>NC_137285.1:54490000-60420000 GCF_054371585.1 Giraffa tippelskirchi
TGATGGCTCTATCTATCTTGAAATAGGTATTTACACTGCAGACCCCACACAGTGCAAAATGTTAACCATCCTGCTGGGCTGGGACAGCGTGAAACTTTACAAAGAATAATATTATACTTGATTTCAGATAATTTATTGAATCCTATTTCTGAAACTTTTGATGAGAGACCTTGTGGCCAGGACACATTCCAAAAATTGTAAAAGACAAAATTCTTTAGGCACTAAAATCAAGCTCTTCCTGGATAGCAGCTGGGAGTGTGTATGGGGCTCATTTTGTTTCAACTATGAAAAATCTAAGCTTGCATATTCTCCATAAAACCAAAGGTAATTACTTTCCAGTTTGTCAGCCAGCAAAAGAGGTGGTCTCAGCATCCTGCAGTTGTTTTGTTCTTACTGGACTGCCATGTGATAAACAAACAGAACAAAGTTGAACAGTGTTAATATTGAATAGATCTGGTGAGGTCTGACAGTATGGACAATAAAAGACATTTAAAACATTCTTGGAATGCAAATTCTAAGTGTCTGGTGTGCGTTTCCTTTTAGAAAACTTTAACCATTTAAGCAATTGTCATTTAAATAAAATGATAAAAATAAAAATGTAAGCATAATTGTAATTATTAATAAAGTTTCTGAATATTGTAGATAGTTACAACTCATTGTATACATATATGTACGCACATATATTTTTTTCCTGAAATAGGGTGGCTTCTATTGGACTTTTAATTACTACTTGCTAAAATTTCAGCATGCCTTGTGTGCAGCTTTTTTTTTCTTTTAGTTGCTTTGCTCTTTCAGATCCAAATTTTGTGATCACCTAGAATATCTTTATCCCAAAAAAACAGAAGCCGTATGAGTCACTCAATTTACTCAAATTAGAACCTCAACTTGCAATGGAATACTTGCTTTAAGCAGTGATCTAGAGTTTAAAATATTAATTTCAGTTCATGGTTCTAAAGAAATAAGCGTAAACACAGTTATATAAACTGGGAAAATTAAATTTTTGTATGAAATTCTACCTCATTATGGTGTTTTTAATATGAAAAATCAATGCTTAATTTGACAGTACTATATTTCATGTATCAAATATTGTGCTGATATTCTGTTAAGAAACAGGGGAGGTCCTGAAATAAGTTTTTTAAAGTTAGTTCTAGACACTAAGATCTATTTTACCTACAAATTGCTAACCTCAATGAATCAGTAGCTCTCAAATTAGTCTTATTGATATAAAAGACAGAATAATACTGTATGCTCCTTTTTCATTAAAACTCATTAAATACTATGCAAAAACACTTTTACTAAAGTCTTGTGTTTATTCGTACATATACCTGAGGAGCTAGTTAGAAAATTTTTCCTGGCTAAGATATAAAGAATAATAAAAGTTAGTCTTAAACCTGTTTTACTCAGCTTCAGGTATTATTTTTGTAGGACACGAAAGGAAGATATTTCCCACACTTTAGAAAACTTTCCCTAGGCAATCTGTAGATTGAAAATTAATTCAAATGAGAACAATATGTTTAAATAACATCTTTGAGAATCTCATTAGGCATTCCAGGAATGAAAGAGATTTTTACCCAAGACACAAAAAAGCCTCGTGTTAAAAAGTTGTTTTACATAGAGTTGGATAAAGATATTTGGAGTTTTCAAATTAAATGTCAGTCAGTATATACTTTAAGGCAGGGTGAGAAAAAGGGTTAAGGAGACTAAATATAATTGTCATTTAATTTTTCACACCGGAAGGACAAACAGACTGACTTAGAAGAGTAAGAAGCCCGTTGTTGCATCCTTACCCTTTGCCCTTCCATCCCAACCCAAGAGACTGCCTGCTAAGTCACTTCAGTCGTGTCCGACTCTTTGCAACCCTGTGGATTGTAGCCCGCCGGGCTCCTCTGTCCAGGGGATTTTCCAGACAAGAATACTGGAGTGGGTTGCCATGCCTTTCTTCAAGGAATCTTCCTGACCCAGGGATCAAACCCGCATCTTAACCCCTATCTTAACCCGCATCTTTGTCTTAACCCGCATCTCTTACCTGCATTGGCAAGCAGGTTCTTTACCACTAGAGCCACCTGGGAAACCAAGAGACTGTGCTTGTGTCCTTATAAAGGTATTCTGTACTGTGACTTGGTGATTCTTTGCAGACTACAGCATTGGCTAAATCAACTTTTCTCTTTCTATGATGACCCTAAAAAAAAATAACTAAACCTAACTTCATAGAACTAAACAGAAGTCTTTTTCTAATTTCTGGCTTTCAGATATTTTCTGTTACCAACAACACAGAATGCGGGAAGTTACTGGAGGAAATCAAGTGTGCCCGTTGCTCTCCACATTCTCAGAGCCTGTTCTCCTCACCTGAGAGAGAAGCCTTGGAAAGAGATCTGCTACTTCCCTTGTTCTGCAAAGACTATTGCAAAGAATTCTTCTATACTTGCCGGGGACATATTCCAGGTAAAAACAAAAAAATGATTAAGTGAAATCAACTACTGCAGAAGAGCTTTCCAAGATACTTGTTCCTAAACACTTGCTTTGTTGGTGTTGTTTAGTTGCTTAGTCGCATCCAACTCTTTGCGACCCCTGGACTATAGCCCGCCAGGTTTCTCTATCCATGGGGTTTCCTAGGCAAGAATATTGGAGTGGGTTGACATTTCCTTCTCCAGGGGATCTTCCTGACCCAGGAATCAAACCCAACTCTCAAGGTATTAGCTGCTGCTGCTGCTGCTAAGTCGCTTCAGTCGTGTCCGACTCTGTGCGACGCCATAGACAGCAGCCCACCAGGCTCCACCGTCCCTGGGATTCTCCAGGCAAGAATACTGGAATGGGTTGCCGTTTCCTTTTCCAGTGCATGAAAGGGAAAAGTGAAAGTGAAGTCGCTCAGTTGTGTCCAACTCTTAGCGACCCCATGGACTATAGCCTACCAGGCTGCTCCGTCCATGGGATTTTCCAGGCAAGAGTACTGGAGTGGGGTGCCATTGCCTTCTCCCAAGGTATTAGCAGGCAGATTCTTTACCACTGAGCCACCCGGGAAGCCCAAACACTTGCTTACAAGGGTGTAAAATTTATCTTGCCTTTCCTTTCAAAATGTCTATTTTTACCTCGTAATTAACTGTTAAAAACTTGTAACCTTGTATTGCTGCTAAAAGGATAACTGTCATTTCAGCCTACAAACAATACATTGTTTTGTTGAAGTGTTTTACATTTCTTGTTAAACTGATAATACAGTTGGTAATCTTTACACATGCTGGATTATCAATACAGATTTCTCGTTGGTGTCTTTATTCATCAGTGTCTCTATCAAAACACCCTCCCCTTCCACACAGTTGATATGTGAGCGCAGTTTGTCCACTGACTTCTAAGGTATTTCCTTAAATAAAATATAATTTGAAAGCCCCCGCCCAACGTAACACCTTAGAAAGTACTTTTACATATAATGACTGATTTGCCTCTCGTAAAGCCTGTGAGGAAGAGAGGAAAGTTCTAGTTGTGTCCCTTTGATAGATGAGGAAAATTGAGCCTCGTGTGTGTGCTCAGTCATGTCCGATTCTTTGCAACCCCATGGACTGTGACCCACCAGGCTCCTCTGTCCATGGGATTTCTCAGGCAAGAATACTGGAGTGGATTCCCATTTCCTTCTCCAGGGGATCTTCCCAACCCAAAGGTCAAACCTGAGTTTTGAGTCTCCTGCATTGGTAGGTGGATTCTTTACACCGGAGCTACCTGGTAGCCTCAGAAGTTAAATGCCTTAATCCGGTTGTATACAGTGAGAAACTTATAGGCGAGATAAAGTTCAAGTTCTTATGCTTATAATGTCCAAGATATACATGGTCATATTTTGGACCCTAATAAACATATAAGTTCTTGGGCACTGATTAATTTTACCATCTCAGGCTTGTAAACCCTGGTGGTTGTTGCTTTGGTTGGAAGAATCAACACAGAGGTAGAAAAGAATTTAATAAGACAGATTCTGTTTAGTTAATGTAACAAACAAATCTACTGATGCTAACAGTTTATAAAACTCAATGGCACTGAAGTAAAAGACAAGCTTTATGAACTGTAGGATGCACTTGAACAATTTTTTTTAACTGCTATGCACATTTTACTCTTTTCTCTGACCCAGAAATGTGTATTTTTTATATATATTTTTTTAATAGAGTGCTCTTAATAGCCTAAGAAAACATTTTGACTAGGGTTGCTTGCCTCCTTTGGTGTACCATAACATGTATCTAAACCCATTCAATGTGAAAATATTATTATTGACTTTATAAACTACAGCCATGTTTCTAAGGTTTGCCTTAAACCAGCTGTTTCTTCCTCTTTATCACATTCCCCAAAGCAAAGTAGAATAGGTCACGGTTGCCTAGATGGCCTGCTGAGAAGTGATAACAGATTAGGTCCCATAAAGGTTTGCTGCAAATTTCCAGTCTGGAAGGCTTGCCTTTACCACTCTAAACTGAAAATGATACTGACACTCAGCGTTTTTATCTACTTGAGATAAATACCACTAGGCTGAATTGAGAGACTCATCTGTGGGGTGCTTCCTTTATTTGAAGTTATTTTAGCTTCCAAAACAAACAACAAAAAGCAATATCCACTGAAAGAGAGAGCACAGCAAACAGCTCAGGAGCCAAACTGTAAGCACCTTGCTCCCCAGATCAACATATGTGGTGACGAATGACAAATTTATTTTTCTCCAAAGTTTGTATATATGTAAAACTGCTGAAGTGCATCAAGATGTCAAGTGCTTTTGGTGGCCACCCAGGCTGCCTTGAAAGATAACCAGATGAAAGCTCCACTCCAGTGGTAGGTGGAGCAGCCAGGGTGATTTTCAGGGCCAGGCCAGCAGGCGTTAGCAGCGAAACAGAGGGGATTCCTCTGCATCCATCAAATGCTAATAATCGCTCTAAATACATGTCCCCAAAGTGAGCTGTAATAACACACTGTTTGTGTCGATCAGTTTGTTAGCCAGACTGATCCTTGGCACACAGGTTACCATTTCCTAAAGTGTGATAAATCAGATGACCCTGGCCCCCAACACAGAAGGCTCTTTAGAATTCTAGAACACCTCTTTTTCAGAAATTGCTCAAAAAGCGAATTTGGAATATTTTCACCTTCTTAAGTCTGTTTAATGTCATGGTTTGCTCTTCTCTGAAGTTCAACATTGTGAAAAACAGCTACTTTGTGATTTTTTTTTTTAACCTGTCCTCATCAGCCTCATCTTTTTGCAAATCAAAAACATGAAGAGGAAGGGACTGCTGAGAAGAGTTGAAAGAGAGAAAATAATTCCAGAGACATCTTCATTTCTTCCCCCATGGCCCAGTACATGAAGAATTAAACACATAAATGATCTATCCCTTTGCTTTACCCCCACAGCTTTAAGAAAGTGCCATTCACTCTGAGATACACGTATGCCCAAAAGACAGCAATCTTCTGGAAACTTTAATTCAGAAAAATTCATGGTCTGCTTATTTACACAAAAAATAAAAAAAGTTAAAAATAACTGCAGTAAAGATATACTGGAGTTTTATTGATCATAATATTCTCCAGCTGTGAATTTAGTGAGGGAGATAAACTCTTAAAGCTTCTGAAAAATCCCCAAATTTCATTAAAAAAAAAAAACAACCCATAGGAACTTCTTTCTCAATACCACGGGTCTCTTCTTCTGCCTGAATTACGATGAACAGAGGAGATGCTTTGCTGTTCACTAAACGATGACCTAATAAGTACACTCTGTGGAGAGGATATGAAAGGGTACCTCTGGGGCCCTGCTTCTTCCTTTACATTTACACTCATTACCATAATGATTTTTATCACTCTCAGACTGTCATCTCTCAGCTATAGATGAGGCTCGTGTGAACTGTCTGTACACAATTAGTTCAACTGGTTTAATCCCATTGCTAAAGAGGCCAAGGTCATGGATTTGATTCCACTGAGTTTCTCAAGTCCACAGCCACTCCTGACCCCTAGTCAGATATCTTACACTTGTCTCATTAGGGCCCCAGAGAGTGAGCCAGAATGGATGGATTAATACACCCAGATCTACCTCCTCTGCTCGAAAATGCTTTCCAGTCCAAGCCTCACAGATGGCGGAGTTTTTCCATTTTTTCCTCATCAATATAAACAGCATAGAGAATGAGGAAAAGTAGAAAAGCTAGAGCTTAGAAAACTGCATAGAGAATATTTATTTACATGTCAGTATTTTACAGGGTGCTTTGCGGTATAGTAAGACGGGAGAAGAGTTACAGTTCCAAAACATTTGATAAATTATCAGGAGTTATAAAGCCATTACAGCTGCTGGAATCATCAGTGTCCTCCCATCACTGGTGGACCTGATCATATGATGATAATCAGAGGAAGCTGCATGCCTTCAGTAAAATGCTCTTCAGGGTCTCCTTCTAAACAGAAGGGTACCATTTGCTAAATTGCATCTTCCCAGGAAATAAATGTTAGCCCAGTATCCCAAAACCAGATCCCCTTTTAGCTCTTCACAGAAAATATATCTTATTCATCACTGTCTATAAAATCAGATCATTTAAGATAAAGTACTAATAAAAGTATTAGATGTTTCCATTCATATTATCATAATTGTCAGAAAATGCCCATATTTTTATGTAAAAGTCTTCTAAGTTGGCTCCCTTTTTCCCACTTAGATTGTTCAGTTTGCCTTTAATACTGTAAAAAGCTCAGAATAATTCATTGGTAGCATTCTGGTTTTGTTTAATTTGCTAAGAGAGCATAGTATCTCTGGAGTGACAGATTTTATGAATCTGCACTCATTGATCTTCAGATGTTCCATTTGAAAACCATTTCTCATTTCCTCTTATTTGTCCCCAGCTAATAATTCCTTACAAAATGCAGTCAGCCACTGGCATTGTTCATTTATTTCCCCTTAAAATGGTATGGTTTTGCAGAGTATAATGTTGAAAAACAGATTACTTTTAAAAAATGAACTCAAAATGTCCTCTGAGTTGTACTTTGAAATTTATGTGTGACCCCTGCAGGCAAAACAAAGTTAAAACAAACTTTCTCCTTCACATATTCAGTAATAAATATATCCATAGTATGGCAGTCTTCCTGCATGCATTGTATTGGCATAGAGAACTTCCTGCCTAAAGGTAAATATATATCTCTATCTGCAGATCTATATCTGTATTTATATATAAAACATCTAACTCCCAAAAACATCTGGGTCAAAACTAGAAAAAGTTTGATTTAGCAACTCAGTTTTCCTTCTCCTCTTTTTACCTCAAACAGAATTATTTAACACTACTGTGCAGTTTTTCTCTGATGCTTAGCCATTAAAGAATGGAAGAGAAAACTTAATTTCTTGCAAACAGTAAATTGCTAAAGATGAGTAAATGCTATTGCAGCTTTCATTCCTCTCCTCAATTTCTAATCCCTGGATTTTTCAAAGAAAGATAACCTCCTTCCAGCTGCCTGACCCCTCCCAGGGAGCACCCTTCCCAGCTGCCATGGCTCCTTATTCTGCCCATCCCCACAACACATACACACACACTTCTAATGACATCTGCTCTTACTCACCTGCTTCTCAAAGATAAGATGTCTCCCAATTCTGTGTTTAGTTGCTCAGTCATGTCTGACTCTGCGACCCCATGGACTACAACCTGCCAGGCTTCTCTGTCCATGGGATTCTCCAGGCAAGAATACTGGAATGGGTTGCCATGCCCTCCTCCAGGGGATCTTTCCAACCTAGGGATCGAACCCAGGACTCCCTTATTGCAGGAGGGTTCTTTACCAGCTGAGCTACCAGGGAAGCCCTGTCTCCCAATAGGTTAGTCAGGTATTGGCACTGAAGAATCCGTCTCAGAAATTCAGGGATGATACATTTCACCCCCAAGTTAGGTCAAAATATGTAATATGTTTTAATCCTGTGGGACCCTCAGATTCCAAGGTTAGTTAGTCTTAGGTTGGAGGGGACTTGGGTAAAGCTCACAGAAAATCAACTTTTTAGTGTCTTTCATAGTCCATTGATGGGAATTTGGTTGTCTCCAAATTCCAAGTTCTTTTTCTTACAAATACTTGCAAACTTGCATCCATTATACAACTTCTAAACCTCAGCTACATTACCTGATTACCTGGGAGTACAATAGCTTGATTTGTTAGGTAAAATTCAAGGGATTGAGCATAACTGAAGGTACAAAATCAGAAGCAGGAATTTGGGACAGCAATAGAGTCAATTCTGATAGCAATATCATATTTTAATAACAAAATTGTCAGAATATGGAAGTGAGTCTTAGCCATTATGCCCTCCCCACACACACACACACAAAAATCTACCTTATTAACTCAAATTGTAAAAGTAATGTCAAAATTCTTTTTTGTAATAAGATCTTCTTTCTTATTCAACTTTTTATTTGATAAAAATTCTTACTATGTAAGAAATGAAAATATGAGTCCTTTCATTCAGATCCCTTTAAGTCTACTCTGCACTTTTGTTTTGGCTCATATTAATTTTTTTTTCACTGAGGAGTAGTATGTCAGCTCTTCTGTTTGAGAAGATTGAAAGAATATTTTAAAGGTTATTTTTGTGTTACAAAATAATCATTATCTTCTGTAAGTGAGCAAGAAAAAGGCACCAACACATTTGAATATAGAGGCTCTGTTACTGGCATCAATTCATTGCTTGATCATTGCAGGGAGTCAGTCATTTACTGTGAGATCTAATGTGTGACCTTGGGATAGTAATAGATTTATCATTTAATCATGGATGAGTGACAATACAGTAAGAATTGTAAAATGACCCAAACTGGCTCTTGATGGTCTGTCTCTTTCTTGACTGCAGTTTGTTCTTAGGAAGTTATTAATATGGTAGGGAAAAGTGCTGAGTAGTCATCTGGTGAATGTGGAAGTGTGACATTTGGAAACTAGGAAGGCTTGAAAATAGAGTCGATGCAATCAATGCTGTGTTCATATTCACTCTGTTTCATATGAGCATTTTAAGACATCTAATACAGTATCGTTTCACTTTTACTGCAACTTTAAATGTTTGGTTTAAAAAGAAATGGAAATCCCAAGCCAAAATACAGTGTTCTTTCCTTTTATTTTTTTGGTCTATATATTTTCCTAGAATAGTCATATAGTTCCTGAAAATTCTTGACCTATATTTTGTCTTTCAAATGTGGTGCTTTTACCATAACACTAAATATTTCTAATATTTCTAAGGCATCTTTTTACATTTTTTAAAGGTTTACTTCAAACTATTACTGCTGATGAGTTTTGCTTTTACTATGCAAGAAAAGATGGTGGCTTGTGCTTTCCTGATTTTCCAAGAAAACAAATCAGAGGACCAGCTTCTAACTACTTGGACCAGATGGAAGAATATGACAAAGTGGAAGAGATCAGCAGGTTCATAAAGATAAATGTTATTTAATCTTAAAAAAAAAAAAACACCTGACAAGCCTTGTGGTTTTAACAATGAGTCATCTGTCTATGCTCATGTCCAGCAGTTATATCCTCCAGATGTTTTTTTTTTTCTTTTTGGTAATTTGCTTCTCTAAAATCATATTCGCTTAAATATCTTTAATGCTGAGACTACTAATCTTCTGTTATGAGCTTGGCTTCTCTATGATTCATGGGAATTTTATGAGTATAGTTTTAAACTTGAATTGTATGATTGTTGTTAGCCTATGGCACTGTAGAAATGTTCAGCCCAATTATTATTAGCTAAACAGGGTTTTATAAATAGATCTTAGAACTTTCTCTCCGAGTACCTTCTATAAGGTTTAATTACTATGAGTAACGCTGATTTTAATTGGAGTCACTGAAAGATAAGATAGTGAGCTTGTGAAAAATTTAAAATACCTGTGTGTTTGGGTTCTCTCCTTTGCTTTCTGATAGAAAGCTTTTTGAGGGCTTTTATTTTTCCCATTGAAAAGAATTTAAAAGAATCAGATTGGGACCTTGGGTAGCAGCCCTTTGTTGATTCCTAGAGGAAATATATTTTGAAAAGGATGCTACATACATTTCTTACCTCCTTCATCTCAAGAAAAGCTTACTGGTTTTCTTTAATTTGTTTAGAAAGCACAAACACAACTGCTTCTGTATCCAGGAGGTTGTGAGTGGGCTGCGCCAGCCAGTCAGTGCCCTACATAGTGGGGATGGCTCCCACCGCCTCTTCATTCTGGAAAAAGAAGGTTACGTGAAGATACTTACCCCCGAAGGAGAAATTTTCAAGGAGCCTTATTTGGACATTCACAAACTTGTTCAGAGTGGAATAAAGGTTGGCTTTTTAAATTTTATTTTATCTTTGCTCTGGCTATGTTAATTTTATTTTAGTGTTATCCTCACTAAAGGTGTTTCTTTGCAATAAAGGAAAGAATGTGGGAGAAAATAAGGAGACAGCATAGGGGAGCAATAATTATGGCCACTAAATCAGGACAGTGACATTACATTTTTCATGTTATTTGGTGATGATTAAGCAGTGCAGTCAGATTGGTGTTTTGACTTGGTTTCCCTATGTAATTGACACACTCAAAATGATTCTTGGTTTTATAAAATATTTGTTTAAATACTGTTTAATAGGCATTAGAATTGTATATCAGCATCTGCCAGCAGAAACAAAGAGGCCTTTGGGTTATTTTGGCAATTGCAAATCATTCTTTCACTACATCTTTGTTTGATTCTGTGTCATAAGATATGCTATTTATACTGTGATTTCCTTGTACAATATTTCTACAGGTAAGTCAAATATTTTTATCTATAACTAGCCACCTTTATAACATATAAGTGCATCTATTGCCTTCTTTCCCGCTTCTTCAATTTGAATTCTCATGTTCAATAATCTAATAGGTGTATAAACAAATACTGTCACGGAGTTCAGTTCAGTTACTCAGTCATGTCCAACTCTTTGCGACCCCATGGACTGCAGCACGCCAGGCTTCCCTGTCCATCACCACCTCCCGGAACTTACTCAAACTCATGTCCATTGAGTTGGTGATACCATCCAACCATCTCATCCTCTGTCGTCCCCTTCTCCTCCCGTCTTCAATCTTTCCCAGCATCACGGTCTTTTCCAGTGAGTCAGTTCTACACATCAGGTGGCCAAAGTATTGGAATCTCAGCTTCAGTATCAGTCCTTCCATGAATATTCGGGACTGATTTCCTTTAGGATTGACTGGTTGGAATTCCTTGCAGTCCAGAGGACTCTCAAGAGTCTTCTCCAACACCACAGTTCAAAAGCATCAATTCTTCCGTGCTCAGCTTTCTTTATCGTACAACTCTCTCATCCACACATGACTACAGGAAAAACCATAGCTTTGACTAGATGGACCTTTGTTGGCAAGACCTTTGTTCACAAGAGAGTAAAATGATACAATATTAGTAGTACTAAGCTGTAAGCCAATTGTGGCATTCTAAAATTAAGACATTTAACAGTTCATGAATGTCTTAGAATGAAACAAATTAAGTATGATTTGAGGAGAACCGATTATCTTTTTCATTTTAAACTGGAAAAAAATCAAAGGAGGTTATATACTCTTCTACTCAACTAAGAACATCAAAACCAGAAGAAACCAATAAGAAAAAATATAAATATATTCCTGATACCTATCTATTCAGTATCTACCATGTGAAATAGTTAGGATGACTCAGAGTACAGAGAATGCCTATTGTTGGGACCACTCAGTTTCAAGGTCACATTGTGACAGCATCAGTTCAGTTCAGTTCAGTCACTCAGTCGTATCCGACTCTTTGCAACCCCATGGACTGCAGCACGCCAGGCTTCCCTGTCCATCACCAACTCCCAGAGTTTACCCAAACTCATGTCCATTGAGTCGGTGATGCCATCCAACCATCTCATCCTCTGTTGTCCCCTTCTCCTCCTGCCTTCAATCTTTTCCAGCATCAGGGTCTTTTCCAATGAGTCAGTTCTTCTCATCAGGTGGCCAAAGTATTGGAGTTTCAGCTTCAACATCAGTCCTTCCAGTGATAACTCAGGACTGACCAGGACATAACTGCACAGAAGAAGTACTTATGGTACTTGTGGTCCTTTAAGGAAAAGAGCTTGGGCACCACGACACAGATCATTTGGAAAAGTTGTTTAAATCAGTAGTTTCAGCTTTCTCCCAATAAAATTTTTCATTACATTTCGTAGCACATAATCCAAAGTCTCTTAAAATGAACCATTACTGTTTTGCACATTGGAGTTCAATAAATACATTCTGAAATATATTCTGATAACTCACTGCCAGTGGTACCTCATGAGGAAGGAATAAAGATACTGCAGCAGATGCGTTACTCACTACAAGTGAGTTTATTTTTTCCTGACCTTGAAAGTTTTTTTCTGACTTTGAAAAGTTAAACATGCTCTCTATAAAATAAAGCATTGGGGAAAGTGTTCTAAAAATCATCACCTATAAACCTGTCAATTAAAGAATTGATATACTTTCTTCCAGTTTTTGTATTAAATTAATTTTTCCTGATTGCAAAAGTAACACAAGTCTGTTTTAATAACTGGAAATACAGAAGAATATGTTCTCTAATAGTTTTTTCTAGGAATCTTTAAAATAAAAATAAGCTTTTATAAAATCATTTTAGCCTTCATTTTTTTTACCTAATACTATGTCATGAGAATGTTACCACATTTGGAAACTTTCTCAAAAACTTAGTTTTTTTTGTGTCTTTTGAGCATTCCATTTCCTTATTAAGAGATATTTAGGATTACCCCAGTATTTTCTTTTTATCATTGTAAATAATGTTGTTTATCATTCCTGTATATATTATTTAACTTGATTATGGATAATTTCTTTAAAATTCACTGATAGAACATTACTGAACTGAGGGACATACACCATGATACACATTGCCAATTTACTCTAAAATATATCTTCAGCTATTTGAGAGAATAGTTTTCAAATACCATTTTACTTAAAATGTTGGTATTAAAAGTTTATGTATGATAAAATGTAGGTGAAATAAATGGGCTCAGAATACTGGAAAATTTTGTTGCAGGAAGGAAAAAACTGATGTTCTTGTTTTTACTTCAATTTAACTACCTAAAGAATGCTCTTCTAGTTAGAGTCACTTAAGACTCTCTCTTTTCATTTACACCCATTCATTGGGATATGAATGAAAGTTTATCTTCTCTGATATTGAGACATCTCAGCATGCAATAAAATAATACAAGCCAGGTTGTGACGCTGCTGTGATTCTGCGGTACGTATGTTCTGTAGGCCTCTAGGAGTTTTGCAGAACCCTGTTGGGCAATTTTTCTTAGGAGAGCTACAGGGTTTCTCGGGCTTAAAATAAACTTCAAAATCCATTCTTCTACCCATTATGTAGAAATAATGTAGAATACATGTGTAGAGTTACATAAAATGACATATTCCAAAGTGCACATTTTGTTCCTTTAGTATTTGGCACTAGTGATATCAGTGAGATAGGAACCTATCACATGGAAATTTGAATGTATGCTGTATAGTCAGTACTAAGACCACATCCTTGTCCTCAAGTGGATCAGGCAACAGCATGCCTTTATCTCAGTCTCCAAGGAACCCCTGTCACAAGTCACAGATTGGAAGTCTTAGAAGTGACTACTGTTGGTTTAATGGGACAGATGCCAACACTTTCATGAGTTGACTAGTCTACTAGCTTTTGTGGTATGCCCCTCAAAGACTTTTGAAATGAAAACAGTATCACAATCATTTCACAGTAATTTTCAGGCTTCTTGATGTGTGAAAGATTAGTGTGTTCGTGGCAGTCTTCTGAGTTTGTCAATGATTATTTTGTGTTAATAATGCAAATAGGAATCTTCATAAATTATTATGCATATCACTTCCGTATTCTTTCAATTTTAAACGTCCTAAGAGAGGGAATAAAGCTGTTTTAACATACCAAAGTATTGACTGAAATATTCTAATCACAGCATTAATAATAATTCTATATACTAAACCCAATCTTGGTAGGTTTTTGAAATAAATGCAGGACAAACCACAGTGGTGATTCCCCCCATGGCATTAATTAATGACCAATATGAGTATATTAAATCAGACATAAAGAGGAATTCTTGATTATAAGAGTTTCTAAAAGCTAGTGCTGGGTATAAGGGAATTTGAAATTCCTTTTCTGCTAATGGTCAATTCAGAGTTGACAGGGATTTTTGTCACCTGGTTAAGGACTGGCCTTTTTGTGGCAAAAAGCTGGACTTGGTTGATGTCCTTAAATATCTATCAGCCCTGATTCTTATACCACCAACAAAGAACCAGTCATTTGGGGAACTTAGAGAATACCTCCCTAAATGGGTCTTGACTAAAGCTAAAAATATGGCATCTGGTTTTTATTGGTTTGGCCAAAACATTCGTATGGATTTTTTGATAAGCCATTGTGGAAAAACACAAATAAACTTTTTGCCATCCCAGTATCTAACACCCAGATTGTGCTGCCTATGTTATAGGAGATTTCGATATCCTGAGAGCATAACCAAGTTTCACTGAGCAAAAGTTATGTGCAAAGCTGCAAAGCACCAACAAAAGCATTGACTTATTTTTGCTCTAGGAAATTGTGGAGTTGGATTAATAGAGTAGATTCTATGCCATATAAATTTAAACTGCTATTTCATTTAGGAAGAGGTGATTCCATTCACAACAGCTCAAATCCTAGAAGACTGAACTTCGTAAAATTACCAAGAATAGGTAAAAAATAGTTTTAAAACTAGATAGCGGTTTGCTAGATTTTTAGCATCCCCATCTACTCGGATCCTCATTTCAAAAGATGCTTTTCAAAGCAGTCCTTTTACCCAGAGAGGAGAGGACATGCAGTTGAAAGCTGCTGATTGTCTGGGTGGCTGAACCCACTGACATTGGGTCTCTTGAGAGACAGTGGCCCAGGTGCCCGGGAGCCACAGCATGTGGAGGAGGAGGTAGGGTGCGCCGGGGCAAGACCCGGCCAGGCAGCCTCTGATTTCACATGCTTGTAAGTCACACGCATGATCGTGAGCAGCGAAGGTTTAGTGAAATCCGTTGCACATCAGCCCGTTGGGATGGATGTCCTACTTCTCTGAAGCTGGTCAGAGACCCTTCCTTTCACATTTTCCTCTGTCTTTAACTGGTGATCTTATGGGAGCGCATGCAATGCTGGTGTTTTTTTTCTGAGTGAACTGAGTCAGAGCATCAATGAGAAGCAGTTTACTGTTCAAAACTGGTATCAAAATCATAGCACAAACACACATGCACACTCATGCACATGCACACATCCACGGCACTGACTGGGTCCCCTGTCGAATGCTTCCTCAGCAAAATTGTTAGAGCTCTGCTTTGAAGCATGCTTTAGGTTGAAAGAAAGTGTATTTAGTTGAAAGAAAGCAGCAACATATATTTAATATATTTGATAAATACTACAATAGAAGAGTTGCCATTCTGGAATTTTTTGTATATGTGATATTTTTTAAGTTTTTGACCTATCAAACTACTGGATTAGGAATTACTGAATTCCATCTAAAAGAGAATTGATGTAGTGGTAGAGATAAATTCATTCCAAAAGTGGTAGAAAGTTCATTGAAGAGTCTTCCCTCAGATATAAATTTATAAATACCTTCTTTTAGGGATAATTTAAAATTCTGGTTCCAAACCATTAAAATGTAGATCTGCAAGTAAAAATTTTTACTACCATAATTTTTTTATATCAAGATAGTAATGATATGATATTAAACCCAACCATCTTTATTTTACTGAGTGTTACTGATCCTGCATCAAAATGCCCTGCACTCTGTGATAAATGTTTTCAATTTTTAAATGTCTAATCTCATTTTAAGTCTATTATGAATGGCCAACAGAGAAATATTTTTTTTTAATTCCCTGATCATGTGAAATAATCTCAGTGTAATTTTCTGTTTGGTTAATTTCATTTCTGGTGTTCTTACTTTTTTATCTTGGCATTCGCAATTCTATTTAAAACATTTGAATAAATATAAATGGATATAGATATAGTGTGCGCCAGTGTTAACTGGTTTAATCTATAAAGTTCTCTCCAGCATGCATCATATTTTTTTAGTGAAGTCGAAACTTCAGAGTGCAGGGTCCCTCCAGCTAAGCAGAGAAAGACATCCCTTCTCCTACATTTTAGGTCCCATAATTCACAGCAGAGGTGAGGAAAGCTTTTACAGGAATGTCTTTGTATTTATCTAAGACTTGAAGGGCAAAGGAAATAGAGCCCATCAATCTCAAAGGTCCTGTGGTAATCATTTAAAACAAGTGAGAAGCCAAGAAATCTGAACCCTAGAGAAGGTCACTGCTATCTTTCAAAAGCATCTACCTGTATGTAGTAGCCCCCAGCTCTCTGTATCTGACGAGAAGAAAAAAGAGGACTGTTGGTAGTATCAGTTGGCATGACTTTCCAGTGGCACTATCATCTAATGAAAACAGAATCACAAGCATCCCCAAACTTTCCCAGTATTATAGTCTTCAAGCTGGCCATGTTTATAGCAAGGATGTGTGTGCGTGTGCTAAGTCACTTCAGTCATGTCTGACTTTTTGCAACCCTATGAACTGTAGTCTGGCGGGCTCCTCTGTCCATGGGCTTCTCCAGGCAAGGATTCTAGAGTGGGTTGCCATGCACTCCTCCAGGGGATATTCCTGACCCAGGGATCAAACCTGCATGTCTTACATCTCCTGCATTGGCAAGCGGGTTCTTTACCACTAACGCCCCCTGGGAAGCCCTCTCTAGTCTTATGTTTTACTAATCATAACCACTATTCTTTTAAGCACTTACTCTGCTAAGCCATTACATAGAGTACCTCTGTAATCCTGGTAACCCCTTGAGGCAGGGATGATTATCCCATTTCAGAGATGAGGAGACTGAGGCCCAGAAGTTAAACAAACTGCGCAGGAGAACACTGCTAGCCAGTAGCAGAACCAGATTTTCCAGGCAGCTGTTGGCCGCCATGCTCTCAACTGTGGTGCTCTGCTACTCCGTGCTTTTGATCAGCCGCCGCTGCATAGAGGGAAAGGTCAGGGAGCACATTTAAGAAGCAGAGACGGATGACAGTTGGTGTAGACATGCTCACTGCCGCTTGTCCTGGCTGCATAACAGCAGGGAGGCTGAGGACCTGGATCTGATGGCGAGCATACAGACTTGGGTGCTAGTCACTGCATTCATACCCTGTGCTGGTTGTTAGACTCTGGGTAGGTTGTTTAACCGCTAGGCTGGGTTTCTTTATCTGTAAAATAGGGATGCTAAAAGGTTGCACCTACCTCTTTACGTGCTCAATCTCACTTGACTCTGAAGTATCAGTAATACTTTGTAAGCACTCACTGTTATTGGCATCTACTAATATGAAGCTATTATACTATTATATTAACTATTATATTCACATGAAAAGAAGAGTAAGGAAAAGGTGCCTAGCCCTCAGAATGACTCAGAAGCTCCAGTGGCCACAGTTAACTATATTCTGTGGTATTTTACAGTCCCCCTTAGTATGGGATCGGATGACACTTCATGGAAATTCTATGATAGTGTTAGTGTTTGCAGCAAAATTATACAGCACTCCTATGGAAAGAGTTATATTGTTGTGTGTGTTTTCTTCCATTCAAAAAGATAAACCCAGGATGTTACTGAAATGTATAACTAGAGGAAGAAAATGTCTTCATTTTTACATCATCACCTTCTGGCATTAGGTATAAGGCCTTGCTACTTACCTTATTATGCAAAAACTCCCAGGTCTGGGGTTCCTCAGAGCATGTGCCTAATGATGATTAAGCACAAAGCGGCTGAGCCCTGAGTATGGCAGCGAGGTTTCATCAGCATTTCCCCGCTTTTAGGGTAGTTTTTCTCAACCTGGATATTACAGTAATGTAGGTCTTTTTGTGTGTTTATTTTGGAACATGTTTGTGTCACTCTGCCATAGAGTTAATAAATTGTAGGATTTGCAAAGGAAATATACTGAGACTGAAAATTAAGAAGGCGCATATTTTTGCCCACCAGATTTAGAATCTCAGGATTTGGTAGGGGAGTAGTTGGGCAAAGTTGCTCTGAAATTAACGTGTTATGTCATGATACAAAGAGTGTATTACTCAACAAAATATTTTTCTAAGAGAGACAGATGGGTAAAATATGAGGCCAATGAAGAGGAAAGTTTAAAGGAAGTTTTCAAAATTGAACAAAGCAACAAACATCTGTTAATTTATCACAGAATGTGCTGAAGGTCAGGTGCAAGAATATATAAATGGAATGACTATAGCTACCTCCTTGTCACATCCCAGGCTGAGGGAGGCCCTTGTCCTATCTCATCAACTCAATATTTTATAGAAAACTTCCTAAATCTGTAAGCATGTTTGCTCTTTGATTTGTGTCTTCCTACCTAAGACCAATTTGGAGAGTTTGTTTATGTAGCACTTGGCTTTTAACAGACTTCTTTCATCTTTACATTTATATACTAAATATATAGAGAGATCTAGTTACATAATATATAATATTTATGTACAATAAATATTTTAACCAACTACTATAATTCATTTTAATGTATTTGTTTATATTAATCACCAATTGAGATTTAGTTTAATGGTTTTTTTTTTAAAAATCTGAAAATCTGCAATTATGTTGAATTATCATAATATCAAAGTGGCCAAAACTGAGGATATTTTGAAAACTGGATCACTGCCTAGAAATTAAAATCGTCTTTGGAGATGCTATTTATTGAGCCCATTGTGTAATGTGTTACAATGAGAAAAACTTGAGAGAATCTTTTTCTAAATCATGTCATTTTCTACCCCAGCTTGACTTTGTGATACTAGATGATAATACATATGGTCACAGTGGCTTGTGAGAATTACCATCCAAAAGGAGGTAAAATTTGACTCCCTTTTCTTGTGAATTTTCATTTTACTCTTTCTAGGCATGCTGTATACAACTAATTTTAAATCCTTCCATTCACTCATTTAAAAATGTTGTGCAATTCCACAGGCCTAAACTGCAAATCACAGAAAATCAGTAAAAGATTATTATTTGTTTAAGACAAAAAAATATGTGCTAGCTACCCTATCATACATATATGTGGTAGCACAAGAAGAGAAAAGGAGAACATCAGTGACTTTGTTCTAATTCCATGATTGCTTGTAGTTGAAATTATATTTAACCTGCTTTTAAAACAACCCAATACATTGAGGCTAATATAAAAATAAAATATGATGACAAAGGATGAAGTTATATATGGCCACAGAATTCGTGAGGAAAAATGTTCCTTACAAATAATTCAAATATTGAATATTCTGTCTTTCTCTTTAAGAGTAAATTCTTTTCTTTTTAAAAAATTCTAATAAGCTGTTCCTAAACCAGTCTCTTATCCTAAAGTACCTTTGATCCAAATGGATCACACACTTGGATAAAATGACATCTGTCCTCAGGCTATTTCCCTTAGCCAACACTTTGAAACTGTTCCGAAGAATTCCTTAAAGATAAGACTGTGTATGTGGAGTAAAGGGAAGTTGCTTAAGGTTTTAAAAAATGAGAAAAGTGCTAACCCTTAAGAGGATAAAAAGATAGCTGGATTTAATTCCCATTAAATTCTTAGCCTTTCTGTGAAAGATTTGGGAATGAGATTTTCACAGTGCAAACATCTTTGCGGGTAGATGTGAACACACCTGTTCAGGAAAAGGGGAACAAAACTTGAACCGACTCCTTCCACACACAGGTCACCAAACATCTGTCATAAGTTATCAATTACTAGCCAAGACTGGGCTCAAGCCTGTGACCTCAGGTTGAAAAAGCTCATTCTGTCTCTTGCCCAGTCTGTGGTTTTACCCTGTACCACTCTTAAAGCTTCTGTTTAAATCTCCAGGGGTTTGGAAGATCAGTTTGACCCCCTGACATTAATAATGTATTTACGCCCAGGGTTTCCACACACACCACCCTGGGGCTGATCTTCGTTAGGATTTTGTGACTTGCAGCAATGTATTAATAGCTAGCTCCAGAAAAGATTTACCCAATAGTTGGCATAGTTCCTTAATTGCTTAAGTTCCTTAATTGCAGCCTAAAGACAATGTCTCCTTGTCCAAGGAAGGTTGTGTGTGTGTGTATATATTTTACGATTTTGACTTTGATTAAATGTCAGTACATATAAAACTTCTGCATAAAAGGAAAGAAACAGAACAAAGAAAGAAAATCAACCCAAAATAGTCTTATGGGCATGACTAACAAACTAGGTACACTTCTTCCCTTATAAATAATTATTAAAACTTTGGGTGACAGCATCAAATTGTCAACGTCTTTGATTCCTGCTTTGTCACTTTCCTGTAATATCCCACCTCAGCTGGGGATGCGTGAGAACTGATCTCTGAGTGGCTATGGCACTCTTGTCCACAGAGTTTGCCAGTGGTTGTGTGTGGCTGTGTGCTTAGTCACTGAGTCGTGTCTGACTGTTTTCGACTCCATGGACTACAGCCCGCCAGGCTCCTCTGTCCATGGGGATTCTCCAGGCAAGAATGCTGGAGTGGGTTGCCATTTCTTTCTCCACGGGATCCTCTCAACCCAGGGATCGAACCTGCATCTCTTCCATCTTCTTCATTGGCAGGCGGATTCTTTACCACTGAGTCACCTAGGAAGCCCCAGTGGTTGTATGATTGGAGCGATCTGCTTAACCTTCTGGCATCTCTACATCCTCATCTTTGAAATCAGAAGACTAGGCTAAATAATACCGTAGGTCTTTTCTAGCTCTAAAAGTTAGTGAAATAGAAAGCAGTGCAAGTCTCCAACACTTTCCAAGAAAATGAGGGTAAAGAAAAGTGGTCAGCATGACTCGGGCATTGGGAACTCCATCCTTGCCCAGGCTCAGAGTGCATGGGGTTTACTCTACTTTATTCTGATTGTTTTCCTTTGTACTGATACAGAAACACAAGTAGTGTCTCCCAAATTGCAGAGCCCATTGGACACCCTACCATGCCGACAAATAGGTGCACTCACCTTCGTAAGGTCACCATCACTCCAGTTAAATTTTAAAAAGCTGCGTAACTCAGCATGAAGTGAGACTTTGGGTCTCAGTTAACGAAAGTATAATGTCTTTAATGTGTAGGGATAACAGGGGCTAAGTTTTCAAACCTGGGTTCAATAGTAAAGATAAACCATAACCTTGGAGCGGGCAGCTGGTGTGCTGGGGAGGACACAGCGTGGAACTGAGTGATGGAAGAGGAGAGGAATCAGATAAGATCGCAGAGCATCCGTGTGGTATTGGTGGGGTGGAAGGTGTGCCTCAGATAATACAGAGTCTTACATGTTCTCCTAAGGTCTTTGACTTTTACTGTGAATGAAAGGGGGGATCACTGGAGGATTTTGAATAGGAGAGTCTGACCTAAGCTTTTTTAAACAGGATTGATAGCAGCCATGTAGAGATAGTCGGCGAGGTGGGGCAGAAGTAGAAGCAGGTCACAGGGAAGAAGACTGCCTCCTGGTACCAGAGCTGCTCCGAGCGGTTTGTGCCCACGGCCAGGTCATTGACCACCTAAGCCTCAAATTTTCCTTTGTTACAGGAGAGGATCAATAATAACTGAGGTTCCTTTCATTTCCAACTTTCAGTACATCAATACTGGGAAGAATATTTAGAAATTTACCCTATTAAATGTAAATATTTTTGCACATGGTGTTTACTGAATGTATACATTCCTTCTCATTCAAAGTGTGGATTTTTTAAAACTCAGTACATTAGCAACATGGGACATTTAATTGGTTCCAGTGAAAAGTTGCAAATTACAGGAAACTATCAGTTGTGGCAATATGAAGAAGAGGGTTCATTCTATACCAGTCGTAAACGATAATTCACAAAAATGGTAACCACAGCTTAGAGACTACTTTTGTATTCACACATATGTTCCTCCTTGGGAAAGATGCATATTTAAATAGAGGAAGGGAGTCAGGTGATTATTTTTTAAAAGGATAATTATAATTGGATTTTAGAATGTAACAGGCTAAATGGAAGTATTCTTAAGTCAGAAAGTGAAAGTTGCTTAGTCATGTCCAACTCTTTGAGACCCCATGGACTGTATAGGCCAGAATACTGGAGTGGGTAGCCTATCCCTTCTCCAGCAGATCTTCCTGACCCAGGAATCCAACTGGGGTCTCCTGCATTGCAGGTGGATTCTTTACCAACTGAGCTATCAGGGAAACCCATTCTTAAGTCAGAAAAGATTAAAATAATGACAGAATACAAAACTATGGCCTTCTAATAGGGAGGATATACCAATGTTGTAGGGAATTTCTAACTATTTAAATTGTAAAATAATGACCTAAAGCATAAAATAAAGAAATGATTACCTTACTTCTAAACTACCTGTAATTCACTCTCCAAGGTAGAATATTCGCAGATATCTTCAATGAGTTTCTTCTTTCTTTTTGCCAGTGGAACCTTATTTAACTAATCAGTCTTTGTTGCTGTAAATTAAGCTGGCGAAAACAAACAAACAAAAAATGAAACAAAAAAACGTCTCCTTTTCTGTCTGCATGTGAATCTACAGAAGTGAATTTGACAATGCATAGAGAGCTTTCCCTGGTGGCTCAGAGTCTAAAGAATCTGCCTGCAAGGCAGGAAACCTGAGTTTGATCCCTGGATTGGACAGATCCCCTTGAGAAGGGAATGGCTACCCACTCCAGTAGTCTTGCCTGGAGAATCCCATGGACAGAGGAGCCTGGCAGGCTACAGTCCATGGGGTCACAAAGAGTCTGAGCAACTTGTGCCTACTTAGTTCCTTAGAGTAGACTAGATGTGAAAAATTGAAAAGGGGAGGAGAGTAGGCTTGATCATTTTACTTGCACATGTCAGGATTTCAGTGCTCTGTGTTTCCTTGAGAGAAATCCCACTGCGCCAATTAACCTAACATATTCCAAAACAATTCTCTGTTTGGAAAGAATAATTTTCATTGTGGGTGTTCCTTGAAATTGTATGCCTCATCCCCTGTTATTACTGAGATGTGTGCTGGGCGATTCAAAGTACCAGCTTCATCTGGACGCACTGTATAGATTAGAACTGTATCCCACACACAGAGTCAGATAATCTGTTTTAATTTTGTGCAAAGCACACATATTTTACCCTTTCGTAATTTTTTTTAATGTGGAAAAGCCTTCTCTACCTAATATTAAACCAAATATTTCATGTCAAAATTATCAAAAGCACTCAAAGCAGGAGATTTGTTTTAATCAGGAAATAGCTCTTTCTTGCAAAAATTTTGAAATAAGTCAACTTTTCTGGCTTGGTTTCCACAGCATCTTCATTTTTCTTTGAAACGATGTGAATTCATTTTTCCTCCAGTGTGAAACAAAACTGGACTAGAGGACATTGAAAAAGAACTTAACTAACCTGGTAAATGCATTCTCCATTTTATTAGGCTGTGTTGTCTCTTTGGATTTCTGGAGTATTTGTTTTAAACCTCATAAATCAATTAACCATATTCATTCTAAGATTTAATTTGGTGAATAGAATATATGTGCTTTTCATCAGGGCACACATCTTTTTTAAGTCTGAAACCACCACACACAAAGGATTTAATTCTGACAGACATTTGTTCTCAGCATAAATACTTTAGGGCCAATAGTTGTCCCCACTTAATCATGCTTCTTAAAAGTGAATTCCAGAAGACTTGAGGCCCCAAATGACCCCTGGTAAGGTGAGTTGTCAGTAAATTACTTTTATGATGTGCCCTAGGGAAGCAAGTCTGCTCGGAACTTGGTAGGGAGCTGGCCCCCTCATGCCTGTAGGGGGATGACCTTTAACTTTATCTAACCTTTGCATTTCTAATTCTAAATTTCTGGGAGGCATTTAGTCACGTTGTTGAGTATCATAGTAAAAGAGAGACCTCTCCTGTGCCCATAAGATAGTGTTAACCACACATTTGTTGCTTAATTCCCCAATGAAGCATGCCAGTAAGCTTTTTTATGTCTGTAATTTACTTTACCAAACATTTAATGAGTTGGGATATATACGAGTTCAAAATGGATTCATAGTTAAATTATGACTGTCCTGGGTGACATTGGGGGAACACTGTAGAAAAGTTAATCCCTATAATTTTGCTAATTTGAATGTATTATGACACTTGAAAATTTATATGAGCCATTAAAGATAAATGAACATATTGCATCAGAATACTTTTTTTTCACAAAATATTTAGTTATTGAAAACAAGTCTTGTCAGTTTCTGTGTTATCTCCATTATGAGAAAGCTTTTATTAAGCTTTGAGGGGATAATTACATCAAAAATTATTGAATGTAGGAATTTAGACTCAGTTTTGGATAATATATATATATATATATATCCTTATTTGGCTTTGTTAAACTGAAAATGTTGAAAAGTAATGCTCTTTTACATGATATAAAATATAAAGTTATCATTAATTTCGTGTTAATGATCAGGGCATAAGTTAGGTAGACCCAGATGTCTAGGTTTTAGTTCTATGAATGTCTAATTTTTCTTTTCCCATTAGTTTTAGATGACATTGAAGGGGCCAGTATTTTTAACTCTTTCCTAAAGAAAGGTAATTTTACTGCTCAATTTTATTGTATATAAGTGTATTATATATACATATAAGTATGTATGTATATATTAATATATACACCCATATATAATAGAATCCTGTGTGGCTGAATGAAATATTGCTAAAGATAAGCTTTCCCTCCAAAATTACACACCTAATTTTTAATCAGACAATGTTTAGGTATGTAAATTCATAGACTAAATGTAGAATATTTCTATAATCTCTCTGATTTATATGTCGGGTTGTAACGTAAGCAAAGCCAAGTGGTCTAAGCTTTGCCTGTGGTATCAGCCCTTTGAGGAGTCCAGCAGTATGCAGTTGTAGAAGCAATTAGTGTAACTTCAGTAGTTTTTTAGTGGGGAAGGAAAGAGATCAGCAAATTCTTTCCTGTAAACCAAAGGTTCTGGCTCAAGAGCATATATAAACAAGATGTAAGTTTTAAATATAGTTTAATGCCACCCAGGAGAAAAACTCAGTGGTAAAGAAGTTGTCAACAGACAGACAGAGCAATCTTTAAATGCTGAAGAAAATACTAAATTGCTGACAATACGTTAGAAACACGGAGGCCATAGCTTCCAAAAATTTCAGTAACGAAAGTCATCTTCCTCCCACCGCACCCCAGGGGTTTCTCTACACGTGGGAGGCGAGGCAACAGCAAAGTAACAGTCAAGCAGGATGTGGATGTAACTTGTTGATAACCCTACGAAGAGTTTATCAGAGAGAATGGCCATCAAACTTACAAATTTGAAATGAATTTGGAAGCAATAGTTAGAATACAGTAAATGACACATTACGACACTAATTCGCACGATCTTAGACTGTTTGCTTGTTTTAATCCTACCAAAAGCATTTGTTTGTCATCATGTATGTTCCTACTGAGCTGTGTCTAAGTGTTTTTTCTGTGTGTGTGTGTGTGTGTGTGTGTGTGTGTGTGTGTGTGTGTGTTTTCCTTCTGTCAAAAATTCCGCATGCAAGTATCTGGATGGTTTTAACCATAACAGCCCGCTCTGCTTTATTATTGCTATTCAATTACCATTGAACACAGACCAGGAGACACATTCATGTGTGTTAAGTACTGAGCAGAGATGCCAATCTCGGGAGTCCTTTCTGGACCCCAACCCAAAACACAGGACCGAGAGTGTGGCAGATAGTTCCCCAAAGGAAAATCAGAGTGTTCTGACCAAACCATCAGAGTGTCTTGATGGTGGGCAGGAAAAGCAACAGAGATCCGAGACACTCAAGGAGGGAGAGGAAACAGAATAAATGACATAGTACCTGCTACAACCTGAAGTAGGAAATGACAACCCCCTCCAGGATTCTTGCCTGGAAAACTCCACGGACTGAGGAGGCACGCACATGTATAACCAAAGTCTGGGCCAAGTCTGGGAGATGCCAGGGGAAGGAACAGGGAACTCCATCCATCTGAGGATGATGGCGCCTCACGTGGGGAATGACTCTGAAAGGGAATGGGAAGAAAAGAGGGATGAGCCTTTCGTACAGGGAACATCATGAAAGGATTGAGACGGGGCTAGACATGTAAACTGAGGCCAGAGACAATCCCCAGACTCAGTTAGGGATTCTGAGTTTCTTCCTAGAGTAGACAGCAAAGACAGTTCCAGCCCCCGCCACCGGTGATATAGCAGGCTCCCGTCTAACCAGGTGCCTTCTTCAAGCTGCTGTGACTGCCACCTTTCCCCTTGTAGGGCATCTGGGAGCTTCTCCTTTTCTAGGGGGCAAGGCAGCTTGAGATCTGAATCAAGAAAGAATTGAAAAATGAATCCAGGGGGAGAAAGAAGACACTAGGAGAAACAAACTCAATTCAGAGGGGCTTCATCAAATGGGCTCAATCAAAACGTAGCCACACCCCGACCACTCACCTCACCCCACCCCATCCACCCTTGGCTTTACGTTCCTCCTTCATTCTTCACCAGGTTTCTGTGGCAGTTCCAGGCTCCCATTCTACCAGTTTAGCAAATCCAGGGAAACAAGAGCTGCTTGCCCATAAGAGTTCCAACAGAAGTCCCCTAAATGATGCTCCTGTCCCAGGCCCCACAACCACCCGGGGCCAGTCATGTGCTACCATGATTGGCCTGGCTTAGGTCATGTCCCCTTCCCTGGACCAGGGGCAGAGATCAGCAAAGGCCAAAGCACTGCACTCTAAGCGTGGAAGAGGTGATACCCCAGAGGGAAATCAGAGTGTTGTTACCGGGGAGGCAGGAGTGGATTCTGGGCAGCCGAAACAACAGATGTACACTTTTCTTTGGGCGAAGAAGGCTACTCTAAATCAGAGAGTCCAGGCTCTGAATATTCAATCCTGACTGCCTTCCTTCCCATGCTTCTGATTACTGGGTTTTCCTCTGGATCATGTGGCAGGGGCATTCAAAGGTTGTAAAGCAGCCCAACTGGAGCTTTCCATGGGTACAATATGCCTAATTAGGCGGTATTTTCTTATCGTCCACATAGTTCTAGTTTCTAACTTATGCCTACGTTTATTTTTAAGACATGGAAATCAAGATAACTTGATTTGATGTTTGATGTACCAATAAATGATGCATCAGGAAGCATTACTAGATCACTAGAAACAGTGGGGTCAAAAAGACTGACTTAGTAGCTTCAATTGCAGATAATGTCCTGC
Source organism: Giraffa tippelskirchi (assembly GCF_054371585.1). Classification (NCBI taxonomy): domain Eukaryota; kingdom Metazoa; phylum Chordata; class Mammalia; order Artiodactyla; family Giraffidae; genus Giraffa; species Giraffa tippelskirchi. Next base: position 54,517,085 of record NC_137285.1, read on the forward strand.
CTCCAAAACAAGGTAGCCAAGGCCCTGTAAGAAATACATCTACACAAGCCACAGTCCTGTCCTTATTTTGAAAGGCTTTCAAGAAATTTCTATTTCAGTCTCATCTGTTAATCATATTTATTAGTGAGTCACTATAGAGTTTGCCTCCAAGAATTCCAGAAGTGTGTAGAGAACTGTCTTCAAAATGCTTGAATACAGAATATGAAACATTAGATGATAACATTTTGTATTTCTGCAATGTGTAATTTTGGAATATTTTTGCACCATGTGTCTCTAAAGTTCACATTTTCTTTCTAATGCTGTTGAGCTCGTTTTGTATAATTGAATTAATTTTGGTAAACAAGGATGACATGTTTTAATTTGTCTTTTTAGTCATAATGATATAACTAATGTGCTGTAGACTACTTAATGAGTAATATTGTCATTTTTCATACTTTTTTGAATATTCTCGTGACTGTTAGTATGCCTTTGCTAGGTATTTAATAAGCATATTAAAATCTGTTCTTGTTTATTCACTTAAATGAAAGCAAGAGAAAGTTTGAAAAGCACAAATTCTGACTACCTAAGAATGTGTACTTTTATCTCTAACATTAGGAAAACCTTTAGTTATTTGTGTTTTTATTGAAAGCCTTTATCATGTTTAAACATGTTCTTCAAATTAATGCAAACTACATGCAATAAGCATTCAAAAATTAAAAGTTCATTTCTTTTTAATGAAAAAAAAAACTAGCTCATGTCATGTATCTGAGTTTTAGATAGGAATAGTACAGTATTACATAAGTATATGACAGACTTTCTTTTTCATTCTCTCTGTCTAAAAACATGCCTGTGTGCTCACTGTCTCTCACTAAAATAGTTAACTTGTTTTCCTTAGAGTCTATTATACTCTTGCCTGTAGTATCCATTTTTTCCAAAAGCAGGGTTTCACTTGTTCGTGGAGAAAGTTGCAGTGACTCAGCCCTCTGCTTTATTTCATCACCCTGACCCCTGGTCAGACTTTTTGTTCTGCCACTTGATAATGTCAAATGATGAGAAGGTGTTTTTCTTTGAAACTGACTTTTCATCCATGGAGGCTTCAAGTAGGATCCAGCTAGAAGACTCTTAACCAAAGATGATAATAAAGCTACTTACTGTTTGATCCAGAAGGTGACCAGGTTGTGGAATTCCTCTGACCAGCTCAGAGGAATAATCTCTTTTCCGAAGTTCTCTGTGTAGGGACTTCCTGGATGTCTTCCCTGTGTTGTATGGATCTGCAAAAACAATATGTCTCTGCTCCACACAGGGGAGACGGCTGTCTGGGTGCCACCCGCCCATTCATTGACCGACTCACTCATCGGGCTAATGTATATTGGACTTTTTCTATTTGAGCCAGAGCACCTGGGGAAAGTTAAGAAGTTTTGTCTCTGTATGTTGATAGACTACAATGAATTTATCATAAACATGTGGATAGAGATTTATAATATTAGAAGAAAGATGGAGTAAATGACAGCCTTTGGATTTGCATCCCAGGATGACTTTGAAGCAGGTTCAAATATCTCCCCATTTACTTGTTCACTTATTTCATATGAGAATGTCTCATTATTCCCAATATTGACCTGAAAAAATACTAAAATGCCTAAAATTTTTATCTGTAACAGGAAATGAGGACTTCTTATTAATTGAATATTTTATTGACATATAGTTAATTTACAGTGTTAAATTAGTTTCTTAACTGAGTATTTTGATTAATAATTTAAAAGATATATGTTGAAAATTACCGTGTTCAAAGAATACACATAAGCATAGCACGAAAAACATGTAAGTAATGCCAAGCACCATTTATTCTTAGATGCAAAATTTGAAATATTATAGATTTCAGGTCATCATTAGAAATAGATCAGGCTCATCATCCCTCATCACCCTCTACATGAAACCCTTGAAACTAGGTAAGTTTCACAATTCAGAAATTTCCAGATTTATACTAAGTCAGTATTAGTCACATATTACAATTTATCTAACACCCCTGGTGGGATCTGAGATAGCACCGGTAAAAAATACATTAACGTATATGCAGAAAAAATCTGAATATTCAAACGAGTGGAATAAAGAGAGAGTATAAACTTCGTCCCAACAGTTCAGATCTAGTTTTGCTGGCAAATAAATTTTACACTAAACTTATAAAAAAGCTTTTGCTTATCAAAGCTTTTTGGATTTCAGAATTGCCTAAGAGAGGACAGATCCCAGACCCCTTAGATCACACCACTGTGTTTAGCATCTCGTTTGTCGGGTAGTGAGTTCGACAGAGCTGGGAAAGCAAAAATAAGCAGCAATGTCTAGCAGCAATGTCTTCTAAGTTTCCAAGAAAATATCTGTCACTGAGTGCCATGTGCTGCAGTCATAAAATCATAAAACTTTTAGCAGTCGAGGGAAGCTTTGGATTCATTCAATCCAGCTCTTCCATTCCACGTTTGAGGAAACAAGAGACTGGAGAAATGAAATCATTTGTTTGATGTTGGTTAGCCACATGGAGCTACCCTGACACTGAATTATATATAAAGTTCATTTTCATTAGTTAATAGAGCTGATGTTTTGCTGTTAGTTCCCAGAATGTTCAAGTTTCTGAGTGACATGAACAGTGGATTAGAAGTACAGAGGGCACCCAGGGCGCCCTAGAGGGCTGATTTACCAAGAAGTGGAAACTGAGGGCAGGGTGGGAGAGCAGCACATTTGCAGGACGGAAAAGACTTTTGTTGCTGTTTAGTTGCTAAGTCACATCCGACTCTTGCGACCCCATGGACTAGCCCGCCAGGCTTCTCTGTCCATGGGATTTTCCAGGCAAGAATGCTGAAGTGAGTTGCCATTTCCTTCCCCAGAAACGACTTCACACACTCCCTGAAGGCTGGACTTCTTGTCAGGGTGACGATACCTGTGTCTTGCTCAGGAGTTCTCTTAGAGGAAACACAGTGTTTCTCTGTGAACACAAAGTGAGGTTCTACGTGGCACTCCTTGCTGTCAACCTATTCACCTTGGATTAGATTTATCTCCTGTGAAACATCCCTCAATATCAAAGTATAAAAAGAGAATTGTATTCTCTTCTCAGTGATATCGGCTTCATTGGTGGCCCTGTGGTTAAGACCTCACGCTTCCACTGCTGGGGGTGAGGGTTCGATCCCTGGTCAGGGAAGTTCTGCATGCAGTGGGATTGTGGCCAAAAAAAGAAAAAAGTCAATGATATTTGAATTAAATGGAATTTCATAAGGGAAGAGAGACATGGAAAGGCAGCATTAGTGTTGTTGATAATTAGAGTTATCTTGAGGAAAACAATCTCAATATGCAAAAACAAAATACAGAGATCATTTTTTAAAGGATAACACTAAGATAATAATAAAATATTACAGTTGTATTTCCGAAAGCGAGGATGTGTGAAATATTTTTTTAAAGGTTATAAATCAAATTTTTACCAGCTTGATTTTTGTTAAAATTCTGATATCTCTGAGAAAGCTGACTCTTATCCTTACCATTCTTTTAGATTTAGTGGGAACAAATTTCAGTTCTTTAAATGCACATTTTGGTAGTGAGAAAACTTGAGAATATTTGGGTTCAGAGAAGAAGGAACAGATAGTTTTAGAGAGAGAAAATGAAAGGCAAAACCTGAGAGGGTTTAGACACTGAAAACAAATCTCTGGCCTTGTAATATGGCCCACATTAGAGCAGTAGCTTCCAGAATCAAGTGCCATTGTCAGATTGTAGGATTTTATGTTCCTGTCCAAGAATTTTGAAATACTTGGACTATTGATATGCAAGCCAATATTTCTCACTAACTTAAAAATAAAGAACCTTGGATCAGATGGAACAGAGATAAAGTATTTTCTCAATCTTGATCCTCACTATAAGTGATGAGAGCAAGTGCTATTTACCTTGTTCTTCATTTTTGTAGAAGAAATAAAGAATAAATAAGGATGATATATTTACATGGCATTTGAGTACAAAAGTTGATCCATGGTTCAAAAACAGGAGCTAATTACATCGTTTTCTTTTCATTTTGTTAATGTAAAAGAAATTTACAAAAGACCACTCTGGTTATAATGATTTGTTCTTGGAAGTTGAATTTTAAGATTATGGGGATTCCTCTGGCAACCCAGAGGTTAAGACTCTACCATCGAGTGCAGGGGGCATAGGTTCAATCCCTGGTGGGGAAGGTTGCACATGCCTCTGCGTGCAGCCAAAAATTAAAAAAAAAAAAAGATTATACTTAAATAATTGAATTTAAAGCATGTAAAAAATTATACCAACTACTTCTGCATATTTGGATATTATATAGGTGGTGAGCAAGAGTAAAGTATTCTTAAGACACACTATGTGGTAATAAGTTAAATTAGAGGTTGGCAAACTACAGACCAAATTTGGCCCTCTGCCTGTTTTTATAAATAAAGTTTTATGGGACCATAGCCAAGCCATTTCTTTATATATTATCCATGGCTACCTTTGTGCTACAACAACAGATGAATAATTGCCATAAAGAGACTATATAGCCCTCAAAGGTTTAAATATTTACTATCTGACCATTAAGAAAAAGTTGGCTGATCCCAGATTTAGGCGGTCAATTAATTATTCTCAATATTCTCCTCTGTTAGAAGTCCAGTTGCTTTTAATCTTTGAAGGCACTAAACTCATTTTACACAATGATGTTTTAACAAAATGAGGGATATCTTGAAAAAGTTAGCATGTTTCTCTAAATTCACTTTTTTTTTTTAATTTGACCATGCCCGTGGGAATTCCCCAACCAGGGATCAAACCTGTGGCCTCTGTATTGGAAGCACAGAGTCTTGACCACTGGGCCACCAAGGAAGTCCCTCTAAATGCACATTTTAGTCTTATCTCAAATTTTAATATTTGAGTTTTTTTCCTGGTTTTAATTTAAAATTAATTTGTAGTCAAATTTTATGTACTATAACATATGTACAAATTTACATAACTGGCACCAGAGTCATGATACAGAACAGTTCCATCAACCCCCAAAAAACCCTCCTCATTCTATCTCCCTGAATGCACATCCTCCCCTCCCATTGCCCTTAAATCCTGTCCTTAGATCCTGTCACTTACTGATCTGTTTCCAACAGTATGACTTTGCTTTTTTGAAACGTTATAACATCCAATACATAATTTTTGAGGTTTCTTCTTTGATTCATCCAAGTTGTTGCAAAATTCAATACTCATAGAATCCTAATTTTTTTTTTTGTAGTTTATATTTCCAGGGTTTTGAATTATTTTTTAGACATCATTACAACAAGCTATTTTTGACAGTTCTGTATTTTAGAACTACTGGAGAAGAAAGTAGTATAGGTGCTTTTGATTGCATTCTGTAACTTTTCTACTCTAAAAGACTTAGGTAGGATTTCCATTAGTCTTTCACACACCTCGGTCTGGTGTATATACCTCAAATCCCAACCCATGGTCTTGATTCCCTGAATATACTGCTTTCTGCCATTAGCAGTGTAACCTTGCCTATACAGGCACACCTCATTTTATGCACTTCACTTTATTGTGCTTCACAGACACTGTGTGTTTTACATATTGAAGGTTTGTGGCACCCCTGCTTGGAACAGGTCTCTCAGCCCCGTTTTTCCAACATATTTGCTCACTTCATCTTCTGTCACATTCGGTAATTCTCAAGATATTTCCCACTTTTTCATTGTGATTATATCTGTTACGGTGATCTGTGATCAGTGATCTTTGATGTGACTGCTACTGCTCACTGATGGTTCAGATGATGGTTAGCATTCTTTAGCAATAAAATATTTTAACATTAAGGTATGTACCTTATTTTTTTAGACAGAATGCTATTGCATACTTAATAGAATCCAGTGGTTTAGATGGTAAAGAATCTGCCTGCAATGCGGGAGACCCAGGTTCAATCCCTGGGTCAGGAAGATCCCCTGGAGAAGGGAATGGCTACCCATTTCAGAATCCGTGCCTAGAGAATTTCATGGACAGAGGAGCCTGGTGTGTTACAGCCCACAGGGTCGCAGAGTCAGACACAACTGAGTGGCTAACACTTGCACTTTTTTCATAGTGTAAACATACCTTTTATATGCACTGGAAAACCAAAAAATTTGTGTAACTGGCTTTCTTGTGATTTTTGCTTTATTGTGGTGGTCTGGAATCGAACCCGCAATTGCTCCAAGGTGTGCCTGGATATAACTGCAGCCTTCTGCACTGTCCAGAATAGACCAAGAACACTTTTCATGAGTTACATCCTTTACTGCAGCGGTAACCACGTTACACTGACATTCTCTCCTGAGGGACAGGGACTATACTAACGTCATTTTCCCACATGCCAGACTTTAGCACCATTTGTGGTACAAAACTGGTATTTTTCTCTAAAAGTATATTTTCAAAATTTTCCTCCTCTGCACATGCTCCATATTTGAAGTATGTATTAAATTAAGCATGACTATTTAATGTATCGTTCAAGCTGGGATACCTTTGTAAGTGAAAGAGTTTTATTAGAACATAGACCAGAACTATGTCCAGGCTATTTGGTTGCCCTAAGTTTTATAAATTTTAAAACTACCAAATCTCCTTAATTATACTATGTCTGATCATTAGCTGACTCATTATCATAAAATAGACATTAAAATGACCTTGATGATGACAACAAAATAACTAAAAAATATTTGAAAAATTGAGGGAATTTCAGTTAACTTGAACTTGATATTTTGTGCCTGATAGAAGCAACGCGATGACCAAGCCTTCTTCCTTTTCACTCCTGCTTTCATAGTAGCTTCTCTTCCTTTCAGTCATCAAGAAAAGCAGGTAGCTGTCACTCTAGACAATGGCCAACAAAAGAAGAGAAAAAAAGAAGTAATCCATGGAGAAACAGACATAGAGAATAAACTTATGTACATAGGGAGAGGGGAGGAGAGGATGAGATGTATGGAGAGAGTAACATGGAAACTTACATTACCATATGTAAAATAGATAGCCAATGGGAATTTGCTGTATGTCTCAGGGAACTCAAACGGGGGGCTCTGTATCAACCTTGAGGGGTGGGATGGGGAGGAAGATGGGAGGGAGGTTCAAAAGGGAGGGGATGTATGTATACCTATGGCTGATTCATGTTGAGGTTTGACAGAAAACAACAAAATTCTGTAAAGCACTTATCCTTCAATTAAAAAATAAAAATATTAAAAACAAACCCAGGAGTAAGAAGGGGGCTGATCAAGGATTGTGCCCAGGATTTGGAAGCAATATCTTGCACAAGCCATTTTGATTCATTTTTATTCCTTTTTAATCACTTTTTTAAAAAGAGCGTAATGGAGCATGCATTGATCTTACAATAAGCTTTACTTATACAGTAACATTTGAGCGCATGGTAAATTATGCAGTTCACTATATTAAGCCAGGACTTTCCAGTCCACCCAAGTTTCCAGTAAAGTTCTGTCTGACCTCTGTATAAAAGACCACCTTTACTAGGTAACTTATTTTTGCTGCCCTCTTGGGTGGTCGAATGAGGCAGATTTCCCTCCCTGTCGAACAACATACAACCTTCTTTTTTGCCAACTGAACATTACACTGGGATGTGGCTTGGAGGAACAGTTTCTCAATACTATAAACAACGGTTTTCTTGGAACAGCTTGTTGCTGAAGCATAAAGAGAGGTTACTCTTGGTTTCGCCTTCGGTAGCATATGAATTGGTTAAGGAATAAGTGTGGCTAAGCCACCAAATTACAGCGGCCGTAATATAATTAAGTTGGGTATCCTCCCTGGAGGCTCTAAGAAGTACTATTATGACACTGAGCTTAAAGAAAAGGAATTTTTCCAGAGCCAGGAAATGAGCCTTTGGGGAAATGCTGTGAAGTCAAAAAGAAAAGAATCAGTAGAAACACCATAAAACTTATTCAAGGAAAAGGGCTGATTAAGATACAATATTTTGGTATCTTGTGAAACTGAGTATATTAAGTTATTATCTTTCAAAAGAGTAGTGTTTGGGGGGATTAAAGAGGCTATCAGAGTTAGGATGGGGGAAGAAATGGAGGATTAAAGATGTGTTGGAAATGTTGAAAACAAATAGAAAATGTTCCTAAAAGTAATTATCAGGAAGACTTTTTGCTCTCTGCTTACCCATCTTAAATTGTATTCAGAAATAAATTTTTTAATAATAACTTGAACTGTTAAGGTAATGACTTCGTATAGACTATTAAAAGGTTATTAAAGACATGAATGACTTTCTGAGTCAAAAGAAGGGGACAAAGAAATGGGAGTTGAAGCTATTTGGCTATTTCCTGGCTCACCCTAAGGCCATGGCACTCAGCAAAGCAGCATGCATTAGTTGTCAGAAATTCCCAGGAAGACCTTAGTCTGGCCTCAACAGGCACAAGGACAAAAAGTTTCTCAGAAAATGTACGAAAGCATAAACACTGAAGAGAAAGATACTTAGCCTGGATTTCTTTCCAGATCATTCCTGTTCATAGCATCACTCTTTATCTCTTAGGCTCCATGACTGATGGGCTTAAGAGAAGCGCCCACATCTTCAGGACAAGGGTGATTTATTCTTTGGTAATATACCACAGCTTTGTCACTCTATGGATTGTTATATCCAGCCAGTACTCTTACCGTTCATTGGTTTTGACTGAATAATGTAGCAGGCAATCCTGCTTGGGTCTGTCTTGTCTAGCATCAGCCATCCATACAGTAAGTCCTTGGATATCCTAATAATATTCTCTTCATGTGTCCTGCCCAGGAAAGCTATGTTGCAATAAAGATAGCTTTCATCCAAGTAGAGTGCTTTGGAGTGGAGGAGAAGGGCTGCCACTCACCTTAAAGTATGACCCCACAAGTCCCCACTTCAGTGACGTCTGACTCTGTGAAACCCTATGGATGGACTATGGCGTGCCAGACTCCTGTCTGGAATTCTCCAAGAATACTGGAGAAGGCCAGAATGCTGGCATGGGTTGCCATGCCCTTCTCCAAGGGATCTTTCCAACCCAGGGATTGAACCCACGTCTCTTACATCTCCTGTATTGGCAGGCGGGTTCTTTACCACTAGTGCCACCTGGGAAGTGCTGGTCAAACAAATCAAGGGACTAAAAGTGTTATCTGGCAAATCTATTTCTTATGCAACCCGTTTTCTACCTAGCTTTGGTTTAGAGTGAGCTTCCTTTGTGGCTCAGCTGGTAAAGAACCCACCTGCCATGTGGGAGACCTGGGTTCAATCCCTGGGGTGGGAAGATCCCTTGAAGAAGGGAAAGGCTACCCACGCCAGTATTCTAGCCACGGGGTCGCAAAGAGTCAGACACGACTGAACAACTTTCACTTTCACTTGGTTTAGAGTAGACATTAATGCATTGATTATAAACTAGTATAAACTTAATGCTTAATTTCTACCAACCTCAAAGAGGATATTTCAGTCTCCAGCAAGCAGGAAATGTATTAAATGTGCTTAACAATCAGTGAGCTATACATGGGTAAGGGGAAGACACCATCCTCCACCTCTGGAACAGCTTGTTAAAGCAAAAGGAAGCTTGATTTGGCCTGGAACAGTATGATTATGAAGGAAGTTAAATGTGGCTTGCTAAAAGAGCCCCAGTTTGATATTGGTTGACAGAATGTCCTTCTGTAGAATTCATTGGAGGTTTTTTTTTTTTTTGAAAGTCCCATGCAGCCAACAGATGAAAATGCATTATTCATGCAAATCTTGGGGAAAAGGCACACCTGTGATGAGATAAGGCTTTCCTTTTCTTAGATGAATAGGAAGTTTGGTTTTTCGTGCCAAAACAAATTGAGGAGTCTAAATACTAGAACTTGTGGAGCAGTTCTAGCAGTTTTCTGAAATATTTCAAGAAACCTGAGGATCCTTTGTTCTTTTGTTTCTCCAAGTCCATTTCACACTCTGAAGGATGCATGTCATGGAGAGTATGTTCAATGTCAAAGAGACTGTGTCAGGCCCGGAGATATGAATTGACTCTGCCAAATGAAACAGTTTGCAGAATGGGAGAAATAAGGAAATGCATCATCTAAGAAGTTATATGCACGAGTGGAAGAATTGAGAATTCTTTCTTGTATACACAAAACTGCTCAATTCTCCTGTGTCTCCTATTCTGTGTAACTCGTCCTGACTTGAAAATTGGATGTGGTTAAAGGCCATAGACACTTTATGTGTTTAAAGTAAAGGCACCAAAAACTACAAATGTCACTGGCGCACTTATTTCTCCAAGTTTGGTGGGTTACAAATGTCATCTAGGGCCCATGCCATACCAGTAGGCAAATATCATTTGGGAGCTGCTTTTAGATATTTAAACCATTTCAATGACAGATAAATATCTTCCAAAGAGTTAGGGTCACAAAAATTTCTTTTTAAAAATGTTTGTATAACTTGGACTAGATCGTACAGTTGGCTCAGTCCCTAGCATTTAAGCTATTCCTGCACACGTGCAATTCACAAAGATAGTTTGACTTCAAAGGGCTTTTATTAATGTATTTTATTTCATCTAGAAGGTGTTCTTTATAACAAACAGGAAACCTCACTAAATATAACTCAAAGTTTAAGCAATGGAAAGGCACATAGATGATGTCGTACATTATAAATATTTTTTGTACTTGCTGGTTTATTTCTAAGGAAATTATGAGAATGACATCATAATGATGACTGACTTTTATTAGTGTTTTTGCTCTGAAGTTCTAAAGCTCTAGACCAGTAGTTATAAAGAAAAACAAATTGTCTAGTGTTATCCCTTAATACTTTACCTGATGTTTTCTAGTGACATTAATCCTAGGAAGTGATTCTAGGACCACTATATTATCATCAGTTCTCTTTTACACATTCATCATGAAAAACAACACGATAGTAAAGCACACAATTTCTTAAACTCTTAATGGGAAATAATTACCTAGTATTTTTGCCTGAACTAGTGCTTTGATTAGTCTACAAGTCAAAGAACAATTTTAGGGTAATATTTTATAGACCATTACTTGTTGCGATCAGAAAACGGTTTTTCATAACCATCCAATGTAAATTTTAGCAATATGCTGCTTTCTTTTACTAATACCAAGTGGAAGTTGTTAATTTTCTATTTTTCCTGAGGCTTTACTCTAGTGCTTTTTCTACATAAATCCTTTTAAACGTCTTATTTGATAAATTGAGCCTTAGAAGAGCATGGGGCACAGATATATATAATATGTGAGATCGAGCTAAAAGTGTTTTACTCTGGCAACCAACTATGTGGGTGCCTGTTAGGTGTCAGCCCATTGGACTTTGTGCTAGGATACAGTAAAAAATAATCAGACTTGATTTCTATTCAAGATTCTTCTTGATGGGTAGGGAAAGTGGTAAAAAGAGAAAGTGTTAGTCACTCAGTCATGTCTGACTCTCTGACTCCATGGACCGTAGCCTGCGAGGCTCCTCTGTCCGTGGGATTCTCCAGGCAAGAATACTGGAGTGGATTGCCATTCCCTTCTCCAGGGGATCTTCCCAACCCGGGGATCAAACTTGAGTCTCACACACTGCAGGCAGATTCTTAAACATCTGGGCCAGGTAGAGCCGTAGGTACAATCAGTACAACATAATAGCATAGTGATATGGTGTCATGGCAATTTGTAGAAAGTGCTAGGAAAAAGGGAGAAGGCAATGGCAACCCACTCCAGTCCTCTTGCCTGGAAAATCCCATGGACAGAGGAGCCTGGTAGGCTGCAGTCCATGGGGTCGCTAAGAGTCGGACACAACTGAGCAGCTTCGCTTTCACTTTTCACTTTCATACATTGGAGAAGGAAATGGCAACCCACTCCAGTGTTCTTGCCTGGAGAATCCCAGGGATGGCGGAGCCTGGTGGGCTGCCTTCTATGGGGTCGCACAGAGTCAGACAGACTGAAGCGACTTAGCAGTAGCAGCAGCAGCTAGGAAAAAGAGACAGGCATTCTTTGGAATCAGAGAAGACTGCAGAAGTGCTGGAGCTGGGTCTTAAAAGATCAGTAAGATCTTTCCCAGCAACTAGATGGGGATGGTCTTACAAGCAGAGGAAATAGCCAAGTTCAGAGTCATCAGGATGTGAAAACATAGGGAGCATCCAGATACATGGCAGAAGCTGAAGCTGGAAAAAAGAGGCTAGGGTTGAAGGTTCTTGTGTTGAAGGGTCTTGTGTTTGCTGTCAAATCCCTTGAACTTACTTTTTAGGTAATGACAGAAAGTTTCGTTTCGTTATTGTCGCAAGGAAGCAAAGTTAAATTATCAGATGAGAGCTTTTGACAAGCTTGTGTGTAGGAAGCAGAGTTGTTGTTTAGTTGCTAAGTGGTGTCTAACTCTCTTGCGACCCCATGGACTATAGCCTGCCAGGCTTCTCTGTCCATGGAATTTCCCAGGCAAGAGGGGGCTGCCATTTTCCTTCTCCAGGGTATCTTCCTGACCCAGGAATTGAACCCAAATCTCCTGCATTGGCAGGCGGGTTTTTTACCATTGAGCCACCCGGGAAGCCCAGAAAGTGGAGGAAGACTCTTCTTATCATTAGACACAGTCAACAGAAACAAAAATCTCTCATAGCCAAAGAGGAAAAACAAGGTGTCCTTTATCCTGTCCATGGTCTTCTTACCTCTGTTTAGATTTATATCAGGAAATTAATTGATTCAAAGGAAATTTAGCTTGATCTGTGTTTTCACCAGCTCAACAGCAAGAGGTGGATGCCAAAGTCACTCTAGCATCAGTAAGGGCAGTTCTATCTTAGGCTGGTCCCTTCTTATACACTTCTAGGATCATGTGTGGCATTATACAAAATAATGCTCCTTGTATATTTGAGAGTTCTCCAGACAATCTCACATGTATCTGTGATAGTTTTCTGTTTATCACACAATGAAAAGATTACCAGCTTGAAAAAAAGAAATGACTTCCCTTATCATTTTTACAGTGATAAAATGTGGGTTTTGGATACCTGGATTTCTGATATTCACATCAACATGGGCTTACGTCTTGGCTATAAGTGTCAGGGAAAACAACCTTACAAGTTTTTATATTATGCATATTAATTTTGATTGTTATTTTCACATTTCCTGATTCCCACTATCCAGACCTATAGGTGTAACATAAAAGGCAGTATGTTTTGTGTCTGGAAGTATTTAAGAAAGAGTAGAACAAGGCACGGAGAAGGCGATGGCACCCACTCCAGTACTGCTGCCTGGAAACTCCCATGGACGGAGGAGCCTGGTAGGCTGCAGTCCATGGGGTCGCAAAGAGTTGGACACGACTGAACGACTTCACTTTTACTTTTCACTTTCATGCATTGGAGAAGGAAATGGCAACCCACTCCAGTGTCCTTGCCTGGAGAATCCCAGGGACGGGGGAGCCTGGTGGGCTGCCGTCTATGGGGTCGCACAGAGTTGGACACGACTGAAGTGACTTAGCAGCAACAGCAGCAGAACAAGGCAGTTTGTGGATATTGCTGATATTTATGTCCATAATTCATCTGATAAACTGCTGCTTCTGGAAATTTGATTTTTTAACATATGATGATTCTTGCAGTAGTTTTGCTAATGTGTTTGTGTTTATATTTTTATACTCACACATTACACATAAATACAAAAATAAGTATGTATATTTAGATTTCCCGTATAAAATGATCTTTTAAAATTGATTCCTTTATTTGATTTCACATAATTACAAACATACAGTAAAACAAGCAGATTTACTGCAAATGGCACACACAAGAAAGAAAACCAAATGCCATCAGCATTGCCGTTTCTGGGTCCTCACCCTGAAAGTCACTTTGTCACGCATGCCATCAAATGAGAAATGAACATTTTACCCAACTATAGTTTTTCACTTGAAACCATCAAGACAGAAAAGGTATATCAAAATGAAAAAAAAATTATAAGTGCTTAGGAAGAGTAATTGAATTATCATTTCAAGATACTTGAAACATTTCAGAGTGGTGTTTTGGTTTGAGGTTATAGTTCTGTCCGAATAATTGATGAATGAATAAATGATTATTCATCCCAGGATATAATCCTGAATGCTCAATCCTTTCTTACACTTAAGTAGACATTTGTCTACTGTCAGGTACATGAACTACTACAAGCCCATCCCTCTGCCCTCCACCGTGAGGAAGAAAAGAAAGCTGATTAGTGAGCAGCTAATATGAATCAGTTGTGTGTTAGTAACTTAAAATTTTTACTGTGTATTTGTCATTAAAAAAGAAACCTAATGAAGTAAAAGTTATAAGTCATTTTTTAAAAAACCTTGATGCTCAAGTGTGTTAAATTACTTTGCAAAGTCAAATAGCCTGTAAGTCACTAAGTCAGGATTCAAACCCAGCTCTCATATTAAAGACCCACATTTATTTCTCTCTATTCATCTATGCACTCAAATCCCTCAAACTCTCTGTAATCAGAAAGCAAGAATGGGAGAGTGTGTGTACTTTTGTGCTTTTTCCTTATATTTCTCTTTTCCCAAAGAATAATACCCATTATTAATAAAGTGTCTCTCTGGGAGATGGTCTTCTTTCTTTCTTTGGAGTTTTCTTCCCCTTCATTGTCTGGCTCCTGGAGTCTCAGCTTGAATGTAGGTCTTCAGGGAGGCCTTCCCTGATCCCCTAGTCTAAATTGGATTCCCCATGATATGCATTCCCATAACACCCTATTCTTTTCCTTTTAGTCCCCTCTAGTATTTAATTATGCATTTGTTTGTATGCTTACTTGTCTAAGCCTCTTTCCCCAACTAGAATACAATAGCCCGGCCATGGTGCACAGTAACAATGACTGACTTCTGTTGAGCATCAGCCCTGGGTCAGGGTCCACTCTATGCCCTTTTCATTATCTACCTTCTAACAACCTTTGAAATAGGAAAGGTTCTTGTTTGAAAGGTGATTCAACAAAGACAAGAGAAGCTAAGTCACTTTCTCTCACGTCAAAAAGCTAACAAGTTGCAAATATAGAGAGTCTAAAGCTCTGAGCCCATCCTCTTGACACGAATGAATAAGAATTTGATGCCTAATGACCTGGGAGCAACTGGCTCACCATATTTGCCCCATAATAACTGAATGGAGTGCTGGACTCTGAGAGCAGAGCTGTGCAGTGAGTCAGGATAAATGGGGACCGCGTTATAGATGATGCAGAGGTGAGGGCTGGTCGGGAAGTGCAGCTAAACACTTCCTTTGCCCTATGATGGAGAGTCGGGAACTTGACTCTGCATGATGATTCTATGAATGAAGATGGGATGGTGAATGTGCCACCAGTTCTGTCCCCATTGCTACAAATGTTGAATTATAAACATATTAGAAAACTCTGTTCCTGTCCTTACCTGTTTGGCTCTGCCCTCCGTTCACTAAGAACACAATCTCAGGCAATATGAATGTTAGAAGTTTCCTCAAATTCTGCCTTTTGGTCCAAAACTGTCCTACTTGTGAAACTTACATGGAAAAGGTGAGGAGCCAAACACTGTCTTCCTTAAAATAAATCTTCATGTATTTGAAGCAAGTTATGTGCACTCAGATTGTTTTCTTTTTGAACTTAAGAAACCCAAGCCCTCCTTTTAGTCTTTCTTCATAAATCCTATTCTGATTTTATAATTACTTGCATATCTTTAATTTGGACTTCATATTTTCAGATACCTATAATACACAGTCCCCACATTTATTCTGTCTTAATGCCATAGTATCATACTTTCCTAATTATAGAAAACATGGAGTGGCAAATTTTGCACTTTAAATTGTTATAGAATTTAATATTCAAGATGCATTTTTCCAGAAATAATGTATGTTAATTACTATCATTCAGAATTAGTATAGGTATGTAATATATTAAATTTCAAAAAGTGTTGCTTAATTTGGATATCCAAGGCATAGCTAATGTTTGTTACTAAATGCTGATTTGTAACTAATGGTATTTTGGAGTAAGAATGATTTTCTGATGTAAAAATGAAGATTTGGATTGATCACTTTTTAGTGTTGCTGTATTGTTAGAATTCCACATTTGATCATTTTGTAAAATAGTGATTAATGAAAATATAATTTCATTTTGCTATCTTGGTAAATTTCAAGTTTAATTGACATCTAAATCTTATAAATACAAACTCTTCTCAGAAAACAATTTCAAAAGTACTGTAACTTTTATATGACCTTGAAGTTGAAGCAATCTGTTGCATAACTTTTCAAGAGAAGTCACATAGAGAACTTCATATTTTGTTAAATTTATTAGTGTTCCTTGGTGGTCTAGACTGTTAAGGTTTTTTTCAAGATTTCTTTTCAAAGCAATAATCTTACTTAATTGTTTAATGTTTGTTCTCATATAAGTCAATTTGAGTTCTTCTTTAGAGTAACAATAGGAAATATATAATGGCAAAGAGCAGTGAAATGTGACTAGGAAACTCAAGTATCCTAGTGTTGTATTTCTATATAATGATGTGAAGATAATGCTTTTAGCTGCATGACCACCATATTAGCCACACGTCATAAAAAACAAACTTTATAAAAGCAAGAGGTAAAATTCACTTAATATTTTGTACCCTTAGCTAGAGTGAAGCATTAATACTTAATATTGTGATTTTTTTTTTCTTTCATTGAAAAGACCCTGAATCTTCCATTTTCTGACAGGAGGAAAAAGATTTTTCAGATAAAAAGGTATAAAGCAGAGGAAAATATCAAGGAAACTTGCTTTATATCCTTGGATTTAATGTTTAAAATAAAATGGTCAGATTTTATGCCACAAAAATATTAGCTTTAAAGATGGTAAATGAAATCATATGAGTCTATTTTATTTCTTTAGCTTTCAATATAAAAATTTAATATTTCTAATAATTTCATTAAAATTTTTACTTTTATTATAAAAGTTAATAATCCTTAATTCTGTTAGACCTTTATTAATAAATTGTGAAAAATTACTTGTCTTTATGGCCGACCAAGACATTCTAAGAAAGAAATTTCCAAGCTGCCAAACAATAGAACAACACTTCTTGCCCATTAAATAAAATAGTCTTGTGGTTTGAAAGTGTTAAGGTATTTTCTAAATCATCTTCAAAAGGAATTAGTTGCTCTTCTAACAAGGTTTGCCGAATATTTATCAATTTAATAATTAAAAAAAAAAATTTACACTTTAAGAATGATCCTAAAAAAAAAAAAAAGAAGAATGATCCTGAAAAGGAAATATTTGAAAGAGTAAGGGAAGTAAAAATTGAAACTCCCCATCATAAACAAATATTTCCTTTATTCCATAGCATCATCTAATCTTTGGGGGAGATGTATATTTTAATGGATGTACATACTCTCACACACTGAATAATTTAAAATTATTTCTTAGTTCATAACCGGATATTCAAATTTGAATCTAAATTTCAGTGTCTTTTAAAAATTTATTTAAATATCTGTTATGTCAGTCAATACTGCTCTGAGGTAATTTTCCCAGCTGTTTGCCAATACCAAGAATGCATATTTTTCTATCATAAATCTGGGAAGTGCATTTTTACATAGAGTTTGTTTTTAGAGGGGAGAAAATATTGTGACTTGCCATGTATATCATTAGTAAACACAAATATTGGGGTTAATTTGTTTCTCCCATTCTTCTTTGTTTACTACAGAAATCACTTTAACTTTAGAGAATTATATATATATATATATATATAGTTTGTATATATATATTTAACTGAGTATATATAATACATACATATATATATTTAACTGAAAAAAAAAAAATTCCTGCAATAGCAGTAGCCAGGTATGTATGTTTCAGTGCTAGGATAAAAATTCAGATTACCTCAAGTTTTGCAAATCATTCATTAATAAGCCACTGGTAACACATGCCATCTACATCTTCTGAAGAAATATAGACAGATCTTTATCAAAACTGTGCGGTAAGCCTGGTGCTAAATATAAGTATCAATGTGCCTTTCCATGCCTGCAATTTTCTGAAGTCCAAAAGTTCTTCGGATGGTAGCTGGCAAGATAATACTTCCGCTACATAATTTAAATGCATTCCTTATCTGATTCAAATGTAGGGCTACACATTCTCTGCTTCAAAATCACATTCCTTTCCAAAATCTCAGTGTTTTGTGGATTGATTGAGTTTGAGGATGGCTCTTACCTCACTGTCCATTGTAATAGCTATATCTTCCATTCAAATTGCACTTTGGAATTTATAAAAATGATTTTTCATTCATTGTCTTTGATTATCTGAACAACTTTATGAGAAGGAGGAGAGATCTTTGCCAAGGAGTTTTAATTTGCCTTTCTTGCCCATTAAATAACCAAATAAACTCCTTGCAAGGATTGTTGAGCTTTCTACTCTATTTTTTGGCTGTAGACTAGTTTTTTTGTTTTACTTTGTTTTTTGGCTGCACCAGGCCGCATGTTGAATCTTAGTTCCTCAAGCAAGGATTGAACCCTCGGTCCCTGCATTGGAAGCAAGGAGTCTTAGCCACTGGACCAGACTAGTTTTTATGTATTGTTTCATCTAAAAATATCATCTTTAATTAATGTTTCACTTAGTATTTTGAACCCCTGTTCAATTTACAAAGTGATTTGGGTACTTCACTTTGAAAAGAACAAGTTTGATAAAACTGTAAAGCAGGGGATGAAAGATAAGAGCACAATACTAGTGGAGAGAAAGAATGTGTTATTAACAGTCTTGAAGAAGAATAGAAATGTTCTACAGTGGTGGTCCTGGGTTTGCCAGAGCTAACTGTGCTCATGTCTTCATACACCACAGTCAGAGACATCAAGTTACCAGTTTAATATGGGCCATGGTGAGAGTATTACACCGCAGAAATAAACACAAATTCAGGATTTTGTTTTTTTCCAGATAGTTAGTTTATCACTGCATTGCCCTAAAGCCTAAATTAACCTTTGTTTTCAAATAACCGATGTATAAGCTTCATTTCATTCTCCTGCAGAGCTTTGTAAACTTAAGACTGTTTCAATACTGCCTCAGGCCATGAACAGTGGATGCTGATGAGGGAATACAATCTATTTTGTGTTTGTTCCTGTCTTCATTTAGGGAATATTTGGTGAAGTGGTGGAACATAACGGTTTACATTATTTCTCCTCCAGCCAGGTAATCTCTCTTTTGCCTCTTGTAGCTGTACATTTGGGCCAAGTTATTCAAATCCTCTACATATCTGTGTCTCTATCCATAAAGTAAAGATAATAATAAAATAGTATTAAACTTTAAAGTTTTTATAAAGTTTTAACAAGATAATGCTTACAAATTACTTAGCATGGTCTCTGGCGCACAGTAAGTGCTCAGTGCGTGCTAACGTTTATGACAAGGCTTCCACTGTAAGACACTTTGTCTTACTTTGTAAGACACTAGAAATACCAAGATGAGGCCCCTGCCTTTAAGAACCTTACAGTCTAGTGGAGAATTGGTCTAGTTCCTAATTTACATATCTGATATTTTGCTATGTCCAAAAATGTAGCTGCCCAATATTTTACTCATTTTCAATTCGATCTAGAAATGTGTTTTTTTTAATTTTTATATATTTATTTGAAGTGTAGTTTATTCATAATATTATGTTAGCTTCACGTATACAGCAAAGTGATTCAGTTATGTATTAATACATATATTATGTATTTGAATATCTTGTATTATACAGGAAATGTGTACTTTTAAAAATCTAAGGCCCAACAAGTATTAAACCTGTAGGTTATAATAGAAGAGCTTAATGTAGTTACAGTCTTTTCTGATGATCATTTTTATTCATTTTGGTTTTGGTTTTGTTGTGGCCACACCTCTCTGCTTGTGGGATCTTAGTTCTCTACCATGTATGAACCTGGGGCCCCGGCAGTGAAAGTACGGGGTTTTAACCACTGGACAATTAGGGGATTCCCTATTCATTTTTAATTCCATGAATGGCCTTGTAGTTTTTGTCAAAACTTTTGTAAATTTTTATTTTCGGGTGCCCTAAGCATATAACATAAGAGCTTTCTCTAAAAGTGTTGCCAACATCTCTGTACCTTTCCTTCTTCAGAAAAGTGTTTAATACTAGGATTCTGTTTTTAAAAAGAGTTTATACTTTTTGTAGCTTTAGTCTTTTGTCATTATTTCAAATAGATGTTCCACACAATTTAGTTTTATTGAAGCATTCTTTTTCTCTTTTAGAGAAGATGTTTTGGAGAACTGAACTCTGGAGTATGACATATTATTATTAATAGTACTTGATACATATTGAGCCAAATAGTCCTTAGTATCCAAGCCATTCCCTGATACCATATTGGATTCCTTGGGCAGCATATATTAAAGATTCTACAGCAACTAACTGCTACCTGGATAGCATAACAGGAACAAATCAGTTCACTCTCCAATGTGCCATCCTGTATCAGATGTCACAGTTCAGGTGGAAAGTTGGTTCCATTCACAATTTAAAGTTTAAAATAAACTTATAAAGTATAAAATAAATCATGTGCACCCAGATGTAAATTATTGTGATCATAACAGTTTTTACCTATATAACTGAATATGTGTATACTTTCTTCCCCATAGGCATAAGATGTCAAAAGAATATTAGTACATGGAATAAGAAGCAGCTGGAAAGCTGTAAATTCTAGAAAATAACCACTTCTGGTATCTTGCCTCCATGCAGGTCATTACTTAAACCCAGTGTGACTGATTTATTTTGTTTATGCTTGAAAAGAGTGGGGAAGAGAATCGTTGAAGAGGGTACTGTGACTTTGAGTAGCTAGTCTCCATCTCGGATATCTTTTATCCTTTCATTTGCGCTTTTCTCGTCTGTTTTTGCATTTGCTACCATCAGAAGATAAAATGTACAACCCT
Source organism: Giraffa tippelskirchi (assembly GCF_054371585.1). Lineage (NCBI taxonomy): Eukaryota > Metazoa > Chordata > Mammalia > Artiodactyla > Giraffidae > Giraffa > Giraffa tippelskirchi. Next base: position 54,537,806 of record NC_137285.1, read on the forward strand.
AAACGTACATTTGACGTGGCCTAATTGCTACATACCAGAAATTATATACTCCATAAAACACTTCCTAAAAGCTCTGACTTATTGGGGTATCTCCTAGCAGTTCTCCAACCTCATATGAAGGAGGACAGACCTCTTTGTCAGAGTGTGGTCTAGGCGAGTATGGGTCCTGCCAGCATTTGAAAACTGTAAATACTTTTTTAAAGCACTGGAACAGAGAGTAAATACAGTTAAGCATAGCAGAGGCCTTAAGGAGACAAGACAGTGCCGTGAAGAGCATTCATTATCAGGAAGCTCAGAAGGAGTAAGTTACAGACAGACTTATGTAAAAGAAAAGCCGAATCTGGAAAAACAGAGGAAATTTTAAAGAAAAGGGGAGAATTAGTACTCTAAGTGATAGGTCCTCAGTATATTGTGGCTGGTTTCATGCTCAGAGAACAGTGAAAGTAAGTAAAGCCAGAAGAGTGAGTAATAAAATGGCACAAGATACTTTATAAAAAGGTCCATTTCCAAAATAAAATTTGTATAACAGGAAGACTACCAAATCATTCCAAGCATAACTTAAGCTTCTTTGATAGAGTTGACCATGAATCCTTCCTAGAAAGAGGATGAGCGGTATAGCGCAGCGGTCCCAAGCTTCTGGGCACCAGGGACCGGTTTCTTGGAAGACAGTTTTTCCATGGACAGGGTGGGGGGATGGTTTCTGGATAATTCATTACCTTTATTGTGCACTTTATTTCTATTTTTATTACATCAGCTCCACCTCAGATCATCAGGCAATAGATCCCAGAGCTACAGAACATCTGTTTTTTTCTGGAATGTTTTCTGACACCAAATGACAGAGGTTTTATTTTTTTGGTTTGGTGGTGGGGGGGTGGTTCCCCCATCAACCAATTCTCCAGCAATAACTGGGTGTTCAATAGTTCATGTCTGACACTAACTATCCAGAGTTCACAGAGCCCACAGATTAAGGGTTCACTCCTACAAGACTGCCTCCCCTACAGACACCAGCTATAAATGGGTCCCCACACTACCCACATTTCTGCCCAGCTGACTATATATTCAGGGGTTCCCATGAGCCTCACCCTCTCCAGGCTCAATAACTCATAGAGCAACTCACAGAACTCAGGAAGTTGCTTTACTCACTATTACAGGTTTGTTGGACTTCCCTGGTGGCTCAGATGGTAAAGAATCTGCCTACAGTGTGGGAGGCCTGAATTTGATCCCTGGGTTGGGAAGGTCCCCTGGAGAAGGAAACGGCTACCCACTCCAGTATTCTAGCCTGGAGAATTCCATGAACCAAGGAGCCTGACAGGCTATAAGACCACGGAGTCACAAACAGTCAGACACGAGTGAGCGACTAATACTTTCACTTTTCACCACAGGTTTGTTATAAAAGCTGTAACTCAGGAGCCATTAGTTACAAGGGAGTATAGGATGAGGTATAGAAGTTAGGGCGACATAACACACTCCCATGCCTTCTCCAGCTGTGCCACCCTCTAGTACCTCAATATGTTGACCCACCTGGGAGCTCTCCAGACTCCACCACTTAAGGTTTTATGGAGGCCTCATTGATTGATGAAATCATGACCGTTGGTGATTGAACTCAACCTCCAGTCCCTCTCCCCTCCCTGGAGGTTGGCGGGTGGGACTGAAAGTTCTAATCCCCCAATTACATCGTTTGGCTCCTCTGGCCACCAGTCTCCATCCTGAAGCTGTCTATTGTTGTGATTGTTGTTTAGTTGTTCAGTTGTGTCTGACTCTTTGCAACCCCATGGACTGTAGCCTGCCCGGTTCCTCTGTCCATGAGATTTCCCAGGCAAGAATACTAGAGTGGGTTGCCATTTCCTTCTCCAGGGGATTTTCCTGACCCAGGGATCGAACCCACATCTCCTGCATTACAGGTGGATTCTTTACTACTGAGCCAACAGGGAAGCCCTATGGGGGCTAGGGAAATACCAAAAGTCACTTTGTTAGCATAAACTCAGGTAAGGCTAATGAAGAACAAAAGACACTCCTATCACTCAGGAAATTCCAATGGTTTTAAGAGCTCTGTGCCAAGAAACAGGGCCAAAAATCAAGTATATTTTTCATTGTATTATACAACAGCCTACATCATACTGTGCTATAACATCATGCAGCCCTCCCATAAGCCCTCTGGGTTCTTCAGGAGATTGACTCCTCTTCTGAGACCGAATTAGGCTTTTGGAACTATTGAAAAGCAATGCTTCTCATCTTTTCCAGGACTTGTGGAGAAATGAATACTTTTCAAAACTTATGAACAAGCCAAAATAAAGTTTTAGTGAGATTGAAGTCCTCTAGTGCTTGGAAATGGTTTGCCTACAATGATTTTACCTTCTTTGCCTCCTGTGATTAACACAGGAGTCCTGCTCTTGACCGAGTTCCTCTGTGCCCACATATAGATGGTCTCCACTTTCTCCTCCTCCATTCTGAAAAGTGCTTTCAGCTCACTTTGAAGGGTGTTGGCTGTTCTTGTGACACTGACAGCTCAGAGGGAGTGCTTGCTGTGAAAGTGCTCTCCTTAGGTTGTTGCTGTTGTTTTTGTTCAGTCCCTAAGTCGCGTCTTAACTTGTGCGAACCTGTGAACTGCAGCATGCCAGGCTTCCCTGTCTCTCGCTGTCTCCCGGAGATTGCCCAAGTTCATGTCCATTGAATCGGTATGCCATCCAGCCATCTCATCCTCTGTCATCCCTTTGTCCTCCTGCCTTCAATCTTTCCCTGCATCAGGGTCTTTCCTAGTGTGTTGGGTCTTCACATCAGGTGGCCAAAGTATTGGAGTTTCACTTTCAGCATCAGTCCTTCCAATGAGTATTCAGGGTTGATTTCCTTTATGATCCACTGGTTTGATCTCCTTGTGGTCCAAGGGACTCTCAAGAGCCTTCTCCAGCACCAGGCATCTTCTCCTTAGACATCTCCTTGTGAATGTATTGGTGAGCTTCACTAGTCCTCTCTTTCAGGACATGGCCAAGATGGCTCAAGTCATCAGTGCTTTGGATCCTTTTTAAAAAACAGATTAAAATAGCCATATAGTAGGCAGAAAATGCCCTTCCCCAAAAGATATTAGTGAGTGAAAGTCACTCAGTTATGTCTGACTCTTTGCAACCCCATGGACTGTAGCCCGCCAGGTTCCTCTGCCCATGGAATTCTCCAGGCAAGAATACTGGAGTGGGTAGCCATTCCCTTCTCCAGGGAGATCTTCCCAAACCAGGGATCAAACCTGGGGCTCCTGCATTGCAGGCCATTTCTTTATCATCTGAGCCACCGGGGAAGCTCCCCTCAAAGATTTCGTCATCCTAATTGGCAAAGGGGAATTGAGGTTGTAATGGAATTAAGATTATGCTGAATTATCTGGGTGGGTTCAGTATCATCACAAATTCTTAAAAGTAGAGAGGGCAGCAGAGGAGGTCAGAGTGATGAGATATGAGAATTCAACCCTGCTATTATTGACTTTGAAGATGGAAGGAAGAGAGCATCATCCAAGGAATGCCAGGGGGCTTCTAGAAGTTGGAACAGGAAATGACTTCTCCTCTAAGAGCTTCTAGAAAGGACCATGGTTCTGAAAACACAATTCTTTAGCCCAGTGAGACCTGTGTTGGATTCTAACTTAGTAATTTTAAGGTAATACATTTGTGTTGTTTTGAGCTACTAAGTTTATACAGATTTTTTACAGCAGTAATAGAAACCTTGTATTGTATTTGAATGAACAATTCTCAAATAAACCTGTTTGCCATTTCTGAATAGCAAAAGGTTCCAATCTAAGAAGCACAGGCTTACACAGGGAGGGGCTCAAATTGGTCTCCAAGTTCTCTTGTTCCTTTCCTGATAATGTGCCATTAAAACATAGACATTAATGACAATTAATAAAGGAAATGTGTGACTTGCCTTTTACTAAAGATTTATATTTTATAGAGAATTTTAAGTGCCACCAGTCTGTTCTTATGTTAATTCCTAGAAACTCCTTCATTACTAAGAGAACAAAAGTTCTACCAGAGGTCTTCATTCATACATGTTTTTCTGGGTAACAGATGTAGGATAAATTTAGAAGATGGTTTTACTATTTGCAGACACTCTGCCTAATCTTCATGTAATTTATCTGTCATAAAACCAAGGTTTTTTTCTTTTTTTTTTTACCACGTTTGAGAGTAGAGATAGCTCAGTGAAAATATGCTAATTAAACTCCGTGTCAGAAGTTACCCAGAATAGGTATTTACTCTCTTTAATGCTTGGTTTGGGGCCATGCATATTTCTAATAGTATAGCATTAACTGCCCTGCATCTCAAATTAGCATCATAAAGAATTCATAGTGGAAATTACAACTTTATTTTAGTAAAAACTTTGTTACCTGCTTCCACAGATAAGCACCTGGAAGACAGGAATTGGTTCTTGTTGATTATCTTATCCCTGGTGCCAAGTATAATGCCTAACATGCAGTAGATATTCAATAAATATTTGCTGAATGAGTGTTAAATGCGCTTTTGTTTGACAAGACAGTAACAGGGAGTGCATTATTAACGTTACATTTCCTCGCTTTCTCTATACCATAGGGCTGTTCTGTAGATCACTGAACTTGAAGCCAGTCACTTGCCAAAGGGTCACTAAGCAAACTATGCAAAAATGAGAAATGATGCTTCAAGCTCAGTGGAGCCCAGTCCTGTTTCCTAAAATATACAAGTCAATTGCCAAATAGAAAATATTAAGGCCAATTTTAAAGTAGGAAGAAATCAAAAAAAAATTAACTTTAGCCACGTTGAAATATGAAAATATTGGAATGTTTTCTTTAAAATATCATAATGAAAGGCCATGCCCCACAATTTCTATTAAAAAAGTAAAACATACTTCCTGTTAGAATCATCTCATGATTCCCTGTCTTTTTCAACAGCTGCTTCATTTTCTTCAAAGAGGAATATTTGTAGTCATTTGGTTAGAACTTTGATGTGTTCACCAGGGAAGAGTTTATCTCAAAGCTGTAGGACTAGATCTCATCTTGTACTTATATGAAAGTCATCAATACCCTTTGTTTATGGGCTTTGTCTCTTTTCTGCTGACCCTGTGAAATTGTTCCTGAGAGCTGGACGATGATTATAATGGTAGTTAACTACTTAACAAAAGTTCCTAAAGAGGGTTTTATGATGCACCCTGAAACGGGTTAACCTCAAGGTTTCAAAGTGTATAGGGACATTATTTTCAAATCATGCAAGTACCTGATTTTGAGGGGCCCTTGCTGCTTGGTGAGAGGCTGTCCAGAAGTTGATGTGGTTCTTGAGAGGCCTGAGCACAGGGAGGAAAGGGGCTCATGGTAGTCTATAATGATATTCTGTTGAAGCTTCAGTCAGTGAATTTGAAAAAAAGAAAAAAAGCATTATCCAAATAGAGGAAACTCTTCAGTGTTGTTGTAAACTACTTTTTGCCCGTTTGGTTCAGGCAGTGATGGTCACTCCCAGACACACACACAAAGCATTTGGTATTAGTAATAAAGTACAAAGTATAATGTGAATATTTGGACACATTACTCTTTCTCACATCACTAAGGGTAAACATTTTGGACATTAGGTTAACAGTTTTCACAAGTATGATGTTAGAAGTCTGTGTGTCATTTTGAAAGGTGGCTCCCTGCACCGCGGAGCTTCCGTTTGCCATCTAGGACAGTGTTTGTCTCCCTTTTCAGACAACTTGGTTGAACTAATTAATCACTAGAGGTTCATTCTCCACAGATGCTCAGCAGAAACAGTGCAATAATTTGATGTTTCTGGAAGGCTGCTTGGTTTTCATTCCATAAAACGACACATAATGAAGGGAAAGAATGGGAAAGAGGAAGACGGTAACATTGACATAAGGGCTTTCTGATGAGCCTGGGAGAGCTGGGCCGTTTGTTTTCAATCCTGGTGCCAGGGGCCAACACTCATGCTCTCAGGGGCCAATGTGCTGCTGAAGACTGGTGAGGGCAACTACAGAAAGTCGGGAAGCCTCAAAAATCTGGCGGTGGTGCTGGCATTATAGCGTCTGACCCTGGTCCAAAGTTAAAACGTCAGTGCCCAATCGACATACTTCTCCATTCTGATGATTTGTGACATACTTTAAATGGACAGCATACCTCTGCAGGCTAATTCAAGCTAAATGTGAGCCTACCAATACTTTAAAATCCCAACAGGAGTCAAATATCCTTCCTTCCCAATCTCTGAATTGTGTTATATGATACAATTTAAAAAGCTAGTTTTGAGAGACACCCTAAGATGTTTACATAGTATATTAAATTTTTTCATCATTATAATTATGAAAGGGAGTATTTCTCTGAAATGACTTGAGTCATTCGTCCTGTTTCTAAACCCCCCAGAACACTACTTTGCACCTGGAAATTGACTTGAGAAAAGTGAAATCATGTGTAATTATTGTGTGTGTGCTAAGTTGCTTCAGTCGTGTCTGACTCCGTGCGACCCTATGGACTGTAGCCCGCCAGGCTCCTCTGCCCATGGCATTCTCCAGGCAAGAATACTGGAGTGGGTTGCCATGCCCTCCTCCAGGGATCTTCCTGACCCAGGGATCAAACCTGCGTCTCTTATGTTTCCTGCATTGGAGGGAGAGTTCTTTACCACCAGCACCACCTAAACAAATGTAAATCCTATAACCCGAAAAATTCAGGACATTTTTGAAATGACTTTCTTGATTTATTTACTTGTCATTCAGATGTCTCATTCTGTTTCCATATTTGGCCCTTTAATAAAAATCAGTGATGCCCCCCCCAACTCCAAATTCATTCGTGAGAGACGTCAATCTCTAAGGTAAACAACTGTCTTCTATCACTTGTGGATTTATTTAAATCTCTTTTTCCGTCTGTCTCTCTACAGTGCATGAATTCAACATCTAATTCCCAAAAAGCAACCAGCACAGTTTTAAACCATGTTGCTAGCCAGCTCAAATTGTCTTTCAGATGATTTGATTAAAGACTACAAAAGAACTACTTTCAACAAAACCTTCTTCTAGTGGAACGCAAACATTTGTGAAGTGGGCATGCAGTACTTAACCTGCATTCACAGCTTTAGAGGGGGGCATGTATCCGGAAGAGGAATTAATTACAAACTAAATCCCACCCCTAGGCCTCCTTCTACAGCCATCAGGGAGGTTTAGATGTGCAGTGGTTTTTCTGTAATCAAATATTAGTTACACATCCCTGTTTTCAGTGTCTCATAAGAAAGGCAAGAGCTATCTGTTTAATAAAGATGTAAGAAGAAAGATGAGTCAATATTAAAATCATCATAAGATAATCCAAAAAAAAGTCATTCATAAAGTCATAAAGATGTACCCTTCAATGAGATAGTTCTTGTTGTTAAAATTAAACATATTGTTATATGCAAATAAAGAGGCTGGCTTTTTGGACATTTGAATAATAACTTGGTAGTTCTGGGATATTTGCACCCACTTTATTACTTAACACACTTAAAGTTTGGGTGTTTCTGCTTTGGATGGCATACATATGAAAACAGTTTTTCTCTAATCCAGGAAATAAACATTGTTTATTAAAAGTAAACTTTGTGCCTAGAACTTGAAATTCACAAATCCATGTAGCATACAAACTACAAACAGTATCATACATTTCTAGTAACACAAGTATTCTGGGGAACAAAGGCAGGAGAATGATGGAGTGTAACCCAGTGAAGAAATTGCAGTATTAGAGATTTTTTTGCTCCTCTGACACATCTAAGAAGTAACTTACAGCTTTTTACCCTAAGAGATGTTGTGCTGTTTAAAGAAATAGCATGGATAAGGTGATGTCCTAAGGGCAGTTACAGTCACATTTTTCGCCATTGTACATAACTCAGCAGACTACAGACGAAGTGCTCACTGGGTTACCAGGATGTGAACTTGAAGTATCTGATCTTGATAATTTTAGATACTTTGATTTCATTATAGAAATTCCTAGACTACTTGTGGGATAAAACAAATGCTAAGACCATATTGAGTTTCATCAAGCTGAATTAGCAGAAAATAAAGATAAAATGCCTTTCTATTTAAGCACACAATGATGTTTTAATTGTTACAGCATTTGGCATGCCTAATGTATACAATTCTTGACATACATATAATAACAAAAGAAAGTTGTTTGGGATTTTTCTTTTATTTCCTAGTGTCCCCTTTCCTCTCTAGGATTTTTCCCACCCCCACCCCAGCCCTGGCTTTTAGCTCTCCTCTCATTTCTCCATCTTTCTATAAAGAAAAAACTAGGCAGCGAAAGGATCTATGTAAAAATACCTCATTTCTAGGCCAAGGCTGCTTATTACCTAGCTATGACGAACAGACCACCATGGTTGTGACAACTGATGTAGATGCCTCCAGGGTAAAACAAAGGTTTACATATTACACAAGCAATTTAACTGTTTTCTAAATAGATTGCCAAGACAGTGGGAGTTGGCAGCCCGCACTGTGTTTTAGGTTTGGGAGACTTGGATTAGAAGTGACTGCTGATTATGAACCTTTTTATTTGTCTTCTGTGAACTACAAGCAACCTAGTAACCCAGCAAAGAATTCTTCACAGCACTTAAACTTGTCTTCCTAGCTTCCCGAGATTACATACACAAATCACTTGACAAAAGTGGTGTAAGGGTCTTGTGCGTAGATAACCACACAAGACAATTGTCTTGTTTCTAACCCTTAAAGAGGTCTGCAAAGTGAAATGTTTTATAATCTTTTTTTGTGCAGTAGGCAAGGAAGGAAAGAAAAGAGTTTGGAGAAAGATTATCCAGGAAGAAGAAAGGGACTCTTTTGGGGGTTCCAGTTGAAACACAATAAAGAACATAATTAACTTCACAATTCTTTGTGTTTTTCATTTGACTGCAGGGAGGAGATGAAAGAGGACTGCTAAGCCTTGCATTCCATCCCAATTACAAGAAAAATGGAAAGCTATATGTGTCTTATACCACCAACCAAGAACGGTGGGCTATAGGGCCTCATGACCATATTCTTAGAGTTGTGGAATACACAGTATCCAGGTATCATTAAAAGATGGTTGATATTATTTTTCTCACTGTGTCTTTGTAATTTTTTGTTTAGAAGTTACAAATAGTTTACCATCAGGTGGCAATAATTAAACCTCAGTCTCCATCTGGCTGAACATCCCCATTGTGTCTTTAAGGACAATTGCAAAAAATGGTAGCTGTGGCATTTTCCACAATTCTCTTTCCTCTTAAATGCCACTTGGGAAACCTAGAAAATAATGTAGTTTTCCAGTAATTTTTATCAGCTTCACCTTCAGTGTGTTTGCTTAATTACATGCCACATGTTCGCTTCCCTATTTGCATCCTATTTCCTTTCTGTGGGTTCGCCTGACATATGTCACAATCATGATTTGTTTCGGCCCCACCACGTAGGAAAAACCCCCATCAGGTTGATCTACGAACAGCCAGAGTATTTCTTGAAGTCGCTGAACTGCACAGAAAGCACCTAGGAGGACAGCTGCTCTTTGGTCCTGATGGCTTTCTCTACATCATCCTCGGGGACGGGATGATCACGTTGGATGATATGGAAGAAATGGATGGATTAAGGTAAAAAACAAAACAGAAAAACAGGTGCCCCTTGATGCTAAAGGGTTTTAAGTGAATGAAAAACTGAATTAGATCACCTTGGTTAAATTATTTAACTGTTAATATCAGTATCTGCATTTGTAACATGAAGAGGAATTCAATAAATCTGCCAATGTGGTAGATTTGAAAGTCGCTCTTCTGAGATGTCCTAACACCAGTTCCTCCTATGGGGGTTGTACAGCAGCTACCTCCCACACTCCCTAATGGACTGACATCGTTCAGCGGAACTTCTTGGGGGACGTTAAACACGTGGATTGGGAAAAAATACTTTAGAGGATGGATGCCAAACGCAGTACCCCACCGATGCCACAGCCTTCAGTCACCTTCAAACTGTGTGTGTCTCGCTGCTGGTCTGAAACAAAACAGTCTCTGGTTCATTTCCCACAACGTGAAATTTGGAACGTTAATAACTTTTTCTCAAATGAGGGGAGGTGGTTTTTATTTATTTTTTTTAACCATAGAGTAACCTCCCTGCATTTAGTATAGGTGAAATATGTAACAAGAACGGAAAGCCCTTACGCTGTCCTCTGATTCTTCAGCGACTTCACAGGTTCCGTGCTCAGGCTGGACGTGGATACTGACATGTGCCACATGCCTTATTCCATACCCAGGAGCAACCCGCACTTCAACAGCACCAACCAGCCCCCAGAAGTGTTTGCCCATGGCCTCCATGATCCAGGCAGGTGAGAATACAAGCCTCTTCTCTCTCCTGCCTTACTGCAGAGCTGCTGCTGCTAAGTCGCTTCAGTCGTGTCCGACTCTGTGCGACCCCTTAGACGGCAGCCCACCAGGGTCCCCCGTCCCTGGGATTCTCCAGGCAAGAACACTGGAGTGGGTTGCCATTTCCTTCTCCAGTGCATGAAAGTGAAAAGTGAAAGAGAAGTCGCTCGGTCATGTCCGACTCTTAGCGACCCCATGGACTGCAGCCTACCAGGCTCCTCCGTCCACGGGATTTTCCAGGCAAGAGTACTGGAGTGGGGTGCCATTGCCTTCTCCAGAGCAGGGATTCACAAAGTGGGAAAAAGAGAGTTTCCAGGCACAGAGCAGCCAAGAGTCTCATCCAACACTGTGCCTCTAAAATCACACTGGTTCATTGTCACCCAGTATTTTGTTCTCTCTCTTCTATTAATGTGTAAAGCAGATTGAGAAGGCAGATTAGACAAGGCAAAGGACAAATTCACAGAGAAAAATCACCTTAACATTTTGGAGGGTTCTCATTAGAGATAAACACTGGTGGACTAGTGTCGTGATTAAGACTTCAAGCTGAACACTTCAGACAAATAATCAACCTTTGTCTCTGTTGCTGTGCAGTCGCTAAGTTGTATCTGACTCTTTGCAGCCCCATAGACTGTGCCGCGCCAGGCTCCCCGGCCCTTCAGTATCTCCCAGAGTTTGCTCACATTCATGTCCGTTGAGTCAGTGATGCCATCCAACTATCTCATCCTCTTCTGTCCTCGTGTCTGTGCTTAGTTGTTCAGTCCTGTCCGACTCTTTGCAGCCCCGTGGACTGTAGCCTGCCAGGCTCCTCTGTCCATGGGGATTCTCCAGGCAAGAATACTGGAGTGGGTTGCCATGCCCTTCTGCAAGGGAACTTCCCTACCCAGGGATTGAACCCAGGTCTTAAACACTTCTAAATGTTAATTTCCTGATACAGTAAATAAGGATGGTAATATCCACCTTGCAAGGATGCTGTACTGATTGAATACAAATCTATAAGTGAAGCACTAGAGTGTCTGACACACCTGATAGATTTTAAACAAATTATGGTTCTTATTATCTTAGCGTCACTTAATATAAGATGACTCAGTGGCATTTGGAAGGAGTTGAGCTAAATGTTAACTTTTTTACTTAAAAAAATTATAAATACTAAAGGAATTCAGACTGACTGTTTGCTACAGTGAATCATAAAGAAACGACCACTAACTAGAGAGACTTCCCTGTCAGTCCAGTGGTTAGGACTCCATACTTCCAGTACGGGGGATGTGGGTTCAATCCCCGGTTAGGGAACTAAGATCCCATATTGCCACTCAGTGCCAGCCAAAAAAAAAGAAGTATGTACAGTGAGACATTTGGGATACACTTGAAAAATGCAAGGAAGTGTAATACTGTATAGCAATTCTTTGATGAAGGCTTCATTCAGTCTGTGGTCTGTTACTCATACTAAGGGATATCTGGCCACATTTATTCATTTACTAGTTAAGTTATTATTGCTATTTAATGTTTATTGAGTGTTCATTATGTGCAAGGTGAGTATTTCTCGAACTTTTTCTTTTTATAATCCCTCCTGCCCTTCATCTCCCCTCCATCAAAGTCCAAGTCTACCGTTCATTTCCTTTTTGGCATCTCAGCAGATCTTAAAATCTGGGCGACAGGGCATACTTAAGGTGGGTTCAGGATGTGGAGGAAACTGTCACATTCCATTCCTGGAGCTCAGAATGCACAGATACCACCACAAAGCAGCACTTTGAAGTCGGAGCAGCCTGAGTCACCACAATCCCACCAGACCCTTCATGCAACCCTCCTGGGGAGTCCCGACCCTCAGTGTGAAAACACAGGGAGGAGTGCTTTACAGACCTTACATGTGGCCGAGTGTCTGTGCTGTGGAGTCTTAACATCCTCCGGCGGTAGAGTGCTGAACGATCTGCCTCCCTCCAAAAGTATTTCAAGCAGAGGAGGATTTAATAAAGCAGAAAGGAAACTAAAATCCAAAATCACTGGCTACAGAGCAAAGCTGACTTTTATTAAGCACCTTGGTGCCGAGCAGCAGACCAAGAATCCTGTGTTTATCCTCCTACTGATAACTGTCAGCCAGCACGGTCAGGTGGCTGGCATCAGGTGCCTCCTCCCCTCCTTTTAAAAGACATTTTAGTCGTTAGGTTAGTTTGAAGTTCACAGCAAAATTCAACAGAAAGCACAGAGATTTGCCCATACAACCTCTACACGAGTATTGCCTCCCCCACTATCAACATGCCCCACCCAAGTGGTCATTTGTTATAATTGAGAAACCTACACTCACACATCATTACCACCCAAAGACCGTAGTTTACATTAGGATAAAGAATGTGCCTGCAATGCAGGAGACCCAGATTCAATCCCTGGGTCAGGAAGATCCCCTCAAGATGGGAATGGCAACCCACTCCGGTATTCTTGCCTGAAGAATTCCACAGACAGAGGAGCCTGGTGGGCTAGGCTAGAGTCCATGGGGTCGCAAAGAGTCAGACACGACTAAGCGACTAACACTTTCGCTTCACTTAGTGTTGTACATCCTATGGGTTGGATACATGTTTCATGACATGAGTATAGTATCATATGGGCTTCTCAGGTGGCTCAGTGGTAAAGAATCCACCTGCAATGCAGGAGATGTGGGTTAAATCACTGGGTCGGAAAGATCCCCTGGAGAAGGAAATGGCAACCCACTCCAGTATTCTTGCCTGGAGCATTCCATGGACACAGGAGCCTGGTGGGCTACAGTCCATGGAATCACAAAGAATTGGACATGACTTAGCAACTAAACAACAACAATAGTATCATACAGAGAAGTTTCACTATCTAGGCTCTTTTTATATAAGAAACTAAAAAAGGCTGGAGAAGATTCTTGAGAGTCCCTTGGACTGCAAGGAGATCCAACCAGTCCATCCTAAAGGAGATCAGTCTTGAATATATATTGAAAGGACTGATGCTGAAGCTGAAACTACAATACTTTGGCTACCTGATGTGAAGAACTGACTCATTTGAAAAGACCCTAATGCTGGGAAAGATTGAAGGCAGGAGAAGAAGAGGACAACAGAGGATGAGATGGTTGGATGGACGTGATGGACATGAGTTTGAGTAGGCTCCCGGAGTTGATGATGGACAAGGAAGACTGGCATGCTGCAGTCCATGGGGTTGCAGAGTCGGACACTGCTAAGCGACTGAACTGAACTGATAAAAGGTTAAAAGGGCCAAGTGGACCTTAGTGAATTTGGTACTCAGCCAGAGCTAGACCTCATGGCCTCCAGAGACTCACCTTTGGGAGACCTTACCTTTTCCTCCAGATTTCCTCTTTCTTGTTAGAAACAGGTCAAACTTTTTTCTTGGTCAGAGTTTCTCCATCTTCAAAAGAAAAGCAATACAGGAAAAATTTGTCACCCTATATGGACTTAGTTCCACCTTAAGTCACAGCAGGCCTGTGTCACGATCCCTGCCAAACATTGTATTCTGGGAATCATTGAATTAATGAGGACAAGAAAGGGACTATGGCTACAGAACAGCTACCCACCTTTGGCAGATCAGGCTTATAGTTTCTCTAATATGAATGAGATCATCTGGCCCCAACAGGTTTTATTTCGTTGTTGTTGTTTAAATAATTGCTGCATATGAATCTTATGTCACTCATGTCCCAGCCCCTACTCTCAGATTTTTAAAAAAATTTTTTAATTTATTTTAAAATTCCCAGTGATTTTGTTTTTGTCATGAATGTATTTTGTTGGCCTAAAGCAGTGATTCCCAATGGGACGATTTTGCCATTGGTGGACATTTGGCAGTGTCTAGGAGCATTTTTGGTTTCCACAAACTAGAAGGAGTAGATCATGCTGCTGACACATAGTGGGTAGAGGCCAGCGATGCTGCTAGATATCCTATGATGCTCAGAACAGCCCCCCTTTCCTCTCAGAAAAAGAGACATATCTGGCACCAAATGTCAGCAATGCCAAGCTTAAGAAATCGGAAAAACAGTGCAGGACTGTTTCCAGATTTGTGAAAATTTCAAAAATATTATTCAGTTTCATTCTTCCCTCAACCCACACTCCCCATACCTAGTCACTCATTGACTGAAACATTCAACAAATATTGAGCCCTCCTTATATTCCTGGATTTGAACTGAGGAACAGTAATAACAGTGATAAAGAGGTTGAAAATAGTTCCTTTCCTCATAGAGTTTACAGTCAGTGGCTTAAGTCACAGAAATATTCTGGCCACAGATTGGGGGGTGAACGTGAAGTCAGAGTCCACTTTAGTGGTTGTGGGGGCCAGCTTTATTTTATTCCTTAAACTAGAGTGCATGCTCCCCTTTGTTAGGACAGCCCACACTTTAGAATGTACTGATTCTACCTAAGAAACACAAGGGGTTTCTCTTGTTGTCCAATGGTTAAGACTGCTTTTCAATGCAATGGGTGCAATTTCAATCCCTGGTCAGGGAGCTAAGATTCCCAAATGCTTCATAGCTAAAAAATGAGAAAATAAAACAGAAGCAGTATTATAACAAATTCAATAAAGACATTTAAAAAATGGTCCACATTTTTAAAAAATCTTAAAAAAAAGAAACACAAAATCAATACTATAACTAATACACACCTTCCGTGTCTTACAATGGGGTTAAGTCCCAGTGAAACCATAGTAAGTTGAAAATACCATAAGTGGAAAAGGCACTTAATGGTCCTCACCTACCGAATATCATAGCTTAGTCTAGTCCACTTTAAACATGCTCACAATATTTACATTAGTGTACAGTTAGGCAAAATCTTTTAACACAGAGCCTGTTTAACTGAATGTGTGTCTGTGTTAGTTGCTCAGTAATATCTGACTCTTTGCCACCCTACGGAATGTAGCCCGCCAGGCTCCTCTGTCCGTGGGATTTCTCAAGAGAATACTGGAGTGGGTTGCCATTCCCTTCTCCAGGGGATCTTCCCAAGCCAGGGATCGAACCTGGATCTCCTTCACTGCAGGCCAATTCTTTACTATCTGAGCCACCAGGGAAGCCATTTAATTGAATGTCTCATGCTTTCATGAGATATTTATCAAATATCAAATATTTCAATATTTATCAAATGTTATACTGAAAGTGGAAAGCAGAATGGTTATAGGGATACAGAGTGGTTGTCTGTGCATCGTTGATTCCTCTAGTGATGGCATGGGTTGCTGGGAACTGTAGTTGCCTCTGCCCAGCATCACAAGAGAGTACTGTACCACATGTCATTAGTCTGGGAGAAGATCAAAACTTGAAGTACAGTTTCTCCTGACCATGTAATACTTCCACAGCATCCTAATGCTGGATCATCGTAACTCAGGGACCACATATCCTGTAGCGTGTGTTGCGGGTGTGAGTTGATGGTGCCACTGTTCTTCTGTTGTACGTTACCCATGTATCATATCCGTGCTTTCCCTTAACAACGGACTAACGCAGGTTTTAAGTCAGCGTGCACGTTCATAATGGAGGGAGGTACCAAAAGAAATTAAGAAATACACTCCAGAGCTCATTAAACTTCAGCAGAGTAAACAAACAGGATGTTTGCTTCGGCGGTTTCTAGAGATTCCAAACTAAATCCTCCCTAGGATCCTTGCCAGCCCACAAAGGGTTCTTGTGTCAGGAATCTCTGAGTTTGGAAGATACCCTGGTAGGAATTCATGAGTGTCCCCACTTTTGTCGCAGATGCGCTGTGGATCGACACCCCACTGATATAAACATCAATTTAACAATACTTTGTTCAGACTCCAATGGAAAGAACAGATCATCGGCCAGAATCCTACAGATCATAAAGGGGAAAGATTATGGTAAGTAGAGTGTAATTTGTTGGTTTGGGCTTTCATTCGAGGTTTGTTTTATTTTAGTATATTAATTGAAGAGAAAAAGGTTTCTGCAAAATGAGCATTTAGGAAAGCATCAGAACACTGGCCTAACAGTGGTAAAAGAATCAGTTGCTGGCTTCTTAAAGGTCCAGTGATTCTTACAAGCCCTAGGGGCTCCATTTGGGTAATTACCCTCCCTGTGGATTGAATGCTGCTCTGTAGGTCCAAAAAAATTAATGGACCTTCAAAAGTTAGCAGTTTATATTTTGCTCATCTGAGAATCAAGATGAATACCTTCTATTTATTTAATATATAAGAGAGAACTTGTCTTAACATCTTATATACAGAGGAAAAAAATAAGTGTTAAGGGTAAGAAATTTCTCAATACCCAACATACTAGTCTCAGCAATTAGGAAAATTATGTGTTTCAAATAAGAATGTATTTTTTAAAGGTGTTTATTTTAGAGAAAACAAAGTAATAGACTTATAAAAACATGTTATTTACCCAAGTCATGAAGATGGAATGTTTAGATCTTATTTTTAATGACATGGTTACTAGAGTATTTGAGATACATATTAAAATATAAAGTTAATATTTTTCCACATTTTTGTATTTACTCATTTTGGAGGAAACGGTATATCAAATATGATTATGATTCAGGGAACATAGTAGATGAAGATTATTGAATTGATTGCTTCTTCTATTCATTCAATATAGATATTTATTTAGTACCAGGAATGAAGCAGCTGTGCTGGTTCATATAGTATTCAGTTATTTTACTTTATTTTTTCTTTCAGGTATTCATGTATGTGTGTGTGTGCTTCCTATAAAAGCCAAACCAAAGAATAATGTGGTTAGAAAAAATAACTAATGAGTCACTAGCCTGTGGGAATTTTAGCTATATTTGTAGATTAAACTAAATTCTGCAATCACATTAATTTGGGTTCAGCTGAAACTGATTACAGTATGGATGGCCCTACATTTATATATTAAAAACACAGCTGCAGAATTCTTTTACTATTTATATATATCAAATTTGATTTGTCAATTATACCTCAATAAATCAGAAAAAAACAAAACAAATAACCACATCCACAGCATTTACTACCTGCCAGGGCCTGTAATAAGTACTTTACAAACTTCACTCATTTCATTTACAGAGAAATCCTAGAAGTCCTCTTACTGTTCACATTGTACAGATGAGAAAACTGAGACACACAAAGGTCACTTATCACACCACGTGAAGTGCCAGGATCTGGATTTGAACCCAGGTAGCCTGATCCAGAGTTCATGACCTTAGACATTCAGTTATGCTGCCTCTCAGTACCCTGAGAGGATTAAATTAAATTCATTTAAAACTTAAATGTTCTACTTTTTATAATATCATACTCACCATCATCAGGCACCCTCGTGGCTTAGTGGTCAAGAATCAGCCTGCAGTGCAGGAGATGTGCGAGACTTGGGATCAATCCCTGAGTCCGGAAGATCCCCTAAGAAGGAAATGGCAACCCACTCCAGATTTCTTGCCTGGAAAATCCCATGGACAGAGGAGCCTGGAGGGCTACAGTCTCTGGAGTTGCAAAGAGTTGGACAGGACTGAGTGACTGAGCACACATTCGCCTATTCACCATAATCACATGGGAAGCGGGAAGGACTTTAGAATTTTTGTCTTTCCACAAAAGCTTTTGCCTAAAAGACTTCCTGTTGATAGTGACTTATTTAAGTATGTAATAAGTAATTTTCAGATTAATTTCCAGCTGGCTTTGTATCTTTTTTATTGTAATTGGCATCTTTATATTTGAGAACATAATGACATGCATGAAAAGATTGAGATACATGACTATTCACATGTAATTCTGAAGGAATGACTGAAATAGACTTTGTTAACCACATGACCCTATAAACAAAACTCTTAAAACATTTTAAATGAAGATATTACTTGACTAGGTGACAGTGTTTTAAAATATGCAACAAATGTGGTTTTGAAGACCTTTTATGTACCATGCCTTTATTTTCATTAAAGTATAAACTTTTAAATATTTTATAGAATTTGACAGAGGTTTGACTCAGTTTAGGAGCTATATGCAGAAGTATTTCTACAAAAAATTCAGTATTAAAAAAAATTGTATTATTTGTTTAAGTATTTTAGTTCTAAAGTCCATGATTTCCAAAATGTTCAGAGATGTTGTCATCGAAAATTTGGTATGTCTTGGAAGTTATAATAACACTAAGCGATTGCAGAGCACTTTTGTTTCATTCTGCTATGCATGGAAGCCCTGTACATTTTATAATATTTAAGCAAAAGGGTTAATTATTTTCACTAAAGATCTATAGCAAGAATCCATCTTTTGCATCACAGAACACATTTCAGAGTTAAAGCAAATTACTGTAGTAATTGTGGCATGGCCTACATTGTGCATGCATCCGTGCAAAGTGGTCAGTCATGTCTGAGTCTTTGTGACCCCATGAACTGTATGTAGCCCGCCAGGCTCCTCTGTCCACGGGATTCTCCAGGCAAGAAAACTGGAGTGGGTTGCCATGCCCTCCACCAAGGGATCTTCCTGATGCAGGGATTGAACACGCATCTCTTATGTCTCCTGTATTGGCAGGGTTGTTACCACTAGCGCCACCTGGGAAGCCCACTGGCCTACATTAGTTTTCCTTTATAAAAATATGTTTCATTTGATCTAATGTTATGTCTATTTATTTCCAGAAAGTGAGCCATCACTTTTAGAATTCAAGCCCTTCAGTAATGGTCCTTTGGTTGGTGGATTTGTTTACCGAGGCTGCCAGTCAGAAAGACTCTATGGAAGCTACGTGTTTGCAGATCGTAATGGGTAGGCTTCCTGACACCACAGTTTGATAGATCAAATGACATATCCATTGATTATTGGGCAGATCATCAGAAAATATTCAAATGCATGTCACCCTTTGGAGGTTGGGTGTGGGACACATAAAAACTATTGATTATTAATATATACATATTTTTAGTTCTACCAGTTAGTCTTTCTTTTCTTTTTTTCTTTTGGCTGTGTTAGGTCTTCCTTGCTGCGGAAGGGCTTCTCTCGTTGCAGTGAATTGGGGCTACTCTCTGTTACCATGCACAGGCTTCTCATTGTGGTAGCTTCTCTTGTTTCAGCTCAAGAGCTCTAGAGCATGGACTTCAATAGTTGCAGCTCACAGACTTTGTTGCTCTGCAGCATGCGGAATCTCCCTGGACCAGGGATTGAACCTGTGTCCTCTGCATTGGCAGGTGGATTCTTAACCACTGGACCACGAAGGAAGTCCTGTTATTTACTTTTAGTTCCACCATGTATGGTGGGGGAATTAAAGAGTTTCCTAAAAGATGCTTTTGAAACAGACTTGATCAAATTCATAAAGTAATTTTTAAGAACAGAGAAGTCTTCAGATGGACACTTCATATTATTTAGGCTCTTCCCTTCATCCTGAACATAAATTTACCATGATCATGAGTAAATTGAAAAAATGTAGTTTTACATGAGTTACATAAATATTTGAAAATTATTTGAAAGCTAAGAATTTTTTTTTTGCCAGACTTTCAGGACTTTTGGCAACAGACCTTAATTTCTCTCTATTGATAGGAATACTGCAAAATTAAATTTTAGCCTAAAGCTTAGAGGTCACATTGTTGATAATTATAAGAGACTCTGTAATGAAGCCCGAAATAAGGATCTTGTTTCCCAAGTCACTATCATTCAGGCATATGGCAGAGCTGATATGCTTGGTCACTAAAAGGAAATAGAAAAATGAACTGACCCTGTGCTCTTCCCCTGTCCCTCTCTCTGATTAGTAGCACAGCATGATGTCTAGTCCTGGACAGGAAGTATCATTCTCAAGATGAAGGGGAGGGTATTTCTCAAACTCAGGTACTTTTAGTACCCACCCCCTCCAAACAAAATGTCATCTTTAAGTACTTTTTCCTCACATGGGAATTTCAGAGTATTCACACACATTTTGGGCTATATTATGTTTCCCTTTAGAAGCCAGGTCGGTGGCACAAGAATTATTTATTACAAGCTTTATTGTAAACATGTCATTGTGTCTTTTAGGCAAAAGCACATTTTCATCATAGGTTTCTGGTATGTGTTTCTTGTAGGAATTTCTTAACCCTCCAGCAAAGTCCTGTGAGCAAGCAGTGGCAAGAAAAACCACTCTGTCTTGGCAATGGTGGTTCCTGTAGAGGTTACTTTTCAGGTCACATTTTGGGATTTGGAGAAGACGAATTAGGTACTGTACAAACTCTTTCTGTTAAGTTCCATTCTCAATCTTTGCCCAAGAGGCTCTGTTCTACTCTGAAAAACAAGTAAAATAATCTCAACCTCTGTTTGTTGGAAATGTAACCTCCAGCAAAGATGACCAGTTCAGTATTCTCTTCCAATAAACTTTCTCTGGGGGTCTTTAAATCTTATTTCTACTCCAGAAACATGAAAGTAACAAAGCAGGAAAATGGGAGTTGGAAACAAGAGAATTTTTGAATCTTAGAGAGAAAATTTCAAATGGCTACTGATATTTTTGAAGCAGTTAAGTCATTTGTTTATATTCTCTATCTGAAAACCTTTCCACTTATCCATGTCTCTTGGAATAAATTTAAAATATGCTACAATCTGAATCTCACTTTATTTCCTAATTTTTTATTTTTTTGCCCATCAGGGTATGAAATTTGTTGAAAATAATCTGAGTTTATAGATCTGCTTTCTAACAGAATGAAAATTATCTTCTCCTTGATAATCTCCAGGATAACATACAATTTATTTGTTGATATATTATCAAAATGTATGCAGTTTAAAAAGCAAAAAGTGATTGATGCTACCAGTTTTAAATTTCAGAGATAAATGTAGCTATCATAATGATTCCCTTTAAAGAACAATATCCAAACAAACTATGGCTACCATGCTCCTTTAGCCTTGGACATGAATTTCTAGGTATTGAGAAAGAAAAGTTGTGTTTTCATCTAAATCATAATTATTTACTCTAAATGTTCAGATTTGGTTTTCCTCCACCAAATAGAGAATTCATCAGAAATAGCTCCATGCCGTTCACTTAGGTTGCCAAGGAACTCAAACTAGATTCCTGCAACACAAAACACAGATTTCAGAGCTGCAGGAATATAGGGATTCAAAGAAGAATAGTCCAATCTGTCTTTTTCCTGTTTTAGCATTGCAAGCATCTTGCATTTATGTTTGCCTTGAAATTCTTCTACCTCATTCAAATGAACCAGAAATACAGCCTTTCTCAGTTCAATCTTCTGTAATGTAATTTAAACATCATTGGCAAACTCTGATTTTAAAGTATAAATTAGGATCAATTGTTTGCAACAGACTTAGAGATAAGTATTTAGAATCATTTTGATGAATCATTTTGGTTTCCCCAGACCTTACTGCCAATAACTCACCATCATTTATCCTACTATCATCACCCCACCGTGGTTAAAATGTCCCAATATCTGTCCATACTTAATACAGTGTTGGGAGGAGAACCAGAAATGAAGCACACACAGTTCTTACTGTCCAAAACCAAAAATATCATGTATATTTCATAATTTAGAGTAAATATACTTTCACTCGTCAATGTAAACTCTGGTTTTTAATTAAGAGCCACACAATAAAGTGAGTTAGACTTTTTTACTGAGTTTTTTCTGGATGTTTTTAACCATAAAATCAGAATGAGTTTGTTTTAAGGATTAAATGTGGTAAACTACATAAAGTAGTTGATGAAACAAATATAAATTTTTTTAACTTACATTCCTTAGTTTTTTAACACGACTTTTTCTGTTGTGTCATGTTTTTATTATAAGTCCCATAATATCCTTTCCAGAAAGTGTGCTTAATATACAATAACAGAGTAAAATAGAGAAATATAGACTAAATCAAAGACTATTTCATGAATGAGAACCAAATATAAATTTTAAAGCCTCATAAACATATAATCATAAAAACAACTTCTAATTCCCTATTCAGATGATCAGCTCTGTGTATTGAATTATATGGAAGGAATGGTCATAAATGAGAGTGGTTCTCTCCTATGTGGAGAGAGCTGGCACAAAGTGTACTAGGAGTTGGGACAAGTGTACTTTTAAATAGCACAGTAAGGGGACTTCCTGAGTAGTCCAGTGGTGAAGACTTCGCCTTCCAGTGCAGGGGGTCCCATCCCTGGTCAGGGAGCCAAGATCCCACATGCCTCAAAGCCAAAAAAGCCAAAACATAAAACAGAAGCAATATTGTAACAAATTTAATAAAGACTTTAAAAATGGTCCAAATCAAAAAGATGTAGTAAATAAATAGTACAGTCAAGAAAGATGACATAAGCACAGACGAAAGGGGGAAAAGGCACCTCGTTGTGATCTACTGATAGACAGGACCCGGGACAGATGCTAAGACAGGAGGAGCCTGGGACAGCGGGGCCTGAAACAGGATGCTGGGCCAGGAACTTGCCTCTTGTTTCCAAAGTCAGGAGACCAGCGAGGCTAGAAACATCGCAGATGGCATCAGAGCAATAAGGGGGGCACATGGTCATAGACCACTGTCAGGACTCAGCCTTGGCTTGGAGAGAGAGTAGAAGCCATTGGAAGGAAATGAGAAGTCACTGGAGGGTGTTGATACAGAAGAGTGTGATCCAATTTACACACTCCCGCTTGCCTTTGAAGGGATCTCTGTAGCTGATATACTGAGAGTAAACATAGGAGAATAGAGTAAGAGCTGGGAGATCAGTCAGGAGGCTGTTGCCATCATCCAGGTGAGAGATCATTCTCTGCTCATACAAGAGCAGTGGGGAGACATGGGAAGAAGTGACCGGAGTCCAGATGCACTGAGGGTGGACTTAGGAAGCTCTCGTAATCTTCAGGCCAGTGATCTTCTGAGGATGTATGAATGTATAATATATATATGTACTGTGTGTGCTTAGTTGCTTCAGTCCTGTCTGACTCTTTTGCCACCCCATGGGCTGTAGCCTGCCAGGCTCCTCCTCTGTCTGTGGGATTCTCCAGGCAAGAACACTGGAGTGGGTTGCCATGCCCTCCTCCAGGGGATCTTTCCAACCCAGGGATTGAACCCACATCTCCTGTGTCTCCTGCATTGGCATGGGGATTCTTTACCACTGGCACCACCCGGGAAGCCCAGTATACATATAGACATACACATGGGGCTTCCCAGGTGGTAAAGAATCAGTGATAAAAAAAAAATCCACCTGCCAGCACAGAAGACGTAGGAGACTTGAGTTTGATCCCTGGGTCAGGAAGATCTCCTGGAGGAGTACATCGCAACCTGCTCTAGTATTCTTGCCAAGATAATCCCATTGACAGAGGAGTCTAGTGGGCTACAGTCCACTAGACTATCAGACACGACTTAGCAATTGAACATGCACACACAGTCAATAGAAGGTAAAGCCTTACAATACTGTGAACTAACTTACTGTATTTCTCTCTCCATAGGTGAAGTTTACATTCTATCAAGTAGTAAAAGTATGACCCAGACTCACAATGGAAAACTCTACAAAATTATCGATCCCAAAAGGTGAGTTTTTTAAAAATATTCTATTAAGTCAAGTAGTATTCTCCAAGTTATTCCAGTGCATTCAAATTAGTGATGGAATTGCAATTAGCACTCAAAGATGAACATTTCTGCCCTGTCCATCTGCTGAGTGCTTTCTGGAGAGACCCTCAGCTCCAGTCTCTAAAACTTAGACTTGAATACCCTGACCTTCAAAAGCATTATTTTGATCATGTACATAGCCATAGCATCCTTATAGTCAGCAGAGAGCAGCTGACTACAGGGTCAGCTGGCTACAGTCCATGGGGTCGCAAAGAGTTGCACACAACTGAGCAACTTAGCATGCTCACACGCAAGGAAAGTTTTTTTGGCAATTCAACGTCAAAGCCTCATTTCACAGCTATCTGGAAGCTCACAGCTTCTGTGACCAAACAAATGAAAACTACGGAAGTATTTTGTTATTGACTTCAGCAAAAGGAAGATGTGAATGTTTTCATCCTTTAGAGAATATAATTATCCCTCCCCTGCTACTCTCTACCCACCTAACCCACCTTCAACACACACTCAACTTTCAAATGATCTTGGGTCATCATGAGTCAGTTGTTAATTTCGTGAATAAAATCAGAACTCTCAGAAGCCACTAAAATTGCATAGTGTCAAATAGATTTTAGGTGTAAGTTTAGAAACAATTATTGCAGGACTTCAGTATACTCACATATATGACCACTGTGGAACCAGTTGTGGTCAGACTCTAGCTTCACAGTGCTATGAATTTTTAATCCTTTTTTTTGAACTTTTTACTGAAGCATGTATTCAGAAAAGGCCCCAAATTATAAGCATAGAGTATGATAGTTTTTCATAAGTGACACACAATGTAACCAGCACCCAGAAGAAGGGACAGAAGGATACAGGTGGCCTGAAGATCCCTCATTTCTATTTCTGGTTACCTCCCCTGCCGAGAGTAATCATCCTGTGACCTCTAACAGCATAGATTAGCTTCTCCCATTTTTGAACTTCCCAGGTGGCACAATGGTAAAGAATCCACCTGCCAATGCAGGTGACTCAGGTTCAATCTCACATGGGTGGCATGATCCCCTGGAGGAGGAAATGGCAACCCACTCCAGTAATCTTGCCTAGGAAATCCTATGGACAGAGGAACCTGGTAGGCTACAGTCCATGGCGTCTCACAGAGTTGGATACAACTAAGTGAGTGAGCACATTTTTGAACTTTGTATAAGTGGAATCGCATAAGATGTACTCATTTGTTTCTGGTTTCTTTTGCCCAACATTATCTTTGAGATTTGTCTGTATTATTCTCAAGGATGCTTAAAATGCCACTATGTGAGTGAATTTCTAATTTTTCCTATGCTAAGTTAACCTCATGAGCCCATGTGCAAACTGAAATCACCAAATTTCAAGTCTGTTTTAGGAGAAAAAAATTCCAATAATCCAAAAAGTTTACTAAAAGCATTCATTTAATTCCCCTTTAAAAATATTTGTAGGTTATAAATTGTGTATCTTTTTCTGAAAAAAATCACTGACTAACAAATGGTGATTTTTGTCCTTTTTCCATACCAGAAAGCATTCATTGCCTTTCCTGAGAAAAATATAGGTTGACATTGGTGTTGCAGAACAAAAAGGAATAATCAATGCTAAATGGTCTGTGATAGAGGGCATCATATATACCCATCTGTCACACAGCGACGATGATAGCTTTCCTTCTCTATTTAACAGTATGCATTTTCTTTCACAATAAGAGAAGTACCCATCTACAGGCTGTAAGGGTTCTTTTCCTCCTTGAATGTCCTTCATGAGAAGCAAAGTAATGAATGAAAGAAAAATCAGAAATCAGACACCTTGGTGATTATTGAAGTTGGTGATATTAAGAACAAAAATCAAACCAGTGTTAATTCATAAACTAGCAGCCTCCTAATGATTCAGAATGCGGTCTAGGGTTTCACTCAGATCTAATGTCATTAGTTTCGAAATAGCCATTGTTATTCCATTATGTTTGTCAAAGTTGATATGCTTTTGCAAGCTTTCTGCTGTATTATTCATTCTTGCTCTTCACAGAAGGGTTTCTCTCTTCATATGGATTTTTTAGCTGTTGGTGGTGAGTTGAGGTGAATTTTACACCTTCAGTCCATTATTAGTGTCTAATTACCAGGGTTGCCGGGAGGGACCTTGGCTCTGCGAATTCGGGGCCTCCTCTCTAGGGTGGTCTCAGAGTGACATACCTCACAGGCCTGACTTTTCATTATGGTGCCTGTTTCTGGTGAGTCATGTCACGTGTGGGGCCAGGGTTAAGAGGTGTGTTTGGTTTTGAGGAGGTGGGGGGGGATTAACAGAGTCCCAGAGACACCGTCCTTGTACATGGGCCTAGGCATACATTTCAAAATTAAACTGACTGTAAGAAAACAAATGTTTTCATAAACATTTGTTGGGAGCCGCATGCTGTTTCGATTTGGATGCCAACGTTTATTATTATAGTAGTTCTCCCGACACGAGTGGAAGTTCTGTATAAGCAGACACTTTAGTATATGTGAATGGGGCTATTTTGGAAACACAAGCAAATTACTAGCCTCCCAGTGTTAATAGGATGTCTGCTTCAGGGCACAACTGCTTTTCTAAAACACTTAAGGGAGAATTTGAAGAGAGAGCCTCATCAACCAAAAAAATAATAATAGTAATAATCCACAGACATTTCTTGTTACAACAAAATCTCATTCCAATTAAAATCTTAGATTAACTGTATTGTTGTGGAGGAACCCCAGACTTGTTAGAATAATGTTTTCAGAATAAATTTCAAAAATCAGTTGACTCATGGCTCTAAAAGAGGAGAACTATAAATCGTAGAAATCTTATCTTCTGTATCGTGTCATAGAAGTTCCATTCTCACGCACCATAAGATGTATGTTTTCTCTCTGTTTTCCTGCACACACCCACACAACAAAATGAAGCTTGTAGACACAGCAGTGGGAGGAGAGGAGAAGGTGGGATGAATTGAGAGAGTGGCATGGACGTATATGCACTATCGTGTGCATGGACGTATATGCACTACCATGTGTAAAACAGAGTGCTGGTGGGAAGCTGCTGTGCAGCACAGGGAGCCCAGCGCAGTGCTCTGTCGTGATCTAGAAGGGTGGGGGGGGAGGGAGGCTCACCAGGGAGGGGATATGTGAACACATGCAGTTACTCACGTTTGCTGTACTGCAGAAGCCAATACAACGTTGTAAAGCAATTTTCCTCCAATTAAAAATAATTTTTAAAAAATAAGATGAGGGAATTTGTAAATCATATGCAATAGTCTTGGGTCATGTTGACAAGATCAGATGAGGTCCCAGCAGTACCACCTCCATCTGTAAGGACGATCTGGTCTCAGGCTATATGTTGTTTGAGTGCTCAGTCGCTCAGCCGTGTGTGACTCTCTGTGACCCCATGGGCTGTTGGCCACCAGGCTCCTCTGTCCATGGAATTCTCCAGGCAAGAATACTGGAGTGGGTTGCCGTTTTCTCGTCCAGGGGATCTTCTCGACCCAGGGATCAAACCCAGGTCTTCCATGTCTCCTGAATTGCAGGCAGATTCTTTACCCACTGAGCGACCTGGGAAGCCCCCAGCCTATATGGTACTTGATGATTGACATAAATTTAAAATCCTTTACAGTGGGCATCCTTCTCAGAAAGGATGGTTTGATAACCTATTATAAAAAACACAAATGCCGTTGTAATCAAAGGAAACTTCCAGGACATAGGAGATTTCAAGGGAAAAGCAGAAAAGGGATGAACGTTGCCTCCATCTTAGCATGGGGATACCTTCAGAAGTAGAAAAGTTAAGTCTCATGGTGGAGAGCGGTTAGGATTGAATCAAGGCCAATCTCCCAGCTTACTGGCCCACCTCACTAGGTCCCCTGAAGCCTCGAGTATTGGGTTCTGCATGCCCTGGTCTGGGACTCTTTCAGCCCGCCTGTCAACGCATTGAGCACAGAACTGGGCCATCATTTTAGTTTCATTTAGTAGTGCCACCTGAGGCTGGTTAAGATGAGGAAGTTGATTCTGGCAAGCCCAGTAGTCAGATGGTCTTGCCTCTGAGTCTTGGAATGTGGATGTTGCGTTATGCTACCACACTGCTCCTCTGCCTGCCTATCAAGTGTAGGTGAGCATTCTGCTTCTGCCTCATTTCTGCAGAGCACTGTGAAGATAATAATGAATTTAAAGCCTATGCTATGCTATTTAGTACCATTGGTATTCATTCCATGCACTCAAGAATTATTTTCAGGTGATTGATCTCACAACTTTTGAGGTGGTTTTAGTGCCAAAATTGGGGTCAAGATGTCTATGGAGTTTTAAAGAACTCTATAGTGGTAGTAATGTTAGTTGCTCAGTCATATCCGACTCTGCAACCCCATGGACCTTAGCCCACCAGGATCCTCTGTCCATGGAATTCTCCATGCAAGCATACTGGAGTGGGTTGCCATTCCCTTCTCCAGGGAATTTTCCTGACACAAGTATTGAACCCAGGTCTCCAGCATTATAGGCGTGTTCTTTACCGTCTGAGTCACCAGGGAAAGAACTCTGAGTCTAGTTTTCAGTTGTTCAAGTCATGTCTTAGAGGCTTGTTCTTTGTTAAATCTTTTCAGAATCACACAAGTGCTCCTGAGGAGTGGAAATGAAAGAATTCTAATGGAGTTATGAACTTACCAAGCTTCATTTTTGTAGAATGCAATTTTTTTCACACTATTGAAAAAGAGTCTTTAATTTTTTTTCAGATGAACTGAAACTAAAGGACCTATTTTGACCTGGAAATATTTCCAGGGTTATTTCTTCAGGAATTTGTAAAACAAAATCATTCTTAAACATACTGAGTTAATTACCAGGTACCCAGTCTTCCTCTATTTTAACACGTTGCTTATCTGTTATACGTACTCAAATCACACAGCCCATTCCCTTAAGAGGTCTATAAATTAACAATGCAAATTCCCAGCTTCAGAGATTATTTTACAGAAACATCCTATCTCCAGACTCCTGTATGACCAATATCAAAAACTGCCCTCATGCCTAAACCAGGGTTTCTATGTATTTATGGTTTTACTATTCATATACCAGCTGCTAAAAGAAAAACTATGCCTTTTAATCTTATCTTGAAATCACTCCTAATTCACCTAAACCCTTTCTGTTTAAGGACTGTTGCTGCTAGTAACAACAGTTTGCAATGTTATTCTGTTTAGATATGTGTTATTTGGAAGTCTGGAAACTAATAAATATGATGGTATTAATATTTAAAAAAAAAAAAAACTGCTCTTCTGTCTCCTGCCCACTATGCACCCCCTCACTGTTCTTTGTTTATTTTTTTCTTAATATCTTCATCCTTCTCCTTAGTATGCTGGATACTGAAGAGTGCTTTTTTTTTTCCCCACCAAAAAAAATCACTTCACAAGAGGAAATTGGTTCTGTTTATCCTTCACATATGTCTCGGGGAGCTGGCAGGCAGCTCTGCCATCCTAAAGAAACCCATGCATAATGGAGACGGTTTAGCCCAATAAGCCAGTCTAGTCCCAATTCATCAGTCAGAGTTTTATGCAAGTGGCCTCCCTAGGTTGATAAATCCCCACAGTGCCTGTTGACCCAGCTGCCAAGTCCTCTTGCTGCAGGCGGTGTTTTCATGGCCACCCTGACAGTAATACAAACTGTTTAGCAGCTCCATTGACCTTTCAGCTATTAACAGGGACACAGGCTCGACGAGGGACTAGTTTTCAAACATGACAGAATTTCTTAACACTAGAGGTCATGAACAAGTATATGCCTTATAAAAATCCATTCAGCGTGGTGGATTGGAAGTCAAAAAGACAAGGGAAGCATGGTCCACATTTTTGCTATAGTTTTTCTACATTTCCAATCACCAAAAATGGCATACACTTATGTGCCTGCTTACATTTTATTCTTAATATGCTGTAGCTTATGTTGTGGTGCACAATATTTTTAGCTAACAAATCCTTCCTAAATTGCCAGAAGCATCTGAAAATTTAAAGATATATTACAAAAGAATGGGATAGATAAACTTTTAATGAATGGATGAGAATGCATACATAATATTGTAATGGTCTAAGGATAACTGGAATTTTATTCATTCTTTACCAAGACTTGTGTATGTGTATATATGTACACAGATATACTTAAAGACACTCAAATATTCCATACAAGTCTATGTAGAGCCATCACCTATTTCAAGATACATACAAAATATTATATCATAATTTATTAAAAATTTTTATTGAAATGATCCTGTTATTTTAAAAGCCTATACTATAAGACTTCTTATATTTAGATCCTATTTCCTGAAGATGTGATCTGTGACCACAGTATTCAAGGGAATCTTCTGCTTTATATTAATTATATAGTCTTCCTTAAACTATCAATTTTGAATGTTGGTATATCAGTTCCTAGATTAATTGTACAGATTGCTATGAAAACTTGATTGAATTGCCACTTACAAGTGGCATTTGTTAAAAAGGCAGAAACTGGAGAATATGAATAACTAAAAATATATTCTTCAAAAAGGGACTCATTTGTTGAGTCAAAAACTTTTAAAAGCATTTCTTTTTTTTTTCTTTTTTTCTTTTTTTTAAAAATAATTTATGTTTTATTGAAGGATAATTAAAAGCATTTATTTTCAATATCCATGTTTCTTCCCTGCCTGGGACAATGGTGGAAATCTGTTATTATCAGACCTTCTGAATATCATACTTTTATCATAAGACAGTATATCATCAGATATTGCAGTTCTTGAGATAAAGACAGACTTAATCTTGCATGGAACAGCCACATAAATTTGTAAAAAATGCTTTCTAGAGGACGATGCACTTTCTAAAGAGACATATTGTACCCTAGCATCATTTTTTTTTAACTAATTCACTTTACTTGATTAAAAAAACTGTTGCTTAAATGCCTCGTTTTTATCAGTATCGACAAGTGAATCGAAAGGTGTAACATCAAAATTCAGAAATTTGTCATCCTGATAGTCTTCAAAGAGAATTTAAGCTGACATTTTTGTGCTATTTTAAAGGATAGAAACTTGTTTCAAATCTTACTTCCCATTTAAAACACTGGTCACCAATGTTTCTTATTTAGTGTCTAAAATTTTTATCATTTATGCTTTCTAAGTTAAGTTTTTAAGTTAAAAAAATCTATTTTGGGCATAAAATTCTGAACAGAATTTGGTTCCTTCTTTATATTAGGATGCGATTGCACTGACTTTTTATTGAACCCTAATTTTTCAGTTTTTATTTTCTATCCTATCAGAGTAAGTCTAGTTATACAAGATTAAATCATGAGATTTAATCAGTCTGAAGGTATCTTTGGCTTGTCTCCTGTGGCAAGGTATTGTATTATGTATTAAGAAAGTGAAGTGAAAGTGGAAGTTGCTCAGTTGTGTCCGACTCTTTGTGACCCCATGATCTCTACAGTCCATAGAATTCTCTAGGCCAGGATACTGGAGTGGGTAGCCTTTCCCTTCTCCAGGGGATCTTCCCAACCCAGGGATCAAACCTAGGTCTCCTGCATTGCAGGCAGATTCTTTACCAGCTGAGCCACCAGGGAAGCCCAAAAATATACTGGAGTGCATAGCCTCCATTATGCATTATGGAGGGAGAATATATATGAGAAGTTAGTCCTTTTCTCTAAGGAGCTTATTTTTATCTTGAATCAAGAGATTGTACACATTGTCTAAAACATAAGCAATGTTCTCAGAGATAAATATTGCCACTCGGGGGCACCAAAATTATGTCAAAACATGGTATAAATTGCCAAATTAATGGTCCAGAAGGCAATATGTACCAAGGTGGGTAAAACTCACCATAATTTGGCTTCCTGGTCCAGTCTGTTCTGCTATGGTGTGATTTTATTTCAGGCTAATTAACTCACCTATAAAAGAAAAAGATGGTTGCATAACATGGAAATTATGTAGCTTTCCAAGCAACTGAAGTCAGAATGAAAAGAGGAACAAGGCCTCAGCCTGACTTGTACAGGCAGAAGGAGCCTTCCCAGTTGAGTGTTAAAACAAGAAAGAAGTATCACACTGAGTTCCCCCACCCAACCCCAGGAGCCAGTGCATGGCTCTTTGCAGGTTTCACTTCCTCCTGAGATTAAAACGTCACTTCTGTGGTTTTTGGTTTTCTTTTTTAAAATTAATTTTTATTGGAGTATGCTGCTGCTTCAGTCATGTCCGACTCTGTGTGACCCTAAGGACTGCAGCCTGCCAAGCTCCTCTGTCCATGGGATTCTCTAGGCAAGAGTACTAGAGTGGGTTGCCATGCCCTCCTCCAGATCTTCCCAACCCAGGGATCAAACCCGGGTCTCTTGCACTGCAGACAGATTCTTTACCACTGAGCCAGCAGGGAAGCAGTTGCTTTATAATGTTGTGTTAGCTTCTACCATACATCACAGTGAGTCAGCCGTACATATGTATGTATCCCTCCCATTTGGACTTCCTTCCCACACAGGTCACCACAGTGCATTGAGTAGAGTTCCCTGTGCTATACACCAGGTTCCCATTAGTCATCTATTTGATGCTTGCATGCTCAGTCACTCCGTCGTATCTGACTCTGTGTGACCCCATGGGCAGTGGCCCACCAGGCTCCTCTGTCCGTGGGATTTTTCAGGCAAGAATACTGAACAGTGTGGGTTGCCATTTCCTCCTCCAGGGGATCTTCCCAACCCAGGGATTGAACCCATGTCTCCTGAGTCTCCTGCGTTGGCAGGTGGATTCTTTACCACTGAGCCACCTGGGAAACCCCTATCTATTTTATACAGAGTATCAATAGTGTGTGTGTGTGTGTGTGTGTGTGTGTGTGTGTGTGTGAATCCCAGTCTCCCAATTCCTCCCACCCCTCTCCTTTCCCCTTTGATATCCATATATTTGTTCTCTACATCTGTTTCTACTTATGCTTTGCAAATAATATCATGTACACCATTTTCTAGATTCCACGTTTATGCATTAATATATGATATTTTGTGTGCTTCTGATCTCCCCTGGGTGAATCTCTCCTCCACCTGCAGGTGATCTCTGATATCCCTGGGATACCCTCTCCATGGCACCACATTTTACTTTTGTTAGTGCTTTAGGTACAGAGTTGCATAGATCTTGAAGAGTCTGCCCCAGCTCTATTTTTCCTATAAACCTTATTTTTATTACACAATACAAGATTTTTCAGGAACAAGTCCACTGAGTTAAAGTGAAATGCCTATTTTTCTAATAATTATAGTAGACCAGTTTCTGAATTAAGGACATAACAAAAATAGTACAAGAAACACCTAAGGCAATTTAATAAAATTGGACTTTGTTTCTCCCTAAAAGCAAAAAACCTTATCTAGTTTCATTAGCCATTTCTCCTAGGTTTTCCTTTCAAGGAAGTATACGCCTTTTCATTTCCTAATTTTCCCCTGGAAATATATGCGTTGAGTTAAGCTGATAAAGTTGAATGAAGGCAATTCACACACCCTTTTAGACACTTGTGTATCTTGGTGGTGGTGTTTGGATAGGGAGGTTAATAAAGGGCGTGAAATACAGTGCCTAGCTCCCTTTGTTCCTAAAGAGGACCAGTTGAGTAAAAATCTATGCTAGAAAAGAATTCCAGATTATCCTGAATTAGGCTGTATGAAGGTTATTTCATATTTTCATCCATGTTCTAATCTTCTAAACTTGGGAGTGACAAGGTCAGCCCTATCTCATGAGAATAAAGTTGAATATGAAACTATTGGAAGGTGTAAGTAGCTTCGGTATCTGCTTTTATTCTGGTTGCATCTTTAACCATAGAACAAAACCGAGCAGGTATTTGTGAACGTTCTAATAATCTCATTAACACTACTGCACAACTGTACTCTTTTCACGTGCTAGCAAAGTAATGCTCAAAATCCTTCAAGCTAGGCTTCAACAGTGTGTGAACTGAGAACTTCCAGATGTACAAGCTGGATTTAGAAAAGGCAGAGGAACTAGAGATCAAATTGCCAACATCTGTTGGATCATAGCAAAAGCTAGAGAATTCCACAAAAACATCTACTTCTGCTTCAGTGACTATGCTAAAGCCTTTGACAGTGTAGATCACAACAAACTGTGGAAAATTCTTAAAAAGATGGGAATACCAGACCACCTCACCTGCCTCCTGCAAAACCTGCATGCAGGTCAAGAAGCCACAGTTAGAACTGGACGTGGAGCAACAGACTGGTTCAGAACTGGGAAAGGAGTACATCACGCTGTATATTGTCACCCTGCTTATTTAACTTATATGCAGAGTACATCATGTGAAATGCCAGGCTGGATGAAACATAAGCTGGAATCAAGATTTCTGGTAGAAATATCAATAACCTCAGATATGCAGATGACACCACACTTATGGCAGAATGTGAAGAACTAAAGAGCCTCTTGATGAAAGTGAAAGAGGAGAGTGAAAAAGTTGGCTTAAAACTCAACATTCAGAAAACTAAGATCATGGCATCCAGTCCCATCACTTCACGGCAAATAGATGGGGAAACAATGGAAGCAGTGAGAGACTTTATTTTGGGGGGCTCCAAAATCACTGCAGCCATGAAATTAAAAGATGCTTGCTCCTTGGAAGAAAAGTTATGACCAACAAAAGCAGAGACATTACTTCACCAACAGAGGTCCATCTAGTCAAAGCTATGATTTTTCCAGTAGTCGTGTATGGGTGTGAGAGTTGGACTATAAAGAAAACTGAAGAACTGATGCTTTTGAACTGTAGTGTTGGAGAAGACTCTTGAGGGTCCCTTGGACTGCAAGGAGAGCCAACCAGTCCAGCCTAAAGGAAATCAGTCCTGAATATTCATTGGAAGGACTGATGCTGAAGCTAAAACTCCAATACTTTGGCCACCTGATGTGAAGAACTGACTCATTGGAAAAGACTCTGATGCTGGGAAAGATTGAAGGCAGGAGGATAAGGGGACGACAGAGGGTGAGATGGTTGGATGGCATCACTGACTCTACGGACATGAGTTTGAGTAAGTTCTGGGAGTTGGTGATGGACAGGATAGCCTGGCATGCTACAATCCATGGGGTCACAAAGAGTCAGAGACACTGAGCGACTGAACTGAACTGATGTATGGATGTGAGAGCTGGACAATAAAAAAGGCTGAGTGCTGAAGAATTGATGCCTTCAAACTGTGGTGCTGGAGAAGACTTGAGAGTCCCTTGGACTGCAAGGAGACCAAACCAGTCGATCCTAAAGGGAATCAACCCTGAATATTCATTGGAAGGACTGATGCTGAAGCTGACGCTCCAATACATTGGCCACCTGATGCGAAGATCCAACTCATTGGAAAAGACCCTGATGCTGGAACAGACTAAAGGCAGGAGGAGAAGGGGATGACAGAGGATGAAATGGTTGAATGGCATCACTGATGCAGTAGACATAAGTTTGAGCAAAGGTGAAGACAGGGAGATGGTGAAGGACAGGGAAGCCTGGGGTGCTGCAGTCCATGGGGTTGCAAAGAGTCAGACACAACTGAGTAACTGAACAACACCAGTGCTAGGCAGTCCAACAAATATTGTTATATTAATGCATATGTGTGGAATCTAGAAAAATGGTATAGATGATCTTATCTGCAAAGCAGAAATAACGACACAGACATAGATAACAAATGTGTGGACACTCTGGGGGAACAAATGTATGGACACACTGTGGACACTCCTGTGTCTGAGTGATCATGCACTCAGCATTTAAGTCACAGACCTTAAAACAAAGTCAACCTTGGACCCAGAGAAAAGAGCCCAAGCCTAGCCCCACTGTTGAGTGCCTTTCAGAACAGGAAAATGCAGTGGTTTGAGAAATAAGCTAGAGCACTGGTTTTCCCATTCTAAATTTGAATTCTAGAAAGACATCGGAGAAGGCAATGGCACCCCACTCCAGTACTCTTGCCTGGAAAATCCCATGGACGGAGGAGCCTGGTAGGCTACAGTCCATGGGGTCGCTAAGAGTCGGACACGACTGAGCAACTTCACTTTCACTTTTCCCTTTCATGCACTGGAGAAGGAAATGGCAACCCACTCCAGTATTCTTGCCTGGAGAATCCCAGGGATGGCGGAGCCTGGTGGGCTGCCGTCTATGGGGTCGCACAGAGTTGGACACGACTGAAGCAACTTAGCAGCAGCAGCAGCAGCAGAAAGACATAGTATAAGTTAATAATTTTTAATATGATCAATAATGTATATAACTTCAGAGGTATTCTTGAATTTGTTTTCTTTTCCTTCATTCCAATATCAGGGTTACTGAGGACATACATAAAAAGATTTTTCTAAGCGGCCTACATGTGATAGAATATCAAAGAAGGCATTCCTTAAGAAGGAAATGAAAGCAAGTAGCTCTTAAAACATTCAATTTTTTGATAGATCTCAAATGGTACTTGAAAAATATTGTTAGGAAATGTGTATTGCCATCTATATAGCCATGAAGTCCTGTGAAACCAGTTTTGCATGATTACACAGAAACAGATTCCATAGTCTCTGTTCTCTGACCTGGAGTAGGATTGTATTATGAATATATAAGATTCCTTACAGCCAAATTGAATTTGTATGGTGTATTATCATTTTAACCGGTGCTACAAAATGGTTATATGTAGTCGGAATCCAAACTTCTACTCCTCATGGGTAAACTGACACTGAAAAGAGAAATGTCAACATGAATAAGAAGAATTTAGTGACCACCCAAACTAAAAAAGATTATCCAGACTGAAAATAAACAAAAATTCCTTTGTATGCTGACCTTGGAGGAACACCCTAAAATGGGTATTTAAAAGATGACACGGTACTAATATACTAGTGCTCATTCCTATGCCTCAAGCTATACAAATGGGAAAATAGTAAAAATCTCACCAATCATGAGAAATTTTCCATTTTCTTTATTTTTTGAGGCAAAAGTGCTGAGTCATGATTTTAGAACCAGTGAGTGTTTATGGGTTATCACCTATGTATCCAAATGCTTCCAGAGCGAGGAGATCCATTAAGCCATTCAAATCTGGTGGTGCAGGAAGGCTGCCTCCTTGTGCAGAGGTCATATTCCATCTAGTCATAAGATTCCAGATTATTCCATCCTGGAAGCTCCTGACCACATTAATTCATGGCCCCATTAATCACCATTGGCTGGGAATAGCCCTAAATTAGAAAAGTCCCTCTGTAACTTGACTATGCACGTGAATCTCTTGACTAACTGAGTGAAGTGCAGGCTCTGATTCTATATGTCTGGGGAGGGGCCTGAGCTTCTACATTTCTGACAAGCTTCTAGGTGGTGCTGGGGCTGCTCTTCTAGTGTCACACTGAGTAATGAGGATTTAGACTTAACAGTTTTTCCTACCTCATGAGAATTGGAAAAAAACATGAAAGGAAAATAGTTTTGCAAAAAAAAAAAAGGGAGCTGCCATTAACTGAAATAGAGAAGATCCTCCCTCCTTGTAGAAGGATCAGGATTGTGTGCACGTTAAGTCACTTCAGTCATGTCCGACTCTTTGCGACCCTATCAACTGTAGCCTTCTAGGCTCCTCTGTCCATGGGTTTCTCCAGGCAAGAATACTGGAGTGGGTTGCCACGACCTCCTACAGGGGGTCTTTCTGACCCAGGAATCGAACCTGAATCTCTTATGGCACCTTCATTGGCAGGTGGATTCTTTACCACCAGCACCACCTCTCCAATTGCAAATAGTAGACGAGAAATATTTTCTCTATTCCGCCTTAGAATTTCTGTTAGGATCCTTTTATTATTCCCCATTTTATAATTTTTGGGGTTCAGTGGTAAAGAACCCTCCTACCAATTCAGAAGATACAGGTTTGATCCCTAGATCAGGAAGATCCTTGGAGAAGGAATGGCAACCTACTCCAGTATTCTTGCCTGGGAAATCCCGTGGACAGAGGAGCCTGGCAGGCTCTAGTCCATGGAGTCACAAAGAGTCAGACACAACTGAGCGACTAAACAACAATTGTATAATTTAATTTTCTACTTTCTATTATAAAGATGACTAGTTGTCAAAAAAAAAGGAAAATAGTTTTGCAAAGGTTATAGTTGTAAGGGATCACTTTTCCATGTGTCCCAACATGACTGTGGATAAAGGAATAAGGAAATTCCCTGGTGGTCTAGTGGTTAGGACTCTGCTCTCTCACTGTTGAGGGCCTGAGTTTGATCCCTGTTCAGGGAACTAAGATTCCACAAGGAAAAAAAAAAGAGTAAGACAATTCTTACATCACCTCCTCAATCACCTCAAGCAGAATGTAGTCTAAGCTGAAGAAGGAGCACATCTTCTGAAACTTCCAACGATTCAGAATCTTATAAAAGAGTATGACTCATGATCAATGTACCTTGTTTTACAATAACATGAATTTAAAATCTGAACCCCTTACAAAAATTTCAGAATGAACAGTTTAGTTTTTATGAAAGACACAACAGATCAGTCTCTGCAGCACTCACTCTGAAGATCAGGCCTGCTAAGACAGAATTTATCCCTGTGCATCCATACAGATGGATAGAGACTTCCCATTTATTGAGTCAGTCACTTATTAAATTAAATATCCTAAAATTAAAATCATTCTTTAACCTACTATACAGAGACAGTCACCATTGGCCTTAGCTATTCACAAAAAGTCATCATGGTATGATGTGTGTTACAAATTACTTGGGTTTCTCAACTTTCTGCTTTATTTCAAGAAAGTATCTAAAGCTTTGTACTACTACACAAAATGAATCAAAGTAGATTTCTAAGAAAATGTCTTACATTTCTGAAAACAATGCTTTATACATTAGGAAATGTTGGGTAGTTTTCTGCACTAACCCTTTAGTGTTTCATTATTTGTCATGTGTAAAGGGATTAGGAAATGTGTTTTTCTAATTAGGAAATTAAATTTCTGAGAATTATGGAGAATAACTGTCAACAAATGCACACCATATATTCTTTATTAAAAACCTAAATATCCTCTTAGGTAAGTTTTCTGTTCTGAAAGCTATCTCAGACTTCATTCAGTAGACGTAAGGGTCTAAAAGTTTTAAAAATAATTGTCTAAAAGGAGAATGCTATTTAAGCAATTCTTATCAGGCCTATATTAAAATGCCCAAATTCCCAGTGCCATAAAAATTAAGAATGAAAAATGAGTTTATTTATCACAGGTATATACTCTAGATTTGTGTTTAGATCTCATCTAGGTGTGTATATGTAATAATTTGAAATATAAGATGGTCTATTTCAAGATGACAATAATAATAAAGTTCACATTTACTTCTTCTATTCCCTTTTCTTAATTCTTATTTACTCCATGTAAAGGAAACTTACTCCTTTCAATGGAAGGAAGAAATGTCCCTAGAACAAAGAATATGTGTGGAGAAAAGAAGTGGTTGAGCTCTCCAACAATCTTTGTCAGGCTTTGCCAAATATGTTACTAGAAAAATGAATTTTGATGTGTTGACTTAATTCCCAGTTGGAGGAGAAAATAATCATATCTCTTTATGTCTTGCTTACTTCTTAGCCTGTTGTTTATTTATTACAATTATAATTAGTGTAAAAATGCTTTATTTAAAATGAATTTAATTGTGCCTTGGAAGAATTTTGTAAGACTTGAGTTAATTTAGGCAACAGAAAGAAATATAGTGTTTTTAGTTTAATGCTTATGATATAAAAGTGTAATGATTCAGTTTTAATCATATCCCTCCCCTAAATTGTCTGTTCCTAATATCGTCACTCAATAGCATTTAAAGAACCAAACACCCTTTTAAAATTACACTCGTTTCATTCATTCAACAGATTTTTAATAAGCATCTTGAATGTGCTATACACTCTTCTGGGTCCTGAAAAGACACAAGAGAAGAGAGGAAATTATTTGTCTTCATGGAATTTATATTCTAGATTTGAAAAAGTTTCTACTGTATGCACTCATTTCAATAAACATATTGAAATTCCATGGTATTTTCCTACCTCCTAGGACTATAAGTAGTTGAGGAGATAAAATACTTTGGTAGCTTAAATATCATCTTTCTATTATATCCCTCAATCCTAAATTAATTGCACCCTCATCTGTATTCCTGATAACTTCATATGCCCCTCTAGCATAACAAAGATCCTACTGCCTTTTACTTTTGTGTTTGCCTGTCTGTCTTCCCCACGGTGGTCTCCATGAGGATCAGGATACTGTTTTGTTTTTGTCTTCTCCCCATGAAGAGTATAGTGCCTGGCAGTCAATGGCTAGACTTGAAGAGGATTGAATATACAGGGTTTGCCCTCAGAAAACTTTTATTTCAATGGAGAAGGGAAAGAAGAAATAGGACTCCTCATTCCTTAAGGAAAGTGAGGTCCAATAAGTGATGGGCTATGTTTGATGTACATTTTCATGTTCAAGGGTTCCCAGTAGAATAATAGTTTAAAGGGGGGGGGCAGATTTTAACATGCTAAGTGAGGAATGTTAGTTGTCAACTTCATTAAAGAATAAAGTTATTTTTGTAGGTAATTAAATAAAATTCTAAAGGAATCATGTTTATATATGTCAGCCACACAGTCATATAAACTAAACAAGCCCAAGCATAAAGCAATCGCATCTACAGATAGATAAGCATATGCTCTATCTTAGGCAAAATTTAAAAAAAAAAAATTAGAATTCCCTCCATAATCTGAGTTTACACACATTTGAATATTTGGTGAAAATCAATCAAACTGTCTAACTGGAGGATCAGCCGGGAAACAAGGATCAAATATCCTGCCCCGAAAAACCATGCTTCAGTAGTGAATCCCTGTTCATTGGACTCAATGACCCTATACTTTGCTTCAAACAGGCAACATCATCTGGTTGTAGCTGTTTGATGGAAGTCACCTACATTCTTGATCGCATGGTGTCTTCTCTTTAGGTTCATCTGTTCAGGGGTAAACCATATCATCAAGTAGCATGTGAGCTATGTGACTGCACGTTTTCCATCACGTGTAACATGTAACATATTCCTGACACACTCTACTTCTGGGTCTCTTTTCTTAAATGAACTGGAAAGAGCATGAACAAGTTAGTAACAAATGAAGTGAAAACGAAAGTCGCTCAGTCATATCCAACTCTTTGCAACCCCATGGACTATACAGTCCATGGGATTCTCTAGGCCAGAATTCTGGAGTGGGCCTTTCCCTTCTCCAGGGCATCTTCCCAACCCAGGGATCGAACCCAAGTCTCCCACATTGCAGGTGGATTCTTTACCAGCTGAGCCACAATGGAAACCCAAGAATACTGGAGTGGGTAGCCTAAATAGAATCTCAGTTACCAGGAAAATGTGAACAATACCTGTTTACCGAATATCACTCAGTAAATGTGGTGATCTGTATTTCAGAAGAACATCATGACTTCTGAGAAACTGCTCTTCTGATGGTCAAAATGCCACCATAGTATCTCAAACAAAATAAGAATTTTATGTGAGGGAAAAATTGAGTAGACTTGGGCTATTCAAAATAAGAAGGCAAAGATAATTCCCTCACTTTCCTTGGCCATTTAATGTTTTCTCCACCATATCACCCTCTGTCTTTACTCCCAGAAAGACTTCCTTGGGGCAGGGGGTGGTGGGGAGAGACAAGGAAAATATTTGATGGTGTGTTCTGAGTGAAAATGTAGAATGTCTCAAATACCTTCACATAAACTGGACCGTTTCTAGATTTAAATAAGAGGTTGAGTCAGTTTAAGGGAGTTTTCTGAATTGTCACAATAGTTGCAAAAATCAGTAACTTATTTAAAAAAATTTTTATTTTATATTGGAGTATGGTTGATCAACAATGTTGTGTTAGTTTCAGGTGTATAGCAAAGGGATTCAGTTATACATATATATGTGTATCTATTCTTTTTCAAATTCTTTTCTCATTTAGAATATTGCAGAATATTAAGCAGAATTCTCTGTGCTATCCATTAGGTTCGTATTAGTTATGTGTTTTATATATAGCAGTGCGTACATGTTCATCCCAAACAATACTTTCAACAGAGAGTGGGTGTTAATTGGAGAGAGGAGCTAAAGAAGCCACTGGATATTTTAAATATGGTTTTGAGTCATTGTAGAAACAGTCTCAGATCAGACCTCAAATTATTATCGCAGTTCACATTGCCACGAGGCATAACAAGATAACCTGTCTCAAAAAGGCTGAGGCTGCGGGGCCTAATTATTTGCTTCTCTCAGAAAGCTGTATCATTTACCTCTATGGTGGTCCTGACCCATAATTATCACCTTCTTTGTTATGGTACTTAAGGACTCCTACTGACTTGGCCTTCTTCACGGTGGTGATTTGACTGGTGATGAAGCGTTTGTTTACATTCCTTCCCTGAAAAGAGCTTTCTCACCACACTGAGGCGCAGGTAGCAGTGACTGATAGCAAAGGGCCATTGCAAATCTTTTCTCAAAGATGAGGTAATGAGCAGTTGGGATCATGCTTCTAGCCTGAACCACCTTGAAAGATAACCTCTCATTCAAAAACATGAAGACTTAATGACAATTTTCTGAAGGCAGCTTGGTCCTTCTCTAAATGATTGCAGTTGTTGAACAGTTAAAACAAAGTCTGTGACTTTTTAAGTGACAGATAAGATACTTTTGTTTGCTACTATTAGCATTCTTTTTATTCATAGCAGGATAAAATAAAATTATAAAAATATGTGTGTACACATATATACATACATGTATAAAAATCTCTATATATAGATCATTTATTGCATAGAGAGTTTAAACTTTGAGTTCAGAAACACACATGTATTATTATGTCCTTTCAAGACCAGTCATTCTGGGAAAAAGTATCTCAAAAGAAACATGAAAATGAAATAAACAGCAGTTTCAAAGCTTTTTAGGCTACAAGCACTCATTTTAATGACTGCCTTCAGCTGCCTAATATTGCCAAATATGCCTATTTTTTCTATTCCTAAAAACTTTTGGAGTCCTGGAGAAAAAAAAAGCTTTAAAATATCCATACATCTTCATTTTTAAAATTGTAACTGCTAGGAATTGTTAGATGCCAAAAAATTGTGTGTGTGCTTAGTCGTTTCAGTCACGTCCCGCTCTTTGTGACCCTGTGCACTGTAGCCCACCAGGCTCCTCTGTCCATGGACTTCTCCAGGCAAGAATACTGGAGTGGGTTGTCATTCCCTTCTCCAGGAGATCTTCCCCACCCAGGGATCAAACCTGCGTCTCCCACATCTCCTGCACTGCAGGCGGATTCTCTACCGCTGAGCCTTCCTTCCACCAAGGAAGCCCCACCAAAATATTGGTGTAATGTAATTACATTTTTAATCAATGAATTTTGATCATGATAAAGTTTCTTAACCATGTTTAATGTGTTCCCTTTGGTTCAAAACTGGTTATTTTGTTTCCTCATGGGTGTATGTTTTCTTAGAAAGTTGTCGACCTTTCTTCTGTCTGAGTGACTTAAAAGAAAAATTTCCATAGAAAGGAAGAGACATGCTTTGTAAGCTACAAAGTCGCTTGATTTTATCTCAGTGCTGATTTTCAACCAAAATGCACTTTTGATTTTGTCTTTTGATGCAGACCTCTGATGCCTGAGGAATGCAGGGCCACGGTCCAGCAGGCCCAGACCCTAACATCCGAGTGCTCCCGGCTCTGTCGGAATGGCTACTGCACCCCTACAGGAACGTGCTGCTGCAGCCCCGGCTGGGAAGGGGAATTCTGCAGACTCGGTTAGTATTTCTGTTGTCCCTGGGCAGGAGAGGGCATGGGACAGCCTCTAGGAACTCAAGACCTTAACGTTAGTTATTTCTTCTAGAATGATCTAATGTTCAAAGCTGTAGCCATTTACTGAAAAATAGAGCGACCGTATGATCCAACATGCCACTTCTAAGTATTTATCCAAAGTAAGTGAAAAAAGGGCTTCAAAGAGATA
This sequence comes from Giraffa tippelskirchi, assembly GCF_054371585.1. Taxonomy (NCBI): domain Eukaryota; kingdom Metazoa; phylum Chordata; class Mammalia; order Artiodactyla; family Giraffidae; genus Giraffa; species Giraffa tippelskirchi. The sequence goes on from NC_137285.1 coordinate 54,581,321, forward strand.
TTTATATTTGCACACCCATGTTTATAGCAACATTATTCACAGTATCCAAAATATGGAAACAGTGTAAGTGACTGTCAATGGATAAAGAAGATGTGAGATACACACACACACACACACACACACACACACACACACACACACACATATATGTGACTATTATTCAGCCATGTAGGAAATCTTGCCAGTTTTGACAACACAGATAGACTTTGAGTATAGTAGGTTAAGTGAAAAAGCCAGACAGTAGATAAATACTACATGATATCACTTATATGTGGAATTTGTTTTTTTAAAAGTCAAACTCATAAAAACAGAAAAGTGGTTGCCAGGGTGGGGGAAATGGGGAGAGGTTGATAAAAGGGTATGAATGTTCAGCTATAAGATGAAAAGGGGAAATTCCCCAGAGGTCCAGTGGTTAGGACTCCAAGCTTTCTGGGTGCCCAGGGTCTATCCCTGCTCAAGGAACTAAGATCCCACAAACCGAGAGGTACAGTCCCCCTCACAGAAAAAGATGAGTGAGATAAAATTGTAGCCATTTACAATAATAGTAATGCTGAGCTTGTTTCTGAATTTATACATGAAGACTTTGCCATTTTCCTAATGTAAATAATTCATTTATATGTTAGTTATAAAGATAATCGACTTCTTTCACAAAATCAAAAGTGAAAACAGCCCAACTAGATCATCCTTGTGGGCTTGCAGTCCCGGATTAGAGATTTCATACCTGCAGACTCATTGGAAAAGACCTTGATGCTGGGAAAGGTTGAAGACAGGAGGATAAGAGGGTGACAGAGGATGAGATGGTTGGATGGCATCATCGACTCCATGGACATGAGTCTGAGCAAACTCCTGGAGATAGTGAAGGACCAGGAAGCCTTGTGTGCTGCAGTCCATGGGGTCGCAAAGAGTCGGACACAACTGAAGGGCCTAATAACAACCACTGCAATGACCTGGTGTGTGCAGAGTCCCCTTCTGAGTGCCAGAATTTTTCAGACACTCCATATAGGCCCTCTCTCGATTTGGTGCTTTCTTTCTTGCTGCAGTGCACTAAAATAGGGGTTTTCAGTTGGTGTTTTTATAGTAAAGGGGGAAATGCAGTTATCTAGAGTCGTTTTATGAGATTTTCTTCATTCTTTTTGCCACTTCCTTGTCGACCATCAGCTAGGTGTGCAGCTGCTCAGAGAGCAAAGGAGTTTCATTCCAGGGTTATTCTATCCTTTAACTTGTGACTTCCACAAATACACACAGTTGTGTTTAAATTCTACTTGGTGTAAAGACAGTTAGATTAATTTAGATACCTCGAGTTTAAGATGGGTATGTTGAAAGAACGTTTTCAACAACCATCATATACGTGTTATTTACAAAGATTTCAAACATTAAAGTCTCTCTTGCTGGTAAAATTCTAAGTCCCGTGTTAATATTTAAAAGTATTCATCATTCATAAAGGCCATCTCTCTGTATTCTAAACATGTATTTGTTTCAAAATACTATAGCCATACATTGTTTACTTTATATACTGTCAAAATAAAGTAGACAATATTTAAAGTCACATAGACAGTATCCATTTTAAGCTTAAATTGCTTCAGCACTAATAATATTATGTGACTGATTGATACCATGGTTACATGTCTAGGAAAAATGTATCATAATTGAAACAACAGAGATAAAATAATTACATTATTTAAAACAAATATTCATATTCTGTATTTTTTCATTCGTTGGCCAAAAAATGAGGATCAGTGTTTAAATGCAATAATATTCTAATTCCTCATGATATCTCTTCCCCCTGCTTCCTCTGATGCTTGATAATGTCTTTTCTCTCAACTTCTTTCACCTGGTGTCCATTCTGTCTTATCCCTTACTTATATTTTGCTTATATTTGACTCTTAGGTCACCTCAAGTCATTGGATAAGAAAAAGTTTTTGAGTGCCTGCTAGTAACAGTATGTTAAGCTGAGGGTAAACATAATTTTGAATCTAGGTGGCTTCATATATACCATAATAGATATTAATAATAATATATGATATAAATGAAAAATTATATTTTCATAAAGTATTTTTTCATCTTTTCACTGAATCAATTTAGATACTTTGAACATTTAAGATTAAACCAGAATCATTTTATTAAAGTAATATATTTTTTTTGATATTTTTGACCCAACCAATAACTTTATTCATATACTCACATAGTTCGCTCATCTCCCACAGATTTAAAAGACTATTGTAGTCTATTTTCTCCGTGTCATTTCTTTACCATATACCAGCCACAGACCCCTGGATTTTTATTAATGCTTTGGAAAAGGTTAAAAGAACTGTCCCTGAGAAGTATAAGGATATGTATTCAAGGAATTTGATTCTATCTACAGTGGCTGCACACCCCAGATTCATCCTATCAGTAAGAGACTAAGTTATAGGCTCAATTTTATGTCTCCACCTCATTTTAACAGTAAATCTTTGCATTCCCTACCTATATTGTAGTGGTAAACATTCTTTTCTGATGCAGTCCTGTGCTGTAGAGTACCCTGAAAAGGATTGCTCAGAACATCTTTCACTGGGCAACCTCGCTGACCCTCAAGAAAGGGCTTCAAGGTGTAATCAGAAATGAGACATATGCTGTGCACCCCCTGGGCTCAAGGAAAGGGAAGAATCCAAGGGAATCCACATAATGGATCTCCCTCCAACCAAAATAAAAAGCTAACCATTTCTTGCTGTTACACTGTTGATATTCCAGCCTCTGGGTCTTTCTCTCTGGCCACGCCCTTCCCACCGTGAGGTCCTAGCCAGGAGGGAATAGAAACCAGAGGTACTTGGAAGACTTTCTGTTGGAGATGCCCTAGGGAAACAGAAGTTTTAAAGAACTGAAATTCTTGTTTCCATGTTGTTGTTCAGTCACTAAGTCATGTCGAACTCTTTGCGACCTGCATGGACTGCCACACACCAGGCTTCCCTGTCCTTTACTGTCTCCGAGTTTGCTCAAACTCATGTCCATTGAGTCTGTGATGCCATCCAACCATCGCATCCTCTGTTGTTCCCTTCTCCTCCTGCCTGCAATCTTTCCCAGCATCAGGGTCCTCATTTTACATAAAGTCAATTCTATAATGGATTGAAATTGTTTCCCATGATCTGGGTGATCCGCTTCTCATCTCTCCTACTGTCTGCTGCATTCTGGCCCCCAAATAACTGGAAGTCCAAATCTTCTTTCTTTGTATTTATTAGCTTTGGGGTCATTTGGGGACTGCTCTTCTCCTCGTTCCCTCCCTTCCCTTACTCCAAATATTTATTGGCCTCATATTCAGTGCCGTTTCTGACCTACAGAATGGAACGTGATTGTATTGCTCTTTTTTTTTCTTCCAGCGAAATGTGAGCCAGCGTGTTGCCACGGTGGTGTCTGTGTTAGACCCAACAAGTGCCTCTGTAAAAAAGGATATCTTGGTCCTCAATGTGAACAAGTGGACAGAAACCTCCGGAGAGTGACCAGGGCAGGTATTCTTGATCAGATCATTGACATGACATCTTATTTGCTGGATCTAACAAGTTACATTGTATAGTTTCTGGGACTGTTTGACTATTCCTTTCCAGTGGGCATTTATTTTTTTATCCTGTCATTAAAAAGAACAACTGTTATCTTGCTACACACTCCTGTGATTTCATTTTCTTTTATTAACTTAAAAGTCATTTCCAGAAATGTGCAGGTCTTGTGTGTGTATATTGGCATGTTTGTTCACATATGCACATATACACACACGCTCAAAACCCCTATGCGTGTGGTTGCATAACAGATGGTTTTAAAAATATGTATTTCCTTGTGTGGAGTAACTTCCCCGGAAATTCCATTGTAAATTGGTAACGGCATTTTTATGTCACCAGAAGAGATTATTTGACTTCCCAGGAATTTTCTGTCTGTAATCACTGAAGTCTACTTCAATGGAGTTTTAAAACATTACTGTGCAATCTGATGGATTGAATTTTGAAAGGCCATATTTTTATATTAATATTAAAGGACTATAATATGAGAGAATGTTTCAGCCCTGATTAATTTCTAAGTGGGCAACAGTATAAAATTGTAATCTGCGTTTTTATCAGTGTATCCAATTATAGAATGTTAACGCCCTTACCTTTTTATTGGCAGAGAAATCTGGTTACTCTAGCTTAATTTCAAGATAGTTTTCAAATGTTTTCTAATTAAATCATAACAGCATATTCTAAAACCAATCTTCCTAAAAGGTCTGCTTTTATTGTATAGTTTATTTAACAATAGGCACTGGGTTTGTGTTACATATTTATATTTTTTATTTTATTTTTATAATATAGACATCACCTAGATGAAACACCTTTACCCTGTCCTGTAAAATACTAAAGTTACATTTTTCACCAACTTAATTGGAAAGAAGGGGAGTGAGAAAGCAAACAGTCTTTAATGTGCTGTGGATCTAATCTAGCAATGTATCCTTGTGCCAACATGTAATCATTAACGACGGATGAAAAAGCAAGAAAACAGCCACTCATTATAAAATTCCCGCATTAAACATTCGTAAAATGCTTTTCACCATAGCAAGCCTGTCAGAGTATATGTGATTAGAATGTTGTGGGTTTCACACTGAGTCGAACCTCACTGGAAAAAGAGTTCACTCGTTTTGAACAAATCTTGCCTATGTAAGCTGTCACTTGTACGAATTTTTAATATGCTCATTCTTGCCAAATATGACTTTTAATGTGTACATTCCTTCAGAACTCAATGAAAATCCTCTCTGGTTCATGTATGAATAAATTTCCTGTAAATGTTCTTTTGGGTTTTTCAAGAAATGCCATGTTCTAACCTAAACTGCAGAAACTCAGGTAGACGCTTCTCTTCGTGGTTGTTGAAGTCAGCCTGCTATGTTTGGATTATAAAGAATTATCAGGGCATTTTGCACCACTGAAGAGCATCGACTCATGACACGTGAGCCCCCACTTTCGGTTACCCTTCTTTAACATCTGTTCCTCCAGAGTCTAAATTGTAGATCAGGGCAGATTATACAACACAGATTGACTTCCCAAACCTACTCCTTACCTTTAAGAACAGGAGTGTCAATTTAAAAAATAAACAAAACCTTGCAACTCATATTTGTTTATTGTTGGAAAGCGAGAGATTTGCAATGAAAGCACAGTGAGAAACCACCAAGTAGAAAGTTTGGTTAAGTACCCTGTTCTTGTCTGCCATATATGATTGCTTAAGTTTCAAGTGACCTCATGCCCAATGGAAATGGGTTGACAAGTCTTGGTTCAGTGCTTAGTGAACAATAGCCTGCATTAAAAAGTGCATGCATAATTTTGCACAATTTAGATTTCAATGGACAGTCTATTCAAAGAAGTCTCAGGATTAAATGAGCATGGAGACCAAATTGCCCTCTTACCCCAGAAAAGGGGTGGTCCCTTCTAGTCACACGAACACTTCATTGGCCCAACAGTGTGACAAATCTTGCAGTGAACCCTGCCGTAGCCCGCATCTGTAGGTTAATAGCAGTCTTTTGTCCCTGTGGCTTTCTCTTCATAGCCCTTTTACTGAATTCCATCACAGAAAGTTTTACAATTAAAAAAAAAAATGTCCTGACAACCATTTTGGTAAATGGACCCTACCATCTCCTCATCTCTTATTCAACGTGGGTGACATTCACAAAATGTGAGCTTCTTGTGAGGGAGCCAGCTGTCTAAATCTGTCAAATCGTGCAGTTTTATTACACATTCTCCTGTTCATAGTTTCACTGAAAACAATAAGGATACAGCCAAATTAAAAAAGAAAACAGCATTTTTTTCTGACATCTTGAATCTTTCCATCTTTTCCAAAAGAATCTTTATAAAAGAAAAGATGTTCTATTGCCATTAGTTCTCCTATTTAAAACAGACCCAGCTTTTTTTTTAGATAGTCCTTTCCCAAGTGAAAGAGTTTCAAATGACTTAAAAAAACATACATACCCCAGGTATCATTGCCTTTTCTACGGGGAGCCATTAGAACAAAAGATCAAAATTATCTAAAAAGAAAACAGATCCATTGACATTAAACCCCAGCAAAGACAGTCAGTGGAATCATTTCTTTCTGTTCTTAGGCAGATTAGGCAGATTAATACCTACATATTTTAAACTAAGTGATCATTTCAAAAAAAAACTTTTGACCTTTCAAGTAAATTTTAAATATATATGTGACTGAGAATGATCTTAAATAATTCATGATGAGAGGCAAGTAAGAATTGGTTAAAAAGTATGAGCTAGGGAAAAATAATTGTTTCATCACATGAATGGCAGTATCTACTCAGTAAAAAAACACATAATCAAAATGAAAGAAAATGTCCTCTGTATGAATATAGATGTGGGAGATAAAGATACAAGAAGCATAAAAATGTAAATTATTATTCCTTTTTTCCATTCTAGAGCTTAAACTTTGGGGATCAATTTAACGTAAAATGCTATGATGGTAGTTATAAAGAGTTGGGGCAAAATATTTTCTGCCACTGCTTCTAACAAACTCTTGTTCTGGTTGATAGAACTTTATTTTCTTGCTAGTTATTTGAGGTAATAAGAAGACAACTGGATCGACACATCATTAAAGTGCAAAGAAGGGAAGATTTAAGAAACTTGAATAATGATAGAAAGGGCTTCCATCTATAGCTTTCTTTTTGGAATTTCCCTTTAATATGACTATTGTAAAATATACCTTTTATTTTATCACAAAGAATACTCAGAAGTTTTCTCAGATTAATGGACTATCTCATAAAGAAGAGCAAAGAAACCTACACATACAACCTAAATAGACAGCCATTCTCCTTTTCATTTATATATTTAAGAGTAAGCACTTCTCTATTTCGGAGAAGGCAATGGCACCCACTCCAGTACTCTTGCCTGGAAAATCCCATGGACGGAGGAGCCTGGTAGGCTACAGTCCATGGGGTCGCTGAGAGTCGGACACGACTGAGCAACTTCACTTTCACTTTTCCCTTTCATGCACTGGAGAAGGAAATGGCAACCCACTCCAGCATTCCTGCCTGGAGAATCCCAGGGATGGCGGAGCCTGGTGGGCTGCCATCTATGGGGTCGCACAGAGTCGGACACAACTGAAGCGACTTAGCAGCAGCAGCAGCAGCACTTCTCTATTTATTTACTTGAAAATAATTACATAATAATGTACTAACAGTTTTTAACAATTTTGTACTATTGTTCTTATCTCCAAATCATAAACTAAGAAGAAATCTGCTAGGTTTAGGATCTTAGGTTAGATGCTGCATCTAGGGTCTTTCAAAGTACACATTAATTTAAACTGTATTAGTTTCTTTTAGTTTTGAAACATAAAAACTAAGCTTAAATTTTTAAGAGGAAAAATAAGGTATATTATAGGCATTTATATTTGGCTGCTCAATCAATTAAAGTTTCTGAGCATCTCTATAGAATGTTACCTATGATATCTTTCTCTCTCTCTCTCTTTTTTCTTCCCCCAGCCCCATACATCCCTTTTCTTGTTAGCCTCTCTCTTTTCTGTTTCTGTTGGTTTTGACTAAACAGACATGTCCTCAGGACACTAATGAAGATATCCTAGAGCAGGTTGCTATTGACTTTGCCAGTTATGATCTTTATTTTCCTGAAAAATTCCTCTCCTACTAGCACATTTGTTCAAACTCTAAATCATAAAGAACAGTAGACAATTATGAACAGGCTAGACTGACCTATTGCAATCACTGAAAGAAGTGACAAAAAGTGTACATGACTCCCAGCCTAGATGTCAGCTGGGGTTCCGTCTTGGATGCTAGAAAGACTGTCCCCAGCCCAACAGTGTGAGTTAACAATAAGGAAAGTTAGCAGCTATTTCCTTTTCAAACAACAGCCATCTCTATGGATGGTTAAATAATCTTATGACTTTCCCAAATCTCTGAGGAAAACATTAAATAGTCCCTCACTGGAGACTTCAGAATCTTTTTAGCCCATCCTTAGAATGAGACAGGAACTTACAGAGAACTCAGACCAAAGTTCCATGCCGTGAAAATGTACCCATTTCTTTATTACCGCCAAGAAGTTAGTGGGCCTGTTCCTGTGTCTACAGACAATACCTCTAGAAAGTTTCTCGTTAGGATATCCTAAAGGAATATATTCTGTCTGACCTTCTTTCTCTTTATCACACAAACACAAATTAGTCGGACCTCTTATAATTAATATGATGCAGAGAAGGTGAGAAACCTAATAATAGAAGCATTTTGATATTAAAAATATTAAAAACATGACCATAAAATCTGCAGGACGTTAATCCCAACCAGTTGCAACACTTCTTCCTCTTAATAGCCACTCATAAGTTTTGAAAATTGTCTCAAAATAACTGTTTTGGGGAGTACAATGTACTCAGGAGAGCGTGAGAAAGTGTACTGTTTTCTTCTCAACATAGTGATTATTTCCCTAGTGACTATGAAGAGATTTAGTTATTTATCAGATTAGCTCTTTTGATTCTTCATTAAACGTGAGCCCAAGATACACCCAAAATAAAGATACGTTCCTTCTTTTGTATAGGTCATCTACAAGTTGATTGAAAGCAATAAAAAATAATGATCCCTTCTATTAACATAAAGCCTAAGCTTAAAACTTGTCACTGCTTTTAACAAAAAAAAAAAAAAAATGATGCCACCTCAACATGAGTTCTAAGGTACATCTCATGTACATCACAAAGTCAGACATCACATTTTGGTCAGGGTATTTTTTTGCATATGTAGATTTTATATTACTTATACACAAGCAAATTAATATAAATATTTGGTCAGTTATTTCAATTGACTATAATCTTTCAAGTTAAAAAATTTTAACTTAAAAAAAGTTTTAACACAAGATAAAAAAAAACCAGAACATTAACAGGGATGGGAAATTCATAATAGCTAAATAGAAAATAAGCTTTGTCTTCACAGTTAGAAACTAAGTCTTGTACATTTCCCTTTGCACTAAAAAATAATTAGCCAAGAGTTTCCATTCACATGAACAATGTGTGATCAGATTTGGTATAGTCTATGCCCAAAAGTGTGTTGGGTATTTCTTCGCCTTATATTCTTGAAATCAGAAACATGATTTTCATAGAATAAATTAGGAGTTTATGTATAGTAGGACCTAATACTATTAACACATTAATACATTCTATTCATAATACTGTTATTGAGAAATCAAACTGACAACCTTATATCAGGTATCCCACATCTCATTCAATTCATAGGACATTTTTGGACTTGAATTTCACCAAGAACTATGGAGTAACAAGATAAATGATACTGAGGTTCTATGAGATTTTTGGAGTTCATTCCCTAGGACATGTTAAGGAAGTCTATTTAAAAGAAACCCAGCTAACTAAAATTAAAAAATTTATCAAATCATTGTAATTAATAAGCATAAAAGAAATTGGTAAAGAAACCATGTCTTTCCTGGCTTTATCTGTGATTAGTTTTGTCCAGTTTTAAAGAATGGTTAACTTTATCTTTTAACTTTAGAATGGCTAAAGTGTTCTAAGTTTTGGTTTTCCTAGCTGTTCATTTTCCTTTAGATTTTTGACAATTAGGGCAATTTGTCCATAACCTTACTCACAGAAGATACTTTGCTTGGATTTCTGTTAATAAGAGGCAGAAGACTGTGGGAACAAAACAAAAGCAGGTACACATTTAAGGAAGCAAGTTAATATATGTACCAATTGTTTTCTATAAATGTTCTTTGGAAAAGTAACACGCAAAGTCATCGGCTTAGATAATCCTTCTATATTTGCATTAATTTGACTTACTTTACCAAGTTATTATAATATTAGTTCTTTTTGATTGATCTCCTATTATTCAGCCATCCATCCACTCATTAATTTAACAAAGATTTATTGAAGTGCCCAGCACAATTTATGTACCATAGAAAAGGCAAGGATGTTTATAATGGGAGATTGTGAGCCCAATGGGTGCATTTGAAGCAGAAGACAGTAATCGCACCCAACTGCTTTAATTCAGTTCAACATCAAAATCCAGCAGTAATAGTACAGATGGCCTAAAATACATCTGTGTGTATCTGTATGTGTGCACACACCCATGTATATATATTTATCTATCTGTACAAACACTACATATGTATACACACTATCTATGTAATATATAATATATGTATAATGCATATAAATTCTAACAAGTGTATTTGTGTTATCTTTAAAATAGAACAATTGTATCTTAATGCAGAGAATTGGTTTTTATTGTTGATCTGTGGATTTAATGATTTTTAGGTGAAAAGGATGTTTAAGTGTATAATTTCTTTTCTTAATTTAATATATTTATGTAAATGCATGCCTGAAATTTGGTTAGATTGGCTGTGTTTTGTGTCCTTTAACATGATCAAATGTATTAAACTTTATCTTATGATCTAATGTACATGTGCGATTTTAAAATTATTTTTTATTTTAGAATTTTTTAAATCTTTTCTTAAGTATCCATATTGACTATATAAACACTAATTTTTAAATACTCTATACTCAAACTATTTGTTCAAACTATTCTTGCCTTTTTTCACTTTTCATGTTCTATTTTCAAAATTTTACTCCCCAAAATATACGGCAATGTTAAGGATCAGTTTCATTGGGTACAAATATTGACTTAAATTTATAAGTTGTAAATGACTTAGATCTGATCCTTTCAAAAAAGTAAAAAATTAATAAGTGAAGAATGCAAAAGAGCAATCAAGAGTCCTGAGTGAAAGAAGCATGTAGAAGAGGAGAGACATGGAAAAAAGGCGATTGCAGATACCGTGAAACCTCGTTGACCTGGCCATTTGGTTTCCAGTTAATTGTATCAAGAGTATTTGTACAAGGTCAGCTATGCTATTTTGAACATGAATTTAAAATCTGCCAATATTCTTTAGAAGAGCAAAATGCTTTCATCTCAATCTCCTTTCTTCCTGAACAAATACATCCCTGACTGGCAGGTAAAGCTGTTTCCCTAGAAGAGAAGATTGTTCTGAGAAGAAAATGTGTTACAGGTGCATATTCACAGACTGAGTCCTCGAGCTCAGGTTACTCACCAGAAGTGTTAAGTTAGGCAAAGAAACTCCATGAAAAGCATCCCTTAGCTCATTCCTCAGTGGCCCATGCATGCTAAGTCACCTTGATTGTGTCCAACTCTTTGTGACCCCATGGACTGTAGCCTACCAGGCTCCTCTGTCCATGGGATTCTCCAGGCAAGAATACTGGAGTGGGTTGCCATGCCCTCCTCCAGGGGATCTTCCTAACCCAGGGTTTGAACCTCCATCTCTATGTCTCCTGCATTGGCAGGCATTTCTTTACCACTAACTCCACCCAGGAAGCCCCCTCAATGGCCCAGGAAGCACAGAAGCTCTCTTTCCCTCAGCCACTGCCCTTCCAGTGTTGAGAGACTGTCCCTGAGGTTTAGCCGTTAATCACAATCTGTTTTCTGCACATGCCTGGTCTCTCCAACCAGATTATAAATCTCCCAAGGATATATCTTCTACTTAGAATCCCTGACAGACCTAGAGCAGTTCCTGCCTACTTGCCATGAGGAAAATAATAATAATAGGTATATAACAGCCTAAAGATGGAAGTGGTTCTTTTCCTGATGCTAACCATCTCTCTGGGTTTCTTCATGTCCCTCGATTGCCTTCTCCTCTGCTGTCAACAGTGTCATCAATTCCCTGCATTAAATTCCCTTTGTCATAAATACTAGAAGCAGTTTCTGTTTTCCTTTTTTAGACCCTGATCCAGTGACGAAGACTTTGTGCTACCAATGCAGGGGACCCGGGTTTGATCCCTGGTCAGGGAACTAAGGTCCCACATGTTGTGCAACACGGCCAAAAGATGGAAAATAAATACATAAATGATACATATGTTAGTAAGAGTGACTTAGACGCAGATGAGAATAGAGATTACAGATGGCATTACAAAGGAACACGATGAGATCTCCTTTAGGAGAATACCTTAAGAAACCATTGCCTAGAGTCCCAACATGATCACAGCAACATATAGTCGGAGGGATCCTAGCTTCAAAGTAAGGGATCCTTACTTACTGCCTAAGTAATTGCAGGATTATATATGGAAATGGAAAAGTCCATTATTCCCCCAGTTGTCACTAAGAGATCTCATAGCTCACCTTTGTACTATTAAACCTATCAGCTTCCAATTTGTCCAGGAGTTGGACAGCTAATATGAGAGAGAGTTCTCTGAACTTGCATCTTTACATTCATGGTTTTTTTTTTGAATTTCATTTTAGACTAATGTATTTATTCCAATGGAAGTACAACTTAAAATAGCAACTACACGATCTCATCAGAAAAAAATACATTTTTTTCCCCTATTTCCCCTGAAAGGGTCTCTCTGGAGATTAAATTCTACCAGCATTTAAAGAAATGAAAGGATCAAAGGAAGAAAAATAATTTAGATACAATATTTCTTTGATATTTTCATAATTTGATTTATGCTTGATTTCTCGATGATAGTTTCTATGATTAAAACAAACAATTTAAAAGGGGGAAAGTAGGGGGCTGGGAGAGGGGGAGAGAAGCCTGAGTAGCAGTTGACTATAAAACTCATTCTTCTTGGGATTATGCCCACATCAGAAACTGCTTGAGCTCACTTTTGTAATTTAATAAGATGTCATCAGATCCCTTTGACATATTTATAGCCTTATAATTAAAACTACTTGATGCAAAACCATGTGCTCCATGTAAAGCAATTTAGATTATCATAGACACTCTGTTCTGTGATCTACAGCTTCCAAAAGTTGTGTATGCCGGGTGTGCTGGCAGGAATTCTCAGCCTCGGCTGTGAGATGGGGTTCCTGGGTTTGTATTTCCAACTAACCCGCCGAGTGATACTGGGTCAGTCACTCACTGCATGGGACTCAGTTATCTCATGTGTAAAATGAGAGACAAGTTCCTACCAGCTCTAACAGGTATTATTATTAGACATTCCTAATACCAGGATCTATGTGAATTGCAGATTAGAAATTGCGTATCTTAGATAGTTTATTGTCTACTCCGTTGCATTTTGTGGCAACTAAATGACTAGAAAATACACTCAGTTTTTTCCCAGTCTTCCAGCCACCTCTCCTACCCTCTATGGTTCTTTGTTGCTTTTGCTGGTTTCTCTGAATCACTTTTTCCTGTTCCTCCCATCCTGGTATGATTTATTCTTGAATAATCCTTTCATGTCTCCTGCAGCTCTCTCTCTTCTGATTTCTAAAGCACTCCCTGATCTGCTTTCCAGGAGGCGCTAGTGATAAAGAACCCTCCTGCCAATGCAGGAGATGCAGGAGACCCAGGTTTGATCCCTGAGTTGGGAAGATCCCCTGGAGAAGGGAATGGCAAACCACTCCAGTATTCTTGCCTGAAGAATCCCATGGACAGAGGAGTCTCGCAGGCTACAGTCCATGGGGTCGCAAAGAGTCAGACGTGACTGAGTGACTAACGCACACACTGATCTGTGGCCATCATTTTCTTCTTGCTGAAGAAACCCACTGTCCCAAGGAGGCTACCACTCCTTCCAGGGCCCAGCTCCTGTTAGAAACATAATGGTCTCTTCCATGAACTGTGTTCCTGAGAGGACTGCTGTAGATACCCTACCTGACTGACAGATACCACATTCTGAGCAGATGCAACAGTGTAAATGCCCAAGACATCAGCTGAAAAGGTGGACATGTCATGGTACAGGAGAAAGAGTAACCATTTAGTGTCCACTAGGGTTGCCCTTACAAATTTGTGGCTTAATCACCAAAAGTTTTTATTGTCTCATAATTCTAGAGACTAGAAGTCTGAAATCAAGGTACTAGCAGAGTTGGTTCCTCAGAGAGGGCTGGGGGAAAAGGTTCTATTCCCTCTCCTTGGCTTGTAGACAGCCATCTCGGCTTGTAGACACCATAGGTCTTATACAAATCCCCCCCCTCCGCGCCCTTTTTTTTTTTTATAAGAACACAAGTCCTATTGGATTAGGACTCACTCTAATGACCTCATTTTAACTCGATTACCTCTGTAAAGGCCCTAACTTCAAATAAGAACACATTCTGAAGTATAGGAGCTTAGGACTCCAGCACAGGCATTTTGAAAGGAGACATGATTCAATCTGTAACACCCCGCCCCAGAAATGGCATCAGATGTACCAATGTCTCATCTTCGGTGGCTACAGCAGTGTTTCTCAAACTTTAGTGTGCCTCTAGTTTTCTGGGGACTTTGCTGAAACACAGAGTCTGGGGGTGCCTGAGATTCTGTACCTCTAACAAACTCCCAGGTGATGCTAATGCTGGTTCCTGGACCGCATTTTGAAGCACAAGGATCTAGAGGATGGTTTCAAGGACAGAATGTGCTCAGTCGCTCAGTCATCTCCAACTTTTAATTACCCCATGAGCTGTAGCCCACCAGGCTCCTCTGTCCATGGGATTCACCAGGCAAGAATACTAGAGTGAGTTACCGTTTCCTTCTCCAAGGAGGGAATACTAATAATGCAAAAACTTGGTGGGAAAATGGCTTTCTGTCACCAAGACAGAAACAGTCACATGTCGTATATCTTCATTCCAGGCTTGAGCTTAGCTGAGTAGAATATACACAACAACACAGCGTAAACATCTGTACCTGGCAGTCAGGTATCCTCGCCATGCTAGAGCTGTTGTTGCTGTTTCTTGTTGCTATAGCCAGTGGGATTTTCAGCAATAGTATCATAATGACACAAACAAGCACAATATTTTTGTGTACTTTGCAATTCATCAATCTGTTCAAAATAAATTGGGTTGTAAAAGCAATATGCACCATAAATAAAGTATATGCTAGTTCGGAGAAGGCAATGGCAACCCACTGCAGTACTCTTGCCTGGAAAATCCCATGGACAGTGGAGCCTGGTGGGCTGCAGTCCATGGGGTCGCAAAGAGTTGGACACAACTGAGAGACTTCACTTTCACTTTTCACTTTCATGCATTGGAGAAGGAAATGGCAACCCACTCCAGTGTTCTTGCCTGGAGAATCCCAGGGACGGGGGAGCCTGGTTGGCTGCCGTCTACGGGGTTGGACAGAGTTGGACACGACTGAAGCGACTTAGCAGCAGCAGCAGTTTTAAGTTATGTAAATTGTGCCAAGATGGTATGCAGTCATAACAAAACTGTGGAAGATTTCTGTCAAGAGAAAACATTTAAAAAGGAAAATATCACTGTGAGCAGATAGATTTAAATGAAGATATAACCACTGACAAAATAGAAAGCGAATTTGATGTTGCGTTGAATTTTCATAGCTGAAGTTTCGTACCTTTATATTAAAGCCAAGATATAATCACATTGCTTGGAGTTGCAAACATGTCTAGCATTCTGTCCCAAATACCTTGGATGTAACTTTTAATGCTGTTTGCTAATGAATAATATTTAGCCTGATTCAGACATTTATGTAATTTGACAGCAAGGCTCCTCAATGGAACTTCCTGTGATAGAAATGTACTATATCTGCACTGTCCAATATAGTAGTCATGAGCTACATTTGGCCCTCAAGCACTTGAAATGGGGCTGATGTGAATGTTTAATTTTATTTGTTGCTGTTCAGTCGCTAAGATGTGTCCAACTCTTTGCAATTCCACGTACTGCAGCATGCCAGGCTCCCCTGTCCTTCACTATCTCCCAGAGTTTGCTCAAACTCATGTCCGTTGAGTTGGTGATGCTATCTAACTATCTCATCCTCTGCTACCCCCTTCTTTTGCCTTCACTCTTGCCCAGCATCAGGGTCTTAATTTTAATTAAATTTAAATTTCAGTTGCCAGTATAAAAGTAAGGTGTCCTTTTATATTGGCTACCTTAAAAACCAGAGCTAAAGGCGATTCAGAGAGTTCAGTTAAAACATTTCAGTGATGTGTTTGTGTGATTATCCTTTATACATAATTCACACTGAAATGTTTCACATTCCCTTTAGCTTTGTTCTGTTTTGACCCTGTAGCTTATTCCAAATAGTACACTGTATATACTCTTTGCTCTGAAATTTTTTACATTGGCCTTTGATCAAAACCAATAAAGCTCTTAACTCTAGGTATAGTTTCATAGTACAGTCAGAATCAATCTCATGCTTATGTGGAAACTACCCTCTGTGCTTGTGTGTATGCACATCTCTGAGCGTAAACAAGTGAAGCAGTGAGATTTCCCTGGTGGTCGAGTGGTTAAAACTCTGTGTTTCCGCTGCAGGGGGCACAGGTTCAATCCCTAGTCTGGGAACTAAGATCCTGCATGCTGCGTGGTACAGCCCCCAAATTTTTTTTAATGAAAAAAGTGAAGAAGTAGCACTAGACAGATAGAATTTTTGGTGGAGAGAGGTGCTGGTTGACACTTGTCATGTGCTAAACTGTCCTCTGTATGAGAGGAAGTACAATCAGAGGAACTGGGGGGCATAAAGTACCACCATGTGCCTTAATTTTTAGTTCTGGAAAATTCTCCTGGAAGAGAATAAGCTATAAGAAACAGTATTTGGAGAGAGAAAATCAAATCCATCAAGCTGATCTATAAGATTCAGCTCTGACAATTTGACTGCATGCAACAAGACATCACCAGGAGGGGTAAGCGACAAGATACAACCAATGGGAATGCCAGAGGTCCAAACAGAGAGTGAGGAAATGCTCTCTCCCTAAGTAGAAGGGGGCGCAAAAGGCAGAAAGTAGTAGTGATTCAGCTGCACTAAGTGGAAATAGGGGAGGGGCAGGTAATGATAATAATATCTAACACTTAACACAGTGCTGTGTTCCAGGTGCCTATTTCTAAGTATTGTCCCAAACTGTGAAGAGTCCAAGATTTCTTTTTTTTTTTAATTTCGGTTTCATATTGGAGTGTAGTTGATTAACACTGTGTGTTAGTTTCAGGTGTTAGTTTCACTCTACTTAGTGAAGTAGACAAGTCAGCCTGCAACAATGTCTTGGACACCAGCAGAAGACAGGAGACTCCTGAGTCAGAGATAAAGGACAGCTTATTACTCATAGAAATAGCCATGGTCATAACTAGTTCTTCAAGCCCCAGTGCTCACACAGGGTTACACAGAATGATTCTTGAACATGTAGAAAAGGCTGAGTTTCAGAAGAGGAACTCTGCACTTTAGGGCAACCAAATCTTTCAAAATAGCCGACAGACACACCTGATCTTTGTATGAGAAGGAGAAGCTACATCTATTTCCCAAAGGCTGTTTACTCTACAAGCATCTTTGATAAGATCGTTTAGAACATTCTGCAAGGACTGCAGAGATCAAACCAGTCAATCCTAAAGGAAATCAACCCTGAATATTCACTGGAAGGACTGACGCTAACGCTCCAACACTTTGGCCATTTGATGCGAAGAGGTGACTCACTGGAAAAGATCCTGATGCTGGGAAAGACTGAGGGCAGGAGGAGAAGGGGACGACAGAGGATGAGATGGTTGGATGGCATCACCGACTCGATGGACATGGGTTTGGGTGGACTCCGGGAGTTGGTGATGGACAGAGAGGCCTGGTGTGCTGCAATTCATGGGGTCGCAAAGAGTCGAACACAACTGAGCGACTGAACTGAACTGAACTGAGAACTTAACATATACTGACTCATTAACCTTCTCAACTATGTGAGGTAAGTACTGTTATACCATTTTACAAATGAAATGGAAACCTACAGAGTTCCCAACAGCTTTGAGTGGTAGAGTAAGGATTTGAACCCAACAAACGGCTCTGGAGCAGCAGGGTCCAACAGAAAGGTTATGTGAGCCACATGCATCATTGAAAATGTTCTAGTGGCCGCATTAAAAAAGTAAAAAGAAACAGGTGAAAATAATTTTAGTAATATATTTTATGTAATTCCACATACCCAGAATATGATCATTTCAACATGTAACTGATATATGAATTCTTGTTGTTGTTTATTAATGAAACTTTAATAAATACATTCCTTTTTTTATATAGAGTCCTTGAAAACCAGTGTGTGTGCTACTCTTATGGCACATCTTCATTCAGACACAGAATTTTTTTATCTTTTTTCTATTTTTACTGGAAGAAGAGTTAATTTACAACATTGTGTTAGCTTCATGTGTGCAGCAAAATCATTCAGTTTGTGGCTCAGACAGTCAAGAATCTGCCTGACATGTGGGAGAACCGAGTTCAATCCCTGGGTGGGAAAGATTCCCTGGAGAAGGGAATGGCAACCCACTCCAGTATTCTTGCCTGGAGAATCCCATAGACAGAGAAGTCTGGCAGGCTACAGCCCATGGGGTTGCAAAGAGTCAGGCTAAGCGACTAATACTTACTTATACATTTTATATATAGACCCAAAATTTTTAATGAAAAAACTTGACAATTGAAAAAGTAGAGTCACACCCCCAAGTTGTTCCAAACATACTTGAAAGCTTTCCAATAATCAACTATCAGAGTTTAAAGGTCAACTAGTTAGAATTAAACATATTAAATATTCATTTTTTCCATCACAACAGTCACATTTCAAGGGCTCTTAACCATCTCTAGCCAGTGGCTTCTGTTTTGGACAGAATAACTTTAAAGCCTGTGCAATAACCTTTGGGCTCTCCTGCCTCACAAAAAAAAGTGCATTAAAAATGTACAGAATTTTTCTTAACTCCTTGCTCTTCTATTTTAATTGTTTAAAGGGATCACCACTGGTTACTGTGATGCCTGACCTGAAGGGCTGTTGAGAAGAGTGAGGAGAAGGCAGTGCAGGGAGCAGGGTCAGAGCTCAGACTCATGGTCAGAAGGACCTTGCCTGATGCCGGCTCCATCACTTCGTGTCACTTCTCAGTGGTGTGAGCATAAGTGTATTTCCCTACCTCCCAAACCCCAGTTTCTTCATCTTTAATTTTTTTTCTTTGGCTGCACGGCATGTGGGATCTTAATTCCCTGATCAGGGATTGAACCCACGCTGCTTGTATTGCAACACAGAATCTTAACCAATGGACCGCCAGGGAAGTCCTCCAATTTCTTCATCTTTAAAGTACATCAATAATAGTACCTCTAAGGATTCAAAGAAGCCCTTCATGTAAATGCCCTGGCACGATGCTTGGCACATAGCTCATGCTAAATAAGTGTCGGTTACTATTTGGTAACTGGACTAAATTTCATACAAGAGATAAAAAAAAGAAAAGGTTTAATTGTGCATCATGTCAAGATGCCCATTTGCTTCCTGGAGAGAGGCCTTGCTCAGCCATGCAGCCCAATGTCCCCCTCTAGTGCCCAAAACCTTGAACAGCAGGCATCACCAACGACCCACCAGAACATCAAACCTCCAAAAGGATGCGCTCATTTCTCCAGCCTCAGATGCTGTGTCTAAAGAGTACCCTGTCTTTCAGGCCAGTGCTTCTCAAACCTTCAGGTCCTTTCTTACCAGGTGTCTGGGGAATCTTGAGAAAATCAACTTATGATTCACTAAGTATGAAATGGAGCCCGACAGTCTGCATTGCTAATCAGCTCCTAGGTCATTCCAATGTTGCCCCCACCACCCGCCCCTCTGCCACAGATCCCTCTCTGAGTAGCAAACTTTTAGGAAATTTTATTTATCTTTCCAACTCCTTCCAAAAGTGACCTCGAATTGTTAGACTAAGGAATTACAGGATTAAGCTAAATGTTGCCTTCTTTTCCTAGTGAACATGAGTAAGAGGAAAAGCCCTAAGTGGATACTGAAGTTGAAACACACATAAATTTGAAGGATGGCTTCAAAGAGAGCAACAACATTCTTTCAGGAAGAACATCAGCCAAAGCATATGGGGCAGATGGGCCAAGACAGTCTTTCTTATATCCCTTTGACCTCAGAATGTAACTCAAGGTCATGTACTAGTCTAACTGGACATCTATGAATCAACGATGACTATGTAAATTAATCAGGCTTTCCAGGTGGCACTAGTGCTAAAGAAATCACCAGCCAATGCAGGAGATGCAAGAGACACGGGTTCAGTCCCTGAGTTGGGAAGATCCCCTGGAGGACAGCATGAAAACCCACTCCAGTACTCATGCCTGGAGAATCCCATGGACAGAGGAGCCTGGTGGGCTACGATCCCAGGTTTGCAAAGAATTGGACATGATTTAGTGACTCAGCATGTAAATTAATCTGCATTCATAGCTCAAGGGCCAAGATAATTCAGACTGGATAATGACACAGTGGTGGGATTGCAGGACCAGAAGTGAAAACTGAGTCTGAATCTCAGAAGTCACTGACCAGTGTTCTTTCCAATGCCACATTCAACAGACACTAGAAGGCTAACATTTGCAAGAAATCATCATCTCTATGTAGGTCATATTTCATAAAATGGACATAAGGATAACGATAACTACCACAGTTTTGCAAACGTCAAATGAGATAACATAGTGAAAGTGCTATGTGTGAAAATGATGTTTCAAGGATGCAAAATCAGTTTACTGGCCGTCTGATAGACCAAGCTGACCAGTTATCTCTTTGGCATGTCATTGTTTCAATAGTAAACAGAAAGGGGGAAAGAGGACTTGGAGTTTATTGCGATTTGCCTATCCAGATTTCTTTTTTTTTTAAGATTTTTTGTTTTTTTGATGTGAACCATTTTTAAAGTCAGCTGAATTTGTTACAGTATTGCTTCTGTTTTATGTTTTGGATTTTTGGCTGCGAGGCATGTGGGATCCTAGCTCCGCAACCAGGGATCAAACCTCATCCCTTACATTGGAAGGTGAAGTCTCAACCACTGTAATGCCAGGAAAGTCTTGTCTAGCCTTAAAAAAAAAAAAAAAAAGCTGATTAAGATTACAATGACCTAATCATTCCAGATTTCTCGGTATTTGGGTTGCCTCCCACAATGTGACTACCAAGTTAATAATAATATTTGTTTTCATCTTATTTTCAAACATTTATTTCTGATGATAAGTTTAATACACTACAATGAAAGCATGCTTTGTTGGTAAGTTTGCTCATTATCTAGCTGGACTCACTATGTTACCAACTTTGGTAAAAAGAAAGTTCACAGGGTTTTTCAAAGGCATGCTGAATATCCAACACAAAATTGTGGAGGGTCTATGTATTTCCCTCATAATGCAGATGTAACATCATTCTGGACAGGAACTTGTATTTTTCACCTACTTCCCACCCCTGCCTCATCATGGATGCGTGTGAAGACTGGCCTCTATACTCTCTTCTTTCTTTTTTTTTTTTAATTAATTTTTATTGGAGAATAGTTGCTTTACAATGTTGTGTTAATTTCTGCTATACAGCAAAGTGAACCAGTTATAACCCCTCATTTTTGGATTTCCTCTCATTTAGGTCACCACAGAGCATTGAGTAGAGTTCCCTGGGCTATACAGTAGATTCTCATTAATTATGTATTTTATACATTGTAGTGTATACATGTCAATCCCAATCTCCCAATCCATGCGTTTGTTTTCTATGTCTATGTCTCTAGTTCTGCTTTGCAAATAAGATCATCTGTACCATCTTTCTAGATTCAACATGTATGCCTCAATATATGATATTTGTTTTTCTCTTTATGACTTACTTCATGTATTCCCTTGTTCCATTGTGAGAAATGATTATCTCTTCAAATTTTGTTTTAAAGTAGTGTTTCACCTCTGCTTGTTTTCACTTAGGAACTCATAGTGATTTATTTTCCCTAATGAATTCTCTCTACAAAATTAGATTTCAAAAAAAGATTCATATCAATGTGCCATACTGACTACAAGTATAAAGGGAGAAAGGGAAGTCTGATTACCAGAGTTTGAGAAAAAAACAAAACAAACCCACCTCTACATTTCTATAATGAGAGAAAAATCAAAGAATGAAAATGGAGGGAAGGAGGTGGGACAAACTGAGACGTTTCTTCTTATGTACTTTCTCTTTTCATTTACACAATAAAAACTGACATTAGGACCGGAAGACACTATATATCCAGCATAGTGTTGTAAGTGATTGAGGATAACTTATAACAATCCACCAATCCACTGATATATAATTACTGAAGGCTAGCCCAGACCCTGTTGGGGACACAGGAAAAGTTCAGAATGTCCAAGTCTTTCAATTGAGAACCAAACAGCACTGGAGAAATGTCAGTTTAAAAGGAAAAAGGGGTAGAAGAGATGTCTTACTGCCACCGTGTAATTATTACTACATCCTTTAGAAAGTGGGTGAGTCAAAGGGGAAAGACCATTTCACAAAAGGTATGTTTTAGTTTTGTGAAAGAATTGAGTTGACCCATCCATTTATCCTGACATTTGGGCATTCATTCAACATTCAGCTAAACAATGAATGCATACCCATTTTGGGCCAGTGGTCCAAGAATAACCAAACCCCATAGAGAAGAGGGTGCCAGTCTCTGAGATAAAGGGGAGATGGACCATCGCAGGAAGAGTGGAAACT
Source organism: Giraffa tippelskirchi (assembly GCF_054371585.1). Taxonomy (NCBI): domain Eukaryota; kingdom Metazoa; phylum Chordata; class Mammalia; order Artiodactyla; family Giraffidae; genus Giraffa; species Giraffa tippelskirchi. The sequence goes on from NC_137285.1 coordinate 54,603,626, forward strand.
GGTGATTGGGGTTGTGGATGTTCTGTCTCTTGATAACACTACGTTTTGGGTTCCACTGGATGTGGAAGCCTATTATTTGGATCGATATCATACACAAAGGGAGTGGTGGCCTGTGGAGGGGAGAGCCTTGGAACCAAGGCAGCTGGAGTAATGGGCATGAACTGGGGTTAGCTAGTGGCTTTAAGTCACCCCAGGGTTCTCCAATGAAAACCAAATTCTTTAGGAGTCCCTCCAGGACCTTGCATAACTGTCTCTTGCCTGCATCTCCAACCTTATTCTTCATTTGGCTTCCAATACTTCAGCCCCTCTGGCCTCTGTAACAAGAATCAGTCCTTTTCCCCCCTTTATATTTTGGTGTTTTCTTCTGCCTGAGATGCCCTTTTCCAAACTCTTCACATTTCCCTCCTGAGATGGGATTTCTATGCTTCCCCCACCCATTTAAAGTAGTTCTCATTCCCAGTTACTCTGTATGCCATCAACCTGTTCATTTCCTTCTTAACTGTTCTGTGTATCAATGCGTGTGTGCCTGCTAAGTCACTTTAGTCATATCTGACTTTTTGCAACCCTATAGACTGTAGCCCCCAAGCCTCCTCTGTCCATGGGATTCTCTAGGCAAGAATACTAGAGTAGATTGCCATGCCCTCCTCCAGGGGGTCTTCCTGACCCAGGGATCAAACTTGCATCTCTTATGTCTCCTGCATTGGCAGGCAGGTTCTTTACCACTAGTGCCACCTGGGAAGTCCATGTATCAATGACTATGCAACAAATTACTCCAAACTTAGTGGTTTAAAGCAAAAGCAATCATTCTCTTATATCTCAAAGTTTCTTTAGGACAGGAATTGAGGAGAGGCTTGGTTGGGTATCTTCGGCTTGGAAGTTCTCATGACCTTGCCCTCAGGAAGTGACTGGAGCTGCCCCAATAGGCTTGGCTAGATAGCACTCTCCTTCCTGTACTCTTGTGGTCTCTCTATGGAGGTTAGTCTTAGCTTTTTCATAGTATATTGGCCCAAATTGGTCAAATTGCTTACATGGGGGCTGGAAATTTGGTTTCCATTGGGAATCAAAGTGAAGTGACTCCAAGAGACAAGTACATCCAAACTCTAGTCACCAGTTTCTGCTCATACTGCTGTTGCCCCCATCTCCTTCATCTCAGAGATTGGTACCCTAAGATTCTCTCCCACCCACCCGGAGATTCTCTGCAGGGATTCCTGAACACTCTCAACCTTGCATTCTACTTTTTTATTTTCACACTTATTTCCCCTACAAGATGTTTCATTTCATATTTCCTGTAGGCCCTACCACTGGGCATATATACTTGTTGAATGAATGACTTGCTAGAACAAACCCATGAAAGATGCACCAATTATTTGAGAAGACAGATCTGCCCATTTAGTAAACTGTAATCTGCTCACTGTCTCCTTCACTGGATAGCTTGGTGGGTTCTTGTGGGTAAAATCCTTTGTGGCCAGGACTGTCAATTCATCTGCCCTGATTTCTGAGTCTGTAGGATCTGTTTTTTCTAAACAGTATTTGAAATTTTAAAGACAACTCCTGGCCTTTCAGCTCTGTGAGCAAAGAAGAGAGGTGGGTGGGATGAGTTGGGGGCAGGGTGGACCGGGTGGTCGACTGGTTCTTATCATAACTGTTTAGTTTCATTTACATTTTTCTCTGGGTTGCTCAGGTCCAGGGCAGTGTTATTTGACGTTGAACACCTGCCTTCACACAGGGAGAGCTGTGGCTGGCCCTGCTGAGAGAGGCGTTGACATTTCTGCTCTATAGAATTGTATGACGGAGCTAAAAGGTGAACACCCAAGAGCTCCCGTCTGGTTCAGGGGACTCTTGCTCACAAGGAGTCACCCCACAGGTAATTTCAGAAGTATAGACTCTCTCCTGGGGTTTTGGTTCCTGTGGCAAAAGCAAGCTTGTCTGTGTACTGAAGTCATTTGAATTTGCTCATTGGCCATTTTTATAGGTCCCAATTCATTCTTTGATGAGATGTGAGTGAGAGATGAGTTTTCTTTTTATTGTGCTAAGTTGATTCTCCTGGAGTCCTTGGTTATAGTCAATCAGAGTTGTATTCAAATGGAAAGTTATGTCACTCAGAGAGCTGTCCACCTGAGAATTAAGAACAATTTATAGGCTACTGGATAGTCACATACAGGAGCTTGAGAGTGGTGCTTCTCAAACTTTCACGTCCATATTAATTACCTGAAAGTGAAAATGTTAGTCACTCAGTCATGTCCGACTCTGTGACTCTGTGGACCATAGCCCACCAGGCTCCTCTGTCCATGGGATTCTCCAGGCAAGAATACGGGAATGGGTTGCCATTCCCTTCTCCAGGGGATCTTCTCGACACAGAGATTGAACACTTGTCTCCTGCATTGCAGGCAGACTCTTTACTATCTGAGCCATCAGGGAAATCCCATTAATTACTTGGACATCTTATGAAATGTAGGTTTAAATACAGAAGGTCTGGCGTGGGGCCTGAGACTCTGCGTTTCTAACAAGCTTCCAAGTGATGTCAACGTCCTGGTTCAGGACCATACACGGTATAGTCTAGCTTAGACTCCAGATTGTACGAGCCTGTACCCTTAGCTTAGTGGTTCCCAAAGCATGACCCCAGACCAGCAGCATCCAGAATCACCTGGGAACTTGTGAAAAAGGCAAATTCTCAGCTCCCACCTCAGACCTACCAGATCAGACATTTCCCGGGTGGTGCTCAGCACTAAATGTCTTCATTTCCTCCAGGAAATTCATCCTGAAGTCTGAGAAGGAAGACAGTCTCAAGATTCACTCAGGTGAACTAAAGAATTTTAGCCACTGCCTCCAAATCTAGATCTCAGAAACAATAAGTCTTGAGTCCATACGTCTGATGTATTTAACACAAATCACAGTTTAGAGTTTAAGTTCATTTCCAAATTGAATCGATGAGTTGAATTGAAATGATGATGAGTTTCCCTCTCATCATCAAACTGCAACTACCACATAAAAATCATCAGCTTTTTTTCACATTTAAAAAGATGAATCCCCTCAACCTTCATTTAAAGATCTTCTGGTTCAATAATATGATCTTCGGACAAGTTCAGAATCCTGAAAGTTGAGCTCTTAATACCCTGGTGTGGACACCAGGCCAAGGAGCACTGGAGTTCCTGAAGTCTAGACACATCTTTGGGCTTCCCTGGTGGCTCAGATGGTAAAGAATTGCCTGCAATGCAGGAGACCTGGGTTCAATCCCTAGGTTGGGAAGATCCCCTGGAGGAGGGCATGGAAACCAGCTCCAGTATTCTTGCCTGGAGAACCTCCACGGACCAAAGACCCTGGCGGGCTACAGTCCTTGGAGTTTCAGAGAGTCGAACATGACTGAGAGACTAAGCGTAGCATAGCATAGGCACGTCTTTGAACATTTCTAGTGGCCTTGGGGTTATCCCCGAAGGGAGATGGATGGATAACTCAGTGATACCTCAGGCTGAAAAAGGGTGGACTCAAGAGTTGTTTCTTCTATTCAAATGGAGTCAGTCAAGTGGAGAACCTCCTTTCTAAAATGATTGGCAACATCAATAGGCTGGTAGGAATTAGACTACCTTCCCAGCACAGGCTGGAAAAACATCTCTGACCTCAGACCTCGAGGCAATATTTCCAGAGCTGCCAGGACTCTGTTAACTGTCTATCACCTCTGAAAGGGCAAAAGGGCAAGTTGCCCCCCAAGTCACCAGAGAAGGTAGAACCTGGAGTCTGTCCAGGCCACAAAGCCCTGTCCAGGACTCCTGGGAATCAGGCCTACAGCCTTCGTAACCTACCCTGGTTTCAACTTTCACAACTGGGACCACTTTGCAATTTCAGTTTTAAGAGTAATCTTGGGGAGAAATACATAAACCCCTGACTAATACCTTCTCGACTGTAACTACACTGGTATAAGAATGTACAGCAATTGAATAAAGCTGACTAATGATATGTTGGCCTCCTCCAGCCCTTTTCATCTGAAGACCTCAAAGCACTACCCACATGACCTCACTAATCCTTAAAATAACTTCTGAAAAATATATAGGAAATATTATTATCTTCGTTTCTCAGGAGGGAAAAAGAGACTGTCAGTGAATTACCCAGGTCTAAAGCTCATAACTAGGCTCAAGGCTGAGAGCTGGTAGAGAGATGTGGGGCAAGGAAGGGTCCAGTAAGAAAGGGAGTGGGATATGGCTCTCCAGAGAGAAAACGACTTTGGTTGTAATGTAAGCAACGTGAGTCACAGAACCAATGGAATTACTAGGAAACAGAAAGGGGAGTTGACTTGGGGAATTTTTGTTGTCATTGGTTTGTTTCAGAATACATATTTTTCTATCTCCATGCTTTGCTTGAGTCTTTCCTCGGGTCAGTGTAGGTTCGGTGGGGAGAGGGTCGAAGGGAGGTCATTGTTTTATCTCTCTGTCCACATTACTTAAGTTCATCTTCTGAAGTTCTGCCCAAAGGTCAGTGGCTAAGCTTCCACTTCAGACACTGATCCTTGATTTCCTGATGGTTCTCTTGACTTCAAATTCTTTTTCCCAATACTGTTTTTGTAATCCACATTCTATTTATGCAACAATTGCAAAAATTTCCCAAAGGGGTCATTGAGAATGTTATCAAAAGTACCTTAGATTTCCTGAACTGATAAGTGAATGTTTAAAACTTTTTAGAATGGTGCAGCTACCTTTCTTTTTCTTTCTTTCTTTCTTTCTTCCTCTCTCTCCCCCTTCCTCCACCCCCCACCCCCACCTCTCTCTTTCTTTTTTCCTATTTTAAAATGTCAAAGGCTTCCTGACATGTTTTGGCCATGGAAATGGAACATATTTTCTCATTAGGTTAATTAATGGCTCTGCTTGGGTGGCATAATTTGGTGTAAGCTTCCTTTTAGAATTCTGTCATAACTAAAAAGGATCTTATTTTTGTTATGTTTTGTGGTGTCTTTAAATTTTTATGACTTCTACTTTGTTTAGTCTGTGTGTAATCCTTCTTTTGAAACCTAATGTCCTAGAAAATTTACAGTTTTCTCTCAAAACTGGCACTTTTTACATTTTACGGCGATTCCTGTTACTTTGGTTCTCACTAGGACTTCATTTAAGTCCTTAAGGTGTAATTCGCAGCTCAGGGAATTTATGATTACATCGTCAAAGTAAACTCCTTGAGTGCAATATATTAAACCTGACAAGACGCTGTTCATTAATCTTTGAAATATAGCCAGGTGTGATGTAGTGAGGGGAGCCTTCCAACTCAGAACAGCTGAAGAACTCGGAGCTGCCCCCCCACGGGAGAGGAGGATTCCTTCCTTCTCGCTGCCAAGGCCGCCTGGGTGGGGACCAGGAGGGCCAAACGCCCGTCCTTTGCCAGCTGCGGTGTTCCCTGTCTCTGCTGGTGTTCCTTCAGCTCCGCAGCGTCTCACCTCCTCGTGCGTTTGTTCATTCAGCAAATATTTATGAAGAGCCTCCTTTGGATCAGGCACCAGTTGGACCTGGAAAGCCTGTAGTAACCAAGACAGAAACAATCCCTCACTTCACGGGGCTTCTAGTTTGAGGGTCTAGCCATAAGCAGAGGTCTCACGACTCCTTTCCTCAATGCCACCGAAGCCAACTGAAGCGAACTACACTGCCTGAATGGCCAGCATTTCTTCTCAGCCCCAGACATGGCTTTAATGCTAAACAACTCCCAGTATGTGTGAGTGAGATTGCAGTCCAGCCTGAGGAGTGTTGTAATAGAGGTTTGCAAATGACACTATCATGGAAGAATAGCCAAAGCTACCTTGGGGGCAATCAGTGATTGGTCAGAAAAGCAGCCTCTACACAGACATAGAAGACAGACTTGTGGTTGCCAAAGGGGAGTGGGGACAAGGGAGAAGTGGAGTGGGAGTTTGGAGTTGGCCGATGCAAACTGTTATATATAGGATAGATAAACAACAAGGGCCGACTGTGTAGCACAGGGAATTATATTCAATATCCTGTGATAAGCCATAATGGAAAAAGAATGTGTGTATATATACTTATATGCTGCTGCTGCTGCTGCTAAGTCACTGCGGTCGTGTCCGACTGTGCAACCCCATAAACAGCAGCCCACCAGGCTCCTCTGTCCACAGGATTCTCCAGGCAAGAACACTGGAGTGGGTTGCCATTTCCTTCTCCAATGCATGCATGCATGCTAAGTCACTTCAGTCGTGTCTGACTCTGTGCGACCCTATGGACAGCAGCCCACCAGGTTCCTCTGTCCATAGGACTCTCCAGGCAAGAATACTAGAGTGGGTTGCCATACCGTCTCCCAGGGAATCTTCCAAAACCAGGGATCAAGCCCAGGTCTCCCACATTGCAGGTGGATTCTGAAATAGATCTAGAAATACCAAACCCAGAAACTGGTATTCCACTGAAGATAATATTCTCATTGTATTTTTCCTTCTGTCTCTCATGCTACAGTGAGTGTGCTCTTAAAGGTTTTAAGATCTCCTTTTAAGGTGTATGTACACAGAACAAGTGTGCAGAAGAATCATATGTCCCAAGTTAAAGAGGCAAGATTCCTATCTTTTAATGTTTAAACTCTCTGAATTTGCAACACCCAACCTCTCGATCATTGCCGTCTTCCCTGAGTCGCACACACACACTCACACTCCAGATTATTGCTGAAATATAGCTTACTCATCCTTTCCTTTCCTTTTCTGCACACTTACTCTTCATTTTCCTAACTGTACAAAAACTTCTTTTTAAGAAATACAACAAGGCTCCATGTGTACAGATCGAAGATTTCCAGGCTTAGAATTACATTCAAGAAGTGTTGGCTTAAAAACAGAGAGTCGGAGAGAGAGAAAGAGAGGAGTTGGCTTAAAGGGAAAAGAGTGGGGGAGGGATAAATTAGGAGTTTGGAGTTAACATATACACACCACTATATATAAAATAGATAAACAACAAGGACCTATAAAATAGATAAACAACAAGGACTATACTGTGTTCAGCACAGTAAACTCTACTCAATATTTTGTAATAACCTATAAGCAAAAAGAATTTGTAAAAGGGTAGATATCTATATAAGTATAACTGAATCACTTTGCTGTACACCTGAAATACTAACATACTATTATAACTCAACTATACTTGAATAAAAATTAAACAAAAAATGTATTAAGATTTAAAAAAAAAAAAAGAGTTGGCTTATGGCATCCAATAATGGATTCCAGACTTGTGACATTATCGGGTAGTTACACAATAAGTGCAGGACACACTCCCATATAAATCTTTTCAGGGAGAATTTTTCATTTCAGAATAGAAGCAGGGGTGATGAAAACTCTAATTTTTTTAGCTAGCTGCATGCCTGAAAAGATAATGGTTTAGTAAACCAAGTGTAAACCTTCAGAAAGACTGTTGGCTACAAGAAGGGACTTCTTCAAAGAGCAAAGTGAGTTTGCAACAAAGTGTGCCTTGTTTAAGATGAAAAATTTCTTCCCAACCAGAGAAATTGATCACAGAATTAGAATATTAGTGCTGGGAGGATTCCTAGCGATATTTAATGTAATTTTATTGCATTAAAAATGAGAAAAACATGTCTAGGGGCTTGTGCCTTATCCAAGGCTTTAATGAGTGAGCTGAGCCCAAACCATTCACCAGATGCCAAGTCCACTGTCTCCTCGTCTATGCCATACTAGAGCATCATCCTGGGGCCCAAGCTCTGGGGGTTTTACTGTGAATCCTCAAAAAGTTTGCTTTGTGTTCCTTTCTTTGTTTAAATGAAATAGTGTGTGCCAAAAGCCACTGATAAGCTGGGATGTACCACACATATGTCATTTGTAACTGATGCTTTTGTTAGTGTCATTATTAGCTACAATAGGCTTCAGAGAGAGATTTCTTGTTCAATCGCTAAGTCATGTCCAACTCTGCAACTGCATGGACTGCAGCATGCCAAGTTCCCCTGTCCTTTACGCTCTCCTGGAGTTTGCTCAAATTCATGTCCATTGAGTCCATGATGCTGCCTAACCATCTAATCTTCTGTTGCCCCCTTCTCTTTCTGCTTTCAATGTTTCCCAGCATCAGGTCTTTTCCAATGAGTCAGCTCTTCGCATCAGGTGACCAAAGGATTGGAGCTTCAGCTTCAGTCCTTCCAATATTCCAGTGAATATTCAGGGTTGATTTCCTTTAGGATTGACTGGTTTGATCTCCGTGCAGTCAAAGGGAGACTGCACACATGCAAATTCTACAAATTCTGTGCTAGAAAGAAAAGTAGCTTTTGGATGCTGACAGTCATCCCTTCTGATGCCCCTGATTTCCCATGGGGTCCTCTGGTTCCTTTAATACTCTGCTTTTAAAAATTCCATTCCACCTTTTGCATTTTCATTTTCTCTTTCTAAAATATATATAAGCTGACAAGGAGGACTCACTGGAGAACAGAGCCCAGGTTTCTAGAAAGGCTCTGCAAATAGGAAGTAAAACCACATCACACCATTCATCTGCCAAAAGTAATAAAGCCAGCCAGCCTCAGCGCCCTCTTGACTTCGTCAGCAACTAACGCTCATTTCTCCCTTTCCTTGCAAAGGAAAAGGAAAAAAAAAAATGCCAGGCAAAGAATGCCAGGCAAATCAAACCATGGGAAAAATAACACCTTCAAACCCAGGGCAAAATTCTCCTTTCCAGTTCTCGCTGCCGATCCGCCATCCGGTATGCTTGGCAGGCTGTGCTGCTCTTGGAACAAGATGCAGAACACAGGTTAGGGAGCAGATTTTGGCCAGAGACTGGTTGTTAATTTTTAATTCATAGTTGTTAAGCCTGAGAAATCTCGCTATGATTTTGTTTCATACAGCAATCAAAACAAGTCCATATAAGAGATTGTTCCTCACACAGCTTTAAGAAATACTCCTTCTGATTTCCTCCAAATGATATGAATTTTTTGCTCCTTAAAATCAGTGAGTGTGCTGATTATTAATGAGTAGAATAAATGAGAAACTCAAGGGATGATGTTCCAATAGTTGCCCCAAACAGAAACTGTTGTGGGGATTCCAATCTGGGAAGGCCATTCTTGATTCTTTCCTTTTTCCAACTCGAATCCACCTGACTCTGCTCTTTCAAATCACTTAGAAGGACAGTAAAAAAGCCCAGCTTCTTAATACTGGCTTCCATCTTTCCAGTTCACCAAGAGCGGCAACTGAGAGAAAAACAAACGTTTATAAGGAAACACCCTTTCTGAAATAAAGGGCTTTGGGCTAAAAATCTAATATTCTGGATTTTAATCCTTTCTGTGCCATGAACTCACCATGTGACATCTCTAGGTTCCCAAATTCCTTCTGGGCCCATCAGTGTCCTGTTTTACTAACAGGGATAATTTCTTCCAGCTCTAATATTTTTGCTTTATAATCCCTGAAATTAGATTTCTATCACATAGGCATCAATATCATCACAAATGTCTGACACATGGGTGGAGAAAAGCCATGCTTATATCCCTAGAGATGGGTTTAATGAGGGAAAACCAAAGTTCCAAGAACAGGGGGAAAAAAAAATCTTCCGGATAAGGATACTTCTCATGTTTCTATTCATTTCCCAGTCACCAAACATTGTTTTTAACTGTTGCTTTCTGTACTCAGCGTCTCTTCCAGGAGAGAGTGAAAACAGCAGAAAACTCTGCATCCAGGGAAAGTTTTTCTACAGTGATTAAAAAGCAACCAAGAAGATAACCTTTTGGAGTCACTGCATCATGGATAATCCTTGTTTTTATTTTTTTTCTGTTTTTAAAATTAATTTTTATTGGAGTATAATTTCTTTCGAACATTGTCTTAGTTACTGCTGTACAGCAAAGTGATTCAGCCATACATATCCATACATCCCCTCCCTTCTGGACTTGCTTCCCATTCAGGTCACCACAGAGCACTGAGTAAAGCTCCTGGCACTATACAGCAGGTTCTCATTAGTGATCTATTTTATACAAGGTACCAAGAGTGTATATGTCAATCCCGATCTCCCAATGCATCCCATCTTCTCTTCCCCCTTGGTATAATCCTTGTTTTAAAAGAGGTTCTATGACGAATTGTTGAAGGAAGGCGCTAACGTGCACGGAGGCACCCTCTGCATCGGAGTGAGTGCTCCGTAGGTATAGTCCATGGACTCACTTATCACAGCACTAAAGAGAAACAGTAACACCCCATCTCACAGAGGTAGAAAACTAAGGCACAGAGTATAACCACTTGTCCAAGGTCATTTATATGTAAGAGAGGCTGGAACAAAAATTTAAATCAAACGTATCTAATTATAAAACCTTTCCTCTACAACATAGGAGCTTGTTTGCTCAGTGCTTTGCCACTTAAAAAGACTAGCTTACAAGGACCTCCTGTACAGCACAGGGAACTATATTTAATATCTTGTTACAACCTATAATAGAAAAGAATCTGAAAAACATATATTTATATACAAATATATAATTGTTTTGTTGTAAACCTGAAACACTGTAAATCAACTGTACTTCAATTTTTTTTTAATTAAAATTTAGGGACTTCCCTGGTGGTCCAGCGGTTAAGACTTTAACTTCCAATGCAAGGGATGCAAGTTCAATCTTTGATCGGGGATGTAAGATTCTACATGCCTCATGACCAAAAAAAAAAAAAAAAACCCACAAAATAGAAGCAGCATTGTAACAAACTCAATAAAGACTTTAAAAAAAATGGGTCATATCAAAAACTCTTTCAAAAAAAATTTAAATTTAAAAATTTTTAATTTTTAAAAAAGAAAAATAAAAAAGATTAACTTAATAATGGTATCTAAGTTAAGCTTCCTTTCTTAAGAGACAAACTACATATAGAGTCATATTATTAGAATGGTTTATTTAAACCATCAGGCACTAATTCTCGGATTTGATGAGTACTCACATAAATTCAAAATAAAAGAGAAAAGAGTATTTCATATTTCACAAGCACGAAAACCAATGTGTGATCAATCGCCCTTGTGAAAGATCCGACCAATGTTTCAAAAGCCACCCAATGGATTACCCACCAGATTGAGAAGACTTCCCACTGGTTGTTCTTTTCAAGTTATCTCCCCACCTCACCCTGGTTTTCAAACCTGAGTTTCAAGGAGCAAAAGGGGCAGAAAGGAGAAGTTAGGCTGGCAGGGTAGTAGGTTGAAGGCATGCCTTGTAGCGTGGCGGCATCACCTGAGTGAACAATCAAAGAACCACCCCTGAGAGCTCTGTTTTCAGCCGTGAGAGGCATTTTGAAGTTCACTGGTTGGATTAAATTCCCCAAACATCCTTCATCCCATTCCCCTTCCAAGTGCGTGTGTGCTGAGTTGCTTCAGTCATGTCCGACTCTTTGTGATCATATGGACTGTGGCCCGCCAGGCTCCTCTGTCCACGGGATTCTCCAGGCAAGAATACTGGAGTGGGTTGCCATGTCCTCCTCCAGGGGATCTTCCCAATCCAGGAATCAAATCTACCTTTCTTATGTCTCCTGCATGGGCAGGCAGGTTCTTTATCACTAACACCACCTGGGACGCCCTCCCCTCCCATACACATATTCTATTTATTTACTTCTCACCACGGGCCATATCTGACAAAACCTGTTAGGGTGACCTGGCAGGACAAGCTCCAGGTGTCCTGCCCCGAGGGACTGGAAGAGTGCAGGTTTTAACTCAGGACAGTCCCACTATTTACTCCTCTGTCCTCCTCTGCACCCATCACTCACCCTGACAGGCACAGCTCACACCTCTGGCTGTCTTCACGGGAGGAGTTTATAAATAAGGGCACCTGTCTGTGAAAGCCAGACATTCATAGGTGCATCAAGGAGACAACAGATTACATGTTTGCAGAGTTCTTGTGCCTAAACTCTCCCAACAGCTGGATCTGCACTATAGAGGCTTTTGTGAGGTGTTGTGTTGCAAGAGAAAGAGAGAAACAGGTTCCTTATCTTTGCATTAGAAACATATCTGCAAACCTGTCACATTCTCCAGCAAGTGAACCAAAGGTAAACATTGAATAGTGCTTGGAACTCTCCCCTTTTTCTGTTAAGTGAGGTAAAAACATGTTGGTAAAATGAAAATTTTGGCTGTAACTAGATTCTTCTCCAAACACAAAAGGAGGTTGTAATTTCAAGAGTTTTTCTCCTTGGATTTAATCATGAATATTAAGTATTGGTACCCAAGTGCTGGAGTAACAAGCTAAAGACCACCCATCAGCTTAATTCCAAAGGCTTATTTCATGTAACTCAAGCTTCAGTTATTTGAGAACGAGTGATGTTATTTGCAACTGCCCATAACAAAAGCCAAAGGGTTTATAGCAACTTGACCTTTTCATTTTTCGCTGGTTTATTTTTCAGATAGCTGGGAAAATATTTTCTACTTGTATTTGATGACATGATTTCTAAAGCATCTTGACTAATTTCTTAATTAGCCAGGATCGCCCCAAATGTCACTTACATTGAACCATGGACTCAAAAGGCCCTTATTCAGTGATAAAAATTAAAGCAAAACATAATTTGAACCCAATATTCCATAAGATCTTAATTCATAGAAGCAATGGACTTTCCCTCACAATCATAGTGTTTGCCACATCCTAACATTATTCCTTTCATTTCTTTTCATGCATTTTCATTCGATTCAGGCTCAAACACTCCAACATTCTTCCACCAGGCCCAGCACTGCATCCTCCTCCCTTGCCATGTTAGATGGAATTGAAACTCTATCCTCTGTCATTTCCAAGTCCAAAGAGCATCCCCCTTTCTTCCCCAAATCAAGAAATCACAGATGGTTCAGCTGATGATCTGTGACCAAATCACTTCTGCAATTGAGACATGATGCCAAAAACAAAAACACATTCTTTTTTAAAATTTCATATTTATTTATTTTTCGCTGTGCTGGGTCTTCACCAATTTTTCCCTAATTGCAGTTAGCAAGGACTACTCTCCAGGGCGCGGGCTTTTCATTGTGATGGATTCTCTTGTTACAGAGCATGGGCTCTAGGGTGGTGGGCTCAGTAGCTGCGGTTCCCAGGCTCTAAAGCACAGGCTCAATAGTTAGGACACACAGGCTTAGCTGGTCTGCGGCATGTGGGACCTTCTCTAATAAGGGATTGAACCCATGTCTTCTGCATTGGCAGGTGAATTCTTTAACACAGAGCCACCAGGGAGGCCCCCCAAACACATTCTTAATGCATTGTCTGCCTGGAAAAATAAATTCCATCACAGGGAGAAATGTAGAGTAAGGTAGTCACAGAAACCCAGAGGCATAATCCAGTTAAACTTCTTGACCTGCCTCAAATATTGACAATTCTAATTTCTCTGTTTCAAGAGAACTTTCTGGGACATGTCTGCAACATTGCTTTAAAGTCCTTCCACTTAGTGGAGGAAGTAAATAAACTAGACCTCAAGTAACCTGCTAGATGGAGCAATCTTGGGAAATGTAATTCCTCTATCAGTAAGACTTCCTTTGGGGAAAAAAAAATCATACTGGGTTAGCCTTAGACCTGATTTTAATAAAGTGCCAAGATGCACCAAAATGGGTCATTTCACTCCTTCCTGCTCAAATGCATGACATTCAAGACAAGAAAGACTTGAGTTCAAGCCCCCAGAACTTGGATGAAATCCACAAAATAGCTTATGGTAATCGCTCTGTTAATCTGCTTTGGCTGACAGTTTTCAAAATGGATTCCACAGAGCTAAGAAATAAACCAAATCCATTCCAGCTTTCCCTGGTAGAGGGCACTCAACTAGGCACTTAATCCTGCAAAAGCTCAGCAGGACAACTCTTTATAAAGGGGATTTCTTTAGTTGGCTAACGGAAAATATCCTGTCTGAACAGGAAGGTAGATCATTAGTGGCTGGACCTCCCAGATAGCCCCTAAATTTCTGAGAAAATTTCCTGATGAGTCACGCTGAGAAGAAACTCTCCAGAAAGGCTTTGAGCAAAGTACCATTCTCAAGTAAGATCTACAATGCGTGCTTGGCTCCAATGATAGCAACTGATGTGTTATGACAGCAATCAATTCCTCAGTGACTTGAAGGAGTGAACTTGGTCCTTTGCCTCCCTGATTGAGGAAACATGAGAGTCTGCAGTGAACAAGATTAGAGACAGTGTGTGAACAGTGATAAGAGAACAGACTCTGTTTGATTTCAATACCTTTAGACCATGAAATTTTTGCACCATGTTTTGTGTCCCTAGATATATCTCAGTGTCTCCTAGTTTATAGTCTATGGGAACTTGAATAGAATTTGTATCCTACTGTTGTGTAAAAATTGTATAAATCTTAATTATGTTGAATTGGTTCATGGTGTTTTTCAGGTCTACTCTATCCTTCTACTTTTCTGTCTATTCATTCTGTTAATTATTGAGAGTTTGATACTTAAATTCCAACTAAAAACCTTAATTTGCCTACTTAAAAAATAATTGCAATATGTAGTGAAACTTTATTCGGTATTTTCCAAGTCTCTTGTAAATGTGTTACCACACTTGCATGATTTAAAAAATTAAAATAAATAAAAGAATCAGAGAGAACTAGAATCCTAGAATACCACTATCATCCCAAAAAATAAAATAAAAAAGAAATAGTGTGTGAATACTGCACACTACAAATAGATGTGTTTCTGTGATGTAAGGCCACTGAATACCCTCTTCACATGCCAAGGCCTACTTTGGATTCTACTTTGTCCCTGATTAAATGCAAATGCTATTAGGGAAATGTCCACTATTCTTTCTAAAAGTCCAGAACTTTTCAGAGGGAAAAAACATTTGCTTCTGGTAAGAAAATTGTGATCCCGGACTCCATTTGTTGTATCTTCAATTCCATCTCCTAACTCTAGGGTAGATAATTTCCAGGCCAACACCTGTGGATGAATGATCTATCCGTGAGTACGTGTGGAGTTTAAGTTAATGTGTATGAAACACTTGGAAAGGGGTCATGAAAGCCAATCCTACCACTCAGTATTCAAGGATTATGTTCTCTGCCTTTATCCGAGCTTTCCATTATTTGTTCAGTTTTTTAAGCAAATACCATTGTTTACAGATCCAGATTTGATCTCACAAAGAATTTATTCCATACTTTAAACCGATGTGCTTTTCATAATTTAATTATTAGTATTGCTACATTCAGGAAGGTTTTTTTTATCACTCTTACAGAAGATTTTTTTTTTTCAGGTTTAAAAATGAGAACTTTTAAAACTGGTTTAAAGTAAAATAACTACAGTGTTTCCAAAGAACATGAAATATTTTTGTAATAAAGAGTTATTATTGTTTTTAATCATCTTATCAGTCATTTCTAATGATTTTATAGCCACTTGAATGGTTACATGGTCTTCTTTCTGAAAGAAAGAAATGAGAAACCATAAGCAAACTTCAGCCCTGCCCTACAAGAAATACTAAAGAGAATTTACAAAAGAGAAATTAAAGGATCCTAGACAGTGACTAAAATCTATATAAGAAAAAATAGGTGCCAGTAAAGGTAACAACATTCTTCAGTTGCTAAGTTCTGTCCAACTCTTTACTACGCCAGGAACTGCAGTATACCAGGATTCCCTGTCCTTCACCATCTCCCAGAGTTTGTTCAAACTCATGTCCATTGAGTTGATGATGTCATCCAACCATCTCATCCTTTGCCACCCTCTTCTCTTCCTGCCCTCAGTCTTTTCCAGCGTCAGGGTCTTTTTCAACAAGTAGGCTTTTTGCATCATGTGGACAAAGTAATGGAGCTTCAGCATCAGTCCTTCCAAAGAACATTCAGGGTTGATTTCCTTTAGGATTGACTGGTTTGATCTCCAACTGTCCAAGGGACTCTCAAGAGTCTTCTCCAGCTCCACAGCTCAAAAGTATCAACTCTTTGGTGCTCAGCCTTCTTTATGGCCCAACTTTCACATCCATGCAAAACTACTGGAAAAACCATAGCTTTGACTATATGGACCTTTGTTGGTAAAGTGATGTCTCTGCTTTTTAATATGCTGTCTAGCTTTGTCATGGGTTTCCCTGGTGTCTCAGAAGGTAAAGAATCTTCCTGCAATGCAGGAGACCTGGGTTCAATCCTTGGGATGGGAAGATCCCCTGGAGGAGGGCATGGCAACCGACTCTAGTATTCTGGCCTGGAGAATCCCATGGACAGAGGAGCCTGGTGGGCTCCAGTCCATGGGGTTGCAAAGAGTTGGGCATGACTGAGTGACTAAGTACAGCACAGCTTTGTCATAGCTTTCCTTCCAAGGAGCAGGTATCTTTTAGTTCCATGGCTACAGTCACTGTCCACAGCGATTTTGGAGCCCAAGAAAATAAAGTCTATCACTATTTCCATTGTTTCCCCCAAGTATTTGCCACGAAGTGATGGGACTGGATGCCATAATCTTAGTTTTTTGAATGTTGAATTTTAAGCCAGTTTTTTCACTCTCCTCTTTCACCCTCATCAAGAAGAGGCAGTGGCCAAAGGTAACAACATAGGTAAAAATAAAAGATGGATTAAATAAACTTCTGTTTATAACTTGCTTTTTTCCTCCTATCTGATTCAAAAGACAACTGCACCTAATAACAGCATACCAAAATACATGTTTTGGTGCGCTGGCAACATTGAAGGGAGACAGACAATTCAACAATGGCTGGGGACCCCGATACTTTACTTACAATAAAAGATGGAACAACTAGACAAAAGGTCAACAACTAAATCAAAGACAAATATAGCATTATAAACCCACTACACCTAGCAGAGATCTATAGAACACTCCACCCAACAACAGAACAATGCACATTCTCCTCAATCATACATGAAGCATCCTCCAGCTGAGATCACATGTTAGGACATAAAGTAAGTATCAACAAATTTAAAAGACTTGAATTCATACAAAGTATATTCTCTGATCAAAACAGAATGAAATAGGAAATCAATAACAGAAGAAAATTGGAAAAATTCCCAAGTATATGAAAGTTAAACAACACATTCTTCAAAAAACAATGTTTCAAAGAAGAAATCTTGGGGAAATTAGAAAATACTTTGAGATGAATGCATCTAAAACACAATGTACCAAAACTTATGGAAGTACTTAAAGCAGTTATTAGAGGAAAGTTTATAGCTATAAATGCCTATATTAAGAAAAAAGAAAGATCTCAAATCAATAACCTATCCTTGCACCTTTAGAGGAAAAAACTAAATGCAAAGGAAGTTTTCCATTTGATGAAATTAACAAGCTGATCCTAAAGTTCATATGGAAATCCAATAAACTCAAAATAGCCAAGATAATCTTACGGAAAAACAAAGCTGGAAGATTTATGCTTCCCAATTTCAAATTTACTTTAAAGCCACAATAATTAAGACTTTGTAGTGCTTGCATAAAGACAGACATGTAGATCAACCATATGGAATTGAAAATCCAAAAATAAACCCATACATCTATGATCAGTTGATTTAGAAAAGGGTACCAAGACGATTCAATAAGGAAAAGTAGTCTTTCAATAAGGAAAAATAGTCTTTCAACAAATGGTACCCAGATCATAATTCTTACAATTAAACAATAAAAGACAAATAACCTCATTAGAAACTTAACAAAGGATTTGAATAGATAATTCTCCAAATAAAATAGCACATGAAAAAATGCTCAACAATCATTACTCATCAGAGAAATGCAAATAAAAACCACAAGATATCACTTTATAACCACTAGGATGACTATAACAAAATATGGAGAATAGCAAATATTGATGAGGATGTGGAGAATTAAAACTCTCAAACATTGCTAGTGGGTGTTTAAATTGATGCAGCCTCTGTGAATTATAGTTCGGCTCTTCCTCAAAATGTTCAACAAAGAGCTAATGGGACCCAGCAATTTTACTCTTAGATATATGGGTTTAAGAGCAACACCTCTGAGGTCTGTTCTGTACCCTATCCCAGGACTCTCCTGTGGGAATGGGCCCCAGGTGCCTACAATGGTAGCCTGCTTCCTAACCCAAGTTTTCTGTTTCACGTCTATGTGCTGTGCTGTGCTTAGTTGCTCTGTCGTGTCCAACTCTTTGTGACCCCATGAACTGTAGGCTCCTCTGTCCATGGGGATTCTCCAGGCCAGACTACTGGAGTGCGTTGCCATGCCCTCCTCCAGGGGATCTTCCCAATCCAGGGACTGAACCCAGGTATCCTGCATTGCAGGCAGAGTCTTTACTGACTGAGCTACCAGGGAAGCCCTTCACTTCTATACTCCCCTATAGTTTATCCAGAAAAATACATCAAGCTGTCTATGGGTGTATTAGTTTGCTAGGGCTGTCATAATGAACTACCCACCAACTGGATGGCTTAAACAATGAAAATGTACTCTCTCCCTAGTCCTGAAGGCTAGCAGTCTAAGATCAAGGTGTTAGCAGCATTGGTTTTTTCTAAGGTCTTGCTCCTTGGCTTGCAGATAGCCATCTCTCTGTATATCTTCACATGATTGTCCCTCTGTGTCCTAATCTCTTCTTATAAGGACACCAGTCATGTTGTATTGTTTAGTCACTTCAGTCGTGTCCAACTCTTTGCAACCCCATGGATTGTAGCCCTCCAGGCTCCTCTGTCCATGGGGATTCTCTAGGCAAGAATACTGGAGTGGGTTACCATTTCCTTCTCCAAGGGATCTTCCTGACCCAGGGATCAAACCACATTTCCTGCATTGCAGGCAGATTCTTTACCACTGAGCCACCTGGGAAGCCCCATATTGTATTAGGACCCACCTTAATGGCCTCATTTTAACTTAATTACTTCTTTAAATGTCTTATTCCAAATAAATCACGTGGTACTGGGAGTTACAAATTTGGGGTGGATGGAGTCAATCCATAAGAGTGGTTGTCTGTGTATTGTGTCATTTTTGTCTTCGGAGTCAAAATGCTTTCCAAATAGATTTTCCTGCCTTCTTCCTCTCCACAGATTAGTAAATATAACAGGGACTACAAAAGACATCCGTCTTTGAAATTCAAGGCTCAGTGTTATAGACTGGGCCAAGCTTCCTCTCTCTAAAGAACTAAGGGAAAGGGCTTGCTAACAAAGAATGAAAACACTGCTGCTGCTGCTGCTAAGTCGCTTCAGTCGTGTCCGACTTTGTGCGACCCCATAGACGGCAGCCCACCAGGTTCCCCCATCCCTGGGATTCTCCAGCCAAGAACACTGGAGTGGGTTGCCATTTCCTTCTCCAGTGCATGAAAGTGAAAAGTGAAAGTGAAGTTGCTCAGTCGTGTCCGACTCTTCGCGACCCCATGGACTGCAGCCTACCAGGCTCCTCCGTCCATGGGATTTCCCAGGCAGGAGTACTGGAGTGGGGTGCCATTGCCTTCTCCAATGAAAACACTAAGCAGGAAGAAATCTGTGAGCTTCCTGAGAAACATGATCAGGTTCTTGACAAACAATCCTACGGCAATCCTAACAGAGAACGGCGTTTTGTCCTAGTTTCAAGTCTCCACAAGAAATACCAGCCAGCATCTCTAGTGGTCTTCACCTCATCATCCCTGGAGACTTGATATATGACATTCACTTTGTAACTTAAGATTGCACTCCACAGTCATCCCTCCATGATGCAAATGAGGACACCGAGGTCCACTGGAAAATGCTAGGCTCTCCTCATTCTTCAGATGGACAGGGAGAACCGTGATCGGCTCTGCATGATTGGAGACTGTGATGATATCGTGATTTATGACCAGCGTGGCCGAGGTGGTTATTATTCACTGTTGTGTTATAAAAACACACAGGGAAATACACATAGGCCACCTTACAAGCCAGTGTCATCTGAGCCATTGGGTGATACTGTGATCTAGGACTCTAGAAGATATTCCATTGAGGACATGGGTGGAATGCAGTGATCAAAGAGGCAATGAAATTTGCTTATTTCTGCCTAACAGATGACTTGTTAGCTCCCGAGAAAGCCTCCATTCAGCTCTGCGCCTTTTGTGTCCTGCCACAGCAGTTCCATCTTTCCTTATCACAGGAATTTATGGCTCTTCTGGCTTCCTTCCTGTGCGGATTTCACAACAGAAAGACTGCTGAGATACAGACAGAGATTTCTGGGTCAGAAAGCCAAGCCAACTTTATTTGCTTCCTGGTGCATAGCCACAGGGTCTTCTTCTTTAAAAAAAAAAAAAAATAGAACTTTCTCTAGTCTCCAGATCTTTCCAGATTCGTGGCAATCTGGGTCTTGTTTTCTCTTCACCAGATGCACTTTTAGTTCTTGCCTTTTTTCAATCAATTTCCAGATGTTGATGCATATCCTTTTTATTTTCAGCACAATTTATCCTTTCCTGAACTTCTGCATAATTCCCTTTCATACCACCTTCCCTGCCAGCTCCTCCAGCCCATACAGAAGAATTCCAGAAAGCTGCTGCAATTACACCAAAATTTAGTTGGCTCTTCCATGCCCCAGTTAAGGATGCCTCTGCCCTGAAGGTGAAAAAGATGATGGGTCTGTAGGGGAAGCCCCTTCTGAGTGAGCTCCCAGCTAAGAGCGAGATGCTGCTGAGGTCCATGTCCATGATTATGTAAAAGTCTCTATAGACAGGAAGAATGTTCACTGGGGCACTGATGTCCAAACCGCAGTTTGTTTTAGAACTTTTTTATTTTTTAATACTCTCTTTGTGCAAATATCAAACCAGCAAGCCAGAAATGTTTTTTAAATTATCATTGAACAATATAAAGATTGTAAAAAGGTCTTGCCTTTCTGTAATACTTCTTGCATTTGGCATGATTTGGAAATGAGATCTTCCACATAAATTAATTTTTTTAGACAATTGAAACAGATCTTTAAGCCCCAAATCATTGCAAATCTTAACCACTTTTACATAAATTTTTCTAGACTGAATTACATTTTGGAGTGTGCTGATCATAATCAAATGTTTCCCGAATGATTCAAGGTCAAGGTTATAAATATTAGCAGCCATGCCCTAAGGTTTATGAGCTGTTAGTCTACTTTCCTTTGCGCCAGGGTTTCTCAAATCAGTGTTGTTGACACTGTGGCTGAATAATCCTGTGCTGTGGGCGTATGGCTCATGAACTGTAGGATGTTTAGCATCTCTGGCCTCTCCCTTCCAGATGTCAGCACCACTCCGTTAAGGACAAAAATGTGCACCATTATCAAATATTTTCAACATTGTTCTGGAGGCCCTACTCAAGTGCAATTGGAAAGAAAGGGAAGGAAAAGGTATGAGGATTGGAAAAGAAGAAACATGCTCTACCTTTATTTGCAGAAAACACGACTATATACATGGAAATCAAAAGCAATCTGCAAACTATGAGAATTAATAAGTGAATTTAAAGTACCACTAAAAGCAAAATTGATATACAAAAATTAATTCTGTTTTTTAGGACCTAACCTTGGTAAGTGAAATTTTTAAAAACACAATTTTATACAAATTTTATTCAAAAATCAAATAACTAGAAATGAATCTATCAAAAGATGTATATGAACACTACGCTAAGAACTGCAAAAAATTAAAGAGAAATTAAAGACCTAGATAAATTAAGAGACACACCATGTCAGTTCAGTTCAGTTCAGTCGCTCAGTCATGTCCGACTCTTTGTGACCCCATGAATCGCAGCATGCCAGGCCTCCCGGTCCATCACCAACTCCCTGAGTCCACCCAAACCCATGTCCATCGAGTCGGTGATGCCATCCAGCCATCTCATTCTCTGTCATCCCCTTCTCCTCCTGCCCTCAATCTTTCCCAGCATCAGGGTCTTTTCCAATGAGTCAGCTCTTCGCATCAGGTGGCCAAAGTATTGGAGTTTCAGCTTCAACATCAGTCCTTCAGATGAACACCCAGGGCTGATCTCCTTTAGAACGGACTGGTTGGATCTCCTTACAGTCCAAGGGACTCTCAAGAGTCTTCTCCAACACCACAGTTCAAAAGCATCGATTCTTTGGCGCTCAGCTTTCTTTATAGTCCAACTCTCACATACATACATGACTACTGGAAAAACCATAGCCTTCACTGGACGGACCTTTGTTTGCAAAGTAATGTCTCTGCTTTTTAATATGCTATCTAGGTTGGTCATAACTTTCCTTCCAAGGAGTAAGCATCTTTTAATTTCATGGCTGCAGTCACCATCTGTAGCGATTTTGGAGCCCAAAGAAATAAAGTCAGCCATTGTTTCCACTGTTTCCCCATCTATCTGCCATGAAGTGATAAGACCGGATGATCTTAGTTTTCTGAATGTTGAGCTTAAGCCAACTTTTTCACTCTCCTCTTTCACTTTCATCAAGAGGCTCTTTAGTTCTTCTTCACTTTCTGCCATAAGGGTGGTGCCATCTGCATATCTGAGGTTATTGATATTTCTCCTCACAATCTTGATTCCAGCTTGTTCTTCTTCCAGCCCAGCGTTTCTCATGATGTACTCTGCATATA
Organism: Giraffa tippelskirchi; assembly: GCF_054371585.1. Lineage (NCBI taxonomy): Eukaryota > Metazoa > Chordata > Mammalia > Artiodactyla > Giraffidae > Giraffa > Giraffa tippelskirchi. Next base: position 54,625,918 of record NC_137285.1, read on the forward strand.
AGTTAAATAAGCAGGGTGACAATATACAGCCTTGACGAACTCCTTTTCCTATTTGGAACCAGTCTGTTGTTCCATGTCCAGTTCTAACTGTTGCTTCCTGACCTGCATACACGTTTCTCAAGAGACAGGTCAGGTGGTCTGGTATTCCCATCTCTTTCAGAATTTTCCACAGTTCATTGTGATCCACACAGTCAAAGGCTTTGGCATAGTCAATAAAGCAGATAGAGATGTTTTTCTGATACTCTCTTGCTTTCTCGATGATCCATCGGATGTTGGCAATTTGATCTCCGGTTCCTCTGCCTTTTCTAAAACCAGCTGGAACCTCTGGAAGTTCATGGTTCACGTATTACTGAAGCCTGGCTTGGAGAATTTTGAGCATTACTTTACTAGAGTGTGAGATGAGTGCAATTGTGCTATAGTTTGAGCATTCTTTGGCATTGCCTTTCTTTGGGACTGGAATGAAAACTGACCTTTTCCAGTCCTGTGGCCACTGCTGAGTTTTCCAGATTTGATGGCATGTTGACTGAAGCACTTTAACAGTGTCATCTTTCAGGATTTGAAATAGCTCAACTGAAATTCCATCACCTTCACTAGCCTAACACAGTGATGCTTTCTAAGGCCCACTTGACTTCACATTCCAGGATATCTGGCTCTAGGTGAGTGATCACACCATCATGATTATCTGGGTCATGAAGTTCTTTTTTGTACAGTTCTTCTGTGTATTCTTGCCACTTCTTCTTAATATCTTCTGCTTCTGTTAGGTCCTTACCATTTCTGTCCTTTATTGAGCCCATCTTTGCATGAAATGTTCCCTTGGTATCTCTAATTTGCTTGAAAAGATCTCTAGTCTTTCCCATTCTATTGTTTTCCTCTATTTCTTTTTTTTTTTTAATAAATTTATTTATTTTAGTTGGGGGCCAATTACTTTACAATATTGTAGTGGTTTTTGCCATACATTGACATGAATCAGCCATGGATCTACATGTGTTCCCTATCCTGAACCCCCTCCCACCTCCCTCCCCACCCCATCCCCCTGGGCCATCCCACTGCCCCAGCCCCGAGCATCTGTCCCATGCATCAAACCTGGAACGGTGCTCTGCATCACATATGATAATATACAAGTTTCAATGCTATTCTCCCAGAACGTCCCACCCTCACCTTCTCCCTCAGAGTCCATAAGACTGTTCTATGCATCTGTGTCTCTTATTCTGTCTCGCATATAGGGTTATCGTTACCATCTTTCAAATTCCATATATATGCATTAGTATACTGTATTGGTGTTTTTCTTTCTGGCTTACTTCACTCTGTATAATGGGCTCCAGTTTCATCCATCTCAACTGAACTGATTCAAATGTATTCTTTTTAATGGCTGAGTAATATTCCATTGTGTATATGTACCACAGCTTCCTTATCCATTCTTCTGCTGATGGACATCTAGGTTGCTTCCATGTCCTGGCTATTGTAAACAGTGCTGCGATGAACATTGGGGTACACGTGTCTCTTTCAATTCTGGTTTCCTCAGTGTGTATGCCCAGCAGTGGGATTGCTGGGTCATATGGCAGTTCTAGTCCCAGTTTTTTAAGGAATCTCCACACTGTTCTCCATAGTGGCTGTACTAGTTTGCATTCCCACCAACAGTGTAAGAGGGTTCCCTTTTCTCGACACCCTCTCCAGCATTTATTGCTTGTAGACTTTTGGATAGCAGCCATTCTGACTGGTGTGAAATGGTACCTCATTGTGGTTTTGATTTGCATTTCTCTAATAATGAGTGATGTTGAGCATCTGCTTTTGCACAACAAAGGAAACTATAAGCAAGGTGAAAAGACAGCCTTCAGAATGGGAGAAAATAATAGCAAATGAAGCAACAGACAAACAATTAATCTCAAAAATATACAAGCAACTCCTGCAGCTGAATTCCAGAAAAATAAACGACCCAATCAAAAAATGGGCCAAAGAACTAAACAGACAGTTCTCCAAAGAAGACATACAGATGGCTAACAAACACATGAAAAGATGCTCAACATCCTCTATTTCTTTGCACTGATCACTGAGGAAGGCTTTCTTATCTCTCCTTGCTATTCCTTTGAACTCTGCATTCAAATGGGTATATCTTTCCTTTTCTCCTTTGCTTTTTGCTTCCTGTCTTTTCACAACTATTTGTAAGGCCTCCTCAGACAGTCATTTTGCTTTTTTGCATTTCTTTTTCTTGGGGATGATCTTGATTCCTGTCTCCTGTACAATGTCACGAACCTCCATCCATAGTTCATCAGGTATTCTGTCTATCAGATCTAGTCCTTTAAATCTATTTCTCACTTCTACTGTATAGTCATAAAGGATTTGATTTAGGTCACACCTGAATGGTCTAGTGGTTTTCTCTACTTTCTTTAATTTCAGTCTGAATTTGGCAATAAGGAGTTCATGATCTGAACCACAGTCAGCTCCCAGTCTTGTTTTTGCTGACTGTATAGACCTTCTCCTTCTTTGCCTGCAAAGAATATAATCAATCTGATTTTGGTGTTGTCCATCTGGTGATGTCCATGTGTAGAGTCTTCTTTTATGTTGTTGGAAGAGGCTGTTTGTTATCACCAGTGAGTTCTCTTGGCAGAAGTCTATTAGCCTTTGCCCTGCTTCATTCTGTACTCCAAGGGCAAATTTGCCTGTTATTCCAGGTGTTTCTTGACTTCCTACTTTTGCATTCCAGTCATATCATGTCAGTAGACTGGCAGAATTCAAGATCATTAATATTTTAATTCTCTCCAAATTTATCTATAGATTCAATAAAATCCAAAACCAAACCCAAGCAAGGATCTTTCTTTTTCTTTCCTCTCTCTTTTTTTTTTTGGAAATTAACAAATGAATCTAAAATTTACATGTAAATTTAAAGGACTTGGGGGACTTCCCTGTGGCCCAGTGGCTAAGATTCTGAATGTAAGGAAAGTAGTCCCAGTTCATTATTCATCAAGGCAAGCAAATTTAAACCACAATGAGAGATATCACACCTCCAACAATATGGCAAAATTGAAAAGACTGATAAACCAAGACTTAACAAGAATGTGGAAAAACTGCATTGGTGGTGGAAGTATAAATTGGTGAAACTTCTTTAAAAAACTGTTTTGTAGTATCTCCTAAAACAAAATATCTACCCAGTGCATGACCCAGTGATCATACTTTCAAGTGTATACCCAAAAGAAATAAATACATGTTATTTAAAAGATATGAATAAGAATGCTCAAAGCAGCTTTATTCATAATAGGCAAAACTAGAAATAACAAAAATGTCCATCAACAAGACAGTGAATAAGTAACATAGTATAGTCATATAATGGAATACTACACAGCAATATAAAGAAAAAAAACTACTGCAGTGATATGGTCAAAAACATTTAACAACTGGCTCCTTAAGGAGGAAAAAAGTCCTGATTGGTAGCGGGCAGGGGGCACAGGTTCGATCCCTGGTCAGGGAACCAGGATGCTGCAAGCTGTGTGGTGGGGCAAAATAATAATAATAATAATAACAGGATACCCATGGCAGCTGTGCTGTGCTTAGTCACTTAGTCCGTGTCCAAATCTTTGTGACCCCATTAACTGTAGCCCGCCAGGCTCCTCTGTCCATGGGATTCTCCAGGCAAGAACACTGGAGTGGGTGGCCATGCCCTCCTCTAGGGGAATCTTCCCAACCCAGGGTCTCTTGCATTGTAGCAGATTCTTTACCAGCTGATCTACCAGGGAAGCCCTACCCATGGGTAAACATGGCCAATTGAGCACACACATTTTTTGGGGGTTCATTTGGAAATATGGTTAAAGCTTTTTAAGGCAATAATCACAAGAATGGCGAGAATAGGAAAGGACACTACAAAATATCTGAAGCTAGAAAAAGCCATTGGACACGAATTAAAAAGTGTCTCAAGAAGACTAACTCCTAAGCTACCTTTAGAGAAAAGCCAATCCCAATCTAGTGTACACCACAGAATCTCCAAGAAGTCTGTGAGTTACTGCAGAAGTTACCACTGAAAACAGAACCAGGGGGATAGTGCTAATCTAAGGAAGGTTTGTTGATAGATTCCAAGGAGTAAAAACAGATAAAATATACAAATTCATGAATCAGAATGTCCTCCAAGTTTTTATAAGCAACACTGGAATCTAGAGGACAATTGAGAAATGTTGTTTTTTTTTAATTATCCAGGAAAGGATTTACAATCTAGGCATATGTATCCAAAGAAACTATCAATAAAGTGTGAAGGTAGAAGAAAAGAATATTTTAGACATGCAAGGTCTCATAAATCTATCTACCACAGATCCTTTCTCAGGAAGTTATTAGATGCTATATTCCACCAAACTGAAGGAGTGCATGAAGAAAGAGTAATACACAGGATTCTGAAAACAGGAAATTCAGGCCAAAAGGAATTTTGAACTGATGGTGCTGGGGATCCTAGAATGACCTCTCTTCAGTAACAGAGGACAACCTGTCCATATTAGATGTAAAAGGATTGAAATTCCTTCAAAAATGTGAAATTTTACCATAAGTACCTGTTATGTCTGAGTGTCAGCAGATGCTCAGCTGGCAGGGTTTGGAGCTGGACATATACCTAGAAAACTAAGCAAATAATCCTCCATGCCCCCCAGAAGAAAACTGTTAACTCCAGGAAGCATAAGACACAAGTAGTTGCCTGTCATAGGTTATTTCATAGCCTTTATAAATTCATAAAGACAAAGCAATAAATACTGCTCTCAACAAAATAAATATACAACTATTCTGAGAAGTATGCTGAGGATACAAAGTATGCATGTATGTTTAACACAGGGAAAAGATAGTCAAAGCCTCATTTTCCCTTACAGAAGATGAATAGTAAGGTCTACAACTGAGGACTAAGAGGTAGCAGAGGTAGACTAAACTTGGTGGTTGAGTCACTAAGTAGTGTCTGACTTTTGTGACCCATGGACTGTAGCCCACCAGGCTCCTCTGTCCATGGGATTTCCCAGGCAAGAGTACTGGAGTGGGTTGCCATTCCCTTCTCCAGGGGATCTTCCCAACCCAGGGATCAAACCCGGGTCTCCTACATTGCAAGTGGATTTTTTTATCAACTGAGCCACCTGGGAAGCCCCTGAAGAGGTAGCAGTACAGCATGTTATTTAGAGTCATAAAAATTAACTGAGTAACAAAAAGAGTAGCTAGAAGAAATGAGTTTCCTTTGGGTAGGAGGAATGTAAACCAAAAGGTAGAATCTGGTACTGTTTTCCTATAAACATCTTTGCAGAATTATTTGATTCTTTAAATGGCATAAAGGTATAATTTTGATGAAAATGTTTTTAAAATTGCAAAAAGATTTGAAAACATAATGTGCAAATACAGGATATGAGGCAGACATAAAAAATTAGAAATCTTGGAAGTTAAATATATAATTATTAAGATAAAAAACTCTATAAATGCCTCCATGTATGTGGACAACTAATTTTGAACAAAGGTACAAAGATCACTGACTGAAGAAAAGATAGTCTTTTTGACAAATGATAGTTAAACAATGGGACATACAGATTTTTTTAAAAAAACAACTTTGATCTATACGTTGTACTACATGTAAAAATTAAGTAAAAATGGATCATAGGCCCAAAGGTAAAACCTAAAATTATAAAGCTTCTTGAAGTAATCATAAGAGAAATTCTATGAGCTCTGGTTAGGTAAAGGTTTTCTTATTAGTGACACCAAAAACATGATTCATAAATAAATAAATGGATAAGTTGGATTTCATCACAATATAAAATTTCTCCTCTTCGAAAGATGCTGTTAAGAGAATGAAAAAACAAGACAAAGACTAGGATAAAATATTTACAAAATATATAACTAACAATGAACTTGAATACAAAATAAATAAGGAGCTCCCAAAACTCAATTATAGAAAAACAAACACAACAACAACAAAAATGCACAAAATATTTGAACAGATCCTTTACCAAAGAAGATATGCAGATGGCAACTAAAAACACCTTTAAAAGTACTCAACATCCTTAGTCATTTAGAAAATGTAAATTAAAGCTACAATAATTCACTACTATGCATCTATTATAAGGGCTAAAAGTAAAAAGACTGATGATACCAATTGTTGGTGAAGATGTGGAAAAAGGGTAAATCTCATCTCATAAACTGCTGGAGGGAATCTAAAATAATACACCACTTCACAAATAGTTTAACAGTTTCCTTAAATTGTTGAACACACATCTATCATACAATCAAGATAGTCTACTCCTATCCACTGACTCAGTAGAAACGTAGGTATAGGCCCATACAAAACATTTGTACAGGAATATCCATACCAAATTTGTTTTTAATTTTTATTTTAAATTTATTTTTATGTTTATTTTGGTTATTACCGAAAATGGGAAACAACCCCAAATGTCCATCTACAGGTGAATATATAACTATGGCATATCAATTAATACAATGAAATGCTCTTTAGTTATGAAAAGTTATGAACTATTGATGGGCTTCCCAGGTGGTTCAATGGTAAGGAATCCACCAGCCAATTCAGGAAACACAGGAGACTCGGGTTCGATAACTGGGTTGGGAAGATCCCCTGGAGTAGGAAATGGCAACCCACTCCAGTATTCTTGCCTGGAGAATCCCATGGACAGAGGAGCCTGGCGGGCTATAGTCCATTAGGTCGCAGTGTCAGACCTGACTAAAGCAACTTAGCATGTGCACTTTCAAATAGACTAAAAAGATTATTGTTGTTGTCATTGTAATTATTGTTTAGTCACTAGGTTGTGTCCAACTCTTTTGCAACCCCATGGACTATAACCAGCCAGGCTCATCTGTCCATGGAATTCTCCAGGCAAGAATACTGAAGTAGGTTGTCACACCTTTCTCCAGGGAGTCTTCCCAACCCAGGGATTGAATCCGTGTATCCTGCATTTGCAGGTGGATTCTTTACCACTGAGCCACCAGGGAAGCCCCAGAGTCATTATAGGACAAGCAATTATTTATTGCTTTATTTAAGTAATAATGACAAAATTTTCTCAGAACTTAACATCATGATTCCTCAAAAAAAAGAAAAAAAAAACAGACTGCCAAACAGAAAAAAAAAAAACATTTTAAAATCTATCCTTTTAGTACTGGCACTGAAAATCTAGAATATCAAGGATAAAGAGAAAATCCTAAAAACTACCAGAAATACAGATCATCTCAAATGCAAGGAGAATCAGATTTATATCCAAAATCTCAAAAGTAACATAGGTGACTACTTTTTAAGGAAGTGTTATTTTTATATATCTAAAGAGAAATAATTTTGAACGTAAAATACTATATCCATACAAACTATCATCCAATAGTAATGAAAAAAATAAAAATATGATCGAATATATATAGATCGTAATGTATACCAGCTGTAATGTTGCACAAGTACATGTAAGTGATTTTCCCTAGAGTCATTAATCCACAGCCTGTGCAGTGTGTGTGGTAACTCTGATCCAATATCCTCACTGGAAGAAACCTAAATTCAACTAGAAGAATAGGACGTTTTCTAGACCAATATAATAAAATTATGAACCAAAAATTCAATTGTTTCAAAAGAAGGAAAGAATAAAATAATTTTTGAATGTGGCTAATAGAAAGCAAAAATATCATGGAAGGGCTAACAGAATTACCCTTCCGCTGAAAATAACAAGGAAACTGGACAAAATACGTAAAGTAACTCTGTCCAGACACTGGGCAGTGGGCAGCATTAGCTTGTGATCTTTGGAAAGAGGGAAGCAAACAAGGTAAGACCTAGGATCTTCTTGGCTTTCTGCCAGGTGACAGTGTCTAGGGAGCTCAAGGAAGGGATTATACACACCCCAGTATCTTCAGTATCTTAATAGGGTTAAGAGGAACAGAGATTATAGTTTAGGGGAGTCCAGGTGACTAGAATTTATGGAAAAGAACACCAGAGACGAGGGAACTGAAGAGACCATTTTAAAGATCAGCAAAGGAGTTCTCTGGAGTGTTTGGCAGAGTACCAATCTCCATATCCATGGAATAAAACTCCTTGAGGTGGAAAGTAGGAAAGCAGTGGGCTGAGCATTCCCAGGATGGGGCTAGGAATAGTTCAACACTCAGAGCAAAGAAACTTCACAATATGAAGAGCATTTAGTAGAGACCTCAGAAAGACCAGACTTTATACTAGGGCTAAATTAGCACTAGAGTGAAGACTGTTCTAAACTTCCCCTAGCCAAGCTCAAAGAATCAAGAGGAATGAAATGCACTGCATAGTTTCACCACTTGCTAGAACAATGCACAACACTTGCTAAAGGAAAACAGCAAAATCAGGAGCTCAACAATGTAAGATTTAGTGTCCAGAATCCAGTAAGAAAATAATCAGGCATACAAAGAGGCATGAAAATGTCACTATATGTCCAGGAGAAAAATCCATAGACAAAAATAGAAAAAGAACTGATTGACATGACACAATTGTCAGACACTGACTTTATATAATAATAAGTATTATTATTATTATTTTGGTTTGTGGGATCTTGTTCCCATTTATATAAAATATTTTTAAAAACCTGAAAAAGATCCATTCCAAATTGAAAGTGTTGATCAGAGGATCTTAGTTTTCTTCATTATGTCTTAAGTTTTTTAAAAGGAGATTGTACTCATGTAATACTTATGTAATCAAAATATTTTTAAAATGTAAGTAGGACACACACATAGAAGGAAAAGGTTATATATCAGTAGAACAAAAGAAAAAGATTAGTATCCATAATAAAATCTTAGCTTGGTAGGAGCTGCACAAAGGGGATGATCTGTTTTAAGTAAACATAATCACATGCAAGGGGCTTCCCAGGTGGTGATAGTGGTAAAGAACCTGCCTACCAATGTAGGTTAGAAGAAAGAGACATGGGTTTGATCCCTGGGTCATGAAGATCCCCTGGAGGAGAGCATGGCAACCCACTCCAGTATTCTTGCCTGGAAAATCCCATGGACAGAGGAGCCTGGCAGGCTACAGTCCACAAGGTTGCACAGAATCAGACATGACGAAGCGACTTAGCATGCACACACGATCTGTGCTATAAAAGATGAGGTTACGTGAAAGCACAATATTATAAAAATTATTTTTTGAAATGGCAGAGATTTCTGTAGCTGTATTGAGCGCATTGCTGCTAAGTCGCTTCAGTCGTGTCCGACTCTGTGCAGCCCCATAGACAGAAGCCCACCAGGCTCCCCCGTCCCTGGGATTCTCCAGGCAAGAATACTGGAGTGGGTTGCCATTTCCTTCTCCAATTCATGAAAGTGAAAAGTGAAAGTGAAGTCGCTCAGTCGTGTCCGACTCCTAGCGACTCCATGGACTGCAGCCTACCAGGCTCCTCCATCCATGGGATTTTCCAGGCAAGAGTACTGGAGTGGGTTGCCATTGCCTTCTCCGATTGAGCACGTAGAGGGGAACAATTGTCTTCAGGAGACCAGACACCTGGAAACAATAGGAATCTAATAGGAATCTCCAGCAGTTTTTGTTATCTTTCTGTCTTTTGTTGCTCAGAAGAAAATGACTGAGAGGAACACTGCCTACATGAAGTACTTACTATAAGTCAGGAACTACGCAAAAATAAGACTATGCGTGGAGATCTGGAACAGATAACTTGTTCCCAAATAAAAAGCAGACAGAGAGAAGACACAGTGGAAGCAGAGAGAAACCAGTAAAGCTGGAAAAAGAGAAAAGTCACAAGGGGACCCATTTAACCCTAATTTCTGTGGTTTTCCTGATGAAGATGTGGTGCTAATGGTTTCAGAGTTAATCAGAGAACCATGTGTCTTAAATCTCGGCTCTAAGCCAGATGAAAAAAGACATCCCACTTAAGTGGTGTATTAGGGGCACAAAGGCTGAAAGAAAAAAAAAAAAGACTTGCATAGTAATGATTCTATCTTCGCTTTAAAGCTCCACGGCATTTTTAGAGTCCCTAACAACCGCCAAATCAGGAATTCAAACCACACCCTGGGAAGGCTGGGCTTCCTTTTGTTAAAAAGAAAAACTGTGAATCTCTGAGGTCAGTTACCCAGGCAGCGAAAATCAAAAGTCCTGACTCCTTTCTAACCACTGGATTATCTGCCGTGTGGACCCACACCCACCTACAACACTGCTGAAAGTACCACGACTTAGATCCCTGTCTTTCTCTGGGTACTGTTTCTACAGAAAGCTTCTGATGTCTTTTGCCTCATATTTCACAGAACAGAGAAAAAGCCAAGTGTGAAGAAGAATTTGATTTTTGGCATCCCATTTAGAAGGTTGTACTTAGATCTTCAACCCACGTAAGGCTTATTGTTGAACCAACACCATAAAGAGAATACAGCTTCAGCTTCTATGGAAGACTGTATTATAACCAAAACACTGATTTGATGAACAAATAATTATAATAGCTAATTATTATTTAACTCCTACTATGGGCAGCACATGACTAAAAACTTTACATGTAAAACTCATAAGGTCTTGACAATAATTTTATAAGGTTGGTACTTTTTTACCCACATTTTACAGATGGGAAAGCTGAGGAGCAAATTGGTTATATAAATTCTCCAAAGTCAACATGATAAAAAAGCAGAAAGCCATGATTCAGTCTCAGCAGTCTGATTCCCAGATCCATAAGCTTAAGCACTGTGTATACTGACTCTTGGGCTTCCCTGATAGTTCAGTTGGTAAACAATCCACCTGGAATGCAGGAGACCCCATTTCCATTCCTGGGTCAGGAAGATCCCCTGTAGAAGGGATAGGCTACCCACTGCAGTATTCTTGGGCTCCCCTTGTGGCTCAGTTGGTAAAGAATCCACCTGAAATGCAGGAGATCAAGGTTCAATCCCTGGGTTGGGAAGATCCCCTGGAGAAAGGGAAGACTACCCACTCCAGTACTCGGGCCTGGAGAATTCCGTGGACTGTATAGTCCATGGGGTTGCAAAGAGTCAGACACAGCTGAGTGACTTTCACTTTCACTTTTCATACTGACTCTTGGGCTTCGAAGATGGTGCTAGTGGTAAAGAACCTGCCTGCCAATTCAAGAGACATAAGAGATGGGGGTTCAATCCCGCGGTCGGTAAGATCCCCTGTAAGAGGGCATGGCAACCCACTCCAGCATTCTTACCTGGGAAATTCCATGGACAGAGGAGACTGGCGGGCTACAGTCCATAGGGTGGCAAAGAGTTGGGCACAACTGAAGCGACTTAGCGTGCATACATACTGACTTTTAGAGAAGAAATTAGAAATTATACAACTCTCACATTTAATTTTTCCATATATATAGAATTGATAAACATCAAAGTCCTACACTATATCACAGTATTCTGTGATAAACCATAATGGAAAAGAATATGAAAAAGAATATAACTGAATCAATTCACTGTTCAGCAGAAATTAACACATCATTGTAAATTAATTATACTCCCATAAAATACATTAAAAATAAACTTTTCCACAGACTACAGAAAGAACATTTTTCAACTCATTTTATGAGACCAGAATAACCATTACTCAAAACTTGATAAAAATATAACAAAGGAAAATTATAAGTGAATCTCTCTTGGGAAGATAGAAGCAAAACACAGTATAAAACATTAGATAAGGAAAAGGTAATCGGATAGAAAAAAAAGGATTTCACAAAAGATATCTAAATATTAAGTAAACATATTATTTAGGTGTTCAGTGTCATTAGTCATTGGGGAAAGGCAAATTAAAGCCAAAACAGGACTTCCCTGGTGGTCCAGTGGTTAAGACTCCATATTCCCAATGCAGAGGGCATGAGTTCGATCCCTGATTGGGGAAGATCCTGCATGTCACGCGGCATGGCCAAAAAAAAAAGTTATGCATAAATTAAAGCCAAAGCACATCTACAAGAATTACTAAAATTAAAAAGGCCGAAAATATTAGGAGTTGGTGAGGATGCAAAATAAGTACTCTCACACACCACTGATGGGGACACAAATTGGTACAATTGCCTTGAAGAAGAGTCTAGAAGTATCTGCCAAAAGTGAACGTATACATACTCTGTGGCCCAAAAATTCCACTCTTAGGTTTATACTCAATAGAAATTCATATATGCACACCAAAAGACACAGATTAAAAATATTCATAATACCTTTATTCGTAAGAGTCAAAAACTGGAAACAATCTAAATATCTATTGATGGTGGAATGGATAAATAAAATGTGTTATATGTATGCATGGAGTGCTATACAGCAGTGAAATAAACTATTGCTGTTCACAACAACTTAAATGAATCTTTGCAAACTATAATGTTGAGCAAAATAAGCCAGACACAAAAGTGCATCTGTGATTCCATTCATGTATTGTTTTAAAATAGGCAAAACAAAATCTATGGTGTTAGAAGTCAGAACAGCGCTTTTCTCTGCCAAAATGTTGTAGTGACCAGTAAGAGAAGAAGGAGGGGGCTAGAAATGCTTTATTTCTTGACCTGGTCATTGGGTGCGTGAGAGTGTTCATTAGAGGATCCAAGCATAGTTCGAGAAGAAGCATCTTGGTGAGAACCACTTACATTCAGTGTTACATTCAGCGTAAGTGATTCAACTGGATAAGAGAGACGTTATGCAGATTAAATTTCCAAACCAACTAAACATTATTGCTTCATTTATTGTTAAGTCCTGAGAGTAAAAACATGAAGAGAGAAACTTTGTATCAGCAAATGGTTCACAATCTAACTGAAAGAGAGATTTAAAAAAAAAAGGAATCTATTTCAAAACAAAATGTCCTCTGGTGGAATTGCACAAATTGTTTTCAGAGCTTTGAGAAGCCAGGGAAGATGCTCAGAGGTGGCAACACTGAAAACTTATCAGGATTTTGCAGGTGAATGTGCTGGATTGGGAGTGGGGATCAGACAGACGTACTGGGCTCAGAATTGACAGCATTTGCAAACGGGAACATAGACAAATATAATTCAAATAAGTGAATCATAGGAACATAAGGGTGTGAGTTATGGCTAGAGTTTAAAAAGTAAGACAGAAGAAAGTGGGAGGGGAAGCTGAGCAGGTAAGTCTTTTATTCCATCTTGGTTTTTTATCCCGTGGGCCATAAGAGCTATTGAAAGATTTTTATTTAATCCAGTGTGAAGGATAGACGGGAGGAAGGTATGACTGGAGACTGGAAGATTAGGAAGGAGGTTTTGAAAAATTCAGATACATCTGTCAGGTTTTACCACAGTCATAAACAATCCAAAATCTCAGTGGTTTATAACAACAAATATTCACTTCCTCCAAAACCTTGGTGTCTTACAACCACAAACATTTATTTTTCACTCATGCATCTGCGGGTCGACTGAGGGTTGGTTTTAACTCAGCTGGGCTTGGCTGATTCACATGTATTCCTTGGGTCTTTCATTTCAGGACCCAGGATGAACGAGCGATGGGTTCTCTGTGCCATGCTCTCCTATGGGTAGATGGCAGGAGTGCAGGGCAGAAACGTGCAAGGTTTCCTGAAGCCTCTGCTCAGAGCTGGCACACTGTCCCTTCTGTCCACACCATGCTAGCCAAAGCTTCATGGCCAAGCTCAGAGTCTGTAGGGCACAGCGGGATTCTCCACCCATAGGGTGATGAAGGGGAGAGTAAATACTGGCTGAACTTATTAACTCGACCTGGGCTTCCCTGGTGGCTCAGATGGTAAAGAATCTGTCTGCAATGCAGGAGATTTAGGTTTGATCCCTGGCTGGGAAAGATCCCCTGGAGAAGGACATGGCAACCCACTCCAGTATTCTTGCCTGGAGAATACCATGGACGGAGGAGCCTGGAGGGTTACAGCCCATGGGGTCACAAAGAGTCGAACACCACTGAGCAACTAACACACACATGCATTAACTTAATCTACCAAGCTAAAGATTTTGAACATCCAAACTAGGGCAGACAGAGGAGGGCTGGACAAGAGGGCATCAGGAAAGCTGGGACCATAACCAGAAATTGTGTCCGAGCTGGTTGGCCTGGGCAGAGGTGGACTACCATGTGGGGACACTTGGAAACTAAGTCAGAAGCTTTGCCTCAGGAAAGGGCTTGGGAGAACTGAGTAGTCAATCTGGATCCATTCACGGATCTGACAATGTTCCCGCCAAGGTTAGAAATTCAAGAACACATCTCTCAAAAGGAATAATGAACAAGGAGAATTGAAATGAGGGAGAGGATAGGAGATGATGACTACATGGAGCTGATCTCAAGTCTGTGGCCGTGACCTTCCTGGGAGCTCTCAAAAGACAGCCCCAGGGCAGAGAGAGAAGGACAGAGAGAAGAGAAAGAAGGGGATGGGGGAGAATCTAGGATCCCTCCCAGTTTTCTAGTCTAAGAAACTGGGTGGGTACTAGTGTCCCCTGCTGGGTTCTGGAACACAGAAAAGAGAGAGTTTCAGAGAGAAGATGGTAAGTTCACTTTGGTTTGATTTTTAGATTAGAGCCATCTAGGTGGACACGCCTAGTGGAGAATTGAATATCAAGCTATAGAGCACCTCCCTTTAGTCTTTTACATTGTTTTCACATCCCCAACCTCTCCTCTCCTACCTAGACTAAGTCTGAAATTTTCATGATCCTTTACATGTTCACCTTGTCTTTCTTCTCTGAGCTGCTTGCGTTTAGAGTCAGTGTGCCTCCGGGCATTTTGGATTGAGAGATACACACTGCTGTGTTTAAAATCGATAACCAAAGACTTCCCGGGTGGTCCAGTGGTTAGAACTCTGTGCTGTCACTACCAAGGGCCTGGGCTCAATCCCTGGCTGGGGAAGTAAGATCCCACAAGCAGTGTGGTACAGCCCGGAAAAAAAAAAAGGCTATGGGGCCTCCACTTTGTTGCCACAGCAACATTCTATAAAAAGCCCCCAAATAAGAAGGACTATTTAACACCTCTGAACAATTAGAGATACCCTCGGCTACTCACAGCTTCCTTTCACATACTCAATTTCTCTCAACTAGAAACTATTTATGTTTCATGATTATTTTTGCACCTAGAGACTTAGTAGGTCTTCAACAAATGCTCTATAAATATTTATTTAAAAATAATAAAATAAAATAGATAACTAACAAGGACCTACTGTATAGCCTGGAGAACTCTGCTCAATATCCTATAATAACCTAAATTAAAAAATTTTTTGAAAAAAAAAGATACATGCATATATATAACTAAATCACTAAAAGCAACTAATAACTAATCACCTAAAAGCAACACAGCATTGTTAATCAATGTACTATAAATTCAAATTTAAACATTTTTTAAAAAAGAGTGGGCATGCCTCATTTAACACTGATCATTTGTGTTATACCCCCCGCTACACACACACACACACCCACACACACACACACACATTGATCTAAACTATAAATTGTATGAGCATAAGATCTTATATGTCTTTATGATCTCCTATGGAATTCAACATGCTGCTACTGCTGCTGCTAAGTCGCTTTAGTCGTGTCCGACTCTGTGAGACCCCATAGACGGCAGCCCACCAGGCTCTGCCATCCCTGGGATTTTCCAGGCAAGAACACTGGAGTGGGTTGCCATTTCCTTCTCCAATGCATGAAAGTGAAAAGTGAAAGTGAAGTCGCTCAGTCGTGTCCGACTCTTTGCGACCCCATGGACTGTAGCCTACCAGGCTCCTCCGTCCGTGGGATTTTCCAGGCAAGAATACTGGAGTGGGGTGCCATTGCCTTCTCTGATGGAACTCAACATAGTTATAGGCAAAAGCCTAAATTTGAAAATTTTGTAATGATTTTTAAAAAAGCCAAAACTGCATTGGATGATTAACCACCTCAGTTAAGAATAATAATTGACAACCATTATCCCAAGTTATGAAGTGGCATCACTGTAAAGATCATTTTAAAAGATATCTCTATTTATTTGGAGAAAGCCTGTTATAAATTTTCTTTAAAAATAGCACATTTTTAAACTGTTTCAATACTCATTTTTAAGCACTTATCTCCTGGTGTATATCACCATGGCTATATCTTTGTTCAGTAAACACTGTTAAAATTTTACGCTAGATGTCTTCAGTATGTTGAGTGGCAGATGAAAATCAACCTGGTTTAAAGATTAGGCCATAACAATCAAGAGTGTAAAGAGTTCACAGTTTAAACAGTCGATTACTTCATGGTTTCCTTCCAAGAAGACAAGAATTAAAAAAAGAAGAACATGTTACAAATGTAAAAAAATACCAAGAAACACTATTTTCCAATGATGTGATTATGATTCTTTACATACTTTCATCAAGTCACTGTCCAGTTTCTAAGAAGACATAAGCAAAGGTGCAGTTTGATGACGTCAAACTAATACCATTTTGTTGTTGTTGTTGTTTTGGAGGAGAGACTAGAAAGCAGGTCTCTGATTCCAGATCAGGGCTCTAAGATCCAGCTGTGGGATCTCAGTAGAGCAAGATTAAAAGATAGAGCTGGGGCAGCTAAAATTAAAGGGAATGTTTTTCAGTCTTTTAGCTTCTTTTTTAAAGGTAGGATTTGAAACTTCATTTCGTGAGGTGTTCAACAGGGACCTGGAAAATTGCTCTTAGCATTTTAACATAAATTAAGAATCATTTAAGCAGACCTCTATTCAACTCTTGCCAACTGAACATTTATTTTTCTGGTCAAGGAGGCTTTGCTGTTGCAAATGAAGGGGAAAGGAAGGCATTAGAGCTCGGGTATATCAGTTTAAAAAAAGAGAAAATGAATGTGAATGTTGGATTAACTTCCCTCATAGTCCTTATTCCATTTATCTGGGCAAGGAATTTGCCCCCCACCTGGTTCCCCACCACGACCACAGTGCTCCTGAAAACATTCTCTGAAGACCTAGGTGGCTCCTGAAAACATTCTCTGAAGACCTAGGTGGCTCCTGAAAACATTCTCTGAAGACCTAGGTGGCTGTGGAGAATCGGGACTTGCTGCAGGTGTTTCTTAAAAGCTCATTCGCCCTCTGGAGAGCTATGAAAATAAAAGAGCTCCAGACCTAACGAGAGCTCAGGAAGCAAGGTGGTCATTTGGAAGACCTAAGCTGTGGGGAGCTCTTTCCACTGCACCTGTAAAGAGAGATGAGTGACCTCCAGGGACCATGGAAGCTCAGTTCCATTTTGGACAAGCAACCTCAAGAGTGGGAGATGGGCAATGGGGAAATGAAGGATACACCGTTCCTTGCTGATTCTAAACATATGTAGCCTGGGACATTGGTGAGTTGAGATTGGCAGAGGATAAAAACAAAAATCTCCCCGAACCGCTTTCCTCAGTGACAGCTAGACTCGTTGATTTTTCCACTGGCACCCATTTTCCAAGTTCAGGAACAACAGAGGGCAGTCATCGCTCATGTCTGCATACGACACTTGACACCCATGTTTTCATAGAGAGATCATCTTCTGTGAGGCTGCAAAACATCTGTCTCACTCAGGCAGAGTGGAGAAATTTATATACCCGCAGTCTGGTGGATTCAAAGTCACCACAGACTGTACCTCTCCCTTTCCTTCTTGGCTTCCTCCATTTCCCGAAGCACAACCAGATAGAATGTGGCACAAGAGGCTTCTTCTCTACCCATTTTTCCCTTCCTAATAGAATATGGCAGAAGAAAAACCCTGTGACTTGACAAGTCAACAGCTAATTCAATTGAAGATGGCCCAAGTGGAGTCAAACTCAATCCGGAGTCTCTTCCATCAGAAGGAAGAAGGGGAGCTGGGTGGGTGTGGGAGGGGGTGTCACCAGTTACTTGTCATAGAACTTGAGAATAACACACACTATGAAGTTGCATGTACTGCAGGAACTGAGAAGACAGAGCATATCCTGTCATAACTAATATAGCCCCAAAGCTGCTTTTTCACAGTGTTTAAGCTACGACCGGCTAGTGCTCGATGTAGTCAGTCGTGTCTGACTCTTTGTGACCCCATGAACTGTATGGAGCTCACCAGGCTCCTCTGTCCACGGGATTCTCCAGGCAAGAATACTGGAGTGGGTTGCCATTTCCTGCTCCAGGAAATCTTTCGGACATAGGGATAGAACCTGTATCTCTGTTGGCTCCTGCGTTGATAGGTGGATTCTTTACCACTAGCGCCACCTGGGAGGGTCTGGCTAGAAAGAAAAACAAATTTCAGTCAATCAGTTCAGTCGCTCAGTTGTGTCCGACTCTTTGCGACCCCATGGACTGCAGCATGCCAGGCCTTCCTGTCCATCACCAACTTCCCGAGTTTACTCAAACTCATGTCCATTGAGTTGGTGACACCATCCAATCATCTCATCCTCTGTTGTCCCCTTCTCCGCCTGCCCTCAGTCTTTCCCAGCATCAGGGTCTTTTCCAATGAGTCAGTTCTTCACATCAGGTGGCCAAAGTATTGAAGTTTCAGCTTCAACATCAGTCCTTCCAATGAATATTCAGGACTGATTTCCTTTAGGATGGACTGGTTGGATCTCCTTGCTGTCCAAAGGACTCTCAAGAGTCTTCTCCAACACCACAGTTCAACAGCATCAATTCTTTGGTGCTCAGCTTTTTTTATAGTCCAACTCTCACATCCATACATGACTACTGAAAAAACTATAGCTTTGACTAGACAGACTTTGTTGGTAAAGTAATGCCTCTGCTTTTTAATATGCTGTCTAGGTTGGTCATAACTTTTCTTCCAAGGAGCAAGCATTTTTTAATTTCATGGCTGCAATCACCATCTGCAGTGATTTTGGAGCCCCCCAAAATAAAGTCTGACACTGTTCCCATTGTCTCCCCATCTATTTGCCATGAAGTGATAGGACCAGATGCCATGTTGAGTTTTAAGCCAACTTTTTCATGCTCCTCTTTCACTTTCATCAAGAGGCTCTTTAGTTCTTCTTCGCTTTCTGCCATAAGGGTGGTGTCATCTGCATATCTGAGGTTATTAATATTTCTCCTAGAAATCTTGATTCCAGCTTGTGCTTCATCCAGTTTAGCATTTCTCATGATGTACTCCCCATGAACAGTATGAAAAGGCAAAAAGATAGGACACTAAAAGATGAACTCCCCAGGTCGGTAGGTGCCCAATATGCTACTGGAGATCAGTGGAGAAATATCTCCAGAAAGAACGAAGAGATGGAGTTAAAGCAAAAACAACACCCAATTGTGGATGTGACTGGTGATGGAAGTAAAGTCCGATGCTGTAAAGAGCAATATTGCATAGGAACCTGGAATGTTAGGTCCATGAATCAAGGCAAATTGGAAATGGTCAAACAGGAGATGGCAAGAGTGAACATCAACATTTTAGGAATCAGTGACCTCAAATGAACTAGAATGGGTGAATTTAACTCATTATATCTACCACTGTGGGCAAGAATCTCTTAGAAGAAATGGAGTAGACATCATAGTCAACAAGAGTCCGAAATGCAGTACTTAGATGCAAAAAAACAAATTTGTGACTCTTTTATTAACTCTTTCCTATGGCTCAAGTACTTCTTGTGGTAAAGCCTTATTCATGAAAAAATCAGCTCTAAGGAAATAAGTTCCCTTATCCGCACACTTCTATTAATCTTGACCCAGTAGGTTATAAAGAGTACAACCCACTCATTATAGCGCCACTTGAAATATTATAAACTTTGTCCTCTTTGAAGATGCAGAGCTGAGATATCCTTCAATATGAGCAGTCTACAAACCTTTTGAAGGGTACGATCTATATTCATCTTGATATTTAGCACAATACCTACTAGAGTGTTAGTGGATGTATTTCAATTGGTCAACAAATATTTATTAGACATACATGTCTAAAATACTTTGTTAGTATTACATGGGACATAAAAATGACTAAGAAATGGTCCCAAGATCTTTGTGTTATAGGAGAAGGTGATTAGTGATTTGCAAATATTACAGTAATGCCAAGTGAAGTAAGAGGAGTGTCGTGAGAAAAGTGTGAAGCAATTTAAAAGGAGAGAGGAAGCATTTCCTCCTGGAGGTATGCATAAAGCCTAACTAAAGGAAATGGCGTTTGAGACAGCACTTTCAGATCATCAGGATTCCAACAGGCAAAACTATAAGCTGTGTACCTAGTCCTTCACTTTTTCTGAAAGGAGAGATAGAGATAGGTGTGGATTCTTCGGGGTTCCCAGGTGGCCCTAGTGGTAAAGAACTCACTTGCCAATGCAGGAGACAAAACAGATGTGAGTTTGATCCCCTGGGTCAGAAAGATCCCCTGGAGAAGCGCACGGCAACCCACTCCAGTATTCTGGCTTGGAGAATCCCATAGACAGAGGAGCCCGGCAGCCTAAATCCATAGGGTTGCAGAGAGTCGGACAGGAATGAAGATACCCAGCATGTACGCATGGATTCTTCAGTCATTCACAGGCAATAGAATATGGTTTGGCCAGATGGTCATGGATGCTAAAGGAATAAAATTAGAGAATTGATTGTGAGAAAGTCTTCAGAAAAGGCCTGTGGAGGGATTCCTAAAAGTTACAAAGAATGAAAGAATATCTATATTCCACTGAAAATTCACCAAAGGGGAGCCTACCTAGGTGAAGCCTACCTAGTCAGGAGGGCAAAACGTATTCTGTCAATTTCAGTCAGCCTGTTTCCCTGGCTACCCTAGAGCTTGACTGGCCCTGAGAGTGGAGACTTTCTCTCACTTGGGGAGATGCAGAAAATGTTACTGCTGGATGCTGCTTGCTTCAGGGAAACATCAGAAAAGTTTTTTTTTAAATACATATATATATATGTATTTCTTTTACTTTGTACTTTACAAAATTTATTAAATAATAAGCGCTACTAACTTTCATTATCTTAAATACAGTATTTAAACTATGTTTTCCTAGATGAATGTGTTTCTTTTTTTTTTTTTGCACAAAGAACAGAGTAGGTGAAAAGTGAGCTTATAAAAACAATTGAATCTTCAGTACAGAGACCTAGTGAGAACTTGACATACATTTAAGGACAGATAACTCTTTGCCCGCAATTATATACATCCCTATCCCACCTCCCAAAGAAACTATTTGGGCCTCTATATGGTACATATATAAACTATATGGTACACATATATGGGGCTTGCTCAGATGGTAAAGAATCTGCCTGCAATGCAAGAGACCCAGGTTTGATCCCTGGATTGGGACGATCCTCTGGAGAAGGGAATGATAACCCATTCCAATATTCTTGCCTGGAGAATTCCATGGACAGAGGAGCTACAGTTCATGAAGTCACAAAGAGCTAGACAGACTGAGTGACTAACACAGACACACACATACACATATATCAGAGTATATATATTCTCAGAGAGATTTAAATATATTGAATTCATAAAATAAAACATCTATGTATGAAAAAGAATATGAAATTATTTTAGAAACACTTGGAAATTTAAGATATAATTATTGATTTAAATAATTCAATACATAGATTGAATAGGAGTATGGGCATAGAGGAACATCAAATATCTGAGCTGGAAGGCTGAAATGAAAGATTATCCCAAAATACAGTACTACAGCATGGTACTATATGCTAGCAGAAAAAATGGAGACATGAAAAATAGATATAGGAGTTCTAACACATGCCAAATAGAAACTCCAGAAGAAAGACAATGGAAATAATGAAATTATTAAAAATAAAAAATAAAATTATCCAAAGTAATGAACACAAAGATTTTAAAGTTTTAGAAGTAATGAAGAAAAAAATGCCTTAAGTACATTCTGGTGAAATTTCAGAACTCCAAGCATAAAGAAAAAATCTTAAAAATATCAAGAGTAGAGTAAGGAGTTGCTCACAAAAAAAATAAGAATCGGATTAGTATCCATTTTGTCACCTCCAAAACTCGATGCTGGAAGACAGTGACAGGAAATTAGAAAGGAAAAGAAAAAATGCATAGTAAATACAATAGAAACAATAAATCCAAGCATATCATTAATCATAATAAAAAATACAGCTAACTTCAGAGCGAAGAGACAGGAGGTAGGAGCCAGCTATATAATGATTATAATAGGTATGTGTAAAATAAAATGACACAGAAAAAATCTACTGCAAAGAATTAAAAAGATAAGTACTAGACAAATAATTCTGGAATATTAATATCAGAAAAAAATAGGAATAAGATAAAAGTAATGAAGAACATTTAGAACTTCCCTGGTGGTCAGTGGTTAAGAATCCTCCTGCCAACGCAAGGGACATGGGTTCAATCCCTGGTCTGGGAAGATTCCACATGCCGAGGAGCAACTAAACCCAGGCTGCACAACTGCTGAGCCCACGAGCCCTAAAGCCTGGGCTCAACAGCAAGAGCAGCCACCACAATGAGAAGCCCACACCACAACTAGAGAGTAGCCCCTGCCCACTGCAGCTAGAGAAAGCCCGTGTGCAGCAACAAAGACTCAGCACAGTCAGATAAATAAAAAAAAAATTAGAGCATTTATACTGACATTGGCATAAATTACATTGATACATTTGCAGAATCTACAAATGATGCAAATGCAATCAAAATCTACATTTTGGAGTAGAAGGAAGATCCTGTAACTAAATGAACTAAGAATCAATTCAAGCTAAAGAGAGAGAGAAAGACAGAGAGGAGGAACAAATAATTGAATAAGCTAAAAAATGTTAATAAACATGAAAGTAGTAAACAAAAATAAGTAGATGACTAATCAAATGAAAAGCTAGTTCTTCCTATAAGCGTTCTTTTAAAAGAGCAATAAAATAAGCAGAATTTGTCAAATATGACCATGGTGAAGAAGGAATATATATAATAATCTTAGGACTGAGAAAGAAAAGATATGGAAAAATATTAATTATAAGCAAGTCAAATACAAATTTATACCAAATAAATTTGAAAATTAGTTGAAATTGATTATTCTTTAGGAAAAACTGAGTAATCAAAATTGACTCAGAAAGGAACTGAAATCCTGAAAAGACCAATAACCACAAAAGAAATTTAAGAGGTAACAGAAACCCTAAAAAGGGCACAATGCCCAGATGATCTTCTGGGCACATTGTACTAAACCTGCAAAGAACGGATTATTCCTGTATTATTTACACTGTTTAAGAACATAAAAAGAGATGGAAAGTTTTCAGTTCATTCTACAAATATAGCATAACACTGAATCATAACCAGATAAAAATAGAGGGGGAAAAACCACCCACAAACAATACAAGAAACCCAAAGACAAATAGAGGCAAGAATGCCAAACAAAATACTAGGAAATTTAACTTGACACTACATTGAGAATTACATCATGGACTAGTAGTCTTTTTCACAGGAATTCTAGGATAGTTTAACATTAGCCTGTCCCTTACTGTAATTCACAACACTAAGAGCTTAAAAGAGAAAAATTATATCATTCTCTCAGTACATATGAAATGACTTTTGCTAAAATTACTGATTGTCCTGATAAGAAAAGTTGTATTAAGCAACTTGATAGAAGATACTGCCAGAAACCTACACAATGCCTTCGATGAATCATAAGGATCATTCTCACTAAAGTGAAAGGTTCCACCACTCTT
Organism: Giraffa tippelskirchi; assembly: GCF_054371585.1. Classification (NCBI taxonomy): domain Eukaryota; kingdom Metazoa; phylum Chordata; class Mammalia; order Artiodactyla; family Giraffidae; genus Giraffa; species Giraffa tippelskirchi. The sequence goes on from NC_137285.1 coordinate 54,649,312, forward strand.
GTAATGCTTCGGTAGAAACTATTCTACCGCAAGGAAGACATATGATCCAGGAAACAGGTGATTCAACATGGGAAAAAGGCAACGGAAAGCCCCAAAAATCTGGTGGAAAAAAAATCCAGGCTGACAGATGTGCATCAGATCTAGAGAGTAATGGTAGGGGGTTGAACGGCTATAGGAAGGATAATTCCAAGAAAAAGGAAGAGAAGTAACTGATAGAACAGTATTAGCATGTATTATGAAGAGATGGAGACTTCTTCAGCAGAGTTTTCATGTGAATTAGTAATAGGAATCTAGAAAAGTAAGCAAAGAGAAAAAATTAGTTAACTATTAATTTGGGGGAGAGTTATTTAAGAAAATTAATTGAATTAGAGTACACTATATGACTCAGTGGCAAATAATATATATCGTCACAATAATGTTAAAGGTAAAGTCTGAATACTGATTTAACCAAAATGGTGTTAGAACCTGTTTGGGAAAATAGGACGAGAAGAAGAGTTGTTTACATATAAAAGCTAATTCCTTATCTTCCATAGTAGATAATTTCTAAAACTTTAAAAAAAATAGTAGCATGTTGTTTAGAAATACACTTATATTTACATATTTATATTTCTAAATATGTTTATATTTAGAAATATAAATGTGAAAGCCAGATGAAGCTGTAAGAATTAAGAATTGATGGTGGTGCCACTGATGTGTAGTAGCAGTGAAGAGGGATGTGTCTAGGACTGTAGGGTCTTGTTGTAAGTCTCCTAAAACTCATTCACTTATTTAAGTATCTGCATGTATTACTTTGATTAAAAAAAAAAATTAGATTCAGATTTTAAAAAAGAAAGAATAACAATACCCAGGAAGGATGTGAAGAAATGTATATTGGGTACTTTCTGTCAAAGTATCCTCTGACACTACAGGCAGAGAATAAATTATTATGAGCTTTCCAGAAAGCGTGTTAACAGAAAATACCAAAATTTCAAATCCAACAATTCCTCCTCTGGTAAATTATTTCAAGGAAAACAACACAGCAGATATGCAAAGATTTACTGAAAAGGATGTCACAGCAACATTCCTTAAAATATTGGGACACTCTCACTATTCATGTACATTAATAAGGGAATGATTAAGTAGATTATGCTCTTCCATACAATGGAATACTTGTAGGCTTTGTAACATAATAGTATAATGCAGTAGGGGGCTTCCCAGTTGGCTCAGCAGTACAGCATCCGCCTGCCAATGCTGGAGACGTGGGTTTCGTCCCTGGGTCGGGAAGATCCGAGGAAGAAACAGCAGCCCACTCCAGCATTCTTGCCTGGAGAATCCCATGGACAGGGGAGCCTGGCGGGCTACAGTCCACAGGGTCGCTAAGAATCAGACACGACTGAAGCACACACGCATACGTGCTGCTGCTGCTGCTGCTGCTGCTAAGTCGCTTCAGTCGTGTCCGACTCTGGGCGACCCCATAGACGGTAGCCCACCAGGCTCCCCCGTCCCCGGGATTCTCCAGGCAAGAACACTGGAGTGGGTTGCCATTTCCTTCTCCAATGCATGAAAATGAAAAGTGAAAGTGAAGTCGCTCAGTCACGTCCGACCCTTAGCGACCCCGTGGACTCAGCCTACCAGGCTCCTCCGTCCATGGGAGTTTCCAGGCAAGAGTACTGGAGTGGGTTGCCATTTCCTTCTCCGATACATGATGCAGTGGTTTTCAAATCATGCTTTTGGGAGTCTGCATTAGCTTCCCAGGGCTGCCACAGCAAAGTGCCAAAAACTCGGGGGGCTTAGAACAACACAACTGTATCGTCTCACAGTTCTATAGGCTGGAACAAGTCTAGATCAAGGTGCCTCAAGCGTTAGTTCCTTCTGAGGGCTGGGAGGGAGACTCTCTTCCATGCTTCTCTTCTAGCTTTTGGTGTTGCTGGCCATCTTTGGGGTTCCCTGGCCTGTAGCTGCCTCCCCCTTATCTCTGCCTTCCTCTCCACGTGGTGCTATCTGTGTATATGTGTCTGTCCCTGCTTTTGTGTCCAGTTTCTCCCTTTTTCATAAGGACACCTGTCATATTGGATTAGAGCCCACCCTAACGATCTCATCTTAACTTGATCATTTGCGAAGTCTGTTTCCAAATCAGGTTACAGGCACTGGGGGTGGACTTCACCATCTTTGGGAGGAGGGATACAATTTAACCCATAACAGAGTCTTAGGGTTTCTGAAGAGTTCCTCAAAAACCACTGAACTATTGGTCCTGAGATGGAAAATTCTGGAATTCTATTGCCCACTTCAACTAGAAACTTTCCATTTTTTATAAATTAGTATTCTGAGTGTTCCTGTGAAGGAAGGGCCTTCTACCTCCTTTACTTCAAAATATCTACCTTCCTACTACTTTAAAATATTTAAAAGCTACCAAAATACAGCTTTATTTTTTTTTCCCAATATATTGCTAATTGAAGAAGGCAGTTTTCAAGCAGGTGAACACGTTCCCAGTTCTGCAAAACTACAAAAATCCTTCTTTATATTTACATCTACAGTTCTTATATTTAGATTTATATCATTGTTTATATCACGAACCCCCAAAATATTCACAGTATTAACAGGTTACAATTCTCAAGTGTCCTTTTTTTTTTTTTTTTGTGTGTACACATTTAGTTTTATTGTAACAAAGCAACTTGTACACTTTTAACGTTTAAAACTGAGCATCATCTTTCCTTTCCAGTGAAACAAAAAGAAAAATTTAAAAATAAACAGGAACAAAATTACAATAGAGAATGTCAATTGCAAATAAGATCCTACAGGTTCTGCTGATTCTCCCATCGAGTGGCAGGGCTCAAGTCATCATTAGGAGAGAATTTATTTTAAAAGTGTCATCTTAAACTGCAAGGATGTCCGTTAAACATCACAATTAAACATGCCAAAGGAGAAGCCATGCTGTCAAAATGCCCACTTAACCCACCCAAACATCTCAAACCCACCCTTTGCTGACCTTCTATAACCCCATTTTTTTAAGTTTTTTTTCTTTTTTTAAACAAGAGAAAGTAGACAGATACATGTTGGTAAATGCTAACTGTCCATATTCACATAGAGACACAGTGTAATCTCTGAGCCCAATATACAGAGAAAGGAGGAAAAAAGCTAGAATTCTATGCACTACTACACAGGGGCCTAGCACCCTCCAGCTTCCAGCAGAGCTAAGGGAGCAGAAGGTTTTTCTTTTTTTCCCACAGAGCATGGTGGTGTTGATTCCATAGTTTTTGTTGAGACAGGAAGGGATAAAAATGAATTTGGAACAGAAAGGGGTAGAGATTCTTTTCCCACTGAATTCTGCTCAAGGTATTCCCCCCCCAATAAGTTGTGAACCATGGTATAAAGGAGAAAAGAGACCTCAAAAACAGGGCGACTGAGCACAAGAGGAGGAAAAAAAAAAAAAAAAAAAGACTGCAACTTGCTCCCAGGGACTGGAGAAAATTAAAAAAGGTTGGAATCCATCATTGTTCCATTAGTCATCTTCTCCTTCATCTTCCTCTCCTTCCTCCCCCTCATCATCATCTTCATCTTCTTCACCTTCATCCTCATCCCCTTCTTCATCAATATCTTCCAATCCTTCTTCCTCTTCATCATCGTCATCATCCTCTTCTCCTTCCCCTTCCTCATCATCCATGTCAGGAACCAAGTAGTACTGTAATGGATTTGGCCAAATATCATCTTTGATGACCTCTCCTAACTCATCTGCACCTGCATCAGAATGATCAGTAAACCAGGTGAAGAAGCTTTCTGGTTCCTCATGCTGTCTCTTCCTGCTGGCTTTATTCTGTGTTTGACTTGATCGTTTCGTCAAATCCTTTCCAGATTTCCATTTGATTTCAGTGGACTTTGAAGATGGATCACCACTCTCATTCAGATGAAATTCTTTGGAGAGAATTTTATTTTCGAAGTAAGGGTTTTCATCAAAATAAAAATCTATTCTGTAACCTGATTTAATGTCTTCAAATTCTGTCACTTCAACTCTTGTCAAATAATGCAGCGCCTCTTCATCCTCCTCCCCAAGCAGTGCAGACACTTGTGGATGGTTAACAAATGTTGTTACCCAAAAATTTGGGATTTTGGCGATCAATTCTGACCTCTTCTGAAAAAATGGTTGGCGGAGTTTGTTATATTTCTGTTCTACTTTCAAAATCTCCTCACTGGCTTGTTCATTAAGTCTGTCTATTTCATTTTGTACTTCATCAATATGTTCAATTGCTTCTTGCTGTTCTTTTTCTTCCTTCGGCAAGTTTGAAGAAGCAGATGCCTCGTCTGGCCTGGAAGCAGGAGTAGGCCTGGCTTTCTTCAGTTTCTTCGCTTGGGGTGGAAGAGAAGACTGGTGTTTGGGGGCCATGCTGGGGGAAAAAAAAGCCAAGAATCCTCCCAGGGGAAGAGAGAGGTACTGCGAGCTCAGAGAACTCTCAAGTGTCCTTTATATTTGTCTTCAAATTTTTCTAGGTCTATTTTTTTACAGTGACGTATCTGTGTAATAATAAAAGACTATAACTATTTTTTAAAGAGAGAAAGAGGTTACTTATGACATTTGGTAAATGCAATTTGGTAAACTGATACAGTTTTGACCACCCGGCTTGGCTTATAAGAATTTCAAACTAAGATAATATGGATGACTATTCACTTCTCTCCAAAAGATTGGCCTTGCCATTCAAACTTAGCTGGAAAAAACTGAGTCTATAAATCCAAGTGTCTATTGGTGGATAAATAGATAAATAAAACATGGCCTTTATAGACAATGAAGTATTATTCAGCCTTTAAAGAGAAAGAAATTCTGACACATGTTACAACGTGGCTGAGCCTTGAAGGCGTTATACTAAGTGAAATAAGCCAGTGACAAACGGACGAATATTATATGATTCCACTCCTCCGAGGTATTTAGAATAGTCAAATTCATAAAAACAGAAAGAAGAATGGTGTTTGCCAGGGGCTGAGAGGATGGGTGAATGACGAGTTATTGTTTAATGGGTACAGGGCTTTATAAGATGAAAAATAGCCCTGGAGGTGGATGGTGGCAATGGTTGCAGACCATGTGAATGCACTGAATCCCACTGGATGGTGCCCTTAAAAATGGTAAAATGGAAAATTTTATGCCATGTATATTCTACCACAATTTAAAAAATAAAGAAACTAAATATAAAAGAAATTGAATCTCTAAACACTTGAAGGTAGTGTATACCTAGCTGACATTCATTTTAAATTTCTTAAGCTCATTTATTTGTTATTTTTCATCAATGAATCATCATGATCACAATCATCATTTTCATCTAGACTGTCATCATCAGACGGTCTAGGAAACCAGTTGCATGCTTTACTCCAAAGATTGTTTTTCATTTCATCATACAAGCAGCATACATATTTTTTGGTGAAAAACACTAAAAGAGCTCTGAGAAGGTCCTTCTTTGAAATTTTTCGATGGATTCACCTAACCTCAACATTCCCTTCCTTGCCCCCCAGGGAAACCTCTCCCCAGCCCAGCACCTTCCACCTCCCAGCCACAAGAAGGCTAAACGAGATAATCAGAAAAGCTACTCAAGAAAAGAAGAAGGAAGAATCAGCTACATATTCAACAAGGCAAGGAAGAAGAAAATGCAAATCTGTTCCAGTTCTCCAGTTTCACCTTAAAGGCACAAGACTGTAGATGCTTATGAACAGCTTTTCAAAGCCTAAATTCACAGCCTCTCCACGCGGGAGGTTACCAGCATCTGAAGAAAAACAACCACTACCAGAAAAGCTCTTCTTTGTTTTCATTCTTTTCAGTCCTTCAGGAAACTCTTGATAATGTGAAATGTTATTACTGCAAATGTTGGCCCAGGCAAGTTTACTCCAGAGTCTGACTATCACTGACTGTTCACAGAATAAAATCATTTTTAAAGCCTGCGAGGAGAGCCAAGTGCAAACCACAAATCAGAAAACCACCAAGGCGGGCTGGCCTCGCTGCCAGAGTTTAATGTGATCTAATGGGAGGACAAGAAGATGTGAGAATTTGATTTTACAATGCTCCATGTAACATTTGGCTATACAAAGGGGTTGGGCCCAACTTCCCCATCCTTAAGCAAACATTTGAAGTAATGTTTTACTTTCTCATCAGTTTTAATTCTGTCAACCAGGATGTAGAGATTCAGCCTGCCCTGCTCATTTTAAAAGTGCCGTCTACTTTGGGTGGTTATAGATTTGCTGAATATTGATTCATATAAAATGAAGATGGGCAGGTGGGGAAGGGGCCAGGAAAATAGGATGAAGCTATTTAGTGGCAGTGTCTCAACTGGATTGCAGCTCTCTCCTGCATTTGTGATTTATTCCACGGGTGGGAGGACAGGGGACAGCTCACTGAAGAGCATTCTTTCACAAGCAAAAGCTAACCCCAGTGAGAGAGAGTCAGATCTGGGCTGGATCATGTTGCCCAGTCTCCCACCAAATGGGAACGGAACTCAAATGTAACTCTATTTCCCATCATTCACTTTTAAAAAAAAATGTAAAAAAAGAAAATGGTAGCAACATTGAAACTCTCTGCCCATGGGAAATTAACAACTGATGGATCTATGGAGTAAGGAAGGTCCATCATGAAATCCCATGTAAGGCATATATACAATGAAAAACAAATGAAAGTCACATTTCATGCTGTTCTTATTTCTGTTGCCAGGAGAATAAGAGTCAGATCTCTTTCCCTCTTCTTACAGAATAATGCATCTTAACAACACCAAACTCCTACTTACATTGTCATCTTAAAGCAATTACAAGGTTGACCCAGTGAAGAAATGCGAAACCCACAGACTGTAGTTTGTTAATGTAATAGTTGCTAAGTTAACTGCAACATAGCCCAGGATGCAGGAAGAAATATTAGAACTTTTAGTTCTATTGACTTTTTATCTAAAAAATAAGAAAGTAAGCCTCGCCAACAGTTAAAATGAAAAAGACACTAGCTATTGTCAACTTGGTACAGATATAGACAGAGGATCCCCTAGCACCTGGGGCTTGTGAGTCTTCCTGAAGGAAGCTGAGGCTTCCACAGTGCAGAGGGTGTGACACCGGTCGCCTCAGTTCAGGAAGGCTGGGCTGCAGTAATTATGGACCAAACATGCCATGGCTTGGCACAAAAGAGGTTTATTTTTAGCTCAGGGAGTCATTCTGGTGATCAGATCAGCAGAGTAGCTCAAGTCACTCAGGCACTCAGGTTAATGAAACTCTGCCAACTTCTACTCAGGGTCAGCATGGCCATCTGCATCTCTCCCAGCCCGAAGAAGGACGGGATATGGAGAATCAGCCCTGTGAATGTATTTCATGGTCCCAGCCTAGAAGAGGCACATATTGTTTCAGCTCCCCTTTCTTTGGCTAGAACTTGGACTCATAGCCACGTCTAACCACAAAAGGGAGGAGTGGGGTGGGAAATGTACCTGGTTATCAGCCCAGGAAGAGGAAAAAGGATCCTGGTGAACAGCCCACAGCCTTCTCGACCACTGAAGTCCTCATGCACTCAGTGTATTACAACGTCTCTCTCTCCATGTGTTCCCTTCTCATAGATTTAACCATTGTCATGAAACTTAATCTCATAAAATGAACAGGCGGCTTAAAAGGATTCCTACCAAAATGTCACAAACTGAAAAACAATACTAATAATTCGAGCACAAGCCAGTAAGAAGAAAAGACCAGAGTTGAAGTGTCTCATATTTTTAACTCTATCAGTCACAGTCTGAGGCTTAAAAAAAAAGACTATTAAATTACTTCTGATAAGAAGCAGATTAAAAATTCTCAAAGAAAGTACGTTTATTTAAAATGCATATTTATATCCACTTATAATAAGGAACCTCACTATATATATTTATATATACATATACATTATATATACATATATAACAATGTTAATAAGAATGTGAACATATCATAATTAACAAAATACTTAAGTAACTGTAAAATGAGCTGGAGATAAGCTTCTATATTATATTATATTAATTTAATTTAGGTTACTTCAATTTAGCAGCTTAAAGTCATGCTATACCCAATCTCTTATTTTGAAAAAAACTTATTAACCTTGCTGATACATGTTTAGAAGCCTCTTTTGAGATTTCCGATTCAATAACAAAATACAAAAAGCCGCAAACAATTGGATTCTCCTCATTTTTTCTTTCCCTTGTATTAAAATGGCAAAATAATATATGTATAACAATATGGCAACAAACAAAGGTATATTCCTTTGTCACATAGAAAAATGCTAAAGTTTTAAGAAATAATTAAAGTGTATTATGCAGCATTGGAGTTTGATTTATAGATGGATGAAAGCACAGGTGTTTCTACATAACTCAGGTTATGGTACTTGCTAGATCATTTTCAATAAATTAAACATACAGTGATTCATGTGTATGAATGTGTGCATCAGTGCATAGGCACCTTCTCTCTTGCTCTCTCTCTCTCTCTCTATATATATATATATATATATGTATTCTAGAGAATGTATATTCTCAGTAGTCATTCAACCAATATTTATTATCGAGTACCTATTCATACACTCATGGAATCTTCATTAGTGTCAATAGTAAATTTAACAAAAACTTATTTTAAGAGAAAACTGTTTAAGTATATCCATTGATGGAGCAACTACTCTGACTGTAATGTTTGAAAAGTTCTCTGGGATGAGTTTACTGAGGTAGCACAAACATATTGCTCCACCATTCACAGGCACTCATAGACAAGTCACTGCAACAAAATGCTCATTCATAGGCAAGCCACTGCAACAAAATGTCAACATTTAGAGAAATTTAGGGAGACTAGAGCTCACAAAAATGGTGAAGATTTGGGACTTAGTGACTATAACTTCCCGGAGAAGGCAATGGCACCCCACTCCAGTACTCTTGCCACTTCTGAGGAATTTGAAGAGTTTATGGGAGAAGGGCAGTATATAATAGGAAACTGAAGGTTATACATATGTTCTAACCATGAAATGTTGAAGTCATCTTAGAAAATCATACCTTGGTCAAAAGTTGCTTAAAGAATCAGCAGTCTTTTCTCAGTACTTGGAGCAAAAGTGGTGTCCTTGCCAGCCAAGTCCTGTGAGCCAAAGCTAGGGGTTGAGGGCGATACTCTGTCACAGGGATTGCAAATGCAGGTGGGTCTCCATTCCGTGTGATTGACATCCTGCACATGCTTCTTGCAGACCAGCCCCACACAGAGCAGTGCTACTTCATTTCAGTTATTGGATTCTTCTACTCTGTTTGCTTGCTGTTTATAATTTCTAACTCTTTGTTTAAAACTCCGTGTAACTGCTTACCCTGTGCATTCATTCTTTCCCTGAGTTCTTGGATCATTTTTACAATCATTACTCTGAACCCTCTCTCAGGCAGGTTGCCTATCATCACTTCACTTATTTGTTCTTCTGGGGTTTTATCTTGTTCCTTTGTCTGGAACATGTTCCTTTGCCATCTCACTTTGCTTAAATTTCTATTTATATGTTTACATATGTAGTATGTTAGTCATGTTTCTCATGAAGAAGTGGCCCTCTGTAGGGAATGTCCTATGTGTCCCAGCAGTACACTCCCTTCTCAGCACCCAAAGACCAGGGACCAGCTCGTCCCGGAGTAGGTTCTGACCTGTTTGTGGATTCAGTTTCACAGGCTGCAGGAGCATAGTTTTAATGCTTCTGGTGTCTGCCCCCTGGTGGGTGAGGCTGGTCGAGGCACTTGTGAAAGCTTTATGGTGGGAGGGTTGGTGCCTGCACATGGGTGGATGGAGCTGGGTCTTATCTCTCTAAAGGACAGGGCCTCAAATGTCTACAGGTGGCTATAGGCTCAGAAAGTCTTTAGGCATCCTATCTGCAGATGGGTGGAGCTGTGTTCCCATCCTTTTAGTTGTTTGGCATGAGGTGCTCCAGCACTGAAGCCTATAGGTTGTTGAGTGGGGCTAAGTCTTGGTGCTAATGACACAAGCAAAACATCTGCCTCCAGCAATAGTTCATGCAGATGAACACTCCCTGATATGTCTGCCAACAGCTTTTATGACACCTGAGGGAGCCATAGCTGCCCCTACTGTTCCCCCCACAGATGCTCAAAGACCAGCAGGTAGGTGTGACCCAGGCTCCTATGAGGTCACTGCTTTTACCCTGAGTCCCACTGCATGCAAGACCTTGTGTGCACCCTCCAAGAGTGGAGTCTCTGCTTCCTCCAGTCCTGTGGAGCTTCTGCAATCAAGCCCCACTGATCTTCAGAGTCAAATGATTCGGGGACTCCTACTCCTAATGCAGAAAACGTTGGCATATTATATTTTCTTGGGCTCCAAAATCACTGTGGACGGTGACTGCAGCCATGAAATTAAAGGACACTTGCTGCTCGGAAGGAAAGTCATGACAAATCTAGCAGCATATTAGCAAGCAGTGACATCACTTTGCTGACAAAGGTCAGAATAGTCAAGGCTATGGTTTTTCCAGTAGTCATGTAGAGATGTGAGAGTTGGACCATAAAGAAGGCTGAGCACCAAAGAATTGATGCTTTTGAATTGTGGTGTTGGAGAAGACTCTTGAGAGTCCCATGGATGGCAAGGAGATCAAACCAGCCAACTTTAAAGGACATCAACCCTGAATATTCATTGAAAGGACTGATGCCTAAGCTGAGGTTCCAACACTTTGGCCACCTGATGTTAAGAGCCAACTCACTGGAAAAGACCCTGATGCTGGGAAAGATTGAGGGCAGGAGAAGGGGGCAACATAGAAGGTTGAATGGCATCACTGACTCAATGGACATGAGTTTGAGCAAACTCTGGAGATAGTGAAGGACAGGGAAGCCTGGCAAGCTGCAGTCCGTGGGATCCCAAAGAGTCAGACATGACTTAGCAACTGAACAACTACAACAGGCTGGGGAGCCTGAAGTGGGGCTCAGAATTCTCCCTCCTAAAAGAGCACTTCTGTCATGTACTTATTCTCCAGTTCGTGGGTCACCCACCTGGGGGGTATGGGGTTTGATTTTATCGCTAGTGCGCCCCTCCTACCATCTCATTGTGGTTTCTTGTCTTTAGAACATCTTTTTTGGTAGGTTCTGGTCTTTACTGATGGTTGTTCTGCAGTTAGTTGTGATTTGGGTGTGCTTATGAGAGGAGGTGAACTCAAGGTCCTTCCTCTCCGCCACTTTGTCTTCGTCCAGATCAATGCTACTTGAATCAACACCTTGTCCAAGCAAGAAGAAAAGCAGTGGAGAGCCTAAGAGGTATCCTTAAAAGCTACCCAAGCAGGATCATCTAGCACCAATGGCTATCAAGACATATCTAATTTGTAAGCTATAGGCATATAAGCTATAACTTATAAGAACGGATGAGATCAAACCTGAAGACAGGGAGAAAAGCAGAAGTCACAAATGGCAGCCTGTTTTTGGCCAAGCCAATAAATGAGTTTTGTTTGCCTTGGACAATGTTTTTTTTTTTAAAAACGGTGTTATCTGACTACATTTGAGCCAACTCAAATTGCCCCAAAATTGGGCAATTGCATCCAACAAAATCAATTTCCAGCTTCTCTTGAAAAATTAGAAGTTATTACAACACTGGGCTCACGTTACCACTTGGCAATGATTAGAGGGAACTGAGAAGTACTGGCTACCTTAACAATGACGGTGTGTCTGTCAGTTAGCCACTGCTCTCACTGATTGCAGTAGTTTTATTTACCTGCTTGTTCCCGGTAGGCATCTGAATTCATGACCTTCTGGTTAAAATTAGAGAAGAGGTCTGAGAAATGGAAGAATTTGCCTCCTGCTATAGCTTTTCATAAGCCAGTATATTTTCCCCCTATCTAAAGATTTATTCATCTTTTTATTCTCATAGGACCCTACTATTCCCTGGGGTTTGCACATAATGGAGATTCCCTAAGTATTTTCTGAAGTTTTTTTTTTGTGTGTGTGTGAGGGGAAAGGTTGGCTGTTTTGGTTTGTGGGGGGTTTTATTTAGCTTCAGATAAGTCAGTGTTTATACCTAATTGCACTTTTTTAAAACCTGAATTTGATGTTCATTTATTCAATGGCATGTTCATAGTTCATTCCTCCTGTTCACTGTCATCACCTTGAACATCTGCTCTGATCATAGTAATATTAATAAAACAGTAATGGCCCATTACCTGTCCAATTTCCTCTAAAATTGGAAGATCTTACAGAATTTTTATTACCTCCTGCTGTGAGTAGTAAGAATTTGCACACACAGAGTTGGGTAATATAGGGAGTTCTGTGTAATGCAAAGAATATAATAAAGCCTCAAAAAATAAGAAATAAAATTTCCTTTTCAGTTGATTGGGCTTTTCCTTAGTTTTCCCTACCTTCCTTCACTTGGAAAGATAATAGAGAAGAACTGAGATCATACATCTTGATGAATGAAGTAACAAGGGAGATAGAAAGAGGAGAAATTTCCATTCTCAAAAAGGAAAACTGCTACTTCATAGAATCTACTGTATCAGAATCTGATCAAGCTTCACTGGCTTTGGCAATAAGTTCTTCCTACAATTTGGAAATACAAAGGAATTGTACGATCAACATCACAGAAATGCCAGAGTCACTTATCTGCACACCCTCAATCATTGTATTTTAATTTTCTCACTTTTCTTCTGCCAACTGAAGGAAGCAAGAAATGAGCTGATATTAGAAATAAGATACAGCAAGTCTGAAATGGCAGGAGATCAATAATAAAACTGACGGTCGAAAGTTTCCTCTCACTTTCAACAGTTCCCTCAAACCAAAAATAATAAAAATAAATTTTATTTAATCACATTAGCTCATTAATCACATAAAGGCCTGGCTGTTGACCCTTCACCTTTCCCAGTGGGGCTGAGAAAGTCAACAAACTAATAAAATAAAATGAAGTCTCTAACCAGAAATTTGAAAAAAAAAAAAATCCCTTCATTAATGATTAAGAATAATGTACCCTTGAGATTCAAGTTAATTTCTCCAAAATTTCATTTTAAAAAATCATGAATATTAGCTAAACCAAACAAATGGGATTTTTTGCACCCTCTTTTTTAAAAATAAGAGAGATTTTAATGAGCTTCTTTGTTCACCTTGATTAAAACAGAATTTTAGGAAAAAGTAACCTAGCAGAACTTCAGAAATGTGAAGTTCAAGTTCAACTAATGAAGGGACAAAGACTTTAATTTTAGCTGAATGATCCTCCCATTTCTGTGTCAGCTTCGCACTCTATTAGATCGTCCAGAACAAAAGGCTCAGACCCTCCCACTGGGAATCTTTAGCTGGAGCCCTGGGCACTATTGTTGATTTTATCCTAAAGGGCTTGGGAACACATTTTACAAACATGAAAATAAAGAGCAAATAAGTGTGAGAAGCATTCAGTGAAAGAAGGTCAATGGAAATAGCTCACACGCTGTCAAAGCCCCATGGGATTTCTTTTAAAATGATGTAGGTAGATGCATTTTTGGTTGGTGTGTTTAATCAGATAGAGGTTTCAAAATGATATTCATTTGTCTCTTTCCTTATGTGGAAAATAATCACAATTTTTCAGGGAAGAATCTTCTGGTGGGTTACAAACTGCTAGGCTCATCCTCTCACACAACCAAATACCTTATTTTCAGCCTGAGACTCAAGGATGCTTTCTTTGGACAAATCAACATTGGCTTCATGTACAGAAATTCCCCTTTCTAAGGTTGCCTGGTACAAATGAAGCATAGGAATCCCATGACACCTGCAAACATTTCTCCTCTTCTGACTGAGTTTGGCCACGCATGGAATCAGAACTAGGAAGTCAGGGACCTACCCACCAGATGAATGCTACTTCACATTGTTTTTGATGCTATTTTCCTTTTAACTAAAAATGAAATAATGAATCACATGATAACTTCATGATGAATTTTGCACATACTAAAATATAAAAGAGAAGACGTTGTTTCTTGACTTCCCAGTATATGTGAAGCACATTTTGTACTGGAACAAACAACTTGAAAATGTATTACACTCACAAATGGCATCTAACGAGAACAGTTGCTTATGTGACTGTAAAAGAGAGAAACTTCAACCATTGATAGAGAGCTGCCAGAAATACTAGAAAAAAAAACCCCAAAAGCTTTCTCGGTTTAAGTTAAGGAATAAAATTAGTCTCCTACAAATCCTACCCTTAAATCAAAAGATGAAAATCATCCAGCTTTATTATACAGACCTTTCCAACTAACCATATGAATAATTCAGCCTAAGAAAGCCACTATTATCCAGCATGGAATCTCTAACACGCAATTGCAAGTTTTCTTAGGATCTCAGAGGAGTTCCAAGATTGCATTTTTTACGACGGATGGTGGTTATGACTAACTAAAATTCTACCACAAAATATAAAGTGGGCTGTAGACTAGAAATCTGTTGAGTCGTCAAGCATTTGGTCACTAGGAGCTACCCAGAAAAGACACACCCAGTATAAACCTATATCCGTTCCATCACTGACTGAGTACATATTTATTGAGGGCCCACCACACACTGAGTCTCATGATGGAAGCTGGGGTGTGAACAAGATAGATATTGCTTCATCTCGTGGAGAAGGAAAAGGGTCTAAGTCTCTCATCCCGGATCTCTCAGGCTACTCATGGTAGCGAAGTCTCAGAATGACGAAGGTGCTATTATCATTGTGTCAGAATGAGAGAACTCTTAGTTCCATTACTCACAAGGCCAAATGATTGATGGGGAACAGAGAAAAAAATTGTTCAAATCACTTTTATCAGTGAAAAAAAAATTACATGGAGTTTGCAATAGACTGAATGTTTGTGTTGCCCTGCCAAATGTATATGTTAAAACTCCAACTCCCATAACGAAGATGTGGTACATATAATAACGCACTATGGACCATAAAAAAAATTAAATAACGTCATTTGCAGCAGCATGGATGGAACTAGAGATTATCATACTAAGTGAAGAAAATCAGACAGAGAAAAACAATACCACATGATATTGCTTATATGTGGAATCTTTAAAAAGGACACAAATTAACTTCTTTACAAAATAGACTCACAGATGTAGAAAACAAACGTATGGTTACTACAAGGGAAAGGAAGGGGGAGGGAAAATTAGGAGTTTAGGATTAACAGATATACACTACTATATAAAAAACAGATAAATAGCAAGGACCTACTGTATAGCACAGGGAACTATATTCATTGTCTTGTAATAACCTAAAATGGAAAAGTCTCAAAAAGAATAGAAACACATATATATAGCTAACTAAGTCACTTTGCTATACACCTGAAGCTAACACAACATTGTAAATCAACTATACCTCTATTTTAAAAAAGTATAGTGATGCTTGTTTGCAACTAGTATATCATATGGGTTCTCCCGTAACTTTCATTTTTGCACAATATTGTGTTTGAAAATTTTCATTCATGTTTATTCGTGATGTTATAGTTTGTTGTCATTATTCATATAGTGTTCCACTATATGAATAAACTTCAATGGGTGGATATTTAAAAACAAGCCCCAAACACCCCTACCTCTCAATGTAATGGTATTAGGAGCTGGGGCCTTTGACAGGTAATTAGAATTACATGAGTCCATGAAGGTGAATTCTTTGTGAATGAGATTAGTGCCCTTAAAAGAGTCTCATGAGAGCTTTCTTCCTCTCTCTGCCATCCACCATGTGAGGGTGCAAGGAGAAGTCAGCTGTCTGTAACCCCGAGGAAGGCTCTCCCTGGAACCCACCCATTCTGGCACCTCCATCTTGGACTTTTGGCCTCCAGAACTGTCTGGAGAACAATCTGGACTCAGAATCCTCCAAAAGAGAGATAAATGTCTGCTGTTTATAAGCCACCCAGTCTGTGATATTTTTGTTATAGATGCCTGAACTAAGGCAAAGTTGATGTGAACTGTTTTTATTTTATTGTTGTTTTCCTTGTCTTGTTTCCTTGAAGATCAGATGATGAATGGATGGGAGTAAGATGAATGTTATCAACCACGCAACACTAATTCTCATTTAAAGTGTTGTTGGCTCTGAGCTGACGCAGACAGACATCTCTGTCATCATCACCATCATCATCAAGAGGCCTGCAGTCCCCTCTTATCAATTTTATTTATTATGCCCATGAAACATGTGTCAGCATCACCCAAACAGTACCAAGGACCTGGTCAGGGAATGTATCTCAATATATATCTGCATGTATTGAATAGCTAATGGATTAGGTAGTTTAGAAATTGCACACAGGCTGGCAAATGCAGATGGGCTGGAGCTGTGTGAATGTGTAATAAAAATCCAATAAAACATTTGAGCAAACTCACACATCTGTGGGCAGATGGGAGGCATTATGTAATATAGGTCATTGCTACAGCAACCTCTAACCCCCTGGCTACTGCACTGGGCCAAGGTTGAGTGTACAGGGCCTCTTTGCGTTTTCTTTCTCTGTCAACAGTCAGAGAAATCACCTTTTAATCTCTCTAAAATGAACTATTAAAAATAGGAAGGCTTTGGCTCACACTCATAAAAACAGTGCACCAAATACCCCAAATCTTTGACTCAGGACCCTAGGTCTCACTGCTCATATTTGTTTGTTTTTGAAAACATAACATTTCCATGAATACACTTTGCTTCTCACCAGATGTCTTTCTCCCTGATAAATGCACTAGATGGGAATGTTTGAGGTGGTTCTTCCATGTAGCTTTGGAGAGTAACTTAAGAAGTGGTCAAACAATTGGTTATACAAACCACAAAAACAGAATGAGAGATAGGTTTGGAATTTTCAAAAAGGCTATATTCACCAGACTATGTAAATAATATGAAACTAATATTCAGAAATCCTCACTTTAAAGATGTGTGGGTTTCATGTATATAAATTTTACTGGATTCCGGAGTAACATTAGAATTTCCTCTGTCTACTGACTAATCTTCAACTTGATATTCTGGAGTGACTTTCTCGTCTGGATGAAAGTTCTCTCCTATGGTATTAAACATTTAAGGTACATAAATCTGGAAAGTGGGGGTTAAGGGAAATAGGGGAATCTACTTCTAAAGCATCTGAGTGAAAAAATATCTAAGGGGATTTAGGAAACTGTGTTTTAGAGATAGAACATTTACAAAAGCTTTAGGGTCACCTATACTTGGATTCAGGCTTCCCAGGTGACTCAGTGGTAAAGAATCTGCCTGCCAATGCAGGAGACACAGATTCAATCTCCGGATTGGGAAAATCCCCGGGAGAAGGAAATGGCAATCCCCTCCAGTATTCTTGCCTGGGAAATCCCATGGATGGAAGAGCCTGGCAGGCTACAGTCCATGGGGTTGCAAAAGAGTCGGACAAGATTTAGTGACTAAAACAATAAGATACTTGGATTCAGTCCTATCATTTTTTGGTCTTGTGACCTAGGACAAGTTCTTTAACCTTTATTACTCAATGTTCTCATCTGTAAAACGAAGATAATAAAAGCACTTACCTCCTAAAATTGTTGTGAGATTTAAATTAATTACTGTATACAAAGCACTTACAATAGTGCCTAGCACATCATTAAGTACTCAGTAAATGTTAGCAATAATTATAGTTGTTGTATTTAAGACAAGGGAAAAAAAAAATTCAACTAGAAAAATTATTGTTCAACTATCAGAATCCTGAGTCCAAGCAGTAAGGTCAGTGAAAATTAATGACCTCAAAATGCCATGAGTCAGTTCTTAAAAATTTTCATTAAAAGTTAGGGTCATTTATCACACACTTAGGCTTTGCTCTCTTAGCCTCTTTTGGTCAATCAATGCCAAAGAACTGCTAAAATGAGGCCTATCACTGAAAAAAGGTATGTCTCATCATTTAACACAAAATTCTAGGAACAAGAGCTGTGAAGTGGAATGTGGCTATCAAACCTATCAATTTGAAAGATGCTGTTTCCCAGATCGGCCTACATCAAATTTCAAAGGTGAAATTAGAACTTTGTATTGTGATCCATAGAGTATTTTATTATAAAACCCTTCTTATCTATACAAATTTATAGAAAAAATTGTAATGAACAATGGTATACTCATCTCATCCAGCTTTTTAAAAAAAGACAATATTGTAAAGTAATTAGCCCCCAACTAAAATAAATAAATTTATAAAAAAAAAAAAAAAAGACAGCCTACTGAGCACACTTGCCAGCAGAGAATACAGAGCATGAGCTGCCACGTGGAGCAATTGCAGAAGGTACTCTTCTTAGAATGGAATGTGAATGCCCCCCGTGGGTGATAACACATTGTATTCTATGTGAAGCATGTCCCCTGGGATTGAGCAATGCAGACGCAAACCTGCATGCAATCAAGAACTCCAGTAACCACTTCCTTGGATCACTCAGGAACTCTGACCAGAATCTGCTGTTGATTAGGCTCAAGGCCATTTTTATACCTTTATTATATATGTGTCTCTTAGTATTGATTTCCTCTCTTTGTACTTAGTATGAAATTATCATTCTTTATGAATCCTTCTGCAACTTGCTTTTTATGAAAAAACATTATCCTTCTAAGATATATTCCTATTCATCCGTCTAGTTCCAGTTCATTCAATTTAACAGTTGAATAGGATGATTATATGAATAAATCAGTTTACTTAATTAGACATACTCCTTTCAGGGAACACTCAGGGGTTTCCTTCTTTCTGCTTTTTTAAAATGAGTTTTCAATAAATGTAAGCTATTATGGCACCTCTTGTTTTGCATTCACTACCTTGGTGAACAATAGCTATTCTATACTCCTTCTGTGCACCTCCTTTAATTCAGTTATCTTAAAAGGCTTAAAACTATGTTATCTAGGCTTGGGAACTTCCCTGGTGGTCCTGTGGTTAAGAATCCACCTTCCAATGCAGGGGATGTGGGTTTGATCGCTGGTCAGGGAACTAAGATCTCACACGCCACGAGCAACTAAGCCTGTGAGGCGCAACATGCTCTTCAGCCTGGGTGCCACAACTAGAGAAAGCCCATGTGCCGTAATGAAGACCGAGCACAGCCAAAATCAATAAATAATAATTTTAAAAAATTTACCAGGCAGCCTCATAGTAAGAGATCCACATATGATTAGGTCTGGCCAATCAAAGGCAATCATGAAAGGTGTTCAACATGATAGTAAGATAGACTCTGCATGCCTGCCATTTCCGCTGCTGCTGATAAATGTGGTCATGGAGGTACTGGGTTTTTTCACACAGTGATGGAAGGGGTCCTAATGTCCACTTACTCGTGAGGTTTGAGAGGCAGGGTATCGCCTATCTGTTTTGTCAGTGTGGATCATGGCAGCTCTGCTCTGCAGTGGCAGCAACTGCTTCCTGATGACATGATAATCTTCTGATTGTGGCGGTTTCTTGCTCAGCGGGTTGGGTGGTTTGTGTTTATGGCTCAGTCATCTGTTCTCTACTGTAGCTTTGGATGTCACACCTGAAAGTTCAACCAAGGGTCTATTTCTTCATCTTACTAATGATTTGACTCAATACTCTATCATTAGAGATGGATTTATGTGTTTTTTATAAAAACTGCAGAAGTAAGATATTTTAACTACTATAAATTAAGGCTACCATCTCTTTCCACTCACACTTCCCCTCACTTACATTTGCTTCCAGTCTTGATGGAGTGGCCTTAGGCATTTTGGGGTCTACTTAAGAAAAAACTGAGTTAGGTATACATTTAGATTAACAGGCATAGTTTTGTGTTTACGATGTCTCCTAATGCCCAGTGTGTAATTTCATCTGGCTTTGTGATATGAGAAAACAGATCCAAAGATCATACAGCAGTCTGAACATGCCTGTACGTTCTGCTGAGCGGTAGAAGAGCAGCAAAGTTTAAAACTGACAGAGCCAGAGGCCAATCTGTAGAAACTTCCAAATCTTATAGTTCATATAAAAAAATGAGATATTTGACAGTGGTTTTCTCAATTTTCTAAACAATTTGGCAATAGTTCTAAAACTTTACATGGCATTATCAATAATGAGTTGTAAAGATGAAAGGAATTTTCTAAACTATCAATAAAACAAAACTCCAGTTACAACAAAAAGACTAAAATACCTTATTCTCTTTATAAAAGTGATACTACAAAATTACTATCAAATAGAGCACTATTTACAATAACGAAGACAGTTATCTTACAAAGCTTTAAACTATGTTATCCAGGCATAACCAAGACACAGAAAATAACCCAAGGACCTATCAACAGATGATTGGCTTAAGAAGATGTGTTATACAATGGAATATTACTCAGCCTCAAAAAAAGAATGAAATATTGCCATTTGGAGCAACATGGATGGACCTGAGAATATTATAATTAGTAAAGTAAGTCAGATAGAAAAAGACAAATATTATATATCACTCATATGTGGAATCTAAAAATAATACAAATGAATCTATATACAACATAGAAACAGGCTCACAGACATGGAAAACAACTTATGGCTGTGAAAGTGAAAGTGTTAGTCACTCAGTCGTGTCCAGCTCTTTGCAACTCCGTGGACTGTAGCCCGCCAGGCTCCTCTGCCCATGGAACTGCCCAGGAGAGAATACTGGAGTGGGTACCCGTTCTCTCCTCCAGAGGAGAAGGAGAAGGATAAGTTAGGAGTATGAGATTAACAGATAGAAACTACTGTACACAAAATATATAAACAATAGCACTAGACAAGGAACTATATTCAATTATCTTATAATAACCTATAATGGAAAATCATCTGAAAAAATATGCACATAACTGAATCACCTTGCTGTACACCTGAAACTAACACAAAATTGTATGTCAACTATACTCCAATAGAAACAAACTCATTAAATTTCAAAAAGTAAAACAAGTAAATAAATACCTAGAGAATTATGAGGATGGATTCTGAGAGTGATAGTTGAGGCTGAATATGCACGCATTTACCAGAGACTCTGGATTCAGTGCTCTAGTTCACAGAGCTGGAAGCAGTCTTAAGTGCTCACTTACCTAGTTAACTGAACCTGAACTCAACAGTGGCCTACACTAAATAAAACTAGTTACTAGAAATTCCTTGATATAAGGTAGAGGAAAGTTTTCAGAGACTTTGGGAGGTAGGGAAGTCGGAGATAGCTTAACATGCCTGCCTTACTTACTCATTCGTAGCTGTGAGCCTTGAAAGTGCTCAGAGAACTTCTCTTTACCAAAACATTGGAAATCATCACAGTCTCAATTTTTGCAGGTTGGGGACCAAGGCAGTGATACTTCTTCAGAAATAGAACCCCGAGTTAAATAAGAACAAAGCCAACCCAGAGTAGCAAAGACCATGTAGCAGCAGGTAACAACTAGAGAGTAAAGGAATAGACTCATTACATAGAAAGCAAGGGTTTGATGATAGAACAGTTTGCTCTATTCTCCATACCACTCAACAAAGTCCCAAAGCCTCTTTGACTGATAAATGGAGGCCTGGCTTGAACTAAAATGATAGAGAACCAAGGGTGCTGGCTCAGTTCCAAGATCTGAGACCCGGAGTCCCATGAATGAGGAAGCCAGGATCACCTGAGGAAGAAAGCTGAGAGCTGAGACATGGCCATAAGTCATACTATAAATGCCAGCTAGGCTGCCCCAAAAGACCTGTTGATATTTACTATCATAATTGTGCCCTGGGAAAAGGGAACTATCTAGATCTTTATCTAAAGAATTACTGGG
The DNA here is from genome assembly GCF_054371585.1 of Giraffa tippelskirchi. NCBI lineage: Eukaryota > Metazoa > Chordata > Mammalia > Artiodactyla > Giraffidae > Giraffa > Giraffa tippelskirchi. The sequence goes on from NC_137285.1 coordinate 54,670,870, forward strand.
CTCTGACTCTAAGTAAATGCTAATCCCTGAGGTCCAGTATTGCTCCTGTGGTCAACTATTAAGAAGGGGGACTTACTGTGGTTAAGTGATACAAGGAATTTTGCTCCAAGTTGATCTCACACTAAGCCCAGTGTGTTCTTGAACACATCTTGTGGTTATATCTCCATACCTGTATGCAGACTTGAAAAAAAAAAAACAACTAGAAGAATCCTCACATAGCTTCCTGACTTCTGGAGTTATGGCTATTATATATGGAGAAAAAAGTGAAAGTGTTAGTTGCTCAGTCATGTCTGACTCTTTGCAACCCCACGGACTGCAGCCTGTCAGACTCTTCTGTTCATGGAATTCTCCAGGCAAAAATACTGGAGTGGGTAGCCATTCCCTTCTCCAGGAGATCTTCCTGGCCCAGGGACTGAACCCAGGCCTCCTGCATTGCAGGTGGATTTTTTAACCATCTGAGACACCAGGGAAGCCCATCATATTATGGCAGAAAAGTCAAATGGAAACTTCCAGAACTACCGGTCCTTTCCACAATAGCAAAGCAAAGGTAATACAACATCTCTAAGAAGAATCACAGAAATTAGTGATTATGTATGATTAATTCACATTCTGCCAATCAGATGAACTCAAGATTTGGGACACAAAAGGGAAGCGAACTCTGCCTTTCTGTGCTCTGTATTCTCTGCTGGCAAGCATGATCATGCCATGTGTGCTGGTCACATCCCAGGGACCAGTCATGAGCTTTGCAGGTGTCGAGAGCCAGGGCAAGGTGTCTGTTCTGTTGGGTAGAACACAGCAGACACGGCATTGATCTGGATCCAGCAGCAATAGCAGTAACTTTCTGACTGTGATGATTTCCTGAGTATGACAGTTACTTCCTGCGACAACTTACTGACTCTGACAGCAGCGACAAGATTCTGGAGCCAGAGGTGTCCTGACCATAGATGAGGTGGCAGCTCCTTTGCTGGCCCAATTCCATGATTTGGGGGAGTCATTTCTGAAAGCCCAGCCTAGAGTTTTTAGCCTTCTTGAAAATTCTAAAGCCATTAAATAACTTCTAATAAATGCCTGTCTGCTTTATAGTTAGAATAGATTCTGTTCCTTGAAAATGAACCCTGATTGATACAGAACACATACATGTCAGTTTCTCCACAGTATATACCCAGGAGTGTACTAACTGGGTCATGGTATATACAGTCAGCCCTCCATATCCATGGGTTCCACATCTGTGGATTCAAATAACCGCAGATTGATAATATCACTCCTCCATTCCAGAAAGTTCCAAAAAGCAAAAGTTGAATTTGTCACACACCAGCAACTACTTACACAGCTCTAGCTCTGTATTAACAACTATTTACACTGCATTGGGTATTACAAGTAATCTAGAGGTGATTTAAAGTATACAGGAGGATGTGCAAAGGTTTGGTGCAAATGCTATGTCATTTTATATAAGGGACTTGAGTGTCCACAGATTTTGGTATTTGCTGGGTCCTGGAACTAGTCTCCCCCATAACTGAGGGACAATTGTATACATTTTAAACTGTACTAGATATTACCTGGAGAAGGACATGGCATCCCACTCTAGTACTCTTGCCTGAAAATTCCCATGGACGGAGGGGTCTGGTAGGCTACAGTCCATGGCGTCATGAAGAGTTGGACACGACCGAGCGACTTCACTTTCACTTTTCACATTCATGCATTGGAGAAGGAAACGGCAACCCACTCCAGTATTCTTGCCTGGAGAATCCCAGGGACAGAGGAGCCTGGTGGGCTGCTGTCAATGGGGTCACACAGAGCTGGACATGATTGAAGTGACTTAGTAGCAGCAGCAGCAGATATTACCGGTTTAAACCGTATAAGGTTGTCCCTCAGCTCTGGAGAAAGATATTACTGGGTTTCCAAGGTGGTACTAGTTAAAGAACCTGCCTGCCCATGCAGCAGACACAGGAGATCCCTGGATCAAGCAGATCCCCTGGAAGAGGGCATGGCAACCTACTCCAGTATTCTTGCCTGGAGAATCCCACGGTCAGAGGAGTCTGGCGGGCTATAGTTCACAGGGAACAAATTCAGTGAATCTGCTCATTTTTGTGTTGAATTGCTTATTTCTTTATTGATTTATGTGAGTTCTTTATATATAAGGCTATTAAATCTTGGCTATGGCAAATACCTTCTATCTAGTGGCATGCCTTTTCATTTTACTGAAGTTATTTTTGCTAGACAGCAAAGTTTCACATTAAATGTATTAAGCTTTTCCTTCATTGATCACGCTTCTTTGTCTTATCTAAGAAATATTTTTTTACATGTCATAAAGATATTTTTCTATGTGTTCTTTTAAGGTCTTGAACTTTTTCATTCTTACCTCTGTAACTGGTCTGGAATTTACTTTTGTAGATCTATGAGACAGAAATGTGATTTTATGTTTTGCATGTGGATAACTGATTATTCTAGAACTGTCTGTTAAGTGGTGCATTCTTACTACACTAATTGTTAAGCTACTTCTGTCCTATTCCAGGATTCTATATACTCATAGCACTCTTTCTGGGTCTTCTAGCTTTTGATTGCTTACTTTTCTATATTTGTAGCAGCAACACATTGTCTTAATTTTTATAAGCCTTGATATCTGGTAGGGTAAGTTTCACAGGATGATCTCAAAAAATTGTTTTGGCTATTCTAATACACAAGAAGCTATAGTTGTTGACTACAGAAATGAGAGAAATTATATAGTATCACATGACTGACTATTTAACAAACAAAATGCTGTCTTTTAGATTCTGTCAATATGGTTTTCCCTGACTAAATTTATTATATTAAGTTTTTGACCTTCAACTTATATAACTTAAGTTCATACTGGTTAACAAGCAATAATTACACATCATTCATCAAGTAGATCAGAGGATACTGAAACTCATTTTTTTAAACTTAGTTTTTCACAACCATACCATTCTACCTCCAATAAAAAGCCATATTACAAAATGACACTTTTAATCTGTTTACCTCTAAGTATACTAATTTCCTTCAGTCCTGAAAGATGTATGTGCACTTGTATATATCATTTATCTTTTGATTTGCTTTACCTCCAAGGAAACTATTGTAAGAGTAAGTCTGTTTGTCATTTAAATTGAAGAATGATCCCTCTTCATACAAAGCCCTCCATAGAAGAACTTCCTTACCAGCCCAGTGCTTGAGACTCCATGCTCCTACAGGGGCTTGGGTTCAATCCCTAGTAGGGCAACTAAGATCCCATATGCCAAGTGGTCAAAAAGTTTAAAAAAATTAAAAATAAAAATAAGTAAATAAATTGGGCCAAGATATTAAAAAAAGCTATTAAAAAAAAAAAACCAAAGCACTCCATAGAACTGACTCAATTAATGCTCATAACATCCATATGAAGAAGGATCACATCTGAGTTTATGTTACACAACTTCACAGCAGGGTTGGTCACCAGAAAGACTAAGAGATAACGGTCAGCCCCAATCACCAACCTTTTTCAGAAGTAGTGGGTGTAGCAGGGCTGGGAATTAAGGCCCGGTAAAAACTCTTGAATGAAGAGATTTGATGAGCTTCCAGGTTGGCAAAAGTCAACTCCACAGGGACAGAAGCTCCTGAACTCAGGACACTTTTAGACTTCACCAATGGACCTCTTCATCCGGTCACTCCTCTGCTTCTTTTGTAATAAAATGATGCATGCGTGTGTGCCAAGTTGCTTCAGTCATTTCCAACCCTTTGCAACCCTGTGGACTGTAGCCCGCCAGGCTAATTCTGTCCACGGGATTCTCCAGGGAAGAATACTGGAGTGGACTGTCATTTCCTTCTCCAGGGGATCTGCCCGACCCAGGGATCAAACCGGTGTCTCTTAAGTCTCCTGCATTGGCAGATGGGTTCCTTTCCACTAGCATCACCTGGGAAACCCAGGTATATGTTTCCTGGAGTTTTGTGAGCCATTGTAGCATATCATTAAGCTTGAGGGAATTATGGAAACCCCAGATTTGCAGCCAAGTCAGGCAAAAGTTGTAGGTACCCTAGGGACCCACCAACTGTGACTGGTGTCTGAAATAGAGATGGTCTAGCTGGACTGAGCTCTTAACCTGTGAGCTTTGTGCAAACTCTGGGCAGAGTCATAACTGAGTTAAGTTGTAGGACATCCAGTAGATTTCACCTGAAAATTGAGTTGCATCGCTTTTGGTTTGTTTTAATTTTTTTGAAGTATTTATTTTTATTATTTATTTGGCTGTGCCAGATCTCAGTTGCATTATGTGGGAGCTTTAGTTGCAGCATGAGAACTCTCAGTTGTATCATGTGGAATCTAGTTCCCTGACCAGGGATTGAACCCCAGGCCCGCACGTTAGAAGCATGGCGTCTTTGCCCCTCAACCACCAGGGAAGTCCCTGAGTTGCACTGTTATGGGGAGAAAAATCCCACACATCAAAAGTGATCTATTTTGACATAGAGAACAGACTTATAGACACAGGGTGGGCGGGGTGGGGGTTGGTGGAGGAAGAAGAGGGTGAGATATATGGAGAGAGTAACATGGAAACTTACATTACCATATGTAAAATAGATGGCCAATGGAAATTTGCTGTATGTCTCAGAGAACTCAAATGGGGGTGGGGGGGGTCAGTAACAACCTAGAGGAGTGGGATGGGGAGGGAGGTGGGAGGGAGGTTCAAGAGAGAGGGGACATATGTATACCTATGGCTGACTCATGCTGATATTTGGCAGAAAACAACAAAATTCTGTAAAGCAATTATCCTTCAATTAAGGTAAATAAATAAAATCAAATTAAAAAGTGATCTGTTTGAGACGGTAGAGGAACAGTGACTTCCTAGAAGTAGGTACCATTATTTCATGTCCATTATACAGAAGAGAAGAAGACACAGATCTTACACAACAGGGCCAGGCCCTCCCTGCTAATAAGTCCCACCACTGAGACTTGAATCCAGGCAATGTGGCCTCATCACTTTCTCTTGTAAACAGGATAACCCTACTGCCTCTCATTGAGCTAATGATCATAGGGATTTATATTGATAGTGACAACCAAAGATAAGTACTTATAAAGGAGAAGGACAAGAGCTATAAAGGAGAAGGAAATGGCAACCCACTGTAGTATTCTTGCCTGGAAAATTCCAGGGACAGAGGAGACTGGCAGGCTACAGTCCATGGGGTTGCAAAAAAATGGACACAGCTTAGTGACTGAACCACCACCACAAAGAGCTATAAGAATACTTAACGAAAGGATACGACCTAATCTGGAGGGAACGGACAGGTAGTTAGAAAATGTTACATTGAAGAGAAATATGGAAACTGAAACCTGAAAGATGAGTAGGGTTTAGTGCCATGAAAGTCTTTTTTTTTTCCTTCTTTTTTGAGAAGAGTGTGGGAATAGTGGAAAGAACCTTCTAGGAAAAGGGTAAATGCAAGAGTACAGTGGTGCCTTTGAGGAAGCCACTGAAGCTGGAACTCAGACAGAGGCAGAGTGTGGTGTGAGCTGAGCGGGGGGCCTGGTAGCCCAGGTCAGCCTGGACATGGGGGCCCCACGAAGGGATTTGGACTTGATCCTTCACCTCCACGGGGTTTTAAGCCAGGAGTGACATGAACAATTTGTGGTTTTTAAAAGGTGTGTTGAATACAGTCAAGCAGGCACAATACTAAAATTTCATTAAGAAAGGAAAATTTTTAGTAAAAATTGCCCTAAATAATTACCTTTATTAAAATTTTCCTGAGAGGCTACAAATGTATCATCAAAATTTACATTTCACATGGAATCAGAATAACAGAATAAAGAGCACAGCCTTGAAAGAATGCATATCAGACTTTCATCCCATCCATTCAAATCTCTCTCTGCATGATTCAAGGCAAGTTATGCCACTGCTGTGGGTCTCAGTTTCCTCATCAGTGAAATGGGAATAGTATGTACTTGTAGGCTTTGGTTAACACCATTTCTCTACCAACAGCAGCCCTCTAAGATTTAAGAAATTTAGTTAAATTTGGTCCAACTCTTCAGCCTGTGACCATTAAAATCCCTTTCTATAACTTCCTATAATGTCCCATGGCCATAATTATCTCTGCTTTGATATTTCTACACCCATCAGAAAATTTCAGCATATCAATCTGGAGGGGAGCCCAGTCCCTTTGCAGGCTCACCAAGTTTTCTGACCCAGACATTGCATCAGTTTCACAAATGTATTTGAGATCTGGAGGGAAGGGCTAATAGACCACATTGAGCCCAGGGTTTCCCACCTCACTGGTTGCACCTCCTGTCCGCCTCTTTACCTTGTCTCCTTTTTTCTCTGGTTCAACAATGACCTAAAAAACCATCCTTCTACTTGTTCAGAGGAGTTCTGTCCCACCTACATCCTCCCACTGTCTCACCTTGCCAGTCACTTGAGTATTATTCTAGAAAGACAGATTCTTAAGAGAATTTCTGGTAAATGACATTTTTTTCACGAACTACATGAAATTTTAAAATGACTAAGTATAGAGGGTGGGCTTCCCTGGTGGGTCAGATGGTAAAAAATCTTCCTGCAATGCACGAGACCTGGGTTGGGAAGATCCTCTGGAGAAGGGAACGGCTACCCACTCCAGTATTCTTGCCTGGAGAATTTCATTTACAGAGGGTCACAAAGAGTCGGACAGGACTGAGCGCCTTCAAACAAGCTTACTTTACATAGATGGTAGCTGCTGTTATCAATATCTTTATTATGATTATTCATTGGTGCAGATATTCTGTTTCTTAATATATAAAAAAGCATGCCTTTAACTCTTTATTTAGGCTTTGGAACCATCAGAGTCTTTCTGATCTAGGATGACTGTATTAGTTAGCTTCTTTGCTTAAACAGGGAACCTCAGGAATTCCCTAGTGGTCCAGTGGTTAGGACTCTGTGCTTCTACTTCAGAGGGCATGGGTTCGATCCCTGGTTGGGGAGCTAAGACCCCCCATAAGCTGTGCAACTCGACTGAAAAAACGAAAGAAAGAAAGAAACTCAATTGATAATGGCTTTCAAAACAAAGGTTCAATTTTTCATTGACATTTCACGGGGACTCCAGGTCCACTGCAGCTGTGTTTTTGGCAGAGGGTAGGCAATGGCCCTGCTCCATTCTGGAACCCAGATTAAAGAAGCAGCCCCTTACATCAGAAATGCCAGTCTCACAGCTGAAGGGGAAGTTCAGAATAAAACACACAATGGCTCTCAAGCCTTCTGCTCAAACATGACGTACAGGATGCCCACTCACATCCTATTGGCTGAAGAATTCCCGTTGCTAAGCTCAATGTCAATGAGATAGAGTGGAGACTGAACACACAAGTGGATAATGGCCAGACCTACGCAATAAAACCCTGACCTCCAACCTCGGCAGCAACCAGCCCAGGAAGCCAAACCACAACATCTGTAGCAATCAGCTCCACATGGTCAGCACTTGGTCAATGATTGCCAGATTTTTTTGCCCCTGCTTCCAACTCAGGATTGACCAGAGAAGCCAAATATCCTCCCAAACCAATCACACAACATTCCCCATTTCCAGCGAGCCTGCCTCCAGGGTCTCTGTGCCAACAACCTCAATCAGCATACCTGAAGCCTTCCTTTTCTTTCACTGTAAAATAGCTCTCCTGCTCCCCTGCCTGCCTTTGACTCTCTGCCAAAGGCAAGTGATGGAGGCTGACTGCCTTGCTATGTAGCAGCCTCTGAATAAATAGCCTCTGTTTGTTCTCCTTTGGGTGGTCTTTGCTTGTTTCCACAAAATACACCCCTCCTATGGTGGCAGGGAGGATGGGGAGGGTTCCTGCAAATCACATGGCAATGAGTGAGGATGAATGAATCATCTTCTTTGAGGAAAAGGGAGAGTAATTAGAGAGGGGACCATGGCACGGTCTACCTTAGTCCACCCTCTGGATCCTGGAGAGTTGCTCTCCTCTGCACATGCACAATTCCATCCAATCACACTCAAAAGTCCAGGCTCTCCTAATTGTCTCTATTCCATATCTGGGTAGGTCTAGTCTCTCTTTAGAGACATGGACTAAACCACAAGTTACATACACAAGACATAGTAGTATCTCAGAAATATGATAACAGTAAGAAACACCCTTCAGAAAGAAAGGGAGATACCTATTGGTCACTTACCAATAACAATGCTAACCTTCGGGGCAAAATGTTGCTAAGGCCTCCTTCTCAGTGGGGAGTAAGTGCTTCTGGATCCAGCACTAGTTCTACTTCCTACAAGTCATTCTCAAGTCCGCTTGCTCCATGGTTCTTGCCTCTGCCCTCCCAGAGGATCTTCTTTTGTTATTATCCTCCCTGACCTAATCTGCAGAGGCCACTGGACAATATGCCCTCCTTTGTGGCTGAGCACTGCTAAGGACACTTTCTAAAATGGTGAAGAAGACTTTATTCAGGATTGCTTCGATAGTTGTCGAGACTCCTGAAATAGGGGAGAGAAATTGGGCTCAGCTTGCAGAGAGCAAGCACAAAGTAGGGATTTATGGTCAATAAGCAGAATGACGGGGTCAGTGGGTGGAAAATTACTAAGAGGAAGACATCAAGGCAGGAGGTACTTGCTAAAGCAAGGTAACATGGTTCTTGCTGAAGGCAAGCCAGGGTGGTCAGATATCAAGGGTGGGAGATGAGGGATTGTTTGATCCAGATATTGAGGGTGATTCCTCCCAAAAATGGGAGGAATTCTTGCTAGAGTGGGGGTGGGAAGGGGAACTAGTCAAAAAGAGGGCTCCTGAGGGTCTTTGTCCGCATCCTTCTCAGCCTGCTTTCTGCCTGTAGATATTGAGGACCCAAAGGTTTGCTTCTATGTCTTGAACAGTCTTTTTTTTCTTCTAATTCAAGCTGGTAGCTCTTTTGACAACCTCTTTATCTCTCTCTCACCCCCCTCACACACACACGTGCGCACATACACAAAATACTGTTGGCTCTACACCTATCTGATTCCAGTTAGATCCCTGTGCCACATCCACAGTGTTTTTTCAAGACACTCCTCCCCACCTCCCCTTATAAGCAGTTCAGGTTTGTTGGTCTTTTGTCAGATAGGCATGCCCTTCTCTCTTTTCTCTGATCCAGTCTGTCCAGTTGAGACAATTTCTTTGCAGGAGGGGGATGCCATAATATATTTAGAGATTTTAACGAGGGATGTGGTCATCATGACCATTGACCAGGATTAAGCTTTAACTGACTGCTGTTACTCCCAGAACTCAAAGCATTTCTAAATTTTATCTTTTACTGGTTGATGGAAGAAATGTTTATATATTTCAACCCTGCAAATCTCAACACTTCTAAATTCTCTTTTTCCTCTCATCCCAGCTTACATAATTCTTTTCTCAGTTCACTTCTTTACAGTTACTTGTCTAATCTAATCTATCTAATAGTAATCACGGCACTTCAGGGACATTCTGTTTTGCCGCATCTTAACTGAAAGTCATAGGTACATTCAGTGTATTTCTGGCTTCAAATTATTGTGGATGGACCAAATAGTCACCACTCCATATCATATTGGGTAGGCCAATAAGTTCGTTCAGGTTTTTCCATATGATGTAACAGAAAAGCCCAAAAGAATATTTTGGCCAATCCAGTAAGATTGCCATTCTCCCCCATCTTTAATTAAAGTTTTCTTGCCATACACTGACCAAAAGCCAATGCCACCTCTTGTTAGATTTTTGTTAGGCAGCATTTCACGCTTTGTACCTGGACAGCTTTGCTATAATAACAAATGATCCATCAAAGCTCTGTGACGTATCAAATAAAGGATTTTTTGGCAGTAGTGTTACATGTAGGCTGCAGGTAGGTTGTGAGTCTGCTCCACAGGACTTCTCATTCTCAGATCCAGGCTAGGGAAGCAGCCCTTATAAAGGATATGTTATCCTCAGTGGCACAGGTAAGACTGAGTTGTAAATATAAATGCCAACTATTTATATCTGAGCACATCTGCTCAGATACGATTAGCCAAAGGAAGTCACATGGCCAAACCCAATACCAATGGGACAAGGAAGAATATTTTTTTTTTAATTAATTAATAGTTTTTGGCTGCATGGGGTCTTTGTTGCCTTGTGCAGGCTTTCTCCAGCTGCAGTGACGGGGGGCTACTCCTTGTTGTGGTGCTCATTGCCATGACTTCTCTTATTGTGGAGCACGGGCTCTTGGCTCTTGGACTTCAGTAGTTGTGGCTCAGGGGCTTAGTTGCTCCTCCACATGTGGAATTTTCTGGGACCAGGGATCGAACCTGTATCCCCTGTATTGGCAGGCGGATTCTTACCCACTGTGACACCAGGGAAGCCTGGAAGAATAGTTCTTAACTAGTGGGAACTGCAGGGTAAAAATGTACAATCTTCCCACAAGGAAAGGAGACTAAGTAATTGGAGAAATATTAAATAATAAAATTGACCACATTGGTAAAGAACAGAATTTTTGAGAAATGTGCTTTTTCTCAAAGCAAAAGAATTAATGAAAGAGTTACAAAAAATCATCACTAAAATTGTGATAAGGAGAAGAATACTTATGTATTTACTTATTTGGCTACATCAGCTCTTAGCTGCGGCATATGCGATCTAGTTCCCTAACCAGAGATCGAACATGAGCCCTCTGCAGCAGGACAGAACTTCAGCCACTGGACTACCAGGGAAGTCCCTCCCTTTGCTCTTGATTGCTTTGCTTTCGCTCCTTCTCTTGTCATCCATAAAGTGAAAAATGTTGTACGGAATAAAATAAAAACTGTTCCCCATCAACTCTGCCCATTTTGCGTTCCTAAGACAAGCAGGTCAGGGGACACTCGGTGGCAAAAGAAAGGTAAGATTATAGAGTCCACATTTCAGGGACATAAGCCTATTCCTTCTTCCTGCAACTTACTAACTTTCATCAGCAGACTAGGCCAATTCCTGGAATGGCATGCACACAGCAAGCCCATGGCTGTCCTTCCAAAATAAGAGTTCTCGAAGTATAAACGTAACCTAACCTACACATCAGCAGCCACATGCCCATCGCCCTCTATGTTAGCCTTTTCCTAGGGTCCAATTTTGGGGGCAAACTCAACTTTCTTGAACAGGGCAGCTGTTCGTTTATATGTGCCTTTGTGCCAAAGAGGGAAGAAAGGTGTCTTCTCAAGGTGGACAAATTAGAAAAAGCGCCATTAAAGAAAAAAAAAAAGTCCCTCATTCCCATCTGGCGAATTAGTAAAAGATGCCCCTGTGGGAGAGCCCATGGCTTAACTGAAGAAAGTACCTTTGTGGGACGAAAAAAAATGCACCCCTGGCTCCCAGCAAACGCAGCGCTCAGCCAGGGTTCCGGCTTGGCAAGTGCAGCGTGGCTTTGACGGCAGCCCCCACTCACCTCCTGGACCAGGCGCCTTTGTTCAAGAGCACAAGAACACAATTATGAGTGACAGCCCTGCATTTGACATTAAGCATGGGATGCAAAACCCTCATGTAAAACTTGTCCAAATGAATATTTTCCCCCAATAAATTTCATTCTCAGCTGCTGCAGACCAGCGTTGAGTGGTTTAATTAAACTCCCCACTGACATGAGCTGGTCACTTGCATCCATTCTCTATTGAGAAAGGAGCCTTAGGTAACTTAGTGGTGTGGGCACAATAAGACCTTTCTCTTCCATGGAGGTAATATGTCATGTTTAGTGCCCTCTAATGGAGTTATTTATACGCTTCCTTAATGCAGAAACAAGCTGGTGAGCTGGGGATTTTAGGTTTTCTTTTTTTCCCTCTCTTTCATTATCATTTTGCATTTTCTTCCCCTTTCTGGTTCGATCCTTCACATTCAGCTCTTCCCCTTTTCTTGCCAATTGCCAGTAACAGTATACTTGAAAATGTTCACAGGATTTTCTCCAGACACCTGCTGTCAAGGATCACGTGTAGGCTTGTCCAGTAAACTGCCTCTCATTAGAGAGATTTGCCATATGCTATTATAAAGAAGTCATTCTTCAGCCACTTTGCTTCACACAGCATCATTCTCAATGCTGCAAATGTACAGATTATTTCATGTTTCACAACACTCACAAATGGAGTTTTAACAACAAATGATCAACAAACTTAGACTATTTATTTTTGGGAAAAGCCAGTGTCAATGCATTGCAGCAGCCTGAACTGTAACGTGAGTTCTAATTTTTCACATTTGAACAGTATCCACTCTAGCGATGTGTGTGTTCAAAGTGCAGAGAGAGTGGCTGGTGACTTGTTTTTCTTAAAATATACCTCCACACAGTAGAAGCAGTCATGAATAATCTAGGGCCACTCATCAGGAGCCACACAAAATACGTAAAATGGAAAATAAAAGTAAATAAATCAATGTTTTAAAAAGCGGCTTGGTTCTCAGATTTATCAGTGTAATGTGAAATTTTATTTTTTAAATAATATCTTTTGGACGAAAACTTTGTTAACATTCAAGAAATTCATCAAGCAGATGAGAATCATTGTGTTTGGTTATTTCAGTGTCATCAAGCTGAGTTTCTATAGCTTGAATAAGATCGTTATATATTTTAACTGCACTGTGATCCTCTTGAGGATTCAAAGAGCAAGTTATGTAGAGATGAGTGCACCCCAGGCCTTGTCCTTCTCAACTTTATTTGGTGTGAAGATAAAAAAAAGAAGGATGTTTTCAATTACTAGTAACAGAGATCTCAAACAAGACTAGGCAGAAGACTACAAAATAGAAATTAGTTCACATATTAAAAGGCCCAGAAGTCAGGAGGGTTGTGAGATTGGTTAAGTCAGTGGCTAATGATATTATCAGTTCTCTCCATCTCTCCACTATTGTTGGCTTTATTCTCAAGGGGTTGCAAGATGATCTTGGCAGTTTCAGAGCTTGTATCCTCATAAAATACAGATGACAGACTTTTCTCTCCTGCCGATCTCTCTTAGGAGTAAGAAAATGTGTCCAAGAGGCTCCCCCCAGGAGCTTCTATATCTCATTTCTGAGTCACCACGGCCAAAGGAATGGGATTACCCTTCAGTAGACCAGACCCACTGTTGGAGCTGGGGAGGCATCAGTTATCCCCAAGCATGTAGCTCCATGGCATCAGGAGTAATACTTTCACAAAATTGCATTTTGATAGAAAAGAAGGAAGAACATGGATGCTGAATAAGGAACCAATACAATCCTCTCTGATAGCTAAATCTGCAAATAGCGTAATTAATCTTAGTAAAAGTGCCTCCAACACTACAACTGAAATCCTGATTATAAAAACAAAAAGCTCTATCTTCTCAAGATTGTCTAGTTTCTTCATGAGGTTTAATATTACGAAGAAAAAGAAAAGAAAAGGAAAATGCTGTACCTTCTTGGGGATGTACTTTTGGAGTTCATCAACCTCAAAACTAAGAAATTTCTCACTCACTATCTTTAGAGTAGATATTTTGGCTCCTTTTAATTGCTGGATACTCCCCACAGAGAAAACTAAGTGGATTTATGGTCAATATGAAGATACTGAGAGTCTAAAAAATAATGAATCTTCTCAAAAGATAAGGAAAACATTTCCAGCTTATTATTATTCATGATTTTTTCGGACCCTATATTTACAGATCCACAACCTTTTGGATCAATGTGCAAGTATTCTACAAGTTTTTAAAATAGTCTGGGGACTTTCCCGGTGGTCCAGTGGTTAAGACTCTGTGCTCCCAATGCAGGGGGCCCGGGTTCAATCCCTGGTCAGGGAATTAGATCCCACATGCTGCAACTAAAGATCCCACATACTGTAACAAAGATCAAAGACCCTGAGTACTGCAACTAAGACCCAGCACAGCCAAGTAAATAAATAAATATTTTTTAAAAATAGTCTAACATCTTGCTTCTCAAAATATGTCCCTTGGACTAGTAGCGTCAGTCATCTGGGAGCCTGTTTGAAATGCAAAATCTCAGGCCCATCCCCAAACCTACAGAATCCACATTTTAACAAGATTCCCAGGAGATTCATAAGCACATTAAAGTTTGAGAAGCACTAACCCCAGGCTGGGCCTGGAGTGGAAGTTACAGTATGTTGCTCTACTAATGTAAAAGGGGTTTTGTTGAGAGAATTTCCTTTAAGGATCTTTTATTCCTAAAGGAGATTAAAATACTATATGTAGATTGGGGCTCAGATCTGAAGGCTTGAGACAAACCCTCCCTTAGAGGGAAAAATGCAAGAGAGTCCAACAAGGAGATAGAGATGTTGAAAAGGGCAGAAGGAAAAACAAGAATATTTACAGATATCAAGGGAAGAGAATGCTTCAAAATAGACTGTATTGAAAATTATAGAGAAGTCAAGAAGGGGACATTAAGAACTGATGATTAATGATTATTTGTGACTGTAAGAATGCAGTACTGTAGAGTGGTGGAACAGGAATTGGACGTTATGGAGACAAACCAGGCAAAGTAATAGCAACGAAGAGGTGTTGTTTAGCTCCAGAATCATTGTCCAGGTTTGAATACTGATTTCAACCTTAAAAAGACTGCAACTTTGGGCATATTATTTAATCCTTCTGTCCCAATAAAATAAGGATGATAGGGACTTCCCTGGTGGGCCAGAGGTTAAGAATCCACCTTCCACTGCAGGGGGTTCCGGTTCGATTCCTGCTCGGGGAACTAAAATCCCACCTGCTGTCAAGGGGCAACTAAGTCTGTGCCACAACTACTCAACCCAGGCTCTGGAGCCCTTACGCCATAGTTAGAGAGAAGCCTGTGCACTGCAACCAAGATCCTGCACGCACAACTAACACCCAATGCGGCCAAAAATAAAAAATTGAGCAAAGAATTTTAAAAATATTTGTGTGTGAAAGTCGCTCTGTCATGTCTGACTCTTTGCGACCCCGTGGACTGCAGCACGTCAGGCTTCCCTCTCCTTCACCATCTCCCGGAGCTTGCTAGACTCATGGCCATTGAGTCAGTGATGCCATCCAACCATCTCATCCTCTGTCGTCCCCTTCTCCTCCTGCCTTCAATCTTTCCCAGCATCATGGTGCTTGCCAGGCTCCTCCGTCCATGGAATTCTCCAGGCGAGAATACTAGAGTAGGTAGCCATTCCCTACTCCAAGGGATCTTCCCAACCCAGGGATCAAACCCAGGTCTCCCACATTGCAGGCGGATTCTTTACCATCTGAGTCACCAGAGAAGCCCAAGAATACTGTGCTACCAGGGAAGCCCGTTTAGAAAAATAAGGATAATATAAAAATGTCTACATCTTAAGTTGCTATCAAGACAGAGTAAAGACCTTGTCACAGAGTAAGTGTTCAATAAATATTAGCTATTACTAAAATTATGGAAAAAAAATAAAGTTTGGGAAGTCCTACTGTAAGGCATATACAGTCACTCTCCTGGCTCCTGGTGCCTAGAGGACACAAACACAGAATATGAACTCTAGCAACTACAGTGTACTGTGATCCACATCATTTCAGCTTTGAAACCAAGGAACCAAGAAATGAATATCATGGGCTCAGACAACAAACTCTTGTTCATTTCTAATCTCTGTCCCATTAATCCAAGTATCAAGATTCCATTTAAACTCATGGACTTATAAACAGGCCAGAAAAAATGTCTGATCCTTTCTTCTGATCATATGAAAGTCTAGACATTTGGACATGGGTTTAATGGTATACTGTGGGAAGACTCAAGATCAGAACTTGCTTGGAGTCATTTATATAAATGCTGGCACTATTTCCACCAAAATATGGACTCGGGGCAACATGGAGGCCAACACATGGCCGGTGCCCAGTAAATAGCCCCCTGTTAATTTTTTAAAATGATAATAAGGCTAAAGTTACAGACTGAAGTTTGTTCCTATGGTTTGATCATTTGGACAAGTACAGTATGTTCAGTTCAGAGGCTTATCTACCCCACAGTTAGCACACTCCCCTTCTTGGCATTTCTCTCATTTCCTCGAAAAGCCTTTTCTAGAGAAACTTTAGATCAGAAGCCAAAGAAAATGCAGCTCAATTTGCCCTGCTCCCCATGGAGCTCCCAATGACTGAAGGCTTTCATTCCCTTCTCTCCCACATTAATCCTGGCTGTGCCTTAGCCACCCGGTGTTGCCCTAGGTTTCATGGTGAGAAAGCAGTGGGTTTGCTGGGCTGGTCTAGACTAAGTTAGCAGGCTGCTGCTTCATTTTCATGGGCATTTGTTTTGCTTTTCTTTTATAAAATTAAAAAGAATAATTTTACTTGTTTATTTATTTTGGGGCTGTGCTGGGTCTTCATTGCTGCGTGGATTTTCCTCTAATTGCGGAGAGTGGGCGTTACCCTTTAGTTGCGGTTGTGCAGGCTTCTCATTGCCGTTGCTTCTCTTGCGGCGCACGGGCTCTAGGGCACCGGGGCTCAGTAGTTGTGACTCATGAGCTCTAGAGCTCAGGCTCAGTAGTTGTGGCACATTGGGTTTAGTTGCTCTGCAGCACATAGAATCTTCCCCCATCAGGGATCGAACCTGTGTCTCCTGCATTGGCAGGTGGATTCTTTACTACTGAGCTACTAGAAAGCCCTGCTTTTCTTTTTTGATGCTCTAGTTGTTTTGTTTTACTGCAGTCTCTTGATGAAAAATATAACAAAACATGCATAGAGATATGGTCAAGTCTACAAGTGCAAAATCCACGAATATACAATCCCCCACATCTTACCGTCTTCCGCCCCTTTGTCCTTCATCTGTTCTTTGTCAACTTTTCCTCCCACATCATGACATTTTAGAATATTTCACTTTTCTCCTATCCTCTGCTGCTTCACAGAGACATTTGAGGCTTCTAGGTAAGAATTCTTTGGGTTCTGACCACCCACACCAATTTCTACACATCCTTATTTCACTTCCTTTCTCCAGTCTCTTTGTATCCTATTTTCGGACTCTTCCTTCTACCTCTATTCTTGACCCCTTCTGTAGTAGGCTGTATGACAGTCACCTAAAAAGAAATCTCATGTCCTACTGTGGAAGTGTAAATGCTATCTTATTTGAAAAAAAAGGGTCTTCAAAGATCTAATTAAGTTAAGGTCTTGAGATGAGGAGATTATCCTGGATGATCCAAGGTGCACCCCAAATTCAATAACAAGTGTCCCTGTAAGATGTGTAACAAACAGAAGAGAAGACAAAACTCATAGAGGAGATAGTGACGTGAAGATGGTGGTAAAGACTAAAGGGATGAGGCCATAGTCAAGGAGTGCCAAGGAAAGCCAGCCATCTCCAGAAGCTACAAGAGATAAGGTAGGGGGACTTCTCTGGTGGTACAGTGGATAAGAATCCACCTGCCAATGCAGGGGACATGGGTTTGATCCCTGGTTCAGAAAGATCCTTCACTGCTGTGGAGCAACTAAGCCCATGCACCACAACTACAGAGCCTGCACGCTAGAGCTCACAAACCACAACTGTGGAGCCCATGTTCCTACAGCCTGCGCTCTGCAACAAGAAAAAGCCACCAAAATGAGAAGCCCACACAGGGCACATCCAAAAGGAAGAGACAGAAAATATAAAAAGGGTAAAGTCAAGAGGGATTGTTATGACAATTCCTTGGGGGTTGGCCTGCTCCTGTATGTTGGGAGTGTCTGTTTAATAAAAAATTTGTCTACTTGAGCTGTAACTTGTCTGCTGTTTTAAACCCTTTTAGTCCATTGTTCCAAATTTTTGTTGCAATGAGACAAGAACCAAGGGAGAGAAACAAACTGACCTGACACTTAACCAGGAAAATAAAGATATTTTCCCCCTCATAGGCCAAGATTGGGCAGCTTTGCTAGCAGTGCCTTTAAGATTGGAGGGTTTTTTCATGCAGAGTTTCTCATCTCTGACAGACTGAGACAGGCCTGAGACCTGGGTGGGACCCTTTGCTGTGGTACTGCAAAGCTTGCACCTAGACACACCTCTCCTTGAGATACAAAATTCAAAGAAACCATATGGGACTAAAAATAAACGTGTGAAGCACTGGGGCAGTCCTGTACCAAAAGATACAAAATGACAAAAAATAAAATAAAATAAAAAACCATTTCTGCCATTTCTGAAGAGCTAGGAGCAAAAAACTGGGTGTCAGGAGCAAAAGTAGGGTACTGCATATGCCCCCCTGAACTGAACACCACAAGAGAAGTGGGCAAACCACCTAAGCCACCTCTCCAGACCAACCTCTGTTCACACCCCTACCCTCACCCACATAAGGAATGAACTCGCTCCCCCTAACCCGTTGGAGAGCGAGCAAGGGAACATGTTACTTATTTTCACTCTCTCCTGCAGCTGGCACAGGGGCCCTAATCAAGCCTTGCTTGAATCATTCGTCTGGCCTCTAGTGAATTTCTATGGATTGGGGATGGCCAAGGACCCTAGTCGGTATCAAGACCACTGTATACTTGGTGCTCACTGGGTTGTTCCATATGGTCCCTAAGACTTGGGGAATACAAGGAGGACGCAAACAGGAAGCACATTCTCCTGCTGAGCCAATTGTAAAAGCAACTGTCTCACTTGGTTTGGTTCATAGTCTCCTTCTCAGCTGCATTTACGGGAGTGTGGCCAGACAGCCTAGCAGTGGCATTAGTTGCTGTCACTTTAGAGATTGCTTGGCCACATGATAATTACACGCCTAGACAGGGAAGGAAATGGCCATGATACTGAATTTTAAAAGTTTGGCATTGGGTTAGTAGAGGCTGGAATTGGAAATGTTTGGGCAGAGTATCCATCTGAGGGCCTCAATGGGAAGCTGGCCAAGAGCAGAGGTAGCAGAACTTAGAGATCCCTGGGTACTTCAGTCACGGAGGAAGACGCCCATTCTTTGTCTCAAAATGCACAGCAGAAATCCATCTGCAGGGTGTGAACCACAGAGGCCTGACTCACATCCACCAGACACACTTCCTGCTGCCCCAGTGGAGGCTCTTGTGATGGAACAAGGTGTACCATTTGTGCTGGCAAAGGCAAACACCCAGGATCAACCAACAGATAAACAAAAATGATCTCCCTTTTGTATTAAGGCACTATTTGCCATCACCCACCAAAACCCCAGAATCATTCTAAACTCTAATTTTCTCCCCTCACCTCCCACATCAAATTGATGACCCAGTTCTGTCAATTCTAGCTCTGTAACATGTCCCACATATGGCCCTTCATCTTTTTATTTTTGCCACCTGGCATTTGAGATCTTCCCCTACCAGGGATCAAACCAGTGCCCCCTGTAGTGGAAGCATGGAGCCCTAACCATTGGACATTCAGGGAAGTCTGATATCTTTATCTTCCATTTTGTGGCTTTAGTTCAAGCCGTCATCACTTTGTACCAGACTCTTATTAGAGTCACCTAACCCATTGCTCTCCTCGAGTCTTGCTTTCTTCCATTCATTATCCACTTTGCTATGAAACTGATCACATCAGCCCCACACCTAAAACTCTTTGGGGATTCCTATTTATGAGACAAACTCTGTGCTGAAATATGGCATATGAAGCCCAATACAATCTAGCTTCTACCTATCTCTCATCTTATGTCTCTCCTCTCCTACTGTACCACCAAAGACTCCAAGATTGAAACATCTCCAAACTCCCAGTTGTGTAAACTGTACACAATTCAATCATAGCCTTGATAGACTTTATTATATTTATAAGTTTCCATGTTTATTCTCCCAGCACTAGATTATTAAATCATTAAAGAAAGAATCTCTCTTCTTTTAGTACCTTTCACAGTGCTGAACACAGAGGAGGCACTCAAAAAAAAGGGAAACCACTCACTGAATATGTCAATGAATGAGTGGATAAAAATGTGAATCCTCTTTACTGTCTTAGAGCCATGTGGGGCATACTGGAATGAACCCAGCACCTCTTCCTAATGCACCAAATTTACACAATGGGAAGTCATTTAAAACATTTTACATTAAAGTAAGCAAGGACTTGCTATGAATCATACTATAAATGTTGTATTAATATTGGAGGTAAAGTATTCAAAGAAAATTTGAATATGATTTGAATCAGTTTGGGCTGGACTTCCTCAGGGCAGATGAATTCAGAGTTCATGGTCATGTACCACTGAGGGAACTTTAGTATAAAATTTCAGAAGTCATGTTAGAGGATTGTATGTATTCTCTAAGTAATAAAATGGAACTCATGATATAGATAATACTAGCTGCGAAGCTGGGAATCTGCAAAAGAGAAGGGCATCACCTCAGCCTGAAAGACAGGAAGGTCTAGATCTGTATCCAAAATAGATTCCAATAGATTCTAAGACAGTTCTTTACACCAGGCTCCCTTGGTGGCTCAGATGGTAAAGAATCTGCCTGCAATGCAGGTGACTTGGGTTTGATCCCTGGGTCAGGAAGATCCCCTGGAGAAGGCAATGGCTACCAATTTCAGTATTCTTGCCTGGAGAATTTCATGGATGGAGGAGCCTGCTCTTAAAGAGTCTGACATGACTGAGTGACTAACACTTTCACTTTTCACTTTTTTCATGTATATATATACATATATATATACATATTCACCATAGAATTCTTTTAACTATAAAATTCTATGGCATTTAATGTATAGCTCAAATTACAAACATATGATCCTCTAACTTTTCCTAATTACTAACATTTTTATATCCCTGATTTCAGACCAAGTTCAGAAAGTCAGTGAAGACAATTCAGAGAACCAAGTTTGTTTCGGGGACTCCAGTGTTGCCTGCATTCTTGTTTCTAAGCTGTAGATAATCATCATACAAACTAAGGAAAAAGTTGAGCCCTAACGTTTCTGAAAAGCCTAAGTTGAAACAGATTAGGTAAAATTTTTAAATAGTTGAGCATGTCTGTATGACACAAAATACTTTTAAGAAAAAAAAATTTAAGGTTCATCTATTGCAGAATCTTTTTTAAAAGTTCTTTTTGCTATAAGAAAAAATTATCCAAACAAGTTTAGCTCCATGAGATCAATTGTATATTCTCTCCCTGCTAGCTTAGAATCCATTCAGAGATCAATTTATACATGAGTGGATGTGTGCATATATTTTCTGTGTGTGTCAGTATTTATGAATATCTAGCAAGTAACACTGCTGCTTTACGACACTTCTTCAACCATTAGTAAATAACTAAGTGGCCACAGGAGTTCAAACAAAACCAATCCAAAAACAGAGGGTGGAGGCAGCCGAAAAATTGTAAGTTGCTTAGAAGACTATCTTGGGTTGATGCAAGAGGAAAATCTAAGAACATTTTCTTAAAAAGAAAAAAATGAAAGGAAACAGAGCACGCAACTTCAGAGCTCAACTTGTGCCTAATCTCTTTGTGTGGGATTTTTTCATTCCAACACGTACCTCCCAGGACAAACACAACAGCAGTCCCTAAATCATGTTCATCTTCTGAAGATGATATGTAATAAACACAGCTTTCCTTAAGGAGACATGCGGGCCAGGGCAAAACACAGTGTATATCTCCCATCTTGCAGATCTGAAATGTTTATACGGATAACATCTAGTGGAAATTGACACTGATGGCCACCTTGCTGAAGAAAAGAAAGGATGCAGATGTAATCGAAGAACACGTGACTCAGGGAATGTGGAAGGAATAAAGGGACCCTCTATAACTGCTTACACGTTGTATAGACTTTATATGTGGTTTATTCCCTTTTTCACTGAGGAGCAGGCACCTACTTTGCCCACTGAGAAAATTCTGGTGCCAGGCCCTCACGGCATCAATATATGAACTCACCAAATGTCAAGTTTCTGTCACAGCAATGTACAAAACTTATTTTGTGGCAAATATGGCATGTGAAGGACCCCTCAGTTTTCTCTTTCTAGTCCATTCAACATGTTTGGGTGACACAGTCTTGTAGAACCAGGGTACTTTCCTGGCTATGCAGTGGTTAAGACTCCACACTGCCAATGCAAGGGGCATGGGTTTCATTCCTGGTCAAGGAACTAAGATCCCACATGCCACACAGCCTGGACAAAAATAAAAATAATTTAAAAAGTGCTGTTGTTGCGACCGCATGGACTATAGCCTGCCAGGCTCCTTTGTCCATGGGAATCTCCAGGCAAGAATACTGGAGTGGGTAGCCATTCCTTTCATCAGGGGATCTTCCCAACCCAGGGGTCAAACCCTAGTTTCCTGCATTGCAAGCAGATTCTTTACCATCTGAGCCACTAGGGAAGCCTTCATTTTTTTTTTTTTTAATGCTTTTCCAAGTATTTGAGAGCCAAAAAGAAGGGAACAAAACTTTCACTATTGTGCTTTCCCTTAGAGGAGACACAAAGCACTGATAGAAACTTCCATTCCCAGCCCCTAGGTGTTTACAGCAGCCCTTCTGTAGTCACTGGAAATCCTCTCTATGTGGTCTGAATTTGAAGCTTTAAGGTGTAAGTGCTGGAGAAAACGCAGCTCTTTTCTCAATAAAATGACCTGTTATTCTGTGAA
The DNA here is from genome assembly GCF_054371585.1 of Giraffa tippelskirchi. Classification (NCBI taxonomy): domain Eukaryota; kingdom Metazoa; phylum Chordata; class Mammalia; order Artiodactyla; family Giraffidae; genus Giraffa; species Giraffa tippelskirchi. The sequence goes on from NC_137285.1 coordinate 54,693,154, forward strand.
AAGAAAGGAGGTGTTTCTCTGAGACCACCATTACACCTGCTAGGCTTTACTGAAATACAAGCCATCCCACCCGCCCCCGCCCCCAGCTCCCCACTACTCACACCTGGGAACTGGCTAGTGAAAACACACTGGGTTGGTGTGGGGGAAGGGTTAAAATAAAACCATCTTGGTTCCTGAATAAATAATTCTTGCCAATATCTATGGTTTACTGTGGATAATTGAATTTGGGTCTAATTCTCTGCTCAAAGTATCCAAACACTTGCACTTTAATTGACACACACCAAAAAAAAATTTTTTAAGATATTTGGCAAGGCATTTTGTTTTTAACATTAGTGCAATGCAGCCTAACAGTGTTCTTACTGTAGTCCTGCCCGAAAGTGATCACTTTTCTGTACTTTTCCTATGACAAATTTATTTTCCCTATATGCTTTTGTTGGCTAGCAGCTCTGGCATGATTTGACTGACAATGAGCCAGAAGATCTGAGTTTGAGGAAAATGCACGGCTCTCAAGGTTTGGCACATGGTAGATAAGTGCAGAGCAAATGCTCTGCATTCAAGCAGAGCCTGTGTGTTGGCCTCATCAGCCCACCAAGGACAACACAGACATCAGTTAGAAAATAATATAATACTCCTCAAACTTCGGGACAGGAATCCAGTAAAATAAAATAAAAAATTAGCTTTTCAATGTTAAAACAATTGGACAGTTTCTAAAGCTTTCATCAGCTTTATTAACTAAGCAACAGGTCATTATGTTACCAGTTTTATTGACTTCACATGATTGCTGTCCTATCCAAGAGTTGACAAAGGTCCCTTCTGATGATTTGCCTTTTCTCTGTGAAGTAGGAGGGGATCAGCTCAGAATGAGGATCCAAGTGGCAAGGGATGAAAGAGCATCCTACATCATCAATTATGAAGGTATTTTAATAGCAAATTCATCAAAGAATTTACATAACACTTGTAATCTGCAGTTCAGTTCAGTTCAGTACAGTTGCTCAGTCGTGTCCGACTCTTTGTGACCCCATGAATCGCAGCATGCCAGGCCTCCCTGTCCATCACCAACTCCCGGAGTCTACCCAAACCCATGTCCATCGAGTCGGTGATGCCATCCAGTCATCTCATCCTCTGTCGTCCCCTTCTCCTCCTGCCCCCAATCCTTCCCAGCATCAGGGTCTTTTCCAATGAGTCAACTCTTCACATCAGGTGGCCAAAGTATTGGAGTTTCAGCTTCAACATCAGTCCTTCCAATGAACACCCAGGACTGATCTCCTTTAGGATGGACTGGTTGGATCTTCTTGCAGTCCAAGGGACTCTCAAGAGTCTTCTCCAACACCACAGTTCAAAAGCATCAGTTCTTCGGCGCTCAGCTTTCTTCACCGTCCAACTCTCACATCCCTACATGACTACTGGAAAAACCATAGCCTTGACTAGACGGACCTTTGTTGGCAAAGTAATGTCTCTGCTTTTAAATATGCTATCTAGGTTGGTCATAACCTTCCTTCCAAGGAGTAAGCGTCTTTTAATTTCATGGCTGCAATCACCATCAGCAGTGATCAGCCCAAAAACATAAAGCCTGGCACTGTTTCCACTGTTTCCCCATCTATCTGCCATGAAGTGATGGGACCAGATGCCATGATCTTAGTTTTCTGAATGTTGAGCTTTAAGCCAACTTTTTCACTCTCCTCTTTCACTTTCATCAAGAGGCTCTTTAGTTCTTCTTCACTTTCTGCCATAAGGGTGGTGTCATCTGCATATCTGAGGTTATTGCTATTTCTCCCGGCAATCTTGATTCCAGCTTGTGTTTCTTCCAGCCCAGCGTTTCTCATGATGTAGTCTGCATACAAGTTAAATAAGCAGGGTGACAATATACAGCCTTGATGTACTCCTTTTCCTATTTGGAACCAGCCTGTTGTTCCATGTCCAGTTCTAACTTTGCTTCCTGACCTGCATACAGGTTTCTCAAGAGGCAGATCAGGTGGTCTGGTATTCCATCTCTTTCAGAATTTTCCAGTTTGTTGTGATCCACATGGGCAAAGGCTTTGATATAGTCAATAAAGCAGAAGTGGATGTTTTTCTGGAATTCTCTCGCTTTTTTGATGATCCAATGGATGTCGGGAATGTGATCTCTGGTTCCTCTGCCTTTTCTAAAACCAGCTTGAACATCTGGAAGTTCACAGTTCATGTACTGTTGAAGCCTGTTTTGGAGAATTTTGAGCATTACTTTGCTAGTGTGTGAGATGAGTGCAATTGTGAGGTAGTTTGAACATTCTTTGGCATTGCCTTTCTTTGGAATTGGAATGAAAACTGACCTTTTCCAGTCCCGTGGCTACTGCTGAGTTTTCCAAATTTGCTGGCATATTGAGTGCAGCATCATCTTTTAGGATTTGAAATAGCTCAACTGGAATTCCATCACCTCCACTAGCTTAGTTCGTAGTGATGCTTCCTAAGGCCCACTTGGTCTTCACATTCCAGGATATCTGGCTCTAGATGAGTGATCACACCATCGTGATTATCTGGGTCGTGAATATCTTTTTTGTACAGTTCTTCTGTGTATTCTTGCCACCTCTTCTTAATATTTTCTGCTTCTGTTAAGTCCATACCATTTCTCTCCTTTATTGTGCCCATTTCGCATGAAATGTTCCCTTGATATCTCTAATTTTCCTGAAGAGATCTCTAATCTTTCCCATTCTATTGCTTTCCTCTATTTCTTTGCACTGATCCCTGAGGAAGGCTTTCTTATCTCTCCTTGCTATTCTTAGGAATTCTGCATTCAGATGGGTATATCTTTCCTTTTCCCCTTTGCCTTTCACTTCTCTTCTTTTGACAGCTATTTGTAAGGACTCCTCAGACAACCATTTTGCCCTTCTGCATTTCTTTTCCATGGGTATCGTCTTGATCCCTGTCTCCTGCACAGTGTCACAAACCTCCGTCCATAGTTCATCAGGCATTCTGTCTATCAGATCTAGTCCCTTAAACCTATTTCTCACTTCCACTGTATAATTGTAAGGGATTTGATTTAGGTCATAGCTGAATAGTCTAGTGGTTTTCCCAACTTTCTTCAATTTAAGTCTGAATTTGGCAATAAGGAGTTCATGATCTGAACCACAGTCTGCTCTCGGTCTTGTTTTTGCTGACTGTATAGAGCTTCTCCATCTTTGGCTGCAAAGAATATAATCAATCGGATTTCGGTATTGACCATCTGGTGATGTCCATGTCTAGAGTCTTCTCTTATGTTGTTGGAACAGGGTGTTTGCTATGACCAGTGCGTTCTCTTGGCAAAACTCTTTTTTAGCCTTTGCTCCGCTTCATTCTGTACTCCAAGGCCAAATTTGCCTGTTACTCCAGGTGTTTCCTGACTTCCTACTTTTGCATTCCAGTCCCGTATAATGAAAAGGACATCTTTTTTGGGTGTTAGTTCTAAAAGGTCTTGTAGGTCTTCATAGAACCGTTCAACTTCAGCTTCTTCAGCATTACTGGTTGGGGCATAGACTTGCATTACCATGATATTGAATGGTTTGCCTTGGAAATGAACAGAGATCATTCTGTCATTTTTGGGATTACATCCAAGTACTGCATTTTGGACTCTTTGGTTGACTATGATGGCTACTCTACTTTTTTTAAGGGATTCTTCCCCACAGTGGTAGATATAATAGTCATCTGAGTTAAATTCACCCATTCCAGTCCATCTTAGTTCGCTGATTCCTAGAATGTCGACATTCACTCTTGCCATCTCCTGTTTGACCACTTCCAATTTGCCTTGATTCATGGACCTAACATTCCAGGTTCCTGTGCAATATTGCTCTTTACAGCATCAGAGTTTACTAAATGTTATTTTAAATGTCTGTGTCAGTTTTTATGCCTAACTCTATGGAAGGAATTCACATTTTTCCATGGATGTCATTTCTCAGGGATCCTATAGTAAACAACAAAAACATTTCCTACTAAACCAGAATCCTAGAAAGCAGTATTTCCATAAAGCACAGGGAAACCTTAGGACAACAAAAATTCCAAACCGGAAATATTGAAGTCATAGCATACTCTGAGTGTGTGACAATTGATCCAGTGATTGCTATAGCATCATCAAAAAGTCATTTGTTGGGGCTTCCCTGGTGGCTCTGTGGTAAAGAATCTGCCTGCCAATGTATGGACGTGGGTTTGATCCCTCATCCAGGAAGATCCCACATGCAGCAGAGCAACTAAGCCATGTGCCACAACGACTGAGCCTGTGTTCTAGAACCCAGGTGCTGCAACTACTGAAGCCCATGAGCCCAGAGCCCAGAGCCCATGCTCCACAACAGGCCACTGGAATGAGAAACCAGCACACTGCAACTAGACAGCAGCCCCCTCTCTCCACAACCAGAGAAGGGTCCATGCAGCAACCAAGATCCAGCACAGCCTTATATAAACAAATGGTTTACAAAATTGGCTGTCAATATGCTAGAGAAGGAAATGGCACCCCACTCCGGTACTCTTGCTTGGAAAAGCCCATGGACAGAGGAGCCTGGTGGGCTACAGTCCACAGGGTTGCAAAGAGTCAGACACGACTGAGCGACTTCACTACCCCTCACTTCATATTGAGTGTAATCTTATTCTTATCCTCTAGAAAGAACAGCCAAAAAAGAACTGACAATAGGAAATTCAGTATATAATTGAGAATAATTGATTGGATATAGCAAAATGTGAGTTATTTATTCAGATGCATTTAGTTTACATCAGACTTTGCATTACCAAAGGCTATTTATGTCTAATTAGAAGAGATCTTGTTTGATATTCCAATGCTCTAATTCTTCATACATAATTTTTCCTTCTAAATAACAAGAAAACTGGTATTGTGGTAGACTCCACTTGGATGAATCCTCCATCCAATCTCAATTCCCTCTCTGTAATTCTATATTGGCTTTCTGTTGGTCTGGTAATCATTAACTACAAACACAGTGGTCTAAAACAACACAAATTTATTATCTTATAGTTCTGGAGGTCAGATGTCTGACATGAGTCTCACTGAGTTAAAATAAGGGTGTCAACAGACTGCATCCCTTTCTGGAGGCTCCAAGCAAGACTCTTTCCTTGTATTTTTGAGCTTCTCTATGCTGCCTAGTTCCTTGAGTTCTGGCCTCCTCCCACCTTCAGACCCAGCAATGGATTGAGTCTTTTTCCACATCTCTCTACTCAGACTTCTCCTACCTCCCACTTGCTACTCTTTAAAGCCCATGGGATTACATCAAACTCACCTATTTTAAAATCAGCTGAGTAGGAATCTTCAATCTGTCTTCTACCTTAATTCCTCTTTGCCCTGTAACATAGTACATTAACAAGTTCTAGAGATTAGGGCATGGACACCCTTGAGGGCCATAACTGTGCCTTCTACAAAACCAAGGCTATCCCACTTCTTTTTTCCGGCTACCTTAGATATTGATGCCTAACAGTGTGATCCAAGCCTTCTCAAGAGAGGCGTGTAGGACATGCTTATGATATCAAAGAGAACTTATGACAGCAAACAATATCTTCCCAATGTAAATTCTAGAAATATCATCTATCATTGAAATAGCAATCATTGCTGAAACATACAAGAATATATCATGATTTTTCAACTATAAGAATGGTCATTTGAAAGCATGTAATTGGAATATTTTATATATTATTGAGGGCTTTCCAGGTGGTGCTAGTGGTAAAGAACCCGCCTGCCAATTCAGGACAAAAGAGATGTGGGTTTGATCTCTGGGTCAGGAAGATCCCCTGAAGGAGGGCATGGCAACCCACTTCAGTATACTTGCCTGGAAAATCGCATGGACAGGGGAGCTTGGTGGTCTATAGTCCAGAGGGTCACAAAGAGTCAGACATGACTGAAGCAACTTAGCATGCACTCACCAGCAGTGAGGACAGTAAATAGGAAAATAGAGTAAAACAACATGAACGTTAATATAGGGAATCAAATTGGGGCAGAAATGAACATCCATTGTAATTGAATGTATTATAACCAATTATTTTTAAAAATTAAAGAGAAAATCAATTAACAGTTGGATTAAAAATCATCCAATGACCTCAGTTATTCTGTATATTATTGATAAATTACACACAGAGTCAATTCAAAGCATCATGCTTGATTATTGATAGATTCTTTGATTTACTACAAACTCTCTACAGGACCACTGCTTATTTTACATATTCCCTTATCTGCAAAGTGTAGGATAGTAATTTTGAGGTAGTTATCCATGTCTTGGTTTAATTTTTTGAATTACTAAATACAGATGAGCAAGATTAGTCTCTGCTCTCAACTTATAATAAACTGGTACAAAAACGATTCTGCCCATCTACAAGCAAATATGAGGATTATTTATTATCTATGACCTAATTCTTTATCCCCTTAAAGAACAGCCAGCATAGTCTAGTCTTGTATATAACAAGATAGGGTAGGATGTAGGCAAGACATCTAAAGCCAGAGATAAAGAAAGAATGAATTAGAAAATAAGGAATGAGAAAAGAAAAAGACAGGAAGAAAAGGGCATCACTATTGTGAATAAATGAAAGAGAATGTTTACTTTCTTGGGATTTAAACAGTGGTTATATAGTGTCTACCTTCTTTTTTCACTTGGCATGACAATTAAAAATACTGGCATAAAATAGCATAATGTGGTATTATGGTATTATTCTCATAGAGAAATAGGAGAATAAATTGATGCCAACTTGAAAGTCAGCATCATGTCAAGCAACAGTGTTTTAGCTGATGTTCCATTAGAAAAAGCCATCTATGTCTCCATAAAGAAATATCCACTCAAAAATGATGTGGCAATTTTTAGATATTCCCATTGCCAGTAGACACTCGGGAGGAAAAAACAAATAGTCATGAGCTGTGGGCACTAACTATATTTATATAAATCATGGGTGTCTCCTCCTCAATTTATTTCTGATGTAAGAGGAGAACTTTCTATCAAGACTGAATCATTTGTATTTCCCCAATCATGCCTTCTTTCATTCCCCTCCTATAACCTGGACTATCTTTCCCACTTTTTCTCCAGAACAATTCCTACTCCACCTGTAATTCTGAATTTAGACATCACCCTATCTGAGAAGCACTCCCTGGCACCACCTCTCCTGCACATTCCTGTAATGGAATATAAGAATATATCACCACATACAGTACATTGTAATACAGATAACTGTTCACGTGTCTCCTTCACATGTTGTGTGTCTGTGTGCTTAGTCGTGTCTCACTCTTTGTAACCCCATGGGCTGCAGCCCGCCAGTCTCCTCTGTCCATGGAATTTTCCAGGCAAGAATACTGGAGCAGGTTGCCATGTCCTTCCCCAGGGGACCTTTCTGACCTAGGGATCAAACCCGTGTCTCTTACATCTCCTGCACTGGCAGATGGATTCTTTTACCACTAGCACCTCTCTCCTTCACCCCACTCCTTGAACCTGTCTCTCTACTACTTGAAGCCAAGGTCCCTACTGCTTTCCTCATTTCTTAATGCCTGGCACACAGTGAGTACTCAGTAATTGTTAGTTGACCAAATAGGTCAACGGACAATAAACAAATGAAGGAAGAATGGGAGGGATGAAAGAAGTCTGGGAGAAAAGATGATTGGCAATGCTTGAAGAAGTGAAAGTGTTAGTGCTCAGTCGTGTCTGATGCTGCGATCCCATGAACTGTATGTAGCCCGCCAGGCTCCTCTGTCAATGGAATTCTCCAGGCAAGATTACTGGAGTGGGTTGCCATTCCCTTCTCCAGGGGATCTGCCTGACCCAGGGATTGAACCTGCATCTCTTACATCTCCTTCATTGACAGTCGATTCTTTACCACTGTGCCATCTACCATATAGGTTTTCTTGTCTATAAGAGAAGTACCACACCACCACAGATGGTGATATCTGTGACTTATAAAAGTGTGTTTATCGACAGATGTTGACCATCCTCAGTATACCCCATTTTCAAAGAATAGCAAAGACTATACAGTGCCCTTCTCTGTAACTCAACAATGATTCCAGTCATTCACTAGCAAGCAACCCATGTGACTGTGTGAAAAAGAAACTCTGAGAGACAATTAAATGGAGTAAGTACAGATGTAATCTTTCCTGATTTTGATAGGGCATTCTGACTGTTTCACAAAACAAAGTTAAAGACATTTAGAAAAGTAGGCTTGGGCCCATGTTATATTAAAGAAATGAATGACTGATTTGGGGGTCACATTCAAAGGGCAATTACTAGTGATACATTATCAATTTGGAGAACACTTCCAAGCTGTGCTTCACAGGGATAATCCCTACGTTTCTTATCTTTACCAATGTTCACAATTTTTAAACATTGAATATATAAAGTTGTTTGTACTCTGTTAAAGATAAATTTCAAATGACTTTGATAAGATGGGTAAATTTCTTATACAATGAGGTGAAAATGAAGACAAAATGTGTATGCTTAGAAATGAAAATAAATCATTCATATGCAGAATAAAGCACAGTTGACAGGTAAACCTTAAGGACAAAACACCTGGGAGTGAGTCGAGACTAGATTTGATCACGAGCAGAATGAGCTGGCAATACAATGCCCTAAACCAGTTGTTCTCAATGAGAGATGGTTTTATCACACAAGACACATTTGGCAGTTTGTCTGGAGACATTTTTGACTGTCATGATTGAGGAGGGTGCTACTGGCATCTAGCGGATAGAAACCAGGGGAACTACTATACATCCTACAAACAACAAAAGCTGTCCACAACGGAGAACTGTCTGGTCCGAATTTTCAGTGGAACTGAAACTGAGAAGCAAATAAGTAAAACCATCATGTGATATAAGGATGTATTAAAATGAATGGCATTAGGAATTTAAAATTCCCCTCAATAATATTCTGTACCAAATCCTTATCAGAATATTGGGTTCTGTTTAGGATGTTACCATTTAGAAAGTATAGCCTGTGAAGGATTGGAAATAGTATCATGATTGCCCAAGTCTTGCTCTTCTGCTGGTGCAAGGCACATTAGGCTGTTACTCTGTCTCTCACCTATTAGAATATCTGGAAATAATTCATGTCTGTTTTGAAGCTCAGTTCTACGTCTTGGGTTAGAATCAAGAAAATCTAAGATTCTCGGATAAAAAATGCCCATCAACACACTGTCTGATAAACAGACTGAACAAGAAAACTGAATAAAATTTAAGTTGAATGTTTTAGAGAATTAAGCCAGTTCTCAACTCTGCACTAAAAGAAAATCTCTAAAAGTTAAAACACCATAGAAAAAATATCAAATATACTGAAAATACAAATACCACAAAATTCAAAGTGAATGAGCCAAAAGTCTTACATTACCAACATCAAACGATCCCCAAAAGCTCAACGTGTTTTAATAATATGCATTTTATAGTTAGAAATGTGGTTTAAAAAAAAATGAAGAATGAGGGATTCCAGAGCAAAAGGAACAAATCACTTCAGAGTAGACAACGGTTAGAAGCGGGTACGGCGCTGGAGGGGAAGTTGACAGGGGTCATTTTGAAAAGCGGGAAACGCTTCTTTTCTTGAGGCCGCTGAACAAAACGGGGCCGTTCTGCGCGGTCCTGCTCGTATTTCCATTGGACATGCACCGCGCTGATTCTACTATATGCTTTGCAGCCAAATATGACAAAATGTGACTTTCAGCAAAAATGTGTATGAGATATGGTTTATTGTTTAAATTCCAAAACAAGAATTACGTTCAAAATAAGAGCTGCATACTAGTTAACATTATAACCCATACCCTAAGAATGTATGACCATAGCTTCAGCCTAAACATTTTCTAAATTTTCTTTAAGGAAAAAGTTGAACTTGATATATTGTTTAATTCATTAACCTGCTCAATGTCACAAATGCGCTAAATTCTAGTTTGATGCTATATCATTCAAAAACGAAAAGGGCATAATTTTTATCATTGTCATTAATATGAATTCGAAATGAAGAAAAATGTAAGAAGGCTTCAGATAAGTCTTTTTTACCTCATAGCCAGTGGTTTCAACCTCTTCCACAACAAAATCTTTTCCCAGAGATACCAACACAAAATTAATAATCTTCCTTTGCGTTTTCTTACCTAGGCAATCAGGCAAGTGTCAACTCTTGAATAATTAGGAATTAACCACAGTTGACATTTTCTAAATCAATGCCTTTCTCAATTCTGAAAAAATCCCTGCTTTATCTCTTCATATATGGGAATTTGTAGTTCTCTCTATTCCTTCCAAATTTTCTGGAGCTCCTCATGAAGCAAAAGTCTGATCTCTTCATTTTAACTTTTAAGTTAAAATTATATTAATTTTAAATTAAAATTCATCTTTCAATCCCTCTTTCTTACTCTTTTCTTCTTAATTTTTCTCCCGTCTTCCCCCTCTGTGCTGCATTATTGTTACCTTCTCAGATCAGTCTTTCAGTTTTGAACTCTTTCTTCAGTTGGGTCTAACATACAGTTTAATGTATCCATTGAATTTTGTATTTTGAATATCTATATTTTTCATTGCTAGAAGCTCTGCTATTTTTCAAATCTACCTTTTCTTATTGATAATATCTTTTTAAAATTTTATGTTTCTTCTTTTATGCCCTTAATTATTTAATTTTCTTTAAAATATAAGTTGATGATTGTTTTTTAATTTTCTTACCATTTAAATCATGGAAAAACAAAATTCCAGTCAATTTGTGGATTTTATTGATGTGGGACATTGCCCCCTCACTTCAAATACAAACCTATGCTAAGCAAAATAGTACAACCAAACAAAATTAAATAACTGAGTTATAAATTTTTAAAAGAAAATATGCAGGTGCTAGAAATGAAGAAGGAACTTGAAGAGTGCTGTTCTGGGTTGAATTGTGTCTTCCCCAAAACTCATGCATTGAAGTCCTAACCCACAGTACCTCAGCATATGATCTGATTTGGAATTAGTTTCACTGAAAATGCAATTATTTGAGTTAGGATAAGGTCATAATAGGAGTAGGGCAAGCCCCTAATCCAATATGACTGGTATCTTTATAAAACAAAGAAGTTTAGACACAGACATACACATGTGAAAAACATCAAGTGAAGATGAAGGCCCAGGTTAGGGTGATGTTCTTACACACTAAGGAACATCAAAGATAGCTAACAGAGCACCAGAAGCGGGGTGAGAAGCATGAAACAGATTTTCTTTCCAGGCACTTAGAAGGAACTAAGCCTGCTGACACCTTGATCTCAGACTTCTAACCTCTAGAACTACGAGACAATAAATTTTCATTGTTTAAGTCACTCAATCCAGGGTACTATGTAACAGCAGCCCTATCAAACTAATGAAAGTGGTAAACTGAAGCAAAAAAAAAAAAATGAGGTTCACTAAGTAATGAGGACCAGTGATAAGCCTTGCTATCTAAGAGCTAGAGTGTCAAACCTGGGAAAGAAAAGGAATTCAAGGCCAGACCTTTATCCTTGGAGGTAAAACAGAACTGCATACATAAGGTCAGGGATCCAAGAGTGCTTCTAGTAACTAAAAAAAAAAAAAAAAAAAGACTAGACAAAATCTATTAACTGAGCTGTGGAAATAAAGTGTATCTACCTAGAGCTCTGGGCAGAAAAAGAGTCTACATATAAGATCTTATCATCTACGAATGGAGATAATCTTACTTGTTTCTTTCAAATGGATGTCTTTTATTTCTTTGTCTTGCCTAATTGCTCTTGATAGGAACTTCAGTACTATACTGAATTGTTTTTGCTCAGTTGCTAAGTCATGCCCAACTCTTTGGGACCCAATGGACTGTATAGCACACCAGGTTTCCCTGTCCTTCACCATCTCCCAGGGTTTGCTCAAACTCATGTCCATTGAGTCGGTAATGCCATCCAACCATCTCATCCTCTGTCACCCTCTCCTCCTTTTGCCCTCAATCTTTCCTAACATCACGGTCTTTTCCAATGAGTCAGCTCTACACATCATGTGGCCAAAGTATTGCAGCATCAGCTTCAGCATCAGTCTTTCCAATGAATATTCAGGGTCAATTTCATTTAGGATTGACTGGTTGGATCTCCTTGCTGTCCAAGGGACTCTCAAGAATCTTCTCCAGCACTACAGTACAAAAGCATCAATTCTTCAGTGCTCAGCCTTCTTTATAGTCCAACTCTCACATCCGTACATGACTACTGGAAAAACCATAGCTTTGACTTTTGACTATATGGATCTTTGTCAGCAAAGTGATGTCTCTGCTTTTCAGACATTGAACAGACATAGCAAAACTAGGAATGCTTACTTTTTTCCTGATCTTAAAGGAAAAGCATTCAGCCTTTCATGATTGAGAATGATGCTTGCTGTGGATTTTTTCATATATTTATATTATTTTTATTATGTTTTTTGGGTAGTCTCCTTTTGTTCCTAGCTTGTTGAATGGTTTCATCATGAAAGGGTGTTGAATTTTGTCAGTTGCTTTTTCTGCATCAATTGAGATGATCATATGGATTTTTTTCCCCTTCATTCTGGTAATGTGGTATATTACATTGATTTTCATATGTTATTCTTGTACTCCAGAAATAATCCCACTTGGTGACAGTGTATAATCCTTTTAATATGCTATTGAATTCAGTTTCTTAGTATTTTGCTGACAATTGTTGCATCAGCATTCATAAGATATTGGTCTACTTTTTCTTTTTTTTTGTAGTTTCTTTTTCTGGCTTTGTTAACAGGGTAATAGTAGCTTCATAGAAGGAATTATGAAGTATTTCCTTCTCATCAATTTTTGGAAAAGTTTGAGGATTGATATTAATTCTTATTTAAATGTTTGGTAGAATTCACCTACCAAACTCCAACTCCAGGGATTCCCTTGTTAGGAAATTTTGATTAATGATTCAATTTCATTACTAGTTATTGGTCTATTCAGATTTTCTAATCCTCCATGATTCAGTCTTGGTAGGTTTTGTGTTTCTAAGAATTTGCTCATTTCATCTAAATTATCCAATTTGTTGGCACACAATCATTTATAGTACTCTCTTATAATCCTTTTAATTCTAATAAAGTCATTAGCAATGTTCCTACTTTCAATTCTGATTTTAGTAATTTGACTCTTCTCTCTTATTTTCTTAGTCAGTCTAGCCAACAGTTTGTGCATTTTGATGATCATTTTGAAGAACCAACTTTTTGTTTTTGGTTTTTGGGGTTTTTTTTGCTTTTAATTAGAACATTTATTGAAACATTTTATTTGAATGTATCACACCCATTTTCATATTTTCATACCCATTTCCATACTATAGATAACTTTTTGTTTTGTTGATTTTCTTTATTGCTTTTCTATTCTCTATTTCATTTATCTCTGCTCTACTTTTTATTATTTCCTTCCTTCTAACTTTTGGTTTAGTTTATTCCTCTTTTTCTAGTTTCATAAGTTGTAAAATTAAGTTTATTTGATTTACAATTTTTTTGTTTTTTAATGTAAGTGTTTATAACCATAAATTTCCTCCTTAGCACTGTTTTCACAGCATCCCATAAATGGTATGCTGTGCTTTCATTTTGATTTGTCTCTGTCTTAGTGACCTTGGGATGTTGTAACAGAAAATCATTGATTGGATGGCTTAGGCAAAAAAAAATTATTTTCTCACAGTTTTGGGGAGTGATCAAGTGCCTGCAGGGTTGGTGTCTGATAAGAAATTTCCCTTTGGATTTTATCCTTACTATGTGCTAACATGAACTCTTCTTATGCATGTGGAGAGAGGGAGAGAGAGAGAGAGACATAGAGAGAGAGACAGGAAGAACTCTCTGATATCTCTTTTCATAAGGCACTAATCCTATTGCATCAGGACACTGCCTTCTTACCTCATTTAACCTTAGTTCTTTCCTAGAAGCCCCATCTCCAAATACAGTCACACTGGGGTTAGGGTTTCAACATATGAATTTTGAGAAGACATAAACCTTAAGTCCATAACATTATGCCCTCAAAATTCATGTCCTTCTCACATGCAAAATACATTTATTCCATTTCAACAGCCCTCAAAATCTTAACACCAAATTCTAAAGTTTAAAGTCCAAAGCCTTATCTGAAAATTATCTAAATCATATATGGGTGAAATTCCAGGTAAAATTTGTACAGAGGCAAAATTCCTGTCCAGCTGTAAACCAGACAGGTTATGTTCCTCCAAAATAAAACTGGTGGGACAGGCATAGAATAGACATTCTCATTCCAAAAGAGAAAAACTGGAATGAAGAAAGGGGTGATGGCTCCCAAGCAAGTTCAAAATCTAGCCAGGCAAATTACATTAGATCTTAAGGCCCAGTTATAACCCTATTTTGTTTGATTTCTTCCTTCTGGACCCACTTGATGGTTGTCCCACCTTCTGGACTCACTGGGGCAGTGGCCCCAACTCCACAGCTCTACTGGGCAAGAGTTATGCCCCTGCTGTTCTTCCAGGCAGGAACCTTGTCCCCACAGCTCTGCTGGGAAGAGGCTGTCTGGCCCACTGAAACTGAGGCCATGATCCTGATGATCTCTGAATTACCTTCAGAACCATTCTTCCCTTTTCTTGAAGAATAGCACATGTTCACAGCCAAATAGCCATACTGTCCTTTCCTATAAAATCCAAGAATTCCAAAAGCCTTCCTTCATTTAGTTCACCCCTGTCCCCTTCCATTCAAACTGGTAGTGTTTCTGCTCTTATAATCACATAATCTTTTCATTGAGTTACAGTCTAACCACACTCTTGGTGTTCTCTTTACATGCTTTCTTGTTTTTTGCAATATGAAAAGGCTATGAAGATTTTCCAAATCTTTAAGCTCTGGTTCTTTTTTGTTTAACAATGCCTTCTTTAATTCATAGCTCTCCTCTTGCATTTTACTATAAGCAGTCAAGAGGCCCTGGTTTCACTTTCAACATTATGCTTAGAAATCTCCTCAGCTAAATATCCAATTTCATCGTTCACAGCTTCCATGTTCCACAAAATACTAGAACACAAGGCAGTCAACTTCTTTGCCATTTTATAACAAGGATTACCTTTCTTCCAATTTCCAGTAATGGAAATTTTCTGTTTTTCATTTTCATCTAAGATCTCCCTAGAATGGCCTTTAACATCTATATTTCTATCAACATTCTCTTTATGATTATTTATGTATTCCCTAAGAAGGTGGAGGCTTTCCTCTTTAAGATTCCTCAGCAGAACACCTTTAACATTAATATTTCTACCAACAGTCCCTTCATGGCAATCGAGGCTTACTTCTTTTCTGCACGTATCCCCAAATCTTCCAGCCTCTACCCTTTACCCAGTTCCAAAGCCACTTCTATATTTTCAGGATTTTTTTTTTTTTTTTTACAGCAGCAACCTACTTCATGGTACCAAAATCTGTCTGCTAGGGCGGCTGTAACAAAATATCACAGACTCTGTGGCTCAAGTAACAATAATTTATTTTCTCACAATTCTGGAAGCTGGAAGGATCAAAGTGAGAGCTCTCTTCCTAGTTTACAGATGGTCACCTTCTCAGCGCGTCCTCACATGGTCTTTCTCTGGTGCGTGAAGAAAGAGAGGAAGATAGAACTCTAGCATTTCTTCTTATAAGGATACTAATTCTATCAGATCAAAGCCCCACACTTACTACATCATTTAACTGTAATTACTTCCTAAGAGTCTCATCTCCAAATACAGACACATTGGCGGTTGGATTTTCAATATATGAATTTGAGGGGGACACAAACATTCAGTCTGTAATAGTCTCTAAAACACAAACACACACACACAAAATGTGATTCACTCAGTCTTATCCAACTCTTTGCGACTCCATGGGCTGAAGCCCACCAGGGTTCTCTGTTCATGGAATTCTCCAGGCAAGAATACTGGAGTAGGGGAGCGGGGTTCAGAATGGGGGACACCTGAGGCTGATTCATGTCAATGTATGGCAAAAACCACCATGATATTGTAAAGTAATTATCCTCCAATTAAAATAAATTAATTAATTTAAAATAAAAAAGAAATATTAAAAAATATTATAATATTGCATAATATATTATTATCAATACAAATTGTAACAAAATTTATCATCATTAAAAAAAAAAGAATACTGGAGTGGGTTGTCATTTCCTCCTCCAGGGGATCTTCCTGTCCCAGGGATCGAACCCAAATCTCCTGCATTGCAGGCCGATTCTTTACCATCTGAGCTACCAGGGAAACCCATAATAATAATCTCTAAGCACTTTCTAATTTCACTTGTGATTATTTTCTTTAATCCATTAGTTGTTTAATTTCCACAAATTTGTGAATTTTTCAGTTTTTCTTGTTATTGATCTTTAACTTCATAATACTGTGGCCAGAGAAGATACTTTGCGTTGTTGTTGCTGTTCAGTTGCCCAGTCATGTTCAACTCTTTGTGATTCCATGGACTGCAGCACACCAGGCTTCCCTGTCCTTCACCATCTCCTGGAGTTGGCTCAAACTCATGTCCATTGAGTCGGTGATGCCATCCAACCATCTCATCCTCTGTCGTGCCCTTCTCCTCCTGCCTTCAATCTTTCCCAGCATCAGGGTCTTTTCTAATGAGTCAGCTCTTCACATCAGGTGGCCAAAGTATTGGAGCTTCAGCTTCAGCATCAGTCCTTCCAATGAATATTCAGGGTTAATTTTCTTTAGGATTGACTGGTTTGATCTTTTTCAGTCCAAGGGACTCCCAAGAGTCTTCTCCAGCACCACAGTTTGAAAGCATCAGTTCTTCAGGGCTCAGCCTTTTTTATGGTCCAGCGCTCAACATCCGTACATGACTACTGGAAAAACCATAGCTTTGACTATGTAGACCTTTGTAGGCAAAATAATGTCTCTGCTTTTCAATATGCTGTCTAGGTTTGCCATTGCTTTTCTTCCAAGGGAGCAAGTGTTTTTTAATTTCATGGCTGCATTCAGTGTCCACAGTGATTTTGCCCAAGAAAATAAAGTCTGTCACTGTTTCCACTGTTTCCCCATCTATTTGCCATGAAGTGATGGGACCAGATCCAAGATCTTTGTTTTTTGAATGTTTAGCTTTAAGCCAGCTTTTTCACTCTCCTCTTTCATCTTAATCAGGAGGCTCTTTAATTCTTCTTCTTTGCACCATAAGGGTAGTGTCATCTGCATATCTGAGGTTATTGATATTTCTCCTCTCAACCTCCATTCCAGCTTGTGCTTCATCCAGACTAGCATTTTGTGTGATGTACTCTGTATATAAGTTAAATAAGCAGGGTGACAATATACAGCCTTGTTGTATTCCTTTCCCAGTTTTGAACCAGTGCACTGTTCCATGTCCATTTCTAACTGTTGCTTCTTGATCTGCATATAGGTTTCTCAGGAGACAGGCAAAGTGGTCTTATATTCCCATTTCTTTAATAATTTTCCACAGTTTGTTGTGATCCACCCAGTCAAAGGCTTTAGCGTAGTCAATGAAGCAGAAGTAAAGGTTTTTCTGGAATTCTCTTGCTTTTTTTTTGATCCAGTGGATGTTGGCAATTTGATCTCTAGTTTCTCTGCCTTTTCTAAATCCAGCTTGTACATCTGGAAGTTCTTGGTTCACATACTATTGAAACCTAGCTTGAAGGATTTTGAGCATTACTTTGCTAGCATGTCAAATGAGTGTAAGATAATTGTATGATATCTTTATCTTTAGATCTATTGAGACTTCATTTGTGACATAACATATGTTTATTCTGGAGAATACTCATCTCAAATTCACCTGACAAGAATGTGCATTTCATTGTTATTAAATAGAGTATTTCATTGTTATTAAATACAGTGTCCTGTATTACACCTATTATTATGGTTTATTGCTTTGTTCAAGTCCTCTATTTCCTTAGTGTCTGGTTGTTCTATACATTATTGAGAGTTAAATATCTTTGGTCACCTGATGGCAATGAGCCAACTCATTGGAAAAGACCCTATTGATGGGCAAGACTGAAGGCAAAAGGAGAAGGGGGCGGCAGAGGATGAGATGGTTAGATGGCATCACTGACTCAATGGACATGAATTTGAGCAAAATCTGGGAGATAGTAGAGGACAGAGTAGCCTGGCATGCTGCAGTCCATGAGGATGCAAAGAGTCAGATGTGACTTAGAGACTGAAAAACAACAGCATTGTTGTCTCCAACTATTATTGTAGAAAATGTCTCTGTTCAATTATGTCAATTTTTGCCTCATATATTTGATGGTCCATTATTAGGTGCATAAGTATTTATAATGGTAAAATCTTATCGATGTACTGAATCTTTTATTAATATACAATGTCTTCATTTGTCTTTTGTACCTTTTTGATTTAAAGTCAACTTTTTCTAATATTAATATAGCCACCCCTGCTAATTTTTGATTAGTATTTGCATGGAATAACTTTTTCCATTCTTTCATTTTCAACCTATTTGTGTCTTTGGATCTAAAATGAGTCTTTTTGTAGACAACAGTTAGTTGGCTCTGTTTATTAACACATTCTTCCAATCTCTGTCTTTTGATTGGAGAGTTTAATCAATTTACATTTAAAGTCTTTGTTGATAAGAGGGACTCTCTTCTGTCATTTTTCTATTTGTTGTCTATATGCTCTATAGCTTTCTTGTCCCTCATTTCTGCATTACAATCTCTTTTGTAAAAATTTAGCTAATTTTTCTGTAGTGAAATGCTTTGATTCTTTTATAATTTCCTTTTGTGCATATTCTATAGCTATTTTCTTTGTAGTTATCATGATAATTACATTTGACATCCTAAAGTTATAACACTCTAATTTGAATTCATACTGACTTAACTCCAAAAACATTAAAAAAAACTCTACTCATTTACAGCTATGTCCCCACTTCTTTCAGTTATTGGTGTCGCAAAATTTTATCTTTGTATATTGTGTATCCAAAACTTACACTAATAATTTGTTTTTTGAATGCATTAGCCTCTTGAAATTATGTAGAAAACAAAATGTGAAGTTACAGACAAAAGTTATAATACTTTTACACTAAGAAATTTTAAAAATGTATTAGCCTCTTAAATCATGAGGAAAACAAAACAATAAAAAATAAAAGGAATCATAGATTATTGTTACAGTAATACTAACTTTAATAAATATCCGTATGCTTATCTTTACTAAGATCTCTATTTCTTCATAAAGTTTCAAGCTATTGTCTAGCATCTTTTTGTTTCAACATGCAGGACTCCCTTTAGGATTTCTTTTTTTTATTTTTTTTTTAGGATTTCTTGCAAGGCAGGTCTCATGGTAAAGAAATAGCTCAGATTTGGGGAATGTCTTAATTTCTCCTTCACTTTTCAAGGACAGTTTTGCTGGATATAGGATTCTTGGTTGACAGATTCTTTCTTTTAACACTTGAATATATACACCCATTGCCTTCCTGCCTCCAAATTTTCTGATAATAAAGCTACTGATAATCTTATTGAGGATACTTTGTGTGTTACCATTTGCTTTCCTCTTATTGCATTTAAGATTCTCTTTCTCTTTGACTTTTGACTGTTTCTTAAAATGTATATATCAGCGTGAACCTCTTTCAATCCATGCTACTTGAATGTCATTGACCTTAGACGTTTATCTTGTCTTTCACTGACATTTGGGGATTTCTGGCCTTTATTTCTTCAGACAATCTCCCCTCCCTTTCACTCTTTCCCTGTTGTGCTCCCACAGTGTGTAAATTGTTCCACACGATGATGCCCCACAGGTCCCTTAGGGTCTGTTCACTTTTCTCGAACTTTCTAATTTTTTTCTATTCCTCAGACTTGATAATTCCCATTTTCCTATTTTCAAGTTTGCTGACTCTTCCTTCTGCCTGTCCAAATTTGACTTTGAATTCCTCCAGTGAATTTTTCATTTCAGTTACTGTACTTTTCAACTCTAGAATTTCTTTTGGGCATCTTTTTAAATTTTCTATTTATTGGCATTTCCATTTTGTTCATACATTGTTCTTATGGTTTTGCCCACATCTTTCTTCAGTCCTTTGAGTATTTTTACAACAGTTGTTTTAAAATCTTTGTCCAGTATGTTTTTCTTGTCTATCTCAATGATAGTTTCTGTTTATTTCTTTCCTTTGATTGGCCAATACTCCCCTGTTTCTTTATATTTCTTAAGATTTTATTTTGTTGAAAACGGATATTTGAATCCAATAATGTTGTATCTCTCAAAATTAGATTCTCCTCCTTTCTAAAGGGTTTGCTTGTTTTAGTTTTTGTCCTATCTTGATTGTGTTAAGCTTGCCCTGAAGTGTAAACTTAAGATCTTTGTGGGTCTTTCCTGAGCCCGTGCCTTTTCCTAGGCATGTCTAATGACTTTCTAATTTCCTCTGGATATGCAGTTGCTTTTGAATGTCCTTTTCTTCTATGTCTGACTTCAAAAGAGAAAAAAGAGAAAAATGAAGGAAGGTGAAAAAAGGAAGGTGCCAACCCATTACCTTCCCTGGAATTCACTTAAACCAGAGGCAGAAACGCTTTCACCATTGGAGGAGGAGGTGGTACAAATAATAGTTCATCACCTCTGTGTCTGAACTTCCATGATCAGGCAATCAGAAGAAGCAATCAGAACACATCTTCAATATTTAGAGTACAGAGTCCTCAGTGCCTACCTTTGCTCTTGCAAATTGCATTCAAGCTGCTCCAAGATCAAGTACACAGCTGTCTACCTTGGCTGGGGCTTTGGAGAGGGAGGAGCTGCTACAGTGCTAACAGTTGAAATTGATTAAAATTAACTGCAATTTACTGTCCAAGCCTTTCCCTGGAAGCCGCAAGCTTTCTATAGACTCCAGATTACAAAATAATTGCATCTTCTAGTGCAGTTGTTTTCCAGGTGAGAGGACAGATTTCTGGTGCTGTCTACTCTGCCATCTTCCCAGAATCCCCCTCCTCAGTTAAACATTTTTTAAAAATACAGAGTCTGCAAATATCAACTTTGCTGTAACTGAGGTGTTTTCTTTCTTTTAAAGTAAAAAAAAAAAAAGAAAAAGTTAACATGACCACCTGTTTTTACTTGGAAGAAATTCTAGAGTGCATATGTATTTATATGGAATAGTGCTTCATGACATCATCAAAAAACCATGATCTGACTTCACGTGATTCCTATAAACATACAAATATTATTCCTAATGATGCCAAGATTCTGTGATTCAAAATGTGGAGTGAAAGGGGAGAGAAATGAGATCTTTATGAGAAGCTTACATGCATATGAAATCTGGACTCTGAGAGAGCTGATGTTCATGCTATACCTTGGAACACAAATAGAATGTGATTTATTCATTCACTCCTTTACTCATTCATTCATTCATTCAGGGAATATTTATTGCATGCCATTATGTCCCAAGCACTGTCCTAGACAATAAAAATATACAACAGTGAACAAAAAGACAAAGTCCATTTCTCATAAATCTTACATTCTGACAGACACAAAATAAAAACAACAAATGTTGTACACTATTTTCAAAGGCAGGAGTCATAAAGCAGGGAAAGGGAATAAGGAGTGTCAAGGTGGGAAAAAGTGCTGTTATTTCTTCTGCAATGTTGGAAGCCCTCACAGTAGTAAATAATCTAATACAGTTGAATTATAATTAATTTAGCCAGTAGTCAAGACTTCCTTTCAATCAGTTAATATGCAACACCCAAATTAGCCTAACTTTCTCCACCTGGAGATTCTTTTGATCTTTTTTTCCTTATTAAATTAAAGTGTACCAAAATGCTGTGCTTGTTGCTTAGTGGATCAGGCAGTGTGATGTACAAAAACCTGAATAAATACCCCTCCACCCCCACCCAGGGGTGCATGCAATTATTAGAGTGATTCTTTAAAGAACTTGTTAAAATGCCAAAATAGTGCCACAGAAAACACGTCAAATAAAGATTGAAGTTTTCTTTATGAAAAAAAAAAAGTGTTTAACGAGGGTTTATGGGGGTTTTATAAAAACACCTTAACACCTTACAGACCTAAAGGGGAAAAAGCTCTATTTAAGTATCAGGCACCAATAGCAGACCACCCAATGCTGATGACTAGGAGCCTCAAACAGACCCATCCTTGGGAGCCTGTGTGGAGACCCTAATTTTATGGTCATTTTAATTGTATTTGGGTTATTACCTCATGCCCCAGCAAACACCTACAGTATTTAATAAAAATGAGCATAGAACACTGTTCTAGTTAAAGTATGTATTAACCAAAATCATAAACTAACTATGCTTCACCATAAATTACCTGGGTGTTTAGTGTTTCTTTGCCTTTAAGTTATATTTGCTTTTTATAACATGGTAGGCTTCACTGTGTACCAAATCAATGTTAATTGACTTAGCATTTGACACAATCTCCTATCTCTAGCTCATACAGCCACAAACGCACCTGTCCCACATACTATAAAGTGATAAATACAGTTAATCAACGCTCCATATATTAAAAAGAATGACTATAAAAATCACTGGGAAAAAAACTTTAATTCAAAAAAAGTTTTAACATAAAAAATAAAAAAATTAATCACTGGGACTGAAAATCAAACAAATCTTTTTCTTTAAGAACTGGGTGGGGTAAAACTTCATTTTTCATTTGTCTAGAGTCTAGTTGTAGTTACTGTAGTACTTACATCAAAGTTGATTCTCATTCAGAAAGTTGTGGTCTTCCTCTGCAGAACAAAAGGAATTATCTTGAAAAACTAAATGCCTTCATTTTACATTTGTCTAGAGTCTAGAAAATGGATTCTTATTAATTTTTTGCTTCAGTGTTCTGCAGAAAGTAAATTATCAGATGAAGACAACACATAGAATACAGAACTGATGTTCTCCATCACCACCGCTGACTAAATATTCCAGGAAAACTCCTTCAAATACTAATTTGTAGTTTCTATTTCCTTATCTGGTCATTCCATAATCCATTAAATTTAGATCTGTGCATTCCTGCCCCTGAACCATCACACAAAAGGAGTTCTTCAGTTCAGTTCAATTCAGTTCAGTCGCTCAGTAGTGTCCACCTCTTTGTGACCCCATGAACCACAGCACGCCAGGCCTCCCTGTCCATCACCAACTCCCAGAGTTTACCCAAACTCATGTCCATTGAGCCAGTGATGCCATCCAGTCATCTCATCCTCTGTCGTCCCCTTCTCCTCCTTCCCCCGATCCTTCCCAGCATCAGGGTCTTTTCCAATGAGTCAGTTCTTCGCATCAGGTGGCCAAAGTATTGGAGTTTCAGCTTCAACATTGGTCCTTCCAATGAACACCCAGGACTGATCTCCTTTAGGATGGACTGGTTGGATCTCCTTGCAGTCCAAGGGACTCTCAAGAGTCTTCTCCAACACCACAGTTCAAAAGCATCAATTCTTCAGTGCTCAGCCTTCTTTATAGTCCAACTCTTACATCCATACACGACCACTGGAAAGACCATAGCCTTGACTAGACGGACCTTTGTCGACAAAGTAATGTCTCTGCTTTTTAATATGCTGTCTAGGTTGGTCATAACTTTCCTTCCAAGGAGTAAGCGTCTTTTAATTTCATGGCTACAATCACCATATGCAGTGATTTTGGAGCCCCCCAAAATAAAGTCAGCCACTGTTTCCACTGTTTCCCCATTTTTCTGGCATGAAGTGATGGGACTGGATGTAGTTCTTAAGTATTCCCAAATCTCCTAATTGCCAAAACTGCTTGTCTCTTTTCAGTCAAAAGTGATTTGACTTCTCTGTAACTTCTACCTTACAAGGTAGAACATTTCTTCCTCCATGAAACCCTTTCCAACTTGGGTTTCCACACAATCACCATTCTGGAGCTCATCCTCCAGTGTTCTAGATCCTTCTCAGTCTCCTTTGCAGGCTTCTCTTTCTCTGATCATCTTTTAATTACTGATGAGCCTATAACATCCTGGACATTCTTCTCTTTTCATTCTGCAAACACTCCTTGAGTGAGTCTGTAAATCTTATGAGTCTACTGGGTATACAGTTACTTTCAAATTGAATGTGTGATGTCTTCTTCCTCCAAGAAAAATCCATTCCTCCCCCCAGCGTTCCTAGTCTCAGTAAGAACAGATATCACTTACCAGGTGCTGGCGCCAGAAATCAAAATGTCAGAATTCTCTCTTTCCTTTACCTTCATTGTAGTTACCCGATTTAGCAATTAAAAATACAGGACACTCAACTGAATTTTAATTTCAATAAGCAATGAAGGGACTTCCTTGGTGGTCCAGAGGTTAAGACTTTGCCTTGTCTTGCAGGAGGCGAGGGTCCTATCCCTGGTTGGAGACCTAAGATCCCACATGCCTCATGGCCAAAACAAACAAATATAAAACAGAAGCAATACTGTAACAAATTCAATAAAGACTTTAAAAATGATCAAAAAATATTTTTAAAAAACAAGCAATGAATAATTTTGTTTTGTTGTTAATGTTCAGTCACCCAGTCATGTCCGACTCTGTGACCCCATGGACTGCAGCATGAGAGGCTTCCCTGTCCCTCAGCATCTCCTGAAGTTAAATTTTCCATTAATATTTCCCAAATAATTAAATGTAAGTGTATTTGGCAATCCTATCTCTACATCTGGGTTTTCCAGGTGACACTAGTGGCAAAGAGTCCACCTACCAAACCAGGAGATGTAAGATACGGAGGTTTGATTCCTGGGTTGGGACGATCCCCTGGAGAAGGAAATGGTTACCCACTCCAGTATTCTTGCCTGGAGAATCCCATGCACAGAGGAGCCTAGTGGGCTACAGTCTCTGGCGTCACAGAGAGTCAGACGTGACTGAGCACAGCACAGCACCTCTAAATCTAATCAAATATTTTGCTCCTAAATATTTCTCAAATATTTTCATGTACATTTATTTTCCATTGCTTTCATCCTAGATTTAGCCACCATTGTCTCTTACTTAGATCTCTAACATAACCTCTCAGACTCCCTGAATGCTCCATGATGCCTTAAAATCTACTCTCTACACAGCAGAGAAAATTTCTAAAAGACATGAATTATATCATGGTGACACATCCTTATTTCCTCTCAACAAATTCCTTATTATTAACACCTCAATATTGGCCCCTGTTGGAGAAGGAAACGGCAACCCACTCCAGTACTCTTGCCTGGAAACTCCCATGGACGGAGGAGCCTGGTAGGCTGCAGTCCATGGGGTCACTAAGGGTCGGACATGACTGAGCGACTTCACTTTCACTTTTCATTTTCATGCATTGGAAAAGGAAATGGCAACCCACTCCAGTGTTCTTGCCTGGAGGATCCCAGGGACGGGGGAGCCTGGTGGGCTACTGTCTATGGGGTCGCACAGAGTCGGACACAACTGAAGCGATTTAGCAGCAGCAGCAGCAGCAGCATTGGCCTCTGTCTACCCCCTTCAGCCTACTTTTTAGTTCTTCTATTGAGTTTATTACATTTTGGCCACTATTATCTTATTTCAATGCTTCAAACTCTTTTAGAATCTTCCTGCCTTTACAGACAATTTCCACTCCCCCAGCTTTATAAATCACTAATAACATAATTTTTAAAGAAATTTATTGAGGTGAAATTCACATAGGACAAAATTAACCATTTTAAAATGAATAATTCAGTGGCATTTAGTACATTCACAGTGTTGTACAAGCGCTACCTCTATACTGTTCTAGAATATTTCCATCACACCATCGTAAAACCCTTTGGGGAAATCCCTGGTAGCCCAGTAGTTAGGGTTCCATGCTTTCACTCTGTTCTTTCAATCCTTGGTTGAGAAACTAAGATCTGTAAGCCACATGGCATGCCTCACCCCTGAAAACAAGTCAAATTAAAGCTCTTTACTCAGTAAGCAGTTTCTCTCTCTTCCCTGCTCTCCTCATCTCCCAGCATCCATCAAACTACTCTCTGTGTATCTGCATATTTCAGACATTTCATGTAAATATAATAGAACCATACAATATGTGGCCTTTAGGGTCTGGTTTCTCTCATTTAACATAATGTTGTAGAGGTTCATTCATTTTGTGGCAAGTATCGGTTCTTCATTCCTTTTTGTTGCTGAATGATATTCCATTGTACGTATATCCTACAACTCGCTTATTCATTCATGTGTCAATGAACATCTGGGCTATTTCCATCTTTTGGAAATTGTGAATAACGCAGCTTCAATGTGCTTGTACATGTACTTGTTCAAATACCTGTTTTTTGCTACTTTGGGGTATATATCTAAGCATGGAATTGCAAGTCACATGGTAACTCTGTAGCTTAACTCCTAACTTTTTGAAGAGCCACTAAATGGTTTTCCACAGCAGCTGAACTATTTTACATTCCTATCAGCAATGAATGAGGGTTCCAATTTCTTCATATCCTCATCAACTCTTTTTAAAAAATTTTTTTATTGAAGGGTAATTGTTTTACAGAATTTTGTTGTTTTATGTCAAACCTCAACCTGAATCAGCCATCAGTATACATATATCCCCTCCCTTTTGAACTTCTCTCCCATCGTCCTCCCCACCCCACCCCTCTAGGTTGATACAGAGCCCCCGTTTGAGTTTCTTAGCCATATAGCAAATTCCCGTTGGCTATCTATTTTGCACATGGTAATGTAAGTTTCCATGTTACTCTTTCCATACATCTCACCACCTCCTCCCCTCTCCCCATGTCCACAAGTCTATTCTCTATGTCTGTTTCTCCACTGCTGCCCTGTAAGTGAATTCTTCAGTACCATTTTTCTAGATTCTGTATATATGCATTAGAATACAATATTTATCTTTTTTTCTGACTTACTTCACTCTGTATAATAGGTTTTAGTTGTGGTGTGTGAACTCTTAGCTGAGGCATGTGGGATCTAACTCCCTTACCAGGGATTGAACCTGGGCCCCCTACATTGAAGTGTGGAGTCTTAGCCACTGGACCACCAGAGAAGTCCTTCATTTGTAACAGAGTTGGCTACTCTATTGGATGTCAATTAAATAGATTAATAGATTTAATAGATTAACATCTAGTAAATGTTTCATAGAACATTTCTAGAAAAACTGTTTTTTCAAATAATTTTTAAGTACATCCCTGACAATGGGGATCTTTGAGTGACTAATGTTATCTTGTGGTGATGACTTCAGACCTACATATAAAATGCCCTGAAATAATATTAAATATTTTCTGAAGTAGGCTGTAGATGATACAAGTAAAGTCTAAGAAAAATCTACTGGTGAGACAGAAAGATTGGAAAGGAGGAGGGTCATGGTTAGGTAATGAGAAAGG
This sequence comes from Giraffa tippelskirchi, assembly GCF_054371585.1. Classification (NCBI taxonomy): domain Eukaryota; kingdom Metazoa; phylum Chordata; class Mammalia; order Artiodactyla; family Giraffidae; genus Giraffa; species Giraffa tippelskirchi. The sequence continues at coordinate 54,720,219 of NC_137285.1, forward strand.
ATAAGGATTTGCATTCTGGTTGGCAGTAAGGATGCAAGGGAGATATTAAAGAAATTTACATTTTAAAGTTCAGGATTTGGCATTTGAAAAATAAGGAAGGAGGCACAGATGCTAGTTATCATGGAAAACAGTCACATCTTGATAAAAATAAAGAAATTGGGAAGGACATATGATGAACTCAGTTTTGGCCCTGTTGAACTTTAAGTAATGACAGAACATTTGGAGATAGGAGGATGGAATTCAGAAAAGAGATTCAAGCTGGAGGCACATTTGGGTGTCATCAGCAAAATGTTAATTGCTGAAATCAGTAGAATGCATGCTCTTGTTGATGGAGAAATTGCAACAATGAAAGACAGAGAAACAGGGGCTGCAGAGGTACAAAGACTAGAAATAGGTTCTTCTTGTATTTTTATCTCCAATTATTTATGGCAAATGTGACCACTTTGGTTTAAAAATTACAGCAGGCAACTTTTGTAATGATACCCATCTCTGAACCATCTCCCATCTCTGGGAATGTATTACAGCTATAGCAATGAGGTCCAGTGGCCATGCTGCAACATGACCCTGCACCTTGGTCATTGACCAAGAAAACATAAAACCTAACCTAAACAAAAATATTCTCTTTCTCTCCATCTCTCTCTCTCTTTCCCTCATCACCCCCTTACTCTCACATGTGCACACTTAAAACTTACATAGTCAGTGCTAGTCGCTCAGTTGTGTCCGACTCTTTGTGACCCCATGGACTATAGCCCACCAGGCTCCTCTGTCCATGGAATTCTCCAGGCAAGAACACTGTTGTGGGTAGCCTTTCTCTTCTCCAAGGGATCTTCCCGACCCAGGGATCGAACCCAGGTCTCCTGCACTGCAGGCGGATTCTTTACCATCTGAGCCACTAGGGAAGCCCAAAACTTATGTAAAGACACTGCAACTGGGCATTACGCTTATGGTAGAGCTTCCAGACAGGGTCAACCAAGTCCCACTTCTAATGTCCTTTAGAAGCTTAATCTCTAAGGTTTGGTTTTCAGTACACCTGTCTCTTTCTAACAAATACTATCACTCTTGTTTCTGCTTTAAGGTACTTGGAGTCAGTTTCCATTGCTATTAACAAAAGACTCAAGTAACACCACTGTCTTAATCTGTTCAAGATGCTATGACAAAATACCAGATATCCACAACAGAAGTGTATCTCTCACCAATCTGGAGGCTGGATAGTCTAAGATCAAGGTGCAAGGAGATTTGGTGTTTGGTGAAGACCCACTTCCTGATTCACAGATGGAGGGCTCAACCCTGGTGACTTAATCATCTCCCAAAGACCCTCCTCCAAACCCCATCACACTGGGGTTTAGGTCTCAACGTATGAAGTTGGTGGGGTCACAGACAGCATAGCAGCCACGGATATTTAGTGATCATTCCTCCAGAGCTACTCAAGCTTTAGTGTGGATATGAATCACCCAGACCTCTGGTTAGAGGTAGGCTCTGATTCATAAGGCCTGGGGTAGAGCCTGGGAATCTGCATTTCCAACCAGCTCCCGGATGATGCCATTAAGGCTGGCAGACACACTTGAAGTAGCAAGGCATCACATAACACTAACTCTGGCAAAGCAGACAAGCCATACACACGTGAAATAAATAATTCAGGGTATCACTATACAGCAGAAAGTACCCTGGAGTGTCTTTAGCCTTGTTTCTGTTTAAACCTGCTGTGTTTAAACTTGCAAATCACTCAATCAAACTGGACCTCGGTTTCTGCATCTGTGGGAGAGGGACAGGATGACTATCACATCCCTCTCAACTCTTAAATTCTCTCCATGGTTAGGGTTAAAATTAATTATACAAACGGGGAGAAGATCAATTTAGACAACTGTCCATTATATTTGTGTAATTAGAAAAGTTATTCCCAATAAAAAATAGACATTCAATAATTTCAAAAATGTGTACAAAATATTGGATGGAAAAACAATTTAATAATACTACATACAATATTATCTTCATTTGTTATATATGTGTGTATACACACATACGTAGAAAAGCCTGAAAGTGTTTGAATTCATTGTTCATTCTAAATTTTCCTCTTTATTTTTTTCCGTACTTTCTCCTATCAACAGGCATGTTTTTTATATAAGAAACCCCAAGTCTATGACAGATCATGCTCATCCTTGCCAATCCCTGAGTGTCCCGACACTACCCAGCTGCTCCCCATCTCAGCTGGGAATGGCTCAGTTGGTCCACATGTCAGAAGCTTCCATCTCATGAGTGAGCAGAATCTGGAAGCAGTTTGTCCAATGCTCCTGGAGGTGAATTGAGACTCCTGGGAATGAGCTACCATTTGATCTCACTGGCCTTCTGCCCAGCTTCTGGTTTTCACCCTAGCTCCCTGCTGGGATAGGAGCCCAGCCTTGAACTTCAGCCAAAAAAGCTGGAGCCCTCACTCTGCTTAATTCTTGCCAGCCCAGGAGGCAGACACTGCAAGAGTTACCACCACCACTACCATCTCAACCTCCCCAGACACTTGATTGTCCGCTTTAGCCCAGGGAGACCTCCCAAGACTGCAGCTCATATAACAGCTCAGATAACAGTAAATTCTCCCCCAGGCCTGAGACATTAGCCTGCCAAAAGCCTTTTACAAATGACTCCTTTACTTTCAGAAGTAGGCTGGAAACACAGCAACCCACTTTGCAGGTTAATTCACGGTATGGAAGAAACAGCAGCTCTAGTTTAAGAGTTGAAAGGTACGTGCTATTCAATCATCTTGCGATCACCCACTATAACTTTTATCTATGCTTACATTATGGATGAATTGTGATCCTATAACATTTGCGGGACTTGGTTTCCTCATCTGTAAAGTGACTGGACAATCCTTCAATTAAAATTGTAGGTACATTTCTTTACCAAGCAATCCTCTTCACTTTTTGGGCCCATTCTTTTTCTCCCATGGCATCACACTGTTACGTATTTTATGGTGAGTTGTGCATGTGTGTTTTTCTCCTGCGAGCTCCTTGGAGGCAGAGATTTTGTTTTACTTGGTCTTGGATGCTGAGCTTCTTGCAGAGTTATTAGCTCACAGTGGGCCTCAGTAAGCATTGATTGGACTACAATTATTACCGTATAATAATAACTAAGTCACAATACCTCAAATACTCTGCTCTTGAGCAAAATAAGTTTTCCTTATAGTTCTTAACAGCTCCTTACACCGGGAAAATGTCATCTTAAGATATGATTTGTCATTTTCAACTTCATCAAGGAAACTTTCAGCTCTTTAATAGTTGGGAAATGGAGGTGGGGAGGGGAAGCCATTATTTATGGATTAATATAATCCACCTTCTTCAAAAAGGCTTTAGGGCAGTTTGCAACATACCCAAATAGGCAGGAATTGGCAAGCTTTGCCTTATGGATGCTTAGAAGCTCTGATGCTACTTCTCCATAGAGAGAACAAGCCTACAAGAGTTTGGGTGATGAGGAAAGGACATAGGTACCAGAGAAAGCACCTGAATGTCTAGATAAACAATAAAAGTGTCAGACTAGTGGTAGAACTTGAGCTAGGCTGGAGTACAAATTTGCTTCAGAGATTCCTTGGGTCACTTGAACATTTTATAAAATATGTAACTATTAGTGTCCCTTCTTACCCCTAGTCGAGAAACAGGGGTAAGAGTCTAGCTTTGAGATTCTAGCAGAAGGGACTAAATGATAATTTTCAGAAAAAGGTAGAATCAAGACTCCCATAGAGCTATAAAAATAAACATGTGTTAAAGATTTTTTAACAAATTATATGATACGAGAGAACCAGACAGATGTTATAACCATTCAAAGGAAAAATCTAAACACAAATTTATAAGGAGTAAACTAGTCCTGAGTTTATACGGCCAAAACTAGCTTTTCCATGTGGAAGAGGAAATAAAATCACTAGTAGAATAGACATAACACACATCTATCAGTTACCTAAAACTTACAGGGAGTCTTAAAATAGCTCCATAACAACAAACCAGGCTAGAAACAGATTATGTAGAAAGGTAGGCTACAGGTGAGACACAATTTCCCATTCGGACAGACTTTTTTATCCTATAGTGTTTACTTGATCTTTCTAACCTAACCTATTTCAGCCATGCGTTGGCGATCGAAGTCCTGTCATTTCCTAACTGAATTCTCGCCTGGTATCTGAGACACCGCTAACCCACGGTGCTCACTAAAAAAAGAGCCCCATTTTTGACATCAGAGATCCCTGTGTGATAGAACTGACCTTATGTTCTTGAAATTCTTAACAACCTGATATTCCGTATTAGACATTCTGTATTCTGGTGCAGAAATGGGACATGGGTTTTCCTTATAAACAAGGCCAAATTATTTTCTCAAAAAAGTAACGATGCGGACTTCCCTGGCAGTCCAGCGGCTGAGACTCTGCCTTCCAGGGCAGAGGAGATGCGTTCGATCCCTGGTCAGGGAACAAGGATTCTGCATGCTGGGGGGCAGCGGAGGGCAGGGCAGGGGGAGGGTGGTTAGCCCATGCGCAGCAAAATAAACAAATATATATATATATTTTTAAAGTATTGTTGACTCTGCTCATATCCTCAGATGAGTATTCAGTCAAGACCCTAGGGTTCTGTGCCATAAACATGAAAGATAATTTGGGCCTGAGACATTCTGAAGCCTGGTGTTACCAGTCACCGGGCTTCATACTTTGCAACAATTCCTTTAGGAGCAGCTTCCTCTCTCTGACTGCTCAGAGTGTTTCCATAGGTTGAGAGCCAGTCTCAGTGGTGTCTGTGCTCTTCTATGTCAGTCACCCAATCAGTAGAGCCTTCTCCAGAACCACAGTTCAAAAGCATTAATTTTTCGTTGCTCAGACTTCTTTTTTTTTTTTTATTGGAGGCTAATTACTTTACAATATTGTAGTGGTTTTTGCCATACATTGACACGAATCAGCCCTAGGTGTACATGTGTTCCCCATCCTGAACCCCCTTCCTGCCTCCCTCCCCATCCCATCTCTTAGGGTCCTCCCAGCGCACCAGCCCTGAGCACCCTGTCTCATGCATCAAACCTGGACTGGTGATCTATTTCATATATGATAATATACATGTTTCAATGCTATTCTCTCAACTCATCCCACCCTTGCCTTCTCTCCCACAGAGTCCAAAAGTCTGTTCTTTATCTCTGTGTCTCTTTTGCTGTCTCACATATAGGGTCATCGTTACCATCTTTCTAAATTCCATATATATGCGTTAATATACTGTATTGGTGTTTTTCTTTCTGACTTACTTCACTCTGTAAAATAGGCTACAGTTTCCCCCACCTCATTAGAACTGATTCAAATGTATTCTTTTTATAGCTGAGTAACATTCCTTTGTGTATATGTACCACAGATTTATTATCCATTCATCTGCCAATGGACATCTAGGTTGCTTCCATGTCCTAGCTATCGTAAACAGTGCTGCAATGAATATTGGGGTACACGTGTCTCTTTCAATTCTGGTTTCCTGGTGTGTATGCCCAGCAGCGGGATTGCTGGGTCGTATGGCAGTTCTATTTCCATTTTTTAAAGGAATCTCCACACTGTTCTCCATAGTGGCTGTACTAGTTTGCATTCCCACCAGGAATGTGAAAAGGTTTCCTTTTCTCCGCACCCTCTCCAGCATTTATTGTTTGTAGACTTTTTGATAGCAGCCATTCTGACTGGCATGAGATGGTACCTCATTGTGGTTTTGATTTGCATTTCTCTGATAATGAGTGATGTTGAACATCTTTTCATGTGTTTGTTAGCCATCTGTATGTCTTCTTTGGAGAAATGTCTGTTTAGTTCTTTGGCCCATTTTTTGATTGGGTCATTTAATTTTCTGGAATTGAGCTGCATGAGCTGCTTGTATATTTTTGAGATTAATTCTTGGTCAGTTGCTTCATTTGCTATTATTTTCTCCCATTCTGAAGGTTGTCTTTTCATCTTGCTTATAGTTTCCTTCTTTATGATATAATTCTCACATCCATACGACTACTGGAAAAACCATAGCTTTGATTATATGGACCTTTGTTAGCAAAGTGATGTCTCTACCTCTTAATATGCTCTTGAGAATTCCTTGTTCTGCAAGGAGATCAAACAAGTGAATCCTAAAGGAAATCAATCCTCAATATTCATTAGAAGGACTGATGCTGAAGCTCCCAGACTTTAGCCACCTGATTGGTAGAGCCAACTGATTGGAAAAGACCCTGATGCTGGTAAAGATTGATGGCGAAAGTAGATGGGGGAAGCAGAGGATGAGACAGTTGGATGGCATCACTAACTCAATGGACATGAATTTGAGCAAACTCTGGGAGATAGGGGAGGATGGAAGAAGCCTGGTGTGCTGCAATCCATGAGGTCACAGAGTCAGACATAACTCAGTGACTGAACAACAACAAATTGGTAGGGCAATGGTTTCTCCCTGCGAGTTAGACCCTCGATGCAAAGGCAGCAACCGGGTGGGTAGCTGAGCCCTTCCCTCCTAAGGCACTCTCCCATGACACACGCGCAGTGTGTCACCCTTTGGCCGTCCTCCTGCACCACCCTGGTGGTCTCTCATTATCCTATCTTGACCCAGGCGCTGAGCCGCCTTTGTTCGCTTCTCTGAACTTGTTCTGGGGGTGTGTTTCTTCTTTTGGTTTTATCCCCTCAGCTCCCTCCCAGAACTCTACTCCATTCCCTGCCACCCAAGGCCACGCCCTCTTCTCAGGAATGCTTCTCTTATCTCTATTCCTGTCAAGACAGCTGGCAGTTTTATGCAGAATCTCAAGACTCCTGTAATCTTGAGCAAGCAGCAGGCCAGGAGGAGGGATTAGGATCCCCTTGGCTAAGCTGGGAGGAGGGGAGGTACCTACCAAGCAGCCCCTCTTAAACCAGTTGGCTGCCTTGACCATAAAAGCAGTTCAGCCTAGCCTTTGGTGAATGTCTGTTTTTCTTTTTTTTTAAATAGAATTGTGTCTGCATAGACCCACCCGGGTAGGTAGGCTGCAAAATATACATTCCAATAGCTGAATGAGTTGACCTGTTGTATGGGGTTACTTAGTATTGTTCATTTAAATACTGGAGAATGTCTGTCAAATACAATGGTTTTCCTTGTAGCACAGCTGATGTTAAACTGTTCTGACAGTAAATAGGCAACAACAGGTTCTGCAGCTTCTAAAGGAAAATCCTGGTTTGTGTTAATAAAACCATGTCATCGGCCTGGATAGGGACACATACTTCACTGTTTCTTATGCTTTGCAGCATCCACCCTGTTTATTTAACAGCTGTATCAAGTTATACAGAAGTGAGCTATGATGCCAAATTAGGACACTACCTTGTTTTATACATTTAGAACTGGAATTTTATGCTACTCAGAGGAAACTCAGAATGGACGCCAGGATTATAGAACTTAATTCACAGATACATCCAAAAGATATTTTTTGAGTGCATCACTGTTCAACAAACTGGAGACATTAAGATGAGTAAAACACAGTCTCTGTCCTGGGATAACTTAAGATATAGTGGAGAAGACAGTGCAAATGAATATGACATAGTTTTACAGGGTTGATAGGGCTATCGGTCACTGTTGTATTCCTGATGCCTAGGATCCCTAGAAATGCTTGCAGTTGAATAGAAATGAAATTCAGAGGTGGTATTATGACATGGTATTATGGGAGCACTAACAAGGGATCTGATCACAAAATAAAATCACCATAAAAGTCACTTTTTGGTTTTTATTTCTGATATTTTAAAAATTGAAATAATAAAAGTAACAAATAAAATGTAAACAAATCATTCAAAATCCCATGACTCCATTATTCTTAACTATTATATTTCTGAATAATAAATACCTGAAACCTGCTCACTTTTCAGATAAAATATATCCTGAGAGCTAATTAGGGAAAAAAGGGTTTGCCTAAGAGCAATGGCTTTTGTTTGGTTTGGTTGTTTCAACTATAAGTGATAATAAGAATTACTAGATCCTAACTTAGGGCTTCCCCAGTGGCTGAGTTGGTAAAGAACATGCCTGCAATGCACAAGACTAGGGTTCAATCCTTGGGTCGGGAAGATCCCCTTGAAAAGGAAATGGCAACCCACTCCAGTGTTCTTGCCTGGAGAATCCCATGGACAGAGGAGCCTGGAGGGCTGCAGTCCATGGGGTCGCACACAGTCAGACACGACTTAGTGACTGAACAACAACAGTAACTTAATGAATTAGTGGAATCTGTAGAACATAGAGATCATTATATGATGAGGCAGACAGCTTCTTACATGACTGGATATGTACCACAAGAGTTCCTTTCAAGAGGCTCTCCATGGACAACACATTTCCCACATTCACATCTATTACTGGTTCTGTCAATTTAGCCTAAAGTCATTCACTGAAGTCAATCATAACCGCCCCTTCCTCTCAACAAAGACAAGAGCGTTATAAAATTATCTACAGTTAATAAGTCCATGTGTCTTTCCAGGTGAGCCATTTGAAAGACTGTTCTACAAAATTTGCAGGATGTATCTGACTCTCAGAAGTCTTTCTTGAACCACAGAAAATATTAAAGATCAATGTGAAAATGCAGATTTTTAATTTTCTTTAAATATCAAAAGGAGTGAGTATAAATCTTTTTAAAAAAAAGTCTCTCCTCAGGACTAGCACCCCAAAATTCAACACCAAATTTTTCTCTATCCTACCTCAATCTCTGACTTTGCCAAGTCATCTCTTTCTTTCTAAGTTTTCACACCTAATACATTATATCAATCACTAGAAGGTGATGAAAACCAAATTGTGACTGAGGATTAGAGAGGATAAATAAGTTTATAGTTTTAAGAAAAGAACAAGCTACAGATACCAAATTCCTTTAAAACAAAAAGGCAACACGAAAACTGTGCCTTTACATTTTTGACCTATGATTTCTTCACTTCTAAAATGAAGAGTCAAGTTAAATATGTCTTGGGTCCAATATGGTTTAAAATTCTACTATCATGTTATTCTATTATTGTAAGAATTATGTCAAGAAAAGAAATAAAATAGCAGAGAACAAAACAGTACATCCAGGGACTTCCCTGGTGGTCCAGTGGTTAAGATTTTTCCTTCCAGCGCTGGGGGTGTGAGTTCAATCCCTGGTCAGGGAGTTAAGATCCCACAGGCCTTGTAGCCAAAAATCCAAAAAAACACATAACAGACAGAAGCAATACTGTAACAAATTTAATAAAGACTTTAAAAATGGTCCACATTAAAAAAAAAACTAAAAAAAGAGTACATTCACAGTAAACATCTCTAAAATGCTTCTAATTTGGCTTCTTCAATAAGAAAGCGAAATCTCAAAAAGGCTTAGTTGGTGGTGAAAAGGCTAAAACCTTTAGCCTGACTCAGGCCCAAGGTCAAGGAATTAATGTAGTCAGAACCACAACAAAGTAGGCATTTAGAGTAGTTTGGAAAGGAATCTGCTATTGTATCCACTCTGGTTTTATTCAAAGCCATAGAAAAATTACTTCAGAGCAATTTTTAAACTGTGTTTAATAATGAAATATCAACATAGATACAGCATTAGGCATTCCTCTAGGCTATTCATATGCTTGCTTCTTGGGTGGCTGAAAGCCCTCAGCTTCCAGTGTCTTTGAGGTGTGTATCAATGGCTTAGTACAATGAAGTATCTTAATGGCATATTTACTGAAGCACTTAATCTACTCCTTGAGGGTGAAGAGATCAAGTGCATCCCTGTTAAAGCAAGAGGCTTGCTAGAGGTGGCAGAATGGCTGCTGCAGCCTGGGATCCATAGACTCACCCTGTGGCTTGCTGATAACCTCAACTTGTCAAAGTTATAACTTGTCACTCCCGCATTTTGAGTTAGAACCGAGACATTTCATCAATACCTGTCAATCCACACCCAGCAAAGAAAGCAATACAGTGTCAAGCGAAGGATTTAATTTAACGAGCTGGCCATAAAGCTGTCATGGGTTGTTTTTCCTTAGCCTCCCTTCTTTCACCACTTCTCAAGCCAAATCCAACCAAATACACAGGGTTCAACAGAATCGTTCTGAGTTGAAAGAAATCCCCACAGACATCTACCCATCTGTATAACCTACTAGAGAACTGGTTGGCTATTAGGGCTCCAGCTTCTTTGACTGTAAGAGATTAAACTAAATGGTGTCTAGAGCTAACATTCCATAATTCTATCTCATTTTTCCCCCCTTTGGATAACTAGTAGTTTGAAGAACCCTGACTGAGTAAAGCCAAATTTTTGACTTTCGCCTCAAGGTACAAAAAAGTTGAAGGTACCTATTTTAGCTTTATTTCTTAAGGTGGTATTTAAAGAAGGAAACTAGAAATGGCTGCTATTTAAAGAAGTGGTCATAAAGAAAAAAAAGATAAAAGTTATAACTGAAAATGAAAACTGTTCTCAATGAAATAAGGCCACACATGAGTGCATCTTCTTTTTAATGTAGGTATAAATAAAATGCCTATGTCCCTATGTTAGAAGTGGGCTTACAAAGAAGGGGCCCCTGAAAAGGAACTGCTTTCTTTCTCTTCTTTCTTTCTTTCCTTTCTCATATATATATATATATATATATATATATGTATGTATATATTTAGTACAGTTGATTAACAATGTTGTATTAGCTTTAGGTGTATAGCAAAATTATTACGTTATACACATACATGTATCTATTCTTTTTCAAATTCTTTTCCCATTTAGGTTATTACAGAATATTGAGCAGAGTTCCTTGTGCTATATGGTAGGTCTTTGTTGGTTATCTAGTTTAAATATAACAGTATATACCTGTCAATTCCAAACTCCCAATCTATCCCAATCCATCTAGAAGGGTAGTATACAAGAAACTTGGTTTTATAACAAGGGGCTAATGTGGAGATGGAATGGGTTTAAAGAGTGGATTTGGTAACCAAGTTGAGTAACTCAACTTTTAGCTGCAAAGGACAGTGAAGTTAAGCTAAGTCTACAGAAGCAATTGAATGCCTCTCCATGAGATGGTCTGCTCTTCAGCTGCAGTAGGATTAGACTAGGTATTTCAAAATTTCTCCAACTCTCCTTTTTCAGTGATTCCTGGAACTTTCAAAGACTTACCCAAATGAAACACATGCCCAGTTCGAAGGCAAATCAACCACAGAAAAAGCCTCCTTTCACACCCAGGTCTATCTCACCTCAGCCAGTTTATCCAAGATTCTGGCCTTTCATATTTCTGAGCTCAAATTTTCATTTCAACTACTCCACCTCCTAGAAATACCTAATGGACTATTAAAGAATTGGCAATGAGTAAAAGAAATATTTCATAACTAGTATTTGTATTTTGGTTAGAAAAATTCACAGGTTATTTTAATTCTCAGCTATAGTTATTAGTCTATATTAGAAGAGCAGTTAGGAGAATTTTTTTTTTTTATCTAGCTTTTCCCTAAACTTCCTGCAAATCATTAAAAATATATCCCCAGTTGGGACTACAGTTAATTAACGGCTCTTTGCAAAATCCATCTGTAAAGATTCAGTATAAAATACATTTTATTTCCTATTTTGCTTGGTGGTGGTGGTTTGGTCACTAAGTCATGTCTGACTCTTGTGACCCCATGGACTGTAGCCTGCCAGGCTCCTCTGTCCATGGGATTCTCCAGGCAAGAATATTGGAGTGGGTTGCCATTTCCTTCTCCAGGGGATCTTCCCAACCCAGGAATCGAACCTGGGTCTCCTGCATTGCAGGCAGATTCTTCACCAACTGAGCTATGAGGGAAGCCCTCCCATTTTGCTTGTGATCCTAAATTATTTGGTGCCTTTGCTTAGGCTAATCTTGACGTAATTCTCATAAAAATAAACGCAATGGTGTTAGAGTTCTCAACCTTTGGGCATCACGGTTGCATTCTTGGAGCAAACACTGCTCTTGTGTAATCACACAGGAATATCAAGAATACCAAAGTTCTAGAAAGAAGCGGCCAGAAGTGAGTTCAGCCCCACATAACTCCCATTAATGAAGCTGTTGACATCTTATAATTTTGAATTAAGAATCTCCCTCTGTATCATGCTGAAATATTCTTTGAAGCTGTCATTTATTATATGCTTACCATTCAGCAGGAATCAGTTAAATGCTTGTTTAGTGACAAAGGGTCCCCTTACCCCATTCACACTTGGTCTTGTACTTCTGAGACCCAGAACATGCACAGAAAAAGAAAGCAAAGTCAGTTAACAGAGGTGGACTGTTATCAACTACTGATTGTCCCTCAAACAACCCTTACAGTTCTAATGATTCCACAAAGTTTCAAAAAAATCAATGTTAGAGATGGGTTTCCCAGGTGGTGTTAATGATAAAGAACCCACCTGCCAATGCAAAAGATGTAAGAGATGCAGGTTCGATCCCTAGGTTGGGAAGATCCCCTGGAGGAGGGCATGGCAATGCATTCCAGTATTCTTGCCTGGAGAATCCCATGGACAGAGGAGCCTGGCGGACAGAGGACCCTATACGGTCTATAGGATAGGGTCTAAAGAGTCGAACACGACTGAGCACGCACATACACATGCATGAAAACCCAAGAATCTATATTTAAATGGAAGCCTTTCATTGGCAGTTGGTCAAGGAATAAGATGAAATAAGGAAAAAGTGCTAGTGCTAGTTCAGTCAGAAGACCTAGTTCATTTACTACCTGTGGTTTCAGCTTCCTCTGTATTATGGGGTGACCTACCTTATCTGCCTGACAAATTTGCTTTAAACATCTACATGATGCAATGGGCATAAATATTCTTTGTAAACAATACAGGACCTTACTAAATATTTGAATAATTCACTTCTTGTGTACAGAAAATGGAATAAATTTTTAAAAGAAATTTTTATTAAAGATTTTCAAAAGACCTGCAAAAGATTCCTAATAAAATTTTGTACCCTTCTTATTGGAAACATAAGGAAGGGAGCAGTGAAGGAGCAGCTGCCCAAGAAATCAAATAGAGCTCAAAATGTGGCTTCAGGGAGCACCCTGAAAATACTTGAATCTTTCTAAGAAAGTTTGGAGAAAAGAGATTCACAATTTTCCACAAGACCTAATTTTAAGGCAATTACGGATTTTTAAAACTACAAAACAGTAAAATATTCATGCAAGCAGAACTATTTATTGGTCACCCCAGGGCACTTGTCCTTAGACTGGCCCCTTCTTGCATTTACAATGTTGTTGGACACCTGTGAAATTCTGAAGGCAAAAGAAAACATCTGCTCACACTCCTAAATCATGCTTCTGGGTCCTATGAGCCAATGTTATTATTAACTTGTTAATAATTATTATAATATTATCGCAGCAGGATTTAGCTTAGATCACATATAGATGCCAGTGGTAAACTGGATAGAGGAAGCATTATTGTAATTGAGATTATATTTACTCATTTATGATTTATTGCTAATCTAATGAAGGGCCCCTAAATGTCTGAATGCCCCCAAACCCAGAATTATGGAGTCAGGCCAACATAATTAAACACAAGCCCCAGTCTGAAATAGAAATAAAATTTCACGATGAAATTTGGAGATATGTGAATTTCTCTAAGAAAACTTGAGGGAAAGCAATCCCTTGCTCTTTACAAGGCTCCGTTAAAATGAAATCACTTGATTTCAAAGTTGTAAGATCACAAAATAGTCACGCAAGCATCTTCTCTAAGTCACAGAGAGAAATAGAAGTGAATAATTTTCCCTGCATTGGATCAATTTTTCCTCCTGTCTGTCTCTCTGTCCCTCCATTCTCCCTACTTTCTTTCTCCTTTTCTGAAAAGTAATGAGTTTAATCTGTAAAGAAATAGGATGTTTCCTGTAGCCTAGGCAATTCATTATATTCTTTATCTTTGTGTCCCAATCCTGTACCCACCCCTCTCTCCTAACATTAGTGATGTGGGGAGGGTTTTATTTGGTTAGGTCAAAGGTGAGAATCCCAGGACAATATTGTCCTTTTAATAGTCTTTGGTATGACAGAAAACATAAAACCAGAGGCTACATATCTATCTTATCCATACATACCATCAGCATCAGTAGGTATTCTACCATGGTCAGAGGCAGCTTATTTTTACAAGTATTCTGCCCTCCAGCCACTCTTGTATCCTGATGAACTAGCCTGCTTTTCACTGTTCATCCATCCTGTCTTTTCTTGTTTCACATTTTACTGTTTGTAAATAGAAATCAGTTAAATCCTACATTTTATAACAGCCACATCAATCTTTCTGATGCTCTAGTAATATTAAGTTACTGCTATGTGGCATTCAGAGACCCTGATGCTGGGAAGGATTGGAGACAAATGGAGAAGAGGGTGGCAGACGACAAGATGATTAGATAGCATCACCAACTCAATGGACATGAATCTGAGCAACCTCTGGGAGATAGTGAAGGACAGGGAAGCCTGGTGTGCTACAGTCCTTGGGGTCTCAAAGTGTTGGACATGACTTAGCGACTGAACAACAACAAATCCAAACTAGAGGATATAATATAGAACAATGGAATCTCCCCCTACCCGTTTCTCATATACACACACACAGACACAGACACAGACACACACACACACACACACATGCATGCTAAGTCGCTTTAGTCATGTCCGACTCTTTGCAACCCTGGAGATTACAGCCTACAAGGCTCCTCTGTTCATGGGGTTCTCCAGGCAAGAATACTAGAGTGGGTTGCCATTTCCTCCTCCAGGGAATCTTCCTGATCCAGGGATCGAACCCACATCTCTTAAGTCTCCTGCATTGGTAGGCAGGGTCTTTACCACTAGTGCCACCTGGGAAGCATCACTTGTTATATATGTGTGTGTGTGTATATATATATATATATATATTTGACAAATATGTCATATATATATATATTTGACAAATATATGTCATATATATATATGTGACAGAGAGGACAGCTCCTTCGTAATTACTTAGAATATTCAACTTAGTTCTAGTAACTGTGAAATCTCATCAAACTAATCAATGTTTCCATCATTCCAAAAAGGGGATAATGATAATTATAGGATATAGTGGGGATTAACTACAATAATACATCAAGAATGTTTTATCATAACCACTAGCACAAAGAAAGTGCTCAGTGATTATTAACTTTTTTTTTTTTTGGCCATGCTGAACAGCTTGTAGGATCTTAGTTCCCTGACCAGGGACTGAACTGGTGCCCCTGCAGTGGAAGCACAGAGCCCTAACCCCCAGACTGCCAAGGAAGCCCCAAATGTTAACTATTTTTAGTGTTGTGAGGACAAGAGGGAGTCTGTACAAGGAGTCAAGTCGAGTACCCAGCCCAAGTAAACTTGTGAAAGAATCTAGGCCCCTCCATATGCCAACCCTTCCTTCCTCTTTGCCTATTCCAGGATTAAGAGATATGTGAGAACAAGATCACTAAACAGCAATGCTTGTAATCAGTATGAAGAAAGAACGTCCGCAGAATATTTGGTTGCAAAAACATTTAAGAAGGACTTTTTAGCACAGATGAGGATTCAGATATATCCTGCTGCTATTCTGGATAATCTAGAATTATTCCCCACGTTGGCAATAGCATGATCACTGGGTAGGTTAAAATTTATGGTCAGTCATGCGACATTTTTAACAGGCATGAGGAAACAGAGTCTAATATGGAAATAACTAAATCTTAGCAGTAGTTGAAGTAACTTACTCCTTTCTTTATCTCATTAGGATGGAAAACTATCTTTTCACTTGACACACCTACATGACAATGACAAATGCCCTGTGTATCTTCCATTAAATGAAATTAAATATACAGTACAATTTCATTATGGTGATAATTTCTTTTATAATCATTTTTATGATGAAGTGTCTCAGATATATACTTCTAAAAATATAAAGAATATAATAAGCCCCTGGGTATACACTACTCAGCTTAAGTAATAAAACGTTACAAATGTAATTGAAGCCCTAATGATCTCATTTCTCAGTTCCTCTTTCCCCTGGACCCCAACATACTCACCATACTGAATTTGACATTATTTATTCACGTGGGATGTATTCTCAGGGTTACTTTCTCAGACCAAGATAAAAGGGCTCTGCTTTTATCAGCCTTCAGAGTTAGTTATTCTCCTTGTGCCTCTGAGTCGAATTTACGATGTGACAAAGGTCTAGTAGTATCAGAATTAGGTATTATTTTTTAAATTAAATCAAAAGAGGTAAAATATGCCATTTTAAGGCCACTTCAACTGTAAAAAGTCAATGATATTTATAAAAAACTTTGTAGACGTGGAAAGAATTCAAGATTTGAGTTTCAGCAATATAGCAGACTATACATTAAAAACCCTCCTGCTAGATCAACTGGAAATGCTGGGAAAATTTGCATAAACTTAAAAAAAATGCACAGCTAAGCTCATATATTATAAAAGAAAAATATCCAGGTGCCAGGAATAATGAAGCTACTTCAAACTGGACTGGCAATGAGAAGGTTACCCTGTGCTTGCCTCAGAGGTGGGTGGTGAGGAGTAGTTGCAATCTGTTGCTGCTGCTAAGTCGCTTCAGTCATGTCCAACTCTTAGTGACCCCATGGATTGCAGTGTACCAGGCTCCTCAGTCCATGGGATTTGCCAGGCAAGAGTACTGGAGTAGGTTAGTTGCAATCTAGGACTTCGGTTTTTAAGGGAAAGCAAAGGATGGATGATAATTTGGCTCCTGAAAATAGAGAACTGAAACTAACATCCCCACATAAAATTGGAAGGTCTAAACACTCAGTTGAGGGGAAAAATTCTGCCCACACAGCAACGAAGGCAACAGACAATAGGGAAACCCATTTACCTGCGCTTGGACTCTGAGTGGGTAAAATAAATCTCTTGAATATTCAGAATATGGGCCTACACAACAGAGGATTGAATTTATATCACGTCTTCTAGGAAGCCAGAAGCCATATACATATGTTGTTGTAGTTTAGTCACTCAGTCGTGTCTGACTCTTTGCGACCCTATGGACTATAGTCCACCAGGCTCGTTTGTCCATGGGATTCTCCAGGCAAGAATACTGGAGTGGGTTGCCACGCCCTCCTCCAGGGGATCTTCCCAACCCAGGGACTGAACCTGCCTCTCCTGTGTATCCTGCATTGGCAGGTAGATTCTTTACCAGTGAGCCATGAGGGAAGCCATATATATATAATAGGCAGATTCAGTAGCCAAATAACAGATTAAAACCGAAGAAATTAACACAATAGAAACAGCTGATAGAGACTACTAAAGAATTATGACTAAAAGAATTATCATATAACTAATTAGTCTAAGTGAAAAAGTGAAAGTGTTAGTTGCTCAGTTGTGTCTGACTCTTTGTGACCCCATGGACTATAGCCCACCAGGCTCCTTTGTCCATGGAAATTCACCAGGCAAGAATACTGGAGTGGGTTGCCATTACCTTCTACCGAGGATCTTCCTGACCCAGGGTCCACATTGCAGGCAGATTCTTTACAGTCTGAGCCATCAGGGAAGCCCAATTAGTCTAAATCTCCTCCAAATTCTGATAACTACTACAAATTCTGCATTCCTTACCATATAATGAAAAGTGGATGAGCAGCTGTTAAGGGAAAGATTAATAAGAGCGTTTTGAGAAAAAATCAGAGCAAAATCAGAAATTCAATTCAGTTCAGTCGCTCAGTTGTGTCCAACTCTTTAAGACTCCATGGACTGCAGCACACCAGGCTTCCCCGTCCGTTACCAACTCCTGGAGCTTACTCAAACTCGTGTCCATCGAGTAGGTGATGTCATCCAACCATCTCATCTTCTGTCTTCCCCTTCTCCTCC
This sequence comes from Giraffa tippelskirchi, assembly GCF_054371585.1. Classification (NCBI taxonomy): domain Eukaryota; kingdom Metazoa; phylum Chordata; class Mammalia; order Artiodactyla; family Giraffidae; genus Giraffa; species Giraffa tippelskirchi. Next base: position 54,737,927 of record NC_137285.1, read on the forward strand.
TGCCTTCAATTTTTCCCAGCATCAGGGTCTTTCCCAATGAATCAGTTCTTCATATCAGGTGGCCAAATTTTCGGAGCTTCAGCTTCGGCATCAGTCCTTCCAATGAATATTCAGGACTGATTTCCTTTAGGATTGACTGGTTTGATCTCCTTGCAGTCCAAGGGACTCTTAAGAGTCTGCTCCAACACCATAGTTGAAAAGCATCAATTCTTCAGCGCTCAGCTTTTCTTATGGTCTAACTCTAATATCCATACATGACTACTGGAAAAACGATAGCCTTGACTTAGACAGACCTTTGTCAGCAAAGTAATGTCTCTGCTTTTTAATATGCTGTCTAGGTTGGTCATAGCTTTTCTTCCAAGGAGCAAGCATCTTTTAATTTCATGGCTGCACTCACCATCTGCAGTGATTTTGAAGCCCCCCAAAATAAAGTCTCTGTTTCCACTGTTTCCACATCTTAGTTCAGTTCAGTCACTCAGTTGTGTCCAACTCTTTGCAACCCCATGGGCTGCAGCACGCCAGGCTTCCCTGTCCATCACCAACACCCGAGCCTATTCAAACTCATGTCCATCATGTTGGTGATGCCATCCAGCCATCTCATGCTCTGTCGTCCCCTCTCCTCCCTCCTTCAATGTTTCCCAGCATCAGGGTCTTTTCTAGTGAGTCAGTTCTTCACATCAGGTAGCCAAAGTATTGGAGCTTCAGCTTCAGCATCAGTCTTTCCAATGAATATTCAAGACTGATCTCCTTTAGGATGGACTGGTTGGATCTCCTTGAAGTCCAAGGGATGCTCAAGAGTCTTCTCCAACACCACAGTTCAAAAGCATCATCTCTTCGGCACTCAGCTTTCCAACTCTCACATCCATACATGACTACTGGAAAAACCATAGCTTTGACTAGACGGACTTCCATTGGTGAAGGAATGTCTCTGCTTTTAATATGCCTTTTAATAGCTTTTCTTCCAAAGAGCAAGCATCTTTTAATTTCATGGCTGCAGTCACCATCTCCAATGATTCTGGAGCCCCCAAAAATAAAGTCTTTCACTGTTTCCATTGTTTCACCATCTATTTGCCAAGAATTGATGAGACTGGATGCCATGATCTTAATTTTTTGAATGGTGAGTTTTAAGCCAACTTTTTCACTCTCCTCTTTCACTTTCATCAAGAGGCTCTTTAGTTCCTCTTTGCTTTCTACCATAAGGGTGGGGGTCATCTGCATATTTGAGGTTATTGATATTTCTCCCAGCGATCTTGATTCCAGCTTGTGCTTCATTCAGCCCAGCATTTTGCATGATATACTCTGCGTAGAAATTAAATAAGCAGGGTGACAATATACAGCCTTGACCTACTCCTTTCCCAATTTGGAACCAGTCCATTGTTCCATGTCCAGTTCTGACTGTTGCTTCTTGACCTGCATACAGGCTTCTCAGGAGGCAGGTAAAGTGGTCTGGTATATAAAGAACTAAATTTTTACCACTGAATTATTTTGAAACCATGTAATAATATACAGTTGTGAAAACACTTAAGAGTTAACTACTGCAGGGAAAATGGCCTCCTCTTGGAAATGTGTAAATTGAGGCTCTTTCTTCAAAAGTACCTGAAAAACACAGAGCAAGCAACCACCTATACAGGATCTGGAGAATATAATCTATAAATTAGAACTAACATGGTAGTTTGAAAGTTGGGAGAGGTGGTGGTGAAGAAAAGTGTTATACCCTTCTTTAAAATTTTCCCATATATAACTATTTGCAATGCTTATAAATTAATGATCAATATATTCACCATTTGCTCCCTGCCTAATTTATTCTTCTGAGGCCACCATATAATAGACACCTATATAAATATCTCAGCATGATATCAATATGTTTGTTTAAATCAATGTCTACACTTAAAATTTCTGCCTAGCCACACTTAAAACAGACAATGAATCTTGTCTGTTTTATATTTCCAGTCATTTCCTGCCACTTCCTATTTTGACTTCTCATCACAGCACATCTGGGTTTCTCACTTGCTGCTGCTACTGCTGCTGCTAAGTCGCTTCAGTCGTGTCCGACTCTGTGCGACCCCATAGACGGCAGCCCAACAGGCTCCCCCGTCCCTGGGATTCTCCAGGCAAGAATACTGGAGTGGGTTGCCATTTCCTTCTCCAATGCATGAAAGTGAAAAGAGAAAGTGAAGTCGCTCAGTCGTGTCCGACTCTTAGCGACCCCATGGCCTGCAGCCTACCAGGCTTCTCCGTCCACGGGATTTTCCACGCAAGAGTGCTGGAGTGGGGTGCCATTGCCTTCTCCAGGTTTCTCATTTAGTCATCAAATATTTGATTGTAAACTTATCATTTATTAAGTACCACTGTTCTAGACACTATATTATTTTAAAGCATTCAGAACCTATCTTTATTGCCTCCAGGGCTTCCTGCTCCAGTTGAATCTTACTGATTTAATCCTTGTAAAACGTGTACCACTCACCTATCTATTCAAAATTCATCGGTTGTTTCCCTGAAGGAAGATACAGGTCAAACTTCTTACTTGCATTGGTTTGGGAAGCACTATTTTCCAAATAAGCCATACAGATTTCTTCCTACCAGAGAGTCAAAGTGTGTGAAAAAAAAATTATATTTACAAAAAACATGTGAGAAATATAAGGATATGAAATGATAGAGAGAAAAGGAATGGAAAAAGACATAACATTTAAATACTAATCAAAGGAAAACAAGCATAGCTTTATTAAATCAGACAAAGCAGACTTTATGGAAAAAAAATCACTAGAGACAAAGAAGTACACTTCGTAACACATGGTCTGATTGTTCAGAGAGAAATAATAATTCTAAGTGTGTACGTACTTAGTAACAGAGCCTCAAAATATATAAAGATAAAATTGACAGGATTACTAGAAACAGTAGGCAAGTCCACAAACATGTGGAAGATTTTCATACAACTTTCTTATGAATGGATAGAATTAGCAGACAAAATAATCAGAATATATAATATTGGACAACACAATTAATAAATCTGATCTAATATATATATATATGGAGCATATATGATATATATGGAGCAATATATATATATATAAATATAATTTGTATGAAACATGAATAAAAATTTGAGCACATGCTGGGCTATTAAAGCAAGCTTCAACAAACTTCAAAAAATGTTTTCCTTCCACAGAGTGATTGTGCTAGAAATAAATGATAAAAGAATACTTTGAAAATTACCATATATTTGGACAGAAAATTAAGAAATGTACTTCTAAATAATGATGGGTCAAAGAGAAACCTTTTTACAAAAGTTAGAAAATATTCTAATTGAAGATAAGGGATATGTATTAAAACATATTAAACCAACCAGAGCTGTGCAAGTCCAAAGAAAATAGAAGAAAATAATAAAAATCAGAAATTAATAAAATAGAAAGAAAATAATAAAAAGCATAAATTAATAAAATAGGACAAATATACATAATAGAGAGGATAAAACTAAAATTTAAGTCTTAGAAAAGACTAACAGAACTGATAAGTTTCTACTGAGACTGACAAGAAGAAAATTGAGACATCACAAATAACAAAGTCAGGAATGATGAGGGATCCACCACCACAGATCCTACAGACATTCTAAATATCATAAAATGACACTATGAATAACTTATGCCAATAAATTTGAAAATATAGATAAATGGATAAATTCCCAATAAAATACAAATTACCAAATCTTACACAAAAAGAAGTACAAAAATCTGAATAGTTCTCCATCTATTTAAAATTAACAATCAAACGTATAATTATTTCTTCACAGTGAATTTTATAAATTATTTAAGAAATTACTAGTCTTACACAAAGTCTTCCAAAAAACAGAAAAATTTAAAAACTTTCCCATTCATTTTATGAAACCAAAAACATGACAAGGACAGTACAAAAAAAGGAAGGAATATCACAGGTCAACTCACTCAGGATGAAAAAGTCTTAAACTAATTTTTAGCAAATCCAGTGATTCACATGTAGGATTTATTTCAGGAAAGATGATTAATTTAATATTAAAAAATCATCCAATATAATTCAACATACTATAAAATAGAGAAAAAAATCTTATGTTTATTGCAATAGGTGCAAGAAAAGCATCTTATACATTCAATATTCATTCATGATTTAAAAATAAATAAAAGAATTAGTAAACTAGAAATACAAGGGACTAGCACTGATTTTATCAATATTAAGTATTTCTCAAAAAAAAAAAAAAAACCTAAGCAAACATACAAAACAGTGAAATCTTGAAAGCTTTGCCACTGGGACCAGAAACAAGACAAGAATGACTGCTCTCAATGTTTTCAACTTAATATCTCAGACTTCAATATACCACAGGAGGATGTAGCTAGTATAAAAAGGAAATAAAATAAGTAAAAGTATAAGAAAAAGAAACGAAATAAAATAGCCATCATTTAGAAATGTAAAAAGAATCTACAGAAAATTCTAATTAGAGGTAAGTAACAAATTTGCTAGATATAAAGTGAAAATAAAAAATTAATTGTACTTCTATTTACCAAAATAAATTTTTTAAAAGTATCATCCATATCAAAAATATCAAATTTTTAGAAGTAAATCTACAAAACATGTAAAAGATGTCTCCCTAAAAATGTGTAACACATCATCGAAAGAACTTAAAGACTTAAATACATGGGAGTTTTTAGTAACTTAGAAGACAATATTGTAAAAGCATGTCGTTGTTGTTCAGTCACTAAGTCATGTCCAACTCTTTGTGACCCCATGAAGTGCAGCATAAATTATCAAATTGATCTATAGATTCATAGCAATCCCAATAAAAATCCTATCCCGTTTGTGTGTGTTTGTGTCCACACATGCACGCATGTACTCTGATAAGCTGAATTCAAAATGTGTATAATAATAATAATGAAAAATGTCAAAAATACTTGAGAGAGTGTTAAGGAAGGAACTGCACTGATATACCTATATCTGATATCAAAATGTGTTACAAATCAACAGTAATAAGACAGTATGTTTTTGGTACAAGAGACAAATTGGATTGTGTAGGAAACGCAAAAACACACCACACACATATAGACACTTGATTTGAAATAAAGGTGACATTGTAGCGCAATGGGAAATTATGGTCTTCAATGGATGGTGCTGGGTCAATGAATATGGAAGAAACAATTGAAATTTAACTCTTATCATCTAAGATGGATTGCACACTTAAATCTGCACAACAAAGAAAATAAAGCTTTTAGAAGATAACAGCATATCTGTACAATTCTCAGATTGGAAAAGCCTTCTTACTGTACAAAAATCATTAAACATCATGGAAAAGATTAATAAATTGGTTTATATTAAAAGTGAGAATTTCTGTTCATTAACAGATCCCATCTTTAAGAGAATGAAAAAGGCAAACCATAGAGTAGAAAACAGTTACAACATTGATAACTGCCAAAGCATTTATAACCAGAATATGTGAAACACTTTTATAAATCAACAAGGAAAACAAGATAAAATTTTTAAATGAACAAAAGACTAGAATACTTCACAAAAGACGTTATCCAAATTGACAACAAACATATGAAAAGTGGCTTGACCTCATTAACTACTACGAACAGAAAATTATAACTACAATAAGACAACACTACATTCATCAAAGTGCCTAAAATTTAAAAGACCAACAATATAAATTGGTGAGTATATGGAGCAGCAGGGACTCATACCCTGCTGTTGACATATGAATGATTACATGCTCTTTGGAAAATGAAGCATTAGCTACAAACAATGAACATACATATACCCTTTGTGTGAGGTATATGGCTCTTATATACATACGTGACAGAAACACACATGTGATATGAGTCAAAAGACAGGTAGTAGAATTTCATAACAGCATTATTTGTAACAGCTTCAAATGGGAAAACACAATAATCAATATCAGTAGAATGAGTAAACAAATTATTGTATATTCCTACAAGATGGGCTTCCTTGGTAGCTCAGCAGTAAAGAATCTGCCAATGCAGGAGACGTGGGCTCGATCCCTGGGTAGGGAAGATCCCCTGGAAAAGGAAATGGCAACCCATTCCAGTATTCTTGCCTGGGAAATCCTATGGACAGAGGGGCCTAGCAGGCTACAGTCTATGGAGTCACAAAAGAGTTGGATACAATTTAGAGATTAAACAAAAACAACAATATTCCTACAATAGAATACTAGATATATAGTGTTCTTGCCTGGAGAATCCCAGGGATGGTGGAGCCTGGTGGGCTGCCGTCTATGGGGTCGCACAGACTCGGACACGACTGAAGCGACTTAGCAGCAGCAGCAGCAGCATTAAAAATGAACGGACTACAGCTATAAGATATAGTAATGTGAATATATATTACAAAAATCATGCTGAGTAAAAGGAAATCAACACAAAAGAAAATATATGGCACATTGTATATATTAATACATATGGGTATTACATTAGGGGTAGAGATCTATCTTGGAGGGAAGGAAGGGAACAGTGGTTGAGATGGGACATGAAGAGGGCTTCCAAGGAGGTATGTTAGCCTTTGGCATGGACATGGGTGTCCACTTTGATCTAATTCATTGAGCTAGTGTTTGGTGCATTTCACTGTATATACATTATGCTACACACACACAACACTAAAAAGGAAAAAAGCTGATAAAATCTTTAGCCAAAGATTACACAAATAGGGTTTAGGTGCTCATATAATTCCTACATTACTGAGTTACTTCCTTTTAGCTTGTAAATAATAGAAAATTTCACACACATTAAAAATTTCTTGTATTCACTAGCTATACAAAGAGCATATGCAAAATTGTTTCTATTATTAAATCAAGAAACTGCTTATATCATTCTTCATATCACTAGTGTATTTCATGATTTATATCTTAAAAGATATTTCATATCTTTAAAAGAGATTATAGTATGAATAGGTTTCTCTGGTAGCTCAGGCAGTAAAGAATCCGCCTGCAAGGCAGGAGATGCAGGTTTGATCCCTGGGTCGGGAAGATCCCCTGGAGAAAGGAACAGCAACCCGCTCTATTATTCCTGCCTGGAGAATTCCATGGACAGAGGAGCCTAGTGGGCTACAGTCCATGGGGTCACAAAGAGTCAGACATGACTGAGTGACTAACACACACACATAGCATGAATAATACTGTTTCAAAGACTTCTTCATTTCTAGAAGAAGTCTTTATTTTTGAATCTAAAAGTAATTAGATGTAAGACAAGCACAAATTGGACCCAAAGGACTCAAGTTGTATTTCTACTAAATGATGACTTTGTTGAAACACATAACACATCCAAAAACTCAAATATTTTTATAATGGCCACTTGAGAGCCTTATTTGGAGCTGTGTATGATTTCTTATAGTTTTGTTTTCAAGTGGGTTTTTCTAAGAATTCCTTTTATTATCTAAATCTCTGAAATCAAAGGAGACAACCTGGAACAATGAATCCAAATTGAGTGGACATTTCTGTGATTCCACAAGCATCATCCACTGAGCAATTCCCTTTGGAAAAGCACAGATTTCCACCTAACTGTTTATCCCAGGCAAACTTCTGATAGTCTTCTTCAAGGTCCAATCTTAATTAAGACAAATGTTAAATAAATCTTTTGATTTACATAAAATTAGTTTAAAAAATAGTTTAGTTCCATAGTCTCCTTTACAACTTACAGTGGTGGTAGGTGTTAGGCTACCTTATTGCATCTTTTCTCTTCCAAAGTTTTAATAAAAATATAGCATTTGGAAATGACGTAGAGAAAAGGGAACACTCTTGCTCTGTTGCTGGGAATGTCAATTGAAACAGCTACTATGAAGAAGAGTATGGCGATTCCTTAAGAAACAAGGAATAAAACTACCATATGACCAAACAATGCCAGTACTGAGCATATACCCTGAGAAAAACATAATTGAAAGAGATGTATGTACCTCAATGTTCACTGCAGCACTTTTTACAATAGCTAGGACATGAAGATGATTCATTCATCGACAGATGAACAGATACAGAAATTGTGGTACATATATACAATGGAGTACTACTCAGCTATAAAAAAGAATGCATTTGAGTCAGTCCTAATGAGGTGGATGAACCTAGAGCTACTGTAGAGTGAGAAAGAGAAAGACAAACATTGTATATTAAAGCACATGTATGGAATCTAGAAAGATAGCACTGATGAACCTATTGCTGCAGGGCAGCAATGGAGATGCAGACATAAGAGAACAGACTTGTGGACACAGTGGGGGAGGGAGAGGGTGGGATGAATTGTGAGTAGCATGGAAACACATATATTACCATATGTAGAACAGATAGCCAGTAGGAATTTGCTGTGTGACACAGGGAGCTCAACCCAGTGCCCTGTGGGATGAGGTGGGAAATAGGAGGCGAGTTCAAGAGGGAGGAGACATATGCATATCTGTGACTGATTCATGTTGGTGTATGGCAGAAACCAGCACAATATTTTTAAAGCAATTATCCCCCAATAAATTAAAAAAAAATATATAGCATTAAATATAAGAGGACTATAAGGGTATGAGTATAAAACTAGTTACCCATACATAACAGGATAAGATTAAACTTTCACCTCATTCTGCCCTTTCTTTCATCTGAAGTTAACATGTTACTAAAGTTAAAATCCTACTTCCTGTAATCTGAATATAATCTCCTCATCCCTCCACAAATGCATAGTTTTCCATGCCTAAAATGCCCTCTCATTTATCTCTACTTAAAATTGCATGCTGTTCTGCAACCAGAGTAAATTTAGAAAAACTTCCTCCCCACGCCTGATGACTCCCAACTAAAAGGAAACGTGGTTCCTTTACTCTGAGGCACTCTCCACCCCAATACTCCATCCCTGAGGAGATAAACATCTGATTTGTAAATATAAGAAAAATAAAATTCCATCCTCCTTCTAGGGAGCTTCCTGACTCATTCAGTGCAGCCAGTTATGACCTGAATCTTAAGGATTCATTATTAGAAAAGCCCAAATTAGCTAAGACTTAAAAACACATCCGTCAATCGGTAGTCTGTCAAGAAAGAAGGTGATACTCTGACCTTTACCTTCACTATTTTTCAACTTGTACATAAGCTGGGAAGAAGGCCTCTTTAGATACCCTATGTACATGACTTTCTCTTTCATAAGAACCTTACTGACTACCCTGGACACTGGTGATATTTATCCTTATTAAAACAACACTTATCTGTTTAACTCAATACTACCCTTCCATTAAGTATGCATGAACGTCTCCGTGTGTTCCTAGCTATCATCAGCTAGATATAAATTCTTTCTAAATAGGAAATATGTTTTCTACTTATTTATATCCTACACAGGATATAAGGAATATAATTGTGCATGTTGTTTGAAAAATGGTAATTTTTCTCATGGAAACTATACGCAGTACAATTGACCACAGCATTGTAGAGTCAACATCTTTTTTATTTAATCGGGATAAGTAATCATGTATCCTTAATAACGAAAAAATGACACTGTCGATTATTTCCGTCTAAATAATCTTTATAAAATGTGATGCATGCTTTCCAACCTTAGTAAATGTTATACGTCAAACTGTATTTATCTTTCTTCATTGGCACAGTGTTACTAAAATGATCAGCTTTGTTATTAGAGATAGTCTAGGATAGTGACTATTATTCAATTGATTAAGATAGAGAAAATGTACCCAAAACGACCTAAAAATACAACATTTCTTTTAGAAGATTAATCCTTATCATGAAATTCCAAAGGGCCAAGAATAAACAGACAGAAGTAGCTAAAAGCAGCTAAGGAATTCAGAACTAGAATCAGTGCTAAGAGTGGGTCTAGGAGACTGGCTTAGAACTAGTTAGGGTAAGAGAACCCTGGAGCGTCTTGTTTAGTGTGATACTCATTTCCTACTGATGGGAATGTATATGTGTATTAAAGTACAGGGTTTAAAATCATCTATTCCAGTTTGCAAGATTTAGAACGTTTTATCTGGTACCTTTCTTTTTTGGTAAGACTGAATTGACCCAGAAAGATGTGAGTGAGGTGAAACTAAAAGTGATAATTAATGTGGGGAAAGAATCTTCAGGGTTTACAGTTACTGAGTATAGCAAGATGAAGAAGAGTCAAAATTACAACCAAATACCAGCCTAACAGTTGAAGATTTCAAGAAAGAAATGATGAATTTTGTTCCAAATAGCCCAGATGATGGGAAAAAAATGAAAGACTTCTGAAGAATAAGTTCCCTTGCATCTCTTACCAGTTACTGAATGTTACTTTAAGAAATAAAGTTTTAAAATAAACAGTAAAATCCCTTTCCTTTGTCTTGATAGATACCTGCGTGTGTTATAACTTAACAGCTGGATGGCTTGTAATTATCCTTCTCTTTACTAAGCCTACTGTCTATTTCGTTTTGTCTTCACATCCATTTAACCTGTGATTTTCATGAATTTTAACAGTTGAAAAACAAACAGCTGGCTGAACTCTCTACTTCAGTCTTTTGAATAGTTTGCTTCTTGGTAAGCGATCAGCATTTTGATACTGCTGTAGTAATAACAGGAAATGATCTGTTAAAATCTGGATCTCCAGCTATAGATGAGTGCCAGGGTAAAGAGGAGAGCCAGTCTCAGAATCAAGTCTATAAAAATAGTTGGGGGAGTTACTTCTAGGACCACAGGGAGAGACTCATGATTTGCTCTCAGCATTGGAAAAGTAAATGCACAGTGGAAAAACATCTTGCGATGATCACTGAACTCCATCAGTGGAAAGTTTACGGCCACAAGTGCAATAATTAAAACAACTGAGATGGTAAATACTAGAGCTTCAATGATACAGGATGTGAAATATCATTTCCTGAAATATTAATTTACTCAGAAAAAGATTTCATAAGCAGGTAGACTACCTTTAAATTGGTATAATTTTGCTTATGTTGGCAAAATTCTAAATTGGTTCTTTTAACCAGAAAGGACAAGAGAAAATAATCATCATAGGATTAGCCATAGAAAAAAGGGAGGGTACTTACACATAAAACTAAAATATAGACTGGTTAATATTATTAAAAAATAATTTCAACTTTTCATATAACATTGCCATGGATTACAGACATTTATGGTGGGGGGGAGTCCTAGTTAATTAGCTTTTAGATATGTCCTGTTAACAGAATAAGTCATTATTATGGATAACTACTAAAGTAATCCCTGAGGCTTTTGTTGTTGTTGTCTTCTCTCTAATGCTTTCTAGACACCACTGCACAGAAGCAGGCTCAGCTAAATGGCAGATCATGAAGCACAGAGAGCCTCCTTGTAGATGGCTGGTAAACAGCCTTGTACAGTGAACACTTCCAAACACCATACCCCAGGGAGTCATAGCAGAAGTGGGGAAAGCCAGAACAACGTGGGCAAAAGAAGGTAATCTTGGTTTAAAAGATCCACAAAGCAAAAGTGTCTCCAAATAACCACAACTGCCAAGTATTAGTCTCCCTAATGCTTTAACATATTCTGCAACTCATCATTTTAAAAAGTAATTGATGAAACAAGCTAACAAACAAGAAGGCAATTAAAAATGACATATAATAAGACATTAAGAATTTAAAGCAAAATTTTCTAACACTAGAAACACATCAAATATCTGTATTTGAGTCAAAACTTTATACTCATAAAAATTTGTACTGTAACTCGTAGTCATAATAACAGAAAGGACAGAGGCCTGGTGTCAAAAATTACTTTTCAAGATTGGTCTGTGTTTTAACCATTGGAAGCTTTCAAATGTACAAAACATCACTGGATTCCTTACATACAAATCATCTGTTTCAAATTAATCACTGTTATTCATGTAAAAACGATAGTTTGGATTTGAGAATAAGCTTGAAAAGTAACTAACTGATATTACAAATAGTCTTTCTTTCCGAAATTCCACCTCCTCCACAGTGCCTTTTTTAGCTTTACCTCCAACTTCCTGAACAGGAAGTCAACTTTCTTTTCTACAGAGTGATCTTACCGCTCTAAATTCTGACCTGGTTATCAGAGACCTATTATTCCCCTCAGTAGACTAAAAGCAACTGGAAAGCAAAGTCTGCATCAGATTTACTTTGGTTTTATTATTACATCTAACTCAACATTCAATATATGTTAGTGTTTTCATAAGTTGGGTATTTACTACTCTTCAATGAACTGCTGTATTTTATAATTCCACAGTTTTATAGAGTGTTTCTTGTGACAATATTTCCTCACGTAATACACTGATTTTTAAAGTGTCCACTACTTTGATTACATGTGAAATGAAAACATTTAAATCTTACAACTGCACAGTTTTATCAATACTCAAAAATGTATACTGATTACAGATGAACCTATGAATTTGCTGTCATTGTTCTATTAACTGTTAAAATGGATTTTCAATGCTAGTTTTATATTCTCAGATTCTATATATTAAGAAATATAACTACGTTGAGTTTAGCATTTTCAGTGATTCCTATGTAAAATAGGTAGAATAAGCTATTTTTTAAAATCAGCTTTGCTAAGGCATTTTAAATGTGTAACTTGGCAAATTTTGGTGTATGTATATAGCTGTGAAACCAGTACCACAGTCAAGATAATGAACATTTCTGTCATCCGCTCGAGTAATTCATCCCTTTTGACTTCTCTCTACACCCCATCCGAAGCAACCACTGATATGCTTTCTATCACTTGATGAGTATGTTCTAGAATATTTAAAAAGTGCTATCATACAGACTATAGTCATTTTAGTGGCTTCTTTCAGCATAATTATTTTGGAAATTTATCCACGTTGTTGCATGTATTAATTAACTTCATTTATTTGTGTTACTGAGTAGTATTTTATTACATGGATTTACCACAATTTGTTTATACTTTCTCCTGTTGAACAACATCTGCTTTGCTTCCAATTTTTAGGCACTACAAATAAAGCTGCTATGAACACTCATGTGCAAGTCTTTGTATGGACATACACTCTCTTTTCTCTTTGGTAAATACTTGTAAGTGGAATGACTGGTCATATAATATGCATCTGTTAAACTTTTTAAAAAATTACCAAATTCCTTATCAACGTTTATATATCAATTACATCCTTATTAGCAGTCTGACATGAGGTCCAGTTCCCTCCATACCTTTGCTAACACTTGCAATTGTCTTTTTAATCACAGTCATTCTAGTGGCTGTGAAATGGTACCTCATTAAGATTTTAATTTGCATTTTACTAACATCCAATGAAGTTGAGCATCTTTTCATATGCTTATTTGCTAATCATATGTCTTCTTTGGTGAAATGTTGGCTTAAATCTTTTGTTCACTTTAATTGAATTTTTTTCTTCCTTTTCAGCTATAAGAGTTCTTTATATATTCTAGATACAAATCTTTTATTAGATATACAATTTACACTTTCAAAAGAGAAATAAAACTGCTTCAAGTAATTATGCATTGCTATTGTACTTCAGATAATCCTTAAAATAAGGGGAACCATTACCTCCATAATCCTCCACTACCAAGTTTTCCTAAGCCTAATGAGGAAGTCAGCCAGCTGGCTTATGGAAAACAGGGAAAGGGAATAGAAGCAGAAAACGTACTGATTTTCCCAACAATCTTCTTAACCCCTACTAATTTTAGGAGTTTCTTCACAACCTATTAGTATAGTAGGAAATAACAGACTGCATCTGATAAATGATAATTATTACTAATAAAACCTCCTGTACTTATTTGACTTCTCTGTATCTTAGATGAAGACCTTATGTTTACATGTTTTCCTTATCAGACTAACACAGAACATCTAATACAGTGCAATATACATTACTCTTCTTACTTCCTTGATTTGCTCCTGTTTTTAAAACTCCTATCCATGTTTTTCTTCAGATCTCTCTTCTTCCCCTCCCAGTACCCCACATCTGTATTTGGGATTTATTTGCTGATCTCAAATGAGTTTTGGTTACAGACTTCTTGCTGACCATATAGTCACCTACCATTCTTCTTACTCTAAGGAGAAAATGAAAATAACAAACTCTTTGTGGAACTCATAGAAAAAGAGCTGAGACTCTGCTGAGTGAAAAAAATTGAAGCCTTCATTTTTTATAGCATCCACATAAGTCAGTGGCCACAATAAATCAAATCTGCCACAATAAAATCAAACACATAATTATTTTTTAAACTTTGCTAATTTAAGACTTCAGTCTACCCAGTAATGCAAGAACCTCTGAGGAATCTTTCCCAAACAAGGGCCAATAAGGGGTGGGAACTCCCTGGTGGTCCAGTGGCTAGGCCTCCAGGCTTTCACTGCCAAGGGCCCGGGTTTGAGCCCTGGCTGTGGAACTAAGAGCTCACAAGCACGTAGCACAGCCACAAAAACAAAAAAAATTAGCCAATATAGGGAAATTCTGTCTCCCCCAAAGGAAAAGATAGGAGGCGGCAAGTAGCATTGGGGAAGACGTACAGAATCAAATGGATTCATGTTAAACCATGGAAAGAAAACTCATTCAAGCACCTTTAAAATATTTTTATATATAAAGAATAATTTCATATATTTTTAAAAATTTTGTGAGCTACATTATCTCTCAGGGAATGGGACTTCAGTGTTAGACACAAATTTGAAACTAACTGTCCTATAAACAGCATCAGAATTAGGATAAACAGTAGATTATAGTAGCAATCTGACACAATATTAGGATATAGACAACTCGGGTTAAAAATATTTCATGAAAGTACAATAATTATGATACAAGTAATAACATTCCCCAAATCAGGGTGGTTCTCATAAGACATTGAATGCTAAGCTTATCTTGACAGTTTTTTAAAAGGCCTAGTATTGGGACTTCTCTGGTGGTCCAGTGGTTAAGAATCTGCCTTGCAATGCAGGGGTCCACAGGTTCAATCCCTGGCTGGGGAACTAAGATCCCACATGCTGTGGAACAACTAAACCCATGCCACAACTAGAGTCTGTGTGCCACAAAGGAAGATCCTGTGTGCTGCAACTAAGACTCGAACCAACCAAATGAAGAAATTAAAAAAATTTTTTTTAAGGCCTAGCATTAATATAAGACATTCCTCTGGATAGAAAAAACTAATAATAATTTTGACTTATTAAAGATATCTATTGATAAAACATAGTTTTGTTCCCAAACATGCAATATATCATTACTCTAATGCATGATCACTATATGAAATGATTACCTAGTTAGTAAAAAATACTTGTGTATATCTTAAAATCTTTCAGTTTAATTGGTTTTCTTTTGGTATAAGAAAAATTAAATGATTGGTTCAAGTTCATTTTTAATAATTATAAAATATGTGAGCCTTATTACATGTTAAAGAAAATAAAGATATTATGACCCAAAATGTATTTATTAAAGTTACAATAAAATACTTTCCAATGCATACCAAATTGCAAAATAATTAATTTATTTTTCAATAAAGATACCAGATTTAATATGTACTGATAAGATGTTTAATGACTTTTGTTCTAAGGTCACCTTATTGAGCGATACATCATGAAATCAATAGTTGTACATCTAGGAAATTTACCAATGGAGCTCTCTTCCACTGGTGTGTATATTTTAATCTGTCTCATGTGGGTATCTCTTCCATTTTGGTGATTGGCTAGAACAGCAATCTGTATCATGAATGTGCGAGTTGGCTTCTTATGATTATCAGTTAAGGGAACGTGAATCCAGCCACTTGGTTCCACCAATTCAAGTTGCTGCCAAGAAAAGAAGAGTCAGATTATGTTTTCACCCAACAAACATAATTTATTATAACGAATGCATTCTAAAGTTGACTTATAATTAACAGTTTTCTCACGGAGAACATGACAATATAATAAACATTATCAGTTATTTGGCACTTTCGGCATGGTCCACATTTTTACAGTTGTTAAGCACCTACATGTACCATCTTAGTAGACAAAATAAAAACAGAATTATTTGCAATTTAGTATTTAATGAAACTTGTATAACATACAAATTTAGATTTAGACATGTATAGATATATAGGGCCAATGGAAAACCATGCAGATACAAGAAAAGACTCTAAATGCTTAGAACATAATGCTTCTGGTATATTTTATTTCAAGAACTATGCCTAATATATCCAAACTCACCTAACAATAAATCAGATTCTATACAAACTACAAGAATATTAAAAGAAAATCAGTCATTACATAAGCATCAGGCAAAGCTTTTTTTCTTGGAAAACAGTAAATTATTTATCTGAACGACAACCTAAACCTAAAATCTAGATTTTTAAAATGTTTTTCCAGATAACTTTAAAAATTTTTCATTTTAACCAAGAGTCTAAACTATCCTTCCTTAACAAGAGAAGAAAAACCATAATTCAAAGAATAAACCTAAATTTTTAAAAATTTTCCTAAAGTTATGAAATAGTTTTTAAAAGATAAACACTGATTTTTAAATTATCTTAGTTATTGAATGGGCTTCCCTTGTGGCTCAGCTGGTAAAGAATCTGCCTGCAATATGGGAGACCTGGGTTCGATCCCTGGGTTGAATACATATGAAAGATATGCATTACAGATAATACATGGTATTATTACAGATAATACTTATTAATCCAGCCCAATAGCAATGAATATCAAAGAAACTCAATCCAGATTCCATGAGTTACTCTAGAAAAACTATTAAGTGAACACCACTGTATCTTCTTTTCCTTTTCTCCCTTCTTTTCTTCACTTTGTTTCTTTCTTTAGTCTTTCTTTTCATTCTTTATGAAGGAAAGTGAGTAGATAAAAGCAGAGTTGGGCAAGAGACAGAGAATTGGCATCTTAAAAAAGGTAGTTATTTTTAAGATGGAATAATTTCTTTCTTTTAACTTTAAAATATAAGAATAAATGAATCCCTACCCTTCATGGTATTTTCAGTCAGTCGCTTTCTATAAACTTCCATTAGCACTAACTTAAAAAAGCTGAGTCAGAGATAAGATACACCTGGTTGCTATGACTAACCTTTAATCATTCAGGCAGTAAATATTGTATAGTTACGATAAAAGTACAGTTAAGCACAAAAAACATAACTAAGGCCTTATTTCAAATCTTTTAATAAAGCTTTAGAGGCAGACAAAGACAAACAGCCTTTCTGGTTTCATTCAGTTTTTTCATGTAAAAAGTAAAGGGATTAGACAAGTTTTCATCCAATGTCCCTTTCAGCTCTGACATCCAATGATTCTAAATAAAAGGAGAAAGATGTGGCAGGAAGAATAATGGGACCCTAGGGATGTCCATGTCCTTCCCCAAGTTCCCTGAATATGTTAACTAACATGGCAAAATGACTTTGCAGATGTGATTAAGTTAAAGACCTAGGGATGGGAAGATTATCCTGGATTACCTGAGTAGATGCAATGTAATCAACAGGGTCATTATAAGAGGAAGGCCAAGAGAGACTGAAAAGGAGATGTGATGATGGAAGCAAAGACTGAGTGATGCAACCATAAGCCAAGGAATATGGGCAGCCTCTAAAAGATGGAACAAGCAATGAACAGTTCTCCCTTACAATCTCCAGAAAAGAATCCACCTTGCTGACACCTGATTTTAATCTATTAGGTCCATTCTGGACTTCCGACCTTCAGAACTGTAAGATATTAACTGCGTGTTGTTTTAAGCCACTAAGTGTGTGGTTATATGCTATAGTAACAATAGGAAACTACTATAATGGATACCCACAGGAGTTCAGAGGAGGGGAAAAGCACTTCTGGCTAGAATAATCTATTTTCCAGGTAAGTATACAATAATGAATCTCAATAATGACCAAAAAGTAAAACTAAGATTTTGTTCAACTCCTTATTGTTGTTGTTTAGTTAATAAGTTGGGTCCAACACTGCAACCCCATGGACTTAGCTCACCAGGCTTCCCTATTTCACCATCTCCCAGAGTCCTCTCAAACTCACATCCATTGAGTTGGTGATGCCAACTAACCACCTCATCATCCTCTGTTACCTCCTTCTCCTCCTGCCCTCAATCCTTCCCAGCATCAGGGTCTTTTCCAAGGAGCTGGCTATTCACATCAGGTGGTCAAAGTATGGGAGCTTCAGCATCAGTCCTTCCAATGAATATTCAGGGTTGATTTCCTTTAAGGTAGACTGGGTTGATCTCATTGCTGTCCAAGGGCTCTCAAGAGTCTTCTCTATCACCACAATTCAAAAGCATCAATTCTTTGGCTCTCAGCCATCTTTATGGCCCAACTCTCACATCTGTACATGACTACTGGAAACACCATAGCTTTGACCATACAAACCGTTGTTGGCAAAGTGATGTCTCTGCTTTTTAATACACTGTCTAGGTTTGTCATAGCTTTTCTTCCAAGGAACAAGTGTCTTTTGATTTCATGGCTGCGGTCACCATCCACAGTGATTTTCGAGCCCAAGAAAATAAAATCTGTCGTTGCTTCCACTTTTCCCCTTCTATTTGCCATGAAGTGATGGGACCAGATACCACTATCTTAGTTTTTTAAATGTTGGGTTTTAAGTCAGCTTTTTGACTCTCCTCTTTCACCTTCATCAAGAGGCTCTTTAGCTCCTCTTCACTTTCTGCCATAAGAGTGGTATTGTTTGTATATCTGAGGTTACTGATATTTCTCCCATCAACCTTGATTCCAGCTTGTGATTCATCCAGCCTGGCATTTCACATGATGTACTCTGCATATAAGCTAAATAAGCAAGAGGACAATATATAGCCTTGACATTCTCCTTTCCCAATTTTGAACCAATCTGTTGTTCTATGTCTGGTTCTAACTTGCTTCTTGACCTGCATACAAGTCTCTTGGGGGACAGGGAAGGTGATCTGATATTCTCATCTGTTCAAGAACTTTCCACAGTTTGTTGTGATCCACACAGTCAAAGACTTTAGCATAGTCAATGAAGCAGATGTTTTTCTGAAATTTCCTTGCTTTCTCTATGAGCCAACGAATGTTAGCAATTTGACCTCTGGTTCCTTGCCTTTTCTAAACCCAACTTGTACATTTGGAAGTTCTTGGTTCACATACTGTTACAGCCTAGCTTGAAGGATTTTTAGCATTACTTGCTAGCAGTGAAATGAACACAATGGTACTCAATGGTACACAAAAGTCTGAACGTTCTTTGGCACTGCCCTTCTTTGCGATTGGAATGAAAACTGACCTTTTCCAGTCCTGTGGCCACTGCTGAGTTTTCCAAATTTGCTGACATGTTGAGACATACTGAGTGCAGTACTTTTTTAACAACATCATGTTTTGAATAAATTTAACCAAATTAATTATCTATCTACTTCTACTTCTGATAGATTATCTACTTCTGATAGACTCAATGCTATTATTAGGGTATTTTTAAAATGCTTCACTGTAATGGAAGTTATACTAAGATTCTGTAGTGTATAATTTTGGGCATGATATGTACAGAATTGTAAACGTAGTAAATTATTCAATAAATATTATTAGTACATTATTTCTTCAGAACATAAGAAAATTGCTGATATCAGTCACTAAAAGTATATTACAAAGTATGTATAGCTATTAATATCTCTCAAATAGCTTCACAATCAACTACATTGCCTGAGAGTCATAAAAACAACTCATGTATCTACTTCAGTTCTATTGTACCCTGTTTAAACTTCTCAGTCATCTCTGAAGAGTTATTATTCTGATCCTGCCACATGTGAACTTATTTCATGGGTTAAACAAAAACTCAAATATGTGTAGTAGATATAATTTTAATGCCTTTTTTATAACAATGATTAAAAGGCTAATATATGTTAAGTGAAAAATATATACACTATTTTTTGTATTTTTAAACAGAAAATTAATAAAAGATAAAATTTGCCAATTTAACTTTCTTCTTTTCCCCATTTCTGATTTGGACCTCAATAAATAAAATTTCTAACAACATTAAAATGTAAATTTTTCTATATTCCTCCTCATTCTTTCTTCTTACCATCTCCCCTTTTGGCTCTTTTTCCATATATACCCTCACTTAACATTTTTTATTGGCTAGATACCCCCAATTCTGCTAACTATAGATGTAGGGCAGGGGTTGGCAAACTTCTCTTATGAAGAGTTTCTCTCAAGGGATCTCTCAGCCTGGCTCCAAGATCTTCTGCTTCCTATCAGCAACCTGTAAGTCACTAGCTCTACTCTGGCTCTGATTTATTTCAGGATATCCTCTAAGGATATGTTGATTTAAAGGATTAAGTCCACCATAAACAAAGCTTACCTTAAAAAGAAAAAAAAAAAAAAGAAATCATTTGTTAATGAAAATCACATCAAATATCAAATACAAAGCTGTTCATATGTCGTTTCCTATTGCTAATCACATATCCCTGGAAAATAAATGAGAGAAGGTACAATGACTTGAAAGTTGCTTCAAGAAAGTTGCCCTCTGCTCTCCTCTCTCACCACCTTGTGCTCCTTCATTAACCATAGCTGTGAGTTGATAAAATTCTACAGACTCTCAATATGAGAACTGTTATACATGAAGCAGCAGATTCCGGCATTTTAACCATCCTTTCACTTTGGAAGGAATACAACCAGTTAACTGCAATGATGACCTACTTGTAGAGAAAGAAAGTCTAATAGGATCCAAAAGAAACTTCAGAAGTTCCAAATTTGTTGAAAGTAAGGATACCACAAAGGCAGCTTAACAAGAAAGACAGAATCCAACTAAAGGAGCTCACTATGGAAAGCAAGCTCTTTGACCCCAGTGAAGAAGGTGACCCCACCTAAGAAAGTCACCCTGAGGTCAAAATCAGTCACTCTGCTACCGAAGGTCAAGACATTAATTCTGGACTTGTAAGTCGGAAGAGTTTTTATATAGACATTTCCTCCAGAAAGAGTTCCTGGAGAGTCAAGCTTAAACAGTTTTTAACAGTATAAATCTTAAAAGTTACCTGTTTGGAAAAAAAAAAAAAAAGAGGCGTAACAGAAAGATAAGAACTAGACAGACTGTTCTACTAATCTACAGGAACAATTATGAATTAAATTTGAAGGGAATGTCAAAAACAATGATTTCATCAAAAGCCCCAAATGGTGAAGAAATGTTAAGAAATTGTAGAAAATCTCTGGAGGACAAGAACAAGTTAGCCAGACTTAAGTATCACTGAAAAGAAAAACAGATAAGGTAAGTACTAGGGATGCAATGTACACTATGATGACTATAGCTAACACTGCTATACGATACCTTGGAAAGTTGTTAAGAGAGTAGATCCTAACAGTTCTCATCACAAGGAGAACTTTTTTTCTTCTTTTCATTATCAGATGATGGATGTTAACTAAACCTACTGTGGTAACCATTTCACAAAATAAGTAAATCAAACCATCATGTTGTACACCTTAAACTTACACAGTGATGTATCTCAATTACTTCCCAATAAAATTAGAAAAAATAAAAATGTTCTCTCAAAGAAAAGAAAAACAGCAAATATATATAACAACTACATACACACACACAGTCGACTCATTGGAAAAGACCCTGATGCTGGGAAAGATTGAAGGCAAAAGGAGAAGAGGGTAGCAGAGGATGAAATGGTTGGATGGCATCACTAACTCAATGGACAAGAACTTGGGCAGATTTCAGGAGATGGGGAAGGACAGGGCGACCCAGAGTGCTGTAGTCCAATGGGTTGCAAAGAGTCAGACATGACTTAGTGACTGAACAACAACATACACACAGGATAAAATTATGACTGAGCTTTGGAAAAAGTGAAAAGTCTTTTCCATGTAATGAATAATCAAGAAATGATAGCAACAGATAAAAATATGTAGTGCTGTGAAAAGGACATCAGACCAGGTGTCAAAAGAAAACCAAGACTTGAATTTCACGTCTACTCTTGAGTTTAAGCAAATTACCTCTCCTTGGTAAACCTTTACTTCTCCATCTATCAGGATGAATGATATAAAATCATCATTTTTGTAAATCATCAATAAAATTAAGACAATTTTATTCCCGTATAATTTTATGCTTTCCTCATAGGCATGTTGTAAGGTCATAAGATAATATAAATTTCATTATTGCTAAATCCACAGAATTCTTTTCACTTGAAACTTTCTTTTCCTTTCTACATAATTTGATGCGCCCTCTTTATTGAAATGTTCTCTTCATGCAGCCTCTGTAACTTCACCTTCTTCCTCCTACCTTTCTCATCTCCTTTATCTCTCTGGACACTCCTCTTTCTGTTCCTTAAACACTGCATTCCTCATAGTCCTGTCCTAAAACTGGTCTCATAATACAGAGTTTACTCTACACAACTGTCCTAGATGATTGCATCCAGACCCATGATTTCAGGTGCTTTAAATGGCAATATGCTGATGATTCAAAATTTTATCTCTTTTTTAAGAGGCAATCTCTAAAGGTGCTAGCAAAGGATAGGGTTATCTATGGAAGGCAAGGCAAGGTAAGGCAGAAATGATAGAGGACACAGCCAGAGCAGTTCCGAATGCAAACATATCTCTAAATATACCTCTTTTAAATTCAAGAGAATGGAGTAGTTTGAAGAAGACAGTGTTCCTACTGGCAATAACTACAGGTAAATCTCTTTAAATCATCATTTTAGAGTTGTCAGATTACCGCTAAAACAAAGAGGACTACAGGAGGCCAGAGTCTGGGGAGGGGAGAACCTCAGGGAGGTTACCTGTCTTTCGGTACCCACTTG
This sequence comes from Giraffa tippelskirchi, assembly GCF_054371585.1. Taxonomy (NCBI): domain Eukaryota; kingdom Metazoa; phylum Chordata; class Mammalia; order Artiodactyla; family Giraffidae; genus Giraffa; species Giraffa tippelskirchi. The sequence goes on from NC_137285.1 coordinate 54,760,518, forward strand.
AGCCATGGGGGTGTTTGTCGATTCGAGAACACGGTGAGATGTTACAAATCATGGTTTTGCCCAGATAGAGAGGTGCTTCTTGAAACACATGGAACTATGACTAGAGTGGTCTTTCAGAAAAGACATACTTAGAAACTTCAAGATCTTTAAGCACACAGCCTATTTTCCCCTCAAGATATTTGCCACATTGTGAAGTTATTTGGAACAGGAGAGTGAATGGATAAGCAAGGGGTCTCTCAGAAGAAGAGCAGAGTGTCTGGCAATCTCTGAGGGCTGAGAAAACAAGAACTTGCCCAATGAAGACACCAGGCCCCAAATGACAGCCTTGAGTGGCTATGATAGGAACATTAAAGGACAGAGGTGGATGGAACCTTACCAAAACTGCAACACAGCCTCGACTCAAGCCAACTCAACTCAGAACCTGACAAAAGTAAAGCTTCTCAACCTATCTGTCTACCTCAGGAAAAAGAGAACTCTCTAGAGAAAGAAAATAGCTTCTAGAGTGGCACTGTCCTGTAGAGAAAGTATACGGGTCACAAATGTGAGCCAAACATAGTTTTAAATTTTCTAATTCTTTTTTTTGTTTGTTTCTGTGCATGCTCAGTGGTGTCTGACTCTTTGGGACCCCACGGACTGTAGCCCACCAGGCTTCTCTGTCCACGGAATTTTCCAGGCAAGAATACTAGAGCGGGTTGCCATTTCCTTCTCCGGGGGATCTTCCCAATCCAAGGATCGAACCCACGTTCTCTTGTGTTTCCTGTATTCACAGGTGGATTCTTTACCGCTGCACCACCTAGGACGCCCTAAATTTTCTAATACCTACATTTTAAACAGCACAAAGAAACAGGTCAAATTAATCTCATTTTAGTATATCCAGAATATCATTTCAACATGTGATCTATGTAAAAAGTTACTGAGCTATTTTACATACTTTTTTTTTTGTACCAAATCACTAAAATCTGACATTTAACACTTATACGATACATATCTCAATTAAGATTAGCCAAAAGCCACACGTGGTTGAACAGCACAGATCTAGAGTCTAGCCTAGTAATCAATCAAAAAATCATTACTATTATTAACCAAACTAAGAAGAGGGAAAGATGAATAAATGAAATGATAATTTCATCTGAGAATTAGAATATACTTTTAAAATAGAAATGGTAGAGCTGAAAATAAAATATCTGAAATTAAGAATTTATCAGATTGACTCAACAGATCCCTGGGTTGGATCTATCAGAAGAAAAAGTTGACAGGCTTCTTGAAAAATACAATGTATCAAAAATAACAAAAAGAAGACATAGAAAATCTGAATAGAACTATATCTACTAAGAAAATTGCCTTGTAATTTAAAATCCATTGCCAAACTCCAGGTCCAGATGGCATTACCATTCAATTCTTCCAAATATTTAACAAAGAAATGGTAGCACAAATGCTTAGAGAATAGAAAAGGGAGGGATATTTTAAAACAATTTTTATGAGGCTAGAACAACTTTGGTTCCAACAAGTTGTTCTGGCCTCATAAGAACATTTTTAAAATATCCCTCCCTTAAGAAAAAAAATTACAGACCACTTTTTCTAATGAAACATAAGAAAATCTAGAACAAAAGAGTAGCAAGTCCAACTAAGTGGAGTTTAGTACAGGTACACAAGGTTGGATTATCACTTAAAAATTAATCAATGTAATTGACTTTTATTAATAGAAAAAAGAGAGAAACTCATATAATCATTGTCAGACACAAAAAAGGTATTTGACAAATTCAATATCCATTTATGACTTTAACTTTTAGCAAATAAGAACAGAATACAATCTCTTTAACATGAAAGGGCATCTTTCAAACAAATAACCTACCCTACTCGTTATAATGAATGGAGAAACATTAAAAACTTTTCTAAAGAGATTATAAAGAGACGATCATCCACTATGACCCCTTCTATTTAGCATTGTACTGGAGGTCATAAACAGTACAATCATGGAAGGAAAATGGAAGGGAACAGAGGAGAGAGCGACAGAAGGAAAGAGGGAAGGTGAATAGGATTGGAAGGGAAGAAAAAATAATATTACTTGTAAATTATATGACTGCACATCTAGAAAATTAAGAAAGAATCTATAAACTATTAGAATTAATAAGAAAGCTTAATTAGCAAGGCCACTGAATATAAGGTCAACATAAGTTATAACTGCAACAGTGCAGAATTCGTGCAAAGACAGACTAACAAACCAAGAGATCAGAGATCAGGAACAAACCCACAAATGCACAAGACATCTGATTTTTGTCAAAGATGACACTCACTGGTGCAGTAGGGAAAAGATAAACAATAAAGAAGAAATAGAAGGTTTAAAATTCATCACAAAACTATGTATTTTTTGTTATATATAGGTTTGTTATTTATATAAGTTTCTTTAAGCAATGATGCTGGATGAACTGGATTTCCATTTTGGGGAAAATAATAATCTTGATTCCTTCACTTCTCACCATAAACAAAAATCAGTTTCAGATGAATTTGAATTTAAATGTCAAAATCAAAAACTAAAGCTTCCAAAAGAAAATAAAATATCTTTGTAACTCTGGATTAGGTAAAATTTTCTTAAACAGGACAGAAAAAGCATCAATCAACAATAGTGGTCAACTATTTCAGAATTAAGAACTTCTGTTCATCAAAAGATATAATTAAGAGTGTGGAAAAAACAAGTCACTGATTGGGAAATATGCCTATGCCTATGTGTAGAAAAGGAATCCTATCTTAACTATTTAAAGAACTACTACAAATTAAAGAGATATACACCCAACAGAAATGCATACATATATTCAACAGTGTGTATACAAAAATATTCACAGGAGCCTCAGCTAGCCAAACCACCTAACTACATACCAACAGTCAAATGAATAAGTTGGAGTATATTCACAAAACACAATGTTCTACAGGAACAAAATGAACAATCTATAGCTACCCAAATATACAGATGACTCTTATAAACATGCTGAATAAAACAAACAAACAAACAAACAAAAATAGTTAGTCAGTCGTATCTGGCTCCTCTGTCTATGGGATTCTCCAGGCAAAAATACTGGAATGGGTAGCTATTCCCTTCTCCAGGGGATCTTTCCAGCCCAGGGATCAAACCCAGGTCTCCTGCACTACAGGCAGATTCTCAACCATCTGAGCTACCAGGGAAACCCAAGTAAAAACAAGCCAGACCCAAAAGAGTATATACAAAATATGATGCCATCTCCTAATGCAAAACAGTGAAAGATAAAAACAAAAACATAACAGATTTTTAAAAAAATCCAGGTGAAAGTAATCCATATTGTCAGAATAATGATTAACCTTGAGAGCGCATAAGAAAGTATAAGGAGGGTTTCTGGATTTTTATTGGTTGCTGATTATATAGATTTCTTTAATTCATGAAAATTCAGTGAGCCTTTCACACGATGTGTGGAATTTTCGTATCCATGTAAAGATAAAAAGTTAAAAAAAAAAAAGGCCCAGACCTTTCTGCTCTGTCATACATACTCTGTTGTCTATGATCTCTGCAGCAGCTGCAAGCATCATGTTCTCACACACCAAATGTCCAAAAAGGCTTTCTCCTGTTTGAATTATAGAGGAAAATGTTTTCCTGAAGCTATCAGATTTCTCATTGGCCATTTCTGTATCACATGCCTCTCTGCACTAACTGCAAGGGAAGCTGGAAATGGAGTATCAGGCATTTTCTGTCTTTACTGTGGGAAGTGGTCTCTCTGGGCAAGGAAAGGAGATGGAGGTATGTGGCATAGGTAATCAGCAATACTGCTGACCAGGACTGTTACCAGTGACCTCTCAACCAAGTTTACCATAGCTGCTTCTGTCCTCCTCCAGTCTAAGCTCAGATTAGCAGCAGAGTCATCATACAAAAACGTAAACCTGAAAAACCTTTCATTAGTTTCTCATTATAGTTAAGAATAAATCCATGATTCTAACACTGTTGAAAAGCCCTGCACGATCTAGTATCTGCTTATCTCCTATGCCTCATGTTGAATGGCCTTTGACCCACATTTTAGCCATATAATCTCCAGTAGGGCAAAAGCAAATTTACACTGTGCAGGAAACCGACTCTGAAAATATTCCAAAGATCATGAGAGGGCAAAGGGATATTGACTACATGTCATCTAAAATGGGCCAAGTGTCTTGGATACGCTCTAGTTTAGTGAATTATTTTTATATTTTTAAATATAAGAATAATACAAGAACTTTTGGTCTGTCACATGAGAACCTGGTCCCCCTAACTCTAAGTTTTCTTTAAATCTGAAGTTCAGTAACTATACAACCTTTTATGTTTCCTTTTCAAAACCCTAGCACTCATGGCTAATGTGAACAACTATTCTCAACTTATGGCCCTCTACTTTTCAATCCCCACACTCTATTCCTTAAACGCTAACTGTAGATTCCAATTAGGTTTATATCTTTTTTCACATCTCTCCTGATACAAGAAAACACACAAGTATACAAAGACATATACAAAGTACTTTTAAACTTTCCAAAGAGGATATTTAAATGCCATCATACTACCACTCGAATCTAGTAGAATCTGTTCATCAGTCAACAAAGTGTGGACTTAACTGGGTCCTGGATTACTGGAAACTGTGATTGGTGTAGTAAAAGGAAATTATCAATTTATTGGAAATTTATTTATGTTCAGGAGCTATATCTAATCATCCATTATTTCTTATGCACATACCATTTTGATGAATATAATTTAAAAGCTTTGCAAAATAGTTTAGGAAATAATAGACTCCCAAACACCAACAAAAATGACAGCTAAAGAATTTGAAAAATGTGTAAATCCACAAAAGCAGGCAGAATGGGAGAGGTCGAGAAGAAGCACGGTGCACTGTACTCTAGTATCTCTGAAACTGAAAGCACCAGGTGGTTCTGAAGGTAGGAGGGTCAGGTTAGGTTAAAAATAAACAAGCGTGCAAACTGGAAAACAAGCTATCCAATTAGGAAACAGTTTGATGCCGAGATTCTCACCTGTCCCCACCTTCCTTTCCTACTCCCATAGAAAACTAAAAGTTCATATTATCTGTACAGGTTAAAGAAGGGAGGATCTAGATTGAGGTAAAACAAGACAAGATGGCAGCATATTATCATTATTTTTTTAATGGTGTGAATGTCTACACATTTAACAGTGAATCTCAGCTCCCTTCATCTTGCTCAGCCACAGGGCTGCTGCCTCCCAGGCAGATCACCCTGGAGCCCCTTCCACATCCCATCTCTTATCCTCCACCCTACGTCTCTAGGGCAGAGAATGAATTACTATTTTCTGGAAAAAAATAAGACCATAAGAAAAAGAGAAAAGCGAAAAAAGAACAAATCTGTAAGAAAAGAGGTACACACAGTGATGTGAGTGTCCCCAATTTAATAAATATTTATTGAATGCCTATTTTGTGCTAGGCACTATTCCAGGTGGTTGGAAGATAACAGTGAAAATAAAAATAATAACAAAATCTCCACTCTTGTGAGCCAATACTCTACTGAAAGACAGAAAATGAATAACAAATATAATAAATAAGGTATTATATAATATATTAGGTAATAAAAGTGCTCTGAGGGGAAAAAGCTTTGGGGAAAATACAGAGCAGGAAAAGAAGGATCAGAAGCACCAGAGGGCAGGTGTGTGCAGTTTTAAATAAGGTGGTCACAATAGGTCTCATTGAGAAGGTGGCCTGTGTGCAAAGAGGTGAGGGTACCAGCCTGACCACATTGCTTTAAGGTCTGGTAAGCATCGAATTCCATCACGAGCAGAAAACTGCTCCCAAACTGCTAATTTGAGCCTCACTCCTAGGCTATGAGAAAATAGCCAAGGCTCTCCATGCATGTAAAAAAAAACTGAAAAAGAAAATAAAAACAAAAAGCATAAATTGAAAAAAGCAAAAACAAAAAAGGAAATCTGAAGAGAAGCAATAAAGGGAGGACAAGAAATTTTAAAACAAAGCAAACCTTTATTAATATCTTCAGCCTCATAAAGGAAAGCATCCTTAAAGTGAGAATAGAATGCTATTTTATCAAAAAGACCAAGAAGCAAAAATAAGTCTTAGAAATATACATATACATTGATGCGTCGCTCAGTTGTGTCCGACTCTTTGCAACCCCATGAACTGCCGCACACCAGGCTTTCCCGTCCTTTACCATCTCCCTGAGTTTGCTCAAACTGGTGTCCATTGAGTCAGTAATGCCATCCAACCATCTCATCTTCTGTCACCTCCTTCCCCTCTTGGCCTCAATCTTCCCAGCACCAGGATCTTTTTCAATGAGTCAGTTCTGTGCATGCATGCACGCGTGCACATACACACACACATGTGTGTGTGTATATATGTATGTGTGTATATAGACACACACACACACACACACACACACACACACACGGCTTCCATGGTGGCTCAGACAGTAAAGAATCTGCTTGCAATGCAGGAAACCCAGGTTTGACCCCTGGTTCTGAAGGATCCCCTGGAGAAGAAAATGGCAATCCACTCCAGTACTCTTGCCTCAGAAATCCCGTGAACAGAGGAGCCTGGTCGCAAAGAGTCGGACACGACTGAGCAACACACACACACACACACACACACACACACACACATTTAATTATCCAAATTAAATAAACTGCTTGGAATCTGAGAAAACAAAAGAGGAAGAAAATAAGAAAATCAGTGGCTCAGTGCAGGAAGAATCACTGCTAACAAATGTGAATTCAGAAAGAGAGAACAGAGAACATAGAGGAAAAATATGAAGGAACGTAAGAGCACTTCCCAGAACTAAAGGACAGGTGTTTCCACACTGATGCGAACCACAAACACTCAGTAAGATGAAGGAAACACACACACATACCATGGCAGAACCATCATAAAATCTCTGAACATCAAAGGTACATACAGCAAGTTTAAAAGCCTCTACAGAGAAAAACAGGTCACAAGCGAAGCATCAGAAATGAAAAGTGGCATTGTATTTCTCAACATTTATACAGAAAACTATGAGGCAATGGAGAATGTGCTTAAAATTCTGATGAAAAATTATTTCCAAACAAGAATTCCATACCCAGCCAAATCATCCCTCGAGGGTGAGATTAAAATAAAGTTTTCAGTCATGCAAGGTTTCAACAGTTTTACCTCCCATATGGAGGATACATTTCATCAGAAGAGGAAGAAAGTCAAGAAAAATGAAGACCTGGGACCTAAGGAACAAGGAATCTACCAAAAAAGAAGATGAAGGAAATTCCCAAGATGCTGCTGAAGGGATGTCTTAAGAAGATAGTTGTTTGTCCAAGTCCTCTGAACACACACCAAGACAGAAACAGATACACAAGAAATTTATTAAAGGAAACATCTGTGAGAGAAAGTGGGGAGGGAGCCAGGGAAGGCTGGAAGACCTGGTAGATAGCCGTGCAGGTCTGAGCCCAGGAGAAGGACTCGGGGGGAAGAAGGAGGGTGGGGTGGACGTGTGACACTGCAGTGCAGTTCTAGTGAAAGTCTGGCATGGCTGTCAAGGAGTCCTTAAGCCACGGCTGCCTGTCAGAGGTCTCCAGAGTACCCAGGATCGAGCCTCAGTTGGTACCCCTGCTGTGCTCACTCTGGTTGGGGCACTGATGGGTGCTGGATACCGAAAAGCAGCAGCTGGGGCCATCAGTCAGAGATCTAAGAGAAACGTTCTCAAGGCCACCATGGTGTCTCTCTAACATGCCAGCCGTGCTAACCTAAACTGCATTTTCTGGAATTCCCTGCCTGGCATGCTTCTAGTTAGGTGAGACATGAGAGAGATTTTCGTGCGAGGTTTCGACAGCAGGAGTGAAGCAGTGGCCATTCTGCATTTGGAGGTAGGTGAGTCTACAGGTTTTATAGATCGCCAAACTAGGGACCCACATAAGTTGTCATTACATGCTGACACACCACGCTGTCATGGGTCAGCAGCCAGGCCTACAACCACTCCATCTTCCCCTGAGTCCTCCTGTGGTTTCTCTGCCTCCCAAGACGAGTGTGTGTCTGCTCCATGACGAAGGGCATCACTCCTTCCACAGCACACTGACATCACAAGGTGAAAGCAGTGAGAACTGATGTGGATCTCAGGTCCTCGAGTTGGGGTATGGGTTCCAGCTTGCCCTTGCCCTTCACCACTTTACCATCTTCACTTCTGACTTCTTGCCCTGTGGATTTCAAGCTCTAGCATTCAGATGTGAAAACAACAGCCTTGTAGAATTTATTTAACCAACTCTTACTTGTGTAAGACAAAATCCTTCAAACAAAACTATTCTATACAATACCAGCCCTCAAACACACACACACACACACACACACACACACACCACACACACACAAATAAGCATACACCAATGCTCTGCTTCTCTGAATGAACTTCCACTGACTGACACATGGACACAGTAGCTGGGCTGAAGGTACAGTAGGGATGCTTACATGAAAAAAAAATGTGAAACTGAGAGAGGATGTATGACTGCTTCCAGAATTTTTCGATAGATCGGTCAGAGAATTTAGGGATATGTCAATAACTGATAACATTTTTAAAATGCAGGGGAAAAAATGAGGCAATCATTAATTCTACAAAAATAATGATTTATTTTGACTAATGTGGTCATGACAGTGAAAACGTGTATAATGATTTAGTAAACAGCAAGAAAAGCTACACTAGGAAAATAAAGAGAAGTTTTTGAGAGAATAAATAGGATTACAGAGCTAAATCCTAATATTTCATAGTAGGAACCTGCCTGCCAATGCAGGAGACACAAGAGACGCAAGTTCGATTCCTGGGTCGGGAAGATCCCCTGGAGGAGGAAGTGGCAACCCACTCTAGTATTCTTGCCTGAAAATTCCCATGGACAGAGGAACCTGGTGGGCTACAGTCCATGGGCTTGCAGAGTCGGACATGACGGAGCAACTGGGCACAGCACAAGACATCATTAGATCATGTCTTTATAGATATGTACACACATTCTGTAGAACTGCACATATGTCATTTAGAAATATGAAAGCAAACACCAAAAAGAACTCCCCCCAAAGGCTAAACTGACTCAGAATAAGAGAAGTATTCCTGAGGAGTAGGATGAAGGTGTGGGGCAGAGAGAGAAGTGCTGTTCTTGTAAGTGCTGTGTGGTCCTTTCAGACTTTTAACTGACACACATATTTTACTGTAGCAAAAATAAACTTAAAAAATTCAACTTAAGACAATTTGTAGTATAACTGAAAATTAAAGAATAAGACGATCAAGTTGGCCAAAAAAAAAAGAGGAAGGGGAAGGGAGAAATCTGACAATACCAAATAAACCAGATAAGAGATCAAAAATAGACACTAATCTATTGCTTAGGGATGCAGGCAAAGGTGGTAAAACTACTTTTTAAAAAACTAAAGAAATTATCATAAAAGGTTATGACAGTGATTACCTCTAAAAGATATGAAAAGGATCATGACAGGGATGGGAAGAGGTATACTTCAACTTTGGGATGCTCATAAAGTTCTTTTTCTTACATTAAATAAGTTACATATACACATAAACTGTATGTGGTGCTGACTTGGGGGAGGAGGGAGTGCTAAGCACACAACAGAAATAATTGCAGCAATGCCTGCACACAGTTGCAGGACTTCTCTTGCCATATGAGGCTCAGCTTTTTCCCAGTCTTTGAGCTTCCCAGTAAATTATGATTTGCTATTAAATGAGCTCTAAAATAAACAAATGCACATTTCATTTACATTTTACATTAGTTTATCTTTTATCCTAGAACAAAACTGAGAAACAGAATTTGTATGCATGGTTCAGTTCAGTTCAGTTGCTCAGTCGTGTCCGACTCTTTGCGACCCCATGAATTGCAGCACGCCAGGCCTCCCTGCCCATCACCAACTCCCCGAGTCTACCCAAACTCATGTCCATGGAGTCAGTGATGTCATCCAGCCATCTCATCCTCTGTCGTCCCCTTCTCCTCCTGCCCCCAATCCGTCCCAGCATCAGGGTCTTTTCCAGTGAGTCAACTCTTCACATGAGGTGGCCAAAGTATTGGAGTTTCAGCTTTAACATCAGTCCTTCCAATGAACACCCAGGACTGATCTCCTTTAGGTTGGACTGGTTGGATCTCCCTGCAGTCCAAGGGACTCTCAAGAGTCTTCTCCAACACCACAGTTCAAAAGCATCAATTCTTCAGCGCTCAGCTTTCTTCACCGTCCAACTCTCACATCCATACACGACTACTGGAAAAACCATAGCCTTGACTAGACGGACCTTTGTTGGCAAAGTAATGTCTCTGCTTTTCAATATGCTGTCTAGGTTGGTCATAACTTTCCTTCCAAGGAGTAAGCATCTTTTAATTTCATGGCTGCAATCACCATCTGCAGTGATTTTGGAGCCCCCCAAAATAAAGTCTGACACTGTTTCCACTGTTTCCCCATCTATTTCCCATGAAGTGATGGGATCAGATGCCATGATCTTAGTTATCTGAATGTCGAGTTTTAAGCCAACTTTTTCACTCTCCTCTTTCACTTTCATCAAGAGGCTCTTTAGTTCCTCTTCACTTTCTGCCATAAGGGTGGTGTCATCTGCATATGCATGGTAGATATGTTAAAACCTTGTGTTTGTACATCAAGCATATAAATTTAGACTTTTCACATATGTGAGTAATTTTTAAGGTATAGCAAAATTTAAAACATATATTGTCATTCTAACCATAAATCTAACCATAAATCTTAATAGTAAACAAATACTCAAAACAAGGAAGGTTAAAGATAGCCTTTAAGAATACATGGCAGAATTCTAAGGAGACAGGCAGTTTGATGGCTTACGGCTAGATTACAAACCACTGGAAAAGAGATGGGGAATCAGTAATTTAAGATACCAAAGAATCACTATAAAATACTTTTCATATAAATCACTTAACCACTAAGTGAATAACTGTTTATTTAAGAAAATCCAATTGAAGTAGAAGGATACACGGAGACCCAACTACCTTTTAAAAAATAGTTCAGAGAAATACAAATAAGGTATGTTCTCATGTTGAATGTAAAAATGCCAAACCCATTGAAAGAGGGAATACAATGGTGGCTGCCAGGGGCTGGAGTTGAAGGAACTGGGGAGATAATTGGCTAAAAGAAACAAACTTCTAGCTGTCAAATGAATAACTTCTGGGAACCTAACTTCTAGCATGGTGACTATAATTAACAATACTAATATATAGTTCAAAGTTGTTAACAGAGTAGATCTTAAATGTTCTTGCCCACACAGAAAATGGCAATTATGTGAGGGAGGTGTTAACTGACTTTACTGGGGTAATCATTTCACAATAATACATGTGTATCAAATCATCATTCAATTTGTCAACAGAATTGACATACAATTCTATCTCCATAAAGCAGTAAATAAATATATAACTAAATAAGAAAAAAGATGTTTAGGATCTCCATGAAGCCTTTAAAAGGTCTTTTCACAATCAAGTTGTCTTTAAAAGGACTATTTAAAAAACTAACGCAGGGTACTGGCACAAGGACAGAAATATAGATCAATGAAACAAAATAGAAAGCCCAGAGATAAATTCACGCACCTATGGACACCTTATCTTTGACAAAGGAGGCAAGAATATACAATGGAGAAAAGACAATCTCTTTAACAAGTGGTGCTGGGAAAACTGGTCAACCACTTGTAAAAGAATGAAACTAGAACACTTTCTAACACCATACACAAAAATAAACTCAACATGGATTAAAGATCTAAACATAAGACCAGAAACCATAAAACTCCTAGAAGAAAACATAGGCAAAACACTCTCCGGCATAAACCACAGCAGGATCCTCTATGACCCACCTCCCAGAATATTGGAAATAAAAGCAAAAATAAACAAATGGGACCTAATTAAAATTAAAAGCTTTTGCACAACAAAGGAAACTGTAAGCAAGGTGAAAAGACAGCCTTCAGAATGGGAGAAAATAATAGCAAACGAAGCAATGGACAAACACTCTCAAAAATATACAAGCAACTCCTGCAGCTTAATTCCAGAAAAACAAACAACCCAATCAAAAAGTGGGCCAAAGAGCTAAACAGACACTTCTCCAAAGAAGACATACATATGGCTGACAAACACCTGAAAAGATGCTCAACATCACTCATTATCAGAGAAATGCAAATCAAAACCACAATGAGGTACCATTTCACGCCCATCAGAATGGCTGCTATCCAAAAGACTACAAGCAATAAATGCTGGAGAGGGTGTGGGGAAAAGGGAACCCTCTTACACTGTTGGTGGGAATGCAAACTAGTACAGCCACTATGGAGAACAGTGTGGAGATTCCTCAAAAAACTGGAAATAGAACTGCCATATGAACCAGCAATCCCACTGCTGGGCATACACACTGAGGAAGCCAGAATTGAAAGAGACACATGTACCCCAATGTTCATCGCAGCTCTGTTTATAATAGCCAGGACATGGAAGCAGCCTAGATGCGCATCAGCAGACGAATGGATAAGGAAGCTGTGGTACATATACACAATGGAATATTACTCAGCCATTAAAAAGAATACGTTTGAATCAGTTCTAATGAGGTGGATGAAACTGGAGCCTATTATACAGAGTGAAGTAAGTCAGAAAGAAAAACACTAATACAGTAACTAACACATATATATGGTATTTAGTTCAAAAGCGACACAGATAAATAGAACAGTATTATGGACTCTAGGGGAGAGGGCGAGGGCGGGATGATATGGGAGAATGGCACTGAAGCATGTAAATTATCATATGTGAAACGAATCGCCAGTCCAGGTTTGATGCATGATATAGGGCGCTCGGGGCTGGTGCACCGGGATGACCCGGAGGGATGGGATGGGGAGGGATGTGGGAGGGGGGTTCTGGAAGGGGAAAACATGTACATCCATAGTGGATTAAGGTCAATGTATGGCAAAACAAAACAAAAAAAAATAAAAAAAAAAAAACCCTTAAAAAAAAAAACTAACGCAAGACCTATAAATAGAAGGTGATAAACTCAACAAATACTTTCTGATCAAGAGACATGTAAACATTTTTCCTGCAAGTATGTCACAATTCTATGGAGTTAATAACTAAAAAGTAGAATTCTGATTGCAATATAATCCTATAGACACTTTCAGGAGATGTGGAACTCTGAAGGGGACTGGAAAGCAAAGTAATGGGGATTATCTGGGAGTGGATGAAAGAGACATCACTAATTCAGGCTGACTCCATTCAAGTTTTCTGGCTCTGTGATTTTTCCTCTTCTATGAGATAATATAACAGTTAACAGCAACTAACATGTTTGGAGCACTTACTCTTGCCAAATATTGTTTCAAGTTTTACAGGTACTGAGTTATTCCAGCTTTGCAACAGCCATATGAGATACACTGATTTCACATTTTATACACAAGAAATTTGAGGCCCAGAGAAACTAACTTTCCAAGGTTCAGAGTTTAAGCGGCAAAACAGGAAGGAACTCAAACCCAGACAACTCCAAAGCCCATGATCTTGGTATGTTTATCAACTCAAATATACAAATGCACATCCAATAGCTATGTGTAACTGAAGCTCTTAGTTTCATGAGATTTTATAGGAAAGCATAGAAGCGCACACTTTTACAGCCTAGGAGAACACTACTTGTTTCCAAGGCTTTGCTCCCTACTGCTACCATTTAGCGACCTCTACCATGTGTCAGGAAATGAACTGATATTTGATTTAATCATCCCAATGCCACAGCCCTGATTTATAGCTGAGGAACTTGAAGTTCATAGAGAGGTTATATAATTTGCTGAGGGTCACCTAGTTGGTGAAGGATGAAGCCAGGACTTGAAAGTGATTTTCCTGCCCAAACTCTGAACATCACAGAAGGAATAATGTAGTCTTGAAGTATGTCTCTCTGGAATAAAAAGTGAGGCTATGATATATTCTGAGATGAGTACAAGGGAATAAATTATTTGCAGTTCAAGTATAACTCTACATGTGCTTTAAAGAGATGTGGAACTCTGAAGCAGATTGGGAGGAAAAGAAAGTAACTCAAGTGTGTGCAAGTCCCACAATACTCATTGTTTCCTATTAGTTACGGTGCCTAGAAGTAGAGCATGATGTTGGGAACAAATGAAGTTCTTCTTACAGGTCCAGGCAGAGGTGAAAACCCAATATACACCTCCAGGTACACTGAAAATTACAATGCAAACATCTCCAATATTCTCAATAAAGGACTTTCAAAATAACTGAAGTAGTCCCTCATACACTTTGCAGGATCGGTGATTTCCACTGGCCTACTAACTCATATATGTAACAGATACTGTTAACAAAAGTACAAAAAAGAAACACTCTTTACTTTCAAAACTGTCTATCCAAATCTAGAACATCTGTCTAGAATAGTTAAGGTGGAGTCTGCAAGATTAATATTATAGGGTAAGAAGTAATGAATTTTATTTTACGTTACTTTTAAAAGCACTGAACTAATGCTACTGCTTATTGCTTAGATATATAAAGTTTGACTTCACCTTGGTGTGAATGACTATCATTTTAAGAAATATGTTAACTTGTTCCCTAAAACTGTAATCAGCAACAACTGAGTAGAAAAAGCAAAGACATTTCTGTTCTACTCACAAGCACCAACAAACAGCCCAGTGGGGGGATGGCAGTATGCCAGGCTGCTCCGTGAGCAGTGAGCAATGAGGCATCGTGGCAATCAGTAGACTCAGGAGTCTTAGGCCCTTAGGAATCTAGCATGTTAAGGACTTGGTGCTCTTACCCCCCTTTCTTAGAGGCATATTGAGATATACCTTGTTTAAATGACAATCTCTTCCATCTACAAGACTGAAAGAAAGATTAAGACAATAAGTAGCAAATTGAGGAGAACATGTGAGAGATTTGAATGCAAGCATCACTGCTTACTGGACTAAATGTGATAACTGATTTCAGACAGTACTTTCATTTTAATAGTAAGAAGAATCAATAATTAGAAGGCTCATACAATTACTATGAAATGTAAAAGTGCATTTTAATTGGTGAAGAAACTCAGAGTGAAATTCAAAGGCAAAACAACCTGAAATTCTCTCTTGATGAAAAATAGTTGAAATGGATAAAAATTCAGTTTCAGTAAAAACATGTGTATCATTACTCCTTTACTAACTTTTACATGGGAAGTTTCTAAGAAAAAAAAAACCTTATGGGAGATTGTGGGCATCAACTTCCATTTCACCAAATTTAAACCTGAAGTTACCTATTATTTCATAAATGCTTTCTCTTTTTGATATTTTATGAGTCTGAAAGAAAGGTTGAGGCTGTCAACACTCTGGATTACATTCTGTAAATCTGCTATCTATGTCTTATAAGAAACCAGCAGCATAATAAGAACAAAAATAAATGAAGTATATAGGATTAAAAGTGAAAAAATTAATCTAAGGACCCATAAATATATTTTCTCATATATTTCTTGATTAGAGCAATTAGGTAGGGTCAGTTTAAAGATTTTACTAATTCAATATTGTCAAGAAGCCACCATATTTAAGTATTTGAATATTAAACATCTGAATTTGTCCTGAAGTACAGGACAAGTATATGATATTTTTATATTCATCTCGCCAAGATACACTTTACTTTATATATAAAATAGATTTTGAAGGGCAAAAGTCAATATTTAAATCAATCCTTCATATATCTCTTCAACAAAAGCTCATTATTTCTCACCTTTAATGCTTTATAATTTCATTTAAAGCTTTTCATTATTTTATAGTCCATAAACATACACGCCTTTTCTCTACTTCCTGATGTGCCAGAAACAATCGTGTAATACATATCTATGACAACTTAGCCCATAAACAGAATTCCTCACAAATTTAAAATATAAGGACCAACAAATGTTTCACTACACTCAGAAAACACAGAGTCTTTATTCTGAGAGGAATTTTCAGTAAAAAAAATGATGTGTGAACAGCAGACACTGATGTTCACACAAGCATACTGCAGACAACCCAGCAGGCGGTTTTCTGTTTTTTTTGGATTATGCTCTGGAGGTGCTGGCACAATGGAATTTCAATACCATAATTGCTTATTTCTCTGTGTATCTTTAAAATAGCAGGTAAAGAAGAAAAAAAAATCAACTATGAAAATAACAAAACAAAATTGTTTTTCATTCTTCCTTTCAAAGGATATAATTTATAACCATTACACAAATAGAGAAGAAGCACAAAGCGGGGGGAGAGAAATAAAGTAATGTTCCAAAGGTTCAGTTTACAAGGACCTCACACTAAGCTTTTTTTTTTTCTCTCTGCAACTCTTACTAGAAACAGTATTATTTGCTAAAAATGCACTAGCTGCCAAGAGCCATGGTCCATCTAAAGCAAAATGCTTAAGATGGAAATAGAGTGTTAAGACAGAAAAAAAGGGCAAGATTCAGTATACAAATTTCTGTAAAAATCTATTTAAAAAAAAGAATAAAATGAAGTTTTGATTTGCTATTTTCTTCCTGAAAAATAATTGCAATACCAGATAAAATACTAAAATATATATAGCACTGTATTAAAAGAATAAGATGTAATCAAATTCCAAACTTTCTAATTAAAACTCTTTTTTTTTTAAGTTATTGGGAATTCAACACTAGTCTTGGTTCACATGATAGAACAATGGGAAAATTTTCCGAGTGGTTGAACACTAACCCTGACAAGTGTGGAGAGCCAACTACAATACATTATATGGTAGCATAACCTGCCACCCACGTTGCTGAGAGAACAGCTTTCAAACACATGCACTGAGCTGTAAAACCACAAAATCCCTTATTACATATTGTCTTTTTCACTCTAGGTGAAATATACCATCAACTCTTTCCATTATAAATCTTTTTTTATTACTATTTTTGAAGCCCATTTAGCAATTTGTCTTTTTCTTATAATGAAAAAGATGTCTTTTTAAAAAAGGAAAATGCGACAGGAATGTTATCACTTTCCTACAGTATTACAATGAAGGCTGATATCGGCCACACAGTTTCTCAGGGCTGATTTTGTAAATCCCTATTACCCCAAATGAGTTTTAAGCTAAGTTCTTTTTTTTTTTTTCCCTTTAAAGACCAAGGCCTGATACTGGTTCACTAAGTTTCTTAAAGCATTTGAAAACACTTATTGCTTTGGTTCTTTAATAAAATACACGGTCTTCATCATTACTCTCCTCCATCCCCACCCCCAAAAGAGAGAGAGAGAAAACAAAAACATCAAAATCTGTCATAAAATGAGTGTTCTCTCTTATTCTGCATCTCTTTCCCGCATTGCTCCCTTCCCCCACTCTGGCACAAATCCAAACCTATACCAAAAAACAAACAAACAAAAACAGAGTTATTTTAGAATCAAGGATATAATGGTGCCCCAGATAATATCTTTCTTACGTTGCTGGTAAAACATGTAAGCAAAGCACGACAGTAGGATGGCAAACATGTCTCCTCCTTGTCTTACAGTGCTGCGCTTCATCAAAGGCGTGTCCTTACTCCTCAGAACTCACTGCAATCATGACAATCAGATCGATACAAAAGAGCTAGACATACAGAAGAAGGGTGAAAAACAAAAATACTTAAAGACACTAATTTACAGAAACTCAAAGACACCAGTTTTTAGAGATTCAAGATGGTTAAAATCATTCTGAACCTCTATGTTTCTCTCTAATGTTTTGCCTGATTAGCTTCCCTCCAGAATTCTCCCTCCTATCCCTTACACCCCTCACCTCCCCAACTTCCACACTCCATGACCCACCTCCATCCACAGTCTGCTAACTGAATCATAGCAGTCCAGGACAGTTATAGGACATAACAGTTTCTTCTGGGGTTTTCATTTGCAATGTTGTTAGCAAAGAGAATTTTATCTGTAAGTGTTTCTATTATACTGACAAGGTCAATTAGTTCCGTGAACTATTGGTCTTTCTGCCTGATAGCTCAGTGGATTATTCAAGTGGGACCATTCATAATCTATAACTGAATGCAGCCAATTAACCTCTAGAAACATGACAATACTGGTATCTAATGGGATTTTAAGTTTATCTTAATAACATGCCACAGAAACATCATTTCCCCCAAACTTGGCTGTTTATTTCATGATAGAAAGTCTACATTCGTCTAAAATTGAATTAACTTGTAAATTATGATATATAAATTATATAGAGCAACTTCTATTTTATAGACATTTAATTATGATATATAAATTATATAGAGCAACTTCTATTTTATAGACATTTACCATAAAAATGTTAAAGCTTTTGAAAAACAATAATCAGCTATGTCTACATTTGCTTATATGGTTTATACAACTAAATAAAGAATAGGAGAACCCTTTAAAATGCAATATCCAGTACTTTTATCAAGATTTCTAACAAGGTGCAGAAAGCACTACTACTCCCCCCCACGGAAGATACTGTGGAAATTAATCTGTATTTTACTTCAAATACTCACAAAATCTTTAAGTTGCCAAATATTGCTTATTTTTTAAAAACACAAAAGAGAATTTGCATTAATTGAGTGTCTGCCACATGACAAGCAACATAAATAAGCACTTTGCAAACTTTATCTTGTCTCAGAAGCCCACTGAAAAACATTGCTCTCCTTATACTATGCGTTAGGAATCTAGTAAGTGGCAAAATTGATGTATGAAGCCAGATCTATCCAGTCTGCCAAAGTGCAGTCTTTCAACATCACTTGGGCAAAAAAATATGAGATAATCCCCATCATCTCACAATATCATCCGGTAGTATCTGGACCACAGAGTATTGCCAGCTTCAAAACTATCCTATAAAAGAATGATGCCCAGTTATTACTGAGCAACAACTAGAAAAAGATGAATGAATATGGGTAACTGATACCCATATAATTATATCAACACTAAAGTTTTATTAACGGAAAGTCAATACTCCAGTTTTTTTCATTTCACTTCCAACCCAAATGTACTCTCACATATATGAATGTATATATGATCCACACACAGGCCTGGGCCCATATATTACCTGCTCATACACACAAAATCATCTAAACTGTCACACTCAATACTCCCAGTTTCTAAGCCAAAGGTATTGTCTATTACGCTGGGCCACAAAGAAGTAAAAAGCTATCTTAATACCATATATCAAGGTATCAACTTCTTTCCAAAGGATTTTTAAAATAAGTTTAAAGTTTTAAATAACTTTTTCACAGTGTAATTTTTAAACCATTTGACCTAGCGAGTCAACTTAAGGTATGTTCTAGCAAAAACTGTATTGTGATTACCTCCATTTTTGCTTTATGAATTTCAAACAGAAGCAATCTGTTCAATCGTTTGGCCAAACTGCCCTAAAAGCACAAGCCTACCAGGAGGAGCATACTGCATTTCCAAAAGGCAGACACTACTCTCAGATTCCCTGCTCCAGGAGCCTTCAGAGTGGCGAGAGTGACTTCCAGGGCTTCATTCACTGCTCAGTGGAAATGTTTGCAAAAATATTTATGCAATCAGGACAGACAGAGCTTTTTTGAAAATACTGGCTTGGCTAAAAGTCATGGCAGTCAAGATATACATAAATACATTTTTTAATGGCATTTATACCCTCTTACTCTATAAATGTATTACTACAAATACTGTATTAATTCAAAAGAATACATTCTCCAGAGAAAGGATTTATAAGGACCAAGAAGCAGAATTCAGAGTCATCGGTATTAAGTCGGCTTTGCTTATTTTTTAAATAAATCCAAATAAATGTCATAAGCACAAAAAGTTTCAAGAACAGAATACAAAATCAAAGGAAGTATCCATGTTAGTGAGCTGTTACCTTAGTTAGTAAAGAAAGCTCCAATATTTTGACACAGTGGCTCAACGTGTGATCCACCAGATTTTACACTATTAACTGGATCATATCCAAAAGATTAAAACTGCTAAACTATTCTTTTACAAAAAGCACAAAATAACGCTGTAGTTTCAAAGGATTATTCTGTATGTTTAATCCAATGCCAATGAAAATTTCATTAAGGTTTAAACAAAAACAAAACAAAGAAACAACTAGAAAACGGCATGGAATATATGCTCTATCTAACTTTGGACAATTGATACACAAATGCCAAATATCAACACTAAATTTTTAAAAAGCAACATGTCATGTTTAGGTCTGACAGTGAGGAACTGAATCCAAGACAACCTGTCTACTCTCTATTGCTAGCACATGTGCGTGTGTGAAAGTGGCTCAGTCATGTACGACTCTTTGCGACCCCATGGAATTCTCCAGGCCAGAATACTGGAGTGGGTAGCCTTTCCCTTCTCCAGGGGATCTTCCCAACCCAGGGATCGAACCCAGGTCTCTCGCATTGCAGGCAGATTCTTTATCAGCTGAACCACAAGGGAAGCCTTATTTATCTATTAAGGCCTAGCTTAGGCCTTAATAAAGATAAGACACATTTATCTAGCTCTTTCCAACCTTGTGCAATCTTGGAAAGGAGTATCCTTACTATGAGTAAGGATAAAGCAAGCAGCCATTACGAAACTTGAGGAAAAAGGAGAATGGAAGGACATAAACTTATGTTGAGAAACTTACTAAGTATCTGATACACTGCAGATGTTTTTACACAGATTATTTTACTTAATCTTCACGACCACCCAAATAAGAGAAGTATTGTGATTCTCATTTTTTAAGGTAAATAAACAAAGGCTCCAAGAGGACAGAGGAAATGTGCTGTATCACAGAATAAAGAAGTAATAGTACCACGATTTCAACTCTGATCTGACAGACTCCAAAACCTACGATTAAAGCAGCATGTGGCAAAGACAATCCAGAAACATGTTCCTTCCTCTGGCTTAAGTCTCATCCTTCTGTCCCATTTTAAATACAATATTTAAAACCCAGGCTGTAGATTATGAAACAGACTGGGTTTTTGCCCCCATAAGCCAAGGTTAGAGAACTTTGTGTTCAATGGCAAGTACAAAATGACTCTGGGGGAATAAGAAGTTTCAAATGACTATGACTTCAGGTTAAATGGAGTTCAGTGAGTCATGGTAATTTCATGCTACTGATAATCCTGATCCTAGTCAACAGAAATTTTAAATTTGAATTCCATATTTGCCTTTGATAATTCTCTCTCAACATAAGGCAACTCTTCATTCAAAATAAGTATTTTACAGCCAGGAACATCTCTCAATGTCTTTCATTATTCTTCCATAGAGAAACGACAAAAAATTTTAAATGGATAAAGCTAACGTTTAACAACCAGATTTTACAAACTAGCTAAGAATAATTTTGACTTGATTTTTATCCTTTCATTATCTTAAATGTGACACAACCTCCCAAATACTACAGTTGAAGAGTGAAGGCAGGCAGAGATTTCTTTTCATTCATCAGTCTGTTCTTACTCCCTAAGTGCCTTTCTTATCCTGCTTAACCTGAGCTTATCACCATTGGGCCAGGAATGAGGTAAGTTACAAGTCTCCTAGATTCTCCCAAGGTAAATTACATTCCCTGTAGTCATTATCTTCTCTAGGATCATATGCTTACACCAGAAAGCGGGGCTGCCAGCATGGAATCAGTTTAAGAACTAATCTTCCTAGAATTCTTTTCTTTAGTAAAGCTAAAACAGATGCCCCTCCACTATCTTTAAAATAAATACTAGGGCCATTGCAGAAAAAAAAAAAATTGCACAAATATTAACTGAGCACCTGTGTGCCACATACTTAGCCAGGAGGGTGATTAAGACAGATACTGTCCCTGTGCTAGTGGAAGCTATCGAAGATTTGTGGCAGCTGATAAGAAATATAGCATAAAATTATTAAATGGCAGAAAGGAAAGATTAGGGCACAGAAATACACACAGAATTGTTATTAAGTAGGTCACAAATTTGGCTCCACAGTTCCTGGCAGTCAAAGAAGAGTGGGTGTCATTATTGGTTCTGACAGTACAGAGGTTCTTCTACTTAGATTATATTCCAAAGAGCTATCATTAAATCCATTTAGTCATATGTGTGAATTTCTAACTATAAAATCAACTGCTAATGCCACACATTGGTAACTAACAGAGCTGACGAACTTCTCCCCCTACCCACTGCTCTCTTACAACAGTCAGATTTTCATGTCTATTAAAGTCCTTAAGTTGAAAAGTTCTTCAGTAGAGGAACTTGTATGTGTGTGTGCACGCATGCATAAGAACCAAAATGCTTTTCCTGAATTCAGATCTGGAGGAAATTTTTACTCTGGATCTGTATAAAAAGGCCACTTTGTGATATAGTAGGCTACATCCTCAAAAATATCCCTAACAGAATTACAACAAATTTCGTGATTTCTTATGTGTCTCAAAGTAGGTTTATTGGTTAATATTAAAGAGAAATTCTATAAAAGCAATTTTACAAAATAATGCAGCCAAAGTATAATGGTTTTAATAGCTAGAGAACATGCGTATCTTCAAGAAATTACCATTTTAAAAATGAGGAAGAAATTCCCATTTTAAAAAATTCTTATTTTAAAAAATGTCTTCAAGAAATTCCCATTTCCAACTCTTCGAAAATTAGTCTGAAGACCTAAAAATAAGCTTTTGAGACTACTGGCAACCCAGTCAATTTTAACATAAGTTTTATGTGTAATATCTCTTTATTGTAATTCCCAAAACATAGGAAACGAAAGCTTTCATTTTAAGTTTTAAGGGGTTAGCAATATCTAAAATGAGTATAATACTTAGTGAACAATGAAACCAAATGCAATCTTTTTTTTTTAAAGGACTATTCATTTAAAGGGCACTTCATGGCAAATAGAAGGGGAAAAAGTGGAAGCAGTGACAGATTTTACTTTCCTGGGCTCCAAAATCACTGCGGACAGTGACTGTCATGAAATTAAAAGATGCTTGCTTCTTGGAAGAAAAGCTAGGACATACCTAGACACCATATTAAAAAGCAGAGGCATCACTTTGCTGACAAAGGTTCGTATAGTCAAAGCTATGGTTTTTTCCAGTAGTCATGTACAGAGGTGAGAGTTGGACCATAAAGAAGGCTGAGCACCAAAGAATTGATGCTGTCAAATTGTGGTGCTGGAGACGACTTGACTCTTGAGAGCCCTCTGGACTTCAAGGAGATCAAACCAGTCAATCCTAAAGAAAATCAACTCTGAAAATTCACTGGAAGGACTGATGCTGAAGCTGAAGCTACAATACTTTGGTCACCTGATGCAAAGAGCTGACTCATTGGAAAAGACCCTGATATTGGGAAAGATTGAAGGCAGGAGGAGAAGGGGGCAGCAGAGGATGAGATGGTTAGATAGCATCACCGACTCAATGGACATGAATTTGAGCAAGTTCTGAGAGAAAATGGAGGACAGAGGAGCCTGGCGTGCTGCAGTCCATGGGGTTGCAAATGGTTGGACACAAGTTAGTGACTGAACAATATTCAATTTTCTCACAAATCTCAAAGAAAGTACAATTAAGGGAATAAGTCAAAGGCCACAGTTATTACTGTATAAGGTTAGGGTAAAAGAAACACTATGTAAACAACGCATACTGATAGGCAAGATTCACTACACTTAAGTGAAATGAGAGAAAAAGCAAAAACGGAATCTTGAAGGATGATATACTCTGCCTGAAAAACTTAATTTACTCTGTATCTACCATTAAATAATCATAGAGTACCTTTTCCTCAACCTCAGAGGAGTCTACCAAATCTGAATACTTAGGTAAACTCACACAAAACTGAAATTCAGTAAGTTAAAAAATACAAGATTATTTGAACAGGGATTCTTCAAAAATTAGACACTAAATACACTATGTAGTCTAAATATTTTAAGGTTAGAATTTATGCATTTTCAAAGTTGCTTTCCAAATAAGAATAAATGTATATACTAAAATAGCATTTTTAGTAATTACTGGCTATAACTCATGGGAAATAGATGGGGAAACAGTGGAAACAGTGTCAGACTTTATTTTTTTGGGCTCCAAAATCACTGCTGATGGTGATTGCAGCCATGAAATTAAAAGACGCTTACTCCTTGGAAGGAAGGTTATGGCCAACCTAGATAGCATATTTAAAAGCAGAGACATTACTTTGCCAACAAAAGTACGTCTAGTCAAGGCTATGGTTTTCCCAGTAGTCATGTATGGATGTGAGAGTTGGACGGTGAAGAAAGCTGAGCGCCGCAGAATTGATGCTTTTGAACTGTGGTGTTGGAGAAGACTCTTGAGAGTCCCTTGGACTGCAAGGAGATCCAATCAATCCATCCTAAAGGAGATCAGTCCTGGGTGTTCATTGGAAGGTCTGATGTTGAAGCTGAAATTCCAATACTTTGGCCACCTCATGTGAAGAGGTGACTCACTGGAAAAGACTCTAATGCTGGGTAGGATTGGGGGCGGGAGGAGAAGGGGACGACAGAGGATGAGATGGTTGGATGGCATAACCGACTCAATGGACATGGGTTTGGGTAGACTCCGGGAGTTGGTGATGGACAGAGGGGCCTGGCGTGCTGCAATTCATGGGGTCGCAAAGAGTCGGACACGACTGAGCGACTGAACTGAACTGATAAGTCTGTTAATAATTATTTTATTGATTTCTATTTTAAAGTTGGAGATGTTTTCTACAGAAAAAATATCAGGGTACTTATTATTATGAAATTTCACTTATTTAGCAAGCATGTTATTTCAGGGAAGAAATAGGGACAACATTAGTTGGCAGTTTGTTATAATTACTATTTTATATGAGTTCAGTGTGCCAATTAAACTCTAAGAAAACTGCTTACTCTCAGTGGTAGGGAGATAAAGAATATACTATCTTTTATAATAAAGATTATTTTTTAAAGCAGTTTTTTATTCACAGCAAAAGAGAGACAAATGTATAGATTTCCCATATACCTCTGCCCCACACAAGCATAGCCTCCCCCATTATCAACATCCACCACCAGATTGGTATATACGTTACGAAGGGCGAACCTTTACTGACACATTATAATCATCTGAAGTCCAAAGTTTACATTCAGAGTTCTACTCCTACGTTATACGTCCTATGGAATCGGACACATGCATTAGGTTGGCGTAGAAGTAATTACGGTTTTGCACTGTTGAACTTTGCGTTTGATACTGGAATACATTCTTGTGGTATTTGCTTAGCGTTCAAATGATCTTTTGATGAATTTGTGGGGGAGAAAGTGGTCTCCCGGTCCTATTCGTCCGCCATCTTAGGACCGCCCCCCCCCCGGAACACATTCTTAAATAAATGTGGTTATGTTATACATCATTTTAAAGCACATTCCTCACTTTATTTTTTTTTTTTGCTAGTGACATTACTTGCTGTTTATATTTATTTTAGACTAGGGAAATGATGTTAGACAAACAGCAAATTCAAGCGATTTTCTTATTTGAGTTCAAAACAGGTCGGAAAGCAGCACTGACAACTCGCAACATCAGCAGTGCACTTGGCCCAGGAGCTGCTAACGAGCATACAGTGCAGCGGTCGTTCAGGAAGTTCTGCAAAGAAAACAAGGCCCTCGAAGATGAGGACCGCAGTGGCTGGCCATCGGGAGTTAACAAGGATCAATCGAGAAGATCGTCGAAGCTGATCCTCTTATAACTACACAAGAAGTTGCCAAAGAACTCAATGTCAACCGTTCTATGGTCATACAGCATTTGAAGCAAATTGGAAAGATGAACAAGCTCAATAAGTGGGTGCCTCATGAGCTGACCAAAAATTTTTAAAAATCATCATTTTGAAGTGTTGTCTTCTATTCTACGCAACAATAATGAACCATTTCTTGATTGGATTGTGACATGCGATGAAAAACGGATTTTATACGACAACCAGCAAAGACCAGCTCAGTGGCTGGATAGAGAAGAAGCTCTAAGGTACTTCCCAAAGCCAAGTGAAAGTTGCTCAGTCATGTCCAACTCTTTGCGACCCCATGGACTATACAGTCCATGAAATTCTCCAGGCCAGAACACTGGAGTGGATAGCTGTTCCCTTCTCCAGGGGATCTTCCCAACTCAGGGATCAAACCTAGGTCTCCTGCATTGCAGGTGATTCTTTACCAGCTGAGCCACCAGGGAAACCCCTCAAAGTCAAACTTGCACCAAAAAAAGGTCATGGCCACTGTCTGGTGTGTTCTGCTGCCAGTCTGATCCACCACAGCTTTCTGAATCCCTGCGAAACCATTACATCTGAGAAGTATGCTCAGCAAATCAATGAGATGCACTAAAAACTGCAATGCCTGCAGCCGGCATTGGTCATCAGAAAGGGCCCAATTCTTTTGCGTGACAACGCCCGATCACATGTCACACAACAAACACTTCAACTTTTGAATCAACACTCAAAAGCTGAATGAATTGGGCTATGAAGTTTTGTCTCATCTGACCTCTTGCCAACCGACTACCATTTCTTCAAGCATCTTGACTTTTTGCAGGGAAAATGCTTCCACAAATAGTAGGTGACAGAAAGTGCTTTCTAAGAGTTCATTGAACCCTGAAGCACAGATTTTTATGCCATATGAATAAACAAAGTTATTTCTCGTTGGCAAGAGTGTGTTGATTGTAATTATTCCTATCTTGATTAATAAAGATGTGTTTGAGTCTAGATATAATGACAAAAATTCACCATCCGAAACCACAATTATGCTTGCACCAACCTGATACCATGACATGTATCCATCTTCATAGTATCACAAAGAGTATCTTCACAGCTCTAAAAATCTTCTCAGTCCCAGCTATTCATCTTCACATCCCACCCAACTCCTGGCAATCCATAATCTTCTTATTCCACTCCCCCTCCAGTTTTGCCTCTTCTAGAATATCACACAGTTAAAATTATACAATATGTAGCCTTTCAAGATTGGCTTCTTCCATTAGGAATATACATTTAAGGTTCCTCCATGTCTTTTCATGGGTTGAGAGCCCATTTCTTTTTAACACTGAATAACATTCCATTGTCAGTTTATTTATCCATTTACCTACTGAGGGACGCCTTGGTTGCTTCCAAGTTTTAGCAATTGTGAATAGAACTGCTATAAAACATCTGTGTGCAGGATTTTGTGTGGATATAAGTTTTCAACTCCTTTGAGTAAATATCAAAGTGCGAGACTGCTGGATCATATGGTAAGAGTACGTTTAGTTTTTTAAGAAACCGCCAAAACTGTCTTCCAAAGTGAAAGTGAAAGTGGCTCAGTCATGTCTGACTCTTTGTAACCCCAGGCTCCTCTGTCCGTGGAATTTCTCCAGGCAAGAATACTGGAGAGAGTAGCCATTCTCTTCTCCAGTGGCTCTTTCCAGCCCAGGAATTGAACCCAGGTCTTCTGCACTGCAGGTGGATTCTTTACGGTCTGAGCCACCAGGGCAGTGGTTGCACTATCTTGCTTTCCAACCAGCAATGAGTGAGAGTTCCTTCTGCTCCATATCCTCGTGAGGACTGGGTACACTAAGTGTTCAGGATGCTTGCCATTCTAATGAAATGTGTAGTATTATCTCCTTTCGGTTTGCATTTCCCTGATTACACATGATGTGGAGCATGTTTTCATATGCTTATGTGCCATTCGTGTATCTTCTTTGGTGAGATGTTTGGGAAGATCTTTGGCCTATTTTTAAAATCAGGTTGTTTGTTTTCTTATTGAGTTTTTAAAGTTCTTTGTATATTTTGGATAACAGTGCTTTACGAGAGGTATCTTTTGCAAATATTTTCTCCCAGTCTGTGGCTTGTCTTCTCATTCTCTTAGCATTATATATTTCAATCTGAGGAATCTGTAACTATAGGATAATTTTGTTCATTTGGTGGCAAAGAGTGGGAACCTACAGATTATATAAGATCCAGAATAAGAACTTACAATCTTCATTATCAAAAATAAGGCAGTAGCAAATTCACACAGCTATTTAAGAAACACCATATTAATTTAGAACAAGATAAGGCTTCAGACAATAAAAATTGTTAGACAGCTAACATCTAAACAATTTCCCTACTACTGTCTCAAAGTTACAGCATCATTCAGTCTGATTCTAGATCTTTTCTTATCAGAAGTACTTTGAAGGTCACCTCTGCCCTACTTAATTAAGCACCAGAGATCAAGATTAGCTATGGACCATTTTAGCTAATTATCATTTTTAATCTAATTACAAAGTAGACAATTTGTTCTGAAAACAGTACTGAGATAGTTGAACTACTGTTTCTGTTTTCTACCATCAACTATAATTGTAAATATAAGAGGAAAGATGTCCTGACCCCAAAAACCTACAAATGCTTGCGGCCACAGAAGAAAGTATCAGTTGGCTTATATTCCGGAGTTCCTACTCCAATATTCTCACTCTTTTATTCTGAAACTTGGAGATTTTTTTCTTTTCTCCTTCCAAATTACCCTGCTTAAAGGTCTTTATAAAATCATTAAGCAAAATCAATCAGCAAAAAGAAAAGCAAATATTTATAAACATGCATGCCAACAACAGGCTTCCCAGGTGGAGTCAGTGGTAAAGAACCTTCCTGCCAATGCAGGAGACCTAAGAGTTGCAGGTAAAATCCCTGGGTCAGGAAGATGCCCTGGAGGAGAACATGGCAACCTACTCCAACATTCTTACCTGGAGAATGCCATGGACAGAGGAGCCTGGTGGGCTACAGTTCACAGGGTTACAGAGAGTAGGATACGACCGAAGTGACCTAACATGCACGCACACACGCCAACAACTTTAGCATTACAAATATCAATAATTTTCAAGAGGATATACCAAGGGAGTAAACAATTTTTAAATACATTTCAAAAATCAATAATCAGTCTATCCCACCCCTTACTAACTAGTACTAACTAGCTCACTTCCTCCGCTACTGATTTCAATTATTCTGAAAAACTTGATGAAATGTCTTGGTAACTTGTAATCTAATGTGATTTTTTTTTAAGGAAAAAAAATGAAAGAAATACATAATGTTCGTTGGTTTCCAGCTAAAAAACTGCTTTGTTGTGTGACACTGGGCAGCTTACTTCATCTCGTGGTGTATTGCTTGTAAATAATGGCATCGTACTTGGTAAGAAGCTGCTAACTGGTGGCCACATCCAGCAGCAAATATACCTTGTTTGCCCAGTATGTTTTAAAAATTGGTAAATTTCACATTCAAATCCAGATTTATGATTTCTCTTTAAAAACCATAAGACTGGCAACACTGCACCTATATTCCCTGAGGCAGGAAAGGCTGCAATTGAGTAACAGCTGTCCCCCTTCGGATAAGGCATGGATTAATGGTGGTACGTTACCTGCCAGTTTGTTCAGCATCTGAGTTTCTGATGAACTAAATTACCTCTAAAGTTCCTTTCAGTTCTAACATTTTCATGTTGAGCATGAGCCCTATAGCACAGGATCTACTTCACCTCTCCAAGTCTCAGCTTGCTTTGAATATGGGGATGATATCTGACTACCACGTGAGCTTTGGAGAGACAAAATGAAACTGTAAATGGTGACTGCTCAGCACAGTGACATGTGTGTAGGAAGTACTTAATAAACCACAGAGCTAACAATAAACACAAATAATAGTGAGCACAACAACTCAAAAACAATTCCATGATGGTTAATCCAATCTAAATCAAAACTGAGGAACTTCTCTGGTGGTCCAGAGGCTAAGACTCTGCGCTCCCAACGCAGGGCGCCCAGGTTTAATCTCTAGTCAGGGAACTAGATCCTATATGCTGCAACTAAGAGTTTGCATTCCTCAACTAAGACCAGGAGCATCAAATAAATATATATATATATATTTTAAAAAGTCAAAATTGACATGCCAATTCTTCTCTTCCAAATGCAACATTGGTCCTATAAAAAAATCAACTATTTGCCTCTAATATTTGGAGATTACTAAGTCTTCATTTAACACGTGTGAAATAAGAGGCTGACAAAAAAAAAAAAAGAAAGTCTTTGAGTAGGCTCACCTCAATTCAATATATATTTAAATTATGAAAAATATTTTCAGCAGGTATTTCTTAGCAAGAAAACACTGCAGCTCTTTCTGTCGCTACTACTGTTCTAAAAAGGGTCATTTTAGTAGCCAAGGATAAAAACTCACTCAAAAGTCTACAGGAAGTGGGAGATTATGGAAAAGTTTATATATACATGGGAAACCAGGAGAAAATAAACAACCAGGTGTCAGAAAGGTCAGGAAATGGATAATGCTGGGGCACCAGCCACTTGTTCCACCCTATTTGTCTTCCTCCTGGTGTCTCTGTCCTTATATCCATTCCATTCATACACAATCCTGCCCACTCCTGTACCTCACAGCTTATAATCTTCTACCTTCAAAGCTTCAGTGGTGCACGGCCCTTCACTTTACCCCTCCTTCTTCATATTACTATGTTTTCGCATCAAGTCTTACTGCTAACTTGCCTGTTTCTTATAAGCCGTTCTTCTGAGAGAGGCAGAAAATTAAAAAATAGAACTACCATATGATTCTGCGATTCCACTTCTGGATTTATACTCCAAAGAACTGAAACTAGGGTTTCAAAGAAACATTTGCTCACCTGTGTTCAAAGCAGCATTATTCACAATAATCTCGAGATGGAAGCAACTGAGTGTTCATTGTCAGGTGGATGGATAAACGTAACATGGTCTATATATACGATGGAATATGACTTAGCCTTAGAAAGGCAAGGAATCCTGTCACATGCCATAACTTGGATGAACCTTGAAGACATCGTGCTAGCTGAAACATGCTAGCCACGAAACGACATATACTGTATGACTTCACTTATACGAGGTATCTAAGGAAGTCAAATTAAGAATGCAGACTGGTGGTTACTCGGGTCTGAGGGGAGGCGAATGACAAGGACTTGTTTAATGGACACGGATTTTCAGTTCGGCAAGATGAAAACATTCTGGAGGTCTGTTATACAACCATGTGAATATACTTAACACTACTGGACTATATACTTAAAAATGTCAAGATGACAAACTCTATGGGGTTATTCTTTTTATCACAATTAAAACATTTTTTTTTCTGAGAAGGAA
The DNA here is from genome assembly GCF_054371585.1 of Giraffa tippelskirchi. NCBI lineage: Eukaryota > Metazoa > Chordata > Mammalia > Artiodactyla > Giraffidae > Giraffa > Giraffa tippelskirchi. The sequence goes on from NC_137285.1 coordinate 54,791,413, forward strand.
TCGATTGGATTTATTTAGATAATCTTTTTGAAGTGAAGTATACAAACATGGGTCAGTGGCAAGTCTATGGACTGACTGCTGGTATATTTATTTGACTTTTTTATTAAAGTCTACTGCTTCTGACACCTGCTAGGTTTTCAGTCAGGTACTCACTCCTGGCTCATTCAGCTGGTCACACTGAGTAAGCTTCCTTTATATAACAGGGGTTGATAATCCATATCTCATTTTCATATTTGTAAGTAAAGCACATAATAAAGTACATTTTACTGTATTATTGTGTTACATCCTGCCATGCATGTGTGTGTGTGTGTGAAGTCGCTTCAGTCGTGTCTCTTATGTCTCCTGCATTGGCAAGCAGGTTCTTTAACACTAGCACCACCTGGGAAACCACTTTATTTAATTATATGATTAAAGCAAGTGAAAGTGTTAGTCACTCGGTTGTGTCCAACTCTGTGACCCCATGGACTGTAGCCCTCCAGGCTCCATGGAATTCTCCAGGCAAGAATACTGGAGTAGGTTGCCATTCCCTTCTCCAGGGAATCTTCCGGACCCAGGGATCAAACCCAGGTCTCCTGCATTGCAGGCAGATTCTTTACTGAGCCATCAGGGAAGCCCAGGGTTAAATAAAGGGCTTTCTAATTCTGTTTTTTGTTTTCTCTGCCCTTGACTGTTACTACTGTCACACTGCCTAAAAAAAAAAAAAAAAAAAAGGTGCAGTTTTTCCATAACTGCTGTGAAAATGCTCTCGAAAAAAGCAACTGTACAGCACAATGCTCTTGAAAGAAACCCCATCAACTTCATAGTTTCCTTTAAGTATGCATCAGCAGGACAAAACCTTCCAATTTAAAGACTTATGAAACAAGAATACCCATCAGAATCTTCTTACTTAGCACAAATACTATGACAGGAAAACTTAGAATTCTTGCTACAAAAGCAAATTAATTTCATTAGTCTCTAATCTATTAATATAAATTTAGAAACTATTCCTCCAAGGAGTGACTAAACTATTTGCAAGAACTGCTTTAGTTCAGAGCTGTGTTAAATACATTGCCTATTACAATAGGTCACACAGGCTTAGGAAGGAAACTCTTCAGTCTGTATCTAACTGAGTTATTGACCATTATCAGTTATGTGACATTATATTTTCTTGATTTTTATTCTCATCTCTGGCAGTTCCTCTCAGTATTTTTCATTGGATGACCTTTTACTATCCAATCCTTGAATATTGGCATTTCCCACAGTTTCAGCTCTGGTATTCTTTTCAACCATACACATTCCTTGAATGAAATCGAAACTCACACCTAAGCTTCTACTTACACATGGATGATTCCCAAACCTATACCTCTAACCTAGACTTGTTTCCTCAGGTTCAGCTTCATGGACCTGACTACCCACTGAAAAGTCTTCCATCTGAAAAGATACAAGAAATCAGGGGCAAAATTAATCTCATTAGCTTAAACTTTCTCTCTATCCCCACCTCTATGGTCCTTACTCTATATTCCATTTCCAATTAAATCGCAATATTCAACCAGACGCCAGACATGAGAAGAATTCTGCATGTCCCGTTCTACCTACCTGAATCCCCTGCTGATACTCCCAGGTACCAATCATTCACACATCCTTTGGATTCTACTTCAAACACATCCCTTCTTCTTGAACCCAACCACTCTCACCTTAGTTAAATCCTCGTAATTTGTACCCTGATGCCCTGGAGGAGGAAATGGAGACCCACTCCAGTTTTCTTGCCTGAAAAATCCCATGGACAGAGGAGTCTGGTGGGCTACAGTTCAAAGGGTGGCAAAAGAGTCGGACACGACTGAGCACGCAAGCCCGCTCTCAGGACTACATGCCTGGTTTTCACACTGCTCCTGTCCTACGATAGCCAGGATTTCACTTTATCAATGTTTCCTCATCTCAAGTCTAAGCTCCCAAGAAGTCTGACAGCAGGCACAATCTGACTTTCATCTATATCATTTTCAGTGGAACAATTATGTGTTTACTCTACAAAAAAAGGTAAACTCCTTACGTACACAGGCCATTACCATCACAGTAAACATGCTGAAAGAATAAACACTTTTCCAGTCTTTCCTGAGACACCTCACACCTACCCAGCTGTCAGGCATGCCAAACTCCTGGCATTTCTGCCATCATGCCAGGCCTGCATGCTTCCATAACCTTTGTATGGAACCTTCGTGTTGAAACAGCTCCATTTTATTCTCCACCTGAGTAGGCTTTACATCTATCCTTCAGATTCAGTCGAACCATCACCTCTTTTAGAAAAAATTTTCAAACTATTACTATCATTAAACTTTAAATTAAAAAAATTTTAAACTATTGTGTTCTCATACACGCTGCGTGTATTTACTAGACTAAATTGTAATTGTTGATTTATTTGCCTGTCTCTTCCACCAGACTGCAAAGTGCTTGAAGGCAGAAATAGTGACTATCTCTGCTATAACCCTTGTACCTAATACAGTGTCTGGCACTTAACAGCCTCTAAATAAATATTTACTGAACAAAGCATGAATCTGTCTTACATGGGAATGCCAGGCTATGCAAAAAATCTGTAGTTTAAGTTTGTGGTCAAACAAAAAACAAGAGATACAAGAATGTTCCTCTCCTAAAAATATACTATTCTATTCTGTAATATATTTTAGCTTCAAGAAGAAACATACGCCAAATGCACAGTTATCTCAACTCCATTTTAGAAATAAGTAATGTATGCACTAATAATTATGAATATTTTTCACTATGTTTAGAAAGGGATAAAAGGCAACACTATTTCTAGCCAAAAAATTGTACCACACCAAAATATTCTACACTAACTTCAAAATGTCCTAAAATTAGTTATAAAAACCAATTTAAAAAATATTTTCTTTCCAATTAGCTAAATTCAATAAAAACTATTTTTTCCAAAGGCTCAGTAAATTAAACACTGTCTTATCAAACCAATTTATGTCTGTAGATACTGCCTAAATCATTCTACTTTATATCAAGTTGTTTAAAATAGGCCTCTCATAAGAAAGTAAATAAAAGTAGATTTTAAGATCAATGGAGAGAGTCAGAGCCTTTGTCTGCATCTCTGCACTCTACCACACACATTAATGGAACGCAAATTATAATAGTAAATGTTATTTTAACAGAAGAGCTGACTTATTAACCACTTCTGTCAAAGTACCATATATGGACTCTCATAGCCATGCTACTGATTTAAGACACAAGGTAGACAGCCAAAATGCTCGCCCACATGGAAGAAAAGGAAAATATCATTATGGCTCTCTTAACATTAAAGACTTGTTTCAAGCCTCCTCTTAAAAAAAAAACAAAAAAACACTTGGTAAGAGCTTTATCATCTGAAGACAAAAGCAAGGCTTAAAATTCACTTAAGTGCTCAATTTTGGGCTCCATCAGTACTTTATCCTCTTGTGGCTACAAATTTTAGAAGTAAAATACTAACAATGAACCTAAGGACAACTTTCACATATGCTGAAAACATCTGGTTAACCTTAAATTAGCAAGCTGTTTTTCATAAACTGTGTAGAAATAATTTTGAGAGCTGCCACTACATGTCTAATAAACAACTTTAGTTTTATATTTGAGAACAAAAATTTCTACAATAGTTTTTTTTTTTAATGGGAATGAGAATACACACAGAGATAAAAAGAGAACTGTCTTTAGTAATTTTCTTAAAAACTTTTTATTTTGTATTGGAGTATAGCTGATTAACGTTATAACAGTTTCAGGTGAACAGCAAAGGGGCCCAGCCATACGTATATATGTTATCTATTTGCCCAGTTAGAAAACTGAAAAGGACTTTAAATTTTCTTGGATTTTAGCTGGGGATGTATTCTAAAATGATACATTTAATACACAGTAGTATTCTGGTTACTCATGCTAAACAACAAAAAAATTTCCTTCACACATATTTTCCCTTCTGAAAGAAAGCAAAGGAAAAGAACATTAAACCAAAACATAATGCTAAAATACAAAGGATTTAAATAGTTAAAAAGAAACTATATCTTTATTTGAAAACATCTCTAGAATAAATTCCTGGACAACATGAACATGATTTCTCGCATAAAAGTAACAGAACTGAGATTAAATACATTGAAAAGATAATGACACACTCTGAAATGCTAAATTCTTAATTCCATATAGAAATAGTCTCTTCTGCAGAAGCAATAAATTATAAACATAAAATGTTCTTGGGCTGTTGGTTTCCAATTTGTGTAGGATAGATAATTTTGAAAACAGGAAAGCAGAATGAGCAGCATAAATAAATTCAACTCTGGTATGAAAAATGTTCTAATTGGCCAAACCCAGTGTCAGTATCTTGCATCCATTAGACAGAAAGTCTAAACTTCATTTCTGTTTTAAGTTCCTCTTCAGGAATACAGGTTAAAATGTGCATTCTAGAATAGTTAAGGAAGGGCCTGATCTTTTTGCAGTGACTTTTCAACAGAGGAAACAAAGATCTACATATAATGTCATACTTTATAACTGAGATGAAAGAAAATATATGATAGAAAACTAGTACTAGTTGGATAAACAGGAGGACCGATAAGTTTTTCTCACCCTGAACTATAATTTTTTTCAAAGTTGCTATTTCAAATCAGTAACAAAGTTACAGAAAATAGACTTTAGAGTGTTTCAAGTAAACAAATCCATAATTTCTAGTAAAAAAGGAAAACCTATTAAAACACTCCAATACACACTACACCCTCCAGTGGGCAAGCATCCATGGAAAAATATAAAAAGATTTAGTTGGATTTTCCACTCAGTTAAATCAGTCCTATAACTAATAAAATGATGGTTCTAAAAACCTCATAAAAGCTCACACTATTTTAATCACTTGTCTTAATATCTGAGTTAGAAAAAGCAAAGACTTTTTCAAAGTAACAACTTAGGTGTTATAGAGGAGTAACGTTAAGAAAATAAAATCATGCTCTGCTTATCTTTCCTTAAAAAACAAAGTGCTATCAAATTCTTACTTCTTTAACTTACAAAAGAAAAAAGGTAAACAGAATAAATCACATATAAAGATGTATAATTAAAGATAAAAGTATTCTTTATACTATGAGCTGCAAAGGCAGCACTAATATTTTAAAGCAAAATCCAAAAATTATGGTTCCTTAGCGAGAACTGTGGCAGAGAAACAGTATGTTCATTAAGTTTTTCAGGAAAACAACTTACATTATCACCTGGTAATATTTATTATTATTGGTCTCATGAGGCTATGTGGTCACTACACAGAAATATAAACACACTTAGAGACTATTTAAAAGAGCCCTTATTCTATATGGCTAATGTTTCATGACTTAAATGATATAATAAAAGCAAAGACTAGATTAAAAGTATTCTACAACGGTCCAAATATTCTTTAAACTTTCTATACTTTACAAGTACAAACATATATTTAATACATGTCTAGAAATCAGACATGAAGACTACAGTTCCAAAAATGCATTAAAGAATTAATACACTCTTGAAAATACTAGTGCAACTAGGACTACTTGAGGTATTCAACTTAATCTCTAAATTTAGGAGAATAGCAATTAAAGGACAACAGTGACATCTAGTGGACATTATAAATATATATCATATATATCTTGGATCAAAACATTTTCTTCCTAGTGTTTCACTTATTTCAACCTGTCTGAAGAACTGTATGACAAATCTTTAGTTCTAAATCAAAACAAGCTGACTCTGCTCCCAAAGGCTTCTCAATATGAGTGACCCAATCATGTGATAAATATAAAATGTTTAGTAATTGAAGCGTAAGAAGTAAATATCTCAAGGCTTTAAAGTACTAACTGAATGTATCAAATACATGACTAGTTGACTAATAAAAGTCTAGCAAATGGTCCAATATGACTATGATAATAAAATTTTTAATGATTCTGAATGAAAAAAGTAAAAATTGAAAAAAATTTAAATGAAGAAAATTCAGATCTGATCTATTTATGAATTTATTCAAGCACAGGAAGTACAAATTAACCAGTATGGTCTGTCAAGAGAAAATAAGAAATGTTTTTAAACTAGAATAAGACTATCTTTTTTATGGCAATTTTTCAAAACCAAATTAGTCCTTGAGAAAATTTACAGAATTACTCTTTAAAAATAAAGGAAGATAATAACTCTGAAGAAGACCAAGTATTCATCTCAAAAAGCAATGAATTTATTTCAAAGAAGATCAAACAACAATAATACCTGTGGACAATGTACTTACTTATTATTTGTTAATGTATAAGCAAATTTCACAAGAGGAAAACACTGCACTTGATGAGAAAATAATGAAAGTATACATGATTTTTATTAATTATTCTACTACTAACTCAGGGAAGAAATATAAATGTAGATAGATCTAAATATAAACACCAAGTCAAATAAGAGTCCAGGCCACAATTTAACTAGAAGTCTTTCAAAAATTATAGGTCCTTCCCAGGTTTCTCAGAACCACCTAATTTAAAAGATTTTAATGACTATTTGAGCTCAAAGATTTTCTGAAAAGAAAAAATGTTAATAAGTGTCACAATTTTCCAAGCGTACATTTCAAAATCATTGAAAATATCTCTGGAATGTAAATATTTAGAGATTAATAAAATTCAGGTCACAAAAGCACAGTCTATTGGCTTCAGAAAGTTGTCAGAAGATGAATAAATTGTAATCTATTCAAACAATGGATTACAACTCAGAAATCCAAAAAATGAAGTACTGATACATGTAACAACATGGATGAATCTCAAAAAAATTAGGCTGAGCGAAAGAATCTTTACCTAAAAGTATACTCTGTATGATTCATTTATATGACATTCTAGAACAGGCAAAACTGATTTGTGGTATGAATGAATGAATGAACAAACAAAATCACAACACTTAACCACTGAGGGTAAGACTGACTAGAAAGAAACACAAGGGAATTTTCTGGGGAATGGAAAGTTCTATATCTTAACAGGAGTTGGGGTTATACAGATGTATTATACGTTTGTCAAAACTCACCAAATGATATAATTAAGATCTGTGCAAAACTTACATAAATTTTACCTTAAAAAATGAACCTTTAGAAATATTAACAACTCTAGTTATCATATACCATGCTAAAGTATTTGGGGTGAAATGCAGAAATATCTACAACCTATTTTGAAATGCACATAAAAATGAGATAATGAACAGACTATAATAAAGCAAATATAGCAAAACACTAACAATTGTATAACCTAGAATATGAGTATGAGTATGCTGGGGTTCACTATTTAGTTCTTTCAGCTTTTCTTCCCATAATAAAATACTGGAGAAAAAATACAGACAACAATCAGAATTCAGAAGAAAATTAAAAATATAAAAAATATAAAATGTTTTCTAAAATATTAATACTTTCCCTTTTATAAATTAACATTTTAATCTGTTTAATGTCAAAAGTGACCATCTTCTAAACAGCAAATGTTACTGGACAAAATATTTTAAAAAATTTTAAAAGACATACCCGAATTTCTTGAAGGTTGTGAAAATTATTTCCTACTCTGACTGAGATCTTGCTTGGAGTGTAGCTTTCATCAGATTTGTAATCTGCATAAATACATAATGTCTTCACTGTTGTTTTTCTTCTAAAAGCAATAAAGGAAAAACAACATGCTTTTATGATGTGGAAAGATTATATCCCAAACATCTTATCTTCTGATTTTAAAAGTCATATTTTGCTAAAATGAGTATTTGGATCAATGATTTCCATGTCCTTTAACAATAATAAAAATGAAGAACATGTGAAAAAACAGATTCACGTTACTTTTACAGACATCTCTCACCTAGAACATGGTCAAGAGGCAGATGCTAAAGAAGGAACAGTTGAGCCAAAGTAGGTACCTTAGAGCGCAAATGAGCACTGAAGCTTCAGTTCTCCTCACTTGTGTTTTAGACGAAGAAAATTATCCTAACAAGCTTGGTTTTCTTTTCTAGTTAGTACTTACTTAATGTCCTATGTTAATACTTGAAAATAACTAGCTAAGTGAGAAACTAAGTCTAGCAAAGAGAAAAATGTTTAAAAAATAGAAAGTATAATCTTATTACTCAGTGCAAGAAATAAAATTCTACTCTTTTAAAATATACATCTTAGAAAAATAAGTAAAGACTATGTAACAAAAATTAACCTTAGAAAACTGCTAGTGGCCAAAAAAAATTAAAATATGTTCAATCTCCAATAATAAAAGAAATAGGAAATTAAAACATAGACTTTTTTTTATCATATTGGGAAATATGAAAATAACTGATAATACTCAAATATGATTAGGAAAACATACATTCATGGCCATTTAATAGATGCAAAGTCTTTGACTCACAAAGAACTTCTTAGAATGCATTAAAAAACAATAATAACACAACTACTCTAAAACAGATAAAGAGAAATGTTTATTGTCCTACAGTTAAATCACTGAAAAATTATAAATAACCTAAATGTCCATCTCAATAGAGAATTAAACAAATTACAATACACCAATTCAATGAAATATTATACAACTACTTAAGATACACACAGATATACAGTTAAAGTAGGGGAAAAAGCAGATTATAAAACAGAATGAAAAAAAGGATCTCATTTTGGGAAAAACAAAAAATTTTTAAAGTCAAATAAACCTACGTAACGTACAGAAAAAGGCCTACATACAACCATACAAAAATAGTAAAAGTGAGTATTCTGATGGTATAGAGCTTATTTTCTTTTTTATGATTTCTATATTTTCTGATTAATGTCTTAAAATAAGCATGTATTATTTTGGTCATTGGGGGAAAAAAACAGACAATTTAAACATCAACCAAAATAACCATTAAGAAGTCTATCTCAACGTGATTTAAAAGTTAAGATCTGGTATAAACTGGCACTCACTTAATAACAATGAGCTACTTGAACAGAAGCAGTCTGTGTCAAAAGTCGGTCTATAAAAACAGCAGGGGATCTGTAGCTTAGTGAGGGCACCAAACTTCTATAGCCTAGGCTTTTCATCAGAAAGGAATGGGGAAAGTTAAGGGCTGTTCCTCAAATAAGAAAGACAGATCAAGATGTAAAATGCTAAATACTCAGGAATTGCTGACAGGATAAATGCCATTAACAGATTTTCAAAAGAGGCCAGCGGTATCAAACAGACATCATTCTCTGTCTGCTGGGCCAGGAAGGAGACAGGAGGGGCAACACAGGAAGAAGGGGAAATTTTGAAGGGCATACAAAAGATCTTTTCCCTGATACACCAGCCATAAATGGGCAGTGAAAGGTCCTTCTTATCGTGGAAAGATCAAAGATCATGAAGATGACTCTTAAGGATTCCTTTTTCTTTCTTAACAAAAGCAGATCTAAAGGATCAAACTTTCTGCTCAGAATAATTTCATCTCTGTTATTAAATTCAGGATAATTTAGTCACTGAACCTAAATATAATCAGAGTTAGGTTAGAAAGGCAAAGGATAATAACAACACTAATGATTATAAACACAACAGCAACAGCAGAAACAGTGAGTGAATAAGTGAATATACTCGGTGTCTGGCCCAGAATCAACGTTTTATATATATATTATCTCATTGACTCCTCAACCCTATGATATAGGAACTATTATCACCTCAATTTTACTGATTAAAGAAAAAAAAAAGTAACTCAGGTTAGTAACTGGCTTAAGGTCAAAAAGCTAGTAAGTGGACAGAGCCAGAGTTCACACATGTGTCTGCTTGCCTCACAGGATCTTAACTACCATCACCTTTCTATTAATTGTATTTTAGCTTATTCAACATTGCTGTTGACACCATTTAACAGTAGCGTGTAGATGTTTATAATTCTTTAAATTTGATCTACATCATGGGTTCTTACCCTCGGGTCTATGATTTAATGGCTCAGTTGTATCTGACTCTTTGCAACCCCATGGACTGTACCCCGCCAGGCTCCTCTGTCCATGGGATTTCCCTGGCAAGAATACTGGAGTATTCTTCTCCAGAGGATCCCAGGGATGGAACCTGGGTCTCCTGCACTGCATGCAGATTCTTTACCAACAGAGCTACCAGTAAGCCAGGTCTATGTAGCCCCAGAAATCATAGGTATAACTTATACTATATATGTAGTTTCATTAGATTTGCGAAGCAAACTGTGCCTCACCAAAAATTTAAAACTATTACTCCATAAAGCCTTTTAAACTTATGTATAAATTTTATCTCGTGGTAAACTTAAAAAATAATATTGCATAGAAATCATGCTGTTTGTCCAATGGCAATGCATGTGGGACGGGTAAATGCATAGATTATGAGACACAGACAGCTACTCAAACTGCTCAAATCATCATAATAACAATCCCCATAACTGAATGCTTACTATATGCCAGGCATCTTAGGATAAAGTACTGTAAGAAGGGAGAAGAAAGAGTGTAATCATTTCATTCTGATGACATAAGAAATCTTCCCAGCCTTTCTCTATCCCCTCACCACTGCTCTCCCCTTCCTCTGAGAAAGAGTTTGGCAGGAAGCAAACATGCGCTTAGATCCTTCACATCACACATTTAATAGGGGCTGGCTCTACCCGTCTAGCACTTTCATGACTGGATATCATTGAACCCTAAATATAGTTTGCCAGGCCTAAAATATTTACTGTCGACCCCATTACAAAGAGTTTGCTGACTTCCACCCTAGAGTAAAAGGTACTCTAGGTTCCCGGTAAAGAGGCTTAAGTCAAGCCTAAAAAAGATCAAGTTGATTCTTTTTTTTTTTAATAAAGAAACTAGGTTTTGTTTGTTTTTTTTTCTGTGCTGGGTCTTTATTGCTGCTTGGGGTTTTCTCTGATTGCAGTGCATGGCTTCTCATTGCAGTGGCTTCTCTGTTGCAGAGTACAGGCTCTACAGTGCACAGGCTTCAGGAGCTATGGCACATGGGCTGAGCAGTTGTGGGGCCAGGGCTCTAGAGCACAAGCTCAATAATTGTGGTGCACAGCAGGTGGTACCTTTTCGGACCCAGGATCAAACCCATGTCTCATGCATTGGCAGGTGAGCCACCAGGGAAACCCCGTCAACTTTATTTCTGAGTAACTAAGCTGACTGCCAGAGCAAAGTCCAATTACCTTAAAAAAAAAAAAAATCCAACACTCAACTTGGTAAAATTTACTATATCCACCATCTAATCAAAAATTACTATGAAGAATCAGAAAAATATGACCCATAATGAGGAAAAATCAGTCAATTAAGGCAGCTAAAGAAAAGACAGAAATGATGGAATTAAAAAGTAGTAACTTAAAAAGAGAAAACATAAATATGTACCTATAGGTATATAACAAACCACCTCAAAACTTGGTGACTTAAAAAAATAATTTTTTGTTTGTTTATGAATCTGGAATTTGGACAGGGCCCAGAAGGCAATGGCACCCCACTCCAGTACTCTTGCCTGCAAAGTCCCATGGATGGAGGAGCCTGGTAGGCTGCATTCCATGGGGTTGCTAGGAGTCGGACACGACTGAGCGACTTCACTTTCACTTTTCACTTTCATGCATTGGAGAAGGAAATGGCAACCCACTCCAGTACTCCTGCCTGGAGAATCCCAGGGACGGGGAAGCCTGGTGGGCTGCAGTCTATGGGGTCACACAGAGTCGGACATGACTGAAGCGACTTAGCAGCAGAAGGGAAGGCTCCACATAGCATCGGGTGTGACTACTTGACTTGAGGGCTGAAGGATGAGCCTCTAGGTGGCTCACCAATACAGCTGGCAAGCTGTGCCGCTTTTCAGCTGGGAGCTTAGCTGAGGACTTGGGTTTTGATTCTTTTTTTTTTATGGGTTTCTCTATTTGATATAGGTTTTCTCACAACATAGTAAATGAGTACCAAGGGAAAGAATTCATTAAAGAGACAGAGAACAAGGAAGAAACTGACTTTTATGACCAGATCTTAGAAATAACAGTAGTATAACATCCCTCTTCATTAGAAAGTAGCAAAGCTAAAGAAGAGCATATGCAATGGGAAATAATAATGTGAAGTGTCAGTTGCTCAGTCGTGTCCGATTCTTTGCGATCCCATGGACTGTAGCCTGCCAGGCCTCTGTCCATGGGATTCTCCAGGCAAGAATACTGGAGTGGGTTGCCATTTCCTTCTTCAGAATAATGTGAACATACTGGAAAATATTGTCTCCCTTTCTTGGAAATCACAGGGTGGGACTGCGAGTTCAAACCTTCTGGTCACATGGCTGATTCTCTCCACAATTAGCTCCCACCCTTGAGCAGAATCCAAAAGTCCCCTTCCCTTAAATGTTTTCAAGAACCTGAGAGCAAGAAGTCAAATATCATCCCATTGCTCTTATCATTCAGGAAATTCCAAGGGTTTAGGGAGCTGTGAGCCAGGAAGTAAGAATGAAGACCAAGTATATATGAGACATCTGAATAACCAATGTATTTTTCTTACAAATCACACTATTGCAATAACGGAATATTGGTAACAACTTTGGGCCAATTAGATGAATTTTGAAAACAACTTATCAAAACTGATTTAATAAAACAGATCATCAACAAGAACCTACTATTTAGCACAGGGAACTCTACTCAATATTCTGTAGTAACCCATATAAGAAAAGAATCTGAAAAACAATGAATATATATATATACACACACACACACATAAAACTTAATCACCTAGCTGTACACCTGAAACTAACACAACATTGCAAATCAACTATACCCCAATATAAAATAAAAATTACACTAAAAAGTAATTTTAAAACCTGCTGACAACTGAGGCATAAAAAAACTATATTTTTCTGGAGGGAGAAATGTATCAATGAAATGGGATAGAAACTGGTAATTAAAGAGAAAATCTGTGCTATGGCAAAAAAGAAAGCTGATTCAGGCATAGAAGATTAATTAAAGAAATAATAAATTGTATGTTAAAAAAAACAACTTCACATAAAGAAAACACTGGAAACAGATAGCTTCAATGGTTAATTTTATCAAATATTTAAGCAAGTGCTGTGCTGTATTTAGTTGTTCAGTTGTATCCAACTCTTTGCAACCCCATGGACTGAGCCCATGAAGCACCTCTGTCCATGGGGATTCTCCAACCAAGAATATTGGAGTGAGTTGCCACGCCCTCCTCCAGGGATCTTCCCATCCCAGGAATCAAACTCAGGTCTCCTGCACTGCAAGCAGATTCTTTGCCATCTGAGCCACCAAGGAAGCCCATCTAAGCAAGAAATAATAGCAATTCTATATGAATTCTAGTGAACCTGCCTGCCATTGCTGAAGACATAAGAGATGCAGGTTTAATCCTTGGGTCGGAGGAGATCCCTGGAGAAGGGCATGGCAACCCACTCCTGCATTCTTGCCTGGAAAATCCCATGGACAGAGGAGCCTGGTGGGCTACAGTCCATGGGGTTGCAAACAGTTGCACATGACTGAAGCAACTTAGCATGCACGTAGACTAAAAAGCAATGGAAAAGAACAATGAAATTAAAAGCTGTTTCTTTGAAAAGATAAACAAAATTAATAAATCCTTAACCAAACGCATCAAGAAAAAAAGAGGGAGGGACCAAATCAATGAAGTCAGAAATGAAAAAGGAAAAGTTACAACCACAGCACAAAATACAAAGAATCGAAAGAGACCACTATGAGCAACTAATAAAAGGGACAACCTAGAAGAAATGGACAGATTCTTAGAAAGGTATACAACCTCCCAAGACTGAACCAAGAAGAAATAGAAAATATGAGCAGATGAATTACCAGTACTGTAACTGAATCAGTAATTTAAAAACTCCCAACAAGTAGAAGTCTAGGACCAGATGGCTGCAGGAACTATGAACTTCATTTGGAGAAGAGTTAACACATCTTTCTTAAACTAGTCCAAAAAATTGCAGAGGGAGAAATACTTCTAAACTCATTCTATGAGGACACCATCACTCTGATACCAAAACTGGACAAAGATACAACAAAAAAGGAAAATTACAGGCCAATATCACTGATGAACACAGGTGCAAAAATTCTCAATAAAATATTAGCAATCTGAAACCAACAATACAGTAAAAGGATCATACATCATGATCAAGTGGGATTTATCCCAGAGATGCAAGGATATTTCAATATCCTCAAATTAATTAATGAAATACACATTAACAAATTGAAGAATAAAACAATATCATCATCTTAAGAGATGTAGGTAAAGTTTTTGATAAAATTCAACATCCAGTTATGATAAAAACTCTTCAGAAAGTGGGCATAGAAGGAACATACCTTAACAGAATAAAGGGCATATACAACAAACCCACAGCTAACATCATAGTCAATGGCAAAAAGCTGAAAGCATTTCCCTTAAGATCAGGAACAAGACAAGGATGCCCACTTTCACCACTTTTATTCAACATAGTTTTAGAAGTCCTAGCCACAGCATTAAGAGAATAAAAAGAAATAAAAAGAATTCAAATTGGAAAAGAAGTAAAACTGTTACTGTTTGCAAATTACATGATGTTATACCTAGAAAATCCCAAAGACACTACTAAAAAACTACTACAGCTCATCAGTGAATTCAGTAAAGTTGCTGGATAATAAGTTTAGACAGAAATCTGTTGCATTTCTATATACTGCAATGAAATACCAGAAGAGAAATTAAGGAAATAATCTCATTTACCATCATATCAAATGAGAATAAAATACCTAAAAATAAACCTACCTAAGAGGCAAAACACCTGTATTGATCATCAAAAACTGATCATAAGATGGTGATGAAAAAAATTAAAGACAATACACACAGATGGAAAGATACACTGTGTTCCTGGACTGGAAGAATCATTATTGTTAAAATTACCATAATACCCCAGGCAATCTACAGATTCAATGCTATCCCTATCAAATTATCAATGGCATTTTTCAAAGAACTACAAGAAAATATTTTTAAAATTTGTATGGAAACACAAAGATGCCAAATAGTCAAAACAATCTTCAGAAAGAAGAATGGAGCTGGAGGTATCACACTCCTTGACTTTAGACTACTACAAAGCTACAGTCATCAAAACAGTATAGTACCAGCACAGAAACAGACATATAGATCAACGAAACAGGACAGAAAGCCCAGAAATAAATCAATGTGCGACTGTGTGCCTGCTAAGTCACTTCAGTCATGTCCAACTCTGTGACCCTATGGACTGTAGCCCGCCAGGCTCCTTTGTCCATGGAATTCTCCAGACAAGTATACTGGAGTGGGCTGCCATGCCCTCCTCCAGGGGATCTTTCTGACACAGGGATCAAACCTGCATCTCTTGCATCTTCTGCAATGGCAGATGGGTTTTTTTACTGCTAGCACTACCTGGGAAGTTCTAAATCCATGCACCTATGGTCAGTTAATCTGCAGCAAAGGAGGCAAGAATATACAATGGAGAAAAGATGGTCTCTTCAATACATGGTGTTGGGAAAACTGGACACCTATATGTGAAAGGATGAGATTAGAACATTCTCTAACACAACACACAAAAATAAATTCAAAATGGATTAAAGACCTAAATGTAAGACCAGATACTGTAAAACTCCTAGAGGAAAACACAGGCAGAACACTCTGTGACATATATTGCCACAATATATTTTTGGATCTGTCTCCTAAAGGAAATAAAAAAAAATAAATAAACAAAAGGAACCTAATAAAAGCTTTTGCATAGCAAAGGAAACTATATACAAAATGAAAAGACAACCTACAGATGGAGAAAATATTTGCAAATGAGGCTACCAACAAGGGATTAATTTCCAAAATACATAAACAGTTCATAAGGCTTAATAAAAAAAAAAAACCTCAATAAAAAAATGAGCAGAATACCTAAACAGATATTTCTCCAAAGAAGACATACAGATGCCAAACAGGCACATGAAAAGATTCTCAATATTACTAATTATTACAGAAATCAAATCTACAATGAGGTATCATCTCATACCAGTTGGAATGGCTATCATTAAAAAATCTACAAATAATAAATGCTGGAGAGGGTGTGGAGAAAAAGGAACCCTCCTACATGGCTGGTAGGAATGTAAATTGGTGCAGCCACTACGGAGAATAATATGAGGAAGGAAGTAAAAGTCACTCAGTCATGTCCGACTCTTTGCAACCCCATGGGTTATACAGTCCATGGAATTCTCCACTCCAGAAGGGATCTTCCCAACCCAGGGATCAAACCCAGGTCTCCCGCATTGCAGGCACATTCTTTACCAGCTGAGCCACCAGAGAAGCCCAAGAATACTGGAGTGGGTAGCCTAGCCCTTCTCCAGGGGATCTTCCCGATCCAAGAATTGAACTGGGGTCCCTTACATTGCAGGCAGATTCTCTACCAACTGAGCTATCAGGGAAGCCCTGGATAATAGTATAAAGGTTCTTTAAAAAAGCTAAAACTTGAGTTACCATATGATCCAGGAACCCCAATCATGGGCATATATCTGGAGAAAACTATAATTCAAAAAGACTGAGGCACCCCAATGTTCACTGCAGCATAATTTATAATGGCCAAAAAATGGAAGAAACTTAAATGTCCAAAGACAACTGGATAAAGAAGACATGGTATATATGCACAATGGAATATTACTCAGTCATAAAGAAGCATGAAATAATGCCATTTGCAGCAATATGCATGAACCTAGAGATTATATTAAGTGAAGTAAGTCAGACATACAAAGACAAATATCAAATATCACTCACACATAGAATCTAACAAAATGATATAAATGAATCATTTACAAAACAAATCCACGTATTGACAGAAAACAAACGTAGGGCTGCCAGAGAAAATAGCAGGTGGTGGGGGAGGGGAGGGCAGACAGATAAATTAGGAGTTTGGGATTAACATACATACACTATTGTATATAAAATAAAATAAAACAAGGACCTTTACAATTACTAATTAGAACAGCTAAATTCAGTGATTATGCACTGCCTGCAGCTGCTTTCATGCTGTAATGGCATTAATGAGTAGTTGCAACAGAGACCAGACAGCACAAAAGGCCTAAAATATTTACTACTGGATTTTTTCATAAGAAATGTGTTGATCTGTATTCTAGGACAATAAAAACAAACTAAAAATACTATGCTACAGAATGTTAAGATAGATGGTGTATATGGAGCAAGATAAGCAAGTTAACTGGTTTCTATCTATCAGTAAATTCAAAGCAACTGAAAAACATATGGCTGTTTTTCATTTACATCAAAATTAAGCATTTCAAAACTGAAAGTGTCCTTAGAGGTAATAAATTAGAATAAAATTTTCTTTCAAATGGAAGTACAAATATGAGAAGTTACATGAATGGTTTATACCTAACAAACTTACCATCATCACTTCTGGTATATTTAAAGTGATTTATTAAGGCGTTGCATTGGGTCATAAACAAAGCATATTTTTCTGATATAAATCATATTGCAAAGTATATCTGGCAAATATCTACATAAAAGGAACTGTGTAAATACCATGAAGAATACATAAGGAAAACAACAAGGTCCTACTATATATAGCACAGAGACCTACTAATATATTCAATATCCTATGATAAATCATAATGGAAAAGAATATTCTAAAAAAAGAATGTATATATACATATAAGTGAATCACTTTGCTGTATGGCAGAAATTAACACAACATTGTAAATCAACTATACTTCAACAAAAAGTATTGATTAAATGGAAAAAAAAAGAATTCATAAAGGATAAGACAGAGTAAACTTAAAACACAGAATCTAATTGAGTAGAAAAGTAATCTCTGAGGTTTATAAAGAGCAGAGTTAAGTGTACTTCACTATAATTTCTATATTTCCTTAAATTTTATGTAAATAAAATCAATTTCTTTATCCACTTATAACCTATACAAATTGAAAAATTAAAAAAATGTATTACCTGAATTGTATGTTCACTAAATGAGGCTGGGAGCCGTCTGATTGCCAGTAAGTTTCTAGATTGTCATCTCGTAACTGATCCACTCCAAATCCTAAAATCACAAGTGACAATGAATTCTCATGAAAAAGAAAGGGCCATATATTCAAAATATGAAACTACTATATATATTTGTCCAGCAAGTTTGATAAAGAGGATGGTCAGTACTGTGAAATTTAAATTAACCAAAATTCTCCCATCCTGTTAACCAGACCTCAATTCTTAGAAGCATAAAAAATTAATAAACAGAAATCTCAATTAAACAGAGTTGGGAGACCAGAGGGGGAGTTCTGACACCCTGTGACCATAACAGAACCAAAACGAAAAAGAAAGCCTCCTTTTCTTTCCTGGCAAGGACTCGGCCAGTGAAAAGCCACGGGCTTCTTGTTTATTAAAGCCCTCCCCACTTCTTTTTCCTCCCTGTAAAGGATGCACTTCCCTTCACTGCAGGGACTCGCACGTGGTTTACTGTGGTTGCAGACTCTGAATTGCAATTCTCTGCTGATCCTAAGCAAACCCATCTTTGCTGGAGAAATATCTGGCAGAACATTTATTTCAGAACAACACGGTGCTGGCCCACGCAGGGACTGGGGAAGAGCCGCCAAAGGTTTCAGGACTGGGGAGCAAACAGGTGCAAAACCCACCGTGAACCCACTCACTGTTTTCTCGCTGACACTGGAGTATGAAAGTAAGTCTTTCTCTTGGATCTGAGCACATGCCCTCTTTGCATTTGAAGCTCTCCAGGCTTTATTTGGGATCTATCTTAAGATTTCATCTCTTTGATTAAGGTTTCATCTCTTCGGTTAAGGCTTCGTCTCTTCAGTTAAGGCTTTGTTTTGTATACAAGTATTCATTTGGCAGGTCAGTCTAATTTTGAGATCAGACTGTTTCAACCAAAGCTGGCCGAAAATACCTTTGGCCCATTCATTTGGGAACAGGGGCTGTTTCCCTGAAACTGTTCCAGTTTTCTTCATCCTATTTCTTTGGAAGGGGCTCTCCTCTTGAAACTGGCTAAAAAAAAGTCTTTGGCCTGCCTCCTCCAAACCAAGCTGTCTCCTTCAAACTGGCTGGAATTAGCCTGCAAGTTGTTTGAATTGAGCTGTCTGTGCTGTAAGCTGTTTAGAAATTGTTCTTTTATTCCAGAGAAAAACCTCAGAGAAATGAGATCCTAGTCATTGAAACATTTTGAATGTGCCCGCCCCCTAGGAGGACTCCAGATGATTTTATGTTTAAAAGCTGAAGTCCTTCCTCAGGCACATTTAACTAAATGGACCAACGTGACCAAAGGCAATTTAGAATATCAACGGCCATTACAGAGAACTTTTGAAATTCCTAACTTAATTTCCTTAGAGCTGAATTGGACTACAATAGCTCAAAAATTTCCAGAACTGAGTGTAATGCTTATTTTGATTGATATTTTGAAGCTTCACAACATTATCAGGAGTCTAAAATTGTCTCTCTGCAAAATCAAATTTTAAGATGAACTGAGGCAAACAAATGATTAAAGAAAGATAAAATGGCTCCTGAAGCCTCAGGCTCTTCTTCCCTGGCTGCTCATAGGGGCCACCTCAGGCACCATCTTGTCACCCTCCCTCAGCTCCTCAGGCCAGACTCCACCTCTGGTGCCATCTTCCTCTTTCTCTTCTGTGCTGACGACACCTCCTCTGTTCCTTTCATTCCCCTATACTAATTCTCTCGCCAACCTTCCCCTTGTCTCTTAAACTCTGACAACTCCTTTTTCTTTAGAATTTGTCAGAATGTTCCTCTTTAAGCCTCCTAAGGATCTAGAGGCTAAACCCTTAATTTTTTTGGGGGGGGGGCGGGGAGAAGTATGTCTTCTCTTTTTTTTTTTTACTTTATTTTAATTGGAGGCTAGTTACTTTACAATATTGTAGTGGTTTTTGCCATACATTGACACAAATCAGCCATGGGTGTACATGTGTCCCCCATCCTGAACCCCTCTCCCACCTCCCTCCCCACCCCATCCCTCAGGGTCACCCCAGTGCACCAGCCCTGAGCACCCTGCCTCATGCATCGAACCTGGACTGGTGATCTATTTCCCATATGATAATATACATTAAATCCTTAATTTCTTATATTCCCCGGACCAAAACTGAACTGCAAGTCAAACTCAAAAATGGTCCCAAAGTAATTGAAGATTCTTACATATTCGCTACAGAATTTAATACAGTCATTAAAACTTACCAAGCTGGTTTCTCTGATTCCTATCAACTAGTTCATAGATAACTGGTGAAGGCCAGGGCCAGCACTGGATGAAAACCACTGATTGGGAAAATCCTGAAAGGTCTCTAGAATTACAACTGGGAGACCATCCTGCCAACTTATTACGTGACCAGCCTCAAGCAACCGACAGACAGCTTCATTGAGCAATTCCTGGGGCTTTTCCAAAGCTTGCTGATAGGAACAAAATTCAGACTTGCATACAAAAATCTGATGAAGCTGCTTATGATTATTATAATCAACTTCTAATTGTTTCTGAAGAAAATTCTGGCCTTCCATCTGAATGCTGATCCCACTCAGGTCACCTCTACTTCTGTTTATTAATGGGCTTACTCTTTCCCTTCTAGTAAAAAGGACCAGGATAGAATGGAAAACAATGTTCACTCCAGATATAGTTGATCTGGTGAGCTAGTTCTCTTGCATTTTAGATGAGTCATTTCAAAGGAAGACTGCCTAAATTCTTAATTTTCAATTCAAGCAAATGAAGGCTCCTAAACAGAACCAGAACCCCCCAGGTTTCTGCTACTGCTGCAGAGTTAGGACACTGGAAAAAAGACCATTCCAAACGTGAGCGCTTTAGTGCTTTCAGCCCTCCACTCAGCCTCTCCGGTGTCCTCCCGGTTTTCAGTGACAGGGTCCGAGGAGCTACAGCGGCTCTTCTCAATCCTCTCAGTCAGTCTGGAGAAAGATTTCTCTAGAATGGAAAGGAGCCTCTTCCAGTCCTGACACTCTGTATACCCCACTGCTATAAAACAGCCCCTGTCTCACAGAACTAATAAAACAGCTCAAATAGTGTGGATCTCTGATCATCCTCAGGAGGTTCCTATCTCTGCACTTTTCCCTTTTGTCTAGGCCCTTTGAAGAGTTAAGACCTTTCCCCCCTCAGTTCCTCCACCACTATTCATTTATTAGGGGCCGAGACTTCTTAGTGAGTTATCATGCCAGAATTTCTTTCTTCCAAAAGGGAAAAATCATTAGACACTGACAGCAGTCATCAAAATAACAAAGTAGATGAATTAAATGACCCTTTGACATCTTGTTTGTTCCATCTCTGATGGTGCTAGAGCAGATTTCAGAAACACCCATCATTTTGTCCCTATGAAATCAACTACTACCCTCCTTACGGGCAAAATCTTCAGCTGATACTAACAAAATTCATAGCATATCTCCCATCAAGATTCAAACAACTCCTCAAGACCTCTTCCTAGAATTAATCAATTCCTTATAAGTAAAAACGTCCTTCAAGGCATAAAGCCAATAATACAAGATTGTAAGGTTCAAGACCTCATTATCCCTATGATACTCCAATTGTATTGATAGAGGTTTGTCCAAGACCTACTAGCAATAAACAACACTGTTATTTATCCCTGAACACCTTGCTGTCTCTAAATCCGTGTATGTTACTAACACCCATTCCCATCAGGAATAAATTCTTTAACTGTAACTGATTTACACAGTGCATTCTTTAGTACTCTAGTTGATGAAGTGAGCCAATACCTTTTTGCCTTAATTTGGGAAGAAATACAAGTCACCTAGATAATAAAGCCTCAGGGTTCTACTGAGGGTCCTTCTTTTTTCTCACAAATCCCAAAGGCTGGTCTGGATGACATAAAATTCCCTGGGGGTTCTGTCTGCTTTGTTGCAACATGTGAATGATTTGCTTCTTTGCTCTCCTTCTCAAGATTTCTCACAGGAAAACAGCCACCACTTAAAGCTCTCAGCCTTAAACCCTGTGGCAGAGGGATACTCCCCACTTGCCTTAGAGCCATTACAGCCACTGCCCTTTTGGTTAAGGTCACCAAAAAAACCATTGTGGAATCCCCTTTAACCACTTTTGTACCTGATGCAGTAGAAGCTCTCCTGAATTCTCATACTCAACATTTCTCAGTCAGCTGCCTCACCTCCTAAAAAATCCTTTGTACACTTCCTCACACAACTCTCTTACACTGTAAATGCCTGCACCCAGGACTCTTCGCTCCTCAGTCAGTTGTGAAGTCCTTCACAACTGCTCAACGCTGACAGACCACAGCCTGACTCCTTATGATGACCTACAGGAAACTGCTCTAGGTAACTTTGACTTCTCATGGTTCACTGATGGTTATTTAAAAGGTGACAAGGGCAAATATTGTGCTGGGTAAGCTATTACAATTCCCTCTTGATGCTGCTGAGGCAGTATCTTTACTATGGCTACTTCAGCCCAAAAGGCTGAATTATATACTCTTACATGATCCTGTACCTTAACCAAGGATAAAGCTGCTGATATTTACAGTGACAGTAGATATGCTTTCAGAGTAGCTCATGATTTTGAAATGTTGTGAAACCAACATGATTTCCTTAATTACAGCAGAAATAAAATTCAAAATGGCACCTATGTTTAGAAATTATTGAATGTAATACTTTTACCTCTGTTTTAGCTATTAAGATTTGGGGGAATTCTAAACATGATTCTCTGGAAACTAAGGGAAATCACCTTGCTGAGATTTCTGCAGGAATGCTGCCATCAAAGGGACCAACAGCAGTTAAACCTCTGTCATGGTCTACAAGCATATTTCTCCAAATGGTAGTTTAGAAAAACTGTCTAGAAAAGCCCAACAGTTGGCCTCAGAAAAGAAAAAAACAAGACTGAAAATTCAGTAACTGTTTGATAAAAAGAGAAAGCTCTGGTTTGAACTAAATAATAATCCAGTTTTACTAGAGACTCAAATTCCCACTCTCCACCACTGTATATATGAGGTAAACCATTGATCTACTGACACAATGATAGTCTTCATGAATCAATATTGGTGAGAAAACATTTACAAGTCTACAAAGAGTGCCTACCTCACTTGCTCCACTTGTTTGAAGTACAATCCAGAGAAGCTTGTTTGTACTGCTCCTATACATATTAAACTGCTTAATGGACAATTTGAGGTCTAGCAAATGGATTACCTTAAACTTCTTCTGTCTCACTGATATAAATCCTTTAGTCATAGTCTGGATGTTTTTTCACAAGACTGAAGCCTTGCATATAGGTTACTCCTTTTCTGTGGCTTAAGCCCTTTAGCAAATGATTATTCCTACCTAAAAGGTTCTTCTTGAATTTTACAGTGACTGAAGAACCCAATATACTGGCCAGGTATTTCAACAAGTCTACATGTTTTGGCCAGTTTTATAGCACTTTTATTGTGCTTACCACCCTCAAACATCTAGCTTAGTTGAACGCACAAAAGGCATTAAGACTCAACTGGCAAAATTTGTACAGTCCCTCCAAATACTGTGGCCAAAAGCACTGTGATTGGTCCTTCTAAATCTCAGACTCACTCATAACTCTCACCCTTTGACATAGTCATGAGATGTGTAGTGCACTTGGCTCCTGCATCTTCTGACCCACAACCAATATAAGAAGAGGTACTCCAGTATTGCAAAGGCTTAATTGCTTCTATTAAAAATAACCATGCTTTGGTATAGCAATCTTTCCACAGTGTGCCCCTGGGAGATGAAGACCTTAAGCATCATACCTTACAACCTAAAGACTTCATCTATTGCAAAACATACCTCCAGAAGAACTCTCTTCAACATTGCTGGAAAGGACCCTATCAGGTACTGCTAACCAATCTTTGTGCCAACAAACTCTAAGAAACAGACTCTTGGATTCACGTGATTCACCTTGTGCCACCAAACTTGAGAAAGATCTCAATCAAAAGAGGGAAATTAAAACATTAGTAAACAGAAACCTCAATTAAACAGAGCTGGGAGACCAGAAGGGAGAGCTGTGATGCCCTGGGACCATAGCAGAGCCAAAGTGGAAGAAGAAAGATTCCTATTCTTCCCTGGCAGGGACCCAGCCAATGAAAAGCCATGGATTCTTTGTTTACTATAGATTCCTCCCCCCTTCGTTTTCTTTATAAAAGTATGCTCCTTCCCCTGTCACATGGGAACTTGCATGTGGCTTGCCATGGCTGCAGACCCCAAACAGCAATTTTCTGCTAATGCTGAATAAACTCCTTTGTTGGAGAAATATCTAACAGTCCATTCATTTCAGGTCAAAAGAAAAAATATTTGCACACCAAAGTTATTAGGACCACGTTTTCTTGGTTGTTTGCTTTAATTTTTTAAGAAAAACTTCTAAACATATTCTAAAATATGTATTCAAACCCAGTTTCTTAAACTTTTTACAAGCTGATAATTAGAATGACCCACACGTCCTACAAAATCCTCAGAAATAAAACGGGTTTTATTAAATTCACTATGTCAAGAAGCAACAGTTAGAACTGAACATGAACAACAGACTGGTTCAAAATTGGAACAGGAGTACTTCAAGGCTGTATATTCTCACCCTGCTTATTTAACTTCCATGCAGAGTACATCATGCAAAATGCTGGGATGGATGAAGCACACACTGGAATCAAGATTGCCAGGAGAAATATCAATAACCTCAGATATGCAGATGACACTCCCCTTATGGCAGAAAGCGATGGAGATCTAAAGAGCCTCTATATGAAGGTGAAAGAGAACAGTGAAAAAGGTGGCTTAAAACTCAACATTAAAAAAAAACTAAGATCATGGCATCCAGTCCTATCACTTCATGGCAAACAAATGGGGAAACAGTGGAAACAGTGACAGACTTTATTTTCTTGGGTTCCAAAATCACTGTGGATGGTGACTACAGCCATGAAATTAAAAGACGCTTGCTCCTTGGAAGAAAGGCTATGACAAAACTAGACAGCGTATTAAAAAGCAGAGACATTACTTTGCAGACAAAGGTTCGTATAGTCAAAGCTACGGTTTTTCCAGTAGTCATGTATGGTGTGAGAGCTGGACCATAAACAAGGCTGAGAGCCCACGAACTGATACTTTTGAATTATGGTGTTGGAGAAGACTCTTGAGAGTCCCCTGGACTGCAAAGAGATCAAACCAGTCAATGCTAAAGGAAATCAACTCTAAATATTCATTGGAATGACTGATGCCGAAGTTAAAACTTCAGTACTTCGGCCACCTGATGAGAAGAGCCGACTCATTAGAAAAGACCCTGGTGCTGGGAAAGATTGAAGGCAGGAGGAGAAGGGGATGACAGAGGACAAGATAGTTGGATGGCATCACTGACTCAATGGATGACATGAGTTTGAGCAAGCTCTGGGAGATGGTGAAGGATAGGGAAGCCTGGCAGGCTGCAGTCGATGGGGTCGCAAAAAGTTGGACATAACTGAACGACTGAACAACAACAATGCCATACTTAATGTGACAAGAAAAAAAGACAACTTAAAAATATTTTCAAAAGTCATATACATTTTGAAACCAAGTGTTTCTGATTAACATCTGATTAACCAAAAATTAAATTTACCCAGGATTCTAAATTATCCAGTCATTCCAGATAATGGAAAACTATCCTATATTGTTCTTCCTGATTAAAATCACAATAATTTACACTAATTAAAACATAATTTTCTCGTGGCTGATTCATGTTGCTGTATGGCAAAAACCACAACAATACTGTAAAGTAATTACCTCCAATTAAAATAACAAATTAATTTTTTTAAAAACATAATTTTCTGATACGTAGTATATTAACCTGAATCTACTAAATCCATTTCAACTATCATCTGAGTGAAATACTGAATATTTCCAAAGAAAAAAATGACAATTTTGCAAAGCCATCTACCACCAACCATGCTATAGCAGTGAGGTAAATTTGTATCTCCCAAAGACTGATACTAACATTTTGGAACTTTATTAAAATTCTCCCTTATATCAGTGCTTTCCTGAATTACTGCATGTCTCTTAACTCAGTTCTTTACCTCAAATCTTGCCTCACTTCAGGCCATCCTCCACAATTCTCAGATGTGAACACTGTGCTAGTGTGCACAGCAGCACATACTATATATACAATAAAATATGAACTGCTTAATAAAGTTCCCTATAATCAGGTCTCTTCCTAACTAGTCCCACCTTTGCTACTTTGCTCTGTTCTAGTCTGACTAGTCACAATTCTTTGAAAGCACTATGTTTTCATAGTAGCTAGGCTGTACATCTTTGCACAGACCATTCCTCTTGCCTTTAGGTCCTTCCTCACTGACATTCTACCTTACCCTCTCACACCAGATGTGAATCATCTCCATAAACACGTCCCTGAGCCTCCAACGCGATGCTCCTGGCCTCTCCCTGGCCACTACTGCACTGAGCCCATCCTTAGTGGAAAGCAGTATGACCTAGCGCAGACTGACTGCCCTGAATCCCAGCATCCCCACTTACCAGGTGATATCTGCCAGGTTACTTAATTTTTCTGGGCTCTAGTTTCCTGATTTGGAAAATAATTAAAAAAATAACAGTAAAGAATACTTCATATGACTTTTGGAGATTTTACTGAGGCAGTTGTTTATTTTATACATGCCAAGTATTTAGAACAGAACCTCACTCTAAAAGTTATACATGACTACATTGTATAATAATGACTAATTATTACTTTCTCCACTAGACTGTGAACTCCTTGACAACAAGGTCTTTTTCATTTTTTAATCTCTAACAGTGTTAGAGATTTCAGCAACTGTCTGCTGACTTAAACTGAAAAATATCTTACTATAAAGAACCAAAGTAGAAGTTAAACAACTTTCTCATGCTGTTGCTCACTAATAAAGAGTATTCAGTCATTCATAACATGTAAAATGATAATCACATAATTATATTTCACTGATGAACCCAAAGCTGAAAATCACAAAAATAAAACACGTGACAGTGCCCTGATGAATTTCATGACTTGCCCACTCAACACGTTTTTAAGTGATCCCACCATTCTTCTGGTAGTGCCAGCTACTGCAGACAGTGGGGGCATCTTCAGGGAACCAATGACTTCTATGTGTTGCCCTTGGCCAAGCCCCATAGCATAAAATAATGTGAACTGGCACTGATTCCTACCCTGTTACTGAGATTCGCATGGCACCAGTTGAATTATGCTACTAAGTAAAGCAACAGAAGATACTCAATTTGAGCAAATTCACAGAAACATTTGGTGTTATAAAGAATATCAGAAACTTCTGAAGCAGTCTAGATCTTATGAAACTGGAAAAAGGCACCACCCTTACTCAAACAACAAGAAATGGCTAGATAAACTAAAATCTCATAATTTTTCTTGGAAACATGAGCCCTTAAAACTATGCAGCAACCAAATACACTGAAACCCAAGAAGGATCAGTTTGCAGGTTAGGAGAGAAAGGATGGACAGCCAGTCCCAACAGTGGTAGAGCATGGGAGAAAGGAACAGACACCCAATAAACACATAAAAAGGAATCAGGTAGAACTTTAACAAACTGCAAAAGGCTAAGTGTGGGCTATCATAAAAGAATACCTGCCCTGGGAGTCTCAAACACAAGGTGAATTCACACTGACTCTTAGATTCTTTTCTAAGAGCCCTCCCTGTGCACATAAGAGGACACTTTGTGGGGAGAACAGGAAATTGGAAAGTCAGTGGTACAAGCATGGAGGAGGGGACTGACTGCCACTGCAGGAAAAGCAAAAACCCATCCTCCCCTCAAAGCCTTCTCTCCTACAGAAAAAGAACTTAAGCTGCTAAGGGAAGAGAGTCAAACCTGCTGACTCCTGCACACAGATACAGATTCACACTTGCTGGGAGAGAAGTAAAGGGAAAAACCCTCTGCACTTGGAAAAGGAGCAGGAAACACCCCTTCCTCTGGGACAGGACAGAAAACTCTCCCCGAGGAAAGATCAGAGTTTCGCTATCACAGGTGAAAGTGAAGTGAAAGTCGCTCAGTCGTGTCCGACTCTTTGTGACCCCATGGACTATACAGCCCATGGAATTCTCTAGGCCAGAACACTGGAGTGGGTAGCCTTTCCCTTCTCCAGGGCATCGTCCCAACCCAGGGATCGAACCCAGGTGTCCCACATTGCAGGCGGATTCTTTACCAGCTGAGCCACAAAGACCAGAGTTTCACTATCATGGGTAGGAGGGACCAAAATGCTGAGAAGGGCCCACCCTGGAGACCAGGCACACAAGAGCTACCTAGGATTGAAGTTGGACTAGAAAAACAGAGAAGTCCTGCCTCTGATCCTCTGCACTGAGTAACAACCAGCACACTTTACCGCTGGAGGCAGGGCAAGAGCATGGAGAGAGACACCCTTGAAGCCCAGGGATAGAAAGAGAACTGAAAACGACTATGGAGGAGGAACACTAAGAAAACTCCTCTGGCACAACTGCCCCCACCACAAACACTGGAATCTTTAGAGGAATCTGAAGCCTATGATACTGAAGGTAACCATAATAAAACAGACCAAAAAGAAAAAAAAAAACTAAAACCCAGGTCAATTCCTTACTCAACTTCCACTATAAAAATCTGACAGTAGAAAAGAGGTAGTCATTTCAGAGAGTAAATACCATTTTTTTCAATATCTACTATGTTTCAGTTCAGTTCAATTCAGTCGCTCAGTTGTGTCTGACTCTTTGTGACCCCATGGACTGCAGCACTCCAGGCCTCCCTGTCTATCACCAACTCCCGGAGCTTACTCAAATTCATGTCCATCGAATCTGTCATGCCATCCAACGATCTCATCCTCTGTCTTCTCCCTCGCCTCCTGCCTTCAATCTTTCCCAGCATCAGGGTCTTTTCCAATGAGTCAGCTCTTCACATCAGGTGGCCAAAGTATTGGAGTTCAGCTTCAACATCAGTCCTTCCAATGAACACTCAGGACTGATCTCCTTTAGGATGGACTGGTTGGATCTCCTTGCAGTCCAAGGGACTCTCAAGAGTCTTCTCCAACACCACAGTTCAAAAGCATCAATTCTTCGGCGCTCAGCTTTCTTCACAGTCCAACTCTCATGTCCATACATGACCACTGGAAAAACCATAGCCTTGACTAGACGGACCTTTGTTGGCAAAGTAATGTCTCTGCTTTTTAATATGCTGTCTAGGTTGGTCATAACTTTCCTTCCAAGGAGTAAGTGTCTTTTAATTTCATGGCTACAGTCACCATCTGCAGTGATTTTGGAGCCCAAAAAAATAAACTCTGCCACTGTTTCCACTGTTTGCCCATCTATTTGCCATGAAGTGATGGGACCTGATGCCATGATCTTAGTTTTCTGAATGTTGAGTTTTAAGCCAGCTTTTTCATTCTCCTCTTTCGCTTTCCTCAAGAGGCCCTTTAGTTCTTCTTTACTTTCTGCCATAAGGGTTGTATCATCTGCATATCTGAGGTTATTGATATTTCTCCCAGCAAATATTCCAGCTTGTGCTTCATCCAGCTCAGCGTTTCTCATGATGTACTCTGCATATAAGTTAAATAAGCAGGGTGACAATATACAGCCTTGATGTACTCTTTTTCCTATTTGGAACCAGTCTGTTGTTCCATGTCAGTTCTAACTGTTGCTTCCTGACCTGCACAGAGATTTCTCAAGAGGCAGGTCAGGTGGTCTGGTACTCCCATCTCTTTCAGAATTTTCCACAGTTTAGCATTCGGTAAACATTTATGACAGACTTCTCAGGTGGGGCTAGTGGTAAAGAACCCGCCTGCCAATGCAGGACACTTAAGAGATGAGGGTTCGGTCCCTGGGTCGGGAAGATCCCCTGGAGGAGGGCAAGGCAACCCACTCCAGTATTTTTGCCTGGAGAATCCCATGGACAGAGGAGCCTGGCAGGCTACAGTCCATGGGGTCACAAAGAGTCAGACATGACTGAAGTTGGACACAACTTCGCACAGCACATTTATGACACACAAACAAACAAGAGATCAAATATTACCAAAAGATAAAGCAATCACTAGGAACAGACTCAGAGATGAACCAGATGTTTAAATTAACAAACAGGGACTTTAAATAGCTATGATTAATACGTTAAAGAATTTAGGGGAAAAGGAAGATGAAACAAAGAAACGGGGAATTTCAACGTAGGAAAAACTCCTTTAAGGGTCAAATGAAAAAGCCATAAATAAAAAACATAGCAGAGATGAAAGATTCCTTAGAATCATTAGTAGCTTCAATAAAGCCAAAGAAAGACGTAGCAGACTTGAAGCTAGACCAATTAAAAAACCCAAAGCAAAACACTAAGAGGAAAAAAAGGGGAAGAAATAGAGCACCTAAAGCAAGGGGACAAACACCAAATGGTTTACCAAAATTAAATGCTCTGCTGCTTTAAAACTCAACATTCAAAAAAACTAAGATCATGGCATCCAGTCCCATCACTTCATGGCAAACAGATGGGGAAACAATGGAATGAGGGATAGACTTTATTTTCTTGGGCTCCAAAACCACTGTGGACGGTGACTGCAGCCATGAAATTAAAAGACACTTGCTCCTTGGAAGAAAAGTTATGACCAACCTAGACAGCATATTAAAAAGCAGAGATATTACTTTGTCAACAAAGGTTCATCTAGTCAAAGCTATGGTTTTTCCAGTAGTCATGTATGGATGTGAAAGAGTTGGACCATAAAGAAGGCTGAGCACTGAAAAGTTGATGCTTTCAAACTGTGGTGTTGGAAAAGACTCTCGAGAGTCCCCTGGACTGCAAGGAGATCAAACTAGTCAATTGTAAAGGAGATCAACTCCAAGTATTTATTGGAAGGACTGATAGTGAAGCTAAAGCTCCAACACTTTGGCCACCTGATGCGAAAAGCCAACTCACTGATAAAGACCCCGATGCCAGGAAAGATTTGAGGGCAGAAGAAGAAGAGGGCGACAGAAGATGAGATGGTTGGATGGCATCATCTACTCAATGGACATGAGTCTGAGCTAACTCCGGGAAGTAGTGAAGGACAATGAAGCCTGGTGAGCTGCAAAAATCCATGGGATTGTAAAGAGTTGGATACTACTGAGTACCTGAACAACAACAACAAGCATATGTATAATTAGATTCCCAGAAAGATGTGGATGGGGCAAAAGAAAAACTAGAAGAAATAATGGCAGTGAATTTTCAAAATAATGCAGGACATCAAACCAGAAGATCCAAGAATCTCAATGAATCTCAAGCAGGATTAAACACACACTTCATATCTTTACTGCTAAATATTAAAGATAAAATCTTAAAAGACAGGGGAAAAAAGCCACATTGACTAGAGCAGACTTTTCTTCAGAAACTATGTAATCCAGAAGATACAGAATATCCTCTCTAAGACATAGAGATGATAACCTAGAATGCTAGATGCTAGACAATCTAGATACTAACCTAGAATTTCAAGCAAGGAAAATATACCACAGTAATAAAAAGCAAAATGAAAAATTTTCAACCAAACATTGCTAGCAGATCTGTAATACAAAAACGGTAAAGAAAGTTCTTCAGGCACGAAGAATATGGTACCAGACAGAAACCTGGATCGATTCAAAGAAATAAAAAGTTCCAAAAATTGAAAAAGTTAAACATAAAAGTTTTGTCTTTAAATCACTCCAGAACATAATTGACCTTTTAAAACAAAAATAGCATCAATGTATCCTGAAGGTTTTAAATATGCAAAAAAATAAAATGTATGTCAAAATAGAATAAAGCATGGGAGAGAGAAATTGGAAGTAAACTGTTAAAGGATTTGTATGCCTTATCTATAGCAGTAGTATATTACTTGAAGGTAAACTGTGACAAAGATATATAGTGAAATCCTTAGGGCAGTCCCTCAAAAAATTTCAAAAAGGAGGTATAACTTATGAGTCAGTAAAAAGATAAAAGAATCACAAAAAATACTGAATTTATCCAAAAACAGGTTAAAAAGGAGGGGAAAAAATGGACAAATCCCCCAATTTCAAGACAGTAGTTTTAAATCTAATTTCACCAATAGGTATATTTAGATGTAAATGATCTAAACACTCTCAGTTATAAGACAAAGAATGTCAGGCTGGATTTTTAAAAAAACATCTATATTAAATCCACTTCAAATAAAAAGATACACAGAATTTAAAAGGAAAAGGAAAAAGAGCCTGATTCATAAAGAGCAAGGACAATGTTACTCTCACTCTCACAACAACAAAAATAAAAAAGCTGAATTGACTGAACATTCAAAAAAACTCAACATTCAAAAAGCTAAGATCATGGCAAATGGTTGGATCACTTCATGGCAAATAGATGAGGAAACAATGGAAACAGTGAGAGACTACTTTGGGGTGCTCCAAAATCACTGCAGATGGTGACTGCAGCCATGAAATTAAAAGACACTTGCTCCTTGGAAGAAGAGCTATGACAAACCTACACAGCATATTAAAAAGCAGAGACATTACTTTGCCAACAAAGGTCCATCTAGTCAAAACTGTGGTTTTTCCAGTAGTCATGTATGGATGTGAGAGCTGGACTATAAAGAAAGCTGAGCACAGAAGAATTGGTGCTTTTGAATTGTGGTGTTGGAGAAGACTCTTGAGAGTCCCTTGGACTGCAAGGAGATCAAACCAGTCAATCCCAAAGGAAATCAGTCCTGAATATTCATTGGAAGGATTGATGCTGAAGCTGAAACTCCAATACTTTGGCCACGTGATACGAAGAGCTGACTCATTGGAAAAGACCCTGATGCTGGGAAAGACTGAAGGCAGGAGGCGAGGGGGAAGACAGAGGATGAGATGGCTGGATGGCATCAGATTCGATGGACATGAATTTGAGTAAGCTCCGGGAGTTGGTGATGGACAGGGAGGCCTCGAGTGCTGCAGTCCATGGGGTCACAAAGAGTCAGACACGACTGAGTGACTGAACTAAACCGAACTGAAAACTAGTAATTATTTAGGCCCAACAGAGGTTACAAGGCAAACCACCACTCAGAAAACTGAAGAAACAGAAAACAGAGAATCACATCTTACCAGGAGCAGAAACTACCACTGGAGTTAGCAACTGGCAGGAAAACTGAACAACAGGGAAAACTTAAGAGTAATTACTAATTGACTAATTGCTGAAGACTTGAGTACAGACTAGCTTGAGAGAGTAAAAACACCTGGATGCTCAGCCTTAGAGAGGGCTCCACATTTTCAAGAATTTCACCTCTAGGAGCCCTACCAGGTTCTATTCATGGTAAAGATCAGAGAAAATTCTTCAGTGCTTGTAGATAGAGGAGGAAGGTAATCATTGTGAATCACACCAAAAGCATTCTCTTTCCCGTAACAAAGGCCCGACTTACAGGAAAACTGTTTTGACAGAGCCTAACCAATATGATTTTTTCTTGATGTTGTTTTTTCACCAGAGCCTGACACAGGGGGCTTCCCTGGTGGCAGACAGTGAAGAATCCGCCTGCAATGCGGGAGACCTGGCTCTGATCCCTGGGTTGGGAAGATCCCCTGGAGGAGGGCATGGCAACCTACTCCAGTATTCTTGCCTGGAGAATCCCATGCACAGAGGAGCCTGGAGAGCTGCAGCCATGGGGTCACAAAAAATCAGACACAACTGAGCAACTAAGCACAGCACAGCACAACTGACACAGGGAAAGGAAAATCCCCGACTCCATCCTCCTCTAGCCTCTCTGTCTCACCTGAGTGGGATAATAAAAGGTGAGAAGCACTTGCAAAGGTCACAGGCATGGACACAGGCCCACTAAAAGACTGAGATCTAATCACAGGATTATAGAACACTTCTATTCTCCCCATAACTTAACACCATGTCAACAGGACTCCAAGATAATATCAGTAGGTTAAATTCAAAGAACTGCAAGCTTAGATGCCATTTAAGGAGTCTCTAGAGAAATTCAAAGATAATAAGGGAGACAAAAACAAGGACACTAAAGGAATTTTAGCCTCTGAATCTTAAGCTTTTATCCATCAGGCAGAAAATCAGCAAGCGTATGACTGAATTGAACCAGGACCATCAATCAGCTATATTAATTTGATATTTATAGATTGCTTCATCCCATGACAGCAGAATACATGGTTATTCTCAAGTTTATCTGTAACATTAGCCAAAATGGACCAAATTTTGGGCTATAAAACACACATAAAAACATTCAAACAAATAGAAATCATACAAATTGTACTCCCAGACCACAACAAAATTAAACTAAAAATCAATAACAGAAAGCAGTGCTTTCTGAAATTTACTGCATTTATAGCATGAAATATATATATATTAGAAAAGAAGAAAGCTCTAAAGTCAATAATTTAAGTGTTCACCTTAGAAAACTAGAAAAAGAGGAGCAAATTAAATTCAAAATAAGCAGGAGAAAGAAATAATAAAAATCAGAAAAGAAATCAAAATCAATGAAACTAAAAACAGGAAATTAATAGAGAAAAATCACCAATACTGCAAAGTTGGTTCTTTGAAAAGGTCAATAAAATCAATAAACCTCTAACCAAGGCTAACCAAGAAAAAAAGAAAGAAGACATAAATTACTAATATAAGAAACAAAAGAGGGGTCATCACTATTGAGGCAATGGATAAAAGGGTAATAAAAGATTATTCTAAGGAGCTCCAAGCCCACAAACTTGATAAATAAAATGGACCAATTCCTTGAAAGACATAATCCACCAAAACTCACACAAGGAGGAACAGATAATCTGAATAAGCCTATATCTATTATAAAAATTGAATCAAAAATTAATAACCTTCCAAAGAAATCACTAGGCCTAAATGGTTTCACTGGTGACTTCTGTCAAACATTTCAGGAAGAAATAATACCAAGTGTCCAAAATTTCTTTCAGAAAATAGAAGCAGAGGGAATACTTTCTGATTGGTTCCATAAGGGTAGCATTACTCTAATAATAAAACCAGACAAAGACATTACAAGAAAGGAAAATTAAAGACTATCTCTCATGAACACAGATGCAAAAATTCACAAGAAAATATTAGCAAATTGAATGTAAGTATAAAAAAAATTATTCACCGTAATCAATCGGAATTTATTCCAGGTATGCAAAGTTGGTTCAATGTTCTAAAATTAATATAATCCATCAAAACAACAGGCTAAACGAGAAAAACCATATTATCATACTAATAAATGTTGAGAAGGCATTTGACAAATTCAACACTCATTTAAGACAAAACTATCAGCACACCTACAGAAATCAGGGGGACTTCCTCAACTTTATATATCCACAAGAAGCAACAGCTAACACCATATATGGGGCTTCCCTGGTGACTCAGTGGTAAAAGGTCCACCTCTAAATGCAGGAGATACAGGTTCAATCCCCAGGTTGGGTAGATCCCTTGGAGAAAGAACTGGCAACTCCAGTATTCTTGCCTGGAAAGTCCCATGGACAAAGAAGTCCTGGGGGTTACAGTCCATAGGATTGAAAAAAAAAAAAAAGAGTTGGACACGACTTGCAACTAAACAACAACCCTTTTTGCCACTTCTATGTAACATCATATTGAAAGTCTTAGCTAATGCAGTAAGACAAGAGAAGGAAATAAAAGGTATAGACTGGAAAGGAAGAAATAAAAATAAATGAACCCAGCCATTCTACTCCTAAGTATCTACTCAAGAAAAATAAAAATGTATGTCTACATAAAAACCTGTACATGAATGCTTATAGTAGCTTCCTCCATAATCACCAAATATTGGAAGCAACCTTATCTTAGTTAACTCAGCACCTTGAAACACCAAACATGCATTACTTCACAATTTCTATGAGATAGGAATTTGGGACCAGTTTGGTTATCCAGTGGCTGGAGGATCCATTCTAACATGGCTTAATCATATGACTGTTGCCAAGAGGCCCCAGTTCTCCACTGGCTATTGTCAGAAGGCCATGTTTCTCGCCACATCAACCTCTCCACAGGTCCCCTTGTTTCCTCACAAAATGGGAGCTAGTTTCCCCTAGACTGTGTGATCCAAACAAGAGCATGGCAGAGCCATGATGTCTTTTATGATCTAGTCTCAGAAATCGTATACCATCATATCTGCCACATTCTCCTGGTCCCAGAGACTAACCCTGACACAGTGTGGGAGAGGTCATCAGAAGGACATGAAAACCAGGAAACAGGAATCACTGGCACCATTTGGGAAGCTGACTACCACAAACCTAAAGGTCCATTAACTGGTGAATAGGTAACAAACTGTGATACATCCATACTGCTAAGTCACTTCAGTCGTGTCTGACTCTGTGCGACCTCTTAGACGGCAGCCCACCAGGCTCCGCCGTCCCTGGGATTCTCCAGGCAAGAATACTGGAGTGGGTTGCCATTTCCTTCTCCAGTGCATGAAAGGGAAAAGTGAAAGTGAAGTTGCTCAGTCATATCTGACTCTTAGCGACCCCATGGGCTGCAGCCTACCAGGCTCCTCCGTCCATGGGATTTTCCAGGCAAGAGTACTGGAGTGGGATGCCATTGCCATACATCCATACAGTGGAATAGTAATCAGCAATAAAAAGGAACCAACTCCCACAGGAACAATCACAAATGTACTATACTAAGTGAAAGAAGTAAGACCTCAAAAGCTACATAAAATATGATTACATTTATATGGCATTCTGAGAAAGGTAGAAACCGAAGAGACACAAAACAGATTAGGTTGTCAGTGGTCTGGGACGGGGCAAAAGACTGACTACAAAGAGACATGAGGAAATTTCTATAAATGATGAAAATAATCTATATTTAATTGTGATGGTGCTTTGATTTGTGATATGCTTGTTAAAATTCATATAACTATACATACAAAAAGGGTGAGTTTTTCTTAAGTAAATTATACCTCAAATTACTCACAAAAAGAGACAGAAAAGAATCTTAAGGGGAAACAGAAGAGGATGGGTTGGGAAGATGGTTTCAGGAGTCTTAATGTGTAAACAGTAGCGCTTTCTGAGAGAAAAATGACTACTGAATCAATAACATTATCATTTAAATTCCTTACGCTAAAAAACTTTCTCTGAGCTTGAGTCTACAGATTGAAAATGTCTATCATATTACAGGCTATATGGATGAGAAAAGATACACGTGTCCTGGCACATCCGGGCAAAAGTCTTGAACTCTACGAATCAATAGAAAAGGCAAAAGTGCTTCCAGAAAGAAAGAACAAGTTACTTAGCAAGTAAGACAGACAGATATACACCTTCTTATCTGCAACATGATAAAAAAGGAAATGGTAAACTAGCATGCACAACTTTTTGAGAAAAGGACTGCCACTCAAGAATTCTATCCCAGTGCTTGCTTTGGAAGCACATATACTAAAATTGGAATGATAGCCAGAAGATTAGCATGGCCCCTGTATAAGGATGACATGCAAATTTGTGAAGCACTACATATTTATTTTGCTTTAGGTCCAGGAAAAGGATGCAGTGTTAAGTCCATAAAGAAATTTTCAGTCCCTGGTGATGTGAGTTCTAGCTTGAATACTACACATTAAGTGGGGAGAATTAATCCAACCTCATCCTAGTGAAAGTCTGAAGTGACATTTTTCTCAAAATAGAAAAAAAAAAGTACTTTATCACCTTGGGGAGAAAAGAAAAGAGAGAGAAAGAGAATTCTATCCCAACCAAGAGTAAAATAAAGTTATTTGGGGATATATAATCACTCAAAAAATGTATCATTCATTTATCGCATCCAGAGAAATAGTCAAAAAAATGCTAATCAAATAACTGAATCATAGCAAAGAGAGGGGGAGGATAAAGAGACCTTATAACATGTGCAGTTAAACTGAAGTGGATACTAGTAAAGCAATTAAAAAGAGATAGATAACAAATGAAAATCCAATTAGATTTATTTTAAAATTAAGATAAAGCCTCTGAACAAAGGGCTTCCCTGGTGGATGAGATGGTAAAGAATCTGCATTTAATGTGGGAGACCTGGGTTCAATCCCTGGGTTAGGAAGATGCCCTGGAGAAGGGAATAGCAATCCACTCCAGTATTCTTGCCTGGAGAATTCCATAGACAGAGGAGCCTGGCGAGCTAAGGGTCGCAAAGAGTCAAACACGACTAAGTGACTCACACACACACACACACACACACATCGAAACAAAACGAATATTAAAGTCAGTCCAGTGTACAAGGAAACTTTCAGTAGTTAACACAAACAGTTTCTTTTTGTTTTGTTTTACCTGGTTTGCAAGATGAGAGTGACCAAACAGCTTGTGATCCAATTTCCCGTACTGTTCCAGTCCTTTCCAACTGCTTAGGGTCAGCACCAGGAGGTGTCTTGTTTGGTGTGGTCATTTTAAAAATATTCTATGTAGAAAAAAAGAACATTCACATTATATCAGGACCTATGCATCTTTCTACAAATGGTAAAAGTTTAACAGCCAGTGAGCCAGTGTATCACTAATGTAACCTGGATAGTAACCATCTATTTTCAAGAGCAGTTGACATAACCACTGCAATTTAAAACGCTTGAGAATTCAGCTTTGTTTCTACAGTGTAACATATTATGACTTACAAGTTGTGCAAAGCAGCAGAATATAGTAGTCAAAAGGCCGTAAGATCAGGATGTCAATTCAAGGCTCGCCTTTAACTAGTCTAGACTTTTGAGGGGTCTGGGCTTTCTCCTTTCCTGCCAAAGGGGTTGATGTATAACTCTATAATGCTATGCAGTTCTATACCTCTATGAGCAAAAATTCCAATTCAAATGAAGTTTTTCCCTAAAAAAGTCAGACTGAAATGACTGAAACTAATTTCTGAAATTAATCCAGGAATATGTAAATATGGGTCTACATCTTAAATAATCCATTAAGTGATGCAGAGAAAAATCACATCTCTTCATTAATTGTCAAAAATTCCAATTACATGTACTCTTACTGTAGAACATAAAGTCAGAAGAATGCCTTTAATGTCTAGAAGTGAGTAACTGGCCTATTCTAAACCACAAGTTTACTTCATCTTTCACATCTTCTGTTAGTTAATCTTGGTAAGTGTGTCCAAATGTGAAAAAAAAAAAAACACCTCTTGGATAGTGAACATGTAAAACTGCTTCAGTAATGCAAAGTTACAACTACTAAACATCGTTATACATACATGCTATTATGAACCTGGCCCAGAAGGTTTGTATGCTGTCTCCTTGATATCTACCTCCTGTCAGATCTCAGTTGTTCCCTAACTCTTCACACTCGATACTCTTTAAATAATACCAGACACTGAACTACAAACTGGAAAGGAATGAGGCTTAAATGATCCATTAGCAGTTTTCTGAATGAGTACATGGGTGAATGAATAGCTTCAATAATAAACTAAAGTATTGCCGCCTGCAGGTTAAGATCTAAGATGAGACAATTAAACCTGCGGTCACATCTTCAAAATTCCAAAAATGTCAAACTGTCCCCCCCAAAGGGCCTATCTCTATTTTGGAGCAGAATTCAATTGCCGAACTTGGTACTGGACGCCACTAAGTGGAAAAAACACGGAGCTCGAAGAATGGGTTCCTGGCCATTCCATTCAGGAGCTAAAGACAAGGAGAGAATGCCACCGCGAGCAGTGTCTGGTCCAGACTCTGTCGGTTCTGCTTGACACCTCTGCCAGAAGTACTAGAATGGGCAACCTCTAAGGATCCATTTCTGACCCACGGGCCTTGAGGAAATGGCGTAAAAGAAGACTGACAATGGAGAAGAGAAGGTGTTCACTTAAGCTAGAACCATTCTCCCCGTCGGGGAAAGCCCACGCACTTACAGCTTGCGGACTCTGCTTGCCGCCACTCAGTTTTTCTGGTACCGCCGCAGCTCCGCGCCACTCCCACTCGGCTTCCCAGGCCCGCCTAGCTTCCCCAGAGACGTCACTCGGGTCGCAGTACAATGACGTCAGTCCCACCCGCCTCTGCCTACCTCTTTCTACAGCTCCGCTGCGCGCACGCGCATTACGTCCTTGTGGCATGCGTGAGGCGGCGGCTGGGCACCGCCATTTTGGCCGGTGGCCGCAGGAACACGCTGTGTGGCTGAGAAGTGAAAAGCAAGCGCTGATTTGATCTCTGCGTTCCCCTCCGCAAGGGGAATCTGTTTCTCCAGGTACGTGAATAGCCTAGGAGGGGTTGGCCATTAGCTGCAGTCTGCCACGGTCTAAACACCGTGGGGACATTCTCCGAGAGCCTTTGGTTAGGCCTCAGGTGGCGGCGGCAGCAGCGCGTGGCAGCCGGCTTGGACGAGACAGCTGGAACCGCCGGAGAGCGGGTGCTGCCGAGCGCTGGGGACGCCTCGCGCTTTCCCTCCGGCTGACCCGGCTCTTGGCCGCTGTGGCCCGCCACCCCCTCCAGAGGACACGGAAATGGATATAGGTACCATTCTGTCGGTGGTCCAGTCCCCGCCGCCTCCACTCCCCGGGTTGACCGCGCGCCTCCCCTAGCACTGCATCTTTATGAAAGCCGCCTTTATAACTTAGAGCGTCCCCTACTGCCCCAGCTCTTCTGGCACAGGTGGAAGCCTTTTCTTCGCGGTTTGGGAATTGTGGAATGAGTCACGGCATCTTACCGCCACGAAGTCGGATCCTCCTTGTTCACTCCCAGTCTTTATAGAAATGATGGCCAGATGTCACTGGGCTTTTCTCACAGCAGCTTGTACTCTGCTGTCACCATGGTGATCTCAAATAATCTCCCAGTTGAACGCGTTTTGCATTTCGCGAGAGTTTTTATGACGCTAAGTGATTTCTCCGATTTCCCCGTTATTATATCTTAAACCCCTAGAGATCAGGTTCTGTGTCTTTACTTAAAGTACCTTTATTTCCCCTTCAGTGGTTCGTGCATCGTGGGCTAAAGTCAATTCCCACATCCCATAAACTACCTAAGCACTTTTTCTCATTTTTTACGGTAAAATCGGTAAGAGAGAGAAATAACTGTCAAAACACTGTATTCGGTTTTACTGGGGGGCGGGGTGCTTTCTCTTCCACAGGACTGCTAACTGCATTTATAACAATGGCATCTGTTTTGCAGTCCTCAGTACTTTTGTTCCTGGTTCTAAGAATATTCATTTTATTCTGTATCAGCTACTTGACGATAATGCTTCGTTTTTGTCAGTATTAACCAAGGGCTCTTGTCTTATCTGAACGAAAAAGTGTTGTTTGTTTTTGTTTTAGTTAAAAGCCTTGTTCTCCCCTATAAAAAAATTTTTTTAGGAAGAATATTTAATATAATTGCTGGTATGGGGCAAGGAGAAAGGGGTATTAATTTAGTGTTCCTTCTAATTGTCTTCAGTTTAAGACTCTGAAATCAGAGTTGTGCACCACTCCCAACTTACACATTTTATAAATTTAATAACCTGCAATAGCATAGAATTTTAGAATATTTCACATGACATAAGCATCATTCGTTAATGCTTTCACAGGGTGTTAAAATAATTTTGGTTTTAGACTACAAAGTGAAAAGTCGCTCAGTCCTGTCCGACTCTTTGCGATCCCATGGACTGGTTCTTGAGGCCAGATTACTAGAGAGGGTAGCTTTTTCCCTTCTCCAGCGGATCTTCCCAACCCAGGAATTGAACCAGGGTCTCCTGCATTGCAGGTGGATCCTTTACCAACTGAATTATCAGGGAAACTCCTGAGACTTCTTTGGTGGTCCAGTGGTTAAGACTTTGCTTCCCTGGTGGCTCAGAGGGTAAAGTGGCTGATTCGATCCCTGGGTCAGGAAGATCCCCTGGAGAAGGAAATGGCAACCCACTCTAGTACCCTTGCCTGGGAAATCCCATGGATGGAGGAGCCTGGTAGACTACAGCCCGTGGGGTCGCAAAGAGTCTGACAAGACTGAGCGACTTAAGTTTCTTTCTTTAGACTACAAATACTTTCTATAAATGTCTCACTTCCTTTTTTCCTCTCAGCTGGAAGGATGATAGAGGTCATTGTTTAAGTACCTGTTTTCATCAGTTTGTTTTCAGATTTGAGATAGCTTCAGATCCTTGTTTGTTCCTAGGAGTCTGTAACTACAGTCTTCCCCTCCAAACTTTCCTATACTGTATCTTTCTCGCTGAAAAAGAAAGGAGGGGATCCTTCTTCCCAATTCTTGAAACTGACATAGAAATTTAATTAACAATAGTGTCTACACTTTGCTGTGTTAATTAACAGTTCTACAAAGAATCTGTATTCATTTTTCTTAACTGCATTATAATTTATCATTTTTAAATATAAATCAGCTTATTAACCATCTCTAGTATGTTTTATTTTATAAAAATCATCTCTTACAGTCACTTGGTTTTTAAATGGTTTGAAATAGCAGTTGAAACAATTTAGTAGTTTGGCAGAAATAAACCTTATTGTAAACAGTTTCACTGATAAATCAATGAAGATTTATCCCCTGCAGGGGAATTCATCATGCTGATTCACCATAATTTGTATGATCTCTAGTTTTATTATTTTTAATAGCTGAAGAGTCTTCAGTCTCTTGGAAATTGTCTCTTCTAGAATGATAGCTTTTTTGGTAGCAGTTCTTAAGTCACTTATTTTCTTATGCTGATCTTTAGATGAGTTTCTAAAGGTTATAAAGAGGTAAAGTGAACCTATCCATTAGTGTAACTCTGTTACATACAATGTTAGTCTCATTTTGAGTGATTTTTGAAAATAATATACTTTAGTGTTTAACTGTCACTATAATATATTGGTAACTTGCAAAGACTCCTAAAGTTGTTATAACCTGTAGGAAAATTATTTACTATATTTAAATTCATTTTCTCATTTCATTCAGTAGAAATGTTTGCGTTCCTACAGTGTGGTAGACACTGGTCCAGCCACTGGAATAAACAAACAAAAATTCCTGCACTCATGATGGAGTACTTTGTAGTAGGAGAGGGAAAAATATTGTCTGTGTGTGTAGAGAGAGGATACATAAATGCGTATACACACCGAGTAAATTGTCACGTCAGACTCCTTGCAACCCGATGGACTATAGAAGCGGAATTCTCTAGGTCAGAATACTGGGGTGGGTAGCCTTTCCCTTTTCCAGGGGATCTTCCCAACTCACGGATCTAACCCAGGTCTTCCACATTGCAGGTGGATTCTTTACCAGCCAAGCCACAAGGGAAGCCCAAGAATACTGGAGAGGGTAGCCTATCCCTTCTCCAGTGAATCTTCCCGACCCAGGAATCAAACCGAGGTCTCCTGCAATGCAGGCAGTTTCTTTAGCAACTGAGCTATGAGGGAAACCCTATATATACCGTATACGTACATGTATATGAAATATATACTATGTAATATAGTAGAAAGAGCTAAGAAGAAGAATAAAACAAGGCAGTTTTATAGCTAGAGAA
This sequence comes from Giraffa tippelskirchi, assembly GCF_054371585.1. Taxonomy (NCBI): domain Eukaryota; kingdom Metazoa; phylum Chordata; class Mammalia; order Artiodactyla; family Giraffidae; genus Giraffa; species Giraffa tippelskirchi. The sequence continues at coordinate 54,834,543 of NC_137285.1, forward strand.
GACTCACTGAGAATAAACATTAAAGACTTGAAGGAGTGAGCCATGTGACTCACTAGTGGAAGTAGCATTACCCACAAAGGGAGCAGAAAATGCTAAGACCCTGAAGCAAATACTGGCAACCATTTGCTTTAGCCATGTAAAAAACAGTGATGACCTGACAAGCTGTTTTCATGAAATGATGGACACTAATGTCTGCAATGGATTCCAGAGAAAATACCTAGAGAAATTTGAAACACTGACTGTAGGCAGCTCTTTTACGTCTGAGGTTATTGATATTTCTCCTGGCAGTCTTGATTCCAGCTTGTGCTTTTACATAGTCCTGCTATGAAAAGGTGGAGAAATGAAGCAGTGGAGGAGGTTGGGGTCAGATAATGAAGTGTTTGACTGCTGAGAATAAGCTGGTGGAAAGACTGAATAATTGATGATGTTAAAGACAGGAAAAAATTGTTGTAACCTTCTCCTTGGCGGATGGATATTAGTTTGCAAAGGGACTTAGCTATGGAAATACAAATAGTGTGATGGCTAATTGACATAAAGGTTCACTTGAGATGATACTAGTCAGCATGGCTTTGTTTTTTCTCTTGCTATCTGTGTGCAGATAAAGAGTTGAATTTAACCAGAGTTATAGATAAGGGTGTAAGTGACTGACAATTTGAGGTGGTTACAGAAGACATCGAAGATACAAAGGGATGAAGGACAGTGGAAATTTGATAGAATCTAGAGACAGTTACCGGAGAAGGCAATGGCAACCCACTCCAGTACTCTTGCCTGGAGAATCTTATGGACGGAGGAGCCTGGTAGGCTGCATTCCATGGGGTTGCGAAGAGTCAGACACGACTGATCGACTTCACTTTCACTTTTCACTTTCATGCATCGGAGAAGGAAATGGCAACCCACTCCAGTACTCTTGCCTGGAGAATCCCAGGGACAGGGGAGCCTGGTGGGCTGCCGTCTATGGGGTCGCACAGAGTCCGACACGACTGACATGACTTAGCAGCAGCAGCAGCAGAGACAGTTACAGGTCTGAGGAATGAGGGGAGTTCAAAGAGTTGTTGGATTGTTGTGTATGTGAGTGGTGAAGTGAAAAGATAGAAATGGTGGTTGGAGAATGGGTTATTTGAAAGATCAGTTATAGAAAAATGTAGTTATTCAAAATGACAAGGTAAAGGATTTGGCCAAAGGAAGAAGGGCTAGGGTAGGGTAAAAGACAAGCTCAGTAGAGGAAAGTAATTAATAAACTGAGAGGACAGGCTATTAATAGAAGGATCATCTATAAACATATTGAAATCACCAAGTATTATGACAAGAGTTGTTAAAGAGTGAACATTAGCCAAGGGCTGGAGTCTTCAAAGGATGGGAGGGACTGATATGATGGTTGGAAATGACTAAAGTAGATGGATGACCTAAGAAGCAAAAGCTGACTGTCTTTAATGAGAAGGGAGAGATAATAATTGTCTGGGAGCAGCACTAAGAGCAACATCTCTTAGTTCCCTCCAAGCCTAATGATATCGAAGGGATGTGCAAAAGACTGGAGAGTAATATAAGAGGAAGCTTTTGGTCAAGAAAAATCCAGATGGACGTTCGTAGTCATGATAGAAAAAGCCCCCAGAATGTCTTTGTTGATCAATAATCTTTTGGCTTGAGGTTCTTTCATTACATATTGGAACAAACTGGAGTAGTAAGGCACTTTTTGGAATTACTTTGATCACATTCTAAGAAAATTAATTTCTATCACTAAGCCCAGTATATAGAAGATTAAGTTAACTTTGACCTCAGCTCTGTAATTTATGGTGCTGTTAAATATCAAGACTTGAAACGCTCCAAAATTATATACCTATAGTTTACTTGGTTACTTGGACTCTTATGTGTGTGTGTGTGTGTTGGGGGAGGGATCATTTTTAAAGTCTTTATTGAATTTGTTACAGTATTGCTTCTGTCTTATGTTTTGGTTTTTTGGCTGCAAGGCGTGTGGAATCTTACCTCTCCTGCCAAGAATCGGCCCTTACCCCCTTACGTTGGAAGGCAAAATCCTAACCTCTGGACCTCCAGGGAAGTCCCTGGTCTCCTTTTCATATCAGTGCAGTTAACATAAAATTCCTCTTGACCATATTTTCAGTTCCCAGGGAAAGCAGTTTTTACTTTTTTTTCCCAGTTGACCAACATAATGGTTAAACCCTTAATAATTGCCATTTCCATCAGTAGTGTCATAGTCAAACATGAAATGATGATTAGTTTGAGGGAGGAAGTAAACATCTTTATCATACGTATGTTTCATGTCAAGTCTTTCTGTTCTGTTTTATTGGTCTGTATTCATCCACTGGTATCAGCATTAATTACTTAGGCCTTATATCAATTTTTTCCATATGTCAAGTATAAGTTCCCCTGACCCCTTACTCTTTTTCTCATTTTCCTGGCTATTACTACTTTTTGCATAAGAGCTTAATATTTGATTTGTCAGATTCAGTTTTTTCCCTTTGAGATTGAATTAAATGTATAAATTCAGGGAAGATCGAAAACTATGATATTGACTATTTTGTGAAAACTGAGACAGCATATCATTCTATTTGTTCAGTTCTGTTGTGTCTTTCAGTGGGAATTTTGAGTTTCATCACACGGGTATGTACTGTTGAAAGTAGTATTTTTTTCCTTCCGCATATAAATTTTCTGATTAAAGGTATATAAGTAAAATTTTGTTTTTCCAGTCATGTCAAGTTATTTTATTGCTTTCACTAGTTTTTTTTTAATTAGTTCCAGGTATTAATATCTGAATATAGTGATATCTCTTCCTCTTGAACTTTTTATGCCTGTGACTTACTTCTCTTAATAAACTGCATTGACTATGCCATAATTTTGTTAATCTTTTCTTTAATAGAGGAACTGGATATTCTTACTTCCTTAGAATCATGGCGGATAAATTAACAAGAATTGCTATTGTCAACCATGACAAATGTAAGCCTAAGAAATGTCGGCAGGAGTGCAAGAAGAGTTGCCCTGTGGTTCGAATGGGTAAGCCGTTCTGTGGATCATTTAAGGATAAGAGAAAGTTTTAAAAGAATACATTGTCTTCATGGTTCTCTAGGCTTTAGTGTACACTTTCCACCCCATTGGTTTCTTTAAAATGTAAAAATAAGACTAGATTTTATTCTAAATTTCTTTTAATGCTTTGTGACTAAATGATACTGTTTAAGTTCATTTCAGTTCAGTTCAGTCACTCAGTCGTGTCTGACTCTTTGCGACCCCATGAACCACAGCACACCAGGCCTCCAATCCATCACCAACTCCCAGAGTCTACCTAACTCATGTCCATGGAGTCGGTGATGCCATCCAGCCATCTCATCCTCTGTCGTCCCCTTTTCCTCCTGCCCTCAATCTTTCTCAGCATCAGGGTCTTTTCAAATGAGTCAGCCCTTTGCATCAGGTGGCCAAAGTATTGGAGTTCAGCTTCAACATCAGTCCTTCCAATGAACACTCAGGACTGATCTCCTTTATGATGGACTGGTTGGATCTCCTTGCAGTCCAAGGGACTCTCAAGAGTCTTCTCCAACACCACAGTTCAAAAGCATCAATTCTTCAGCGCTCAGCTTTCTTTATAGTCCAACTCTCACATCCACACGTGACTACTGGAAAAACCATAGCCTTGACTAGACGGACCTTTGTTGACAAAGTAATGTCTCTGCTTTTTAATATGCTGTCTAGGTTGGTTGTGACTTTCTTTCCAAAGAGTAAGCGTCTATTAATTTCATGGCTGCAGTCACCATCTGTAGTGATTTTGGAGCCCCAAAAAATAAAGTCAGCCACTTTCCCCATCTATTTGCCATGAAGTGATGGGAACAGATGCCATGATCTTAGTTTTCTGAATGTTGAGCTTTAAGCCAACCTTTTCACTCCTCTTTCACTTTCATCAAGAGGCTCTTTAGTTCTTCACTTTCTGCCATAAGGGTGGTATCATCTGCATACCTGAGATTATTGATATTTCTCCCAGCAATCTTGATTCCAGCTTGTGCTTCTTCCAGCCCAGCGTTTCTCATGATGTACTCTGCATATAAGTTAAATAAGCAGGGTGACAATATACAGCCTTGACGTACTCCTTTTCCTGTTTGGAATCAGTCTGTTGTTCCATTTCCAGTTCTAAGTGTTGCTTCCTGACCTGCATACAGGTTTCTCAAGAGGCAGGTTAGGTGGTCTGGTATTCCCATCTCTTTCAGAATTTTCCACAGTTTATTGTGATCCACACAGTCAAAGGCTTTGGCATAGTCAATAAAGCAGAAATAGATGTTTTTCTGGAATTCTCTTGCTTTTTCGATGATTGAGCGGATGTTGGCAATTTGATCTCTGGTTCCTCTGCCTTTTCTAAAACCAGCTTGAACATCTGGAAGTTCACAGTTCACGTATTGTTTAAGTTCATTGACTGTAAAATCAAAGCAGTGTTCAAATTAGTGAGTCCTACAGTTCTACAAAATCCTGTAGTTACTTTAAGTCATGAAGAAAGAACTACCAAGATGTTTGTGTTTGATAATATTCTCCTTTTTAAAAACAGCTTAATATGAAAGACTATTCATGAGCTTTTGCTGCATTTTCAAGATTAAATAAATTCTCAAAAATTTGGAATTGAATTGGTAGTCTTTAAAGGCTATGCTAAATAATTGTTACTTTAAATATACTAGTGAGAAATAAGCTTACTAAATCTTAAAAGAAACTGTAGATGTCATGTCTTACAGTCTACCGTGCTGTTCAGAAATGCCATTATTGGTATTCTTAATGCTAAATTTAGTCTGTGTATTAGATGCCCGTCTTTGGGGAGCTTTCCTGATCTAGCTAATGTATTTCATTCTCCTGTCAGGGTACATTGCCATTGTCAAGGCATATTTTGTGGATTAAATATTCAAGTTAGTCAACTTTTAGAATCAGAAATAGCAACCCCCGGGACTTCCCTGGTGGTCCAGTGGCTAAGACTACATGCTCCCAATGCAGGGGGCCATGGTTCAAACCCTGGTCAAGGAACTAGATCCCACATGCCACAGCTAAGATCCAGCACAGCCAAATAAAAAATAAGTAAATATTTTAAAAAAAAAAGAAAGAAATGGCAATCCATTCCAGTATTCTTGCCTGGAAAACTCTATGGATGGAGCCTGGAGGGCTACCGTCCATGAGGTCACAAAGAGTTGGAAATGACTTAGTGACCCAGTGACAACAAATACTTTAACCAGCATCATCATCTTGTAGTAAATTAAAATAAGCATATTAGTCACCTCTGTCCTGCATGACAAATATTCATATAAGTAAATAAGTTCAGCAGTCTATCCATACAAAGCATTGACTTAAGATGTTATCTCAAATGTATTTCTTTTTGTGGTCTTTGAAAATTTGATTCTGTATGGAAATTTGGAGCCAAAATTGCTGAAATAACAGTGTTGTCAAAAAGTTAGACGAAGAAATGACTTAACTCTCTCTTTTCCTTTGCAGGAAAACTATGCATAGAGGTTACCCCCCAGAGTAAAATAGCCTGGATTTCTGAAACTCTGTGTATTGGCTGTGGTATTTGTATTAAAGTAAGTGATGTTATTTATTGTATTAAATTGTAACCTAAAAATGAAATCTAAAAATTCTGAATACATTATAACTGTTTTTAAAAAGCTAAGTATAAAACAGTGAAAAAAGAATACAAATTTAGAAAAGTGTTTTTTTCTTATACCAGTAATACTACTGCATTTTCAATTAATTAAACCACCCCATTTAAAAGTTATCCTTTAAAAAAATAATAATTAAAGTTATCCTTGCTGTATGCAATTTTGTAAAGCCATTTCCAACCAAAATTAATTTCTCTTTTTCATCCTCTTATGAGAAGAACATTCTCCAAATCTTTACCAGAACTTTTTGAAAATATACATACAAAAAATGAGTCATATTATATATTATTTTTTTCAAGTCTGTTTAATTTTAAATTCACACTTTTAAATAAAAATGGACACAGCCAAAAACTATCCTTAATTAAACGTAATCCTGAAGTGCTGCTTTTGCTGTATTCTTTTATTGTCGAATTTATCCCAATATTGTAATTTTTCAAAATACTTCAGTTTTTGTCATATTGAATAGTTTGATTAGGACTTTTTTTTCCAGAGTGATGGATTTCCAACTTTGGTTCTTAAAAGATATTTAGGAGCCAGAGTATGAAGTTCTTAAATTAGGTATTTTTTATTTGCACATAATATATTTTAGAAAGGATCTTTCCTAGAATATGGGTACCAGCTATTATTTTTTCTAATTAGGCTCAAGTATATTTTACGTTGGTTTCTGAATTTTCAGTTAAGTATCCAGAAGTACCAAGCTTGGTACCTGAAAGCGTTTTTTCTTCTTTAGATAGTATAAGCAGGAGACATTTCTTCCAGCAAATATTTTTTGCCTGCCAATGTTGTGGGTGCTGGAAATCTTATTTTGAACACTATGTTCAATTTTATTTTCTTTCTTGGCTACTGTAGAATATTGAGATTCCAGAATTTGGGTGTTTACTCCATGGCAGAAAAGATACTGATGTAATGAATCTCTTTGGGAAGAAGGGTAGTGTATACTCCCTGAACACTTAGGGTACTTGTTATGCAGCATGTATATGAACAACATGGATATTTTTTCTTTGAAGATTAAGAGAAGTTTAAATTACTTGCAGCCTATAAGCATTTTATGTACATTGATGGAATAATAGAGAATTCTGTAAATGGCAGTGACTCCATTTGTAAAAAAAAAAAAAATCTCGTGTAAAGAATTAATAATTTTTGTTAGAGGTTGATTATTTTGCTTGAAAATAAGAATTTTGTTTTTTGAACTTCTGTGTTCTTATAACTTATAAAATGGGGATTCACTGAAATCTTTGTATATAGACTTTTTAATTAGTTCCCTAAGCTCATTGAACAGTTCTCCCAAACAGATTTCTAATCTGCATTTATACACTTTGCTTGTACCCTTTTAGTTTTATCTGTACTTGTGAGGAATTTTTCTAGCCACATTACCACTCTTAGATCACCTTCCAGTTTTTGCCATTCTTGTTCCTTGGGCATTTATCTGATTGACAATCACCATTTCAATAAGTTTTTCTATGAATAAATGTTTTTTTTAATGTGAATTTACTCACTTGGAATATGAATACCTTTTTCTTGTGGGATGGTTAAAAATCACAATGGGAAGACATTAGTCCTTACTCTGTGCAGATACTATGCTAGCTGTTGAGATGTAAATAGACCAAGAAAGATGCAAACCATGACCTTAAAGGACTTTACAAAGTTGAAAAGGAAGCATACAGAAGACAGGAAGAAGGAAATGAAGGGAAGACATTTCTCATTGACTGTATATGAAATTGTACACTCAATAGAAAGAAAAGAAAGAGCACGGAGTCGGGTCCGACTCTTGTGATCCCATGAGCTGTAACCCACCAGGCTCCTCTGTCCATGGGATTCTCCAGGCAAGAATACTGGAGTGGGTTGCCATTTCCTTCTCCAGGGGAACTTCCCGACCCAGGAATTGAACCCAGGTCTCCAGCATTGCAGATAGAAGTGTTACTGGCTGAGCTATGCTGGATAATCAAGTTTTATCTTGCTCTTAACCTACTTTTACCTAATAATATTTTTTTAAAAATGCAAAAATCTATCTCCAGGTCTATAAGGTTTTTCACTAAGTGTTAACAGATTAAATCTCCAGGATTTTGCCAGTTACTAAGGGGAATACAAATTTATTAGATACAATTCTTGCCTTCAAGGAACTTAACTTTTTTAAGGAAAGGAAGTGAAACAGTACTTAACATCTGTGTGAAACTCCCACATTTGGAAAATTAATTATAAAAACTTCTCAATCTGTTCATTTTAATCATGCATATATTTCTAAAAATTAACAGGAACTTAATTCTTTATTTTAAATAACAGAAATGTCCCTTTGGCGCCTTATCAATTGTCAACTTACCAAGCAACTTGGAAAAAGAGACAACACACCGATATTGTGCCAATGCCTTCAAACTTCACAGGTATATTTCCAAGTCAACATTGTTCTTTACTTCAGTCAAGAGTAAAATACATTTGAAATTTTCAGAGGAATACAAAAATGGAGAAAAAGTGGTAATAACTTCTGCATCCACTAAAGCAAAATACAATATTATAACATCATGCAGAATAGCACTGTATATGTCAGTGGTTCATTCAGGCTGACATTAAAATTACCTGAGGATCTTTTTAAAAGTACTCAGGCCCAGGTAATTTCAACCCAGTAGAATTACATCTTATCTCTGGATGTATAGTCTGGACGTTAGTAAGTTAAAAAGCTCCCAGGTGATTCTAGTATACAGCTGGGGTGAGAATCATTGTTGTTATAATGTCCTTCTCCCCAAAATAATTTTTAAGGGACCTTGTGTTGATTTTATTTATCTATCAATCTCATGATTACAGAGAGTATTAGTCTGAGCTTCAACATATACTGTTATTGACAGGCATTCTTTGAGGTTTTTAATCTGCTGAACACAATATTTTGAATCTGGGAGTCTAGATTTAACTAATAAAAAGGTATTTCTCAACCTGCCAGCTTTAAGGGGCCCTACTGCAGCAGGGAGTATGAAGTGGAATATTTCTGGTTGATGTGGCATTTCTCTCCTTGTAAGTAAATGGCAGGCCAAAGGAAAGAAAGAAGGAAAGAGACTGTGAGGTTGCACCTGCTCTGCAGTTTTGTACCAAAGCATTTTATTGTACATTAAAACTGAGCCTTATATGTAAAGAAAAATTGTTACTTTAGACTTTGAGTGAAAGTTGAATAAATAAAATTTGGAGTAATATTGGTCATGGATGCATTTCTAACAATTAACAGTTGAAGTTAATCTTGGCTGCGGTTTTGTTTTCCCTAATAGCCAATAACATCTGGCACATTTCTCTTCTGGCTTATTGATGAATGTGTGTGGCGTGCAAGTGCACCGGAAGGCATCGTTCTGGTGTTACGTAGCTTTTCCTACCTAAGTCTGAGTTGTTTCATTATTTTTGTACACTTGTGACAGGTTGCCTATTCCTCGTCCGGGTGAAGTTTTGGGATTAGTTGGAACTAATGGTATTGGAAAGTCAACTGCTTTAAAAATTTTAGCAGGAAAGCAAAAGCCAAACCTTGGGAAGTATGATGTATGTATTACCACCTTATAAAAATGAGTATCTTGGGTCAGTTTTATGAGGCTGTGAAGGAGAGAGTATGTGTGATTTTGTTTTTTAATGTTCTTATTTTCAAGATTATTTGTGTAATTAATGCCGAGAAACTATAAATGAAACTCCTTTTTAGTTAAAAATGTGTTAATGCTACTTAATTGATAATTCTGAGATTTTGTAAACTGTTATGAATTGGTGTTCCTTGATTTGAAAAAAAATCCACCTCTGGTATTATTAGTATGTTAGAAGCAAAAGTATTCTATTTGGATATATATTCTATTTTGTATAACATTTATCCTCTTTGAAATTGTAATACTCAATTCAGATAACTATACATACATTTCTAGGATCCACCTGATTGGCAAGAAATTCTGACTTATTTCCGTGGATCTGAATTGCAAAATTACTTTACCAAGATTCTTGAAGATGACCTAAAAGCCATTATCAAACCTCAGTACGTAGACCAGATTCCCAAGGCTGCAAAGGTCAGTTGCTTTTTAGGAGATGTATAGTGGGTATTACAAATATTGGTGGACATATGAAAGATAAATCAAAGTAAACTTGTTTTACTTTGTGACTCTTCTTAATATTGAAGGGATTAGTTTTGAAGGAAAATAATAGTAACTGTTACTGATATATTATGACAGGGGACAGTGGGGTCTATTTTGGACCGAAAAGATGAAACAAAGACACAAGCAATTGTATGTCAACAGCTTGGTAAGTGTTTATTTTGTGTATCTGTTTTAATAGGCCATGAACTTAACTCATAACAGTTGATCTTTATATGGATTACTGAAATGGAAAATCTCTAGTAATTGTCATACTTTCAACTGAAATATTCAAATGCAGGATGATTTGCAATGCACATTTTACCCTGAAGAGGTAAAATAGAATAACATTAAAGACAATTCCTCTTATAGATTTAACCCATCTGAAAGAACGCAATGTTGAAGATCTTTCAGGAGGAGAGTTGCAGAGATTTGCCTGTGCTGTCGTTTGCATACAGAAAGCTGATATGTAGGTTACTTTATATTCTTGTAAATCTTATCCTTAGAGTTTTTATTTATAATGCTGCTAAAAGAGCAGTGTTTTGGATAAATTGTTAATAATAGAAGGAGTAGTGAATGTCTTAACTTTTGAGTTCAGATTTTGAAGCAGTTGTGCATCCATTGCCCATTCCCCTGTTATTCCATCAGGGGTAAAAACTTCACAACTTATGAATTCTAGAGCTTTTAATATAAAGTCAGTTATTTTGTAAACTCTCTTTATACATAGGAAGATTATTATTTTTTTAAGATGTAAGCTCTCCAGCCAGGCTGGCAAGGTTTTTAATAGTTCAAGTGGAACATGAGGTCTTTGAGGTTATCCTAAATCAAGGTAGTGTGCCATGTGAGAGACAAATGTAAAGGCGAGTTTCCTTCCTACCTTTTAATGCCTCTCTTTTCCCAGATATTTTTTGCTCTCATCTTTTTCCACACTTCTACTCTAGCATCCAATGCAGGCTAGTTTTTCTCCGTAAAGTATTCTATAATTCTGTGTGGGGCCCTCCTTTCCAAAAACTGTTCGCTTTAGTGCAACTGACTTCAGCCAATTATAAGAGAAGCACTCTGAATTACTTTGGAATATATCAGAATAGTTTTCATGAGGAGATAACCTGCGAGTCTCTCCCCAGACTTGATGTGCTGTCCTGCTTTTTGTAATTTCTTCCTTCTACTTCTGAACAGAATACAGAAATTTTTACCGTTATGGGATGGGCTCCTCATTATTAAAAGGGGATTTTTGTTGTTGTTAAATCAGAAATATTTCAGTGCTTTAACATGCAAGATAGAATTATTATCATACTTGCCTTTCATATTATGTTTGCTTTTCTTTTCCATAGTTTCATGTTTGATGAACCTTCTAGTTACCTAGATGTCAAGCAGCGTTTAAAGGCTGCTATTACTATACGATCTCTAATAAATCCAGACAGGTAAGTAAGATTTGGCATATGCCTATGCTGTTCTGTTTGAAAAGTTTTACAGATTTCTAAAGATGCAACACCAGGACCATCAGTGTCATATACATGTGCATATATCCCATCTTGGTTTTTGGAGCTATCACTTGAACTTAACCTTCCTCTGTCTAGAACAGAAATTCTTAATGCAAGATGCATTTACTACCATACCTGTTTCCAGGGAGCCTAAGAATACTCTGTAGTGATAGGCAAATTTTTGGCACGTATTTATGGATTTCTAGGAAGCAAATCCTTAACTTTTGTCAGATCCTCAAATGAATATGTCACTTATACACATCATTAAGAACGGAGAAATTCCAATTGTCCCAGGTCTTTACTGAGCACAAAAGAATTCTTAAAAACTTAAGTAGTCATAACATCGTGTATTTGTAGGATGCTGTTGTAGTTTGCAGAGTTTTTATATCCATTATCTCATCTGAGCCTCATTAATCTTATAAGTTAGAATCTTTAGGTGGTATTCCCATATTGCAGATGAAGAAGTTTAAGGTCAGAAAAATTAGTTATTTCTAGGTTTCAAATTTATGATATGGCACGACTATGACCAGAACACGGTGTTTTTCCTGCATAGCATTTTCTGTTCCTCTCTTTAGTAGTTGATTTCATAACTTCTTTCATAAGAGAAATCCCTGGGGATCAAAAAGCAAGGAGAGAACTATAAATTACAGGGGAGAAACAAGGATGGCTTTCCTGAAGGGTTGTGCTTGTCTCTGTAATAAGTCTTGAGCTTTAACAACCATTTGTGGTCAGGTAGCAGGGCATTCTTTTGAATTATCACACAAAATGCCAGGACTCTCAAACAACTGCTTTCTCAGCAAAAGAGGAAACACATGAGGATGTCAAGGAGACATACTCCTGTCACTCAGTGAGAGCCTTGGGAATGGAGGGATGGTTACCCTTCAGATCTGTTTATGGACTGGCAGCTCACATGGATATGGAATTGAAATTTTATGTAATCTGGGATGTCTAAAAACCCTCCATGCTAAGTAACATAAAGAGAACCCTGGAATCTTCAGTTCTGTGGTACGTAGATGACACAAATACAAAAACAGTCTAGAGGCATATGCTCTCAACCCTGGTCACAAAGGATTTCTACAGGTAAAGACCAAGAGCTTTAAACCCAGGGTTATGAATGATAGAAGGAAACTGTACAAGTGAGTCAGTAAACACAACAAGCAGCAGGATTTGTATCTTCAGGAACTAAAAGTGACATTCTCAAAGAGACTATAAAGTAGTAGTTAAGATAATTCTCTAAAGGTCTAAGAATATAATACTACAAAAAAAGTCACAGGTAAATGTTTAAAAAACCCAAACAAATCTAGAAATTAAAAATACAGTCATGACATTGAAAACTCACTGGACAGATTAGACAGGTTAGGGACCACAGAAGAGCGTCAGAGACTTGAAAAGTTGACCTGAGCAAGCTACCAGAGTGCAACAGAGAATGAGATGGGAAAACAGGAGGGAGATTCAAGGACATGGAGAATGGAATGAGATAGGGAACAGAATGAGAAGATGATTGCATGTGTCTTAATAGGCGTCTGAAAAATAAAACTGTGAAAAGATAACGGCCGAGTATTTTCCAGAATTGAAAAACTTGACTCCTTAGATTCAAGGAACAAATGATTCCTGTACATACTTTGAAGTAAAACTTAGAATCTCAGTAATAAAGAGACAGCCTTAGTTGAGGTAAATGGTGACCATAATTTTCACTCCATGCATAGGCCAGGGCATTATGATAGGCTCTTTGGGAAATCGTTGCTGTTGTTTAGTTACCAAGTCATGTCCAACTCTTTGCGACCCCATGGACTGTACTGCTGTCTGTGGGGTTTCCCAGGCAAGAATACTGGGGTAGGGTACCATTTCCTTCTCCAGGAGATATTCCTGACCCAAGGATTGAATCCACAGCTTCCTGCATTGGCAGTTAGGTTCTTTACCACTGTGCCACTAGGGCAGAAGCCCCTTTGGGGAATGTAAGAGTATAAAATGCGGTCCCAATATTCAGGGACCTTAGGATCTGGTAAATTAAAGAATACATAAGCAGAGAAATAAAAGGATAATAATTTACAACCAGGTGACATGTAGTCAGTCAAGTTACTACGTTCTACGTTATGAAAGGGCAGTACATAGTGGTAAAAGGGATAACATACCGAAACAGATTAGATTGACAAAGTGAAGAAAATGATTGTTAAGACGTTTTCTCAGTTGTGCTGGGTCTTGATTTTATAGGCATAGGGTCAAAATAGTATCTTTGTAGTGATAGACTTGATAATAAAAAGTTTCAGGAAGTATGTCTGCATTCTGAAATTCTGTGATGTATCAAGGCACCCATTCAGCCTTTAATGCTGTAAAAAGATTTTGAAGATCATATCCTCCAGGAAACAACAAGAGATAGAGGATGGATTAGTGAGAGGAACAATAATGCAAGAGGAAGATTAAAATCCAACAGATAACCCAAAATTAAGCGTAGGGTATAAATTTTCACAGCATAGATTTCTCATTATGCTGTAGATTATTGTTCCAAACCCTCAGAAAATACAGTGAATCTTCTAAATCTTTTCTAATAACATTTTGGACTTCTGCATAAGCTTCATATGAAAGTAGGAAAAGCAGGAGGTGTGACTTATTATTTTTTTCTTTTCAAAAGCACATTAAAAACCACTAGATAAAACTGTGCTGCCATATACCAGGCCTTGAAGATTTCAATGGTGAAAAAGCAGAGAGTTATTCCAAATAATGGAACATTGCCAGTAAAGATACCGAGGCAGGATAAGTATTGGCTCTTAAAGAGTTACATAGGACTTGAACAGATCAGGATTTTAGGCAGGAGACCATTTCGATCATAGACTAGCACTTAGATACACAGAAGAGTGGATTATTCAGGAAACAAAGATCCATTTTTCAGTATATCCTATATACAAATATAATAAAAGAATGTACAGATACTGTGGTTCAACTCAAGATTTTTTGACTTTACAATGTTGTGAAAGCACATATTCAGTAGAACTGTACTTCAGATTTTGGTGTTTTCTTGGTCTGGTGATGGTGAGCAACAGCAGCAAGCCACAGCTTTCAGTCAGCCACGTGTTTAGAGGACAAACAGCTGGTACCCTTAACAACGATTCTGCTTCTCACTTTCAGTATAGTATTCAACACATTACATGAGATATTCAACACTTTATTTTAAAATAGGCATTATATAAGTGTTCTGAACACATTTCAGGTAGGCTATGCTAAGTATAGTGTTTGTTAGATTAGGTTAAGTATGATGGATTTATCAGAGTGTAACTTTATAAATTGAATATTTGTAGTAGCTATAGTTTTGGAACATCTTTAAAGAAGGTCTAAGGATGTTAAATTCGTTTCATTTGGAACTAAGAGCCTTATCCGGGAACCTGAAGAAAAAAATGAGATTTGTTAAAAGCATATAGCAATATTAAATAGAAATATGACACCCTGAATTAGAATCTCGATAGAGAAAGAAAACAATGAATTGGACATGCTTGACAATTTAAACAATATATTGTGAATCAAATTGAGTCAGTTTTTATGGGAGTAATGATTTCATTAAATGATTAAATGATTTCATTAAAATAAAAATATGGCTGGTTTTTGTACAGAAAGCTGATAAATTAAGTTGGAATTTAATGTCTGCAGGTCATTGCTTTTTGAAAATCTTAAACTGAGTTGAATAGGAATGAAATACTGCGTAAAAGCTTTATGACTATTATTTATTTGCCTGATAGTTTCTACTAGAGTACGTTTTTCCTTACTAATTAAAAAGCCATGTCCTATTCCATCCCATTTATTAAGTGCTCCAGTACCCACACTAACCTCTTTCCTTCCTGACTTTCGTTAGGTTTTTATCACCTGTAAAACATTTTGCTACATAGTCTTTTTGGTATTGTTTCATATCAATTCCTAGTCTCTGCAGCTAAATTGAAAGTTCTCTGATTGAGGATTATGTTATATTCTCTATGCATCCCCTACTACAACTATATTGCAACTAGTGTGGGATAGGACAAATAGAAGGGTTTAATACATAAATTGAATAGCACAGTAAACAGTTTAGGTCTATTATAATTATATAATTATTTCTGCTTTGTAAAGTTTAAAAATGCTTTTAAATATTTTTAGTTAAACATTTAGTAAAAAATGTTTTTTTGTTAGCAAAACATTTATTTCATATATTCATAAACTTTCATGTTAACTTTTTCCTTTTAGTTTAGGAAAACAATTTGAAATATGAACATTGATTAGAGTCTTATTCCAGGAAAATGTTTTATAACTTGCTTAATGTGGTCTTTACAGTTAATTTTTTTCAAATGTATTTGTCTTCCTAAAATTTCCACTATAGTTTTTTTAAAGCTATGTAAATGTTTTAATTATAATTAAATATAATTTTAATTATATGTTATATTACATTTTTAAATAAAAATCTATATTGATTTTCAGATATATCATTGTGGTGGAACATGATCTAAGTGTATTAGACTATCTCTCTGACTTCATCTGCTGTTTATATGGCGTACCCAGTGCCTATGGTGTGGTCACTATGCCTTTTAGTGTAAGAGAAGGTAACTAGAAAAACTTTTCACAATGCTCTTTCACATTAATGCTTAGAAAATGTATTGTTGATACTAAGTAAAGTGTTGCTGTCATATTACTTATCCAAAACTCTGGCCTTATGAAATTTAATCTCACAATAGAATATACATATATAAGGTTATATATGCCAGTTGTTAAACATAACCTATTTCTTTTTGGAGAAGTTTTTGTTGTGGCTAAAAATATTCTATCATTTTCGCTATTTATTTGCTATACTAGAATGTTCTTTTATATTTTGGCCTCTGTAGCATCCCTGTACTACTAGTCATCTTCAGCTTTATCTTTGACAGGCCAGTACCAGTAGGAAAACTCTTGAAATTCATTTAGTCTCATCTTGTTGTCATGTTTCAAATTTATCTTTAATCTGTATCCTAAGTTTGTGGAACTAAGGCTATCCAAAAGTATAATTAAATAGTTAAATATACTATAGTCTAGTGAGTGACTAAAATTCTAATACAACAGCTCAGTATGTGTATTTTCACTTATTTCTACTATTTGCAGGAAAGAGGGACTCTGTCTCTCTTTTCCATGTGTTTTCCCTACCTAAGCAAGTTAGGCAAAAGTAAAAACTAGCCTACCACTAAGTGGCTCCTGAAACAAAATCAGTACACTCTCCACCTGGTATGCCTTCTTCCTTTTACTTTCTTTCCTGTTTTCCTTCACTGTTCCTCACTCTTATTTTTACTTTTTATGTTTCCTCTCTCCAGCTATGCCTTAAACTGAGAATCTAGAACACATGAAAGGTCTCCTTAGTCTGTATCTTGAAAAACTGCCATATTCTATAAGAATAATTATTCATATAGCCTTATAGTTCCCTCAGTTGGACAGGCTTTTCTTTTTTTAAAGCTATAAAAAGGGTATAAATAGTTTAAGATGTGGGGAAGGACTTACTATCCCTTATCTACCTATATATTTGAGATAGATACTATCCATCTATTGGGATAATATATTTTAAGAAAAAACTTGTGCGATTGCCCAGTTTTCTTACCAGTAGTATTGAGAGATGATAGCAGAAGCAATTACTGTTTTATTCTCCTCAGTTAGCAACTAATATTAGAGTATCTACTCTCTGCCTAAAGTATTAAGTAGTTCTGGAATCATATTGATAATAATGACATGGATACCTGGCAGTCACTTTTCATAATTCTAGTTAGAGAAAAGTGAAAGTCGCTCAGTCCTGTCCGCCTCTTTGCCACCCGATGAACTATACATACACAGTCCAAGGAATTCTCCAGGCCAGAATACTGGAGTGGGTAGCCTCTCCCTTCTCCCAGAGATCTTCCCAACCCAGGGATCAAACCCCGGTCTCCCACATTGCAGGTGGATTCTTTACCAGCTGAGCCACAAGGGAAGCCCTGAAAGTGAAAGTGGCTCAGTCATGTCCGACTCTTTGTGACCCATGGTTGCTAATTCTGTGTAACTATATAATTCTAGTTCTAGATGCCATGTCTAAAGCATATGCTAAGAAATAGTTCCTGGTGAGGTTTTAATGTACCCTATCCGTTAAAACTGTTGAACTAACAAACTGCACTTAAAATTTCTGCTTTCCTTTAATATGCCTCAGTTAACATGTTATATGTAAAAGCTCTTTATGAACTATAAAGGAATTTTAGCTTGACCTCATTTTTAAATTAAAGAGAGAAACATTGCAGTTGGAGTGTATAAAGCTGATTTATTAATGTTTTTTGCACAAAGTCACTTGTCTGAGCTTTTGTTTTCTTACCTAATGGATTGGGCAGTTGGACTAAATGGTCACTTAGGTTCCTTTGAGTTTATATTTTTATTTAATGTTTGGTTTTAATTTTTTAACCTCACATTATTCTTAACGTGAATTCTTAATTCTTAAATGGCTTAAGATTAAAAATGCTAATTTGGGCAGAATACATGGATCTGTTGATTTGTTCTGTCAGTGTATATTTATTGAGCACCTGTGTTCTAGGCTGAGAAGGCCTAGATGTGGTTCTTAATTGCAAATGAAATGAATAACATCCTTAGACTTTCTTTCAAGACCTTCTGTAACTTCAGCTACTGTTCTTCTGTTACACATAGTAAACACAAAAACAGATCTTTTCATTGTTTCCCAAATAACTCGCTTTTCCATTTCTGTGCATCTGCCATTGTGGTTCTTAACAACTTTAGTATGGAGGGATTTCTACGTACCAGTATGTTAGTTTTTGTTCGGTTATTAAAATCTGTTTAGATTATGGCGTTTGCACAATGAAGCTAGGAAAAGTTCAATGAAGTTCTTAAAAATCTGCAAAGCTAATCTGAAAACAAATGCAGTTAAGTCATAAGTTCAGCATATGGTTACATCTCACATGAAAATGAATACTTATAACTTAAATTCATAACTATTATTTCATTTTATATCAGTCTGTGAAAATACTCCATTTTACTTGTCATTTTTTAAAGAAAAATTACAATTATTTTAAAATACAGAAGAAATGGCATCAGAACCTATCACATAATAAAAAAAAAAAAAAAATCACATAATAATGAAAAGATGTGCTTTGTTGTTGTGGTCCTTTAATGGAACAGAACTTGGGGGTACAGAGTCGACCGATAAGAATGTAAAAGAAGGAAGAAAAGAGGCTGATATTCCCTAGTTTACACAGTATGTCAATATAACTCTAGGACAAAGAGCTAGCACTGTCTACATAGGCTCAGGGTCCCCTCTTGAAGAGGTCTTGAAAGCCTGGGCAAATAAGTAGACACGGTGGACACCTGTGCTCCGTGGAAGCAGCCTGAAAGGGAGCGAGAGAGAGAGAGAATATGAGGAAAGACACGGGGACCAGTGCTCTGATGGAACAAAGGCGTTTATTCAACATATTGTGGGCATATATATACTCTCTTACCAGATAGCCCTTTTTAGCAGAGACAGGGATCAAAAATCTAACAAGTCATCTAGAAAGCCAGAGGCTAGAATTATTCTCTAGAGAGGGGGTTGTAAAAGTAACTTTACATATCAGAAAGGAGGAGACTTGTAAATGGCTGCTGTTCACCCTATGGAATTTCCATACGAATGAGATACATGAATTTCTATTATCCCCAAAAGCTCTGGCACCTGTATTCAGGTGCTGTTAAGGAACATAGAATTCACTCAAGACTGAAAACAGCACACAGGAAGCCTCCTGTTAAGTATATCCTGACACTTTGTGTATGTGTGTTTGTATATATAAGCATGTATGTGTGCATGAATTAAACTTGGTATTAGGTACATGAAACACCTTGTTGCACTGCTTGCTATAAAGTCCACAGAAATTTAAATCTATGATGTATAGATTACTCACAAGAGAGCCTAGGGTTTGGTTTTTATATGATAATTTATTGCTGTGGGAAAAGTTTAGTCTTTAATTGATCTTTGTTAATCTATTTCAATAACTTTCCAATAGGCATAAACATTTTTTTGGATGGCTACGTTCCAACAGAAAACTTGAGATTCAGAGATGCATCACTTGTTTTTAAAGTGGCTGAGACAGCAAATGAAGAAGAAGTTAAAAAGATGTGTATGTATAAATATCCTGGAATGAAGAAAAAGATGGGAGAGTTTGAGTTAGCAATTGTAGCTGGAGAGTTTACAGATTCTGAAATCATGGTGATGTTGGGGGAAAATGGTAAGTTTCCCTTATTCTGTGATATTTGAAAGTTGATTCTGTTGATCCAGTAATTACTCTGAAAAATTTTGACTCAGTTATATTATAGGTCTGGGAACTAGATTGAATTCCTATATTTCTCAGTGTGGTTCACATTTTGTGACAACATATGGCTTAATTTGTCATTTAATCAAGTTCATATTTCTTATTTTGTTAACCTTCAGTGAGAATTAGATCTTTTTCTATGTATATATGGATACAGATGACATTTATTCATCAGAAACTGACCAGAAAGGAAAGAATTGGTAATTCTAAAGCAGTCTAGTTTAAAATGTTTTCCTTGCAACTTTGTAAATAGTTATATTACTGACATTTTTAAATAATAGGTTATTGTCATAAATATAGTTATGAGATGATTTTGAGTGCCAGATATCTGGCACTTCCATGATTTTTAGAAAAAGATTGGAATTTTGTGCTTACAACTTAACAAAACTGTAGAAGAAAAAAATTTTCTGAAGATTGTTGCAGTATATCAGTCTTTAGTTAATGTATTAGTCTTTAGCTTGGTTGCAATTAAATATTTCATGTTAAATGGCCTTTGTAATGACAGTGTCAATCATAACAGTTATTGTCCTGTTTTAACAATAAATTGTGTTCAATACTTTAGCTAAAAAAAGTCTTTCAAGAACCAACCCAAGATTTTATAGACCCGTTTATTAAAATGGCCATTATAAACTTTAAATAGTATGTATTCCTCCTAATGAGTTTAGAATGACACTTGAGAGTTGAATCATGAAAGTTCAAGTAATTTTCTATATAGCCTCCAGAATTCTGTAGTGTCAGGGAGGCCTGGCATGCTGCGGTTCATGGGGTCACAAAGAGTTGGACACGACTGAGCAACTGAACTGAACTGAGTGTCAGTATATTTTTTCAAAACTAGTTTCCCAGTTATAACCCAGTAATGCATAGTGATTTACTCTAAGTGTGAAACATTTTTCAAATCAATTTGTTTTATGTTGCCAGGTACTGGTAAAACGACATTTATCAGAATGCTTGCGGGAAGGCTTAAACCTGATGAAGGAGGTACTGTTGTAATGTTGAGTTTTTTTACTCTTTTCCATGTAGTAGACTCTAAAGATCTGAGCAGTTTTCAGTGTCTTATTTATTTGCATTATTTTGCAGGGGAAGTTCCAGTTCTAAACGTCAGTTATAAGCCACAGAAAATAAGTCCTAAATCAACCGTGAGTTATACTGGTATTTTTTTTTATTATTATTAAAGAAGAATTTATATGTATATATACCTAGAGCATTATTCTTACACTATATCAAAATGTTCTGTCCAGGGCCCCCCAAGTGGCTCAGTGGTAGAGAATCCGCCTGCCAATGCAGGAAACAAGGGTTTGATCCCTGGGTGGGGAAGATCCTCTGGAGAAGGAAATGGCAACCGCTCTAGTATTCTTGCCTGGCAAATCCCGTGGACAGAGGAGCCTGGTGGGCCACAGTCCATGGGGTCACAAAGAGCTGGGCATGACTGAGCAACTGAGGACGCAACCCAGGTGTAATAAGGTGGCTAAGGAAGATATTAAGACTACTATAGTCCTTAATTTCATTTCCACTACTGGGAAAACGATTTTAAGTCTGTTTGGCATCTTTTTCCAAAATAAATCTTCGAAAACCTAATGTGTTTTGGTGGTGCAAATGACATCAGGACTGGAGAAACTGTTTGCAAATTATATATCTAATAAGGTACTCATATCCAGAATATATAAAGAACTCTTAAAACTCGATTTTTGAATGCACAAAGGATTTGAATAGACATTTTTCCAAAGAAAGGAAACAAATGGCCAATAAGCACATGAAAAGATGCTCAGCATTGTTAGTCATAAGGGAAATGCAAATTAAAGCCACAGTGAGACACCACATCACACCCACTAAAATGACTTCAATCAGACAAGAACAAGTATTGCTGAGGATTATAGAGAGATTTGAACCTCATAGATTGCTGGTAGGAACGAAAAACAGTAGAGCCACTGTTATTCAGCCATAAAAAGAAGACACTGGTATATATTACGATATGGATGAGACTTAAAACATTGTGAAACTAACTTCCTTTGATTTCTGCAGGTGTTGTAATGAACTTATATATTAACTCCAGTACCTCAAAAATCATATTGAAAATATTTATGATGACTTGGCTTACATTAAAAATGTCATCATTGATGTTTTCTATAAGCTTAGCTTTTTAAGTTCTCAAGACATCTTATAATCTTCCCTGTCATACTGTTGCACGTTTTGTGTTACCTCCCAGATTGCCTAAGATTACTTGATACACATACTGACCTTTAGAAGTATTCCTAGTCTAATGATTTCTCCCTTGAAGCAGTCATTTATTTCTTTCAGATTTTAAGATTATTGCTTTATTTTTTTATTTGGACATGATGGGTTTTTAATTTAAATCTCAAAACATGCCCTAGCTGATAGATAAGCATCAAAATGCTATGGATATCTGTTGGCAACAAATTGTTACACTTTTGCTTTGTGGCTTAACTTTGTCAAGGTGCATAATCAGAGTAGTTTGTACTGAAATAAAATTTGAATACTTTTCCCTTAAAAACAGGGAAGTGTTCGCCAGCTACTACATGAAAAGATCAGAGATGCTTACACTCATCCACAGTTTGTGACTGATGTAATGAAGCCTCTGCAAATTGAAAACATCATTGATCAAGAGGTACTCTTAAAATAATTTTTGTTGTTTTATCATTTTAAATGGTGGATATCTCTACATGGTTTACTGAACTTCTTCTGCAAATAGGTGCAGACATTATCTGGTGGTGAACTGCAGCGAGTAGCATTAGCTCTTTGTTTGGGCAAACCTGCTGATGTCTATTTAATTGATGAACCATCCGCATATTTGGATTCTGAGCAAAGATTGATGGCTGCTCGAGTTGTCAAACGGTAATATCCCGCTCATAAGAGTATTACATGTGATCATGTGTACTAGCAGACAGATGTGCTTAATATAGCATTTGAATATTTGATGATATAAAACTAAGATTTCAAAATCATGTGTTTCAGTTTCATACTCCATGCTAAGAAGACAGCCTTTGTTGTGGAACATGACTTCATCATGGCCACCTATCTAGCAGATCGAGTCATTGTTTTTGATGGCATTCCATCCAAGAACACAGTTGCAAACAGGTAAACTATTTTCTAAACCATTCAACCTGATTATAAGTTCGAACACTTTTCCAATCACCATATAAACATTAGTCATACTATTTTAATTTTTAATAAGGAAAACTCTTGAAGTGATTTTGTACTCCGAAGATTATTCATATACCATACTGGAGGACACTGGTTAGAGTAGCGGGTTTTAGACGTGGTATAGCACTGACCCAGGGGAATAAGGATGCAGTGCTTTGGGCCCCTCACCTTCTCTTTCTGGTTATGTTTTGTCTGCTTCATTATTTGGGTACATGATTTGCCCAATTTACAGTGTTAGTGGTAAAGCTTACTATTCCCCAAATATCTGGTATAAATGTACAGCTGAGTTTGAAATGAATGATTTTACCTCTCCTCTTTTTTCTTTCATTTCTCCTTATTGGCTTGATAGAGAGCACTTTAAATATAAAGAAGCCTAACTTTCACAGTTTATGAGAAAGTTCTTTTTTTAATGAGAAATTTATTATGCTTTTAGTGTTAAAATCTTATTAGGTTGAACTGTATGAAATTAGGGATATTCAACCATTTGACCTATAAGCACAGTAAGTTCATGTGATTCCAACGCAGTATTTCCTGGTTTAGGGAGGAATGGATTTGCTGTTTGAATAATTCATCCAAGAAATAAAAGTACTTAAGTAAACTTCTTAAAATTATTTTTTTTTATTTAAAAATTGTCAATTATTGAATATAATGTACTTTGTTAGGGAAATTTCTTAGACTGTATGAAAAGAAAAGTGAAAGTGTTAGTTGTTCAGCTATGTCCAACTCTGTGATCCCACAGACCGTAGCTTGCTGGGCTCCTTTGTCCATGGGATTCTCCAGACAGAATACTGGAATGGGTAGCTATTCCTTTCTCCAGGGGATCTTCCGAACCCAGGGATCGAACCCAGGTCTTCCCCATTGCAGGTGGATTCTTTACCGTCTGAGCCACGAGGGAATCCTTCAAATAATGATCCTCCCTTTGTATTTAAAAAATACTTAAAATGTTCCACAAGTATGATATGATTTAGGATGATTTTAGTAGTAGTTTAGGTGACAAAAAATGATTAGTACTAGAAATAGCATGGAAATCTTAAAAGGAATTATTACTAAAAACCATTATGTTGTATATAGTCTTTTCAGTGCCAAATTTCTAACACAATTGTACCTTCTCTGTTCAATTTTCTTCTCCCCTTAAAGTCTTAGATTTGAAATTCTGCAATCACCTAATTTTTCTAAAGTAGTACTTCTGGCTAAATGTTTTTTTCCATATCAGAAACATTTTAAACTGTGTTTGTTTTGCACAAAAATATAGCCAAACTATTCAAGCGAAGACATTTTTGAATATAGATTTATAATATACTGTGATTATACTATTTATCCAGATGACTTATGATTGAGGAATTAGAGGAAACAGTTATTCTTAATTCTCTTCTTCCTAAAAAGTAATTAAATTGGGGGGAGGGTAAAAATCAATTGTAATTGATAGATTCTGTTTTTCATCCTAGTCCTCAAACCCTTTTGGCTGGCATGAATAAATTTTTGTCTCAGCTTGAAATTACATTCAGAAGAGATCCAAACAACTATAGGCCAAGAATAAACAAACTCAATTCAATTAAGGTATGTAAAAAAAAGTTATCTCAAATCAGGATAATTTCTCAGTGTAAATAGTTGAAAAGTATGTTTTGAATTGAAGACTGTGTCATTAAAATTCTGTCATTTCCTTAGTTCTGAGATTCATGTTTTTCGCATTTTAGTCTCTGATGGCACACATTAGTCTGGAAGGCAGCACTTATGATAGAGCTGCCACTGCTGCACCGTCTCTTTGAGTCACATCCATTGTACTACTTGTGTTGAATGTACTTGCCATTTAAAGTGTTTTCAGGGAAATTACACTTGAAATAGAGAAATTTTTACAGTTTCTTTATGCATTTTTTGTGCTTGCATAAGAACAACACGGTTAAAATATATATTTTAAGAGTCTAAACAGACTTCTTCAGTGAACATTAAATTCTAAACAATGAAACAAAAAAATCTGCAGTCTTTTAATCGGCAGTTTTTTTTCCTTTGTGGTATATAAAGTAATTGTGCACCCTATACTTGATGTTAAATATGGTTTTTAGAAAGCAGTCATTTCTTCATTGCCCCAAAAAAAATGAATGCTAAAAAAGCATTTCTGTGTTTCTAGTATGCCTGCAATGAATGCCTCCTTAAAGCATGGCTTCTGTTTCATGGCCCTTTAGCCATCGCCCTTTCAAATTTTACTCCCCTAGCTTTGCTACTAAAATGTGAGCCCTTGGAAAGGAAGAGACACTGCATATCACTTATTCTTAAGCACCTAACACAGTGTCTGGATGCCTTTAGCCTTCACTATATAATATTTTGTTTATAAATGTTTACTCTCTAGCCAGGATAATGAAATGCAAGTTTTAAATTAAAAGTGAATAGTTCCTTCGCTTTGAAAAGTGAATTAAGCAGAAGAAAGGAACTAAATTTTAGAGCACTTTCGTAAGAATCTCTTCTGAAGCCTTACCCTTTGTGTTGTAGTTTTCTTGGGTAGAGACTCAGTTCACTCCCCAGGTACACTTATTCAGGATAGTCTATCAGTTCATCCTAGACAATCACACCTGAGTTCTAATAAGGGAGCTGCTAGGCCTATAGGTAGATGGATCATTACTGGCCAGTCTGCAAATGGTACTGGGAAAAATTACTTTTATATACATTTTGTATACTAGGCAGTTCCCAAACTGACACGGTTACATTTTTATCAGGAGCTTAAAAGGGTGAAATGGAATTTAATAGTTTTTTTGGAAACAGAATTTTATATAGCAAAATTTTATAAAGGAATTTTATGTAAAGGAATTTTGTATGAGGCGTGTTTTGGTAGGTAGTGGAGGTGGGTAGCACAGTAGTAACCTTGCCTTTGAGCAGTGGGATGAGGAATTTCCAGAAGCAGCCGGTGAGTGCAGAGAAGATTGTGTGACACTGCTGTAAACACTGGTAATACAGTGGGTAATCCAACCCTCGCATACTGGAGAATGGTGTTGATTTCTTTTGCATCTGTGTTTGTTGATTTCTGTTTGCTTCTCTTTGTTTTTTAGGATGTAGAACAAAAGAAGAGTGGAAACTACTTTTTCTTGGATGATTAAAGTGAATCAGAATATTGATAAGCCATTTATTAAGAGAAACATTTATTGGGATTTTTGTCATATAAAATTTAAATCAGGTTTTATATGCCACATGCTCTAGAGCTTGAAGTATAATTTACTTACTGTAACATCAAAAGTCAGTTGTGTTGTAAATTGAGTCTGAATACAGAAAATGCCACTTTTCTGATCTTGATGAGAGAACCCTTTTTGTGCATAACATTCTAAAATGAAGACATTTCAAGCTATACAAATTACCTCCAGGTTTCCATAATGTATAGGAAGATTTTCAGTAGGTTTATTATATATTCATGTACCAAATGCTGAGCAGTGTTGCCCCCTTCTAAAAATCTTGAAAAGGTTTCTGCACTTACATGGTTTGCCAAGTATGCCATTATAATGAAACTGCCCTTATTTTAAAATCCAGTTGATGACTTCACTGATTAAATTTGATAAATAAACATCAGGATTATATTTATTTGTTTTCAGTCTTTGCATTAAATTGTCAGTATGTTTAGACTTTCAAAGGAAGATTACTGCAGAACACCACTGCTGGAAACAGACTATTACCAACTTTACCATTGTTTACAGTGTTTTTGGTGCTTATAAATTTCTTGAGCAAAAAATCATTTCAACACACCCTCTTCTACCCCACCAAAAAAAAAAACCTAACTTTATTCTGAATTAGCATTCCATAAGATTCTATATTCTGTAATTATTCTCAAGGTAATGTCATTCTATAAACATACCTTTGTGTAATCACTGATCAAGATTTAGGAAAAAGTATTCTAAAGAATGTTTGTTTCCCTTAAAAGTACAGTACAGGCTCAAAATCTTTATAGGGTTGGTCCCTAAGCATCAATGTGTTTTTAAACCTTCCACAGATTTCTGATGGGCAGCCAAGGACTGTGAGCCACTTTCCTAAAGGCAACAATACTGCCAAGGAATCCCCAGATAGCAATACAAAGTATCCCTTGGTACCAAGTATATTGATTTCTAGGTATTAAATATAGAGGATATTATCTAAATCTGTTTTTTTTTTTTTTTTTTCCAGTTCTAGATAATGTGTAGCAGGAGTTCTAAAAACTGATCCAAATTTCTTTAACAGTGGGATACCTGTAGTGTGAAACCACTTTCAAGTATACTTCTGCCTAATGCCCTGAACTGGGACTAACTCATACTACAATTGGGAAAACGAGTCTAGGACATAGAAAAACTTTTAGAGCTCCCTGAAACTACAGAAGCTTTAATTAATTTGCAAACAGTTGGTGGAAAGTGGTTTAACTAAGACCCATTAGGCCTTTTAAAACATTAATTTATGTGAGTAATCTATAATGTTTGTTGTGAAAATTTCAAATATACAGAAATAAATGGAATAAAGAATTATGATTTCCCTTCATTTTACCCTCCCAGAGGTTACCAGTGTTTGTTTAATAATATATATATCCTTTCATGCTTTTTAACTAAGTGTGAATATGTAAAGGGTTTGCTTTGTACATAAATGAGATTATATTAAAATAAGTAGTGCCTATTTTTAAGGCTAGGTTAAACTTGTGAATGATTATTTCAAATATATTGAATAAAATAAGACAAAAGCTATTTTTATTTATAAGAACCCAGTTCTTTCTACTTATTGCTGATATAGAATATGTATCAGTTGTATTATTTTTCATGTAAATGAAAATTATAAAAAGGAATTCGATGTTACTTAAAATTTTGTACAGCAATAGAAAAGGACTTAAAATATTTAACACAAAGAAAAGTGTTTTATAAAATCTATTACCAACTCAGATACCTCAGTGCAGATGTTAGCTCTCTTAAAAAGAATGAGACTGCTCAATTATATCATTATATCCTGATTAGAAAAAATTTCTAAGCAAAAAACCATGGTGCAACATAAGTTTATTATAAGACACCACTATTTATGAAAATACACAAAGTACTAAAATACATAAAAGGATACTCAAAAAAATGCTTTTGAGAAGGATAACTTGATGGTTAGGAACAGAGAACAAAGGAAACACATATACACATACACCATTTCCTTTTGAATTTTATATTTTGTATATATCAGCTGTTTATAGTTAACATAGTATGTAGCAGTCTCCAAAAGTAGTGTATATGCAACTTAAGTTAACCTAATTTTACACCATAGCATCTTGAAGTCCAGTACCTTCTCTTGCTTGCAAGTTCAATGTGTAGTTTGGTGTCTGACATGTTTTGCCTACTGTATTGAAGGAATCAATCTACTCATCCCAGAGATTCTATGTTTCTATAGGAAGACTAGGTAACTACTTACTTGGTTATGTAATTTAACTCCCTCATTAGTATTTCATGTACATATATGTCACGCCCTCAACCCCAGTGTCTGTGAGTTATGAGTACCACGTGGTTCTGAAGAGAGTTCTGGGTTGGAGAGTCAGGGCTAAAGTAGAGGCGGCAGCTGCCAGGGAAATAGAACTTATAAAGATGGTAAAATAATCCATGTGAACCAGAAGACATGTCAGGTCAGATATATCAGTGTGGGCACCCAAGAGCTTAGTGAGAAGAAAGGATAATACAGGCAAGAGTGTATTGAACTTTCAGTGCCTTCAAGATTTAAGGTAGAAGTTTTTACATGGTCTGAGTAGGAATAAATGAGAAAACCAGTTAGAGAAACAATTATTAGATAATTGGTTCAGCAGCTTATAATTCTTTAATTTTCATTTTATTATTACTCACCAGTACCTCCTTCCTTGCCTAACTGGCAGGATAAGCAGTGTGCCCAGCTGCAGCTGGTGGATAATTGGGCTAAGGCCATCATGAGAGTCCTCTTCATATATCCTAGTTGCTTGCAGCTCAGCATGCCATGTTGCCCAGTTCTAGTTGGTAAGCTGAAAGAAGCCTCTCGGAGTTTCTGGAAGCCCTTTTGCTTTCCTAATAAAGAGAGATACGTATCTGGTACACCTTTTTGTGGCTGTGTTCTGCCCACAAGGTGGCAAAAGGGAAATGCTGAGAAAGTCACAAGGATGCTAGCCCTGCCATCAAACACCACAACGCCAGCAGCCGCATTCCTTCCAGATTTCTTAGGAAAAACAAATCCCTGTTTGAGTTGATATAACTCATGGATTTCTCTTGAGTAAGAACCTTGGCTCTGAGGTCTCTCCAAAGCCTTCCCATTTACTTGTGCCAGGGAACTGCACGAACTTGTGCCAGCTCAGAACCACTTTTCATCTTAGCTTGCCAATACCTGGACATCAAACCTAACTAAATAAGGATGACTACATTGTCAGTGGGTTTTTGTTTTTTCCTTAAGAATCTGGAAACCAGGCAAGGAGAGGCTTGTCTATAGGAAATTTTTGGTTACCACTACTGCCCCTTTGACTGGGGTGCTCCTGGGGGTGGTGTAGTCGCTCAGTCATGTCTGACTCCTGCGACCCCATGGATTGTACTAACCTGCCAGGCTCTTCTGTCCATGGGATTCTCCAGGCAAG
The DNA here is from genome assembly GCF_054371585.1 of Giraffa tippelskirchi. Taxonomy (NCBI): domain Eukaryota; kingdom Metazoa; phylum Chordata; class Mammalia; order Artiodactyla; family Giraffidae; genus Giraffa; species Giraffa tippelskirchi. The sequence continues at coordinate 54,863,733 of NC_137285.1, forward strand.
AGTACTGGAGTGGGCTGCCATTTCCTTCAGGGGTGCTCCTGATGTGAATGCAAATATAGGAGTTCCAGCCCCCAGCTGCACATGCCTGAGTCTCTCCCCTATCCATCTTCACCTCATGAGACTGGCGACCATGTGCATCTGTCCCCTCATGGAGCAGAGCCTTGTGTCATTTCATGTCTGGTTTCCACAGACATGTAGAAACCACCTCTGGTTTCTAGTCTCCATTTTTGGCCCCCGATTTCTGAACATGAAAGTATAAAGGACTAAGTTACACCACTAGTAAGAGGCATATCCTAGGTAGGTACTAAAAACAGCATTACTTTCTTAGTCTAGCTGAAGGCATTTAATCCAAAGCCAAGGTTTTCATTTTTTAAAAACTAGCTTACTACAAAGATTTTTGTTATTGAAATCAGTTAATAATTTGCTAGTTCAGTATTTATATAACATTCGAAGAGATATTAGGCCCTAAGAACCACAGTTTTCTATACTTAACATCCCTAAGATTTTTTCTAAATGTGAAAAATGAAATGTGATCATAGTAATGACATTTTTAAGCCCGTTTCTCTAATGAACTCAAAGTATCGATCTAAAAAACTGACATTCATACCAACACCTGTACCTTGACGATTCTGAGGAGTGCATGATTCACTTTTGTTAGAGCTTATAAATTAGTTAAGGTCTGTGAAGGGAAGTTGTACTTACTTCCTCTGTTGCAGTTTATTCACATTCTTGTATCATTCCCTAGAATTGCATTCAATTCAGATAGGAGAAAAGTAAAAACTTGGGCTTAAAAGTATTTAAGTATACTGGCTACATTTTCAAATAAAACTTTGAAACAATGCTTTATCTAACTTAAAAATTCATTTAGTCTATAAATTATTTGCAGATATTCCATACATTCCCATTTCATTTAATGACTGCTGAGAAAGAGAATAGGACTAGCTCTCAAACCACTTGGGGGTAGGTTCAAACCTAAATTCTACCACTTACTAGTCGCATGACCCCAGCTTTCTTATATATGTAATGTAAGGAAAAGAACAGTACTTACCCCACAGATTATAAATCCCATGTGGTGTTTAATTGCACATACTATTTTCTGATTGGATAAAAGCCATGGAAACTCTTCAGAATTTCACTTAAATTCCTCCTAAGATTTATATGCTATATTCTATATTACTGGTTAAAACCCTAGAGCCAAAGAATCACAAGCAGAATTGAGAGACAAAATTTAATATATGCACACAGTTTTATATATAATGCAGCATCACACCATGTAGGGCATTTACTCTTATTTTATACATTCAGATATGTTTGAAACACTTCTTAAGGCTACAAAACAGAACATAGAAAAATAAACAGGAATATATTCAACACTTACAAAAAGTGATATGATAAAGAATATAAAGTACTATTCTTTCAACACTTCAAAAGATGTATATATACTTTTTTTTTACAAGTAACATCACAAATAATCACATCTTCACATGCTTTAAGTATTATTTGTACTCAGTGTAAGGCTATTATCATTTTTCATACATAAATTTTTTTCTAGCTCTGTAACAATGCAATTTCTTATCCATTCAAGTAAATTCAACCCCAAAGTTGCTGTTTCCCAGCATTAAGACATGCACCCACCCCTCTTGTAGGATTTTCTAAAATTTGTATTTCAAGGGAGAAAAAACCTAAATTAGTGGGAATTCCCAGTTAGTGGGAGAGTAAGTGGCTTACACTAACAGCAAAACCTTAGTTCTTTGAAACTGACATACTGGAACTGAGCCATTATTAAGATCTGAAACAACACAATAGCATTTAGACATTAAATAGGAAGCAAAGTACAGTAAACAGAAATAGTGTAGCCAAATATGCATTCTTTTCAGCTACACTAAAATGGACCTTGCTTAGTACCCATAAGTGAAAGACTAAGGAAAAATAAATGAGGCATAAATAAATATTGCTAGTTTCTAGGATGGCTGAATGTTTTCTAAACCAGAAATGGTTAGAAAGGAACTTTATTGCACCAAGTCAATCATAAGCAAGTTTGCAGTTCATAGGCATTATTCAACCTTGAGTCACAAAGGAAACACACTGCAAGAATATAGAGTTGGCATCAAATATGATGTTGGATCAGTAGGGAAAGCCTACTCCGGCCAGGCCCCAGCAGTCTGAGCTTAGGTCAGCCGTGAAAACGCGCACACAGGTAGGTGAACAGGGAACAACAGGATGAGGACTACCCAGATGCTAGCATCCTGCCGCCAAGGGGCATGTGGAACAAGAACTGAAGATCCATCTGAGAAGAAATGAAGAGAAACACAATACTAAAAGGAAAGGGGCTGGAATCAAGGTTAGCAAAAGCCAACAAAAGTGAGAAAGAGTGAGCTTTGGTCATGCTAAACATTTGTTCTTCAAAATGTGTATGCTCATTAAGAGTAAGTTTCATAATTTCCAACTCAAAGTACAAATGATTCTCACTTCTAAGCTCTTGCTTTATCTCTGAAACATTTTTATCTCATGTCAACATACCATATAACTCAGTTAAAATCGAGGACAACATAGCTTGCTTGGCCCTAGTTTGACCTCAGCATAAGGCAAAACCCCTGGACTGATATACTGAAAACAAACCTAAAGGAAAAACAAAACAGACCTTCCTGCCAAGACGGGTAATTTTAAAACCTAATAATCGAAAGTCAGAGTTCTTTCTTCTTATTCCAGAGGTCACTGAGTCAAGTACCAACTGCTCGAGTTCTCCTTCAGCACTGTTCCCACCACGTCCTGGAGGTAAGTATGGGAAAGAGGAAGCAACTCGGCATTTCCTTCAGGAACTATAGAGGATTCTGTTACTCAACTGAGGTAAGACAGAGTGACAGTGAGGAAACAAAACAGTCTTCTTTCCTATCCAACTTTAAAACATTTCCAGAAGAAACAGATCAAATCCCAGTCAAGAAAACAAAGGACACAGGAAAAGAATGAAATTTTTTTTTTTTTTTGGACTCCTGAGATCAAACATAGACTGCTGAACTTTTAAATCTTGTCACTACAGCTAATGTAATTTTCATTAAAATGATCAGGTAAGCTAGTCTTACATATAAAAAGCATGAGCTGAAAGTGGAGGACCCTCTCTTCTTCTCATTCCGTAACAACTGTTGATGGTGACTAAGAAAAAGAATTCTTAAGCAGTACCTTCCCCAGTTATCTGGCTTAGAAGGTGACAACAGAAATTCCTTTCATCAGGTTCTCTTAAGAATCTTTTTCTTTTCCACACAACAATCCCAGTCTACAAATTTCTACCTAGCACCATCATAATAAAATGTTATCTTTCAAAGTGCTCTCTAAAATCCTATGTTACAAAACATCTACACACTAATCACTACTCAAATCAGCAGTTACACAGAGATCAGGTAATTAAAACAAAGAGGTAAATAACCATTATTACAGTACAGCGGAGATTCACTGAGCCGAGCTGGCATCCAAACATTCCCGTAGGTTAGCAGAGAACCCAGAAAACTCATCTGCTTCAGTCTGTCAAATTCAAGTGAATTGTATTTGCTTTTAAAGTAATTTGCTTTAAAAAAAAAAAAAAAGAAAGAAAATCTACTTTTGGCTAGGTGTACTACACATGGCATGCAAAGAGAAATTACTACATTATTTGCATAACAAACTTCCTGATCAAAGGAGAACATAAAAAAGGGTAGAATTTCACATTGATATGTACAAATAAGAAATACAAGCTACAGCAATTTTTTTACACAGTAACATAGATGAATGAATACTGTGTTAATTCAGAGAATCGAATCTCCAAATGGGAGTAGAGTGCAACATGCAGAGGGAACTTCTAAATGAATACTGCAGAGACCGGAAGGAAGCAGGATCAGAGACATATTACCAAAGGGGCAACAAGCTACACGATGCAAAGCAAATCCATAGTCTAGCAGCATTCTCTAGAAAAAGAACTCAAAGTCACAATCATCCTTTTTTGTACAATAGTTCCAGCCGAGACAAATTGAACATGCAAGTGTCAAGTGGTACACATGAACTGATGGTGCAGAAGAGAGAAACGAAACACAGTAACTCTATAGAAACCTGTCAGGCTAAAAATTTTTTTAACATTTCTTCTCACAAAATATTTAAATCTGTCAGTGCATTAGTGTTAAAGTGGCATTAAAAAACTTCTGCAGTTTTAACAGATGCAGATTATTTTCAAAATGCATAGCATCTACATTTCTTTCGAGTAGGCACCATGATATTTACACCAGTGCTAAGAATTCTTGGTGGGAACAGCCATTTCATTAGATTTCCTATGATTTCTTCAACATCTATTCTTGTATGCAATCTCAAGTTCAACAAATACTCACCAAAATTCAAAAATATACCCTATGAATATTAAAAGAACTATATACAACATTTCTAAGACACAGGTTAATAGGCTGCCTTATATGTAATATTAAAGAGAAGACATCATTCAAGTTTGACAGATATTGAGATGAAAGGCCTTTGGGTTGGAAGCGTTTCAAAAGACAACAGTGTTTTAGGCTAAGACCTGTTTGAGCCCAGTTTATGACTAAGGCATTGCATAATAAAATATACGTTTCTATTTGGTGCGATGTTATGTTTTGGAATCTATAGTGTGTCGAATGGTGTATTTTGTCACTTTAGTAAACACTACAAAGCACACATTTCCAACATCTGAAATTAAACTTATATAAGGAAAAACAAAAATCAAACACTAAATCTATAATGGTTCATATTAAGCTGTTTATAAAAAATACTTTAACAAACTTATTTCCTACTTTTTATAGGGGCAGTCACCCGATAAATAGACAGGTTTTGAACGCAGAAAAATGGCAACACCAGGAATTCAAGTGCCCCCGTGAACACATATCCAAAATCTCCTGTCCAGAATGAGAGTGAAGGTCAAGGGGGAAGGGAGGAGAGAGTTCCCATTTGGGTTTTTATTGTTTTCTTTTTAAAGCCTTCAGAGACTTTCCACCTAAGCAAGGGCTTCCACTCTGAGATCCGGCAGCAACACCATCAGGTGTGCTGGCCCCGATGGCCGTCCCCCATCCCCGATCGCCTCCTGTCCCCCCGGTAGGGCCGTCCCCGGACATTCCGGTGGAACTGGTAACCTTCGTCGCGGCTCCTGCTCGGCTGCCCCTTCCAGGACTCCTCGCCCCGAGCGTGCGGGTACCCTCCCCGGCCCGAATAGCCCCAGTCGCTCTTGTACTTCCTACCCCCGAAAGTCTGGTTATAGAACTGCTTGGATCTACCGCTCCTCAGAATGTGAGACACTTCGTTTTCATCCTCTGAGCTCTCTTCTTTTGGTCTCTGCACCCTGGCATCCACAGAGTTGGCCCCACTGACCACATCAGCAGCAGTCTTAGGCTCTTTCCCTTTTTCCGGTTTTTCTTTCAGACTTGGAATGGTCCTTTTGGACTCAAGTCCCGCGGGCCCAGCTTCCCTCTCTCTGTTTAGAAGTTGAGCGGGACCATGCACCTCGCCCTCCGCGGCAGGAGGGGCGGGAGCCGGGGCTGGCTCCGCCTTCGGCGTCTGCGAGCAGCGCTCAGCCCGGCTGGTGGACTTGCTCGCGCGGGCTTCAGGGGGAGCCTGGGGGTCTTCGCCCCCGGCCTCGGGAAACTCCTCTGCTGCTGACACGGACGCACACTCTTTAGAGAGATCGAGGTTTTCCAGGGGCAGATCCAGTTCTCCTTTCTCATCAGAGGGCAGAACGATATTCTGCCTCATGACTGGATTCTCGATGAATCCCTGCAAAGGGTACCCATACCAAACGTGAGGAAAGAAAGGAGGTGCGATGGGGACCGGGCCTAAGAACGGGTTCGGGCCAAAGGACGGCTGCGGGAACATGTTCTTGCCACTCAGCGACTCCTCATAGTCGGCGTGAAGGAGCTGCCCAGCGTTCTCCGATTCCAGGTCCGCCTGGTAGGACAACTGTCCGTGACTGTCAGACACCTGAGACGGAGGGATGACCAGGGGTGAGGAAAACGCGGGCGGGCCCATCTCTGCCTGTGGCATCTGGCCGTTCACGCTGCCCTCGGGCTCCATGGGGAAGTGTGCATCTGGACATGTACAATCACTCTCGTTCTGAGCAGAAGGAGCTTCTTGGAACCATGGAGTTTGAGGACACATAGGGACAGGGACCTTTGGGTACATCCTGCAGGCTGCCAGGTAGGCCTGGTGCAGAGGGTACAGGTACGAGTGTGGGGCCCACATAGGACAACTGTATGCCTAGAAGAGACAAAAAAAAAAACCCAGTAAGATAAACTACATGGTGGGGGGCCTGGGGGGGGGAGAAGTTTGAGTGGGATCAAGGTAAGTTTCTTGCATCTGCAAAGACCATAAACTGCAGTCCAAAGACGAGACCCCTCTGACACACAACATGTGGAGGAATCACAAAATTAAGTCACTGCCAAGACTCCATTCCTTGTTCCTAGCCTGAAACCAACTCACAGCCCTGATACAGAGGCTTGACAGGAGACAGTGACGAGCCTACCCACAGACCATCGTGATCAATATTCCATCCTGTAGATCTAACTGCACAGAAGGAATCTGGGGTGACAGAGATCTCAAAAACCACCAGCAGCAATCAAGCCTCCAACTTACAACATCTCAATCACTGGCTGTTTGGAATGACCTCCACTCATGTTCTGGCCCTACCACTAACTCAGGATGTGACCCCGTTAACCAACTAGCTACCTAGACTGGACAGGTTCTATCATTAAAAATGCTGGTACAGAAGTAGGTGATCCCCAACATTTGGACTCCATGGTTAAAGGAGCCCCCAGAGCAATCCAAGTGCAAGGATTAAATTTAGACCTCTCTAGTCAGGTAAGGCTAAATAATGAAATGGTTCAGCCTAAAGAACAAAAAGAAAAATTTACCAGATTACTGGCTAATTAATCATTTAGCTGTACAGCCAATATTAACTAGAGAAGTATAAACCAGGCAGTGAATGTAGTAGATGGAGAAATTCATCAGGCCTGTTTTTCTGAACTGGTCTGTAGGCCATCGTAGCACTTGATGTTTTAACAGTCCAGAACCCACAGAAATGAATCCAGAGAGGAGACAACACAACACTGACCAGAACAGAGCTCTCCAGCTCTTTTCTAAGCCAAGCCATCTCCAGGCTGACCACCTCCCGCAGGAACCTCTGCTCTGCCAGGGAGCCCTGCCTTCCACGGCCAGCCTCCTCTCAGCCTTTCAACAACTGAGGCAGGGAAAAAGAGCACCGCCTTGTTCCTTAAGCGGAAACAGGCAGGCTCTGACACACTCTGGAACTCGCCCAGGACCAAAAGTGCAGACCTTTCACCTAACTCAAGAAGCACTTCCACTAGGCTGTTTCCCAAATACACTCACAGGGTTAAATCACTGTCAACTAAAAGGAAAAGCAGGCAAATGGTAGAGCCTCAATCACCACCAAAAACAAACTGTAAGGCACTGAAAATGCTAGTTCTTAAAATAATAAGATTAAGTAAGCCTTAGGTTATTGACCAACAGGTTAGAATTAGTAATTTAAAACAGTATAAAAAAAAAACCAGCATTAACTTAAAATAACTTTAAAATGATAAAATGTAAATACCTTTACACCAAGATTGAAGAAGAATCGAAGAATGTTCTTATCTGAAAATAAGTAACATCAACACTAAAATTATACATTCACAAAAAGCTTATATCCTCAAATGATACATAGTTCTAAGGACAATTTAGCCTACTTGAACTGTTTCTCTAGACTTTAATACAAAACATGGATTAAAAATTATAATATAACCACAACTAGGCTCCATTACTGTAGGGTGATTCCAGGTTCAACACATTTTTTCTACTCTAACATGCAAATCCCAAAATGGCTTAAACTGAGATTTTTATGACTAAAAGCAAATCTGTACAAAGAAAACCCATGCGTTCACTGCATTTTTTTTTTTCAACTTCTCTGTGGGGTTTAAAACATAATGAAATAAAAATGTTGGGGGATAAGAGTAAAAATCAACATAAAACTCATTAACGAGATTAGGAGGATAATACTAGCTCAGGTATTCATTTAACATTAGCCAGTTACCCAAAGACTCAAACATCAAACCACTGACTAATAAAATTATCTACAAATATCCAGGTAAAGAGCAGTCACTGCATTACTCTTTCAGTTTTGCAGATAGGAAAGTTCACAAACACAAACTAAAATCTCTTTAGAAAACAGGACAAATTTAAAAGGAATTCCTTTAAAATATATATACATATATGTATATACATGACTGCACACAGTACTACAATGACAGCTATTATGTGTTATACTCATTTCTTCATAATCTTTTCATGGACATGAAAAGAGTAGTTCCAAACACCAAACCACTGATATGAAAAACTCAGTAATGTTTAGTTGTCTAGTGAGTAACACTATTAAGACTTAATTCAAAATGGATTCAGGCTTTTTGCAAACATGACGGGGGATGCTGCAGTTACTAAACGTATAAAAACATATCCCATCATAGAGAAGCTGAAACAAGAGTGAGTGACTGACAGACAGCTGCACCTCTGCTGTCCTCCCCAAGCAAGTCCTGCAGCTTACTCAGCAACCTGACCTCTGCCCTCTACTTACTATTGTCACTGAACTCACAGCAGTACTTGATAAATAAAATTAACCTGAACTTGGAGGAGAAGCTCACCTTTAGGCAGGTCCTCCCCTGTGTGACACAGTGAGTAAGGTGGTGCAATGGCTCGATCTCCCTTTTCGTTACAAGGAAACCCAGGATACAGTGGGTCCTGGTAAAGGCTCAATGTCTGAGGCAAAGGCATCAAAGGCTGGTTCACGGCCTGTATTGACACAGGAACTGGAGAGGGTGTCAAATGAGCTTGGGACACAGCAGAATCAGGTCCTGTAGTCAGAGTCTGTGTCACTGACAAAACAGGAATTTGGGCAGGGACACCTACAAAAGAAAGGGAAGGGAATCAAAAGCTACAAAGAGGTAAAGATAATTCTCCTCCACAAATAAAAGTTAATGTTAGGTTAAAAGGTAAGGAATGCTATATCATTACACAGCTGGGAAAACAGCGTGCGCTTAAGCAATCTAAAGAAGTACTTATGTCAACCAAGCACCCTCCTGGCCATGCAGGAGGAAGCGAGGCCAAAAAACAGGCTCTGAGCCAGCGTCTTCTAACAGCAGCTCTTACAGACACATGTAAGACACAGAGCCTGGGTCTCGTGGGGCCGTAAAGAGCTGAGGGGGCTGGAGGGGAGTGAAAACTGCACTGCCAGTGTGGAGCAACCAGAGCTCACACGTCTTGCTCCCGAGACTGTGAGGGCAGATCTCAGCACATGAACCTGGCCCTCCACCACGGGAAGCAGAGCAGTACGGAGGATCTCAGAAAGCTGAGGCTCCATGCACCTGATCCTGCTCTGAGGTCAAGCTCACACTCAAGAATGTCAAGACTTGGAGGACTTTTGCTGGTTGGTTCAATGAACTTTTAAAAATTTTATCTAACCTGTTGGTCCAAACGTTGTAGGTTCGTTCGGCCAGGCGGGCACAGTGGCTGGTAAGGAAGGCACCGCAGGAGTTAGATGTACCTCTGGAGAAACTAGAAGGGGAGCTGGATTTGACAGAGACACATGTTCTGCTGGCTTCTTCAAGAAGAAGGGGTGCAAAAAGACAAGAGTTAATTGTGCTTAACACTAATTCAACCACCGAATGCATCATGAGTTGCCTGCCTTTTACACAACTGCAGTTTCTACATAAACGGTCTTTCTTCTGGTCTTCAAAATGAAAGAAAAAACATAGGAGCTAAAAATTCCATACTAACAAATTTGATCCAGTGATTGCCCACCAAAAGTCACAGAAGTCACCAGTGGTATTAGAAACAAACTATAAAGCAACTTGAACCAAATGCTTTAAGGCAATGAAGCAAAGTCATTGAAACCACCCTGAAATTCATGAGTCTAAACAGCTCCTCACACAAAGAGCTAACATAAAATCATACGCTTTCTACCTGACACGAAGGATGTTAACTGAAATACAAAGGTTAAGAACTTTCTCTACTCTTGTATTAGACCAAGAACCAAAACAATCTGCTAGAACTCAGGTTCTTTCATCATTAAATCTGTAAGCTGGCAGTACTGCCCTTTAGACATATGTCCTTTCTAATCTCTTCAATCATTACATTCCTTCCCTCCTATGAAATAATTGGTAAGCATGCAGAGCTGTCTCTTTAAGTTCTGAAAGAAAACAAATTTCCCTTCAAAAATCTTATTTTCAAGCCAACTCACCACAAAGGCAACATAAAGTACCAGATAAAAACTTATTCAAATTCAATTCAGAAGAATGGTTTCTATGTCCAGAAAACATTCCATTGAGACCATTCCAGACTAACCAAGAACAGAATCAGAGAAAAATCATAATTGCATTCCAAATTAAGATCTATTAATAGAATAAATTCTCCCATTTCCTATTATTTTGTTTTTAAATAGCGTTCAATGTCAAACGCAACAATGTACTTACTTGCTCTGTAGGAGGTGGGCACTCTAATTTCTTTGATTTTGATGGTGATGAAATTCTTGCACACTTATCATTGCTAATATTCTTTGGAAGCAAAAAAAGGGGGGCAGGTGTCACTTTCTATTTCAAAGACCCACATTCTGGGATAACCATGCTACCTTTATAGCTCACCTATCTGCACCTGGCTGAATTCTCTAACAACAGAGTATTTTTTTCAATTGTATCTGGTCTTCAACAGGTAGGTAATTTTGCCTGCATGTCTTTATCATATCAAACTATAGGGCAGTTTCTCCTGGGGGCATGGTGCCAAAACAGCATTTTGCCCTTAGAAATCTCAATCTATAATACTATGGAGTAATGGAAAGTAAATGTCATCATAATGTACCCTAGAAGAAATGGTTATAATTTGTGAGTGCATCAATTTTCCTCAACCACTGTAACTTTCTCAGAATTTTTTTCTGCTTTTTTACTTCCATAACACTTCATTACAGCTTCCCTGATGGCTCAGTAGTAGAGACTCTGCTTGTCGATGCGGGTTCGACCCCTGGGTTGGGAAGATCCCCCAGAGAAGGAAATGGCAACCCACTCCAGTATTCTTGCCTGGGAAATCCCATGGATGCAAGAGCCTGGTGGGCTACAGTCCACTGGGTCGCAAAAGAGCTGGATACAACTTAGTGACTAAACACCACTTGTTATAAAATGATAAAATCATCTCCATCTTTTTCTACACTACCACAGTGTTAAGGAAAAAGAAAAAGACATGATTAATATGTAAAACATTTACCTCCAATGTGCCTGGCTCAGGTTTTTTATCCAAGGGAATATGTCCATGGACAGAGTCTATAACAGATCAAGATAAAAAAGACAGCATCAGCCACTAGAGTCAGGTGTGAAGACAGAACAACAAAACATGAAGACAGAGAGCTGGAAGTACCACGTTAACCATGTTCAGTCAGTGAGTAACAGTTTTCACAATTATACACCACGCTTTATTTAGCTTGGGTCAATGCTTCTCTGCAGCAGTGAGATGTGACAGTACATTGCTCAATCATTAAAAAGTAAGAGTTCTTTTCCCATAGCCTGACTTTAGGCCAGAAACAGATCTCTAGCATCTGCTTTCAAATGATGAAATAACATACCTTTATCTTTCCGTTCTTCGGTGTCCATTCTCCGCCTGCTTCCTTTTCGATCGCTTCCATGTGATGATTTTCTCTGGACGCCCGGGTTGCTACTCTGAGAAGCTGACTGGCTGACTGATGAACTCTTAAACAAAACCCAACACTTTGTGTTAAAAGATTTACTCACAAGTGTATGAAGAGAAGTCTTTTCATTAATCTTACTGTTCACACATCTGACTAAAAATCTCAAAATTCATCACCTTGTATCTGTAAACGTCCCAGCCTACAAAAAAAATACAACTGAGAGTTCATACTACTGGCTTATTAATAAGCCAAAGGATGAGGCAATCAGATGCTTGGCCTAGTAGTTAAGACTTCTTCATATGCCCACATTTCAAGAAGCCACTGTGATCGAACCTGTACTATGCAACTTACATTTCCATTCTTTGCACAAAGAATAGCACCCTTCGTACCAACCTTCAAAAGCAGCCACTGCAGAGCCACAGTCCTTTGGGGAAGTGTGAGGGGGCGACCCCAAGGGCAAGGGGCAGATACAGTCACTAGGACTCTTCACACTAAAATACCACTGACTGTCAGCAAAGCCCCAAGCCCTGCATGAGCTCCAGCTTCAAAGTGGTGAAGCACAGGGACTGGAGTAAGTCTGGCTTTTCAGCTCAATTACCACTGAAGGCCTCTACTCTCCCAGGATCTGTGAGGAAATGCTACACACAGCTGAGAAGCGATCTCAGCCCTCAGTGGCAGGCGTTTTCTAGAAGACAAACCTGAGTCACCATCAAGTCCAAGACAGGATCAAAACCCTGTTTAAACACAGTGAGTATGAAGACTTCATTTTAACAATCAAAACATTTCACAATCTATTCCCACATTATAGTAGTAGTTTCTCACTATTCACTAACTGAAAAAAAAGACAAAAAGCTGTGAGTAGAAGCTTAAAAGATTGGTAGTTTTTTATTATCTAAATATTACAGAAAAATAACATATCACAGAGGTAACTACATTCAGAATAGAGACCATGCCTAATTCACATATGAATTTGGGCACGTCTCCCAACAATTCCTAAACTCCAATCCCTGTGCCAGCCTGAACTATACTACTTCAGGCGAGCTGTTCTCAGCTCAGCCTCTCCACCTCTTAAGAATTCCATAGAGGCCAGAAAGCTGAATGTGTGGAGCTTTAATGTTTTATGTTGATATAAGTATACATACCAATATATAATATACATACACACAGACATATATATATTATAAGGTAGCTTCTATGACATTCCATTTTGTTTGCTTATTCCACCGTTAAGGTGTTCCAACCACAGCTCATTTGCATCACAGGTGCTCACAGCTGCATCACAAGTCATTTAGTGCCACTCACACTATGTCACACCACAGGCTCAGGGAGCCCTATGCCCCCACACTCAAGCAGCTACCCTTCCCGTGTGCCACTGACCCCCTCACACAGCATTTACTGTTTCCCCTTCGGACTCCCTCAAAAGAATTAAGAAGTTAAAGGCAGAGAACATTTGTCTCTTGTCTCATCAAGAAGCACCCATCACAGCTCAGCGTCTGACAGAGGGAGCAAGGGCAAAGCCACAGGGCTGTACCCACCACCACCTCTAGCAACGGCCGCTCTGAACCACAGCTCTCACTTGTACATACTAGGATTTTCTTAATAGCTCCTGGGTATGTTTAATGAGGAACACTGAAAAGAATGTCCCAATTTTACAGGAGTATCCTGTTAACTAAATCGTACACCTCCACTGCTTAGGGTAAGTCACTGGCTTTGGCTAGCAAAAACAAACAAGCTTCAGTTCAAAACAAAATACTCAACTTGAAGTTAGATAAACAATCAACTCGCCTCAACTCTGCCACCAACTAGAAATATCTTTAGACCTCATTTGCCTCATGAAGATGAAACGGAGGGGGAGCTGCGTAATCGCCAAGGTAACCTTCAGTGTAAAAATGATTCGTCTACCATTAGAAACTATGGTTGAGTACAAAAACCGTGTTAAGGAGAGACTTCTGAAGGGTAACTTTTCCAGTTCCTTTTTGTATACGTACAGAAAGGGCTGGGAAAGCCTGCTCATCTCTGTTTTGAATCTCATAGAGTAAACGAGACTCTTCTATAGCTTGCTTCTCTTTGTGCTCTTCTGGAAAGAGGCCGAAATAGTTAGGTTCTCGAGTCGTGGCATCAAAATCCTCAGCTCTCTCACGATCAGGTTTTCTGTCAAATAAGACATTCTTGGATGAAAAAAAGACAATGTATTGCGTACCTAAAATAATCTAAAATAACATTTGCAGCAATACAAATATTTGCTATCTTAGCTACAGTGTGACATGACAGAACTTTTAACTGTCCGATTAATAAATGTTTAGCAAGAGGAAGCACCTGAATTATTAGGATTTCAGAGTCAAGACGACAAACTTACAATGCAGGAAAAGAAAAATGTAACTCACTTCCAAATGATACACATTATCACTGAGATTTTTTCTTCTCATTGGAGCATAAATATAAGCATTGTATCTTCTCTTTACGCCATATTCCAATATTTTCATAAGATTTCTCTTTCAAAGGAAAGGGAAAGTTAGGCCTCAAAAGCTTTCTAATTTTCTATTCTAAGTAAAGGACAGTGTTAAAAGAAACAGCAGGACCACGTTCCTGCTTTTTAATGACACTATCAAGGGAAGATGAAAGCTGGGGGGAAAAAATGCACGAGGTGAGATACTAACTGTACCGCTGTCATTTCAACATAATTTTGGTCAAAGGAGGAGACAACAAAGTTCATAAATAGGGTCGAGTAGCCCATAATGTAACCCTAACATTCTATGTAACCCTTACAGGCAATATGAATGCTATGTCTTCCATGTCTAACAGTTTCACAACAGTGGGAAAGGACAATCCAAAGCCTACAAGAGAAATATGTGAAGAGATAGCATCTCCCTAAAAAGCGCCGGAAGGACACAACTGATATCATCGGATTCTTTTCCCTCTGAAAGAAAGAATGGCCATTTCATGTTCTCAGTCCCACTTAAAACCACATCCTAACTCCAACGGGGCAGATGTCAACCCCAGAGTCTTAGGGGGAAAAAACAGGGGAGCGAGTTTGGACTCTCCATCTGAGACCGGTCCTTCTCAAACCCCTGTGGCGAAAGACTCTGAAGCTGGCTCAGCAATGGCCAAGAGTCTCTGCACAATCAACACTTCCTAACCACTGTGCGCGCCGCCTCACCCAAAGGCGCCAGCCTGCCCCGCCTGCCGGCCACAGAGCACCAAGCCCTCCCTGTCTGGGCCGAGCTGGAGGGGAATGTCCAGCCCGGGACGTCGATCACTCTCAGCACCTGTGTACTGAAAGCACACAAGGCAATCCCGCTGGTTTTCCTTATACTCTGTTTTTTTCTCAAAAGGAAGAGATAATATCAATGAGAAAGAAATTTTAAAAGAGTGAGAGGTCACAAGGTCTCATGCCCAACATCACTGATCTTTTATTCTGTAATGAGGATTCCAAATTAATGTGTTAAATATTAAAGTCAAGATGAATTCTAATGAACATTAAATCGAGTACTTAGCTATAAAATTCTAAATTTTGACTATAATTTTTTAAAATCTTACTTTATTCAATCATCTGCAGTCTCTAAATTTAATACATTAGCAAAATTCATTCTCACACCCACATCCTTGAAGGACTGCTCACTGCAAACACAAGTGGGTTCCTAGATCATCAATCACAATGTCAAAAATTCTCCAGAGTTTCATATCTATGCACTATCCACTGCCTTCTGCCATCAAGTGTTTTTATATACCAAGTAACATATGCCTAACACAAACAAGAAAAGGACAACATCTGTATGATCATTCAAATTCCTATCAAACTGGATAAACCACTGGAAAATACACTGGATAGAAATTCAGCTTGTGGTAAACAAAAGTGCATTTAAGTCAGCCATTTGGTGTCTCTGTACTTGGTCCTCTTAGGTAGTCTGCCTGTAGTGATAAGACTTCAGATGCTAGTGGAGTCTGCTCAGTATCCACATGTCAGACTTAAGCCACAACTAGGCAATTAAGGGCATCAGTTCCATCTTTTGGGGGAGGTAACCCACCACAGGCCCCCATCACCCCTGCCCACCATCACTGGATGTGCCAAGAACGCAAGGCCCTGATCACTCTGTAGTCAGGCCATTTCTCAGGGCTGTGTATGTACTGACCACCCTTGAGACATGAGGTAATTCTTTCTTATGATTGATTTTTAATCATCTGTTCTCATTAGAATTTCTGGACAATTAGATTATGAATACATACATACTTTTTACACATGAAAATATCCCTGCCCTTAGGATACACAAGAATCTGTTAACACTGCCTCTGCAGAAAGAGAAGGAGAAGACTCTTAAGAGTCCCTAGGACAGCAAGAAGATCAAACCAGTCAATCCTAAAGGAAAGCAACCCTGAATATTCACTGGAAGGACTGATGCTGAAGCTGAAACTCCAATACTCTGGCCACCTGATGCAAAGAACTGACTCACTGAAAAAGACCCTGATGCTGGGGAAGAGTGAGGGGAGGAGGAGCAGGGGACAACAGAGGATGAGATGGTTGGATGGCATCACCGACTCAATGGACATGAGTTTGAGCAAGCTCTGGGAGGTGGTGAAGGACGGGGAAGCCTGGCGTGCTGTAGTCCACGGGGTCACAAAGAGTTGGACACAACTTAGTGACTGAACAACAACAACTGCAGAAGGAAGCCAGACAATTTGGATTAATGGGGACGGCAAGGAGAATTATCAGAACAAATTTTTGAGTGTTTTGGATTTTGAACGATATCAATTTTCTATCCTAAATAGTTTGTTCAAATAAAAAGAAAAGTGTAATGGATGTGAGGTATTGGTATGAGTTATGAATTGCAACTGTGTCTCCCAAAAATGTATGTTCAAGTCCTGCCCCTTGGGGTCTGTGCATGTGACTTTATAAACAGGGTCTCTGCACGAGTATTCACATCAAAATGAAGTCACTATGGAGCAGGGTAGGCCTGACACCCACTATAACTGGTTCCTTACTACAAGAGAGATACCCAGGGAGAACATGTGATGATGGCGGCAGAGACTTACATCCACAAGCCAAGGATGGCCAAGGACTGTGGACAATACCAAAAGCAGGAGACGCTTGGAAGAGATTCTCCCCTAGAACCTTCCGAGAGGGCAGGGGCCTACCACAGCGTGACTTCAGACTTCCAGCCTCCAGAACTGTAACTCACTTCTGTTGTTTTAAGCCTGTCTGGGGTACCAGGCTACCACAGCCCCAGGAAACTACACAGTATTGGCATCATGTCAGCCTAAGAACCTACACCTCTGTCTTAAAGATGGTACATGAACTATCTTCAATGGCAAAGTGTTAAGGACATTCCCAAGAAAGGGAAATGCCCAAAAGCCAAAAATAAAGAAACTGAAGACCAGAGCTTGGCAAGCACATAAGCCAGTCACACAGCTGCTCAGGTAATTGGGAAGGTTGACCTTGGCTAGGGAAGGTATCAGCCACAAGCACCCATAGGAGACACGGCCAAGGCTGCAGGAAGAGGACGGCCTCCACCTAAGACACACTTTCTCCCTACTCTATAGCTCCATAAGCTACTCGGAGGAAAAGCAGATTAGGGAAAATTAAATCAACAACACAGGAAACCATGACCCGGAAGCTATACTCAGAAGCACATGCCTCTGCACATTCAGTCAGAATGCTGGTAACTCAAGATCACAATAACCTGTTCAGTATTAGACACATGACCGCAAACAGTCATAACCTACCAGAACAAAGCAAGCTGACCGTTTTGGCTGATTTAAGTTCATATATAAAAGAAACTAACCTCACCCCGCAGGGAACTAGGAGTGCAAGCTGGAATTCAGTATTTAACACATTACAGACTACCAGAAAACTATGCAGTGCCAGGAGAAGATCTGTCTAGGATAAGATCTAAATCACTGGAAAAAGTTATTCAAAAATAAAGATGTCTTATTTCTAATCCAATCCTGAGAATATAAAGAAGTACTATGTTGTTAAAAAAAAAAAAATTAATATGTTCAGTATTATTAACTAGATTTTGTTCAAATTTCACAAAATTTTATGTTAGTGTCCATTATTTGTCTTCATACTTTATTCAAGATTCCACATTGTATTTAGCTGCACTGAGCAGCTTCAGCTTCAGGCAACAAATTCTGATAAATTCTGTTCTTTTTCTGCTACAAATATTTTCTAATTTTCCTGCTTTTAGCTTCTTAGATACACCCATCATTTGAAAGTGGACATTCAGTTTCCAAATACATGGGGCTTTAAAAGTATCACTGAAATTAATTTCTCATTTTGATATTAATTTTTCATTTAAATGCTTTCTTCTCTGCAATCACCTTCTGTGTTTTTCAGTCTTTTAACTTTACTGAGGCTTTCAATGGCTAAGTCAAAGATCTCTCTTAGTAAATGTCACACTGCACTTGAAAGTATGTGTTGTTCAGTCGGTAAGTCGTGTCCGACTTTGCAACCCCATGAACTGCAGCACACCAGGCTTCCCTGTTCTTCACTGTCTCCCAGAGCTTGCTCAAATTCACGTCCACTGTGTCAATGATGCCATCCAACCATCTCATTCTCTGAAAATATGTGGGTTATTTTCAAACATCTTTTGATATTGATTTCCAATAGAATTCCACCGTGATAAGAGAACAGACTCTGTATGATTTCAATACCTTTAGACCATGAAATTTCTGCACCTCACTGTATGTCCCTAGATATGTTCCAGTGTCTCCTGGTTTAGAATCTATGGTAACTCGAATACAATTTGTATCCTGCTGTTGTGTGAAAAATAAAAAAATCAAAATGTCTTAAACGACAAAATTACTTTGATTTGTGTGATGAGAGAGTAATGAAGAACTGAAATCCTCACATTATTTTATCAACAATACTCTTAAGGTTGTCTATAGACAAGTACATGAACAAAAAATTGTAACTTTCTAAACGCATGTAACACAGCAAATAAGAAATGCTGGCTCACTTAACTTCCAGCTCTCTTGCATTCAGGAAGGTTACCTTATGATCTGTGAGGGTGTTCTGCTAAGATTTTTGTGCTCGTTCGAGGTTTTCTGAGACTGTGACGCAGCAGAATGGCTGGAGAATGCATGCTGTCTCACTCCCGAAGGGTGCTGGAGGCGAGGAGGTAGAGCTGACGGGGCTTTTATTGGCTTGCTTGAGTTCTTTGGCCCTCTGTAATCCATGTCTATGACACAAAGCCAGAAATACTTTGTAACTCTCCTCCTACTGTCAACTCCAAGTACCATTCCCTCCCCCAAAGGAAGACTAACTTGATGAGCTCCTACCAGAATGGAAATTCTGTCCCGAAGGAGGTTTTTTCATCTTCTTCCCTGACACTGTGTTCCAGCTTTCTGAGGGAGGCGGTTTGAGGTTCTTCGGTGAGTATCTTTAAGAAGAAGAAAAAGACTTGAAGTGACCCAAAGTACTCTACTGAGACTGTGCACTTAAGTATTCCACATAAATCTTTTATGTTCAATTTACCTAAGAATTTCCAGTTTTAGTTCTTATAGTAAAAACATACTATAAAGTACAAAGCATTCAGCAATCCACATGTAATTATAATCAAATGACAAAGGTCAAAAACATATTTTCTAACCTAAAAGAACAGAAGATTGAGAGGTCTTAATCACAATCTAAGCGAAAGATTAGATAAGGAAGGCAAGAAAACCATTCTGTGAGGTGTGATGACAGTACTGTAGCTAAGGACGGGGAATGGAGAAGCCTTGACTGTGTTAGAGACGCACACGGACACACAAGCACCTATGAGAAATGGTGTGACGTCTGGAATTTACTTTCAAATATTCCAATTCTGCTCCTTTCTTCTGCTTTAAGGGGTTAGGGAGAAGAGATCAGACGGCCAAGCCTGCTGTTAGCTACGAAACTAGGGTGACAGTTGTCTTGGGGCTCACTTGACTACCCTCCTCAGCTGTGCATGTCTGAAACTCTCCAGGGTCAAGTCCAGGTACAGCTTACTACCTTTCCCTCAAATAAAGGCTGCAACAGCTGGAACAAAAGTTGCTCTAAAGTAACACTGTATCATAGCAAGTATTTCACTCCACCAGATAATCATTTACTGAAAACTACCTGCAAGACAGCAATGAATGAAATCAGAGATGAATACAACCCCTGTCCTCCAAAGCTTCAGTTACAATAGAGTTAATTTTCCAAACTGCCTTAGTGAAGAATGGCATATTTTAAACAGTAAGCAATGAAATAAGTATCTTTTATTTAAAATACCTGAACACATAA
Source organism: Giraffa tippelskirchi (assembly GCF_054371585.1). Taxonomy (NCBI): domain Eukaryota; kingdom Metazoa; phylum Chordata; class Mammalia; order Artiodactyla; family Giraffidae; genus Giraffa; species Giraffa tippelskirchi. The sequence goes on from NC_137285.1 coordinate 54,883,667, forward strand.
ACACTAAATTTGAACTCAAACTATTTTTGTAAGAGATCTAAACAAGTATATTTCTGTATACACCCACAACACATTTAACTGAATTTGTAAATACACAGGGACATTTAGAAATGCTCATGATTACATCAGGCTAAGTGGAAGAGAGAGTGAATTAACACCTTAGCTGCAAACAGTACGTACTTCTTTCCAAGTTCTTCGACCAAAACTGGCCCATTCTCAGAGTGAACCCCTTGAAAGTCTGCATTAGAAAATTTTCCATTGTGATCCAACCTAACCTGTTGGAACAAATTTGCAAAGAAAAATCAGTCACCTGATGCTTTAGCATCAATGATTCGTTTTTAAACCGCCATTTCACTTTCAACTAAAGCGTAAAGAAGCCTACGTAGTTAAAGACAAAACTAAGTTCAAAAGAGTGCACCGTAATGCCTCTGGCCTCCCAGACCTGTGCATCTCCTTCCAAAATACTTTCCTTTGCTTACTTTTCCATGCTTTTTCCAAACTGTCAAGGTTCTGAAGGCAGGGCTGTGGCACCATACACAAACTAGGATTCCAGGTCCCACTTTTCTACTCAGCAGCAATATGACCTCGGGCAAGTAACTTATCTCGAGCTTCACAGTGCTCATATGCAAGATGGGGCTAATTATAGTCTCTACATCACAGGCACCATGGAGGTGCAGTGAGGCACACATGATACAGATAAAGGACACCAGCCTGCACACAGCAACCACTCAACAAAGGCGAGCACCTGTTATGAAAATTATATTATCTTCTCACTTTTCCAATATTTAAAACATTGTAATATGTAAATGTGACCTTTTTGCTCCCTAAAAATAGACGCATCGTCTCTTCTCTAACATACAGATGGTTATTACACAACAGCGCATCACGCCAGCAGAGTCGGCCTTTTGCTTTCCTTCTGCCAGAGGGCGCCCCCGACCCTGCACCGGCAGCTGGATGGACACAGCCCTGCTCAAAGCCATCTCCTCCAGGTATCAGTGTCACTAGACCTCAGCACCCACAGGGGCCTGGGTCCAGAACTCGAGAACACCAGAGCTCCTGGCTGTGTACTAAAACAGCACAGTACAGGCACCCTCCCTGGCCAGAGGCGGAAGGACAGCAGCCGCCCACTCCAAGTCCTCAAGCTGAGATTTCATTCTTTGGTCACAGCAGGGTACTGCTTCCCTCTCCTCAAGAGTTTAACAATAAAAAAGGGTTTCTGAAGCTAATTTTTATTTAAAATTGAAACTACATTTACATGCTTACTTGAGTAAATAAAGTCATCTTTGAGTCAGAGACCCTGGTGGCTCCGACGGTAAAGAGTCCACCTGCCAATGCAGGAGATGTGGGTTTGATCCCTGGGTCGGAAAGATCCCCTGGAGGAGGAAAAGGCAATCGACTCCGGTATTCTTGCCTGGAGAACCCCATGGACAGAGGAGCCTGGCGGGCTATGGTCAGTCTATGGGGTTGCAAAGAGTCAGACACAACTGAACGACTAACACTTTCACTTTCACACTTTCCGTAATAAAATTTTAATTAAATTTTATTCAAGTTAAATAGTCAAGTAGTAGAAAAGGAAAATACTCTAAAATGGAAAAAGTTAAAACAAGTACTTGCTTTACCGTCTGCTTTATCAAGAGCATCTACTTGACAAAAGAAACTGAAACCTCAAATGAAATATGTTCGGTTTAAAATAATGAATAAAACAATTTTAGTGACAGAGTATAAAATAAGTACTTTCTCTTCACCTCTTCTCTTTTGTTCTCTGCCAAGTTCCCCAAATCACTATAGTAAAAGATTCCCAGATTCGGTTCTGTGCTTAGAGCACATCTCTGACAACCCTAAAAGAATCACATCCTCTTCTTCCTCTCCTTTCAAAATACCCTCGAAGCAGAACACTACTGAAAGTTCTTAAGGTAAAGTCTGTCACTGATACCCAGAAACAATCCTGGTCCCCCAGACACTTTACACAAACCACTTTATCATCAAGGAATGACTATTTCCTCCACAAGTCAAGAAGAAATGTCTGTCAATGGCTATTTCAAAATAGTTTTTAAAAGGTAACACTTTTTGATGAGAACCATTCTTGATGACAATTATCTTCCAAATAACAATATTTTTGATGTATAGGGGTTGTTTCTGTTTTAGAAAGAGTAATATTTTTTCATAGAAGTTTCTCCAGTCTTGGCATTAGTAACACTTTAGACCAGATGACTCCTTGCTGTGTGTGTTGGGGGGTGGGGAGGGCGGGAAGAGGGGGTGTCCTGGGCATTCTAGGGTGTCTGGCACCATGCCTGGCCTCTACCCACTAGGTATCAGTAGTACCTTCCCAGCTGTAATGACCAAAAATGTCTGCAGACATTTCCCCTTTAACAGTCAGCTGCAGTAAGCCCAGAGCAGCAGCTTATTCAAAGTAAAAGGCAAAACTTCTCTAACTATTCACTTTCTTTTTTCAATCCAACAAAGAACTACGTGTTATATCAAAATTTTCCAGGATGACTTTCATAAACCAAACTGACCTGTAGTGTCAAGTCTGAATCAATTTCAGTACATTATCTGCCAGCTATAATGAAAATATCTAAAATTCTAAAATGTTACTGTTACGGCTGTGAAGTACGCTGCTAACTTGCTTCAGTTGTGTCAGACTCTTTGCAATTCCATGGACTGTGGCCTGCCAGGCTCCTCTGCCCATGGGATTCTCCAGGCAAGAACACTGGAGTGGGTTGCCAAGCCCTCCTCCAGGAGATCTTCCCGACCCAAGGATCGAACCCACGTCTCTTACGTCTCCTGCACTGGCAGGCGGGCTCTACCACCAGCGCCACCTGGGAAGCCCAGCTATAATGAAAATATCTAAAATTCTAAAAGGTTACTGCTACATCTTTGAAGCAAGTACTATCAAAGACTGAACTCCTTTAAAGATCATGTGGAGGGTCGCACAGTTTTAGATATACATGATTTTGGTAATGTATTCAAAAGTTAAATATTTTTAACTATTAAAATGTATACATGATAAAATATATTCTGAAATTAACAACACATCCAAAATTGAGCTGTTTTTTAGTTCCTATTAGAATAAATAAGATTTCAAGTAAAATCTTTTCTTCCTCTACATAATCACTTACCTGGCATTTATCTCCAACTTCATACTGTAAGCCAGCAGCAATGGAATAATCATGTTTTTGTTGAGCTGTAAAGAATATCAGCATAATAGCAAGTTGATGCAATCATTTTCAAGGGCCTCAAAGCAAATTTTTGGAAAATACAGATTTTTTTAAACTCACCTTGTTTAGACTTTAGCCAAATTTCATATTCCACATTTCTATAGACTGCTGGACTGAGTGACTTAAGAACCTTTCTAGACAAAGGAAGGCTAGGAGAGTTTCCATTGCTTTTCGGGTGCTAAGTAAACAAAGTCAAGAAGCCCAATCAACATAGAAATGCTTTAAATATGTGTTTCAGATATGTATAAGAGAAAAAATCAAAAGAAGAAAGCTTTAAAAATTAGGAAGTCACCAAAAAAATGTCTTACGAGATGATCCTGACTCTATTGAAAATGTACCAGAAAAGAGAAAAATAATAAGGCTATAAACTCGTATGCTTTCTTATATTGAAGAGAATAGTTAAAAACCATTAAATAAAAATACCTGATCACTTGACAAAGATTTAAATCCATTCACATCATTAATAGTGGTAGGTTTACTCCTACAAAGGAAGAAATACAGATATCATGAGGAGTACAAACATGTTCGTACACAATTCACTTACTCTAACCTCACAGAAAAATCTCAAGAGTTATAGTGCACAAAGTCAAAACTATATTCCAAGGAGCTGAAACAAACTGAAGTGTGCGTAAGTATATGTAAACACACACCCAATGTACATGTGTGTATATGTATATGCATATAAGTCTATTACCTCGTTACCATGCCAGGCCTATCTATCTTGCCATGATTACCGAGCATTCTCCCATAAATGAAGCTCTGTCTTCCCTAAGCCAGACATGACACTAGTAAAGGAAACCTTAATAATGCAACAAAAAATTAATCAGAAAGGCTTCCATGTTCCCAGGGCCACAGTAATGCAGTATAAAAAGGAAAACTGATCATGACAATGTGCACACCATCCCTGGTAAACTTCTACAAGTTTACTAGCCTCTACTCCACACTTCACCTGCTTCACCTGCCAGCTGCTATCCCAGACCCAGTTGTGCTAAAGCCACCAGCAGCACCAACCACAGGGCATGTGCTCAAGTCTCCCCACGTCAACTCATGGTGATTAAGTTAAACAAGCGAGTCATTCATTCTCCCTCCTTACTTCCCGTATGTTCAGTAACATGCCTTAATCCTACTGGACACCTGGAGAAAACCATGCAGCACAATTTCCATCTGTGCAAAGTCACTTAATCAATTCTAGGATTAATTTACAATGGTAGACCCAGATTTTAATCTGACTCATTTCTTTCTTATGTAGAAATAGTAGTCAATCAAACTTTCAATGAGGATCAACCATTTAATTCAAGAAATGCCTGGAATTACAGATACAAGGAGATATATTTTATAAGTCTTTAATAAAGAATTAGATATCCTGAGGCTTAATTTCATCTTCCTCTAGTTTCACAGTACATAACAGCATAGGATACTTTCATACTCTCATACAAAATGAATAATATACTTTTAGCTTCACTGAGGATGAAATCGGTTGGTTCTTAGAACATACAAAGTACATTTCTTAATATCATTGATAAAAACTCATACACATTGGACACTGTACCTACGAACTGGGCTGTGCATTGTACGTGTACATCTCATTTAATTCTTATAAATTATCTACTTTAAAGAAATATTGACATATCCTCATTTATATCTATGGGATTGAGGTTTTAGGCAACTTAACCTAAGTTCAGTTAGTTGGCAGGAACCCAGGAATGAAACCAGGTCAGAATGTCCACAGCCCAAGCTCTTAGCCACTACCTTGTATGTCTTAAGTGGAAAAGAAAAATAAGTTTCAGACTCTAAGTTAAAAGGTGCTTATTCACACCATAAACAAACTATAACATTATTATCCAGGGCTGTTCACATACACTTATATTCCAACTTGGGATTTGTATTATATAAAAAGAAACAGAGGCATTATCTAAGAAAGGAAACAATAAAAGGAGGTCAAGGAAATCAAAACGGCCATTTTTCATCACCAGTTATGTAAGCAATTGACAGCCTAACCTGAAAACTTTAGAATATACGCACATATGAAATGAACGTCGCTCTGTTGTGTCCAGCTCTTTGTGACCATGGAATTCTCCAGGCCAGAATACTGGAGTGGGTAGCCTTTCCCTTCTCCAGGGGATCTTCCCGACCCAGGGATCAAACCCAGGTCTCCCACCCAGGTAGATTCTTTACCAACTGAGCTATGACGGAAGTACCCCCCCCACACACAGGTAGAACCAAATCTATTTCAGAGATATATGCATCATGATTACACAGAAATAGATGCTTAGCAAAAACAAACAAAAATAAACAAACAAAAAATCAAATTCCAAAAGAAACAGTCCCATAATAATAGAAATGAGGTAACAGTAGTGGCAGGAAAAAAGAAACTTCTACTGCAGATTGCTGTACTTTAGAAATACCATAATACCTCACTAAGTGAGGCAACTCCATACAAAAACGTTTACTGAACTGATTCCTTGTATGGCACTACAATGGTACTTTAGGACAAAGTCACTCTTACTTGCAACTGTCATCTTCTGAATCTGATATTTCACTGTTGTCTTCATCCGCTACTTCAGAGCTATCTAGGCCCATCAAGATTTTACTGACGTCAGTTTTAAATACCTTCTCGTACAGCAATTCATAAAGCAGAGCTGCAGTTAACAAGAAAGAGATGTTACACAGCATTAATTTTATGTTCTAACATAAAACTGAGACGCCCAGGCTCCTACAACCCTAACTAAATACCTTTTAACACCTCACGATCAATAACACAATTTAATCAGAAAATTACCTAGAGAGCAACTAGACTTCTGTCTTTGCAGTTAGTTAGTTCAAAATTATCACTGCCTGTTGTCTGGATGATACTGAGGTAGATACAAGATGGTGAGAAAGAGGGTCTCTTGGGGACTCGGTTGAGGGGTAGACACCACTGTGATGAATTCTTAGTGCACTTGTTTTGGTAAGGCTTACTGTAATTAAACCAAATGCGAGTCCTGAACTCCAGGCAGAGATTGTGAGCATCTGGTAATACATCTCTCTGTTTTCTGGAGTGTGGGTTTGTTTTTGTTTTTGTTTTCCTCTTTTTGGAAAGCAGAAACGTTGTCTCAATATGCTTCCATGGTTGCTGAGAATACATTTTACAATGGTTTCTTTTTAGTCCATTATGAAAAGGTATCTTCTTTCTAGCACATTTGGTGTTCCTTAAGTCTTCCACCCAAGCCTCTTCAGGTTGGGTAGGTGGTGTGACCTCTCTAGTTCTCAGTCTCTTCCTGTGTGCAGCTGGGGTAAGAGCACTTCACTGCGCTAGGATTAAATATGACAACAGTGCAGAGGCTTCGCACAGTGTGTGCGACCACAGTCAGTCACTGCTCACTGCGCATGTTCAATTTTCTCGGCCTTGGCCCACAGCTGTGATACCTTTTTGTATTACTGTTAGCTTTAAATATGTCAATACATTAAATACAAGTAACGTAAAATTTTAAATTGAGATGTGAAGTTTGGCTGTCTGTATCCTGGGCTATGTTCTCTGCCTCTCCCAGTCAATCAAAAGCTGGACATTCCAGCTTTGAAAAGGTAAGCATCACGTGCTGTCTGTCCCGGTCCCCCTTAGCTAAAGAACAGGGGGGAAAAGCTGTCATATGCCTAGCACAGTGCTTCGTATGAGTCATGTACATGCACTTTGTCAGAACAGATGATAAAGGAGATAAAGAAGGGAGGAAGGCCCTGCCACAGCAGTAATTCTTAACTGGGAGAGGTGGAGAGGTTTTACCCTCCCAGGAAACACCTGGCAAAGTCTGGAGACATCTGTGGTTGTCACATGGGGGAGAGAGCTCTACTGGCATGTCAGAAGGTCACTTAGTTGTGTCCAACTCTGGCGACTTCACGGGCTCCCCTCCCATGGAATTCTCAAGGCAAGAATACTGGAGTGTGTTGCCATTCCCTTCTCTAGGGGACCTTCCTGATCCAGGGACCAAACTCAGGTCTCCGGCATTGCAGGCAGATTCTTTACCATTTGAGCCACGAGGGAAGCCCCACTATTGCCTTATATAATAGATGCTAAACATTCTACAATGCCCACAACAACCCCCAAAACAAAGAATTATGTGCCCTAAATATGAATAGTGCCAAGGTCAAGAAACCCTGGTCAAGTGACAAATACAACCAAATACTGATTTCCTGAATCATTGAGATTTTCAAGCTATGCACTAAAAGCTTTAAAAACACACAAATCAAAAAAATAAAAAATAAAAAAAAATAAAAACATACAAATCTTGATGAATGATATTAATTACCACAGGAAAATATAACTTAGTATTTACAAGCCAAACTCTAATCTACTAGCGCCTTTTTCCTATTGAAACAAGTTTTTATTCGAGCGTTTAGATTTTTGGTAACCTAAAGTTCTCGGAAATACATTTTTACACAACAGAACAGTGTATCTTCCCAGAGTTGTTTGCCTAAGACCGTGAAGCCTCGGAAGAGAACCTCCGCAGCAGCCCAGGGCGATACTCACACTGGCACAGGGCCGAGCTCTCCTTGTACTTGATGGGGTAGACAATGTCATAATGATTGCCGTTTGAGAAACACAGCAACACCTGAAAGGGGAAACACAATACACTCAGCCCTTCACACACAACACCAACACAGCTCCTTATATCTCTAATACCTCAGTTACTAGTAAATCAATTTCCAGGCAGACTGTTTTAGAAGTAACCTAAAGCTGTAATGTGGTCATGGTACATCCACATGTTGAAATGTTACAAAGCCAATGAGTCAGAAATTCCTAATGACTTGGGGAAATGCTGACTGGATCACGAAAATCACACACAATCTGTAAGAACAAATGATGTCAACTATTGAAAGAGAAGGGTTAGAAGACTATAAGAAAATATTCTAAAACTTTAATAATGCTTACCTCTAAGGAGCAGAATCAAAAGTACATTTTTTTCTGCTTTACAGCTTTATGTACCTTCTAAATAATCGATCACTTATGCAAAGAGCAACACACACTGACTTTGCTTAGACTACGTCATATTCCAAAAACTACACTGTAAAGGCCAGATCCAGAGCCAGGCGCCTCGGACACCCACAAGTCCTTACAAAGGCGTATTTACCTCGGTTCCCTTCCCCCTGCCACCATAAACGTGGCGACGAGACACTGCAACTTGGCCTGGATAACCCAATGCAGATCATGAAAACAAAATTCTCTAGTAATGAATCATGGTGTTTTTTTCCCCCCTTTCTAGGCTGTACATCATTTTTCAGTTGTTTCTGCTTTGTGACTAGATAACACCTTAGCCAGTAAACTACCTCTGATATGGGAAATATATCACAGTTAAGTGTTTCTGGATGCAACAGTAGAACCTATTTTCACAAGTTATTTTTCTATGTAATGTATATATTGATGTAAAACAGTAATAGTCTAGTTGATCACATACACTGGCATCTCAATTATTTTTCTCTAATAAAACGTCACGATAGAGTTCAACATTTGTGTAGAAAAACAAATACAAAATAATAAAACTTGTGAATGATTAATAAGAACTTAAAAAAACTCAAAAAGTCACTGAAAAATTATAGCTCAGGTTCCTTTACTTGGTTCCTTTACATAAATCCTTTAGAAAAACTTAGAACAATTCTTACCTTTTCAGGAAAATTATTTTCAGTTACTTGTGAAGGAGAAACATTTGGTTTCTGGTAAATTATAAAATCTTTCCTGAAAATAACATTTAGAAATTATTTCTGATGAAATACACTTCACAAATTGAGATTTAATCATTCGTTCATTCATTCACTCAAGAGTCAAGTACACCAGGCAACATGCTAGGCGCTGGAGAAGGAGCAGTAAGCAAAAGGCAGGAACGGAGAATTAAGCTGGAACATACTTATGTAAAAAGGATCCTTTTAAAATAGTAAAATCTTAAATAAAATTTTATACATAACTTCAGATATAATTCTAAAAGTAGACTCAAAACCTCAGAAATCATGGAGATGAAATTTATAAAGACATTTTGAAAAGAAAAACTAAAGCATTCATCTGATCTGCTAACAGACAAAAAGTTGTAAAATTGATAATATGGTGCTTTGCCTTTGTTCTAGTAGCCATTCAAAGCTACCAGCCTTGAGAAAGTAGGAAATCATTTCTCTAGAAGGTTCCTAAGTGATTCTGCTATTTTAACAACTTTGTTAGAGTGGAACATATTAATTTCCCACTGGCTTTATTTTTGTTTACCTATGTTATTACAGGGCTTACCTGTACATAAGAGAAAGGGCACTTATTTCCACTTGTCCAACCCATTCCTGTATTGAAGAAAAAACGTTGGCCCATAAGCATCTACTTTTTACAATACCTTAATACACATCTTTATATGATATACTAATTAGCTAGAGGAGCTCTTTAATTTTTAATTTGTTTAATTTCAGGATAATTGCTTTACAATATTATATTGCCTACTGCCATTATGTCAAAATCAATCAATCACAGGTATATTTATGTTCCCAACATCGTGAAACTCCCTCCCAACCCCCACCCCAGCCCACTCTTCTAAGCTGTCACTGAGCACCAGTTTGAGCTCCCTGCATCACATAGCAAATTCCCACTGGCCATCTATTTTACATACAGTAATATACACATGCTTCCACTCTACTCTCTCAATTCTCCCCACCCTCTCCTTTCCCCACTGTGTCCACAAATCTTTTGTCTATGTCTGCATCTCCACTGTTGCCCTGCAATAGGTTCATCGGTACCATATTTCTAGATTGCACATATATGCGTTAATATACAGTATTTGTTTCTCTCTTTCTGACTTACTTGGCTCTAGGTTCATCCTGGAACTGACTCAAATGCATTCTCTTTAATGGCCCGAAGAGCTCATTATTAGTAGTACTGAGAATACTATAAAAATATTTTTATAAAACGGGCTATAACATACACTAAAAAGTAGCCCAAGTCTTGGTAACAAATCTCCTTAGTAACAGGGCTGGAATAAGAATTCCTATTGATGTGGCAGGATGACATAGTAGTATCTCTAAGCTGAGAACTTACAGAAGGCAAAGATTCTAACTGAGCACTCAGGACAGAGCCCAGCACAGAGTATGTGCCCAGAAAACAGGATACTGACCAGAAGCAGAACTCAAGGATCAGAAAGGGTGAGAACGGGCAGGTCTGGTCTCTTCAGAATAATCGAAGGTACAAAGAAAGCAGTGTACCAGGAATCATTTTAACATGTGGTAGAAGTTCTAGTACTAAAGGAGTACTTTAAGTCCTTAAGCTTTACAGAAGGAAATGGCCAGTATATATCAAAAATTTAAATACTCTTTAACCTAGCAATTCAACTTCTATAAAACTATCCTAAAGAAATATTTCATATGTCCACAAAAGTGTATATAAACAAGGATGGCCACTATTGCTATCTGTAATAATTTAAAAAAATTTTCTAAAGATAGCCCCTAGGTTTCACTAATAGATAAGGAATAATTAAATAATTTATCATTCACCCAAACTATGTATGGAAATATCATGCAATCACCAAAAAGAATGAGCTATACACCTATGAAATGACCTGGAAAGATCACTCAGACTATTAGGTGGAAAAGTAAGTCAGTAAAATAATCCTATTGTGCAAAACAAAATAAATATATATGGATACATACACACAGAAAGAGGACTAGAAGGATACATCCTAAACTGACAGTGGAAACAGGAATTTAAAGATGAGGGGAAAAGTAAGGATTTTCACTCTTCATTCTGTAATAAATCTTTTACCATGAGAACGTATTCCTAGACTACCTGTGAAATTAGTAAAGACTCAATACTAAGAGTTACTAAAAATAAGAACTATAGTAAATGAATGCTGCCACTTTCATCTTTAAAGAAGAGACGTTCGAGATAAGGAAAGGATTTTGAATGATGATTTGAAATCCTCTCAGAAAAGGATCATCTTTCCCCACAGACTTTGCACTTCAATAAATCTTAAAAGTTGGCTCTGTTTTTCAAAATGAAATAGGTGCCATACATTAAAATAGATTTATTAGAATAAGCCTCTGCCTAACGATCACAGCCTCTCATAAACTCCACAAGCAATACCTTCTGGTATAGAGGAAATCCTTCCCTGAAACCATCTGCTGAGATCATAAACCCAAGCTACTCCATTTTGTGTGGAATGCATTGCATCACTTCTAGTGTCAACAAGACACTACATCTCAAATAAGGTATCATTTTGTAAGTATTTAATCTTCAGAATAAATTCTGTTGTAGTCTGGTTAAGTAGACAATGGCCATTATATCTTGCCTTCTCTAACAATTTTAATTTTCTAACTTATGTTCTATCATTGTCTTCTACCTGAATGCTATAATTTTACTTACTCAACACTCCGTTTAGTCTACTTCCTCATTGTGGGTAAGAGCCCAGCATTTCTACAAAATCTATTTTAACTAAAGAACTATACTGTATCAAAAACACTAATTTACGTGTTCTTAGATAGTCATCAAAAGCAAACTTTCGTTCCTCAAAAGACACTATTAAGAACACTAAAAGACAAGATACAAATAGGAAGAAAGTACTGGAAAATATATATCCAGTACAGAATTTATTATACTCGGTATAAAATACTCTTATAATTCAACAAACACAAAATAATAAAAGACAGACTCTATAAGCAAGACATTTCACCAACAAAGATATACGGACGGCCAATAAGCACATGAAAAGATTCTCATCATTACTAGAGAAATGCAAGTTAAGACCACGAGACACCACCACACAGCTACAATTTTAAAAGGCTGACAATACTGAGTGTTGATGAAGATGCAGAGCAGCTGGAATTCTCATTATTGCTAATAACAAAGCAAAGTAGCATAGCCACTTTGGAAAACAGATTAGCAATTTCTCATTAAGTTAAACATGCATTTACCATATGACCCAGGAATTCCACTCTCAATAATATTAACAATATTAATTAAGAGAAAAGAAAGCATATGTCCACAGAAAGACTTTCAACCAAATACTCTTAGCAGCTTTAATAACAGCAGCAAACTGGAAAGAAATCATATATCCATCAACTTGTAAATTGCTGAAACAAGTTGCAGTACATCCATACAATGAATGACCACTCAGCAATAAAAATGAACTGTCACACAAAGGACAACATAGATGAATCTCAAGGTGCTTCCATTACGCTAAGTGAAAGAAGCCAGACATGTAAGACTACAAACTATATCATTCTATTTGTTCGAGTCTCGAAAAGGCAAAACTTCGCACATGGGTGGGTGCAGGAGGAGTAGAGATCAACTGCCAAAAGGTATGAGAGACTTTCGGGAGTGACGGAAATGCCCTGTGCGGTGTCTGTGGGGGGATCACACAGCTGTACGCATCTGTCAGATTTCGTCAAATTATAAACTTAAAATATCTGTTATATGTCCATTTTACCTCTGTAAAGCTGACAAAAATATATTCTTTTTGAGGCATTTTTCAAAATGCTCCGTTGACATTTTTAAGAAAAAAGGAGAGAGTCCTCTTTCTCTGAGAACTGAGTGAGGCAATGGAGCTTATCAATTGACTACATTTCTCTCTTCGTTTCATACATTCCATGTATCAGGGAGAAAGAGAAAAAAGACAGAAGTATTTACTGCTAATAAGCACACACACCTGTTCTGTTCAGAAGGTGCCTACAACATCTGGAGGAGGTCTGCCCAGAGTGGGGAGGGGAGTGTCCTGGGAATAACACATCTGGCTGGCCAGCACCCTGGGAAGGAGACACCCTGTTCCCAGGTGCTCAAAACTGCAGCAACCTGCCCTCCCCATCCCCTGCAGATTCCCAAATCAAGCTCCATTCTGTTTACACTGCCTCACCTCCCTCTCTGTCCCCTTCTCTCTTGGGATATCTCTTCTATCCTGTCTCAGACCCTCACAGCCCAAGAACCTGAACTGCTCACAAAGATTACCATAAAATGATATCGTGGGGTTTTTTTTCTAACTAAAAATTAATAAATGGTCTTTGTTGTTCCCTTCATCTTTTACAAAGGAAATAAAAATCACCAGTAATAGCTGGAGAGAACTGTTAACATTCTGGTGTTTAATCTTTCCTATCTGTGACATAGGCTTCCCAGGTGGCACAGTGGTAAAGAATCCACCTGCCAATGCAGGAGACTCAGGTTCAATCCCTGGGTCAAGAAGACCCCCTGGAGAGGAGAACGGCACCCCACTCCAGCATTCTTGACTGGGAAACCCCACGGACAGAGGAGACTAGCGGGCTACAGTCCACAGGGTCACAAAAAGTCAGATTATGACTGAAGTGATGGAACAACAGCAGCAACTGTAGCATCATACCTATACTTCTTAGGACACACATGCTTTCTCGCTGGTACTAGACACTCTTCCCTACTGCAGGGACACTCCTGAGAACAGCATCCAAAGCCCAGTGACTTCTGCATCCCCGGGGCCTGGCCATTCTAAGCCCACAACAAGCACTCAGATTAACGTCAGGGGACTGAAGAGACCCCGCACGATGATCAAACACCTTACTCCTGTTAGTATACCCTTTCCTCCCCATGTGACTCCTCTTGGCGTCTTCTTTTGTTGTCGTTCTAAATCTAACTGATTATCTCTGGGGATGAGGGAACATTCTACATGGCATTCCGTTAACATTTGGATTTTTACACAAAGAGCATTAGTTTTCTCAGCGGGAGAAGAGAAAATTACAAACAGAAAAATTCTTTTAATTTCAAAGTGACTGAGAAAGTGCTGGCAGTGGGAGTCAGTGGGGAAGGGCTGCCCTTCAACCCTCAACAGTCTCTTCCTACTTCTCACGCGGACCGTGTTAAGGGGAATGCAACCTGTCTTTTCAGCTGCCTAAGGAAGCAATCGAATCCTGTCCACTAAGCCCCATACACACACCAACACCACACTCTGGAAATCCTCAGCAGTGTTATTTTAGGCCTTTTATACTACATTCACGAGTCGTCAGGACAGATCAAGAAAGCCTGACTCTGTCCCAAGCGAGGCAACGCTCACGGCACAGGGCACAGCACCAGCTGTCTTCCAACTAAATGTGCACCTAAGGCAGGAACTGTGTATAAGGAAACTCCTACAAACACTGCAGTTTTAACCTCACACTGTAATGAATTTGGAACACATTATTTAATATATAAAAAAAATAGAAATATATCAGATTACGACATACCTGTGGATTTTCCAAACGTTTTAAATATTCTTCAAATGACCCTTCTATAAACTGCAAAAAGGGAAAAAGGCCTATTAGAAATCCATCAAAAGTTAATTTCTTCACTGTGAATTACTGAATGTTTACACAAACCTTGGATACAGCTGTAACAGTAATATATATATACACACACACACAAACACACCGAAAAAAATCTAATTATGAAAATATGTACAAAATATTAAGAAAATATCATAAAGATCGAACAGAATTTAAAAAGGAAACAGTGTCAGGAGACATTTCCCGGACAGGATCTGGAGGGGCACTAGGACAGCACCCTCTGAGCAGGCGGCAGTGCAGGGGAATCACCTGGAGAGTAAGCACGGGCGGCTCCGCTCCGGCTCCGCTCCGGCGGGGTGAGCACAGGGCGAGGTGCTCGCCTGCACGCCTGCCTGTGCCAGGAGCAGAGGAGGGCTATCAGACTGACGGGGAGGCAGCGCATGGCTCAGCGGGTGACATCAGCAGAGCATTTACGTGAGTGAAGCGGCACTTAAAGACTAACTGGGTAATGGCCAATGCTGAGCGAAAGACAGATGCAAGAGCTAAGAAATATTAGTTTCCTAACAGCTATCAATAGTCACTGTCTCTTAGATCAATTATACTAAAAACAAAGACAGGAACTAATCATGCTAAAGATATTTTGAAGAATCAACAACATTTTTCTAATCCAGCTTGTCTCATTGTTATTTTAACGAAAAAAAACAAAAAAATCTGATTTGATTCAAGCTATATGATTACATTTTTTGCTTTTCTCATAGCAGTTGCACTAATTTAATTGAGAAAGCTCTAGAAGACATTCATCTGAAACACCAAATTCAATTTTATTTCAATTAAAGTCTCAGTTAATTTAGCAAAGTGATATACTTAAAAACATTAAAATATACTGCTTGGTCTATAAAAATCTTTTAAATGCCCTTTAAGACAGAGATTAATTCTTTTATAGATGATATACTCTAATTTCCAAAAGTATCCTAAGTTTAAATATATACTTGCACTAAAACAGCCACATATTTGAAAAATTCCACCAATCAGAGACTGCTGTTCTCTATTAGTTTATTATTTATAAAATTAAAAAAAATAAAACAACCCCACAGAACCATTCAAAGTTGCAAGAGACTTAGGCTGTGGTCTGACACAAGCCTGCATCCAACTGATTCTTCTTAATAATCAGAAAGTACTTACCTAGGCCCCTGACTAAACCTTTTCAATAAAAAGGCACACCCCTCTACCCTAGACTGCTGCTAAGTCGCTTCAGTCGTGTCCGACTCTGTGCGACCCCACAGACGGCAGCCCACCAGGCTCCGCCGTCCCTGGGATTCTCCAGGCAAGAATACTGGAGTGGGTTGCCATTTCCTTCTCCAGTGCATGAAAGGGAAAAGTGAAAGTGAAGTCGCTCAGTCATGTCCAACTCCTAGCGACCCCATGGGTCTGCAGCCCACCAGGCTCCTCCACCCATGGGATTTTCCAGGCAAGAGTACTGGAGTGGGGTGCCATTGCCTTCTCCGCTACCCTAGACAGTCTTTTCCAATTCTGGTCAATAGAAACTGGTAGAGGTATTCATTGTAAAGAAAGCGAAACTTTCCCCCTCAGAACTTTCAACCTCTGATCATACCACCTAAGACTATAAGAGCTGAATAAATATATGCAAAGCACTTAAAACAATGCCTGCTGACAGAAATGCTCAATAAATGCTGGCAATTTCCATTACTGTCAACAGAGCTTTACCCTCTGGAGCCAATATTAACTAATTCACTTGTAGTTTCTTCAAACAGTTAAAGACCACCTCTCTACCCTACCTTCCTCTCCACCATAATACTCTCTTATCTAGCCTCCACATTACCAGCTTTTTAAAATAAGACAAGTTTTCAAATCTTCTGATCAAGCAGGTAACTCTCCTTCCTGGAATATATTACTGTTCATCTTAAAACATGGTATCCAAAAAAATGTCACCAGTAATAAAAATTTTGCTTAAAAATAGGAATTCCAACCCAAGAGCACCTTTAAACACTATTTACCTATTAAGTCTTAGAATTGAGTTACATGCAAAGTGTCAATGTTCTTTTGGCAGTCAACGGGGAGAAAATACCACTAAAGGTTGTCAGATGATAATTCTACATCATAAAACCAATAACTAGTAAATCTTACAAGGCTTTCAATATAAAACAAAAATAGGTCACCGTGGCATCTATTTCACAGCCTACTACATACTACTAAGAAAATTACAGTCAGTTGATAAGATATTCTGTTAAGTACTAATTAACTATACTACATTCTATTAACTACTAATCATTATTTATATAATTACAATGTTCTGATATGTGGTTCATAATGATGACCCCTGTAAATTAAAAATCTATAAATACCTCCTGATAAAATCAGAGGCTCAACATTAGCTATGCTCAGTATATTTCTTACACTCCAAGGTCTGCAACTGTTTACAGTTCCCAGGGGGTCACTAACCAGGGAAACCTGTCAGCCTCCCTGCTCATGTCAAACAAAGCTCACCAGTAATGTGCTCAGGTCCCGCCCAAGTCACCCTGCCAGCCTCCACAGCTCTGTGACCCATCTGTCACAGCAGCTTTCTAAATGTCTGAATAAATGAACACCACAAAATGGCCTTTAAAACAAACAAAAAAATCACAGCTGACTATGGATTTGAATTTGAATTCAAAACAGCAGTTCGTTTTTATAAGGTTTCTCTTCATAACCTACAATCAGGTCCAACCTGTGAAATTCCCACTAGACCACTTGAACAGCCAACAGGTACCTGTAAGTCAAGGCACCATTACATGTTTAAGATTATACATCACCTCTTCAAATTTCTCTCGGTTCTCCCGAAGGTAATGAATGCAGGCCATCCTGACTTCAACATGGCGAGACTGGGAGTGCAGCACCTGTGGAGGAAAGAGCGGCACACTCTCAAGCTCTCTGTCAGAAGAAGTCATGAAGCTATGACCTAGTACCTTCTCTCACACCCAACACAACCTCCCCACCAACAGAGGTCAGTCTCCATCTCCCTTTCTAACTCTGCATTCACTCTCACCTCTTCCACTAACCTGAGAGCCGGCATAACACAGACCAACAACAGTACCTCTTAAGTCAGATGTCACTCTATGGAGAGCTTGTCACCATTTCTCCTTTAGGTCACTGAGACCATCCCTCTGGGGAAATTTTTGTAAACTTACGCTTTCCTCTCCTGGCCAGCCCTCTACTATTACTTTGCTCGTCACGAAGCAGAGCTGACAGAATCCCTGCTACGCAGAGCTCAGCTTCATCCTCGGCTGGTTGGAAAAGAGAACGAACAGGTGACTTCAACAAAGAAATAAGTCTTTGAGGCTTTATGCCTGTAATAGAGAAATTGATTTTTCCCAGTAACTTTGAATTACTTGCCTTATGTATAAATGTAACTCCACCATGGTTTGAGAAAAATTAAGGCACTCATTCTTAAATCCTCAGCTGTCAGGCTTACACGATTCTGGAAAGAACATCCAGGGAGCAGCACACAGGATGCAATCGTGTCTCTGTGTGTTGTCATCCCAGTGGCTTTCAAACGTGCTCTTCTGCCCCAAATCTTAAAGCACCACCTGAAATAAGCCATACTACGAAGATGATCCACACCCTCTCACTTTGCAGCCTCTGTTGTCTTCTGTTAAACAACTAGTTCAACAAAAGAATAACTTACTGGCATTTTGTGTCTTAATAAAAGTCTAAAGCTTTGGTTTGAAACCCTCTGGCCAGTCTCTAATGCTTTACCATGCTAAAAAAGATTAAAATTGTTTTCTACTACTAGTTGTCTCAAACGAAGGTGTTCCTGCTACCCTGCAAGGTCAAGGTAGGAGGGACGAAACTGACATTTAAAATAACATCTCAAAACTACTATCCAGGGCTCTTGAGAATTTCTATTATTATAAAGTAGCTTTAAGAGTTACAGTTTCAACTGAGTGAGTCTCCTTTATGTTCAGGGTGAGCAGAGAATTCAGGAAAAGGGAAGCTCCAGTTGCACCTGTTACAGGTCTCTCTGGATAACAGCCAAGGCTCATTTATATCCACGGAACCAAGAGGCACAACTGCCTGGAGAGCTAGCAGGTCCCTTCACATTCAGATACTCTGACAAGGCGCTAAGTGAGGTTAGCAATGCCCATTGGTCTTCAGCATACTAGCTGGCTTTCAGCTTAACAAGTATGCTAACACTGCTGTCTTTAAGAACTACAAAAAAGTAGCCATCCTTACATACTCTAAGCCTCCAGTACTGGAAGGACTATCCAAATGCAAAAATAACCACCACACAATTTTTTTGCCCATTCAACAAATGACATTTAGTAACACTTCCTTCACAGAAGCTATGCTAGATGCTATTATGAATCAACATATTAGTCTGAGTAATCCAGTGTCATCCGATAGGGCATTTCTGCCATTAGCAGAGCGAAGCTAGTCTTATAGCCATTTACCTAGCAACAGGTGGCAGACATAAGTGAATAAAGCTTATGATTTTACATCAAACACAATGACAGGCATGTCTCTAGTTTTTTCTCCTTTAACAAACATTTCATTAGCACAGGAAATCTGAAGATGTTACTCAGAAGCAAAATCCTCAGTGCAAGGTGCCCAGGGTGCTGGGGCTTTATAGAGCAAAGGAATGTTAAGAGAAACGAGGCTAAATCACAACTGTTGAAAAGCAAGTTCAAGGGCACTCAGGAAGAATTCAAATGGTATGACAAATATCTTTGCAAATTATTATATACATGAAAACAACCTAGAAATAGGCAGCTTTCCAATCTTAGGGCAGACAGAGATAAACACAGAGAAAGGCTGAGACACTCTGCTTCACCAAGCCCTCTAAGAGGGCCCTATTTTTAGCTCCAGGGCCACAGAGCTGATTCAGGTCAGGCCTCCTGCAGGCCCCAGGCCAGAAGCGTAAAAAGGGAAGGGGTTATTTAAATCAGGTAATTTGGAGGGGAAGACTCTGGCTAAACCAAGTCTCTCCCCCTGCATTTCCCCGCCAAAGGCTGCCATTTAGATCACTTACTGTGACTCCCTGGTAGAAATGGTAGTTACTTTAATATTACTGGAGAAATTGTTGGCAGAAAGTAAATCCTTTGTGCATACTGTTAAAGGGCAGCCTGAGGATGCCGTTACTTCCCTCCCCCCCACCAACACACATGCCACCTTTGGCCATGAAGACTACACCTGTGGTCCATGTCTACCAAAGAACCGAGTTTGCCCCAAGATTCACCGTAGCCAACTTTCTATAAGCTCAGTATACTAAAAGTCAGCATCCCAGAAATGGAAGGGATAGTCCCGCATGCCTAATTTAAATCACATCACAATGAGATAAAATAAAATGCATTAGCTACTGTTACCAATGAGCTCTCAGTGTAACCAGCTAGCTATTGTTCCTTTCTACTTAAAAAGAGTCTGTACAATCGAGTTTGCCAATTATCTACGGCATGTAGTATTGAAACCAGCCACACCTTTCTGCTTCAAAACTAGGATGTGGATAATCCAACTCCAAAGCACCATAGTTCTCATATTTCTATTTGCTTCCACCTCTTTCCTTACCAAACTCTTGCTAGAGCCAATAATATGTTTCAATAGGGATTGAATTCACTTCCACATCTTCCCTCTGCTTCTGGAGGTGATGAGGAGACTCAGGAGGCTGAGGCGGACGAAGCAGGACAGATGGTGATCCTGGGACAGACTGTTTACCTACTAATAGTAAAGACTGGGATCTGTTTGTGTGAACATCTCCCAAAGCAACATTAGAACATCTTAAAATTCTAAATATAAGAGAAATCGATTGAACTGAAAAAGACCCAGCTCAGTTTGGGGAGCTTTGCAAAGAATGTTTGAATGACAATGCTGGCCACAAAATGCAAAGGTTTGGACCAGCTACATCAATTTCTTGTTTCCAAAAAAAAAAAGATCTTACTCTACTTTTGTGAAAACAAGGGCCTTTGGAAAACAAGTGGCTGGCCTTTGGACTTTGAAAAAAAATAAGAATAGATTGGTCTATAGATGTTTACATTTATAAAAACGTTTACTCACAAAAGACATTCCGAAAGCTACTTAGCATTAAAAAAGGTGAGAGAAAGAGAACCAGAAAAACTCGAAAAGCGGGCAGGAGAGGGAAGCGGTAGATCTTAGGCCAAAGGACAGCAAACTGTGAACGGTAGGAAATGCACACCAGGACAGTAATGTGAAACTTATGTCCAACTAATTCAACAGCTATTTTTCAATACAGAATGTATCTGGGTGACTGCACACCTACCAGCTACAGTGTTACGTAATAGGGAATAAGCTCCCTTACCAAAAAAATAAATCAGAAACATCCTCCCAAGAACTGTACTACAAAGTGATTTTAACCATTAAAGGGGAAGAATTCGGCCAAGGACCCAAAGGACCCCAGATACAGTCTTCCTTCCTACTACCAACTTTAAAACACTTTTTCTAAGTCAATTATTTTTTTAGTACACCTACACTGCCTTGCAGAGCATTAAAAGAAGGTGGAATCTACTCAAAGACAATCCTGTACAAATATTCTACATTTTCTAAAGTCTGGTTTTCCCAAACTGCACATTTCCCCGACTCTTGACTCAGGTGGACATCCGCGGGCTTGGCTACCCTTCGTTCCAAAGTCCAGTAACAGGGGGAAAAAAAAAACCATGATCCCACGAGTCGAGTATGGTGCACCACCTCCTCTAGTAAACATTCGGCTTACTGGTGTGAATGCTGTGCTCGTAAAGCCAAGGGGAGGCGAAAAACAGCATTTCGCCAAGTTCCCACCCCTTCAGCAAGGGTGCAGACTCTCCGGCAGGCCTCACGGGCTAGCTGCAACTCATTACCTCTTCGCCAGGAGGGACGACACCCAGATAATTTACAGGTTTTTAAGTTTCGATTCGGAGCTCCCAGTCCCAGGGCAGCGTCCGGTTCCGGGGCGACAATGGGCCGCTGTGACGCCTGCGGGGCCACGCGCAGCCCGGGTTGGGGTGGGGGGGCAGCCCGCCCGCCGCTTCCCACCCGGCCCCCCGCCGATCGCCCCCTCCGGCCCCCGCCCCGTTACCTGCTCCGCCACGGCCCGAAACAAGCACGACCCGTCCTTGGCGACCAGCTTCCGATACAAGCCCAGGGTCCGCAGATAGGCGTCCATGGGCGTCGCGTCCTCGCGGGGCGCCGCGCCGCCCCGGTCGCCGCCGTCGGGGGCGCCGACGGCCGCCTCCATGTTGCCGGTCGCGCAGCAGGCCGGGCGCGGCGCGGGCTAGCCCCACATGGCCGCGCCGCCGGCTCCTGGACGCCCCGGCCGGGGACGGGCAGCGGCTGGGGCTCGGGCTCGGGCTCGGGCTCGCGCTGGGCGGGCGGCGGCAGGCGGCGGCGGCGGCCCGAGGCGGCGGTCCGCGCGCATAGGGAGCCCTGCCTAGTGCATGGCCGGGCGCACGCGGCCGCCTCCCGCGGGGCCACGCGCCCGGGGAGAACCAGGCGGGGGATTCACCAAAACCCGCAAGCGAGCAGTCACTTGACGCGGGCCTCGCCGCCCGGCTCAGCCACTGGGGCCCGGGGGTCCCGCCCCCGCCACAAGTTTCCTCGCCAGACCCGGCGGAGGCGAGGAAAGCCCCGTAACCCGAGCGCGCCGGCCCGGACTCTTGGTGAAAGCGAGGCCTGCGGGCCCCCGCGCGGCCCCCACACCAGGAGCCGAGGAAGCCGAGAGAGAAAGGCGCGGCCTTCTCGTCTCCCCACCTCGCAGGAGGGCGCCGGAGGGGCGGAGAGCGGGCGGGGGCGCCCGGCGGGAGGGCAGCACCCTCGCAGCCCAGACTGTGTTTTCGCTTTCGGCCCCGATAGCGGAGAGGACGGCGGGAGGTGTAGTTCGGGCAGCGGCAGGAAGTCGGCCTGTGGCGGGCGGGGACGCGCGGCCGGCCTACCCGGCGGGAGGAGGCGCCCGGGAGGCGCGCGGACTACAAGTCCCTACAGCGCGGCCGCCGCCGCCACCCGGAGCCGGCTTCACGCTTCCCGGGCACCGCGCGTCCTCCAGCAGGCCGAGGGTCTCCGCCTGCAGACGCGCGGAGACCTGCGCGCGCCGCCCCGCCCGGCCGGCCGGCCGCCCGGCCGCCCGCCCTCCCTCTGCGCCGCGGGCCTGCGGGATGTGCGCGCGCCCTGCGTGCGTGGAGTTGCCAGGGACACGGAGGCCGCTGGGTCGGCCCTTTGTGTATTTCCAAAC
This sequence comes from Giraffa tippelskirchi, assembly GCF_054371585.1. Lineage (NCBI taxonomy): Eukaryota > Metazoa > Chordata > Mammalia > Artiodactyla > Giraffidae > Giraffa > Giraffa tippelskirchi. Next base: position 54,906,302 of record NC_137285.1, read on the forward strand.
AGAGGGCGCACCTGTCTGCTCCCCTCCCCCCTCCTCTTCCCCTGACGTTTCCATGGAGGTGGCTTTAACGGCTTAAGCAGAAAATAGACCTAATTGGCCAAGGCTCCTGGCACTTGCATCGTGCGGGGCGATACAGGCTGTCCATAAATCAGCCGTGGACTGCTGATTCCTACTAGAGATGAGAAGTACAGCTCTTGCGGTATATAGCAAGATGATGCCTTTGCCACAGACATTTTGGTTCACCTTGCCACTGTGGCTGCCCACCTCAGCACAAAAGGATGTCGCCGGTCGGAAAAACTTAAGATTTTTTTTCTTCCTTTTTAAAAAACCATCTTGTAACTGTTTGACAGCGTGCTGGACGTGCCCTGGGTTCCAGCGGTGTTTGCTGGAGGATTCCTGTTCAACTTCCCACCCTGCGAAGTTGAATGACACTGTATGCCTTTAGAACCTAGAATTTAGCCAGCTTGTTTTTCTGACACCAGAATTTTATGTTTATTCAAGTACAACAGCGTCTGGTATCCCAGTTTTTTAAATACACGGTTAATCATAAAATCTACTCTTGAAGCCATGGTGCGGCAGGGTGGGGCTGGGGAGACTGAAGCGATACTGTAGATTCAGACATGTGGTCAAACAGACTCTTTGGAATGGGGGGCAAGGCAGGCCAGATGGTGAGAGTCCAGTGCAAATTACTGAAAATTCTATTTGAGAAATCTGTTTTCAGTACTTGGTGCAAACAATGACTCGTGTGTTCACTCTCCTTGAAACGTTTAGATTTGATTTCTTAAGGTTTAAAGATTCAAATATCCAATGGTGCTGTTTTTAGAGAAGACAAAAAAAGGATTCTGACCTAAATGAATTTTCTTGTCCCACTATTGAATTTTGTACATTTAGAAAAATCTAGTTTCAAGTCAAACCTGTTGCTTTTCCTTCGTTAAAAATATATAATTTAAAACATATGATTGCACTCTCATTTCACTCAAAAAGAACTGCCCAGTTTTGCCACTACTTACAATATGGCATTTTCTTTTTATAAATATGACTTGCCTTTTAAACCCACAGAGGAATTGAAAGTAAAGTAATATCTAAACAATAGCTTAAATATTGAATTCTTAAAATGAGTAGATTCTGTAGTATTAATAAGCAACAGACTTTCTGATATGCCAAAAGAAAACCATGCCTTTCCTAACATTTATGTAATATAGAAATAAAGAGTTCTGAAGCTAATCTCCAAATCAATAGGTATTCATGGAAAATCTACTGTGTCTAGCATGCTAGACAACTGCATTGCTAATTGTCTTGAGAACATATTGGAAACATATTTCCAGGGGCCTCACATTTGAAAATTTATCAATCCTTATTTTGTAATTGAAATGTTCATGACTACATTGTTTGTGATTACATTTATTTTTAGAAGCCATTAAAAAGCTTTGCTCACTTTTTATATGTGCAGTAATTTCATTTTGAGTGCCTAATAGTGTTTCAAGCATATTTTCTATTTTAAGCCTTATCTATATTTTAATCTTATTTGAATGTGCTTACATACATACATTTTTTAAAATGGAATATCACTATTTTTTAAAGCCCCCAGATTCCTTTGAAACACTTTGAAAAGGAAATCAAATACATCATTAACATTACCATGCCTTTGTTTTCCATTACAAAAATTGTACAAACAAATGAATACAATCATTTAAATAAGTATTCTAGTTGACACTACAGTTGACTTACAGTATTTTTTAAATGAATCATTAAATACTAAGAAAACAGAGGCCTTAATCACAATTCATCACCATTCTATGTAATCTTATAAAAATGTGGTTTGTTATCAGAGTACTAGAAGAATAACACATTTCCAGTCATTTCTACACTTGACGTCCTGACAAAATTACTTATTATCCTCATTCCTGCTAAATGAGTGCAGATCAGCCTCACTCTAAACTGCCTGCTCCTGCTTCCAAAATTAGAAGTAAAACACCTGTTGTATCTGACCAGGGGCCTGTTTAAGGAAATCCTTTAGGTATTTTGAGACCTGATCCAAAACAGACCCTCTGTATGCCAAATCCCCAAATATAGCTCCCTGTTTAGGCAACACTAAAGGATAACTTTAAACTGAACCAATGCTTATAGAAATTCACTTGCTAACATAAACCTCTGAAAGTTTTCAAGCAACGACATCTGATTGACCATATTCGCTCTGAGGAAGCCATTTCTGATTAGCAAAAGTGAAGAGCAAACATTTTAATCAAATATAATCTGAAGGATTCAATGCCCCTGAGAAGTTAACAGAATTAGTCATCCCAGGCAAATGTGTCAACTTTTTTCTTGAACACAGTTAAATACCTCAAGTCTGTTTGCTCTGACAAACTTTGGAGCTAATAATTGTATCTGGTGGAATTTTTTTGTTTTAAAAATGATAGATTTTCTGCAGCTTTTTTTCCAATAAAAGGTTAGGTGTTATGGTGGTGGTGTTTAGTCACTCAGTTGTGTCCAACTCTGCGACCCCATAGACTGTAGCCCACAAGGCTCCTTTGTCCATGGTATTTCCCAGGTAAGAATGCTTCAGTGGGTTGACATTTCCTTCTCCAAAGAGGCATTCTCCAGTATTCATTTATGGTAGGCATTCTCAAAGATGGCCCCAATGATTCCTGCCTCCTGGTATTCACTCTCCTGTATAATCGCCTCCACTTTATAGCAGGATTGGTCTCTGTGATCCACAGAATAGAGCAAAAGTGATGGTATTAATATATTACTGCTGAGATCAGGTTGTAAGAGATGTTTTTGGTTGTTCTCTTATATTTCCTCTCTTGTGGGTGACTCACTCTAGCGAAAGCGGTTGTTATGGGGAAAACTTAGAGAGAAGTTCTCCTGGTGGGGAACTGGAGCCTCAGCCAACAGCCGTGTAAGTAAGCTTTGAAGTGAGTCCTCCAACCCAGTCAAGCTTTCAGATGCAACTGAATGAGAAACCCATGCAACCCATGCAAACCCAAGCTTTCTCATGCAACTCCATGAGAAACCCCTCATCCAGCCAAGGTCTGAGATTTTTTTTTTTTTTAATTCAACCCCCCCTCCGCCCCCACCACACCTCCCACCAAGGATCCAACCCAAGCCCTGCCAGTGAAAGCACCGAGTCCTAACCACTGGACAACCGGGGAATTCCCCAGGTCTGAGATTCTTAATTCTAAGATTCTTGATCTCACAAGCTATGTGAGTTAAGACATTTTTCTTGTGTTAAACTCCTAAATGTTGGAACAACATTCCAAAAGTAAATCAGACAAACATAACACTCCATTATTTCTCTTTATTAGGTGTGTGTGTCACTTCAGTTATGTCCAACTCTTTGTCACCCCATGGACCGTAGCTCACCAGGCTCCTCTGTTCATGGGATTTCCCATCAAGAATCCATTCCCTTCTCTAGGAGATCTTCCCAACCCAGGGGTCAAACACATTGCAGGTAGATTATTTACCCACTGAGCCACCTGGGAAGCCCCTTTACTAGGTAGACATAGAATAGATGTCAATAATTCATGAAAATAATCACTAATTTAATATCCTTTGTGCTAAGCAAAGTTGCCAGTAAGCGGATTTTTTTTTTTACTTCATAAAATCCTTTACAAAATACAAAATCCTAAGAATGTCTGGGCTTTATTGCCACATAACATTTTGGTTTGTTTTCTATAAAAATTCAAGTAATTAAAATCCTACAAAAAAACCTGGTTTTGAGGAAAGAACTATTTCTCTCAGACCCTATGTGCTAGACTACTAACTGTGCTCCAGTTTACATATTGCTCCTGAATATTACCTGCATGGTCATGCACACATTTCCTACCTTGGAACTAAATGTGACCGTGTCACTACTGTAGGCCAATGAGATGCAAACAGAATTGATGAGTTTAATTTTCAGTATATTTGTGTTAGTTGCTCAGTCATGTCTGAGGCTTTGTGACCCCGTGTATCTGTAGCCCGCCAGGCTTCTCTGTCCATGGGATTCTCCAGGCAGGAATACTGGAGTGGGTAGCCATTCCCTTCTCCAGGGGATCTTCCCGACCCAGGGACTGAACCCTGGTCTTCTGTATTGCAGGCAGATACTTTACCATCTGAGCCACCAGCGAAGCCCTTAACTTCTAGTTCATTTCCTTAAAGATGAAGCCTCCTGCCCTCGACTGTCTTTCCTGCTTTTCTTCTGCTCATTTGAAAACGTGGTTGAAACAAAGCCAACACTAATTACAAAGACAATACTCTAAGAGAACAGATGAAGAAGTTGAAAGAAAACAGAGTCCCTCAATGCTTCAAGGCCAGAAGGTGTGGACTGTTTTATGAGAGAAAAATAAACTTACTTAACCAAGCATTTTTTGTTGTTGTTCTTGTTACAACTACTTAGTCTATGTATCCTGGCATATTTTTCTTTCAATATTAAATAATGGTGAGTGAAAGTTGCTCAGTCGTGTCCAGCTCTTTGTGACTCCATGGACTATGCAGTCCATGGAATTCTCCAGGCCAGAATACTAGAGTGGGTAGCCTTTCTCTTCTCCAGGGGATCTTCCCAACCCAGGGATAGAACCCAGGTCTTCCATATTGCAGACGATTCTTTACCAGCTGAACCACCAGGGAAGCCCAGGAATACTGGAGTGGATAACCTATTCCTTCTCCAGTGAATCTTCCTGACCCGAGAATTGAAACCAGAGTCTCCTGCATTGCAGGCAGATTCCTTACCAGCTGAGCTATTTGGGGCCAAATAGAATTTAATTTACAAGAGTTACTTCCTTAGTTGCACAGAACACATTTTTTTTCTAGAAAGTTCGGAAATTTTTCTTTTTCTGAAAATTTGGGAATCCCAAATGTTAAAGGACTTCCAAAAAGGTTTTCTGATGTTATTTCTTCATCACCAATCCACATTTTCCTTCAGCTGCCACATTGCCACTGTTGGCTACCTCCTCATTGTGAAACGGAATGAACTGAGTCAATTCTAAACCCCAGAGCTCAGTCTATAGTCCTGACACCCTATTTCCAGTGCGATTGGAGGAGTCAAACCATGGTTTAGTTTCTGTCAGCAGCTGTCACTTCCTTATGAGGTCAGCACATTGCTATGCTCAAGTTGGAAAGACAAAAAACCTCACAATAGACTGAGGCTCTTATACAAACAGCTAGTCAGAGTCCACCATCTCTGTAAATAAACCCCGCCTATTTTCAGCCTTTTACCTCTCCTTTAACTCATCTCAAAGCATGCGTACTCAGTCGTGTCTGACTCTTTGTGACTCCATGGACAGTAGCTGCCAGGCTCCTCTGTCCGTGGGATTCTCTAGGCAAGGATACTGGAATGGGTTGCCATGCCCTCCTCCATGGGATCTTCCCCACCCAGGGATCGAACCTGTGTCTCTTGTGTCTCCTGAATTGGCAGGTGGATTCTTCACCACTGCACCACCTGGGAAGGGCCTCCTTTCACTACCACTTCTCAGTTCTCACTCTGACCCAAGCAAATTTACAAAGTCACCTTACAAGGAGTTTACTATAGCTCCCCAGTGTGGGATTGTAAACTCTTTGTAGGCTTGCAGAATTCATGATTATTTTGTATTTCCCACATGTCTAAGAGTGTATTTGCTTTTATATATTCAGATCAGCAGCTTAATAAATATTCATTAAATATTTTCCTGTGTTTCCAATAAATCTCTCAATGAGAAAAACATTTTAAATGAAAGCGTAGGGATTTCTCTGGTGGTCCAGTGGTTCCATGCTCCCAATGCAGAGGGCCTGGGTTCAATCCCCAGTCAGGGAGGTAGATCCCACATGCCACAACTAAAAATCATACATGCCACAGTGAAGATCAAAGATCCCGAGTGCCTCAATTAAGGCGGGTACAGCCAAATAAATAAATAAATATTTGTTTTTAAAGAAAAGAAAGTGTATAATTCTGGAACCTGTAGTTGAGACCTAAGTATTTTGGCAAGACTGCGTGTCTAGTTGTACATATTTTTCTTTATAAACAAAGAATTGAAGATAATCTAAATGTTAGACAATAGAAAATTGATTACATTTTAATATAGAATACTATTGAGCCTCTTAACTATGTGTGTGGATCTGTGTGTTGATCACAATCACCCAGAGAAATTCTGAAAAACAACAGATCAATGGTATTGAAGGGAGAAGATGGAGATAAAGACTGGTTCATGGAGATAATTATTGTTGAAATTAAGTGACGTGTGTATGGGTGTTCATTATACTATTCCTTCCACTCTGTACATGTTTGAAATGTTCTATAATAAAAATGGTTAGGGACTTCCCTAGTGGTCCGGTGGCTAAGACTCCCACTCCCAGTTCAGGGGGCCCGGGTTCAATCACTGGTCAGGAAACTAGATCCCACATGTTATACAATGAAGATCAAACATCCTGCATGCCACAACTAAGAACTAGCCCAGCCAAATAAATAAGTAAATATATTTTTTAAAAGGTTAATTTTGTGAATCCTACTCCAGGTTTCTTGAATCAGAATAGCAACAGATAGGACAGAGGAATCTATGTTATATGAATTTCCCCAGGTGATTCTGAAGATCATCCAGCATATTCAGGAACATCTGAAAATTCGGATGGCAGCAGAGAGGCAGTGCCTACTACATATACAAATGAAATTATGGATCTTTAAATTAACAAGAGAGGAGGAAATAGACAGCTGACCTGTATTCAAGCTCATAATCCCTGTTCTAAATCACCACAAAAAATTCTTAAAGATTCCAATCTTTAGGTTGTACTGCTTGTTTATGTAGATAAGTGCATCTCAGAGATATTGCGGGTTTGCATCCAGACCTTTATCATAAAGTAAGTCATGTGAATTTTTTGGCCTCCTAGTGCATATAAAAGTTATGCTTATATGATACAGTAGTTTATCAAGTGTGCAATAGCATTATGTCTAAAAAAAAATCTATGTATGTACCTTAGTTTAAAAATACTTTAATACTAAAAACTGTTAACCATCATCTGAGCCTTTGGTCAGTTGTAATCTTTTTTGCTGGAGGGCCATGTCTCAAAAATGTTTGCAATATTGTGAGAATTGTGAAAATGTGACACAGAGACATGAAGTGAGTAACCATTCTTGGAAAAATAATGCCAAAAGACTTGTTCAACATAGGATTGCCATGAATTTTCGATTTGTAAGAAACACAGTATCTGTAAAATTCAGTAAAGGAAACTACAATAAAATGAGGTATGCTTATCACACCATTAGACAAAGACATAGAAAAATAAAATGGTATTGCTTAAGATTATTGCAACATAAAATACTAAAACATAAAATATTAAAATAATATTTTAAAATTAAAGTTATAATAAAGGATTGTTAATAAAAATACAAAAGTGTACCATCATAATTAAAACTAACAAAGATATGGAACATACTACTGCAAAAAACAGTGTAAAAGTTAACTAAAATCATTTTAATAGCTTTCTTGAGAATGCAAATCACACGATAAAAAATATATATTTAAAGTATACAATTTAAAAAGCCTTGATATATGTCTATATCTATGAAATCATCACCAAAATCCAGATCATGAACATATCCATGACCCCGCTGAGTTTCCTATCCTCCTAGGTGATCTGTTTACCCCAGCCTTCCCCAGCCCTCAACTCTCCATACCACTCTGCTTTCTGTCACTGCCTTAGTTTGCTGAAAGGGAAAAGTTAAAGCGTTAGTCGCTCAGTCCTTTCGGACTCTTGGTGACCCCGTGGACTGTAGCCCACCAAGCTTCTCTGTCCATGGAATTCTCCAGGCAAGAATACTGGAGTAGACATTCCTTTCTCCAAGGGATCTTCCCAACCCAGGTACTGAACCCCAGTTTCCTGCATTGCAGGCAGATTTTCTAGGACGGCTACAATAAAATACCACAGACTGGGTGACTTAATACAGGGCTTCCCAGGTGGTGCTAGTGGTAAAGAATCCACCTGACAATACAGGTCAGACATGAGAGATGCAAGTTCAATCCCCGGGGGTGAAAGATTCCCTAGAGCAGGGCATGGCAACCCACTCCAGTATTCTCGCTGGAGAATCCCATGCACAGAGGAGCCTGCCAGGCTGCACTCCATAGGGTCTCACAGAGTCAGACAGGACTGAAGCAACTGAACACACACACAGCTGACTTAACAGAAATTTAGTTTAGCACAATTCTGAAGGGTAGAAGTTTGAGATCAAAGTGTTCTCAGAGTTGATTTGAGTACTGTTTCCTCAGCTTGTAGATGGACATTTTTTCCACATGACTTCACATGATTTTTTCTCTGCATCCATCTGACTAAAAATGTCCTCTTAAAAGGGTGCCAGTTAGATTGGATTAGAGCTAATTTGAATGGTCTCATTTTAAATGGAGTCGCAAAGAGTTGACTCGACTGAGAGACTGAACAACAACAGCAACCCCTTTAAAGTAATGAAAGTGTTAGTCCCTCAGTCATGTCTGACTTTTGCAACCGCACGGACTATAGTGACTCCACGGACTGCAGCCTACCAGGCTCCCCTGTCCGTGGGATTCTCCAGGCAAGAATACTGGAGTGGGTTGACATTCCCTTCTCCAGGGGATCTTCCCAACCCAGGGATCAAACCCGGGTCTCCTGCATTGCAGGCAGACCATCTGAGCCACCAGGGAAGCCCAAAATACTATCTTCTTAAACAGTTATATCCTGAGGTACTGAGTGTTAGAACTTCAACAGGTAAGTTTTGTGGTCCAATTCAGTTTATAACAGAAACTGTAGATTAGTTTGCAGTTTCTACAGTTTTATATGGATTAGACTTTTTCAGAATGAACCCTCTTTTTGCCTGACTTCATTTGCTAGGCAAATTCATCTTGAGATTGATCCATTCATGTATCAGTAGTTCACTTCTTTTCATTATTGAGTAATATTCCATTCTCTGGACACACTATACATTGTTTATCCATTCATCTGTCGATGGGCATTTGGGTTATTTCCAATTTGAAGCTATTAAAAATAAAGCTGCTGTGAACTCTTTATCTGTCTTGGGCAAATTACCCAGGAATGTAATGGCTAGGTCATTTGGTAGGCATGTATATAACCTCACAAGAAACTGCCAGTGAAATTGAGACTTATAATAAGAAATATGTATATGGTCTTTGTTCCTCTCAGTTGCTGAACAGAGCTCCTAAACTCTTGGAATTTCCTAAATGAAGAGATTGATGGAGGCGCCTTTGTTAATAGGCAGCTTTTTTGGAAAAACCCTAGGTAACCTAAGGATGGGCTGGTTGCCTGGGGAACCAATTATGAATAAAGGATTGGAACTTTTAGTCCTACCCCAACTTCCTGGGAGGAGAGAAGAGCCGAAGGTTGAGTTCAGTCACAGATGGCCAGTGATTTAATCAACCGTGCCTATGTACTGAAGCCTCCATAAAATCCCACAAGGACAAGATCTGGAGAGCTTCTGGGTTGATTAACACTTGGAGATTGAGGGAGAGTAGAGCTCTCAGAGGAGGTCGGAACTCCGTGCTCCACTTCCCATACCTTGTCCTTTGCAAGACTTTGCCTGGGTTCCCTCTGTGCGTGCAAGCATACTCAGTCATGTCTGACTCCTGGCGACCACATGGACTGTATCCCACCCGGCTCCTCTGTCCATGGCATTTCCCAGGCAAGAATACTGGAGCGGGTTGCCATTTCTTCCTCCAGGGGATCTTCCTGACCCAGGGATCGAACCCGAGCCTCCTGTGTTGGTAGGTGAATTCTTTACCACTGAGCCACCTGGGAAGCAACCATGGCCTAAAACCTCTCTCCAGACATTAACCTGGGGTGATTGTAGAACTCACAACATCTGTTTCTCATCTTTCAGTCATCACTGTCCTTTGTTTTCTAACATCCATTGTCTTGAAAACCATTGTTTCATATATTTCGCCTGGACTTATGGTTATTTCAGGAATGAAGATAAATAAACTCCCCATTATTCCCTCTTGAGTGGAATAACAGAAGTCTGAAGTAATGCTTTAAAAATAAATACAGAACAACATAATGATTGTTTTCACAGGTTTTTTTCAACTAGGGTCACAAAATAAGTCTAAATTTCTCTGATTTTGACTCCAGGACTGCTGTACTATCTTGACTCCTACTGGAGATTCTTTGATCAAGTCAACTCTGTATCTTTATCTCTCCTGTCTTACTGAGATGTTGCTCAGTCGCTAAGTCATGTCCGACTCTTTACAACCCCATGGACTGCAGAACACCAGGCTTCCCTGTCCTTCACCATCTCCCGGAGTTTGCTCAAATTCATGTCCATTGAGTCAGTGATGTCATCCAACCATCTCATCCTCTGCTGCCCCCTTCTCTGCCTGCCCTCAATCTTTCCCAGCATCAGGGTCTTTTCCAATGAATTGGCTCTTCGCATCAGATAGCCAAAGTATTGGAGCTTCAGCTTCAGCATCAGTCCTTCCAATGAATATTCAGGGTTAATTTCCTTTAGGATTGACTGGTTTGATCTGCTTGCAGTCCAAGGGACTCTCAAGAGTCTTCTCCAGCACCACAATTTGAAATTATCAATTATACAGCGCTCAGCCTTCTTTATGGACCAATCTCATATCCATACATGACTACTGGAAAAACCATAGCTTTGACTAGATGGATCTTTGTCAACAAAGTAATGTCTCTGCTTTTTAATACTGTCTAGGTTTGTCATAGCTTTTCTTCCAAGGAGCAAGCGTCTTTTAATTTCATGGCTGCAGTCACCATCTGCAGTGATTTTGGAGCCCAAGAAAATAAAGTCTCTCACTGTTTTAACTTTTCCCCCTTCTATTTGCCACGAAGTGATAGGACTGAATGCCACCATCTTGGTTTTTTGAATGTTGAGTTTTAAGTCAGCCTTTTCATGCTCCTCTTTCACTCTCATCAAGAGGTCCTTCAGTTCCTCTTTGCTTTCTGTCATTAGAGTGGTATCATCTGCATATCTGAGGTTGTTGATGTTTCTTCTGGCAATCTTGATTCCACCTTGTGATTCATCTAGTCCAGCATTTCACATGATGTGTTGTGCATGTAAGTTAAATAAGCAGGGTGACAATATATAGCCTCGACATACTCCTTTCCCAATTTTGAACAAGTCTGTTGTTCTATGTCTGGTTCTAATCGTGATCTATCTTTTAGAAGATGCCCTGTGCCTTCTTCCCACCATGTGACTAGGGACAACCACAAACTGATATACACAAAGTTCATTCTTCATAAACAGCATAACTTTGAGAAATTGTTTATCTCGTTACTTTTATATACTGATCTATGTTTACTAATTTGCTTGTGTGGATATACTTTTATTTGAAGATTTTTTTCAGCAAATCTTTGCAGTGGCTGAATTTACAAGCTACACAAATACAGCAGCACTATCAGAGGAGCAAGAGTTAAAACAAATGTTGACAATAGAATTATAAGTAAAGAGAAAGTTTTTCTAAAAGTAAAGGAAGTATATATATGTGACACATACCAGAAATACATTTTTACTCTGAAAAAATACAACAGAATCCACCAGAAAACTCTAAGAATTAAGAAACAATTCAGCAAGTTTTCAGGATACAAGATCAATAAAAAAAATCAATTGTATTTCTACACATTAGCAATGGACGATCTAAAAATGACATTAAGTAAACAACTCTATTTACAACGACATCAAAAAATAAAATCTTAGTAATAAATTAACAAAAGAAGCTCAAGAACTTGTGCAAAACTATATTGTTTGCTGAAAGAAATTAAAGACATAAATACACAGGAAAACATCACATGTTTATGGATCAGAAAACTTAATATTGTTAAGATGGCAATTCTTCTCAAATTGATCTACAGATTCAACATACCCTACTTGTTTCTCCAAAAAAATATACAAATGGCCAATGGACACATGCAAAAAATGTTCTTTATTAATCATGGGTATGTAAATCATACCCATGCAATCATGTCCTGACTCAATGGACATGAACTTGAGCAAACTCCTGAAGATAGTGGAGAACAGGGAAGACTGGTGTGCTGCAGTCCATTGGGTCACAAAGAGTTGGACACAACTTAGTGATTGAACAGCAATATAAATCAAAAGAACAATGAGATGCTGGTTACAATTAAAGAGACAGACAACAAATTTTGGTGAGGATGTAAAAAAAGTGAGACCCTCATGCACTGCTGAAGGGACTGTAAAATAGTGCAGCCACTTTGGAAAAACAGTTTGCCAGTTTCTCAAAATGTTAAGCTTAGAGTTACCATATTATCTAGCAATTCTACTCTACTCTAAAGGTATATGTTCAAGAAAATTAAAAACATATGTCCACACAAAATCTTGTATAACTAATGTTCAAAAACAAGCCAAAAGGTGGAAATTACTCAAATGATAGATGGGTAAATAAAATATGGTAGAGCCCTTTAACGGGATATCATTAGGCAATAAAAATGAAAAAAAATACTGATACACACTACAAAATAAATGAACTTTGAAAACATGCTAAATGAAAAAAGCCTGTCACAAAATGTATGTGTGTAATTCCATTCGTATGAAATGTTCAGAATAAGCAAATCCACAGAGACAGCAAATTTATGTGGGAAAAAAATGGGAGTAAAAAAAGTACGCTTCTTGAGGAGAGATGGAGGTGTCTAAAATTAGATCATGGTAATGGTTTCAGAGATCTTTGACTCTACTAAAAATCATGAAATTGTGCACTTTAAAAGGGTGAATTTTATGGCGTGTGAATTGCACTTCAATACAACTGAAACTTGTAGTTGATTTGAAAGCAAAGAGTAAAATGCATTTGTTTTGGGGTTTTTAAGTTTATTTCAGATACTTGCACTCCATTTTATTTAAATAAAAACAAATGCATCTTACTCTTTGCCTTCAAATCAACTACAAGTTTCAGTTCTATAAAGTGAGGAACATTTTCTTGGGCCAAAATCGACTATGTGTTCAGTCAATTCAATTAATGTCGGTTTTCTTTTCCTCAATTAGCAAAGCAGTTGAAATACTTAGACTGATAAGTTTGGTAATATAATAAGCTTATTGAGTATTATTCCTCTCAGAAAAATATCTGTAACTTTACTAATAACACTTTCAGTCTGCTAATTAGCTGTTTTAAAGAAAATCTTATCCACAGTTAATCTAAGATGCAGAACAGGAAAATAGAGTGCCAAGAAAAATTAAAACGTAATGCCAATAGAATGAGAAAAATGTAACAGGGTATGAACTTCCTACTTGTTTTAATATGTTTTCTTTCTTTGCAACAAACACATTCCAGGAAGGAGGTACTTTCACTGCCACTGCTGAGAACAAATGAACACGGTATTTCCCTAATCTGTGAAAAAACTCATCAGTAGCCCATGGGCTGTTGATCTAAGCATGGGGCTTTTTGTTGTTGTTGTTGTTAAATATTTTATTTATTTATTTGGCTGTGCCGGGTCCATCTTGCGGCAGGCAGAATCTTAGTTGTGGCCTGTGGGATCTAATTTAGTTCCTTGACCAGGGATTGAACCCTGGCACCCTGCCTTGGCAGTGCGGAATCCCAGCTGCTGGACCACCAGAGAAGTCCTTAAGCATAGGTTTTAACAGGTCATCAAGGTCTGTTGTGAAAGAAATTTAAGAATAGGACATTTGATTTGTATGACTATATAAATAAATATATGTGGGCTTCCTGGATGGCTCAGCGGGTAAAGACCCCACCTGCCAATGCAGGAGACACAGGAGATGTGGGTTCGATCCCTGGGTCAGGAAGATCCACTGGAGTAGGAAATAACAAACCACTCCAGTATTCTCGCCTGAAGAATCCCATGGACAGAGGAGCCTGGTGGGCTACAGTCGATAGGGTTGAAAAGAATCAGACACGACTGAGTGTATAAGCACATGTAAATAAATACATAGAGAAAGCTGAAAACACGTGGGGAGAGGTGAGATAGGGGTGATTCTTGGGATACAAACATACAAAAAAATGTCATAGAAAGTAGGATTCTTCTGCCCAAGAAATGCTGGATGAATGGACTAAGGATTACCAGGAGGCCTTATGACCAGTCAGCTCCCCAAACCTTCAAAGAGGTAAACTTCAGGCCCCAACACACACAGATTCCCTTGGCAGGCATGCTCTGGCAGTGCCCCAGCTTGACAGCTGACTACTAACTGAATGCAGAGGTTTCACTCCATGGCATAAGTTTTTTCAAGGTCCCAATAGGGCCTTTGGCCACCACCCAGAGTAATGAGGGTGCTAACTTAGGAAAAAGCCACATTCCGTGCTCTACTCTGACATGTAGTGATGGCTACTCTTTCCTTTCCCAAAATATGAAAAGACAAAATAAAAAAGAAGAAAAAAAAATCGTAAATGATGCATTTTAGCTACCTTACTGGATTGATTATTTGCCCATAGTCTCTCAATCCCAAAGTGACCCTTTCATAGCTTCTGTAATGATGCCAGGACTAGAACTTGTGAATTCCATTTCCCAGACTCCTTTGCCAGCCGGCTGCTAAATTCTGCCAATAGGAGGCGCTAGAATGAGACTATGGAGAAGGCAATGGCAGCCCACTCCAGTACTCCTGCCTGGAAAATCCCATGGACGGAGGAGCCAGGTAGGCTGCAGTCCCTGGGGTCTCTAAGAGTCGGACACGACTGAGCGACTTCACTTTCACTTTTCACTTTCATGCGTTGGAGAAGGAAATGGCAACCCACTCCAATGTTCTTGCCTGGAGAATCCCAGGGACGGGGGAGCCTGGTGGGCTGCCGTCTATGGGGTCGCACAGAGTCAGGCACGACTGAAGTGACTTAGCAGCAGCAGCAGCAGCAGCAGCAGAATGAGACTAGAAGGTGGGAGAAAGAAAAAGAGACTGCTTTCCTTACTTTTTTTCCCTGTTCTTGGCTGTGTTGACCTAGCTTCTTTCAGCACCCTCAGCTTTACTGTCTCCTCAGAGGTAGCCGGGCTTCCCAGGTGGCTCAGTGGTAAAGAAGCTGCCTGCCAACGCAGGAGACACAAGAGACGCAGGTTCAACCCCTGAGTTGGGAAGAGAAGAAAATGGTAACCCTACTCCAGCATCCTTGCCTGGAGAATCCCGCGGACAGAGGAGCTTGGTGGGCTACAGTCCATAGGGTCACAGAGAGCTGGACACATGAGAAATTGAGTGCGCACACATATACATACATATACAGAGCTAGCCAGGCAGCATGTACTTCTCAGATGCTGGATCCCCAGTTCTAAAGGGACCCTTTCTCCCGGGAGGTGGATGGTAACCCCAATAGTATCCCTTCTGTTTCCCCTAACCTATAGGCAGCTGCTACTTCTACTGTCAGCTCTGGGTATCTCCCTCTGTTAAATTTCCTCATGTTTTTCTTTTATCTTTCTTTCCCTGACTGGACTCTGACTGACACAATACCAAGCTCTGCTAGCTGTAACATGAAAAGCCACCCAACTCTTCCTTTACAGAGATGTGGAAAGACTGAACTGAAAAAGAAAAGGAGAACTGGCAAGTTTTGTTCCTTCAGTAGCTCAACCTACATCATCCTCCTCATTAACTTTTGAATTCTTCTCAGTTTGAACATGCCCTATTTGTTTTTTCAACATGTATACCACCTAAACAGCTTCCACAGCTAGTGAATGAATTCCCATATAAAGTAAACATTTGAGTTTCTTTTCCTTAGAGTATGTCACACACTTTTATAAAAATAAAATTTACTTTAGCTGTACATCATTTCCATTGCATCTGTAGAGCTAAAGGTCACTCAGTAATATATTTCCATGCCATTCCCCAGATCAAATTTAAGAGACTACCAAATGCTCATCATCAGTCATCTATTCTAAATCAAAACAGCTCTTCTCATGGCAAGACTTTCAACCCTTCCTTTTACACTTTTAAGTAGTCTCCTTTCACCTGGAGACTTGGTAGAATTTCCTTGAGACATTATCTGCCCTCCTCCTTCTCTGCCTAAGGTGTACCAGAGAAGAGCAGAATAAAGCTGATGGACAGTATTTCTTCAAAAATGGGTACTTAAGAAAATGCCATAGATCCTTTGTGGCAGTTACTGAGTCACTGCCTCTCAGCTCCAAATTCACATTTCATTGCCTGGGCTCGTGCTCAGTCCTGTCCGACTCTTTGTGACCCCGTGGACTGTAGCCCACCAGGCTCCTCTGTTCATGGGATTGACAGAGGCAAGGATACTGGAGTGGGTTGTCATACGCTCCTCTCTGATAATGAAGCTGGACTTCCTCCTCTGTCAGTAGAGGGGGCTGGAAGAACACTGGAGCAGAAAAGAGTTTCTCTTGCTGGTTGCAGCATACTCTTGTTCTCAGGCTCCCAAAGTGGTCGTCAGCACCCAGGACCATTAGCATTTGGCACCTCCCTAGGAGCAGCTTCTCATGGTACTTCTTGGGTGACCTTGCCGCAGAGTGCTGAAGGCAAGGTGTTCCCCCATGAACAAGTTCTCCTGGAAATTCCGGGGGTAGGTTTCTAACAAGTTGCACCAGTATGGCACTTTTTTTAACTTTGCCATCTGATGACCGAAGGCCATGCTATTTCCGAAGAAGTCTGAATGTCAATGGCTTCCCTGGTGGCTCAGCAGTGAAAAATTGCCTGCCAATACAGAAGACGTCGGTTCCATGTCTGGATCAGGAACACCCCCTGGAGAAGGAAATGGCAAACCAATGCCTGGGGAGTCCCATGGACAGAGGAGCCTGGTGGGCTACAGTCCATGCAAAGAGACAGATACCACTGAAGTGACTGAATATGCACACACGCATATATATTAGAGGGGGAGTGAAATTTTTAGAAGACTTGATTCATGTTAGCGTAGATTTTTAGCCATTGTCATATCCCATTCCTGCTTCAACCTGACACAGACTTAGCTAGTTTTGTTTTTTTTTAATTTTTAAAAATCCCTGACCAGGGACCAAACCCATATCCCCTGCATTGGAAGGTGGATTCTTAATCACTGGACCGCTAGGGAAGTCCCTTTATCTAGCATTTAAACATCAGCTTTTGTGTTGCACACTGCAGTTTTCTGTCTGTCCTGCACTGCTGCTCTCTCCTTTTGGAAAATGAAGTTACTTCTTTGGTGAGTCTGCTCCCTCCCATTTCTATCCACTGTTCTAAATGTATGATTCTAAGGAGGCAGGCAGTATACACCCTGTTAGAGGATTGGGTACAGAATACAAATCAGAGACTTTGCTTAGATTTTTCCTGAATTAGAAGTTAAGGAAGAGGGACTTCCCTGGTGGTCCAGTGGTTAAGAATCTGCCTGCCAATGCAGCAGATGCAGGATCGATCCCTAGTTGGGGAACTAAGATTCCCACATGCCATGGGGCAACTAAGCCCATTTACCACAATTATTGAGCCTGTATGCCCCAACTACTGAGCCCAAATCCTGCAACTAGAGAAGCCCATGTGCTGTAATGAAGACTGGAAGCAGCCAAATAAATATTTAGAAAAGAAGAAGCAGTTAAAGAAGAAAGTCATTTTCTCTTTGGCCAAGGTGGGAAGATGTAAACCGGGAGTTAGTGGTAACTATGGAGCCAGCCTTATGGAAAAAGTCAGTCTAAGAAAATGAAGCTGATATACAGACAAAAAAAAAAACAATAGAAAGAGAAAAAAATTTATTGGACTTCGAGTGCTAGGTTTTTGTATTATCAGAGGCACAAATGTGCCCATGTCCTTCCCACAGTTCAGTTAGTTTTCCCTAAGCTATTTTAGTTAGGTTTTTATCACTTATAATTGAGTTCTAAAGTATTATCTTTTCTTAAGACCTCTGATTACATTCTTACTTCCATTCCTTAATTCCTTCAGAGCATTTTATCTGTACTATTTACTGTACTACTTTATACTGTGCTTTTCCCCTAACTGCCCATATGGTACAACTTAATATACAGCTTATAGTACATTAGACCATATTTGTGTATTTACATTCTGCTCTTACCAGTTAGATGGTAATCTTCACGTGTTTTACACTGCCATGAACATTGGTTTGCTAATTAGTTGATGGATGGGAATTCCCTGGAGCTATACACACGGTTATCTGTTTCCCTTTTGGGATCTTGTTTAACTGCATATGTAACTGCATATGTACCATATGTAAATGGTCCCTGGTGGCTGAGATAGTAAAGAATCTGCCATCAATGCAGGAGACCTGGGTTCGATCCCCAGGTCAGAAAGGTCCCCTGGAGAAGGGAATGGCAACCCACTCCAGCATTCTTGCCTGGAGAATTCCATGGGCAGAGGAGTCTGGTGGGGTATAGTCAATAGGGTTGCAAAGAGTCAGACATGACTGAACGACTAACACTTCCACTTTTCATGGTAAATGGTGCCTAGGATATATTCAGATAGCATACTGTGATAACAATAGTCTCTATTCGTTTATTTAGTTTTTAAATTTACATGTTTTATTTGTATATATTTTTGAGATATAGTTGATTTACAATATTAGCTTCAGGTGTACAATACATTGATTCAAAATTTTTATAGATTCTACTCCATTTACAATTATAATAAAATGTTGGCTACATTCCTTGTGTTGTACAATATATGCTTTTAGGCTATTTATTTTATACCTAGTAGTTTTTACCTCTTAATCCTCTAGTGCATGCATGCATGCATGCTAAGTTGCTTTGGTCATTTCCGACTCTTTACGACCCTATGGACTGTAGCCCGCCAGGCTCCTCTGTCCATGGGATTCTCCAAGCAAAAATACTGCAGTGGGTTGCCATGCCCTCCTGCATGGAATCTTCCCAACCCAGAGATCGAACCTACGTCTCTTATGTCTCCTAAACTGGCAGGCAGATTCTTTACCACTAGTGTCACCTGGGAAGCTCTAATCCCTTCTCTACGGGATCTTCTAAAAGATGATACTGTGAAAGTGCTGCACTCAATATGCCAGCAAATTTGGAAAACTCAGCAGTGGCCACAGGACTGGAAAAGGTCAGTTTTCATTCCAATCCCTAAGAAAAGCAATGCCAAAGAATGCTCAAACTACTGCATAATTGCACTCATCTCACACGCTAGTAAAGTAATGTTCAAAATTCTCCAAGCCAGCAACAATATGTGAACTGTGAACTTCCAGATGTTCAAACTGGTTTTAGAAAAGGCAGAGGAACCAGAGATCAAATTGCCAACATCCGAAGGATCATTGAAAAAGCAAGAGAGTTCCAGAAAAACATCTATTTCTGCTTAATTGCCTATGCCAAAGCCTTTGACTGTGTGGATCACAATAAATTGTGGAAAATTCTGAAAGAGAAGGGAATACCAGACCACCTGACCTGCCTCTTGAGAAATCTGTCTGCAGGTCAGGAAGCAACAGTTAGAACTGGACATGGAACAACTGACTGGTTCCAAATAGGAAAAAGAGTAGGTTAAGGCTGTATATTGTCACCCTGCTTATTTAACTTATATGCAGAGTACATCATGAGAAACGCTGGGCTGGATGAGGCACAAGCTGGAATCAAGATTGCCAGGAGAAATATCAATCACCTCAGATATGCAGATGACACCACTCTTATGGCAGAAAGTGAAGAAGAACTAAAGAGCCTCTTGATGAAAGTGAAAGGGGATAGTGAAAAAGTTGGCTTAAAGCTCAACGTTCAGAAAACTAAGATCATGGCATCTGGTCCCATCACTTCATGGCAGATAGATGGGGAAACAGTGGAAACAGCGGCTGATTTTATTTTGGGGGGCTCCAAAATCACTGCAGATGGTGATTGCAGCCATGAAATTAAAAGACGCTTACTCCTTGGAAGGAAAGTTACGACCAACCTAGACAGCATATTTAAAAGCAGAGACATTACTTTGCCAACAAAGGTCCATCTAGTCAAGGCTATGGTTTTTCCAGTGGTCATGTATGGATGTGAGAGTTGGGCTATAAAGAAAGCTGAGGGCTGAAGAATTGATGTTTTTGAACTGTGGTGTTGGAGAAGACTCTTGAGAGTCCCTTGGAGTGCAAGGATATCCAGCCAGTCCATCCTAAAGGAGATCAGTCCTGGCTGTTCATTGGAAGGACTGATGTTGAAGCTGAAACTCCAATACTTTGGCCACCTGATGTGAAGAGCTGACTCATTGGAAAAGACCCTGATGCTGGGAAAGACTGAAGGCGGGAGAAGAAGGGGACGACAGAGGATGAGATGGTTGGATGGCATCACCGACTCAATGGACATGAGTTTGGGTAAACTCCAGGGAGAACATGGAGGCCTGGCATGATGCAGTCCATGGGGTCTCAAAGAATCAGACACAACTGAGCAACTGAACTGAGCTGAGGGGTTCTTCCAGACCCAAGGATCAAACCCAGGTCTCCCACGTTGCAGGTGGAATCTTCACTGTCTGAGCCACCAGGGAAGCCAATCCCCTAGTATTTGTTATCGAATGAAATTTTGCCACTTGCAGCAACACAGATGGATCTGGCAATGGCACCCCACTCCAGAACTCTTTTGCCTCGAAAATCCCATGGACGGAGGAGCCTGGCAGGCTTCAGTCCATGGGGTTGCTGAGTCAGACATGACTGAGCGACTTCACTTTCACTTTTCACTTTCATGCATTGGAGAAGGAAATGGCAACCCACTCCAGTGTTCTTACCTGGAGAATCCCAGGGACAGGGGAGCCTGTTGGGCTGCCATCTATGGGGTCGCACAGAGTCGGACACGACTGAATCGACTTAGCAGCAGCAGCAGCAGATGGATCTGGAGGGTATCATGCTTAGTGAAGTAAGTGAGACAGAGAAAGACAAGTGCATTATGTTAGCCTCTATTAAAGCTTTGTTATATTACACAACTTTGTTATATTATACAACTGCTTTGTAATATAATCTTATTTAGTTGTAATAAGTTGAAGTATTATTATTTCCATTTTAACTCTGAGAATATTGAAGGTAAATTAACTTGACAGAATTTGAACCAAGGCTTAACTGACTCCAAATTTCATCCATTCTGCTATGCTGCTTCACCTGTAATATACACAATATTTTATTTGATGTACATACACTATATTTTATTTTTTACAAAAAGTTCACTTTAATATGTGTGTCATTCAGCTAGGCACCATAATGAATTGTTGACATAGGATGTTAAACAGTAGAGTCAGCCAGCATCACATACCATGCGTTTCTCACTTCTCAAAATTTTTTTTGGATATAGTTGATATACAATATGGTGTTAGTTTCAGGTGTACAGCAAAATGAGTCAGTTATACATACACACATATCCACTGTTTTTTAGATTCGATTCCCATAGAGGTCATTACAGAGTATTGAACAGAGCTCCCTGTGCTATTCAGTACAGTATTACTTCTCTATTTGATATATAGTAGAGGGTATATGTCTATTCCAATCTCCCAATTTATGCCCCTCCCTTTCCCCCTGATAACTTCAGGTTTGTTTTCTACATCTGTGACTAAACTGCTATTTTTAAATAGGTTCATTTGTACCATTTCTTCAGATTTGTGATATCATGTGGCATTTGTTTTTCTCTATCTGACTTACTTCACTCAGTATAACAATCTTTAGATCCATCAATGTCACTGAAAATGACATTACTTCATTCTTTTTTATGGCTGAGTTATATTCCATTGTATATATGTACCACATCTTTTTATGCATTTCTCTTGATGGACATGTAGGTTGCTTCCATGTCCTGGCTATTGTAAATAGTGCTGCAACGAACACTAAGGCGCATGTATCCTTTCAAATTATGGTTTTATCTGAATATATGCCCAGGAGTGGGATTGCTGGATCATATGGTAACTCTATTTTTAGTATTTTACAGAATATCCACACTGTTCTCCATAGCGGCTGCACCAACTTACATTCCCACCAACAGTGTAGGAGGATTCTCTTTCTCCATACCCTCTCCAGCGTTAATTGTTTATAGATTTTTTTTTTAACGATGGCCATTCTAACTAGTGTGAGGTGATCAGTTCAGTTCAGTTCAGTCGCTCAGTCGTGTCCGACTCTCTGCGACCCCATGAATTGCAGCACACCAGGCCTCTCTGTCCATCACCAACTCCCAGAGTCTACCCAAACCCATGTTCATCGAGTCGGTGATGCCATCCAACCATCTCATCCTCTGTCGTCCCCTTCTCCTCCCGCCCCCAATCCTACCCAGCATTAGGGTCTTTTCCAATGAGTCAACCCTTCACATGAGGTGGCCAAAGTATTGGAGCTTCAGCTTCAACATCAGACCTTCCAATGAACACCCAGGATTGATCTCTTTTAGGATGGATTGATTGGATCTCCTTGCAGTCCAAGGGACTCTCAAGAGTCTTCTCCAACACCACAGTTCAAAAGCATCAATTCTGCGGCGCTCAGCTTTCTTCACCGTCCAACTCTCACATCCATACATGACCACTGGAAAAACCATAGTCTTGACTAGACGGACTTTTGTTGGCAAAGTAATGTCTCCCCAGGTCAATAGGTGCCCAATATGCTAAAGGAGATCAGTGGAGAAATAACTCCAGAAAGAATGATGGGATGGAGCCAAAGTGTGAGGTGATACCTCACTGCAATTTTGATTTGCATTTCTCTAATTATTAGTGATGTTGAACATCTTTTCATGGGCCTCTTGCCCACCCATATGTCTTCTTTGGAGAAATATCTTTTTAGATTTTCCATCTATATTTTGATTGGGTTGTTTTTGAGCTACATGAGTTACTTGCATATTTTAGAGATTAATCCTTTATCCATTGCTTCATTTGCAAATATTTTCTCCCATTCTGGGGTTTTCTTTTTTTTTTTTTTGATGGTTTCCTTTGCTATGCAAAAGCTTTTAAGTTTGATTAGGTACTCAATTTGTTTGTTTTTGTTTTTATTTTTATTATTCTCGCAAGTGCATCAAAAGATCTTGCTGTGATTTATATCAGAGAGTGTTCTGCCCACGTTTTTGTTTTTTTCATTTTATTTATTCATTTCTTCTCTGTTTGCTGGGGTAGGACTTCCAAACCTATGTTGACTAAAAGTGGAGAGAGCGGAATGATCTTAGAAGAAACAGTTTCCGTGTTACACTATATTTTAAAAGAAAGATCTTTAAAGGCATATTGAATATATTTTTACCTTTAGCCATAGGAAATGGTTTAGGAAGAATAATGGTTTAGGTGGAGTTCAATGTACCAAATAATCATTACTAAACATTAGACAACATAAAGACAATTTTTATTTTTCCTTTAAAAGTTCCAAATCTACTCAAGATAGGGATTCTCTTTACTGGCCTATTTAATGACATATACATAATGAGATGGGGGCATTGTTAGGAATGTGGTCTTATCAGCCTGATTTGCCCTGAATGTTGCTCTGTTTTGCAGTAAAGAGCCCTGATTTCAGTCTTCTAACAACACTAGTGACCATTTAAAGCTGATTTTATTCTTCTGAGAAATATAAAACAGATACACACAAATAGGCCTATAGTTGGCCTTGTCTTAATATCCACTGATCAAATTGCCTTCTCTTATTTTTGTTTAAATTTTTCTTCATATATAGAAGGAGATCACTTCAAGTATAGAAAATTTATATACTTCAAATTTTATATCAATTTAAGTTTATACATTGATTAAGATATACTGAGCAGCATTTTCTCAAATAATTAGCATGTTTTTTGGGTGTGGGGTTATTAGAGTTTAAGTCATAAGTCAAAATTACTTTCAATTTCAAGGATTTTTTTTTTTTTTGGTGAGTTGACCCAGCTAATTCCCTTTTTTCCTAAGCTACTTTGAGTGATTATTCCCAATAATGTATTAATACTTGCTGGAGTTTTTATTGCTAGTATTTTTTTTAAAGGACTATTGATATAAATAAAGTAATTGCAATTCATCTGTTGTAGTTCACATTTCAGCTCTACATCTGTTCCTGGGGAGAAGCCTGAAAAGATTGGTGGAGCGATATTGACTACTTGCAGTCAGAAAATGTTTCAGTAGCTCTATTTACGATGTCAAATAGAAGAAAAGCAAGACATTTGTTATATCAGTCACGTTTTTGTTCTCCAGTGTGGCTGGCAAATAACAACTTTGTGTTATTATCACACAATAGACTACGTTTTGCTTTTCTTTTTCTCTTTTTTAACTGAAATTACAAGTCATCCAGAGTTCAGAGGCTAATTTTGTACCAATTAAGCAGCAGCAAGGATAAAAGTTTCCTTCTGAAAGGCATCATAAAGCTGGGTCAGTTAAATCAGGCCTCACTTAATACTGAATCTGACTTTAGAAACAACACTGTTAAAGGCAATTCTAGTGAAAGCATAAACCCTTAGAAGACTTTTGTTTCAGATACAATCCTATGGTTTGGCCTGTATGCAGAAGACGGTTAATCTACAGACAGGCACACATTCGTGAATGGACTGCTCGGGGTTGCAAACACACACATTTAATCAAAACCCTTCTGCAAATGGGCAGATTTTCACATGTGAACTCCAAGTGATGGGAACACACACTTAACATGCCTCTCTGATGCTTCTGAAAGGACATCTTAAAGGAACTTTTCCCCTGTGACTAATAACACTAAGGAATTGTATATGGGTTTACTTCTGCCCTGTGAGATTTTCCAATAGCTCAGTTGAATTATTTTTTTTTCCGATCACTGCTGAAATTAAAAAGAAATTCAGATAAGCAGACAGACTTTTGTCCTTGAAAAACACTCTTTATTACAATCTTAACTCTTAAAAAGAACAGTATTTAAGTCAAGAGGGCCACGCCAGAAAATAGAGAACTTTTCTGCTCAGAAGGCCTGAAAATTAAGATCAAATCTCTAAGTTCCCCACTCCCACCTTCCATGTTCTGCCAATAAAGAAACAAATCAGAAACAAATCAGTCTCTTTCTCAAAAGCTGGAGGGTAGCACTGAAGAGAACCTCAGAGAGCAGGAAAACACCTGCAAACAGGCACTAAGAAAATGTCTAAATTGAACAAATCCCCAGGCCTATGAAGCAGTGTGTGTTCCACTGTTTCCCTACATGGATGTTTCTTAGCTCTTTCTGATTTAAAACATGGAGTGGGAAGAATGTTTTCATCCAGAGTTTTTACTGTTGTAACCTAGGAACAATAATTTGAGGTTTCTAAGTATGTAAGTGTCACTATGGAGACAAAAAGAAACCTCTCTGAGATACACACTTCCTGGAGCTTATCTCTTAAAAAAAAAGAAAGGACCTCAAACTCAAAGTACATGTAGACTCGTGGACTGCTGAGTTAGGTGAACCTTTGGTATTTTACTAGCACTGAAAATGGATTTTTAAATTTTTGTTTATTGAAGTAACACTGGTTTATGGGCTTCCCAGCTGGTGCTAGTGGTAAGGGAGCTGCCTGCCAATGCAGGAGATGTAAGAGACATGAGTTCAGTCCCTGGGTGGGGAAGATGGCCTGGAGGAGGGTACTGCAACCCACTGCACTATTCTTGCCTGGAGAATCCCATGGACAGAGGAGCCCAGTGGTCCATAGGGCTGCAAGGAGTTGGACGTGATGAAGTGACTTAGCACACACACACAGCACATAACACTAGTTTATAATGAAAATAGATTTTTAAATGTCCAGATACATTTTTAGTTGGCTACAAAGTGCTATAACCTCTATTGGGAACAATTTACAGATCATCCTCAAAATTACACATACTCTTCGACCCAGCAGGTCTTCTTCTAGGAATTTATCCTACAGATAGATTATAGTATATACATATATGCTAAAAATGCATACATGAGGTTATTTATAGTGACATTATTTGTAATAGCAAAAGCCTGGAAACAGATGACATTCCTATTAATAGGGCACTGGTTAAAATAAAGTATGGAATACTGTGCAGACATACTGATATGGAATCGTATATAAGCTATAGTGTGAAAGATTGAAAGCAAAAGGAGAAGGGGACAGCAGAGGATGAGATGATTAGATAGCATCACCAACTCAATGGACATGAATTTGAGCAAACTCCGAAAGATAGTGAAGGACAAGGAAGCCTAGTGTGCTGCAGTCCACAGGGTTGCAAAGAGCTGGACCCTTAGCGACTGACCAACTACAACAACATACTATGAAACAAAACTAGCAGGTACAGGGGATTTCCCTGGTGGCTAAGACTATTCACCCAATGTAGGAGACTTGGGTTCGATCCCTGGTCAGGGAATTGGAACCCACGTGCTGCAACTAAGTTCAGAGGCTGCAACTGAATTCGAATGCCACAATTAAGACCCAGCACTGTCAAATAAACAACTATCTTAAAGTAAACAAAAATAGCAAGTACAGTGTACAGTACACTACTATTTATGTGTAAGGGAGGGATAACTTTGTATTTGTTTGTATATGTATATCTTTGTACAGATTCACCAGAGTGTGCTAACATTGGTCTCCTCATGATGCACGGAGCTTAGTAACTGGGGGTACAGGGAATGGGGGGGAGTCCCTTCACTCTATATCTTTTAGTACCTTTGACATTTGAACCATGAAAAATGTACTATTTGAAAAAAAGTAAAAGTAAACTATATATGTGTGTGACTGTGTGTGTAATTTTTACTTTATATAAAACAGTAAATTTAAACAATGTGTGTGTGCTAAGTCCCTTCAGTCGTGTCTGACTCTTTGTAACCCTATGGACTGTAGCCCAGCAGGCTCCTCTGTCCATGGGACTCTCCAGGCAAGAACACCAGAGTGAACTGCCATAGCCTCCTCCAGGATCTCCCAACTCAGGGATCAATGAAACAAAACTGGGATCAGGTGAAACAAAACTGTTCACTGACCTACAGAAGTTTCATTGGTTCTACCCACATTCAGGAATGTCTTAACATTTCTGTTTTTCATCGTGTATAAAAAGATTTTCTCTCGTGGAAAAAGTGTGTCTGGAAAATGTATTAAAATAGTCATAGCTAATTGAACATATGCTATGTGCCAGGAAAAGTACTCATCCCCTCACATATGTGTTCTTAATTAATTTTTTCAACTCCATGAGATGGCCACCCTTCTTCCCTTCATGTTACAGAAGAGGACATTGATACATCACAGCTACAATTCACACCCAATTCTTACTCACTCAAAAGCTTGTGTTTAGTCATTCTGCCATGCTATTGGTCTTAACGTCTTTCAATATACTTAAATTCGTCAAGGAACTTTGGCTGTATATCAACTCACTAAAATTGGATAAGTAGAAAAAAATGTCTAGGTATTATCTGGCGACTGGTTATCTCATTTGATCAGTAACAAAGAGAAAAAAATTGTTCCAGAATAAGGCCAAATATGTTGGCTGCATTTTTGCATGCCGATGCGGTGTAATCTTGAGGCCATCTGGTCAAAATCATAAGTCATTAAATATAATTTGTGATTAAATAGGAAGTTTCAACAAGGATAGAATGAACCATTAAAAAAAAAAAACCACTCTTCTTTGGTGGCTTGCTATCAAGAGCCAGATGTGAAAACATCAGTCAGCTTTGGGTTGGTGCAGATTTAAAATTTCTTATGTTCATTGGACTTTAGTCTGTGTGGTTCAAGTTTCACTTGGCACTGAAGTATGCAATTTCGGGCTTCAAAGGGTAAAGATATTTGAAAAGCATCACAGGACTTCAAAAGTTTTATACCAAACAATGCTGATTACTTAAATGTAAACAAATCAGTACCATCTGGATTATCTGCAACTTCACATACAATCTTACAGGAAAAAAATTAAACGCCTGGAAGAATACACTGAGGGCTTGGTCAAATGTAAAATTTGGGAGATAGATTTCTCCCGGTAGGTTTGTGGACTTTCCTCCACTCAAAAAAATTATCTATATTCATCGTGTAAATCAGAAGACTAAAATTTAAAAGGTCATTTCTTTGCCATATTACAAAAAAAGGTATTCAACAATATTCAAATGTTCATGTAAAAAAATAACACCACCTACCTTTAAGAGCTTTGCTGTTTACAAAAGGACAAAGCTGTTTTCTTTTACATGGATAACTGTGACTTTTGAAAGAGATCATTGTGATACATTTTCAAGTACTTAGATGGCGCTAATATCTTTTTTTAAACTCTTATTTACATCTCTAAAAGCTTGAGATAGTTTCTAATGAAATATATATATTGTTTCTATCAGAGTCCAGGCAAGAAAACAGAAACCACTCAACATCTTTCACAGAGGGAATTTTAATTCATCGAATGACATGGTCACAAAAACTGATGGAAAAGCTGAGAAGGTAAGCATACGACACTGAGGCAACCCAGGTATGAGCAACAGAGGAACCTATAACCACCCTAGATCAGGCAACCAGAGGAGGCAGACTGATCAAATCTAGAAATCAGGCTAGAGTGGGCAGCCCGTTCCCGCTGAGCTGTCATTAGCCAGTGTCTGCCAGCCAGGAGGTGCTGCCGGGCAGAAACTGAAACCAAAAAGGTGATACAACCACTCCTGCAGGAGCTGCCTGAGACAGAGTTACAAATTACTTGCCTTCTCCCATCCTCTGCTCCAATCTTCTGCCAGTGCCTCTCATCAGCTGAACCTACCTGGAAGCCAGGGAAAGAAGAAACTGGGAGAATAATTCCCTTTGATGCAGAGAAGTGCATAGGAAGGGCCGAGAATGGATCCCAGAGTTTAGCCTTTTTGCTATTCAGCATCCATTAGACCAACTCAAGAGCGACTTCCTGATTCTACCTAATGTGAGGGCACTATCCATCACGCAAGCAAGGATACTGACGGCTTCAGGAGACACAAAGTCCGAGCAGCCATTGTGTCCATCTCAAGGCTCTCCAGGTGATATGTTATCCTCCCCGGGTGTGGCTCCTTGTGGTCCTGGTGACCTATGGACTCAATTGCAAAATTAAGCACTACCAACTCTCATCTGGGCTTCCCGGGTGGTGCCAGTAGTAAAGAACCCGCTAGCCAGTGCAGGAGACATGAGACTCGAGTTTGATCCCTGGATCAGGAAGATCCCCTGGAGGAGGGCATGGCAACCCACTCCAGTATTCACGCCCGGAGAATCCCATGGACAGAGGACCTTGGCGGGCTACAGTCCATGGGGTCGAAAAAACCGAAGCAACTTCGCACGAAATTCTACTTCAATGTAATGGGGAAGAGAAAGGGGAAAAAATCTGACAGACAGAGAAAAAAATATGGTGTATGTATATACGAATTTTAAATACATAAATATAACTTAGGCGTGTGTCTGTGTGTATTTTTTAAAGGCATAGCTGCTACAGTCACTGTTTCTGTTAACTATTACAAGGTCAAGGGTGGTATTTATTACTTCCTTCACCACCCATTTTATAATCCTCTTGTTCGCATCCTTCACCTTGACCGGTTGGGATTCTTTACTTGATTGGGGGACTAAAACCTTTATTTCGCTATAGTCCAGACTTTATTGGGTTGTTTTAGCTTAGAGCTGTCTCCCCCTGGATCACACCTTATTATTTCCTCCCTTGGGCATGATGGCATCTGCTTCCAGTTATGGACCAGGAAGCAAAGCTAGATGAACAACAGGAAAAGATTGGTAATTAAGCCATGCAGCATGGCTGTTCCTCTCTCCAACTAACAGTTTCTCTCTCTGTTGCTGGAAGACTTGAGAGCAAGGTCCTAGGTCTTGTTTAGCTTTTTCCTCTACCCCTCAACTGCAGCCACAAGTGCTGGCCTTATTTTATATTTCACATCAGGCAATCCTAAAGGAAATCAACCCTTGATATTCATTGGAAGGACTGATACTGAAGCTGATGCTTCAGTACTTTGGCACTTGATGTGAAGAGCCGACTCATTGGAAAAGACCCTGATGCTGGGAAAGATTGAGGGCAGGAGGAGAATGGGATGACAGAGGATAAGACGGCTGGATGGCATCACTGACTCAATGGACATGAGTTTGAGCAAACTCCGGGAGATAGTGAAGGACAGGGAAGCCTGCTGTGCTGCAGTCCATGGGGTCGCAAAGAGTTGGACACGATTCCGTAACTGAAAAACAACAACTGAACAACTGGATCAGGTATGCCTCTCAGGCTGTTCTCACAAATGACCCCCTCTTTCTACTTTGAGAACATATCACCTGTACACTGAGGTTTACACTAGGACATTCTAGTTACCTCAAGTGTCTCCTACAAAGTCAATGACCAGCCTTACTACATCTGTGGTTGAAACAGAGTGTTGACAAAATGAAGCACAGAAGTCAAATTTGGGAATCATAATTTTTGGGGGTAGGCACAAAGAGGCAAGGGTTAACCTATAGAAGACAGATCCCCGTGCAGAATGGTATTCCAGAAAGAGTTGACTTTCTGCCAAGTTCCACTGAAACTGATTACAGTTTCTTCATAAAGACACTTGTTAATGACATGTGTTAGATCCAAACTCCCTCATCCTGATGATACCAAGGAATGGAATGGAGCTTCTTCAACTGTGAATGTAAAGGAGCTGAGTCATGCAACCAACTCACCACATTTAAGGCTTGGACTTCACTCTCATTTCATGGCAGGAGATAAGGGAATATGCTGAACTAGCAGGATAGAGCTAGAACCAAGTTTCATTTTGCTGTGTTATCCCAGGCTCTGATCATGCCCAGTGGTTGAGAAAGAATTCTGATGCATTTCTAATAATGCAGCTTGAAAGTTTCATAACCCAAGAATGGGGGTCCATCTCCCACAGGCTAATTCAACTGGAAGTCTCTGTGCTGCCCTAGAACAGATGGGCTATGAGAAGATCTGTAGTCCTGAGACTTCTGGTTTCTCAGCTCTTCCCTTATAAATGTAACTATTTGTGCTTGCTGTGTGGTCAATTTCCTTGTTTGCTCCACACCCATCTTGAGACCTCTGTTCTTATTTGCATATTGTTTCATTAGGGTTATTTCTCAAGTATTTTTCTCAGATTCAATACAGGAGTGATATATTCCTGGAATCTTTAATTATAACTTTCTTTCTCAGTTGGCTGATTTTTTAAAAATCTATATAAAGTATTGCAGAGTTTCAGCTCTTTTATAATAATAGGTAGATGTTATTCTACTAATTTCTAGCTTATGATATTATAGATTTGAAGTCAGATAGCAGTTTGTCTTTCTTTGTAAGTAAAATCTTTCTTCTGGGCTTCCCTGGTGGCTCAGCGGTAAAGAATCTGCCTGCGATGCAGAAGAGGCAGGAGATGTGGGTTCGATCCCCGGTCGGGAAGATCCCCTGGAGGAGGCCACAGCAACCTACTCCAGTGTTCTTGCTTGGAGAATCCCATGGACAGAGGACCCTGGTGGGCTACAGTCCTCAGGGTCGCAAAGAGTCAGACACGACTAAGCATGCAGGCACATAAAATCTTTCTTCTACCTGGAAGCTTTTATGATTTTCTTAAAATCTTTGGAGTTTCAAGTTTACAAGAATATTCCTAGGAATGTATCTTTTCTTATTAAAACCATCTAGAATTCAACAAGCCAGTTCAGTTTGCAAGTTTTCGGCTCAAGGAAATTGTTCTCGTTAGGTTTAATTGTTCCTTTTTTTCTATTTATTCTATTATTTCTTTTTATTCCACTACAGAATGCCTATTATTCATATATTGGGTCTTCTGGACCTAACTTTCAAATCTCTTATCATTTCCCTAATGATTTTCATCTTTTTTATTTTTGTTCTATGTTTTGAGATCTTTTACTTGAACTTTAGACCAGTAGTTACTGTCGTTCATTTGCTCAGTTGTGTCTGACTCTTTGTGACGCCATGGACTGCAGCACACCAGGTTTCCCTGTCCTTCTCTCCGAGTTTGTCCAAGTTTATTTCCACTGAATCAGTGATGCCTTCCAACCTTCTCATCCTCTGTTGCCCTCTTCTTCTGCCTTCAATCTTTCCCAGTATCAGGGTCTTTTCCAATGAGTTGGCTGTAGACCAGTAATTTGGGTCTTAACTTCAAACATTTTCTCTTTGTATTAGTATGTTGATTCCCAGTTAATTTGTGCAGCTCATGAAACTCTTTTCAAGAGTTTTCATTATACTTATAATTCTCTCCTGGTTTTCTTTGAATAAGGAATTATTCTGAGTATCCTGTTTATTCATCTTCTCTCTGGCTGCTGGACCTATTTATACTGACCTTCTCCCCTTTAAGAATTGGAACTACAGATTTCAGATGCTAGCATCAGTATTCTCCAGTGCTGGTCTTTAATCTCTCATCTGGCTCAGAAATGAGAAGGGCCTGCATTCACTCCCTCCCAACAAGAGGTTATATTCATTATTGGCTCCATTCCTCCACTCCTCCCTATATGACCTTGTAACATGGCAGTTGGAGAAGGAAATGGCAACCCACTCCAGTATTCTTGCCTAGAGAATCCTGTGAACAGAGGAGCCTGGTGGGCTGCTGTCCATAGGGTCACACAGAGTCAGACATGACTGAAGCGACTTAGCAGCAGCAGCAGCAGCAACATGGTGGTACCTTTCCATACTGGATGGGATTTTCTGCCTAAGTCATGTGACTTGATGTGACCAATGGGATGTTTGTAAGCAGAGGCTTGAAAAAGTAAGAGCACATTTCCATTTGCTGTGTGTTTCCTTTGCCTTCACCGCAGGAATGCCTCTGGGCTAACATGTAGAAGGATGAGACACATGGAACAGAGTTATATCATCCAGTTGACCCTCCACACACTGCCTCATCTCATTCTGGACTGCTTATAAAGCCTGAAATCATAGGCTAATACAGATAATGCTATCAAGGATATCTTTAAATTGTAAAAAAGAAAATAATATAAATAGTTATTTATGTTTCCAGGCTTCACAGGCATTTTTGTCCATTAGAAGTCAAAGTTCTTATAATGATCTCCAAGGAGGCCTTAGCGGAGAAGGCAATGGCACCCCACTCCAGTACTCTTGCCTGGAAAATCCCGTGGACGGAGGAGCCTGGTGGGCTGCAGTCCATGGGGTCGCTAAGAGTCAGACACGACTGAGCGACTTCACTTTCACTTTTCCCTTTCATGCACTGGAGAAGGAAACGGCAACCCACTCCAGTATTCTTGCCTGGAGAATCCCAGGGACGGGGGAGCCTGGTGGGCTGCCATCTATGGGGTCGCACAGAGTCGGACACGACTGAAGTGACTTAGCAGCAGCAGCAAGGAGGCCTTAGACAAGCATCTACTTTCTCCACCTCCCTGATCTCTGAAAATCTCTGATTTTCCTTCTTGTTCCTTCTGCTCCAGGTACACTGGCCTCCTTTCTTTTCTTCCTTGGGTGAGGGTGGTGGGTGGGGGTGCTCTCTTGCCTCAGGGCCTTGCATGTGTCTGGAATGCCCTCCACCTTTTTATGCAAATAGCCAAATGCATGGCTTACTCCCTCGACCTTCCTATCTCCCCTGAGGTCACCTTCCCTCATTGCCCATTGATTTCCCCCCCACACTCTCTATTTTTTGTGTGTGTTTATTTTTCTCCATAGCACTTGTCATAATCTAACATACACGATGTTTTACTTATTTTGCTGGTTTGCTCCCTTCCTCACTAGATTGAGGACAAGGATTTTTGTTCTGTTTTGTTCTCTGCTACATCTACTATCTAGGCAATGCTTAGTAAATACTCATTGAATTGAATAAAGCAATCAATACTTTAAAACATTATCTTCGGGAACTTCCCTGGTGGTCCAGTGGCTAAGACCCCACGCTCCCAATGCAGGGATCCTGGTCAGGGCGCTAGAGTCACATGCCACAACCAAAGATCCCACACGCTGCCACAAGGAAGACAGAAGATTCCGTATGTCACTACTAAAACCTGGTGCATCCAAACAAAAATGAATAAAAACAATTTTTTTAAAAAAGAAAAGAAAAAGAAGTGGGTAAAATTAACAAAAATAAATAAATAAAACATTATCTTTGGCCTAGAGTCAAATGCTTATCTTTATTGTAACAGAACAAGCATTCTGTCAGTCGAAAAGTGGCATCGTGTCATTTAAGTTCAAGCAAAATCTAATGATGGCTGAAGAGAGATGGTCACTTTAGATACAAATTATTTAACCTATTAAGGGCCTATTACTGTTCTCATTGTGGTAGATATGATGTGAATTTTTAATAAATTTGAATGTCCACATAATTTTTTTTCTCTGAAATAAAGGGATAATTATGTCTCCACAAAAACCTTACAAATTCTTAAACACTCTCAACAGATTTCTCATCAAGTTAAAACAGAATATAGTTTTGGTCATTAGTGAGATGTGACATGAGTTATGCAGAAGCTTGGCTTAGATAAGTGAAAGTTGCTCAGTCGTGTCCAATTCTTTGCAACCCCATGGACTATACAGTCCATGGAATTCCCCAGGCCATACTGGAGTGGGTAGCTATTCCCTTCTCCAGGGGATCTTCTCAATCCAGGGATCAAATGCAGGTCTCCTGCTTTGCAGGCAGATTCTTTATCAGCTGAGCCACCAGGGAAGCTTAGATAAAATAACCTCATAATGTATTTCAAATAGAGAATTAATTAAGCTTTTCCATCTTCACAAATTGTTGACACACAGGATTTCCCCCAATTAATAGTGAGAAATGCTTATAACAGAATACTTATAAAATATACAAAAATAAACAAGAATCCTCCTTTTTCCATTTAATTATGCTTGTTATTACGTATTTTTCATGAATGTGGTTATAATCGCAACACCACAATCTATATGGTTCCTCCATAATTTATCTATTACTCTGTTATAGAATTTGTAAGCTGTTTTCTATTTTTCTTTATTATAAATAAAGCCTTGATGATCATCCTTGTACATAATTCTTTGAATATATCTGTTATATGTATTTTGGATAAAGTCACAGATTAGTGACTATTAGTTCTATTAGTCATAGAACTAATAAATCAACATTTAAAAATTTGTTGCTACATAGTATCTCATTATTTTCCAGAAATACTACATCACTTTTTACTTCCATAATGCATCTCATCCCTGTCCCACCAGCACTGAGATTTTTTCTATTGTGGTAAAATATATATAACATAAAATTGACCATTTCAACCATTTTTAAAGTGTACAGTTCTGTGGCAATCAATATTCTTACATTGCTATGCAACCATCACATTCCTTTTCAAAACTTTCATCTTCCCAAAATGAAACTTTGTACCAAATAAACAATAATTTCTTCTCTCCCCTCTCCTCCGCCCCTAGCAACCACCATTCTATTTTCTATATCTCTGAATTTAACTACTCTAGGTACATCATATAAGTAGAATCATACAATATTGCCCTAATGTGACTGGCATATTTTGCTTAACATAATGTCCTCAAAGGTCATCCATGTTGTAGCATGCATCAGAATTTCCTTCATTTTTAAAGCTGAATAATATCCCATCACAAAGCTGACCATGGATAAACATTATCCATTCATCTCTCAATGAATACTTGGGTTCCTTCCATCTTTTGGCTATACAGCATTATATTTAAAGACTTCTCCCTATGTAGTTTTAATTATATTTATTTACTTTATTGTGATGCTAAATGTCATAGTCTGTGTGCTAGTCAGAAGAGAATTTCCAGACATGAGGCAGAATAGAGTTTACTAGAGTGGGAGATGCTGTTAGCACAGCAGGCCAGCTAGTAGCCAATTTTGAGGAAGGTAAAACAGGAGAGCGAAAAAGC
Organism: Giraffa tippelskirchi; assembly: GCF_054371585.1. Taxonomy (NCBI): domain Eukaryota; kingdom Metazoa; phylum Chordata; class Mammalia; order Artiodactyla; family Giraffidae; genus Giraffa; species Giraffa tippelskirchi. The sequence continues at coordinate 54,941,715 of NC_137285.1, forward strand.
TGGCTTAAAACTCAAAATTCAAAAAACTAAGATCATGGCATCTGGTCTCATCACTTCAAGGCAAATAGAGGAGGAAACAATGGAAACAGTGACAAACTTTATTTTCTTGGGCTACAAAAGAAATTTCGTGGCTGTCCATGAAATTAAAAGATGCTTGCTCCTTGGAAGTAAAGCTATGATAAACCTAGACAGTGTATTAAAAAGCAGACACATCATTTTGCCAATAAAGATCCATGTAGCCAAAGTTATGGTTTTTCCAGTAGTCATGTATGGATGTGAGAGTTGGACCATAAAGAAGGCTGAGCACCAAAGAATAGATGCTTTAGAACTGTGGTGCTGGAGAACACTCTTGAGACTTCCTTGGACAGCAAGGAGATCAAACCAGTCAATCCTAAAGGAAATCAATCCTGAATATTCATTGGAAGGACTAATGCTGAAACTGAAGCGCCAATACTTTGGTCACCTGATGCGAAGAGCTGACTCATTGGGAAAGACCCTGATGTTGGGAAAGATTGAGGGCAGGAAAAGAAGGGGACAACAGAGAATGAGATGGTTGGATGGCATCGTCAACTCAATGGACAAGAGTTTGAGCAAACTCTGGGAGATGGTGAAGAACAGGGAAGCCGGTATGCTGCAGTCCATGGGGTCACAAAGAGTCAGACATGACTTAGTGACGGAACAACAACAGCAGCCAATTTTTATAACCTCAAGGGAGAGAAAATTCCTTCTGGAAGGGTGGCACTAGGTGATTGGTTAGGATGCTATAGAGTGGTTAACAGGGTGGGTATTTTACCTAATATGGGGCCAGGGAACTGGCCAGTTTAGATTCAGAGGCTCACAGCAACAATTGCTATGGGGCTTGATTTGTTCTAGAGATTTTTGTCCTGTGACCTTGATACAGGACTCTGCTCTGAACACACAGACATTTTTTCCCCCTCTTGATTAGTTACGTGGATTTTGATTTTGCTTATGCTGGATTTTGGGGGAAGAGCTTCACGGACTTTAATAAGTATTACAAAAAGTCAACACAGGAATATATTAAGCTAAGAACATCTCATGTATGTTTGTATCCAGAGCAAAAATTTCTAATATTTAATCATGTGGGTTTTGGGGTTGTTGGGTTTTTTTTTTTTGCAATTTGCCATAGCTGCCTTTAGATGGCATTAGATCCTTGGGGATGTGTTGTGGAGATTTTTTGGATACTGTATAGAAATGGGTATGTTTTGACAAGCATGACGGATTTTAAATCTGGCCCAAATGTTATTTGGGACCTAGAATGCAGGAGAAATCAATACAGAAGCTGGACATCCTGAGGCCATATTCTGGCTATATTCTAACCAAGTCCTGGCCTTTTGCTTTTTCCTAACAGCAGATTTGTCCAGGTCTTCACCTTGGATTAGTTTTAGAACAAAAATCTTAAAAATGTTGTGAATTTTAATTTTATTTCAATGTGAGTTCCTAAGCAAAGCAGAGACTGTCCTCTCCCCCACACATGGTACAAGTTTGGGCAGAAAGGGTTTTTTTTCCATACATGTGTTAGGGGAAGCACACTGACTGGAACCACCCTGGCCAGGCACCATAGTAACCATCTGCATGAGTTGTTTTACAACAGGGGGTCCTGATAAGGAACACAGAACTAATAAGCCACCACCAACCGCAAGAGTTCGGGAAAGGTCAAAAGGAGACATCATGTGTCTGACCACCTCCCAGAATCCTTCTCGCTGGCGTCCATCTTGGCTGAGTGCATCGCCAGGAAGGACTCTGAGTCAGAATGATTGGCTAAAGACAACCCAGAAACTAATCTCACCACCATAAAACCTGAGACTGTGAGCCATGTGACAGAGCTGTTCTCCTGGTCTCCCTTACCCTGCTGCTCTCCACCCGGGCGCCCCTTCCCAATAAAATCTCTTGCTTTGTCAGTACATGTGTTTCCTCAGACAATTCATATCCGACTGATAGACAAGAGCCCACTTTTGGGCCCTGGAAGGGGTCCCCCTTCCTGCAACAAAAGGAATCCCTAACGCTCATTGTTCTGAATCAGCACTTCAGACATCAGAAGTTCTCCTTGGTAGAATAGGAGCTTAACCCAAATACCTTGTAATGAAGGATGAAGGGAGCTGCTGTCTCCATGATTCTGATGTTTGGATTTTGATATGAAATAATGATGTTTGTATTCCTGCTTTCTGCTACTACTTTCAGAGCTTGTTTTGCTGAAAGAGACTTTTTATTTTAATTTTCAAGTTGCTGTAGTTTCCTGAAAAGATGCTTTACTCTCAGCAAAAGGGAAACTGACTGTAACACATTTCCCTTTTTTGGCATGGATTAGAAGGGCTAGTGGTAAAGAACCCACCTGCCATTGCAGGAGACTAGGAGATGTGCGTTTGATCCCTGGGGCTGGAAGATCCCCTGGAGGAGGGCCTGGCAACTCACTCCAGTATTCTTGCCTGGAGAAAGAATCCCATAGACAGAGGAGCCTGGCGGGCTACACTTCATGATGCCTCACAGAATTGGACACAACTGAGCAACTGAGCATGCATGCATGCACAGGTGCAGGAGAGCAAGGGACTTGCCCAGGGCCTTGGGCTGGTGGTTCTCTGGCAAGCCTTTCCTCCAGGTGGGAACTGGCTGACCCCAAGATCTTGGTTACATGGAGCGCCTGGACCATACTGTCTTCCAAATAAAATCAAAGAGCTGCTGAAAGCCGGAAGGAAACCTTTCAAACACACTAGATTGTTTGCACAAAGACTTCTTTTAAGGCAAGGGGGTGGGTGGAGACAATAAGAACAAGCAACAATATGATGCTTTTTCATAAGCAAGTGCCTTGGCTCATCTCTACCTCTTGAACCATTAGCCGTTTCTTTAGTAAATTATTGCTAATAACACAGGGCCTGTTTGTATTATTAGCAACTACCTACACTCTTATGGCAGAAAGTGAAGAAGAACTAAAGAGCCTCTTGATGAAAGTGAAAGAGGAGAGTGAAAAAGTTGGCTTAAAGCTCAACATTCAGAAAACTAAGATCATGGCATCTGGTCCCATCACATCATGGGAAATAGATGGGGAAACAGTGGAAACAGTGTCAGACTTTATTTTTGGGGGCTCCAAAATCACTGCTGATGGTGATTGCAGCCATGAAATTAAAAGACGCTTACTCCTTGGAAGGAAGGTTATGGCCAATCTAGATAGCATATTTAAAAGCAGAGACATTACTTTGCCAACAAAAGTCCGTCTGGTCAAGGCTATGGTTTTTCCAGTGGTCATGTATGGATGTGAGAGTTGGACGGTGAAGAAAGCTGAGCACCGCAGAATTGATGCTTTTGAACTGTGGTGTTGGAGAGGACTCTTGAGAGTCCCTTGGACTGCAAGGAGATCCAATCAATCCATCCTAAAGGAGATCAATCCTGGGTGTTCATTGGAAGGACTGATGTTGAAGCTGAAACTCCAATACTTTGACCACCTCATGTGAAGAATTGACTCATTGGAAAAGACCCTAATGTTGGGTAGGATTGGGGGCAGGAGGAGAAGGGGATGACAGAGGATGAGATGGTTGGATGGCATCACTGACTCGATGGACATGGGTTTGGGTAGACTCCGGGAGTTGGTGATGGACAGAGAGGCCTGGGGTGCTGCAATTCATGGGGTCTCAAAGAGTCGGACACAACTGAGCGACTGAACTGAACTGACACCATATATGTGATAGTACTTTGAGCCTTTTTAAAGAAAAAGGGTATTTCCATTATAACTATGGTGGAGAGCTAACAAATTTTGAAAACCTATTATGTACCAAGTGCCTCATATTTCTTAGCTAAAATAATATGTACAATAACCCACAAAAACTTCACAATAAGTATGATTGTCTCCATTTTATTAATAAAGAACTGAAAGTCAGAGAGCTTAAAGAAAAAATATACTCACAGCCACTATGGAAAACAGCATAGAGGTTCCTCAAAAAACTGAAAATAGAGTTGACATATGATCCAGAAATTTCACTGCTGGGTATACACCCAGACAAGACTATAAAGCAAACAGAGACATGCACCCCAATGTTCATAGCAGAACTGTTTACAATAGCCAGGGCATGAAAGTGACTTAAATGTTCAATGAATGAATAAAGAAGATGTACTACCTATATACCATGGAATATTACTGAGCTATAAGAAGAATGGAATAATGCTATTTGCAGCAACATAGAGAGACTAGAGATTATCATATTAAGTGAAGTAAGTCAGAAGGAGAACAAGAAATATCATTTGATATCACTTACATGTGGAATCTAAAATATGACACAAATGAAATTATCTGTGGAACCATAAACAGACTCACAGTCAAAGAGAACAGATAAATGGTGGCCAAGCAGGAGGAGAGGTAGGGAAGGGAAGGACTGGGAGTTTGGAATTCAGTTCACTCCAGTTCAGTCACTCATTCGTGTCTATTTGTGATCCCATGGACTGCAGTCTGTTACTCCAGGTGTTTCTTGACTTCCTACTTTTGCATGCCAGTCCTCTATAATGAAAAGGACATCTTTTTTGCGTGTTAGTTCTAGAAGGTCTTATAGGTCTTCATAGAACCGTTCAACCTCACCTTCTTCAGTGTTGCTGGTTGGGGCATAGACTTGGATTATTGTGATATTGAATGGTTTGCCCTGGAAATGAACAGAGATCATTCTGTCATTTTTGAGATTGCATCCAAGTACTGCAGTTCGGACTCTTTTGATGACCATGATGGCTACTCCATTTCTTCTAAGGGATTCCTGCCCACAGTAGTAGATATAATGGTCATCTGAGTTAAATTCACCCATTTCAGTCCATCTTAGTTCACTGATTCCTAGAATGTCGATGTTCACTCTTGTCATCTCCTGTTTGACCACTTCCAATTTGCCTTGATTCATGGACCTAACATTCCAGGTTCCTATGCAATATTGCTCTTTACAGCATCGAACCTTGCTTCTATCACCAGTCCCATCCACAACTGGGTGTTGTTTTTGTTTTGGGTCCATCCCTTCCTTCTTTCTATAGTTATTTCTCCACTGATCTCCATATTGGGCACCTACCAACCTGTGGAGTTCATCTTTCAGTGTCCTATCTTTTTGCCTTTTCATACTGTTCATGGGGTTCTCAAGGCAAGAATACTGAAGTGGTTTGCCATTCCCTTCTCTAGTGGACCACATTCTGTCAGAATCAGACTTTATTTTTGGGGGCTCCAAAATCACTGCAGATGGTGATTGCAGCCATGAAATTAAAAGACGCTTACTCCTTGGAAGGAAAGTTATGACCGACCTAGATGGCATATTAAAAAGCAGAGACATTACTTTGCTAACAAATGTCCGTCTAGTCAAGGCTATGGTTTTTCCAGTAGTCAAGTATGGATGTGAGAGTTGGACTGTAAAGAAAGCTGAGCGCCGAAGAACTGATGCTTCTGAACTGTGGTGTTGGAGAAGACTCTTGACTGGACTGAAGCACGCCAGGCTTCCCTGTGCATCCCTGTAGTTATATCTTAATCGTAACTGACAGCATTTTACCTTTTATTCATTGAATCTGTAGTTAGTCTAGTCAAGGTTTGAAAGATGTAGGGGCTGATCAAGGGTAAGGATGACCAAGACAGACAGCAACACACACGTTTTACTGGATAGTGCTTGAATGAGGATCCAAGAGAGGGGACATCTTTTGAAGCACGTGACCATCCACAGGCTAACCCCAAGGGGCCATCAGCTGGAAGAGGAAGGGTAGTTAGGCAAGGGAACTCCCAGGGGAGGGCAGGATGAAGGAAGGGGTTTACACGGAGTCTCCGGTGAGACAGCTCCAAGGGCAGCATCAGCTTTGGGTCTTTTTATTGCAAGGCTCTGTCTTATCAATAGGTAACAACAGTTGGGTGATGTTTTAGAGGTATATGCAAAGCAAGTAGTCACTGAGTTGCTAACATTTGAATTGTTTCAGTTCAGTTCAGTTCAGTCGCTCAGTTGTGTCCAACTCTCTGTGACCCCATGAACCACAGCACGCCAGGCCTCCCTGTCCATCACCAACTCCCTGAGTCCACCCAAACCCATGTCCATTGAGTCAGTGATGCCATCCAGCCATCTCATCCTCTTTTGTCCCCTTCTCCTCCTGCCCTCAATCTTTCCCAGCACCAGGGTCTTTTCCAATGAGTCACCTCTTTGCATCAGGTGGCCAAAGTATTGGAGGTTCAGCTTCAACATCAGTCCTTCCAATGAACACCCAGGACTGGTCTCCTTTAGGATGGACTGGTTGGATCTCCTTGCAGTCCAAGGGACTCTCAAGAGTCTTCTCCAACACCACAGTTCAAAAGCATCAATTCTTCAGTGATCAGCTTTCTTTATAGTCCAACTCTCACATCCATACATGACTACTGGAAAAACCATGGCCTTGACTAGGTGGATCTTTGTTGGCAAAGTAATGTCTCTGCTTTTTAATATGCCGTCCAGGTTGGCCATAACTTTCCTTCCAAGGAGTAAGTGTCTTTTAATTTCATGGCTGCAGTCACCATCTGCAGTGATCTTGGAGCCCAGAAAAATAAAGTCTGACACTGTTTCCACTGTTTCCCCATCTATCTGCCATGAAGTGATGGGACCGGATGCCATGATCTTAGTTTTCTGAATGTTGAGCTTTAAGCCAACTTTTTCACTCTCTTCTTTCACTTTCATCAAGAGGCTCTTTAGCTCTCCTCCACTTTCTGCCATAAGGGTGGTGTCATCTGCATTTCCAAGGTTATTGATATTTCTCCCGGTAATCTTGATTCCAGCTTGTGCTTCCTCGAGCCCAGCATTTCTCATGATGTACTCTGCATATAAGTCAAATAAGCAGGGTGACAATATACAGCCTTGACATACTCCTTTTCCTATTTGGAACCAGTCTGTTGTTCCATGTCCAGTTCTAACTGTTTCTTCCTGACCTTCATACAGGTTATTTTAAAAATAATTGGGGGCTTGCCTGGTAGTACAGTGGGTAAGAATACACCTGCTAATGTAGGAGACATGGGTTTGATCACTGGTCTGGAAGATTCAACATGCCGCAGAGAAACTAAGTCCGTGTGCCACAACTGCTGAAGTCTATGCTCTGCAACAAGGTAAGTCATCACAATAAGAAACCCACTCACCACAATGAGAAACCCACTCACCACAACAAAGAGTAGCCCCCACTTGCTGCAACCAGAGAAAGCCCATGCCCAGCAAACAAAGACCCAGTGCAACTAAAAATAAATAAAGAAAACAATTTTTTTAAAATAATTGAAGTGTAAGGATTTGAGTTTTGTGCCAATGGGCTTTTTTTTTTTTAAAGAAATTAAATTAATTAATTTATTTGACTGGGCCAGGTCTTAGTTGTGGCGTGTAGGATCTTTAGTTGCAGCATGTGAACTCCTAGTTGCCGCCTGTGGGATCTAGTTCCCCAACCAGGGATGAAACCCAGGTCCCCTGCATTGGGAGCCCGGAGTCCTGCCAATGGGCTTTTGAGCTACTGGAGCTCAGCCTGCAGGGAAGAAATAAAGAACCTGGGGGCCAGTATGCAGAGGCCATCTTTGCTTTGTTTATTTAACAATCTATCTCAAGGCACCAGATTGGAGAAGGAAATGGCAACCCACTCCAGTGTTCTTGCCTGGAGAATCCCAGGGACGGGGGAGCCTGGTGGGCTGCCGTCTATGGGGTCGCACAGAGTCAGACATGACTGAAGTGACTTAGCAGCAGCTCAAGGCACCAGAAGCACTTGCTTGTTCTGGGAACAGAGAATAGCTTCTTTCGATCATAGAAAGTATCTGATGCAACTACACTAACAGTTAATGAGTTCAATGATAGTACCTATGGCTTTATTTACCTATACTTGTATAGAAACAAAACATTATTTGTGCTAAGTAAAAGTAGGTGACTCTACCTTCAAATATAGTTGTATTTTGAATTTGAGTTTCTTATGATTACAAAGGGCTTCCCTGGTGGCTCAGATGGTAAAGAATCTGCCTGCAATGCAGGAGACCCAGGTTTGATCCCCGGGGGAAGATCCTCTGGAGAAGCGAATGGCTACCCACTCCAGTATTCTTGCCTGGAGAATTCCATGGACAGAGGATCCTGGTAGGCTACAATCCATAGGGTTGCAAAGAGTTGGGCACTACTGAGTTTTCTTTCATGATTACAAATTTTGGTATCACTTTGTAACATATTCAAATATTTCTGCCTCCAGCTAGAACCACCTAAGGATTTATGTTTAATTGCTTCTTATCCATATATATAAACTACATACACATGGATGAGAAGTCCAATGAAACCCTAAACTCCCCTTCCACCTTGTAGATGCATATGTATTTATCTTTAGTTTGTAAGGCAGTTCTTATTCTGATATGTTACTAGCTTTACTGTAACTCAAAATAGTTACAACTGGAGTATACATTGACTGCAGGTTTTCTCCTGTCTTACCTCTTGGCCTTGGCATTGCTGGCAGCTCCAGACAGCCTCCTCTGCTCAGGGTCATCGAGGCACCAGCACCATTCTTTGCCCTCAAACTCCAGGGGACATATGACAAGCCTTCCTAAGAATTCTTAGGCTCTATGCATTGTATCGCAGCCCTGCGTCTACATAGCTGCAGTGCTATCTGCTCTCAAGATTTCCATGAAGGGAAATCTCAACTGAATCCCTAGGCTCTTAGTGGATGCTGGATGTTAGATGAGCTTAGTGATGTTGAACTAGACAGTTCCATATTAGTGGTGAGCATCTTGTTTAGTACAACATGTCTTAATTGGCCCTTCTCTGGGCTTCCCTGGTGGTTCAGCGGTAAAGAATCCACTTGCCAATGCAGGAGATGTGAATTCAATCCCCGACCGGGGAAGATCCCACATGCCTCGGAGCAACTAAGCCCGTGTTACACAACTATTGAGCCTGTACTCTAGAGCCCAAGTGCTGCAACTACTGAAGCCCAAGCTCCTAGAGCCCATGCTCCACAACCAGAGAAGTCACCGCAACGAGAAGACCGCACAACTAGAGAGTAGCCCCTGCTCACCACTGCAACAGAGGAAAGCCCACCCAGCAACAAAGACTCAGCACAGCCCAAACCAAATATAAACAAGCTATAAAAACCTGTGACTTCACTTCCTGTATATAACCATACGCATATGTTCACTGAAAGCCATAAATCGCAAAGTTGTATGTCTTGTGTTGTCTACATTTTTAAGCTGCTTTCTTCAGACATAATTGACCTATGATAAATTGTATATTTTAAGGTGTATACTTTGATAAGTTTTTAAAAATTTTTTATTTTATATTGGCATATAGTTGATTTACAATGTTGTATTAGTTTCAGGTGTACAACAAAGTGATTTAGTTATCCATATACATGAATCTATTCTTTTTCAAATTCTTTTCCCATTTAGGTTTTACAGAATATTGAGCTGAGTTCTCTGTGCTATACAGTAGGTCCTTGTTGGTCATATGCTTTGATAAATTTTATACCCATGAACTCATCGCCACAATCAAGACAATGAAAATATCCATCACGTTCAAACATTTCCCAGTATGCTGCTGCTGCTGCTAAGTCGCTTCAGTCGTGTCTGACTCTGTGTGACCCCGTAGACGGCAGCCTACCAGGCTCCCCCATCCCTGGGATTCTCCAGGCAAGAATACTGGAGTGGGTTGCCATTTCCTTCTCCAGTGCATGAAAGGGAAAAGTGAAAGTGAAGTCGCTCAGTCGTGTCCGACTCCTAGCGACCCCATGGACTGTAGCCTACCAGGCTCCTCCGTCCATGGGATCTTCCAGGCAAGAGTACTGGAGTGGGTTGCCATTGCCTTCTCCCTGTATACCTTGATAATATTTCTCTCACCTCTCTCTCCCACTCAGTCACTGATCAGCTTTATGTCACTAAGTGAAGTCGCTCAGTCGTGGCCGACTCTTTGCGACCCCATGGACTGTAGCCTACCAGGCTCCTCCATCCATGGGATTTTCCAGGCAAGAGTACAGGAGTGGGTTGCCATTTCCTTCTCCAGAGAATCTTCCCAGCCCAGGGATCGAACCCAGGTCTCCCACATTGTAGACAGACGCTTTACCGTCTGAGCCACCAGGGAAGTCTTTATGTCACTAGAGATTAGTTTATATTTTCTAGAGCTTTAAGAAAATCAAAACTTTTAATATATTCTCTTTTTTCTGGCTTGTTTCAGCATTTTATTCATCTGTGTTGTTGATTGTATCAGTAAATCATTCTTTTCTATTATTGAGTAGTATCATTGTAGAGATACAGTATATTCTGTTTATCTATTCACTTCTTGATGGACATTTGGATTGCTTCCAGTTTTAGGTTATTAAAAAAAATCTTCTATGAACATCTGTCTTTGTTTGAACATATGTTTTCATTTTTTGGGTAAACACTCAAGGGTAGAATGATTGGATCACAGGGCAGGTGTATGTTTAACTTTTTAAGGAACTGTCAAATTGTTTTCCAAAGTGACTGTACCATTTTACATTCCATCAGAAGTCTATGAGAGTTTCAATTTTTGAATGAATTTTGGCCCACACTTTGCATAGTCAGTCTTTTTAATTTTAATCATTCTAGTAGGTGTGTGGTAGTATCTCCTTAGTAGTTTTAATTTCCTTTTCTCTAATGACTAATGCTGTTGAGCATCTTTTCATATGCTTATTTGCCATCCATATCTGTTCAAATCTTTTGCTCATTTAAAAAAATTTAGTCCTTGACAGCATATTAAAAAGCAGAGACATTACTTTGTCAACAAAGGTCCGTCTAGTCAAGGCTATGGTTTTTCCAGTGGTCATGTTTGGATGTGAGAGTTGAACTATAAAGAAAGCTGAGGGTCGAAGAATTGATCCTTTTGAACTGTGGTGTTGGAGAAGACTCTTGAGCATCCCTTGGACTTCAAGAAGGTCCAACCAGTCCACCCTAAAGGAGATCAGTCCTGGGTGTTCATTGGAAGGACTGATGTTGAAGCTGAAATTCCAGTACTTTGGCCACCTCACGCGAAGAGCTGACTCATTTGAAAAGACCCTGATGCTGGGGAAGATTGAGGGCAGGAGGAGAAGGGGACAACAGAGGATGAGATGGTTGGATGGCATCACTGACTCAATGGACATGGGTTTGGGTGGACTCAGGGAGTTGGTGACAGACAGGGAGGCCTGGCGTGCTGCGGTTCATGGGGTCGCAAAAAGTTGGACACTACTGAGAGACTGAGCTGAACTGAACTGAATCCTTGTTTTTCAAAAATAAAAAGAAATAAAATAATTGTGTTTAGAAGACCATTCTCTAAAGCAAAAAGGTAGATATCTATGGATATCAGAATAAAAGGAAAATTTTAAAGTTACACATTTCTGAAATGTTTTATTTGTAGTGAGAATGTATTACTTATTAGGAAAAATGATTTATCTTTCTTTCTTTTGCAAATGTACATTTAAGACAATCTTTATAGATTTGATCATTTGGTGAAGAGGATCCAGAGAATCACCTTGGAATAATGAGAACTGAGTTATATACAGCTTCTGTTACCTCCTCTCAGATAGCATTATAATGAACAGAGCATCTGAGAACAGCTGGTGGAAGAAGGGTAACGCTAGAGACAGCGCTAGAAAGGAAATGCTTTGACTAGTCTTTGTTTTGCTCTGCAAGCATGGGGGGTTGGGAAAGAGGCTGAGCTAAGCCTCTGGAAAGACAGGTGAGTTCTGGAGAAAGATGTGTGCTCAGGTGCTCCGTTGTGTCTGACTCTTTGGGAGGATGAGAAGTCTGCCCCCAGGGAAGAACTTTGGGAAGAGATGTCAAAGGAGGAGAGTTTAGGCAAAATTGTCCTGTGAAAGGATTATGTAACCTTCTTCTTCATCTGTCCAGGAAAACATCTTTAAAACCAACGTTATTCATTAATGCTTTCTGGAGCTCAACTCACATTTTCTGGGGAATCTCCAGGTTGATACAGAAAGAGAGCAGGGGTGGACCAAGGAGTAACTTTATGACACTCAGCTCACAAAACCGATTCAGAAGAGGAAGTGGTCCAAGAAAAGAGAAATGTTGAACAAGTACAAATTAAGTCTTTTTTTTTTTTTAAGATTTATTTATTTTATTTTTGGCTGCACTGGATCTTCACTGTTGTGCACGGGCATTCTCTAGTTGCAGCAAGTGGGGCCTACTCTTTGTTGTGGGGCACAGGCTTCTCATTGTAGGTGGCTTCTCTTGTTGCGGAGCATGGGCTCGAGGGCACGAGGGCATCAGTAGTTGCCGACCCCACGCTCTAGAGCACAGGCTCAGAGGTTGTGGCGCACAGGTTTAGCTGCTCTGAGGCAGGTGGGACCTTCCCAGACCAGGGATCTAAACCATGTCACTTGAATTGGCGGGTGGACTCTCAACCGCTAGACCACCAGGAAAGCCCCACACATTTAGTCTTAAATCACTTAAAATAACCTTTAAAAATTGTAAAAATAATTTTTAAGAGCAATTTGTGGTTGCTCTCAACAAAATTGAGAGGGAGGTACAGAGATTACACACCCCTCTCGTCACACATGCATGACTTTCCCCTTTATCAACAATGGTCACCAGAATGGTATAGATTTTTACCAAAGATGAACCTACACTGACACATCATTGTCACCCAAAGGTTATCATTTACTTTAGGGTTCACTCTTGGTATTGTCCTTTCTATGACTTTGGACAAATGTATGATGAAATGTATCTATCATTATAACACCATATACAGAATTTCACTGCCTTAAAAACTTCTCTGCTCTGCCTATTCATATCTTCCCTCCATCTCCCCTGCCAATCACTAATAATTTTAATTGTCTCCATGGCTTTGCCTTTTCCAGTGTCCTGTACTTATAATCATGCAGTATGTAGTCTTTTAGGACTGGCTTCTTTCCCTTAGGAATATGCATTTAAGGTCCTCATGGTGCTTCATGGCTTGATAGCTAATTTCTTTTTAGCACTGAAAAATATTCCATTTCCTGGATGTACCAGAGTTTGTTTATCCATTCACCTGTTGAAGGACATCTTGGTTGTTTCCATGTTTTGGCAATTGTAAATAAAGCTCCTATAAACATCCATATACAAGTGTTTTATAGACATAAAGTTTCAGCTCCTTTGAATAAATACCAGGGAACATGATTGCTGGATCCTATAATAAGAGTATGTTTAGTTTTGTATGAAGCTGCCAAACTGTGTTCCTAAATAACTCTACCATTTTACTTTCCCACCAGCATTGTATGAATGTCTCAATTGGTCCACATTCTTGCTAGCATTTGGTGATGTTAATGTTCTGAATTTTGGCCATTCTAATGAGCTTGTAGTGGTATTTCATCGTTGTTTTAAATTGCATTTCCCTGGTGACATATAATGTAGAGCATCTTTTCATATGCTTATTTACCATCTGTTTATCTTCTTGGGTGAAGTGTCTGAAAATCTTTGGGTCATTTTTAAATTGGGTTCTCTTGCTACTATTGAGTTTTAAGAATTCTTCTTATATCTTAGTGGTCCAGTGATTAAGACTCCAGCACTCCTCACGCAGGGAGCACAGATTCAATCCGTAGTCGGGGAACTAAGATCTTGCATGCTGCCTGATGCAGCCAAAAATAAAAGGAATTCTTTGTGTATTTTGGATGTGTGTGTGTTAGTCACTCAGTCATGTCTGACTCTTTGTGACCCCATGGACGATAGCCCACCAGGCTCCTCTGCCCATGGAATTCTTCAGGCAAGAATACTTGACTGGGTAGCCATTCCCTTCTCCAGGGGATCTTCCCAACCCAGGGATGGAACTTGGGTCTCCCACACTGCAGGTGGATTCTTTACCATCTGAGCCACGATGGAAGATCATATTTTGGATAACAGTCCTTTATCAGATGCCTTGCAAATATTTTCTTCCATTCTATGACTTGTCTTCCCATTTTCTTGACATTGTCTTTTGCAGAGCAAAAGTTTTAAATTTTAATGAAGATCAATTTATTATTTCCTTCATGAATCAGGTCTTTAAATCTCACTTAAAAAAATGAATCTCATTTAAAAAAAAACAGTCTGTCCAATACAGGAGACTGGGGTTTGATCCCTGGTCAGGGAACTAGACCCCACATGCTGAAACTAAGACCAGGCACAGCCAAATAAATAAATAATTTAAAGAAATAAATAAAGTCCTTTCGATCAGGTAAAGTGAAAGAAGAGAGGCAGCATGCATCCATCAGCATCCAAACAGAAAACACATCATAAAGTCACTGAAAAGATTATAATGAAGATACTACTTACTGAGAGGTGGTCAGGGTTACCGGAAATATAAGATGACCATGGAGCTTCTGGAAGCAGTTGCCAGTCACAGGCCCGAAGGGGCCACAGGAAGGGGCAGCTCCTGGATGCTGAAGGAGAGGGGCTGCTGGACAGGAGTGTGGCCTCCAAGTGGAGGAACCATCAGGGAGCCAGGATGCATCCCGCACAGGTAGATGGCCAGAGGTTCAAAGAAGAGCTGGGATGGGTAGTGAAATTGGACGTGCACATCCTCACACAGAGTCCCAATGAAATCCCACTCTTGCCATCCATTCACTCCTTAACCCAGTCACTTCCAGCCAGAAGGTAAGAAAGAACGGTTTCAACCTAGAGACTGGTGATTCCTAATTCCTTTTGGCTCACATACTCCAAAAAGCCCATAAAAGTACCTTCATAAATTTATGTATTATACAATACTTTTCCTCCTTATAGACAGGGAGCCTTTATTAAACAAGTAGATTTTTCCTACAGATATTCTTGCACGAAAAAAAAACTGTGGCCAATATCTGAAATTTTTTTTTGAAATAAATCCAGATTGAATATTTAAAATTAGAATTCAATAGGAAATTTTTGCTCAAAAGGAAATTTCAAAAGTATGTGGCTTTTTTTTTCCTTTGCTTCAATAAGAATAATTTCCTTTGGAATGGTCACTCTCATGCTGAAATGTCATATCTGACATGTTCACATGTCAATTCTGAGAGCAGTAAGTTATGAAATTCCTAATAACAAAGGTAGGTATTGCAGATAGAGTGAAAATTCCCATTTCTTGCTTTGAAAGAGAAAAAAGTCAGAATTCTCAAGCTGTGAGTTGGATTCCTTTTGTACCATTTCTTTGTCCTCCAATCTCAGAGGTCATCTTTACTTTTGTTTTCTTGGCCATGCAGCACAGCATTTGGGATCTTAGTTCCCCGACCAGAGAATGAATCCTTCCCCCTGCAGTGGAAGCGCTGAGTCTCACCACTGGACTGCCAGGGAAATCTCCAGGTCATCTTTTTCAAGATCTGCTCCACTGACACTATCTGGTATTTTGAACAGAGGTAACATGCAGAGCTCTGCAGTGCCTCCCCATTCTAGAGGTTTCTTCCTGAGGAGGACTTGACACCCTGGGTTCCAGCTGGCAGAAAAAAAGTTTCCCAGATCTATAAAGTTTCCTTAGCTGTCTACCTCCAGTCTTCACTTTCAGAGAGTAGTCTCATCCAGAGAGTAGATAGTTTTCTAGAAACTTCCCTCATAATAAGGGACTTTGATTAAGTGTGTGTGTCCCAAATTTAGACTTTTTGAAGCTTGGAATCACCCTTTAAAACCTTTGGGACTTAGGCAAGTGACTTGTTTCTGTATGCCTCAATTTCCTCATCAGTGCATAATAACAGTACCTATTTGATAAGACTGTTGTGAGGATTAGATTAATTTAGATCAAGCTTTATTATAGGGGCAACCACCATTTTGGTATTATTCTAATAGCCACATACCTTTGGAAAGGGAGTGTTACTCACTTAGTCATGTCTGATTCTTTGGAATGTATGGACTGTAGCCCACCAGGCTCCTCTGTCCATGAAATTCTCCAGGCAAGAATACTGGAGTGAGTTGCCATTCTCTCCTCCAGGGGATTTTCCTAACCCAGGATCAAATCCTAGTCTCCTGCATTGCAGGCGGATTCTTCACTGTCTGAGCCATACCTCTGGAAGGCTGTGGAAAAATCCTTCCCTGTACTCATTCTTCTGTTCATTCATTCATGTGTTTCTGAATATTTATTGAGATCAGCACTGTGCTCTGTGCTACAGATATGATGATCAACTAAAACAGAATTAATCCCTGACCTCCTTGAACCCATAGTCTAGTAGGAAATGACTGATACGAATCAGAGAATCATAACTGCAAATATAAAATTACTATAAAAGAAAGGTACTTAGTTTTATGAGAACCAATAATGGAGAGATATGACCCTAAAGAAGTGTGGTTTAATCTGAGATCTTAAGGCCAAGAAGGAGTTCGCTACCTTGAATTCAGCTAAGTGCTGCTAGATTTGCTTTTCAGACAGCTGAGATTTTCTGTATAGCAGAGGAGAACTTCATTCTGGTTTCCTAGCAAAACTTCAGAAAAGACAGAAATTCAAGGTTCTGACATTGGATAGGTCGATGACTTTGGGGGTAGTAAACAATTTTAACCAGAATTTGTCTTTGACATGAATGCAAAACAGTCTACAATGGAATGAGTCTCGGTGATGTGTGGAATTTCTTTTTTCACCAAGCCAGAAAGCTCAGAGGTGCTGCCCGATATGGCTGAGTCTCCAACCGTGCAGTGTCTGAGCTGAAGTTTTGCTCGGCAGATAAAGTTTTTACAATTTCAAAACCACAGGAAACCTCTGAACTTGCCATAAGGATTCCCTACATAGGAATCCTCCTTTGATACTGACTTTGTACAAACAACATGCAAAACAGGACTTTGCTATGGTAAGAGGTGTCAATACTCTCATGAAGAGAAATGGTCCCCATTGTTCATAGCAGCTCTATTCACAATAGACATAACATTGAAATATCCAATGACAGAGGAATAAATAAAGAAGATATGATGAATACACATGTGCATATGTGTATAAAGAAAGCTGAGCACCGAAGAATTGATGCTTTTGAACTGTGGTGTTGGAGAAGACTCTTGAGAGTCCCTTGGACAGCAAGGAGACCCAACCAGTCCATCCTAAAGGAGATCAGTCCTGGCTGTTCATTGGAAGGACTGATGTTGAAGCTGAAACTCCAATACTTTGGCCACCTGATGCAAAGAGCTGACTTATTGGAAAAGACCCTGATGCTAGGAAAGATTGAAGGCGGGAGGAGAAGGGGACGACAGAGGATGAGATGGTTGGATGGCATCACCAACTCAGTGGACGTGAGTTTGAGTAAGCTCTGGGAGTTGGTGATGGACAGGGAGGCCTGGCGTGCTGCAGTCCATGGGGTTGCAAAGAGTCGGACACGATGGAGCAACTGAACTGAACTGAAACACATATATACACACACATATATACATATTCATACATACATACAATGGAATACTAAGCCATAAAAAGACTGAAATAATGCCATTTATAGTAACAGGAATGGATCTAGAGATTATCATACTAAGTGAACTAAGTCAGAGAGAGAAAGATAAATAGCATATGCTATCACTTATATGTGAAATCTTAAAAATGATGCAAATGAACTTATTTACAAAACAGAAACAGACTCACAGATACAGAAAACAAACTTAGAGTTACCAAAGGGGTAAGCTTCTGCTGCTGCTAAGTCGTTTCAGTTGTGTCCGACTCTGTGCGACCCCATAGACGGCAGCTCACCAGGCTCTGCCGTCCCTGGGATTCTCCAGGCAAGAATACTGGAGTGGGTATAAATTAGTAGGAGTATGGGATTAACAGATACACACTACTATGTAAAAAATTGATAAACAACAAGGACCTACTGTATAGCACAGGGAACTATATTAAATATCTTTTAATAACCTTTTGTGGAAAAGAATCTGAAAAAATGTGGATAATACATATATATATTTAAGTGATATATAAAAAGAGAGGGAGAGAGAAAGGCAATTCCTCAATGATCTGCTCAAAATACTGAAACAGATTTTAGAGATTCTGCAATGGATGAGAATATTTGACAGAGCATTGCCTGAGTTTAAATTTTCCTCCAAGGCATAAATAAGCTTAACCACTTCCAAAACATATTGCTTCATCAAAGTCCTTTGTCTGGTAACAGACAAAACAACAATAAGCAGTTTTCTAGGATGGCTGAAGACAAAATTCTTTGTGCTGAAGCAAATCCAATTTTGGTGAAATTTTAATGTTTTTCAATTGAGCCTGTCCTTTAGGCAAAAAAGCAGACTGGGTGATAAATTGTCAGGATGGAGTGGACCACTTTGGTTCTCTGTTTTCCTACTTCCATAGGTAAGCATCTTGCCGCACAAGACGCCTTCTGACTTGTTTTGCGTGCATGCTCAGTCACTTCAGTTGTGTCCGACTCTTTGCAACCCTCTGGACTATAGGCTGCCAGTCTCTTCTGTCCATGGGATTTTCCAGGCAAGAATCCTGGAGTGGGTTGCCGTGCCCTCCTCCAGGGGATCCTCCCATCCCAGGGACTGAATCGGCATTTTCTGCATTGTAGGAGGATTCTTTACCACTGAGCCACTGGGGGAACCCCAACTTTCATGTTCCATTGATACAAACAAACCGAACTATATATATGGTGATATTTCCTAGCCGAAGTTGGTATCAAGGTATAGATAGATAGATAATAGATATTCATAGTCATAATGACATGAAACATTTGCAACTCATGTTAAAGAAGGCCTGATAAATATTATCAGTGGTCAATGATGACGGTTACAAATGACCAAACAGTACTTTGCTTTACAGGTTTTCTTTTTCCTTTAGAATGAAATAAATGTTTCAGTTTAAAAAAAAGCTATGCAAAAAGTTTTGCTCCCATAACTATAACTTTAAATGTTGGAGAAGACATAAAAGAAAAATATGTTTTCCCACAGGTTGGATCTTCAGTCAGAAAGCTCAGACTAACCTGGACTTTAAACCCCACCTGGGTAGTGTTTAATCCTACAGTACTAACCTCTCTCTGGTTTCTTTTCCTCTCTCTTTAATTTCAGTTTCACCTTTACAGTACTTTATGTATTAGATGTAACTGTCTGAAGTGAGATACAGAATCATTTTAATAATTCAGAGCAGCAATTCATAAACTATGGTACAAATGTCACTGAAGCCAGTGAGAAACCGCCTCACTTTCCCCACCCTCGCCCAGCCTTTGCACTGTCAGTCCTGTTGCACCTCCTCCCCTCTCCTCAGACTTCTTTTAACCCCAACAATTTTCTCAAGAGTTGTGTTTTTTTTTTTTTTTTTTTTTGTATATCAGGACTGACCATGTGTGTGCATGTCTCAGAGAATATTCTCTTCTTCTGGAAAGGTTTTTTGATCTATGTAGGATCTGAGAAGTCTTAGGGGATTCAGAGATGTCCTTTAAAGGGGTCTGGAACCAAAACCTCCACATTCATTACCCTATTTGGAGTTGCATTTACCACAATTCTTTTCTTCCTGTGACTATTTTTTCCTAACTTCACTCTTATTTTTCTAGAAGACTCATTACCTTGGACCATCCACTCATCATCACTTTTTCTTTTTCTTTCCTCATTCTATATCCTTATCCACTTAAGTTTCTGAATTTACAACCTCCCAGTTACCCTAAATGCGGCCTTGTATGGAGCGCCCTTCACTTCATGTCCCCAGCAGAGGTCAGCCTAGTTCCTTCCCAGAGAGCCATATAGTTCAAATACCCATTATCAAGTTCAAAAACACACTTTCTAGCCTTGGTAGAGTTCCAGTTTCCACATAACATTATAAATACCTAAGAGTCAGCATTCACATTGTACTCTTCTCTATTCTTATTTAATACTGGCTAGTGCTTTAAGCCTTTTTTGAAGCTAGTATTTTTATTTTAGAATTGTATTTATTTACTTTTGCTATAATTCCTACAGGAAAGGCCAAATCATGCCTTAAGTATATTACAGAGTAAAATTACTGCACTTTTCTCTTTTTCTTCAATTCATGCTTTATCCTAATAAACTGGGAATTTTTTAATATGAATGAGTGAATTAATTAGCTGTCTTGAGTCTTAGTTGCAGCACATGGGATCTTTAATTTTGTTGTGGCATGCAAGCCTTTAGTTACAGCATGTGGGATCTAGTTCCCTGACCAGAAATTGAACCATTGGGAGCTTGGGGTCTTAGCCACTGGACCACCAGCAAAGTCCCACTGGAGAATTTTGTATGTATGTATTTGAAGCATTTAGCATCTAAACAATATAACAGAGATAAATTGAATTAGGATATATTTTTTTAATCAAGCATTCTCTTTAAAATTACTTTTTGTAATTATTTATGCCATTAAAAATACATTGAATTGATTATCTAAATAAAAAAGAATCAGGAAAAATTAGCAACATAATAGCTAGTTATGAAAATATAATAAAGTACCAATTAAAGTAATTATTAGAGTTGAGCTCAGGGAACAACTTGGGGAGGGAGGTGGAAGGGGGGTTCTGGAAGGGGAAAACATGTACACCCATGGTGGATTCATGTCAATGTTTGGGAAAACAAATACAATATTGTAAAGTTAAAAAGTAGAAAATAAACTAATTAAAAAAAAAATAAACAGAAATATCACACCAATGATTCTATCAATACCTTTTCATTCTTGCTTCATTAAATTAGATCATTCCCACAAGCATAAACATGCTGTTGTTTTTCTCCTCTTGAAACAAGCATAAGCTTTTTTTGAGCCTTCTTCTCCAGTCATTAT
Organism: Giraffa tippelskirchi; assembly: GCF_054371585.1. Lineage (NCBI taxonomy): Eukaryota > Metazoa > Chordata > Mammalia > Artiodactyla > Giraffidae > Giraffa > Giraffa tippelskirchi. The sequence goes on from NC_137285.1 coordinate 54,962,288, forward strand.
TTCGATTTTCTGCTCTTTGAAACAAAACTACGTCGGAGTTGGTTGTATTTTCCGTCTTTCTTTCCTTTAATTCTGCCTTAAGTCCATTCAAGTCAGGTTTTCCCCAACACTCCTCTGAACTTGTCTTGTCCAGGTCACCAGTGACCTCAATGTTGCTAACTTCAATGGTCAAGTCCTGGTTCTCATCCTACTTGACCTAGGAGAAGCAGCTGACAATCATGCTTCTTACTTCAAATGTTTTCTTCGCTGCTCCCAGGACACCACAAGACCCAGTTTTCCTGCTACCTTGCTGATCCTTCATTGTCAATCTCTTTTCCTAAATTCCCTGCCTCTTTCTATGGATACTGCAGTTCCATAGCTCTGGTCTGTTGCATAATTTTGTCTATAACTTCATTCGTTTCCTAGATTATCTCTTCCAGATCTATGGCTTTAAATTCCATCTGTTCCCTAATGAATCATGTTCCCCTGCTGATGACTGAGATTAATGACGATAGCTTACACTCAGAAGAGTTCATTCTCTCACCTATCAGGAGTCAGAAGGGGCCAGAAGGACCCAGTCCACAGCTGATGTGGCAGATCCATGAAGTCATCAGAGATTCAGACTACTTCTAATTCTCCGCTCCATCATCCTAGCATGGGGCTTATATTCTCAGGCCCACGTCATGATTTGAGATGGCTAAGTTAGCTCTAGGCATCATCTACATATACCATGAGGAAGGAAAAGAGAAAGCGGAGCCACCCAGCAGACCAGCTCTTCTAAGGAAGACTTTTTTTTGGAAGCCCCATCCCCCAACACATATATACATTTGCAAGTTTGTCTCAGTTCAATGGCTAGATTCAGTCATGTGTTTACCTCTTGCTACAAGGGAGACTGGTAGTTGTGGCCTTTATCCCACATAGCAATATGCTCAGCTAAAATTGAAGTTCTGTACTAAGGAGGAAGAGAAGAAAGAATATTTGATAAGCACCTAGTAATCTCTGCTGGGCTTCCCAGGTGGCTCAGTGGTAAAGAATCTGCCAGCAGTTCAGGAGACACAGGAGACACAGGTTCGATCCCTGGGTTAGGAAGATCCCCCAGAGGAGGAAATGGCAACACTCCAGTGTTCTTGCCTGGAGAATCCCATGGTCAGAGGAGCCTAGGGGTCTACAGTCCAATGGGCTGCAAAGAGTTGGACATGATTGAGCATGCAACAAAAATCTCTGCTATAATATCAATATGTTCAAGAGTCCCATGTAAATATCTCCAGCCCTGTACTCTTCTCTGAGCCTCAAGACTGACTTGTTAGCTCTGCTTAGATTTCTACGTAGCAACTCAACATGAGCAAAGTATTTCCTTTACAATGTAGTCTCAGGCTTGAATGCCTGGTTGGGATGAGTTGAGGAGAGGAGGGATGAGAAACAAAAGAGCATGAATGTGCAGAATCCTTTCAAGGAATTTTGATGTTAAAAGCAGCAGAGGGGAAATAATTGCAGTAGTGAAGTCCTCAAGAAGGTGAGAGTGGGAATTCTCTGATGATCCTGTGATTAGGACTCTGAACTCTCACTGCTGAGGGCTCAGGTTTGATCCCTGACGGGAGAATTGCCATGTAGTATGGCTGAAAAAATAAATAAATAAAATAAAGAAGGCAGGGTGGATGAAACGCAGTGGGTAAGTGAGGAGACTGGCTTTTGATGGAAACAAGAGTTGACAGGTACAGCTTTTAGTCAAGACAGCTCACTAAATTGAAGCTTTGATAACCTACTCTGCACCAAATAGATGGCAATAACATGTCAAACCTAAAGAGAGAAAACAATCAATATAAAAAAACAAGACAAACATCTCCTAGGTGGAACTAGAGCAAAGATGTCAAAGCAAGTAGGCTGACACCACAAACTTCATAGGCAATCCAGACAGCACAGAGCCCTGGCCGGAGGCATAGCGGACACTAAAACTGCTCCATAAGAAATCAGATCCAAGTTTACAGCTTAAAAACTCCCTTCTCAGAAGTGAGAAAATATTAAAAAGTTCTATATATTTATATTAAGTAAAAATACTGAAAAAGATTAAAACTCTAGATAACTTCTACTTGGAAAGGTAGCTTTTATAAAGCTACAGAACTAGGGAGATGGGGGTACCCAGATACAATAAAAAATTGAGCCAAGCTGCCTAACTGCCCTGTGACCAGATCTGCAGAATCTACAATATTACCTTGGGTCAGGAATACCAAGTTACTACTATAAGACTTGGCTTTTGATCAAGGGTCTGTGACAGAGATGGGTGAGCTCATAGTTGAAGGCATGGGGAGGGATAGAAAAATGTTAAAAGCTTTCAAATGCTTCAACATGAGCCCGTAACCTCAAATTCCAAAACATGTGGATGGGTTTAATGCTGAGAAAGAAGGCCAACAAAATCAACAATTAGAATGTGAGTTGACTACAGATAAAATCAGTTTCATCTCTGGAGTAGTTTGATAAGATTTCAATATAAATATAATTGAAACGATCAAAGAATTAAAGGCATAACTTTTACCAAAAAGAACAAGAGATTGTGGAATAAAAATGAACAAAGATGAAACATGAAGGAGATGATCAAAAATTTGTACATAAAAAATACAGGGGATTTATGTATATGTATGGCTGATTCATTTTGCTGTACTGTACAAGCTAACACAACATTGTAAAGCAACTCTACTCCAATTAAAACTAATTAATAAGAAATATAGTCATTGGAGTACAAATGTACTAGATTTGAATTCCAACACAGTCAAAGGGAAAATTAGTGACTTGCAAGACTGTCAAAAGGAATAGCCCAGAACTCAGAAAAGAGAGCAAAGAGAGAGGACAAGGTTATGGACAGGGGTAAGATGGTGTATTTGGTGTTGGGAGACCAGGCTGGTCTTTTTGTATTACTTTTATTTTCTCAGTAAAATTAGAAGTGAGGTATTTAGCCCTGGAGAAGGCAACGGCAACCCACTCCGGTACTCTTGCCTGGAAAATCCCGTGGATGGAGGAGCCTGGTAGGCTACAGTCCATGGGGTCGCAAAGAGTCAGACACGACTGAGCGACTTCACTTTCACTTTCATTCAGCTGAGGTGGAGGAGGATGTGCTGAATGTCAGAAGAGAAAGCATAACAAGTGACAGTCCTCGTAGAGATTGGGGAGTGAATTAAGGAAATATGGAAGGATTGCCAGGAAGTACTGGCGGTCCTCTCCAGCCTGGGAGGAGTTTTAGGAGACCCCCTAAAAAAGATCTGTTGCCAAAGGGACAAATTCTGGGCAAAGGGCAAGAAATAAATTGAGTGGGAAGACAAATGTTAGGAATACATTGAATTCATTGTGATTATTTACTTTCATACTTTTCATTGAGTGAAAAGGTGGATTCTGTCTGTAAAAAGCCATATTTTCAAATGAAAGTATAGAGAAAAGCGGAAATAGGTGACCTATGAGGAAAGAAGAGCAAAGAGAGAGAAAAAGGAAGAAAGCAGTAGAGATAAGTCACAGTCACGTGTAGTAGAAGCAGGTATAGTGACACACTATTATATATAAAATAGATGACCAACAAAGATAACCAACAAGGACCTACTGTATAGCGCCGGAAACTAGCCTCAATATTTTGTAATCATTTGTAAGGGAAAAGAATCTGAAAAAGAATGTATGTGTGTATGTATATATATATTCATGTATATATATATATATATATATACACACACACACACACATATATATATGAATTGGGCTTCCCTGGTGGCTCAGGCAGTAAAAAATCTGCCTGCAATGTTTGAGACCTGGATTTGATCCTTCGGTCAGGAAGATTCCCTGGAGAAGGGAATCACTATTCATTCCAGTATCCTTGCCTGGAGAATTCCATGGACTGAAGAACCTGGCAGGCTATGGTCCACGGGGTCACAAAGAGTTGGACACAACTGAGTGGCTAACACTTTCATTCCGTGGTATGGATAGATGTACGACTACATAAACAAAGCTCTGTGCTGTGCACCTGAAGTTACAACACTGTATATCAATTATACATCATTTGTTACCCATGGTTGTTAATAAGCATCATAGAGATTGAAAGACGTAGTTAATGGACTTGTTGGTTATCTTAATAACTACACTAACCATTTCTTTGTTTTGATATAGACATCATTTTCTTTTACTTGTTGGTTATTAATATATCTAAGGACATCCACAAAGTAACTTCATTAGTTCATATTTGTATGAAGCATAGTTTTTCTTACACATTGAAAGTGGAAGCTATTTCATTTTTTAATAGAACACGTATTTCTTTTGGTCAGGAGTTTAAAATTCACATTTCTAGCAGTCCCTTTCCAGTGAAAATTTAAGTCCTGTTCTTGCTTCATATCATTTTAGTCATTATCTTCCTCTTATCCTTTCTCTCTTCTGTTTCACATTGAAGATCTGTGAAATTTGTGATGTTTATTCTTTTGCCATATGGTGTCATGTGAAAATAAATTCTCAATATGTTTTCTCTCAAATACTTGTATTATTTATATTAAAGGTGGGAAGTTGCTGGCACTTTCTATGAAGTTGTATTAAACACTTGCCTAGAGTTTGGCATTGTTATGGTTTGACCATTGTCAGCCTTCCTATACATTTGTTTAAAAAGGGAGGTCCTGGAACTTCCCTGGTGGTCCAGTGGATAGGACTCGGAGCTCCCAAAGCAGGGAGCCCAGGTTTGATACATGGTCGAGGAACTAGATCCCAGATGCTGCAACTAAGTGTTCTCATGCTGCAACTTAAAGACCCCACGTGTCACAGCCAAGACCCACTGCAGGCCAAATAAATAAAATAAATATTAAAAAAAGAAGGAAGGTCCTTTTCTGCTCGGGAAGATGGATGGGACCTTTGATGTACTGGTGGAGACATGTGTCAAACTTCAGCCCTGCAGGAGCCTGGAAAGGGGGTGAATGAATCTACATAAGGACACAAGATGTCTCTGCTGAATAGGCAGGAGAAAGGGGAAGAAAATTGTGGGGAGAACAGATGCCATGTGATGTGAAGCTGAGGAAAGACCGAGGTGTGTTACGTACAGTAAATTCTCTTAGCTCCTCCTTGAGAATACCTGTGAAGATCTACATTTTTCTTCAAGGCTCTTAGAGTTGAATTTGTACATATTTCAGATCTGTCACTGTGGGTCCTAGGAGCACAGAAATGTGATATTTGTATTATACAACCTACAAAATTTAATTAAACACACATTTATATATGGCCCTGTCTAAGTGCTTATGTAAGAAAAAAGTTGTGTTTTGATGATAATGCAGAAACGTTCAGAACCTGCACACTAAGGGGTTCCTTTTAAAGACCAACTGAACAGAATATGGACAAGTTTTTAAAGATTATCTAGAAACTACTAAAACTTTGTTAGCAGTCTTGAAAACTAGACGAATGAGCTTCTCTGGGAAAATAATCAATATTAGTGCTGGTATATGTCACAGACTATGGGCTTTAGGTTTAGAAATTTATTCACAAAGGTTCTTAGTTTTTCTGGAAATGAGATAGTAGCATTGTTTCAGCAGTTTTCCTGAATTGTCGATGTGGTTGGCTTTACTACCCTGTTTGCTAGGAAAAGTTGGCCTGTAGTTCTCCCAAGTTAGCAGAATCGGTGAAATTTAGTATAAAACTGTCATTTTTTCCAGTTAACCAATTTTACTGTCAAGTGAGTGATTCTTTGCTGATAGGCTCCACCACAGATTTATGATTTCCAGCCTCAACTGGGTCTTCAACGCTGTTAGGCAATCATTCCTGTGGCAGAGACCATGGATGAGTTCTCCAAAATAATTCCCAATCCTGGACTCCCTTATCTTCATCTATAACTGGAGTTAGAAAACAAGAGTCCTCTATTTCCCAGACTCCTTTGCTGCTAAGAGGTGGCCACATAGCATAGTTTTGGCCAATGAAGTAAAGGGTTTCCCTCTGCAAATAGAAAGGAAATGCTCTCGAGGACAACATTTTTTTCCTTTAGACCATCTTTTCCTTTTTTTTTTCTTCACTGAACTTGTATGGGATGCCTGGAAGTGCAGCAGCCATCTTTTGACCATGAGGTAATAATCATGAGAAAGGAATTCAAGTTCCAAAGACAATCAGTGAGCCACTACACCAACATTTGATGGACTCATTGTGTTTCATTGAATGAAATAAATACCACCACCTCCCTTCCCCCCAGCTGCTGTCCATTTGGTCCATGTTAGGCTTTTGTTGATTAATTACAGTTTGGACTAAAACATTCCTTAGACCCAGTTCGCATCTCTTTTTTCACAGTGGCAGTTCTTAGTGGCCCCTCCAAACATCCCACAAAATTCTAATTTTTTTTTTTTCCAGAATCTATGTGGTTTATGGGAAGCCATTCCCTTCCTGTATCTAGGGATAAAGCACTTAACCTAAGCTAAGCCAATTGATACATTCCATATTCCAGCCATAATGTTTGGCTCACAATTGATTTTATGACCTAAGATAGTCGAATCAGAATGAGTTTCAGGACTTCACTGGAAATTCTGAAACATGGTCTCTTTCTTTCTCCAGCAAATGTGGTGTGCAGAGGCAATGCCAGGAACTGCTGCAGTCATTTTGCTACCATGTAGCAAGGCAGCCTGAGTACACAATTGTCACACTGAGAAGGACAGATCTTACACCCTCACAGATAGCCAGCCTTCTGATTGAACCTGAAGCCTGTCCAGTAATTCCTCTTTATTGTTTAATCATCTCAGGTAAGCTGAAGTCTTACTGATACACAGTTTTAGCGTGACCTCTAATTCTTAGCAGGAAACTTCATGTACAGGCTATCTTCCACTTACTCCTCCAGATTCACTCTACCCCTTTGCTCCCTATTCTGTGCCTGATGAGGCTGAACTGTTTTGACCACATTAGTCGGTATCCTTACCTCTGACTTCCAGCTGGACTTGACCAATAGGAAGTACCAGCAGGTGATCAGAGGCAAGCAGGGGGTGGATTAAAATCAAGCTATATAATTTCCTGGACCCCTCTTTGTGGGGTCACTGCAGACTGGCTGGGCCCCTTGGCTGAAGGTCAGAGCTCTGGTCAATTGGTCTCTCTGCACAGAGTATTCTCTCTTCCTGTTTGATAACCACATCCTCCTCTTGCCTTTCAGTCTTATGTGGGTAGGGGTCCTCAGCGATGCCAACTAGAGAACTGCCCCATGTCTGTGGCTTCCCTGTGCTCTGAGCAATTGAACCATGTCATCTGGTTCCTGCTGAGGCCCTGACTGACACATCTTATTCTCTACTCCACCAACAAAAAATGAGGTCACACCTCCCCACATCTTCAGTCATCACCTGGAGTACCCACACATACTTCAGCTCTGTGTTCCGAGATTACTAGGGAAGATGCAACAGGTTCATACCTCTTTTCTTTCTCATGGGCATAGCAATAATCATGCTTTTCCTGCATGTCTTACCAGGAATATTCTAAGAGTCAGATGGATGTAAATGTACTTAGAAGAGCTGAGTACTGTACATACACGAAGCATTGTTACCATTACTGTTGTTACTACAGAGATAGGTCAATCCAAGTTCTAACTGTAGTTCTAATGAAAGGTGTTTCAATGCTCTCTCTCTCTTTCTCTTTCCCTCAGTTTAAGTGCTACTGCCTAAGCACATACAGGCTTCCTTGGTGACTCAGCAGTAAAGAATCTACCTGCAATGTAGGAGATGCAAGAGATAATGGGTTCAATCCCTGGGTCAGGAAGATCCACTGGAGGAGGGCATGGCAACCCATTCAGGTATTCTTGCCTGGAGAATCTCATGGACAGAGAAGCCTAGTGGGCTATAGTCCATGGAGTTGCAAAAAGAGTCAGACACGACTGAGTGACTGAACCACATCAACAAATACATATATGTGTTCTATCAACAGCTGCAGATATCTCTAATTCCTGGCCACATACTTCAATCAACCATCATTTTCGTACAAATCATACTTGTCCTTCATGTCCTTCCTTCCATGGCTGGTTATGTGATGGGATGAGGATGAACTTTGGAGCCTTTCAGATTTAGCTTCAGGTTCTGTTCTATCACTTCCTCATACTTGGTTAGCAGGGAAATCACATCGTCTCTCTGAACCTTAGTTTTTTGTCAATGAAATGATGATGATGGAAAGCCTGGATTATTAAAATAATGTCTATACAGGGCCTGCACTGATGTTCTTCCCTCTTCCTTACCTGGCTCCAGGAAAAGATGTTGAGCAATGGTGCAGCTCACATTTCTTGGACCTGAACCAGCAGGCCATGGCTTATCTTATGTATGAGGGACAGGAAACTAGAATGCCAAGAGATGGACTTTGCGCTAAGTGTGGCAAAAGGCCTGGGAGATGACAGCATGTTCAGGTCAGAGAGGGGACACTCCCTTTGATTGAAGCTTACTGGAAATCACACACTGTGGGTGGGACTAACTGGCCACGGGAACCCTTCCCAGAAGTAATCCATGTGATCTGAGGACATTTTACTGATGAGATTAAGATGCCATCATGAAGCAGCCAACCTAAAGCACAATTAATGTCTAACCAGCTATAAACTCGGATATTGTAATATCCTGCGGATGTCGATGGAAGTGATGATATTGGGTGATGGAAATACTAGTATTTTTGGAACATCTACCTTAGGCCTGGCCCCTTATATATGTTATCACATACATTATCACACTGTAGTCCCACATTAAGCCGATACAATGGACATTAAGATGTTTATTCCACTCGACTGATGGGAAACTTGATATTCCAGGAGCACATAGCATGTAAGGAGCTCTGGATCAACTTCTCAAACTCACAGGAGGCTGGAGTGTATAATATGTGTGACTCCTGCTGTTGTCAGTCACCAAGTGCTGGACTGGAGCACACCAGGCCTACCCTGTCCCTCACCGTCTCCCAGAGTTGGCCCAAGTTCATGTCCATTGAATCGGTGATGCCATCCAACCGTCTCATCCTCTGTTGCCCTGTGCTACTTCTGCCTTCAGTCTTTCCCAGCAGCAGGGTCTTTTCCAATGAAAAACCAGGGTATGACTCTAAGGCCAAAAATTTAGGTGCACAAGACACGTACCAACTTTATTCTTAAGTAACTTAGTTTAATTTCTATTCTGAGTCAGCATTCCATAAGGATGGCAGACTCTTAATCTCTGCCAGTTTGGACTCTTGGTTTCTCCCTTACATGGCATTTTACCTGAGTACCGACTTGATCTGGCTTATGTAATTTTATTGGTTATGTGGATTATATGGTTCCAAAGCATTGGTGGCAGCAGTTACGGTTGAAAGAAATCCAGTCTTCATTGAGGGGGTGGTGGTGGGGGGGGTGGTCAGGGAGGAGTCTCTTCCTCCCTGAATGGTCCATTCAGGTTGTCAGGGAGACAACTTTTGTTTTCATCTCTTCAACCCTTCAAATCTAGTGAGTTCCTCTCAACTATTCCTTTTCCTCCTTTGGATGCATGAGACTCAGTCTGTTGCTGCCTCATCACGATAGCTTAGACACCGAGGCTATCTGCCTACATAGATCACAGAGCTATTTAACCTCTGTTATGATGGTACCTCCCCAGGATTCTGCCCAGTTTCTCGGCCTCAGGTCTCTTCTGCTATTGGATTCCATAATCCCAGCTGGGAGTTTGGCCCTGGCTCACGTCCCAGTGCCCAACCTGGAGAGCAGGGCACAGACAACCACCTATCCTGGGTCACACTGCTCTCAAACTCATCATTTCCGCTTTAGTTCTGTTCTTTCACCAGATGTAGTGAATCCTTTTTTTGGGGGGGTGGGGTGGGGCGGGATTCCCAGGAGGCGTTAGTGGGAAGCCACCTGCCAATGCAGGAGATGTAAGAGACACAGGTTCCCTGGGTCGGGAAGATCCCCTGGAAGAGGAAATGGCAACCCACTCCAGTATCCTTGCTAGAGAACCCGTGGACAGAGGAGCCTGGCAGGCTACAGTCCATAGGGTCGCAAAGAGTCAGACATGACTGAAGTGACTGAGCACACACACCCACAGTGAATCCTTTTTTAGTTGGTAAGAAAGGTGGTCAGAGAAGGCCTGTTCTTCACTGCTCTCAAACCTTGCCATCCTCGTTTTTTTATTCTAAGGAGCTAGCTTTTGAAACACAACCCTAAAAGAGTTTCCATCTTTTTCCTGTTTTCTGCTATCACATATCTTCCCTGAGCTGATGAATTTCTAATGGTTCAGCTGCTTTCTGTGTTTTTTTTTCTGTCTGCGCTGCTCGGCTTGCGGGATCCCCACCCAGGGATTGAACCTGGGCCCGCGGCAGTGAAGGCACTGAATCTTAACCGCTGAACCACCAGAGAATTCTCTAGCTGTCTTAATGGCAGGAAATGCTAGGAAACAAACGAAAACTCTTTCAAAACTATTATCTGTCTCTGTACAAATGACTTCATGTTTTAATTTAAATACAAGAAGAAATAGAACTGCAAAGTGGATCAGAATCACACCTTAGTCAATTTTCCCTCTGTTGACTGAGACATGTTTTCTTTGTGGACAAGACACATGGCAAGCCAAATGATCATTAAATTTGCTGTCAGAGTAATTAGAGACAAGTGGAGAATGGGCTGAAATGCCTCCTTGAGAAAGGCCTGAATGGGACAGAGACTTACATACTGACCTTGGGAGCTGGCCCTCAGGTGGGGCTAAATTCTTAATTTCCAAACCACACTTTCCTTGGCTCCACCATGCCCATCTCTCTTTCAGTTTTACCATCACTCTTTCCTTGCCTCTCATTTTGGCCCTCAGGTCTCTCTAGGAAGGGCATGGTAGAGCTGTGTAGACTTTAATTTTCTAAAAGTTGTACATCTATTTCCCGCCTGCTAAAGAGAGACTGCATACAGGTAGCTTATCTGAGCTTGAGTGTGCCCCAGACACCTGAGTCTTGCAATTCTGGGCAACCTCATGCATTCTTGGTGTGTTTTGAAATGAAAATATGTGCACATGGTTAACACACACACACACACACACACACACAGGGAGAAAGAGAAGAGAGTACAGCATAAAAGTCTATTCTTCACCTTTGATCTCCCCACTGAACTTCAACTTAGTACTTCCCATTTCTCAGAAGCAATCATTCTTGTTTGTTTTTGTTTGGGTTTTTTGTTTAATTTTTTAAACTGAAGTATAGTTGATTTAAACATTGTCCTAGTCTCTGCTGTACAGCAAAGTCACTCAGTTAGACACATATATTCTTTTTTAGCATTTTTTCCTATTATAGTTTATCATAAGATATTCAAGATAGTTCCCTGTGCCATATATTAGGACATTGCTGTTTATCCATTCTAAATGTAATACATTTGCATCTATCAACTCCAAACTACCCCCCCCACCCCCTTCCCTTTCTCCTTCCCTTGGCAGCCACAAGTCTGTTCTCTAGGTTTCTGTTTCATAGATAGTTTCATTTGTGCCATATTTTTTATTTTTATTTTTTGTGCCATATTTTAGATTCCACATATAAGTGATATTATATGATTTTTTTCCTCTTTCTGACTTATTTCACTTAGTATGATCATCTTTAGTTGCATCCACGTTGCTGCAAATGGCATTATTTCACTCTTTTTATGGCTGAGTAGTATTCCGTTGTATATAAGACTCCTCAAGAAAGAACTGAATCCCATATATGACGGAACACTCAGTTTGTACAGAATCTGCCTGCAAAGCAGGAGACTTGGATTCGATCCCTAGCTCAGGAAGATTCCCTGGAGAATGGAATGGCAACCTACCCCAGTATTCTTGCCTGGGAAACCCCATGGCCAGAGGAGCCTGGCGGGCTACAGTCCATACGGTTGCAAAGAGTTGGACATGACTGAGTGACTAACACTTTCGTATATGTACCACATCTCCTTTATCCATTCATCTGCTGATGGACACTTAGGTTGTTTTCATATTCAGGCCATTGGGAATAGTACTCTATGAACATAGGGTGCATGTACTTTTTTGAATTAGAGTTTTGACCAGGTATAATCCCAGGAGTGGGGGCGCTCAATCATATGGTAATTCTGTTTTCAGTTTTCTGAGGAACCTTCACACTGTTCTCCATAGTGGCTGTAACAACTTATATTCCCATCAGCATGTAGGAGGGCTCTCTTTTCTCCACATTCTCTCCAGCATTTACTTGAGGATGATATTTGTTACTTTAATAATGGCCATTCTGACGGGTTTTAGGTAGTACCTCATTATAGCTTTGATATACATTTAATAATTACTGATGCTGAGCATCATTTTATGTGCCTACCAGCCATTTGCATATTTTCTTCGGAGAAATGTCTATTAAGGTCCTCTGTTCAATTTTCAATTGTGTTATTTTGGTTTTTTGTTGAGTTGTATGTATATTTTGGAGACGGAGCCCTTGTCTATTGCATCATTTGCAAATATTTTCTCCCATTTCATAGGCTGTCTTTTCAATTTTGGGTGGTTTCCTTTGCTGTGCAGAACTTGTAAGTTTGTGTAGGTCCCATTTATTTATTTTTGTTTTTATTTCTGTTGCCTTGGCACGCTGGCAAAAGAAAACATTGCTATGATTTATATCAGCGAATGTTTTTCTTATACACAAGGCAATCATTCTTGCCAGTTTCTTGTGAGTCTTTCTAGAGACATTTATATCACACATGGGCTTCCCAGGTGGCACTAGTGGTAAAGAACCTGCCTGCCAATGCAGAAAACGTAAGAGTTGTGAGCTTGATCCCTGGGTTAGGAAGATCCCTTGGAGAAGGACACGGCAAACCATTTCAGTATTCTTGCTTGGAGAGTCCCATGGACAGAGAAGCCTGGAGGGTTACAGTTCATAGGGTCACAAAGAGTCGGACATGACCGAAGTGACTTAGCAGCAGCAGCAAATCTTACATACACTCCACAAATTGTAATATATTCTGTTAGTTGCTCTGCCCCCTGCCTTTTTCACTTCATAGCGTATCTACCCGTTATGTTTTGGGTGTCTCATTCTCAGCCCTACTGCTGAAACTACTCCACAATCACTACATATGTAATTGTTGCTCCTAACCTTCTCTTTACCCTCCATTCATCATTACATCCATCTTCAGAGGAAGTTATCTTCCTTCCTATTTGAAGTCACCATTGTTTGAGGACAAACCACTTGGTATACACCATTAACAAATCACTTGAAAAAGCTCCGAGAAAACTTAACAGTACCACAAACATGTGACTATTTACAAAGTATTTTCTTAGTGATGAACAGAGCATAAAGGCACTCACATCTCTTGAAAAGATAGAGACCTGTCTTTGTCTCATGTTTTTATTCCTGTGAAAAGTGAAAGTGAGAGTTGCTCAGTCATGTCTGACTCTTTGCAACCCCATGGACTGTACAGTCCATGGAATTCTCCAGCCAGAATACTGGAGTGGGCAGCCTTTCCCTTCTCCGGGGGATCTTCAACCCAGGGATCGAACCCAGGTTTCCTGCATTGCAGGCGAATTCTTTACCAGCTGAGCCACCAAGGAGGGCCAAGAATACTGGAATGGGTAGCCTTTCCCTTCTCCAGCGGATCTTCCCTACCCAGGAATTGAACGGGGGTCTCCTGCATTGCAGGTGGATTCTTTACCAGCTGAGCTACCAGGGAAGCCCTTTTATTCTTGTACCTATAATATATGACCATGTCTAAGACCAAAATAATGTCCTTTAATGTGCTATGACTAGAAATCTGACAGTCCCAAGTTCTGAAAATGGATGCTGAAGTGGCTTACCCTTTACATTTAAACTGTTTCTACTCGAATAATATGAATTGTTTGTAAACCTACACATTAAGATGGAAGACTTTGTTTAAAAAGAGACATTTCCTTTTAAGAAATATCATGGACTGTGCTTTATCGCATAGAAAGAAAGAGATCTAATTGTCCAGAAAGAACCTTTGAATTCCTGATTTTGCATGCTGGAGACACTGCGGGACAGGGTGGTCCTTGGGGGAGGGTTGTCTGGAATAGTTGCCATATCTCCTTGTTGGACAAGAGAACCCACTGCTATGTGGGCCCTTGGTACCTCCCTAGCTATTGGTGAAAAAGCCAGGCTTTAAAGATTCTGCTCTGCTTCTGCAAATCTATGCACACTTTACATGAGAAACCTTGTTCTTGAGAGCTTTATGCGAAGACTGACTTTAGCATTACTTCTTCCTTCACATCCTGCTCTATTTCACTCTAAACTTGGCCTTTGGGGTCAGACAGACTTGGATTTGGATATCAGTTTTGCCACCGATAACTGTATAACTGCATAAACTTGGACATGTTACTCAACCTTTCTTAGGCTTGGTCTGAACATCCATGATGATGGGATTAATGGTATCGACCTCACAGGAAGTTTGTGAGCACTGAATGAGATAATATACATACAATTATTAACAGATAGCATCAATACCTACTCAGTGTTGAGTAGTTCTTCATTCAACACATATTCGTTGAGAGGATAGTGGATGTCAGAAACATATTTCAGGAGGAAGGTGAACTTTGCATTAGAAATAAAGACTAGGCACTGAAGGTGGGGAGCAGGGCCCCAGAAGCAAGGTGAGAAGTGTTCTTCCAACAGCGGGAACAGTGAGTGCAGATTATACAACACGAGTGAGGGTTGCATTCTAGGAGAGGAAAGGGGACGAGGATGACTGGACCAAAATGCAAGATAGGAGATGGCCAGGGGTGAAGCTGGAGATCTTCACAGAGGATTTATAGGTCAGGCCAAGATAGTTCCATTTTATATATGTAATATATAATATTCATAATATATTTAATGTACTCTCTTTGGCTGGGCTGGGTCTTCACTGCAGTGCGTGGGTTCTTTGTGGTGCCGTGTAGGCTTCTCTCATTGTGGCACGTGGGCTGAGTCTCCCTGTGGCATGTGGCATCTTATTTCCCCAACCAGGGATCAAATACATGGCCCCTGCGCTGGAGAAAGAGATTCTGAACCATTGGACTAGCAGGGAAGTCCCTGCGTTGTCTACTAAAAGCTGTAGCTAGCCCTTATTAAGCTTATTCAAGTGGAGAAAGAGATCCAAAGAAGGAAAATATTTGCCAATGACAAAATAATTAGTGCGTGGCAGAGCACCGAAGTATTTTAAGTAAAAAGTAACATGATCAGATTCTGCCTTAGAAGTAACATGAAGGCATCAGAGTGGAGTCTCCGTGTGTGGAGGGCAGTGGTGGTGGGTAGGAAGGCTGAGAGGCAGGGAGGCTGTGGAAGTAACATACATGAAACACAATGAGATGAGACACTCGGAATCAGAGAATGGGGGGGAGTCTGAAGTGTGCCTTCCTCCCCATGGGGCATGGCGGTCCTGGATCCCTCACTGGTGACGCATCCATCAGCGTCCCAGGCTTCAGGGACTTGGATGTGGACTGATGGATTCAAAGCAAGGGCAAGGCATGAGAATGACAAGGTGAGGAGAAGGAAAGACGAAGCCAAATATACCCTGTGGCAGGTCAAGCAGGAGATGGGAAAGGAAGGGAAGTTCAGTTCAGTTCACTTCAGTCACTCAGTCGTGTCCGACTCTTTGCGACCCCATGAACCGCAGCACACCAGGCCTCCCTGTCCATCATCAACTCCCTGAGTCCACCCAAACCCATGTCCATCAAGTCGGCAATGCCATCCAGCCATCTCATCCTCTGTCGTCCCCTTCTCCTCCTGCCCTCAATCTTTCCCAGCATCAGGGTCTTTTCAAACGAGTCAGCTCTTCGCATCAGGTGACCACAGTATTGGAGTTTCAGCTTCAACATCAGTCCTTCCAATGAACACCCAGGATTGATCTCCTTTAGGATGGACTGGTTGGATCTCCTTGCAGTCCAAGGGACTCTCAAGAGTCTTCTCCAACACCACAGTTCAAAAGCATCAATTCTTCGGCACTCAGCTTTCTTTAGAGTCCAACTCTCACATCCATACATGACCACTGGAAAAACCATAGCCTTGACTAGACAGACCTTTGTTGACAAAGTAATGTCTCTGCTTTTTAATATGCTGTCTAGGTTGGTCATAACTTTCCTTCCAAGGAGTAAGCGTCTTTTAATTTCATGGCTGCAGTCACCATCTGCAGTGATTTTGGAGCCCAGAAAAATAAAGTCAGCCACTGTTTCCACTGTTTCCCCATCTATCTGCCATGAAGTGATGGGACCGGAGGAAAACATCAAATCCCAAACATGTAGCCATCTCCCTCAGGGGATGGGAAGCTGTTTTCAGGTATCTGTGTACTTGTTTAACATAAAGCCACGGAAAAGGAAAGTCAACTCTACTGTCTATACAGAGGCTAAAGAGAGGCCACTTAGTCTAGCTGCCTTGAGTCAGGGACTTGGGAGGTTGTATTTTTGTTTATATTTGATCTTGGCTGGTCCCCTTATTTCACTGCTGTCAATTTCCTTATCTCCACAGTAAGTCTATTGAGTGCCTGTGTGTGCCAGATATTTTACATGTGTCTATTCATTCACACTGTAAGAAAGATTTCATCTCCATTTTATAGAAAAAGGAAACTGTAAAATGTTTGTGGAGAGATTGGATGGTTTTGATATGTGTAATTGTACCAGAAGAAGTTCTATTACTGTATTGCATTGGAGAAGACTTTCCTAAGCAAAATTAAAACCCACAAGCTTATGGATAACCAACAAGGACCTACTGCATAGCACAGGGAACTCTGCTCAATATTTACGTAACAATCTAAACGGAAAATGTATCCATTACAGCAAAATGAATCACTTTGCTATATACCTGAAACTATCACAACATTGTTAATCAACTCCAATACAAAATAAAAAGTTAAAAACCCCACACGCTTTTAAGAAAATAATTACAAATTACTCTCTATAGAAATTTTAATTGCTGATATTTGAAAGACACTAAGACAAGTTAAATGTCAAGTGACAGGCTGAGAGAAATCATCTGCTCACATATATCAAGCAAAGTGTCAGTATACAAAGAGCACTCACAAATCAATAAGAAAAATCACAAATGACTCAAGAGGAAAAAATAAGCAAAAAATATAAACAGGCAGTTCAAAGAAAGGGAGCTATAAATAGTAAAAAAAAAAAAAAAAAAAGAAAAGATGTTCAACATAACTAGCACTAAAGGGAAAAATCTTATTTTTAATATTAAAATTAGCTGTCACACTTTAAATTTAGATAATCACATTTTTAATTTCCAAGAACAGTAACTGATCCTTTTTCACAGCCACCTATTCTAATAGGTACAATACCTAGAACATTTCTCTGCTTCTAAATTAAATCAAGTTTCAAACTTAGGCCCACCTTTGCAAATATATCTCTAGGGAAGGCTTTTCCCTAAACCCTCTAGATTATGATAGGTTTCTTCAGTGTGTACCTTTGTATTATGATTCAATGATTTGCCAAGTTTGTGTTCATACTTGAGAATTGTTTTAAGGTTTATTTTATATTTTATATTTATTTATTTATTTGCTTATTTAGCTGCATAAGGTCTTAGCTGCAGCATGCGGGATCTAGTTTCCAGAGATGGAACCCAGGACCACTGCATTGGGGGCACAGAGTCTTAGCCACCGGACCACCAGGGAAGTACCAAGAATTTTTCTTAATGAGGTAATAGTGGAAGAAAATAATAAATTCCTTTTCAAAACAAGGAGACTCAAAACTCTGAAACTGCAATGAGCTGAGCTCGGCATTAGGCTGGCACCTCTGTCATCACCTCATCGGACTTGCACACTAAGGCCTAATATATATATATATTATATATATTATATATATAATACAAAACTGATTTATATAAATATAATACAAAATTTATATATATCTAAAATGCATATATTACATATATAATAAAAAACTATATAATATCTAATATATATAATATGATAAATAATATATATATCATATTATATATACCATTAAAATATATATAATATAATATATAATATATTATCATTATTATAAAATATATTATATAAAAATATATATCATATATATAATATATATACAATACAATAATATGTATAATATATTATTTATATATATTTATAAATATAAAAACTGATTTCTATATATAAAACAAAATTTATATATATATAAAATATATATATATTATATATATATAATAAAAAACTATATTATGGATAATACAATATATAATATATGTAATATAATATAACATTATATAATATACAATATTATATATTATAATATATTAGGATATATATAATATATTATATTATATATAATAAAATATATTAAATAATATGATATCTTATATATGTATAATAATATATATAATATGTATAATATAATCATAATACATACATAATAATATATAATATATATTATATTATTATATATATAATATATATTAGATACATAATATATTTTAACATATAATGCATATAATTTATATATTTATATTATATATGATATATATTATATATCATATATAATAATATATTATGATATATAATAATAATATAATATATATTATATATATAATATAATATGTATTATATATATAATATATTATTTATACATTATATGTTATAATATTATATATTATAATTATATATTAAATATAATATATAATTATAATGTACAATATTATAACATATAATTCATATAATTTATATATTTATATTATTATTAATGATATATATTATATATTATTACATATTATATAATATATAATATATACTATAATAGAATATAACATATTATAATATTATAATATATATTATAATACCATATAATATATATTATAATATGCATATTATAATATATATATATTATAATAATATATAGTACATAGATAATATATATCATATATATCATAAAATATATATTATATATATAATATATAATATATATCACATATAATATATTGTTATTATATATTAATATTATTATATATCTAATATTCAATACCTAATATAATACATATAACATATATAAGATATAACGTGTTATATTACATATATGTTGTATATATTACATATATTTATTTTATATTATATACTATATGATATGTCTTACATATATTATATATTATATCTAATATATTATATATATTATAAATGATATATATCTATTTATAATATATATACAATATATTATATGCTATAGCTCATATAATTATATTTATATATATAATTATATATTATATATTATGTTATATTATATATATACTATATATAATACTATATTGTATATCATATGTAATATACACACATACATACATAACATATGTATATACTATATGTATGTATATAATATACACATATATGTATATATTGTTTATATGTATATGATATATAATATATAGGATAGTATAATATAATCTATACATATATACATAAATACAATATATTTAATACAATACAATAATATATATGTATATAACAAACACATATATGTATAGCATATGTATATACATATATCATATATGTATATATGTATGTATATAACATATAATGTATACTATATCTATATATATAATATATACAACATACATATATAACATATAATATTGTAAATATATGTTGTATATATTTTATATTTAATATATTTAATATTTTATATGATATACTATATTATATATAATATATATCATATAATATTATGTATTATATGATATTATAATATGTTTTATTATATAATACAACATATTATATATTATATAATATATAATTATATATAATTGATATATAATATATAATATAGGTATAATATATAATATTATATAATATATAATATAATAATATATTATATATTATATGTATAATATATATAATAATATATTATATATAATAGAATATTATATAATATATTCTATTATATATTATAATATTATTTTATTAATATATATATCATATATATTTTATATATATTATATATTGTACATATTATATAGTAGAATTATATATTATATAACAGAATTATATTTAATCATAGAATATATAATTCTAGTATATATTATATATTATACTATATAATTAGATATATTATTTTATATTATATAAGTATTATATATATTTATCTAATAGTTATATAATATAATATATCAAAAGATAATAATATGTATCATATATATAATGATATAGAGAAGGCAATAGCAACCCACTCCAGTACTCTTGCCTGGAAAATCCCATGGACGGATGAGCCTGGTAGGCTGCAGTCCATGGGGTCACGAAAAGTCGAACACGACTGAGCGACTTCACTTTCACTTTTCACTTTCATGCACTGGAGAAGGAAATGGCAACCCACTCCAGTGTTCTTCGCTGGAGTATCCCAGGGATGGTGGACCCTGGTGGATTGCCATCTATGGGGTTGCTCAGAGTTGATCACGACTGAAGTGACTTAGTAGCAGCAGCAGCAGCATACAATGATATATGTTATATGTATAATATATATATTACTAAATAAATAGATAAATTATTATTAAATAAATATATAAAATTAAATATATATAAAGTTAAAATACATTATAGATTATATTATATAATTATATATAATGATATATAGCATATTAAATATATATTATTATATATAATATATAATGTACTTATTATATATTAATATTATTATGTATTATATAGTAGATAATACATCATTTATAAATATATAATACATATATAGTATCTATATATACATATATTATATGTATATTACATGCACATATACATATATATACATATACATGTATATGTATACATGTATATACATATACATATGTATGTACATATACATGTATATATGTACATATATATACATGTATATATACATGTAATATACATATAATATGTGTATATATAACACAATTTGTGATATATATTATAAATTATAATATGTAATATATATAGTACATTATATATATTATATATTATACATGTTATATATAATACACTATATGTTACATGATATAATAATTTATAATATAAAATATACAACATATATAACAAATATATATATTTTATAATAGATAGTATATATATAGTATATGTATATATATTTTATATACACACACACACATAAAGTGAATCATTTTGCTGTATGCCTAAAGCTAACACAACACTGCATATCGACTAAGTTTCAATAAAAATTCTATATCCTGTGTACATAGCAATATTGACCAAATATATTTATATTTATATATTTCTATTCTAATATATTAAATATATTATATATTTATAAATATATGATATAATATATATTATGTAATAATTAACATATTATATATTAAGCTATATATTAAATAATATATATAATTATTTATTAATATGTATATTATCTTAATTAATATATGAATATTAATAATATATTAGATATATTTATATTCATAAACACATAGTATATTATGTAATATTATATAAGATATTATATAGTATTAATATATAATAATATATTAATAGAATATTATTATATTCTATTAATATATTAATATATTAATATATATTATATTATATAGTATATATAATGTATATTGATAAATATAAATATATATAATATATTTAATATGTTATAAATATAAAGCTAAATATAAAGATAAATAATATAAATATATGTAGGTTATATATTATTTATGTATAAATAATATATATTGATATATGTAAATATATATTATATGTCATATAATATATAATATATAATAAATATTGTATATTATAAACATATATCAGTACAATAATATATTATATATAATTATAACATATTATATATAATATTATGCATAATGTATAATAAATTATATATTATATAATATATTATATAATATATATTATATAAATTATATGTAATATATAATATATTTGGTGTAATAAAATATATAATATATATAACATAATATAATATATTATATATAGAATTATATATAATATATTATATAATATAAATATATAAATTATAATAAATTATATATTATATATATGTATATATAATATATATACACACACCCATCTGTATATAAACTGAATCATCCTGCTGTATGCCTAAAAGTAACACAATACTGTATATCAACTATATTTCAATAAAAATTCTACCTCCTGTGTACATAGGAATATTGACCAAATACCAAAATTATAGCCACTTATCATATGACCAGTCATGAGCTGACTGCTATTTAGCTTTTACCAACACTTCAGTTGAAAAGCTTGTTATCTGAGAGCAACAATCAAAGGGGGCTTTATCAGGTTCTATTTCTCTTTCTCTCCAAGGTCTATCCCTGAGTAAAAGTATATTCCCCAGGAAGCAATATAACTAGACTATGTAATCTTAGCTTCCCCCAGAAATAGCTTTCTGAGATACAATAATTTTACTCTCTCAACTTTTATAGAAGTTTGCTATACAAAGAACTTTTTCTGACTAGACCCTAATGTTAAAATATAGTCTAGATTGTACCCTAATATCCTTTATGAAAATATTTCT
Organism: Giraffa tippelskirchi; assembly: GCF_054371585.1. Taxonomy (NCBI): domain Eukaryota; kingdom Metazoa; phylum Chordata; class Mammalia; order Artiodactyla; family Giraffidae; genus Giraffa; species Giraffa tippelskirchi. Next base: position 54,984,619 of record NC_137285.1, read on the forward strand.
TTTTTTATTTAGTAAAAGAAAATACACTTTTTAATATACTCATTTTGGTATATGAAAGTTTATTACTACCATGTTTGCATCATCAAAACTTTTCATCTTAGTCTTTTTTTCTTGCTTTTGCATAAGGCCAAGAGAGACACTGGCTACTTTGACAATATTAAAATGGACTCCAGGAACGTCACTAAGAGCATGCTGTTTTGTACTCAAATCCAGCAACCAAAACTTCACTGTTTCCTGCAGGAAAGTTCAAGCAATCATCATCGGGTAAGAAGCTGTTGAGTTTCTTGCTCTTCTTGATCAGTTGGCCCCTGAAATACTTCCCAAGGCCAGAATTTACCTGTTTGGCTTCAACTCTGACATTTTCTAGCAAAACTCCCTTTGCATGTGAGGTGCTTCCAAAGGGGCTGATCGTCAGGGCTGGCCCAAATGGGCTTTCTTGTACCATTTTTCTTGCCACTTCTGGTCCTGATGTGGCTGCAGAGTTTCCTGGCAATATGAAGATCTTGACACTTGCCCATCCCATTGATGCTGCAGGCCCAAGGGAAAAATCTGATATACATTTTTTTTCCCAATTGTGGTAAAAGATACATATCATAAAATTTACCATCTTAACCATCTTAAAGTTTAAAGTTCAGTAGTGGCAAGTGCATTCACATTGATATGCAATCAATCTCCAGAATCTTTCATGCTACAAAACCAGAACTCTATACACATTGTGCCGGTATAGTATGGTATTTTATGTGTCAACTTTTATGTGATGATATTTTATGTGTCAACTTGACCAAGCACAGAGCCTGACCATGTGATTGAACATTATTCTGGATGCTTCTTTGAGGGTGTTTTTGGATGAGATTTACATTTAAATTGGTAGACTTTGCCCAAGCAGACTGCTCTCCATAATGTGGGTGGGCCTCATCTAAACAGTTGAAGGGCTACATACAACAAAAGATCAACCTCCCTCAAGAAAGAAGGAATACCTTCAGAAGACAGCCTTCAGATTTAAACTGCCATACTGGCTTTTCCCTGGGTCTCCAGCCTGATGGCCTACCCTACAGATTTTGGACTTGCCAGCCTCCATAATCTCATGAGCCAATTCCTTCAAATAGATCTCCAGTATAAACATCATATTGGTTCTGGTTCTCTGGAGAACCTAATACACCCATTTAACAACAACTACCCCTTTCTGCCTCCTCCTAGCTCCTGGTGACACCATTCTACTTTCTGTTACTATGAATCTGACTACTCCAGATACCTTATATAAGTGGAATCATATAGTAGTTTCCCTTTTGCAACTGGCTTATTTCACTTAGCATTATGCCCCCAAAGTTCATGTTTTTGCCATGTGCCAGAATTCCCTTCCTTTTAATGCTGAATATTATTCCATTGTGTGTATATACCTCATTTTATCCATCTGTCAATGGACACTTTGACTACTTCCATCTTTTGGCTGTTGTGAATAACACTGCTATGAACATGGGTGTATAAATATCTCCTGGAGACTCTGCTTTCAATTCTTCTGGGTATATATATATTCAGCAGTGGAATTGCTGGATCATATGATACTTCTATTTTTAATTTTTTGAGGAATCATCGTACTGTTTGCATAGCGGCTGCATCATTTTACATTCCCACCAACAGTGTTCAAGGATTCCAATTTCTCCACATCCTTGCCAACCACTTGTTATTTCCAGCAATAATAATCCTGCAGGAACCCAAAATAACCCTCAGTAGGGGTCATTTTTGTTACAGGATAGTATTTTGTATGTGTGTGGTAGAGGGAATACTGATATAGATTTGATCTTAGAAACTATGATATTAAGACTTGATTCCTACATAATTTAGGCAGAATCTACATGATATGAAAACAAGTAGTTAGACGTGAAAAATTGTGTCAACAAGTTACTTTGACCGGTGGTACTAAATGATCAAAATGGCAGGTTTCATTGTTTAGGATTTCATTCAAGCAGCCTTACTCAAGGTTTTTCTTCAGAAAATGTACATAGATAATTATAAATGTCACTGAGTCATTCTGAGTGGTAAGCATTTTTAAATTCAGAGAGAGTTTCTAATGTAAAGCAAGAAGGCGAGCCAAATCAGGCCTGCAGACTTATTTGACTTGGCCTGCACATTTGTTGGCCCACACATTGTTTTTAAAAGTTTTGAATCAGTTGACAACTTTTTAAATGGAGCGATTTCAGGCAAAAAAAAAATCTTGATTCTTAGCTTCTTGGGAAAAAACTAGCTGACCTGGCAAGATGGGGCCCTTCATTCCCACATGGCAACAGTTGGCTGAGGTTGAGCAGCAGCTGCCCTTCCGCCCGAGCCTCTGCTCTCCAGTTCTGCACAGTCCCCACCCGCCCTGACACAGGAGAGGGTGTGCACACCCAGGCAGCAGGCTGTTCGTTTTGTCGGGAAGCGCGCATAACCTCCTGTAACGTCTAGTGGGACATGAGGCCCCCCGTGGGTGCTCTGAAGTTGCTGGCTTATTCACTGAATCTGGTTCTTCATGTGCTAAAATTATTTAGGAACTTTTGCTTTCTCTCTTGGTGGAGAAAGAGACCGTAAGACGATGGCTTTAAATAAATGGAATACAAAAGGAAAAGGACTTAGACAATGAGAGACAGAGAAACGTGTGAAAAGAAAATAATCATGTGAATGTAATTTTTTACTAAGTAATTCGTCCTTGAATTCTTTTTCCCATGAAGGAAACTGGGGCACCCAGGAAATGTTTCAGGTGAAGCCCTCTGTTTAATACAAGACAGAACAAGGGGCAGTTTACTCGCTGCCTTACAGTGGCAGAATTCTGGAGTTAACATAGAGATACAGAAAACCAGGACCATATGGTTGGCTAGATCACAGCTACTCTCAAGGCCACCCACTGAGAAAAAGATTCAACTTACTATGTCTTAGCACATTAACTCCTCCTTTTTAATTACTGAGGCACTTGCAGAAGTTCTTTTACACTTTCAGGTGATAGCAAATGAAAAACGTGTTAAAGAAAAATGCAAACAGCACTTGTCTCTCTTTGGTGATTGTGTTGACTGGGAGAAAATGAAAGTCTTACGGAAGATGTGCCCTAATCTCCAACTCAAAACATCGACCCAAGAAAACAGTTATTTAGGGACTTTCCTGCGGTTCAGTGGGTAGGACTTCATCTTCCAAGGCAGGGGGTGTGGGTTTGATCCCTGGTCGGGGAGCTGAGATCCCACAGGTTGCTGTCGTTGATTAGTCACTAAGTCATGTCTGACTCTTGCAACCCCATGGACTGTAGCCCCCCAGGCTCCTCTGTCCATGGTATTTCCCAGGCAAGAATACTGGAGTGGGTTGCCATTTCCTCCTTCAAGGGATCTTCCTGACCAGGGGATTGAACTGTGTCTCTTGCATTGGCAGGCGGATTCCTTACCACTGAGCCACCAGGGAAGTCCAGATCCCATATGCCTTGTGGCCAAAACCCCAAACATAAAATAGAAGCAATATTGTGATGAATTCAACAAAGACTTTAAAAAATGATCCACATTAAAAAAAATCTTAAAAAAAAAGAAAATAATTATTTAAATTTCTACTTGCTATTATTCTACGGGCCAGAGTAAGTCATACAGCCAACTCAGAGTTAGCCTGGAAAGGGGCTATCTCAGGGTGTGGGTCTAGCAGGGTGTGCTTTCAAGACCAAGGACCTGTTCTAGAATGGATAAATAGAAGCTGGGTCAGCACCCAGTCTGAAAAAAAATAGTAGTTGATCCTTATTAAAATTAAGTTTTAATATTTTTATCCTTTTTATTAAAGATCATGTTCACTTAAAACATGCAAGAAATATGGAAATTACCAAAAGGAAAGATAAAAATCACCCAAAGCCCACAGTCTAATTAAAATTATTCTTAAAGTGTGGTGTACATGACTCCAGGAACCTCTCTGCATATCTACCTCTCCATTTAGAAGTGGTTCTGACCCGCTTACAAGTACCTCCAGAGACAGTAGAGAACAGTAGCCTGGACTGAACTTGAATCATCTTCTATTCTCCTAGAACAGTTTTTTTTTTTAATTTTATCAATCTATTTATTAGATAATAACTAAACATTATTGGGCTTCCCTGAAGTCTCAGATGGTAAAGAATCTGCCTGCAATGCAGAAGACCCAGTTTCGATCCCTGGGTCAGAAAGATCCCCTGGAGAAGGGAAGAGCTACCCACCTCCAGAATTCCATGGACAGAGGAGCCTGGTGGGCTACAGTCCATGGGGCTGCAAAGAATCAGACACGACTGAGCGACTCAGCACACACACAAACTTTATTGGTTACTTCCTTTAAGCCAGGAACTGGGCTAAGAACTTTCTGTATAGCAGCAGTTCACTAAACCCTGACAGTAACCTTATCAGTCCATGTTTCTGTTAAGGGAATTGGAACTTAGAGAGGTTAAGAAGGTTGCCAGAGGTCACATGGCTAGAGAGTGGCAGAGTCAGAATTTGCTGAACTCAAACAGCCGTACCCTAGGTGTTGTTGTACTGCCAGAGAGGAAACCAAAATTTTAATTTTCAAAGAAATCCCTCCCTCCACCCTCTCTGGGTTTCAGCCACAGAGGCATTCCCTTAGAACAGATTTTAAATAAATCTGTTTTTTTTTAAATAAAAAAATTTTAATTGGCATACAGTTGATTTATATTATATTAATTTAATGTGTATAGCATAATGATTCAGTATTTCTGCAGACTATACTCCATTAAAAGTTATTACAAGAATGGCTATAATTCCCTGTGCTGTACAATACATCATTGTTGTTTGTCTACTCAGTTCTTTGAACTCTGTTGGCTAAAATGCCTTGGCTCACCAGAGTTGGCGAACCTATGGAGAGAAGGGAAAGAGACAACCTGTATCCGTTGAAAATATCAGCAATAAAGAAAAAGAGAAAAGAGAGGAACAACAACAAAAGTGGTCAAGGATGGAGAAGTCTGATACATCAGTGGAGATGTTGCGATATAAGCAGGGCTAACTTATCAAACAGGCACAGTACTGAGGGTTCTACAATACTTTTAGAGCCCATGAAAATCTTTTCATTCCTTTAACATCAGAAGAAAAATGAACTCTTAGGTCAAGGAAAATAGTCCAACTTAAAATGTTAATATATTTATCATTATATCAATGCAATCATAAAATATATCTTATAAATGTCTTTTTATAAAGGAAGGGGCCCACCCTAGGCACATTTGCCTTCAGAAATCCTGCTCCAGACATCCTAATTTTCAGTTCAGGTCTCTCTGCACAAATGTGCCATAGGAAGGGACAGATATAGGGTAGAGATCAATATAGGAAAGAATGCAATAAAAATTAAAAATATAAGAGGTTTTATAATTGACCAAGTATTTCCCCAGGCATCAAACTTCCTTTCTGATGTGACATTTAGGTACCAAAAAGAAGATTAGGCAGCTCAAGAGGGCATGAGGGAAAGTGAGTAGACACTGCTGGGTGCCCAACTAAAAACAGTTTCGTTGACAACCTACTAAAATGAGAGGAAAAATTTGCAAATCATATATATGACAACATCCAAAATATATAAAGACCTCATAAAACTCAATAGCAAAACAAACAATCCTATTAAACATGGGCAGAGGATCTGGACAGACATTTTTCCAAAGAAGACATACAGATGGCCAGTAGGAACATGAAAAGGTGCTCAGCATCACTAATCATCAGGGAAATGCAAATCAAAACCACAGTGCAATATCACTTCACACCCATAAGAATGGCTTTTATCCAAATGAAAAGAGACAACAGATGCTGACAAGGATGTAGAGAAAAGGGAACCTTTGTGCGCTGTGGAGGGGAATGTAAATTGGTATAGCCACTATGGAAAACAGTATGGAGGTTCCTCAAAATATTAAAAGTAGAACTACCACCACATGATCCAGCAATTCCACTACCAGATATTTATCAGAGAAAATGAAAACACTAACTCAAAAAGATGTATGCATCCTCCATATTCATAGTAGCCTTGTTCACAACAGCCAAACATGGAAAGGACCTAAGTGTCGACAGATGAACGGATACAGAAGATATGGTATGTATACACACACACACACTGGAGCATGATTTAGCCACAAAGAGAATGAAATCTTGCCATTTGTGATAATATAGATACATCTTGAGGGCACAATGCTGAACGACGTAAGTCAGACAGAGAAAGACAAATACCATATGATCTTACTGATACATGGAATTTAAAAACAACAATAACAGCAAAACATCAAGTTCATAGATACAGAGAACAGATTGATGGTTGCCAGAGGTGGGGTGGAGATAAGTGAAACGGGTGAAAGGAGTCAAAAGGTACAAACTTCCAGTTATAAAATAAACAAGTCCTAGGGATGTAATGTACAGCATGGTGACTATAGGTAACAACACTGTATTGATTGCACATTTGAAAGTTGAGAATAGATCTTAAAAGTTCTCAAGAAAAGAAATTCTGCAACTATGCACGATGACAGTTTAATTAGACTTACTGTCTAACATGTATCACAAGGTAATGATTTGATACTTGTATATATTGTAAAATGATTTGCAATATATACGAATATATACCTGAAACTGATATAATGATGTATGTCAATTATACTTAAATAAAAAAATAATTAAAAAAAAGAAATTTAAAAAAAGGGAAAGAAAGCTTCACCAAGTGGTTTACTATTAGATGTATTAGATGTTTCACTTTCCTTTGTTATCACGTTCTCTAAAGATAAATAAGACACTAGAAAAACAGGATTGGTTTAGGCCCTTTGCAGAAGTTAAAACTTTCTCATGAAATTTAGTAATATTGCTTGCTGCTGTTACTGTATTTAAAGAAAGGCTGCAATAAAATTTAGTAATGGCTTAAGGTTCTTCACTGATAAATGTGTGCTTTCTAAAAATAGCTTCCGCATAAAGATTGCTTTTGTTTTTTATAAAACATACATACACAAATATGTGTATGTGTGCTATATATGTATAAATGTGTATATGCATATACACCCTTTTGCTGTTTGTCTATAAATTAATTTTACCCTGAACCTGGACTTGTGATTAGATAGGTAGCACCACATGAGTCATGCAAACAAAAAAAGACATGATCTCATAAGCATTATTTTAAAAGTTTACCCTATTATTCAAAAGTCTTCATGATTCTAGAAGCAGCAGTCTCGCCTCCCAAACGGCCAACTAAGGGAAATGAGATAACTACCCTTGCAAAAGCGTAAGGAGAGGATAGTACTCCTGGGAGTCAAGATCTGATAATCACACCCCCAAAGTCATGATGATCGAATCTGAGACAAAGCCCATACCCAAATCTAACCCTCCAATGTCAATGATGAGGTCCATATTAATTTGGACTAGGGTTTGCCTGAGATTCACTTTATGTAGATCTGAGAAAGCAATAACAGGACTTAGCTTACAACAGACACAGAAGCATATTTTCCTTGTTAGCTGCAGGGGAGAATAATGTACAGGAAAAGGTGACGTAGTGATTGTCTCACTTATTCTCTCCCAAATGAATAGCCTTCCACACCAAGGATGAGCTCACTCACTATTAGTGGAATAACATCTGGTGAGCAAGAACCCCCAGCCGAACATGCTGTTGGTTTGGGACTATATTTAACCGACAGAAACCTAACTATTGTTGCATGTATCACATATGCAGTCCAATTATACTGTGAAAAAAAATGTCAAGTGGTAAGGAAATACTCCTGAAAGTATTTTAACATACAAGATTTTTCCTTATGAAGCAAGGCATTAACCTGTTCCAAAAGAGATCCTAGGCTATTATTAGAGGAGAATATCTTAGACATATGACAGGGGCCTTCTCCTCTTTGGCTGAGGCGTGGATGCTTGCCATAGCTATCTAAGTTTAAATTTCAAATCATGGATAGGAATCTCTCTCCTTCAATTTCCCTTCCCATTCTTAATTTCCAGGCAGGCCTGCCACACTGACGATGGTGAATTTTGCAGTGTAATTTATCTAATAGATTTACTGTAAATGATGAATCACCCTAGTATTTAAATCTAATGAGTAATGCTGTAAGTCAATTTTGGTTTTTTAAAAATGCAACATAGCTAAGGTCATCAGTTAAATGTGCTAATACAGAGTAATGTGGATGTTCGGAACACGCACAGTTGGTCCTAACAGTCATGAGGCTGGAATACTCTGGAATCTGCTATATGCCAAAGCCTTTAGGGGAGATTGCTCACTTAAAATCATGTTTTTGGAACAAGAGATAAGAATTTTATTCCATCAGGACTTGGGAAACTCTCTCAAGTTTAGGCATCTCTCATAGTTTTACCCTGTAAGATGTAGTAACACTTTGCTGTGACGAGGCTAACAAGATATTATTATTTGTATATAAAAGACTGATTATAAAAATAAGGTCTATTTACTGAAGAAAATGTGAGAAACTCACAAAAGCACAAAGAAAATACAATTCATTCTGATTCTAATCACCCAGTCCTTTTTGTGTACGTCAGTCTTTTTCATTTGAGTATGGGTAAGCATTTTCTTTTTACGTTATTAACTATTTTTCTACAATCTCATTATAAATGACCATGTAATATTACATCATATGGCTATACCATAATTTATCAAATCAATGCCCTGTTGGACACTTAACACACTTCTAATTCCTGTTATTATACTAGAATGGGTTGCCATGTCCTTCTCCAGGGGATCTTCCCAACCCAGGGATTGAACCCAAGTTTCCCACATTGCAGGCAGATTCTTAACCTCTGAGCCACCAGGGAAGCCCAAAAATGCTATTATAAAGAAGACTGTGGTAAAGATCTATGTCACTAAATCTATGCACACAGTGGTGATCATTTCCTTAGGATAAATCTGTAGAAATAAAACTGCTGAGTCAAAGTGAATGTTTTTAAGGGTTTTGATTCCTGTTGAGAAAGACTTTATGAGGGAATAAGAGATCTGTTTCCTTCTTTGTACAGGGTATCCCCAAGACCAGATGCCCAGATCTTCTTCTTCAGTCTACCTCTGGTTCCTCAACTACAAATCAAAAAGGAGAACAATGATACTTATCCCACTTAAGGACTTACATTTAGTTCCTTATTTAATCTGCACAATCATCCTGTGAGATGGGTCCAGTGACTTGGTGAAGTTCAGACAGCCTGTAAATAGAGAAGCTAGAACTTGAACCTGAATTTCCTGTCTCAAAAGTCCATGCTGTAAAACCACTAAGCTACAGAGTTCCTTCCATGTCTATCACTTATCCATTCGTATTTTCTTTAATTTGACAAACTGCACAAGACCTACTGTTCTGGTATAGGAGATACAGTGGTGAACTGTGAAGTCCTTGACCTCAGGGACTTTCTAAGTGAGGAGACAGATGGTATGTTATAATATCAGGTAGGTTCTATAAAGAAAGATAAGGCAGGGAAGAGGGATAAAGCGTGACAGGAAAGCTGTTTTAGATAAGGTGATCAGAGAAAGCCTTTCTGAGTGGATGAAATGATGAAGGGAGGTCACAGGGGTATAAGGAGGACAAGCTCTCCAGACAGAGAAGCAGTGGTACCAAGACTCATGCCTTGGGTGTGTGGGGGTACCACACAGAGACTGCTGGGGCTAGAGTGCAGCAAGATGCTGAGGAGACTGTATATACTGAGTCTGTGAGTTCAGTCTCAGCAGATTCGGGGGTGAGAGGCGTTAGAGATCAGAGACACAGCTGAGAGACACAGTTGAGCTCCCAAGGCTAGGGGAGTTGACTGATATTGCCTCAACAGTTCTGAGGAAAAAATGGCCAACTACACATTATTCTTCTATTCTTGAATTGCTTGAGGTAGCTGGGCGTTTAGGCCACAGTATTAAAACTCTAGCCCTCTATGTCTAGGAGCAACCCATGTGATCATATTTCTGGACTCAAACGAAGAATTTAAACCCATGGATCATTCTACCATATTCATTACTCATCCTCTCCAGGCAAGGGGCAATGCCTGCTCCACATACCACTGCCTATAGAAAGGAAACAATTATTTTGACTTGAATGACCTTGCAGAATTAGGAAATCAGCCATTCTGACATTCCAAATGATGTAGTTATTAATCACTTTAGAGAATAAACACATCTATCTGGAGACCAGCTGTTTCCTGGTGTCATTTAGATTCTTCAGTCCCCCATGTTCTGCTGCAGGAAGGAATCTAACTTCCTTTCCATTCTCGGGAATGTGTCTTTTGAAAATTAATTTGGGATTCAATTAATGTATTATGCATTATTAAAAATCCAAGTGTTCTTACAGATGAATTTCTAAGAGTATAGTAACAATATTATTGCTTAGCAGGACTTGCCTGCAGCAAAGGAACTGGGTAACACAGTGCTCTCAGACACAAGAGATGGGGAGTAATTTGAGAGCTTTCATGGTTCCAATGTAAAAACCCATGAAACTTGGTGCATGAAAGAGCTAGAGTCCCTTAGAATCATCCAGCTTCAAAATTTAATTCACTCTATATTCTATAGCAGAGGGGTGAGAATCTGCTTTAGGGAAATACTCCAAAAGTTACTTGGGTGGCAGGTGCATCCTGAAAGCCTGGGTACCTGGAGACAAAGAAAGAGCAGTCCTAGCTATAGTTCTCTACACTAAACACCTAAAGGTGGAGAAAACTGAACAGATAGGGAATATCAGAGAGCGATGGGTGGAGAAATACAGGGATGTATCTTAAAATCTTTTAAGTTGTAGACTATGCGGTGTTCTGTTTTATGATCTTTTTATTTCTGTGATATAGATCCTCCCTTTACCATCCCAAATCTTTAGTGAATTCTACTCTATACATAAATGTCTTGTGAGAATGCAGTGTAGGTGTGAGCCTGTGTCCTTTGGGGATATACGGACTGAGCTCCCCATTTGTGTTTATGGGGTGCAGAATAGGGAAATTGTGTGCCACATGGCAAGGTAATCTGTCAGTTACGCTAACCAGCAGAAGCAGGATTCAGAGCTAGAAACAACAATGAGAGTGACAGTTCCCGGGGAATTTTCAGAAATTTGGGGTTGGGCACTGGGCTTTGGAAAAAATATGAAATGGGGGTTTGAATCGTCTTAAGAGGCAAAGGGACTCATCTAACATCTGGGTTACATGGTAAGAAGTCATTTTGCTTTTGAAGCCTATGGCTGTAGCTAAGATATAAAATTCAGACACTGAAGTTTCTCATTTTTTAAAATAACAACTTGGGTCTTGGGCTGAGTCTCTAGAAGTTACACAGCTCTGTTTTCAGTTCAGTTCAGTTGCTCAGTCGTATCTGACTGTTTGCAACCCCATCAACTCCCAGAGCTTACTCACACTCATATCCATCGAGTTGGTGATGCCATCCAACCATCTCATCCTCTGTCATCCCCTTCTCCTTCCACATTCAATCTTTTTAAGCATCAGGGTCTTTTCCAAAGAGTCAGGTGGCCAAACTATTAGAGTTTCAGCTTCAGCATCAGTCCTTCCAATGAATATTCAGGACTGATTTCCTTTAGGAAGGACTGCTTGGATCTTCTTGCAGTCCAAGGGACTCTCAAGGGTCTTCTCCAACACCACAGTTCAAAAGCATCACTTCTTCGGTGCTCAGATTTCTTTATAGTCCAACTCTCACATCCGTAATGACTACTGGAAAAACCATAGCTTTGACTAGACGGAACTTTGTTGGCAAAGTAATGTCTCTACTTTTTAATATGCTGTCTAGGTTGGTTATAGTTTTTCTTCCAAGGAGCAAGCATCTTTTAATTTCATGGCTGAAATCACCATCTGCAGTGATTTTGGAGCCCAAAAACATAAAGTCTGTCAGTGTTTCCCTTGTTTCCCCATCTATTTGCTATGAAGTGATGGGACCGGATGCCATGATCTTAGTTTTCTGAATGTTGAGTTTTAAGCCAACTTTTTCACTCTCCTCTTTCACTTTCATCAAGAGGCTCTTTAGTTCTTCTTCACTTTCTGCCATAAGGGTGGTGTCATCTGCATATCTGAGGCTATTGGTATTTCTCCCAGCAATCTTGATTCCAGCTTGTGCTCTGCTTTAGCTATTGATAAGTTCAGTTCAGTCGCTCAGTCGTGTCCGACTCTTTGCGACCCCATGAACTGCAGCACGCCAGGCCTCCCTGTCCATCACCAACTCCCGGAGCCTACCCAAACTCATGTCCATTGAATCAGTGACGCCATCCAACCATGTCATCCTCTGTTGTCCCCTTCTCATCCTGCCCTCAATCTTTCCCAGCATCAGGGAGCTATTGGTAAAAATTGCACCAAATTCCACATTTCCCAGTATTTCCTGATTTCTGTGACCTTGAAGTAGTTCCTCACAAGGTCAGAGACTTTGTCAATTGACACATGAATCTTATAGAAGTTATATGCTGTTGTAATATCCCTTCCCCTAACCGCCCCCCCCCCCCAAAAAAAAACCACCTACAGCAAAGCCTCAGGAAGTATCAGGCTGGGAGATATTTGTTGAACATGGTTCCTTGAATCTCCCCAGTTCTTCATAGGAGACAGGCCTGCTGTAGTGGCAATGGCATGCTACACGACCATGGTTGTCCTCTCAGATAACGGGAAGCCCCAGTTAGAGACCTATAGAACTTCTCATCAAGCACCCTACTCTAAAACTTGACCCTAGGGTCTTCCCTGGTGGTCCAGTTAAGACGCTGTGCTTCCCCCTGCTGGGGGCATGGGCTTGATCCCACATGCTGTGCAATGCAGCCAAAATAACAAAGAGAAAAACCCTCTATCTTACTTTTTATGAAGTTGTAAGATGACCTTTCTGAGGGTGATGATCTCCCAACAAGAAAATGCTTCTCACAAAGGTGCTCCTTCATCCGTCTCCAGAGGAGAAGAAGAAACACAAGAAGAAGCGCCTGGCACAGAGCCCCCGTTCCCGTTTCATGAATGTGAAATGCCCAGGATAGTACACGATCACCACCGTCTTCAGCCAAACACACACAGTAGTTTTGTGTATTGGCTGCTCTACGGTGCTCTGCCAGCCTACAGGAGGACGAGCAAGGCTTAAGGATGCTCCTTCAGACCAGAGGCAGCACTAAAGGTACCCTGTATCAAGATGAGTGGGAAACCATCCCCGTAAACACAGTTTGGACACCCAAAAACAGTTATAAGAAGAGAAAAAGCCTTCAGCAAGCTTTATCACTTGGCCAAAATAGATTCCAAACACAGTTCTCAGTATGCCACATCACCTTTGCCCCATTGAGCAAAGGTTGCTGAATAATTACTAGACACCACATGCATGGTTGTTTTGCAGTTACATCCTGAAGACAAGCACAAATTAAATTGCTTCAGTACTTGAGAGGGGATGAGCCCAGCAGGACCGGCCAGGGCCTCCCATAGAGCTCTATTTAACAACCGGTTGATTAGGATATACAGGACCTGTGATATTATGCTAGCATGGTCAAAAATCCTTTACCAAAGGATTGCATTGGGCTCTCTGTAGAATAATGCTATGAGCCAGAGAAGGACTTTCTGATTTCATATGTAGGATTTTCTTATGTTCACTGAAAGAGTAACTTTTCCTATCTTAACTCCTACCTTTAGAGAAGTTGATTTGGTCTGGACAGGGTACTATCTCAGGAACATTTTGCTTGCAATTTGAACTCAATTCAATCCAATTTAAGTAAAATATGAACAAAATTAAAAGAACACTGAACATTTAAAAAAAAAAGAATACTGAAATAACTTAGAGAGTTGAGGCATGATTCTTAGGATCTATAGCAGTTCCGAGCAACTCAGTGCCTGGAATCAGGCACTCAAACATTCAACACTGTCTGAGGTTCTTCTGGATCTCATTCTGCTACCCTGAGCATATTTATTTTATTCTGTTTTACTGTAGAAAGTAGGCTCTTTCTTTGTGGTGGGAAACAAAGTTTTAGTCAGTCCTGGGCTTTCATCATGCCTGAAGGAAAAGGGGCTTCTCTTATCCAATACTAGGTTAAAAAAAATCCTGGGGCAGGACTCTGATTGGCTGGGTTTAAATCATGTTTCCAATCCTTGGATGAATTCTTGTGGCTGAAAATAAGAACCATGATTGGCTCAGGCTGGTTGCAGGTCCACTCCTGAGGTTAAGGGGGTAGATTCTGTTACCCTAAAGAAGGGTGTGGGGTCACTGTGTTCCAGGCAGCTATAGTCCAGTGTGTGCTAAGTCCTGTCTGACTCTTTGTGACCCTATGGACTGTGGCCTGCCAGGTTTCTTTGTCCATGGGATTCTCCAGGCAAGAATACTGGAGTGGGTTGCCATGCCCTCCTCCAGGGGATCTTCCCTACTCAGGGACCAAACCTGCATGTCTTATGATTCCTGCATTGTCAGGCAGGTTCTTTACCACTAGTGCCACCTGGGAAGCCCAGGCACCTATACCAGTTTGTACCATTTGCCACCATTCCACTGTCTCCTTTACTCTAACAGAGCTCCTTTAGAGGGAAAGGACTACCCATGAAGTCAACCTGGTCTAAAGAAAGAACTATGAAAGCTTCCTCTTCATCTTGCTGTAGCTAATGTTGGCCATCAGAATGGATGGTCTTGTTGCTTGGTGAAGTACTATGGTAGGTTTTATTTCTGAAGCACAGGTAAGCTTCTGGAAATTACCTGAAGGTAAGAAAAAGAAATAAAAACTTCTTGGAAAACTGTAAAGTGCTATTTCCATTGTGATCAGGGGAATACATATAGGCAGATAGCCTCACATTTAGAAAAAGCTTGTCATCTTTAACATAAATTTAGAGTATTGTTTGAAAAGTATTGTTTCTACTAGAAAAGGAACATGGGACATGTTTACCCCCAGTTATCCACTGGGAAACTGCAAGAATGATGAGGGTGCAGAGGTTCACATTAGCCTGGCATGGAGACTTCAAATGAGTGATTGGACCTGTAGTGCAAAGCTCATCTTGGCTGCCCTTGAAGTCTCCCAATTAAACGAGTGGATTGCTATGGCTATTGTATCCTTGAGTTATCCAAGTGGGGTTCAAGGACAAAGGATGGGGTGAGGTGGCAGTAAGGATTTGGCTTTGGAAGACTGAAGAACTAAGCCATTCTTAGAAGCGGCAAGAGGAGACTGAAGTCCAAGCAATGGAGCAAAGTTAGGAACTAAGATATTTTCACAAGAGGACACTTACAGAGGACTTACAATTTTTCCCCTTGGGCTGTGAGAATATGATAATTTCTCTTCCCGTTTTTTTTCTCCTCCTGCGTTATAAACCCCCTAGTTTTCACTGGATGCTTCCCTGGTGGCGCAGTGGTAAAGAATATGCTTGCCATCACAGGAGACGCAAGAGACATAGGTTTGATCCCTGGGTGGGGAAGATCCCCTGGAGAAGGAAATGGCAACCCACTCCAGTAATCTTGCCTGGAGAATCCCATGGACAAAGGAGCCTGGCAGGCTGCGGTCCATGGGGTTGCAAAGAGTCAGACACGACTTAGTGACTGAGCGTGCTAGTTTTTACCAACCATTTAATTAAGCCTATGAGATACACACAAGTTCTGCATTGGTGTTATGGGGAATTAAAAAGAAGAGCCACAAAAGGAAGTATGATCTTATATCCTTCCATAGAAACCATCGTCATTTCATGAGAAAAGGAATCCTAGATCATTCAGGTGGGAACCAGGATGAGAATCAAAGCAGACCTGGGGGCCATGGGAAGCAGCAAGTGACTCACAGAAGCAGCTGCAGAGGGTGACTCAGGAGCAAATGTGAGGCAAACATCCTTTCTCTGAAAGAGCCTAGGGGAAGGTGACTCTCAGGGGTTGAGAAATGGGAATGGCAAGGGGAAGGGAAATACTGATTTTATTCTCTGCTCTTATATTAATAGATCCTTTCCTCCTCTTCCACACCTCCCAGCCCCTACCCTTCCAGCCCTTCCTCAACAGTTATTGAATTAATTCCTCCTCCCAAGATGGCCCAAATGCACTTTGCTTATAAGTATTATAGAATTTGTTTTATTATACCATGAATTTTTATTACTTATACCTGTTGTCCCCATGAGATTGCAATGGCAGAGACAATGATCTGTTCATGAGAGAGGAAAGCACCTGAGACACTGCTCTGCATACTGTAGGTGCTTAATAAATGCTTCTAACTTGATTTGAAAGTGGTTTGCTGAGTTGATTTCCTTTTCTGCAAGAACCAATCAAGTTCAGGTCTAATCCTATCTGCACCCTTAAGTTTCCATTTTATCTATAATATTTTAACAAGTTTTGCTATTTTGAAATAATATTAACTTGAATGCATCTCTTGGTTAGCTTCTCAAGGAAGCAAAATCACAAATTTTTCAGGTGTCAGAAAATCAGAGGTACACATTGTTCTTCCATGAAGGGAAAAATAACACCAGGGTGTTTGCACTTCAGCAAAATTCCTGATGGTTTTAAAATGATCTCAACTTCCCCTTAGGAAGTTAGGCTGCTTTAGGAAAACAGTAATTGTTGGGTCAAAGGGGAGCCAGGTTTTCTAGTGATCCAAGCAGAAGGGTCAAATACCTAGCAATTGATTCTTTAAAAATTTGTGCTCGACAAACAATCTGCAACTTCAGCCTTTTGTTCATAAATTTTTTTCAGTTTATTAAGATATACCTGACATGTAACATCATGGAATTTTAAGCTATAAAATGTGATGATTTGATATGTACATATGTTGAAAATGTACCACAATAAGGTTAATTAACACATCTATCATCTCATGTAGTTATGATTTGTGTATGTGGTAAGAAATTCTATGATCTACTCTCTCAGCAAATTTCATATACATGGTAGAGTGTTATCAAATATATATAAAATACATTACATCTCCAGAAATTATTTATCTTAAACTGGAAATTTATGTATCCTTTATTCACCTTTATTTGCGGGTATAGGTAGCTCAGCTGGTAAAGAATCTGCCTGCCTGCAATGCAAGAGACCCTAGTTTGATCCCTGGGTTGGGAAGATCTGCTGGAGAAGGGATAGGCTACTCACTCCAGTATTCTTAGACTTCCCTGATGGCTCACATGGTAAAGAATCCGCCTGCATTGTGGGAGACCTGGGTTCAATCCCTGGGTTAGGAAGATCCCCTGGAGAAGGGAATGGCAACCCACTCCAGAATTCTGGCTTAGAGAATTCTATGGACAGAGGAGCCTAGCAGTCCATGGGGTCTCAAAGACACGACTCAGTTACTTTCACTTTTTCATAATTGACAAAAACACTATATTAATTTCAAATGTACAATATAATGATCTTATATTTGTATTTATTGAAAAGTAATCACAAGTTTAGTTAGCATCTGTTGCCTACATGTTTACAAAATTTTTTTTCTTCTGATGAGAAGTTTTAAGATTTACTCTCTTAGTAATGTTTAAGTATGCAAGGCAGTATGATCAACTACAGCCACCATGCTAAACATTATATCCCCATGACTTATAACTGGAAGTTTGTGCCTTTTGATTCCCTTCACCTGCCCCCTACCCACCCCCACCCCTAGCAACCACCAATCTGTTCTCTGTATCTATGAGCTTGTCTTTTTGTTTTTCTTTAGATTCCACATGTAACTGAGATAGTACAGTATTTATCTTTGTCTCACTTCACTTGGCGTAATGTTCTCAAGGTCCATCCATGTTGTTGCAAACGGCACAATTTCATTCTTTTTATAGCTGAGTAATATTTCATTGTGTGTGTGTATATACACAAGCACACAGTGAAATATGTAAGCCACATTTTCTTGATCCATCCATCCATCAATGTACACTTGTTTCCATACCTTGGCTATTGTAAATAATGTTGAAATGAAATTGGGGATGCACATATCTTTTTGAGTTAGTGTTTTCATTTTCTCTGGGTAGACACCCAGAAGTGGAGTTGCTGGATCATATGGTAGCTCTATTTTTAATAGTTTGAGGAACCTCCATAATGTTCTCCATAGTGGCTGTACCAATTTACATTCCCCCAACAGTGTACAAGCATTCCCTTTTTTCCACATCCTCAACAACAAATGTTATCTCTTGTCGTTTGGATAACAGTCATTCTAACAGGTATGAGGTGATATCTCATTGTGGTTTTGATTTGCATTTCCCTGATAATTAGTAACATTAAACATCTTTTCATGTACCTGCTGGCCACCTGTATGTATTCTTTGGAAAAATATCTGGTCAGATCATCTGTCCATTTTTTAATCTATTGAATTGTGAGTTCTTTATGTATTTTGGATATTAATCCTTTATCAGATATATGATTCACAAACATTTTCTCCCATCCAGTAGGCTACCTTTTCATTTTGTTGATTACTTCTTTTTTGTGCAGAAGCTCTTTAGTTTGATATAGTTCTACCTATTTGATTTTGTTTTTGTTGCCAGTACTTTTGATGTTATATCCAAAAAACCAAGCCAAAACTAGTGTAAAGGAGCTTTTCTCCTAGAAGTTTTATGGTTTCAGATCTTACATTTAAGTCTTTAATACATTTTGAGTTAATTTTTATGAATGATGTAAGGTGGAGCCCAGTTTTATTCTTTTGTGTGTAACATCCAATTTTCCCAGCACCATTTACTGAAGAGACTATCTTTTACCTATTGAGTATTTTGGCTCTCTTGTCAAATATTGGGCTTCCCTGGTGGCTCATACTGATAAAGAATCTTCCTGCAATGCAGGAGACCTGGGTTCAATCCCTGGGTTGGGACGATTCCCTGGAAAAGGGAAAGGCTACCCACTCCAGTATTCTGGCCTGGAGAATTTCATGGACTGTATAGTCCATGAGTTGCAAAGAGTCAGACATGACTGAGTGACTTTCCCTTTCACTTTGGGGCTTCCCTGGTAGCTCAGCTGGTAAAGAATCCACCTGCAAAGTAGGAGACCTCGGTTTGAGTATTGAGTATTTTTGGCTCCCCTGTCAAATATTAGCTGACCATAGATGTGTGGGTTTTGGTGGTGGGGAAGGGAGCCAAATAACCACATTTGAAGGAAGGACACTAAAGAAAGAACTGACGGATCATGGTATATGAACCTTTTGATGTGTGGTTGATTTTGCTGATTTTGTTTTGTGTTGTTGCTAGGATTTTGTTGACAAGTTTTGCATCTGTAGTCATTAGAGGTATTAGCCTGTAGTTCTCCTTTCTTGTGTCCTTATCTGGCTTTGGCATCAGGGTAATGCTGGCCTTGTAAAGTGAGTTTGGGAGTGTTCCCTTCCTCTTCAGTTTTTGGGAACAGTTTAAGGAGGTCTGAATTTAAATCTTCTTTAAATGCTTGGTAGAATCCACCTGTGAAGCCATTTGGTCCTGTGCTTTTCTTCACTGGGAGCTGTTCGACTACTGATTCAATCCCCTTACTTGTTATGGGCCTGTTAAAATTTTTATATTTCTTTATCACTCACACTTGGTAGGTTATTTCTGTCATTTTGTTACTTGTTTTCTATGTATAACATATAGCATTTTTGTCTCATTTACTGCATTACTGTCTTTTCTGTTTAACGGATTTTTTTTTTATAGTGAAATGTTTAAATTACTTCAGTAGGGCTATAGGCAGGCTCTGTAGCTCAGTGGTACTGTGGATTGCCCAGGGTCTCTGTGTAGCCCCCCAGGTTATGAGGAGTGAGAGGTATGCTCAATAATGGGGCCAGTGTGCTGGCTTGGCTCCCTGATCTAATGGGGCTGTAGGCTGGACTCTGTGACTGCCCAGGTTCTCTGGCCAGGCTTCCTGGACTGGCGGGGACTGGAGGCTATGCTTAGCAGTTGAACAGGACTGCACATTTGTTTCTCTGCCTGGGCTGGGCGGCATGACAGGCTCCAAGGCCAGTACAGCCCCTTGACTGGAAACCCTAATCAAATGAGCTCCCCGACCAGACACGGCTACCAGCTCAGCCCTGCAGATGGGCAGATCCACTGGCTGGAATCTCTGTTGAGGAGCCACTGCAAGCAGGAAGGTGGTTTGTCAAGATCTGAGCAGTGGCTGCTGTAAGCTCCACCCCTTCTATATCTCTATTTGACCCTGCAGATTCCCTCAGTGATCTCTGAGAGCTGAGGCTTGAGTTGGCTTCCTGGGAAGCATCCTGCAATTGCTGGGGAAGCTGGATGCTCACTTCGGGCTCTCTTTACCGACTGGAGAAACCAGATGCCCCAGAGGACCGTCTCCATGCATGACTGGGCTGACCTGGGCGAGAAGTGATGCAGTTGGTATAGTCACTCCTCTTATTTGATAAGTGGCCCTTCCCTGACTCTGTGGTCCAGGGTGCTTCAGCCGTACCCCTGGGCTCTGGGATTTTCACAGTGGTGTCCTGTCTATGGATAGTTGCTAGTTTGGTCTTCTTATGAGGGGAATAAAGTTGGGAGTGACCCATGTCACTATCAAGACAACATCACTACCTTCAATCTTCTGTAATCACTATATACTGTGGATACAACAGTCACATAAAAAGAGAATCTCAAAAAAAATTTTTTTTTTTGCCTTGTACATCCTGAGTGATTCTGTTTTCTGTTTTAAAATAAATAACTGAAGACAATTTCATTCTGGACCATGATTGTGATGTAGGAAATGAAAATAACAGAGTGCAAAATCACACCTTGACTGTGATCGCAGCTACCAAAAATACTGATACCCATGGAAGGTAATATTACAGGAATGAAAGAGTTGTGTCAGAAAAGAACAAGAAAAAGAAAGAAACTGTATTATGTGGGACAGACAAGCCTGCTGTAAGAGAGACACCTGGCAATATAGTGGTTTAGTTTTCTTCACATCAGTCCAGGGCAGGAAGGCAGACATCTACGCTCTGTGAGGCCAGGTGGGGACCCAGGCCCCTTTGCCTTATTCTCATACCATTCCCTAGGGCATTGCCCTCGTTGGCTGGGTTGCAGTCATGCCTCTGTTCAGCTCAAAGAAAAGAGGCAGCGTGGAGGCATTTCTGCAGTGTCATAGGGTCCAGGCTTAGAAACAGCTCTCATTATTTCTGCTCTTGTTCCTGTGGTGAATATTGTTATGTGGCTAGACTTAACTGCAAAGAAGGTTGGGAAATGCAGTCAAGGAGGGCAGCCTTGTACCCTGAACAAGGTAGAGAATGGATTTTGGTTGATAATCTTTTGCTGTTGCAGTTATCAGTCAGTGAGAACTGTGCTTGGTGATTTACAAATACTGCCTCATTTAATCCACACAAGCCTCAGGCCCCCTCACTTGTAACAGTCATCAGTCATATCTCCTCGCATTGCACCTACTGTCATTAATGCGATGGCATTCTGAGCTTTTATTACCTTAAAATATTTTAATGTTGTCATACAACAATTCCAACCTAAAGAATCCATATTTCATTATCTCTGAAGCTCCTTTTGGCTCCAAAATATCCCTTTTTCATTTCCTACAAAAAAGAAATATCACAATATCTTATGTTAGTCATATGACGATTATATGGATCATTCACTGCAGTTGAATTACGAAAGAGGAATAAAGACTCTCAAGGAAATTGCTAGATGAAAATAACTGAGAGTGACTGATTCATGCCTTACAAATTTTATACTCTACATATTTTTATTTCATCCCCATCAATATCTAATGTCTACAGTAAATTTGTTTTTCACATATAAAAAATTCAGTAAGTTCCTATAACAGAAATGTGATTAGGGTCAGAATTCGTATTTATTAAATAAGATTGTGGATTTGAATATGGATTTGGAAAATCAGAGAATTCACAATTTTTATCAGGTTTCCTAGTGTTTAGCCTATAAGGACACCTTCTCACATCACACACCAGCTAACCAAAGCGTACATTTTAGAGTCATCCTTGGGTGACTGCTCAGTCTGGTCACTCACCAATGCTGGCAATTTGACTCCTAAGTGTGTCTTTTCATTCCTTTTTCTCTGCTTCTCCCTCCCATAGCGTACCACGATAGACTTCTACTGCTTCCTTCATGTCTGGCCCTGCTTTGTTCTAACGCGTTCTGCCACAGTGATATTTTCTTTTTTAAAAAAATATATGCATGTGTTTATTTATTCGCTGTGCTGGGTCTTAGGTGCAGCACGTAAGATCTTCAGTCTTCATCGCGGCATGCAGGGTCTTTAGTTGCAGTGCGCAAATTCTCATTAATAGTTGCAGCACGTGGGATCCAGTTCTCTGATGGATTGAACCAGGGCCCCTGGCATGGGGAGCTCGGACAGAGTCTTAGCTGCTAGACCACCAGGGACGTCTCTAGAAAGAGTTTCTAAAACACAAACCTGATCAAGTAACTGCCTGGTGGTTCCAGGGGCTCCCCAATGTCTTCAGAGTGTAGACCACATTTTGTGTGTTAGTACTGACATTTCACCACCTCACACTCCCCCTTTACAGACTCTGTGCAGCTCTCAAAATACATTGTGCATTCTTCTGCTTTGGGGCCTTTGTATATGCTGTTCTGTCTCACCTGGCTAACTCCCAGTGTGCCCTCAGGTCTAACTTTTGATAACCAGTTGAATCAGAACTTCACCTTGACTGCCCAAAAAGAGTCTGTTGCCTTTTGTGCTTCCCTAGCATTCTGTGCTTAAACCTCTCAGCATGTATCAATATTTTGGGTTTTTTATGGTTAACCAGTTGACTTATCATCTTTCTACCTAAACTGTGCAGGCCTGCTAAGTTGCTCCAGTTGTGTGTCTGACTCTGTGACATTGTGGACTGTAGCCCTCGAGGCCCCTCTGTCCATGGGATTCTCCAGGCAAGAATACTGGAGTCGGTTGCCATGCCTTCCTCCAGGGGACCTTCCCAACCCAGGGATTGAAGCTGAGTCTCTAATGTCTCCTGCATTGATAGGCAGGTTCTTTACCAACTGGGCACCATATGGGAAGCCCAACTAAACTGCAGGCTCCTTGAAAGTGGGGGCTACACCTGATTAGCTTAATCTTCAGTGCCTGGCATCAGTCTGGCACCGGATAGGCACTCAATCAATATTTCTTGGAGAAAGGATGGAAGGATGAGAAGTCCTGAAATCAACTTTGCCCTTCTAGAAGTGATGACGAGTATGTGTTTACTCTGACATCAGCCTTTATTAGGCCCGTTGAGTAGTAAAGTGAACAATTCAGGGCTCTCTGACTAACAGAGATGATGGGAGTAATTGCTTGTCCCCACTGCAGGAGCCCATAAATAAATTGAATGAATCATGGTTAGGTTCTGGGTACGGATGCCACAAAAATGGCCTGAGAACTCGTGGCAACACTCTCAAAATGAAGGCAAATTTCTGAGTTGGTTGCTCAAAGTGCTTTCTGGCTTCTATGTTTCCAAGCACCACGCCTGGCAGAAAGACAGTCCCGTAAAAGTGAACCTGATTGTGTTGGACAAGTAAACTGTGCTTCTGGTAATTTAAGCATAGAAGCTGCCTTTATAGGCTCCTCCGTTGAGGTATGTAGTGGTGACTAATGAAGACATATCTGAGATGGGTGTGAGTCGAGGGTAAGGTAGAGCCTAAATTTGGCTGCTGAATACATGGCCATTGACCTTTTCAATATCTGGCAAACTCTATTTTGAAAACAGATTTGATTTTTAAATTACGACTAGAAAAATCTCAGCCAGGCACAGGTTCCCACCCATTGCTCCACTCCCAAACAGGACAATAATGGTCTCTGTCTTTAAAAAAATTACAAACTGTGCTCTGAATAGTTAGGCTCCACATGACGGATAATTTAATTGCCAGAGCCTTCACTTAGAAATAACTGTGTAAGTTAAGGAATGAGTTCTGTTGTGAATACAAAAAATCTCTGAATACATAGAGGCTTAGACACACCAGGACTTTATTTTCCTGATATCATGAGTTCAGAGGGAGAAAATCCAGAGCTGGTAAAACAGCTCCAGAATGCCATTGGGACTGGTGTGGGTTGAATTATGTCCCCCCAAAGATGCTGAAGTCCTAATTTGTGACTGTGACCTTATTTGGAAAAAGAGTCTTTGCAGATGTTGTCAAGTTGAGGTCATTGAGATGGACCCTATCCAGTGTGACTGGTGCTCTTACAAGAAGAGGGACACTTAGGTAGAGGCCAGAGCAAGATGGTCATATGAAGATGAAGGCAGAGAGGGAATTGCTGCTGTCATAAGCTAAGGAACATCTGGGGCTACCAGAAGCTAAAAGAAGCAAGGAAGGATCCTCCCCTAGGGGCTCTGAAGGGAGCATGGCCTCTTGAAATCTTGACTTCAGACTTCTAACTTCCAGAGCAGTGAGAGAATAAGTTTCCGTTGTTTTAAGCCATGTAGTCTGAGGTTCTCTGTTATGGGAGCCCTAGGAAACCAGCAGGAAACCAACAGAGGGGCCCAGGCTTCGTACACGTTTCAGCTCAGCTTTGCTTGTTGCCTTCTTTTCACGTGATGGCTGCTCCTAATATCATGCTCAAGTTGCAGGCAAGAAGAAAAGAAAGGCCAAGGAATGAAAGATAGCTGCTGGGGTAGTCTACCCACTTTGAAAGAGCTTTCCAGCAACATCTGCTTCCATTTTGTCCTCTCCCCATCAACAATGGTCTCTGAAAACCCAGTATTTTAGCTGAATGCAATGTTGTCATGCATTCAATCTGACTTCTTTTGGTGAGGAAGAGGGAAAATGGACATCCACTGGGCAACAGTGTTGCAAACTCTCCTTTACTAAATTAGAGGTTTATAAATAAATTGAAGATGGGGTAAAACTAAGAGATCCTAAATTAATAGACTCTGTGCTTCTCTTTAAAAAATTAAAAATTACAGACTCTAAAAGCTAGAAGTGCGTTTAAAGGCTGTCCAATAAAACCCCCTCATTTTCTATATGAAGAAGAAGTGTCTGAGATGTGTAAGCAGCATAGCCAGAGTTTACAAAGATAGTGGGAGTGGAGTCCTTGATCTTCATATGAGCTTTGGCCATTATACTTGCTTTAATAATTAACACAGTCATGCAGTTAGTTCATCTTTAGGAGGTAAGACCCTAATAATCTCTTTACCAGGCTAAATGCTAATATTCTACCAGGCACACACACATATGCACACACACACATACTGACCCTAATAGCTAAGTATGGCATAGACGCATTTCGCTTTTTAGGTCTTATTTCCTTGAAGCAGAAAATGACAGGTTTTCAGCTCTAAAACCACAGGGGCAGCAACCTTGATGCTGACCAATATTTGTGTAAAAAGTCCAAAACCCAACAATAGTTTTCATGTGAATCAGTCTACTCAACTTTGTCTAATCCATGATTTGATTTCTAGACCAAGAAATGTAAGATGCAAATGTTCAGCTGATTTTA
Organism: Giraffa tippelskirchi; assembly: GCF_054371585.1. Classification (NCBI taxonomy): domain Eukaryota; kingdom Metazoa; phylum Chordata; class Mammalia; order Artiodactyla; family Giraffidae; genus Giraffa; species Giraffa tippelskirchi. Next base: position 55,009,762 of record NC_137285.1, read on the forward strand.
GACCCTGCAAAAGGGTGTGTAGAGTGATTTAGTTGTATCTTTCCAGGAAAACTATTTGTTAAAATTCAGTCATTTGGAGAACTTCACAGAAAGCCTTTTGGATTGATGTACATGGTGGCTCAGATGGTAAAGAATCTGCCTGCAATGTGGAAGACCCGGGTTCATTCCCTGAGTTGGCAAGATCACCTGGAAAAGGAGATAGCTATCCACTCCAGTGTTCTTGCCTGGAGAATTCCATGGACAGTACAGTCCATGGGGTCACAAAGAGTCAGACAAGATCGAGCAACTAACACTCTACATCCTTGAACTTGGTCTCTGAGTGTTAGAAGTTCAGACGACTTTCTGATTACTGTATAGGAATTGCACTGCAAAGTTAATGGAGCTAGGCTGAAATGGCATGAAATTTTAAATAAAATGTTTGTCATTTGGGTAAGATAAGATATGCTCATTGCATTAATAAAAATTACTCCCACAATATACATGATGGTCACATAATGAAATCTAACCTTCTCAATCAGTACCAAGATATAAACCTATCAGTTCGGTTAGGAAAATAGGCCACCATCCTAAATCAGACGTTAATAGCAGTTTGCAGATCCAGTGAAACTCGCATGGAAAAACTTGCTTCAGAATGATATATGCACTAATGCTCAGGGGTACTGTTCTCTGAGTCATTCTAATATTGGCTTATATTTTGCTGAATTAAGCATTGCCTCAGGATGAGCAGTCATGAGACAGTCTGAGGCCAGCAGGAGATCAGAACAGCAAGACTCCAGGAGAAAATAATCAGTAGCTTGTCTTCTGCACAAGTCGCTTCCTCTGCACATCTGCCAAGGCAGTTTAATAACTTTTGTTCTAGTTATGAACAGACAATACATTTTTTTGAAATGTGTTGTCTATTAATAACATGTATCTTTCTTGACACTGAAAGATACAAAAGAGGAAAAAGCAGGGCAGAATCCCTGGTATTCCTGTTTGCAACCACCCTCTTTCTGAAGACAACTAATATCATCAATTTTAATGTATTGTCATTAGATTGTATTGATACACTTGTATATTTATTTATGTATGTGTTTATTCTTTACTATGCAAAACTTCTAACATATTAGAGTCAAGAGAACAGTAAAATGAATAGTCATCCTCCACTTACGATCACTTCTTATTCCTCCACTGGATTACAATGAAGTGAATCTCAGATATCATATTTCATCTATAAATATTTTGCTATATATCCATCAAAATAAGAACTCTTTCAAAAAAGCTAACTGTAATACCAATTTTGTATCCCCCCAATTCACAATAATTCCTTAATAATTCCTCACAATAATTATCAAATGTTCAGTTCAGTTCAGTCACTCAGTTGTGTCTGCTTGTTTGCGACCCCATGAACTGCAGCACGCCAGGCCTCCCTGTCCATCACCAACTCCTGGAGTTTACCCAAACTCATGTCCATTGAGTCAGTGATGCCATCCAACCATCTCATCCTCTGTCATCCCCTTCTCCTCCTGCCTTCAATCTTTCCCAACATCAGGGTCTTTTCAAATGAGTCAGCTCTTCGCATCAGGTGGCCAAAATATTGGAGTTTCAGCTTCAACATCAGTCCTTCCAATGAACACCCAGGACTGATTTCCCTCAAGATGGAATGACTACTCATCAAAGAAAGCAACGTTTCCATTTCTCTGACTGTCTCATATATTTTTTCCTGTTTCACAGTTGGATCCAAAGAGGGTCTACACATTGCATACGATTGATATGTCTCTTAAGTATCTTTTAATCTATGGGTTTACCAGCCCTGTTTGTTCTTCTTTATTATTTATTTATTGAAGAACTTGGATTTTTTCATCCTGTGGTATTGCTCACATTTTGGACTTAGCTGATTGCATCTTTCTAGAGAATCTTTTATATTTTAAAATCAAAGCAACTTATTACTGGCTATTTCACTTCTGGATTTAAGTATTCACTACTTTTTGTCTTGTCTAGATAAAAAAAATTAATAGGTAACAATGAAAGATCAAGAGAATTTGCCATTTGACACAAGACAAAATTTGGGGGTTATCATTTCTTTCTTTCCTTGCTTGAAAATATATTCAGAATCCAGATACTCCTCATGATCTCCACTTCTACCACTCTGGCCCCAGCCACCAATATCTCTCACTTGGACTATCTGCAATGACCTCCAAGGGCTTCTCCCTGAGTTTCTCTTTGCTCCTTCACCTTTAGAACCAGAATGATGCTAAGAAAACCCAAGTCAGATCACACTGGCTTCCCAGGTGGCTCACTGGTAAGGAATCTGCCTGCCAGTGCAGGAGAAGCAGGGGACCCGGGTTCAATCCCTGGGTCGGGAAGATCCCCTGGAGGAGGAAATGACAACCTGTTCCAGTATTCTTGCCTGGAATATTCCGTAGACAGAGGAGCCTTGTAGGCTACAGTCCATGGGGTCTCAAAGAGTCGGGCATGACTGAGTGACTGAGCGTGCATGCACACAGATCACATTAGTCCTCTGTTCAGGACCGTCCATGACTTCTTTCTTTGCTTAGAGAAAAGCTGAAGCCCTTACAAGACCCACAAATCCTTTTATGATTGGCTGACTATGTGTCTTTTATCTTATTCACCAACCCTACTTTCATTGTCTCTCATTCTGCAGCCACACTGGCCTCTGTTTTCCTTAAATGCTTCAGCCACACTCCTAGCCCACTAGTTCTTGCCTTTGCCTGCAACCCTCCTTCACCAGATACCCGTATGTCTTGCCCCTCTGTGGCCTTCAACTCCTTGTTTAACTGTTACTTTCTAAGTGCAGCCTCCCTGACCACCCCATTACAAATTTCAGCCCCTGCTCCAACCCCATCCCCCATTCCTCTTACCCTGTCTTGTTTTTCTTCGTAATGCTTGACACCTACTAAAGCACTGCATGACTTGTCTATTTCAAATTTTTCCTGTCTCCCTCCAATAGAATATACTCTTCATGAGTTCAGAGATTTGTGTCCATCTTGTTCAGTTTGGCTATATCCTCAGTGCTCAAAACTAAAACATTTGTTAAATGGATAAATTTCAGACACTCAAGGAAACTTTCCTACTTTCTTCTGCATACAATATTTCTCCTAAATTATCCCTGTCCAGAACATGTTCAGACCAAAGCTTTCAGTTCTTGAGAGCTGGCTTACATTAATAATCACTCTGTCCATTCTTACTGTCATTCTTTAGACAGAAGTTGCTGAAGTGTCCCTTGACAGATAGATGGATAAAAACGATGTGGTATATATATGCAATGAAATATTACTTGGCCATAAAAAAGAATAAAACAATGTCATTTGCAGCATGCATGGACCTAGAAAGTATCATACTAAGCGAAGTAAGTCAGATAGAGAAAGACAAATATCATATGATACCACTAACATGTGGAATCTAAAACACGATATAAATGAGCATATTTATAAAACAGAAATAGACTCAGAGACATAGAAAACAAATTTATGGTTACCAACAGGAATGATTGGGGATAAATGAGGAGTTTGGGATTAACGTATGCACACCATTATATATCAAGTAGATAATGAACAAGGACCTACTGTGTATCACAAGGAGCTATGTTCAATATCCTGCAATAATCTGTAATGGAAAAGAATCTGAAAAAGAAGACATATATATGTATAAATGTATGTATATATATGAAGACATATGTATATGTATAACAGAATCACTTTGCTGTACGCCTGAAACAAACACAGTACTTTAACTGTGTCTATTAAAAATGATTTAAATATAAAAATAAAATTAGAAAAAGAAGTAAAGTTGTTCTATTTGTTGGGCAAAGTGAACTGCTCTGGAAATATGACCACTAAGGACCTGTTGTAAATTGAACTGTGCTTTCTCAAAATTCACACACTGAAGTTCTAACATGCAGCACCTCAGAATGTAACCTTATGTGGAAATAGGATTGTTGTAGAGGTAATCATCGATAGTTAAGACCAGGTCAAACAGAAGTAGGGTGCATCCCTAATTCTATATGACTACTGTTTTTCTGAAAAAGGGAAATGCGGACACAGACACACATCCAGGGAACATGCCGTGTTAAGATGAAGGCTGAGATCTACAAGCCAATGACAGTCAAAGATGGTCAGCAAACCAGGAGAAGCTAGGAGAGAGGCATGGAGCAGATGCTCCCTCAGAAGGAACTGACCTTGCCAACACTTTGATCGCAAACTTCTGGCCTCCATAGCTGCAAGACATTACATTTCTGTTGTTGAAGTCACTCAGCTTGTGGTGCGTTGTTATGGGAACCCTGGGAGACTAACACAAGACATATGGAACCATAGCATCTCTGTTTGAATTTGCAAGTGGTTCACATAACTGGTGCAGATCAAGCACTCAACACATATATTTGAATGAGAAATGGGCCAATGATGCCATGAGACTGCTTCAAGGAAGGCAAGGAAGATGAAAGATAGAAAATCATCACCAGATGATAATTCCCACAAAGGCAGTGGTCATGTCATCTAATTATTCACTTCCTAGCATAAAACCTGCTTCTCAATAGACATTTGTTGAACCAAATTGAAAAGTGGGAAGAACAGGTAGATCACTAATGCCACCAAATGATCTCAGGTGGGAGAGGTTTGTGTGGGCTGATGCATTCATGAACCTTAACCAACCATCCTGATTTCACACTGTCAGGAGTCTCAGTGTTGATAGATTAGCATGGTTTTGATTGTTACTTTATCTCACTGTATTTAGGTGTATAGTATGTGGTCTTTAAGATGTATCTCTGGGACTATTGGTACACACATTTATTTTATCTTAGATCAGGTGGTTCAGCATTCCTTCAAGCTTAGATGTGTTATATTGTTGATAAATTACTATGATGTGCTTCATGAATTTTTTTAATGCCCCCAAATTTCAAATGTCTCCATTATTCACCTATGGTTGACTAAAAAGGGCCACAAATTCCTTGATACTCTGCTCTTTGTGAGATGTGATCTGGTTTCCCTCCCTTGACCTTGGGCTGAGCAGAGATGCTGAACCAGTCTTGGGTCTAGGCATTAGGAGTCTAGAAGCTTTGGTCTGGTCCTCTTGGACTCTCAGTTTTCATGGAAGAAGTCTGACAGCCCTGAGGCTAACACTCAGTAGCCTCATGCAGAGGCTGTGGGGACAGGTTAAGAGAGAGAAAGAAATCAAGGGAAAGAGAGAGAGATGCCTAGGCTGCCCCCCACCCATCTCTTCCAGCTGCCGCCTTTTGAGTCATCTCAGCTGACTCCCTGGACACTGTGGAGCAGAGACAAGCTGCCCCACTGTGTTCTGTCTAAATTCTTGACCCACAGAAGAGTGAGACATACTAGTAATAAACTGTTGTTTTAAAACACTAAAGTTTGGAATAGTTTGTTATATGTAAGTCAGTAACTGAAACATCACCTTTCATGCATGTATAGACAGTTTCAGGTATATCTTATAACTTTTTAGGTGTCCTTTCCGTGGCATCTAATAATATCTCCAAATCTTCAAAATTCCTTCTTTAGTTATATTACAGTATGTACCAGTAATCATCTGCTCAAACCATTATCACTCAGCAACCATCTGTTCAAACCAGAGTGCCATTTACTTGGGGCAAAAGGTGCCAAAGCGCTCTTCTGTGCCCTTTTTTTTCTTGGCATAGCATGTACAATTAGGCTCACTAAATTATTTAGAAGAAAGAACTTGTGTCTCTGCTCATGGAGATTTTCTTTAATTGATATCAGGAAAAAGCAGACTTCTTGTTAGCACCAACAAAATATTAAAAGCATTGATGCTGGCTTCCAAGAAGTACAGAATAATATGTATTTTGATAACTGATTAATGACTGGACTCGTTACCCTCCTTTGTATGGCTACAGGAAACTATATAATGTGCCTCGAAATTGTTTGGCGTACTAAATTTTCAGTGAATACTATTTATAACCACTCCTCCTTTCAAAAATATTTTTGCTGGTAGGTCATATTAATACCTTTGGAAACCTAATGCCAATTAAAACTATACTCTATTATACGCATATATTTTAATACTGACAATGTGACCTTAACAAAACAGTTGCTTTAGTGGCTAGCAATTAAGGAGAGACAGGAAGCACAGCAGATTATTGGTAAGGGATTTGCAAGGTTCCTCCAGCAATTTGCATTTAAATGCTTTGTGTTAGAAGCTTCCATTGAAGGCAATTCATTTTCATTTTAAAAGAGATGTATTTAGCACATGAAATTGAATTTACTTTTAAAATTCACTCTCTATCCCCAGAATTATGTCAGACATATGGTCACAGTTGTTTAATGTGCCAGCAAGCTAGGGTGTTTGTTTGTATTTAGTATAAACAAACTACAAACATCCACATGAATATGTGAAAAAATTCTCTTCGGATGAAGTCGATCACGCTTTATATGTTAAGGGTCCCTTTTATTAAATGAATCTCTGATGCTTTGACAAAACAAAGGATGAGGAAATGCCACACAAGGAAAATTGCTGTCTTTTAACGTGAATATCAATTGTGTGGTAAAAGAATACCAAATTATTCCACGTCTCTTAAAATGGTATAATGAAGGGCTTATACACACACCACGTCTCGAGCAAAAAGAAGTTCATAGCTATAATTTCAGCTGCGTTTATTTTCAATCACAAAACCACTACAGGCTTCAGCACAACTTATAATACTGGACAGTCAAGAGGAAGCTCCAATACTTTGGCCACCTTATGCGAAGAGCCAACTCACCGGAAAAGACCCTGATGCTGGGAAAGACTGAAGGCAGGAGGAGAAGGGGATGACAGAGGATGAGATGGTTGGATGGCATCACTGACTCAATGGACATGAGTTTGAGCAAACTCCAGGAGACAGTGAAGGACAGGGAAGCCTGGCTGCAGTCCACGGGGTCGCAAAGAGTCAGACACGACTTAGCGACTGAACTGAACTGAAGAGGAAGTTCAGGATTGGCATCCTGGCTAGGCTAAGAGGCAGGTGTAGTTACTGGAAGCCTTCACGGGGCTTTGCATCATATGTGACTCAAATGATGCTACAAGTCACAAAATTTATACTCACAAATGACTGTGGGACTTTGAGTAGCAACAGAAAGGGTTTCATGGGAATTTACAGTAGTTCTCTAAGCTTGCTCAAACTTTGATTCTGTTTACAATATAAACTAAGTCAAGACCCCAAGGAAACATGGCTGTGGAGAGCATGTCAGGCTTTCGGTACAAAGGTAATAAGCTCACTCACTTCATCACTGACAAGCTCAAAGGAAATTTATGGAGCTATTTCTTCCATTCTTTGTCTTCTATTCCTGAGACAAAACAATTGGCCCAAGTTTTTTTTACATACCTCTGACCTGGAGAGACACAACTGTTAACTATCCAGAGATGCTATTGGAATTACACTCATTCGACAGATTTTATATCATGCTATTTACATGAGTGCTCAAAGCAGTGTGTATAACTGCAAAGCCATCTAGAAAGTGACCCAGGAAATTTGATTCACAGTGGGGGCAGCTGATCTAAATCACTTTTTGTTTCTCATCTTAAAGGCTGCCTCATAAAATCTACATACTTTGGCCAAGCTCTTCAAATAGACTTTTAGCCATCACATGAGTTTAGTTCCTGCCTCTATGACTTGACTGAGGGCTCAGCCACGGCTACGTGGGTGGCTGCAGGGTTGTACTGAGGGCTTTCATGTGGTTTTCTTGGGCTATTTCAACTGCCTTGTCCTTCCGGGTAGCATCTCCAATTTGACTGGCTCTGATGAACACATCTTTTAGTCATTCAAGAGAAACTTAGGGAAAATTCTTTGCGATAGAAATACAAATTTGTCTCCCTTTCCCAGCATGGAAAATTTTCTGCCTCAGAAAACTGCAAAACACTTGTGAGAATTGGATTGTCTCATTTTAATGAATAAGAAGCCAGCAAAAACATCATCATCCTTGCTGCATTCAAGCCCCTAAAAGTTTGATGAACGGGAAGATAAAAGTTAAAGAAGACGACAAGAAATTCTGTTTGCGTCTGCTATGTCACCTGACCATGACTAAGCACATGGTTTATCCAAGCCTGCAGTAGACAGTTCAGTCTTATTTGCCAAGTAATTATTGGGCATCTCTTCTGTTCCAGGAGCTATACGAGGTAATCCAGTTACAAAAATGAATAAAACATGGGTTGCAAGTGGGGTTCTCTGGAGAGCAGTGACTGAGATGGAGTGAGGAATGCAAAAAAGGAGAGGATATATGTCTATGTACAGCTGATTCATTTTGCCCTATAGCAGAAAGTAACATCGGAAAGGAACTATACTCCAATAAAAATTACTTAAAAAAAAATAGTACAGACCTTTTTTTGCAGGAAAGTCAGCCCTGGAAGGGGAAGTGGAAGAGGCAGGACTGAGAGCAGAGGGTTATCAGACACGGTGAAGATCTGACAATGTGTCGGCCAGCCCAACAGCAGGTTCCAGAGCAGATCCCTGTTGGAGGAGTGTATGCAAAGGGCTAGACCTCTGTTGTTGGCTGGGGGCCACTTCATGGACGCTCTGACCTCTTGTACCACTGCCTTGCTCAGTCATTCACTGGGGTCTTCTCAGAGAAGAGAGCATGAATGCCACTTAAATGCTGAGGGGTATAAAGATGGAGATGGCGGAGGAATAGGACGGGGAGACCACTCTCTCCTCCACAAATTTATCGAAAGAACATCTGAACGCTGACCAAACTTCACAAAACTACTTCTGAAGGCTGGCTGAGGACGTCAGGCTTTCACAAAAACTGCGCATTATCTTCAAAAGAGGTAGGAGAAATTATAAAAGATAAAAAGAGAGACAAAAGAGTTAGGGACGGAGACCCATCCCGGGGAGGGAGTCGTAAAAGAGGAGGAATTTCCAAGCACCAGGAAACCCTCTCACCGGCGGGTGTGGGGGAGGATTTTTTATCTCGGAGGGCAACGTAACTGGGAGGAAAAAATAAATAAAATCGACAGATTACGTGCCTAAAGCAACTCCCAGCAAAGAACCCCAGACGCTCGCATCATCCGCCACCAGCAAGTGGGGGCTGAACGGAGAGGAGCGGGCGGCATTGCCTAGGGTAAGGACCGGGCGGCATTGCCTAGGGTAAGGACCGGGCCCGAGTGCCCCGAGGGCAATCTGAGGGAGCTAACGTGAGATAGTAACCTAAACTGTGGGACAGCGAGAGAGAGAGAGAGAACTATCCCGCGAAAAGCCCAACTCTAAGGCACTGCCGGCCCGCTCACAGAACAAAGGACTGAGCGATACCAGAGGAGAGCTAGCCGGCTGCGGACCGCGCCATCCCCCGCCAGACACAGCGGGCAGGCGGGGCCCGCCAGAGCCGGAAAGGGGCAAACTCGGCTCCAGAGAGGGCACCCCCTACCAAACTGCAAACAGGCTCCCAGTTTTTAAGCAAAGACTCCCTGAGATCCCGGAGGGTCGACAGCAGCCGGGAGGGTCGACAGCAGCCGGGAGGGTCGCAGCCAGAGACCAGCTCCCCAGAACCGACACAAAGCACACCGGAGCCGGGCGCGCCCGTAAACCGAGGCGGGGACCAGGGAGGTGATAAGCCGCACCGCCCCAACAGGGGACAGCGCCCTCGCCAAACTCCTGGCCGCCTGGGCAGCTCCGACCGGGAACGGCACAAGCCGCGGGCAAAATCGAGTCTGCGCCTTTGTGGAGTAACCGGGAGCCTGAACCTGAGCGGCTTAGTCCTGGGAAGTGCACGCAGCTCAGGGCCCGCTCCCCGGCCGAGTAACCTGAAGCCTGAGCAGGGTAGACGGGGAAAGCACACACGCCGTGAGCGGGGGCGAACCCAGTGCGGCCGAGACACTGCGAGCTTACCACACACACGCCAGAATTGCAGTGTTCCTTCCTCCCCACAGCACGATTGAACAAGCGAACCTAAAGAGATCACCTCCACCGCTTTGTTGCAGGGCGGAAATTAGATACTGAAGAGATCTCCAAACAGAAGCCAAATAAACAGAGGGAAGTGCTTTGGAAGGGACAGGCCAACAGATTAAGATCCCTGTAGCTAATACCGACTGCATTAAAAAGGACCTACAGATCTTGAAAAGTATAAGCAGGAATAAGGATCTATCTAAAACTGAGCAGATCCCACACTGCTCACAACAGCTCCAGAGAAAGTCCGGGATATATATATTTTTTACTATTATTATTTTTTTTAATTTTTTTTTAATTTTTTTTTTAATTAAAAAAAATTTTTTTTTCTCTTCTTTCCTTTTTCTTCAAGTCCTCTATTACACCTTTAACTTTCATTTTCATAACCCACTATTAACTTGCAAAAAAAAAAAAAAAACCCTATTTTTGAAGCAAACTACATACATATATCTTATACCTTTTGTGTTTTTTTTTTTTTAATGTTTTTTTCCTGTTCTACATTTTTTTACTGTTTCTTTTTTTACTGTTTTACTGTTTTTTTTTCTTTTTACACTGTTCCCTTTTTTCTTTCTTTTTTTTTTTTTTTTAGATTGTAAGTTTTATAAGAGTCTAACCTCTACTCTAGATTTTTAATCTGTGTTTTACATATTTGATATCAACTTTGTACATTTAAGAACCCAATCTTTAGGACCCATTTTTACTCAGGAGTGTGATCACTGGCCTGATCACTCTCTCCCCCTATTGATGCTCTTTCTTCTCCCCCAGGGAACCTCTATCTCCCACCCTCCTCCTTCTCTTCTCAACCCAATTCTGTGAATCTCTGAGGGTGTTCTGGGTACCGGAGAACAATTCAGGAACAGGATACTGCCCAGATCTCTCTCTCCCCTCTTAATTCCTCCCTTTCTACTCATGCTCACCTCTGTTACCTTCCTCCCCCCTCTCTATGTATCTCTGTGAATCACTCTGAGGGTTCCAAACTGTGGAAAGCACAGAGGGAAGTGCTTACTGGCTAGATTGCTCTCTCCACATTTGAATTCCCCTCTTCCCCTCCTGGTCACTTCAACCCACCCCCCCCACCTCATCTCTCCATGTAACTCAGTGAACCTTTCTGGGTATCCCTCACTGTGGAGAATCTTTTCACCATTAACCTAAAAGTTTTATTATTGAGGCTGTATGGAAGGAGAAGTCTTGAGGCTACTGCAAGAATAAGACTGAAAGCCAGGGGAAACATTAATTAATAAGAGACCATCCAATAGCCTCCATAAATTCACTGAAACCAAGCTCCACCCAAGAGATAATAAGTTCCAGAGCAAGACATACCACGCAAATTCTCCAGCAACGCAGGAACATAGACCTGAGCATCAATATACAGGCTGCCCAGAGGCACACCAAATCCATAGACATCTCAAAAATTAATACTGGTCACTCCATTACACTCAAGAGAGCAGAAATCCAGCTCCACCCACCAGAACACCGACACAAGCTCCCCCAACCAGGAAACCTTGACAAGCCACCTGTCCAACCCCAACCGCGGTGAGGAACCTCCACAACAAAGAGGAACTTCATACTACCAGAATACAGAAGGGCCACGCCTAACACAGCAATCTAAACAAGATGAAAAGGCAGAGAAATACTCAGCAAGTAAAGGAAAATGAGAAATGCCCACTTAAATGCTGAGGGAAATCCCAAAGAAGCCAACAGTTCGGAACCTGTCAGGTAATCACCTTCCTCATCCTGGTCATCAAGTCCCTTCTTAAAGGAGAGCTGAGCACCACATCTCTGAGCCCACCGTCATCCACCCCTTGTGCCACACAGATCTATGTCTCCATGATATATGGAGAGCTCCTCATGGGCTCTGATGGACCTCACTTCCTGGAGGGAAACATGGGTAGAGGGAGGTTTGTGTGCAGTTAACTCAGCATCACAACTGGCACCCATTATCTCCCTCCTCCTTGCTCCTTTCTAAATTCCCTTCACCCTCAGCTACCACCCAGATTGATCTTGGTAGTTTTTCCAAAGAACCTGGCTCCGTATGAAATATAAGCTTCTCCTCCCAGGCTTCTTGCTTGTTTCCATTCATGTGAGGAGTACCAAGAGGTGCTCCCACTGGGTCACCTAAGCCCACACATTCCTCCTTGTCTCCACTGTGTATCAGAAGGCTTCCTCCTCATGGTGTTCAGGGTCAATTACTTTTGACAAGATGATGATTCCTCTTTTTGTTTGCCAGTCCCTGAACATGAGAATCCCAAAGGGCTCAGGGGGACACCATAGCCTGAACTTCAACGAGACCCTTGCTGTGTCCCCTGGTGACAGCCTGCCCCCTTTGGGAGAAAGGGCTTCTTATCCTGCAGGGCCCAGAGTTGTGGAGACAGGAATCCACAGAATACCCAAGTAGATCACTGGGGGTAATAGGAAGCGGGGCCAATTCTACTTCTATCCCTTGGTTCCAGATCCATGGAGTCTTCCTGATGGGAACACAGCATCACTGAGAGATTTCTGATCCAATGAATGTATTGCTTCCTGATGAATGGGCAATATCCTTATAAGGCATTTCCTCTGAACTAGTGCTTCATTTGCCCCTTCAGCAGGCTGCTTATTACTCTAACAGCCTGGCAACTTCTGGGTGATGTGGGTAAAATCATACATGATATGACTAGTCAATCCTATGGTCCTGTTGTTGTTCAGTCACTAAGTCATGTCTGACTCTTTGTGACCCCATGGACTGCAGCATGCCATGCCTCTCTGTCCCTCATCATATTCTGGAGTTTGCCCAAGTTCATGTCCATTGAATCAGTGATGCCATCCAACCATCTCATCTTCTGCCGCCCTCTTCTCCTTTTGCCTTCAATCTGTCCCAGCCTCAGGGTCTTTTCCAATGAGTCAGCTGTTCAAATCAGGTGGCCAAAGTATTGGTCATACGCCCACTTTTTTGCTCCACTAGTCATGACAAAATGAGTTCCCTGGTTGGATATCATGTTATGTGGAATTCCGTATCTGTAGATCAATCATTCCATAAATTCCCAGATAGTGGTGCTTCTCTGTGGGCAAGAAATCAAATTCCACCAGGAATAAGTGTCTGTTCCTATGGAGGGTACAGGTGGAACTTCCAAGATGGGAGAACCCCAATGAAGTCAGCTTGCTACCAAGTGGCCAGTTTGTCTGCTTAGAGAACACTGCCATATCCAGGGGCCAGCATTAGTCTCTGTTGTTGGTAGGTTGGACAGTGGAGATTGAATGTGGTTGGACAGATTCAGCTAGATTAGCCTTGGTTAGTGGTGTCTATGCTGTTGGGTGCAAGCATGATTCTTATTTCAGCCAGCAGCTGTGGTTACTTTGTGTATGCACTTTGCCAGCAATGTAGTAGAAACTGATAAAGGCTAGCTAGCATATACAGGCCGACTCATTTTATCTACTTGGTATTTATATACTTTCCATGCAATTCCATATACTTATCCCACTCCTCTATCCAAGAATTTCCTGCTTTGAAGACTGAACTCCAACCTTTCAATCTTTTTCCTTCTTGATCTCTAACTAACCAAAGCCATTTTCCACTTCCCATAGTTCATCTATATCCCATCTCGGGCTATTTTTCCTTTCATACAAAGTGAATATGTCCAGGTACACCATGTAATACCCATGGAGAAGACTTTCCCTTTGTAACTGTCTCTGAGGGCCACTCTGAAGTGGAAATGTAATACAGTTGCCATACCAGTTTTGATTTGCTCATGTTGAACCAATCCATCTGTAAACTAAGCTTGGGCATTTTCCTCCTCTTTCATACGGGACTCCCTCTCTTTCCCCAATACAATCAGAGGTATAAGCTGGGGGCAGGATGCTAGTGAGACAGATAACATGGGGATCTGGGCTCCCTGCTCATGCAGCTTGTTGTGCCCTCTGGTCCTGCTGATGCTCAAGCTTGGATGTACATTCCCATTTTGTAATAAATTGCTGCTGGATTTTCAGACTTTCCAATTTGGCAGGTTCAATAGGCTCCAGTCATGTTGTACAGTTTGGGATGCATAATCACTTTGGTGTTCCATGCTCAAACATTCCAGTTATCTACCATGGCTCAGTAGCACTCTAAGACCCACTTTTCAAAAGGTGTATATGTATGGACAGAGGAGTCTGGCAGGCTACAGTCTGTGGCATCGCAAAGAGTCAGAGATGACTGACGTAACTGCACAGATCCCTGGAGTTGGCACTGAGATTCTCCCTCTTGGGCTTGTCATAAATTATACCCTGTATCTCTTTCTCATCAATGATAATTCCATCATATGATGTCTGCCAGGTCAAATGCCCCCCCCCCCTGCAGAGCCCTGTCATGCTCCTGATCCTACTCAAATATGGCAGCATTCTGGGTCACCTAGTTAATAGACTAAAGTATACCTAGGTGTGGAATATGGTGCCCTGGAACCCAAAGAAGCCTAGTAAGCACTATGACTCCTTCTTTGCAATAGGAAATATTAGACACAGCAGTTTAGTTTAGAGGGATAACACAGAATATCCCTGACCACTGGATTTCCTAAAGATTCTCCTCAAATGGCAGGCCCCTCAATCTTCATGGGGTTTACTTCCATCCTCCAGAGCATATGGGTCACAGCAAAGCCTCCAGCGTGCTAGTCACATCTTGTTCATTTTGCTCCATCAGCATGATGTCACTGACATAATGGATAGATATGATGCTCTGTAAAGAAGTCCAAATGGGTCCAGATCACACCAGATTATATGATGACTAAGGATGGGAGGGCTCACATAGTCCTGGGGGCAAAACTCTATATTGTTGTCCTTTCCGTGTTAATGTAATGTGTCTCTGATTCTGTTTCCAGAATGGGATATATAAAAACAAGTTTTCCAAGCAAATAACTGCATAACATGTTTCTGAGGCCATTTTAACTTACTTAAGTGGAGACACCACAGCTGGCATAGCAGCTGCAATTGGAGCCGTGGCTCAGTGGAGCATGTAGCAGTCTATAGTCACTTCCCAGAATCCATCCAGTTTCTGCAGGGGAGACAGTGGCGACTTAAACTGAGATATGGTAGGAATCGCCATCCTGGAATCCTTTGGATCTTTAATGGTATCATTAATCTCCAGTGCCTCCGACCCCACCCCAGAATGCAACATTGGTTCTGATCCACTCTCTTGGCTGCAGGGAGGTTCGTGTGGCATTGCAGAGATTTCCACTTGGCCTTCCCCTCTAGATTCACCCCACAGGCCAGAGACCCAGTAGAGCCTGGGCTTCCAACTGCCAGATGTGTCAGTCACAATAATACATCCAGGGACAGGAGAATTAATTTAGACTTCATTTATTAACTACCAGATCTTCATTTATTAACTACCCCCATTTGTCCCCACACTAACAGGGTGATGATGCTTCAAGTTTCTGGGAATCAATGTCAACTTGGACTCTATGTCCCACAGATCTTAAAAAGTCTGCATATATTTCATTTCCACAGTGTATAGCCCCTCAGGTATTGGGTTGGCCAAAAACTTCATTTGGGTTTTTCTGTAAGATGTTACAGAAAACATGTTACAGATGTTACAGTTCTGTAACATCTTACAGAAAAACCTGAACAAACTTTTTGACCAATTGAATACATGGCTGAAGGTTGCTTTGAGGGTGGACTCAGGGAATCTATATGGGACATGCTTTGCCATGGTGTAGCAGGGTATTTCTTCCTAAAGATCTAGACATTCCTTCAGTCAAAGGGTTGCAGATCTGAAAACTGGCTCAGGTAGGAAACTGAGCAAAGGATCGTGAATTTTTATTGACAGCTATCCCCATCTTCTTGCTTCTCCATTCTGCTTTCTTTTTACTACAGATGTTAAGCAACTCTTTTGTTGGGTACCTATTTTGCCCCTTGGGACACCATCTTCAATTAGCCATCTCTACAACTCTGAGAGTCAAAGGCTCTTGGCTGCCTCTCTTACCTAGTTTCCAGTGACTAAGAGCCATCACACGGCCTCTACTGTTACGAAGGAATCCTGCTCGGTGACCACCTATCGGCCTACAGATAGAGCCGTCACTGGACCTCCCAGTGATGCTGGGGTTCCTCCCTTGCCAGCACATTCTGGATTGCCTAGGTGAATGGTGTTCTCTGGTGTTCTTTTGGCCTCACTAAATATATCCATTCCAGCATATTCACCTCTCACAGCCTTTTCATTCCTCCCTCTATTGTCGCTCCTAGAAGCTCAGGCATTTAAACTTCGCTCAGGGTGGGCAACTGCTTCCTTCAGGCCACTAGAGGCCACATTAGCAGCGAGTTTGCCCCCTAGGTATATATTATATGCAGGTTTGATCCCTGGGCCAGGAATATCCCTGGAGGAGGAAATGGCAATCCACTCCAGTTTCCTGCCTGGAAAAGCCCATGGACAGGGGAGCCTGGAGGGCTACAGTCCATTGAATTGCAGAGTCAGACACAATTGAGCAAGCACACATAAGCATCATTATCATTGCCCCTAGGGGCCTTTCATGGAGAAGGCAATGGCAACCCACTCCAGTGTTCTTGCCTGGAGAATCCCAGGGACGGTGGAGCCTGGTGGGCTGCCTGCCATCTATGGGGTCGCAAAGAGTCAGACGTGACTGAAGCGACTTAGCAGCAGGGGCCTTTCAAGGGCATCAAATTCTTCCATATCCTGAGAAAGCGCCCCAAATCTCTGAATTGTTACTAATACACTCTTCAGATCAATAAAAACAGTACTCAAGGATCTGCTTTCAGGGAACTACCCCTGAGAATCTTAAGTGCACCTGGTTCTGATTTAGATGGGCTCTGAACCCGATTCCTAAAGGCATGAGACTTTGGGAAGGCCTTGGGAGAGTGTCGAGTGTATTTTGTATATCAGAAAAATGGGAATAACTGTAAATAATTATACTGAGGCCAAAGGGCAGACTTTAATAGTTTTGAAATATGCCTGAATATTTTCCCTGATGGGAAAATAATCTTCCCATCAAATGGTGGGATTGATGTCCTCTACTCTTACACTGGGTGGGCCTTGGGGATGCCTTGGCTTATAGAATATGGTGGAAATGATGCTATGGGACACCCAAGACTTAGTCATAAAAAGCCTGACCACTACCTTCTTGGCTTCTGAAGATCTCAGACACCATATTGCGAGGAAGCCCAAACTAGCCCACAGGGAGAGATCAAATAGAGTGGCCCCCTGTAGGTCTTCTGAATGGAAGATCAGCTGAGGTTTCAGTCAATGCTAGTAGCAAGTGTTAGAATGAAGGCACCTCCAGATAATTCTAGCCCCAGCTGTCTGTCAAGTCACCAGCAGCCATGAAGTCTTCTCAGCTGAGGTTCCAGATATCGCAAAGCAGAGATAAAACATACCAACTGTTCTCTGTCAAAATTCCTGACCCACACAATCCATGAGCAGAATAAAGTGGTTGTCTTATGCCACTAAGTTTCGAGTGGTTTATTTTCCAGCAATAGTAAATAGAGCAAAGATCAAAGGGATAGATATCAAGTATGCTTCTTTCTTTCAAGAGCAGCTAACTAGAAAATATAATGTAAAATAAAGCATTCAGAATAGCAAGAAAGAAACTAGGAAAGAATCTGATAATGACCGCAAAAGACCTTTATAGAAAAAAAAGTTAACTCTAATAGGGGACATAGAAATTAGATCCAAATTAACCTGATTTAAAAGCAAAAATTAAGCAGCAAAAGGTCATTGGATTTTGTAAAGTAAAGATTTCTGTTCAGAGAACTACACTGGAAAAACTGAACAGACAGATAATAGACTGGGATAAACATTTGTGAAGTCTGAAATTGACAAAGGTTTAATATTTATATTCTACAACAAACTTCTGTAAGTCAGCAGTTAAAACGTAGAGAACACAATTGAAAAAAGTAAGTAAAGGAGATATACTGGCAAGAACTTGAAGTCTGCATGAGTAATAAGTTTATGAAGAAAACTATAACATTCTAAGAATCAAGGAAAAAGCAAATTAAAACCAAGATGATGGACTTGCCTGGCGGTTCAGTGGGTAAGCCTTCACCTTTCAATGCAGGTCCGATCCCTGGTCCGTGAACGAAGATTCCATGTACTTTGCCACCAAAAAATTAAAACATAAAACAGAAGCAATACTGTAACAAATTCAATGAAGACTTTAAAAATTGTCCACATAAAAAAAAATCTTTAAAAAAAAGTTGAAATAACACATTATGCCCCCCAAATTAGGACAGTGGATAGTATCAAATATTGATAAGACTGCAACAAGCTGGGGCCTCTCATGCACTGAGGAGTAGAAGCATGAAAGCCATGATGGTAAAAACTGTAGAAGGATTTTTGAAGAATTAGGGCAGCAGAGGATGAGATGCTTAGATAGCATCACCGACTCAATGGACATAAATTTCACCAGACTTCAAGAGATAGTAAAGGACAGGGAAGCCTGGTGTGCTACAGTCCGTGGGATCACAAAGAGCTGGAAGCGACTTAGTGACCGAACAACAACAACGTCCTATAAACCAAAGATCCCACCCCTCTCTCGATAAGGACTGCACAAGGAGGCAGATGGTGAATCAGTCAGAATCCAAACAAGAAAATAAAAATCCTGCTAGCATTGCAAGTGGGATATTTAATACAGAGAGTTGATTAAACAGGTGTAGGAAGGATAAAAGAGGTCAGAAGACACTGGGGTAGCTCAGAGATTAGTAACTGGGGGTGGCAGCTGCCATTTCTAGAACTAGGGGGACAAAAGGAAAAAGTGGTAGGACATCAACACAGGGGCTTTGAGGAAGGGCTCCTGGGGTTGGTACTGAGACTTCTGAGAGCAAGGTGCCATAGACAGGTGTGTGGACCACTTCAGAGGTAGCCAGCTACTGCTCAGAGCAGTCCCAGGACGTGTGATGCTTCTGCTGCTTAAACCTCCAAGAAGAGCGCTGGGCTGGAGCCCTAGCTGCCGGCTGTTGATGGAAGAATGCCAGGAGGAGCTGTAAGCGAGCAGAGGGGCCCCTTTCCCTTCCTCACGCCTTGTGTGATCTTCTGCCAATACCTCCCATTGGAAGAACAGAACCAAAAGGCAGCTGGCAAGGGAGTCTGGGAAATGCAGCTTATAGAACCCAAACTTCAGGATGGTTGGCTAGAGTGAAAGGCAGTAAGTGAAAGATTTACACCCCAGTGGTTCCCCAAAAGCTCAGTGGTAAAGAATCTGCCTGCAATGCAGGAGCGGCAGAGACTTAAGTTCAATTCCTGGGTAGAGACAATCTCCTGGAGGAGGGCATGGTAACCCACTCCACTGTTCTTGCCTGGAGAATGTCATGGGCATAGGAATCTGGTGGCTACAGTCCATAGGGTCACAAAGAGTCAGACACAACTAAAGTGACTGAGCATGCACGCACGTCACTGTGGTGGCAGGAGACTGCAGCCAAAATAGGTGGCCATGGCTAGAGGGGTATTAAGTCAAACGTCATGGGTGCATACAAATGGAATAGGTAGCTGTGAAGAGCAGACAAGTACATGTGAGCAAGCAATATGGATATATCCCAAGAACACTGAGAGAAAAAAATCAGGAAAAAGCTTGAGATTTAAAGCATTCCACCATATATGTAGGGCTTCTCTGTAGCTCAGGAGGTAAAGAATCTGCTTGCAATGCAGGAGACCTGGGTTCGATACCTGGATTGGGAAGGCTCCCTGAAGAAGAAAATGGCAACCCACTCCAATATTCTTGCCTGGGAAAATCCCATGGACAGAAGAGCCTGGCTAGCTACAGTCCACGGGGTTGCAATGAGTCGGACACGACTGAGCGACTAACACTCACTCACTCACCATGTATGTACATTTAAAGTCGTAACAGAAGCTTCTAGGTTGGGGAACACAGGAAGGTGCTGTGAGGGTGGGATGCCTGCAGAAGGCATGGAGCTCGTAGCACCCTGCCCTGAGCCGTGCCCTGTGCATCCCTTCCATCTGGCTGTTCCTGAGTTACATCCTTTTATAATAAAGTAGGAATCTGGTAAACAAATTAATTTAAAAAACCATAACAAAATGATATTATATATTTAAGAGGTTGAACACATATTTGAAGATACGGAAGTGGCAGGATGGGATAGAAGGAGAGATACTGAGATGGAAATCATAGAGTCAAGCTGCCAGTAGGGGAGCAGTAGTTAGTCGGTCAGTCGTGTTCAACTCCTTGCGACTTCATGGACTGTAACCCGCCAGGCTCCTCTGTCCATGGAATTTTCCAGGCAAGAATACGGAAGTGGATAGCCATTCCCTTCTCCAGGGGATCTTCCTGATCCAGGGATCGAACCTGGGTTTTCAATATCATAGGAAGATTTTTTACCACCTGAGCCACCAGGGAAGCCCCCTTTGAAGATATAGATATTACATATTAAATGGGTGCCAAAGCTGCTGCATAAAGCCCAGTTCCTGGAATTATGCAATACAGTTGCTCTGGTGGTGGCCTATGCTATGGAGAGAAAAAGAAGTGGCAGTTAAAAAGAAGGGCAAGAAAATAAGCAAAATCAGAGAGGTTCGTTAATAGAGGGGGGAAAATAATGTGCTATGAATCAAGGGACATAACAAATCTCTATCCCTGAAGATTTTAAAGAAAGCTTTATTAATCATATTTATTGCAGTTTTTTTTTCTAACTTTGCCCTTTATTTTATTGTTTTACAAGGCATCTGACATTCAGAGGTTTTTTCCTGTCATTTTAGTAATTGATCTTTTCCTTCCTCATTTCTGCCAGTGATGGATTAAAGACACCACTCCTCCCACTGAGAGTTGGTGTCTCCTCTTTCTGCTTCCCTTGAATGTAGGCTGGCCTTGTGATTTACTCTGACATGCAGCATACAGAATACAGGGAATGATACTGTATGACTTTCAACATTGGGCCGTAAGAGATTTGCAATTCCCATATGAAATAGATAAGCTACAAGGATATATTGTACAACACAGGGAGTATAGCCAATATTTTATAATAACAACAAATGGAATATAACCTTTAAAAAATGTGAATACTATCTTGTACCCTTGAAACTGATATAACATTGTACAGCAACGATACCTCAATAAAAATAACAAATTAAAGAGATCTGCAAGGCTCATCTTCATTGGTTCCTTGGAACCCAGCTGCCATGTCGTGGGGTGCCCCAGACGCATGGGGAGATTGGAGTCACTCCAGTTCACAGCCTCAGCTGACCTCCCGGCCAGCAGCCATCACCAACTGCAAGCCATAGGAAAGAGACACTTGGGAAGTGCTGGCACTCGGGAGCCTCCAGATTTCCACAGGCTTTAGTCAACACCACTTGGAGAGTTAGCATTCCTCAGCTGATCCCAATCAACTCGGAGACTCTTTTTAAGGTCTGTTTGTTAAGGAGCAATAGATAACTGAAACACTTTATTGCTAGGATACTGAGAAAATCCAGATATCAATGAAACGTCTTATCTATATTCTATTTTTCAAGAGTCACACAGGGTTTTAGCTTAGACAGTATGTTTTCAGTCAGCCCACTGACTCAGCTCCATTTGTTAGATAATTTGATAGTTTATCCATTCATTTTTTGTAATGCTTTTTTGCTAAGATATGAGTTTTAGTCTCTTTTTTAAACATAACTTAAATATGTTTAAGTTAACATATGCCTGTTCTATGAAATGGAGGGGAGGCAGAGCTAGTCTGCTGCAAAAACGACCCCTATTCCCTCTATTACTTATGCATTTCGCACACATTTTTCTCTATATTTTTACATAAGTGCTATCACCCAATATATCTCGCGTTATAGCTCAACTATACCACCTACATGACAGAGTTTATTCACTGTGCCCGAGTACCCTACAGAGAAAGTAAATGGGTACTAAAGCAGGGCTGCCCCACCCCAGAGGAAGAGGTGTCTTTTGCTAACAGAGATTCTACTACCACTTTATCCAGCCCTGTGTTCTTTTTGTTGGTTTGTTGTACTGAAATAAGTAAGGTGTTTATCAAGAGGAAAAAGGGTACATGTGTTTCAGAGAGAGAGTGGGTTTAGAGAAAGAGTCGCTTCAAGCCCTGTGTGCTTGGGTCTGTTTTCACTCAGTGGGAGAGCCGTTTTCAGCTTTGACTCTGTTAAGGATCTGCCTGGACTGTTAATTTTACATTTTATTTAGTTAGTTAGGCTGCACTGAGTCTTCACTGCTGCACAAGGGCTTCTCTTGCGGCAAGTGGGGGCTTCTCTTTGTTGCCGTGTGGGGCTTCTCATTGCAGTGGCTTCTTTTCCGGTGGAGCACAGGCTCTAGGTTTGAGCAGGCTTCGTTAGTTGGGTTGCACAGGTTTAGCTGCCCTGTGGCAATTGGGATCATCCCGGACCAGAGACTGAACCCACGTCCCCTGCCTTGACAGGTGGATTCTTAACCTTTCGGCCACCAAGGAAGTCCCACTTGCTCGATTTTGCTTAACACAAGCCCCCGTTACAAATATCTGAGAGACATTTTGAAGAAGGCAACCACGAGATTTGGACACAAATGAATACAGTCGTCCCTCCCCCTCTGCAGTTTCCATGGTTTCAGTCACCTGCAGTCAACCTCAGTCCAAAAACATTAAGTGGAAAATTCCAGAAATAAACAACTCATAAATTTTAGATGGTGGGCCATTTTGAGTATTGTGATGAAATCTTGCACCTTCCCTTCCGCTCTGTCCTGTGGGGACATGAATCATCGCTTTGTCCAGATGATCCTTCCCATTTGTCACTTAGTAGCCATCTCAGTTATCAGGTCAACTGTCAGGGCACCACAGGGCTTGTGTGCAACTCACCTGTATTTTACTTAATAATGGCCTCAAAGCGTAAAAGTAGTGATGCAAGCAAATTTGAATATGCCAAAGAGAAGCCTAAAAGTGCCTCCTGTAAGTGAAGAGGTGATGGAAAAAAAATCAAATGCTGAGGTTGCTAAGATCTATAGTCAGAATGAATCTTCTGTGAAAACGTGAAGGAAGAAAAAATTTGCACTAGTTTTGCTTTCACACCTCAAACTGCAAATGTTGTTGCTACAGTGCATGACAAGTGCTTAGTTAAGATGGAAAAGACATTAAATTTGTACAATATTTTGAGAGGAGAGAGACCATATTCACATAACTCTTATTACCATATATTTTTATAACCACAGTTCTATATTATTATTAGTTATTGTTGTTAATCTCTTACTGTGCTTAACTTAATAAACTTTATCATAGATATGTGTGTGAACGGTATTTGGTAAAATCTGTGGTTTCAGACATCCCCTGGGGGCCTTGGTATGCATTCCCCCAGATAAGGGGGGGTAACTATATAAGAAATATGGGAGAGTGAAGAGACAAAAATGTTACCAGTATCACCAAAAGGGAGGAAGGAGGAACTCTGTCCTGGGGTAGATTAGGGTTCCCCCTGCAGATTTTGGTTCACCCAGAATGTGGCCGGATTTGGGTAAAATATCTTGAGATGAGGTGGGCCCTAGATCCAAAGACAGGTGTCCTTCTGAGAAGACACACAGGGACTCACGGAACAGCCTGTGAAGCTGAGGGTACAGGATGGGGCGTCTACAAGCTGAGGAGCGGCACGAACGGCAGGCAACCCTCAGAAGTGAGGACAGACAGATGGAAGAGTCTCCCTCAGAACCTCCAGAAAGAACCACCCCTGACAGCCTCCAGAGCTGTGAGAGAATAAATGTATATTGTTTTAAGCCACTGATCTTGGAGTCCTTTCCTATGGCAGCCCTAGAAATTTATATAGGTTCAGTTCAGTTCAGTCACTCAGTAGCTATAACCTATTGTTTATTTACAACTTACTGTGACACTGTGGTAAAGAATCCGCCCGCCTGTGCAGGAGACCTAAGAGATGCAGGTTTGATCCCTGGGTCAGGAAGATCCCCTGGAGAAGAGAATGGCAATCCACTCCAGTATTCTTGCCTGGAGAATCCTGTGGACAGAGGAGCCGAGGGGGCTACAGTCCATGGGGTCTCAAAGAGTTGGAGACAACTGAAGCGACTTAGCACACACATGCCAGGTAAAGTTGGATCACAGGAAGTTGTCAATATCTGACCATCCAACATAGTAGGTTATATATCTAGTTCACTTAATTTTCTTTCACACACATACACACATTCTTAGATATGTTTGCAACAACCATTTGAAGTATCATTATCCTTATTTTACAGATGAGGAAATTGGGGTTCAGAGAGGCTAAGTAATTCACTCATGGTCTTACAGTCAATAAATCACAGAAGTGGAAAATAAAACTCAAAATTGTCAGGCCCTAATGTCTCAGTGGTAAAGAACCTACCTGTGAATGCAGGAGGTACAGGTTGGATCCGTGGGTCGGGAAGATCCCCTGGAGATCAAAATGGCAACCCACTCCAGTATTCTTGCCTGGAGAATCTCATGGACAGAGGAGCCCAGTGGGCTAAGGCCATGGGGTTGCGAAAGAGTCAAACGCAACTTAGCGACTAAACAACCAAAATCCATGTAGTCTAATTCAGTGCTTCTCAAATGTCAATGTACAGAAAAATTACCTAAGGCTGTGTTACCTAAAAATGTATTGATCATGATTCAGTAGGTCTGGGGTGGGGCCTGAAATTCTGCATTTGTAGGAAGCTCCCTAATAATATGTTAGCTCTGCTCACAATTGGATCACAGCAAGTATTGAGAGCAAGCATCCTGCCTGCCTTCACACTAGATACTTGACGATATGATTTCTTTTGGAGCAATTATTATGAGTTCCTGTCATACCCAGGTGGAGTTATCATACAGATGGTTGAAAACATGGGGCTGACTCTTTTGGAGAAATGAGAGTTGGAGGTATAGCTTTCAAGTCATCTGCAAAGGTCGATAGTGGAAAACATGCGACTGAAAGAGCTGAAAGGCTGTTCTGTTTAAATTTTTTTCCATAGGTCATACTTTTTTGAAGGAACTGATCAAAAAGAAAGGAAAAACCTAGGTATTCTCTGCATAATCATTTAAGAATATTATCTATTCATAATATATATTCTCAAAGTAGCACTTCAAAATGTCTTAACTGGATAGATTTAAGTGCTATCAGTTAATATTGCCTCTTTCAGGGCTTCCCAGGTAGCACTTGTGGTAAAGAATCCATGTGCCAATGCAGGGGACATAAGAGACAGGGTTTCGATCCCTGTGTCAGGAAGATACTATGGAGAAAGAAACGGCAACCTGCTCCAGTATTCTCGCCTGGAAAATCCCATGGATTGGCGGGCTACAGTCCATGGGGTTGCAAAGAGTCAGACATGACTGAGCACACACACATGATGAATCCACAGTGACCCACAGGCCTAATTAATGAAATTCTTAGGACCAGAAGTTTAAGTGAATGCTTAACTTACTTTTTTCACAGTAGAGTTTTGGTTTAGTTCAGCAACTGAAGGAACTGGGAAAAGGCTAAGGGTACTCACATTTTCTACGACTATGAAGGAATCTGAGCTCAAAAGTGTCCAGATACCTGAGATGTCTCTGATATGCAGCAGCCATATCATAGACCAAGAAACAAGAAAGTGGAGGGGGAAATATCTTTAAATTTTTTAAGAATATTTTTTCTTGAGCACTTGCAGAAAATTCTGGAATTAGCCTGTCTTTGTGAGTCAGTAATGAAATTCACATTAGACTCAGATCTGCTATAAAGGATTTACTTCATTTGCAATATTTTAAGGGCTAATTTGTAACATCTGCCTAAGTAAACAGAACTTACTTGGAAAGTAAAGAAGCAAAACCATGTGTCTGAAAAACTGAATACAAGTACTTGATAGATTAACTAAATCAATCCCAGATGGACATGTGGCCCAGCAGAATCTCAGGAGTTTTCTTGCACACTATTTGACAAAGGTCACACTATTAAAGTCAAGTAGAATCTTTAATGACAAGGAATCCCTAGCACTGAATATATGAATAAGAAAATAATGGATGGTTTCCATTGCTGGTTGAAGATTTGTAGAGACATTTTCTCTGAGTCCTGTGGCTAAGAGGTTCCTTGGAAGAAACTAGTCATTGTACCCCAGCTTTTGGCTGACTTAGAATATTGTTACTATAAATTGTCATTTGTGAGTAGTTTTTTCCTAGTGATCTCATACAAGTATCAAATATTTGAGATCTTTCTCAGATCCTGAAATCCATAACCACCCATTATGACTTGATAGAATTATTTACCTTTAAGTAATGTATATTTGCAATGATAGTTATTGTTTTATAGAATACATATGTATATTCTGTTTATTAAATCAGAAGGGGGAACAAATCTGGGGGAACCAAAATGAGAATGATTTCTTCATAACATATTCTAGGGGAAATCCTTCAAGGTGATTATTAAATCACCTTGTTCAATTTTAAGGGATCTTGACAGTGGCTAATTAAGACTGCTCAAAGAGTGAAATTCACTTATCTCTATCTCAGTGTGCTGTGTTGTAATATTCAATAATAAAACAAGCTATTGTAGAGAATGGTGATCTATTCAGTAAGTAGATTTGAATGCTTAAGTCAGTGATTCTTCTACACATGTAAGGTAAAGCAAGATGCCCAGATTGAAATGAAGAGAATCAGAAAAGCATGTGGGAAGTCACAGGACTGATATTCTGCCTCTGAAGGAGAGGTGATAGGTTACTATTTCTGTGATAGGGAAGAGCCAGTCAGACTCCATATTGGATCTGTCTCTTTTACCCTCTGTATTCTGTTGCTTTTGCTACAAGTTAATCACCAAAAGAAGACGGCCCACAGGCTGAAATAAACAGCATACCCTACTCTGATGGGCTATATAAAGGCTCTGACACTTTCCACTCATATAGAGATTAAAAGTTTCAGAACAGAGAATAGTATCTGTCTTGTTGTTTCATTGGAAGGGCTGATGTTGAAGCTGAAACTCCAATACTTTGGCCACCTGATGCGAAGACCTGACTCATCTGAAAAGACCCTGATGCTGGGAAAGATTGAGGGCAGGAGGAGAAGGGGATGACGGAGGATGAGATGATTGGATGGCATCACTGACTCCATGGACGTGAGTTTGGGTAAACTCCGGGAGTTAGTGATGGACAGGGAGGCCTGGCATGCTGCAGTCCATGGGGTTGCAAAGAGTTGGACATGACTGAGCAACTGAACTGAACTGTTGGAGGTTTATAGGAACATGGTAACCAGACTTGCATGGACAGTGGTGCAACCAAAGGATTGTACCAAGAAGTTTGCAAAAACCAACCACACTCTTTCCCCTTTCAGTACAAAAGAAACCTGAATTCTAACTCCAGTTAAGTTGGTTCTTTAGGACACACTAGTCCACCATCTTCTTGGTTTGCTGACTTTCCAAAGAAAGTCACTATTCCTTGCCCCAACAACTCATCTCTCAATTTACTAGCCTGTTGTGTGGCCAGCTGTATGAGCTTGAACTCAGTAACATTTCTGTATTATCACCTCTTTTTTTCCTTTAACTAAAATATGATCTTCTTCTGTAATTTAAAAATTCCAATGACGGAAAAAAGTTTAAGTAAGTTTATAATGACTCTAGCAGTTGTGATTTGAAGGACTAGATCAAGAGTTTTACTACATGATGGTTTATCTAGAAGTTACAATAATTTATTGACTATCCCAAACTCATAACACATTTCACAATAAAGTTTCTTTTTGTTATAAGGACCATGCTAAGCATAAGCACAGTCTCTTGATAAAAACCTTCTGATGATTGTTTTAAAATCTATTACACCCTTAAAATTGAGTAAGCATAAAGTATTCTGCACTAAGACATTTTCTTGGCTTTCTATGAAGAAGAAAGCCAAGAAAATGTCTTAGTGTAGAATGAAAAATCAAATTAGTTTCCACTTTGGCTAAATACTTCACCATTTGTGGTTGGAAGATGCCAAACATCATTTTAGTTCTTTTCATTTAGGGATTAAAAGATAAATTGACCCTCTGTGAATGCACTTATTGTACACAGTATGGTCTTATTTCAATCTTTCAAGTTGACATGCTAACTAGGGGGACAAGATGATGACCAGGACTCTGAGAAATGGTCTTGATTAGAGTCTTCACTCCCACTTTATCCCACCCATTCACTCCTACACTCAGCTATGCTGAGTTGGCCCTGTGCATTATGCATACCATGCTGAATAGAAATCACACGCCAGATGTCTGTGTCTCACATCAGAATATAAGCTAGGATAAGAACTGCACAGTGGCAGAAACAGAGATATATGGCTCAAATGCTTCAAGAAAGGATCACTGCAGTTAACTCTCTCAGCATCTGATCTCAGCATTTAGGTCAAGGTCACCTTTTACTTCAGGCAGCTTCCAGCTACTAACTGAGCAAAACAGAGTGACTGAGCTCTCTCCTTGGGCAACCCCTACCTTATGACCATATTAGGAGGTGCTAAAAGGGGGTGTAGCCATTCTCAGGACCCCTCTCAGAGGTAATCTTGCTCTGGAGTTCAGACCTCCCATCAGGCTGGGAGATTTGTCACATCTGTATTGTGGTTTGCTGTTCACCCTGCCTGATCCTGTTTACATCCCTTATCTTTCACCATTGTTCCATCTCATAAATTTTTGCACTCCCCAATCCAGCTCACATCCGTTTTCTGGAGAATCCAATCTGTGACCCTTGGTGTCAGAAGTGGTCCAAGAAAACAGGTAGTGGGGTGTGGGAGCCAGGTCACTCACTCTTTTGCTGGTAGTGAGGAATCGATTCCTGCCTGGAACAAGGTGGCAGGCTAATTGTTACGACTTTCCAAGGCAGAGCTAGGCTTTGCCTGGGGAGGGAAATGCAGTAGTCTCAGAGATGATTCAGGCATTTGAAATGTATGTGGGACATGAGAAATACACTGACAGTGGGATTGGGTGCTTGTTCTTAAATTGAATTGAAACTCTACACATTGATACTGAAAATCGGAGAGCAATTAACCAATTGAAAACTAAGTGTAAAAACCACAGGGTCTCCATGGTAGCTTTCAAGGAGGTCCTCATCTCATGCAGTGGGCTCACAGAAACACAAGATCCTATACAGGATTTGGTTTTCAGATTGGCTAAGCTTCTAAGATGGCTGACACTCAACCAAGGTAGTCATAACTCTGGCTGGGGAAACCTGAGTCCCCGACATGTGAGATGAGGATGTCTAGTTGTATGCCTTGATAGATTTCACTCCTCAGGCCACTCTGAACCTTATAAACATGCAGAAGTGGCTTCCCCTACTTGAGTGTTAACTGACCGTGGGAATGGTCTGCTGAAGGGGCAGCTGAAGTACCAGCTTCTGGGCCAAACTCTGGCCCTACTTCTTCTCCCTGACCCTCACCCTATCATTATAATTACATCAATTTCTTTGGCTAAAATAACCACTTTTTGCTTACATGTTTTGACTGTCAATATTGTTTTCCAGAGAGCCAAGTAATATAGTATGATTATAGATTTTCTTTCACAATCTATTGTTTTTTCTGGAGTTACTACCTAGCTCTTTGTACACACACGCATCACCATGGTGAGTATGTACTGTAAAGCTTACCCCAGTCTTTCCTCAGAGACCTACAACCATTTACTTGAGTAATAGTATATTGGGAAAATGGGAATAACTAGACGTTGTAAGGTCTTGTTGGATATTGTATCCAAGTCAACACTGGTACCCAGAGGCACAGAGCATCATCATATCTGCCTCCACCCCCCCACCCCCTTAAGAGAGGGCTCAAGTATGAAGTTCTGGCCAAAGTCTGGCTTACACTGAGGGTCCACAGACCTACCAGCTTGTCATTTCTTTGGTCTCCAAGGGAGATGTTTGGCAACTGGAGTGACCTCCACCTTATGTCCTTGGTCTTGTTCACCTCTGAGCAGAAGGGAGAGCCAAGAGCCAGTGGTCTGTCTGCATAGTATTCCCACTGCACCATTTTCAAACCTTCAACCTGTACCTCTATTTTTACTGTTCTTCTTCTTTGTTCTCTGTGATACCAAATACTTCCAAGTCCTTTTGAGCCTCTCAGAGGTGTGACTTGGTTTTAATCAGATGCTCTTCTGTAGGCACTTTATAACTAAATAAGAAACATTTTTAATTTATGGCTTCCAAAAATTTTCTTAACTTTCTCATCTGCAACATCTCCCCTTGCAATCTATTTACATTTGCTTTTGAATTTCTGCAACTTTTAAAATCCACATTTTATCGTTTTAGCACTCTTGCAGAGAAAAGAAATTTCCAACCTTCAGTATTTAAATAAGCATCCAACATTTTTCATATGTAGAAAAATTACCTTTCTCGGCTTCATTAATTTAAACTTGTATTCTTATGCTTCATTCTACTGGATTGTTCTTGGAATCTATGCCACATAGAAGACTAAGATATCTGTAATTAAGAAAAAGTGTTTAAAACAAAGAAACAGTAAAATACTGTTCTGTGTGTTCTATATGCATGTTCATTTTAATTTATATTTCATTTTTCAATTTTTGTAACTAACAAAAAATGAAGTTTGAGAATTAAAATGTAGCTGGAATATAGAGGTCTTCACAGTTGAATAGGACCATGGAAGACAAGTAATAACAGCTAATAACAAGTAATAACATTTATTGAGAGCTTACTATGTGCCAATCACTGTGCTAAGGGTTTTATAGCCACTAAAAGAAGAACTAATATTCAGTTCAGTCAGTTCAGTTCAGTTGCTCAGTTGTGTCCGACTCTTTGTGACCCCATGGACTGCAGCACACCAGGCTTCCCTGTCCATCACCAACTCCCAGAGCTTACTCAAACTCATGTGCATTGAGTTGGTGATGCCATCCAACCATCTCATCCTCTATTGTCCCCTTCTCCTCCCGCCTTCAATCTTTCCCAGCATCAGGGTCTTTTCCAATGAGTCAGTTCTTCTTGTCAGGTGGCCAAAGTATTGGAGTTTCAGCTTCAGCATCAGTCCTTCCAATGAATATTCAGGACTGATTTCCTTTAAGATGGACTGCTTGAATCTCCTGGCAATCCAAGGGACTCTCGAGTCTTCTCCAACACCACAGTTCAAAAACATCAATTCTTCACAGCTTTCTTTATAGTCCAACTCTCACATCCATACGTGATTACTGGAAAAACCATAGCTTTGACTAGACGGACCTTTGTTGGCACAGTAATGTCTCTGCTTTTTAATATGCTGTCTAGGTTGGTCATAACTTTTCTTCCAAGAAGCAAGTGTCTTTTAATTTCATGGCTGTAATCACCACCTTCAGTGATCTTGGAGCCCCAAAAAATAAACTCTGTCACTGTTTCCATTGCTTCCCCATCTATTTGCCATGAAGTGATGGGACGAGATGCCATGATCTTCATTTTCTGAAAGTTGAGTTTTAAGCCAGCTTTCTCTTTCCTCTTTCACTATCATCAAGAGGCTCTTTAGTTCTTCTTCACTTTCTGCCATAAGGGTGGTGTCATCTGCATATCTGAGGTGACTGATATTTCTCCCGGCAATCTTGATTCCAGCTGGTGCTTCATTCAGCCCACTGTTTCTCATGATGTACTCTGCATATAAGTTAAACAAACAGGGTGACAATATACAGCCTTGGCGTACTCCTTTCCCAATTTGGAACCAGTCTGTTGTTCCATGTCCAGTTCTAACTGCTGCTTCTTGACCTGCATAAAGATTTCTCAGGAGGCAGGTCAGATGGTCTGGTATTCCCATCTCTTGAAGAATCTTCCACAGTTTGTTGTGGTCCACACAGTCAAAGGCTTTGGCACAGTCAATAAAGCAGATGTTTTTCTAGAACTGTTTTCTCAATGATCCAGTGGATATTGGCGATTTGATCTCTGGTTCCTCTGCCTTTTCTAAAACCAGCTTGGACATCTGGAAGTTCACGGTTCATGAACTGTTGAAGCCTGGCTTGGAGAATTTTGACCATTACTTTACTAGCATATGAGATGAGTGCAATTGTGCAGTGGTTTGAGCATTCTTTGGCCTTGCCTTTCTTTGGGATTAGAATGAAAACTGACCTTTTCCAGTCCTGTGGCCACTGCTGAGTCTTCCAAATTTGCTGGCATATCAAGTGCAGCACTTTCACAGCATCATCTTTGAGGATTTGAAATAGCTCAACTGGAATTCCATCACCTCCACTAGCTTTGTTCATAGTGATGCTTTCTAAGGCCCACTTGACTTCACATTCCAGGATGTCTGGCTCTAGGTGAGTGATCACACCATCGTGATTATCTGGGTCATGAAGATCTTTTTTGTACAGTTCTTCTGTGTATTCTTGCCACCTCTTCTTAATATCTTTTGCTTCTGTTTGGTCCACATCATTTCCGTCCTTTATTGTGCCCATCTTTGCATGAAATGTATCTCTAATTTTCTTGAAGAGATTTCTAGTCTTTCCCATTCTATTGTTTTCCTCTGTTTCTCTGCACTGATCACTAAGAAATGCTTTCTTATCTCTCCTTGTCATTCTTAGGAACTCTGCATTCAAATGGGTATATCTTTCCTTTTCTCCTTTGCCTTTCACTTCTCTTCTTTCCTCAGCTATTTGTAAGGCCCCCTCAGACAACTATTTTGCCTTTTTGCATTTCTTTTTCTTGGGGATGGTCTTGCTCCCTGCCTCCTGTTCAATGTCATGAACTTTCGTCCATAGTTCTTCAGGCACTCTGTCTATCAGATCTGATCTCTTGAACCTATTTGTCACTTCCACTGTATAATCATAAGGGATTTGATTTAGGTCATATTTGAATGGTCTAGTGGTTTCCCCTACTTTCTTCAATTTAAGTCTGAATTTGGCCATAAGGAGTTCATGATCTGAGCCACAGTCAGCTCCCAGTCTTGTTTATGCTGACTGTATAGAGCTTCTCCATCTTTGGCTGCAAAGAATATGATCAATCTGATTTCGGTATTGACCATCTGGTGATGTCCATGTGTAGAGTCTTCTCTTGTGTTGTTGGAAGAGGGTGGTTGCTACGACCAGTGCATTATCTTGGCAAAACTCTATCAGCCTTTGCTCTGCTTCATTCTGTACTCCAAGGCCAAATTTGCCTGTTACTCCAGGTGTTTCTTTTGGAGAAGGCAATGGCAGCCCACTCCAGCACTCTTGCCTGGAAAATGCCATGGACAGAGGAGTCTGGTAGGCTGCAGTCCATGGGGTTGCTAAGAGTTGGACACGACTGAGCGACTTCACTTTCACGCATTGGAGAAGGAAATGGCAACCCACTCCAGTGTTCTTGCCTGGAGAATTCCAGGGATGGGGAGCCTGGTGGGCTGCCATCTATGGTGTTGCACGGAGTCAGACACGACTGAACTGACTTAGCAGCAGCAGCAGCAGCAGCAGCAGCAGCAGATGTTTCTTTACTTCCTACATTTGCATTCCAGTCCTCTATCATGAAAAGGTTATCTTTTTTGGGTGTTAGTTCTAGAAGGTCTTGTAGGTCTTCATAGAACCATTCAACTTCAGCTTCTTCAGCATTACTGGTTGGGGTACAGACTTGGATTACTGTGATATCGAATGGTTTGCCTTGGAAATGAACAGAGATCATTCTGTTGTTTTTGAGATTGCATCCAAGTACTGCATTTTGGACTCTTTTAGCAGACTCTTTCAGAGTCTTTTAGTGGACTCTATTAGTGGACTCTTTCAGAACTAATATTAGTGACATTTAATTTAAAATTTTCTTTGTATTTTTTTTTCTAAGTTACTTTTAATAAAAAAAAACCACAAGTAAATTTATACAGAGGTATAACAAAAAAACAAATAGCTACATTTTACAGCTGACTTTTACAGAGACTGAGGTGCAGGGAGATTATGTGATTTGCCTAAGAGTACACAGCTAATAGATGATGGGGGTGGATTTGAAGGCAAACGGTCTGGCTCCACCACCAGTGATCTTGATTATCACACTAGGCTACATTCTAGGGGGGAACCTAGATGTCGCAGAGTTTAGGAAGCACTATTGTATTCTACCATAAATCACCCATCACATGTGTCACTAGGGGGTAATTATCTGCATACTAGTCTTCCTCCTACTAGATCATGAACTGCTTATTGCCAAATTCAGACTTATATTGAAGAAAGTAGGGAAAACCACTAGTCCATTCAGGTATGACCTAGATCAAATCCCTTATGAGTATAAGTAGAAGTGACAAATAGATTTAAGGGACTAGATCTGATAGAGTGCCTAATGAATTATGGACAGAGGTTCGTGACATTGTACAGGAGACACGGATCAAGACCATCCCCATGGAAAAGAAATGCAAAAAAGCAAAATGGCTGTCTGAGGAGGCCTTACAGATAGCTGGGAGGAGAAGAGAAGTGAAAAGCAAAGGAGAAAAGGAAAGATATTCCCATCTGAATGCAGAGTTCCAAAGAATAGCAAGGAGAGATAAGAAAGCCTTCCTCAGCAATCAATGCAAAGAAATAGAGGAAAACAACGGAATGGGAAAGACTAGAGATCTCTTCAAGAATATTAGAGATACCAAAGGAACATTTCATGCAAAGATGGGCTTGATAAAGGACAGAAACGGTATGGACCTAACAGAAGCAGAAGATATTAAGAAGAGGTGGCAAGAATACACAGAAGACCTGTACAAAAAAGATATTCACGACCCAGATAATCACGATGGTATGATCACTCACCTAGAGCCAGACATCCTGGAATGTGAAGTCAAGTGGGCCTTAGAAAGCATCACTACGAACAAAGCTAGTGGAGGTGATGGAATTCCAGTGGAGCTAGTTCAAATCCTGAAAGATGATGCTGTGAAAGTGCTGCACTCGATATGCCAGCAAATTTGGAAAACTCAGCAGTGGCCACAGGACTGGAAAAGGTCAGTTTTCGTTCCAATCCCAAAGAAAGGCAAGGCCAAAGAATGCTCAAACTACCGCACAATTGCACTCATCTCATATGCTAGTAAAGTAATGGTCAAAATTCTCCAAGCCAGGCTTCAGCAATACGTGAACCGTGAACTTCCAGATGTTCAAGCTGGTTTTAGAAAAGGCAGAGGAACCAGAGATCAAATTGTCAACATCCGCTGGATCATCAAAAAAGCAAGAGAGTTCCAGAAAAACATCTATTTCTGCTTTATTGACTATGCCAAAGCCTTTGACTTTGTGGATCACAATAAACTGTGGAAAATTCTGAAAGAGATGGGAATACCAGACCATCTGACCTGTCTCTTGAGAAACCTGTATGCAGGTCAGGAAGCAACAGTTAGAACTGGACATGGAACAACAAACTGGGTCCAAATAGGAAAAGGAGTACGTCAAAGCTGTATATTGTCACCCTGCTTATTTAACTTATATATGTAGAGTACATCATGAGAAACACTGGGCTGGAAGAAACACAAGCTGGAATCAAGATTTCCGGGAGAAATATCAATCACCTCAGATATGCAGATGACACCACCCTTATGGCAGAAAGTGAAGAAGAACTAAAGAGCCTCTTGATGAAAGTGAAAGAGGAGAGTGAAACGTTCGCTTAAAGCTCAACGTTCAGAAAACTAAGATCATGGCATCTGGTCCCATCACTTCATGGGAAATAGTTGGGGAAACAGTGGAAACAGTGTCAGACTTTATTTTTTGGGGCTCCAAAATCACTGCTGATGGTGATAGCAGCCATGAAATTAAAAGACGCTTACTCCTTGGAAGGAAGGTTATGGCCAACCTAGATAGCATATTTAAAAGCAGAGACATTACTTTGCCAGCAAAATTCCGTCTAGTCAAGGCTATGGTTTTTCCAGTGGTCATGTATGGATGTGAGAGTTGGATGGTGAAGAAAGCTGAGCGCCGCAGAATTGATGTTTTTGAACTATGGTGTTGGAGAAGACTCTTGAGAGTCCCTTGGACTGCAAGGAGATCCAATCAATCCATCCTAAAGGAGATCAATCCTGGGTGTTCATTGGAAGGACTGATGTTGAAGCTGAAACTCCAATACTTTGGCCACCTCATGCGAAGAGTTAACTCATTGGAAAAGACCCTAATGCTGGGTAGGATTGGGGGCAGGAGGAGAAGGGGATGACAGAGGATGAGATGGTTGGATGGCATCACCAACTCGATGGACATGGGTTTTGTTAGACTCCGGGAGTTGGTGATGGACAGAGAGGCCTGGCGTGCTGCAATTCATGGGGTCGCAAAGAGTTGGACATGACTGAGTGACTGAACTGAACTGAGTCTTCCTCCTCCACTAGACTTGTGAGTCGCTTTGATGTTATACACATACACGTCTCAATCTTTTTTTGTTCACTTCAGTGCAATACCCACCAAAGTATCAGTGTTCAGAAAAATGCGTGTTAAATGAATAGTGGCTCCTGATTTCAAACATTAGGAAGAAGAG
This sequence comes from Giraffa tippelskirchi, assembly GCF_054371585.1. Lineage (NCBI taxonomy): Eukaryota > Metazoa > Chordata > Mammalia > Artiodactyla > Giraffidae > Giraffa > Giraffa tippelskirchi. The sequence goes on from NC_137285.1 coordinate 55,045,821, forward strand.
CTATTTGAAACAGAATAGTTTTGTGGAGATGAAAAATAAAAGGACTTCTAACTTTGTTTTAGTACTATGGGAAAGGGAACAGGAGAATTTTACCCTGAGCTTATGGAGAAATTTATTGTTATCTTAGAGTATTTTTAACTGTACCTTTAAAAAAAATAATCAAAGTCTGGCTGTGTATCAAGCGAGTCTTGCTATAACTAGTCATGAACTATGACCAAAAAGGACAGCTCTATATTTAAAAACTGTGGTGGTTGATGGGATGGAGGATGGGAAAGTAGGAGAAAATGGAGGAAGTGAAATTTACAGTTTTGTAAATTACAGCCTCTGGCAGGACCAAGATGCCTTACTAATGTTGGCCAGAGGGCGACTCAAAGCATGGTTACTCACACTTGTATAATTAAGACTGCATTTTGATGTGATAAAAAGGCTTATTTGCTTTTCTTCTTAAATGTAAGTTATTTAACCTATAACCTATGTAGCCCTTATTTTCAAATACTTTAAGTGCTCTAAAAATGTCTTTGGAAGTTCCTTTTTTTCCTCTGAAATTATTTAAAAAATTAAACTATAGTTGATTTACAATTGTTAATTTCTGGTATATGGCAAAGTAATTCAGTCATATATTAATGTGTGTGTGTGTGTGGTGTTGTTGTTGTTGTTGCTATTTAGTCACTAAGTCGTGTCTGACTATTTGTGACCCCATGGACTGTAGCCCACCAGGCTCCTCTGTCAGTGGGATTCTCCAGGCAAGAATACTGGAGTGGGTTGACATACCATCCTCCAGGGGATCTTTCTGACCCAGAAATTGAATCTGCATCTCATGTCTCCTGCAATGTCAGGCAAGTTCTTAACCCCTAGAGCCACCAGGGAAGCCCAAAAGATCTTCATTAGATTATTGACTACAGTAAGCTAAGTAAGCAAATATACATGTGTGTGTGTGTGTGTGTGTGTGTGTGTGTGTGTGTGTGTATCCTTAGGGATCCAACATTGAGCACCACGTCTAAGGTAAAGGCTAAGTCTTCATTTGCATCTTATATCCTGTTCATGTAAGAGTGAGGAAGTCACCAACATTTGTAACCAATTCATGCACCGTGAATATTTTAATTTCATCAGTGATGTTCAATATCTAACAATGAACACCCGTCATGCCAATCAACGCAAAAACCAGAGATTTGTTTCTGACAGTTAGTATGCTGATTAGCAGGGCACAGGTTGTTGATCTCAAGATACAGAAAACTGAACGAACTGCCATGGTCCCCTCTGGAATGTGGGCTGAACATCCCTTAACTGATACATTATTAAGATACTACAGCTTAACCTAAGAATATTTTAAAGTATACTACATCCACGCATGCTCAGTAGTGTCTGACTTTTTGTGACCCCATGGACTGTAACTCACCAGGCTTCTCTGTCCATGGGATTTCCCAGCCAAGAATACTGGAGTGGGTTGCCATTTCCTCCTCCAGGGTAGGAGGAAATCCTGACCCAGAGATCAAACCCATGTCTCCTTCATTTGCAGGCAGATTCTTTACCACTGAGCCATCTGAGAAGCCCAAAGTAACTACAGACCATTTTAATACTGTATTGGCCTACTCAAAAGCTTCCTCAAAAGGAACCACTCAAAGTTTGGAGAATTGAATAGGATATTTTGAAGAGCTTGTAAGTTGGTGTCACGGGTATGTCAACTCGGTTCCTTTTCCATAAGCAGTTAGGGTGTTCAGATTATTGCAACTCACAGGATTTAGTTTTATCTTCCGGTTCTTTTGGGGCACTCTGGAGAAAACCCTTGATTTGTTTCAGGCTCCTGATGGGAGCCTGATAAAATTTTATCACGATTCCAATAGGAAGGCCTCAGAAGGCCATTTATTAGTTGACTGTATGAACAACTACTTTGAAGTGATAGTTAAAATTGTCTATTTTAATAATTGCTCATGTATTTGTAGGTAACATGTTTAATTGTTTATCAAAGAGTGAAACTTTGGGGGAGGGGCAGTATCCATCCACCCCTGAGAAATGGGCCAAGCCATCCATACTTCACTGTCGTCCCCTGAGCTGCTTTGGGAATCCGAAGTGCATGCTGTAGAGCTAACAATGGTCGGAGTGCACTGTGAACCACTGTGTACACCCTTTTCTGAACAACACTAGGTGGAAGAGCTCAGGAAGAGGCATCGCAAACCTCCCACCACAACCTTAAGTTGATCCACAAAGTTACAGAGAGAACTCGCTCAGCCACGGCAGAGTGGAGCCCTCAGGGTGTAGTTCAGAGTGATGGAATAGGATAAAGCCATTTAGATACTCCTGTAAAACTATATTCGTTTAGAATTACTTTCAAGGGACTTCTTTGGTGGCCCAGTGGTTGGGACTTTGCCTTCCAACTCAGGGGGTGCAGGTTTGATCTCTGGTTGGGGAGCCAAGATCCCACATGCCACAGCTTCAAAAAGTCAAAACATAAAACAAAAAGAATATCATTAACAAGTTCAAAAAGATTTTAAAAATGGCCCACATCAAAAAATCTTTAAAAGAAAATAAAATCACTTTCAAGAAATTCACAAAGTCATAAGCCATTTGCAGTCATCTCTTACTTCTGAATGCACTTTAGGTTGAAAACCTCACTCTCAGGATGGCTGGTAATGTCTCTTTAATTAAACAGGCTTTTCTGATAACATCAATTCCATTTGCCTCCTCCTCACCCTGCAACACATAGTTTTCTCCCCCACACCCCTGTCCCTGGAGAAAAATCTGTGACTGTACCTGTACTGATATATATCAGGTGTTTCCAACTAACGCATGTTTGGTTTATCAGCTTGGAAAGTCCCCTGCTTTTTGCCCCTTCACTGAAGAGAAAACAAGCATCTGCACTTGTGCTTTCATTTCTTGCCATCTGTGGCTTACTGGAATACCATATGTGCTTGCTCAATGTCATTATTTTGCCAACAAAACACCCACAGTCTCAATGATATTTTCAACCCCTTGTATCGTACCCTGATGTCTATTTATATTGACATCCAGACATTTTCATTCCACCACTGGCGCAGAAATGACATTTTTGTGCCTAATTATTACTGTGATAATGTAATGCAATCTCCCTCCAGACAAACCCCCTTACTGCCAGCCACAGCTCAAAATTTTCTGATGATTGTCTTTGGCTTCTAAGAAACCATCCACTTAATATTGTGTGATTTCAGGAGTTTCTGAAGAGCAAGGGGCCAACCATTCCTCTTTAAAGCTCAATGCCTATACCAGCCATCAGAAGACAAGAGTTATTAATCATGAGACAAACACACTTGACATATATTCCTGGCCCTGGTATTCATGGTTCATTGTGGAGTCATATATATTATTACAGAATGTGGAATAAAAGCAACTCTACAATGATTTCCAAATAGGAAAAGGAGTATGTTAAGGCTGTATATTGTCACCCTGCTTATTTAACTTATATGCAGAGTACATCATGAGAAATGCTGGGCTGGAAGAAACACAAGCTGGAATCAAGATTGTGGGGAGAAATATCAATAACCTCAGATATGCAGACGACACCATCCTTATGGCAGAAAGTGAAGAACAAAAGAGCCTCTTGATGAAAGTGAAAGAGGAGAGTGAAAAGTTGGCTTAAAGCTCAACGTTCAGAAAACTAAGATCATGGCATCTGGTCCCATCACTTCATGGGAAATAGATGGGGAAACAGTGGAAACAGTGTCAGACTTTATTTTGGGGGGCTCCAAGATCACTGCTGATGGTGATTGCAGCCATGAAATTAAAAGATGCTTACTCCTTGGAAGGAAGGTTATGGCCAACCTAGATAGCATATTTAAAAGCAGAGACATTACTTTGCCAACAAAAGTCCGTCTAGTCAAGGCTATGGTTTTTCCAGTGGTCATGTATGGATGTGAGAATTGGATGGTGAAGAAAGCTGAGCACTGCAGAATTGATGCTTTTGAACTGTGGTGTTGGAGAAGACTCTTGAGAGTCCCTTGGACTGCAAGGAGATCCAATCAATCCATCCTAAAGGAGATCAATCCTGGATGTTCATTGGAAGGACTGATGTTGAAGCTGAAACTCCAATACTTTGGCCACCTCATGCGAAGAGTTGACTCATTGGAAAAGACCCTAATGCTGGGTAGGATTGGGGGCGGGAGGAGAAGGGGACGACAGAGGATGAGATGGCTGGATAGCATCACCGACTCGATGGACATGGGTTTGGGTAGACTCCGGGAGTTGGTGATGGACAGAGAGGCCTGGCGTGCTGCAATTCATGGGGTTGCAAAGAGTCGGACACAACTGAGCGACTGGACTGAACTGAAGAATTCCCTAGTATAACTACTGCCTGGCAGGCTGCGTAATGTTATTAACCACACACTAACATAACTCCATATGTTACACAGTCTATAGGAAGTCTTTTTGGACCCCACTTGTCATATTATTGCGGGATTCTCCCATAATTCCCTACTTTCTATTAAAATGTGATTGAGGTTTCCTGAGCACTGATGAACTTAGATATGTGTATTATGACATTAGCACTGCAGCTCATATACCTTCTCCCTACTCCTGAAATATACTCATCATATAGGTTAAGACCATGCTTTTTGGTCAGCTTTGGAAAACAAAGGCCAACCATATTTCAGACTCTGGCACTGGGATGTATCAGTAACGTGTGCCTGCACAGGTGTGTGTGTATTCATATATTTAAACATGCTGTCATTTTTACTGATTGAAGGCAAAGGCATAGGTGCATTCAGTATTGCACTTAGTATGCAGAATTGAGAAGCTAACACGCAGGATCCAAGTAAACCAACAAAGCATGAGGGCATCTGTTACGGGTACCATATTGAACAGATGACCCACTTGCAATTAAATTTGAGCATTTTAATTTTTGCTTCCATTTTCAAAAGCAGAACTTGGCAGCTGTTTCAGTGTATAATGACTGGAGGGGAGAAAATACAATGAAGCAGATCATTATTGTTTGGGGGAAGAATCCCATAAGTGGTCTCCGCACTTACATAAGTATGGTGTGAATAGGCTCCATTGTCCTGGTGGGCAGTGTCATTTTGAAAAGATATTCCTTGTTCTGGGAAGAGTCACTTAAGTGGCCTTGCTGAGTCACTTAAGTGTAGGGTGAGTTGTATGTTATTCTGGGAGAGGAATGTAGCCAGAACTTTGATGTTTGAAGTGTCTTAAAAAACTTGTGAGGTCATCACTGCAGAAAAAAAGTGGGAATTTCCCTGGCCAAGCTCTCTTGGGGCCATGCTGGGTTCTGAGAAATGACTCTGAGGATGAATGGGAAGAGTTTGACCACTAAGAGATCTTTGGAATCAGGAATCGAAGGGCACAAGGCTCCTGTAATAGGACAAGGTGTGGGAGTGGCCTTTTTCCATAAAGAATGTCTGTGGAGGGCCTTGACTTTGAACCAGCCGTTAGAGTCGGAACAGAGCATAGCAATAGTACTTCCTCAGGTGAGCTCTAGCCCTGCTCTGGAGATGGCTTCTAGGCTGTGGGCATCTCTTCGTGGTCTTCTGTTGTCCCAGAGGACTCAACACAAGTGCTCTGAGACATCTCTCACCCCAGATCTCTTGGCCTTCAGTGCTCTGCTTCTCTGGAGCCAGAATTTGTGAAGCCTCAGCTCTGTGAAGCAATAGAGCAGAGAGCTTTGAGCGGGCAGGTCCTGGCTAGTGTGACGGAAAGCCCCCGTCCTGTATGCAACACTGACCCATGGGTTCCTTGGCCATTACAGGAATCAAGTGCTGCCCCAGCTCTGCCTTCTGGCCATGACTCCCCAAGATGAACATCCACTCAGCAGTCAGGACCCCCGTGCCACAGGCCGTGGCATCACTTCAACTTGGTCCTTCTCCTCAGGTCACTTCTGTGCACTGTGAGGCCCCTGGGGGCCAATGAAGAGGTGTGTGGGAAGAGAAAGGATGGATCTCTGGACTTGCAATCATGAGGAAGCTCAGGGATTACACCCAGAGAATGAACTGGGATGAGCTCATGGTACTGGGCCGAGGGTCACCCCAACTCCACACAAGGTACAGAAGTCACATGCAAAGAAAGGTCGTGAATGGAAAAAAGAAAGAGACTAAAACATGCCAAGGTATGCGTGCGCACACACACACACACACACACATATGTATCTATTTATGTACACATGCTACTTTGTTACTGTTGTGTTATGCCTGTAGTTTCAGTCCTATCTGACTCTCTACAACCCCACAGACTATAGCCCGCCAGGCTCCTCTGTCCATGGGATTCTCCAGACAGAAATAGTGCAGTGGGTCACTATTTCCTTTTTCAAGAGCTCTTCCCAACCCAGGGATCGAACTTGCATCTCCTGCATTGCAGGCGGATTCTGTATTGCTGAGACACCTGGGAATTCTAGTTACATAAATCTTAGGAAAGTAAGCAGTAAATACCCAAATGAAGTTAAGAGTGGAATAAAGAAAAGGCCAAAGAATAATTTCTTTTAGGAAGCAAATCCAGAGCAGTGTCAATTAGCTAGACATGTAAGTCCATATGAGAGATCTATGTCCATAACAGAAAGAGACACTTTCTTCTCACTGGCCAAGCTGGCAGGGTTTCCTTGAGTCGTACTTGGCTTTGTCATTAGAAGAGGTCAGTTTAAGTTAAGGTAATGGGGAGTCTATGACCTTATTTTAACATTAGAGACTCAACCTCTAGGCAGAAAATGGTGATTCCTTTCTCTGTGATTCATTACCTACAAGCCTTCAGTTTCCTGAAATTCTTTAAAAATTCCAATATTTTTCAGCACTATCTTATAGACCACAACTTTGGATAACACATTTCTCTTGCAGAGGAAGGAAGGAATCCTCTCAGCATTGAAATAAAGCTATTTGTCTTTTGTGTCCCCTGCCCCAAGTAGCAGTGATACAGGTTACTTCTGAATTGCATCAAAATATAATAATTATTTTACTTTACATGTTACTAGTTTTCTTTCTGCAAAGTTGTGCCATTCTTATTATTGTTGTTCTAGCTACCATTCATTCATAAGCATTAATTAAATAATGACTATGTGCTGGGCAATATTCCAGGAGCTACCCGATTGTCACAAACAAGGTGCCTAATAGATGTGTCTAACCCTCACAACAATATGGAAAAGTCAGGACTATTCTCCACAAAGGAGAAAATACGGAAGATCAGAGAGCTCATGTAACTTGACCAAAGTCAGACAGCTAATAAAAGGCCAGGTACTTTCTGATTATCTGATTATAAAGTACTTTCTGCTAAACTATAACAAATCTTGAGAACTTTTTCTCATTTTTTCTGTTAATCTATCAAAACATTTTGTTGTTACTCTACATTGCTCATCACTGATGGTATCAGCTATTTGACCAGTTAATATCTAATTTTCTTCTATTTTTTTCATTAACAGGAAACTCTGATACCCAAGTACTTCACCATCTCTCTTACTTTAGGAAAGTTCCAGAAAAAGCAAACTCAACCTTCAGTGGGGAAAGATCCTTGGGAAAGCTTGATCAAAGGACTTTGGGGGAAACTAGGAAGTTTTGGAATCAGATCTTCCTAGTAAATATGCACTACTATCTTTAAAATAAATTCAAATAGAATTATTATAGACAGTAATAAATACTAGAGTATCAGCTAGTTCTATTGCTCAGTGTCATTCCAGAATGTATTTTGAAATCAAATATAAATAATTTTAAACTTGCTGTTTAAGGTTACCCATATATCTACTACATTTAGCACAGCAATTATGACTTGGTTGTAATTAGGTCAATATGCACAACTCCTTGTAACTCATTGGTTTGCTGGAAAGATAGGCAAGAGGTTATTTTTATCTTGTTTTGGTTTAGATCATTGTGAAACAGGAGGGAAGAGGACAGGGCACAACCTTTAAAAGAATGACATAGCCGGAGGACATGATATAAACTGATTAGACCCAAATAGGTACAAGACAGTGAATGAGACTTTGAGCCTCAGTAAATGGCAACCCACTCCAGTACTCTTGCCTGGAAAATCCCATGGACAGAGGAGCCTGGTAGGCTGCAGTCCATGGGGTCGCGAAGAGTCGGACCCGACTGAGTGGCTTCAGTTTTACTTTTCACTTTCATGCATTGGAGAAGGAAATGGCAACCCACTCCAGTGTTCTTGCCTGGAGAATCCCAGGGACGGCGGAGCCTGGTGGGCTGCCATCTATGGGGTCGCACGGAGTCGGCCACGACTGAAGCGACTTAGCAGCAGCAGCAGCAGCATACACTCACTAACACATCACAGTTGGACTATAAAGAAAGCTGAGCGCGGAAGAATTGATGCTTTTGAACTGTGGTATTCAAAAAAAACTTGAGAGTCCCTTGGACTGCAAGGAGATCCAACCAGTCCATCCTAAAGGAAATCACTCCTGAATATTCATTGGAAGGACCGATGCTAAAGCTGAAACTCCAATACTTTGGCCACCTGATGTGAAGAACTGACTCATTTGAAAAGACCCTGATGCTGGGAAAGATTGAAGGCAGGAGGAGAAGGGGACGACAGACAATGAGATGGTTGGATGGCATCACCGACTCAATGGACATGAGTTTGAATAAACTCTGGGAGTTGGTGATGGACAGGTGCGCTGCAGTCCAAGAGTCAGACATGACTGAGTGACTGAACTTAACTGAACACATCAGCAAGCTAAGTGACACTCACAGTTCCAAAACTGACCATAAAAGTCAAAAAATGGACAGTGACCCAATTCCTGGAAATGCCCACCTGTTTCACCAAAGAGCTGGAATGCTCCTCCCACTGATTAGACTATGAAATTACCCAGCCCTATGAAAACTGACAACCTCCTACCCTGGGATGGCTCTTGCCTTCTAAGATAGCCTACATTCTGTCTGTGGAGGGTGTTTCTCTCTAAAAAGTCTACTTCTTATTACTTTGTCTCTCACTGAATTCTTTCTGCCATGAGACATCAAGAAATGGAGCTTCATAAAGCCCTGAGACCAGGTGCGATCTCAGTTAAAAGACAGTGGGTTCAAGTCTCAATCTGAGGCGCACGGTTTCAACTGGAGACTCAAAACTCAGCAAATACATCTAAAATGGGTTAAATTTCTTATGGAGACAGGAAAAAGACTGGTTGACCATAGAGGCATAACTGTAGGAAAGTATCATATGAAGGATAGGAGGGTACGCCATCCCCAAATATGCCACTTTGGCCCAAGGATTACTGTGAGCTGAAGGTAATTAAGAAGAACTAGATACAAGAGAAGTTCTCCATCCTCCCTTCTACTTGCCTAAAAGCAGGACATAAGTTTGTGAAGAGGTCTCCCCTTTCCTCTCTATCAGGAAAGACAGAAGTTAATCACCAGAGATAACTCAAGACCCTTATCAGCCCAGCACCAGAGGAATCTACATAACAACCTTTACTCACTAGCTTTTATCTTCTTTTACTTCCCCTACTTTGGACGTCTGATGTGAAGAGCTGAGTCATTGGAAAAGACCCCAATGCTGGGAAACATTAAATGCAGAAGAAGGGGACAACAGAGGATGAGATGGTTGGATGGCATCACCAATTCAATGGACATGAGTTTGAGCAAACTCTGGGAGATGGTAAAGGACAGGGGAGCCTGGCGTGCTGCAGTCCGTGGGTCGCAAAGAGTCGGGCATAACTGAGCGACTGAACGACAAGTTCCCCTATATATTTGCTGTTGTTGTTTAGTCACTTTGTGACCTCCATGGACTACAGCTCACCACACTCCACTCTCCATGGAATTCTCCAGGCAAGAATACTGGAGTGGGTCACCATTTCCTTCTCCAGCGGATCTTCCTGGCCCAGGGTCTGTACCCAGGTCACTTGCATTGGCTGGTGACTTCTTTACCATTGAATAACCAGGGAAGCCCCCCTATATATTTATCTCCCTATAATTTACCACCCTAAATACAAAGTCTTTTTCCTGTCTTGACAGTACTTTAAAAATTTATTGTTCTTTTTTAAGATGGTATATAAGCCCAAATTCTGGCCACCTCTTTGAGTTACTCAGGGCTTAGTGTTCCTGTGAATGTGAGATGCACATGTTAATAAACCTATGTTTGTTTTTCTCTTGTTAATCTGCCTTTGTCTCTTTAATTTACAGGGCCCCAGACAGAGAACCTAGGAGGCAACAGAGAAAATGTTTTTCTCCTCCCCAAAGGCCATGAATGTCACCTAAATAATGAAAGTGTTAGTAGCTCAGTTGTGTACGACTCTTTGTGACTCCATGGACTGTAGCCAGCCAGGCTTCTCCATTCATGGAATTCTCTAGGTGCGAATACTGGAGTGGGTAGCCATTCCCTTCTGCAGGGCATCTTTCCAACCCAGGGATCGAACACAGGTCTCCTGCACTGCAGGCAGATTCTTTATCATCTGAGCCACCAGGGAATGTCACCTGGCCTGTGTGCAAAAGCAGAAAAAAGCCTTTGACCTCCTTCGGCTGTGTTTTCACTATAAGACTTGAAATCTGACTCTTGTTGAGAAATAGGTGCTTAAAAACAAAAGAAATTTGAATAAATTGATAGTTTGGGGGCCCAGAAGGATATTCCTTCTAAAGCACATGGTTATCAGCCCCCTTCCAGATTCAAGGTGAATAACTTGTCAGCTTGCTCACACAGTAACTTAAAATATTCGTCAAAAGATTGATGCTTCCTTATGAAGCTGTAAGTTCTATGAAGACTGGGACTGCTTCTGCATATTCTGTATTCTGTTTCCATTGCCTATAATAGCTAACATCTAATATTATCCTAAGTGCACAATAATAAAGATTGAGCAAAAGGAAAAAAAAAATTCATGTTTATGGGAATACCCTGACAATCCAGTGGTTAGGATGCTGTGCTTCCGCTGCAAGGGACGTGGGTTCCATCCCTGGTTGGGGAACAAAGATCCTGAATGCTACACTGCATGGCCCCCCCAAAAAGATATTCATGTTTATGCCAAGCAAAAATAGGGCTTCCTTGCCCTGTGTTATTTATAAAATAAACAGACCTTTGGGAAGTAAGATCCCACTTATTCTGGCTTCCATCTTCCATTCAAGTTATATTTGCATAGTATTTTATATATATGTGACCCTGACATTATACTAATTATTATACTATTATCCTAATTCACAACTATATAGATCTAAGAGGACTAAACCAAAGAGTAGCTAGTGGCATTCAGGGTAGTTTAGCTGAGAACCATATAAACTCTTGGTGGGTGAGCTCATTCAAGCCTGACAAGAACTGTGTATTATGTATGTTTGCATTTCTAGCATTTATCACAGTGAGACAGGAAGGGGGCAGGGCACAGCGTTTAAAAGAATGACACAGCCATTGAGGATACAGCACAAACTGGTTGGAACCAACTAGGTCCAAGATGGCAGGCAAGTCAACGTCCACTAGACCTTCAGCCTCAATATACACTCACTGTAATACATTAGCATATGCTAAAAGACACACCCACAGGTGCCATGACAGTTTCGAGGCTGACCATAAAAGGCCAAAAAGTGAGCAGTAGCCCAATTCCTAGAAATCTCCACCGCTTTCCCAAAATAGTTGGAATAATCTTCCCACTCATTAGCCTATGAAATTACTCAGCCCATAAAAGTCAACCACAACATATTTCAGGGCAACTCACTTTCTGAGATGGACCGCATTCTGTCTATGGAATTCTGTATCTCTCTAAATGAAACTGCTTTCACTTTACTATGGCTCGCTCTTGAATTCTTTCCTGCACGAAGCCAAAGATCTACACTTGGTGGCCTGTCCCAGGGACTCATCTGAGACCTAGAATGTGACCATAATCTAGTGTCCTACATTTTCCTGCAACAGGATCTAGAATATAGCAGTCATTCACCAATGTTGTTAAATATTAACATACCGAGAGCATCAGTGGTGTGGATGCCTTCCATCTCTTGGAGGGGCTCCCTTGCTAATATCTGCAAAACTAGGCAGTTAAGGACCTCATCTGTGGAATTATCCTGACAGTTTCCCCTGGATATATGCAGGTCTGCTCAGCAAACCTACATTCACCTTTGTAGATTCCACTCAAGTTTTCTCTCTTTTTTCCTTTTTCTTCGGTTGGTTAAAATTTTGAGAACTTGTTTAGATACTTGTGCCTGGGGCCAAATGAGAAATATCCTCTGTGAAGGAGTTTAACTTCACCCTTGAGTTTTGTCTGGGCCCTGTGTGAGGGAGAGGGCCATTCAGGCTTTGGGCCCGTGACCACAGGGTCATCTCACCTTACTCTCTGGAAAATTCTCTTTTGCTAGACAATCAGAGCATGCAGTCTTCACCTTTGTCTTTGAGGATGAGGTCGGGGGAGGAGGCAAATATTTAGATGTCAACTTTTTGTCTTCCTGCCAAAGACAAGCCACTGGATACTTCTTGATGCATCATCAACTCACTGGTCACCAAAGAACCGAGGAAAGATGGTCTGCCGTGTATTCCTAAGGGCCATTCACTTTTGACTTTTGATACAAGGATGCTACCTTGGAGACTGTTGCTCCCTCACCTTCTTCAGTTCTTTGCTTAAATGTTTTGTACTCGTTGAGGCCCTCCCGGAATGCACTATTTAATGTCAACCATATATGTTTGTGTCCTTACATATATATTTCTTCACGGAAAGGTTTAGGAACATGATAGATATTTATGCAAAGAGCTTTATTTACCAGAACATGATGTTGCTGAGGTCATGACTGCAAATTCAATCCTCAGATAGACAAATCATACTGATCTTTTCTAACTGATCAGCATGTACCTCTACGTCTAGCCATTGCTTCAAAAATTCATTGTTTAGCACAATGGTGATAGGGCAAATGTATGAGTGTGGGACCACAGATAGATGGATGCAAATCCATTACTGCTCCTGGAGAAGCAGCTCAAATTTCCTGACACACTCATCTTGGGTCAAAAGATCAGTAGCTCTTTACTCCCAAAGGCCTACACGCAATTTTCAACTTTCTTTCCAGATTCAGAAATACAACTTGCTTTTCAAAACAGCTTGTTGATTCTCAGAAGTCAATTCAGAGAAAAAAGAAATGACAAACTTCTTTCACGAAAGGACAAAACTTCCAATTATCAGATCCTTCTCTTCTAATATGCAGAGGCAGATAAGCAAACTTATAAAATACATTGGTGGGCACACTTCATGCCTTGTGTACTGTTGGCTAAAAGCTACAACCTTGAGATGCCTGAGGTTTATTTTTTCCTATTAATATTATTCACTTAGTCCATAACTTTTGGGGTAATTTACTACTTATAAGGTATGGCACTTGTCTTGCAAGACACCAAAAATGAGTCCAACACAGACACTGCTTTTAAAGAATTTATGGACTAATAGGAGAAAGACAATAAAGTCTTGTCGACATCCTGGTGTTTGGCACATTGATCCAAAGCAGTAAGAGTAATTCTGTCTTTGCTTTCTTATGCAGCATGCACAAATATGCTGCTGGTTCTTTGAACAAAGAAAAACTGGGAACATGCCAGGCAAACTATTTTCAGTTTCCCCAGTCAAATTCATATACCTCTGTGCTCCACACTCAAAAATCTAAAATCCTGCAGGAGCTGTGCTGTGGTCAAAGCAGTGAAGCTCACAAAAATCACCCAAGAAGCCAGAACAAGGCCTTGCAAGGAGCAGTCCCAGCACTTAATCTAAGTTTTCTGAATCTAAGATAAACTCTAGCCTGCCTGGTGTGAGGTCCAGTGGAAAGCTCTGCTGGAGTGAACTGATCTCCTGCAGAATTCTGATCAGCTTAACAGCTGGGAGAGCCAGAGACAGAAGACATAAAAGGTAAGGTTGACTTCATTTTCTAGAAATCTCAGAAGGGGACATAGCTACACAGGTAGAAACAGATATCCCCAAAGGGGTTCTCCTGAGGGTTATCGCAAGCATGGTGGGGATTTCTATTTCCCTTACTTTAAAATTTTAAATTTTTTATACAATTTTTAAAAATATTTGTTACAATTTTTCCATTTACAATCACTACCAAATATCAACTATATTCCCCATGTTGTACAATTCATCCCTGAGTCTATCTTATACCCAACAGTTTGTACCTCCCAACCTCCCTCCTCTGTATTGTCCCTCCTCCATGCTGGTGCCACTAATTTGTTCTCTGTATCTCTGAGTCTACTTTTTGTTATATTCCATTTTTGTAAGATGCCACATTTAAGTGATGGAAGCCAGTCAATCCTAAAGGAAATCAACCCTGAATACTCATTGGAAGGACTGATGCTGAAGCTGAAGCTCCAATACTTTGGCCACCTGATGTGAAGAGCCAACTCACTGGAAAAGACCCTGATACTGGGAAAGATCAAAGGCAGGAGAAGAGGGTTGCAGAGGATGAGATGGTTAGATAGCATCACCGATTCAATGAACATGAACTTGAGCAAACTCCAGAAGATGGTGAAGGACAGAGGAGCCTGACATGCTGCAGTCCGTGGGGTCTCAAAGAGTCAGACATGACTGAGCGACTGAACAGGACATAAGAGAACATACAGTATCTATCTTTCTCTGTCTGACTTATGCCACTTAGTATACTGTCTTCCAAGTCCAATCACATTGTTGCAAATGGCAGGATTTCCTTCCTCCTTGGGGCTAAATAATATTCCAGATGTGATATACATACTGCATCTTCTTTATCCATTCATCTGCTGATGGACACATTAAGTTGCTCCAAACCTTGACAACTGTAAATAATGCTGCTATGAATATTGTATCCCTCCTATTTTAGACCAAAGCTTCCTCCTGAAATGTAGAATTGGGTGTTACAACAGCTTCCAAATACTTATTGGTGATTTGAGAAGTGGCGAGTGGAAAAAAGAATCTGGGAATCAGGAGAGTATCCACTCTGCTAGCTCTGGCATTCACACACACACACACACACACACACACACACACACACACACACACACACACACACACACACACACACACACACACACACACACACAGTGTGTAGGGAAGGTCTCAGTTTCCATCCTTGGGAAGCATCAGGAGGGGTGGCAGCAGATGCAGAAACTAGTCCCAGCGGGAAGGCAGCGGTCTCCTGGTCTCCTTTACACCTTTTCATCCCAGCTTTCACTTTCAGCACTCTTGGCCTTTTCTTGCATTGTGTCCTGGGTCCAAATAATCAGGGTATGAAGATAATTCTTTTGCTCAGCTCCTCTGGAAAGAAAGTTCCCTTGCCATTGTAACCCCTAACGTTTGTAACCCCTAGATGTTCCTGCAGTAAGCTGAATTTTGTAAGAGCTTTTTGGTTTTGTGTGGTTTCTTCTGTTTAATTGAAATGCTTCCTGTTTGGCCTTTCAAATGACCTGAAATTCCTATCAGAAAAATTGATATTGATGTCTCAGAAGAAACAGATAAAGTGACCATCGATACGACTGAGAAAAATAATTACTGACAGACCTCTTGCCAGATGAGGCAGCTTGGCAGACTACAGTGTTCAGATTTTTCTGAAGATAAAATCCTTTTTTTGTATGTATGTGTATGTGTAAGTATATGCGTGCATGCTAGGTCATTCAGTCGTGTCTGACTCTGTGCAACCCTGTGGACTATAGCCCACCAGGCTCCTCTGTCCATGGGATTCTCCAGGCAAGAATACTGGAGTGGCTTACCATGCCCTCCTTCAGGGGATCTTCCTGACCCAAGGATGGAACCCCCATCTCTTAGGCCTCCTGCATTGGCAGGCAGGTTCTTTACCACTAGTGCCACCTGGTTGGTGTATATGTATATATAAACTCTCCCAAGCCTTTCCTCTTCAATCTAAGGCACGCTCATCAAGTTTTTAAAACTAGTTCCATTCAACGGGATTTTTTGTCAAGAATGGGAGATCAGGAAGACTAAGGCATATTCACCCCTGCCCTTCATGCCTTGAGATTTATGCCTCAACCTCCTGCTTTGCTAGACACCACCCAGTGTTTCACACTCCACACAGCCTGTCCTGTGGTTTCCCTCTGCAAGAATACCTTTCCTGCCCCATGCACCAGCTGAACCATATCCCTGCTTTCAAGGGCTCTGCAGACAGGGAACAGCCCTCCTCCCCTTCCTGGGTGGTAGGCCCTCTCAGCTTTCTACAGGCTGCAAGCCTGGCGCATGATCACTGCCATCTTGTACACTTAGGAGAGCCCATTGGGAAAACTACACAACACAGAGGCACACCACCACCCAGGCCCTCCATCCTGCTAGAACTTTAATCTTGCTTGGCCAAATCTACTTTCCCTGCTCAAAGGAAAAGAAGGGGAAGTACTCATAATTCCCCACTGAGCACAGTCCAGCTACATAAAAACCATTCAATAAAAATATGTATGTAGTGCCAGAAGGTCACCATCAATCATTAACTTAGCTACCCTTGAGTGTTGATATCTTATCTTATGCCTGTCCTGATCAAGACACTAGCTAGCAGGAATGGAGGGCCAAGTCCATTTGGGTGTAAAGCTGGGTAATTAAAGATATGATCTGCACTAAGATTTGACATTCCTAAGGAAATTAAAAAAACACATAATATGTAGATATGTGAAGCACAAATATTAGTTTTTACTGCAGTAGAATAACATAACGGAATATTTGTCATCTTAACCAATTCGAAGTGTAGAGTTCAGGGGTATTACGTATATTCACACACGTGTGGCAGCAACCAACGTCCAGAACTTTTTTATCTTGCAAAACTGAAACTCTTACCCGTTAAATTACAACCTCCATTTTGCCCACCCCATTGGCAGTCACCATTCTACCTTCTATTTATTAACTGACTGCTCCAGAAACCTGGGATAGTAGAGTCATAAAATAACACTTGTCTTTTGTTGCTGGCTTATTTCACTTAGCATAATGTTCCCAACGTTCATCCTTGAATCTAGCATGTGTCAGAGTTTCCATCCTTTTTAAGGCTGAATAATGTTCTGTTGTATGTTTACACCACGTTTTGTTTATTCATTCAGCTGCCAATGACCATTTGGGCTGATTCACCTCCTAGCTATTGTGACTAGTGCTGCTACGAACACGGGTGTACAAATATCCCTCTGAGGTTCAGAAGTGGAATTGCTGACCATATGATAATTCTATTTTTAATTTTTTGAGGCAACATCATGCAGTTTGCCATAGCAGTTGCCTCATTTCATGTTCCCACCAATAGTGCAAAGAGTTCCAGTTTCTCTATATCTTTGCCAACAGTAAATATGTTCTGTTTTTTTGATAGTAACTACTCTACTGGGTATAAGGTAACATATCATTGTGGTTTTGATTTGCATTTCCCTAATGCTTTACTTAATATCTTCTGCTTCTGTGAGGTCCATACAATTTCTGTCCTCTATTGGGCCCATCTTTGCATGAAATGTTCCCTTGGTATCTCTAATTTTCTTGAAGAGATCTCTAGTCTTTCCCATTCTATTGTTTTCCTCTATTTCTTTGCACTCATCACCGAGGAAGGCTTTCTTATCTCTCCTTGCTATTTGCATAGCAAAGAATTCAAATGGGTATAGCTTTCCTTTTCTCCTTTGCTTTTCGCTTCCCGTCTTTTCACAGCTATTTGTAAGGCCTCCTCAGACAGCCATTTTGCTTTGTTGCATTTCATTTTCTTGGGGATGGTCTTGATTCCTGTCTTCTGTACAATGTCACGAAACTCTATCCATAGTTCATCAGGCACTCTATCAGATCTAGTCCCTTAAATCTATTTCTCACTTCCACTGTGTAGTCATAATGGATTTGATTTAGGTCATACCTGAATGGTCTAGTGGTTTTCTCCACTTTCTTCAATTTCAGTCTGAATTTGGCAATAAGGAGTTCATGATCTGAGCCACAGTCAGCTCCCAGTCTTGTTTTTGCTGACTGTATAGAGCTTCTCCATCTTTGGCTGCAAAGAATATAATCAATTGGATTTCGGTGTTGACCATCTAGTGATGTCCATGTGTAGAGTCTTCTTTTGTGTTGTTGGAAGAGGGTGTTTGCTATGACCAGTGCATTCTCTTGGCAGAACTCTATTAGCCTTTGCCCTGCTTCATTCTGTACTCCAAGGCCAAATTTGCCTGTTACACCAGGTGTTTCTTGACTTCCTAGTTTTGCATTCCAGTCTCCTATAATGAAAAGGACATCTTTTTTGGGTGTTAGTTCTAGAAGGTCTTGTAGGTCTTCATAGAACTGTTCAACTTCAGCTTCTTCAGCATTACTGGTTGGGGCATAGACTTGAATTACCGTGATATTGAATGGTTTGCCTTGGAAACGAACAGAGATCATTCTGTCGTTTTTGAGGTTGCATCCAAGTACTGCAGTTTGGACTCTTTTGTTGACTATGATGGCTACTCCATTTCTTCTAAGGGGTTTCTGCCCACAGTAGTAGACATAATGGTCATCTGAGTTAAATTCACCCATTCCAGTCCATCTTAGTTCACAGATTCCTAGAATGTCAATGTTCACTCTTGCCATCTCCTGTTTGACCACTTCCAATTTGCCTTGATTCATGGACCTAACATTCCAGGTTCCTATGCAATATTGCTCTTTACAGCATCGAACCTTGCTTCTATCACCAGTCCCATCCACAACTGGGTGTTATTTTTGCTTTGGCTCCATCCCTTCATTCTTTCTGGAGTTATTTCTCCACTGATCTCCAGTAGCATATTGGGAACCTACTGACCTGTGGAGTTCATCTTTCAGTGTCCTATCTTTTTCCCTTTTCATACTGTTCATGGGGTTCTCAAGGCAACAATACTGAAGTGGTTTGCCATGCCCTTCTCCAGTGGATCACATTCTGTCAGACCTCTCCATCATGACCCATCTGTCTTGGGTGGCCCCACACGGCATGGCTTAGTTTCATTGAGTTAGACAAGGCTGTGGTCCGTGTGATCAGATCAGCTAGATGTCCATGAGTATAGTTTCAGTCTGTCTGCCCCCTGATCCCCTCTCTCAGTGCCTACCATCTTACCTGGGTTTCTCTTACCTTGGACACGGGGTCTCTCTTCACGGTTGCTCCAGTAAAGCGCAGCCACTGCTCCTTAAACTCAGACGTGGGGTAACTCCTCTCAGCTGCCATCATTTTTTTCATCATTTTTTTTCATGCATTTTTCATCATTTCATGCAAAGATGGGCTCAATAAAGGACAGAAATGGTATGGACCTAACAGAAGCAGAAGATATTAAGAAGAGGTGGCAAGAATACACAGAAGAACTGTACAAAAAAGATCTTCATGACCCAGATAATCACGATGGTGTGATCACTCACCTAGAGCCAGACATCCTGGAATGTGAAGTCAAGTGGGCCTTAGAAAGCATCACTATGAACAAAGCTAGTGGAGGTGATGGAATTCCAGTTGAGGTATTTCAAATCCTCAAAGATGATGCTGTGAAAGTGCTGCACTTGATATGCCAGCAAATTTGGAAAACTCAGCAGTGGCCACAGGACTGGAAAAGGTCAGTTTTCATTCCAATCCCAAAGAAAGGCAATGCCAAAGAATGCTCAAACTACTGCACAATTGCACTCATCTTACATGCTAATAAAGTAACGCTTAAGATTCTCCAAGCCAGGCTTCAGCAATATGTGAACCGTGAACTTCCAGACGTTCAAGCTGGTTTTAGAAAAGGCAGAGGAACCAGAGATCAAATTGCTAACATCTGCTGGATCATCAAAAAAGCAAGAGAGTTCAAGAAAAACATCTACTTCTGCTTTATTGACTATGCCAAAGCCTTTGACTGTGTGGATCACAATAAACTGTGGAAAATTCTGAAAGAGATGGGAATACCAGACCATCTGACCTGTCTCTTGAGAAACTTGTATGCAGGTCAGGAAGCAACAGTTAGAACTGGACATGGAACAACAGGCTGGTTCCAAATAGGGAAAGGAGTACATCAAGGCTGTATATTGTCACCCTGCTTATTTAACTTATATGGAGAATACATCATGAGAAATGCTGGGATGGAGGAAGCACAAGCTGGAATCAAGACTGCCGGGAGAAATATCATCACCTCAGATATGCAGATGACACCACCCTTATGGCAGAAAGTGAAGAAGAACTAAAGAGCCTCTTGATGAAAGTGAAGGAGGAGAGTGAAAAAGTTGGCTTAAAGCTAAACATTCAGAAAACTAAGACCATGGCATCCAGTCCCATCACTTCATGGCAGATAGATGGGGAAAGAGTGGACACAGTGGCTGACTTTATTTTTCTGGGCTCCAAAATCACTGCAGATCGTGATTGCAGCCATGAAATTAAAAGACGCTTACTCCTTGGAAGGAAAGTTATGACCAACCTAGACAGCAAATTAAAAAGCAGAAACATTACTTTGCCAACAAAGGTCCATCTAGTCAAGGCTATGGTTTTTCCAGTAGTCATGTATGGATGTGAGAGTTGGACTATAAAGAAAGCTGAGCACAGAAGAACTGATGCTTTTGAACTGTGCTATTGGAGAAGACTCTTGAGAGTCCCTTGGACTGCAAGGAGATCCAACCAGTCCATCCTAAAGGAGATCAGTCCTGGGTGTTCATTGCAAGGACCGATGTTGAAGCTGAAAGTCCAATACTGTGGCCACCTGATGTGAATAACTGACTCATTTGGAAAGACCCTGATGCTGGGAAAGATTGAGGGCAGGAGGAGAAGGGGACGACAGAGGATGAGATGGTAGATGGCATCATTGACTCGGTGGACATGGGTTTGGGTGGACTCTCGGAGTTGGCGATGGACAGGGAGGCCTGGCGTGCTGAGGTTCATGGGGTCGCAAAGAGTCGAACACGACTGAGTGACTGAATTGAGCTGAATGATTTACTATGTTGAGAAACTTCTTATATATTTGTGGTTTGTAGATCATCTTTGGAGAAATGTAACCCATTTTTAAATTGGGTTACTTTTTATAGTTGTCATTGGGTTTTAGAAGTTGTTTTTATTTTTTTAATATATTCTGAAAATTAATCCCTTATCAGGTATATGATTTGCAAATATTTTCTCCTATACCCTAGCTAGACTTTTCACTCTGTTTGTTGTGACAAATATTCAATTTGAATATGGTCACAATAAGTCTCAAGGGCCAGGATTTTAAATTTCCTGAAGATTATAGAAAACAGACTCGTTCTTCATACAAACAAAACTGTTTCTGAATTTCCTAAAAACTCTGGAACTTTGAGATTAGAAGATCAGAGGGCAGGGTTTGGAAATTTTCAACGTATGTAAATCGTGGTGCATTTTTCCCCAGAAGGAGCATGGTTTGTCTGATAAAAGAGAAGTGGTATGTAAAAGATGTCAGATAAACAAGCAGGTGGACACCCTCAGGCAGGAGTAAGGCAGGGAATGCAGAACCAACCGTCCAAACGATGACGTACAAAAATCAGGATTCTCGCCCGGAAACCTAAAGAGAGAGGATCCTAACCAATCTACACGAGATCATGAAGAAGGACAGAAGTCAAGCAGCAACATAATTTCATTCAAGATTTAGATTTGTTCAAGGGATCACGCTTTCAGCTCACAATGAAGTTAATCAGCAAGGTTTAGAGATCAGTCCCATTAAGTTAGTCAGAACACAGTATGCTTTTGGATGACTGCTTCGTGCCTCTAAAGAAATGATGACAGCAAATAGCTTGGAGAAAAGCAATAACAAAACTTATTTCATACTTTTAAATTTTAGCCCACAGAACAAAGCTTTACTTGAAAATTCAGAACCTAAGAGGTTTGGGAACTGGACTCCTCTTAACTCCTGAGTGCCAAGTCCAGCACATGCCCACTGGCAGAGCGTGCTGCCCAGCGTCCTCCGTGCTTCCAGCTGGAGGGCCCGTCTGGAGCCTCAGGTGACCCTGCTTGTGTAGCGACAAGATGGAAAGCTCAGAATAGTCTCACTCTGTTGCCACAGTGGAGGCCTACCCGAGGCAACAGGCAGGTGCCAGAGCAAATAGAGACATCAGATATTGATTTTGGAAACTTATCCCAGAACACTGACCCGGGCCAAAGGGAGCTTAGCGTTCTGGATATAAACGAGGAAGGCAGCAGTTTGTCAGAGGAACACTGACAGCCATCCACCCAGCAGCTCGGGTCAGGGAGACCTGAAAAGAGAGACTTGTAAACCAGCAGAATCAGGCCCAGTGTGCCTGGTGGACAAGGAACATGATGATTAATGGGCAGATCCTAAGGCACAAGCAGAGACTGACTTAAATTTCTATTAGGTGAGGTGAAAGTCACTCAGTCATGTCCAACTCTTTGTGACCCCATTGCCTGCCAGGCTACTCTGTCCATGGAATTCTCCAGGCAAGAATACTGGAGTGGCTTGCCATTCCCTTCTCCAAATTGCTATTAATCTTTATACTAATAAAAAAATTCAGCCGAAGCAAACAAAACGGAGCACCTACTTCACATTGTGCTGTGTAGGAGAATCAAGGAAGTACAGGTCACCTAATTTTCTACTGCAAAGCATTCCTAGAAACTCATGTAAGAAAACTAATAGATCATTACACAGTGGACTGTTCTTTCCTGTAGGGATGAGAGTGTTATTTAGTATTGACTTCCTAATCCAGCAATAAATTAGAAGGCAAGGTTCCACATATAAATGTCTATACATTTAAAATAAGAAAAGTGTGTTCCACATTCAGATAAAATGCACATTACATACTGATTATATACAAGCCCCATGAACTATAAACTATCAACGACACAAAAATACAACTCTGTCACTTTGGATTTATTAATATAGGTAACAGCAATTGCCTGCATTTATTGAGCACCTACTGGATGCCACCACATGCTAAAAGCTTTACCTGCATTATATTATTTAATATCCTCTCAACAAAGTTATGAGGAAACTGAGGCTTCAAATGGTAACACCACTTCTCCAAAGATAACTCTTAAATAAGTGATTTAACTGGGTTTTCAATCCAAGGCGTCTACTTTGAGAACAGGTGGTCTTAAAGCTGTGCTATACAACCTAAAACAGTAACACTTAAGCATTTCATATGTCCATGGAATTTGAGAGCTGGACAAGGCATTGGATAGGTCAGTTCCTTTATGTTATAAATAATGAATGGTAAGATTAAGAGAAGTGAAATTATTAGTATTTATAATGGTATCTTAGTGGCAGAGCCATGGCCAGAATTTTATTGATTTCGAGATCCAAATTCTTTCCATCTCACTCAACTGACTCAAGAGTCTCTTTTCCCTTTACTCAAACAATTTTAAGACCTAGTATGAGTTCCATATACAAAATGAACACTCAGGTTGCATACACAAAATGAATACTCAGGTTTCCTGAAGAATGCCAGTAATGATTGGTTACCTAACCTATTAATTACCTATTACCTTAAAACTTTGTGGTTTTAAAAAAACTAAAGTTTGAAGGGATGGAGTTCAAGAGTTGGGTCTGGGTTGTCCTGGCTCGGGATCTCTCATTTATTTGCAGTCAGGCTGCAGGCATCTGAAGGCTTGACTGTGGCTGCAGGAGCCACCATCACGATGGCTCGCTCACATGGTTGTTGGGAGGAGGCCTCAGTTCTTCGCCTTGTCAGCCTCTCCACTGGTTACTTGGTGGCATGGCACTCAAGTGGAGGAGAACTGGGTTCAGATCTTGAGGGGAGGAGTATCAAAGAATCCGTGGACAGATTTTAAAACCGTATCCACCTAGCAGAACTCCTCCTCTTCCTTTTCTTTCTCTCTTTTTCCCTTCTTTCTTTGTTTTTCTTTGGTTAACCGTTGCCTTTGTTTTGTCTGGTGTCCTTCCCTCTTCCAGTATGACTCAGAGATAAATCCTGATTAGTCTGAGTAAACTACAGCAACCACATTCTTCCTAACAGTGACTTTTTAAAAGGGAATTATGACCCATACACATCAGGGGAGGTCTGTTGGAGGCTCCAGGAGAAAGATTTCCTTTCTTTTAAGAAGAAGCACAGAGAAGGAGATGTCATTTTCTGTTGCTGGACCTTTTCATGTGTTGATGGGATGCCTGGAGCTGTGGCAGCCGTCTTGTAACCATCCAGACAGCTAGTCTGAGGACACAGGTAACATGCTCAGGGGACGACAGAGAGGAACATTAAAGAGAACCTAGGTCGTGATGATGTTGCCAAGTGACTGCATTTACCAACCCTGGAGGATATTCCCAACCTCTGCAGTTCTTGTTACATGAGATAATACATGTTCTTTTTTGCTTAAGCTATTCTGAGTTGTGTTTTCTGTTATTTCCAACCAAAGCCCACATATACTACCTAACATCTTGTTTAGGATTAATTCTAGTTCCAAAAGGTGGAGGTAGTGCTTTTCTTGACATAGTGCCAGGCCAGAGCCACAAAGCACTTATTAATTCAGAATCTACAATGAGTAACACAGACTCATAAGGACTTTTCAGAATATAAAGACAAAAAATGCTTTTCCCCATCCAGTCAGGACAATATACCCCCTCAGCATTTTCTAATTATGTTCCTTTATTTTCTGATTATCTTTGGAAGTTTGTGCTGTGCTTAGTTGCTCAGTTGGGAAGTTTAGAGTTGGCAAAAAGGAAAGGAACGAAAAGCAAGATAAAAGCTTCATCTCCTTGTATTCCCCTACTCGCTCTGGATCTATCACCTAAAACCATCCTCTCTCTTCTATCTCCTCTACCTAGCTAGATCTTACACCCTTTTCAGGGTTTTTCAAGTTCACATCTTAAGTTGAGAGCACTGCAGTTCATTTCACTTTCATCTGTAATTCCTCTGGAGTCACAGTAACACATTGCCAACCACCTGGAGACATCTCTTGGGTTACATATTCCATATTGCTTTGTCTCCGGTTTCTTTCCTGCCTTCCCTAGCATATTCTAAACTTCCCTGAGTTTAGGGACCGTATTTCATTCTTTAAAGATTCATACAGAGGGACTTCCTGGCAGGCCAGTGGTTAAGATGCCACGCTTCCACTGCAGGGGATGTGGATTCGATCCCTGGTGGGAGAACTAAGATCCCATGCGGTGTGGCAAAAAAAAAAAAGATTTATATGGTGCTTAACTGCCCACGGATGTTTATAACTAGGACTTGATATATTGATTTAAAAGACAAGCAAATATATGAGGGTAGAAAGAAGAGAGAAAGAGGAAAACCAAGGAATGTATATAATTCTGATTTGGCTTATCTTAGAATTTACAAAGCAATGGTCTGGGTGCAGTGTGATTCCTAAAATAATCATGTATTTTTCTTCATCATTCCTGCACCTCGGTATCAGGTGGGGAGGATGGAGAAACTGAATGTGTTCCTGGATGTAGGTTTGCGGGGCTTCCAGACTCAGTCCATGTTCTCCAGATCTCTATAGTCCCTGGTGCTTTTAGTCATGGCTTGCTTGTCTCAAATGTACTTTCAGTCTTTAAGCACTTGTGTTTCCAATGATGGCTCCTCAGGGGACAAAATAACAGTAAAAGCAGTTGATACCACTGTCATTTTTGTCAAGGAATTTTTAAGCGAGTTCCAAATGGACCTGATGAATTCCCATAATACAACACAAGGTAATTTCCAAGGACAGAAATCTCTACTGGCACTTCCTTCAGCCCTTAAAAAAAAAAGTGCCATTTATTCTACAGGCCCCTGCCAAACGCTGCATTGCTCCCGAGAGTAATGTAAATTTACCTTCAGCATTGTAGCCAGAGCTGTAAATTCTGTCTGTGGTTGCGGTCATCTATTTTCAGAAGTTCTAGAAAGATAATGTCTCAGTAGAAATATCTAGAATTTTTTTTAGGAGGACTCTTTTTGAAAAATTTTCCTTTAATTTAAACCATCAGATATACAGGATGCAGAAAGACAATTCAATCAGATACCTTAGAATTGTTTCCTTATATGAAAAGAATGGATGGAAAATTACTTAATAGAGTCATACTTCTTTCTGGACAACTGCTGGTGATGATGTATTTAAAAAACAAAAATCTCCAAGCAACCAGGTTTCTTTCTTTGTTCTTTTATTTTCCTAGTCTTTGTTCCCCTTTGTTTTTCTCACTTTGTACTTTTGTCTCAATTTCTTTAAAAAATACACTCTTGAGAGCCCCTTGGGCAGCAAGGAGATCAAACCAGTCAATCCTAAAGGAAATCAACCCTGAATATTCATTGGAAGGACTGATGCTGAAACTCCAATACTTTGGCCACCTGATGCGAAGAGCCCACTCATGGAAAAGACTCATTTTAGGAAAGATTGAGGGCAGGAGGAGAAGGGGACAACAGAGGATGAAATGGTTGGATGGCATTACCAACTCAATGAGTTTGCGCAAACTCCGAGAGATAGTGAAGGACAGGGAAGCCTGGTGTGCTGAAGTCTATGGGGTCGCAAAGAGTCAGACACAACTTAGCAACTGAACAAAATGGCCCCAAATGAAGAGATGTATAAACAAGTAATATGGTCCTTGTTTCAGCTTTTCTACACCAGCCAGGAACTTGAACTCCCCTTAGAAGCCATGACTGTAGGAGCACATACATTTTTTGGGAAAAAATTGTAGGGCTTCCCTGGTAGTTCAGTGGTAAAGAATCCACCTACCAATGCAGGAGACACAGGTTTGAATCTTGATCCAGGAAGACCCCATATGCCCATAGGAAGTAAGCCCAACACCACAACTATTGTGCCTGTGCTTTAGAGCCCGGGAACCACAACTAATGAAGCCTGTGTGCCCTAGAGTCCTGCTCTGCAACAAGAGAAGCCACCACAACGAGAAGCCTGCACATCGCAACTAAAGAGTAACCCCTACTCCCTGCAACCAGAGAAAAGCCTGAGAGCAGCAACGAAGACCCAGAACAGCCAAAAATAAATAAATCAATTAATTTTAAAAAGTTCTTTTAAATTTGATGTTTTCTATGGGCACCCTAAAACAATTATAAAGTAGCATCAAAGATCACCATAACAAATATAATAATAATGAAAAAATTTGAAATATTGCAGAATTACCAAAGTTTGACACAGAGACACAAAGCAGGCAAATACTGTTGGGAAAATGGCTTCTGTAGACTTGCTTAATACAGGGTTTTTACAATTTGCAAAAAACACAGATGAGCACATACACTTTTGATGTTTTCATTGTGTGAAGACATGAAAATTTCATTATGTTTCTTCATGAACCCTCATCTTCTCCCAAATGACTTCCGCAGTGAACAAGTGTTTGGGCCTCACTGTCTCCCACAGCCAGCCAAGTTCATTTATGATGTTAGTTCTGGCTAGGAGGTGATCTGTAGCTCACAGTCAGGAAGAGACTGAACAGTTCTTGCCCCACATCCTTGGTTTAATTAATGCACAGAGACAACAGACGAAATGGGCCCAGCTGCTGTGTCCAGGGTCATTTCCCTAAGCCCACCTCTCTGCTCCCCCGAGAAACGGGATCCCATCACGGCTAACATCTACTGCAGCCTGATCATGATCCCCACTGGTCCTCATTGCAGGCTAAAAGAATTTCATTTCTTTTGAATGCTGTGAATGTAAACCCATGTGTAACCAAACTCTGAATGTGATGCCAAGAACAGCCATCGTTTGAAAAGTAACAATTACTGCTTCTTAACTCTCAGCTTTGACGCTCAGATTTTAGTGTGTTTGGGAATCATCTGAGGATGCTTGGTACAATGCACACTCCTGTGCCCCACCTCAGACAACTGAAACAGACTGGGAAAGTCATTTCCAAGAATCTGTCTTCTCAGTAAGCACTCTTAGGCACTCACAATGAAGGAAACGTAACAGTCTAGGCTATGAAACAGTGTCTTAGAGAATATACTCCTGGTTCTAATGATAGGAAAAACATGTTCATTTTAATAACTGTTCATTGGGAGAGATTATTCATACAATAAACTATATACCTGCATTGTGTTCTGTACTGAATACCATATATATATATATGTATGCATATTATATATATATATAAATCCTTTTTAATTTTCATTAAATTAATTTTCATTTCATCTCATATGCATTAGAACTTCAGTAAAAGGACATTTGTGGGTACATGTACATACTTATGTATCAACTTACTGCATTAATATAGAAATTCATCATCTTAGAAAAAATTAGAAGCTTCTCTCCGTAAAATATTTGTATCCATTAACAAGGTAAAGACATTAATATACAAAAAGCATTTAGAATAATGCCAGTTGGACACTCAGTTGTGTCCAACTCTTTGTGACCCCACGGACTATACAGTCCATGGAATTCTCTAGGCCAGAATACTGGAGTGAGTAGTCTTTCCCTTCTCCAGGGGCTCTTCCCAACCCAGGGATCGAACCCAGGTCTCCCGCACTACAGGTGGATCCTTTACTAGCTGAGCCACAGCAAATGCTTCATCATCATTATTAGCATTATAACGAGTTGTTCACAATTTAATGGGGCTTCCCATGCAGCTCTAGTAGTAAATAACCCACCTGCCAATGCAGGCGAGGCAAGTTCGAGCTCTGGGTCAGGAAGAACCCCTGGAAGAAGAAATGGCAATGCACTCCAGTATTGTTTCCTGGAGAATCCAATGGAGAGAGGAGCCTGGCGGACTACAGTCCATAGGGTCACAAAGACTCAGACACAACTGAAGCAACTTAGCACACACACTTTAATAATAATTACCTCAATTTTGTATAGGTTCTTCACACCTCAATAATCCATCCTAAATTCTGTCATCTCTTGATGACATATTCCATAATTGATGCTGAAATAAGGATTTAAAAAATGTCTGTGATCACTTTGGCTAAATGGATTCTAAAATACTCAACGTAAACTGGAAAATTTTCATGCAAATTGGTCATATCCAATTTGAATGTCTTTAATATTTTCAGGAGATAGGACCAATTACAATCTGTTTAACACATCCTCTAAAATACAACATATATTAGTCTAGGTCTACTGAGATGTGGACACCAAGACAATATCAAACGTGCAAGAATTATTATCTTCTTTTTAGGGAAATAGGGAGAGGCATCAGAATGCAATGCAAGACACCCCCAAGGGAAGGTGAGAGGAAGGTAGCAAGTGGTAGGGTCTTAGACTCAGGGTCTGGGGAGCCCCTCAGTTGAGGTCAGATGTCAGAGGAGCCCCGGGTCACCCAGGGCAGGGATGCTTTGGTCCATGGTTGGCTGGGAGTGGCCCTGGTAGCTTTCAAAGAATGTTTTTCTGCAGATAGTTTCATGGATTCTCTGCAAAGCATTTGGGAGAGTTTTCTTGTGGTCATGTTCCAGAAAGTTCCCAAGGAGGGTTTGCTATGTGTGGATTTCATGGAAACAAGTGGGGAAGTTCCAGGGATGGCTCCTGGCTGAGTAGATGCTGAAAACACACAGCCCTTTAATCTTCCCTTTCTCATATTTCTCTCTTGTTCCATCAAGCCAACCACTGCTCTCCCACAAAATAAAGTGTGAAGATCCTGCCTTTGTTTTGTTGAAACGCGAGGAGAGTCAGGCTCACCTGCTCACTCTGGCCACTGCCCTGCACCCACCCTTTCAGGACTCGGTCAGGTACCACTTCCTCCTGCATCTCCTGAGCCCTGGCTCCAGCGTGAGCCATGCCCACAGATCACATATATAAACCTAGAAAGTGAAGTTGCTCAGTCGTACACGACTCTTTGTGACCCCATGGACTGCAGACTACCAGGCTCTTCCATCCATGGGATTTTCCAGGCAAGAACACTGGAGTGGGTTGCCATTTCTTTCTCCAGGGGATCTTCCTGACCCAGGGATCAAACCCAGGTCTCCCACATTGCAGGCGGACGCTTTACCGTCTGAGTCACCAGGGAAGCCCAACACATATATATCAACATACATAATATACACATATGTGTTTAAAACTGCTGGAACTAAAGATGAAAGCTCCTTTTCCCTGGCAGACCTGAGACCATCAAGCAATTCATCTGCCACTTCCCAGCCCTTGACCTCCTGACCCCTCTGGGTGTTGCCTGGCAACCACCCTCAAACCCCAGGGCATCATTTCTGCTCCCCTCTCTCCTCTGAGTCCCCTCCCATGTGGACTGGAGAAGAGTGGAGAGAGATGGGGGTCACTGAGACAGGGAACAAACAAAATCTCTATGACAATTTCCAGGTGTCCTGACAGCACTGGAGGGACAGAAGGGACTCAATAGAAGGGCGTGCAACTGGGTCCCTGGGTGCCAAAGACAAACTGCTGCAACTTCTCAACTGAGCTGAGGGCCAGTTCGCACACTGAGGAGTTATTCTGCTGAACGGCGTTGAGGCAGAGGGCTGGCCAGAACAGGAAGCAAGGCTTTCAAGCCTTCAAATTCAACATTTCTGCATTGAGGTCCATCCCTTGAAAGAGGAGTTGCCTTATAAAACTTTATTGTCTGAGAAAAATTTTTATTTAAAGATAGAAATATTTTTACTATTATCTTTTTTTCTTTTTCCAGTCTTCATTGCAGCACACAGACTTCTCTAGTTGAGGCTCCACAACTCACAGGCTTAGCTGTTCCATCACACGTGTGATATTAAGTTTTCCATCCAGGGAGTGAACCCACATCCCCTGCACTGGAAAGAGGATTCTTAACCACTGGACCACCAGGGCCATCCCTTTACTATTATCTTGAAAGCAACATCTGATTTGACTACTTCTAAAGAACTGAAAACTAGTCTTGCATGGTATATCACTGTCTTCAGCAAAGGGTAAGTTGAGGAGCAGCCTTGTAAAGAGCAGAGATTTCACAACATTTCATGCTTCTGTAAAGCAGGGTGGACACTGCCAAATACTGCATAAGAAAACAAATTTCCATCCTTCTCCACCACCTCATACGCATCAGGATTGCAAGCATGGGGCTGGAAGTGGAGGGGAAAGGACGGGGCCGTGGTGAGGGAGAGCTGAAGAACCAGGTCTGAGGCTGTAAATATTCAGGGCCACAGCCGAGGTCAAGCCAACGCCAGGAGAGCCTCAGAATTCCAGGTTGAAGGGCAGACCTCAGAATGCCTGGCATTTCTGTTCAAACATGCTCATTTCCTCCCCTCCCCTCAGTCCTGGCCAGCAAGGAGATCCTTCAAGCCATTTGCACTTAGGAAAGCTCAAGAAATCCCCTTGGTTCTTGGTGTGGACCAGGTGAGCAGTTAACAGAAAATAAAGAAAAAGAAGAGTCTGCTAGAACCCAGAGCTTGAGAGCTGTCAAACAAAACCGAGAAATGTGGAGGAACAACACAGCTCTCACACAGAACTCATCTTCCCCCAAGGACACGATGAAGTGAACTAACTTTCACAGCAGTGCTGTCAAGAAGATAGGTCCGTCTCTTCATCTTCTTTGTATGGCTGGAAGAACCAAGAATGAGGAAAGACACCATTCTACAGAGGCCGAAAAGAAGATTTGGAAGACAGCTCTCATGGGCTTCACTGGGCGTGGCTGGTCTGGCTGTGCCTCCCGCTTCTCCCTGAGTCACCTGGACTTCACCGTTAGCTAGCATTCTCAGGAACCTGCAGGGCCACAGCACTGGCGGCTCTGAAGTATATCTGCTCCTCACACAGGAGGCAGCTCTTTGCAGCAGACGGGGACACAGGCTCGAGAAGGAGGTGGGCCTGGATTGGAATCCCAGCTCTCTTACCTGCTCTATAATCACAGCTCAGGCTCCGTTTCCTCACCTGTGACACAATGAGCCACAGCAGCTTCCTCTTTCTCTAGCCAGTAAAACTTAAAACAGCTCTGCCATATTTTAGCTGCTCTCCCGATTTCTCAAAACACAGCCTCCTCTGCCCCCCTTCTTTGCTCACCCCAGATCCATTGGTTCCCAGTGGGGATGAGAAATGAGGAGCACTGATTTGGAAAGGCTGATCTCTAGTTGAAAGCGAAGCAGCAAGCATGACAGTGAAAAAGCGGTTGTATTCTAGGACACTGGAGCGTGGAGGGAAAGAAAGTGGAAGTGACAGTCACTCAGTCATGTCCAACTCTATGCTGCTCTGTGGACTAGAGCCTGCTGGGCTCCTCTGTCCATGGGATTCTCCAGGCTAGAATACTGGAGTGAGTTGTCATGCCCTTCTCCAGGGGATCTTCCCAACCCAGGGATTGAACCTGGGTCTCCTGCATTGTAGGCAGGTTCTTTACAGTCTGAGCCACCAAGGAAGCCCCTGTGGCGGGAAGCAAAGTGATAACAACGATTGTGAGGGGTAACGAGAAGGGGCAGAGAACAGGGTTGATGCTTTTGCAAGAGGAAGGAGGCTCCTGTGTCCTGTGCAAAGGACTCAAGTATCCTCAAAAATCAACCTTGACTTCTCTATTTGTACATATCATTGAATTCTTTTTCACTTAGCAAATAACTGTTGAGCATGTGTTATACTCTGGGCACCATACAAGCACCAGGGAAACAAGAATGAATGAGACAGTGCCTGTCCTTGGGGGCTCCGAGCCTAGAGGAGCCGCAGATTGAAACATGATCTAAAAAAAGTGTGTCATTTTAAAAAAGGGTACAAACAAACTTATCTACAAAATAGAAATAGAGTTACAGATGTAAAAAACAAACTTATGGTTACCAGGCAGTGGCAGGGACAAACTGGGAGATTGGGATTGACATATACACAAGCTGCTGCTGTTGTTGAGTCGCTGAGTCATGTCTGACTCTTTGCAACCCCATGCACTGCTTATATGCAAAACAGATAACTAAGGACCTACTGTAGAGCACAGGGAACTCTCCTCAGTATTCTGTAATGGCCCATATGGGAAAAGAACCTAACAAAGAGCGGATATATGTCTATGTACAACTGATTCACTTTGCTGTACACCTGAAACTAACACGACATTGTAAATCAACTTCTTGTTCAGTAACTAAGTCACGTCTGACTCTTTGCAATCCCATGGACTGCAGCACGCCAGGCTTCCCTGTCCTTCACTATCTCCCAGAGTTTGCTCAAACTATGTCCATTGAGTAGATCAAGTACACCCCAATAAACTTTTTTTAAAAAGGTATATGCATCAGGAACACAGAGCAAGCAGCTATCACAGAAAGAGAACAGAGAAGTGATGGTGGATAAGATGTCACTTGGGTCCCAGACTTGAAAGCTAAATTCATTGGCAATAGGGAAGCATGTGCAGCAGAGGAAAAGCCTGAGCAAAGTTCCTGAAGCTTGAAAATGCAGAGATCTCAACATCCATCCTACACCATTAGCCTAGCCAAGTGCGGCTGGGGCCTTGCTACTTGTGGGGAAGATGCCCAGTCATGTGAGTACACACATGTTGAACTAACATTTTTTTTTCAAACTTTCATGTTTTCAAAATGATTTTCAGCATCACATTGAAATTTCAGATATACTATTTAGTACTTATCTTTAGGATTCTGCTTTAGTAACAGTTATTATGTGATTAACTAATTGAGTCACTAATGATTTGCTATAACTTTCCATCTTTTATGAAGTATTTTGCTAGTATTTGGGGTGGCTATTCTTTTTTTTGGTTGGCTCCTCTTTACACTCTTCTTAGTAATATCATTGGCTTTTTTTCTTTTTTCATAGGTGAGGCAACAGGCATGAAAAGTTCTGGAGACTTAAGTTTACAAACAAGTATTATATAAGAATCAAATTAGAATTATTTATTGATATATCCCATTTCAGTACACAAAGGAAGTAGTAAATTGAGTTAGAAAGTCGTTTTTAGCTTTATCGCTTCTATAATCTCACTGAAGAAAATCTTTTAAACATCTTCAACCTTATTTTTATCGTTTGTAAGACGAGGTTATGTGTCCTTAACTCTCCTCTCATAAACCTTGAAAAGGTAAATGAGATAACATCAATGTGATGCTCTGTATGCAAAAGTAAAGCACAAAATAAGGGCAAGATACTTTTTATCACAAACAATGTATTGTTACAACTAAGCCAGAACATCAAAAGAACACCATGGCCAATTTAAGAAAAAGAGAAGATATGGCTTCAAATGTAAGTAACAAGAGGTAAGAAATTTTATTTTAAAAGAACAAATGACTTTACCTATTTAAAAAGGAGAAATCAAACAAATTAAACATAGAATTATCATATGATCCAGCAATTCTACTTCTGGGTATCTACCCAAAAGAAATGAAAGCAAGAACATGAACAGATATTCATACACTAATGTTTATAGCGTCATTATTCACAATAGCCAAAAGGTGGACACAACTCAAGTGTCCACTGACAGATGAATGGATAAAGAAAATGTAGTGTACACACTCAGTGGGATATCATTCAGCATTACTGACGCATGGACTAAGTGGGTGCGGCTCAAAGACTAACCCAAGTGAAAGAAGCCAGTCACAAAAGGACAAACGTGGCAGGATTCCACCTACACGAGGCACTTAGAGTAGCTGAATTCACGGAAACAGGAAGTAGGGTGGCCGTTGGCAGGGGTTGGGGGAGGAGGGGAGGCAGAGTTAGTGCCTAATAGGTTAGAGCTTCAGATGGGGAAGGTGAGCAATTCCTGGAGAAGGACGATAACTGTGCAACTATGTACCTAATACCGCACAACAGTACACTCAAAAATGGTTACAATGGTAAATTCTATATTTTGTATATTTTACCACAATACCAAAGAAAACTGTTCCCTTCCCCACAGAAAAAAGGAAAACAAAAGCCTGCCCTGAATTTGATACCCAGGGATCTAAACTGGGTTCCAGCTCAGTTTCTAAGAGTTATGTGATCTCGGGTAAGATATATAATTTCTCCTCAATTTTCATTTCTATTATAAAAAGTTAATGATACCATTGTTACATGTTATAAGGCTTAAGTGTATATGAAAGCATTTATATACATTTATATATAGCATAAATATTATATATATTTATATACAATATAACCCCTGTGTTATATAAAAAATATAAAATAATCTATGCTACTTCACAGTAAGTTTTGTGAGCCGGCTACTTTAGAAGCAAAGAAACCAAAGCCCAAAAGAAGACTGTGAGGGTCGAGTGTGAGCTAACACCCACGGCACCTCAGAACATTCCAGGCCACCTGCTGCCTGACTGTGTCCCCAACTCTGGGGTCTCAGGAGAGCAAAATGATGTGTAGCTGTCCTCAAGCAGAGCACCGGGCTGCTTACAGTACTCCTCCAACTGCTTCTCATGTTGGCCAGGAATTTAGAGCGAGAAAACTGAGAAAGGCGAATACTTCATGGGCATGCTTGGAAACAGCTACGCTCTTGCTCACCTGGAAGGTCTTCTATTCCATAAATTTCATCTTTCATATATTCTAGGTGATCTGCCTCAGTCAACTCAGGTTCTCATCCTGAAGAAGGTTCTTGCTCTCTTGGCTGCTAAGGACAAAAGTGTTCCATGGGGGGAGATGCTGAGCTTTCTCAGTGCCGAGCACGGGAGCAGGGCCAGGGTAAGGTGACCTCTCACCTCACACTCCGTGGCTACAGTCAGCTGTCAGTCAGCCAAGGGCTTGAGACGTGGTGTGGCTCCACATCTGCACTGGCCTCCTCATGCCCAGGCCCATCCAAGCCAGGTCATGATCACCGTTCCACCTCCCAGAGCAGTGTTTAATTTCTAAGGAAAGGGGAACATTTGGCACAGCTGAGAGAGACCATTGTGTCTGCCTGATGCTCTTCTCCTCACGAACGGCTTCCTTAAGGAGCGGCTGAAAATCTTACAGAACCAGATTGAAGAGATTTTTGTTGTTGTTGTTTAAAAAAGTCTTTTCAAACAAACCCCAAATCCAGCTTGTAGAATCTCTGGCGACAAGAAGGATCACACAAAGGACTAAATTTTCCCAGTGCCGAGTCTGCATGGTTGAAGGCCCCAGCCAGCCTGCTTAGAGACCTTGGCCCAGGGAGCCAGCCAAACCCGCTGGAAGTTGGCCCTGCCACAAATGGAGCCAGAGGTGGGATTATTTCAGCTGGAATTTTCTCTTTCCAAAAGACTGGAATGCAGTAAGGATAAGAAGTCCTGCAGAAGACAGGTCACTGATACTCTATGTTATGATTACACGTTAATCATCGTTTTCATCATCCCTGTGGCAAAAATCGTCATTGGAGATACGGGCGGTGGTAATATACTAGACATTTACCAGGTGATACTGCCAAGCAAAACAACAAAATAGATCACTTTTATTGAAATGTCAGCAGCCCTAGATGTTTATTTTTGTGTGCAGTGTGTGGTGTGTGCATGTGGAGCTCAGGAGAAAAAGGTGGCATTTAACTTTCACCCCTCTGGGCCTTATAAATACACTGTGAGGCCATTACTTGCAATCTGGCCAGTGCTAAGCCAGGACAAAACCAAAAGGCTCAAGAGGCGGGTGCAGCTTCTCCATTTAGGATCTCTGATTCAGATTATCTACCTAAGAAAAAATTTGAATAAACAACATTTCGAAAGATTGCTTCTGTGATACGGATGGTATGTCAAGCTTGGAAATGGATTTTATTGTAGACAACTGAAACAACAGCATTCTGAATCTTGTTAATACTTAGTTTTGCTTCAACTTCCATTTAAATGCGTTAATTTCATGAATTCATTTTGAACCTGTTTTAATATTTTTTATTACAATTGAGTTGGTGGCTCATGTAGAACATTCACCAACATAAGCCACATATTTTGTACTATACAAAAATTAAAGACACAGTATTAAAATTTGTGGGATGTAGTGAAAGTAATAATTAAGAGGAAAATGTATAGCACTGTATGCATATATTAGAAAAGAAGGAAGGTCTAATAGTTTAAGCTTTTACCTTAGGACACTAGAATAAAAAAGAGCTTAAGGCTAAAGCAAGAAGAAGAAAAGAAATATAAATATTAAAGCAGGAATTGATGGAATTAAAAACAGGAAACCAACAGAGAACTCTTTGAAAAGGTAAACTTTACAAACTTCAACTAAGACTAATTAAGGAGAAAAAAGACACACATTAATAATATCAGAAATGAAAGAGGGGTCATTACTTAGTGGTCCCATTAAAAGGATAGCTCAGGAATATTATTAACAATCTGCCCACCAATCTGATCACTTAGCTGAAAAATTCTCTTTTGTATTTGAGAATAACTGCTTTACAATGTTGTGTTAGTTTCTGCTGTACAACAAAGTGAATCAGCTAAATGTATACATATATCCCCTCCCTCTTTGTACCTCCTTCCTACTCCCCCTCTCACCCCACCCATCTAGGTCATCTGAGCTGAGTTTCCTGTGCTTTACAGAAGGTTCCCACTAGCTATCTATTTTAAAGACTGTTATCGTTGTTTACTCTGATAAAGACTGTTTATTCTTATAAGTAGTATCGGACTCTTT
Source organism: Giraffa tippelskirchi (assembly GCF_054371585.1). NCBI lineage: Eukaryota > Metazoa > Chordata > Mammalia > Artiodactyla > Giraffidae > Giraffa > Giraffa tippelskirchi. The sequence continues at coordinate 55,082,849 of NC_137285.1, forward strand.
TGCAACAACTCCATGGAGTATAGCCCTCCAGGCTCCTCTGTCAATGGGATTTCCCAGGCCAGAATACTGCAGTAGATAGCCATTTCCTTTTCCAGGGGACTTTCCCCACACAGGGATGTATCCTGCATTGGCAGGTTGGTTCTTTACCACTGAGCCACCAGGAAAGACCATTTTGAAAATACCAACTGCCAAAATCAACACAAGGAGAAACAGATTATCTGAATAAGCTCACATGTTAGGGTTTTATAGAACCCTATAAATTACATATATCTCCCCAGAAGGAGATATATATGATTTATATATTTATGTGATTTTTTTTTTTATAAGGCGTTAGCTAACATGATTATCAAGGCTGGCAAGTTCAAATCTGCAGGGTGGGTCACCAGGAGAACTGACTTGCCACTCCCAGTCCTAAGGCTGTCTGCCATCAGGAAAGACCAGCAGCAAGGCCCAGTGTTGCAGACAAGGTCTGAAGATCTCCTGGAGAATTTTCTCTTGCACAGGGAAAGGCTAGTCTTTTTGCTCTTTTCAGGTCTTCCACTGATTGGATAAGTCACATTCACACTATAAATGGCCATCTACTTTACTCAAAGTCCACAGATTTAAATGTTAAGCTCACTCATAAACACCAAGAAGAACGTTTGACCAAATATCTGGGCACCCCATCACCCAGCCAAGGTGACATGTAAAATTAACTACCACAGTCTATAATTGCTGGAGAAACTGAAACTAACAACCTTGAAAAAGGAAGCACCAGCCCCAGACAATTTCACTAGTGAAGTCTGCCCAACATTTAAGGAAGAACTCACATCAGTTCTCCACAATCACCTCCAAAAGACAGGAATAAAGGAAAAGCATCCTAATCATTCCAGGATAATGCCAGCATTATCCTAATACCAAACCAGACAAAGACAGTACAAGAAGGAAAACTATAGACCAATATCTCTCAAAAACATAGATGAAAAAATTCTCAACAAAATATCAACAACTCATATTGGAGGACAAGGGGAAGAAGGGAGATGTGGGAATTCTAATAGTCTAGGACTCTAAGATTTCTAACGGTTATAGCTAAGAAAGTTAAAAATACATTTGTAACACTGCACTGTCATACCACAGTAATGTGTACTATTGTAACATTTTCCAAGATGCTAACTATCTTCATTTGCCAAAATAAAGACAATGAAGAAGACTTTAAACTCAGTTTCGGAGTACATAAAGAGCACTTGGCTTGCATGAGCTCCATCAGATACATTGAATTTTGCCTTGTTTGTCAAGTATCTACTTTCTGGGCTCTTTAGTTTGATGTGATTTTGTACAATTTTAAATTCTCTGGGGGTAGGAAATGTATCGATCCTTTTGCAAAGGTGGAAACTAAGTCTAGCCCATTAGTAAATCTGCTTCAGGCTGATGCCCCAGGACTTTGCAGGATAGCAGATTCTAGAAAGACAGAAGAAAACCAAAACCCTAGAAACCTTCCACCCTTTGCAGAATTTCCATATTTGTTAGTGAAGAGTTTTTGGTGGCCATTTCACAAGTGTGCAAACTAAGCTCAGAACATACACAAATAATACCCATTTCACAGAGCCAACTAGGAGTGTAAGCATAACCCTTGGGTCAAGAGAGAAAGACACTGTCTCTGACACCCAGTCCAAGGGCTCTTTTCTATTTGCACACTATCTCCTGCTGCCTGCATTCAAGATAGGCAGAGAGACCAGAGATTAAAATGCCAACATCCACAGGATCACAGAAAAAGCAAAGGAATTCCAGAAAAACATCTACTTCTGCTCTATTGACTACACCAAAGCCTTTGACTGTGTGCATCACAACAAATTGTGGAAAATTCTTAAAGAGATGGGAATACCAGACCACCTGACCTGCCTCATGAGAAACCTATATGCAGGTCAAGAAGCAACAGTTAGAACTGGACATGGAACAAGGGACTGGTTCCAAATTGAGAAAGGAGTACATCAAGGCTGTATATTGTCACCCTGCTTATTTAACTTATATGTAGAGTACATCATGAGAAATATCAGGCTGGATGATGAACAAGCTAGAATCAAGATTTCTGGGAGAAATATCAATAACCTCAGATATGCAGATGATACCACCCTTACCACTCTTTGAAGAAAGCAAAGAGGAACTAAAGAGCCCCTTGATGAAGGTGAAAGAGGAGAGTGAAAAAGCTGGCTTAAAACTTAACATTCCAAAAACAAAGATCATTGCATCCGTTCCCATTACTTCATGGCAAATAGATGGGAAAACAATGGAAACAGTGACAGACTTTATTTTCTTGGGTTCCTAAATCACGGTGGATGGTGACTGCAGCCATGAAATTAAAAGACAGCTGCTCCTTGGAAGGAAAGCTATGACAAATCTAGAAGCGTATTAAAAAGCAGAGACATCACTTTGCCAACAAAGGTCTGTATGGTCAAAGCTATGGATTTTCCAGTAGTCATGTACGGGATGTGAGAGTTGGGTCATAAAGAATATTGAGCCCTGAAGAATTGATGCTTTTGAACTATGGTGTTGGAGAAGACTCAAAAAGATTCTGCACACAAGATTCTGTATGGACTAGAGCATGAACTCCAAGCTCCTAACATGCTGTTTTGGATAATCCTCATTTATCGTCCAAATCCACTTTCCGTCTTTCTCACCATTGCTCTGTACCCCGGGAGTCTGATTTCCATACTCTGCCTCACCTGGCTCCCTTATTCTCCAACCTCCAGTGGGGTTTTGCCTATGGGAGACATGAATAAGAGATCAGAGGGTGAAAGAAAAGAAATGGTTGGTATTTATTCCCCCATGACTGCCTTCCTCTATTTAAATCTATAGTTTGTTTCAGGTAGCCCCTCCCCATGCTGAGTTCCCATAAATCAGTGGTTCTCAATCGGGGACGATTTAGAGAAAGTGACCTTCGTGGGGAATATACCAACTGAGTCAAGACCAGAGAGGGGAAACAACATCTTTGAGAATTTTCCCATTTTATGAACATTGGAGATTGAAGTTGAGGATGGAGAGGTTTGAGGCCATAGGGCCAGCATGTGGTCCCGTTTGGTAGCACGGTACTTCCAACTCTGCTCTAGCATCCTTGCCCTGCACCTCAATCCCAAGGGAGCCAAAGCCAGACAACAGTGCGTCCATCATTTTGCCATTTTCTCAAGTGAACTTTCTTGCCCAGCTTTAAGTGAAACTCTTCAAACATCAACTATGAGCCCAAAGAATGTCAGAAGATAGTTCAAAGTGTATCCTCTCATAACAAAAGACAGGTAGAAGCTTTTCCTGAATCAAAAGAGAAGGAATAACTAGGCTATTATCATACACCTCTATGCAGACTCTGTATTTATGATAGTAAGGTCTGGAAGAGTTAAATCCTCCTTACATATCTTATAAAACCCACCTAACTTGTGTCATTCTTGGTAAACAAACTTGAGATCAGAGGTCAAAATATGTGAAGTGCTCTGATTTCACAAAAGTCCTGAGTTATCAGACCAGAATACTGACATTTTATTTTCTCTCCCAATAAAGTAGATTGATCTTCTCAGTCTCCAAGTTTCAGATTCATTAGCCATGACCACAGGATGGGCTCCAATAATCATATTTATATGGTCTTTTTCCTTAAATTTTGCCCAAAAATCTAAAGAAAGATTGGAGTTTCTAACATCTTTTAAGTTTACCTGACTGTGGATAAGCTGAAATGGCAGCCCTAGATTCCAGTCCAGGACCTATTAAAAAAATTGGTCCAAATTAAAATGAATTGAGGCAGCAGTTGAGAAAATATATTAACAAAGACCCTGACTCTGGGAAAGACTGAAAGCAGAAGAGGACAACAGAGGACGAGATGGTTGGATGGCATCACCAACTCAATGGACATGAGTTTGAGCAAGCTCTGGGAGATGGTGAAGGACAGGGAAGCCTGGCGTGCTGCAGTCCATGGGGTCACAAAGAGTCAGACACAACTCACAGACTGAACAACAACAAAATTAACAAGAAAGTACTCTTGAGATGCTGCATTTTACTACCTTTAGCCATAATCCAGGTCAAACTGTGTCAGCGAGCATAATTGCTTTGTCCTTTTAATGTGTGGAATGGACTGGTGGGAATTCTATATACTAGTGAATTATTCATGGGAATTTAGACTACTTTAATATATCAGCAAACTTTATATTTTGAAGCAGTAAAATATTAATTAATGTCTCACTTCATTAATTAATAATCAGCTTGTTAATTAATGTTTTGTCAAGGACATTTCCAACATTTCAAGATTATCTGGGCCTCAAGTATTCGAAGATACTGTGCTCACTGTTGTCTTTCTACATGTGAGGAAAAGGACTGGTGAGGGTCGAAGAGAGAATGTGTGGCAGAGAAATTAAAATCCTGGATCCACATCCAGGTGTCACATTACCAAACAAGAGGAGATAAAGATGGATATTCTATCCAGGCTGAGCCTGAAGGTGCCATTTCAATGATTTGGGAAGAAATTGAGTTTGCAAAAATGAAAGTAATGTAAGAGGCAAGAAACAAGATAGAGGAAACTCAGCTTTCATCATGCAGGGTTATGCACACTTGGAGGTCATTTGAATGTGTTCCTTTTATCTAAGGGAGCAAAAATCTCAATAAGGCCATTAAAACTATGAAAAGGTAGGTCTTTACTTGAGAAGCCAGTTTGAGAAGAAAAGATAGCTCAAAATTCTTATTTAGAAACCAGAGATTTATCTTGGTCAGACAGACGGGGTTCAGATTCCAGTTCTGCCACTGGCGAGCTGTGTGACTGTGGGCAGATTTCTGACCTCTCTGAAACTCAGCTGCTAAGAGCACCAAATGAGGCAATGCAAAGAAAGTAGTTATCATTCTGTTTGGCACACAGCATGCATTCAATAAATGGTAGCTTCTGCAGCTGCTACTGTTATTATTATTAATTTCACCATGTCTTGACTCACCTACTTATATTTTCATCCTTTGCATTTATTCAACTACATTATAATCTAGACAGGGAATAATGAAGTCAGAAAACTGACACACCCAATTCACCCTCAGATCAGAAATTTCAATTGCTTCAAAACCCAGAGTCTGCATTTTCATGATGTGATTCTTATGTAAAAAAAAAAAATGGTTTCACTGGAAATGACCTCATCTCCGACTTTTCTAAAATGATAGAACTCGTCTGAATATCTGGTGTGAATGCTTGCTATCCCTTAACATGGATTTATTTTTTCACTTTCCACAATTACCTTTTTATCCTTTTATCTCAGAAAAAAAGGTATTCTTCCTCCTCTGAAGTTACCTTCCCCCAAGTTTCCAGTATCCTTAAGAAAATTACTCCCACATTTCCCCAATTCTTCTATTTACCCTAAAAAAAATCACAAAATGTCTTTAAAATTTTTGTAAAAAGTGATACATACAAATATCCAATTAGAAAAAGAAAGCAAAGTCACCCAAAATCCTACTACATGGAATCACTATCATTAACCTACATCCATTATTTTAGACATCTCTTATATTAATGTGGAAAGAAAGATCTAGATATAATTCCTATTATATCTATTTTAAGATTCCTATTTTAAAATTTAAAATATTGTTTATTTTTCCTTGAAATCTACAGATAATATAAAAATGAAACTGAAGGAATTGAGAAATTTTAGATAAATGTTTCCTCACTAATGTAACTACTATTTCTTAAGAAAAACTTCAAGAGTTTTGAAGAAAAAAAAAGAAAAGAATTTTGAGACTTCTGTTCCTAGCCCATATGGAATAAGAGGAACTAGATTTATCCTCCTACATTAAAGAAGTAAAGGACTGAAGGAAACCTATGAAACAGGAGCTTCTGGGCAGCGCAGAAGAGTGACTTCCGAAAGAAGGAAAACAAAGAAGCTAAGCCTTGTAATGATCCCACCTCACTTCCCGGGGAGTCTCAGCCTCAGGACAGTGAGGAGGTGCACAGAGCCTGGCAGCCTCTGTGAGAAGAGATGTCCAAGTTCTCAGTTCTTGGAGATCAAGCTACTTAATTCATGAGACAGAGTCACAGGGAAGGGAAATTTTCAGAAAGAGCTCAAGACTCACCAAGGGTTTTCTTTGAGTCTTTCCCCAAGTACTGATAAGTGCCTGGGTTGAGGAAACTTCATGGCAGGGACAGAACTACCAGAAAGGAGCAGGTGGAATGATTCCTGGAAATCACACAGATTTGGAAAGACTGTATCTTCCCATGAGCTGGAGTGGAAAGATTTTCCCTTTGCTCTTTTTTTTTTTTTAATTGGAGGATAATTGGTTTACAAGGTTGTGTTGGTCAACATTTTCCCTTCATTCTTGAATTACATCTTGTTGGATAAAAAATTCTGGGTTGCTGGTTCTTTTCTTTCAGCACTTAAAAAAAATGGTATCAAGCGTATAGACAATAGCACCTAAGATGATATTTCACAAATCAGAGTGGATTAAATGTTAGTACATCTGATAATAATTTTCATCAAGATATCTTGATTCAATTTTCCATGAAAGTGAAGGTCACTCAGTCGTATCCGACTCTTTTTGACCCCATGAACTGTAGCCTGACAGGCTCCTCTGTCCATGGAATTCTCCAGGCCAGAATACTGGAGTGGGTAGCCATTCCCTTCTCCAGGAGATCTTCCCAACCCAGGGATAGAACTCAGGTCTCCCGCATAGCAGGCGGATTCTTTACCAAATCACATAAATGAGTTGAGGACAGCAGGATAGAAACAAACACTTCTACAGTAACTCTTCTGAATCCAAATAATGTTTTACCTTTTTTCCAAATATTTAGTGTTCTGAAATTACTGCTAAAATATATTCACCAGAGAACATGGATTAATGAGACAGTTTGATTGGCTGGTATAAGTAAGCTTGTGGTTGACTTTTTCTTTCTTTCTTTTAGAATTCCATTAATAGCAGTATAATTTTTTAGAAGAAAAAAATGAAAAAAGCAAAATATATTTATAGTTTTATTTTTTTAAACTGGAGTCAAAAAGCCTGGGGATGTTTTCTTCTATAAATGGACACAGACATGTCTGCAATAAAAACACTGTCCAACGTCATCTAGATTGTCATCCAATCAAGTGTCAGAGATCAATCTTTCTTTTTTTTTTAAAGGAAAGACACTTGATAGCATTGAGTCTGGCCTTAAAATCCAGCCCCAAAGAAGACTCAAGTTCTTTCAGATTTCCTCTCCTATGAGTTCTTCCCTAGTCCACCAAAAGTGAAGGAGCACAGACTGATTGTCTTAAAGCGGTGGTGCTTTTAGGGGAAGGTGTTGCTTAAAGCTGTGTGGAAGCCTTCCCACTTGCAGCCCCATTTCACTGCACTCTCCTGCTCCTTCCTTTTATTATAGCCTCATAGTCATTTCAGTTCTCCAAACTTCACGGTTTCTTCTCATCTCAGAGAAGGCACATGCACTTTCCTTTTCTAGAATGTTCCTCCACCTGCCCCTACTTTTAGCTGCTTTATCCATCTATTTCTGCTTGCCCCTCATATCTTAATTTAAATGTCAAGATCTGTTAGAGGCTTAGGAGTGGTGAAGTAAGGACAGGATTGCCCCCTCCCGCAAAAGAAGTCATTCAAGAACAAGGAGAGAAAAAGAACCAGAAATATGAACTTCATCTTACACAAATCTAATAGATAGAGGTAACTCTAAGATATGTGTGTGCTAAGTCGCGTCAGTTGTGTCTGACTCTGTGCGACCCTAAAGACTGCAGCCCACCAAGGCTCCTCTGTCCATGGGATTCTCCAAGCAAGAATACTGGAGTGGGTTGCCATTCCCTTCTCCAAACCATAGTTAACCTCTAAAGTGAGGAAAGCATGCCAGATAAAGGAAAATAAAAACAGAAGTGCGAAAAGATACTGAGAGATGACCTTTTAAAAGGTATTCTTTATCACATTCCTACAGTGCCTAGTCAACATGCTTTTTCATGTATTAATTCATGTATTAGCTCTCAAAGCATTCAATGAGATAAAAACTGTCATTATTATCATTACATGTTTTTCTGCAGAAGTAAAATCATGCAGCTATTATGGAATAGAACTATAATCTGAAATTAGAGCTATACTATACTGCCTCAGTGCTGTGAGCAGCCTGCAAATATCCAGTTCATGAAGAATTTTCCTTCATTCGATGGTAAGAGACACAAAGGAACCACACTGAATCCGTGGAATGCTACTTTTAAAAATTGCTGAAGGAACAGGAAGAACAAATGGCAGGTAAAGAATATACCCTAGAAGAATTTTGCTATGAACTAGATGAGAATTACTACCAAATACATTGCCATGGATTGAAAACAGTTAATGAAGGAAATGTCTATTTAATGAGAACTCAAAGTAGATCTACAAGAATTTGGGGGAAAAAGTGATGAGAAAACAGAAGAAAATGAAAGCTGAGGGAAAGACAAAAGTATCATGTTATCAGGAGGGAAAGTCACATTAGAATAAAGGAGAAAACTCACAACTACAAGGATGAGAGAGGAGAGGACTGATAAAATGAAAATTATTAACAAAGGATGATAAGTGGAGAGATACAAGTTAAAATCCAACATGCATAGTTGGCATCCTTGAAGAAAAGAAACAAATAATTGAACATAAACATAATTTAAGAAAAGTTCCCAGAAATACAATAAGAATCAAAAGGCATAATGTGCCTTGGGAAAAAAATGACAAAAATGACCAAGGGCAATGATATCTTAAGCAAAGTCTCTAGGTTTCAAATCTAGAAAAAGAACTCTTAATTTCAAGATTAAAGTGTTGAATGGTATATCAACTCAGGTTTTCCAAAAAGCAGACATCAAGACAAGATTTTAGGGGTGGGTCATGGAGGTAGGGAAATACCGGTGAGAGAGAATAAGGAGGCTGAGTGAGCCCTCAGACCATAATGCAGTCTTGACCCCTGTGAAGGAGAGAGGGAAGGAAGGCAGGCAGGAACTCAGTAAGTCAGGCCTTAGACTGTAATGCACTCTAAGAAAATTTTGGCAAGGCTGATCAGCATCTGACCTTCAACCAACACGTCCATTAGAGGAGCCTCACATTTCGCAGGATGAGCCTGCCTCAGCATCCCCGCCACCCTTCACCACTGACCAGGAGCAGCTAGTGGAGAAACTTGGACTCCTCACATGGTATTGGATTTCAGAGCATAACAGCTGTGCCTTTAGTCAATTATACTCCCTGCAGTAGGGCAGCTGAGTAGTGCATTTTTATGGCTACCACAGATGAAATTTCGTATTTATCTCCATGTCCTCCCCAAACTTCATTGAAAGGATGGTAAATCAGTAAAAAGGCAAAACCCCATAAAGACAAAAAAAATGGGAGGAGAGGATGATTTATGTCAACAACATTTTAAAACTGGAAAGCAAGTGGTAACTGACCTAGAAGAGCAAAGAAAACTGAAATGTGGACCCTTGTGTGTATAAAGCACACAGAAGCAGAAGGACTGCCCTCATGCAAACTCAGACATTGAAAGCAACAGATACTTCGGAAGACAGAAGTTCAGGGGGCACTGAAAACAGGAAAAATCATAATAAATGTTTAAAAAAGAGAAGCTAAACCCCCACCTCAGCCATCTCTGTATGATCCCCAAAAGCCATGAGATCTAAGGAGCCTCAGCAGAAGGCTTGAGAACCCAAACCAGACAGACTGACTCTGGACTTGAGGATGTCAGGAACACCTTAAAGGTGGGGATGACACAAATCTACTTACTAAGAGGTGACAGCCACTGGCTGACTTTTTTCCCTCAAGTCCCAGATTACTCTATCATGCTTAACCCTGGTCCCATCCCTATTTGCAACTGGGGAATTTCACTGGTTACAAGAGAAAAGACCCTCCAAAGAAAGGACCAAATCTCTTCTAATTACTCCCCACTGAGGCTCACCAGTTTCCAAGCCCCATCATGCAGTTGAGTCCCAATCCACTTTTTAGTGCTTCATTATTTTTTAATTTTTTAAAATTTATTTTATTTATTTTTAATTACAGTTGATTTACAACATCATGTTATTTCTAGATGTACAGAATAGTGATTCAGTTATATATTCTTTTTCAGCCTCCTTTTCCTTATAGATTATTACAAACTATTGGGCATAGTTTCCTTGTGCTACACAGTAATTCCTTGCTGGCTACCTATCTTATATATAGTAGTATGTATATGTTAAATACTTCACTCTTAAATATGAACTGACAACAAAGAATCTTACACATTGGAAGAAGTTTCTAGTACAGAGAAAAAAGCAAATGAAACAACTGCAGAAGTAAAAAATGAAAAGAGTAGAAGACTTTAATAAAAACTTTTAAAAAATTAATAATTCAGAGATATAAGAGAATACATCATATTCATGAAATAAGAACATATACATAGATATTTATATGTGAAACATTCAAAGTGAAAAAAGGAATTCCTTCAAATTAGTCATCAGAGAGCAGAAACTAACATTTCCAAAAGAAGAAATAAAAGAATAAAGAAAAATTTCCTAGATATATGGGGAGGGGAGAAATGAAATATGGATAGAAAATTAATAAATTATTAGGAATTCACATGAAAATATTTGGATTTTAAAAAAATAAGAGAAAAGAAAATGAAAGGGAGAAAATTATTAAACAAACAACAGAAAAAACTTTCTCATTATTCAAGTACATGAGTTTTCAGATTGAAAGGGCCCAGCAGGCTAAATAGAAACATGACTTCCCCTGAGATGCTGCTGCTGCTAAGTCGCTTCAGTCATGTCCGACTCTGTGCGACCCCATAGACGGCTGCCCACCAGGCTCCACCATCCCTGGGATTCTCCAGGCAAGAACACTGGAGTGGGTTGCCATTTCCTTCTCCAGTGCATGAAAGTAAAAAGTGAAAGTGAAGTCGCTCAGTTGTGTCCGACTCCTAGCGACCCCATGGACTGCAGCCTATCAGGCTCCTCCGTCCAGGGGATTTTCCAGGCAAGAATACTGGAGTGGGGTGCCATTGCCTTCTCCATTCCCCTGAGATAAATGGCTACAAATTTCCAGAGAATCGGGGAGAAAGAAGAGTTTCTAAAAGAGTCCAGAGAGAACATACATATAAATGTTTGAGGATCAGACTGGCAAAGAACTTAGCACTAGCACTAGAAGACAATGAAACAATTCCTTCAAAGAATTTATGTAATTATCTCCCACTCAGAACCCGATATCCTGTCCAAGGATAAATCATGAGGGTGAAACAGAGGTCACTTGAGAATGCAAGGTCTCAAGAATTGTCCTTCCAAGCACACTTTCCCAGAAGGCTAAAAGGAGTTTGTGACCTGACAAAATGAGGACATAACCCAGAATTAAGAAACCCTGTAGTTGAGGAGGGCTCCAGACAGGAAAGGAATTCCCAGAATGATGATGAAGGGAAGTCCTAGGTTGAGAACTGACCATGGTCAGGGATGCACACGGTCCAGGCTGGAGCAGGGCACAGGAATACAAGGGAGAAATTTGCAAGAAGAATCAGAAGCGTATAGAGTACTTTATACATTTGACTATATTTAAAGGACGTTTTCAGTCCTGGTAAGGATTTGGAACTGCTACCTGAAAAATTACACAAAAAGTATACAATTTTTAACATAAGAGAAGAAGAAAAATCAACAAACAAAAACTGAAATGTAATCATTGTATACCACATAGCTGGGATGTGCGTGATAGTTACATGGTCATAATATGACCACTGGCTATGGATTTAACTCCAAATGGTGAGGACGAGGAAAGGGAAGGAAATGTACAATTGTATGCACCTGTGTGTATTCAGATGGTGTGAGTTGAGGTTGGGCTGTAGACGAGCTAACCCTCCATTGTAGGAAATCAATACATAATATCTATGTCTGAAAAATTGTGAAATAGCATCATTTATTAATACAGAGATACCTACCAAAAGAAATATCTGAGAAAGCTGAAAATTGCTGCCTCAGGGTAATGGAACTTGAGATGGTGGGGTAAGCAAAATTTACACTTGAAAAAAAGTGACGAGTCTGAGTATTCAATCAAAATTTATACGGAGAAACCAACAGGTGACTTCAAATCTCTCTGTATCAACATTCAATACTAGAAGGAAGTGCTTACCAAATATTTACGAAAAAAACTGTTATCCCCAATTTTTATTCCCAAACTATCTTATAGGTATAAAGGCAACAAATATTTTTGAACATATAAAAACTTAAGGAATAAAGATCCCATGATCTCCTTGAAGAGGTCAAACTTCAGCCAATCAAACGATAAGTGAAAACACTACAGTCAAAAGATTCATTCAATCCACTTAACTGATAAAACTGAAGCAAACTGTGAAGATAATGGTCCAGAAGAGACTGTGAATGTTATATATAAATCATGACAAAACATAAATGAAATAACTAAACAAGTTGGAGGGAAAAAAGAGCTAAGATGTAAGACAAAAATCACAGATTTTCCCATCTATTATGACCGGGGGTAAAAAGATTAAGTCAGTTCCATTCAGTCGCTCAGTCATGTCTTTGCGACCCCATGGACTGCAACACGCCAGGCCTCCCTGTCCATCACCAACTCCTGGAGTTTACTCAAACTCATGACCATTGAGTCGGTGATACCTTCCAATCATCTCATCCTCTGTTGTCCCCTTCTCCTCCTGCCCTCAATCTTTCCCAGCATCAGAGTCTTTTCAAATGAGTCAGTTATTCGCATCAGGTGGCCAAAGTATTGGAGTTTCAGCTTCAGCATCAGTCATTCCAATGAGCATTCAGGACTGATTTCCTTTAGGATTAACTGGTTTGATCTCCTTGCAGTCCAAGGGACTCAAGAGTCTTCTCCAACACCACAGTTCAAAAGCATTAGTTCTTCGGTGCTCAGCTTTCTTTTGTCTAGGACTTTCCTAGTGGTTCAGATGGTAAAGCATCTGCCTACAATGTGAGAGACCTGTGTTCGATCCCTGGGTCAGGCAGATCCCCTGGAGAAGGAAATGGCAACCCGCTCCAGTACTCTTGGAAAATCCCATGGACAGAGGAGCCTGGTAGGTTACAGCCCACAGGGTTGCAAAGAGTCAGACACGACTGAGCAACTTCACTTCACTTCTACAGCTTTCATTATAGTCCAACCCTCACATCCATACATGACTACTGGAAAAACCATAGCCTTGACTAGATGGACCTTTGTTGGCAAAGTAATGGCAAAATAATTTTACTTCAAGGTATAACAATAAACACTGAGGAAATTAATGTAATCAACTAAAACAGGTGATTAGGGGTAGTGGCAAATTATCTCCCCTTTGACTAAACTTATTTCAGGCTCTTCTGAGTCCTCTGATTAATCCCTGACTTTGGACTCTGTCTACAGCCCTTTTAGTCCAGTTCCATCAAGAATCCTGCTGGTTCAGTGTTAGGAAAACTTCCACTCTTGATATCTAATCAAATTCCTCATTCCCTGTGTTTGATATCTTATCAACGAACCTGCCTTCAGCAAGAAACTTGTTGGCCTAGCATGAATCCCCTTAGCCCTGATGTTTTCTGTTGGTAATCTTCCATGCACTGACCTCCTATCCTGCTCCTCAGCTGTAAATTCTCACTTTTCCTTGTTGCACTTGGAATCAAGCCCGATCTCTCTCCCCTACTGTAAAACCTACTGCAGTAGTTCTGGATAAACTTGGCTTTACTATCTTTAGCAAGTGTCATAATTTTTTATTTAACAGTAGGAGATAAGGAAGTAGAGAGAGGAAATATGCTAATTTTGCCATTACTCAGAGTGGCTTCAGGCCAGTTTTCTAAAGGTCAATCAACAAACTGGTATTAAAGCAAACTTACTTTTGGTGATAAAGGCAGCTTCTAGAAGGTAGAGAAGGTGAGAAAACTGATTTCCCTCCTAGGACCTCTGGAAATGAACAAAGTCCTTGTAAAACCTTGATTTTAGCCCTGGAGATCCATCTCAGACTTTTGACTTCAAGAACTGCTCTATCATAAACCTGTGTTGTTTTAAGTCACTAAATCTGTAGCAAATTGTTATAGTAGCAAAAGGAAACTAATACCAGGGCCGATTAAATAAATTATGTATAATCCATACAATGGAATACCACTTTTCCTTGCCACCTTTACAGAGGAATGAGGAAATTCTATATCATGGGACAACCTCTGGGATATGTGCCAAGTAAAAAAACAAGAAATAGAACAGTACACGTAACATTGACAGCTGTTGTGAGGATGTTTTAAAACAAAGAACTAGGAAGAGCACTAACTTCCAGACAGAGAAGCTAGGAGGCTGGGACAGAGGTGGCAGGTACAAAAACACCTTTCACTACATGTCCTTTTGTAACTTTAAATATTTATATGTATATTTTATTAACAAATTTTTTAAAACTTGATTTTTACCATGGAAACCTTTGGCCCCTCAATAAGGATCCTTTTGTGTAATACACCGAGAACTTTTCTTACCTCTCTTTCATAACCAGATACTAGTATAGCCTTAACCTCCTACTTCATAACCATAGAATCCTAAAACAAACAATGCTTGGTCCAAGAGCATTTGTTCAATGTCTGTCTTACCACGAGATTGTAAGATCCACAAGGGCAGGGACCAGTTTACCTGTGAAAATTAACCTACCATAGTGCCTAGCGGGCTACCTGGTATCTCAGTGGTTAAGAATCCACCTGCCAATGCAGAAGATGCGAGTTTGATCCCTGGGTTGGGAAGATCCCCTGGAGGAGGAAATGGCTACCCACTCTAGTATTCTTGTCTGGGAAATTCCATGGACAGAGGAGCCTGGCGGGCTACAATCTGTAGGGTTTCAGAGTCGGACATAATTGAGCAGGCACACACACAGTGCCCAGCATTTAACAGGACTTAAATAAATATTCATTGAATGAGTGGATGGATTAAATTCATGAATGCAGCCAAAGTAAAAAGAATAAAAAAGTTTCCTGATCCAATCAATGATGATTTCCAAAATTAAACAGATAACGAATTCTGAAAAGCAAAACTGAGAAATAAGAGCATACAATAAAGACTATTATCCAAAGATATATACATGTCTAGCTATAAATAACTATCCTTCTCATATTGAACTCTAATAACTCACAGCTAAATCTGGTTCTCCAGCTTGCTTTATCCAGAGAAAGAAGTTTCAACTATTTTTCAACTCATGGTGTTAAGATCCCTGGACCGTGTTCACAGATTGAAGCCATTTAACACAGGGGTTGCCTTTTTACAGCTGTCGGAGGCTTCAGCTGTCACCGAGAGGCCTTTCATTCACAGGCTCTCCCTGTTTGCTCCCTCTACCTCACTGGGTCTGTTTCTTGAAGCTTTTGCTTCTCTCTGCACCCTCAGCTTCTTTCTTTTCTTTCATGAACAAACATGGAAGCTGAGAGAGGAGGAGAGAGGGATCACTTTCCTAGAGGTCTGGTGACCCCATGACTTGGTACCATCAGAACAATTATACCACATAAACTGCAGCTCAGAGAGAATGCTCTCTGTTCACCACCATCAGTTTTTTCCTGCTGGGCACTCAGCGAGGCTGTATTTTTCAGGTTACGTGGAGCCATTTAACTGTGTTCTGGCCAATGGAACATGGGTCAATCATAAGTCCAATGGCTGGACATAGAGACCCGATGAACTCCAAGACCCTGGAGGATGGTGAGGCTCTAGGCTGGAAGCTGCCTGGATTCCTGAGTTGCTATGTGCAAGAAAGCTACCTAGAAGATCCATCCGACCACAGTCACCTGCACTGAACTGTTTCAGGTCAAAAAATATTTTATTAGTTTAACCCACTTCAAAGGGACTTCTCTGGTGGTCCAGTGGTTAAGAGTCCACCTGCCAATGAAGGAGACACAGGCTGTGATCCCTGGTCCAGGGAGATTCCATACTCCATGGAGCAGCAAAGCCTGTGCACCCTAGAGTCTGTGCTCCGCAGCAAGAGAGTAGCCCCAGGTCGCCACAGCTAGAGAAAGCGCTTACACAGCAATGAAGACCGGTACAGCCAAACATTAATTAATTAAAAAAAAATAATAGAGTCTAACCAAGATGTTTAAAAAAAAAAAAAAAACCACCGGAATGTTGGTACTTCTATTACAATCCAGAAACTGGTAACTTGAAGTGGGCTGCTGCCACAGCATAAACCTAAAATATGTGAGGTGGTGAAGGATAAGAAACCGATGGTAGCAGCTGGAATGATGGATACTATGCTCTAAAGTGGCAAGACACTTTGAAAAACGGTGGCCTGCAGAAACTTGAAGGAAGACCGTGTGCACGTGGGGAAGTGGCTGGAAGTAATCTGAGTGCTAGTGTGTGTTGGGTGCCATTAGATGTCTTTGGTAATGTTTCATAGTGGAAAAAATGAGTTCAAAAAAAACTAGTTGGTTTGCAAGCTGAAATGAAAGAGAATAAAGGGTAAAGAAATCTGGGGTATTGAAATGTTAGCATAGCTGACGCTTTCAGATTCCCAAGTATTAGTAGATAAGGCTTTGAGTATTAAAGGGAAGTAGTTGTTGTTCAGTCAGTAAGTCATGTCCGACTGTTGTGACCCCACGGACTGCCGCATGCCAGGCTTCCCTGTCCTTCACTCTCTCCCGGAGTTTGCTCAAACTCAAGTCCACTGAGTCGGTGATGCCATCCAACCATCTCATCCTCTGTCAGCCCCTTCTCCTCCTGTCCTCAATTTCCTCAGTTAAACGAAAGACTTAGCCGGGGCAAAGATCAGATAAGGAATGGGGCCTTACCATGTATTCTTTCAGTTGAACATACGGTGCTGCTGCTGCTGCTGCTAAGTCGCTTCAGTCGTGTCTGACTCTGTGCGACCCCATAGACGGCAGCCCACCAGGCTCCGCCGTCCCTGGGATCCTCCAGGCAAGAACACTGGAGTGGGTTGCCATTTCCTTCTCCAATGCATTAAAGTAAAAAGTGAAAGTGAAGTCGCTCAGTTGTGTCCGACTCTTAGCAACCCCATGGACTATAGCCTACCGGGCTCCTCCATCCATGGGATTTTCCAGGCAAGAGGACTGGAGTGGGGTGCCATTGCCTTCTCCGAACATATAGTAGAGAACATACAGTAGAGACTATTAAATTGCAGGAGAATGGCTTAAAAGGCAGAAACAAAGAAAGTAAGAGAATTTATGTGTAGGTAGAATTTGAGGTGTTTTAATGGTATAAGAAACTGGCTAGAAGCTTATTAAGTTTTAAAAGGAAATTTATTTTAAAGACATTAGGACCATCTTTTGAATGTCTTTGAAATGTAAAATGATGTTGAGCTCACAAGTCAATCCAACAGGAAACAACCCACAGAGCTGTGAAGACCCTAAGTAAGGAGACCACTTCAGATGTGTCCCAAACAGATGATGGACAAGATGGGACCTCTGAGAGGGCAGTGATAGAAGTCAGGGAGAACAATGGGTAAGGGACCTTTCAACAGAGGGATGAACCAGGATCTCATCACACAGGGTCCAGAGCTTATACAAGGTCTGAACGGTGGGCTCTTACAAACGCATAGACCAGTTCCTGCTGTGTGTTTCCCAGATAGGAGGGTTGTGTTTGCTTGTCTGTGGATGTACCACCCCGGTCTCAAAATTGTTCCTTGGGGAGGGGAGAGGGACAACCATAAGGAACCACTCCAGTATTCTTGCCTGGGAAATCCCATGGACATAGGAGCCTGGCAGGCTACAGTCCATGGAGTTACCAAGAGTCAGACATGACTTAGCAACTAAATCACCAACACATTTATTTATTTATTTTTATTTGTTTATTTTTGGCTGTGCTGGGTCTTTGTTGCTGCACTTGGGCTCCTCTCTTCTTGTGGAGCATGGGCTCTAGAACGCATAGACTTCAGGAGTTGTGGCGCATGGGCCCAGTTGCCCCATGGCATGTGGGTTCTTCCTGGACCAGGGATCAAACTCATATCCCCTGCATTGGCAGGTGGATTTCCAACCGCCGGACCCCCAGGGATGTCCTCCCCAAGTATTTCTTGAGTATTTATTGTGTGTCGGGTACCCTGCTTGGGATACACTGATGAATAGAAGCACACTGGAACTCTGCCCTCAAGGAGCTTAGGGTCTAATGCAACAGACACTGTGAAGAAAGGAGAGCTGCTACCCTCTTCAGACCTGACATGAGCTTTCCCAGTTCATCAGCCCACCCCTCTGGGCCTGCTTCCCTTGTTTACCTGCGTGGCTCCTGCAGCATTTCAACCCCCACATCAGAGTGGCTGAAAGGTCAGCATGGCTAAAGCATAGCCAGTGAAGGAGAAAGTACAGCAAGATGTAGCTGAAGACCTGGTCAAGGAACAGATGCAGAAATAATAATAATAGCAATAACTCACTCACCCAATAAATATTTAAAGAGCCCAGAAATAAGATCAGCTCTGAGCAGAGTTATGCCCCTAGACCTTAATCTAGGGCCTGCTTGCTTTCCACTCAACTGTTTTGCTCCTTGATCTGCATTCAAGAAAGAACCAGTGGAAGGGAAGTGTGGCAGCCCTGGGTTCAAATCTTAGCTTTCTTCATTAGCTACATGGTTTTGGAAAAGCTACTTTTCAATTCACTGATTGAAGAGTTGGGTTTTGTTTTTCATTTCCTCATGCCTTTGCTCATCACACTTGAACTAAGACCTGTTAGTATCTTGCTCCCTGTTCCCTATTGACTGACTGCCTAGTCTTGGACTTAACTTGCCTACCAGCCTACCAAGACCCATGGATAGTCTCGGTAATCAAACCTCCCTAAGCACCATCTTGTAAGCCTTCACAGATATTCTGGACTCTGCCTACTAATCCAAACGTGTGGCACCTACCTTTCTATAACCTCAAGCCAAAGTCCACCAAAGTTTGGCTGTGACATTTTTCTTCTCAGACCTCCAGATCACCTATTTGGTTTTCTATTATTTTTTCTTGTCTCCCCACCTCCACCGCCAGCCACCCTCATCACTCACTTGACCTCCCACAAATCTCTCTCCTCTGTTCCCATTTTTCTCTATACATCTCAGCTTTTGTATGACTCCCCTTGGCTCTTAGGATAAAGTCTACACTTCCTTACATGGCCTTTAGGACTCTCAAGATGTTATAAGTTCACTTACAGAAGTAGAACACACTAGGTATTTCAAGATTTTTAAAAAATTTTCTTTAAATTTTTGAAACACTGAAAAAGACAGGTTTTAAAGTATATTTCCTTTTAGCATTGCACGGGGAATGTAGAAATATTAGACATACAAATGAACAAAATGAAAAATATATATCGAAATAAAGCCAAGCAAAAATCCAACACTCCCAAGGGAAAAAAAATCACTATTAACATTTTAGTGTGTATCCTTTTAGATAATACCCAAGCAAACATGTATATTTTTCAAAATTAGATTATAAACCACATTCTCTTATAATCTTTGTATCATTTAATATGATATGAAAGTTCATCAGCATCATTTAGGGGTACAATATCATTTTGAATGCCCATAAATATTCCATTGTATGGATATGCCAAATTGAACTAATCCTCTCCTGTTGGATATTTGGAGTGTTTCCATTTGTTGTTAAGGTTAATTTTACGTGTCAGCTTGACTGAGCCAAGGGGTGCCTATGCCTAGATCTGGGTGTGTCTGTAAGAGTGTTACCAGAGGATATTAGCATTTGAGTCTGCTGAGTAAGATAGATTGCCCTCCCCAATGTTGGTGGATATTTCTTAATCTATTGAGGGCAGATGATGGAGCAATTTGTTCCCATTTCTGTCTGCCCTCTGGAGCTGAGACATCTCATTTTATTTCATCTCATCTCATCTTCTCTGGCTCTTGGACTGAGATTTACACCATCAGCTCCTTTGGTTCTCAGGCCTTCGGATTCTGACTAAATTACACCACCAGCTTTTCTGGGTTGACAATTTCAAAGGGCAGATTGTGGGACTTTTCAGCCTCTGTAATCATGAGCCAATTCCTCATAATACATACATATGTACATTATATATATATAGATGACGATATGTACATTTACATATATCATATATATACATACATCTTATATTTTTATATATATGAGATATATAGATATATCCTCTGGAGAAAGATATGTATATATCTTCTGGAGAAACTCTAATAGAGTTGTTGCTGATGCTGTTGACATTTGCTGTACTAAACAGGTAAATTGTCTAGTATATCAGGGGTTCCCAACCTCCAGGATCTAATGCTTGATGATCCGATGTGGAGCTGATGTAATAATAATAGAAATAAAGTACACAACAAATGTAATGTGCTTGAATCATTCCCAAACCATCCCTCCCCACCCCCAGTCCATGGAAAAATTGTCTTCCACAAAACCAGTCACTAGTGCCAAAAAGATTGGGGACTACTGAAGTACATATATTTTTTCCCAACTTGTCTGATTGTCTCCCTTAGATGGAGTCCTAGGTCTTATTAATAGAATTTCTTGGTCAAGGGGCACAAGCATTGTTAGGGCTTTGCTACATACTGCCTAACTGAACTCCAAAACAATTATAAAAAATGAAAACAACTCTTAGGGAGACATACGTAAAAGCAACATCTAAACTTCTGGCCAATGTTTCTCGAACTGAGTTTCTCATCCAGTTATTTAGTTTTCTCTAAATGTGATCTCTTAGGATTGACATATTGCCTGGCCAGGGATCCATTAGGGAGAAGTCCTCCTTCTGCCCGGCTTCCAGCTTTCTAACCCGAGGAACAACCCTGTCTCAACAGCACCCAGCTTCCCCCTAATATCTCCAGGGCTCTTGCGTTATTTCCAGCTCTGTTTTCATGAGTCAGCTGTTTCCTCAAAACGGTATGAAGTCAAACCAGGGCTCCCAGGCAGCCAGCCTGGTGACACTTTGAAATCACCACAGCTTAGACCCCGGAGCAGAAAGAGAATCCAGGAAACCATTTGGCCCAGTTCTCCGGCTTGGGGCAGATAAGATATTCCATTAGCAGAGAGTCTGAAAAGATGTAGACTGCTTCTGGCAAGGAATGGTGTCTCTGCAATCATTGTGTTAAGATAAAACAGAAAGCACTATACAAGGAAAGTAAATTGCAGTTAAAATTAAAGTGTTATGCCTATGAAACAATGGCACACAGTGGAGTAACCACATCTATAGAAGACATTTCCCTTTTCATTACTGGTTTTTCATTTGCCTCCAGCTCCGTATCTTTTCCCTATAAACTGGGACCACAATTGCCATCGATTCATTTAGCACACAGTGTCCTACCATCCAGCAAGGTGTGACTTCCCCCACCCCCCATTTTATGTTCTCTACAAAGAATGTTTAAAAAATGAGGGAAAACCATCCTCCTAACACCATCTGAACCCCTACTCTACCATTTTAAAACAACCACTGTTAGCGTCTTGGTACATTTTGGTCTTTTGGGAGGACATCCTCCCAAAACTGGTTTTAATCATAATATACCCATATAGTACTTTAGGTTTTTTTTTTTTTCCCCTTAATATTGTTTCATAACAATTTTCATGTGATTAATAATCTATAAAATTATTCTTTTTTTAATGACTGCAGAATACCATAATTTATCCAACCTTTCTAATTTCTTTTGTTGCTATTTTTTAGGCTTTAGATCATGACATGCAGCATGCAGGATCTTAGTTCCATGACCAGGAATCAAACGTGTGGCCTCCTGCATTGAGAGTGCAGTCTTAATCACTAGAACACCAGGTGAGTCCCTCCCATTTTTAATTATAAACAACATGGTAGTAAAGATTTTTATGAAAGGAGTATCCTCCATATTTTAGATTATTTTACAAAGGTATACTTCTAGTAATTAAATGTCTCATTCAGGGCACATGTGTAGTTAAATAGTATGCAATGAGGATATCTCCTTCACCCTAATACAGAGAGCTTTCCAAACCTGTTTTAAAAAATCAAAAGGTAGGTATGGACTGGAACTGTGAAATTGTGAAGATAGAAAAACAGATTAACATTCTGAGAGAGATTTCTTATCTGTAAATAGATGTGTATGTTAGTTGCTCAGCTGTGTCTGACTCTTTGCAACCCCATGGACTATAGCCCACCAGGCTCCTCTGCCCATGGGATTTCCCAGGCAAGAAAACTGGAGTGGGTAGCCATTGCCTTCTCCAGGGAATCTTCTGGACAGGGATTAAACCTGGGTCTCCTGCATTGCAGACAGATTCTTTACTCTCTGAGCCACCAAGGAAGTGCACATACATGTAGTTGCAGCTTTTTATTTAACTTTTGTAGCCTCCGAGCTGGCTTAGTCCCTTTCTGTCACTTTCAGTTGATGGAAGGTAGATGTGGGCAGGC
Source organism: Giraffa tippelskirchi (assembly GCF_054371585.1). NCBI lineage: Eukaryota > Metazoa > Chordata > Mammalia > Artiodactyla > Giraffidae > Giraffa > Giraffa tippelskirchi. The sequence goes on from NC_137285.1 coordinate 55,105,039, forward strand.
ACCATCACTATTCTTTCTCAATCTATTTTTCAGGTTATTTGACGTATATTATGCAGTGCCTGATGCTTAGTGAATGATTAATAACGCTCTGTCAAACAGGTGAATGAAACAATGCATATGGAAAAATTTTGAATTGCTATGTTATATACCTGAAACTAACATTATATTGTAAATCAACTAAACGTCAAGTTTTTTTTTTTAAAAAAGAATGCATATGGGCTTTGAACCTGAACAGAAGGTGGTTCAAAAACTGTTTCTGCCACTTACTAGCTATGCTACTTGTTAAACAGATAAATTGCTGTGGAACACAATAAAGGCTGTGTCCTGGATAAATTCCAGATGTCAGTGCCAAATCCTTTAGTAGTTCTTATGTGAAACCTTACATTAAATTATTAAGTAGAAAAAGCAATGCCCAAAACATATCTCAACATGAAATCTAAAGGTTCTGGTATGATACAATAAGAGATTCTTTATAGTAAGAAATCACTGGAGCTAAGACGATTTTTTAAAATCAGCTTTTATTTCCTTTAATTGTTGCCAATTCTTAAACAATTGCTGAACCCTTACATGCCAAATGGCTCCATGGTGGCTCAGCTGGTAAAAAATTCACCTGCAATGCGGGAGACCTGGGTTCGATCCCTGGGTTGGGACCATCCCCTGGAGAAGGGAACTGCTACCCACTCCAGTATTCTGGCCTGGAGAATTCCATGGACTGTATAGTCTATGGGGTCACAAAGAGTTGGACATGAGTGAGTGACTTTCACTTTCACTACATACCAAATCACTTAAAGATCTCATCTATTGAGGGAGGTAGTTAAGAATTGTGGAATGGACACTAACCTTGGTTTTTGATAAGATGAATTACTTTGGCTGGGCAAATAATCACTGATCCGTGATGCTTCTTTCTAAGACTTCTATAGCGTCAGCACCTTCAGGCACCTAACAGGTATAGCAAACAAAGGCAACATCTCTGACCCAATTCCATTTCAATAAGATGAGTTTTTAATGGGCTGTGTTGTAGAGAGCAGGTTTAGGAAACCACACATGATAAGTTATTTCTGGATTCTAAGGTTGATGTTATCGGGCCAGTGAAATAGAACTTTGAGGGTTAGTTCACCTGCTATAAGGAAGATTTTCAAAGGGAAGAAATTTAATAGATCTATTTTGGCCTTTAACCAGGAAAACTGAAGTTTTGTTTTAAAAACAACAACAACAACTAATCTTTGGAACTACTAGGGAAGTGGAGTCAGAGTGTACACTTCAGTGTCCCAGTGACCACTGTGACCTAACGGTCCACTTATGGGCTGCAGCCCTACAGATCCTCCCTCATATGATTCTACAGATGAAGGATGCTTAGGAGCTAGGACAGAGCACAAGAGTGGCACTCAATTAGGGTCAGATGGCATCTCTGGGAGGCTTGCAGGAAATAAAGGAGGCTATTTGTCCATAAAGAAGGCTGAATGATGACAAATTGATGCTTTTGAATTGTGGTGCTGGAGAAGACTCTTGAGAGTCCCTTGGACTGCAAGGAGATCCAACTAGTCCATCCTAAAGGAAATCAACCCTGAATATTCATTGGAAAAACTGATGCTGAAACTGAAGTTCCAATACATTGGCTACTTGAGGCAAAGAGTTGACTCATTGGAAAAGAGCCTGATGCTGGAAAAGACTGAAGGCGGGAGGAGAAGGGGGTGACAGAGGATGAGATAGCTTCATGGCATCACCGACTCAATGGACATGAGTTTGGGCAAACTTCAGGAGATAGTGAAGGACAGGGAAGCCTGGGGTGCTGGAGTTCACAGGGTCGCAAAGAGTGACTTAGCAACTGAACAACAGCAGATCTGTCCTTCAACCTAAGAACTCTTGTTGCTCTTCCAGAGCAGGGAGCTCACTTCCTCATGCACCCCAGCCCTCTTCCTCAAATGCAGGAGTGGGAGGTCCAAGGCTGTGGCATTCTTCTCCCTCTTCAGCATCATTCCTTCCACTGCCTACCCGCTTCTCCCACCTCCCTTTTGTTAAAATAGGAAGGGAGAAGTTTGTAAGATAATGTATCATTCAGTGTTCTCCAGAGAAACAGAACCAGCAAGATATAATGGTACACATAATACAAAGGAATATTATAGGAGAGATTAATTTCAAGAAATTGGTTTACATGACTGTGGAGGATCTGGCAAGTCTGAAGGTTACAGGGCAGAAGAGCAGAAGCCCTCTGTCATGCCAGGAGATGATGCTGCAGTCTTAGGGCAGAATTCTTCCTCTCTAAGTGAAACTTCAGTTTTGCTTTTAAGATCTTTCAACTAAAACTAACCTCTTTTAGTTAAAGTTAACTGATTTAACGATGTATACAAATACCTTCACAATGACACTGGAATTAGTCATTTATTAAATAAGTAGGTACTGGAGCCTCATCAAATTGTCACATAAAACTGACTATCCCAGACAGTCTTAGGAATATATATACATTTGAAATTGAACTATGAGAGACACACTAAGTTGACTAAAATTCCTGTTCTCAAGAGTTTGGGGGTAGGGTGTTTTTGTTTTTTTATTTTTTTGGTTTTTTTTCCTCCTTCCCCCATTCCATTTTTTTCTGTAAAAGAGATGAAGCTAATAAGATTAATTCACACCAAAATGTAATTGACTGGTGCTTCCTCCTGAAATCTAGCAAAGAAAGTTACATACTGAAAGACTTAAGCTTATTTAATCAAATGAATATTGCTTCTTTGGTGTGACTAATGGAAGGATTTCATCAGTAGCACCAACCAGGTCTTCCTACATTATGGGAATTTGCAATCCCTCAAAGCCTCTTCATTGTCCTATAAATATTGAATGCATTCTCTGAGTTTCTTGAATCCAAACCAGTTTCTTCGGGCCACTCTTTCATGGACTTCTCCCTAGACTGCAGTGTACCAAAGAATGACCTTAAAGGATATTGTTGATTTCAAGTCCTATTTCTAGGGATTCTGTATTAGCAAATTTGGGTATATCCAGGAATCTTTATTTTTTATAAAAATTCATGCTAGGTGATATTCTCTGAGAAACACTGTTCAAGGGCAAAATACAGGCACTCCCTTGAGACTTTACCAAAGAAAAGTTCTCTCCAGTCCCAGCTCTGCTGGCAACATCCCCAAGGAATCATGGTGGAATCAAAGAAAAACTCAATTACTCCTCCCTCCAAGTAGAGTACAAATCCCAGGTGGCTGAACGGTAAAGAATCCAGCTGCAATGTAGGAAACACAAGAGATGCGGGTTCAATCCCTGGGTCAGGAAGATCCTCTGGAAGAGGAAATGCCAACCCACTCCAGTATTCTCGCCTGGGAGATCCCATGGACAGAGGAGCCTGGTGGGCTACCGTCTATAGGGTCACAAAGAATCCGACATGACTAAGCACAGCACAGCCAGATGCTGGGAAATATATGAGAAGGTTAGGCTTGAAGCTGAGAGACAATAGGTAAAATCCAAACAGATATTCTAATATTTCCTACAACACTTTGGTTAGGCATAGGTGATAATCTAAATAATAGATGCCTCTTGCTTCATTCAGTTTTAGGCACTGTTTGTGGCAGAAAAAAACTGAAGAACAGCTTTGGCTTAGGTATGGCTTGCCTTCCTGTGCTGTCTTGATTCAGGCTTGCTAAAATGCAGCCAGAGACTGTTAGACCCTCCTCATAGAAGATGGGGATGCTTGTATCTCACTTCCACATCCTGTTCCCATGCTATCTATCATTCATCCCCACCACTCTGCAAGTTCCATTATGGAACTTGTCATTCAAAGAACTGGCTTCACAGACACTTGACTTCTATGCTACGGGGATAGAAAACTTTTGGAGAGGATGAACTGTCTTGCTTACTCCTTTATGTCCTCTGCCCAACACAGTACCAGGCATAGAATATGAGCTCAAAAAATAACAACATCTTGTTTAAATGTTGTAATTCTTGCTATCTTCTCTTGTAATAGGGAAGAAACTTTGTATTCTATTACAAGTTAATCACTAAAGGGATGTTGTCTGTAAGCTTAAATTATATGTAATGACCCATCTCTGGGAACCCTGCCTCCCAGGTAATGAGCATTAAGCTAAAAATACCTTTGTCCAGCTCCCAAGAAACATCCTGACCAAGCCCACCTGTGAATGTCTGCAGGAAGGAAGAAATGAACACATTCCCTCCAAAGGCTGATGGGAACCAGGAACTGTTTGGCTTTACTCTCTTCCCTTTGAGTATAAAAGGAGCCTGAACTCTAACTCAGGCATGATGATTCCTTGGGACACAAGTCTATCGTCTTCTGTTTGCTGGCTTTCCAAATAAAGTTGCTATTCCTCGCCCAAATAACTTGCTTCTCAATATGCTGGCCTGACGTGCAGTGAGTAGGACCTTCTCAGATCCAGCAACCCTCTCCTATGGAAATAGAGAACAATGACTTTGCTAGACTTTTTCAACTTCTAATTTAAAAAAAAGTTTAAGACTATTGAATTCATCATGATGTAGATTTATGCTTTAGACATTTAAAAGGCTGAGGCATAATGAGCCAAATAATAATGAGACAGGTATCAGAGATGAGAGTGAAAGGCAACCTTAGTCATTTCCTAGATCTGTGCTGTTCAGTGTAGCAGCCACTACCACTTGTGACTATCAAGCACTTAAAACTGAAACATACTGTAGGTGTTCAGTTCAGTTGCTCAGTTGTGTCTGACTCTTTGCGACCTCATGAACCGCAGCACGCCAGGCCTCCCTGTCCATCACCAACTCCTTGAGTCCACCCAAACCCATGTCCATCGAGTCAGTGATGCCATCCAACCATCTCATCCTCTGTCATCCCCTTCTCCTCCTGTCCTCAATCTTTCCCAGCATTAGGGTCTTTTCAAATGAGTCAGCTCTTCGAATCAGGTGGCCAAAGTATTGGAGTTTCAGCTTCAACATCAGTCCTACCAATGAACACCCAGGACTGATCTCCTTTAGGATGGACTGGTTGGATCTCCTTGCAGTCCAAGGGACTCTCAAGAGTCTTCTCCAACACCACATTTCAAAAGCATCAATTAGTCTGAGCTCAGCTTTCTTTATAGTCCAGCTCTCACATCCATACGTGACCACTGGAAAAACCATAGCCTTGACTAGACAGACCTTTGTTGGCAAAGTAATGTCTCTGCTTTTTAATACGCTGTCTAGGTTGGTTATAACTTTCCTTCCAAGGAGTAAGTGTCTTTTAATTTCATGGCTGCAATCACCATCTGCAGTGATTTTGGAGCCCAGAAAAATAAAGTCTGCCACTGTTTCCACTGTTTCCCCATCTATTTGCCATGAAGTGATGGAACCAGATGCCGTGATCTTAGTTTTCTGAATGTTGAACTTTAAGCCAACTTTTTCACTCTCCTCTTTCACTTTCATCAAGAGGCTCTTTAGTTCTTCTTAAGATTTGGCATGAAGAAATATGTGACTTATCTCAATTTTTAAATTGAGTGTATGCTGACAAGATAATATTTTAGATTACATTGAGTTAAAAATTATATTAAAAATGCCAATATCATATTGAGATGTGGAAGACAAGGAAGGAGCACTTACTGACAAGGTACCGTCTGGGAAGACCTCTCATTCAATAGCACATGCTGGGAAGTACTCACTACACCACACCTTGTGGTATAAGTCGATAGAAATCAGTTGCCTTTTTGCTCTTTCCAGAGCTACAAGAATTTGAGTTTAATTATCCTTGATTAATCCCAATATGCTGAAAAGCTATATTTACTCAAATGTTAACAGGTGAAGAGTTGCTTGGAAATATATATAGGCATTATTTTAAATTATATTTATGAAGAATGTGGCCACAGACTTACAAATCCCCATTTGCTTTAAATGATGACAGTGATTCATATTTAAGTTACATGTGGAATTTTTAGAGGACTCTAGGAATAAAGACATCAATTTTACCAACATTTCCCCAAACTGGTATTTGAGGAAAGAAAATTAGCTCTTATAGCTGTGAGGACTGGGACGCTTTTTCATATTTAGTGAGAGAACTGCCTGAGCCAGTTATACAATTCCCAACACGTCTGTTTTTAGCTAAGAAGGGAAAATCTGATAGACTATTCCTGAGTTCTCTGATGAAAAAGGTGATGGGACACATTTAGAGAATGCTCTCAATAACAAAGGGGCTCCCAGGACACACAGCTGCTCAAGACAGTGTATGTTCAGGGAACAGTGAAAACATTGCTATTCGTCATAATAAAATGTTTCGTTCTTTCTCAGATGCCAAGAAATAGTCAAATGTCTGGGGCCAATTCCAACTCCTTTTGGTCAGCCCTCTCTTACCTCTTGTGAATGTTCTTTTAGCAGCAATGTGGGAAAAAAAAAATGTGAACTAGGAGATGCGCTCTCCAGGAAGAAGAGGGGGTGAACATACCAACAGCTCCTGTGTTAGGTGTGGAGGCAGCTGCTGAGTCTCAAATACACACATAAAGGCAAATTTAAAGATAAGGACACAGTGCTGTATCATGTTTCCCCAAACTGCATTTGATACCCCTATTTTTATTGCTTTTTCTTAGAATAAATATAAAACTAATCTTCACATGGCTCTCCTGGAGCAGGTCCCAGTTTCGCCTTTCAGATTAATAGAGGAAATCATTCTATTCTTCTTCCAATCTTGAAGCATAAAACTTGGGTCTACAGGAGCCTCAGAAGTGAAAGCTTTGTGCTTCAATCACCAAAACAAAGTTAGGCAAAGTTTCCTTCATTAATTGAAACCTAGTTATGATTTACATGTATATTTTTACACATTGACAATGATGTAGTATTGAGGAAATGTCTTTATTAAGTATATTTTTAAACATGATGAATTTTCACAAGTCACTCATTTATCTTCTGGATCTGTTGACAGGAGAGAGTACTATATGAAAGCAGAAGCATTTACAATAGAAAGAGATCCGAACCAGTCCCTCAGGGATACCACAAGGGTGAAATTCCATGCTTAGCCATGTCATCAAGGGCCTCAGAATACCTGGAGGAGACAGGACTGGACCATACAGAGAGGGAATTGGGGGCCACAAAACTGATGTGATGATCAGGACTGCCTCACCACAGGCTGTCAAAATACCTGGATTCCACCTTCAGAGCCAAACTATGACCTCCAGAAAGATCAATTAACATGCAAGTGTTTTACCTGCGAGAAGTGTTGCATTACTTTATTAATTCCACACTTGGCATGGATAAGATAAGCAAATTATGATGTTCCCTAGTGAAGTGGCTCAATGGGAAAGAAGAGTTTGAAGATGAGATGGGAGTTATAGATTATCCTGAGGACAGACCTTCCTTGCATTTGCAGAGAGGTGGCAGATGGCAAGCCACTGGTCAAGTGTGTGAACCCTGAATAAGGGTGGGTAGAAGTTAGAAAGGGATAAGGGGAAAGTCTCAGGGCCTGGCACTCTGGGTCATTTGATGGTAAATCCTATCAAGTGAGGGCAAAAGGTTTCAGATCCTGGAAACTGAGAAAATGTCTCACCATTTGGTCAGGTGAGGCTGAGAGGAAAAATCCACTTGAGGGAGCGGAGATGGTGTTTTTAATGAGAAGTGCAGCTCTGGGGAAAACATTGCAATTCTTGCTGCTGACAAGCTCAAGGGAAGTGTTTCTGAGATGGTGGAATGTGAGTCACTGTGGAAACAGATAGAAATTTGTATTTTAATAATTATATATGTTTAATATCTATTAGAAAAATATAAGTAGCATACCAAACCTATGATTTCATGAAAGCTACAATTTAGAAAGAAACTGAAGCAAAAAAAAAAAAAAACAGTTAATTTAGAGGAAAACATTAACTGGATAAGAAGAATCATAAAAGCATATGAATGAAGTGTGTAAAACACTGTTTTAGAAATATTTGGAAATCAATGTAACACTGGTCTATTTAAGAGTTATGGTATATTTTTCTGTTGTTTAGTCACGAAGTCATGTCCAGCTCTTTTTGTAACCCCATGGACTGTAGCCCACCAGGCTCCTCTATCTAAGCGATTCTCCAGGCACGAATACTGGAGTGGGTTGCCATCCCCTTCTCCAGGCGATCTTCCAGACCCAGGAATCGAACTCTAGGCTCACGCATTTGCAGGCAGATTCTTTATCATCTGAGTCACCAGGGAAGTCCACAAATGTAAAGTGCTTTGCAAACCTGAAAAATGGTTAAGATCTCAAAAGATGGTTGTTTTGATATTCTTATTATCTCTTTTACCTCTGTCATTTTTCAATTTTTTAAAAAATACTTTTAACTAATCTTTATCACTCCTCTATAGGTATGATACATACTTTGGTTTTGTATGTCATGGTATTGTTACAAAAGATCAAGGCAAAGCAGAGTTTACTTCCAAAGGAACTCCTGATAAAACTGCTTCTTATGCATTTCTAACTCTTTTGATTCTAATCCTAGAAGATCCCAATCGTCTACCTTTTTTTATTTTTTGGAAGCCAAAATTCCAGGAAGGCTTCATGATGACCCTTGATGCATTTGAAACTTCCATAAGAGCAGACCGACCTTGAACTACATGACACATCCCTTAATTTGTGGGTCATCTGCATCTTTCAGAAAGACACTGAAAAGGAGTCTTCTGTTTCTTTATCTAGATTCCATGTGCCAACTGCGGGGCCTGCAGAATACCAGGAGACGGCCACAAGGAGACCTGGCACAACTCTCTCTAGTGCCAAACAGATCAGGGAAAGCTATCTAGAGCTGAATCCTAACACTCATTGTTTAAACTATTAGCCTAACCTAACAGGAACCTAAACTATCAGATAACTAAGGCAAGGCTATACTATTTTGAAGCAGCCTTTTGCAATCCCTTCACTGTTTTTATAATACACTTTCAATAATGAAGATATCAATTGTCATCATGATACTGCTGATCACCACTGCCATCATGGTTTGATTAGCAGAATATTGTCTTTGTAACTAGCATGGGTTCTGGTGTGAGTCCCAGCCCTACTGCATACTGGGTGGCCTTTAACCAGTTCTTTTTTTGGAGGCAGGAGGTGGGATGCCACATGACTTGGGGGATTTAGTTCCCCAACCAAGGATTGAACCCGGGCCACAGCAATGAAAGTATTGGGTCCTAACCACTGACCGCCAGGGAATCCCATAGCCAGTTCTCACATTTCTCAGTTTCCCTGACTATAAAATGGGAAGCACATGTAAAAGGCATAGCAGAGTGTCTGTGTTGTATGTGGCCAACTGTGGGGAAAACATGATATAAATGTTGAGGCTGATGATGCCACACACATCCCAACAAGGTGTTAAAAGGTCTGTTGTGATCAGGTTTTGGGGAGGGCATGGCAGGCCTCCCAAGCTGGTCCAAAAATATCTTGAGAGGGCAAGTGAAGGAGGCTGGGTGGGGGTTTCATTGGGGTTAGTAGGTAGGGCAGGCTGAGGGTAGGACCTTTCTGGTTTGAATCTCCCACTGGTGCCAAAGGAGGGAGCACTGCCTGTCTTTATTTCCCCCAGATGTGGGGCACAAGGGAGTGAAAGGCTTAAAAGCTGTGAGCAGTAAAACATCAAAAAAATGCACTGGAGCAAGTGGCCAGTAAATGATGTCCATCACTACGTTTCCCTTCCTTCAGTCTCTAGGTTCTACTACGTGGTTCTTAAGGAGTTTGGACATAATCATGTGACAAACCCTACAAACTTGACATATGGAATTTGTCTGTTATAAAAAGATCTTTCACTTAAATCTCACTCAGCTGTATACTACAGGTTTTTGAGTTCCTGGGTGCCCTTTACTGACAAATAAAGCATCACCCTGAATGCATTCCTATTGTCTCCAAAAGACCAAAGCCATGTTCCTATGTGGGCACTTCATTAGCAATGGAAAATATCTTAAGAGTAGTGAAGAAAAGTTTCTATCTTTTTCGATGTATAAGAGTATGTGTATGTAGCTATGACTATACAATATATGTCTCTGTGCATATCATAATAAAACACGATCATTGATTATAACATTAGTATCAGTATATTAGAATAATTTTTACATTTTTATCAGTCTTTGAGACGGTTAAAAGTATTAATCTCAGGAATATAGCAATATGAGTGATGTTGATATTACTTTAAATTTTGATGCAAAAGTCAAGGAGAGCTTTAATGTTGTGTTTTGTGTATCAGTTTTATTGTAGCATGATTTACATGCAATAAATGTAATAATTTTAGGTGTTTACAATATGATGAATTAGGCTTCCCAGGATGGCAATAGTAGTAAAGAATCCACCTGCCAATGCAGGAGACTTAAGAGATGCAGATTCGATCCCTGGGTCGGGAAAATCCCCTGGAGTAGGAAATGGCTACCCACCCCAGTATTCTTGCCTGGAAAATGCCATGGACAGAGGAGCTTGGAGGGCTACAGTCCATGGGCTGCAGCGAGTCAGACACAACTGAGTGCACACACACACACACACACACACACACACACACACACACACACACTGAATTCTATAAACGTACAGCAATGTAACTATCATAAGTAATCATCACATTGCATCACCCCATAGAGTTCTCTTACAATCCTTACAGTCAGTCTCCTTCCCAGAATGCCTAACAACCAACCACTGATGTGATTTCTGTTACTGTAGTTTTACCTTTTGCAGAATTTTATAGAAATGAAATCATACAGTATGGTGTCAAGTTCCTTGTGTTGGTTTGCTTTGGCTGTTGTAACGGATTACCACAAAAAGTAGCTTAAAACAACGCAAGTTCTTTATCTCAAGTTCTCTGGGTCTCAGGTCCAGGTGTGGTGTGGCTCAGCTGGGTCTTCTGCTTAGATTTCACAAGGTCAAAATCATAAGGCAGCGCTACGCTCCTAACTGGAGACTCTGGAAAACAATCTGCTTCCAAGCTCATTCAGGTTGTTGGCAGAACTCAGTTCCTTGCAGCTGCGGGACTGAGGTTTTCCTGCTGGCTGCCAGCTGGGGCTCTCCTTAGCTCCTTTCTCTAGTGGTTGTACATGGCCCTCCGATATCTCAGAACTAGCAAAGGCACATCACATTCTTGTCAAGCTTGGAATCTTTTGGACTCTTCCCTTTCTGGCTGTATCTCTATGACTCCAGCTGGACAAAGTTCTGTGTTTCTAAAGGCTCATGTGATTAGACTGGGTCCACCTGGATAAACCAGGATAATTTCCTTACATGTTAAATCCTTAACAAAAGGGATTCTGCAGATGTTAAGATTATTTAATGCAATATATTCATAGAGTCCAGGGATTAGGGTGCGGACATCTTTTGGAGGGCATTCTACCTACCTCACTGCTTTTACTTTATATAATGCTTTTAAGGTTCACCTATGCTATTGTCTGTATCAAACACAGTTGTTTTTTTTTTTTTGGTTGAGTACTATGCCATTATAAAGATGTACCACAATTAGTTTATTCATTACTAGTTGATGGCCACTTGGGCTATTGCCAGTTTTTGTCTAAAATTAATGAAGTTGCTATGAGACATTTGTATACAAGTCTTTGTATGAATATATATTTTCTCTTGTGTAAGAATATTTCACTTTAGGAAAAAATGCCACATTATTTTCCAAAGTTGCTGTACCATTCTGCATATCACCAGTAGTATTTGAGAATTCTAGCTGTTCTACATCCTCAGCAATAGTTTGTATTGTCAGCTAAAAATACAGTTTCTCTCATGAGTGTGATGGGTATGGAGAAGTGTTTCACTGCAGTTTCAATGCCCTAGTGGCTAATACTGTTGAACATCTTCTCACACATTCATTTGCCATGTATGTTCTTTGACGAAGTTTTTTTTTTTTTGCCTGTTTAAAAAAAATAGGTTGTCTTATTGAGCTACGAGAATGTATGTATTCTGGTTACAAGTGCTTTATCAGATATAAATTTGGCAAACACTTTCTCATAATCTGTGACTTACCTTTTCATCTTCATAAATGTTTTTTTTATAACTAATTTATTTATTTTAGTTGGAGGCTAATAACTTTACAATATTGTAGTGGTTGGCACCCCAGTCCAGTACTCTTGCCTGGAAAATCCCATGGACGGAGGAGCCTGGTAGGCTACTGTCCATGGGGTCGCTAAGAGTCGGACACGACTGAGCGACTTCACTTTCACTTTTCCCTTTCATGCACTGGAGAAAGAAATGGCAATCCACTCCAGTATTCTTGCCTGGAGAATCCCAGGGACGGCGGAGCCTGGTGGGCTGCCATCTATGGGGTCGCACAGAGTCGGACACGACTGAAGCGACTTAGCAGTAGCAGCAGCAGCAGTGGTTTTTGCCATACATTGACATGAATCAGCCATGGGTGTACATGTGTTCCCCATCCTGAACCCCCATCCCACCTCCCCCCCCATCCCATCCCTCTGGGTCATCCCATTGCACCAGCCCTGAGCACTTGTCTCATGCATCAAACCTGGACTGGCGTTCTGTTTCACATATGATAATATACATGTTTCAATGCTATTCTCTCAGATCATTCTACCCTCACCTTCTCTCACAGAGTCCATAAGACTGTTCTATGCATCTGTGTCTCTTTTTCTGTCTTGCATATAGGGTTATCACTACCATCTTTCAAATTCCATATATATGCATTAGTATACTGTATTGGTGTTTTTTGAAGAGCAAAACATTCTAATTCTGCAGAATTGCAATTTAGCATTTTTCTTTTATGTTTGGTGCTATTTGAGAAATCTTTGTCTAATGCAAAGTCTTCAAGAGTTTTCTATGTTTTATTCTAGAAATCTCAGACTTTAGCTCTGACCTATAGTTTTGTGATCCATTGTGACAATTTTTGAATATGATGTCAAATAAGAAGGTTGCATGTTTTTCTTTTGCACATGGATGTTTAATTACTAACATCAAGTGTTTAAAGATTATCCCTTTCCCTGTCACCTTTGTGAAAACCAATTGGCCATGCATCTATAAGTCTATTTCTGGACTCTTCTGTTTTACTGGGTTATGTCTATCATTATGCCAAACCACACTGCTTTCATTACTATAGATGTCTATAATACTCTCATAGTATGTCCTCTAATTTTATTCTTCTTTCAAAATTGTTTTGTCTATCCTAATTTCTATAGGGTCAGTCCATCAAGTTCTACCCTTGAAAAACTGTTGGGATTTTGATGGGGATTATACCAAAACTATAAACCAATTTAGAGAACTGACTTCTTAACAATATTGAGTCATTAGATTGATGAGCATTGTATATATCTCTATTTAGTGAGGTCTTTTTAGATTTCTATCAGTAATGCTTTGTAGCTTTTAGTGCAGCATCTTACAAATTTTTTCTTAAATTTATCCCTAAGTGTTCCACATTTTTAAGCTATTATAAATGGTTTCTAACTTCCATTACTATTTTTTTAAATCAGTATTGGCTTGGTTGAATTATTTAACTCTTAAGTTTCTGTTTCTTAATTTATAAATTAAATATGTCACGTCCATTTTGCAAGGTTAGAACAAAGATTAATGAAAATGTACATAGATGTAAAAAGTTATTATAGAATAGATACTCTAGAGAAGTCATCTTATTTAAGGCATAAAACAACACTTTTAGGTAAGTGCTTGTCAGTCAAATGATGACATGCACCCCTCCCCCAAAAAAAGTATGTCCACATCTAAATACCTGGCACCTTCGAATGTAATCTTATTTGGGGAAAGCGTCTTTGAATGTGAAACTAAGGATCTCAAGATGATATTATCCTGGCTAATCTAAGTGGACCCCAAATCCAATGACAAGTATCCTAAGAAGAGAAAACAAAGGCAGAGAATGAAGTTTTACAACCACAAGTCAAGGAACATCCTGGATAATGAGAAGCTGCAAGAGGCAAGGAAGAAATCTCTGCTAGAGGCTTCAGAGGGACCTGCTAATACCTTAATTTTGGATTTCTGGCCTCCAACAAAACTATAAGACATAAATAAAAAAAAAACTATAAGACAATACATTTTTGTTGTTTTAAACCATCTGGTTTGTGATAATTTGTTATGGCAACCCTAAAGAAAGGAATGCCAAAGACTATGCTTTCACATTGTGTTGTTGGACAAGCATCTTCAGAGTCCCTTGGACCGCAAGCAGTTCCAACCAGTCAGTCCTAAAGGAAATCAATCCTGAATATTCATTGGAAGGACTGATGCTGAAGGTGAAGCTCCAATACTTTGGCCACCTGATGAAAAGAGCTGACTCATTGGAAAAGATCCTGATGCTGAGAAAGATTGAATGCAAAAGGAGAAGAGGGCAGCAGAGGATGAGCTGATTAGATAGCATCACATCTAACGGATATGAATTTGAGCAAACTCCAGGAGACAGTGGAGGACAGAGGAGCCTGGCGTGCTGCAGTCTGTGGGGTCGCAAAGAGCTGGACACAACTTAGTGACTGAACAACAACAAATAAATGAATACAGTACTATTATCCTCATTTTACAGATAATGAAACTGGGTGCCAGAGAAATGAAGTAACTTTCAAGGTTCCACAGCTATCAGTCAAACAATTTTTCCTGACCTGAATCTGCTGTGATTAATCATTTCACTATATTCCACCTTATACATGCTAGGTTTTGTGGTCATCACAGAAGGCGGCGTGTCCTTCCCCTTACAATCTTTAAAACATCATTCCTAAAAATAAAAAAACTGGGTTTATAGTACAAAAACAGACTGACAGCCTCCTAAGTACCCAACGCTGTTGTCCAATTGTCTCTTGATTTTCTCTTTCAATTGGGCTTTTTCTCTTGTTTCTGATGTTCTTTAGAATCTCTATATAGATAAGCAGAGCTAAAATTTAGTTTGCTTCCTATACAAATGGTTGAGCAGAAGAGAATAGTGTCCAGAACAAAATATATTTAACTTTTGTTAAACAAAAAGAGAATAATTAATTATAATCAATTATTAAGAGAGGGATGTTGAAATCCTCAACTATAAATTATGTAGTTGTTATTCTTTTTCATTCTATCAGGTTTCATTTAAAATGCTTAAAAACTCTATTATTAGATTAAATATTTAGAATTTTTAACTGTTGATGAAATTATTATCTTTATGAAATGACTCTTGATCCCTGATCTTCTTTGTCCTAAAATCTAATTTGTCTGGTACTATAAAATTTATTTCAGCATGGTGTATATTTTTCTATCTTTGTACTTAAATTTACATCTTTATATTAAAAAGGGTTTCTGGTAGACACTGTATAGCTGGGTCTTGCTTTTGACAATCTCTGCCATCTAAATTGGGTGGTTAGCCCAGTTACACTTAATGCAATTATCAATACAGTTGGTTTTAAATCTACTATTGTTTTGATTTAGACTGCTTTAACAAAATATGATAGACTAGATGACTTAAAAGTTATACGAATTTACTTCTCACAGTTCTGGGGGATAGCAAGTCCAAGATTAAAGTATCTGGTGAGGACCCACTTCCTGGTTCATAGCCTACTATCTTTTCACTGAGTCCTTACATGATGGAAGAGGGCAAGGAAGCTCTCTTGGGCCCCTTTTATAAGGGCACTAATCACATTTATAAGAGCTCTACCCTCAGTCTAGTTGATCACCTCCCCAAGGTCTCACCTCCAAATATTACGTTGGGGATTAATTTTCAACATATGGATTGGGGGAGGGGCACATTCAATCTATAGTAACCATGCACCTATTATTTCTTTTTCTGGGTTTTGTTACCTTTTCCTTCTTTTCCTTCCTTCAACTGGATTATGTTTTTATGATTTCATTTTCTATTATTGGCTTGTTTTTGGTTTGGCTTTTTTTCTGGGTTTTGTGGGATTTTTGTTTTTTGTTTCGTGATTTTTCTATAATTTACAGTGTACATCTTTCACTTATTATAATTTATTTTCAAATATGTCATTTTTATATTCAGCATAAGAACTTTACAGCAGTATATGTTCATTCCACACCCCCATCTTTGTACTACTATTGTAATACATTTCACATTTACTTATGTTATAAACCTAGAGTACATTACTACTTTTAATAATCAATTATATTTTAAAGAGATTTAAAAACTAGGGAAAAAATCTAATATACTTATTCATGTATTTGCCACATTTGATGCTCCCCATTCATTCATTTGTAAGATGTGCATTTCCATCTGAGACAACTTTTTCCCTCTGCCTGAAGGACTTCTTTTCTCTTTTCTTGTAGGGACAATATGCTAGTAATAAATTCAGATTTTATATATATGAAAAGTCTTTTGAAAGATCTTATTGCTGAGCTTATAATTTTTCCTGTGAATACTTTAAAGATGTCAATCCATGTGTTCTTTCTTTTTTTTAATGAGAAGACTACAGTTATTATTAGTTTAGCCATAGACTGAATTGTGTGGTCCCCCACCCTCCAAATTCCTATGTTGAAGCCAAATGTGACTTTATTTGAAGATAGGGCATTTAGGAGGTGATTAAGGTTAAACGAGGTCACAAGGGTGGAGTCCTTATCCCATAGGATTGGTGGCATTATAAGAAGAGGGAGATCTCTCTCTCTCTCTCTCTCTTCCCCTCCCTGTGTACATGCATAGGAGAAAGACCATGTAAGCACACAGCCAGGAGGCTGTCATCCACTAATCAGAAGAGATTCTTCACCCGAGTTCAACCATGCCAGCAGGTGATCTCAAACTTCCAGCTTCTAGAACTGGGAGAAAATAAATTTCTGTTACGTAAGCTACCCAGCCTATGGCATTTTATTATGGCAGAGAGAACTAACAAATACATCCTAATGCTCCTATATGTAGTATTTCTGTTTTCTATTAGCAGTTTCCAGAAATTTGACTATGTTATGCCTTCATGTGGTTTCCTTCATGTTTTCTGCTTGGAGTTAACTGAATTTCTTGGATCTTTGGGTCTGTACTTCTCAACATATTTAAAAATTTTTGGCCATTATTTTTTCAAATAACTTTCCTGTTCCCCTCCCCAGCCAAACCTTTTCTGGGACTTTACTTACAAATATAGTGGGCTGCTTGACCTTGTTCTATAACTTACTGTGCCCTATTCACTTTATTCCAGTCTTTTCTCTGTTTTATTTCAATAGTTTCTATTTCTAGGTCTCCAAATTCACTATTTTCTTCTCTTCTGAAGTATCTAATCTGTTCTTCACTCCATCTATGCTGTTTTGGGCCTCAGGTATTGCGTATTTCATCTTTAAAAGTTCCATTTGGGTCTTTTTTATATCTTCCGTTTATGATTTCCTCTATCTTCTTGAATATATTCAGTATTTTTATAAATGGTTTGATGTCCTTTTCTGCTAATTCTATAGTCTGTAATTATATTTTACAAATATATTTTGTCCAGTTTTATATTTGTTTAAGATGGGGAAGTAAACCCAATCCTTATGATATTATTGTGTTGAGAAGTGGAAGTCTCTAATATTGTTGGGACAATTGTTGAAGCGAGTTATCTGCTTTATGTCCTAAGGGTGTAGGCAATAATTAATCAATTCGGAAAATACAAAAACTTATCACTGAGTTAATTCCAACTTGGTGAAAACTAATGTTTCCTACAATTGAGCAAAAGCTACGATTAAACGATTAGAAACAGACATTGAGTACGTTTTGAAGGCGCTAAATGTTTCCTTTAAATAAAATAAAACGTTTTGTATCACTGTTTTTCTTCTTATTTTATACACCACCACAATCACTACATTTCCATAAGGCTGATGGCATTTCCTACGTTTGTACTCTTCTGTACCTCAGAAATATGCCTATACTACTGGAAGCAGTCTCACTATTAGCTTCCAGCCATTTGGGGATCTTCACTTGCAAATGCCTAGCATAGTTTGCCTACGGAAATCCTACAGGTGGAGTTTCCCAACTCTGGTTAGTATCTAATAAATGCTTAACACCTCTAGGCATATCCCAAAACTGATAAATGAAAAGGGAGCTGTAAAACTCTTCTCTTTTTGCACAAAGCTCTACTACTTAGTTATTTGAGATTAAAGTACTTGCTTAATTACTTGCTATATGGTAACTTCTTTGGAGAAAGGAATGTGTCTTGATGCATCATGTGCTCACAGAGCACATGATAAGTGCTGTGAATATTTGTAGAAACAAGTGAATAGACTGCTGTTTACACTGAATGGTGACAAGAAGCACCTTGATTGTTTTGCTCTTATCTTTCAGAGTCTACTCACTTGTGAATTCTTACACTTTCAGCTGAGCATCGAAAAAATTGAAAGGTAATAAAAATGACAAAGTATTAATAAAACCTTAGATGTTGATGGTTATTGCCAAAATGTTTTAGTCAGGGGCTCATCTGCAGTGGCCTATGAAAGCCAAGATGCAAAATTTTTAAAGACCAGGTTACTAGCATCAGAATAAATTCCCAAAGGTGAATTCTTACCTTAAAGGTAACACTTGACTCTGGTAGCATGAATTTTCATGGAAGCATACAAATTTAGCCCATCTTAAGATGATATTCTGTAATTAAGAGTCCTTCTTTTACACATTATTCTGTATTTCACAATTTAGTTTTATAGAGGAAGAGACAGTAAACATTTTGGCACAGTCATAAAATATTTGTGGAAATTTACTTGTCAGCAGCTGGCCACTGCTGTGTACTTTGTGTCCTTTTAGCCAAGCCCAAATTTGAAGGAAAATAACAGATGTTCAGTTAATCATTTTCCCCTGTGTGTGTGTGTGTACATGTGTGTGGCTGCCTTCCAAAGACATCAAACATAGGCATTGCTTACTGATGGTCATTATGTTTGGTTCCAGACTACTCAATTGGCAAAAATAAAGTCAATCCTACATAGGACATTTGGAAAATAGTTTATGACAAAAGTTCCAACAGCAATGTTCATCAGCAACTAGACCATAATTTGTGTTGTGTGTTTTGGGAATAAAGAATGATGCTAGGTACCTATGTGATCTTAAATGACTAACGTTAATGTGCTGGATGACTTGGGAAGTTAACTAATTGGTCTTTCCCTTTAGAAAGCATGGTTCCACTATATTCTGTAGGTCATAGGGACAAATTAATAGAATGACTTTTACATCTACTTTACTACAATTGTCTGTAATTCTAGATTTTATAGTTACATTAGTTAAATAACTATGTAACAGTTATTTCATCCTTTTCAATGTTAGAGACTTGCATGATACCTATGTAACAATTTTTTTTTAATTTATCTATTTTTGGCTGTGCTGGGTCTTCACTACAGCTACATGTGGGAGCTACTCTTCCTTGCATTGCTTCCGTCTCTCACTGTAGTGGCCTTTCTCTTGTTCTAGAGCATGGTCTCTGGGGCACACAGGCTTCAATAGTTGTTGCACGTGGGCTCAGTAGTTGTGATCCATGGGCTCTATAGGGTGCTCAAGCTTAGTAGTCGTGGTACATAGGCTTAGTTGCCCTGCAGCATGTTGGATCTTCTCCGACCAGGGTTTGGACATGTGTCCCCTGAACCGGCAGGAAGACTCCCAACCATTGGACCATCAGGAAAGTCCAAGTAACAGAATTTTAAATCAGTATTTCAATTTAGCATTCAAAGGCAACTAACTGGCTAATAACTCAGAAATATACATAACTATAATGTTTATATAGGCAAAGCTACCTTAAGTGATTTGAAAACTTGATTCACATCTTGAAACAGGGTAGGATTAGGGCTAAATGAGTTATGACTGTGATATAATGAGTTCTATATTTTTCAAAGAAGGAGATGTTACTAAAATTAGAGTTTTCCACTTTAAAGTGGGTACCATAAAAGACCACATTCATTTCGGTTGTACCACCATTCAGTTCAGTTCAGTTCAGTCGCTCAGTCATGTCCAACTCTTTGTGACCCCGAGGACTGCAGCACACTAGGCCTCCTTGTCCACCACCAACTCCCGGAGTTTGCTCAAACTCATGTCCACTGAGTCGGTGATGCCATCCAACCATCTCATCCTCTGTCATCCCCTTTTCCTCCTGCCTTCAGTCTTTCCCGGCATCAGGGTCTTTTCCAATGAATCAGTTCTTCTCATTAGAAGGCCAAAGAATTGGAGTTTCAGCTTCAGCATCAGTCATTCCAATGAGCATTCAGGACTGATTTCCTTTAGGATTAACTGGTTTGATCTCCTTGCAGTCCAAGGGACTCTCAAGAGTCTTCTCCAACAATACAGTTCAAAAGCATCAATTCTTCAGTGCTCAGCTTTCTTTATAGTCCAACTCTCACATCCATACATGACTACTGGAAAAACCATAGCTTTCACTAGATGGACATTTGTTGGCAAAGTGTGTCTCTGCTTTTTAATATGTTGTCTAGGTTGGTCATAGCTTTTCTTCCAAGGAGCAATTGTCTTTTCATTTCATGGTTGCAGTCACCATCTGCAGTGATTTTGGAGCCCCCCAAAATAAAGTCTCTGTTTCCATTGTTTCTTGATCTATTTGCCATGAAGTGTTGGGACCGTAGGCCATGATCTTAGCTTTCTGAAAGTTGAGTTTTAAGCCAGATTTTTCACTCTCCTCTTTCACTTTCATCAAGAAGCTCTTTAGTTCTTCTTCACTTACTGCCATAAAGTTGGTTTCATCTGCATATCTGAAGTTATTGTTATTTCTCCCAGCAATCTTGATTCCTGCTTGTGCTTCATCCAGCCCAGTATTTCTCATGATATACTCTGAATATAAGTTAAATAAGCAGGGTGACAATATACAGCCCTCACGTACTCTTTTTCCTATTTGGAACCAGTCTGTTGTTCCGTGTCCAGTTCTGACTGTTGCTTCTTGACCTGAATACAGATTTCTCAGGAGGCAGGTCAGGTGGTCTGGTATTCCCATCTCTTTCAGAATTTTCCACAGTTTATTGTGATCCACACAGTCAAAGGCTTTGGCATAGTCAATAAAGCAGAAGTAGATGATTTCCTGGAACTCTCTTGCTTTTTTGATGATCCAACAGATGTTGGCAATTTGATTTCTGGTTCCTCTGCCTTCTCTAAAACCAGCTTGAACATCTGGAAGTTCACAGTTCACATACTGTTGAAGCCTGACTTGGTGAATTTTCAGCATTACTTTGCTAGTGTGTGAGATAAATGCAACTGTGCAGTAGTTTGAGTATTCTTTGGCGTTGCTTTTCTTTGGGATTGGAATGAAAACTGACCTTTTCCAGTCCTGTGGCCGCTGCTGAGTTTTCCAAATTTGCAGGCATATTGAGTGCAGCACTTTCACAGCATCATCTTTTAGGATTTGAAATAACTCAACTGGAATGCCATCACCTCCACTAGCTTTGTTCATAGTGATGCCTCTTAAGGCCCACTTGACTTTACATTCCAGGATGTCTGGCTCTAGGTGAGTGATCACACCATTGTGGTTATCTGGGTCATGAAGATCTTTTTTGTACAGTTCTTCTGTATATTCTTGCCACCTCTTCTTAATACCTTCTGCTTCTGTTTGGTCCATACCATTTCTGTCCTTTATTGTGCCCGTCTTTGCATGAAATGTTCCCTTGGTATCTCTAACTTTCATGAAGAGATCTCTAGTCTTTCCCATTCTATTGTTTTCCTCTATTTCTTTGCACTGATCACTGAGGAAGGCTTTCTTATCTCTCCTTGCTATTCTTTAGAACTCTGCATTCAGATGGGTATATCTTTCCTTTTCTTCTTTGCCTTTAACTTCTCTTGTTTTCTCAGCTATTTGTAAGGCTTCCTCAGACAACCTTTTTGCCTTTTTGCATTTCATTTTCTTGGAGATCGTCTTGATCACTACCTCCTGTACAATATCATGAACCTCTGTCCATAGTTCTTCAGGCACTCTGTCTATCAGATTTAATCCCTTGAATCTATTTCCCACTTCCATTGTATAATCGTAAGGGATTTGATTCAGGTCATACCTGAATGGTCTAGTGGTTTTCCCTACTTTCTTCAATTTAAGTCTGAATTTGGCAATAAGGAGTTCATGATCTGAGCCACAGTCAGCTCCCGGTTTTGTTTTTGCTGACTGTATAGAGCTTCTCCATCTTTGGCTGCAAAGAATATAATCAATCTGATTTTGGTATTGACCATCTGGTGATGTCCATGTGTCCATGTGTAGAATCTTCTTTTGTGCTGTTGGAAGAATGTAGTTGCTATGACCAGTGCATTCTCTTGGCAAAACTCTGCTAGCCTTTGCCCTGCTCCATTCTGTGCTCCAAGGCCAAATTTGCCTGTTACACCAGGTGTTTCTTGACTTCCTAGTTTTGCATTCCAGTCCCCTATAATGAAAAGGACATCTTTTTGGGGTGTTAGTACTAGAAGCTCTTGTAGGTCTTCATAGAACTGTTCAACTTCAGCTTCTTCAACATTACTGGTTGGGGCACAGACTTGGATTACTGTGATATTGAATGGTTTGCCTTGGAAATGAACAGAGATCATTCTGTTGTTTTTGAGATTACATCCAAGTACTGCATTTCAGACTCTTGTTGACTATGATGGCTACTCCACTTCTTCTAAGGGATTCCTGCCCACAGTAGTAGATAAAATGGTCATCAGAGTTAAATTCTCCCATTTCTGTTCATTTTAGTTCACCGATTCCTAAAATGTCTATGTTCACTCTTGCCATATCCTGTTTGACCACTTCCAATTTGCCTTGATTCACGGACCTAACATTCCAGGTTCCTATACAATATTGTTCTTTACAGCATCAGACTTTACTTCCATCACCAGTCACATCCACGACTGGGCGTTGTTTTTGGTTTGGCTCCATCTCTTCATTCTTTCTGGAGTTATTTCTCCACTGATCTCCAGTAGCATACTGGGCACCTACTGACCCGGGGAGTTCATCTTTCAGTGTCACATCTTTTTGCCTTTTCATGTTGTTCATGGGGTTCTCAAGGCAAGAACAATGAAGTGGTTTGCCATTCCCTTCTCCACTGGACCATGTTTTGTCAGAACTCTCCACCACTATTAATTGATGCATTTTTGATACTTCTTTTAATGTATTATCATCTTACTTTCACCTTAAATATAAGTATATAGGTCAGTCAGTCACACCCATGTATTTACTGCACTTGGATATTTTCCTTAACCATATTCATCTTAAAATTTGAACACACTGAGCACATAAAAAGGGATGAACTAGGGACTTCCCTTGGTAGTCCAGTGGTAAGATTCTGCATTCCCAATACAGGGGGCCTGTGTTCAATCCCTTGTCAGGGAGCTAGACCCCACATGTTGCAACAAAAGATCCCACACGCTGCAACTAATACCTGGTACAGCCAAAATAAATAGTTTTTTATAAAAGGAATGAATTACAGACTCCAAACAAATTTCTATTGAAAAAATCTGAACATAGATATCATAATTAGATGTCTTCTGTAGAGAATCCCTTCAAATTTCAGATATTTTTGTTGTAGTGTCTTTTAAATTCATGACTGTGTGTGTGTGTGCATGCATGCACGGATGCACATGTATGCTAAACTGCTTCAGTTGTGTCTGGCTCTTAGCAACCCTATGGACTGTAGCCAACCAGGCTGCTCTGTCCATAGAATTTCCCAGGCAAGAATAATGGAGTGGGTAGCCATTTCCTTTTCCAGGGCATCTTCCTGACCCAGGGATCAAACCCCAATGTCTTACATCTCCTGCATTGGCAGGCAGGTTCTTTACCACTAGCACCACCTGGGAAGCCCTTAAAATTCATATATTAAATAAAAATTAATCAGAAAATATTTATTAACTATGCTAAAAGAATAATAGGGCATGGTGTAAAGTATCTGGCCTTTTGAGTTAGATTAATCTACTTTGTCACCTATTCTGTTATCCTGATAAATTATTTAACCTTTAAATTTCAGTTTCTGAATTTGTAAAATGAGAGTTACAATGTCCACTTTGCAAGGTTGTCCTGAAGATTAATAAAGATGAATTACCCCAAAGTATCTAGAACTCAAAATGTATTATAGATCAGTTACATTAAGAAGGCACTAATTTTAGCCTCAAAACAAGCCTTTCTAGAGATTATATAATGGCCAAGGAATCAATTCAAGAAGAAGATGTAACAAGAGTAAATATATATGCACTCAAATAGAAGCACCTAAACACATATACATTAACAGGCATAAAGGGAAAAATTGATAGCAATACAGTTTAACATTCTATCAGTGGACAGATCATCCAGACAAAAAATCAATAAGGAAACGCTAGACTTAAATGACACATTGGATCAGATGGACTTAATAGATTACATATAGAATATTTTGTCCAAAAGCAGCAGAATACATTCAAGTGCATATGAAACATTCTCCAGGATAAATCATATGCTAGGTCACAAAACAAGTTTCAGTAAATTTTAAAAAACTGATATCATATCATGTATATATTCTGACCACAATGCTATGAGATTAGAAATCAAGTACAAGAAAAAGTTACAAAATGTACAAAGAAGTGGAGGTTACACAACATAACACTAAACAACCAATGAATCAAAGAAGAAATAGAAAAATACCTGGAGAAAACTTAAAACAAAAATATAGTGACCCAAAATTCTTGGGATGCAGCAGAAACAGTTCTAAGAGGGAAGTTTATAGCAATACAAGCATACCTCAGGAAAAAGGGAAACTCTCAAATAAATAACCTAATCTGACACCTAAAAAACCTAGAAGAATAAATAAAATAAAACCCAAAGTTAATAGAAAGATATAAATCATAAAGATCAGAGCAGAAATGAAGATTAAAAACAATAGAATATATCAGTGAAATTAAGGGTGGATTATTTGAAAAGATAAACAAAACTGATAAACCTTTAGCCAGATTTATGAAGAAAAAATGAGAGGGCGCATAAATCAATAAAATCTGAAATAAAAAGAAGTTACAACCAACACTCCAGAAATACAAAGAATTTTAGGAGATTACTATGAATACCAGGAGAAGGCAATGGCACCCCACTCCAGTACTCTTGCCTGGGAAACCCCATGGATGGAGGAGCCTGGTAGGCTGCAGCCCATGGGGTCGCGGAGAGTTGGACACGACTGAGCGACTTCACTTTCACTTTTCACTGTCATGCACTGGAGGAGGAAATGGCAACCCACTCCAGTATTCTTGCCTGGAGAATCCCAGGGACGGGGGAGCCTGGAGGGCTGCCGTCTATGGGGTCGCACAGAGTCGGACACGACTGACGCGACTAAGCAGCAGCAGCATGAATACCAATACACCAAGAAATGGACAACCTACGAGAAATGGGCAAAAATCCTAGAAACAAATAATCGCCCAAGACTAAACCAGAAAGAAATAGAAAATTTGAAAAGACCAATTACCTGTAATAAAATTGAATTGGTGATTTAAAAAAAAAATTTCCAACAAAGTCCAGGACCAGATGGCTTCAAAGATGAAACCTACCAAATATTTAGAAGAGTTAACACCTATCCTTCTCAAAAATATTCCCAAAAATTACAGTGGAAGGAATACTTCTAAACTCATTCTAGAAAGCCATCATCATCCTGATACTAAAACCAGACAAAAATACCACAGAAAAGAAAATTACATGTCAATATCACTAACTTAGACAAAAAATCTTCAACAAAATATTAGCAAACCAAATCCAATAATATAGTAAAAGGATCATACACTATGATCAAGTGGAATTTACCTCAGGGATAAAAGGGTGGTTCAATATCCACATATCAATGTGGTACACCACATTAACAAAACTGAGGAATAAAAATTATACAATCATCTTAATAAATGTAGGAAAAGTTTTGACAAAATCTAACATCTATTTATGATTAAAATTCTCCACAAAGCAGGTATAAAAGGAATATACTTTAACATAATAAAGGTCATATATAAGCCCACAACTAACACACTCTATAGTGAAAAGCTGAAAGCATTTCCTCTAAGGTCAGGAATAAGACAAAGATGTTCACTCTCACCATTTTTACTCAATATATATTGGAAGTCCCAGCCATAGCAATCAGGCAAGAAAAATAAACAAAAAGAATCCAAATTGGAAAGGGAGTAAAACTATCACTGTTTGCAGATGACATGATACTATACATAGAAAATAATCCTCAAAATACACCAAAAAAAACTACTAGAAGTCATCAATGAATTCAGTGAAGTTACAGGATATGTAATGAATATACAGAAATATGTTGTGTTTCTTTACGCTAACAATGAGCTATCAGAAAGAGATACTAAGGAAACAATCCCACTTACCACTGCATCAAAAAGAAGACAATACTTATGAATAAATCTAAGGAGGTAAAAGACCTGTACTCAGATAACTATAAGACACTGATGAAAGAAGCTGAAGACAACACAAACAGATGGAAAAATATACCATGTTCATCATTTGGAAGAATTGATAGTTACAATGGCTATCATACTATCAAAGGCAGTTTAAAGATTCAATGCAGTCTGTATTAAAACACCAATGGCATCTTTTACAGAGCAAGAAGAAAATAATTCTAAAATTTGTATGGAAACAAAAAAGGCCCCAATGGTCAAAGCAATCTTGAGAAAGAAGAACAGAGCTGGAGATATCACATTCTTATATGTCAGACTGTCCTACAAAGCCACAGTAATCCAAACAGTGTGGTAACGGCATAAAAGCTGACAGATTAATGGAATGGAATAGAATAGAGAATCCAGAAATAAACTCATTCACTTATAATCAATTAGCCTATGACAAAGACAAGATTATACAATAGAGGAAAGACAGTCTCTTCAATCAGTGGTGCTATGAATACTGGATAGCCACATGTAAAACATGAGATTAGAACATTTCCCTAAACCCTCAAACAATATACAAAAATAAACTCAAAACTGATTAAAGGCCTAAATGTAAGACCTAAAATCATAAAACTACTAGAAGAGAACATAGGCAGAACACTCTATGACATAAATGTAGCAGTACTTATTTGGATCTGTCTCCTAAGTCAAAAACAAAAGCAAAACTAAAAAAAAAAAAAAAAAAAAAAAAAAAGGACCTAGTTAAATTTAAAAGATTTTTCACATCAAAGGAAATCATCAACAAAATGAAAAGCATATCTACTAAATATGAGAAAATACTTGCAAATGGTA
Organism: Giraffa tippelskirchi; assembly: GCF_054371585.1. Taxonomy (NCBI): domain Eukaryota; kingdom Metazoa; phylum Chordata; class Mammalia; order Artiodactyla; family Giraffidae; genus Giraffa; species Giraffa tippelskirchi. The sequence goes on from NC_137285.1 coordinate 55,131,951, forward strand.
TGACAGATAAGCTATTAATGTTCAAAATATATAAATACAAATCATACAAATCAAACTAATAAACAACCCAGTTAAAAATGGGCCAGAGACCTGAATAGACATTTTTCAAAAGAAGATACGGATGGCCATACGTATCTCCCATACGGATGGCCAAAGGCACGTGGAGAGAATGCTCAACCCTGCTAAACATCAGAGACATGCAAATCAAAACCATAATGAGATATCATTTCACACCTGTGAGAATGGTTATCATCAAAAAGACTACAAACAACAAATGTTGGCAAAGAGGTGGAGAAAACAGAACCCTTGTACACTGCTGGAGGGAATGTAAATTGGTGCAACCACTACAAAAAACAGTACAGAGATTCCTCAAAGAACTGAAAATAGAACTACTGTATGATCCAGCAATGCCATTCCTGGGTATATAAGTGAACAAAAGCACTAATTTAAAAAGATACAAGCAGGGCGGTCCTAAGATGGCAGAAGAATAGGACAGGGAGACCACTTTCTCCCCCACAAATTCATCAAAAGATCATTTAAACGCTGAGCAAATTCCACAAAACAACTTCTGAACGCTGGCAGAGGACACCAGGCACCCAGAAAGGCAGCCCATTGTCTTTGAAAGGAGGTAGGACAAAATATAAGAAGAGAGACAAAAGAGTTAGGGATGGAGACCCAACCTGGGGAGAGAGTTGTGAAGGAGGAGAAGTTTCCAAACACCAGGAAACCCTCTCACCAGCAGGTCTGGTGGGGAGCTTTGGAATCTCAGAGGGCAACATAATCAGGAGGAAAAAAAAAAAACCACAGATGACACACCTAACCGCAACTCCCAGCAGAGAAGTAGCCCAGACGCTCGCCTCTGCCACCAGCAAGCGGGGGCTGAATATGGAGGCACAGGCTGCATTGCTTAGGGTAAAGACTGGGCCTGAATGCCCTGAGGCCAATCTGAGGGAGCTAACGTGAGACAGCAACCCAAACTGTGGGATAGCCAGAGAGAGAGAGGGAAAAAACAAAAAGGAGAGAGAGAGAACTTTCCCGGGAAAAGCTCTAACCTAAGGCACTGCCGGGCCTGCTCACAGAACAAAGGACTGAGTGACTACCAGAGGAGAGCTCGCCAGCTGTGGACCAGCCCATCCCCTGCCAGAGGCAGAGAGGCAGGGGGCGACAGCCATAGCCGGAAAGAGGCAATCTCGGCCCCAGAGACAGCATCCTCCACCAAACTGCGAACAGGCTCCCAGTTGCTAACCAAGTCTTCCTGGGATCCTGGACAGTTGACATCACCAGGAGGGTTGCAGCCAGAGATCAGCTTCCCAGAGAAGACACAAGGCACATCTGAGATGGTGCTCCCACTGCACACCCAGGAAACAGAGCGGCTGGGACTAGGGAGGTGATAAGATGTACCACCCACCTGGGGAGAGTGCGCTCACCAAGCACCTGGCCACCTGAGCTGTTTGGACCTGGGAAGGGCACAAAACGCAGGCCCAACTGAGTCTGTGCCTTGTGGAGTACCCAAGAACCTGAACCTGAGCAGCTTAGACCTGGGAAGTGCAAGCAACCCAGGTCCCGCTTTAGACAGTTCCCCTGCAGAGCAACCTGGAGCCTGAGCAGTGTAGACCGGGAAAGCACACATGCCATGAGTGGGGGCAAACCCAGGGTGGCCCTGACACTGCCCTCCCATAGCACTCCCCACACACGCCAGTGATATTTGTTTGCAGTGTTCCTCCCTCCCTACAGCACAACTGAACAAGTGAGCCTAAATAAGTGACCACCTTCACTCCCTTGTGTCAGGGCGGAAATTAGACACTGAAGAGACTTGCAAACAGAGAAAGCCAAAATAAACAAAGATGAGGGAACCGCTTTGGAAGTGACAGGTGCAACAGATTAAAACCCTGTCGTTAGCACTGGCTACATTGGAAAGGGCCTAGAGACCTTGAGAAGAAGTATAAGCCAGAACAAGGAACTATCTGAAACTGAACTGACCCCACACTGCCCTCAACAGCTCCAGAGAAACTCCTAGATATATTTTACTATTATCATGTTTTAATTTAAAAAAATTTTAAGTTCTTTATTACTGCTTTAATTTTCATTTTTATAACCTTGCAAAAAAAGACCCTATTTTAAAGCAAACTTCACATATATTTTTTTATAATTTTTGTGATTTTGTTTTGTTTTTTTAGTATTGTATTTTTGAGAGTCTAACCTCTACTCTAGATTTTTAATCTTTGCTTTTTGGTATTTGTTATCAATTTTGTACAATTAAGAATCCAGTCTTCAGTACCCATTTTTACTTAGGAGTGTGATTACTGGCTTGATTGCTCTCTCCCCCTTTTGACTCTCCTTTTTCTCCCCCAGGTCACTTCTATCTCTTCAGGCCAGAAGGGAATGGCAGGACATACTTAAAGTGATGAAAGAAAAAAACCTACAACCCAAATTACTGTACCCAGCAAGGATCTCATTCAAATATGAAGGAGAAATCAAAAGCTTTACAGACAAGCAAAAGCTGAGAGAATTCAGCACCACCAAACCAGCTCTCCAACAAATACTAAAGAATCTTCTCTAGACAGGAAACACAGAAAAGGTGTATAAACTTTCACCCAAAACAACAAAGTAAATGGCAACGGGATCATACTTATCAATAATTACCTTAAATGTAAATGGGTTGAATGCCCCAACCAAAAGACAAAGACTGGCTGAATGGATATAGAAACAAGACCCCTATATATGCTGTCTACAAGAGACCCACCTCAAAACTAGGGACACATACAGACTGAAAGTGAAGGGCTGGAAAAAGATATTGCACACAAATGGAGACCAAAAGAAAGCAGGATTAGCAACACTCATATCAGATAAAATAGACTTTGAAATAAAGGCTGTAAACAGAGACAAAGAAGGACACTACATAATGATCAAAGGATCAATCCAAGAAGAAGATATAACAATTATAAATATATATGCACCCAACATAGGAGTACTGCAATATGTAAGGCAAATGCTAACAAGTATGAAAGGGGAAATTAACAGTAACACAATAACAGTGGGAGACTTTAATACCCCGCTCACACCTATGGATAGATCAACTAAACAGAAAATCAGCAAGCAAATACAAACTTTAAATGATACAATGGACCAATTAAACCTAATTGATATCTATAGGACATTTCACCCCAAAACAATGAATTTCACCTTTTTCTCAAGTGCACACGGAACCTTCTCCAGGATAGATCACGTCCTGGGTCATAAATCTAGCTTTGGTAAATTCAAAAAAAATTGAAATCATTCCAAGCATCTTTTCTGATCAAAATGTGGTAAGATTAGATGTCAGCTACGAAAAAAAAACTATTAAAAATACAAACGTATGAAGGCTAAACAACACACTTCTGAATAACCAACAAAATTACAGAAGAAATCAAAAAAGAAATAAAAATATGCATAGAAACGAATGAAAATGAAAATACAACAACCCAAAACCTAAGGAACTCAGTAAAAGCAGTGCTAAGGGGAAGGTTCATAGCAATACCAGCTTACCTCAAGAAACAAGAGAAAAATCAAATAAATAACCTAACTCTACACCTAAAGCAACTAGGAAAAGAAGAAATGAAGAACCCCAGGATTAGTAGAAGGAAAGAAATCATAAAAATTAGGGCAGAAATAAATGCAAAAGAAACAAAAGAGACCATAGCGAAAATCAACAAAGCTAAAAGCTGGTTCTTTGAGAAGATAAATAAAATAGACAAACCATTAGCCAGACTCATCAAGAAAAAAAGGGAGAAGAATCAAATCAACAAAATTGAAATGAAAATGGAGAAATCACAACAGACAACACAGAAATACAAAGGATCGTAAGAGACTACTATCAGCAAGTATATGCCAATAAAATGGACAACTTGGAAGAAATGGACAAATTCCTAGAAAAGTATAACTTTCCAAAACTGAACCAGGAAGAAATAGAAAATCTTTGTTAACCCATCTATTACGGTTAATCTCTGTTGATCCAACACAAGCACGGAAATCGAAACTGTAATCAGAAATCTTCCAGCAAACAAAAGCCCAGGATCAGATGGCTTCACAGCTGAATTCTACCAAAAATTTAGAGAAGAGTTAACACCTGTCCTACTCAAACTCCTCCAGAAAATCGCAGAGGAAGGTAAACTTCCAAACTCATTCTATGAGGCCACCATCACCCTAATGCCAAAACCAGACAAAGATGCCACAAAAAAAGAAAACTACAGGCCAATATCACTGATGAACACAGATGCAAAAATCCTTAACAAAATTCTACCAAACAGAATCCAACAACATATTTAAAAGATCATACATCATGACCAAGTGGGCTTTATCCCAGGGATGCAAGGATTCTTCAATATTCGCAAAATCAATCAATGTGATACACCACATTAACAAATTGAAAAATAAAAACCGTATGATTATCTCAGCAGATGCAGAGAAAGCCTTTGACAAACATTCATTTATGATAAAAACTCTCCAGAAAGCAGGCACAGAAGAAACACACCTCAATATAATAAAAGCCATATATGATAAACCCACAGCAAACATTATCCTCAGTGGTGAAAAATTGAAAGCATTTCCCCTAAAATCAGGAATAAGACAAGGGTGCCCACTCTCACCACTACTATTCAACATAGTTTTGGAAGTTTTGGCCACAGCAATCAGAGAAGAAAAAGAAATAAAATGAATCCAGATTGGAAAAGAAGTAAAACTCTCACTGTTTGTAGATGACATGATCCTCTACATAGGGTTCTAAAGACACCACCAGAAAATTACTAGAGCTAATCAATGAATATAGTAAAGTTTCAGGATATAAAATTAACACACAGAAATCTCTTGCATTCCTATACACTGAGAAAACAGAAAGAGAAATCAAGGAAACAATTTTCCATTCACCATTGCAACAAAAGAATAAAATACTTAGGAATAAATCTACCGAAAGAAACAAAAGACCTATATATAGAAAACTATAAAACACTAATGAAAGAAATCAAAGATGTCACAAATAGATGGAGAAATATACCATATTCATGGATTGGAAGAATCAATATAGTGAAATGAGAGTGTTTTGCTTATGTTTTCCTCTAGGAGTTTTTATAGTTTCTGGTCTTACATTTAGATCTTTAATCCATTTTGAGTTTATTTTTGTGTATGGTGTTAGAAAGTGTTCTAGTTTCATTCTTTTACAAGTGTTGACCAGTTTTCCCAGCACCACTTGTTAAAGAGACTATCTTTTCTCCATTGTATATTCTTGCCTCCTTTGTCAAAGATAAAGTGTCCATAGGTGCGTGGATTTATCTCTGGGCTTTCTATTTTGTTCCTTTGATCTGTATCTCTATCTCTGTGCCAGTACCATCTCACGCCGGTCAGAACGGCTGCTATCAAAAAGTCTACAAACAATAAATGCTGGAGAGGGTGCAGAGAAAAGGGAACCCTCTTACACTGTTGGTGGGAATGCAAACTAGTACAGCCACTACGGAGAACAGTGTGGAGATCCCTTAAAAAACTAGAAATAGAACTGCCATACGACCCAGCAATCCCATTGCTGAGCATACACACCGAGGAAACCAGAATTGAAAGAGACACGTGCACCTCAATGTTCATTGCAGCACTGTTTACAATAGCCAGGACATGGAAGCAACTAGAGGTCCATCGGCAGATGAATGGATAAGGAAGTTGTGGTACATATACACAATGGAATATTACTCAGCCATTAAAAAGAATGCATTTGAATCAGTTCTAATGAGGTGGGTGAAACTGGAGCCTATTATACAGACTGAAGTAAGTCAGAAAGAATACCACCAATACAGTATATTAACACATATATATGGAATTTAGAAAGATGGTAACAATGACCCTATATGCAAGACAGCAAAAGAGACATAGATGTAAAGAACTGTCTTTTAGACTCTGTGGGAGAAGGTGAGGGTGGGATAATTTGAGAGAATAGCATTGAAACATGTATATTATCATCTGTGAAACAGATCGCCAGTCCAGGTTTGACACATGAGACAAGTGCTCAGGGCTGGTGCACCGGGATGACCCAGAGGGATGGGATGGGGAGGGAGGTGGGAGGGGGGGTTCAGGATGGGGAACAGATGTACATCCATGGCTGATTCATATCAATGTATGGCAAAAAACACTACAGTATTGTAATTAGCCTCCAACTAAAATTAATTAATTAATTTTAAAAAGATACATGCATTCCAGTGCTCATAGCACCATTATTCGTAACAGCCAAGATAAGGAAGGAACCTAGGTAGTATCCACTAACAGATGAAGAGATAAAGAATCTGTGATATATACACACATATACAAACAATGGAAGATTATTCAGCCATAAAAAAAAAGAAGGAAAGTTTGCTATTTGTGACAACATGGATAGATCTGGGAAGATTATGCTCAGTGAAATGAGTCAGGCAGAGAAAGACAAATATTGTATGTTATCACTTTTATATGGAATCCAAAAAATAAAACAAATTACTGTATATTAAAAAAAAAAAAAACAGATACAGGAAACAGACTAGCGGCTACCAGTGGGGATGGGGAAGAGTGGGCAGAATAGAAATGATTAAGAGGTATATGCTGCTGCTGCTGTGTCACTTTAGTCGTGTCCAACTCTGTGCGACCCCATAGACGGTAGCCCACCAGGCTCCTCCGTCCACGGGATTTTCCAGGCAAGCATACTGGAGTGGTTGCCATTGCCTTCTCTGGAGGTATATGCTACTATGTATAAAATAAATAAACTCCAAGGATATATTGTACAGCACAAAGAATATAGCCAATATCTTATAATAACTTTAAATGGAATATAATCCATAAAATTTTGAATTACTACATTCCACAAGTAAAACTAATATAATATTATAAAATCAACCATATTTCAATTAAAAAAATGAAAAGGGAGATATAATACAAATATAGGACAATTTAATTTAGCAGAAATGGAAAATTCTGTTTAAAATGTACACTACCAAAATGTGTTTAAGAAATAAAAAAAAAATTAAGTAACTGTTACCAAAAAAAAAATTAAACCCACCCTTTTCTATGTAAATACTTATTATCTCCATTTTACAGATAATGAAACTAGGTGCCAGAGAAATTAAGTAACATGCTCAAGTTTCCATGGCCAATCAAACAAAACTATTGTGTTTAATCACTATATTCTACCCCTACCTGATACATGCTAGATTTTTGGGCATCACAGAAGAAGTAAAAGATGCTGGTCCCTCATAGGATGCTTAGAATCTTTATAACACCATTCCTGAAAATATAGGAACTGGATTCATGACACAAAAACAGACTGAAAACCTCCTAGGTATCCAAAGCTATATTATCCAATTGTCCCTTGATTTTTCTCTTTCCACTTATTTTTTTTTCCCTTTTATTTTTGCTGCTCCTTAGCATTTCTACATGATATACCAGAGATGAAATTTAGTTTTGTTTCTTCTACAAAGAGCTAGGTGGAAGAGAAGGGAGACTGCCCAGGATGAAATTTATCTTGTTAAGCAAAAGAGATTAAGTCATCATAATCATGTTAGAATAGGTAACTAGATATAACTTCATATTAAAGCAATCCTTCTGGAAGTCCTTGCCCCTAGACAAGTTAATGAAACAGACATGGAGCAAGTTTCTCTTGCTCTATCAGTGAAAACTATAGTATATAAGATAGACCTCATTTTTTTTTTTTTTACTGCCTTGTATTTTTTTAAACAGTGTTATTGAAGTATAATTGAAATACAAACCACATCTATTAAAGTGTACATTTTGATATGTTTTGATATACGTAAACACCTGTGGAACCATTAGCACCGTCAAGACTAATGAACATATCCATCACTATCAAGAGTTTCTTGCTGCTCCGCTGCTAGCCCCTCCTTCCTTCCCTCCTCCATACTCCCCTAGCCTCCAAACACCCACTGATTTGCTTTCGGACACTGTGGATTTGTTTGTAGCTATTGGAATTCTATACATATGGAATATGCATGCTGTATATATTATTTTGGGGTGGGGGCTTGGAGGCTTACTCATGTTGCTGCCTGTACCCATAGTTTATTCCTTTTTGTTTCAGAGTAGTGCTCCAGTGCATGACTGTACCATAATTTATCCATTCCGCTTTTGATGCACATTGTGGTCTTCTCAGTTTTTGGCTACTACAAATAAAACTGCTATGAACATTTATGTAGAAGTGGAAAGAGGTTCTCATTAAGAATGTCCACTCATTTCAGAATGGACATATGCTTTCATGCCTCTTGGATAAATACCTGAGAGTGGAAGAGCTAAATCATTTGCTTGGTGTCTACTTAATTCTTAAACTGCTTTTCAAAGTGGTTGTACAGTTTCCATTCCCATCAGCAGAGCATGAGAGTTTCAGTTATTCTGAATCCCTGCCAGTACTTGATATAGTCAAACCTCTTAGATTTTGTTGTTATTGTTTTAGTCGCTTAGTCGTATCTGATTCTATTGTGACCCCATGGACTATAGCCTGGCAGACTTGCCATTCTAACTGGTGTGGGACTAATAATGATGAACATTATTTCATGTACTTATTTGCCTTATACATTAAGTGCATCTGTTTCAAATCTGTGCACATCTTTTGCTGTTTTTAATCTGATTGTGTTTTCTTACTATTGAGTCTTGACAGTGATTTATATATTCTGGTTACAAGTCTTTATTAGATGATAGACCCCCACGAAGATGCCCATGTCTCAATCCCCAGCACCTACAGACATATTACTTTCTATGGCAAAAAGGACTTTGCTGATGTGATTAAGCTTAAGGACCTTGAGATGTGGAGCTTACCCTGGATTATCTGGGGGACCACTAGGCACTGTTTCCTCTAATTTTTTCAGCTGATTCTTTCCCAGATATGACTGGTTTCCTCCCATCCATTCATGCCATCCCTGGGATTTTTCTCTGCCCTCTTCGCTCTTCTCTGGTTCTCTGTCTTCTGAACTCTAACCTCTTGATCTATCTGGACTCTCATCTCCATCTCCTCAACACAGTCTGCCAGGCTCCACATAGGTTTGCCCTTCCTGATCCACAACCTGGAATTTCTCATGAATCAGTAAATGGAGGCACGCACAAGGCCCACCTTTTTATTTTCTGGGTCTCAAGGATCATCTCCAGTGAAAAATCATAGTTTCGTATATTTTGTATGGCTTTTTGGTTGTTCAAGTGGAAGGGAAACATGATTTCTTTTTCTCCATTTTGGCCAACAGCAGAAATCCAGTTTCAAGTGTCTTAAAGGCACAATGTTACGGCAGGACTGCAGGCTACTTCACCAAAGTGTGTATATTACCTTATTATTCCATAGCAACAGAGAGGTACCTAAAATAAGTATGTAAACCCCAGCAACTATGTCTTATTCATTCTTTCATACTGAGACATATATCATAGTTTCTGGCCTGTAGCACAGAGTAACTGCTTAATAAATATTTTTAAAATTACCATGATCAAAATAAAGTGAAAAGATATTGTAGGAACATTAGATTCAGATGTTGCCTCCCCGACTTCTGAATTTTCTCACTTTGTATATACTTGACTGTTAGTCTTTCTTACAGAACCAGGCTTTCTCCATACATCAGGGGAGATTTTTCCAAGCAGCTACACTTGCAAATTCTTCCAGCTATGTTACTCTAGAGATAGGATTCCCTTTTCCTCCAGTTCCAAATGGAAAAATCCTTGGGAAGAACCATAAGCAGCCCAGATGATCATATGCCCACCCATTTGCCAAGGGAGAGCAGGATACTCTGTTTACTGTTTAACAAGGCACTTTCCCATTAAAAGGGCTTCCCTGATAGCTCAGATGGTTAAGAATCCACCTGCGATGCAGAAGACCCTGGTTCGATTCCTGATCAGGAAGATCCACTGGAGAAGGGATAGCCTACCCACTCCAGTATTCTTGGACTTTGCTTGTGGCTCAGCTGGTAAAGAATCTACCTGCAATGCGAAGACCTGGGTGTGATTCCTGGGTTGGGAAGATCCCCTGGAGAAGGGAAAGGCTACCCACTCCAGTATCCTGGCCTGGAGAATTCCATGGAATGTATAGTCCATGGGGTCGTAAAGAGTAGGACACGACTGAGCGACTTTCATTTTCACTTTTCCTATTAAAATGTTATTTGGAGAAATGTTATACAAGTAGAAAAAAGACAATCAATGTAACTATCTCATCATTCATAGACAGTATTAAACTTTTAGAACATTTCTTTCCTTTTCTGTGGGTAATTTCCTTTGGGAAGTGGGTAGCAGTGTCACCATGTTATTTAGCCTGGCATTTCAGTCTCTGCTTGTGAATGCTTGGTTTTACTCTTTCTGAGGAAAGTCAGATGGAATTAGAGACCAATTAGACCCTATAATATACACCATAAGTCTATGTTTTAGTTGAACACTAGGAAATAAGGAAAGAGAAGAGGAACAAGTCTACCTTTTCACTTGTATTGAGAAATGCTGTATCTTTAAGAAACCCACAAACCATGTTGTTCCCATTGCCAGGCTTGACTCACCTGCATTAAGAAGCACCTGTATACCTTCAGGGGAGTCTCTTTTGAACACCTGTACAAAGATTCGCCTTTAGATATTCCAAAGTGCTGTGTCAAAAGTTACATTAAAAAGGAGAATCTTGGCAAATCAGCTCCAGCAATTCTCAAATGGCATACGCCTTATGACACAGGTTTTAAAACAAACTCCCCATTTTATCTGGATGAGCCGTGCATCAGTATTTATTGAATAACTACTTTGTGCATAATACTATACATGTTGCTTTGGGGATTATAAAAGAAGTGGATATATGATTCTCACTCTAAAAAAGAAAACCACCCATTTAGTTGGGGAAGCAGGTAAAATGGGTTTATCATCTTTATTGTGAGTGTACTCTTGGAGGAGGTATTAGGATTTTAGAACCATGCATCCCAATTTGACAAATAGTCAGTTCAACAATCTTGTATTTTATTGCCCAACACCATGTTACTCACTGCACTTTTCACTGGTCCCTATACTTAAAGCTATGGTTTTTCCAGTAGTCATGTATAGATGTGAGAGTTGGCCATAAAGAAGGCTGAGCACTGAAGAACTGATGCTTTCAAACTGTGGTGATGGAGAAGACTCGAGAGTCCCTTGGACTGCAAGGGGATCAAGCCAGTCCATCCCAAAGGAAATCAACCCTGAATTTTCACTGGAAGGACTGATGCTGAAGCTGAAGCTCCAGTACTTTGGCTACCTGATGTGAAGAGCTGACTCATTGGAAAAGACCCTGATGCTGGGAAAGATTGAGGGCAGGAGGAGAAGGGGATGACCAAGGATAAGATGGTTGGATGGCATCTCAACTCAATGGACATGACTTTGAGCAATCCTGGGAGATAACGGAGGACAGGGAAGCCTGGCGTGCTGCAGTTTATGCGGTCATAAACAGACAAACTTGACTTAGCAACTGAACAACAAAATATGAGTGGCACATTGTCTCTCCCCTCAGGGCTCTTCCTAGAACATGAAGTGCCTCTTAACAGAGGAGATGAAAATCTCATCCAAATCCCTCCTGGTGGGGCTTTACAAAAATGTGCCCTCTTCTGACTGACCAATTAGAAAAAGGTGTCCCTCTGGTTGGACTAAATAGGGAAACGTGTCCCTTTCCCTAGAGCCCTGGGCTGAGCAGAGGGGACGGTGGAATTTGGACACTATTTGTTCTCCAGCGGTACAATCTATGGGAGGAAACCACAGCTCCTTATTCTCGGCTCCTTACATTTTAAAATAATAAGCATTTCTAATTCTTTGAGCCAGGTAAACAAGAGCTGTGGGCTTCCCTGGTGGCTCAGTCATAAAGAATCCACCTGCCAAGGCAGGAGATATGCATTCCATCCCTGGGTCAGGAAGATCCCCTGGAGAAGGGAATGGCAACTCACTCCAGTATTCTTGCCTGGGAGATCCCATGGACAGAGGAGCCTGGTGGGCTACAGTCCATCAAGTGGCAAAAGAGTCAGACATGACTTAGCGACCAAACAACAACTTAGAGCTGTAGAACTCTGTTGCCTTAAATTGTTGCTATGACTTCCTGTTAATCTCTTGGATTTTCTTCAGATTGCCCAGGCTTGGTGGGGTGCTTATTATTTCAAGAGATATAGGTACCTCTGCTTTTCCCATGTATTGTTAGATATGATGGCAGAAGATCTAAAGGGTTTGTCATAAAAAGCCCCGGGCAGCTGCAGGAGCTTCTGCCAATGCATGCATTTCAGTGCTATGACTTATGGGTAAAGACAAGAGGGTTAGAGAATCTTTGAGCAAATATACAATCCTTCAGTGACCCCTCTGGCAATACATCAGAGGTTCTGCAGTGTAGCTCCAGGCAACAAACTGAGGCCAGCCAGAATTGATGTGGGGGCGGGGGTCTTGGCTGTGCTCAGTTTTTGAAAATACCTTCACTACGTGCAGTGCAGCGTGCAGCGCAATTGGCTTCTGCTTGAGTGCATGTGATGACTCCAAACTGGGCCTGATTGTTATTCAGGCTGGAGGGTCTTCAGGAGTGCTTTGGGGAGATCATTATTGTTTGCAAAACTTTGTTTCAAGTGAGGGTTGTCTCAAGGGTATAACGAGGGTGTTCCCATAACCAACTCCAAATAAATGAAAGCTTAATGCTAAGAATATTCAGCCTTTTTATAAGCTTTGTTATAAATTACCTTGAATTTGTTGGGACTACCAATTTTACTACAGTTTGTACCTTGAAAATGAATATTGTTTTGTAGTGTTAGCGTCTTTGGTTAGAAAATAACTGGATTCCTGGCCTTCTTCAGGTCTGGTATCCAATAGCTATTGGGAAAGCATGAGATTTTCCCTTCTTTCATCTATACTTGCTTACTCTACTCAACCTTTACTAAATAAATAATAATCTCACCAAATGAGAAAGATAATTTAAGCTCCTTGAAAGAGAATTAGGTTGTTTGTTGCCGCAGTATTTATACTAGTCGGGAGTGGGAGGTCGCCCCAGGACCTACTACTAGGTAGTGAAATGTGCACCAAGGACCATGAAGTGGTTAGAAGAATGACCTAAATGTACACATAGCAGCATAAATGGGCCTAAACCACAAACTAATGTGAAAGGGAAAGTGTTAGTCACTTAGTTGTATCCAACTCTTAGCAACCCCATGGACTATAGCCTGCCAGGCTCCTCTGTCCATGGAAATCTCCAGGGGAGATTCCAGCCATTCCCTTCTCCAGGGGACCTTCCTGACCCAGCGATCAAATTCAGGTCTCCTGCATTGCAGGCGGATTCTTTACCATATGAGCCACAAGCAAAGCCCAAACCAAATGCTAGTTCATGGAATTTCATGGAAAAAATGAAAAGCGGAAGCATACATCATCAAAAAGTCTATAAATAATAAATGCTGGAGAGGGTGTAGAGAAAAAGGAACACTTTACACTGTTGCTTGGAATGTAAATTGGTATAGCCACTAGAGAGAACAGTCTGTAGGTTCCTTAAAAAGCCAAAAACAGAGCTACCATATGATCCTGCAATTGCACTCCTAAGCATGTATCCAGAAAGAAACATAGTTCACAAAGTCGCAGGATAAAAACATCAATACACAGAATTCACTTGCACTTCTATACACTAACAATGAAAAATCAGAAAGAGAAATTAAGGAATCAGTCCCATTCACCACTGCAACAAAAATAATAAAATATCTAGGAATAAACCTACCTAAGGAGACAAAAGAACTGTATCAGAAAATTATAAGACACTGGTGAAAGAAATCAAAGATGACATAAACAGATGGAGAGATATTCCATGTTCCTGGGTAGGAAGAATCAGTACTGTGAAAATGACTATACTACTAAACACAGTCTACAGATTCAGTGTGATCCCTATTAAATTACCAATGGCATTTTTCGTAGAACTAGAAAAAAAAATTTCACAATTCAAATGGAAACACAAAAGACCCCAAATAGCCAAAGCAGTCTTGAGAAAGAAGAATGGAGCTGGAGGAATCAAACGTCCTGACTTTAGATTATATTACAAAACTACAGTCATCAAGACAGTAAGGTACTGGTACAAAGACAGAAATATAGACCAATGGAACAAGATAGAAAGCCCAGAAATAAACCTATGCACCTATGGGTACCTTATTATTTACAAAGGAGGCAAGAATATACAATGGGGCAAAGAAAGCCACTTCAATAAGTGGTGCTGTGAAAACTGGACAGCAACATGTAAAAGAATGAAATTAGAACACTTCCTAACACCATACATAAAGATAAAATCAAAATGGATGAAAGACCTAAATGTAAGACCAGAAACTATAAAACTTAGAGGAAAACATAGGCAAAACACTCGATAAATCAAAGCAAGATCCTCTGTGGCCCACCTCCTAGAGTAATGGAAATAAAAACAAAAGTAAACAAGTGGGACCTGATTAAACTTAAAAGCTTTTGCACAGCAAAGGAAACTATAAGCAAGGTGAAAAGACAACCCTTAGAATGGGAGAAAATAATAGCAAATGAAACAACTGACAAAGGATTCATTTCCAAAATATACAAGCAGCTCATACAACTCAATACCGGAAAAACAAACAACCCAATCAAAAAGTGGGAAAAAGACCTAAACAGACAATTCTCCAAAGAAGACATACAGATGAAAAGATGCTCAACATCGCTCATTATTAGAGAAATGCAAATCAAAACTACAGTAAGATATCACCTCACACTGGTAAGAACGGTCATTGTCAAAAAACCTACAAACAATAAATGCTGGAGAGGGTGTGGAGAAAAGGGAATACTGTTGCACTGTTGGTGAGAATGTAAATTGATACAGCCACTACGGAGGATGGTATGCAGATTCCTTAAAAAACTAGGAATAAAACCACCATATGACCCAGCAATCCCACTCCAAGGCATATATCCTGAAGAAACCAAAACTGAAAAAGACACATGTATTCCATTGTTCATTGCAGCACTATTTACAATAGCTAGAACATGGAAGCAACCTAGATGTCCATCGACAGATGAATGGATAGAGAAGTTGTAGTACATATACACAATGGAATATAAAGGCCATAAAAAGGAATGCATTTGAGTCAGTTCTAATGAGGTGTATGAACCTAGAGCCTGTTATACAGAGTGAAGTAAGTCAGAAAGAAAAAGATAAATATCGCATACTAACACATATATAAGGAATCTAGAAAAATGGTACTGAAGAATTTATTTGAAGGACAGCAGTGGAGAAACAGGCATAGAGAATAGACTTATGGACGTGGAGAGAGGGGAGGAGAGGGTGAGATGTATGGAGAGAGTAGCATGGAAGCCTACATCACCATGTGTAAAATAGATAGTCAATGCAATTTGCTGTATGTCTCAGGAAACTCAAACAGGGGCTCTGTATCAACCTAGAGGAGGGGGATGGAGAGGGAGATGGGAGGAAGGTTCAAAAGGGAGGGGATATATATATACCTATGGCTGATCCATGTGGAGGTTTGACAGAAAACAAAACTCTGTAAAGCAATTATCCTTCAATTAAAAATAAATAAGTTAAAAAACATAATTCAAAAAGATACATGCACCCACATGTTCACTGTAGCACTGCTTACAATAGCCAATACATGGAAGCAAACTACCTGTCCAACAGCAGATGACTAATAAAGATGTCGTATATGCACACAATGGAATATTACTGAGTCATGAAAAAAGAATGAAATAAAGACATTTGCAGCAACACTGATGGATGAAGAGATTATCAGACTAAGTGAAGTAAGCTAGAGAGAGAAAGACAAATACGATATTGCTTATATGTTGAACCTAAAAAAAATTATACAAATGAAATTCTTTACAAAACAGAAATAGACTCACAGAGATAGAAAACAAACTTATAGTTACCAAAGGGGAAAGGGAGTCTGGAATTAACATATCACATTATTATATGTAAAATAGATAATCTACTATATAGCACAGGAACTATAACCTATAATAACCGATAAGGTAAAAGAATTTGAAAAAGAACATATATAATTTGGGCTGGAATGGGTGAATTTAACTCAAATGACCATTATATCTACTATTGTGGGCAGGAATCCCTTAGAAGAAACGGAGTAGCCATCATGGTCAACAAAAGAGTCTGAAATGCAGTACTTGGATGTAATCTCAAAAACGACAGAATGATCTCTGTTCATTTCCAAGGCAAACCATTCAATATTACGGTAATCCAAGCCTATGCCCCAACCAGTAATGCTGAAGGAGTTGGAGTTGAACGGTTCTATGAAGACCTACAAGACCTTCTAGAACTAACACTCAAAAAAGATGTGCTTTTCATTATAGGGTACTGGAATGCGAAAGTAGGAAGTCAAGAAACACCTGGAGTAACAGGCCAATTTGGCCTTGGAGTACAGAATGAAGCAGAGCAAAGGCTAATAGAGTTTTGCCGAGAGAATGCACTGGTTATACCAAACACCATCTTCCAACAACACAAGAGAAGACTCCACACATGGACATCACTAGATGGTCAACACCAAAATCAGATTGATTATATTCTTTGCAGCCAAAGACGGAGAAGCTCTACACAGTCAGCAAAAACAAGACCAGAAGCTGACTGTGGCTCAGATCATGAACTCCTTATTGCCAAATTCAGACTTAAACTGAAGAAAGTAGGGAAAACCACTAGACCATTCAGGTATGACCTAAATCAAATCCCTTGTGATTTTACAGTGGAAGTGAGAAATAGATATAAGGGACTAGATCTGATAGACAGAATGCCTGATGAACTATGGACGGAGGTTCGTGACACTGTATAGGAGACAGGGATCAAGACCATCCCCATGGGAAAGAAATGCAAAAAGCAAAATGGCTGTCTGAGTAGGCCTTACAAATAGGTGGGAAAATAAGAGAAGCGAAAAGCAAAGGAGAAAAGGAAAGATATACCCATTTGAATGTAGAGTTCCAATGAATACCAAGGAGAAATAAGAAAGCCCTCCTCAGCGATCAGTGCAAAGAAATAGAGGAAAACAACAGAATGGGAAAGACTAGAGATCTCTTCAAGAAAATCAGAGATACCAAGGGAACATTTCATGCAAAGATGGGCTCGAGAAAGGACAGAAATGGTATGGACCAAACAGAAGCAGAAGATATTAAGAAGAGGTGGCAAGAATACACAGAAGAACTGTACAAAAAAGATATTCACGACCCAGATAATCACGATGGTATGATCACTCACCTAGAGCCAGACATCCTGGAATGTGAAGTCAAGTGGGCCTTAGAAAACATCACTATGAACAAAGCTAGTGGAGGTGACAGAATTCCAGTTGAGCTATTTCAAATTCTGAAAGATGATGCTGTGAAAGTGCTGCACTCAATATGCCAGCAAATTTGGAAAACTCAGCAGTGGCCACAGGACTGGAAAAGGTCAGTTCTCATCCCAATCCCAAAGGACTTCCCTGGTGGTACAGTGGCTGGGACTCTGTGCTTCCACCACAGGGGGCAAGGTTAAATCCCTGGCTGGGGAACTAATATCCTGCATGCCACATGGCATGGCCAGAAAAATTAAAAATAAAGTCTCCTGCCCCCCACCAAAAGACACAGACTTAATGCAAAAGAAAAAAAAAAGAAAGGCAATGCCAAAGAATGCTCAAACTATCACACAATTGCACTCATCTCACATGCTAGTAAAGTAATGCTCAAAATTCTCCAAGCCAGGCTTCAGCAATACGTGAACCGTGAACTTCCAGATGTTCAAGCTGGTTTTAGAAAAGGCAGAGGAACCAGAGATCAAATTGCCAACATCCGCTGGATCATCAAAAAAGCAAGAGAGTTCCAGAAAAACATCTATTTCTGCTTTATTGACTATGCCAAAGCCTTTGACTGTGTGGATCACTATCAACTGTGGAAAATTCTGAAAGAGATAGGAATACCAGACCACCTGACCTACCTCTTGAGAAACCTGTATGCAGGTCAGGAAGCAACAGTTAGAACTGGACATGGAACAACAGACTGGTTCCAAATAGGAAAAGGAGTACCTCAAGGCTGTATATTGTCACCCTGCTTATTTAACTTATATGCAGAGTACATCATGAGAAACGCTGGGCTGGAGGAAGCACAAGCTGGAATCAAGATTGCCCGGAGAAATATCAATAACCTCAGATATGCAGATGAAACCACCCTTATGGCAGAAAGTGAAGAAGAACTAAAAAGCCTCTTGATGAAAGTGAAAGTGGAGAGTGAAAAAGTTGGCTTAAAGCTCAACATTCAGAAAACTAAGATCATGGCATGTGGTCCCATCACTTCATGGGAAATAGATGGGGAAACAGTGGAAACAGTGTCAGACTTTATTTTGGAGGGCTCCAAAATCACTGCAGATGGTGACTGCAGCCATGAAATCAAAAGATGCTCACTCCTTGGAAGGAAAGTTATGACCAACCTAGATAGCATATTAAAAAGCAGAGACATTACTTTGCCAACAAAAGTCCATCTAGTGAAGGCTATGGTTTTTCCAGTGGTCATGTATGGATGTGAGAGCTGGATGGTGAAGAAAGCTGAGTGCCGAAGAATTGATACTTTTGAACTGTGGTGTTGGAGAAGACTCTTGAGAATCCCTTGGACTGCAAGGAGATCCAACCAGTCCACCCTAAAGGAGATCAGCCCTGGGTGTTCATTGGAAGGACTGATGTTGAAGCTGAAACTCCAATACTTTGGCCACCTCATGCGAAGAGTTGACTCATTGGAAAAGACCCTGATGCTGGGAAGGATTGGGGGCAGGAGAAGGGGACAAAAGAGGATGAGATGGCTGGATAGCATCACCAACTCGATGGACATGAGTTTGGGTAAACTCCAGGAGTTGGTGATGGACAGGGAGGCCTGGCGTGCTGCAATTCATGGGGTCAGAAAGAGTTGGACACGACTGACTGACTGAACGGAACTGAATTGTGTGTGTGTGTTATAGCATAAGAGTAGGACCTGAAAGTGAAAGTTGCTCAGTCGTGTCTGACTCTTTGCGACCCCGTGGACTATAGTCCATAGAATTCTCCACTCCAGACTACTGGAGTAGTTAGCCTTTCCCTTCTCCAGGGGATCTTCCCAACTCAGGGATCGAACCCACGTCTCCCACATTGCAGGCGGATTCTTTACCAACTGAGCCACAAGGGAAGCCAAGAATCCTGGAATGGGTAGCCTATCCCTTCTTCAGCGGATCTTTCCAATCAAGGAATCAAACCAGGGTCTCCTGCACTGCAGATGGATTCTTTGCCAACTGAGCTATGAGGGAAGCCCTGGCATATGCCAAAGACTAGTTCAACATAATGTGATTTCTGCTTTTTTCCCCTGAACAGTTTCAGACAAATGCGTTGGGATTTCATGAAACAGTATTTAACAAGCACTGTCCTGAAGTCTTCTGATCAGAAAAGCTTGTGGAACACTGCTCAAAAGTCTAGAGCAATCACTGGAGTACTGGATGAGAGCCTCTTATGAAAGGTGAAAATGTTGTAGGACAGGGACTCGAGGAAGATAAAGGAGAGATTGCCGTGCACAAGAATATCTGGGGAAAGCATCCAATCAGGTGCTGGGAGGTCTAATGTTCTTTGAAGCACACACAGGGTGGAAAATTAGAAGCAGGGAATGTTGGCATTGTAGGAAAGAGTGCTGAGCCAAGTTTCAGAAGTGGGCAGCACAGAATGAGGTGTTTAATATGAAGACTGCATTTTGGATTGGCATGCAGAAGGCTGTTGAACAAAAAGGCTAAAGAAAGATTATGCAGGACTTGGAAGCCAGGGGGAGGTTTAGACTGAGCCCTGAAGAACAACAGAACTTAGAGGTCAGGTAGAAGAAAGAAATCCAAAGAAGGAGATTGAGGAAGTGTAGCCAGAGATAGGAGGAAAATGTAGAGGAAGGAATTTCAAGAAGGTGGGTCAACTATTTGGAAAGTTGCTGAAGTGTTAAGTGGGAGGAGGGTTAGAGGGTCTTTGTCAGGTTCAAGAGCACAAAGGTCACTGGAGATGCAGAAACACAGCTGCCTAATGGATCCTGAGCCATTCCCCACCTTTTCTTTCTGGACACACAACTAGACTACCTTTCAGCCTTTTTCAGTTTGGTTGTGGTCAAAATCAATGGGAGTTCTTGGGCAACTCTTGCCTCATTACTTAAGAGAAAACTCCTAGCCTTGAATGTCCACTTTTCACACTGCCTGAAATGGCAATGAGTAACTTGACTTTGGAAGGGAGAAGTTCAGGATGACAGAGCTGCTGTCATGGTGCAAAGGTAGCCACTAGCTCTCACGGTCACCTCAACATTGCTATGTAGGAGAGAAATACATTTCTTTGTTCTTTAAGACACATTGTTGAGTCTCTTATTACAGCAGTTTAGCCTGTTATCCTAATAGAAAATTGGCACCCAGCACAGGGTGGGTGTGGTACCACCAAAACAAAGAATTAAAATTCTGTTGCATTGGCTTAAGAGGCCAGTTGCAAGTAGTTAGAACACACACATCACTGTCCGGAAAGCTGATGACCCTTATATATCACAGTAAAACATTTAGTAGAAGAACCACCTGCAATAGTTTGGAAGGCAGCGTACCTATGGAGCTAACAGCTCTAGAAGAAGGGGTGGTAAAGAGCCAGAAAATGGATTTCAATTGCCTACTTCTCAAAGAGGGATTTACCAAGAAGCTATCAAAGCTTAAGGGCCCCTCACTGGATGCACCCCTTCCATGGACCTGGAAGCAACACGTTCACAAGGGCGTAAGACACAGTACTTGTGCGTGCTCAGTCATGTGTGACTCTTTGTGACCCCACAGACTGTAGCCCGCCAGGCTCCTCTGTCCATGGGATTTCCTAGGCAAGAATACTGGAGTGGGTTGCCATGCCCTCCTCCAGGGGATCTTCCCATCCCAGAGATCGAACCCGGGTCCTCTGCATCTCCTGCATTTGGCAGGCATATCCTTCACCAGTGAGTCACCTCGGAAGCCCCTCTTCACACAGGTATATGTTTTGTCAATTTTTCCAAGTTAAGATTTTTTAATCATAATCAGTTAAGACAATTCTGTTTCTACTCCAGCTTCCCCTGCATCATATGTTCCCTCGTGGGAGTTGATGAAGTAATGGCCGCATTTTGGTTGATGATACATTAATTCGGTTTGCTGTTGCTTTCACATATGGGCAAGTTATTGCTAGCTATCCCAGAGTAAGAACAGCTTCTAAAAATATCACTGCTGCTTGGTGGGCTATCTAATGGAGAATATGGCAGGAAGACTTGGCATTACTTTAACAATGAATGACTCCTACAGTACTCAACATCACATGTATGTAGACAGCGGAGAAAAAAAAATAGATGAGGTGGTTGAAGCCAGAAGCTAGTGTGTGGGAGACTCTTCCAATCATTACACAGGTCCAACTGTAAACACAATATGGCTCTGTTTGGCATGGAAAATTTAGCACATTTAAAATATGTGTGCTATTCTGTGTGTGTATATATATATTATATGCAAATTAAAAGTTTAAATATTTTAAGCAGGAAATTTATTTCTTATCAATGCTTAATCAAAGCTGAAGTTCTCTTCTGTTAGAAATATACTCACTAATGGGTGCTAAGTCACTTCAGTCGTGTCCAACTCTGTGCGACCCCATGGGCTGTAGCCCACCAGGCTCGTCTGTTCATGGGATTCTTCAGGCAAGAATACTGGAGTGGGTTGCCATGCCCTCTTCCAGGGGAATCTTCCCAACCCAGGGATCGAATCCATGTCGGCTACGTCTCCTGCACTGGCAGGTGGTTTCTTTACCACTAGAGCCACCTGGGAAGCCCATACTCACTAATACATTTATACAATTTTAAATAGACCATGCAGTTTTCACCTTTTTCACTTGGAACCCATTTTATGACCATGAAAACACACTATTCAGGTCTTCTGGTGCAGAAATCACAATTGACTGACAGCCCCAACTGCTGTTCCACTGGTTCTACCACTGCATTCACCAGCCTGTGAGCAGGCCTGGCAGGGGTGCTCAGGGTACCAAGGCTCCCTATGCTAGGGAAGGCAGAACTCCTCCAGTTGTTGACTGTGGCCTGACGATGCCCCATCAGCCAGGACAAACTGCACTATAGTCCAAGGCTCTTCTCTTCCCTCCCTCCATTTCCTTCCTACCCTCTCTCCTTCCACAGATGCCAAACCCACAGCATGGTCTGAAGGCTCTCCCTGCCTTCTCCTTCTCCCTCCCCCATAAATCTCATGTACATTTCATCTTAGCATCTGCTTCCTGGTGGACCTGAACTAAGGCAAGTGTCATGAGAATGGTGCAAAAATCAGGCAGGAAGGTGAAGATTTGGGGGGCTGATTTACCTACCGCCCAACATGGCAATCCACTCCAGTATTCCTGCCTAGAGAGTCCCCATGGATAGAGGAGCCTGGCAGGCTACAGTTCATGGGGTCACACAGAGTCAGACACAACTGAAATGATCTAGCATGCACTCACAGCAGGCAACGAGCATGATATCCCAAGTGATAAAGCGAGGCACCCTGGCCCAAGGCGGCAGCTCAATTGTTAAAGATTTTAGTGGTGATGACCTGGGGAAATGCTCTGAAGGAAGAAGAGAAACATACAGGGCAGTAATTCAGCCAGACGTGGAATCTGACAGAGCACAGCATTCACGCCAGAGGCCCTGTTCACGGGGAAGGATGTGAGAGGGGGCCCACAGCCACGGGATTCAGTGGTCTATAAGGTGCCATCATTCAGAAAGGGCCAGCCTCATGGGACAGTGGAATAACCTTTCCAAGTTATTCACTGCCAGCTCTAAGGCTATCCTCTGGAAGGGTCAGGTACTGTTCTCTAGGAGATATCATATGTACTTAATCAAAGAGCCTGCTATGTCCCCAGGAGGAAGAAGACACGGTCCTAGAAACCAAGGGGTGGAAGCATAATGACCCACTTCTGTGATTCCCATGACCCAACTGAAAATCATCTTTCTGTTATTTTACTCAACAAAAGAAAGCTCTGGACGATTACAACCTGCTGTTGAACAACAGCCATTGTCAGGCTTAGGACAACATTCCTGTTGTGGAAGTGAGGACCGAGGAATGTGAGAGTGACTTATGTTTCCTTATGTTAATATATCTGCATGTACGTCATGTAAGGCTCATTCCTTTCATAGGAGTCATGTTTTGCCCAGCTTTATCTTTCCAGCTTGCCCCAAAGATGGACTATTCTAGACACAGAGGCTGTCATGGGCTGAACTGTGGCCCCTCCACAATTCACATGTTGAAGTCCCAAACCCTCAGTACCTCAGAATGGGGCTGCATTTGGAAACAGGGCCTTTAAAAAGGTGGTTAAGTTAAAATGAGGCTGTTAGAGTGGGCCCTAACCCCACCGACTTTATAAGAAGAGGCAGTTAGGATCCAGACACACAGAGGGAGGATGGGGTGAGGACGCAAGGAGAAGACGCTATCCACAAGGCAAGGAGAGAGGTCTCGTCAGAAACCAACCTTGCCAACACCTTGACCTTAGACTCCGATACTGGGAGAAAATTAATTTCTGTTCTTTAAGCTACTTAGTCTGTGGGATTTTGTTATGGCACCCCCAGCACACTAATGTATATGCTAACCCAGATTTTTCTGTAAAGAAACTAAATGTAACCACAAGGCCTACCTCCTATAAGGTTATTCAAGGCTTACTTTTTTTTTGGCTGCACTGCGTGATATATGAAATTTTAGTTTTCCAATCAAGGATCAATCCTGTGCCCTCTGCAAAGGAAGCACAGAGTCTTAACCACTGGACTGCCAGGGAAGTTCCAAGACTTGCATTTTAAGGAAAACCTATATTTTCAAAGATTTGGACAAGAAACCCAAATCCATTTTCCTTTTTGAAAAATATTTACACAATATATTGATACAGTAAATTACATCATTTTAATTGCAATTTGTACAGACATTTGGAACATTAAAAATGCCTGATGTAGACATATATGAAGGGTATTTTCTTTTGTCATCTATAAATTTATACATTCAACAATAGAAGCAAAACTCAAACTAGAATGTGAAAGTGATAAAGATAATTGATTAAATCAATAGGAATTATTTTGACATAAAGCAAATTATAACCAAAAACTCTTCAGATCACACCAAAAACCATAATGCATTGAGAAGTACAGATCCATTTTTATGTCTCCTTTGGGAAAATGTCTATCCAGCTTCTCTGCCCATTTTTAAATATGGTTGTTTGGGGTGGAGTTTGTTGTTGAGTTGGATGAGTTCTTTATATATTTTCGATATTCACCCTTTATCAGATATTTTGCCAAAGAAGACATAAAGATAGCCAACAGGCACATGAAAAGATGTTCAACATCTCTTAATTATTAGGGAAATGCAAATTGAAACCACCATGAGATGTTACCTCATGCCTATTAAAATGACTATTATCAAAAAAGCAAGAAATACTAAGTGATGGCAAGGATATGGAGAACAGAGAATTTTCATACACTGTTGGCGGGAATGTAACTTGGTACAGCTATTATGAAAAACAGTATGAAGATTTCTCAAAAAATTAAGAAGAGAACTACTATATGATCTGGCTATCCCACTTATGGGTATTTGTTCCAAAGAATACAAAAACACTAATTCAAAAAAAGATATGTACCTCTGTGTTCACTGCAGCATTATTTACAATATGCAGCCAAGACATGGAAACAACCAAAGCGCCCATTAATAAATGGATAAAGATAGAATATATATATATTTAATACGTATATTATAAAAGATACATTATATATGGGCTTCCCAGGTGGTGCTTGTGGTAAAGAGTCTGTCTGCCAATGCAGGAGACACAAGAGTTGCAGATTCAATCCCTGGGTCAGGAAGATCCCCTGGAGTAGGATATGGCAACCCACTCCAGGATTCTTGCCTGGAAAATTTCATAGACAGAGGAGCCTGGTGGGCTACAGTCTGTGAAGCTGCAAAGAGTTGAACACAAATAAGCAACTGAGCATATTATATATGCACACACAATGGAGTATTACTCAGCCTTTAAAAAAGAATGAACTCTTTTCACCTTGTTTATAGTTTCCTTTGTTGTGCAAAAGCTTTTAATTTTAATTAGGTCCCATTTGTTTATTTTTGCTTTTATTTCCAATATTCTGGGAGGTGGGTCATGGAGGATCCTGCTGTGATTTATGTCGGAGAGTGTTTTGCCTATGTTTTCCTCTAGGAGTTTTATTGTTTCTGGTCTTACGTTTAGATCTTTAATCCATTTTGAGTTTATTTTTGTGTACGGTGTTAGGAAGTGTTCTAGTTTCATTCTTTTACAAGTGGTTGACCAGTTTTCCCAGCACCACTTGTTAAAGAGATTGTCTTTTCTCCATTGTATATTCTTGCCTCCTTTGTCGAAGATAAGGTGTCCATATGTGCGTGGGTTTATCTCTGGGCTTTCTATTTTGTTCCATTGATCTATATTTCTATCTTTGTGCCAATACCATACTGTCTTGATGACTGTGGCTTTGTAGTAGAGCCTGAAGTCAGGCAGGTTGATTCCTCCAGTTCCATTCTTCTTCCTCAAGATTGCTTTGGCTATTCGAGGTTTCTTATATTTCCATACAAATTGTGAGATGATTTGTACTAATGCATATATATGGAATTTGAAAGATGGTAACGATAACCCTATATGCGAGACAGAATAAGAAACACAGATGCATAGAACAATTTTATGGACTCTGAGGGAGAAGGTGAGGGTGGGACGTTCTGGGAGAATGGCATTGAGACATGTGTATTGTCACATGTGAAACAGAGCACCATTCCATGTTCGATGCATGTGACAAGGGCTCAGGGCCGGGGCAATGGGATGATCCAGAAGGATGGGATGGAGAGGGAGGTGGGTGGGGGGTCCAGGAAGGGGAACACATGTAAACCCATGGCTGATTCATGTCAATGTATGGCAAAAACTATTACAATATTGTAAAGTAATTAGCCCCCAACTAAAATAAATAAATTTATAAAAAAAAAAAAAAAAAAGAATGAACTCTTGCCATTTGTAACAATACAGGGAGAGCTTCAGTCTATTAGGCCAAAGTGAAATAAGTCAGATAGAGGAAGACAAATACCATATTATTTCACTCATATACAGAGTATAAAAACAAACAAACTAAATGAACAACCAAACAAAACCTAGACACATAGATACAGAGAACAGAGTAGTAGTTATCAGAGGGTAAGTGTTGAGGGGAGACCAAAATGGATAATGGGGATCAACTGTATGGTGACAAGTGGAAACTAAATTTTTGGTGGTGAGTACATTATAGTGTATATAGCAGTATAAACATAATGTTATACACATGAAATGTTACCTCAATAAAAAATGAATTAAAACAATTTTTAAAGAAAGAATAATAGATCCATCTCAAACAGAAATAATGAATAAGTTCTTTGATTATTCGGTAACACAATTAATTAAGATAATGATATATACAAATACATGGGGAAAATATAAATTTCTGCTGATTTAACAAAATTCTGATTCCATCCAAGACACTAACAGAAAATCTGTATTGCCCTGCCTAAACAAGTATATCACTTTTCAGTGACAAACTACCTACTGAGTGCTGTCAATTCAAAGATTATTTAAAAGTTGCCCTGTACTAGAAATTTTGAACTACTCTGATATCTTATAGCCCATACATGAAAGAAACCAGATTGAGGTTTTCCCAAATTAGACAATAATCATAAAAAAAGAGATGAGACCATATTGATAATGAAAAGAAAAATAAAATCCACATACACTTAGAAATTAACAGACTATTAAATCATAGTTCAAAAATAAAAATTTAAATTTAAAACACTTAGAAATGAATAAAGCATGAACATATAACTTGCAGAGTGAGGTGAAAATGGCACTTCCAATGAGGGAGTGTTGTAGAAACGAATAGAGATTGAAAATGAATGTGTTAAATGTCCAACTAATAAGTTAGAGAAAACAGGATAAGTCTGCAGGAAGGAGATAACAATGACAAGAGCAGAAATGAACAAAATAGAAAAATATTACAAAAGAGAAAAATCAATAAAACCAAAGTTGGTTCTTTAAAAATATTTATTAAAAGGTCAATCTCTCATAAAAGTGATCAAGGAAGAAAAGGCGAGAGACAGCATGGTCAGTACTAGCACTGAAAAGGGATGCATCATTTATCTCTGCTGTATCCATGGTTATAATATTAACAGTACTAGGAACAAGCATATTAATATAAAATTGAAAATAAAGACAAAATGCAGAAATCCTTAGAAAAATATATCCCAAAAGTAACTCAAAATAAATATCTATTATATATGCAATAGGCAAATTCTACCAAATTTTATGAAATGAGTAATTCTAATCTCCTACAAGCTTAGAAATATAAAATGGGGGAAAACTCAGGAATATATTCTCTGGGGCATTTTTAACTTTGATACTAAAACTCAAAAAGATTGGTACAAGAAAATCATAGGTCAATCTATTTTGGGAACACAATGCAAACATTTTAAATAAAACATTAGCAAACTGAACCTCACATGCACAGAAAAACAAAATATACTATGACCAAGTTGCATGTTTATCCCAAGATTGAAAGACTGCTTTAATATTAGAAAATCTATATATGTCAGTTACCTCATAAAATGTATTAAAGGAGAAAAACAGTGTGATCATCTCAGCAGATGTAGAATAAAAATTGTTTAATTTATTTTTGATAAAAATCCCTAACAAATTAGAAACAGAAGAGAATTTTCTCACGCTAATAAAGGACAGCTACCAAAAATTTACATAAACTATCATTTTAAGTGTGGAACATTGAAAGCATTCCCTTTAAAAGCAGGAACAACACAAAAATTTCCACTGATAGTAAACACTGTAATAGATATCCAAGCCAGTGAAATAGAGATCAAGAAATGAAATACAAGGAATAGAAAGGAAGAAAAACAGTCATTTTCCACAAATGCTGTATATATAGACATAGAAAACCCAAAAAAACCTATAGATAACTTATTGGAACTATGAGTTTGATGAGGTAGCTGGCCAAAGATCAATACACAAAAATCAACTGCATTTATATATGTCAGTCCACAAAGAGTAAATGGACTCTAAATATCCATTGAAAATGGCAACAACAACGGCTGATTTCATGTGGCCCAGATTTCATGAAATGTATCCAAAAATTATCCCAAATTTAATCAAAATAACTGCAATTCAAGGAACTCACTCGGTGTCCAGGAATGAATGAATGGATAAAGCAAATGTGGTGTATTTATACAATGGAATTTTATTCAGCCATGAAGAAAAAGGAAATCTTGCCATTTATGACAACATGGACAAACCTTTAGGATATTATGCTAGGCGAAATAAGACAAATACAAATACTGCGGGGAATCACTTGTATGTGGAATCTGAAAGAAACTCAAAAAACGGACTCACAAATACAGAGAAGAGATTGGTGGAGGTGGGGAGTGGACAAAATGGGTGAAGGTGGTCAAAAGGTACACAGCCTTACTTGTGTTTAAAGGACAAAAATAGGCTATATTTCAAAATTTAGGTACTGGGAATATAATGTACAGAACAGTGACTATAGTTAATAGTGTACTGTATATCTGAAAGTTGCTGAGAGTAAATCTTAAAAGTTCTCATTATAAGAAAAAAAATTGCAATCATGTGTGGTGATGGACGGTAAACTAAACTGTGACGGTCATTTTGCAATTCATGCAAATATTAAAGCATGTTGTACACATGAAACTAGTGTGATTTTATCTGTCAATTATAGCTCAATATAAAGAAAGAAATTCAACGAACGTTCCAGTGGGTTCTTTCTTGAAGCCCTTCAAGACAATCACTAGAAACTGCCAACACAGAGAACCTGACTTTTATGCATTTGTAAGAAGACAGCAGTTTATAACTGAGGGCGGGGATACACAGAAATGGCAGGTGTTTCCTACTTCTTCAAAACAGACTGTAGGTGATTTGATTCCAAATCACTGATGATTTTAGCCTGGGAACAACTTCCAGACATTGTCTTACCTATTTCCTCTGGTTACACATACACATACGAGAACTGAGAACCAAGCTGTCAGCCAAGTAAAATGACTTGTCCAGCGTGATGTAAAGTGTACAGAATTGCCACTGGCAATTCCTTAATGCCCAGTCTTGAGGACTTTCCAGTAAGTCAGAGGAAAAACTTTTTTTTTTTTCACTAATTCCCTGTACCCTGGTAAATCATAGGGTACTCCCAATAAACAGAATTGACCCAAAAACGTCTTTCAGAGAAGAGCCAAGAAAATGTGAATATGGTTTGGGGGTAAAGAAGAGTTTAACTGGAGTGTGCGGATTCGTTGAAGAGACATGAGGGAGAAGGCATAGCGTGGTTCTCAATTCATGGTCTGGGGACCTGGGACACTTTTCATAGAGTCTATGAGGTCAAAGCCATTTCCCGTTTATACTGAGATGTGGTTTCCCTTTTCACTCTTCTTCTCTCTAAGCATACAGTGGAATTTTCCAGGGGCTACACGACCTGTGATATCACAATATTCAGTGCAGAAGCAGATAGGAGAATATAGCTGTTTTCTACTAAATCAGACACTGGAGAGATTTATAAAAATGTGAAACGATGCCCGTCTTCTCACTAATTTTTTTGAAAAATAGTAATCTTTTCATAAAATGTGTTATGTTAACATTATATTAACATACATCCGTTATTGTCATTTTTAAATATATAAGTAAATATTTTCGAAATTTCTTCAGTCTTAACTTCCAATACCATAAATGGTGACAAATGTTACCTGTCTAAATGAAGGCCCTTTGAGGTTCTCAAGAACTTTTAAGAGGGAAAAGGGATCCTAAAACAAAAATGTTTGAGAATCACTGTTCTAGATTTCTAAAACTACGTTGAAGAATTTGTCTTTCACTCACAGGGAGTGGCTTGTCACTGGAGGGTTTTGATCAGGGAAGTGCAAGGTCAGAGTTAGGCTTTTGGGAAGACTTGCCTGACTTACTTGTGGGTAGATGGACAAGGGGGGATGGAGATAAAACTATTAAGAGGCCATAAAAGTGCAGTTGAAAAGCAGTGACACGGTGGGACTAGAGAGAAGTAGGCAAAAGGATACAGTAGTAGAATTCATGAGTGAGGCAACTGATGGGACTCGGGGGTACTGGAGGGAAACTGGTGAATGTGTTCCCGAGGTGACCAAGATTGTGCTGGCATCCTTAACGGAAGTAGGGAAAGGCGGAAGTGGATGTGTTTCTCGGTGTTGAGTTTACGCTCTGACACGTTCACCTCGAGGCATAATTCTGACTCTGATGAGCAGATAGCTGGAAATGTGGAAGAGGCATTTGAGAGAGGTTCGCTCACGTTGGACATGTGGAGGTGAGTGGGTTTGAGATGATGAAGACATTCCCCAGTGAGACACGGGGAGAGATAAAGATGGGGAGGCAGAGTAGCAATTGGGCTTTGCAATGTCTCAGAAGATAGGAAGGAACACTTCTAAAAGAGAGTAAATGCCACCCAGATGTCCATAGGGTTAAGGGGCTAAGAGAACTGGAAGACTCCCTGGAGGAGGGCATGGCAACCCACTCCTGTATTCTTGCCTGGAGAATCCCCAAGAACAGAGGAGCCTGGCAGGCTATAGTCCTTGGGGTCATAGAGAGTCGAACACGACTGAAGTGACTTAGCATACACGTGTAGGGAATTTGATATGTAATTTTATTGGAGAGGTGGCTGTGAGTCAGACCACAAGGGGCAGAGGAATGAGTATAGGTTGAGAAAGCCTAAGAAGAAGTATGGCAGCAAGAGAAAAGATGGTAGCCTGCTCAGAGAATGGAAAAACTCTCTGAGAATGAAGATATTCAGAGAAAAGAGCAGAGGTACCAAATAAATTCCCTCTTTGGAATCAGTAAGAGGAAGTCTGAAAAAAAGGAAAGAGACTGATTAGTATTGTAGAAAATGAGTGGATAGAATGTGAAAGAAAAAAAAAAAGAATGTATGACAGTGTTAAAGGTAGCAGAAATGTAGGGACACCTGAGCTGGGAAAGATCAGTGCATGCCAAGATTCTACGCCTGCCAACGAAACACAAAAAGGTTCTAGTTCCAGCAAACTCCCCGAGCTTTGACAATAGTAAACATTCAACTCAGTTTCCTCTGAAAAGTAGAACTCAGGGAGATTTTATTTTTGCATATTCTTCTTTATAACTGGAAAGTTATCAATTTTTCAATCAAGAGTTTGTATTTTTTTTTAATAATTAAAAACATTCATAGTTTTTAACACTGTGTCAAAGCCACAGTTTTATTTATTTTTAATTTTTTTTTAAGGCTGCACTGCTCAGCATTCTTGATCTTAGTTCCGCAACCAAGAATCAAACCTGTGTCCCCCACGTTAGGAGCACGAAGTCTTAGCCACTGGACTGCCAGGGAAGCCCCAGGGCCACGGTTTTAAACAATCTATCCCTGAGGAACAGGAAGGAAATATTATTACTTACTACTCTCTATATTACTTATTACTCTCTATATATTCTCACTTATTACTCTATATATTTACACTTTAGAATTTCAAATATGCATGAAATTAAAAAATTTTAAGACTTTCAAAACACTGTCACAAAGAGGAAAAACAAATAGTTGATGTTGCATTCTCTGATGTTCAGCATCAGTGCCAGACACAAGGATATAAAGTCCTTGCCCTTGGAGTGTAAAGAGATGGGACATAATGCAAAATAGCTTCTAAGTGCTAACCCAGTGTACAAAGTAAAAATGTCATGGCACAAGTTATAAGGCCATTGGGACTGATAAGACACAAAGTAATCTGATACTTTCTAGAGCAGTGTCAGTGGGTTTCTGGGGACACCAGGCTTTAGAAATTAAGGAAAGATTGAATGATGGTAAAAAGAAGGCATCAAGTGTAAACCACTCACCTGAAGTCACGGCTGGGACAACAAGCACTTTATAGTAAGTGCTCTAAAGTCATTAACACGTGGGTGTGAATCCTGGCTCTGTCTCTTCACATTGTGTGGTCTTGGGCAAATCACTTAATCTTAAAAGGGGATAACTGTAATATTTGCTACATAAAGTTTCACGAGAATTAACTATGATGCTGCATGTAAAACATTTAGTGGGGTGCCTGGCATATGGTCAGTGTTCAATAAATACTTGTTATTTTTACTTGTCAAGTTGCATTTACATCTGTTATAAAGTAGAAATGTAGCAAACATGGCCCTCCATAAATTCAATTAATATTTACAGTCTACTTCTAGTTGTTTATGCTAATATAAAATAACATAGCATGAAAATAAAAATTCATTATAACAAATGCTTTGAGAACACCATGCCTGCAGATATGCCACAAAATGTATGAGATATTATCCCTGCCTTAAACACTAATTTGCAAACAAGATTTTAAAAGATATGTAACAATACAGGTCAGCTAATGCTGCATTCCAAATACGTGATTTGGATCAAAGTGGTTCTGGAGGTTGAGGGTTAAAGAAATCACTGAGCACAGAAAGAATTAGGAAAGACGTTTCAGGGATAAGATTTGAATTGATCTGAAGAATAGGTAGGACTTAGGAAAGTCAAGAAAGGAAAAGGTCATCCTGGGGAGGGAAAATGTGATAAACAGAGCTAGAAACAAAAAAATGCACCTCATCTAAATGAACATGGTGTCCTGGACTGTATCCTAGGAGAGCCAAAGGACATCAGCAGGAAAACTGGTGTTTAGTTAAGAGTAATATATTGATGTTGTCTTGTTAATTTGGGAAAATGGCACATGATAATGTAAGATGTCAACAGTTAGAGAAACTAGGTTGAGGAATACAGTCTATTCATCAGTATCCCAGGGAGACTAGTTCCAGAATAGTATTCCTGTGGATACCAAAATCTGGGGATGCTCAAGTTCCCTATATAAAATAATGTAATATTTGCCTAGAACATAGGTACAGCCTCCTGTATACTTTAAAATCACCTCTAGGTTATTTGTAATACCTAATCCAATGGAAGTACTATGCAATTACAGTCGATGGCTTGTGAGAAGTTCAAGTTTGGCTTTGGGGAATTTTTTGGAATTGTTTTAAAAAGTATTTCCATTCATAGTGGTTGAATCTACAGTTACAAAACCCCCAGATTCAATGGGTGAACCATATGTAGAAACTCTACCATCTCTGCAGCTTCTCTATAAATCTAAAATTACTCTAAATTAAAGCTTATCTTTAAAGATGAGTTTGTGAAGAAGTAAACAAATATGAGCAAAGCTCAGAATTTGGTTAGGAAAATACTGGTGAATTAAAATGAATGGGTGGAATAAGAGACCAAACAGTAGTTAACTTTGCAAGCCTGGCTAGAGATTTTGGATTTCTGCAGTCCTTGTAATGTCACTCAATGTAGAAGGATGGTCACCTGTTTGAAGGAGAAAGGAGCAGAGCCAGCCTTGAAATGGGTGCTCTGTCCCCATAGAGGCTTGAATGTCATCGTTATTAGTTTGTACTTGTTCAATACCACACTCCCTGAAAAACAAATAACACATTTTCGCTTTCATATTTTCCCCGGTTATTAAAATCCTAACGCTGGGTTAAATGGAACCAGAACTCACAGAACCTTTCAGAGTTCATAAAACAAACTCTGAATCAAACGGAACCAGGACATACAGATCCTTCTGGAGTCCATGGAACAAACTTTGAAAAAAATGGAACCAAGACGTATAGATCCTTCCGGCAATCAACTGAACAAACTCTGATTAAATGGAACCAGAACTCACAAAACTTTCCAGGGCCCACTGAGCAAACTCAGTTCAATCACAACTCAGAATCTTCCAGAATCCACTGAGCCAACTCAGAATTAAATGGAACCAGAGGTCATACAACCTTCGGAAGCCCACTGAGCAAGCTCAGAATTCAACCGCACCAGAACACACAGAACCGTCCAGAACTCACCAAGCAAACTTTAAATTAAACAAGCAGAACTCACCTGGAAGCTCCGGGCTCGCAGAACCTTCGGGCTCGCAGAACCTTCGGCAGTCGGCCAGGCATCCCTCCGCACCCGCCGTCCGCTGCGCTGGGCTCGCCTGTCCCGGCAGCATTGACTCCTGCGGCCACGGAGACAGCAGATAACGCACTGCTTTGCGTTGCTGCCACTCACTGAAGTGGGGTCAGGGGCTGAATGCTCCTCCTCCTTGTGGACTACGAGCCCACCTATTGGTATCACCTGGATCTTGTTCAAGTCCCGCATCCTAGGCCTTTGGGAGCAGATGGTTAGAGGATCTGCATTTGACAAGGTTTCTCAATTACCTGTAGCTACATAACAAACCACTCCAAAACGGAGATGCTAAACCAGTAAAGATTTATGATCTCACACCTTTGCCGAGGGCCAGGGAACACCTTCATTGGAGGGCTCCTGCTAAGCGCTTCCTAAGGCTGCAGTG
The DNA here is from genome assembly GCF_054371585.1 of Giraffa tippelskirchi. Lineage (NCBI taxonomy): Eukaryota > Metazoa > Chordata > Mammalia > Artiodactyla > Giraffidae > Giraffa > Giraffa tippelskirchi. Next base: position 55,166,308 of record NC_137285.1, read on the forward strand.
GTGGTGGTTTAGTTGCTCAGTCATATCTGACTCTTGCGACTCCATGGACGGTAGCCCGCCAGGCTACTGTGTCCCTGGAATTTTCCAGGCAAGAATACTGGAATGGGTTGCCATTTCCTTCTCCAGGGGATCTTCCCGACCCAGGAATCCAACCTGGGTCTCCTGCATTGCAGGCGGATTCTTTACCAACTGAACTAGGAGGGAAGCCCCTGTAGTAGGACATGGCCAAGGTTTTCCTTGGTGGCGGCGGAAAGTCCACTCACTGCCTGGCCAGTTAATACTAGTGTGACCAGAGATAACAGCTCTTCATCATGGCGCCTCTCCACCCCACCGGACAAATTGAGTGTCCTGACAACATGGCAGCTGGGGCCCCACGGCAATGGTCCAAGAGAGAGCCAGGAGGATGTCCCAGCGCGTCCAGAGTCACCTGCGTCATTACATAGGTCATGTGTAATGACTCATTGCCTGCCTCACTCAGCCTGACTGCCAACCAGCAGGTTCACTGGGGTCGACCTGAGGCTGCCGACCCTGCCCAGTATAGTCAGGGAAGCACCAGCTTCACCCAGAGCTCACAACCCTGAAGCGTAGGGGCTGGGAAGGTTTTTGAGATTCCTTGGCATTGGCAGGATGGAGGGCCTCCTTCAGGGCAATGGGCTGCTCGCACTGTCCAGTCTGAAAAAGCCTCACCCGGCCCTTGCTGCAGACGCCAGAAGGATGAATGCATCGAGACTCACTGACCTGCTGACACGCAGGGCTAATTGCACCCCGTGGTGGCTTGTGAGCACCACTGTCTTCCTAAGGAGCCTAGGTGACTGGCTCTCCCACTAGCAACTCCATCCCTCTGCCTCCCATCAACACAATTTCTATTTTTACTGCTTTGGTGGGTGTGAAATGGATCTCATAGTTATCATGTGAATTCCCAAGATTAGTTACTAAGGCTTACTAGCCATTTAGATTTCCTTTGTGTGAAATGCCCATTTTTCTACTCCTGGGTTTCTTTCTTGACCATTGACATCTTTCATATATTTTGGATACTAATCTTTAGCAGTTACATGTGTTACAAAAAAATAACAATTATAATCCTGGGGTAAACTACCAGATGCTGCTGCTAAGTTGCTTCAGTCGTGTCCGACTCTGTGCGACCCCATAGACGGCAGCCCACCAGTCTCCACTGTCCCTGGGATTCTCCAGGCAAGAACACTGGAGTGGGTTGCCAGATGCTGGGGAGATGCAAATAACTGATTGACTCCTCCCCCGCCCTACCCCTCAACCCTGATCATTCAAGCCTTCATGACTTGACCTCCCTCAATAGCCATCGTCTTGGAGCAGACTTTTTCTTTATGAAAAATTAGTATTGGAATGAGGTGCCACTTCTGCTATATAGCCAAGAACAATCTCTTGGAGGATACTGCTTCCTTGTAGAGAAGGATTAAAAAACAAAGCCCTAAGTTATGAAAATGTGAGGCAAACAGGCAATCCTGCCAGTGAAAGTTTGTGTGTAGGTGTGTAAAATGACTGCTTGTTGCTTAGCAACATTTGACTTTCTCCTTTAGGCGCAAAGGGAAGATCCCTTGTTGGGAGGAGTCGAGGTGGTCCCATCCAGAAGGAGCGAAGCCGGCTCTATGGGGAAGGCTTGTTTCAAAACCTCAGGAGGCTGGGGCTGGGTTTTTTCCAGCATGGCCCACCTGGCACTGTGCTAAGCTTTAAGGGGAAATGACTGGGCGTGTGCCTATGATCTTAAAGAGAAGTGTCCTCAGAGTTCAGGGGGACGCTACTGGGGTGATGGAAAGAACAGAGCTGAATCAATAGGAGTCTCTTAGCAAGCATGAACAGATTTCCTGCCATCAGAGTGTGCAGGACCACCTGTAACCTCACATGGCAGAGACCCAAGGCCTGGCGTTTATGGACTGGTCACGCTTCCTGGTTTTCTCTCTCTTCCTGGCTTCTTGCTGCAGAGCCGATCTGCTTTGAATTAAGTTCTAGTGTCCCTACCCAAGTAGGGTTGGTTGGGGGAGGCTTTGGGAAATAAGGAGACTTCCTGTCACTGAGGGCAGGTGGGTGCTCGAGCAATACACTGAATAAATAAAAGGTGAGGTGTTTATACTTCAAGCTAGTGTGTGGATCATTCCAGATACACTACTGACACAGATTTCTACCCCGTGAGTCATTTCCCTTACAGTCTTTCTCTAAGTTTCTTAAATGTATTCCCACAACACCTGCAGTTAAGCTCAGTGTTTCTGGGAATGTAAGAAGCAAAACACATCTCTGAGAAAAATGGACCCGCAGGGTAATAATGAGGGCTTTGAGAACAGGAAATCTGCATGCGCTGGTTTGGTTCTTTATGCTGCTTCTTGCTCACCTCCCAGCAGGCTGCCTGTCTGAAGCCATCTCTAAGGACACTTGAAGAATCCTCTAGGTTGGCCAGTCCATGAAAGCAAGAGTCCTGTGTTCCTTACTGACCTCCAGGAGGGCCAGTTAGAAGCTCAGTAAATATTTATGAAAAAAGACGAATCTAGAGACCTAAGGGACATGAAAGTATCTAAACACTACCATGTAGGATTGAAGATGGATGAGAGTTCATTTCTGTCCATTGAAAACCCTATAGGGAGGGACCAGTTTCCTCGGAGAAGATTTGGTGCAAGGAAGGAACACATTAATAGAAATACCCTGGGGAGAAAGCCTGTGTGATGGAGGGCTTCAGTCTAGGTCTCTCGGAGTTAAAATGAGCCAAAGAACATTTGCTTACTGACAATATCCATACCAAGAGGAAATAGAGAGCTTCAAAGAAAGGGAAGTAAACCCCAATATTCTGGGCCTGATGCCAGATATTCTAGCACATGAAAGATGACAGACAAAGGAGAAAACACCTCGAGACCTATTCCAGACTGTATATTTTCCTCCCTTTGTGGGTCAGCTGCTGTTGAGTAATGTGTGTCCAGGAAGTAATAGAGAATGTGAGGAAAGATGTTTTCTGCTGCTCTCTCTGTAATTCTAGGAGCCACACTGTCAGGAAGGCTTGAGGTCTAAATCATGTTGTGATGTCTAGACTATGTGAGAAGAAACAGGATGATGGTAAAATGTAGCTTATCCAAGGATGCCTGTGGCTGAACAGGTATTAATAGTTTGATTCCCCCTCCCCCCAGAGTGACTGGAAAGGTCAAGGTAGCCTCTGTGCTGTGCTCAGTCACTCAGTCGTGTCCAACTCTTTGCAACCCCATGGACTCTAGCCCCGCCAGGCCCCTCTGTCCATGGGATTCTCCAGGCAAGAATACTGGAGTGGCTTGCCATGTCCTCCTCCAGGGAATCTTCCCAACCCAGGGATCAGAATCCAGGTCTCCTGCATTGCAGGTGGATTCTTTACTGTTTGAGCCACCAGGAAAGACCCAAAGGCAAGAATACTGGAGTGGCTTGCCATGCCGTCTTCCAGGGAATCTTCCCAACCCAGGGATCGGAACACAGGTCTCCCGCATTGCAGGTGGATTCTTTACTGTCTGAGCCACCAGGAAAGCCCCAAGGTAGCCTCTACTTACTGGGAAACAGGAACATTTTTTCTTTTTTCTTTTGTTAGTTGTTGCCGTGTTAGGAAACTCTATTGCAGATTTTCTGGGACTTTACACCATGCTTTTCTCCTTATGCTAATATGGAGAATGATCTAGTAAATCAGCTGTATCTTGCTGCCTCTTCAGGTTTCCCTGGTGGCTCAGAGGCAGACATGACTGAGTGATTAATACTAACTCTTGCTCCTTGTAGCAGGGGAAGAGTTTTGAAAAATGTAGAAATTTGAAAAGGCACAGGGTTTATCTGATCTGAAAGGTTTATACCTAATTGAGGCAAAGTAGGGAGGCTTTCTGCAAAGATGAGAATTGCAAAGCATGGCAGTCTGAAAGACTGAAAGATCTACGGGCTCTAAAAATCTTGAGTAGAAAAATAAGCACATTTAGAAAATGTACTCATGCAGGCTGTGTCCTCACCACTGTAAAAGTAGAGGTAAGGCTTAGCAGGCCACAACATTTTTACAATTTATATGGTTTTCCTTACTAGTGAAAGGACCATGTAAGAAAAGCAATTTTGGCAAAAGAATAAACTCGTAGTGAGACTGTTTTACACAATTAGCATTATTGACATTTAGGAAGCTTAAGTAGAATAAAGTCAATAAAATTGTAACAGGTATTCATCAAGTTCTTCAGTTTTGATTCAGTGTACTCCTTTATTAAATAAATATTTCACCATAAATAGTATATTGATCACTTAACAACAGAAACTCAGAGCCCAAATATATGAATTTAAAATAATACTTGGGAAATTACTTCATTTACAGACATGTACTGAGCACCTATGATGTGGCCGATCCTGTAGCAGGTCTCTTGAACACATTGCTGAATAACACCCAGGCACTTGCCTTGTGAGAAGCTCATATAATCCAGGCAGGAGATGCTCACACGAAGATAATTCACAAAATAGGGGACACAGAGCTCGTGCCAAGTGCCAGCCAGCACTACATGTAATTCTCGCCATCTTACCATAGAAGGCCTATTAATCCATTGTATAGATGAAACAATGAGCGTCAGTTCCTTGCCCAGTTTCACAGGGCTGATCTGGCTCCAGTGCTCCTGAAGCTTTCCTCTGCTTATGTGTAATATATACAACGATGGACCTGTAAGTGATGGACACACGCACAGTATTATAAAAACACGGAAGTAGCACTTTTGACTGGGTTGGTGGGAATAATGAGGGAAAGCTTCCTAGAGGAACGCAGGCCAGAACGATATCCAAAAAGATGTATGAGTATTAATGTTCGGAGAAGGCACTGGCGACCCACTCCAGTACTCTTGCCTGGAAAATCCCACAGACAGAGGAGCCTGGTAGGCTGCAGTCCGTGGGGTCACCAAGAGTCGGACACGACTGAGCAACTTCACTTTCACTTTTCACTTTCATGCATTGGAGAAGGAAATGGCAACCCACTCCAGTGTTCTTGCCTGGAGAATCCCAGGAACAGGAGAGCCTGGTGGGCTGCCGTCTTTGGGGTCGCACAGAGTCGGACACGACTGAAGTGACTTAGCAGCAGCAGCAGCAGTATTAATGTTACCAGCCAGGGTTACCAACCCAATCAATAGAAATTGATGAGAGGCTAGACAAGAAATTCAGGCAAGGCTTTATTGGGGCCCCTGCTGCAGCACGTGTGAACTCCAACAACAGGATCCCTTGCATGCTTGCTCCCTGAGGGGCCTGAACTTGTTCCTTATGTGGGGTGAGGGTAGGCATGTGTCGGGGCATTGGGCTGGAGGGGAGCTTAAGGTGTTTTGCCCACCCCTCTGGTGGTGTTGAGTGCAGGCGACAACGTGCAGCACCCTGCCTTCACTCCTGGCTCCTCAAAAGTGGCAGTTGGGTTTTTTGGTCTCTTTGTATCTTTTTAGGTCAAGAATTTGCTCCAACTGTGCATGTATGCAATTGTTTTCCTTATATAGTTTCTTTGTATTTTGTTGCTCAAGGAGCGGTGTGTCCAGGTGCAAGCGCTGCAGCACAGGGTCCCAGGTCCCAGCCCATCTCATTAAGCTGATGGTGGAGGGGAGGTAGGCAGGAACTGATGGTGGGGGAGTCCTGTGAACCTTCCCATGGAGCTTGGACTTCTCCCTGGATCCAGGGAGATTCTACTGAAAGGTTTGAAGCTGGGAAACAACATGGCCAGACTTATGTTTTAGATCCATCTTCTCTGACAGCTTTTCAGAGTGGTGGATCTCAGAATTAAGCATTTCCCTGAGGGCTTTTGGGTTTCCCTGGTGGCTCAGTTGGTAAAGAATCCACCTGTGATGCAAGAGACCTGGGTTCGATCCCTGGGGTCAGTCCCTGGGTTGGGAAGATCCCCTGGAGAAGGGAATGGCTACCCACTCCAGTATTCTGGCCTGGAGAATTTCCTGGACTGTATAGTCCTTGGGGTCCCAAAGAGACATGACTGAGTGACTTTCACTTTCACGGAGGGCTTTTAAAACAGAGGGCTGGGCCCCATTTCCTGAGTTTCTCATCCAGTAGCCTTGGTGTGAGGCCTGAGAATTTGCATTCCTAACAAGTGATACCGCTGTGGCTGTAGGCGCCACACTTTGAGATCGCCACTGTTGTTGTGGAGGATGTATTTGAAGGGGGTGAGGCTGGAGACCATTTAGGAGGCTGATATCAGTAATTTAGGAAAGAGAAAAGGAACATCTAAAGTCAAGTCTAGAGCTAGAGTATAAGCTCTATGAGAACAGGAATTTTGTATCTCTTATTTAATTCTGTATTTCCACCATCTAGATTACTGTCTGAAAGTGAACATGCTAGTTGCTCAGGCGTGTTCGATTTTTTATGATCCCATGGACTGTAGCCCACCAGGCTCCTCTGTCCGTGGGATTCTCCAGACAAGAATACTGGAAGGGGTTGCCACTGCCTTTCCTAGGGGATCTTCCCAACCCAAGGATCAAAACCAGGTCTCCTGCATTGCAGGCAGATTCTTTACCACCTGAGCCAACACAGAAGCCTCAATTACTGTCTAGCACATGGTAAGTGCTCAATAGGCATTCACACAAAAAAAGATGGCGTTCCAGGTTTCCAACCTGGATGACTATGAGTGATGCCATGAATAGTGGTAGATACTACAGGATGAAGGACAGCTTTGGGATGGAGACGGGGATATGCTTTGGATATGTTGCATCTGAAGAATGTGTGAGAGTTCCAGGGGAATAAAATCATATGATAGTTGGGTGTGAGAATCTAAAGCCCAGGGTGTGAGAGCTCTGGGCCAGAGATACCCGTTTGGACCCCACTGGCAAGTGGATAGCTGGTAGTTAGAGCCAGGAGATTGCTGAATGAACTTGCTCGACTGGAGCCGTTGGAGTGAGAAGAGCCAAGAGTTAAGAGTGAAGCACTACAATTTATGGAACAAGGAAAGAAGAAGGAAGACAAAGGAGATGGTCAGAGAGGCAGGAGAGAGCTAGGGGAGTGCCGTCATGGGAGTCAGGTGTTTTATTTGCTTTACTTTTTTTTTTTTTTTTTATAAATTTATTTATTTTAGTTGGGGGCTAATTACTTTACAAAATTGTAATAGTTTTTGCCATACGTTGACATGATTGCTTTACTTTTTATTACATAAAATTTCACACATAAAAAAGAGTAGAAAGAATAATACGATTTCCCATAGAGCCCTCAACAATGGTCAACTCACAACCAATCTTATTTTACTTATATTTCTACCCACTTCCTCCTGCCAACTAAATCATATTATTTTTTAAATGAAAAATACACATCATATTAGTTCATTAGCAAATATTTCAGTATATGTCTCTAAAAGGTAAGATCTCTTTACAAAAACAGCACCATTATGTTAATTCAACTAGTCCTCTGGTTGAATGGATATTTGGGTTGTTTCCAGTCTTTTACAAAGTCAAAGTTTTTGAGAATGAAGGAATGACTTGTAGTGCCCAGTGAATCTGAGCCATCTAATAGAAGACATTAAAGTATTCATCGGATTTTGCAATATGAAGGTTGGTGAAATCCTAACCAGGGCTAAGGTGCATACACACAAACTACCCAGCAGTATGCAGTGTCTAGCTTGGCAAGGATGGTTTTGACATCATGGTACAAACTGAAATCAGAATATAGTGGGTCACTGGATGACTGTAAGAAAATGGAGACATCAGGATGTATAAACTACTCTTTGAACAAGTTGGACAGGAAAGGACACAGAATTGTAACTGGATAAGTATTTGGAAATAAGGGGTTTTATTTGGGGAGCTCTGTTTTATATATTTATGACTGTATTAGAAGATATACAGTGTGTATGGAAATATAAAGAGAGTTAAAATGAAAAGAAAAGTGTTGATGTCAGAGAAATGCCGTAATTCTTCATTTTTGAAGAGAAGACTTGAAGTTGTTGAAAGTATGGTTGGAAAATCTAAATACGTAACAAGCATCTTAAAAAAAAAAAATACATTTCCTGAAATGTATAGGAACTCAAGTCTACATGAAAAAGCAACTTTCACTGGCCTGATCATTGTCCTCCTGAAGCTTATTATAAAAGAGGGATTTATCCTCAGAACAGCATTCTATGATCTCTGCTACATTTCTATCACTACTGCCTAGCCGAAACCACCATCTTTTCTTGCGACCACCGTAGTAGCCTCTGAACATCCAGCCTGCTTTCACTATTTATTCTTATGTGGTTCCCCTTTTCTACAGAGGAGCCAGAAAAATGTAACTCAAATCCTGCCTCTCCCCTGCTTTAAACCATTCACTGACTCCCTATTGCAGTTGAAAAAGACTCCAAAGTCCTTGGAAGAGTATGCAGATGATGATCTGTAACCTTTTCAGTCTTCTCTCACTGTCCACATCTTAGCTCAAAGCTCTTCCCTTAGAGGGGACATCTCTGGCTGCCCTACCTAAAACAGAACCCTGCCCATTCCCTGAAGTCACTACTCATCACCACGTCCTGTTTCTCCCCCTGGCTTAAATGATCACATCTTCACTCACCTTGTGTTCATGGTCTGTCTCCCCAGTTAAAACACATACCAACTGAAAAGAAAAGCTCTTAGTTCCTTGTAGTAACCCCGATGCCTTAAACAATGCCCAGAACACGGTAGCCACTCAATAGACATTTGCTGACTCTATCAATACTGTTCTTTGACTCTTGCAAGGACCTGTTATCTTTGTACCACTTATTTTCTCTCCTTTGCTTTTACACGAAGCATTTCAACTGAACAATTATGACTTTGGGGAATCAAACTTTGAAATGGACAAAATGGAGTTTGAGTTCCTTAACAACAAAATGCAAACTTTGGGGAGCTTTATATAGACAGAGTGGAGTATCCCTGAGTTAACTGGGGAAAAAAAAATCCTGATCACCTTGTCTCAAGTAGAAAAGTGCAACATTAGCCTTTCTTTTGAAAGATGAGATAACTCGGGGTATGTGCTGATGCCGAGCGGAAGAATCCTTTAGGGAACCAGAAGAAGGGTATTCTTGGTAAAGGAGTAACCCTTTTGATCTAGCCGTACAGATAAATTGCAACCCACAACGCTAATGCCTGAGACTGCCTAGTTTGGAGGCAAAGTATTAGCAAGCCAATTTGGCTACAGATCTATGGCTAAATATTCCAAGCTACTTAATAGATAATGAAGATTGTGTTTTGAGTTCCACGTCCCTGATTTTGGAGTTTGGTTATTATTTGTCCCCATACTCAGGAAACAAAGGAAGTGTTATTTATCAACTATCCTCCAAAAATTCTTGAGAAGACAGTGGCTTAAATGTGATTGATTCAGTTGGATATCCAAGCATTATGGATCAATTATTGCTGATTATTGTTTTAATTTTCAAATAAGTTTCCTCATCACAATGGATATAGTCAGAAAACATTAGCTAGAGTAAATTATAAAAAGCAAGAGTTCTTAAAAGAAAAATCTCTTATATAAGAAAAAGATTGACAATATTTATACAATGGACTTTAAAGCTGATGCCCTGTGCCATGCCATGCTCAGCTGTTCAGTCATGTTCAACTCTGTGAGACCCCATGGACCTTAGCCTTCTAGGCTCCTCTGTCCATGGGATTCTCCAGGCAAGAATACTGGATTGGGTTGCCGTGCCCTTCTCCAAGGGAACTTCCCAATCCAGGGATCAAAGCTGCATTTCCCGTGTCTTCTGCATTGCAAGAAGTTCCTTTTCTCTCTCTCTCTCTCTCTTTTTTAATTGAAGGCTAGTCATGTATGGATGTGAGAGTTGGACTATAAAGAAAGCTGAGCGTTGAAGAATTGATGCTTTTGAACTGTGGTGTTGAAGAAGACTCTTGAGAGTCCCTTGGACTACAAGGAGATCCAACCAGTCCATCCTAAAGGAAATCAGTCCTGAATATTCATTGGCAGGACTGATGCTGAAGCTGAAACTCCAATACTTTGGCTACCTGATGCGAAGAACTGACTCATTTGAAAAGACCCTGATGCTGGGAAAGATTGAAGGCGGGGTGAAAAGGGGATGAGATGGTTGGATGGCATCGTCAACTCAATGGACATGAGTTTGAGTAAACTCCAGGAGTTGGTGATGGACAGGAAGGCCTGGCATGCTGCAGTCCATGGGGTCACAAAGAGCTGGACATGACTGAGCAACTGAACTGAACTGAACTGAATTGCTTTACAATATTGGTTTGATTGCTGCCATACATCAACATGAATTAGCCACAGGTATACATACGTCCCCTCCCTCTTGAACTTCCCTCCCACCTCCCACCTCCCACCCTTTCCCACCCCTCTAGGTTGTTACAGAGCCCCGGTTTGACTTCCCTGAGATACAGAAAATTTCCATTGGGTTTCTATTTTATATATGGTAGTGTATAGGCTTCCTTGCTACTCTTCCCATTTGTCTCACCCTCTCCTTCCTCTCCCACATCGTGTCCACAAGTTTGTTTTCTATGTCTGCGTTACCATTGTGGCCCTGCAAACAGGTTCATCAGTACCATATTTCTAGATTCCATATATATGCATTAATATATAATATCTGTTTTTCTCTTTCTGACTTACTTCACTGTGTATAATAGGCTCTAGGTTCATCCACCTCATTAAAGCAGACTCAAATGTGATCCTTTTTATGGCTGAATAATAGTCCATTGTATATATGCACCACAACTTCTTTATCCATTCATCTGTAGATGGACATCTAGGTTGCTTCCATGTCCTAGCTATTGTAAATAGTGCTGCAATGAACGTTGGGTACGTGTATCTTTTTCTATTTTGTTTTCCTCAGGGTATATGCCTAGAAGTGGTATTGCTGGGTTGTATGGTAGTTTTATTCCTAGTTTTTAAAGGAATCTCCATACTGTCTTCCATAGTGGCTGTATCAATTTACATTCTCACCAGCTGTGGGAAAGGGTTCCCTTTTCTCCTCACCCTCTCCAGCATTTGTTGTTTGTGGATTTTTTGATGATGGTCATTTTGATCAGTGTGAGGTGGTATTTCATTGTAGTTTTGATTTGCATTTCGCTAATAATGAGTGATGCTGAGCATCTTTTCATGTGTTGATTAGCTATCTGTATGTCTTCTTTGGAGAAATGTCTGTTTAGGTCTTTTGCCCACTTTTGATTCCCAGGGTAGGCCAGATGGCTTCACAAGTGAATCCTATCAAACATTTAGAGGCGAGCTAACGCCTATCCTTCTGAAATTCTTCCAAACTTGCAGCAGAAGGAATACTTCCAAACTCATTCTACGAGGCCACCATCACCCTGATACCAAAACCAGACAAAAACATCACACACAAAAAGAAAACTACAAGCCAATATCACTGATGAACATAAATGCAAAAATCCTCAACTAAATTCTAGCAAACAGAATTCAACAACACATTAAAAAGATCAAGTTGGGTTTATCTCAGGGATGCAAGGATTCTTCAATATACGTAAATCAATCTGTGATACACCATGTTAACAAATTGAAAGATAAAAACTTTATGATAATCTCAATAAATGCAGAAGAAGCTTTCAACAAAATTCAGCACCCATTTATGATAAAAACGTTTCAAAAAAATGGGCATAGAAGGAATCTACCTTAACATAATAAAGGCCATATACAAAACCCCATAGCAAAATTATTCTCAATGGTAACAAACTGAAAGTCTCTCTCTAAGATCAGGAATAAGACAAGGGTGCCCACCCTCATCACTGTTATTCAATATAGTTTTGGAAGTCCTAGTATGGCAATCAGACAAGAAAAAGAAGTAAAAGGAAATCGCATTGGAAAGGAAGAAGTAAAACTCTCACTATTTGCAGGAAGATTCTTTACCGCTGAGCCACTGGGCAAACCCTTAAAGGTGATAAAACAATACTAAAAATTCCAGTCCTTGAGTCCCTTCACGGTTCAGCTAAAACTATCACAACATTGTTAATTGGCTCTACCCCAATACAAAATAAGAAGTTTAAAAAAATAAAATAAAAATTTTAAAAATAAATGAAAACCAAGTTTTAAAAGATATCATCCAAAGAAATAAAAAGTTAAAGACAAGTTTAACGGAAAATTTCAAAGGCTTCTCTGTCAGTCTTATTAGTTTATCATAAGAAAAAGATAAAGAAAAATCTCAAAGTACAACTGGAAACTTGAATTTATATGTGACTTTGTTTCTGATGCTCATTTTGAAATACCCTAAATTGTATTTTTGAGGTAAAATCGCGTAGGTGAGGCCATGTTCACAAGCCCTTGACATTTACTTTTCGGTTTCTGGCTCAGCTCCTGAAATCGTCCTTCTTATGTTCTCTCTCCAAACCAAAGGGAAGGTGTTCTCTGTGCCTATCAATGCTGTGTTCTCAAGTGCCTGCTTGTGTTCAAAAGGAAAGCAAAAACAAGACTTACCTAAGGAGCCTCCTTTTTTAAGAGTGAAACACCATCAGTTCCTCCTTATAATCAGAAGAAAATGTTCCCCCATACTCTTTTTCCAGAAATACATTTTGAAAGAAGAAATTATTTTAAGAAATTTTTATACCTCAGTAGAGTTATACCTTAACTCAGAAAATCTGAGTTAAGTGTTAAGTTCTGTCTTAGCAACAGCTTGATATGACAGTTGTCTAATTACAACATGCAGGAGTTGTTTCTGCACGTGTGTGAGTCTTACCAGAACAGAATATTTTTACATAAAACTTTTTCAAGTTCCAGGACAGAAACTTGCAATTGTTTTATGACATCCTTAGCTTAATACCGGAGAAGGCAATGGCACCCCACTCCAGTACTCTTGCCTGGAAAATCCCATGGACGGAGGAGCCTGGTAGGCTACAGTCCATGGGGTCGCTAAGAGGCGGACACGACTGAGCGACTTCACTTTCACTTTTCCCTTTCATGCACTGGAGAAAGAAATGGCAACCCACTCCAGTGTTCTTGCCTGGAGAATCCTAGGGACGGTGGAGCCTGGTCGGCTGCCGTCTATGGGGTCACACAGAGTCGGACATGACTAAAGCGACTTAGCATAGCTTAATACCAAAGAAAAACGTTTACAATGTCTAGGAAAATAATAAAACCTAATATAAATGGATACACCTAACATCTTTACATACTAAAAAGAGGGGTGTTGTTAATATGCCAAGTATTTCAAAAGATTATCTGCTGAAGTGCTCACAAGCCTCAACCATTATGGTCAGAGATAAATGACAAACATGGAAGGACTTCCCAGGTGGCGCTAGGAGTACCAACGCAAGTAGAATAAGAGATGTGAGTTTGATCCCTGGATTGGGAAGATCCCCTGGAGGAGGGCATGGCAATCCACTCCAGTATTCTCACCTGGAGAATCCCAAGGACAGAGGAGCCTGGTGGGCTACAGTCCATAGGGTCACAAAGAGTCAGATACGACTGAGGTGACTTAGCATGCACGCAGAGTGTGGAAGATGAGAAGCCTTCTGTAGCAGGGACTTCTAGCTTCCTATCCAATATTCAGTGGGATGTGGGTATATATGTCTAACAACAACAAAAAGGAAAGAAAGTCTTAGTTTTTTGGTGTTTTTCAGTTTTTGTGGTGTAAATGCTCCCATTGTGACATACTTCAGGCTACCAATGTGTTTAATAACCACCTTGTTAAACAAACAAACAAACACACACCTGAAAATTTAACCATTAGCTCTCATAAGCCAGAATGAGCTATCTGGAGCACATCACTGCATTCATCCTCCTCTTCTTCACTAACAGAAATTCATTTTGTTGCACTGACAATTTTCTAAGATTAAAAATGAAAGAAAGGCATTTCTCGTCATTTTTTTCTCCCAGTCATTCTTGAAAACAGACCATAGGATACCATGTGCTGATGAGAAGTAGGCACAAGTCATGGTGGTAGTGGTGCTAGTGGTGTGAGCCTTAGAAGAGCTTCAGAGTGCGTTCACCCTTATTGTCCTTATCCTTTCCTTTTTCCTACCTGGAATGCAGACATAATGACTGGAGCTGCAGCAGCCATTTTATAATCAACAGTGAGAGAGGAAGGGCAAGGAAATCACAGAGATCTTGGCCCTGACATCTTTGAGTTGCCTTACCACCTCTGGAATTCTAATTTCTGATCTTTTTGCTTGTTCTTTTTGTTTTTCTTTACAAGAAAACATATTCCTATATTGCTTAAGCAACTGTTTTGTGTCAAAGGCAGCCAAAGCCCATCTTTTACCTTGGGCAAACTTAGCAATGGATGTAGACCTCATGAAGAGAAATTGCCACCAAAAGCAAACATGTTTAAATTTTTTTCTGGATATCACATAGCCATTAAAACTTTTAAAGACAGACCACTAAATATTTTCTTGGAATGAGTGTACCTAAAATACTTGACTCTGGATGCAGAAATTGTATTCTCAACACAGCACCATGAACGTTCGGTGAAAAGAACATTGGCTACCATTATTAAACACCTCCAGTGTGCCAGATACCATGTTAAGCACTGTAGAAGCATCAGCGTACTTGCTGTGTGACCTTGGGCAACTCACTTAACATTCTGATGCTTCATAATCTTGATATGATAATCTTGATTCTGATGCTTGATAATATAGTAGCTATATCATAGGGTTGTTTTGAAAGATAAAGGAGTTAATAATATATATGTAAGGTGTTCAAAGCAATGCCTGACAAACAGTAAACACTAAATAAATGTTAGCTATTATTAGCATGATTATTATGCCCCACAAACGCTATTGGATAGGCACTGTTATTACCAGCAGATGAGGGTAAGGGCATCTGTTTCATACGGAGTTTGTGAGACTACCAGGAGTAGATGCCTCTCAAGTGTTTAGCATTGTGCCAGGCAAACGCTCAATAAACTCTAGCTAGGATAAGTTCAATACAGAATAGCACTCAGATGAGACTCTTTTGTGAGATCTGTGCCAAAATAGCATGAAGGAAAAAGGTAGTTTTGTGGGGGTGGGTGTGGGTGGGGGGTGGGAGAGAAGGTTAGTGTTATTCATCTATCCCTATAATGTACTTATGGTGCCTTGTGATATATAATTACGCTGTCAGAGGATGAGTGATATTTGACATGCAATAGATATGAAACAAACATATGGACATGGCAAGAATGAAAAGGAGCAAGAAGGCCTCGGGTTGGGGGCTTTGGCATAGCGAAGAGAGAACTCAGGCTCAGGGAACCTAGAGTTAGTCGGCCCTGATTCTGCCATTTACTGGTTTTTGACTTTGGGCAAATTATTTAACTTTTCATGCCCCTCATTTGTTAAAATGAGAATTCTGAACTCAGTGCACTCCTCCATCCCAACTCTTTGTTGTTCGTTAATTACTTTATTTATATGCTTGGCTGCACCAGGTCTCAGTTGTGGCATGCAGGATGTTTAGTTGTTGCATTCGAACTCCTAGTTGTGTCATGTGGGATCTAGTTCCCTGATCAGGGACTGAAACCAGGCCCCCTGCATTGGGAGCACAGAGTCTCAGCCGCTGGACTTCCAGGGAAGTCCCATTTCAACTTTAAGTAGGAATTTTGTTTGTTTAGTATCTAGGAGATGATGTTGGACCATAAAGAATAGGCCAAATTTTGGAAACTGGAGCTGCTGGTTCATACACCAAGTATGAATGCAGGACGTAATATTTACATGCTTTGGGGTAATACCATTGCAAATTTGCCAGCATTTTGCTTGAGAGTATGAGTGAGACCAGGAAGAAAATGTGAGTCAGAGTCATGCTTTGAGAACCTTGGGTACCAGGCCTTGAAGTTAGAAGTGTATTGGAAGCACTGCTGAACTACTGAACTTTTCTCTTTTTTTAATATTCATTTATTTATTTGGTTAAACCAGGTCTTAGTTGCTCCATGGGCAAAGATCTTTGCTCTTTGTTGCAGCATTGGGGATTTTTTTTTTCTAGCTATGGCATTAGAACTCTAGATGCAGCATGTGGGATTTAGTTCCCAGACCAGGGATTGAACCTGAGCCCCCTGCATTGGGAGTGTGGAGTCTTAGCCACTGGATCATCAGGGAAGTCCTCATTGAACTTTTCTGAGCGGGAGAATAACATGCCCAAATCACTCCCCTTGGGAGATTATTTCAGCAAGGAGAATTTTTTAAGGATCACCTGAGGTATGGAGGAGGGTTGGGGGACCACTCTAGAGGCTAGGCGTGAGATCAAAGCAACTGGGGGCATGGGAAAGGAAGGATATGAGACAGTGTCAAGAAGGATGTGAGTATCACATGGAAGGGATGAACCCATGGAAATTCTCCCATATGATTTAATTGGCAAGGCATTGATGTGACAGTTCAGCAGTTTAGTGCAGAGCCATTCATTCTTGGCACAACCTAGGGGTCTGAACATTTGTTAGGTGAATTTAGAAACAACAGTTTAAACGGTAGGTGGTAAACTCATAAACTCAGGGATCAGCCTTTGTTAAGAATGGCTGAATTAACAGGTCAGATAAGCAAAGAGAACCCTATCAATTTATTATAGTTTAGGAATTCAGTAGTTTTAATACTCACTGTGAGATGGGGGGATAGCCGTATTGAAATTCCTTGTGGTAGAAAAAGGGAGGAAAGTCTTCAAAGGCCAATGACTAGATGCTGCAAGTACTACCTGACCCAAATGGAAATGTGGGCTCAGAGAATAATCCTAAGCAAGGATTCTAGAAGGCCCCACACACTTCAGAAACTGTTGAAATTCTTCCAAAATTCTGCTGTCCCCAGGACATTTATCATCAAATGTCCACACAGAACTTTTACAGAGTGTACAGACTGTTTTGAAACTCTTAAGGCTAACAGCTTTTGGCAAATTCTTAGAAGTATCATTTGATCCGAAATTTAGAATTGAGAGTGAGGATCATCATGAGAAAAAAAGCATTACTGTGAAGTATGCTCTCCTCCGGGCTCCCCAGGTGGTGCTGGTAGTAAAGAAACCGATTGCCAATGCAGATAGACGTAAGAGACTTGTTTGATCCCTGGGTTGGGAAGATCCCCTGGAGGAGGGCATGGCAACCCACTCTAGTATTCTTGCCTGGGTAATCCCACGGACAGAGGAGCCTGGAGGCTGCAGTCCATAAGGTTGCACAGAGCTGGACACGACTGAAGCAACTTAGCATGCATGTATGCATGCACATGCTCTACTTTAAGAAAGATGCCCACTGGAATTTTCACAGCCATTCTATTACAGACTTATTTCTTCAGCAAATATTTGAGTGTCTACCGTGATAGGTCTGTGCAAACTTTGGGGATGTAATGAAAACCAAACTAAATAGAGCTCCCACCTTCATATTACTTAGAAGGCTGTAGTCTTCCCATGAATATTCAACAACATGCCTAAATACGTTTGTAACTACAAGCAGTTCAAAGTTCTCTGGAGCGAAGGGTATAATGAGAGAAGAAAGGGATATCAACATCCAAAATGTATGATTCTCGCCACCCCATTATCACTGGAACATCCCCCCCGCTTTATTTTTGCCTCCTGCTTCTTTATTCCTTCTAGTTTTATTGAGATGTGATTGATATCCAGCACTGTATAAGTTTCAAGTGTATAGCATAATGACTTGAATTACATGCATCATGAAATGATGACCGCAGTAAGTTTAGTGAACATCCATCATCTTGCCTAGATACAAAATGAAGGGAACTTCCTTTATTAATGTGAAGAATACCACACCAGTGATCCTTGGCAGGCTCCTTCCTGGGAAACATTCACTTCAATTCACTTAGAAAGCTGATACACAACAAACTCCACATTGCATTTATTTTTTCTGTAGAACCATCTCTTAACATAAGTTTTGGATTCATAGTTTGCACATATAAAATTTGCAGCCAATTTTAAGGGCCCGCCTTTTGGTAAATGATTAATGATTGATGGACAAACTGCTTAAATAGCAAAATGAATTTGTCTTCTGTCCTGTGATATCTCCTTTTCTGTGAGGATCTGGTCCACCTCCCTAGCTCAGCCCATCCACTTTCTCTGCTCATACTGCTGAATCTTGCCATTATCCCCGACTGTCCCAGCTCCATGATTTTAATCTCTAGCATCCCATTCTCAGACTGTTCCTCAGCTTTTGGGAGTGGCTCCCAGCTCCAGCAGTTGTTAGAGCCCTCCCCCCACCCCAGACCATCATTCGTTTGACCTCTCCTTTCCATAATCATCACACTCTCCTGTGACCTCACCTCCCTCCTTATCACACCTTTTCAGAGTCTCCCCCTTGCCTACACCCTCTGCTTTCTGACCCTGGTTCCCTCCATCACATCCACCTGCAAAACCCCAGCTCTGCCCCCTTAGGCCGACCGAGGCTAGAGGAGAAGCCACAGCCGTGCTGACTGGCCTCGCTTTAAATTCATGACCACTAACCTCAAATAAGCACTTAATAGCACTGCCTGGCAAATTTGCTCTCAAACTCTTCCCCAGAAGATAACTGTCTCACGTCTGCTCCTCTCTCTTCCAACCTCCAGCATCTCTTCCGCCCTCACCATTCTCAGGAAGTAGGGTCTGTGGCTATTTCACCAAGATAAGAGAAGCAGAGACAAGAGAACGTCCCAGTGTTTCCAGCTCTGCAGTCACCAGCCCGTGTGTAGCTGGCTTCACACACTGCCTTCCTTCCCCTGCTAGCTTCTCCTCGCTTCAGCACGGAGGCTCCTGGCTCTTCCGTGAAAGGGGAAAGAAGATTCAGCTTCAGGATCCTTTGCACTTAGAAACTTCTCGCTGCAAATCCTGTGGTAGGCTCCCTCTTCCTTTAGGACTTCTTGACAGGAAGGTTTTCCCTCCTCCATGGACATAGCAGGGCTTCCCAGGTGGCACTAATGG
The DNA here is from genome assembly GCF_054371585.1 of Giraffa tippelskirchi. Taxonomy (NCBI): domain Eukaryota; kingdom Metazoa; phylum Chordata; class Mammalia; order Artiodactyla; family Giraffidae; genus Giraffa; species Giraffa tippelskirchi. The sequence continues at coordinate 55,185,028 of NC_137285.1, forward strand.
TAAAGAATCTGCCTGCCAAGCTTGGAGACAATGCAGGTTCAATCACTGAGGAGGGAAGATTCCCTGGAGGAGGCCATGGCAACCCAGTCCAGGATTCGTGCTGGGAATACCCCATGGACAGAGAAGACTGGCAGGCCCAAGTGATTGAGCATTCTTGCAGATTGATTCATTCACTCATTCATTTCTTCAACAGTGTCAGGCTCTGCTCTCGGCACAGCCGGTACAGCGATGAACAGACACAAAATCCTGCAGTTTTGGTGAGGGAAGTACTTAGGTAGTGATAAGTGACGTGTCCACGCCAAGCAGGGAACGAGGATACAAAGTGTATGTATTTGGTGGAGAAATGGTGGGGTGGGGTGAGATCTTAGAGTGACCAGGGTAGGCCTCATCGAAAGAGGAATGTTTAAGTGAAGACCGGAGAGTCCCATGTGGGCATCTGACGGAAGGGCTTTCCAGGGAGAAAGCGGCTGGTGCCAAGGTCCTGAGGTGTGAGTGTGGCCCGGGTGATTCCAAGACTTGTGAGGAGACCATGGTGACTCGAGGAAGGAGCAAGGGATAGAGCAGGAGAACAGGTCAGGAGAGTAAAGGGAGGCAGGAGGGAAAGTTCATGAAGGGCCTTCTTCACATTGTGAGAACTTTTGAGCGAAATGGGGAGTCGAGGGAGGATTTGGGAGCATACAATGACATCAAGGCAACCCACATTCAAGTTTTCACAACTGTCTCCCTAAGGTTCTTTTAAAAACAGTTCAATTTTCTATCGCCATTGAAAGAAATACCTGGCACCTGGGGCAAAATCACATTTCATAGCATGTGTGGACATGGGTTTGGGTGGACTCCGGGAGTTGGTGATGGACAGGGAGGCCTGGCGTGCTGCAGTCCATGGGGTCGCAAAGAGTCGGACATGACTAAGCGACTGAACTGAACTGTGGTATTAGTAATTGTCATTTGGGGCTACTAGGCTGTGCTGGGAAAGGTCATCTATAGGTTAAAAAAATTAATAGCTCTGTGTCTTTTTATTGGAGAAGGAAATGGCAACCCACTCCAGTATTCTTGCCTGGAGAATCCCAAGGACAGAGGAGCCTGGCAGGCTACAGTCCATGGGGTCGCAAAGAGTCAGACACGACTGAGTGACTTCAGTTTCACTTTCATGTCTTTTTATAGCTTCCCCCCAGAATCCAAACATGGATTAATCATCATGTCATTTTTAAAAACAGCTTTATTGAAATAATGGACATGTCATATAAGTTGCCTACTTAAAGTGTACAGTTCAATGAGCTTTAGTATATCTATATGAGTTGAGCAATCATGATCACAGTCTAATTTCATTTTATTTATTCCTTTGTTTTGGCTGCACTAGATCTTAGTTGCAATATGTGTGCTAAAGTTGCTTCAGTTGTGTCCGACTCTGTGACCCTATAGATTGTAGCCCGCCAGGCTCCTGTGTCCATGGGATTCTCCAGGCAAGAATACTGGAGTGGGGTGTCATATCTTCCTCCAGGGGATCTTCCCAACCCAGGGATGGAACCCGTGTCTCCTACATTGACAGGCAGATTCTTTACCTCTAGCGCCACCTGGGAAGCAGTTGCAGTATGCAGGATCTTCATTTGAGGCATGTCGTATCTAGTTCCCTGACCAGGGCGTGAACCCCTTGCTTTGCCAGCATGGAATCTTAGCCATTGGACCACCAGGGAAGCCCCAGACTAATTTTAGAACATTTTTGTCACCCCCTAAAGAAACTCCATAACCCTTAGCTATCAAACCCCACTCTCAGCCCTTCCATTCCCCCAAACATAGGCAACTATCATCCTACCTTCCATCTCTATAGGTTTGCCTGTTCTGGATATTTTGTATAAATGGAAGCTTACAATCTGTGGTCTTTTGTGTCTGGCTTCTTTCACCTAGCACAGTGTTTTCAAGTTGCATCCATGTAGCTTGTGTCAGCGCTTCAATCCTTTTTATGACTGAATAATGTTCCATTGTATGGATATAGCATACTCTATTTATCAAAGGAGGGTTTGAGCAGAGGAATGACCTGATAAGAGTGGCATTTAACAAGGCTCACTCCAACTATTGTTTCAAGGAGTAGAAAATGAAGAATTGTGTCAAATGTTGATTTTAGGGAAAATAAGATGAGGCCCAAGAATTGATCTGTAACTGCTCAAATCATTTAATGAAGAAATTAGCAGAAATATTCTGATCTGTGTATAAACAGGTTTTACATATTTTGGGGGACTTGTTGCATTTCCTTTGAATAATTAAACATGGAATGCAGAAATAAATAAGCATTTTAAATGAATGTGCACATGTAAAAGTACATGAACAATTGGAGAGTACCATTAATTTTCTACAACTACTGGTGATAATGGTTCTTTTCGTACACGTGAAATTTATTCCTCAGAATAATTATTCGCCTCTAAACATAACTCAGCATTATGGTAATTATCCAAGATTTCGTGCCAGCTTACAGAGAGCTGGCCAAGAGAAAAATTAAATCGTACAAAAAGATACTGTCAATGTCTATGCAGATAAGGTTGCTGGGAGCTAGTTCGTTTTTATTTGGGGAATTTGGTGTCATTTGAAAGACTTAGAAACTGGATGGAAAAATTGTAAAGTTCTATTGTGGCATTTGTCATCTGGAGCAACGAGGCAACCAACTGGAATCATTAGATCCCGAACTGGCATAAAACACACGTATTGATTGATTCAAGGTTTGGTATGAGCACAGGCAATAGTTATTAGGTTATCCAGTTCTGGGTACGTGCAACTTCTGGGGCTTGCAAATCACTGAGTAAGTGAGGGGCAAGGAAAACTAGACATTAAAAAGGCGAGGCTCTAAAGGTAATTGTCAAAATGCACTCCGCGTTTCCAGTGCGGTTCGGTGGGCACGGTGGGAGTCTGGATGAACATTTCGGAAATAAACACTGAATGTGAAACTTAGCCGGCAGGTAAGGCACAAGTCCGTTCCCCCTGGACTGAAGGAGGCAGGGGCAGTAGTGTTTTCTCCTTGGAACAAGCGGGGCGTGGGGCTGGAGGCGGGGGAGGCGGCGCGGGCCCAGCGCTCGCGCGGGCAGGGCCGGGAATTTGGAGAGGATCCCTGGTCGGGCGGCGGCGGCGGCGGCGCGCGGGTGCGCGTGTGAGCGAGCGAGCGGGCGGGCGGGCGAGTGCGCCGAGTATTGGCAGCCGCGGAGTGGAGGCTGGGCGGCTCCGACTCCCTGACGCCAGCGCGACCAGATCAATCCAGGCTCCGGGAGCGAGCGAGCGGGCGGGCGGGAGGAGGAAGGAGAGGCCGAGCCGCTGAGCCCGGGCGAGGCTCGGGGAGGGACCCTGCGAGCGCAGCGCGGCGCAGCGCCCGGCCGCCCGGAGCGGGGCCGCGGGGGACCCGGCTCGCCCGGCCAACTCGTGCGCCCGCGCGGATGGGCGCGCAGCCAACCCGGTAAAACGAAACAGACCCGAACCCAACTTTTCCCTCCGCCGCGTCCCCGCCCTCCCCTCGGCGCCCAGGGCTTTCCAGCGCCGCCGCCGCCGCCTCGGGCTGGTGCGGGCGCGGGCGGGCCGGGTGGCCGCGATTGAGCGCGGGGCCGGTGGCGCGGGCTGCGGCGGGGAGGGGGCTCTTCCCCGCGTGGGGCGGATCGGGGGACCCCCACCCCCGCCCATGATGGCGCCTCCCGGCCGCCCTAAGGAGCAAACCTGCCACCTTTTGCCCTCGGCGCCGGACCAGCCGGGCAGGGCTCGGGCCGCGGTGCCCCCCGCGCCTTTGTTGGGTCTGCGGCGGGGAAGCCGCGCTCCGGGGCTCCCGGGCCCCCGGCCCTGCCTGCGCCCGGCCCTCCGCGGCCACCCTCCCCCTCCGCCCGTTTCCCTTTCCCTTCCTGCAGCCGGGCCTGGGCGGGCGGCGCGGCCCGCGGGCCCATTGTGTCCCGCGCCGGCCCGGGCGACCCCTGCGGGAGTCGGAGGGCGGCCGCCGGCGCTGCCCTTTCCGCGGAGCCGGGCTCGCGCGAGGGGGACACCCGGTGCCCTGGGTCCCTCCGCGTGCGGGGCGGGCTCGCTCCTCTGTCCCCACCAGCCCCTTGGGGGTCGAGGTCAAGGAAAGTTCGCACCGAAATTCCCTCTAATTTATTCAAAGGTCTGGCGGCGGCGGCGGCAGCGTGTAAATTTTTTTTTTCTCTTCCGCCTCCCCCCTCCCCCCCGCCAAGTCTCAGATGTCGTCTCATTCCTTTCCCTTTCCCGGATTCGATTGCCTCACTGCATGTGTGTTTGTGAGTTCGCGGTGCAACAACTGTTCATTTACTCTGCGCCCGGTCTTTGTTAAGTGTTTCTTGGGGTTGTTGCTGCGGGAAGGTGGGGGTGAAAGAGACGTGGGCTTGTTTTTTCTAGTTGATTAATATATATGTTTATATATATGAAGGCTTCCAGGGAGAGCGTTTTCTGGATGTACTTTGGGAAGGGCGGGGGAACCGATGCCTGCAGGTTCCTACAACTACAGTAGCTGTGGCTTTTGTTTATTTTGCGGCGCGGACGTTGTTTCCATGCACTTGCGAGATCGCCGGTAAGACACTTCCCTTTCTGAAAATCCAGGCGCGTCTCCCAACCATCTCCCAAGAAAGCATCGTTGTCGTAAGAGCTGTGACAACCGGCCGCCTGTTTGTTTCCCCTGAGGTTCTCTTGCCGTTGTAGCTGAAGTTTCTTGAGTAGGTGGAATGACACAGAAGTTGCCAGATTTCTCGGTGTGTTGTTCCTGCTGCTGAAACTTCGAGCACGCCGCTCAATCGCAGAATGCCTTGATTTCAGAACATTTCTCGCTCTCGTGGCCTGCCGTGGATAGCGTGCTTACATTCAGGAACACAATGAGAAAACTGTCCTCTGCGCTGTGTTGATTTTTCATCTCGTTTCTAATTACCGCCTGATGCTTTATTGGAGGTAGGTGAGCTGTACTGGAGCCACGATTGAAAAAGAATCGGGCCCGAATCAGTGTTCATGGCTCCGGGATTTTTCAGTGGTATAAATATTTTGCATCAGTGTTAATTCTGTTGGAGGGGCCAGGCCTGAATATGCTGTAACTGATTTAAGTGTTTTGCTCCCTTCTCCCTCCGTCTTTCCCATTTGCAGTTATTTGATATTTCTGTGCAGGTGGTGTACATTTGTGCACTATTGCAATTCTTTAGGAAACTGTAACCAGGGTCTTGGGAGATAGTTTTCTAGAGGTGGGTGATGCCAAAGCCTCTGGAGGATCTGGGCAGGATCGAGTTTCTTCTGAGGGTAGGGATTTGTCCTTGATTTAGTTTTGACTGCTCCAGCCATAGGTATGTAATGAAATACATTTTTCCTTTTTTCAGTGTCCTTCGGTGTTATACCCCTGAGGAGCTGATGACCTTTGCATTTTAGAGAAGTGACAATTTTTAGGCCATTTAAAATGTTAACTTATTATATACCTCTTGGAATTCAGTTTTCTACTAAGCTCAATGAAGCATTAAAAGGAAGTGTCTCATTTTTTCAAATACATTTATTAGTTGAAAACTAAATTGCAGTTTGTGATTTTGATTTCTAGTAATTCTGGGTTTAATAACTTGGTTAGATTGGAAAAAGAATAAACTTGAGCGTAATTAGATGAGTGTATTTAAGCTGCAGTCGCCGCCATAATCAAGGCCAAGTTGTGTGTGTATAAAAGATCTCATTTGTGTAGTCTTACAAGGCTAATGGAGGCATCATTGAGGCTTTATAAATAATGTAAGTTGTGTATAATGTAGAGTCTCCAGAGACGGCACAGAAAGCATCATTACCAGCCTTTTCAACCTGCTTGAGATCTTAAATTGATTTACAGCACTGAACTGGTGCAAAATGATACATCAGGATGACATGGGGTCAGCCTGTAAAAGTCTATGATGTCAGCCTATTAGTTCAGTCATCATAATTAAACCATATTACAGGGGCAGCTGAGCAGGAGTCTGGCGTTATCCTTCAGATATGGGTGGTACATGGATTCTGTTTATTGTGGAAATGCAGAACTGGTGAGGAACGCTCGTATTTCTGAAAAAGAAGAAAGGCTTACAGAACTCTGAGTTTCTGAAAAGAAGATAAATTAAGGGATGTTAAGTCTGCGTTCAGTAGCTTTCCATTTGGTAGTAGACAAGCAGATGCTTTGGGGGTGCTGATAAGGACCTTTGCAGCTCTGATCCCTGCACTGAATCATGCTTCGTGTGAGCTTGAATTTAACTTGGCCTTAGGGACCTTCTAAAAAATCAGAGGACCACATACTTCGAATCTCTGATCCTTATCATGGAGTCGCACTGTATTGATGTATCCGCTGATACGTTATTTCTTTAACTAATCAGTTACCAGCTCTCTACTGAAAACAGAGACACTAGTATTTGAATTGAACATATGAACAGTTCAGGAAAAGAAGATCCTTATTTTTTGCTTAAATTTCTGGCACTCCTTATTCAGTGTATCTGTCATCTGGGGCTGTGCTGTCCAATCTGGTAGCCGTAACCACATGTGGGTATTTAAATTGGAGTTAATTAAAATGAAATAAAAATTCATCTTCCCAGCAGCACTAGCCACATTTCAAATGCTCAGTAGCTAATGTGGCTAATGGCTACCACATTGGAGAAGGTATACACAGAATGTTCTCATCGTCACAGATGGACGATGTTGGACATTGCTCCTCTAGAACCTTTGCCTCTCCTCATCCTTGCTTTCTACTCATCTTTCAGCTGCTACTCTGCCTGTTACATCTGTGGATGAGTTTGTGGGGTCAGAGACACCAAGAGCTACATCACTTAATTTTGCTGTTTATTAGTTGCTTTTGTTAAAAAAAAGCTTGGAGGTGACCGTTGCAGCTGCTGCGTAAAATGAGGTTGAGACTTTTCTGTGGATCCTATTTATCACTGGTGTCATGGATTCTAATTAGATTTGGAGCTTTGGGTAGGAGAAATAATAGTAGCTGATTAGTAGTAGTAGTAGAAAAAATAATAGCTGATTTTTTTTTTCCTGGGTTTTTACTGTATCCTTGTCTTTAACGCTCATATTTCATTTAAGCCTCAAAACTTCCCTAAGTACTGTTGTCACATTTTACAGGTAAGGATATGGAGTTCAGAGCAATTCATTGTCTTGCCTCGGGCTACATAACCAGTGATTATATTCTCAGCAGTGATGTGAACAAGGCAGTCTCACTCTAGAGTCTGTCTTTTTTTTTTTTAAACCATTCTCCCCCTTTTAACTTACTTTTTTTAATTGGAGGCTAATTGCTTTACAGTGTTGTGTTAGTTTGCTTACAACAATGTGAATCAGCTTTAAGTATATATGGGATCTTTTCTCATAGCTCAGTGGGTAAAGAATCTGCCTGAAAGGCGGGAGACCGGGGTTCCATTCCTGAGTTGGGAAGATCCCCTGGAGAAGGAAATGGCACTCCAGGATTCCTTCCTGGAGAATCCCATGGACAGAAGACCCTGGCAGGCTACAGTCCATGGTGTTCCAAGAGTCAGACACGACTTAGCAACTAAACCACCTCCATACATATATCCTTCTCTCTTGAGTCTCCCCCCACCCACCCATCGAGGCTCACTTTTAAATATATTAATATATCTAGAGTACCTAACTCATCATTGTTCTGCTGGGCTTTATTATCTGATATAGACATAAGTTTACTTTTATTTTTACGCTTTTAGGCAAATTTGCCTTCTCTAATTGTGCTCTACTGTGTCATTTTCTGTTGTCTTTTAAGTGCTTAAGAAAGGAAACATAATGATCCTACGTATCCAAGCAGAACATAATTGGAGGAATAATTCTGGCATGAAAGTAATGCATTTCAAAGCCAAATTAGTTTTATCTCTGCTTTTCTGGAAACCTATCACTTTCTTTTCCCTTGCTTCTTTCTTACATCAAGTCACAAACGGATGGTGCTATAAAAATGTTCCAGTGGCTCTGTTTATCTCATTAAAATTAATCTTCCTTTAGTTGGTAAACACTGCATCTTGAGATGCAAATAGTTCACTGCAAATTCCTTGGAAAACTTTTTTCTTTACATTTAATGTCTACTTTAGTGTAGTCTTGTAGTTCAGTCATTGTTAAGTTTGGGTGGGGGGCAGGGCCGTCAGGGCTGTTTAAGAAATCTGACGAAACCCTGGATCCTCGGTCTCACTGGCATCCTCTAATGCAAACATGTGTATTTGCTGTGGTAAGCTTGTGTGTACACAAAAGTACCCTAATTGCGTGATATTTCAGGTGAAGGACATCCATGGGCCTGCCTTCCCGAGTGTGCTCATAAACATAGGATTTGTAATTTCCTTTACAAAGAGTAGAGATACTGAGTGTTAAAAACTGCTCGGATGACTTTCTGCTCCAGTTGGTTCCTATCAAGTTGAGCGATTGGGGATCAGGGAGGGACGTGGACTTGCCTGAAGTCAGCAGCCAGTGATTGGAGGAGGGAACTCCACACTTGGATCACTCGCACTGCCAAGTTCCCAGGTGTTTGTTTTTTTTTTTTCCACCATGCCTGCAGTGTTCCTGGGCTTCCGTGGTGGCTCAGATGGTAAAGAATCCGCCTGCAATGCAGGAGACGCTTTATTCCTGGGTTGGAAAGATCCCCTGGAGAAGGGAATGGCAACCCACTCCAGTATTCTTGCCTGGAGAATCCCATAGACAGAGGAACCTGGTGGGCTACAGTCCACAGGGTCACAAGGAGTCGGACACGACTCAGCAGCTAACACTTTCACAGTGCTCCTGGGGCTTTTGGTCTGATCATATCCAGTGTTAATTGGGGAGGGGAGGAAAGAATTTTTTGGCACGATACTGTTTTGTGCCCAGCATTGTTTGAGATGATAAGGGATAAAGTCTGATAGCCTCACAGAGACTTTTTTACACATTAAAATTGATTTTTTTTTTTTAGAGAAGGAAAAGAAAATGCCTCATTTAATCAATGAAACCTTTCTAGAAAATGGGAGATCCAAGATTGTACAAAGCTAAAATGAAATCAGGCAATTCTGCTATACAAATCTCCTCTTTCAGCTCTCAAAAAAAAAAAAAAAATCACATTTCTCACCAAAAGCTAAAGATTGAGGTATTTAGGGAAGGAGCTAGGGGGTACTAGGGAGAGAATTGGAAGTTCTAAGGAGAAAAAGGATAATTTAAATATAAACAGGTAGAGAAATTTGACAGTTATAAAATGACATTGAGGTTGATGAAGTGTTCTCTGTGGTTGTACTTCTGTTTGTGGTTTTTCTTTTCTTTTTGAAACACTATTACTGGTTTATCATAAAAGGCTATGTAAGTCAGGAACAGCCAGATGGAAGAGATACACAGGACAGGGTAACAGAAAAAGTGCTCCATGCCCTCTGCAGGCACCCCACCCTCATAGCATCTTTTTTTTTTTTTTGACCAAGGCTTGCTTATTTATTTGGCCTCGTCAGGTCTTAGTTGCCACACGTGGGATCTTTGTTGCGGCACATGGACTCTCTAGCTGTGGCTTGTGGGCTTAATTGCTCCGTGGCATGTGGGATCTTAGTTTCCCAACCTGGAATTGAACCCGCATCCCCTGCATTGCAAGATGGATTCTTAACCACTGGACCACCAGGGAAATTCCCTCTAAGAGCATGTTAATATGTATTCACCAGCCTGGAGGCTCTGGTCTTAACATATTGGTACCAAGATGAGCAGGACGTTCTTTGATGGCAAATAGAGGCATCTCCGTTTTGCCTTGAACTGAAATCTCTTGACTCTTTATATCCGTTTTCTGCTATTATCTCGTAGTGCAGCTATTCCGGCTAATCTGGTGATCTGTCATCTGATTTGCAGCAAAAATACCTGAAGTATTTTTAATACTTCATCTGGAGTTACTTTCTTTTAAAAGAAAAAAAAAAAGCCAAGCTAAGTTGCATGAATGTATTTAGTTAAAATCTAAGTCTAAATCTTCACTTTGGTGTTCATTATTTTTGTTTTTACATTTTAATAATCATTTATTAGTAACAGAAGAATCTCCACTAGTATTTACATAGTGCAAAAAAAGCTGTTATTACCCCTAAAATGTGATATAGCAGTCATCCTTTGTAACAGCAAAAGAAGAGGAAAATCCCTTCATGTTATAATTCACACTAATTTTGCTAATTTTTAATTAGAGCATTACATTGAAGACCTTAAATTATAAATTCATGTGGTATGTTTAGAAATTAAATTACAAAATAATACAAATCCTTTTAAAGTATAATGTGCCAACAAAGTTTAATTAGGATTCAGATTTCAGATTAGGCAAACAGTTTGATTCTGTGAAGTGTGTAAAGTTTGGAAGGAACAAGGTAGGAGGAAGATAAATTATTTCACAAACTTTTTTTTAAAGATCAAAAAAAGATACAGTGCTTAAGCAGATAAGTTAATGTTCTACCTTGTTGGCTGCAACATACAGAAAATACTTACCTTTTTGTTTTTTGTTTTATTTTTTAAGCAAACTGTGTGCATTATTAAGATAGTGTCAGTTTTAAAGACATACTGCTAATGCTAGGCAAAAAAGTAACATTTACAGCTATTGCTGGCTGACTTGCAGAAGTAGCAGGCCCTGTAGAACATTCATTTGCATAATGAAAACTGTCTTTCAGATGGGAAAAACCAGTTTTTAATAAACAGTTCAATTCCAGTAACTGCATCAAGTTTTTAGGCAGATACTAGGAAGTGCAGTATGTGAGCAGTTTAACTTAACATCTTTGTGATTTTTTAATAAGCTAAAATGAGAACTTTAGGGAAGATTCCCTCTTGAAGATAAAGCTTCGGACTACGGTTTGAGGGAGTCCATACCTGACAATTCTCCCAAATTTCTGCTTGGTTCCTGTGCTCAGATAGGAGCCTTATTTAGAACCCAGGTCTATGGTGTGTGGATTGATTTCTTAACTAATTTTCTTGAGACAGACAAGCCTGCTTTTCAAGGAACACACATAACATACACAACAGTTAATTATGCATTTATATGCTTTTAACCTCATAATGAAAATAAAAATTCACTAATGTCATGTTTGCAAAAAGGATAGAGGAGTCTAGCTTTTGATTCAAAATATATACATAATTATTTAATGTTTTATTTGTAGTTTCCTTTTAATTTTAGGGCAGCTATATTGTATTTTTTCCTACAATCTCAAATAGGGTATAGTTACTCAAAGTATTCATTCATTTTACCTCTCTTTGTCCATCTTTTGTGGTTTGTTTGCGGTGTGCTTTTGCAAAGTGGAAGTATTTCAAACCTGTAGTTTTTTTTTTTCTTTTAGTGTTGAATACCACAAGAGAAAAAAGGGAACTAATTATCTTTCAAGTATTATAATTAGGCATTAAATTAAGTCATTATTTAGTTAGCTAAATGCAAGATCTTTTTGGTTTTTTCAATTGAAAGAGAACATGTCTTTTTAATGGAGAAGGGTATGAAATATCTCCTTACTTGATAATTTTGATGTAGTATAGTAATGAGCATATGCTTCACTTAGCAAATCTTCATTTGTTCAGAGTGGCTCAGTAATTAGTGAGAAGACAGAAAAAAAGTGAAAAATTAGATGCAACATTGCAAGAGTTGTTACATAGTATTAATAATATAGGGGTAAGTGTACAGAGAGCACACGTGAGGTCTTCTGTGGTGTGGAAGGACCTGGAGGTTTGCATGGGCCAAAAGGTGAGACGTGGGGGCAGAGGAGCAGCTTGGAAGACGGGAGGGAACATGAGCATTAAGAGAACTTTCTGCCGTGATAGAAATGTTCTGTAACTAACGCTGTTCAGTACTATAGCCACTCATGACAAGTGGCTGTTGAGCATTTAAAATATGGCTAGTGCAACTGGGGAGAACGCAATGGCACCCCACTCCAGTACTCTTGCCTGGAAAATCCCATGGACGGAGGAGCCTGGTAGGCTACCGTCCATGGGGTCGCTAAGAGTCGGGCACAACTGAGCGACTTCACTTTCACTTTTCACTTTCATGCACTGGAGAAGGAAATGGCAACCCACTCCAGTGTTCTTGCCTGGAGAATCCCAGGGACGGCAGAGCCTGCTGGGCTGCCATCTGTGGGGTCGCACAGAGTCAGACACGACTGAGGTGACTTAGCAGTGCAACTGGAGACTGCATTTTTAATTTTCGTTAATTTATGTTTAAATAGCTACCTAATTAACAGCTCTTTTTTTAGACAGCACAGATCTGGAAGCTAGCATGCAGCTCCAGAGGGTGTTGCCACAGGGGGTATTCCTGACAGGGTCCTGTAGGGCCGCGGTTCCCAACCATTTTGGCACCAGGGACCACTGGTTTCATCCAAGACAGTTTTTCCACAGACGGGTGGGGGATGGTTTGGGGATGATTCAAGCACATTACATTTATTATGCACTATCAATGTAATGTGCACTTCCTGTTATTACATTGTGATATATAGTGAAGTAGTTACACAACTCACCATAGTGCAGAAGCAGATCATCAGGCATCAGCTTCTCACGAGGAGCTTGCAACCTAGATCCCTCACATGCCCAGTTCTCAGTAGGGTTCCCGCTCCGTTGAGAATCTAGTGCCACCCGCTAATCTGACGGGAGGCGGAGCTCAGGCTGTAACTGGAGTGATTGGGAGCAGTTGTAAATGCAGATGAAGCTTCCCTCCTTCACCTGCTGCTCGCCACTCATGTCCTGCTGTGTGGCCCAGTTCTTCACTGTGCGCTGCTGTGCCTGGGGTTGGGGACCCCTGCTGTAGAGTGAGGTAGGAGAGGTGTTCCCCAAGGTGAAATTGGGTGGGGATTTGAGGACCTCACCATGCCTGAATAAGGAAGCATTGGGAAGTCACTGAAGGTGTTGGAACATGCAGTTTGCACTGGAGAGGGTCAAGCCCATATGCCAGCAGATTGATAAGAAAGCATTGGGTTTTGTGAGTGAAAGAAAAACGCTTGGTAGTTATTTGACTATAGAGTAATGGGAAAGAGAGATGTCAAAGATGATGCTTAAGTCTCCAATCTGTGCGTGCATAGTTATTTAGTCGTGTCTAGCTCTTCGACTCCACGGACTGTGGCCCTTTGGGCTCCTCTGTCCATGGGATTCTTCAGGTAAGAATACTGGAGTGGGTTGCCATTTCCTTCTCCAGGGGATCTTCCTGACTCAGGGATCGAACCTGTGTCTCCTGCGTTTCCTGCGTTAGCAGGTGGATTCTTTACCATTGGGTCACCTGGGAAGCCCTTCCAACCTGAGTGGGTAGAAAATTAATAAAGCTTTTACTTAAGAATAGAGAAGAACTGGTTGTGTGAATGCTAAACTAGAACTGTCAGGTTGAATGCAACATGTTGTACCTAAGTATGCTACAGGCAGTTAGAGACACATAGCTAAGCTCAAGTCTACTGAGGGGCTTGGAGCTTTCTGTAGACTCCACATGGTAAGCTGCTGGGAAGGACAGTGGAACATCTAGGAATGGATGGGCATTTGGAGAGGGTCATGAATGGAGAAACAGAGCTGGTGGGTGGACTCTTCCACTAATGCACACAATTAGGAACTGGTAGAAAGGAGAAGCATGTTTGAAGTAGACCAAAGAAGAGACTGGAAGAAAGATGTGGGGTCAGAGGAGTTAAACCAGGAAGACAAAAGGAGAGAGATCCCAGAGGAATCTCTGGAGAGCGTGTTGTATGGTTCAGGGGGAAGGAGAGAAGGTCAGGGTTCATCAAGTGAATGCAGCTGAGGTGAAGAGGCTGCGTATATTAAGAGAAATAGTCTTCTATGCCCTTGAGTGACTTACGTTTCAAAATTGATGAGAGACTTCTTCATATTTGAAGGTTGAGGGAAAGAAGTTAATGGACAAAGAACCATCACAGATGATGGAGTTAGTGATCTGGAGATGGTGACGAAACCATGGTCATGGTAAGGAGGGAGACTGCGAAATAGGCAGATTGGGGTCCATAGAAGAGAGGGAAGCAGATGGCAGCACTCATGCCAGCTGGCGCTGGTTTCCCCAGTAGAGGAGGAGACAGGTCAGTCCCTCTATTGAATAGTGAGCGAGAGTAGAGGATCAGAAAACGGTACTGAAAGTGTCAGAATAATGGAGGAGTTTTGGAATAGCCATCATAGGTGGCATGCTAGGAAATCTATGGAGAATTTAAAGTTTGAACAGCCCAGGGAAGCCTGGGGTAAAGTTTGATGTGGCTGTAGAGCCAACTAAGTAATTTGTGCTTTTTAGTGTTGATATCACTTGGTGGCCTGAAAGTAAGATTGGAGAAGAGTGCTGGCAGAGATGATTCTGGCCTAGGGATAGCAAACAGGTTAAGAAATGAGGCATTAGGGTCAGGTTGCCTGGGTCTAAGTCCATGCTCCTAACATTTACCTACCTTTTTTTTTTTAAAATAACTTTGGGAAAGCTACCATTAACTTTTGAACGTCAAGTTTCCTCATCTGAAAAACAGAGATAGTAGTCTCAGCCTCAGGATTGATACAGTAAGATGAGTTATCCTTCCATATTTCATCCAAGATGCTGCTAATCGTAAGATGTTATTTCATATACTGCTGAGAAACATCATGTGGGGACCACATACCACTGATTATTTGGAGTGGGTGCATCTGACGTAAAGAATACGTGAAGGACTTAGCCTGGGACCTGGCACATAGTGAGCCTTCAGAAAATGTTAGTGTTCATTTGTAAGAGGCAATGTGATTTTGGAGTCTAGAATGTTAATGAGAGCAATATCGAATCCAATCTAGATAAGGGTCACAGCTTCTAAGGCGTCTAATGCATTAAATGAACTGAAAAGGGTTAAGCAATGAGAATACCGATAAATGAAACTGTAAAATATCAGGTTTGGGAATTTGTAGAGCAAGTGTTTCCCTGACAATTCCAGATAAATCTTTTTAAGAAAAGTATAGTAATTGAATTAAGAAAAGGATCTCCTTTGATGATTTTTAAAAGCTGTTTAAGTTGCCCAGAGCTTTTAAAAGTATTCTGAACTTTCCTTTGTGCTTTTCTTACAGTGTTCATCAGTGTTAAAAAATTTTTTTTTAAATCAGAGAATACATGCTCAGTGCAGAGAAATTCTGGCATGGATTCTTGTCAGAATGGAAGGGGGAGATTGATTCTTGATACTCATTGATTGAGTGAATTGATTGTCATTTTCAAAAGATAGTGAAAGGGTAGTATTAATAGCTACCTATAGAGCTTTTCTAATCATGGCTCCAAAGGCAGAAACCATAAAGGAAAAATTTATACATTGAACATTTATGTGACCAAGCACATGTGCATGAATGACCACACACAAAAACACAGCCTTTCAAATCTGCAGCAAGTTACTTTTCTTTGTAAGAAACTGTTTAAATCAATAGGAAATACACCCCTGCAGAAAATTGGTACATGGATCTAGAGAGTATCATACCAAGTGAAGTCAGACAGACAGACAAAGACAGATATCATAGGATGTTATTTATATGTGGAATCTAAGAACATAATACAGTGACCTTAACTGCAGAACAGAAGCAAACTCACAGACAGAAAAGAAACTTAGAGTTTCCAAAGGTGAAAGTGAGGGAGGGATAAATTGCAATTTGAGGTTAACAGATACACACTGCTATATGTAAAATAGATAATCGGCAAGGCCCCACTGTATAGCCCAGGGAACTGTATTTAATGTCTTGGTGTAGCTTGTACTGGTTTGTTGTTCAGTCTCTAGATCATGTCTGACACTGGTGACCCCATGGATGGCAGCACACCAGGCTTCCCAGTCCTTCACTATCTCCCAGAGTTTGCTCAGATTCATGCCCATTGAGTTGGTGATGCTATCGAACCATCTCAACCTCTGCTGTCCTCTTTGCCTTTTGCCTTCGATCTTTCCAGTGAGTTGGCTCTTTGCAGACTGTGTGGTCTGCCAGGCTTCTCTATCCGTGGAATTCTCCAGGCAAGAGTACTAGAGTGGGTAGCCATTCCCTTCTCCAGGGGATCTTCCCGATCCAGGGATTGAACCCAGGTCTCCTGCATTGCAAGTGGATTCATTACCCTCTGAGCCACCGGGGAAACTCAGTTTATAATGGAAACGAATCTAAAAAGAATACACATATAATCGAATCATTTTGCTGTACATCTGAAACACTGTTAACCAACTATGCCTCAGTAAAAAAAAATAAATTCTGATCTCTTAAAATTGGTCAAGGACATGAGCAAGCAGTTCACAAACAAATGCAAACTAGTAGGAGTGAGATGTTCTGCTGTGTCCTGGATGAGACTCTTCACTGGAATGGGGACAGTGCCTTCTCTTTTACTTGATTGTATCATTCTTGTGGACCCGGAAGGATCAGTCTGGGGAAACTGCGCTTTTCTCACTGAAGGAAAGGAAGCCAAAATTTCCCTGCCTCCTGAGAGCAGCTGGAGTACAAAGAGGTACCCGGTAAATAAATATAAGTTGGAGTCTACGAGACAAGCCAGCTCCATCCCATTTCCTTAACGTTGCCCCACTCTCCTCATGACTTTGGGCTTGGAGTCTCCTAGTTAGAACATGAGGTGTTCCCAGCACTTTGGGGCTGTCAGTTCCAGGCAGTTTCTCAGTCAGCTGGCACAATCAGTGCACCTTAAGGACACCAGCGCTTCATAGAACATATCAAGATGGGCCTCTTTCTCTCCTCCCTGAGTCGTGGTATTAGGTTTGATGCGTTGCAGTGTTTTCTTTTTCATATGAGACACAGTGATGGTCTTGAAACATGGTTTTGATTATTGAGCTAGACTGGCTCATAAGGTATTAAAAATAACAAGTTCCTTCACATAGTAAAGCCTCGTATAAAGTGAAAAAAATTTCAAGTTAGGCATCAGCATTTAATTGTCTCTTAAGGGTAATACTGTAAGTCTCCTACATACAAACAAGTTCTGAGAGCCCGTTCATAAGTCCAGCTTGTTGGTAAGTCTGACAAAGTTAGCCTAGGTAGACCCAACTAACACAATCGGCTATGTAGTAGTACTGTACTGTAGTAGATCTATAATATCTTTCTCATAAATAATACATTAAAAACAAATAATAAAGGAACCATTTTTAATCTTACAGTAGAGTACCTTGAAAAGTACAGTAGTCAGGTACAACAGCTGGCATGCAGGGGTACACTTGCATCTTGAATGTCCGCAGCTTGAAGGTTTGTATTTAGGGGACTTACTGTAGTTAAGATTGTGGATGTAAGAAAGGCTTTTCATGTGACACCAGTTGTTGGTGGGGTCTTTACCTAACTTAAGTGCACTCAATCTTATCTCAGCATTGAGTTTTTACCTGGCTACTAGACAGAAGAGAATTTGTCAGCATCTTCCGCCCCACCATCTCCTTTCTTTTAAATGATCTGCAAATGTTTCAACATTTGGCAGGGGGCGGGGAGGCTTTTGAACCTCACCCACAGGCTTACCCCTGGGCCTGTTACCTCTCCTCTTCATTCCTAAGTCCTTTTAGGGGGCAGTGACTGGGAGCAGGGGGCCTGAACCGGTACGCATCAGTCAGACACATCCCTCAGACTCTTTAAACGAAGTTGGGGAGGGAGGAGCAATGCTGGCACCAAGAGTCTTTTGATTTTATCAAAGTGTGTCTTTAATTTTATGGGTAGCTTTGCAAAGGGAGTGGTAACGCTGCACTGAGTGTCTCTGTAGGAATTACACCCTCAGCCCTCTGACGGCTCAGCGCAGCGCAGCCTGCCATCCCATCTGTTACAGCTCCCTGTTGTGCTGTGTCCGTTGCTGGCTTTGCAGTCTGGGATAATTAATAACAACCTCTTTCTTCCCCCAGTGTTCGAGTTGTGTGCTCAGGACTCCTATTCAGTTTGTTCAAGCTCGAGAGAACGTTTGATTTGTTTCAAATGGTCGTCTGTTAAACTGTGGACAAAATTAACTTGACTATCGTTGAAATGATTGGCATTCAGACCGTATTGATAGCATTTATTTGCATGGAAACACTGAAGACTTCTGTCTTGTCACACTGCAGGCTGAGATGTTGATCTGTAGTCCAGGAAAGCCTCCTTTAAAAATAGGTTCGCCCTCACTGATTGGTTCTGCTTTCTGTTGAGCCAGTGTTAATCAATTCTGCAAGTATTTGACACGTCCAGCACTGAGCTCTATCTCAGGGAGGGAGGGAGAATCGTCTCAGTTTTTGCCCTGCAGAAGCAGTCTTACTACTGATAAGAGGAGACTATGATTCTCTGGTGGCTCAGAAGGTAGAGTCTGCCTGCAATGCAGGAGACCCAGGTTCAATTCCTGGGTTAGGAAGATCCCCTGCAGAAGAAAATGGCAACCCACTCCAGTATTCTTGCCTGGGAAATCCCATGAATGGAGGAACTTGGCGGACGACAGTCCATAGGGTTGCAAAGAGTCGGACACGACTGAGTGACTTCACTTTCACTTTCATGATCATACGAAAAGTTAAATAACAAGGCATCATTATTCGTGTTATAGCCTCTTTGAGAGTGTAACTCCAGTAATTGGGATGGCCTTTTAGAATCACAGGATTGGAAAGAAATTGGATGCAGCTGATAGAACTCCTGTGTCCTGCCCACTTCCAGCTGAGTGGATGGATTCTTTCCTCAAGTATTTGAGAGTCTATTTGTACTTCTGTTGGTAGTGTCTTTCTTAGCTTGATAAAGTTGACATAAGGGGTCATAAATGTAGGATTTGCACTGAGAGCTTGTAACTTTGGGGGAAAATATGAACCTTGTCTAGTTGGCTTCTGTTTTAATAACTTTTATTAGCGTTATCTTAGAAGAGAATGGCTACCCACTCCAGTATTCTTACCTGGAGAATTCCATGGACAGAGGAGCCTGGCAGGTTACAGTTCATGTGGGTTGCAAAGAGTTGGACATGACTGAGCGACTAACACTTTCACTTCACTTTCAGTTTTTAGACTGCATTCCCTGAGGGTATGTGGACAGTGTCTTTATGATCTTTGTGTTAGCCCAGTGACTCTCACGTTGCACATCAGAATCCTGTGAAGGACAGCCACTGCGCAAACACCAGGGCCCATCCCTGGGGGTCTGATTTTGGGGTTATGGTAGGGAGCGTTTAAAAAAGCATCACAGATGAGTTTCATGTACAGCAGATTAAGAATTGTCGGCTTGACACATGGTAGTTTTGAGTGAATTTTTTCATTTCGATGCCTTTAAAAACATGTCAGGAAATAGGACCTGTGGCGTGTTGTAGGTCCCTTGTGAGTATCAATGATGTCTTGATACCCAGCAGTACTAGGTGCCGGGTGATACCTATCCTAGGGGCTCCATGCTCCCCAGGTAGTTCTGAGGGTTACTGTTTTCCACCCCCTTTTTTGCTCTGAGAATAAAAGAGAAAGAATATGTGTCTTTGAAAGCTTCCCCTTTTCCCTTCTTGAGGGAATCAGCAATTCCCCGTGTCCTGGAGTCTAGAGGTGGGGGCTCATACAGACAGCGGTGGGGACGGGAGGCGCCAGGAGCTCACAAAGAGGAGGGAAGTGTTAGAGCGGAGGGCGTCTGCAGAGTCTGGAGGATGCTCTGGCGTCACAGCTGTGGGGAGGGCAGGGCTGTCACCACCAGCATCCCATGGGGAGAGGCCAGGGATGTGGCCAGATGTCCTGTGATGCCGAGGGTGAGAAACCCTGGACCAGGGGAGAACCAAGGGGGCCAGGAGGCGGACAGGACCCAGAAGTGGTTGTGTCACTGACTGCTGTTGCTGCCACACCTGTCTGCTGTTGGCTGTGTCATTATCCCCTCCCCCAGATCCTCTGGAGTTGAGAGTACTGTGTTTTGCCCCTATCTCTAGGTAGCATTGTGACTGCCAGCTGTGTATGAGCCATTAAAATGAATATTTTAATATTTTCTAGAATAAAATGTGATAGTTGGCAGAGTCCTTTAGTTATTTTCCATCTCTACATTTACTTGAATGGAACAGTGTTAACCTCATGAATAAAAAGAGCCAGTAATTTTTGTTCTGTTTTGTGTATATTTTCAGTAAAGGACCTGAAGAATGATCAGTAAAAGTGGAAGAAAACATTAAAAAAAAAATCTAGTCAGTCAATCTCTGAGAAAATCAGAATGAAAGGAAACTTTACAATCTTAACAGAGGCTGGCTATGAAAAACTTATTTTCTTAAATGTTATTTCTTAGTGAGTTAAAGTTGCTCAGTCATGTCCGCCTCTTTGTGACCCCATGGACTATACAGTCCTGGAATTCACCAGGCCAGAATAGTGGAATGGGTAGCCTTTCCCTTCTCCAGGTGATCTTCCCAACCCAAGGATTGAACCCAGGTCTCCTGCATTGCATGCAAATCCTTTACCAGCTGAGCCACCAGGGAAGCCCAAGAATACTGGAGTGGGTAGCCTATCCGTTCTTCAGCAGATCTTCCCAACCCAGGAATCAAACTGGGGTCTCCTGCATTGTAGGTGGATTCTTTACTAGCTGAGCTACCAGGGAAGCCCAAGTTATTTCTTAGAGCATCATTTATAAAGGAAAGGTTTGAGATAGCCCAAGTGTTTCCCTTTTAGGAGTGGATAAGAAAATACAGCTTGTACTTCTACTTTTTTAAAACAGAAGAAACCTTGAAAAGTTCTGGAGATGATGATTGTGATGGTTGCATAATGGTGTGAACATACTTAATGCTGCTAAAGTGCACACTTAAAATGGTTAAAGTGAAAATTTATGTTTTATATATTTTCACACAATAAAAAAGTGCTTATGAAAGAGGAAAAAAGAACCACTATACAGTAATTGGTAAAAAATAAACTAGATTTTAAAAAAGAATAATCAGTGAGAATGTAAAGAAAATGAATTTCTTAAGAGGAGTTTAATTGTGATGTTCCACAGACTCATCACAAGAAAAGAATATTAATACTCAAACACATACGTGGGCTGTTAGTGTGAAGTAGTGGTGCTGATTGCCTTGTGTCTTTGTTGAGTTATAACTTCTTATCCCTATTTTGGGCCCTTTAGATGAAAATGGACTTAATCTCGTACTTGCTGCCCTGGTAAAACTCCTGGTTTTTCCATGTTCTAGGAAAGTGGCAAGATACCAAGAAGGAAAATGACAACAAAAACAAAAATAAGTTGGGGCGGGAAGGAGCTAGAGGGATTAAAATAAAACTGTAAGCAAATCCTTGCTTGTCAGTCCCTCTCCTTTGTGCATGAGACAAAGGAGGAGGTTATTCAGGAGAAGCAGGATGGTAGACAGGTTGCCTTGGCAAGCCCTTAACCTTTCTGCACTTCGGTTTCATCATCTCTAAAACAGTCTTTACGTCATGGGATTCCTGTAAGGATTAAGAGAGTTAATAGGTATAAGTGCTTGGGACAGTGCTCGGTGCTTCATTGTGGCGGCGGTGGTGGTGATAGCAGAATGCTTTTCTTGCTCTCTCCGAATACTTGAACTGTGTTGGAAATTGACGGCGGCCATGGATATGCTCTTGCGTGATGTTTCCCATAGAACCACCGGCATGACCGTCCCTTGACGTGGGTGGTGAGAGTTTATGGAGTCTTCAAACTGGGGTATTTCAGATATTCTGTAAAGACTGCTGCCAATAGGATGAATTTTGAGAGGAGGATAGAGTGATTTCTATGACGGAATAGGTTTTTAAGTTTTTATAATGTAATAAAACCACTATAGTTAACTCTGTCATCTACATATTTTCCACAGCAATATTAGAATCTTGAACAGGCATTTCTTTAGAATTTGCTGTGTTCTCAAGAGTATAGAATAGTTTTATGATTAGTGTAATAAGCAAAATGTGCTAAGGAATGAAAAACTTCTTCGATAAAAGCGTAATACATATTTGAGAAGCAATGGTTAATTTTTATTAAGGCTGCTTTGGATTATTCATTCTGTGGTTCATTCCCACTGATGCACGTGGTTGACATCTGAAACGCGTTTGGATTTCTGCATCAGGGTAGGTAACAGAAAGCCCGGGGTGCACAGGAGATGGAGTTGTGGTGAAGAAATGACACAGGTTTTTGTCCACCCTTCCTTAGATAATTATAGAGCCTGAACACGTCCTGCGACTCTTATCACAGTCAACCTGATAATGTGGTTCTTCCACCCTTCACGCCTCCCCTCCACTTAACAACTGTGAGCTTGGTGATGCTGGGAACTGTAGCCTGCCCAGTTTTTTCCTACTGTACCTGTATGTAAGCACTTACAGAATTGTTCAGTTAAATAGTGAATTAGTGGAGAGTCAAGTTTCTTAGAAAGTTGAACATACAGAGGAGGAGAACTTGGATTCGGAAGCCTTCTAAGTGCATTCTGTTTATTGGGTTTTTCCATCTCCATCGGTAAATAACTGACTCTGGGGAGGCTAATAGGTAGAACTGGACTAAACAACTGATCTGAGGCGAAAGAGGTCTAGGTTTATGGTGCAGGTCTCACCTCATTCTGTAGGTGACGCCTGCTTGTACCCACAGCGTTATTTCCCTAACCCGATGAAAGACAAGCGCCTCGGCTGCTTTTTTGCTCTTAGCTGGAGGGAGCTCTTGCTGTAGGGTAAAGCGGGCGGCCCCGCCTTGCTCAGTTCTCCTCTGAGGTGCCAAGTGAAGGCCTGTAAGTCCAGCTTGGGTTTTTGGCAGATTGAAAACAAGATGTCATTGATTGTGAAGGGCAGTGAAATCTGGCCGATCTCAATATTTGTTTCAGCGGTTATGTAAACTTAGATTTTGAGGATTTACTTGATTCTTCCAAATAACAGATTGACACACTGGAAAAGGACAGGAGCGAATTGCTTTTGAGGTATCGGATTAATACAGAACATTTCTTTGGTAAAAAAATTCATGCATTGAAAAATGTGAAGGATATTTGAATTATTAATGGAAAGGGAACTAGAACGGGGAGGAAACTTATTTTTTGTTATAATATGCCATTTTGTAGAATTGGGTTTTTTGATCAGGTGGTTGAATTGCTTAATAAAAAAGCACATTCCCATCAAATATCCTATTCACCCAGAATTAGGTCATATATCCCAAATCCATATACAGGAATACATTTCTGTGAAAACCTTAGTTCAGTGATAATTCTGTTCCGTATAGAAACACTTTCAATGATTTTTTTTTCTTTATAAAAAGATAAATCTTGCCGCCTGTTAGTCATAAAATTGTCTTCTGGGGCCATGTAGAGCAAATCTCTTAACCTACTTTCAGTTTTTATTTGTTTTCATTATTGGGGTTTTAAAATTGGAAACAGTTATTGGTTGTAAGTAAAAATGGTCTGCTCTCCTGCTCTCCTCTCCCACCAGCTCACTCTCTAAAGTAACTGCTTGTTCAGATTTGTTTCCTTCCTGGCTTTTCAAGGTACACATATATTTTACATGTACAGGTTTTGTTTCTATTCGAGTTTTTAAAATGAGATTGTACTATGTGTAATGTTCTGCTGCTTTTTTTTAGCTGAACAATTATCATGTTTTTTTTTCCACGTTAGACATGAAAGGCTGTCCTCCCCCCACTTTTTTAACAGTTAACATCATTGTCGGATGTACTATAAGTTAATCATCCCATTATTGTTAGACCTCTGGGTTATTTGGTATGTGAATGGTCTTGAACGTAGATCAGGCGCATCTGAGGGTGCTGCTTCCCTGGGAGCTGTTTCTCCACCTGTTTTCTCTCATAACCCTCATACCACAGGGTCTGCAGGAGTGGGGGTCTCCCCACTGCCCCCTTCAGACCATTCTTCCACCATCCTCCATAAAAACACCCAGCTTTGACTGTCATGTCAGACTGGGTCACACTTCCGCTCCGTGTTATTCACTCCCCGTCCTCCATCCTCATTACTACAGGATTTATTGTCCTTATTCCCTTCGTTGGGGCTAATATGGTGGCTCAGACAGTAAAGAATCTGCCTGCAGCGTGGGAGACACAGGAGACACGGGTTCGATCCCTGGGTTGGGAAGATCCCCTGGAGAAGGAAGTGGTAACCCACTCCAGTATTGTTGCCTGGAGAACCCCGTGGATAGAAGCCAGGGGGGCTACAGTCCATGGAGTCGCACAGAGTCAGACACGACTGAGTGACTAACACACACACACTGCCTCTCTCTCCCCTCCTCCCTTTCCACCTCCCATGATCATTCTTGAGCTACTTCTCTGGTGACCTTTGACCCCACCTCAGGTACCCCATCTCATAGGGCTGTGATATGGGATTTTAACAGATTAAACAGACATCAGGTTAAGTATTTTCTTCACAAAATGTATTTGTTCATAACTTCAGAATGTGTTAGTCATTCAGTCATGTGACCCCATGGACTAGACAGCTCTCCAGGCTCCCCGGTCCATGGGATTTTCCAGGCAAGAATACTGGAGTCGGTTGCCATTTCCTCTTTCAGGGGATCTTCATGACCCAGGGGTTGAACCCGGATCTTCTGTATCTCAGGCAGATTCTTTACTATTTGAGCCACCACAGCAGCTAAGGTCTGACCATTTCTGCTGGACTGATCCAAACCTTTATCATCTTGAACTACAACAACTGCCGCAGCTTCCTAACTGGTCTCCTTCCTCCCTCCTACTCTGTCACTCCTCCTCTCCCTGCTCCCCCACCTTTCAGCCTGTTCTCAGCCCAGCCACACCATAGTCAGCCCGTGAAGCTGGCGGTGGGACCACATTGGCATCTCTGCTCCCAGCTCAGTTCAGAGTCCTTGTGGCTTTCCTGTCTGCTCCTCCCCCTTCCCTCTCTCCCTCCCGGCCACGCTGGTGGACCCCGTGCTGCCCCTGGAACATTTCAGGCCCGTTCTCGCCTCTTGGCCTCTGCCCTTCCTTGCTCCCCGTCTGCTTGCCATGTACATCCTCAGACTGGCTCCATCCCTCACCTTTTTGGCTTCTGTTGGAAGATCACCTTCTCAGTGAGGTGACCTGACCACTAGAATGTAGGTCTCATGAAGGCATGAACTTTTTTTTTTTAAACTGTTTTTTTTCTCTTGTTCAGTGCTGTGTCCCAGTGCTTAGAATAGTGTCTAATATAGGGGGCCCAGGTTTGATTCCTGGCCAGGGAACTAGGTCCCATATGCCGCAACTGAGACCCGGAGCAACCAAATAAATAAACATTAAAAAAGAAAAAAGAATAGTATCTAATATATTCTGGGGGTTTGTCAAATGATCTGAATGACTGCAGTGGTTATCAGCTTTTCTTTGTATCATTTTTTTGTACAAAGTTCAAACTTCACTGGACAGACAAAAACAGGACACAAACTTTTGTTTGTGTAAACAGAATATTAAAATTAGCTTACTGTGAACCCTCTCTGTAAATATGTTACATTTCTCAGCATGTTAGAATTTTCAAATCAGTTTTACGTATTCCTATTAAAGGCTGGTAACAACCCAGTGGGGTAGGTGGTGAAATCAAAATTTCATGGAAAAGCAAATTGAGGCTCAGAGGTGTTTTATTCAAAGAGCAGCTGCTAGGTGGAAAGCTTCCCTTTAGACCTGTCTTTTTTCATTCCAAGTGACGCTCCTGTTTTCTCCCTTAGAAACGTCTTAAAACGACAGAAACATGGTGGGAATCTGACCTGAAAGTCCGGAGATTGGGTCCTGATCTCTCACTGTGGATTTTCGCCTGCCTTTTGTTTCCACTTCGCAAGCACATAAAATAAATGGTTCGCTTTAAAATTCCTGACAGTGACAGAGCAACAAGTTTTATTTCTCTCACCTGTGGAGGAAGTGGCCTCCACCCAGTTTTACTGAATTAGGAGGGAAGTGATTTTTTCAAGTGATAAAAAGAAATAAAATTCCACCTTCTTCCCAGAGGAGGAGTTAACAATTGGGAGAGTGGCGTGAGACCGCATGTTGGTTTGTAAAAGGATATAACTTGTAAAGATGTTTCCTTTGATGCCTGTGATGAATATGGATGTGTTTCCCTTCTAGAGGGTTTTGATTAAATGACTCAATTCGGAGCAGAGCTGAAGGATCTAAATATAGGGAGAGGGCTCAGATGGCCCTGCTTGCGTATGTCACTCACCCTACAGATGTGCGTGTTTGTGGTCATAAACAGCACCTGTGAGGTCGGTGGAGAAGGAGCAATGTTCCAAAAACTGAAATGCAGCAGGATTGGTGGGGTTTTCTTTTTTTTTTTTTTTTTTTTTGAGTACAAAAGATAGTTTTTTTCATCCTCTGGCCTATTCCATTTTCATCTGTGAATTTAGTATTTGAATTACTTATTGTTTTAACCTGATGAATAGACTTCAGTATCTGTTCTGGTTTAAACTGTAGATCTACCGCTTAATAGAAAATGATCTGGAAAAAGTTACTTAACCTCTAATCCTCAGGTTTATTAGTAAAATGGAGATAATGATATGCATCTTGAAAAGTTGGTATAGAAAGTCAATATGAGTGTAAAAACTGCCAATACAATCCTTCCATATGGTAATAACCCAACTAAAATAGTTTCTTCCATTTGTTAATGATTGAATCATTCATAACTGGTCACTTAATGGAAATTTACCACATTTAGCATTCTTTGCAAGCTGTAAAATTGTTCTTTTATGATAACTTAAAAGACTCAAAAGAAAAGAATTTTTTCCTAAGAGACAACTACTGCAGACCTTTTCCTCTTATAGACAGACAGTAAAGTTTGAAAATGCCTCTGCTCTTCAGTCTCCAGAGTTTGAGGAGTAAGCAGTTGCAAGCCAGTAACTTTACAGTTCTTGAGTTGAGGTGACTACAGATGAGATTTATCAGAGTGAGGTTGTTAGGACCTGGATATCTTGAAAGGCTTACTACGTACAGAAGGACAGTTTTCCATTATAAGCATAAATTTGAGGAGGGGAACTCAGGGGGATTAAAGAATGCTGTACAACTTTTAGGAACTTCCCTGTAACTCGTACGGTAAGGAATCTGCTTGCAGTGCAGGAGACCCGGGTTCGATCCCTGGGTCGGGAAGATCCTCTGGAGAAGGGAATGAAAACCCACTCCAGTATACAACTTTTAGAGGAAGTGGCAAGGAGATGGAGAAATAAGTCAAGTTTCTTGGTTGAAGTTGAGGCCAGTAAGAAAACTCTGCTTTAAGCATCTACCTAACTAAACAGGTATCATCTAGTGGAACAAAACCAAACTGACATTATTCTGCAGGGAATGTCTGTGACTAAGAAACATTGACCAGGTGCCCTGTCAGCAGCCTGAATTTGTTGGGATGGAGGGACTTGTGTATGCAGAACAGAACCAGAAAGAGTTCTTGTCTTGAAGAATTTTCCAACACCATGAACATATATTGAATAGCGTACTTAGTGCAATTGAACATGTAAACTACAGCACTGTTGTTAGAGACACATCTAAGTGTGACATCCATAAATCCTTGATTCCTTTTCATTGAGAGGATGCTGCTTTTGAAATCATTTGGCTGAAATATTACAGCTTGCAGTGAACTTCCAAGTGGCAGGTGGTAAGCTCATCCTTTTCTTTTTGATTCCTACGATTCCTGCTCACTTAACACTCCGTTGAGAGAGACCAGCAACTCTTGCTGGCTTGTTCCTCAGATCACACCTAAGAGACTGGAAGAGAGGCTGTTGGTGCCTGTGTTTTAAAGGCGCCGGTACCTCCATGATTGCATGATGAAAATTAGCTCTCAGGAGCTGGTCCTCTCTTCCACCTTCACCCCCTAGTTTCTCCAGATTTGGAAAATTAATCTCTGAAAAAAGTTTTAATGAACAAGAGGCAGACTAGCTATTCTGTGTCATCCATCTCACATTTAGAAAGTGGGGAAAGGTTTGGAAGTAACTGAAACAGGCTTAATAGTAAGAAACTCAGGAAAGTTGAAGTCTGTCTTTTGGGTGTTTGGGCTTCCCTGGTGGTCAAGAATCTGTCTGCAATGCAGGAGCCCTGGGTTGGGAAGATCCCCTGGAGAAGGGAAAGGCTACCCACTCCAGTATTCTGGCCTGGAGAATTCCATGAACTGTATAGTCCATGGGATTGCAAAGAGTCGGTCACGAATGAGCAACTTTCACTTTTCTTGGTGTTTGTGACAACAGGACATTGCTGCTATTCCAAGACCAGCAGAATTCTTCTGTGATCTACAGTGGTTATTCGTATTACTTTCTTGTATAGGAGCTATAAATATGTATATTTATAGCTTATATATATATACACACACATGTATACACACACACACGTATATATATTCCCCCCCTAAGGACTCAATCAAAGTAGAGTTACTTTTAGCCCAACTTCTGAGCAAAGAAATAGGTGGTTCAAAAAGTGCTTTCAAGTCTGTCAAACAGATAGAGGTTTTAGTCATCTGCACTTTCTTCTTGTTCTAGGATTTTTTTCCCCTTCATTTTGATTAGTGGCGAGCTTTTATTTAGCTGCGTTTGACCTGTTTGGAATTGGGAAATGTTGAATGAAAGTTGAGGGCTGACTGTTTGTTTGATATAAGAAAAAGAAATGCAGAGGGACTTCACCTATTTTCTCCTACAAGACAAGTATCTCAAAACCAAAGTAAGTTCCTAGTTGGAGTTAACTGGGAAAGGGAAACATTTGAACAGATGATTTGTTGAAATCAAATCACAGACAGTTGTTACTCTGGGGTCTTTTCTGAGCTGAGATAGCTAGAGAAAACCTGTCTCTCTCTGTCTCTTTTTTTTTTTTCCTCATTGGGATGGCATTGTACTTGTGTAGCAATTTTAACTTTTTTTTTTCTCCCCCGTTTGCCTTAAGAGTAGATGTAGCATGGTGTAGCATTTTCCTTAAGGAGCTGGGTGATCAATAATCTATGATGCTTTTACTCGGAGCTGTTTGGAGTTGGTACCGTTCTGGTTGTGTCCTGTGTGTTCCCAGAGTACTCTCTCTGCCTGTCTTCATTACTGGTTTTCCTTGGTACCCTTCCTAGGGTTGGTTTTCCAGCTGGAAATGTGAGTGTGTGTGTGGCGTGCTGCAATTCATGGGGTCGCAAAGAGTCGGACACGACTGAGCGACTGAACTGAACTGAACTGATGTGGCTTCACCCTTCCTGTTCATGCAGTCTGTGGGGGTGTCTTTGGTTCTGTTTTTAAGTGATAGGTATTTTAGCTTTCTCAGAAGCTTGGTAGTTTCCCAGTTCTTCATAACTTTTAATTAATTCTGTAGCCTAATCTTATTTAGGCCTGTTTGGTATGGTTCTCCCCTTCTTTCTGTGAATTCTCCATCGTACTCTTCGCAGCAAAGCTCACAGCAGTTCTTGGATTCTTGGCTTAAATGGGTTGCTCTTTATGTTTTAAAATATATACTAGCATTGAGTCTCTGGAATATTTTTTCTTTGAGGGCCTTCATCTTTTTAAGCATTTTCAACCCAAATCTATAGTGTCTAGTCTGTGATTCTGTGGTTTCTATGAGTGTCAGGAATGTTTGGATGTCTGTATTATCCTTCTTGGGAATCATGATTTGTTTTTAGGAGTCTGCTCTTGGTTAGGAGTATATATGGAGAAGGAAATGGCAACCCACTCCAGTATTCCTGCCTGGAAAATCCCATAGACAGAGGAGCCTGATGGTATATAGTCCCATGGGGTCACAAAGAGCCATACACAACTAAGCGGCTGAGCAGGAGTATGTGGTTGACATTAGTACCTAAATGAAATAAAGCAGGGTTAAAAAAAAAATTGTCCATTTTGGAGTAATGAAAAGTTACATTACAGATTTCCTGGTATGTTCTTCACTTTTTGACCCTTTTTGATGTTTTAATTCAAGCATCTCAGGGGAGGTAAGAGTTCTCATCAGGCCTTGAATCTTATCTAAAATTGGATGTTAGGATAGAAAACACCTTTCCACAGTACTAATTAATATTGATGCCAGTCACTTTATGCAATACACCTCTGAGGTACTTCCCATTTCCATGGCATTCTAGTGAGGTGTATGGTGAAATAATTTAGACATGACAACTACTAAACTACAGGAATCATATAGTTTGCTTATGATTTCTCGAAAGCCCCACAGTAGCTCTTTGAGAACTGGAGTCTTTTTCTGTTTCTTCACAAGGTCATCAGTTTAAGAAGATCTGGTGGTATAAGTCAGGAAATACACATGGAGTTTATTTAGTTACTTGGAAATACTTTCTTCAGCAAAATGAATCAGACTTTTTCATAGAAAAATAATCTTTACAAAGTTGTTTTCTTTCTCAAGTAACTTATCCAATGGTTAAACAGTTCCAAAGCAAAGTTAATATCCCACACTTTTAGGTCCTTGATTCTTTTGATCTTTATGCCTTGATGTTTTACTATTCGAGTTAAGACAGTAATGAACCAAAGAACAAGAAGTTGGGGGCTGGGGTGAGTCGCTTGTTCACTGACAATAGACCATTTATCTACTTTTTTTAAGGTACCTGGAAGGAGTCCTTGATACTTTTCCCTCAGTCGCTTTTGGAGCCTATATTTTATGCTGATTTTGTTGAACAGTTTAGTTATTCCTCAGTATTTAAAGGGATCATTTACTTTGTCTAGTTCACTGAATTCCATGCCAGTGCACACATTGTAACAGCACTGGTCTGAAGCTGCAGAGGGCAGCTGGCCATCATCTGTCCCCTCTTCTTGTGCTTTTCTTGGTTTGTAGCGCTTGGTAGCCCCCAACTGCACCTCACCCCACCCCCATGTCTTTTTAGCGTATCTTTGGATACAAGTTAGAATAATTTTCCTTTAAAACTTTCAGTGGGAATCTGGGATCTGAGGTATTGCATGGCAGAGAGTGTATTTTGTTGATATTCACAAAGTTGGATAATTACATGTTTCTTTACTAAATGAGGCAGAGATGAAGAAAATGCCCCTTGTGCAATTGGCTAATGAGGGTTCCTTTCAATGTAGAGCAAGTTCACACAGCAGTTAAAGTTATTTTACAGCTTTTTGCCTTTTTTTCTTTTAACGTTAAGGAATACCACGTAAGTTGCAGAATTCAATAGCCATGTCAAAAGGAGCATTATAAGAGTATTTTTCACATTTGGTCCTGGTAGTGCTAATAGAAATCCTTTCCATGAGTGAGACTCCATAGGGAAGGGTACTGACTTTAGAACCCTGTCTTAAACTGCATTTTTATTACGTCCCCAATCGGATCACACTGTAAGTCTAACCTGATTTATAAGTAGACTTTGTATGTGGCTTGAATTAATGAGTTGAGTTGGTTTATTTATTTTTTGTCATTTGCAAATATTTGTGTATAGAGGCTTTTTAAATTTTTTAAAGTTACAGATTTTCATTAAAGAATGTTTGAAAAGTTTTAACAAGTAGGAACGAGAGAGACTTAACTTTCCAGACCCAGCCACTGTTAATACTTTGATATATTTACATAGTTGTTCAAGCTATATACCCAGTTTTATATTCTGCTTAAGGATTTTTCCAAGTTATCATTTTTATGAACGTAATTTTAAAGGACTCCATGATATTCTTTTGAGTGGCTATACTACAGCTTCTTTAACTACTTTCCGATTTTTAGATATTTTTTCCTTACAGTAAAGAATACTCTGATGAAAATCATCGTGCAAAAACAGTTTTACATTTTCAGTGCAGAATATTTCCTTAGTGTAAATTTCTAGAGGTGAAGCTACTGGAACAAATCTTGCCCTTTTTTAAGACTTCTTGGGGGTTCTTTACCAGTTGAGTGCTTTTTCTTCTTTGTCAGTGTGAAATGTTTGTATTTGGAGAAGAGGGAAGGAAATCTCTGTTTGCTGACTCATGTTTTTATTTTGCGCTTTAAACTGATAAGGCCACTTAGCTTTTGACATAAACTAAAGCAGGAAGTACCAAAAGGGGCAGAAAAAAATGAGTTGTCTTGCCAAGGCCATCGTGTCATGGACTCTTGAGTTCCTGATGGGAGGTGGGTTACTTGTTTGACTTGAATATAAAAAAAATGCTTAACTCAGGGAGGCATCAACCTGTGTCTTGTTTCATATGCACATTTATATGCAAGAGTTTATGATCTTGTCATTTTAATATTTTTAGTGGCATCAAACCCCCTGCAAGTGGCCCTAACAGTGTTTGGAGGCAGTAGCGTGTTGTTGTTGTTGTTGTTTTTACTTTTTATTTTATATTGGACTACAGTCGGTTAACAATGTTGTGATTCAGTTTTTTGATGTTGTTGTTTTTGTTCCCTAGGTGGAGAAGCCTTCTGTATTGAGGATATCACCTTAGCTGTCTTTCTAAAACGTGAGTCTAATCACATTGATGCTCCGATGTAAAACCTCCCGTTTGTCCACAGATAAATAGGTATCACAGGCCCTTCACAGTCTTGCCCTGCCCTTATCAGACTTGTATCATCTACACCAACCTTGAACCCTAGCATTTCCCTGATGTCTGTTAGAACTAGCCATTTAGAAAAGTGATTTAAAAATTGAGGCTCTAGAGCCAGAAACATGGGTTCCCACTCTGGCCCCACCACTTACAACCGTGCACATAAACGTTGGACAAATGAATTAACTTTTCTGTATTTCACTTTCCGTACCTGTATAGTAAGGAAAACAGAAGGCTCACTAAAGAGGGTCTGTCACAAAGTTTAAACTAGGTAATAAAGGGAACAGTGTCTCTCATGTAATGATCACTCCAAATATTAGTTCTCTTGTTTTGCAAAATTCTGCTCATCCTGTAATGATGTTTCCTCTTTGGGAAAACTTCCTGAAATCCCTGGAATTAATTGTTCCTTTTCTTCTCTCCTTTTCTGCTTTTATATATTGTTGTGTAGCCTTTTTCCGTGCAGTAGAGCTTTTGTCACACAGTGTGGTGGTTGGTTCACGGTTGGCACATGCACAGTCCAGGGGCCGCCTCTTCTGTTCCTGCGCTCAGAGTTCACCTTGTCCCACTCATGGAACTCCATTCCTGCTGGGACCTGCACTTGCCTCCAGACTGCTCAGCGCAGTCCTTGAACTTGGCATACGGGGAGCCAGTTCGCTTCCTGTGAGCTCCCTGTTAACACACTGGCTCTTCAGGATGGAGCCATCTTTGTCTCCGGCCTCAGTGGGATAAAATAAGTACTTAGCAGGCACTCAGTGCAGCTTCGCTGAATGAATGTCAATTTCAATAGTTAAAGGTCTGAAATTATGGTCCTCAGTCTCCCCCCCACACACACACCTTCTGTGATAAATCCATCAGTTCTAGAATTTAAAATAGCCCCGAGTGATTTTGATACAAACTCACCCCCTCAATTTGAAAACCTTTGACTGAAATATACCGCAGTTAGGGACATACAGGATAAGAAGAAATGTATTCCATTGATAAATTGTTACTAGAGGACAAGGAAAGAAAAGTTGTCTTTCCTATTCTTTTGCACAGTTAACCTTCAGTAAAAGTAAATAATCATTTCAGGAGGTACACTCTGACCAAGTGTGACTCTTGATGATAGCATAGTGTTTTGTTTTCTCTTGTATTGTTAGACAAAAGTAATGCCACTTTCAAAGAACTGGTAAATCTGAGTAAAACTTTACAGAAGGGAACAACTGAGCCCCTATAGCCTACTGAGTAAGTAAAGCTCCACCCTTGGCCTTCTGATTCCTTCAGGGAGCTAAATCATTCATCAAACATTTATTGAGACCCTGATATGTGCCAGGTACAGGGCTCCATTCCAAAGACAGGAAGACAGTCAAATAGAATTCCTTTTTCCTCTAGTGAGGAAGTAACTATTGGCATGTACAATTTGCTGTGACAGCAGTCCATCATTATTATCCCTTTCAGTTCTCAGAATCAGTAATGATTTCCCCCTTTTATTCCTGTTACTGGTAATCTATGCCTTTTATTGATTAGTTTTGCTAGACGACTATCTGGTTTTATTAGTATTTTCAAAGAGCCAACTTTTATTTTATTTTATTTTCCTATTATACATATATATATTTAATTTTTGCTCTCATTTCCTTTTACCGTCTTTGGGTTTAATTTGCTGTTCCTTTCTTTTTCCTTTTGGTACATACATAGAAAATTAGTTTTCAGCTGCTTTTCTTTTCTAATATATGCACTTAAGATTATAAATTTCCCTCTAAGCATGGATTGAGCCACATCCTACAAGTTTGATGTGTCAAATTTTTATAATCACCACATTTAAAATGCTTTCTAATTTCCCCTATATTTTCTTCTTTGACTCACAGGTTATTTAAGAGTGTAATTATTTTCAATAACAATATTTTGGGCATTTATTCTTAGGTGTACTATGATCAAAGGGGGAATTCTGTATAGCTTTATTCCTTTGATATTTGTTGAGATTTGCTTCATGGCCCATTATATGGTGAATTTGGATAAGTATTCCATGTGTTTTCTTAAGTACTATGTATGCTGCAGTTGCTGGGTGCATACATGAATTGAGTCAAGGTTTTAAACATACAATCTCCTATATCTGTCGATTTTTGTTTGCTTGTTTTGTCATTTACTATGTTGATCTCCCACTAAGACTGTCTCATTTTAATTATGTCAGTTTCTACTTTATGTATCTTGAAACCGTTACTGCTTGGATAAAAAATTAGAATTGTGATATATTCATGGTAGAGCACCTCTTTTAACATTATGAAATGTCCCTCTTTTATCCCTGGTGATACTTCTTTCTTTGAAGTCTCTTTTGTCTGATTTGATAGCTATGTGAACTTTTTTGGTTAGAATATGCACAGTACAGCTCTTTCCATTCTTTTTCTTTCAGCTTTTCTCTGTCCTTATATTTGATGTGTATCTCTTGTAAGTACACTATATATTTTCACTTGGCTTATTTAGTTTCTTGATTTGTAAGTAATTCTCGAGACTTTGAGGATTATATCTGAATCTTACTGTTTTCTATTTGAGGACTCACCTATTATGTACTCCTTTTTGTTCTGAAGTTTTTTTGGTTAATCATATTTTTAAATAGAATTCCATATTTTTAACTCTTCTATTACCTTTTTATCACTTTTAAATTATTCTTTCAGTGGTTGCTTTATTATGATATGAATTCATAATTTATATCAATAATAATTTAATGCTTTAGCATGGCCTGGGTATTATAAGGACCTTAGAACTCTGAATTCATTTATCCCTTCTGGTTTTTTGTTATGCATTTTAATTCTGTGTTTTAAACATCACAAGATATTCCTATAATTGTTTTGTAAAGTCAGTACCCTTATGGAACTCTTCCTTCTTTCCTACAGTTACTTGCTTTTCCCTTGTGCTTAAGAATTCCTCCTGGAAGCCAGTTATTTCAGATTTTGTTCGTTGTAGAGCATTTGTATTTCACAATCATTTTTGAATGATTTTTTCCCACTAAGTATAGCGTTCTGAGTTACCAGCTGTTTATTGCATTTGGCATGCTAAAGATATCATTTTACTGTCGTTTTGTTTTCATTGTTCTGTTGAAATGTCAGCTGTCATTCTTGTTGTACTCATTTGAAAGTATTGTGTCTTTTTAAAGATTTTTGTTGTAGGTTTTCAGCAATTATACCATGATATGACACATTAAAACTTGTGGATTTCTTTCTATTTCTCCTTCTTGGGATTTGTAGGGCTTCATGAATCTGTGGCTAGATGTCTGTTGCCAGTTTTGCAAAGTCTTTGGCCAGTAACTTTGAATATACACATATCCTCTGTCACAGTTTTTCTCTCCTCTCCTTTCATCTTGATCTAGTCTAGTATTAAGATGATTCTAGGCTGTGTTTCTAAACACTGTCCATTTCAGTTTAGCCCTTGCACTAGGGCATACCTCTTCAAGGGTCTCAACAGAAAACCTGGTATGTTTACCAGAGTTTCTACTTCTTGGCAGGCTCTCAACTCTGTTTTTTTTTTGCAGTGTGGGGGGAGGTTCTCCTCAACACTACGAGACTCCTGAAATCTCTGCTTGGTCCTTTAGCTTCTTTCTACTTGGCTTCTTACAACGTAGCTTTGGCAAATGCCTTGAGAAGAAAAGCAGTGAAGAATGTTCAGCTGATCATTTCATTGCTTTTCACATCTTTCCAAATGTGGCTCCTCATGTCCTGAGTACTTTGATTGCTCATTGATGCCTTTAAAAAGTTGGACTTTTCCCCCACCTCGATTTATTCGTTTGTATTTTATTCAACTTTTATAGTTGTTTTGGGGAGGAGATTGGTTTGATACCTGTTACTCAGTCTTAGCTGAAGTTGGTGCAAAGTTATCATCTTTAATCTTTTTCACCATTTGCGTTTTTATCTAGTGACAAGTAACTGGAAGGTTTAAATGAAACAACTTGACTAAAGTATTTGGTACAGTATGTGTTCATGTGCTTCATTCATTTCACGTCAATAAAAAGCATATTTGAAGAAGCAGGGAATGAATTTCCTACCTTAATTGCCTGATAGTCCAAAGGCATAGGCTTATTTACTGAATAAAGACCCTAAAATGTTGCTACATTTATATAGTATAAATATAACTAACTACCTTTTCATTTAGCATGAGATACTTGAGCAAACCAAAAACAGGTGTTAAGACTGTTGTATTTTTACTTTTTCCTGTTGCTTTTAGTTTTTGTTGATTGAGGTGTGTTTCGAAATAAATATTTTAGAGCCCATGAGTGACTCTAAATATAAAATATCACAGTATCTGTTGAAAACTTGAACTTTTTTTGCACTAAGGGGTATATTACTTCTACCTCATAACTCATATAAACAGTAGCATACTTCTTTTTAAATTGCATCTCAGTTTATTCACCTATAAAATTGCAATGATTGCATTACCTAGTTGAAATAATTATTTAAAGGGTTAAATACTGTGCTAGTCTGCTGCCATAACAAAATACCACTGATGGAGTGGCTCAAACAATAGAAATGTATTTCTTACAGTTCTGGAGTCTGTGACCTCCAAGATGAAGGGTCCAGCCAGTGTGGTTTCTGGTGAGAGCTATTTTCCAGGCTTGTAGGCAGCAGCCTTCTCTCTGTATCTGCAGGTGACCTTTCCTCAGTGGCTGCACACGTAGGGCAGGAGAGAAATCTCTCCCTTCTTCTTGTGAGGCCACTAATCCTCTCAGGTTAGGACCCCACCCTCATGACCACATTTGACGTTAATTACTTCCTTAAAGGCTCCAGGTTCCACCTCCAAATACAGTCACACCAAGGCTTCAGTATGAGTTTGGGGGTGGGAGAGGGAGCATAATTCAGTCCATAGCACACTGTAATACATAAAAGCACTTAAAATAGTACCTGGCCCATGGAAATTGTTTAATAAATGGTGATTTTGTGGTAGAGACGATTTTAAACATCTTTTCCCCTTTTTTTCTTTTCTAGGTGCTCACTTTGGGTTCCTTTTGGAAACGCTAGGAATGGTCATTTCTACTTTTCAGGACCCCAGCACGAAGAAGCTAAGGAGAATCTTATGTAGATAAAGTGAAGCCTCTTCTACAGTCCTTTCACATTTGGGGACGTGTGTATTTCTCCATCCACAAGGAGTGTGCGTAGCACCATCATGAACGTGACAAGTTTATTTTCCTTCACAAGTCCAGCTGTGAAGAGACTTCTTGGCTGGAAACAGGGTGATGAGGAAGAGAAATGGGCAGAGAAAGCCGTTGATGCTTTGGTGAAAAAACTGAAGAAAAAGAAGGGTGCCATGGAGGAGCTGGAAAAGGCCTTGAGCTGCCCGGGACAGCCCAGTAACTGCGTCACCATCCCCCGCTCCCTGGACGGCAGGCTGCAGGTTTCCCACCGGAAGGGGCTGCCTCACGTCATCTACTGCCGCGTGTGGCGCTGGCCCGACCTTCAGAGCCACCACGAACTGAAACCACTGGAATGCTGCGAGTTTCCCTTCGGCTCCAAGCAGAAGGAGGTGTGCATCAACCCCTACCACTATAAGCGAGTAGAAAGCCCTGGTGAGTCCTTTCCTGTAGATGCATTTAACAGATTTGTGTTGTTTCTCGAAGTCACCGCTTTCCATGTTTTTAGTTGTAATTTTTAAGTATTAGGGGAAAAAGTCATGCCTGTCAGTCCTTGAAAGGGTCATACGTTCTAACAGCATAGTCTCTAGTTAACTTTATTTCTTAGGAGCAGGGCTGTGAAAACTGTCATGGAGGTATTAATACCTCTACCTTTTCATAAATTGTTTTCTTGCTAAATTTATTCTTTATGTTTCCCTGTGGTTCTGTGCATTTCTCGAGACAAAGTTAGCTGTGATTTTATTGCAAGGGAAGAAAATCAGGAGAGAAGCGTGGTGTTTCTGTGTACATACTTGAGGGTGGTTGCCAGTGACTTACATCACTTTATCCTTAAAAATAGCACTTTTTATCATCTCCAGTAGAATTTTGCTATGGCATACTCCCTGTGGAGGTTATGAAGGAATTATGTTCTGCTGTGAAATCATTTGATACTATTACTTTATACGAGATACTCCTAGTTTTTACATGTGTGACCTTGGAGGGGGTAGAGGAAGCGTAATAAAGGATATACTTTTAACATTTACTTGGTTTTGACTTAAATTAGAGTCTACATTCGAGACACTGGCATCGGTGGGAAAACGATTAGGCAATCTCAGGCACTTAAATATCTCGGTGTCAAATTGGAATCAAATTTGTTAATGGATTAGTTATTAATAGCTTATGGTTACCAGGGGTTCCCAAATGAGGCTGTGTATTAGATTCATGTGGCCCCCTCCCAGAAATTCTGATTCTGGCAGGGCCCAGTGGTCCGTGTTTTTTTTTTTTTGATCCGTGTTTAACATGTACTCCAGGTAGTGTTGATGGGGGCTATTGGATTGGTGTTGGGAACTATGCTATATCCCATAATAACCTGGTTGTCAAATAAAAGGCATTCTGGTTTCTTGTGGGATATTTATGACATTTAAAAAGGGAATAATAAACATCATTGTATCTACCACCCAGTTGCCTTCGGTAACTACTGTTCTGAATTTGATGGTTAGATTTGATGAACATCATTCCCAGGCATGCTTTTTTACTGTTGTTTTGTATGTATGAATCCATGACAGTATGTACTGTTATTTTGTATAGTTAAAGGTATTGTATAGTGATATTAGAGTATCCTTCTACAACTTGCTGTATTCATTCAGCATCATGGTTTTGTGATTTCTGTATTACACACTTTAGGGTTTCCTTGTCAAGGCCTGTGAAAAATCCTCAGGAGGTTTTATTCGACTTTCATTGATTTCATTTGGGGAAGGATTGACATAGTTCTACTCTTGAGCACAATATTTTTCTAAATTTATTTAGGTTTTTAAGTTTTCTCCATGAAAGTTCTTGCACATATTCTCTTAGATTTATCAATATTTCTAGATAACCAGGTTTTATTGTATCCTTCTGAAAGTTACATTTTGTTACAGTTGTTCATGGCTAGAGCTGTACTTGATTTTTTCCAACAAACTTGAATTCTCCTTATTCTAATATAGACGTTCTTTCACTGCTTGTTATATCCACCATGATGTAAATTTTAATGTATAATATATACAACAGGGTCATTCGGGTACATGGCTTTTTGATTCCCATCGTAACTTTTAAGAGGTACAGAGGGAAGATTCTAATCCCACTTTACAAACAGCGAAACTGAGGTCCCTATAAGTTAAGTGACCTGTGTGTCAGACAGCTAAGAACTGTATTGAGGAAACATTGTGAATCTGTGTCCTCCAGACCTCTGTCTCCATCCTATGCCATTTCGTCCTGGGCAGCAGGAGTTGCCTCCTGACTGGTGCCCCCTGCAGGGGGACTACTGCACTACAGCGAGTGTTCTTTGAGGATGCGTGCTCTAGCCACGTAACCTTCCAGCTTCCCATTCCTTTACACACAGCTTTGTGTTCTGGTCCTCACCTACCTTGCCAGCTTCTTTTCCTACCTTGCTTCTTTCATGTACTTCCCTGGTGACGCAAGTGGTAAAGAACCCGCCTGTCAATGCCAGAGATGCAAGAGACGCAGGTTTGATCCCTGTGTTGGGAAGACCCCCGTGGAGAAGGAAACGGCAAGTGGCTCTAGTATTCTTCTTGCCTAGAGAATCCCATGGACACAGGATCCTAGGGGGCTACAGTCCACGGGGTCACAAAGAGCTGAGCATGACTGAGCGCACACACGCTTCGTGTGGTTGGGTCACATGGGAACACTTGGATGCACTCTTCCTGTGTACCTCATGTCTTCTCCTCCTTTGCCTAGGTCACTCTTACATAAGACACGTCTTTATTTACCATTTTGTTAGTCTTCCTTGCAGGATAGTAAATCAAGCTCCAAGACGGCAGGAACCATGTGTATAATTAACATCTTTGCTTTTAATAGTGAGCACAATTCAGTACATTTCTGATGTTAAAGGCAAACACTGCTTTTAATTTCTCTGGCCATTTTTTTCTTTTTTGAGAGATGAGTTTTTGGTTTGTTTGTACCCTCTGACCATTATCTTCCCTTTTGTTTCATTTCATTGCCATTACTATCTGACATTAGATGAATATTAAAACATTAAAAGTTAATACGGAAATGATTTTGTTACTCTTAATAATTTACATGTAAAAGCCTTGATAGGTCTAGGGAGTTGGAAAACCAGCTAAAATAAGACATTTTGAGACTCCACGGATATCACTTCATCCTCCCCTTTAGCCAAGAATCCGGGGAGCCGTGTGTAAACCAGTTCTCAAAAACTATGAGGCCAAGATCTGGTGAATTTAAACGTGTCAGGATTTTCCTTATGTTTTTCATACTGTGAAGAGGATTGAGAACAAATGGACTTTTTCAGAGATCACCATGAAGCAATCCCTGCCCTTTGTGGGGGAAAAGCCCCACTAAATCCAAGTGCCGGGGCGGGGCCCTCAGCCCCGCACACTCCCAGGTACGCAGGCGTGAGGCAGGGCACACTCCTGGCTGTTTCTGTGAACTGGGAAACAAGGGGGAGTTCTAAGCTGCAGAGGCACAGCTCAGCACTGCATTCCTTTGAACTTTGTTTTTACCTTTGAACTGGTTTACCTCAGATAGGGTATCTCAAAGAGCAATTTAGCAGTTGAAGCATAAGTTAGTCAGGTCTCCCAAATTTGTTGTTTTCTGCCAAGGCCCCTGTTGAGACCTCGGGAGGAAAATCCAGGAGAAACTGCAAGTGTCTGGAAGGTTTAGAGCAGTGGTTTTTCAAAGTGTGTGGTCCCCAGACTAGCAGCATTGGCATCACCTGGAAACTTGGTTGAAATGCATATTTTTAGATCTTTGCACAGACCTACTGAATCAAACTCTGGGGATGGAGCCAGCAGTCTGTGTTTGGACAGGCTCTCCAGGTGATCCTGATTCAGGCTCAAAGTGTGAGAACCACTGGTTTCCAGGCAAGTCATCAAGTCCAGTTGACAAGATGAGGTCTTTTATTGAAAAGAGATGCTAATGAGTTAAGAGTTTGAAATCCCTCTTTATTTAGAAAGTTGCATTTTGTTAGGGGTATCAAATTGACTTGGTCTCTCCAGAAGGTCCCTTCCTGCTGATATTTATTAAGATTAGCATTTTGATACAATGTGTCTTTAAGGGGGTGGGAGAGTAGAGGGGGAGAAAGGAATGCTTTGTTATTTGACTCAGTAGACATTTCATAATTGTTCTTTTGGGTATCTTTCACTATCTCAGTTTTTTTGACCAAAAATAATTTTAATGGGTTTAAGTAACTGCTATTTTTCTTTAACCTCTGCCATTTGTTTTGATTGTTTTAGACACAGAAGAGTCTAAAAATTTTAGTGGTGGGGGGAAGAAACCAAAAGTTATAGAAACACTTGTATTCTTCACAGTTAACAATGGGATTTACCTGTGGCTGATTTATGTTGTGGTTTGACAGAAAACAGCAAAATTCTGTAAAGCAATTATCCTTCAATAAAAAACAAATAAATTAAAAAAAATAAAAAACAATGGGCTAGAGTGTGAGAGGCAAGAACCTTTCTTTTGGGCTTGCCTGGTGGCTCAGACGGTCAAGAATTGGTCTGCAATGCAGGAGACCCGGGTTTGATCCCTGGGTTTGGGAAGATCCCCTGGAGGAGAGCATGGCAACCCTCTCCAGCATTCTTGCCTGGAGAATCCCATGGACAGAGGAGTCTGGCGGGCTACAGTCTGTGGGGCCACAAAGAGTCGAACACAACTGAGTGACTAATTTCTTTTGTTCTTTTTTTTGTAAGTACTTACCAGAGGTAGCACCAAGGTCCAGAGTAACTTGGCCATTAGTGAAACATGCATCTTTGGGGAAAGTATTGATAGAAAGCAATAAGACTTGTCTGCAAGTGTGTGGACAGTTATAGGAAAGAGGAAGTTCTTGCGGCTTCGGAAGACTATGACTCTGCTGATGATGTAACAGGTGACTGTTTACTTGGACTTTTGGTAGTCTTTACAGTCCAGGCTACTTATTAGTGGTTGGGTTAAATGGCGGTCTCCTTTTTCTTTACCAAGGAAAATGCTGACGTGATGAAGTCAGTCGTCTCGCTGTGGGGTGAGAAGCCATTCCGTTGCTATCTGCCGCCATTAAAATGCCTTCGTGGAGATTTCCTGTCATTTTTTTTTTCTTTTTTTTAATGTTTTCCAGATGGTTCCTGAGAATTATCTTCTGTACTTTGAACTTCAAAGGCCATATCGAATCTGAGCTTGAAATTCTGACATTTCAATTTTGATTCTGATCTCTAACACCCTGGTGTTCGCTACCTGGTGCTTCTTTCATTTTCAGCATCATAGCTCCCAGCTGTTTAAAATTCACCTAAAATCCTCTTCAGAATCCTCCTAAAATCTTCTTCACCTGTTGACTGAATACAACTTTTGCCCCTTTGGCTGCCTCAGTCACCAGGTAGTTCGTAGCTTCATAAATTTTGCCTTAAAATCTTAGAAATGGACAATGAATCGGTGGTCACTGGAATCTGCAGGGGAGTGGATGTGGCTGTAAAAGGCAATGTGGGGGAGGGACCCTTGGGTGGATGGAAGTGTCTGTATCTATGTCCGTGTCATGATTGATCCTGTTCTAGTTTTGCAGGATGTTGCCATTGGAGGATAATGGGTACAGTGTAGACAGGATTTCTCTGTTATTTCTCACAGCTGCATGTGAACCTGCCATTATCTGAATCTAAAAACGGTGATCCCTGAAAGAAGCAGCTAGTCTCGAATCAGTCACGTGAGTGCCCCTCCTCAAGACAACTGTTGTGTCTGGCAGGCAGCAGAGGTGCTCTACGAGTACTTTCACTTTGTCACACAGAGTATTAAAAAGACGTATACTGAAGGCTCAAGATTTAATAAAATCAATATTCAAAAATAGAATCAAACATTTTAATGTGTTTCTTCATGTTGTAAATGTGGTTTTTCTTGAGCCAGTGATGACAAAAACCTCTGTAATTAAAGTGTCTTTTTTTAAAGTCTTGTATTAGTATATCCATTTGGAGGATGGAGAAGGGTTGGGGGGAAGTATTGACTTTTCCTCCAAGTTTATCTGAGTGATGTGGATATCTAGGAGTCTGGTAACTGAAGCTGTAAGCCAGATACCAAGATAA
Organism: Giraffa tippelskirchi; assembly: GCF_054371585.1. NCBI lineage: Eukaryota > Metazoa > Chordata > Mammalia > Artiodactyla > Giraffidae > Giraffa > Giraffa tippelskirchi. The sequence goes on from NC_137285.1 coordinate 55,228,224, forward strand.
CAGCAGTTAGAAGCATTGTGAAGATCTGGGATTAACTATCAACAATATCAATTATAAAAATTAAAGCTTTATGACCTGTGTATTATAGTCAGTGTTCTCCAGAGAATCAGAACCAATGGGATAGATATAGATCCTATGTATTTATAAGAGCCTATTAAATTTAAATGATTAATTATCCTACTAATAAGTCTACTGTTGGTACTTCCCTGGGGGTCCAGTGGTTAGGACTCAGTACTTTGTGCTGAGGGCCTGGGTTCAATCCCTGGTTGGGGAACCTAAGATTCCACAAGCTGCATGGCATGGCCCCCTCCAAATAGATTTTAAAAAGTTTAAAAAGAAGTGTAATATCTGTTATAGATTTATTATGGAAGCTAGCTCACATGAGTGTGGAGGCCAAGAAGCCCCACGATCCGCTGTCTGCAGGCTGAGGGTAATCCCAATTTTAGTCCAAAGGCCTGGGGACCAGGAGCACTAGCATCCAAGGGCAGGAGAAGACAGATGCTCCAGGCTTCTTGTTGGCAGTCAGCGTTTGGGTGCAGTCCACTCACATTGACAAGGGTGATCTATCTTCCTTACTCAGTCTGTCATTTCAGATGCTTCTGTCCTCTGGAGACACCCTCAAAGACACAGCAAGAAGTACTGTTTCACCAGTTCTCTGGTCATCCTTTAGCCCAGTCAAGGTAACACACAGAATTAACCATCACACCCCATGTTCATCATCTAAGTTTCTCTTCAGGGACTGCCCTGGGGGTCCAGGGGTTAAGACTTCGCCTTACAATGCAGGGGGTACAGGTTTGATCCCTGGTCAGGGAGCTGAGGTCCCACATGCCCTAGAGCCAAAAAGAAAAAAAAATAAAATAGAAGCAATATTGTAACAAATTCAATAAAGACTGTTAAAATGGTCCATATAAAAAAAAAAAAAGAAAATTTCTCTTCACTCAAACGTCTACAATTCATGTACAACTCCCTAGGAACTGAGTCTGCCCCAGAAAGACAGTAAAGAATCTGCTGGCAGCGCAGGAGAGCCAGGTTCAATCCCTGGGTCCCTGGAGAAGAGAATGGCAACCTGCTCCAGTATTCTTGCCCGGAGAATCCCGTGGGCAGAGGAGCCTGGAAGGCTACAGTCCATGGGTCACAAAGAGTCAGACACGACTGAGTGACTAACACACACACATACACACACACACGAAAGACAGGCACGTGAGTACAGCACAGTATGCTAAATTGAATGATACAAGTGTGTATGGGGGACACAACCAACTTTTACAAGCCTGAGAGTGGCCACATAACTCAGCTCAGTTGACTTCAGTGCATGGGACATTGTGTTCCAGTCTGTGTGGTGGTTCAGATATATATGTATTAACATGTGTATCTGTATATTTCACTGTACAAAGGATTTAAATCAGTTTACAAGGAGACTTAGAGTAAAGTAGAAAGTATTACTAATAAAGTAGGCCAGGGGAAAAAAGCTTCATAAGGAGGGTCAAGGCTAAGGAAAATCAGCATACGTGTGTTCCAGGAATCACCGTGAAACAGATGTGCTGCCGCGCAGTCACTGTGTGTGCGGTCCTAGGCTGGATGGTTTGCTCCTGCTTGTGGTGTGGGAGAGAGATGTGTATGACCCTGAGATGAAGGAAAAATGCTTTAAAGGTTGTAGAGCATTTGTGCCTGAGGGTGGACGGTGGGTTAGAGCCACTGAGGCAGTTTGCAGAGACTTCCTGCTGGAGGGATCCTTGGGGCAAGAACGGTGTCCTCAGACTTTGCAGTTCCTTTTCCATCGTCCACTCAGGGCTCTACTCTCCCATCCTTGTGGAAGTTTTGTTTCGCAAAAGCATTTTGCTACTACTTCTGCTTCCATCCAAGCCCAAGGCACAGCCAAGTGGACATGGACTTTTGATGGCAAACTTTCTTCCCCTATATTATCATTGGCATTTGGCTTGTGTCTGATAATTGCATCACTGTCATCTGCAGTTTTACTAGAAACGGATGAAGTAATGTAATCGTGTGTAGGATTTTATACCCAGATCTCTTAGTGGATTCCTTTATCTTAAATCCAAGACAAAATATGAAGTTTACTATTTTGATCTTTTCTTCTTTCCTTGAGCAGCTGTTCTTAGTGCATGATTTCGGGTTTTGTGTTATTTATGAATGGATGAACCCATGGTAAGCTTTAGCAGTTACTATATTATTTGTACATAAAATATAAAAGTACATAAATTACATAAGTTGAAGCTGATATCTAGATAATTATTATGTGACTTGTGTCTGGGTAGAGTGTTTTTATTGCCAGATCTTTCCCAACTTGAAATTTTAAGATTGTGATCCACAGATTATACGAAGTATCTTGCTCATACTTTTGTTTTCCTGACCATTATCCTCTACTTCATTCCTTTTCTGTCTCTGCAACAATTAGGTGGGCTAGAGAAGATATTTTCAGACCTTTTGGATTCACTTAAGATTCATCGCTGTTGCATTGCTGTTTCTACAATTCATAAGGCTGTAAGAAAACTAGCCAGCCAGCAGCTATTAAAAACCAAGTGCAAACACAACCATGGCTGATGGAAAAGCAATATTGAAAACCGCAGAGAAACACTTGTAATAAAGTAGTTCACTGATTGCAATTGTGAGGTAGTAATGTTTTCAATCAAAAGGAAAAGCCTAGCTAATAACTTCCAAGACTAGCTTGGGGTGAACGAACGCTGAGACCCGTGAGCAGTGTGTTGGGATTTTGATCCCCACATGTGGCTCCTCCTCAAGCAGCAATTTCTTGTGGGTCTGGGAGTGTTTTGTTTGGTTGTGGTGGGGACACTCCAGGTGACTTGCCTTGGGTTGGTGTTGTGCCTTAGGCTCTTGATGGACACTTGAAAGGTGAGAGAAATGAGGGGGAAGGTTGGCTTTTGTGAACACAGGCTGATTCTCTTGGTTTTACTTTCAGCCTCCTTGGTATTAGATGTTCAAAGCTTCGAAGAAAAGACTGGACAGACATTTCTTTCTCCCGAAACTGTCCAATCTCCTTGTCTTTTTCTACTTTGAAATGCAGTAATCTCTCAAATGACCCAGCATCATGCCTGATAACCCTGAGTTAGCCAGATCATCAGACTTCAGTCCTGATATTTGGAAAAACAAGATTTGTTCGGGGAGGAGGTAGGGAAGGAAAGAGTGGAGGTTTACGGAGCAGGGCTGAGGGACTTCTGGCAGCTGGAGGCTACCCTGACTACTGTGTTAAAAATCTCAAGAGGGCCTGGAGAATAGGAGAACTAAAAAGCAAATTTTGTTAATTTGCTAGCTTGGCATCGTTAGATGCTGGTCTCAGGACTGGTTTGAAAGGCTGCAGTCTTGTTTCCCCTGTGTTTAGTCTGGTCTAGGCACTCACAACGTCAACAGCAGTTCTTCCCTGTGGGTGAAGATGTGGTAAGGGACTGAAACTGTCCCTTAACCCATTTCACCTTCCTAATTACCAGTGCCCTCAACTGAATTTCTCCATTGTCGTGACCTTCAGCACTGAAGCCTGCCCTTTAACATTCCATTCAGTCTGCGCTTCATGACACTGGTATGGGCCACATGGGTTGTATAACTAGAAGTAATGTTAACCTCTCTGAGAAAGAAAGAAATCTGGAAACAGAGACTTTGTTTAAATAAAGAGATTTAGATCCACAAGGTACTGTTTGGCATTTTTCTCCCCTGGTTATTTCTTTATTTTTCTTTTATTTTTTGAGAGAATCTAGTTTCCAAAATTAGTAAGCTTTGATTTATTAGCTATATGAGGAGTAGACTTTTTTTAATTAAAAATTTTAAATTATTTATTTATTGTTGACCTCATCAGTGGGCGTGTAGGATCTTAGTTCCCTATGTGCACACTAAGTCGCTTCAGTTGTGTACAGCCTTTTGCAACCCTATGGACTGTAGTCCGCCAGGCTCCTCTGTACATGGGATTCTCCAGGCAAGAGTACTGGAGTGGGTTGCCATGCCCTTCTCCAGGGAATCTGCCCAACCCAGGGACCAAACCCCCATATCTTACGTCTCCTGAGCATTGACAGTTGGGTTTTTTACCACTAGCACCACCTGAAAAGCTCTCAAACCCATTCCTTGCATTGGAAGCACAGTCTTCCCACCACATAAGTTCTGCCCTCCACCCCCACCCCATTGTTTAAATGCTTGTTTTTATGCTCTGGAATTCATTTAGCAGACCTTACAAGGAAAGATGAGGTTTACATCCTGCTACATCATGATGTCATTTCCAAAGCAGCTCTCTAAGATGCTGCTGTTCTCAGTTCCCTGCTCTCTCTCACAAAGCAGCCGTTTCTTATCTGAGTTAAGAGTATGGCTCACATGGTCACACATCACCTGACCACCTGCCCACTTGCCTGTGTGGGGTCTTCAGTCAGGAAAAGGCAAAAGGAGAGACTGACTCTAGAGTATTACTTGGGCTGCTTTTTGTAAACTGAAGGTAAACATATATATAACGACAGAGTGAAAATTGCCTTGTATGTTTTTTGCTGTATGTTTCCCTATAATTCCATCTAGCTAGCTCTGTAGCAGACTCAGCAGTATTTTTTCTGTGATAGTATTGTTTCTTCAAGCATGTAAAAAGTGTCTCCAGGGTATGGTGCTGTACTGGACAGGTTTTTGTTTGTTTGTTGGTTGGTTTTTTTAAAGAAAACATTAAAAAAAATTTTTTTTTAATTGTGGGGAAATTGCTTTACAATGTTGTGTTGGTTTCTGGACAGGTATTTAGGTACAGTGGTCAACTTAGGAAAGAGTTTGGGGCAAGTGCTTTTAAAACATCTAACTACAGCTTTTCAATAGGAAAAAGAACAGCTGATGTTAAAATGAGTTATTTTTCAAAGAGAAAGCTGATGGGAGCATGTCCTAAGGACTCAGGTCAGCTTCAAGGGGCTGTTCCTGGCTAAAGCAGATAGTATGACCAACAAGATAATTTAGGTCAGAAATGAATTATCAGGCACTGGAGGATAAATATAGGGATCCAAGCTGATCATAAATGAGGGAGAGGGCTTCCCAGGTGACTCAGTGGTAAAGAATCCGCCTGCCAATGCAGCAGATGCGGGAGACGCAGGTTCGGTCCCTGGGTCAGTAAGATCCCCTAGAGGAGGAAATGGCAACCTACTGCAGTATCCTTGCCTGGGAAATCTCATGGACAGAGGAGTCTGGCAGGCTACAGTCCGTGGGGTTGCAGAGTCAGACATGACTCAGTGACTAAACAACAGCAGTAAATGAGAGAGGAGGGCTGTTGCTTACAGTAGAATGCTGACTGGTAGATGTGGCATTCTCTAGGAAATTCAGGACAAATGGGAACTATTAAAGGAGATACTTCTCTGTAGTTGTAAGGTTAAAATGTGGTGGGGCGGAAGCTCGGGTCAGAAAGCTTGGACTAAAATTTGGCACTTGGTATTTTTGACCTTGGGCTGGTTCCTTCTCTTTGAGCTTGTGTTTGCTAACCTGTGAAATGAGGAGTGATAATATCTACCTTCCAAGGTCATGCTGAGGATTGAATCATGCACGTGAAAAGGCTTTCTGCACTCTGGGAACGTTAAATGTGGCTGAAACAGTGATACAAAGAGCATAACTGCTGTGCCCATCTTCTTCAGAATAAAAACAAAATTTGTAATGTTAAGTTTTCACCAAACACATCTTCAGAAAACTATAGTACAGTTGATTAATGAACAACTCGGAGTTTAGAGCCCTCCACACTGCGGAAAATCCATGTATGAATTTAAAGTCAGCCTTCCATATCCACAGTTTTGCATCCTGGGATTCAACCACCTGAAGATCATGTAGTACATATTTAGTGGAAAAAAAAAATCCATGATTGTGGATCTGTGCAGTTCAAGATCTATGTTATTCCAAGGGCAATATTTATAGTGTTAATAACAGTAGCAATAAAAATTAAAATAAGCTACTTTTTATGTGCCAGGCACCGTGCTCATGGATTCATGTGCATTCTCATTTCCTCCTGACCTCAGCTGTAAGAGGTAGAGAGAGATGCCAAGCAGCTGGGCCTCTGAGCTGCTGTTTGTGTCACATGGCTTTAAGGGGCGAGGCGGCATTCAAACTTCAACTTTGTAGTGGAAGTCTAACCACAAAATCCATGCTGCCACTCACCGCACTGCTGCTTCCCTAAAGGAGTCATTCCTCACACTTAGGCAGTTTTCTTTCTTTGACAAAGGAGAAAGGTATCCAAAATTTTCAATAGCAGAGGATTTAATCCAAAATACATATGTGCACCAGCTGCTTGAGTTTGGGATTGATAGGAGATCAAATCAGTCAATTCTAAAGGAACTCAACCCTGAATATTCATTAGAAGAACTCATACTGAAGCTCAGATACTTTGGCCACCTGATAGGAAGAGCTGATTCATTAGAGAAGACCCTGATGCTGGGAAAGATTGAAGGCAGGATGAGAAGGGAATGACAGAAGATGAGATGGTTGGATGGCATCACCGACTCGATGGACATGAGTTTGAGTAAGCTCCGGGAGATGGTGAAGGACAGGGAAGCCTGGCATGCTGCAGTCCATGAGGTTGAAAAGAGTCAGACACGACTGAGCGACTAAACAAAAAGTGGTAAATTGAGAGACTACACCTGTGCTTCAGATGTTTCTGGAGGTTTTATTGGTATTTATTTCCCATCAGTTGGTCTTCATCATTAGATAACAAGTGTCTGTTTCCTGGAATATATTTAACAGAATCAAATTTGATCTCAGAATGAGAACTAATTGCATGCTGCTGCAATTACAAATGACTGCCTGGTGTGACACCTGGGGAATGACTATTTCATATAAATAGCAGCCAATAGATGCTTAGGCCCACTAGGCCAGGGCTGACCAGAGCCCAGGAACTTGTTGAAACTGACCTGTGCAACGTCAAGAGACACCTGTCTCCGCTGCTGCCTGGTTGGATATTCATGGGCAAGTTAGGTAGTCTCTACTTCAGTATTCACCTAGGTCAGAGTTGTTATGAGGATTGTTACTGTTCTTCAGTCACTAAATTGTGTCCGACTCTTTGCCACCCCATGGACTGCAGCACGCCAGGCTTCCCTTCCCTTCACCATCTCCCAGAGTTTGCTCAAACGCATGTCCATTGAGTCAGAGATGCCATCCAACCACCTCATCCTCTGTCTCCCCCTTCTCCTCTTGCCCTCAATCTTTCCCAGCATAGATGAGTTAACATTTGGTACAGCATTTGACATAAGTCAGCACAATATAAATGATTAAATACAAAGAAACTTGTGAGAAGTACTGATGTTCCCATTTTACTAGTAAGAAATGAGGTGTAGAGTAAATTCCCCATCAGTTGGCTCCTAAGTAACTGAACAAGACTTCCATCCAGAAGTCCAAAGCTAAAGCCTGCTTCTGACGCTTTTTAAACTTCCTGTGAACCTTATGAAGGACCTTTTCCTCTCCTGATGTTTTAAGCTGACCCCCTGACTTTTTTTTATCTTGAACAAGCTATAAAGTCTCTGATAACTTAGCACCTTCCTTTTGTGGGAGCTAAGCAAATAAATATTGGGCAGAGGAAAGGAACCTGGGGTAAGGATGCAAGAGGAGCTGGAGAGAGGAGCCGGCCATGTTCGGCCTCCCAGAACTGGGTCTCTAGCCCTGCAGGGAAACAGAGGCTTCTGCATCTGAATTCACCCTGCCAGGACCCTGGGCTTCTTGATCTGAAGCCATGGCTTTTTCTGTGGTTCTAAGCCTTCTGACCAAAAACACCTGGACACTGAATTTTCTTGTCAGCTTAGTATAAAGCCATGCTGGTTTTCTCTGTATCATTCTAACTTAATCTGTATACCCGAGGATTGAGACTGATGCTGTATCAAATTTTAGCGGTGGAAGGGATGCTCCTTAGACATCTGACAAGGTGAGAAAATTGAAGTCCAAATTCCACAGCTAGTTAGAGACGGAGACAGGACAAGAAGTGTGGGGCTGTGTTGCCAATAAATATGGTAACCCCTCACCTTCCCCACCCAGGCTGCGTTCACTCAGACACCAGAAGGTCTTATCTGTTGTGTGGGGTGAGGTAGAAGAATCTTCCTTGAAACAAATGTCTTCTGAATTGAGGACTATACTTCGAGCAAGGTCTATATTAGTCAGGTTATAATAACCAATCCAAGAATAGTAATATAATTCACAAACATAAATTAATTGAAAAAAATAATTTATTAGGGACCTATTATATACCAGGCGCTGGACGATACAAAAGAAGAAAGCTCAATTCTCCCCCGAAGGGGCTGGTGGTCTAAGTGAGGTAAAGTCAAATTAGCAGTAAAATGTTGCTGATGCCATGACAGTCTCAAAGAAAAGAGAAACTCATTTCTTCTGGGGGTGGGCAGGAAGAACAGGAAAGATACCCTAAAGGAAATGACACTGAACCTGAGATTTGGACGTATATCAAGTGAGCAAAAGTATAGGAGTATGAAACCAGCAGGTGGAAACTGCTGGAAGCTTGGGGTGGCTGGGTAAGGAGCAGGGTGAGAGAGAGGAAGGAGAGGGTGAGAGAGTTACCCCAAAGGGTAGGCTGGAGCCTGTATCTAAAGTAGGTCATGGATTCTTAGAGGACATCCTGTGGGCAGATAATCTTGCAGATGTGTTTCAAGGGGATCCCCTTTAGTATTTGGAAAGAGAGAATCCCCTGTTACTTACGAAATTGGGTTCTCAGAAGTTGATTTCGATTTAGGCCCTTTTAAACACATTATTGACTAGGGAGTTTTTGCAGAAACTTAACACCTGTGGCACTAATATGTGTCTGGTCAATAATGTTAAGTAAATTTAACCTTTTTTTGCAGATACTTTTACTGAATACAGTTCATTTCTTTGTTTGTATTTAAGTTTTGTTCACATGTGCATCTTCTGTTCATGTATGTGTACTCAAGAGTGAGTCAGTTCTAATGAGGTGGATGAAACTGGAGCCTATTATACAGAGTGAAGTAAGTCAGAAAGAAAAACACCAGTACAGTATATTGATGAATATATATGGAATTTAGAAAGATGGTAATGACGACCCTATGTGCAAGACAGCAAAAGAGACACAGATGTAAAGAACAGACTTTTGGACTCTGTGGGAGAAGGCTAGGGTGGGATGATCTGAGAGAACAGCATTGAAACATGTATATTACATATGTGAAATAGATGGCCAGTCCAAGTTTGATGCATGAAACAGGGAACTCAGAGCCAGTGCACTGGGCCAACCCAGAGGGATGGGATGGGAGGGAGGTGGGAGGGGGGTTCAGGATGGGGGACACATGTACACCCGTGGCTGATTCATGTCAATCTATGGCAAAAAGCACCATAATATTGTAGAGTAATTAGCCTCCAATTAAAATAAATTTTAAAAAAAGTAATTGATACATTCCCCGAAAGTAAATACTACAAAGTGAAAGGAAGTGAAGTCACTCAGTCATGTCCAACGCTTTACTACCCCATGGACTGTAGCCCACCAGGCTCCTCCGTCCATGGGATTTTCCAGGCAAGAATACTGGAGTGGGTTCCCATTTCCTTCTCCAGGGGACCTTCCCAAACCAGGGATCGAACTCGGGTCTCCCAAATTGCAGGCAGACGTTTTACTGTCTGAGCCAGGGAAGCAAATACTGCAAAGTTGCTATCTTTAGACAAAATCATCTTAACTTTTAAAAAGATGTTCTCTCAAAAAACTAAGCAGAAGAATGAAAAGAGAATTTTAAATACACAATCTCTTCCCAGTCTTGCAGTACTGAGTCCAGTCGTCTGCTGGTTATTATGAGCAGACCTTGATTCAAACCCTGGCCCTCCGCTTAGCAGCTGTGTGACCTCGGGCGTGTCACAGAGCTGGGCTGAGCCTGCTTCTGCATCTGCCGTGAGGATTCGGGATCTGTTATAAGCTCCGGGTGGGCAGGGACAGTGACTCTTCCACTTATGTCTGCATCTGCCACGTCCCCCCCAGAGCCTGGCCCCAAGGTTCAGTCAGCAGATATGTAGTGCCCAGTGAACATTAGCTAATGTTGCTTCAAACCCTCCTTTCTGCCATGTCACTACCAATAAGCACACAAGATAAAGTGCCCCCATTCAGGGACTTGGGGCTATATTTGCGTTAAAATTTAACCTCAATTAAGTGTCCTGAGAATCTTTTCTTCAGTGTGGTTTCCCTGACATATCCTGAGGTCAGGAATTTTATTTCATAATTGCACATACTATTAACTTTTAAGTAGTTTTACCCTCTCCGCCACTCTTTCCTGGAAATGTTTCTATTTAGGAGGTCACGAACACACACCGTATCGAGGGACATCTGCTTGGTTCAGTTACGATACTGGGCCCAGCTGCTCTGGCAGGTTGACTGCCCTCCCCGTCCTCACCCCCCCCACCCCCCACCTGTTTTCAGATGAGAGTTGAGGCCGCGGGACCTGATCCCAGGGACCTAAGCTGCCATTAGCCTTGGACCACCTTCCTGCTCTCGGGGGGCTTCACTGACTGTCCTGAGCGAGGCGTGGTCCGGCCCTTGTGCACCATGATGCTCCAGATGAGTGCAGGCAGCAGCAGCAGCAGCCTTGCCCAGTTTAGGGCTAGAAGGGCCCTTGGCCTTCAGACCCCTTGCTCTGCGGAGTGAGGAAAATTGAGACCCTGGGAAATCAAGTGACTTTCTCAAAGTCACAAAACTAATAATTATCATCATCAGGCTAGAGCTTGGGCATCTCCACGGTAACCTAAATTCCTTTTCCAAGTCTTCAGAACTAAAGGGTGTTTATGTACTGCTGGGTCGCAGCCAGCTTATTTGCCATCGTGTCTGTGTGGTCAGAGGCAACAGCCTGGCAGCTTTGTTATCAGAACTCTCTTAGATATTAAAAAAAAAAAAACAAACTTGTCCATGAATATTTGGCATATCGCAGCCTCATCTGCCTTCATCCGGTTACAAGACTACTTTATGCAGATGACTTGGTGATAGAATTTCAAATACTTCAAAATCTTAACGTTCACAGATCTGGAGGGTATGCAAGAATACTTTCCACAGCTGAGCCCCCGTCTCCGGTGTTAGCTGTTTCTTGTTTCTTTTTCATTCCTTTTGCCTGTGCCCTGGTAACGCAGAAAAGCTGAGTCCAGTGGCAGAATCACAAATGTCTCCTGAAACTCGGTTCCTGAAACAAAAATATGTCCTGAAACTTTCTTAGTTTGGTTTCCCTATTGACTAGCAAAGGGATTTTATTTCATTTTTTAACTGAATCGTGGCGGTGGTTTTAGTTGCTAAGTTGTATCCGGCTCCTGCAGCCCCATGGACCGCAGCCCGCCAGGCTCCTCTGTCCATGGGAATTTCCCAGGCAGGAATACAGGAGTGGGTTTCCATTTCCTTCTCCAGGGGATCTTCCCGACCCCGGGACTGAACCCACATCTCCTGCCACTAGGGAAACCCCAACTGAAATAGATGCATAAATGCTTTGAAAGGCAGGAATTGGACTTTTTTCCTCATGAGCGATGAGAAGATACATAACAGTAGTTCCTAGGAATTTTCGAGTAGGTGGAGGGAGGGGTAGGCAAATTGTCCAGGAGCCTCCCCCTCACCCCCCAAACTAGAATCCACCTGAAAAGATGGTGTGAAAACAGCTCAGGTTGCTTGTTTGTTTTAACCAGGGTTAGGACTCCTAAAATCTAAGGATGATACAGCACATTCGGATTTTTAAATGATTCAATTCAAAAAGAAATTTGTGTGCGTAAAGGAAGTGTTTCAACATTGGGCTTTCAGAGGAGATTCTCGCAATTCAAGTGAACCAGTAGGAACGGTCCTTAAAGGGAAGCTGCAGACTTGAGTCCTTCTCTCAGGTTGCCAAGTAGGAGTAATGTTATCAGTGTGCCGAGGGAAAGGGTTCCCTATTTCTCTTTTCCATAAAATAGAAATAGACTGAAACATGGAAAGAAATATTAAGAGGAAGACACTCCTCACCCTCTCTCCCGTCTGGTTTTGGCCTGAGTCAGCTATAGAGTTTGCATGTCACTCCTCTTACCTGGCTCATCAGCCTCTCAGCCAAGAAACAAGAATTTCATAGAAGCTTGTTTACACATAGATAATCGGTCTGAGTATTTTTTCTTTTCCCCCAATATCAAACATAGCTTCATATTGAAATATTGCTGAAATGAAAGGAAGAGGAACTGGGGGTCGGGGCAACTCTGGGACAGAGCATGCATCTCCTTGTCCTTCAGGAGTCAGCACAGGCGAGGCGCCTGGGCCTTGTTTTAGAGCAGCTTGTGTGTGTAGACCTAACCCTACCTAGCTCACTTCCCCCCATCTCTTCTCTTTACGTTAGTAATTCATTCCAGGACTAGCAGCTGTTTCAGACCCCCATACCATTCCTAAATTTAATCAGTCATTGTTTATAGTTTGGATGACCATAAGATTTTGCTGTACAAACCAGAACGCTTTTGAGAATGATGTGCTAAGTTGCTTCAGTCGGGTCCAACTCTTTGGGACCCCATGGACTGTAACCCACCAGGCTTCTCTGTCCATGGGATTCTCCAGGCAAGAATACTGGAGTGGGTTGCCATTTCCTTCTCCAGAGGATCTTCCCGACTCAGGGATTGAACCTGTGTCTCTCATGTTTCCTGCATTGACAGGTGGGTTCTTTACCACTAGCGCCACCTGGGAAGCCCTTTTGAGAGTGACATGGGTCACCTATTAATAATTCCATCAGAAAACAGCTACAGGCTGGGACTATCCCAGGCAAGCCAGAATGTACAGATACTTTATTTATAATCTTCAAGCTACACGAATCAGATTTGATAGTGATTCACCTATTAGCATCATCAAGGAGTTAGAAGTGTTTCATAATTGAACTTAATTCAACTAGACTGGAGTTTTCTCCTGTCAGTTGCATGACCTTAACTTTAATTTGTCCAGAAACACTTCTAGAATTTATTCTACTCACTTACCGCTTAAACATCCCTTAAATAAACTATATCAGACAAAATTTAACATTCTTGGAAAGTTAGTCATCAAGACAGCAGAACCTCAGGGGTTGAGAGTGCCCGTTGCCTTTGTTTGAATCCCAACTCTCCACCCTTTCTCTGGGACCTTAGGTAAGTTTTCCCTCCAGCTTTCTTATTTGCAGGGTGTGATAATGTGCTCAGCATGGTTCCAGGCTTAAAGTAAATATTAGTGGTGGTAATCTGAACTTTGTAGATTTTAGTGATCACCTGAAAACCAATTTGATGAATGTCTCCTTGCTTCTACATAAATACTCTTAGTTCTAGAATCTAGCTTTGTATCTTATCTACCTCCCTCCTTGCTGTTACTGGTCACTTTTTACTGTAATTTTCTGAGAAACTATAACTTGTTAGTATTGTGACGATGAGTAAATGGAAAATCCACACACTCACACTGCCCTAGCAGAGTGTGCCATGCCAGGTGCTCAGAGCCACAGGTGACATGGCAGGAATGTCTTCCCAGAGGGTCAGTTATACGGCCTTGTACGTTAAGATACCACTTTCGTGTTTGATAAACAATGAAGAGTAGAGTGTAAGGTGTATATGGATTGATTCAAATCAATCAAAATGTCGGTGTAATTTCAGTTCCAGTGGTGCTGCTGGGACCCCAGCTGGATTCACTGTCCTATGTCACTGAGGCTTACTTTGGTGGAAACTGTTGAGAAATCCTGGGGAGATGTCTCTCAGAAACATTTTAAGGGTATTTTAAGAGGATTGAAGCACTGATTGCTGCTATTATTAGAGGGTTGAATTGAACTATTGGTAAATTGGACAGAAATGTCCTCTTCCTAGAGTGTATAGGAGGATACCCATTTATTTTTTTACCTTGAAGTTCTGCTTAGTAACTTCAAACAGCCCACAGAATACGTTGCATGTTTTTAATGTTAATCGCCACTTTAGCATGAGACTTCTTGCAGCTCTTTGCTTTTGGTATCTTCAGTTGGTTTTCACTGTAGGAGCTAGTGTATCTGTGGTAGCAAACTAAATTTCCTTTCCTGGATGGGGATTCTGAATTGGGAGATGTACATCTCACAGCCCCAGAAGAAGACATGGTAAGATAAAACTGCTTTATTTGGAAATGTAGTAGAATTCGAGAACTCCAAGGAATAGTTACCAAACCTTGAACATAGGGTTGGAAAAGGAATAGACAATAGAACATTTTAACCATTTTTTCTTAAACTTGCAAAAGATGGTTTTGAATCGCCTCTTTCCATTTATTTTTTGAGCACTTTATTGAGGAATAATTGGCTTAGAATGAACTGTACATGTTTAAAATATACAGTATGATTAGTTTTAACGTGTGTGAAAGCGTCAGCACCGTCAAGACAATGAACTGACTCATCACCTACAACAGTTTGCTCTTGCACCTTTTCAGTCTTGTTCCTCCAGCCCCCGCCCTCATCCACAGACCGCTGCTGTGTTTTCTGTCACCTGTTTTCTGTACACTGTTTAGCATGTTGTAGATTTTATATGCGTGGGATCATACGGTATACACTCTTTTTCTATCTACCTTCTCTCAGCATGTTATTTTGAAATTGATCCATGTTGCTACGTGAATCAGTATTTTTATTTATTTTTATTTACTTTTTATTACTGAGTTGTTGCTTAGTTTCTAAGTCCAGCTCTTTTTGTGACCCTGTGGACGGTAGCCAGCCAGGCTCCTCTGTCCATGGGATTCTCCAGGCAAGAATGCTGGAGTGGGTTGCCATTTCCTTCTCCAGGGGATCTTCCTGACCCAGGGACTCTTGGGTCTCCTGCATTAGCAGGTGGATTCTTTACGAGCCACCAGTTGTTGTTCAGTCACTAAGTCACGTCCGACTCTCTGCGACCCTGTGGACTGCAGCACGCCAGGCTTCCCTATCCTTCACTGTCTCCTGGAGTCTGCTCAGATTCATGTCCACTGAGTTGGTGATGCTGTCTAACCATCTTACCCCCTGCTGCCCTCTTCTCCTTTTGCCTTCAATCTTTCCCAGCTTGAGGGTCTTTTCCAATGAGTTGGCTCTTCGCATCGGGTGGCCAGAGTACTGGAGCTTCAGCTTCAGCATCAGTCCTTCCAGTGAGTATTCAGAGAGCCACCAAGAAAGTTCCGTATTATTGAGTAGTGTTCAATATATGGGTTTCTCTGGTGACTCAGCTGGAAAGAATCACCGCAATACGGGAGACCTGGGTTTGATCCCTGCATTGGGAAGATCCCACTGGAAAAGGGAAAGGCTACCCACTCCAGTATTCTGGCCTGGAGATTTCCATGAACTGTATAATCCATGGGGTCACAAAGAGTCAGATGATAATTAAAAGGTAACCATTTAAAACTGACCCTATAGACAGTGTAAGGTTAAGTAAGGAAAAAATGGAAGACATTAAAAGATACAAATAGAAAAATAATCATATAACAGCAATATAAAACTATCTTTAGAGTTTCCTTTTTAAAAAACACAGAAGACAAATAATTATATCACATAGAGAAATACAGTAAATATAATACAGTAACTAACAAAAAATAACATGACAGAGTTGATACCAAGCATGAGTCATATCAATAAATATAAATAGGCTTAGTCACCTATTAAAATTAAGAGATTTTCAAGTTAGTTCATAGAGCAAAACTTTATGCTGTATTCAAGAGACCCATCCCTCCCCCGCCAAGAAAAAGTGATTACAAAGCTAAAAATCAAGGAATTGGTAAAGATATATCAGGCACCTATAAACAACAAGTGGAGGATTGTGATTCTGATATCACACAAAATGGAATTCAGAAGACCAAAAGGCACCGACACAGAGATACTTCAGCACGTTATTGACTGGGGTGTTTCTGCAGAAACTAACGTGGTGGGTGATTGTTTTGTAAGTGAATATTGAAACACCCTCGTTTGAGTAAATAACAACTTTTTTTGCACTGAATGTATTTATTTGAAACTTTGTATGTCTCACTAAAGCATTCTAATATTTCATTGGAGTGTGATAGCAATATAGCTGACATCTCTGTGCAGAACAGAACGTCTATTACAAATATACCATGTGTCACTGCACTTTCTCTTAGAAGAGCAGACTCTACACTTTGGGGCAGCATTTTTATTTTAGTCCTCTGGGTATTATTTCCCCTAGAATATGTTCTTTTATTTTACCCGATAGTCGACAAGGTGGATTTCTTCAGGGGCTCTTTTAGAAATGAGAAATTTCGTGATGTGTCGTTTTTTAAGATTTTATGGTAATAAAGTTGCATTTATAATATATACACGGTTGGAACAAGGACCTAACAGAGTGAAATGTGAATGGTCATGACAGTCATAAGTTGTGTAATGAACACTGGATCGATCTTAAGCTCTAAAACTTCTTGCTACATATGGTCAGTGATGTGTTAAAGTGAACATATGTGCACCAAATATCACAGCAACCTCCTGTGTAAAGTACAGTATGGCAGGAAAAACAAATAGAAACACACCAATAATAGGAACTTTAATACACCAGCCTAAATATATGACAGGTTATGTGGGAAAAACCTAAGTAATCATAGCAGCCAGAGGTTGGAAAACTGCCCACGGGCCGAGTCCAGTCTGTTACTTGTTTTTATAAGTAAAGCTTTTTAACGCAGCCACACCCACCACTCTCCAGTTGCGGTGCCCAAGCTTCTCATTGCAGAGACTTCTTTTGCTGCGAAGCACAGGCTCTAGGCCTCAGGGACTTCAGTAGTTGTGGTACATGGGCATGGTTGCTCTGCGGCATGTGGAATCCTTCCAGATCAGGGATTGAACCTGTGTCTTCTCCATCTTGGCAGGCGGATTCTTCACCACTGGGCCACCAAAGAAGCCCCATTTCCATCACTTTTGAACGTTGTATTGGCACTACTAATCAGTCCCGTTAGGCACAAGAAAATGATTTGAAAGGAAGAAGTAAAATTAGCTGTGGGAGACATGATCATTTGCTGGAGAACTAACTCCACAGTGAGTCAATGATAAAAATAACTGAGACAACAAAAGAATTCATCCAGACAGTAACACATAAAATAGAAACGTCAATAACCAATATATAAATAATTACCAGATAGAAGGTATAAGTGAAAGTGAAAGGTATAAGGTAAAAGTGAAAACTCCATTTAAAATAGCAGCAGAAAAGATAAAATACTTAATAAACTTAATAAGAAATGTTTAAAACCTAATACAGCATTATAGATTAAATTCTGTCCCCTGCAAAATGTATCTGTTGAAGCCCCAATCAGAAGTACCTAAGAATGTGACCATATGTGGAAATAGGGCCTTTAAAAAGTTAAAGTGAGGCCATCGGGCCGGACTCTAAACCAACTGGTATCCTTATAAGAAGAGGGGATAGAGACATACATACAGAGAGATACCAGGGAAGTAATATGGAAGAACCACAGCAGGCAAGTGGCCATCTGCAAGCCAAGAAGACAGGTTTCAGACTTCCAGCCACCAGGACTTTGAGTAAATAAATTTCTGTGGTTTAAGCCCCACGGTCTGTGGTATTTTGTTATGGGCAGGCCTAGCGAACTAATACGGAGAAGGCAATGGCACCCCACTCCAGTACTCTTGCCTGGAAAATCCCATGGATGGAGGAGCCTGGTAGGCTGCAGTCCATGGGATCACTAAGAGTCGGACACGACTGATCGACTTCACTTTCGCTTTTCACTTTCATGCACTGGAGAAGGAAATGGCAACCCACTCCAGTGTTCTTGCCTGGAGAATCCCAGGGACGGCGGAGCCTGCTGGGCTGCCATCTATGGAGTCGCAGAGTCGGACACGACTGAGGTGACTTAGCAGTAGCAGCGAACAATACAGATAGTAGCTATGGAACAATCCTGAAAGATGCAAAAGTAAACTTGACCTTCCCAGTTCTTGAATAGAATATTTTAACATTATAAGATATTAATTCTTACTAAGTTAATGTTTAAACACAATGTGATCCCAGTCAAAGGACCAATAATCTTTTTTTTCTGGAGGTCGACAAGGTGACCATTGAAGTTCATATGAAAAAGTAAGCATGTGAGTAAAACTATGAAGTGGACTGTGAGAGGGGACTAGCCCTACAGGTAGTAGCATATACTATAAAGTCTCTACAAGGCTTCCCAGGTGGCTCAGTGGTTAAGAATCCGCCTGCAGTGCAGGTGATGCAAGAGACGCAGGTTCAATCCCTGGGTTGGGAAGATCCCTTGGAGGAGGATGTGGCAACCCACTCCAGTATTCCTGCCTGTAAAATTCCATGGATAGAGGAGCCTCGCAGGCTACAGTCTGTGGGGTCGCATAGCATCGAACATGACTGAGCACGCATGCACACATAAAGTCTCTGTAATCAAACCAGAGTGATACAGGGCAATGGACTAGAATAGAATGGGGTAGGATGTCTGAAAAATAGATCCTAACAGACGTGGAAGTTTATGAGAAAGGTGGTATCTCTGACCACTAGGGCAGAGGTGGGCTTTTTAATAAATGGTATTGGGGCAGCTGGCTAGCCATTTGGAAAGATAAAATTAGATCTATTCCTTATGGTATAGATAAACTGAACTCCAGATGAATCAGAGATTTAAATAAAATATGATACCTTACATGCATTGGAAGAATGCTTGGATGAATTCCTCCTTACAACCTGGGTGTAGAAGATGACTTTCTATGACTCAAAATCCACATGCAATTAAAAAAAAAAATTGACCACCAAAAAATAAACTTGCACATAAGCAAAGTCAAGAGGCAAACTGACAGACTGTGATAAGCTGTTTGGAACATAATCTATCATGGGCTGATAGCTCTAATATATATAAGATATATAGATAAGATATTATATGGATAAGATGTAATATCTTATATATAGATAATATATTTTATATATTATATCATATAGTATATAAGATATTTTATATTTGCCTATATATTTATATGATTTGTTTATCTTTAATGAAAAATGGAAAGACCAAAAATGAGCAAAAGATACAAGCAGACAGTTCACAAAAGAAGACTAAAATAGGTCTTCTGAAGTACATGAAAAGATGATCAACATGAAAAAATATATAAATAGAAATATAAAAGGGCACCAAAATGCCTACCATTTTTTCACCCATCCAATTGTCAAAAAAGTAAAAAACTTGACAAAATAGTCTGTTCAGGAGACTTTGGGGGAAAAATCACTTTCATTTGTTGCTTGTAGCTATGCAAAATGGTACAACCCCTACTCATGGATACTTGACAGTAACAAAATTATATCTGTATTTACCCTTTCACACAGTATTTCCACTTCAAGGATACACCTTTAACAGTACTACAGTATGTACATGGAATTATTCATTGAAGTATTGTATATAATGTTTAAAATATTGCAAACTATCTAAATGCCCAGATATTGGAGATAGGTTGAATAAACTATGGCGCTATTAGCTATAAAACCAAATCAGGAAGATCTCTATAGGTAGTATGAAGTTAATTCTAGAATATGCTAAGAGCCATGTCATTCGTAAAGATGCTGGGAAAGATTGAACGCCAAAGGAGAAGAGGATGAGATGGTTAGATAGCATCACAGACTCAATAGATGTGAATCTGAGTAAATAAATTGTAATGTATAAAAATAATGAGATGTTACACACAACATTGGATGAATCATACAAACATCATGTTGAACTAAAGCCAGACACAAGGGTATATATAATTCCATTTATATGAAGATTTGTACATTTTACTATAGATGTGTAATACCTCAATACCTTTTTTAAGTTCATTAAAATATACCTGTACCTACATCAGGAGTGGCAAAATCATCTCATCTTTTAATAATCAGAAGTGAGAAAAAGGGTATTGATCTTGTCAAGTTCATCTGTAGAGTGCCGCTTTGTTGTAGCTGGTGGTCCACTTCCGAGGTCACGTACAAACGCTGATTGATCGCGCCTGTGGTGTACACCAAGGGCAGACCTGTGCTTTAGAGCCAGACTGCTGCACACCAGACAGCAGGTACACGGGGACATGTGCGCAGAGCATCCACCGGAGGTGCAGAAGTACATTGCCTTCCCCTGCCTTCCCCTGCAGGCAGCGGGGAGGAAAGAAATGCCCAGTTCTAAAACTGTTAGGCAATAGGAGTCGCTGAAACAGGAGCCCAAGTAAGGGGTGGGGGGTGAGAGAAGAGAGATGAATTGATTTTTCTGTTGCTGTCTGGTGCTCCTGTTGGTGGGAGGGTTTAGAGGCCAGTATTTTCTAGCTTTTAAAGGTAAGGATCAGAATGGAGAAGTTATAGTTAGATGACTATAAAGGCAAATTGGGAAGCGGTAATTCAAGTTGTAACAGCTGAAAGAAAAGGGAAAGTGTTCGATTGTGTAGGTAATTTAAAGGTATTGCACTAGTTCAGAGCATGTGTCTATTTTGGAATATATTGGGTTGACCAAAAAGTTCATCTTATGGAAAAACTCAGATGAACCTTCTAACCAACCCAATAGATTTCTGTTGGTGTTGGAGAAGTGCTTTTGACTATTGGGAACTTTTTGTTCAACCAAAGTAGTTTACATTTCAAGTGATTACTGAAGGGTAAAAGGAAGAATTATGTCTTTTCATTTTCCTTTTTTTCTCTCCGTAGGTTTTTTTTTTAATGGGAGTATAGTTGATTTCAGTGTTGCGCTCGTTTCAGATATACAGCAGTGATTCTGCTACATACATACATACACACACACATACCTTCTTTTCCAGATTCTTTTCCATTATAAGTAACAATCATGCTTTTGATTTGAACAAACTCCCATCACTGTGTGAAAAAGGAAACACATTTATTACACTAAAATGATTTGTTTCTAAGGGATTAAGTTGTAGGGAAATAAGTGAATCTTACGGAGGATTATGGAGACGTTTAAGATACAGCATATGAGACATTTTAACACCTTCAGAAACCAATTTTTACTTAAACAATTTTCAGCTCATGATTCAGTTATAATCCAAGTGTTAAGAGCACTTTTTCCTGTAGAAATGATATAAGCCATGGATAGATTCACCAGAAGGCCCTTAAAAATCTACTTAATTCCTAATGCCACTAAATATGGTTTCTTGGGGAAAATGTATTCTGAGTCCTAACTCCCAATAACAATAACAGATTTTAAATCTCCTTTCTTCTCTCGTGCAGTTTACCAAATGGACTGTTTTTCTCCTTCTAACCAAGGCCACAAGAGCAGTAGGGATTCCAGGGACCTTTATTATTGGGAAGGAGCCATCTGGTGACCCTGACAAGAAGCTTGGGAACAACCCAGTTAGGGTTCTGGTAGCTAGCCCATCCCTTCCCTTCTCATCGCCCTTCTAGTGGCTTTGCCTCTGGAGTTTTCTGGAGATTGAGAACAACCATGCTAATTCTTGACTCCTTAGGTTCCTAACATGCAGAGCTTTGGGTAGTGATTTGACTTGTTTTATTTCCTTCTCTACTAGTGTGTACATTTTTTTGACCTTTGTACCTTGAATATTCAGTTGGTAAAATGCAGATTGTATTGCTTCCTTTACCTATCAGGTAGTGATAAGGATTGCTGAGAAGTGGTAAATACGTTCAGATCCTCAGAGGAAAGTGTTCATGAAGTGTGACTACTAGGACACACTATGAAGTCTGTCGCACAAAACATCATATTTTATCTAATTATCTTCATTGGCATTTGGATTTTATACTGCCCGTTGTATTTATCCTCTCAACCTTAGTTACTGTTAGCACGCTTCCTTTGGTTTAAAGTGAGCATTTAAACCATCTGTGCTGAGTGGGGACCACCCTGGTGGTCCAGTGGCTAGGATTTTGCCTTCAAATGCAGGGGGCGCGGTTTCGGTCCCTGGTGAGGGAGCTGAGAGCCTACAGGCCTCACAACCAAAAAAATCAAAACATGAAACAGAAGCAATATTGCAACAAATTCAATAAAGACTTAATTTTAAAACATTTGTGGTGACTAATTCACAGCATTCAATAAATATTATTAATTCTCTAAGTGTGAAATCGTTTCAGCCAGGGAAGTAAACTGGAATTGTCAATGGCGATGTATGTTCTTTGTGCCTTGCTTTTTAGTGGGTGAGAAAATTAAGAATCGGGGACGTTTAACATTTTTCACGTAAAAGAATGTATTTTGCAGACTTTGCCTGGGCACTTTGTTGATACTGCAGGTCTCGGGCTAGGCCATCAATGATTCTGAGCAGACCATCGTTTTTTACCGCATTTGTTCCTGAGTGGGAAATGGCTTTTCATTTGAATGGGGCTTTTCATTTGAATGGTGCTTTTGAGTTGGCAGCACGACAAGGTTCAAATAACTTATTGTGACTTGCAGACTATGTTTCAACTTTGTTGTGTTTTAGTGTGACCTTATTAAAAGATTTTCATCATTCTCATTTTGGTCCCTCTTTTTTTTTTTTCCTTTCCCCCTTTCCAGTTCTTCCTCCAGTACTGGTTCCAAGACACAGCGAATACAATCCTCAGCACAGCCTCTTAGCTCAGTTCCGCAACTTAGGGCAAAATGAGCCTCACATGCCACTCAACGCCACCTTCCCGGATTCTTTCCAGCAGCCCAACAGCCATCCGTTTCCTCATTCTCCCAACAGCAGTTACCCCAACTCTCCTGGAAGCAGCAGCAGCACGTACCCTCACTCTCCGACCAGCTCAGACCCAGGAAGCCCCTTTCAGATGCCAGGTAGGTTGCTGCGTTCGGTGATGTTCTGTGGTCAGTGAGATGCGTCATCACAGTGCCGTCGGGAAGCCAGGTTCCCGGAATGGGGGAAGCTCCCCAGCCTTGGTACACGGCACTGTGCTCTGAAACTCAGGATACAACTTTGAATGAAAGGAGACACCTCGTAGCCAAGCAAGGCGGTGTTTTATTCGTCTGGCGCAGATGCTTGAATACGTTTTCATGTTTGATTTTTGAAAGGTTTTGAAACAGCTGCATCCTTCTGGGAGTGGCATGGTTGTTCCAGCCTTTGCTCTTGATAAAAGCGAGCGGAAAAAAAAATAGCATGCTGCACACATTTGCTGTTTTCGTGCAAGGGAAAAAAACCGTCAGAAGTGCAACCTCAGAAAAGATATTTCCTGGGGGATCTCACACACACACACCCCCCACACACACTTAATTAAATTCGTTTAAGTGGTGATGTAATCCTGAGGAACATACACTTGAACAACAAAGGACTTGCAACAGAAGAACTGTAAACCGTCTGCTTGTTTAACTTAGCAAAGACAAAAGACCATTATCCTTCTGTAGACTTCTCTGAGGGTGTAATGTCTGTCAATTAAATGATTAATTAGGACATTATATTTTTCGAGTTATAGGTTAATAAGCCAGCATCTCAGAACAATAAAAATGATTAGTGCCAGATTTCTAGCCAGTCAGCCTCACAGAGGGTACATTAAGCAAAGATACACTTGACATCTGTTAACATTTCAAGAAGGGAAAATGAGTGGGCAAGCATGTTTAACATATTGAAATGTTTGGGGGCAAATTTGAATTCGATAGCAGAGCTAGTGTCTTCTCCAAAACTGAAAAGTGGCCCATGCTTGATATTCCTATCTTTTATTTATGTATTTAGTGCTTTTTTACATTTTAAGCCTGTTGATATTGAACTGGCTTGTTTTTCAATCAGAAACTGAGGACGGGAGATAGATTTATTTCAAAATCCAACTCATATCATCTGGTGATTTTCTGTCGCCTCCTGGACCTGTTGAGTTTGAGGAACAGGTTAGAGGCAAGGAGCTTGTTTGGGGCGGCTTTGAAGCAGTGGCAGACTCAGGGTAGCCCCAAGAGTGGAAAATACTGAAGATTATTGCTTGAGTTTACACCTTGTCCCGGGCTGTCAGGGATGAAGGCACAGGCCAAGCAGAGGAAGCAAGGAGCAGAGAAAGCTGGAGGGGTGGGAGGAGGGCCTCATGGACAGAGCAGAGCATCACCCGCAGTATCCGGTCCTTCCCACTGGTGCCACAGGGGGTTGATGAAGTTTTCACCAGTCTGCTTGCAGAAATTTATTGGATTTGGTCTCAGAGGAGGCTCTTTGTCTTCGTTTTTGGCTGGAAATAAAACAGAGGCAGTGTTACAGCTGCAGGGAAGAAGCTGAATTTTAAAAAGCTGTAGAAAGGGTAGGAAAGGCATCTGGATCAGGTCCCCGCGGTCCTGTCTGTGTGCTCTGGGGCCTAGCTCATAGCAGCTGTGGGGTGAGGGGGTGGGGGTGGGGGAGATGGTGGACGTGGCCAGGGTGTGATTCAGCTGGAGAGTCAGTCTGGGAAATCACTGAGAACCCCTGCAAGAGCCGTGTTAGCTTTTTGTATTTGACGATTGCCCTGAGTGGTGTCAAGTACTCATCCAGGCTACTGGTTAAGGTGAACCTTTGTTTCCTGCTCTGTCATATGTGCTAGATGGTACCATGGGCTCACCATGGATGGGCCTTGAGGAACTCGTTTCTCCATCACAAAGGATTATTTGTGGGAAAGCCATACCCTTTATTTTACTTAAGAAAGTAAAAGACTGGGACTTCCCTGGTGGTCCAGTGGTTAAGGCTTTGCCTTCCAGTGCAGGGGCTGTAGGTTTGATACCTGGTCCGGGAGCTGAAATCCCACATGGCTCCTGGCCAAAAAAACCAAAACATGAAACAGAAGCAACATTGTAACAAATTCAGTAAAGACTTACAAATTGGTCCACATCAAAAAAAAATTAAAGTGAAAAATGTGAAAGCACAAGACTTGTGTTAGTGTTATTTCAAAAATCACATTGTTTGCGTCTTATTTGCCAGTTGATTGTGAACTTTCCAGAAGAAATGTATACAAAAATTCTGAAATGGAAAATAGTTGTGACAAACTGATTTATTTCCTCTTACTCTGTTGCTAGAGACAAGTGATTATTTGAGTGGATAGGAAGTTAGGTGGTCCTAGCAGTCTTCTTGAAGTCATGGGAAATTCACAGTTTGAGTCAGTAAGTTGGCTGTCGTGAAACTCAGTTGGTAAATTCCTAAGAGCCCATAGATTTAATGCATGAGACCTTGAAGCTCCTTTTCTGAAGTCCTGTGTAGCTTTCAAAAGTTTTCCATCCACCGGGGAAATGACAAAATGCAGAGGTCCTTTGAAATTGGGTTGTGTACAAGCATGTTTAAATGCTGTTCTGATTGTTTTACAAAGGAGTGATCCTAGGCAGACAGCTTCTAGAACTGGTCAACAATGCTTTCCTCCCACTGAATTTTCACTACAGTCATATAAGAATATGAGATGGTAGCCATTTTCAAAAAGCATACACCAAGCCCAATGTCTGTATCATCCAGATG
Organism: Giraffa tippelskirchi; assembly: GCF_054371585.1. NCBI lineage: Eukaryota > Metazoa > Chordata > Mammalia > Artiodactyla > Giraffidae > Giraffa > Giraffa tippelskirchi. The sequence goes on from NC_137285.1 coordinate 55,253,411, forward strand.
GGGAGGGTGAAGTGACCACTTAATCTCTTAAGAATTTCAGCATGGAAGAGAATATATGTTTTAAACTTGTGTGTTTACTAAGGATAAACAAGTCTTTTTTGTTTTTTTTTTTTCAAATTTTGTAGCAGATACACCCCCACCTGCTTACCTGCCTCCTGAAGACCCCATGACCCAGGATGGCTCTCAACCCATGGACACAAATATGATGGCGCCTTCTCTGCCCTCAGAAATCAACAGAGGAGGTAAAATGAACTGCTGCTTATTCTCTTTTTAGAATCTGAAGTTCTCTGTCCAAACGTTGCTTTCTCTCACAAATTTTTATTAGTCTTGAAAAAGATAGCTATATGAAAAAGAGCACTTACAATAAAAGAATTTCAGTAGAAAGAATTCCTTGGATTCCAAATAAACCTTTTATATGAAGAACAGACACACCGATTTAGCTAATGAAAGTTTAAATATAATTGTGCAGCCATCTGTTTAGAGCCTTAGTACTTAATACTTCCAAATTGGTGATGAAAGAATATTTTTAAATGAAAGACAAAGGGATGTTGAGGGGGAAAAAATGAGTATAAAATTGAAGTAGAGTTTTCACTGGTGATTTCCAAAATGAAAAGTTCATATAACAAGGCTTTCCAGAAGCTTCTTTTGTTGTCAGGATAAATATGCATAAGCCCCATCTTCTTTCTGGCCCTCATCTAGAATAGTGGCAGCTGAACCAAACTAATAGCATTTGTTCCATGTGTGCCTGCTTCAATTAATGCAAATTGAAGGACTTCTCAGGTAGCTCAGTGGTAAAGAATCTGCCTACAATGAAGGAAACACAGGTTTAGTACCTGGCTTGGGAAGATCCCCTGGAGTAGGAAACGGCAACCCACTCCAGTACTCTTGACCCACTCCAGTACTCTTGCCTGGAGAATTCCAAAGAACGGAGGAGCCTGGCGGGCTACAGCCCATGGGTCACAAAGAGTCTGACTTCGTGACTAAACAACAAGAATGCAAATTGAAGTTAAAATACAAGTTCATTATTAGGTATGTCTTATTTCATTCTTAGCACCTTTTTAAGTAAAGGACTGGAAATAACCTCAGACTTTGTCAGAGTCGCTGATATTTTTTAAGTTTTTCAAAGTTGATGATGAACTCAAGAGAATTTTCCTTCAATGTGCAGTGCAATAAATTGGAAGTTACACCTCTTTAAGGTATAAACATTTCTTATACCTTTTATTGGCTATGTGTTTTATTTTTTTACTGACTCTGGATTTCGATAATCTGTGGAACATCCTCTCAAACATCTAATTATGAGCTGACAAAGATTCTGGTTGGGGAAAATAACTATCTCACACATCTTTGGAATGTGTATTTGGGGAACAGAAAAGAATGGGCACAGCCTGAAACAGTTACAAGCGTGTGGACCGGCGGCCATGGCTGTTAAGCCCAAAATGTCTGATTTCAGAAAACAGACCTTTAATTGGCTTTCAAATTTTTCCTTTAAATGGCTTAAAATTGCTTCCCCATTAGAAAGGAAGTTTACAGCCTGTTGCCTATTTTTTATAAATAAAGCTTTATTGGGACGTAGCCATGTTTATTCATTACGTATTATCTGTGGCTGTTTTTGCACAGCTAGGGCACAGTTGCAGAGAAGGCAATGGCAGTCCACTCCAGTAGTCTTGCCTGGAGAATCCCATGGACGGAGGAGCCTGGTGGGCTGCCGCCTGTGGGGTCGCACAGAGTCGGACACGACTGAGCAACTTCACTTTCACTTTTCACTTTCATACATTGGAGAAGGACATGGCAACCCACTCCAGTGTTCTTGCCTGGAGAATCCCAGGGACAGGGGAGCCTGGAGGGCTGCTGTTTATGGGGCCACACAGAATCGGACACGACTGAAGCGACTTAGCAGCAGCAGCAGGGCACAGTTGAATAGCAGCCATAGAGACCATGTGGCCTCCAAGACCTTACTGGCCATTTACAGAAAAAAATTGTCAGTTTCCAAGCTAGATGAATAGTACTTTGAATGATCCTGGTAGCTGATTAAAGCCTTCTCTTAATGATGTTGCAGCCTTCTTTAAGATTTGGCACCTGTAAATCTGAAAGAACATTGCTGATTGAAATAACAGCTGATTGACATGGGATGACACTTAGCAATCATGGAAGATGGTGTTTGGTTTCAACTCACCTGCTTAAGTGTATAAAGCAGCTAATGTATGGATGGATTTTTTTAATGATTATTTTTCTTAATTTCTTTTCCTTATTCTAAAGTAAAGAGCGTTTTAATATTCACGAAGGTTGATGTTCAGAACACAGAGGTCGTTCTCCTTTAACAGAGTTCATGCTTCCAACATGGATTTTCTTTTTTTTTTTTTTTTAAATGATTGTATACTTCAGGCTTCATAAAAACTTCAGATCATTGCATATTGGCACAGTGGAAATATATGGTTTGTATTCCTGAAATCTCTAAAGCAGTGATATAAGAGGTTTTACTGCAGAAGGAACTTATCTTTAGAACCTTTTAGTTGCAAATGTTTAGAAGCATGTTCTGTTTGGAGATTTGTTAGTCTTAAGAGATTTGACTTAACAAGCTGCATCCTGTCAGTAAAGTTGGGTAATTTCCATTGTTGGCCCATTCTGGGAATGGAGAGACAAAACACACCTGCTCTGCATGACTTAAAGCAAATATAAGGAAGTTAGCATGAAATCTGGGTGAGAGAGATATGATTCATCCAGGAAGAATGGCCAGCTGGCAAGATTTCTTCCTGACTTTGAGGACTGGAGCAAGGCTGTAACTGTGAGAGTTATTGGCAACGTGAAGTAAAGTAACTTCTTATCAATAATTAGAAACTGATTTTCATTGCTTTGAAAAAGCATCAGCATACTGAGGCATTGTCCAGAGTCATTCCTTTTTTGTGCCAGCACCTTTGGCATATTTCCTGTCCTCTATTGTTCTCTCCCCACTTGTTTTTTTCACTTGCCATTTGTTGCCTTTCTTTAGATGGTGAGCCAGGGTCAGTGGTGGGGTCATTTCCATTTTGGCAAATTATAGAGCCAGCAGTGTACTAGGAGTGTCTAGCACATACTGCTGTGTGCCTAGCTGTCATCTTATTGATCCGATGGCCATCAGAGAAAATCATCTTCCAATGGAAGGTGAATGCCCCACTTAGTCAGGAGTACCTGCTTCCGAGATCAGAGATAAACTCTGTACATGATAATAATGGTGGCTGTGTCACGTCTTCATTCCAGAGCCTGAGCCATCTTTACACCACAGTTTCAGTTTTCGAACGCCTGGGGCTCCCCGTGGTTGACTGGAAGCTTTCCTTTCTTGCAGATGTTCAGGCAGTTGCTTATGAGGAACCGAAACACTGGTGCTCCATTGTCTACTACGAGCTCAATAATCGTGTGGGCGAAGCGTTCCATGCCTCCTCCACGAGCGTGTTGGTGGATGGCTTCACCGATCCTTCCAACAACAAGAACCGCTTCTGCCTCGGGCTGCTCTCCAACGTTAACCGGAATTCCACCATCGAAAACACCAGGCGGCACATCGGGAAAGGTGAGCCTTCACCGGAGCTTCTCTTGAATGTCTGTGTGTTGTGTTCTCCTTCCCCCAGAACTGAGCGACAGTCATTCCTGGAGCCAACGCCAGATACCTGCTCCAGTCTGTAAATATTTTTTCAATTTGTGTCATCAGGAAGTTCTTCATTTCCCAATCAGTGATTTTTGTGGTCTACTGACTCATAATTGTTATTTAATTAGTTGAAATTGTGATGTGCTATTTGGGGATACTATTCTATCATATGTTTCGCTGCAGAACAAAATAGCTGTTAAAAATTCTTTACAACCTAAAACTAAAGCAAATGCAAACAAGTAAACTCTAATGTATTTTAAGTGGAATACATTAACTTACTGGAAAAAAAAATTCAAAATAACTTATGAATATAGTAGTAATGCAGGAGACTTGGGTTCAGTCCCAGGGTTGGGAAGATCCCCTGGAGTAGGAAATGGCAACCCAGTCCAGTATTCTTGCCTGGGAAATCCCATGGACAAAAGAGCCTGGTGAGTTGCAGTCCATGGGGTCGCAAAGAGTCGGACACAACTGAGCGACTAACATAGTATTTGCATATCCTTGGCCTGGGCCAGGTAAGGTAGAGTGCCAACAAACATATCCTGAACTCTTTAGTGGCAGAATGAAGGAAACAGTTATGAAACTTTAAGATGTATTCATATTATAAAATTAAGCAAATAACTAAATGTGTGGATGTTGTGGGGAACCTGGGTTTTCACTGTAGTATAAGAGACATACAGGTGTGGAGGAGGGTAAAAAATAAACCCTGTGGAAGTTCTAGTGTGAAGTTATGATTTTAGTAATGTGTATATGTGTGTGTGCATGCATGTTTGTGGTCTCCTGTATATGTGTGTCTATGAAGGCCTATGTATTGGGTTGGCCAAAAAGTTCAGATCTTTTTCCACGTTACAGAAAAAGCTGAACAAACTTTTGGACCAATCCAATAGATGTGTTTCTGCGTGCATATAGTTTCTGATTCATCTGCTGGGTTCGATCTGTATGCATATAGTTTTTGATTCATATGCTGAAAGGGTCAAGAGGCAAAGATACCCAACAGTAAGCACATACAGTGATCAGATCATCACTTCTTGACACCCTGCTGCTAGAGAGGAGCCCAGACTTTGGAGAAAGGGCTGACTTCAAGGCTGGAACAGGTGGGCACAAGATGAGTGTAGAATGTTTTGTTATGTCCGAAAGTCAAGAAATATGAACGCATGATGGAGGCATGTGACAGGAGCCAACTTGAAGTGATTTTCCCCTGCCAACTTGGACAGTTGAAACACTGAAATAATTAAATACAGTGATGAGTTTTAAACCACTGGAGAACAATAGTAATTCATAAGTCCATACCAATAATAGATAAGTAAATGAATGGTGAAGGCTGATGGCTAGATATAGTGTGAGTTGGTGGAAAGTCTCCATTTTGCAGCCCATCAGGCAAGAATCGTCAATGGATGCTAAGTATAGAGAGAATTTTTTTATGAGAATCAGGGTATTTGTATGATTTTTAAGTGTCTCCTCACAGACTGCCTATTACTTACAAGGGAGAGTAAAACTCAGTTGTTGTATCCTGGAGAAATTGGAGAACAACTTGACTAGGCGGTCAAAATTATCATCACCAGTGAGAGGCAGGTGGCTATCATATGTCTGCAGCTTTGGTACCCTGATGAGGAAGTAACATAACCTACAGAGAATTCCAGTTGAGAATGCAAATCTGAATCTAATCACAGGGTACCTTCAGACAAACCACAGATGAGGAACATTCCATTAAAAAGGGTGAGGAGGGACTGTATTCTTCCAAAATATCAATGTCAAAAGACAAAGATGTGAGACTATTCCAGATTAAAAAGAGGCTGATGAGATACCACAGCTCTGTAGTAATCTGACCCTGGTCATGACCGTGTACCATACAGGGAAAAAAAGACTACAGAGATTATTATTGGGGTTAGCAGACAAAGTTAGAATATGTGGTAGGAAGGATAGACGTAGTTTATCAATGTTAAGTGCATTGGCATTGCTAACTGTACTGTGGCTTGTAAGAGAAGACTTCTCTTCTTAGGAAATACACACTTAAGTATTTAGGGGTAAAGGGCCATCATGAAATGGTCCAGGAAGAAATTATGTATGTCTTTTATATTTATAGATCAACGGAGAGAGACATCTATCCATCTGAGAGTCCTGTGTCAGGATATATACACATGTGTGTGTATGTGAGGGTGTGTGTGGAAGAATAGATGGAGGGAGGTACCCATGATGAACATATGGAGTGTATTGTCACAACAGATGGATCTGGATAATGGTTTTATGGGTGTTCTTTGTTCTGTTTTTCTTTGTTGTTTGTTCTGTTTCTCTAAGCTTGAAATTATTTCCAGAGTAAAAACTTTTTAAATGACCTCTTGTGAAATTTAAACCAAATTAAAAGGTTATTTAATAGATCCTTAAAAGACATTGGAGATGCAGTTGAGCATTTAATCCTGGAAACAAAAATAACTCCTCTTAAAGCAGGAATTGATAGATAGTTCCTTAGTATGGTTAAGGCAAAAAAAAAAAATCTAAACTACACATTTAATGATGGAATGCAGAACTTAGGTTCATAGCATATAGATATCTTCCTGTGGTCTGTAAACCCCTGAAACTATATATAAACACAGTTTTGCATACATTTGGGACAGAGGAACATATTTTTCATTACGTTCTAAAGTTGACCATTACTGCAAAGTAGTAAAAAGCCATTGTACTCTGGAACATTCCTAATAGCAATTAGGAAGAAAACATTCTGGGAATGCTGCTAAAATCATTCCAGATGCCTTGACTAGAAGCACGCAAATGAAGATTTATAAATAATGGAAATAAGCCAAAATTATCATTATTTGTAGATGATATAATTAATTGATAATATTCTTGGGATCGGCTCTTGACGTGAAATTAGAAGGCCAAAAACTCTTGATGTATTTTGCCGAATTACTCTCCAGGAAGTTTTTATTAATTTTCAGTCATACCAGAAACTTATGAGTGTCCTTCCATTTTTACTCATTCAAAATTACTTACGGTGATTGTGTCTAGTAAAATGATAGGATCGTTTATCTAGAAACTGCTAACGAATCTATTTTTAGAAATTGTATATCAGTTTTCTTTAATCTGGCAAAAACCAGTTAGAAAAATATAATGGAGAGAAAATCACATTCTTAGCAGCAACAGAATGCATAAATAACCTGAACCAGCGATATATGAGGATTATATAAAGAAAACCAAATTTAACTGAGAGAGAAAGAAAGTTTGAATAAATAAATGGCAGTTGATGTTCCTTAAAGACAAGACTTAATATTGTGAGAGCATTATAAGGATATTCATTCTTCCTAATTTAATTCATAGTTTAAAACAATCCATGTCAGAATCACAGTGTGATGTTTTTTGAAAGTTGAAAGATGTATATTCTGCATATTATCTGGAAGTATGTATTAAAGGGGCTTCCCTGGTGACTCAGACGGTAAAGAATCTGCCTGCAATTTGAGAGACTTGGGTTGGATCCCTGGGTATAAATTAGTGAAAATAGCTAAATTTTTTAATGGAGGAGTAAAGAAAAAAATCTTGAGGTGAGGGTTAATAAAAGATTATGAAGCTACAGTTAAATCAGTATGTAGACAAAGCAATAGAATAAAATAAACTAAGGCTGTACTATATATAAAAGTTTAATGTGTGTTGGGTAAAACATAACAAATTGGTAGACTGTTTCAATGGTCCTGTAATAACAAAATTAGCTTTGCAGGGAGGCTAAGAGTACAAACCCTGACCTCAGTTGACATATGCAGGTGGATTAATGAGTTGAATTATTTTAAGGCAAGCTATTGAAAAGTTCGAAGAAAATATACTGATCAGAGAGGCAGAGATTTTCTAAGCATAAAAAGCAACAGAAAAGTTAACAAGAGATTTGTCTACTTAGAGATTTCAAACTTCTGTGGATTAAAGAAAAACAATAGCATGAACAAAATTAAAAGACAAAGGACTAGCAGGGAAACAAATAGGAAATAAATTATTTATATCTTTCCTATATGTGCAGCTCATAAAAAATATTAAAATACTGGAACTCCGGTGGGATAAATAGGTAAGAAATATGAACAGTAAATCCACAAGAGAAACACAGATGGTGAGTAAGCAGAGGAGCACATATCCAGACTCACGTGCAAATTAAAACAATATTGTTTTCCAGCTATAAATTAGGGGAATTTTGTTGTGTTTTAAACTCAGACTCAATACTGGCATGGGTGAAATGAGAAAGGCACACATCTACTGCTGGAGACATGTAAATTGATATGAGCACTCTGGCAAAGTGAATCAAAAGCCTTCGATCCAATGACTTAACTTCCAGGAGTCTCTCTTAAGGATATTATCAAGGATTATGTGGCGACATTGATCATGGCATTGTTATCATAGCAGAAAATTAGCATTGACAGAATGGTCCAGTAATGGGAGAATCCTTTAAATAAATTGTTGTGTTCATTCAGTCATGGAAATGTGTTAAATGTTCGCAAAGGAAGTTTAGTGATAGCCAAGACCCAAAACGATGTGTATTCATAGTTACTACCTCTGGGCCACTAAAGGAGTGATCATGTTTTCTGCTTCTATATATTTTGCTTTGCTTTCTAAATTTTCTAAAATGAAAATTCCTCATTTTTATAATCAGGAAAAAAGCAAAAAAACAAACACACACACCCTCAAACTGTTTTCTCTACATCAGACAGAAAAATGGGCTTCTGCTCCAGCAGCGATTTAATTGTTACAGGAATCTTAGCCATTGTGTATACTTATAAACACAGCACACAGTATTTTGGATAAGACAATAGTTTTAGCACTGACTAAGCCTTGCCAGAGTTACCTGCAAGGTCCATTGTTGAAAGCCACATGGGATGTGACTCTGTTTGCTGGGTGGCCTGTAATGATATGGGGCTTTGTCAGAGTGGTTTTTTTTCCCCTTTCATTTTTTTTTTTTTTAAGGATTGGATAAGATCAATTTCCTACACTCCTGGCACTCAAGATCTCACTGGAAGAAGTTTGGAGCAGATAATAATTCAGCGAGATCATATTCTACACTGAATGATTTTTTCTGGGCTTTTTTCCCTGGACCTTTCCTTCTTTCAGCTCTCAGCAATACTTCCTCCACCTGTGGTTTTCTGGTTCCTTTACTCCTCTTGATCCTCCCTTTCCTTACCCTAAAATTTTTTGAACAGCTTAGCTGCAGAATAAATACAAGAGAGCTTATATGATGAATATGTGTAGAATCCTATAATCAAGTCCAGCTTTATTATGCTATATTTTTTAAGCGAGACTGTGCTCTCAAACCGTGGCCAAATAGGACATTAAATGCTTTTCAAAATGAAATTGCTACCCTCTGTTAACTGATTTTTAAGTTAACACACTTTGCTGTGTTATTAAATATTTTCTAGAAACTGTCTAGACATGCATGTTGACATATGGACTTTGTATTAACTAATATCGTTAACTAAGATTTTATCAATTGTGCAAGACTTGGAGAATGTTTATCTAATAACCGTGTAAATTTACATTCTGAAGCTACAGCGATGCTTGTCAGCTGTGAAAAGCAATAATAACCACACTCTATGCTTGTCTTCCCGCAGGAGTTCATCTTTATTATGTTGGAGGTGAGGTATATGCCGAATGCCTCAGTGACAGTAGTATTTTTGTGCAAAGTCGGAACTGCAACTACCATCACGGATTTCATCCCACTACTGTTTGCAAGATCCCGAGTGGGTGTAGTTTGAAAATTTTTAATAACCAAGAGTTTGCTCAGTTACTGGCACAGTCTGTGAACCACGGCTTCGAGACAGTCTACGAGCTCACAAAGATGTGTACTATTCGCATGAGCTTTGTGAAGGTAAGTGGTTCTGATTCCTCTGGTCAGGGTTTAATGCACTTCTGCATTATATGTAAATCTGTATCCTCTTGATATGTGTCTGTAGACACCAACCTATTATCTAGCCATTTTAACCTTTAATAAGATGTCAACTATTGGGAAAATATCATTGGAATGTCGAAGTGTTTGTGTTAAATGTTAATAATAGGCTTTTTAAAACTTTTCCTCATTTGAGTAGCGCTATTTTATCTATTGTAATATTATTAGACTATGTTATATATATATAACATACATACTCTAAATGCATGGTTGTCTTATGAGATCAATCCTATAAACACCCCCCTCTTTTTCTTAATTCTATATTTGTTAGTATTTTTATGATGATGAACACTTGGTGCTTTTGTTTCAACAATAAGCAAGTGATTTTTTTTGTAGAGTCAAAGTTTTTTTTGAAAGTAAAAGTTCATCACACAGGGATTTATTTTTAATTGGTTCAGGATTTTTTTTAATGGTTCCAGGAAAGCTTGTAATTTTGTTATAATTCAAGAGTTTAATAAGGCCCTTGCCTCCGCACTAAGATTATGCTGTTAGGTTTGAGGAGGGTGAAGGTTATAGACATTGTTCACCAGAATCGACTTCTTTGCTGCCTCTTCTTCTGCCTCTGAGAAGTAAAAATTCTAAGATGCCATCAAAGTGTAAAAAAAGTTCAAATATCTGATTAAATTTATAAGTCAGTAGGTGGCTCAGTGGTAAAGAATCCACCTGCAACGCAGGAGACACAGGTTCGATCCCTGGGTCAGGAAGATCCCCTGGAGGAGGAAGCGGCAACCCACCCCAGTGTTCTTGCTTGGAAAATCCCACGGACCGAGGAGCCTGGCGGGCTTCAGTCCGTGGAGTCACAAGAGAGTCAGACACGACTTGGCGACTAAACCACCACCACCACCGCCAACTTATTGTGGCTGACTTGTCTCTGAATTCTCAAACATAGATTTTCCTTCTCTGTTACCCTCAGTAGCAAAACTAATTACATATTTGGGCGAGGCAATCACCTTTCATGTCCTCTCCTCAGAAGCTCACTGAACTTGTTGTTAGACCTGTTCTGTGATGAATTTATTACAGAGGATAATTTTGGAACCTTACTTTGTTAATCATCCTTTACATCAGAGATAACTTTTCCCTGAAAATCATTTTTTCCCTACTTCTCTGAGTCATGTTAGGAGAGTTTCACTGTGTCCTCTTAGTGTTTGTTTTCTTGAAACATAATTCAGCAGTTTCTTACAGCCGAGTCTGGTACCTTTCAAGTACTGAAGGAGGTTTTCTACCTTTTAGAGAGGTTTTCCCATATGCTGTATACCTGTGAGACTACAAAGAGCTTTCTCATCCATTATTAATGTGCACGGTTTAATTTTTTTTTTAACTTTATTCTTTTTTTTTTTAAGATTTTTTTTTTGATTGAACCATTTTTAACATCTTTATTGAATTTGTTACAGTATTGCTTCTGTTTTATCATTTGGTTTTTTGGGTCACGAGGCATGTGGGATCTGAGCTCCCTGACCAGGGATCGAACCCATAGCTCCTGCACGGGAAGGCGAAGTCTTAACTACTGCACCACCAGTTACAGTTCTTCAGTCACTAAGTTATGTCCGACTCTTTTCAACCCCTTGGACTGCACCTCGCCAGGCTTCCTTGTCCTCTGTCTCCTGGAGTTTGCTCAAACCCGTGTCCATTAAGTCGGTGATGCCGTCCACCCATCTCATCCTCTGTCATCCCCTTCTTCTCCTGCCTTCAATCTTTCCCAGCATCAGGGATCACCAGGGAAGTCCCTCATTTTTGACTTAGCATTTTGACTAAAATGAATTTTAAAATTAGGATGGTGACTTGCCAGCATTTTTTGTGTTTATTGTTTTTATTGAAAGGGAGGAAATATAATAAATAAAACATGAAGATCCATGTTCTAATTCTGTTGTGTGATTAAGGCCCAGAGATTCCTTCCTGATCCCCCTGTTCATTATCTTTAAAATGGGTGGCTGTAGTTAGGGAACTGGGGTCCCTTGATGAGTCCATTATTATTATCAAAGGACCACTCTAGGAGAATTTACGACTGTAATGCTCCAATTGACTTTCTTCTCAAATTTATTTCTTATTGATTACCCAGTCAATTTTAATGATTTTACTTTTACAGATTTTTAATTATTTACTTTTACACAAGTGAAAACCACCTTTACACTAATAAAAAGTGTTTATAATCAAAGACATGCATTAAAAATAGATTAGCATTTCATTCATTCAGGAAACATTTTTTAGCACCGTTCCAAAATAGCAATACAAAGATGATAAAACACCTAAAGTCTCTAGCTTCAAGATGCTGATGGCTCATTCTGTGTTTAATTATAATATAAATTGATAAGGACTGGAATGAAGGGTTATACAAGCTATAAAGGACAAGGCTGAGAAGCTAGATTTGGAGAGTTAAACATTTTAACCTCTTGCTGACATGATAACGGGCAGCTACTTACTATATTAACAACAAAAAATGTGATCACTGTACAGCCTTGTTCTTTATTAGCATAAGCACTACATACTTTTCCCTCAGCATCTTAGAGAAAGGATATAAAACATTTTAATAATATTAATAGCCGATTTTGTACTATTTTGTGAAGATGATCAATTTTGGACTTTAAACATGTATTTTATAAATTATTTGCACAGTAAATTCCCCATATGTGAAAATTCTAAGTCGTTTCAGCTCAGCAAGTATCTCTAAAGCTTCTGCTTTGTGCCAATCACTGTGCTAGGTGTTTGAGATAAAAAATAAGTGAGATCTGGTCTCTACCTTCAAAGAAGGAAGGAAAGTCGCTCAGTCGTGTCCGACTCTTTGCGACCCCGTGGACTGTAGCCTGCCAGGCTCCTCTGTCCATGGGATTCTCCAGGCAAGAATACTGGAGTGGTTTGCCATTTCCTTCTCCAACCTTCAAAGAACTTACTGTCTAGTGCAGGAAACGTACACTTAAACCTTTTAATTAAAGTTAGCAGTATGTTGATATATGTACAGATGCATGGATGTTTATACCTATGCGGTTCATATATTTCACGTTTCTTCTGGAAGTTCTGATATTCTGGTACATTTCTTAAAATTCCTGAGATAGATAAAGAGAACCCAGCCTTCTCTGACATCTCTCAGGAAACAAGAGTTTATCAGTATCTCATATGCCTTCGTCCACCACACCTGTAAGGATTTGATGTTTGCAATAGCAAAATTATTTTTCTCTTTTTCATAGAGACTTTTCTTCAGTCAGCTTTCATGTCCTAATTCAGTAAATCCTGAAGGTCTCTGGCAAGCTACCCTCTTGGACAAATGATCCAAGTCACTGGCTAGGTGTTACTAATAGATTTTTGGATACTTAAGTGCTTCTGCCAGATGTGCTTAGAGATCACAAGGTCAGGAGCTCTGTGTTAGCAAGGGAACTGTCAGTGGCTGAATAGGGAGAAACAGAATGTCAGTTTGTCCTACATACCTTTTTTTCTTATTTTCTTGATGATAAGAATTTAACAGTACCTGTCATCATAGTATCAGTAACATAATGGACAATGAAAATGAAAGTTACAAAGTGGCTGTTACAGCAGCCTTATAGTGTAGTTTGGGCTTCTGTGGTTCAGACGGTAGAGAATCTGTCTGCAGTGCAGGAGACATGGGTTCAATCCCTGGGTTGGAAAGATTCCCTGGAGAAGGGAATGGCAACCCACTCCAGTATTCTTACCTGGAGAATTCCACGAACAGAAGAGCCTGGCGGGCTGCAGTCCTTGGGATCACAAAGAGTCGGACATGACTGAGCAGTTAACACTTAATAATGTAGTTTAAAATTTTCATTCCCTGAGACTCGTACTCTTTTTTTTTTTTTTTAATTTTTTTGGCCATACTGCATAACACGCGGGATCATAAGTTCCCCAACCAGGGATCCAGCCTGAGCCCCCTGCAGTGGAAATGCAGAGTGTTAACCCTGGACCACCAGAGAAGTCCCCTAAGACCACTGCTTCTTAATTGGAATCCACATATGGTCTTTGGGAGGCTATGAAATTGTCTGCCAAATCATGTGTACACATCTGTGTTGTGAAGAGAATGGTATCTTTAATCGGAGCGTCTGGTTGGGTGAGCTATTTTTACTCCGTAAGTTGAACCACTGAGTCAAGCACGTTAAATGACTTCCACTGTTGTTTCTAGGGCTGGGGAGCAGAATACCACCGCCAGGATGTTACTAGCACCCCCTGCTGGATCGAGATCCATCTGCACGGCCCCCTCCAATGGCTGGATAAAGTTCTTACCCAGATGGGCTCACCTCATAACCCTATTTCATCCGTGTCTTAAACGCCTCAGGCTTCTGCCTCTGGAAAACTATTGAGCCTTGCATGTACTTGAAGGATGGATGAGTCAGACAACCATCTGAACTGACAAAGGAGCCTTGACAATACTTGACCTCTGTGACCAACTGTCGGATTCAGAAATTGAAAAACCGGGGTAACATCCTGTTGATATCAAGAACCTGTTTAGTTTACATTGTAACGTTGGATTGTAAAATCAACTAAAATGCATACTTTTTAGCAGGACTTTGTGTATAGTTAAAGGAGAGACGGCCAAGCCAGGGACAAATCACCTATTGGGAAACCGATCCTAAGAGAGTCTTTTGTGTTTGGCACTTTAAGGTCATCGTTTGGCAGAAGTTAAGCATTAATAGTCTTTCTGACGTGTGTTTTTATCAGGTCTAGAGCCCGTGCGGAGTCTTCTCTTCGTGGGTTTTCATAATATTTTAAAACTATCCGTTTAGTAAAGGTTTTTGTTTGTTTTTTAAGTAAAGGTTAATCTTGGTGATATACATAGTAATCTTTCTAAAATTGTATGCTGACCATAATGCTGTCAGAATAATGTTAGACATACGCTCTTTGCTAAATATATATGTACAGAATATTTGAAAGGTAAGAATTGATTAGACTAGTGGGTTTAGGAGTATTGAAGGGGGCGGGGGGAGAGGGAAGTGACAAATGTAGAAAATACTGTAAAAATGCAGTTTGTTGCTTTAAAAAAACAAACTAATGTCTGAATTTTGCTGTGTTTCAATTTTTTAGAGATTTTATCCTTTTTTTTTTTTTTTTTGCATCTTCTATCTCATCCTCTCCAAAAAAAAAAAAGAGTTATGCAGTTGGTTAATTCATGTAACTGTGAGGGCAAATGAATAATTCCTTCTGTTCTAAAATTGACTGCCTATGTATTTCAGTACCAGTTGAATGGAGTTGCTTGAATTTAATAAGGAGTTTTTACGGAGTTTACAATACAGAAATAGGCTTTAATTTTCAAGTGAATGATTTGCCAAACCTAGTAACTCTGTTAAATATTTGGAGGATTTAAAGAACATCCCTGTTTAAGCCAATTTCAAACTTAAAAAAAATTTTTTTTGTACTATGCTTGGTTTTATTTTTCTTCTGCTAATCTTTTATATTCACTTACGCTCTCATACATTGAGTACTTTTATTCCAAAACTAGTGGGTTTTCTCTACTGGAAATTTTAAATAAACCTATCATTATTGCTTACTTTGATTAAAAATTTGTTGTTTCCTTTTTTCACACGTAAGATTTTAGAATTCATAAAATTCACTACTCTCTTGAGAGATTTTTCTCAAATATTCTTTCCCAAACATAACTAAATGACTAAAAAACTAAATTGCAGAGGCAGGGAGACTTAATCATGAAAAGAGCAGTGCATGTCTGCTCAGTCACTAAATCATATCTGAACTCTTTGTAACCCCCTGGACTATAGAGGAGCCCGCCAGGCTCCTCTGTCCATGGGATTCTCCAGGCGAGAATACTGGAGTGGGTTGCCATTTCCTCCTCCAGGGGATCTTCCCAACCCTGGGATGGAACTCCAGTCTCCCGGGTCTCCTGCGTTGGCAGGCAGAATCTTTACCATTGCACCACCTGGGAAGGCCAAAAAGAGCAGAGTCACTTTAAATCAGAAAAGAAAGGATATAAAGGAACTTTAAATGTGAAGAAGAAAACAGACGTGCTCAACTTGGAATTCCGGATCTAAATGCACAAGATTTTTTTATGTGAGGAATTTCAGCAGCAGCTGTTATTGGTGGATACCTCTCAGTCAACCAGAAGTCCCAATTACTAAATTTCAGATGGGGATGCAAGGGTGACTGTGAAAGGATGTGTGTGACACTGGAGGAGGAAGGAAAACTAAAATTGCACCAGGACAGAATAATTGCCTCTGCCATCTCCTGGGGACTGGGCTGATCCCATTCTCTCTCTCAGCCCCACCCTACTCCCAACACTGAGTTGGCCCATGAAGGACACAAATTTGGGGAGACTCAGATTCTTCCCTGGCCAAACAGATCCCACTGTTTCTCCTGTCCATTTTTGTACCGCTTTCCTGGGGGTATTTATCAACCTCATTTATTCTCCAAACTATGACCAAGCAGAAATTTCCACTGCATCTTGCTGTCTCCAAACACATCATGAGGTAAGCGTAGCGTCAGATGGAAGACCTCCGTCGTAACACACATTCATACGTGCACTGCTGAGTCGTTTCACTGCTGTGAACCTCTGTGCCTTCATCTGTAGAATGGAGATAATGTTGTTGTGTCCTCACCACAAAGGTGAGGAGAGGATCTTTTGGAAGAAAAATACGTGTGAATATACCCTGAAAACATAGCTGCCCTGCAAGTATGTTGTCAGTGTTTGCTTGGATCCTCTCCGTACTCTGTTTTCCCCCTTACCTACTGAGTCATTCCTGGCACAGGTATCTGGATACCCCATGGTGATTGGTATGCATCTGTGCTAAGTCCCTTCAACAAAGGCTGACTCTATGCGAACCTATGGACCATAGCCCACCAGGCTCCTCTGTCCATGGATTCTCCAGACAAGAATATGGGAGTGAGTTGCCATGCCCTCCTTCAGGGTATCTTCCCGACCCAGGGATCGAACCCACATCTCTTACACCTTCTGCACTGGCAGGCAGGCTCTTTACCACTAGCACCACATGGGAAGCCCATGGTGATGAGTGAGCTATAATAAAGAGATTAACACAAACTTCCCTGGTGGTCCAGTGGCTAAGAATCCACCTTGCAATGCAGGGGACGTGGGTTCAATCCTTGAGTGGGGAGTTAAGATCTCCCTTGGTTGGAGAAACTAAGCCTGCAAGCCACAACTAGAGATTCTGTACGCTGCAAGGAAAGATCCTGCATGATGCAACTAAGACCTGACAAAGCCAAGCACATAATTAAAAAATGAAAAATTAACAAAGTTATCAGGATTCAGCAATGAAGTATAACTGGAAACTGTCTAAGAATAAAGAGCTCAGGTCAGGATTTCTCACCTTGTTCTTAGTGGACAGCTATTTTTCACTTTTCCCATGTTCCTGGGGCTGCCTATGGGGACAGCTGTGCAAGTGGTGTTGCTACACAGGCAGCCAGCTTGGAAATCTACCAGGTGAAACTCCCAGATGGTCCATGGGCCCTAGGAGTTGGCAGTATGGAGCCTCTATCAGCCCTTCATGCTCAACAGCGATTATTTGTAGTTTTGGAAAACTCCTGGGACTATTTTCATCAGCCGTGTGTGTGCTAAGTCATTTCAGTAGTGTCCAGTTCTCTGTGACCCTAGGGACTGTAGCCCACCAGGCTTCTCTTTGTCCCTGGGATTCTCCAGGCGAGAATCCTGGAGTGGGTTGCCATTTCCTCCTCCAAGGGATCCTCCTGATGCAGGGAGAAAACCCATGTGTCTTTACCAATAGTGCCACCTGAGGGAGCCTATATCATCAGCCATAGGAGGCTTCTAAGTCTCCTGGAAGTTTTTCATTAAAGGAATAAAGAAGTCAAGCAACCGTTTGTTTGGATTACTAGAAAAAATGTAAACTAGTTCAAACAAAAAATAGCTAATGTGAAGTGTTTTGTGGTAGCCATGTTTTCTGCCCCTAAGAAACCACTAGCTGGGATGATTAGAGGTGGAGGATCCTGGAGCCACTGCCTCGCCCCACTGCTTCACAGACTGGACTTCCAGCAAATTCTGAACTTCTGCACTTGTTTTCTCATCTGAAAAATAGAGGCAATAAAGTCTATCTCACGGGTTGCCGTGGCGATTTAGTCAACCTCTCAGTATTAGTACTACTGGTTAAATCTGGCTCAGAACACAATCTGAAAGGAATTCAATTCAACAAACATTTGAAGAAGACCTACTTATCATTAAGGCATTTAATAAGCACGGTGGGAAATTCTGAATTTAAGGACTTTAGAGCCCAGCAAGGGAAATGGGAAGAGAAAAAATTAGCAATTCATGAGTATCTACCAAGCCAGGCTCTGTGCCTAGAGTTCCCACACAATGTCTTCCATCCTCACAAGAACATGTGAGTTACTGTGTCCTTGACTCCTTAACTTTTTTTTTTTTTAATGAATGAAGAAACTAGTTCAGATGTGAAATAACTTGTCCAAAGTCACCTAGCTAGGTATCGTTGTTGTTCAGTTGCTAAGTTGCGTCTGACTCTCTGACCCCATGGACTGCAGCACGCCAGGCTTCCCTATCCTTCACTATCTCCCAGAGTTTGCTCAAACTCATGTCGATTATGAGGATGATGACATACAATCATCTTATCCTCTGTCACCCCCTTCTCCTGCCCTCAATCTTTTCCAACATCAGGATCTTTACCAGTGAATTGATTCTTTGCATCAAGTGGTCCAAGTATTGGAGCTTCAGCTTCAGCATCAGTCCTAGCTAGGTAGCATAGGACTGATTTTAAAAATCTAGAGTTAGTTTCATTCTGGTCTCATTTTAAAATCTAGAGTTAATTTTATTATATTCTTACTCCTGTCATTTTTGCAGACATGTAAACTTACTATCGGAGAAGGCAATGGCACCCCACTCCAGTACTCTTGCCTGGAAAATCCCATGGACGGAGGAGCCTGGTAGGCTACAGTCCATGGGGTCGCTAAGAGTTGGACGACTGAGTGACTTCACTTTCACTTTTCCCTTTCATGCACTGGAGAAGGAAACGGCAACCCACTCCAGTATGCTTGCCTGGAGAATCCCAGGGATGGCAGAGCCTGGTGGGCTGCCGTCTATGGGGTTGCACAGAGTCGGACACGACTGAAGTGACTTAGCAGCAGCAGCAAACTTACTATAAAATAAGGCAAAATGAAAAGCACAGAGAAGCACAAAGAAAATTTAAAAAAAGAGTTCAGACTTGGCTGAGTGGAGATCAATGAAGGTTTTACAGAAAAAGTTGTGTTTAAGGTTGAACCCTGAAGGCTGGAAGCATTTTGTAACTTTGAGGCAAGAGAACAGTCAAAGTCTATATGGTAGCTACCTGGTGTTTAAAACACACCAGCATCTGTCCACCAATTTCTAAAGACCCGCCTGCAACCCACAGGGTTATTGTGCGGTTTTCCACACAGTATAACGTGATATTCCTTCTGGCTACTATCACATGGTCCAGGTGGGGGCCTGTTCAGGGACTGGAAGTAGGGAAGTGCCTGGCTGAAGCCATGGTAAATCTTAGAGGAGTTGCCTGCTGCCATCTCTTGTGCTATCTGGGCTGGAGATGAAAAATGAGAGAGCCAGGGCTCTCAGGGAGTCTGGGTTTCCAGGTCTAGGATTTCCCAGGTGCTGACGCATTCCTGTTCTTGGCTCTCTGGGGACACACCAGAATCTGTGGAGAATCCCCTCTTCTGCTTCATGTACTTTGATTTAGCTTTTTGTTACCTGCCGGCGAATGTGATTTAAGCAATTATTTGAATCTTTTAAAGCTAGATCATTTTTATAAGTAATTTTGAAAGTGAAAGTTGCTCAGTCGTGTCCGACTCTTTGCAACACCATGGACTATACTCTAGGCCAAAATACTGGAGTAGGTAGCCTTTCCCTTCTCCAGGGGATCTTCCCAACCCAGGGCTCAAACCCGGGTCTTCCGCATTGCAGGCAGAATGTTTACCAGCTGAGCCACAAGGGAAGCCCAGGAACACTGGAGTGGGTAGCCTATCCCTTCTCCAGGGGATCTTCCCGACCCAGGAATGGAACCAGTGTCTCCTGCATTGCAGGTGGATTCTTTACCAACTGAGCTATCAGGGAAGCAAAGGTTAGTATAGGTGACTTTAAATTCTTATTTACTCAAGATTTTAAAAGTCCAACAAAAAGAAGAAAGTGAAAGTCACCTGTACTAACCCTTGATAAATAAATGAAGTTTATCCTTGAACTAGGTGATTATGATAACTTAGCAGAGAGATATGCAGCAGGTGATGAGAAATTCAGGTCTGAAGGTTGGTCTTCTTACAGAGATGATGATTGGCATTTATTAAGCAGTTACTGACACCAGCCATTGTACTGGGTGTTACAAGTGAATATATCCTTAGCCCCGCCCTCAATTTTGGACTGGGAAAGGGGCATGTCAAGGCTGTATATTGTCACCCTGTTTATTTAACTTCTATGCAGAGTACATCATATGAAATGCCAGGCTGGATGAAGCACAAGCTGGAATCAAGATTGCCGGGAGAAATATCAGTAACCTCAGATATGCAGATGATACCACCCTTATGGCAGAACGTAAAGAGGAAGTAAAGAGCCTCTTGATGAAGGTGAAAGAGGACAGTGAAAAAGTTTGCTTAAAACTCAACATTCCAAACACTGAGATCATGGCATTCAGTCTCATCACTTCATGGCAAATAGATGGGGAAACAATGGAAACCGTGAGAGACTTTATTTTCTTGGGCTCCAAAATTACTGCAGATGGTGACTGCAGCCATGAAATTAAAAGAGGCTTGCTCCTTGGAAGAAAAGCTATGACCAACCTAGACAGCATATTAAAAAGCAGAGACATTGCTTTGCCCACAGGGGTCTGTCTGGTCAAAGCTATGGTTTTTCCCAGTAGTCATGTATGGATGTGAGAATTGGGCCATAAAGGCTGAGTGCCGAAGAACTGATTCTTTTGAACTGTAGTGTTGGAGAAGACTCTTGAGAGTCCCTTGGACTGCAAGGAGGTCAAACCAGTCAACCTCAAAGGTAATCAGAGTCCTTAGTATTCACTGGAAGGACTGATGCTGAAGCTGAAGCTCCAATACTTTGGCCACCTCGTGTGAAGAGTTGACTCATTGGAGAAGACCCTGATGCTGGGAAAGATTGAAGGCAGGAGGAGAAGGGGACGACAGAGGATGAGATGGCTGGATGGCATCACCGACTCAGTGGACATGAGTTTGAGCAAGCTCTGGGAGATGGTAAAGGACAGGAAATGCTGCAGTCCGTGGGGTCACAAAGAGACAGACACAATTGATCAACTGAACAACCCACTCTCAAGGAGCCTACACTCTACTGAAAGAGGCAGAGAAGTGAGTTGACAATAACACAGTGATTGGGACTGCAAGGGGCTGGGGGGCGGCGCAGAAGGGGACTAAACGGGTCAGAAGAGTAAGAGCAGACTTCTCAGAGGACATGGCGCCTCTGGGCTTAGTTGCAGTGTGCTGACTAGGAACGATACCGGCGCGGGATGGGCGTGGGGGAGGATGTATACTGGCAGAAGGTGCAGATTGAGGAAGAACTAGGCACATCTGGGGGCAGAAAATGCAGTGTAGCTGGACTGTAGGGCAATTTGCAATGGTGAAGAAAAGAATGGAGAGGGGAAAAGGGGGCACTCATTAAAGATCTTGTTTATGTTACACTAAAAAAAATGAGATATTTCGCCCCTAGGATTTTAGCTCCTAGAGATCTCAACCTACAAGTGGTTCAACAGTCCAAGGTCCAGGAGAGAATCTGCAGTGAAGCACACACACGAGGGGCTTCTCCGGTGGTTCAGTGGTGAAGAATGCAGGAGACTTGAGAGACACGGGTTCGATCCCCGGGTTGGGAAGATCCCCTGGAGGAGCAAATGGCTACCCTCTCCAGTATTCTTGTCTGGAAAATCCCAGGGACGGAAGAGCCTGGCAGGCTGCTGTCCACGGAGTCCCAAAGAGTCAGACATAACTGAGCGATTGAACACACACCTCCACACGAGGATGAGAAAGGAACTAACGAAGTACAAAAGAATCGCTGAAGCCAAACAGAGACTGTCAGCAAGGAGGGTTTAATGAACAACACGAAGAGAACAGGCAGGGAGGGGTGAGAACTTAAGGTTTACAGTTGTTCCTTAGAAAGTCCCTGGTGACCTGAGAAGTGTTGGCGAGGAGGGTTCATAAAGCCAATAGATAAAGAGTTAGACAGTCTGGACTGAAAAAGTGGAGGCAAAGAGTACTGATTCTAGAAAAGTTGAGTGGTGAGTAGGAGACAAAGAAGGAGAAGTGAATATGGTGAGTGGAGACAGGAGGAAGTGAGGAAGGCTGTGTTAGAACGGAGAGCTGTTAGGAGCCTGGGAGATGATGTCTGCCCCCCACTGAGATCGTCCCCTAAGGCTGGACTGAGGAAGCACAGAAAGGTTGAAACAGATGCTCTGAAGAGAGGATTCAATCAGCAATAAGTTGAGCCCTGGGGAGAGCATCAGTGCACAGCTGGGGCAGGGGATGTGAACTGGAAGTAGATCCCATCTTCGTGGTTCCATAAAGGCTCTGGAATTGGGGGCGGGATTAGGGAAAATGAGCATGGTCACCTTCCCACATTTCCAACAGCTGAAGGAGGAGTAAGGTAGAAAGGATGACAGAGGACGAGATGGTTGGATGGTATCACCGACTTGATGGACATGGAGGCCTGGCGTGCTGCAGTCCACGGGGTCGCAAAAAGTCGGACACGACTGAGTGACTGAACTGAACTGAAGGTAGAAAAGCTGCTTGCCCACTGCCATTTCTAGGGAGCATGGGTGTGGAAACTTCAAGTAAATTCTGGACTGGTACAATACCAGCTGAATCATTTACAAACATAGGTATTTCTTAAAAGAATATGTTGCATGTATTGCCTGTTTTCTAACACTAGCAGAATTTATTAAAGAGGAACAATTTGCCCATTGCCTTGCAAATTATTGTACTAGATTTAGGTTTCATTACTGTTTCACGCAACCTAAAAGATGAGCTGTTAGCCTCAATATTAGTTGATTCTTCAATACATATACTTTTTTTTTCTGGGAGAATTGGGATTGGAAAAACTGTAAGCAGTTTACTGAAAAGCCTATTTTTATTGAGTCTGGTGATTATATAAGTGTTACACTTTTATCATTCTTAAGAGGTTTCAAGGCAGTGGTCCCCAAAGAGGGTGCCCCTAGGACTCCTCGGGGCTGCAGCTTCCAAGCACTGAAACTGGAAGCCTTTCAGCAGATCTGAAGCTCAGTGCTGGCAACTGAAAGGCCGTAATCCATGCCAGCTGAAATCTAGCATGGTATTTAAAAGGCAGGGCCGTATTATATTTAAAAGCTTGGGACTGACATTGTGAAAAGCTGACAATATCTAAATTCCCCACCTTGGTCAGCAAACCAGTTAATCAGAGTAACACAGGTCTCTAAATCCCTTAACACAGAGTAAGTTCTAAAAAGAAAAAAAAAAAAATGAAGAAAAAAAATTGAAATTGAGCTGCTGTTACCCTTTAGGACCAGATCCCCTTTGAAAACTTGAGAGAGAAAATGTTCTTCTTTCCCTTGATCTTGGGTCGGATGGAGTCACTTCCACCTTATTTCCATCCCATGCGGATGTGGCCGTTGAATCAGGGCACCTGAGTTTTAGGGACCAGTTTTCAATGCCGGCTCCGTCACTCTTACGCTGTGTATTTCAGGCAAATGAATTAACGTCCGAGCCTTAGTCTCATTATCTGTAAAACAGGAAAATAGTTGCCATGTTCTTGCAGGTTGTGTGATTCACTCTGATTCACAGGCGCACTATGAACACTTAGTAGTGGCTTGGTGGCACTGAGGTTGCTCACCTGTCCAGTGTCATAAATGCAGGCCTGTCAGTAAAGGGGGGTGGTAGGGTTCTAAGTATCTCTGGGAGATGGGAGATGACTTAAAACTCAGAATTTTTCAAATCCCCACAAAATAATAAACATTCTAGTAAAGAAATGGCAACCTTCTAGTAAACAATGTTCTAGTAAAGAACATTCTAGAAAGGAAATGGCAACCCACTCCAGTATTCTTGCCTGGAGAATCCCCGTAGAGAAAGGAACCTGGCGGGCTACAGTCCATGGAGTCGCAAAGAGTTGGACACGACTGAGCAACTAAGCACACACAAATAAATATGCAGTGAGTTTTGGCAAAGAAAAAATGAAGGGAAAAAAACCCGCAATGCCCAGTGTGTACCATAAATAATGTTAATAAAATGAATCTTGTCCTTTTTTTCTGATGCTTCCAACAAGAGTCTCATCTGTGGATTCTTTGTTTTGTTTTTCTGCATTTTTTCCTCTTTTAATTGAATGAAAGATTCTTGGAATTCTATAATGCTTTACAACTTTCCAAAGTTTCACACCCATGATTTCATATGTGCTCAGTCGCTTAGTCATGGCCAACTTTTTGCGACGCCATGGACTGTAGCCCGCCAGGTTCCTCTGTCCATGGTATTTCCCACGCAAGATACTGGAGTGGGTTGCCATTTCCTCCTCCAGGGGATCTTCCCAACCCAGGGATCGAACTGGCATCTCCTGTACTGCGGGCAGATTCTTTACCACTGAGCCATGGAGAAAGCCCTATGATTTCATGTAATCCTGTAACAACCCCCTTTTCCTCCACCCCTGTGCTGCCCCCTGCTTCTCTCTCCCCACTGGTAATGGCTAGTTTGTCCTTTGTATCTGTGAATCTGCTTCTTTTTTGTTTTATTCACTTATTTGTTATATTTTTTAGATTCCACATGTAAGTGACATCCACCTATGGATTCTTGACTAAAGAATCTTCAGGTGACTATACTGCAAGTATTATCCTATTTACTAAGGAATTTTGCCTACAAAGTGTTTATAAATACTGATTTTCCTTTTTTTTTTTCCTTTGGCTATGCTTCATGGCATGTGGGGTCTTATTTCCCTGACCAGGGATCAAACCTGCGCCCCTTGCGGTGGAAGCCTGAAGTCTTAATCACTGACCCACCAGGGAAGTCGCTGGTGAAATGAAAATAGTGAAATGAAATGAGAATATTGATTTTCATTTATATTGGTTCCTACATTACCCCTAATTTAGAGACTAGCTCCTTGTTAGGACATCTCTTACCCTGGAGATTGCCAGTTCTACAATCCTTTCTTTATTCCTGGCTCCTTCCTGGGCTATTTGACATGGATGTTTACCACACCGGATCTCAGACCTGTAACTTACACCACCAGTCTTAGGTTGCTGCTAACCCCAAAGTGTTCAAGCCACTCTTCCATGCTCCCTTTCACCCAGATTCTACTTCCTCTGCTGAAAGAACACCCCACTGGGAATTCTCACCCAGGGTACCCCTTTGCCACAACCTCAGCCGTTGTTCTTCTGCACGGTGCCACATCCCACATTCTTGTTTATCCCTTTGTAGGCAAGGCTTTATTTTGGTAGTGTAATTCTGTCTCCACCGGTCAGGACATGGACACCTGCTCTTCCCTACTTCTGGAAGATATGATTCCTAACTGGGTAAACTGGCGGCCACTCTGCCCTGGGTGTCTGCCTAAGTACACAGCAGATTCTCCCCTTACCAGTCATCAGATATTAATAGCTCATTTGTATCTAGTAAAACCCATTAACTCAAGGCCCTACCAATTTTCCTACTCCACCCGGCCACTTGCCTAAATATATTTAGAAACTTCAATGAGCATAGGTCCTTTGGAGAGGAAGGTGACAAGATAAACCAATTTAACCTTTATAGGATACGTAATTCTACTTAAGTATAAGGCATTAAAGGTAACAACATTAAGAAATGTTTCTCAAGTTAAAAGCCATAGGACAGTAAAACACTTTAAAATTTGAGCCATTGAGAAGCCAGTCCCAATGGGTTGTGACACTAATCTCTTTAAAATGGGTGGATGGTTTCTACGTATAGTCCAGGATCTAGCTTCTGGCTTTTGGGAGACCGGCAGAGGGATGAAGTAAGGGAGAGGGAAAGGCTTGGAGTGAGAGATTGCGTCCCCATCCTGCCCCTGAGCTCCCCTCATGGGAGTACTGTAAGATTAAAAGTGTTTTCTTAATTTTTTGTGTTTGTTTGTTTTTTATGTATTACTTGTGTGAAAAGCATTATAAAGCTATTGCAATGCAGTACTATATAGCTGATTGTGTTAGTTGGATACCTAGGCTCTGTGTTGGACTTACGGACAAATTGGACTTGTTCATAGGTAGGGGCTTCCCTGGTGGCTCAGATGGTAAAGAATCTGCCCACAATGCAGGAGATCCAGGTTCAATCCCTGGGTCGGGAAGATCCCCTAGAGAAGGAGAAGGGATTGACAACCCACTTCAGTACTCTTGCCTGGAGAATTCCATGGGCAGAGGAGCCTGATGGGCTGCAGTTCGTAGGATCACAAAGAGTCAGACACGACTGAGCGAGTAACACACACACGTAGGCAGGGGACTTATTATATTCTCTGTGCCTTGAACATTGTCTGGGATATGGTAGGGGCCCAGTAAATATCTGCGGAGTGAAAGAATGAATAAGCTAATGCAAGATAAAGCAACTTGGTGGTGATATATAAAGAACATTTGTCATTTGATTATGGTTAAAACTATAAGTTTTTGCATTATGAAATAAAATGTTAAGACACTTGAACCCATATTGTGGCAGAGGTGGTCCCCAGACTCACCATTTCAAGACTGCACACTAGTGCTAACTGAAAGTGATGTTCACAGTATTTTGCAAGCTTTTATTTTCCAATTAGGTATGGTGTTTCTTGTTGCTTCAGTTATGTCCAATTCTTTGCAACCCCATGGACTGTAGCCACCACCACCCCCACCCCCGCCAGGCTCCTCCGTCCATGGGATTCTCCAGGCAAGATTACTGGAGTGGGTTGCCATGCCCTTCTCCAGGGGATCTTCCTGACACAGGGATTGAACCTGTGTCTCTTATGTCTCCCTGCATTGGCAAGTGGGTTCTTTACCACTAGCACCACCTGGAGAGCCCAGTGTTTCTTAGTTAAATTATATTTGTGGGCACATGTGGAGGACATAAAAGCTCATATATGTGAGATCCTGTTCAAACTGGGGTGGAAAACAACATCATAATGGATGAACATGAGGTTAGATAACTTCTGGAAAACGGTTGTGTGTGTGTGTGTGAGAGAGAGGAAAGAGTCATGTCTGACTCTTTGTGACCCAATAGACTGTAGCCTGACAGGCTCCTCTCTCCAAGGGATTTCCCAGGCAAGAATACTAGAGTGGGTTGCCATTTCCTTCTCCAGTGGGTTGCCATTTCCTCCTTCTTCCCGACCCAGGAATCAAACTCGCATCTTCCTCACTGGCAGACAAATTCCTTAGTATTGAGCCACCAGGGAAGCTCAGGTGGACTTGTAGATTTCACTAAATTCTCAAAACCATATGTGACCAATAAAGGGTTAAGATACAGCCTACTATCAACCCCTGTCCCTTTATGAAATAAACTGAGGCCTGAGCAGCTGGGTGATTTGTCCAAGGCCTGGCAGCACCTTGATGTCTTAGCTGCATTTAGAACCCAGTCTCCAGGGATCTTCTCACCCCTTAACCATGTTGCCATCCTATCAGAGAGGGCTGATGCTCTGACAGTTTTTCTAGCAAGGTTTCTTAAACTTAAATTCTTAAACTGATGTCAAGATCCCACTTGTCCTAAATTAAATATAATATGAAGAGTACCTCTTTAAAACTGGGGGTAAATGTCTATTACATTGGTCTCTGTTTTACACCAAGACTACATAACCGTACTACAATTAAGTGCTATTGAGTACTCCATTTTTTTTTCCTACTTGCGTTTTGGAGACAGTGTAAAATTTCATTTAAATTTGTCTCACAGGTCAGAATGCAAATTTTGTAATAAAGTTACTGAGCTGTGTTTGAGCTTTAAAATTGCAGTTGCACAGGCTCTTGGTTTCTAAAATTGAAATGACTTGCTTTATTTATACATGAACCAAGTTACTTAACTCTTTTGAAGGGACTATGAATTTTATTACTTTGTTTTCTTTGTTGGAAATGACCATTTGGAAAATTCTTATTTGAACTCCATTTTTATGCTTTTAGAAAGAGGAGCATCACTGCTCTTTGATTGGGGATGGTAAAAAGAGGTTCTGTGTTTCCGTTCCTTGTGGAATGGGACCCTCTTTAGAATTACTAGCTTGGTGCAGTTGCTATCAAAAGCGACAAAAACAGTCTATTTTCACGTGCCTACTTTCTTAGCTTTCTTAAAAATTGGAGTATAGTTAATTTACAGTGTTGTTTAATTTCTGCTCCACAGCAACGTGATTCAGTTGTGCATATGTATGTGTGTGTTCAGCTGCTCCAGTCATGTCTGATTCTTTGGGACTGTAGCCCACCAGGCCCCTCTGTCCATGAGATTCTCTAGGCAAGAACACTGGAGTGGGTTGCTATGCTTTCCCCTTCCCAACCCAGGGCTCAAACCCACATCTCCTGTGTCTCCTCCACTGTAGGCAGATTCTTTACCCACTGAGCCACCTGGGAAGTAATACATACATATATATTATACATTCTCTTTAAAATTTCTTTTCCATTATGGTTTATCATAGGATATTGAATATAGTTCCCTGTGCTATACAGTAGGACCTTATTGTTTATCCAAGCTATATATAATAGCTTATATCTGCTAACCCCGCCTCCCACTCCATCCCTCCCCCGACCCCCTTTCCCTTGGCTTTTAAATAACACTAAAGAACAGGAGTTTCTTCCCAGGTTGCACAACTGCCTGCGCCTGTGGTGATTCTCCTGAGATCTTGGAATTATTGCTGAAAAAGTCTCACTTAGAGGGCTCAAATCAATCAGGGGTGGGAGAGGGGGGAGGGGAAAGAAAGCTCCGGGTTGCAGGGTTGCAGGAGAGCTCTTTGAGATACGTCACTATCATCCTGAAACACCTGTCCTCTCTCTGAGATCCCTAAAAATGACTAGATGGCGTGGAAGAAGAAAGGCCGGAAAGGAAATGATAAGAACCTTATGTAAATACGGAGAAATGAAGCATTAGCATCACGTCTGTAGGAGGAACAGCTGGGGGTACATTGCAAACAGAACAGAATGGAGTAGAGCAGAAGGGGGCCCCGGAACCTAGACCAGGGGCAAAGCCACCTAAGGCCACCCAAGACAAACCGGAGCAGAGTTCAGAGCTGAGGCAAAAAGAGGAAAGGAGAAGACTGTAGTCTGCCCTCCACTCCCCATTCCCCACAATACCTGCCTCACATGCTCAGCAGGCACCCCACCCTCACAGAAACACCCTCAGGTGCCCACTTGCTGCCCTGCTTGTTTCCAAACCCCACACGCAAGCTTCTTCCTCATTCATTCATGTATGCGAGCATCTACCTAGAAAATGTTTACTGAGAATGGCTTCTGGTAAAAGTCAAGATTTCATCTAGCCTTGGAACAGGGCTGCCAGGAAATTGCAAAGAGGAAGTAAAACCTGGGATGGTTCCAAGGAGAGCCTTAATCACCTGCAGTGTGGGGTGACGCTCTGATAGAATTGGGGTCACTGGCAAAATGGTCCCCCCTCCCCAGGTTCCATCACACAATAGTCAAGTAGCTGTTTGCTTTGAGCTGACCATAATTGTGAGCAGCCAACAGGCAGATGACCCGACGAAGCCTGGTGATTGGAGAAATGCCCTCTGATAGTGATTAGGGGTCAGATGCCAGGTGGTGTTAATGATAAAGAACCTGCCTGCCAATGCAGAAAACGTAAGAGACGTGGGTTCGATCCCTGGGTCGGGAAGATCCCCTGGAGGAGAGCATGGCAACACACTCCAGTATTCTTGCCTGGAGAAGCCCATGGACAGAGGAGCTTGGCAGGATGTCCATGGGGTTGCAAAGAGCAGACACAACTGAGCAAGCACGCACGTTTTGTTATTGTGACGTTATACTTGACTTATTCTCTGGTGTTCTTCCCCAGCCTCCAGCCCGGTTGTGTGCACCACCGTACTGAATGTTGACCCCCCAAAGGTGCATCTTCAGGGGCCTTCAATTAGGACACAGGCATAGGAGAATAGGTGAAATTCCTGGGTTCCCATTGTAAACACTGTGACCACCACAGTTCTCTCTTTTCATGTCTTATATACCTCATGTGACCATTTGCTTTGGTTTGAGATTTTGTTTACAAATACAATGATTTAAATTCTTCATAAAGATAATGTGCACATGATTGATTAACAATCAAAGAGTACAGAAGGACTCCTCATTGCAAAGCAACTGTGTCTGGACTCTGCTCTCCTCTTGCTTCATTTTTCTGCCCAGATGCAACCACTGTGCCATCTGTTGATTCCCTTTAGTTGCCATCTCCACAGCTCTGAATAATAAGCTTCTATGTCTAGGTCTTGATTTATCAATTCTGGACCTTGTATATTAATTCCCTCCTGTGATAGAAGATTTAGCTAATCTGTATGGCTCCCACATCCCCTTCCTGCCTCCTGCTGTCATGGATTCCAAGTTTGTGCTTCTCTCTGCCCTACAAGCCAATAAATTGAGAGGCAAGTTGTTGAGGGCAAGAGCAGTGACATTATTAAGAAAGCCAGCAGACCAGGAAGATGGTGGACTAGTGTCCCAAAGCATCATCTTGCCCAGGTTTGGATGCTAGTATCTTTTCTAGAGCAAAGAGAGGGAAGTGAGGAGGTAAAGTAGACAAGGTGATGTGGTTTAGTCACTAAGTCGTGTCTTAATGTTGTCTAAGCTATAGGCAACATCCCTTTAGGGATTGCGTGCATGCTTAGTCGCTAAGTCATGTCCTACTCTTTGCGACCCCATGGACTGTGGCCCTCCAGGCTCCTTCTGTCCAGGGGATTTCTCAGGCAAGAATACTGGACTGGATAGCCATTTCCTTCTCCAGGGCATCTTCCCAACCCAGGGATCCAACCCACGTCTCCTGCATTGGCAGGCAGGTTCTTTACCACTGAGCCACCTGGGAAGCCCCGTTTAGTGATTAACTTGCAGAAAAAGCAATAGCATACAAAGGTTAAAGTAAAAGAAAGGGATCCAATATGGAGTCAGATTTGTTCTTCCCCATTACACTCCCGGTGCAGCAGTTTCACAATTCTTGTCTCTTTCACTTTGCCCTTAACTTCTCCTCACAGCCTTGTAACCTGAACCTCTGTTTGTACAATGTCAAGGTTGAAGCATTTTCGCTGTGTTCCTTAAACAAAGTCAAGCCTCCTGTGATTTGCCCACAGGTTGATTCTACATATTCCAAGCCAGTAAACAGTGTTTACTATCATTACTAGGTAAATAGTATCCATCTAGAGCCAAGTCCTGAGCTTAGTCGTGAGACTGCCCAGCCTCCTCATGGCTCCGACATCACAACTATGCCCCTCAATGAAAAATGTTCCTATGGTTGAGTTCAAATGGATTCTCCTCCTCTGTGTTCTATCATGTAACCAAAATAACATTTAATTTTAGTTTGCTTTTTACTTAGACATACTTTTTTTTTTTTGATTATCAAAATTTTATGTTGTTAAAAATTTGTATTGGAGTATAGCTGGTTTACAATGATATGTTAATTTCAGGTGTGCAGCAAAGTGAATCAGTTATACATACACATATCTCTCTTCTTTTTCAGGTTGTTTTCCCACATAAGTTAATACAGAAAATCGAATATAGTTCCCTGTGCTACACGATAGTGGACTATAACTTCCTGATGATGGGAATTTTTTCCTTGTAGTTTCTGATTCCTTTTCTTCTCTTTTCTTTTGCCTACACGTGGGATGAGGTTTTTGATGTGTCAGCTTGTCTAGTCTAGAGTTCTGATATTCAAGCTCTAATCAAGGTGTTGCGTGAAGAGATTTTGGTAATTAAAGGCCCCAGGCAGTTGATTCTAAGTAAGGGGGATTAAAGTGGATAGGGTGAAGTTTCTCTCAGAGAAAAAGAAGACATTTCTCTGGACCAGCTTCAGCCTGTGCGGTGGTTTCAAGCCTGCCATGGTGTTTTCTTCCTGATAGCCTGGCCTATGGGCTTGAGACTTGTGTAGCCAACCCCACAATCAAGTAAGTCAATCCCTTTGCAATCTATGTATCTATCTGTCTGTCTATCTATCTATCCTTTCATCTATCAATCTTGTATCATCTCTAACTGCTTCTGCTTTTCTCTTTGAACCCTGCTGTTCTTTTATCACAATTTCAAGATTTACCAGTGTTTTATCATACTGTTTAGTCCACCAAATCCCATTTTCTGGGGCTGTTCCCACCACCTCCAATCCAGATACATCATTCTCTCACCCCAACAGACAGCCACTTTCTCGGGACTTAACTTCACTGCTCCCAAGTTGAACTTATGTTTCCTGGATTCATATCATCCTGTCTATTGGTTTACTTCCTCATTTTATTGGCATTCAACCAAAAGTTATCTCCTTTAAAAAAAAATGAAGGTAAAATTTGAGAAAATGTTTCACATTTTGCTCTCCCTGTTGATGGACAGTTTGGGTACAGAACTCCAGGTTGAAAATGACCCCCCGCTAAAACCTTTGAAAGCACTGAGTTTTCCTTTGCTCTCTAGGATTGCTGGTGAGAAACCCGTACCAGCAGATTATCAATCTGTTTTTAGATGACCTGTTGTCTTTCACCACTGGAAGCTTTTAGTTTTGTCATGCTAAATTCACAATGATAGTTCTTAA
Source organism: Giraffa tippelskirchi (assembly GCF_054371585.1). Taxonomy (NCBI): domain Eukaryota; kingdom Metazoa; phylum Chordata; class Mammalia; order Artiodactyla; family Giraffidae; genus Giraffa; species Giraffa tippelskirchi. Next base: position 55,285,486 of record NC_137285.1, read on the forward strand.
AATTATTAAATTTTATTTAATAAAATATTATTGTTATTAAAATTATTCCATCAATTTTGCTAGGCATACCCTGTTCACTAGAACCTGTGAATATGTTATTTTACAAGGCAAAAGGGACTTGGCAGATGTGACTAAGTTAAATATCTTGAAATGGAGAGATTATTTGATGGTCCCAATGTAATCACAAAAGTTCTTATGAGGGAAAGAGGGAGGCTCAGTTCCGTTCAATGACTCAGTCGTGTCCGACTCTTTGTGACCCCATGAATTGCAGCATGCCAGCCCTCTCTGTCCATCGCCAACTCCCGGAGTCCACCCAAACCCAGAGGGAGGCTAGAGAGTCAGAATTAGAGAAGGAGATGTGACAATGGATGCAGAGGTGGGCACCATCCAACCTGTTGAGGGTCTGAATACATTAAAAAGGCAGAGCAAGGGTATATATTCTTTTTTGTTTGAGCTGAGAAATCCACCATCTCCTGCTTTTTGGCACTGGTGCTCCTGGTTCTCAGATCTTCAGATTGGGACCAATTACACCACCAACTTTCCTGGTTCTCCATCTTGCAGATAACAGATCAAGGGATTTCTTGAACTTCATAATGCATGAGCCCATGCCTATTATATATAATAAGAATATATATGCATATACATATAGAAAGAGAGAAATACAGATATATAAGTACATGTGTATATGTTAACTCAGCGTTAATTTTTTCAATCATTAGCAGAAATGTCCACCACTCATTCAATAAATAGTTAATCAAGCATCAATTTTGTGCAATGTAATATAATAAGATCTATTTTGGGCTGGATGCTTGGGATATAAAGGTGAGCAAAAGTAGATATATTTTCTGCTCGCATAGAGTTTACAGTCTTGCGATCACACAAGCAAATGTAAAATTACATCTGTGGTGAGTGCTTCGAAGGAGTAGCACAATAGTCTATGACTGGATGCGGGCTTGCTGACCAAGTCTGAGAGGTAAGTGAAGGTTTCTATAAGGAAATGACTCGTGAGCAGCATAATTTTCAGTAAATGCCATTTTATAGTTTATGAACATGTATATATATTATTGCATATATAGATTTCACCAAACATACAGCACATGAAAGGTGATCGAGTAGAAGTGTGAAGTGTTTGGCATAGGGTGTGAGGAGATCTGCGAGGCCTGAAGTCTCTCAATGTCAGCTTTGCCAGCAGATGGCTGTACAGCCTAGGGCAGCTCAACTTGGCTTCCCTGGGCAGGAGTTTTTCAGCTACACAGTGAAGGAGTTGGATAAAATGATCCATTAGGTCATTTCCAGATCTAAAAGTCTGTCAAAATTTGTATATTTTCATTAAAAGTCTTGTCTCTCTTAAGTGTTTTAAGAAATAATTCCATTCAGGTCATGTAGAATTTCTTAAGAAAAGATCATTTGTTCAAGAAATATTTGGGGGTACTTGTTGCCTAATTGTGTGTGCGTGAATATGTGTGGTGTGTGTGTGTGTGGGTGTGTAGAGAGAGGGGGAAACATGTGAGTAAGATGCGTCATTTTAAGTGAAAATAGAAATATATCTCTATGTTGATGAATACATTTTTTTTGTTTGTTTCTGGGGAATGCATTGACTGAAGAACAGGGTTTCAATCAACAATTACTTTTTGGAGCATTAAGTGTTCCTTTGGGACTTTTTATGTGAATCCTGACTTTGTTTTCAATTGTAAAATTTCTTAAATGTTAGCATGCAACAATGTTAACACCTGCTCTGGAAATATATTGGAAACTGGATGAAGAGTGCATGCATGCATGTGCGTGTGTGTGTGTGTGTGTGTGTGTGTGTGTGTGTGTGGTTCATTTATTGGTAACAAAAGCCTTCTTTGGGGGAAACACAAGATCTATTTCTAGTTTCATAGAAATATACTTAGAAATGGCTGCATGATTTGGAAAATTCAAAGGGGAAGTTATATGTAATCAAAAAAACTAAAAAGATTTTAGATTTAGACTAGCTCGGTTTCTTGAAGTGAGTGATCTTTAATATCTTGTTTATCAGTTTGTACTTATTCTGGTATGTGATTAGAGATACTTATGGTTTAGAAACAGTAATATAATCCAAGTGAATCAATTGCCCATATTTTTTTAAAGACATACACTTCCATTTTTTATTTAATTTAATGTCAAAATATCCTGTTCATAATTTTAATTTCTACTTTGGTCTTCAAATTGCAGGGAACTTGTTCTTTCACCACTGAAGCAGTCCTTGTCACCAAGGACAGCGTGGGAACTCGGCTGAACTCACAGGAAGCGGGAGTCTGCCATGATTTCTCTGGGTTCTGTTGAATCAGTGAGGAGAAAGGAAACGGAACTGACAAGGGGAGGAGCCTCACAGGGGTCGCTGAGAACAGTCAGGGGAGAAATGGCTCATTCTTTCCTTCCTGAGAAGCTGAGGTTCACCCGCAGAATGCAGTCCTCAATCCCTTTTGATCTCGGAGGGCCTTTGAAATACGAACATAATTACAAATAGGCTCTGGGTGGCATGTGGAAATACTCAGGTAGCATCACCTTTGGAAAAGTGCTGGTGTCCTTCCTCCACAGATCTCAATTCAAAAGCTGAATTCCTTTCCTGGAAAAGGTTTTGTATTTTTCCCATTTTCCATAATGAACTTTGTGTTTCAGTTGCTAACTACCATTTATAGTCTGGCCTGCACAATGAGATGAGTACTGATGCATAAATACATGTGAACGACTAACAGGTGTCTCTAGAAACTAAGGTCCCTTTCCACGATTCATCTGAGAACTAGAGTATAGGCAAAAATAGTAACACACATAGCCTTGATCAGCTGTGGGTATATCCAAATAGCCAAAATGCAGCTGTGGGGGGGATTAGGCCACATGGACTAAATCCTTTCTTTATAATTGCATTGAAGTGCAAGACAGAAGAGATAAAATAAATGAAGGTATTTACATATTTCCTAAAACTACAAAGTCTGTGCCAATAGTTCAGAAATGCATTTTATTACTATGCATATATATTTGTAAATATGGAATTTTTTTAGCCGTTAAAAATTATACCAGTCATTCCTAAAGGAAATGTACCCTGATTATTCATTGGAAGGACTGATGCTGATGCTGAAGCTCCAATACTTTGGCCATCTGATGAGAAGAGCCGACTCATTGGAAAAGACCTTGATGCTGGGAAAGATTGAGGGCAAGAGAAGGGGTGTCAGGGGATGAGATGGTTGGATGGCATCACTGACTCAATGGATATGAGTTTGAGCAAACTCCAGGAGATAGTGAAGGACAGGGAAGCCTGGCATGCTGCAGTTCATGGGGTCTCAAAGAGTCACACATGACTTAGCGACTGAACAACAAAAATTATACTGTGGGTGAATATTTGTTGCAATGGGAAGAAGTTTGTGGTAGATTGTTAATTTAAAAATCAGATTTTTAAAAATGTGTACTGAATGGTCTCTTTGTAGTAAATAAATGTGTATATATTTATAATAAAAAGAGAGCTGAATTGATAACTAGTAGTTGTTAACAATGATTGCCTCTCAGTTCAGTCACTCAATCATGTCCAACTCTTTGCGACCCCATGGACTGCAGCATGCCAGGCTTCCCTGTCCATCACCAACTCTCAGAGCTTGCTCAGACTCATGTCCATCAAGTTGGTGATGCCATCCAACCATCTTATCCTCTGTCGTCCCCTTCTCCTCCTGCCTTCAATCTTTCCCAGCATCAGGGTCTTTTCCAGTGAGTCAGGTCTTTGCATCAGGTGGCCAAAGTATTGGAGTTTCAGATTCAGCATCAGCCCTTCAAATGAATATTCAGGACTGATTTTCTTTAGGACTGACTAGTTTGATCTCCCTGCAGTCCAAGGGACTCTCAGGAGTCTTCTCCAACACCACTGTTCAAAAGCATCAATTCTTCAACACTCAGCTTTCTTTATGGCCCAACTCTCACATCCATACGTGACCACTGGAAAAACCATAACTTTGACTAGACAGACCTTTGTCAGCAAAGTAATGTCTCTGCTTTTCAATATGCTGTCTAGGTTGGTCTTAGCTTTTCTTCCAAGAAGCAAGCATCTTTTAGATTCATGACTACAGTCACCATCTGCAGTGATTCTGGAGCCCAAGAAAATAAAGTCTGATTACCCCTAGATAGGTGTTTTATTTACTCTTTTTGCTGATCTGTGTTTTGCAATTTTTCTTCAATAAGATTGCATTGCTTTTTCTAATAAGAAAAAAACAATGAATATTACTTTAAACATATTATATCATAAAAAGTGTTAAGATCATTTGAGAGCAACTGAGCCACGGATAGATAACCTGCAGTGATCATACAAGACATGAGTGAGAAGCAAAGAAATACCAGTATAAATGATTTTCTTAATTCTGAGACTAATTCCAACATGTGGGTTTTGCCCTCATCACCAAGAATCTCTCTGACACCAGCTGGGTGTACTGAAATTTAACTCACTTCTGACACTTACCTAGCAAGAACCCCAGAGGTTAAGGGCTCAGTTCCTCAAGACTGGCCCTCACCCCAACATACACACACACACATACATAAACACATCAAAGATACATACATACCACACACAACTGCAAGTCTATTTGTGCCCTGTGTTTCTTATTGAACAGGTATGTGGAGATTCCAGTGACCCCCTCTTTGGATTCAATTAATTTGCTAAAGTAAGTCACAGCACTCAGAGAACCACATTACCAGTTTATTATAAACAGGTGTAACTCAGGAACTGCCAGAGGGAAGAGATGCACAGGGCAAGATACAGGGAAAGGGCACAGCTTCTGTGCCCTCTGAGAGCACCACAATCCCCAAATCTCTGCATAGTCACCAAGGAAGCTCTCTGAACATCATCATTGTGAGGCCTCTTTACACAGGCTTGTGTGCGTGCTTAATTGCTCAGTCGTGTCTGACTCTTTGCAACCCCATGGACTGTAGCCTACCAGGCTTCTCTGTCCATGGGATTCTCCAGGCAAGAATACTGGAATGGGTAGCCATTTCCTTCTCCAGGGGATCTTCCTGACCCAGGGATCGAACCTGGGTCTCCCACATTGCAGGCAGATTTTTTACCATCTGAGCCACCATGGAAGCCCCATCACATAGGCATGGTTGATTAAATCATTGGCCATTGACAATTGATTCAATTTCCAGTCCCTCTCTCCTCCCCAGAAGTCAAGGGATGGGCCTGAAAGAATGATATACTGCCATTTGAAGCAACATGGATGGACCCAGAGAATATTATGCTTAGTGAACTGAACTGAACTGAAAAGGTACAAACTACTATATACAAAATAGATAAGTATGTACTGTATAGCACAGGGAATTATACCCATTATCTTATAACCTATAATGGAATATAATTTTCAAAAATATTGAATCATTATGCTATTCACCTGAAACTAGCATAATATTGTCAATCAACTATATTTCAGTTTTAAAAAAGATACCTTTATCATTCTTATCAGTGAGAAAACATGAAGAGTTTTGAGAGTTCTGTGTCAGAAATGGAGGGGAAAGCCGAATAAATATTTCTTATCACAGCATCACAATTCCTTAGGACCAATCTTCCCCAAGGTGTGCTCCCCATAACACACGTGCCACAAAACACTCTGTAAAAAGTACAAAGGAGGTCAACTTTAAGACCTACTACAATGTCAGCAACATCTAAGAAAGGACTAACTTAAATTATTGGGTGTAAGAGGTTCAATGATGTATTACACAGTATGGAGACTAGAGATAATGCTTTGTAATAAGTGTGAATGAAAAGTGACCTTTAAAACTTGTATTAAAATTGTTTTAAATAAAAAGAAAGGACTAACTTTTATCGGGGCTTCCCCAGTGGCTCAGCCCTAAAGAATCCTCCTGCGATGCAGGAGATGCGGATTTGATCCCTGTGCCTGGAAGATCCCCGGGAGGAGGGCATGGCAACCCACTCCTGTATTATTCTTGCCTGGAGAATCTCGTGGACAGATGAGCCTGGCGGGCTACAGTCCATGGGGTTGCAAAGAGTCAGACACAACTAAAGCGACTTAGCTTGCACTCACACTCTTTTATTAATTCAAAAAACACTCTGGAAAGTTCTGCAGTGGAGAAACCTGCAGCAACTACTACTTACTGGACCCACAATACTTGTTCTCATAAAACCCTTATTAGCATTCCATGGCTCACTTTAGGAGCCTGTCTTCTGGTTAAAGCCAAGGAGATGCTCCTCTTTGTTTTAAGCCCCAAAGGCCTCTTGTTTCAATTATTGCAATTGCCTAAAGAAGAAATTCCGTAGCCAAAGGTTTTCAGTTGAACATGCCTAAATGAGTTCAAGTGCAAAGTAAGGGACTTCCCTGGCAGTCCAGCCCATATGCTACGAGGTGCAGCCAAAAGTAAAATAGAAATTAAAAAAATTATGAAGTGCAAAATAAATACAACTGTCAAACAAAGAGCAACCAGTGTCCTGTGGCCTGACACTGAACAGAATTCTCCTTGGTGAGAAAGACACCAAACATTTCATTTCTCTTCAGACTCTAGAGGAGAGTGGATTCTCCACAGCAAACTACGAGGGGCTCCAACTTTCACCTCCGGCCATCATTCTTCAAGACCTCCTCTTGGCTTTTGCCAATCTGTTCTCATTTCCTTTATTCTGTAGAAATTGATGTTTCAAAAGGATGTGATGAGAATTTCCAGAGCTGGCTACCAGTGTGTCCAGGTGCTTGTTGGGTGTTTGGCTCACAAAAGACTAACCACGTGGGGAATATGTTAAAATTAATTTCTGTTACAGTTCTAAAATAGTAATAAAATATCATTTTTCACTGTGGTAAAATATATATAACATAGCATTTACCATTTTAACCATTTTTGAATGTTCAGTAGCATTAAGTATATTCACATTGTCATGCAGTTATCATCACCATCCATTTCTAGAAACTTTCGATCTCCCCAAACAGATACCCATACCTGTATCTGTACCATTAAGACACTAACTCCCCACTTTCCTCCTCCAACCCCTGTACCCCTGGTAACTTTTAGTTTACTTTCAGTCTCTACAAATTATTCTTATACTTTGTATGAACAGAATCATTAATATTTGTCCTTCTGTGTCTGCCCTTATTTCACTTTGCATAATATCTGCATGGTTCATCTGAAACAAAATAGTTTTCCATGAATGATAATAATTATTATTTTATATCAGTGAAGGGGACAATACTGTTCATAATCTTTCATCAAGATTTCTTTAACCCACTAAAAGAGGGAGCGCTAGAGTCACACATCCGGTCAGATTCTTTTTTTTTTTTGGCCACACCAGGAGGCTTGTATGATCTCAGTTCCCCGAGCAGGGACTGAACCTGGGCCATGGCAATGAAAGCTCAGAATCCTAACCACTAGCCCACCAGGGAACTCCCCAGATTTTTTTCTCACTCTATTTTGACTGAAATAGAAAATCCTAACCATAATTACTGGTCATCAGAATTAGTAAAATTGTTCATGACCTCTGATACTCCTAAATCTATGTTTCAAACATATACCCAGAAAGTATATATTCTGGTTTCTCTCTCAGCAGTAAGTCAGTTGTTAGGATAAAAAATTTTTTTAATTTTTAGGATAAGAAAAAATTTAGGATTAAAAAAATTCCCACACGTAATATCCAGAATGTTCTCTGTTGCAAATTCAGTGTTCTGGAGAAGGGAATGGCAAGATGATGGTAAATGGAGTAGGTCTCCACTTTGATTTCATTTGGCTCTGGAAAGTGTTTCTCCAGGTTTCAGGATGGCATTTGCATTAGTTTCTTTTATTTATCTTATTTTCAGGGATATGACATACAAGCACATCCCATAATGTCTTGAATTTCTCCAATGAATGAAAAAAATCACACGTTAAAATCAAACAAGATATTTATACCATAATTTGATCCTTTTAAGAAATCCTGAAGGCCACAATATTTTATATGATAAAAATGTATACTCTGATATGATAGACTAAGGCTGTTAAAAAATAGAACATATCATTGAAATATGCTACTTGAAAAAACTACTTTAAAAAAATGGCATTACTAGTGTCATGGAGAAATGCTTTTATCTCATCCCTGATTTTAAAAGCTTGTTTACACACTTCCATCTTGATAAACAGTTTACTACTGTGTGGAAAAGAAGGCTTGTACTTACTGCCAATTTCTTCACAAAGGATGCTTAAAAGATAAACACTCAGTGACCACAGTTTAAATGTATTAACTACTTTCACCAACTATGTTCTGGAGATGAAGCAAGGGATAAGAACACAACCATTTTATCCAAATAAGTAAACACTTCCTCCTTGAATTCATTACCAATGCTGACAGTATCTTTCCAGCTTACATCATGGCTTCCAAAATAATTGCCAACTCCATGAAAAATCTCTAGTGTGGGGGTGGAGCAATGAAGTAACCAATAGGTCACTGAGCACTTCCCTTTCATTTATTTCTGCACATTTCTGCCAAGCACTGATTGATACTCTGCACATCTTTGATTCTTTCCAAATGTAAGCCAAGCATCTGCCAGAAAGCGCTCCTGACTGACATGGCCCTTCGATGCTGAATGGCATTAATATTATATGATGTACAGCAGTCCACTCGGATTGTGAAATTCCCAGTGGCTAATTAAAGCTTCTTCCTGAGCATGGTAATTATCATTAGCCTTATAGTTGGATTTGTAAACTTTTCAGCAGTATGTCACTTCTATATTTTTGGTTTGTTCGTATGTTTTGTTTGGTGTACGATTTTGATGAATGTTTCTTTAGCTTTTGTTTCTTCTCCACCTTTAAATGACAAAATTTATCAATTTCATATTAGAAAGCATTATTTTGTGCTTGTTCAGGAAAAACTCAATTGGTTTATCAGAAAGGTCACGATACTTTGAAAGCAATGCAAAAGCCCCTGTGGCTTCTTGCCATTCTTTAACAAAGTTTTGTAACAGACAATGCAATAGAAACTAGGGGCAAATTGATTGCTGGTCTGATAAAATCCAATTTTCACATATTCATCAAGATTCACTTGTTCTAACATATATGGCCTCACATTTGCTGTTTCCATTGCACTCCTGTTCACTGTTTACATTTATACTACTGTGGTTCTATTTATATTACCATTTTCATCACTACCTTTATGTTTTACTTAACTACCTGTAAGCATGTGATTTCTTTCTGTGACTTGCCTATCATAATACACAATTAAAAATGTAGAATTAGATGCAAATAGCATTTAAATACACAAAATCTAATAGGGCAGAAATGAACCATTAACTGGTGAACTAGTTGAGATAAACATTTTCGGAACATAGTGATTATTAAGCGTGCAACTAGATTCCTACCGAAATTATAAATTGATCTTAACGTTCAAACCTACAAAATGAGCAAGAACTTAAGTGTTCCCTTGCTCTTTCCTTCTGTAGCTAGCCTGAGAACACAGATGATCCACAGTCTGCCTGTGATCAAGAATTCCCCCTGGGGTGGGATTTCAGGGTGTTGGGATGGCTGTCTGCCCTCCAGAATAGCTCATCCTCTAACTAGCCTGATAGCCAAAGTCCTCAAGTTATTAGTGATTCCTCCCAGGAGCAAGATAGATCTGGCTCACAAAATTCAAGGTGACTTTTATTAAATATCATGAAGCCCACAGCATAAAGGTGGTTTATAAATACAGGCAATATATGAAACAGACACAGTCCCTGCCTTCTGGAGCTTATGATTCAGACCTTAAATAAACACATGTAAATTGCAAACTACTGATTATGGTAAGCGCTGAAGGAAAAGAAGGAGGAAAGAGAGAATGATAAAGTGGCAGGTCGGGGGAGGGGAGATCTAATTTAAATTGACGGGTCGAGGGCAAGTGCCGTGTGAATTATTCTCTTTGAGAGCCTCAAAAAGCAGAATAATCCATGGGTACTATATATATGTACATTCTTTTTTCTAATAACATTTGTGTAGTATAGGAACACCTAAGAGACAACATCCTCTGTTCTTTCAATTATTATTATTATCATTGTTGCTTTTAGTATTTGCTATGTTCTAGGCACTGTTCTGGGCTCTGGTGTAGAGCTGTGGATGGGACAGATAAGATTTCTGTTCTCATGCAGCTTAAAGTTGAGATGCTCCTCAGAATATGAAGAGAGAAAAATATAACTAAACTCTGAAGTAATCTGTTAAAAAAAAATATGGAACTTCCCTGGTGGCCCAGTGGTTGGGACTTTGCTTTCCAGTGCAAGGGGTGTGAGTTTGATGCCTGGTCAGAGAGCTAAGATCCCATATGCCTAGCAGGCAGAAAACCAAAACATAAAACAGAAATATTGTAACAAATTCTACAAAGACTTTAAAAGTGGTCCATATAAAAATCTTAAACAAAAAAGCTTATCAAGCATCATTTCATCAATAATGCAAGGTTACCATGGGGATAAGAAATACGCCCTTGCTGATGACACCTGGCTGTAACCTGACTGCATGTTAAATCATACGTTTAAGAAAAGGCATAGGCATGTATGAGTCAAAACTAGAGAATAGCACTGTTGAAGATAAAACCCCCAAAATGGAGCTGCTGTATCAGGTTGTATAGATCAATGACACCAGCCATTAATATCATCTTACTCTTGTGATTGAAATTTGGACTCAAATGGAAATTGGTCTGTAGAGAGAATTGTTGACAAGTCTATGTTGCATTTTTATAAGTGATCAATAAATTGGCCTTCTGGTCAATCTGTAGAAGTATGTTTAACCTGAGTGTTTACAAGAGACATCATATATCAAGTCTGCAAGGCCTAGTACCTGCCCGTCAAGGTGGCCCCAGGCTTTCTCCCTGAGACCACTGGCTTTAGGGCAAGTTCTCTTTCTGATCAGCAATTTGCTTTAATCAGTAATCACGAGATATTTGGAAGATACCTCATCAACTATCCCTAGTGAGGAAAATAATAATTTGGAATGTGAGGCAGGAAATGGTTATTTCAAGGTTTATAATAAACCATTTTCAACAAAATTGGCTGATTTTCCCAAGAACTGTCGAATAGACTAGAAAATGAAGAAGCAATTGAACCCACAACTTTTGATCCTTTTGTAAGTGTAGTTGCCTGCACTTATCAGTAGGAAGACAGGCTAACACAACCAGTGGAGTGCAGACGTTTCTCATTTATCCCAACAAGCTGAAATAGTGCACAAGATCAAAAAAAAAGCATTCAGCAGTTCAGTCTTGTCTCCTTTTTTTGTGAAACTGGAAAGAACCGAAGTAAGCACATTTGAATTTGGCATAAATGGGACTAAGAATATTTATCGTAGACAGTTGAATATTAGTCATGAGATCAAAGCTATTCCAAGCTTAGCAGGAAAACACAAAGAATTTGATAAATATTGAATTATGCTATAAGGCAACTGCTCATACTTTTAATATAGTCTGCTTTTTATGAATTTCTTTCCTTCTACTTTAAAATCAAAGCCCATCACCAAATACAATTTAAGAAATACTACATTGAATTGCTTTTTATCTCAGCTTAGGGAAGAGTTTTACTTGCTTTCATGCCATCATCTTGAGCAATTTTTCTCCTGAATAAGAGGGGGAAAAAAGCTTGAAATTTCCAGAGAAATGTAGTGAAAAACAAGCTGCCTGGAGAATGATGTGGTCATGTCAGACATATCACATATATTACTCTTCAGTTAACATATTTAAAGACATCAAATTAGATTATGATAATTATTTTGGAAATTTGGCTTTTCATTTTATGGAGCTTTCTATAAACTGGAGCATATTTAAGCACCTGAAAACATTGGTTAGTTTTTCTAAACTTTGCACATTAGGATCACTTGGCTGGGACACAGGTGGATGGTGGAGAGGGTGGGGAAGGGTCAGTTTTAAAATTACTAATACCTTATTCCCAACCCTGAAAATCTAGCCCCCTAGCTGATCATAATCTGCCATCAAAATTAAGAACTACTATTCTAAAAAACAATTGTAGTAACATAACCATCAAAATTTTCGAAATTCAAAAGGCATTTAAGTTTAGGTTAGGTTGCCAGATAAAATAGAGAATGCTTATTTAAATTTGAATTTCAGATAAACAACAAATACAAATACTGCAAAGGCACCCTATGTTTTTATTTACTGACAACCCTAAATTAGGTTCTTTTTTTTTTTTTTGCTTAAAAATTCTTTGGAATCAAGTTGTTTACCTACTCTTGGAGCTGCTTAGAAACAGACTTCTTTGATTTAAAACAAAACAAATATCATGTGATATCGCTTATATGTGGAATCTAAAAACTAGTACAAATGAACCTATTTACAAAGCAGAAATAGAGTCACAGATGTAGAAAACAAATTTATGGTTCTGAAGGGAAAAGGCAGGGGTAGGGATAAACTGAGAGATTGGGATCAACATATATACACTACTATATATAAAATACTAACAAGAACCTGCTTTATGGCACAGGAAACTCTACTCCGTACTCTGTAATGACCTACATGGGAACAGAATCTAAAAAAGAGTGGATATGTGTCTATGTGTAACAGATTCACTTTGTTGTATAGCAGAACACATTGTAAATCAACTATACTCCAATAAAATTGATTTAAAAATGAAAAACTAAACAAAAACTGGGTAAAGGTGTTAGACGTATTCCTTTCCTAGATCCTAAATCTGTTCGTCTCCTCTTATCCAAGTTCTCCCTTGGCTGTGTCTTGACTTGTGTCCAGGGTTTATACTTGTCCTTAGCAGGGAGGGGTAGGGAGAAACAAAACTACATCATCTTGTTGAGATCCCAAAGCAAAGTACATCTCTGCTGTCATGATTAGAAGTTACTTCTCATTCAGAAAAGTAAAAGAAGTGCTCTTTGTATATTAAGTGAAAACATTAAGAAACAGGGAGATAGCTGCTGCTTACATTATGTATTCCTTTAAAGCCTGCATGCGTGTGTGCTAAATCGTTTCTGTCATGTCCAGCTATTTGTGACCCAATGGACCTTAGCCCGCCAGGCTCCTCTGTCCATGGGATTCTCCAGGCAAGAATACTGGAGTGGGTTGCCATGCCCTCCTCCAAGGGATCTTCCCCGCCTAGGGATGGAACCTGCACCTCTTACATCACCTGCATTGGCAGGAAGGTTCGTTTCCACTAGTGCCACCTGGGAAGCCTCTATTTCTTTCCAACTTCTAAATAAATACATTAGATAGACATAGACCTAGGAATCAGTACTAGGAGATTTGATAACTGAGGCAGAAAACTCTCAGATCTGCTGTCTTCTCTGTGTTCTACCATGTATCTCAAAGAAGAGGAGCAGTGACCATCTCAGCTTCACATACTTCTTTGCTGTTTCTTCCCTAATTATCCAATTCTCCCTAGACCATTGATTATATAACTTTCCCCATTTATTTGTGATGCTGTCTTTCCTATTTACAAATTTTTGTTCATATTGTGAACCAGGTATTTTTTTATCGTGCCTTGTAAGTAATTTTGCTGTTATAAAGAAAAATTCTTAATGTTTATCAATTTATTTTGACTTCCTTAGTCACGTTTTTATGAAAGAAGCTTGCCAAACTTCTCAACTGTTACCCCTTCTTTGGTGAGACTTTATTCCATCTCTAGAATCTCATCCTGGTGAGTGGAAGTGTTTTGACACCAGGAACTAGGAGGCCAGTCAAGGGATTTGGGTCCCTTTTGTGTGTGTTTGTGGGCTCAGTTGTGTCCGACTCTCTGTAACCTCATGGATGGTAACCCACCAGGCTCCTCTGTCCGCGGAATTTTTCATGCGAGAATACTGGAATGGGTTGCCATTTCCTCCTCCAGGGGGTCTTCCCCACCCAGGAATCGAACCCACGTCTCTTTCATCTCTTGTATTTGCAGGCGGATTCTTTACCACTGAGCTACCTGGGAAGCCTTTTATTCCTCATCAGATACCATCAAGCATGTTCAAACAGTCCTCCTCTTGCTGCCAGCCCTCTTGTGAAGGAACGGTTTCTCGGGACCACTGCCTCACATCACAAAAGGGGGTTGGGCAGACCCTTGTTGCTACCTCCTCTGGGTCAGAACACGTGTGCTCAAGGTACGCTTCAGTCTCAAGACGTTTACCAGTGATACGTGTTCTGTGCTGATTTCCAAAAACCTAACTTTAACCTCATTAAGGCTAACTTGTATACCTACACACATTCTCCTGTATATTTCAAATTATCTATAGATTGCTTATAATACCTAATACAATATAAATGCTGTATAAATAGATGCCTGGCAAGTTCAAGTTTTAATTTTGAAACTTTCTGGAATGTATTGTCTCCCAAATATTTTTTGACCTGATAGTGGTTGAATCCAAGGATTGGGAACTCATACGGAGGGTATGGAGGGCTGACTGTACTGACTTCTAAAAAATCACTTTTCTACATTTTTCCCTTAGTTTTCCCACTCGAGTATTGATAATATCCATAAATACTATAGTTTTTTTTAACTTCATAGAAATGGAATCATATAATGTAAAGTATTTTATATCTAGATTCTTCCACTAAATATTATGTTTTTGTGCTCCATCAGTGTTGATCTGAAGCATTCTTATGGTTACAACTTTACAGAAATGGTTTTTATTTCCCATCCCTGCTCTGCTCCAAACCAAGGCAACCTACTTATGTATGTATGGCTGCGTCCCTTCACTGTGCACCTGAAATTATAACAACATCGTTAATTGGCTATATACCCCAGTACAAAATGTTTTGGGTGTTAAAAAGAAAATTAAAAAAAAAAAAAAAGAAGTGGATATGTTCATCGCCAGTTCATACTTCTTTTGGTATCTTGGCTTTAAGAAGGAAGGATCTCCTCTTAGATCTTCACCTTGGGTAGACCCTGGGCTTTCATTTCTGTTTTCCACACTCTGCAAAGCTACTAAAGCCAATATTTGCCTGGTTTAGAAAATGTTCTTAGGGCAAAAGCAGTTTAAGTGCTCTGCTAATATTTCCAGGGTCCCTTTACTATTTAGATTTTGGCTTGGAAATTCACCATTTTAAATTGCTCTTCCCTACAGCTGGGAGAGTTGGTCTAAGCAATGTAGCCTTCCATATTATGGGAAATGGAGGTCTTTTATAATAAAAAAATATATTCAATCTGTATTTCTATCCCCTTTTTCATTCCAATGCATTAATGTGTGCTTATATGTGTGCATTTCTTAATTAGAATTTCCTAGTGCATTTTTGTATTATTTTTTCCTCCAGAGATATAACTTGACTCACTTACAGCTCTAATATTTTTTATTTCCTAATTCTTTAATTTCTGCTTTTATGCTTATTTCCTTTCTCATTTTTTTTAAAATTCTCTTTCTAACTTATTGAGTGGAGCACTTAGTTCATTTACTGTTAGGCTTTCTTTTTTAAATATTTAAAAATTTTAAATAATGAATTTGTTTTTGAGTTAATCTTTGTATGCATCTCATTAGTTTTATTATTTCATATCCTTCTTTTGTAAAGGGTCTATAATTGTAGTTTTGATTTCCTTTATGGTCTAAGGCTTATTTGGAATAATTTCCTTCCTCAATTTCAAAGGATTGCTTTTTTCATCCTTGTTGGACCACTTATTATTAAATTTGGTTGTATTTTACTATTTTTAGAGAATGTGACCTTTTCAGTTTCAGATTTTTAAAAAATTTACTGAGATTTTTGTGGCTTAATATATTATATATATTTATATATATAACATATGTATATGTTTATATTTAACATATATATTTATATATATAACATATGTATATGTTTATATTTAACATATATATATTTATATATATAACATATGTATATGTTTATATTTAACATATATATATTTATATATATATATTTAACATATATTTTATAGATCTTTGTCAGAAAGAAGTAATGATACATTGGATCTAGCATTCAGGATACACATAGCATAGATTAGATAGATACACAGATAACTAATTTTTAAAATTATACTCATCTAAGGCGATTTTTTTCCTACTTGATTTGTCAAGTCATTAATTCAAATGACAGGTAGAAAATAGGAATCTTCTCAGTGGTAATATGTTCAAGCCTATAACCTTATAAATTTGAAGACATTTTCCTTACATTAGGGGCATCCCTGGTAGCTCAGCTGGTAAAGAATCCGCCTGCAATGCATGCGACCCTGGTTGGACTCCTGGGTTGGGAAGATCCGCTGGAGAAGTGATAGGCTACCCACTCCGGTATTCCTGGGCTTCACTGGTGGCTCAGCTGGTAAAGAATCCGCCTGCAATGTGGGAGACCTGGGTTTGATTGCTAGCTTGGGAAGATCCCCTGGAGAAGGGAAAGGCTACACACTCCAGTATTCTGGCCTGGAGAATTCTGTTGGACACGACTGAGCAACTTTCACTTTCACTTTCCTTTACATTACTTTAGAAAACTTAATATTTTCACTAACTAGTGATACTGGAAAGAGTAAAGCACATAATTATTGTGTGTTAAGTTTTTATTCCCTGTACCTCTTTTAAACTAAATGTATACCAACTATACAGTCAAATACATGTCAACCATGGTCTTTATATATCTTGTCTCTCCAATAAATAACATGATGACTATGTTTGTTTTTTTTTCTTCATGCCTTGGACAGTCATTGTGTCCATTTTTTCCTAGTAACCACATGTTTAGGGGAGAAAATGAGCAAGAATGATATCTCTAACTACTATTTTGACTTTGGAAAGTCCCTCCCTCTCTCTTTACTTCTTCCTTAATCGTTCTATTGATGAAGTATAGGAATAAAATAGGAATTTAATAGGAATGAAATGACTTCTCATAGAAAATTTGAAAATAGTATCTGCAATATTAAAAAGCAGAAAAAAATGGTATGCAACTCCATCACTCCAAGACAACAGATATTAACTAGTCTTCCTTGTGTCCTTCTATTTTTTTTTCGAGAATTGTTTTTACACAATTGAGATCAACTTTGTGTCCTGAGTTTTCTAGTATTTCTTTATTATTTTTTATATCATAAGCATTTTCCATTATTTAAAAATTCTCCATCAAACTCATGTTTAAATGCTTCAACAACATTCCACTATTTACTAAATATTTGTTTAATGATAGAGTATCATTTTTAACATCTTTGTATTATAAATAACATTTTGATGAATTTCTTCTTTTTTTTTTCCTCCAGTAATACAATGGGCCCTGAAATTTCAGGTGCATCAGAAGCACCCGCAGAGCCCCTTG
This sequence comes from Giraffa tippelskirchi, assembly GCF_054371585.1. Taxonomy (NCBI): domain Eukaryota; kingdom Metazoa; phylum Chordata; class Mammalia; order Artiodactyla; family Giraffidae; genus Giraffa; species Giraffa tippelskirchi. Next base: position 55,302,644 of record NC_137285.1, read on the forward strand.
TCGAATTTCTGAGTCAGTAAGTCCAGAGCAGGCCAAAGAATTTACATTTCTAATAACTTCAGGTCATGCTGATGGTGCCAGAACCACAGTTTGAGAGTCACTGGAATCATTGTAATGAATAGAATGTGCAAGGATTTGGTTCAATAAATTTCTGAGAAGCGATGCTTCTTCCTTCCACAGTAGGTTGTATCATTGACATTGCAGGGAAAACATTGTAATGCTTACTCTTATTAGAAAAGGAAGTGGTGATGTCTATTTAAAGGTTCTCTAAAGTCTTTTAGTCACTGGCTTTTGCTAACCCATTTGCATTTACTGTGGACTCTTACTGGAACATTCATCCATTTGACCCTGGAGCTCCATCACTATACAGCTGGTCTCTTTATTTTTTTTTTTTGGTAGGTCACCTGCTCTCATTTAATTCATTTCCTTTGGTGTTTTCCTTCCTGTGGGAAGTCTGACATCTGTCCCACATACTTCTCTATGAATACAAAGGCTCATCTTTTATCTTTTTATTTTTAACTTTTATGAGTCAATTACTCTTAACCTTTTTATAGTTGTAATTTTTTCATGCCATATGTTTTAAAAAGACACTCTAGACTGTAATTCTTTATGGCTGCTTTTTTAAAAAAAAAAATCTTATATTTTAACACCTTTACATTCTGTTGACATTTATATTTAGGTCTGAGCCTAATGTCAAATACTAGGAGCACATGGCTTCTCACTTCATTGGCACCATCATGTGGTGAATTTTTGTATCACATTGAAAAATCTGCTGTATATAGTGAGTCAGGATGTCATATTATCACATCCTATACAGAGGTGAACTTAGAGAGGTCATCATAAGCTGGGGGATCTACAATAATCCCGTTACTTAAGCAAATAGACAGAAAAATGGGGGCTAATAAACATCAACCACTAAGCACGTGGACGCTGGAGTCAAGGACATGAACTCACACCCTGTCTCAAACCACTTATAATAAATACTGTGACCATGGGTACCGGATTAATCTCTTTGAGCCTCCATTTTCTGCAGAGCATGGGGGTACCAGTAGCATCTATCTCACAGGGATGTGAGAGGAGCAGTTAACGTTATGATAATAGTTCACAATGGTCATTAAATAGTTTTATAATATTAGCTATCATTGTGTTGTGTGCTTAGTCACTCAGTCGTGTCCAACTCTTTGCAACACCATGAACTGTAGCCCACCAGGCTCCTCTGTCCATGGGGATTCTCCAGGCAAGAATACTGGAGTGGGTTGCCATGCCCTCCTCCAGGGAATCTTCCCAACCCAGGGATTGAACCCAGGTCTCCCACATTGCAGGCGGATTCTTTACCATTTGAGCCACCAGGGAAGCCCATTAGCTATCATTGCTAAGTCGCTTCAGTCATGTCCGACTCTGTGCGACCCCACAGACGGCAGCCCACCAGGCTCCCCCATCCCTGGGATTCTCCAGGCAAGAACACTGGAGTGGGTTGCCATTTCCTTCTCCAATGCGTGAAAGTGAAAAGTGAGAGTGAAGTCGCTCAGTCGTGTCCGACTCTTCGCGACCCCATGGACTGCAGCCCACCAGGCTCCTCCGTCCATGGGATTCTCCAGGCAAAAGTACTGGAGTGGGTTGCCATTGCCGTTCTCCATTAGCTATCATTAGCTGTTAACAAACCCTCACGTTTGGTTTTCCCTTTATATTCCAACTCAATAGGAAGAGTATCAGTAAAGAATAATTCCTCTCACTTTTTAGAAAATTATACCACAACGGTGTATTTTTAGAATGATCAGAAGTAGCTTGAAAGGGACTTCCCTGGTGGTCCAGTGGCTAAGACTCAGTTCTTCTAATGCAGGGAGCCTGGGTTCGATCCCTGGTCGGGAAATTAGATCCCATACGCCACAACTAAAGATCCCGCATGTTGCAACAAAGACGGAAGATCCTGTATGCAGCGACTGAGACCAGGTGCAGCCAAATAAATAAGAAGTTGATTGTGAATAATTATATTTTTTAAAAGTAGCATGAAGTTAAAAACTGCAAAAGGTAGATACTGAAAAAATATTTAAAATATATATATATATATATATTTTTTTTTTAGAAAAGAGGAAGGAAACTACTGGAAAAAAAGGTCTTCTTAACTCTACTTACAAAGTGAAGTTTGAAAAGCATCTGGCTAAATTAACTATAATTTACAGTCAAAAGAAATAATTATGAAGGGAACAACTTAACATCGTTTTCAAGGGTGGGAAAAAAACTTTCAAATATTAAAAACGATTTATAGCCCCAAATCCTTTCAAAGGTTTATTAAAGAAAAATGTTTACTTTTATAAATCCTTGAGAAAAATACACTTAGGACAAATCTAGGTGTTGGAAATTTTTCTATTAAAAATGAATTTTAATTATTTGATTAGAAAAACAGGATGAAAAAGTTACTTAAGATCAGTGAGAATAAAGCATGTGAGGTATTCCCTACCCCCCTTAAAACCATGCATCATGACTGAGTGAAATCGGGGATCTTAACAGAAGCAGTCTTACATGCAGTTTCCAACTGTGGTTTCCTCAGATAGTTAGCATCATTCAATAAGTTTTTGGTACATCATTATGCAAATGTACTCTACGTTCATTATCTTTCTACTTATTAAATTCATCAAAAGCCGTCCAGGACCAGATTTTTTGTTTTGTCAGCTACACAGTCTTGTTCCCACATTTGTCATCAGCATTTTCAGACTGTGAGGGAATGAAAACAAGAATGAGAACGATTTCATGCATTTTAAACATGCTGTAACTCTGTTTCAGTGCAATATTCCAGGCTAGAACAGCCATCTGCCGCTGCCCCCAGCACCCCCAGTCTCAGGGTGGTGCCGAGCTGGTTGCACTGGGGATTAACGTGTCCATAATCAATTCTTCTGTCATTCAGCTGGTTGTGCAGAGCACAAAACTGTCTTCTGTGTCAACCTGAACTTCTGTGGCAAGCAGTCTAGAAAGTCTATGCCTTTGATTATTGAAATTTGGGGATTTTCCAGAAATCCCTCTGTTATTGACTGCTATTTTAATTTCACCGTGGCCAGAGAGCAAATTTTGCATGAGTTGAATCCATATAAATGAGTTGAGATGTATTTTTGCCTGGAGCATGGTCTGTCTTGGTATATGTTCTGTGTGCATGAATACGGTATGTATCTCCATTTACCTAGATTTTCTTTCATTTCAGCAATGCTTTGTAGTTTCAGAATAGAGTTCTCACCTTTCATTGAATTTATCCCTAGATATTTATAATACTATTATAAATGGTACATTTAAAATGTTAGTTTTCTAATTGCTGCTTGCTATTATATAGCAATATTGATTTTTCATATACCGATCTTTTACCCTATGAGCTCACTAATTTCAATGATTAATTCTAGTAGATTCCAAAGATAATCTACATGGGAAATTTGTTAATTTAAAGACAATTACTTAGTTTAATCTATTAATCAAAAGGCAATTAATAGTTTAAGAATTAGACTTTCTATGTAGACCACCGTGAAGAGGCAGTTTTATTAGTCTTTTCTAATCTTTATACTTTATTATTTTGGTTATTTTTCATCTATTGTACCATCTAGACCTCTGATACACATACAAATAGAAGTGGTAAGAGCAGACAGTCTCACCACCTTCCTCTTAGAATTGACTAATTGACCACTAAACATGATAGTAGCTGTTGGTCTTACAGTACTTATACATGTCTTCATAGCATAAACTCAGTTCTAATTTCTAGTTTTGTGATTGTTTTTGTCATTAATTGGAAATATGTCAAATTGTTTTTTCTGGATTCATTGAGATATCACAGAATTTTTTCTCTTTTATTAATGTTGTTAAATTAAATTGTTTGATTAAATGTTAGGCCAACCTTGCATTCTTGGAAAAACTCCAGTTGACCATTGTATCTTTTTCTATATTGCTGTGTCCAATTTACTAGTATTTTGAATAGGATTTTTGCACTTATGTTTATAGATGTGATGGTGGTCTGTGATTATTTTCTTCTAATGTTAACTTAGATATTTCTATCAGGGTTATCCAGTTATTATAACATTTATTGGTAGTATTTTCTCCTCTCTTTTCTTAGAGAATTTATGCAAGATTGACATTACGTGCTGTTTAAATGTTGAAAGAATTTACCAGTGAAGTCACCTGGGCCTGGAGTTTTCTTTGTAAAGTGGTTTTTGGTCATGAATTCAGACTTTGTAGTAAATGTACAACTACTCCAACTTTTCTATTTCTTGGTTTTGGTAGATTTTGTTTTCCAAGGAATTTGTTCATTTATTCTAAGTTATCAAAGTTTATTGATCTAAATTTGTTTATAATATTCTCCTTTTAAGATCTGAATTAGAATTTTTTGACTTCAGTACTACTGATGGAAACAGTGACAGACTTTATTTTCTTGGGTTTCAGCATCACTGCTGATGGTGACTGCAGCCATGAAATTAGAAGACGCTTGCTCCTTGGAAGAAAAGCTATGACAAAACAAGACAGCATATTAAAATGCAGAGATATCACTTTGCCAACAAAGATCCATATAGAAAGCTATGGTTTTTCTAGTAGTCACATACAGACATGAGAGTTGGGCCATAAAGAAGGCTGAGTGCTGAAGAACTGATGCCTTTGAACTGTGGTGTTGGAAAAGACTCTTGAGAGCCCCTTGGATTGCAAGGAGATCAAACAAGTCAATTCTAAAGGAAATCAACCTTGAATATTCATTAGAAGGACTGATGCTGAAGCTCCAATATTTTGGCCATCTGATGTGAACAGCTGACTCATTGGAAAAGACCCTGATGCTGGGAAAGATTGAGGGCAGGAGAAGGGAGCGACAGAGAATGAGATGGTTGGATGCCATCACCAACTCAATGGATATGAGTTGGAGCAAACTTGGAAAGATAGTGAAAGGGAAGGTGGCGTGCTGTAGTCCGTGCAGTCACAGAGTCGGACACGACTGAGCCACTGAACAACAACTATTGATATTTGGGGCAAGAAAACTTTAGTGGGAGACTGTTCTATATGTAGCAGAATGTTTAGCAGTATCCTGACTTCTCCCTGAGGGATGCTGATAGTGTGAAAACCAAAAATGTCTCTAGACACTGCCAAATGTTTCTTGGGGACCAACAGCTCTGGTTGAGAATCAGTGTTTTAATGTCTATAGGGTCTTTAGTGATCTTTCACTCCATGTACTGGTAACTTGTCTCTTTATTTTTTAATTTTGTTAGGAGCTTTGTATGGTGTACTAAACAAAGCAGGCTCTGCCCTACATGTGGCCCATGGATCATTTTGCTGACCTTGACTTAGAACATTAACTCTTTTGTAATGGTGGTGACTGGTGGTTTAGTCGCTAAGTTATCTGACTCTTTGTGACCCCATGGACTGTAGCCCACCAGGCTCCTCTGTCCATGGGAATTTTCCAAGTAAGAATACTGAAGTGGGTTGCCATTTCCCTTCTCCAGGGGATATAATTTTTCCCTCTAAGAATACTTTATCTGTCTCATAAATTTCAAAATGCTATGTTGTGTTGATGGATATTAGCCAATTAATGGCTATGGAGAGTACTGTTTATCTACATAGATAACATATGGGCATTATTATTCCAACAAAACTGCTTACAAATGGATTTTGGCTTCTTTGAGAGACAAGCAAGGAACAACATTAATATAACAATATAATACAATTTAATCACATAAATATACTCTCACAACTAGTTGATATAAATTCCTATAATTTGGCAATATTGTTTTTGCTCTTCTAGCTAAGAAAAGCCAGTCTGCAACATCCAAGCATGTTTACCAGGATGAGAAAACAATGATTTTACAGCACCTTATCGAGTATTGATTTGCTGCCACCTGCTGGGAGGCAGATATGGGTTTCCAGCATCCTTAAAAGGTGAGAATGATGACCTTAGGAGTCGTAAACCTTTGCTTATCCCATAAAATGAAACATAATATATGTACCTTTAGGCCTGGAAGAAGTCAATAACTCTAGGATAAATTAACTCCATGTAAGGAAAATACGATGTGTATAAAAATTAAGGTATTATTTTCCATTTAAGAGAAATTAGAGGGCACATTTACATTTACCATGAAGTGATATACAATAGTTCCTTAAAACGGTGAGCTCCTCAGGTTCTGATTGTGGATTTGTGTAAAGGTAATTAATCAGTTGACTTGGGCTTAAGAGAAGCTTAAGATCTGAAGAACCACTGCTAAATGAAGATTATACAAAATAAAACTAACTCTAATGATAACGCTGATAGTGACAGGCAGCAGAATAATAGCCTCTCAAAGCCATCCATGCCCTAATTCTCAGTGCCTAGAAGGGGAAGCCTTGAGCCCAGGGAGCAGAACCAAGAGCCACAGAGGATGGTTCCTGGGCCTTGAAACTTAATGGAGACTGCCAGATTGGATTTTGTAATTGACTGGGCTTGTGACTCCTTCCTTCCATTTTCCCCCTTTTTGAAAGGTAATGGTTATCACTGCTCTCCTGGACCTCCTCTAGAAACTTGTTCTCTAGTTTCACAGGTCTACAATGGAAAGGGACTTTTGCCCCAGCATGGATTATACTCATTTATACCTTAGATGTAGATGATAATTGGGATTTTTGAGATTTAGATGAGATCCTGTAATGGGTTGAAAATCTGGGGGACTTCAAGAGGGGGTGAATCAATCTTGCACGTGAATGGACATCAATCTTTGGGAGCCACAGGGTGGACTGGGACAAGCAGAATGCCCCCTCCCAGAGATGTCCATACTCCAATCACCAGAATCTGTGAATAAATTACCTAATGAGGAAAAGTGACTTTGCAGATATGATCAAGGTTAAGAACCCTGAGATGGAGAGATGATCTGGGTGGGCCTAATTTGATCACCCAAATCTTTAAAGTTCTTTGACCAGTGAAATCTTTGACCAATGTTACTAGCTTTGAAGATGGAAGAAAGAGGCCAAAGCCAGGGGATGTGAGAGGCCTTAGAATCGGGGAAGATCAAGGCAGCAGTTTCTCCCTAGAGCCTGCAGAAAGGAAGCAGTCAGCGGATGCCTTGATTTCACCCCCAGAGAGACCTGTATTGGACTTTAGACCTGCAGAATGTTAACATAATATATTTGTGTTCTTTTAAAGCACCAAGTTTATGGTAATTATCTTACAACAGCAATAGAAAATGAATCCAGTAATAAGAGCTAACATGCTATGCTCTTGCATTACAGCACTATATCCATCTAACTCTCTTAAGAAAGGAAGCTAAAGCTCATCTGAAATTATATTACAAAATCTGGCCTTGGTTACCTCTCTGATGTCATCTCCTACTACTCTCCCTCTTGCTTCTATTATCCATTCACTCTAGTCTCCTTACTATTTTCTAACTATGCCAAGCAAGCCATTCCCTATTTTTAGTATGTGCTTTCCTTAGATGTCCACAACTCACTCCTCACCTTCTCAGGTCTCTTCTCAAACGTCACCTTCCTAGCGAGGTCTTCTTTTTCACCCTATGTATGTCCACACTTAACCTGGCACTCTCTAGTCCCTAATTAATTATTCTATAATACATAGCAATTACAATCATTTTATTTGTATTGGAATGTTTATTCTGTTTTTTTTTTTCTTGCTCCCTAAATATAAACTCTATGTGAGCAGGGGCTTTATCTATATTGATGACAGTTCTATCTTCAGAACCTAATATAGTGCCTGGCACACAGTAGTCACTCAATAAATATTTGTAGGCATAGAGGAACATTTTTAAAACTATTGACAGATTACAAGAATTCATTTATGCTAAAATTCTAATGCAGAATACACGGCATAAAGCAGGGCAGATAATACACGTTAACATTGCTTTGGTTGGCAATTAATGGACCTCAGTGTACAGATGCAATATCATGCCTTGAAGAATGAGATCATTTCTGAAATGACTTCCTATATATAGTTCTTAAATATGGTACACCTTTCTCAAGGTCAGATTATAACAAAACTAGTATACAAATGAGGGCTTCCCTGGTAGTTCAGCTGGTAAAGAATCCACCTGCAGCGCAGGAGACCCCAGTTCAATTCCTGGGTTGAGAAGATCCCTTGGAGAAGGGATGGGTTACCCACTCCAGTATTCTTGGGCTTCCCTGGTGGCTCAGAAGGTCCGCCTGCAATACAGGAGATGTGGGTTCAATTCTTGGGTTGGGAAGATTCCCTGGAGGAAGGAGGGCATGGCAACCCACTCCAGTATTCTTGCCTGGAGAATCCCCATGGACAAAGGAGCCTGCAGGCTACAGTCCATGGGGTGGTACGACTGAGCAACTAAGCACAGCACAGTATATAAATGAATTTTGCATTTTCTTATAAATAAGCATAACCAATGCATTTTTAAAAGATAAGTGCTAGCTACATTTCCCCCCAACTTTTTAAGTGTTAAAAAAATTTCAAACCTATAGAAAATTTGAAAGAAAGAACCACAATAATTAACATAAGGCCATATTTTCTCTCAGGGCTTCCCTGGTGGCTCAGATGGTAAACAATCTGCCTGCAATTCAGGAGACAGGAGTTTGGTCCCTGGGTCCAGAAGGTCCCCTGGGGAAGGAATGGCTACCCACTCCAGTATTCTTGCCTGGAGAATTCCATGGACAGAAGAGCTTGGCAAGCTAGTGACTAAAAAAATCCATATTCCTATCCAAATCACAGTTGCCCACTAATGCAGACAAGTACTTCTGTCTTGTTTGTCTTTCATGATACTGACATTATTGAAAAGTCCAAACAAATCACATTCTGAATTAAACTGTTTCTTCACAGATTCAAGCTATGTTTCTAAATGTTAGAACATTAGAACAGATTCTAAATGCTCTGACAAGAATGCTACACCACTGTACTTCCAATAATTTGTGTTTTACTCAGTATTGATGCTAGAGTTTTTTTTCCATGAAGCAATTATTAACTTTTTGCAAAGTACTAATGTTCCATGGAATATGCTTCACAGAACACTCAGATAAGGAAAAAAAAAAGTGAAATGCACTAAAATGTTTTAGAGTTTGAAGTGAAAAAGCAAGTAAGGATTAAAAATCATTTTAAAATTACAAACTTCATTTCCTTAGGATATGCAAACTGAGCATTCATAAAGTTTTCCAAAATCCACCACAAAACACTGTTCTAATGCTCAGCTCCTGGCTTAAAGAAAGAAGCTGCTCCCAAATTCTATCATTATTTTATTCAGTGTGTTCAGGAGCTAAGATCTAAAACCAGATCTGACTGCTTCCATGTTCTTTCCATCAGCCCCTCTCCCTTAGCCTTCACTTCTAGTTTCTGCAATTGACTTTTCTTGGATCTACAATTATTCTGGGATAAAAGTGGCTGTCTTTTAGTCTAAATAAGGATAATAAAAATGATAAGGAAGACTTAACTCATTTTTTATTGTTCCTTATTCAGTAAGAATGAACATCAAGTAACAGAGGAAGGTCTAATCCCTCCCACAGACATGCAATTATGCAAATCATATGCGGGGCCTGGGGTCTCGGCTCCAGACACTAATTATAATATTATAATTAGGAACCTATTTCTGACTATTTTTATTCACTGTAATTTGATCTCTGCTATTGCCTAATGATTGTCTTTACTGCTGCTGCTGCTGCTGCTGCTAAGTCGCTTCAGTCCTGTCAGACTCTGTGCGACCCCATAGACGGCAGCCCACCAGGCTCCCCCGTCCCTGGGATTCTCCAGGCAAGAACACTGGAGTGGGTTGCCATTTCCTTCTCCAATGCATGAAAGTGAAAAATGAAAGTGAAGTCGCTCAGTCGTGTCCAACTCTTCGCAACCCCATGGACTGCAGCCACCCGGCTCCTCCGTCCATGGGATTTTCCAGGCAAGAGTACTGGAGTGGGGTGCCATTGCCTTCTCCGATTGTCTTTACTACATTACAGCAAACATATGGGAGATACCAGTATTTCCTAAAAGTCCTAGAACTCAAGCTCAGGTTTTACTACTCTTCCTCGTGAAAATGAAAAGTGAAAGTCACTCAATGGTGTCCGACTCTTTGGGACTCCATAGACTATACAGTCCATGGAATTCTCCAGGCCAGAATACTGGAGTGGGTAGCCTTTCCTTTCTCCAGGGGATCTTTCCAACCTAGGGATCAAACCCAGGTTTTGTGCATTGCGGGAGGATTCTTTACCAGCTGAGCCACAAGGGAAGCTCAGTGGTAAAGACCCACCTGGCAACGGCAGAAACCAGAAGGAAACCAGAGGGAGAAACCAGATCAGAAGGCAGAAACCAGGAGGAGTTCAATCTCTGGGCAGCGAAGATCCCCTGGAGAAGGGAACGGCAACCCACTCCAGTATTCTTGCCTGGAGAATCCCCATGGACAGAGGAGCCTGGCGGGCTACAGTTCATGGGGTTGCAAAGAGTCGGACACGACTGAGTGACTAAGCACACACAATCAGTACAAATGGGTAACTTTTAAGGGAAAAAACTGCGAGCCCTTCAGCTGTTACAAACCATGCCATGCTTTAAAAACTCGAGCTGTATTTCAACTGCACACTGAGCATTTACCCCCACAGGTTGGAAATTGTTTGCCGAGTTCTAGTTCCCTTAATTTCACCAGATTATCAAACGACCCATGTCTCACCCTCCACCCATATACTTATTTTAATTAGAGAATAATTGCTTTACAATATTGTCTTGGCCTCTGCCATACATCAATATGAATCAGCCATAGGCATATATATAAATATATAAATACACACATATATATATAAATATATAAATACACACATATATATATATAAATATATAAATACACACACACACATATACATATATACACACACACATATGGGGCAACATATGTACACCCATATACTTTTAAGCTTCCAGGAAGCGTTAGGGAAAGGTCTGTGGCTGGGACCGCCGCTGGCTGCGCGGATCCGGACCGGACTCGAGCCCCATCTCCCTGGCTTCGCGAAGTGTCGAGGCCGGGAGAGAAAGGACTTTACTCTCCACTTTTGGAGCCGATGTGAACCTACAGGAGAGCAAAAGCTATCCGTAAAGACCGTCAACCACCCTCTCGGCTGCACTTCTCAGACAGATGTCCGGCGCCCCGCGGGGCGGCCCGCGGACCTCCCCACCCTCGAGAACGCCGCCAGGCCTTCAGGTTCCCTGGACCACCGTCACACACCGGAATCCCGCGGCCACGCCCGCCGGGACCCAGGCCACGCCCACCGGGGACCAGGCAACGCCCCACGCCACCGCCCGGCCCCGGATCGCTCCCCGGAGCCCGACACCCGGCAGTGGGCGCTGCGCCTGCGCGCGGGAGAGCGCGGGGCGGGGCGAAGCGGCCCGCCGGAAGGGGCGGGGCAGGAGGGCGCTGCACTTTTACGGCCGCGGGCGGGTGAGTACGGGGCGGGGGTTGCGCGGAACGTCCGGGTTGGGGCCAGGCTCGTGCCTCCTGCCGCCGGGGGCTCAGCTCTGCGTCTGCGGCGCCCCCTGGAGAATTCGGGAAAGGGAAAGGAAGAGGAGACTGTGATTGAGTCGGATGATGTGGGGGTGCGGGAAATGTGTGAACGAACAAGCGTCGGCAAAATGGATTCACAGGGAAGGTTGGTTGGTTTTCTCCTTAAAAAGGAGATTTCTCTGTGAACAGCGTGTTAAATTTTTCATTATTTTGGACAAGCTTGTGATTTTACCGTTGTGCCGCGGTAAGACAGTTTTCATAAGGTGGCTCGTACTTTGCCGCTGGCAAATGGTTAACCAGACGGTGGCCTGTAAAAAGGCACTGTGGTTCAGTGTAGCAGCTACCCAAGAGGGAGGTTAAAACTCGTCTTTAACGGAATAAAAATCAGTAAATAAAAATAGGGCTTAGACGGGAAGTTACAGACAGCATCAAGGTTCGGTGAAATACTGTGCTGGGCATGGGCTAGGTCTCTTCCAGCATATATACTGTATTCAAGTAATTTGTGTTTATCATTATGAAAGATAAATACAAATTGTTATTATGAAAGACAGTCTAAGCCAAAATGGCATGAAAATTTGTAATTACCTTGAGAGTTGTGCCCTAATATACTTTGGAAAAAGAAACACTACTATAGCTTTTCCAAATTGGTAGAAAATCAGGAGTTTCCTAAAAGCCTGTGTACATTTCTACTTGTTTGGGGGTCTATAATGTCCAGAATATTCTTTTGTATAGTGAAAACCTCATATCGTTTTGTGTTCAAGGTAATGAAAACCGGGACAGTTCAGTTCCTTTAAGGGCTGTATTCTATTAGGAGAGCCAAAAAAACCCATAAAAAGTTGCATAAGAAATGTAGGTTATGGTTTGAGATATTTTAAGATGTCTAAAAACCTATATTTGGCATGGAAAGAGCTGGTGAGTGCTGGAAACAAGTGCCCCTCCGCTGATGGTTGCCATGTGGGAATGTGGGTGCCTCATACACAGATCTGACTTTCCCCATCACAGGCCAAAAATCTCTATCTTTGTAATATTTCTTGATTTTTATTGTTATTGGCAACCAATTCATTATGCACTCACATACATACCCTCTATGGGCCAGGAACAGCCAGTTTGTGACATCTGCAGATTATCACTTGAGTACTCAGAAATAATTGGAATTAAAAGGGGAAAAGGTTCCTGGAAACTGTGTCAGGAAGGGATTTAAGAAAACAGTGGGATTTAAGCTGGGTTGAAAAGGAGAGGTGTCATGGAGGAGAATGTAACCAGTGACGACTTCCCTGTTGGTCTAGCGGCCAGGACTCGGCATTTCCAATGTAGGTCTCCAGGTTCAGTCCCTTGGTGGGGGAACTAAGATCGCACAACTAAAGATTCTGCATGCTGCAGAATAAATGTGAAGCAGCTAAATAAGTAAATATTTAAAGAAAGAAAGAAAAGAGAATGTAACCAGTGAGTAAAATCTCAGTTGGGAAACTGAATAGCAGGTTTGGAAGATCGTAAGTAAACTCGCCTTAGGAGAATTCTAAGAAGGCAAGTACAGTAAATGGAGGAAAACTGGTTTGGGAGACCCTTCAATACCAGACTAGACTTTATCCTCGGGCACTGATTCTCAAATTTGAGCTTACATCATGATTACCCGGCAGGTTTGTGAGATAGTGACAGGCATGGCCCCCAACTCCAGAGTTCTTGCTTCAGAAGTTCTGGGGTGGGGCTTGAGAATTTCCCTCTTATCCATTCTCAGTTGCTGGAGTTGCTGTTGGTTTGGGGACCAGACTGAGAAGTACTGTCCTAGCATGGGGGAAACTATTGGAGGAATTTGAGGTGGATTAGTAAGGAGATCCGGAGAAGGCAATGGCAACCCACTCCAGTACTCTTGCCTGGAAAAGCCCATGGACGGAGGAGCCTGGTAGGCTGCAGTCCATAGGTCGCTAAGAGTCGGAGACGACTGAGCAACTTCACTTTCGCTTTTCACTTTCATGCATTGGGGAAGGAAATGGCAACCCACTCCAGTGTTCTTGCCTGGAAAATCCCAGGGATGGGGGAGCCTGGTAGGCTGCCGTCTATGGGGTCGCACAGAGTCTGACACGACTGAAGTGACTTAGCAGCAGCAGCAGTAAGGGGATCACATTCATGGTTCAGTATAAGTCTTGCTGTGTCGTCCAAGATGGAAGATTGGGGAAGGGAGGAAAGAGAAAAGAAGGTTCCTTACAGTTGGTTAACACCTGTTGGTGCCAAGCCCTCTCATGCAGACAATTTCATTTCATAGTCTGACTCTGATGTGTAAGTCTTAATATTTTCATATGGAGAGTAGTAGAGATTGCCCAGGTCCTATAGCTAGTCTCAGAGCCCTTAAGACTAGTTCAGATTTGAACTAGGGTAATAGCAGTGGAAATGAATCAAAACATCGGCTGGTGATAGAATTTAGAAAAATCAAGACTTCCCCAGAAGATTGAAACAAAGTAGAAGTTGGGAAATCAGTCCTAACTGGAAGAGTGATAAAAGGTAAAGTGGACAGAGAACTTTAGAATATTCCCTGCATGAGTTCAGTGCATGTTCTGTATAACTCTTCTGTAACCATGACCTAGTTAAGAGTTGCTTATTTAAAAAGCCATTCTGTTCTACCCAGATTTTCTGAAAATTATTTGAAAAGAAGAAAGTAAAGCCTACAATGGGGGTGTTGGTGGTGGTTTAGTGGCTAAGTCGTGTCCAACTTGCAACCCCATGGACTGAGCCCTCCAGGCTCCTCTGTCCATGGAATTCTTGAGGCAAGAATACTGGAGTGGGTTGCCACTTTCTCCAGGGGATCTTCCCAACTCAGGGATCGAACCTAGGTCTCCTGCATGGGGGTGGTGGGAGATGGTGAACAGATTGATGGCATCTGACAGCCTAGCTTCACATTAAAAGTAATTAGCATGGTGAAATGGAAACACATGGTGTAACACCACTTTGCCTGTATAAACTGTTGTGCCGCAGACACTGACCTAATGTATTGATTTTGGAAATCCTCTCTGCTTTTTCTTGCCAGGGTAGTTATTGAAATTAAGAATATTCATTGGATCAATTTCAAGACAAATATTCCAAGTCAGACTGGCTGCTGCCGAACAAATTTTTAATGAAGGAAAACATCCATATATTGAAATCAGACTTTAAGAAGGAAGTCCTAAAAATATATTTATACAGTGAAATCTAGAAAAATGTAAGTTTTCAAACATCAATCAACTGAGTAATCAACATAATGGAGTTATACATACAAAATTATAGCATACATTCATTCATTTATTCTGTGACTGATAAACTGTGCTGTGGATCCAATGATAACTCAGTCTAGGAGGACTGACATTTTTTAAAAAATGGTCACAAAATGATGTGATCAGCATTGTAATGCTGATTTCAAGAGGTAGAAATGGTGACTGAAGGAGTGTAGAAAGGAAGTCACAGAAATGTTTTTAGAGGAGACCCTTTTAAATTGATCTTGAAGGCTGAGGAAGAATTTGTGAGGTGATTAAGGCATTCCAATTAGAAGGGACATCAAGGACAATGGCCACGATGTATAAAAGACTGTGAATTTTTCTGGGACCTCCATGCAGATCAGGATAGTTATAGCAGTATGATAAGAGTGGAGGAGGGGGATGAATTAAACTGGAAAGGTAGATATGAGCACTCATAAACAATATGAAACCTATTTAATGACTGTCCTGGCTGGATTGTAAACTTCATGTTAGGAGCCATGTTGGATCCGTATACCAATGTATGCTAAGGCCTTAACAGAGCACCTAGCATATGATAGACTCTCAATAAATAGTTGCTCAATGAATGAATGGCTAAATCACAGGGGGAAAAAAATTTAACAGATAATACACAAGGAACTTTTAAAGTATTTTAAGCATTTTAAAGTATTTTAAGTGGAGTAATGTAGTCAGTTTTACATTTTATGAGGATAAGTGGTAGTATGGAAGATGAATTAATAATGGCTATAGTTAGCAGTCATTCTAATGGTTGTGGGGTGGTATCTTATTGTAGTTTTACATTGCATTGTCTTTATGATTGATGATGGTGAATATCTTTTCATGTGCTTATTGATCATTTGTGTATCTTCTTGGAGAACTGTCTGTCCAAGCCCTTGGCACATTTTTGATTTGGGTTGTTTCTATTGTTGAATGTCAGAAGTTCTTTATATATTTTGGGTATTAATCTCGTGTCGGGTATATGATTTGCAAGTATTTTCTCCCATCCTGTGGGTTGCTTTTTACTCTGTGGACATTGTCTTTTGATGCACAAATTTTTTAAATTTCCATAAAGACAAGTTTGTTAAAAACACTGGCCATAGCAATGGCTATAATAGGTTGTGCCCATTGGTAGATTACAGTCTTCATTTTAAGAAAAACTTGAAAAGTATTAGCATATAGCACACGTAATAGGGATAAAAATGTTTTGTGAAGCTTGTTTCAGGTATATGTCTGTTTATTGACTGGCGTAAGTGTGTTTCTTTCTATGAACTTCTATCAGAATTTGAAAGCCGTTATAGTAGAGAAATCTGGGCATGATGGTAAGAGAATGGAATGGATATAAAAGATATTTAGAGGAAAACAAGTGTGAAACCTCACACCTTAAAATTCTTCTGTCCATATGAACTCTCTTGCAGGAGAGGGGACGTACTTACCCAGCCTCTTTTCGTATTTTTGCCTACTTGGTGCTTTCATTATATATTAATAAGTTGACTTTCTGGTTTATTAGGAATAGTGGTGCTTTGAAGTATCTTACTGAGTGTTGTAAGTGCTACAAAATTTCTTTTATTTTCCTGGTGCTGGGTGTAAAAGTATAGGATGAAACCATACTCTTAGGAATTGTGAAAATTCATTGAAACAGTTTGATTATTGGCCAGGTTCTTTGATTTCTTTCCGTAAGAAAGCAGGAAAAGGTGCTTAGATACATGAGCAGGTGGGAAGTCCTTCTCCCTGTTGTTGCTTAGTTGCTAAGTCGTGTTGGACTGTTCTGCAACCCCATGGACTGTAGCCTGGCAGGCTTCTCTGTCCATGGGATTTCCCAGGCAAGAATACTGGAGTGGGTTGCCATTTCCTCTTCAGTGGATCTTCCCGGACCAGGATTGAACCCAGGTCTCCTGCATTGGCAGGCAGATTCTTTACCGCTGAGCCACCTGGGCATGCATGATTTTGCCACTCTAATAGACTTAGTCTATTCTGCCTGTAACATGTACATACAGGCAGAAAGGTGCTCATAGAAGGCTGAGTCATATTGGCACTTTTTAAAAAATGTGAGCAAGAGCCTTTATTGTGATTTATTTATGTATTATTATTTTTTGATTGCACTTCATCTTCATTGCTGTGTGCGGGCTTTCTTTTTTTTTTTCTTATCCCAGTTGTCAAATTTATTAGAGATTGTTTGTGGTACCCCCCTTATTATTCTTTTAACTTTTCTAGGATTTATAGTGATAACTTTTCTCTGTTTCCTGACATTGGTACTGGTAATTTGTATCTTCTCTCCATTTATTTTTTAATATAAATTTATTTATTTTAATTGGAGGCTAATTACTTTACAATATTGTAGTGGTTTTGCCATACATTGACATGAATCCGCCATGGGTGTACATGTGTTCCCCATCCTGAACCCCCCGCCTACCTCCCTCCCCAGCCCATCCTTCTGGGTCATCCCAGTGTACCAGCCCCGAGCCCTCTGTATCATGCATTGAACCTGGACTGGTGATTCGTTTCACATATGATAATATACATGTTTCAATACCATTCTGCCAAATCATCCCACCCTCGCCCTCTCCCGCAGAGTCCAAAAGACTGTTCTATACATCTTTGTCTCTTTTGCTGACTCGCATATAGGGTTATCGTTACCATCTTTCTAAATTCCATATATATGCGTTAGTTTACTGTATTGGTGTTTTTCTTTCTGGCTTACTTCACTCTGTATAATAGGCTCCAGTTTCATCCACTTCATTAGAACTGATTCAAATGTATTCTTTTTAATGGCTGAGTAATATTCCATTGTGTATATGTACCACAGCTTTCTTATCCATTTGTCCGCCAATGGACATCTAGGTTGCTTCCATGTCCTGGCTATTATAAACAGTGCTGCGATGAACATTGGGGTACACGTGTCTCTTTCAATTCTGGTTTCCTCGGTGTGTATGCCCAGCAGTGGGATTGCTGGGTCATATGGCAGTTCTATTCCCAGTTTTTTAAGGAATCTCCACACTGTTCTCCATAGTGGCTGTACTAGTTTGCATTCCCACCAACAGTGTAAGAGGATTCCCTTTTCTCTGCACCCTTTCCAGCATTTATTGTTTGTAGACTTTTGGATAGCAGCCATTCTGACTGGTGTGAAATGGTACCTCATTGTGGTTTTGATTTGCATTTCTCTGATAATGAGTGATGTTGAGCATCTTTTCATGTGTTTGTCAGCCATCTGTATGTCTTCTTTGGAGAAATGTCTGTTTAGTTCTTTGGCCCATTTTTTGATTGGGTCGTTTATTTTTCTGGAATTGAGCTGCAGGAGTTGCTTGTATATTTTTGAGATCAATTCTTTGTCTGTTGCTTTATTTGCTATTATTTTCTCCCATTCTGAAGGCTGTCTTTTCACCTTGCTTATAGTTTCCTTTGTTGTGCAAAAGTTTTTAATTTTACCTAGGTCCCATTTGTTTATTTTTGCTTTTATTTGCAATATCCTGGGAGGTGGGTCATAGAGGATCCTGCTGTGGTTTATGTCGGAGAGTGTTTTGCTTATGTTTTCCTCTAGGAGTGTTATCGTTTCTGGTCTTACGTTTAGATCTTTAATCCGTTTTGAGTTTGTTTTTGTGTATGGTGTTAGAAAGTGTTCTAGTTTCATCCTTTTATAAGTGGTTGACCAGTTTTCCCAGCACCACTTGTTCCGCGTGCGGGCTTTCTCTGGTTGCAGTGAACAGAGGCTTCTCCTCATTGTGGTGCACAGGCCCTCATTGCTGTGGCTTCTCTTGTCGCAGACACAGGCTCTCTGGCTTGCAGGCTTTGGTAGTAATGGCACACGGGCTTTATTTGCTCCAAGGCATGTGGAATCTTTCCGACTAGGGATCGTTGAACCCATGTCCCTTGTATTGGCAGGTGAATTCTTAACCACTGGACCAATATAGAGGGGAATCCTCTATATTGGCTTTTAAAAAGTTTATGGACTTCTTTATAATCCAGCTGGTTTTGTGAAATTAATGGGTTTAAGTATATTATGCATTTAGTTATCAAGTGGAATTATTCTGTGTAGAACAAGAAAACATTAAAAATTTTAGAAATTTGGTCTATTCTTTTGCCTAATACATTATTAGGATCTCCTACTGATAAGATTTGCACAGAAAATATAAATTAAGTTTTCCTTTTGGCCTAAGCAAAAGAGAGAGAGAGAAAGGAACAACACGAAGGTAAACAGCCTGTGCCATAACCAAATATGATTACTTGGTGTTCCCTTAATGTGACATGACACCACTCCCCTTTTTATACAGGAATCTAGAGTTGATACTGTATAGATCTGGCTCAGTGAAATCTGTACTTTCCCCACATTCTGCCACTAGTTGTGAGGCCTCGATCAGTCAGCCTCACCTTACGAGCCTCACGTGTGAAATGGACTCTCGTCTGCTGTCGTGAGGCTTAGCTGAGGGAATGCATGCTCAATAGCTCACACATCATCAGCATTCAGTAAAAGGTTAGCAGCTGCTGCTCTGCCCTTCAGAAGGTCCAGAGGGTTTGGAAGCACCAAGAAAATCAGCCCTCTGGGAAAGATTTGAAAGTATAAAATTCTGGAATTATATACATGTGGATAACTTTCTAGTTTTGGCAGAGAATGAATGACCTAAAATGTTATCCTCTTCCTGGCTCTTTCTTTTCATTTAAAGACCTTTTCCTAACCCTAACCCTAACCCTAATCCCAAATTGTGATAAATCCTACAGTATAAGCCATAAGCCTGTCAGATAGTTGGCATGGATCTTCTGAGAAAAACTATACATAAATTGTTGTAAGAAATCACTATTCTAAATGTTAGAGCAAAATCTGTATTCTGTTGATATTTATTGTTGTTGTTCAGTCACAGGTTGTGTCCGACCTTTTGCCACCCCATGAACTGCAGCACATCAGGCTTCCCTGTCCTTCACTGTCTCCTGGAGTTTGCTCAAACTCATGTCCATTGAGTCAGTGATGCCATCCAACCATGTCATCCTCTGTTGCCCCCTTCTCCTCCTGCCTTCAATCTTTCCCAGCATCAGAGTCATAGTGAGTCGACTCTTGGCATCAGGTGGCCAAGAATTGGAGCTTCAGCTTTAGTACCAGTCCTTCCAATGAATATTCAGGGTTGATTTCCTTTAGAATTGACTGGTTTGATCTTGCAGTCCAAGACACTCTCAAGAGTCTTCTCCAGCACCACAGTTTAAAAGCATTAATTCTTCGATGCTCAGCCCCTTTAATGGTCCAACTCTCACATCCATACGTGACTGCTGGAAAAACCATAGCCTTGACTAGACGGGCCTTTGTCAGTAAAGTAATGTCTCTGCTTTTGAATATGCTGTCTAGGTTTATCTAGCTTTTCTTCCAAGGAGCAAGTGTCTTTTAATTTCATGGCTGCAGTCACCATCCACAGTGATTTTGGAGCCCAAGAAAATTAAATCTGTCACTGTTTGCATTGTTTCCCCATCTAATTGCCATGAAGTGATGCAACCGGATGCCATGGTCTTAGTTTTTTTGAATGTTGAGTTTTAAGCCAGCTTTTTCACTCTCCTCTCTCACCTTCATCAAGAGGCGCTTTAGTTCCTCTTCACTTTCTGCCATTAGAGTGTTGTTATCTGCACATCTAAGGTTGTTGATATTTCTCCCAGCAATCTTGATTCCAGTTTTGATTCATCCAGCCCAGCATTTAGCATGATGTACTCTGCATAGAGGGGGCTTCCCTTATAACTCAGTTGGTAAAGAATCTGCCTGGAGTGTAGGAGACCCAGGTTCGATTCCTGGGTTGGGAAGATCCCTTGGAGAAGGAAGTGGCAACCCATTCCAGTATTCTTGCCTGGAGAATCCCATGGATAGAGGAGCCTGGCAGGCTATAGTCCCTGGGGTTGCAAGAGTCGGACACGACTTAGTGACTAAACCACCACCATCACTCTGCATAGAAGTTAAATAAGCAGGGTGACAATATACAGCCTTGACATACTCCTTCCCAATTTGGAACCAGTCTGTTGTTCTATGTCCAGTTCTAACTGTTGCTTTTTGACCTGCATACAGGTTTCTCAAGAGGCAGTTAAGATGGTCTGGTATTCCCATCTCTTTAAGAATTTTCCATAGTTCATTGTGATCCTTACAGTCAAAGGCTTTAGCTTACTCAGTGAAGCAGAAGTAGACGTTTTTCTGGAATTCCCTTGCTTTTTCTATGATCAATAGATGTTGGCACAAGATAAAACCTGTACCTCATCCTTGAGTGTTCTCTTTCTCTCCCATCCATGTCCCATGTATTACCAGGTCCTCCAGAATTCATCCAGAATCTAACTCCAGCCTGCCTGGTCGAGGTCATTGTTATCTGCATTTTTGCAGTAGTTTCTTAGCTGCTCTTCTCCTTTCTGTTCTTGCATCTGTATCAGATCCCTTTGATCTGAAGGGAAGTCAAATTGGATTCTCCTCGGTCCCTTGACTTCCCTTCTCACTCAAAGTCAAATTCTTTCCAGTCATCTTTAAGGCCCTATATCTGACCTGCTCTTTGGCCTTCTCCTTTACACTTTCTTTCTTGCTCATTCACCTCCGGCCACACTGACCTTCTTATTCATAGCCTGTTGTCTGTTTCCGTTACTTGGATGTTAGCTTCATGGGGCAGGAACTGTTGTTCTGTTAGATCACTGTTGCATCCCCCGTGCTAAACTAGAGCATGACACATAGTGGATGATCAAGTACTTGTTGAATGAATGCTTTATGATCTCGTTTCTCTTTCTCTCTATATTACTTTGCTCTTTTTGAAGAGCTCTGTTGGTAAGAGATTGTCGTGGTAAGAATTAATTTAAAAAAATTTTTTTAATTAAGTTAATTAAATATTTTAAATGTAACTTGTTCTTTGGCTCCTCCTAATGCTGCCCCATCACTGTACACTGAAAATGCTTCTTACCACTTTGGGAGGCACAGGGTTACTAATATCTATTTACCAAAGGAGCTCCTTTATTCTAAAACAATTTATGGAGAAAAAAATGCCACAGAGAGTCAGAAACCTGGGTTTGAGTCCACTAGCTCTGACTGTAGTCAGCTAACTCACTCTTGGTTTCTCTTATTAAATGAGACTAACTATCCAGTTGTCTCCATGGAATTGTCTGGAAGAATAAAGTGAAATAAAGTATTCGAAAATGGTTCATACACTCTTGACTGACAGGCAAGTGGGAGATGAAATAAGATCAGATTAGCATTCTTTAGCATAATTGCAGTGTGTCAGACTCCATGGCAAGCTTTGAGGATCCTAACATGGAAGTTCAGTTCAGTCGCTTAGTCATATCCGACTCTTTGCGACCCCATAGACTGCAGCACGCCAGGCCTCCCTGTCCATCACCAACTCCTGGAGTCCACCCAAACCCATGTCCATTGAGTCGGTGATATCATCCAGCCATGTCATCCTCTGTTGTCCCCTTCTCCTCCTGCCCTCAATCTTTCCCAGCATCAGGGTCTTTTCAAATGAGTCAGCTCTTTGCATCAGGTGGCCAAAGTATTGTAGTTTCAGCTTCAACATCAGTCCTTCCAGTGAACACCCAGGACTGATCTCCTTTAGGATGAACTGGTTGGATCTCCTTGCAGTCCGAGGGACACTCAAGAGTCTTCTCCAACACCATGGTTCAAAAGCATCAATTCTTCAGCGCTCAGCTTTCTTTAGAGTCCAACTCTCACATCCATACATGACCACTGGAAAAACTATAGCCTTGACTAGAAGGACCTCTGTTGGCAAAGTAATGTCTCTGCTTTTTAATATGCTGTCTAGGTTGGTCATCTCTTTTCTTCCAAGGAGCAAACATCTTTTAATTTCATGGCTGCAGTCACCATCTGCAGTGATTTTGGAGCCCCCCAAAATAAAGTCTGTCACTGTTTCCATCATTTCCCCATCTTTTTGCCATGAAATGATGGGACCAGATGCCACGATCTCAGTTTTCTGAATGTTGAGTTTTAAGCCAACTTTTTCACTCTCCTCTTTCACTTTGATAAAGAGGCTCTTGAGTTCTTCTTTGCTTTCTGCCATAAGGATGATGTCATCTGCATATCTGAGGTTATTGATATTTCTCCCAGCAGCGTTGATTCCAGCTTGTGCTTCATCCAGCCCAGTGTTTCTCGTGATATACTCTGCATATAAGTTAAATAAGCAGGGTGGCAATATACAGCCTTGACGTACTCCTTTCCCGATTTGGAACCAGTCTGTTGTTTCATGTGCATTTCTAACTGTTGCGTCCTGACCTGCAGACAGATTTCTCAAGAGGCAGGTCAGGTGGTCTGGTATTCCCATCTCTGAGAATTTTCCACAGTTGATTGCGATCCACACAGTCAAAGGCTTTGGCATAGTCAGTAAAGCAGAAATAGATGTTTTTCTGGAACTCTCTTGCTTTTTTGATGATCCAGCAGATGTTGGCAATTTGATCTCTGGTTCCTCTGCCTTTTCTCAATCCCGCTTGAACATCTGGAAGCTCATGGTTCAGGTACTGTTGAAGCCTGGCTTGGAAAATTTTGAGCATTACTTTGCTAGCCTGTGAGATGAGTGCAATTGTGCGGTAGTTTGAGCATTCTTTGGCATTGCCTTTCTTTGGGATTGGAATGAAAGCTGACCTTTTCCAGTCCTGTGGCCACTGCTGAGTTTTCCAGATTTGCTGGCATATTGAGTGCAGCACTAACATGGAAAGAGGGTCTTGAATCTGGCTTCTCTTTTCCATCCCTTAATGCCTTGCCTCGGTCCAGGTCCCCATCCTCTCTTTTGGGTCTTTGCTAAGTGGGCTGTATGTTACCAGGGTCTGATTACTCTTGACTTCTCTCCACTGATCCTAGTGTTATCTCCTAAAAACCAAAGTTGATTAGGTCACTGGCCTCCCCAAAGATCTCTTCTGTAGTTTCTCCTCCACCAACAAGACAAAATCTGCTTCCTGGGTCTCAATTTCCATCCTGATCTGGTTTCATTTTCAATCACTAGTTCCATATATTGGGTTGGCCAAGAAGGTCATCCATGTCTTCCTGTAATAGCTTGAAAAACCCAAACAAACTTTTTGGCCAACCCAATATATATGTGCAGTGTCTGCTTCTTTGAGTTACCCAGTCCTCTCTGATATGGTAGAGACCAAGTCCCAGCTCGGCCTCTGTACAAGTATGTCCTCAACCTGGAAGGCCTCCTTTGTGTAACCTTTCAGACCCAGCCCCGGTATTGACTCCTTGGTGACTTTGGACCTTCTCCGGCCCCAGGAAAGGTCTTTTCCGTGACCTCGTCTGTTCCCAGAGTGCCCTGTTCTTTCTCCGAACACAGTGTTCGTCGTTCTATGAGCTGTTGAAGGGCTGGGTTTAGACCGTCGAGGGTAAGATAATGAGGCAGTCCACCAAAGGAGGTGCAGTGGATTGGATGGTGGCCTCCAAGAAGATTTGTCCACGTCCTAATCCCTGGAACTGGACAATGTGATTCTTTTGGAAAAAGGATCTTTGCAGATCAAATTAAGTTAAAGACCTTGGGATGAGACCATCTTGGATTATCTGAATGGGTCCAATTCAGTGACAAATATCCACACAGAAGAGAGACACAAAGAGTAGGCCATGTGAAGAAGGAAGCAGATATTGGAGTCACGTAACTATGAGCTGAGGAGCCCCTGGTGCCCCAAGAAGCTGGGAGGTGCAGGAAAGAGTCCCAGTCTAGAGCCTTCAGAGGGAGCGACGTCCTCCTACTTTGATTTCTGACTTCCCACCTCCAGAACCAGGAGAGGTTAGGTTTCTGTGGTTTTAATCCACCGAGTTTATGGTAATTTGCTACAGCAGCCTTAGGGTGCTAATATAGAAGTTGATAGTACAGTGACTGGAACATAATAAAATATCATTGTCACCACCATCAAAAGCATTATCATCACTGTTATTCTTGTAACCTGGCATGGGACATGGAAGGTAGTACGTCTCAGAAAATAGCCTTACCTGTGCATGCCCAGTTTGGTGGTAGTGGATGAGAAGTGTGGTTAACGTGGTATCCAAGAGAGCTTCCAAAATAGAACCCCTCTTAACTTTTTTTGTTTTAAATGTCTCTGTGTATTTCTGTGAAGGGTAGTAGTGGATGTTTTGAAATTGTCTTTTGGATACATTTTTACACATTTTAAATTGTCCTTTTAGAATAAGACTAATAGAAAAATGATGAGCAGTTATAGTTCTAACAATAAAAAAATCTTAAAATGTTTCTTTTTTTCTCCTAATAAAACTGTTATTTAGTTAAAATTAATTTTCTGCTGGCCTTGGAATACAATTTAGAGAGGTACTTTAGAGCAATAAAGTAATTTATTTCATTGTGCTACATGGTACTTGAAAACCAAAAATTTCAAATAATCATGAATGCAGACTTAAGTATTATATATCATTTGCCTGACATAATTTTTACTAAAGTTTTATAAATTGGCATATCAATAATAAAAGCTAATTAAGTTTATTAAGCTAATAAAGTTTATTAAGCTCTTGCTCTGTGCTAGGCACTGTCCCCAGCTTTTTATATGAATTAACTCACTTTGTTCTCACAGCTTTGGTAGTCCTTTATCTGTTCTCTTAACTCAAGAGGAAGCTGAGGCACAGAGTGGTTGAGTAACTTGCCCAAGGTCATTGTTGCTTAAGTGGCAGAGATGCTGAGTGGCCGTGGCCCATAACCTCTGCACTCTCCGGACCCAGTCAGCCTTCACTGTCTAATACAGTCTGAAGCAGAATGTCAGTAACTCTAAGTAAAACACCCTGGTCCAGTTCCATAGTTGTTCAGACTTCAGTGTGCTTACCCACAGAGATTCTAATTCTTGGGACTGGGGTATGTAGTTTTAATAAGCACCCAAATGGTTCTTCCCATACTTTGAGATGCCCTGGATCAGGTTCCAGCGAGCCCTCAGTTCATTTCCCACAAAGGCTTGTGGTGGTGATTGTGATGGTTTGGTGATTGTGTGGAATGTTAGACCATTCTTGGCGTGTATCTGTGCTCCAGGTGAGTGTGTGGAGTACATGCTGTGCTGTGCTCGGTTGCTCAGTCGTGTGCCACTCTTTGGGACCCCATGGACTGTAGCCCACCAGGCTTCTCTGTCCACGGGATTCTCCAGGCACGAGCACTGGAGTGGATTGCCATGCCCTCCTCCAGGGGATCTTCCCAACCCATTGGTTGAATCCAGGTCTCCTGTGTTGTAGGTGAATCCTTTATCACCTCAGCCACCAGGGAAGCCCCAATACTGGAGTGGGTGGCCTATCCCTTCTCCAGGGGATCTTCCCAACCCAGGAATCGAACCAGGGTCTCCTGCATGGCAGGTGGATTCTTTACCAGCTGAGCTGCCAGGGAAGCCCATTGAATACGTACATGGATCTAAACTTATGCCTCAATGCCTGTATTACTAGGCACTTTCCTTTTGTGGAGATGAATAAAAGAGGGATTTTTTTTTTTTAACCTATTGAATGAGTTTCAAAATAGGGTATATTCAATCTGAGGAAATTGTTATGATAAATAAAAGGTTTGTAGACAGAAGAAAATAACCATTATATAAAGTTTCTATCCTAATGGGTTGTGGTTTTTTTGGGAGGAGGGGGTCAGTTTGGTTTTTGTTTAAAAGAAAATTTTAATGTGCTGTGCCCTTCACAGCAGAGCAACAGTTTCACGGTTTGGGTTACTCTGAATATTAACTCTGGACAAGGTGAGAGTCTTCGCTCTGAAGTTTGGGAAGGAGCTTTTATGCCTTTGTACTGTCAAAATCTCTGATTCTGTGTGTTTTGGAATCTAGGAACGACACTAAGCTTGCAGCTTCACCACTTTAATATCTTGGATGTTGAACTGGCGAAATATGTTTTTTTTCCTCTCTTAGGGAGTCACAAATCCCATTGAACCAGAAAACGTCCAGCGTTTTCTTCAATTACAAGCAAAATGAGTATTCCCATGCTACTCCAGCGTCCTCACCAGCACTTCCTAAAAGGACTTTTGAGAACACCTTTCCGACGTTACCGCTTCATCTTTCACCCGAGTCCTCACCTCGGATCTGGAATGCCATGTGCTCAGCCGTTCAGTTCTTCTGGATTCCATTGTGCGAAGTGGATGCTGCCATCGAATGGTTTAACGAGAAAATTATGTCTGCAAACAACCTTAGAGGAACACACAGAAGGACTTGCTGATAAAGAACAAAGACTTGTGGATAAGCTCTATGCTGGTTTAATCCAAGGCCAAAGGGCCTGTTTAGCGGAGGCCATAACTCTTGTGGAATCAACACACAGCAGGAAAAAGGAGTTAGCCCAGGTGCTTCTTCAGAAAGTATTAGCCCACCACAGAGAACAAGAAAAATTAAATAAAGGAAAACCACTAGCATTCCGAGTGGGTCAGTCTTTTTTTTTTTCAGTACATATTTTTCAAAATTCTCTTCTTTTAAAATAAGTCTAAATAGCTTATGATTTAAAGGGGATTTATTTTTTTCTTGCAGAAGTTTGGAATGAATTTTAGATGCCTTTTCTTTGCACATATTAGTCTTGTTATGTTGGTGTGGGAGGGGAAATGCCATGACCTTTTGAACCAAGGCTCTGTATTTTAAGAGAATAATACAAGATTTCTATTTTGGCAGAGACCTTGCTGTGGACTTCCCTAGTAGCTCAGATGGTAAAGCATGTGCCTCCAATGCGGGAGACCCAGGTTCGATCCCTGGGTTGGGAAGATTCCCTGGAGAAGGGAATGGGAACCCACTCCACTATTCTTGCCTGGAGAAATCCATGGACAGAGGAGCCTGGTGGGCTTTGGTCCATGGGGTCTCAAAGAGTTGAACACAACTGAGCGACTAACACTTTCTTTGCTGTGGTTTCCAGAGTAGCAACAGGTATAGGAAGAAGTGTTCACTGGTTTCCTCCCTTCTCTCAGCAGAATTTCTGCTTAATAATAGTCTAAAGTGAATTCCTTGTGGTTATGGTTATATCAACCATAATTATCCTTATCACATTTCAAAGTTCTGCTTCTTAGGTGTTTCATTAGTCTTTCTCTAGGCAAGCTTTACTTCTGTCAGATACTTTTTTATTAGAGTTCTGGAAATGGCTTGGCTCTAAGCATAGTCATCTCAATACCCAAATGTATTTTAAAGGAGACTCCACGTTCATATACTGTCTAAAATGTTCACTTGACTTCGTGAACAGTTGACCTGTTTCTGTAATTGCAGATAAGCTTGGTATATTTTCAAAATTGTGGATTCTAGAACAATGTAGATGTGTTTGACCAGAAGGAATTAAGCAGATCAGTTTTGGGTAGGATGAATGCTTTTCTTGATGGCAGACTAAGTGATTCCAACCAACCCTCCCACTTAAAACAACTAGAAGTGGTGGGAAAAATACAGAACGTTTTTGAGGAGTGAGTAAATACACTTAAAAATGGATTGACATTACATTATACTCTTTTATCTCAGTTTATTTGCAGTGTAGGGTCTAAAACCTCTTAGATTTTTGGGGTAATGGAGCCTGAATACTTTAAAGATAATTTCAAAAAGAGTTCACCAACTGCTATTTGTACTAGTCCACATTTTTCCTACATCTTATTCTTCTGCCCTCACTGAGAGGTGTCTCTTTTAGAAGGTACTACACTGGATGTTAATAATCATTATGTATTGTAGACAGATAAAATAGCAAACTCCCATAGAGAAATTACAGTTATGATCAAGTGTTTACTTATTGGCTGTAGAGAATCTTTGAGGAGAAAATGTCCAGAAATACCTAGAGTTAATGAGCAACTCACACATAACTGTTGTTGTTCAGTCGCTCAGTCAGGTCTGACTCTGCAACCCCATGGACTGTAGCACGCCAGGCTTCCCTGTCCTTCACTGTCTCCTGGAGTTTGCTCAAACTCAGGTCCATTGGATCAGTGATGCCATCCAACCATCTCATCCTCTGTCACCCCTTTCTCCTCCTGCCTTCAATCTCTCCCAGTATCAGGGTCTTTTCCGATGAGTTGGCTCTTTGCATCAGGTGGCCAGAGTATTGGAACTTCAGCTTCAGCATCAGTCCTTCCAATGAATATTCAGGGTTGATTTCCTTTAGGACTGACTGGTTTGATCTCCTTGCTGTCCAAGGGACTCTCAAGAGTCGTCTCCAGCACCACAATTTGAAAGCATCAGTTTTTCTATCTGGACTTTTGCTGGCAAAGTAATGTCTCTGCTTTTTAATTCGCTGTCTAGGCTTGTTCTAGCTTTTCTTCCAAGGTTTCATGGAAATCTACAGCACTCTTCTGGTTCTTCCATCTTGATCTTATGAGGCCAGATAAACCTGGGTCTTTGTTGCAGTTGTTTTACCACCAGCATAAATTAAAGCAACAAATGTTTATTCAGCACTCATTAAGACAAGAGACCTGCCCTGAAAATTATGGTATGGAGCCAAGCATACCGCATGCCATACATACTTTTGAGCATAGTTACAATTAAGTGCTTATGTTTTATAGATTTTATTGAACATAGTTATATATCTCTTGACATCATGTGCTGTTCTAAACATATCGCTAAATTAACTCCTCTAATCCTCACAATAACCTGAAGGTGTTCTTATATCCATTTTACGGCAGAGTATCCTCAGTGTACAGAATGATTAAGTGACTTGCCCAAGAGTACACATCTCATGAGAGGCAGGGCTGGAAGCAGAACTGGCCAGCTGACTGCAGAGTTTGTGTTCTCACCTTCCATGCTCTATGGACCCTCCAAAGAGGAGAATTTCTGTCTTTCTTAATATCATTTTTTTTCCAGGATTCAGTTTATATTATTTCTTTGAGTTATGGCTGAGATGAAAAAATTATCTTTCATAAATAGAAAGTTAGCTTCTCAGTTACTGGGAATTTCTGGAGAAAAGAGTTGTTTTTCAAATGGGAACTTGGCATTGGGGTGGGTGGAGTAATTCTTGATCATGGTGAGAGGTGGGCAGATAT
The DNA here is from genome assembly GCF_054371585.1 of Giraffa tippelskirchi. Taxonomy (NCBI): domain Eukaryota; kingdom Metazoa; phylum Chordata; class Mammalia; order Artiodactyla; family Giraffidae; genus Giraffa; species Giraffa tippelskirchi. Next base: position 55,332,176 of record NC_137285.1, read on the forward strand.
TGTAGAAAGTGAGCACAGTAACAACACAGGAAATGAAATCAGCCCCGAAAGGTCTACATTATAGTAAAAAAGCAAATCCCATTTAGTAATTTTTACAGGTGAATCTGGTGAACATATGGAACTCAGCATCGTTTCCTCTGTATATCCCTATTACTCAGGGAGTAGATAAATAGGTAGATTTTCATTTACTGCTTTAGGAAATGTTAAACTGAGTTAATGGTGGTTTTAATAAATTAGGAGAAATAGAAGGTAGCCTAATATTTTAGTCTAATAAAACTTATTGTGCTGATTTCATTTATTTCATTAAATTACAAACTCTCCACCGTAGGATTGTCTGGGCCTCCTGGTGCTGGAAAATCAACCTTTATAGAATATTTTGGAAAAATGCTCACTGAGAGAGGACACAAATTATCTGTGCTGGCTGTGGACCCTTCTTCTTGTACTAGTGGTGGTGAGTATCACAGGTTCTTTATAAATTGCAGAGCAGGAGCGTGGACCCTTCTTGTACTAGTGGTGGTGAGTATCACTGGTTCTTTATAAATTGCAGAGCAGGAGCGTGGACCCTTCTTGTACTAGTGGTGGTGAGTATCACTGGTTTCTTTGTAAATTGCAGAGCAGGGGCTCATGGGGCCAGCTCTCTGTTACAGTTTAGGGGCAAACTGAACCAGATTTGAGTTTGGTCTCAGTGAAGGTAGAGAGTTCAGGGGGCAAGGTGGAGACTGAGGGAGATGGTTTGGGTCATTGGGGTCTCCAGAGGAGGTTAGCTTCCAGGTCCCCCAGGAGAAGCTGGGTACTTAGAGAACTAGGAGAGCAAGTAGCAGAAGTTGAAGATAATCCAAGGCGAATAAATGTCAGTGGGGCTCAGCCCCCTTTCCCTCCCGTTGGCTTTCCTGCCTGCATCAACCCCTACGAAGTACAGAAAATGACGTCTCACTCACTGATTTCCTCATATTGTTGTAACTTCTCTTAAGCTTAAAGAAAAAATCTTCATCCTTTATCTAACCTGTCACCTGTTTCTACTACTTGTTCAGTTAAACAGAAAGCTCATAGAAGGACCGTGTGATACGCTGCGATTCCCCACTGCACTCAGCCTAGTACGTTGCACATGGTGCTCTGCAGTTACTTAGTGATTTGAGGTCATGCAGTCATGGAAAGCTTAATTTGCAGCTCATCAGAGAGAAAATGGATAAACTTAGTTCCCAAAAGGATCATTTAAGGGAAACATAAAGCATGCTATATAAATACTCAGGAAAGCTTTTTCTTCCCTTCTCTTTATGATTTAAGCATCTCACGTGGCAGTTACTCATTTAACAAGTATTTTAGCACATACAGCGAGACCCTGTGCAAAGAAGGTGCTTTGTTGTTTAATGGTGAATAGGACACAGTCCTCTTGGCCTTGTGGAACTTTATATCTTGTGAGGAAAATAGGTGCACCCAGGCCATTATAGGACAATGCGTGCTGTGAAGGGGGAAATTCAGGGTGCTTTGTGGCAGGGTTTTATATCCTGTGGGTTTAATGCTAAAAAATAAAGATATCATCATCATATTTTAGGGCTTTAGATCAGCAGAGAGGTGGATAGCAATTCCTATTACCAGCCATTGAGAAATTTAGCTGATAACATTCACAGTTTTTGATTCACTATAATGAAAAGGTTAGCCATAAAATAAAATTTATACTTGCAAAGTTCAAGATTAAATCCATGTCAGTGCATTATCTTTTTTTATAGTCTAAGACCTTTGTTAAAGGTAAGTACTAGCAGGTGTAAAGTACTAAGGTATAAAGAATTTATTTACAGTGGCCTTTATTTCCATGTAGGTGCAAAAGGCTTTTCTCCTTGCCTTTATAAATACTCTAGCATACTTGGAATAGCAAAAGAAAACAGTAGCTTGAGATGAAAGTGGCAGAAATGGTGACATTAGGTAGTCTGATTGGGACTTCCCTGGAGGTCCAGTGGTGAAGACTCTGCACTTTCATTTCGAGAGGCACAGGTTCAATCCCTGGTTGGGGATCTAAGATCTCAAATGCTGCGTAGTGCAGCCAAAATGTAAATAAATAAAAATTTAAAAATAAATGTCTTTTTTATAAAAAGATAGTCTAATTAAAGCTGCATAGCTATGTGGTTCTTGACTTTTCTCAAACCAAAATTGAACCCTTTTTCAGGTGAAAATACATAGACTTCGAAAGAGAAAACTATATAAGGATAACAGGACACTCTAATCATACCTTATCATTGCAACAGTATATAAACATTTGAAAATAGCATCCCGTTGAAGGTTGAGAAGTCTATTGTCAATCCTTATTGTGTTTTAGATTCACAGGCCCCCTGCAGTGGAAGTTTGGAGACCTCCCTAAGGGCCTGCAGTCAACAGTTTTGGATTTACTGACAGACAGCTATATAGGACAGTAATTTCATAAATGTTTAGTTCGGCGTGTAGGGAATCTATAGGATAATAATTTAAAGTGTATCTTTGGCAGATTGTTGACTTACATAGAGATGATTTCACCCAGAAAATTACTTTAGAACATTTTATATACAGTAAATATGGTAGTTGAGCTCTGTCGTAGGTATATGCTCTAGAATTAGAACCTATGAGAATTTGAAATTGGACTCATCAGGGAAAAGATCATCTCTTTAAGGAACTCCTCAATGTTTAGCATCTGCCTTGCAAGAGTCAGCTCTTAAGCTGAAATTAAAGTTCAGGTTAGCACAGCACCCACCCCCTTCAAATGTTATTATGTGCTTAGTTGTTCAGTTGTGTCCGACTCTTTGCGACCCCATAGTTGGTAGCCTGTCAGGCACCTCTGTCCATGGAATCCTCCAGGCAAGGATCCTAGGGTCGGTTGCCATTCCTTTCTCCAGGGGATCTTCCTGACCCAGGGGTCGGACTCGGGAAATGTCACTGTGTGACTGACAAAAAGAAGTCACAAGGAAATCTCACTACTTCTAAAGCTCTCAGTCTTCTAGAATTTGCAGGTACTGATGTTTGCCAGAATAACTGCAGTAAGCCCTGAAACAGCACCGCTTCTATTCAATAGGTATTGCATTAATTGCCTACCGTGAACAAGCATTAGGTATACAGAATACGTAAGACATGATCCTACAGACAACAAACGCAGGTTAAAGCAGAGTTTCTCTTTAAATGGCACTCTGTGTTGTGGGCAGTTGTCCTGCACGCTGAAGGATGTTTGGCAGTATCCTTGGTCTCTATCTGCTAGATGCCAGGAACGCCCAACCCCCAAGGTGTGACAAGTACACATATCTCTAGATACTGATAAACATAAACACAATGTTAAGATGACAGTAAAGAAACTACCCCAGCTGAAATGGAAGATTGGTTTGGGGATTAGTAGAAGCTGAATTGGACAAGCGATTGGGTGGTAATCTCAGGGCCTCCAGTGCAGGGCTGAAGAAGCTAGATTTGAACCTCTAGTCAGTGAGCCATATGAGGGGCTGGAAACATTAAACAGATTAATTTGGCATCATTACAATACATTGTGTTGGAAAAAAGTTTAGTAGTATGAGATATAGTTTGAGGTTTTGGGAGAACTGTCCTGAAGCATTTCCCGTAAGAATTGGCTGATTGATCATTGGCCCTTATAGGTGTGCTATGATTGTAAAATGTAACTGTGTGTTTCAGGATCACTCTTAGGTGATAAAACCCGAATGACTGAGTTATCTAGAGATATGAATGCATACATAAGGCCATCTCCTACCAGAGGCACTTTAGGAGGTGTGACGAGGACCACAAATGAAGCTATTCTTCTGTGCGAAGGAGGTGGATATGACATCATTCTTGTTGAAACTGTGGGTGAGTGTGTTTTCTATTTCATAACAATAAAGTACTATTATAATGGACGTTCTATAGAGATGAGTGACGACTAATTTCATTTTGTTCATTCAGCAGATACTTACTAAAGAGATAATTAAATGTAAGCTATCTCTGTAGGAGATATGAGTATGTAGGCTATAATCCTTTGTTGCTGTTCAGTCACTAAGTTGTGTCCAATTCTTTGCAAACCCATGGACTGTAGCATGCCCGACTCCTCTGTCTTCCACTATCTCCCATACTTTGCTCAAACTCATGTCCCTTGAGTCAGTGATACCATCCAACCATCTCATCCTCTGCCACCTTCAGTCTTTCCCAGCATCAGGGTCTTTTCCAGTGAGTCGGCTCTTCGCATCAGGTGGCTAAAGGATTAAAGATTCAGCTTCAGCATCAGTCCTTCCAGTGAATATTCAGGGTTGATGTCCTTTAGGATTGATTGGTTGGATCTCCTTGCAGTCCAAGGGACTCTCAGGAGTCTTCTCCAGCACCACAATTCAAAAGCATCAGTTCTTCAGCGCTCAGCCTTCCGTATGGTCCAACTCTCAGCATCTGTACATTACTACTGGAAAAACCATAGCTTTGACTGTACGGACCTTTGTCGGCAAAGTGATGTCTCTGCTTTTTAATACACTTGTCTAGGTTTGTCACAGCTTTCCTTTCAAGGAGCAAGCGTCTTTTAATTTCATGGCTGCAGTCACCATCTGCAGTGATTTTGGAGCCCAAGAAAAGAAAATCTGTCACTGCTTCCACTTTTTCCCCTATTTAGCTGAAGTGATGGGACCGGATTCCATGGTCTTAGTTTTTTGATTGTTGAGTTTCAAGCCAGCTTTTTCACTTGCTGCTTTCACTCTCATTAAGAGGTTCTTTAGTTCCTCTTCACTTTCTGCCACTAGAATGGTATCATCCGCATATCTGAAGTTGTTGATATTTCTCCCGGCAATCTTGATTCCTGCTTGTGATTCATCCAGTCCGGCAAAGAGAAGGATAAGCGTTATGTCTGGGCAGTGATGACACGAGGGGGTGTGTTTTCAGTGCCAGAGGAGAACTGTCAGCGTTAGGATAACCTATGGAAACGCTGCTTCACACCCAGTTTGGGAATTCCCTGGTGGCCCAGTGGTAACAACTCAGCGCCTTCACATCCATGGCCCTGTTACAATCACTGGTCGGGGAACTAGGATCCCACAAGCCTTGTGGCATGGCCAAAAAAAAAAAACCAACCAAAAAAACTAACACCCCATTTTCTTAAAGCAGTCATATGTCTATAATATGTTTTCATTGTTTTCATTAAGAAAACTAATGTACTTGGGCACATCATGTTTTATTTTATCTTTATATCCCTAGGACATAGTTAAACCCAGTGAATATACTGAAAAGGAAACACTGAGAACCTCGCATTCCTATGGAGAGGCAGTCTGTTGTATTACTGTGTGATCAGCGTTTGTGACACAACCTCACTCAGATTTAGGGGATCGGGGAAGCCTTTGGGGAGGAGGTGACAGATGGACTCAGTTTTAAAGGGAGAGTTAGAGTTAAGTAACAGAGGGGCTAAAGGGCCTTCCACCGAGACTCAGAGCAGTGAGTGCACGTGGCCCGTTGGGGCACTGCAGTTTGGGAAGCGGGAAGGAATTGCCTGAGGGCATTGAGGGGCATCGCTTTTCCTGGACTGCGAGGAAGAAGTAGCTGGTGTTGGAGCCCTGGACCCCCTGGCGGCGCCTGTCCACACCGTTGAGGGATTTCTCTGGGAGAGACACAGACAGTAGGACTGATCCATGGTGGGGTTTGCAGGGCTAGTAGAAGGATGAGAAGGCGAGAAAGCTGCCGTGTTGACAGGCCTGGTCTAGGGTTAGAATTGCGTGCTCCAGCTGTTCACCCACAAAAGGGAAGCCGAGAAAGAGCATTGCGAGCGAGGAGAAAGCGCAGGTCTCCACGTTCCCTGTTCAGAGACCCAGCCGGTGGAAATGGGGGCGGAGGCGAGGTGGGGAGGAGAACAACTTTGCTCATCAGGTGAGGCAGCCGCATTTAATACATTGTCCAGAGGTGGTTGTTTCAAGTGGAATCAGGTTGAGCGTGTGATGCTGAGTATGAATTCATGAACTGGAATGGAAGTGATGGTCAGGGCAGTTGAGAAAGTCAGATTTTTGTGAATGTTTGAGTAGACAGTTGTGACTTAAAATTTCAGGTGTGGGACAGTCAGAGTTTGCTGTCGCCGACATGGTTGACATGTTCATTTTACTACTGCCACCAGCAGGAGGAGATGAATTACAGGTAATTATTTTGACTTTTTCAACACCCCCCACCCCCCAAACACAAAGTACATTTCTGAAAAGTACAAGTATACATCTCTGAAAATACAAGTTCCCAATGTTGTGGTTTTTTGTCAATTAAGTTGATATTAGTGTGGGGGAAGAAATATCATTCACGTTGGCTAAAATACCTAAGTGAGGCAAAGTCTCCATATTTTTTCTCCTGACTTATAGTTGTAGAACTTATGACCTTGAGCTAATCATACAGCTTAGACTTTTCTACCTGTAACATGTGAGTGTGCCAATTTAGCAGTAGCTCCAGCCAAGAGACTATTGTTCCATGGTTGGTTGTGCTCCATTCGGTTGAAATACTCCCTATGAGAGATTCCTTTGGTTTTAAGCTGGGGTCCTACTAATATAGTGTGTATGTCATAGAATAGAGTTCTTCCTCTGGCCTGCAGTGCATGTCTGGAATTGACTCCCTGAGTTAGCACAGCCTTCACAGAGTGGTTGCCCCACCCTTCACAAGACTGGCTTCACCCAGACTCCAGCAGCAAGCCTGGGGTTCCCAGGCCCCCCATGCCTCTGACTGGCCACAAAGGTGGTGGTTTGCACTACCCCTCAGGTTCAGTAGTTCGCTGGAAGGATTCACAGATGTCAGGAAAGCACTATGTCACCAGTTAGAGTTTTATTATAAAGGAGACAAATCAAGACCAGCCAAATGAAGAGACACAGAGAGACAGGTCTGGAAGGGTCACAGCCTCGAAGGTTCTGTGTCCTCAGGACACATTTACCTCTTGGCACACTCATGTGTATCACCAGCCAGGGAGTTCTCCTGAGCTTCAGTGCCTGTTGTGGTGGTTGTTGGGGTTTTATTATGGAGGCGTGATTGACCAAATTGCCATCCACGTGATGAAACTCAGTCTGCAGCCCCCACCCCCCAGAGGCCATCAGGCTGCTATCACGTGGCTCAAAGCCCCTGCCCCTAATCATGTGGTTGATTTTCTGGTGCAGTCAACCCCCATTCCGAACGATCTCTTTGCATAAACTCAGGTACCATCCTGGCTCCTGTCACTCGGGAGACATCAAGGCTCTAGAGGTTTACCTCCCAGGAGCCTCGGACAAAGACCGGTTGTTGCTGTTGTTGTTCAGTTGCTAAGTCATATCCTGCTCTTTGTGATCCCGTGGACTGTAGCCCACCAGGCTCCTCTGTCCTCCACTAAATTCTTTATTATACAAGACCTCACTTTCAGTTGAAAAATTCTGAAAAACTAGTGACATCAGACTCTGGTTGCTGCAGTTTAGAAACATTAGTAGACTTGAATCATTGGAAGTTATGTTTTAAAATGCTTGAAAAGGAATTTTAATCTCAGATAGCAAAATATTCATTTTCCACATAAGGTTTGGCCTTAGGATTTTTCTAGTGTTTTCATGCAATGTAATTCAAATCAAGAGATTGAGACATTCTTAGCCATCAGGTTATTTTTTCCTCAGATGCAAATAGAAAAAAAAAAATGCTGCATCTATTTAAGGGAAACTTCAAAGACTTTGTTTCTGGAAATGCATATGTTAGTGCCAGGGTGTTTTCTTCTTAAGAAGCACCTGAATGATGATTTTGCTTCCTGCAGGGTGAGCTCTGAGAGAAGTGGAACCATCATGAGACTGTGTGAACTGTCTCCTGTCTCTCAACCACATTGTGTCTGAATGATCCATTTACTCTAATTCTGAATGTACTCCAGCATGTTAGTCTCCAAGTTTGAAAGAGATATTACAAATGACTTTCATCATCCTGAGACTTGATGCTTTTGAGTAAATTCCATCAAATAACTGTGATTCCTAGTAGAAAGGGCAGAGAAAAAGTCACAGCATTTGACTTTCAAAACCCTGGCATGAACTGGTGTCCCATTGTTTTCTAGCATTAACTATTTGGGATAAATCACTTTCCTCTCTTTTTCTCATGAGGGCATCAAAAGAGGAATAGTGGAGATGGCAGATCTGGTGGCTATCACCAAATCCGATGGAGACTTGATCGTGCCAGCTCGAAGGATACAAGCAGAGTATGTGAGCGCGCTGAAATTACTGCGCAGGCGTTCAGGAGTCTGGAGACCAAAGGTTAGCTTGCGTTCTGTTCCGCCTTTTTCTCCCCGAGTAGACTGTGCACATCAGAAGAAAGGATGTAAGTCCCAAGCTAGACATGTAATCAATCTTTGCTTGTATGTGAGATCACAGTTTTAAAAATTATGACAAAGCCAGAGTGCGTAGTTACGATTTTAGGTACAGTGCGTCAAGCACCAGATGTCAAAAACTGGATGTGAGGTGATAGATTAGATTGCTTAATGCTGGGCTCGAGCTGTTTGGAAGTGATGGCAAATCCATTCTGAAAAGATCCATCCTTAAGATTATGGCGCAATTAATGACTTGATTATCTATGTTAGAGTTTTTGAGTAAGAGAAGTCTTTTGCTATGTTAACTTTCCTTCCCATTATGTTTGTTGGGTGATGCTTTTAATAAGGAAAAAAAAAATCCAGTAGTAAGTGATGCAGTAATATTGATGGGGACACTTTATCTGTAGGAGGACATTGTGTTATTAAAGAATAAGCTGTAATCGCTATAACGAGAACGATGGTGACGTATCTTGCCGTCGGCTCCCAGCATGTTGTCTTTTTTGCCGTGTCTGGAGCCACCTTGTCTGTGTGGGCACTGATGCTCAGGTCATGGCTTCTGCTGAAGCAGGCAGTTTGATGGAACAGTGCTGTGTTCTCAGTTTGGTTTCAGGGTGTGGCACTCAGGCCGCAGGGAAACCTGCGTAGCATTGCCCGCCTCATCCCAGTGACCCTCTCACAGTTCACCTCTGTGAGCTTTAAAGACTGTGCAAGCAATTCTTGGTCAAAATAAAGCTCTGAGCTGAAAACTTGACGTAGAATCCGTGTCTGATTTCTGCTTTGCACTTAGTAATCTTAGTAAGTTATCTTAGTATATTTCTCAGCGTATTTACTTTGACACAGTGATAAAATATCTCATTTTTGTCACTCACCTCTTCCCATAGACTGTAAATATTAATTGGCAAATGCCAGAGTCCCCACAAAAGTGTTTTCTATCATTGTGAGTACAGTAATTCTGGTTCTTCCCTTTTCAACAGGTCATTCGTATTTCTGCCCGAAGTGGAGAGGGGATCACTGAAATGTGGGATAAAATGAAAGAATTCCAGGAGGTGATGCTTGTCAGTGGGGAGCTGACCGCCAAGCGACAGAAGCAGCAGAAGGTCTGGATGTGGAACCTCATTCAGGAGAACGTGATAGAGCATTTCAGGACCCACCCCGCCGTCCGGGAACAGATTCCTCTTCTGGAAGAGAAGGTTCTCAGTGGGGCCCTGTCCCCAGGACTAGCAGCAGACCTGTTGTTGAAAGCTTTTAAAAGCAGTCACTAATGAAGGGTATCCTACACAATGATTTTAATATACCTTTTAATAAAGTATTTTAATATTAAAAGTCACCTCTGTGCTTGTCTTTCCGGTAATTCTCTTGTGGTGCCCCTCAGCTTCCTTAATTGTGAACCGTGCTTGGAAAGTCGAAGAACATTAGATACAGATGTCAGATCAGGCAGTCAGCAGCATCTGCAGGGCACATGTTGTATGTTTCTCAGCTCCACTTGCTCCTATTATACCCTGACACGGTGGCCTGTAGGATGGTGTCTTCTCAGCAGTCACAAGCAGAGACAGCTGAGGACAGAAAAAGATCATGTACCTTAAAATGCTTTCTTTGGTTCTCTGTTCTCTGAGTTTCCAGAGAAAATGTAAGCCAGAGTGACGGCATTTTTGAAGCCTTCCTTGAAGCTAGAATAATATACACTGGGTCTCTAAGAGCTGGAAATCGTGACATTTAGCATACCAGACTATCCTAGGAATTTCTGAAATGGCCGTGTACACGAGTAACACGGCAGTTAGAATGTGTAGGGATGTGAACACAACTTTAAAGTCTGCTTGTCTAGACTTGAGGATCCCCCATGGTAGGTAGGAGAGCCCAAGGGAACTGGAGAAATCAGCTGCAAATAATGTGGGTCCAGTAATCCCCGGGAGTCAAGAGTACATTGTGAAAAGACCCAAGTGAGGTCAAAACGATTGAAGGGTTATTCAATTTGAATGTTATCAGAGTTTTTGCTTTTCTTCCTTCTTGGCCATTTGACTTCATATTAGCATCTTAAAAATCCCTGATTCTTGATGATGAGGAACCAGTTTTATTCTCTGGAGGAAGCATGGCACAGTGATTAAGACCTTGGGTGCAGGTAATGGGGGTGCTGAGTTTAAACCTAGATCAGTTACTTACTGGCTATGTCCGTTTGGACAAATAACCTACTTTTCTTTTTATTTATTATTATTTTTATTGGAATATAATTGCTTTACAGTGTCGTGTTAGTTTCTGCTGTACAGCAAAGTGAATCAGCCATTCATACACACACCCACCATTCTGAGTTTCCTAGTTTCTTCCCTGGTAAACTTGGTGGCTCAGACGGTAAAGAATCTGCCTGCAATGCAGGAGATCCAAGTTTGATGCCTGGGTGGGGAAGATCCCCTGGAGAAGGGAATGGCTGCCCAGTTTAGAATTCTTCCCTGGAAAATTCCATGGACAGAGGAGCCTGGTGTGCTGTAGTCCATAAAGTGGCAGAGTCGGACACAACTGAGCAACTAACACGCAAAATGGAATCGACATAGTAGCTTTATAGGGTTGGTGAGGATAAATGAGCGAATAGGAAAATCATTTTGCTGTCGTGATGGTACACTGGAAATGCTCAGAGTCTGCTTGACATTATCATTCTGTTAAAGTTACAGTACATGAAGCTGTGCAGACCTTATAAAAAGTTCAGTTTTTTCCCATGGTCTTACTACTACCATCACACTCTTATGATATTTTATGATAGTCTTTAAAGTACTTGCTCTAGTTAATTCTTTGAATATATTTTATAGTATTTGATGGTAGTTATGACTATGTACATTTAAGTAAAATTATTTCTAACCATAAAATTTCTCCTTTATTACTATTTTAGCAAACATTGTTTTACTTTTTTTTTTTTTAAGGTTAGTGTTATTGGCATACCTACCTGGTATTTTAGAATTAGAAGAAAATTGAAAAGGTCATACAGTCAATTTACCTAACTTGAAAAAGGACCACTATCAGACCACCCTATCAGATGAAAAACTGTTTCTAGAATCTTCCAGAGAAGGAATTCCATAATTTCCCTCAGTAAGGAAGCTGTTACAGGGAATAACCCTGTCATCTGTGGTCCAGTGGAAGCAGCACTAGGGCGCAGACATGCTGTGTTACAAACAGGGCAGAGAAAGGCTGGCATTTGTTAGTCCTAAAGTTTTCCGTGCGTTTATTTTTCAGCTTGAACTGCTTCTATATGTTATAAATACATCCATAAAAAGCATTAGAAAACCTTCCTTGTGTTTCTTGTGTGGTTTTCATACAATTGGCCGTGATATAGAGACCAATTTCCAAGGTTCACATTTCTGTTATTTGCTATACTAGAAGCTGTATAATAGAGTATATATATGTATACTGTATAATATAGTGAAATATTTGTGACCTTTAAAAAAAATTCATGTTTCCTTTTACTAAGTTCATCACTCCTCCCCACCTCTGATTTTAGCATGCTGGACCCCTGACCTGGTCAAAAAACACAGGTTTTGACTTAGATACCCAGAGTGAAGTCTCAGCTCTGTAACTAACCAGCTATATGATTGGAGGCAAGTTATTACTCCTCTGTATGCACCAAACTCCTCATCTGTAAAATCAGGGCAAGAAGAGCTACTTTATGGGCTCAGGTGACTCAGTGATAAAGAATCCACCTGCCAATGCAGGAGACACAGGAGACATGGGTTCGATCCCTGGGTCCAGAAGATCCCCTGGAGGAGGAGATGGCAACCCAGTCCAGTATTCTTGCCTGGGAAATCCCAATGGACAGAGGAGCCTGGCCGGCTACAATCGGTGGGGTCACAAAGAGTCAGACACAACTGAGCACACACACATGCATAGCTACTTTATAGAGCTGTTGGAATAATGCAAATGAGATATTGTATTTAAACTGCTTGGCACTCAGTAATCAGTGTGTGCTACATGCTAGATCGCTTCAGTCCTGTCCGATCCTATGGACTATAGTCGCCAGGCTCCTCTGTTCGTGGGATTCTCCAGGCAGGAATACTGGCATGGGTTATCGTGCCCTCCTCCAGGGGATCCTCTTGACCCAGGGATTGAACCCTTGTCTCTTAAGTCTCCTCCATTGGCAGGCGAGTTCTTTACCATTAGCACCACCTGGGAAGCCCACAGTAATTGGTAGGTGTTGTTAGAGATGTTACAGTTGACACTCTTTGTTTTACAAAACAGATTCACATCATCTAATTTTAGTTTGGCCACACTACTTAATCTCACTGTGCTTCAGTTAATGAATGGGATTGATAATAGTATTCACTGGGAGTTGTTGCAAGGACTGTCTTGCAACTTCCCTGGTGGTTCAATGGCTGAGACTTTGCACTCCCAATGCAGGGGGCTCAGGTTTGATCCCTGGTCAGGGAACTTGATCTCTCGTGCCACAATTTAGAGTTTGCATATGCAGCAATGAAGGCCCGATGTGCCAAATAACTATTAAAAAAGAGAGAGCACTGTGTTAATACACATACAGTACCTGGACATTGTAAGTGCTACATAAATATTGAACAATGGAGAGTAGCTACCTCTTAGGGTTGTTGTAAGAATTAAATGAGCTCATCTCTCTCTATCTCAAATGGATAATTCTTTTCTGGAAAAAAAAAACAAACCTGACTTTGCTTTTGTCAAAAGCAAAATTATCATTAATTTCTGTAGACGGGTAAAAATGTGCTGTGCTCCAAACTGAGCTCCAAAATTGACAGACATTTTGCTAAAACAATACCAAATTTCATTAAAATGTCTGGACTTTCTTGTAGAGGCATAGCCATAGTTAACAGTGGCTGCCACAAGACAACCTAGCAGGAAATTTTCTCCATAATCACTAGGCTGGCTGTTTACCTCTTTCCCTAAGCCTTTGTCACTATTACCCAGTATACGCTGGAGACAAAAGCTCATGAACAGTGTACATGTGGTCCTCATTGTTTATGTAATTCAGTCTTTAATGCAGAAAATAACAGGAAGAATCAGTGAAAACAATTCGAACATTGCACTCACCCAGTAGATTGCCATCATAGAAGTCACAATGCTACTGCCAAGAACTAGTCAACTGCAAGGACTTTGAGAAGCAAAGATGACTGATCCACGCAGATGGTGGAGCCCAGCTGCCCCTGGAGCCTGGGAAATCCACATGGGGCTTCATAAACACAAACGCTTTCCAAGTCAGACTTTTTGAAACTCCTTATAAAGTCTAAGTCTCATCTAGGGGTACGTCTTGGGGTACAGCGTGGCTCATATAGTGTATTAGAATACTCGCTAAATGTCACCATCATTATTCAGTAAGACAGAAAATGATGAATAAGTTGGAATTTTCCTTGAGAAAGAACCATCAGAATGGAACTGTAGACTATTTGGTTTTCTTTCCTTCATTGTAGTATTTTGGTTACTAAATTTAACACCCATGTGGCATGAATATATGTTGATAATCCTGCCCTGTGACATTTTTAGAAGTTCACTTTTTGGGGTCATCAGGGGCATGTTTGATAATAGAGTATTGGAATGGCACAAAAGCAGTTATATTATACTGGATGCTTTTTTTTTTTTCCCAAGAAAAAATTCAACTTCATCATGTAAAATATAGATGATCCTATTGTGAGTCAAAGTACATGAATAGTTACCTGAAAGTTTGATGCATAGAGGTAACCTGGAGGTTATTAACTTTGCTGAGTCACCTCAACTTCTTGACAGAATGAGATGTGGGCACATCCAAGTCAGTAAACTTTTCCACTCTCAGCAAATCCAAATGCTTCCTCTCAATTAATGCTACTGTTAAATAACACAGAGGCAATCAGGCAGCCTTGTCCTCAAAGCCCTGTACCATCCACCTGGCCAATCTGAGTTGTGGTTAGAATTCCACAAAGGGATGTCTTAGGATGACAGTAAAGCTGTTTACTAAAAGTAAGGCTCATGAAAAGTGAAAGTGTTAGTTGCTCAGTCGTGTCCGACTCTTTGTGACCCCATGGACTGCAGCCCACCAGACTCCTCTGTCCATGGGATTCTCCAGGCAAGAATACTGGAGTAGGTTACCATTCTCTTCTCCAGGGGATCTTCCTGACCCAGGGATCAAACCTGGGGCTTCTGTATTGCAGACAGATTCTGTACCGTCTGAGCTACCAGGGAAGCCCATACTTCAGTGTCAAATCTTACATATCAAACCCAGGATTGACACCCTCTTCTTATGAGTAAAGTTGCTTTTACACCTGAATTTTGATGACTCAGGATTCCATCACATCAGGCAGGACCACGGTCCCCTTAAGTATTTTGGAAGTCCTGGGGCTTCCTCACTTATTCACAAACAAGCTCAGCTCTCAGGGGCAGCTTAACTCCCACAGGCTTCTGTTGGGCTCCACTATTTTAGCTGGGGCTCTTCCTGTAGGAGAGTGCTGCCTGCTTAAATGTTCCTAAATTGTGAAGCTCATAAGTTGCCAAGATAGTGCTATGTTCCCAGAGCACAGAATCCTTGCCTCTCCTCTCACAGGGACTGGTCCATCAGGCTGGGGTCGGGACCGACTACCATAGCAAGTCTGATTGACCTTAGCTGTACCGTCTCTTTCCCAGCACACAAGCCCACAATCTCTGCAGGAAACTTCCCCCACACCAGCCCCCTTTTCAAAATGTCTATCAGCTCCTGCAAGGATGGTGGGTAGTTGGCAATCTCTCCTTGTCTGGAAGTATCACCTTCAGTTGAATTGTATCTCCCAGCTTCACGTATACAGTATGTCCCCTATGTACGAGGGAATTCAAGAGTGCATCTGTAAGTCCAGTTCGTTCCTAAGTCCAACAAAGTTAGCCTAGGTACCCAACTAACAATCAGCTATATAGCATTGTACTGAAATAGGTTTATAATACTTTTTACACAGATAATACATAAAAAAAACAAATAAATTTTACAGTACAGAACCTAGAAAAGTACAGTAGTACAGTACAACAGCTGGCATACAGGGGCTGGCATCGAGTGAACAGGCAAGAAGAGTTCCTGGAGGAGGGAGAGGAGGTGGGAGATGGTAGAGCTGAAGGATCGTCAGCAGTAGCAGATGAAGGACAAGCTCCAATTGCACCCAGACCTCATGTTGATGGCACAGGTTCTGGTTCCTTGTTGGAACCAGGTGCATATTCATGTCTTTGAAAGCTTGTAACTTGAAGGTTCATATGTAGTGGACTTACTGTATATGATTGCTAATTCTGTCAACAACCCTTTAAAGGTATCATGGCACCTTTTTACAGAAAAAGAAATTGAGCCATAGGAATATTAAGAAATTTATCTAAATTCACTATCCCTAAATGTGATATATTATATGCATTAGATTTTTAAAATACTATTTTCCAGTTGCTCAAAGTATTTTATGAAACTCATTTCATATTTTCTGTAAGATGGTTCAGATATTATCTTTATTCACGGATACCTCTGTTGTATAGAATGAGTAAGACATTTGTACATAATTTCGGATGGTAAGATGCTGCTTAGTATTGTATCTTTAAGACTTTTCTTCACTGTAACCTAATATCTTATGTTTAACTCTTTTGGAGAATGGTGTCTCAAGGTATTTCTTTTCCAATAGATTTTTCTGCTTATGGTTGAAGATAATATTTTAGACATTAAAAACCAAGCCTCGAAAATTTTCATATCAGTTTCTGTATTAGCCAGCACTCTTGTTTAGAAATGACAGAAACCTATTAGCTTGGGCAAAAAGAGGAGTTTATTGACCCATCTCATCATTCAGGGAGAGGAACAGGGGTACAGCGAGCTTCAGGGACACAAGTGAGGTTAGGATTCCCCATCTCTTCTTCTCTGTGTTTTGAGACCATTCTCTAGCTTCCTCCACCTAGCTGGAGAAATGGCAAGCAGCACCCAGGTCCAGAGGAAGGACTGCCCTATCTCCAGAGATTCAATTCTGAGAGTCTTGAGAAAGCACCAGACTGGTCTGCCTGACAAGTCACATGTCTGTCTCCATGGCCAGTGGTGTGGGCTATTATAACTGATGGGAACTATTTGGGGTTGGATCTGCGTGCCAGTGCAGGAGTTGCTGGAGATGCGAGTTCGATTCCTGGGTTGGGAGGATCCCCTGGTGGAAGAAATGGCAACCTATTCCAGTATTCTTGCCTGGGAAATCCCACGGACAGGGAAGTCTAGGAGGCTACAGTCCACCGGGCAGCCGAGTCAGACACTAATGAGTGTGCATGCACATTTGGGGCTAGGGGAAGACCCATTCTCCCAAGACACATGAATCATTGGTTGCAGAACAAAGTAGAATGCCAGGAAGACAAAACAAGTGTCTACTGAACATACTTTAATCTGTTTTGGAATAAGGTGAGATGTAAATAAATGTGATTGCTGTATTATTATAAAGTGTGATCCTGCAGTGTTGCACATGTGATTAGCCAAGACGAGGTGATGTTGGAGTTGGATGGGCCCCCATCCAGTGTCACTGGTGTCCTTACAAGAAGACGGACACGCGGGGGCTAAGACACCCTGAGAGAATGCCGGTGACAAGGCAGGCATTGGGCTGATGCAGCCACGAGCCACAGGATGCCGGAGATGGCCGGGAAGCCACCGGCCGCTCGAAGAGGCAAGGAAGGATCCTCCTGTGTGTTTCAGAGAAGCCTGAGCCTTGCTGATGCCTTGATTTCAGACTCATAGCCTGCAGACCTGAGACACTACATTTCTGTTTTTCAAAAAACACGTTTATTCATTTACTTCTGTATAACGCCAGGTCTTAGTTGAAGCATGCAGAATCTTGTACTTGTGGCATGGAGGATCTAGTTCCCTGCCCAGGGATGGAACCTGGGCCCCCTGCATTGATTGCGAACATGGAGTCCTAGCCGCTGGCCCACCAGGCAAGTCCCCATTTCTGTTGTTTTAAGCCACTGAGTTTGTGGTACTTTCTTAAGGCAGCCCTAGCAAACGCATATCATCATCAATTCCTGTCTGAGCCTAATTCAAACAGGGAAAGTTCTGCAAAGATTTTACTGCACTCCACCCGCCACTTCAAATAAGAACATAGTCTTGACCTCCCAGTTCTGCCTTCCCTCAGTACCTTAAAAACCCATAAAATAAAAGGAACACGAGAGACTTCTGCTATTTCTCTTGTCAAGGTACCATGATTCTGTGTACGTTCCACGGTTTCTACCATACCTTGATACTGACCTTGGTATCTGGCTTTGACGATCCCAAAGGACAGTGTGCAAGCCTGGGAGGTGGGGTTCCTGTGAGAGGAGTAGGGACGTCTCAGAAAGCACTGAGCTGTGAGCAATGGAAAAGCCGTGCTGAAAGGCCTGGCTCCTCCGGGTTGTCTTGCCGGGAAACGAGCGAGTGTGAAACCCGCCAGAGAGCGCAGGAAGGCTGGAGTGCACTGTAGCGCTCCGCCCTTCTAAACTCACTCTGGTTCTGTTCAAAGCTGCATCATGTGCATGAAGCTTCTCTAGCATCAGGCCCTCTCACTTGACTTTGAATTGGCCAAAAAAGTTTCTTTGGATTTTTCATACCATCTTATGGAAAAACCCGAATGAAACTTTTGGCCAACCCAATATTTGCAATATGAACATTTAACTCAAACTAATTTTTCTCAAATAATCTGTTGGAGAAGTGGAACATCTTAGAACAACAACAAAAGTGACTTCACTATACGTGGTTTGCCTACTTCCCAACATTTAGAAAGTGTGCCCCATTAAATTTGTATGGTGTTTGTTGCTTTTTAACACAGTTCTCTACTTAAATAGTTCTTCATTAGTGAACAAATCCTAACCAGGGTGGCAGAAAAAATGCCACTGGTATAACATGTATCACTGTATTTGTAGGAAGTAGGCTATACGGTGCAAAATAATAGGTGGTGTTGCTCAATGGCCCAGAGTAGGTTCACAATAAATGTTTATTCAATGAGTGGATGAGTGAACAAATTTTGAGTAAAGCTCATACATAGCCACAGAGACAAAGCCACATAGTGAACAGTCCTTACAAAGAATGGTACATCAAAGGGCAGGAATACATTGAATTAGTCCAGTTCCCCAGAGCACACTAAAATTGTGTCTATTAGAATACTCAAAATTCTGTAGCACAAAATACTGTTGAGTGTCTCTTAGTTCAAAGCATAACCTCAGAATTGCTAACAGGCCTGTAAATACCTGTGCACATTATAAACCTGTTGCAGTTCATATTGTATACAAAGGAGGTGGGATGAAGTATTAACCTTGATCGTTCCAGGGTAGCCTTTTCCCAGGTCTGTGCACATCCCTAAACCTGTGGACCCCAATCAGCACACAGTGCAATTTAGTAACAGAAAAAAGGGAGAAGAACTTAGATTCCCACTTGACTAAGCCAACAACATAGGCAAATAACCCCGCCTCAGTGAACAAAGACAGAATGAAGGGTCAGTTAAATCTTAAGAGGATTTCTCTTCTGGTCTTTGCTCACCCACAAACATGCACTAACTGATGATTTAACAACTTTATTTTGTGCTTTCCACCTACTCTCACTGCAATCTCCATGTAGGATTCAACTTGGTTAAAGCTGTGAGGAGCTTATCACCTGTTATTTGTCTTCAAGCATTTAGCAACTAATCCACTAAGATCAATCCCTTTTTTTTTAAATGTTGATTTATTTTTAATTGAAGGATAATTGCTTGCGGTCCATTATATACCTGATCTTTTTCTACTTCCCTATTCCCTCTTCCCCATCTACACACACACACATGAATTGGAAGAGAAAAATAAATGTAAACTCAAGAGAGACTCTTTGCAGGATTTGGGAGATTGATTATATATGGATGTATTCCATTTGCTTTCATTTTTGAGGTACAACATGTTGACTCTGATTGTGAGTTACATATATTCATTGCAAAACATTTAGAAAATAAAGACAGGAATGTAAAATGTAAAATCACATGTAATCCTGCTACTCCACTATGATAAGTGTTAACATTTGTGTACATTGCCCACTAGGCCTTTTCTTATAATTACATATACATACATATACTTTTTATTAAACAAAATTTGGATCATAGTATCTACACATTGTAATCAATTTCAGTTTTCAAATGGTAAACATAACCAATAAATTTCAGGAAAGAGAAGAAAAAGATCCTTCCCTTTAGGCTTCTCTTCACTAATTTTATAAATTTCTATTTCCTATTCTTTTGTATTTTACCCTTCTTTTATTTCTATCCAATTCTGGTTGCAACTAGCTCCTTGTTTTCTATGTCTTGTAGACCACCTACCACACAGTTTTTGATAAGTTACTAAAATTTCCAAATCACACAGTGGGTAGGTTTGAAGAAATTGTTACAAGATCAAGGACTGAAAATTAATATTATTGTAACTGACAGACTCAAACAGTTATTAACTATAACACATTCCATATGCTCAGTCAGCTGCTGGCAGTGTTTACCCAAATATCAGAATTTGGCACCTTATGGGCAGGAGACAGATTCTTGTTGAGATGGAAGCTTAAGCTTCATATGCGTCTCTTTTCTCAAGAGAATCCTGCTGGGTTTGGGCCTTTCTATTACTTAGTTTCTTCCTGGGTTTCATTTTGGAATCACATGGGTTTCACCAGTAAGTTTCTGCCTGACATATTTAGTCTATGGTGATGAAAATCAAAATGTAGTGACCTGTGTGTGTGTTTGTTGAACTCCATACAAACTTTTGTATGAACACACACATAGGTCACTTCTACTTTGATTTCTATCAAACTACCATACAATTGTGCTCATTTCACATGCTAGCAAGGTAATACTCAAAATTCTTCAAGTTAGGCTTCAGCAGTACGTGAACCAAGAACTTCCAGATGTACAAGCTGGATTTAGAAAAGGCAGAGGAACCAGAGATCAAATTGCCAACATCTGCTGGATCATAGAAAAAGCAAGGGAATTCCAAAAAACATCTAGTTCTGCTTCATTGACTATGCTAAAGCCTTTGACTGTGTGGATCACAACAAACTGGAAAATTCTTAAAAGAGATAGGAATACCAGACCACCTGACCTGCCTCCTGAGAAACCTGTAGGCAGGTCAAGAAGCAACAGTTAGAACCGGACATGGAACAACAGACTGGTTCCAAATTGGGAAAGGAGTATGTCAAGGCTGTATATTGTCACCCTGCTTATTTAACTTCTATGAAGACTACATCATGCGAAATGCCAGGCTGGATGAAGCACAAGCTGGAATCAAGATTGCCAGGAGAAATATCAATAACCTCAGATATACAGATAATACCACTTTAATGGCAGAGAGCAAACAGGAACTAAAGAGCTTCTGGATGAGGGTGAAAGAAGAGAGTGAAACATGGCATCTGGCCCCATCACTTCATGACAAATAGATGGGGAAAAACTGTAAACAATGACAGACTTTATCTTCATGGGCTCCAAAATCACTGTGGATGGTGACTGCAGCCACAAAATTAAAAGATGCTTGCTCCTTGGAAGAAAAGCTATGACAAACCTAAACAGTGTACTAAAAAGCAGAAACATCACTTTGCTGACAAAGGTCCATATAGTCAAAGCTATGGTTTTTCCAAAAGTCATGTATGGATGTGAGAGTTGGACAATAAAGAAGGCTGAGCACCAAAAAATTGATGCTTTCGAACTATGGTGCTAGAAAAGACTCTTGAGAGTCCCTTGGACTGCAAGGAGATCCAACCAGTCCATCCTAAAGGAAATCAACCCTGAATGCTCATTGGAAGGGCTGAAGGACTGGTGCTAAAGCTGAAGCTCCAATACTTTGGTCACCTGATGCAAAGAGCTGACTCATTGGAAAAGACTCTGATGATGGGAAAGATTGAGGGCAAGAGAAGAAGGGGTTGACAGAGGGATGGTTGGATGGCTTCACCAACTCAGTGGACATGAGTTTCAGCAAACTCTGGGGATAGTGAAGGACATGCATGGAAGACTGATATGCTCCAATTCATGGGGTCGCAAAGAGTCATACATGACTTAGCTGTTGAACAACGACAACGTGTGTTTGTATATGTGTATACACATGCTATTTTGACTGGAAAGAGACAAGAGTGATACATCTGGGTGGTAGTTACATGGATGTACACATATGTAAAGTATATTTGTATACTTTACTGTTTGATGTTATGTCTCAATTAAGAAAAAATACTGTTTGATTCACCCTCTGGCCAGGCTGTCAGTGGTTTAGGCTGGTGTGTGTGTGTGTTAGTTGTTCAGTCGTGTCTGAAACTCTTTGCGACCTCATGGGCTGTAGCCCATCAGACTTCTCTGTCCATGGGATTCTCCAGGCAAGAATCCTGGAGTGGGTTGCCATGCCCTTCTCCGGAGGATCTTCCGACCCAGGGATTGAACCCACGTCTCCAGCATTGCAGGCGGATTCTTTACCATTTGAGCTCCAGTTTTCCCATGGTTAGGCTGGAGATCTCATCAAGATGTAGTAAATTCCAGACACTACAGACCAGCCACTGTCTTAGCTGTAGAGATCTTTAGCTAAGTTTCTGGTGTCCTCGGCTCTTGCTTAGTCACTCAGTTGTGTCTGAATCTTTGTGACCCCATGGACTGTGCCCCACCAGCATCCTCTGTCCATGGGATTTTTTTCCAGGCAAGAATACTGGAGTGGGTAGCCATTTTCCTCCTCCAGGAGATCTGACCGACCCAGGAATTGAACTCAGGTCTACTGCATTGCAGGCAGATTCTTTATTGTTGAGCTGCTGAGCCACTGGGGAAGTCCCTGAAAGTTTCTGAACTGTCCTACAAAACAGCAAGTCCCAGAGATGCTCTCCACCCCACAAAAGGAGTTTTGTGGATAAATAAGTTTAGAAATGCTGCCCCCTTTGAAAGATTCACAAGGCACATGGAAATGTTAAAGGCCCTAAAGTTATGCAGCAAAGAATCATGTTTATCACAACTTGTTCTAAACTTACTTAACCATGAAACGCCTAACTAATACCTATTAACAGCTCGTTAAAATAATCAGCCTGTTAAGACAAAAGCCTGGTCAAGACCTGCTGATTAATACCCCATCCCTACATCAGGTGACACGTGCGCCACCTGCTGGTTATATGGGGTATGAGGTCACTTACACAGGAAGCTTCTATTTTCACGAAATTGCACTCAGAATCCAGAGTTCATTGTCACAGGGCACTTGATTATGTCTTTTCACATTTAACAAACCAGGGACTGAACAACATAGCTTGCCGTAATTTAGTTACAAAAGGAAGTTTTTCACTCAGACCATCAACATGGAAGTCAAACGATACAAATCAGTACTGAATACCAGTGTCCAAGAAAAGTGAAGCATCTGATACAATGAGAACAAAGAATTCTAGGGTTTTATAGACTAAATACTTGTGATAATAAACTCAATTAGTCTGTTCCACTTATCCTCTAATTTCAAGTCCGACCGATTTTTAGCAGACTTACCCAACGTCTAAACCGATATTAGACATTTTCACTTAAATTGTTAAGTTTCACTCCTCTTGGTTCTCAAGGTTTTAATTGTTGAAATGATATCATAATTGATTTGAGGAGAAGAAAAGAAATAAATAAAAATAAAGGACAAGAATGTGATCATAAGGTACATTTATACCACAATTATTTGTTGAAGAGTTTATGTTCTCATACATTTGTTTATAGACAACCACACAGTCTAAGGAGAAAAATTTTAAATGTTTTCTACAAATAATGTTTCACAATCTGTTCTATTTATTTTCCTGCCTCAAAACAATATTTAACTAGCAGAGGGTTTTTTGTTTTGTTTTGTTTTTTACCAGAACATCACATAAGTTCATTTCAGATGTAACAGCAATTTTAAAATCAACAAGTTTACATCTTAACTACACCAAGTAAACTTAGCTAGTTAAGTTTTAAAGTTATTCCCTCCAAAAAAGCTGAGGGTGCTTTTCTTGTCCACCTCACATGCCACAGTTTCCCAATAGTTCTATTTTTGGAGGACTTTCAATTGATGAGTAAATGCTAACAGAGGCTTTTAAAACACAATTTTTACCAGAATGGTTAAAGGTTTAAGCATCAAAGCAGTTGCTACGTGACACTGGCTGTAGCGAGAAGCACTGGGCAGCCTGATTCCCATTTTCCTCCTTCATTCTGTCTCCACCTTCTTCGTCTTTCATCTGGGTTTCTCCAAGAAACGTTCAACTCCCCGAGAAATAGCAGTGTGCTCCGCAACCATTTACCTAATCCTTCCACAGCAAAGATGCTTATGTTCCAAGTTTCAAATTTTTAAAGAAAGATACTCCTACTTTTATATACTGACAAGTATCTGCAAGTAATTTTACTCTCAAAGAAGCATACCTTGTGGCATGTCAGCCTCACTTTAAAAGATTGCTGAAATTCAGCTCTTGGAGCAGTATTCCCAGCATTTAAAATCAACAGCCACGCCCTCATGTAACCATAGAAATACTGGATTGGCCAAAAGTTCATTTGGATTATTCCATAAACTGGTAAGGAAAACCCGAATGACCTTTTTGGCCAACCCAATATGATGATTCTGGGGCTTTATTCCTATAGTCTGTGCAGGGCAGGTGAGCCTCTGCATGTTTAAGGTGCCCCATGGGTGCTGATCAGCCACCTATGGAGACTCTTTCTTCAAGGGTGATGATGGAGCCACCCCCAGAGGTGCCAATCAAGGTGAGGCAGGACCTCGGTTTCTATAAAGCATCCCACAGGTCACATGAATGAGCACTGAGGGCTGAGAAGTTCTGCTCCAAGAAGTGCTAAGAGCAAGGACACAGGTGGAAAGATCTCTTTCGATTCGCCAGTGAACTGATAGTGCAGAGAAGGAGAGGCAGGTGTACTAACCAGCTTTAGAGCAATTATTAGTGAAGGATGCAGGGAATCAGGTGAACAGAAGATAGAGTGCTATGACTTCTCAATCTAAAGAAGATTCACAGTGGCGTTTCAATGACCTTAATTCTTAACCCCAGCTGCTCTCTAGAAGCTTCCAGGAGTAAGCTTTTAAAAATTACCTTCGCTGTTCACCTAAAACTGCCATAACACTGTTAATCTGCTACCCTGATAAAAAATAAAAAGTTTAAAATAAAATAAAAATGAGCAAAGCCAAGGCCCTACTCCAGACCAATTAAATCAGAATCTATGGCTGGGGGTGGGGTCTTATTTTACCAGCCCCTGGGGCGACTCCAGAGGGCCACCAGCTTCAGTACCATTGCTCTATGACACACGAGAAGCTGTTCGCATCACTTGCTATTGTTGACATCACAAACAGGGCACATTTGCCTCCAGACCCTTGAAGGTCAGTCTTTAGAAGAAATGAATGCTTGGCACTGTCCTCTCGCTCCACGTCTTAAACCATCATGATTAGGACTCACTTATTTATAAAAGCAGTGGCCACCTGCTTTCTTTCCAGGATTTGTAACTGTATATCACTTAGAGCAAAAGCCAGAAAGTTCTAAATTTGCTAATTAAAATTGGAGGGAGGTGGGAAGTAGCACTTGTGGAATTGTGCGACCTGTTGCTTGGCAACTTTGAGTTCAGCTTCTGCATTCTGTGGGCCATCGGAGTAACAAAGTTTGCTGAGTCGGGTTGATTACTTCCTACTACAAAAAGGAAATTAATTCTGCATGACGGAGAGGGCTTGAAAAGCTGTCCTTCAAAGCGGGCCATGTCACACTTCTTCTACTTGACACCGCAAATTCTTCTGCCCTTCAGCCCTCTAACTTCTCAAGAGTTTGATGTGATCCGACGGAAGGCTGCAGCATCCTGGCAGGATGAAGCAAGGTGGTCAGATTCGTCTGTGACAACGTACATGGGCAGTTACAGGAAAAAGCAGCCAGACGAGTCCACAGGCAGCCGACCTAGAGCAGGACAGCCCTGGCCTGACCGTCACCAGTAAGATGGCCTTGTGATTTGCCCCTGGCTATGTCTCTGACTAGATGAGAATGATACTAGGAGGAGGAGGGTATTGTCAACCCCGAAACATGTCCCGGACTTCCACTCTGTATATTTTCCTGGGTGAATGTCAGGGGGCGTGCATGCAAAGTTGCTTCAGTCATGTCTGACTCTTTGCAACCCCACAGACTGTAGCCTGCAAAGTTCCTCTGTTTATGGGATTTCCCAGGCAAGAATACTGGAGTGGGTTGCCATTTCCTTCTGCAGGGGATCTTCCTGACCCAGGAAGAAGAGCTAAATGTCAGTTACCAGCTGAAACTATGATTGTTATTCTCTGTTTAGTCCTTCTAAAATTGATGCACAACTGCTTTTACAAGGTAAAATGTGAGTATTTGGTTAAGATGGGCTTCCTAGGTGGCACAAGAGGTAAAGAACCCACCTGCCAACAGAAGACAAAAGAGATGCAGGTTCGATCCCAGGGTCAGGAAGATCCCCTGGAGCAGGGAATGGCTACCCATTCTAGTATTCTTGCCTGGGAAATCCCATGCACAGAGGAGCCTGGTGGGGCTACAGTCTACAGGGCTGCACAGAGTCAGACACAATTTAATGACTAACCCTAATAATGTTAGTTATTTTGCCTTCCAGGCCTTTCCAAATTGTCAAAACAATATTTAAAGCTGAAAAGTCTCAGGGGTACTTTCCAATTGGATACCCCGCCTGGCCTATTCCAATGAACCACACAGTCTGCATTTTCAATAGCTCTCAAGCTTGTTGGCACCTCAATTAACTTTGGAAGTCCCTTTGCTAATTCTGTGAATTTTGAGGCATCTCTGGGCCCCCTGGGGGAATCTTCGAGGCACTAGTTGCCTCCCCATCTCAACCTTGGACTCTCTGAGGTATACAGACCCAGAGGAGAGGAAAACTGAGAGTCCTGACTGGGCCTTTCAGAAGAGTCCCAAATTATTTGAAAAGCAGTGATTTTCCTTTCTGCATTAGTACTAATAGAGACAAATCTCTGAGTGAAAAAGCATCATCATGTTGGATCATGCTTCTGAAATAAAGAGGTGCTGTGCCAGGGCTTACTAAAAAGCCATAGGACAAATAGGGAGCATTTGTTTGTTACAGCAGCAATAGGAAAGTACAGGTAGACCTTGGAGATACTGTGGGTTTGGTCTAATAAAGTGCTTTATTGGGTATCCCAATAAAGCAAGTCACACAAATTTATTGGTTTCCCAGTACATAAAAAGTTATACATACACTGTACTATAGTCTATTAGGTGGGCAATAACATTATGTCTAAAAAACAATGTTCATGCCTTAATTAAAAAAATACTTGGTTGCTAAAAAAAATTAAAATATAACCATCATCTAACAACACAGGCTTGCCACACACCTTGAATTTGTAAAACACACACTATCTGCAAAGTGCAATAAAGTCAAATCCAAAAAAACAAGGTATGCCTGTAATACAGGTAGAATAGCGATCAGAAACATTTTTATAATAAAGTGAAAATTTTTATAATAAAAGAAAGAGCACAATACAAAATTTTCATGAATGTTAAAAAACAGGAATAAAACAAAATTAGTGCTTACCAGTAAGTTTTCAAATGAAATTTTTAAAAAATGCCACTTTGCTAAAATATGTCAAGATTTTAGAATAAGGATAGTCAAAGATATGTAAGATCTCCACACAGAAAACTATAAGAACTTAGTGAGAGAATATAAAGATCTAAGTCAATAGAGAGATGAACCATGCTCATGGATTGGAAGACTGAATATTATAAAAATATTATTTCTCCCCAAATTGATTTACAGATTCTATACAATTCCAATAGATGTGGAACTTGACAAGATGGTTCAAGGCCAGGAAACAGCCAGGACACTCTAAAAAAAGAACAAAGTGAGAGTGTTTGCTCTGCAGATAACAAAACTTACCATAAAGCCTCAGTAATTGAGGCAGAATGGAAATGTGGCACAAAGATAACAAACAGATGACTGGAACAGAAAAAAGGGCCCAGAAACAGAACCTTGCATATATGGGCACTTATTTACGTAAAAGGTGGCGGAACAGGGGAGAAAGGTCATGTTTGCAATTCCAGGTAGATTCATTCCAGATGAATTAGAGACCAAAGTGTGAAAGGCAAAATAGCAAAAACCCATTAGATAATGACATAAGGAATATCTTGATGATCTTGGGGTTGGCAAAGATTTCCTAAACAGAACACAAAAAGTATTAACCACAAAGAAACAATGAAGTAATTGAGACTAGCTTAAAGTAGCTCTGTTTAACAAAATACACCCTTTAAAGTATGAAAGTTGAGCTACAGATAGGAAGGTAAGATTTTCAACCCAGTGACTGACCAAGGGCTCGTAACTACGATACATATTAAAAAAAAAAAAAACTCCTGGGGACTTCCGTGGTGGTTCAGTGGCTAAGACTCCGTGCTCCCAATGCAGGTTGTCTAGGTTTGATCCCTGGTCAGGGCCACAATCTGCAACTAAGTGTTCACATGCTGAAATTAATAGTTTGCATGCTGCAACTGAGACCTGGCACAGCTAAATAAATAAATAAAAATATTTTAAAAAGAAAAGCTCATACAAATTAGTGTGAAAAAGACAACCTATTAGAAACATAGGAAAGAGACTTTGAAATGAAATTCATAAATCAAGATATCCATGTGATCAATAACATGTACCAAAAGTTCCTTAACCACATTCATAATCAGGACATGCAAATTAAAACCACAATGAGCTTACTCATGTAAACTTCCAGAATGGTCAAAATTAAAAAGATGATTAATACAAAGTGCTGGTGAAAGTACAAAACAGTGAGGTCTCTCATGTACATGTGGTGGGTATATGCATTGAATTGTTCTCTTGAGGAAAACAGTTTGATCTTGTTTTCTAAAGTTGATGTTATAGATATCCTAGGACTTAGCAATTTTAAGTATATATCCAGCTGAAAAGTGTTGTCACATGTGCACCAAGAGATACGTACAAGTAGTTCATAGCAGCATTTTTCACAATAGCCAAAACACAATCCTAATGTAGAATACATACTATTCAAATATAAAAGAATGAATAGACAGTGATGTGATTGTATAGTTCAATCGCTCAGTCGTGTCCGACTCTTTGCGACCCCATGAACCGCAGTTCGCCAGGCCTCCCTGTCCATCACCAACTCCTGGAGTTTACCCAAACCCATGTCCATCAAGTTGGTGATGCCATCCAACCATGTCATCCTCTGTCGTCCCCTTCTCCTTCCACCCTCAATCTTTCCCAGCATCAAGGTCTTTTCAAATGAGTCAGCTCTTCGAGTCAGGTGCCCAAAGTATTGGAGTTTCAGCTTCAACATCAGTCCTTCCAATGAACAACCAGGACTGATCTCCTTTAGGATGAACTGGTTGGATCTCCTTGCAGTCCAAGGGACTCTCAAGAGTCTTCTCCAGCACGACAGTTCAAAAGCATCAATTTTTTGGCGCTCAGCTTTCTTTATAGTCCAGCTCTCACATCCATACATGACACAATGCCGGTGTAAATGAACAAACTATGGTTGCACTCTGTAATGCCGCAAACACTGTATGAAGTATTTGAGCCAGATCCAAAACATATGTGTATTATTCTATTTATGTAAAAGTTTTAAAAAAACTGTGTATGCCAAGTCACTTCAGTTGTGTCTGACTCCTTATGACGTTATGGACTGTGGCCTGCCAGGCTCCTCTGTCCATGGAATTATCCAGGCAAGAATACTGGAGTGGGTTGCCATGCCCTTCTCCAGGGAATCTTTCTGACCCAGGGACTGAACCCAAGTCTTTTAGGTCTCCTGCATTGGCAGGTGGGTTCTTCACCACCTGCGCCACCTGGGAAGCCCTCTTAAAAAAAACAGCCCAAGCCAGACTACAGTGTTTGGTGTATCTGCTTGGGTGATAAAAATAAATAAATAAATAAATAAAAGGAGAAGCAAAGAAATGATTCCCACAGAAGTCAGAAAACTGGCCCACTGACTGTCAGACTTTCTGCTCCAAACCTATTGGAAAAGTAAATACTGGGGTTGGGCTTAGAAACGTGCATTTGGTGGTCTTCCCTGGTGGTCCAGTTGTTAGGAATCTGCCTGCCACTGCAGGGGACATGGGTTCGATCCCTGGTCTGGGAAGATCTCACATACCATGGAGCGACTGAGCCCACGCACCATGAAAGAAAAAAAAATCCGAAATGTGCATTTAAAAATTAATACCCCCTGGTGATTGAGTTGCTGCTGTAGGTAAGGAGAAGAAAGATGCAGGGTGGGCCACCAGCCCCTGTCTCAGGGATGCTGAGGGCTAGTCTGTGGGCTCAGTACATGTTCAGGAGCATTTTAGAACTCCTATTTTTTTTTTTTTTTTACATTTTTTAAAATTTATTTTTTGAAGTATAGTTGATTTAAAGTGTTGTGTTAATTTCTGCTATGTCACAAAGTGATTCAGTTATACACATGTATACATTCTTTTTCATATCCTTTTCCATTATGGTTTATCACAGGGTATTAATACAGTTCCCTGTGCTATACAGTAGAACCTTGTTGTTTATCTATTTCTATATATAATAGTTTGCATCTACTAATTCCAAACTCCCAATCTATCCATCCCCAAATCCTTCCTCTTTCCCACCCCTGCACTAGGACTCTAGGCTGACATAATTCCACTTTACCCCTAACACACACATAGTTACAGGTCCCCAGAGCTTGAAGGCCCTCCTCTCCTCAATGAGAGGCCCTAAAACAACAGTCATCCTCTAGAAATTCATGACTGAGCTTCCCACCAAGCCAACTGCTTGCCTAAAATGAGCATTATATCTGGATTCGGAGAAACTGAGATACAGATACGTTTTGAAGGATAGACACGGCATCTGCTAGTCCCCAAGTTACCCCGCCGCTATTAAGTTCTAAGTTTTCCTGGGAAACCAACATAATTACTGTAATATTTCCTATTCCATTCATAGCATTTATTTTATTCTGAGAACAGCTCCCTAGAGAAAGTCTCATAAATTCTGTGAAAACAATTATGAACTTACTGTTTGAGCTTTTCATGTACAAACGTTGAACAGTTTACCCTTTTATGACAAATTGGGGAACAAACAAATCACTAAAGACAATGAGAAAGTCCAGCTTGGGTTGATTTAATGGGATTTTACTGTTGGGAGAGTGGAAAGGGGGAAGAAGAGGAGCCAAAGTTTGGGAATCAAATGGAAGCATGAGTGAAAACCCCTGCAAGCCCATAGGCTGTGGCTTATAAACCCCAGAGCTCTCACCTTGTTTCTCGTACTTGCTTTCTGTAGGACGGCGTTGCCAATCTGCTTTGTCGGTAGGGCTGAGCTCCAAGAGACCACAGATGCTAAAGGTGAGTGCAATGTGATCAGTTCTGAGCACAGCCATTTTGCCAAGGTTGCTGCCCTGATAACTTTTGTGATCGAGATTGTCATCCAAATAGTTTCCAGATGCCTACTAAAGGCAAGGCGCCTCTAGCAAGAAACTGAGCATGTTCCACTCTGGATCAGTCACTCTTAAAAATAATAGTTATTCCAGGGCAAAAAACTTCCTCCTCAGAAGGTACCTTCTCCCAGAGCTTGGAGCCCTAAGTAACAGAATGTGAGCTTTACTGGGTATGTCAAAGAATGGGGAAGAGAAACCAAACCATTATAAACCACCAACTGCTGCTGCTGCTAAGTCACCTCAGTCGTGTCCGACTCTGTGCAACCCCCTAGATGGCAGCCCACCAGGCTCCGCCATCCCTGGGATTCTCCAGGCAAGAACACTGGAGTGGGTTGCCATTGTCTTCTCCAATGCATGAAAGTGAAAAGTGAAAGTGAAGTCGCTCAGTCGGGTCCGACTCTTAGCGACCCCATGGACTGCAGCCTCCCAGGCTCCTCCATTCATGGGATTTTCCAGGCAAGAGTACTGGAGTGGGGTGCCATTGCCTTCTCCCAACCACCAACTAGGAAACTCCATTTCCTAATCGATACCACCTCCACCCCATTTCAGTTAAATCAGGATAAGACTTGTGGCTATAATAGATAAACTTTCAAATTCCAGTTGCTTAACATGATAATGGGCTTCCCAGGTGGGGCTAGTGGTAAAGAACCCACCTGCCAATGTAGGAGACATAAGAGAAGCAGGTTCTATCCCTGGGTGGGGAAGATCCCCTGGAGGCAGGCATGGCAGCCCACTTCAGCATTCTTGCCTGGAGAATCCCATGGACAGAGGAGCCTGGCGGGCTACTGTCCATAGGGTTGCAAAGAGTCAGACACGACTGAAGCAACTGAGCATGCAGGCAACATGATAAAAGACAGTTTTTTTCTTGCTATAAAGGCCTGGGAAGGTGTTTTGCAGACAGACCTTCCACAGGGTGATCTAAGGACACAGACATCATTCATCTGGGAGTTCCACCATCTCCTGGGGCCCCAGAATCTCCATCTGGCAGGCGGGGGAGGGTAAAGGGTCGGGATGGCACATGGATTTTCCACCATTTCAGCCTGGAAGCGACTCACGTCTCATATGCTCACATTCCAGTGGGGGAAGTGGTCACAAGGCCCCACCTACACGAGGGTTCAGATTCCTGGGCTGGGCAGCCTCTGTCCAGTAACAACTGCACACGGCTGACGGGGACAGCCAGCCCTCCCACCCCACACTCTGATATTGAGGAAGAAACACAATAGGTTTTTCCCATATAATTTCCATCTCTTCTGGGTTCAT
Organism: Giraffa tippelskirchi; assembly: GCF_054371585.1. Lineage (NCBI taxonomy): Eukaryota > Metazoa > Chordata > Mammalia > Artiodactyla > Giraffidae > Giraffa > Giraffa tippelskirchi. Next base: position 55,363,980 of record NC_137285.1, read on the forward strand.
ATTTGAAGGTTTAATAAGACCAATGAGCATCATCTCAGGTGAGGATATTAAAGCACTTTGTAAAATATTCTATTAGTATGTCTGTTACATTTGCTATTCAGTATGTGCCCGTGTGCTGTCAACATGGTGTCAAGAACCATCCATTCTCCTGAAACGTGGAGTAAAGGTTTTTAACCACTGCCTTGGACGATCACTATTCTGCTGGCTTTCCTAATAAAATTGGACTTTGTGGAAATAGTACATTTGAAATGGGTTTGATGCCTCCCTCTATGGTTTGCTGAGGCAAGAGGACCGGACGGCGAACCATTTGAGCTATTGTTAAAATCAAGAAAGACTTCCTTTCTCCCTTTGCACTAATAAACATAAAATTGAAACACACTACCTAGCTTGGCTGGAGAAGGGACTGGCTACCCACTCCAATATTCTTGCCTGGAAAATTCCATGGACAGAGGAGCCTGGCGGGCTGCAGTCCATGGGGTTACAAGAGTCAGACACAACTGAACACACATACACACACACACACACACACACACACACATCTGGCCTGGAGACAAGTCTAGGACAGGGGAAATTAAATAACTTACCACTGTATGATAGGTATTGCTTTTTTCCTATCTTCTCCTGTCTTTATGGTAAAGTATGGTAGGAGAAAGGTAGAAAAGACATAAATGTACAAATGTATTCATAATGACGATTTACGAGTGGAGACTTCGCCCATGTTGCTTTTCTCATTTTCCTCAAATGGTCATTTTAGTTTAACTGATGCCTACTCTTCTCATTAAGAGGTGACAGTATACCAAGGTAGAATTATTTAATTTGGCCAAAGGATAACTTCCCTCTGTGCTTCTTTGAAAATTTCCATGTCTAATTTTGGGATTATCAACTGTGTGCTCAGTTCAGTTCAGTTGCTCAGTCGTGTCCGACTCTTTGCGACCCCATGGACTGCAGCATGCCAGGCTACCCTGTCCATCACCAACTCCCGGAGTTTACCCAAACTCATGTCCACTGAGTCGGTGATGCCATCCAACCATCTCATCCTCTGTCACCCCCTTCTCCTCCTCCTTCAATCTTTCCCAGCAACAGGTTTTTTCAAATGAGTCAGCTCTTCGCATCAGATGGCCGAAGTATTGGAGTTTCAGCTTCAACATCAGTCCTTCCAATGAACAACCAGGACTGATCTCCTTTAGGATGGACTGGTTGGATCTCCTTGCAGTCCAAGGGACTCTCAAGAGTCTTCTCCAACACCACAGTTCAAAAGCATCAATTCTTCGGTGCTCAGCTTTCTTTATGGTCCAACTCGCACAGTCATACATGACCACTGGAAAAACCATAGCCTGGACTAGATGGACCTTTGTTGGCAAAGTAACGTCTCTGCTTTTTAATATGCTGTCTAGGTTGGTCATAACTTTCCTTCCAAGGAGTAAGCGTCTTTTAATTTCATGGCTGCAGTTACCATCTGCAGTGATTTTGGAGCCCCCAAAAGTAAAGTCAGCCACTGTTTCCCCATTTATTTGCCATGAAGTGATGGGACCAGATGCCATGATCTTAGTTTTCTGAACGTTGAGCTTTAAGCCAACTTTTTCACTCTCCTCTTTCAGTTTCATCAAGAGGCTTAGTTCTTCTTCACTTTCTGCCATAAGGGTGGTGTCATCTGCATATCTGAGGTTATTGATATTTCTCCCGGCAATCTTGATTCCAGCTTTTGTTTCTTCCAGCCCAGCGTTTCTCATGATGTACTCTGTGTATAAGTTAAATAAGCAGGGTGACAATATACAGCCTTGACGTACTCCTTTTCCTATTTGGAACCAGTCTGTTGTTCCACGTCCAGTTCTAACTGTTGCTTCCTGACCTGCATACAGATTTCTCAACTTTGTGGTAGAAGTGTCTAATGAAGGGAGTTAAAATGTGAAGGCAAATCAATACAAGCTCACTGGATAAATTTGCTCACCACTCGTGGACATGGGTCTATTGATGGTCTCTTTTTAGAATGTGTCCCTCCATAGATATGCAAATCAGATGGGCTGTTCCTAAGTGTGATTCACAACCATCAGAGGAAAAACATTCTCAGATTTTTTCAAGACTGCCTTTCAAAGAATTCAGTCTTATTCTGCCTACGCTAAGGTGGGTTTTCCTTTGGTGTTACTATTGATTATCTTCCCAAGTGACGTGGCTGCGGCTTTTCCCTCCTGTGGCACCGCCCGTGTGCTCATCTCTCAAGTTCAAAGAACAAAGCTGCTGCTGCTGCTAAGTCGCATCAGTTGTGTCCGATTCTGTGCGACCCCATAGACAGCAGCCCACCAGGCTCCCCTGTCCCTGGGATTCTCCAGGCAAGAATACTGGAGTGGGTTGTCATTTCCTTCTCCAATGCATGAAAGTGAAAAGTGAAAGTGAAGTCGCTCAATTGTGTCCGACTCCTAGCAACCCCATAGACTGCAGCCTACCAGGCTCCTCCGTCCATGGGATTTTCCAGGCAAGAGTACTGGAGTGGGGTGCCATTGCCTTCTCCAAAGCAATAACTAAGAAAAACTAAAATCGAGGGTCTTAAAACTGCCATACAGACAGAAATTGTTCAGCGATTCCTCTCTTTACATTCTGCTAAGACAGATTCTAGCAAGCTTTATTTAAAAAGCTCCTCTCCAGCAGAAGCGATTTATGCAGAGCGAGGTGGGATGTGGCCCCGCGGCCACTGGGGCTGCGCTCATGACGGTCCCTGCTTCTTCTCTCATTCTTGGTGCCTCTGTACATCCCTCCAGGATGAGCCCGAGTTACACTTGCAAAAGGGCACACTGACCTCTTTGATTCTAGCTGTTCTGTGAGATGTAATATGTACCAGGGAAGAGGTTATCTATAGACTGACATCATCAGAGCCCAGATGTGACAGAATGTAAGAGAATGTGCATTCTTTCTTGGGATATTCCCTAGTCACATACAAAAAATTCCAAGTCCCTAAAGAGCAAGCTGAAATTGTCTTTATGGCATATGGCCTTTTTTTTTTTTTAAACAAAACAAAACATTATTTATTTATTTGGCTGCACCAGGTCTTCGCGGGATCTACTTCCCTGACCAGGGATCAAACCTGGGCCCCCTGCACTGGGAGCATAGAGTCTTCGCCATCAGACCACCTGGGAAGTCCCATGGTATTATGGCCTTTTACAAGGATGACAGCATCCAGGAGAATATTGATAGGAACCAAATAATATTCTAAGAGGGCAACATGAAGATGATTTGTCATCTTTCTTCAAGAGTGCGTTCATTTGCAGCATCATCTTTTTCTCCTGTTCTTTCACTCTCACTTCTCCAAACCTCAAAAGACTTCTAAAAGTAAAAGAAACAACCAGAATACCCATGAGTCCTGTCTTCACACAGGGAGATCTTCAAGCATAAACAAGATGATGTCACTTTGTTTCCTGTGACGCTTGCAATAAAATCCTCCACTCCCATTTCATGCCTTTTGCTTTTTGATCACTCTGTTCCAGTTAATTGGCTTCTTTTAGGAACTTGAAACTGCTAAGCCATTTCCTACCTCAGGACCTTTGCACACACATTCTCTTTGCTGGAATCCAATTATCCCAGCTCTGCTGAACTGTATCCTTCAGGTTTGAATTTAAATGTCACTTCTTCAGAGAAGTCTGCCCTGGCCACTATATTTAAAGTCAGTTATTCACACACTTTCCATTTTTAATTTTCATCTTAACGCCTAGTTTGCTATGTATTATTATATTTGTTTACTCGTTTATTATCTTTCCTCTTCTAGAACATAAGCTTCAAGAGAGCAGGAATTTGTCTGTCTTGTTGGTCTCTGCATCTCCAGCACCCAGGGCAGGGCTAAACACAAACCAGGTCTCCTTTAATTGTATGTTGAACAGTGGTTTTTATGGGCCTTCTATGGTTGACTTTTTCTTTCCCACAATATATTTCCTTACAGAGACAATTTCTTACATAGAATTTCTCTTTCCAAAGGAAATTTATAAAAGTACTTTAAAAAAAATTAGAATGTAGTTTTTATAGAAGCAACCTTTCAAAAATTTGTGTTTCCAGTGGCAGGCTTTAATGTGTTTAGTGGCGAGATTCTAAAGTATTACACATAAAATACCTTAAAAATTGAGTAAAAAAAATAGCATATGGCACTGTTGCATTTTGTATGTGGCTTTAGTTGTATAGGGGCTTCCCAGGTGGCGCTACTGGTAAAGAACCCACCTGCTAATGCAGGAGACATAAGAGACACAAGTTCAATCCCTGGGTTAGGAAGATCCCCTGGAGGAAGGCACTGCAACCCACTCCAGTATTCTTGCCTGGAGAATCTCATGAACAGAGGAGCTTCATGGGCTATCGTCCATGGGTTGAAAGAGTCAGACAGGACTGAGGCAACTTGGCACGCATGCACCCACCTTAGTTGTATATACTCCTCCACCCTGCACCCAGGTTCTGTAATGAGCGGAAGGAAGTGCAGCCAGGCAAACCCCAAATCTGAAGCAGACACAGTCCTGTAAGCAAGGGCTAGTGAGTATGATCTGGGATGAGAGGCAGAGAGGAAAGAGAGCAGAAACATTGGTGTCCAAGGGCCTGCCCTTTCTTAGTGATGTGCGTGTCTTGCTTCCAAGCTTTGTCCACCTTCTTTCCATAACGTCACAGGAATGTGCGTCCTTGTGCTGTTTTGGGATCATTCCCAAAGCTTTTTGCTCCTGGAGGCTGGGGCCCCAGAGTGAAGGTGGGAGCAGATGGGTTAGGGCATGCCTGAAGAGAGGGGCTTATCCAGTTTGCTGGATCCCGCAGTCCTTAGCAGGTTTGCTGGTAAGGATTATCCAGTTTGCTTGTAAGGCAAGGGCTTACCAGATTTGCTTATTCGGCAATCCTTAGCAGGTTTGCTGGTCTGCCTGGGGAAGGAGCAGTAGGCTGGCCGCCGGATGGCATGGTAAGTGGGTAAATGGCCATCAAGCCAGGCAGCCTTCCCCAGCCGTCCTGGGAGAGACTCACGGCTCCTCATCCAGGTTCCCCCACACCCAGGCCATCATCTCCCAGGCAGAGGCACGGGGAAGCTTCCCCTCCCCGGAATGAAGCCCCCCACACAATGAAGCCCCTCCCCCCACACACACACCCGCCACCCTCGCACTCTCACAGAAACCTAATTTCTGTCTCCTCCTGCCTGTGACTCCACGCCATCCTGCGCCTGGCACCTGGGTTGTTTCGCCCTGAGTTTCCACACTTTCCACTCCTACCATCTGCGCTGATAATGTTCTAGCGCTTTCTCCACCCATCCCTCCCCTCCCCCGCCTCGCCACACACCAGTTGCCTGAGCGGGACTGACGTGACCACTCCCCTCCCTGGAGGCACAAGCCTTGGGGTCCATTGTGTTGGGGGAGAAGAGGGGTGACTCCTCCGGCTTCAGCACGAATGTCCTCCCTGGTTCCTCTCATGGCCGCTCAGTGTGCTTCCCTTTTTAACCTAATCCCTGCCCTCCTCCTCCTCCCATGGACAGCGCGGCTGCCCACGGGTACGAGGAAGGGAGGAAAATGCCTTAGAACCAGCCTCTCCCGCCACGGGGTCCCCCAGTTCACTCCCAGCGTGGGCGGTCACGGCAGAGAACCTGCTAATACCAGGACTTCATTTATCTGGCTAATTCGTATGCCTGGCTGTGGGAAGTGCATATGCTTCTTTTAAACTACAGAAGGGAAAAAGCTTGTGTTGGCTACCCCATAAATCTAGACAGCCTGGGAAGCAGTTTGCCTGGCACTGAGGTCCTCCCTACACTAAAAAATGCCAGGTACACCAGGTGATGGCCAGCACACCCCAACGAATCCCAGGACAGGCCCCCAGACCCAGGAACTACCAGCGTCCCTTTCAGGTGTTGGAAATTTTGTTTTGCTCGATTTGAAATGAGGAAAACAGTCTAATAAATGGTTAAAAGTGTTTGCCAGGAAATAGTCAAGTGTAAGGCAACGGCGTCCAAATTCCCTGCAGAGACTGGACACAAGGGAACATTGGCAGCTAAGCCTGTTATTAAGAAGGTCACAAAATGCCATCTGTTACCCTGCATACTTTACTGTTCACGCATAACATCCACTAGGAAAAGAGAGCACAACAGTAGGCTTCCCAGGTGGCGCAGTGGTAAAGAATCCGCCTGCCAACGCAGGAGATGTAGAAGACGCTGGTTGGATCCTTGGTTGGGGAATATCCCCTGCAGAAGGAAACGGCAACCCACTCCAGTGTTCTTGCCTGGAGAATCCCGTGGACAGAGGAGACTGATGGGCTACAGTCCATGGGGTCACAAAAGAGCCGGACATGACTAAGCACTGAACGCAGAGGCATTGCAGTGATTTCAGTGGGCTTATGTGAACAAAGCATGGATCTCCCTATGGGATGGGCTACAAGTATGTGGGGAGGAGATGGGAAAAAGGCATCGTTTTTAGGTCTATTCTTGGTTATGGCTTCAATGTAATTTGAGATGCTGCTGCCCGGTTTTCCGAATCTTTTTCTGCCTGGTTTTAGTCATCTATGAAATATGATAGTAGCATTTTGTCTATCATTATGAAATTGAGGCAGATAAATGAATGCCTTATTCCTTTATCCACAATTTTTTAATTCATAGACAAGTTGAAGGAATAGCAGAACCATTATTTGCCTACTCCCTGCCTAGATTCACCAGTTGTTAACATTTTGCCACATTTGTTAACATTTAGTTTTATCTCAGTCTCTCCTTGTTGATACTTGTATGTAATACTCTGCAGAACTATTGAGAGTAAATTTTCAGGCATAGTAACAGTATATCCTTAAATACTTCAGCATGTACCTCTAGGAGCAACAATGTTTGCTTATAACCATAATACTATTTGCTAATTAACCATAATATTATTATCTTATATAACCGTAATACTGTTATTACATGCAAGAAACTTCATATTGATAGGATATTCTCACCGAACGTTCAGACTATTAAATGCATTATTCTTAATAGTCTGTCAGGAAAAGATTCACTCTGTCATCTATCCCCATGGTTAGCAATTCTCTTTTTAAGACATCTCATATTTTTTGAGACACTTTGAAAAGTCTAATGAAAGCTCTAGGCCCCACCTTCAGAAAAATATCCATCAAGACACTTCTACAAACCACCAGTGCATACATCTTAGATACCTCCAGGCTGTCCATGGACTCTTGGTTAAGTGCTGTTAATATTTTATCTAAATTCTCCTCTTTACAATTTAAGACCACAGTACTCAGAAAAGGTTAAAAACAATTTTTTCTTTACTTGCCAACATTATGTTTTGTGTTCATGAAGCTTCATTTTAAGGAACTCGAAGTTTCAAGGAACACAGGGATGGGTAGGTAAAAGATCACATGATCCCCAAATCTAAGAAAAGAAAACAGAATCATACATACAGCTCAGAGCTGTATATGACAGCACCTTGTAGTGGACTACATGATGAGAAGACCCAGAATATTTCCAAATGGGAGACTCTGTAAGAGCAGGTGCTCACAAACCCACACTTGCTTTCTTGGTAACTGATTTTTAAAACCATATACCTGTAGCATTCCATCAGGGTTGGCACAAGATTTATGGACCTAATAGGTAAGATAGAATTTGCTGGCAGTTACTAACATGGTTAGTTTCATCAACAAAACTGCCCAATTTGGTTACAGTTCTAGGACTAGGAAGTGGAAGCAGGGAGGCGGATACACGCTGGCAATTTAGGGGAATGTTAAATGTCCTTAATTGAAAGGCCAGCTGAAACTGCCAGGGTAATGTTAAACTGTGGGCTCTATTTTGTCAACTGTTAACTTGCAAAGAAAAAAATCAGCAGACCATACTCCGGCATCTGCGAGCTTGTTGGTATTCTTCTCCACAGACAGACTGAAGAAAATGGGAGCTGTTTCTAGCTCGATGAGAAAAATGTACAAGTTTGGCTAAAAGATGGGCGTAAAATCCCAACATATCCCTCATACAGTGGTCCAGCACAAATTCTAATCCCCATTTCCCCCCATAATTGATCAATGCCTCAAAATCACTTTCTATAAAAATTTTTATAGTATATTTTAAAATCATATAATTTGCTAATTAATGATTCTCTTATACAATTTTTGAAAGGAAGGATGACAAAAAACTAGTGAAAGCCTCTGGCAGGCCTATGGGATTTATAAAAGTCTTATAGAGCTTTGAAAGGCTAAGGATTTGCAGCAATAATCAGAGCTAATTGTGCAGGATAAACTTTGTATCTACCTGCTCTAACTGTCACTGTGAAAAAGTGGTTTTTTTCTTGAATTTAGGTAAATAATTATAGAACTCATTGATTTTAGCTTAAGATACCCTGCTTTTAAAAGTTTATCAGCATAAAACAGCACAGATAATGAGTAACTGCCAAATGCTATTCCTCTCCCTTGACTCATCCCTGGTGACCAGACCCCATCATATTATGCCAAACCAGACACTCTTCTCCTTTTTAAATCAATTTTTATTTATTTTTAATCAAATTTAATTTTTTCCTTACTTTTTTAATCAAAAGTCGTCGAGAGAAATCAGCATGATTAGTCGTTAGCAAAATGTAAATTAAAACACAATGACATACTTCCTTACATCTGTAACAATGGGTATCATCACAAAGACAGAAAGTAACAAATGTGGGCCAGGATGTGGAGAAACCTTCATTCACCAGAACCTTCATTCATTGCTGGTGAGAATGTAAAGTTAGCACAGATACTTTGGAAAACACCTTGACAGTTTCTTTAAAAGTTAAACATAAATTTACAATAGGATCCAGCGATTCCATACCTAGGTACTCACTTGTGTGTGTGCTAAGTCACTTCAGTTGTGTCCAACTCTCTGCAACCCCATGAACTGTAGCCCACCGGGCTTCTCTGTCCATGGGATTCTCCAGACAAGAACACTGGAGTGGGTTGCTATGCCCTCCTCCAGGGGATCTCCCCGACTCAGGGATCAAACCCACGTCTCTTCTGTCTCCTGCATTGGCAGGGGGGTCTTTATCGTTAGTGCCACCTGGGAAACCCAGACACTCACTTAAGAGAAATGAAAACATGAGTCTACACAAAGATTTGCACGTGAATATTCACTACAGTACTATCTATAATAGTGAGAATTGGAAAGAATCCTGACATCCATCAATTGGCGAATGGATAACGAAATTTGTTGTATTTATACAGTGGAGTACTACCCATCAGTGAAAAGAACAAAATATGGAATGTGGGTGAATCTCAAAAACATGCTACATAAAAGAAGGTAGACATATAAGACCATATAGTGTATGATTCCATTTATATGAAATATCCAATAAAGGCAAACCTATAGATAAAGTAAGCTAGTAGTTTTCTGTGTCTGAAGGTAGGAAAGGTCATTAGCCATAAATGGGCATGAGGGATCTTATTGGGGTAATGTAAATGCTGTAATACTAATTTATAGTATTATGATGATGGTTGTATAACTTGATAAGTTTACTTGAAATCATTGAACTGGTTGGGTCGGTTTTAAGACATGTAAGCTATACCTCAAGAAAATCATTAAAAGTACTCTAGAGCTTCTTCAGACCTTGAGAAAAATTTATAGCTTTAGAATTTTAGCATAGGCTTGGTGTTCCCTCTGATTCTAAGAGCATAAGTTGTGTGGACATAGAAGGATGTTTCAGGCATAAGTTGACCCTGACTTCTGGCTTCCATTTCTGTACCTAAGGTACTTGAAAGAGTCTACTCCACCCTAAGAAAAGGTAAAAAGATGAAAAGACTGAAAAATCAACAACTGTCTTGGATCTATAAGAGAGGTGACGACCCAGAGCAAACCACCGTTCCCAAGATTGAAGAGAGGGATGAATACAAAGAGCCACAGCTGACCAGAGCGGAGGCTCACAGGTGAAAACCACCACAGGAACCAGTGCTAGGGCTGGACTATCGGAACAGGAATTGACAAATTGCTGGAGGCTCAATGTAGCAAAGAGCCCACAAGACCAAGCAGGCAAGCAATGCAATGCAACAATTTGTCAACAATGTAAACAGATCTGAGAGTTAAAAATTTTAGAAAGACCCAGGAGTAGGGCAATCCTTACAATATTGTGTGAAATTTACCTCCAGGAACTTGACCAGGTACCCACAGTAAACATCAGAGAACAACTCCCTTGTGCTTCCGGCAGGGGGAGGGGGAAAAGAACCATTTTGAAATACTCCAGAGTATTCTTTACTCTAGTGGTAAAGAATCCACCTGGGTCAGGAAGATCCCTTGGAGGAGGGCATCACTACCCACTCCAGTATTCTTGCCTGGAGAATTCCCTAGATAGAGGAGACTGGTGGGCTATAGTCCATGGGGCTGCAAAGAGTTGGACAATATTGAGCGACTGTACACACACACACACACACCTCAGGAGAAGATAGTTAACCAGAGCCTAATCTGCCAGGGTATTAGCATGGCCTAACTGAGCTGGGAGAAGGGAAACGGACAACTCCAGTCTACTCTACCCTTCTGTGTGGGAAAAGAGAAATACGCAGCCCACTTCAGCCATGCTGTTCCACCTAGGACGGGAGAAAAAACAGAAAAACTCGTGAAGTTCACAGTCCAGGGGCACAGGGTCACCAAAAGGCTGAGACCTAATCATAGGACTGCAGAATGCTTCTGTTCCCCCACAACTTACCACCATATTATTAAGGACCTATTTACAGCAATTCCTTTTACCTGGTACATCATGTCCTTCTATCAAGAAAAAAAAAATCATGAAGCAGGCTAAAAGGCAAAAACACAATTTGAACTTTAAGAGCATCAGAACCAGATATAGCAGGATGTTGGAATTATCAGATCAGGAATTTACAACAACTATGTTTAATATTCCAAAGGCTCCGATAGATAGAATAGATGAGCAATATGTGCATACAGGGGCTTCCCTGGAGGCACTGGTGGTAAAGAACCCACCTGCCAATGAGGAGACATAGGAGACGTGGGTTTGATTCCTGGTTCAGGAAGATCACCTGGAGGGGGGCATGAAAACCCACTCCAGTATTCTTGCCTGGAGAATCCCATGGACAGAGGAGCCTGGCGGACTACAGTCCATAGGGTTGCAAAGAGTTGGACACAACTGAAGTGACTTAGTGTGTGTGCGTGCGCGCACACACACACACATACACATAGATGGAAATCTTAAGAAAGAACCAAAAAGAAATGCTAGAGATCAAAAACAGTAAAATATAAATAAAGAATGCCTTTGTTGGACTTATTAGTAAACTGCTCACAGCTTGAGGAAAAAGACTCTGAACTTGACGCTACCTCAGTATAAACCTACAAAACTGAAAGACAAGAAGAACAAAGACAGAAAATACAGAACACACCATGAGACAAATATAAAATACGTAATGAGAACACCAGAAGAAAAAGAAAGAAATACAAAAAATATGTAAAACAATAATGACTGAGAATTTCCACAAATTAATGTCAGGCACCAAACCACAGATCCAGGAAGTGCAGGGAACATCAAGAAGGATAAATGTAAAACAAACAAACAAGCAAAGAAGCCCTATACCTAGATATATAATTTTCAAACTACAGAAAGTAAAAGATAAAGAAAAAAATTCTGAAAGAAGCCACAGGGGAAAACCTTACCTATAGAGAAACAAGATTAGAATTATATTCAACTTATCCTGAGAAACCATGGAAGCAAGAAGAGAGTAGAGTGATATGTTCAATGTTGCTGAGAGAAAAAAACCCACTAACCTAGAATTCTGTGCCCTGTGAAATTATCCTTGAAAAGTGAAGGAGAAAGAAATACTTTCTCAGACAAACAAAAACTGAGGGAATTTGTTGCCAGTAAGCCTGCCTTGCAAGAAACGTTTAGAGTTCTTTACAGAGAAGGAACTAATATGGATCAGAAATTGGATCTGCATAAAAAGGAAGAGCATTGAAGAAGGAATAAGTGAATGAAACTTAGTTTTCTTATTAATTGATCTAACAGATAACAGTTTGTTCAAAAATAATGTAACAATGTATTCAATAAGATATGCTTATGTATATGTCTAATGGATATATGTGTGCGTATGTATGCTTATATGAGATGAATGACAGAAATGATGCAAGTAACAGGAAGGAGGAAATAGGAATCTTTTATTATTATAGGGTACACCTGTGTCATGCTATAGTGTAAATGTATGTGCTAGTGCTCAGTCGCTCAGTTGTGTCCGACTCTTTGTGACCCTATGGATGGTAGCCCGCCAGGCTCCTCTATCCATGTGGATTCTCCAGGCAAGAATATCAGAGTGGGTTGCCATGTCCTTCTCCAAGTGTAAATGTATAATTGTAAACATATGTTGAAAACTCTAGGGCAGCTACTAAAAAAGCTTTTTAAAAAGCTGAATAAATATACTAAGAAAGGAGAGAGATAGAATCATATAAAGTGCTCAGTTAAAGCAACAGAAGGCAGAAAATGTGGAAGACATAAATAGGAATAAGGGCAACAAACAAAACAGTAACAAATATGGTAGATGTTAATCCAGCTGTACCAACAGTCATTTTGAACATCAGTGGTTTAAATACAGTAGTTAAAAGACAGAGGTCGGTGGATCTGAATACAAGATCCTATCATATGTTATCTACGAGAAACCCACTTTAAATATAAAGATACAAATAGATTAACGGTAAATAAATGGAAAAAATATACTATGTTAATACCAATTAAAAATAAAGCAGGAATAGCTATATTTCACACAGAACAGACTTTGGAGCAAGGAAATTTATCAGAGATAAAGAAGGGCATTTAATAATAATGATGATGATATAATAATAATGATTAATAATAATAATAATGATAAGAGGGTTAATTCTCCAAGAAGACATAATAATCCTGAACACATATGTACCAAACAACAGAGTATCAAACTATATGAGGTGACAACTGATAAAACTTTAAGGAGAAATAGATGAACCCACTATCATGTTTGGAAATTTCAACATCTTTCTATCAGAAGCAGACAGATCTAGAAGGCAAAAAGTGAGTAAGGACATAGTTGAACTCAACCACATATCAATTGGATATAATCAATATCTATTAAATAACTTCATCCAACAACACAAAATACATTCTTCTCAAGCTCACATGGAACATTCACCAAGGTAGGCCACATTCTGGCTCATAAAATACACCTTAACAAATTTAAAAGAATAGCATTCATAGAATGTCTGCTCTCAAACCACAGTGGAATTAAATTAGAAATCAATAACAAAGATTACTGGAAAATCCCCAAATATATGGAGATTACACAATACACTTCTAAATAACACATGGATCAAAGAAGAAATCTCAAGGGAAATTTTAAAAATATTTTGAACTAAATGAAAGTACAACTTAAAATTTATGTAATGCAGTAAAAGCAGTGCTTAGACAGAAATTTATAGCATTTCATTGATTTATCAGAAAAATCTAAAATCAATTTACTTTCCATCTTAGGAAACTAGAAGAGAAAGAGCACATTAAACCCACAGTAAGCAATAGAAAAGAAATAAGTAGTAGAGGAGAAATCAATGAAATTGAAAATAGTAAATCAAGAGAGAAAATCAAGGAAATGAAAAGCTGGTTCTTTGAAAAAAATCAAGAAAAATCAGTAAGACTCTAGATAGGCTAACTAAGAAAAAAGTAGAGAGAGGACATAAATTACTATCAGAAATAAATCAGAGAAGGAAAATCACTACAGCTCTCACAGACATTAAAAGGATACTAACAAAATACTATGAAAAATTCTAAGCTGACAAATTTGATAACCAAGATGAAATGGGCCAGTTCCTTGAAGACACAAACTGTCAAAACTCAATCATAAAAAACAGACAATATGAATATGCTTTTATCTATTAAAGAAATTGAATCAATAACCTTCCCAAGCAGAAAGCAATAGGCCCAGATGGGTTCACTGGTGAATTTTATCGAACATTTAAGGAAGAACTTATACCAATTCTCTACAATTTCTTTCAGAGGTTAAAAGGTGAAGGAAGTCTTCCTAATTCATTCTAAGAGGTCAGCATTACCCTAATACCAAAGCCAGACAAAGAGATTACAAGAGATATATAGATAAATACATTTCATGAACACAGATTCATAAATCCTCAGCTAAATATTAGCAAATAAAAGAATCACACCATATCTAAGAGGAATTTAACCCAGGCATACAAGGCTAGTTCAACATTCAGAAATCAATGTATTCATTACATCAACAGGCTAAATAAAAAATCACATGATCATATCAATACATTCAGAAAAAGCTTTTGACAAAATTCAATATCCATTCATGATAAAAAGTCTTAGTAAACTAGAAAAGATGGGAACTTCCTCAACTTAATAAAGAAAATCTACAAGAAACCTATAGGTAACATCATATTTAATGAAAGAAGCTCAAAGCTTTCCCCCTAAGATCAGGTATAAGGAAAGGATTCTCCTCTCACCACTCCTTTCAACATAATACTGAAAGTACTAGCTAATGCATTAAGACAAGAAAAGGGAATAAAAGGTATAGAGGTTGAAGAGGAAAAACTGAAACTCTCTTCCTTCACATGAGTCAATTTCCTATGTAGGCAATCTAAAAGAATTGACCAAAAAGAAAAGAAAGACCTGGAACTAATAAGTGATTACAGGAAGATTGCAAGATACAAGGTTAATATACAAAACTTGATTCCTGTCCTATATACTAGCAATGAACAAGTAGAAATTGAAATTAGATTCGGTGCAATCCCAATCAAAACCACAACAAGTTATTTTGTGGATATCAACAAAGTAATTCTAAAGTTTACATAGGGATGGTCAAATAGAGCACAGAGGACTTTCAGGACAGTGAGAAAACTCTCTGTAATACTATAATGATGGGTACATGCCTTTATAAATTTGTCCAAACCCATAGAATGTACTGGCTTTCCTGGTGGCTCAGTGATTAAAGAATCCACCTGCCAATGCAGGAGATGAGGGTTCGATCCTTGGGTTGGGAAGACCCCCCAGAGAAGGAAATGGCAACCCACTCCAGTATTCACCTGGAGGATTCCATGGACAGAGGAACCTGGTGGGGTCACATGGGGTCACAAAAGAGTCGGACACAACTTAGTGACTAAACAATAACAGAATGTACAACACCAACAGTGAACTGTAATGGAAACTGTGGACTTTAGGTGATTATGATGTTATTAATACATTGTAGGTGTACCAGTTGCAACAGCGGTTACTACTCTGGTGGGGGAATGCCAATAATGGGAAAGCTGTGCCTGTACTGGGGCAGGGAGTATATTGGAACTCTGTATCTTTCTCTC
Source organism: Giraffa tippelskirchi (assembly GCF_054371585.1). NCBI lineage: Eukaryota > Metazoa > Chordata > Mammalia > Artiodactyla > Giraffidae > Giraffa > Giraffa tippelskirchi. Next base: position 55,379,236 of record NC_137285.1, read on the forward strand.
AGTTTTGTTGTGAACTTAAAATTGCTTCAAAAAATTAAAATCTTGAAAAAAGAGGAGCACTTAAAAAAGGTTAATTTTTCTTTCTCATGGGGGAGAGGGGACATAAAGAATTATTTTTTTATAGCTAATTAAATAGCTAATTTTTTATAGCTAAATTAAAATTTAAGAAAATTAATACTGAAAAACAGGCCATATTTTAGACTTACTTCAGGAAAACCTTGTAGAGAAAGCCAAAGGACATGTAAAACTGAATTATTCTGATAACATTTTCAAGCTGTAAATTCAAATAATTTCAATGCCTTCTTGGCTGTTGCCAATATGATTTTCTTTTAAAAATAATGTTAAAGTAGTTAAAAAAAATAAAAACATTTTTACCCACTCACCCTGGGAGCTCCAGAATGTTTACTGTATGTTTACTATATGTTTTAGTCACAGCTTTGTCTTACTTCTTACTTTTCTGTTGATCAGATTCTAAAGGGAAATAAGTGATGTATGTACAATTTGCTGGTATAGCCTAATTGGGAATGTAAGAAATTTTATTCTAACACTGGGTTTGATCCTGGTTTTTCTTCTTCATTTGCATGCAGGACTGTTACCGCATATAACCAGTTCCTTTAAAAATTCATTTATCGTCAAGCATGGAGTGGTAAGTCCAACATTTCTCAGTGATTGTTTACATGTAGAGCTTAAATGATTGCATACTGCTTTGTTGGTATTAATTAGAAAACAAACAAACTGGAGCTGAATGAAGTTGTTAATATATTCATTCACGGAACATTTATTTTTGAGTGCTTATTATACATTTAGCTTTCTTCTAGGTGATGGAGATATAAGATTACCAACATGACTTGTGAGATGATGATTCTCTGCTTCTTTCACAGTCATGAATTTTTCCTCTTTCCCATGTGTGACAATAACTATACATACTACATTGACAGTTAAAAGCAGCTCTTCTCTGATTGAAAACTTTCAAATAATACAGAGAAACAGAGACAAAGTAAACGTTACCTGAAACCCTTCCCCTCCTCCCAGGGATAAACCACCATTAATATTTTAGTGATCTTCCTTAGAAATATCTCTCTACGCTTATGTACATAAAGATGTTCACAGGGGCCTCCCTGGTGGCTCAGTGGTAAAGAAAACAGCAGTCAATGCAGGAAACATGGGTTCGATCCTTGATTCGGGAAGACCCCACATGCTGCTGAGGAACTAAGGCCCTGTGCCACAACTACTGAGCCTGTGCTGTAGGACCCGGGAGCTGCAACCACTGAATCCTGCGTGCCTAGAGCTGGTGCTCCTCAACAAGAGAAATCAGGGCAGTGAGAAGCCTTGGCACCACAGCTAGAGAGGAGACCCTGCTCACCGCAAGTAGAGCAAAGCCCATGCATCAATGAAGGCCCAGCACAGCCAAAACAATTAAAAAGTTTTTCAAAGATGCACACAGTCATACACATAGAATACATTGATGGGATCCACTGTCCTCTGTAATCTGCTTTAATCATTTAAGGTTTTCAGTGTTAACATAATCATTATTTTAATAGATACATAATATTCTATTGACTGGATGTATCATTTAAAAAATATGCCATATTGCTGGGAATTTAGGCTTTTCAAATTTGTAACTTACAAATTATGTGGGAATCAGTAAATTTGAATGTAAATTTTTTATAATTGTACAATCATCATCTCAGAGTACTTTCCCATAGGCAGAATTCTTGGGTCAGAAGGGATACTTATTTTAAATTCTAATATATGGCCAAATTGCCTTTCAGAACATTGGTTTTATGAAACAGCGGCCCACAAGAGTGCCTGTTTTCCTATATTTTCTCTAATGCTGGCTTTAAAAATAATTTTAATATTTTCTAGTTTGATAAAAATAGTTCAATCTTCTTTTGATTTTCATTTCTTTATCATTGAGGTTGAGCGTCTTCTGTTTACTAGTTATTCATACTCTTTTTGTGAATTACAGTCAGTTCTCATTATTCAAGGTAGTTACCTTTTTTAAAGTCTCCACTGACATGACTCAGGGAATACGGAACTATTGCTCCTAAGAGAAATATAGGGTCTTTTCCTGTGAGCCTCTGCTCATACGGTTTTCACCAACTGATCAATATGTAAATTTGTTTTCCATGTGTTTCTGTTTAACAGCACCTTATTTAACATATATTGTTGGTTCATTAACATTGATCCTACAGCACTATAACTTGTGTCTAAACAAAGCTTACCTAACAATCGTATTTTCTCTGTGAGGCACGTCAGCCTTCTTGCACTTAGGAACACTAAGCAGCACATCAGCACTGCACCTGGGGGCCATTTAGAACAGTGAAATCATTAACAAAGGACAGGAAAATACAGAAGGTGTGGCACCAGATAGGCTGTAAAAAGGTCACTTGTTTACAGGGCCTGAACTGAAACAAGAAGGCAGAGTGTGCTCTTGTTGGGTCTCCACCAAGAACATGCCAAGTGACTCAAACTGTTTGCCACTTTGGGCATGTCCTTGAATGATCTCAAAAGCACTAGGAGTATTGATTTTGAATGGAATCCATGAACGATGAGGATCGATTGTATTCACTTCCTTTGACCACCTTTCTGTTGGGGTGTTTAGCTTTTTCTTAACTACTTTGTATAAGCTATTTGCATATAAGGATAGTTATAAGTTATATTTGCATATAAGGATAGCTATTTGCATATAAGGAGAGCTGTCCAATTTTATAAGTATTTTCTCCAATTTTGTCTTTTCATTTTAGTATTAGTATTTTACTATGGTGGCTTTTGACATCAGTATCAAAGTGCCTTTTGAATGGGGAGGACAACAGTGGAAAAAGAATGTGATTCAATTTCTATTGTTGTGAAATTGGTTGATATTTATTTTCATCTCTTCTTCATAGGCACACCAAATTCTGTCTGGGGATTCTCCTCCAGCACCTCCACCTCCAGGTTATGAAAGACCATGTAAGTCTGATCCAAAACTACCACTTTACATCCACATTTTGCTTTTATTAATTATGATCTTTATCAGATATTTTCATACATTCCAGAATCTGAAGCCACTTAAGGCCTTTTGCATTTCTGCCTCCTTCCTCCCATCACACACTTTATTACTTCATTGTACATACCTCTCCCTGGAGAAGGGAATGGCAATCCACTCCAGTGTTCTTGCCTGGAGAATCCCATGGACAGAGGAGCCTGGCAGGCTACAGTCCTGGGGTTGCAAGAGTCAACACAACTGAGTGACTCACACACACACACACACACACACCTCTCCTAACCCAAATGGAAGGATGGTAGTGAAAGGTTGTTGCTGAACCACGAAAAGATGCCGGGATTCTTGGCCTCCGGAGGAGAAGAATTCAATCCGGGGCCAGAGACGAGGCTTGATTGCTCAGAGCTTCTGTGTAATAAAGTTTTATTAAAGTATAAAGGAGATAGAGAAAGCTTCTGACATAGGCATCAGAAGGGGGCAGAAAGAGTACCCTTTTGCTAGTATTAGCAATGGAGTTATATACTCTCTAATTAGTTATTACACTGAATCAAAAGAAGGTCTGGAGGTTGTAAAGACCTCACCAGACCCACTTCCATAATTTACATTTTAAGATAACAGGATTAGCCAGAAGGTTTTTTCCAGAGACTGTCCTCAAGCAGGATACATTATTGTTATATAATCCTAGGGAATGTAGAGGGAAAAAAAAGTTTGTCCTTTCTTCCTCCTTGAGAATTCCAGACCCCTCTCTCCTTGGGGACCGCTAGACTTCTTATCAACCTGCCTAGGAAATGACTCTCTCAGTAGGATGCAGAAATAAAAAGAGAATTCCCACAGAGGCACTTGACAGCGGCAGCTCTGAAAAAGACTGTACCTGTGAGAAGGTTGTGATGGTGGCAGAAGTTGGGGGTGGGGGTAGGTGGGTAGTGTGTGTGTGAAGTAGGTAGTGTGTATGAAACTATTGATTAAAAAATGGTTTAGGAATGTCAGTACAGTTCATTTCTTCATCTTGTAATAGACTTTACCATGAGTACTTAACCCACTAGCAGTCTGTCTCTTTATGTTAGATGTGAGAATTAAAAAGCCAGCACCAAAGAACCTGATGAAGTACAGTCTTCTAAGGAGGCAGCTCCTGAAACGTGTAAGCATCTTTTTGCTTGTCACCCAACAGTGGCTCCTTGGGAGTGTCAACAGTTCTGCACAGTGTATCCTCGAGGGTGGAGGTGTGTGTATGTTTAGAGTCAGTGTGAAGGTAATCCATCCTTTACAATCACGCGACACATAGAAACAACTCTGGAAATAGACTGTTTTGATAAGCAATCTTCCCAAAAGTATCATGAACATTTCTTGTGTAGATCTCTCTAGTTATTTTGGAAACAAGCCTCAAAGAGGCTTAGAGGGACTGGAACTTCTCTTGTACCATATAAATGCTCATCAGTGATGGCAGGGGTCTGCTGGATTCCACCTCATGCAAAAAAGGCAATAAGTTCTCAGACTGTCCTTCCCTTTTGGGGACCCACCCTGGGTGCCCAGTATCCTCGATTCACCCTCCTCACGTGCCCATTCTGCCACCTGCTATCTACTGTCCCTGTTCCCCCTGACATGGCCCTCTAGAGCCCAGGCTTTGTCTTGCCTGCTCAGACTTTCTCCAAACCAGTAATTTTAAGCAGGAGGTGACAATGGGATTCTTCCTCTATCTTAAGAGTTCTGGCAGAGACTTCTAGAGAAAGAATAAAAACTGGTTTCTACAAGCACCCTACTGACTTTACTTCATTTAATATAAAAGTTACAGGGACTTCCCTGGTGGTCCAGTGTTCCCAACGTAGAGGGCACAGGTTCCATACCTGGTTGGGGAACTAAGATTCAACATGCCTCACAGTGCGCCTAAAAAAAAAAAATTTTTTTTAAAGTTACAATGACTTTTGCTATCTTATTACTCTTGCCTATTAAGATTTCTCTTTAAATTGACTTTAAAAAATGTGGCCTCACCCTAAGTAATTATATTTACAGCACCATCAGTTTGGTATGCTAGTTATGTGCATTAGGAAAAAAAAACTCTGACCATTAAAATAAAAAATGTTATTCAAGTACCACCTAACATTATCACAAGAACTACCAGTACAGACAGTATAGATAGATAATCACTTAGGAAAATGCTAGTCTATGGGCACCAACTAGCTTATCTGATACATTTAGCTAACGGGACAGGGTTGAACAGCCCACTTCGGTTCCCAGGTAACTAGAATGGTGGTATTCCAGAAATGGTGTATTTGTCTTCATTTTTTTTGCCGTAGGACTTGGTAACTTTCCTAGCTCAGGAGGGCAGGGCTGTGGTAAGCTGTGGAAGGAATTATTCCGGCGCGTTTGAAGCTGGGCAGTCCACTGAATGTTGTATTATGCAGATAGCCAGGGACCTCCCTTCACTGCAGGGTTGGTGCAGGCTTCTAGGAAGGGTAGCTGATTTCCTGAAAGTGTATTTACTGCTAGCTGGCCTCCTGGGAGTTGCCTGGGAGAATCATTAACTATTGTTAAATAAATAAGTCCCTCTCGCTGCACAGAGTTGTACTCGTGCCAAGCCATTCCACTGCCAGTGTCTGCAGCTGTTCGGGGGAACAGTTGTCTGTCTCTTTGAGGGGCTTCCCCGCCCTCTCTCCCCTAAAGCGAATGTTCTATATTCACAGTAGCCTCTTTTAAGTCAACAATTCCCGACAAATTAATGACATTACATCCTGCTCTTGTTTTTATGGTGCAACAAGAAGCTGAAAGTACAACACACACAAACACACCCCACACAGTTAATACGGGCTCCTTGTTTGGGAAACCTTGGGCCTAAAATTCTGAATAAAAGAAATCACGATTTTTAATGTATATGATAAAGCAAAATCAATTTTCATATTATATTTTACATCAGTAGCAAGTAGGGGCTGAATGAAGTTTTCAGCAACAAGTAAGGACTGAATGAAAATTTCAACCATCATTAACGATATTCTCATTTGAAAAAGTATTTTCTTGGTGTCTAATGCCTTTGGTAACTATCTTCTAAATATTATATATCTGGGTTCTATCTTCAAGAAGTTCATGATGTAACACTGGAAAGTAAAGAAATCCACATCCAGGACTATCTGGACTAAAAGGATGGTAGGGAAGACAGGGGAAAGAATCTTACCGCTGAAGGATGATTAAAGGGCAGTAGCAGTGAAAGGGTGTGGTTATTGATTCCAGGAAATCAATGGTTCGGTTACTGATTCTAAGAGTTCTTACCCCGCTTTCCTCTCCTGCTTATTGATCTGGCCTTCCTGACACAGACACGATATATGAAATAGACAAATTAAAAGAGATAGAAGTAAATGCAGGAACAATCCCAATTTCTGCTCATTATCGACGTCTTGGCAATTTAAATCCCAACTGTGCAAAAACTAACCTTAGCGGATGGGCGAGTGCTGACAACCGGGCCATTTTTTTTTTTTCCCCCAGTTTCATGAACCAAGTGATTCTATAAGCAAGACTAGTTCATCTGGAGGCTCAGAAGCTGATCAAGTCGTTTATATTCGGAAAGGACCATTCTTTTAGCTGAGTTGGAAAGCGAAGCCACAAAGTTGGAGGCTCCGAGCTGCTTAATTAATGACTTGGAGGTATGAGTGGGCCCGGGAAGACACGGACCTAGGCAGGTTGGTTTTCTTGGGCACTTCCTGGGCCTCACAAGCCTTCATCCCTCAATTTGTTTTTTCTCTCAAATTGGAAGAGGGGACCAAAGTTATCGTTATACTGTTATTAAACTTCCCTGTAAAGACTTGGAAGCAGGCTTCTCTGCAAGAACCACAGAAATGGTGTTGTGGCCCCGACAGCTGTCGGCTCTAGCGTCCAAGGAGCTAGTGCCGTCCATCTGGGCGCCCCAGGCGGGGAAGGGCGCAAGGGCGTGAGAAAGGCTCTTTTGTATTTAGAGCAATCTTCGCCTGAGCCTCAGCCTCGCACAACCAGGTCGTCCTCCGCGCGAGGCGCCGCGGGGAAGCAAGTTGGCGGGAGGGGGCGGCCGGCAGCGCGGCGGGGGCGGGATCTGGGGGCGGAGCGAATAGCGGCCTTTCTCGCCCCGGGTCCCTCCAGAGCGGCCTCGCGTCCCACAAGCCCGCCCACCTCCCAGCCCCGCCCCGCCCACCTCCCAGCCCAGCCCCGCCCACCTCCCAGCCCAGCCCTGCCCCACCGCGGTCTTCCTCTCGGAGCTCCTCGGGTCTCTGAGTTCCGCCCCTCTCTCGCCTCTCCTCCTCTCCAGGTCCGCCTCCCTCCACGATCCTCCTCCTCCTCCGCGCCGCGGTCCACCGCCTTCTCCGGCTCCTCCTCCTCCAGTTCTACGACCCTCCCCCACTGCCTTCCCAACGCCCCCCGGCCCCACCCCGGCTCGACGTGCCCGTCCCTCGCCCCGCCCCGCACTGCCCACCACCCCGCCGCCCCGGCCTGTGCGCAGCGCCCTGGAGGGAGGTCACCCCTGCGGAGACCCTATGCGGGGGAAGGCATCGCCGCTGTCCCGGGAGCCAAGGGCCCCCGCGACTGCTGTCCCACCGAGGGGGAGGCCGAATCACGTGTGGTTACGGAAGTGGCTGCCCCCTGCCCCTCTTCCTCGGCACCCCTACCCTGCTCTGCCTGCTGCCGGGTTTACTCCCGTTTAGCAAACAAACCTTCACATGGTTTCTGTTAAATAGAAAAGGTAATTAAAAGTCGCACCACCACCTCTACCTCGTCCCTCCCCCAACGCTTCCCAAGCCTCCCAGTGGTTATTTTTGTTCTTTAGCCCAGGTTAGGCTAAGTACTATCCCCGAAAGCCTTCTGGTCTGATTCCCAGGATCCCTTCGTATGGTTTCCATTAAGGGCGCCAAACTGCTGCCTTGGAGCCACTCAGAAACCTCCAGGATTTTTGCCCTGGCCAGCTTCATGGAGAAGCTCTTGAGCAGAGGGAGGTAAAGGCCTCTGTTGAATGTCGACTTAAAGAATGCTGCTGCTGCTGCTAAGTCGCTTCAGTCGTGTCCGACTCTGTGCGACCCCATAGACAGCAGTCCGCCAGGCTCCTCTGTCCCTGAGATTGTCCAGTCAAGAATACTGGAGGGGGTTGCCATTTCCTTCTCCAGACTTAAAGAATATTCACAATCTAAAAATTGAGTGTTATATTTTATTTGGTGGGCAATTTAAAGACTTTAAGCCCAGGAGAGAGCATGTCAAGTGGCCCTGAGAGAATTGCTCGGAAGAGGCCAGGGAAGGAGCCAGGTTATACGGAAGTTTTACAGCAAAGGGCAGTAGTCTGACTATCAAATGATTATTGTTAATTAAAGAAAACCAGATATCCCAAGTTAAGGAATTTAGCGCTTTTCTATGTATGGGAAGATGCATGAGTCTGTTGTTATTGTTCATTTGCAAAGTCGTGTTCAACTCTGAGACCCAGTGGACTGCAGCATGCCAGGCTAACCTGTCTTTCACTATCTCCCAGAGTTTGCTCACATTCATGTCCATTGAGTTGATGATGCCATCCAACCATCTCATCCTCTGACGCTCCTTCTCCTCTTGCTCTCAGTCCTTTGCAGCATCAGGGTCCTTGCCAGTGAGTCAACTCTTCACATCAGGTGGCCAAAGAATTGGAGCTTCAGCTTCAGAATCAGTCCTTCCAATGAATATTCACTGTTGATTTCCTTTAGAATTGATTAGTTTGATCTCCTTGCTGTCCAAGGGACTCGCGTTCTTTTCTAGTGTGCGTGAGTGCTAAATTGCTTCAGTCATGTCTGACTCTCTGCGACCCTTTGGACTGTAGCCCACCAGGCTCCTCTGTCCATGGGGATTCTCAGGGCAAGAATATTGGAGTGGGTTGCCATGCCCTCCTTCAGGGGATCTTCCTGACCCAGGGATCCAACCCGCATCTCTTATGTCTCCTGCATTGACAGGCGGTTTTTTACCACTAGCGTCCAGCACCACAATTCAAAAGCATCAGTTCTTCAGGGTTTAGCTTTCTTTATGGTACATCTCTCATATCTGTACAGGACTACTAGAAAAACCATAGCTTTGACTATATGGACCTTTGTTGTCAAAGTGATGTCTCTGCCTTTTAATATGCTGTCTAGGTTTGTCATAGCTTTTCTTCCAAGGAGCAAGTGTCTTTTCATTTCCTGGCTGCAGTCACTGTCTGAAGTAATTTTGGAGTCCAAGAAAATAAAATCTGCCGCTCTTTCCACTTTTCCTCCTTCTGTTTGCCATGCAGTGATGTGACTGGATGCCATGGTCTTAGTTTGGGGCTCACTGAAATCATTCCTTTCATATGCATCTCAGCGATGTGGGGCCAGTATCTTGTGTTGTTTTTACATCCTGAGCTTCCTTGGGAGTGGCTGCAGCCTAGTGGCTGCCAGGTCAGAGGCAGTATTCTCCTTCTGGAGTGCCCTCAGGGCTTACATTGGAGGGCTGTGATCCCTGATGACTGTTACTTCCTTGTTTACTGATATGGCAGGAAATACGCCATTTCTCATGAAGGTCTAATTGCCTAATGCTCCTGGTCTTACACTTTAATTAATGTTTTACGATTCCAAGAAAATACAATTCTCTATGTCACTAGGTATTATTCATTCTTTCAGTATTTGTGGGGTTTTTTGTTGTTTTTTTTTGCTGTATGCAGGCATAGCTTATTAGAATAACACTCTTTAAATTAAAAAACCCGATGTGAACAGTTTTAGAGATGATTTTGCAGACTAACCTGGCCACAGAAATTCAGTTTAACCAGCAACATTTATCTGGTTGGGTCTACACTGTCTCCTTTGCTGGCCCCCATTCCTCTACCAACCCCCGACAAAGACAAAAAAAAAAATGTTCGCTTTTGGAAAAATAGTCCCTTAATTGGGGTTGGGGTTTGTGGTCTAAGAAATAAGGGAACAGATAGGTTCGTAGAATCACAGTGTTGTAACTGAAAAGTTCCTTAGAACTCATCATGAATGTCTGTCAGTTTATTGAGGAGACTCTGAAAGTGTAGGGGTTTAGGAACAATCACATGTTTCATGAGTTAACGACTAACTCAGAACTGGGGCCTGATGTGGGGAAACACTTGGACATCAAGTGCTTTATCATGGACAGAAAAAGGACTGATCAAATTCAGCTCAATCATAACACATTCTCCGTGTTTCTTTCTCTCTCCTGCCTTTTGCCTTGCAGCTAACTCCCTGTCCTGCTCTGGATCTTGCATATTTGGGGAGTTCCAGCCCTTTTTTCCATCCCATAACCTAGGTTTCACTCCTTTCTTTCTCTTTTTCCTTCCTTCCTAACCCCCTAGCCCACCCGACCCCCATCCATGAGATTTTTATTTGGATTTTTAAAATGAAACCAGGTGCTACATAAAACAAAAGCAAAGTAATAACAAGGAGAGACTATCCAACGCCTAAGGAATGTGCTGAGTTTTATGACTCAGGCTGTCCTGGCAAAGAGCTCCGACTTACACGGAGAGGTGGGTGGCACGGAGCAAGGACCATACATGGCAGCCTCAGCCTCCCCAGATAGGCACCGTCAAGGCTGCCCGTGACTCACCACCCCAAACCAGAGGCTCTTGTTCTTTGTGAAACAAGACTTCCCGAGACTAGAGCCAAAGGATCATCACATTTTCCTGAAGAGGCCAGTTCAGGCTGACATAGCAGGGGCCACCCTGAGGTTCGGAGGGGAAGGGAGCCTGGGCAGAAGGCCATCCCTGGGAAAGAAACCAGCCCAATGGACTTGGGCTAGGGTTCTGGTGCCTTAAAGTGATGAGTAAACTGCAAAGTGATAGGAAACGCAGCAAGAATTGTTCTGGAGACAATGGCTTGGGAACTCCGGGTGGCAGGAGTGTCTTGGAGGAGGGGAGGTTGGCAATGGTGCTGGCAGCCCACGGTGGCAGGGGACGGGAGGGAGTTCCCTTTGACAAGTGGTGTGAGGTGCAGAGTGCAGGAAAAGTAGATCAGAGGCTGGCAGGGGTTCTGGGGGTGTCCTGGCTCATGTGATCAGGAGGAGTAGATAAGAGCAGCAGTGGTGGACTTTACATAAACACCCCAGACACTCAGGCACACAGCTTGGAATTCTGAGAATTCTTCTCCAGTGAGCACAGTAATGGACTGAGGTGTACATTTTTTCTGTTACTAAGGGGCAGGCGGAGAGAGCTGAGAGCACTAGGGTGCCCGACTCTCCTGGCAGAGTGGGGGAAGGGGGTCTGAACTTGGGTGACAAGGGTCTGTCAGAGCTCCCTTCATTACACAGGCCCCGGGCCCAAAGGAGACCCATAGAGCTTCCTCTGGTGTCGGCCACCCCATTGAAGGCTGTCACTTTCTGAATGAGAATGAACCTTGACTGGCATAAATGAGATCCCACGCAGAAGCCTCATCGAGGGCAGCCGGAGTTTTCCCTTTTTTCTTTTTTTTTCCTTCTCCTTGCCAGTGGAATACCATGTCAAAAAGCTACAGTGACTATTCCATAATGGCAGGAAAAGCTCTGCTTAACTTTTTCATTAAAGTCTACTTACCTGGAAAAATAAAGTCTTTTAAGGACCATGACTACATAAATATTTATAGTGTGAACAGGCGTCACTCTTGGTTCCGAGGGAGAATGGGCTCATTCAGTTTTATTTATGATGTGACACTCTGGTGAATGACATCCGTCATCTGGGTCGGCCCTACACTCCCTTCCACTGAAGCATGTTTATGGAGTGATTATGCCTGCAAATATTTGCTATATTTAGTCCCTCTCCTCCCCTAACCCCCTCTTAGCCTTTTTTTAACACCCCAAATGAGCAAAAAGCCAAGCTTATGGTCTTGGGAAGATTTGAACCCTAATGACAAGGCGCAGGGGCTGGAACAAATGGTGCAGAAGCATTTGACGGGTTGGGAGGCAATTAGAGTGGGAAGGATGAGTTATTACAGCATCACCCCCACACGAAGGTGCTTTGTGGGGCCTGCGGCCAGCAGGTGAGGGCCCTCGGCTGGGCGTGATGGGTTTTGACAGGCGATGGCCATAGCCCTGAGTGATGAATGCAGATAGATCCCGGTGGAACTTTCCTTCCCAGGCAACTTTCTCAGGACAAGACCCCACAAGCCCTCAGATCTGTCACCGTGCACCCTGAGGGCTCTAGGGGCAGGGGTTGGTGGGAACTCTGTGACCTCAGCTATGTCAAGGTTTCTGGGGTAACCCGAGTGGGCCACACCTGGTCTCTGGCTGGGGGCACCGGAGCTGCCCTCCATCAGCTGTGGAGAAGGGAGGGCCCCCTCTGGCTTCTAGCTTAACAGCTGCACATGCCCGCTCTTGGCATTTCAGGCTGGACCCAGGCTTGCTTCAAGGCCCAGTGCCTGCCTCTGCTCAGCTTGGCCACCTACTGTTTATCCTGGGAAAGGCTGGGTCTTGGCAGTGGGGCCTGAAGTGGTGCCCGCATTTTATTTTTAGAGATGGGAAAATGCTTGCTTTTTGGCAGCCACTCTTTTTCTGGCACACATCAGGATGGCGTCAAAAAGTTCAAGCGAGAGATTCCAAGCCCTAGATTCATGGTGTGTGTCATCATAGGCAGTAGGACCATGGGCCTCTCAACAGAAGCCTCTGCAGAGCCCGAGATCTTTCATCAGCAAGCCTCTTGAACAAAGTGGGTCCCACTGGCTTCATCCTGGCAGCGCGAGGCCTTTAGTCCTCTGCCCTCATAGCCAGGTGTTCTAACGAGTCCCTTTTCAGAGCCTCAGCTGGCCTGAAATTTTAGATTTCTTACTTCTCTTCAGCTCCTTCCCTACCAATTCATAGTCTAGTCCAACTTGGTAGACAGAGGAAGAAAAAACAATCAGTCTGCTAACCTTGACATTCGCCACCCCTTCCCAGAGCTACTGTCATTGTCATCATGGTGACTGGTGCAAGACAACCAACTTCCACAGCAAGAAGAGCATTACCACCCCCAGGAAGGGCATTTTCAGATTTTATTAGAATTATTATTTGTTCCAGCATGGTCCATCTTAAAACATATTTTTGTAGGTCCTGTGATTACAGTCACTGATAGTTTATCTGCAAGCATTTTGTAAACTGTAATGACATGTTATACAAAGGTAAAAAGGAATGGATATGAAAGTAAAGAATTAACTTGCATTTCTGATTTTTTTTTATCCCTAACCTTTTAACGAATTACTTTTGAATTACAAAAATAAAAAGTGAATATATTCTCCTTTGCCCCCTTGATTACCTTTTGGATTCATTTTTCTTCTTGCTGGAGTACATCCTCTGGTAGGTTTTCCTCTCTCCACCAGAAAGTACCTGTGGATAATAAATTTTCCTGAGGGCTTTTGTGTCTGAGACTTCATTTTCATCTCTCTCCAGTGTTAAAAATTTGGCTTATTATGAAACTCTAAGTTCATATTTATTTTTCTTGAACATATCGAAGCTATTTGCCCTATTATTATTATTTTTTGAAACTTCCTTGATTGATCTGACTCATTCTTTTATAGACTCTTTTAGGACTGTCTTTGTCACCTTGATCTTCTGGAGTTTTATTATGATATCTCTGTGTGTTAACTTAGTTTTTAAGCTTATCCTTCTCAATACTGATAGGCTCTTTCAATCTGAGGGCTCAAGCCTTTAGTTCTAGGATGTGGGGTGGTGAGGAATAAACCAGAAAGGTTATATTGACCTATATAATAAAGTTCTGGGGAGAGAAAAGGGGCTGTGTGGCCTGAACGTTGGGGAAACTCTAAGGGGTTCTAGAGAGAGGGAGAACAGTAAGGTTTGGAAGAATTCATTGCCAGCGAGGTGAGGAAAATGTCCTCAGAGGATCTTTAAGATCTTTGGATATACATCAAGAATGTACTCCCTTCTTTGGTATTTTATGAAGAAGCTGAAGCTTGAATTGCAGTTAATTGTATTTTTTCTGTGAAACTATTTTTCTGTGATTTGATGCTGAAACTGAATGAACCACGACACTCTCTTGAGTTAGTATGAGTTATAGAAACAATTATTTTTTTAAAATTTTAAGCAAATGTCTTTTTTCATTCTATGTCTCTCTCCTCTCTGACCTTCTCCCTCTTCTCTTATATAATGAGGAAACGAAATTAGACACTTTGAAGTCTTACATTTCTCTGTAACTCTTTCTCTCTTTTGCTCATCCTTCATCTACCTACTTAAATATTCTCTTTATGACTAATAGCTTATAAGAAGCGTAGGCAAATAGTTTGTTCACTCATTTCTGTAATCTAATTTGTCACCAAGTGAGCTGTCCTGAGTAGATCATAAATTTGGATAAAGAGGACAGCACAGTGACCAAGCTTATAGCAGGTCAGGACCCTTGGCTTAAGATCTGGTGTATGAAGCTCTGCCAACCCCCACCCCACCCACACCATAGAAGCTTACTATTCTAGCCTCAGGAATTCATTCCATAAATTCTCTTGGGCCAACTATTGGAGTTGATTTGTGGCATACGAGAGGGAGACTTAGGAATGGCTCAACCCAAAAGAGCATCTTTGAGCAAACAAAAGCAGAAAGTGCAAACAAAATTAAGTTATTCTTCCATAAACATAATCGTTGGGTCGATTTTTATTTATCATGTGCATGGCTTACCTTTTGGAAAGCACAAAAGATGGTTATTAAACATTTTAAAATATGAAGAATATAGGTGTTAACATTAAAGGTCCAAATTCTCCTAGAAGGTTTGGATTGTGTGGGGGCTGTTTCTTCCACTTCTAATATACACACTAACGTGGTTGCTGTGAAGAGACAATAAGCATATGCAGCCTGTAAACTGAATTACTCACTCTCCTGACTGAACAGTGCTTAGGGCTTGAGTGGACTTCCCTGGTAGCTCAGCTGGTGAAGAATCCACTGGGAATGCAGGAGACCCTGGTTCAATTCCTGGGTCGGGAAGATCCCCCGGAGAAGGGATGGGCTACCCCACCCCAGCATTCATGGGCTTCCCCGGTGGCTCAACGGTAAAGCATCTGCCCGCACTGCGGGAGACCTGGGTTCGATCCCTGGGTTGGGAAGATCCCTTGGAGGAGGAGGACATGGCAAGCCACTCCAGTATTCTTGCCTGGAAAATCACCATAGACAGAGGAGCCTGGCAGGCAACAGTCCATGGGGTCGCAAAGAGTTGGACACGATTGAGTGACTTAGCACACAGCACACAGGGCTTGAGTAGCCCCAACTAACATGGAGCCCCAGTGCCCAGACAGATTCGGACCTCCTTGTTGATAGATGCTAGTGGTACTCTCACTAGCATTTGAGACGTGCCTAAGTCGGGAGAAATGCAGTATATCCTATGAATACCATTTTGATGTGTCATCCTTTTCAGGTCACTCCATACATAGTGACTGAACTTTGGAGGTAGATGCCTGGTGGTCTTGGGTTAGCACCAAGATGGGAATGAACTCTCAAGTGGTAGAAGCCTATCAGGGTCAGCTCTGCTGACCTCTGCTCTTCTAGACTGAGGAATTGTTCTTTGGAGATTCTCTAGGACCACCCAGGGATTTGATGTGTGACATAGGGGAGAGAGATTTGGGAAAGGCGCCAACATAGCACTGATTATCAACAGTGGGACCTCAGAGCAAGTGCTCACAAGATGTGAGCAAAATTAAGGTCAGAGTCTTCTATTTTTAATGAGCCATCTGTGATGATCATTTATTTATTTTTTGACATGCGGCCCTGTGGGATCTTAGTTCCCTGATCAGGGATCAAACTGGCATCCCTTGCATTGGAAGCTCAAAGTCTTAGCCACTGGACTGCTAGGGAAGTCCCTCAGAGTCTTCTGAGAATGTAGGGCAAACAGTGAAAACCATTCATGTGGATCCTGAAGGGAATTGGGTGTATCTTCAAGCTGCCATCAGCATTTCTTCTTTTCTGGAGTGCAAGATTTCTTCCACTTTGTGTGTAACCACTGTTCTATCTGTCTCCAGGGAGGGGCATGTTTTCCAAATTATAGATCTCTTCTGCCTTCCTACGGAAAAAAAAAAGTGACAGTGTGAAGTTTTTAAAACTGAGCTTTACTGAAAAAGAACCATGCATTTGCTTTAAATTTTCAGGATACTATATTTTCAATTTTTGGTTACTCTATAATTATGTCTTCTCTCTAAATTTCCTACACTTTCCTTCATCTTCCCACCAACATTTATGTTAAACAATGAATGCTCTATACATTTGTAGGTAAAGACACTTCTGGAATTTGGTCCCCATGAAGAGAGTCCAATTTTATTTATCATTCAGTTCAGTTCAGTTCGGTCGCTCAGTTGTGTCCGACTCTTTGTGACCCCATGAACTGCAGCACGTCAGGCCTCCCTGTCTGAAGAAGAACTAAGGAGGCTCTTGATGAAAGTGAAAGTGGAGAGTGAAAAAGTTGGCTTAAAGCTCAGCATTCAGAAAACTAAGATCATGGCATCTGGTCCCATCACTTCATGGCAGATAGATGGGGAAACAGTGGAAACAGTGGCTGACTTTTTTTTTCTGGGCTCCAAAATCACTGCAGATGGTGACTGCAGCCATGAAATTAAAAGACACTTACTCCTTGGAAGGAAAGTTATGACCAACCTAGATAGCATATTAAAAAGCAGGGACATTACTTTGCCAACAAAAGTCCATCTAGTCAAGGCTATGGTTTTTCCAGTGGTCATGTATGGATGTGAGAGTTGGACTATAAAGAAAGCTGAGTGCCGCAGAATTGATGCTTTTGAACTGTGGTGTTGGAGAAGACTCTTGAGAGTCCCTTGGACTGCAGGGAGGTCCAACCAGCCCATCCTAAAGGAGATCAGTCCTGGGTGTTCATTGGAAGGACTGATGTTGAAGCTGAAACTCCAATACTTTGGCCACCTCATGTGGAGAGCTGACTCACTGGAAAAGACCCTGATGCTGGGAAGGATTGGGGGCGGGAGGAGAAGGGGACGACAGAGGATGAGATGGCTGGATGGCATCACTGACTCGATGGACATGGGTTTGAGTGGACTTAGGGAGTTATTTTTTAATAACTTAAAAAGTATTTATTTATTTGGCTGCACCAGGTCTTAGTTGCAGCATGCAGAATCTTCAGATGCGAACTCTTAGTTGTGGCATGTGGGATCTAGTTCCCTGACCAGGGATTGAACCCAGGCCCCCTGCATTGAGAGCTCAAATCTTAGCAACTAAACCAACAAGGAACTCCTGAGAATCTAATTTTAAAGGGAGAAATTCTGAAATAATCACCACCCCCTGTCTGGAAAATTTAAGTGTTCATAGAATAGCATTTGTAAAAGCAGGCCTACCTCCAGAGAAACATGTGACAAGTATCTGGCAGATGCCATCACTGTAACGTACTCCCCTTAAAAACCCTTCCATTTGGACTTGCTCTAATTTACTGCTTTAATGGCAGAGCCCACCGTGGTGCACATACACTCTTGTTTGTCAAAGTGTGAGGCCCTGCCAGATGGTCTTCTCCAGAAGAAACGCTCTCAATATGATAATGTTTATATTTGTGTTTCTGGCATGAATTAATAATTTTCTCATGATATTTAATAAGAAACAGATTATTTCATTTCCAACTCATAAAACCCTATACTTTTCTTTCCATTATGTCTGATGAGAGTTATTTTCTTCCTGTTGGCAAGCTGGCAGCTGGTACGAGCAGGATCGCTAAGTTGTAGCTCTTTTGCCTCAACTGGAGTGTGTACAGCCCAGAAGGGTTGGAGATCCACTGCTCCATATAAAGGTGGACTTTGCAGAGCATCAGAAAGCGACAGGCAGGGTAGCATGAGACCTGGCCTCCAACGTAAACAATCTCTTTTAAGTTTCAAGATTAGACCCCCGGGGTCTAGTATCCTGGATTTTGGTAACTGAGTCTGTCCTCTCTGGCCATATCCATCACGTTTTGTTTTGTTTTATTAAAGTTTAAGTCCTCTGGACAGCAAGGAGATCAAACCAGTCAGTCCTAAAGGAAATCAACCCTGAATATTCACTGGAAGGACTGATGCTGAAGCTGAAGCTCCAATACTTTGGCCACCTGATGCAAAGAGCTGACTCATTTGAAAAGACCCTGATGCTAGGAAAGATTGAAGGCAGGAGGAGAAGGGGACAACAGAGGACAAGATGGTTGGATGGCATCACCGACTCAATATGGACATGAGTTTGAGCAAACTCCGGGAGATGGTGAAGAACAGGGAAGCCTGGAGTGCTGCAGTCCCTGGGGTCGCAAAGAGTCAGACAGGACTGAGGGACTTAATACAACAAAATTTATTTTATTTATTAATTTTTAATTGGAGGATAATTGTTTTACAGCATTGTATTGATTTGTTGGGTTTTTTTTTTTAATTTAAAAAATTTTTTGGCCGCACCATGCAGCCGAAAGGATCTTCATCACCCAACCAAGAATTGAACCTGTACCTCCTGCAGTGGATGCACAGAGTCTTAACCAGTGGACCCCCAGGGAAGTGCCTCCATCATGTCTTTTAAGAGACATCATATTGCCTTCTAACCTTTCAACTTTTCACACTGGAATCCTTATTTTATCATTCTGGGCATAGTAGAAATGTGGGAGCGGGCATGATTTTTCATCCCCTGACTATTTTTTTTTTTGCAATTCTCCAGACTCTTGTAATTTAGTGTGTTGTGTGTACTTGGTCACTCAGTCATGTCCGACTCTTTGCAAGCCCATGGGCTGCAGCCCACCAGGCTCCTCTGTCCATGGGATTCTCCAGGCAAGAATACTGGAGTGGGTTGCCATTCCCTTCTTCAGAGGATCTTCCCAACCCAGGGATGAAACCTGACTTCTGCTTTGCAGGCAGATTCTTTACCATCTGAGCTAGAGGGAAGTTGTCCTTAGAAGTACTACTGAATTTTACCCACGCAGCCCATTTCCTGTGGATGTCTTTGACCGACAGAAACTTGTCCAGGCAGACAGCAAGGGCAGGGCATGAAGACAGACCATATGCACTTCAAAGGATGAATTATACCAAAAAATGATGTGGAAAATCGGTGTGGAGTGTGGCTGGGATTGTAGATTACTCTTATCTTCTTCAAAGGACTGTGAAGTGGGGGATCAGGAGAGGTTAGGGGCTCCCCGAGAGGGAAGGGAGGGTTCAACATCTTTGGGCAAGTATGAGGCATGTGTGATTTTTTTCTTTCACTATCAAACTTAATAGGGCTTCCCTGGTGGCTCAGTGGTAAAGAACTCATGTGCCAATGCAGGAGATGGGGGTTCAATCTCTGGGTTGGGAAGTTCCCTGGAGAAGGAAGTAACAACTCACTCAGTATTCTTGCCTGGAAAATCCCGTGGACAGAGGCACCTGGTGAGCTACAGTCCATGGAGTCGCAAAGAGTTGGACCTGACTTAATCACTAAACAACAACAACCAAACTTGATACAAGAGTAGACTTTTCTCCTTGTCACCAGTGGCTCACCAGCAATTCATTCTGGAAAATGCTGGAATTTGGCTTCCACTCCTAACCTGTCACTGACACCGCATCCTGAAAGATCACTGAGGGCCAGCAGATAGATCATCAGTCAAGGATGTGATGATTCAACCTCAACCTCCTGTTCCTTAGGGATTTCAGCTCCCCTGGAAGCGCTGTGCTCTGCCATGACTTCTCTAGTTGTTGCTCTTCGGTCTCCCGTGTTGCCTCCCCCTCCTTCCCCTGGGAAGTTGGCATCTCCCAAGGTTCTGTCCTGGGTGCATTTGCTGCTGTTGCTCTTGCTGCCATAGTGTTATCACCTGCCCCACTGGCTCCAAAAACCACCTTTGTGCCTACAAGCCTGATCACGAGCTTTGTCTGAGCTCTAGAATAACATGTTCCACAACCTTTATGACCTAAGAATGACCTAGTCAGAGAGGAAATTACTTTTAGACCCTTGGCAAGGATTCCGAGGCCCTGCACCCAGATGTTAAGAGGGGAAAGACAGGAGAGATTCATAAAATACTTGGCAGGTAAAATGAACAGGACTTGGATGCATTAGCTGTCCAAAGAAAGGGAACAAGAGAAAGGAAGAGGAGAGACAGAAAGGGGCAAAGTTGACCCCTGTAGCTCAGGTAACTTGGAGGGTGGGTATCCCTTACTGGTCTAGAGCAGTGGTCCTCAACATTTTCGGCACCATGGACTGGTTTTGTGGAAGACAAGTTTTTCCACTGACTGGAGGCGAGGGGATGGTTTGAGGATGATTCAAGTGCATTACAATTATTGTGCACTTTACTTCTGTTGTTATGACATCAGCTCCACCTTGGATCATCAGGCATTAGATCGCGGAGGCTGGGGACCCCTGGTCTAAAGAGCACGTCTGAGGGAGCAGACAGTGGTTTCAGTTTAGCATATCTGAACCTCCCACATCCCTCTGCCCTTTCTGTCCTCCCTCCCTGTAGCACTGCTAGAATTATCTTCCTAAAATACAGGTCAGATCCTGCCATTTTCCTTCTCAATGTTTTTTCCTTAGTTCTTTTTAACTAGAGAGTCATTTAGATGTTCAGACTCCTTAACAAGGGATTCGAAGCCCTACACAAGCTGGCTTTGTTTGGTTTCATTATCATCTTCCAGCACAACAGAACCCTCCGTGCAGTTTCTCACCTTCTTGCTTTTCCTCAAGCTGTTCTCTCAATCTGGAATGCCCTCCCCACTCTTCCCGCCTCGGAGAATCCTACTCAGTCTTGAGACTGCAGTTGGCTTTCTCCATTCCCCAGAAAGCCTCTTGTCACCCTGGTTGTAAGTAGTCACTCTTTATTCAATATTTCTATAGCAATATATGTGTATTTTTTTCCTGGTATTATAATGCATTTGCTCAAATGTGCGTATCTTCTATGAGTTGGCAAACACTTTAAAAGGGGCTTCCCAGGTGGCTCAGTGGTAAAGAATCTGCCTGCCAATGAGGAGATGTGGGTTCCATCCCTGGGTCAGGAAGATCCCCTGGAGGAGGAAATGGCAACCCACTGCAGTATTCTTGCCTGGAAAATCGCATGGACAGAGGAGCTTGGCGGGCTACAGTCCGTGGGGTTGCAAAAGAGTCGGACACAACCTAGTGACTGAGCACAGCCCAGCCCAGCAAATGCCTAAATACTAGGGACTATGTCTCATTTATCTCTGTTTCTTACCAGCTGCCAGCACATGACTGTCCACGTATCGATTGCTCACTAAATAATGAAAGAAAAGGAGAGAAATTGGTCAAGGTTAGAGTGGAAGTGGAGTCTGGGGTATGGAGGAAGAAGTGATGGGTTGTATAGGCTTGCTTTAGAACCTGGAGCCTGGGATGGCAACTCTGGGTTGTGGAGAACAGATGCAGAGAATAATAATGAGGGAGGCAGTGGAGTGTGGGTAATGTGAGGGGTTCAAATATAAAGACAGGATCCTGTGACACAAAATCATTGTGAAAGTGTTAGTCCCTGAGTCGTGTCCTATTCTTTGCGACCCCATGGACTGTAGTCTGCCAGGCTACTCTGTCCATGGGGTTTTCCCAGAGAGAATACTGGAGTGGGTTGCCATTCCCTTCTCCAGGGGATCTTCCCAACCTAGGGATCAAACCCAGGTCTCCTGCATTGCAGGCAGATTCTTTACCATCTGAGCCACCAGGGAAGCCCCACAAAACCATGAGTGAACACAATTTAGCCTACCTTATGGACAGACATGCCAAATTATAACGTCCCTTCATCAACAGGGAATTTTTACTCTGCCCATTTAAAAAGACACATAGCCTCACTGTGTAAACAAAACCCTTGCATATTTGGTGATTGCTGCTGTGTCTTTGATGCCGTAAAGAGATGGGACCTTGACCAATAGTATGATGATGACCCATTGCTATCCCCATTGATTTAATTGTAGAAAAGATAGGCAAGAGGGTATTCTATCAATAAGATTTCTTTGACCCTTAACTATTCTTTTCACATGATACTCTTTCATTAGCCTGTATTTATTTTTAGCAGCACAAAGGAAGAATGAAAAATATTATCTTTTAATAGTGTGAATCCCAGAATAAAACAATTCATGGTCTTCCCTCTGGCTGCTCTCACACAAATGCATATCTATTATGTTTATATCTGTGCTGTATGCTGTGCGTGCTGTGTATGTTCTATGTAACCATGCTTAGCCCAATCTTCCTTAGTAAAAGGACTGCCAGTTGTGGGTTGTTGGTGTTGTTTAGCCTCTCAGTCATGTCTGACTCTTTGGCAACCCCATGGACTGCAGCCCACCAGGCTCCTCTGTTCAAGGGATTCTCCAGGCAAGAATACGGGAGTGGGTTGCCATTTCCTTCTCCAGGGGATCCTGAATTGGCAGGCAGGTTCTTTACAGCTGAGCCACCAGGTAAAGCCCAATTGTGGGTTACAGGTGGAAAAAAAAAGTTGAAATATCTTGAACATTTCAATTTTCAATTGGGGGCTTCCCTGGTAGTCCAGTGGTTAAGAATCCACCTCACAGTTCAAGGGACATTGGTTCGATCCCTGGTCCAGGAAGATCCCACACGCCGTGGAGCAAGTAAGCCCGTGCACCACAGCTGCTGAGGCCACACACTTGCAACTACCGAAGCTGGCACACCTAGAGCCCGTGTGCCACAGCAAGAGAAGCCACCGCGATGAGAAGCCCACACACTGCAAGGAAGAGTGGCCCCTCCTTCACAATTAGAGAAGGCCCGTGTGCAGCCAGAAGATGAAATGAACAAATAAATCTTTACAAAAGCTTCCAATTAGCCTATTTTCCACGAGAACAGATACCTCCCTGTTCAGCCCCACGTTCGTCCCTCTGGGAGGTACAAGTTTAAAGAAAATACCAGGTGAATGTAACTTCTTTATTCTCAGATGAGTTCTGGCTGCCAGCCCCTTTGTTGGACCAGCATTCATGATCGGTTAGGACCTCTGAGAGTCACCAGGACGCCTTTTGCTTGGGCTTGAGGCTGGCCGCTCTTCCCTGGCTTCGTGTGGGCTCTCACGTGGCTTTCCCAGTCAAGGAGGCTCTCTGTGGTGGGGGACAGCCCATGTCCCTGTCAAGCAATTTCCTCTCAGTCAAGTCCCAGAAGGAGTCAGTCTCATTAGAAAAATTGAAAGGAGAGCTCCAAAGGAGGGAGGACTCCAAAGAGATTTTATAGTTTCTCTCTTGTTATACAGGTGGGAGAGCCCTTATTAATACCTGCTTCTCAGGCCCACCTCTTTCCTTCCGTAGCACCATAAGCCAACACTGTCTTGGTTCTTCCCAGCTTCCAGTGGGGAAAAGGAGAAGATCTTCAAGCTAACCTAATAGTTTGGATGTACAGCCAACATTGGTTTAGAGGCTAATAAAGGGACGTCAACATTTATGCCAAATATGACTATCTTATCAGATAACTATGGCTCTGCATCTCACAGACTTACCTGCTTTTTTCCAGCCTTTGCTGCAGCAACCAACTATTGTCAGGTGTGGTTGACAGCACTTCCTCTCAGCTTCACCAACAATCTCCTACATTCTGCACCATTGACTTCTTTGCCGCCTCTGTGGCTGTCTGTGGGGAACTTCTCAGTCATTCCAAATCATGGGCAAAAGCTGGAAGTGCAAGGGAGTTGACACACACTGTGGCTACTCTGGCCCCTTCTCCCTTCCCTCATGTGGGCTGTCAATCCTGAGATACTTTTACACAGCTCCTCAGGAGGTTCCCACAATGATTGAATCCCAGTTGTTCACAGCAGTGACTATCTTGTCAAAGCGCCCGGGGATTGGCTTTCCCTTCTTATCTGCTTCACTCTTTCTAGTTTCCCACTTTTGTTTCTGGAATTGGTTCTGAAAAATAAATCTCAGGGTTCAGCTTTTTAGGGGAACCCAGGAAATACCAAGATAAAAGAAGAGGAGGGCAGACTATAAATGCTGGTCAAACTCATTGTGTGGAGAATATTCTAACCTTCTATTTGAAGAGGGACATAAGGGAATGAGGGGGCTTGATTGTCCTCTGCAATACATACTGAGAAGTCTGTGGACCACTAATTAGAAATTGCAGTTAAAAATAGAAGAACTCTAAAGCCAAGTGATGACATTTCCTATCTAGAAATCTTTGAGACTGGAGCGACATCATTCTGGAATTCAGGCTGGAGGAAGGCTAAATAAATGTCCCTGGTTCTAGCCCAGTGTTTGCTCTTGGTCTCACTTGTCTGATGAGGGGAGTAGGTCAGTAATCTTCCTGTGTCTCTGGAAAGCACGTGTAGTCTTTCCATCCAATGAAAGTGCCTATAAGCACTGATAATGTGCTTAGAGTCCTTGGGTCCAGAGTCTTTCTAAACAAATGGCAAAATGAGAAGAATATATTCTTTATGTTAAAACTAAAATGTCTTTCATTACCTATTAAAAGAAAACCATTTGCTGTTCTCCAGAAAACACCTGACACATGGTTGGCCGAGAGCTTAGCAGTCACAACTGCACCAATCACCTGGTGGAGGTTGGAAGCAAGAGGTGGGAAAAGGAGAGGGTGGAGTCAGAGAGATGATGATGGCCAGGGCAAAACCTTTCCATCGAACCTGGCTACCCCCAACTCATCTAAGCAGATTAAGTACCCATAATTAGGTGAAGCATTTTGTTGTTGTTGTTGTTTAATTGCTAAGTTTCCGACTCTGCAACCCCACGGACTGCAGCCCACCAAGCTCCTCTGTCCTTGGCATTTTCCAGGCAAGAATACTGGAGTGGGTTGCCATTTCTTTCTCCAAGGGATCGTCTCAACCCAGCGATCAAACCTGCGTCTCCTGCTTGGCAGGCAGATTCTTTACCATCTGAGCCACCTGGGAAGCCCAAGCCACCCTCAAGATGAGTGCAGACAATCCAAGCATGATGCCTAATATTTAATCAGAAGACACACATTTTAGATCTCCCAAATTCTGAAGTGGGCAAAAATATATTTTTAGGCATTGTTTTCTCCCTTAAGTCGGTGTGGCTTGAAAATGCTGAGGTGCCATTTTTGCTTTAACTGCCTTGCGAGGATTCTGTTTGGTGACCACCTTTGCATCAGACTGACTTTTGCTTGTTCAGAAAGAGTCATGGAATCATCATACATGTTATCTGTTAGGGTGGGAAGGGATCTTAGAGACCATCTAGTTCAATCTTTCTTTTTATAAGGTGCTTACGAGTCAGACTTCAAACTCAGGTGACCCAACTCCATGGGAATGTGTTTTGTGGCTGGAAAACCTTCTCTGCATCCAGACATTCTCACTAAAGAGGCTGGAAGGCCACCTCTAGGGACTGGTATAGGGGAAAATAATTGAAGTATGAACTGAGATAGATTCTCTGCTCAAGTTCTATAATTCTGTTGAAAATGAATTAACTTACATTTACCTTAACTCCATCAGAAAGGCATTCCAAGGCAAGATAGTAATTGACTTTCTCTTTCTCCTTTGCTGCTCCTACCAACATGAGCAGGATTTATTTTCCTGTTTTACAGATCCAGCTGGCAAGAATTATGAAGGGGAGAACAGCTAGCTCATAAAGAAGAGGCCCTGATGGATAACCTCAGATCATTCAGACCTTGGACAGAATGGGCCCCTTGGTCCACAGAGCCACACTTTATTTACCCCAGGGCCAGCATTATGGGCATTTGCTTTCTTAGTGAATTGTAATTACTTGCAAAATAAACCTCATTTTGTGTGGGATTCTTCTGTTCTGAGAGTCCTATAGGTAAGAGTGTTGCCTGGGGTCTCTTGAACATCTGAGGTCGGTGACACCTTGGAATGCAGTCTGAATCCCAAGAGTATTCTCTGATCCTATGATTTTTGCTCACAGGTCTTAAGGCATTGTTGGGAAGGATTCGTTTTACCTTCTCATAGTGGGCTTTTCAGGTGGTGCTGGTAGTAAGGAATCTGCCTGCCAATGCAGGAGATGCAGTTCCCATCCCTAGGTTGGGAAGATCCCCTGGGGGAGGGCATGGCAACCCACTCCAGTATTCTTGCCTGGGAAATCCCATGGACAGAGGAACCTGGCAGGCTACAGTCCATGGGGTCACAGAATCGGACATGACTGAAGCAACCTGGCATGCACAAATGAAAAACTGATGAAGTTATGTTTATTTTGTATGAGCCCCCTGGCTGCTTATGAACCACTTCAAACAGATGAAATCACTCAGCTGCTGTCCCCTTCCACTGCTCCCTCCCCTTCTAGGTGAGTTACACTCAAGGACTGAAAGCACTGAAGTGACTTGATTCTGTGTTTGGGCCACTAAGGAGATGTGCCTTCCGCTGCAAATCCTTCACGAGCCCCACGTGACCTTTGGCAGCAAGAGCTCTCATGTGACGCTTCTGACTGTGGGTATGGAGGGACCAGTGGTCATCAAGCCTTGACATTTCTCCTTGTTCCCATGACGAGCACTGTGGCTCTATGAAATGGTCAAGGACAGTTTCTGGTGTCCACCATATGGGGCCCATCAGCTATAGACACACTATAGAAAACATGGCCTTGAGTCTTAGCTTACAGTCTATTTAACATGACAGTAGTAAAAGGATGTATGATCTTGGATTAAATTCCAACAGGGGCCACACAGCTGGGTGGAGGTGCCAGGGTCCCTGAGCATAGATCTGAGTAAATGAGGATGGAAGAGGATGAGGCCTGTCCTGTCCTGGATGGCTCCCATCCCACCCACTTTTCAACATTACTGAAAGCTCATTAGCAGGGGAAACGATTACCAGAGTGATAATTATTTTCTTTCCATTTCTGGCTTTTCTCAACCAAAGGGAAAATGTGAGGTAGATGTGAAATCTAAGGGGAAAAAATACATACATACACAAAATGAGATGTCATGTCTGCCTGTAGTGCTAGCAAAAAGCAAAGAAGTCTGACTTATTTTAATGTTTTCAATAAACACCAGCCATCCCCAAACACAACTGAGTATTTGAATCAAGGGAGATTATTCAGTCACCTAAGACAGTTACTGGATGAAAACATGAAGGGGAGCAGAGAGTCTGATTAATGATTGGCCATTTTCAAAGTGGCTTCTCCTACATTATCTCATTTTATAAAAAGTAAATTTCATCTTTTAAATGTTAAAGCGAAGCAGTTTGTAATTTCTTGCAAGTAAAGGATATTAATAAGCAAGTTGAGAACCAGCAAAAGATTCTCTACCGCTGCCTTGTAGTTTTCATCAACCGTCACAGATTCACGGGAAAGTTCTAACAGAACTTTAAAATGGTGTTTTAAAAACTGTTGGCCTTTATCAGTGTGCTTGCCTGCTTGATGTCACTCTTGCCTGCTCTCTCTCTTTTGGGCTCAGTTCCTTTGAATGGGGAACTAGCACTTGCATTTGGGTATATTATTTAGCTTATAAAACATACCACTTATTACAGTTCTTATAGTTGCTAGACTTCGTTAAGACAAATAGAATTACTCATCTGTAGTCCCCTCTTTGGCTATGGGGTCAATAAAATGCTGTTAAGCAGGAGAGGGTAAGGCTGGTGTACACTTTCCAATGTCACTAAGTATTTTCTGGAAGGAGCCAGCTTGCAGCTGTACTGATGGGTGAGATGGTCTCAATACTAATGGTCTTGAATGATTTACATAATAGCAGTTTGCGTTAGAACCATGGCTGTTCAAAACTGGGATTTTGCAATAGTTGTAACTAGTAGTGAACATTTCCTAGGGCTTCCCTGGTGGCTCAGACAGTAAAGAATCTGCGTGCAGTACAGGCGATCCGAGTTCAATCCCTGGGTTGGGAAGATCCCCTGGAGAAAGGGATGGAAATTCACTCCAGTATTCTTGCTTGGAGAATTCATGGACAGAGGAGCCTGGTGGGCTATAGTCCATGGGGTCGCAAAGAATCAGACATGATTTGGCAACTAAACTTACCTAAAATACACTGAAATTCGAATATCAGAACACAGCAAGACAAAACTCAGATTAACAAGTAGCCAAGAATGGCACCCAAGAAAGAAAAAGAAACAAGAGTATAGCCAACCTTTTTTTTTTAATTAGAGTATATTATACTTCCAAACTGGATACACTAGAAATTGGCAATGCAACATAAGATGCAAAGGAATATACCAGTTACTGTCAAAATGACCCTGTACAGCCTTGTAATGCAAAAAGCTTTATACAATACAAATTTTCAGTAATGTACATAAACCTTGACAGTATGATCATCTGAACATAATACGAGGAGTTAAAAAAAGGAGAGAAGAAAGTGCAGAGAAGTCTAACTGTATCACTATATGGAAAAATAAGCTAGCTTTCATTGAAGAATGCATAGTGAAAACAGAATCAAAGTTAGTTGGCAGGTGACTATCTCAAAGACGTTAGTGTTTTACACGGAAAGGATATCTATGGAATACATCCTTCCCTGAGTATCAAACTGCAAACCAAATTCAGGGGTATGTATTACCTCAGTGGAATCTGAAAAATGCTGTAGATTTTTCTTTATTAATAACAATAATAATAATATAAAAAGTCAAACAAACTCCAAACACACCTTTTCTCACTCAGAAAACTTTTATAATTTACCAGAAAGATTGATGACTCTTTCCAAAGTGCTAAAAAAGTTGCCCAATTACATTAAGCATCACTAAGTCATTCAAATACAAGTTCAGTGGCACACTTCTGAGCAGTAACCGTCTCCTTCCAACACCCCTCTTGATCTTGAAAGTTTTACCCTAGGACCTCGTATTGCACGGGTGGCATGCTGTCAAATCCGCAGTCCTAATTGTCAGGGCCACCCTTCAGGTTTTTAACCTGCTGTTGCTCACGTGGGGCTCGCCCTCCTGCCAGCCTCTGTGGGTTCCCCACGGCCCTCCTTCCTTGTCATCACTGAACTTGTAATTGTGAAAAGCACGTGATTAGCCAAGTGGCACATTCTCCATTACACGGGGATAAAGACGTGACTTGAAAAAACACCAACCCACCCATACACCCAGTATTCTTGGAGTGTATTGTCCATAACTGTCTATAGTGCCTTTGACTGAGACACTGACAGGGCGATGCTGAATGACATTTCAAATGTGGCCAAGAACAGACGTCTCTGCTGGAGAATGACCCAGGGTGCGGGAGCTTCCCGCCCTCGCCGGCTCAGCCTCCCTGCCCCCCGGGGACAACTCCTTAGTGTAAACAGGTTTGCCAGGGCTGGATGACTGGCAAGGGGAGCGGAGCACATCTGCTAGATCTGGGGGAGGAAGGGTGGGTGTGGGGGAGGACCGTGGTGTGGACAGAAGGTACAGACTTCTGGCTTCCTGGAGAACTGTACAAGGGGGAAGCTTTCAGTGAAGCAAACTGAGTAGAGGAAGAAAATTCGGGATGCTTTTATTTCCCTCCGGATGAAATAGATGGAAAAAAAAAAATCCCACCTCTAGGGTAACACATGATGGAAAACAGCAACGCAGTAAGAAAGCATTCCTCCTGTACACCGGTTCTTCAACAGATAAATAATATATAAACTTTTATATTCCAAACTTCCCATTATCATACAAAGCACATTTCCTCCTGCTCTTTTAGCCTGTTTCATACTGGAAATTCTGTTGTCTTAAAAATACAAGCCGTTAACACGTTTAACCAAAGATTCTTTTCTTCTTTTTACATCACCCCTGACTTTTTAAGAATAGCGAGGGGTTGTACAACCAATCCACACCTGCTTCTTGCTGCAATAAAGTGCTGCACATAAGTTGCCATTTTAATGACCACAAAATAAGAGCTTTAAATAAGTATAAAGTTAGCCTCCTAGCAGGTTATATCTACCAGGCGTTAACAAAATGGAATACAGAATTACTAATACCATGGAGAACACCGCTATAGCCAGACAATTTGCAAACACAATGGAAACGTCTCAGGGGCATAAACTGAACGATAGGACTAAACAGCACCTTTTTGTTGGTTGTTATATGTCAAAGAGGTTATGACAAAAGTTTCAAACATACAGTCTACTCATTCCATAAAAAAGGTACATTTTCTTCCTTTTATTTTACTTTTTTTGCAGATGAGAAACAAAAACTAGTGCAAGACCAAAGCACTGTGCAAAACTGCTGTTTCTTTTTTTTTTTTTTTTTTAGTCTGAGCATTTATACCCAGAATTTATCCAAACCCCTTTTAATCTCCTTGGCTGGATTTATCAACCATAAAAATTTTCACTCATACATTTTTTTTTTCTTTTCCTGCAAACAAATGGTAACCACTGACTTAATACATCACACATATATATATATTTAATCTGCCCTTAAAAAATGATGCACTGTGTGTGTACCATACACATTGCATACATATGGACACACACACAAAACACACTTGAGTTTTGTGATGTTGGCTGCAGTGCTGCAAGCTATTTCTTCCAGGTGGGGCTCTCGATTGCTCGAGTCTTCATAATCAGAGATGCGAGCACAAGATCTCCAGGACTCTGGAGAAATCTCAGGCAGCACTGAGTTGTCTACCATTCCTTCACCGAGTAAGCACCAGGCCCTACCACTCTGTAGCCACAAAATAGAGAGGGGAAAGGCGATGAAGGAGCTCCGGGAGTGACTGCAGCGCATGAACCACCCAGGAGGGCAAACAACGTTCATCGCTGTGAAAGAAGCCAGTACAAAGAAGGTGCAAATGTCATGGCACACGACACACGGCTGTCTCTTTCTGAATCCACAAACGCCCACATGCCCCATTCGCCCAACAGAAAACAAAATGCACCGGTATGGAAGCTTACAAGTGCTGATTGCTATTAAGGACACTCTCTTTAGGGTTTAACAAGACAGGTTTCCTTCCAAAGTAAGGAGAAGGGCCGAGAGTGGGAGTGGGTGGCTGGGGAGGCATGCCTCTGAAGGTAGACGGTGCAGTAGGTCACCTCTCTGAAGGTTGGATAAAGCAGCTTTCAGGTCAATGCAATAGGTATACACACACAGAGCCAATTCTCTACTCCTTACTAAAGATATACAGTACACGTGGTTCAGACCCGGGCGGGTCTGTGGGTTTTTGCAGCAACGTACACCTGCTGGGGTTGTGTTTTAAGTTTCGCGGGTTTTGTCATTTTTTGTTTGTCTCTGTCTCTCGGTTTTTGGTACGGAGCCCGGCTGCCCTCAGACAGTCTCGGCTCTCTCTCTCAGTCCCAGATAGGCGAGGAAGGAGTGTTTGGGCGAGGGGATGCTGGGTGGCGCAGTCTGAGGTCGGGGAGGGTGGAATGTGAGATCCAACTGGTTCTTGGGGTATAACATCGTCAAGGGAATGAGATGGGCGAAATCCGAGTTCCGGTACTTGTCAAAGCGCAGAGGGGAGCCGTTCAAGGGCATGGCCTTTAGTGCCAGGTTGGGCTCCGAGCCACTGCCGCCTCCGCCATGGGCGGCCGACAGGGCCACGGTCTGCAGAGCCTGGGAGGCGGACATGACCGACAGCGGAGACAGCAGGTGGCGGGCGCTCCCGACCACCAGCAGCGGGGCCCCGGGGCCGCCGGCTTCCTGGGAGGCTGGGGCCGGGCCCTTCTTGTCCTCCTCGGGGCTGTCCGTGCTCTGATGCTTCTTGACGTGGCGGCTGAAGACGAAGGGGTGAGTGGTCTTGAACAGGCACTCTTCGCAGCTGAAGGTCTGGCGCGGGGCGTGCTTCAGCTTCTTGTGCAGGTTGAGATTGTCCTTGCGTTTGCAGCTGTAGCTGCACTGGTCACAGTGGAAGGGCCGCTCGCCGGTGTGCACGCGCACGTGCTCGATGAGCTTGTTGGCGGTCTTGGACAGGTAGCCGCACTGGTCGCACTTGTAGTGGTTGCCCAGGCGATGCGCGCGGGTGTGCGTCTCCAGCTCCAGCTGGTTGGCCTTCACCGTCTGGCAGATCCGGCACTTGTACTCCATCTTGTAGTGGGTCTTCACGTGGCACTCCATGGCGGCGGGGCGGTTGGTGGAATAAATGCAGAATGGGCACCTGCCGGGGGAGGGGGGGAAGCAAGGACGGGAGAGGGTCAGCCCCACGGGGCCCGGGGGGTACCCCCCCGGCTGCTCCCCACCTCGCCAGCCTGCCCTCGGCCACCCTCCCGGCTCTGAGACCCAACCTGCCCCCTGCCCAACCCGGCCCTGCCGCCTCCTGGGGACCCTCGGTGGCTCTGCTGCGGACAGACCCATCCCTCGGCCTGCTGGGGGGGGGGTCTCCTGGCTGCACCGGCGGATGCCAGCCCCCAGGAAGGGGAGCAGAGCCAGTGCTGGGTTGGCGGGGCACCCAGCTAAGCTGTTCTCCCCTCCAGTAGCCCCCACCCCCTTGCCCGGCCCCTCGGAGCCCTCCCCTCCCCCCACTGGCCACAGCCGAGGGCTCACCCTCAAGACCTCCCCTCTAGATGGGAGCAACACAAAGAATCGACTTTTCATGCACCACACCAAGCACACGCAGAAAGGCTAAGAGTTTTGAAGAACAGCTTATAGGGGAGAGCTACCTCCAGCAAACAGAAAGTCGTAGGGGTCAGAATCGTGCTGATTAAAGGGTGGTTAGGATTGAGAAGGCCTGTGTGTGTGTGTGTGTGTGTGTGTGTCTGCGTGTGGGAGCAAGTGTGCTGTAGATACAGAGATCTGGACTCCTAAAAACCTGTCTCTCCTACAGCACTGGGTCTCCATCAGGAAGGGAGGTGAGAATCATCACTGGGGCTCAGGAGAAGAAGACCCACCCACCAGCCTGTCTAGGAATGAGGGATCAGCGGGGAGGGAGACAGCTGCTATCTGGATCTTGAAGACATCATTAATGCGTTATTAATGATTAATGTTATTACATCATGGAAATAATAGTCATCCAAAGGGATCATAAGCTCTCAGCGGGCAGGACTCCCCTTCCTTCTGCATTCTCTGCAGTGCTCGGTAGAGAAGCCCATAGTGGGCACTGATTCCTTACTGGACTGGTCTCTACAAGTAATTTAGGCAGATTCTAGCAGGGCCGATTGCAGGCCCAGCTCCGTCACCTGATGGCTGGGCTGTGCCCCGGGACAAAGTCTGGGCCTCTCCATCCTAGGCGGTGAGGCTACGCTGCCCCCAGGCCCCCTGGCTGTTCAGTGGGGCAAGGAGGGCAAGGGAGGGGCAGGTTCACAGATGTTGCTGAGCTTCGCTCTGTAGAAGCTGCCGGGCTCGAGTCGGTGGTTGATATGATGGCTGTAGCGTGTATGCTCTCTTTACCAAAAGGATGCAAATGCAAAAGTGGCTGCCTCGGCTCTGGACTGGCACCTGCCAGGGCAGGGCCCGGGAGTGAACTGTCCTCGGAGGGTTTGGAGAGGTTTTCAGCAGAGCCCAACACACCCAGTGCCCGTGCACTGCTCCTCAGCGCCAAGCCCGCCGTTAGCCTCGGAACCTCAGCTCACAGAAGAGTGCACGCAAGAGAACTATAAAGCCCATTCCCAGGTCAGGTGCACACACAACCCCTACGCCAAGCTGGGCCTTACCTAGAGGAGTCTGAAACTCACCACTGTCCTGAGCTACGGCAAAAGAAAAATAATAGTATAATCTTATTTGATCTGCATTATGAACAGGATATAGAGTACAAGCAGTCCCATCACAGAAAAGCAATTTAGACATCAGCAGTCTGTTTCATGTTAAGGATGTTTCTGTGACCCACGGCTCAATCTTTCTTTCGCTGCTCAGGCAGAGGGAAAGGGTTTTCTATGTTCCCGTTATTTATCATAAAGACACTCTCTGACAAATTAATTCTCTGAGACGGCAAAGGGAAAACAAAACAAAATCAAAAAAGACTCACTGTATAGCCAGAAGGCATTAGCAATTTTGCCAAAGTATTCTTCTACTTGGTCATCCTAGAACATAAACTATTACATAGGGGACCGTTAGCACTGCACGGGAAGTGTCTACACCTGCAAAAGCATCAGGGCTCACCGGGCATCCTCGCCAGTGGGTCAGAGGCTCGGGAGCTCCTTAGGTCCCCAAGGAAAGGGGCTTCTAACTGGCAAAGCCACAACTGGCTGGGGCCGCAGGTAATCGGCGTGACTGGGCTTCTAGGAAGGGCAGTGAGCACTAAACCAACCAAGGAAATGCATGCCTTTTTAAAAAATACGTAAGAGTACACTAATATTTAGAGGGGGAGAGTGGGAATAAACCAAATCAAATTCCCAAACAAGCACGTGCTAGGCATTTCCCATTTACTGGTAGTCTTGACTGATCATCGCCCCACTCCCGTTCCTCCTACCCTCCCCCCACCCCGCCTAATCAGCCCCAAGAGTGAACCAAAATGGGATCTGACAGTAGGTGCCACTTCCTCTGTCTGGGGGAGTGTGTGAGGAGGGTTTCCCTGACCGGGCAGGAGCCCAGGGACTCCACCCTGCATTGCCCCCCACGCTTGACTCCTGAGCTGCTGCTGGGTCGCTCCATCCCTCGCCCATTCAGGACAGTTATGCCACTTCTCTTGGCAAGCTGTGAGTTTCAAAGATAAAAGTGTTTTTAAAAACAAAAGGTGTTCTTGTTCCTGTGTTAAGTAAAATGTCATTTTTCATTCTTTTAATTACACCATCAGTTCAGCTAAACATGAATAATTATGCTTTGAAAACGGTGTGTCTTTCTGTGCCCAGTGACAAATGCTTCTTTCTCTTTCCTAGAACACAAGTGCCTCATGAACGGGCCCTCTGATTTCAGAAGCGGCAGGAAGATTAAACTCTGGTAGAGCTCGGACGTACATTTCCTGAGGGTGGAATTATGTTTTATTCCTTGTTTGCCCTTTAGCACCTATTATCAAGCCAGACACACAGCGTGTTTTGATAATAACGGATGGGTCTCTCTTCTGACCAGAGGGCTTGTTGCAAATGTTGGTTAATGATGATGCTCACTGTCTAGGTCTTTGGGGATCTGCGAAGAACATGTGACCAGAGGTGTCAGATCTCACGAAGGCGACACAAGCGAGATCCCAATTCCAGCTCCTGGGAAGGCATAAGGCATATTTGCAGGAAGACACGAGGCACATGATCTTTGCATGAAAAGTGTTGCCTCTTGCCTGTTCACATTGGCAAGTATCCCATATCTGGAGGCGGGTGTGGTTGGGGTAGTTGTAGTGCTTATTTAAAAGACTTGTGGCAAATCATCTAAAAAATAGAGATGGTGAAGTGCAGTGACAGTGTAATGATTTACACGTGCAGACACGTTATAACCCCTCAGTCCCTTACGATCAAGTCTGAACGGAGCTCAAGTGGTGTAGGCTGAGTCTACTCTTGCATGCCCGTTGTTGGGCTGCTTCAGCAAGTTGACTGTTGTGGGAAATGGAGTCTCCTGCTGACATCTGCTGACCCCCTGGGGGACAGGTCTAATTCCTATCCAGCTAAAGGCAGCAGAGATGTGCCTGACTAATGCCCCCGCCCAGACCAAGCTGCCCCTTCTCCATGACCCCAAAACCTTCAGGGGAGGGGATGGGGCAGGGATGGAGGAAGGGTGTTTAATAAAACAACACAGTAAAAGGTTCTGTACTTGCTTTCCTTACTTGAGCCCACCGGTGGGGACAGTGTGGCATTTCTTATGCTCCAGCAGCTGTTCGGGGGTCTTCATGAACTTGTGGCACACGTCGCACTCAAACATCCGGGTGATGAGGTGGATCTGCAGATGGCGCTCAAACATGTTCTTCGTCTTGCAGACAAAGTTGCAAAAAACGCATTCGAACCCTGCAAGGACCGAGGCTGGGTGTACGAGTGCAGGGGGCAGAGGGAGAGGAGGGCAGGGGTAGGACAGAGATCACCCTCTTTCTTCGCTTTCCCTCAGAAACAGAACAGCTACACTGTTCCAGGCACTGCTCCCTGCATCTCTGAGCTAAAATGAGTTACATACACAGTTTTGGCACCAATGTCACACTCCCCATCCTTTCATTCCATTCCATATACCGATGCAAACCAAGTAAAAAATCTGTACGAAAATTTTAGAGGCTATGTGTTATACTGTTCCCAGGCCTCATATCTGCTTCCCAATGTCACTTCTCTCCAGGGTTTTATCTCAAGACTGGGTCATCCCTGCAGAATGGATAGGACTGAGCAGACCAGCCCACCTCCTCCCTTACCTTTCTCTGGCTTTTCCTCACTATTCAGGGAGGGCTGGCTCCCAGGCATGACAGAGATGACCAGCAGGTTGTTTCCACTCTTGTTCTTCTGAGAGCTGTCTGAATCGTCCTTGCTGTTGGCTGAATCACTCAGAGCTGAGAGGGATGAGGAAGAAGGGCTATTTGATTCACTGGGGGTCTTCCTGTCTTCCCCTGAAAAATTAAAACAAACAAACCAGGTCTGTTATTTAGGAGATGAAAACCTTAGAATAATAGCAATTATGGGTGGGGGAGAGTTGGGGCCTCATGGCTATACCTTCATTCAGGGAGCACACGCTGAGGTTTCCTGTTTTGCCAGTGCTGGGTCCCAGGTCCCAGTCACGTATGGTGAGGACATGTGGTTCTTGGGCCAAGAGTAGATATTCAATTGGCAAGTATTTATTGGGGTCTTATAATAATTAAAATTATAGCTAAGATGAACGTGTTACCAAGTTCTAGGAACTGTGTCATGCTTTAAATGCATGATCTTGTCTTAGCCTTTCAAAAATCCAATGAGCCACGACTATTATCATCCCCATTTTACAGAGAAGGGAAGGGAGGCTGAGCCAGGTTAACGTGGCCTTGGTCACGCGGCTAGAAGTGGTGGACCAGACCTTCACTTGGTCTGATTCTAGCGCCTATGCTCTTCATCAGGGCACTGGGCTCTCCCTGAAAGCCAGTAGTAAACAAATCAAGAGGCCAAGAAAATCTAGCGTCAGGAGACTTCTGCTTCTCTTCAAGATAGAATGTCCGAGACTGGACTGACCACTGCTACTGAAACAGTGAAAAAAACAGACAACATTTATCAAACGATAATCTTCACAACACTGGACATGAGGCAATGAAGAGGAGTGACGCCTGAGAGAAAGGACAGAAAAGAGGCGGCCCTAGGATCGCCCCGCTTCCCGCCTTGAGAGACTTCACCATCCAGGCTGCAGTGCAGGAATGGGGAACTACCTGGCAGACTCACTGAACTGAGGAGATAGAGCTGAGGCTCTGAGGACATTAACATGCCTGGACTTTGCAAGACAGAGCACCAGAGAGGAAAGAGAAGCACAGGAGAGGAACCTGGAGACCTGCAGATGGCCCCCCAAGGACATTCAGAACAGAAGAGGTCAGAGCACGTGTGTGCGGAAACTAGCCAAAGTTAAAGGGGAAACAGCCATCCGAAAGGCTTAAAGAACAGTGTCTGCTTCCACTGGCTAAATTAGAAAAGCTCATAATTCCCAAGGCATTGAGTAGAAAAACATTTACTAATGGGTAATGATTAGCCTCTCAGATGGAGCACTGCTCCAGACCTGCCTAACAAACCATAAAAGCAAGACCCTCAAAAGATCAAAGTTGCCAAATAATGCCTAAGACAAAAGCCAAGAGTATTTATATGGACATAAAATATACAGCTCCCAACAAGGTAACCATCACAATGTCTGACACCAAACAAAGACGATCAGGCATGCCAGGAAACAAGAAGACACTAGCCAAAAACAGAAAGAATAATCGACCAATCAAAACTTACCAGGAACTGACAACGGTGTTAGAATTTACAGAAAATGACATAAGAGCACTTATTGTAACTGTATTCAATATGTTCAGAAAGTTAAGTGGAGATAGAAACGATATAAAAAAGACCCAATCCAAATTCCGAGAGATGAAAATCATAGTGTCTGAGATGAAAAACAGACTGGATGGGATTATTAGCGACTTAGACATGGCAGAAGAAAAGATTAGTGAACTTGAAAATAATCGTAATAGAAATGATCTGAAATGCAACAGAGAGAAAAAAGAATCACAAAAATGAAAAGAGCATCAGTGAGCTGTGGGATGCCTGCTGGTAGCTTAACATAAGTTCAACTGAAGTTCCTAACGGGGTGGGGAGGGCAGAAAAAAAATATTTGAAAAGACAAAAATTTTTCCAAATTTGAGGAAAAACCATAAATTTACCGATCCAAAAAACACAATGAACTCTAAGCATAAGAAAGATAAAGAAATCCATACCAAGAGACATCATAATCAAATGGCTCAAAATGAGTGATAAAGAAAAAATCCTAAAAGCAGCCGGAGGAAGAAAGCTACATTATGTGCAGATGAACAAAAGTAAGTACGATGGCAGATTTCTCACTGGAAGCAATGCAAGTGGGAAGTTAATGGAGTGACCTCTTCAAAGTATGAAAGAAACAACTGTCAACCTGAAACTTTATACCCAGTGAGAATATCTCTCAAAAATGGAGGCAAAAGGGGCTTCCCTGGGGGTCCAGTGGTTAAGATTCTGTGCTTCCACTTCAGGGGTCATGGGTTCAATCCTTGGTTGGGGAACTAAAGATCCCACCTGCTATGTGGTGCAGCAAAAAAAAAAAAAAAAAAAAGACGAAGAAAAAGCTAAAAGAAATCATCACCACAGACCCAAATTGTAAGAAACGGTAAAAAGAAATTCTTCAGGCAGTAGGAAAATGACCCCAAATATAAAAAATGGATCTACACAAAAAGAATGAAGAACACTGGAAATGATAATTACATGAGTAGACAAACTTTTCTTACTATTTAACATCTCTTTAAAATACAATAGAAGTAATTTTATTCAAAAATAATGTATTGTAGCATTTATAACAGGTAAATATATGATGACAATAACATGAAGGCTGGGAGAGGAGAAATTATTGTGAGGTTCTTATACTATATGAAATGGTATAATATCACTTGAAGGTAAACTGTAATAAATAAAAATGAACATTATAAACTCCAAATAACCGTGATTGATACATTGTTCACGTTCAAGAGACTCAATATTTAGATGTCAGTTGTCCCCAAGCCAATTCAATTCAACCTCACAGTCTTAGGTTAGTTTAGGGTTGCAAATATAAGCAGACTGTGCTTCAGTTCCTTTCAAATCAGCAAATTAAGTGATTTGGTGATTGCAAACTCTTAGAAACAAACTTTATTAGGAGATTAAAAAAATGTCATATTTTGTATATAGGCATAGTGGTTACATCTAGTATATCAAATGATCAGCCTTATGCTTGTTTTTTTAAAATGTGGTTTTCAACATTTTTCTGGAGTCACCATGAATTACTTGTCCAATTAAAACATGTGTGAAAAAAGAGGAAGGAAAAATATTTACCAGTTTACAACATTGTCAATGTTTCTGTTTTAAGAGCTGTACTTATGCCTAGAGCACCCAACTCTTCCTTCAGTTGACAATTTAAAAAATCTTGCTCCTTAGCAGAAATGCACTTGGTTCCTGGACAGACAGGCAGTGACCTCACTTACTGACCCACGTGGAGGGATGGAACATGCCTTTAACCTACATTCCTCCTTTGGTACCAGGAGAGCCAGTACCATGACTGCCAGTCTCTTATCTAAACACTGAACCAGTTCAGTCACATTTTGTAGACAAACAGACTATTTTCAGTGGGGGCCCTGAGTCCCTGGCATTGCCTCACCAAATCCATCCTCTAAGACTGGTCTTACCAACAGAACATTGTGCATGATTAAACCAGCTTTTAGAACTAAAACAGATAATTTTGGGGAGTTTGCTGGTGGTCCAGGGTTAAGATTTTGCCCTTCCACTGCAGGGGACACAGGTTCAATTTCTGGTTGGGGAACTAAGACCCTGCAAGCTGCACATTGTGGACTAAATAATTTTAATTACCATCTTTAAGAATAGCTTCAAGTACCCTCAGGCTTATGGCACTGGGGAGAGCTACCTAAATGAAGAAACGTGGATTTTCCAGGCAAGAATACTAGAGTGAGTTAACATTTCCTTCTCCAGGTGATCTTCCTAACCAAGGGATCAAACCCAGGCCTCCTGCATTGCAAGCAGATTCTTTATGGACTGAGCAGCCAGGGAAGCCTACTATACAGGAGCTGTGGCAAATACTCTGGGGTACAGCATGGGGAAACAAGCCCAGCCCACTCACTTTGTCATCCTCTGTCTACACAGCTTCCTTTCCCCCCTCACACATCCCCCTTTGCTGTATCTGTAGGGAGTGAGCCAGGGTGCCCTTGTCAGCCCAATCCAAGGCTCACTATGATCCCAGCAGTCATTGATCTTCAGCATCACAAAGATTTCTGGTGGCCACCTGTGCACAGGTGATGCAATCTCAAACTCTAGGGCGGCCAACTGAAGAGATATTTTGTAATTTAAAATGACAAAAATTGAGTAACTGAGCCCAGAAAAAATACCAACCCTCTTTCCGCCTCAATGCAAATACCATTACACTTTTGGTGTTCTTTTTATTTTTTAAAAAGTAAACATCTCAATTTAAAAATTGTTGCCATTAATTGCACAGTGGTTAAGAAGAAGAACTTAAGATCCAGAATACCTGAGTTTGAATGCCATCTGTCCCACTCAGGAGCTGTATGACCTGGGACAAGGTATTTAACTTTGTGCTTCAATGATCTCATCTAAGAAATGGGAATAATATCAGTATCTCATATATTTGTTGTGAGACTCAAATGGGCTTCTATATGCAAAGCACCAAGAACAATGCCTGGTTCATGGTAAGCATTGTTGAAGACTATATTATTGTATTATAAAATATAACATACAATATTTATAAAATATAATAATAACTTTTATTTTCCAGTGCTGTTGTATATGCCTGACATACAGTTGCCTCTCAAAAAATTTATAAAAATAATTATGAATTAACAGTTTTAAGTGATAGTATTATATCCACGGAGTAAACTTATTCTGCATGCATGTGTGAACATGCTAAGTTGCTTCAGTCATGTCCGACTCTTTGTGACCCTATGGATCATAGTCTGCCAGGCTCCTCTGTCCGTGGGATTCTCCAGGAAAGAATCCTGGAGTGGGTTGCCATTTCCTCCTCCAGGGGATCTTCCCGACCCAGGGATTAAACCCACATCTGTTAGGCCTCCTGCATTGGTAGGCAGATTCTTTACCATTAGTGCCACCTGGGAAGCCTTAAACTTACCCTACTCTCCTAAAATATTTCCTTAAAATTAAATTTTAAATTAAAATTAATATTCTATTGGCTGCTTTTATTTTTCCTACAGATAAATTCCCAGAAGTGGGATTACTGGGTCATAGTACATTACATTTTCAAGGCTCTTGGTATATACTAATTAGTTTTCAAAAGTTCTGCCACTTTGCACGGCCATGGCCACAGGAGGATCAGCAGCTTCTGGCAACAGTGGAGAATATTATAAGATATGCTCCTAACTTAATAGGTGAAACATAAGCCACTTCTGAGTTTTAGTTTGACTGCTAGCAAGGTTGAATATTTTTCCTGATGTTAAGTGATTAGTTTTTATTTCTTTTATTGTGAATTGACTGTTCATGTCCTTTGTAAATTCTTCAACTGGAGACTTGAAGTGTTTCTAACCAGTTTATATGAATTTTCCATGCTGTAAATATATTAACCTTTGGTCATTTTTATAAACATATTTTACAGACTGTGGTTTTTTAGTTTTCCTTCTCTTTTGCTTTTCTTTTGCAAACAGAAGAAACTCTCC
Source organism: Giraffa tippelskirchi (assembly GCF_054371585.1). Taxonomy (NCBI): domain Eukaryota; kingdom Metazoa; phylum Chordata; class Mammalia; order Artiodactyla; family Giraffidae; genus Giraffa; species Giraffa tippelskirchi. The sequence goes on from NC_137285.1 coordinate 55,420,537, forward strand.
TGTGTCAAATCTCTTAATTTTTTTTCCTTTGTGATTTTGTGTGTCACTCAAGCTCTTACAAATCCTCCTTATTCTGGAAGTTTGATAAATATTCTATTTTCTTCAAGCCTTTCTAGGGTTGATTTGTTAACAGGGATGGGGTAAGTTATGTGAAATTATTTTGGTGTCAGTGTGACGTGAAGTACAGATGGTTGTATTTTCCAAATAGCTGTTCAAATTCCTTAATGTCATTATTGCCACATTTAAAGACTGCAGCAAAATTTGCATTGAGAAAGCACCAGAGGGAATATCGTCCCTTCCTGATGTTCTCTGCAGGGACAAGGAGCCAGAGAGGAAGAGGGTAAGGAAGAGTCATTGAAGAAACACTAAACAGCAGACAGTTCCTCAAATTCCTGCTCAGCACTTCATTCACCAGTGAGCCTTGGGTAAGAGGAGCCAATAAGGAAGTGTGAGGAAGGACGTGGATTCTAAGGGAGACTATGTAAAAATCTGCTATTCATGAGAGCTTATCCTGTAGGTCACGACTTCACTTAGGTAAGAAGAAAGCACTCCAGATCTCCCAGGGTACTGTCACACAACATGCCCATTTTTATGACAGGTAAATCAAATGAGCAGGATTCTCTGGTGACTTGGTGGTGGAGGATCTGCCTGCGTGCATCTTCTTGATACAGGGATCGAACTCGAGTCTCCTGCGTTGGCAGGTGGATTTTTTTTTTTACCACTGAGCCACCAGGGAAGCCCCATTAGAGAATATACATACTGTTTTATATCATAACTTTGCAATCACACAGCTTGTTGATTACAGACATAGACTGACATATTTGGGGGCACATTCAAACACCTCAAAGCAGCAGCTAGATCCAGGAAACCCTCATTGTGAGACCATTAGCTTATAACTAGGGGTCAGCAAACTATAACCCTTGGGCCAAATTTAACTTTGTGTTTTTGTAAATCAACTTTTAGTGGAACACTGTCCTGTCCACTCTTTTACATATTATCTGTGGCTACTTTCCATCCAATGGCAGGACTGAACAGTACTGACAGCAACTGTATGGCCTGAAAGCCTGAGATACTTACTATCTGGCCCTTAAGAAATATGCTGCTTAGTACCCCTAGCTTATAAAATAGCATAGAACCTTATTCCCCAATGGCAGCAGCACTAAAGGCTTCTACTGTGTTAAAGGAGAAACTTCTTTAATGCATTTCACTCTGGGCTCTCTGTACTAATAAACAGGAATCTTCCCCACTGTCTCAGAGGGAACAAGATCTTGCCGTGTTCCCTGTGGCAATGAGGTGAGTGAGTCTGCAGCGGTTACTCGGGAAAGTGAAGTTTCCAGTGATGACAATTAGGTGACGCCAAGTCCAACATTTCTCCAGGCATTAGTTTCTATGGTTTCCTTGGGGTGGTGTGGAGAGGGCTGTGGATCGGGGCTGGAGAAAGAAGGTTCTCGGCTGAGTTGAGGAGCACTTTGGGGTGGAGAGGGTTAGAAGAAAGGAAAGTATAACAGAAAAGAGAGAAAAAAACAGTCTGAAAGCCAGTGGAAATGGAAGTGAGGCTGGCCTCTCCCTTCACTGGCCACTCCAGAAATGCTGAATTTAATTTGTCTTGGATGTGGGTTTCCCAGCTCACCTGCTGCCCACTGTGCTAACGTAGTTACAGTCAGAAAACTAACTGTAAAGACGCACCTCCTTGCTCAGCATAACGGCTCTCTGCAGACCTCGAGTCATAGCTGCTCAACTTACTGACAAAAGCAAGCTTTTATTGCTATTGGCACCACGGAGCCAAGGCGGCCAGCAAAGCACACAGAGATGATTCTCGTCCATGCACACTGTCAGCATAACTGTCAGGGAAATTCCCCTTCCCAAATCCTTCAAGGGCCCAGGATGCAAGAGGCAGATCCACTGCCTGGGGCTGGCAGTCAGCAACCTCTCCTAGTGACTTGTAAGCAAAATGCAGGGGGAGCTCCTCTTCATTGTCACTTAATGACTGCATGCTGGTGTCATTCGTAACCATCACTTGGGAGAGGATGAGTGCATGGTGAAGTCAAATGTTAACATTCTCAAATGGATGGAGTTAACCAGCATGGCCTTAAAGGAAAGGAAAGCGCTGGCAAAATCTTGGCTGCAGCCTTGAGTGTTTTCAGGAGAAGCTGGTTTTCTTTGCGCTTGAACAGAGCTGCCATTCATCGCTCTGGACGGGGGCGGGGGGCAGGGCTGCAGTTTCAGGGAAGAGGAGGGGAGCCCGCAGAGCTAGGTGCGCTGGGCTGACCCCAGAAAACAGAGAGGGGCAGCCCTCTGCCCAGGGTTGCCAGGGGCCATCAGAACAGCGTGGACACAGAGAGTGGGCTCCAGCAGCAAAGTGTTCAGGGCTGGTTGTAGACCTTGAAGAGAACACCTGATCTCTGTTAAGCCTCAGTTTCTCACCTGTGTGGTACACCCACAATAACACGGACGGCAGAGGGTGGTTATAAGAGATCTAGGGTGCAAAGGCACAAGCCTAGGGCGTCGTAAAAGCTCCATGACTGTTACCTATGATGGTGACAACTGGGATGAGGAACAAGCAGGGCCTCTCAACTGCATCTGAGCCTGTGAATATGTCCGATTGGCAGGGCATAAGCCGGGCCAGGCAATGGCCTTGTGGCTACAGGGCAGCATCTTCTTGGAAGGAAATGTCATGGCGACGAGGGTGCCCCTGTCAGGCAGGGCGGCGAGGGCTGGAGGAGAGAAGGGAGGGAAGGGCCGACAGGGAGGGTCACCTGTGTGCTTGGTGCCGATGTGTGCCTTTATCTCCGCCTCCTCCATGGTGACGAAGTCGCAGGCTGTGCAGCAGATAGAGAACATCCACTGCTCCTTGTCCACGTGGAGCGACATGTGGCTGACAAACTGGACGTTGAGCTCTGTCTCAAATCCACACACGTGACAGCTGTACCGAAAGAGAGATGTGTGAGCTTCTAAATGGAGGCTACGCGGGAGCATGCGGTCCCCTCCCAAATCCCGACCTTGACATGCTTTGGTCCCACCAAAGGGCTAGGCATTAGGAAACTCTTCTGCTTTCTGGGACGGCTGTGAAGTGGTCACCGTGCCAGATGGATTAAATGCCCGCATAATGTAACAATCCCATTCATGCTATAATGATACTAAATAATCATACAGTTAATTCAAAACTACAGATTCCAGATGCTCTACATCATCTAACTGATTCCTTCGGGCAAAGGGATGCAGGACAGCCTGGCCAAGATATTAGCGGAGCTGGTGTGCCGACAAACTCACAAGCCTGAAAACTCGGGCTGTAAATAGCAACCACACCAAATACTGATTCACGGTTGAATATGGAAGAGAAACAGGCATCTCCAGGTATATAACACTGTGAAGGGAAAGGATGAAATACTTCCAGGGCTATTTCCTCACGGTTCTCAGACTCATTTTTCCTTAGGATAATTCTCAGGAAGCAGTGAGTGGCTCAGTGATAAAGGCAGGAGCTTCCTGGCTGTAGGGACCTCACAGCTAATAACCCCCAAGCCTTCCTCTCTCTGGACTCCACCCCATAGTGCCACCTCCATGACCATTTCCCTTTTAATGAACTCTCCCCGGCCACCCAAGCCAGGAGAGGAGACAGCGCAACACAGGGTTCAAGTGAAGTCAGTATTAAAAGGAAGCTCAGCCCTGAGGCTGAGATGAGACACTTGGTCACGTGTGCCCTAGCAGATGTGCAGGGAGTGTTGGAGAAAGTCTGGGCAGCCCAGACCAGCGGGTTCCACTGGCGGCCCACCTGTAATAGTAAGGGTGCTTCTTCCCATCACTGCCTTCGGAGGTGACGGCACTGACGATGTCCTCGGTGTCCGTGCTTACCAGCTTCACCGAGTGGACGGTCAGGTGCTGGTTCAGGTTTGCGCGGCATTTAGCAGCATAGGGGCACAAGTGGCATTTGTATTTTCTTTCCTCTGGGGGAGAAGGGACAGGAGAAAACCCAAACCATGCTCAGAAATGAAAGCCCAACACCTTGCAAAAGACCCCTTAGAAGTATCAAGGACAGGAGAGAGCAAATCTCATTTCCAGTGGGGACAAAGCAAACCCTCTGGAATTGTGAATGTCTAAAGAGTCTTCCGTGATGGATCAAGTGGTAAAGAATCCGCCTGCCATTGCAGGAGACACAGGAGACGCGAGTTAGATCCCTGGGTTGGGAAAAATCCCCTGGAAGAGGGCATGGCAACACTCCAGTTTTCTTGCTTGGGAAAGCCCAAGGGCAGAGGAGTCTAGTGGGCTACAGTCCATGGAGTCGCAAAGAGATGAACACAGCTGAGCACACGTGCACATAAAGTCTTCACCTGGTGGCTCCTACATTTATACTTTCAAAGATAAAAGGAAATTCCAGGGCAACGGGACCATCTGCTTTTTTTCTGGATACCCATAGGCCCCTCTTCCTGATAACGAGAGCCCCATACAGGCTACGAGAATCCTGTGTGTGTCCAAGCCCCCAGGTGTGGAGGTCCAGGATGGGTGCTGAGCTGAGGAAGGGGATGTGAGTCAGCCTGCCCAGGGCTGGTGTGTAAGACACACACCATCATTTTCCCTAAGCTCCAGGCCTGGGTCAGTCAAGAAATAAACACCAAGAAAATTAAAGGGAAAAAAAAAAAAAAGAATCAGATGAAATAATTGAATTGGAAATTTTCATGGTACATACATAAAAAACTTTAATTATATTTCTTAGTAAAATCCCTTTCATAAAACTGACAATGTTTTAGGGCCATTTTCAGAGTGGCATTCTGAATTCATTTGACTAATCAAGTAAATTAAAGTAAAAGGAGCCGGCTTTGCTTTTATGTACAGCTGAAGAATAAGAGATGGCGCCAGAGGAAGGAAAGGACATCTTCCTTTTCTGTCCTTAGTTCTGACTTTGTAATACTGGGCTTGCCTTAAAGAAAATACCTGTCTGTCTTATCTACATCACAGGGTAGAGTGCAAAAAAAAGTTTTTCTGCCACAAAATTTAAGGCATCATTATTATTATAGGTGGTCCCCAACATCTGAGGGGCTGGTGGCCAGGGCTCAGGCAGGGCTGGGGAAGAGCCCTACAGTGTAGAGATGGTAGTCTTTTCTTTAGAATTGTTGCATTTCTATTAATAAGTGAGGTTGTTAAGCTTTGATATTAAGATTGTTAAGCTTTGGTATTAAGGTTACAATTTCTCCGTAAAGTGAACCATTGAGCTTTCTTTCTCTTTTTCCTTTTTTTGGCCGTGCCCCTGTGGAATGTGGGATCTTAGTTCCCCAACCAGGGATCAAACCCTCACCCCCTGCAGTGGGAGCATGGAGTCTTAACCACTGGACCACCAGGAAAGTCGTTATCTTTTTCTATCATTTGGAGTAGTTTAACAATATCAGAATTTTCTAGTCTTGACAGGTTAAAAAAGAACCTAGCTGGAAAAGTTTCTGGACCTGATACTTCATATTGGCTCCTCATCTTTCCAAATTCCCCTTTGGCAACCAGTTTATTTGAGAAGGGCATGGCAACCCACTCCAGTATTCTTGCCTGGAGAATCCCATGGACAGAGGAGCCTGGTGGACTACAGTCCACGTTTCTCCCCACCAGCTTCGGTCAATTTTGGAAATTTTGCTTAAATTATCTATGTCATTTAAAGTTTTCAGCTTTTTTTTTTTGCCACTGAGTTTTACTTTATAAAGTTTTTACTTTATTTTACTTTATTTTCCAGTAATTCTTTAATAACACCTGTATTAGAAATCAGGCTTCCCAACATAAATGTCCATTAATAGATGAATGGATAAGGAAGATGTGGTAGCTACATCAATGAAATATTGCGTGTATGCATGCTAAGTCACTTCAGTTGTGTCCGACTCTTTGCGACCCCATGGACTGTAGCCCATCAGGCTCCTCTGTCCATGGAATTCTCCAGGCAAGAATACTGGCATGGGTTGCCATGCCTTCCTCCAGGGGATCTTCTTGACCCAGGGATTGAAACTGTGTCTCCGGCACTGCAGGCAGATTCTTTACCACTGAGCCACCAAGGAACCCCTAAAGAAATATTACTCAGCCATAAAAATAAATGAAATTTTGCTATTTGCAGCAACATGGATGGACTTGGAGGGTATTATGTTAAGTGAAATAAGCCAGACAAAGACAAATATTGTATAGTATCAATTATATGTGGAATCTAAAAAATAAAGCAAACTAGTAATTAACAAAAAAAGAAGCAGACTCACAGATAAAGAGAACAAACTAGTGGTTACTACTGGAGGGGAGGGGAAATTAGGGGCGGGGAAGCAGGAGGTACAAACTACTGGTGTGAGATAGACTCAAAGATGCATTGTACCACATGGGGAATATTTTGTAATAACTGTAAATGTATAAGAGAAGAAATAGGCTTCCTTTTTCATTACTAATTTTGAATACTTTCGCCTCCTTTGTTTTTCTTAAACAGACTTAAAGGGCTTTATCCATTTATGATCTTCTTCCTAGAATTTGTTTTTTTACTAATTCTTTATGATGAGCGCTAAGTTACTTTATTTTTGTTTTTCTTCCCTTCTAATTAAAACATTTAAGTCCATAAATGTTCCTCAGACCAGAGCTGCAGCTGTTTGTTCCAGGTTTAGGTATGAATGTTCTCCTTTCATTCCTCCTGGATGTCTGGAATTTGTGATTTTCTTCATTTCCTTTGATCTGATTAGGTAGGACATTTTATGGACCCTTGGTTATTTTAAATTTCATTGAAGTATATTCAGAGCATGTGGCATACAGAAGTTCTACTTTTCTGAACAAGTGAAAGTTTTCTTTGTGGCTAAGTATATGACTAAATTTGGTCTTTACTGGTTTAATATGTAAGATTCAAAATATTAAAAAACAGATATAAAGAGAAGATTAATCTTATTATACTAACACTGTCTTGCTTTCTTTTTTGTTTTGTGTGATATATAAAACTTTTATTTTATCATTTTCTGTTTCCTTTAAATAAGACACATTTGAATTTTTCAACACAGCTGATCTTCAGTGTAAACATTCAAACACTTCATTTTCTTATTTCCATCTTGCTTTTTGTTTAATATTGATTTTACCTCACTTCTTTCTGTCCTAGCTTATTACTGTTGCATTGATTAAGTTACTATTTATTGGGGTTTCCACTTCCCAACACTCAGAATCAACCATAAGTCTCTTATTTTACATAAATAAAGACAGACACTATTTCTCCACCAAGGTGCTCTTTCCCCTTCCTCCCACCTTCCACAATGAAATGAATCCAATAAGACCGAGTGCAGGCACCCATCCCCTATGCCTTCAAGATGAGAGCCATAAACTCCTTAGAGTTGAGAAATTTCACCTGAACACACCTAAATGTGAATCTTTTCTCATCAATCCTCCTTGAATGCAACAGATCCTTGCAGTACAAATAAAAAACTCTTTCCCGAACCTTATTTGAACGTACCGGGTAAAATGTCTTGAAAAGGTCAGGATAAAAACATTTATACCACTTCCTGGTTTAATTAAAAAAAAATTTTTTTTTTGTCCATACCAAGTGGCATGTGGGACCCTCAGTTCCCTGACCAGGGATCGAACCTACACCCCCAGGATTGGAAGCACAGAGTCTTAACCACTGGACTGCCAGGTTCTTGATCATGAAGAAGCTAGTGGTCCAGAGGGGAAAGGCCCCGACTCACCTGTGTGCAGAGACAGGTGTCGGGACAACGTCTGCTGTCGGCCAAATACTTTTCCACACACATCACAGGGAAAGAGCTGGTCGTTGAATTTCCAGGAGGGCAACCCGTTTCCTGCCTCGAGGACTATCTTTTCTGTTTCTGGGCCAAAAGAACAAAGCAGTGTGAGGAATAAACAAAGCAATGGAAACACGTTTCAGCTTGGTCAACATTCAACCTAATGTTCAACATTCAACACTCAACTTAAGCCAAGGCTTCCTTCTAAAGAAGGTGGCTAGTAAACTACAAGCCACCTCTGGTCTTCACGCTCATCTCCTGTCTCTAAGAAGGCCATTCTTGAAAACTGTGGTGGCAAATGGATCCCAATTTTAGTCAAGCCTCCCCTGGTTTCTCGCCTTCCTCACTAAAGATCTGTGGACCCAACCCTTTAGCAGGTTGACAGCATGGCTTAGCACTCTGTTCCAGATACAGTAGGCACTCTATGAAAGGTGCTGAATGAGTGAACGGTTGAGTTGCATGGTAAAATTCCAGAAATGCAGACTTTTGCCTGTGCGCATGTGCTAAGTCACTTCAGTCATGTCTAAATCTTTGCAACTCCACAGACTGTAGCCCGCCAGCCTCCTCTGTCCATAGGATTCTCCAGGCAAGAATATTGGAGTGGGTTGCCATTTCCTCCCGCAGGGGATCTTCCCCACCCAGAGACTGAATCTGCGTCTTCCGCGTTGGCAGATGAGTTCTTTACCACTAGCCTGGTGGGTTGCCGTCTATGGGGTCGCACAGAGTCGGACACGACTGAAGCGACTTAGCAGCAGCAGCAGCAGCAGCGCCATCTGGGAAGCCTGCAGACTCTTGCCACCAGACAGTAAATCAAGAATGCCAAAGCTCAGATTCTGATGTAAAAACAGATGGTTCAATCTCTTGAAGGATTACACTTTCATTGTCCTTTATGAACAAGACATTTTGCCCTATGTTCTGGGTTGTACAAAAATCCTTAGTGGGGAAACAGTAGTACACAGACTCAAGGATGACAACTGTGTACTGCTTGCTATGGTCTGAATGTGTGAGTCCCCGCAAATTCATACATTGAAACCCTAATGCTCAAAGTGGTGGTTTTTTAGAGGTGGGGTCCCTGGAAGGTGATTAGGTCATGAGGGTGCATTCTCATGAGTGGGATTAGTGTCCTTAAAAAAGAGGCCCCACAGGGTTCCCTGCCCCCTTTGCTGTATGAGGACTCAGCAGGACGTAGGCAGTCTGTGTCCTGGAAGAAGGCCCTTGCCTGACCACGCTGGCACCCTGCTCTGGGGCTTCCAGCCTTGAGGCCTGTGTGCAGTACATCTTTATTGTTCATAAGCTACCCAGTCTATGGTATTTTGTTACAGCAGTCTGAGTGGAGTCAGACTACTCCACATAAAACTCCCTCATGAAAGAGTATACAACCAGAATTTCCCCCAAAGTCTCATGATGCTTGGTAAAATGAGAGCCGCAAGTCATCTGTAAGTAATTCAGAGCCGTGAATGACCTGCGTGGACCTTAATACCTTCTTCTGACATTTTAAAAAGGTTTTATTTTCTTATTATCATCCATTGGGTTACCTTTAATTTTCTATCCTCTGGCCATGGGATGCTCCAGTCAAGAATACTGGAGTGGGTTTCCATTTCCTTATCCAGGAGATCTTCCTGACCCAGGGATCAAACCCACCTCTCCTGCTCTGCACGTGGATTCTTTACCAATGAGCCACCAGGGAAGCTCCATGTTGCTTCTCACTGAACTTAAGGATTACATAAACATTCCTTCAACAGTAACATAAGGAGAGAGGTGATAGAATACCAAAAAGAGGGAAGGGGACACTCTTGTGAGGACACTTGTCTGGGCCCACTACAGCTTTCAGCCTCACGCTGAAGAGCAAGACAATTTACTGAGTCAGTATCTTGTCCTTTATCTCAGTAAATTACTGTGAATGTTCCTACAGCACGGTGGTGCTTCATACAACCAGATACCACGTGGCCATAATTAAATGGTGGAAGGAACTTTCCATAAAATCAAGCAGACGAAAACATTCAGACCATCGGGCAGAGACAACATCAGAACAAAGAACCTGATTTCCGCTAGTTTGGTGAAAACTGCTTCCCAAATACAAAGACAGGCTTCCACCTGCATTTGGGTGAGTCAACGGGATCAATTTTCATTTGAATTCAGACTTGCCAGATAGTGTAATCTCAGGAAAGAAGAAGCAAATACGAATGTATGTTTGGAAGGGGCGGGGGACTGATGGCGAAACTGCAAAACTGTTTGCTGTGAGGCCCCTGCCAGTAATCCTAACACTGATAAGGCCCATGTATTGATTGATCCTTGTTTGTTAAATGTAGCTCTTTGGGCCTCAGAGACAAGATCGAGTCTTCTTATTAGAGAGGAATGTGTGACCACAAATCTCTGCAGGGGAAGAGGCGGAGCTGTGGAGGAAAGAAGGCGAAAAGGGAGCTACGGGACTCTGATATGTGAGGACAAGAACCACTCTCAGATGACTGTCCTTGAGTCCGAGCTGTGAGCATTTCTGCACACGGCATGAGAGGGCATTTCAGTAGCTCCTTTGAAGTGTGTAATCACAACAGGGCTTCAAAGGAGGATGATAATAATAATTATAAGGAGCGATGAAGAGGGTACAGGGTCTTCCAATACACTCCCAACAAGAATGAACTAATTGGGTCACAGACCGAACAAGCAGATGCAATTATAAAGAGAGAAGTCTCTTAGTAATGCTTTCAAGTATCAGTCACATGCTTGAGAAGTTGAAGCATCACGAAAAGTACAATTGCCTCCACTGGCCTAGAAAAAGGTTAGAACCATGAAGGCTGTGCTGTGGGGAAGCAGAAGGACTGCCTGCAGACACGGTGAGGCAGGGTCGGGGTGTTCAGCCCTGGTCAGTCCCACGCCCCGGCCTGGGCCCCAAGCCCTGTCCAGGGACCAGCTCCTCTCCCTCCTTGCTGTCTGCATTTGATTTGGCCACCCGTTGCCATTTCACACGCAGGAGCAAGGGGACCAGGCCATCGAAGCCTCATCCCAGAATGTGACCTTGAAATCAGATTGGGGTGAGGCTGGGTATGGAGATGCAGGGGCAAGAGGGGAATTACAACTCTGCCCAAACAAGTACTGAAATCAAAGACTTGCTCTTCTTTTCCCTGAGCTGAAATGGAGCCCAAAGGGTGCCACGTTCTTCCACGTTTCCTGGGGATCACGTTCTTCCACGTTTCCTGGGGATGTCACCCGCCTGTTGTGAGAGAAACCTCAGAATCTGTTTTGATTCCTCCCTCTCTCTCTCTCTGTCTTTTAACACATCCAGTCGGTCACCAAAAGCTGCCCGTCTGGTTCGAGAGCAATAGCTGAATGTGACGGACGCCCTGCAAGGCTACGCCTTAGGACCACTGCCTGCCTTCTGGAAGCAGGGCTGGTTCCAGCACCATGGAGGCCTGGCAGCTGGGACCACCAGCTCTCCAGGACACATTCTGGAAGAGATCCGAGCACTGCCTGCAGCTCTTGAGGATCAAAAGTTACCAAAAATACTGTAAACTATTTAAATTGCAAACCCTAAAGATAAATGTTTATAAAAATGGATGTGGAGGCCTATACTAATTTCTTTGCATTAGTAATACAGACTGTAGCCCTGTGTTAAGAAAACCATCGTGGGGACAAGTAGCAAGTGCCCCTAGGGAGTGCATGTTTCGGCTTGATTCACAGTCACAGGTACCGCGTGCTCCATCATCTCCTTCTCCGGAAACCAAATGAACTGGCCCGGCTACTGCTTAACTGAGTCATCATCGCTCACCAGGAACACTGCCAAAGCCTCCTAAACACACCCGCGGGTACCATTCCACCAGCCCCTCCTGGAGGTTCCCGGATGACCTTTCTAAGGCACAAGTCAGGTCACGTCTCGTCCTGTGTTCCCAGTGGCTCCCCCAGGCCAAAATCCTCCTGCACAGAGCTCCTAAGATCGTCCACACACTGACTCCAACCATTTCCCCGCTTCGCCTCCCAAAGGCTCAGCGGAGTGGGCCACTCGCCTTTTGGAAACAAGCTAGTCCCTCTGGAGCCTTCAATGCTTTTCAGTCAACTATGCCTCCACCGGAAGCGACTCCCCCTCCCTCTGGCACCTCTTCCGCATACAGACTCCAGCTCATTTTCAAGCCCTGTCTCAGACTGTATGTATCTCCTTGGTCAAGCCTTTCCCAGTCCCCCAGCTAATGTGTCATTTTCCCTTCTCTGTCCCAAAGCACTTTTCTTGAATACACTATTGCACCACCCCGTCTCTTATTATATTATACATATCTTTTTAATATAGAGCACCCAGTGAGTTCGACATGTGACAGTACTCAGTAATTCTGTTCTCTGGCTTCTCCTCCCTATTAGAAGGTGAGTCATTGAGGGCGAGGGGTTCTGGAGGATTTATTTATGCATCCTGGGCATGAGCACAGACTTGATACATAGCAGGGGGGTAGGAGAGAGTTGTTGAAGAAGTGAATGACTGAATGAAAGGACCCAAGTTCGGCAGGGAATAAACATTATTCTTATTTTATACTGTGAAAGACTGAGGCTTGGAAACAGCATTAGTTAAAGCTAATGGCCAATTCAGGGTGAAAAAATAAGGCTACTTGCTTTCTGAATGGTGTCTTAACTCAACCCAAGAACCATGATTTAATGATTTTTATTAGAAATGTTTGCAGTCTTGAGCCATATCCCCAGAGGGCCTCTATCCTTACTTCTTCCCAATAACAAGCCACAGGATTATTCCCTTCAAGACATGTTCTCTGGCAGACACTGTTTTTTGGTTGACCCAACAGTCATTCTCAACTTTCCTCTCCCTGTCTAATTCCCACTATAGAGGCAGCTTGGGTGGTCATGTGCTAAAGTTATGACCAACAAAAAGGCTTTTTGCTTTCCTGATAGAGAGAAAGATATACTTGGTATTGGCCCTCTTCTTTTTCTTTCCTTGAACACAGAGATGATGCCTGGGATTACGGCAGCCATTTTGGGCATATGAGGCCTGAGGCAAAAGCCAACCTGTTAAGTATGGAGAAAGGGAAAGATGAAAAATGTCTGGGTCCTGGATGGCATCTTCCAGTAGCTGAATAAATGACTGAAACCACCCACTCTGGACTTACTTTTTGGATAAGGAAAATAAACCACTATTTGTTTCAGCCACTGTTAGTTGGGTTTTCTTTTACTTATGATGCTCTTAACTGAAACTCCTCCTATGGTTACTCTTTAACTGAGGACTTTGGAAGTTAGGTCTGCCTTTGACAAGCTGTATTCCAAAATTCCTGGATCCCGTGAAGAACTCTCCATATTCGCTGTCAACAGCAGTAAGTGTACAGCCAGCTGAGCATATTTCCATCTTAGTTATCTTCTGTTCTCCTCAAAAAGAAAACTTTTTAAATTAAGAAATTTGCTTTTTTAAAACTTTTAATTGAAGCATATCACGTAACAGAAAAATTCACATAACACTAACTGCTTTGTAATCAGTGCAAAATTTGGAATACAGATATTATTTTTAAAAATTTGCTCTTACTTCCACATCCCTTAATATTTGTTTCATTATTTTAAGAAGCTGTGAATAATTTTCTTCATTTCCTTTATAGTAAAACACTTATTTAATGATTAAGCCTGGTGTGCTGCAGTCCATGGGGTTGCAAAGAGTTGGACATGGCTGAGCGACTGAACTGAACTGATACTTTTTAATACAGTGTCTCAGAGGATTCTGTCCCCTACAAAGCATTTTATTTCCCTTTATCCTCTTATACTCTGGTTCGTGAGATATCCATAAATTTTTCCCGTAAATTCCTGGCTACTCGGTACTATTTGAGTGGATGTCTTTCTTTCTACTTTTCCACCCATGATATTCACTTTGAATATCATTTGGATCTTTCCCTCTTCCTTAAATACATTTTTGTTTTAAGTGAAGTAATAACTAGGTATGCAGGAGTAAGCACTTTTATCTCTTATAGTATGGTTCAGAATATAGAAAGAGGGTATTTGGAGAGTCACCCCATCTTAGCAGTCCCAGTATAAGGCTCTTAGCTCCTTCCCTTTGTGGTGAACGCTCTTAGCTCCTTCCCTTTGTGGTGAACTGAGAACTCTCATTCATAATGATGAGGCTCAACAGCCAAGAGATAGGATGCCAGACTCGCCTCTTGTGATCTAGTGATCCGAGGGGACAGGTTTCATTTTACGTACAGGTCCATCAAGTATTTCTCCAAAAATTTCCATGCGATAAACCCATCTGGTACAGATTGGGAGGGCGCTTCATCAAACTCTATGTGACAGAACATTGGATCCAGTAGAGGACTCAGCTTTCTTTGAATCCAACTCCTTCATTTCCAGGAGGATGAAACGAAGCATAAAATTCCAGGGCCTCTTCCATCTCACTGCACCTCACAACATGCACAGGTTTGAATAACAGAATCAAGGTTTCCAGCATAACTAAGGCTCAGGGAGGAACCTTAAGGATCATTTTGTTCAATTCTCTCTTCTTACATATAAGGAAACCGAGGCCCAGAGGACTGAAGTAATTGCTCAGGTACCTGGCTAGTGACTCTGAGAGTGGAGTGACCAGACTGGGTCTCACTGAAGCTCCTCTAAGCCACATGAACTCACAGACAATGTTTACATCAAACAAGGGAGGGATTTTTCTTTCTCCTCCTGTGTTTTGGCTCAGAGTTTAAATTATTGGTTACAAGTGGACATATGTAATTTAGCAATAATTCACAGACACTAGGATTTATTTCCACCTCTCTCTCTCTTTTTTTTTAATTGGAATTTGGTTGCTTTACAGTGTTGTGTTAGTTTCGGCTGTACAGCAAAGTGAATCAGTCAGATGTATCCATATATCCCCTCTTTGGTGGGTTCTCTTCCCGTTTAGGTCACCACCGAGCATTGAGTAGATGTGCTAACCTGTGCTGCACGTAGATTCTCACTAGCTTTCTACTCTGTATGTGTATATGTCAATCCCTCTTCTTGAAGGTGTCAGCCTAGAATATTTCCAGCCACAGAGAAGTCAGAGACCAATATGTCATGAAGTAGAACAAAGAAAGAACAAGAGGAAGATCAAATGGGAAAACTCTGTGAACTACTTCCCTTTGGGCCTTTCATTGACATTTGGGGAACATTTTTGTTAAACAAACAAACAAAACCTCTCAAAGAAGAAGAGGGGCAAAGGAAGGGACTTTAGTTTGCTTTTCAGCTTTAGCATCGTTTAGCTCCCTGACTGGTGTATCACCAGGCTTTGTTACTGTGTTTGTGTCAAAGGATCCCTGTATCTCCTGACAAAATAATCCTCTCAAAGAACCATCTCTCAACCTGACTTTGGCAAGAGGCATGTGGAGAGAGAAGGATTTATTTGGTTAAAGTCATAAGCAAAAGATTGGCCAAAGTGTGACCTCAACGCATAAGTAACTGTCCAGATTGACTAAATCTGCATCAGCTGCTCAGTGTGGAAGAGGCTCTGGGTTTTCCATGATGACAGATGGTACTGTGATTCTTTCTTTCATCATCAAGCCTGGAGAGTTGTGAGGCATATCTCATATGAACGTCTGAAACCCTTGGCTGAGAGTCCATACTCTTCTATAGGTTAAAACCTATCCGGTCATTTCTAGGCAAGGCACGTGGTTTTTCTGGTAAGTCCTTTCCCTGCTGGTTCTGACCTTTGGTTTCATGGGCTTAAGACAAGCTGCTGCCTTCTGAGGGTTGCTTGTGAATTAAGGAGAGCCAGTCATGCTTTAGGACTCTTTGGGGGTCAATATCTTTGAAGGGCTACAGTTCATAGGGTCACAAAGAGTTGGACACGTCTGAAGCGACTCGCACCGCACACACAGGCAATCTTTGCTATAGTGTTTGCAGTTCTGTCCTTTACAGATTTCTTGTAAAGGTCACTGCAACTTAGGGTAATCTGGCAGGTCCTAACAGATCTTTATTTTGGGGGGCTCCCAAATCACTGCAGATGGTGACTGCAGCCATGGAATTAAAAGACACCTGCTCCTTGGAAGAAAAGCTATGGCCAACCTAGACAGCATATTAGAAAGCAGAGACATTGCTTTGGTGATAAAGGTTTGCATAGTCAAAGCTATGGTCTTTCCAGTTGTCATGTATGGATGTGAGAATTGGACTATAAAGAAAGCTGAGTGCTGAAGAATTGATGCTTCTGAACTGTGGTGTTGGAGAAGACTCTTGAGAGTCCCTTGGACTGCAATGAGATCCAACCAGTCCATCCTAAAGGAGATCAGTCCTGAATATTCATTGGAAGTACTGATGCTGACGCTGAAACTCCAAACTTTGACCACCTGATGTGAAGAACCGACTCACTGGAAAAGACCCTGAAGCTGGGAAAGATTGAAGGCAGGAGGAGAAGGGGACGACAGAGGATGAGATGGTTGGATGGCATCACGGGCTCGATGGACATGAGTCTGAGCAAGCTCCGGAGTTGGTGAGGGACAGGGAGGCCTGGTGTGCTGCAGCCCATGGGGTCACAAAGAGTCGGACACGACTGAGTGACTGAACTGAACTGAACAGATCTATTAGGTTCCCTACAACCACCTCTCTGCAGGTCTTGGTGCAACCAAATTCCCCTTTAAAGATGATTCCAAATACTTTGCCAAAGTAAGGGATTTCCCACTGGTCAAGATGTCAGATCAAGGAATAGCTAAGCTAGCAGAATTCAGCAAGAGTCAACCTGTGCTTGATGAAAAATACTGGGCAGAGATTTTTAGGTATAAAAGAGTTCATGGTCCTGATCTTTCTGGGGGCTCATTTCAAACTTCAGTTCAGTTCAGAAGCCCTCATCTCTATATAACTTCACCTTATCAATCAATCCATTAGGAATTTGTAGGAATTTGGATGTTGCTTCTACATTTTTCCTCTACTTGTATTCCCAAGATCAGTGGACACTCCATAAATGCTTATTGAATAAATGAGACCATCATACCCCCAAGATCATAACAGGTGAACTAAATGGCAACCAAGTTTTCCATTGCAACATGGACGCAGACTGACAATATTGATACAGGAGTGACAGCCAAGGGGCTCTGGTTATTATTCTCGCCAGTTACACGGACCAGTGAATACGTCTCTTCTTAATGACGACGATGAGATCTGAAGTCTTAGCCAATGCCCTCAGAATGTCCCCGTGTTGAGAACATTCATAAGGCTTTGTTAGAAAACTATCAGGCCTGGGAGCTGTCCTTCTCGTGTCTTTGTGGCAGACACTGACTGCTCCCTGCTTACTCAATAGCTAACAGAGCTACAGTTTTTTTCTTTAGGGTAACACTGTGCCTTGTTAAAATAAAACAACATGCATTTCCCTTCCCAGCTTCCACTGCTGTTAGGGTGTAGCCCTAAAATATGGTTCTGGTCAATGCAATTCATCCTATTTGGGCAGCTTATCTTCCTTATGCAGAACAGCATCAGAGTTTCTTAAAAGTAGATTAGACCCTGCTATATAGCACAGGCTGCTCAGCTCAGGGGTCTATGGTGACCTAGAGGGGTGGGGTGGGGGTGGAAGGGAGGTCGAAAAGGGAGGGAATATATGTATACATATAGCCGATTCACTTTGTCGTACAGCAGAAATTAACACAACGTTGTAGAGCAATGATGCTCCAATGAAAAAAAAGGTCCATTCAGAGAATAACGCATAATTAAAGCCATAGGCTTCATGTATGGAGGATTTACCACTGTGCCAGGCACTGTACTACGCATGTACACATATTACATAGGAACTTATAACAGCACTATGGTGAGATACTATTGTTACCATTCCCATTTTCCAAAAAAAGGAGTATCAGGCTCAGGAAGGTTGAACAATGGATTCAAGTTCTCCCAGCTGGTAAGTGACAGCCTAGCCCAAACCCAAGTCTGCTGCTGCTGCTAAGTCACTTCAGTCGTGTCCGACTCTGTGCAACCCCATAGACGGCAGCCCACCAGGCTCCGCCGTCCCTGGGATTCTCCAGGCAAGAACACTGGAGTGGGCTGCCATTTCCTTCTCCAATGCAGGAAAGAGAAAAGTGAAAGTGAAGTGTCTGACCTCTTCGCGACCCCATGGACTGCAGCCTACTAGGCTCCTCTGTCCATGGGATTTTCCAGGCAAGAGGACTGGAGTGGGGTGCCATTGCCTTCTCCGAAACCCAAGTCTATACGGCTCCAAAGCCCAACCCCCCAACCACTCATTACATTATATAATTATACAAGATCAGTGAAGAAAATTCAAGGGTTCTGATTTATTTCACCACCGACAAATCTATCTGCTACAATCTCGATTTGTTACAATTTAAATTTTCCTAAATTCACCAGCCATAAAGAAGAAGCATCAGGACAGCATGAATTTAAAGAGGGGTTTGTTGGGGCAACCCAAATACTGACCCCAGGACCTGGACAGAGACAGAACGGTGAAATGTGGAGCCCCCACCTTCCTTCTCTTGCCTGATTCCTCCCGGGTGTCCTTCTAGGTCTTCACTGCTGATGGGTTGCTGGATATCAAAAAATCTGAGCACCAATTATGTAAATTTTAATTAAATCCTTTTAGGCCAGCCTTCACTGGCCCCAGAATAGGACCCTACAATGACTGTTCTTTCACCTTTTCTTAGAAAAGGAACAGGCATTCAAGTGTGGTGCTACCCCATGACTATATTAGGTGATGGTGAATCTTTATATCCAAAAGAGTTTTCTTCTACAGATTATCATATCGTATGGGCACATATGAGAACATCTTGAGGGAAAACATTACCACTGCTAGGGCAAATGGGGGAATCATCTCTTCTTCCCCTTGTATATTGCTGAACTCGGTGTTCCACATTTATTTACTGAATAAGGGAGACAATGAATAAACTAAAAGCAGATCACCATTGTTAAAAATTTTAACTTTCTAAAATACTCTAAAACGTGAAAATTCTAAATATTTTAGACTTCCTAAAATAAGTTCTACAATACTAAAGAATTTAATGTTCATTTACTTCTACACGTGATTGGAGCCAAAAGGCCAAGAAGCGTGTTCATTTACTGCTAATATTATATGATGTGCTATGTATCATGCCTATAGAGCATTTTTAAAATATTTAATGTTTGTTTTTAAATTCAAGTCACAGTCATTTCCAAATATTATTCAAGTAAGCCCCTAGGTACTCTGTTGTTCCCTTCACTGAGACTGGAATCCACCGGTTGTCTCAATTATTCTAGTTCTCTTTTCTTATGGACAAGCCTTGATCATATCACCCATTCCTTTAAAGATTTCTGAATTTCCTTAAAGCCCTTATCAGTTCCCAGACACTGCAGTATTCTTGCGTGACCACATCCAGTTTCAAATTTTCAGTCTTCTTTTCTCTCTGCTCCTAATCTATTGAATTCTGTATTAACAGAAAATATAACTCTTCAGTTTGTCTTTCTCTTGACCTTGAGTTTTAGCACATTATACAATTTGTGTTAGATGATGGTAGATTTAATATTTGAAGGCAACACTCATCACAAATATTTTTCTCCTGGACCAGAAATACTATCTATTTGATTAAGCAAAGTTACATGTTTTTATGTGATGAAGATTTCTGTTTGTTTCTTTAATTATTTTTCTACAGGTAGGGCTTACCAACATGGGATTGGGAAGTACCTCTGTTAATAGTATTTTCAAGCTGGTTTTATAAAAGGCAGAGGAACCAGAGACCAAATTGCCAATATCCGCTGGATCATCAAAAAAGCAAGAGAGTTCCAGAAAAACATCTATTTCTGCTTTATTGACTATGCCAAAGCCTTTGACTGTGTGGATCATAATAAACTGCGGAAAACTCTGAAAGAGATGGGAATATCAGATCATCTGACCTGTCTCTTGAGAAACCTGTATGCAGGTCAGGAAGCAACAGTTAGAACTGGACATGGAACAACAGACTGGTTCCAAATAGGAAAAGGAGTACGTCAAGGCTGTATATTGTCACCCTGCTTATTTAACTTATATGCAGAGTACATCATGAGAAACACTGGGCTGGAAGAAACACAAGCTGGAATGAAGATTGCCAGAAGAACTATCAATAACCTCAGATATGCAGATGACACCACCCTTATGGCAGAAAGTGAAGAAGAACTAAAGAGCCTCTTGATGAAAGTGAAAGAGGAGAGTGAAAAAGTTGGCTTAAAGCTCAACATTCAGAAAACTAAGATCATGGCATCTGGTCCCATCACTTCATGGAAAATAGATGGGGAAACAGTGGAAACAGTGTCAGACTTGATTTTTTTGGGCTCCAAAATCACTGCAGATGGTGATTGCGGCCATGAAATTAAAAGACGCTTACTCCTTGGAAGGATGGTTATGGCCAACCTTGATAGCATCTTTAAAAGCAGAGACATTACTTTGCCAACAAAAGTCCGTCTAGTCAAGGCTCTGGTTTTTCCAGTGGTCATGTATGCATGTGAGAGTTGGATGGTGAAGAAAGCTGAGCGCCGCAGAATTGATGCTTTTGAACTGTGGTGTTGGAGAAGACTCTTGAGAGTCCCTTGGACTGCAAGGAGATCCAATCAATCCATCCTAAAGGAGATCAATCCTGGGTGTTCATTGGAAGGACTGATGTTGAAGCTGAAACTCCAATACTTTGGCCACCTCATGCGAAGAGTTGACTCATTGGAAAAGACCCTAATGCTGGGTAGGATTGGGAGCAGGAGGAGAAGGGGACGACCGAGGATGAGATGGTTGGATGGCATCACTGACTCGATGGACATGGGTTTGGGTAGACTCCGGGAGTTGGTGATGGACAGGGAGGCCTGGCGTGCTGCAATTCATGGGGTCGCAAAGAGTCGGACATGACTGAGCGACTGAACTGAACTGAACTGATGAAAGTATGTCAAAATGATTGGCAGCATTGACAATGTGTTACCAATAATAATAAGTAACACCATTGGCAAACATTTTATTTTTAAATAAATAAAACAGGCTATCTCCACAATAATATCATTGCCAATAATTTATTCATGGCTTTTCTTTAATGAGGGAAAAAGCTGTGGATTTAGATGTAGCTGAAAGAGGAACTGGGCTTCCCAGGTGGTGTTAATGGTAAAGAACCCACCTGCCAATGCAGGAGACACAGAGATACAGGTTCGATCTCTGGGTTGGGAAGATCCCCTGGAGGAGGGCATAGCAACCCACTCCAGTATTCTTGCCTGGAGAATTCCCATGGACAGAGGAGCCTAGTGGGCTACAGTCCATGGGGTCACAAAGAGACAGACATGACTGAAGCGAGTGAGTACCCATGCATGCGTGAAAGAGGAACTATATATACAACTAGTTAAGACTTACTTAGCATTTATGTTGGGCTTCCCAGGTGGAGCAGTGGTAAAGAATCCAACTGCCAATGCGGGAGATCCAAGAAATAAGGGTTTGATCCCTGGGTTGGGCAGATCTCCTGGAATAGAAAATGGCAACCCACTCCAGTATTTCTTGCCTGAAAAATTTCATGGACAGAGGAGCCTGGCAGGCTACAGTCCATGCGGTTGCAAAGAGTCGGACACAACTGAACAACCAAGCACACAAAAACACATAGCATTTATGTTCTTCCAGGCACTAGAGCTAAATCTTCTTTCTACATTATATCATTTAATCCTCAAAGCAACATGTTAAGGTTGTTCTCACTGTTATCCTCATTGTGTGTGATGCATGTTCAGTCACTTCAGTCGTGTCTGACTCTTTGCAACCCTATGGACCATAGCCTACCAGGCTCCTCTGTCCGTGGGATTCTCCAGGCAAGAATACTGGAGTGGGTTGCCATACCCTCCTTTAGGGGATCTTCCCGACCCAGAAATTGAACCTGTATCTCTATGTCTCCTACATTTGGCAGGTGGGTTCTTTTTTTTTTTTTAATTTTAATTGGAGGCTAATTACTTTACAATATTGTGGTGGTTTTTGCCATACATTGACATGAATCAGCCATGGGTGTACATGTGTTCCCTGTCCTGAACCCCCCTCCCACTTCCCTCCCCATCCCATCCCTCAGGGTCATCCCAGTGCACCAGCCCTGAGCACCCTGTCTCATGCATCGAACCTGGACTGGTGATCTATTTGGGTTCTTTACCATTAGCGCCACCTGGGAAGCCATATCCTCAATGAATGGATGAAAAAGAAAAAAAATCAAAGCTCAGGATACTTAAGGTATCAGCCCATTCTCACACAGCTGGTAAGAGGTAGAACCAAGATCTGAACTCAGGACCCCCAGTCTGGGAGAGTACGTGCCCTGGCTTCCCTTATACTGCACGTTAACATTCAGTATGTTCATCAGGCACCACCCTGTTTTTGTGAAGGATCTTTAATCTCTGCTTCAAAGCAGAAAAAGGCTGATAGCTGATGACCTTGACTTAGTGGGTTCTAAGGAAGCCAAAGTCACGTATTTAATTTTTCTCATTCCTAGATGGCAAGTGTCACTGCATTTTATGGTTTCAGATGAAAGTACAACCTTACCCAGCTGCCTTAGACACAAACATCCCTGTTAAAGAACAGAATGCAGCTACATCATGGAAGGTTTAATGTAAATTTAATCCTCTGCCAAACACATATTTTAACCATAAGGTATCTGAAGAATTGAACTTGTATCTTTGCAACCCCATGGACTATACAGTCCATGGAATTCTCCAGGCCAGAATACGGGAATGGGTAGCTGTTCCCTCTTCCAGGGGATCTTCTCAATCCAGGGATCGAACCCAGGTCTCCCACATTGTAGGCAGATTCTTTACCAGTGGAGCCACCAGGGAAGCCCATTTGAAAGTTCGGGCATTATTATTTTTAATATATTAGGTTGGTGCAAAAGTAATTGTGGCTTTGCATTGTTGAAATTTGCCGTTTGATATTGGAATACATTCTTAAATAAACATGGTTATGTTATACATCATTTTATTGCACATTTCTCATTTCATGGTTTTTTGCTAATGACTTTTACTTGCTGTTTATTTTATATTTATTTTAAACTAGGAAAATAACATTACACAAAAAGTAAATTTGAGTGATTTTCCTATTCAAATTCAAAATGGGTCGTAAAGCAGTGAAGACAACTCACAACATCAACAATGCATTTGGCATAGGAACTGCTAACATACAGTGTAGTGGTGGTTCAAGAAGTTTTACAAACGAGATGAGAGCCTTGAAATAGGAGCATAGTGGTGGGACATCGGAAGTTGATAACGACCAATCAGCTTCAATGATCCTCTTACAACTACACGAGAAGTTGCCAAAGAACTCAACATTGACCATTCTATAGTCATTCGGCATTTGAACAAATTGGGAAGGTGAAAAACCTCGATAAGTGGGTGCCTCATGAGCAGACCAAAAAAATCACTGGTTTGAAGTGTTGCTGTTCTCCTCTTATTCTACATGACAGCAACAAACCATTTCTTCATCAGATTGTGATGTATGATGAAAAGTGGATTTTTCAAGACAGCTGGTGAGGATCAGCTCAGTGGCTGGACTGAGAAGAAGCTCCAAAGCACTTCCCAAAGCCAAACTTGCAGCAAAAGAAAGTCATGGTCACTGTTTGGTTATCTGCTGCCAGTCTGATCCACTACAACTTTCCAAATCCCGGCCAAACCATTACATCTAAGAAGTATGCTCAACAAATCAATGAGATGCACCAAAAACTGCAACGCCTGGAGCCAACATTGGTCAACATAAAGGGCCCAATTCTTCTCCACAACAATGCCCAACTGCACATTGCACAACCAACACTTCAAAAGGTGAATACATTGCACTACAAAGTTTTGCCTCATCTGCCGTATTCACCTGACCTCTTGCCAACTGACAACCATTTCTTCGAGCATCTCGACAAGGTTTTGCAGGGAAAATGCTTCCACAACCAGCAAGAAAATGCTTTTACAACTACAACCAGAAGACGTTTTCCTCTTGTTTGGGAAAATCATCTTAGGGGTTGGAATCAAGGGATGTTTAGAAGATAGCTGCTCACCGTTTATGGATCCTGGACTTCAGTTGCAACACTTCCAGCCTCTGGCCACCGCAGCTCACTTCAGCCTGGCCCCACAATCCAAACTGACTCTGGCCATTCCTGTTACTGCTTGTGCTGAATTCAGTGGTTTTTATACACTCACAGACTCCCTCAGTTTGTCTCTCAAGTCTGAAGCTGAGGGTCGAGCCTGCCAGCTACCAGTTCTCTGTTCAGTCCTAAATGGTGGGTATTCCCTCCAATTCCAGGGCTTGGCCCTGTACTTGTGCTCCTAAATACATAGTTACACCACCCTCTAGGTTGTCTAGTTGGTCAATACATTGTACAGTGTTCACTGCATCCTTAAAGATTTGCGCATTTTTAAAATTTTCATTTCAAAAATCTGAATACAGCTAAGCATATACTATTTGTGAATTTAAAGTGTTAATGAAATAGTAAAAAAAAAAATATAGGAAAGAAAAGAAAATGCTTTCTAAGAGTTGGTTGAACCCCAAAGCATGGATTTTTATGCTACAGGAATAAGCAAACTTATTTCTGGTTGGCAAAAATGTGTTTACGGTAATGGTTCTTATTTTGATTAATAAAGATGCGTTTGAGTCTAGTTATCAATATAATGACTTAAAATTCACGATTCAAAACTGCAATTACATTTGCACCAACCTAATAACTAAATGAAAACTTGAAACCACTTCTATTTAATCATTTAAGGATAGAGTGAGAAGAGGATTTTCAGCTCACAAACCCAAAATGTAAACATCCAACAGCCTATGGATATGTTAAGGAACAGAAAATACTCAGTAATACAACTCCAAAGTAGCTGAGCAAGAGGAGAAATCTTAAAAAAAAAAGGATATTTTCCTTCCATTTCACTTTTCCAGTTGAAAAGCAAACAAATGCAAAAATATCAATGCAATATTTCAGTTATAAATCGAAATTGAGAAAAATCAAATAATAAATAATAAATTTGGCAATACGGAGACACAACCCTACTCCATACTGGAAATGAACCATATTTTACTTATGTGCCTTGTATTACTGTAGGTTGGTATGTATTTTTTCTCATATATTCTGATTTGGTCATTTTTGAAAGCATCTCTTCCTAGCCTCTCTTTTGACATAGATCTTAAATACAACAGACAATCAATAAATATTGGTTGATTTGATTAAAAATTTCACCAATTACAGGCAAAAGAGAGAAAATACGCATGACATGTGTACATTAATGTAAATCACCTGCAAATAGATAAGGCTGAGAAGCCCTAGCCTCTCCAGTGCTGTACCACTTCCTAACCCATAATGGGAAGTCACTACCTCAAACTATTGGGTTGGCCAAAACGTTTGTTTGGGTTTTTCCTGCTGCATCTTATGGAAAAACCCAAAAGAACTGATTGGCCAACCCAATATGATGACAGAGATTCAACATCCTTTGGAGACAGCCTCAGCAGAATCTTGGCCCCACCTTCTGGGAACCAGGTGAACTAGGAAGAAAGCTTCTACTACTGCTTCTACATTACAGAGCACCTGAGGTGTGAGCCAGCTACCTGCCTGCCTAGAATCAGACAGTAAAATCCAGACTGAGAGTGAACCAGTCTTGGCTAAGTGCCCTCCTCACCTCATCTCTCTGCCTCCCCAACAGGCTGAAGTTCAGGTTCTCAATCACACTACATACCAAAGGCTTTGCATATCTAATCAGTCTTCAAACCACACACTGTACTACAGAACATGTACATGGCGAAGAACAGATGTCACCATGAGAAGCTTCCTTTCTGCTCCTTCCCAGTTTTGGCGTGTGCACATCTGTAACCTTAATGCTGCAAGAACACAGAGTCTTGCATTTAATATTAATATGGGAACACGCAAATGCTCCTCGTGTTGGAACATGGCCACATTCCAATTTCAACAGTGCATGCCTGCTTTTCTTGCATATATATGATTTGCCTCAAGGTCCTGTTGGTGTTGTCTGAGCTGAAAATGTGGTCACAATCTCATCTCACAGGAGACACTGTCCGATGAAAGTCCTGGAGAGCTACATTTCTCATTTAAAAAGCACACCCATACCAAATACCTGTAAAGGCCAGTGGAAAAGCTCTTCACCAGTCAAGACCCAATTCACAGAACTATTTCTACCATTAAGGAAACCAGTAATACCTTCAGCAGAACAGAGCACTGAATAACACCAAGGCCCAAATACTGGTCTGACGGGGAACCATGGGTAAGAAACAAGTCTCCAATGGAACCTATTTCCTCTTCCAAAGTGAAGGTTTAGCCAAAAGATTAATAGCAAACTCTGAAACCTAGACTAAGCCTTTCAACCACACAGTTAGAATCACCGTCAGCTGCTTATGGAGAGTGACTGCGTCTGTTTCCCTCACTGCATTATTTATAGATAATATTAACCACAGTACTTAGGCACCAGGATAGTCAAAAGTATGGCTTTTTAACACTTTTTTTTTTTCAATTTGTTTATGTTCGGCTGAGTGGGGTCTTCGTTGCGGCATGCGGGCTCTCTAGTTGAGGCTCAGGAGTTGCAGTGTGCTGGCTCAGTCGCCCTGTGGCATGTGAGATGTTAGTTCCCCAACCAGGGATCCAACCAGAGTCCCTGCATTGGAAGGAGGATTCTTAACCACTGGGCCACCAGAGAAGTCCCAAAGCTAATCATTTTTGCCCCAAGTGACAGAATGGGGAAGAGCTAAATCCAATTTGATTAGGCTCCTGTGTAGGGGGCAAAGGGAACTTATAAGAAGGGAAGTGAGAGCAACTGTCATTTTTCTGACATTCTTTGCTCTACCTGATCAGCTAGAGTGGGATGAATTACACCAGTGGCTCCTCAACTAAGGCTTCTAAGTCCCTTCAACTGAATTTGGAGCCTGTCAGCCGACAAAGCATATAAAAATATGTAAGAGAGACTTGGTTGTTGATTCTGGGCATCTGTACATTTGGCCCACGTGGTTAAATGACCATGTCTGTATATGCAGATGGGCTTCCCTGGTGGCTCAGATGGTAAAGAATCTGCCTGTGATGCGGGAGACCTGGGTTCGATCCCTGGGTTGGGAAGATCCCCTGGAGGAGGGTATGGCAACCCACTCCAGGAGTCTTGCCTGGAGAATCCCTATGGACAG
The DNA here is from genome assembly GCF_054371585.1 of Giraffa tippelskirchi. NCBI lineage: Eukaryota > Metazoa > Chordata > Mammalia > Artiodactyla > Giraffidae > Giraffa > Giraffa tippelskirchi. The sequence goes on from NC_137285.1 coordinate 55,447,270, forward strand.
AGGAACCTGGCAGGCTACAGTCTACAGTCTACAGGGTCACAAAGAGTTGGACACGACTGAGCGACTAAGCACAGCACACACTGTATATAGATAAAATGACCTGCTCAATGCAGCAATAAACTCCAATGTGAACCACTCCCTGGGTCTCAGTGTCTGCTCATTCAAAAGGGTCCTCTATATCCAATGTCTTCTTTATCTTGTTAAATCAAAAAGGATGCAACAATTTAATTCCACAGGGTTGAAAACTTGCCATCTGCAACCATGGAGGGAAGAGCCTCTTCATTTCCCAGTTTCAGTGATTGGCTTGAAAGGAGGTTCTTTATTCTTTGAAGTGGAGGGCTGCTTAAGAATAAATGTTCCAAAAATAAATATGGATACATGCAGATACACAGATAGGTTTTCACTTGTCTGTGCAAACAGTATCTCTGGAGGGATGCCCTTGGAAGTGGTAACACTGGTTGAGTGGTGGAGAAAGGGGACGTGGGGGAGGAAGGGGCAGGGTCAGGAGCAGGGAATAGTGAACTGGTGGTGGGGAGAAGGGTGGGGGAGGTACTTATTTCATCACTTTCAAATTGAATTTCTAACCAACTCTGAACATTTAATATCACGTCTCCCTGTACCCCTTAACACCTGTGCAAGAAATATGGCAGCAGCACCAATAATAAAATTTACTACTGAGAGTTAACAATGCATTGGGCACTCTCTGAAAGTAAAGTACCTGAAATAAATTATATCATGGGCTCCTCCCAACAGCTACTGTGGTGGGTACTGTCCCCCTTTCATAGATACTAAACTGAGCCACACATACAAAGGGTATCCTCCCAAGGGACATGCCAAGTCAGAAGCAAGGTCAAAGGCAGGCATTCAGTTATGTTTTATTAAGAATTTTGGTCTTTTAGGGGCAGTAGCCCTGAGTCACACAATTCTTGGACCACATTTGCAATAATTATTAATCAATGGAACCCTTAAATAATATTTCAAAACAAAAATTAGAGGTTTTGAAGTCTCCCACAAACAAACCATATGTGGCTCAAGACAGAATGTGCTAGGTTATTATCTCTGTACTAAATAACAGAGACCCCATAGAACAAAGTACAGATCTTGCTCTTTAAGAAAAACTCTTTGCCTTTAGGTAAAATTATTGTAAAAAGCTTCACATTTGACCTTGACAGTCATTCCATCTACCGCTTTGATATAATAATAGCCAGAGGATTATCTTCCTATCAAGTTACAACTGTTCACCTGGTCACTCACATGAGTCTTATGCTTCTTTCAAGTTGGCCAAAGAGAGGTTTGTGAAGTCCTTGAACTTTAAGAGATTCTCAGCCTGCACAAGCTTCCTGAGACCGCCCTCTCCCCATCCCGACAACAAATGCTGCATCACGGGAAAAGTTATTTGTCTCCTTTTTCTCTGGAGCTTGTTCACCAGTAACGCGAGCAGCTTTCATTCTCACATGTTCCTTCTATGCTTTTCTGTTTCCTGTTTTAATTTATCTTAAAAAGAAAAAGAGGGGAAGTTTTCTTCTAGGGCTTGTTTCTTTAAGTCCTGGATAATTTTTTAAGCCTTATACTGTAATATATTGATCTTTAAGAGACCCAAGCTTCTGTAGCAGAAATGGAAATGATTTATTCTGGAAATTTTCACTGTCAGTGCTGTTAAACCCACATGCCCTCTGAATACTTAAAGCTTTAGCCAGTCTAGTAAATATTTTGATATGGGTCAGTCTAAATAACTTCCATTTCCATGTGATGGTGTGAAATTGTTTTCTTTATCATTTTGTTGATAGAACAGTTAAGTATTGCTATAATTAGTCACCATCATTCTCCTTCACTGAGTTTAAGAATAAATGGATGTAGAATTATCCATTAAATTAAAAAAAAATTATTTAGTTTTGGTTGCGCTGGGTCTTTGTTTCTGCATGGGCTATTCTTTAGTTGTGGTGCCTGGCCTCCTCACCGCGGTGGCTTTTCTTGTCGTGGAGCATGAGCGTTGGGCCGCTTGGGCTTCAGTATTTGCGGCATGTGGGCTCAATAGTTGTTGCACCTCCCGGACTCTAGAGCAAAAGCTCAATAATTTGTGGTGCATGGGCTTAGTAGCTTTGAGGACTGTGAGATTTTCCTGGACCAGGGATCAAACCCATGTCTCCTGCACTGGCAAGTGACTTTACCACTGAGCCACCAGGGAAGTCCTCCATTAAACTTTATGTTGTAAGGAACAAAGGGACTTTGAGAAAAAAATCAAGACAAAGGTTTGTTTACTGGAATATGGCTGTCCCACTAACTTCATATTCACATCAGAGTATGTTACAGCCTACAGAAAATATACCCTGTATCCCATATACAATATATATGATGTGCGATTCTCTCATTTCATGGAGAGGTAAAATATCAACCTACTTTCAAAATTTATACTAGTAAAAAGAAATGACCTAACAAAGAATATGTATGGTTTGGGGGCCAAACTATATGATCACCCACACAGGATTTTCTCTAATACACCCATGGGTAGGTATGTACATTTGCAGCTTTAAAAATGTTCTAACCTTATTTTTAGTGACCTGTTCAGAATTCAGGGAAGGATATCTTCTCTAAGATAACGAAATCTGAAATACTGTAGAAAGGATAACAATTACTGCCATGTGTAGATCTTCTGGGCTGCAATGTTTTCACTATGGCTTCTACAATTCCTTTACTGAAGAGTAAAGAAAGAATTAGTAAAGGAATTGTAGAAGCCATAGTGAAAACAGTCCATCCTAAAGGAGATCAGTCCTGGGTGTTCACTGGAAGGACTGATGTTGAGGCTGAAACTCCAATACTTTGGCCACCTCATGCGAAGAGGTGACTCATTGGAAAAGACCCTGGTGATGGGAAGGATTGGGGGCAGGAGGAGAAGGGGACGACAGAGGATGAGGTGGCTGGATAGCGTCACCGACTCGATGGACATGAGTTTGGGTAGACTCCGGGAGTTGGTGATGGACAGGGAGGCCTGGCGTGCTGCGATTCATGGGGTCGCAAAGAGTCGGACACGACTGAGTGACTGAACTGAACTGAACTGTAAGAAAGAATTGAGTTTAATGAAATTTGTTGGATCAAAGCAGAAATTTCATATCTGTAGAGAAATCAACAGGCAGCTGACAAAGTAGCTGGATCAAAGCAACTATACTCCAATAAAAATTAATTAAAAAAAAAGCAACTGGAACATCAGTTGTCTCTCCTGAATTTCTAGCTTGTCCACCAACTTGACTCAGACATAAAGTGCTGGGAAGCCACTGGTTCATGAGTTGGCTCAAGCTCCCATCAATCCTGATTTAGCTTTATTGTCATTTCAAATCAAATCTCATGTTTTGATAACTTTATTGGGGGTGGGAGCTACAACTCAAAATTAGATCAAAGCAACAAATCTTTATTGGGATTTCAAAACCAAATGAAATCGACAGACATGTATGTGTTTAATAAGTTAAGGCTCAAATCATTGGATAAGAAATCAGTACAGGAATCCCCCACAATGATAACAATGTTTAGAGCTCTTAGTAGGTCATGATGGTGGGCATTGGTTTGAATGCCTCATGTGTATGACTTCACTAATCCTCACCATAACCCTATGAGTGCTAAGTGGCTTCAGTCACGCCTGATTCTTTGCGACCTTATGGACTGTAGCCCGCCAGGCTCCTCTGTCCATGGAATTCTCCAGTCAAGAATACTGGAGTGATGCCTTCCTCTAGGGGATCTCCCCAACCCAGGAATGGAATTCGAGTCTCTTATGTCTCCTGCATTGGCAGGTGGGTTCTTTACCACTAGCGCCACCCAAGAAGATGAATAAGCCTATGAGTTACACATTATTACCATCAACAATTTACAAAGGAGGAAATCCAGGCACAGAGAGTGGAAGGAAGCTTGCTAAAATCAACACAGCCAGCAAGTGGTGGAGCTAAGATCTGAAACCTGGTGGTTCTGCTTCTGAGCTAGACATGCCCTAAGAGTGATTTAGGATTAATGTAACAGAGTGAAGTAACAAACCATTGTGGACGTCATCAGAGCCTGTGCCCTCTGTTCTGACCAAAGGCCATATGGAATTATTAAACAGTCTTTGGGTTCCTTTACCTTGAATTAACCACAGACAAGACATTTGAGGAGAGGCTGCTAGTGTGCTCCTACATGCATGCCTTTCTTCTTCCTTAATAAAGGAACCCCTGAGGTCTTGTTGGGCACATGACTGCCCGCCAAAAAACACTGTCAGTCTTCCCAACAGCTAGACACAGCCATGTGGCCAGGTTCTGGACGGTGGGATGAACAGAAGTGATATGCACAATCTTTAGGTAATACCCTTAAAATGAGGGCCATGCCCTAGACTTCCTTCTTCTCTTCCTGCTGTTCAGATTGTGGATGTGATGATGGGAGATTGAGCAGCCGCCCTGGATGGTAACATGGAAGTTGTATGCCAAGGCTGGTAGAACAAGACAGAAAAAGTCTGGGTACCCTGGGGCCAACACATCAGCCCCAGATGGTTCAAATTCTGGCTGCCATAGCAGAGAGAAATAAACTTCTACCTTATTTAAGCCACTGTTGTTTTGGCCTTTTTTTTTATAAGCCATCAAAACTGTATCCTAACTAATATATGTAATTTTTTTTTTTATCATTTAGGCTTCCCAGGTGGTGAGGTTGCTAAAGATGCAAAGGACAAAAGAGATATGGGTTCGATCCCTGGGATGGAAAGACATCCTGGAGTAGGAAATGGCAACCCACTCCAGTATTCTTGCCTGGAGAATCCCATGGATAGAGGAGCCTGGCAGGCTGCAGTCCCTGGGATTGCAAAGAGTCGGACACGAGGGTGCGCACACACACACAGAGTTACTTTACAGGGAATAACGCGCCTTCTCCATTTCCTGAGATTTTAATAATTCATGAGCAAGGTTCTGTTCATGTTTGATGCTTATTTTTCAGGCCACTGTTATATTGAAATAGTGTCACCATTGCCTAGTTGTTTATGATGAAACAAGTATAAGTGTCAATGGAGCTATTAAATAACAAAACTCTAGCTTAGAAACTGAAAAATTTCCAGAAGTCTGTGTTTATACACAGTTGAAGCAGTACCATTTAATTGGTATATCTGGTCTACGACTTTCAGTTTTCAAAATGCCCCTTAGATACACCTGCCAACACCTAAGGTGGGATTTCTCAACCTCAGCACTATTGACATCTGGCCCAGAAAATTCTTTGTTGTTGGGTCTGTTCTGTGCATTGCAGGATATTTAATAGCATCCCTGGCTTCTAGCTAATAGGTGCGAGTGGTACCTGCCTTCTAGTTGTGGCAATTAAAAATATCACCAGACACTCCTAAATGTCTCCTGAGGGGGCAAATCACCCCCAGTTGAGAACCATACATCTCATATAGCCTACGTTGCAGATTTTGAGAAAGCAGACTGTGACTATTTAAATTCTAGCAGGAACACAGGCAAGTAGGTCCTTAACACATCTTCAACGATAGTGGTGCCCTGGTGACTACCAGGGGCAAGGAGCATGAGCCAATTCTTATTTTTTGAATTAAGAAGTTCAACTGAGCTTTAAAGAAGAAAATTCACAAGGCAGTAAAAAAAGTCACAGGCATAATTCCAAGCACACTGAACTATTAGTCCAACTTCTTCTATCCAAGGTTAAGATGGAAATAATTGCCTATGTGAAGTTAAAAAAAAATCTTCCAGGTCTGAATAGGATTCTTTTGTAGAAACTCCAATGATAGAAGAAAATTTGACCATCTCAGAATGGAAAGCATTACCCTATTAAACTTTCAATTCCTTTAGCCTTTCTATGTCTCTGGCACTATATTTTCAGATATTTGGATATTACATATGTACAATAAGTGAGAATTATTATCTTCAAATATGTAAACATTTTTAACCCCATCAGTCAAGTTCTTCTACTCTGATAGCCTTCACACTACTTGGCATTATGAATCTATTTAGTTTATTTTTTACTGGGGTATAGTTGATTTACAACGTTGTGTTAGTTTCAGGTGTACAGCAAAGTGATTCAGGTATACATATACATGTATCTATTCTCTTTCAGATTCTTTTCCCATATAGGTTATTACAAAATATTGAGTATAGTTCCCAGTGCTACACAATAGATGACAAATTGAAATACTTTATGTTCCATGGGATCAACTCATTCAAAGCAAATAATATCTTCGAAATCTCTTTCCCATTGGAGAGAGGGGGGAAGAAGTACACTGTAAAAAAAGTACATCAGGCTCGTCACCTTCCTGAGATGGGACTTTGGGGGTGAGGTGAGGAAAAGGCTGTCACCTTACATTTCTTTCAGATCACTGCATGCATTGGGAAGGTCCCCAGCACCTTTGGCATAACTGATGATTGTCAGGGTATGGGAAGCCAATCAACTTGATGTTCATTCTCATCAACAGAGCAGAAGTAATACCCCAAGGGTGGGATGAAATTTCCTTGTTTTAATTGAGAGAGTTCTCTTTGCTGATTCCTGGAGTGGGTAGAATCCAAGACACATCTTTTTCTCCCTTTAATACACATGCTTTAAAAAGCTTAGCTGATTATTACAATCCATCATTTCCAGCAACTGAAAAAATTCCATTATTTTAATCTGAGCATTTTAAAATTAACATTAATGTTGGTGGTGGTGCTGGGCGGGGGGATGGTGGAGGTGGAAGGCAGGAAAGGTGATCTTCTATTCATAGGAAGAGATTATTTTTAAAAATGGGAATTAGAAGCAACATACTGGAAAGATAGGGTTCATTCAACCCCTGTTTAATACACTGTCTAAGAATCAAGGTTGGACATTGTCAAAGCTACTTACACCCAAGAAGGCGCAAAACCGAAGACTAGTTTCAGATTGCAATGATTCAATTCAGTTAATGGCTAAATGCAGAATTAATTTTTTCTTCTTTTTCCTCCCATGAGGGTTCACTTTGCCATTATTTTAAAATTTTGGAAAGCAATTTAGAGACGTTTGGTCTTCCATGAGATTCACTCAAATGTAAAACATCATTACTTTCTCATTCCTCTTGAGATACAAAGCCCAGTAGTGCCAGACCACTCTGGAAAAGTTATGATTCCTTTTCTGTTTTGTTTGTTTTTAGTACAGGGGGACACAGCTTCAGAGGTCTGGTTCAGGGGTGATCCAATCATCTCAATAGGATGAGAGTTTGGATCTGCAAAGCATTTGGCACAAACCAGCCTAGTGAATCAAGACCAAAGCAGTTGGCACCAAGGTGATACTTCTTGGGTTTGCCAGAGGGAACTCAAAGGCTACCCTCCAGGTATGCTTACTGGTTAGCCCAGTGATGACTAGATTGCTGGCTGATCATGAAATGAACTGGGCTCAAGCAGCACCTTTTTTTTTTAAAGGTGAAATAAAATAGAAAATATCAGACATGGTACATGGTGAAGACTGTTTCATTTACCCATCCTAATCAATCAACCAAACTATCTCTCCATATTTTACATTGTCATTTAACACACACATAAACATACACATGTACAAACACATGAAATTTACCCTGGGTTTTTGTCCAAAAGTTTGAAAGTCACCGACTCAGTACGTCACCGACTCAGTACGTGGTTTCACCTACTTTGTTATGATAAGGTATTTTTAAGAGTCCAAGTCTATCAAAACCATTACATAAAATGACTGCAAATATCTTTTTCCTAGTGCAGATTTTAAATACTTTTTGTAGGGCTTCCCTGGTGGCTCAGTGGTAAAGAGGCCACCGGCCAATGCGGGTGGGAGACACGGGTTCGATCCCTGATTCAGGAAGAACCCACAGGCCGTGAGGCAAGTAAGCCCGTGCGCCACAGCTACTACGACTGTATTTCGGAGCCTGGGAGCCAAAACTACTGAAGCTGGCACGCCCTAGAGCCTGTGCTCTGCAACAGGAGAAGTCACCATAATGAGAAGCCCAAGCTCAGCAACCAGCGAGCAGCCCTTGCTTGCTACAGCTAGAGAAAAGCCTGAGGAGCAACAAAGACCCAGCACAGCCAAAAATGATAAATCAAAAAACCCCAAATGTTTTATTTAAAAATCTTTTTCATATTACCAATCTGAGCAATTTGGAAAAAAAAAAAAAAAAAGAGCCCAAGCTGGTTACCATCTTCAAGAGGGTAAGAAAATCACTTCTTTGCTGGCAGGGTATTGGGATCCCTCTCATTCTTCCATTGAGTAAATAAAGGCGGTCATGCTGGAATCCAGCTGTTTGCAAAAGGATTTAGAAGGTGTCATGGCCCTAATCTGAGAGGAGTTAATAGCATCATCGTGAGAACGTCAACCTGGACAAGCTGACCCATGAGACTTCTCTGTCTTCATTCCGAGAAGAGAGAAGTTCCTCCAGTTGATCAAAGAATCCTTATGAAATAGTATATATGACTCCCCAAGATTCCAAGACCGTAATACAGTCGGCAATATCATTTACCTTGAGCCAGTAATGATTTCCCAAAGGTCTTACTGCAGGTTTATCCCAGCTCCCTGGTAAAATGAAAATGACTTAACTGCATTCACCGTGCTAAGCACACAGGAACATCCTGGTCGGGTTATTGATGCATACCAAAAAAAAAAAAAAAATCCAGTTTCTCAAAATGGACATAGATTTCCTCAAATTAATTTTTCTTTGTTATTATTTGTTCTAACACATGATGTGCTACACTGAAGAGGAACTGGGCTAGGAACAATGAATCAATTAAGGACTTTCTAACTATAAAGTCTCTTACATGGACATTTCTATTTAAAACTGCAAAGTCTGCAAGTCATACAGAGAAAGACAAATACTATGTGATATAACTTTTATGTGGAATCTAAAAAATACAACCAACTAGTGAATGTAACAAAAAAGAAGCAGACTCATAGATATAGAGAACAAACTGGTAGTTACCAGTGGCAGAGCGGAGGGGAAATCTAGGTGGAGAGGGGATTAAGAGGCATAAACCATCAGATATAAAACAAGCTACAAAGAAGACCTAGAGGGGTGGGATGGGGAGAAAGTGGGAGGGATGTTAAAGTGGGGGAGGACATGGGTTAACCTATAGCTCATACATGTTGATGACCTATAGCTCATACATGTTGATGTCTGGTAGAAAACAACACAATACTATAAAGCAATTATCCTTCAATTAAAAATAAATAAAAATTTTAAAAAGATATAAAACACAGGGAATATAGCCAATATTTTATAATAACTATAAATGGAATATAACCTTTAAAACTTGCGACTCTCTATATTGTACACCTGTAAGTTACATATTAATATGGTACAACTATACTTCAATAAAAAAAAAAGTCAAAAAAAAGCAAAAGAGCAAAGCCCTTTTAGAGATTTTTGACCAGTTTTGTTCTCACACACCAAAAGAAAATGAACACACACTCACTCATGAGTGAAAATGGATGTAAACGAACTGCTTATAAAGGTTTCTGCTTCTCCACCCTCAACCCTTCCCCCAGTGAATTCTGAATCTTGCATCACCCTGGAGGAAACTAATTCAGACTCACTCTCCACCTTGATATTAAGCAGTCAACCTCACAGCTTGCCAGCAAGGAAATGGGCTGCCTCTTTATCACTGAGTCATATTATCTCATTCCCTATCTCAGCAAATGGGCTCTGAACAGCTTGGCTGAAAAATGATATGGTAACAGGTCTAATCTAGAGAACCCCCTGCTTTATTCTGGTGGCTGGAAAGAACTTAAAAATTTAGCCAAACAACGTATTTACAGGATGTGAGTGTTGAAAAGTCTATGAAGAATCTCCATTTCCTCAGATATTACGGATGACATTAAAATATTGTTAAAAGGGGATTTCAGCAACTGAGGATTGCTGCAAATAGGGGGGCAGAGGTACATATTTAGCTGGAAGATCATCTTGAACCTGAGTTTTTGATGGGTTAGTACTTGGTTCTGTTTCTAATAATTTTCTTATTAAGTGCTGTTTCCATGAATGGGGAAAGGCACCCTCCCCCACCACACACACCTCATATTAGGAGGACCCCCCTGGTAATCCAGTGGTGAGGAATCCGTCTGCCAATGCTGGGGACGCGGGTTCGATCCCTGGCTGGGGAACTAAGATCCCACATGCCACGGGGTAACTAAACTTGCATGCCGAAACTACAGAGCCAGAGTTGCACAATTAGACAGCCTGGGTGCCTCAACAAAGAGCAACTTAAAATCCCACCTGCTGCAACTAATATCAGATGCAGCAAAAGAGATAAATAAAATTTTCAAAAAAAAAATCATATTATCTACAAGCACATATGACCTCTTCTGATCATCAGTAATGCATGTAGGTTGGCTTCCCTCGTAGCTCAGTCGGTAAAGAATCTGCCTGCAATGCAGGAGACCCATGTTTAATTCCTGGGTTGGGAAGATCCCCTGGAGAAGGAAATGGCAACCCACTCCAGTCTTCTTGCCTAGAGAGTCCCATGGACAGAGGAGCCTGGCGGGCTACAGTCCACGGGGTCACAAGAGGCGGACATGACTTAGTGACTAAACCACCACCATCAATGCATGTAGGTAACAAATATTTAGGAGTTCCGTGGTAAATAACAGATGTTATTGTTTTACACAATATAATTTGGTATAACATTTGGAAAGAGCCATCATTAGTGGTTTTACGACTGTAAATCAGGTCTCCAATGGCAGAACTGGCAAAAAACACATATACAATAGCCTCTAGGCATGCTTTGTAAGCGTCTGTTAGAGTAATTTGCAGTTTTATTGGTGAATTCATAGTTCCCTGATATAGCTCTTTATAAATAATGCTGGAGCAATTCTTGGATGAAGCTAAATTCCCTTCTCTTATGAAGGCACTCTCTCGTCTACAATGAATTCTAAATAATACAAAAATATAAATAATAGATTTGTCTTGTCATTTTGTTTTAAAAATTATGGTTTCAAATTCTGTAACTTTCCAAGCTTTTTTATTATTGAATTTTGTAGACTTTTTCCATAAATACTCAGTTGGCTATCTTGATAGTCATTTTTAACTGATTAAGAAAAAAACAAAAGAACAAATTGAACTAGGTACAATAAAACAAAATATTAACCCTCTTTTTTATTTTTTATATTAACATTTAAAATTTTAATTTTTACTTTTTATTGAAGTATAGTTGATTTACAATATCATGTTAGTTTCAGGTATATAGTACAGAGACTCAGTTTTATCCGTGTGTGTGTGTGTATCTCACATACACACACACACATATATATATTCTTTCCAAGATTCTTTTCCTTACAGGTTATTACAAAATATTAAGTACAGTTCCCAGTGCTATATAATCCCTCTTTCATAACCTAATAGTAAGAAAAATTAAATGAGATAAATATTGGGCAACACTCAGCACCACTAATTAATTATAACAGCGATATGCACAGACTCCATCCAAAAGGATACCCAGCAAATTAACTTTCTCTGACTCTCCTATCATTATTCAGGGCCTCTCTGTTTCCACTGAGCCTTTCAGGGGACTTATTAAGCCTTTAAAGATTAAACAAGAGTGAGTCAGATTAACTTTTTAAAATGGAAGTGAGATTCTGTCATTTCTCTGCTCAAAAATTCCAGTGGTTCCTGAGATACTTGCAGGAGAGGCCCAGTCCTAGCCAGTCTCCTCCAGGCTCTGTAGGCATCCCCGCCTCTTTTCCTGCTGCCACTTCCCAGAGCCAAGCCCACCCTCACCTCTGGGCCTTGTAGTAACTGCTCCCTTTACCCAGAACTGTATCTTCTTAGGGAGAACTTTCTCTGACTATCCTACCTTTGATGGCCTCTTCCTAACCCCCCTTACCTAACATTTTAGTTTTTTCATGATGTTATTAAATAATATAGAAATAAAATTACATATTCCATAAAGTATGTTATACATTTTAATAATGCTATTATATACATGGGTGCATATATTATAATATAATTATTTGTGTATGGCCTGTTTCTCTCTGTAGAATGTAAACCCCATAATGACAGGGACATTGTTCTATTCACTGCTATTCTCTGGACCTAAAAAAGTACTCAGTATATCACAGCCAAGGAACCAGAGATCAAATTGCCAACATCCGCTGGATCATCGAAACAGCAAGAGAGTTCCAGAAAAACATCTATTTCTGCTTTATTGACTATGCCAAAGCCTTTGACTGTGTGGATCACAATAAACTGTGGAAAATTCTGAAAGAGATGGGAATACCAGACCATCTGACCTGTCTCTTGAGAAACCTGTATGCAGGTCAGGAAGCAACAGTTAGAACTGGACATGGAACAACAGACTGGTTCCAAATAGGAAAAGGAGTCCGTCAAGGCTATATATTGTCACCCTGCTTCTTTAACTTATACGCAGAGTACATCATGAGAAACGCTGGGCTGGAAGAAACACAAGCTGGAATGAAGGTTGCCGGGAGAAATATCAATAACCTCAGACATGCAGATGACACCACCCTTATGGCAGAAAGTGAAGAAGAACTAAAGAGCCTCTTGATGAAAGCGAAAGAGGAGAGTGAAAAAGTTGGCTTAAAGCTCAATGTTCAGAAAACTAAGATCATGGCATCTGGTCCCATCACTTCATGGCAAATAGATGGGGAAACAGTGGAAACAGTGTCACACTTTATTTTTTTGGGCTCCAGAATCACTACAGATGGTGATTGCAGCCATGAAATTAAAAGATGCTTACTCCTTGGAAGGAAAGTTATGACCAACCTAGACAGCATATTAAAAAGCAGAGACATTACTTTGTCAAGAAAGATCCATCTAGTCAAGGCTCTGGTTTTTCCAGTAGTCATATATGGATGTGAGAGTTGGACTGTGAAGAAAGCTGAGCGCTGAAGAATTGATGCTTTTGAACTGTGGTGTTGGAGAAGACTCTTGAGAGTCCCTTGGACTGCGAGGAGATCCAATCAATCCATCCTAAAGGAGATCAATCCTGGGTGTTCATTGGAAGGACTGATGTTGAAGCTGAAACTCCAATACTTTGGCCACCTCATGCGAAGAGTTGACTCAGTGGAAAAGACCCTAATGCTGGGTAGGATTGGGGGCAGGAGGAGAAGGGGACGACAGAGGATGAGATGGCTGGATGGCATCACCGACTCGATGGACGTGGGTTTGGGTAAACTCCGGGACCAACTCCGGGAGTTGGTGATGGACAGGGAGGGCTGGTGTGCTGCAACTCATGGGGTCGCAGAGAGTCGGACACGACTGAGCGACTGAACTGAACTGAACTGATATCACAGCTGCTCCATAAGTGTTTGTTGAATGAATAAACTTTCTTTTCCCTCGAGGGGTACATAAAACTAATAGCTTCTCAGATGTTCATCAAATACTTAATGCTACTCAGGCCCTTTTATATTTAATCCCCATTTCACAGCATCTCAGTGTCCTCTGACACTGATGGAGAAGAATGAAAATAATCTAAGGGCTGGTGAATTTGTCTTTAGCCACAAAAATCGTTTTTTTAATTGACCTCCTCTGTTGGGAAACTAAATAGATGCAACAAAAATGTGAATGCTCCTTCTACTTCTTGATACAACTACTGAAAACATTGTCCATCAGCAGCTATTATTATTATAATTATATCTAAGTGAATGATATTTATTTAGATATAAGTAAAGTACTATTTACTTAGATATTAGATATTTACTTGGGGACCAATAGTGCAATGTAACATAACAAAGGGCCATTCCATTACACACTATTTTCAACAACCCAGTTGAATAAGACTTCTCCAACAGCTGGTGCTCTAAGATAAATTTAATTCATTAACCTCCCTTGCACGGTTAAAAATAAGTAACCATCCTCAAACTTCCAATCATTCCTTAAGTGAGCTTAGTAAGTAGCCAAACTGAAATATGTACATATAAAGACTATGGCCATATTTATATTTCATATGAAGATTTTATAGTTCTTTGTTCATAACTTACAGGATATGTAACCTAAAATTTTTGAAATGACTCTGCCAATATTTGCTCATTGTAACACAAGATGTTTGGGAACTTTATATGTGACCATGAGACTATTATGATGCAACTCAAAGCATTATGAATCTTACCTTCCTCCCTTAACAACTTACTCACTCTAATAAATTTGATTTTTTTAATAAGCGTTCCACGCTCATTATAGAAAACTAGAAGAACACAGACAAATGGGGAGAAAAACCCCAAACCATGACAGTTCCCATCATTACCCAAAGACAACTGCTATGAACATTCTGGTGAACTTTCATTTTATTCTTTTTCATGTCCAAATGCCTTAAAAAAAAAAGACATTAATTACTATGAAAGGCTTGTAATCCAAGGCAAGTCTTAGTATGACACCAGCGATGATATTTTTAAAATACCACATTTTCGAGTGATAAAAGTAACAGTTGGGAGATAGACCGGAGTGCTTTAAAAATTAACATTTTTCATAAAAATGAAAAACAATTTGGCCAAAAATAGTGTCAAAAATAACTTTCACATACCGAAAGCATGCCTACATGTTAAAAGCATTTGCAAGAGTACACATTTTTTTTTTTTTCCTGAGTAAAATTTTCCCCTGCTTTTCTTTTGGCAAGTACCTACACAGTACATACAAAATTAGTGAGCAAAAAAAGTAATTTGTATGAGTCATCTTGCCTTTAAGACAAAATAGTTACCTAAAATCCACATAACCCATTAATTCTTGCCTCCACACTCTAGCGAAGATTGACAACCAGAGTTTGGACCTAGTCTTTTTCATTTTTTAAATCATTCTACCCCTGGGCTACCTGCCTCCCTAATTATTCTGTTTTCCATTCCTATTACAGAGCTCATTTCCTTGATAATCTCACCATTCCCTTTCCTGGGACTCACCCATTCACAAATCTTCCAACTAAACATCCCTAAGCCTAACGTCATTCAAGTTAAAAGAGAAGCAACTCATCTGAAGGACTCATTTCTGGATACTTAAGGCAGGAAACTCAAATCTTGAGACAGATGAGTCATTTTGACTGGAAAGCCCTGGATGGGAAGAAGGTACCCAAGGGTGCATGTAATAGAAGATGAGAAAAATCATGAATGCCTAAGGTACCAATCAGCGCAAGACATGAGACTGGGTGATATCCCTTTGTCTGAAGTACTCTGACATCTTAAGATAGGTTCTGTGTTCCAAACATCCCTTATAAGATTTTCCCCAACATTTTCATCTCTTGCAGCTGAAAGTATCTCTGTTCACTTCAGTAGATCTACCATTTTTTTTCTGGGATCACATTTAAATGTGGTTCTGTTGAAGTTGATTGCCTTGTCCAAAGCTCCAGGTATTATCTTCATGATAAACCTTCCAAGTGGTGTCAAGTGTTCAGTACCAGAACAAACAACATAGTTTCACTTTTGTTCAAATGATGTGTCTGATGATAAAAATAATGCACGCTTACTGTAAAAACAAAAGTCCATAAAATATAAGTAAAAGTCATTTGAAAGTCTAATAACCCCGAGATAACAATTAACATTTCTACATCTATCCTTCCTGAATTTTTCCCTATACACACACATGTTTACAAACCATGTGATCACACTATGCATGAAGATTTGTAACCTGATTTATATTCTCATGAACTGTATGAAATGCTCAATTAACTCTGGTATCTAGCTAGGGGAGTTCACCAAGGGAAGATGGCTAAGAATCACTGCTTTATGTGTATTTTTCTTGAGTTTGTTTAATCTAGACAGTATTAGGGATCCAAGCCATCATATGTGTAAACAATAAATTCTTTTTTAAAAAAGTGATTTGAATACATAGGTGTCTCTCTTTACTTTAAAAAATTATAAAAGTAATATAAATTAATGCTAAAATACAGAACAAAAGATATAAATTGAAAAATGAAAGCATACCTCTCACTATCCCTCTTCTCCCAATCTCAGTTCTTTTCACTTCTTGTGGTAATTCATCACTGTTCAGAGTTCATATGTGGGGAGATTATGTCCACTTATGCAAGCATACTATGTGTACAATGAAGTGTACCACTTCTTTTTTTAAGAAAAATACAAATGAGACTGTGTCAATCATGTTGTCTGTAGCTAGCTTTTTAAAATCTAACACTGTATCTTAGACATATTTTCAAATTAAATTCTAAAAGACCTCTTTCATCCTTTTTTAATGGCTGTGGCATTTTCCATCAAATATCCTATGGTTAATTTCACCAGTTCTCTGCCTATGGACATTTGATTTGTTTTCAGATCTTTATGCCAAAAGCACAGCCTTGTCCATATACCTTAGTGCTACTTGTTCAAGTCTGTTGGTAGATGAAATTCTTAGAATGGCACACGAGGGGCCGAGTTCGTAAAATAACAGGGAGCACTGTATTTCTCTGTAACATAGAGAATGCATTTCTTATTAACATAGAGAATGCATTTATTATTGATGTGTTTAGTAGAGTATTTAATGTAAAACTTGCCTCATGTAAGTTCTACAGTGGCTTATACTAGAAAAGAGAAGGAAAAGACAGGGATGAGACAGAATGAAGAGCACTTTGTTGTTGTTCTGTTGCTCAATCATGTCTGATTCTTTGCGATTCCATGGATTGCAGCACACCAGGCTTCCCTGTCCTTCACCATCTCCTGGAGCTTGCTTAAACTCATGTCCATTGAGTCAATGACACCATCCAACCATCTCTTCCTCTGTCAGCCCCTTCTCCTCCTGCCTTCAGTCTTTCCCAGTATTAGGGTCTTTTCCAATGAGTCAGATCTTCACATCAGGTGGCCAAAGTATTGGAGCTTCAGCTTCAGCATCAGTCCTTCCAATGAATATTCAGGATTGATTTCCTTTAGGATTGAGGGTTTGATCTCCTTGCAGTCCAAGGGACTCTCAAGAGTCTTCTCCAACACCACAATTCAAAAGCATCAATTCTTCGGTGCTTAGTCTTTTTTATGGTCCAACTCTCACATCCACACATGACTACTGGAAAAACCAGAGCTTTGACTATGTGAACCTTTGTTGGCAAAGTAATGTCTCTGCTTTTTAATACACTGTCTAGAAATTGGAAAAGTTTTAGTCGATCAGTTGTGTCTGAATCTTTGCAATCCCATGGACTACAGCCCACCAGGATCCTCTGTCCATGGAATTCTCCAGGCAAGAATACAAGAGTAGGTAGCCATTTCCTTCTCCAGGGGGTCTTCCTGACCCAGGGATTGAACCTTGGTCTCTTCCATTATAGGCAGATTCTTTACTGTCTGAACCACCAGGGAAGCCCAGGAGGAGACAAGTACCTGAGGGCAGAAACTGGCTGTGTGTGTGTGTGTGTGTGTGTGGCAGGGGGCAGTGGGTGAGGTGGGGGGCGGGAATCTCCACCTCCAGGGGTGCATCTCAGCTGATTTTTGCAAAGGTGAGGAGGAAGGTGTAAGATTACTGAGGCGTGTAGCCTGACAGCTGTAGAAAACTGTTTCTCTCTTCAGGTGTAAGAAACAATTGAGGAAACATCAGAAAACTTGTAGGACATTTCCTAAGCAAGAGGAAAAACCACGGATCACTTTTTAATAATTTGCCAAAAAATATATTTCCTTTCCTTGGGCTGCCCACATTCCAAAGGGGTTCAGGCCTGAATTCAAATCTGACTCACACAGTTTCCTATTAGTATGAATGGGAGACTCTTATGTGAACTTCTGCCTTATTTGAATCAAATATAACACTGTCTCTCAATAAAATAATTAACTCGAAAAGAGAGGCTGATCTGATAAAGCAGTTGGCACATGGATGAGAAAACAATTCTATCTGAAATAATTTCAAGCTTTGTAAGACTAATGATATGGGAATTTTATGCCTGGGAAATTTTATTATTACACATGAAAATCAGTATTGGAGTTTCACATTAATTCCAGTGTTAGCCTTTCACATCAAACCATTGAGTGTTCTTGGGCCTCCATCTTCCACTCTCTGCTCTCAGAAATGCTGCTCCAGAGTTTCTTTAGTGGCAGTCACATCTATATATAAGGTGAAAAAAGGGAACACAAAGACCCTACAATCTCTCTCCTGTCAAGCTTAACTGTTTAATTCTAAAAAGCGAATTATGTCAGGGTAGTCACCCACACTAGCAAGAGAAACCAAACAGATTTGAAAAAAAGCTATATTGCACACCTTACATCTATAAAGGGGTCCATTTTAACCTACAGTCAAAAACAGATCTATGTCACAATCAAAGTCTTATCGGATCTCTCTTTAGAACATTTAACACTGGCTCTACAAACAACAGAGTTTTTCAGGGCTATGCTTCTATCCAAGATTGCTGAGCAGTTACACTTGGTGGCTTCTGGGTGATGTCGTGGTCAACAAGTCAGCCTATGCCCACTAGGGAGTTTACTGCTTAAGGGTGGCTGATGCTTAAACAGGAAATTCTAAATATCCAAGGAGACAGAAGGAAGTGGCACCTAATCCAGTTTTGAAGTGGAAGGGAATGATTTCCAAAGAATGCAGAGACTATTAAAAAACAAACAAACAAACGAACAGCCTATAGGGAGAGACCTGCAGTTATCAGTTAAGACTTTATCCTGAGAGCAATGGGAAGCCAGCAGGGCAGAGAGTGAGATGAAGATATGCCTCACAGAGAGATTACAGCCGCAGGGTGGGAGGAAGAGACAGTCGGGAGTGACACTGGCGTCAGGAAGACCAACCAGAGGCCACTGCTGTAACCCAGAGGACTCATGATGGAGATGTGAATACGGTTACCGGCATTTGGGGTAGAAAGGAAAATACTCATTTAGGAGAGATGGAGGAGGGAGAATCCCTGTGGGGACACAGGGTAACTGGGCAGAAATGGAGGGTGGAGAAGAGGCAATAACAGAAGATGACGCAGCAAACGCTGTCGTTCCCGCCTTCCCTCCCCCCCATCACCCAGGCTTTACCACTTCAGCACCCGCGGGGCTTCCTGTGGCCCCGGGAGGCTGCTCTGCCCTCCGGAGTGCTTAAGACCGGGTGTCGGGGGACTGACTCTCCCTGGAGCGGCGTGAATCCCAGCTCTCTCAGCCCCTCAGGTAGAAAAACCCTGAGGTGTGTCCTCCACAACTTCCCAGAGTCCCCGGGAACAAGAATCTCCGGGTTGTCCACCCAGGAAAGCTGTTTGAGAAGGAGCCCGGTGCTGGCTGTCTTCCTGTCCCTGACTGGCTTCCCCATCCCTCTCCCAGGGTCTCCTGGTCTCGCTGCCTTAAAAACACTCCTTGCACAAATATCGGTCTCAGGATCTGCTTCTGGAGGAAGCTGAACAAATGGTGTCGAACCTTATGGTTTGTGGCACGGGAGGGTGGTGATGCTACTCTCCAAGCTAGGAAAGAAGACAGAGAAGAGGGTTTTCATCCATTCTCATTATTTGGGGAGGGGAGGAGAAATGATACATTTCACTGGGGACCTGTTGAGTCTAAAGAACTTGCAAGAACCCCTGTGTGGGATGTCTCAATAGAACATGAGACAGAGGCTGTGGGGCCTGGGTTTCATGGGGTCAATGCAAAGACTACCCATACCCTGTGCTTCTAGCTCACACCTTTCTTTCCTGGACGATAAACTGAGAACAGAAATGGTAAGGACTCTGCTAAAGGAAACACACTGCAGGAGAGAGCACGGCCCCCAGATGAAGCCCCCGACTGTCATTCCAACAACTGCATGGAGAAATGGCTGTGGTGCGATGCGCGGTGGGGGGAGGGGGGCGTCTCTTACCACGGCGAGGCCCCCATTTGGCCTACATGTGGGAATACAGAATGGATCAGTCTAAATGAAAAATAGGTGGTCTACTTTGCAAGTCGAATGGCTTTTCCTTTTTTATACCCTGGTTACCGGAGGGCAGTTGCTGCCATGCAAAGGAAAAAACACAAAGAAGAAATTGTATGAAATGAGACGATGTATTTTTGATAGCAAAGGAATGGAAGAACGTATTGTATATACAGAAAAGGCCTTGTAGATTGAATTAGCCTGTCCCAAACTGAAGCCAGGGTCACCACACGGCAATTTTCAAACAAATATGCTCCATCGTCCATTACACATACTCGAGGATTTGACCTTTTATAGCACTATTCATTTTGCAAGCATCTCAATAGTCTTTGCAAAAGTAAAAACACAACCACGGGCACTGCACAGGTCTTATAAATGGCACGCAGAAAATTTTATGCTCTGCTCACAGGAAGATACGAAGCCAGAGCCGAAATGTTCACAGCCCCAGGGGAAAAGCTGTACCTGAGAAATAAAGTCCTTAAACTGGGTTTTTCTCTTTCCCATGTAATAAACTTGTAATCAGTTCAGTTCAGTCGCTCAGTCGTGTCCGACTCTTTGCGACCCCATGAATTGCAGCACGCCAGGCCTCCCTGTCCATCGCCAACTCCCGGAGTCTACCCAAACCCATGTCCATCGAGTCGGTGATGCCATCCAACCATCTCATCCTCGGTCGTCCCCTTCTCCTCCTGCTCCCAATCCTACCCAGCATCAGGATCTTTTCCAAAGAGTCAACTCTTAGCATGAGGTGGCCAAAGTATTGGAGTTTCAGCTTCAACATCAGTCCTTCCAATGAACACCCAGGATTGATCTCCTTTAGGACGGATTGATTGGATCTCCTTGCAGTCCAAGGGACTCTCAAGAGTCTTCTCCAACACCACAATTCAAAAGCATCAATTCTGCGGCGCTCAGCTTTCTTCACAGTCCAACTCTCACATGCATACATGACCACTGGAAAAACCAGAGCCTTGACTAGACGGACTTTTGTTGGCAAAGTAATGTCTCTGCTTTTAAAGATGCTGTCAGGTTGGTCATAACCTTCCTTCCAAGGAGTAAGCGTCTTTTAATTTCATGGCTGCAGTCACCATCAGCAGTGATTTTGGAGCCCAAAAAAATAAAGTGTGACACTGTTTCCACTGTTTCCCCATCTACTTGCCATGAAGTGATGGGACTGGATGCCATGATCTTAGTTATTGCAAACTATTGAATATAGCTCCCTGTGCTATACGGTTAAGTCCTTGTTGTTTATCTGTTTTATATATAGTAGTTAGTATCTCCTAATCCCAAACTCCTAATTTATCCCTCCCTGCCCCTTCCTTCCCTGGTCACCACAAGCTTGTTTACTTAGTCATAAAAAAAAAAAAAATGAAACAATGCCATTGGCAGCAATATGGATGGACCTAGAAATTATCATGCTAAGTGAAGTAGGTCATACAGAGAAAGATGAATGTTGTATGCTATCACTTATATATGAACTCATTTACAAAACAGAAAACTGGGTTTTTAAAAGGGCTTTTGTATGTCACCATTTCCCACAAAGTACAAACACAAAAGTGTTGATGATTATCTTCAATACCAAGTGACTCAACCCTGGTGCCATCTGGGCAGAGATAAAGGGATTTGGCCCAAAAACCACAGATTTTTTTTTTCCCTCCTGTCTTCGTGGCTTCCATACACAGCTCAGGTGAGGCACTGCGGCTGGAAATAAATTTTTCCTTTGGAAAGGTTACCCCCTCAAAAAAAGTGAGCCTGCCCTTCAGTATGTGAACACCACAACCGCTGGTCTGCAGAGATTGATTAGTTATATTTTTGAGAAGATTAACTTGGACACACAGCTGACTGTGGTTAAAGTAAGACCTTTCTCTGCAAAAAAAATTTCAGTGGAGTCAACAGCTCCTCTTTGGAATTCATCTGCACTCTAAGACCAAACTAGGCTGGTGAGGGGCAAACGGGGCTAGGTGTGAGTACACTGTTCTCAGTCTCAAAAATCTAGCCTTCCCAGGTGGTGCTGGTGGTAGGAACCTGCCTGCCAATGCAGGAGATGCAAGAGGTGTGGGTTTGATCCCTGGGTCAGGAAGATCCCGTGGAGAGGGAATGGCAACCCACTCCAGTATTCTTGCCTGGAGAATCCCACGGACAGAGGACCCTGGTGGGCTACAGTCCATAGACTCGCAAAGAGTCAGACACGACTGAAGCGACTTAGCACGCAGGCAACATTATCTGGATCGGGACGTTCCATAACAACGAAGACTTCTCCCTCTAGTAAACAGCTGGACAGACTACGTAGCTCATCTACTGCAAGTACATCAGTGAAATTCTACAAGCCGTACAGAACAGTTTCCCAACTTGAAACACATTTTATGCTACACATAGAGATATTCCTATAAACTAAAACTTGTCTAATTGAAGGCAGCTGGCATCATCAACACTTTCATAGTCTCTGAAGTGAAGGCGCACTCCTACCGATGGTGTGGAGGTGGCCATGTGGCATCAAGACCCATCTATTTGTGAATAAGCCAGTTAGCCCTAACACACGCAGACATAGTCATAAGTACACAGCCTGAGGAATTTTCACAAAACTACCTATCATGGAAACAGCAGCTGGATCCAGAAATGAAACAGTCAGCTTCCCAGAAGCTCTTCTTGTGCCACGTTCCCAGTCACTACCACCCCCAATACTGTCTTTCAAGAATTATGTTTAAATATTTGTTCCTTCCCCAACTCTTGGCAGAAGTGGTAGAATTTCTAGTTGACTAAACTGATGTTCCCTTGGACCAGCATATAGTTTTGGCTCTACAAAGAAAAATAAAGGAACCTCAGCTGAAGTTACAGTACCACTACAGGTGGCAGAATTTTTGAAAAAAAGGGAGACGTGGAAGAAGCTTGAAGCTCCTATATTCTCTTTCTACTGGAACCTTCAGTTCAGTTCAGTCACTCAGTCGTGTCCAACTCTTTGCAACCCCATGAATTGCAGCACACCAGGCCTCTCTGTCCATCACCAAATCCCAGAGTTTACCCAAACTCATGTCCATCGAGTTGGTGATGCCATCCAGCCATCTCATCCTCTGTTGTCCCCTTCTCCTCCTGCCCACAATCCTTCCCAGCGTCAGGGTCTTTCCAATGAGTCAACTTTTCGCATGAGGTGGCCAAAGTATTGGAGTTTCAGCTTCAACATTAGTCCTTCCAATGAACACCCAGGACTGGTCTCCTTTAGGATGGACTGGTTAGATCTCCTTGCAGTCCCAGGCACTCTCAAGACTCTTCTCCAACACCACAGTTCAAAAGCATCAATTTTTCAGCGCTCAGTTTTCTTCACAGTCCAACTCTCACATCCATACATGACAACTGGAAAAACCATAGCCTTAACTAGATGGATCTTTGTTGGCAAAGTAATGTCTCTGCTTTTTAATATGCTATCTAGTTTGGTCATAACTTTCCTTCCAAGGAGTAAGTGTCTTTTAATTTCATGGCTACAATCACCATCTGCAGTGATTTTGGAGCCCAGAAAAATAAAGTCAGCCACTGTTTCCACTGTTTCCCCATCTATTTGCCATGAAGTGATGGGACCAGATGCCATGATCTTAGTTTTCTGAATGTTGAGCTTTAAGCCAACTTTTTCACTCTCCTCTTTCCCTTTCATCAAGGGGCTTTTTACTTCCTCTTCACTTTCTGCCATAAGGGTGGTGTCATCTGCATATCTGAAGTTATTGATATTTCTCCCGGCAATCTTCATTCCAGCTTGTGCTTCTTCCAGCCCAGCGTTTCTCATGATGTAGTCTGCATATAAGTTAAAGAAGCAGGGTGACAATATACAGCCTTGATGTACTCCTTTTCCTATTTGGAACCAGTCTGTTGCCCCATGTCCAGTTCTAACTGTTGCTTCCTGACCTGCATACAGGTTTCTCAAGAGACAGGTCAGATGGTCTGGTATTCCCATCTCTTTCAGAATTTTCCACAGTTTATTGTGATCCACACAGTCAAAGGCTTTGGCATAGTCAATAAAGCAGAAATAGATGTTTTTCTGGAACTCTCTTGCATTTTTGATGATCCAGCGGATGTTGGCAATTTGATCTCTGGTTCCTCTGCCTTTTCTAAAACCAGCTTGAACATCTGGAAGTTCACATATTGCTGAAGCCTGGCTCAGAGAATTTTGAGCATTACTTTACTAATGTGTGAGATGAGTGCAACTGTGCGGTAGTTTGAGCATTCTTTGGCATTGCCTTTCTTTGGGATTGGAATGAAAACTGACCTTTTCCAGTCCTGTGGTCACTGCTGAGTTTTCCAAATTTGCTGACATATTGAGTGCAGCACTTCCACAGCATCATCTTTTAGGATTTGAAATAGCTCAACTGGAATTCCATCACCTCCACTAGCTTTGTTCGTAGTGATGCTTTCTAAGGCCCACTTGACTTCACATTCCAGGATGTCTGGCTCTAGGTGAGTGATCACAGCATCTTGATTATCTGGGTCATGAAGATCTTTTTTGTACAGTTCTTCTGTGTATTCTTGCCACCTTCTTCTTGCCATCTTCTTCTTCTGTTAGGTCCATACCATTTCTGTCCTTTATCGAGCCCATCTTTGCATGACATGTTCCCTTGGTATCTCTAATTTTCTTGAAGAGATCTCTAGTCTTTCTCATTCTGTTGTTTTCCTCTATTTCTTTGCATTGATCGCTGAGGAAGGCTTTCTTATCTCTCCTTGCTATTCTTTGGAACTCTGCATTCAAATGGGAATATCTTTCCTTTTCTCCTTTGCTTTTCACTTCTCTTCTTTTCCCAGCTATTTGTAAGGCCTCCTCAGACAGTCATTTTCTGCTTTTTTGCATTTCTTTTCCATGGGGATGGTCTTGATCCCCATCTCCTGTACAATGTCACGAACCTCTGTCCATAGTTCATCAGGCACTCTGTCTATCAGATCTAGTCCCTTAAATCTATTTCTCACTTCCACTGTATAATCATAAGGGATTTGATTTAGGTCATACTTGAATGGTCTAGTCGTTTTCCCTACATACTTCAATTTAAGTCTGAATTTGGCAATAAGGAGTTCATGATCTGAGCCACAGTCATAGGATACTGCAAGAGAACTCCCCAGGTCAGTAGGTGCCCAATATGCTACTGGAGATCAGTGAAGAAATAACTCCAGAAAGAACGAAGGGATGGAGCCAAAGAAAAAACAATACCCAGTTGTGCATGTGATTGGTGATAGAAGCAAGGTCCGATGCTGTAAAGAACAATATTGCATAGGAACCTGGAGTGTTAGGTCCATGAATCAAGGCAAATTGGAAGTGGTCAAACAGGAGATGGCAAGAGTGAACCTTAGTTAGGACTAAACCTGGGTTCTTCTGATTCCCAGTTGAGAACTTTTTCTTTTGCGTCCCTGACCAGATCACAACTCATTTCAGTGCTGTGTCTTATTTAACCAGAAGGTTTTAACCCAGTTTCACACAACTATTTCCTCTAGCTCAGACAATCCATGAAAGATTACTGAAAAGAAACATTGTTTCTTTAAGTTTCTTGACCGAAAGAAACATTTCAAGTGACACTGATTACCAAAGTATTAAAGGAAGAAAGAAAAGAAGTGGAAGAGAAGAAGACAAAATTAGGATCATAGGAATACCCAGTACATTCTTGTCACTGCTTTGAAGTATCTTATTTAAAGGACCACTTTTTATTCCTGACTAAAAGAGGGCCATCCTTCGCATGTCCACTGGGAGTATGTGTGGGCAAACACCAGAGAGGCGTGCTCCTGTGCTCACTGCTGGGGACACGTTACCTGACTTAGGAGGCAGAGTCACAGGGCAGAAGCAGAGAAGATGCATTGTGCAGTTCCGGGGCTGCCACTCACCAACTGGATGACTTTGAACAAATAATTACAGATACATCTCGCTTAATTGAGCTTTACAGATTCCTTTTTTTGTTTTAAACAAATGGAAGGTTTGTGGCAACTTTGCATTGTCAGATGCTAGCATTTTTTAGCAATAAAGTAATCTTTTAAATAAGGGTATGTACACTGTTTTTTTATGGCTTCTCTGGTGGCTCAGACAGTAAAGAATCCACCTGTCAGTGCAGGAGACTCAGGTTCGATCCCTGGGTTGGAAAGATCCCCTGGAGGAGGAAATGGCAACCCACTCCAGTATTCTTGCCTGGAGAATTCCATGGGCAGAGGAGTCTGGTGGCCTCAGTCCATGGGGTCACAAAGAGCCGGACACGACTCAGCAGCTAAACCACCATTACCCTCATACTATCTGTTAGAAATAATGCTACTGCATACTTAATAGATTACAGTATGGTATAAATGTAACTTTTATACACACCAAGAAACTAAAAAATTTGTGTGATTCACCTTATGGTGCTATCTACTTTACTGTGGTGGTGTAGGACTGAACCCACAAACCCCATAATCTCCCCGCAAAAGGTACAAACTTCCAGTTATAAGATAAACAAATTCTGGGACGTATTGTACAACATGGTGACTATAGCTAACAATACTGTATTGCATATTTGAAAGGTTCTCAGTCACAAGAAAAAAATATTTGTAACAATGAAGTGATGGCTGTTAACTAGGCTTATTGTAGGGTTCATTCTGATATATATATATATATATATATATACATATATATACATATATATAAAATTATTAGGTTGTGCATCTTAACCTGTGAATTATATCTCAATAAAACAGGAGAAATGGTATTAGATCTCTCTGAACCTCCATTTAGTTATCTGTAAGTTCAGCTTAATTCCTGCATCTCAGGGATTCCCAAGTAGTGTAGTGGTCAAGAATCCGCCTGCCAATACAGGACACACAGGAGATGCAGGTTCGATCCCTGGGTTGGGAAGATCTCCTGGAGAAGGGAATGGCAACCCACTCCAGTATTCTTGCCTGGAGAAGCCCATGGACGGAGGAGCCCAGGGGGCTACAGATCATGCGGTCACAAAGTGTCGGACACAACTGCGCACGCCATGCCTATGTGTCAATGGGTTGTTTTCAAAATTAAATGAGATGACACAGATCCTGGGCCTGACAATTTAGCAGATCCTTGATAACCACTAACTTCCTCCTCTGTACAGGACAAATTTGTTTAATCAAAAAGGAGCTTAAGCCACAAAATGATACACACCAACAACACCCCATGTTCTACTGTTTGTCCATGACTTAGTGTGAATTTTAAAAGAATCTGCTTTGTTTGAAAAGGGATTGAAGAAAACACTTTGCTGTAATTCAGAAAAGCTTGGTATGTCTCTCTCTCGAGAAAGGAGTTGGGAAATCTTAACATAAAGAAAGGTGACATGCATATCTTTTAAACCCGCTGCCTGAGAGGTCATTCCTATCTGGCCAGTAGCATGGCAGGCCATCAGTTAGTTGCTGGTGGCATTCTAATGCAAAGCACCATTAATTTAGATTTCAGAAAATTATATATGACACGGTACAACTTGTATTAGATTGATGAGCAGAACAGAAAGAGGAAAATGGATCAAGAATTGGCCTGGGGACAAGGCAGACCATTCCAAATCCATCTTTCTATTTAACATCAAACCTGATTGGCATACCCAGTCTTGAAAAGAACTAGATTTGCCCATGTTCTTTTCTTCTTGTTTGGTTGACATAACCAATAACCAGAAAAAAGAGTTTCTTTTTTCAAAGGGAAGTTAGCAAATAGTGGGGGAAGAGACTGACAAATACAACTGCTGATATGTTTTGCAGTGTCTGACTCTAAACTCCATTCGAAATAACAAACAGAAGCATCGGTGACTCCAAACACAGTGCAAGAATTCCATGGAGACCTGCATTTTCCTTCGCACCCGCTCTGCTTGTGTTTTTGTTTTGTGGCTTAACACACAGCAAACATACTGTGACTTCAAAATCATAATAAAACAGAACTGAAGCTCCACATTTCTGAAAAGCAGTGCCGGGATGTAAATCCTTCTTTTAATAGCCTTTGCTTCAGAAAGAGGACAGGAAAGCAGACAGGGCTGCAGGTACAGTGGTTCTGGGGCTACTCCTTAAACAGATCTGCCCTTCAGCCCCACCCCCAACCTCAGATCCTTTCCTCTATTACTGTAAATCTTTTACAAAGTGAGACAACTATCAATTAGACAAAGTACATTAAATTATGCACAGTCTGTAATTTTATCTCCGTCACAATAAGACATCTCTTTTGTTTCTTTTGAATAATCCCCACCAGCCACAGCACTGCCCAGGGTGTGCTCAGTCATCTACTCACAGCCTTCAGGAGGCTATTGTATCCTCCCATCCCTCCAGCAGAAGGGGACAGCAGCTTTTAACTTATTCTTTTATTACAGATTCCTGGTGTTACCTCTGCCTAAGACATTCGCAGCAAGTGAAAATGTTAGGTCTTGGCTCGTGAGCCTCCTTTGGTTCTCAGGAAAGTCAGTCTAGAAATAGTGGCAACAGCCGGGGCCAGGACACCCTGCAGCTTTGCGTTTATTCTGTTTCTCTGGGATGGTGGCAGCTGTGTGTCTCAGAGACCATCTGCCGGAGGCAAATGCCTAGTTAACTGTGCTATTCTCGAGTTCCCCACGATCCACGGTGCTACCGTCTCTCCCCACTTTGCTTTCTCCCACACCGCTTGCTTCGTTCTCCACGGGCCTGAAGCACAATCACCACCCACTGCTTGCACCCCTTTGGCCTGGTGCTGCCAGACCTTAAATGATCCTCTCTCGTGATATACGCCCCTGCCCCGTGGTCTCGCTCCAAAGGCGCCTGGGAGACGCCTTTTCATTCCATTGATAGAGGTATCTAGATACGTGCTGATATATATTGTTGAATGAAAGCCATGGGTTTTCAGCATCTGCAAAGGGCTTTCTTGGATCCGGACTATGCACAGTAAACCTCATTAATTACGTCTCCACTAATTGAGACTCTGAGATCATTCTCCAGGCTGACATTTATCTTTGCATGATCTGTGGCAAGAAGTTTGCTAAAGTAAATAAAGAATAGAAATAATATTTTAATGGTGACTTTTAAATTACCCAAGAGAAGGTGTCTAAGGATGCTGAGGCTTTTATTTATATACTAACAACCAATGATCTTCTGCCTAGTCACTAAAGCAGGCTTTCTCCTTCCTGGCTTCCCCATTTCTGCTCAGTCACCATCAGTCCCTAATTCAACATGTTTACAACAAAGCTAACCAGTCTTCCAAACTAGTCAACTAGCTTGTTGCCTGCCTGTCCTATCCCCCTCTTTCTTTTCTCAAATCCAGGCCTTCATTAGACTCTTGAGGGTCCCTTGGACAGCAAGGAGAGCAAACCAGTCAATCCTAAAGGAAATCAACCCTGAATATTCATTGGAAGGACTGATGCTGAAGCTGAAGCTTCAATACTTTGACCACCTGATGTGAACAGTCAACTCTTTGGAAAAGACCCTGATGCTGGGAAAGATAGAGGACAAAAGGGGGCGACAGAAGATAAGATGGTTAGATGGCATCATCGACTCTATGGATATGAGTTTGAGCAAACTCAGGGTGATAGTGAAGGACACGGAAGCCTGGCAAGCTGCAGTCCACGGGATTGCAGAGTCAGACACAACAGACCGACTGAACCACCCCAACAACAGGCCTTCATTAACAATGCTAACCTGGTACTAGAGCATCTCGCCCGGGCAACTCCTTCTATTTTCTATAGGAATTCATGATTCTTATATCCTAGAGTCTTAAGATCTTTAACTGTAGCTTCAAAATTTCTTTGTTCCCAGCACTGCACTTTTCAAAGTCTTGGAATAAATGTAGGTTTATGATATCTATCTGAGACCTCTGAGGCCTGATGCATTTCGGGATTCCCACTTCTTCTGATTTCTGGGTGATAATATGGTACATAAGACATGATTTTATGTTACACTCCACTGGGCCTTCATCATCAAGCACACTGATATTTCTGCAACAAAATGTATGAATTTCACCCTTGGCATAATACGTAAAGGCTATAAATAGCCTCCCATTAGGTTCTGCCACCAAGCAACTTATTCAAAAAATTGTGCATTTCAGAACTGTGGGTAAGGGATTGAGGAGCTCAAGTAGGTGGCATACAATGGCCATTTATCACTGTCCAGATGTCAAAGACACGTTTTCTTGAAAAGTCTCCATACTGCAAAATCCTTTGTTTAGATTGGTTTTCTCCACAATTAGCCCAAATTATCAAGGTTTTTTTCTTACAAAGCACATCTTCAAAGAGATATGACACATACCTCATATGAAGCAAAGCATATCATTCAAAGCAGATAATGAGAACTTTGTGGTCACCAGGTTGTCTTTACCACTTTTAATTTTTCTAATTTTAACTCCATTTCTACAGCATATTTTACAAAAGGCCCCCTTTAATGGTCTGTTTTGGCAAAATTTAAAAATAGGCATTTTGCTTATCCTCTGCCTAAATAAAGATGGGCTATCCCTCAGAATGGTGGATTTGCATTTTAAAAAACAAAGTTGTGCTGATTCTTCCCCTCAAAATAAGAGTTAACTTTTTTAAAGTGTCAGTTTATCTAATTTGTAATAAAAGTCTGTCAAGCAAATCACAGGAAGCTCTCCACTCCCCCCTCAACACAACACACACAGTTAAACATATTACTCTTTGAGGTCGAGCTGTAACTTGACTAATAAACCCTTCTTAAAATATAGCCAAGCCAAACATTAAGCCAGAAATGCAGGGCTTGTATATATACATCACAGGATGCTGGCTGTATGGGTCACAGCACTCTGACAGGCAATTCCTAGGCAGTTATTTTGACATTAGAAAGTCACAATCCATCAAGTTAACAGCAGGGTGATAATTTGGGGACCGGGGAGATAGCTATTCACAATGACACTGTGGGAAGTAAACAGTAGTTCAAATAGCCCCTGTTTGAGAATGAAGACATCAACTAAGCAGAATTTCTTTCCACCTCTAGAACCAAGCATTATGTAATATGTTTTTGTGTAAGCATGTTATTTATGGCGTTTGAATAGCCCTGCGAGGCTAACAAGCCTGCAGGTACCGGGACTCTTTGGAGAGGAGGAGAAATAGATCTGCCACCACAAGACTAAAGAATGACAGAGTGGCTTCTTCCCCATGGTTTGTCACGAACCACTTCCAACCACCACAAGCCAGTATCTCAGAAGATGCAACTCGGTTCTTTCTGAAACGAAAAACGCTCAGCTCTGCAGCCGTCTGCATCCATGACACGGGTTCCTTGCATGTGAGGGGGACCCTGGACTTTATTCTTGTGGGAATTCCCAGCCAACCACCCTGCTGTGAGCCCTTCCTGCAAACACACGGCCTTGGTTTCTCCTGGACAAATGGATGGGTGCAGAGGCCACCGAGAGCTTCTGCAATTCTCTCAGTTTCTGGGAGCTGAAAGTTTCCTGGCTGTTGGCCCGGTGTTGGGATGGTGATGGGGAGTGGGTAGTGAGGGCAGGTTCCAGGACAGGGGTTCTCAAACATTCTCATTTCATGACAACCCTCAGAGGGCACACAGAAGCCCTGAGGGATTGCCAGGTTGTTAAGAGGAGAACAAGCACATCTCTCCTTCTGCTATGGAAGGGAGCCATGAAAAAGGAAGCATGATGAGGAAATCGTGCACTGATGCTGAGGTGGCAAAAGGGAGAGGGAGATGGATCTATGCACATCCTTTAAGAAGAGAGGTGATATCTGGGTGGTAAGATCTTAACAAGCTGTGTTGCTGCCATGGAAACCAAAGAGGTCTTTGTGGTGGCCCACACTCCCCCAGGGTCATGACCTTCCCTGTCTGCGATTAGCAGTCTTGCCCTCGCCCTCATCTATCTTCCCGGTTGCCTGCCTAAAATACTGACAACGTTGACAGCAAATTATTTCCAGGTTATACTTCGCTCTTTCAAAGGAATTCACTCTACGAATGAAACATCAGCTGGTCAAGAACAAAAAGCTCCTGCAGCAAAGAAGAATAGCCTTATTACCATCTGCATTTTCTTTTAATAAACTTTTGTGGTTATTTAAATTGAGTTTCTCCCTCTTTTCAAAAACCAAGCTTCATATGAATACCTTCAACCTATAAGCTGAACATATCTGAAAATCCACGCATTTCAGAAAAGTAATTTTCAAGCAACCAATAGTAGAAGCAAAAGCGACAGTCTTTCCATACCTGGAGCTGATATTCTTCCGTGAAGCACAGATTCACTGGGCAGCAGGTCTTTTGAATTGGAGGTGAATGGTGATTGTCTAAAGGTATCTTCTGAAAAGAAAGGGCTGGGGGTGGGGGAGGAGGAGGGAAGTTTAGTAAATCAAAGTTATTTAAGATACCCAGGCCCCCAATATATATGTATACACACAAACAAATGGGAGATAAAGTGTTTTGGTTTTTTTTTAATGGTGTTTAGAGAATACAAGATTGTGCTTAAAATGAAGAAAGAGAAAATATATTACATCAGACAAGTGCCATCTGTATACTCGGCCTATTGGTTTTACACTTAAGGTGAACATACGAAACAGCATCTTTGAAACACTGTTAAACCCACAGTCAGGACAGCTAAGCAATATATTGTACTGCTATATATGCTCTGTGAGCGTGCTGGGCCCCAGTGAATACCAGCCTCCTGGGTCAGGTCAGAACAGCCCGTTTGAGGTTCTTTCCAGGGCGGAGACAGAGCGGCCCCAGCTCACCTGCGTCTCAGAAGGGCAGATGGCTGGAGTCAGGGTGCACCGCACTGATGGAAACAACTCGCTGGTCCCCCCAGAAACTTGAGTCTGCATCCTATAGCTCTTTTGGTTTGGAAGGAGTTACAGCCAGCTAATGGGGAAGGAAGGACCCCGAGGAGCACTTTCATTTTCCAAGAAACTTGAGGCTCTGACTTGACTGATTCTAAACTCCCCTAGTGACTCACCTAGAGCTAGATACCAGACACCCCAGGCAGGGTTTTGCCCTAACACCACAGTCACGGTGAACACAAACTCTCTGGCTTCTTTTAATTGGAGGATTTTAACCCAGTCATATCATCCATCTTCCATGCCTCCAAAAGCAACTGCATTGCAATCACGTGTGAGAATACTGGAATATACAACAGAGTACAACATGGAGAAAGGAAAGCCCTATTTATCTACAACAGAGAACATTTCACTGAAGGAACTGGGTGCACAGGGGTGGAAGGTTCCTAGACGAAAACAGTATAGCCCAGAGAGAGGAGGAGCAGGAAGCCACCAGCATCCTAAGGCTGGAGAGACAAGAGGAAGAGGTAAATGGAGCCCAAGGGGACTGGGTCACCCGGTGGAAGCAGGAGGCAAGGTAAGCCTGCCTAGCAGGAAGCTGGAACCACAGCTGCTGCAGGGGGCAGAGAGGGAGGCAGGGAGACACCCAGGCTCTTTCTTAAACCCCGCCCCTCACCCCATCAAAGGCTCTGATTGGCTGAAACGTCAGAGGCACGCAGCCTGCAGGGATCAGGCTACTGCAAAACGGTAGATCAGAGGAAGGGATGTATCTGCGGGCATACAAGCCTAGGACCCCCATGACTGATGCTGCTTTCCTAAACATGCTCAACAGCCATGGGTAACTTATTAAACGTTAAGAAGGAAACATCAAAATAAAAATGGAAGACATACCTATCTTTTAATAGTAAAACACAATTAACAATATAATTTCACAGGACTATTAGGCTAGACTTGATGCAACTTTGTGTGCCATGCTTTTTATTTACATCTTAAACACAAAACATTTTAAATAGGCTTAAAAAGTGAACTGGCTACAGGCTAGTCGGTGATGGGGAGCAGGGAGACATGCTGCTTTGTGCCAAACATCTCATAACCTGCAAGTGATCCAAAAACCCGAGGCAGTATAGCAGGCAAAGCAGCGTGGGCGCTAAGAGCGTGCACTCGGGAGCAAGCAGTTCTAGGTCCAGATTTCAGGTCCACCACTGATGGCTGTGTGACCTTGCACAAGTCACTTAAGTTTTCTGAGCCTTCGTTTCTCTTCTATAAAGCGGAAAGAGAACAGAGCTACACCTACTCAACAAAGACTAAGCCAACTAGTCCATGGAATGTGTTTCTCACAGTGTCTGGCAAACAGTAAGTGCTCAATCAACATAAGCTGTTTTTATCTGTATCTCTGTCTAGCCCCCAGGGGAGCATAAATTAATTACCCTTTCCTTACAAATCAACAAAAGGTATAAAGTTTCCTTGTATAAAATGCATGAAGAAAATATTGCTCTGATAATGAAGGGTCAGTTGACTGCTGGAATGACTGTTTTAATCATCCAAGAATTTCCAAGGAGGTGGAACCCTTGGAGGATTGTTGGTCAGACCCAGAGTGTGGGAGTTCATGAGTCCCCCTCCTTAGCTCTGAAGCATCTAGAAAGGTGATAATGACATCCTCGCATCCGAGTGGACAGGTCACTTGGGAACAACCACCAGTTGGCCCAAGGGCACAGAGGAAAGATCAGGGAATGTGTCCTCGGTTACACTGGAATGTGCCTGGCACTTGAGAGTTCAGGAAGCTCATGCAACTGTCTGGTGTCTGAAATGTGGCCACTTCCTTAGGGGACACCAAGGGTCCCAAGAGGAGCCCCTCAGAGTATCTAGGAATATCACCTATTTTTTTGTCACAGAGAAAGGTATGTACTGCCTTCTTTCCATCAGTGTCACTGTAACCATTTAGTGAGTGCCTGGGTGTGCCAGGCACTGGAAAGATAACATCAGCGAAACTAGCTACAGATGCAAACAGCAGAGGGGCTCGAAGACCTGTGTGGGTACTGCGACTAGACTAAGGCTGTGAAGAGAGGGGCGTGGGGTTGCAGTGGGGGGTCTGGCTTGGCCTGGAAGGACAGGAACAGCTGCAGAAGCCACAGCTGAATGGAGAGTAGCGCTGTCAGGGTTCCGGGGGGGGGGGGCGGGTGGGGACAGGGAGGGGGACATGTCCCCTGCACAATGAGAGAACAAAGCCAGTCTACGAAGGGGGATGAGGCTACAGCCGTGGTGGGGTGGGCACATGGCAAGCAGGGATCACCGCTTCGTCAACCTGCCAGTGTGTTAAGTGAGGGGGCACGGAATCTGACTTCCGTTTCAGGAAGCTCTGTCCGGCGAGTTGGAGAACACGAGGCAGGTGGCCAGAGCATCAGCCCACGTGGGACCATGGTGACTCTGGTGATCGACGCTGCAAGGGGGACTCGACACAGGCAGGCTGAAACACTGTTTAAGCAGCAGGCCAGGTGAAGACCACAGGGACATTTCCAACCAACCCAAAGGTTGGGGGGTGAACAGAGCAGAGGGTGCCACACTACATGCTGGAAAGAGCATCTTAGGTTTTGCTAGCTCTGTATCTTCACGTGTTCGCTTCAGATTTCCACCCAGGTATGGAGTGAAGCCCTATTACCACCCAGCTGCTCAGAAGAAATTGAGTCAATTGCTGAGGGAAACAACCTTCCAAATAATTTTCTACCCTGGAGGCCAGCTTTATTCTGTATAGAAAAGGTTTCTCCTGAGGGAGTGGAGAATTAGAAGGGAGTCAGGCTGCATACCAGAAAAGCACAAAAGGACTGGCAATGTGAGGGGCAAAGAACTGACAGAGAAACTTCGACAAGTCAAGGCAGCTGAAGCCTGGTGTAAGATCTTCTCTATAAAAAGAAGATACCTCGTTAACAGAGCATCAGTCTCAGTCCAGATCCCACTGCAGTGCTTGGCATTCAGACCCATTCACACCGGGAGTGCTGTGGCTCAGCACTGAGTTTGGAATCAGAAGGCTCTGAGTCTGAATTCCATACTGGTCACTTAATGGTTAAGCGACTTTGCTAAGTCAACAATCTTTCTCTAGCCTCAGTTACTTTTTTTTTTTTTTGGCTCCGCCAAGAGGTTTGTGGGATCTTAGTTTTCCGATCAGGGATTGAGCCCTCAGCAGTGAGAGCGCAGCGTCCAAAACACGGGACCACTAGGGAATTCCCTCCCGCTCAGTTTCACTATTGGAAAAGAGTTTTTAAAATATCATCTTTATAGGGGAGCTGTAAAGGGTTAAGTAGGAACTTCCCTGGTGGTTCAGATGGTAAAGAAATCGGCCTGCAATGCAGGAGATCTGAGTTCAATCCCTGGGTCAGGAAGATCCCTTGCAGAACAGAATAGCAACCCACTCCTGTATTCCTGCCTGGAGAATTCCATGGACAGAGGAGCCTGGGGGGCTATAGTCCGTGGGGTCACAAAGAATCTGACATGACTGAGTGACTAACACTTTTAATTTCTTTTTACTTTCAAAGGGTTAAGAAAGGTTTTGCATGTCAAAGTTCTTAGGACATAGTACACGCTCAATAAAAAATGTCAACTAACACAACATCACTTACTAAGTATTTGGCACTGCTCTAAAGTGCTTTGTGTGTATTAGCTTCCCTGAATCCTCACAAGGACCCTATAGGGTTATGACTGTTATTATTATTATTATCCATATTTTACAGATGAAGAGACTCAGGTACAGAGAAGTTAAGTAGCTGCCCATGCACATGAGCTGAGACGGGATCTGAACTTAGGCACACTGGCCTTGCATTCTGCATCCTTGCCCATTAAGCTAGGCTACACTGCCTTTTGCTTGATCTCAAAGGAGATCATCTAGGGAACATCTAGGGAACGCATGGACAACACAGAATCATGGATTCTTCCTGGAACAAACAGAACAAAAGGAAGAGACAGCAGAAGCGGGGGTGGGGGTGGGGGTGGAGAGAGGATGGGAGCACCATTTCAGTAGGCAGGATCCCAGGTAACCAAAGAAAGGCTTTTTCAATTGAGAAACAGAACATGATAAAATGATTTTAACTTTTACTTCTCTCTAGAAGAGAAGACATGCCCCTTTTCTATAGGAAAGAAAACTTTCTTTTTCTAAAGAAACTTCTGCAAGCTAAGCCTGATCACTTTGCAATCCTAAACATGTCCCGCTGCCTGTACCCACTGCTTCTCAGGGCAAGCTCATCTTTGCCATTAAGCCCAAACAAACAGGCAAGCATAACAAGGGCATCAGGTGTTCGGAAACCTCTATCTCAGCTCGAGATATGGCCACAGTGACATCGGTATATTCACCTTGCAGTCTCCTAGATTGGCAACCGTGTTTCAGGCAGAGGAGAAGGAAGGGAAAACTAAACTTGGAGTGTGCCTTGTATGACATGGGCTGGCTTAACAGGATTAGATCTACAACAGTGTTAGTCGTCTTTAACCCTGCCGGTGCTTTGGGGACAGAAGCCACTGTACTTGTAGCTTAGCACCGAGCACTGTCATTCTCAGAATATGGAGACGGTGGTCCTTAAGCCCCTTTTCTCCTTCTGTGCCTCACAGGGTCTGTAAAGCGCAGAAGCCCATCTGCTCTCAGCGGATGCCCAGCTCTGTGATGGACAAACTGGCCCCTCGTTCAGGCTGCAGGGTCTGTGGATGCTGAGAGAGGGTGGTGGGCAGAGAGGGGAGGCCCAGGAGTTTGCCTAACACAGGATGAATCGGGTCTGCACTTTTCAGGAACGAAAACGGACAATGAACTGCAGACTTTCTGGTGGACTCAACTCCGAGGCACATGTGCACTGTTGTTCAACTGCTTAGATGGTCACTATTCTTCCAGAAAGGAGCTGGCTTGTGGATGCCACACAGTTCTCGATTCAACTCCGTTTGAAGCTTCAACTCCTTTTTCACTGTGAAAAAGCCCCTTCAACAGAAAGAGTTTAGGAAGTGGAAAAAAGGCAAAATGTATCCAGAAAATGATGAATTTCTGGTTCATATTTTTGGTAAAAAGTTGGTAGAGGAGCTAATGCCTTGTGGGGGAAGGAATCACCACTTATTCTCAATTAACAACATCACCACCTACCACTTCATCTCCCCTCTGGGCTCACACAATGACAAGTCACTCCAAGACTAGCTATCTCGTACAGATACTGGATGAATACTGAGACACGGCATCTGGAAGCTGTTAGTATAGACTTAGAACTGTCCAACTCCTCCATGACTTTTCCTGCCTTATGTCACTTAGCAAAGACAAAACACTGCATCATGTGAACTCCTGGTTGCGCCATATGGGATCTAGTCCCCCGACCAGGAATCAAACCCTGGGCCCCCTGCACTGCGCATGCAGTCTTAGCCACTGGATTAAAAGAGTGCGTGTGCTGCAACTAAAGATCATGCATGCTGCCTCGAAGATCTAGTGCAGCTAAATAAATAAATATTTTAATAATAATAATGTTTACAAAAAAGAAAAGAAAAAAAAGTTTGTCCCATTCAAGTTTCTTTTCTGGACAAAACTAAAAGGGACAACGAATGCATATTTTGATTTTTCTCCTGCAGAAAATCTAAGAGTTAAACATGAAAGGGCACTGGTGTCACTGTGAACTGGACAATTCCAGGCATTCTATGGAATGGGCTGTGAGGTCAACAGCCCAGGGCTGCAAAAAAAGAAAAGATTTAAAATAAATAATAAAAGAGTCCATAAAAGATTACAGCCCTAAACAGTGATACATTTTGCTAAGTGGCACAAATATTTCCACCTTTAACATATGAATGCCAACAGGGAACTCAGCTTCGTGCAAAACAGAAGACCCAGCTACTTATAAACCAGTCCTCCCTGTGGGCCACCACTGAAATCAACATGTTACGGGGAATTCTCACTCCCATTAAGATAGCAAAACAAAGCAGAAAGGAACAGGAAAAGAAGGTGGATACAGTAGGTAAGAGAGCGTTAAGGAAAAAAACTTCACGCTTAGAAAGAGCACTGTAATTTTAAAGGAGCAACACAGAAGAAATAATTTTTTCCTTCTAGAAGAAATAGTAATGACTTTTAAGGATTGAACCTGGGGATACCAAATAGAAAACAAAGATTAAGCAAGAAAAAAAGACTGCTCTGTAATGAATTTGTCCTCAGAATCTATAAGGATCTACTTATTTCAGGATTATTTTATAGAATAGAAATCTACTTATTTCTATTAAATGTAAGAGTTTCGGGCAAGTCATCCTGAAGGGATATTCTGCCTTCAATCGACACATAGACAAAATTTTCTTCAATCAGTATAAACAGATGATGTATTTTCAAGTGAAAAAGTGAAAATGTTAGGTGTTTAGTTGTGTCTAACTCTTTGTGACCCCACAGACTGTAGCCCGCCAGGCTCCTATGTCCATGAGATTTCCCAGGCAAGAGTACTGGAGTGGGTAGCCATTTCCTTCTCCAGGAGATCTTCCCAATCCAGAGATCAAACCCAGGTCTCCTGAATTGCAGGCAGATTCTTTACTGCCTGAGGTGCCAGGGAAGTCAAGCAACTATTTTCAAGTGAAAGTACTTAATGATCTCTTCAGCTATGTGTCACGTAACATAACAGGGCTTCTAGATTTTTCCCCAAGAGCTGGGTAAAATATGTCCAAAAGAATGTTCGTTAATTTTTATTTTGCTTTGTTTTAAGGAAATTTTAAGACCAGATGATCTGACTTAGATATTTTGGAGAAGTTATATATTGTGAAAAGAGAGCCAGAAGCCCCCTTCTGGGGTGGAAAAGTTCTGCGGGAGGCAAAGTTCTCTCTCTGCAGCCACGAACTGCCTCCCAGGACTCACCTGCCCCGGGGCCACCTCGCCAGATGGCCCTAAGCCCCTCCTGGAAACAGCGCTGCCTCAGTCTCCACTCAGCCCCAGCTCTCAAGTCAGGACACTGAACTTCTAGTTTTCTGTATTGATATATTTGAAATGAGCAGGTGGCACTAGTCAAGAAAATACTCCTCTATGCCTCCAGAAGCCTCAAGCAGAGATGGGCTGACGGGCTAAATTCTTCTAAGAATAAATCCTACTCTAGTTCCAGGACTTTCTGACCATGTGAAATATGAATGTTGCAGACTGAAATGGATACCAGGAACTTCTATATGGAATCTCCACCTATAAATCATGAAACCAAAGGAAATGAGAACAAACCGGAAACATTTTCTCTCAATAAAACTGAGACCTTGCCAACACATAATAGGCTATAGTATTGACACAGAACACAAAGCATCATAATTTCTTTTTTTTTTTTTTAAAGCTTTCAAACATATCAAAAAAGAAAGAACTATTTGAAGATAAGGGGAACTATCTGGATTACTTACAACTATCTTCTCAACATTTCCTCAAATGCTTTAAGGTCAGAAGAAACTCTCTGAGAAGCTGGACTAGCTTGCATGAAACTATGTTCACAACTACAAAAACACTGCCACACTTTATTTTTACATATGCCATTTTAAAAAATGATCAAATGACATTATTTCATTTTCAACTTAATTGTCATGATTAATGCAATTTTCTTTAGGGAGTGCTTATTTTTTTCTCAGATGCTACTGTCCTTGGGTATTTGCTAATACCTTATAATAACAGATGCATGTTATTTCTTGCGCATAGGTTTATGTAACTCTTTGTTTTGCAACCTGTTTATAAAATGATGGTATTTGAAATATATTAACTGCTTAGTTTTATTGATTTTTGTAAGAGGATTTTGAGCACTCTGTGCAACCCTGGTAAGGTCCTTTTGCTCCAATAAAGTGATCTATATGTCACTTCAGAAGCTATGTGGTCATACTAACTGCTCCCTTGGACCTTCATTTCATTTTGGATGAGATTGCGTAGCTGCTTCTTCTGAAATGGGCCCAGATACCAACATTGTAGATAGAAAAGTCACTGCTAGTTTCCCTGTTATAACTTGTTTGAGGTCAGTGAAAAAGGTAATACAAAATGAAAGGTTTTTATGGCATTCATGTACACGTCCCTCCTGAGGACCCTTACTCTTAAGTGATTTTATTTATTTACTTATTTGAATAAAAGAACCCAGGGCGCAGGTCGGGGGACGTGGGTGGAGCAGAGTGCTTGAGATTAGAAACAACCGCAAGTCTCTGACCTGAGGACAAGCCGAACCTCAGAAACAGCACGCTCCCTATTCAAGCTGAAAAGGGGCACACGGGGAAGCCCTCTTATGGCCCCGGGGGCGAGGCCTAGAAAGCCAGTCACTCATCATGCTGCGTGCATGCATTCAAAGAAAGAAGGACTGCAGTGAGTAAACTTGAAGGAATCACATTTACCTACAGATTGAGACTGGGC
Source organism: Giraffa tippelskirchi (assembly GCF_054371585.1). Lineage (NCBI taxonomy): Eukaryota > Metazoa > Chordata > Mammalia > Artiodactyla > Giraffidae > Giraffa > Giraffa tippelskirchi. The sequence continues at coordinate 55,487,963 of NC_137285.1, forward strand.
ACTGTAGACTCAGTGGGCATCTAAAGGGGCTTGTGGGCAGATGGAGAGCCAAGGTCACTCCATCATTTGGCTACCCATATAGACCCCCACTTTTCTTTAATTTTTGGAGGTGATAAGAAAGCCAACGTGTGGTTCCTTTTCCTCCTCACTGACATGGCTGTACACTTGGCTGGGGCCAATCAACTTTAACCTTCTTAGCAATTATAAACCAATCAAACGTGTTGTTAATTTATAAGGTATGCAATGGTATTGCAGAAAATGCCCTTATTTTTTAGACATACATATCTCAAAGAATGTGAGAGTGAATGTCATGCCTGGATGTGATCTAAAATATAAAGAGAAAAAGATTGGTGAAATAAGTGTAACAAATATTTATTCAGTCTGGGTGGTGGGGATATGGTGGTTTATTGTATTATTTCTTTCGCTTTGTTTAAAAATTTTTCATAATAAAAAAAATCAATATCAACAATCAAACAAAAAGTTCAACCCAGACCAACTACCAGACAGAAAAATGTGACAATAAAAAATTGAAAAAAAAATAAAAAAATAAAAATGCCTCCTCATGAACAAAATGCTTGATATTACCAGAAGTCAATAAATGAAAAGGCCTTAAGTATAAGATAAAAATTTAACCTTCCAATTGGTAAAATAAAATTTTTTAATGATAAATCAAAGACCTTTAAAATATTCTCTCTCTCATTAGCTTCTAGTAAAATTGTAAATTCAACCTTTTTGAAAATCAATTAGACAATTCATAGAAAAGCCTGAAAACTGTGCATGCTTCTTGAGTTAATTTATCTTGGCATTGTTTATATTAGCAACAACTTGGGAAAACAAAACCAAGCCATTAATACTCAATAATTAAGGAGACATATTAAATAAATTAGGGTACACGCAAATATTAAACAAATAATATTGGGTTATGTTTACTGATATGAAAAGAAGTTCTAAATATATTACTAGGTAAAAGAGAAGATTATAAAACAGTACATATGGTAGGATCCAGTTTTGATAGGAAAGTATACATCTACGAATAGATAAAAATTTAGCTAGGATACACACCACCAACCTAGCAGTCAGTGGCTGCCTCTGGGTAGAGGATTGATTATAAGTGGTTATTATTTCTTCCTTATGGCCTCCTACATTCTCTGGAAACAAAAGTTATTTTTTAAAACTTAAAAAAATGATTAAGTTTTACAGTTTGGAATCCTTTCCTTTTAAAGAAACTCTTAGTCTTTTAAAGAATAAGCCAAGGATGATATAATTGAAGCAGTTGTAAAAGACATGGGCAAGGGAAATTGTTATCTAAAATCTGATTCCATTAATATCAGTAGACTTCAGTTGCAGAAGGCTGAAAGTCATGGAAGAAAAAAACTGTTTAAAATATTGAAGAAGAAAAGTAGGGTATTTCACGAAGAATACATTTTGGTAATACTTTTAAATTTTTTTCTCTGAAAGGTACTTCTAGTTAGTGTATCCTAGAGGCAGGCCTCTACCCCATATAACCTAACACCAAGTTTTCAAGGAACAATGCCTGTTGCTGCAACTCGAGCATTCATCCACCGCGGAGCCAGGAAACTTCTCAGGACAAGGAGCACAATGCCAGGCCTTGTCGACGGTGGCAGAGACAGGGAGGCCAGACCCCGGGGAGCCGGAGCCAGGCACAGCCACGGAAGTGAACCTGCATGTCCAGATCCCTGAAATGTCAGCTCGTGGAGGGAGCCGGCTCCGCAGGAAGCTGACTTTGTACGTGAACGAGGACAACGGGCTTCTGCCGAGGTGAGCAGAGCACAGATGAACTCAGTCTCCTCTGCAGTGACGCAAGAGCCCTGGAATGCCCGTGAAACGTGGACGGGCCCCGGGCTGCTGTGCCGTCCACCAGGGCTTGCCCCCTCCACAGAGGTCAACCTCGGACTGGTGGAGATATTTCGAGTAACAACTATGAAGACACCCTTGAGGGAAAACCCCAGATTGGAAGAGCAGGAGTGAAGGCGGCACCGGAGCCGCATGTCACATGTCCCCTGACTTACAGATTGTCATCTCGTTCCAGATTGCTCTGGGCTCCACACACAGAACACTGTTGTAAGCCAGGAGAAATAAAGATGAGAGAGACCATGGAAATGAAGAAAAGAAAGGCACAGCCCTCCTCAGATCTTGAAAAGGAGACTGAAACTTGCCTCTCCATAGTGACACAACCTTAGCAGACCTGGAAGCACAGTGTCTCAACTATAATGGCTTGACGGAGAGGTCACAGATGGGAGGAGGAATGGCAGAGTGTGATACCTACAGGACAACGGCGTATAGGAACAGAGAAAAGTACCGAGGAAGGTTCGGCGCAGTAAGAAGGGAGAAAACCTCAAAGGGCAGCAAGGCACAAAGTAGTTTGCAGCTCTGTGTATTAAAAACAAAGAACCCATTGTTTAAGGATGGATTTTAACTTCTTTGAAAAATGAAAACTCGAAGAAAAGTTGAAAAGGATGGACTGCCAATGGAAAACACTCCAGTCAACATTTATGGCAGGGCAGCTACAGTGGTGCAGGCTGTGCACTGAACAAAGGTACCTTATCTGGGGGTGAGAGTGAAAGTGAAAGTCGCTCAGTTGTGTCCAAATCTTTGTCAGCCCATGGACTATAGAGTCCACGGAATTCTCCAGGCTACAATACTGGAGTGCGCAGCCTTTCCCTTCTCCAGGGGATCTTCCCAACCCAGGGATCAAACCCAGGTCTCCCACATTGCAGGTGAATTCTTTACCACCTGAGCCATAAGGGAAGCCCTATCTGGGGGTGGATCACTATTCAACATCACAGACATCATAGATTCACATATTTATTAAGACAGTATTCCAGTAGATGGCAGTGTCTTGACGAAGGGTGTTTTTAAAAATTTGCAATGGCCCATCAACAGCCTTGACTTGACCAAAAAAGCACTAAAAATCTTAACTAGAGGGACTCCATGAAATTAGCAGCAATTTTCATTTTTTAGAAACAAAGTTCTATGCCTTTAAAGTCAGAAAATATAAAGGGTAAAGCAACTATAAGCAGAGCTACTCAAATATCAATTTCATTTGCTCTGTTTCCTGTTTATTTTCTTAATTGCTTCTATGTAATCCAGTGTTCTTTATTTGTAATCTTTTACTTTTTAAGGTAATGGAACACTGTTCCCTTACGTCTCTTGAAAAATGAAAAGGGGAAATTGCACAAATTGAAGCAGTGCATCGCACTCTAACAAATTTGTGCAATTTCTATTACTGACTCATAAATATTTAAGGACAGGCATCCAAACCACCACCCAGGCAAATTCTATATTGGACACTTTCAAGTACATATGTCTTTTAGTAAACACTGTAAGTGCCTTTATCTAAATCACAGAAAAATAGCCCACATTTCAAATTCTGAAAATTGGGCAAATTAAATATCGGTTGGCAGGGCATGGTCTGACTCTGTCTTTCTGATTTTCCCACTTCTGCTTTTCATCTAGTAATGGAGAAAAAAAAAATTCAGGTAAATACTTCCTGGCTCTTGGAGCAGAGCAAGCCAGGTGTGAGAAGGTTTTCTTATAGGCCTGCAATCTGATATCCCCATGGACACTAAATTATTAATGGGGAAGAGAGAACAAATATCCAAGAGAACGTTCTTGGCAGCCATTGTTTGAAGTTCATGGTGTTACACAACATCAAGCACGTCCAATTCACCTGCCAGGAGCTATCTGATTCTTACTCTAGGGTTCCATTTCCCTACTTCGATCTTATCCAGCATCTGGCTGGGTGATGGTCCATGTCAGAAGATGTAGATCTTCTTTTTATTCCATTAAACTTTGGGATCTGGTTATGATATCATGCCTCATATATTTTCATCTACAAATGATCATATTAGCTGGTTATCTGCTCCTGGCAGAACCTAGGGTTGTACCGGGAAAGGAAATCGAAAAATCAAGATTGTATTAGTCTCTTCAGCCTCCAGTCTTTCTGTTCTCCTGGGTCTGGGTGGACCCATCTCATTTGTCAGGCAGAATGGCATTAAGAATGCCACACGCTATCTCAAAGGAGATGCAGAGACTTCTTTACACTTAGATTGAATTTTCTCCACTCTAAGGTTAAACAGGCAGAAGAACTGCTGTTTTAGCATTTACAGTGAAGCTCCAACTGAAGGACTGATTCAACGGAGGTGCCCCCAGGAGGACACAGACACGGGTGGAAAAAGGGTAAGGTCAAGGCATGGGTGAGCAGGACCACATGATCCAAAATCCCAGCTGCTAAGCAGATTGATTTCGCAGCCTGGCCACATGGGGTGCCCTGGTGGACAGTCTTCTCCTTTGCTTTCGGGAAGATGATCCTAATTTAAGCAGCTGAGCCTAAGTTACTAGGATGATTTTTTTTTAAAGGCATTTTCAAGCTAGTTCTTTAAATGATGTCTAGGATTTGCTTCAAAATAATCTAGGGGAAGGAAGAACAAAACGAAGGGACGGATGAGACAACATTCGTGAACTAACATGAACTGCTAATTGTTTAAACTCTATCCTGGGTACATTCTCTGCTTTTGCCTATATCTGATATTTTCCATTGTAAGAGGTTTTGAAAAATGAGACTAAGAGTCAGTGATCCAGAAACCTGCCAGTTACTGGTTTCAACCCTTAGCTTTACCTAAAACCTCTTTTATGAAATAGCTAACAAGGAATGTTGTCTAACATCACTTGCTCGTTCCATGTCTCCCGTCTTGTAATCGAGATAATGACAAACAGAATTGCCGATGGACAGCTGTGATGACGGAGGATTAGATGAGGAGAGGGGTGCAGTCATCAGCCTTTATGGGATGGGCTTCCTGTAGCCTGGGTGCCTGGGCACAGAAACCAGCACATATTGGAATGCCAAGCTACAGAGTGTCTCACTCTGGGCTGCTACACTTTTCCTCTGTTCTTGTGGTTGCAATTACAGTGACGATTAATAATGATAATCAACTGTTGGGGAAGTTGTGGGTTGATAAAGGACAGGGACAGAATTGTAGAGAATCAGTTTCTTTCTTCAGCTCTGCACGTCTCTTTTCTCCTCTGGTTTCCCCAGATCTCCAGACCTCAAGAGCAGACCCCAAAGGGCAGAGGGGCCCCGGCAACCACTGGCATTTGGAAGCGCCTGATCCCAATACTGCACTGAGGCCAGCATCCAGGGCTACCCTTCACAAGTAAAGCATCTCAAATGTGTCCAGGAACCCTTAAACATGGACAACTCCGAACTCTGACTTCAATCATTAGCTATCCTTCTGGACGGTCCACTTCTTCTAGGAAATCAAACATGGGAAATCAGGTAACTAACCAAACGTTGCACTTAGTACTTAAAAAAATCAGGAGATATGGAAATTTGGAGGCTTGATGCAACTCTTTCTGGAAAGTATCACAAATCACACTTTAAAACATAACCCTCATTAGTTGATCTTGTGAGAACTTCTTACAAAAAACAGTTCTTTCTAAAACAGGAATCAAAAAAGAAGAGATAGAACTAGCATTTTTTTCTAATTTCTGCTATCAGTAACTCAGGTTATAAAGGATTTCTTGGCACAAGGCAGCTTGATTCTATTACACCTTAAGTAATGAGGTGAGAAGGGAAAAAAATAAAAAGAGATCTCTTTGAGGAGAGGCTAATTGGGCAAGCTGCCCACTCAAAGGAAAAATAAAAACACGCCAAGGATTTTGTCGAAGAACAATAAACAGAGAAACCTGTAACACTGATTTCTGAACGCTACATCATGGGGTGGGGTGGGGCGCCCATAGGAAGCATGTCTTCCTTTGCTTTGGGCAAAAGATCTGATTTGGATTTCTTCTTACTCATAATCTCCCAGCAACAGGAGAATTTAAGGATTGCTTCATATTTGCCAAATGGCTAAAAAAAAAAAAAAATGTCTTTTCTATCCTATAATTATGCTCCAGCTCCAGCCAAGGGAATTGAGGCCATGAGGCATATTTCATTTGTTTGGGGCTAGTTCAAACCTCCTCTTACCTCTTCCCAGAGAACATCTGAAAAGCATGCCATAACAAGGTCTCTCAGCATACCTTTCTTTTACATAAGTATCATCATGTAATCTTAAAGAGCCAGCAGGAAACATCCAAGGAGACACTGCTGGGGTCTTGCCCAGATCACCTTTAATGCATTGGTGCACCCACCCCCACGGTGCTGGGAGTGTTGGCTGCTCATAGCGAGAACCACCCTCATGGTTGGAGTGGTGGGCTGCACATTCCTCGCTGAATTAGTAGATAATAAGGGGGTACCAAGAGCTGGCTCCTTTACCTTGAGGCAGGGTTTACTCTGTGGTGCAATCCATTTCCCAGAATTCTCTGTGGAAGGGAACTGGAGCTAGAATCCAGCTCACACCCTGTTCTCACTCAGCTCCCCTTCTCTCTCCCAACCCACTGCACCCCAGCAGGTCGCCCTGAGAGCACACCCACATGAGAATCCTGTCTCAGGCTCTGCTTCTAGGGAACCTGACCTGTGACACTTCAGGAAGCCTATGGAAGCAAATTAAAATTGACACCTATTATCTTTAACCTGCTGTCTTTTGACATCTACCAATCTGGCTAATTTCATGTGTTCAGACAAACGAACACAGCATAGATACTAAAAAAATAGCCTGAAGATTACATTTCATGCTTTTGAATTGTGGTGCTGGAGAAGACTCTTGAGAGTCCCTTGGACAGCAGGGAGATCAAACCAGTCAATCCTAAGGAAAATCAACCCTGAATAATCACTGGAAGGACTGATGCTGAGGCTCCCATACTTTGGCCACTTGATGTGAACAGCAGATGCATTGGAAAAGACCCTGATGATGGGAAAGATTGAAGGTAAAAGGAGAAGAGAGTGGTGGAGGATGAGATGGTTGGATAGCACCACTGATTCAATGGACATGAACTTGGGCTAACTCTGGGAGATGGTAAAGGGTCAGGGAGGCCTGGGATGCTGCAGTCCATGGGGTCACAAAGAGTCGGACACACTTAATGACTGAACAACAAGATTACATGGTGAAGGCAGACTGGAATGTCCAGCAGTTCGCACCTCCTATTTGGGCATCCAACTGAATGGACAAAATCACTTCTCTATCCCTTAGACCGATTTCCCAACACAATGCACAGACCAGATCAGGTCGCAAGACTAGTTTCCCATCTGTACACTCATACATGGATCAAGGCCAAGACTATGCCTAGGTTCTGCCTCTAGCAGAACACTATATAAACCCTGTGTAAAGCAAGCTGGCTCTGTTTTACTTAATGTTTAATATGTGCCAGTCCCACATTTCAATTCACAGAATTAAAAAGCAGCAGCAGCTCAGCTGAAGGTTCAAAGGAGCACTGTTCCTGTGTCCTTTGAGCATCCTGTGTGATGCTCTGAGCTTGATTCCTGTCACATCTTCTGCCCCAAGAATTAAAACCACAAGATCCATCAACAGTTCCCACAAGGAAGAATCTACGTTTTCTCAGGAAAGTAAAGTTCCTTGACTTAAAGCCTTCCAGGGGGAGAAACATCCTTCCTGGGTGGTCCAGGGGTGAGGACTCCGTGCTGCCACTGCAGGGGGACAGGTTCCATCCCTGGTTGGAGAGCTAAGATCCCACATGCCGCACGGCATGTCCAATAGATAAATAAAATACATTTTTAAAGAAGCCTTCCAAGGGGGAGACTGTCTCTCCCCAGAGCTCCTTTTCCAGTGATGGGGTCTGCGCTTGTTGGCACTTGCCTGCCAGCTCAGATCTGGGTGGTTGTAAGGCTCAGAACGAGTGGCAGATGGGCAGGCAGCCCCCTGGCTAACCTTTTCCTAAACCTCCTCTGGCAAATGGGGAAGCTCCCTTACCTACAGTTGTTAGTGATGTCAGTTTTCCTGCAAGTTTTGAGAGCACTGTCTTTCTTCTGCATTTTTGCCCTCCTAACAGTGCCGTGAGTTAAACAGTTGGGATGTCCCTGGCGACAAATGATCAGCTCACAGCTGCAAAGCTCCTGAGGAACACAGCTGAACTCGGTCTACCAACCGAGTGAGGCTTTCCCGAGACACAGACTCAGCTCCCAGTCACAGTGTGGCCACCCGCTTCAACCCTCAAGTCAGGAAACTTCTGCCTAAGGGGATGATAATATCCACTTCACAATATCATTGTAAGGAATAAAAACAACCATAGTGTAAGGAAAACTCGCAGCGCAGTGACACCCTCAGATGTTTAATAACCGTGAATGGTCTTTCCCCTTGGGGTCCTTTGCTTTCTCTACTGATTCCACCAACCAAAGTTCAAACCCAAAATGGTGGAAAGGGGGTGACTTCTGAACCCAGTGAAAGAAAAAGGCTTGAGCAACGCTGTTCACTCTGTGATGCGGGCCTGATGACTCCCACAGGGGGTATTCCAAGGGGACCCCACAGTGGCCTACCTGGTGGTCGTCCGGATGGTGCTTTCTTTCTGAGTGTGCTCTTTGCTCACCTTCTCTGTAAAGAGAGAGGATGAAACAGACATCTCTTAGGTTGTTCTGACTCAATCTGTGCGTTTAAGGCTGAAGCAGAAACATCGTCCACATCTCTTTCTCTCTTGTGGTTTTCTTTTGGTTTCTTTTTCAAGCATTCAAACCCTTCCTGTCTTACTGGTAAAGACAGGCAACAGAAGCATGTCAACAGCATCTACCAAAATAGTTTATTAAAAAACCAATCAAAGGGAAAGAGTTACTAACAAAGTACAAGCGTGTGTCTGATTTTCATCAGACCTCAGTAAGTACATGTACATACCACACACACACACACATAGATGTGCACAAAGATAGTTATTTCGATTATATTTTCCCCCAGCTGAAAAATGTCTGCTTTTCTCTGATTCAGCATGAAAACTGCAGTTGTTGCAACTGTTCTGCTTCTGACTTTGATGACAACCTTTAAGCATTCCGTATTGTCAGGCCCCTTTGTGAGGCAGGCTATAAAAACAGTCGTAAGACCTCTGGGTGTGAGAGTCATTGAGCGCTTATTCTGATAAATGTCACAGGGGACAAAAAATATCATTAGACGAGGGGAGGTACACTCTCCCTTACTCCGTCTTGAGGCCTGTATCTACCAGCTGTCAGAAATTATTTAATTAGCTTTACAGGAGCACAAAAGTTGACCCCTGGTCTTCTCTAGCCAGTTCAGATGTGAGGCTTCTCACTGTCACAGCACTCAGTGGCTTCTCTGAAGTCTCCAGAGGAAACCTGGCCACCTCTCCAAGGGTTTCAGATTTCAACGGCAGGGCAAGCGAAAAACCCCTAATCTCATGGATTCGGGGAGAAAATGTAAACAAAGATTAATGCTATCCTTCCCATGCTTTTAAACACTGGTCTGGGGCTGCCGTGTCGTGTGCATGTCTGCGTGGACGATTCCTTTCTGTCTGCTCAACAGTGGCAATGAGGGTGAATTTGGATTCACAGGCAGGGTTCTTTGAGAGAGCAGGAAATCAGGGCTAAATGACTTGCTTGAGGTCACCGGGGCGGTCAGTGACAGCGCCAGGGTGAGAACTCTCAGACACCAAGTTTTGAGCTGATAGTAGACCGTGATAATATACTGCTGGAGATAGAGACTTTTTGAAAAGAGCCACACTGGCCTCACTTCTGCAGATGTGAACTGCCAAATCACTCACAAAATTACATTGTTTTTAGAGCTGCATTCAGCCTGTTTTGCCTTTTTTTTTTAGAAAAGCATCTTGCATGTTTGGAGTGTCTTTGGAACTTGCAAAGAACTATATGGCCTATTCAGTTTACTCACTTCACTATTTCCACTCTCTGCGCTTTGCACAAGCACAGTTCTTGTTTGAGAACCCAGAGCCACCATTTTCAGCACCAACCAGTAACTTCACAGCTATGGGTGGTGTCACAAGGCCAGTGAGAAAATGAGCTATCAGAATGGCATGCAGATCCTAGCTTCTTTCCTTTTTCTGGGGTTTTTCTTAGTGGAGAAAAGTTAGCACTTAAATAATGTGGCATTTAAATAATGGGTGTTTTAAATCTGCAAGTCATAGCAAAACAGAGTTCATGTAATATCAGTGACAAATGCTACTGATGCCTGAATTTCAGTATGTAGGCCAATGCTTGACCAAAGATAAAGTATCTGTATTTCTACATAAGTCTGAATCTTATATGAATCTCTTTCATTCATCTCAATCACATTCAAACAGTAACAGCACATTAAACTTAATAACAACGAAGAGGATGCTGCTTGAAAGAGGTAATAAAGGGAACAACTTAGGTTCTAGGACCCTTACCTAGTCTATCAAAACATTTAGCTGAGCTAGCAACTGACTTCTAGACTTTGAATTCTAAGTAGTCGAAGTAGAAAAGGTTGGTTTACAGAAAATGTTCTACTAGGTTATAGCTGGGGAAAGAGTCCTTACAGTTTCATCTTTTACTTTTCCCTTTCCTTGACTTTTTTTTGCAGGGGCAAGATATATAAAATCTCATTAATTCTGACCACACTATTTTGGAATTCACGGTAATTCAGCCACTGTTAGAGTAAATTGAAGTTAATCTTTTGCACATTATAAAAAAAAAGAGGCTGTTGATCAGATCAACTGCCTAAACAAAACTAAAGGTGAGATATTTTATCCATGCAACAGGGATCTTTTGCATGGAACTGAATAGAGCTCTAATTTCAAATGATTCTTAACTATTATTAAATAAAGTTTGGCAGGAGTTTGACTTGGCAACATCTGATGGACTGTTCATTTGAGTGGCGGAATCCATGTTAAAGTAACAAAATGGATTTCTGTCTCAAAAAGCCTATGATGCAGGTGTTTTTTTTACTTCGTTAGAGTAGCTTTCCCTCAAATCAGTCCCAACTATTGACTTTTTTTTTCCCTGCAAGAAAACGTACCTGACAGTTGAAAAAGCAGCTCGGAAGCCATCTTCACGGAGATGTCCTGACTGAATAGGTTTCTCTCCGGGGGCACTCTGCCTTCTGGCAGCTTCTGCAAGGGCTCCGTTTTCTCTCGCCCGATTAAAGTGCTGTAGCCAACATTGCGGCTGGGTGATATTGAGACCTGCGAGTCCTGGATGTCAACCTCCATAGGTTCCTCTTTAATCTTCACCATCTGAGTGTCCTTGTAGCTTTCCGCTGCAAACAGGTGAATGAAGAACAAAAATGCTAGAGTTTCTTAAGTCTGAGCTAAACCCAGTCTTTCATCACAGAGAGAACTACAAGGGAGCAGTTAAGAAGAAAGCACCGTGGCACACTGGAATAGTTTGAAAATCTTCTAGTTTAACCTTGTGACCAACCTAGCAATCGTTACTCCTGGGCATATGCCCTGAGAAAACTGTAATTCAAAAAGACACATGGACCCCAATGTTCGCTGAAGCGTTATTTTCAATAGCTAGGACATGGAAGCAACCTAGATGCCCACCAGCACATGCATGGATAAAGAAGATGTGTATACCTTGGAATATTACTCAGCCATAAAAAGGAATGAAATTGGGTCATTTGTAGTGCTGTGGAGTGAACCTAGAACTCTGTCATACAGAGTGAAGCAAGTCAGAAAGAGAAAAACAAGTAACATACTATAATGTATACGTATGGAATCTAGAAAAATGTTACTGATGAACCTATCTGTAGGGAAGGAATGGAGATGCAGACATAGAAAACAGACGTGAGGACACAGAGGTGGGGACGAGGAGGGTGGGGTGAGCTGGGAGAGCAGCACTGACGTAATATACACTATCGTGTGTAAAACAGAGAGCTAGTGGGACGCTGCTGTGCAGCACAGGGAGCTCAGCTCAGTGCTCTGTGATGACCTAGAGGGGCGGGATAGGAGGGGTGGGAGGGAGGCTCACGACGGAGGGGATATATGTATACATATAGCTGACTCACTTTGTTGCACAGCAGAAATGAACAGAATATTGTAAAGCAATTGTACTCCAATTTTTTTTAAAAAAGAAAAATAGTTTAAACTCATCTGACTTCCAGAAAAGGCAGGAAACTGAGGCTCAGAGAGCTCAAGTGACTTGCTCAAAGCCACACAAATGGCAGCAAAACCAGGGTGAATGTCTCCAGATCTAGAACCAGGTTTCCTGACCACAGTTTCGTGATCACTTTCACACGCTATTTCTTCTCTGCCATGCTGCTTCTAGAACTTACAGACAACACGGCAAATATCTGCCCTTGTTTTATATTTATAACACATTCAGCTTCAGTGAATCAAGTAAGAGCGAGCATATTCATACTATGATTTTCTCCCCCTCTTTCGTAAGCTCCGATCAATATTCTTTTCTTTCTTTTCCAGGGCACCTAAATTAATAAAGAATAAATAGGGTTGATGCAACCGAGACATTTACACATTGCTGGGAGCTAGTAATCCTCAAGACCACCTAGGAAGTTAATTGCAGCCCAAGGATTAACACTTAGAAAAACAGCAATCCTACAAGTTATAATAACAGTTCGACCTGCTGACTGCTCTAGCTTTAGGTGTGGCTATTGAACATTTGGTCTCTAGCTTGAAACATACATTTACTTTGGAAGGCGAGAGTGTCTTTATGGACATGTGTTCCTTAGAGTTAATGAGAGAACACCCTGGAAACAAGGTGGGACAATTAGCCCAGCCATTAATTTGGGTCACTTTAAAATAAGGCCACACTTTCAAATCCGTAAACATCTGTTAGCTATTACTGTACACTGTACACTCAAACATGCCGGAAAACCTAAAAAAACAAAAAACAAAAAGGACTAGATAGATAGATGACAGACTGGATTACCTAGGCAGGCCCTGAATCCAATGACAAGTGTCCATATCACACACAGATGAGAACAAGAGAGACACAGTGGAAAGGGCCATGTGAGGACAGACACTGTGCTGTAGACTGAATGCTGGAATTCCCACCCCCAAATTAATATGTCGAAGCCTAATCACCAACGTGACGATGTTTGGAAGTAGGGCCTTGGGGAGGTGATTGGGTCATGAGGAGCCATCCCCCATGCACTGGGTTAGTGCCCCAGAGAGCTCCCTTGCCCCTTCTTCCATGTGAGGACACAGTGCAAGGATGCCAGACAATGAACCAGGAAGAAGGCTCTCACTTGACCGTGCAGGCACCTTGATCCTCGACTCCCAGACGCCAGATCTGTGTGAAATACACTGCTGTTGTTTACAAGCTACCCAGTCCACAGAAGCCCAAACAGATTAAGACAAACAGATATTGGAGTTTTGCAGTCAAAGCTAAGGACTGCCTGGAGCCAACAGAAATTCGGAAGGAATACGGAAAGATTCTCCCCTAGAACCTTCAGATTTCAGACTTCTGGCCCCCCATTTCTGCTGGTTTCAGCTACCAAGTTGGTGGTAATTTGTGATGGATGGATGGATAGATAGGTAAGATACATACATACATACTGGGTTGGCCAAAAAGTTCTTTTGGGTTTTTCTTTAAGGTCCTAAGGGAAAACTGGAATGAAATTTTTGGCCAGCCCAGTGGATGGATAAATAGACAGACAGACATAACAGTAAGAGGCAATAGTAAGTAAGTGTAGATCTGTGGGACAGTTAGGAGATATGACAGGGAAATCTCATTGCTCTAAGCGGGGTCGTCAGAGAAAGCTAGACTCTCCTTGCCAAGTATGAGGCAGGTGAAAGTCAAGTATATGCAGACTTTATTGATTTGCAATAAAGAAGATAGAGGAGCATTTTTAATGAAACAAAATTAATAGGGTGCTACCCATAAGATTTCATGTAAGAAGTGTGCTAATTGTGCTTTTTTTCTTCCTGACATATTACACATGCTTCTCAGAGAAAATGACCTGTTTTTTGTCAGCAACTAAACTGCAGGCAACTGTTATATTTAATTTAGATCCCTCCCCCCACATTCCTGCCAAGCTGTTTTTTCTTTTTTTTTTGCATATCTGTGACACTCATAAAAATCAAGTCCATTGATTCCATCAGCCTAAAAAAAAAAAAAAAAAAGGAAAAGAAAAGAAGAATATAAAGCTTTCCAAGTTACATGCCTGGGTTCTATACCTTTACTTCTGGTCCCTCTGATTCTTGAGTCCTGACTGCACCCCCTGACCCCTTAAGGGGTTTGGGGACCTGACAGCCGTCCTGACCTTCCCTTAGATCACCCATAGGGGCAGTCACCACACACAGTGCCCTCTTTGTGTCCCCTCAAACTACTCAGGATCTGGAAAATACACAGTGGGGTCAGTGTCACAGGTACATAATGATGTCTCTGAACCTTGCCAGTCATTCCAAGGCCTGAGGACAAACACAAAGGGATGCTACAAAGGGATTCATTTCGTTAAAACAAAAAACAACAAACATAAAAACAGCAAAGCTAGAAAGAAGCTCTTTTATTTATCTCCCCCAAACCTCCTTTTCCCCAGCTTTGCCCCTGGATTAAAAATCACCTGTCTGTATGGTACTGGCACAAAGATAGAAATATAGATCAATGGAACAAAATAGAAAGCCCAGAGATAAACCCACGCACCTATGGACACCTTATCTTCGACAAAGGAGGCAAGAATATACAATGGAGAAAAGACAATCTCTTTAACAAGTGGTGCTGGGAAAACTGGTCAACCACTTGTAAAAGAATGAAACTAGAACACTTCCTAACACCATACACAAAAATAAACTCAAAATGGATTAAAGATCTAAACGTAAGACCAGAAACTATAAAACTCCTAGAGGAAAACATAGGCAAAACACTCTCCGACATAAATCACAGCAGGATCCTCCATGACCCACCTCCCAGAATATCGGAAATAAAAGCAAAAATAAACAAATGGGACCTAATTAAAATTAAAAGCTTTTGCACAACAAAGGAAACTATAAGCAAGGTGAAAAGACAGCCTTCAGAATGGGAGAAAATAATAGCAAATGAAGCAACGGACAAACAATTAATCTCAAAAATATACAAGCAACTCTTGCAGCTGAATTCCAGAAAAATGAATGGCCCAATCAAAAAATGGGCCAAAGAACTAAACAGACATTTCTCCAAAGAAGACACACAGATGGCTAACAAACACATGAAAAGAGGCTCAACATCACTCATTATTAGAGAAATGCAAATCAAAACCACAATGAGGTACCATTTCACACCAGTCAGAATGGCTGCTATCCAAAAGTTTACAAGCAATAAATGCTGGAGAGGGTGTGGAGAAAAGGGAACCCTCTTACACTGTTGGTGGGAATGCAAACTAGTACAGCCACTATGGAGAACAATGTGGAGATTCCTTAAAAAACTGGGAATAGAACTGCCATATGACCCAGCAATCCCACTGCTGGGCATACACACCGAGGAAACCAGAATTGAAAGAGACGCATGTACCCCAATGTTCATCGCAGCACTGTTTACAATAGCCAGGACATGGAAGCGACCTAGATGTCCATCAGCAGACGAATGGATAAGGAAGCTGTGGTACATATACACAATGGAATATTACTCAGCCATTAAAAAGAATACATTTGAATCGGTTCTATTGAGATGGATGAAACTGGAGCCCATTATACAGAGTGAAGTAAGCCATACACCAATACAGTATACTAATGCATATATATGGAATTTGATAGATGGTAATGATAACCCTATATGCGAGACAGAATAAGAGACACAGATGCATAGAACAGTCTTATGGACTCTGAGGGAGATGGTGAGGGTGGGACGTTCTGGGAGAATAGCATTGAAACATGTATATTATCATATGTGAAACAGAACACCATTCCATGCTCGATGCATGAGACAAATGCTCAGGACTGGGGCAATGGGATAACCCAGAGGGATGGGATGGGGAGGGAGGTGGGAGGGGGGTCCAGGAAGGGGAACACATGTAAACCCATGGCTGATTCATGTCAATGTATGGCAAAAACTACTACAATATTGTAAAGTAATTAGCCCCCAACTAAAATAAATAAATTTCTTTAAAAAAAAAAAAAAAAGAAGGATGCTAGCACAACGATTGATACAATAAAATGAATGTTATTATGGAAAAATGGAAATTAAGATTCTCTTAATTAGCCTGTCATTTTGTACTTATCATCATGTTTGTTTTACAATGCTTTATTAAATCTGGCTTTATGACAAAAGAAAAAAAAAAAAAATCACCTGTCTATTTCCACTCCTGGATTTAATGAAATCAGTTTTGTCCACCAGCTTTCAAATGTTTCATTTTTCATATTTTTAAACATTTTCATACAACAAAGATAAAAAATAATATATTAGTTAAATCTGGATTTAATTTGGAATCAAAATATTTACTGAAATACAACACCGTGCTTCAAGGTATGGCTAACCACAGGAACTATCACATCTTCAAATAACACTAAAATTACTTGAAACACTAAAGTAACACTTCCAAGTTTCTCTGCAGCTTGGATGACAGTTAGGCAGAATTCTTAGAAGAAAAATGTCCACTTTCTGCTGTGTGCCTAGTCGCTCAGTTGTGTCCGAATCTTTGCGACCCCATGGACTGTAGCCCACAAGGCTCCTCTGTCCCCGAGGATTCTCCAGGCAAAAACACTGGAGTGGGTTGCCATGCCTTCCTCCAGGGGATCTTCCCAGCCCAGGGATCAAAGCCAGGTCTCCAGCATTGCAGGCAGAGTCTCTACTGACTGGGCCACCAGGGAAGCCCAGGCTGATTTTGCTTCCCCCATTAGATATCAGTCTCCATGCTCTTTGTTTCATATCAAAAATACTTCAATCGTCCTAACAATGCATAGATGCTCTGAATAACAGATTGTTAAATTTAAGCATTTTAAAGATGACATTACTAACTGGTAACATTACTTGGCTAGTTCAGACAACCCAGTAGTTCAGATTGAAACAGACCTGAAATAACAATGAAATTAACATAGTATTCCTTCTCTCTCCATTTTGGGCACAAAGCTTCCTTATTTAAACATGAGTACACTGAATAAAAGTCCTCTGGCTAATTTAGGGTAGAACATATTCTAAAAACCAACTTTGGGGGGAGCTGAATTATGACTTATAGATTTCACAGATGTTTTTATTGAACTTAATGCAAAATAATAGGCCACCTTTTAGTTACTTGAAACTGGTGGCATTTACCGCGGGGTGAGGAAAAGGTGAAAGGGGAACCACAGTAATTTCAGTCATTCAAAGTTACTCAAAGACAGAGAAGGAAAATACCTTCAATCTCTTTCCTTTCTCATTGGTCAGCTGAAGCAATCTGATTTTTGATGTTACTAACAAATCAGTTTTTTAAAAGCTACTTGGGATAATTTCAAGTATGATTTTTCCATGAAGTGCTTTCTTCTCTTCCTTATGACAACTCTTGACCTTTCAAAACTGCACAAAATACTGATGGCTGTTATAAAACCTTTAGCATTTGTAATCTACCTGACAGACTCCAGACTCACTGAGAAGTTTTCAAACTGACAGACAGTGAGTGGGCAAGTGAGACATAATTCAATAAATATTTTTAAAGTCCTTGCACTTCCATGCAATAGCATCATTGCCAAATGTTTTCTTACCTTTTTTAAAAAGCAGGATTTCTGAACCTATGGACATTTGAAGCCAGATACTTCCCTACCATGGGAGACTGTGCTGTGCATTGTAGGATGTTTAGCAACATCTCTGGTCTCTAACCACTAGATACCAGAAGCACCAGTCCCCTAATTGTGACAACCACAAATAACTCCAGATATCTCCAAAGTCCTCTGGGGGGCAAAGTCACCCCAACGGAAAAATACGGCTGTAAAGTTTTGCCACACTCTTTGTTTTTGCCCCTTCTCCCCTGACCTCATTTAATTAGAACCTAAGGCAAAGAAGAAAGAAGCTCCTTCTAAGTCCAGCTTGGTTCAACAGTATCTCAGCCCAGCTGGCCGAGGATGCAGAAGGCGGGCTGACTTGGGAACAAAGTGTCTGCTACATTTCTTTCTTGGTCCCCAGCTCACGCCCTTTTGTGTGGAGCATCCTAATATAGGGGCTTCCCAGGTGGCTCACTGGTAAAGAATCCCCAAGCAAGAGATGTAGGTTTGATCCCTGGCTTGGGAAGATGCCCTGGAGGAGGGCATGGCAACCCACTCCAGTATTCTTGCCTGGGAAATCCCATGGACAGAGGAGCCTGGTGGGCTACAGTCCATAGGGTCGCAAAGGGATGGACACGAGTTAGCAACTAAACAGCAGCAGCATTCTAACATAACAAGGGTTGAATTCATCACTTCACTCACTCTTAGCTTTGACTTCCTCACCCAGGGACATGTCTACACATCCATGATTTTACTCTTTCCCAACATCTTCCCCCTTCACACACATTTCCAATTCCTCTGGAATCTCTTCCTAAAATGGTAAGACAAATATTAATTTGACTCCAGTAGTCTCTACTGCTATTTCAACAGAGAACTTGGCATATGGGAAAAGATGGGAGAGTGTTAAAAAAGGTGATGCCTGGGAGGTGGGCTGCAGGTGACTGTTTACTGCAATGCTTATTTATATTTTGTAATTTTCTATGATGAATATGGGTACCTTGTCATATAGTTAAGTTTTTTTTTTAATGGAAAACAATTACATGCGCCAGTAAAAAGCTGCTACTTCCTCTTTAGAGGTGCACAGAACAGTGTGCACGCCTGGAAGCATCAGAAAAGTTGTTTGTGACTCCAACAAACCGCATTCAAACTCTGCTTGGCAACAGAGGAGAAAAAAGCAATGGGAATGCCGTAACATTGTTTTCTTTCCTGCCTTCATAAACACAAATATATATTAGCTATCAAACTGGGTTATTTCATTCATCAGTCACTTGGTCATTCTATAATCTTTTTTTTTAAACGTCTGCCATGTACTCAGAACCATGACGGCTGATTCATGGTATTCAGAGGTAAATACGACGAGGTTCTTGCCTTCAAGCAGTTTAAATCCAAATGAACAGATGATCAGACAAGTATCAACAGCCCTCTCATACAAGAAGTAAAATTCAAATGCAGGGTGGGAAGAGGAGTCGTGGAAGATCAGAAACCAAAGCACAGAAGTGGAATTGTACTCGACCAGGAGCATCCAGGGAATATCACATTGTCTGTCTGTCTGGAGCATCAAAGCTGGGAGTGCAACTGGCTCCCTGACTGAGCAGGACTCGGGTGGTGTAAATGTAAGAGCAACTCTATCTTTGTCTGCCATTATCTTTAAACCTGCCTGGCAGGAAAACATTCTTCTCTTGTTCCTGGGTGAAAACTCAGGGAGGCTTAAAACCTGGTAATGCTTAGATAATGCAAGGCCTAACAACTCTTTAAATAGCAAAATATGTTCTTGTTTCAGGATACAGCAGGCCAACCCCATGGGTTAATCCACAGCTCAGCCCTTTCGTGAAGGTGATCCCTGCTCCTCCCTGGAAGGGTCCCCAGGACGCCCGTGATGGGGGAAGTGGTGGGGTCGGCTCCTTCTCCCTGTCTTATTGCCTTCTCCCCATCACACTAGCTGTCCTTCCAGACCCCAGAATCAGAGAAGGGGGGAGGTGGTTGGGAGGAGAGATGAGGGGAGGGAAAGCTCGCTGCCCTGTTCTATCTAGTTTTACCCTCTTTCGGTAGGCAGACATCTCTCCTATGGGATTCACCCATGGGGTCTTCAGAGACCTCTGACTTGCTGGTGATTACCCCCGGCATTTCCTTTACCTGGCTGAATGCCCTCTAGCCTGGGCTCACTGATTTCCCCCACTGCCCCTGGGGACGCCCCTGCAGGCCTCCATCTCGTGAGTGGGCAAGGGTACCATGAAGTCTCTAGGCAGCTCCATGACAGCACTTTTGATAACATCCCTGTTGACCCTCCTGTGGGAATCCGGTCCACGCTGGGGCCACGGGGAACACCTGCCTCTTCATTTGATCAAAGAGAGTCAGTTCAGGCCCCATACAGACCACACCAAGGCAGTCTGCCATCTCTCACCCTTGTCAGGTGCCAGGCCATGAGGCTCCCCGCTGAGGAAAACATGTGACAGACTCTGCAGATGATGTCCCTTTCAGATTTGAGGTGAGAGGCTGGAACCCCTCCTCCTGTCCCCATTTTACCCTGCAGTGGGGGAATCACAGCCCAGTTCTCTACAAAATCCCCTTGCCCCAACCTTCAATAACCTCTCACTTTTATACTCTCTCCATTTGGCTAAGAAGTATAAGGCGTGAGTGTGTAAAATATATATAACATAAATGGATCGTTTTAACTATTTTCAAGCACAGCATTCAGGGGCATTAAGTACACTCACACTGCTGTGCAGCCATCACCCCCACCCAGCTCCAGAATTTTTCATCTCCCCCCTGAAACTTTACCCATAAAACACTAACTCTCCATCTTTCCCTCCCCTCAGTCTCTGGCAACCATCATTCTACTTTCTGACTCTAGGTCAGGAGTTTTCACATTAAAAAAAAATTCTTCATGCGGTAACCTTGTTGCTGAAGCCAGATCTTCCATCTAACATACTGTTTAGCAAAGAGCATCAGGTTATATTCCAGAGAAATTACACTGGAGGGGCAGGTCGGAGCAGGACATGGAATCTTAAAGGCTGAACCTTGAAGGCTGTGCTAAATGGGGAGCCTGTGAGGATCCAGCCTTTAGGCGAGGTTTGCTTGGAGAAGCAGCATGATCAGATTACATTTCCGAAGGGCAATCGGGCAGGGATGCTTATACGGGATGAAGGGACTGGCAGAAATGGAAATGGGGAGTGGATGGGGACTTTCTGTATTAACAGCAATCCAAGCAAGGAGATGATGAGAGCCTGAACTGCTGTTCACAAGGGAAGAAAAGGCTCCCAAGATATTCCAGAGGCTGAGCGCTGAGGCACTGGTGGAGAAGTGTGAATCAAGAATGAAGACACCAATGTGACAGTAATTGTGAAGAAACCTTGTGTATGGTCTGGGTAAAGGGGAGGTGAAGTTTTTAAAAGGAACAACTCTATGACTTTTAAGCCTCTGAAATTTGGAAAATGCTGTGAATAAGAATGGGCTTCCTTTGTGGTGCAGCTGGTAAAGAATCTGCCTTCAATGTGGGAGACCTGGATTCGATCCCCGGGTTGGGAAAATCTCCTGGAGAAGGGAAAGGCTATCCACTCCAGCATTCTGGCCTAGAGAATTTCATGGACTGTATAGTCCACGGGACTGCAAAGAGTTGGACACGACTGAGCAACTTTCACATTCTTCTTCACACATAAATAAGAATGAGGAAAGTTGGGTTGGGGGGAAATATGAAAGGAGATTTTCAGCTCTATGTTGGCTAAGCATCTGTGATTCCCACAAGAAGTGGAAGTCGTGATGGCTTAGAGGCAGTAAGAGAATAGACAGACCGGAAGTCATCGGAATCCAAGGGGCTGTGTGAGATCAGAAAGGGAGGGTGAGCAGAGAGCAGTGGATGGGGAAGAACTGTTACCGCCCCCTCCTACAGAGGAGGAGGAGGGAAAGAAGGGGGAGAAGAGGTGGAGAGGGAGGGGTCCAGCACAGTGGCCGCGTGCACAGGTCGGTGGGGGAGGGTGGTGATGGTGGGGGTGCAGAGGTGCTGCCCACTCCTGCCTTTGGGCACCCACACTCTCACAAGGATTCCTTTCCTTAGTGTCTGCCCACATAAACCCCCAGCCCCACTCTCCCTGCAGAACTGAAGTCTGCCACCTGCCCAAACGCACCCCACCGTGTGCTCAGTTGCTCGGTTGTGTCCAGCTGACTCTTTGTGACCCCATGGATTGTAGCCCGCCAGGCTCCTCTGTCCATGGGATTCCCCAAGAATACTGGGGTGGGTTGCCACTTCCTACCCTAGAGAATCTTCCCCAACCAGAGACCGAACCCCCCGTCTCTTGCATCTCCTGCATTGGCAGGTGGGTTCTTCACCACTAGCGCTGCCTGGGGTTCCTCACCTTATTCCCTTCTCTCGATAATAACCTAGACAGGTTTCAAAATGACTTAGACATCCCTCTGTGAGGGCCTTCCTTTATCTCCATCAGATGGCACCCTTCCCTCCTCTCTCCTACCTCTAGACGGTTCAGACCTTGCTAACATTGTACTGTGCTGTAGTTTTATTATTTACAGATTTGCTTCCCCTATGGACTGAACGCTTGGCAAGGGCCTGGTTCTGATTCAACTTTCATTCCCAGGACTTTGAAGATATTGGATTAATATCTGTTTGTCACATGCATCGCTTGAGGCAGAGCACACAGTAGGTGTGCAAGGCTTCTCCCTTCCCTGACTCCTCAGTCTGCTGTGGACACTCACACATGCCATGAACTTGAAATACAGAAGGGTCCAGCACCGGCAGTGGTACTGAAATAAACAACGATAAACGGCCGTGCTCTCTCTGGACTGCCATCGTGATCCTGACTGAGTGTTTCTGAAAAACCAGACGCTTAAAAGAGCCTCTAGAAGCAACACCAATGACTCCACATGGAAACATTTCACTTTCTAGAGTGATACCCCTGTCAATCAGATGAACTGAAAATCTTTTGTCTTCAACTTGTCATTCTCAAAAAGTTCTGGGCTGGACACAAAAATGCAGTCCAGGTATGTATGAACTGATTCCTGGAGGTGTCAGGTTTATTACTTAAAACTTTGTTTAGAAGCGTGGATGACAGCTCTCACTGCACTCAAGTGATGCACTTTAGGCAGAGCCGAATCACATTCAAATCCAGCCCCCAAGTGGCCCTGAAACCAACAGTACCAAGTGGAGAAGGGCAGGGGAGGGGGCAGATGGGAAGAGCCCCCCTCTTCCCTTCACTCCTCAGATTCAAAAACCAAGGATCCGAGTAACACCAGCCAAATCATCTCTCCATGGCACAAAGATAAACAACAAAATCAGATATTCTATCTACTTCTTAACTCATAATCCGGTTAGGATGCTGGGAAGTGATGACGTTCAGTTCAAGTGAAAAGTGCACAGAGGCACCGTCTCTCCTGTTTCCAATCCATGCAATAAGAACAGAACTTGCCCACCCTACACATCCATCAACAGATGAATGGATAGAGAAGATGTAGCATATACATATGGGCTTTCCAGGTGGCTCAGCGGTAAATAATCTACATGCCAACGGGGGAGATGTGGGTTCAATTTCTGGGTTGGGAAGATCTCCTGGAGAAGGAAATGGCAACCCACTCCAGTGTTCTTGCCTGGGAAATTCCACGGACAGAAAAGCCTGGTGGGCTACAGTCCATGAGGTCACAAAAGAGTCAGAAAAATATAAATATATTTATAATATAATATAAATATACAATTTAAAATATATATATACACACACACACACATATGTGAAAGTTGCTCATCATGTCTGACTCTTTGAGGTCCCATGGACTATACAGTCCATGGAATTCTCCAGGCCAGGATACTGGAGTGGGTACCCATTCCCTTCTCCAGGGGATCTTCCCGACCCAGGGATCCAACCCAGGTCTCTCGCATTGCAGGCAGGTTCTTCACCAGCTAAGCCACAAGGGAAGCCCACATATATATATACACACATACATATATGATGGAATATTACTCAGGCATTGAAAAGAATGAAATAATGCCATTTGCAGCAACATGGATAGCCCTAGAGATTATCATAGTAAGTGAAGTAAGCCAGACAGAGAAAGACAAATATCCTATGATATCACTTGTATGTGGAATCTAAAATATGACACAAATAAACCTATGAAACAGAAGCATGGACACAGAGAACAGACTGGTGGTTGTCAAGGGGAAGGGATGGAGTGGGAGGTTGGGGTTAGCAGATGTCAGCTTTCATATATAGAAAGGATACACAACAAGGTCCTACTGTATAGCACAGAGAACTATATTCAACTTTCAATGAGAAACCATGATGGAAAAGAATATAAAAAAAGAATGGATATATATGTATAGCTGAATCACTTTGCTGTACAGCAGAAATTAACACAGCACTGTAAATCAACTATACACCAATTAAAAAAATAATAAACTTCATTTGTCTCCACAGTGGTCCTCAGTTGAGTAAAAGCTCTCTAGTCCTGCTCTGAGGAGCGAAACTCATGCCCGGGGCTTACTCATGGTAGCTTCTACATCCCAGGAGAGGAAATTCAGGCTCCTACTGTCCCTACTGGATGTATCAGTCATCTCTTCCCAAGAGAAAAGAGAAGAAATGCTCTCCACGAAAGGAAACAGTGGTGCAGCAATTATTCTCTAGTTCTCCTAATACATAAGAACCTTCGAGAACAGCATTCCACTGCCTCTTCCTGGAACAGCAGAATAGGAGACTTATTCTCTGGAATGGATAAAATGCATGGTCTCTAGACTTGAGGGTAAAAGGCACAGCTGAGGGCAGGGCAGATAAATGGTGTGAGGTAGGGAACTGAATTCCAACCCTCTCAATTAAAAAAAAGGAAAAAAATAGCATTTTTCAATAGAAGAGCCTTACAATGACCTCCAGGGCACACACACTCACACACACACATACACGCACCACCCAGAACTGCACAGGAGTAACTCAGCAAATCATGAGAGCAAGCCAGTATCTACGAAGAAGAAACACAAAGCTGTGCACACATTTAAATAATTCATCAGACAATTAATTGATTAATTAAATTAGTCTGGGACTTCCCTGCCAGTCCAGTGATTTTGCCTTCCAATGCAGGGGGTTCGGGTTCAATCCCTGGTCAGGGAGCTAAGATCTCATGCGCCACACGGCCAAAAAAACAAAACATAAAACAGAAAAACAATGCTGCAACAAGTTAATAAAGAGTTTAAAAAATGGTCCATGTCAAAAAAAGAGAAATTAGACCGTCTTTTCCAGGTGAAAAAGATGCACAATAATCTGAACACTAGGAGAATCTTGTTTAAAGTTATGGGGTTAGGTTTTTTGTGTGCCCTCTTCCTTCTCTCTCTGTCTCTCTCTCACACACACACCCCACATGTTTTATTCCTATAAAAACTTCAAATATTTTATCAGAACTGGCCCCTTGAATTGGATCACCAAAACCACAAGTGAAGTTGCATTTCTCTTCTCTATCAGTATACTACTTGGTAACTTAGGAAGGAGAATTAATGAATGTCTGAAGAGTGAGCTATGGACACTAGAATTCACAATTAAGTGGACAAGGCTAAGTAGGAGGTCAACTCAGAAAGACACCATAAGGAGCACCCAGTGTTCCATTTTATTAGTTGTTCCGAATCTGCAAGGAAAAATATGCCCTAAAAAAGAACAGAACCCAAACTTTAAAGATCATCAAGAGTGAAATGAGACCTGGAAGTTCCCTTTCAGGGATCCAAGAAAATGATCATTTTTCATCAAAGTACTTGAACTTTATTCCTCTGAGCATTCTTCAATTAGTTTTTGCCTCCCTGACATCAGCAAGTAATGCAAGAGGTTCCTGCCTGAGATAACTCAGCTGGGCATTTGCCAACGTTTCCAGCCACAACACTGGGCTCAGAGCAGCAGCACAAACTCTGGACTCGATTCAGGGTCTGACATTGCCCAGGGTTAAACTATGTAGGGGGCTCCCTGACACAAAGGAAGGTCCCTTGGACCGGCCACGTGGTAGATGGTCACAAGTCAGAATACGAGCATCACACACAACTGCTGCAGTCAATTTCACTTCTATCCAGAGGACAAGAATTAAAATCTTTGAGTCACCGAGGGCTCCAGGAGATGAGCTTCTCCGACCAGTGGAGGCTGTGGAGGGGGCCAGTCATTATCTGTTGAACTCTGAGTGTCCCGGTGTTAATGTAAAACCTCTCCCAATCATCTTGTTTTCATCTGATGATTTCACGAGAAATTAGCTAAAGAGGTGCATTTAAACTGTATGTCTGCCATTTGGTACCATTCCAAATGATCTCATTTTTAAAAAATTAACCTATTTTTCATCTAATGTCCAGAATATACTTTTCTTGTCTCACATTTTAAAAAAAGGAAAAAAGGGTCAATTCAAGTATCTGATCTAAACCTAAAGTGATTTAACATCATTACTCTTTGCCACTTAATAAATCTAAGTCCTGTCCACCCCATCTGTTGTGATTAATAGGCCTTTGTATACCCTTCTATGAACCTGAATGCAGGAAGGGTGGGGTTGGGGGGCAGGGGACGAACAAGTAGATTTTAAACAGAACTCCTGACAGATTCAGAAGTCCTGCTGACATTAAAAAAAAAAAAAGACCAAAAAACAAGGTCCATCTCTGCCTGGTGATGGGTTAGCCGTTGCCTGACCCTCAATAAGGAAGACAAAGCAGAGTGAGCCCTTAATGCCCAACGAGAGGAAGGACCACACCAAGAGTTTTATTTCAATCACTAAGAGTTTTACCAAACTTTTAAATATTTTCCACTAACAGATGGTAAAAGGGCTTTAGTATATGCAGACAAGTTTAAAATGCTTTTCTTAGGTGGTGCTAAATATTACTGAATCGTGTCCCAAGGATATCTCTGTTGAGAAGCCCTGACGGCTTCTCTTCCATCGGTCAATGTTTCCAGAAGGCAGGGAAGGGCTGGCGAGATGGTGCAGAAAGCAGAACACTGCATAACAACATAATAACTGGAATCCAGCATAAGCACGAGCAGGGGGGATGGGATGGGAAGAGAACACAGGGTCACGCAGGAAAGGACACCGTCTTGTTCACCTTGGTAGCCCTAGTGGCCAAAAGGGGGCTTGGGAATTAGTAGTTCAGTTCAGTTCAGTTCAGTTGCTCAGTCGTGTCCGACTCTTTGCGACCCCATGAACTGCAGCACGCCAGGCCTCCCTGTTCATCACCAACTCCTGGAGTCCACCCACACCTATGTCCATTGAGTCGGTGATGCCATCCAACCATCTCATCCTCTGTCGTCCCCTTCGTCTCCTGCCCTCAATCTTTCCCAGCATCAGGGTCTTTTCCAATGAGTCAGCTCTTCGCATCAGGTGGCCAAAGTATTGGAGCTTCAGCTTCAGCATCAGTCCTTCCAATGAACACCCAGGACTGATCTCCTTTAGGATGGACTGGTTGGATCTCCTTGCAGTCCAAGGGACTCTCAAGAGTCTTCTCCAACACCATAGTTCAAAAGCATCGATTCTTCCGCTCAATTAAATTAGTAATTAAATTGGAAATTAGTAAAGGCTCAATAAATAGTGCTGAGTGAATGAATAAGGAAAGAAAACAAAGAACACCGTAAGAAGAAACGGAAAGCTCTGATGAGAGAGAAGAGCTAAAGTACAGGGTTCATTTACCCTCCAAGAAAACTTTACGAACTTTTGCCAAAAATCAAAGCCTTCCCGGCTGATGATAGGTGAGCCTCTGCTTACAATGGGGCACCAGCCTTAGGACTATACCTGTGGGGCTCCCTGGAGTGGGGATGGGACCATGAGACAGTGGGACCCGTTCCCTCTGGGCTCTAATTCCCCATACTTCTAGGAGACGCTGGTGCATGGATAGTCTCCCAACGCATTCTGGCTGGTTTTCAACATTCTTTCCCATGTTTTAAAATCAAACCTACTTGCAAGTAGCCTGAGTGACTCATCTTAATGTCCCTTCCTCTCTCTGTTCTGTGTCCTCTCCAGCACAGGTGGGGAAGAGCAACACTAGTCCACGGGGGCAGTGGGATGAGGAGGGGGGACCCTCGACTAAGAACTTGGCCCTTCCGCTTGAGCTGTCCCTGTTACACACGGGGTGGGGACTTCAGCCTCCGGGTCTTCAAGAAAACTGAGAAGGAGTCACACCAGCCTCCTGCTATGTGCGTTTTAGGAGAAACCCTTCTAAACAGTATCGTATGTGCAAGCTGTGCATGCTCAGTCACTTGGTAATGTCGCTCCTTTGTGACCTCATGGTCTGTAGCCTGCCAGGCTCCTCTGTCCACGGGATTCTCCAGGCAAGAATACTGGAGTGGGTTGTCATTCCCTTCTCCCGGGGTTCTTCCCAACCCCAGGATTGGACCCGTCTCCTGCACTGCAATTGGACTCTTCACCATCTGAGCCACCAGGGATGCCTTTAAACAGTATCAGGGTGGGATAAGCGGGGTTGGAAGGTTTTAGCACAAGTGATTGAAAGGAGACAACCATTCATCTCATTTAAATGATCCCAAGTCCCCAGTTTTTTTCTTTATTCCACAGCTTTTAAAACAGTGCAAAAAATATTATCTACATATCACCTAGTATCTTGGCTACAAAAGCACTGGTGAATCCCAAGTGAAGACTGCTACCAATACTTAAATTTTTTATTTTTCAGCCATGCTGCACGATCTTAATTCCCTGACCAGGGACTGAACTGCGGCCCCTGCTTTGGAAGCGTGGAGTCTTAACCACTGGACTACCAGGGAAGTCCCTCCTACCGATATTTATATGTGGAGGGAGGCACAATGATTCTGCTCCCAAGATAAGTCCCACCGATCACTGCCATTTCCCCTTTAGTCCCATTAAGGCTTCAGCTTTGCTAAGGGTCTCTCTCCCTCTCAACCAGAAGGCTGTTGAGTTTACCTTTGGCAACACGGACACGGATCACAGGAACTTCCAAAAAGGCTGTCCTGATGCCTGCCACTCCAAAGGGGCAGGAAAAACCCTGGCAGCAACAGGAGGGAAGTGTGTGTATGTGTGTGTGTGTGTTTAGGTGGGTTTCCAGGGCTAAGGCCAGCAATAGGAGGAATAAGGAAAGAAGTTCGTGACGTCTTCTTTAAATAGTGATGCTCACCACTTGATTTGGAAACTCAGATACATGCTGGCAGGTCACAGGTACGTCTGGTCATTGCCCCCACTTCCCCAGCTGTGGAGAGAAGCATGTGGCAGCCATGGGAAACCAGGAAACAGGCTTGAATCCAGCTGCTGGCCCACATTGAGAAAGTAGGAAGCAAACCAAAGCACAGCACGAACTCAAGATAGCCTAAATGTGGGGAAAACATATACAAAGTCAAGCACTACTTGCTCTGTCGTGTCCTACTCTTTGTGACCCCAAGGACTGTAGCCTGCCAGGCTCCTCTGTCCATGGGATTTCCCGGGCAAGAATACTGGAGTGGGTAGCCATTCCCTTCTCTAGGGGATCTCCCCAAAATATATACACGTGTAGAGTAAACAGAAGGCTTATTAGGAGGAAGACTGAGTGTGTGCTAGGTCCTCACACTTTGATAATGAGAGAACCCCTTTCTTCAAGCCTTCGCCTTCCTGGAAGAGTGATGGAAGCCATAAGGGAGAAACAGTTCTCTTCAGGAAAGTGTTCCCTTCTTGGGCTAACATGGACGCTCCCCTCCTCAGAGAAAACAGCCTCCATGGCTGTCACCCTGTGTATATCTTCAGTGCTCTGTGTGCGGACCAGCCCGGCTACCACCACCCAGCTGAGCCCCAGCCCAGTGGGATGTGGTCCCTTGGCAGCAGACAGAGGAGTGTCTTCTCCAGAGGTAGGTCTGTGATACCAGCCTGTGCCCAGATGGGCACAGAGGACAC
Organism: Giraffa tippelskirchi; assembly: GCF_054371585.1. Taxonomy (NCBI): domain Eukaryota; kingdom Metazoa; phylum Chordata; class Mammalia; order Artiodactyla; family Giraffidae; genus Giraffa; species Giraffa tippelskirchi. The sequence continues at coordinate 55,517,222 of NC_137285.1, forward strand.
GGGGCTTAATTATACATGCAAATGTTCCCCTTCTTTGACATGAATAAGTTAAAAGTGAAAGGTTAATATGGCAACAAGAAGAAAAACCATCATGGAATGAGAATGTTTTAGAGCTCTCATGGAGGAAAATAATGGCTATGCTCTCCCTCACAAGACCACAACTGCGGCACCATAGCACTGAAACGTCTGAAGAGAGGAGCCGGAGGAAGCTAGAGTGGTGTAAGAGATTCTAAGGCATGGACAAGACACACAGTTTCTACCTGGCAGGGAAATTTGTCCTCTGAGTGAAAAATGGAACAGAATGTTTGACTGGTTACTCAAATATTTGCAACCGGCTCCCTCAGAAAATAAAGTTTCTCCTTAGAGCTGTCACCATCAAATACTATTTACTCATGGCCTCTCCGTGCCACTGTTTGTGTCCTGGATAAGATAATGTCTGTAGAAATGGTTTTGTGTTTCTATCAAAAAACAGAAATCAATGCAGGAATACAAGAGACAGACATGCCAGCTGTGAACACATTTCCAAGGTGTCCTTCGCAATTCCTTTGCTCAGTATTGTAAGGGACCTAGAACCCCTTTACCATTCCCGACTCCACCTGGCACCTCCTGCCCTGTGGCCCTCTCTCACCCAATCTGGCCAAACAGAAAAGGAATCTGTAATGAAGGTAGAGCCTATGAAATTCCTTTCTGAGCTTTTGCCCGGTTTCTGGAACATGGGCCAATATAAATGTTCATAGCTATATTAATATATGAGCTCTGCACCAGGGAGATGATAATAAAACAAGAGCTCTTTTGAGTCCAGCCTTTCTGAGGCCCAGGTCTCAGTGTGGGAGGTGAGGGAGCCAGGACAAGAAAGCTAAAGGGCGGCCAAGGGGTGAGGACCCTAAGGGAAAAAGGAGTTCCCTCTTCTTGCCCTCCCAGAACTGCACAAAGCTCTTTCCCACTCTGTCTTGTCTAAACAGCCAGGGAAATAACACCAAGGTACATCCTCTGAGCTTAACAAGATCTAGACCTTCAAGAAAGGAATTCTCTGGGTACATAAACAGGTCACATTTTTATCTTATTAAAGCAATCTATTCCCTGTTTGTATAAGAGAGAGTTTTTGCACTCTAAACCTCTGCAATTCTCACTGAGTTTTCAAGTGCTTAAAAAAAGAGTCTAATTCCTTATTTAAGATTTAACTTCCCCAGTGATGGGTTTTCTGTGTATATGTCTTATGTATACACACACATACATATACACTGAGAGTTGCTTAGGATACATATGGCAGTGACAGAGTGACCTCATTAGTGGTACGACCACCGTTGATTATATTTATTAAAAGTCATTTAAAAAGCTGACAGAGAAAGGCAAATGTATGATATCACTTATATGAGAACTCTAAAAAAAGGAGTACAATGAACTTATCTACAAAACAAACAGAATTACAGGTGTAGAAAACAAACTTATGGTTACCAAGGGGAAAGCAGGGGTGAGGGATAAACTGGCAGATTGGGATGGACATGTATACACTACTATATAGAAAACAGATAACTAGAAAGGACCTACTGCATAGCACAAGGAACTCTACTCAATACCCTATAATGATCTATATCGGAAAAGAATCTTAAAAAGAGTAGATATATGGATATGCATAACTGATACACTTTGCTGTATACCGGAAACTAACACAACATTGTAAACCAACTATATTCCAATAAAAATTAAAAAAATAAAGCTGACATATAAATATTCTTTGCTATCAGCTGAAGTACAGAATGTTATAGCAAATACAGAAATCACAGAGGTCAACCCCACTATGGAGGTATTTATTCAATAATTGGTCTTTATATCTGAAAACTAACTATGGTGAAAATGTACATAAAGACAGGCTTTCATGTTAATATTAAACAAGTCTCCATTTTTTACACAATTTTTGGAATTATGGAAATGTGATAATTCCCTATCACAAGCAATAAAAGAAAGACAAATTGGATTATAAGTAAAACCTTTTGCACTGCAAATAATACCAACAAAAAACTGAAAAGCAGGATGAGAGAAAGTATTTGCAAATCATATATCTGATAAGAGACTTATATCCAGAATATATAAGAAAATTTTACAACTCAAAAATAAAAAGACAAACAATTTAAAAGCAGCGAAAGAACTTGAATAGACATTTCTCCAAAGAAGGTATACAAATGGCCAAAAAGCACATGAAAATATGCTCAACAACATTAGCCATCTGGGAAATAAAAATCAAAACCACAATGAGATACTAGCTCACACCCAGACGATAGCTATAATAAAAGAGACAGACAATAACAACTTTTGGCAAGGATGTGGAAAAACTGAAACTCCCATACATTGCTGTGGGGATATAGAATGGTGCAGCTGCTTTGGGAAACAGCTTGGCAATTTCTCAAAATGTTAAACATAGAGCTACCATTTGACCCAGGAATTCCACTCTGAGGTATACACCAAGAGAAACAAAACACATGTCTACACAAAAACTTGTACATGAATGGCAACAACCCAATTGTTCAACAACAGATGAATGGATAAACAAAATGTGGTATATATATTTTATACCAAGTATAAAATTAGTATTATTGGCATATGCATTCCAATAATATCAATGGAATATTATTCTGCCATAAAAAGGAATAAGGTACGGATGCATGTTACAAGAGAGATGGGCCTTGAAAACATTATGTTAAGTGATAGAAGACACTTATAGGGTGATTACATTCATATGGAATGTCCACAATAGGAAAAATCTATGGAGAGGCAGTGGATTAGCAGCTGGGAAGGTATTGGGAGAAGAAGCGGGTAAGGAGTAACTGCTAATGGGTACAGAGTTTCTGTCTGGGGTGATAAAAATATTCTGCCACTGGAACTGGTGATGGTTATGCAACTCTGTGAATACACTAAAAACCACTGAATGGTATACTTTAAATAGGTAACTTTTATGGTATGCAAATTATATCTCAATAAAGATGTTGAGAAAGTAGGATGGTGTTTACAAAAGCAGTTTAGAAGTCTCCTCTGAAACATGCCTGCTGCAACTAAGACCCAAGGCAGCCAAATAAATAAATAAAATCAAGTAAACAAAATGCATGCATTATTAGAAAAGCAGAGTACCAGGTTCAATAGGTTTCTCCAGGTACTTAAAAAAAGTTGAAGTGAAAAAAAAAAGCATCAATTTCAGACTGATTAGACTAGGCCATTTTGACATTTTCATGCTTTCAAATTCCTCAGCATCACGTATTTGACAATGTGCTAAACAGACAGCATTAATAAAATAAAATACTTTTTTTCTACTGACGCTTCTAAATTACCCTTTAGCTCTTTTATAGTTTGCTAGCATGTCCAACGTGCTCACTCTAGGAGTGAGTTCCTTTCCGTGGTGTGTAAGCAGGGAGAATCCTGGGAACTAGGGAAAACCAGGCCTTCTGGGTTCTTTCCACCATTCAGTGAAATAACTTGTAAGTCTGAAGGAGAGCAATGTGAGATGACATTAATATAAACCGAAAATACCTATTTTCCATCCCTGTAGATTATTACTGAAGTCATGCGGAAGTCATAGCTTATAAAGTTTGATAGACTACAATTTTCCAAGGGAGAGATACTAAATAGAACAGTGAATAGTTCTGCCCTGAGAACTTACTTAGCTAAAATCTCTACTTTATCTCAATGAATTCTTTAGAGTCTCGGACATAGTCTTTGATTTGTTGGGGGTGAGGGTGGGGAGATTTTCCCCCTTAAAAGAATGCACACGTTGCCCAGAAATAATCATGAAGTTTCACAGCAGAGAACATGGAAAAAAATAGTATTATCTGAGGCTCACCAGCAATGCTATCCTTGATTTATTAGGGACACATGCCCTTCTAAAAAAGATTCCCAGTTACCATTTTTTTCCTAATAAATTAAAAAGAATCTCCACTGAAAAGAAATAATTCTTTCTTAAAAGTAAAATGTGCATTTAAGATAAGGGTCGGATGGGGGGAGGGGAGGGAGGCTCAAAAAGGAGGGAATATATGTATAATTATGGCTGAAATAAACACAATATTGTAAAACAATTTTCCTCCAATTAAAAAACAAAACAAGCAAAAAAGAGAGCTTTCTTCTCCGTCAGTTTCAAGCTGAGGCACTCTTTTCGGATGAACAAAACTTACATCTCTAATTAACCATTTCCTTGGCACAGAGCTTCTCAAAACTAAGCTTTCAGAATTACTTATAAACAAACTCAGCGTTTCAATTGGGTCCATAGAAAAACTCAAGAATTTGCATTTTTATAACTTCCCTAAGCGGCTTCCCTGGTGTCTCAGACAGTAAAGAATCCATCTGCAATCCAGAAGACCTGGGTTGGATCCCCAGGTAGGGAAGATTTCCTTGGAGACTCCAGTATTCTTGCCTGGAGAATTCTAAATTCTCTGGCTCGTGCTGACTTGGCTCCTCCGGGGACCACACTTTGAGAAGCACGGCCTTAGCATACAGAGTTGCTACTGCCTAGGTCAACTCCTGGCTGGGCAGTTTTCTCCAAAACTCCACCAGAAAGGAAAGGCAAACATCACCCAAAGGCCAAACACATTTCCATCCAATATTTAAATAACAGCAGTGACCATTAACTTTTGGGGGGCTCATACATATTGCTTCTCTTCCTGGTCTCACACCACCCTCACTCTTGCCCATCCGAGGTGTGATTCTAAGGATTCTTCTCCTCCCATCCATCCTACAGGACTGTAGTCAGGACTGTCCAACATGTCCTTCTCCCCAGATATAGTAGGAGTTTTCACTAGTGGGCCCCCACCGGAGCAGACACAATCAGCTGGAATTTGTAACTGGGACTAAGACATTTCTGTCCAGCTGCTCTTTTGAGCAAGAGGTGTACTCAGAAGTTGTTGGCAATTGCCATGTTCTACCATACGGGCTGGGTATCAGAAAAAAACTATTTATGAGCAGAGAAGCAGGGATGAGCAAGGACCTCCTGGGCTCCATCCAGTTCCCACCCCCAACCCCTGGCTTTAGTGGAGGACTGACGCCCTGCTGCCCCCCGCCCTAGGGTTCACTCCATGAGTCAACCCCAAACGCGTATGTGTGCATGCTAAGTCACTTCCGTCGTGTCCAATTCTGCGACCATATAGACTGTAGCCCTCCCGGCTCCTCTGTCCATGGGATTCTCCAGGAAAGAATACTGGAGTGGGTTGCCATGTCCCACTCCAGAGGTTCTTCCCAACCCAGGGATCGAACCTGCGTCTCCTGCAGCTTCTGCACTGCAGGCAGATTCTTTACCACTGAGCCACTGGGGAAGCACACTACCCCCCCCCCAACCCGGCAAAATGTGCACCTCCTATTAAATTCCCTTTCTTGTCTAAACTGGCTGAAGAGGATTTGTTACTTAAAACCAAAGGGGCCCTAATTAAAACTGTTAACAAAGTCAATCTCTGGGGACCTTTCCTCTCTGTTTCAGCTCACCTCGGAGATTGAATTCACCCTAAAACTGCATCCTACCCAAGTTTACCTGCTTCTCAATATCTCTACACTGAAGCCCTTTCTTACATAGATGATTCCCTGAACTCTACATCACTATGTATTTCTAATCCAGGACCTGCCTGGATTCTTTGACAAGAGGCAATTACAATTTATATGTCCCTCCAAGACTAGGTAGGGATAAATGAATATAAATCAGAAATGAATATAAATACATGTGGCTTCCTTCTTTGAGCACAGAAAAAAGAAACCCAATACACATTTTGAATTAAGATCTAATGGGAGGTTTTATTTACCATGTAGATCAATTTCAATGTCTAATTTTTCATTAATGTTTCTGAATACCTCCAGCTTTCCAGACACTTATTTTTATGGGATTCATATTTTTAAATGGCATTCTTATCTGCCTACTTCTTGGTTCAACCATACATGTGGTATATTGTACATATGCATGACCAGGGAGAAGAGGGCATTTCTTTGTTTCTTTTAGTCTAGCTACTTCTCTTTTTTTCTTTTTAATTTATTGAGGTATGGTTGATTTACGTTACAGCTACTTCTCTTAAAGCGCAAAAGAGAGTAGATAAAATTTTGTGTCACTTGGGGTACTACGTCATACCTGGGATAACATATCTGCTCTTAAAGTTTTCAAAGTCACTAGACACTGCAAAATCAGAGGTTAAGAGTGACTTGATTCTCTTAGTCTGTCTGATGTTATGTAGCCTCTGAATTTGATTTCAGGATTTGGGTCTTTTTAAATCAGGACTTCTGGGAATTATCTTTGGCAACTATATGCTTAGCAGAAAAGTCTGCTTATCTTGGCTGCCTCGTGTCACATAACAACAGGTAGTCCCAGACACCCAGTGGTTTTCGAAGAGTGGGTTGCTTTCTTTATGGTAATCAGTTTACTTGGCCCAGCTGTCAGGCACTTGACTGCCCAACTAACACCTGGAAATAGGACTTGAGCCACAAGGAAGGAAGAAAACTCAGATTTTCCTAAACACACAGTGAATGAAAAATTTTGCCTGGTCACCAACACATCTGTGTTTTCCTCACGAAACAGAAATGTCAATTTGGAAAACAATATAACTACAGAGGTTTCTCCACCTAGGAAAGTTTCACATGATATCTGACCTGGCCATGAGCCCAACATCCATCGTGAAGGACTTAACATAAATTAATTTAAAGCCGGAAATGAGGCAGCTGACATTGTTGACTAGTTTCCTCTTGTTAATTCAAGGAAAAGATTCAAAGGACCTAAGCTATGGCAGATCATAGCATTGAAAGTCAAAGAAATAAGTAACAGAGAAGAAAAATTCTCTTATTCCACATTTTAGGTATTCCTTGGGTCAAAACTGAAAGAAGGAAAAAAGTGTACGGTAATGCATGGGACATACTTTTCTCATCCAACTCTTCTGTACCATATGGATTTTCCCCAGGGGAACAGAAGACTATAAAAGAAAACTAGCAAGGCAGGGACTCCCACCCGTAGGAATACCTGTTGGGATATCAGATGAGAAGCAGCACTGGCTACCTGCATAGATGCTACTCCTGTCTGTACAGGGACAGGAAATACCACGGGAAAGGGGGGCCTGAGGACCCAGACAAGTTCTCTCCTCAGACGCCTTTCAGGGCATAAACACAGAATTGCTAAAATTATAACCTGAGGAAACACAGCATAGGAGGTTTTCTTCCTAACATCTTCCTTCTCCCAAGAGCACCAATCTGCCCGTGATTAGAAACCCTAAGACCCACTTTAAACCTAATAAAAGGTGAGGCCTCTTTACCTTTGTGGCTTAGGAATGAAAAGACACTTGTTATTTTTAAGTCACACTCCTATTTTTAGGAATGACTTGGAGGCTTCTTCACAGTTTCCTGGCCACAATCTGCTAGACTGTACAAGGATGAAGTTCCAAGTGCAAAGCACTGATTGAATGCATTCCACTGCCCTGGATTACTTCTGACTAGACCACAAGCATCTAGAAGGTAGGGAGTGTGGTACATATTTCTTTTACCTAAGTCAAAGCACACAGAATGCTTGGGAAATTTTTTCAGGGCAAAACAATACTTAACTTAGTCTTCAAACAAGTTTTCATTTCCACAGCATGAAGCAGAGGAGATGCCTTTGGAAATATGACCCTGTCATCCATTCAACTATTGTCTTTTTTGTTTTCTTTTTTTAAATTTTTGGTTGTGCCCTATGGCTTGCAGGATCTTAGTTCCCAGACTGGGGATCAAACCCGTGTCCTTGCCAATGAAAGCAAGGAGTCCTACCCACTGGACCACCAGGGGATTTCCAATTCAACTGTCGTGGAGCCCCACAGCATGTATATTCACCAACACTCAACATAAGCATTTAGAAGAGCCATTACTGACCACAAATATCATTAAATGTGCATGGCTGCCTAGCCGTATTCTATTTCGGGGATCTCATTACTACCAAGGAAATGATTTCATACTTCATTGTCTCAAATCACATCACCCAAAAGAATTAAGATAAAATGGTTTCCTTAGAGAACATCTTTCCTTCGATCTTGTTTTTGCATATTATCTTTTGGGGCCACCCCAGCTTTCTCGGCTCGCAATGCTGGCTACACAGCAAACTCTGAAATAGAAATATTAACACACTAGAATCTTACCATTAGGAGGGGACGGGAGTCACTGTTGGAAGAGAGTTAAAGTCATAATATGCAAGTCTACGTTATGGGAGAAGAATGAGAGAGCTGTGGGACCTCCCTGAACTGACTGGAAAGCCAACAGATTACTGTGTGTCACCAAGACCTTTTGACATAAGAGGGAGGCTTCAAATTATGAAAGCATGTTGGTCTGGACAAACCTGCAGCTTTTGGCAATTAGCACAACCTTGTGAGGCCTCCCATTTACACAGGAGAAACTGTACCATCAGTTTAGGAAAATGGGGTGATAGTAAGGATGTAATAATTCTATTATGCTTTATCTGTAACAAATCATGTCCCCCGGAAGCTCCAGTGTATTTTAAATTCACATCAAAGGAAAGAATTCTTAATCCCACCAACTGGCAAATACAGGAATTTCAACTGTTCTGATGCAATAATTCTAAGTAAATAATTACAGATTTCTTACTTTCCAACCTACTGGCCAACCAGGAACATGCAACTGCTGGTGAAATTACACTGGGAAGGGGTCTCACTAATACATTTCTTGCTTTCATCCTCAAAACATCGTAAATTACAAATTGAATTTACCATCCTCCAAGTAGAATCCATACCAGCATTTTGAGTTTCTAAAAATTATCTTTAAGCAGCAATGAACTAAGGATGGGATATGATTTGGTTAAGTATTATTATTAACATAACCATTCTTTCCCTGTTTTTAAAGTCATACCTTTGAATTTTATACTACACATATGTTTTTTGCTCTGGGAGTATGTGCTAAGTCCCTTCAGTCACGTCTGACTCTTTGCAACCCAAGGGACAGGAGCCCACCAAACTCCCCTGTCCATGGGATTCTCCAGGCAGAATACTGGAGTGGGTTGCCATGCCCTCCTCCAGAGGATCTTCCTGACCCAGGGATTGAACTTGCATCTCTTACATCTTCTGCATTAGCAGGCGGGTTCTTTACCACTAGTAACACCTGGGAAGCACATACCTTTGAATTTCAAAACACATTAAATTTTTATCTGTTCTGAAGCTCATGGGACAGATAGGAGACTGGGTGGGAAAAGAAATTCAAAATACATGAATTTCAAATTCTAAATCGATCTGCCAAAACTGGATAAGCTGAAATGACATTTAGATACTAATAAAAAAATTATTTGTCTCAAGAACTTAGATTAATTACTGTAATATTCCATTATGAGATTTTCTATTTATAAAATCTCATTGCTACTCTATTGCTAATCACTTCAAGTGCCATCTTAATGGTTTATTAAGTTCAGAAAAATATTTTTAATGGTTCGTAAAGAAAATAGTACAAAAACACCAAACAGTGCAAGGTCCTCTATTAGGAAAGTAAGATATTTTGATCAATTAACAGAAGTGCTTTGCGTGTCATTAGAACCCATTTAAAATTATGACCTACATCATCTTAGAAAAGCAACAGTGTTTCCCAACAATTTGCAGTCACAATCAGGAAAAGAGGAGTGCATTTAATAAGACAGGTACACGGCTAACATCCACAAACTCATACATGAAACACATGAATTTAAGGCAAGTCAGCCAGTCATTCCTGACTTTACCTTAATAATGCGATATTGCTGCCAACAGGCTAATGTAACCCATGGGTAGCCCAGTTGGCTTGCCAAGTGATGGTATCAGTATGTGAATATTTTAGAAGAAATCAAGTACCTGATAGTTTCATGAGAAGTTCAGATGCTGCTTTGACAGACATATCCCGTCTTAGTACATTGCCCTTTGCTTCCTGGGGCTTAAGCGTGTCCTCAGAGATGCTTGGGGCTGACACTTCAGACTCGGGGCTGAACACATAGCTGGACCGAGGCAATGTGACGCTTAGGGTCTCCTCTTCCTTAGGCTCCTCTTTCACTTTAAAATTGAGATTCATGGGCTCCTTCTGATTTGCAGCTGTCAAAGAAGAAAGGGATTACATACATATACATCTATGAGAGACCACTCTTGCTCTTAGCTGCTCCCAACTTAATGAAGTTTGGAATGCGTGAACACACCGAGGGACCACAACCCCATCAAAATAGGCTGAGCCCTCAAGCACAAAAATACAAGACACTCCGTGATAGCAGGACTTAGGAGAGTGTGGGCTTCTGAATCTTTGGAACTCATCGTATTTCAAGAAGTGCTGCCTCTACAAAGCGTCTGGGCATCTTCTCTTTGGTTTCCCTCAATGTCTTCCTTCCTGTATATGTCACTGCCTCTCTGACCTCTTAGCACTCTCCCTACCTAATCCTATTATAAAATAATGCATTCAAACAGTTAGCCTGCCATAAAACATTGAATATAAACATGCTAGTCGTTCAGTCCTTTCTGATTCTTTGCAACCCCGTGGACTGTAGCCCGCCAGGCTCCTCTGTCCATGTAATTCTCCAGGCAAGAATAATGGAGTGGGTTGTCATTTCCTTTTCTAGGGGATCTTCCCGACCCAGGGATTGAACCTGGGTCTCCCACATTGCAGGCAGATTCTTTATGGTCTAAGCCACCAGGGGAGCCCCTAAACATGAGTTCATGGCAATAATCAAAGCAAAAACCTAGGCCGTGGTGGTCAGGTGAGGATGGAGAATCTGTCAAAGAGAGAAGCTCAGCACAGAGGTGTGCTACTTTCGCCTTATCAGAAGCTGACACTACAGCCCCACAAAGAGTGGGGCAGGTATTTGGCGTTGTCTTTCTGGTCTATATCTTGTAGCCCAAATTATCTCCTAGTCCATAATGGGCATTTTTAAAGGAAAAAAAATTTTATTTTCTAAATGTAGCTTTAGTTTTGCAGAGAAGCTGCCAAGATGATACAAAAAGTTCCCATACATCCTTCACCCAGAGTTTCCTAAAGTTAACATCTTACGTAACCATGGAGCATTTGTCAGAACGAAGCAATTCCCATTGCTATGATCTACAATCCAGATTGTAGTCAGGTTTCACCAGTTTTTCCACTAATGTCCTTTTCCATTTCTAGCATGGTTGGCTGGTATGGAGTGTGTGGTCAGAGCAAAGCTGACTGGCCTATTATGGGATGGATTCTGTGGCTTGGCTATACCACACCAAGTCTTCCCCCACTGCGCTACGTACTACTTCCTGGTCTTTCTTGGGAAAAACCAAGAAGGAAGACAAGCAGCCTCTTGTACCACTTGCCACTTTCACAGGCAGGTCACTTCCCTTTAAAGGGTCATAGTAGGAAAACTTTAGGTTGGTTATATTAGGTATACTGGTATTTTGAGAAAGAAGATCTCATCCCAACACAGAAATTTTAGAAATGCTTACTAGAATGAGCCTTAAGCCCACACCTGCTTAACAAAGAAAAAAATAAAAGGATAAATCCCCAAAGCAAACACCTATCACCCCTTGACCACCACCCCTGCAAAGTCCTTTCTTTCTGTCTCATTCCTCACTAAGAATATTTATTCTGGAATCAGAAGTTCACACAGACCAGCATATTTGGAAACTGGACCCCAGAAGGCTAAAGTTTTACTGCTACTGCTGCTGCCGCTGCTAAGTCGTTTCAGTCGTGTCCGACTCTGTGCGACCCCATAGACAGCAGCCCACCAGGCTCCCCCATCCCTGGGATTCTCCAGGCAAGAACACTGGAGTGTGTTGCCATTTCCTTCTCCAATGCATGAAAGTGAAAAGTGAAAGTGAAGTCGCTCAGTCGCGTCCGACTCTTAGCGACCCCATGGACTGCAGCCTACCAGGCTCCTCCATCCATGGGATTTTCCAGGCAAGAGTACTGGAGTGGGGTGCCATTTCCTTCTCCAGGGGATCCTCCCGACCCAAAGATCTAACCACATCTCTTGTGTGTCCTGCATTGGCAGGCAATTTCTTTACCACTGCACCTCCTGGGAAGTCCAGGCAGATAACAAGCTAGGATTAAACCCAGGTCCATGGATTGTCCATGGATTGTCTTACCTCCATCACACTATTCCTCCATCTCTGGTCTCTGTGTTTGACCAACACTTGAATGTAACTTGACCTTCAGGTCTTTGCTAAAATACCACTTTCTCAATGAAGGCTTTGACCATCCTAATCAAGACTGCAACCCCACCCCACAGTACCCCCCATCTTTCTTACCCAACTTTAACTTTCCTTTTTACTCCAAAATGTTCCTCACAGGAAAACACTTCATTGTGGACTGAATTTTGTCTGCCCACCTCCCCCAAATACATATATTGAAGGCCTAACTCCCACCGTGACTGTATTTGGAGACAGGGAGGTAATTGGTTAAATGAGGCCATTAGGGTTGAGTGTGACCCTGATCCAATATGATTGGTGTCCTGAGAATAAAAGAGACACAAAGGATGTGCACACACAGAGTGCAGGCCATGTGGGACACAGCAAGAAGGCAGTCATCTTGAAGCCAAGGAGAGAGGCCTCAGGAGAAACCAAACCTGCCAGCACCTTGATCTCAAACCTCCAGAATGATGAGAAATACATTTCTGTTCTGTGAGCCACCAAGTCTGTGGCATTTTGCCAAGACAGCCCCAACAGAGTAAACCATACTACATCATTTTCTTGTTTATTATGTTAACAATTTATGGTCTACTTCTCCAATTCAAAGATAGGTTTCCTGAAGGCGATGATCTTTATGGGGTTTTATTTCTTTTTATTTTTTTACTTTCGCCCTCAAAAAATTCTTTTTATTGTGAAATAAAATATCATTAAAAAACATGCATAAAACTGATACGTCGAGTTTAACAAGTAGTCATAAAGTAAATGACACTGTAAAAATCCTTTTGGGTCAAGAAATAGAAAACTGAGACCTGTTTACTTAACAAACAGGAAGCTCACGGGTCAGGTTGGTGGGCTCCACTTTATGAAGAGAGGTATGTCTGTCATGGGCATCCTTCCTGAGGTCTGGGGAGTACGTTCGTGCTCAGTCGCTTCAGCGTGTCTGACTCTGTGACCCCACTGACTGCAGTCTGCCAGGTTCCTCTGTCCATGGGCTTCTCCAGGCAAGTATACTGGAGTGGGTTGCCATGCCCTCCTCCAGGGGATCTTCCTGCCCCAAGGAGGGAACCTGCATCTCCTGCATTTCCTGCACTGCAGGTGGGTTCTTTACCCCCTGAGCCATCTGGGAAGCCCAGGGAGTATGTTAAACCTTTCAAAAATGAGCTAGGATGGAGAGCTGAGGCTCACTGCATCCTGCCCGCTTCCCATCATCACAGGCAACGACCTTTTAAAAAATGCTGATGTACCTCGAGTGTGTAGAACAGGGCCTGGAACAACACATAGTAGGTACTCAACATATATTTGTTGAATGAATAAAATATGTTGGTCACAAATCAGTGATATCTGTTGGCACTCCATTATAACTCATAGTAAACAAGAACTATGAATCCCAAAATATTTTACCAAAGGCAATCAGAAGTGGTTTCCCAAGGTATCATTAGATCTGGGATAAAACTTCCCAGATAAAGCTAAAAGCTCTGCTACTACACTGTAACTCTTACTGAGGTGTTTCTGAAGGATCACTTAGACTTTGGTATTACTAAAGGAGGAACCCAGAAGAATTTCCAGGAAAGTGCTGAAAATCTACCCCACTGAGGACAATGCCATTGGAAACTGAACCCAAGAAAACAAAGCCGTGTCTAGAGCAATCTTCAAGTCTGTATTCTGGACCTCTGCAGAAGGGAACTCCTAAGAGAATTCTGTTTGTTTAGTACATTTCTCCCCTTTCAACTACTTCTGGAGGGGTTTTTACCAGCCATCTCCTAAAGTTTCTCTCACCTAAGCCTTTCTTCCAGAATCCTTCATTAAAACCTTTTCCAAGAGTATCCTAATTTAGTGGACACAGAGTAATTAAATGGATGCTGTCTATTAAGTCTGTAACTTCAGTTCTTTGGGAAGAAACAATACAAAGTGAGTGGTTATGTATTTTTAAAAATGCTTTAGATCTGCATATTTTATTTTTGAAACTTTAAAAAATTCTAAGGTGAGGCTAGGAAAGAGAAAAGAAACTGCTGGAGCCCTAGAAGGAAATCCCAACTATTAGAGAGGACAACCATTGAGCTAATGTTCTCTGAAGGTACAAGGTAGCTTATGAGAGCATTAGTCAGAACACATGCTATATAAGATTTAAGGGGAAAAAAAGATATTTGGCATTATTAGTACAACCCAAATTTAACAGAATTGCAATGACACTTAAAAAAAAATACACAAGCTGTATGTTGCTGTTTTTGTTGCTATTTTGTAAATTTGCAAGATACTTCATACCTGGTTTTCATTCTGCCAATGTCAACAATAGCATAAAATGAGCAATGTGCTAGGGAGATGTAAATGTAGCTAATGACTTATCAGAAAAATATGTGGGAAACCCTCATTCATCCAAGTTTAAATTTCCCAAACATTTGGGTCTAAATAGATGATATAAAATAGCAATATGAAGGCTACACTGCTTTCTTTCAGTTACCAGAAATATTTGCACTGAGAATAGTATATAAAGCCCTATATTTTAAAATTAATATGACAATAATTGCCATCATTTTTTACTGTTATACTTAAAAAAAACCTATTATCTTTTACAGAAAAAGGTGCAACTAAAGATGTTTTCTTTCTCTTTGGGGAAATTGCTAGAGAAAAGCAGTAGTTTATGACTCACTGCCTAGTCTTTGCTTCATTCTTACCACTAAGAAGATCTGTGCACATATGGAACTCAATTCATAAAGAACTTTCACAGCAACTGCCTTGACTTCTGTTTATGTATCTTAAAGCTTCCAGACACTCTACTTAATGCAGCAAGGAAGCCCAACTAACCAAGAGACCCCCTTCTCTTACTGTTCAAGCATTTTGTGACCTGAGGAAATTATGACTAAAAATTATGCATATCTGTTAAGTTAATGCACTCAACAGAGCTGGGTTGCCATTGAAAGGAAATAAGTCAGTTTTTTCTAAATCAGGATTTAGAAAGGATTCAAGATAAATGCTAATATGGGAAAGGAATGGGGAAACCACTGGGATAAAATGATTCCAAGCTTCTAATTCTAACAGGCCAGCATTAATGAGCTGTAAAAGGAACCGTTGTTCTAGCAAGGTGTCATCAGTTCATCAATACACATGGAAATTCTGTCTAAGCCCCTCCCATCTCTGACCCCAGGACAATGCTATATAACTTCCTTAAAGACCATTATTTGGAGACTTCCCTGGTGGTCCAGTGGCTAAGACTCGATGCTCCCAATGCAGGGGGCCTGGGTTCGATCCCTGGTTAGGGAACTAAATCCCACACGCCACAACTAAGAGATCATATGTCACAACTAAAGATCCCTTGTGCCACGACTAAGACCCAGCACAGCCAAATAAATAAAGTATTTTTTTTATAAAGACCACTATTTGTTTCAATGACGCACACAAGCAGCATTTGAATTGTTATACAGGAATCGATCCTTCCATCAACCACAGGAGACAAGTATTATTACCATCTTCATCTTAGAGGTGACGGAACCAAGGCCCCAAGAGGTTAACGGACTGACTCCTTCAAATCAGACACTAGACTTCAGGGTTTCTTGCTGAAAACGCACCCAAGCTCTCTCCTCTCTCTCCAACACAGTCCAAGTGCCTTTAAGGATCCTGAGCCAAGCAGTTGCACTGTGGGCATTGGACAGAAGTGATCTGGCGTGAACTAAGCCTCGTTAGTGAGAAATGAGGAAAGGGTGGGATGTAACCTGAAGGAGAGGGACATTTTCTGGTAGGGGAGGATTTTCTAAAGCTCTAAGAGGGTGGAAGAAGAGTCTGCACCATGACTGCTCCTGTTTTGCTTTGTCCATTCCCTATGGTGAAGGAAGACGACACTTTCCTTGAATTTAATAAGACAGAGCTCTCTTTCAGCTCAGAGTCTGGCAATTTTGTGACTACTGAACTGCTCCGTGAAAAAGTTAGGCCATTGAGAATTTTCTTTACTACCTCCCCCTAAAGCAGAGCCAAAGACTCTTGGACAGGAGGGGACCGCAGATCGGTGGTTTTCAGAAAGAATCCTGAGGAACCCTAGGTCAAGCTTCAGGGGTTCCAATAAATATCGGTTTCAAAGTGAAGCTTTTAAAATTATTTAATTTAATTTAAAAGTTCATTTTAAAATGTGGATCCTTAGCTCTGTTATATATAAAATGTCTTCTCACTGGAGACCACTGACAGGTTAACTTATGTTAACAAGTTAATTCAGTCTGGTGTATCATTTGCTCCTCCTGCCTCATAGGAGTGGCAGCATTTTGGTTATATGTGGCTTCCCCAACGGCTCAGTGGTAAAGAATCCACCTGCAGTGGAGGAGACACAGGAAATGCAGGTTTGAGCCCCGGGTCAGGAAGATCCCCTGGAGGAGGGCATGGCAACCCACTCCAGTTTTCCTTGCCTGGGAAATCCCATGGACAGAGGAGCCTGGCAGAGGACAGTCCATGGGATCACAAAAGAGTCAGATACGAATAAAGCGACTGAGCACACGCACTAATCTTTCCAAAAATTCAGGCCTCTGCATGTAAAATGTACAATTATGGCATCAGTGGGGCCTTTATGCATGCCTTAAATCATGCTTTCTCAACCTCAGCAACACTGACATTCTGGGCTGGATAATTTGCTTTGGGGGCTATCTTATGAACAGTAGGAGGTCCAGGAGCATCCCTAGCCTCTACCCATTATATCCCAACAGCATTTTCCAGTCGTGAAAACCATTTCTCCAGGCATTGCAACTACCCCCTGAGCACACCTCTGGTGGAGGACCACTGCCTTAACCTAGATGTAAAAAAAGTTTCAAGTGTGTCTGCTGTGATGAAGATTCTGATCATGGCTGACAGACAGAAACACGTAGACAGATATAGATATACTTGGTGCTGTCATTTATAGAGCACTTAATATGGGCCAGGGAATATTTTCTTGGATTAATTTATCTGATCCTCTCAACAACCCCTTGAAGGAGTACTGCCATTGTCCCCACTGCGTAGATGAAAAATGAGACTAGAGAGACTAAATAAACTTTCAAATATCAGTTCACAGAGTAAGGCATGCCCATGTGTGCCCAACTGTGTTTGACTCTTTGCGACCCCATGGACTGTAGCCCGCCAGGCTCCTCTGTCCACGGGATTTCCCAGGCAAGAATACTGGAGTGGGTAACCATTTCCTTCTTCAGGGAATCTTCCCAACCCAGGGATCAAACCCACATCCCTTGAGTCTCCAGCACTGGCAGGCAAATTCTTTACCACTAGCACCATCGGTGAAGCAACTGAGTAATAACCAAGTAGTTAATGAAGAATTATGGATGGCTTTAGTGCGTATTGAAAGTTTAGGATGTTTCGTTTCTGCCCTTTATTATGATAAGGAATAAGGGCAGTTGCTAAATGTGTCAACCTAGAAGTAAAAACTTTTTATTATCGTCCTCTCCTTTCAAGCAGCTGAACAAATTTAATTAAAGGGATCATGAGATTACAAGGTAAATTGTTAAAAATATTATCTCATTTGTCACAATGCCCTTGTGTAAATGATATTTCTTGAAGCTGCAATCAGCAAAATAAATTTATAGAAACATACTAGATGCTAATACTGCTCATAACACTCATCATAACACTAATTTCATGTTCGGGGCTTATCACTTAGCAACTTTTTTCTAATTGCTGGACTTTTAGAAGAAATAAATATGATAAATGAGAATGTAAAAGATAAAATTAAATTTTAAAATACATAAATTACGTATTTTTTGTGCTTTATACATTGAGTCTGTACTTTAAGATTTTGCTTGATAAAAATGGATTTAATTGCTTAAAAACAAACACACAAAATGAAAACCATCACTGTTTTTCAATCCACTATTTTACAATAAGAAAATACAGTCTCAGAATGATACGACCTTTTTAAAGTCATACAGCTCATTTATGATAGAATCAGAATCAGAGCTCAACTCTCCAGATTACAAATCAGGGCTGTTGGAGCGACCCAACTTCCCTTGTAAGCATATGTAAGGATGTATGATCTGTTTGGGTACCTGGGATTTTTTTTTTTTTTTGACTACTTGATGTACTTGCGGTGAGAAGAAAATAAATTGCCTCCTGAAGTCATAAGGAAAGCCAAGATTTCATTAAATAATAGCTAGTAACAGCGAAGCATATTATATTCAAATAGAAGGTTTAAAACATTAGCTAAATATTTTCAGATCTTGTTCTCTCATAAGGTAAACCACTTAATTGGTCTTAAGTCATTTTATCTTGAGTGTTTAGGAAAGTCTTAACCATCTTATATTTCTCATTATATTTCACTACATTTTTTACCCCATCTGAGCTAATCCTAAGTCACACTTCAGGATCTGTGTCCCCAGACCAGGACCACGCAAGTCCCCTGTGAAGCTACTGTGATTATAGACATAGTAACAAAGGGAAAACAAAAGTGCCTCTGGAGCAAGGTCAAGGATAATAACAATAAGCAACGCCGCAGACCTTTAAAATAAATAAATAAGGCTTTTCTCTGTGAACCAAACTATTCCAAGCCACACACCATGAGCAAGCACGGCTACCTGCAGTCATCACCTAACAAAGAGGATATCTCCCTTGTCAAAAGCGGGAAGAGCCAGTCCTGAAAAACCAACCAAGCCTCAAGCCAGGAGTAAATGGGAAAGAAAACTGCATTGTAAATTCACGCTATTAACATATCCAAAAAATAAACTGTACAAACAGCGGTGAAGTGACTTGTATGTAGGAACAGCTTGAGGTGACTTGAGACCAGAAAAAAGAAAAACTAATGATTGGATAACAGATTTCCAACACATTCCAGGGAAGTCGGTGCCCATCTGCCCCAAATGACATCTCCTCTTGATGGTCCCACCTGTCATTTTAAATGACTATACTGACTATTCTGGTTCATACATTGATATTGTAATGTTTTTTTTTGTCTTCACGGAACACCCACCCAGAGAGTCTGAAGAACTCCACCAAATGATGACTGTGATTCCTCTCCCTGAAAACCCACCCCTTTTGTCATGTGACTCCACAGCTCCTGCCATTAAGAGGTGGAGATTGTCCTGCCCTTTGAATCTGGGCTGCAGTTGTGGTTGGCTTTGGTCATTGAAAGATGCCTGGCCGGTTCTGAGTCCAGCCCCCTGAGGCCGAAAGCACTGCTGCTCTCTCCTTTGGAACCCAGTCCAGCTGCCACATGGGTAAGCTCGGGCAAACCCACTGAAGGATGGAAGGCCCTGGGAGACAGAGAGAGGCCATCCTTGCCAGAACCATCTTAGACCAGCCATGCCCTGGCAACCTGGCAAGGTCCTGCAGACCGATGAGTCAGCCCAAGAGAGACTGGAAGAAGCACCCTGGTCAAAGACACCTAAACTCGTGAGCTAAGTAAATGGCTATTGTGTTGAGCTGCTAAATTGCAGACAGGTTGTTACGTAACGGTATGCAAGACTCTGGTTCCTAGACTTGGCCCTACCAGCTGAGTTCCTGGTCAACACCAAGGTGCTCACACTATTGGAGGCTCCCTTTTGGTTTCTTTCCATGGATCATCTTTTCCTTCCAGCCTCTTGACAGCAATATAGAGTTGGTTGTGAATTTGCAAATCCTTCTCTTTTTAAGTGAAGTAATATCACACCCTCTGAAAACCTGACTTCCAGAATAGACATGACTGATGAAATATCTTTCTTATCATCTACCGCAGAGTGCACTGTGGATGATACTGTACAAAGATAAAGACATTAAAAAGGAAATACTATCTCTTCCTGAACACTGCCCCACCCCCAAGCCCAGCAATCTGAAACAGAGTTGAAGAGGTAAGACTAAGACACAATCAATAATACAAGTATCAGCCTGGGTCTTAAGAGTCAGCGGAGGCGACTGAGCACAATGAGCAGAATTGGGGTGGGGACAGTAGGCGCAGGTATCACAGCAAGGAGGCTCGATAGTGCTGGAAATTCTCTACAAAGATATAGAACCACTGGAGGTCAGAGGTGCATTAAACTGGTTTGTTTTTTTTTTTGCGAGGATCTTTGTTCCTCAACCAGGGATCAAACCTGTGCCCCCTGCAGTGGAAACACAGATTCCTAACTGCTGGACCACCAGGGAATTTCCTAGTCATTTTAGTTTTAATAACATGATTAATTCTTTTTAGAACCTGCCCCCTCCTTTTTCTCTAACGGGAGAAGGATACATGGAACTCCATGGTTCAAATGACCAGACTCCTGGAACATGAGCAAAGGCAGGTAAATGGAAATAACGGGGTGTGTCTATGAGCTGGTGAAGACTCAGCATTTTTCTTAAGAGTAGAGGGGATAACAGTTACTCAGTAGAAAGGATCCAGGCAGGGGCACAACCTGATGCCAGAGGTATTGGAAGGGTCCATGAACGCCTTGGCGGCCTGGAAGGGGGAGGCTCCTGGGGTGGTGAGAGGCGTCAGGGAGGGAGCTGGAGGGGCAAGCTGGTTACGTGTGAGGGTGACAGCCCCCGGAGAGGCTGCCCTCCAAGGGATGGACTGTGTGTGTATTTTGAAGACACAAAAAATTTAACCAGATTAGTGACTGAATTAGCATGCATTAAAAAGGATGCCATGGTTTGAAGCCAAGGAAAATAAACAGTAAAGCAGACGGAGGTCAAAAGACACTTCGCTCAACTGAGAGAAAAAAAAAAATTAGGTAACAGCTCATTAAGTGGTCAGGAGCCAAGCTTCGCCGTTAGGCAGTTTGCTCTATCCCTCGTCCCTGAAACTTTCTAAGCCTCAGCTTCCTCGTCTGTAAAACAGGTTTAACATTAATTGGGCTATTGAGAGGGTTAACTGAGAAATTACATTGAGTTGTTGGCACAGCGCCTGGCTCACTGTAAACCCATCTGATCAGTAATAAGACTCAGGATGATAATAGTAGAAGCAGCAACAAGAGTAACAACAGTAGTGAGTAGGAGAAAATGTGACTTCTGAGGGAAGGCAGAAAATGACCGGATTCAGTTTTGCAGAAATACAGACTTTGATCAACTTTCCCAAGTCTATCAAGATAAAAAGTTACTCTGTGGACAATTCTAGAAGGAGGTAAACCTTATCCAGCACAGTGAGGAAAGAAACGTCTGGATTCCAGTGGCAGTGCCTCCATACTACTGACTTGCCGCCTTGATTTCCTTAACTACATGCTTGTTACAAGATAACTGTATTTGAAGATACACTGTAACTGGCCTTACCATCACTGTTCTATTTGCACTAAACAAGGCGTGAGAAGCCTAAAAGCATTAGTACAATTTCTAACGTATGAGATTCAGAGAATGGCTCCCTTGCTGGGGACTCAGACTCTACTGCAACAACCAGGACAGAGGACAGAGCCAACTTCCCGTTTCACCACTTCTTACTCAGTGATTTGGCTGAAGGGATGCTGGAGCCTCACTGCCTGGATTAGAACCCCAGTCCCAACTCTTATTAGCTGTGTAAACATGACCAAGTGTCTTAATCCCGGTTTCTCAGTTTGCATCTGTACAATGGGAATACGAACAGTGTCTTCCTCTAGGGTTGTTAGAAGTTCAAGTGGGTTCAATGGCCTGGAGCAGGCACGATGCTAACTAGTATCACTGACTCAATGGATGTGAGTTTGAGCAAACTCCAGAGGACAATGGAGGACGGAGGAGCCTGGCGTGCTGCAGTTCACAGGGTGGCAAAGAGTCAGATGTGACTTAGCAACTGAACAACAACAATAACAAGGCACTAAGCAACTGATTGTTCAGGAAAAACCATAAACAATTAGTCAATGTCACAAATTCTCCGTCCCCGTAAGCCTGAGAACGTGAGTGCGTAACTCCAGGCCCCATTTTCTTACAACAACCACCTGCTCCCTTTTGTGACTCAGATCAGCCCTTGTCTCGTGGAGTTGCAAGTCACTGAAAAACAGCAAAGAGCCACATACTCTCTCTCACACGGATCCCCCACCAGTTTGGTAAAATCCAGGATTTCAACAAGGCATCTGGACTGCCTGCACATAGGAGGGAGGCCCCTTAAAGTGGCTTCTGACATGAGGAATTTTAGTCACATGATCAGTTGAGTGCTCATCATGAGAAAAGCCAGGCAGGGTTAAGAAAGGCCACACTGAAGATGCAAAGGAAGGCTGCCCAAAATAAACCTTTGTGGAAGGCATACTTAGGCACAGGGAGAGCTTCAGCTAATGGCCCTGAAACCTGAGGACATGAATGGCAGAAAACTGACTTTTCTTTGGGAGAAAGATGCTAAGATGTTTGACAGCCAATCAGAGTCAGCAGGTAATAAGGATGCCTCGTCTACCAGGTATCTCCTGGCTCCCACCTTCTTCGGCAGCACAAACAAAGGTATCACTGGATAAGGAGCTGCCCTTTACAGACAAACTGTATTGTTAACTACAGATGCATAAAATTCTAGGAAATAGATGGGGGTGGCAGAGCAAAGGCCCATGGGAACCCACAAGATACAACACAAACATTCACCAAATCCCCATTGTTGATTCAAGAAAACCTTTGCCATTTTACTGCTGAGCTCCTAACACATTTGAAACAATTCAGCTTGGACTCACTTGCGAGTCATTGCTTTCTGAAATCCACCTCTCATGGTTAAGATGTTTTCAGCCTCAATTTTATGAAATTAATAGAATGCGGGAGACAGAACATTTTTTTGGCCAGTTTCCAAACTAAAAATAGTTGAAATGACTTGTATCTTTTTATTTTCAAAAAACCCAGTACAAGAAGATTAAAAAGATATTCCCGGCCAACAACTGAGGTGCCAAGTTTCTGTCAACTGCTTGGTTCTAATTTGGAGAGTTAGATTTACATGTGATATCTTGAAAAGTGTGGTTTTTCAGAAAGAAGTGATGTAAGGCCACAGCAGGCGACTTTTAATCAGGCGTCTAATGATGATACTCCCAGTTCCTAGATGTTACAGACGAGTCCCAAGATTTCCTAATTCTAACTGCAGAACATTCAGATGCTTGTTTTAATTCTCCTGTCATGTGGCCCCACGAGGGGAAGCATGGGGCTCATTGACCATGACTCAGCCAGGCCTCCAGTTCAGGTCAACCTTGACCTACAGCGAATGCCTCAGACCCAACCCACAGCACCAGGCCCTTTTCATGGTCTGAGATAGAGAGTGAGGGAAGAGAGCTGTACTGAAAAAAACTAGAACTGTCCTGGAAACAAACAAACAAACCAGGTATCAAGTGCAGCTTCCACATCAGTGGTCCTTAGGCCTTGCTGCATTTTTAGAATCATCTGAGGATTTTAAAGAGAACACCAATGTCTAGGTCCTATCCAAGACCAGCTAAATCATAATTTCTGGCAGTGGGGCTGGACCCTGGCATGTAAAAAACAAAAGTTTCCCAGGTAAGCCTAATGTCACTCAAGGTGAGCACTGCTGCTAGATTAAGGAGAAATGGCATAGAAACCACAGGAATTTAACCTCCTCTCCCTTGCAAAGCCCCAGTCATGTGGCTACTGAATCCCTCACCCTGACATAAGATGGTCTGCCTCTGTCTGCTCGATTCCAAGAAAGATCTGGGCAAACATGCAGGCTACAGCCCTCAAAGGCTTGTCTCCTAGGCTGAAACTCAGAGCAGAGTTTTCAAAATTATCTTTGCCGTCATCCCAGAAAGCCACCAGCAAGGGCTGCCCCATCTTCTCCTCTGAGGCAATTACACTGCTGAGCCTGGGAAGTCTTGGTCCTAGGAAACATTAATCGTGAAGGACTAAGGAATGTTAAGTGTGGGCTCAGGCAGGAGAAGACTGGATGGTTTGGGGAAGGGGTTTGATTTCACAATCACAGATGCTGGGAAACCTCAAAATGGGGATTGGGATGGGTGGCCTTCGAGTCCCCTTAAAACAGCATTCCACCAGCGATTTTTAATACTACTGTGTGTGTTCAGTTGCACAGTGAGTCTGTGGTTCCATGGACTGTAGGCCGCCAGGCTCCTTTGTCCATGGAATTCTCTAGGCAAGAAGACTGTAGTGGGTTGTCACTTCCTACTCCAAGGGGATCTTCCCGACCCAGGGATCAAACCCACTCCTTGCATCTCCTGCATTGGCAGGAGATTCTTTACCACTAGCGACATCTCAGAAGCCCTTTAATCCTCCTGGGTTCCCTTAAAGTCATTTGTGTGTTGAATGTGTGTTGAAGGAGCAAGAAAGACTCCCCTTAATCACCAAGCAAGAAAGAATCAAGTGTTTTCCATCTCGCTTTTGAAAACAAGAAGATACGGACACGCTTGAATTTGTCACTGTGCTCCAGTTCTGCAGTGACGTGGCTGGCAGAGGCTCCCAGCCCCGGTGTCCACAAACAGCTGCACCCTGGGATCCCAGCAGGTGCACGCACAGAGCCTGGCTCAAAAATTCAAGACGAGAACAATGGCACCGTTATGAGGCTGGGGGACAAGGCCCATTGCTAACCCGACATCTGATAAGGGAAAGAGTTAGAAGCTCAGCCACAGCTCCCTGGGGTCTGGCCCTTTGGTCCTGGGATCACAGCCACGGACACAGCCAGGTGCAGTAACCTGGAGAGAGCCGCTATCAATTATAGGGCCTGATCAGCCAGAGAGCAAGTGGAAGAAAAAAATAATAATCTCCCCCTCTCCCCCAAAAACATATTCCTTTCCTTTTCACATATCTTCTCCTCCCGTGGGCTGTGCTGCCACTGTCACCAAGTTTACATTTACATCCAAATATGCACACACACACAAAAAAAATTACTGATGCATCTCACTCCCCGGTGACTTTGTAACAGGTTGCTAGGAAACAGTGCACACAAGTCAGGTTTCAGGACCTCTAGTAAGCCACCATAAAATAGCTGCACGGGCCTTTTGCATAAACAGCGTGCATTTGTTATCTGTTTTCTTATGCCAGTTGATCAGTTGGTAAATACTGCGACTGCCAAACCCGTAAACAAGTCTCCGTTAATAGCCGACTGAGAAAACAGATCACAGGAGAAGGCTTGGACACATGGTTTTTCACCCCTACCTCCCGACTGGCTTCTGCTCTTGTGTTTCTCCTGTTTGCAAGCCTGGCTTTCCGCAGTCACAGGTCTTATCTTACACTCCCTGAGATTGGGTCTGTAGCTAATCACAGACTGATGTGGGGCACTCCTAGCTAAGCCCACCAGAAGTCGTATATTATCAAGCCTTCCTCCACCCTCTCTCACCTTCCTCAGGATTTAAAAACTTTCTGGAGTCCTGGAGTAAAGAAGGCACCTTCTTCCTAAGAGCTACTCACCCCTCCGGTCTCCCGCCTTGTCGGCTAAGTAAGGAAATGTCCCATTTAGCCATCCTAAGTGAATACGCCCACCATTGCATTCCTTCCCTCGAGGAAGCACTAGAAGAGCCCGGAAAAGGAGTCCCTTTTGCTCTGACATTGGTGGGACATACTATCAAGAAAGAACCAGTGCTCTCCCAGAAGTGAAAATTGAAGGGTCTGCAGCAAAACGAAACCCAGAAGCCTACATTTTCCCCACATCCCCAAAGATATTTATATGTAAAATGCAGAGTCTTAAGAGCTCATGTTCCCTAGGCTGGGATGGGAGAGGACAGGCCAGGGACAGATCATTGTTCATTGCCATGGTCAAGGCACCTGACTTCCTGCCACTTGACCATTTACGGTGTAGGATGTGCTCACCGGTCACGCAGGGTGGGGTGCCTCCCTGTAACATTCCATCTCAGTTCTTTCTGCGACGCCTCACTTCCATCCCCTGCCTTTCCTTATTTCTTCCAACCAGCACTGAGCACTCCTGAGGGGCACAGACCTGGGGTGATGGGAACATTCCAGAAGACCTGACCGCAGGGTCACTGAGCAAAGGGACTTCAGAGTGAAGCAGAACCTCTAATTCACCTGGCGATGACATTTAGTGAAATTTGACTCGCAGTCCATTTAAAGGAAGGTGGTGACCAATTATTCTCCACTTAAAAGGGTATTGTCAATCTCCAAAGAGCTGAAATGGCATTTGGAAATCATCGTGGGGCCTGCCGTCTTTACTGAGAGACAGAACCAATTCTCAGCCGACCTTTCCCCACCCTCTACATCTCTTTTAAAATTTAAAATCAGACTTTAAAAAATATAATGAGTAGCAGCACAGGCCCACATGTTTTCTCATTACAAAAAAGTCAGGACACATGGTGCTCCTTTGGCATCATGACACTCCCTATTCAATTCCACAACTAAATCAAAGAAATGGGGGGGAGAAAAACAAACTAAACGAACCATCATGTATAATTTGATGGTGAAAGTGGTATCAATTAGTAATACATTTTTATGACATACTACAACTTCTTTCTAAAAAGCACTGAGGCAGCTGCAAAAGAATATTAACAATTTTCTTAAATTCCACTTTACATGAGGTTCCTAGTGTAGTTATGTTCATAGAGACAGAAAGTAGAATAGTGATTACCAGGGCAGAGGGGAGGGAAGAATTCTTGGTTAATGGGTACAAGGCTTCAGTTTGGGAGGATGAAAAAAGTTCTGAAGACAGATGGTAGTGATGGTTACACAACAATGTAAAGGTACTTAATGCTAAAGAACTGTACACTTGAAAATGGTTAAAATGGCAAATTTCTTTTTTTTTTTTGCCACAATGAAAAACTTTCCATTAGAAAAAACAAAACCTAAAGATAATTTTATCATTTGCTCAAATTTTAAAACTCTAAAATTTTTCTAATAGTATTCTGTGTGTATGTCCTTTAGAATCTTTTACATCAAGGCAATCAAGAACTTGAGTATACGCAAAGCAAGATGTCCCATACAAGCCCTTTTAAAGAACCCAGTGGAGAGACAAGTTAAATAAGGTTTAAGATCAATGGAGAGACAAGTTAAATAGGGCTCAAGGTCACACAAAGAACTAACTGTCACCAACCTGGCTCCCCTGTGACCTGTCCCCCACAGCAGGAACCCATAACAGGGGAAAACCAGAAAGAAATCAACAATCTCTATTGTTTCTAGACCCAAACCATAGCCATGCCTACTTCCACAGGACTGTAAAAAAAAAAAAAAGTCTCAAGGAGAAAATGTGTGAGAGTGCAGACAATTGTCATTTAAAGGGACCTTGAAATCACTTAGTCCTACCAGCTCATTTTATAGCTACGAATACTGGTAGACAGAGAGAAAACAGAGAGAGAGAGAGAGGGGACAACCCTCTTCAAGTACCTGACAGCTTCATGAGAAAATCAGACGCCATCTTAACAGAGATGTCCTGGCTGAACAACGCGGACGCACTGTTGGCCGCGAACTCGGAGGGCTCTCTCAGCTTTGTGTGGTTGGCTGGCCTGTCGGTAGCATTCAGAGGAAAGGAGGTTGGCAGGCCGTTATCTTCCTTGGGCTCCTCCTTCACCAGCAAAGGTGAGACGCCAGCCCCACCCTGGCTAGTCCTCTCTGGAGTGCTGGACTTCATCATGGTCCCCACTAGCTCTGTCCCTCCTCCTTCCCTTTGCTGCCCCAGGCAGGCACTGTCACTGAGGTGGGGAGATCCCTTGACATCGGGGTCTGGGATCTCCTCCTTCACCTTGGCTTCTGTCCTCAGGAAGTGCTGATGGCAACGCATGTGGAGTTTCAGGCTGAAGTGGCGGGAGGAAGTGAAAGGGCAGAGCTGGCACTGAAAGGTCTCTCCCCGGTCCTGGTGCTGATGAACCTGACGGAGAAGCAAGAAGAGTGAGCTGGCCACTGTGTGCTGACAGAGAACGCCCTGCTGTACCTCCACCCTTGGCATTTTTGCATTGCTTAGTTGCTCGGTCACATCTGACTCTTCGCGACCCTGTGGACTGTAGCCTGCCAGGCCCCTCTGTCCGTGGGATCTCCAGAAAAGAATAATGGAATGGCCTGCCATTCCCTTCCTGGCCCAGGGAATCATATCACCAGAGAAGCACTTCATTGTGTGCTTCAGGTCAGGAGGGTCATCCCTAAACACAGAGCAGGTCCGTACAGGTTAAGAGTCCATTAGGAGATCCACACTCAACACGGGGATGCTGTCTGTCCATGGAGGCCGTCTAGGGTAGAATCCTCTTTATGTTCTAGTCATCCCATCTCCGTTGATGTCTTCAAAGAAAACATTACAAACCCAGCACAATTCGAACTTACATAATTACTAGTTGAGGGGTCAAAAGAGGTACCCTGTCAAGTAATTCCTCTCACAATATAATATGCTGCATGGACCCAATTATTACCACCCGGAGAAGTAGTTATGCTTCGCAAACATAATTTCCACTTTCAAAAATGCTTCTCTAGGTAATTAAGAATGTGGAAAATAATGTCTCCAGGGCATTCCCTTTTCATAGAGAAATTGAGACCCTGGAGCATGTGGCCGGAGCACAAGGACATATAACGAAAGCAGATGGGGAGGGGCTTCCCTGGTGGTCAAGTGGTTAAGAACCTGTGCTCCCATTGTAGGGGGATGGGTTCGATTTCTGGTCGGGGAACTAAGATCCCGCATGCTGTGTAATGCGGACAAAATAAATAAATAAATAAATAAAAACAACTCTCTAAGCTTCTAAGACACCCTTCCTTTCTGTATTCCTCCAGCCATCTATAGGCAGCTTCTAAAAAAAAAAAAAAAAAAAAGAAGGAGCAGAGGAGGAGAAAAACCAGAGGCTAATGCCCACCAAACAGTCTCAGCAAGATGAAACCAGAGGTGCCAAATACGGTTCCTTCAGGCTCTAGATAGGCATGTCCACAATGAAAGAATGCAGACTTTTAAAACCAGTTCCAGCCTTGCCTGGACAATACCTGTGAAAATGGAGAAGAAACTTTTTTCTTTCCTTCCTGTCATGATCAAATTTAGGGCTTGAAAAAGTGAGGAAATCATTGCATTGGCCTGAGCCAGGCTTGGAGCTGGCAGGTGCTCGTAAGCTTGTAACTTCCCCATTCATCTCTGCCAATGTACTTGAGCACTGACCTGCTCCACCCTGCTATTTCAGGACTGGCCCTCCCTTGAGCAGAAACTGCCAATGGTGTAGATTTGGGCCAAAAGATTTGGGGAGCTGTGTGATTTTGGAAAAGTGAGGGAATGGAATTCAAACCTCGAGTCAAACCGACCTCTCCTCTTTGGCGATCTAGGCAGGATTTGAACCCAGGTCGAATGAAGGTTAAAGGTTAAAGGTTCCTTAATCCACTGGGCCACCTGGCCCCTCTGCGTGGGCTTCCTTTCTAAGAGAGCAAGTTTTACTACAGCTGTTTATGCATTCTGAGCGCAATCCAAAAGCATTATTCACCAGCCAAAACATACTTTTAAATAATGTTCAGTGACCAACAAAAGCAAAGAAATTAAAAGTTAATGGTGAGATCCTGTCGCTACAGCACCCCACTGTGGCTTTTTGAAAAAAACAACAGAAGAGATTCTGGGTCCCCCAAAGCATGAATTTTTCCAAAGAAATAACCAGATACACTTAAATTCAGTTGCAGCAAAGCCTTGCTCATTAAAAGGCTTTCCGTCTGCCAGGTGGGGAGAGGCTGGAGGGTGGCACGCACCCTTTGTCGCTGGCTGAGGACTGCCTCAGTTCTTTCACAACAAAGGGATTTCACTCTGGAGTGGATGGGTTCGCTTGCTTTCTCCCTCATACAGTCGGGAACATTCCCCACCTTCTCTTCTACCCAGTTCGCACGGGAGCTGGCACCTTGGGGGCCACAGGTCACAGCCCCAGGGGACCCTGACAGGTGCCACCCACGGCTCGCCCTGCAGCCAGGTGGTAAAGGTCAGTAGGCAGAAAGCTTCCGCCATCCCCGGGAGCAGGGTGGTAGGATAGATTCCATTTCAGAAATGTCCTGATATCTATTGCCCTGGCAGAGGACAGGCACTAATCCAAGAACGAAGCTCCGGAAGCAGCTTCTGGAAAAGAAAAAGGATGGAATCCAGGTTCTAAAATCCAACAGGGAGCCCTGAATTCAAAAGACTCCGTGTGCAAGCCCTGTCTGTGCACGGCTCCATTTCCACCCGATCCTGGCTTGGCTATATTTAGTTGTGGGAAAATGAGTGAGTGTGGAAAAGAAAAACAGTGGATATGGTGCTGACTGTCACACTTAGCACTATATTTGAGCTAGACCTGCCCAGAGGGGCGTGAGTTCGCATTTGGCCTCGGAAGGGAGGCTCGCCCCTGCTCTCCTGACAATAAAAGCTCTTTCTGGGATCATCTCTACCCTCTTTAGCCTGACATCGCCTTCAAAATCGCTTTTGGTCCACTACGGTCAAGAAACACTTGACTAAAGCATGTCATTCTTTCCAGGTCACGTACAGATGGGCTGCCTGCTGGTCACCCTACACAGAGAGCGCATGTCACCACCACAAGAAGTTTAAAGACTGTTGTATCACCGTGTCCATCTCCTGTGTAGCAGTCGGACAGTCTGGGGAACAACATCTCCTCCACTCACCCCACTTAGGGGACCAGGCAGGCTAGGAGGGGGCGAACCTAGCAGTCACTGCCTTACCTGGCACATCTGAGACTAGAAAAAGCCTGCAACCTGACCCCTGCCTGCTTCTTGCCATTTCTTCACCCATGTTCCTGTTCTCGGTCCTCCTTACCGTCTCTGTTCAATTTCAGCTTATGAATTCCGTATTGAATTCCTGTATGCTCACTCATCCAGGAAAGTTGTAAAAGACTTAATGGAAATCTAAGATAACCCTGAGGAAGCTGGAGGCATTTACAAGCTCCTTCCGAAGCAAGCCATAAAAACATTTGCATGATACATTAAAGAGAAAAGGCAGGCTTTCAGAAAATGTACAGTGCCTAGACCCCAGTAAGTACTATAGTTGAACAAATCCGTTAGAATCCCATTGTTCCTTAAGTAAATCTATATAATAAATACAGAAGCCTACAGATTAGCATGGTAATAATGGTTATTTCTGAGTGATGGGATTAAGGGCCAATTTCAGATTCTTTTCATCAGTTTTTCTAAATTCTCTTTGTGTCACAAACAGAGAAAAGCAATAAAATTTAGAGTCATTCTTTTATGCCGTGTCATTGATTTATTTCTAAATGTAAATGTTAATATATATTTAGATGGCTTTTGGATAGTAGTTACTATAGTAGCCACATTTATTGAGGGCTTCTCCATGCTGGGCATCATATTAAGTGCTTTATATCCATTATTTCATTTAACCCTTATAACAACTCCACGAGATACATCATACGATTACTATCTCCAAGAGTGGAAACAGAGGCTTGGAGAGGTTAAATGATTCACCCAAAGCTCCACAGCTACTGAAAGTCTAAGGGTTTTTTGTTTTTGTTTTTCTAACCACAGGGTTTGAGATATTAACCTTTAGGCCATACTGTCCCTGCTTCTGAGGCAGGACTCAGTCTAGGAAATCTGTTCCTACCGTAGCCTCTGGGGAACAGAGCAGAGACTATCTATTCCTAAGGAAACCACCATGATATTTCTCCGTAGACCATGTTTTCAAACTCTAGCAAAATTAAAGTCTATCTCATCAAAATGAAATCATGAATTCTTTGATGAAAGCAAAAAACACAAGCCCATAAGTGAGGTGGAGAACAGGAAAGACAGTGTACAAGTGAGGAAATTAAACTTGCATGAGCCCTTCTCACACGTCTTTCCTCAAAAGCTCAACAGGTTAGGACACCATGAGTTTCAATAAAGTAGTCACTCCACACAACTGCTTCATTGTACTGGTTATTGATTTGTTCTGAAAGCATTCCAGGACCCCACGACCCGCAGAGCCCTGGCTGTTCTCATCTGTAACGCTGTCGTGGCCGACCGTCTGTATCACCAAGGCACCCCACTCATCTCCCTGCAGTTTCAGGGTCACTAGTTCCTGCTATTGAAAACCCAGCCTTTTTTTTTTTCCATGGGTTTATAAATAGGTTGTTTTAAGTGACCCTGAGCTGAAACCAGGCTTATAAGGTGTCAGGCCAGATGCAAGTTTTCTGCTCACTGAAGCTTTAAATTTGCCAGGCCTGATTTCTAAACCCCAGTGTGAGGGCATAGTAACGGAAGCAAATTTTAGTTTTAGAGGCACTTCTTTGAAAGTCTCCTTCTGCTTAATGAAATCCACTTATGCCGGTGTAACATACAAAATTTTACTTTGGGAAGAGGTGACAGAGGATGAGGAGGGTTCAAGTAAAAAACCTGAGTCGGCCAGAACCTCTGATTGAATGGATTCTGATGAAGAAGGGCATGTTATACTCCCCAGAGACAAAGACAAAGGGTAGAAAACAAATTACATTATTTTTTTTTTAATTTTCCAAGTTATTTCCTAAAGTTAGTAGAGGTTCTGTCTGATCACATTCTTTTATATCTACAGTTCTAAACAGTGATTCCTGATCTATTCAGAATCTATACAAGAATTTGAGAAAAGCAACTATCTCATTATGTTACACTTTACATTACACTTCTTATGGCAGGATAGTAAACACTTAACAAATAATGTTAACAGCTAGACTACTGCAAATATCAGTAAAAATGATGGTTAATACTATTAAGGTGTTCAACAACAGTTACTGAAATCAAACAACTACCACTGAACATTTCTGTGTTGACTACTTCACCATTATTTCCTTAAATAGTACTGATATCCCTTCCAGATGGACATAACTGTTCCCATTTAACAGATCAGAAAATTGAGTCTAAACACACATTTGCTCACAGCCATTTAGCTAGTAAGTTGCGCAATAAGGTTTAAAGGCAGGCCTGTCAAAATCAAAAGCCCATGCTCTTTTGATCTCGTGTGTCTCAGATACGGGATCTCTTTGCATTTCAGACAAAATTAGCATTAATAGAGTCTGCTAAAAAGATTGCTAGCTGCCTAAGTTTTCCCCCAGCTCACTTAAGAGTGGCATGTAGTCTAGACAATTCCTTATATGCTCGTTAGAGGCATAAGCCTCCCAACTGTCCCTAATAGAACACTGAAAAAAATACCTTCCAAAGTGTGACCCCGGGAATTATGACAACTCAAACCCTGACAGCCTCAAGGGGACCCAATCTTGTCAGGAATGGCCCCCAAGCCTGCCACAGCGTGGAAGTTAAAGCCTTGATGACTTTCAACTTCCTCACACTTCCTGGACGATGTCTCTGGGTGTGCCTCTGAGTCTGAAGCTGGAGGGCAAAGCAACAGAGGAGGGCACTCCCTCCAGGAAGAGGGACAGGTCCAACAGCTCTTCCTGAACCTGTCTTTCCCTGCTTCTTACTCCTCCCCAAGTTTTCCTCCAAGTGCTCCCAAATGCGTCACCCTGAAAGGCCAGGTTAGGCTGCCGCTTCCCAACAGGAAGGGATGGTTCTACACGACCTATATTATCTGGCTGCTGAAGCTGCTCTCTGCCTTTAAGTTCTGGGCTGTCGAATGGACATGAGGATATTTATAACGAGATCCTTTCCAATGCGGATCGTTTTATCGGCATCACACTCTACCTCACTACACTGAGCTCACACCCTGGGTGGTGCGAGGGCCCTGGCTGTGCCTGCCTCACCTTCAGGCCCATCCGCGGGGGCTTACCTTCATGTGGGATTTGAGATTGTCCTTGCGAGCACACCGGAACGGACAGAGCGGACACTGATGACTTTTTAAACCTGTGTGAATCACCATGTGCCGCTTCCAGTAACTCTTCCTTTTTATAACCAGACCACATATGGGACACTGGAAAGGCTTTCCGCTTTCCTCTTCTGAGGCTTGGGAGAAGGAGAAAGACAGGAAAATTAAGGAAAACAAAAAGGCACATTGCATCCAGCACTAATTCACATGCACTGCTCTATAAAGAAAACTAACAAGGAACTGTGGGGTTGGAGAGGGTTTTTTGCTTGTCCTTTCATTTTTGTTGTTTTTTGTTTTGGGGTTTTTTTTTTTTTTTTTTGGTTTTGAGTTTTGGAGGACTTTTTTGGTTTTGCTTTTTTGTTTGTTGGTTGTTTTTCTTATTCCAAGACTTTATCTGTGAGGAAGCTTTATTCCTGCTTTTCTTCAGGTGGAAACCCATGTTCATCTCATGACTTCCGCCTGGGTTCCATTTTCTCAAAATCTGCTCATCCTGCCTTGGGAAAGTCCTGCTTTCAGAGGCCATCCCACCGCACTTCAGAAGGCATCCCACACCTCAGCCCAGAGAAGCCCGACCAGGGCCTTTCTTTCCTGAAGGAAAGTGCCAGACTCGAGTTCACATCTGAATTCCTGAACTTGGAAAATGGCAAGAAACAAAGACAAGTCAAAGGGACTGAGAATAACGCCACGCCGGAAACCAAAGAGCCATCGTAAACCTCACGCGCCAAACCCTAATGGAGACAAACTTCAGGCTGACTTGCGCTGTGCCGGCTTGGGCAGAAGCTGCTGCCAATTTGGCCATCGGGGGCCTAAGGTCAGAGGTTGTCACGCTCTTATTTTTGACTGGCCACTGAGGTGTGATGCCCTCCTCTGCGGAGCCTGGGGCCCACCGCCCACTCTGGGAAAAGCTACAATCAGGCGGCCACAAATGCTTCCATTTTTCAGGAAAGCCAACAAACCAAGTACTTCCTGCAAGGAAAGCAGAGATCACTCCTCCACCAGCCCCAAAGGGGAGGGTGTCTGCTGCGACACTATGTTGCTACACTTGTTGTCTACCAATTTATACTGCACAGACTCACAGAAGCCTCTGCTATTTGGGGATAGATGAAAAAAAACAGAATTAAGGACTCAGGCTTTCCCTTCATGGGGGATCAGAAACATTTCCAAACTGGTTAAATACGTTATAATACACTCATGAAATAAAATGTAAGAAGCCCATTTTAAAAAATAAATTAGATCAATAGATGCTGATACAGAAACATGTCTAAGATAGTAGTTAGTGGATAAAGCAAGAATTGAAACTATAAGTCTAGAAGGATTCTATTTTTATTCTCTAGAAAATAGGAATCAATTGCTATTCAGACCACTAGGTGAAAGGTTGATAGGGGACTTTATAAAGGATGTATCAAGCTGACAACACCTAGAAAACCATTACTCAATCTCAGCATCACTAAGAATGGATGCACATTGGGTGCCCTTTGATAATCCATGTATGAAATATTCTTACAAAATATTTAATCAAGCTTCTAGATAACTAGTGAGTTTCCTGGAAATACAGGTGGTTTTAATAAAAAAAAAAAGTTAAACACACCAAGAGGGATGGAATCAGCCAAATTCAGAATGTGGGACATTCTATAGAACAGATGACCCAGTTTCTTCAACAAGTAACTGGCATTTTAAAAAGGGAAGAGGTTATAGATGAAAAGACACTTAAGAGACAGATAAAGCAAATGCAAGGTGTGAAGCTTATTTCTGCTCCGGATTTGAACGAAACAATTATAACAAGACACTTTTGAGATAATTAAGAAAATATTGATTATAGCCCGGGTGTTCCATAATATCATATAACAATCATTGATCCTATTACATGTAATACCAGTTATTGTGACTATGCGTTTTTAAAGTCCTTAGTGGTGGTGGTGATGGTGGAGGTTTAGTCGCTAAGTCATGATCAACCTGGGACCCCATAGACGGCAGCCCACCAGGCTCCACTGTCCACGGGATTTCCTAGGCAAGAATACTGGAGTGGGTTGCCATTTCCTTCTGCTCTGGGAGATCTTCCTGACCCAGGGATCAAACCAGCGTCTCCTGCATAGGCAGGCAGATTGTTTACCAGGGAAGCTACCAGGGAAGCCCTTAAAGTCCTTGTGTGCTGTGCTTACTCGCTCAGGCGCGTCTGACTCTTTTTGACCATGGACTGTAGCCCACCAGGCTCCCCTGTTCATGGGGATTCTCCAGGCAAGACTATTGGAGTGGGTTGCCATGCCCTCCTCCAGGGGATCGTCCCAACCCAGGGATCAAACCCAGGTCTCCCACACTGCATGTAGATTCTTTACCCTCTGAGCCACCAAGGAAGCCCCTTAAAGTCCTTACGTATATGTAAATACTTGCAAGCAAATGAATATGAGGTCTGGGATTTGCTTTTAAATACTTGGGCAAAAAAGAAAAAAGAGAGAAACCGGAAGAATGAGATGAATAAATGAAACAAAAAAAATGATAATGTTTTTATCTATATGAGAATTATCTAGAAATGTACATAGGAAACCATTAAGCAGTTCATTTTAAAGGACTGTGGATTAAAAGGAAGGGATCATGGTGGGAAACTTGTTTTCATTGTATATTACTCTGTACTACTTGAATTTTTTAATATATACATTACTTTTATAATTTTAAAAGGAAATATGCCCAAGTGTAAACTTTTAAATAATCTTATTATTTATTTATGGAGTCAATTGAATCTCCACATGAAAAGAACCACTTAAAATGGATGGAATCAGAAGAGTCCTGGAATAAAGCCAGGGCATTCCAAAGATGCTGTTTTTACAGGAGCACATTGCTTATAGGTGTAAGCAATATTGGTTAGCACAATGAAGGACCTTGAAAAAGAATTCTCTATCTGAAAACATATCCCTCAAGTCTGGAAATTCTACTCGTGATGGGTCCCATCACAGAACTCCCTTTTCTGATTGGGGAACAGGGTGGAGACTGAGGATTTCCTTTTACTCTAGGGAAAGTACACTTTGTAGAGGCTTATCAGCACGCTTTTTCTTAAACCACTCGAGCTCTCCTCCCATCTTATTGATCGCCTCTGCTGACCTGGACTCCTATCCCTAATTCAGCCTCTCATTTTCTATCCTTCACCATCATTCCCTCCACTCTGACATCTGGATCACAAAGACGACAGGCCGAATAACACATTTGAGAGAGAAGACTGAATCAGGGGCTTCCCTGGTGGCTCGGTGGTAGAGAATCCGCTTGCCAATGCAGGAGACACAGGTTCAATCCCTGATCCAGGGAGATCCCACATGCCACAGAACTAAGCCTGTGTGCCACAACTATTGATCCTGTGCTCTAGGGCCCCGGAGCTGCAATTACTGAGCCCACGAGCCTTAAGTACTGAAGCCAGCACGCCCGTGCTCTGCAACAAGAGAAGCCACTGCAATGAGAAGACTGCACACTGCAGCTAGAAAGTAGCCCCAGCTCTCCACAACTAGAGAAAAGCCCACATGGCAGTAAAGATGCAGCACGGCCAAAAATTAGATAAATTAATAGAAATATATATATATATGTATATATAGACTGAATCAGGCCCGTAGGTGATATTACTATCATAAGCCAAAGGGGGAAAAATGATAATGATGTCTATTTGGGGTTATTAAGAATGTCAAAGTAATAAGAAAGAGATACACAAACAGGCTGCTACTAATCCCCATCTTCAGGAAGTAATTCCCACTGTCTAAACCCTAAACTGCCTTTTACACAATTGTCTGGGAGAGGAGAGAACAACTGAGATGTCATATCCTGACCTGAGATTTCATGGCACATCACAGGAAGGCAATCAAAAGGCATTTCCTCACAAAAGGAACATCTCTGGCTTTGCCTGGACAACTGGCTTTGCCTAATGTGACCAACAGGCTTCCTATTTTTTCTGACACTCTCCACCTCTGCCCTAATCACCTATTCTACATTGCATATGGATCAGACTACACTGCGTTAAACCCTGCATATTCATATTTCATGTAAATTTATTTTACTTGGGAGCCATACTTTCTTAGGTTTAATTAATATCAAAATATACACGAATAATACACAAATTAGGGTGCCCTTGGACTGACTGGGGGGAAAAGTTCAAATAGTCTTAATGAAGAGAAACTAACTGCAAGATAAGCGATCCAATAGCTACAGTACTGTAACTATTTGACAATTTTAACTGATCACTGCAGGAAAGGAAGACAGAAGCCAATGTAACCAGAAAACAACGATTCAGTTTAAAAATTGGAATTTCCTTTGGTAATATTACATTCTTATTTATTAAAAATTTGTATTTTGGTAAGATGTTTTTCATACATATACGATGTTGTTAACTACTTTTGAGAAAGACAGAAGGATGGACTCTATTTTGTATGCCAAAATATTTTCAAGGAACTGACAGCTGTAAATTTCACTCAGATTTAGAGTCTAAAGAAATACGACCACTTCCTCAGAATGAACCACAACATGTTTTCAAGGTAACAGGATTGAAATGTTCATAATTTTACCGAGTTTACAACTGTTCGATGAACAACTTCCCCCCAATACACCACTAGTTAGCATCACTGCAAACAAAACTAAATTCCACCAAGTGCTACTAGACCTGGTGCTGTAGACAGTTGCTAATTTGCTCCCTTGGAGAAAACATGTTCTCTTTATAAGCAATAATATTATTGGAATAAAAAAGATAATAAATGTGTATAAAATGCCTGTCATGGAGGCCCTCTGTAGTAGCTATTATAATCAGAGTAGTGACAATAAACTCTTCCCTCTAAAGCAGAAAACTTACCATCAAAGCAAGTATAAATTTAAACAACTGACACCACACAATACATACGTAGCCCAGGGCCTAACCCAACAGGGCAGACTATTCCTGGGGCCAAGAGGAAATAAAATTCAGTAGGAATCCACAGTGCTGCTCACGAAGGTCCAGCTCAGCCTATGCAGAATTCTGATGTCAAGTTCAGCTCAGCAGGGAAAAGAGGAAGATGGAAAAGATGGAAGGGGAGAAGAAGAGGAGGGTGGCAGCAGGGATGGGCTGGGGCAGAGCTGGAGGTCCTTACCTATGCGTCTCAGGCACCCAAAACAGGGCCAGGGGCCAAGTGCAGTTCAGTAATCATGTGTTGGACCATAATGAAATTCAGAGGAAAGGGCTGGGTCAAGATAGTATCCCCAAAAATGAAACAAGGACTGGAAATAGAAGGAAAAGGTACAGGAATCTGCCAGTAAGTCCCAGCAAAACAGTGCTAACCCAAGAGCACATGCTTTTCACATTATGCCAACACACATCTTGAAAGAATAAGTAGGTAAACCACAATGATCACACAGATATGTTCACATACTCATAGCTCACTTGTTTCCAAAATGAACTCCGGAGCAGCTTACAATCAAAATGCATGCAGTGTGACTACCTCATTAATAAAGTACAATCAGGTGTGTCCATCTATTTACAATGGACAGGATCTGTCCAAGGCAGAGCGATCATGCAGGAAGTTTGAGAGTGAATTTTAAGAAGCCACACATGTAATTCAAAAATTGGGGAAAAAAAGTTTTGTTTTGAGTGGATAGACAAATAAAGTGAAAGAAAGTAAAAGTAAGGAATTTTAAAGCAGGGAAGAACCTTGAACATAAATCTTAACCAGTTCAGTGTGCAGTGGAGGCAACTGAATTGGGATGGATGCTTACGACGGTCCCTCTGCTCATGAGTGGCTGAGTAGTGATGACAAACTTTTCACTTTCGGTTGGTGCTCTGCCCTACTGCCTATATATAAAAATTTCACTGGGCTACAAAAAAAAAATGGAGGGTTTTAACTGAATCGCTGTAACTCAATGTAGGTATTTTTTAAACAAGTGTTAATTGTTTTGTAGGCTTTGAAATCAAACTTTGCCTTGCTACATCCTAAGTGGCAATCTGTAGAAAATCAAGATAATTTGTAAGTGCATGGTTTCTGCAAACAGATCTCTCCATACACACCGAAGGAGTTTAAGATGACAGGTGGCTCTGGGTGTCTGTAATCTATGCACCATCCATCTCGGCTCTAGGCCCACTAACCTACTAGCAGCGCATATCCGTGTAGGATAAGACACGCTCCTTCGTAACAACATACAAGGATTTGATATCTTTCCATGGAATTTATCGGGCAAGTCCTTCAAATTCTGTTTCAGGGAAACACAAAACTCTGTTGGTCATGGATGTCACTGGGTCCTTCTGTTGTAACTGACATTGAGATACTGAGATAATTGATGCATATTCTAACAACTGGTAAATACTCAGTAAAACTTACAGAAAAGCCTGATATCTAGAGACAATCTAAGTTTAAGTCACTGGGGAGATATTATGGAGATGAGCAACAGAGAGTTCTAAATCTTGATTAAAAAGTGGATTCCTTTTCTAAGGAAGTCCCTGTATGCGATCATCCCCAGATTACGGCTCTAATAATGATGGACCTGAGGGGAGTATCAGAAGAGGTGACCTGTCTTTCTGGACTTTCCCTGCTTTTGCAATAATGTTAATAACATCTCATAAATAGGAATGAAAACAGCAGCCAGAAAACCCTATCTATTGACCCAGGAAATAGTCTTAGCTCCCAGCTGTATGAGACCAGCTTGCTTTTAAGCATATTTAAATTTTATTCAGGAAAATAAGATGTTTTGGAAGACATTCTCTGGGAAAGGCTCCTAGTGATTTCTTTTTACCAGGAGCCTGGCGTCCTGGGAATCTTAGTAGCCTTCTACAAGAAACTTTGTCTTTAAAATAAAAACTATTTATTTTGTTCCGAGCTGCAGCAGAACAGTAGCTTCAAAGAGAATTGAGTCAATGTGTGACATTTATCTTTAGAGCAAACGGACATAATCTTCTTTCTACCGTGTCCCTTTTCAGAAAAGCAGTGTCGCATGTGCTGGGGTGCAGGGTCACATGAAAGAAACCTCCTACTCCAGCAACACCTCTCTTTGCAGGGGGAAAGGCTATCGAGTGATGGACTCTTTAAGGAATTAAATACACTATGACCTGGCAACAACCGAATCCTGTTCAAAAAAGAAGAATAAGGCCAAACCTAAAAGACACTTTTTTTTTTCCATGGTTTGGACTTCCCTTGACCTAAAGAAGGTCAAAGAAACACTAGTGTCTAAATGACTCAACACAGGGCTGGCTTTTCTAGCACATCTCGCTTTGTAACTGCAGAATCAACTTTATACGCCCTTTGTGCAATGTTTTGAGAAAGAGCTTCAAAATGTAAGCACTGCTTAGAATCAGGATGGTGTGTATTTTTGTGGATTTTTTTTGGGGGGGGTTATTACTTTGTTTATTTAAGTCAGTGGGCAACAGAAACCCTTTCCCTGTGAGAAGTCAGTCCATTCACCTATTGTGAATTAAACTTAGATTTCTTCCAAACATAAAAATGAAAGTAGTCATGAGAACTGTTTAGAAGCATGGGTGCCAGCTCTCACTGCATCCCCGTAATGCTTCTTCGGTAAAATCGAGTCACACCCAAATCCAGCCCCCACGTGGCTCTGAAACCAACAGTACCAAGTTAGGAAGGGGAGAGGAGGGGAAGGGGAGGGGAGGGGAACAGATGGAAAGACCCACCTTCCCTTCCACTCCTCGGATTCAAAAACTGGTGAGGGACCTAAGTAACACCAGCCAAAGCATCTCTCCATGGTACAGAGATAAACAACAAAATCACATATTCTATCAACCTCTTAATCCATAACCCAGTTAGGATCCTGGGAAGTGATAGCATTCACTTTCAGTGACAAGTGCACAGAGGCACCGCCTCTCCTGTTTCCAGTTCATTCAATAAGCAACAGAACCCGTCCAGCAACCTAAACGTTCACCAACAGATGATGGATAAACAAAATGTGGCATATACAGATACATACAACAGAATAATACTCAGCCATTAAAAAGAATGAAATAATGCCATTTGTAGCGACATGGATGGACCTAGAGATTACCATACTAAGTGAAGTAAGTCAGACAGAGAAAGACAAGTTATCGCATGATGTCATTTACATGTGGAATCTAAAAAATTATACAATCAACTGATTTACAAAGCAGAAACAAATTCACAGCCAGAGAGAACAAACTTATTAACAAAGAGGAAAGGCAGGAAGGGATTAATTAGGAGTACAGGATTTATAGATAAACAACACTACATATAAAATAAACACCAAAGATTTACTGTATAGCACAAGAAACTATATTCAACATCTTGTAAGAGACTATAATGGAAAAGAATATGAAACTATACAACTGAAACTAACACAGTACTGTAACTCAGCTATAGTTTAATAAGCAGACTGTAGTTAAATAAAAAATTTTCTTTTTAAATTTAAAAGAAACAGAACTTGAACTTAGGATGCACCCACATGGATACACAGGGGATCATTTTAAGAGGGCTCGTGCTTTTCTTTGCGGCAATCTTTTCTTTTGCCTGAGTTCTGCAAAATGAATGTTTCTTTTTAAATACAATTACTCCGTCAGCGAAGCCACCTCTTGCAGTGTCAACAGAGGCACATGGAAAACAGGGGTCCCTGTCAATCAGCAAAAGAGGTGGCAGGGTCCCATTTTAAGTTCTTTTCCCTCCTCTTTCAATTGGAACGTGGTCATTGATTCAAATAGTAAGTGTTTCAGTAACAGAATCATGCAGCAAAGAGAAAAGGAAAATCGATTTCTTATCGACCTCCACATTGAATCCTGCTGAGAAGCCCGTGAGATGTGGGCACGGCTCGTGCTGTGCTGTGCTGTGCTTAGTCGCTCAGTCGTGTCCGACTCTTTGCGACCCCATGGATCGCAGCCCCCAGGCTCCTCTGTCCATGGGGATTCTCCAGGCAAGAATACTGGCGTGGGTTGCCATGCCCTCCTACGGGGGATCTTCCCAACCCAGGGATAGAACCAGGGTCTCCTGCATTGCAGGCAGATTCCCTATCGTCTGAGTCACAGGGAAGCCCGGGGGCATTTAAACCAAAACGGGAGCCCATCTTGTCCTGGGTTGTAGATCCTACAACAAAACAGGCAAAAACAGTCTAGCCCACCCTGGAAGCTTGAGACCTCTCCTCCTCTTCACATGCATCTAGTCACCTGAATGAAAAGCTCATACTTCATAACTTGCTGGTTACACCCAAGACTCTTTAAAATGACAAAGCCATCACAGTCAGCCTTCAGGAGACAGTCTTATCAGGTCCTTCTTTCCAAGCCACCAGCAAGCTAAAGTTTATTACCATTTTGTATAAGCTTTTCCAAATAACTAATGTCCAGGTGAATTTACAGGAGAAACACCATTTAATTCAGCTATTTAAGAACCATATGAAGAATATACATAAAGTAACATTTTACATAGATGGCCATACCTCTCTTTCTGCTGCTCCCCGTAAATGAAATTTTTATAAACCAGGAATGATTTATTCCTTTATAAAAACTACTCTGGTCCCTCTGTTTGTCTCCTTGTTCCCTAATTTTAGCCATTTCTCTCTTTATCTCACCAGATGGCAGGTGAGAAGTGAGGAGAAGGGAAACTCAGCATTGATAAAATTTTAGGATTTTATTGACACTTCAGACACCTTGGAGTGAGCGGTCTGGATCACTTAAAGAGTCATAAAAGTTCGAGATATCCATTTTCCTAGTTCTATTCTGCTGTTTACACAAGTCTTAAAGCAATTATAATGAGTACATAGAGCTTATTCAGCAATTTAAATGGAAATTTGTCATAAACGCATCAAACTGACGTTAGCTGGGATTGTTCAGCCAATGATGTGCCATTCTAAGCCCCTCTCATCAATGTGGCTGCAAATAATCAAAAGTTGGCTAGACGCACACAGTGGCAAGGTTTCTATTGATGAGGACACATGTGGCCCACTTCCTGCTCAGGTCTGACAGGATATCCTCCAGAGACATCTGAAACTCCATACATCCATCTCCAGGACCCTGTTTTTTACCATGGGCATCGTTTAAAAACAAACCAGTGCAAGAAATGATGTTTCCACTGTGAGGACCCAAGTGACTAAGTTTCTCCCTCAGATGAATAACTGTGAACATCAAGGCTCTAGAAGATAGCTACTTCTCCTTTGGAAAGACCACCCCCTTAGAAAAACCCATTGATTCACATTTTCTACATGCACAGTCCTTCACAATCTGATTAGACTGGAATAAAATAAAGAATTTGCAGGAAATGCTTTGATTATGTCTGAATGACAATAGTCTTTAGAGTTCTTATACAATAAGAAATTACATAAGATCAGAGTATGTAAAGGCTTATGTTCCACCAAAGTATTAATAAAAATGCTAATGTAAGGGTATACAAAAGGGGTGACATGAATTGCGAGATTGGGATTGACATGTATCACTATTGATAAAAAATAAATAACTAATGAGAATCTACTGCAGAGCAAGCACATTGCTCTGTGTATGACCTAAATGGGAAGAAAATCCAAAAAAAGGGGACATATGTATACGTATAGATGATTCACTTTGCTGTACAGTAGAAAGTAATACAACATTGTAAAGCAACTATACTCCAATAAAAAAATTATTTTAAAAAGTATACAGTGTGATAAATTAGGGCAGAATAGTTACTGATGACACAGAAGTCCATTTGTGATGGAAGCTGTAGGACAGTAAGCTCTCTCTTGTCAACTATTTCAAAAGCAGTGAGGTTTTCTTCCCCCCTGTGCAGTGATGCCATGCACTCCATGACAAAGATACTTTGATCTTCCTCCATTAAATATATCTTGTGTGGACCTAGCCTGAACCCGGTAAGGAAAAAAAAAATCGTTTCTATGAAAGGGAAGGAGTACTGTATGTCTCTAAGATTATTCATTACCTTTCAAAAATAAAGCTATTGGTGAAGTCTTTGTGTCATACATACATGAAAGACCCACCCCGAGGCTGCTGACTTATTTTGTCGTTGCTTCTGCTTTTTTATTCCTGCCTCAGATCGGATGGGGAACCCACGCGAAGGAAGAAGGCAATGAATTAAACATTGCAATTGACAGGCAGAGAAAAAGAATTAGAGGCTGATGGAAATGAAAGCATCCATACCTGAGTTGGAGGGCTTAGACACTCTTCCCTTGGGAACCGGGAGTAACAATAATTCCAAGGACTGTGGCGGTGGTGGAGGCGGCGGCGGAGGCGGCGGCGGAGGCGGCGGGGTCACTTTCTCTTGCTTCTTCTCCGAAGGCGGTGGCGGTAGAGGGTCCTCAGGCACCAGTGACGATTTCTCAGCCAGAAGGGTCCCGGCAGCCCTCGCTGCGACCTCTTTCAAAAGGGCCGCTGAGGAGGTCATGGAAGCCAGGGAAAGGAAAGAGCTG
This sequence comes from Giraffa tippelskirchi, assembly GCF_054371585.1. Classification (NCBI taxonomy): domain Eukaryota; kingdom Metazoa; phylum Chordata; class Mammalia; order Artiodactyla; family Giraffidae; genus Giraffa; species Giraffa tippelskirchi. The sequence goes on from NC_137285.1 coordinate 55,562,075, forward strand.
GCTGGGGGCGGGTGTTCCTGGCCAGGAGTCAAGCTTCTCTCGCTGACTTTCTTGGATAAAGCTGCCAAGGTGGAGCTGGCAGACTGGGAGCTGAAAGGGGAGGAAAAGGACTCAAATCGCACGGTCTCCTCCGTCCTGGTGAGCGATTTGTCCTGCAGGACGGCATTGGCTGCAGCTTTCAGTTTGAGGATGGCGGAATCCGGGGACAGGCCGCAGGTGGTGGTTGAATTTGGCAACCACTTACCTTGATTCCATAGGAAACGGTTACTTGGAGGATATTGGTCATTCTGTTCCTGCTTCTCGGCCAGCTTCCTGGCCAGCACGCTGAGCTGCTGGGCGTGGTGGGACGGCGGGGAAAAGGAGGAGAGATTCGAGCCCGCGTTGACCGGGGACTCCACCCTGCCGTTGGCCGTAGTCGTGGCCTCCAGTTTGAGGGAGCCGGCTTCCAGCAGCCGCCTCAAGTTGCTGCTCAGGGGCTTGGTGGAGCCTGGGTGGTCCTCGTCACACAGAGAAGACACGCCCGGGGAGAGGTGATCTGGACACTGCAATGGGTCTCGCAGGACCTCCCCGTCGAGTGCCACCAGCTCCAACGTGTGGCTGCTGGGAGTCGCGCTTCCCAAGGAGGTGTCCGGGGACGTGGACTGCTCTTGCATCCGGTCCTCCAGGCACAGCTTATAGTTCTCCTGGACTTCTCCATAGGAGGCTTCCGACGGCGTCTCTGAAGAGTTCCCATACCAGTGTTCTCCTTCACTGAGTTCTCCCTCCGCCTCCTCCTGCCTACTAACATCTGGGGGAATTAAGAAGATCAGGTTTACTCCCAAAGCAAGCAACAAGCAAGCCTGAAGACAGGCAAAAATGGAGTCGCAGACATGCCTCCTCTGCCCTGCTCCCCCCAGAACCACGCCAAAGACAAACACAACCTTCCAGCAGGTCAGGGGCTGGGTCAGAGCTTGAAAGGATGCTGAACAGGCCCAGGTTTACAGCACGGCCACGTTCTACACACGTTCATCATTTTCTAATTACTCCAATTCAAGGGCAATGGAAAAGGAGGAATGAGAAAGACGGAGCTGGTAAAGAAGCAACTGGATGCAGAAACTGCTTTTCAGTGAATGGAGGAAACGGGAAGAAGCTTGTGCCCAGGTAAAAAGTGAGCATGAGATTTTCAGGATCATGTGGGAATGAAAGTGACAGCCAGACATAGGGAGAAACTGGGTGATGAGACCCAAGGCAGCGGGAAGCTGCTTCTCACTTTCTAACTCCACAACCTCAGGCCAGTCACTTAGCTGGCTTGATTGAACATGCGATTCATTTTTTTAAAAAACTGATCAAAATATGTGAATAAAAACTTGCCTGTTAGATATTCTACCAATTTCAGAGTTGTTCTGAAGCTTCCATCGTAATAAACGTGCAACCATGTTTTGAAAAAACAGCCGAGTACTATACAAAAATGAGATCTCACTAGCAAACGCTATTTACCTTCCTGATTTCTTAAAGGGACAATCTCTCCCTGATTTCTTCAAGGGACAACGCAAACTGCTTGTCTGAGATCCCAACCCTCAACTTGCCGGCCCTCTCAACACAGGCAGTGATTAGTAATTTGTTCCCTCACTCCACCGAGAGTCCCCTTTCCTTATTTTCTATCCATGAGTTTATCTGTCCACCCCTACTGCTCCCACTGGGCCCCAGCACCAGTCAGTTGGGACTCTTTGCTTTTCCAGGAGCACGAGTGGCCTCTGCCACTTCTCTACCTTTGCACAACATATTCCTCCAACCTGCAATGTCTTCCCCCAGAAGGCCTGACTGTCCAATTCTGCCCATCCTTCAACACTCTGCTCAAAGGATTCCTCCTCGTTATTCTCCCTAGAACTCAATGTCAGAATTAATTTCTTTTTCTCATTCATTCACTCATTTATTCAACAGCTAATGAGGCAGTGCCTGCCACATGGCAGGTGTTGTCCAAGACTGAACAACGTTGAGCAAAACAAAGATCCTGCCTTCTTAGAGCTTACATTCTGGTGAGGAAAACAGATGTTAAACCAAATGAATAAATGAGTAAATCCTAGAGAAAACCAGAGAGTGGTAAGTGTTATGGAGAAAGATACAGAGCAGGACACAGAGGACTGGGGGTAATGGGTAGGAGGTAAGCTGTCATGTTCAACAGTCACGGTTAGGGTGAGGCTTCACTGAGGTGGTGACATCCGTGCAAAGACTAAGAGACATCAGCAATCAGTCATGCAGCCATCTCTGAGAGAGGGGCCCAGGTAGAGGAGGGTCACTATAAATGCCCTGATGTGAGAACTTGCCTGGCACATGCATGGACCATCAAGGAAGCCAGTGTGGGAAGAGTGGAGTGAGTGAGTGTCAGAGCAGCAGGAAAGTCAGAGAAATAACAAGAGAGAGAGAAATGTAAAGGAGGGAGGCCGAGCCTATCAGAAAGATGCTGTAAACTACCGAAAGATTTTTGCATCTTTTTGCAACTGGTGTGACTGGGAACCACTGGAGGGGGAGCGGCAGGGCAGTGACATGATGTGACTTATGTTTTCAAAGGTTTGTTCTGGCTGCCTGTGGAAAAGAGAATGCAGGTACAAAGTGGGAACAGGGAGGCCGCTCAAGGTGATTGCAGGTGGGGAGAAGCAGTCAGGTTCTGTACGTATTTTGAATGCAGACCCAACATTCCCATTTTTAAAATATTGATACTGTATCAGTCTAAGCGATCTGTCTACTATGGACTTACCTTCTAAAAAAAATTAAGTGACGGGGTTCCTGGAAGGTAGGGATGGTAGCTTACTATGTACAGATTCCACATATGCCTCACACAATGCCTGGTCCCTAGAGAGTTCAATGACGCTTTAGGGACTGAGCCAGAATTCCCCACTGTGCCAAGTTTTGCTACATATATTGTGCTGTTTCTTTTCTGAATAGAAATAGCTGGAAGTAGTAATGCCTGAACTACAAGCTAATACATCGATCTTCCCATGCTCTTTAGAGAAGAAATGTCACAAATGACAAATTCTCTTTCACTAAGTTACAGTTCTGCAACTCCTTCCTGAGATTCCTTATTAAGTTATCACGAAAATATAAAATATCAAATGGGATTTGCTGGAGAAAAGCAGGCAAAATTGAGTTTTCTCTGTTAAAAACAGTCTGGCTCCTGGTGATTTGCCACATTTCCTTCTTCCCATCTGATTTCGACATTTGTCATCTTTCCTGAAACTGGCGGGACCCAGAACCACTCATCTCACCAACAGCTTCTCGAAGAGATGCTCTTTACCAACCACCAAGCAGCCAACATCAGTTTCAACAACAGGGTTATTTTATGTCCCTTTTTGTAAATTATGCTTTTGTCAAACTAGAGTAGCTCTCCGTAGTCAAGATTGGTGTAGAAACTTCGTGCATGCTAAGTCGCTTCGGTCATGTCCAACTCTCTGAGACCACATGGACTGTAGCCCACCAGGTCTTTTGTCCATGGGATTCTCCAGGCAAGAATACTGGAGTGGGTTGTCGTTCCTTGCAGTCTGGGGCAATTAACAAGGTACATAAAATCAGGGTTTTGAGAACCACAAAGAATCACAACCACATCCGCGTTCAGTCTTGTCATTTTACTGAGACTATTAAATATTCTTAAGGTTACCAAGTGGGATCTAAGGCACACACAGAGCTAACCTACTGCTAACACTGGAACCCAAAGCCCAAATCTCTCAACATCTGGCCCAAGGCTCCTTTTCAAAGCCCCTGCCACATGCCCTCTGAGTAGCATCTTCTAGAAAATCTGAGCAGCTGTCCTGCCACCCTCTGGAAAGAGAACCCAGCAAGTGAATTCTCATTGATAAAGATATAGCTCACTCTTGTTTTCAGATGAACCAATAAGAGCTAAGTACCCATTATTTTTATAATTTCTCCATTCCCTCTCTGCCTCTTCTTGGTTGCTGTTCTCAAAAATGGATTCAAATGCCTAAAAAATTAGGCACATCTTTTGGCAAAGCCTCAAAGGCAAAGTTTAATTTCCTGCCCCCTCCAGACGTGAGAAGAAAATTCACCCTCTCCAGACTTGCTGAAGCCAGTGAGTGGGTCAAAAACTAAAGAAGTTGTCGATTCAGGCTCTAAGCCCATCAAGCAGTGATAAGGAGATCCAAACGTTCCAGAGTGATACAAACAGCTGATAACTACGTTTAAAGCAACTGCCTCAACCTCACCAAAACACAAGCCCAAAACACGCAAACAAAGCATTTCTTAAACAGACCAATTGAAGTCCTCTAAAATACCCGGATATTTCTTAACCATCTACTGCTCTGTGCTTTGCAGATACACTCACTGAGATACATACAGTCTTTTCTGTACCGCAAGAAAACTTAAATACCTAAAGAGTATTTTTAAACTCATTTTTTGTTGTTGTTGTTTAGTCACTCAGTTGTGTCCAACTCTTTAGTGACCCCACAGACTGTAGTCTGCCAGGCTCCTCTGTCCATGAGATTTCCCAGGCAAGAATACTGGAGTGGGTTGCTATTTCCTTCTCCGTGGGAATCTTCCAGACTCAGGGATGGAACTTGTGTCTCTTGCATTGGCAGGCGGATTCTTTACCACTGAGCCACCAGGGAAGCCCTTTTAAATTCCTAATATTCCATTAATAGCTTTTCCGAAGATGCTGCTACTGCAATCGTGGTTATTAAGTAATAAACCAGCAGATAACTGTAGTGCACGGCCTAGAAGGAGTCAGATCAGAAACCCGAGGAGAAACATCTCTGAAACTATTCTGTCATCACCTGAGGTCAAGTAAAAGGTGGGGTATGTGCTCAGAGAAATGAATACCAGCGAAGTTGGGACCTGCAGAGGGTGAGAGAAAAACTCTGAAAGTCTCCAGCAAATGTGCTTTCACTTCATAAAAGAGCAGCAAGAAGGATTTTCTCCCACGCATAAATTAATTTGGTTTCCCTTCTGCTGGGCTGCTGTTTATTTTCACATTCAGTCTCATCCAAGAGGTGTTCCTTGGTCCAGTTTTGGGGGGCTCCCCTTCAGCAAGGTCTGTGGGCCACCCCCGCCCCCAGTACCTTTCAGGCTGCAGGATGAGAAAGGGTTCTGTCACTGGCATGCTCAAAAAAGCATTCTTGCAATCTAAGGGATTAATTTGTTGGACATCGCAAACTTTACAACAAATGAGATTTGTCTTTTGACCCTCTTTCACAATTTGAGAACCCACCCCCATCCCCAGCCCCTTCTCCCATCCCCAGTCCTCTCCCTCCCTGAGCTGTAAGACAGCTCCGTTTCCCCGTCTTTCACCAGTCTTTCACCAGCACGGAACAGTGGTGCATAATCACAGGGCAGCTCATCGGCTGCCCTCCCGGAAATGCTGTCTGAGCATCCAGCGTTCACCATGGATTTCACAGTTTTTCTAACTAAGGCTCCAGGGGAAGCCTCTGAATGGCCAATGTAAATAACTCCCTTCTAGATGCATTATTTTTAACCTCCAGAATAGGAAGCTATTTCCATTGCTAATTTTACGACAACCTATGTCTCTGACAGTCAGGTTCACACTCATTCCTGTCAATTTTACACAACAGTCTGTTTCCGTGTTTTTCCCTTTAAATCAGAAACTCAGAAAGAATTAAGAATAGAAGCAGCGCAATTACAGAATGAAAACATGCTGAATACATTTTGTTTCCATGTGGCAAATATTTCTCCTTTGGGGAAAACAAAACAAAATTTCACTACCTAACACATTTATTTACAATTCAGTTCTCAAACAGAGAAACTGAGTAACTTGAGATCTACCACTCTTGCTGCATTTTTTTTCAGCTCACTTCCTTTCTGGTTTGACAGTTTTAATCAGGTGCATTTAATTGGACCGATATTCAACTCAAAAGGTCCTTGTTCAGAAAGATCAGGAGGAGAGAGAGAAAAAAATATAAGGAGGCACCTATTAATTTTCATGCTTTTTGGCTGAGGTTAAAGCTAGTAGAGACGGAAGCCGAAAGGCCTCACTTTTTAATCTACCCACAAACCATTCCCATCAGTCGATACACACGAATCTCATCGGCAGGTATTGAAGAGCATCAGGATTAGGTTCTCAGGATTCGCCTGGATGGAGCTGACTCATGGTCAGTCCTGTGGCAGCCAACACCCTCTTCTTGTGACCACAGGTGTGTTCACCTGATCCCTAACCTTCTGGTTCATTTGCATCTAAAAATATTGCATGTTTTCCATTTCCACCTAATGTGCATCCATAGCTAAACAGGCCACTATCAGTATTATCAGTTATTCCAGGAATACCCACCTTAAAACATACAATAGATTTTTCCTTGCAATTGTACACAAAAGCAGTTTGTAAAGTTTACACAACAGTGTACAAAAGCTATTAGTAAAACCAATGCCGATAATGGATTTAATTCAGCATTTACTGAGCATTTACTATTAACATATTCAGGGAACTGTTCTATGCAACAGAGAGCCTCAGGGACAGTAACAATGTCTAGGCCAACAGTTTAAAATTAACAGGGGGGCAAGGATTGCACAAGCCTATGAAACACAATGGCTGGTGCCATCACAGAGTCCTGTGTGCCTAAGAGAGCAAATCACTCATTCCAACCGTGCAGGTGGCTTTGGAAACGGACCTTGGAGGATGAAGAAGATTTCCACAGATGACACTGGAAATTCACTTATAAGAGGGCTCCCTCCTCTGCAAACTATCAAACAGGAAACAGTGGAGTAAGCTAATATTCTGGTGACCTTGTTCGATAGCGTCACTTAAGGAAAATGTTTTCAGATTCTCCACTGGTCGCATTTTAAAAATACACCATCTATTGACTGGTTAAGGGCAGACTGACCAACTACTTTACCCAACTCACTACTTTTGAAATCAGAAAACTATTAGGTTATACACGCCTGAGGCAGGACAATGAGGCAATCCCTGGCCAGAGCAGGGGTAGTTGGGCTCCGTCAGTGAGGAGGACCATGTGCGTGAACGTTCTCGGGTCATGTTCTCAGTCCCTCTATCAAATATGGAGAGGGATTTATGTCGCTAGCACCGGAGAGGGTGTCCAAAGCACCATCAAGGCTCCCCCTCATTTGCCTCTAGTCTCTTCTGGGAGGTTAGCCTCCTCTCAGGCCACCTTTGCTGTGCTGTGCTCACTCAGTCATGTCTGACTCTTTGAGATCCCATGGACTGCCCACCGCCAGGCCCCTCCGTCCATGGGGATTCTCCAGGCAAGAATACTGGAGTAGGTTGTCATGCGCTCCTCCAGGCCCCCTTTCCCAGAAGGCTTAAATACCTGGCGCACAGATTCTGGCGTCTCACTCTCAATGACGTATGTATCGGGAGAAAGGTCTGTCCCCCTCTGATTGGCTGCTGAAGGTCACGTGCCACTCCCTGGACCTATCGCTGAAGCCAAGGGGCGGGCTCTACAACTGGCTCCACGTGGGTCACAGCAGAAAAGAGAAGGAAGAGGCACCGGTAGGACAAAAGCAATGACCTCGGTAATGCTTAATGAAGGTTTAGCATGCTGCACATCAGGTTGTTCTGAACCAATTTTATGATCCCGAGCATAAAACATATCCTCATTTAGGCCAGTTTACTTGCCAATTTTTCGATCGTCCTTTTGTAGCCTGAAAGCCTCAGCACATCCCCCACACTGGTTCTGCCCTCAGTGAAGGCGCCTCTCAGGGGTTCAGGCCTCCAAGTCCACAGTCTGAATGACACGCCCGCAATCAGCTCTGCAGGACCAAGCCGCAGAGACCACGGTTATTGAACCAGATGCGCAGGGGCACGCATCCCTTATCAGCATAGCCAGGAAGAAAATGTAAGAACTGCTAGTTATTTCAAACTGCCAGAGTGGAGAAGACAGCCAGATCCCTGTCACCAGTCCAGCTGGGGAAAAGGTGCCATGAGGGCAGCGGGCAATGAGTGGAAGTCTGGAGAGGATAAGAGTCTGCAGACTGAGATAGCACGGCTGCCTCCTGGGTCACGACGACCATTTTGCACACAGCAGTGTTTCCAGATTACTGTTGGAAGTGTCCACGAAGAAAACAAAGGTAACACAAATTAACAGATTGCTCCTTATCTTCAAAGAGAGTTCCAAACAGTATCTAAGCCAGTTTCGATATTCTCATAGAAAGTGGCCAGGTCTTCCAGTGACCCAGGAACAATCCAAGCTCCCCCATCAAACTGCCCATCTCAAAAGGAATGGCAACTCCTCTACCCCTACAATTACTTGGACCAAAATGCCACCACAAGTCTCCACTACCTTCTTTCTCTCACATCCTTCATCTAACTAATTTGTGGATTCTGTTGGTTCTGCTTTCAACATACATTTCAAATCTTGCCACTTTTCAACAATTCTGCTACTCCCACCCTCGTATACTGCACTGTACCCCCGGCCTAGACTATGGCAGTAGCCTTTTGACTCGCTGACTTACTTCCAATTCTTGCCCCCTCCCCCCTATATTCTTAACCAGTAGCCAGAGTAAGCTTTTAAAAACATTATGTCCAATTCCACTGTGCATGCTAAGTCACTTCGGTCTTGTCTGACTCTTTGCAACCCTATGGACCATAACCCACCAGGCTCCTCTGTCCATAGGATTCTCCAGGCAAGAAAACTGGAGTGGGTTGGGTTGCTGTGCCCACCTCCAGGGGATCTTCCTGACCCAGGGATTGGATTCTTTACCATTAGCACCACCTGGGAAGCCCCTAATTCCACTGTTTCATCCCTAAAGCCTCCACAATGGCTTCTCAGGCTTCTCAGAATAAAATCCAAAACCTTTACCTTGACCTAAAGGCCCTACATAATCTGCATCCCTCTGACCTCATCTCCTACCACTCTGCCTGGTAGGCTCCTGCCTCAGGGCCTTTGCACTTGCTATTCCCGTTGCCTGAAATCTTTCTCCCCCCAAAAAGCAACATGACTAATTTCCTTACTTTCTGAGGTCTCCCCTTAAATATCATCATTTATTAGAATAGAAGCCCCCTAGAGAGAAGATTTTGTTCTGCTTGCTGCTGTTTCCTCAGTATTTAGAATGGTACTCCCTGGAGCAGGTGCTCAAATATTGGTCACATGTATGAATGAGAAAGAAAAAATGGGCTTAACAATCAGAACGGTGGCCCTTGTCAGTACTGGAAATGAGAACGGTTTTCAAAATTACAAATGACAATTCTATTTTTCTCATGTGATCAAACACAGAATAGGAAAAAGAACCTGCTTTGCAAACTTTTCCACCAGAACTTCCTTTCTGGCCAACAAAAGACACAGCAGTCTAGGGGAATGAGGGACTGAAGCTGAAGCCCCCTCTAGGAAGTCCCAATTCTTTGAGTTTTAGCTTAGTGAATTTCAAGTGAATTCTGCACTCTATACTATAGATGAGCTTGTCCTTACTTAATAATGCAGGGGTGTTTCTCACAAACCATCCAAGAACATTATTCTCCTGGCAAGTGCACCATGTCTCTCTGGATACTCACCTTCTTTGGAGAAACATGTACCCTAACTGGAGGAACAAGAATGTATGAAAAGTATGTAGTACAATGTCAAGAGCTCAATAAGGAGGGGCTGGCATTGTTACTATTATCATTATCAGAAAACAGACAGCACGCATCCTAGTACCCCCATCTTCAGAGAGCAAAGCAAATGCCCAGAGGGTACTTGCCAGGCTGATCCTATGGACCTGGGGGATATTGAGAACTACAGCTCTATTTGTTGAAGTTGAATTTTGTTATAGGAATTATTTTAGAGATGGAAAAGCCTATGTCTAGCTTCTAGGCAGAGGCTTAGAGACGGCTGGTGATCTTTGAGCTCAGATGTCCCAATGCAGAGGTCAGTGCTTCAACTACTACATCACTAAGTGATCATCAATGAGTAAATGAATGAGTGAATCCTAGAAAGAGGCCTGGAACATGACAGGTTTCCAACAAACATTTGCTGAATGAGCAAACAATCATCTATAAAGCACCAGAAATATACCTGGTTCTGTATTTGGTGTTTTAATATTCACCAGCAAATTTGATCCTCACAATAATTTTAGGCGGTAGACTGTACTCTTTTCAATTTACAGACCAGGAAACCAAGGTTACAAAAGGCTTACTTAATATTCACACTTGGTGACAAAGTAAGGTTTAAACTCAAACCTTCAGAATATGAATAACTTGACAAAAAAGTAATATTTCAGGTCAAAAAAGTAATATTTCAGGTAACCAAAAAGTACCAAAGTACTTTCACACAGTTGACATATTTTTTTATCTTGTTTTGATGAGATTTAAAAATGCATACATACTCCAACATGATGTGTGAAACATGATTATTATGTTTGTAACATGATTATTATGTTCTGAGAAGTGTCTCAGAAACTACTGGGCCTTTGCAGCAGCTTGCCCCCATATCAAATAGCTCCAAGCAATGGTATTTTAAGTCATTATTCCTATTTTAACAGTTCTTATGAATTCTCTTTTTTCTCTGTTATGCCTATGCAGAGCCCTTTCCTTCTAAATTTGAGGCTTTTTGTCTGCCATAACTGAAACAACAATCACCAGGCTTATTAAAATTCTGTGCAAACTGAGGATGAAAGCCCAGTGTTGTAGGTTGAATTGTTGTTGTTGTTTAGTCACTAAGTCATGTGGGACTCTTTTGCAACCCCATGGCCTGTAGCCCGCCAGGCTCCTCCATCCATGGGATTCTGCAGGCAAGAATACTGGAATGTGTGTCCATTTCTCTCTTCAGGGGATCTTCCCGACCCAGGGACTGAACATGCAGCCCCAGCTGGAGCTCCACAGGTGGATTCTTTAGCACTGAGCCACCTGGGAAGCCCCATAGGCTGAACTGCATCCCCCATAAAGATGCTAGTGTCCAATTCACAGTACCCATGAATGTGACTGATTTTGGAAATAGGATCTTTGTAGATGATCAAGTTGAGATGAGGTCATTAGGGTGGGCCCTAACCCAATATGACTGGTGCCCTAATAAAAAGGGGAGATTTGCACACAGACAGACGAGCCATGTGAAGACTGTAGTTGTACAGCCACAAGTCAAGGAGCTACCAGAAGCTGGGAGAGAGGCCCATAACACACCCTTTCTTAGCATCTTTGTAAGGAACTGCCACCACCTTCATCTTGATTTTGAACTTTTGGCCTCCAGAACAGTGAGACAATACATTTCATTTTTGACCTTCTTTTGAATCATGGAATACAATATCTACTTGCTTTGTTTGTGTTAAAAAAAAAGACCCTGATGCTGGGAAAAATTGAAGACAGAAGGAGAAAGGGATGACAGAGGATGAGATGGCTGGATGGCATCACCAACTCGATGTACATGAGTTTGAGCAAGCTCTGGGAGCTGGTGATGGACAGGGAAGCCTGGCATGCTGCAGTCCATGGGGTTGCAAAGAGTTGGACACAACTGAGCAACTGGACTGACTGCTGGTACATATAATTGTTACATGATCTTACTGATTAAGAACAACTAAAAAATTTTTTCCCATCATTGAAGCCGTTCAATTGGTGGTACTTTGTAACGGCAACTCTAGAAAATGAATATACTTAAGTTGGAATGAAGAAGGCCCGAGACACCTGAGACTTTTTTCTGGGGTTTCACCTCTGAATTCTAAACTGTAGACTCAGTTGGTACTGTAGGTTTTGTATAAGCTAGGTTTATTGTACAGAACCGGCCACCCCACCATGCAATGTGAAGTCCCCTGAGGCTACAGAGACTATAAACAGACTAAAAAGCTACTTTTGACTCTCTCTAAACTTTAGCCAAATTTCTGTCAAATGAAAAATTTTGAGAAAGGCATTAATCAAGAGAAGTCTTCTGTTACTACAGTAACTTAGAAATCTCCAAATAAATATATATGTGTGTATGTATTTGTGGACTTCCCAGGTGACACTACTGGTAAAGAACCCACCTGTCAACGTGCCAATGCAGGAGACAGAGATGGGAGTTCAATCCCTGGGTTGGGAAGATCCCCTGGAGAGGGCATGGCAACCCACTCCAGTATACTGGCCTGGAGAATCCCATGGACAGAGGAGCCTGACGGGCTACAGTCCATGGGGTCGCAGAGTCAGATAAGACTGAAGTGATTTAGCTCGCATGCACATACATATGCATGTGTACTCATCACCACATACGTTGTGGTGAATTAATAAGAAAGGGATAGCTGCAAATATAGCACGAATTCACCGCCCAATCTAGAGACCAAAACAGTACTGGTTAGCCCACGGATTGATTCCTTGCCGCTTCACCCTTTCAGGCACCTCCGTGTTACAAAAAGCATATAGAATCTGTCCCCTCAAGCAATCAGAAGTAAATTTACCATGGCTACCATGGCATTATCAGAAAAATTGTCTGCTAAGGCTGATAAATCGGTCGATTATCTGCTTCCTTGACTTTTATTCCCTCTTGTATAAATGTTTTCATCCCAACATTACCAATACCTGTTCTAAGATGAGCGATAAATTATCAAACTGCTGAAATCACCAGGAAATTATTAATAGATCAAGAAAGCACTTAACAACAACAACAAAAAGCTGTAATAACATAATAATGCACTGAGTGGTCTAAGAACAGCCCTCTATGGAAAGAAAAATGGCTACTTAGTAGAATCTTAGCTTTTACATAAAATGATACATTTCTTTGTGGATACATTTACCAAGTGTTGACAGCACCCACCTTGGAATGAAACATATCAGGGTCATAATGGTTCTGCCTGCCAACAGAAAAGTTCACACAGTAAGTCCTTTATTGACTAAAAATATACCTGTAACCAGAAGGAAAAGAGCCTTGGGGGATAAGAGATTTAGCAAGGGAGAGGAAATTGCTTTTTATTTAGTGATTAAATATATATAAAACAAAAGCTGCAGAGGAAGCCGCTCCCAACCCCCTACATGCTCACAAAAGTAGACAGTGCTATGGTGTGAGAATATTTCTTTGGGTTATGCACGAGAATCCATGACACCAAAGAACACCACTTACAAGGACAACCCTAATTCAAAGTCAACTTTAAACACTGATTTGGGTCAACGATTTTAACCTTTACTCAGACCAGGCTTTGTGCCAGAGCTGCTATCTGGTGGTCAAATGTTCACTAATTTGCTGTCTCCTTTCCCTGCTCACCTTCTGGCACACACACACAAAGTCAACGATAGCATGCCAAGAGACAGTGGATACAACAAAAACCACACGAAACCAGCAAACAAGGGCAATTCCAAGGGCCACAATACCCTGGAGTCAGATTAACAGCCCCTTAACAACTTGGGAGTCCACTGGTTTTGTCCACTTCATTCTCTTTTAAGGATTTCAGGGGGGACTTCCCTTGTGGTCCAACCGTTAAGAATTCATCTGCCAGAGCAGAGGGTTCAATCCCTGATCTGGGAAGATCCCACATGCCACGGAGCAACTAAGCCCATTTGTCACAACTATTGAGCCTGAGCTCTGCAACAAGAGAAGCCACTGCCACTGCAACGAGAAGCCCATGCACCACAACTAGAGAGTAGCCCCTGCTCACTGCAACTAGGAAAGCCTGCACGAAGCAACGAAGACCTAGCACAGCCAAAAAAAAAAGTTCATTAAAACTGGATCCTATTATATATACAGTTTTAGAATCTTCTCTTTTACCTAGTAATATGTTTAGAACGTCTTTCCATGTCAGTAAACAAAAATAAATTAATTAATATTAATTTAAAAAGGAGGCAATGGACATGCCTTATATCTCTAATCAGCTTTGATTACACTAACCAGTTTCTTTCTCTTAATTCTGTCCAAAGAAGTTGCTGACCTTTGGAGGTCCACTGACAATGAAGACCCAGCACAGTCAAAAAAATAATAATAAATAAGAATTTCAGGGGTGATTTCCTCTCTTCCTGGGCTTTCTGCAGGCCTGCCCACTTGGGGTTTCACTAAGAAAGCTTTGCTAAGTCTTTCACCTGAAAGAAACCTGGCACTGTTTTCTAGTTCTCTGTCTCCAGAAGCAATGCTCCAGAGGAGAAAATATTCATTCCACTTCCCAGCAAAGCTTGATCCTTCTGGAAACGCATTAAGTAGTAAGGCTGAGGTCAGGGAACATGTCTACTGTTGCTTCGGATGAAGGTTCAACCCCAAGGTAAATGTTCAACAACAACAAAAAATCCCTCTGTCATGCAGATGTCTGGCCTCAGACTGATCCTGGCCATTTCCTGGGAGTAACCTCTTAAACACTATTCGTATGTCAGTTCCTCTTGTTAATCTTTTGGGAGTCTATAAAATGCCCCCCTTCTCTATTTGAATAACCATGCCACTTCTTTTTCATCGTATAGGTCCTATAACTCTCTGCAGCCCTCTAGCTGCAATATTCTCCCACGTTATAAGGACTTAAGTTACCCAGCTGATCCTCCAACCAACAACTAGTATTTGAAAAGGAGGATGAAAAACTGTGGGGCTTCCCCGGTGGCTCAGACAGTCAAGAATCTGCCTGCAATGCAGGACACCCGGGCCAGATCCCTGGCTTGGGAAGATTCCCTGGAGAAGGGAATGGTAACCCACTCCAGTACTCTTGTCTGGAGAATCCCATGGGCAGAGGTGCCTAGCGGGCTACAGTGTATAAGGTCCCAAAGAGTTGGACACAATTGAGCAGCTAATACACTTTCACTTTTCATGAAAAGCTATAGGGGCATTTAAAGCTTTCATTGGAAAAACTTTTTGATATAAATATTCTCAACTGCTCAGGCTTTGCTTTCAGCCTACGTGGTTTGAAGCTACTTAGAGAAAGTCAAATTCTTTTGGTATTTCCACACTAACGTCAACAGTAGTGAATCCTGTAAAGCAGGGTCGGCAATCTTTTTCTGTGAACACTCCGGCAGTAAATATTTTAGGCTTTGTGGTGCACATACATTCTCTGTCCCATATTCTTTGTTGTTGCTGTTACAATTGCTTATTTTTTTAAACTGCTTTAAAATACAAAATCCATTCTCAGCTCAAGGAGCTGCACAGAAATAGGCCATAGTTTGCTGACTGTTGTTCTAAAGAACAGATTTTTTTTTTCTTTATCATCAAAGCAGAATGGCGTTTAAAACAATATTGGAAATTTGGAGAGATGGCCACAAGTTTCATCACCATCTTCTTAATCTAGCCGTATCTGTGAGTCACTAAACACCTAGGCACCTCAGTTTCTTCATCTGTAAGAGGGATTAGAATAGATTCGTGATTTATAAACCATACTCTCAAAAAACCCTAGGTCTCCAGGGAAGGGCTTGGTTGTGTGGGTCCATTTACTTCCCACCTTAGCACAGGTAACCTGCAGCCTTGCTTTTTCCTCATCTATACAGAGGTACTCTCTTTAAAGACAACGGTTCCACTAATTTTTTAAAAAAATATTTATTCATTTATCTTATTTGGCTGAGCAGGATCTTAGTTGAGCACTCAGGATCTTTGATCCTTGTTGCGGCATTCAGGATCTTTAGTCATGACAGGCAAACTCTTAATTGTAGCACGTGGGATCTAGTTCCCTGATGGAGCCTGGGCCCCCTGCATTGGGAGCTTGGAGTCTTAAGCCACCAGAGCAGCAGAGAAGTCCTTTCTTTTGAGTTTTAAAAATACTGTATTAGATGATCTCAGGGATCACCCTAGTGCTCATCCTCCATGAATCCATTATTGGATAATTGGTCCTTTTCCAATCTTACTGGGAAGTGTCAGATAGAGAGGAAATGATTTAAAATCCTATGCTGTAGTTAAAAACAAGAGATCTTATTCTAAGAGGCCACATGTGCTTACTTAGATTTGTGGAAATCCACCGGATAGCCATATCATATCGTGCAAACCCCATGCATACTGCTAAGAGTTCACACTGGCATCTCTCTGCTTAGGGCTCTGGAAAAGCAGGATGGTTTAGCACTGGACAGGGCAGTTAGCTCAGATCCAGAGACCCGGCTTCCAGGCTGAATTTGATACTTACAGGTTCCCACTATAATTCCTGGTGTTTATTTAACAAAAAACTGGAGAGTCTACTAAATAACAGCTCTTTGACTGGGTGTTAGGACCACAGAGATGAACCAGACAGATGTGAACACTGCCCCCCATTACTCAGATCCCTCATCTGTAAAGTACAGCAATAACACCTGCTCCCTCTCGCAGGCCCCGGGCTCCTGCAGAGATGGCGAAGTTTGTGTAAACTGCCAAGCACAGACAACATTAAACTAGAAAACTACAGAGTCTCCTTCTCTTAAGTATATAATGTATATGCAACTTCAAGAATTTACCCAATTGATGAGACTCCCCCGGTGGTTCAGTGGTTAGGAATCCATCTTCCCATCTAGGGGACGCGGGATCCATCCCTGGTCCGGGAACTAAGATTCCACATGCTGAAGGGCAGTGAATCCCATGCTGCAACTAGAGAAAGCCCTGTATCTTGTACAAGGAACCTTGTACCTTGCAATGAAGAGCCCAAGCAGCCAAAAAAATTAAAATTAAAAAATAAAAAAGAATTTACCCAGTTGATAAAATGAGGCCACAACATGTTTTGCCTAACCAAAAAACCACAGCATTTCTAGAACATGAAGCAGCATGGCAAAACAGAAAAGGCACAAGCCTTGGCACCAGAAAGTCTCACTCAAATCCCACCCAGCCTCCTATTAGACCCTCCCAATATCTACAGGCCCATGGTTTCATTTGCAGAACAGGATATTAAGGCCTGCAATTTCACAGGGTCACCATCAAGATAAATCAGAATTATATGAGTAAAGCGTGTGGCATAGTGTTAGCACGTAGTGAATATAGTTTCTCTTTTCCCTCCCTCCAAGGCACCCAGAAATCTCAGATGAGGGAACCACTGTATTTTAAATTGTGTAGCTTACCTCCAAATTGTTGCTGTTGCTACCCAGCTCTATATCATAATCACCTCAACCAAAGAGGACAGGAAACTTCTGGTTGTTATGACCATGGAATCCAGATGTAGAACATGCCCCGTCATCAGGAAAATCTTACAGTCTTGGCACAGTTTGAGGACACAGAGAGAGCAGAGCCAATGACAGAGAGGAGACTCTACAGTCTGGAATGTGCCCCAAACTTCCAACCACAAAAGCGCTCTCTTGCTCTCAGACTGCGGTATCTCTGTGGGGTGGGCCACGGCCTCTGCTCCTCTCGGGAAGATGCCTCAGAAGCACATGACTTTCTCCAGTCATCACTAGGCCACATCCATGGCAATGCTCGTGGCACTGCGCATCACCTCCACCCCAGCCCAGTTAATCAGTTCAGGCCAATCCTTTTCTCATTTCTGAGACAGGAAGACAGCAGGAGATATTTCCCCACGTCCTTTCTCTCCCCAAAACCCTTTGATTATATGATGCTTTCTTAACTTCTCCATTCATTCATTCATTCATTCAAGCATCTTGATGGAACACCTCCTATATCTTGTATTCTGTGACCCATTCTTTCATTCATTCATTCATATATTCAATGTTTACAGACTAGCTCCTATCTTTGCTTCTCTTCTTCTCCTCTCATTCACTTATTCAACATATTTACCGACCATTTACTATATACCAAGTACCGTTAGGTACAAAAATGAGTAAGAAATACTCCATGCCCCAAGCTCACAGTCAATAAGGACATAGATGAATTAGGTATTATAACATAGCACAAAAGGTATTATGAGAGACCCATGGGAACCAGGAGACAGGATGCCTAATTCTGCTCAAGAGGTGGGACAATGGTGGGAGGAGGAGAGGGATGAAAGGCTTCTCTGAGAACTGAGTGTTGAAGGGTAAGAAGGTTATCAGGCCAATCAGATGAGCTGAAGACATCCCAAAGTAGGAAAAAGAATATGCCAAAGTGAGGCTTCCCTGGTGGCTCAGATGGTACAGAATTTGCCTTCAATGCAGGAGATGTGGGTTCAATCCCTGGGTCGGGAAGATCCCCTGGAGAAGGGAATGGCTACCCACTCCAGTATTCTTGCCTGGAGAATTCCAAGGACAGAGGAGCCTGGTGGGCTACAGTCCATGGGGTCGTAAAAGAGTTGGACACAACTGAGCAACTAACACATACACGTGCGCGCACACACACAGACGCACACACAAGGAGATATAAGCATGGTGGTCTGCAAAACAGATCATTCAGTATGACTGAAATAAGGGATTACAGGAAGGCAGGAGAAAGGGGGCTCAGGTGATGAAGCATCTTCTATACTTTGCTAAGAATAACAAACTTTATCTTTTTAGGGAAAGCCTAAAAGATCCTCAATAAGGATTATCTAGATTACAGGAGTGTTTTAGGAAGTCTACAGTGGTAGCAGGGTGAAGACTGGATTTATAGAGGCTGAGGTGGAGGGAAAGCAAACATGAGACTGAAGCAAAAAAAGATCTCAATTCTTATGGGAAAAACTAATAACATAAATGAAAGCAGTGGCAAGGAATGTGTGCATGATGAATGCTAGAGAGAGTTTGAAAATAGAATCAACAGACGTGGTGGGCAATTTGATGTGGGAGGAAAGGAAGTGGGTGGCATGTAGGAGTGCACCCAGGTTTCTGTCTTAAGTAGGTGGGTGCATGGATGGTGGGGACCGCAAGACCATAAATCCTCCCAGCTC
Source organism: Giraffa tippelskirchi (assembly GCF_054371585.1). NCBI lineage: Eukaryota > Metazoa > Chordata > Mammalia > Artiodactyla > Giraffidae > Giraffa > Giraffa tippelskirchi. The sequence goes on from NC_137285.1 coordinate 55,580,597, forward strand.
CCAGGGCCTGGAAACCTCAGGCATCTCCTTACCCAACAATGCACTCTCCACGATAAAGGATGCTGGTACCACTAGAGTTCTCCTTCTCTAAGGGAGGTAACCAGGAAGTCACGGGGTGAACATGGAGCATCTTCACAGATCAACATTCTGTCATATGTATTTGTGGAGACGAAAAGTAATTTAGTTGCTAAGTTTATTTACAATATTATCTTAAAACAAACATATGTTATAGAGCAAAATGCTGATTTTCATCCAAATTTTCAGATCAAACAAAAAGACTTCGAAGATACTTCGAAGAAATCTCCTAGAGCCTGAGAATACTTTGAGGGAAGGGTCCCCTGCCTTTGGGGTTCTGCAGTGCAGTCATAAAGTGCTGCACTGCAACATTATCAAGCCAAACTGAGGACTCAGGAACACCAAGCCTTGGCATTTCTATTCCTGTGCAGGCATCTTAGAAAGGTGGTTCTCAAAGTGTGAGCTGTGGACCCCCCGGAATCTCTCTGAGAGCCTTTCAGGGATCCTCAAGATCAGAAGTGTTTTCACAATAATACTAAGATGCTATCTGCCCTTTTCACTCTGCTGACATTTGTACTGATGATGCAAAAGCAGTGGTGGGTAAAATGCTGGCACCTTGGCTCCAATTGGGACAGTGGCACCAAACCAGCCTTGTAATAAATCACTGTACTCCTTACCACCACACACCCACGGTAAACACACACACACACAACAATCTTGCCAGTTTCACTTAAGAATGTCTTCAATGAGGGATTCTCTGGTGGTCCAGTGATTAAGACTCTGCGATTCCAAAGCAGGGGACACAGGTTCAATCCCTGGTGGGAGAACTAAGAGTTGGCACAGCCAAAAAAACCCAAAAGAATGTCTCTGATGAAGCAGCAGTAGAAATGATTAAACTTATTAAAGGTTGACCCTTGAGTAAGCTTTTTAAAAATATTCAATGTGATGAAATATGTGCATAAGGCATTTCTGCTATGACTGAAGTCAGATGGCTGTCCTAAGGGAAAGAACATGTGTGACTGAGCTGGGAACTGGACCAGTCACTTTTTTCGACTAAAACTTTATTTTTAAATCAGAGGATAGTTGCTTTACAATACTGTGTTGGTTTCTGCCATACAACAATGTGAATTACACATAAATATACATATGTCCTCTCTCTTCTTGAACCTCACTCCCACCCATGGAACATCACTTTTAATTAATAGAAAAATTGACAAATAAATGAATGACTTTGGTCATTCAAATCTGGATATTTGGCAATTTCTTGGAAATAAATGAAGTAAGGTTACTACTTTCAGGGAAAACTGACAGTATTTGTAGCCAATGATAAAATTCAAACTTTCAAGCCAGAATTAAAATTTTGGAAAATTTGTACTGTACACCACGAACTTAACAGCTTCCCGGTGCAGACTTTTCAAATAAGATCAGTGTTGACAATACATTTTATACTGTGCAATAAAATGTATCAACATTTGGTAGGTCTACATAACTCAGTGAGCCAATAGTTTCCAAATGACCCATGCATGATGGTACCTACGGGGTGGTCCATTCAAAGTGCAATATAGACCAGTACATTTTAATGCAACTAAATACAAAAGTCCACTGAAATGGTTTCAGATTCCACATTACAACTAAGCTAAGCGGTAGCTTTAAGAAGCTCCCTCTTTTTGAGTCTTGGCAAAGTATCAAAGAATAGCCATAATTATCTGAAAAGGCTGTTACATATCTGTGTGAAGCCAGATAGTCTTCATATATTCCATCCAAAACAACATGCTGCAATTGACTGAATGCAGCAGCAGATGTTAGAACCTTTCTATTAAGTCAGACGTTAAAGAGATTATGAAATAATGTCACTCTTCTCACTAAATTTATTTTTTTGGCAAAAGGTATTTTTCATAAAAATATCCTATATAATTAACAAAAAATGGATTATAACCATTACTTTTAATAATAAAAACATAAATTTCTCAATTTTAATCTCTAATATGAGATGGATACAATGCATATATACAAAAGCTCTCTGACATCCTCAATAACTTTGAGGAGGTCCTGAGACCAAACTATTTGAGAACCAGTGTCTTAGAGAAATTTCCACTCAGGCTCAAGTGATATGTACTTGCGTGTCCACAACAGCACTGTTCCAGCAGCAAAAAGCAGGAACAAACCACCCACGCACTGTGGTATGTTTCTACAGGACAAAACTGGGGAGCAGGGAAAATGAATGCACCGACATGAATACGTCTCACAAAGACAACAGCTGGATGAAAATCCAAAGTGCAGAATGCATGCTACTTGCTACCTCTTTACATTTTTACATTTATATTTTCATAAATTGCAAAGACAAGTGAAACTAACTAGGTAAAGCTATAGAGAAAAGGGCTCCCCTAGTAGCTCAGACAGTAAAGAATCTGCTTGCAACATAGGAGATGCAGGTTCGATCCCTGGGTTGAGAAGATCCTCTGGAGAAGGGAACGGCAACCCACTCCAGTATTCTTGCCTGGAGAATTCCAAGGACAGAGGAGCCTAGTGGGCCACAGTCCATGGGGTTGCAAAGAGTGGGACATGACTGAGTGACTAACACTTACTTACACTCACTTATAGAGAAAAAGCAAGGGGAACAATCAACAGAAAATTTAGGATAATGGGGACAGGTAGCAGAAGGCTACAGAAGAAATTTGATAGTGTTGAAGTTCATTAGACTGGACAGCAGGTTTATTAATGTTCATTTAACCAAAATGCTTCATTGTATATGATGAATGTTAGATGTATTTTGTAGATGGCACATACTTTAGGACCTGTAAAGGTAGACACTGCATTAGAGCATTCTTTGGCAAAGAAACCAAAAAAGTAAGGGGATGGGGGCCCTAAGCTCTGGCTGAGGGTCTGCAGCACTGGCCCCAGAGAAGCCCATCACTGGGCAGCTCTCTTCCTCAGACACCTTCAAAGCTCACATACACTGCTGTCCATCTATTGGGTTGGCCAAAAAAGTTTGTTCAGGTTTTTCCTTAATCTTACAGAAAAACCCAAATGAGCTTTTTTGGCCAACCCAATACTTTAGTTTTTCAACAGCCCTCCCGACTTGAAAAGGCTATTTCTTGCTTCAGGCCATCATCCTCCACCTCCATTTATAACACAATGAAAAAACTATCAAACCCCACAGCTGATTTTGTGTTGTACCCAAATGAGTAAACTTAGCCATCATAATCTCTTATCACCTGGGTTAGCTCCTGCTATAGTTTTCCTACCTCCTATCCATACATCGCCAATATGCCCCCTCTGGTTCAACCAAGTTCCTTAGGGTCTCCTGCCTACTTTTGCTTTATTTCACTCTCTTTTGGCTGATTCTATTCCTTCTGTTTAGAATGTTTTTCTCTCTTCTCAAGATCTAAATCCATCACATCCATGAGGATGCTGTAGGATGCACTCTTCTCCAAGAGTCTTCTACCCATCACTCTTACACTGAGTTTCCTCAAACAGTTACACACCTAATTCACATTATCTTGTCTCACACCTGTTAGCACATTGATTTGTACTTATGCTCTGTGGTTGTTTTGTGTCAACGTTTAAAAGAACTGTCAGCAGAGACTGCATCCCATACAACTTTTATGAGCCAGGTAAATGCTCAAAACTTTTTCTCAATGAACGAGCATCACGTAGGGACTCCCAACTCAACTAATCAAATCCTCGTGGCGCTAATGTGTGTCGACACCCAAGTATTATTCTCAAAAGGCTTTCAATTCAGTATATTGAAAGATGCTCCCCATCTCCCACTCCCCTTCTCCCCACTAGAGGAGCAGATTTCCCATTTTATAATAGAAACCAAGCAAAGCAGCATTTGCTCCACAGAATTCTCAACATTTCTGCTCCTCATCTCACCCCCTCTTTACTTGCAATCTTTAAAAAAATCACCCCTGACGTGGTTAAACCAGCTTCTTCATAACACACAAGATCTTCTATTTCATTTGGGGGCAATTTTATTTATTCAACAGACCCTTATCTTAAGAAATCAAAGTTATTTTCCCTCTAACTTTTACCCTATTGGTCCTAGTCTCTGTTTCTTGCTCAGCATTTCAGAAGTCTATGGAAATACTTTTCAAACTGAATTTTAATTATTTGTTTGCATCTCCTCTGCCTGCTTGGCGCTGAGATCCTTGCAAGCTCGGACCATACTCTATTCAACTCCACAGACCCCTAATCCCTGGTAGAGAAGCACTCAGTTACTGCTGCTTGAATGAATGAACGAACGAATCAAGTATCAGACACAAGGTAATCAGACACAAGGTAAGAATTTAGGATGAATGACAATTCAGAGTAAGTTTAATCCCTTTTTCACTTGACAGAACTTCAAATATTTGAAATTAGTTATGATGCACAAGTTTAATCCACTCTCATTCTTTTCTTCATACTGTGTGTGTGTGTGTGTGTGTGTGTGTGTGTGTGTGTGTGTGTGTGTGTGTTAGTTACTGAGTCGTGTCCGACTCTTTGCCACCCAGTGAACTGTAGCCCACCAGGCTCCTCTGTCCATGGGATTCTCCAGGCAAGAATACTGGGGTGGCTTGCAATTTCCTTCATCAGGAGATCTTTCTGACTCAGGGATCAAACCCACGTCTCCTGCATTGCAGGCAGACTCTTTACTGTCTGAGCCACCTCATGTTAAGTACTTCCATGATGTACTTAACATGGGATAACTAATTCTTCACATGGCGATTTCAAGAGCCTACAACATGCTAGTTGCCTCTGTTCTGGTGAGTAGTTTATCAATGAAAGTGAAAGTTGCTCAGTCATGTCCAACTCTTGGGGACCCCATGGACTATACAGTCCATGGGATTCTCCAGGCCAGAATACTGGAGTGGGTAGCCTTTCCCTTCTCCAGGGGATCTTCCCAAGCCAGGGATTGAACCCAGGTCTCCTGCATTGCAGGCGGATTCTTTACCAGCTGAGCCACCAGGGAAGCTCAAGAATACTGGAGTGGGTAGCCTATCCCTTCTCTAGCAGATCTTCCTGACCCAGGAATCGAACTGGGGTTTCCTGCATTGTGGGCAGATTCTTTACCAGCTGAACTACTAGGAAACCCCTAGTTTATCCATGTCCCCCTTAAAAGCAGGGCACCCAACCTGGGATCCACTATTTTGCATGTGATCTATTCAGTTTTTAACCCCTTTGTCCTAAATTCAGTACATACATTAATTAAGCCAACTCTGCTGATGTGCATCCATTTTTCAAATGATGGCTGAATTTGAAATACTGCTTGTTGATTCACAGCAGTTACCTCTGGGGATGTAAGCTGCAAAAGCGGACTTTCACATTTTACTTTAAATATTCCCATGTTGCTTTAATTATTTATACTAAATATGCATTCTTCTTGTCATTAAAAGCCAATATAGATTTTTAAAATAAATTAATAAACTATTAACTAGTTAACTCCACAGTTCCAGCCTTATGGAGTACACAAATCATATTTAAAATATGTGTACTCTCTACTATGTATAAAATAGATAACTAATGAGAACCTGCTGCATAGCACAGGGAACTCTGCTCAATGCTCTGTGGTGACCTAAACAGGAAGGAAATCTAAAAAAGAGGAGATATATGTATACATATACCTGATTCACATTGCTGTACAGCAGAAACTAACACACTGTAAAACAACTGTACTCCAATAAAAATTAATAAAAAGAAAGAAAAATAATAGTAAAATAAAACACATGTACTCTTTTCTCTCGTGTATATATTTTCTTATCTATCAACATGTATTTGAGAAGCCACTGGTACACAGCACTTCTAGGATCTAGCGGTCCAGCCAACCCAAACCTTCTCAATTATGAAATTCCTCTCTTCCTATAAATGTCAGAAAGCAGCAGCTCACTGTAATTTGATTTCCCTCTTTCTTAAGGTCAGATTAAAACCCAGTAAGATGTTATTTGAGGTTTGCCTTCCCCTAGAAAGGAGAAATCACACAGCACATTTCAGGAATATTTCTTGAAGCATAGGGTGTCCCAGCTTCCCAGGTGGCTCAGTGGTAAAGAATCTGCCTACCAAGGCAGGAAACGACGGAGACTGGGTTCAGTCCCTAGGTCGGGAGGGTCCCCTGGAGGAGGAAATGGCAACCCACTCCAGTGTTCTTGCCTGGAGAATTCCACGGACAGAGAGGCCTGGTGGGCTACAGCCCACGGGGTCGCAAGGACACGACTGAGCAACTGAGTGACCGCGCACAGGGTGTCCCCACTGTATTTCCTTCCAAATACAGCTGTGTTTCAGGTTGGTTGGATTAACAGCTAGGGTCATACAAGCACAGGTTAGAAAACAGCTCACCATTCTGGGCCATTACATGAAGGCAGTGTTCTCCATGGGGCGTACATAGTTCACACCTCAGAAAGGATCACTGCAAGTGACTCTATTCTGTGACCTTCTGTTGAGTCCAAGGTCAAAATAAATCTTTGAGGAGAGCAATATTCTTGGTGGCACAAGTCCTCTGAATCACCGGGCAATGTATGTGCTGCATCGGCACCAAAGGGGGCCTCCTGCAGTGGAGGGTGTGAGAGGAGGTGCAGGTGGTGAAGGCACGTTCTCCAGGTTTGGGACCTCATGAAGATTTCACAGACCTCTGAGCCCTGAGAGACCTGCAGATGGCCTGGCCCTTGTTAGCACCCACGCTGGTGACATCAAGCTAGCTTCTTCCTCCCTGTAGCCCCATTTCCCTGTCTCTCTAGTTGGTAAGAGGAGGAGCTCTTCCCCACCTGCCTCACAGGCAGATGATATCAGTGAAAATGTTTTGTGGACAATAAGCATTATATAAAGAGAAGGCATCACCAATGCAAAGGACATGAACTTGGGCAAACTTTGGGAGATGGTGAGGGACTGGGAGACCTGGCGTGCTACAGTCCATGGGGTCACAAAGAATTGGACACGACTGAGTCACTTAACAACAACACAGAGAAGGCATGATTAATGTACTATTATCCACTTACAATGTATCCATTTACAATATAAAGAAAGCTGAATAGGGAGGAATTGAAGCTTTTGAACTGTGGTGCTGGAAAAGACACTTGAGAGTCCCTTGGCCAGCAAGGAGATCCAACCAGTCAATCCTAAAGGAAATCAGTCCTGAATATTCACTGAAAGGACTGATGCTGAAGCTCCAATCCTTTGGCCACCTGATGCGAAGAAATGACTCATTGGAAAAGACCCTGATGCTGGAAAAGACTGAAGGCACGGGAGGGGGAAGACAGAGATGGTTGGATGGTAACCCCGACTTGACGGATATGAGTTTGAGCAAGCTTCGGGAGTTGGTGATGGACAGGGAAGCCTGGCATGCTGCAGTCCATGGGGTTGCAAATAGTCGGACATGGCTGAGCGACTGAACTGAACTGATTCATTTTACAAGATGGCACTCCATAAGCACAGAGAGGTCAGGTGACTTACTCAAGGTCACAAAGCTAGTGAGAAACCCTGGTGATTGTGGTGGGAGAAGGTGACAAAGAAGACTGAAATCTGTGCCTTCTGCTTAGTACAGGTCCTTCCCTGAACCTCTGGTTTCCGATCTGGAGGAGTTGGAGGCAATTACTCAGATCCATGAGCTATTTTTAAAGGTTTTAGGAGTCTAACAGAATCTCATCAATAAGCTGCCCAGACTCAAAATCACATGTCTTTATTTTTGGCTAAAATGGCATCAGCCCAGAGTGAGAGTTCTTGTTAGCTCAGGAGTCCTCAACTCTGGCTATCCATTTACACCACCAGGGGAGCTTTTTAAGGATGTCCATGGCCAGACCCCACTCTGAACCAATTAAATTTAAATCTCTGGGGGTGTTTGCATTTTCTAAATCTCCCAGGGAATTACAACTGACTGCCAGAATGGAGAACCACTAGGTTGGCTAATGATGATCAGAAACAGATATAGGCAGCAATAGTTGTCTTTAACTGATTATACAACACAGTTAAAGCAATCTTACCGAGATCCTTAATTGAAAGAAATTCACAAAACCACAAATTAACACCTCGAGTGTCTCCATGTAGCCAGCATTTATTGTACACATACTATGTGCCAGACATGAATCTAAATATCTACATGTATGAACTCACTTTGTTCCCAAAGAACCTGCAATGCTTTCCCAGTTTACAGATGAGGAAACAGGCAAACTGCAGTAACTTGCCAAGGTCACAGCTAAAATGTGGTGCAGCTGGGATGGAACTCATGCATCTAGTGCCAGGATCTTTTTCTTTCATAGTTGCTTTACAGTGTTGTGTTAGTTTCTGCTGTACAACAAAGTGACTCAGCCATATGTATACTCATATCCCCTCCCTCTGGGACACCCCTTCCACTCCCACCCCCATCCCATCCGTCTAGGTCATCACAGAGCACCCAGGTGAGCTCCCTGCGTTACACAGCAGGTTCCTACTAGCCATCTATTTTACCCAGGGGTCGAGGGGAGGGTGGGATGAGAATTGGGAAATTGGTACCAGGGTCTTAATCCCCACCCTAGGCAGCTTCCTGATATTGCCATCAGATGAGGTTTACAGTATCCTAGCCTCGGCGGTGACATAAAAGATCACACAATACTGGGGAATACAGAACAATTTCTAATCCACTCGCCTGCAGGGGCCGGGACATCAGACGCTTCGGCAGGGGCGGGCAGGTGTACACGCAGGCAGGGACACGGAAGCCCCGGGGTGGGAGCTGTGGCAGACTGGCAAGCATGTGCCAAGGAAGGGAGACAGCCGCCACTGAATGCAGCAGATTGCGGCCACGTGGGGAGGTGGCCCGCGCCGCTGACTCGTCCAAGTTTCAGAAGAAGCTGGAAGCCTGGATTTGTACGTGAAGCCGCCTATTTCCAAATGCTGTCTTGAGTTTTAAACATACCGTAGGAGGCAAAACATACTAGGAGGCCACTGGCTTGTGACCTCTAATGTCATCTATAGCACATACATAAACACACATACAACACACACACTCAACACACACACATACCCCAATCTTTCTTCTAAAACTTCTGAAAAATAGACACATGTATATGTATAACTGAATCAGTTTGCTGTATGCTTGAAACTCACACAACATTGTTAACCAACTATGCTCCAATAGAAAACTAAAAAATGTTTAAATAAATAAAATTCATTTAATGTGTTCTCTTGGCTTGGTTCTCTGCAATTAGAAACACCAGACCCTGTCTTTCCTTTGTTTTGTGCAAAATGTGAACTATTAGCTGTGTGACACATGGAAAACCCAACAGAAATTTCCCCTGGGTGATTTTAATCAGTGGACTGACTGATAAGTCAGTGGATAAATAAACTTTTATTAAACACCTATTTTCTCATTTGAATCTCAGCCTAAGTCTGGGAACATAGATTTACTATCCTCACCTTATAGTAAAGCTCAGTCATAATTCATTTGATTATTATACAATTGAGATATAATTCAGGTCAAATCATGCACACAGAAGAACTTGTTCCCCTAGTAAAATCTTAAAGTAATATTGTTGGCCTGTGAAACAAGCACTTGTCAAGCCCTATTATAACAGCCTTATAAAAGAGTTTTACCATGTCATATTATTACTGTACGGGATACATGGAGGATTTTTTAAAAGAATAATAAATACAGCCATCACCAAAAAATTCTGAGTCAAAAATATCTATAGTCTAATCACAGGCTATACAAATGAAAATTTATTTCATATACTTAATAATAGCTAATCCTTCTTGAGCTCTTTCTACAAAGCAGTCACTAATAAGGTATGGTTTTGTGTGTGCACATAATACTGATACTTCTGTATGTATTCAATTATTCATACAATATCCCTGTGATATAGGAACTGTTGTCACTATTGAAAGACGAAGAAACCAGAGAACAGGGAAGTTAAGTAATTTGCCCAAGGTCACACAGCTAGTGAGCAGCAGAGGTCGAATCTAAACAAGCTGCTGCCAGAGGCTGTACACTGGACCACTACTCTGTGACCTTAAAAAGCATGTCCAGTCCCTGTTTGTTGGTTTGTTTTTCCCTTAAGATGTACAGTATACAGTGGTGGTGGTGGTGGTGGTTTAGTTGCTAAGTCGTGTCTGACTCTTTGCAACCCCATGGACTGTAGCCCGCCAGGCTTCTCTGTACCTGAGGTTTTCCAGGCAAGAATACTGGAGTGGGTTGCCATGTCCTCCTCCAGGGGATCTTTCCAACCCAAGAATCAAACCCACATCTCCTGCATCACAGGCAGATTCTTTACTGCTGAGCCACCAGTGAAGCCCATCGTCTACAGGAGACCTACTGAAAAGAGGGCCAAATCACACGGTTATTTTCTCCGCCTGCTTACAAAACAACAATACAAGCTTTTAAAAATACACCAGCAGACAACCCAAGACACTGGCCCCGTGTAACTTTAGAAAAATCTATCACCCTCCTCAAGTACAATAGCTTGTTTCAAAAGCACAGATAAGCAGGCTGCTGCTGATCAATCATGGAAAAGATCACCTTCCCTGGCCTTCTCCAGTCCCCTTGGAAAGCCAACCTCTCCAGAGCACTCAAAACAATCCATCGGGAGATACAGATCTCTCTCACCCCTCGTCCTTTCCCCCTCACACCTCACTTCTCATGGGGTCTAACCACTTTTCTGACCCATGGAGAAATTACAAGGAAGAGAAAGAGATAGACACAGGGATTATTCTGGAGTCTGCTTTTTCAGGCCCCAGCCTCGGAGAAGCCTCCTTCCTTGCCGGGAGACCGAACTTGACTGAATTTGGACTTTCTTAAAAACAAAAGCAAAGAGCACCTAAGTCTCAGTCATTTCAGAACTCGAGAGGGAGAGCTTCAGTGGTGGAGGTTTGTTTTTTAATAAGAAGGGAATGGCCGGCTGGAAACAATATCCTTTTTAGGCACACAGAATCTGCTGCATTTAATATAACCCTGGGTCAGTCTGTGAAAAACAGGGTGGCTAAAGGCCTCATGCTGATTTCAGACCGTGGGCGTGTATCACTGTACATTTTATAAAATTAGCTACAGTGCAGCCTCTGTGTGTGTGTGTGTGTGTGTGTGTGTGTGTGTGTGTACACGCAGTGAGGCTGACTTTTACAAAGTAAACAGCAGTATGTACCCATGAAGCTAAAGATCACTATCAAGCCAAAGTCTGATCTTAATTTATGAAACCACCTTGTAACTACAGTGATTCTATCCCAAGGGGGGTCCTTGGGGAATGATAAAGTCACTGAGAGGCCTTGCTTCAGCACCTAGTCACATACACTATTCTCTAATATCATAAAAGGGTAATTTACAGATGGAGCATAAAAATACAAAACTTGCTCCTAAACAGAAGGGGGAAAGCAGCTAGAAACTTCAGTCCATCAAGTCTCTTGGCTATTTCTAAGGTCTGTGCTTGGCACATTAGTTTCTTATAAAATATGACAAAAGACATTTCAGCTACCATGAACCATAAGGTATTTTGTACACATGGCCCTAGATGGCATGCATTACTGAGCTACACCTAGAAAGCAGGAAATAGAAAAGAGCCCATCAGAAACAGGGCACAGTGGGACTTCCCTGGCCATCCAGTGGTTAAGACTCTGCCTTCCACTGCAGGGGGCGTGGGTTCGATCCCTGGTTGGGGAACTAAGATCCCACATACCAGCAAGATCAACGGAAAAAAAAAAAAAAAAAAAAGAAACAGGACACAGCAACTTCACTGACAATCTGCATCTCTAAAATGTGATTCTAGAGTGCCTTTACTAGGCCAAAATGGGAACGAAATCTGAGAAAGAAAAGCAAAAACAAAACCACATGTCTTACCATCACTAGGCCTGGTCTGGATTTCTTTCGGCTAAGAGGAAACTCAAAATCCACTCCTTTACCACAAAGCTCACGGTCTTGTAAAAACCTTCTGCTGGAAAGCCTTTCGGGCCCCCAAAAGTCCTATTTTGTAGGTCACACTCTCATTATCTTGTTCTGCGATCAGTCTGATTAAATTATAGAAAATTACTAATACGTCACTCAGAATAGAGAGATAAGCTTCCAGCCTGTTCTATTTGTTTCCCCATCCTCCTAAGACTCCAGCAGATATTCAAAGAGGAAGAGTGGAGGAGAGACAAGGCAACTGCGAAAAGGGAAGGCAAAAGGATTTATTAATCTCCTCCCAGGACTAAGCTGCCCTCAGCTTTCACAAAGGGCGTTACTGACCAGTCACAGAAACCAAGAGAGATTTTTACACTGTGACAATCAGGGTTCCACCATCATTTCCTCTCTGTCTTGTCATCTTTTGAGTCCAAAGACACCACTTTGCATGAAATGACCAGGGTTAGGGATACTGGCTGAGTTTTTCTCTTTGGGGAAACAAAATCATTCAGACACAATCTCAACTACTGGGATTACTAAATAAATGGGTTTACCCACCAGCCGGGGTTACCCGCCCCCCATTTTGAATCCAGTCTTTCCTAAAGGATATCTTGACATTAATTAATTAAAGCCAACTTTTAACACCAAGAGAAGCCTGCCTGGTTATTCCACCAACACAACACGATCCCTTGGCTGTCTCTATGGCCTTTGTCCATCTAATTTTGTAAACCTCGCGAGATGAAGATTTTCCACACCTCCCTAGGAACTCTCCTAACAGGCCATTCAAAGACTCTAAAACCTCAAATGCACAGCAAGCTTTAACACTGGCCAAAAGCTGTCCAATTTATACTTCCCCAACGTGATTTATTAACACTTGGTGCAGGAGACTTGTCAATTCACACCAGCTGTGTCATCCCCAGCACGAGATAGCAACACATAGACAAATTAAAAATCAATTTTTTTATCAGAAACTATTTTGAAGCATTAGAAGGAATGTGATTTGGAGTTATCTTTCTCACTTTTAGCAGCAAAGCTCAGTGGACCTCCTTATTGTATGAGGAATACATATAAGAACAGATGGGCATTTTTGCCCAGAATCAAGCAAGCCTGCTTTGTGATGTCGCAGAATCATCCACAGTGAAATACTTGACTCTTTCAGATTCAGAAAATTTCCCCGTGGCCCTTGTCTAGTCAGGAGGTATTGTCTGGTTACTGAAAAAAATTTAGTAAGAATAAGTAAGGGAAAGATTCAACCTTCTGTCTTTCAGGAGACATACAAAGACACGAAAGATATTAACAATAAGGGATCCTGTTGCTTTTCAGTCATTTTGCTTCCCAATTTTACGAGAAAGCAAGAAAGAATTTTTATAAAGTTTTGTTCATGACAAACACAACAACCTGTTCTGGTCTTGACCCACAACTGAGTAAACAGTGGAAATACTGGAATGACAAAACAACTGTTTTATGAACTTTTCCTTTGTACTCCCCCTTGGGAATAGGCATCAGGCAGCCTTCCAGCAATAAATAGAACAGGGTCTAAACTCGTGCACGTTTAGGGGTAAGTTGAAGCTAACGAGGAAATCTTAAACGTGCTGATGGCACCAATGGTCCAAGGATTTACAGATGCAACCAACACACCCATTTCCCTCTCCAGTACGTGATCCCAAATGGAATAATGTTCACAAAGGGCTGAGCCCCAGGCCTGGCCAACAGTCCCCGCGTTACTTTCCCTCTCTTCCACTTTCTTAGGCTGACAAACATTTTTAAACTCTGCAGTATGGGGATTCTGCTAAAGATAAGCACATAGTATAGCTCCAAGGACCTCTAGGACATTTTTTGGAACATGGTATTGGACCCTGTTAATGGAAAGAACTTTTGTACAAGAGCCATCAATTGCAGCAGAGTCATATTTAAATCCCCAAACGATAATTACTGCTCTAGGCCAAGAAATAAAGGCTTTATTTTGAATAATAATTTTGAGAGCCACTTCTCAAAAAGAGTTTAACACCCTTGGTTTGGGGTCACCTCTGAAACCTAGTGCAACTCGCCTTTTTTACTCACAGCCAGTAAGATCACCATTCAATGCTATAGGACAGACCATTTGTTTTTCTGCCCATGCATGAGGCCCATCTAACAAAAAAAAACAAACCCCCACATACACTTACTTCGGAGGCCCAGAAGGAAAGGACTGTGCAGAATTTTAAATCAGAAACCTAACGCTTAGGTTAGTTTTGTCAGGTTAAAGGCTCACCCATCCCCAAAGCTAATTCGGTTCTGAACGGTCCCATGGGTGTCTAGTTGAACAGCAGAAGCTAGGAAACCTTAGCAGGCCGAAGCCCAGCCTGGGGAATTGCTGGGACTCCGTGCCAGAGGCTGAGGCTCACCCCAGACTCGGTATCAGATAATACCAACTGCTAGTCTGGATTTCCAGGACTAATCTACTCGAGGTTGAAACTTCCAGGTTCCCTGGTGTCTGTGCTATATGGTGGGAGGACTCTGGGCTTTGTAGATTCACGCTGTGGTTGGCTACTATCATATTTAATAACACATAGAAAGAGTTTATTCATAACAATGATTCATGGGGAAGGGAACAGAAGCAAGGGTGGCCCTAAGAGGAAGCAGAAAGCATTCTAAATTTTCTAGAGATGCAGTTATCACAAGTTTCTCTTTCTTGTAATTCTAATGTGAGTTTCTTAAATGTGTTTACAGGTTCTCTAAATTTTAAAGACATCCTATCAATAGGAGCTCTTAAGCACCTGTATTTATTCAGAAGGCTCTTGGGATTCAAAAGCAGTTCCTTCCCACCTCATCCCCCTCTGACCCTTCTCACCCTGAAACTACTCATATCACTCTTTTCTTCTATGGAGAAATGTGAAGTCTGCCTCTACATAACTTCTTAAAAACTGACGATGACTTCTATTAGGGCAATCCATCCCCAGCTCACTATATTTTAACTTTGATTCAAAACAGTTCTCCAAGGAAAGAAAAATCCTGACACCCCTCCTCCCCCACATACACACAAATAAACAAATAAAGAACTTAGCATTCACACTGGAATTTAGGACTACAATTGTATTCTACACTAAACACAAATGAACACTAATTTTACCAAAGTCTACCTCACTAAAAGTTCCTTCAAGACTCACTCAGCACTTAAGGCAGTCTGGGGTTACTGTCTGAATTGCAAAATACACCATTTGCCCAGAAACTGCTCTCAGCTCAAATGCAAACTGCTTACAAAACATGTGTAAACCATGCTTAAAACAGGCAGCACACATCCACAAAAATCCACTGAAAGCAAAGGTAAGTGGAAAAAAAGCATCGCAAATTAGGCTTCTCTTTAAAAACTGGAGCACTTTTACGGTGTTTCCAAAAGGTAATTGCTTTCTACTTCAGTAAAAGTGGCTTTATGTGACTGGGAGAAGGAGTTGATTTTTTTTTTTTCCTTTAAACTGAGTGTATAACAGTATTCAATTAGAGAACTGGGTGGGTGGGAGAGCCCACTGGCAAAATCTAACTCCATCACCAGGCCCCGGCGCACTGGAGAGGCCCACCCAACACACGAGCTAAAATGGAGCCTGAATTTCCTCTCAGACGGAGCGGGTAGTCGCACGAGGTCAGGGTCAAGGTCACCAGCAGGGCAGGCTGCAGCTGCCCGACTGCACTACCCACAGCGGGAGGGAAGGCGGTCCATCTCCGTCACAACTGAGCAGATAAATCCCTTCTCCGCTCCTACCCTCCCTCTCACCCCGCCAAGATTTTTTTTTTTTTAAGGAGAGAAGAAAGGAAAATGACCAAATAACCTCACCGCCCTGGTTTTCGCACACCAGCTCATCAGCGCCCAAAGTTGCCATCTAAGGGCAAGTTCGCAGAGAACACTGAAGCCCGTTTTGTCCGAGCAGGGCAAGCCTCTCCCGACCGCCGCCCCCCTCCCCAGGATTCCTGCCTCCTGTCCCTGCCCCCCCGCGCCCCCGAAAAGAGCTGGGAAGCGCGGCGGGCCGGCCATGTGCACGCACAGCACACACTTCACCAACTGCTGCGAGTTTTCTGTGAATCGCGGCGCGGAGCCTCCCAACTCGCCCTCCCCGACTCCGCCGCCTGCTTTCCTCACACAAAATTTCCCTACACACGCAGCCGCCTGCGAACGATTTTATGTGCATATATATTACATATGTGATATTATCCTCAGAACCTCTAGCGGGCAGGCGAAGAAAGGACTGCACAGGGGCATTTTTTTTTTTTTTCTAAAGGAAGGGGAAAAAAAGCACAACCCAAGCTCTGTGCGTCGACTCCTGCGTACCGGGAAGGGGAAAGAAAGAGGAATGTTTGCCGAGCGGGCTGCCTGCAAGTGCCCTTGCTCGCCACTTCGGCCGCGGCCCGGGTGACACGGAGGCGCCGGGGGGCGCCCGGCCCGAGTCACCCGCGCCCCCTGCCCGTGCCCCCGGGCCGGCACCGCCGCGGAGATTTCGCGAGGGGGAGATCGATCGCGCTGCCTGTCTGCAGCGGAAACGCACGCGCTCACACAACCCGAGCCCGAGACACCATAACCTTAACCCTTCCCCCACCCTCCGTGAACTTCAGGTGACCGACCACGTCGGCCTGACACCCCGGCGGGCGGGCGCTCCGGCTCCGCTCCCGCCCCCAGCCCGGGTTTTGCAGGATCGGGCTCCGAGCAGCGCCAAACCGCCGAGAGAGGGGAGCAGTGCGGGGGGGGGCGGGGGGGAGAGAGAAGAGAAATTGACCCTCCGTCTCCCCCGACCCCTCCCTCCGGCGCCTCCGGCGTCCCCTCCTCCCCGTCACCCCGCCCCACGCCTTCTCCCCTGCCCCCTCCTCCCTGCATTCAAGGAGCCGGGCGGCCCCGGGGGATATTTTTAGTTGCTTCTTTCTCCTTCACTTTTAGCTTTAGCAGCATCTCGGAACACTCAAAGCGGAGAAAGATGGGGGGGGGGAGGTTTTGAGCTGGAGAGGGAGTGGGGGAAAAGTTAAGAGACTCGCAAAGAAAAGCCGGAGGGAGGGCGGAGAGGGACCAGGGGCGCGGGTGGAGGAGGGGAAGGGGACCGGGCCGTGCCGGCGGGTGTGTGTCTCCAGTTGGTGTGTGTGGCTGCAGCCGGGGAGGGCTACGATGCACTTTAGTCCTGGACTCTGCTCAGGCTCGCCGGGGAGGGGGGTCTGAGAGCCCGAGTCTCGCCCGGCTCCGTCTGCTCCGACTGACCCCGCATTTTATTGCGGCCAGGAGCCCTGCTCCTCCCTCCCCTCGGCTCTGCAGGGACCTCGCGCGCCGCGAGCCGCCCTGCCTCCTGCCTCCGCCTCGGCGCAGCTCCCGCACCCCACATCCGCCCGCCGCTGCCCGGCCTCGCCCCCCGCCCGGCCGCCCCGCGCCCCGGCGCGCCCCCTCGCCCCGGCGCCGCGGGAGCAGCCGCCCGGCGGCGCGTGTGTACCCGTGTGTTTGTGTGCGGTGCCCCCACACCCTCCTCGCCGCTCCCGCCTCGCCCGCCCCCGACTCCCCTCCTCCGCCGCCGCCTCCTCCACCTCCGCCTCCTCCTGCTCCTGCCGCCGCCGCTGCCGCCGGCGGCTCCGGGGCCGACCAACCCCGGCGCAACCTTTAGCCGGAGACGGACCTCTCCCTGGATCCCGTCCTCGGCAGGCGGCCGCGCGCCCTCGCTCCGACACCCCCAAACGCCATGTCATGGCCCCCAAACCCTCCGCGCGCCCCGACCCCCGCACCCTCAGGCACCGGGGATCCGCAAGCAATTTTTTTTTTTAAAGATTCCAACCTCTCCCACCTCCCCTCCACCCCCCGATTAAAAAAAAAAAAACCGGCATCCACACTACTCCCCTCCTCCCTTCTCTTGCCCCCTCCCCCCAGCAACCCGGAGTGAGGAGGGGGAGGGGGAGGGAAAGGGGAAAAAAGCCCGATCTCAAGGAAAAAAAGAGGGGGGGTGAGAGAAAGAAAGAAAAAGAGAGAGAGAATAGAAAGGGCACGGGGCTGATCATCACCAACATGGCTGCCTCAGCATAGACCTAAGCGAGGAGTAACCCGGGCTGTGTCTTTGTCAGTTTCACCTCTGTAACCCTAAACTAATGCAGAAAACAACGGAGGAGGCTGCGGAGGGAAAAGAGGAGAGGGAGGGCGAGAAAATGGCACGAGAGGAGGTGGAGAAGGGATGACTTACGTGAGGGAAGGCGCTTGGGCTGCTCCTGCTTCCTCCTGGGCATTTTCCCCCTTTTCTCACATTCTCCTCCTTGGTTAATGTGAGATCAAATAAACCCCCGTGGGGACAGAGAGGCAGACACTGGCAGGAGCGGGGAGGTAGTTGGGGGGCGGGCGGGCGGGCAGGGGGAAACCCCTTCTCTCCGGTGTGTGCAATGGGTTGAAGCTTGTTTCCTGGAGCCAGAAGAGGGGTTTTCTTCTTTTCTTTCCTTTCTTTTTTTTTTTTTTCTTTTTTTTTTTTTTAATTTTTTGGTCGTGCACCTGGCTTGTCCCCGAGCGTAATATTCTTCAATGGAAACAGATCTAATAGGTGTGAGTGTGTGTGTATGTCCTATGCTCGCGTGTGTGATGGGAGGTATAAATAAATGAGTGCCGGTGCGGCGGTGTCTATGGCCGCGCTCTGTGTCTCCGAGCCCCTAACACTAATGTCGGGATCAAAGGGCAGCGGCGGCGGCAGCACAGCTCACAGCTCGCTCTCTTGCTCTCTCTCTCTCTCTTTCTCGCTCTCTCTCTCCTCTCGCGCTCTCTCTCCCTCTGTCACACACACACTCACACACACACACACAGGCACAGACTGAAGGAAAGAGCGAGAGCTAGACACACACACACACACACACACACACAGCAAAGAGGAAGGTGCCCTGAGGCTCCCAGGACGGACTCAGCCTGGGATTTGCAACCGCTCTGTCTGGAAAGAATGGGGGGCGTGCGTGCGGGGGTGGGATGGACTTCTTCGAATTTATCCCGCTATTCGCCAGATCTAGGGGGAGAAAAAGTTTTTCCCACTCTTGAAACGAAGATTAGTTCATTATTCTTCTTGATTTTTCAAGAGGAAAAAGGTTTTTCTCTTAACTTTCTTTTTGTTGATTAAACTACATTTTGTTCTGTATAAAAATTCTTCAGGCTTTTGCCACTCAAAGAACTACTCTCTCACCTCATCACCTGAAGTCTGTGGAGGTGACAGTCTTCCACGCACTCTCCAAAAACGTTGCAATAAAAATAACGAGAATAAGAAGATGACATATGGTGAAATCAGTAACTAGGTGGATGGACTAAGAGCCCCGTTTTGAACTGTCCAGTAGAGTTAAAACTGGAAAATGCCTAAATGAAAATTACAGCTCCTTGACAAAGGGGGGATAAATAAGATTAGGTCACCCCTGATGGTTGATTTAACTGCTACATGATACTCCTACAGTGCACACAACAATCTTGACTTCTGAATTTTACTTTTTTCCCTGCTATAATGGAGGTGTGTGAAGCTTACCCTAAAGCAATTCCAGTTTGCATTATGAGCTCAATATAGCAGTTTTCATTAACTGATACATACTTTCATTACTTTACAAATCACACATCTTTCTTCAAAGAGAGACATAAAGGGGAAAAAATAGAAAAGGATGGGTCTCACTCCAGCACAAAAGGTATTTGGTGCAAGAGGACAGTTCTCTTTGTGACTTGCAGTCACTTGGATAAAGGTTCACTCAGAGGTTGTTAATGATTTAAACTCCAAAATCTGCTACTATAATTGAAGTAAAAAACGGTCTGAAGAAGAGTTGTTTCATAAAATTCTCTTTGTAAGAGAAAACTTTGAACTTAGCAGAATACATTATATGTCATGAGTCAGATGTAGCGAAAAAATAAAAAAGGTGCATTATTTAACTAGATCTTCCCTTTTTAGCTTTTTAAAACCTCTGACTCATCATCTTATTATGTTAAATATTTTCTTACAAATTTTAAAATAGACTTTTTCATCAAAGAAGGTGGAGGCACAGCAAAGATACAGAACATTAAAATGACACTCCATACGCTTACATGGATAGATAACGCCTCTTTGAGGTTCTGACTGAATTCTCACAACTGGAGTGGTGTTCAAGACAGTGATGGGGGTTAATTCCGTAAACACCCCTACAAAAATAACAATAAGCTTTCATATTGCACACTTTTCATAGAGAAGCTTAAAAAGTGTTTTATCTCCCAAAAGATGTTTTTTCATTGATAGCGAAATCTCAGGATGAAACTCTCACTGCCAGCTCCCCCAAAAGATCTAGCTTCCCAGTGACAAGTAATGCTATCTGAAGCAGGTTTTGAAACACCTGCTTGAATTCAGTCTGAAACCAAACAGAGAGCAGTCAGGTTTGAAATGGAGCATCAGTGCTTAAACCAACTCTTCCTTCAATATTGGCTTAAGTGAACTGAAGGGCTTCTCTGTTGGACCAGTGGTAAAGAATTCATCTGCCAGTGCAGAAGACTCGGGTTCAATCCCTGGGTCAGGAAGATCCCCTGGAGAAGGAAATGGTATCCCACTCCAGGATTCTTGCCTGGGAAATCTCACGGGCAGAGGAGCCTGACAGGCTACAGTCCATGGGGTCGCCAAGAATCGGACACAACTAAGCGACCAAACAGCAACAAACTGGTAGTTAGGTCTCCTCAAGTTCCAACTTGAAGTCGAACTATCTTCCAACTCAGATCGAATTCAACTTAGGCCATGATTTTTGACTACCATCAGTAGCATTGGTCATGATATTAGTATATGAATGGTAAATTAGATAAATTTTTACATAGACTCATTGCCTTGAACATGTAGCATCTCAACCTAACACAAGATCAGCAGAATGGTCAACAACACTTCACCACTGCTCACTCCAAACCTACAGCTGGGCTATGGGAGGACTGTCACTCTGCACAGACACACCATCACCTCTTTTTGAATTGCCAGCTCTTTCCAATGCTTAGTACCCTATAAAAGAAAACACTTTAGGCCTTTCCTCAAAGTAGAGTACATTTCCTGCAACCTTTTAAAGGCATGCAGACAAACGCTATCAACATTTAATTATATAGGTGTTGTATCAACAGCCAAAAACATTTTTAACTGAATTTGTTCATACCTCTACCTCTTTCCAAAAATCATTTGAAGTAGCACACAGCAATAGAAAATGGAAATAAGGACAGAACAACTTACATTTTAATCTCAGCTTGGAATCTCCGCTACAAAGCAGCCTTCAAGGGCCCTGCATCTCCCCCTCAAAGCCTAGATGTTTAGGGAACACAAACTAACTTTAACATTTGACGAACCTAAAAATATTAGGAAGATAAATAGCTGGAGGTTACTACAATGGATTTCGATATCAAGTGGATAAATAATTCAGGAAATACATACCTTTCAGATGCCTGTGCCCATGAATTTGGATTACTGTTGACTCTGGTCACCAAGTTGTAATATTCTATTTGATTCACCCCTGTGGCCCAAGCTTTTGAAAGCATATTTTATCTTAATAATTAGAGTACTCTCTCCACCTCCATCGCTACCACCTCTCAAATGTAAGATTAAGATATATTTTCTCAAAATTGTACATTCTAAGACGATGTTTCATAAACACTCACTGTCCTAGGAGTAATTCTATCCTTCCCCAAATATTCCTAAGGGTGGTAGACAGGGGAGCACCCTCCCTAGAATAACATGTGGTCTAGAGAAGTCCTTGAGATCAAAACTCTTTTCAGAATATTATTTGCCCTTTTATCTGTGTTGACTGATGCATAAAAGCAATGGTAATAAAATGCTGGCAACTTAGCAGCTCAAATCAAGACAATGGCACAAAAATGTGTCGTATTAGTAGTCATTCTCTTCTTCACTTAGAGAAAAAAGAAGAGGTTCATTTAAGAGTGTCCTTGATGGAGCAGTAAAAGTTATTAATTTTATTAAATCTCAATCCTTGAGTACAAGACTTTTAAATATATTCTTTGTGACAGAATGTTAGGTACATATGAAGTACTTGTGCTGCACACTGAAGTACATCATTATCTCAAGGAAAATCACTCTTGAGATGGTTTGATATAGCTGCTTTTTCCATGGAATATTATTTTTACTTGAAAGAATGACTGACAAACTGTGATTATTCAGACTTGAGTATTTCTCCAAAAATGGATGAAGTGAGCCTGTAACTTCAAAGAAAACAATTCATGATATTTTTTGCCAATGATAACATTTGTAGTTAAGAGTGAAAATTAGAATTTTAGAAAACTTGTATTTATCACTGTGACTTTCAACAACTTCCTGATATAGACTTTTCTGATGAGATTCATAGTGATATTAATGAATGTGACTTTTTGACATTGTGTCAACCTTTTGGAAGAGCTGAAGAACTCAGTATTTTCCAAATGACCAATACATGATGTTACAAAATCATATTGTAGTAAAGATCTATTTAAAGTACAAGATAAACCAAAAGATTTTAACGTGACAGTGTAAAAAGGTCATTGACATGGTTTCAAATTCCACACTGTCAGTAACTTTTAAGAAACTACCACTCATCAAGTTTTAGTGTTACATCAAAGAAAAATATCTATAATTATCTGAAAAAGCTATTAAAATCTTCCTGCCTTCTTCTAACTACATATCTGTGTGAGGCTTTATTTTCTTCTTGTGTGTCTTTAACCAAAGCAACATATCACAACAGATTGAAAGCAAAAGCAGATAGGAGAATCCAGCTTGTCTTCTAGTAAGCCGAACATTGTAGAGATTTGCAGAAATGTAAACTAATGCCACTCTTTTCACTAATTTTTCTTGTTTTGAAAAATATGTTTTTCATAAGAATGTGTTAACGAGTTACACTTATTGTTGTCATTATATAGGAATTAATAAATAATTATTTTAGAAATTCCACAGTTGTTATGTAGTAAATATCAAGTCATAACCCACATAAACAACAGTTCTTTGGTATCCTCAATAATTTTAAGAGTATAAAAGATCCCTAATTCCAAAAAGTTTGAGAACCACTGCCCTAGAAATAAGTTGAGATACAATTAAGGGACAAAAGAAATTCTATGGGTGTTTTATTTGTCTCCAAATCCAATTGTAAATATGTTACAGTTCTCAAAAAATGAAGCCTTCTTATCTCCAGGAAATGAAAGTTGGTTCCGTGTGTCCCAACACTGGCTTCTCTTATGAGATTTCCTATGAAATGAGGAGAGGAGGTGTTAGAATTCTCCAGAGAAAAAACAGTTAAAAGAATTTGCCTGCAATGCAGGAGACGCATGAGACACAGGTTTGATCCCTGGCTCAGGAAGAGCCCCTGGCAGAGGGCATCTTGCCTGGAGAATCCCTGTGGACAGAGGAGCCTGGAGGGCTGCAATCCACAGGGTTACACAGAGTGGGACACGACTGAAGCAACTGAGCACGCACTCTTTCATTCATTCATTTACGTATGTATTTATTACAGGATTGACTCATCAGGTTATGGAGGCCAAGAAGTCCCATGACCTGCCAGCTGTCGGACAGAGAACAGGAAAGCCAATAGTATAATTCAGTCAGAGTCAAACAGCCCAAGAATTGGGGAGGGCAGTGGTATAAGTCTGAGTTCAAAAGGCCGAAAACCAGGAGCTGCAGTGTCCACGGTTGGGAGAAGAGGGATGTTTCAGTTCAAGTAGCGAGAGTGAGTTTGCCTTTCCTCTGCCATTTTGTTCTATTCAGGCCCTTGGTGGATTGGACTATGCCTACCTTCGCTGGTGAGGACAGTCTTCTCTACTCAGTCTATGGATTCAAATGCTCATTTCTTCTGGAAACACCCTCACAAACATACCTAGAAATATTAATAATACCAGCTACCTGGGCATCCCTTAGCCCACCCAGTCATATGGACACATAAAACGAACTGTCATAGAGGGCAGGCTTCCCTGATGGCTCAGTTGGTAAAGAATCCGCTTGCAATCCAGGAGACCCCCGTTCGATTCCTGGGTTGGGAAGATGCCCTGGAGAAGGGAAAGGCTACCCACTCCAGTATTCTGGCCTAGAGAATTCCATGGACTGTATAGTCCATGGGTTCGCAAAGAGTCAGACACAACTGAGCGACTTTCACTTCACTTCACTTCTTAGAGGGCAAGTAGGTAGTCACCAAGTGCTGTTGGTACAGGTTGTCCAGCTGGGTGGAGAGGCTGGTCACTCTGAACAAAGGACCCAACCCTCTTCCGATCTCAGACCCCTTAGGACAATAGCACCAGCTCTCTGTCTTTCTCAAGGCCTGAGCTCAAGGCCTGCCTCAAGAGTTAAAACAGGGACTCTCTTAACCCCCAAAGTGCTCCAAGTCTGACATTTTAAATAATGAGTGCCTGTCCCAAGGCAGAGATATGGGTCTGGCATCTCTCCTGGCCTGAACCTCACATGTTGTAAATCAGTATCTGGTGACGATGACCAGCCATCACACACAGAAAGGGAAGGCTTCTGTTATCATGTGCGCATATGTTCTGAAGAGGCCAGGGCCTAGCTGGGATCAGCAAGTTTTGTCACAATTTGGATTCACCATATTTTCAAAGGTTGTGGATGGACAGGCACGTGATCTGACAGAGAACTTGGCAAAGGTAACATTTCTGGGCATTTTGGAGGTCTTCCATTCAAATTCTTACGCTTGGGATCTTTCCCTTAAACTTCTTCCCCATAGCTCTCCAACTCAACACCGTCTCCGAGTACAAGTCAGATTTAGTAAGTTCCTGATCTCTGCCCTCTGTGATCTGTTTCTCTTACATTCCTATAATGACTGAATCACTCAGTCTTTCCTTATTTATTCCAAACTTGAACCCCAGCTGAATCTTAAGCCCCTGTCTCCCAAACCTCATTGCTAGGATTCGTAACATCTCTATCAGTTTAGCTTCCCTGGGCCTCATTTTTTTCATCTGCAATGGATTAAAAAAACTCCCTTAAGCAACTGCCCCCCACCACCATTTTCATGCATTTTTCCAGCTGATTTGTCTGGTTGCTTAATGTACTTCTTTGCTGCCTGACCCAGTCACCCTCTGACCTGCCTCAAATCATACTGCTGTCTCCTTGCAAGACTTGCCTTGTCGCTTCTCTCAGAGGCCCTCTCTGGCTACAGTCGTCTCTGATCCAGTGTCTCTACAATGTCTGTCTTCCTTGAGTCGGTTCTTCTTGCCATCTTCTTCTTCCACTATTGGGCGCCCACCCAGGGCCTCTCTGTAAGGTTGTTTACCCAACTCCCAGGTCAAGGAACACCCTGCTTAGACTATAGCATCATAGGGCCTAATGCTACAAGAATAACACAGAACAGAATGATAACACTTTCCAGTTCATGATTGTTGGTGATCAGCAAATAAAATAGGAGCAAAAACCAATCAGAAAGTTTTCTGTGGGTTTCCCTATATTCTTTCCTCTGTGATTGCTATCTTTGTAGTCAGTAGCCACACCCATCTGCCTCTATCCTTTTGTTATTTTGCCAAATTTTATGTAGTCAGATATCTCATTGACAGAAAGACCAAGTTACCTTGAGCTTCAGCAGTGTTTTCTCGGTTATTGAAGGATTGGCTATTCCTTTTTTATTGGATTACAAGTCATTTCATACAAAATAGCAAATGATAATGCCATGGGAATCAGCTATTATATGCTCTCTCACTTCCATCACTTAATCTCATACTTTATTATTTTTAATAAAGAGGAAAAATAGAGCTTCGAATCAGAATCACAGAACTTTGTGGCCAGAAGTTGCTTGCGGACCACTTGGTTTATCCCTGGTATTTCACAGACAAAGAACTAGAGGGACTGAAATAGTGGGGGTGATGCGTCTAGCTGAGTTCTCATTAGTGGCTGTCTGCTATCCCAGAAAAGTAGATCTCAAACATAGGATAATGTGATGGCTTCTTTGTCCAGCCAAGCATTTGCTATAGCAACACACAAAGTGAGGAAACTGAGTGCCTTTAAATATTGTACCTGGAAAACTCAGCATAGGTTTATTATTTTACTAGCTTCTGGAAAGTTCTTTTAAATATGAATAAAGGACAGCTACGGGGACTACAAGAAACTTTTAAAATTACAAAGAAAAGTTCACAAATCATAGTGATAAACTCTATGTAGAGAATACAGATGCTGTTAATAAAAAATGGAAATCTTCAAAATAAAAGCAGAGGAGAGGAAGTTACCATTCTGAGCAGAAACATTGCAAACATTTCAAAATAAAATGTTTATACCATCATGAAGAGAGTGTTTATGAAGCCCAACTTCAGATCCTGTGTTACCCCATGATACACTTGGCCTTGGCTAACTGTCTTACAGAAGTCTTTCAGTGAGGGTGATAGGTACTTTGGAAGGATGTCAGTGTACCAGTGCAAATCTATTACCCTTAAGGCAGAAACCATGAGTCACCAACCCAGCTCCCTGACAGCAGGTGAAAGGGTCATTTTCACGTTGGAAGAATGGGCCCTCTTACAGCAGCAGCTTTGGAAACCTCATTCTCCCTCCACGTTACATTCAGGAGTCCCCATTCAAGGGACACGGGGAAAGGAGAACATTGTGAAATGTTCAGGATCAAAAAAGTGATAGCTACTAATTGCTCACAACAACAGGGAGGAACAGCATGGCTAAACCACAATACACACACTGGCCTGGCATCTGAAGCCCGACTGGTTCAGCAAGTGTCCTCTTGGTAAACAGACTCTGGTGAATGGATTAACAAGTTCGTGTGGAGTTACACTCCGACACAGGAGCGGCACCAGGACATTTCACTGTGGGAAAGCCAGGGACCCAGCGGACTGGCCACCATACGGCTCCTGCTGAAGATGTCCTGAAAAACAGACTCCAGGCATCGCAGGAATTACTGAATTTCCAAAGGTCATGCCTCTAGAAATTTGCACCCCAGGAGGTGCAAGCTCCGTTTGTGCCAGGTTGTTTGTTATTTTAGAGAAAGGTTAGGTTGCTTCCGGCATTTTTCTTTCTTTCTTTCTTTTTTTTTTTCTCACATATTCCAACTTCTCAGAGACTTTGCTTCTTTGTAGGGTGTCTGTGAGAAGCTTTGTTGTCCCTTGGCATAATATAAATGGTTTGTCCAGCAGTATTTCTGTCTGAGATCAACACAGTGACATATGGCAAAGCAGGGATGGGGAGGGCACACTGTACCAACAAGGGCTGTCTAATTCATCTTCACATCAACTCTTTGAACCATTTCTTTCTTTTTTTTTTTTCACTTAATGGCTGGGGAAACTGAGGCACACCCATTTAAGACACTACTCAAGGCCACTTTCACTTGTGGCTATAGACATTATAATTTGATGACCAGTGATCTTTCGCCATTAATCAGGCAGAAACCCTAGAAACAGATGGGCCAGGTGTCATGCCCTAGAGCCCAAGAGATTCCAGCTTTTTCTAAAATTGAAGAATAGTTGATTTACAATGTTGTGCTAATTTCTACTGTGCAGCAAAGTGACTCCATTATACATAATATGTACATTTTTTTCACATTCTTTTCTATTATAGGTTGTTACAGATTATTGAATATAGTTCCCTGTGCTATACACGGTATAGGACCTTGTTGTCCATCCATTCTATATGTAAGAGACTCTGACATTTTGTCTAGGAGGGAAGGGGTAAACCTAGATGCCCTGGTACTCTCTCCAGGAAATGTTTCCGGTTTCCTAAAAGACAAGTATGAGCTCCCACGTAGACATCCATCGTTACGTTGTTAAAGAAGCGAAGTCATCTCTGCAAGCAACCAGAACGGTGACAAGCAGAGATGGACATGGACCTCACCGTGTGCTGTTGAGAACGCTTTGTACTGGCTTGTCCATTCTCCTCCCTCCCTCCCCGATTCCGAGCCCTAGGAACTGACCTTTAGTGACTGCATCACCCAACCTCTCTGTCTGGCTTGATGGACAGTTGACTCAGCCAATAGGAGGTATACTTGTGGGAGGGAAAATAGTAGGAGGGCAGAGGGGTAGGCATATTTCTTTTTTCTTCCTCTCTGCTTTGATGCCTTGTCTCTGAGTGTAGCTCTATCTCTTCATGAATACAGCGCAGTTCAGACATCACTGAACTTGGGATAGATTATTTCCTCCCCTTGTTTTTTCAGCCTTAGATGTGGTAATGTCTCTCCATCATTGCCAGCCTCTGGATGCCTCATCAGCCCTCATGTATTCCCATAGCCTCACCCACATCCTGATAAGCAGTCCCTTGGTTAAAGGCTCATCATTTGAATCATCTGAGGTGAATTTCGTTCACTGCCCAAATCTGGACTGATCCAAGCTCCTTTCATTCATTCCCCAAATATTTAATAAGCATTGTGTTGAGTCGCTCAGTCGTGCCCAACTCATTGCAACCCCATGGACTGTAGGCTTCTCTGTTCATGGGGATTCTCCAGGCAAGAATACTGGAGTGGGTTGCCATGCCTGCCTCCAGCGATCTTCCCAACCCGGGGGTTGAACCCAGGTCTCCCGAGTTGCAAGCAGATTATTTACCGTCTGAGCCACCAGGGAAGCCCTTAATAAGCATTACTCTGCACCAAACACTGCACAAACTATTGGGAATGCCATGGTGAGCAAATAGATATTATCCTTGACCCTGACAATTTACAGAACTCCAGGGTTTATTTTAGTTAACCCTTCTTTGCTATTTCCCATGAAACTAAAAAAAAAAAATCCCCCCTCTCCCCTTTTTGTGGTTTTTAAAGTATGGAAATTTTTCAGATTAGCCAAGAATTCTAAGAACGGAACAAGGCTACATGAGAGATAACAATAGACCCTGACCCAACCGGCTTCCCAGATGATGCTAGTGGTAAGGAATATGCATGCCAGTGCAGTAGACACAAGAGGCCCAGGTTCAATCCCTGGGTTGGGAAGATCCCCTGGAGAAGGAAATGGTAACCCACTCCAGTATTCTTGCCTGGAAAAATCCCATGGACAAAGCAGCCTGGCGGGCTACAGTCCATGGGGTTGTAAAGAGTTGGACGCAACTGAGCACTTGTCAGCTCAATTGGCCTGATATTAGGCACATAATTAGTAGAAGCTATGAAATGAATTTTGTCTCCCCCAAAATTTCTATGTTGAAGCCCTCAATGTGATGATATTTAGAGCTGGTGCCTTTGGGAGGTAATTAGATTTACATAAGGTCATGAGGCTGGGTTACTCAGAATGGGATTAGTGCCCTTTGAGAAAGAGACACCAAAGAGCTCTCATTTTCTCTGCCTCTTTGTCTCTCTCTTCCTCCTTCTCAGGAAAGGCCATGTGAGGACACAGCGGTCTGACAGCCATCTGCAAGCCAGCAAGAGAGTCCTCACCAGAACCTGGGCATGCTGGCATCCTCATCTCAGACCTCCCAGTCTCCAGGACTGTGAGAAAATAGATGTCTGTTGTTTGAGCCACCCAGTATATTGTATGTTGTTATGGCAGCCTCAGTTGACTGATATGGTAGATGAAAAAAAAAGCAAACAGAATCAATTTCCCAAAGGAAGTCTTGACCCTCTGCAATCTAGGACCATCTCAGTTCTGAGCTCTGAATAAATTCCGAGTGACCTAAACAGAACTGCCAAGTGGGCCATGTTTGTCTCCAGGACCCGTTCCTTACATTTCCTCTGTCCTTTCTCCTACCCCCACTTCCACATATTTGGTGACTTTTTACCCTCTCAGCATTCCTTTTAGCCCAGGAATACCCACTGTGCTGCTCACCAAACTTACCCTCTCCTTTTTTTCTTTTGGCCGTGTTTTGAGGCTTGCAAGATCTTGGTTCCCTGACCAGGGATTCAACCCATGCTCCCTGCAGTGGAAGCATGGAGTCTGAACCACTGGATGTCTAGGGAAGTCCCCAAACATACCCCTTGCTGACAGGAGGAGCTCATACTCTTTCTTCATCCAGAATATAACTGCTCCCTTGTTGCCCATCTCCCAAGGTAGCATCATGCTTTTATTTCCCCCAAAATGATAGCCAATGGAATAAAGAGGGCTATTCATTTTTTTTCTTTTTTACTTTTGGCATTATTGAAATATATTGCCATAATTACAGTTTTTTTAATTTAAAAATTGTAAACAGTTAAGTGTATTAGCTGCTCTATGCCAGCATCTTCAACAGTGCAAATAGCTTATACTTTTGTTTCTTCCAATAGGGATACACATAAAGGAGCCCAAAAGTATGAGATATCACAGAACAAACATGGCCATCTTTCTGGAATGCTCCTTTCACTCAAATATTTGTTGGCAGAGAGTTACGTAATTTAATGTTCAAATAACTTAAAACATGCTTTAGGTACCTTGGTTTTTCTCCTAGAAAATGGGTAATGACAGCATTGTCTTTTCCCTAGGACACTGGCTTAAGGAAATCCAGTGTGTGAAGCCGTGAACCCAGTAACTGTTCCTTGTGGCACAGACTCTGTTATGAGGGCCAAACTCTAAATGCATTTTAAGTTACAATGCAAGGTCTTGGGACTTCCCTGGCGGTCCAGTGGTTAAGACTCTGGCTTCCAACGCAGGGGTGTGGTTTCGATCCGTGGTCGCAGCATTAGGATCCTGCATCCTGCAAGGTGCAGCCAAAAATGAAAGAACACTGGAATAGGTTGCCATTCCCCACTCCAGGGGATCTTCCCGGCCCAGGGATCGAACCTGGGTCTCCCAGATTGCAGGTAGATTCTTTAGTGTCTAAGCCACCAGGGAAGCCCAAATACATACACACAACATTGTAAATCAACTACATTTCAATAAAAAAAAAATTTTAATGCAAGGTCTCAAAGAAATTTTTCCTGGAACCCTCTTCACGCTCTATCCCTACATTCCCAGAGGATGAGTTTTCATTTTCTTTGGCTACTAGAGGAAAAGTTTGAATATATTACCTCTGCTTTCTAGACTCCCCATGCTTTATCCCAGAGCAGCAACTTTAATAGCAGGAATTTTAGGCATTGTGGCATTCATTCAGTTATAAATTTCACTTATAAAACATTTATTGAGGTTTTCATGATTTGATTTGTTTTAAACCAACCTATTCTCCCTCTTCAACCCCCATTGTTATGCCCGAAAAAAAATAAATGACCCAGTATTATTTGGCATTCATCTGACATAAATCATAACCTACGCTGGATTGCTTGCAAGTCTATGTTACAGTCCTATGGAAAAAGTATCGTTCTCAGTGAGGACAGCTCTTTCCCTTTTAACACTTCTCTTTGTGTAAAATAGATAGGCAAGCAAAATCTAAAAATATAATAATAATATCAAAAGCAAAATTTATTTAATAAACCCGGACTTTCTCTGAATTCAGAGAAGGAATGTTACACCAGAAAACCATACCAAACCCAAACAAAAAAAGCCCACATATACAAATTTTGATAATGTTTAACCAAGTCTTAGGTTGGAATCTTATCCTTGAAAAGACTAAGGTCACAAGACAAGTCCAGTTGTTTCCATGTACTTTCAATGAATGAATGCTTTTACTTTTACACTATTTCAAGTACCTGTGTCACCCTGTTAGTTACTATATCAGACAACACATTTGACTTGACATGAAACATACTCAATAATTAATAGCAGAGAATGCAGAGCAATAGGAAATAAACATCCTAGGCCAACTAAGCTTTGGGAATACAGTATGAAATAGGAAACATGGTTGCTACTGTCAGGAAACAAATATAATGACAAGTCACTGTCCTTTTAGTAAAAAGCTTCTAAGGAAAACACCTAAGGATTTAATCCAGTTATTTTTGTTTAAAAATTAACAAAACAAAATAACTAAATGTATGAATTCTGGGAAAAATGATAAATGTGATAAAATCTATTTCAGATGCTTTGGTCAAAGAGTTTGTATCTTATTGAAAATTCTTTAGGTACATTAATCACCTAAATTCA
This sequence comes from Giraffa tippelskirchi, assembly GCF_054371585.1. Lineage (NCBI taxonomy): Eukaryota > Metazoa > Chordata > Mammalia > Artiodactyla > Giraffidae > Giraffa > Giraffa tippelskirchi. The sequence goes on from NC_137285.1 coordinate 55,612,219, forward strand.
CAGTTCATTTATAACTGAGTAACTTATCTAAATGGACAGCTAGGTTTAGAGGGTGGCAAGTGGGTTGCACACAGTTGAACAGGGCAGTGAGGCCACCTCCTGTTTCTCAACTCCAAGAACTGTAGACTCTTTGTCACATGCCTTCTCATCTTTTAAGAGAAGCAGGAAATGTAAATTTTTTTGCAAAATCTCCAAGCAGTGAGACATATATACCAAACAAATTATCAGTTCAGTTCAGTTCAGTCACTCGGTTGTGTCAGACTCTTTGCAACCCCATGGACTGCAGCACACCAGGCTTCCCTGTCCATTACCAACTCTGGAAGCTTACTCAAACTCATGTCCATCGAGTCAGTGATGCCATCCATCCATCTCATCCTCTGTTGTTGCCTTCTCCTACTGCCCTCAATCTTTCCCAGCATTGGGGTCTTTTCAAATGAGTCAGTTCTTTGTATCAGGTGGCCAAAGTATTGGAGTTTCAGCTTCAGCATCAGTCCTTCCAATGAATAGTCAGGACTGATTTCCTTTAAGATGGACTGGTTGGATCTCCTTGCAGTCCAAGGGATCCTCAAGAGTCTTCTCCAACACCACAGTTCAAAAGCATCAATTCTTCGGTGCTCAGCTTTCTTTTGAGTCCAACTCTCACATCCAACCATGACTACTGGAAAAACCATAGCTTTGACTAGACAGACCTTTGTTGGCAAAGTAATGTCTCTGCTTTTTAATAAGCTGTCTAGGTTGGTCATAGCTTTTCTTCCAAGGAGCAAGCATCTTTTAATTTCCTGGCTGCAGTCACCATCTGCAGTGATTTTGGAGCCCCCCAAAATAAAGTCTCTCACTGTTTCCACTGTTTCCCCGTCTATTTACCATGAAGTGATGGGACTGGATGCCGTAATCTTAGTTTTCTGAATGTTGAGCTTTAAGCCAACTTTTTCACTCTCCTCTTTCACTCTCATTAAGAGTCTTTTTAGTTCTTCACTTCCTGCCATAAGGGTGGTGTCATCTGCATATCTGAGGTTATTGATATTTCTCCCAGCAATCTTGATTCCAGCTTGTGCTTCATCCAGCCCAGCATTTCACATGATGTACTCTGCATATAAGTTAAATAAGCAGGCTGACAGTATACAGCCTTGATGCACTCCTTTCCCCATTTGGAACCAGTCTGTTGTTCCTTGTCCACTTCTAACTGTTGCTTCTTGACCTGCATACAGATTTGTCAGGAGGCAGGTCAGGTGGTCTGATATTCCCATCTCTTGAATTTTCCACAGTTTGTTGTGATCCACACAGTCAAAAGTCAATAAAGCAGAAGTAGATGTTTTTCTGGAACTCTCTTGCTTTTTCGATGATCCAACGGATGTTGGCAATTTGATCTCTGGTTCCTCTGCCTTTTCTAAAACCAGCTTGAACATCTGGAAGTTCATGGTTCACATATTGCTGAAGCCTGGCTTGGAGAATTTTGAGCATTACTTTACTAGCGTGTGAGATGAGTGCAATTGTGCATTAATTTGAGCATTCTTTGGCATTGCCTTTCTTTAGGATTGGAATGAAAATTGACCTTTTCCAGTCCTGTGGCCACTTCTGTGTTTTCCAAATTTGCTGGCATATTGAGAGCAACACTTTCATAGCATCATCTTTCAGGATTTGAAATAGCTCAACTGGAATTCCATCGTCTCCACTAGCTTTGTTACTAGTGACGCTTCCTAAGGCCCACTTGACTTCACAGTCCAGGATATCTGGCTCTAGGTGAGTGATCACACCATTGTGGTTATCTGGGTCATGAAGATCTTTTTTGTATAGTTCTTCTGTATATTCTTGCCACCTCTTCTTAATATCTTCTGCTTCTGTTGGAAGCAAATTGTATCATAGGTCAAATCTGTGGACTACCAGTTTATATATGCATAGTTGATATATATATATAGTTTATATATGATAGCTCCCAATAAATCATTGTAACTCATACATTGTATTTAACTTATATACATCAGACCAAAAATAAATAAGGCCCTCAAATAGCATGGTGTATTACAGATTCATAGACTCTTCACATGAGGAGTCTGTTAATACTTATCTAGTCTAACTCCCTAGTCTAACTTCTGATTTGGTCAACCCAAGTAATGAGGCTGACTGTTTCATTGGACTTCCCAGGTAATGGTAAAGAACCTGCCTGCCAGTGCAGGAGATGTAAGAGATGCAGGTTCAGTCCCTGGGTTGGGAAGATCCTCTGGAGGAGGGCATGGCAACCCACCCCAGTATTCCTGCCTGGAGAATCCCATGGACAGACGAGCATAGTGGGCTACTGTCCGTGGGGTTGCAAAGAGTCAGGCAGGACTGGGCATCTCAGCAGAGCATCACACATCTCACTGGACAGAACTTATTGTGAGATGGTTCTTTTGCAGAGCCAGTCAAAATCTAACACTTCCCTCACGCTCACTAGGATGGTTATTATCAAACAAACAAGATAACAAGTAATGGTGAGGAAGCAGCACAGTTAGAACTCTTGTTCATAGCTGGTGTGGAAAGCAATATGGCAGTCTCAAAAAATTAAATATAGATTTAGCATTTGGTCCAGCAATCCCACAGGCTTCACTGGTGGCTCGGTGGTAAAGAACCCACCTGCCAATGCAGAAGACGTGAGTTTGATCCTTAGATTGGGAAGATCCTCTGAAGAAGGAAGTGGCCACCCACTCCAATATTCTTGCCTGGGAAACCCCATGGACAGAGGAGCCTAGGGGGGCTACGGTCCATGGGGTCACAAAAGAGTCAGACACGACAGTAACTAAACAACAGCAACAGCTCAGCAATCCCACTCCCGAGTATAAACTTGGAACAACTGAATACAGGGACTCAAAACAGATACTTGTACACCTAAGTTCATAGCAGCATGATTCACAGTGGCCAAAAAGTGGAAATAATCCAAATTTCCATTGATGATTAAATGGTGATGTAGACCTACAACGGCATATTATTCAGCCTTAAAAAGAAAGGAAACTCTGACACATGCTACAACACGGAGGAAGCTTCAAAACTTTAGGTTAAGTGAAATAAGCCTGGCACAAAGGGGTAAATGCCTTGTGTTTCTACTCTTATGAGATGCCTAGAGTAATCAGGTTCATAGATACAGAAAACAGAATAGTGAATGCCAGGGACTGTGGGAAGGACAGAATGGGGAGGCATTTTTTTTTTATAATTCTATTTTTTTATTTATTTTGGTTGTGCTGGGTCTTCATTGCTGCAGGCCTTTCTCTAGTTGTGGCGACTGGCCGCTGCTCTCTATTGTGATATGCTGGCTTCTCACTGCAGTTTCTTCTCTTGTTGCAGAGCAGGGGCTCTAGGGTTTGGGGGCTTCAGTCGTCGCGGAGTGTGGGCTCAGTAGTTCTGTCTCCTGGGTTCTAGAGCACAGGCTCAATAGTTGTGGCGCATGGGCTTAGCTGCTTCGTGGCATGTGAAATCTTCCCGGACCAGGGATCTTCTGCACTGGCATACGGATTCTTTACCACTGAGCCACCAGGGAAACCCAGGAGTTAATGTTCTTTTTAATGAGTACAGCCTCTCAGTTTGGGAGGATCTAAAAATTCTGGAGGCATATCGTGGTGATGGTTGCACAACAACGTGAATATACTATTTAATGCCACTGAACTGTACACCTAAAACTGGTTGAGATGGTTGATTTTATGCTATATATATTTTACTACAATAAAAAATGTAAAAAAAAAAATTTAGCATTTCCACTCTCTGCTCTTTCCTCTGCCCTCTGAAGCTACACTGTGCAGGTCTGCCCTTTCACATGACCATTCCCCAAATATTGGCAGAAAGCAGCCCTGGTACCTCACAAATTCCCTTTTTACATCTTTGCAACTTTCCTTCAGAGTCCATCCAGTCTCTCTGGGCCCCTGCACCCAGGCCAGAACCCAGTGTGTGTGCAAAAGGCAGGGCAGGAAGATGACCACCCCTACCCTAAAAGTAAAGTCTGGGAGGCCGCCTCTGATTGCGGGACTCAAGTGTTTTAGGTTTTATCTCATTTTCTTTGGAGCCTCGGAGGTTGGTTCACTTATTTGCAAATGCTAGCTAACCTCGAAAGAAGAAGCGGAAAAAAGGAGACATCCAGAACTGTTATTCCCTGATCAAGCAGTTTCAAAGCCCATCTATAAGCAATACTTTAATTTCTTCCTGGATTCTGGAGCTGTGGCTTAAATGGATTTGAATTTCCACTGCAGATTAACCCACAGTTGAAAAAGTCCCCGAAGAGGGCTTTCCGGGTCATCTGTGGACTGTACTGTCTAGAAGCCATGTCCATCGGTGCCCAGATGAGATGCAAAGAGGAGCCTGAAAGATGCTAAAACAAAACTTTTTTTTCTCTACACTTTGCCACCCACTTTCCCAGCACTTTCATTACTGAAAGATAAAGGCAGTCTTGTAAGTTTAAAAGTTAAAATTTCCAATCGGGCTCCTCCTCCCCTTTGGTATCAATAAAATCAATTGTCCCCCTTCCTGTAAAACCTTCTCTAACCCTAGACTATAGTGACTTTCTAATCTTATTTCTAATTTGCTACTTGCCCATCTAAGAGAATGTATTAAAAAGTGACTTTCTAAAGACGCTCTGACAAAATCCGTGAGCCCTTTTGACCTGCCGGACTTTAAGGCATCCCAACTAATTTCCTTCTAAGAAGAAAGGCGGAAGAAAAAGCTTCCTTGCTCACACAGCCAGCTATGCAAAGGACCTTGAAAGGTCTGAGGGATGCTGGGAGCTCCCAGCTGGCCGGCTCGGGCGCCGGTTCCACTAGGTCATGTTCAATGTGAGTGTGCACACAAGAGAAGGGAGGTGACCTCAATTGTCTCAACAGGATGTAGGACAGCACAGGGGCGAGGCAGCAAGTGGCCCAGGCTTTTGCTATGAAGAGCTTTAAATATCACCGGTATTAGTAAATGAGCAGCTACAAGCCATGTCATAAACTTTATGGGTTCACAACACGGTGTGACAAATCCTTCTTGAAATATTGGTTGTGGCTGAGGGATTCCTGAATGTGCTGGGCCTGGACACGAGGCAGACGAGCCAGCAAGAAATGTCATTTGTCTCTCAGCCAAAGTCCATCCCCGGGTAGAGACATTATTACTTCTTCTTACTCACTACAATGACAACAAGACACGTTTTTATGGCATTTGGATATTGCAAAGTACTTCAACTTTGTTCTAAGTTATTCTACTCCACAATGAAGCAGGTGGAAGGTCAGAAGGGAAATACCAAGCTTAGACGTAGCAGCTGAGTCTCAAAATTTGGGTGGAGTTGGAAGCCCACAGGAAGTCTTTGTTTCCAAAATGGTATGCATGCCTGCATGCTCAGTCTTGTCCGACTCTGCGACCCCGTGGACTGTAACCCACCAGGCTCCTCTGTCCATGGGATTCTCCAGGCAAGAATACTGGAGTGGGTTGCCGTGGCCTCCTCCAGGGGATCTTACCGACTTCTGCACGCGATCAAACTCACATCTCCTGTGTCTTCTGCATCCCAGGCGGGTTCTTTACCACTGACCCACCAGGGAAGCCCTCTGAAATGGTATAGATGAATCTATTCGCAGGGCAGGAATAGAGACCCAGACGTAGGGAACAGATATGTGGACATCCGCGGGAGAAGGAGGGACAAATAGGGAGATTGGGATTTGAAGAATGTGCTCTGCCACGTGTAAAACAGATAGCTAGCAGGAACCTACTGTGTAACACAAGCTCAGTTCAGTGCTCTGTGGTGACCTAGATGGATGGGATGGGGGGATGAGAGGGAAGACCAAGAGGGAGGGGATATTTGTTTCACTTAGTTGTGGAAATAACACAGCTATACCAACCCTCCCCCACCAAAAGAAGTAACTGGTTTCCATTGCTGAAAAGCTAAAAACTCAATAGGAGCCACTTGCCTGAGAAGGCCATAAACGCCCAGTGTTGCAATTGCAGACTTCAACAAAGTGTCAAAAAATTCTGAGCCCTGGAATTTTCACTGTCTCTTCTTTCTTTATTAGCAATTCATTCCTCAACTTCAAGCCATGACTCTAGACTCTACCTGCCTGTTCACTTAACCAGCTTCTCTGAATTCACTTCTGGTCCTCCTCCCTCCTCTCAGACTTGCCTGGTCTCAAAGTCTTGCTTTTCCTTCAACAAGATCAGTTCTTTCCTGCATCATAGGGCCCAAGCCTGCATCATAACAGGTTCTTCCATTAAAATTTTCAAATTAAATTTTATGACTGCTTGGGTATAAGGATGAATGGATTAATGTTACATATTAAACTAGTCCTTTTGATCTGAAATTTTGTTTTCTTGCCGATATTAAAAGGAACTAAAACATTTTCATCAGCTCCTAAAGGAATTGTGGCCCTGTGTCTACTGGGCTTAGTGGAGAAGTCAGCCCCGAGGTCTTCGCATTTGCTGTTCCCTCTACTAGAAGTGCTCTTCCCCTAGATAATCACACAATGCAAAAACACTTCATGCTCCTGCAGAAATCACCTGTTTTTCAGAGAATCTTTCTCCTATCACCTTATCTAAAACAGGCCCCATAGGTAAACTCCTGACAATCACCTCCATCCCTCAATCCTACTCTACTTTTCTTGTAAGCATCAGACATCATTTTAGATATTTATTTATGTTTTACTAGTTTGTGGTCTGTCTCTCTCACTAGAATGTAAGTTGGGTAAGACTAGGTACTCTGTCTCCAGGGCCCATCGTGCCAAGACTCATAGTTGAAGCTCATAAATGTTTGTGCATGTTGAATGAATTTGTGCTTTCTTGATTCTAAACCCTTCATTGTCCCACATAGAAAGAAAATTGAAAGTGGGCATTAAAGAAGAAGGAAAAGACTTTCTTGATCAAATATCCAACCTTATGGAAGATCTTGGAACAGCTGGAACATGCTGGGAGCGCCCAGTCTTTCCTACCAGGCCCTGTGCTCCGGGCTCGCCATCCCCTCGTACATCCCCCTATCTCGATGGCCATCACCTGGTTCTGTAATTACTCATGGTTGATGAAGCTGGGATTTTCATCCCTATGCCTTCCCCTCCTCCTCTTCCTTCCCCCTCCCCCCTTGCACCTTCTTCTTTTCCTTCTCCCCTTCCTCTTCCTCCTCCTCCTTCTCTTCTTCCTCTTCCTCTCCCTCTTCTTCTTCTTTGAAAGTGAGTGTTAGTCGATCAGTCGTGTCTGACTCTTTGTGACCCCATGGACTGTAGCCCACCAGGTTCCTCCTGTGTCCATGGAATCCTCCAGGCAAGAATACTGGAGTGGCTTTAATTGCATTTTACTGTGGTAAGAATACTTAACATGAGGTGTACCCTCTTAATGATTTTTTAAGTCTATAAACAATATTGTCCATCAACTATATTCCAATAAATTTTTTTAAAATGCAGTATTGTTAACTATAGGTACAATGTGGTACAGCAGGTCTCTAGAACTTATTCATCTTTCTTAACTGAAACTTTTTACTAATGTATTATTACCTCCCCATTTCTCCCCTCCCCCTATTCCCAGATTTTAGCAACCACCATTCCACTATCTATTCATTTGCCTGTTTAAGATACTACATATAAAAAAGATCATTTAATATGTGTCTTTCTGTAACCTGCTTATTTCACTCAGCATAGTAACCTCAGGGTCCATCTGTGTTGTTGCATATTGCAGAATCTCCTTCTTTTTTAAGACTGCATAATATTCCATTGTATGTATAGATCACATTTTCTTTATTCATTTATCTGCTGATGGACATATGATTTGCTCCCACATCTTGGCTATAGTGAATCATGCTTCAGTGAATATGATGGTGTGCAAACAGGTCTTTGAAATTCTGCTTTCAATTCTTTGGGGGTATATACTCAGAAATGGGATTTTGGGGTTGTACAGTGGTTCTGTTTTAATTTTTTCTGGAAATGCCATACCATGTGGCATGCTGGCAGCACCATTTTACAACCCTACCTCCAACATGCAAGGGTTCCAATTTCTCTGAGTCCTTGCCAATACTTGTTATATTTAGCTTTTTTTTTTTTGATAATAGCCATCCTGAGAGGTGTGAGGTGATACCTCACAGTGGCTTTGATTTGCTGATAATTAATAACATTGATAATGTTTACATATACCCATTGGCCACTTATGTCTTAGTAGCAAAATGTCCATTAAGTCTTTAGCTTATTTTTTATATGGGTTATTTACTTATTTATTTTTTTTGCTAATGAGTTGTAAGAATTCTTTATATATTTTGGACATGAATCCCTTGCCAGACAGTCGGAAAATATTTGCTCTCACTCTGTTTTTTGCTTTTTCACTTCATTTCTTGCTTCCTTTGCTGTGCACCTCATGACTTCTAAGAACATGTACTGAGAACTCAATAAATTGCTGCTGAATCAAAAGTGAATGAACTGGAAAGAGAGAAAGATACAGAAGATTCCGTAAAAGTTTAAAGAAGTTATACTTCAACATCAGATTGTACAGAATGAATGAGGATGGCTTCAACACAACGGGGACGTATGGTGGCCAAAGCAAGAATCATTTAGTGTGCAAAAAAGAGAGCTTGTAAATATCACAGATGTTTGGAAACAGGTCTCTGGAGTGATCTCGAACTAGCAGGTATGACTCTTGGTTGCAAAATTCTCTCTTGAGGAAAAAGGAGACTTAACAACTCTTTGAAAAGTCCAGGGGTAGGTTTACTTGAGGCTTCGCAGATTTTGAGCTCTGCCAACTCACTGGCCTGTGTTGCTCCTCCTCCAGTTGAAGTGGTGCCATCTCAGGCTCCATGCTGTAGCAACATGGAGGCATCGCTACAATCGTTCTGTCGTCTCAAATCCAGCACCGGAAGTAAGTGAGTCTCTTTCTCAGAAGGTATTTGTGAGGTCTCATTGTATTTCATTGCTTGTGATTTGACCATTTACTGCTGCTAAGTCACCTCAGTCGTGTCCGACTCTGTGTGACCCCATAGATGGCAGCCCCCCAGGCTCCACCGTCCCTGGGATTCTCCAGGCAAGAACACCGGAGTGGGTTGCCATTTCCTTCTCCAACGCATGAAAGTGAAAAGTGAAAGTGAAGTCGCTCAGTCGTGTCCGACTCTTAGCGACCCCATGGACTGCAGCCTACCAGGCTCCGCCGTCCACGGGATTTTCCAGGCAAGAGTACTGGAGTGGGGTGCCATTGCCTTCTCCGTTGACCATTTACTACCTTTGGCCAATCACAGTGCCTTGGAGAAGAGTGTTGGTGCTCTCAGGGCTGGGTCACCTCATGGAGTGATCCTTGGTGTGGGGAAAGGCAGTGGGAGTGCCCCAGAGCCCCAGGGAGCAGAAATGAGTGTGCCTGGGCGTCCCCAGACCACAGTTACAGGAAGTAGGGTATATGGATGCTGAGTGGCCAAAAAACAGAAGTCCATTATGCTTGGCTCCAGAAAGAGTCACGAATTGTTTCACATCAAAGGCTGAGACTTGAACTAAGAGGTTGAAGGGAAATATGAATAATATTAAACTCCCCAGGGACAACAAGAAATGATCTTTAGCAACTGTGGAGGAAAAATAGATTTCTATCCTCATAATTCCAGCACCCTGCCATGTTAGCAATTTCTATGATCTCAGGAATGAAGAGGGGAGAGTTTCATTTTATTGAAGCATTAAAAAAGACATGAGACATTAATTTAGTTTTAATGCAACTTCAGCCTTCAGACATGGGTGTGGGTGTGGGTGGGGAGTGAATTACCTTTCTTCAGGGAAGGGAAGGAATCTTTCACCCAGGAAAGCTGCTGTACAGAAAGAGTAGTTGGTTTTTCTACAGTTGTTTCTGACCAGATTATCTTAAGTAAGTCATTTCTGTGCCTCTGAGAAGTTGAGTCAATGCCAGATAATTTTCTACTTAACCTTAAGTGTTAGGCAAGAGAGCTTGGCAGATGTCTTATTTTATTTTATTTATTTTTTGAAATTGAAATACAGTTGATTTATAATGTTTCAGGTATACAGCAAAGTGATTTAGTTATATATATATATACATGTATCTTTTCCATTATAGATTATAGTAAGATACTGAATACATTTCCCTGTGCTAAAAATAGAATCTTGTTGTTTATCTTTTCTATAGGTAGTAGTGTGTATATGTTGATCCTAAACTCCTAATCTATCCATCCTCCTGTTTCCCCTTTGCTAACCATAAGTTTGTTTTCTCTATGAGTCTATGTCTGTTTTGTATATATATTTGTATCATTTTTTTTTAGATTCTACATACAAGTGATATCATATAATATTTATCTTTCTCTGTCTGACTTACTTCACTTAGTATGATAACCTCTAGGTCCATCCACATAGCTGCAAATGGCATTTCATTCTTTTTAATGGCTGAATAATATTCCATTATATATTATATATAAAACAACTTCTTTACCCATTCAGATGTCTTATCTTACTCTGTCTTATTTTATTTAGTATAGAAAGGAGACAGATGCTCCCCTAGACTCCCTGGTAGCCACACCCACTCACACAAGCAAACTTTACTTCTTCCAGGTTTGTGGTTTGGAATCAGGGGAGCAAAAATGTCCATGTTTGTTTCTGGAAAGTCTATTGGTCGGTCATAGGCCACACAGAATTGAGAGGTCCACTCAGCTCTCTGCCTGCTCCAAGGAAGAAGGCCACTGAAGACCAGATCAAGCAGACAGATACTCCCATGTTCTTCTCTTCAACACCATGAGTGGTGGTTACGACTGAGTAGCAAGTGCTACTGGACCTAATTGCTGTATTTTGCCTATTGAGAGGAGCAAGAAAAACACAAAACAAATTAAATCCAACCCAGGGATTGAACCTGGGTCTCCTGCATTGCAGGCAGAGTTTTTACCATCTGAGTCACCAGTGAAACCTCTAATCCCCCAGCTCTCCCTCAATTTCATCTCTACCGAACATCTCAACCACCAGGCCTTAGAAGCGTCTTCAGAGGTTACAGTCCAACAGCACGCTACCATATGCAGCCAAGATCCCTCAAATACTTTCATGTTGTAAATCCCCTTTCTCTATAAAGTGCCCTTCCTGAAACTCTATGACATCGTTGTGGTTCCAATTTATCTCCCCTTGTCCCTCATCTACCCATTTCTCTAAAGAGCTATTTCCTGATCTTATTTTCTCATTACCTCCTCCCTTTTTGTTTCAATCTTTCACAAATACTTACTGAGCACCTAATACACACACCCTTGGAGGGATGGAACAGGGAATAAAATAGATAATAGCTCTGCCCTGCCCTTATGAAGATGACATTCTGAAGAGGGAATCACAGGGAGATGGAAAATAACCACAATGAAAGCAATCAAATTTATAAAGTCAGGTGGTGATTTGTCCTTGGGAGGAAAAGTAGAGTTAGGGCAATGAGGCTAGGAGACTGCCTCCCTGAGCCCTGAGCCTGTCTCCTCAGCTCAGTGTTCTGCTTGGGGTCCCCTCTGGAACTGGGATCCAGTGAGTGCCTCCAGGCAGAAAGCTCGGGCTCCCCCGGGCTTACTTCTCCTAGGGATGACAGTTGCCCTTTGTCCGATGTCTGAAGTTGATTCCTGTGTTTTTGTCCAGTTTTCTAGTTTTGTATGGTGGGAGGGCTAGTCTGGTACTAGTGACTTCTTCATGATCAAACACAGAAGTCTTCTGGCTCAAACTTTAGAGGATGGCCCTGGCTTCTGTCCTCTCTACCCGCTGATTTTCTGCCCTCTCTGCCCGTTGTTCTTTCTCATCGGTTCTAGCCACCAGATCCAGTGGACTCTTCTTAAGCCTCACCCTTCTAGACTTTTCCATAGCATTTGATTCTACCGGTCGCCCTCTCCTTCCTGAAATCCTCTTTCCCTGTGGCTATCATGACAGTCAGAGTTACTTTTGTTTTTGTTTTTACAATCACACTTCAGTTCTCACGCTCATTTGAATGCATGCCCTCTTCCCCACTTGACTGCAAGCCCCTCGAAGCAAAGATAGAAAATGTTCATCTTTGTGCACCAGGCCTAGTGTAGTGCTCTTGACTTTAACAGGGGCTCCATAAATGCTTGCTGAGAGAATGTGAAATACAGTCATAAAAGACAGTGTGTGAGAAACACCCTTGGAGGGGCACAGACCTGCTTAGAGCTTTCTTAGGGTGGGCGACTTTACCTTTCGGCCCAAGTGTCGAACTTTGAGTGCTAAAACCCACAGTGTGCTCAGCTGCTCAGTCATGTCTGACGCTTTGCAACCCCATGGATCCCGTAGCCAGGCTCCTCTGTCCATGGGATTCTCCAGGCAAGAATGCTGGAGTGGGTCGCCATTTCCTCCTCCAGGGAATCTTCTCCAACCCAGGGACTGAACCCGGGTCTCTTGCGTCTCCTGCATTGGCAGGCAGATTCTTTACCACTAGTGCCCCCTGGGAAGCCCATGAAGCCCAAAGAGGCCTAGGCAAACCAGAGTGATGGGTCTTCCGGGAACCTCCCAACCTTGTCAAGTCACGGTACATGGACAGTGGTCATCTTTCTGAAGCATCCTGGAGTTGATGGGTGAGACCAGCCTTGGCAGAGATGGTTTGGGAGCTCTCCACTCCTCAGTCCTGCAGGGTCCCTGGGAGGGCCGCAGGGAATTCCCAGCTGAGCACTCCTCCAGCCCGGCTGGGGAAGCGGGTATGCACTCCCCACTTCGGTTATTCGTAGTTGCAAAGAGGAGGCAGCGGCTGGCAGGAGGGTGGGGCTGAATTCGGAAGGCTTGCATTAGAGTCCTCATGCAGCCACTCATCACTTGTGAATGTGAGCAAGTCCCCTCATCTCTCAGAGATTTAAAAAGTGGGAAAACAGGACTTCCCTGGTGGTCCAGCGGTTAAGAATCTGCCTGCCAAATGCAGGGGACATGGGTTCCATCCCTGGTCTGGGTAGATTCCACATGCCATGGGCAACTAAGCCCGGGGCTGCAACTACTGAGCCTACTTTCTAGAGCCTGTGCTCTGCAACAAGAGAAGCCACTGCAATGGGACGCCCTCGCATGGCAACTAGAGAAAACCCCACTCTCTGGAACAAGAGAAAGCCCTCACACATTAATGAAGACCCAGTGCAGCCAAAAGTCAATAAAAAGAAATAAATAGATAAATAAATAAATATTTCTAAAAGACTTTTAAAAATTAAAAGTGGGAAAACAATAATACCTGTTTCTTTTCTTTTCTTTTTAGGTTGTGGGGATTTAAAGGAAGTTATGTATGCAAGAACATTTCCTATCCTCAAAATACCATACAGGTGTTATTTCTTCTTCTTGTTGCATCTATTACATAATACAAATATTTAGAGGAAAAGGAACTGGTTGAAAGGACAGAGCCACAGAAGAACTCTTCAGGACAAAGACGAACAGGTGAGGCTGGAACTGGGAGGGCAGCATCTTTCCTGGGACAAGAGGGAAAAAAGAAGAGATGAAAACATATCGAGGTGGGGCTGATTAACTGGGGCCATTTAAATCCAACCACTTTGAACTTCTCAGGAAAATTAAAAACAATGTTGTTTGCTCAAACTTAGGTGATGCTGGAGCTGAAGGTCCCTAAAGAGTATTTGAAATGGCTCTGTTTTTCTTTTGGCCGTACGGCATGCAAGGCCTTAGTCCCCCAACCAAAGATCACACCTACGTCCCTCACAGTGGAAACGCAGAGTCTCAACCACAGGACTGCCAGGAAGACCCCCAGAATGACTCTGTTTTATTAACCTACATGTGGTGGTGGGTGGCAGGGGAGAGAATTGAAGATATTTGTGGGATAAGTAGAGAAAGGAGACAGCAACCACCCCTCCGCCCCAGCCACCAATAACCCTTCACATGGGGCAGAAGTAGCAATGTCTGGGAAGAAAAACCACTGACTGAATATAGTCAACTTATTTTCTTCACTTTCTTTCATTTCCTCATTTTTCTCATGCCTGCCCTCCTGCCCTTGCTTTCTTTCCTTCATTGGCCATAATAGAGGCAGTTTTAAAGACATTAGTCTTGCAACTTATATTTATTGAACTCATGATTACTTTAAAAGCTTGGAAGTTGAATGCTTTGTCCTTCTCTCTCTCTCTTAGAAAAAGAAATGAATAATGAGAGTGTTTTCATTTCCAAATAGCCAGTAATGATTTTTTGGGGGGTGGATCTTTTATTACCCTTGTGGGGGGGTGGGGAACCTCCCTACCTAAGACTATTCCCATAACAGTTAAAACATGGGGCATTAATGGGTCTTCTTTAATATTCATTTACCACATTTTTGACTTTTATTTCCTGTGCAACTTTTTTCTGGAGAGGCGAAAACTCTATTTTGACCATTTCCCACCTGATGCAAAGAACACACAATGGTTGAAAAAGAAGAGAAAATGTTAGTTGCTCATTCAGTCTGACTCTTTGCGACCCCATGGACTGTAGCCTGCCAGGCTCTTCTGTCCATGGAATTCTCCAGGCAGGAATACTGGAGTGGGTGGCCATTTCCTTCTCCAGGGGATCTTGCAGACTCAGGGATCGAACCCAGGTTTCCTGCATTGCAGGCGGATTCTTTACCGCTGAGCCACCAGGAAAGCACAATCCTCCCAAAGATCATCTGCCCTGAAGTCTGTCCCATCAGTGCTGTCCTAGGAAGAGGAGGCTTTAAGGTTCGACAGCTGTTAAATGCCCCTGCCCTAACTCTTGGTACATTTTGAGTAGTTGTGATGATTCTCATAAATAATGCTTTGATACTCACACTGTAATTTATTTTTATTAATTAAAAAAATTATTGGAATATAGTTGCTTTACCATATCATGTTAGTTTCTACTATATAGCAAAGTGAATCAACTATACGTACACAGGTATCCTCTGCTTTTTGGATTTCCTTCCCATTTAGGTCATCAGAGTGCATTGAATAGAGTTCCTTGTTTGCTATGCAGTAGGTCCTTATTAGTATCTATTTTATGAAGAGTAGTGTATATATGTCAATCCTGTTTCCTATTCATCCTACCTCCCACTTCCCCCTTGATGTCCATACATTCGCTCTCTACATCATGTCTCTATTTCTGCTTTGCAAATAGGTTCGTCTGTATATCTTATATTAGCACACGTATGTGTAGTCTCATGGCTTCCCTGGTGGCTCAGACAGTAAAGAATCTACCTGCAAAGCGGGAGACCTGGGTTCAGTCCCTGGTTTGGGAAGATACCCTGGAGGAGGGCATGGAAACCCACTCCAGTACTCTTGCCTGAAGAATTCCATGGACAGAGGAGCCTGGCGGGCTACAGTCCATGGGATCGCAAAGAGTCGGACACAACTGAGTGGAATCTCACGGACTCTCACGCTGTGATTTAATTTGTCCCTTTTCTTATGACCATGCCCTCACTATTTATTTATTATGAATACCCTCACACAAGTTCACCTTCTTGGATGCTTTCTCCAACATTCAGGACTACCTCGTTCTCTTTGGCCTCCAATAAGCTAAGGATTAACCTTCTACCACCTCTCTATTGAAGTCTGAGCCAGGAGATCATTTCTGAAGTTGAGTTTACTTATTTGGCTTTGCTGTTTGAAGTTACTTTATGACGTAGCCCAACTAACTTATCTCCTTACCAGTGGTTTAACTTGCAAAGTGGAAAGGGAATATTAATAGTATAAGTATAGAATGGTCTCAGGCTTTCAAATGCTATATTCATTTTTTTTCTTATGTCCTTAAATATCAACCATCAAGTCAATAAGCCACTATTTGGCATTACTGGTCAATATGCAAATATAGCTTCATCTGAATGGGCATTTCTGATAGATTGCATTGAGTTACTGGGCTGTTTGTTGAATTCCACATTTATACGGGAATCAGTTCAAGACTTTAATTATGTGGAGTTTTGAAATACCCAAACTCAGATATTTGCATAGGTCTATTCGGTTTAATCCACGGTTCTCTATCAAGGTTGAATTCCCTTGGAATCTTACTTGCTATCAAGATGGATGAATGTCAGAAAATCAGACTAAACTTCTGTCATTGCAGTGCATCTAAGCTGCCATAATATAGACAGGTTTAAAAGTTCTTCCTAAGAATTCAAAAATTCATAAATAAATTTATGACAAATTTGCCTCCTCTCTTCATCCTTATTTATTGCAATCTTCTGACCTCCAAGTGAGTTTCCTACTTATGTGGAGCAATTAGAATTTCTGCTTGCTGTTTTACTCTTCACCCCAATTCTTACCATCAGCTTGGGTTACATCAGTGTCCAGGTGAGGACCCACTAGTCATCCTACCTCATAGCTCCTTAACCTCCACGTAGACCAGTGACCTTGGTTACCAAGACCATCTCCTGGACCTTGTGATAGCCAAAAATCACCCCACCTCTGACACACCTCTGTTCTTTTTTCAAACTACAATTTCCTATTCTTTCAGCTCTTGTTCTCATTCTATACCTTGTTTTCCTCTGTCTTCTGCACCAATGCCATTTTATTTCTTACTATGCTATTCAAAAAGGAAGCTCCTGATTGTAAAATACATCATTATTTTATGTACCACTGGTGAAAATAACCATGTCAGTTAAACAACAGCTCAGTGATTTCTTATCACTTCTAATTTTTATTTTATAGTTACGGAAAAAGCTCTTTTAGACTTACGTATTATTTTTATTATGTAGCAGTCTCAGGCATCTATTAGTAAAGGAACTTGCCCACAATAAGTGTCTGAGTTTTCTGAATCACTTTTCAAAGTAGTCATTGATACCTATGGCTTGCCATGTAAAGTCGTCCTCTGGGTTAACCCTAGCACTGGCGATGGAGCAATTTTTAAGACAGTGTCACTGCTGTCTCTGTAGCTTTCTCCAAGACAATGACAGCCATTTTGTAAGTTTTGATGCTGACATGTTATTGATCATACCAGAAAGTATCAATGGAAGGTTTTTGACAACAATAAGTGCTCATATTTCTTTCTCAAATGGTCTTCAAATGATCTGTTACCTGAAATGTCAAGGAGATGCCATGTCCAGTCATAACACCAGAAAAAGCCATCATATCACCATCCTTTCCAGCGAACTTGT
The DNA here is from genome assembly GCF_054371585.1 of Giraffa tippelskirchi. Lineage (NCBI taxonomy): Eukaryota > Metazoa > Chordata > Mammalia > Artiodactyla > Giraffidae > Giraffa > Giraffa tippelskirchi. The sequence goes on from NC_137285.1 coordinate 55,629,169, forward strand.
CTTTAATTGTTAATATACAAGTCTGTGAAATGGATCAAAAGCTAATCATTGGGTGGGTTATATGAGGTTCATAGAAGTCTATTCCAGGTAACCGTTAGTGGTTTCCACTTCTGTTTTTCCTGGTGCTCCTCACGAAGCTCTTCTGGCCCAGAGGAATCCACTTCCCTTAAGTTTGAGAGTAGTTCTTATGGCTGTGAATTCCTTTCCCCTTTAGGCTAAGCCTATATTTTACATTCCTCTTTTTCTTTCTCTTCCCCTTCCCTCTGTTCCTTTCTTTCTTTTTTTTTTTTTCTGAACAGTTTGGTCCTAAAGCTGTTAAGTGGGGGCACAACAAGGTAGGTGTCTGAACCTAAGGTGAGGTGGGAGGTGGACCCCAGACTGGGCTATGGGAGGTTGAGCAGGGTACCCACGGGAGGCAGTCCTGCAGGCAGTGTCGGAGGACGCCTGTGCAGGGGAGGGGACAAAGGAGAGCTGGGGTTAGGGTTACACAGGTGGACTAACCAAAAGTGACCAGAGAGCCAGTTTTTTTTTGTTTTTTTACTATTGGAGAATGGACTTAGAGATATGGAAAAGGAGAAAATTAGAACTAACACCACGCTATTGGATTGGAATCAGCAGTAACAGTGTGTATCAAAAATGTGAATAGATGAAAAAAATAGAGACACTGGGAATCTCCTCATGGTCCAGTGGTTAAGACTTGGCATTTTTATGGCCATGGCCCGGATTTGATCTCTGGTGGGGGAACTAAGAACCCACAGGTTGCATGATATGGCCAAAAATAAATAAATAAATACATAAAAATATAGATATAAATGTGTGTAAGAATCTCTGTTTATGTGTGTATAGGTCTGTGTGCATGCATGCTAAGTCGCTTCAGTCGTGTCCAACTCTGTGCAGCCCTATGGACAGTAGCCCTCCAGGCACCTCTGTCTGTGGGATTCTCCAGTCAAGAATCCTGGACTGGGTTTCCATGCCCTCCTCCAGGGGATCTTCCTAATTCAGGGATCAAACCCACATATCTTACATCTCCGGCATTGGCAGGCAGGTCCTTTACCACTCGTGCCACCCAGGAAGCCCGTATAGGTGTAGATGCACACGTGTATTCCCTAATTCTGTACATGGAAAGGGCTTGGAATCATTCATCTGAGCACATCCAGCTCTCAGAATGTACCTCCTAAATGTTGTTCTTTCACCAAAAGGAACCAAGGATCCTTAGAGAAATGACTGATTTCAGGGCTGGTAGGGAAAGTACAAGATGAGTCTGGAATATCTTATTTATGCCAGAAAGCAAGGAAGTGTTTCAGGAATGGTAGGTTCATGTCAAAAAAGACATGAAAACTAGCTTAAAGGGGCTGCCACTGGCCAAATCTGGGTTTGTTTAAGGACACCCATAAATAATGATAGTAATGGATTATAACCTACTGAGTAAAGAAATCATGAATCCATTCTGATATAAATTAATGAATGAATAAATTGAAAGTTTGATGAGAAATAGCAAATTTACTTATTAGTTACATGGGGGAGAAGCATAGCTTTAAAGTGAAGAAAACTGGCAGATACTACTTTCAATCAAGCAATCAAAGTCAACATCATCAGTAATGGGATAAACTGAAATCACCCGATATGTTGGATTAAGAAGACGGTAGCATCACAGTGATTTTCCCGTCAAAGACACATAAGCTGAATCTCACATCATGAGGAAACAAGAGACAAGCCCAAACCGTGGGACATATAACAAAATAACAATATTGTAATCTTCAAAAGACTCAAGGACCAGAAAAGCCAGGGAAGACCGTGGCATGGTTCCAGACTGAAGGAGGCCTGACAACAAAATGGAGCTTGGGATTTTGGACAGGATCCTTTTGCTGAAAACGACTGATGGGACATTTGGCAAAACTTGACTACGAGTGGAGGACTAGATGGCAGTAACCCGCCTGCCAATGCAGGAGCTGCAGGAGACATGGGTTCGATCCCTAGGTCAGGAAGATCCCTTGGAGGAGGAAAATGGCAACCCACTCCAGTATTCTTGCCTGGAGAATCCGATGGACAGAGGAGCCTAGTAGGCTACTGTCCACAGAGTCACAAAGAGTCGGACACGACTGAGCCCACATGCACAGGCACATGGGCAATGTCTCGAGTTAATTTTCTAATTTTGTGGCTATCTTCTGCTTATGTGGGAGAAAGTTCCTGTTTCTAGGAAATACATACTAAAGAATTTTGTATTCTCTACATACAGTTATGGACACAAAGAGTCGGACACGACTGAGCGACTGAGCTGATGGTGCATCAGGTCCGCAATTTACTTAGACATAATTAATAGGGTTAAAGGGGTAAAAGTTTTGTTTTTCCTTTGTGATGTAATTACAGCTTTTCTATAAGTTTGAGATGTTTAAAGATTAAAAATATATAAAGAGGGAGAAGAAAAAATATTGCCACCTGTTTAAACCTCAGGTACTTATAACTGAATTCACCCCAAACAGAAGTGAGCACTCTCCTTTTGTTCCTTTCCTGATTCACAATTTTGCTTATTGGTATTTTCACCAAAGCATTTCCTAAAGCTGGAAACCTTAGGCTCATTCCTAATGTCTTCTTCTCTCTCTCCCACATCTAAGCTTTACCTCTTCTGCCTCAGAAATATCCCTTAATTTGAAACCATCTTCTCCACCCCCATGGCCACAATCCCCATTCGTTGTCCCTGACATCACCCACCAGTCTTTCTGCCTCCAACCTCTCTCCTCTACAGCCCTGGTGGCAATTATCTTACTAAAAGGGGATGTTTTCATGTCATCCCCCTGCTCAGAGACATGTCTGGCTTGCATGTCTGCATGTTTCAGGATAGAATCTAGCACTAGTTACATTAGTTTTCCAAGGCATCCCCAATCCCAGCCAACCACTGTCATCTTCTCTCCTGCACCCCCTGAATCACTACAACCAGCTGCCCACACTGCTGCACCTTCCTCAGACATACCTGCCCTTCCTTGACTTTGTGTTTTTGTGGATGTTGTCTGATTCCCTAAAATGGCTCCTGTGCTGCCTTTAGAGTAGGGGACATACACTGGAAGGCCCACAAACGGAATCTGGCCCCCAGAATATTTTGTCTGTCTCCCCACTAAAAGGGGGAACATACATCCTTTAGGTGGGAGAACTTTGCTCCGCAGCTCATCATGAAACCATCCATGTGGACTTCACAGGTTCATTTGACTTTCAATACTCATCTCTTCTGAAGCCTTTCCTGACTTCTCCTCTTCAAGCCTCCACTCATCACCCCCAAGAAAGCACTGACCACATCATCCTGAGATTTCTGCTGCATGTTGCTCAGTTCTGTGGGAATAGCAGCAAGAACCAACCTAGATTCTACAGAGCGAAATCTATCTAGACAGACACTGGACTGAGAAACAGTAGCCAGGGATTCAGAAGTGATTCGGCCCTGACGTGGAACACTGCTGAGCTCCAAAGGCAGAATCTTGAGCCCTCATTTTCATATGATCCCAGATCATACATATTTTTGAAGAAAGTTCCAGAGGGAAGCTAGTACTTTGAAAGTTTCTTTTATCCCCTTTGAGAAAGTGTTGACCCTAAATATTTGGCCTGGACTGCAGATTTTGTCTAATTAGGCCTTTTGGAGAATTGTGAAGCAGAATGTGAGCTTTTTCTTAATTTGGGTGCTTTCTCATTCCATTTCTGCTTCAGCTCTTCTGGCCTTCAGACAGAAAGCAAGCAAATGAAGAAGTGTTCTCTCTGTATATGATTATCCCACCCAACAAAGCAGCAAACAGATTTGTTACGACAATTAAAAAGCCTTTTGGTTATGTGTGGTGTGTGTGTTAGTCACTTTAGTCAGTCCTAACTCTTTGCGACCCTGTGAACTGTAGCCTGCCCGACTCCCCTGTCCAGGAATTCTCCAGGCAAGAATACTGGAGTGGGTTATATGAATCAACATCAAACTTTGGCTCCTATGGAAATGGGCATAAAGGATTTACGTGATTCCACCAATCCTGTATGAATACTTATGTTTTGCTAAATTTTTTGGATTTGAATTTTAAAACCCACATTTTTAGAGGATTTGAGAAATTAAGAAGCATAACAAGCAGGCGAACAGAAATGCAGAAACAACAAGAGTGCTCACCAGGTGGATTTCCTGGATGCATTCATAGTTCTGTTTGCTCCCATCAGAAATCAGAGCTCATAAATGCCAGTCATCACAGGGATGGCAAACAGATGCCAAACACATGTGGTTCCCTTTACGAATGATCTTCCTTGGGGTGTTCCCTGTACTTCTGACAGTCCTCTCTCTGCGTCCAACTCTTGGATTCCTTAGATGAAACCAGGTTCCTTTCCTTCCTGCAGTGGGAAAGAGGGAGGCGGGTTGAAAAAGGAAGGGGGTGTGGCTTTTGTGAGTTATCAGGGAGTGACACTCAATTTCTAAATCAGATCCCTTGTTCATCTACTGAGAAAGCCACAAATTGCTGAGTCAAATTCTGGGGGCGGTCAAACTCAGCAAATTCTATTTTTTCATTTTATTGTTTTCTATTGAATAGAGTTGGTAGAAAGTTGCGATTTGTCAACATCTAGAAACAGGGCTTACAAAAATTTGGTTATAGGATAGGGATTTGTCTGCCAGTGGAGGGGACACAGATTTGATCCCTGGTCTGGGAAGATTCCACTTGCCAAGGAGCCGCTAAGCCCATGCGCCATGACTGTTGAGCGTCGTGAGTCTCCAGCTACTGAAGCTTGTGCAACTGGAGCCTAGGTCCCGCAATGAGAGAAGCCACCACGACGAGAAGCCTGTACACCACAAGGAAGAACAGTCCCCGCTCGCCACAGCTAGAGAAAGCCCTCACGCAGCAGTGAAGACCCAGCACAAACAAAAATAAATACATAAATAAATTTTTTAAAAATTTACTCTATAATTAAGGATGGTGACGGTAACCCCTAAGAATGTTTCAGATGGGACAATCTGTATAGACTTTTTGGTGACAAGTGGGCTTATTAGTTTAAAATGTTGAGCTCAAATAAATATAATAAGCCTTGGCTCCCAGTTTTTTCTAATTACCTTGAAATTTGTTATATACATATATATGCCATTATAATTATATATTAACATATATAATAAATACATATATAATTCTAGATGTCTCTGCCTAGACCTATCTCTTAGGACCTTTTAAACTTGTGATGTGTGTGTGTATGTGTGTGAGCTCAGTCGTGTTCTGACTTTTTGTGACCCCATGGACTGTAGCCCACTAGGCTTTTCTGTTCATGGAAGTTTCCAGGCAAGAATGCTGGAATGAGGGTAAATAGCATGCCACTGAGCAACCAATTCTTTGGCATTGCCTTTCTTTGGGATTGGAACGAAAACTGACCTTTTCCAGTCCTGTGGCCACTGCTGAGTTTTCCAAATTTGCTGGCATATCGAGTGCAGCACTTTCACAGCATCACCTTTGAGGATTTCAAATAGCTCAACTGGAATTCCATCATCTCCACTAGCTTTGTTCATAGTGATGCTTTCTAAGGCCCACTTGACTTCACATTCCAGGATGTCTGGCTCTAGGTGAGTGATCACACCATCGTGATTATCTGGGTCGTGAAGATCTTCTTTGTACAGTTCTTCTGTGTATTCTTGCCACCTCTTCTTAATATCTTCTGCTTCTGTTAGGTCCATACCATTTCTGTCCTTTATAGAGCCTATCTTTGCATGAAATGTTCCTTTGGTATCTCTAATTTTCTTGAAGAGATCTCTAGTCTTTCCCATTCTGTTGTTTTCCTCTATTTCTTTGAACTGATCGCTGAGGAAGGCATTCTTATCTCTCCTTGCTATTCTTTGGAACTCTGCATTCAGATGGGAATATCTTTCCTTTTCTCCTTTGCTTTTCGCTTCTCTTCTCTTCCCAGCTATCTGTAAGGCCTCCTCAGACAGCCATTTTGCTTTTTTGCATTTCTTTTCCATGGGGATTTTCTTGATCCCTGTCTCCTGTACAATGTCACGAACCTCCATCCATAGTTCATCAGGCACTCTGTCTATCAGGTCTAGTCCCTTAAATCTATTTGTCACTTCCACTGTATACTCATAAGGGATTTGATCTAGGTCATACCTGAATGGACTAGTGGTTTTCCCTACTTTCTTCAATTTAAGTCTGAATTTGGCAATAAGCAGTTCATGATCTGAGCCACAGTCTGCTCCTGGTCTTGTTTTTGCTGACTGTATAGAGCTTCTCTGTCTTTGGCTGCAAAGAATATAATCAATCTGATTTCGGTGTTGACCATCTGGTGATGTCCACGTGTAGAGTCTTCTCTTGTGTTGTTGGAATAGGGTGTTTGCTATTACCAGTGCGTTCTCGTGGCAAAAGTATGCCAAAGCCTTTGACTGTGTGGAACACAATAAACTGTGGAAAATTCTGAAAGAGATGGGAATACCAGACCATCTGACCTGTCTCTTGAGAAACCTGTATGCAGGTCAGGAAGCAACAGTTAGAACTGGACATGGAACAACAGACTGGTTCCAAATAGGAAAAGGAGTACGTCAAGGCTGTATATTGTCACCCTGCTTATTTAACTTATATGCAGAGTACATCATGAGAAACGCTGGGCTGGAAGAAACACAAGCTGGAATGAAGGTTGCCGGGAGAAATATCAATAACCTCAGATATGCGGATGACACCACCCTTATGGCAGAAAGTGAAGAAGAACTAAAGAGCCTCTTGATGAAGGTGAAAGAGGAGAGTGAAAAAGTTGGCTTAAAGCTCAACATTCAGAAAACTAAGATCATGGCATCTGGTCCCATCACTCCATGGGAAATAGATGGGGAAACAGTGGAAACAGTGTCAGACTTTATTTTTTTGGGCTCCAGAATCACTGCAGATGGTGATTGCAGCCATGAAATTAAAAGACGCTTACTCCTTGGAAGGAAGGTTATGGCCAACCTAGATAGCATGTTTAAAAGCAGAGACATTACTTTGCCAACAAAAGTCCGTCTAGTCAAGGCTATGGTTTTTCCAGTGGTCATGTATGGATGTGAGAGCTGGACGGTGAAGAAAGCTGAGCACCGAAGAATTGATGCTTTTGAACTGTGGTGCTGGAGAAGACTCTTGAGAGTCCCTTGGACTGCAAGGAGATCCAATCAATCCATCCTAAAAGAGATCAATCCTGGGTGTTCATTGGAAGGTCTGATGTTGAAGCTGAAACTCCAATACTTTGGCCACCTCATGCGAAGAGTTGACTTATTGGAAAAGACCCTGATGCTGGGTAGGATTGGGAGTGGGAGGAGAAGGGGACGACAGAGGATAAGATGGTTGGATGGCATCACCGACTCGATGGACATGGGTTTGGGTAGACTCCAGGAGTTGGTGATGGACAGAGAGGCCTGGCGTGCTGTAATTCATGGGGTCGCAAAGAGTCGGACACGACTGAGCGACTGAACTGAACTGAGCAACCAATCCAGTGGCCTTCACTGGTGTTCTATAGCCTCCAGTTCTGAGATGCCATCACATGCAAGATATACCTAAGAATCTATCAAGAGGCAACATCTCCATTACATTGAATATGCATTTGATTTTATGATAAATCCTTATTTTAGAAATTTTGTTAAGTCATAGGGAGAAGAGGGGAGAAATGCATCTTAAAATGGGGGTGGAAAAATACTTGGAGAGAGTTTGCTCTTACAAAATGGCATCTATTTTAAGGTCATAGAAAGATCTCCTAGAACCCAGTGGCAGGAAGTACAGGAAGACCTGGTAAGAATCAGGCAGTCACTCAGCACAGGACTGAAGTGTTGGTGTGGTCTTCTCTCTACCACTCTTTCCAGTGTACCTTTCTGCCAACCTTCCCATTCACCACTCTGAACTTCTGCCCGCCTATCATTCCAGCTTTGACTTTTCATGGTGCCAAATTTGGGCTCCATTTGACTGATTCCTGCTGCTCAGAGCCTTATTTTTAAAGTGTTCCAAAATTTAACAGGAGGAATCTGATTGGCTCAACTTGGGTTAGGTAGTCTCTCCTTGTCTAATCAGGTTTGGTCATGGAGTTTGGGTTGCCTAATAAAAATTGGGGCACACAGACTCATCATCAAAGTATGGGTGGATCTAGGCCTTGGAATATGGTAGGGGAGATAATGGTTATTATTGTATGAAAATCAAGGATGTGTAGGGAAATTTTCAAGTCCGTAGATTTTTGGAGTTAAATGAAAGGTGGTCATAAGCACCTTGGCTTGTATTTGAAAATGACGGAAGCAGTTCTGTTTACTGCTCACCTAACGAGTGCCTATTGCTTTAAGATGGGAAGCTCCATCCTGCAGACTATAAGCTACATCCTCTGCCATCGAAAATGTCAAATAGTTAAAGCTACAGGACACTGGGTTTATATAATATACAATTTGTGTGACACACTCTCTTAAGTTTTTAATTTTAACACAAGACACATAGTGAAACAGTTTTCTTCCACTGCTTGTGGGAGTGCCAATTGTCTGAATCCTTTTAGAAAGCCATTTGGAAATGTGTATGTATCAAGAAATTTAATGGTCCATAACTTCATTTTGAATTTAATTTGAGGCTTCTTTGAGCTGGTTACATAGTTGGTGCTCAATGAAAGCTTGTTGAGAAATTACAGTTGACCCTCTGTATCTACAGATCAACCAACTGGAGAGCAAAAATATTCGAAAAAAGAATTCCAGAATATTCCAAAAAGCAAAACTTGAATTTGCTGTGTGGCCAACTACTTATATTATATTAAGTATTATAAGTAACCTAGAGGTGACTTTGGAGAAGGAACTGGCAACCCACTCCAGTGTTCTTGCCTGGAGAATCCCAGGGACGGAGGAGCCTGGTAGGCTGCCGTCTATGGGGTTGCACAGAGTCGGACACGACTGAAGTGACTTAGCAGCAGAGGTGACTTAAAGTACACAGGAAGATGTGTGTAGGTAACGTGCAAATGCTGTCCCATTTTATGTAAAAGAATTGAGCATCTGTGGATTTTGGTATCCGAGGGAGTCCTGGAGCCAATCCCCCTCAGATACTGAGAAGTGACTGTAGTTTACATTTTATTTGCTTTTAACATCCTGTCCTTTCATGCGTTTATGTTTAACTTGCCTTACTGTGTGAGGCATATCACACTTATGTTTGAATGAATAAAACAACAGTTTCAAGAGCAGGATAAATGTGTGCATGCAGTTTGGGCAATTGAACCCAAATTGCATGAAAATGGAGCTCTGTGCTAGTTGGCTTGTGAATACAGGTGTCCAATGTGAGCTTTAGGATGTGATGATTGAAGGCAAACTTGGGGAAAGGGCACTGATGAGAGGTTGAGGTTTTATTATGTCCACCCTTGAGTGAAATTTCATCGTCCCAGAGTTTTCTTGGTCTGGCTCAATTCACTTTCTTGGGCAGCCAAAACTCATCACCTCACCCACCAATCAAAAGACAGGTCTCCTTCCTTTGACACTGGCTCTTTGTCAGCAGCTGGAGAGACGACGGTGGAGTAGGCTATTTCTTCCCTGCTATAGGCCTTTCCTTTCCCTACTCTTGCTCCCACATATTTTATGGTATTCTGCTACACCACGTTGTTTCTGTGGAAGTTTCATTTACAGAGTCGTCCTCCAGTGAGATCATGTGTTGTTCATTCCAGGCTAATATGATAGATCTTCCCTCCGTCCCAGTTTTATAGAGATAAAATTGACATGAAACATTATATTCCTTTTAAGTGCATGACATGATGACTTGATATATGTATGTATTGCAAAATGATCACCACAATAAATTTAGTTAACATCCATCACCATTCATAGTTACGATTTTTTTTCTTGTGATAAGAACCTTTGAGATTTACTCTCAGCTACCTTCAAATATACATATAGCATTAAAAACTATAGTCATCATACTGTGCATTTCACCCCAAGAACTTATTTATCTTATAACTAGAAGTCTGTACCTTTTGATCACCTTCACCAATGTTTCCCATCTCCTGCTTCTTGCCTCTGGCCACCACCAATCTGTCAGCAGGAGGTCTTATGATCTGATTCCAGGCATCCTTTTACAGAATTGCACAAATGTTGGTCCCTGACTTTGGAAAGGATTTGTCATCGTGCTTTCTTTTTTTTACTTTTTAAAAATATTTTTAAAATTTATTTTTTATTTTAATTTTGGTTGCACTGGGTCTTTGTCCCTCTGTGCAGGCTTTCTCCAGTTACGGAGAGCAGGGGCTACTCTCCAACTGTGGTATACAGGCCTAGTTGCTGCGAGGCATGTGGGATCTTCCTGGACCAGGGATTGAACTGGTGTCCCCTGCCTTGCAAGGTAGACTCTTAATCACTGGACCACAAGGGAAGCCCCATGTCATCATGCATTCCTGTGCACACATCAACGCGTAGATCATTTCTTGCTTACTCTGGGACTGTTGTTCCTAAGGCAGCAGTGGAGATTGGTGAACGCCAAGGTTCTGCTTCCTCATTATAGACAAATTGAGCTAGACTGCCATCTTTACCTGTGGTTTGTCAGGAGCAAGACAAATCTAACTTGAGCTCCCCATCCTTTGGGGTATGCAGACATACATATGCATGGTAATAACATTTTCTGCTTGACATATTAAATTTAGATGTTCTTAACATAATGTGGAAAGTCATCACTGAGTAAAAGAACTCAGCATTTGACTGTGAAATTACTTAAAATAACTTAAAAATTCAATATTAATTGAATTCAGAGTTTTTTTAGTTATTAGGTTTTCAAGATTCCAATGAAATCTTTAACTACATTTGTCACGAGAAATGCCAGCAGCCATTGGCAGGTTTGCATGATCTATACTAAAGAATCCTTTATTAAAGGCCCCTACAGATCCCATACATGTACTTCTTTTCTCATCAAGATTCCTATGTCTTTATATTACAAAAGAAGCCAGTTAGATTGAGTTTTGGGGTACTGAGGTGAATTTGTGAGGAGAAGTAAGGAAGAGAGGAAAATAATTTTATCTACATTGGTTGTGAAACAAAAGTTCTAAGTAGACCCCTGCCACACATCAGCATAAAGGTGAGTTGCTATAGTTCAATTTATTCATACAGTTTATATGTTAAAATTGTAATTCTAACTCCTTTCCTGCTAAAATGTGTAATTTCTAAGACTTGATGATAGAGTGACAAGATGACCCTTCAGGTCTCCTGTTAGTTCTGCCAAGGGATAACTGCAGGCTTATCTACCCATTCCAGACTCTTTAGCATCCCAGGAAGCCTTGACCTTGTATCCCTTTGTCCTTGAGCTCCCACAGAATGAAAGGCAGGTCTGGCTACTGGGTCACCATGCAGAATGTTAGCCTGCCAGAATGCCATGAACACTTTTATTAAGATTTCTATCACCCACCTGTTTTTTTTAATACATGTAATTTTATTCATTTATTTTTGTCTGCACTGGGTCTTTGTTGTTGCACGAGGGCTTTCTCTAGTTGTGGCAGGCGGAGACTACTCTTTGTTGTGGTGTGTGGGCTTACTGTGGTGGCTTCTCTTGTTGCGGAGCACAAGCTCTAGGCCGACAGACTCAGCAGTTGCGGCTCACGGGCTCCTAGAGTGTGGGGTCAGTAGTTGTGGCCCAGCTGTTCCGAAGCATGTGGAATCCTCCCAGACCAGGGATTGAACCAGGGTCCCCTGCATTGGCAGGCAGACTCTTATCCACCCCGCCACCGGGCAAGTCCCTCACCCACCTGTTTTTGTGGTCAATTCCTAAGTGCAGCAACAAAGGGGAACTTTCACCCCGTCCCTGCACCACACTCCTTCCTGGAAGTGAGAAAGCCATGGGCATTGGTACACACATTCAGAACGAGAGGTGCTTGCTTCCTGTAGTCTTGTGATCACTGAAGGTTTGAGGGTGAACAAAGAGCTTTCCCTGGGAATCACTCTGAGGCCCTGAGACTAGATTTGAAACTAGTCCCTTATTGTTCAAGGTCAGGAGATACGAAGAGCTGATGATGTCAACACCCACTGCACGTGTACAGTCGTCTCAACCCCGCATTCTGCCTTGAGTCACATGGAAACAAGGCAGAATCTCAAATTCAGTATGCCATCATTTTCAATCCTGCTTAAGTAAATAGTTTTGGAAAAGGTAAACATTTCACTCTTCCTGTCAAGTTTAAGGTGTTCCAGTCTCTGCTTTCTGGTGGGTACAGCAAGAAACAGGAAGTGCCAGTATTCAGCCAGGATGAAACATCTGTACTTAAAGCTATTTCTCTGTGACCAGGCAAAGTCGTAACAGAGAACAATAGATTTTTATCTTAACTACTTGGTAAGCCACATAAACACTTAAACTCTAAATAAAAATATATTCATATATATGGCTACAGAGGAGTATTTTTGTTTGTTTATTTTGTTTACTTTGACTTTAACCATTTTTAATAATTTTTAAAACATGGATATAAAAACATCTTTTTGGTAAGTGAAAGTGTTTATTCTCTGGAAAGTTTTAAAAGGAGGCTTTCCTAAGTTTTATATCTTTAGAAGTTTTTTTTTTTTTAAGTGTTCTATTTTATTTAGCAGAGGAGAATTCAACAAAGTTCTGCAAAACATCGCTTTAACTTGCAATTGGTTGTGATTACACTTAAAATGCTTACTTACTCTTCAGTTAAACGCATTAAATACTGTTGTTTCAGTGGTCCTTGCTGTGTCAAACTATTATTTCTGGCATTTCAATATAAGCATGAGGTCAAGAAGAATAGAGAACACCAAATAAATTTCTCAGCAGAAATTTCAGCTTCCTTTCTCCTATATGTTCAGACTTCTGATTTCCAGGAGAAAAAAAGGAAATCTTATAGGCAGATAAAGTTGTCTGAATTTTGCTATCACTTCTGCTCATGGCTTTAAGAACACTAAGTACATGAAATTCTATACCATAGTGGATAGTTTTATATAGTAGAGACTGACTATAAATCTTCCTAGCTTATACAAGGCTAAACAAAAATCTGAAAATAAAATGGATTTTAAATCCTCAACTCATATTCTCTCTGAGTCCTCTCTTATGTAATTCTCCTACAGGAAAACGTACTCCACGACATCTCATTTCCAGAGCTCTCATTGACTGGTGCTTTCCAAACTTCGATGCCTGAATGTCTTTAAAAATGTTTAATCACCATAATGCATAAAACAGTGTGGAGCAGTCTGACATTGTATGTCTCTGTGTGGTTGAAAAAAATGCAAAAATAAATTGTTTGTATGGTGCTGAAAATGGAGGTTGGGATTAAATTGACCTCAGGTTAATGATAGGATGAAGATCAACTGTCAAGTAGCAAGAAAACGTTATAGCCTTGGCAATAATTAATGTTGAACAATGACTGGAGTTCAGATTATTGTAATGAGAGATGATACGCTGTTCTGACTATCCAGAGGTCAATGTTACTTGGTTTCCTAGGCTTAGGAGTAAATAAGGAGGACTTTCGAGTAAAAACAATGTAACTAGATACAATGAGCCTGGGGTGACCCAAGGTTCGTGGGAGACGTTGTTAGTATGTATAAAAAGTTTATAAAATATGTAACAACCAATGTCTTGCGGAAGTTGGTGCCTGATGGGGTGTGGGTGTGTGGGTGTGGGAGCCTGGGGAGCTAGGGAGGTGTTATCTAACTGTAGAAAACAGACCAAGGTTACAGTTTTCAGAGTCCCCATGTGTTGGCAGTTATCCTATAATTTTAATGAATCTTTTTTTGAATCCTTCATTTTCTGAATGGCACCATTCTTTCCATCATATATCATCATTGTCCTTGCTCTGATAATGTATTACATTAATGTATCATTAAAGCAACAGATGTATTAGAGTAATACATTATCAGAGCAAAGCACTCTGGTGGTGATGTATTTCACAAAAGATGGCTCCATCTTGGACAGAACAGGTCTGGAAGCTACAGTCAGAACAACCAGACAAAGTTGAGTCCATGGCACGTGTTCATTGGCACCGAACACGTCTCTAGCTGTACGTTGTGACCCAAGGATAATACTCAGTCTTGTTTCTATTGGATAGTTGACTCTTCATCAAAATCCTTGGATATGGTGAGTCCCATTTCTGGAAAACAGTGTGGAATGAAAGTCTTCTATGAGAGAGGAATGTTAGTAGGCAATGGATTGTTCAACACTGCTCCGTTTCTGGGAAGTTCATCTGGGAATGCAAACCTGAGTCTCACAGTCAGATTGACAACTGTGCCATTTGCTGACACAGAAAGGCAGCTGTATTTGCCTTCCCCGCCACCTCACTATAAGCATCATTTTCCCTCAATACTTCATCAAGTCCTTTAACCAGGACAGGTGCTTTCAAAACCAAACATCTGGTCTACATTTAAAGAGAAATTTACAAGATGCTCAAGATCTCCAGGAAAACTAAAATAGAAAAAAAAAAAATGGTAAAGAGAAAAAAACAATATACTTCATCTGAGATGGGCATATGTGAGTTCTGCCACCACTGACCAGAGAAATGGTACGCAGATGGGAGGAAAGATGAACTTCAATACTTACTGCACTTTCAGATAAAGATGAGTGTGTCTTTAATAGTTTGTCTTTCATCATCTTCATTCTGTCAAAAGTGCGTTTAGGAATTCAGGATACGGGGAGGGTTGGACCAGCAGGATCTTGAGATCACAGTGGGTATGCTGACATGTTTACGGGCAGATGGTGCCATGATCTGTGCTGAGATTTTTCTGGCAAGACCCCAATCACATTACTGCTATCATGGTGCAGGAATCAGATTTTTCATTCACTGCCACCATTTGCAGCTGGCTTCCCTAGTGTCTCAGTGGTAAAGAATCCGCCTGCCAATGCAGGAGACATGGATTCGATCCCTGAGACAGGAAGATCCCTTGGAGAAGGAATTGGCAACTCAATTCTGTGTTCTTGCCTGGGGAATCCTGTGGACAGAGGAGCCTAGTGGGCTACAGTCCATGGGGTCACAAAGAGTTGGGACACGACTTATTGAGTGAGCATGCATGCACACACGCTTTGCAGCTACTAGACCAGCAAAAAATTAAAGGAAAGGAACCAAATATTTATTTATAATAACTTAAAGGCAAACTGGCTAGAATTTGCCATTGATGGGATGATTTCCATTACTTAGGGTGTGTGTGGTGGGGGAGGGGTAATACTTTCTAAGTGGTGACCTCTTGCATCTAAGTGAGCCAGAGAAAAAGGGGTTTTCATTTTAATTCTTTCTCTTTCAGAATTGTCTTGCCCCTCTTTCTCTCTGTTTCAGGGGAAAGCAGTAATCACCTCCTACAGAGAGCCTGTAGCAACAGCCAATACCTTGAGAAACTAACCCTAATGTAGAGAATGGCATCGTAAGGGGTTTCCTTGGCATGTAAAGGAAGGATTTGGGAATGTCCAAAGCAAGGAGCGTATGTACTTGCTACTGTAGTTGTTGTGACTCTTTGTCATGAGACTTTTGCCTAGAATCTTGGTGTGAGATGTTTGTTAACTCACTGGGCATTTTCTGAGTGGATGACTTAGATGAACAGATGGATCCATCCCTTCATGGACTGATTAACTCTTGATGCTTCCCTGGTGCCTCAGACAATAAAGAATCCACCAGCAATGCAGGAGACCTGGGTTCGATCCCTGGGTTAGGAAGATCCCCTGGAGAAGGGAATAGCTACCCACTCCAGTATTCTTGCCTAGAGAATTCCATGGACAGAGGAGCCTGGTGACTACAGTCCATGGGGTCACAAAGAATCAGACATGACTGAGCAAGTAACACACTTTATCTCTTGATAGATTTCCAGACATCCCAGCAGAGAGAAGTAGAAGGAAAAAGTTGTTGTTTTGCCAATTCCAGTTCCTTGCCTAGAAATTACAAAACAAAATACACATGATTTACATGCCTGAAAGAGAAAGAACTCTGAGTGGGACTCATTGCAAAATGCCAACCTTAAATATAAGACACAGAAACAGGCTTGTGAGAAGAGACGGTTATCTCCCACATGAACTTGGGTCCCATAGTGTGTGTATTTACCAGTGACCTTACCACTGTCACTTAGTACTGGATGATATGAGAAATAATCGAGTTCCAGTGTTGTACATTTCACCAGAATAGACTCAGTCCCCACAAGGGGACTGATCTAGCCAGTCCCTGAGGTCCCATAGATTAATTCATTGATTTTAAATATTTTATAAAATGCACCCATCAAAAGGCTAGAAGCATATATCCATCAATTAAAAATTAAACAATCAAGGCAAAACAATACACATACACACACACAACCTCAGCCATGCCATCCATTACTATGAATAAGCCATCAACAGGAGACCAAGGAAAGACAAATAACTTACATCAAGCCTGCAAGTGAAATACATTTATCAGCCCACTTAATAAATGCTTTTTGACATTTAAGAGCCTGTTCCTATGTGGTCCTTTATGAGAGAGATTTACACATGCATACTGTGTGCATTCTCAGAACTTAGAGCCTAAGAGAGAAACGAGCAGAGTCCGCTGAGGGCTCCACGGCATGCTCTACTAACAGGAAATTATTTTCAAATGTAACAGGGATTGACATGTACACACTACTATATATAAAATAGATAACTAATAAGGACCTACTGTAGAGCACATGGAGCTCCACTCAATACTCTGTGATGACGTGCAGGAGAAAAGAATTTAAAAAAGAGTGGGTATCAGTTCAGTTCAGCTGCTCAGTCATGCCCCACTCATTGAGACCCCATGGACTGTAGCATGCCAGGCTTCCCTGTACATCAACTCCCAGAGCTTGCCCAAACTTATGTTCATTGAGTTGGTGATGCCATCCCACTGTCTCATCCTCTGTTGTCCCCTTCTGCTCCTGCCTTCAATCTTTCTCAGCATCGGAGTCTTTTCTAATGAGTCAGCTCTCCACATCAGGTGGCCAAAGTATGGTAGCTTCAGCTTCAGCATCAGCCCTTCCAATGAATTTTCAGGACTGATTTCCTTTAGGAATGACTGGTTTGATCTCCTTGCAGTCCAAGGGACTCTCAAGAGTGGATATATGTAGATGTATTACTGATCCACTTTGTTGTACACCTGAAACTAATAAAACATTGTAAATCAATTATACTCCAGTAAAAATTTTTAAAATAAAATATAACAAATTAATATGGTTGCCTTTGGGTTTTTTCTTACATCATGATCTGAATTTGGAAGATAGATGAGTGAGAATAAGATAAATGAATTAGAGGACTCACATCTTGAGTGTGCAGTGACTCACAGATATTTCTAAGGGGAGTGCAAATTGTTTCCAACTTCCTAGGGCCATTTGGCAATGTATATTTAAAGCCTCAAAATTTTTCATTCCCATTGGCCCAGAAATTCTACTTGCAGAAATTTATTTTAAAGACATAGTTATGGAGTTTGCAAAGATTTAGCAGCAAGAATATTCATTTCAGCATTGTTCATAGGAGCCCTCATTTGTAAACAGTCTAAATGCTGAAAAATATGGTATTATCCATATTAGGGGATCTGTTAGGGGATACCCAAATAGTCAAAGACTATTAAGTTCCTAAGAAATGATGAAGAACAATTAACGAGATTTGAAGATGAAAGAAGTATGCTGTAGAACAGTCTCACTGAATCATCACTTTGTGGTTAAAGAATTACACATACAAATATACATACATATTCTGATTTCTGTGTTCATGTAGACAGTGCAAGACTTCAAGGAAACACAACCAAATATTAACAATGATTATCTCTGTGTGATGAAATTATTGATGAATTTTATTTTAGGTTTGCTTACTTATCTTCATTTCTAAATTGAACTATTTAAAACTGATAAAAAATGTACTGAAGTAGGTGAAAATCAGTTTCAGTAAGGCTGGAGAGTGGAGCACCAAGGAGATAAAGTTGGAGATGGAGCTAGAAGAGCCTTGAAACGAGCGAAGAAATGAGACTTCTTCTTCATATGGAGGAAAAAAGAAAAAAAATACACATACACATACATATATACATACATACACACACACACACACACACACACACACACACATATATAATGGGCTTCCCATGTGGTGCTAGTGGTAAAGAACCCACGTGCCAAGGCAGGAGACAAGAAACATGGGTTCAATCCCCGGGTCAGGAAGATCCTCTCGAGGAGGGCACGGCAACCCACTCCAGTATTCTTGCCTGGAGAATCCCATGGACAGAGGAGCCTAGCAAGCTACAGTCCATAGGGTCTCAAAGAGTTGGATGACTAAAGAATTTAACATGAATAATATATTCCCTGATGGCTCAGATGGTAAAGAATCCACCTGCAATGCTCGAGACCTGAGTTCGATCCCTGGGTTGGGAAGATCCTCTGGAGGAGGGGATAGCAACCCACAACAGTATGCTTGCCTGGAGAATTCCATGGACAGAGGAGCCTGGTGGGCTACAGTTCATGGGGTTGCAAAGAGTCAGACACAACTGAGCAACTAACACACACATACAGGGCATTTTACTGAAGTTGCATAAAATTGAACAAGTGCTGTATACAACATATAAAACAACAGTCTTGCTTTATATTCAAAAGTTAAGCTAATTGGAATCTCCTTCCCCCACCCCACCCATTAAAGCTCTTCATCAAGAGTCACAGGCCATCGGAGCTGGCAGGCTGAGCAGTCTGGAGGCTGTGTTCTCCATGCTCTCAGGACAGCAGCGCCTTCGCCACAACCTTCTGTAAGTGTTCAGCTCTTCACCTGCGTGGGAATGTCTGTGAGAGACCTTATGGCTTTTCCTCTGTTATTTTAACATTTGCTGCCATTATAATTTAAAATGTTCTTTATACCCAACCTATAATCCTGTAACAAGGTCACCCAAGAGTTCATTAAGTGGTGGAGCTGTAAAACACTCAGGAAAGTCGGGAACTTTGGAACAGAACTTGGATGTGCTAAATCTCGATTGAGAAGGCCAGACAACTCCCATGATGCTCTGTGCTGTTAATTTAAGAGAGAGCACTTCAAAATATTAGAGGAAACACAGGGAAAATAAAAAGCAGTCTTAAAGCAAATATACATTGCCGTGTTCTCAGATTTATGCACTTCAAGATTCATCTCCCTCCTGCGCGCACTTTCTATTCAATCCTGTGGGAAAAGCAGGCTTGAATTATGTAAGTTTTGAATTATAGGAGGTCTCCAGGAATACATTCTTTGCATGAAATGTAACCATCTCGTGCAGTGGGGATGGGGTGGGTTGAAGGTGGTGGCGGAAGGTAGAATGAAAGGCAGAGAGGATGCTGAAAAGAGGGTGACAGGAGCACAGGGATTTAGAAGCTCAGAGGGGAAGCTCGAGGGAAGAGGAGATGGGGGCTGGGAGGCAATGGGGAAAGGGCAAGAAGGAATGAAAAGTGACTCATACAAGGCACTGGAGGAATTTACTTACATGGATCACATGGCTTAACTTTCACAATCAGGAGATGGTACTTCTTCTTGACCAGAGAGAAAGACAATGGAGATCCCAAAGAGGCTTGCATGGAAAGACTCCTTTATTTATCCATTTCTTTTTCATTCTTCTGATTGTTCTAAAATGAAACTTTTGATTATAAAAATAACATGTTTAATTTTCTATGTGAAGTGATGTTGCTCAGTTGTGTCTGACTCTTTGCGGCCCCATGAACTGTAGCCCGCCAGGCTCCTCTGTCCATGGTCTATTCCAGGCAAGAATACTGGAGTGGGTTGCCATTTCCTTCTCTGGGGGATCTTCCCAACCCAGGGATCGAATTCGGATCTCCTGCATTGCAGGCAGACTCCTTACTGGCTGAGCCACGAGGGAAGTCCAAATAAGTGAAAGTGAAAGTTGCTCAGTCATGTACTCTTTGCGATCCCATGGACTAGTCCCTGGAATTCTCCAAGCCAGAATACTGGAGTGGGTAGCCTTTACCCTCTCCAGGGGATGTTCCCGAAACAGGGATTGAACCCAGGTCGCCCACATTGCAGGCAGATTCTTTACCAGCTGAGCCACAAGGGAAGCTTAATTTTCTATACTTAATCTTTAAAGACCCTTAGAAAATATTTCATGAAGATAAATACATCTCAGAATATCAATACAGAAAGCCAATAGAAGTGAAGATCCACTAACTGATAGGTAAGACCCTGTTCTCAAACTGCTCCTCTACCACAATGCCCTGAGTTATCTCAAGGGCACCCTTGGGATCTCTGGGTGCCTAAAAGGGATTACAAAAATGATATTCAGCATCAGAAATGACGATCTAAACTGCAAAAATTAAAATTAACCTCAATTTAGGGGGAAAAATAACACATGCTTTGAAAATATAAGTTTAAATAATGAAGAAGTATTTATTGGGTTGGCCAAAAAGTTTGTTTGAGTTTTTCTGTACCATCTAAGAACAAACTTTTTGGGCAGCCCAATAAAATACAATGTGGAAGTCCACCATCCAACAACTTCTCGGTCTCCCACAGCTGAATTCTCTTCCTGAGAGAGAACCGCTGTTAACCATTGAGTTATGACCTTCTCGACATTTTTACACACACAAAAGGATCGTTCTATATCTACTGTTCTGAAACCTGCTCCCCACCCCCATCCAACCATATGTTTTGGACACTGAAGATATGAACCATTTTATCTTTTTTTAAAAACTCCATTTGGTTGTGTCGTGTCTCAGTGGCAGCATGTGGCGTCTTTGGTTGCGGCACACTGACTCTTTAGTTGTGGCATGTGGGGGTCTTAGCTTCCTGACCAGGGATCAAACCTGTGTCCCCAGCATTGCAAAGTGAGTTCTTAACCACTGGGCCACCAGGAAAGTCCCCCCTCCCTTTTTAAAAAATTAATAAACTTCGTCTTTTAGAGAAGTTTTTGGGACACAGCAGAATTGAGCAGAAAGTACTCTCTGCTCCCACATGGCCCCAAGCCCCATACACGTACAACTTCCTCAACGACCCACATCCTGAAGCACAGTGGTCCCTGTGTTACAATCCATGAACCTACGCTGACACATCAATATCGCCGAGAGTCCACACTTTACATTAGGGTTCATTCTTGGTGTCTGTTGTACCTTTTATGGGTTCGGACAAACGTATAATGACATGTATCCATCGTTTTATATATATATACATATTTTAAGATAATGTTCCTTGTTTGTTTTTGCCTGTGCTGGATCTTTGCGGCTGCGCACGCTTTTCTCTAGTTGTGGTGAGCGGAGGCTCCTCCCGAGTTGCTGTGTACCAGCTTCTCATTGTGGTGACTTCTCTTGCTGTGGAGCACGCGTTCCAGAGCACACAGGCTTCAGCAGTTTGGGGCTCCAGGGCTCTAGAGTACAGGCTCAAGAGCTGTGGTGCACAGGCTTAGCTGTTCTTCAGCATGTGGGATCTTCTTGGATCAGGGATTAAACCTATGTCTCCTGCATCGGCAGGTGGATTCTTCACCACTGAGCTGCCAGGGAGGCTCCTATCCACATTTATATATTACACAGAATAGATTCACGGCTCTAAAATCTCTTTATACTCTGTCTATTTATCACTCCCTTCCTAACTGACAAACAATTGAACGTTCAGGAGTTAAAGATTCCAGGGGCACCGGGTCATCAGGAGGCCCCCACAATATTATGAGTTGTATCTCCAGGAGCTTGACCAAATTCCCACAGTAAATATCGCAGAAAAACCCCCCTCATCCTTCCTGCAGAGGGAGGGGGAAGAAGAACTGTTCTGAAATAACACTGGAGAGCTCTGTTCTTCTTGACAAGATCTGCCCTGAGGTGAAGCTCGTTAACCACAGCCTAATTGCTTGGGGTATTACCAAAGCCTGACTGAGGAGGGGAAATACCCCAATCCAACCCTCTCTAGCCACCCTGACACACCCAAGTGGGGAGAAAAAACTGAGAAAGGCTTGTGAAGTTCACAGTCCAGAGGCACAGCCTCACTAAAAGACTAAAATCTAGTCAAAGGATTATGGGATGCTTCTACATGTATCTTTACTTTTCAGGCAGGTTTCTTGTAGACCCCATAGAGTTGGGTCTTGCTTTTTGATCGGCCCGGGCTGTTTCTGCCTCTTAACTGGTGTATTTAGACCATTGACATTTGAAGTGATTATTTATACAGTTGGATTAATATCGGTCACATTATTACTGTTTATTACCCTTGTTCTTTGTTCCGTCTTTGTTTTTCATATTTTTTCTGCCTTTTGTGGTTTTAATTGAGCATTTAAAACAATTTTATTTATCTCATTTCTTAGCATATTAAAAAGTTCACTTTCAGTGGTGTAAGGACCTTACTTGCTTGCTTTGCTTCAGTCATGTCCAACTCTTTGTGACCCTAAGGACTGTAGCCCACCAGGCTCCTCTGTCCATGGGGTTCTCCAGGCAAGAATACTGGAACGGGTTGCCATTTTCTACTCCAGGGGATCTTCCTGACTCAGGGATCGAACCCAGGTCTCTTGCGTCTCCCACACTGGCAGGCGTGTTCTTTACCACTAGCACCACCTGGGAAGTGCCTTAGCATAACAAAATAATTCCATTTCCTCCCTCTTGTCCCTTGTATCATTTCTGCTATTCATTCACTTATATTTAAGCATACAGAAGCAAATATAGATCACATATATATATATATATACATAAGACATATACATAATCAAATACATAGTGTCTATTATTATTTTAACAAACTTGTCTGTTAGACCGATTAAAAATAAGAAAAACAAAAGTTTTATTTCCCTTCCCTTATTTATTCCCTGATGTTCTTCTTTTCTCTATGTAGACCTAAGTTTCTGAGCTATGTCATATTCCTTCTGTCTGAAGAACTTTCTACCATTTCTTGCAAGGCAGGTCTACTTACAAGAAATTCTCTCAGTTTTGGTTTGAGAAAGTCTTTGTTCTTCCCTCGTTTTTTCAAGAGTGCTTTTGCAAGATAAAGAATCCTAGGTTGGTGGATTGTTCTCTCAACACTCTATTTCCCTCAATTCCTTTATTATCTGTATGGTTTCTGAAGATGTAATTTGGACATGATTTTTATCTTTGATTCTTGCTTATCCATAGGTAAGGTCTTTTTTCCCTCTGGCCTCCTTAAGATTTTTTTCTTTCTCTTTGATTTTTGAAGTTTGATGTTGATATGCCTAGGTGTTTTTTGTTTATCTTGTTTGGGTTTTGTTTGTTTGCCATATATTCTTTTTGGTGTTCTCTAAACACCTTAGATCATGGTTTGGTGTCTGACATTAATTTGGAGGAAATTCTCAGTCATTATTGCTTCAGTGATTTGGAAGGGCCTAATTCCGGTTTTACATTCCTTCTGTTTAACACATCTGGGTAGTTTCTGTTTCTGGCAACTGACCCTACTAATTCCAAAATCTATAAAGTATTACCCGGTAATACAAGATAGTCAGAGCATCTGGTTCTAACTCCCCTGGAATAACTATTTAGTTGGATAAGGATTCATAAGCAAGTACTTTACTAATGAAGTTCTTCCAGGAAGGACCAGTAAAGGTACGGGAGAAGCAGATGGGGGAGGGAAAGACGCCAAGCAAGGACGGGACCTCAGTAAAGCCAGGCAGAGGGTGGTTTCCACCGAACCCCACCAGGGAAATGACTCTAAGGGTGAAAAGTGACAGTGTTATTCGTGTCCTACTCTTTGTGACCCCATGGGCTCCTCCCGCCAGGCTCCTCTGTCCATGGAATTCTCCAGGCAGGAATACTGGAGTGGGTTGCGATTTTCTCTTCCAGGTGATCTTATTCTTAACTTAGGGAGCAAAATGGCATCCCCTGCATCGCAGGCAGATTTTTTGTTTTTTACTGTCTGAGCCACAAGTGATATCTCAGAGTTGTCTTGCCTCAGGGCAAGGGGCTAGGTCTCATTCCCACCCCTCTCAGTCATCGGTTAAGAGCTGCCCCAAGCGATTGGTGGCAGCTTTCAGGAATTTCCAGCTCTCTGTGAATGAACACGTGCTAGTTGCTTCAGTCATGTTTGACTCTTTGCAACGTTATGGATGGTAGCCCACCAAGTTCCTCTGTCCATGGGATTCTCCAGGCAAGAACACTCGAGTGGTTAGCCATGCCCTCCTCCAGGGGATCTTCCCAACTTAGGTACTAAGCCTGCATCTCCCACACTGGCAGGCAGATTCTTTTACTGCTAGTGCCACCTGGGAAGCCCTCCAACTGTCTGTATTTGTGGGCAATGTGGTTCTAGTAGAAATGCTAGTCCTCCAAAGGAAAACCGCAGGGGCTGACTGTTGGAAGTGATGGTGCATCAAGGACAAGAAGGTTGCACAAACACGGTAGGAAGGGGACTGAGGAGTCTGGGCAGTGCTCAGGGCCGCACTGGGCTTGCTGATAGACAGGAGCTGAGATTCTGGAGCATGGGCAATCCTCAGGCATAGCTGCTTCCCTTTTATCTTGGTATAATTGAGGGGTTAATCATAAAAACAAAATTGATGCCAAGGGGACAACATGAGCCACAAACAAGAAACCTGACTCAATCTTCACCTTTTAATTAGTTAAGATTTTCTCAACCATCAAGGCTTGTTTGTCTTCTCATCTCAAGAACCATTAACACTTATTGGGCATCTGCTTTTGTTGAAGTAGTCTTAACGTGCTGGGGATACAAAAAGATGGAGAACCCAGACTCATTGGCAAGACCCACAGAAGTCATCCTGCTTCAGGCCTGCCTTCTTCTCCCCGTTTCCCATTTCCCTGCTCACATCCAGGTTCCAGGAACATGAACCTGTGTAAACAATTAAAATTCGTTGCTCCTTTCCCAACTCTGTCCTTTTACCCATCATTTCTTTAGCCTGAATACACTTCCTTCTCTATTCCATACATCCACTAGAATCCAACTTATGGCAGATGCTTGGAATGGACCCAATCATGCCCCCAGATCCTTCTCCCTTCTTCATTTCCCTATAAAATAGAGAGACGGTTACTTTTGCATCCTTCTTTGCTGCCATGATTGACTGTGTACTCAGTCCCGGCCAATGACACCAGGAGAAATCAACATCCATTTGGGACTGTTGGGAAGGCTTTGCTTTCTAATAAAAGGGACAAGTACAAGAGGAGGGCTGCTGGGGTTGCCTCTTCCTCTTCCTTCCTGTCTTGAACATGGGTGGACCCAGTGCTGGAGCTATTGAAGTCATTCTGTGTCATGAGACAATAGGCCTGAAGGAAAGCAGAGCTGACAGATGGAAAGAGCCTGGGATCATAATGACAATCAGGAGTTCCCAAGCTAGAACCAATAACTACATATTTCTGAGTCTCTTTATATATATATTGAATTCTATTTGTTAAAACTAGAGTTTTGCAAATTATGGCCCTGGATATGATTGCCTGCTTTCCCTGTTATTTGCAACCAAAGAATTCTTAATGGAAACCCTGACTTCAGGATCACCTCTTCTGAGACCTTCCTTCCACACCTCAATGCTATTAATGCATGTGTGTCTTTGTAAATTATTTTAGTTTTAAAGATTTTTTTTTGATGTGGTCCATTTTAAAAATCTTTATTGAATTTGTTACAATATTGCTTCTGTTTTATGTTTTGGTTTTTTGGCCGAGAGGGATGCGAGGGTCTTAGTTCCTGAACCAAGGATCGAACTCACACCCCCTACATTGGAAGGCAAAGTCTTAACCAATGGACCACCAGGGAAGTCCCTGTAAATTATTTTATTGTTCTTATCACATGGAGTTAGAATAGCTGCCTTTTCCCCTCTCCTCTAGATGTTGGGTCTGTGAAGGGGAGAGCCTGTGTATTATTAATATTTAGCATCATTCCAGCCTTATGCCCCATTCTCAGAAAAAGATTGTTGAATGAAGGAAACATACAGTCTTCCCTCTGCGGCAGACCCTGAGTGCTGCATCCCTGACAGCCAAGTCATTCCTTGCTGAAGTGTTCTTTCCAACCTGCTCAAGTCTTACTGTGGCCACTCGCCCTCCTGCTTCATTCTCCCAACACACCACTACCGTCAGGCTGTTGGGGACATCCACACACAGTGGGAGTTTGAGGGTAATGGATGATGACTTTAGTGCAGCTCAGGACATGAGCCAACTTCCAATGAAGTTCCATACTAGACATCACCATCTGAAGCTCTTCAGTGACTGTGCTCTGTGGAACATCACATTGATCGTCTTTCCTTTCTCTCTTTCTCTTGCCCTGGAGACCTTCTCTTTATCTCCCCTTTTTCCGCCATTCCAGAGCTTGCTGCCTGATGACATAAGTGTGTTAACCAACTTAACTCTCAAGAGCTTTCCAAGTGCTTTTGGACTTATTTTGGGGCATCAGGTGGATCTTGCTAAACAAAAGTGACATCAATATCTGATGACACTTGGGAGAAGTTCTGAAATTTATTCTCCTTCTACTTCCTTCAATTT
The DNA here is from genome assembly GCF_054371585.1 of Giraffa tippelskirchi. Taxonomy (NCBI): domain Eukaryota; kingdom Metazoa; phylum Chordata; class Mammalia; order Artiodactyla; family Giraffidae; genus Giraffa; species Giraffa tippelskirchi. The sequence goes on from NC_137285.1 coordinate 55,655,408, forward strand.
CTTAGGCAGGGTTTCCTGCACCCTATAATCTGTGCACTAGTAGGTGGAATGTAGGTGGAGTGGTCCTTATTCTTGAGGTAGTTGGGGAAAAAATGAGGTGGTCTATCCTAGAACGGAGAAAGCTGGAAAACAAGTTAATAGGCTTCAAATACAAATTTTATTTATATCTTGAGAGAGGAGAGTGGCAGCTCTGATCATCTCAGATTTATGAATAGCATTGAAATGTATATGCTTGCACACTTGATGCAGCTAATTTTATAATAAGTTGGCACTCACCTGCTTTTTGAGAATATACTAGCTGAGTCAGAAAAGGAGATAATGCTATGGTAATGTGTAGGATGGAGGGGGAACTTTACCTAGGAGTTTTTTTAAAAAAATGTCACAAAGTGGATAATTAAGAGCTATCCACAAAGAGATATTATATAACCATTCATCAACCCTAGGAAGAGAGAAGGGGGATGAGAAAGGGGGAGAGGAGAAGAGGGAAAACACAGAGGGGCTTGAGCTAGCTGTTCTATTTCTCTAAGCTTGTAGAGCTAGAATTTCCTGCCGTCTCTGCTGAGAGGCTCTGGGAGTAGGGATATTCATTACAACATACTGGGCTTCCCTGGTGGCTCAGCAGTAAAGAATCCACCGGCCAATGCAAGAGACGAGGGTTCAAACTCTGGATCAGGAAGATCTCCTGGAGGAGGGCATGGCAACCCACTCCAGTGTTCTTGCCTGGGAAATCTCAAGGACAGAGGAGGCTGGAGGGCTACAGACCATGGGGTTGCAAAGAGTCAGACGTGACTTAGTGACAACAATAACACTACCTCCACCCTGTGTATCTGCCTGGTATATGAAGGATCCAGAGTCCATCCAAAGTTCAGCTTAGCATGGCCCTGAACTTGCCTCCATCCAAGACAGCAGGTTTTCTAAATTCTAAGGAATTAAAGAGACAAAACGAAGGTTTCCTTGAGTGAAGGGAGGCAAGGGGATTAGGTGGATGGTTGCAGAGGAGGGAGTGTGGGAACCACATGACACACCATGATAAAGGTTATCACCTAGGCCCTAGCTTTCGTTAAACGTAGTGGGCTCCTAGGTGCTTATGATATTATTAAAAATAGTTAATTCTCCAAATAAGCAAAAGCACGTATGCCTGACCTCCAAGGATGACAGTGTGTCATGAATCAAGGATTATGATTAATCTGATGCTGAGATTAATTAACAGAAAGAAAGGGGAAAATGATAAATACTGGTTCTCTCTTATGGCACTACTCCTGACCCATATCCTCCAATTAAAAATAAATAAAAATTTTAAAAAGGGAATGTAATTTTAAAAAATAAATAAAGAAAAATCACTACTCTAAAAAGAACAATAAGTATCCTGAAAAAAAAAAAAACACAAAAAAAACAACAGACAAACTTACAAGCAAACAAAAACCTTCAAATTATCGAAAGGGAATTAGGAGGGTAGGGGGCACTGCTGGGGCTTCCCAGGTGGCACTGGTGGTAAAGAATTCATCTGCCAATGAAGAGACATAAGCGAGACCTAAGAGACGCAGGTTCGATCCCTGGGTCAGGAAGATCCCCTGGAGGAGGTCATGGCAACACACTCCAGTATTCTTGCCTGGGGAATTCCCATGAGCAGAGCAGCCTGGGGGGCTACAGTCTATGGGGTCAAAAAAGAGTTGAACATGGCAGAAGTGACTCAGCACACATGCATGTACAGGGCACTGCTAACTGTGATGGGTGATACCACAATGAGTTCTATGGCTATACATATGGTGTGATCCCACTCAGTCTTGGCAGAGTCCATGAATTTGGTGTGACACCCATTTCGTAGATAAGAGCACGGGAGCTCAGGGAAATGAGATGGTGTGCTCAAGGTTGCAGCGTCAGGAAATGATGTCTCTGGGTTTGTGTCCTGGATGTGGCTCCCAGAGCCTGAACCATCCCTCAGCTGTGCCATGCCGGTGGCCAGGGGCCCATGAGAGCAGGGCTGGGTGGGCAGGAGGGCCCTCACTCTTCTCCCGTGGGTCCCAGCCTGGCCCTGGGTTGGCAAACAGTGTTAGTACTTTGATAATGATCCTTTTATAAGCACAGTGAAGCACAGAAACAATAATAATCCTGTTCCAAACAGTGGACTGGCTCAACATATCCAGTTTCCCTGAATCATTTATTTTTTGAGTAATTAAACTTTCTTGAGAACCACATTTTATCAATTTCTAATATTAACGATATTAAAATGATGCAACATTATCATCTGTTAACCAAAATGTCAAAACAAACAAACAAACAAAAAATAATAGCAAAGCCCCAGAGTAGGCAGAATTCACTCTTGGGACTTGCAAGAAGAAAATATGATAACAAACAAGGCTGCGTGAACAACACAAGTTGTGGACGTCTACCCACAGGACTCACAACGGTGTCTTAAAACAACCAGTCCTGAGTCCTTAGTAGGGTCTGAAATCAACCTAGGTCTAAGTCAGCATTGTTTTAAAGAAAAAAAAAAAAAGAATAGAAAATAGAATTGATCTGTATAGTAAAGGTAAGTATCATTTTATAAGGGCTTTGTTTCGGTCACGTAGGTGTGTTGTGTGTGCATATGCACGTGTGGGCCCGTGTGCACGCATATGCACTGGGTGGTGGATTTCTTACTGGGGACAGTGGTCAAAGATGGCCCTTGGGGGTGACCCTCTCAGAGCATTAATTAACGAGAAGGTTGTGAAGAATAGACCCTAATCGTGTGTGTGCACAGGGAACACGGACTATACATTCATGATGTGTTGTGCAGGGTTAGAATTAGATATTGAGGCAAGCCATAAATGCAGGCCACTTTAAAGCAGATGGCACCCGGGTATAATTTAGAACACGAATAGTCAGCAAGAGAGTTGAGCTGGACAGAGCCATTTGGACCAAGTAATTGCCTGAGTTATAAGAGGCTAGAGAATTGCAGGTCTTTAGAAATATTGTGGCCTCACTGCTACCTTACTGCCTATAGATATGTTGGGAATGTCTCCTATTATGAGAAAGAATGACTCCTACTTATTGTAGACAGTAGTTATTTATTACTCCTTTTAAGAGTATAGCATATATTGGATTTGGGATGCCTGCAGATATCAAGATCCACTGATGCTCAAGTCCCTTATATAAAATGGTGAGGTATTCACATATAACTTGCACACATCTTCCCATATACTTTATTTATTTATTTTAAAAGACTTTTTTTTTGATGTGCAACATTTTTTAAAGTCTTTATTGGATTTGTAACAATATTGCTTCTGTTTTTATGGATTTTTTTTTTTTTTTTGGTTTTTTGGCCCTGAGGCATGTGGGATCTTAGGTCCCCAACCAGGGATGAAACCCCTCCCCCTTGCACTGGATGATGAAGTATTAACCACTGGACAGCCAGGAAAGTCCCTTCTCATATACTTCAAAACATCTCTAAATTATTTATAATACCTCATACCATGTAAGTGCCATGTGACTGATTTTAAGTACAATGAAAATGCTAGGTAAATAGTTGCTATCCTGTGGCAAATTCAAGTTTTGCTCTTTCAAATTTTCTGAATTTTTTCTTTTTAGTATTTTTGGTCTGAGTTTGGTTGAATCTGTTGATGTGGAACTCGCAGATAATGGAGGTTGACTGTAATTCAAGACATGTGCAGTTATCTCTAAAATGCAGACAAGAACAAAAATCACTCCCATATTTATTGTCTACCTGGTGTCAGGCATCCTCTTAGGTGCTTGGCCTGTATTATGGTTCATCCTCTCAGTGACCTTACAAGGTTGTCCTTGCAGAAGTTTTACATATAAAAGGACAGCAGCTACTGATGGTTCTGAGGGTTAACAGGAAGCTAGTTGCTCATGCACAAGTTCACAGGATGCTACTAATTTGGTGGCATTTGCCCAGTCCTTGGCTCCACAGGCTCAGATACCCACTTTCATCAGCAACCTGTCTAAAGCTCACAGAGGAGTGGACAACCAGAGTGTCTGTTGATTAACTGACAATGGGAATAAGTGACACAGCCTGGACCACCAGAGCAAGCAGAAGCAGAAGCATGGGAACTCAAAGCCCAAACGAAGCTTGCATGCTGAACACTAACTTAGAAAAGGAGATGGGTACTGTATAGCACAATATTAGGGAACTCTGCTCAATATTAGGTAACAACCTAAACAGGGAAAGAATTTGAAAAAAAAATAGATAACATGTATATATATAACTGAATCACTTTGCTGTACACCTGAAACTAACACAACTTGTTAAGCAACTACACTCCAATATAAAATAAAGCTTTAAAAATAAAAAATAAACCAAAACAAGATAAATAGTGAAAACAACAACACTAAAAGACATTGGGGATGGGGTAGGGATGGGGGGCGGTGATGACCAACGATTGACTGCCCGCAGGTCAGAAAGGCCTGAAGCATCTCTTGGAGTTGACAGATGCTGGTCCTCACCCTGCAATCAGTGAGAAGAAGAGAATGTTCTAAACGTTGAATGTTCAGAGAGAAAAGCAGTGCCTGTCGCTTGAAGCCCCCAGGCTCCAACTCACCCAAACTGAAGGGCATGGTTAAACGGACTTACTCCGTCACCCCCTACGACACCTCCCCCAGACGCATCTCAAAAAGCTGGAGCAGGAGAAGGCAGAAGGCAGCCTACTGGGGATGTGAGGTTCACGGGGGCCCTGGTGCTGGGCAGGCGGAACAAAGAGCGCAGAAGTGTTTGAGGTGCAGCAGCGGTTCCCTGACTCCATGACCCCGCCCCCTGGCGCACGAGGCCAGGACTTGATAGGCTGTCCCATATTCGGGTAGCCCCGCCTCCTTCAGGGGGACAAGAATAAAAAGCTGAAGAGCGCGCGCCCACCTGTTCTCTACAAGCTGGGCGGCTCAGGGTCCTCCATCTATGAGCATCAGCTGATACAGGAAGGGCAATAACATTGGTAACCACAAATGGGCAAACCCAATGCCTGGACTACTGGATGTTCTTGATTAGGTTGCCTCTTTCCCCCCTAATTATTTCTAGATGGATGCTGTGAGCTTGGCATGAGACTCCAGGAAGGCAGAGCAGGCCCGATTTCGTTCACTACCTTGAGGGCAATGCTTAGCAAACTTTCAAAATGCAAACAGAGCTCATGAATTTTCCTCTTTGTTCTCTCCTTTTCCTTCTCCCATAGTATCGATCGTTACTTCAAATTGACCATTATTCCTTTAGCTGTGTTAATATCTTCATTCAGGTTACTATGTTCAGCATGATGACTCTGCATATCTCTGCTGCATATAATGTTTATATATATCGATTTTTAAAATTGAGATATAGTTGATTTACGATGTTGTGTTAATTTCTGCTGTGTAGCAAAGTGATTCAATCAGTTATGTTGAAAACTTATATGTGTATATATGTTCTTTTTAAAAATTTATTTATTTTAATTGGAGGCTAATTACTTTTAAAAATTAAAAAAAAAAGTCTTTTCCACTGTGGTTTATCACAGGATATGGAGTATAGTTCCCTGTGCTATACAATAGTTGATTTGGCTGTTTAGCTCTTGGAGGAAAATTTCATTTTCCTTCATTCCCCGGTTCTTTAGAGGGATATTTCCCTGTGGCTGTCTAGTGCTTACCGTCTCTTCCCCGTTCTACAGTCACTTAAGAGAAGAGGGAAAGTTGAGGTCCAAGGTCACAGAGGAAAAAAATCCTGGATGCACTGTTTCAACCATCCCCATTAGACATTCATGTTTCAAGAGAACTCATTGGAGAAACCCAAGTCTTTACAAACTCCACATGTATTTCCACCTCCCACAGCAGTTAGCGTGCCCAAGAGAGGAAATTACTTCCAATTCACAGAGCCGATCCATTGGAAAAGACTGAAGCTGGGAAAGACTGAGGGCAGGAGGAGAAGGGGGCAACAGAGGATGAGACAGTTGGATGGCATCACTGACTCAGTAGACATGAATTTGAGCAAGCTCTGGGAGATGGTGAAGGACAGGGAAGCCTGGCGAGCTGTAGTCCATGGGGTCACAAAGAGTCAGACACGACTTAGCGACTAAACAACAAACAACAACAGTTGGTAAAGGGCACCTCCTGAAAAGTTTCCTGTGAGGGTCAGAATGTGATCTTACTATGGGGTTAATATTTTTACTGGGGCAGCTCCTTGGTGTTAGTGAGCAAACTTCCTCCACCACCCTTTTGTAATCGCTGTGGAAAGAGGCTCTGGGTGGGGTTGTTGCAGAGGCAGTCTGGGGGATCCAGTGAAGTTCGATGTGCTGCCTAAAAGCAGGGATGCCCTGTTCCATCCCTGAGTCACCAGATCCGGTCACCAAGGAGCTGAGCAGGGTGAAGGTGGATGTCTCTCTGCCTTTCTCTTCCATTTCCTGTTCGTCCACGGCTTCCATTGCCTTTGCACAACTAACCCAGGCTGTCCCCTTTCTTTTCTGTTCTCTTTACAAGTTCTCAAATGATGTGATAACTTTTAAAACTTTTCTTTCTTTCCTAATTCCTTACACATCTCCTTAGCTATTCAAATGCACAAAGTTCACCATCCAGCCAAGGAGACAGTCAACTTGCAAGGTTGAGAAGATAGACTGTAAAACTAGACTTCCTGAGGCTGAATCCCAGCTGCCTGGGAGAGTTATTTAGTCTGTTGGTTCCTCAGTTTCCACATCTGTGAAATGGGGGTGATCCTAATAGCGCTTTCACCATAGGGTTATTATGAGAATCAAATGAGTTAGTACATGCTTAGAAATGTTGCTTAATACAAACAAGAGTGTTTGCTGGTGGGAAGGGGGGCACCCAAAATGTGTTGTAGGTGGGGAAGAATGAATAGGAAAGCAAAAATGGGTTTTAAAATCATATTCCACACTTTGCTCCTCTGAGTGAGGACGGGGAAGTACACTTATATTTAACTCTGGATCTGTTCTTTTTATGTAAGGTGAATTTAGTCCAGAAGTATTTGCTCTCTCTTTTTTTTTTTCATTTGCTCTTCTCTTTTGCTCATATTTGTTACCATTTATTTTCCTGACAGGTCCCTTTTGTGAAGAGATATCTCTGGCCAGTTTATTGATGGTATTAATATTAATGGCTGTTTTTTATGCCCATGTGATATGTAACCTGAATGACTGCCCCTGCATTATATAATTCACATCCTAGGTATGGAGGTTAAAATGCTAGGATATTATGGAGAAGAAAGAAGTAAACATTGCCAACCCACTGGTAAAATCCCCCCTCCTCCCATATTCACTCTTTAATTACAGAACTGTATTTATGTACATATTTAGATAATTGCATGTTTACATGTCTTGTCTCCCCTAGATCACAAGCTGGTGTCTGTTCTATATTATGTAGTCTCAGTGTTCAGAACAGCGCTATACTTACCTGTGGGGGCATAAGTACAACTTGCTGACAAGCTGAGGTTTTTGATGCAAATCTATATAAATAAACCATACATTAAGCAAGTTTTATAAATATAGAGTGCATCAGATTTATGAGTTTCAAATGACAAAAATGAAAGGAAAGAATTAAAATGAGAGTGGCTTGCATTTTTCTAATCACATTCTTTTACAGGAAGATCTCAGAGGCAATATCAAACATACTTTTGTTCTCATGTACACATGGAAGGGATATGTATTATATGTATATATGTACATATATATGCACTGTATCTTGACTTACTTGTCAATTAAGAAATGTAAATTGAGAGAAAAACCGTTTTGATCCAGTTGACAAAGACTTTTTTTTTAAATGCTAATACTCATATGGCTTCCCAGGTGGTGCAGTGGTAAGGAATCCGCCTACCAAAGCAGGAGACGCAAGAGATGTTGGTTCGATCCCTGGGTCAGGAAGACCTCCTGGAGGAGCAAATGGCAACCCACTCCAGTATTCTTGCCTGGAAAACTCCATGGACAGAGGAGCCTGGTGGGCTACTGTCCATGGAGTCACGAAGAGTCGGGCATGACTGAGCACACACTCACTGTTTTGAGGGTTGGGACCTCACTGTGTAACAGACATTCTCTCAGCTGGTGGATATAAACCATTTCAATCTTTCAAAAAGCAATTGAGTGTTGTATATCTAGAACCTTGTGGGCTTCCCTGGTGGCTCAGAGGTTAAAGCGTCTGCCCGCAATGTAGGAGACCTGGGTTCGATCCCTGGGTTGGGAAGATACCCTGGAGAAGGAAATGGCAACCCACTTCAGTATTCTTGCCTGGAGAATCCCATGGATGGAGGAGCCTGGTGGGCTACAGTCCATGGGGTTGCAAAGAGTTGGACACGACTGAGCGACTTCACTTTCACTTTCTTTTTTCACTTTTATCTAGAACCTTAAAAATGTTCAAGGCTTTGGATCTAACAATCCGAACCCTAGCAAAAATTTTCAAAGATAACCAGATATGTGGCCAAAGGACATTACTTGCAGAATTATTTACAATGATGAAACATTGAAAGTCATATATGTTCCCAAGTAGAATAGATTAATAAATCAGTGTAAACTTATGTGATGTGATGTTACATTGCTGTTAAAATAGAAACTTTGAATGTTATTTGATAATTTAGAAAACGTTTATGCTAACTGAAAAAAAGAATCCAAATATATACAAAATCTGATCCCTATTTTTTTTCAGTTTTTGAAAGTCTTTATTGAATTCGTTACAGTATTGCTTCTGCTGTTTATGTTCTGGTTTGGGGGAAGTGAGGCATGTGGGATCTTAGCTACCCAATCAGGGATCAAACCTGCATCCTCTGCATTGAAAGGCAAAGTCTTAACCCCTGGACCCCCAGGGCAGTCCCTGATTCCTGTTTGATTATCAAGAGTGTATTGAGAAAAAGGGCTAGAAGAAAGTCAATTAAAGGCTAACCTTTCTGCTTGGTGAGCTTTGAAACATGCTGCTCTTCTCATAGTAAGGTGTGCCATTTTGTATACGTGTTGCTCAAATAAGCAAATGAATGAATTGTGGGATTATGGATAATTGAAATCTTCTCCATAGTTTTTAAAATTTTCCAGATTTGGTACAATGAGAATGTATTCTTTTTATTATTATAAAAATTTACCATTATAGAAAACTTATAGTATGTGTTGACACTGAATAAGACAGGAAAAACTCGTTGTTGTTTTTTTTTTGTTCAGTATCTTCCATTTTTATTGCTTTTCCAAAAAGCAGAATATGAGGATTCAATATTGACTTAGTGACCTTTTCATGGTGAGGCTGAATGGATCCCCTTAAAAATTAACTTGCCCTCCATTCTTACTTAGTGATTCTAGTTGATAGAATTTACTCATTCAAGGTCATCTGAAGACAAATATATGATATCACTTATATGTGGAATCTAAAAATAATACAGGTGAACTTATTTATGAACCAGAAATAGACTCACAGACACAGAAAACAAACTTATGGCTACCCAAGGGGAAAGGAAAGGGGGGGGATAAATTAGGAATGTGGGATTAATGGATACAAACTACTAGACATCAAATAGATAAGCAACAAGGATTTACTGTATAGCGCAGGGAACCATACTTTCAATCTCTTACAGTAACCTAAAATGGAAAATAATCTGAAAAAATATATAACTGAATCACTTTGCTGTCTACCTGAAACTAGCACAATACTGTAAATCAACTGCACTTCAATTTAAAAAAGACCATCTGCTAAAGAGCACCTTTGTATTATCAGGGTTCCGCACAGAAATAGAACCAGTAGGAGATGATTTAGCTATAGATATAGATGGTACAGATATAGCGATTGATTTTTAAATTTTTTATACTATTTTTAATGATTACTTTCCATTTGGTTATTACAAAATATTGGCCATATGCCTCGCATTGTACAGTACATCCTTGAGCTCATCATACACTCAGTACTTTGTGCCTCCCACTCCCCTTTTCGCTCCCCACCCCTCCCAATGGTAACCACTAGTTTGTTTTCTATTAGGTACAGAGATTTACCATGAGGGATTGGCTCTCATGATTGTGGAGGCTGAGAAGTCCCACAGTCTGCTGTTTGCAAGCTGGAGGCTCAGGGAAGCCAGTGGTGTGGTTCCCATTTCCAAGCCCTCTGGTCCAAGAATGAGAGCAGGGAGCCAGGATGGGGATTGGGGTGATGGCATAGGTCCCAGGCTGAGTCTGAAGATCTGACAGCTTGGAGGAGCGCTGACGGCTGAGGGTAGAAGACAGATACCCCAGCTCAAGCCAAGAGAGCAAATCTGCCCTTCTTCTGACTTTTGTTCCATTTAGGCCCTCAGCAGGTTGGACAATGCCCACCCACACTGGTGAGGGCCATTTTTTTCACTCAATCTATTGATTCAAATGCTAGTTTCTCTGGAAACACCCTCACAGACACACTCAGAAATAATGTCCTACCAGCTATCTGGGCATCCTTTAGCCCAGTCCAGTTGACATATAAAATGAGCCAGCCCTGCCAACAGAATTAAAATCATTATAAAAAGTTTTTCCAATTTTGCAAAGATTTTTGTTTCGTGGCATAACTTTCAGATGTACCCAAGCTTTGTATCATTTCCATATGAACAGAGATGTGTATCACAGAGGGCAGAAGGTAGCTAGGGCTGTGATCATGCTATGCTGTCTTTATATAAGCCAACTGTCCTGCATGGAAATAGGACTTTTGATATCAGGCTCATTGGCATTACATATTAACCAAGTGACTTACTGGGTGGTAGAGGTGGCAATGGGAACTCTTAGTGTAGAGTTACGGATGGCTCAGCTCAACCCATTTCTTGCTTCTGAGAAACAATTCTAATCTCGAAGCCAAGTTCTGGAAGGCAGTTGAGTTATACTCATACAAGGGCAGCCCAATGTCCTTCCATGTTATCATTTCTTTAGAAAGTCAAAAATACGTTGCCGTGCATTGTTACAAATATCGCAAATTGGTGTGGAAATCATAAAAGAACCTATCTCTTTAGCAAGATCCATCTCCCATGTATTTTTTATAATTTAGTAATCTCTCATAATCTTTCAGAATTTGGTAGGGAAGAAATTGCCCCCTAAATTACTGGAAAATTATCATTGACTTTCTTGCAAAGGCAAATGAGAAATTTTTACTAAATCTGGGGCTTCAAATTGGGAAATTACTGAAGAACCAAGGGGAACCTTTGGACCTGTCCCAAGCAGAGAGGTCATATGAAAATGGTTTTGACATTAAAAAAAAGAGAGAATCAGTTACACGATTGAATCAGATACATTGAAGTCAAGTAAGACATTCTCATGTCAGCACATAAAGCAAGATTCCATTAGTTCTTACTCTCAAGGAGTCCATTAGAACTTACTGCATATTTTATAAGTAATGGAGCTATTAAGATTATTTTGAACAGTGAGGTTATCTGCCCATTGCATGTTTGTTTTTTTTTAATCTACATCTGGGACTTCCCTGGTGGTCCAGCGTTTAAGAATACACCTTCCAATGCAGGCGACGAGGGTTCAATCCTGATCAGGGAACTAAGACCCCACATGCCGTGGGGCAACTTGAGAGCCTGATCTCCACAACTACTGAGTCCCTGTGCCACAGCTGGAGAAGCCCGAGCGTTGCAACTGTAGAAACACTTGTGCTGCAACTAGAGAGAAGAGCTTGTGCCACAACTATAGACGCCCTCAGGCTGCAACAAAGACCCAGTGTAGCCTAAAAAAATGTTTTAAGTAAAAAATTTTAAACTTACATCTCTATATAAATTAGCTAAAGATGATATTGAATTCGTTTTTTATGACCATCCATAAAAGAGTCAGGCTGAGAACAATCCAGAATTATTGCACTTGATCAATCAAAGGGAACTTCCCAGGTGGCGCTAGTGGTAAAGAATCCACCTGCTGATGTAGGAGACGCAAGAGACATGGGTTGGGAAGATCCCCTGGAGTAGGAAATGGCAGCTCATTCCAGTATTCTTGCCTGGAAAACGCCATGGACAGAGGAGCCTGGTGGGCTATAGTCCATGGGGTCGCAAAGAGTCAAACAGGACTGAATGACTTAACACACACACACAGTCATATAAAATGGAAACACAAGGGCCTTCCCTAGTGGTTCAGTGCTTAAGACCTCAGGCTTCCACTGCAGGAGGTACTGATTCAATCCCTGGTGTCAGGGAACTAAGATCCCACATGGGTTAGGCATCGCCAAGCCACAAACAGTAGCCAAATATATTGCTTTTTCATTTCTGAGCAGAAATGAGCAGTCTTTGGCATAAACAGTTACCTGCATGATCAGAGGATGAAAAAAGTTCCCGCTGATGGAAGAGTACTCACTCCCGGCAAGACTCAGTGCAGAGTGGTTTACCTCAATGACTTGTCAAATAATGAAATTGCCTGCTGTGATCCTTGGTCCTAAAGGCCTTCTAGACACTTATTCATTTTCTCTTAACTTCCAAATAAATTTTTGATGAGCACCTCCTATGTGCTAAGTGCTAGGGGAGATAAATACTGAAGCAATCAATGAAATGATTCAAACCCAAATTCTGTCCACAGTATGCTTTTTCTCAAGTCCATGGAGGACCACTCATCTACTCAAGTAATTGTAATCCAAGAAGAAAATAAGTGTAATTAGTAGAAATCACAGCACAGGTATCTTCGAGTTACAGCTGTGGGAGTTTAAAGGAAGGCGAGATCATATTTTAATTTGGTTAAAGCATCAAGTCATCCAGGAAGATTACTAAATTGATAGGGATTAGATTATTTTATGAATAAATTGCAACTACCCTCTATCATCTTCAACAATGATCTCTAAACACTTTTGGCTAATAGTAAATAACATTTTGAGTAGTAACCCCCAAAGATGTCTACTTGTATTTTGTTCTATATATGTATTGCTGTATTAATATATATGTATGTCATACATACACAAAATAGATATTTGTAAAGGATGAACTAAGTTGGAAATGAACAATACTTGCAAACATTTATTTTTATTTGTGACAAGTTTTTTTCTTGAAAATGTTATTTTTAATCAGTGCAATGTGTTTGAATATGCTTCATTATTTTTGAGAATTGTGGTTTGACATTTTGTTATATAGCAATTCAAAGGTCTGCTTCTAAGTTCAGTTTGCTTTGTCATTGGTTTTAACAGCTGTCACAGTCGAAAAAGACATTTCACAGTTGCAATATAAGCTCAGTAGGTATACCCAAAGTAAAATTTAGGTGCTTGAAGGTAGATAGCCTTCCATAGTTCTGGTAGTCTTCTGGGTATTTCCAGTTTGGTGGGAACCACTTTTTCAATCCATCTAGATCGTCCTTATTTTTCCTGTGTAGTGTGACTGAAGAAACCTGGTTTTAGGACCACAAATGTCAGCTCTGTCATTATCGGGTTTGATTTTGCCTTAGTAACATCTTCAATCAGCAGGGTTTTTTTTTTCCTGTAATCTTTTAAAGTCCTTTGTATATATTGTGAGGCTAGTTTACATAAAATTAGGTACTATGATCTGTGCGTGTGTACTAAGTGGCCTCAGTCGTGTCTGACTCTTTGTGACTCCATGGACTGTAGCCCGCCAGGCTCCTCTGTCCGTGGGACTCTCCAGGCAAGAATCCTGGAGTGGGTTACTGTGTCCTTCTCCAGGGGATCTTCCAGACCCAGGAGTTGAATACACGTCTCTTGAATCTCCTGCACTGGCAGGTTGGTTCTTTACCACTAGCGCCACCTGGGAAGCCCACTATGATCTGTAAATCCACTTAACACAAATAAATGTTTATGTGTTGCCAGACACTGGAAGCAGTGGATGCCACTTTTCCATAGACACATCCCCTATAGGGAGTGAGGCCTGACAATCACACGTCTCTACCGAGGGTTGAGTGTTGGTGCCACTGTCAGCCCACATATTGAATATTCATCATGCTTATTTCCCCTTTGTGAGGGGGCATGGCACACAGCGTGGCTTATAGGATTTTAGCTCCCTGACCAGGGGTGAAACCGGTGCCCCCTGCAGTGGAAGCACAGCGTCCTGACCACTGGACCACCAGGGAAGTCCCTCCTTTCTTTCTAACATAATCAATTTTGAAAAGTTCTAACGTTTCCTTCTCACAATGCAATGACTACACTGAGAATCCCACGAAGGGCAGGCTCACACCCCACTTTGGAGACCTTCCAATTGGTGGACAGACTCTCCCCTCTACCCTGGCTTCCCTGGTGGCTCAGTGGTAAAGAACCCACCTGCAATACAGGAAACGTAAGAGACACAGTTTCGATCCCTGGGTGGGGAAGATCACTCGGAGGCGGAAATGGCAACCCTCTTCAGTATTCTTACCTTGGAAATCTCATGGACAAAGGAGCCTGGCGGGCTACAGTCCATGGAGTCACAAAGAGTTGGACGCGATTTAGTGACTAAACATCACCAGCAACAACCCCTCCGCAGGAGAGGCAGGGGCCTGGTGTGCTGGATACACCAGGGATGGGACGGAGCCCCGAAGCAGTACTCTTTCCCAATAAAATTCCAGGTGTTTACAAAGCCAGATAACCATTATGTTGCAAATACATTACATTTTTGTTTGTTTGGGGGGATCCCTTTGGATTAAATTAGTGAATTAACTCTGTCCTAATTCTCAAGGCTCCTGAAGTCTTAAACCTGTGTGGGTTGATTCACTAGGCAGATGGATTAGAGCTCTCCTCCCCTCCGGGGATCACTTGGGCAGCACAGAACATGAGGCTTCTACTTGTTCATCATTGGCACTGGGAGCTTGATCAACAGTTTTAATACTAAATGCCAAATATCTGTGTTTGTAGATCTATCAAACAGATGGTCTGTGTTGTTCTTTTCTTATTTCTCAGACTCAAAATGAAACACTGCCCTCTCTAGGATGTCACTTATTCTGAGGATGCCCCCTTGGCTGTCTCCAGGGGCCTGAGACCCGATTCCTTCTCGCTTCTTCAAAAGCCAGAGAGCCTTTTGCTGTGTAATGCTTGTCTCTGATTACCCCCTGGCCTCCAGCTGTGTCCCCAGCCCTCTTAACTCCATCAACTAGTTTTCGTTTGGCCTGAGAATGTTTGTATGATGCTCAATTCAAATTCAGTTAGATAAGTTGTTTTGGTGGTGGTGGTGGGTTAGTTGCTAAGTCGTGTCTGACTCTTTGTGATCCCATGGACTGGAGCCCACCAGGCTCCTCTGCCCATGGGCTTTTTCAGACAAGAATGCTGGAACAAGTTGCCATTTCCTCCTCCAGGGGATCTTTCCAACCCGTGGATTGAACTTGCGTCTCCTGCATCGGCAGGAGAATTCTTTGCCAGTGAGTACCCACGAAAGCCCAGGTAAGTGTTCGGCATCTTCCAAATGGGCACAACGCCTAGATCCATGGTTATTTAGTCTGTTTGGGTCATCAATGCCTTTGAGGGTTTATGCAACATTTAATCAGAAAAAATGCTCAAACACAAACATTTTGCATAGAATTTCAAAGAGGGGGTATTTTACATTCCTTCTGAAGTTCATCTTAAACTAGAACTATTTTTTTTAATTGTTTTTAAAAATTGAAATGCAGTTAACTTACAGTGTTGTGGTAATTTCAGTTGTTCAGCGATATATATGCATAAATATATATTCTTTTTCATTTTCTTTTCCATTTTAGGTTACTACAAGATATTGAATTGCCTGTGCTATACATTAGACTAGCTCCCCAGGTGGCGCTAGTGGCAAAGAACTCTCCTGACAACACAGGAGACTTAAGAGACACAGGGTTCAATCCCTGGGTTGGGATGATCCCCTGGAGGAGGAAATTGCAACCTGCTCCAGCATTCTTGACTGGAAAAGTCCAAGGACAGAGGAGCCTGGTGGGCTATGGCCCAGTGGGTCGCAAAGAGTCGGACATGACTGAAGCGACTTGGCACACGTACAGTTGATCCCTGTTGGTTATCATTTTAAATATGGCAGTGTGCACGTGTCAATCCCAAACTCCCAGTCTATCCCCCCACCTTTCCTCCCTGGTAAATGTAAGTTCATTCTCTAAGTCTGGCTAGAGGTCTGTTTCTGTTTTGTAAATAAGTTCATTTGTATTAGTTTTTAAGATTCCGCATATAAATATTATGTTTATTTTACTCTGTTTGACTTGCTTCACTTAATATAACAATCTTTAGGTCCTTCCCTGTTGCCACAAATGGCATTATTTCATTCTTTTTTATGCTGTTGTTGCTCATTTGCTAGGTTGTGTCCAAGTGTTTGTGACCCCATGGATTGCAGCAGGCCAGGTTTCCTTGTTCTTCAGTACCTCCCAGAATTTGCTCAAACTCGTGTCTATTGAGTCAGTGATTCCATCCAACCGTCTCATCCTCTGTTGTCTCCTTCTCCTCCTGCTCTCAATCTTTCCAGTATCAGAGTCTTTTCCAGGGAGTTAGGTCTTTGCATCAGGTGATCAAAGTATTGGAGCTTCAGCACCAGTCCTTTCAGTGAATATTCAAGGTTGATTTTCTTTAGGATTGACTGGTTTGATCTTGTAGTCCAAGGGACTTTCAAGAGTCCTTTCCAGCACCACAGTTTGAAAGCAGCAATTTCTTAGTGCTCAGCCTTCTTTATGGTCCAGCTCTCATGGTCCAATTCTTTTTTATGGCTGACTAATATTCCATTATATGTATGTAACACATCTTCTTTAGCCATTCATCTGTCAATGGATATTTAGGTTGCTTCTGAGTCTTGGTTAGTGTAAATAGTGCTGCTGTGAACACTGGGGTACATTTTTAAAACTATTTTCAGCATATTTTTAGGGCTACTTATAAACCTAAATATACTGAGTTGATGTCCTATAAATCAATTCAGAGTAGAACTGATTGTTTTAGGTTTTAAATGTTTATTGCTGGTTCTACAAAGAGGTTAGCTTTGAACAGTTATAAAATGTTTATGATATGTCTATTTACATTGCCTTGCATGGTTAAGGACTGTTCATTATGGCATAATATTTATCCTTAAAGACATAGCTACAAAGGCCTGTGCTTTATAATTTCGTTGTTACTAAACCAGAACACAGGTACAGGTGCTAATTATTTACCCCAAATCTATCTCTCTCCTTTTTCTTCGCTAAGAGAACCTTGATTTTGTTGGAGGATGTCCACGTACCCAGCTGAAAACCTACATTTCCCAAACTTCCTTGTGGACAGAGGTAGCCACAAGACTAGCTTATTGTCAACGCCAGTTTAAAGAATGATCCTTAAAAGGGGCAGACTCAGCAGGAATGTGTTCTTTTGCCTCCTCCCTCCCACCCTATCCTTTCTTTTTCTTGCCAAGAATACAGATGCCATTTTATAGCCACGTGGCAACTTTGGGAATGAAAGCCATGCTCTCTGCAGATGATAGAACAAGAGAGAGAGAGAAGGAGACTGAGACAATTATAATCTTGAAGGCTCTAACTGGCCCCGGAGCCCCTTCCTTTGGACTTCTTGTCTTCAAGTTACACGAGGAAAAAAGAAACCCTTACCTTCATCACATAAATAAACAGGTATGTGTACACATACACACACACCTATCCACACAGCTTAGCACACGCTTTGACTAACACATGCCATATATATACACACACATACATATATAACATATATATACATACACACTTCATAAAAGTCTATGCATATCAAGTAGCAAATTTTCTTTCCTTAAGAAAACCAAGAATTTTGACAAATTCAGCAAATTCCTTTGAAAACGAGTAATTGAACAACCTATTTGTAAAGTATCATCAGAAATATGTATTAGTGGTTAGCACACAAATGATATATTCTTGAAAAAATTCCCAGTTTAGAAGTTTTAATGTCCTTCGATGTTTCCTTTCACTTCCCTCTCCTGCAAAACCTTGTTCCCAAGAATAACCACTTGCATCAGTTTCCTGCTGATGTAACAAATCACCACAAACATCGTGGCTCAAAAAAATCCCCCACAAATTTATTATCTTACAGTTCTGGGGGTTGGAAATTCAAAATGTGTCTCTCTGGGTGAAAATCGAGATGCTGCCGGGGCTGAGTTCCGCTCAGGAGGTTCCAGGGCAAAATACGCTTCTTTGCCTCCTGCCTCCTTGATTCCTGGCTCCCTCCTATCTCCAAAGCCAACAAAGCCGGTCCAGCTTTTCTCACATCTCATTACTCTGACACTGACTCTCCTGACTCTCTCTGTCACTTATAAGGACTCTTGTGATTATACTTGGACCACCTGGATAATCCAAGTTAATCCTCCCATCTCAGATTCTTAATTGAATCCTATCTGCAAAGTTCCCTTTGTCATGTAAGGCAGTACATTCACAGGTTGGGGGATGATAGCTTGGACACCTTTGAGGGACCATTATTCTGTTGACCACAGCGCTATTACAAATTCGGTGTGTAATCAAACCAAGTCAGTGAAGACTTTGGGGTAACTTGTTCAGTGACATTGTATTTTAAATATTTTATCAAAATGACATTACATACTGTTCTGAAACTTGCTTGTTTTCACTTAGCCATGTGTGATGTACAATTTTCCACACTGGGATAGACAGATCCAGTAAGGAAATATTTTAAAGAAAAATCTCCTGGAATTTTGAGGTGTTTTTTCTTTTCTGCTGAAAAAATGAAAAGAAGAAAAAAAGATTCTAGACATCCCTCTTAAGGCTAACTAAAGTGAAAAATGACAGCGAGAATTTCACAAGAAACATTCTCATCTATTCACATATTACAGGTGAATGTGCTGTTTCATGAAGCAGTTGATAAACCCAGTTGCATTCAGTTTGTCCCGTATATTGTGTTTAGTCGCTCAGTTGTGTCTGACACTTTGCAACCACATGGACGGTAGCCCACCAGGATCCTCTGCCAATGGGGATTTTTCAGGCAAAAACACCGGAGTGAGTTGCCACGCCCTCCTCCAGAGGATCTTCCCAACTCAGGGATTGAACTGGGGTCTCCTGCATTGCAGGCAGATTCTTTACCAGCTGAGCTACCTGGGAATCCCTGCTTTTAGTTTAGCTCTGTTGAAATCTTGGAAGCTGTCTGCAGTGGGCATTTGTGGTTATTTAACTGCTTGGCACTCATTCTTCTTGCTGATAGCATTTGAATTCACTTGGAAAATCACCACATCCCAATGGATAAAGTTTGTTAGGATTAAAATAGTTGCTCAGCCCACCTGTTGGCCAAGGATGGCACAGGACCCAAGCTAGACCAATCACATTTTCCCTCTCTAAAATCCAAATTTTGATCAGAGTTACTTTGGACTATATATTTGTACCCCTCCCCTGATTCATATGTTGGAACCCTAATCCCTAATCTGATGTGATTTGGAGATGGGAACTTTGGGAGGCAATTAGGGTTAGATGAGGTCATGAGAGTTGGGTCCTCATGATGGGATTAGTGACTTTATAAAAGAGAGAGATCCCCTCCCTGCCTGCCCCGTGCCCACAGACCAAGGAAAGACCATGTAAGCAGAGAATGAGAAGGTGACCGTCTACCAGCCAGGAAGAAAACCTTCACTGGGACCTGAAGCAAAGCCTGCACCATGATCTTGCACTTCCCAGTCTCCAGACCCATGAGAAACAAACCTCTTCTTTAAACTACACAGCCTACAATATTTTATTATGGCAGCCTGAGCTGAAGACGCAGAGTGACAATTAAGCTGAAAATGGCTGATATTCAGGCATCATTGTGGCAACTCTAAAAAGATTAAAAGCACGAGGGAGTAGTCAGTGACGTAGAAAATGCCCCTGAAAACAACTTTGAAGCAGGTCTCCAGAATTGTATTCATAAAATGTTAAGAATTGTCAGTCCTGCCATGTTAAGAACTGTTTTGGTGAGCTCTCTTGCTTTCATCATGGGGATTAAAAGGTCAAGGTAGTCCTAGCAATGGCTTGGGTACTCCTGAGGACATTGAGCTTTAGTAATGTGACGATTCAGGGAGACGTGTTTGCTACTGCACCTGAGAGGTGGTGTCCTCCTATCTCTGTAACTGGGAGCCAGGCCAGCAGTGTTGAACAGCTTTAGTCAATATCTAAGCTGGGAGAGGGGAGAGCAGCAGGTAAGAAAAACCCAGGGAGGGAGCTTCCATACCTGAGAAATCTATGACTGAGAAATCCAAATGGAAAAGTAGTAGAAAGCTTTGTCTAACAGTGATTTTGTAACTATTTGATCAAATAAACAAAAGTAAATCCCATACATTCATCAGAGTTATTGGTTGTAAACACCAGATACCCCACTTGATTTACTTTCAGAACAAAAAGGGAATAATGGGGAAGATATTTATTAAGGGAGCTTCCGGAATAGAAGGAAAGTGGGGACGGTCAAGCCCCCAAAGGCAGTGGAGGCCAGAAGAAGGCAGTGGGGACCTCAAGCACTGAAACCAAGGACTTGAGGCTTTATTTCTCCCGTCTCTGCAACTTTCAGACCCTGTTGCTGGGAAAGATTGAGGGTATGAGAAGAAGGGGACAACAGAGGGTGAGATGGGTGAATGACATCATTGACTCAATGGACATGAGTTGAGCAAGCCCTGGGAGCTAGTGAAGGACAGGAAAGCCTGGCATGCTCCAGTCCATGGGGTTGTAAAGAGTCAGATACGACTGAGCAACTGAACAACAACAACTCCGACTTGATTTCATTTTTACTGACTCAGACTTTCTCCATGTGGTGGAGTTCCACTGTTCTTTCAGGCATCATCACTAGAGAAGAAAGGGCTTCCCTCCACCCTCGTCTCTGCTTGGAAAACCTGGGAGAAGACCTCTAATTGGTTTCACCTCCATAGCCTCTTAGAGCTATCACAAAAGGCAGTGTATAATACATGAAGATTAACAACACTCCTGCCACTATGAAGAAAATCAGAACGCTCGCTCCCAACACGGGGTTTCTATGTAAGCTACCTTCATGTATGCAGTATGTAAGATACTGCATGCCATACCAAAGCTAAAATGTCTGAGCCTGTAGAGCTACTCTTTGAAAAAAATGTAAAATATGAAGATGTGTATGTGCGTGTATGCATGTATATGAAAACTCTTCTGTAAAATGAAAGATAAATGGGCCCTTATAACCTAATAGCTTAAGAACAGAAAATCAGGACCCTGCAGTTAGAATTTCCCACATGGTTGACATGCAGCAACAATTCTTTCCAAAAAGTAGGGGAGTTTTCATCAGAAGAAGCAATCAACAATATTAGGTAGACAAAAACAATAGAGTTTCAGGGAAGCCCAGCTGTAGGCAACATACCAAGGATGATGTTTGGGTGTTCAGTACGCCTGTGTGAAGAACGAATCTGGATATCATTTAGTTTCAGAAATTCACATTTCATCAAAAGTGAAGACAAATGAAATGGGATTTATTCAACAAATATTTGTATAGTTTAAAATGAACAGAGATTGTTTATTTGTGACTCTTGACCGCTCTCTGGCTTCCAGGATGACACTGACATTTTCTTCCTCTCTGTGAATGTGGACGTTCTTCTAAATTTGACTTAACAATATCACTTCTGGAGCGTTTTATACTACGTGCAGGAGATGAAGGAAGAGCTACCATACACTTGGGCTTCCCTGGTGGCTCAGATGGTAAAGAATCTGCCTGCAATGTGGAAGACCTGGGTTCATTTCTGGAGAAGGGAATGGCGACCAACTCCAATATTCTTGCCTGGAGAAGCCCATGGACAGAGGAGCCTGGTGGCCTACAATCCATGGGGTTGCAAACAATCTGACATGACTGAGTGACTAACAGTTTCACTTTCAGCATACACTCGCTCCAAACGTGGGGTTTCTATGTAAGCTACCTTCTAGAAGAAGTACTGCATGCCATACCAAAGTTAAAATGTCTGAGTCTGTAGAACTACTCTTTGAAAATATGTAAAGTATGAAGATGTGTATGTGTGTGTATGCATGCATATGAAAACTCTTCTGTAATGAAAGATAAATGGGCCCTTATAATCTAATAGCTTAAACAACTTTCAAAGAAAAAATACCTATTAAATTTGAATTATGATGTTTATTTCTCCTGCATCGTGAAAATGTTGATTTCATTAATCATTGTAGTTGGCCAATGATACCAATTGCAAAATAGTCCCTTAATAGTTGACAGCCCTGCCAACTCTTTTCATAGTTGTTCAAATATTCTTCTTCTTATGGTACAAGTATGTATTCCTGCATATTTTTCATCATTCAGTTTCCTCATTCTTTATAAACTAGTGAAAATAACATACTTTAAAAGCTGTTCTTCAAATTTTTACTATTACTACAAATAAGTATTACGTAAGCAGGCCTATCAACTAAAATGGTATGATTTTCTCAACAAAACTTTTTTCATAGCAAATAACAAATAAATATAGGTAGGCAAAGATATAGTGAGAACTCACTATCTTTGTTTGGGCTCCCCCAAAAGCAGATCCTGTGAGAAGCACTGGACTGTGGGTTGTTTAGTTGGTCCTCCCAGAAAGCTCGAGGGATGGATTGGGCAAAGGACAAAAGAAAAAGAGGAAAGTTGAACAGGTGCATTAATGAGCAGACTACCCCTTTGGACAGCTGGCGTTCAGCACCACTGGGGGAGCCCTGAGAAAT
This sequence comes from Giraffa tippelskirchi, assembly GCF_054371585.1. Classification (NCBI taxonomy): domain Eukaryota; kingdom Metazoa; phylum Chordata; class Mammalia; order Artiodactyla; family Giraffidae; genus Giraffa; species Giraffa tippelskirchi. The sequence continues at coordinate 55,677,823 of NC_137285.1, forward strand.
CAGGTAGAACATATCCCAGAACTAATTCACCGAAGGATAGGGAGGTTGGAGCAGTTATCTTCTGACTCTCAAATTTTATTGGTTAGGGTTGATCTTGGAGCCCTCCAAAGACTGAAAATAGCAGAGTTGGAGAAGCCGTACTCTTCCCTGCTGTGGCTGGTCCAAGGCCGTAATCTATATCCACTATCTCTCCCTTCTGCCACTTGTCCTAGATTTCTCTTTCTCTCAGCCAGTACTTCCACTGATCTAACTTGCTTGCTGGTAGGATGACCAGACCTTCATCTCTGAGCAGCGGAGTCCTGGTCATCTTGCCCTTGTCTGGTCCTGGTTTCTTCAGTCACCCCTTTACCAAATGTGGATGCACTAAGGAGGGTCCTGGGAACCCTCCAAGGAGGCTTTGTACTGTAGCTTCAGTCTCATGCTGTGAACTGATAATTGGATGATGTATTTGCATCATTCTCTTTCCTTAATGCTTTTGGCCAGTGAACAAAAGCCAGACACCTCTTCAATTCCTAGGATTACCACAACCCCCATTACTTTCAGGCATAGCACTATTGCATGATCAAAGCATCTCCTTTTACACTGACCTCATTCCAGTATACCCCAGGTGCAAGTTTGAGTAATTATGATCCTATGAAGTGTCAGGGTTTATCATCACCCTACTTACCACCATCAGTGGGATTTCTGTTACTTCCATATCATTGAGAGTATACTTTCCAGGGCCACTTCCACTACCAATTCCCTTAGTTTGAGTTCCTCCAAAAGCCGACTTTGAGACAAGGCCTTGGATATAAGGAATTTATTTTAGAAAGGATTTCAGGAAGCATGAGAGAGTATGGAAGATGAGAGAGGAAAAGGAAAAAATCCAATTGAAATCGATTGAATTGAATTAATGAATACTAATAGGCAACTTGAGCTCAATTCCATTGGGGAGTTCTGAGACACCATGAAGAATGTCTTATAAGAATCCCACCAAGGTATGGGAAAGTTAGCTAGTAACCCACTGATTCCATTCTTCATTGGGTGAGAGGTGTCAAATGCCCAGAAATTTTAGGATACCTTATGTAAAGGCTGAGCAAGTTTTTTATGATACCACAGAAAATCCTTGATTACAGAGGCAGAATGATGCAGGTGCTTTTGTTGAGAACCTGTCAGTACTGTTAGACAATGTTCATTGCAGTTACAGGTCAACTCAAAAGGGGAGTTGGGACAGGACATAAAGACTGTCTGTTATGCATACTATTCAGCAATCCATCTGAGAAAACCAGGAGGAAGTCCCTGTTAAATATGGTGGATTGAACATGTGCATTTACCACACCTCCACCTGAAAGTCTCTATACAACGACTGACAAGGAGTAGAAAAATTTTTTAGAAAACCTGGAAGGATCAAGAGAACAGAAGAGACAACAGCAGATAAGACCTAACAACAAAATGTTGGAAGACGGAAGGCAGAAGGATGAGTGGTAACAAAGTTAACCGAACAGCAAGAGAGACTGCCTTGTCATGGAAACCATCAAAAAGCAAATGGATCCCTATGAGAAGACCCTGGAAAGGCCCAGAAATTAGAAATAGTTGTTACCTCTGTATGAAGGCGTTCAGGGTGGGACTGAAAAAAAAGAAACTGTAGTTGGATGCTAAAATTCCTCTCTTCTCCTGTGCAAAAAAGGGCCAAAAGTATCACTGGCCAGCTGGCAACAAGAGGATTAATTTCTGGGAAAATAAAACCAGAGAGTGTTCAGAATGAATGATACCACATTTGACAGAAGATGGAAGTAGGACTGAGAAAGACCCCAGAGAGTTCTCCTCCCTCTCCACCACATGAGGATGCGTGTGAAGAGGGCAGTCTATGAACCAGGAAGTGGGTCCGCACCAGAAACTGGATCTGCCGGTACCTTGATCTCGAACTTCCCAGAGAAATACATTTTTGTTGCCTAAGCCACCTCCTCTCTGGTATTTTGTTATAATAGCCCAACTATGATAGTACCTCACTCTTTGATATGAACAGTCACCAGACATGTGTGGAATGTCTAATAAAATATAGATTAAAACAAATGGACAAATGGACAAAGATAACTTGGGGTAAGCAAAGACAATGAGCCAAAAACAGATAACATTTAAAACAAATTTACTAATGACCTTAGGAATATAAAATATTGCATCCATGAAATAAGAACATGTTGTTAAATGAAAAATTATCATCTCAAAAGGAAAATTTTTAGAGTAAGAAATGGCTTCTGGAAAATAAAAGTAGGATGGATAGTAGAAATAACAGAATCAATGTAAGAGCTAGAAGACCAGTTTTAAGAAACTGAACAAAGAGATGAAAAGAGATGGAAAAATGGTAGGGCCAAGTGAGTTAGAGCATCAGATCAGGGGATCTGTCATTAATAACAGGCTTTCAGGAAAGAGGAAGTGTAGTAAACAGAGGAAAGAAATTACCAAAAAAACAAAAAAAATGGTTCAAGAAACTCTCTCAGAGCTGAAGGATATGAATCTCCAGGTTAATAGACTCATGAGTACAAATTCAGTGGATGGGAGAAGACCACCTCCTGGCTGACAGTCACTCTCCAGTATCTACGCCCTCATGGAGAGTCTGGCAACTCAATATCAAAGTAGATATTCCTTCCAGAATCCTGACCTCTCAGCTCCTTGACCTCCTTTCCTTCAATTATTTGTTTAATTAATTCCCACCATTTTTTTCAGGCAGCTTCTCACTACTCAGATCCTAGCCTTGATCAATACCAAATAACCACATTGATATTAACTTGATATTCAACTGCAAGCTTTCTTGTTTTTCCAATTCACTCCTACTCCCATCCTGACTCCTAAAATATTTCAAGTCCTTTAGGACCGAAAATCAATAAATCTTATCCTACCACTTTTTCATAGTTCCTCACCCACCTCTGGTTCTTACTTAGACTGCACACTCCATCATTATAAACAGTCCTTTGCACATACGTTCAACTCTCTTGCTCTTCTGTCCTTTAATTGTATTTTCTTGACGAGAGCCTAATCCTGGTTTTAATCCAACTTTCTACCTTATATGGTCTCACATGCATGCTACTTAACACAGGTGGAGGAAAACCTGTATCCATGCTAACTGGTCCCATTTTAAATTCATCACCACTCACCTCACATGAGCCTTTGGTACCAGTCAAACTCCCACCACACTTCCTTGTCTATTTACTGTCCTTTCTCCTACTTTATTTCCTGTCCCACCCTCCTAAAGGACTGTTTGCATCTTCTATATACTCCCCTCTTCCACGCTCTTTTCAAGGTGATGACCAGGGGACTTCCCTGGGGGTCTGGTTGTTAAGACTCCATGCTTCCACTGTGGGTTCAATACCTGGTTGGGGAACTAAGATCCCACATGCTGTGTGGCATGGCCAAAAAATAAATTAAAGAAAGAAAGGTAATGACCTTACTTCCTATTTCTCTGAGAAATCTGAAATCTGGAAAGTACCCTTGTTCATTCTCACCACCACATTCACTTGCATCTCTTGGCATATTCCACCTGTGTGTAGACTGTCCAGGCTCTGAGCTAAAATAATCTCTGTACTTTCTGTTACCTTTTGGTAACTCTTCACACAGCCTAGTCTCCATCTTTAATCAGCAACTTTAAATTTTGAAGATGTACTTGATTCAAGCATTACTTCTACAAGGTGTACTTGCCCCTTGCTTGTGGTTGCCAAGGGTTATTGTGCATAATTGAGACTTACTAGGCTGAAGAGAATTTAGGTAACCACTGGCCAAGATGACTGGCAGTAAAAAAGAGAGTCCATTAAGGTGTGGAAAAGCATCCACATGGGGCGCTTGAACCTCCATTGTACCTGCTTGGAGGGAAAAAATATAAAGAATGTGTGTGTGCTAAGTCGCTTCAGTTGTGTTTGACTCTGTGCGACCCCATGGGCCATAGCCCACCTAGGCTCCTCTGTCCATGGGATTTTCCAGGCAAGATTACTGGAGTGGGTTGCCGTGTCCTCCCCCAAGGGATCATCTCAACCCAGGAATTGAACCTATGTCTCTTCAGTCTCCCGTGAAGTCAGGCTGTTTCTTTACCACTAGCGCCACCTGGAAAGCTCGTGTACTAAGCCTAAAAAAAATCCTCTAGATATCATCCACTTGCTTACACATTCCAGCAATGGTCCCTTTTCTCTCCTGTGTCATTAGTTTTTTCTCCTCTCTTGGATCACCCTCACCAGCCAACAAATGTGCTATAACACCTTTCATTGAAAAATTAAACCCTCTTCCTTACATCATGTCTCGGCTCCTCTTTAGGACAAAATGTAAAGAGTTATCTCTATTTCTGCTCTTCCACTTCCTGTTGAACCCTCTGCAATAATGTTTTAACTCTTGTAGGCAGATCTAATCAAAGTCACTGATGATCTCCACCTTGCTAACTCTAAAAGTTAATTCTCGATCTTTTCTTAATCCACCAGCAATGGATCACCCTCTTCTTCTTGATACTCTCTCCTGGTTTTCTTTCTACTTCTCTGATCACTCGTTCTTAGTCTCCTTGGCAGACTCTTCTTCTGATCTTGACTATATTGACACGCCCCAGAGCTCAGTCCTTAGACCTCTTCTCTTTTCTGTATTCCCTCTCTCCTTTGCTGATATCACCAACTTTGTCATTATTGATTTGCTGATGATGTCAAAGCTTAAACATCTCCTTAAGACCTCTCCTCTTAACTCCAGACTCCTGTATCCAGCTGCCCACTTGAGATGTCCATTCAGGTGTTCAGTAGGTATCTCCAAATGATAAGCCCAAAACTTATCCAAAACTAAGCCCCTCTTTTTGCTACAGACTTCTCCATTTGAGCATCAGCAACTCTTTCCTTCCATCTATTCAGGTAAAAACACTGGTGTCCTCTTTGACTCCACTCTTCCTTTATCCCATTTACAGCCATTAGCATTTCCTATTAGCTCCACATTCAAAACATAATCAGACACTAAACACTGTTCAAAGCTTTCAGCAACACTGTTCAAAGCTTTCAACGCCACTACCTGGAACACACTTGGCTCGTTTCCTGCAATCACTCCCTAACTGGTCTCCTTGCCTCTGCCCTTAGCTCACTCAGTCTTTTTTCTACACGCAGTCAGTATGATCCTTTAACATATAGTTCAGATCATGACATTTCTCTGCTCAAAACCCTTCATTGTCTCCCCAACTTATTCAGGATAAAAGCCAAATCCTTATAAAAACCTTCGAAGCCTGATATAATCTGGCCACTGACTACATCTTGCACTCCACATCTAACTTCTCTCCCTCTTACAAGTTCTGCCCCAAACTCCACAGGCCATTCCTGTTCCCACCTCTTGCCCTGTGGGCTCTTTACACAGGGTATTCATTATGTGGTAGGTGCTTCCCTCAGTGGCCTACTCCCTCACTTTCTGAAGATCTATTTTTTTAATGCTTTAAGCAAAAAGCAAAATAATAATAGCAATGCCTTTGTGAGACTGAAGCACTACCTACTGTGCTAATGAGGCACCTAGCGACGCCTTTATAAACTTTGCTGGAAAAGACTCCCAATCTGTAATTCTCTACATATCTATAATATTCATCACGCTTGAGGGTAGACATGATATTTTAAGGTAGGCAAGGTCTCAACAAATTTCCCTTCTATTTCTTTTTCAGGAAGTTCCTGGAGGATGTGCCCCACCAATGTGACATAATAACCTGAGAAAGAGGAAGCGGGGCATCCAACCCTGGAGAGAGGCAGTGGGAATTCCCAGGCTGATGGTGACCGGAAGTCCTGAGCTCTGGCTGTGCAGCCAGCCTAGAAAGAGGACAGAGGTCTGTGGGAGGAAAGCACCAAAGGGGCAAAATGGAACTGCGAGGTCACTGATGTATTGAGTCATAATAAGGAGACGGATGCAGTTTTCCAGTTTGGCGGTGATACCTGAGAGTTCCATGGAAAGCCAGGGGCATGGTTTTCTGCAGGAAAGAAAACAACTGGGCAAGAATGATAAAAGACATTCATAATATTCAACGTGCCTCAACTGGTAACAGTTGTTTTCATGATTTAATTTTAAATGTACAATAACCGTATTGGGAGGATGTAAGAAGAATGTAGAGGGTTTCCCAGGTGGTGCTGGTGGTAAAGATTCCATCTGCCAATGCAAGAGACCCAAGTTCAATCCTTGATCAGGAAGATCCCCTGGAGAAGGAAATGGCAACCTGCTCCAATATTCTTGCCTAGAGAATCCCATGGACAGAGGAGGCTGGTGGGCTTCAGTCCATGGGATCGCAAAGAGTCAGACATGACTGAGCATGGGCACGCACACTCACACACACACACACACACACACACACACACACACACACAGAGTGTGGAGAGGAGAGGGGGTTGGGAGAGAGCTAGAGCTTCCACTACTAGGAGGCTAACACACTGCATCTGAAAGTGTAAAAGTCAAGACACAACAATGGAGTCATGTTACTGAAGAATGTGTAGGTAAACACTAGAGATGATAGCTAAAAGATTTCAAAATGGTTCTTCCTAGGAACAGAAATCAGGATAGAGGGGTGGGGTGGATATTTTTTTCCTTTCTTAAATTAAAAGCCTTGTGATAATTGACTTTTAAAAACTAAGTTGTGATGGTTAATTTTATGTGTAAACCTGACTGGCCCCAGGGTGCCCAGGTTAAACATTATTTCTTTCCTTTAAAAAAATTTTTTTTTAATTGGAGTATAGTTGCTTTAAAACATCATGTTAGTTTCTGCTGTATAGCAAAGTCAATCAGTTATAGGTGTCTTAAAGCGTGTTTCTGGATGAGATAAGCATTTGAATCAGTGGACTCAGTAAAGTGGATGGCCCTCCCCAGTGTGGGTGGCATCACCCAATCCTCTGAGGGTGAGAGTAGTCTGTAAGGCAGAGGAAGGGATTTGCTCCTATTTCCTGCATGGTAGATTGTGGAACCTCTCAGCTTTCATAACTGCATGAGCCAGTTCTCATAATCAGTTTCTCAGAATCTATCTATTTATCCATCCATCCTACTGGTTTTTTCTCTTGAGGAATATGATATACAAGTGTAATCATTTCTTTGAGAAAATTAAAATAAAATAAAAAATAAAGCAAAACTCCCTCTCTTCAAATCACCCAAAAAGAAGGTCAGGAATTATGTAAATCATATTTAAGATAACTAATACATAAATGGTGTAAATTTCTCATAGATGGAAAACAAAGGAAATCATCTCAATGTGCTATCACCCTGTGGTTATCTAATAACTCAGCCAACATTCATCCTGTCTTCTAGAAAATGCGTCTCCTTTGCTTTAGACATTTCTTCTTTCTCCAACCCAAACACAAGCTTTTGGACATGCCTATCATAATATCGCTTATCATGTACACAGGACAATCTGAGTCTTGTCCTGGAAACTTCTGACTGGCATAGAGAAAAGCAGCTCTGCAGAGGCATATCCAGAGTGGCCAGCAGGTATGTCTCCTCTGTGGAAAAAATCCTGTCTGTACTTCAAGTTTCCAGTGCTGCGGGTAAGGAGCTCAGAAGTTGCCACTTCATCCTAACAACAAGTAAAAAGCTGGCGAGACTGAAAAATCAGCAGTTCTCCCTGAATCCATAAGCAAGGGGAGGACACAGAGCAAACCTCTGCCCTCAAGACTGGAGAGACAGACACTCAAACGCAAGTTGTCAGGGCTTCCCAGACTCACCAGCAGAAACTACTGTGGGATCCACCGCCTAATTGTTGAATTGGTGGAGGCTTAATGAGGATAACTCTGAGTTACAAATGCCAGGGTACCCAGTCTTCGGGCCCCCCTATACTTTGGTGGGTTTACCTCCAGGAGCTCGACCAGCTTCTCACATAAATATTGGAGAAAAATTCCCTCAAGCTACTGGCATAGGGAAGGGGAAAAAAAAATTTTGAAAAATGCCAGAGAACTCTGTTCTTTTTAACAAGGCCTCCCCTCAAGGGAAACTGGTTAGTCCGAGCTTAACTTGCTGAGAAATTATCAGAGTACAATCATCTGGGAGAAAGGAAAGATCTAACTCCCACCCAATTTAGCAATCCTGTTCCCTCTAAGGGGGAGGGAAGAACAATGGAAAAACACTTGTGAGATTCACAGCTTGGAGGCACAGGTTCACTAAAAGACAGATCTAATCATAGAACTCTAGAATACCTCCCCTCCCCCCATACTTCATCACCATGTTACTGAAGATCTACTTACAGCAGTTCCTCTAACCTAGTATTGTGTCCACCTATCAAGAAAACATAACAAGGCATGCTATTTAGAAAAACAAAACCAAACGCAATCTGAAGAGAAAGGGCAAGCCTCAGAGTTGGACGTGGGAGGGAGGTTGGCATTTCCAGATCAGGAATTTGAAAGAACTATGATTAATAGGTAAGGGTTGGAATGGATAAAGTAGACAGCATGCAAGAAGAGATGGACAACGTTAAGTGGAGAGATGGAAATCCCAAGAAAGAACCAAAAAAATTGCCAAAAACAAAAAACACTATGACGGAATGAAGAATGCCTTATAATGGGCTTGTTAGTAGACTGGACATAACTGAGGAAAGAAATCTCTGAGTCTGAGGACATGCCAGTAGAAACCTCTAAAATTGAAAAGCAAAGAGAACAAGTACTAAAATAAACAGAACAGAATATATCCAAGGACTGTGGGGGCAACGATGAAATATGTAGCATATGCATAATGGAAACACTGGAAGGAGAAGAAAGAGAGAAAGGAACAGAAGAAATATTTGAAACAAAAATCACTGAGGATTTCCCTACATTAATGTCACACACCAAATCACAGATCCAAGAAGCTCAGAGAATACCAAACAGGATAAATGGCAAAAAAAGAAAAGAAAGAAAGAAACTCCAAAAGCAAGCAGACAAAAACCTACATTTAGGCATATCATTGTAAAGCTACAGAAAATCAAAGACAAGTAAAATTCCTAAAATAAACTAGAGGGGTGAGAAATCTTATCTATAAAGGAATAAAGAGAAGAATTACATCTAACTTCACCTAGACACCATGGAAGCAAGAAGAGAGTGGAGTGAAGTATTAAGTGTTGAGAGAAAAAACCCACCCACACAGAATTTTCTACCCTGTGAATTTTTGCTCAAAAGTGAGGAGTGGTGTGTGGGGGGGTGGAGAGGGGGCGCACACCCGTGATCAGTCATGTCCGACTCTCTGTGACCCCATGGACTGTAGCCTGCCAGACTCCTCTGTCCATGGGATTCCCCAGGCAAGACTACTGGAGCCGGTTGCCATTTTCTCCTCCAGGAATCAAACCCATGTCACCTGCACTGGCAGGCAGATTCTTTACCACTGAGTCACCTGGGAATCCAGAAGGAGTGATAGACTCTTAAACACAAATTGAGGGAATTTGTTGCCAGTAAACCTGACAACAAATTACAAACAATGTGAAAAGAAGTTCTTTAGAGAGAAGGAAAATAAATCAGAAATTCAGATCTATGTAAAGAAAGGAAGAGCATCGGAGAAAAAATAAATGAAGGTAAAAAGAAAACTTCTGTAAGTTTTCTATAAACTTATAAAACTTCTATATACACGCTTGTATATAAGTGAAATGAATGACAGCAAATGAAATAAGCGGTGAAAAGGAGGGATTAGAAATAGTTTGTTATTATAAGATACTTACACTACCGAGGCAGCAGTATAGTTATTTGAGAATTGACCAAAAGCGTGATGCATGAAGGATATAATTTACAAATTGAAAACTTCTGCTGCAAAACACAATGTCAAGTGAATGAGAAGACAAATCACAGACTGGAAACAAGTATTCACAAGAGACACATCAGATAAAGAGCTGTTGTCTCAAATATGAAAAGAACCCTTAAAATTAAATAATAAGAAAATAAATGATTAAACAATGGGAAAACAATCTGAACAGATACTTCACCAAAAAAAAAAAAAAGCAGGTGGCAATAAGCATATGAATAGATGCTCCATACCATACAGCACCAGGGAAATGCAAATTTAAATAAAGATATACAATTACATATTTATTAGAACGGTCAAAATTCAGAAAACTGACAGCATCTAATGCTGATGGGGGTATAGAGTGAAAGGAACTCATATTCATTGTTGGTGGGAATGCAAAATTGTACAACCACTTTGGAAGACAATTGGGCTGTTTCTTACAACATGATCCAGCAATCGTGTTCTTTTGTATTTACCCAGAGGAGCTGAAAACTCATGTCCATACAAAAACCTGCAAAGGGATATTTGTAGCCACTTTATTCATAACTGCCAAGAATTGGAAGTAAACAAGACATCCTTCAGTAGGTGAATGTGTAAGTAAAATGTGGTACATCCAGACAATGGAATACTATTCAGGGATAAAAAGAACGCAGTCATCAGGCCATAAAAAGATGTGGAGAAAACTTAAATGCATATTGCTAAGTGAAAGAAGTCAATCTGAAAAGGCTACGTATTATATGATTTCAACTACCTGATATTATGGAAAAGGCAAGATTAGACAGCAAAAAAGATCAATGATTGCCAGGGGTCGGGGGGATGGAAGAGGATGAATAGCTCACAGAGGATTTAGGGGCAGGGAAAATACTCTGTGTGACATCAATATTATAACGATGGGTATGTGTCATTACATGTGTGTCCAAACCCACTGAATATACAACACCACAAGTGAGCCCTAATGTAAGCTATGGACTTTGGGTGACTATGATGTGTCACTGTAAGTTCATCAGTTGAAACAAACGGACCACTCTGGTAGGGGATGTGGACAGTAGGGGAGGTATGAATAGAAGCAGGGAGTATATGGAAAATCTCTGTCCTTCTTCTTGATTTTGTTGGGAACTTAAAATATTCTTAAAAAATAAAATCTTAGAAAAAAAACTTGTTTGAGGCAGGTAGTAGGTAACAATGACTCCACCATGCAGAGGTGTCTGGGTCAGACATGAAAAACAAAAAAACAAAACACAAAGTGGAGAGAAATAAAAAACTGACAGCATTAAATTTCCTGGTTCCATTTGTCCCAGCTGGTTGCCTGCATTACCTGTGTACAAGCCAAGAAAGCCCTCCTCAGCTGCTTGAGCTGTTTCAGGTTGGATTCACCGCAACCTCCAAAAGCACGAGTAACACATATGTTACTCAGGCAGAAGAGGCACCACCAACAAACATTTATTACCCCCTCGCTGACTGTGGGGCACCACACTCTGGGTCCACTCGCAAAAATACATAAGCAACCAGGACTCCAACACAGGTAGAATCCCACAGAGTCTCAACTGCCGGGTGATCTGTAGAGGTAGCAAGTGCACGCGAAAAAGGAGGCATGGTAATCCAGGATCAGATGACCCGATCGGGACAGAAGGTGTCCATGGGAGGAAAAAGAGAGAAACAGGAAGTGTGTTGTGGGCCGAGCACCATGTGAGCCAGGGCTGCAAACTGAATAGCTTACCAGGGCCGAGCATGAAATGAGCCAGGCTGCAGGGGGATCATGGGGAACCCAGGCTCCATCTGCAAAGAGCTCCTCTGCCCTGTGATTAAATACCACCAGAGGACACCCCAGTGCTGCCAGACCTTTCTGTTTTCTAGGAAAAGCGAGAAATCTGAATTTTATTGTGAAATTTATTACTTTTAAATGTTGACGACAATTTTAAAGAATTAAAACACGTTGTGAGCCAAACATCACATGTCTATTGGCTGACTCAGGGCTGCGGACCTCCAGTGAGAGACAGAAGCTGTAAGCAAAGGCAGAGCGGGAGGAAAAGGCTTTCTGTTTGTGGATAGGAGACCTGGAGCAGATGGCTCGTGGAGAAGAGCAGGAGAGAGTGGAGACTCGCTGGAGCCGCAAACCTGTTAACAGGTTATTCTAGAGGAATGTGTGCAGAGCAGTATTTTAAGAGGACAGAGATAGTAGCCAGTCGAAGAAAGCGTCAGACATGGGAAAGACCAGAGCACTGTTTTATTTGAAGATACAATTTTCTGGAATTGGTGTTTTGCAGTTTTGTTTTTTTTTTAATTGCAAACTGGGCTCCCATTTATTTTCATGTGAAATCAGAAGGCTTCTGAAACAAGACTGATCTCTTCTGACAGAGCAAGACTGAAATGACAGCCGATTGAGTGGGGAGATGGTGGGGAAGATTTACACTGCATGGCCCGTGGAGAAGAATCTAGTGAAATTCTCATATGATATTTCTATACTCTCCACAAAGTCCTTCATTAATGTCTGACCACCGAGTCTCCTTCTGAGTCAATTCCAACCCCTCCATCACTACATACATAACCCTCCTCCCAAATACAGTAGTAAGTCCTCTACATATGAATGAGTTCCATTCCGAGAGCATGTTCGTAAGGCCAATTTGTTCATAAGTTCAACAAAGTTAGCCTAGGTATCTAACAAACACAGTTGGCTATGTAGTACTGTATTGGAGTAGGTTTATAATACTTTTCACACAAATAAAAAAACAAATACAAAACCAAAACATTTTAAATCTTACAGCAGAGTACCTTGAAGCAGCTTCCCAAATGGCACTAGTAGTAAAGAACTTGCCTGCCAATGCAGGAGACGAGGGTTTGATACCTGGGTTGGGAAGATGCCCTGGAGAAGGGCATGGCAACCCGTTCAAGTATTCTTGCCTGGAGAATCCCATGGACAGAGGAGCCTGGTGTGCTACAGTCCATGGGGTCACAAAGAGTCGGACACAACTGAAGTGACAGTATGAAGGCATGCAGAGTACCTTGAAAAGTACAGTGGTACAGTACAACAGCTGGCATACAGGGACACGTTAGAATCTTTGAGAGTTTGCAACTTGAAGGTTCGTATGTAGGAGACCTACTGTAGAGCTGTGGTAGCCAATGGAATCGCACGGCCCAGATCTCGCTTCTAGAGAGAATCTGCTATGAGCCGAGTTAGCCGACAGCCTCCACCAGCAGTGCCCTCCGGGACTCGCCGCGGGGCACACGCTGAGGTCAGGCTGCTCCCAGCCAGTCCCTGAATGTGGCACGAGTCCTAGAGCTGGTCCTTTTGACCAACATGGGGCGCTACTTGTGGCTAGCTGGGGCTCCCGCTTGGCCGGGATGTTCTCAGAGCTGCACTTCAGTTGTGACCACTTTCTACCTGCGCCTCCTTCCTTCCCTACTTCCTTTCATGGAGTCAGATTTGCATCATGATCTGAAGGTTTCTCTGCCTGTTCCCACTCCCTCACCCCTATATCTTTCAAAGGTATTTCTCCCAATAAATCTTAAGCGTATATCCGAATATGTGTAAAGAAGTCGTTACTAATGCCTTCCAGTCCCTTCTATCCTCACCCCGTGGTTAAGCAGTGGTAACTGTTCAGTGTATGTTAGTCAACATCATTACTTAAGCTCATACAGAAATGCAAAAACAAGGATACTTGTGCGCTGTAAATTTTTAAATTGTGTGCTTAAATTTGTCACATTTAAGCAACCTGATTTTTTCATTCTTCTATCTTAGTAAGTGAGACTTTGGCTCCTTTTATTTAAAACTACAAGGAAATGGCAACCCACTCCAGTATTCTTGCCTGGAGAATCCCAGGGACTGCGGAGCCCGGTGGGCTGCTGTCTATGGGGTCGCACAGAGTCGGACATGACTGAAGCGACTTAGCAGCAGTAGCAGCACATCATATTCAAGTTATTGGTAAAACCACATTTTATTCAGTCTGTTGATCTCTGAGTTTTAATGACTTGGAGCATGTTTTCATAAAACATTTAGTTATCTCTTCTGTGAATTGCAAGTTCATTTTCTTTTCTTCTTATGTTTAAATCCCTAAGCCATTGTTATCCTATTTTGGTATATGGTGGGAGTTATAACATGAGTTTGTTTTCTCCCAGATTGATGGCTAGTTTGTACTATCATTTCCAGAATAAATCACACTTTTACCTCTAAATTGAAATATCAACCTTTCTATAAGATCTCATTTATACCTGCATTTATTTGGGGATCAATTTCTAATCCACTGATAAATTTTTCTAATCCCCTTTTAATTTTGTTTGGATTACATCGACTTTATAATATATATTAAGATTTGATAAGGAATGTCTCCCTATCACAAGCCTTTATTTTCACAATTTTCTTTTTTCTTGGACATGCGTCCTTTTGCTTTCATATGAGCTTTAATAGCTCAGTTGGTAAAGAATCTGCCTGCAATGCAGGAGACCGCGGTTAGATCCCTGGGTTGGGAAGATCCCCTGGAAAATGGAAAGGCTACCCACTCCAGTATTCTGGCGTGGAGAATTCCAGGGACTGTATAGTCCATGAGGTCGCAAAGAGTCAGACTCGACTGAGCGACTTTCACTCTCACTTTAAATTCATTTACTCCAGCATCTTAAAATAACTCAGTGTGATTCTAATAGAAATTACATATAGTTATATACAGATTTTTATAAGAATTAACATGAATGTTATCTGTCTGAAGCAATGACATGTTTGTCCACTTGTCTAGAAGATGTTTTCTATCTTGAAAAATATTTTACAGTTTTTTCATATAGGTAATGTTCTTTATTATTAAAAAAATTCTTAGCCATTATTGCTGCTGTTTATCACCACTTTTTTCTTTTTGGCCACACTGCACAGCACTCAGGATCTTAGTTCCCTGATCAGGGATTGAACTCTTGACCCCTGCAGTGGAAGTGCAGAGTCTTAACCATTGGACTGCCAGGGAAGACCCCATATCATCATTTTTGAGAAGGTGTTTTAAATTTCAAATTGTATTATTAAACATTTAAAATATGTAGATAAGTACAGGAAATATTCAAGGCAATAAGTGCCCTCCTCTCATTAGATTTTAGCATTTTGATATATCTAAGATTTCCTTATTTAACATATAAAAAAATAAAGAATATGAAGAAGACATTCTTTTATCTTCATGCTTCCCAGAGATGTAATTACCACCCAAAAGACTGTGTGCTATGCATGTAAACTTTCACTGCCTATCAGTGTATCCTTGAATAATAGATAATGTTTTTACGTGTTACAATAAGTGAGACTTTAAAATCAGTTCTACCAATGACTAGTTACTGCTAGTATTGAGAAAGGCCAGTGACTTCTATGTATTTATCTTAATTGGAGATGGTCTACCCCCAATTTTTTTTCATTGTAAGCAGTTTTATTAGAATCTTAGGCTTTCTTTGTTCACAATCCAATCACAGGCAGATAAATGTAATTTTGTCTTTCCTCATATAATACTCATCAATTATTTCATTTTCTTTTCTGTTTAATTAGGTAAGGGTTCTAAACGCTGTTGAATAAAGTTGTTCACATCATGTGCAGGGCACAGCTAGATGGTTCACAAAATGCACTCCCTGGGCCAACAGCATCAGTTAACTCCTGGGAATCTGTTTGAAATACAAATTCTTGGGTCTCATACTAGACCTAATAAGCTAGAAACTCTAAGCGAGGGGGCCCATCAAAGTGTGTCCTCACAAACCCTCTGACATACACAAAAGTTTGAGAACTACTGATCTGGAGAACATCAGGCCTCAGCTTCTTTAATTTTTAAAGTTTTCTCTTATCTCACTTTTCCCACCAGTTATCATCCCATTTCTCTCTTATTTTCAGGAAAAAAAAAAAAAACCTTCAAGAATTGACTATTACTTGGGGTATGCAATATTTATTATAATTATGTTAATATTGTTGTCATTAATTATTAATATAATCATAATAGTTCATACTTATATTAAGGAATTAATTACATGTCCCAAGGAGAAGGAAATGGCAACCCACTCCAGTATTCTTGTCTGGAGGATCCCGTGGACAGAGGAGCCTGGCCAGCTACTGTCCATGGGGTCACAAGAGTCGCACATGACAGCGACCAAACCAACCAACCAAAGCAGTGTTTGGGACATACTTACACTTAAAAGTATTTGTTGTTTATCTGAATTTCAGTTATCACTAGGTGCCTGGAAACTAGAACTCTTAAATGATATCTCCAGTCCAGATATTGATCTAAAAGTCCAGAAATTGTTAAGTATTCAAATCTCCACTTAGATGGCCAACAGACAATTCAACATACCTCACACTGTACTCCTGGTATCCCCATCCCCAGATCTGCCCTATGTCTACCAGCCTTCCTCTATTCCAACTGATGGCGATGCCTTCCTTCCAGTCGATTCAAACAAACACTTGGGGCCATCACTTTCTTTCTCTCTTTCTCTTACAACCCACATCCAATCAGTCAAGAAGCCTTGTCGGGTCTACCTTCAAAAGGTATCCAGATTCCAACCACTCCTCACTATCTGCATTCCACAACCAGCCTGGTGCAAGTCGCCATCATTTCTTGCTTCCATAGCCTCCTAGCTGGTCTTCCTCCCCTCCACCTCCCTTTTTCTGCTACGGTCTGTTCTTACTATAGAGACTAAAGGGATTCTTTATAAATGTAAATCAGATGTTCCTCTTCTGCCCAAGCCCATCTAATAGCCCACTCTCATGCAGAATCAAAGCCACACTCCTTTCAAAGGCCTGCAAGGTCGCATCTCCTCAAGCCCTTGTTACTGCTCTGATAGCATTTCCTGTGGTGGTGCTAGTGGTAAAGAACCTGCCTGCCAATGCGGGAGACATAAGAGATGCAGGTTTGATCCCTGGGTCGGGAAGATCTTCTGGAGGAGGCCATGGCAACCCACTCCAGTATTCTTGCTTGGAGAATCCCCACGGACAGAGGATCCTGGTGGGCTATCGTTCATGGGGTCGTAAAGAGTCGGATACGACTGAAGTGACTTAGCACAAACACACATCCCTTCATATACACTCTTCTACCATACTGTCCTCCTGGGTATTCCTTGTTCATTCTAGACATGTTCTCCCCTGAGGCCCTTCTGTTGGCTGTTTCCTCTTGTCTAAGATAGTCACACAGATAACTCTCTCATCTCCTTCAAGTCTTTGCTCAAATGTCACCTTCTCATTGAAGCCCAAACTAACCACTCGATTTAAATTTGCAACTTACCCTCCGCCACACACACATGCAGTCAGATCCAGATATCTGATATCCCTCACTCTGCTTTATATTTTTCCATAGCACTTACCATTTTAACATAATGCAACTTATACATTGTTTATTAATTAGTATCTGTTTCTTCTCCCTCCCTTGATCACCCAGAACAAAGGAAGCTCCTTTTTTATTTCTGTGAGTTGGACTTGTCCAATATTCCTTACACCTACTTCTCTCAGAATATTTTCTTTTTTTTTCATTTATTAAGTAGAAATAATATACAGTATTTCTAAAGTCTGGAGTAGATGGGTCATTATTTTGTTTAACTGGAGGATAACTGCTTTTCAATGTTGTGTTGGTTTCTGCAGTACAAGAATGTGCATTGGCCGTAGGTACACACAAGTCCTCTCCTTCTTAAACCTCCCGCCCACCTCCCACGCCATCCCACCCCTCAAGGTTGTCACAGAGCACCAGGCTGAGCACCTGAGTCTAAGTCACTTCAGAGCACCCTGTGTTAGACAGCAACTTCCCACTATCTATCTACTTTATATATGGTAATGTATACATTTGAATGCTACCCTCTCAATTCGTCCCACCCTCTGTTTTCCCTGCTGTGTCCACAAGTTTGTGAACATATTTTCTTAATACTGATAAGATCCTTTGATTTAATTTAGTCCCTCTCCCCAGCACTCAGCAGTAAAGAACCTGCCTGCAATGCAGGAAACATGAGTTTGATGCCTGGGTGGCAAAGATGCCCTGGAGAAGGGTGTGGCAACCCACTTCAGTATTCTTACTTGAAAAATCCCATGGACAGAGGAGCCTGGCGGGCTGTAGCCATGGGGTCACAAAGAATCGGACACTACTGAAGTGACTCAGCACGGCACGGCACTCTTTCCAGCAAGATAACGCAATTCATTCAAAGAAATAAAGTGCTGAATAGTTTTGATATCAGATGAGTACTTTGCATGTCCAAGGACCTCAAGATTAGGTAATGTCTAATACATTTTGCTCCAGTCAAATTAGAATGTTACCCACAGACATTTCTTCACAGAAACTTATATAAATTAATATATGTTCCCCTGCAGAATTTGCTTCTTATTTTAAAAGACCCTAAATGCCTAACTACATGGTTTTTCATTAACAAGGTATTTCAGCAAATTAAATATTAGGAAGCAATGGTTTATGGAGTACATGACACATGGTAGGTACTTCATAAATATGTTTTGACACTCTCACATTCTCTCGTCCTTAAAATGTACTGCTTATTTAATCTAACATCTTTTTCTTAAGAGCTCTTGGCTCAGCAGAGCTCAGGTGAGTTCATAGCTATTACACCATTAATGCAACTTGTGAAGCAGTTACCAGTGGCTATGACCCTCATTCTGGGGACAGGAAGTAGAGTTCCTTGTAAGTCAAAGTGATTTGCCCTAACTTTTATGTGTCATTGTCACAGGTTTTCTTTCCATCAATTCTTGGTACCTTAAATCCAATATTTGGTTGCAGTTTCAAGAGAGCCTTTAAGTGAAACTAGCTGTAAGAAATCAGCCTAGCAAAAATACTTTATATTTATTACACTTCCCTAGGACCCTTGAGAGTCAGCATCTCAGTACTCAAGAAACGAGCAGTAAATTCTGAGGTTCATTTCATGCTGAGTGAAATGATTGAAGTCAACAGTCATTAAAGGTGATGAAAGTGATAAATTCTGCTCCATATTTCAACTGTTTATCATCGCTGCTGTTGCTCATTAATCAACAAATTAAAAGATCGTGCCAGTATTGATATTGCTATTCATTCAAATCATTTATTTAACCACTCTCATAGACTATTAATACAGGAAAAGGGAGATTTTTAAAAAACTCCACCAAATTTATAAAAGAGATAAATATAAACCTAATTCATTCAACATGTTAGCAGCCTCAAAAATTACATTTCTAAGAACTCTAAAGGAAAGCTATGGATTCCCAAACCTGGCCACACCTGACTGATCCGATTCAGTAGATTAAAAAAAAAAAAGCACGAGCCCAATCTCCAAACATTCAGATTCAGTACGTTTGAGTTGATGGTTCAGGAATCAGTATTGGAAGACACCTCCCTCACTGAATCGGGTTTGGGAATCACTGAGTTAAAGAAGCAGACTGTTAGAATGAAGAGAGAGTGAGCTGGAAATTTCTCACCAATTGGCGGATTATTTTTTGAAAATGTACCATCTTAACCATTAAAAAATAAAGATGCATTTATCTATTTTAGTTTTTGGTTGTGGTGGGTCTTGATTGCTGCATGCAGGCTTTCTCAAGTTGTGGTGAGATGGAGCGCTGGCTCTAGGTGGGAGGGCTTCGCGAGCTGCAGCCCACGGGCTTCCGTAGTTGCGGCTCCGGCTCAACCGCTCTGCCGCACGCACGTGGGCTCTTCCTGGACCAGAGGTCAAACCAGTACCCCCTGCATTGTAAGGCGGAGTCCCAACCACTGGACCAGAAAGAAAGCCCCCGATTGGCTGATTATTAATAGACCCAAGCTGGACGACCCAGTTCCATTGGAAAGGCTTCATCCAGAATGTCAAACAGATATCTTAGCATCTTAGATTGCCTTTACAAACTGCTGATCTGGGCTGTGTAAAGCCAATGTGGCAACTTCTGTACGTGTTCAGGAGAGAGGGCTGTGTTAGACCCATCTCTTCTGATACCAGCATCCCTCAGGTGTGTTCCCTTCCTGTGAACTGGCAGGCGCTTTGCTTTTGCTTTTCCTTTCTCCTGGCATCCTCTGCCACACTACCTTGCCTGCTCCCCCTGGGGAGGTGTGCGCAGAATCCAAATGTGAACTGAGAGGATGAGAGTGTAAAGTAATAGGCCTCAAGTAAACAAAAAGCTGTTGGTGGTCCTGAGTACCTGATTCGTTTTGACAGAGTCTTTTAAAATAATCACCTCACATAAAGTCATACTTTTCTTTGCTGTATTCCTCCTTAATCCTTTCCCTCTGCTTAATTCGGACCTTGAATCCTTACTATCTTTTGACAGCTCTTCTCTCTATTTATCATGATTAAACTCCTTTTATTGATCTCATCCTTTGCTCTAATTTTATACATTTTAATTCAATTTCTTCTGCAGGTGTGATCCCTCCAGCATCACACCATCTTTGAATTTTTATTCATGTGGTCTTCAGTCTATCTTCGAGGCTAGTAGTTATTACTAACATTATGTGATGTTAATGAGACTATTTAAAAATATTGTGCTGTGGCAGCACCTTATTAGAAAAAATAGCCTTAACTTGACATAAAGCCATTAATATTAACTTTTATGTTTAATTATTATTATTTGCCAATTTGGCATTCATTTTACAGCAGAGAATTGCTTGATTCACATGTCTCTAGTTTTCCTCTGGGTGTTGTATAAAGGAAAATGCTTTTCTAACACAGTGAAATAATACCATGAAATGCTCACTTTGGCACTATATATATATTTTTTTTACCTACAGAACTTCTTAGTTCATCCAATAGATAAATCCTCCACTTTCTTCACCTTTATAAGTTAACGTAAAAAACCAAATTCAAGGAAATGTTAAAATAATTGAAAGCCTTTGACATAAAACTACAAACTCTTGACATTTATAGGTAATATTGATGCTACAGCCTAAATTCATTCTGTGGAGTCTAAGTTCTAGTCAATACAGGATTTTCAAGTTTCCCCAAAGAGCTGCTTATCATGGATCCTTACTGTACATAAAAGAAGTGGGTTAAGATAAATGAGTGGATTAAGATATAGATGTCCCAGAGGTTTCTGGCAATTCCAGTCAAAATATTATATACCCACATAAAGATGATAAACCTCAACAGTGACACTCTGCCCTTGTTTGCACCTTCTAGTTACAAATTTCAGCTCCTTCTAGAATCGTTAAATTTCAGAACACTTAAGAAACAATGTTAAGCAAGGTTATTCTCTACTTCCAAGATTAACAGAAGAGTGAGGAATGTTTATGTATCCCAGGGTTTTCATGTTTCGAGTTTTGGGCCGTGAGGCCTGTGGGATCTCAGCCCCCCAACCAGGGATCAAACCTGTACCCATTGCATTGGAAGTCTTAACCTCTGGACCACCAGGGAAGTCCCTGATCTCAGGGTTTTTAAGCCAAGAGATTCACCCCACTCCTGTCTTTAACACTCCTGCACAGTTCTTTCTGGACTGTTTTCTCCCTGATAACCTCAGGGCTTTGCTTGCAAACTGGGCTTTTGACAAGATGACCAGTTTTCAGGCTGAAGATCTCACCATTGCCACTTGCTCAGTTTTGACCTTTTAATTCCCCATGGCTTAAAATTCACAATGGAGAATCTCCGTCTTATTGGGCTTGTCAACTACCTCTGCTAATTGCATTTCTGGGTCCAGCCTCTAGGGCATTTCATCTCAGCAGGACCTCGGTCTGGCACCCGGCTGTGTTTACCCTGGATCCTTCTGGAAAATCCAGATGGTGTCCATGCAACCGCAGCTTAATTGGCCTGAAATGAAAACTGTGGTTATTTCAAATCAGCTAGCTTGGTCTGTATGCTTGAACCCTGTGGGATGGCCCTTAATGATGATAAGGCCTTAAGACACCTCTGCCACACCTGAGAATGTAAAAAAAGAAAAAAAAAAGGGCATTTTATGGTATATATTTAATTTTCTTGAGTAGAAAAGGCCTGAAGTATCAGTGAACTAAAAGAGACTTCAAAGTCAATTTGGCTAATGTTTTCAATTACTGAAGAGACTGTACAATGCAGACTTTCAAAGACGATCTCTTGAATTCCTTCCGGTCTCATCAAGTATTAGGGTCAGGGGAGAGGGACCTAGAAGAACATGTAATTGACCTTCTCATTTAACAGAGTAAGAAATATAAATCACTGATATTGTTTTAGTTGCTAAATCATGTCTGACTCTTTTGCAACTGCATGGCTTGTAGCCCTTTCAGGCTGCTCTGTCCATGAGATTTTACAGGCAAGACCACTGGAGCAGGTAGCCATTCCCTTCTCCAGGGCCTCTTCCTGACCCAGGGATTGAACTCACATCTCTTTCATTGGCAGGCAGATTCTTTACCACTGAGTCACTAGGGAAGCCAATAAATTACAGAGAAGCTAAGTAAATTTTCTAAAGCTTGAACTATAACCTAGATCTCTAGTATTCTCTAATCTCTTTTATCTATCACTCTGCCTGACCTTAGTGTGAAAATGTTTCTATTTTCCCAAAGATTAGTAAAATGAGACCATGAGTAACAAAATACAGGCATTATAAGAAAAATAATCTAGTATAAGTTGGAAATTTCCAGAATGTTTTATGAATTGTACCCTATGATGAAATAGGACCATGGCATTTTAGAATTGATAAAAACACATCATCTTCTCCATTCCAGCCCACATAAGAAGGTAGTGGACAGGTCTTATATCTTTGTTATCTTTGAGTTCACTAACTACTTCCTTGTTCTTAATTCTCTCCAGAGAAGTTGCTAACATTTGGTGGTGTCATGAAAATGTAGCTGAAACAACCACATGGAGAACTCTGTTTTGAAATTCTCCAGTTCATCCACTGGAATTGTACCTTCATGGGAATACCAGACCACCTGACCTGCCTCTTGAGAAACGTGTATGCAGGTCAGGAAGCAACAGTTAGAACTGGACATGGAACAACAGACTGGTTCCAAATAGGAAAAGGAGTACATCAAGGCTGTATATTGTCACCCTGCTTATTTAACTTATACGCAGAGTACATCATGAGAAATGCTGGGCTGGAGGAAGCACAAGCTGGAATCAAGATTGCTGGGAGAAATATCAATAACCTCAGATATGCGGATGACACCACCCTTATGGCAGAAAGTGAAGAACTAAAGAGCCTCTTGATGAAAGTGAAAGAGGAGAGTGAAAAAGTTGGCTTAAAACTCAGCATTCAGAAAACTAAGATCATGGCATCCAGTCCCATCACTTCATGGCAGATAGATGGGGAAACAGTGGAAACAGTGGCTGATTTTATTTTTCCGGGCTCCAAAATCACTGCAGATGGTGACTGAAGCCATGAAATTAAAAGATGCTTACTCCTTGGAAGGAAAGTTATGATCAACCTAAATAGCATATTAAAAAGCAGAGACATTACTTTGCCAACAAAGATCCATCTAGTCAAGGCTATGGTTTTTCCAGTGGTCATGTATGGATGTGAGAGTTGGACTCTAAAGAAAGCTGAGTGCCGAAGAATTGATGCTTTTGAACTGTGGTGTTGGAGAAGACTCTTAAGAGTCCCTTGGACTGCAAGGAGATCCAACCAGTCCATCCTAAAGGAGATCAGTCCTGGGTGTTCATTGGAAGGACTGATGTTGAAGCTGAAACTCCAATACTTTGGCCACCTCATGCGAAGAGCTGACTCAATGGAAAAGACCCTGATGCTGGGAAAGATTGAGGGCAGGAGGAGAAGGGGATGACAGAGGATGAGATGGCTGGATGGCATCACCGACTTGATGGACATGGGTTTGGGTGGACTCAGGGAGTTGGTGATGGACAGGGAGGCCTGGCGTGCTGCGGTTCATGGGGTTGCAAAGAGTCGGACATGACTGAGCGACTGAACTGAACTGATTCCAAATAGTTTCATTCGACCCATTAAGTCAAGAAAATCACACCTATAAAGCTCAATTGTGTCTGACTCTTTGTGACCCCATGGACTCTATCTAGCCTGCCAGGCTCCTCTGTCCATGGAATTCTCCAGGCAAGAATACTGGAGTGGGTAGTCATTCCCTTCTCAAGGGGATCTTCCTGACCCAGGGAACGAACTCGGGTCTCCTGCATTGCAGGCAGATTCTTTACCATCTGAGCCACCAGGGAAACCCATTAAACATAGTAAGCCAGTCCAAATTCATTTAAGAATTTTAAGCAAAGGGAATAAATCTTCACAATATAGATTAAAAAGTGACAATAAACAAAATAAATGTGGTTCTTCTACAAATGGTCGATACTGGTATTTTAGTTTATGGTGACAGATTGAGTTGACGACATTCTGACACCATCTGTTAGGGCAGCCACTAGCCTGCATTTGCTGTCCTCAGACACCTGGCCCCCGTCTTCTGTGCTCCTTGACAGTTCATGTGGCATTTTCTCAGTCAGTTATACCACCATTGCTCTTAGATTGATCACATCTTAAAGATTTCAGTAAAAGAACCACTGCCTTCACCCAAGATAATTAGGTTACAACCACTCGCAGGTAGGAACATCCTTTGGAGGAAGTTGAGGGGGCCTGGTAGAGTGCTGAAATCAGGTAACTTGAGAGTTATGCTAGGCCAGTGCTGTCCAATAAAAAGCGTCAATCTCCTAGGAAAGAACATAGGCAGAGCACTCTGACATAAATCGTAGCAATATGTTTTTGGATCTGTCTCCTAATACGAAAAAAACAAAAGCCAAAAAAGCAAAAACAAATGAATGGGATCTAATTCACTTAAAAGCTTTTACACAGCAAGGGAAACCACTGCCAAAATGCAAAGACAACCTACTGAATGGGAGAAATATTTGCAAATAAGATGACAGATAAGGGACTAATATCCAAAATTTATGAACAGCTCATACAACACAATATAAACAAAAGCCAATAAGAAATGTGCAAAATACCTGAATAGGCATTTTTCCAAAGATGATATAGATGGCCAATAGGCATGTGAAGAGATATTCAATATCATTAATCATCAGAGAAATGCAAACTAAAACCCCAATGAGATATCACTTCACACCTGTCAGAAAGGGCTATCATCAAAAAGTCTACAAATAACAAATGTTGGTTAAGATGTGGGGAAAAGACAGCCATAGTACACTGTTGGTGGTAACATAAATTACCGTAAAAAGCAGTATGGAGATGCCTCAGAAAGTCCAAAAATAGAGTTACCATATGACCAACAATCCCACTCAAGGATATATCTGAAAAAAAAAACAAAAACACTAAATTGGAAAGATACATGTACCACAATGTTCATAGCAGAATTATTTACAGTTGCCAAGACATGAAAACAACCGAAGTGTCCATGAACAGATGAATGGATAAAGAAGATACGGTGTATGTAAAATGGAGTATTACTCAGTCATAAAAAGAATAAAATTCTGCTATTTGCAATAACGTGGATGGACCTAGAGGGTAGTGGAATAAGACAGAGAAAGACAAATAGTCTATGTTATCACTGATATGTAGAAAATAAAAAATAAAACAAACAAATGAATATAGCAAAATGGGAACAGATTCACAGATACAGAGAGCAAACTAGTGGCTACAAGTGAGGAGAGGGAAAGGATGAGGGGCAAGATAGGAGCAGGGGCTTAACAGATACAAACTGCTATATATGAAATAAACAACGAAGATATATTATTGTACAGCACAGGGGATGTAGCTATTATTTTGTAATAAATTTAAATGCAGTACAATCTATAAAAATATTGAATTACTATGTAGCACACCTGAAACTAATAAGATAGTGTAAATAGGCTATACTTCAGTTAAAAAGAGATAAAATGAGGACTTCCCTGGTAGCACAGTGGATAAGAATACTCCTGCCAATGCAGGGCACACGGGTTTGACTCCTGGTCCAGGAAGATTTCACATGCTGCAGAGCAACTAAACCCATGTGCCACAACTGCTGAGCCTGTGCTCTAGAGTCCTAGAGCCACAACTACTGAGTTTGCATGGGGCAGCTGCTGAAGCCCGCACCCCCTAGATCCTGTGCTCCACAACAAGAGAAGCTGGCACAAGGAGAAGCCCGGGCACTCGAATGGAGAGTAGCCCCTGCTTGCTGCAACTAGAGAAAGCCTGCACAAAGCAATGAAGACCCAGCCCAGCCAATAGATAGATAAATAAAATTATAAAAAGAAATAAAATGAGAGACACATATGTACTTAAAAATTTTCTAGTTGTCACTTTATAAAAAAAGAAAAACACGTGAAATTAATATTAGTGGTAAATTTTCCTTAACCCAGTATATTCAAAATATTATCATTTCTAGAAGTGGCATAGCCATATTTTAAATGCTCAACAGCTACACGTGGCTTGCGGCAACTGCATTGGAGAATGCAGTGCTAGACTGACTGCATCTAGGCAAATCATCTTCTCCAGCTGACCCTAAAGAGCCCACTCTTTACAATGAGCTTGCCATGATGAGAAAATTATGATAAGTCATGACTTACCGATTGTATGAGTCAGAGTTCTCCAGAGAAGCAGAATCAATAGAGTGTAAGGAATTCGTGCACACAATTGTGGAGGCTGGTGAGTCTAAAATCTGCAGGGCCGGCCAGCAGGCTGGAGACAGAGGGAAGAGTTGATGTTGCAGCTTGAATCTGACAATGGTCTGGAGGCAGAATCTTATTTTCCTGTGGTGACCTCGGTTTTTTCCTGTTAAGGTTTTCAACTGACTGAATGAGGCCATCCACATTACAGAAGCTAATCTGTTTTACTCAAAGTCAACTGGTTTAACGTTAATGATAATAAAAATATAGATACAATATCACAGCAATATCTAGACAGGTGTTTGACCAAATATCTGGGCATCATCACCTAGCCAAGTTGACACATAAAATTAACCATCACATCAGCCAAAGCAAAGGAAAAGATGTGAAGCAATAATAAATGCATCTCAGCGAACAGTCTTGATCCAAGAAGTCAAGATAGAATTGAGTTTGTCTTTGGCTCTGATAATCTGGCAGAAAGGATATCCTTTCCCAGCTTCTCTTAAACTGCTTATTATTCTCATGGATGGCCTCATTTGAAACATTTTAACTGTTACAACAAGTAACTTAATTGGATTGTATTAGCAAGGAGGACATTTTATAAATTAAAGAAACTAGGAATGCCAATTCACTCCATAGCTTTTCCTCTGGAACCTGGATAAGCCACAAGAATATGTTACATATATAACATTTAATGACACCATGGGAAAATACAGAAGATGGTTATTGATCCTTTTTCACACTTTCTTTCATACAGCACTGATAAATGTAGATATCACACACTCTCATTGCTTGACTGCTTCTGTTGTTCTTCCCAAGTTAAGATTTGGATAGTGTCACTTTTAATTGCCTGGTACTATCTCAAATCCACCAGAAAATGTGGAAGGTAGGTCTTCTTTGGAACCTGAAACAAGCGTATATTTCCTCTGCCCATCCCCTGGATATGGGGCTAAGGACACAGAAATGAGGTTTTAGATTTTTGCAAATCTCTATAATCTCTGGCAGAATAGGAGACAATAGTATTCTCAGATAAGCTTCTGCATTCAATCTGTCATATGTACTTTGAGTTAAAATATGAAGAAAATCCAACCAAGAAAATCCAACCTCTCTTGGATATGTAATTGGAAAAGAGAATTTTGATAGCCTTTTTAGATAATGAGGATAATTTTTGAGACCATGCCAAAACTTGACAAGTTCAGTTCAGTTCAGTCGCTCAGTCATGTCTGACTCTTTGGGATCCCATGGGCTGCAGCACACCAGGCCTCCCTGTTCATCACCAACTCCCAAAGCTTGTTCAAACTCATGTCCATCGCCTCAGTGATGCCATCCAACCGTCTCATCCTCTGTCATCCCCTTCTCCTCCTGCCTTCAATCTTCCTCAGCATCAGGGTCTTTTCCAATGAGTCAGTTCTTTGCATCAGGTGGCCAAAGTATTGGAGTTTCAGTTTTAGCATAAGTCATTCCAATGAACACCCAGGACTGATCTCCTTTAGGATGGACTGGTTGGATCTCTTTGCAGTCCAAGGGACTCTCAAGAGTCTTCTCCAACACTACAGTTCAAAAGCATCGATTCTTCGGTGCTCAGTTTTCTTTGTAGTCCAACTCTCACATCCATACATGACTACTGGAAAAACCATAGTTTTGACAGGATAAACCTTTGTTGGCAAATTAATGTCTCTGCTTTTTAATAAGCTGTCTAGGTTGATCATAACTTTCCTTCCAAGGAGTAAGTGTCTTTTAATTTCATGGCAGCAGTCACCATTTGCAGTGATTTTGGAGCCCCAAAATATAAAGTCTCTCACTGTTTCCACTGTTTCCCCATCTATTTGCCATGAAGTGATGGGACTGGATGCCATGATCTTAGTTTTCTGAATGTTGAGTTTTAAGCCAACTTTTTCACCCTCCTCTTTCACTTTCATCAAGAGGCTCTTTAGTTGTTCTTTGCTTTCTGCCGTAAGGGTGGTGTCATCTGCGTATCTGAGGCTATTGATGTTTCTCCCAGCAATGTTGACTCAAACTCCATACTTTTGTATAAATTAGAAAAAGGCTCTGTAGGGAGAGAGAGATGCAGTTGGCCAGTATATTCTTACAATTTGTCTTATCATGTCCTTCCTTTCCTCTGAAACCCCTACCTGGTTGCTGGTGTTTAAATGCACATGTGCATACGTGTGCACACAAGCAATGATTCACAAACGCCTTAGAGTAGATGCTGAGCTTTCAGAGGGTTTAATTTCATGTAAGCATGAAGCATCTCTTGTCTCATGGGCTCCCAAAAATTATATCACAGTGAAACTGGAAATCATTTAAACTTACTTTAAGAAAAATGATGTCTTGTTGAAGTCTCATGGCATATGCTCTCATTTTCACATAAGCTTTCATACAAATATAATGAAGACAGCTGAGCTTTCAATTACATAAACTATGGAGATACCAGAGTGTTCAGGAAAATCTAGAAACTTCATCTGAATCAATAGTTTCCACTTTTTTTTTTCAATTGCCATTTGAGCTAGCAGAAACCATAATAGATTCAAGTCTCTACACTTTTTTGTTATTTTTTTTTTCATTCTAGAGAATTTGTTAAAGAAAAATGTGTATGTCAAAATATCAGCAGCAAGAAAGATGGAAAGAAGGAACCGATCAGTTAAAAGTACTCTGCTACCTGGGCGATGTTGTAAAATGTCTACTGAAAATCAAGCTGACCAAAACGGTTGCCATCAACTCTCTGTTGCCTATCTCTAGACTGAAGCTCAGAGCTTCTTATAACTAAGCTTGACCCACAGAGCGGGAAGGAGTGCAGAGAATAGATAGGAAGGAGGCTAGATTGTCAGGGCCTGCCACGTATGTTGTGCACTGCATACCACCACAGAGCACCATTCACAGGAACCACTGAGTAGGCATATTCTTGAAAGATGTCAAAGTAAAGAATAGAAAAGGCCTCTAATGGCACAGAAGGGTACATCATCTCTGAAACTGCTCACAATCCAATTCTATGGATGGAGCCCCCTTCTTTTTTTAACCTCCTTAAACAAATAAGTAACAGATTTGTTGGAGAATCAAAGTCTATAATGTAGATAATATATAGAATTATTCAGTGGGATACCTCCCAAGAACATGAGAATAAAGAGAATAAAATGAATAGGAACCACACATAATGAATAAATTTACCCATTTGGAAAAGTTACCCAAAAGATTGAAATTAAGTAGCAAATACATGTGATAAACAGTTAAATCTAATTTGAAAAGTAGATCAAACAGCCCCTGATGTATGTTGTGTGTGAAGTGTTAGTTAGTTGTGTCTGACTCTTTGAAACCCCATGGGCTGCTGTCCACCAGTCTCCTCAGTCCATGGAATTCTCCAGGCAAAAATACTGGAGTGGGTTGCCATTGCCTTCTCCAGGGGATCTTCCTGACCCAGGGATTAAACCCAGGTCTCCTGCATTGCAGGCAGATTCTTTACTGTCTGAGCCACCAGGAAGCCCCATATATGTGTAGTTTCCTGTATTTACAAAGATGAGAAAAGGCAACTAATCAGTATTGGAAGATGAAAACATGGAGAAACTCATCTTTAATAAAGTTCCATTATTTAATGGAGAACCTCATCTTTCCATTAATAGACACATGTAAGGAGTCCAGTTTATACAATTTTTGCAGCTCTGAGAATAAACTTACTAAATGTGTAGAGAGAAAAATGTACTGGAAGGGTTTGAACAGTATCTTGAGTTTCATTGCTTTGGTTGGAAGTGTAAAGTGGGTAACCGCCCACAAAGGAACTTCTATTTATGTATGAAATTGAAGGTAAATTCATGAGTTCTTTTTAACTTTAAGGTTGTGTGATTCTGTTACAAGGATGGGTGATATATAAGGAAGAAGAGCTGAAAGAAATTGTTACTTTCCATTAACTGCTGCTATTCTTTATCAATGTATTTGTGTGTGATTAAATTTTTTAATTTTGGTTAAAAAATATGTTATTCCAAATGTTTTGCTTCAAATCTGAATAGAGTGCATTTGATGTAAGCAGTGCAGGACTGTTGTTTAATAATGTGATTTGGAGATCAAGCTCTTTACCTAATATGGTCAAGGTCTATTTTGAACTCTTTTATTTGAAAGTAGTAACAACAGATTAAGGACAAGTTTACACTGAAAATTGAAAGTAGGAATGTCTTTTTGACCAACACTTAATTTCTGGCTCTTTCAGATTCCACTTTGGTGAGATTTGGGAGGTTAAGTATTAAGATTATATTACTGTCCTATGTAGAAAAATAATTCTAATCTGTGTAAGGGTAAGCTTTAAGAGAAGTCCACCACTTGTTTTCATGGCACATTGATGGCTGTTGGCTTGTGACACATTAGGAGGTCAAGTTCATTGTCAGTAACCATCATATTATCCTAACCTCTCCTGCTAACCACAGAGCAAATGAACCAGAAGATAAGGTTCTTTCCTGGGTCATTAAATTTTTCCATTTTGGCAAATTTATTACACCTTTCCTGATGTAGCCAAGTAGCACGAAGCACTGTAATTTCAAGAGCTGGAGCAGAGGTGTTACAAAAGGAAGCCGGATGACTGCCAACACAGTGGTGGTGTTGTGGGGAGGCTCCCTCTGCCCCCAGTCTATGCTCAGACTTTCAGGTCTAGAATTGGTTGTTTATACAACCAGGTGTGATTGGGCTCTGGGGTAAGAGCGAATAACCAAACTCACAAGGAACTGATGTAAAAACAAGCATTCCCGCTTCTTAATCACAGTGGTAAATATTACCATATCATGAACAGATGGTTGATGCTCCATAGTCAGGACCCACTCTTTCAAAGAACCTTGGTTTCTGGGAAGTTGAGTGAATTTCACAAAGATGCTTGCCGTCATAGTGAGGGTCCAATAAAGAAAGAGGAAAACCCACACAGTAATTCAAACAAGGAATGTTGAATATACAGCATTATTAACTATAATGGAACTGGACCTAAGAAATTAGCTAACAGGAAACAGAAGCAACTCGAGGGCATGATGGGAATAGCAGAGACCAGGAACAGCCACTAGCCCCAAGACTAGGATAGAGCATCCAAGGAGGAAACACACTGCTGGAGAGAGTGAAACCACGGCTCTCGTGATGACTGACAGGCACTGAGATGCTTTGCCAGAAGAACTTGCTGGAAACCCAGCCTCCAGGCTATGAAGGAAGCCATTCACCCAGAGGCATCACACCTGGGAATTTGCTGGAAAGCCACGTAGGGAGGTTCTATTGGGCCCCGGATGCCATGGGCTGCTGCATGCTACAGGGGCCTGGCAGGGCAGAGGCCACACATAGCAAAGGAATCTGGGGAAGAGGGCAGACCACAACAGGAGAGGCACTCTCCCTCCTCGGCTATCCCTCCTTTCCCTCTCCTGGCATAACATCCTGACAGATGCGAAAGGAAAAATATTTACAGGGCCCTTCTCAGTGCTCCTAGAGCAGGTAGTGGATGGTGGGTCTGGAGCCGAGAGGCAATACATTGACCAGTACTGACTGGCACACTTACCAAGTCAGTCAGCATGAAATTAGTTCATAGAAAGAGAGAAAATTTTGAAAAATATGTCATTCGTGCCAAAGAAAATTCAATAAGCTCTCCCAGTCCTAAAACAGAGCATAGGCCTCTTGTTCGAGGAAGATGTTTATGGGTTCCAGATCGTCACTCCTGGGAGGCTATGGATAAGCACCAACCAATTCCTGTCTTGTTTCCTAAGATCACTGATAACCATCTTGCTACTTGGGTGGGGTACAGTAAAACCAATCTGGTTATAATTTTCTTAGATTTCTGTCATTTCATGGGCTATGTCCCCCCATTATAATCCTATTACTTTGGTTAATCTTGGGTGTTTCACCTCTCTTCAACTATGATGATAATCTTTAGGTAACAGTTACACATGGTGAACTTTCTTGACCAGATGTTCTGAACTTTCCAGGCCTTAAGTTCCAAGATGACCTTAATTCCACGTGATAAAAAACCTCTCATTGTAGTCCTCGTTATGCCTATAGAAGGAACTCTAATGCCCTCCAACCTGACCTGAGAGAGGTAAGATCATTTGTCTTTTTAGGTCAACAGTGTTTGATTCCATGAAATACTAAAGAACTTAGTAGCCTTCCTAACAACCGTTCTTATTCCTTGGAAATAAGCTTTGCAAAGGATTATGAATAAAATGAAAGGAACACACACTCAGGAAGATAAGTGTTTACTAACTGTGTAACTTTAGTCACTCTTCGTGCCCAGTTTTTTTCACAAAGCTAAATGTATATTAACAGCAATCATTTTGTTGAGTTATCATGAAAATCAACTGTGTTGATTTTGCTAAAGCACTTATGTCAGTGCCTTATACAGAGCCAACATCTGAAAGTGATATATGTGACATGATATGAAAATTAAAAATTGAGGAGAGAAATTATGCCCATCTTGGGAAAAAAGTTTCAGTAAGAATAAAGCATTGTAATAAGTTTTTTAAATAAAAGGAAGGTATTATACCCATTGGCACTAAACTGAGTCTACTTCCATTGACTACAGTCAAATATGTCCTATTTATTTGACTTTTATTTGGACATGTGAGCATGTGAAAATTTAGATGACCTGGCCATTTAGGACCTAAAAACCCTGAGGGAAAACCCTGTCTCCAGTGGGTTCATGAATTGCAATGCTCGGAGCAGCATTCAGTGTCACTAGATGGCGGTGTAGAGCAATTAAAATTTGTACTTAAATGGGACTTTTTTTTTTTTAAGCATTTTATTTATGTATGTATTTAACACCAAAAACATTTTGTACTGGGGTATAGCCGATTAACAATATTGTGGTAGTTTCAGGTGAAGAGCGAAGGAACTCAGATATACACGTACATGTGTCCATTCTTCCCCAAACAACCCCCTCCCAACCTGACTGGTACGTAACACTGAGCAGAGTTCCATTTGCTATACAGTAGGCTTTTGTTGGTTATCCATTTAAAATATAGCAGTGTGTACATGACCTTCCCGAAGTCCTGAGCTATCTTCTAACCCCGGCAACCATAAGTTTGTTTTCTGGTCTGTGAGTCTGTATTTTGTAAGTAATTTCATTTGTATCATCGTTAAATGTGATTTTGAATAGATTTTAAAATTTAATTTTCAAATAGCTGTGTGAACTGAAAATAATGTGGGTGGGTTTACTAGGCTTTTTACTTTTGAATAGCTCATGTGGCAAGGGTGAAAGCCTTTCAGAATGAGTGGACTAGGAGGAATAGTAGACTTTAGAAAGATAACTGAACACAAGCCAAAGTTACACTCAGTCCTAATTGGGGTCATTAAATGATGGAACAAATATGGTTCAAGGTCAAACTGTCAAAACAGAAACCAACTCACAGACTTAGCAAATGAACTTATGGTTACCAGGGGGGAAGGGTGAGGTGAAGGGTTAGATCGGGAATTTGGGATTGACATGTACCCACTGCTTTATTTAAAATAAATCACCAACAAAGACCTACCGTATAGCAAAGGGAATTCTGCTGAATATTCTATAATAACCTAAATGGGTAGATGGGGGGCTTCCCAGGTGGCACAGTGGTAAACAATCCAGCTGTCAATACAGGAGATGCAAGAGGTGTGGGTTTGATCCCTAGGGTCGAGAAGATCCCCTCGAGTAGGAAATGGCAACCACTGCAGTATTCTTGCCAGGAAAATCCCATGGACAGAGGAACCTGGTGGGTTACAGTCCATGGGGTTGCAAAGAGTCATACACGACTGAGCACAGACACGTGCTCACAACTTAAATGGAAGAAGAATTTTTAAAAAATAGATACGTGAGTGTGTATAACTGGATCATTTTGATGTACATCTGAAACTAATACAACATGGTTACTCAACTATACTCCAATATAAAATAAATGTTTTATAAATAAATAAAGGCTGTAACACTAAAAGAAGTTCTCATCACAATAAAGAAAAAATTTGTAATTATGTGAGGTGATGGATGCTAACTAAATTTATTCTGGTGATTATTTTGCAATAGACATATATCAAACAACTATGTTGTAAACCTTAAATTAATACAACATTATTGGTCAATTATACCTCAATAAGACTGGGGAAAATAGAATAATGAACTATGTCAGCATAAATTTAAAAACTGAAAGACTAAGAAAAAAAAGGTCGAGTTGTCGAATCTAAGCTGACATTGCCAAAATGGAAATGTAAGCTAAACAAAATGGAAATGTGAGCTAAAAGAGAGCACTGGAAGAGTATGATTTGATATTATTATTTATATGTTACTTTCCAAAAGTATTACCTAATGTTTCACTCTCTAATTCATATAAACCGTGCTAAATTGCAAAGATGTTTTTTCTAGTCTTACTTTGGATTAGTGTCTTCACTCTGCAAAGGACATATTTTAGAGGGGTGTAAGCAATGAGATCAAAAATTGTGTTTAGGATAGAGTAGTGGGTGAAGGAGTGAGGCAGGAAGTCCAGCAAGACAGGAATGAGTTTTATAGACAGATGTTAAGGAGGCTATAAAGAAAGAAGGTGCTGGCCGTGTTCCGACATTTGACTCACACTACAGTGCAGTAAAACTAGTCGCTTCAGATCATTGCCTTCAATCTCCTCAATCAGTACAGCCTTGCCAATTTTTAAACCAGCCAGCAGAGAACAAGAATGGCCACACTGCCACGCTACAATTCGTGTATTGTACGACACAGACCTACAGCTAGATTCCAGCTACACCATAACATCAGAAAGGAGCAGATTTCACTTAACCTATATATGAAAGGCTTTTGATGGGGACTGAGATGAGATAAGGGAAGTCAGCAGGCTCAGCTCAAACTTTAGAAAGGGTAGGAAAAGGAAACAGTCTAATAGCCTTGGATAAAGAAGTAATGGAGATAAGAGATTCACAAGGTCAAGAAAGGAAGAGGAAATAGAAAAGAACTTAGAAGGAAATTATCCCCTGGCTTCAGGAAATTAACTACTGATTCTTCCCTTGGTAAATGAGAGCCTTAAATAGTTGGCAATGTCTGTGGTTTGAGAGGAATATCTTTCTGACTGTGTTGTAACTCAGGATGCCTGTTGACGCCCAAAGGTATAACATTTCAATAATCTGGACCTTCAAACTCCAAGTTTTACTGATTTTAGTGTTGTAATTCTCTTTGGTCTCCACAAAGTTCATCACAATTGAGCATGAATACTTCATTATCTTTGGGTTATTAGACTTTGTCTGAGTTATAGAATTCCTGCTTTAGATATCTTCTAAAATTAACCAAGGGCAAATATGTATAATTCTTAGGTATTGCCCCGGCACTCAAGGTTCAAGTGATAATTCAGTTGGGAAAAAAAGTATCTGTTACTGGATCTAATGATACACAGAAAATGTTACTTCTGTTGCAGCTGGTATGAGAATCTTCTAGGAGGTTTTGTTCGGCAAGGCCTGGGCCATTCATTCTAGAGAATCTGTACTGTGGGTGGTAAGGTGGGGGTGGGTCTTTGGGGAGGGCCCTAAGGCAGAGGAAGAGATGCTAGTGAGGTGGTAGGGGGTGAAGCAATCCTCATTATTGTCTCTCCCGTGGCCTGTCAAATCTTCTGTCACGTTTCTTAATGCATGACATGCTTCACGTCTGTAGATCCAGGCTTTAGGACAAATCCTGAAGGGATGGTGCCTTGTGTCTCGTTGGCATGTTTGAACTTGGGGGTAAAGATGAAGGAGGAATCGTGAGAAATTATGATGTTAAGAATTACACCATTGGCTTACCGCTGTCATTTATTTAGAGCAGACAACAGGCCATCTAGCTAGAGGATGGCAGAGCTGCCACACCACACTTATTCTACACTGGAAGCAGAGGCCTTAGCCACTGGATCATCGGCGAAGTCCCTTCACACTTACTCTGCTGTTGTTCAATTGCTAAGTCGTGTCCAACTCTTTGTGATCCCATGGATTGCAGCACGTCAGGCTTCCCTGTCTTTCACTGGCTCTCAGAGTTTGCCCAGATTCATGTCCACTGAGTCAGTGATACTATCTAACCATCTCATCCTTTGTCGCCCTCTTCTCCTCTTGCCCTCAATTTTTCTTAGAGTCGGGTCTTTTTCAATGAGTCGGCTCTTTGCATCAGGTAGCCCAAGTATTGGAGCTTCAACTTCAGCATCAGTCCTTCCAATGAATATTCAGGGTTGATTTCCTTTAGGATGGACTGGTTTGATCTTGTTGTCCAAGGGACTCTCAGCACCACAGATAGAAGGCATCAATTCTTCAGTGATCTTACTCCAATAGAGGGTAAAATAAACTCTTACACAATGAAATGAATGAATATGCAAGTTCCTTCTTTTTCAAGTCTGACTAGTACTCTGTTGTATGTCTATATCACTTTTTCTTCATCCATTCATATGCTAATGGAAATCTGAGTTGTTTCCATATCTTGACTGTTGTGAATAATGCTGGCAATGAACATGGGCGTTTTAATATCTCTTTGAGAATAATATGCCAACAATATGGATGAACTTTGAGGACATTATGCTAAATGAAATCAGCCAGGAAGACATACTGCATGATTCCACTTATATGAGGTATCCAACAGAGTCAAATTCATAGAATCAAAGAGTAGAATGGAGGGACTTCCTTGAATGTCCAGTGGTTAAGACTCTGCACTTCCCAAGCAGGGGGGTGTAGGTTTGATCCCTGGTCAGGGAACTGCAGTTCCACATGCCGTATGGTGTGATCAGAAAAAAAAAAGAGTAGGATGAAGGTTTCCAAGGAAGGAGGAAACGAGGAGATACTAAACAATGGGCAATTTGATTAGTTTCAGATTAAGTGAGATAGTTTTCAGTTAAGTGAGATAAAAAGTATAAACAAGTTCTAGAGATCTGCTGGACAATGTTGTGACTATAGTCAATATTTGTGCTGTACATTTAAAACTCTAAGAAGGTAGATCTCACATTAAGTGTTCTGATCACAATAAAATAAGTAAAAAGACATGAGTAAACACAGAGACTAGTGAGGCATTCCCGCTATCTCACTCTATCCTCTTTATTGCAACCCTCATGTTAGCCAGGACCTTCCTGCAGCTTGAAGGGCTAGGGAAAATGAATAAAGGAGAAACTGCCCCCTCAGTTTCCTTATCTGTGAAATGGGGACTTAAAGGAGCCTTCTCTATAAGACATGATGATAGTGAATATAAAGCCTTTAGATATTTCTTATCATATGTTTGAATATAGAAAAATGTTACTTCTTATTATCCTTAAAAAGTGAGTTGGGGAGCTGTTAGTTAAAAGCCATAAAGTTTTAGCTATGCTAGATGAACAGGTTCTAGAGATGGGCCTTATAGCATGGTGCCTGCAGTTAACAGCATGGTATTGTGCAGTGTAACATTTAGGAGGGTAGATCTCATGTTAGGTGTCCTTAACACACACACACGCACAAAAGGAAGGACACAATGAAAGTCTGGGAGGTGTTGGATACATCTGTTACCTTGGTTGTGGTGATGATGTAATGGGTGTTTGCACGTGTCTAAACTCATCAAGTTGTACACATTAAATATGTGCAGTTCTTTGTATGTGAATTACATCTCAGTAAAGCTGGTATATACTTTAAAAGACCTAGTCCAGGACTCTCTATTGTAGCAACAGAAGAAGGAGACATCATCCTTATTGTTTAAATTTTCCTCACCTTGTGTTTTATCACCACAGAGTCTGAACACCAATCAAAAGTGCCAGCTCTGAAGAAAACCTTGGTGCTCTACTATGGGAAAAGAAGAGTTCTTTTTTTAACTGATTTTTTGTTATTCTATTTATTTATTTTTTTATTGAAGTATAGTTGATGTACAATATTATGTTACAGGTGTA
Source organism: Giraffa tippelskirchi (assembly GCF_054371585.1). Classification (NCBI taxonomy): domain Eukaryota; kingdom Metazoa; phylum Chordata; class Mammalia; order Artiodactyla; family Giraffidae; genus Giraffa; species Giraffa tippelskirchi. The sequence continues at coordinate 55,715,715 of NC_137285.1, forward strand.
CAATATGTTACAGGTGTACAATAGAGTGATTCACAATTTCTAAAGGTTATACTCCATTTATAGTTATTATAAAATATTGGCTATATTCCCTGGGTTGTACAATATATCCTTGTAGCTTATTTGATATGTAATAGGTTATATCTCTTACTCCCCAACCTCAGATTGTCCCTCCCCACTCCCCTCTCCCCACTGGTAAACGCCAGTTTGTTCTCTGCTTGTTTTTGTTATATTCACTAGTTTGCTGGGTGGGGTTGTTTTTAGATTCCACATATAAGTGATATCATACAGGATTTATCTTTCTTTGTCTGACTTATTTCATTTGGCATAATAGTGAAGTCCATCCATGTTGCTGCAAATACTACTCAGCCATAAAAAAGAAGACCCAGAGTTCTTAATGCTGTACAGTCCTCCTCTCAGCTGTAGGCACTGTGGCCAAATGCCAAGCATTAAAATATCCCAAGAAAGGGGCTTCCCAGGTGGCTCAGTGGTAAAGAATCTGCCCGCCAAGGTGGGAGACATGGGTTCCATTACTGGTCTGGGGAGATCCCACATGTAGCAGAGCAACTAAGCCTCCGCGCCACGACTATTGAGCCTGTGCTCTACAGCCTGGGAACTGCAACTAGTGAGCCCACATGCTCCAACTACTGAAGTCCATGAGCCTAGAGCCTGTGCTCTGCCATAAGAGAAGCCGCTGCAATGAGCCTAGGAAGGAAATGGCAACGCACTCCAGTATTCTTGCCTGGAGAATCCCATGGACAGAGGAGCCTGGTGGGTTACAGTCCATGGGGTTGCAAGAGTCAGACAAGACCACCACCACCGCAATGAGAAGCCCGAGAAGGCGCTAGAGAGAAGCCCGTGCAGCAACAGAGACCCAGCACAGCCAAATATAAAAAAAATAAATAAAATTATTTTAAAAACTACTCTGAAAAAGATGAGGACAAAGCTAAAGCAGAAAGAAATCAGAAAACAATCATTTGAATGACACTCCGTTACAATTAAGTAATACAGAACTAAAACTGAGCAAATTTTTTGTTACACTCCCAATGAGAAATGTTTGTACTTTGAAACCTTTAAAATATTTAAGGCAAGAAGAAATAAAATGCATGGCAACCAGTTAAGGTCATACATTTAGGACAAAAATGATAAAATATTAAAATGAAAGAAATAAATGTCCTAAGTGAAATATTGAGATTTCCTGAAGATGAATTATTCAGAGTTGGAAAAACATGTGACCTCTAATCTATTAAGTAACAGAGGGACATGGCAGTAAAGATCAAGCAGAGAGCCAAACGCCAAGAAGTAAGGACATTGTGGCAGTAGGTACTGGTTAATAATATTCTAACTTTGTGCTTCAGGTCAAGGGAAGGGACTTCAAAGACAGAAGAGGAATGGTTGACTAGGTGGGAGTGCCAATCTTGAGGGCTTGGAAATGGTGCTTTCATTTAGGACACCGAAGTAGGCAGGACACACTAGGTTCTGCAGCAGTAACTGGCAGCCCCAAGCCTCAAGATCTAGAAACTTGTGATTTTACTTCTTGCTCACAGTGGAAATCTATCACGAGCTCTATCATTTTAGGGAGTGAGGTTGCCTGTGTCACAGTCACCGTGTTGAACTTGGCCAATCTCCATTTGAAAGGGAAGAGAGAGCGCCCAGGGTTTCAGATCGTATAAAATGTTAAGGTCCAGAAGTCTCACAAGTCCTTTTGCTACTACTCCCTGGTTAGGACATGTCAAGCGTTCAGAAAGCCCAACCTTACCCTGTTCCCCAAAGTGAGGCAGCAACAAAAAGATACGGAGAACATTCCTAGTGATTCCCATGAAGCTCAGTATGGCACCTGTTGGAAGGGAAATCTTGTTTGCTTGGTTGGAGGCGTCACACCTTCTTTGTTCATGAAAAAAATCGGCTCCTGACCCCAGCACTTAACGTGAGCAGAACATTTGTGGCCGAGATGTTCACAAACTGAGGATGACTTTAAAGAAAGGATATTAGCTTTAATTTTAGTACTAATTGCCATAGATGTAATGGAAATCCAATAGATGATGGGAATAGCAAGGGCCTTAACTGTCATCTCGCCTCAGGATCTTGAACTCAAACGGCTCCAGGGTCACGGCAGGCTATGTGGATGCCCAGGGAGGGCCCAGAGTCGTACAGGAGGGGGTGGAGGTGTGACAGAGAGGACACGTCTTGGCTAAAACCAGCAGCTGTTTCTCAGCACCCGCTAATTGTCATCATGACAGATTGGGAGGTGACTGTTGCCAGATTTTCTGCTTTTTTTTTTAAACTGGTCAATATGGTTTTATTTCAGCATTTACTAAAGTTTTAATACAATCACACAGAAGACGAAACATTTCAAAAAGTGCAAAATATTAGAAAGCTGATCCGTGCTATCAATCTCTCCAAGCAAGCAATCTCTTTGCTGAGATAAAAGAATCTAGAGACACAAGGTGTTTTGTTGTTTAAGCTGTTAAATGTGAACATGCTTTTTAAACGTTGGTTTCAAATTTTAACTCTTGGTAACCCCATTTGGAAGCAACAAGGCATGGCTAGAGCCCACCACCCACCAGTTTGTGATGATGAATTTAGCCACGTTTTTCACAGTGTTTTTCTCCTCTCCCCTCCCCACCCCAGCCTCCTCACCCTCCTCAAGCCGCGCAGCAAATCTTTAGCCCAAATTGAACTCACAAGCTGTATCTGGGGAAATATTCTGATTGGAGCCAAGTTAAGGGGCCAGACCCTAAAATTCAGCTCTTTTCCATCTTCGCCGAGGACTCAAGAAGCACAGTTTGAAAACCAAGAAAGGAGCACAACCTCTTCTGCAGGAAAGACAGGCCAACCACCTGAATTCTCCATCCGTGCCCCTTGCAGAGCATCAGCAGCTGGTGCAGAGAGCATGCATCTGAGTGTCTGCGGTAGCTCTCTGTTTATTTAGAGTCACTGGGGACTCTGTTAACAGACAGAATATTGGTTGGCAAGGTCATCACCACCTTCACTATCACCAAACGTGCCCTGAAAGACTTTTAGGTAGGACACTCTGCTGGCAACGTGTGAGGCAAAGGTTGCACACATTGGTGTCACCAAGAAACTTTATTCTAAGAGGTGCATTTCCGTCTCAGCAATCTCAGTGACAAACACCCAGGCACTATCCTCCAAAGAAGTTAGATTAATAAATCAGGGGAGTGCTAGCTTTGGCACGTATATTAAAGTGGAATGGTACAGAGAAGATTGGCACGGTCCCTGAAAAAGAATGACATGCAGATTCATGAAGCATTCCATATTTTTATAAGACAGATTTGATAGCAGAAAAAGTTTTAATGGCTGGGTAGAAATATATGCAGATAGCAATGGTAAAAGACAAATGGTAGCCCTGGAGACAATATTTGCAGCCCACATAAGACACAATTTAATAGTCATTGTACCCAGAGATTCTCCCATATCAGTAAGAAAAACATTCCAGTAGGAAAGTGGAAACAGGAAGTGAGCAAAGAAATTGAAGGAAAAGATATAAATGGACAATAAACATATGAAAAGATATTCAATTTCACCAAGAATCAAAAAGGTGCAGGTAAAAGCACTTGATCATTTTTAGCATCTCAGATTGCCCTCCACCTAAAAAAAAAAAAAAAACCCAAGAAAAAGAAAAAAGAAAAAAAAAGGTGCCATTTATCAAGTGTATTTTGATTGTATTCTACTATAAAATAAAAACTACACCAGCAGCAAATGAATTAGGGGAGCAACAGATGTTTGTTGTGTTGTGGGAGCTGGGAAGTGTGGCATGACAGACTTGATGGCAGGAGTGGGAAGAACATGGAATCATTGGTGTATGACAGTTTGAACAAATTAATAATTGGCATCATTACTTCACAAAGAATTCCATATATCTGTACCCAGATGCCTCAAGTCTGGAAATATATGTATAAACTTACATATATTATATAATTTTTCCAGTGAGTTTTATTTTTAAAAAGAAAATTATTTTTCTAATTCAAATATGAATATGTACATCAAAAACCCCCAAACGTTGGGACTTCCCTGCTGGTCCAGTGGTTAAGAATTCACCTGCCAATGCAGGGAACATGGGTTCCATCCCTGGTCTGGGAACTAAGATCCCACATGTCATGGGGCAACTAGGCCTACCTGCCACAGCAACCACTGAAGCCCATGCGCCTGGAGCCAGTGCTCTGCAGTCAGAGAAGCCACGGAGACGTCTACAACTAGAGAGCAGCTCCCACTCGCTGCAACTAGAGAAAGCCTGCGCGCAGCAACAAAGACCCAGCACAGACAGAAATAAGTTAAAAATAAAACCCAAACATCACCAATTATCTAATCCAGAGGTCACATTATGGCCTCTGGGCCAGATTCAGTCTACTACCTGATTCTGTTTATAAAGTTTTATTGGAACAGAGTCACGTCCACTCGCTTATATATGCCAATGTAATGGCAGAGTTGAATAGTTGCAACACAGCCTGTATGGCCCACACAGTCTAAATATTTACTATCTGGCTCTTTACAGAAAAAGTTTGCTTACCTCTTATCTAGTCCCACCAAACAAGATCATCACAATTACTATTGTGCATATTTATTTTTCTAATTTTTCTGTGTGCACATATACATTGGGAAAAAAATAAAAGCATAGTCTATATTAGCATCCTGCAACAGAATTTGCTGCAAATGTCTGCAGTGTCCAATATGATAGCTATTGAATACTTGTGCTTTGTGCAACTGAGAAACTGAATTTAAAATTTTAATTATGTTTAAAAAAATTTAAATTGCCACATGTAGCTAGTAGGTGCCATACTGAACAGAACTTTCTTGAAATATTTTTTACAAGGCAGAAATACTCACAGACATATAAAATAAGCCAATGGTTACCAAAGGAAAATGGGGAGGGATAAACTAGGAATTTGGGATTAACATATACACAGTACTATATATACAATAGATAACCAATAAGCACCTACTGTATTACACAGGGAACTCTACTCAATATCTTGTAATAACCTACAATGGAAGAGAATTTAAATTTATATATATATATATATCAATATACTGATATATATATAAGTGAATCACTTTGTTGTACACCTGTAACTAACACAACATAAATCAAGTATATTTCAATAAAAATTTTAAAAATTAAGAGAGAATGAATGAGGTGCAGAAGCAAAATTGCTTAGCTGAAAAAAAATGTGATTCTGGAATGAAAGCAAAAGAACTTTCCTGAAATATTTTTATTTGCATAATATTTCATGATCATTTCTTCCAATTATTAAGTATTCTTTGTAGAGCCCCTTTTTCTGATTGTATAATATTATAATGGATGGATGTGTCATGGTTTTCTTAACCAAGCCCCTATCATTGACACAGATTATTTCCCATTTTTCACTATTATAATCCATTTCTGTGATAAGCAATTCTGTGCATACAAATGTTTGTACATGTCTATGATGATTGACTTAGAATAAATTCCCAGATGCAGAACTGTTTGATCATAGAGCAATAAATATTGTTCAGATTCTTGAAATGTATCATCAAGTTGCTAGAGAGGTCTTTTCACACTTCTTAATCAACAGCAATGTTGGAAATTGCTTGTTCCCCACACTCTTCCCTGTGTATTTGAAAAATTATCTCCAAAAGGCTCTCTCCTCCTCTCCTCTACTGGGTCTGAAATCAAAGGAATAATTGAGTAAGGCATTCTATGAGGACCCATCGATGTGCTGAGAGAGGTGGGCAGAGAGCAAAATGGAACATTTTCCATTGAAATTTTCTACACAGTCAAGGCTTCCGGCAGCTTGATTAATTTGGGCAATCACCTCTGAGTTTCGTGCTGAGGAAAATGTCCTTATTCTGTGGCAGATCACAACATTGAAATGTTCTCGCTTGGGGGTGATTAAGACTTAAATGAACTTGTGCGTGGCAAAGTGAAGTAAGTATGCAAACAGGAAGGAGGCAACTAACTCCTTTTCTTCCTCCAGCCCCCATCCCGCAGGGTGGAAATTTTCTGCAATAGTTAACACAGAAATTTGAAAAGACCCTGATGCTGGGAATGACTGAAGGGGGGAGGAGAAGGGGACAACAGAGGATGAGACAATTGGATGGCATCACTGACTCAATGGACATGAGCTTGGGTAAACTCTGGGAGTTGGTGATGGACAGGGAGGCCTGGCGTGCTGCAGTCCATGGGGTTGCAAAGAGTCGGACACGACTGAGCGACTGAACTGAATTGAACTGAGCATAGAAATATGGCTGGAGGAATGGGGAAGTTAGAGGTAAACACCAACTGCAAGGGGTGTAAATAAAGGTGAAATGAGGTGAATCAGAGAAGGGTTTTCTGGTCAAACACAGGATTGAATTTTACTCTGCAATCTCATCATGGAATCTGTATCTCTCTGAGCCTCAGTTTTTTTTTCATGAAAATTACCAACTTTATGATAAGGATTGGGCTTCCCAGGTGGCTCAGTGGGTAAAGAATCTTCCTGCAACGCAGGAGACGCAGGAGACACGGGTTTGACCCTTGCATCAGGAAGCTCCCCTGGAGGAGGGCATGGCAACCCACTCCAGTATTCTTGCCTGGAGAATCCCCATGGACAGAGGAGCCTGGCAGGCTACAGTCCATAGGGTTGCAAAGAGTCAGACACGATTGAAGTGACTAAGCACTCACATACACACATGATAAAGATTGTTAAAAAGTATCTGTGAAACATTCAGTGGAGGGCCTGGCTCATATTTATAGCATCTACAAGGACAAGGGAGTGCCATGAGTAGGGTAGAGCTAACTTTCTCTCACATCTAAAACCGGGGTGCTGCATTCTCCTGGGTGTTGGGCCACCCACCCCTTTTCACACCAAGCATCCTCACCACCAAATGGCAGGTGCCCTTTCTCAGGGCTGATAACACAGCTGTAGCCTATGTGGTTCTCAAAGAGCAAGGGCCCTTCTTGTAATATTCCTAAAAGTCAAATAGCCTAGCTTTAGGATGGCCTGGGCTACTCACTGACCTTGAGATTTGTGGGTGGAGGTAGCTGTCCCCTTCTCTGCCTTAATAATCACTTTCTTCCCAATAACTGATTATAAGGACGTGTCCAAGAATGCCTATATGTTTAGACATTTTCCCATCAATGCCTTTAAGATGTACCAGTTTCATAACTATTGTTGTAATCTGGGGTTCTCATTTCTTCCATCCAACGCCACCAAGAACATCAATGCTATAATAGCAAGTGACGCTGTTGTATAACAAAGAAAGAAGACGCATTGATTCCATTTGTGGGCAAATATATTCCTCTCCTGTTCTTACAGATCTTTCCCCTGCTTTTAAATCAACAAAGGTCAGAAGTGACTGGAAAAATGTCCAAAGGGAAGAATAAAGCTGGTATGAAAGACAGTCAAAAGCGGACTTACAAAAATTCCAACCACAAGGACCCCCCTGCCACCCTGCCACTACCCATATGTGTACACACACACACACACACACACACACACACACACACACAATCTGTTTTTAACCAGTTCCTCACTTAGCACAATACTAACATCTCACAGAAGCCTTGGGTGATTTTCTTTAGGAAAAATATGCTATTCATAAACTAGGGAGTTCTCTCTGTCTCTTGCGTTGGTAATATTGTATTGGGAAAGATGAAATTACATAATCTAGACAACCTCGTGGCAACCACAGAAATCTTCTACCGCTCTGGTCAAGGGTCAGATACAGCAGGAGTAGCTTCCATCTTTTACCAACTTCACAGTGGTTGCTGGAAGCACCAGCCAAGTTTCTGAAGCAAAAAGTCAGCCATGCAGCTCACATGAAAAGCACTGCAACCCAATCTAAGTATTACGACAGCTGGTTTAATTACTAACAGGAGAAAGCTGATTTTTTCCCTGTAGAGCCCAGAAAGTGAGTGAAAAGGTTACATTTTCATCAAGCTGTGTGTGGGTAGGGCATACAAAACCAGTCCCTGCTTGCTTAAGAAGAAACAAACTGTGGGTGTGGACAGACTTTCAAGTTTAGGCATGGAGACCAGTGATGGGTTTGCCCCAGACTGTCTGCCTTCGTGCAGCCTTTCCTGGGTGTACACAGAGGAACAGTCCCCAACCTCCAGGGAGATCCTTTGGCTGTACTCATTCACCACGTTCCCCACTCTATTTACCTAATGTGTTTCCCAGCAAAAAAATTAGTTAATACATTCACACATGAAACTCATTATGATAGAATTAAAGTTTTGCTTGCTCCTTTCCACAAATTGAATTACCGAGACTCAGACTGAATTCTAAAAAATCTCTTCTTGAGTCATTCCGTGAAGAAAATGAATTACATGTGTTGTGAGCCTTGACTGCCATGGTTTTCTTATGTGGCCGCCATGGCAGGGAGCTACATGCTCCGGGGGAGTGGGTGACCCTGTGTGACAGAAATCAGCAAAGCGGGGTGGGAACTTCCACTGGATCTTTAAAATAGCCCCTCTGGAGCACAGAACTCCAGACGGTGACACGATTGATCTTGTAGCTGAGATTTAGACAGTCTTGAGTCAACCAGTCATAGTCTGGCTTAGTTGTGACTCCCTTGAGAGGTTGTAATGTCTGTCACGTCTTGGACATTTTGCAGGTTCCAAATCATAAAATAGAATGTCCAGAATATTCTCAATGGCTCTATTTACATCATCCATTTTAACCGGCATGTCAACATTTATGTTGCTGGAGAATAGCTTTGGGAACTATTGCTCTGAATACAAATTAACAATGGAATGCACCGACCCAAAAGCACAGGGTAGGGGGAAAACGAAGTACTTTTCCCCCAAACTCTAGACGAACTATGTGTGAGAGTGTGCTTGTATGCCAGTAGGCATTAATCAACTGGTATTGGCCAACACAATTAAAACTCACTTTGTGGGAAGCGTATACTACATTAAGATTTTTTTCCCAGTGGTATTTCTGAGCAGGATGCTTTTATCCAAAGTACAATGAAACACGCAACGATGAAATTCTACAGCTCGTCACTCTTTTCAAGTACCTAGTAGGTTAGAGGCACCATGGGAAATACAAAATAATCAACCCCAGGTCCCATCTTCAGGGTATTAAGAAATTCTAGGTTTTTCCCAATAACAGAGAAAATTAAAATACAGTCAGTTCCCACCCACCCCCCATTTGTGGTCAAAAATAGAAAGAAAGCCATACTCTGCTGAAACACATTATTATTTGCTTGAAAAATTATATAAACAGATGCCAGCATAGTAAACTTAAAGTATGGTGGAACTGGAAGTTCTTCATTTGTACCGACTGACAAATAGAGTCAAAGAACATTTGGTTGACTTACCCAGAGTCACACAGCTATATAATGGACCCAGTGGCACAGGAAAGCAGCTTTTAAACCCTCAGATGGCGACCCTTGGATGTACACTGTGAGTATCAGCCTGGGATTTGGTCTGGCTCTAAAATGCCAGGACTCTCCAAGGACTCTGTGACCATTAACCATACCCCTGTGGTTCCTTTTAATGAATAAAATCACTCACATGAACAAAAATAATAGTTTCATTAAGATGGAGAAAGTGCCACATTTCATTACTAAAAATGACATCAGGCCTTATTCACTTTAGGGAAACTTTTATAGTTAAAATCTTAATATTAAGAGATCTTAGATATTTGCCTAATGAGGAAAAGCAACTAGTCTATTATTGTATAATATTTGCGTGCATGCTAAGTCACTTCAGTCGTGTCCAACTCTTTGCGACCCTATGGACTGCAGCCCTCCAGGCTCCTCTGTCCATGGGATTCTTTAGGCAGGAATACTGGAGCGGGTTGCCATTCCCTTCTCCAAAGGATCTTCCTGACCCAGAGATCGAACCCACATCTCTTATGTCTCCTGCATTGGCAGGCAGGTTCTTTAGCACTAAAGCCATCTGCAATTACCTATTAACTCTAATTATATCAGTGAGCAAGCTGTTGTGTCATTGCACTGAGGCATGTGTAGAAACTGCCCTGTTTTAAACTCTGCCATTCTAGTTTATAGAATGCATTTCCCATTATTGGAATGATGTTTTAAACTGACCATTTGATGTTAATATCATCACCCACTGAAAAAGTGCTAAGAGCTTCCTAAAGAATGCAAGGTCAAGGGAACACTTTCAAATCAACATGTGAGGCTTGGTTAGCAATGGTTTTGGGTCCAGCCTTAAGCTCAGCTTGTGAGGGGCAAAAAGAAACTTTGTGCCTGTCTCTGTGACACCTGCTCAGTTGCCTTTGCTTCAGCCTGCCTCCTGGCCCCTGCTCGCTAGGTCCTGGGAAGTCAGTAATTGTATTAGCAGACAGCAGTAACAGTGATAAAATGTGACATTTGTATTGATAGTACTCTGAAACCTTGTTTCAATGCACTTTTCCACACTATCTCAGTAACCCTAAGGGAGGCAGAAAACAATATTATTATGACAAAACTGAGGTTCAGAAAATGTAAGTGACCTGAAATTTGACAGAGGGCAGACCCAGGACTAAAATCCAGGTTATCAGAAGCTCAGTCTGTGGCTATTCCTCCATGGCAAGGAAGGACATGTAGAGATCATTCAGTCTTAAGTCACCTTAGGGATGGGAGATATTTCTATGCCTGTTCCCCTGATGACCCCAGAAGCGGGCCTCTGGCTTCTGGGTATCCCTGACTGCTCTCATCTTACCCAACATGGGTCATGCCCACATCTTACCCTACAACATTCACGCACTTCCTTCGCTGTGCACTGGTCTTCTTGGCACTTTGATGTGTCAATCATGGACTACCTTACTGCCCCAGTTTTAATTTTTGGATAAATTGGAGGAAAGAGAAAACTTTGGACCACAAGTTTTTGAGTCTTGTTGCCTGATTCTCAGACCCAATCCTTTGTCCAAATCTGAAAAACATCTCATTCTAATAGGAAAACAATATCATTAGCATTTAGCAGGCACTTAAAGTGTTAGGTATGATGCTGAAAACATCGAATGTTCTTAATATCCTAACCAGGTACGAAATTGTAGGGATTTAAACTTAGACCATCCAGTTCAGAACCCACAGTCTTAGATGGGACGGTACCATTGTCGTCCATGAAGACTATATTTGTAAGTTTTGTGTAACTATAGCATTTAGATATCTCTTCAAAAGCATGGGATCCTGGGACTTCCCTTGAAAAGTATGGGATCCTAGGACTTCCCTGGCGGTCCAGTGGTTAAGACTCTGTGCCTCCAATGAAGGGAGCATGGGTTCGATCCCCGGTTGGGGCACTAAGATCCCACGTGCTGTGCAGTGCGGCCAAAAATATAAAAGAAAAATAAAGACTAACAAAGATATGTTCTTTTCAAAAAGTAAGGGATCCTAAGTTTTCTTCCCCTGCTGGGGCATAAACACAGACTACAAATATACCTAATGAACAGCTGCCACTGATATTTCCATCATAATTGTGGGTTAAATATCAAATAAATTGTTCTATTTAGAAGGATTTATTCTGTCCTAACTTTTCCAGTTGTTCGTTTCAACCAGATTTTTTTAAGTAGTGGGAGGAAACAGTATTATGGTAGCTTTTGAAAGTCTATGTGGGAAATCAACTGCAAGTATTAAAAAGATCACTCATGCACTGTTAGCATTCATTTTTAATCCCCAAACAACAATCGGAGCAAATATGACTGTTTTTGCTGTTATCTTTGTTACACTTTCCTCTCTGAAAATAAGCCCATTAATAAGGAGGTATGAAAGGAAAATGCAGACGTCTCAAGACAAATTACACTCCAAGTTTTTTTAAGAAACAATTTTATCAAGATGAGTTTGCATATAAAAACATAACTAGCAAATGAACGTATTAGGGGAGCGTGGCCATTAGGCATGTTTTTATTATGCAGTAATTTATCCATGAACAGTTTCTATTTCATCTCCATATTACAGCGTTTCTCCCCTGTCACTGGGAGCACTCAAGCAGAGAAGAATGTATGTGTGCTCATCAGTCTGGAAAGTTTCAGAAGGGAGTTTACAGTGGGTAGGAAATTGAGTTAGGTTGGACCACAAGGTCTTTTCTAATCTGAAGATTCTATAATTTCCAGCTTGGACAACTGATATGAGGTCAGTGTTTCATAGACTTCATGTCACAGTGAAATAGAAGGACCTGGTGATGGGAAGCATTCGTGGACTGTCCTGGAACCTGAGCCAGTCTGCTTGGTTTTACTAGTTGATTCCACCAGCTGGAATCAGCTAGCTTAGTAGCTGTGTGACCCTGCGTGAGTTACATCCCCTGTCTCTGCCTCAGTTTCCTCATCTGTAAATTGGGGATAATATTAGTATTAATAGCACTGACCTCATAGAGATGCTGTGAGGAGTAAATGAGTGAATGTAAGCAGAGTGCTTCAAATGGCCCCTGGCACATGGGAAATGTTCTGTAATCTTAGTTATGTCGTTATTTTCCAAGAACAATGGGGTTAGATTGTTCATTTCAAATCAAGGTCTTATCAACACCTTCTTGTTGCCTCTGACATGAAACGAACGGCAGTCCATTCTGAGTTTAATAAAGGTGAGGTTAGAGCTCATAGCTTGTCTGAAGGAAAGGAGATAAGGAGGAGAAGGGGAGAGGTAAAATGGGGGATTATATTTAAAGGAAACAGAAATGTCTGATATTCAGGGAGAGAAATGGAAATTCCATAGGAATGATGACTTTAGGTGATGCTGGGCACGACAGTCTGATAGAAGGAGAGAGAAAGCTCATGGTACACACTGTAATTTTATATACAAACTTACACACAGGCTCCATAGCAAACAGATTTGGGAATAAGAGGTCTGTTTGTGTCTGAAGGTTTCTACATTAGCAGAAGTATTAGTAGTTATTCCTTATAGTAACCTATGGCTTCAGTTGGTAGTTCAAGTCCAGAGATTTGCTCTGAGATGCTGCTGCAGTACTAAGCACCATGTGAGGTGCTGTGGAGGAAAGAGGATGCTGTCCTGTGGTGCTCAGCCTGGACGGGCACCCGAGAAAGCAAAGACTGTAAATTTCACTCAGCATGCCAAGTGCCGTGACCAAGCTGTGTGGCACACTCTGGATCTTGGAGGAGGCCCCCTGACCCATCTTAGAGGAACAGGACAGATGCCCAGGAGGAGGGGAAGGCCTAGACCTGAGCCAGCTCTTAGGCTGATGAAGAAAGGAGCCAAACAGACAAAACAAAGCAAAACAAAATCCCAAGGAAAGTAGACTTCTGATAAGTTTGTAATTTTCTCCATCAACTTGGAAATCTAACAGATCTGGTTCTGCTGCTTATTAGTTATGAGATTTGGGGTAAGATACTTGATTTCTCTTAACTTCAGTTTTGTCATCTCTGAGGCAGCCTCTAGTTCACTGGGTTGTTCCAGGAATAAAACCCTCAATCCATGTGTTTAGCTTGCTGTTGTTCAGTTGTTAAGTCATGTCCGACTCTTACGTGACCCCGTAGACTATAGCCTGCCAGGCTCCTCTGTCCATGGGATTTCCCAGGCAAGGATACTGGAATGGGTAGCCATTTCCTTCTCCAAGAGATCTTCCCGACCCAGGGATTGAACCTGTGTCTCCTGCACTGGCAGGTGGATTCTTTACCACCTGAGCCACCAAGGAAGCTCTGACATAAGGGGTGTGTGCAGGTTTATTTTGAGCATCAGTGGCATTAAATCACTCATACTAAAATATGATAAAAAGAGTAAGTGATCATTTGTTGAGTTTAGAGTAGGAAATAATGTCAGGGAAAGCCAAAAGTAGCAAAAAAACTCAGTGTTAAGACCCATGTGTCAATTCTGGCCCTAGCCAACTTGTTGCCAGAATTTAATTATCAAAAATCTCTACGCTATAAATTTGGCCTTTAGAGATATTTAAAATCGCATCTTTGACTATTATCTTCTGTTTTTACCAATGTCTATTTTTTTAAAAATTCTATTTATTTACGGCTGTGCTGGGTCTTTGTTGCTGCCCTGGGTTTTCTCTAGTCGTGGCCAGTGGGGGCTACGCTCTAGTAGCAGTGCAGGGGCTTCTTATTGTGGTACCTTCTCTTGCTGCAGAGCACAGGCTCCAGAGCACAAGCTCAATAGCTGTGGCTCACAGGCTGAGCTGCTCTGCGGCACGCGGAGTCTTCCTGGATCAGTGATCGAACCCCGTTTGCTGCATTGGCAGGCAGACTCCTCACCCCTGAGCCATCAGGGAAGCCCTTCTAAAGCCCATTTGAAGATTCCAGTCTCCACTGGGCCAAGGAAGAAAGGGAAAGGGACTTGAATTTCTACTCATTGAGCTCGTTTTGCTTTGTGAAAGAAAAGAACAGCCATGTCCGGGGACAGGTTCTTAACTCCTCTCACCTCTGAAGAATTCCCCTTAGTCTTTCCTCTGCCTGTTTTGGGAGGCGCTTTGTCTATGTCTACGGTAGAGGAAATGGGGACCGCATGCCCCAGGGGTGACGAGAGAGAATGTAAGGACTCTAAAGAAAGGGGGAGACTCAGGAGACAGAGTCGGAGGCTCCTTGTGTGCTTTATCCCCCCCAAGTCCCCTTGGAGCGGCTTGTCCCTAAAAGTTACCTGCTTGTTCCCTTGATGGTTTTTTCGCCCTGTCATGGCGCTCTGTGGAGCTCAACCTGCTCTATAGCTAAACATCCAACGGCTGCTGTCTGCTGAGATGATCTGGGCTGGGGGGGGTCAACTGAGGAACAGTGCGAGCTCCTGACACACCGTGTCCCTATAACTGATGCAGACCAGCCTGGGAAGCTGGCAAGCACTGCAGCTCTGAAGGGTGATCGCCCTCAAGGAGTGTTGCCACAGAGGGAGCCACATGACCTAGAGCAGAGACCAGAGGGTGTGAGGGAGGGGAGAGGATGCCGGCCGCTGTGGCAAGCCAATATGGAAATAGGCAGCTTCCTGGCATTTCCTTCGGAAATGATGCTCACAATTTATCTATATCTATTATCTTTCTTTCTAGCATCTATCTATCTATCTATCTAGCATGTATCTTTCTAGCATATATCTATCTGCTGCTGCTGTGGGGTTGGTCAGTCACGTCAGACTGTTTGCAACCCCGTGGACTGTAGCCCGCCAGGCTCCTCTGTCCATGGGGATTCTCCAGGCAAGAATACTGGAGTGGGTTGCCATTCCCTTCTCCAGGGGACCTTCCCGACCCAGGGATTGTGTCTCTTGTGTCTCCTTCATGACACACAGATTTTTTACCACTGTGCCACCTGTGGAGCCCTAATCTAGGGTCACTCATCTATCTACCTATGATCTATTTATTATCTATCAATCAATCATCTACCTACCTACATATCTATGTATGTGTGTATGTTTGGAGGTGGGATGGTGTAAGGTAAGTTTGGAGACACGGCTATTTTTTAAATTGAAGTATAGTTGCCTTAACAATGTTGTGTTAGTATTTGGTGTACAGCTAAGTGATTCCACTTTAAATATATAATATATACATATTATATATAATTTATATACATTCTTTTTCAGATACTTTTTATAATAAGTTATACTATAAATTATAGTTTATTATAAGATATTGAATAGAGTTCCCTATGCTATACAGTAGGACCTTGATGTGTATCTATTTTATACATAGTAATGTGTATTTGCTAATCCCAAACTCCTAATTCCCAACCTCCCTCCCCTCCACCTTTCCCCTTTGGTAGCTATAAGTTTATTTTCTAGTTCAGTTCAGTTTAGTTCAGTTCAGTCGCTCAGTCATGTCTGACTCTTTGCGACCCCGTGAACTGCAGCACGCCAGGCCTCCCTGTCCATCACCAACTCCCAGAGTCCACCCAAACCCTTATTTTCTAGAGACACTGCTATTTTAAAACCTACCTATAATTTGCACCCATTAGTCTAGAGGTGGAGACAGACTTCATCTTCAGGGACATCATCCTTATGATTGGGAAAACACTGTAATAGGCTTTTTGGTAAAACAAACACAGGAGCATGCTTCTATTCTGGAAGAGACAGATTAAGACAGAGAAAAGCTAAACTGCTCTCCAGAGGTTTTTTTTCTCTAATAGATTTGATGACTTCCTCAGAGGAGAGAGAGGAAGGGCAGAGCAGAGGGAGGGAAGGGAGCTCCCAGAGAGCAGGGAAGCAGAGTCTCACACCATAGTGGCCGGCAGTGGTCCAGAATGGAGTTTAATTGTAAGGGATTCCTTTGAGGGGACTATGACCAATGGGCTTAACAAGCGATGGTATCAAGTTTTCTATCTACTTTGTCTACGTTGTGACTCTTCAGGCTGTCCTAGACTTTTGGTAAAGTTTTGTCACCCTCTATAGCTGGTGTCCCTCTTCACAGATCACTGTCTTGTCATGGCAAAGGGTCTTGCATAACTCGATGAAGCTATGACCCGTGCCATGTAGGGCCACCCAAGACAGACGGGACATAGCAGAGAGTTCTACAAAACATGATCCACTGGAGGAGGGAATGGCAAACACCCCAGTGTACTTACTGTGAGGACCTCATGAACCATATAAAATGACAAAAAGATATGACATCAAAAGATGAGTCCCCGGGTCGGAAGGTGTCTAATATGCTACTGGGAAAGAGCAGAGAAGAATTACCAATAGTCCCAGAAGGAATGAAGCGGCTGGGCCAAAGCTGAAATGTCGCTCAGTTGTGAATGTGTCTGGTGATGAAAGTAAAATCTGATGCTGCAAAGAACAGTACTGCATAGGAAGCTGAAATGTTAGGTCCATGAATCAAGATAAATTGGATATGGTCAAACAGGAGGTGATAAGAATCAAGATCGACATCCTAGGAATCAGTGAACTAAAATGGACAGGAAGGGGGAATTTCATTCAGATGACCACTATATCTACTACTGTGGGCAAGAATCCCAGAGAAGAAATGGAGTCACCCTCATAATCAACAAAAGACTCCAAAATACAGTACTTGGGTGCAACCTCAAAAATGACAAAATGATCTTGTTTCGTTTCCAAGGCAACTCATTCAACATCATGGTAATGCAAGCCTATGCCCCTACCTCCAATGCCAAAGAAGCTGAAGCTGATCAGTTCTTTGAAGACCTAGAAGACCTCCTAGAACTAACACCAAAAAAAATGATGTTCTATTCATCATCGGGGATTGGAATGCAAAAGTTATTGTTGTTATTGGTAGAGATAACTAAGCAAAAGCCCTCCTCAGAAATTCTTGGGAAAGAAGGCTGGACATCTCTTGGTCACACAAAACGGGTTCAGATTATTTGAAAGAGGATATTGTCATAGATATTTACTGTGTGATTCATGAACACACTTTTAATGTTTACAGAAGCCCCCAGCCACACCCCCAATGAGCCTTGGTGAGACTTAGAGCCCAGCTCCCCCATGGCCCTCAAGCAGCTCAGAGACTGCATACTCAGCCCCCTAAGCCCAGATGGGCAAATGTGACCTAGGCTTGACCAATTAGGCACCCACTCAGGACCCTGAATCAGGGGCTTGTGAGCCAAAGAAGGGCTTCCTAGGTGAATCAGTGGTAAAGAATCCACCTGCCAATTCAGGAGACATAGGTTTGATCCCTGGGTTGGGGAGATCCCCTGGAGGAGGAAATGGCAACCCATTCCAGTATTCCTGCCGGGATAATCTTATGGATAGAGGAGCCTGGCAGGCTGCAGTCCTTGGGGTCATAATGAGTCAGACATGACTGAGCAAACACATGTGAGCCAAAGAAGAGGGGCAGTGAAAAGTCTATTCTGGGAAGTGGGGTGGGGGATGGGGGACAGCTAAAATCTCCAGTTTCCTGGGGCAGGAGAGAGGGGGGGCTGGTACTATTTATCAGTTCAGGTTCTCCAATAAGCAGATGTTAAGATGAGATTAGAGGTGCAAGAGATTTATTAGAGAAAGCAGTGCTGGAGGATAAAAGAGTGAGTGGAAGGTGGTGGAGAGAGCCTTGGACTGAGATGCAGGTGTGACCATTGCGAAAGGAGAAAGGGAAGAAAAGATTTGTGGGAAGAATCTCAGACAGCAGCACAATTCTGCAAAAATCTTGGCTTGGCCAGTGTAGAGTCCCAAGGAAAAGCTCTCTATGAGTTTCATATGGCTATTTAAAACAACACAAATTCATTATCTAACAGTTCTGGAGGTCATGAGTCTAGAATGCATCTTATAGGGCTAAACTCAAGGTGTTGATAGTGCTGGGTCTTCTGAGCACTCTAGGAGAGATGCTCCTTGTCTTTTTCAAGAGACTGCCAACATTCTTTGGCTTGTGACTGCATCATTCCAACCTCTGCTTCTGTCATCACATCTCCTCCTTGTTATGATATCATCTTCTCTCTGATAAGGACCCTCATGATTACATCAGGTCCATCCAGATAATCCGTGATAATCTCATTACTCAAGATCACATCTCTTTTGCCATATAAAGTAACATCCATAGATTCTGCAAATTAGGATACAGACATTTGGGAGAAGACCATTTTTCAGCTGACCACGATTAGCCTATAGAGGAGCCCTGCACTGGGCAGGAATGGGCCAGCACTGGTATCCCTGAGAGGCTCAGCCACTGGCTGGGAGCAGCTCAGGGGAGGAAGTCTGGTCTCAGTGTTGACAGGTCAGCGGCTGGATGCTCGTAGTCAGCCCCCTTCCCTTGTGCAGCTTCCATTGAAAGGGAGTCTGAGCAGCATCATTCTATGGATGCCTCATAGTCGATCTGATTTCCTGTGTTGGTGGCAAGAGTGCAAACTCTGGTGTTCAGTGGTCAGTGGCACTAGAAGCAGAGTCTTCTGCTTACAACCCTGTGGCATGATTTTCTCTCTGGTTCTAAATACCTCAACTCTCTTCTACTTGTTTTCTGAGCTTTCTTCTCAATGCTTCCTTGCGTTTCTGTGGGCTTCTTCATCACCTTTCTAAAAATAAACATTTTATTTAAAAATTTTAAAGTTTTATATCGGAATATAGTTGATTTACAAAGTTGTGTTAGTTTCAGGTGTGCAGCAAAGTGATTTAGTTATACATACACACGTATCTATTCTCTTTCAAATTCTTTTCCCATTCAGGTCATTACAGAGTATTGAGCATAGTTTCCTGTACTGTACAATAGGTCCTTGTTGGTTATCTGTCTTATATATAGTAGTGTCTGTATGTTCATCTCAAGCCCCTGATTTATCCCTCTCCTGCTACCTTTTCCCTTTGGTAATCCTAAACTTTGTTAGTCTGATTTCCATTTCGGTTCACCTTTTCAAAAAAAATTATTCATTTATTTCCCTTTTGACTGTGCTGGATCTTTGTTGTTGTGCAGGCTTTTTTCTCTAATTGTGGAGAGCAAGGGCTTCTCTCTAGTTGTGGTGTGAGGGCTTCTCTTGTTGCAGACCATGGGCTCTAGAGCACAGGCTCAGTGTTTGCAGTGCCCTGACTTGGTTGCTCCGTGGCATGTGACGTGCTTTGATCCCGGATCAGAAATCGAATCCATGTCTCCTGCGTTGGCAGGCAGATTCTTTATCAC
The DNA here is from genome assembly GCF_054371585.1 of Giraffa tippelskirchi. Lineage (NCBI taxonomy): Eukaryota > Metazoa > Chordata > Mammalia > Artiodactyla > Giraffidae > Giraffa > Giraffa tippelskirchi. The sequence goes on from NC_137285.1 coordinate 55,735,114, forward strand.
TGAACCACCAGGGAAGCCTTCTGTTCACATTTTAATATATTTCTTTTCTTCTTAAATCAACAAGATGCAGTGTGATTAGTTGCTGTTTCCCAAAATCTATTTTCCCCTTTTTCTTTTAATAATACAATCTCTTCCCCAAAGCTCACCTGGGCAAATAGCCACAGGGTTAGAGCCTAAATTTTCTAGTTCTCCTTGTGGCCAGGCATGACCAAGCGGCTAAATTGTCTTCAAGGGAATGTAAGCAGAAGGCATGCGTATCACTCCCAAATGACTTCCTCCAAAGGGACTTGTTTGACTCCCGTTCCTCGTTTTCCCTCTCCTTTGTGCACTAGATGTGTGTGTGGTACTGAAGAGTTGTCTTTGATTCAGTGAATAAGATTGGGCAGGTAGAGAGAAGGAACCAGGATTGCTGAGTGACTTCACAGAGTTCAGCGACCTGCCCACCTCAGATTTCCTGTCTTCTTCTGGACTGCTAGGGACAAAGAAATAAGCCTTGTATTGATTGAGCCCCTGCATTACAAGTTCTCTTCTGAAAGCAACCACGTCTATTACAGGTTGAGTGAAAACAGTGAAAGTAACGTACTTAATGAAAACGGGCAGTTTCTGTCTCATAACCCTGACTAGTTCAGAAATAGAAGCCTAGAGTAATCCCAGTTCCTCAGGGAAGGGGAGAGGAAAGAATTCTGGCATTAATTATCTGGGAAGTTGGGACTAAGGGCATTAAAATCCCAGTCACAGTATATAAGAACGGGCATTTGTTAGACTGTAGCATGCAGCGGTGAAACATCCAAGTGTTGGGGATCCACACAGCCACGGTCATCAAACAGGACAGATGGGAGCAGCACACAGGACTGTGAGGCAGGGCTGCTGTCCGGTCGCTCAGCCGTGTCCCACCCTTTGAGACCCCGTGGACTGCAGCACGCAAGGCTTCCCTGTCCTGCACCATCTCCCGGAGCTTTCTCAAACTTATGTGCACTGAGTCGATGACGCCATCCAACCATCTCATCCTCTGTCACCCCCTTCTCCTTTTGCCTTCAATCTTTCCCACCATCCGTATCTTTTCCAATGAGCTGGCTCTTCGCATGAGGTGGCCAAAGTATCAGAACTTCAGCTTCAGCATCAGTCCTTCCAATGAATATTCAGGATTGATTTCCTTTAGGATGGACTGGTTTGATCTCCTTGCTGTCCAAGGGTGGGGTGATTGCTACTAACAATAAAAAGTAGCTTAAAAAAAGAAGATAACAAACTTGAATTACTAAATTCTAAGCTCAAATAGCATACACAGAAAAAGCAGGATCATGTATAACTATGCTAATATAATCTCCTGCAATGGAGCCAACTTGACTGCAAACCAAAGGCAATGGCTAATTCTGAAGTTTGCTTTGATCTGTTGAATCCTTGGCCTTACCAGTAGAACACTGCACATCAATGCGTAGGATCTTGAGAATTGAAATGGGGGGATGGATAGGACGATGGAGAGGCCTCAGACTACTCTGATCCCCCAGTGGCCACTGGGCCTCTGCAGGTCACCAAGGAACATATGCCCATAGGTAACAGACCATGAGACACTGCAGAAATCAGCTGTTGGAAGTTCTACTGAATTTTAACAGATAAAGAGGGGGAAGGTCTCAGTCTACATTCTGATGAGCATCAACTCTCTGAAGAGGTTGTTCTTGCTTATTTGAAAACCCTGTAATAACCTTTCTGAGGATTTACTCTACAAGGAAATGTCAATTGTTTATTTCCACACTCTCAACAACCTTCATTGGTTACAGACCTATAATTAAAATGCCAGCATGCCTTGTGGAGGGAGAGAAAAGCAATTACAAAGTCAAGTAGCAAGGGAAAAGGCTTTCTAGAACAAAAGAGTAATTTTTTTCCTATTTTGTAATATCAGAAATATTTTTGGAATATGATTGGGGAATGGATTCTGGGGTGCTAGGTCAAGGAGGGGAAAACATACATTTAAATCAAAGATTTTTGTCTTCATCTTGGTAGGGGTTGGTTTTTCAGGGCTTCCTCTAGGTTCAATCTAAAAAGAGTTCATCAAACCAACCTAACATTCATGAGGGAATTGTTGATTAATGATGAAATTAAGTATTAAAAGCATAAAGTGTTTTAGTTTTCCATTTAACTTTCTGGTTTGACTGGAGTGGAACCTGGATGGATCTTAGACAGTACAGTGGATTGTTGTAAGCTCAATCAGGTGATGACTCTAATTGCAACTTCTACTCCAGATGTCATCTTCTTAATGGAGGCAGTTATTAGAACCCATGTGGGCAGGTACTACTTATTTTTTTTCCTCTGTCCCAGGGTTTGGAAGACTTTTTCCAGACAGTATATATTACAGGCTTTGGAGACCACATGCTCTCTGTTGCAACTATCTGCCAGGGCAGCATGAAAACAGCCATAAAGCATGCATAAACAACTGGGCATGGCTGTGTTCCAACAAAGTTTTATTTACAAAAATTAGCCAGCTGTAAGTGCCCATAGCAACAAACTATGCCCAGATCTTGATTTCTTTTTTTAAAAAAATTTAATTAATTAATTAACTAGCTTATTTTTGGCTCTGCTGGGTCTTCATTGCTGCACCTGGGCTTTCTCCAGTTAGTTGTGAAATCTTTCCCAACCAGGGGTTGAATCTGTGTCCCCTGTGTTGGCAGGTGGATTTCTAACTACTGGACTACCAGGGAAGTCCCAGATCTCTCCAATAAAAGGAACTAGGGCTCCTTGGGGAAATGTCTGATTCTAGGACTGGGATAAGAAATATATAAGATGAACCAAAAAGTAAAAAAGCACTAAAAAAATAAATCACATCAATGGAGATATGTCAAAGAGCCAACTAAAAGAGCTTCCAATGGCCAAAGCTGGAATAAATTTAGCAAAAAGTTAAAATAGTACTGAATTATAGCCCAAAAGATAACAGTAAATATCCATGAACTGATACCAATACAAATAAATGATTGAATAAATTAGTAAATGGAGAGAAGAGACAAATTTCTCATGCAGGAGAATTCTAGATAAATTATGTAGACGCTCCATCCTAAAGAAGGAGGAGCATAAGTCCCCATTCTTCAAGTGTGGGCTGTGCACCGTGAATTCTTTCCAAACAGTCCATATGGAAGGTGGGAAAAAGTGACTTTATAGTAGAGAAACCTGACAATCATGGGTTCATCAGGTAACTGAGGTCAAAGTCAACAGTTATAAATCAGGGTGATAATATGTACCCTTGACATGATGTTATAAAAAGGGAATTTTACATCTGTAGTACTAGTCTCCAAATCCACAACCCAAGTCTCTGAGAAAATCATCAGATTCCAATAGAGGGACATTCTACCATATTCCTGACCACAACTTCTTAAAACTGTCAAGGTCATCAAAACTGGGGAAAGTTTAAGAAACTGTCACAGCTATGGGCAGCCTAAGCAGACATGACAATGATATGGAATGTTGTATCCTGGATAGGATCCTGGCACAGAGAAAGAAAAACAGTAGGTGAAAAATGAGGGAAGTCTGAAAAAATTATGAACTTTAGTAACAGTGTATCAATGTTGCTTTATTAACTAGGACGAATGAAACGTAAGATGTTATTAATATGAGAAACCATGGGGAGAAAGGATTTATAATGGAGCTCTCTGTACTGTCCACTCAATTTTTCTCTAAATCTAAAACTCTTTTTAAAAATTAAGTCTATTACCTAGAAAAAAACTCATGATTACCAAAAGGGAAAGGAGGAGGAGAGATAAATTAGGAGTGTAGGATTAGCAGACACAAACTACTGTAAATAAAATAGATAAACAACAAGGACTTACTCTAAAGCCCAGAGAACTATAGTCAAAAGAATCTGAAAAAAAAATAGACCTCTATCTATACCTATATCTATATTTGTTTAACTGAATTACTTTTCTGCACATCAGAAATTAACATAACATTGTAAATCAACTGTACATCAATAAAAAAGAATTTAAAAATCAAGTCTGTTAATAAACTTTTAAAAAGGTGACAAGCTGGATTTTACCTTCAGACTCTACTTTGCTGACTCCTGCTCTACGCCATTAAATGGAGAAAACAGTCAACTTTGCGTTCACCTGGCAGGAATAGTAGAACACCTTTACTATTTTGCCTCAGGGTTATGCCAGTTTTGGGGCTCTACACAACCATACAGTACACCAATACCTCGACCATCCCATTATTCCACAGGACAGCATCGTGGTCCAGTAGATGGATGACATTCTTCTGTCATGAGTTAAAGAGCAGAAATTAAGGGGTAACCTGGATACCTTAATAATATACATGTCTATAGGTGGGAAGGAAATATATACCCCATAAAAACAGAGGAGACCTACCACTTCAATGAAGTTTCCAACAGTTTTTGAGTCCAGGGCATAGTGGGATATCTTCTTTAAAGGGAATGATAGGTTGAAACATATGGTAGCACCTGCTTACCACAACAGGTACAATCCGGGGCTCTTCGAATTTTATTGCATTTGATTGGGTTGCCCTGAACCATTTAAAGACAACCTGAAGAACTGCTAGGATCTTATAAGATGCAAGGAATATAGAATGGCCTACTATCTCAGTTAACAGGATTTATTGTTAGGTTACAAGAAAAGTAAAAAAAGGCCAGAGAAAGTCACAATAACCCAGAGTAAGCCCCATTATTGCTATTTAAGATGCACTGAAAGCTCCCATCCTATGTCTACTAACTTAAGAGTTATCCCTAGCCATCAGACATGCTCCTGAGTCAGATCTTCTACTTCACTTGGAAGAAACGCTACAACCAGGCTAGACAGCATATTAAAAAGCAGAAACATTACTTGGTGACAAAGGTCCGTCTAGTCAAAGCCATGGTTTTTCCAGTAGTCATGTATGGATGTGAGAGCTGGACTATAAAGAAAGCTGAGTGCCAAAGAATTGATGCTTTTGAACATTGGTGTTGGAGAAGATTCTTGAGAGTCCCTTGGACTGCAAGGAGATGTAACCAGTCAATCCTAAAGGAAATCAGTCCTGAATATTCATTGGAAGGACTGATGTTGAAGCTGCAACTCCAATATTTTGGCCACCTGATGTGAAGAACTGACTATTGGAAAAGACCCTGATGTTGGAAAGATTGAAGACGGGAGGCGAAGAGGACAACAGAGGATGAGACGGTTGGATGGCATCACCGACTCGAGGGACATGAGTTTGAGCAAGCTCTGGGAGTTGGTGATGGACAGGGAAGCCTGGCGTGCTGCAGTCCATGGGGTTGCAAAGAGTCGGACACGACTGAGCGACTGAACTGACTTTACTTATTGCTTTTCCTGTAATTAATTCTCTACTCTCTCTTGGCTTCTGTTTCTGCTCCTGTAACTACTATAGTTAAATAGCTGTTTTTAATCTCCTCTATTTATCTCAATATTTCTGTTTACTCAGAGCTTTTGCTACCTCCCAGCTTTTGCTTACTGCCCTCTTTTTGTGCCTGTGTCTCTTGGCTTCTCCTGCCTGCTGACTCTCTCTGAGTGCTTTGCACTCAATCTCTCAAAGAGGTTTCTGGTTGGACCCTTAACTCCCATCCAGTGCCCTTTTATGGCAGAGCTCTTGTGCTAGATCCTTTCACAGGCCCCTAGCTAAGTTATAGATGGCCTAGCAATACCAGCCCCTGGTCCAATCGGCTTTGGCCATGGCTGTGATGTCACCCGATACACACAGGGACCCACTGACCTATGCAGAAGAGGCTGTCACTGTGACCGGCACACTAAAGCTTCTCAGAATGAGGACATTATATCCAGCAGGCGCTTTCCCTGGCCTGGCCAGACAATTTACTTTGCCATTTTGATCCCAAACTTTAACACCTTAAAGAATTAGGGAGGGATTTCCCTGATGGTCCTGTGGCTAAGACTCTGCGCCCCCGAGTGCAGGGGGCCTGGATTGGATCCCTGATCAGGGAACTCGTTTCCAACTAAGAGTTTGCACGCCACACCTAAACAGCCTGTATGTCGTAACTAAGATCTGGTGCAGTCAAATAAATAAAATATTTTTAGAAAAGAGTTAGGGGAAAAAATTAAAACTCTTATTTCAAATTGGCAGGTGAGTTAGAAAGTTTTGATCGAGAGGAAGGTGCCCTGGGAGGTGGCCAGTCACCGGCACAATTTCTGTTTCCTTTTCTCTGTTTGTTTATGGAAGGGTTTCCTCCCAGGGGGTGCTCCTGGTTTATGGTGGGAGTATGAGTAGGGATGTGGAGGAAAGGAGCACAGAGGCTCCAAACCCCACCCAGAAGTCTGGTGGTCACCATACTGTTATAGAAAGCTATTCAGTTAGATCTCAGCAGGCACATTGTTAGTCCCTGCCTGGGTTGTACCCTGATCCTGGGTACAGTGATCAGCTTATTCGCTTGTCTTTATTTTTCCTTTAAAAAAATTAACCTGAACTTGGTGACTGTGCTTTTGCTCACAGAAACCTGCTCCTCAAAACACCCAGCACAGTCGGTTTGATATTTGAGTCACAGCTCTCAGTCTCCCTCGCTCCTCAGACCGTCTCTCGTGCAGCCTGCAGGTCTCTGCAAGCCATGAGTGATGAAAGTGCATCACCGAGATTCTGTCTCTGGCTGCCTGTCGCAGCCACTGCCACCAACCCCCGGATTCTTCTCTCTTCAATTCTCTGAAACTCTCTCCTTAGTCAGTCAACGTGAAAAGAAGAAAAATTCTTTTTCCTCATCTAGTTCTTTTTTTACTTAGTGGGGTAATGTTCATTGATTATCTTTTTAACAACAAATAAGTTTCACCAATATTTCTCATTAGACCTGGAAACACTCATTACCTCTCGTGCCCTTATTCCTGTCATTTTTCATATTAAAGTTAAGAGAACATTGAATGGAATCATCTTTCAATCACCACTCACATTAGCACTTATTTTGTTTGCAACTTTGAAACTAAAGATCTATACAATTTTAGATATAAACTCCCTAGACATGAGGTTCTCAAACACTCATAAGTGACTGACTTTAGTGTTGAACTTACAATTGAGAGAGAGAAAGACTGTGTGAAGTATACCTCAGAGACTCAGAAATCATATCTTGGAAAAGCAATCATGTTTTATTTGTTTCAAATCAAAGTAGCATCATCACAGTATTAATTCAAGTTATTATCTAAGAAGATATTAACCTATGTATGGTACATAGCTTCAACACTCAGTTTCATTTTGCTGCATGCATATTTGCATATTCGCTTAGTGGAGTCTGACTCTTTGCGATCCCATGGACTGTAGCCCGCCACTCTCCTCTGTCCATGGAATATTCCAGGCAAGAATACTGTAGTGGGTTTCCATTTCCTACTCCAGGAGAAGTCTTCCCAAATCCAGGGATTGAATCCACATCTCCTGCATCTCCAGCATTGTCAGGTGGATTCTTTACCACTGTGCCACCTGGGAAGCAAGAAACTATACATTTTATTGGACAAGCGCACAAAAAGCCTGTCATATTATTCATCACCCCTAGAAGCAGGTCATAGAACAGCAAAATAATGTCCCTAACAAGAAGCAGTTTTCTGTAGTAGACAGCAATTTTTACACTGTCATGAATTTATCTTACTAGTGACAGCAAGTGCGGCTGGCACTGACCAGAACTGGTACTTTCCCCAGTCCCATACCAGAGTTCATATGAGATAAGCTTATACCATGTTCAATGTTGGTCACATATTTCCTCCACTCAAAGTCCCATCCCTCTTCTGATCTAAATGATTAAGGAGGATGTTTAGGAACTGACATTTCTATGCTTTGTTGTAGAGTGGTCGGTAAGCATTATTTTGCAATGCCAACACTTGTAAGAGAAGACAGCAACTACTTTAATATGATTAAAGGTAGCAAATTCACTACAACAAATGAGACCTTTCACTGGCCACCATACATTTCTTTGTAGCTGGCTAACTCTCTATTTACTTTGTTCAGGAAAATGCCAGGTCAATTAGTACAAGAACTTGCTGGGCTCACAAATAACCCTGTAAGGAGTTGGCATTCTATTTTTCTAGCTCTATTATTTCTGTTGTCTTTTTAAGATATGCTGTATGGTAAAGCTTACCATGACTCTCATTTCTTTAAAGTCATTCGAGGGATGAGATAGCAATGAGAACCTGGGGAGGTATACAGAGGCAGTAACCAATAAAGCTTACTTAGGTAACTGGGCTCAGGGTATGCAGATTAGTAGGGAGAGGGATGGGCCTCAGTGATCGAATGTCTTGGTGAAAGCTGCTGAGATGGGGAACCTTCTCGGGGTCAATGGAGGGACTGATGAAGCAAAGATGGCCCCAGGAAAAATGATACCTGCCTCTCAACAATATCCATTTCCCCTTTACAGAGCTAGCAGGAGGGTTAAAAGACAAAAGTAGTGAAATCATTCATATCCACAATAAGTAGTTAAGAGATACACAAAACAAAAAAATATAAAATATAATGTCAAAAACATTAAATCTTGTGAGCATGGGAGTAAAAACACTGGATTATTAGAATGTGTTTGAACTTAAGAGATCATCAACTTAAAATAATCATGAAAAGTGAAAGTGACTCAGTTGTGTCCGACTCTTTGTGGTCCATGGAATTCTCTAGGCCAGAATACTAGAGTGGGTAGCCTTTCCCTTCTCCAGGGGATCTTCCCAACCCAGGGATCAAACCCAGGTCTCCCACATTGCAGGCAGATTCTTTACCAACTGAGCCACAAGAGAAGCCTAAGAATACTAGAGTGGGCAGCCTATCCCTTCTCAAGCAGATCTTCCCAACCCAGGAATTGAACCAGGGTCTCCTGCACTTTAGGCGGATTCTTTACCAACTGAGCTGTCAGGGAAGCCCAATACATGATACCAAAATCAAACAAAGATACCAAAAAAAAAAGAAAATTACAAGCCAATATCTTTGATAAGCATAGATGCAAAAATCATCAACAAAATATTAGCTAACAGATTTTATCAATATATTTCAAGGATCATACACCATGCTAAGTGGGATTAATCCTAGGGATTCAAGGATGGTTTAATGTCCACAAATCAATCCATGTGATATAGCAGAGTAGCAAATTGAAGAAGAAAATCATATGATCATTTCAATAGGTGTAGAAAAAGCTTTTGAGAAAATTCAACATTCATGTATAACAAATGCTCTCAAGAGAGTGGGTGTAGAGGAACACCTCAACATAATAAAGTCCATATATGGCAAACCCATAGCTAACAACATAGACAATGGTGAAAAGTGGAACATATTTTCTCTAAGATCAGGAACAACCCAAGGATAATCACTCTTGCTAATTTTTGTCCAACATAATATTTGAAGTCCTAGCTAGCCCCAGCAATCAGACAAGAAAAAGAAATAAAAGGAATCCAAATTAGAAAGGAAAGGGTAAACCTGTCACAGTTGCAGATGACATTATACTATATACAGAAAATCTTAAATGTGCCACCAAAAAACTATGGGAACTAATAAATGAGTTTAGTAAAATTGCAAGATACAAAATTAATGTAGAGAAATACATTGTATTTCTATACACTAACAACAAACTATCAGAGAAATTTTAAAAATCACTCCATTTACAACTGCATCAAAAAGAACTGCATCACCTAGGAATAAATCTAACCAGGGAGGTACTAGGAAAGCTCTAATAGGGTGAAATTGAAGATGACACAAACAAATGGAAACGTACATCATGCTCACGGATTGAAAGAATTAATACTTTTAAAATGATGACGCTCTTCAAGGCAATCTACAGATTCAATGTAATCCCTAAAAAAATACCAACAGTATTTTTCACAGAACTGGAACAAATAATTCTAAAACTTTTATGGAAACACAGAAGGCCCTGAGTAGCCAAACTAATCTTGAGAACAAAGAACAAAGCTGGAGGTATCATGCTCCCTAATTTCAAACTATATGACAAAGCTATAGGAATCACAGTAGTGTAGTATCGGCACAAAAATAGATCAATGGAACATTGAACAGAGATCAGTGGAATAAAATAGATCCCAGAAATGAATGCAAATTTATAGAGGCAATTAATCTATGACAAAGTGAGTAAGAATATGCATGGGGGAAAAAAGAATATGCAATGGGGAAAAGATAGCCTCTTCAATAATGGTGTTGTGAAAACTGAAAAGTTGTACACAAAAGAATAAAACTGAACTACTTTCTCATGCTATATACAAAAGTAAACTCAAAATGGATTAAAGACTTAAATGTAACACTTGAAAACAAGACTTTTTCTGGAAGAAAACATAGGCAGTTTTTAGAAAACAAAGGCATGCTCTTTGACATCAGTCTTAGCAATATTTTTTGTATATGTCTCCTCGAGCAAGGGAAACAAATATAAAAATAAACAAATGGGACTATGGCAAGCTAAAAAAGCTTTTGCGTGGCAAAGGAAACTCAAAAAAAAACCCAAAGAGGCTGCCTACTGTATGGTATGCATATTGATATTGTTCAAACACTTACTTGTGTCTGACTGTGACCCCATGAACTGTAGCCCGCCAGGCTCCTCTATGCATGGTATTCTTCCAGCAAGAATACTGGAGTGAGATGTCATCTCCTCCTCCAGGGGATCTTCCGGGGATCAAACCCACATCTCTTATGTTTCCTTGCATTGACAGGCAGATTCTTTACCACTAGTGCCACTTGAGAATATGCAATACCAATACATAATATTTGTCAATATACAAAATACACGAAGAGGTCATACAACTCAACATCAAGAAACAAACAACCCAATTTATACGTGAGCAAAGAATCTAAATAGACTTTTTTCCAAAGAAGACATAGAGATGACCAATAGACACATGAAAAACTATTCAGTATCACTAGTCATCAGGGAAATGCAAATCAAAACCAATAAGATATTATCTCACACTTATCAGAGTGGCTATTATCAAAAAGACAACAAATAACAAGTGTTGGAGCAAAGGGATCCCTCATGCACTGTTGATGGGAATTCAAATTGGTTTTCATAAAAACCAATATGTACTGTTTTTCATAAAAACAGTATGGGTTTTCCTCAGAAGAATTAAAAGAAAAACTGCTATATGATCCAGAAATTCTACTCCTGCGTATTTTTCCACAGAAAACAAAAACAGAAAAATTGAAAAGATATATGCATCTCTATATTCATTAAAGCATTATTTACAATAGCCAAGGTATGGAAGCAATCTAAGTATCCATTGATAGATGAACGGATAAAGATGTGACATATATATATACATATATGAAATATATATTTATATATAATGGAACATTACTCAGCCATAAAAAGGAATGAAATTTTAACATTTGCAAGAACATAGATGGATCTAGAGGGTATTATGCTAAGTGCAATAAGTCACAAAGAGAAAGACAGATATTGCATGATTTCTCTTATATGTAGAAAATAAAAAACAAAACAAATGGACAAATAATAAAACTGAAATTGACTCATGATACAGAGAACAAGCTAGTGATTGTCAGAAAAGCATGTAAGTCTGTTGGTAGGGGGACAAGTGAAATAGGTGAGGGAGATTAAGAGGGACAAACTTCCCATTATAAAATAAATGTCACAGGGATGCAATGTATAGCATAGGGAATAGAGTCGATAATATTGTAATAACTGTGTGGTGACAGATGGTAACTTATTGCATTGATCATTTTGTAATGTACAGCAAAATTGAATCACTATGTTGTACACCTGAAACTAATATTGTAAGAAAGAAAAAACGTGTTTTGCACAATTAAAAAAATATCCACCCCTTATTTTATATAATACTATCTTGTTTTCTGGAGAGTTTTCCCATCAGTATGGCCCTCTGTTGGCTACTCTCAGTTACCTGACTGATGAAGGCTGGAACCACATCCATTGAATCTGTCTCCTCTAGCATTTACGAGGCTACTATGAAGCTGTCACAATTAAGGTTACTATTAACAAGATTTTAAGCAGCAGGATGAGGGCAACCTGCAACGCTGACTTCAGCCACGCTGCCCAGAGTTCTGGGTCAACCAGCTTAACGAATGTCATAAGCCATCAGATTCTACCTTAGAAATCTGGGTGTCTTTCTCCTTAAGTTTCAGCATTGACCTTTCTACCTGGCCCTGGCATTACTCCAAGTACAGAAGAACATATTAGCGATTGCACAGATTTCTCCTTGACCCATGAGGAGGAAGTTTACAGCAATTCTATCATCCATAACAGGTCTGACCTACATGTCTTCCAGACCCTGGGTGGTATCATTGATGATTTCATCTAAAGTAAGGGCAAATTTTCTACTACCTTTTCTAATTCTACCACTCGTATCTCCTATCCTAGATATATTGCCTGCAAAATGTGCACAGATGTGAAGACATCTATCTACCTTAGAAGCAACCCCAAGTAACCAAGGGTCTCTGAAGCCATCTGAGGGTGGTGTGATCTACTCATGGTGTTTTCTTAAACACTTGAAGGTCTCTGTGATATGCTTCTGCCCTCAAAGTGCAAGTCATCATATTTTGAGAAGGGAGGCAAATTAATGCTTGACTCCCACACAAAAAGTACAATCCTGAGGGGGTACCTGTTGGGCTGGAAAAAAAAATTTTGTTTGCAATTGTTGGGGACCCCCAAGGAGACCTATATCGTTTGGGTGCACAAGTTGATAATGCTTCTAATGTGGCCTGCTAGCCAAATGGTAAACCTTAGAGGCCCCAGGTCAGTTCAAATGGCTGAATCTAGTCCTTGTTTTTGGAGGAAAGAAATCTGTATCTATTATCTATTCAACAGATAAACAGAAAAGTGATGATGCTTAAGAGTTATCCATCTATGCTTTGTTAAGAATCTTGTTTTGCCCAGAATGTATTTGAACTTAATCAAACGTTTTGAGCAACTATAGAGATAATCATATGGTTTTTCTCCTTATATGTAATAGTGTGGGTAAGTACATAAAAAGTTTCTAAATATTGGGGAATTCTTATGTTCTTGAAACAAACCTTACTTACTCGTGCATCCTAATTTCAGTATGATGTTGTATTTTGTGTGTTAATATTTTATTTAGGATATTTTAATTGATATTGACAAGTGTATTTGGTCTGTAATTTTATGTCCAATCTTTGTTAGACTTTCTGTGTTATGCTCACTTCATTTAAAAAATGTGGCCTGTATATAGTATTTGGAATTTATTAAGTTTTTCTTCATGGCCTGCTATGTAATAAAGTTTAAAAAATATTCACCAGGGATTTGGAAAGATTGTGTAATTTTGTATATTGGGTAGCTTGTTAATTGTGTGTGGCTTAAATTCTCTAAAATGTTCCCCTGCCTGCCTCTGACTTATATCTCCTTTCTCTTAAGATAGCCAATGTCAACAGTTTCTAGTGCATAATTTCAGAAAAATATTTATGTATTTAATATCATATATGTGAATATCTTTTAAAAATAAAAATTAAATTGTTTTATATAATGTTTTATGACCTATATATTTTAATTTCACTTAACTTGGATATGTATTTATAGCCACACACATTGATGTACCTCATTGTCAACAGTTCTTTCTATTTTCTTTTAAAGAATAACTAAGACGGTCTTTCCCTCCCATGTATTTTGATTTATTTTAAGTGCATTTTGTTCCTAACATCTAGTTTTCTTGCACAATGATCAGAGAATGTAGCTGTATATAATATTTGGGGTTTATTGAGAATTTATGGTCTGATATATAATAAAATTTTTAAATATCCCATAGGGATTTGGAAAGAATGTGTAGTTTTGTATCTTGCCTGGCTTATTAATGGTTTGTGATTCAAATTCTCTATAATGTTTTAGATTTTGATTACTCGATCTGCCAAATTTTGGAGGTCTGATTCTCCCATTACAACTGTGGTTTTTACAATTCTTGCATTTCTAACTTTTGGATTTTTACATATATTTTGATTACCATTGCTTAGAATAAAATAGTTCTTGGCTCTTTTATCTTCTTTGTGTATTGTATTTTTAAATTACTATAAAATATCTCCCATTGCATTAATGACTTCTGCATTAAAATCCATATTTGTGACAGATATGCTTTTACATGCCATTTAGTTTACATTTGGCTGACATTGCCTGCTTTTTATGTCCAACCAGTGACAGTCTGCTTTGAGTGTGTTTCATAGAAATAGTGCATAGCTGAGTCTAAGAGCTATAAGAAGACTACAGAGCATGTAATGAAATTTTCTGGCATCTCCCAGATCTAAATCTTGGCTCCACCATTTACTGGCCATGTGACCTCATGTGAATTATTTAACTCCTCTGAGACTCAGTCTCCTCATCTGTAAAATGGGACAACACACTCATAATAGTTCATATTTTGGATTGTAATTAAAAGGCAGCTCAAATGAGATTATGTGCAAAGGAAAATTTATGTGGTTTCTCATAAGAAGCAATAAAAACCAAACCATGAGGAAAGACTGGTCTACCCCTGCCCTTAATTCACTCCTTCTCTAAAGCAGCCTCTCCTCATGCCTTTGTTATTTCCAATTAGAAACCCTGTTTATTCACAGGCTTTCCCTCACATGGCAGTTTGTTTATGTCTGCCTTGGCCTTACAATGTAAGTCTGATGAGAGCACTGGACCCACTGTTTTCCACTGCGTTACTATGTGGCACACACTGCCTTACCACTGTGTGGCACATAGTAGGTATGCAATTAAGCATATTTGTGGAACAAAAACAGATGAACTGGACCAGCATGGTAGAGGGTCAAGGGGGAGACTTATAAGTTGAGTTGTGTCCCCACAAAAAGATGTGTTCAAGTATTAATGCCCAATACCTCAGAAGTGGAGGATCAAGGGGTGACTTATAAGTTGAGTTGTGTCCCCACAAAAAAATGTATTCAAGTATTAATGTGCAATACCTCAGAATGTGATCTTATGTTGTGATAGGATCTTTGCAGATAGAGTAAGTTAAGATGCATGCGTGCTAAATCACTTCCATCATGTCTGACTCTTTGCGACCGTATGGACTGTGTAGCCTGCCAGGCTCCTCTGTCCATGGGATTCTCCAGCCAAGAATACTGGAGTGGGTTGCCATGGCCTCCTGCAGGGGACCTTCCTGATCCAGGGATCAAACCCTCTTCTCTTTATGTTCCCTGCATTGCAGACTGATTCTTTACCACTAACGCCACCTGGGAAGCCCAAGTTGGGATGAGGTGAGCCCTAATCCAATATGACTGGTGTCCTTATAAAATGGGCAAAACTGGACACAAGCAGAAACACACACAGAGGACTATGTGATGACACGGAGCTCCAGGTGACGATTATGCTGCCACGAGCCAAGGAACATCAGGGGTTACCAGAGCCGGAAGAGGCAAGGAGACACCCTTTCCCTGTATGTTTCAGAGCAGGCGTGCCCTTGTCGGTAACTTGATGTGGGGGTTCTAGCCTACGGAATCAGGAGACAGTAAATGTACGTTTTTCTAAGGCACCTAGTTTGTGGCACTTTGTTACGGCAGCCCTAAGAAACTAACACGAGGATGGGGCCGCCCACTCAGTGGGTCTCAGGTACCAGAGATTCACAGTTCACCCTGAGTATCGTGGTAAAGAATCCTCATGCCAGTGCAGAAGACACAGGTTCGATCCCTGGGTCAGGAAGATCCTCTGGAGAAGGAAATGGCAACCCACTATTCTTGCCTGGGAAATCCCAAGGACAGAGGAGCCTGGCGGGCTGCAGTCCATGGGGTTGCAAAAGAGTCGAACACGACTTAATGACTAAACAATAACAACAACAGTATCCCAGATGGTGCATGTCTACAAGGTAATCACGGACCCCACAACGGGTGGCCTCGGCGGCTCCTGAGTCAAGACAGACTCAGGAACTGCAAGCGTGAAACTGCAGGTAAGAGACACAGGGGAACCCAAGGTGCTCTGCCTGAAAAACACCCTGCCTGACCACTGACCACTGCGTTCAGCACCACGGAGGAGGGCACCTTCAAGAGAAAAAGAAAGTTTTTTACTCTGCACAGAATTGGCTGCTGAGTGTCTGAGAAGTCAGGATTGTGAAGGAAAACACCCAGATCTGAGTGAGTGATCAACCACACACTGCCCCTGTTTCAGAAGTAGAAATGATCAAAGAAAAAGCCACCCAATGCATTCTTCTGAACAGCATCTGCCATGTCAGAGGTGATTGTGGAATTAGAATTTTCAAGGTTATTTAGGCAGAATAAGTTAAATAGATTACTTGAAGAAAATGACTTGTTTCCCCTACCTCTGATCTTAATTAGCCATGAATAGATGCTTGAAAAAATCCCATATTTTTCCCACCAAACTGGGACTTTTCAAAGCACCCCATGAACAGTGCTGTTTGTGTGGAGAGATTCTCAGTGATGGGCAGTTTATTTTTATTTATTTATTATTATTATTATTTTAGCCATGCCTGGATACCACTAAGATCCTTGTGGGATCTTAGTTCCCCAACCAGGGATTGAACCCATACCCTCTGCAGTGGAATCCTAACCACTGGATCACCAGAGAATTCCTTGACAGTTAGTTTAGATAGTTGATTGGACTGACCAAAATTTATGTGATTTGAATCCCAGATAAGGAAATATCCACATACATAAGTCATTCTAATGAGCACCACTGGGAATTATGGACGCACGCTTTTATGCAAGAAGCTTAGAATACATCCACCATTAGAAGACATTAGAAGTAGAATCATTCAATTCAAATGATTTTGTTTACCTTTCAATAAATGCAGTCAAAGCCTGTTCTTTCAGTACCATCTCCAAGTATAATCTCCAGGTATAATCCAGAGGGTTTTCTTTTGTTTTTTGTTTCCAAATTCAATCCTTTCCATTGCTTACAAGTGAATAATTGGGGAGAAAAAGTAAACTTAGTTTCAATAATTTTAATTTAGCTGAGGTTAAGAAGCTTTTGGTTTCATTCCCATTACCCTATCCTGATTTTGTTCTTTGTAGGTTGATGTTTAAAAACTACTATACAAAAAAAAGTAGGGGAAGCTAAAAGTGAGTTAATAGAAATAAATTAGAAGTTTGGGATTAGCAAATACACACTACTATATATTTAGGGGTTTCCCTAGTGGCTCAGATGGTAAAGAATCAGTACTATATATAAAATAAACAACAAGGATTTACTGTATATTACAGGGAATCAGACTCAATATTTCAAAATAACCTATAATGGGAAAGAATCTGAAAAAGAATATATATACATATAACTGAATCACTTTGCTGTATACCTGAAACCAACAGGACATTATAAATCAAAACTATACTTCAACAAAAAAAAAATTAAAAAAAAAAAAAACTTGCTACTCACTTAGCATGGAGAAAGCACACACCCAGGAGTAAAAATGTGAGTTAAACTTGATCACATTTCTTTTGACCATGATGAAATTTTTCATCTTAACTTCATGACTTAAATATTAGGAAAGCGTGGAGCATTTTTATAGTCGGGAAGGGAGAGATGATATAAAATCGGGCTCAGAGTGATGGCTTCTTCTTCTCTTGCTCTGTACAGAAAATTCAGTTGTTAATAAAGTGGGGTCAGTTCAAAAACTGAGGGAGGCTCAACTGATGGGTCCACATTCTGGTTCATTGGCAATGAATTCAAATAATGACGCGACAGTTCAAAGTGTGCATTTTTAAAGTCTCTGGACAGGCACTTTCTTGACGTTGAATCAGAGCTCTGTATTTGACTTTGCTTGTTATCCTGGGACATATAGCTACACTTAGGTACAAATCTTATCTTCACCAGTTTGCTGTGTATTTGTCACCTAGGTCCTGCATCTGATGACCCACCAATTCTGTTATTACGTGATGCAGCCTTGCAGCCCTTCACCTTAAGTTTCTCCTAGGCTGTTTGTGTGCCGTGTGCTAAGTCTCTTCAGTTGTGTCCGACTCTTTGCGACCCCATGGACTGTACCCCGCCAGGCTTCTCTGTCCACTGGGATTCTCCAGGCAAGAATACCGAAGTGGGTTGCCTCTTTTAGGAGATCTTCCCGAGCCAGGGATCGAAACTTTGTCTCTTAAGTCTTCTGCATTGGCAGGCGGGTTCTTTATCACTAGTGCCACCCAGGAAGCCCCCTAGGCTGTTTATCACCAAGTAATTTGAAGAAGGTCCCTGCCAGCTGTAGAGAGAAACAGGTAGTCTGCGCTAACATAACTTTAGAGCCTTTCCCAAAGTCTTGGAAAGTTTCTCTTTTATATACTAAAATTGGGTTGTAACTGAGCTGCCTTTCCATTGGAGGGACCCTTCTGTATCAAATATGCAATTAACAGGAGGACAGGATTGATGGCTATGCTTTGAGGGCTGGCCTGCTCGCTGGACCTACTTGCTGGGGAGACGGTGGATCCCATAGGACAGAGAAGCAGGAAGAGTCACTCCCTAGGTAGGGAGTGGTTATCTGCATCCATCCTCAGCAGTTCTCACTGTGATCAACCCAGAAACCCTCCATACAGTGGTTCTGATTCCTTAAAGCTGACCAAAGTACTCAGCTAGAAAGTTACTCTTATCAAGAACTCCTGCTTGCCTTAAAAAAAAAACCTTCTTGCATCCCAGCTGGCAGATAATAGCTATATCTTTTGAAAGTCAATAACCTTGCCCCTTCCTGCTGCCTCTCAGGCCCACACTTTCCTTGTTTTGTCAGCTATTTGGGGGCATTTAAAAATATATATAACTCTGGACTTCAGCCATCATATTGATACCATCTTCTCCCTTTCTCTGACAGAGGAACTCAGCACAACTGACTGTTTTGATGTTTCTGGCCTGAAATCCTTCTCCTATCCCGATCTGATGTTCATTCAGGTTCTCTGACATGTCTGCACTCATACCCATCAATTAGTATGGCGGGATGCCCACTTCAACAAGGTGTGGAGCCAATTTCAACAAGGCTATGTGCCAGTCCCATCCTGGCTCAGACAGGGACTGAAGCAAATGACACAGCATGTCCATGGAGATCCTTCCTGCTGGACAGAGCTGCCAAAGTGGGACCTCGTGTTTCTCTCCAGGGAACCGTTGCCGTGGGAATCTTTAATCACTGTACATCATTCTCAGATTATTCTCTGTCTTGTTAGAGAAGAAATCTGCATTCTTGGATACTGTGGATCCAGGATTCTTCTTTTAAAGTGAAAAATTCTCTTGTTCAAGCAGAAGATGTCAGCTTCCCTGGTGGCTCAGATGGTAAAGAATCTGCCTGCCATGCAGGAGACCCAGGTTTGATCCCTAGGTTGGGAAGACCTCCTGGAGAAGGGAATGGCTACCAGCTCCAGAATTCTTGCCAGAATTCCATGGACAGAGCAGTCCATGGGGTAGCAAAGAGTCGGCCACGACTGAGTGACTACACTTTACAAGCAGAAGATAGACGTGTGAGTGTTATCAAGCATGGAAGGGTGCAGTGAGGAGCTTGGGGCCATCCTTCCTCCCCAAATCTGAGAACTGCCCTGATAGAAAGACATGATCACAGAGAGCAAAACCCTCTGTGAGCTGGCGTTGTTACTTGGGAAAGGTGACTCTGGTGGTGTTAAGAGAAGAGAGAAACACTATTGTAAAAACACTGTAGAATTGTCCTTTCCTAAGAAGTTCCCTCTGGCTCATGGAGAAAAGCCTCGAATGAATTAAGATGCTGAAAGAGTGGAAAAAACAGGTAGAATCTAGCAGTAGAATGAGCAAGGTAAACTCTCATTAGCTTAAGTCATGTTTAAAGAAAAAAAATCTGTGAAAAAATATTTGCTCTGACTGCCCCCCACTTCTCCCCCAAAAGACACAAAAGGGCTCACCCACGTGAGAACCATGCTCAAGATGGAATGAACTTTTTTTTAGTAGGGAGACTAGTTCAGATAAGTGACCAGAGATCTCTGAATGCAGGAAAACAAGGGTAATAATATTACTAGTGCTTTCAATTTTAGTGAAGAGGTTTGCTTTATAAATTTTTCATTTAACTCTATATTCCTGTTTTTCCCTGAAATAAATGCAGGATTTTTTTTAACGAGGAAAAAAGTACAAAAAAATATCACTTAGGAAAATTAAGACTGCAAGATGTAAAAGCAAGACAAACTAGAGTCAAAGGAATTTGGAAGGTAGGGACAAAGGTCACAAAGCATTTTTGGCAGGAAAAGGCATTCCGATAAAAGGAAGATTGGCAAAGAGGAGGGATCACCAATGAGACTTTTCTAGAGCTTGCTGCTTGCTGTCTGTCAGAGTAGAGATAACAGAGCCCTTGTTCACAGAGGTGAATGAGGATCAGAGCCACTGACCCAGCTCAGGAGTATTTCTGGCTATCCTTGGGAAATATTTGCCAATGCAAACCTTGTGCATCGGGAGCTCTCTGCACCCCAATTCTGGGTGTTCCTGAGGCTGTGGCACCCTGATGCCCCAAGTGGGCTGTGCCCTGGGCCCTGAGTCAGTGGTGTGCTGGAGCAGGATAGACTGACAATAGCTGCTGGTGACATATTTAGGAATTTGGCCTGTGGTCATCAAGCACAGACACTACCAAAATCCAAGTTACATAAACTATAATTAAATAAATAATATTAAAAAAAAAAAGCAATTCATTCTCAAAAGTCATCGGTTCCTCATTATTTTACTATGATCATAACATTTACCTGCCTCTGTTGAATCTGTAAATGACAACCCACTCTAGTATTCTTGCCTGGAAAATCCCATGGACAAAGAGCCTGGTGGATTACAGTCCATAGGGTTGCAAAGAGCTGGACACGACTGAGCATGATGGACGGATGGATGGATTGAATCTGTGCCTGAAATTATTATGTGGGGGGGATGGGGAGGGGATGTTTCTGTATCTCCTCCCAGCTCTGTTTAACGACATCACATTTGCAGCTTGAAACTGGCCATGATGGGAATGTTTACACCTTGAAAATTAGCAAGTTCTGCACATTGTGGCTTTTATTGTTTTTATTTTCCAGCGAGCCGATTGGTCAAATATATTTATTAGCACACCATTGCTTGAAGTCCACACAAGCCGAGCTTCTATGTGCTGTAATCAAGTGGCCAGCCCTGATTCCCACCACTTTCTACATTCTTTGACAGCATTTTCCCAAAGCTGAGGTTTGCTTTGGATTTCCGGAGCCTCAGAGGGGCGGTGGAAAAGGCCTTTGCCGTCTTTTCTTTCTCCCGAGGACTCAGGCACCATTGTGACGGTGGGGGGGTGGCAGGGTGAGAAAAGACACCAAAATGTCCTCGGAGCGCCCTCTGTCTGAACCCGAGGGGCTGACCCTGAGCTGCTAGGCATCGCTGTCTCCTCCCTTAGAGCCATTTTCCCCGGGAGGTTCTTCCGGTCCCCGTGGGTACCCACGCTGTCCCCCAGCCCTCAAGCTCTGCTTAGCCTCAAAGCTTCGGAGGTGAGGGGTGAAGGTGAGGTAGAACTAGTGCTGCCAATGGGAGCAAAAGAGAAAACAACAAAGCGAGACAGATCTGAGCAAGAAGGAGGAAATTGTGACTCTTTATATCTCGCTAGTTACAGGTGATGAAAGAGAAGATTGTGTCCAAGATAACTCTGTTTCACAATCTTTGACCTTACTAAGAACTATCAGGATTACAGAGAAGAATAACTCCTGTCAGGAACACATACCCAGGAGTACAGCATTTCCATTTGCCATCCTAAGAACAAGACATGACAATGATCAAAGTGTGAAGGTGTTAATATTGGCTTGAAATACTTCTCAAACAAAACCTCTATTAATACTATAGGAAGTATGAATACGTAAAAGCTGTTCACTTTGCCGTACAGTAGAAACTAACACAATATTATAAAGCAACTCTACTATACCCTAATGAAAAATTTTAAAAAAAATAAATAAACTGATTTCTTTATCCATGCTGCAAGTGTGCTAAATTACTTCAGTTGTGCCTGACTCTTTGCGACTCCTGTGAACTGTAGCCTGCCAGGCTCCTCTGTCCATGGAATCCTCCAGATAAGAATACTGGGGTGGGATGCCATTTCCTACTCCTGAGGAAATCATCCCAAATCCAGGGATTGAACCCTTGTCTCTTATGTCTCCTGCACTGGCAGGCAGTATCCCACCTCCAAAAAAGCACAGGAAAAATTTAAATGTCCGTTCAGTTGGATGGCATTTCTTTTGCTCCTTATCTTGACCTCTTAGGGCATCAGAGAGTTGGATAGTGCTGGTCATGACCTCTTTGAAATATTCTCCTCACTCAGCTTCTGTATCAGTCGGGGAGAGAAGAAGGGAAGAATTTATTTGAAGGAGTCGGCTCACAGGACTAGGGGGCTGGCAAACCTGAAATTTGTAGGACAGGCCGGCAAACCGGAAACTCAGGCAGGACTTCTATGTTAGTCTTCTTGTTTAGGAAACCTTAGTCTGTGCTTTTAAGAAAGGCCTTAAAAAAATCTGATTGAGAACTATTTATATTATCCAGGGTGATCACCTTTGCTTAAGGATTGTAAAGATAAGTCACATCTACAGAATGCCTTTTTGGCAACATGTAGACTAGTGTTTGACCAAACAATGGCTTCACAGCCTTGCCAAGTTGACTTAAAATTAACCATCACAGCTTCCAAGCAAAACCTCCCTCTTGACTGTTGGGGTTCTTCCCCATAAGTCTCTTGCCAGTCTCTTCTTCTGCTGGGTCCCTTTTAAATGTTGATGTTCTCCAGTATCCATCTGAATTTGGGGTACAGTTTTTAAGAGTTTAAAGAAATTTTATAAATGTATGAATGGACACAGAACTGTGAAAAGCACATAATATACCTACAAAATGGTGAAACTTGAGACATAATATTTTGTTCTGAGGCAGCATAGCTTTCATTGGAATAGAAAATTAAAATAAGGAATCAAAATAAGGCACTGTCTGTTCTCCTTGCACTCGTTGGACGTGGCATGTCTCAGAGACTCCCAAGTCTCATCCTCAGACCTCTTTTCTTTCTGTGCAACGCTGTCTATTTGGGGATCTGATAGATGCCCAGCCTTCAGTGACACCAGCACACCCATGTCTCCAAAATAATGTTTCAAGGCACACTAGATTCCATGTACAAAAATGGTAGAGAAATGCCAGCTATAGATCACTTGTTCTTGGAAATTTGCCATCTGTATTGTCAAACTAAAGACTCTGCGAAGTCCTGCAGAAACAGGGAAAACACAGCTCTAAATCTGCGTTCTGAGCCCACAGCCCAGGTTTCAGAATGGTGTTTCCAACTGTATATTACACTGAGATATGGCCCATGCAATTCAAAGGTAACATGACCAAAACTGACATTATTTTGCTTGATCTAAAGTATTTCCTCCTATGTTATTTTTTATCTTCTTTCATAGCTGGTACCTAAGTTGTCCAAAAAAAAAAAAAAAAGACCTACAAGACCACGTGGACTCTCTCTCCCCTCATGGCTCTCCATTTACCAGTTTACTTACTTCTGCCTTCTCAGATGGTCCTGCGTGCCACAACGTCCCCTCATCTTCACCCAAGTGGCTTCTGCCTCCCCTCTGCCCGCCACGTTCCCTTTGTCTGTAACAATAACCTCCTCACCGCTTCCACTGCCTCCAGAAAGATGGTCTTCAAACACAAAATGATGACATGACTCTTGTGGTCCACACCAACAAGTGGCTCCTTGCTCACTCCAAGTAATGTCACAGCTCTCATCTTGGATAATGTTACACATTTAAGATAAAGCGCTAAAGCTTCCTTAGTTGCTCCTGAGTAACTTAAAGAAAACTCCTCTACCTTCCTTGGATGTGTGGATGTGTCCCTGTTGGATTTGAAAAGGCATTGACAGTCTTCAAGTGAGGTTTGGGAAGCAGAAAAGTAGGAAGTATTATTGATGTAAAAAAAAATTCTTTTTTGGTCATTTGTTTCTGATCATGGAAAATTGAGAGCTGACTGTTTAGGGAATCACTAGATCAAATAGTCTGAATCAGGCAGTTGACTGACCTGGGGAAATGGGATACTCAATACTACTAAAGTGGACTTCACAGATCAGAAAAATTCCGGCTGCTCTTAAAAAAAAAAAAAAAAAAAGGGTGTTTTAAAAATTTCCAATGATACAAGATGTTGTAATATGAAAAAGAGCAGATTGCAAATTAAAAGTTTCACCTTGACACCCTCAAGTGGTGAAACTAGTATATTTTTCCATACAAGGAAACATGAATTCTGGAAGAATGCATCCCAAACTATTAATAGAGTTTATCTTTAGGGAGAATAAATTGGTCATTGTCATATTCTTCTATCTGCTTAATTGTGTTTTCTAACATGTCTACAATGAATATGAATTATTTTTGTAATAATAAAAAAAAAGTGTGGCTTTAAAAAGTTCTTCGCAAATCTTGGCAACTTACTAGACTGACCAATCTTAGTCTACTTATGTCCAAGATGACCTAAATTTACCTTTTTTCCAAGTCCCTCAGTTTTGTTTTTCTTCCAGCAGAACAGCATGCCAATTTAAAATAGTCAATAGCGTACTTTCAGTGCTCATCTATGTGGTCTGGCATTTAACATATTTTCCAAGAGAAGGTAGTACAACCCAACCATGATGACAGCCCTTCTAAGAAAACCCTGGCTACTCTGAGAATTTAAAAGTAAAAATTGCAAACTGGCTTTATCTCAAAATATATAAAGGATGAACACTGACATGCATAAAAAAATAATTTAAAAACCTCTTATCTAAGCTCTGCTTACTATATATTTGGATTTATTTGTCTACCCAACCCATTCTAATATCCTAGATATCGTAGATCTTATTATAGCTGAAATGCTTCATGATTAATTTTATCTTTTTTTTTTTCCAAATAGATTTCAAATGTAAGTATCCAAAATGTTAATTTTTCTTTACCTTACTTGGAGGGAGTGGGTGTATGTCTTTTTTATTTCTTTTCACATTTTTATTTAATAAATACATTCCTTTGCAATATGTTAAAACCAAAAATAATTCTGAATCTTTTATACAAGGCTTGTAAGATTTTTTATTTTAAAATCAATTAAGTTGCTATAATGCTGATCCCAGTATCTGAGGAAAAGAAAGCACACATATTCATTTAATTAGGGTGAATATATTATTTCACTATTTTGTTTAATAAATTTAACAGAATTAAAATGCATCCTTTAAAAACTTCTGAAGTAACTCAAAGTCTTTTCTCCTCAAAAGGATCACAACTCTTTTTACTTCTCCAAGTAATATAAAACACACTTAATAAAGTTCTCAGGTTCTCAGGCATCTGATAACTGAGTGCTCCCAAATTTCAATCAATATGGTAGTTTTAAAAAAATGCAACATAGAAAGGTAGGCTTAGTTCTTAAGAGCAATGCTATCCACACAGTGTTCTGCAATGGTGGGAAAGTTCTATATCTGTGCTGTCAATACTGTAGCCCTGGTCATCCAGGACTGCTGAGCACTTTCAGTGTGGCTAGGGTGACGGAGAAGATGATTTTAAATTTTATTTAACCTCAGTGAATTCACATTTAAATGGCCACACATGGCAATAGCCACTGATTGAACTCACAGCTCTAAAGTTATAGTCAGTTGAATCATATCCAGACAAAAGTATTCATGGATATTTGCCACTTAGTAACATTCCTTTTGCCTAAATAAAATCAACGTTGGGCCTTGCCTAATTTCCCAAAAAGAGTAAATTAGCTGTTTTCATTAGCTCTCTACTTCCAATTCTTATCTGGCAGATGGTAGGAAATGAGAGCTTCATCTATTTCCCCTGAGAACGTGCTGGCATTTCACTCCATCCCACTAATAGTCTGGTTGAGCCCTAGGGGCTCTCCTGATAAGCGTCAGACTGATTAAAAACCGAAGTCCTTTATTTGCTACTTATAGGAGCACAATGAACCAATAATAAAACATTTATTTTTATACATAACTAAAGAGTATTTACTAGTAATCTACTAACCATTAGTAGGGCTTACTTTGTGGATCTAAGCGTGGTAATTAACTACACTCCTGTCCCCACCTGTATTAGTTGGGATACCCATAGGAAGTAGAAAACACACTCCAGCCTGTAATTAAAGAGAGTTTAAAAAAGGACACTTTGGGCTTCCCTGGTGGTCCAGGGGTTGGGAGGGCACCTGCCAATGCAGGGGACATGGGTGGGATCCCTGGTCCCGGAGGATCCCACATGCTGTAGAGCGACTAAGCCCATGTGCAACTACTGAGCCCATGCTCTAGAACTCAGGCTCTGCAATAAGAGAAGCCACTGCAATGAAAAGCCCATGCACCGCTGCTAGAGAATAGTTCCCGCTTGCCGCAACTGGAGAAAGCCCGCAGCAACGAATACCCGGTGCAACCAAAAAGAAAACTGATTAAAACGGACACTTTATAAGTGTGTGAAGCAGTGAAGTGAAAGTTGCTCAGCTGTGTCTGACTCTTTGCGACCCTCATAGACTGTAGCCTGCTAGGCTCCCCTGTCCATGGAATTCTCCAGGCAAGAATACTGGAGTGGCTTGCCATTCCCTTCTCCAGGGGATCTTCTGGACCCCAGGGATCGAACCCAGGTCTCCAAATGTGTGGGCTGTGTTAAAGGAAACCTACATAGAGTGGTGGGTATCCCAGGATAGCAGCGGTGAGCTCCTGGGCCAGACAGGAAAAGGGAGGAGGTGGCTTTGGAGTCATGTGAGAGTTATTGTAGGAGAAGATTGTTTGGTACGAGCTGTGCTCTTTGTTAAAGGGACACAGCCAACAGTGTAACCTTACTCCAGTCTTATCCTCTGACCTTTGGTGCATCCTATTGGCTAAACCAACCGAAAGACAGAAACTTGGAAACGTCTATATAGAGTCTATAAAGGCAGCCTCCCAGAGCTCAGACAGGTGGATGAACGTGGGTAGGAGATCTAGAGAGGCAACAGAAAATATCCAACTACCCCTCCCAAGTTTGGAACCAGTTGAGAGAGGCACAGAGCGTTCTAAATCAACCACGAGAGACCTTAGATGGATAGAAAAGCATCTCTTTTATTACTTGATTACTTGTGAAATTTGCACTGAACGGCAATGTGTTTAAATGTGTGCACCAGACTAGATTTATGCATTTCCCCAGACTCACTCAGCCTCACATGCTCTCATTGGAGAGTCTTACTCACCATCACTGTCACCTAAGTTAACCAGCACCGACCGATTTCTAACACCACTAGTTATCTTTCCACTTCCCCTCGCCCGTCCCCCCCAGCCCCCCACAGGTTAAGATCTGGCTATAGCGTGACCCAGCCTACCTACCACTGTCAAGAGCTACAGCAGCCTTCCCACCAAGGAATGGAGGTGCTGAGTCGATCATCCCACTTACTTCTGGACTCAGATGAAGGGCCACATAGTGGGTTATGGAATATGGCTTCCCCAGCAGCCACCTGGGAAGAAGAAGGGCAAGTGACACAACTCAGGAATGTAGGAGTTGCCAACTTATATGGCAGACTTTGACAGTAGAGACAACACACGGCATGGGGGTGAGGAACTAGCAGATAAAGTCTTCTTTCTTCTCAATAGACCATTCTGAGGTGGTTTTTTCCTAACATCCTATTTGGGACTGAAATGTTCAGATAACTGGCTGTGTTTTCTTTTATCATGTTGGCCCGCTCAGTCATGTAACATCTAATATTTGCTGGCCCTCTTTCCTGGCCTGTGGACTGTGGTAAATTAAAGATGGCGGCATAGTCTTCTTACTCTTTCCATTGAGAGGTAGAGTTTAACTTCCCCTCCCCTTGAATTGACACTGGCCTTGGGGACTTGCTTAATTAATAGAATGCAGTGGAAGCAGCATTCTTGGACTTCATAAGAAGTCTTACAACCTCTGCCTTGTTCCCCTGGAGTGCCTTTTCTTGAGATGGTCACTCTGAATACTGAGCCACAATGCTGAGAGAAGCCCAAACCACATGGAGAATCCATGAGCCAGTAGCCCCAGCTGAGCTCTCAGCCAAGAGCTCACATCAACTGCCAGCTGTCCCAGGGGAGACGCCATCTTGACAATGGACTGTCTGTCCCAACCACCAGAGCTGATGTCACACGGACTAGAGATGAACCTCTCAGTCCCATTCTTTCCAGATTCCTCATAAAAGTGGGGGAAACAAAATGATTAATTTAAGTCACTGGGTTCTCTCACTAGCCTGTTACATAGCAATAGAAAACTGGAAATGTTCCCCTCAACGGACTGTTCTTAGAAGGTGTTTCTAACGTGGGTACTTCTCATAAGATCAAACGATTGGCTGTGTTTTCCTACGAAGCTGTGGCCAGTTCAGTTATGGACCACCTTCCATGTATTTCATGCTCTTCCTTCTCTGCTTCACTTCGCTTTTTTGACTCTCACTGTCCTGGGATTAAACTACCAGTAAATAAAGCATTCACACACAAGTTTTGCCTCGGGCTTTGTTTACAGAGAAAGTTAGCAGAAGGGTCCTTGAAAGACCCTCAGAGTGAGAGTTTGGAATTGATTCTGTATTTGATTGTCTGAAATCAATCAGCTAAGTGAAATGGTAAGAGCCCTTTGAAGTGGCATGGCAATAACCAACTCATTCACCCATGGTTAATTGGGATGAAGTACAGGTGAATGGCTAAACTTGGGAATATCATGGCGCTACCATATTTGATAAGGAAGGGGCAACGATTGTGGCATAAGGGTGGCTGATTTCAAGGAATCTGAAGTTTTGATAAAATGATAGGCTCGGGGCACCTATTACCAACTTAAGTCATGCTCTGAAAGTCAAAGGACCTTGAGAGTTGCTTTAAATGAGGCTCGCATCTCCTGCCATTGAAAGGTATCTATACTGAAAATCAGTTCCGGGTGGCAGAGCTGTAAAGAAAACTAAGAGTATAGCCTCAACATGCCTCTAGGTCAAGGTCAGGACTTTGATAAGGAAAGAGTGGGAAACCGAACCCCAGGGTGGAGACATTGTTGCAGACAAACCTGAATCTCCCTTGCTGGCAGAAACAGCCTGTTTCTCCAGTCAGAGGTGAAGAATCCCCCTTGCCCGGAGGGCATGCAATGACGTCACCAGAAGCAGGTGCCTCCCCAAATGATGCTCATTCTCAAGTTTTCCCCAAGACCCACTCTCTGACCCACTTCCCTGCCCCCACGCAAATAATGATCCAAGAGGAAGTACAAACCCTGCTAGGGAAGAAATAGCCTGTTGGCCAAAGGAAAGGTCAAGCCTGATGACACGACCTGGAAGGAACGGTGGGAACACCGTGAGTGTGTGTCTTGAGATGCTTTGACCAGAGGAGGTAGACAGAGGCTGGACGGATGAGAATGGACTGCAGCAGGCACTTACCTGTGATTCAGGACTCAGGGTTCTGGTGAGGACAGCTAGAGCTGGTTCTTATTCACTGCTGTGACAGCTCCTTCCAGCCTAGTCACTGCAATGGCCAGAAGGAGATGATGGGGTGACACTGGAACTTCCTTGACGTAGTTTAGATAAAGGAGCCAGAAATCTCAAGAAGGTGGGCATGTAACAATGGATTCATTTTCTAAGACTTACCACCTCACTATGTTTCCCAGGCCTGAAGGGAGATGGTAGGAATGATGGGGAACCGGAGGGAGTGGTACCAGCATCTTTGAGAAGCTCAGTGGTGGCTGCCTTCTGTAGGCCAAGGATCACAGTGGAAGATGCTACTATGGAATTGGGCTCCCTCTAATCCACGGTGGTAAAAGGTATCTGGACTTTCAAAAACCAAGTGGTGGTGCTTTACCATCAAAGGAAAGCAAGCCCCAAGTAACATTAAGAGCAGAAAGGCCTTCGTATGAGCGAGGGTGCCCACTTTCAGGGATATATGGCCTTGGGAAGCTGACTAGGGTGATACTTGATTTAAATAATTTTTAAAAATCAAGAATTGTTGAGGAAAATGCCATCATTGCCTCCCTTGATGGAAAACTGTACTCTATCACTGAGTTTCTAGATCTAAGTCAGGTAACAAACCCAGAGTTCATTGATTGGAGGATTGATGAATGGATCCCCTTGAGGAAGGACCCTCTAATGCCACTGAAAATACAGACAATAATTTTTCCTCTGATCCTTCCCTGGAAGGGAACTGAGGCAATTTGTCTGGGTAACTGTACGCCAGGGTAAGAATCAAACCTAGGCTTTTCAAGGGCTGTTAGTTACAGTGTATGAGATGTTACTGATAGCAGGAGGTCTGAAACACCAACACAGTCTTCTGGTTAAAACAGAGGCTTACAGAGACCAAGTTCATCCAATTGTGGGTCAGTGGTTTTGGATACTTGCTTTGTGATTATTTCCTTGGTTCTTGAATGTATAATCAAGACAGAGGTACTTAGCTTCTGGCAGCATCCTCAAATCCATTACCTGTCCTGTGGACTGGGGCCACTGTGGTAGGAAGGTCTAAACTCAGCACTATTGCCATTTGGAACCAGATAGTCTCTGCTGTGGGGCATTTCCTGGGCATTTAGGATGCTCAACAGCATTGCTCTCCTCTCCCCAGTAGATGCCAGGAACACCTTCTAGTTGTGACAGCCTAAACCATTTCCAGACATTGCCAAATATCCCCTCGTTGCTGTTGTCATTTAGTTGCAAAGTTGTGTCTGACTCTTTGGGACCCCCACGGACTGTAGCCCGCCAGGCCCCTCTGTCCTTGGGATTTCCCGGGCAAGAATACTGGTGCAGGCTGCCGTTTTCTTCTCCAAGGGATCTTCCTTATTCCCTAGGAGGACAAAATCACCCCTGATTAACCATCACTGGCTATGTGTTAGCTCCTGAACCTCCCTGATCTCCTGCCATTTGCAGGGTAATACCATCCTCCTTGAAGAATGACCGAGATCAACACCACTGTTAAAGTTGGAGAGGTTCCCATAGTATTCCCTTTTGAGTCAACTCTCTGGCTTCTGTGAAAATCAGAGCAATCACAGGGCATGGCAGTGAACCACTGCACATTTAACTATAGGGCACAGCTACTGCGCCAGATGTGGTGTCTTCCACAGCTGCATGCCCCTAAGGCTCTGACGTTACTCCTTCATGAACGTCCCAGTGAAAGCCATAGCAGCTCTGGTCCCTGGGACTAAGGGATAGGACTCAGTGATGAGCCAGCTTTTCCCACCCAGTGGGTGTGGGATCCGACTTCCCCATCAGCTGCCTGGAAATTTGAGTGATACAACCCTAAAGTGTAAAGGGGCACACACCATCTGGAGCAAACTTTGACCAATACGAAATAGTACACAGAATGGGAAGGGGTTAACTAGTAAATAATTTTTATCCCTTCTCCCACCAAAGAGCTTTTCTGAGACAATGGGTCCCCACAGCTTGTGACAAGTGACAAGGTAACTAATTATGCTCTAATTTTTTGGTAAAGCCATGGCCACTTTATGTTTGCTCTCCATTCTTCCCCTCCTCACATTTTCCCTCATTCCATTTGCTCTGGGATTTTATCCCTTCCCAGTAGAAGTTAGCATGTAGGTTTCACCTCAGGTTCTGTTTGCTAGGAAACTTATGCTAAAACAAAGTGCAACAAAAATAAGTTTCTGGATAATTCTATCAGAATAAAATTTACCCACCTAGCAAAAGTGGGAAAATACGGTATTGCCAATTGAGACAGGCCATCTTTTTGCATGGTAGGAAAGTGTAGAACATGGAAAGAACTGGTGTACTTAATTCCTTCTCCCCAACTCACCTTGTAGTTAATTACTCCTATTCTTTTGGGAGATGTGAGCAAGGGGCAATTACAGTCCCGGAGGGATTCTGTCCTATGTCACCTTAAGGACACATGAGGTCAGGGGGGTTTACTCTCCTTTCACCATGGTGACTACTGCTTGACATTCATACCTTTTGTAATCATCCCACAGTTTTTAGATATTCTGTTCTTTTCCACTATTTTCCCTTCTTGTATTTGTTTTAGAAGTTTCTATTGACATGTCTTCAAGCTCACTGATTTTTTTTCCTTGGCTCTGTGCAATCTATTGCTAAGCCTAAGGCATTTTCCATATCTGTTACTATGTTTTTAATTTGTAACATTTCCTTTTGCTTCTTTCTTAGAATGTCCATCTCTCTGCTTTCATTTCTCACCTTGTTTTGCATGTTGTCCACTTTTCCATCAGAGCCCTTAGAATATTAATTATAGTTGTTCAGAATTACTGGTCTGATAATTCCAAAGTTTCTGCCATAGTTGAATGTGGATATGCTTGTTTTGTATCTTTATGGTGTGCTATCTTTTAGTATACCTTGTAATTTTTTTGTTTAAAGAAGAACATAATTTACTGGATAAAATGGACTAAAATAAATAGGTCTTGTGTATAAAGCTTTATGTTTATCTGGCTAAGAGTAAGGCTCTGTATACTGTTTGCTATCCTGTAGGTGTTAGAGGCTAAAATTTCCTTTGATTTTTTCTTTCTTTCTTTCCCTTCTGATGTCATTGTGCTTCCCTAGTGACTTCTTAAATAAAGTCTGAGGTATGCAGTTATTTCTGATGTAATCCCCTGATACACACCGGAGTCCTATTGATGTGTTGGTAAAATGTGGGGGAAGGAAAAGCCTTCTACGGTCTTAGGATTAGGTCTTGGTCTTTTTTTAAATAGGAGTATAATTGTTTTACAATGTTGTGATGATTTCTGCTGTACAACAAAATAAATCAGCTATATCATACATACATCCCCTCTCTCTGGAGTCTCCCTCCCACCTCACCCTCATCCCACCCCCTAGGTCATCACAGACCACTGAGGTGAGCAACCCTGCTATACAGCAGCTTCCCACTAGCTCTCTATTTTACACATGGTAGTGGATATATGTCAATGCCACTCTCCCAATTTGTCCTATCCTCCCTTTCCCCTTCTGTGTCCACATATCCTCTATTCATGCTCAGAGGTCTTAGCCTTTTAGTGAGTCCGTACCTCTGGGCTGTCACCTTCACAGGGGCTTCTCAGTTTTGTTTTGTTTTTTCCCTCTTAGATGACACAGAAAGGCTAGGTGGGTATTTCTTTACTCCAAGGTCATTAGGCTCTGGTAAAACTCATGTATTTTAGGCTTCTGTAAAATAGTTCCCTTCAGGGCAGGTTTTATTGAGAACAAGGAGTTCTGGACAGTTTCAAAATGGCTGCTTTGCCTTCCTCCTGGCGGAAGCACAAAGGGATTTTTCTCCGCTCTTCGGTGTGAGAACTGGTAGGTCTCCCACAGGTGAAACTCACCAAAGGGTAGAGACCACCTAAGAAGGGGCACCCCTGGCCTTTTTAACGCTCAAACTTGTCCACACTGAGACTCCAGCAATTATTTAATTACAGTTTAGGTTCTCTGACTCTGCCACTGGTTCCGCAAAGCCTTCTGCTCCAGTAAGCGGTGATTCTCTGTATCCATCTGTCTGTCTTTCCCACTTTGGGGGCAGAGGTATACCTTGTGACCTCAATTCTCTGATGGATCTAAGAACAGTTGTTGATTTTCTGTTTGGTCAGCCTTTTTCTTGTTTTGTGGCTAGGTATGATGACTTATGCTTTATTTATGTTAATAAAGTTTAATGATAGTTTTGACTCAATATTTTACTAATAAAGGCTGTCGACCATGCCTGGCAATATTGTAAAATACTTCCTGGTGTATATACATATACACAGCTGATAAATAAAAGAGAAAATGGAACTAATACAGCATGAAAGGTAAGAACTGGTATTCTACATTTGCCATGAGGTCTTGCATTCTGCCAGAGTGAACCAGGGTCCAAATTTAAGAGCTCTTGTACAGACAGGCAGCCTTGCTGCCTATGTCCCAAAGATATTGTTTGCCTCTCATGCCTTGACTAAATCTGAAATCTCACCCACTACCTCCTATCATACTTAAAAACTAAGAGACAGCAACAAAAGATGCTCCAGCCGTATGCACAGCCACAAATATTGTGCCGAGGTTCCAACTGTGTCCTCATTTCTTCTCCTACTTCAGTGAAACATCAAGAACTCATTCATCTCTTTCCCTTAGATCACAGGAAAGAGGTGGCCTGAGAAATCATCTGCCTTTTCTCTTTTCTCTTGGCCTTCACCTGGCCCACTTCAATTCTCTAGAGTTGAAGTTACCTCCTAAGCAGAAGACAATATAAGTCTTACCAAGAAAGAGTAAACAAACTGCATATCCTTCCAAAAGTCCATCCTCTCATTCCTGACAAGTAGGAGGCAGGGCATCATTCTCTGGTGAGCTATTAGGATCCCTGTGTACCACGCTTCACAATCAATAGGCTACCTGATAAAATTGCGCATGCTTAGATCTTTATCCAAGTTTACCAAACCAGAATGTCTACATTAATAATATACTCCTCTGACTCTCTTGTGCACAGAGAGTTTGAGAGCCACTGAGTTAGAGGAGCATGTGGGTGGGAGGTCAGGTATATGCTGTAGTAGCCACCATTAATATCTGAATGAGTGCACATGTTTATGTCAAATCTGTCATTCAAGGATCAGTAGTCCCTGGACCTGTGGTCATGTGTAGTTATTCAGAGCTCGAAGAAAAAGATGTGAAAAAGAAAATTTCCATTACAAACTATACACATAAATTAATTTTATATATTCTGAAGTATTACAAATCAGATTTTAGTTCAAGACACATGACTAATACAGATATTAGTCTTATTTTAATTAGGATAAATATTATATTTATCTTATTTTAATTGTGATAAATATTTAAAAAATTTAACTTATTTTATTATCTAACAATTAAATAAAATTGATTAGAACTAATATTTAATTTAATTATTTTAATAGTAGTAGTAGTAGTGATAGAGGCTAGCATTTATTGAGTGCTTAACCATGCTTAAGACATGGTGGCAAGTGGTTTTCATTGACTATCTCAATTAATTCTTATAGAAACTGTGAGGTAGGTAAAACAATTATTCCCATTTCACATATAATGAAACTGAGGCCAAAAGAAATTCGGTAAATTTTCCAAATCATATAACTTGCAAGTGGCAGAGACAGAACCCAGCCCAGGACTGCCTGCCCAGGCTCATGACCACTGCTTCGCTGCAGTAAAATTAATTAGATAATAACCTATTTTTAAAAATTATAGTCCTCTGTGATATTGGTCAATTCCGACCCTTGCCTTTACTATTTGGCTCTTTTACATGATAAATCTTTGGTACTTAATTTTGAGAGTGTAGATGGCTGAAGGTGCTATGTTTAATTAAAAAGAAGTATGTTTAATTGCGCTGGCAAATTTTAAATGCTCAGCTAACCTCTGAGCTGGCAAAACCTTCTAAGTTCTTAAGTTAACCCTTGGACTTCCAGAAATTTTGCTAGATGAATGAAAGCTTATTTGAATAGTGAGAGTCTCCCCATTTTGGGATTATTAGGATTTTCCCAGATAATCACGCAGCAGCTCCTTCTCTGATGTGGTGGAGGGTGCTTTTGGAATTACACAGAAAGCAGCTTGCAGGAGGCCTTTTCCCCTCTTTCCCAGGTACATTGGATGTAGCAATGTAGCAGTTCTCAGATGATTTGATAAAAATCCTTCTGGCTCAGTCAAGAGAGAGTAGCAGTGTTCATTAGAGCAGTGGTCCCCAACCTTTTTGGCACCAGGGACCAATTTCGTGGAAGGCAATTTTTCCACGGATGGTGGGGGTGGAGGGTGGGAGGTGGTTTGGGGATGATTCAGGCACATTACATTTATTGTGCACTTTATTCTATGACATCAGCTCCACCTCAGATCATCTGGCATTAGATCGTGGAGGTTGGGGACCCCTGCCTTAGAGGACTTAAGACAAGGACATCTGAATATCAGCCTCTGAGAGCGCAAAGCTCTTTGCAAAACCAGAACCAGTATTTTCTACACCAAATGCTACACCTTTAAGGCCTCATTTGCAAATAAGAGATTGCAAGTTTCTGGCATTTGCTTACTAGCATTCCTCTAGGCACAATAACCAGGCAGCCTCCTAAGAACAGAGGGACTGTCAATATCACTTCCAAGCAATAAGACCTCTGCTGAGTAGGAGAAAGAGGGGAGAAGACTTGGTCAACAGGCAATCCAGCTTTCACGCTAACACTCCCCGGAGGATTTTCATTACCCTTTCAGCATCAGGCCTTACCTTTTCCCTTCTCAAGGTCAGCTCTGTCTAGACAGTTCAACTTCCGGCAGCGAAAGCACACTCACAATAGGCTTGTGCCCAGGACCTCTCAGGGCGCCTTCCACCTAAATCGGGAGAGTCCCCTCCTTCTGTCTTGTTTGTGACCTTTCTCTAGGTGAGAAGGTCCCCTGCGAGGCGGCCAGGTCGGCCTTATTATGGTGCTGGTGCTGCAGAAAGCAGCTTCTCCCTCGTTAGAAGTGACATCACTGTACATTAAAGACATCATATCTCCTTTCATATTAAAATGCCTGTCAGCTCTCCTGCTCAAAGGTTGTAAATCTGCCAGAGTGGCCTGAGCTTGGGGAGTTTTCATTATGAAAATATGAAGATAAGCACTCTGTTTCCCTGTCAAAGGGAAAGACATAAGTCTTCTGGTAATGACATTACTTAAAAAAAAATAAATATATATTTTCCTAGCTGACTGTTATAGCAGCACATTTGGACAAGATAGCTCCCCCCATTTTTTTAAGTTTTAAAATTTCAGACTTAAAAAGCAGACTGGCATAACTCAGATAGGAGATACAGCTGGACTAAGATTTATTAATGCATGCTTTTCACACTTGATCTTAGAGTAAATCATTAGATGTTTTCAATGATTTTAGCCCTTCATTTTTTTTTTTGTTGTCCAGTCTAGAAAGTGACAAAAAAATACTTAACCCGCCATTCACTTGTAATTCACAAATAAACTAGCTGTTGTGTTGGATTTAAGTTTTTTCTTAACATTTTTAAAGATTCACCACATCATCTCTTGCTAACAGAACTTGTTTGATGACAACCTCTTGCCAACACTGGGATAAAGTAGGTGCCAACTTCAGAATGGCATTTGCCATCTACCTCTACAAGGATTAAATCATGAGGTACTGCAGCTGCTGACCTTCAACACTCCCTGAAAGGAGTTCAGGGCAGAGATCAGGAACAAGGCACTCTGTACTCTGGGAAGAACTGGCAGAACAGTTCTTTAGGTAGTTAGACATTTTCAGGAGAAGATTTTATGAGCCCAGGTCCTGCATCTCTCTGTATCTAGAAAAGCACTCAAATCCTTCATGGTGAAGTCTGCT
Organism: Giraffa tippelskirchi; assembly: GCF_054371585.1. Lineage (NCBI taxonomy): Eukaryota > Metazoa > Chordata > Mammalia > Artiodactyla > Giraffidae > Giraffa > Giraffa tippelskirchi. The sequence goes on from NC_137285.1 coordinate 55,772,087, forward strand.
TTTTATGACAAAGAGCAACCTTCTGCAAAAAATATGTGTTTGATTGCATGTTTGATTCCCCCTTCACCAGAATCACATATATACTGAACCGCATGCCCCACCCCCACTCCCACCCCCACGGCCCCTCTCCTTGGAGCAATTTCTCAGAGCTATCTCCCAGGCTATAGTCCTCATTTTGTCCCAAATAAAACTTAGCTCATTACTCTCATGTTGTGCTTTTTTTTTTTAATTGACAAAGGTGAGTCTAAGGAGTCTTATTCGTGGAAGATGGATTTCCTTTCTACCTAACCACATAAAAATAGAGAACAATGGTTGAAGAAACCACAGCATAGCTCATTGCCTCTGTGAGGCGTCAGGTTTTAAATTAACCCTTTGCAGACAGAGACATTGGGCTTTTCTAAAAAGTCTTACAATCAAAGACATAAATAAACTCTCAAACACTGCTGCATTCAAGAAGTAGGGCTTGTGAAGCAAATTTGTTGTCGTAGTTTTTAAGTTGCGAAGTCATGTCTGACTCTTTTGAGATCCCATGGGCTGTAGACTGCCTGGCTCCTCTGTCCATGGGATTCTCCAGGCAGGAGTACTAGAGTTGGTTGCCATTTCTTTCTCTGGGGGATGGATCTTCCTGACCCAGAGAGCAAACCTGAATCTTCTGCATTGGGAAGCAGGTTCTTTACCATTGAGCTACCAGGGAAGCACCGAGTTTTTAGATTCATCTCAAGTTTATTCTTACTTGGTAGTTTGTGAAGAGGAATTAAGATTTCAGATACCATTATTTCTTTCTGCAGAAATGATCATGAAGATCAGTGTGGGTTATTCAGGGCATCCCATTAAGTGAAAGAAAAAAAAAAAGTGGTTCAGCTGTCTTTGGTAGTCAGCTTACTCTGTGGATTCGTAGACTCGGATAACTCAGCTTACAAAGCTGACAAAACAAGAACTTTTCATAGGATGGAATTAACTCCTCTTTCATTCATAAGAGGCTAAAATATCGATATCTCTATATTCATCCCACTGACAAATGAATAGAAATACCACAATGCTTCCTCTCTCTGGTTTTGACACATTGCTGTGGATTGTACATTATCACTTTCCAAGGTAAGCTGTGGAATGATTTTATGGATGGTGTTTATTTGTAAATCAGTAAGTGTAGGCCCTGTGACTGGTGACTTTCTATAGATTCATTTGAATGAGAATAACCACACTCAACCATCCCAGAAAAAGGCTGGATATGAGACAAACTATCCAATTGCTGCTGCTGCTAAGTCGCTTCAGTCGTGTCCGACTCTGTGCGACCCCATAGACGGCAGCCCACCAGGCTCCCCCGTCCCTGGGATTCTCCAGGCAAGAACACTGAAGTGGGTTGCCATTTCCTTCTCCAATGCATGAAAGTGAAAAGTAAAAGTGAAGTCGTTCAGCCGTGTCCGACTCTTCGAGACCCCATGGACTGCAGCCCACCAGGCTCCTCCGTCCGTGGGATTTTCCAGGCAGGAGTACTGGAGTGGGGTGCCATCGCCTTCTCCAAACCATCCAATTACCATGAGCAAAAAGGAAACCCTCCAGGGAAGTGACTGAAGCCTGGACATCCTGCTGTACTCCTGTTCACCGTGCTCCGTGTAGTGGGTCTCAGCTCCAGCCTCGCCTGCTGGGGCCTGCTCTGTGGCTTTCCCAGTAGAGAAGGAAATCTAGGTGAGATGAATCACTGATTGCAAATACCTAGAAATAAAGCCAGGTTCTGGAGTTCCTTGTTGTTGTTTAGTCACTAAGTTGTATAAGAATTTTTGCAACTCCATGAGCTGTAGCCAGCCAGGCTCCTTTGTCCCTGGGATTTCCCAGGCAAGAATTCTGGAGTGGGGTGCCATTTCCTCCTCCAGGGGCTCTCCCGACCCAGGGATTGAACTTGTGTCTCCAGCATTAGCAGACAGATTCTCTACCACTGAGCCACCAGGGAAACCCCTGGAGTTCCTAGCCTCAAAGATTGGCTTTGGCAATGTTATAAGCTGAAGAATTTGGGGTACTCAACTGTCCAATTTTAACTTATCAACAAAATTCTCAAGGGCAGCCCTGTCCTTTCTCTACCCCTAGCTCCCACTTTTAGAAAATTTAAACCTTGTTTCAAAAGTTAACAATTACAACTAATAGCTAATAGTGGGAGGAAGCTGATGGCAGGTGCCCTCAGGTTCAAAACGTCAGTTCAGACTCCACTGCCTGGAAAATTACCTAATAGGGGCCTTGGGCCAGGGTAAGGGGTGGTTGCAATTCAAAATGAAACCAATCTTCACTCATGATCAGACCCAATGAGGTTTTAAGGGAATCTCTGACTTTATGATCCTTCTGTTGAAGGAGGACAGGGAAGATTTTGGTCTCTTGGGGATTTCTGGCATGCTTTTCTTCCTGGTTGTGCTACAGGCACTTTGTACTCACGGACATTGGTTGCAGGTTCCTTCTGAAGTCACAGCCACACACTCACATAGGATAGGCCAGTGCCTAAGCCACTTTGTGCCACCTAACATAGTCTGGCACTAGAGTGGTTTCAGACATGTCCAAGACACGTGGGACCATTTAGCCCACACAACCAGTCATGACTTATCAGCCAGAGACACTAACCTACCCAGAAACGCAGTGTCCTTGGACTCCATGAGTTTGAAGTTAATGACAAGCTTTATAAAACAAACAAACAGTAAGAATCCAACGTCCTCAAAGCCATGAAGAACTGACCTAATCACTCTGAGTTGGTATCCCTGTTGGAGACCTTTATCTTCTTTACCTACAGCCAAAAAGTAAAAAGGACTGAAGCCTCTAGCAGTCATTGCCTGGCCCTCAAACGTCTTCCTAAATCGGCCTTGTTTGGTAAGTGAAATCGCAGCTGAAAGGGGTCAAGCCAATGCAGTGGGCATCACAGCACGGGGAGGAGGTCAAATTACTTTTGCCCTTCTGCTCCCAGCCCTTTACTGCTGGCCTGCTGCCAGAGGCCAGCCCTTGACTGAATACCAGGGACTCTATACAGAAAGCCTGGCACAGGAAATGCAGCTACAGTGAATCTAATTTGGGCATGTAATAAAAAGCAGTTTTGCAATAAGGATAATTTTTTTAGAAGCAGAAAAATTGTACCTTTCTCATTTAGTTGCATTTCTTGCAGACTGCTTCAAAATCCTGAGCATGGAGGCCAAGGTCCCAGGCTCAGTTTATATAAGGGCTGGTCAGTTTACTTTGGTCCAGAGCCATAAACTGTACCTTCATTCTATAAATATACTCCGTCCATGTGCCATTTTATAAGCACATTTTACAAATCAGAAGGGCCTTCCCAGGTGGCTCAGCATCCGCCTGCAATGCAGGAGACATGGGTTTGATCCCTGGGTTGGGAAGATGCCCTGGAGAAGGGAGGACATGGCAACCCATTCCAGTATTCTCGCCTAGAGAATCCGGTGGACAGAGGAGCCTGGCGGGCTACAGTCCACAGGGTTGCAAAGAGTTGGACACAACTGCAGTTACTGAGCATGCACGCCCTCACACATCAATCAGAAGAGTGAGATGGACTTCCCTGGTGGCACAGTGGTAAGCCTTTGCCTGCTAATGCAGGAGACACGTGTTCAATCTTTGGTTCGGGAAGATTCCACATGCTGAGGAGTGACTAAGCCCGGGCGCCACAATTACAGAGCGCATGCTTTAGAGTCTGCGAGATGCAATTACTGAAGCCTGTGCACCTGGAGCCCGTGCTCTGCAACAAGAGAAGCCACCTCAGTGAAGCTAATGCACTGCAACTGGAGAGTAGCTTCTGCCTAATGCATCTAGAGAAAGCTTGAATGCAACAATGAAGACCCAGTGCAGCCAAGAATAAATAAATATGTCAACTTAAAAAGTAGTCACAGTCTAAAACCTGAGAGTTATGTTTTATTTGGTGGGAACTTTTAGGACTTCAAGCTCAGAAGACATCATATCAAGTAATCCTGAGAGAACTGCTCTGAGGATGCGGGCGGTGGGGTGGGCATGCAGGGGAGGGATTCAGGTTACAGAGAAGTTTGCAACAAGAGGCAGGTAGTCTAAACATCAAAAGACTATTGTTAATTAAGGAAAATCAACAATCTCAGACATGCAGATGATACAACCCTTATGGCAGAAAGCAAAGAGGAACTAAAGAGCCTCTTGATGAGGGTGAAAGAGGAGAGTGAAAAAGCTGGCTTGAAACTCATTCAAAAAACTAAGATCATCGCATCCAGTCCCATCACTTCATGGCAAACAGAAGGAGAAAAAGTGAAAACGGTGACAGATTTTCTTTCCTTAGACTCCAAAATCACTGTGGACAGTGACTGCATCCATGAAATTAAAAGATGCTTGCTCCTTGGAAAGAAAGATATGACAGTCCTAGACAGTGTATTAAAAAGCAGAGACATCACTTTGCTGACAAAGTTCCATATAGTCGAAGCCATGGTTTTTCTAGTAGTCATGTACCGATGTGAGAGCTGGACCATAAAGAACTGATGCTTTTTAGTTGTGGTGTTGGAGAAGACTCTTGAGAGTCCCTTGGACAGCAAGATCAAACCAGACAATCCTAAAGGAAGTCAACCCTGAATATTCACTGGAAGGACTGATGCTGAAGCTGAAGCTCCAATACTTTAGCCACCTATCCATGGGGTTGAAGAGCCAACTCATTGGAAAAGACCCTGATGCTGGGAAAGATTGAAGGCAGGAGGAGAAGGGGATGACAGAGGATGAGATGACTCGATGGCATCACTGACATCATGGACATGAGTTTGAGCAAACTCTGGGAGATAGTAAAGGACAGGGAAACCTGGTGTGCTGCAGTCCATGAGGTCACAGAGAGTCGGACACAACTTAGTGACTGGACAACAGCAAGGAAAACCAGATATCTCAAGTTAAGGAATTTAGCACTCTTCTATGTATTAGAAGATGCAAGAGTCTGGGCTCCCTGAAATCATTCCTTTCATAGTCATCTCGGCTATCTGGGGCCAGTATCCTGTGTTTTTCACATCCCCCCACCCCCAGATCCTCAGTGACTGCTGTAGGGAGCAGCTGCAGCTTAATGGCTGCCAGATAGCAGGTATTGTTCTCCATTGGGCCGGAATCGCTGATGGCTGTGATATCCTTGTTTATTGATATGGCAGGAAATACTCCATTTCTCAAATAGATAGATAGATAAATAAATAAAGGAAGAGCGGGTTGCTGACAAATAAGAATGAGTTGGCACACACACTATCAGCTCCATATGAAGTATGAGTTTTAAAGCACCTTTTATGGATAAAGAAATGTTTTGGTATGTGACAGACTGTATTTTTGAAAGAGAGCAGCAACAAGATTTCCCATCCCATGTGTTCTTACAGTGTAAGTTTGACACACGTCCCACTGAGGGAAGGAGTCTGGGATCTTAGTTCCCTGATCAGGGATCAAACTGGAGTCTCCTGCACTGGAAGTGCAGAGTCCTAACCTCTGGATCACCAGGGAATTCCCCACTTTGTGACTGTTTTGGCCAATAGACTAGTGGCCCTGAGTTCTAAGGCTGGTTCATAAAAGTCTTCAGCCTTGCTTGCTGGGATACTCACTCAAAAAGTCTTTAACCACCCTATAAGATGTCTGCCATGCTGCGAGGATACACAGCTAGCCCATGTAGAGTAAAGAGACCATTAGAGAGAGGTCCTGTGACTATCCAGAGAGAGAGAGGAGAGATGCCTGGCTGATTGCCAGCTGCATAAGCCCACTGTGGTTTGTTCTAGCGCTAGTCACCATCTGACTCCAAACTTGAGGGAGACCCTGAATGAGAAACAATCAGATCCATGCCAAATTCTCACCTACATAGACTGCAGAAGATAAAATGATTGCTATTTAAATAACTAGGTTTTGGGGTGATTTGTTAGGAATCAATAGATAATGAAAAAGAAGTTAGCAATTTGTCTCATGACGACTCTGGTGCACAGATTGGGTATCTGTGTAACTGAAAAGAAATCAAGGTGGTTAAAAGACCTTGAACTCTAGGTTCAAATCTCAGATCCAAACCATATGATCTTGAGCAAATTCTTTTCCTGAGCCTCAGTTAACTCATTTACAGATTGGTGATGACAACTGTAGTAACCTCACACAAGGTCTGTGTGAGGATTAAATTAATTCATATTCATAAAATGTATAGAAGAGTACCTGGCAGAGAGTAAGTGTTAGTAGGAGAATTCCAGGTTAAATAAGGGCCTGAAGCATATACAATTTAATTTCTCTTAAACCCCAATATGGGCTTCCCTGTTGACTCAGCAGTAAAAAATACTAGGGACATAATAGTAACCAGGCATTCTCCCTGTCTTCTAGGAGCTTGTACACCACAAAGGAAGGCAGGGAAATAAACAGGAATTTACAAATGAGACATATTATTTTTGGAAACACCAGTCTTTAGGATACTCTCATTCATTGCCTAAGACACCAGTCTTTAGAATATTCTCATTAATACCAGTATAAACTGATATTCCTGGAGAGACATCTGGCAGCAACTATAGCAAAATATCCTTTAAATGTGCGAATTGTTGGAAATAATGATTCTACATTGGGCAATTTATCTAAAGATATAGATAAGCATTCAGAAAACACACACATTTAGATATATGTTATTATTGTAGCAAATAATTTGAAATATAAAGTTGCTTAATAATGAGAGGATTAGCTAAATTGTGGCTAAGTATTATGCTGTTATTAAAGTGATTTTATATTCACTACCATGTAAACGTCTTTTCTAAATCTAGTTAAATGAGAAAAAGAGATCATACAAGAGTCGGTATTGAACTTCCCTGGTGGTACAGTGGATAAGAATCTGCCTGCATCAGGAGACATGGGTTCTATCCTTGGTCCGGGAAGATCCCACCGCAGAGCAGCTGAGCCGGTGCACCATAATACTGAAGTCCCCGCACTGTAGAGCCCATGCTCCGCAACCGGAGAAGCCACCCCAATGGGAAGCCCGCACTCGAGGAACTAGAGAGTAGCCCCCACTTGCTGTAACTAGAAAAAGCCCGTGTGCAGCAGTGAAGACCCAGCACAACCCAAATAAAAAGAATGGGTAACAACCTGAGTGAGAGAGAGAGAGCACCACATACTGGCACGCTGTTTTGCTCAGAGTGATGAAATAATAGTCAAATTTTGAGGGCTTTTTCTTCCCTTATCATCTGAATTTATCTACAGAAAATGTCACATTTGTGCTTTTTAAAAAGAAAAACTACATTTCACTCAGGACTTGCCATTTTCTTGAAGAGTAACAAGCCCATCTCATTAGATGTTTCTATTTGCCCTCACTTCTTGGTGCCCCTTCAATAAAAACACGTATTTGACAAAGTACCCGTTTGTGCCGACTTGGAATCGCCTTCTGGTTTGGATGGAGTTGTGTTGGGAGAGTTGGTGAAGTGCAAGCTTGTCAGCCAGGACAGGACATGCGCTGAGATGACGCATGCTCTTCCTGGAAGCCTCCTGCCCTTCCACAACCAGACCCGTGGGTGGAGCACAGCCACCACTGCAGTGGTGCAAAATGCCAGCAGTGTTGATGGAGAATAACACGTCAGCTCTGAGTGGCTCGATTTCCTTGGAAGTCATCGTGTTCACCTCGGTCGTCTTTGCAGCTCTCACCCTTGTGACACATGCCACTATTCTAACTGATGTGGGTGGGGGCCGGGTAGAAGCCTTTCATTCTTCAGAGACGGAGTAAGAGGCTTAACTTTTGGGCTTATACATATCGAAAGTGTTCAAGTTAAGTAGATTATATCGCATGCCACCTTCATGTCCTTCCTCTTTTCTTTCTCTACTTCTGTGTCATTTCCAACAGGTGCTGTTTTCTTGGCTTGGCTTTACTCCTTGGCTTGGATGAGATGGACAGAATCCAGAGCGGCCCACTATCAGCCCTATCCAACAGGAAGACCAGGCAGTCAGGCTGTTCCGCCCCTCTGGGCAAGTGGGCACATCTCCGGCTTATCTGGAAAGTCCATTTGCACCTGTAAATACCTGCACTCTCTCCCCATACCTGGCACTGATGCCAACATTTCACAAGAGATTTATGACTTTAAGCTATTAAAGAACTGCACCTTATTAAAAATGCACACGAGCAAAATCACACATTGGATCTGCTCTGATCACTTTATCAGAAATGAGTTTATAAGGTCTTTGTCATGATGACCTTCAGCTGAAAAACTGGAGCAGAGACCAAAGGCATCAGGTTTACTCTAGGGAAACTTTAGCTGGTAGAAGTGCAAATTCAGACCCAAGGTCAGTTCCTGGGGACACCTGAAAGAAACAGTCTCTCTCAGTGAGAATTCCAGTGTTATCAAGGGATGACCTCGGAGACCAGAATGAGCAGCATCTCCTCAAGGAAACTTTGGAAAGACGTCAAAGACAACTACTTTCTTCAGACTGTTCTTCCCTCGGCGCTCACTCTCCACATGGGAGGCTGAGGGTGCCATTTTAAAGATTTTTTTCCATGTGGACCATTTTTAAAGTTTTTATTGGATTTGTTACAATATTACTTCTGTTTTAAGTTTGGTTTCTTGACTGCAAGACATGTGGGATCTTAGCTTCCCACCCAGGGATCGAACACTCAGCCCCTACGTTGGAAGGCAATTTCCATAGCTGAGAGGCAAGGCTCACCCCTTCCTAATACCCTTGCTTCTAGTGTGTCCTTCAGTGGACGTTCTTGTTCTGTGGAGCAGTATCTGACTGGCCGTGTCCCTCTCACACTGAGGGGTGGTGAGCTATGGCAGCCTACTTAACCATTGCCACCATTTTAGTGATCCTTGCAAATCCCCGTCAGATGTAAATATTCAGCTTTAGTTCTGGGATACGTCTTGCAAATGGTCAAAGAAGGAAAATAATCTCTGCTCGAGTTACATCCAGCAGCTGCTTCCAGGCAAAAGGTTTCACTCTTTCTAATATGGCACATGGTGCAGCTTTGTATGAAATTCATGATCTGGTACTTTGTCAATCATACCCCGAAGTTAGGCTAGAGCTCTTGGGCCAACGGCAAGTTGCCAGAGGTTTAGGGAAGAAGGAACTTCAAAGATGGAAAAAGGCCATGCACAGAGCTTTGCCAAACCTTCCTTTGCTCCAGCTAGTAGAGACTAAGAAAATATTATTTTTAAAAGCACATGCATACACCCTAAGAATACAAAAGTTATCTGCCTTTCTGTTCTGAAAGAGCAATTAATTTTCTCTATTATAGATTTCCTCCAGAATCTGTCTTGACTTTTGAATTTTTATGAGTGTTCTGTTGAATTTTTCCCACACTGAATTATTCTAGAAAATCATTTTTAAGTTATTTGGGGGTGGGTGAGTTGGCATCCATAAAACTCTAAGTTTTCCTTCACATGTGATTAGGGAGTAATTCCCTGGTGGCTCAGACGGTAAAGCGTCTGCCTACAATGTGGGAGACCCAGGTTCAATTCCTGGGTTGGGAAGATCCTCCAGAGAAGGAAATGGCAACCCACTCCAGTACTCTTGCCTGGAAAATCCCATGGACAGAGGAGAGTGGTAGGCTACAGTGCATGGGGTCACAAAGAGTCGGACACAACTGAATGACTTCACTTTCACTCACTTATGTGCTGAAGGAGACACTGATGTGGCCTTTGTCCAGGTAGAAAAGTGAAAAGTAAACTTCACTGAAGGTTCTGAGAGCTTTGCTGCCCCTGAGGAGGCGTGGATGCAAAAAGTCAGATTTGAAAACAATTACCCTTTTCAGTACTTTGGCTACATGATGAGAAGAACCGACTTATTAGAAAAGACCCTGATGCTGGGAAAGATTGCAGGCTGGAGGAGAAGCGGACGACAGAGGACAAGATGGTTGGATGGCATCACCGACTCAATGGACATGAGTTTGAGCAAGCTCTGGGAGATGGTGATGGACAGGGAAGCCTGGTGTGCTGCAGTCCATGGGGTTGGTCTTCCACCAAGAGTTGGAGATGACTGAGTGACTGAACAACAACAACCCATTTCAGGCACTTAATCATGGATGAAGAAATGTTTATTAATTAACTGCATGATTGGGGATGGGAGAATAAGGCTCAAGAAGTGTTGAAATTCTAACTCCTATAGAGTTCACATCAAAGAACTTCGTTGTCTTTTATATTTTCCATGCATGCTAAGTTGCTTCAGTCCTATCCAACTCTTTGTGACCCTGTGGACTGTAGTCTGCCAGGCTCCTCCGTCCATGGGATTCTCCAGGCAAGAATCCTGGAGTGGGTTGCCATGCCCTCTGGCAGGGACTCTGACCCAGGTAGTGAACTCGCATCTTTTACATCTCCTGCATTGTCAGGCAGGTTCTTTAACACTAGCACCACTGGGAAGCCCCTTTTATATTTTATTTAGGATTTATTTGAGCTGTGGTTCTCAGAGGGTCTTATTCTGGGACCGACTGAGGATGCGTCCAGGTACTCATTTATTCATCCATGTATATTTAAGAGTACCTTTCCTTGCCTGGCACTGAATAAATACAGAAAACTTTAAAAGGGAACAAGCTGTCATTTGGATATAATGTTAGATGGATCCTAATCTAGCAAATGACTGTATTTTTCAGTCCCTCCCCGACCTAGTGTGAGTACAGTAAACACGGCAATCGTAGCATCTATCCCGGCTTTTGACTAAATTGGAAGCTGTGATTGTCCTCACCATGTTTCACGCCCTCTGCAACATATTCGTTTCAATTCTTCAGCATAAATCAGAAGGTCTTGCTTTTCCTTCTAACAAGCAGAAAGGATTCGTCTCAATTAAGTTTGTATAGTAGAATATCCTCAAGCCTAGCATGCTGCAGCCCATGGGTTCCCAAATAGTCGGACACGACTTAGTGATTGAACAACAGCAACAAGGAAAGAGGGTGTTATTCTTTGCTCTAGTTACAATTTATGAAGATGGCTGCCAGTTCCCCCAGTTTTTTGAGGGGGGGATAGCTACAAAAAGAGGAAAGGGACTCCCTGGTGGTCCAGTGGTTAAGAATGCAGGGGACATGGGTTCGATACCTTATTGGGGAGCTAATATCCCACATGCTGTGGAGCATCTAAGCCCTCGAGCCACAACTGCTGAGCCCATGTGCCACAACTGGAGCATCTGTGCACCGCAGCGAAAGATGCCGTACGACGTGGTGAAGATCCCACGTGCAGCAACTAAGATGCAACAAGACCAAATAAGTAAATATTTTCTTTAAAAAAGAGAAGACAATGTTGTGTTTTTATCACCCTCTACGTATGGGTGACCATTTAGAAATGCGTCCAGACATTGGTGCTGGTTTTGTCACAAGAGAAAGAGCTAGATAGTCTCTGCAACTGAGAGTTTTAGGTAACAACTGATGTGCATTTTTTTAAATTAATTAATTTATTTTTGGCTGTGCTGGATCTTCATTGCTGTGAAGGCTTCTCTAGTTTCCGGGGGCAGGGGCTACTCTCCAGGTGTGGTGTGTGGCCTTCTCATCGCAGTGGCTTCTCTTGTCGCAGAGCATGGGCTCTAGGGCCCTTGGACTTCAGTTGCTACAGCACGCAGGCTCAGGAGTTGCTGCTCCGGGGCTCTAGAGCACAGGCTCCATAGCTGTGGTGCACGGGCTTAGTTGGTCTGTGGCATGGGATCTTCCTGAATCAGGGATCAAACCCATGTCTCCTGCATTGGAGACATGGTAATTCTTTACCATTGAACCACTAGGGAAGTCCCAGATGTGTTTCTTATTGTAACGACTTCAGTGAAAGAAAAAGGCAACTGCTTAAGAAAACCAAAGTTGAAAAGAAAGAATTTGTGCTATGCTATTGGTAATTTCCAGCTATATTATGTTCACTAATCCAGAATTGGGAAAAATGGCTTCTAAAAACTAAAAGTTACTGAGAAGTAGCATTGGTATTAAACTTTTCCTTTCTCCTGGATTGAAGGCTGGAGATTCTGAAGTTGTTCTTGAACTTTATCCTGCTAGTTTATAAAATGCTCTATTTTAACTACACCACAGGGCTGGTAAAAGAAACCGTTCCATCAAAGAAGCATATGGATTCGATAACCCACCCTGGAAAATCAAGGACATCTGTTTTTGTTTTTGTTTTTTTTGCTGTAAACATTTTCTTGAAAGTCTAAATGTAAAGCACTGGCCCAATTCATTAATATTTTGGAAAGAATTTAGTTATGTCACAATAGAAATGGGTTGTGGGTTTTTTTTTTTTTTGTAGTTGAAAAGATAAAAATTTTCACAGTATCAGTTAAAACCACATTAGTAAGAAACATTTTGAAAACTGAATTTACTTGAAATAAACACGGTGGCAAGAATTCAAGCAGAGAAACTTCCTCAAAGATGGAGATGTGCATTTTTAAGAATGAAAAGAACCACATACCTTGGAGATCATTTGCTGATATCTAAACTATTCATAGATTTTTATAGACTGTACTTTATTTATTAGAAATGACTGTACAGTTTTAATTAGTTTCACTATGGTAGAATTAGCCTCATTGAAGTAGATTCACTCCACTGCAAGATGAACAGCAGCCTTATGGACCACAGATTTCCAACATAAACTGTAATTCATCAAAGGCCAATACAACTCTTTTCTTTGTAGCTGGGTAACCATTTATGTTTGAGGTGAAGATGTTAATATGGAAATTTTGTGAGTGAGGAAAGAGGACGAACACTATCATTCTAATTTATGACCTTTCATATAAGGCCAAATGTAAAGGCAACTTCAATTGTTTTATATCTCAGGGCCAGCACATAGCAGATGTATGAAATTTGGAGTGTTAGACATAAACTTTTATTACCAAATTATAAATAATTTCTCCCACTTATATGGTTCACCTTTCAAGTTCATCTTGATTAAAATACAAGGGCAGCATCACACCGATTTCACTGAATTTTACAGCTGAGAGAGGTTTTCTAGAGTTCACAGTGAAGTATAAAGCATAACAGCATTTGGAAGACTTCCCTCATAGGAGTTCAGCTCCTGAGCCCATCTCCTCTGAAATTCAAGTTATATCAAAATGATGGCCAGTGATGTAGGAACATTTATTTAAACATCTCAAGTGTTATATCTGAAACCAAGCTCCCATGATGTAGCATACTTGCCATCTTTGGGTAAGAATAGAAGGCACACTGCCTTTCCTGCGAGATTTGTCCATCAGTCAATATGCTTCTATTACTTCTCAGAAGATACTCAACAACTAGCATATTTTTCTTCTTGTTGCTTTAATAATTTTCATATCCCATGACAAAAGGTAGATGACAGTGGTCCAAATACCCCACACAAGGAGGTGACAGTGGTTTTTATTGTCCACCCTGAAGCTGCAAGTGCAAGCCAGCACCTGATACAGTTAATGTATCTCTGAAACAAGATGGTCAACATTACTAGAAGCAGAATGCTAATGTAGATATTAAAATCTGCTCTGGAGACTGTTGCCCAACCCAGATTCATGTTTGCATCTCTCATCATCCCTCTCATCAACATAATACAATCACCCACACATGCACAGGGCTGTCGGGTGTTTCATAAAATAAGCTAGATGTGATATCATTACTCGACCGGATTGGTTTGCCCAAGGCACAGCAAGCCAAATGCTGAGATGCTGAGGTTTCCAGCAGAGAAAAGGTTTATTCATAAGGCTGCCAAGAAGGGAGAACAAATGTCGAAACTGCCTCCCTCAAAGGTGAGAAACTCAGGGTATTTATGGGATAAAGTTGAGGCATGGGGACCCTGGGGAGAGGTGATCAGAGATAAGAACAAAATAGCCAGGACATGGAAGCAACCTAGATGTCCATCAGCAGACGAATGGATAAGAAAGCTGTGGTACATATACACAATGGAATATTACTCAGCCATTAAAAAAATACATTTGAATCGGTTCTATTGAGATGGATGAAACTGGAGCCCATTATACAGAGTGAAGTAAGCCAGAAAGAAAAACACCAATACAGTATACTAATGCATATATATGGAATTTGAAAAATGGCAACGATAACCCTATATACGAGACAGAATAAGAGACACAGATGCATAGAACAGTCTTATGGACTCTGAGGGAGAAGGTGAGGGTGGGACGTTCTGGGAGAATAGCATTGAAACATGTATATTATCATATGTGAAACAGAACACGTTCTGGGAGAATAGCATTGAAGCATGTATATTGTCATGTGTGAAACAGAACACCATTCCATGTTCGATGCATGAGACAAATGCTCAGGGCTGGGGCAATGGGATGACCCAGAGGGATGGGATGGGGAGGGAGGTGGGGGGGGGTCCAGGAAGGGGAACACATGTAAACCCATGGCTGATTCGTGTCAATGTATGACAAAAACTACTACAATATTGTAAAGTAATTAGCCCCCAACTAAAATAAATACATTTATTTAATTAAAAAAAAAAAAAGAACAAGCTGAGATAACCGTTATTCTCCACAGGTGCAGCTAAACTACAGACTTCCTCATGAAACACTTGTTCCGAGAATAGCTGCACCAGCATGCTTGGAGGGTGGAGTTTAGGGTCCTCTGATGTTGAAAGAGCACCTATCAGAAACTTTTGTTGTTGTTGTTCAGTTGCTAAGATGTGTTCGACTCTCTTTGACCCCATGGAAAGTAGCCCACCAGGCTCCTCCATCCATGGGATTTTCCAGGCAAGAATACTGGAGTGAGTTGCCATTTTCTTCTCCAGTTGGAAACTTGTGCACGCCTAATGGGAAGGTCAGTGGTCCTAACCAGTCTTAGCTTACTTAAACTGAACACAGCTGACTCTGAGTTTCTGAAAAAACAACTGGGCTAAACATCTTATTATTTAGGCTACCTGACATCTGGAGGACATGCAAATTTAAAAACAAAGCGAGCTTGGTCGATGAAGGTAGGTTACATTTTATCATTTATTAATAGCTAACTGGTGACTGTCTTTGATTTCCATACCTTCTTTTATGCACGTGGAACACTGAAGAACATAATCTTTCAAAGGAATAGGTACAAAGAACTACAGAAATCTGGAATAAAAAAAGTGGCAAAAGTTCATCTCAGTATTTTTATCCTAGCATTTGCCTATTTTAAGACTAATAACTTCAGGACTTCCCTGAAGTCCAGGGATTAATACTTTGCCTCCCAAAGGGGTGAAGATTTGCTCCCTGATTGGGGAACTAAGATCCCACACAGCACACAGTGTGGCAAAAAAAAGAATAATCACATCAAGAGAATGAGAAGACAAGCTATAGTTTCGGAGAAAATTCTTGCAAAAGACATATCTGATAAAGGACTATTATCTAAAATACACAAAGAACTCTTAAAACAATCTTAAAAATGAACAATCTGAATGAAAAATGGGCAAAAGATCTGAAAAAACACCTCCCCAAAGAAGTTGTACAAATGGCAAATAAGCATGTGATGATATGTCACTAAATGCAAATTAAAGGTCCATCTAGTCAAGGCTATGGTTTTTCCAGTAGTCATGTATGGACGTGAGAATTGGATTATAAAGAAAGCTGAGCACTGAAAAATTGATGCTTTTGAACTGTGGTGTTGGAGAAGACTCTTGAGAGTCCCTTGGACTGCAAGGAGATCCAACCAGTCCACCCCAAAGGAGATCAGTCCTGAGTGTTCATTGGAAGGACTGATGCTGAAGCTGAAACTCCAAAACTTTGGCTACCTGATGTGAAGAGCTGACTCACTGGAAAAGATCCTGATGCTGGGAAAGATTGAAGGCAGGAGGAGAAGGGGACGACAGAGGATGAGATGGTTGGATGGCATCACCAACTCAATGGACATGAGTTTGAGTAAACTCCGGAAGTTGGTGATGGACAGGGAGGCCTGGCGTGCTGCAGTCCATGGGGTCGCAGAGTTGGGCACAACTGAGGGACTGTACTGAACTGAACTGAAAAACTGCAAAGATATACTACTGTATACCTATTAGAATGGTCCAAATCCAAAATACTGGATACACCAAATACTGACAAAGATGTGGAGCAATAGGAACTCTGAGTCATTCCTGGTGGGAATGCAAAATGATACAGGCACTTTGGAACACAATTTGGCCGTTTCTTACAGAAGTAAACAGACTTATCATGCAGTTCAGCAATTGCACCCCTTGGTATTTATTCAAGTGAATTGAAAAGTTATGTCTATACAAAAACCTGCACACAGACATTTAGTAATAACTTTATTCATAACTGCCAAAACTTGGAAGCAACCAAGATATCCTTCAGTAAGTGAACAAATAAATAAACTGTGATATATCCAGACAATGGAACGCTGTCCAGAGCTAAAATGAAATGGGTCATCAAGCCATGAAAAGACATGGAGAAGCCCTAAATACATACTACTAAGTGAAAGAAGCCTATCTGAAAAGGGTACATACCATTTGATTCCAACTTTATGATACTTTGGAAAAGACAAAACTATGAAGACAGTAAAAAAAATCAATGGTTGCTAGGTGTCAGTAAGGAGAGAGGGATGAATACATTGACAAGGCATAGATGATTTGAGATGTCAAACTGCTCTGTATAATACTACAGTGGTGGATGCCCGTTATCAAAACCCACAAAAAGGGACTTCCCCGATGGAGGAGCTAAGCTCCCATATGCCTCATGGCCAAAAATCCACAGCATGAAAAAAGGAAGCAACATTGTGACAAATTCAATAAAGACATTAAAAATGGTCCACATACACACACACACAAAAAGCCAACAGAACATACACCACCAAAGTGAACCCTAATATAAACTATAAACTTGGGGTGAATATGATGTGTCAATGTAGGTTCATCAATTCTTGCAACTAAACTCTGTGAGCTAAAATAAATCATGTCATACTACTTTTATGACTTTAAAGCTCCTTAATAAATTAATGTTTGTGTTCAGGGTTTTGAAGACTTGTTCTTATTGGATTCAGTCAGTTCAGTCGCTCAGTTGTGTCCAACTCTTTGCAACCCCATGGACTGCAGCACGCCAGGCCTCCCTGTCCATCACCAACTCCTGGAGTTTACTCAAACTCATGTCCATTTAGTCGGTGATGCCATCCAACCATCTCATCCTCTGTCATCCCCTTCTCCTCCTGCCTTCAATCTTTCCCAGATTCAGGGTCTTTCCCAGTGAGTCAGCTCTTCGCATCGGGTGGCCAACGTATTGGAGTTTCAGCTTCAACATCAGTCCTTCCAATGAACACCCAGGACTGATCTCCTTTAGGATGGACTGGTTGGATCTCCTTGCAGTCTAAGGGACTCTCAAGAGTCTTCTCCAACACCACAGTTCAAAAGCATCAAGTCTTCGGTGCTCTGCTTTCTTTATAGTCCAACTCTCACATTCATACATGACTACTGGAAAAACCATGGCTTTGACTAGACAGACCTTTGTTGGCCAAGTAATGTCTCTGCTTTTTAATATGCTATTTAGGTTGATCATAGCTTTTCTTCTAAAGAGCAAGCATCTTTTAATTTCACAGCTGCAGTCATCATCTGCAGTGATTTTGGAGACCCCCCCAAAAATAGTCAGCCACTGTTTCCACTGTTTCCCCATCTATCTGTCACGAAGTGATGGGACCGGATGCCATGATCTGTTTTCTGGATATTGAGCTTTAAGCCAACTTTTTCACTCTCCACTTTCACTTTCATCAAGAGGCTCTTTAATTCTTCTTCACTTTCTGCCATAAGGATGGTGTCATCTGCATATCTGAGTTTATTGATATTTCTCCCGGCAATCTTGATTCCAGCTTGTGCTTCATCCAGCCCAGCATTTCTCATGATGTACTCTGCATATAAGTTAAATAAGCAGGGAGACAATAAACAGCCTTGACCTACTCCTTCCCCTCATCTTACTGGATTAGTATTCCAAAAAAGTCTTACGCATGTTTTCTTTGTTTAATAAAAGATGCTAGCAGGGTAGGGGGGAGGACTTGTAAAATATGGAAAGTTACTCTGTGGGTTAGGTAAGCCAGTTCTAAGCTTTTGAGGGAGTTCTGGGCACAGCCACATTTTGGTAGACCTTTTGGGCTTGTGAACTAATTTATGGTGTCCAGCCTGTTTGTCTCATGGAGCCCTTACAGATCTATGCCCCTTGAAGAAGGTCACAGTCTGTCTGCAGATGAAATATGTCCTTAAAATTCTTCCTTATCCCCAGTCCATCACCAGTCATAATGACTCCATGAAGGCTCTTTGGTAAAGGGAAAGAGGCTATGAATAAAAATTCTTTTTTGAATAATTGAAATGATCAGTGGAAAATATAGTACAATTTGATGCCTTTTGTGAAGGCTTTTGGGCTTTATATCCTATTATGGTGTGATTGGCTTTATATCCTATTATGTTGTGGATATTTTTGGCAGCTAATCAACTTATTTAAATGATATTTTACTTAAATTTTTAAACTATATTTTATATTGCAAATACAGTTCTTTTCAACAAATCTGCAATTACTTGGTCTTTACCCAAAGTGAGCTCTTACAAAAGTATATAATAAAGTCCCCCTATTCTACCAAATCACACGTTGTCATTCTCTGTACCCTATGTCAATCAAAGGTTCATTTCTTCTGCCTTTAGCTAACAGAAGCTTACCGGAGAGTGAACTCATTTTTGTCTTAGAAAAGATGTCTGTGTCTTAGATCCTATAACACTTAAACAAGGTTGAAGATCTATTAAACCTATCATCATTTTATTTGTAGCATCACAAATTTGGAATAGAATTCAAGTATAAGTTTTAATTAGATGAGGGTATGTGTTTAGCGAAAAAAGGAATCAAGTCTTGGCATCACAGTTTTCTTCTTTTTCCTTTCTCTCAAATAGCAAGACTATTGAGAATTCACGAGAAGTTCCAAACCGATATCCCATAGCAGCACTTAATTAATGTCTGTGCACCATTTCAGTTAGAACTAGTCTGTAACACAACTCACTTTATACCTTTATAATATGAGTTACTTTCGTGATTTTAATTTTTTGTGTCAATTAACGTCGCTATGGAGACAATCTCTTGCTTATAACGACTTCGTCTTCACACATTAAAGCAAAATCCAAAAGTGGATTTAGAGATTTGAGGTTACTTTCTTTATTTATTTATTTGCATTTAGTTATCATGGAGAAGCTCTATACAGTCAGCAAAAACAAGACCAGGAGCTGACTGTGGCTCAGATCATGAACTCCTTATTGCCAAATTCAGACTGAAATTGAAGAAAGTGGAGAATCCACTAGACCATTCAGGTGTGACCTAAATCAAATCCCTTATGACTATACGGTAGAAGGGAGAAATAGATTTAAAGGACTAGATCTGATAGATAGAATACCTGATGAACTATGGATGGAGGTTCGTGACATTGTACAGGAGACAGGAATCAACACCATCCCCAAGAAAAAGAAATGCAAAAAAGCAAAATGGCTGTCTGAGGAGGCCTTACAAATACCTGTGAAAAGACGGGAAGCGAAAAGCAAAGGAGAAAAGGAAAGATATTCCCATATGAATGCAGAGTTCCAAAGAAAGCAAGGAGAGATAAGAAAGCCTTCCTCAGTGATCAATGCAAAGAAATCAATGCAAATAAATAAACAGAATGGGAAAGACTAGAGATCTTTTCAAGCAAATTAGAGATACCAAGGGAACATTTCATGCAAAGATGGGCTCAATAGAGGACAGAAATGGTAGGGACCTAACAGAAGCAGAAGATATTAAGAAGAGGTGGCAAGAATACACAGAAGAATTGTACAAAAAGTTCATCATGACCCAGACAATCACGATGGTGTGATCACTCACCTAGAGCCAGACATCCTGGAATGTGAAGTCAAGTGGGCCTTAGGAAGCATCATTACGAACAAAGCTAGTGGAGGTGATGGAATTCCAGTTGAGCTATTTCAAATCCTGAAAGATGACGCTGTGAAAGTGCTGCACTCAATATGCCAGCAAATTTGGAAAACTCAGCAATGGCCACAGGACTGGAAAAGGTCAGTTTTCGTTCCAATCCCAAAGAAAGGCAATGCCAAAGAATGCTCAAACTACCGCACAATTGCACTCATCTCACATGCTAGTAAAATAATGCTTAAAATTCTCCAAGCCAGGCTTCAGCAATACGTGAACCGTGAACTTCCAGATGTTCAAGCTGGTTTTAGAAAAGGCAGAGGAACCAGAGATCAAATTGCCAACATCCGATGGATCATCGAAAAAGCAAGAGAGTACCAGAAAAACTTCTATTTCTGCTTTATTGACTATGCCAAAGCCTTTGACTGTGTGGATCACAATAAACTGTGGAAAATTCTGAAAGAGATGAGAATACCAGAGCGCCTGACCTGCCTCTTGAGAAACCTGTATGCAGGTCAGGAAGCAACAGTTAGAACTGGACATAGAACAACAGACTGGTTCCAAATAGCAAAAGGAGTACGTCAAGGCTGTATATTGTCACCCTGCTTATTTAACTTACATGCAGAGTACATCATGTGAAATGCTGGGCTGGATGAAGCACAAGCTGGAATCAAGATTGCCAGGAGAAATATCAATAAACTCAGATATGCAGATGACACCACCCTTATGGCAGAAAGTGAAGAAGAATTAAAGAGCCTCTTGATGAAAGTGAAAGTGGAGAGTGAAAAAGTTGGCTTAAAGCTCAACATTCAGAAAACTAAGATCATGGCATCCGGTCCCATCACTTCATGACAGATAGATGGGGAAACAGTGGAAACAGTGGCTGCCTTTATTTTTCTGGGCTCCAAAATCACTGCTGATGGTGACTGCAGCCATGAAATTAAAAGACGCTTACTCCTTGGAAGGAAAGTTATGACCAACCTAGACAGCATATTAAAATGCAGAGACATTACTTTGCCAACAAAGGTCCGTCTAGTCAAGGCTATGGTTTTTCCAGTGGTCATGTATGGATGTGAGAGTTGGAGTATAAAGAAAGCTGAGCCCCAAAGAATTGATGCATTTGAACCGTGGTGCTGGAGACGACTCTTGAGAGTCCCTTGGACTGCAAGGAGATCCAACCAGTTCATCCTAAAGGAGATCAGCCCTGGGTGTTTATTGGAAGGACTGATGTTGAAGCTGAAACTCCAGTACTTTGGCCACCTGATGCGAAGAGCTGACTCATTGGAAAAGACCCTGATGCTGGGAAGGATTGGGGGCAGGAGGAGACGGGGACGACAGAGGATGAGATGGCTGGATGGCATCATCAACGCGATGGACATGGGTTTGGGTGGACTCAGGGAGCTGGTGATGGACAGGGAGGCCTGGCGTGCTGCATTTCATTGGGTTGCAAAGAGTAGGACACGACTGAGCGACTGAACTGAACTGAACTGATCCAATTTTAGGACATCTCTAAGTATGCATTCATTACTTTAGCAGTGAATTCCAGTTTCCTATGACTTCAAGGTTTTGGTTTTTTTAACATTTCTCCCTAAAAGAAATCCTGATTAAAAGTTCACTTCCAGTGTTGCTTTTTTTTCTTCTAGGGAGTGGGAGAGGGAGGGGTGGTGGTGTTTGCTTTCTGTTAGAAGAGAGAAAAACAGTGCTTTCGGCTTTGACTCCAAGCACCAACTTCATCTTCGGGCAAATCAGGATTCAGGGATTTGCGTACTCCGGCGCCGTGCGGTTTTTCGGTCCTCGCGGGCTGCCGTAGCTTCGGAAAGCCTCCTTGGCTGAGTCCGAAACTCCCTGGGCGATTTTAGTTTCGGTTCCTCCTCAGTTTTGGTTCGTTCAGTTTCGGTTCCTCCTGGTGGTTCGGCGGACGCCAGGCTTGTAGGGTGCCCGGAGCAGGGTTTCGGATCCCTCCCGCGAGGTGAGCTGCACGGCCGCGCGGGCCATGCGAGGCCTCAGTGTTCCCTCGGCCCGGGTAGAGTTCGGGAGCGGCAGCCCCGGGCCGGGCCGGCAGCCCCTGGAGGGGCAGGGAGCGAGCGCGCACTCCGGGCCAGCGGGTGGCGGGTCCGCGCGAGCTGCGGCGCTCAGGCTCGGTCCTCGACGCCTGCCGTTGCCGGGAGATCCGGGATCGCTGGCGCCGAGATTCCCGATCCCGAGAGCCGCCTGGATCGCGCGGGGACGAGCGGCACCGGCCGGGCTTCACCAGGTCGGCTTCCGATAGTTGCGATTACGCAGGCAGTCCCGACCTGCGCCCGGGGATTCGGCGGGAAGGTGGCACGCGGGGCCAGGCTTCTCCCGGAATTGCCTGGCCTCCGCTGCATCGGCGTGGCTGCACCTGACCCCCGGGAATTAAGGGCTGCGCTAGCCCACCTTGCGGAGTTGTCAGACTGGGGACGCCCACGGCTGAGTGGTGTTAAGTCCTGTCGCGGCGGCATTCGTGTGCAGGGGTGTGCACGCGTGGTCAGCATGTATTACCGTATCTGAAATTGGGATGATGCAGATAATATTGAGAGCGGTTTATTCTGTTCTTGCCCCACCCCTTATTATAGAAAAGTTGGAAATACAGAAGAATTTACTGAAGAAAATAATGTTCACGACACTATAGTCTCAGAATTTTACTCTTGTGTGGGCTAGTTTTTACTTTAGCTAAGCCTGTACCTATTGTATCACTTAACAGTATATTTAGTTTTTCATTTTCACTTAGAAATCATTCCTAAATATCATTTCTAATTATGTTCTTTTTATTGGCTGCCTAAACCATCGTTGTGTTCAGTTCAGTTCAGTCGCTCAGTCGTGTCCGACTCTCTGCGACCTCATGAATCGCAGCACGCCAGGCCTCCCTGTCCATCACCAACTCCCGGAGTCTACCCAAACCCATGTGCATCGAGTTGGTGATGCCATCCAACCATCTCATCCTCTGTCGTCCCCTTCTCTTTCCGCCCCCAATCCTACCCAGCATTAGGGTCTTTTCCAGTGAGTCAACCCTTCGCATGAGGTGGCCAAAGTATTGGAGTTTCAGCTTCAACATCAGACCTTCCAATGAACACCCAGGATTGATCTCTTTTAGGATGGATTGATTGGATCGCCTTGCAGTCCAAGGGACTCTCAAGAGTCTTCTCCAACACCACAGTTCAAAAGCATCAATTCTGCGGCGCTCAGCTTTCTTCACCGTCCAACTCTCACATCCATACATGACCACTGGAAAAACCATAGCCTTGACTAGACGTTGTGTAGGTCCTATAAATTATTTAACTATTACCAGGCAGCGAGGCATTTAGGATATTTGTGGATTTTTGCTTCATTTTAATGTTCCAAACAATACTTTGATAAACCTTTCTTTAAAAGAATATTTAAGATGATTGCATGCGTGCTTAGTCGCTAGAGCGAATCAGACCCTTTGCAAAGACCTGCTTGTCGGTCCGTGGGATTTTCCAGGAGTGGGTTGCCATTTTCTTCTCTTGAACTAATTCTGAGAAGTGAAATTATTAAAATAGATACTGTGATCTCATGGGATCTTTTTAGGTCTTCTTACACATGGCCAAATTGTTTGCCAAAAAAGTTTTAGTGGTTTCCAACATTTTGACTGTACCTTTTTCACCAAAAGTAATTCTATTTTAGGTATCAACCGGCAAGGTTGAGCCTTTTTTTTTTTTTTGTAATAGTGATATGTGACGATTCCATTTGCTTGATTTTGTGCACGTCGGAGGATGTTAGTATGTGTGTATGTGTATTGTCGGAGAAGGCAATGGCACCCCACTCCAGTACTCTTGTCTGGAAAATCCCATGGATGGAGGAGCCTGGTAGGCTACAGTCCATGGGGTCGCTAAGAGTCAGACATGACTGAGCGACTTCACTTTCACTTTTCCCTTTCATGCACTGGAGAAGGAAATGGCAACCCACTCCAGTATTCTTGCCTGGAGAATCCTAGGGACGGCGGAGCCTGGTGGGCTGCCGTCCATGGGATCGCACAGAGTCGGACACGACTGAAGCGACTTAGCAGCAGCAGCATGTGTATTGTTGGAGTTACTGCATCCGCCTGGACTGAATGTTAGAGCTGGATGATGCCTTAAGCGATAGTCTATCTTAAGTGATCTTCTGGCATAACTCCCTTATTTTGCAAATGAGGAACTCGGGGGCCTGGAGAGGTGGAATGGTGAATAATCCAATCACACTGCTAATATTAAGTAGCAGAGCTGGGATTAGAACTCGGTTTCCCACATCCCAAGTGTGTAGTCTTTACATATGCGGTCTCACACTGAGCAATGACATACTCAGGATTAGAATTTTAAAAGATACTTATGCCCCTTGGATTACTCAGTTGTTTTATTTACTTCTTTTTATTGTAGTTGATTTACAATATTGTGTTAGTTTCAGTTGTACAGCAAAGTAATTCACCTATATACATATATGTATGTAATAGGTGTATATAATATAAGTGTGATATTTTACATGTATGTAAATATTTCCATAGTCTACTGTTTTAGAATTGTGCCACATAACAGAGATTGTAATCCTGAATGATCTGTAGCACTGAAAAATGGGAAAAGTGACTGTTTTCATGGCCAGGACTAGAAATTCATTATTTAGAGTCACAGTCCCTTCAAGGTTTTTTTGACTGTTGTTTTCAGATTCTTTATATGTTGGAATAAAATATCTAATAAGTTACGATTTATACTCTGACACATGGTTAATACTTCGCTGTTGGTTTTCATCTGTTAACCCTTGAAGATGTTTTAAAACTTTTTGTTGCTTTAAGATCAGAGAACAGTGGTGGGAATGGCAATCCATTCCAGTGTTCTTGCCCAGGAAATCCCACGGACAGGGAAACCTGATGGACTGCAATCCATGGGGTTGCAAAAGAGTTGGACACGACTTGAGTTGGACACAACTTAGCAACTAAACAGCAACAAGGACAACTCTCCACAACAGAGGTAGGGGCTGGGTGTGCTAGATACCCCAGGATGAAGCCTGAAAGTGGTGCTCTTTCCCTAGCCAATAAAATTCCAAGTGTTTACAAAGCCAGATAATCACTATGTTGCAAATACACCACTTTTTTTGCCTTTTTTTTGCCCAGAGGCGCTCTGGGTGTGCAGAGGGCCAACTCAGCCTGGCCCCTAGGAGAGCAGGGAGAAAGGTACCCTCTTGTAGGTGGGGAAGAGGGATTGGTTTGAAGCCTTCAGAGAGGGTCATGTATCCACTGTCTGGAAAGGGAAATCCATGGAGAGCTGTTTTTCACCGTGTCTCATGACCTCCCTGACCCTCACATATGAGTCTACAGCTGTGTTTACTTGGGTTGTAGTACTAGGTTTCATTGCAGTTTTTTCCTTTTCAATGTTTTTTCCACCCTAGACTGTAAATGGGTGAAAGTTTACAGTGAACATTGCCAAGAAACAAGGAGTTGGATGTCTTTGCTCAGTGACATAATTCAGTCGTATTAAATGTATTTTTTTTTTCTGTTTGACCATTTTTGTATGTCTCCGCAGGCTAATTTATAATCCTTTGTCACTTTAGATATCCACCCCACCCCACCCCCACCCAGTGCTATGTGTGTGTTAGTTGCTCAGTTGTGTCCAACTCTTTGTGACCCCATGGACTGTACCCCGCCAGGCTCCTCTGTCCATGAAATTCTCCAGGCAAGGATACTGGAGTGGGTTGCCATTCCCTTCTCCAGGGGATCATCCCAGCTCAGGGATCAAGCCCAGGTTCTTTCTCGTCTGAGCCACCGTAGAAGGCCTCTCCCTTCCCCTGTGTTGCTGCTCTCCAAGTAGACCTCCCACTGTGTCTCCAGCCATTCCCCAGGTTTAACAAGAGGACCTTGACTTATTCAGAAGGGCAGCTGTACCTCTGCAAGTGCCCCGGCTTTGGGATCAAGCCTTAGCTCTGCTCACCACCTCCCAGGGTTACTCTGTGAATTGCTCAGGAATCTCCTGTGGCCTGGCACCTAGTGGGATGAGTAGAGTTGGGTTCTTCGCCCCACTCCCCATTCTTCTACCTAAAAAATCCTCTGCCAGGGCAGTCAGCAGAAGTTCTCATACCAGACCTCTCAGGAGCTTCTGCCGGGAAATATATTGCTTTTGAGTTAATAGCCATTTATGAGAGTAGGTCGTTTAAAACAAGCCTGAGTAGGAGTCGGGAGGGAGAGGAGGCCTAGAGGGTGATTATGACTTTAATTTTGAACAGAAATTTTATCAAGGTGACCCTGAAGCAAGGAAGCCTTTTTCCTCTTACGTGTTTATGGTTCAGGAGGCTTTTTTCTTCCTTCAGAAACAGAACTGTTCCTTCTGCCTTATCCAATTTAAAAGATGAAAACTTAAAATTACGTGAGCCAAGTCATGGGAAAAATTGTGGTGTCGAGAGCAATTTACTCACACAAAATGGATTTATGGGCGAGTCGTTAAGTAACCAAAAGTACCACGGAAAGCCTAATGAAGACGAATGTAAAAGATACACTTTCCTAAAGTGATGGATAAAATGTGTTTGAAGCAACCATCCTCTTTACAAGGAACTTAGAAAAAATTTTTAAAGAGATTTAGCACAATATTGATGTTCTGGGGAGTAAATGAGTATTAGTCTCTTTTTTCAGAGAAGGCAATGGCAACCCACTCCAGTACTCTTGCCTGGAAAATCCTATGGACGGAGGAGCCTGGTGGGCTTCAGTCCATGGGGTCGCTGAGAGTCACGACTGAGCGACTTCACTTTCACTTTTCACTTTCATGCATTGGAGAAGGAAATGGCAACCCACTCCAGTGTTCGTGCCTGGAGAATCTCAGGGACCGGGGAGCCTGGTGGGCTGCCGTCTGTGGGGTTGCATAGCGTCGGACACGACTGAAGTGACTTAGCAGCAGCAGCAGTTTCTTTTTTCACATTACTTCCAGTCTTTTGAGGGAGAAAAGACTCATTAAAAAAAAAAAAGTAAAGTATATGAAAGAGAATAAATAATGACAGGTAACCAAATTGATGCTTTTGAACTATGGTGTTGGAGAAGACTCTTGAGACTTGGAGAAGTCCCTTGGACTGCAAGGAGATCCAACCAGTCCATCCTAAAGGAGATCAGTCCTGGGTGTTCATTGGAAGGACTGATGTTGAAGCTGAAACTCCAATACTTTGCCCACCTCATGCAAAGAGTTGACTCACTGGAAAAGACCCTGATGCTGGGAAGGATTGGGGGCAGGAGGAGAAGGGGACGACAGAGGATGAGATGGCTGGATGGTACACCGACTCGATGGACATGAGTTTGGGTAAACTCCAGGAGTTGGTGATGGACAGGGAGGCCTGGCGTGCTGCGGTTCATGGGGTCACAAAGAGTCAGACACGACTGAATGACTGAACTGAACTGAACCAAATGAGAGGAGGAAATGGCAACCCACTCCTGTATTCTTGCCTGGGAAATCCCATGGGCAGAAGATCCTGGTGGGCTACAGTCCATGGGGTCACAAAAGAGCTGGACATGACATAGCGACTAAACAACAACCAGATGGTAAACTGTGACGCCAGGACTCAGTGAGAGGGCCTGTCTGCAATCTGTAGTCGATCGGATCTCTGCTTCAAAGCTTCCCAGGGTCCCCATCACTGACACAAGTATTTCCCACGCTGCCCAGTTTAGATTCCTGGGTCCCGCCCCAGCACTACTGAATCAGGATATCCAAGTGATGTGGGTGATCCACGTGTGGCCCTGACCTGCAGGCTCAGGGCCACGCTGTCTGTCAGCCTGACTTGCCCTGCTCCTGCATCGGTGGCCCTGCTCCCTTCTGCAGCTGCTGCTTGTCCTCCATGCGTAGGGGAGCATTTTCCCTTCAAACTGAAACACTGTCCTATGCCTTTGCTCAGATTTCTCTCCTTTTAGGCTGGTGTACTCCTTTTACTCCATACTCGGCTCAGGTTCATCTCCAGAAATCTTTCTTTGATCTGCCAGGCCTGGGCTAAATGAGTCTTCGCTATGTGCTGTTCCCTGCCTAATTTTATCCAAATGCATACGCCTTTTAAAAGCTTCTCCAGGACTTCCCAGGTGGTCCAGCAGTTAAGACTCTGGGCTCCCAATGTAGGGGGCTGGAATTCGATCCCAGGTCAGGGAACTAAATTCCATATACTGCAACTAAAAATCCCACATGCCGCAGCTAAGACCCAGAGCAGCCAAATAAATACATAAATAAAAAGAAATATTAAAAAAACAGAAACCCTCCTTTTGCATGTTTCTGCCCCCTTTGGAGTGTCAGCTCTGAGGGCCCAAGGCCAGGTCTTATTGGTGTTAGGTCCCCAGTTGGTGCCGCATGAAGATCTGAAGTGTTGAATGCCTTCAGGAAGTGATCAATGTTAACTGGGGTAACTGTGTTAGTCACTCAGTCATGTCCGACTCTTTGTGACCCCACAGACTGTAGCCCGCCAGGCTTCTCTGTCCATGGAATTCTCCTGGCAAGAATACTGCAGTGGATTGCCATTCCCTTCTCCAGAGGAACTTCCCAACCCAGGAACTGAACCTTGGTCTTCTGCCTCACAGGCAGATTCTTGACCATTTGAGCTACAGGGAAGTCTAAAATGAGGCTTAATGGCAGAGGTGTGATCTTTAGTGAACTTACAAGAAGAATGTATCTGCTTTTTTAAAAGGCAAGGAAAGACATTAACATTTTAAAAATAAAACTAATATCAGTTGGGAAACTGTCAGTCTAGGTTAAAATTTACCTTTAACTTTTTTTTTTTTAAGAAATGAAAATTTTTTGAGTCAAATTTGATTATCATAACCCAAGAAGAGCATCTCAGAAAGCAATGAGAACTTTTCTGTATTGACTTTTAACTTCAGACAAGGTAGTTAATAACAGATTTTCACGTCACAATGCATCTTAGTGAGGTTTTTAAGCAGAAAATAAACAGCTAGATTTCTCTCAATATTGTAGGTGAAGAAGCTGGCATAATGGGACTTAGCATCTGACAGGAAATGAGCTTAAGACTCAGTGAGCGAGTCTCTGTGGGGCCTTCAGCCCCTCAGCCACAGAACAATGCATGTTCCATACAGAAATAAGGTACTTTATAGATAAATGGGAAGATTTGTTTCTTTTTACTAAACTCACTAAAGGTACTGAATCTGCTACAGTATTTACTTTGTAATTTTTTTTTCTTAGGCTCAAAACAGCATAAATAACTTTGTTATGTGGCCTGAGTCATGAATGAATAGTGATTGTCCTGACTAGTAATTGAAATTTCAGTTATCTGTTGAGCCTGTGTAGCTAAAAAAAATAAACTGGCAATTTAATGGAAAAGGTTAGATTTACTGAGCAAAATAATTAGTTGATCACATTTAAAAAAAAATCCTTCACCCTTGAGGAGGTGGAATGAATGATGGATGGACCAAGTACCAGCCCCAAATTCAAGAATAGTTTTTGAAATTTGTATTTTATTTAATTTGAGATTTTTTTTTTCTTGATTAAAGAAAATTATTTTACTTCAGTTACAATAACTTTTTGCTCACGCTCTTAAACAAGAGGGTTTCCCTGGTAGCTCAGCTGGTAAGGAATCCGCCTGCAGTGCAAGAGATCCTGGTTTAATTCCTGGGTTGGGAAGAACCCCTGGAGAAGGGATAGGCTACCCACTCCATTATTCTTGAACTTCCCTGGTGGCTCAGATGGTAAAGAGTCTGCCTGCAATGTGGGAGACCTGGGTTCAATCCCTGGGTTGGAAAAATTCCCCTGGAGGACGGCATGGCAACCCACTCCAGTATTCTTGCCTGGAGAATCCCCATGGATGGAGAAGCCTGGCGGGCTACCATCTATAAGGTTGCAAAGAGTCAGACACGACTGAGAACTAAGCAAAACTACTTTGTGCTTATGCCCTTAAACAAGAGTTTAAGTTCTTCTAGATTCTGAAATGTATAAGGTGAGAGCCTGTGTGTACCTTTTTTGAATTATCTTGCAGAGTGTGTCCATACACATAATTGTTAAACAAGGAAGAGTCAATAAAATCTAGCATTCTAGCTTGTCCAGACTGCTGCTGAGTCTACATAGATTCATGCTGAGAAAATCTCCATACGGTGATCTTAAGCCTGAATTCAGATCATTTGAGTGGATAGACTTGGAATGAAATAAGTAGTACTATTTATGCAAGAATGGTTAATGAAAAGTTTTGATTGAAAACAGAAAACCCAACACAAGTTCTTGAGGCAAGTCCTTCACGTATTGTACCCATGCTTCTTTCAGTGTGATGCTATATAGCTACTGAATACAAGTGACATCGAATGTGACTGAAACAGAAAAATCAATTTCCCAAGCTTTGCTTAAGTAACTGCAGCTTTGTTATATTTGTTTACCAAAGTATTTTGAAAGCAAGAACTTATAAAACAGGATGAATATTGAAAGGCGTGATGGGTAGCTATGTATGTCTGTGATTGACTTGGGTGTATAATGCTGTTTCCCTACTTCAGATCCCTATTATACTTGATTTTTAAGATTTTTTCTTTGTCATAGAGAGTTTATTTGCTATAATAGGATAAATAAAAATCTTTGGCTACATTAGCAGCTTTCAGGAAGCAACATAAAGGTGTGATGAAGACATGGGCTGGGCGTCTACTTACTGGCTATGTGACCTTGAACAGGCTGTTTAGCCCCTTCTGTCTCTAGTCATCTGTAAAATGAGGTTAAAACAACACCTACCTCTGTGAGCGCTAAGTGGATTAATACATGTGAAGTGCTTACATAAGTGCTGGCCTGTAGTACATTCAAATATTAGCTTTCAATTATGATTATAATTCTCTCTAGAGATACTGTTTTGACATCAGCAGTTATAAATACTATATAAACAGTGGCTTTAAAACATGACGGGTTCAAACTCTGACATTGATTTTGCCACATTTGGGGCACTTTATTTCATCTTTCTGGGCCTTTAATTTCATCAGCAAAGTGGGGATTTTAAAACCTTCTTCCCAGGGTTCTTGTAAAGATTACATTTGATAGGTTCCAAAGGACCTTAGCAGAGCACTCAGCATGAAATAAGTGTTGGGTGAGTGGTGGTGTTGGTGGGTATGCGTGTGTTGGCTGTGTGGGGGACAGTGGAGACAAGTGATTAGAAACGGGGACTCTGGGAACCCAGGGCTCTTCTGAGGCTGTGTCCGAGGATTCTTGCGAGAGTGGATGAGGTAATGTGTGTAAATGCTTAGCTTAGGATCTGGCTTCTGGAAGGTACTGGAATCTGGTTAGCTCTCTTGTTATGGGCATGGTGGTGGAGTAATGTTGATTCTGCACATGTGGTCCTTTGACACTTGATTTCCTATAAATACCCTAAGGGCTTCCTGGTTTTTTTGCTGACTAATTAACTTTCGGCATTACCTTCATTGCTTCTTTTCAGATTTCTGATCAGGATTGTTAAAATGAGTCTTCGGAAGCAAACACCCAGTGACTTCCTGAAGCAAATCATCGGGCGACCAGTTGTGGTGAAATTAAATTCGGGAGTGGATTATCGAGGTAAGATCTCCGCGCTTCATCCTTACTGGTGTTTGCTAAAGAAGTAACAAAGTACCCAGTAGACCAAAAAAAGCATTGGTTGTCAACAGATTTTATGCCCACTTCTTTTCCTACCCCGAGACAGTTCATTTTAGAGAGAGAACAGATCACAGAGCGTGTGTCTGTGATTTCTGGCCCAATCTGGGGCTCCTGTCTCTACTTTGGGATTGGTGTGCTTGCGTCTCTGGTGATAGCCAGGCTTGAGTAACTGGATTCTGAAGAACTCCTTGGCCCAGCTACATTGATTTTTGTGGAGGTAGTCAAGATTGGCGAGCAGCTATTTAGGCAGTATCATTTTACAGCGTGAACTTCCCACTCACATAATATGTGGGGTGTCCAAAGCCATCTTTTTGTTCTTGTAGAGAATGAAGTGCCCTTTTTAAGAGGCTCTGACACTACTGAAACTAACTTTGTGGAAGAAAGGTATCCAGTTTCACTTTCTGAAATAACTAAATTCCTAATCTTCCAAAATTAAGATATGTTAAATTACTGGGAATGTTTCACAATTGTAGATAACTAATTCATTAGCAGAGTTTTAAAGCCTTTTCTTGATCACTCTCTTGAATAATGATCCTAGTCTCTTGAGATTTTTCCACTTTCCACACATGCAAACTTAATTTTATTGAAAGATTACTATGGGTCCAGTGTACATGAATCACTTTAATCTTTATCTTGTCATCACGTAAATCCTTTTGAGATCTCTGTTGATTATCCCCACCTCGTAAGGGAGGAGCTAGGACTCAGACTCAAGCTTGACTCAAAAGCCTTGCTAAGAAATACTCTGCTGTCTATGTATTAGTTTCTGGACATTAATAACATATCTCCTGTGTATTTTGATTTTTGTAGTGGAATTAGAGGCTTTATACTGAATGGTGGTGGTTTAGTCACTAAGTTGTATCTGACTCTTGGGACCCCATGGACTGTAGCCCATCAGGCTCCTCTGTCCATGGGACTCTCCAGGCAAGAATACTGGAGTGGGTTGCCATTTCCTTCTTCAGGAGATCTACCTGACCCAGGGATCAAACCTGCGTCCCCTGCGTTGGTAGGCGGGTTCTTGACCCTGAGCCACCAGGGAAGCCTATATGTAGAAGAAAGCTAAATCTCCCCAAATTCTACCATCCAGAGATAATCAGCCTTACCCACTTGAATCTGTCTCCATATAAGCACAATTTTATGTAAGTAGGATCAGTTGTATGTGCATTCTGGTTTTTTTTTTTTAACATTAGAAAAATGCCTTCAGTTCTCTCATGATATAGACTGTTTAATGACTACAGAGGAGTACCATGAGTGTATGGACCATGGTTTTATTTTTGTGGGCTAGTGCTAGGGTCTCAGGGTCAGAGAGGGTACCAACTGGCCCCATCAGGGCAGATGGTTTATTCTTGTCTATGTTCTCCTCAATTCTTGGGCTAGCCTTAATTTCAACTTTTCCATTCTAGCTGGCCACAAGTGATAACTCATTTCATTTATATTTCTTTGATTAGTAAGTTACAACAACCTTTCATATGGGTAGTAACTGTAATTTTTCTCCTTTTATGAATATCTGGCCATGGCTTCTATATATTAAAAGAAAATCTACACTATTGAGGACATACTATAAAGAATGTGGTTAAATAAAAATACTGGGGGGAAAAGCCAGCTCTCTGTATCAATTTCCCTTCAACCTTGTATTTTAATCCCTTAGATTAAAATACAGGAGAGGATCATATTTACAACCTCTAGGAACCTTTTTCTTAAAAAAAAAAAATCCTCTGTTGTGAGAATATTTTTATTAGAAGGAAAGATTTTATTTTAAATGCTTTTAATTAATTTTCAAACATTTACATAGCTTGTCTCAGAAGTTTCTTGCTCTCTGATGATTGTGATTTAGATATAATACAGCAGGAAAGAAGCCATAAAGTTGTAGCTTCAGCTTTCTTTTGATAGGAAATAATTATTAATTATTCACAATCCATGCTGATGCTTTGAAAGTTTGCAGCCTGTAGCAGGGTTTGTTAGCTTACTGTCTTGTGCTCTTATCACACACACACACACACACAGTTTTGAAAAGAAACTTTTTGTTGAGAGGATAATGGGGGCAAAGGTAGAGAGTGAGGAGCATACTAATGAAGTTGAGACTAAATGGAGCTGTCGACTTGGTTAATCGAATCAAATTTGTAGTATTTGTTTTTACTTAAATTGTTTTTCTGGAAAATGCTACTTGAAATTAGAAACTCAGAGTCCGTGGTTTACATGTCTTAGTCTTTTTAAATAAAGGATCATCAGATCAAATCTTGCAAAATTGATACCCTCTTAACACAATTGAAAAGATCCCCTTGAACAATGTCCTAAAAAGCCTGGGATGTCTTTGGCAGTTTTTCTGTACTGGCCTGGATTGGGAGATATTCTGAGTGGAACGACACGGAGAGGCATGTGCTGTGAAGCAGCGTGGTGCCTGTGTTCTCACGCTGCGCTTCACCGGGAGTCACAGCTTTAAGATGTTCTTTCAGGACACCTGTTGTCTCCTCTTCTCCATTGTTTTAACACGTTGTGGAGACTTCCCTTTAACCCTGGACTGCATTCATCTGCTGCACGAGATGTTGTGACAGAACGAGATAAACCGGCCAGACCCATATTTCACTTAGTGGCCAAAGTCAGAAATGCCGTGCCAGGGGACGTGAGCAGGCGTGGCTCGTGGGCATTTGTTCCTGCCTAACTGCCTGCTCCTGACTTTAGCTTTCAGAGAATGGTATTTGACTTGGCGTATTCTCTCTGTGTTACTTTTGTGAGGGTTTTAAAAGTTGCCATTGTTGCCACACATCCATTGAGGCAGGCAACAGCTCGTTGTTTTTCCTGCCAGCAGTCTTGGGTATGTGATGGCCTTCATGTTGTACGGGCCTTAGCATCCATTCAGACCGACAGAGAGCAAAGACTTTTTGTGCTTCCCTCTACTGAGTTGCATTTACAGTGTGAATTTTTATATTAAGCATGTAAGAGCTACTGAATGAAGAGATTATCAGCTCTCAGGTATACCCTGTAATTTTCAACTCTTTTGCTTTGCATGTCTTCTCTTTGCCTGAATCCGTCTGCAGGGGTCCTGGCTTGCCTGGATGGCTACATGAACATAGCCTTGGAGCAGACAGAGGAGTATGTAAATGGACAGCTGAAGAATAAGTACGGGGATGCATTTATCCGAGGAAACAATGGTAACAGCCCTTCACTCTACAGTTATATAGCATGCACAGTAGGCCTCTTGGTTTATAATCAGATCACCAGCAGGTTTTCTGGATAATTCAGTTTTAGTTTCGTTTTGTTGCTTTTCAAATTCTGATTGCCTCTCCAATCTTCGGTGTGGCCATTTTTTCTTTTAGATGCTTCATGGCATTTTGGAACTAGAAATTCTCTTCTTCCCTCCCTTTGCTGACGAGGGCCTCGGTACACTGACGCTGACCTCTGTTCTCGGATACAATGTGTTATATTCCCCCAATGCGATCTCTCACCTGGCAGTTGGAACTCTGGCTCTGAGAATGGCCGCTATTTCCCTGCTACCTTTGGTTTGCATCATTTGGCAATTAACTTGTCCTGTTTCTCTGTTAAGCTTTGAAATGCTTTTCTTGTGGGAGATTTGTATCCCTTAGTTTGGCAAAGATGACAAAAGAGGAAATATGGCTCTGAAGGTGCTCAAGGGAAGACATCAAAACTGTGGGGATGATCCTTTGACCCATCCCTGCTTTTTGGTCTCATCTCCCAAATGGAGTTCTGGGGCTCTTGATTTCTGGTTTTTTATTGTTGGGCATCCTCCAGTTCTGGATAAGTTCTTCCACCTCCTTACAATTGGATCTCTGCTATGAACCAAACATTCTGACTTGTATGGTATTCTGTCTCCTGTCCCTACAGTACCATATTGCTTCACATTACGTCTTCATTTTATTTAAAAATTTGTTATTAAAGTAGTTGACTTACATTATTGTGTTTCTGGTGTACAGCAAAGTGATTCAGTTATATACACACACACACATATTTTTATATATATATACATACACACATATATAACTGAATGTGTATATATTATTTTCAGATTTTTTTTCCATTATAGTTTATAAAATTGAATATAATTCCCTGTCCTCTACAATAGAACCTTGTGGTTTATCTATATTTGTTGTTGTTGTTGTTCAGTGGCTCAGTTGTGTCTTTTTTGTGACTTCATGGACTGCGGCACACCAGGCTTCCCTGTCCTTCACTATCTCCCGGAGTTTGCTTAAACTCGTGTCCATTCACTTGGTGATGCCATCTAATCATCTCGTCCTCTGCCTCCCCCTTCTCCTTTTGCCTTCAATTATTCCCAGCATCTGGATCTTTTCCAATGACTTGGCTCTTCACATCAGGTGGCCAGAGTTTTGGAGCTTCAGCTTCAGCATCAGTCCTTCCAATGAATATTCAGGGTTGATTTCCTTTAGAATTGATTGGTTTGATCTCCTTGCAGTCCAAGGGACTCTCAAGAGTCTTCTCTAACACCACAGTTCAAAAGCATCAGTTCTTTGGTGCTCAGCCTTCTTTATGGTCCAACTCTTAAGTCTGTTCATGACTACTAGAAAAACATAGCTTTGACTATACGGGCCTTTATATAAATAAAAACTATATATAGAGATATCTACATAAAGATAAAACTATGTATCTTTCTATATAGTTTTTATCTATGTATAGTAGTTTATATCACCTCTTCCTAAACTTCTAATTTATCTGTTCCCACTTCCTCTGTGATAATCATGAGCTTGTTTTCAGTATCTGTGAGTCTGCCTCTGTTTTGTAAATAAGTTCATTTGTATCATTTTTTTAGATTCCACATGTAAGTGATACCATGTGATATTGCTTTTTCTCTATCTGACTTGACTTACTTTACTTAGTATGATAATTTCTGGGTCCATGCATGTTGCTGCAAGTGGCATTATTTTGTTCTTTTTTATGGCCGAGTAATATTCCATTGTATAATATTCCACATAACCTTCTTTATCCATTCATCTGTCAGTGGATACTTAACGTTGCTTCTGTCTTGACTATTGTGAATAGTGTTGCTATGAACATTTGGGTCACATCGTATCTTTATATATATATATCCCTTTTTAGTTCTTCCAATGTGAAGAATAGGCCTCCTATCTTTAATATTGTTTTTATTTGACTCTTTCCACTCACAGAGAAATGTTAATGATATTTCCTCATCTCAAGACAGCTGATAACAGCAGTCAGCTGTGGGTTCTGTGAGAGGTGATGAGGTGGATCCTGTCACATAACACTCTACATCTCAAACTTGGCCAGTTTCCCTGGGGTGTTTCTACTGTCCTTCTGATG
Source organism: Giraffa tippelskirchi (assembly GCF_054371585.1). NCBI lineage: Eukaryota > Metazoa > Chordata > Mammalia > Artiodactyla > Giraffidae > Giraffa > Giraffa tippelskirchi. Next base: position 55,808,656 of record NC_137285.1, read on the forward strand.
CTTTCCTTGGGGTAATTAGTGGTGCTTAGTTATCTTTAGGCTCCATAATTCACATCCTAGGCTCTTAAAGAGGATCCTGGCTTATTTGATTAATCTGTGCCATATCCTTTGATGAAGATATCTGTTAATGTTCACTGTGAACAAACCTGTCAGAACCGGAGTAGATGTGGGGGTGGAAGGGCTGGTACACCCCTGGTGGGAACCTGCCTGCAGTGAGCCAGCCGCCCAGTGTGGTCTGGGTCTAATGGACCACGCGTACCCTGAAGTTTGTGTGGGTGCTCACGAGAGGACTAGCTGAGTAAACTTCGGGTAACACCAAAGGCAGGGAACTCAGAATAAGGACTTTGGTGTCTTTAACAAAAATTAGGAACTCCTCAGCTGTTGTCTACCCTGATGTAACTTAAAAAAGTAAACAGAAAGTGTAGTGATTATATTGAAGAGATGGATGAAACTAAGTGTTTTTAGTCTGAAGTCTGGCCTGGTAGATTTACTAATATACTTTGACTATAAGCATAATTGTTATACTTGCAATTTATAAACCATTCTAAGACTCCAGAGACTTTCACATGCATTTTATTTTATCCCCTTGTTCATGATTTGCAAATTCAGTCAGACGTTTGGCTAAGACCAGAACATGGTCCTCTGAGACATCAAACCCAGGTCTCAAATCATAAAATTAGCCTTACAGTAGTTCTAGAACTTATTGTGTGGTTTGAAGATTACTTTGAAATTTGCAGAGGTATCAGGCTGAAATCTGTGTGCTGTTAAAACTGGCTGTTACAATCCTTAAGAGCAGTGTGTTTCAATTTGTTCATTTTTTCTTTTCAGTGTTGTATATAAGTACACAGAAGAGGAGGATGTGAAGACACCAAGAGTACAGGACTTTTCATACCGAGATATATTTTTTATCAAGTTTTTTGTTTCTTCTGTCATATAATTTTTCCTATTTTGTAATAGTTGGTGATGTCCACTGACACATGATTGAGATAAATGTGTAAAATTGTGGATTTAATTGTAAAGAGTTCTTTCATATTTAAGTTGCAGTCATTTTCTTTTACCTCTATGTCAGTGTGCAGAAAGCAAAACGATTTTTTTTTTAATTGGAAAGAAAATTTTTTTCTGCCTACACTGAAGTTTGCAAGCAACGCCATTTGATCTGACTGCTTTGCTTGTGGGACTGACTGAAATGATGGACGTGAGGATGATTAAAACACTGTAGAGATGGCCTTCTCGTGTCCTCTTCTGTTTGCCATGCAAGGTGCTCAGGGGAAAATGTTCCACCAGGCGTCTGGTTTCAAGTCTGAGGCTGCAAAGTTTCCCCAAGACCAGACGCTCAGCCTCTGGCTCCATCGCCTCGATAGGAAATAGAACTGGGGGTCTCACAGTAGCACTTCCACAAAAAGAGTGGGGAGATTCTAAAGGTTACAACCTGCCCAGTAGGTGGAAACACTCCTTTGGCGCCAAGCCTGTGCACAGTCATTTTGCATCTTTTGGATGCGGTTCACCTGGTGGGTTTTCTTGCTCCCTTTCCGGAAGCTGGACACCCACGCTGTCCTCTGGTGGGGAGGAGCCAGTCCTGTACAGTCTGACCGTCACTTGCATGAAAAGGAGGCCTGGAGTTTGTAAACTCATTTCAGGTTCCAGTTGCTCCACTGCGATGGGAAGGGTTTCTCGGAGCCCTTGCTTAGGGAGGGGCTCCTGGAAAGCCTTTCTCTCCAGTTCCAGCTGAGTACCTCGTCCGGGAGCGGAGGACGAGCATCCACGTCACTTGGCACAGGGCGGCTCCTCTTCGTGTGGCTCCCGCTGAGAGGGTTTCCCACTCTGTTCATGCGGTTTCCTCAACCCTGCTGTATTCCCTGAACCGTTTACGCTGTCTCTCAGAACAACAAATATATCTGGGCACTGCGGTCGAAGGCACCCGAGACAACGGTGTGCCCGTCATGTTGGTCTTCCTGCTGTAACCGTCTCCCTTCTGAGCAGCAGGCCTGTGCCAGGAGCCCCCTGTGAAGTTGCACCTGTTTCCTGGCTGAAGGATGTGGGGGCAGGACGAGGAGGGAGAGGAGAGAAACGTCTGGAGAGGCACGTGTGATATTTTGTCTGGTTTTAGCTTAAAGATCAAAGAGTAATTGGAAACAATTATTTTTTAATTAATAACCCTGGAAAGTGAACAGCAGCGTTTCACAAGGTCTTACTGTGTGCACACCAAAAATAAAAGCATGCATCAATAATTTATCACTCCCTGACAGGGGCTTGAAAAGGGTTCAGTCTGTAAGCACGCATCACCAATTTGCTCTTTTGTAAATGACTTCTTCTCAGGGGAAATGAATGTCCCTCCGAGTGGAGCACACGTGTTCTCATTTGTTCTGTAGAAGATGGGGCTGCCAGGTTCCCTCACCCCTTCATTCGCTCACATCGGCTGCTTCTAAAAGCAATTCTGTTGTTATCGCCCACCAGTCTGTAGCATCTTGTTTTTACTAACTTCTCCCTTGACTTCCCTTCTGGTGTTAAGTCTTTATTTTCCCCTTGCTGTCTCTGTTCTGATAGCTCTATGGTGGAGTAGTGTTTTCAACCATGGAACTACCTTTAATCAAGATCAACTTTGGGAAATGCTGCCGTTTTTATGGTAATAAAGGACTGTATTATTCATCTGTACCAATGCAAGTTGCCCCCTGGGTATACCTTCAAATAGTGGAACTGTGAAACAAAGTGTAAATGCTAAAATTACTTTTTTCTTGACTGTAGTCTCCTAGAGGTCAGTGAATGATTTCCAGTTACATTGTAGCAAAGACATTTGTCCTGGGTTGAAGAATTTTTCACTTGAGCAAATACATTTTTCCCTATCTCTCTGCCCCCAAACTCCAGCATCCAGCTCTTTATCTTGGGTTGTGACAAAAGTGTTTAGTGAGAAACCGAAAATTGTGCTTGACTCTCTTTTTTAAAGACTTTCTGACTTTGTGTTCTGTTTTGGTCTTCTGAGCTGTTCCTTGGCTAATCTTCCAACAAGTTGAATTGATTCTTACTTCAAAACTGTTTATCCCCAAACAGAGCTGTTGACAAGTACAAATACAGATGGCAGGCATGTGCTGCGATTTCCACGTTCACATCGCAGCATTCAAGAAGGGAATGCTATTGAGAGATGCTGTACGTCCTCAGCCTTTTTATTCAGGGCGATGTGGAGTGCTTGCTGGGAGTGCTTCATTATGTGACAAATAATTGACGTTGAAGGGACTTGCGTGAGGTCTGAGAACTCGGCAGAGATGACTTGCTGTATGTGGTTTATCACTGTGGAGGCCGTAACAGTCTATAAGAATAGAAGCGACCTCTGAGGGGAAGCACCATCCTTGATAATCACACTGACTCACGAGTGACCTCAGTACAGCATTCCAGGCCACAGGGCCAGTCTGTCCTCTTACTGTGGGCTGACACTGACCTTTGTTCTCAGGAAATGACCCTCAAAGTATTGGCCAGCTGTCCTGTTCAGAGGCAAACCCCAGCTCGTTCTGTGGCCGGGACCATTCTCCATAACCAGACTGCATTAACCCATCTTCTCTCCACTAAAATAAATTGTTGGTAAAAGGAAGACAAACTACAGTCTTTGTCTCCCGTGGCCTTGTTTCTGGAGCTCCTGCACTTCTCAGCCTGTCTCTGACTGCCTTTACTAAGACGGCCCCAATCATTGTTGAGCTGGACTCCATCTAAGAGCTAATAACCTTGAGGGACTTCTCTGGTGGTCCAATGGTTAAGAATTCGCCTTCCAGTGCAGGGGACGTGGGTTTGATCCCTGGTCACAGAACTAAGATCTCACATGCCATGGGGCAACAAAGCCTGCGAGGTGCAATGAAAGATCCTATGTGCTGCAACTAAGTCCTGACACAGCCATAAATAAAATAAGTAAATATTTTGTAAAAGTTGGAGTTAGGCTAAACCTCCAGGGTCTGAATATCTGGCAGCTAGTTTTATTCCAGTTTGTGCAAGGACCTGACAGTGCACCCAGGCATATCTCTGTAAACTGACCAGCTTCAATTCCCCAGTTGGAGTCCAGTTAGCCACAGTGGGGGTGAGACCACAGAAGTAGGTGGGCAAGAAGGGCACAGGGCAAGTGGTGGGACACTGGCTGCGACCCTGATAGTCTATGGTTGTGACCCCCCCTCTCAGCCTGATTCCCTCATTTAGGAGATGGGAGAAGGGGCCAGGCAGTGGGTTTGGAGGAAGTGGTAGAAGTCAGTTTCACGTGTATTGAATTTTAAGTGTAGGCTGGCACTGTGCTAGGCCCTGTGGGGATGGTGAAGTATCAATAGATGTGACCCTGTTCATGCTCTCCATAAGTTTGTAGGTTTAGGTGTTTGTGGGAGAAAATGGCAGTATCCTTTCTTTTAATTGAACCAAGTGTTTGAGAATTCTTTTAAAATCTGAGCACTTTAGATGGATTTGATCATCTCAACTATATGTTCATATCTTGAATTCCAGATAACCTCAGGACTAGATAATTTTGAAATCTGATTATCTCCATCTGTTCATCCCGTTTCCTCACAGGCCCATATGGTTCAAACTCCCATCTTCATACTGTTTTTTTTTTTTCCATCTAGCAAAAGCCAGATTTTCAGTTTTGAGTCATCTGTCTCACTGAAAGATTGTCTCTTCTTAGTAGTAATTTGGGAGTTATAGCAGATAGAAAGTGGACATATTCTAGGATCTTCATAAAATCATAAAACATTGGTGCAGTTGGAATAGACTAGTTTTCGAGGTCTTGTTTACAAAATTCTCAAATCCATATGGACTCCATTTATTCCAAGTTTTATAATGGAGTGGATGCCCGTGGGTTTGGCAAAATATTCTACCAATAATTTGGATTAAAGAAGAGGCCAGTTGGTGAAAAGCTTACATAAAATAATTTTAGAGAGACTGCTTTACTACCATTATGTGCATACAGCATTCCAAATCACTATTCAGTGTTTACAGAAGTCCTACTAAACTTGTAATGATGAAAAAATAAAAAATTGTAATCAGCTGCTTGAGTGGATAGTGCTAGGATACTGGACACCCTTTTTTTCCCCCAGGTGGTGTGTCAGTCATAAACAATCCTCAAATTCCAGTGGTTTGAAACATGATTTCCACTCATGCTGTGCCACCACAGGGGCTCGCACGTGAGACTCCACTCATGAGGTCACCTGGGGGCCCAGGCATAGGGTGCACCCCTTATGTTTCTGCCACCTCAACATGACCCAAGGCCCGGTGCCCTGGGGGAAGAGTGGATAGCATCGTGCCTGGCTCTTAAATGCTTCTGCTTAGGAGTCACACATCACTCTCACTCCCATCTTATTATTCAAAGCAACTTACGTGACCACGGTTTGCCTTACGTTTTCAGGAAAGTATAATCATGGACCTTGAAGAAGAAGAAACCAGAAATACTGGTGAATGGTGTTAATATCACCACAGTGTGTGTATTAGGCTTCTCCAGAGAAACACAGCCAATAGGGTATGTGTGTGTGCATGTCGGTCTGTCTGTCTATGGGAGAGTGAGGGGCTTTTATTTTAAAGAACTGGCTCACAGAATTGTGGAGGCTGGCAAGTCCAAAATTAACAGGGTTGGCTGCTAGAAGACCTAGGGGAAGAATTGTAATTTGAATCCAAAGGCAGTCTCCAGCAGCATTTTTCCTCCTGGGTAGGTCAGTTTTTTCCTAGTGAAGTTTTCAACTGATTGCATGAAATCCAGCCACATTATTGGAGAGTAATTTTGCCTTACTTGAAATCTGCTGATTTGAATGTTAATTTCATCTTACAAATACCCTTGCAGAAGCATCTAGAATGTTTGACCAAAAACCTCAGTACTGTGGCCTAGCCAAGTTGTCTGATAGAATTAGCCTTCACAGTATGTTAAACTGTATTTTTTGTATTATGAATTTTTCTTACAGAAAGGAAGAAGTAGACCAAATTCAAAACTGCAGAGTCTCAGATTTTTATTGCATTGAAAAAAGGGTTTCTTCTTTAAGTCACAGTGAGGGACCTGTGTTCCTGATGCCTTCCTCACTTCTTCATGAGATTCCAAAGGAAAATAGTGATTGCTCTGTAGTTTCCAAAGCTGGGTCTGGATAGATTGTTTTGCAGGATACCTTACAAATTCCCAATCACTGTATTTCTAGATTTAAAAGAAAAAGCAGAAGATAAGAAAATATTTTCCATAGAGCAGATTTGCATGATTCCAAGCCTTAGGAGACCTAAGAGACACGGGTTTGATCCCTGGTCAGGAAGATCCCCTGGAGAGGGGCATGACAATCCACTCCAGTATTCTTGCTTGGAGAGTCCCATGGGCAGAGGAGCCTGGTAGGCTACAGTTCATAGGGTCGCAAAGAGTTAGACACGACTGAAGTGACTGAGCATGCACACACTTTCGATATATTTGAGACCATTTGAAGGATCTGTATTCTGAGAAAGTGAACGTGCTGCCTACTTGTTAAAGACGTCCCGTTAGTAGGACCTGATCTTTCAATTGGGCCAAGCCTGCCTCACATCCTCTTCTGAGTCCCTCTGGCATGAGCACAGATGAGAGATTTCTGGGATCATTTCCCCTCCCGTAGGATCACACTTCGGCCTTGATTTCCCTTGGTGGTCATTGAACAAGGCGGTGCCCTTTCCCAGATGCTGAAGCGAAGAAGTTCTGTGACTCACCCGGGTGACTTGGGGAGTGGCTGCAACCAGAATAACTGTTCCTGCTGCTATTTGATCAGGCTCTTAAGTGCTGAGCCCCATTGACTCCCCCGTTGATTACGCCTTTAATCAATAAATCAATGTTCTCTTCCGCTCATCCTCCCAGTAGTCCCAATAAGGTCCCAAGGTGCATGCTGACTGCTGTCCTCTGTGTTCAAAGATGCTGCTGCTGACAGTGATTTGTTGGCGCTGTGCCTGGGTGTGACAGGAGAGATCAATAGGCGGCCGACAGCCCTTTACACCCCGGCTGAGGTACAAGCTGCCCTTTGGCTGTGTCCGCAGCCACTGCATCTAGAGTTTTCTGAGATGACTGTCTCTTAGAATTTGTTTTTCCCCCCAAGTCTCCCGAATCCTAATTACTACATGACAGGCTGTTTTCCCAGCAGACCTTCACTGCTTCTTCATGTTAGAAGCAGCAGCTTCCAACCCAGTAAGTACAGGAGAGAGATGGAGACGGGCCGTGTGTGAGTCAGGATCTCCTGTGCTTCCCTGGCCCAACTCTCTCTGGATCCATTGTCCTTGGTCACAGGCCCGGGTGCTCAGATGTCTAATAAAGACTGAAGCGTTTGGCGCCCCTTCTAGAGTAAGATTGACTGTGCCACTCAACCACCCTCCTCTGCACTCCCCCCACCCCCACCGTATGTGCTCAGGGTTCCCCTACCCCCACTCCTTGAAGCAGGACCCACCCCCATGAAACCACTGTGTCCAACCCTGAGCACAGGGGGCTCAAAATCCAACCAGGTCAGGTTGTGTTTCCTGTTAGATACATTGTATTCAACAAGTTTACTTATCACTCCTCTTTGGCTCTTCTCCTTACCATCTCCTTTCATTATATAACATAAAAAATGTTTTTAAAAACCTTTTCATCAAAACTGATCATTGTGAGAACTGTGAGAAAAAGATCAAGATATTAAGATATTAATATGTCTTAATATTATCCCAACTCTTCATATTCCCTTTGTTATTGTCATTCATTTGCCTTTAGTCCGCCAGCTTCCTTGTCCATGGAAGTCTCCAGGCAAGCAGACTGGAGTGGGTAACCATTCCCTTCTCCAGGGGAATCTTCCTGACCCAGGGATCGAACCCAGGTCTCCTGCATTGCAGGAGCCTGAGCCACCAGGGAAGCCCTGAATGGACTAAAACTTTCTCCAAACTAAGGCCTTCTCTCCTTGCAGTGTCTCTTCTCTTGTGTGTTGTGGGAGAGACCAGCCTTTAGATGCTACAATTCCTGTTGCCAACACCACCCCTCCCTGCTTATACAGACTTCATTTCTCTCAAAGTTGCCCTTCTTCTCTGGGGGGAGGGGATAGTTAGGGAGTTTGGGATGGACAAGTACACAGCCCCATGGTGCGTACGCATGTGTAAAATGGATAACCAATAGGGACCTAGTGTATAGCACATGCATCTCTGCTCCATGTTATGTGGCAGCCTGGGTTGGGAGGGGAGTTTGGGGGAGAATGGATACATGTATATGTTTGGCTGAGTCTCTTTGCTGTTCACCTGAAACTATCACCTGAACCTATCGCAACACTATTAATCAGCTATACCCCAATACAAAATAAAAAGTTAAAAGCAATTTTTTTTTTTTAAAATTGCCCTTCTTTTGAATGTCATATCAATTTCTAATTATTGGAACAAGCTAACCCTTCCTTCAGGAAGCAACAGTTAGAACTGGACATGGAACAACAGACTGGTTCCAAATAGGAAAAGGAGTCCGTCAAGGCTCTATATTGTCATCCTGCTTCTTTAACTTATATGCAGAGTACATCATGAGAAACGCTGGTCTGGAAGAAACACAAGCTGGAATCAAGACTGCTGGGAGAAATATCAATAACCTCAGATATGCAGATGACACCACTCTTATGGCAGAAAGCGAAGAAGAACTAAAGAGCCTCTTGATGAAAGTGAGAGAGTGAAAACGTTGGCCTAAAGCTCAACATTCAGAAAACTAAGATCCATGGCATCTAGTCCCATCACTTCATGGCAAATAGATGGGGAAACAGTGGAAACAGTGTCAGACTTTATTTTTTTGGGCTCCAAAATCACTGCTGATGGTGATTGCAACCATGAAATTAAAAGACGCTTACTCCTTGGAAGGAAGGTTATGACCAACCTAGATAGCATATTTAAAAGCAGAGACATTACTTTGCCAACAAAGGTCCATCTAGTCAAGGCTATGGTTTTTCCAGTGGTCATGTGTGGATGTGAGAGCTGGACTATAAAGAAAGCTGAGCACCGAAGAATTGATGCTTTTGAACTGTGGTGTTGGAGAAGACTCTTGAGAGTCCCTTAGACTGCAAGGAGATCCAACCAGTCCATCCTAAACGAGATCTGTCCTGGGTGTTCATTGGAAGGACTGATGTTGAAGCTGAAACTCCAATACTTTGGCCACCTCATGCGAAGAGTTGACTCATTGGAAAAGACCCTAATGCTGGGAAGGATTGGGGGCAGGAGGAGAAGGGGATGACAGAGGATGAGATGGTTGGATGGCATCACCGACTCGATGGACATGGGTTTGGGTAAACTCCGGGAGTTGGTGATGGACAGGAAAGCCTGGTGTGCTGTGATTCATTGGGTCGCAAAGAGTAGGACACGACTGAGTGACTGAACTGAGCTGAACCCTTCCTTGAGCTTTGTGTGTGGGGGTGGAGGAGATGTGCCAAAGTCACATGGGTGCTTTAGGAATTTAACAAAACGTGGAGAAAGAAGTTTCTCTCTGGAGTGTCTGTGTGCATGAGAGCCACGTCACTCCAGTTTAGACGGAAAACATGAGGAGACTAGATGGATTTTAGAGCCATTGTTGACTGGAGGCTCCTTGCAGGTAGGGTTGTGTCTGGCTTTGTATTTCCAATGCCTGGCATTTGGGCTTTCCTGGTGGCTCAGACAGTAAAGAATCTGCCTGCAATGAAGGAGACCTGAGTTTGACCCCTGTGTCGGCAAGATCCCCTGGAGGAGGGAATGGCAACCCACTCCACTAAACTTGCCTGGAGAATTCCAGGGACAGAGGAGCCTGTGGGCTACAGTCCATGAAGTTGCAAAGAGCTGGATATGACTGAGCAACTAACACTTCTTTTTCTTTCCAGTGCCTGAAAGGTGTCTGGCTCTTTGATGTACATTTGCTGTCTTCCTGATGATGAGTAACCACACAAAAACACTATCCTGATGCTCTTAAATAATTCACCTGGGTCATTGGCAAGCATTTTTGCTTCCAGACAGACCTGCTCTTATTCTCAGCATCAGACGCATTATTATTATTAGAAAGTTTGAAAACATGGAAGGAGGAAGGTTACAGTGCTGCGGGACCTTGACTTTCTAACATCTGCTGACAGTTTATCCCACTAAAAGGAGGCCACCTGACATATTTTTGGCTTGCCCGGCTGACAGTTTCAAAGCTTAGAAATAGAAGACAGTCCAAGGAGGGTTGATACTGGTCTCAGAGGAGGAAATGCTCACCGACAGAGAAGGGATGGGAATTGGGAAAAGTGACTTTGTCTCCCTGGCATGTGTACCACTGACTAAAATAAACATGAATATGGTCATACACGTGTTCCAGCCTTTAGGAGGGCAGATATCCGAAAGTTCAGAGAAAGCATTGTCTTGTGGGAAGAGACTTCAGAAGATTAGAAACATGTGTAAAATTCCTTCCTGTGCAGAAACTCCGAAGAGGAGGTGAAGGTTTGGCCTTCAGAGTTCCCCGTGATAAGGATGCCAACAGCAGCTGATGTCACGTTGATCACTGGTCTAAGCTCCTCAGGACAATCCCACAAGATAGGTATTATTCTTCCTTTTGCAAACAAGGAAGTTGAATCACAAAGAGGGACTCACTTGACATCACCCAGCTAGTAAGTGGCAGGGGTTAGTTTTCCACCCAGTAGTTCATTTTCAAAGACCCTAAACCACCACCTGAATATGTCAAGAAGCCCAAACCCCACATGAATGGAGGCCTTTCTGAATAAAGCGAACAGCCCAGGGGCGGGCCACTTGTTCATGGGTTGCCACCAGGCGGCAAGAAGACCGGGTTGCTCAGGTCTCATTTAATTTTCTTTATTCTTTAAGAAAAAAAAGTGTCCAAGCTGAAAACATTCCCAGGAGAGAAACAGAATCCTCCAAAAGACTGTAGCTTGTCCAGCTTAACTCACTGAATTACATCCCCCTGCACAAAACAACTTGCTGGAGACCTTGAGGAAACATTGTAAGAGCTGTTGAGATCCAAGAAAATGAGAGGCAAGCAAGTGCCCTCGTTGTTTTAAAAAAGGAAGAAAAGGTTAGGAAAACAACAGATCTGTGACTTGAGGTCAAAACCTTGAAATACTCAAGAGAATATAAAAAAGAGTTGGGGAAAAAAGGGGTGATTTTTAGAAGGCACGTTTGGTTCACTTGAAGACGTGTCAAGGCCATGGAGTATTTTAGTTGGTGTGGTTCTGAGACCGTGCTCGAGAGGAAGATCACTGTGTCATCACCACGTTTATCACCATCAAGGCCTTGCAGCCATCAGTCATCCAGCCAGGTGCTGTCTCGAGCACTCGGCTTACATTGCTGCATTTCATCCTAGAACCAACCATCCTGTAGCAAAACTATCGTCTCTCTCTCTCTTTCCTTAATATATATTTTACTGACATGTGGTTGTTTTGTTGTAGTTCAGTCACTCAGTTCTATCTGACTCTTTGCAACCCCACGGACTGCAGCATTCCAGGCTTCATAGTGTGTTAATTTCTACTATACAGCAAGTCTATTCAGTTATATATATACATATACACATATTCACATTTTTTCCTATTCTTTTCTATTATACGTTATTACAGGGTATTGAATATAGTTCCATATGCTGTATAGTAGGACCTTGTTGCTTATGCATTCTATATATAACACTTGCATCTGCTAATCCCAAACTCCCAATCCTTCCCTTCCCAACCCACCCTTCCCCTTGGCAACCACAAGTCTGTTCTCTATGTCTGTGAATCTGTTTCTGTTTCATAGATACGTTCACTTGTGCCCTATTTTAGAGTCCTCATATACGTGATATCATATGGTATTTGTCTTTCCATGGTCTCTCAATCTTAACGCACTGATCAAAATTTCTCAACTTTGTGGACAAAAATAAAATAGAGAAGTTGTCGGTATGATTGGAGGATTTGTAACTGATTCTTGGAAAAGAGACTGTACCTAAATAAACACAGCTGGGTGAGCAACTACACTTAAAAAGAGTTGCAGCCTTCTGTTCTTGTTACTATATACAGTTTCATATTTTCATCAGTTACTCAAAGGAATCAAAGATTTTTCAGATGTAGTATAATAGTAGGGACAGATAATATTAGAAATAGAATCGAGTGAAAAAGCTCAATAATCTAGAACAAGAGAAGGGAAGCAATCAACTAGAAACAAAAAGCACTTCAATTAGAGATTGGGCGTTTTTTTTAAGCTACATAACACAGTTTGTATTATTGAGTTACTGAATCTCATTGTGAGAAGGAATTTCCGGCTCTCTAGCTCATCCAAGCAGTCCCACTCAGTAGTTCTCTAGGCCAATGTTTTTCCATCCTCATGATATGGCCCTGGAAATGAAATCAATTTAGTGGATAAAGTTCATCATTTTAAAAAAGTAAAAAAAAACAAACCCAGTGCACCATTTATAGCAATTATTAACAATAGTAGTTAGACTTTTGTTTCCATTTTATTCTCAATCATGTTTACATCTATATGGTGGTGATATAAAATATATTTTCTATTGGCTATACACACTATATGTAGTATATATTATATAATTATACTATATATGATTATACAGTGTAATATACATACTATATATGATACTATTGGCTTTTCCAATGGCTCAGCAGTAAAGAATCCACCTGCAGTGCAGGAGAGGCAGGAGATGTGGGTTCAATCCCTGGGTCAGGAAGATCGCCTAGAGGAGGGAATAGGCTACCTTCTCCAGTATTCGTGCCTGAAAAATCCCATGGACAGAAGAGCCTGGCAGGCTGCAGTCCATAGGGTTGCAAAGAATCAGACACGACTGAGCGACTAAGCACACACACATACGTGCTACTATATAATTATTTAGTATAATGTACTATATGTTTATATATATAGTATAATTATTTACACTTGTATTTAATATATCATTTATATTAATATAATTGTTTATAAAATGTAAGTGTATATATTTATATAGTATATATATATTTTTATAGTATAATATATTGTTGTTTAGTTGTTAAGTCGTATCTGACTCTTCGCAACCCCATGGACTGCAGCACACCAGGCTTCCCTGTCCTTCAATATCTCCTGGAGTTTGCTCAAACTCACATCTATTGAGTCAGAGGTGCAATCCAACCATCTCATCCTCTGTCACCTCCTTCTCCTCCCAGCCTCAGTCTTTCCCATCATCAAGGTCTTTTCCAATGAGTTGGCTCTTCATATCAAGTGGCCAAAGTACTGGAGCTTCAGCATCAGTCCTTCCAATGAATATCCAGGGTTGATTTCCCTTAAGATTAACTGGTTTGATCTCCTTGCTGTCCAAGGGACTCTCAAGAGTCTTCTCCAGCACCACAACTAGAAAGCATCAGTTCTTCAGCTTTCAGCCTTCTTTATGGTCCAGCTTTCTCATCTGTACATGACTACTAGAAAAACCACAGCTTTGACTATAGGGACCTTTGTCAGCAAAGTAATGTCTCTGCTTTTTAATATGCTGTCTAGGCTTGTCATAGCTTTTCTTTCAAGGAGCAAGTGTCTTTGAATTTCATGGCTGCAATCACCATCTGCAGTGATTTTGGAGCCCAAGAAAATAAAACCTGTCAGTGTTTCCACTGTTTCCCCATCTATTTGCCATGAAGTGATGGGACCAGATGCCATGATCTTAGTTTTTTAAATGCTTAGTTTTAAGCCAGGTTTTCACTCTCCTCTTTCACTTTCATCAAGAGGTTCTTTAGTTCCTCTTCACTTTCTGCCATAAGGGAGGTGTCATCTGCATATCTGAGGTTATTGATGTTTCTCCCGGCAATCTTAATTCCAACTTGTGCTTTGTCCAGCCTGCCATTTTGCATGATGTACACTGCATATAAGTTAAATAAACAGATTGACAATATACAGCTTTGCTGTACTCCTACCCCAATATTAAACCGGTCTGTTGTTCCATGTCCAGTTCTAACTGCTGTTTGTTGACCTGTATACAGGAGGCAGGTAAGGTGGTCTGATATGCCCATTACTTGAAGAATTTTCCAGTTTGTTGTGATACACACAGTCCAAGGCTTTAGTATAGTCAATGAAGCAGTAGACGTTTTTCTGGAATTCTCTTGCTTTTTCTATGATCCAACAGATGTTGACAATTTGATCTCTGGTTCCTCTGCTTTTTCTAAATCCAGCTTGAACATCTGGAAGTTCTTGGTTCATGTATTGTTGAAGCCTGGCTTAGAGAATTTTGAGCATTACTTTGCTAGCATGTGAAACGCGTGCAATTGTGTGATAGTTTGGACATTCTTTGCCATTGCCCTTCTTTGGGATTGGAATGAAAATTGACCTTTTCCAGTCCTATGGCCATTGCTGAGTTTTCCAAATTTGCTGGCATAATGAGTGCAGCACTTTAACAGCATCAGCTTTTAGGATTTGAAATAGCTCAGCTGGAATTCCATCACCTCCACTAGCTTTGTTTGTAATGATGCTTCTTAAGGCCCACTTGACTTCACACTCCAGGATGTCTGGCTCTAGGTGAGTGATCACACCATTTTGGTTATCTGGGTCATGAAGATCTTTTTTGTATAGTTCTTCAGTATATTCTTGCCACCTCTTCTTAATATCTTCTGCTTCTGTTAAGTCCATATCATTTCTGTCCTTTATTGTGCCCATTTTTGTATGAAATTTTCCCCTGGTGTCTCTAATTTTCTTGAAGAGATCTCTAGTCTTTCACATTCTATTGTTTTCCTCTGTTTCTTTACATTGTTCACTTAGGAAGGCTTTCTTGTCTCTCCTTGTTATTCTTTGGAACTCTGCATTCAGATGGGTATCTTTCCTTTTCTCCTTTGCCTTTTGCTTCTCTTCTTTTTTCATGTATTTGTAAGGCCTCCTCAGACAACCATTTTGCCTTTTTGCATTTCTTTTTCTTAGGGGTGGTTTTATATATATATAATTTTCCATAGATTGTGGCTGAAAAATTTGAAAGCCACTTCTATGGCCCATTCTTAAATAACTTTCTTTCATTGCTTCATTGATATGACGCTGTCTACATGGAAATCTTCAGACTTCTACTTTGTCTTTGTACTGATCTGACTCATATGAGGATTTTGTTCTAGTAATATTGAATTTAAATTTGTCTCAAACTTGAGCACATCAGTTGTCTCTCAGCTCTACCACACACTGGCTAGGTGATCTCACTCAAACCATTTTACGTCTTTAATCCAAAATATCCTAATCTGCAAAAACACAAATATCACTACTAATAAAGCAATAATGCTTTCCAGATGTAATGTGACAGTCAAATCTTTTTTTTTTTTTTATTCTAGAGAAGGCACTTTTAAAACCTCAAGATTTTACAAATGCTATTCTTCTTCATAGTTCTTAAATTCACTTTGGACAAACTTAATCTTGTCAACACCTCAGCTATTCGGAGACAGCTCTCATGAGCCCTCTCTCCAGGCTGTCCAACTACTCTTCAGAAACTCACGGTTCGGAGTCCGCAAGTCTCTCCAGCCACTCTCTTCTAAACGCACTCCAGTTGTTATATGCTTGTTCTGCTTCCCTGGTGGCTCTGATGGTAAAGAATCTGCCTCCAATGCAGGAGACCTGGGTTCAATCCATGGGTCGGGAAGATCCCGTGGAGAAGGGAATGGGTACCCACTCTAGTATTCGTGCTTCGGAAATCCCACAGACAGAGGAGCCTGGCAGGCTTCAGTCCATGGGGTTGCAGAGTTGGACACGACTGAGCGACTAACCCTTTGATTTTTTCATTATTCTGCTTTGTTTATTTTCTCCTGGACACTCTCAGTTTACTCTCCTGGATTCTCATTTTAAAGTGAGTATGCAACATAACAAAACAAAAATGACATGCAAGAAATATGAACAGCTGTGTCGGGTGAAGGAGCTTATTGGCAATTAATTTGTGTTTCAAAATTGCTTTTAATGTTAATGTAGACCCATCTTCCATAGAAATAAAGCAGACTTCCCAGAATCCAATACCAAATTTAAACTGGTAATCTCAGAATGTGATAGAACAATTGTATCCCTTGTTCAAAAGATAAAATGGCACTAAAAAGTTTTGTTTTTAGTGATATGCTTATAGTTTAAGACTCCCAAGTTTGTCTGTTTCGTGTTTTTGTGCCTGCTGGTGAGCCATATCTCTACTATCTTGGGTTTTTGCCATTAGTTTTTTCTGACCTCAGAAAAAAAAAATGTTAGCACTTAACATTTGTCCTTGTTTAATTTCATCTTGTTAGATTCAGCTCATTGCTCCGGCCTGTCAAGATTGTTTTTCATCATTATTCTGCCATATAGTCGTCTGCCTGCTCCTCCCAGCGCTGGTCGCCCACAGGCCAGAGTCACATGCTCTCCACACCTTCCTCCCATAGCCCCAGAGGAAAGACAGCCCCTGGCCAGGCAACATGAAGGAGCTAATGATCAGCATCATTTTGGGGGCGATCCTTCAGCCAGTTTATCATCCTTCTAGTTATGCTTGTGTTATTTTAGCCCATTTTCCTCCCTATGTTTCATAAAGATAATGAGAAGTAAGATCTTATGGAAAAACCCAAACGAACTTTTTGGCCAAACCAGTATTTACTTTTCTTACTTAGCTGCCAGGAAGCCCGGGGCCTGGGCCAATCATCCCTTTTTAATGGGTTTGTGTACTAAGTCGCTTCAGTTGTGTCTGACTATTTGCGACTCTATGGACTGTAACCCACCAGTCTCCTCTGTCCACAGCATTCTCCAGGCAAGAATACTGGAGTGGGTTGCCATTTCCTACTCCATGGGATCTTCCCAATCCAGGGATTGAACCAGCATCTCTCTCTTAAATCTCTTGCCCTGGGAAGCGAGTTCTGGTTTAAAAAAAAAAAAAAAAAACTTAAAAAAAATTATTTATTTATTTTTAGCTAAGCTGAGTCTTTGCTGCTGTGCACAGGCTTCTCAGCAAGGTGGTCCCTCTTGTTGTGGGACATGGACTCTAGGGCCTGCAGGCTTCAGTAGTTGCAGCTCGCAGGCTCTAGAACTCAGGCTTCAGTAGTCGTGGTGCATGGGCTCAGCTGCCCCATAACATATGGAGTCTTCCCAGACCAGGGAATGAACCCATGTCCCCTGCATTGGCAGGTGGATTCTTAACCATTGGGCCGCCAGGGAAGTCCATAAAATATTTTTAAGGATTATGTTTCTATAATATATGTAATTTGAAATTTGGGCTACATAAATCTTACTTGGAACTGTTCTGTATCTTGCATATTTCACATGGCGTTATTTCTATACACGTGGCCACAGAAAAGCAAAACACGAGGGAGCTGCCATATTTTGAATTTTGTTTCAAGTAAAACTGTTCAAATCATTAATGTATTCTGCTTAACTATAGATCCTTCAATAACACAGGTGTACATTTGGCTTTGGGAGGAAGACAGAGGTGCTTTGGTGGAGAAATTGGTACTGATGCTCCATCTTACCATGGAAGATAAACACAGAAGCCAACAGAAGTTTTCGTGAAATGATGGAGTTAAAGTGGTATTTTGGTTCAGCCCATGGTTGACTTTTAAAAAAATATTTATTCGTTTATTTGGCTGCATGGGGTCTTAGTTGCAGCATGCGGGATCTTTGTGGCCTCATGGGGGATCTTTCCTTGAGGCCCGTGGGCGTTCTAGTTTCGGTGCATGGGCTTAGTTGTCGTGCACCAGCTTAGTTGCTCAGTGGGAGGTGGGATCTTAGTTCCCCGACCAGGCATCGAAACCACATACCCTGTATTCACTGCAAGGGGGATCCTTAACCAACCGACCACCAGGTAAGTCCCACTTGATAGACCTTTTATTAAACGTTTAAAGGTGCTGTCACCACATGAATTTTGCCCCCTTCACTGTGATGCTTTTATGTGAAGGGAGAATTAAGCACTGGCCTTGAGGGTTCTCTCCTTCTAGCTTCCTGGTCGGAAGCAAATGAATATATTTCTCTGAGATGCCTCAGACTCACACAGACCTGGGCCCCCACACGTATTAGAGGTGTGTGCCGAGGGCTTTAATACTTTGGTAAGAACGCTGGCCAGACTTTGGGTTGAGGGGCGCTGCCCAAGAGGCTGACTTCTCCTGTGATGTAACCAGAAGCCAGTGAACAAGGCCTGTCAGTTTCAGGGGCCCGTTTATTAGGAGAAAGGGCTGTTTCACCAGATCGTGATGGAACTCTGTGGATCTGAGGGGAGTGTGGGCCCAGCTCTGGAGTTGAAGGTCATAAAGCAAAAGAAGGAATTTGTTCTACAGAAATGGTCTATAAAAAGTGAGCCAGAGAATCATCTTTGGACTTTGGTCTTTGTAGGTGCCATGAAACATATTTTTTAAAAAAACTCGAATTTGTTTTAAATTGATTAGAAACATTTATTGCCATAATGACAGCATTTTTTTTTAAAATCGGAGGATAATTGCTCTATAATGTTGTATTAGTTTCTGCTGTACAACAAAATGAGTCAGCTCTATGTATACATATATTCCCTTCCTCTTGAGCTTTTCTCCACCCCCATCCCATCCCTCTAGGTCATCAGAGCCAGGCTCCCTGTGCTACACGGTACCTGTGCACTAGCTGCCTGTTTTACACGTGGTGGTGTGTTCGTGTCAATGCTATTCTCTCAGTCTGTCCCGCCCTCTCCTCTCCCCTCTGTGTCCACAAGTTCGTTCTCTACATCTGCATCTCTATTCCTTCCCTGCAAATAGGTTCATCAGTATAAAAAAAAAATGTCTAAATCTCGATGAAGGGGCTTCTCGTACAAGGATTCTGGTATTCTCCATCATCAAGGGAGGGTAGGGTTGGGATCCTAAGAAAACAATCTGCTTGTTTTTGACGCAGATAGAATAAGAGGTTTGGGTTGGTTCTATAGGGGAAAAATTACAGAACCCTACTAGTTGTGACTGCCTCCGAGATGGGACAGAAAAAGGCAGTGTGAAGAGTAAAAAAGTGAAGGATGATATTTAGGTACGCAAATAAACATACTCTTCATTTTTAAATCTTTTGGCTGCTTAGAGGGGCATGTGGGATCTCAGTTCCCCGACCAGGAATCGAACCTGGGCCCCCTGCAGTGGAAGCGTGGTGTCTTAACCACTGGACCACCAGAAAGTCCCACTTTCTTCATTTTCAAAAGGGAGAGAGAAAAGGGAAGAAGAAAATACAACCTTAGAATTTTAAAATGTTCTTTAATTTGGAAAATGGTCTACCATGGATGGAAGGGAAATGTTTGACAGGGTTCAGTAGTGAGGTACCCTTAACAGATAGCCTAACAAAAAGCATGGTACTGTGCTATGCATCAGAGCTTAGCAAATATAAGATGAATCCTACCCTCCAGAGGTTTAGAGCTAGGTTGGTAGAGAAGACAGGATGCACAAAGTTGATCAGTTGCAATGCTGGACAGTGGGGGGACCAAGTGGCCACATAAGGATAAAGAGTATACGTGGTATAGAATCCTAAACAAAGGCTACAAAACAGTCCTAAATGAATTATTTGAAGACTTATCTTTGAGACTTATTCTTGGCTTTCAATCACAAGATAGAAATGTTTGTGTTTTTTGAAAAGAAAAAAGGGAATTTTTAACCAACCCCCAGATACGCCTCTGTACTTCTGTAGTCATATGTGATTCTATCTCTGCTAATCATTTATCTCATAGTTTTGTAATTACCTGCTCATGCTTTAGTTTCCGTTTCCAGCTTTATGAAGGCAGACGCTACATGTTATTCATCTTGATAGCCCAGCCCTGTGCATGGCTGCACTTGGTGTGTAGAAAAGATTGGCTAAGGAGCGGATGATGCTAAAAGGGCATTTTCAACATGTCTAAGATTGATCGCTATCTTCCCTGTTTTAGATACAGGTTATATTTTTCATTAATACCTTTAGAAAGTCTTTAAAAACTGCTCCTTTGCCTCCATAAAAACAACTTCCAAATCTTATTGACTCTTCTTTTTACTTCTATTTCTTCCCATCAACATCACTGGCTCCATCACCCTACTTCAGGCATGCCTCATTTTATTTCTGGATTATTACAACAAACATAGTTCTTCCTACTTCACACCGTTGTTCAATCTGTCTCTCTAGTTTTGGATGTTCTGCTATCCCTCTCTATCTGCCCAAAGTACACCTAATCTCTAAAATCGACCAGCTTTTCTTGCTTCTAGTTGAAATACCTCTCTCTGCCCTAAATTCTAGTAACCTGGCTTTAATCTCCCTTCCGAAAATAGCTGTGATTTATTGCTATGCATCATTATACATACATACATTATACATTATACATGGGCTTCCCTGGTGGCTCAGACGGTAAAGAATCTGCCTGCAATGTAAGAGAGCCAGGTTTGATCCTTGGGTTGGGAAGATTCCTTGGAGAAGGAAATGGCTATCCACTCCAATATTGTTGCCTGGAGAATTCCATGGACAGAGGGGCCTGGTGGGCTATAGTCCATGGGATCGCAGAGAGTCAGACATGACTGAGTGAATAACATATACATACATGATTATACAAAGACACCAGTCCTTACAATATCCTTGTGAGAAATACAATCATCTCCCCATTTCATAGATGGGAAAACTGAGGCTCATCAACATTAATTAACTTGCCAAGGCTATACAACTTATTTGCTGTCTGACTTCTTTCTTCTACCTCCTGCCACCTCACCCCAAGTATTAAATAAAATGTTAACTCCTAGAGAAGAGAGATCCTGCTGATATTTTCTTGCATCATCCAACTCTGTAAGCACTTTTTTTTTTTTTTTTTTTTTTTTGCAAATAGTAAGCATTCAACTGTTTGTTTTAAAGTCCTGTTTTTCTGTACTGTTCTTTAATGGGAGAATGCAGGAAAGTATAATTGGGTAGAAAAACAAGCACCAAAGCATTCTGTTTTTCTAATGGAAGAAAGTACATGGAAGCACAGAGAAGGAAGCAGGTCAGCAAGCCTGCTATATGTACATAAATGTCTATCAATTTCCCATTTTAAAGTAAATTAAAGTTGAATTCAAAGAAAATTGTGAAAGTGTTCTCTTTCCTTATACTGACTCTCCCAGAACTCCAGAAATCTGTAGATTTTTAAATAAATTTTTTGTCTCTGCGGTATTACAATGCTCACTACAATAACAATTTTAGTATAGCCAATGTCTACCTACAAACACCAGTCAATGTCAACTGAAACTTGTGACCAAGGCCTAAAAAAGGGACAAAAGTTGTTAATAAGTTACCAAAGGGACATTCTCCATATCTCCCTTTCAGAGACCTCTAAAAATGAAGAAAATGTCCCGGGACAGACTGGGCTGGTGAACTTGGCTGGTCCTTCCTCTCTGAGGATTCCGTAGAGGTTGAGAAACACTCTTCCAAGGCTGCTTTAGAACCTGGAGGGACGCAGGTGATGTGGCTGCGGTCACCATCTCGTGGCGGACTTGGTCCATGTCGTCCTAAGATGTTTGTCGTCCTAAGTAGCCCATTCTATGCCTTCATGGCTAAAATAAAACTAAACATATGTATAACTTTCTAGTTGGAAGAAATCTGAGGGACCATTTAATTCAAGGCTTTTATTTTATACCAGCGGCAACCCAGAGAAGTGAAGTGAATTACCAAAGGACACAGAGCTGTTGATTTAAAACCATAAAACCCACATGAAAGAGACTTTTCCTGCATGTGACATTAATGTAACTGTTCTAGTTGGAGAGTCAGGGGATGTCAATGTAACTATTTAGTCACTTAATGTATCAAGTCCAGCCAAATTGCTAGTGTGAAATGACTCCAGTAGATTTAAGCAAAAAGCAATGTTTTCTCCTTTTCCTTGTGCACCCAGATCAAAATGGGGATTAGAATGCCCATGGAGCCTGGGATGCTAGATGCCCTCTTTCTCACCTCCATTTTGGTTCTTATTTCCTCACAATCACACCCTCTCAAGCCCCCGCCACCCCAGGGCCACCTGGCATGAAATCTCCCCTCTTGGTGAACCAGCTCCGTCCTCTCTACCACTCAGCCCATTTTCTCCTTCCCCAAACAAACAGGCTTTGAGCCCTTCCTTTGGGTTCGACCCCGCTTACTCTCTATCACCTTGTTGAAACCTCGCAAGAGGACTTGCCTGGTAGTCTAGCGGATAAGACTCTGAGCTCCCAACGCAGGGGCCCGGGGTTTGATCCCTGATCGGGGAACTAAGATCCCTCGCACTGCAACTAAGTCCCCGTGACACAACTACTGAACCCAGAGGCCACAACTAAAGAAGCCTGCGATGAAGAGCCTCCACACCGCCATGAAGACTCAGTCCGGCCCCAGAAAGAGGAACCTCATAAGAGCATGGTGATACAGGTACAAGAATGATGTGCGTGCCAAGTTGCTTCAGTCGAGTCTAACTCTTTGTGACCCTATGGACTGAGGCCCACCAGGCTCCTCTCTCCAGGCAAGAATACTGGAGTGGGTTGTCATTCCCTCCTCCAGGGAATCTTCCCAACCCAGGGATTGAACCCACGTCTCCTGCAGCTCCTGCACTGCAGGCAGATTCTTTACCACTGGGCCACCTGGAAAGCCCTGGTGTAACAAAAATGGCAGCTGTCCTCATGTTTAAATGAGGCTACACAGGTAGGCGGAGCAGAGCTGTGGGGAGAAGCCACTTCCATCACTGCTGGGAAGCTCTCAGATCTTTAGCAAGTTAGACACAGTTTCCCAAGATAAAATGGGATAACAGTGGTGCTGCTGATGGTGTCAGCACTCATTTGCCAACTGTCCAGAGTGGCACAGGGGATGCTGTCAACTCAGCAGAGGCTGTGGGTGTGGCAGGCAATGAAGGCCATGCCTCCTGGTTCCCAACGACAGGATCAGCCTGGATGAAGAGCAGGATTATCTGTGGAGCCACCTGTGTGCCCTTCAGCTGTTTGCCACCCCTTCTCTAACCGGGAGAGTGGCCTCTTGAGAATCATACATCAGGGCTGTTTTCATTATGGGGCCAAAGCAGAAGTGTTGGCACATGACCCCTCTCTCTGTGGTGGGTAGATTGTGCCAGGTGACCCGAGTGGGTGCAGGGGTGGGAGTCTGTGGCGGTGAGAGGGGAGAACCAGTTGTCCCCAAGACTAGGAAGGGGGCAGAGAGGGCTGTGGAAGAGAATGGCCACACCCTCTCTCTCCCAGCATCAGACATCTGTGCCCCACTCACGTGGGACCTGGTGAAGCCGGGAGAACTTCAAAGGGCTAAAGCCATGCAATGTGTTGGGAGAGGTCCAGGCCCAGTCTGGCTGGAGACTCGAGACTTTCTTTGCACCAAAGCATCTGAGCCACAGCCTTCAGGTGACCTTGTGAGCTCGGAAAACCAGGATAATGAAGGCGATGGAAGACCCTCAGCCTAGTTTTCTGGGCCCCCTAGATTCTTTTCTGACTTAACAAAAGATTGAGATTTCCTCCTTCCTGGGGAGACGGAGGCTCGGGGGGGCCAGGTTTGACAAGTGTGGTTTCTCCAACACAGGGAGCACCAGAGTCCTGGCCAAGGAAGCCAGCCTCCCCTGCTGTCCGCAGAGCAGAGGGCCTCACACTTGCTGAGACAACTTGAGCAACTTGGACCCCAAACCGACATGATGGGGTTGGACCCGCGGGCTCTGAATTGATGCTTTGCCCACTGAGTCATTCATTTCATTCGGACTGTCTGGAGCGGAGATGAGACCTGACGGTCCGCCTGCTACTCTCCCCGGAGCCCCCACCCCATGTTGCCCTGCACTGTCCATGCTCGGAGTCTCTCTAGGACATCCTGCATTTATTTTTGTAATTAAAATTTTTATTGATGTACAATTTATATATTGCAGTATAGTTGATTTTCTGCTGTACAACATAGTGATTCAGTTGTATGTTCTCCAGGCAAGAATACTGCAGTGGGTTCCTATATATATATATGTATTCATACATGGGCTTTCCAGATGGCTCAGTGGTAAAGAATCTGCCTGCCAAAGCAGAGACTAGGGTTTAATCTCTGGGTGGGGAAGATCCCCTGGAGAAGGAAATGGCAACCCACTCAAGAGTCTTGCCTGGAAAAATCCCATGGACAGAGGAACCTAGCAGGCTCCATAGGGTCCATATAGTCCATAGGGTCACAAGGAGTTGAACACGACTGAGCACACATGCACACATATACATATATGTGTGTGTGTGTGTGTGTGTGTGTGTGTATGTTCTTTTTCATATTCTTTTCTATTATGGTTTATTATAGGATATTGAGGGCTTCCCAGGTGGCGCTAGTGATAAAGAACCGCCTGCCACTGCAGGGGACATATAAGCTCTAGAAAGATATTGAATTCCCATAGAATGAAGCTCATAATTCCTTTATGGTATCCCACTTATCATTTGCCTAATAGTTACTTACATATATTGGGCTTCCCTGGTGGCTCCAATATAAAGAATATGCCTGCACTGCAGGAGACCCAGGTTTGATCCCTGGGTCGAGAAGATCCCCTGGAGAAGGGAATGACTACCCACTCCAGTATTCTTGTCTGGAGAATTCCATGGACAGAGGAGCCTGGTGGGCTAGAGTCGGACATGATTAACTGACTAACACGTCACTACTTGTGTATGTTAGTCATGTCATTTTTTGCTTATTCTCTTTTTTATGTATATACAGTAAAATTCACTTTTTGGTGTACTGTCTGTGGGTTTAAACCAGCTCATATGGTTGTGTAACTATGACCATGATCCATTCAGGTTCAAATATTTCCATCCTCCAGAAGTTTCTCTGGTGCAGCCCTTTGGAGTCACTTCTCCCCACAACCCCAGCCTCTGGCAACAACTGACCTATTCCTCTTCTATAGTTTTGCCTTTTTCAGGATGTTATATGAATAGAAGCATACATTCTGCAGCCTTGTGAGTCTCCTCCATTTTGCTGTATCTATTGCTCTGGATTCGTGTCTGAGTCATCTTTGTTTTTGCCTATAAAAGTGTGGAGATGCAAGTTTGATCCCTGTGTTGGAAAGGTCCCTTGGAGGAGGACATGGCAACCCACTCCAGTATTCTTGCCTGGAGGATTCCATGGACAGAGGAGCCTGGTGGGCTACAGTCCATGGGCTCACAAAGAGCTGGACACGACTGAATGACTGAGTGCACACACACACAAGCACAAAGTGCTTAAGACAAAGGAAGCGTTCACATACCCATGTTCATGACACTCGTAGTGAGTCCAAAGTCCTTTCAGAAACCTGACTCTATTAACAAACTTCCGGGTGGGTTGGGTCCTCCAAGACGCTTGGTGGTGATTTTTCAACTCAGTGTTTCCCTAACTCGCCTGGTCACAAGAATCTCCTGTCTCCTGGGTATGTAATAAAAAATACGGGTTTCCAGAATTCCCTCTAGTACAGTCTGATCTCACTGGTCTGGAAAGAAACCTGAGGAATCTGTATCAGTGCTTCTCAGACCATGCTCACGTCAGAACTACCTCAGCCATAGATGGTTCGGTTCCACCCCAGAGCTGCTTTTTCAGTGGGTCTGGAGTGAGGTCCAGGAACCTACACTTCCAGCAGGCTCCCAGGTGATGCTGATGTCACGCTCCGGGAACCCCACATTGAGAACCACTGATCCACGGCTCTGCACTACTATCAAGGGTCTTGGGTGATTCTTGTTTGCATGCGCACGGGTGAATCCCAGCTTCAGGGCAGTTGATGGGAAGGGAGTACGGCTATGTGGGACATCTTTGTCCCAAACATTGCACTCTGGCCACAGCCTCAACCCCATTTCTCCCGGGACACCTTCTTCAGCCTATGTTGACTCAGAAGCAGAGATCTCTGAGGTTTGTTTGATTGGATCATTCTCCCCTAGGCAAGGGGCTCCTGCTGAGGATTCCAAAGGAGGTTGTGTGCAAAACCTGTCCCAGTTCTGTCCAGATCTTCACACAGGCTTGAACAATGTTGACGTGGAAACTGTACCTGAGGATGTGTATGTGACCTTAGGGGAAAACCAATGCGATTAAGGCTGGATTTCGACTCCAGGGGACAGTTCCTGGGGACGCTGAGGATTAGCAGTAACAGCTGTTGTCCTGCCCATTCGAGGAGAAGCTGAAGGGAGAAGAATGAACTTGTTTAAAGCATGTGTCTGTGCAGCTCTCGGAGGGGAAACGGTTCCATCAAGCCTCAAGGAAAATGTGTTCCTAGGTAAGTGGATGTTTTTCTGGTTCAGATAGACAAGGTGCTGATGGGAAAGACATTTTAAGATCGAAGGAGGAGAAGGATGAAATGTATGGTTTTGGCCCTGATCTGTGGGACCTGGTACTCACCCTGTCTCCTCCAGAGACTGCTGTGCTTGGTCTGCCTCTGTGAGGAGGAGACCACCTTCTGCCAATAACCGAGTCCCCTAGGGTGTTGTCTGTGTAAAGGCTTGCTGCCTTTCAGAAGGGCCCTGAGTCCCCTCAGCTGAGCATATACTTCTACAGCTCCTTGTTCATCATCTTCTAATGTGTCTGGAAATCTGTAGGAACGGCCCTTGGCGGCGCAGGGATTTTGACTTTTACTTTCTTATGGAGAACAAACCTAGTAGAGAAAGGCATTGTCTTAAGGACTCTCAGGACAATTCTAAGAAAGTCACCTTATGTATAGACCATACTCTGCACCCCCTGTGTCTGGGCAGTGTAAAGGATGGTGATGCTGATGGTTTAAGGAAAGGATGGTGGCAGATAACACTTGATGATTTGGTTGTATGGATTACCTCCTTAGTCTACTGATTTCATAGCTAATTCCACTATATGTTTACATTTTATTTTTACCTTTTAAAACCAGCCTATTGCAGCGAAGAACTGGTGTTGCTTCACATTGCTCCTTAGATCACAGTATTAAAAGAACTTTTATGTGCATAGAACTATAAAAACAAGCAGCTGTTTTTTAAAAAATGCCTGCTAGCCCTGAATATTTATTCAGAGAGCTTTTCATCTGTCTTACTCGCTATTTCTCACTTTATTTTCATCTGTGAACTTCTTTGACAGTCAACTCTTAATTCTTTCTGTTGATGGGCATTCATGGTATTAACAAAAATATTTACTCTGTAAATGTTATTTTTACCCAAATATTTTATTCTATTCCTGAGCCAGTTTTGTGTGTGTGTGTGTGTGTTTCTTCACTATACTTAGCAAGGCATAAAATGGATGGGCTTGGGTATAACTTTTTTTGCTCATCTTCTCTGTGAAAAAGGAGTGAAATATCTAAAACTTGTCAATAGGAGAAAAGACAGGAGCTATCAAAGCATTGCAAATTTAACAATCTCCCTAAATAATTGATAGTTGGCAGAAGATTTGTAGCATTTAACTCTGTAATTTGCAATTAGAGAGATAAGATGCTAAACCAAGCCACCATATGCCAGGGTGCCTGCCCATATTGGAACATCGGGTGTCTCACTTCAGCTATAATATATTACAGCTCACATTGTCCTTGGATATCAGGCAGTTTGTAAGGAGTTCACATTAGGATTCAAACATTTTCTGGTCTTATTTCTTTGATGTAATTAGCATAGCCTCTCTTTAAAAAGAGGCATTCTTACAACAAAATTATGAGAGTTTAAAAAAAAGGGTTTAGAAATGAAGCACTTCCTATAGTCTGGCACATATTTTTTTCTTTTTTCTTGCAGTTTCCTTTTTTCACATTTAAATTTTAATTTAGTTGGGGTTTTTTAGTTAACAAGTTGCTCTAACTATATTTATTGGTCATTTCCACATTGATTTTTTTAAATGCTATTTTAAAGAGATATTCTTTTTTAAAAAAATGAAGTATAATTGATTTACAGTGTTGTGTTAGTTTTGGGTATATAGCAGAGTGACTCAGATATATATATATATATATGTATATTATATATGTGTGTGTATATATATATGATATATGTATTCTTATTCAGATTATTTTCCCTTATAGGTTATTACAAAATGTTGAGTACAATTCCCTGTGCAATTATAGTACGTCCTTGTTGGTCATCTATTTTCTGTATAGTAATGTGGCACATCTTTTTGATCTTGAGCACTTGCAATCTGGGAAGGGGGCACCAAAGGTATTTCAGCTATAAAGGCAGTGTGGGATTCAGTCAGGTCAGGCACATTCAGAAAGACATCACCTCCTTTTCCTAAACAGCCTCTGGATTGAAGCTGCTGTTTCTTGGGACGTGGGAGAGGGCAGGATGGGGATGCCCGCCGCCCTCACGGGCTGGGCCTGCGCCGCCCTCTGCCTGGTGTCCAGCACCTCCGCCTTTTCCCATGGGGCTGGCCTGGTGGCCTGTGTGGACATGCAACCCAAGCACATTCCAGCCCGGCTGCAGAGCCCCGGGACCCACCACATCACTGTCCTCACCGGCAGTTCTTCCTACTCACCGGGTGCCACGGTTTCAGGTATGTATGGGAGAGGCTTTGAGAGATCCCCCGACTCCCACCAGGAGCCCCAAGGTCCTAGTGACAAATTCCAAGTTGTGTTTGTCCCAGGCAGGAGTTTCCTGGGCTATAGTTTGGTTTAATCCTAAGAAGAAATTATGTACCCGAGAAAGCATGAAATATTTATGGTCTTTCTTTTAGTTTATTTTTTTACTGAAGTATGGTTGATTTACAATGTGATATTAATTTATGCTGTACAGTAGAGTGACTCAGTTCTACGTGTATATACATTCTTTTTAATATTCTTTTCCATTATGGTTTATCTCAGGCTACTGAATACAGTTGCCTGTGCTATGCAGTAGGACCTTGTTTATCCATTCTGTATGTAACAGTTCGCATCCGCTAACCCCAAAGTCCCAGCCCACCCCTCCCCCACCTGCCCTCCCTTGGCAACCCCAAGTCTGGTCTCTATGCGTGTGAACCTGTTTGACAGGTTCCTTTGCGCCCTCTTTTAGATTCCGCATATAAGTGATGTCACATGGTATCTGTCTTTCTCTTTCTGACTTACCGCGGGAGAAGGGATAGGCTACCCACTCCAGTTTTCTTGGGCTTCCCTTGTGGCTCAGCTGGTAAAGAATCTGCCTGCAATGTGGGAGACCTGGGTTCGATCCCTGGGTTGGGAAGATCCCCTGAAGAAGGGAAAGGCTACCCACTCCAATATTCTAGCCTGGAGAATTCCATGGACTCTATAGATCATGGGGTCACAGTCTGACACGACTAAGCAACTTTCACTTTCACTTATTCGGTATGATGGTCTCTAGTTGCAGCCATAAATCATGATATACTTGCATCGTTAAAATCATATAATTAATCTTATATTGATATTAATCTTTATAGTAGAAGAGGGTACAAATGGCCTTATAAAAATTTGTTGTCTTTATTGTAAGATATAAAGATAGTCACCCTAAACAAACGCCCCATATCAAATATGTGTGAGAAATAGACTTTTTTCCTCCTTATTTAAAACCAAAGTTATTTGAGCGGTGAAAAGAGCATTTCCTGCTGTTTTAGTTCAGGTGCCTAGAAAAGCAGAGCGAGAACTTGTGTACAGGTGGTTTATTTGGGAAATGGCCCAAGAAGCATAGATGAAAAAGAGAGAATAGGGTGATAGGGAAGAAAGAAACACTAATACGGGGTGTGAAATAGAGTGGGTTACTGCTGTGGGAAACACACTGGGACCCAACTCCAGTGATGGGCCTTTGAGAAACCACATGATACACAGTTCTGAATCGTCCCTCAGGAGGATGGAGGAAGGGTAGTCAGTGACTGAGGATCGTCCCCCAGGGGTACCCTTTCCACCATCCACCCCACGCCCTCCCAGCACACGGACACACACTCCAGAGTCACTCCTGCCTACCTTGGGCCAAGCTCCCAAGGTGTGAGCTGGAAGAAAGCAGCAGAGAAAGTCACTGATGTTGAAGATGGTAGCTAAGTGTAGACAGGACACTATCTATTTAGCTACAGGGAACTCAAGCACATCAGTGCTGTTGGCTCCACTCTCTTTTGATGGATGCTAACTCTTTAGATGGGAATTAGAGGTGATAAATGGAAATAAAATCGATTCTCTCGCTATGGTTTTATCCAATCACGTTGTTCTATTGGTTAGTGTGGGGATTAAAGAACCACATAAAATATTATCAAGGCACTCCCGCAAAGAGTTGCATGGTCTACAGTTCTAGTGCTTCTGAATGAATGTCCTAGTTTTTCTGTTGTGCTATCAATACTGGTTATACTTACACCATTTTGAAATTTGTTAATAAGATAGGTATAAAGTAGTGTCTCATTTATAAGTGTTATAACCATTGTGACTGAGCCTGTTTTATTTTCTATCTCTGTTTGTTGGTAATTTTCAGTTTGGTCATCTTTTTGTTAATTCACTATAACTCTTTGTATATTTGCCTGTTATATCTTGCAGATATCTTTCTCAGTTTATCCTTTGTGTTCTGATTTCTTCTATGTTGAGAATTTTAAGAAATCATTTTTTTCCCATTATGGCTACTGAGGTTTGCTTAGAGGGACACTCCTAACTCCAGTATTAAAAACAAAAACAACAAAAACAGCAAAAAGCAAACCATTGATTCTAGTTCTCTTGTGTTTCGTTTTCACGTGTCTTTGTTCCAAACAGAATTTATTTGGGGTGTGAAATAGCACTTCAACCTTTTCCCCCCACCTAATGAATTGTTTACTTTCTGGGGACTCGACTGGTTCTAAGCTTTTTGTTTTGAAAAATACTCCTATAAAGTCACCTAGTGCTGCTCCTTCCAGAATGTTGACCTTGATGGATGTTTTCTGTTGCAGTGGCCGTGAGGAGCAGTCGTGATTTCATGGGTTTTCTACTCCAGGCCCGAAGAGAGTCTGATCATCAGACAGCTGGCACTTTTGTTTTCATTCCTCCTCATTCCAAGCTGATAACTTGCTTTGAAGAGGCCGACACAGTCACCCACGCGGACAAGTCCCGGAAGAGAAATCTGTCGTTCGAGTGGCGGGCCCCTGCCCAGCCCGTGGGGAACATCAGGTTCTTGTAAGAGAGTTAAGTTCTGGGTCTTGGTGAATGAACTTCCACTATGAAGGGAGGGGACTTCTCCACACACTTTCTTGGTTCTGCCTCCCACCCCCTCCCCCACTTATAATAAGGACAGGGTCACTGGGACTGCCCTTACTGGAGAGTCTATATAGGTGATGAGTTTTTTAAAAATTACCCCCGGCTCCATTCTGTGTGATTATCCATGGTCTAGGAGTGTGTGACGTCCCCGACCGGGGGCACAGATGGACCTTGGCCAGTCTCTCCAGAAAATTCTCACTAGGGGACAGAAGAGCTGCAGGTAGGAAAGTCCGCAGAGAGCCCAGAGACAGGCAGGCAGACAGTGGACACTTGCCGGGCCCGGGGAGAACTGCTGACAGCTCTGTGCCTCAGCTTCTTGTCCATCGCGTGGGTCTGATCGTGACAATGCCCGCCTCGTGGGGTTGCATAAGGTCGAAGAGCCAGTGTGTGCCAAGTGCGTGAACAAGCTCCTGGCAACTATCAGCTTTATACAAACAGCATCATTCCTCAAAGTGAGATACTGGCATTGTCCTTCTTTTCAAACATTCACATGTACCAAGAAAGTGAATGTTTTTGATTTGGTTTGGTTTTTAGGAGTGGGTTTGTGGCTCGGTGGTAAAGAATCGCTGCCAATGCAGGAGACCCAGGTTCGATCCTTGGGTTGAGAAGATTCCTTGGAGGAGGAAATGGAGACCCACTCCAGTTTTCTTGCCAAGAAAATCCCTTGGACAGAGGAGCCTGACGGGCTGCAGTCCATGGGGTCACAAGGGGCCAGACACGACAGAGCACACACAGGTGGTGGTGGTCGTTGTCCTCCTTACTCTCTTTCTCACGCCCTCAGGTACAGAAGGGGAGCATGTGCCGGAGGGTGGGGGCGTCCAGACCCCAGGCTTCCCCTGCAGGGTGTCCCCTCGGCACTAGGGAAGGGGAGCGATGAGGTGTGTGGCCCCCACCCATCAGGGTCCCTTTACCATCCCTTCCTGGTGCCCTAACTCAGAGAACAGGACTAACAAGGAGGAAAACACCCGCGCCCTGATGACTCTGACCACCTGGAAAGGCCAGAACCCCCCGACTGTTGGTGTAACTGGCTTCTGCCAGGACTTTGGTTCCAGTGCAGGGTGGTGTACGAAACCCTTGGCTCTGTACAATTACTTTTATTTCTCAAAGCCCCTCCATTTCTAGTTTTTTAAATGTTTTTGCTTTTCATGTACTACTGTATTTTTTTTAATTAATTTTTATTGGAGTATAGTTGCTTTACGATGTTGTGTTATTTTCTGCTGAATAGCAAACTGAATCAGCTATATGTACACATATATCCCCTCTTTTTCAGATTTCCTCCCATTTAGGTCCCCACAGAGCATGGAGTAGAGTTCCCCGTGCTATACAGTAGGTTCTCATTAGTTATCTATTTTACACACAGTATCAACAGTGTACATATGTTAATCCCAATCTTCCTCTATTTTTAGATTTACCATAGTAGCTTCTCCGTGCATCAGTGGAAGTAGTTCAGAAGCCACCATCTCCATTGACAGGAAAAGGAGCTGCCTCACGTATCAGATGCATCTCTGAGTCCCCCACACGCTGTCACCCCAGGATCCTTCCCCACCCTAACATCGACGTGTTGATGACCCCTTTACCTGTCCACTCTCTGGGTGACTTCAGCTAAATTCATCACATTTTTATAACTATCTTCTGAAAACTTACAGTGAGAAAGATGATACTTGCCCATAATCCCTGCTTTGGTGAAATTTGGGGAAGGATGAATAAGATCAAGTAGGTACAGATGGTTTTTACTGAAGAGGGGCATTATGTATTCAAAATATTGTTTAGACTATGAATGATTTATCTCTCATTTTCAATAGCATTTACAACTCCAATAGGATTATACCATTGTACGACAGAATTATAAAATTTTCAGTGATCAGTGTAATTCAATTCATGACACACCAATAATGGTGAATGAGCACAGTTGAAGATGAAACCTTAGGAGTGGACAGTTCTCAGTCAGTTCAGTTCAGTTCAGTCGCTCAGTCATGTCCGACTCTTTGCGACCCCATGGACTGCATCACGCCAGGCTTCCCTGTCCATCACCAACTCCCAGAGCTTGCTCAAACTCATGGCCATCGAGTCAGTGATGCCAACCATCTCATCGTCTGTTGTCCCCTTCTCCTCCTGCCTTCAATCTTTCCCAGCATCAGGGTCTTTTCCAGTGAGTCAGTTCTTCGCATCAGGTGGCCAAAGTATTGGAGTTTCAGCTTCAACATCAGTCCTTCCAATGAATATTCAGGACTGATCTCCTTTAGGTTGGACTGGTTGGATCTCCTTGCAGTCCAAGGGACTCTCAAGAGTCTTCTCCAACACCACAGTTCAAAAGCAGCAATTCTTCAGCACTCACCTTTCTTTGTAATCCAACTCTCATATCCATACATGACCACTGGAAAAACCAAAGCTTTGACTAGACGGATCTTTGTTGGCAAAATAATGTCTCTGCTTTTTAATATGTTATCTAGGTTTGTCATAGCTTTTCTTCCAGGGAGCAAGGGTCTTTTAATTTCAATTCTAGACCAAAATTCTAGAAGCTTTAGGACAGTTCTAGAAGATACCTTTTAGTCAAAATGATTCTTAATGATTATATTTATTCAGGAGAGTAATTGACTTGTATCTGTTGTCTCCTATTTTAATTATTTGCTGCCGTTGAGCTTTTGTTTCTAAAAAGAATGAAGTCGTCTAAGGGAGTAACACGATCATGTCTCTCCAAGTTTTTCTATCCCTATTGACTTGTGTACGTCTTTAACTTTTTGTTTGTCCTCTCCTTTCTATTAGGATGGCCCAAGGTATGACTTAAGGGAGACCAAATCCTCCAATCACTCTGCTTTCTTTTTCCACAGTTTATCTGTAGTCCAGTCATATTTTGTTTACTGGGTGAAGATTGAATCATCTGTCGTGTCTCAACAGACACTCAGTAGAGCCCGTTCTGACAGCCACGTGGAGCACGGCTCGCCGATGCCAGCCTCCGGGCAGAGGCTGGAGGACGTGGAAGGAACCATCCCAGGTACCGCTGCCCGCTGCACTCACCAGCCTGGTTGGCAGCGTTCTTTTCCCTGTGCCTTACTTTCACTTAAAAGTGACTCCTGCCAGTTTCCAGTTCCTGGGGCACAAGCTACAGACAGCCGTCTTGGGAGTGTCAACAGTTCCTGGGGACCTGATCGCACAGCTGTGGGTGGGGGTTGGGGGGTGCTTGCAAGGTCAGGGTTCACTGCAATGAACACACTTTGTCCCGCTCGATCTCACAGATGAAGCTGGGTCCTGGAGCGCTGCACCCAAGCTGCAAAATCAAAAAATAGTCACACACCTCCACCACTCCCACACCAAATCAGTTTCCACAATATTTCACCCGTTTTTCCTGGGCCCCTGAGACTAAATGGGGAGCACCAGAAATAATCCTTTCCTTTCCTTTTTAAAAGAAAAGCTCATCCAATTTTGATCATTACTTTCTGAGGTAGGCAGATGGCTCTTTGCAGCTTGGGTTGGAGAACAGAATCAGGCTGTTGTAATGGCAATGGATTGTTTTCCTGGCTCACCACGTGACTTTAGATTCAATTGGCCCATGAACTTCTGAAAAAACAAATAAAAATAGGCAATTAAAAAAAAAAAACCTAAGCAGCTAGAGAATGTCTGATCTACCTGAAAATTCCTGGTGAAATGGAACTCATTTCAGTATTTATTTCTAGCTAAGTGCTCTGAACATTTGCCTTCATAAAGGCATCCAATCACTTGTACAGAAGATCCAACCCTTAAACCATTTGATCCCATCTTCCTGTATTCTTTCTTTTATTCTGGGCTAACATAATAAGGCCAGCACATGGATTTGAATCCCTGACTTTGCTAGTCCAGCATATCCAGGATCAGAGCCAACCCAGGGCCATCCTTTGACCAAAACCTTTGTCTTCTCCCTACTGCCCTGCACAGCTCCTCCAGCCTCTCCACCTAGATGCTGCCAAAACCAGAGAAAAGCTCTCAGGGTCTGAGAGCGTGGCCTTAAGAAGACACTGCAAACCCAACATGGGTTTGAAGTCTCTGGTATCATGTTATCAATCATGCAAATATTGCATTTGGATCCCAAGCACGGGTGGGGCTCCCTGGTGGCTCAGATGGTCAAGAATCTGCCTGCAATCCAGGAGACCTGGGTTCAATTCCTGGATCAGGAAGATCCCCTCGAGGAGGGCACGGCAACGCACTCCAGTATTCTTGCCTGGAGAATTCCATGGACAGAGGAGCTTGGTGGGTTACAGTCCATGGGGTTGCAAAGAGTCATACATGACTGAGTAACTAACATGTTTGTTTGAAGATGAATAGCAATGAAAGTGAGGCTTCAGGAAGATGGATCCTGTTGATTCTGCAAAGTCTCTCTGATGGGTGACCCTGCTGGGCACTTTGTCCTCTGGAGCTGGCAGACTCCAGTCTGAGCAGCTGCAGGGTCAACGCTTCATCAAGTTGCTCACACTCCTTCCCTCTGCTCCTGCCTGTTATCTAACCTATTCCTCTACACAAACCCCAGTGTTTCCCAAAGGAAAAACGTGTGTGTGTGTGTGTGTGTGTGTGTGTGTGTGTACATGCACATGCATTGGGAGAAGTGTCATTTAACAAACTGGAGTGAATTGCTTTAACTATAAGAAGACTTTAGTAGGTCAATGGGAATGATGAGTTTTCCCATGGGAAGATGGCATATTGTATTTCTCAAACTTATTTTCCAACAGAGCTTTGGGACTCTTTAGGGTCCTACCTGACCCCACTGGGCGTGGCCTACTTTTATGTCTCCATGTTTGCCTCCTGACATTTCCTTAAACGGAACTGTTCCTCATGATGAACAGTTTACCTTCCAAGGGGCAGTTCCAATATCTCCTTTGATCCTTTGTGAATCTTTCCTCCTTGCTTCTTGGTAGGCAAATGCAATTGCTTTCTTTAGCTCTGGTATTAAAGCTCTGACCACACTGTGATTTATAAGGTTGGGCATGTAGGAGTCTGTCCTCCTAGGTTTTGAGTTCAGAAGCAACAGTTAGCAACCTGCATCACTTTTGCATCCCCAGCACCCAGAACAAGGCCCAGCACTCAGTGGGTCTGCAGGAAGTGTCTGAATGCATTCAGATTTCAGGCAGGAGTTAAAAGTGTCATGATTTTTGCTAAATTCTGTGTGTCTGTGTAGGCTTTCTTTATTTTTCACTTCAGTCTCCCTATTTTTGAGTAGTAAAGGCATAAGAACAAAGTGTCACAATTTTTTTGTTATTGTTGTTCAAGTCAACCCAGTTAATGCCCTGACCAGAGAAACTTCTGCCAGCACTCGTTTTGTGAACAGCATCGTGGTCTCCCTGCTGACCATCGTGGTGAACATGTAGTGCACTTTGCCTCTGAGCACAGGCACCGCGCTTTACGCATCTACATCAATGATTTCCCTTTCCCCCTCTCAGCAGTTCTACACCCCATGTACTATTATTGGTCTCATTTTGCAAAAGAAGAAGCTGACACTCTGCAGGACTTGCCCCTATTCAGGAATGGGCAGAGTAAAGAGATGAACCCAGACAATGACTCCAAAACCTGCGCCTGGTTGTTTGCTGCCCTGTTTCTGGTGCTCTGGGCCGTCATGTCCGCTCATCAGAGATGGGAGAGGAGACAGTGGAGGGCCATGATGCCGCCTCTGCCCATAGCGGGGACTGGAGTTCCTATCATCACAGGGGAAACTTTTAGCATTAATCCCACGGCAAGAAAGACCTAGAGCTTTAAAAAGAAATCTAGTTTTTGTAGGATCCCACCTTGTTTCTTAGCAATAAACAGTTTGGGGCAGAAGTAAGAAAACAAAGTGGTCACAGTGGTTTCTATTTTCTCTGAATGGTGACTGTTAAGAATGCACAAGCCCAGGGACTTCCCTGGTGGTCTAGGGGCTAAGACTCCAGGCTCCCAATATTGGGGGTCTGGGTTTGATCCCTGGTCAGGGAACTAGATCCCACATGCTGCAACTAAGTGTTTGAATGCTGCAACTAAGACCCGAAGCAGCCAAATAAATAACTAAATAAATATTTTTTTTTAAAAAAAAAGGATGCACAAGCCCAGAAGGGCTAGGAGCTTACTCTCTAAAAAAGAAAGAAAGAAAAGCTGGGTGCTTAGTCAGGGGTTTCTACTACTGAGCAGAGGATACTTTTGTGCGTGCTAAGTCACTTCAGTTGTGTCCAACTCTTTGTTACCCTGGACTGTAACCCGCCAGGCTCCTCTGTCCATTGGAGTCTCCAGGCAAGAATACTGGAGTGGGTTGCCATGTCTTTCTCCAGGGGACCTTCCTGACCCAGGGAACGAACCCCCATCTCTTATGTCTCCTGCATTGGCAGGCGGGTTCTTTACCACTAATGCCACCTGGGAAGCTCCAGACGATCCTTAGTTGATGCTTTTGAGTGGTTCACACTTGATGGTCTGTCCTCAGGCACCTCGAAGACTGGCATTCAGCCCATGGTCCTAGCTGTGTGCTAATCGACACAGGATGATTTCCCCCTCTTTCTTGGCAGGGTCTCTGGGCCTCCACTTGGCTCCCAGTCTCCTCATCACTCTTCTTCAGCAGCGCACAGATGTCTCTGCTGTGGCCTTAACTGGAGCTGCAGAAGAGGACAGCTTAGATCCTGTTCCTACCAGTGTTTGGGTGACAGAGTTCCTCGGGGCTGCAGAGACTCCATTCCAAGCATCTTCACACACAGCTGCTGTAGTCAGCGATGGCCATCGCCCCAGCAGGGATGGCAGCCCAACCCTGGAACCATCCCTGGATATCCGAGGTCTGGAGAGGCTGGTGGCCCTCAGGGGCTTCTCCTCAGAGAGCTTTGCTTCCGGCTTCAGCACCTGCCACAGGTGATTGATCAGGGAGTAGGCCATTCGGGACAGCTGGAGGGGTGAAGCCAAACACAAGGGTGCCAAAGAAATGTAACCTTCCTGCTATCAGACAGAAAAAGATCTCAACCATATTTACTCTTAAGTGTATGGGAAGCACTCATTGTAGGAGGGCTGGGTAGGTAGATTGTCTTGGAAAACAGTGCTGTTTTGGCTGAGGTCTCTGAGATGCTGCTAGAAATAAAATATGAATGTAGGTTACATATTTAGATACATAAAATTATAAGTATGTAATATATAAATATAAAGTATATAAATCAATAAAAGGATTCAGTGTATCTTTGCTGCCATCCTCACTCACCTCCCTCCCCATTCCCTCTCCAGCCTCCAACTGCAAACTCCAGTGTTTCCAAGAAATATAATGTTATCACTATACACAACAGTGATAGGAAGCATAGATTTTGATTATCATACTAAGTGAATTAAGTCAGACAGAGAAAGACAAATATCATATGATATTGCTTATATGTGGAATCTAAAAAAAGTAATATAAACAAACTTACTTACAAAACAGAAACAAATTCACAGACTTAGAAAATGAATTTATGGTTACCAGGGGTGTGGGGTGAGGAGAAGGATAGATTGGGATTTGGGGATTGACATGTACACACTGCTGTATTTAAAATAGATAACCAACAAGGACCTACTGTGTAGCACAGGGACCTCTGCTCAATATTTTGTAATAATCTAAATGGGAAAATAATGTGAAAAGGAACAGATAGATGTATAACTGGATCCCTTTGTTGCACATCTGAAACTAACACAGCATTGTTGATAGATTCTGCGTGTGGTGCTGTGCTTAGTTGCTCAGTCGTGTCCCACTCTTTGGAACCCCACGGACTATAGCCTGCCGGGCTCCTGGGGATTCTCCAGACAAGAATACTGGAGTGGGTTACCATGCCCTCTTCTGGGGGATCTTCCCATTCCAGAGATAGAACCCAGGTATCCCGCATTGCAGGTGGATTCTTTACCGTCTGAGCCACCAGGAATACTGGAGCAGGCAGCCTATCCCTTCTCCAGGGGATCTTCGAGACCCCGGAATTAAACTGGGGTCTCCTGCATTGCGGGTAGATTCTTTACCAGCTGAGCTACCAGAGAGGCCTGTTAATGGACTCTACTCCAATACAAAATAAAAATTAAAATAAACAAAAACACATTTCTAAAGGAAAAAACAAACAATAAAACATGGAGACAGAGTAGGTTGGTAGGAAGAGAGAGAAAATAAGATCAGTAATGAATCGATAATTTTTGAACCTGGGTGGTAAATATTTGGGGGTTCATTATATTATCCTACATTTTTATTCTGAAAATTTTTATAATAAAAGGTAAGGAAAAAACCCAAATACCTAGTGACTCCTTCTCAGCTTTTTTTCTCTTCCTTTTAGGACTCAGAATGATCCAAGCTTTGATTCACTGGAAACTTGTCTGCCCTCGGACAGGGATGAGCAGGTAACAGCCACGTTGTACACAGGCAGTGAGTATGATATTTTTGATCCCAGAGTGGGGAGTTCCACACTGGGTGATCATAGCTATTAGACTAGTAGCCAAAATCAGTGACAAGGAGGCCAGGGTGTGATATATACACAGCATTTTTCTTCTCAATCAATACCAGCCTTTCTATTATCCACAGTGTCTCTGAAGTTATTGGCAGTTGCAGAAACTGGTGGTTTTCGTGATATGTTTTCCCACTTAGCTTCAGTTAATAATGCCTCTCTCCTCTTCCCCCACTGTCTCCTTCATAACATTGGGCTCAAAATACCATGTATGGTCCCAGAGGTTAGATCAATGGGCAGTATAAAATATACATGCTCAAAGATTTACTATTCCTTTGAAGTCTTAAAAGGAACACAAAATAAAACATGGTATAATATCCTTACTCAGATTTATTGGAACCTACAGCAAGATTCAATGGTCCCTTTTGCACGGGTCTTAGCATAAGAAGACACACTCGGAGCTTTCAGCCATTGGAGATGACAGTCACCCATATTGTCCTGGACCCTCTAATAGGACCCAATGTTTATTCTCGTAACTGGCCTCCATCCTGTCTTGGTGGGGTTTCCATTAGTCTCCTTGTCCCCATCAATAACAAATGCATATTTATCTGCTTGGGTGTTTTCCTCTGAGCTCTTTTAAGAGCAGGCATGAGCCTGGGTTTTCAGCTGCTGCCTGGGGTTCTTTAAGGAACTCGAGATAGTTGCAAAGTTCAATAGCTGCTTAGGGGGAAGACTAGCTCCTTTGATTTTTCTTTTTCCCTTTGCTTTTCTAGGACAAGATGAAGGCTTCTAATAGGACAGTGATGAGGCCTCCTTTGTACACTGTCCATCTCTCCCATCCTCGCCTCTGGTCCTCCGGGGCCTTCACTGGACATGGGGCCAGAGCAGCCCCCGCAACTCCTGCCCTCTACACCTCTGCCACCTCCAGGCCCACCACTGCTGATGGCCAGTCAGAGGCATCAAAACCCTCTGCCAGCTTCTTGCCTCAGTCAAAGCACAAGGAGCGCAGAGTGGAGGAGGGCAATGGAGAGGCTGGGGTGGGAGACTCCAGGAAGACCAACCCAAGACCTGAGCTCGGGCAGGATGGAGCCGGGGCCCCGTGGGGGATCCAGCTCAGGACTCCGCAGCTTGGCATCCTGCTCTGCCTCTCGGCCGTGCTGGGCATAGCTGTGGCTGCTGCCCTTCGTTACCTGCACACTCAGTATTGCCACAGGTGGACGGAAGCGTCGTTTCATGAGCCTGCCGGGGATGCAGTAGCCACAGGTGACGGTGGTGAGATCGTGCACGTCCGGAGAACTAGAGACAACAGTTTCGTTTTGGTCGAAGGGGAATGCAACTGGATTGCTCCCTCTATGAGTAGCAAGAACACAGTCCTCTGAGAAATCAGTGGTCCCAGGCCTCTCTGGGTTCCCCTTGGACCCTGTAGAGAGTCTCAGCCAGAACAGAGCTACTGAGAATAGTTAATGAGGACAGGGATTCACTGTGCACCCCCACCCCACCCCTGTCAGGGAGCAGCTAGTGGAGGAAGCAGCACAAGGACAGTTTTATCAACAGAGGGAATTCTTCCCCAGCTTTGTTGTCTTAACATCTGTAATTTAGCTGCCTTTTTTTCTTCTCGCAATTAGACGTTCTGTTTGAAGACTTAAACTCAACACAATGAATATTGTATAACCTGCTCATTAACTAGACTCCCGTGGCCGCTGAGCTTCCTCTGTTGCCTTAAGGAACCTGCAGAAATAGAACTTCTGTCCCTCCTCAGCGATGTCAGCCTCATCACCTCCAACTCTTTGAAAAAAAATAGTAACGGTGGAGTTGTGTCTCTCTTTCAGCCCTCCCTTTGCCTCTCCAAGCCACCCCCAGAGAAGTCTTGTTTTTCCAAATTTGAGTTCAAAGTTGGCTCTGATATCATTGACTGGGTGAGTGCAAAGGTATTTTGCCTTCTAGGAAACTCAGAAATGTGGCAAATCTGCCATGGAAATTGGTCAAAAGGAAGGAAGATTTTAGAGAGTTTGATTGCCCACATCTGCGGGGAAATATACATCCAGCACGGGGCCATAATCTGAGACCTCCCATCCATTTACACCTGATGAGAGACTAAATATCCCAACAACTAGCAGACTTCTTGCAAGGTCAGGCTGAAAAATAAATGATAATACCAGCACAGTTTTAAGAGCCTTTATCTGTCTAAGAAAGCATGATGGATGGAGACCATCCACCCTTTATGAAGATCATTTTGATTTAGCAAGAGTTCCATAGATACCAAATGGGATCAAAACAACAGGTTCGAATATAACTCTTGAATATGGTCACCTAATGTAACACATGAGAATTAGCGGCCTTTTCAGAGGTAAACCTACTACAGAGTCAAGGTCCATTTTAATGTGGAAACAAAAGCGCTATAAATTTGGAAATGATGTTTCCTGATTGAGTAGCTAAATTGTGTAGGTTGTGCCAAGAACTGTACGTATATTTTCACATTTAGCTCCTACAATAACTTCATGAGAAAGAAGTTCAGTAATTTGCTAAAGAGAAAGAGACATTCATGACGTTGCAACTCAATAACAAAAACGTTTTTAAAAAATCGGATGTGTAGGAAAGGGCTGTTTCTGTGTTTCCAGCCCATTAGCTCACTGGGCATTAGCTCCAAGACTCTCTCCTCCCAGATTCTGGTGCAGAGACATCTGTCCCTTGGCTTCAGGCAAGTATCTCAACGGGCACGTAGAGACCTAGGAGCATGTGCTGTGCTTAGTCGCTCAGTTGTGTCTGACTCTTTGCGACCCCATGGACTGTAGCTGGCCAGGCTCCTCTGTCCATGGGATTCTCCAGGCCAGAACAGTAGGGTGGGTGGCCTTTCCCTTTTCCAGAAGATCTTCCCAACCCAGAAACTGAACTCTTGTCTCCTGCATTGCAGGCAGATTCTTTACTGTCTGAGCCACTA
This sequence comes from Giraffa tippelskirchi, assembly GCF_054371585.1. NCBI lineage: Eukaryota > Metazoa > Chordata > Mammalia > Artiodactyla > Giraffidae > Giraffa > Giraffa tippelskirchi. The sequence continues at coordinate 55,850,789 of NC_137285.1, forward strand.
GGGAAGAGACCTAGATAATTGTGTTCACAAATGGAGGTGTCCTAGAAATGCTGTGGAGAGAGACACCTGTACTGTACTCCCATGGGGGCCACAGAAATGCATCCCACATACCCCACCCTCCCCAGAGATGCCCTCTCCCTGAGATTCAGACGAGACATCTCTTTAGTGGAGAGCTCCCATCTCACTAGTGGGCAGCTCCCATCTGGCCACGTCACATCAGAGCCGGGTGCATCACATATACACTGCCTTCCAGATCTTTCCTGTCCAAGAGGATATCATCCTGCGGAAACAGGCTGTTTTGATTATCCCTTACTATGAAACGAACTACCCCTTACCTCAGTGCTTTGAAACAGTGCCTACCGCTGATGGTCTCACATGTGCTGGGGTTGCCTGGGCTCAGCTGGGCAGTTCTTCTGCTCTGCGTGTGGTCAGATGGGCTGGAACATCCCAGGTGACTCACTCACGGGGCTGGCAGTTCGTGCTGGCTGCCAGCTGGGCACTCACTGGGTCCATTGATGAGCATGGGAAACAATTTGCTTCTCTGTTTTGTGGCTTCTTACTGCCTGGTGGCTGGGTTCCCAGAGGGCGTGTCCCAGGCTGACAAAACCAGAAGCTGGGCATCTTGGAAGGCCTGGCCTGGGAAGTAACATGACTGTACTGCCATAATCTGGTGGTCACAGCGATTCACAGCCCTCATTCTTCCAAGGGAAGGGCAATAGATTTTCATTTTTCAAAGGGAGAAGTGAAAAAGGAGTTGAAGATGTGTTTAATTTACTGCATCGCCAGTTAGACTGCTGACCTGCCACAGGGCTGGCATAAGAGGACAGTCTGCTCATCTCCAGGAGATGCCGTGGGTCACCCTCCCTTCAAAGCCTCAAAGGGGCCAAGGGAAGTCTCCAGGTTTTAGGATTTTTTTTGGCTGTGCCTTGAGGTTTATAAGATCTTAGTTCCCCGACCAGGGATCGAACCCAGGCCCACGGCAGTGAAAGTGAAGAGTCCTAACCACTGGATTGCCAGGAATTCCCCAGGCTCTAGGGTTTAGGCACCTCCTCTTCCCTGGCCGAGAACCCCACACCAGGCACCCTAGTGAATGTGCACAAGAGTCAGCCAGACCTCTGAGCCTCTGCTTCCGCCTCAAGATCAATGGATCACAGGACGATTTATCTCTTCTGGCTGTTGTGAAGATTAAACACATGTTAAGTACTTAGCAGTCTCTAACTAATAGACCTGCTATTGTTATTAAGGTCATTCTGCAACTGCAGCACTATCTTTAAAGAAATCCCGTGGCCACCCACACCATGATTCCGGTCCACGACAACTCCTCCCCCCGCGGCCCCGCTGCCCCAGCCCAGCCGATGGTGGGATTGCTGCTTTGGTTGTCATGGCAGCCACTGGCCACAGTTCCTGCTGGGGGTCAGACATTATTGCTGAGACATTCTGAGTAAACCCTTTTTTTGGCAAAGGTGGCTGGAGTCTCTGGGCCTGAAGTCAGGACACATAAAACCCCTGTGTCACAGTGATCTTGAAGGTCTCCTAAGCCAGACTTCAGAGAAATCCTAGAGAGGAACGAGTAGGAAGTGTTGACTTAACCTGAAGCCAGTAACTAGAGCACAAAGCCCTGAAAAGTTAGGCAGAGGACTCCAATGCAGCATCTTAAAAACAGCCTTTTTTGTTTTGTGCGAACAGCTACAGAATTGTTCAGCCAACCACTTCTTGGAGGAGAAGGAGTTTTGGGGCTAAACACACATTTCAGGGATAATAACAGAAAAACAAGTGCTGAAAACTCTATTTTGAACAAATGGTTTTACATCTATTGTGCTAATTTCATAATCACAGATCAGGAGTAGGGGTGGATCTTAACCTTTTTACATCCACAGACTACTTCTGATATCTCTAATTAATTTCTCCCCTTGGATACAATGATTTTGGAAAATCACCACTTAACGCTTAACCGTAGCCTGGCTGAGCTTGCTCACTGTCAACGCTGTCTGGATTAATTTGCTGTTACAATGTTTGTTTTCTTTTTTAGAAAAATTCTAATTAACAACAACAAAAAAAATGGGTCAATAAGCCAGTAAATATTTAAACAAGTGTCACGTTTTATTTGAAAAGTTGTCTGAAAAGAGCTGGCAATTTATGAATAAATTATAGATAGCATACCCTCTCCCAATCTTGGACTTCCGGTATTAAAAAGAGATCCCAGTCTTTCTGGAATACAGGTTCTGTGGTTTGACTTCATACCACCCCAAACTATCCCCCTCTTCTAAGAATGGTGTGTGGCAAGGAATTTCTCCTGTTCAAGTGAAATGAACTTGCATCCATTTGCTTTATTAAGCTTGAGAATTTCTCCCTGCTTTAAGCTCTTCAGAACTCAGCTCCATCTGGCCTTTAGTGAAAGTGAAAGTGAAGTCACTCAGTCATGTCCGACTCTTTGCAACCCCATGGACTGTAGCCCACCAGGCTCCTCTGTCCATGGGGTTTTCCAGGCAAGAGTACTGGAGTGGGTTGCCATTTCCTTCTCCAAATCTGGCCTTTAGGGGTTTGCAAAACCAGCCATAATCATCTCTGACTTAGAATGTCAGGAAGGCCTTGATGATGAAAAGTAGGTTGATGTTTTCTGAGTTTGTTCTGTTCTGTTTTGGGGGCCACGGCATGTGGCATGCGGGATCTTAGTCCCCCCACCAGGGGTGGAACCTGAGCTTCCTGCATTGGAAGTGCAGAGTCTGAACTAGTGGACCTCCAGGGTCGTTTTGTTCCGTTCTTTGAATACAAAGAGAAAATGTGAACATTTTGAGACTCTGCTCCTTCGAGCAGATGGGTGGAGTGGCCAAGAGAACTGAAATATGGCGAATACTTTTTGCTTTCTGCATTTCACTTTTAAAACATAAATCCTTTTTTTTGCTGCACTATCTCTGCATTCCCTAATGGGTCTCCATCTTGCTCAGAATAAAACCTCTGCATTCGAACTGGGTTGACCAGGTCTCATAGGACCCTCACCCTGGTCTCATAGGACCTGGTCCTTGGACCACCTTCTCACACATTCCCAGAGTTTTCAAGTATGGTCCAGGGATGCAGCACAGCTCCATCCAACTCCCGTTGTCTGGCGTCTCTTGTCCGGAACGCCATTCCCTCCAGACACCCACGGCCTTCAGAATCATGCTCCCGTGTTGTCTCATGACCACTGTCCCCCTTCCCACTCTCTGTGCCCCTCCCTGCTTCCTCATATTGACATCACTTCTTAGTGACATCACCTCCCAAGTCTATGCCTTCATTCCTTTGTGTGTTTTCTGACTCTCCTCAACTAGGATGCTTTGTAAAGGCAGAGATACTGCTTTATTCCTTGTTATTTCCCCAGCACCTAGAATTGTTCTCAGCCTGTAGTAAGTCATCAATAAATAATGAGGGAGTGGAACGTTCAATGTCTGTATTACTGTCAGCACTGCCTGGTCTAGACTGAACTTGAACGTGCTGCGCCTTGGGCTACTGCAGGTGCCTGAGTGTCAGGAACATGAATTTCTCTCCAAAGGTGAACTACGAGTACTGATGCCACTGTCCCCGGGGAGGACCTTCTGTGTCTCAGACGCACAGCTCATGGAGTTCTTGGCAGGGAGGAGTTGAGAATGGACTTGACTTCTCCATCTGCGCTGAACAGAAGGAAAGCTGAACAGTCTTCCAGATTCACCTGTGAGCATACTTACTTAGTCTCTGTGGTCTGGGTCAGGGTTTCTCATCCTTCACGCTATCAACATTGGGGGTCGGACCATTCTTTGCTGTGCGGGACTGTCCCATGCATTGTAGGGTATTTAGCAGCATCTTTGGTCTCTTACAAGGCTTCCCTGGTAGCTCAGCCGGTAAAGAATCTGCCTGCAATGCAGGAGACCCCAGTTCAGCTCCTGGGGTGGGAAGATCCCCTGGAGAAAGGACCAGCTACCCACTCCAGTATTCTGGCCTGGAGAATTCCATGGACTGTATAGGTCGGGGTCGCAAGGAGTTGGCCACGACTGACCGAATTTCACTTTGACTTTTTGGTCTCTTACTCTCTAGATGACAGTGGCAACCCCTAGTGTGACAATCAGAAACATTCCCAGACATTGCCAGATGTCCCCTGTGGAGGGTAGAGTCAGGGATGGGGAGTAGAGTCACCCCCAACTGAGAACCACTGGCCTAGCTAAGAGATGCAAGCACAGGCCCTAAGATGAAGCAGCAGCTCCTAAACCGTTCCCACATCCAGTGATGGCATGGACAGCATCGGGACCGAGAACTACAAGACGGAAAAATCGGAAATGGCTTTAAAGGTCATCCGACTCACTGGTTTTAGATTTTTCACTTTATTAGATACAACAATAAAAGCTGAATGCTATAGTTGGAGTCTGTGTATATTTCCCTTTCCTCCTGCCCCAGCTCCTTCTCCCTCACCCTGGGGCACTGCCTCAGAAACTCGGGGCTCCAAGAAGCATGGACTGAAAGTATTAACAACACCCGCTCCATGCAGATGAGGACAGCCAGGCTTCCGAGCCATCAGTGACAAATAAGGGAGGGTCTAGGTGGTCCTTCAACTCCTGCCTTCCATCCCAGTTTCCAACATACTTTTCTTTCCACCACACTTGGCAGATCATTTATCTTCTTGGAGTATGTTGGGTGCTGTAAATATTTCAATAGATCCAGAGAGAGCCTGGAATCAAACAGAAAAATGGCCTAGAAAGATTAATATACAGTTGCCGTTAGAACCAGAGGGATGACAGGACTTTGGGGACTGGCCACCGTGATGGGCCAGGCCAAGGCATGACCTGTGACAGGGCCCGGCAGTGGGCCCAGGGAGGGGACATGCTGGGGAAGAAAGGACCAATAGGCCCGGATGGGGATGTGCTGGCTGTCCCGCCCACTACCCACCTAGGAGCCACCAGTGTAAGTAATTTACAACCACCGTCTTGAACTCCCTCCCTCCCTTCCTCTGGGTTCTCCATTTTCCACCCTTCAAACAGCACCTGGGGAAAATCCTCCCCCATCAGCCAGAGAGAGACGGCTTCTGCCAAGTGTTCTGTTAGTTACTTCGTGGAGGAAAGAAGCTGCCTGGAAATGCATTCCACTAGATATTAAAGAATGTATTTTCCTGATTTATAGTCAGGCTAGGCAGGGTTGTTTGAGAGGCAAGGAACCAATGGGGATATCCACTTGGACTAATGATTAATTATTGTATATAAAGTGATGTTTTCCTATCAACCGACAGGCTAGAAAAAGAGACTACAGCTTGCCAGGTTAGCATCACGGGTCACAGATGTTGCCTCTGCATTTTCAGATTGTCTTATCCATTACAGACGGCATCTTCTCATTTAGAAACATAATTTGTTGTTATCACAGACAAAAAAAAAAAAGCTGACATTTCACTTGCAAGCCAAAGATGAGCATCAAGGCACAGGACCGCATGTGAGAGTACATTAAGACGGGGCTGTGCCGTCCCTGAATCAAGGACACGAGGCTTGAGCCGACAGAGCTGTAGATGGCGGCTGACTTCTGATCTTTATTATGCAAATGTGCAGCCCGAGAGCCAGGCTGTTTAACCTCATCAGGGGAAATGTCACTGATCATTTCGGGTTCCAAATGTAGCACAAGCATTAGTACTATTATGTTATGATTATTATTATTTGTAGGGCATGATGTAAGCCTGAGCCCTCTGATTAAGCTGAGTTTCTACTTACTCAGATCCTCTGGGGTCGAAAACCAAAGTCTTCTTGATATTAAACAAATAAACAAATAAATTTTGTTCTCTCTCTTTAATGCTAGCAGAGGGGGTGCTTCCCAGGGCTGGTGTCCTCCAGGCATGGCGAAGATGGTGAGAGTTTCACAGTGTCTAATTTCCACCCCCAGCTGCTGCCTCTTCTCCTGTCTCCTCCAGGACTTCTGCCTCGGTAACAGAGGTGTTTAGAGAAGCTGGGGCAGGAGAGGGGGGCAGATGTAGGGGTGGAAAATGGTGAGGAGGATGGAAAAGAGAGAGGGATACTTTCTGCATGAGATTAGAGAAGAAAGGGCCTAAGGAGGGGAAAAGATCCTTCAGCCCCAGGCATGAGTCCCTGCTATCTAACTGAGCCATAAAGCAAACTGAGAAGGCTCCCGGATCTAAGAGGTGGAGACAAAAGGAGCTTGGAATCAAGCAACAAAGAAAAGGAAGTCAGCAAGAAGGGGAAAAGTCAGAGGCAGTTGATTTGCTGCCCAGGGTGATAGAAGGCAAAGGCTGTGCCTCTCTGAATCCAGATTTCGGGACCTGAACCAGCAAGGTCCTACTTTCAGAAGAAAAGACTCTTGAAGCGGGAGACTAAGAAAGAGAAGTACAGCACACAGCTGTAGTGAAATTCTGGAGCAGAAAATACAGCCTGAGTGTGTTCCCAGCCTGGCGCTAGGGAAAAGGTCCAGCTTTAACAAGGAACCAAGGAGGGAGGCTGGTTCACTGCACAATGGAGGCACTAGATGCTTCTCTGAAGACTCTGAGAGACTCTCCCACCTAGCCCCAGACCCTCAGGTATAAACACTGACATCACGATCTCAGTCCAATTAAATCAGACTTCTTAGGAGTGGGGTCCACGTCCATATTTTTTAAAGCACTCTGGGTGACTCCATTGGGCTGCCAGGGCTGAGAACTGCTGCTTTAGATTCTGATGGATATAAACTCCACAAACTCTTGCATGCTTATTTCCTGCTGTGTCCTCTGGCATCTAGCACAGTGCCTGACAGAGAGTAGAAGTTGAATATAGATTTACTACAAAAAAGGCTAGTGGGTAAAAGGCATTTCTGTACTAGAAACGAGTATGGGTTTCGCTGGTAGCTCCATAGTGAAGAATCCACCTGCAGTGTGGGAGACACAAGTTCGATCCCTGGATTGGCAGGATCCCCTGGAGAAGGACCCCACTCCAGTATCCTTGCCTGAGAAATTCCAGGGAGAGAGGAATCTGGTGGGCTACAGTCCATGGAGCCACAAAACAGTCAGACACGACTGAGCAATGAAACAATGACAACAACTACAACTGTATATAAGTAGGTCGTTCAGGGCACCTGTGCAGAGGGGGTACCTCCCAGCCCTCCAAGAGTCCTGCTGTCGGGGGTATGTTTGTCCCTTGTTGTCCCAGCACGAGCAGACATATAGATGTTGCACGCTAGGTGTGGGTTGTTGAGTTGACATCCGATCAACAACCCTACCACCCAAGGAGTTGGTCCAGTTGTCTTCCTCTGTTCTCCTGGGAGCGCTGGTGTGACCACACAGCTTTCAGAGGAGGGGCTCAAACCGTCACCCCACCATCGGCTTGCAGTCCGCTGTGGGCCCTTATCTTTCCCCACCAGCAACTGAGGAAGAGCCAAGGATCACTTCTGGTGGCCTTTTCTTCCTTACTGTTCCTGCTCAGGGTCTGGTCCTAAGGTTTGACAGAAGTGTTGGGTAACCTTTTCCCGGAGTCAGGAGACCCGTCTCTCTGGCTGCTGGATGAGAAGATCCTCACGAAGGGAAGCGAAGGAGGAGCCCTGCGTGTGGACTTGGATCTGAGTTAGTTTGCTGGAGGAGCGTCTCATCAGCATGTCTGCGGGACGGAGGCCAAGGGACTCTGACATCAGCTGCCAGACTTGTGTACCACTGACAAGAGCTGCAGAAGGGACACGTTGGAGCAGTGTGTGGTCCTCCCACTAATTCCCGAGAGTCCTTCAGCAGAGGCTGCGAGAGAGAGAGCAGCGTTACTGTGAGGCCACTTCAGACAGTGCATGATGCCCCTGTGGAACGTTTGGGCTGCAGAGAGTGTAGGATCTCATTGTTTATCTCTCCGTTTCCACCAAGAAACAGGGCATAGGAAAAGAAAGACAATGTTGGGGAGCAAGATGGGCCTCCATTTCAAACTTGACATTGCTACTGATGAACCCTAAAACTTCTGGCAAGTCTTTTAACTCAGTTTTCATATCTATAAAATGAGGATGATGCAATTTACTGGACAGATTTATCGTGAGCAATAGATCTTAGGGCTATTGTGAAATCCTCTATTTTTTGAATCCTATGCAATTATTATTCCAGCACTGGGCTCTGAGCTCTTTGAAGGTTCAGGCAGCGTAATTTTTTTTTTTTCCCTTACCAGACTGAGTAGGTTTAATGGTGGACCCCAGAGGTATGTCCAAGTTGTAACCTCCAGAACCTGCAAAGGTGACTATGTGGGAAAACAATCTTTGCACATGTAATTGTGGATTTTGAGATGAGGTCACCCTGGATTTAGGCTGGGCCCTGGCTTGTTTGTTTATGCTCTGTCACTCAGTCCTGTCCAAGTCTTTGTGACCCCATGGACTATAGCCCGCCAGGCTCCTCTGTCCAAGGGATTTCCCAGGCAAGAATACTGGAATGGGCTGCCATTTCCTGCTCCAAGCATTGTCTTTTTATCTTTGTATCATTAACCTCTAACACAGTAAACAACTGGCACATAATAGATGCTTAAATGTAACCTTCTCAGAGCAGTCTGCCCAAACACCTCCTCTCAGGACTCCCCAAGTTATTCATTACACTCTCCTGGTTTCCTTCAGAGCCTCAAAATGATATATCTGCTTGTGTACCATCTATCTCTGAATTAGACTGCAGTTTCCATGAGATGAGGACCTGGTCTGTCTGGATGGTCAGAATCTAGAACAGTGCCTGGTGCAAAGTGGGCGCTCAAATACATTTGTCTAGTGGGGAAAGAGGGCTTTCCTCGTGGCTTAGAGGGTAAAGAATCTACCTGAAATGAAGGAGACCTGGGTTTGATCCTTGGGTTGGGAAGATCCTCTGGAGAAGTGAATGGTAACCTATTCCAGTATTCTTGCCTGGAGAATTCCATGGACAGAGGAGCCTGGTGGCTTACAGTCCATGGGGTTGCTGAGTCAGACACGACTGAGTGACTAACACACACACACACACACACACACACAGTGGAAAAAGAAAGGAACGGCGGCTATTTTATTACTATTCTTGATAGGAGTGGTTGCAAGATGAATTGGAATCCATCCAAACTGAGAAAAGTTATTTGGCTCTGACCAGAAAGGGAGTGAACGATCAGAAGCAGGTTGAGTTTCCTCCTCAAAGAATTCTGCGTGAGAACCTTTCTTTAGGGCCGGCGATTCCTAGGGCCTCCGCCAGGGGGCCCTTCCTGCTAAACTGAGCAGCGTGAGTGGTTTTCTGACGTGGACAAAGGGCTGCCTCGGAGCCTGAACTGGGGCCTCTGCGGGGAGCCGGCGGGGGCCGCACCCTCTCCTGGGCTCCGCACCAGGCGAAGGCTCCAGACGGCTCGGGCTGTGCGCCAGGCTGCTCGGTTCCAGTGGGAAAGCTGACCTTGGCCAGGAAGAACCAGGAAGAGGCACAAATGACTCATTGTCCCACATCCTCCAAGGTAAAAACCCAGCAGTGTGTGTGGCCTTTGGGGCTGGACGTTATTGCAGCCTTGGCTCATTTCGCAGCCAAAATAAAAGCCGTCGGCCAGCAACCCAGGCGCAGCCTAGGAATACAACCCATGGCTCGCTCCCCTCGTCCCCTTCCACACACTTCCCTGCCCTGAAAGTTCTTAAAACAACCTGTGTGATTTCCAGTTCTAAAAGTGGAGCACTATTTCCTTTTAAAGACTTAAGGCAGCCTTCATTTCCAGTCAGGGCCATGTGACATTTTTATGGAGTCGTGGAAGAAACTGGATCTGTTTTCAAGTCACGTGTGAAGAAGGTCTGGGTAAAAGGTGCTTTATTTTTATTCCGAAGTTTGATAGCCAAGTCACTTCCATTTGTCAAACGTGCCGGTGCCTTCAGATTTCCACTAGAGGGCACTCTTGGAAAATATTTATAATTATATATTTTATTGCTCTGTCTAGGAAGTGCTGTTTTTAAAAAAGAAGGGGGCGGGGGACACCAGCCCAGTCTAAATTTCAGAGCAAGCCCTTTGCCTTCTTCACCTGGAGCTATTCCTGATTCTTCCAGAAGCACAGCTAGAGAAGGAAGCTGGAGAACCCACAGGCAGCTGCTTCCCTCCTCCTCTGTCGTTCTGTCCACATGGGATGTAGCTGCCGGCTCCCCTCACCCCACCCCAAACCCCCTCCACTTCACAGGGGGCCAGCCCTAGCCTGCCTGGAGAATCCCCTTGGAAAGAGGCTTACAGATGCTGAATCTGGAGGCCTCTGGTTTGGTGGGGTGCCTTCCCTCACAAGCCAGCCGTGGCTGGAAATCCTCAGAAAAGTGCCAGGAAGGGTCAGAGGGGTGGCTGGGGCGTCAAACAATTAAAAATAGGGCTTCCGGGCAGGCAGCCATGGAGATCTGGCTCGATATGTAAATAAGTGTAAAGAAGAGCAAGCCTCGGTGCTAGGAGGGCGCTGCGCACATTTTGTGCAGCTAGGGCTGTCTGGGGGTGGTGATGGACTGTCTTTATTCAGCACACAGCCCAATTTATTAAAAAAGTGTTTTTCCACCCCAAAAGAAAATAGTTCCATTGAGTTCCATTGGTGTGGTGGGGGGTGGGGAGGCAGGAGATTCTTACAACATAGATTTCTTACTTGATGGATAGAAGAATGTCAGTGAATAAATTAGAGCTGACTTTTAGCCACTATAACCTTAATTCTGGAGCATATTTGATATACAGTACTCAACTTTGCCATTCCTGAGATTTGTGCCACCTTTTAGGGTTGACGTTATTACTCCTGTGAGTGACCTTGTTTCATCCTGGAAGCAGCTCTGTGAGGTGGGTATTACCATCAACATCCCATTTTACCGAAGGAAACTCAACTCAGGGAGGAGCAAGGACACACAGCAGCGGTCCACAGCTGGGGGTTGAGGCAGTTCAGTATCAGGTCAGTTTCAGCAGGAACGTTTTTCTGAGCATGCAGCGTGTGCCAGGCTGCGCGCTAGGCGTGAACCGGATGCTGCTTCCTGCTCTTCCTCAGAAACAGGTTCTCTAAATGTCAAGGCAAACCTTTGACTTCTCTTGGAACTGTTCCTCATTCTTCCAGAAGCACAGCTAGAGAAGGAAGGGGGCAGTACAAAGGCAGCTGCTTCCTTTGTCCACGTGGGCATCTTCTTGGTGTCAGAGCTCCTGTGGTTCTGGGCGGGGCCAGAAGGGGGTGCCCTTCCTTCAGGGTATGCCAGGTCGATCCAGGTAGGCCAGGGGCCCGAGACCACAGCTTGCTCCAGGCTGCTCCAGGCAGGCAGGCATCTGTCCAGTCCTCCTGGGGACCATCCCCCTGCTGACCTTGGCCCCCTCTCTGCACACCCAAAGGTACAAATGGCAAGGCAATCTGTAGAAGTCTTCTCTGTCCAGGGGTTTTGCTGTGCAGCCTTCTTGTTCTCTAATTCCTGACACTAATTCCTCTGTCAGGAGACTGGCTGAATTTGAAAGTAGCCCTAAGGCTTTCAAGAAGCAAGGTGACCGTGGTGACTCCCGTAGAGTGTCCCTGTGGCCTACGGCCTAGGGTTGTAGAGAAAATGGGGGAGCAAAGAGCCAAGAAGAGCTCTGGGCAGTGGTTCCCAAAGAGGTGCTCAGCAGATCAGCTTTTCCTTGAGCCCATTCTGAACTTCTTTCTGGGAACTCGTAGGAGTTTATGACTAAACACACAGGTGCACATGTGTGAACACACACACACAGGTTCTCATTTGTTGTTATTGTTTAGTTGCTAAGTCGTGCCCAACTCTTGAAACCTCACGGGCTATAGCCTGCCAGGCTCCTCTGTTTAAGGGATTTTCCAGGCAAGAACACTGGACTGGATAGCCATTTCCTTCTCCAGGGGATCTTCTCAACCCAGGGAGTGAACCTGTGTCTCTTGCACTGGCAGGCAGGTTCTTTACCACTGTACTACCAGGGAAGTCCAAGTTCTCATTCCTTATCTATTTTATACATAGTAGTGTATATGGTGTTGGGCTTCCCGGGTGGCTCAGTGATAAATAATCAGCCTGTAATGCAGGAGACACCGGTTCTATCCCGGGTCAGGAAGATCCCCTGGAGGACAGCATGGCAACCCACTCCGGTATTCTTGCCTGGAGAATCCCCATGGACAGAGGAGCCTGGTGGGCTACAGTCCATAGGGTCTCAAAGAGTCTGAAGCGACTGAGCACACACGCAGTGTATATGGTACAAAATACTGTTTGACTCCACACGTATGAGGTTCCTGTGTCTGTGCGTGCCTAGTCGCTTCGGTCGTGTATGACTCTTTGCGACCCTATGGGCTGTAGCCCACCAGGCTCCTCTTGTCCTTGGGGATTCTCCTGGCAAGAATACTGGAATGGGTTGCCATATCCTCCTCCAGGGGATCTTCCTGACCCAGGGATCGAACCCATGTCTCCGGTGGCTCCTGCATCACAGGCGGATTCTTTACCACTGAGCCGCTGGGGAAGCCCTAGGAGGTTCCTAGAACAGTCAAACTCATGGAGTCAAAAAGTACATTGATGGGTGCCAGGGGTGGTGGTGGTGGGAGGGGGAATGAAGACTTAGTGTTTAACGGGGACACAGTTTCCGTTTAGGAAGGTGAGAAGTCTGGGAGATGGATAATGTGAGAGTTGCACAACAATATGAATGTGCTTAGTGCCACTGAACTGTACAGTTAAATATGGTTAGAATAGTGTGTTTTATATTATGCGACTTTCACTGCATGCACACACAACCGCGGCTTGTCAGGGTGAGCCACGTAGGCTGAAACGGTGACTGCTCACACAGATATAGATTCTACCCACTCCCCACACACACTTGGATGCAGCGGAGAATCAAGTATCAAAACCGTTGATATCTGTGAACAGAAATGGATACAACAGAATGTCTCCATTTGATAGTACCAAGGTGTCTAAAAGAGTGGCAACACAATATAGACGCAAATTGGGGTACCTGGGGGGCTACTTTCTGCTTCTGAACCCTGTGAGGTGGGGGCAGGAGGGTGGGGGGGCGCAGAGTGAGAGAGACAGGAGCAGCGGCTCAAGCCTGCTGCCAGTGGTCCCCAGCTTCCGTCTCTTCTCCGAGATTCATCCAAAGGGTGGGGTCAAGCTCAGGTCTGGAAACCACAGGCCCCTCTCCTAACAAGCAGGGCTGGGGGCACGCACCCAGAGTGGAGGAAGAAATGGCTTTCCCCGGACACAGAAATGCGGCAGTGGATTTCTTGGTTCATGGCTCTGACAGGTGGCTCAGAAGGTCCCTCCACACATCTTGGCCGGCTTCCCCCCAAAGCCAGGTGAGCCCCGGAGGCGCGGGACCCGTGATTCACGCTCGCAAGCCCCAACTGCGGCGCTGCCGCCGACGCGGGTCCTCAGACGGGGCGGTGGGTGCGGGCCGCCCCCTGCTGGCCGAGGGTATGCGGCCGCGGACCGGCGAGGATGCTCTCCCACGGCCCGGGGGGCGCCTTCTGTCCAGAGTCGCCGTGGCTCGGGAGGGAGGACCGGGCGCTCCTGGGATGGCCCAGAGGCGCGGAAGTACACCTTGGACGAGGGCACTGTCCGCGGCCCAGACTCGGGACCCTCGGCGCTGTAGCTTTCACCACCCGGCAAGGGGGAGGGATTTTGAAGTTCGCAGCCGAGGCCGACCACACCCTGTGCGTTTGCCAGAACAATCCAGGGTGGGTGGGAATTCCACCCCCTCGGTGTGGTGAGGAGAGCTCAGTCGGGGGTGGCGGGGGGTTCAGTAAACACTCTAAGGAGGGTCTGTGCTCAGAAAGAGGAAGGGTCTTTCTTAGCTTCAGATGCCTTTCGGCTGATGCCTTAGATGGTTCTAAAAGGGAAAAAGGGAGATGAAATGAAAATACCCTCAGAGGGAGTGTCCCCCATGCCCCTTAGCCAGAGAGCTGGTGGTGAAGCCACCGCCTCCACCCTCCCGGGACGCGTTCGGCCCCCCGCCCCACACCCCTAGCCTCCTCCTGTTCTGCCACGGAGGATAAAATGGTCTAATAGCTATTTTTCTGTTGTGATTTTTGGCCGCTCTTCTTTTGATGCTACAGACTCAGATTTTCTCAGTTGTTCCATGACTTCAGACCACTTGCTAAACAATGTCCTCAGAGGGAAAAACAAACCTCGATTAATAAAGTGCTCATGAAAGGGCTGCGATGAGGGAGCTGTCGGGCCTCCCAAGCGGAGAACGCTGAGATGCGGGCTGGCCTGGCCTCAGAGACCCCGACGGCCATCGCGCGACTTCTGCTCCCTTCTGCTCCGTCTCCACAGAGTCCGGGGCTGCTTAGCGCCAAGTGTGATGTGGACACTTGCCTGCTGCATGGAGACAGAAACTCATTTTCCGTCTGTCAGGCAGCCTGACACGGAGCTGCTAATGATTTTCTGTCAGGCAAGGCCTGGCTGGATTTGAACCGGTGACCCAGAGGTAAAAGGCCCCGGTGTGTAGGGCTCCCTTTACAATAACAGGCCTGCCTCTGCCTCCTTTTGCCCGGCCCCTGGGCTCTGCTTCCTCTTCCCTCGTGTTCTTCTCATCCAGTTGGGTTTTGCTTGGACCCTAGCTTAGCATTTGGGCTTCCCTGGTGGCTTACTTGGTACAGAATCTGCTTGCAATGCAAGAGACCCAGGTTTGATTCCTGGGTCAGGAAGACCCCCTGGAGAAGGAAATGGCAACCCACTCCAGTATTCTTGCCTGGGAAATCCCATGGACAGAGGAGCCTGGTGGGTTACAGTTCATGGGGTCACAAAGAGTCCTCCCCCACTTAGCGACCAAGCTTAACATTTGGGGCTGAGTGGTTATTGTCCCAGGAGGGCAAGCTGGGAAGCATTTCTGTCCTGAGTGGAGGGGAGATGGACAGCCGTTGAAGGGTAGAGGCCTGCTTGATTGGCCTGAGACCAAAAACCACCTGCTCCTCCCAGGCTCTGTCTGACCCTGACCTCAAGACTTTGCATGCATATAGAGATGGCCCCCACAGTAAAGGTGACAGCAAGAAGTGTACCTTTGGAGGGGTACTGAGGCCTAGGTGCTTTGGGTCTTAACTACTCTGAGGTTGACATTGTCAACAGTTTTTTTTTTTCCCCCGCTGGTAGTTTTCATGAAGAAAAAAAAACACAAAAAACCTTTCAAGAGCCATAAGTGGAATCAAACAGCATTTGTCTGCACCTAATGCATCAGTGCTGGAGACTTAAGGGATGTGGGTTCGATCCCTGGGTCAAGAAGAACCCCTGGAAGAAGAGATGGCAACCCCCTCCAGTATTCTTGCCTGGAGAATCCCATGGACAGAGGAGCCTGGTGGGCTACAGTTCATAGGGTTGCAAAGAGTCAGATATGAATGAAGCAACTTAGCATAGCACACACAACAGATAAATAAATAATTGAGGAAATTCAGAAGACAAATGAAAACTGAGGGCTGTGTCTCACGGTGCAGGGAGAGGGGTGGGGTGATGGCGGGAGCCTGTGGATCAGGAGTCAGCAGTGTAGAGGGGGAGAGAAGCACGGGTGCTGGCCAGGTCAGTACTCCAGGTGGAAATGCAGGCTTTGCCACTTACCAGCTATGATATGGGAGCCTCCACTTTCTAATCTATGAAATGTGAGTAATTGTATGTGTGTGCGCGCTCAGTCATGTCTGACTCTTTTGCAACTGCATGAACTGTAGCCTGCCAGGCTCCTCTGTCCATAGAATTCTCCAGGCAAGAATACTGGAGTGGGTAGCCATTCCCTTCTCCAGGGGATCTTCCTGACCCAGGGATCCAACCCATGTCTCCTGAATCTCCTGTATTGGCAGGTGAATTCTTTACCACTGTGCTGCTTGGGGAGCCTGAGAATAATTATACCAATATAAAAAATCTTCATAGGATTGCAAGGGACCATTCATGTAAAGCACGGAGCAGAGCACCCAGCTTGTGGTAGATGATTGTTAAGTGTCAGCAAGGGGTTCCTGAAAGGGAGAAGGGGTTATGGGAGGAGAAGAGAGCAGTGAATGACAGCGGCAGTGGGAGGAAGAAGGTGGAGATTAAGGAGAGGTTTTTGCAGATAGAAGCAAAGGAATTTGATGGTTAGCTGAATAGGAAAAGTGAAATGGGAAGGCTGAGGGGAGGACCCCTGGACCTAGTTGCTATGACAACCCAGGAAGCTGGCTGGGGAGGACAGTGTGTAGGGGAAGGAGGTTCCTGACTTCCTTCAGGGCGTGTGGGTCGGAGTGCCTGGAGGATGCCCGTGGGTGGGGGATGTCCAAAGATGAGCTCAGGGCTACCAGGCTGGGAGCACTGGCTGACTCAGAGTGCTGGCCGGTGCTGCAGGAGTGGCTCCCCGTGGGAGTGCATGGGGGTGAGAAGAAAGATCGGAGACTGAGGTGCCTGGAAGTGTCAACATGAAAGGGGTCAGAGGGAAGGGGGCCTGTGAATGGGACAGCCAGATGCTCCAGGGCCACGGGGGCATCCAGTGAAACTGAGCAGCCCCCTGAGAGCACCGCAGTCACAGGAGGACAGCCCCAGAGCAGCTGTGCAGTCAGAGCTCGGGTCGGCTGGGCGTTAGCAAACTAGGATCCATACGGGGCAGCTCTGTGGGCTGCATTATCAGGTGGTTGTCAGCCAGACTCAGCACTGCTGGAGGAGTTGGCCAAAATTTCTGTGTGGAGTTTTTTGGAGTAAGTAGAAAAAGGCAAGATCCAGGCAGCAATGGTGGGCTGGAAAGGCCTTTCAGTTCCTGCTTGGAGGCCAGGGATGGCTGTAGGCTTCTTACAATTGAGAATCAGATGTCTTCATTAACTGACGGAGGGATTCGTGTCCAGGTCACATCCTGACTGGACTGGGGACTCTTAATGGACTGCCTAATAGATCATTTGCATAGATTAGAAGTCACGCGGAATAGACCCTGACACCTGACCCCACACATTCGATATAGTTTACCCAGCTCCCATCCGTGTGGAAACGTAATAATAGCTGTCACTGATTGGTTCTTACCAGGTGCCAGGCACTGTGACAAGCCCTTTGCTTCTGTCATGCAGTCCTAGTAACACACCTGTGATGTTACACAGTTCTGATTTTGGCTTCATGAGCAGAGAAGTGATACACATGGTATTTTGCTAAGTGAAATAAACCAGAGAGAGAAAGACGAATACTGCATGCTATCAGTTATGCTAAGCTGCTTCAGTTGTGTCTGACTCTTTGTGACCCAACAGACTGTAGCCTGCCAGGTTCCTCTGTCCATGGGTGAACTCAAAAAAAAAAGTAGAACTCACAGAAGCAGACAGTAGAAAAGTGGTTGTCAGGGGCTGAGGGAGTAGGGATAAGAGGAGGTTGGTAAAACAGTTGCTGTTGTTGTTCAGTCGCTAAGTTGTATTTGACTCTTTTCGACCCCATGGACTGCAGCACACCAGGCTCCCCTGTCTTTCTCTATCTCTCCCGGAGTTTGCTCAAATTCATGTCCACTGGATCATGGACAATGGTTTGCATCAATGGTTAGCGATGCTATCTAACCATTCCGTCCTCTGACACCCCGTTCTCCTTTTGCCTTCAATCTTTCCCAGCATCAGGGTCCTTTCCAATGATCTTTCCACCATCAGGTGGCCAAAGTATTGCAAGGAGATCTGCAAGGAGATCAAACCAGTCCATCCTAAAAGGAAATCAACCCTGAATATTCATCAAAAGGACTGATGCTGAAGCTGAAGCTCCAATACTTCGGTAAAAGGATACAGACTTTCTATTATAGGATGAATAAGGTCTGAGGATCTAATGGACAGCTTGTTATAGTTGATAACACTGTGTTGTGAAATTTGCTAAGAGACTAGATATTAAGCATCCTCACACACAAAAGTAACTATGTGAAGTGAAGGATATGTTGATGAACTTAATTGTGGAAATTCTTTCACAAACACTTCTGATAGCTTACAGTTTTGTCAATTATACCTCAATAAAGCTGGAAAAAACTTAAAAAGGGTGACAATGATGATAACAAGAATAATAACAACCACTATCACTATCCCTGGTGGCTCAGACGGTAAAGAATCTGTCCGCAATACGGGAGACCTGGGTTCGATCCCTGGGTTGGACAGATCCCGTGGAGGAGGGCATCTAGTATTCTTGCCTGGAGAATCCCCAAGAAGGGCCTGGTGGGCTGCAGTCCATGGGGTTGCAAAGAGTCAGACATGACTGAACGACTAAGCCCAGCACAACACATCACTGGCTCTCAGGACATCAGACACATCCCCCTGGGATGTCTTTTCTCTTTGGTCTGTAGCCATGTGTTGGGCCCTCTTCCTCTCTTTTCCTCCTCTTCTCCCAATTCTTGGACCTTTCAGTCCCCTTCCTCATACTGTCGACTCTGGTTCAAAATTCCTCTCATGTCAGTAAGGGGGCAGTCAGGTTCCCTGATCTCCCCGCTAGGATATGTTTAGAGACTCTTCTCAGCCAGAAGCTGTTTTGCTTGACAAGTGCACCAAGGTTTGGAAATGAATCATGCTGTCTGCTCAAGATGTGGAAGAGGTAGCCATGGTTTGCACCTCGTGCTTGTTAGAACTCCTTCAAAGTGTGATTAAAATCAAATGGACAGGGCTTCCCTGGTGGCTCAGTGGTTAAGAACCCGCCTTGCAATGCAAGGGACATCGGTTTGATTCCTAGTCCCGGAGGATGCCACATTTCTGGGAGCAGCTAAGCCTGTGCGCCACAATGAACTGCCTTAGTGTCCAGGTACTGCGAGCACTGAAGCCTATGCGCCTATAGCCTGTGCTCCGCAGCAAGACAAGCCACCGCAGTGAGAAGCCGGTGCTCGGAGACAAGGAGGAGCCCCCACTCGCTGCAGCTAGAGAAAGCCCCAGCGCAGCGACAAAGACCCGCCACAACCCAAAAATTAAAAAAAATAAATCTTTTAAAAAAATGCACAGTTCAAAGGATGAACAGCGCTGCATTCCTGGTCCCAGGAGTCACCACTGTTAAGTAGACCGCAAGTGGTTAAAAGGTGCCCACTTAAGGTCGCTTTTGTGACCTTAGCAAGCCACTTATTCCAGAACTGAGTTTCTCATCTATACAATGGGGATAATACTACCAACCTAATACTACCTGGAATAGTGCCGGGCCTAAAGAAAAAGCTCAGTAATATTACTTACAGTTATCCTTCTAAACACTTTGTATACGTGTAGTGTCCCTACACATCTGTAATATATATTTTAATTAATGAAAAAAAAATAGAACCTATAAAACCAGGATGACAAAACTGTATTTTTTCCTGAAATTTATTCTTCCTCCTACTCAACAATATATTGTCATTACACAGTAATCTACCCTTATTTCTTTGAATGCCTAAATCATGTTCTATAGTAAGAATATACCATTGAGTATTTAAACATTTCCTTGAGTTGGGGAATTGGGGTGACCTATTAGCATTATCAGTGCTCTGAAAACTTCTTTGTCAACAGATCCTTGGGCTCTTACTTCTTTCTGGATTCATAGAAGGGAAAGAGCTGAACTGAAGAACACATATATTTAAACTTTTGATGGTATGATTGAATAGCCCTCCAGAAAATTCCATCCCCATTTATGCTTCCCCTAGAAGGGCATGAGGTCCCTCTCCCCAAACCCTTCTCAATATTTGAATATTAGCAAGATTTAAACTTTCTGTCAATCTCATAGGTGAAACCTAGTACCTCATTTAAGTGAATACTTCTAGTCTCTGGCAAGACTTCACAGCTCCCCGATGTTTGGGCTACAGCTCGGTCAGGACACACCTGAATCCTCATACTGCCGGGTTCCAATGTCCGGTGTCGGAATGCGAGCTAGCTCAACAAGAGGAAAGTCACACGGCCATCGGCCCCAAGGCACGTTCAGGAAGTCAGAGAATGAACAAACATCTGAACATCCGTGAACCTGGGGGCTGAGGGGAGAAGGAAGGAGAAGGGAGGGAGGGAGAGGGAGAGCTGGTAACAGGGCAGGTGGGTGGGGTTTACCAGGAAGGGCGGTGAGTGAGAAATTCCAGGTGGGAGGCGGGCTGGGAGATGGGTGGGAACAGGATGTCTAATATTCTTTTTTTCCCCTAACATTCCATTTTAAGTTTGTGTACCCCCCCCTCCAAACTCAGTGTGTCCAGGGTTGGGTAGAAATCGAGGAACTGGAACAATTCCATGTGTGGGTGAGGAGTCTGAGATGCTGGAGGCCTCAGTGGGGTGGGGGGGTCTGGGATATTCTGGGTGACCCCCTCCTTCCCGTGACTCGGTTCAGCCTTACGACTTCAGGGCTCTTGTCTGCATCTGTGTTTGTAGGCACATTGGCACCGACCCGTGGTTAGAGTGACATTTAATGTTTAATACAGTTTCTCATCGTTGGCTCTACAGATAAGTTCTCCAGGGTCTATGAGAAACTTAGGTCTATGAGAAACATCCCTTTAAGTGATGTTAATATTTTACTCACATTTGAGCAACTGTTCTATAGTATAAATAAGATTAGTTGCTTTGCTGAAGAGAATAAACTCTTATAAGACCTTTCGTATATATCTACATAAACCAATACTATGACAGTCATAATTTGTATCTAGCCTTTATAGTAAGTATGTCAGAATTCTGATAAGGAAAACCCTTTATTTTTATGCATATTAAGTATTCACTAATTCAGATCAACCTCAGCTGATTTAGCCTGAATTGTTGAGGGTTTATTGTTCTGTCAAAATATAAAAGATGAAAGCCGTTTGTGTATCACACTACAGTCTCAACTTGGAGAGCTGGTATTTACACAGCTATGAAGCCATGCCTTTCTCTTAGTAGCACTCCGGATAGGAAGTGCTTCTTGGCCTCTTGGTGAAGATCAAGTGTAGTATGGGGGCTTCCCAGCTGGCCCAGTGGTAAAGAGTCCACCTGCCAATGCGAGAGATGCAGGAGACACAGGTTTGATCTCTGGGTCGGGAAGATCTCCTGGAGCAGGAAATGGCAACCCACTGCAGTATTGCATGAAAAATTCCATGGATAGAGGAGCCTGGTGGACAAGAGACACAGGTTTGATCTCTGGGGCAGGAAGATCTCCTGGAGCAGGAAATGGCAACCCACTGCAGTATTGCATGAAAAATTCCATGGACAGAGGAGCCTGGTGGACTATATAGTCCATGGTGTCACAGAGTTGGACATGACTGAGCGACTGAGCACAGAATAGGAACAGTAGTAAAAAAAGGACAGTTTTCCTTGTAACTTATCAATGATCTATGTGTAGGTAAGAGCTCTCATAATTATGAAGGTTCTTGTCCTACCTCGTAAGGTCAAAGTTTGGAAAATGGTATTTTGGGGGGTTATAAATCTGAGTCAGGCACTGTGTTAGGCACAGAAGAAAAAAAAAAAACAAGGACCACATTGGAGGAAACAGAAATGTAGTGATGATTAGACAAGCAAAGGTTTTAGATGACTTGAGGGACTCCTTCTAAGGGCATGTCAACAGGGATTAAGTCTAGCACTGGTTGGGCAAGCAGGAAAGCTTCCTGGAGGAGGTGACATTTCCATCAGCCTTACAGGGAAGCCAAGACAGCAAAACAAGAACACAAAGGTATGGGATTCTACACAAAGTGCGTGCATGCTAAGTTGCTTCAGTCGTGTCTGACTCTGTGCGACCCAATGGACTGTAGCCTCCGTTGCTCTTCTGTTCATGGGATGCTTGAGGCAAGAATAGCAGAGTGGGTTGCCATGCCCACCTCCAGGGGATCTTCCTGACCCAGAGATTGAACCCGGGTCTCTTATGTCTACTGCACTGGCAGGTGGGTTCTTTACCACTAGTGCCACCTGGGAAACCCTCTACACAAGGTACTCACCCATAAAGATACTGCAGGTTTGGAAAGGGCATTCTGCATTCGAAGGGTCCACCTTTCTTATCCTTGAAAAAACTGACAAGGGTGGAAAAAACTCAGATCACCTATATTCTGTTCCTTCTGTTGAGTATGTTTCTCTTGGTTCCCAACCCTGATGCTGAGAAAATCTCTAGGCAGCAAGGGCTAACTTCTAGATTTTAACAGTATGGCATGGTGGGGGGTTACTGAGATGGATATGTGGGAAGACTACGGAACTTATATCCATTTTACCACAGATAATATAAGAGGATTGGAATGAATTAAAAAAAAATCTACAGATACTTGAAAGGCATTATGAGTGCATCTGAAACCAGGTCAAAAATAAGCCACAAGTTCTCTTGTGATTTCTGAAACATCTTTCTTTAATCATAGAATTATTTTCATCTTCCACTCATCATAAATAATCCACTTCATTACTTCACCAATCCTTTTAAAAAAATTTGGTATTTAGCATAAACACTGAACATTAGCCAGAGGTGTGTTAGTTTTAACCAGAAGAGAGAAGAATAAAAAGAACCCAAAAAATTTTTAAACTTAGAAAAGAGCACATGAAAAGATGAATATTCTCACCCATTTAAAAAATAAAATTTCATAAAAGCCATTAAAAAAATCCAGGTGAAAAAATGAGCAAACATAAATATAATGTAGCTCTTTCATAAATACATTTAGACAAACAAATGCATAAAACAGTGCATGGACATATTTCAAGACATGAATAATTAAATCCCAGTAACCATGAATTAAAAATAAAATTTTATTTTATTTTTTGTCCTTTATGGAAAAATATGCACAGCATTTGTGTAAAAAAGAAATAGGCATAAACATATCAATAAAGCCACCAAAATTCACTAGGTAAAGATTATTTGAAAACAGAACACACCTTTTTAAAGCAAAAGATAAAATGTTATAGCATTTTTAGTTGAATTTTATCCCATAGTCACACCTACTGTAGGTGAAAGACAATAGAGGTAGATAAGTTGAGGGGAAAAAAATCAGTATTCTAATACTAGGCTGAAGATTTTTGTGATAGCTCAGATAGACAATTCCATTTACTCTGAAATTCCAAGAAGTTTGTAGGAAAAAAAACATAAAAACCTTTCTGTGCTCCATGTGTAAGCATCAAAAATATCAAGCAAAATTACTGTGGTTTTAGACAGAAGTGAATTTCTTGACAATAGGAATTCTTGACAAATAGCCTATTTAGCACAGATTTGTAGGGTCTGGCACTAGCCTTAAAACTTACACTGAGGCTAACTCTTGTGCAATGTACGAGTTTCAGTGACATTGAAATGACTCAGAAGTAACACAAGATAAGAGCTGGCAGTAACTAATGTAAATTTATGATATTGGTAAACATGGTGAGCTTCTAAGGAATGACTTTTTGTTATTGATAAAATAACAACAAAACAGCTGCTAAAGATATGATGTGGCCTCAGTGCAACTCAGGATGCCAGTGTCATCTGTCAAATCACGAAAAGTAGAGAGGGTGTGACAGAGTGGTGTGCAGGAAACAGAGAAACAGTGTCCCCTCATTGCTGTAATGCAACGACTTTATTCTCTAACTAGGTCGTGAAAGCTCTTCCAGCCACAGTTGAGGCAAATATCGGGTACTCCATGGCAAGCTGATGCCAATTTGGGAACTAATTGTACTTGCTGTTTTGGTTAATGAACGGTTTTGCATCTTCTGTGTCTGTTTTTCTCTCCATCTAGCTAGACAGAATGTGTATATGTAACATTTGTTTGCCTCTATGACCTTTATATTTTCATTTATTCATAACAGCAATGTGATTTAATTTTTTTTTTTAAATGTTGCAAACATTTGTCAAATCTGCCAAGGAAAATTCTCATTAATAACGTTTCAAATGCCTTAAGTGTACTTGATTCAAAGATGTAACAGGCTGCTTCTGGCTAAAAGGGGAAATTTGTGCTCAGTACATCAGTGTAACAGGAAAACAATTTTGGTCTCAGTTATGGAATGTGGAATAATCCATCATTAATTGTTGCCACTCAAACTAATTGTAACATTTCGGTGTCTCACATTTGGCTATTGGGAGTTTCCAAGTGTGCTGGAAAACAGGTAAGAAAGAAATGATGGAAGAAAAAGGGGAAACATTTGAAATATAATTTGAAAAAATCCTGAAACCCAAATCCTGTAGTTTATCTCAAAACCTCATGTACTTTGACTCATAACTCAAACATCAGGCCCTTTCTTTGAAGCAGCTTATAATAAATTTAAGACACAGAACACCACAGTCTCTTGTAATGGAACTGAGGAATTTCTGTGTGGAAACTATTTGAAGGAATGTCTTAAAAAATGATATCAACAAATGCAGATGACTTATGCTTTTCAGCATCTATTCAATCTATGACCCCTGCTGAGTTGATAAGGAAGAGGCATGTCACAGTTGCAGAAAAAGAAAGAATCATATGGTAAATCAAATAAGATTTTGGAAATATTCACTGTCATGGGAAGGGTATTTTCCTGATGATGTGACCTCATTTCAAACAGTACAGTAACTAGGAGAGAGCTGTAGTGCACGGAAGGTGGTATGAGGAAAACGTGTTTGTTTTTTGTCACTTTCAATGACTGTTTTCTGCATTAGGAAAAAAGAAAATTAAACAACTCCAAAATACTGTACCACCCCTGGCAGTAACCAATAAAGTAGGTTTTGGAAATAATGCTCTCATCAAATACATTTTAAGGCACTTTAAACAGTTATATCATATTTTTTTGTGTAAAAAAATAAAATATGCATCGAAGCAACGTTCACAAATACAAGTCTTCAGAACTGTCTGTAAGTACAATCCTGTACATATATACATGGCTGCACAACGACCGCCTCCTTTGTTACACTGTTGGCCTCATCAATTTCACTCCCTGCAAGAAAGGAAAACATGACATTCAGAGTTGGACTGTATCCACGAACAATGTGAGAGCATCAATTAACACCAGATAATTTATGCTACAAGGAAGAAGAGGAGGCCTGCCTAGACAGCATTATACAGCCCACGATCCAAACTCCTGGATCCAAACCTGCCCACCTCACTGGCCACAGACTCTGGTGTGTCCCCTCGCCTGGCATGGCTACTCATCTCTGCTGCGCTAGATGGTCCCCGTGGGTCTCAGTATTATCAGCAAAGTGGAGGAGACACTCATGGATACTCTTATGGTGGACACCTTCTATTTATTTTTGTGGCCAGATGGGATGGCTAAATAGTTTCAAGCCTTCTGGATGATTCCACATTAGCCAGTGGCCCCCTGGTTTGGAGTGGTTTCTGTACACATGGGAAAAATGAATGGCATTGTCCAGTTTAGTATCCCTTTTGGACATCCTTCTGTTACTCTGTAGGATAAATCCCAGAGCTTTTAAACATTTAGAAGGAAACTTCATTCTGAATAATTTCCTGTTTCCTAGGATTGAGTATTATTGATGGAATGTTGGGATTTTCAAATAATTTTCTTCATTCTTTGTCAAAATTGATATGTATAAATTCTAGTCTATTGTATACATACACATTGTTAGCCATGAGCATGAATACAAGCGGAAGTTTTCAAAGGGGAAAAAGAGTAAAAGAAAAAGAGGTTATTAAACCACTCCTCTAGCAACTCTGAGTGGGAAGCGACCAGCCTGGCGTGGCCCCCAGCACAGAACGCTGTCTGCTAACATTTGTTCAGTAACAAGATGAGTGAAGGTGCTGGAGCGTTACTGTCCCAGAATTCTGGGGACCTGGGGCTCACCTTCTAAAAGCAGTCTTGTAGTGGGGGAGAGTGATTACGACAGTTTGGGATTTACATATATACACTGCTATATATAAAATGGATAAACAACAAGAACCTACTGTATAGCACAGGGAAACTATGCTCAATGTCTTGTAATAACCTATAATGGAAAAGAATCTGAAAAAGACTACATATTCTTATATATAATCGAATCACGTTGCTATACACTTGAAACTAGCACAACGTGTAAATGAACGACAATAAATTAAATAAAAGCAATCTTGTGTTTCTGCTTGGAGCATCATCGTGGTGTGGGGGAAAGATCTGGGTGGACAAATAGACCAAGGTTCAAGTCCTAACTCTCGCGCTGACTACACTACCCATATAACTTGGGGCATGTTGCTCAGCTCTCTGGGCCTAGTTCCCATGTGTTCAGTGGGGTTAGCAGAGCTTGCTACAGTCATAGAGAATACAAAACTTCAGTGAGGATGACAGTGATTGTATCAGCTGGCTTTTGTCAAACACCTGCCACGTAATCCTACTGTGAGTCTTAAGAGTGGCAGAGACAGGTACAGAGAAGTGAAGGAACACGGCCAGGGTCACATGGGCAAGGTGGTAGCACTGGCAGCCGGGCTCGAGGGTCCACACTCTGAACCTGGTGAAGGCTGGACGTGCTGAGCGCACACGGAGCCTAATAGGTGGTGGCGGGGCTGTTCTGTTTTCAGGACACTTAGGACATGAAACTGAGAGACTTTATTTTCTTGGGCTTCAAAATCACTGCAGATGGTGACTGCAGCCATGAAATTAAAAGACGCTTGCTCCTCAAAGAAGAAAAGCTATGACCAAACTAGACAGCTTATTAAAAAGCAGAGACATTACTTTGCCGACAAAGGTCTCTCTCGTCAAAGCTGTGGTTTTTCCAGGAGTCATGTATGGATGTGACAGTTGGAACATAAAGAAAGCTGAGCACCAAAGAATTGATGCTTCTGAACTGTGGTGTTGGAAAAGACTCTTGAGAGTCCCTTGGACTGCAAGGAGAGCCAACCAGTCCATCCTAAAGGAAATCAGTCCTGAATATTCATTGGAAGGACTGATGCTGAAGCTGAAGCTCCAATACTTTGGCCACCTGATGTGAAGAGCTGACTCACTGGAAAAGACCCTGATGCTGGGAAAGACTGAAGGCAGGAGGAGAAGGGGATGACAGAGGATAAGATGGTCGGATGGCATCACCGACTTGATGGACATGAGTTTGAGCAAGCTCTGGGAGTTGGTGATGGACGGGGAAGCCTGGCGTGCTGCAGTCCATGGGGTCACAAAGAGTTGGACACGGCTGAGCGACTGAACTGAACTGAAGGACACGACACGGGGCTCTGTCACTGGCTGTCTCCTTCTCCTACTCATCTCCTGTGACAGCTGCCACCTTGTGAGTGGGCTGGAAGGAGTCTTGCAAAGTCCGAGCCGCTGGGAAGGAGTCAGCTCTGTGGGTGCTTCCACCGTAGGTGCTGCATCTACATTTTGTATGAGTTACTCACTTTGTTGTATTTTGGTTTTTAATTTGATATATAATTTGGGGCTTCCCAAGTGGTGCTAGAGGTAAAGAACCCTTGCCTGCCAATGCAGGAGATATAAGAGATGTGGGTTCACTCCCTGGGTTGGGAAGATCCCCTGGAGGAGGAAATGACAACCCACTCCAGTATGCTTGCCTGGAGAATCCCATGGACAGAGGAGCCTGGAGGGCTATGGTCTACAGGGTCATAAAGAATTGGGCATGACTGAAGTGACTTAGCGCACACAATTTGATAAATCCACAAATATCAAATAAGTAAGAAGGCTTTTGAGCTGAGTATGGTGAAATTGACATCACTGTGTGGCCTCGTTTGCTACTGAACTCTTACTTAATTCCCTCCCAAATCCATAGTTTGGCAATACAAAGAAGTTGTGAAGTGTCTGGAAAATTAAAGAGAAAGCGACATTCTAGATAAATCCAAGTGCTATTATGTTTAGAAAAATGTGAAATCAGGACACACACGAATGAATTGGTAGGGCAAAGCTGGTGTGCATCCGAGCGGTGGGGTACGTATATTTTGAGTATATTTACTGAACCTTTGCTCCATTGTAATATGCCCTTCAACATGAGCAAATTAAAAACAGCTTTTAAAGACTGCATTTTAAGTGTCATTGTGCTTTTATAACAATGTAGAACAGCTGGTCCTCAGCTCTTTTGTTCAAATTGAAATGGATTAAAGCATCATTATTACTGAATTTAGTTAAGAACATGTATACTTGAGAACAAGGTTATATGTGCAAAAGCTAACATGTATGAATGGCTAAGATTCAGAAATAGAATTTCAATGTGACTTGGATCCAGATAAGATCCTTGTGGAGTCTCACCTTCTGCCTCGATACCATCCAAGACTTTATTGTTGGCACCAGCACACTTCCCAAGAGGATCTGCACCGGGTGGTAGATGAGCAAGGGGACGGATATTAAAGAGAGGTACTCGTGGCCTGCAAACACGATCTTCAGCATTGGGATTCCTGATGAACAAAGAAGACAGAAAACCTAGAGGCAAATTCAATCTGTCATCAAACTAAAGACATGGGCCATTTAAACTGGACATTGGCACGCACCATCTTTCCTCTGTGGATATTCACAGAACCAAACAGGGAGTTTCTCAAATGAGTCACCAAATCTTTCCATCTTCCTTTCACTACGTAAAGCTCTAAGCTCTAGAACAGATCAAAACTGAAAAGGGGGTTAGTTCAAGGGCGCCGGTAACTCTCACTGCCTGTCTAACAAGGTGAGGAGAGAAGACAGTGTGGAAGAGAGTTGCTTTGAGAAGACTGAGGCATACCAGTAGAGGCTAAAAACGGGTCATTTGCTTAGTAGTAAAAACACTCCACTGGCCTTTAGGGAGGCCTTCTAGACACCATTTCGAAGCACCTAAGTTCACTTTGGGGCTGAAAGGATTTGATAAGAAAAATAGGAGGGTACTTTAGCCAAAAAGACAGTCATAAAGGCTTTCCCCACTCTTTTTGGCCAAGAAGCTCAAAGCTCTTTAAGCAGTATTGCGTATGGCAGATGAAAATTCTAAAATCTGTGCTGAGGGTTTAAACCCCACAGTGAAGGTCTTACTGGAACTTATGTAAATGAATATTACTACTGAGTACGGAGAAGGCAATGGCACCCCACTCCAGTACTCTTGCCTGGAAAATCCAAGGGACGGAGGAGCCTGGCAGGCTGCAGTCCATGGGGTCGCGAAGAGTCGGACACAACTGAGCGACTTCACTTTCACTTTTCCCTTTCATGCACTGGAGGAGGAAATGGCAGCCCATTCCAGTGTTCTTGCCTGGAGAATCCCAGGGACGGGGGAGCCTGGGGGGCTGCCGTCTGTGGGGCCGCAGAGTCGGACAAGACTGAAGCGACTTAGCAGCAGCAGCAGCTCTATTGTACCCATGGCAAAGCATGCAGAGTTTGTAAGTACCCACCTAGCATGTGTACCTATTAAGCTTTTATAACAGAATTCAGACTCCGGTGATTTGACTATTATCACCAATTGCTTTAATGTGGCCCAGTCATCAGACGATTGTGTATGCACATCAGTTTTGTCATCTGAACAGCTTTAAGAGCTTAGCTTTCTTTTTGTTTCTTTGAGAACAGCCACTGAAAAGGAGCCAAGCTCCTAAACACATGCAGTGATGGCCCATAAATAACATTTTATTATAACCCGGTGAGGAAAGCTCTGCTTTTTCAATTATTTTTACCTTCTAATAAATTTCAAACCTTTATGCAAAAATGTATTTCATGGTTGCTTTCTTTTTCATAGCCTCACATATCATTGCCATAAACTGCAAACACTTAACTCTTCATAAACAATGTCTCTCTCGAAGCTCCAAATGTTTAGTCTTGCACGTTTCTGTCTTCTCACTAATATAAGAACAAAGGAGCTTTGTTTTTGAATGTGATATGCTTAATCCATTTATTGGATTTGAATTAGCAACATCCAATATTACAGTTCCAGAAAGTTATTACAATCAGAGATGAAGAAGATCTAAACATATATTCCTCCTATTTTCGGAAAAGGGTATTACTTTTTTTTTTTTGGCTGCTCTGGATCTTCGTTGTGGTGCTGAGGCATGTAGGATCTTAGTTCCCTGGCCAGGGATCAAACTTGCATCCCTGGCAATAGACAGCGGATTCTTAACCACTGGACCACAAGGGAAATTCTCAGAAAAGGTTATTTGGCCCAAAAGGATGATGTGAATGAGTTGGAGGGTGGGGTGGAGTAACGAGGGGGCATAAAGGGAGCAAATGATATAAATATGGAAGTATTTGTTTCTAAAAGTGGTCAGAGCAGGGATTTCTGACTCAAAATTCAAGGCCCATGGCTGCTGGAAATCACCTGAGTTCCACTTTCTTGGCTACGCTCAGGCGGGCTCTGTGTCATTCTTCAGTGAGCCAAAGCAAGTTCACGGCTACAGTCGCAGAGCTACCTCTCCAATAGCAAGATACACAAGGTATCTTAATGGAAACGACCTCGGCAGCCCACCGTAGTGCGATGAAAAGATAACAGTAATGATGACAATAATGTTTCTGTGTGCGGTGGGCGCTTAACTAGATGCCAGGTGCTGTCAAGGGCTCTCCCGTATGAATGAAATGCCTAGAGGTTGGATAACTTTCCCAAGAGGTTGGGTCTTTACTGCAATCCAGGTCCCCTGGGTTTCCAGTTCTCTGTGTCAGGACAGCGTCAAGGCCTCTGAGGTCTTCAAGACATTCTGGGGATGGTGGCTTCATGAAGCAGAAGAGGACCTAGGATGCAAAGAGCTCTCCGATCCAGAGTCTTTTTGGAGCTCTCTCCCCTTGGGTTCCTCCCAGTAGTGCTCCCGGGGCAGCAGACCTTGGAGTCCCCTGCTTCCCCTACTGGGGTGTTCCTGTGATTTCACATCAGCCAGGAGCTCAGTAACTGTGAGGCCTACCCTCCTAGCTGCAAGGGAACCTCAGATAGAAGCTGACTTCCAGAAGCTTCCAGCACACAAGTGACCTTCTACCTCCTGTGGTCCCTCATACCAATGCGTGTGAAGTTCTCTTCTGGCCCGGGGCTGGTTCTTCAGCTCTTTCATTTCATCTTCCAGTATACCCCTCTGTACATATTTGCTGACGGGGTTGGGACTCTGCAAACATCAGATTCATCAGTTCATGGCTCCCTGGATGGTTCTGCCCAAAGAGGGCACTACAGGAAGTCTGGAGAAGGGGCAGGTGCCTGGGGGTTAGCCCCAGTGGATAGCCCCTTATGCCCCTCCTAGGAAGTCTGACCTTCATTTCCTCTCCGAACTTCTACTGATAGGTTCTGAGACCTCCAACTTCTTCCTTTATTCCCCCAGCTCCGGCTATTCATTGTCCCCTCTCCACTTTCCAGTTTTCTAGCTGTTTCATCGTCCCTGGGTTGATGGGCTGGTGCGTTTGCCCGACTCACCCTGGAGACACAGACCCTCTCTCACTTAGCCTCGTAGCCCAGCCCTCCACCTCAAGAGAGGGCTCTACCATGATTGGCAGCTGCTGTAGCCATTGTCGAACGAAGCAGGGATTTCCCTTCACCACCTTGTGAGCCTGCGATACTTTCTGATTAACTGTTTATTTGGCTGCGCCAGGTCTGTCTTGCGACACGTGGGATCTACAATCTTCGTTGCAGCTTGCAGGATCTTTAGATGAGGCATGTGGGATCCAGTTCCCTGACCAGGGATCAAACTTAGGGCCCCTGTGTTGGAAGCATGGAGTCTTAGCCACTGGGCTACCTGTGAAATCTCTCATTCTTGTTAATTGTTAATCAGATTTCCTATCACCACTATTCCTGGTGACTGTTAAAAATATGATTGAAAATAAAATCAGAGAGGAAAACTTAGCTTCCGAAGATGAGGGTCAGGTCCTTCTGCTGTGTCTTGTCACCCTCTCAGGGTGGATTCATGACAGGCTAGTCCCTGCACGAGGGGACCGAGACTCCAGAGTCAAGCTCTTTGTTTTGGGAACCTTTCTGTCCTGTCAGTCTGAAATGCTCCCTTACTTCTCAATCATCCAGTGCTTCACTTTTCAATTATTAGTGTCTTTGCAGTCTCCTCTGACCTCAGTCTTTCTTTCCCATGCCTCCTTCAGTTTCTCCCTGTCTGCCCTTCTGGCCCCAAATCAGTAGCTTCTGCTCAGTGCCTTTTCGTTTTCTCAAGAGTCAGAGTAGAAGGAGAAGCTGGGAGAAGTGAGTGAGGGGAGGAGAATTAACTTCTCCACCCCCGAGTGGTCCAGGCAGTGGCCCTGACCACTTGGAAGCAGTGAGTTTATGATCTCTGTTTGAGAGCCTCCTGGCTGGGTTTCCAGCACTGTCAGGATGAACACTGGAAATGCAATAGAGAGATTCCCAGCACCTGCCACTGCATTTACCACACTGCAATTTCTGTCACCTGGCCATGAATTTGGCAAAACTTGATCTTCAAGTCAAATCAGAGAACATGGGCTAGATCTCGTTTTCCAGAAGCCCATGTAATGCACCGCCCTTTTATCCTCTTCACCCACCCTTTTAGTAATTCACCCCATCACTCATTCATTCATTCAACGAGCACTCACCGAACAGATTAACTACAGCATGTGACAAAGCCTCACTAAGGAGGCTCACCAGCCCCTGGGGGACCACTCATACCTCCTCCCTGTAACCTTCCTTCCGGGCACAGTGGGCCTCACCTGTGCCCCATACTCTCCCCAAACCGGGCTCTCTGCCTTCAGGCTTGTCTTGTGCAGGGTATTTTCTAGCCAGGAACCAGACTGAGTACAAATCCCTCTATGGCTCACCACTCCTCCCCTCGATGCCCCCTATGCTCCAGCCACCGACAGCACAGTACCCTCTCCTTCCAGCTTTGCCCCCCAGGCTCGAGAGGTCTCACCTCTTGATCTTTGCCAATGAGCTCTTTTTTGCCCAGAATTCTTGTCACCCACTTCTTGACCTGCCCAATCTTTAAGCCCTCAGTTCCCAAACTTGCCTCCTCAGGGAAGTCATCCTTATTGTCTCAGGCCTCCTTTCTGCTCTAGGCTTACCCAACTGAGGTGCATTCCAGCCTAGCATTTGCTGCATTTATTATTACTGCTTGCTTTGTGTGTGTGTATGTGTGTGTGTTTGCCCCTTACTAAGCTGTGAGCTTCTTAGGGTCAGCGATTTTGCCTTCATCTCTGAGCATCTTAGTGCTCAGAAGGAGAGTGCTGAAGGATTGGAATTGTGCTAATCCAGACCCCATCATAAAGTTACTGTGTAGACTATCACTCCATTTTCACTCCATTCATTAACTAGGGAGAAAAAAAGGGGGCAATAATTTCAAAAAACCAAACAAACTTACTCGAAAGAGTTTTCTTTTTCAAGTAAAATTTAAATATAGGACTCTTTTCATCTTGCGATCACTGCAGTAATATAAATGAAGCAAATTAATTTTAATGCTCCCAGGTACTGATTCTGTGTCACTGTGGTTGACAGGATCTGACTAGACTATATGAGATGGCGTTTGACTTTATGGAAGTGAACACCACGCGCGCATTTACAATTTTACAGGGACTTTAAGCTGTCATGCTGAAAAATGTTTATAAAACATTAATCAAAAAATGCCTCTTTAATACAATGCATTGTCTGAAAGATGTTAGAAGGCGCATATTGTAAATGGATTCTTTTTCTGACTAAAGTAATTTCCACCAAAAGCATTTCCCCACTGCTCTACAAGTACACTGTGTGGAGAGATAAAGAGCACTTTCTCAGCACATTACTACCTGCTCCAAACACTTGGGAAATCACTAATGTACAGCATGCCATATTTCCATGTCACACATGACACATTCGTCTAAAATTATCCAACAGACTTTGACACTGCGGCATATTCCATAAGCAGAGCTTTCAACTGACATCTGCCAAGTAAGAACTTCAAGTGAGAGCTTTCTTCTTCTAACAAGCAAGTAAGGGGTTTCTTTTATCCTCTACCCAGGATGGGAAGGATAAAACAATACATACCGGAACAAGTGGGGTTTTCTTTCCCCTATTTTGAACATGTTTATTTTATGTTCTCTGAATTAGAAAATTCCCTTTGTATCAGTGTTCTAAGTTTTAGCAGTTACCTCTTTCTATTGGATGGATGGTTTTTAAATTTTTCCTTGAGAAATACTCCCCCCCCAGATTAAATATGGACCTTTATATAGAAGGCTGCTCTATTACTCAAAATATAAAAACCATTTACTGGGACTTCCCTGGTGGCCCAGTGGCTAAGATCCCTCGCTCCAATGCAGGGGGCCTGGGTTCTATCCCTCGGGGGAGCTAGATTCCATATGTTGCAACTAAGAGTTCTCATGCCACAACTAAAAACTGGCATGGCCAAATAAACAAAAAATAAACAAAAACCATCTACTTTACATAATTGTTCAGAGTT
This sequence comes from Giraffa tippelskirchi, assembly GCF_054371585.1. NCBI lineage: Eukaryota > Metazoa > Chordata > Mammalia > Artiodactyla > Giraffidae > Giraffa > Giraffa tippelskirchi. The sequence goes on from NC_137285.1 coordinate 55,884,648, forward strand.
TACTTGTAGATGCATGACACTCTCACCATCTACTCATTCTTTCATTCCATCCATCCATCATTCATTCATTCAAACAATACTTTCTGGGCTTCTGCTATATGTGAGTTACTATTTCCAGTGCTGAGGACATAAGGAGAAATGACACAGACCAGATCCCTGCCTTCTTGGGACCTGCTTTCTGTAGCTTTTGCCCCAATCACCTTGACTTCCCTTCTGAGTGCAGGGCTGGCACGTGCTTACCTGGTTTCTACAGCTCAGAGTTTGGGGATCATCTTTGACTCACTCTATCTGTGTTTTGACTTGTAGATCAAGTTACCAAGTCCTGGACAGTCTTCTCCATCTAGCGCTGTCCTTCTCCCTCAGTTTTCACGGCCATCTTCCTAATTCAGTTCCTCATAAAATCAAGCCAAATGACTCTCAGCCTCCTGACATAACCCCCTGTCTCCAGACTCTTCCCTTCATCAATCCTACAAACCACAGTCAGATTAATCTTCCTAAGACCCACATTAATTAAAGCCAAGACCCTGCTCAAGAATTACAATGACTTTCCAGTGCCCATTCATCAAATCCTCTATCCCTTCAATGTCAGTAGAGAAGGATTATGACCGCTGCCATTTTGTAAGGGCTTTGCTTGCATTATCTCATTTAATCCTTACAACAGCCCTAAGAAGCAGGTGGCGATTTCCCTGATGAAACACAAGGCAACTGAGGGTTAGAATGACCGGCCTAACATCATACATTGGTTAGGCGGTAGAGGCAGAATTAGACAACGGTTTACTTTTTATTTTTAACCTTATTTTTTTTTTTATTGGAGTATAATTGCTTTACAATGTTGTGTTGGCTTCTGCTATACAACAAAGTGAATGAGCTCTGTGTATACATATATCCCCTCCCTCTTGGACCTCTCTCCTGCCCCCTCATCCCACGCCTCCAGGTCATCACTGGGCACCGAGCTGAGCTCCCTGTGCTATACAGCAGCTTCCCACGAGTTCTCTATTTTACACGTGGTAGTGCACATATGTCAACGCTACTCTCTATTTCGTCCCACCCTCCTTCCCCACTGTGTCTGCATGTTTGTTCTCTACATTAACTCCCAGTTGCCAATTGCTGTCACTGGCTCAGGCCTAGCACGTGTCTTTGTGAACGCTGAGCCCCTGCCTGGATCTTGTCCTTTCTCTCTGGGTGACTAAATTCTATGGGTTCTTCCAGGCTCATCTTTACATTTTCCTCCACCGTGAAGGTGGGCTTCCTACTGATTTCTTCTTCTTTTGAAGAATGAAGCCTCTCTTCCTAGTTGTGTTAGGGGACCCACTGACTGACACCGCCCGTCCTGGCCAGGCAAGATAGTAACCACTTCCATGAGTTATTTTACAACAGAAGTTCCTGGTAAGGAACTAGGAACTAACAAGCTACCACCGACCGGAAGAATTCAGGAAAGGTCAAAAGGAGAGGGGAGACTCCAGTCCATATGTTCTAACAATCTTCCAGAATCCTCCTCACTGCAATCCATCTTGGCTAGGTGATGCGTGCACCACCAGGAAGGACCCTGGTGTCAGAATGATCGGCTAGAGACAACCCAGAAACGAACCCCATCACCATAAAACCCGAGACTCTGAGCCATTCCCCCTGGGTTCCCTTACCCTCCTGCTCTCTGCCTGGGCGCCCCTACCCAATAAAGTCTTTGCTTTGTCAGCACATGTGTCTCACTGGACAACTCATTTCTGAGTGTGAGACAAGAGCCCGCTCTTGGGCCCTGGAAGGGGTCCCCTTTCTTGCAACAATTGCATCCCATAAATTTAGCATTTGCTTATGATGCCATGATTTTCTTTTGTACAAGTTTTGTTTCCCTCTGAACACGGGCAAAGTCCTTTAATCTCCCACAGTGTTTAAGCACAGGTGTGTGTGTGTGTGCTCAGTTGTGTCCCACTCTTTGCAACCCTATGGACAGTATACTGAAAGGCTCCTATGTCCATGGGATTTTCCAGGCAAGAATACTGGAGTGTGCTGCCATTTCCTTCTCCAGCGGATTTCCCCGGAACCAGGGATCAAACTGGCATCTCCTGCCTCTCCTGTATTACAGGCAGATTCTTTACTGCTGAGCCCCCAGGGAAGCCCTAATTGGTACTCAATACATGAATGATTGATTATTTAAGAACAGAGGATGAAGCAATGTTTCCCATCGAAAAAGCCTGAACAAGAACAAATACTAGTTGCTTTACTGAACTATAAAGAGAATCATTTACACATTCCTCCAGGAGAAGGTTGTATTTCACAGGAGAAATATATATTCGATATGGTAGGAAGGAGAGAAACTGAACTGATCACAGAACCCAAACTTTGAAATGAGCATTGAGTTATGGAGCAGGAGAGGAAATATACTGAAAAATGTCCTTTGTGTCTTTTGAACTTATTTCACTTACTTTCCCACTTCCCTAAGAGAGAGTATACTCCAATCACCTGGATCATTTCCTGTCTTTCAGAGATTCATTCGCCTGAATTCACTTGACTTGTTTTCCATTTAAATGCCTTCTCAGACTTCCCAACGAGTTTTGAAGAGAGCTGCAGGCAAATCTGGAATCCAGTTGCTTCCCTCTCTAGTTGTCATGGAGATTTCCCACTTTTGTTCACTTTGTTCTTCGTTAGAAACATCCATAATTTTACTCTCCAAATGTCCTACACATTGTTATTTGGATTCTATCTCTTCCTTCTTAGTGAATCTCTCAGTTTAAAAGCCCATGTTTGCCTTTAAGAGTCACTGGGATACATGGTCTCCCCATCATAATGTAACCCAAGAAGGCCACTCTTTTTCCAGCATCACTAAATGCCAATCTGGGTCCCCCTCTCCAACACACACACACACACACACACACACACACACACACACACACACACACACACACACACACACTTTCTCTTCAGAGACAAATGCTCACAGAAAGTCAAACTCGTTGATGCTGATTTATTCCAACCACTAAACAAAGGGGCAATTACATGCCATTTATAGAACACGAAATGATGATTCCAAAACACAACAGTTTTAGAATTTGATTAGAAAAGACTTTCAGGATTATCCTAAAGCAAGCTAATTTTCAGTTAACATAGCTGTTGCTTCATACAGAGGTTTATAATTTATTATGTCCAGCAGCCTACAGGAGGCGGTACAGTGTAGCTGTTAGGAAGGTTAATACAGGACACAAGAGAGCCGTGGGTGGAATCCATGCCTGCCACTTATCACTTGTTACTCTCGTCAGGCAAGTGACTGAACCTCAGTTTTCACATCTGTAAAATGTACCTGCTTTGTAGGGGTTTTTTTCCCCTTAATAAACAGAAAGTGAAACAGTACAAATCTCTGGTAAGTAGTAAGTCTTCAGACAGTATTCCAGGTGCGGTAAATAATTCTTGCCTAGAAAATCCCATGGACAGAGAAGCCTTGCACCAGCCCCGCCTGGAGACCCTGCCTTCACGGAGCTCATGTTCTTCGTCACTGACTCAGGAGAGACAACAGACCCCACCACAGAGTCACGGCCCAGGGCGGTGAGGGAGCGCAGCACTGCCATCTAGGAAAAGAGCTGATGGGCAAAATGGATGCAGTACACATCTGGGTTATTCTAAGTTTTGTCTCTCTTTTAGCGTGATTAAAAAGAACGGCAACCCACTTCCAGGTTGGTGGGCATGGCTTGGCCTGCCATCCATCAGAGAGAGGCTCACCAGATTAGTCAAGGGTCGTCCTGAGGTGTGGCCTGTAGGAGCAGGCGGGGTTTAGTCTGCACAGCCCTCAGCATTACATTATGCTCCTCCTTCTGGCTTTTCTAGGATGTCCCCTGAAACCCATTCTGGAACATTCTAAAGGCTAGCAAGCCCACCTCCTGCAGATTCCCTTAGGAAGGCAGATAGGATGTCATGGATCATGTGACTTGCTCTCATTCACGCCCGTCTAAATGACTGGTCTTTTGCTCAAATTCTCCAAAGTATTTTATTTTAGTATTTATCCATTTTTATTTATTTGGCTACACTGGGTTTTGGTTGTGGCACGTGGGATCTTCAATCTTCGTTGCAGCATGCGGGATCTAGCTCCTGACCAAGGAAGGATCAAGCTCGGGCTCCCTGCACTGGGAGCATGGAATCTTAGCCACTCGACCACCAGGCAAGTCCCTTTAAGGTATTTCAACACTGGGCTGCCTTTCCCTTGCTGATGATTTACATTTTATATGCTTCCCTGTTCTTTTCCTATCATTCCATCTATAACTGAAAACTGCTGTATTATCTTTGGTGTGACTTCACCATCAGGACTTCGTTAAGATTTTTTTTTTTTTAATGTGGACCATAGCTAAAGTCGTTATTGAATTTGTTACAATGTTGCTTATGTTGTTTATGTCATGGTGTTTTGGCTGTGAGGTATGTGGGATCTTAATTCCCTGGTCAGAGATGGAACCCACGTCCCCTGCACTGGAAGGTGAAGTCTTAATCACTGCATCACCAGGGAAGTCCCACCACCATCAGGACTTCTGTTGTTGCTTTCTGAACCATAGAAGAAAAGATTTTTGTCCTTCATGTAGAAGGAGACATCTAAAATGACGTACAACTAAATAATATATGCAAATAAGAGCTCTCTAGTTTTCTCAGCGTCCCAGGGATGGGTTCAGGGAATCCATGTAGATGAGGGCATTTCCAAATCACTGAACACAAATGCAACATCAGCAGCAGCTAGGGGATGGCTAACAAGCCCCTTGGCTAGACCTTTGACAGAAAAACAGGACAATCTTATACCAGTTTCACAGGTAAGTACAAGTGGAATTTTAATTTCCAACCTCTGAGGCCTGAAAAGCATCCTATGGTTATCTCTGTAGATGGTGTACAAGACGGAAAAGGACATGTGGAAATCCACACAGGGGGTTTTGGCCACGTGCTTCAACCAATTAGACCCAAACATCCCGTCTGCAGTCTTTACAGGGCTCTCCTACCACCCTCCCCTTGACAGTTAGGAAGAGTCACAGTTCCATTTCTTTTCAGTGTAGTCAGCTGTTATTTAGCTATGCTAAGTGTAAGTCGATGTTTTTGTTAAACTTTCCTAGTTGCTTTACTGAACTATAAAGAGAATCATTTACACATTCCTCCAGGAGAAGGTTGTATTTCATAGGAGAAATATATATTTGATATGGTAGGAAGGAGAGAAACTGGACTAACCACGGAACCCAAACTTTGAAATGAATATTGAGTTGTGGAGTAGGAGAAGAAATATATTGAAAAATGGCCTTTGCGTCTTTTGAACTTATTTCACTTATTTTCCTACTTCCCTGTAGATGGCATACAAGAGATCTATCCTTCACATTTCAAAACCAGAATTCAAACATATAACATTTTATATATTATAAAACATATACTATGTAAGTGTTAGTTGCTGAGTTGTGTCTGACTCTTTGCGACCCAATGGACTGTAGCCCACCAAGCTTCTCTGTCTATGGAATTCTCCAGGCAAGAAGAATCCTGTGTGGGTTGCCATTCTGCTCCCCAGGGGATCTTCCTGACCCAGGGATCAAACCTGATCTCCTGCATTGAAGGTGGATTCTCTACTGTCTGAGCCACCAGGGAAGCCCTAGAAAATATATACTATAATAATATATAAAAATATACCTCCCTTTATCCAAAAGGGAGAGTTAGGCCTGGAAGAGCAGGAAAATGAACAAATACAAGGGTACAAACTGAAAGTCCAAGGCCATTACTAACAGAGAGGAACAATCTTTCCAGTAATTTTAGCCATCCCATCTCTGGGAGGACTTCAGAAGCTGTATCTGGAGTTCACGGATTTTTTGGCCTTTATTTGTATTTTGGCAGGTGGAATACAGACTGCAGAAAAATTATTATTGGGTTGGCCAAGAAAGTTTGTTCAGAGTTTTCCGTTACATTGTATGGAAAAACCCAAACGACTATTTTGGCCAACCCAATACACAGGGCTTACTCCGCGTCAGGCAGGTGCTATTCTGCATGTGCCAACATCAACTCATTCACTCTTCATATCTATAATGTGAGTAAGGCTACTGTTACTATCTCCACTTTTCAGATGAGAAAACAGAGGTGGCAGATGAATAAAAATCTTCCCAAGGCAATGCACAGCAAGCGACAGGGTGCAGCTGGGATGTGAACACAGACAGACTGATCCCCAGTTCTGTGTCCTCCCCCACCCTACATGCCTAAAATGGTGATCTGGGAGAGCACTCAGGAACCGGAGAGAAAGAGATGTTTGATGATATTAACACAGAATAATGGAGGGTGAAGAACCCAAGGAAAAGAATATTTACACAAGAAAGGTCTGCAAAGAAGAGAGATTCCTTTTGACAGAGGAGCTCAGAGAACCAGTCTTTACTCACTTTGAATAAAAGTTGGTCAATGAACATTTTCTGACCATTTTCCAGCCCAATCAGAAAATGAAAAGACTGTATTTTAGCCTTCAATCACCTGGGCTGTAATCCTACCCCTTTGCTGAAAGTTTTATGTAAATAAAGATGCAAGAAAAGACCCAAATGAGCAGCTGGTGTTATTTCTGTTTTGAAACAGGTACGTTCTGATTGGACAAGATGTTTAATGAATGGCCTGAGTCGGCTCACCAGATGCTGACAATGAAACATTTAACTCTACCAATAGAAGATTTCAGCCTCGGAAGATTAGGTACACCTTCACCTGTCTGACAGCATTGTAGGAGTAATTAGCAGACAGGGAATTCAAGAATGCATTAAAGAGCTGAAGCCATGGAGGCTTCATTTAGATGCTGGCAATGGCTTCCGGAGGGTGGGTCACCATATTTATGGAGACAGGTGGGAAGGAAGTGGTGGGAGCTTACTTTTTTCCCTTTCTGGGCTGTGAAGTAAGAGCTGTTTGTTTTCTAAAGAGAAAAATGTGCCTAATGTTCACAATCACAGGATGCGAAACCTCAAGAATAGAACGAGAATTTCACACGACAAAAGTAACACAAGGTCATCGGGAGAGATGTAACATGGGCACCAGCAGAGAACCGGCCCCATCTGATTGGCTCTGGGAAGCTTTGCCTAGTTTTACAGACCTTTTTAAGATATGTTTTTATATAAATGAAGAAAAACACTTGGGACGTTTTAAGTGTGAGCCATTGAGAGGCTGATGCATGACAGGCACTTGCAGATTCTGCCACAGCTTCCAACACCCTACATTCAGTTTTCCCTAAGATCTCGCATTGATAATCTTTTTAATGGACAGAGGAACTTCCAGAAGGCGTCCAAATCATAGTTAAGTGGTAAATGCGAGCAAACAGTGACCCAAATGCACCCACACTTTTTGTTTTGTCAACATGGCTACTAATCACCCTCTGGTGGTAATTTCCTTTTTGATGGCACCATGTTTATGATAAACATAAGCCTCAGAAGAGATGTCAAGGCAGAACACGGCAGTTCTGATTGGGGATGAGAAATCAGAGTTGTTTACCTGCTGACTCACATTTCTGTAGTTAAACTTGGCTACTCTTTCACTAACCTAAACCTACTTCTGCCCTTCATCTATTTTCAATGACTGGGGAGCCAAGACCTCATTCGCAAGACTTTTAGGCAGAGGAAGAAAACCCTGGAAACCATTTCTAGAAATAATGATTTTCTAATCCCCTCAGTTTTCTTTAAACTCCGAATGCTTAACTTAGATATCTAATCACAGCACAAAGGATTGTGGTTTTCACAGATCGGCATAAACAAATGGTCAGTTTTATTAACAGATGAATATGTGTAATCCTTTCTGGAACACAGTGGAGCACACATGTGCACAAATACAGCAAGTAGCTGAAGGCAGGGTTTTCAGTGCCAGCTGCTCGTTAGAATCACCTGGGTAGCTTTTAAAACCTGGGATACCTGGGTCTATGCTGAGAGATTCAGAGGAAATAGGTCTGGGGAGGGTCCGGGCAGTTTTGGAATGATCCTAGGTGATTCCCTGGTGGCTCAGATGGTAAAGAGTCTGCCTGCAAAGTAGGAGACCCAGGTTTGATCCCTGGGTCAGGAAGATCTCATAGAGAAGGGAATGGTAACCCAGTCCAGTGTTCTTGCCTGGAGAATCCCACAGACAGAGTAGCCTAGCGGGCTACAGTCCACGGAGTTGCAAAGAGTTGGACACAACTGAGCAACCAACAGGTGATTCCAATGTGAGTCAGGCTGAGAAGCCAGGTGGTAATAAGGGAGAGCAAGAGGATTCTAGGGGTTTCTGGAGATAGACTGATGGTCGCTGTGTGCTGGCTTTGCCATTTTCTTCACTGTGCAAACTGAAGTGAGTTGCTTGACCTCTCTGAGGCTTGGTTTTCTACCTTGGACAATGGAATCAATAATAGCTACTGTACAGGGCTTTTGTGAAGATCCAATGAGATAATAAGGCAATTCATGTGCCTGATACAGTGCCTGGTATGTAGTAGGTGTCATATGACTTCATGTCTACTTTTTGATTTCATGGTCACCTCAACCTTACGAAACGCGAGAAAGATAGAGGCTAGCTGGTTTGGATGTCTATATGTCTGGTTCATTTTGAATTACATATCATTTTACTCTCAAAGTAATTTCATAGCCTCCCTAACCTCTGGAGTGCCTCAGGGCCCAGTGCTCAGAGCCCTTTTCTCCTCTGTCTACCCTTTCTGTAGTGATCTCATTCAGCCTGATAGCTTAGGTTAAGCTGAACACTCCAGCCTGGACCGGAATTCTAGGCTCACAAAGCTGGCTCTCCTTTGGATGTTGAAAAGACATCTCAAACTTAGCACGTTCAAGATGGAACTCTTGATCTGCCCCACATCCGTCTTCCATGGGTAAAATCTGTATCTCATCCAGTCTAGTAAGTGGCAATTCCACCCTTCTAGTCCCCTCGAGGCCATATCCCTCGGAATCATCTTTCATTTTCTTCTCTTACATACATATCCGATTCGTCAGCAGATCCCAGTGGTTTGGCATTCAAAATACAACCAGACGCTTCTCATCACTCCTCCACTATTACCTTTAATCACCCCACCCTGAGTCTTCGTCTGGATTAAAGGCTCTTAACTGGCTTTCCTGTTTCTCCCTGCAGCACCGCGCCCCCCAGCCAAGCCCAATCCTTACTTAACACAGCAGCCAAAGTGGGAGCTGCATCGTGTCACTCAAACCTCTCAAGGATTCCCTTCGCCTTCCGTGTAGAAGGCAGTCTTCACGACAGGTCGATGAGGTCTCACAGATATCAACCATCCTCCCCTTCCTTCTCACACTTTCCACTCCCCAAACTTCAGCCTCTTCATCCTCTTCCTCCTACTTGCTGAGCCCCTTGTGGCTTCAGGTCCTTGCCCTTGCTGTTCCCTCTGGTAGGAGCCTCCTTCCTCTTTACATCGTGTGGCTTACTCCCCTTTTCCTACAGGTTTTTGACCCAAAGTCCCCTTTAAGCCTAAAATGTCCCTGCCTCCATCTAGCACTCTTATTCTCCTTTCTGATTTTCTTTTTCTCCACACACTTGCCCTCATCGGATGCACTGTATGTCAGTGTTCGCTTGTTCACCTCCGCTGGAGAGGAAGATGGATAAGGAGGAGTACTTTTTCGTATTTTGTCCACTGCTGTAGACAGAACAGGGCCCAGAATGGTGCCTGGTGCAAACTAGGCATGAAATAAACACTTGTTGAATGAATGCATGAATTGAGCAAATGCTATTTTAAAAGCATCTTTTCACTGGCATTATTTATTCCTGCATATCCCTGCATTTGCTATCAGTTGCAGAAGAGTTGGTTTTTATTATTATTTAAAAAGCTTGTTCTAGCAGTACTCGAGTACAGTAGTGCTAGCATGGAGAGCAGGATACTAGTACTAGCATGGAGATCAAACCTGGGAAGCGTCACTGCCTCAAAACCATGAACGTGCTCAGCTTCAGGACAGGTGACTTTCCAAATGAACTGGCTTCCTGGGGCCCAGGAATCTTTTATGTACAATTTTACATCTCCTCCTGCCTCCAGAGTAATCTGTCAAAAACCTACAGCATCCCCCACGGCTTTAACAAATGGGCAGCTGACTTTACTATCTGACTGGTGTTTTTTGCATGGGCTACAGATGGGGACAAGGAGGTGGTGGGTGTCACCTCATTCTGTAGCCTTGGAGTCCTTTATTATTTACTGTAAAGAAGCAAGGAGCTGGCTGTCATCAAATTCACGCAAAGTGGTTTATAGTGTCTGGTTCAATTAAGGGGGTTTCTGGGAAGAGATACGACCAAATAAATAATGGGAGAGAGGCAATTCTGAAGCAATCATTGTTATTCATCAATCTCTGTTTGCAAGTGGAGATGGGGAGAGAGAAACTTCAAGTGAAGGCGCTCTCCTGGGTGTGATGCTCCACTTCAAATGCAGCAAACAACTGTTGTTCTGTGATGCACATTTTAGTTCCGCTAGAGGCAAGCTTTCTAAATATTAATAATAATAATCAACTATCCCCTCTGCAACTGACGGCGGGTGCAGAGATGAACAGGGAGCCCTGGAAGGGGGGCCGTGGTGGGTCCTCCTGGATGTGGCAGAGGCCCCCTCAGAAGGGACAGGCCCCTGAATTCCTGTGGAGGTTTCCCTCTCAGAAGCACAGGGTACACGTGGCTTCAGGCATGTGAGTTGATTATTAATGTGTAAAACGAAACTCTTTAGAGTTCCTTCTAACTATGACTTGGTGGCTTTTATTTTTAAAGAAATGTGAAACTGTGGAATTAAAAGCTTCTACCAGTAACAACTGACATGAAGAGGCCCAGAGGGATAAAGGTTAGGTACACAGATGGAGGTGCCGCTGTGCAGCGTGTGGAGTTTTCTATCTCCTTGCTGTTGAGCTGTAGTAGCAACTGTGAGTCGGGCTTGGCTGCGGGGAAGCTGCTACATGTAAGCGCTGACCTCTCTTGTTCCTGCTCCATCACTGAGACCTGAGAACCTGAGTGGGTGAGTTAGCTTCTCTAGAAGCTGGGACATGATTATGGATGTACATGATATGGTGGCTCTTACACTTCTGTGTAAATACTCTACTTTTTAAATTATGTTTGAAAAATCAGTCTATGAGGTCTTATTCTTAAAAATTCTGAATCCCTCAAATAAGGCCCAGTAATCTACCTTTTTTTTTTTTTAAGGGAGCAATTTGCTATAATTTTAAGGGCCACCTTTCAGGAAATGCTGATCCTATGGTGTTTCTCTGAATAACTCAAGATTCTAAAGCTACACTTAAGTCTTTCAAAATCAGAAAGAATTATTGACTATTAGAACCAGAAGGGTCCCAGAGATCATCCAGCCTAGACTTTTCACACCAGTGACCAAGGGATAAGCTTCAAGCTGAGCTTCACAGCACAGGACCTTCCTGGAGCTCTCATTGCAGCTTGGCACAGGGGCTGAGTCTGACCTGGCTTGACATCTGGCTCTGCCACTTGGGGTCACATGACCTGTGCAAGCTTTTTGTCCCCCTGGGAGCTCACTTTCCTTGTGGCGGTGACTGTGGGAGTGATGTGAGCTGGGGCATGGAAAGGGATTTGGGGATATCCTGCACCAGGCTGGTCAGGTGTAACTTCCAGATTCTTCTGGCAGGTAGTAGACAGTGGCTAAAGAAATTTGGAAGGGAGGTGAAAATTTTCTCCACCCCCATAGCTCTGCCAGCAGCTCTGAATGAAAGTAAGCTCCACAGATACAGATATTTCTAACTTAGCACATATTAGCAGTAAATGTGTTCCCTGAGGTCCCAGCTCTGACCTCTCCAGGGTTCTCACCAGCACCTGGCATGAGAGGGCTCTCAGCGCAGGGCTCAGTAACCCCAGTGGTCAGCCTCAGGGGACTACAGGGCCCCTGTGTGTGCTCACTCAGTCGTGTCTGACTCTTGTGACCTCATGGACTGTACCCCACCAGACTGCCCTGTCCATGGGATTTCCCAGGCAAGAATATTGGAGTGGGTTGCCATTTCCTGTTCCAGGGGATCTTCCTGACCTAGGGATCAAACCTGCGTCTACTGTGGCTCCTGCATTGGATGGCAGATTCTTTACCACTGAGCCACCTGGGAAGCCCTCAGGCCTCCAGACAGAGGCTAAACACAAAACCCCATAGGGATCAGGCCCCCAGAGCAGCCCTGGGGATTCCACATTCAGGACACGGGATTTCCTAGATTCTTCGAGCAAGTGGGAAGTGTGCAACTCTAAAGTTTTAAGACAGTCTACGTATGAGTGAAGGTCGTCCATTTATTACTTATCGTACAAAGCAACAAGGCAGTAATTTCCTCAATAGAAACCTATTTCTGAATTCATTATGCTAATTAGTAAAGTCTCTGATAAATACAGGATAATAAAAGCATTTGCTGTAGCTTCCTCTGAAATACATTTTTCTTTTCCTTTTTTCTTTTTCTTTTGGCTGCACTAGCTCTTCGCTGTGGTTCATAAGCTTAGTTACCCCGCAGCCTGTGGGATCTTACTTCTCTGATCAGGGACTGAAACCCCGTCCCCTGCATTGAAAGTCAGATTCTTCACCACTGAGCCACCAGGGAAGTCCCTGGAGTACTTTCTTTCTGATAAAATAGTAGCTGAATATTCCAGTGAGAATTTTCCTTGAGAACAGTGGGCTCTCCTGGGTATTGAAGTCTACAGGAACCATTGGCATAAAATATTTTCAAGTAAATTACCTCTTGTAACAAGCATTTAGCCTATTAAGTACTCAATTAATCTTCTTTGTTATTCTAATTACTAATCAAAAACATGTTGAATAGAGAAACAATTTAAAAAACATATCAACAAAAGGCATAGAAACTCTGTTATGTAAACTGGATTAACAAAACCTAAATGGAGGTGATCTTACTGCAAATCAAGAAACATTCCAAGTCTTAATTCAGCTCTGGTTCCCATGTGGTATCAGAATTTTGGGTTAAGGTTCTGTGAAAAAGGGATAGAATAGCCAAAGCTGACATGGTAAGTATTTGAGAATGGGTATAAAATTTCACCAAGCAAGATGTAAAGTAGTAGTTTTCAGACCTTGTGTTATGATCCATTAATGAGTTACAGAATCAATGTAATGGGTTTTAATCTAGCACTTGGCTGGAATATGGAATATATCACAGAAAGTGAGAGTGAATGTTGTTTGGTAAAACTTTTTACATACATGCAAATGTTTCCTGGATCACACTGTAAAATGTATTTCTAACTGCAGGTTGTGGTTTAAAATGTCTGGCAGTCCCTGGCACAGGAAACATGGAGAAGGAGCAGAAATGTGGGGGCATCAGGGCTTTGGTCCTGGCGAACATTGAACATGATGAACATCTGCTGTATCATTAAGAAGAATGGTACTTGAGCATCAGGTTAGGGAACCTCAGAGGGGTTTACATGTCTTCAATTGGATATTTCTACAGAACTTGGGGACTTTCTAAATTTTTATTACAGTCTGGATACACCAGTGATTAAGTTCAGACACCAAATTCAGAAACAAAAATTTAAAGTAAAGTAATCTTCAAACCTCTGAACATAAATGTATCAGTTTGTTCGAGAATCTGCATTTTTCTCTTTGTTTATGTGGATTGGAAAACAGTACAGAAGGACAGATACTCCCCCTAAATTGTCTTCAGCATGGTGGCAAAATCTACTGGGCCTTTAATTTCAGTGGCATCTTTAAGAATCTGGCAGATGCTTGAAGAATGCATAAAGAAGATGTAATAATATATATATCTATATACATATATATATACACACACACACATGCACAACAGAATATTACTCAGCCATAAAAAAGAATGAAATAATGCCATTTGCAGCAACGTGGATAGAATTGCAGATTACCATACTAAGAGATGAAGTCAGATAAAGACAAATACCATATGATAGCACCATATGGGAAATCTAAAATATGATACAAATGAACTTATTTACAAAACAGAAACAGATTTACAGACACAGAAAACAATCTCATGGTTACCAAAGGAAAAGTGGGAGGAGGGGTAAATTAGAAGTATGGATTCCATGGATAGAGGAGTCTGGTGGCTACAGTGCATGGGGTCACAAAGAGTCTGACAGGACTGAGTAACTAACACAACAATGGGATGAACAGATAAACACTACTACATAGGCTTCCTCAGTGGTACTAGTGGTAAAGAACCTGCCTGCCAATGCAGGAGACTTATGAGACATGGGTTTCATCCTGGGTCAGGAAGATCCCCTGGAGATGGGCATGGCAACCCACTCCAGTATTTTTGCTGGGGAAATCTCATGGACAGAGGAGCCTGGTGGGCTACAGTCCCTAGGCTCACAAAGAATTGGACATAACTGTAGCAACTTAGCAGATGCACACATACTTAAAACAGATAAATGACAAGGACCTACTATATAGCACAGGGGATTATATTCAACGTCTTGTAATAATGTATAATGGAAAAGAGTCTGAAAAAGAATATATATATATACACACACATATATATTTATAACTGAATTACTTTGTTGTACATTGGAAACTAACACAACATTGTAAATAAACTATATTTCATTAAAAAAAAATCTGTCAGATGGTAGGAGTCTCCAGACTGCCTTTCCTTACAGAACTGCAGCTCTAAGAGCAAACCACAGGACAAAAGATATATTTACGGTTATGCCTGAAAGACAAGCTTCTATTTTCTGTCTTTACCCTGGACTTTGATTTCTACTGTAATAGTTTATTGTCAAACAGCACTGTAGCTCTTAGTTTGCAAGCACAGAAGGCAGTGATACACATAAAAGTTAAGGGGTAACTCATCAAGAAACAGTTGAAATAGAATATAACTTTTTGTTAATAAAGAAAATATAAGGACCGTGTGCCAGTTTATGATGGGTCCACAAGGAGTATATGCATATGGATGCAATTATATATACTGAATATTTTTAACCTGTCTTATAACTAGCAATGTAATCAGAAGTAATTTTTAAACAATTAATTAAATGATTCAAACTCACACTGACAGTTCAGTTCAGTTGCTCAGTCGTGTCCGACTCTTTGCAACCCCATGAACCACAGCACACCAGGCCTCCCTGTCCATCACCAACTCCCAGAGTCCACCCAAACCCACATCCATTGAGTTGGTGATGCCATCCAACCATCTCATCTTCTGTTGTCCCCTTCTCCTCCTGCCCTCAATCTTTCCCAGCATCAAGGTCTTTTCCAATGAGTCAGCTCTTCTCATCAGGTGGCCAAAGTATTGGAGTTTCAGCTTCAACATCAGTCCTTCCAATGAACACTCAGGACTGATCTCCTTTAGGATGGACTGGTTGGATCTCCTTGCAGTCCAAGGGACTCTCAAGAGTCTTCTCCAACACCATAGTTCAAAAGCATCAATTCTTCAGCACTCAGCTTTCTTTATAGATGACCATACATGACCACTGGAAAATCCAAAGCCTTGACTAGATGGACCTTTGTTGACAAAGTAATGTCTCTGCTTTTTACTATGCTGTCTAGGTTGGTCATAACTTTCCTTCCAAGGAGGAGTAAGCGTCTTTTAATTTCATGGCTGCAATCACCATCTGCAGTGATTTTGGAGCCCAGAAAACTAAAGTCAGCCACTGTTTCCACTGTTTCCCCATCTATTTGTCTGCGTGGCAGCTGCAATGGTGCAGGAGCAGCCGGGAGGAGCTACCCCACGTCCAAGGTAAGGAGCAGCAGCTGTGCTTTGCTGGAGCAGCCCTGAAGCGATAACCCCACGTCCAAGGTAAGAGAAACCCAAGTAAGACGGTAGGCACTGAGAGAGGGCATCAGAGGGCAGACAGACTGAAACCACAATCACAGACAACTAGTCAATCTGATCACACGGACCACAGCCTTGTCTAACTTAGTGAAACTAAGCCATGCCGTGTGGGGCCACCCAAGACGGATGGGTCATGGTGGAGAGGTCTGACAGAATGTGGTCCACTGGAGAAGGGAATGGCAAACCACTTCAGTATTCTTGCCTTGAGAACCCCGTGAACAGTATGAAAAGAGACAAAGATGATGAGACACTGAAAGATGAACTCCACAGGTCGGTAGGTACCCAATATGCTACTGGAGAAGAGTAGAGAAATAACTCCAGAAAGAATGAAGGGATGGAGCCAAAGCAAAAACAACACACTGACAGTGTACACTTACAATACTCAGAACCAGTTTGGCACTTTTGGGTCTTTGAAAAACTTTTATATCCTATTGTCCAATGCAGTTCTGGAAGTTAGGAGACCTGGAATCCTGTCTCTGTTAATTATATGACCTGGGATACATTTTTAGATTTTTTCCTATGCTTTCACTTATGAAAAATAATAATTATTGATTTGCTAACACTTAAGATTGTTTAGGTAACATGACTTAATGGTTAAAGGCTTTAAAAAAGTGCTTCCCAACTGTAGGGTAGCTTCATCAAGATAACAGTCTTTATGTGCCAAATAAAATCGCAGAGAAGCTTTATGGGAAAAGAAAAACAAATGCAAACTTTTGGATTTCAGTTCCATTTCCCCTGGAGAAAACAACCCAGATGTTATTAAATGATCTTTTCAGCCCAAGTTGCAGGGTAATCCTTTAGCACTCTTTAAAAGCTTTCAAGGAAAATTGAAAACAAGATTCTTCTCAGATTTTGTTTCTCCTATGAAACCCTGAAGTGGCTCAGTGATAAAGAATCCGACTGCAACACAGGAGATGCAAGAGATGCAGATTCGATTCCTGGGTCGGGAAGATCGCCTGGAAAAGGGAATGGCTATCCACTGTAGAATTCTTGCCTGTAGAATCCCATGGACAGAGGACCGTAGAGGGCTTCAGTCTGTGGGGTGCAGAGTCTGAAACAATTGAGCACCACCACCACCACTGTGAAACTCTTTGGAGAGTATAAAGATATTTTTTAGCCTCTTTAGGAAGATGTAACAGCCATATTTCCTTTCTTTTAATATTATAACATTATCTACATAGATGTTGCTTTAAAAAAACCTGTTCCTTTTTACATATAGCAGGGAAACTGTTACAGAATGGTGGTATTATCTGTCAAGTAGTCACTGAGCACCTGACTCACAGGAACTTAAAACTAGAAGGAATCTCAAGTATCATCCTACCCATCTTCTCATTTTACAGATTTGGAAATTGAGGCTGACAGCAGTTGGGTGATTTGTTCCAGCCTTGTGGCTCAGCTGGTAAAGAATCTGCCTGCAATGCGGGAGACCTGGGTTTAATCCCTCGGGGTTGGGAAGATCCCCTGGAGAAGGGAAAGACTGCCGACTCCAGTATTCTGGCCTGGAGAATTCCATGGACTGTATAGTCCATGGGGTCGCAAAGAGTCGGACATGACTGAGTGACTTGCTCTCACTCACTCACTCACACTCGATGAGAGAACTGGAATCCAGACCAGATGTATTCCTTCCACTCTCTCCAGAATCCTATGTCTCCCAAAAAGCTGTATTCTTTCTGCTTTAATCCAGTTTCTTCTCACAGCCCAGCTGTGTGACTGTGACCGTAGACTCATAATGAAGTTCAATATGAGGAACAGCTGCCTTGATTGGTCTTTGTACACAAATGTCTAGAAATGGCAAGACCCACAGTGGACTTTCAATTCACATTGATCACGATACTCTATTTAAATTTTAAACAGCATTCATTCCTTCAATTCAGAAAGGCTTTTGGAAATAGCAAACGACTTGGAGTCTCACAATTGACTGCCATTTGTCAGTTGACATACTCTAGGAGTATATGCTTTCATTTTGCTATTTGAAAACTTGAAAAACTAACATAAACATATACTTAAGGATCTCAAACATCCTTAAACCTTCTCTTTCCAGGAACAGTGAGAACTTTCTACATACATTAGAACTCTAGATAAGCAAAGTGATTTGAACACTCAAGAGAAAAAGATCAATAAAGTAAAAGTAAAATACTAATGCCACAGGATCCCTCAGATTGACTTTCTTTACTGATGAGCTCTATTGACTGACGGGGCACTGAACCATTGGTAACTAGGGTGTGAGCTGTTCCCCCAACTCTGCTATGTAAAATGTCTCCTTATTAGTATACAAATATCACCATCAGGCTAGAAAATAATTTGGGAGAGTTCATGGCTTTTGGAGCAACCCACAGCAAGTGATGCTGTCTTGACAAAATATAATTACCTCCAACCCTGAGCTGCAACTGGAGGAGAGCAGTAAACAAGCCCTGTAGTATTGTTTTAGATGAAGCACGTTGAAAGCTCTGCACTTCCTCGAGGCCTCCTCTTTCTTCCTGAACGAACTCCAGGGAATGGCATCATGTCAGGCTTTCCAGATGGATTATGTGGAGCCATAGCTCAATGTCATTTTCAATAGGAAGCCTCATAATTAAAGGTCAAATAGTCACTTCATCTGCAATCAATCAATAGAAAAAGTACTAATACGAAGAACTAATCAATCAATGGCAAATGCACTAATAAAAGCAATGAATCAAATTCAGCATGTGTGTAGATGCAAGTACATTGAAGAGATGGAGACAGGGCAAAAGCAAGAACAATAAAATAAACTGCAAGCATATGTACAAGAGAATACTCAGAAGGCTACACAAAACCAGAGTTTTCATCTTTGGTTCATTAGTTACCTGGATACCACTTGGCCTGCAATAATTTATTCTTAAATACAAATACTAGATATACTAATAAACAATGTTATTTCATAGAGCTTTCTTAATGTATTCTATTTGAGACATTATGTGTATGTGTGTGTATGCACGTGTGTGTGTGTAAAATCACTAAAAGAAATATTTTGACAGTGATCACAAAAGGGACAAATATATTTCCCACATGCTAAATAGATATATTTTAATCTCTTGTCTTTCATCTTGGTGAGAAATAAAAGAAAGTATCTCTCTGAGTGATAGATCCTACCTGAAATTTGCCCCCCGCTTTCTGAAACATGAATTCTTCACACTTATTGTGATGCTCTATTGTTGCCATGCAGCTGTAGCTTGGGTGACTGCTGTGCATCTCCTCTGTACCAGAGACGTCAGGTCACCAGTAGAGGGAAATGTGTCTTGGACCTTGTGAAACCGATACACTAAATTTATAGGGCTCAACAAGGCCATTCAAGCAATAGGACCCAAACATCCCTTGCTGTGTGTAGAAATAAGGGTGCCCCAAGGGTTATCTGTGTCTTCTCACTGAGACAAGAAAGCAGCAAAGAGGTCATTTTTTTTTTTTTTTTTTGCTTTATAATATTGTATTGGTTTTGCCATACATTGACATGAATCTGCCATTTTTATAAATGCTACCTAGGAGACTGCAGGCAGAAAGCCAGGTGTGATCAAGGTGTAATAGAATATCCTAGCTGCAAGTAAAAGTCCCTAATCCAGGAGCTATGGAAATTAAGACCCGGGGATGTTTCAATGGAAGAGTCAGGATGAGTATTTAGGACTTGCAATTGCAAGAAAGAGTAGGTCTACCATGTTATGGACGGAGAAGGCAATGGCACCCCACTCCAGTACTCTTGCCTGGAAAATCCCATGGACGGAGGAGCCTGGTAGGCTACAGTCCATGGGGTCACTAAGAGTTGGACACGACTGAGCAACTTCACTTTTACTTTTCCCTTTCATGCACTGGAGAAGGAAATGGCAACCCACTCCAGTCCTCTTGCCTGGAGAATCCCAGAGACGGCGGAGCCTGATGGGCTGCCGTCTATGGGGTTGCACAGAGTCTGACACGACTGAAGCGACTTAGCAGCAGCAGCAGCACCATGTTATGGAAATAACTAAGGATTTACACCACCATGGTTATTTAGTTTATCATACTAGAATATTATTGTAGGCTCCAAGTATCTATTTCATGGGAGAATATTGCAAAAGCAAAGTGCAAAGCTAAAGTCCAAGTTAACCCCAATGTTTTCAGTAAAATAACTACTTTTGATTGGTGTTCATCTAATTTTTCTGATGACTGAAAATCAGAAAGCATCAAGAACAGAATGATATGGCTTTGAGGTTTAAAAAAATGAAAAGAAAAAAAATAGCATGAATATTTTGCTTACAGAAAATAATACTGATCAGGTTGCAGTATGCTTCTTGGGTAGAGCTTTGCTCATCACGGCCAGCTCCAGCACAGGAGAAAATTATGGAGAAAAAAATAAACATGGATTTTCCTGGTGGTCCAGTGGTTAAGAATCTGCCTGCCAATGTAGGGGACATGGGTTCGATCCATGGTCTGGGAACTAAGATCCCACATGCTGTGGGGCAACTAAGCCTGTGCACCATAACTATTGAGCAAATGTTCTAGAACCTGTGAGCCATAACTACTGAAGCCCGCAGTCCCTAGAACCCATGCTCCACAGCCAGAGAAGCCAGCTCAGTGAGAAACCCACACAGCAGCTAGAGAGCAGCCCCCACGCAGCAATGGAGACCCAGCACAGCCAGAAACAAATAAAAATAAACTTTAAAAAACCACAATCCATTTGGGTTTTCCTGACAAAAGCAAATCCTAAGGGTGGGGCGGGTTTCAGAGATGCAGAAGCACATTGGACGCAGCCAGGGCTCAGCACCTGCTCTAACAGCACAGGCTCCTTTGATCCCTGACTCGTGACGGCTGAGGGGTCTGGAGGCACCCATCTCTGGCCTCCCTACCTTTATAGAAGCCCCTTCCTGTTCAGGAGACCTGGAGCACCGGCGTCACATCATAACAACATCATGGGGGGAAAGTGCAGGTTGATTCCTTCTGAGGTCAACAATTAAACCGTATCTGTTATATGAACATCAACAAGACCCAGGGGACTGAAACCCTGGAGACAGTAACACATTCATAACCAACAGTTAATCATAACTAATCAGAGCTGCTGCTCCCAGGGTGTGTGTCAGGCGGCAGGCAGCACACCAAGCTCTCCAGGCGGGCACTCTGGTTCCATCCACAGCGATCTACACACAGCACACTCACTGAGCACATGTTCTCACTGACTGACTTGTATTATGGACACGTCCTGTGTTGGATACTTAACAAGTTTTATCTTCGGTCTTTACAACACCTTTACAATGTAAGAAAAAGCCTTACAAAGTGAGAAAGCTAAGGTTCAGGGAGCTTAAGTGATTTGTCCAGGTTCACAAAATCTGGAATCAGAAAGTAGCTTCCAAAGCTCTCTCAGCTTCCTTTTGGTGATGATTCTAAGGAAAACCTAATAGACATATTGCAGTGAAGGGACAGTACACATATAATTTATTCAAATAAGCTGAAGTCCTAGATAGCAATTGCTTAAGAGTATGTCCAATTTCTAAATCATTTCCCCAACTTTGCAAGACTGAAAATAATTCTATCAGACAGAAATGTCTGGGGCTACTAAAACCATTTCTAGTTTACAGACTGAACTTTAACATAAACAGACTTAGAGAAATGTTAAGTCAGTTATACGCCAAAATGTAAAGGAATTTTTAATACGAGTTTAACCACAATGTGCCTCCTACCCCGAGGAGTTTGTGAATGATGCTTCCATAAAGTTTCTTATTACTTAATGCTCTTTAACGACTAACAGCATGGATTCCAGACAACTGGATAGGTTATTGCGATAATGCCTTTAAACTGGGTAAAGGTAAGGAGAGAATAGTACTTTTCTCGATCTATTTTTGCCCATTAAATATGCACTTATTTCACTTTAGGTACTAATGAGACTGAGTTCATGATAACTAAATAAATTGTTGTTCCTTTATAGAAATAACATTCTGAAACAAACTTCAGACTAATGTCAATCATTTTTACCCTGCTCCAAGCTTCCAGAAAATATGTCAACATCTTCCAGGGGTCACTCTAGGGCCTTCCAAAGCCAAGTTTGTGCTCACTGCACCCCTACAACTACTCCACTCCCCAACTTTTAACATGAACATTCGACCCTGAAAACCTTCGATGAGGATGGAAAACATGATTACAAGTAGAGCTAAACCCTACACTATTACATTTAGGCTCACAAAAATGAGTTTAATTCATGATGGTATTTCAAAGTCATGACTGATCTCCACTTTGCTACCATTCTTTAGGTAACAAAGTAGACAATACCCACATTCCATTTAATTTGAAAAGTTGTTTGAATTTCAAAATCAAAAGATGCAATTATCTGAAGGCAATATTAAGCTGGTGTTTCAGTCTGTGGATTACTTACCCAACGTGAGGGATTTGTGTGTAGAACAGAACATGACAGCTACAGTGTCTGCTGGTGTGAAACCCGAATTATTCCTGAGGGCAAAAAAAAAAAAAAAAAGGCTTTTCAAATATTGTTATAAAAAAGCCTATTTAACATATCCTCAATCAAATGTAGTACCTATCTTCATGCAAACATCCTTTTTATCAATCCTGGAGACAGAAGTAATTCTATACCCAAACGCACAGAAATGTCCAAATTTCTTTTTAGAGAGTCATTTCTAGTTTATACATGAAAAAGAGACAGTCTTAAAAATGTGGTGGTGGCGGGGGAGGTCTCCTAAGATCATATACATCATCAATCTGTGGCACAGGACTTGACAAAAATCCTGCAGCAAGAAACTCCATGAGTGCACTCACTAGGCTGTTAGTTGATTTTAATGCAGTGGCTTGAAAGAGTTAATGTATCTCCAAAAAGGCTTCCCTCAAGGAGCAACACATCCTTTAGGCAGCAAATGCATATCTTTCAGAACTACATGGTGTGAACAAAGATTTAACATCATATGTTTCAGTAAAAATACCAAATTACCAATTTTTAGCAATTACCACAGAGAAGGCACTGGCGACCCACTCCAGTACTCTTGCCTGGAAAATCCCATGGACGGAGGAGCCTGGTAGGCTACAGTCCATGGGGTCGCTAAGAGTCAGACACGACTGAGCGACTTCACTTTCACTTTTCACTTTCCTGCATTGGACAGGGCAATGGCAACCCACTCCAGTGTTCTTGCCTGGAGAATCCCAGGGACGGGGGAGCCTGGTAGGCTGCTGTCTATGGGGTCGCACAGAGTCGGACACGACTGACGTGACTTAGCAGCAGCAGCAGCAGTTACCATGTACCAAGTATTCCTTTAAGGCCTTTGCATGTAAAGACAAAAATCCTATCAGGTAGCCAATATGATATCCCTATTGACAGATGAGAAAACTGAGGCACACAGAAATTATGTAACCCACCAGGACCTCAGAGCTAGGGAGTGAGTGACAGAGTCAGGATTTAAACCAAGTCCAGCTCCTGTGTCTATGCTTAACTGCAATGTCTATTACTAAATAATATGGTAAAAGGCTTCCCTGGTGGCTCAGACGGTAAAGAATCTGACTGCAATACAGGCGACCTGGGTTTGATCCCTGGGTCAGGAAGATCCCCTGGAGGAGAGAATGGTAACCCACTCCAGTATTCTTGCCTGAAGAATCCCATGGACAGAGGAGCCTGGCAAGCTACAGTCCATGGAGTCACAAAGAGTTGGACATGACTGAGTGACTTTCAGGCAAGAATACTGGAGTGGGTTGCCATTTCCTTCTCCAGGGGATCTTCCTGACCTAGAGATCGAACCTATATCTCCTACACTGGCAGGCGAATTCTTTACCACTGAGCTACCTGGGAAGCCCCTGACTTTCATTTCACTTCACTATGCTAAAGACAAAAAAATCTTGCTTGGTCAAAATCCCATTAAATGTTAGAGCTAAAATTTTTGTCATGTAATCTTTTTTTTTTCTTTTGAACTTTTTATTTTGTATTGGAGTATAGCCAATTAACAATGTTGTGATAGTTTCAGGTGAACAGCAAAGGGACTCAGCCGTACATATACACGTATCCATTCTCCCTCTAACAGATCATCAAAACTTCACAATCTTTTGTGCCTGTGTTGGGAGTGGGATATTCAAACACTAGAATTCAATAAAGAAATAATATTGGACTTAAAAAATCCATTAAATGTCATGGGGATCAGTACTAGTGAATATCATATCCAAATTTCCTATTTTAGATCACAAAGATTTAGAGAACCAAGAACCAAAAAGGTTAGAAGTGCAATTACCATTATTGCATCTTTGATATGTTAGAAACTATTCCTTCCTTCAGAATCAGTGTTTGAAGACATAGTGAGTCTATGTGAGTCTATTCATTCCCCGCCCTGAACTCAGACAAGAGAGTTAGCAAAGGGAACAATGTTGTAAAGCCTGACTGCATATGTACAGTTGCAGATACAACAAACTATCCAATTGTCAAGGATCTCTAAAGAAAAGTGACTCCACCATTTCCCTTAGTAACCTTATCCTTTTTAAAATTTTATTTATGTATTTATTTTTGGCTGTGCTGGGTCTTTGTTGCTGTGCAGGCTTTCTCTTAGTTACGGCAGAAAGCTGGGGCTACCCTCTGGTTGAGGTGCATAGACTTCTCATTGTGGTGGCTTCTGCTGTTGCAGAGCATGGGTTCTAGGTGTTTGGGCTTCAGCAGTTGCAGCACGTGGGTTCAGTAGTTGTCGCTCTCTGGCTCTAGAGCACAGTCCAACAGTTGTGGCGCATGAGCTTAATTGCTCCGAGGTATGTGGGGTCTTCCTGCATGTCTCCTGCGTTGGCAGGCAGATTCTTTACCACTGAACCACTAGGGCAGCCCCAAACTTAACCTTATATATAATTTTCACCGGGAGAAAAAAAAACTTCCCTCGATAGACCCCTCATCCTGTTTCTTTGTTACATACTCACTGGAGGGGAAAAGGATCCTCTCTTCTACTACCTCCTCCTCTCTGCATAATGGTACCTATATACAGTGGAATATTACTCAGTCATAAAAAGGAATGAAACTGGGTAATTTGTAGAAATGTGGATGGACCTAGAGACTGTCATACAGAGTGAAGTAAGTCAGGAAAACAAATATTGTACATGAATGCATATGTGTGGAATCTAGAAAAACAATACAGATGAACCTATTTCTAGGGCAGGAATAGAGATGCAGACACAGAGAATGGATGTGTGGACACAGGGCTGGAGAGGGTGGGACGAACTGGGAGAACAGGATTGACACATATACCTACCATGTATAAAGCAGATAGCTAGTGGGAAGCTGCTCTGTAGCACAAGGGGCTCAGTTCGGTGCTCTGGGACAACCTAGAGGGGTTGGATGGGAGGGCATGGGAGGGAGGCTCAAGACAGAGGGGATACATGTGTACTTCTGGCTGATTCACGTTGAAGAACAGCAAAAACTAAGACAACATCTTAAAGCAATTATATGCCAATGAAAAAAAGAATATTTAAATTGTCTTTTAGTCTCCTCTTCTTTGAAAAGGAATGTAAGCTCATGCTTCCTAACCAGTCTTACTTGCAACTTTTTTTTTTAATAACATCTTTCCGAACTGAATTTTGGTGTCTCTCAGATGAGCAAAAGGACGGAAGGAGAAAGAGAAAGAGGGAGAGTGAGAGGCAGAGGGTTAGGGTTTAAGTTTACTGAATTCATAGTCGTGAGAGGGGCTGTGCTTTCAAGAAGTCTGATGAAGAGAAGAAAAGGGCCATGGAGACGAGCATGATTATATAGAAATAATGGATGAAACCACGTCGTCAAAGGAGCCTGAGAGGAGGAGTCTGAGATCAGCCTGAGAGGAGAGCGTCCTGTGGTCTGAGAGTCTGTGAGCCGGAAGAAGGAGACCAGGTGAGTGAAAAACCCAGAAATGTTTCTGGTAGAGAATAAGAAAGTGGAGGTAATTCATGTCAGGGATGTTACTCTCTTTGTAAAATGTAAGGTGCTTCATTCATCCTCAGAGGTAACCCTATGACCTGAGCTGAGAAATAAGAAAAACTTGAGATAAGCACATGGAGGAACATGACCTACAGTCAGTTCACAACAAATGAAAAATTTCTCCAGGAACGAATGCCCAGCTGTGATGGTGGAACACGTGGGCAGGACCAGCTGGCCGGGCCCGGGGCTGTGCTCCAGCCATGCTCCGGCGATAGTAACAATATGAAGCCCTTTGGGGCATTTGGCTGACCTAGTTTGTTACCCATTCTCACTGTATCTGGATTTATGTGATTTGGTTTTCTTCCAAGAGAGTCCGGCAGTACGGTTCTTTGGTAAACGCTATTCTGCTTGATATTTGTTCTTTTCCAGATTATAGTATATTTCTGATGTGTCTAAATCTCTCTGGCCAAGAAAGCTCTGACTCAATCTGGTGTTGGCTGTGCTGTCTGCCATGCTGGAGCAGGGTTTCCAAAGTGGCTGAGGAGGATGTCTGTACGATATGCTTACTTGTCCTCTGCTTTTAGGTAAGGCGACCCAAGGTAAGCCCCCACGGGGTGGTGTCTGGCCCTGATGTGGGTTGAACACCGCCCTAGGTTTCTACCGACACAAAGCCCTTCAGTGAGGAGGGAGAGTCGGGATATAAAAATGGAATGTTTGAGGTTAAAAACAATATTCTACCTAAATAGGGCTGACATACTCTATCTCTGATTATAATCAACACTGAATATTCATTGGAAGGACTGGGATGCTAAAGTTGAAGCTCCCATTCTTTACCCCCTGATGTGAAGGGCTGACTCATTGGAAAAGACCCTGATGCTGGGAAAGATGGAAGGCAAAAAGAGAAGAGGGAGGCAGAAGATGAGATGGTAAGATGGCATCACTGACTCAATGGACATGAACTTGAGCAAACTCCAGGAGACAGTGGAGGATGGGGAGGCCTGGTGTGCTGCAGTCTCTGGGGTCGCAAAGAGTTGGACATGACTTAGTGACTGAACAACAGCAGCACACCCTCTCTCTACAGTAACAGATTGTTCTATATTGCAGATCTTGGAGAAGCCAGTAGAGCACGTACTCACTTAAAGGTCCATCCGAGATGGGGGGTGGGGAGGGGGAGGATGCTGAGTAACCATAGCAGTAAACTTAAAAAAAAATTCTATCATACATATACATATTTAATTGAACTACAGTTGATTTGCAGTAAATATTTACTGAGCACTTTTCTAAGCACTTTGCATCCAGTATTTCTTTCTTCACAGAACAGCCTTATACAGTAACAGTATTTTTGTCTTTGCTTTTTTCCAAAAAGGGATCTTCAAGCAGAGTTAGTTGCATCAAGTCACACAGCTAAAGAGGCTATCCCAAACTGTGAAGACAAGTTTGCTTTCTGAGAAGAATATTATAAAAAACCAAAACCACCACACAATTTAGTGGATGACAGCAGCTAAGTAACCCTCCTTCACCCATGCTCTGGGGTTAAATGGCAGAAAGTCAAGACAACACAAAGAAACGAAGTCTCCCGTACATTATCAGTTCAGTTCAGTTCAGTGGCTCAGTCGTGTCCAACTCTTTGCGACCCCATGAATTGCAGCATGCCAGGCCTCTCTGTCCATCACCAACTCCCGGAGTCTACCAAAACCCATGTCCATCGAGTCGGTGATGCCATCCAACCATCTCATCCTCTGTCGTCCCCTTCTCCTCCCGCCCCCAATCCTACCCAGCATTAGGGTCTTTTCCAATGAGTCAACCCTTCGCATGAAGTGGCCAAAGTATTGGAGTTTCAGCTTCAACATCAGACCTTCCAATGAACAGCCAGGATTGATCTCTTTTAGGATGGATTGATTGGATCTCCTTGCAATCCAAGGGACTCTCAAGAGTCTTCTCCAACACCACAGTTCAAAAGCATCAATTCTTCGGCACTCAGCTTTCTTCACCGTCCAACTCTCACATCCATACATGACCCCTGGAAAAACCATAGCCTTGACTAGACGTACTTTTGTTGGCAAAGTAATGTCTCTGCTTTTAAATATGCTATCTAGGTTGGCCATAACCTTCCTTCCAAGGAGTGAGCGTCTTTTAATTTCATGGCTGCAATCACCATCAGCAGTGATTTTGGAGCCCAAAAAAATAAAGTCTGACACTGTTTCCACTGTTTCCCCATCTATTTCCCATGAAGTGATGGGACTAGATGCCATGATCTTAGCTTTCTGAACGTTGAGCTTTAAGCCAACTTTTTGACTCTCCTCTTTCACCTTCATCAAGAGGCACTTTAGTTCTTCTTCACTTTCTGCCATAAGGGCGGTGTCATCCGCATATCTGAGGTTATTGATATTTCTCCCGGCAATCTTGATTCCAGCTTGTGTTTCTTCCAGCCCAGCGTTTCTCATGATGTACTCTGCATATAAGTTAAATAAGCAGGGTGACAATATACAGCCTTGACGTACTCCCTTTCCTATTTGGAACTAGTCTGTTGTTCCATGTCCAGTTCTAACTGTTGCTTCCTAACCTGCATACAGGTTTCTCAAGAGACAGGTCAGATGGTCTGGTATTCCCATCTCTTTCAGAATTTTCCACAGTTTATTGTGATCCACACAGTCAAAGGCTTTGGCATAGTCAATAAAGCAGAAATAGATGTTTTTCTGGAACTCTCTTGCTTTTTTGATGATCCAGCGGATATTGGCAATTTGATCTCTGGTTCCTCTGCCTTTTCTAAAACCAGCTTGAACATCTGGAAGTTCACGGTTCACGTATTGCTGAAGCCTGGCTTGGAGAATTTTGAGCATTACTTTACTAGCATGTGAGATGAGTGCAATTGTGCGGTAGTGTGAGCATTCTTTGGCATTGCCTCTCTTTGGGATTGGAACGAAAACTGACCTTTTCCAGTCCTGTGGCCACTGTTGAGTTTTCCAAATTTGCTGGCATATAGAGTGCAGCACTTTCACAGCATCACCTTTGAGGATTTGAAATAGCTCAACCGGAATTCCATCACCTCCACTAGCTTTGTTCGTAGTGATGCTTTCCAAGGCCCACTTGACTTCACATTCCAGGATGTCTGGCTCTAGGTGAGTGATCACACCATCGTGATTATCTGGGTCGTGAAGATCTTTTTTGTATAGTTCTTCTGTGTATTCTTGCCACCTCTTCTTAATATCTTCTGCTTCTGTTAGGTCCATACCATTTCTGTCCTTTATCGAGCCTATCTTTGCATGAAATGTTCCTTTGGTATCTCTAATTTTCTTGAAGAGATCTCTAGTCTTTCCCAATCTGTTGTTTTCCTCTATTTCTTTGCACGGATCGCTGAGGAAGGCTTTCTTATCTCTCCTTGCTATTCTTTGGAACTCTGCATTCAGATGGGAATATCTTTCCTTTTCTCCTTTGCTTTTCACTTCTCTTTTCTTCCCAGCTATCTGTAAGGCCTCCTCAGACAGCCATTTTGCTTTTTTACATTTCTTTTCCATGGGGATTTTCTTGATCCCTGTCTCCTGTACAATGTCACGAACCTCTGTCCATAGTTCATCAGGCACTCTGTCTATCAGGTCTAGTCCCTTAAACCTATTTGTCACTTCCACTCTATACTCATAAGGGATTTGATCTAGGTCATACCTGAATGGACTAGTGGTTTTCCCTACTTTCTTCAATTTAAGTCTGAATTTGGCAATAAGCAGTTCATGATCTGAGCCACAGTCTGCTCCTGGTCTTGTTTTTGCTGACTGTATAGAGCTTCTCCATCTTTGGCTGCAAAGAATATAATCAATCTGATTTCAGTGTTGGCCATCTGGTGATGTCCACGTGTAGAGTCTTCTCTTGTGTTGTTGGAATAGGGTGTTTGCTATTACCAGTGCGTTCTCGTGGCAAAACTCTATTAGCCTTTGCCCTGCTTCATTCTGTACTCCAAGGCCAAACTTGCCTGTTACGCCAAGTGTTTCTTGACTTCCTACTTTTGCATTCCAGTCCCCTATAATGAAAAGGACATCTTTTTTGGGTGTTAGTTCTAGAAGGTCTTGTAGGTCTTCATAGAACCGTTCAACTTCAGCTTCTTCGGCGTTACCGGTCGGGGAATAGACTTGGATTACCATGATATTGAATGGTTTGCCTTGGAAACAAACAGAGATCATTCTATCGTTTTTGAGATTGCATCCAAGTACTGCATTTTGGACTCTTTTGTTGACCATGATGGCTACTCCATTTCTTCTAAGGGATTCTTGCCCACAGTAGTAGATATAATGGTCATCTGAGTTAAATTCACCCATTCCAGTCCATTTTAGTTCGCTGATTCCTAGAATGTTGACGTTCACTCTTGCCATCTCCTGTTTGACCACTTCGAATTTGCCTTGATTCATGGACCTAACATTCCAGGTTCCTATGCAATATTGCTCTTTACAGCATCGGACTTTGTGTCTATCACCAGTACATTATACTAAATAGTAATGACTGTAATTATTTTCAGTGATTATCATCTCTATTGTGCCTGCTCACATTCTTGAAAGGAATCACATTACTATTTATTTTCCAATTCTACCTTATCTCTTTTTAATATTGATTTTCTTTTTATCTCATTCTTATAATTCTTTTGATTACTTTGGCTTCCCTCAAGATGTTTATTTCCTTTGCCTCCCAACTGGTCTTTTTATTTTCTCACAAAGCTTTCAATCAGTGTTTTCCACATAATATTTATTTTGCCTGCCTTTGCAGTACCCACAAAGGAAAACATGTCAGAAGGTTTTACTAGCAGCATTACAGAATGTGGAGCAGAAAAGGTCCTCTGAGATAGTCCTGTCTAAGCCCACTGTTTTTACAGGGGGAAAGTTCCATGTGAAAACTTTCCTTTGTTAACCTTGGTACCAGTGTTTTGCCTTCACTGGTTTTAGGAGACCTCGTCTGTCCCCAGCTCTGTGGCACTAAACAAGTTAAGCAGAACTCTGGCTTAGCTGCCCCATCTCTGAATAGTAAGGAGACTTCCTGTTAATAATAAGGCTCGTCTTCCCTTCTTCCCTGCCTGCCTCTCCCCTTCTCCTACTCTTCAGGTGACCTCCCTCCCCTCCCTGGGCTACGGCCTGAGGCTGAATGAGACATCTCATAGAAAATGTACTGATAAGGACCAAAGCACCCAGTACAAATATTTAAATATTTGTTTTTTCCCTTTTCCTTTCTTTATGATTTCTTCTGTCACTCTAGAGACATTCTCTGTTTCTATTACTTTACTTGTCAACCTACCAAACGGTCTTATTTTGAAAAGGTTCCCAATTACTGCTTTCTTTTTCTAATCTTTTTCAACATTTTTCTTTTAACTTTGAAGCTTCCAAAAGTCACAGAAAGCTTAGGTCACTGTGGACAAAGGACTCTTGGTTTGATGAATGAACTCCCCATTCCTAGCAACTGTGACAAAGAAGTGTCAAAAAGAATGTATTACAAAACTAGGAATGCTAACTCTCTCTCTTCTATAATTAGTTTTTGAAATAATATAAACTACTGCGATATAACAAATATTTTACAGTAGCTAACATTTCCAGAGCACTTAGTGTATACTAGGTATTATGCTGAGGGCTTTATGTACATACTATTTAATTCTCCAAATGACCCTATGAGATAGGTATTACTACTGTCTTCATTTTATAAATGAGGACACTGACAAAAGTTATAAAGTTATTAAACAGAATGAAAACTCAAGTCCATCTGACTCCAGAGTTGGAATTTTTAACCCTGATGCTATTCTGTGAACAGATAATTGAGGATACAGAATGTACTCTCAAATGTACTTTAAATACTCAGAGTATTAATAGAAGAGGCTCCCATGCCAGACACTACAGAGGTAATAGGTCAGGTTTGTAAACCTAAGAAATATTAACCAGGTAAGCAGAGTGTTGAAGCGAAGTTGAATTTTCTTGGCTGGGTCTCTCCTGGTTTATGCTAAACTTCCACCATCAGAGGTCAGTGGCATACTGTACAAAAAAAGACAGACTGATTTCTCTGCTGAGATTTCTGTCTCTGGTTATTTGGATCGCTTTTAGTTTTATTGGACTGGTAAGTTAAAGAAAAGAAAAAACCTGCTATAAGCCAACTTTATTAATCTTAAGAAGGAAGGAACAAAAAGTAGGAAAAGAGAAGAACTCAACGACATATAAACCAATGGGTTCTTGTTCTAACTCTTGGTATTGTTGACTAATTTGTGTGTGTGTGTGTGTGAATTTAAAGAATCCAGTCACATACTCACTACAAATTCCCCAATCAAAACAAGTATTAGGAATTTAAAAAGTAACTGAAGTAGCTTAGTGTGGTGGAAACAGCAAGGGTAAATGCTTTTGGAAATGTCAAATGGAGATGACACGCAATTCTAAGTGGAGTATCTGCCATCTGATTTGGGGTAAGTCACTAAACTACTAAAATCTGATTTCAGGCAAGTTCCTAAACTACTCTAAGCGTGGGTCATCATCTGCAAAATAGCAACCAAAACGCACAGTATCCTGGTCTTTTGCTGTCAGACTTACACAAAATAACATATGCAGAAACTGTAGCATGGTACCTGACACAGAGTAGGGTTCAATAAATGTTGGTATTTTTCTTTTCTCCAATAAAATCCTCAGGTGCTATGGGGTCTTCCAACGTGAAAATAGAATGTGAAGATCATAAATTTTGTCTAATCTTAACATGTCCAGATTTTAATGGTGTGTTTCGGGGCTACACAGCCAGTACCGAGGAGCAGAGTTATAGCCGCTCCGCATTCTGTTGTTTACCAACGAACATGCATGTCTGGCAGTGGGCCAAGCAAGTTCAAAACACAACGGAACTTCAGTGAAGGCAGAACAGAAGCGCCTCACAACCACAGTGCTTTATGAAGTCTAGCCTCCTTCATGAGGAAAACCTTCACTTCTAATTCAACTAGTTGGGATATGCTCCCCCTCCCCCCTCCCTCAGCAATAATCCCAGTAGTGGCTGTTCTGTGGCTTTTCAAGGCATTTTCAGTCACTGATGGGGTATCTGTATTCCACTTACCCTCACAGGATGGATGAGTGAGTCTGATGATTACTTTTGCCACAAGGACCCGCAAGCAAACAACCAGCAAAAGGCAAACATCTTTTTGAAGATGACGTAACAAGCCATTTACAAAAAGAACTTTAAAATAGCTTCTACTCTCAGACTTACCCAATTAAGTCGCATTTTCTCTGTAACTTAATGGCTCTGGGCTTTACTCTTACTTCATAAATCACAAGCACAGGCTTGGAAAAATGTTTCCAATTACACCAATCAATACATTTTTATTGACTGTTTACAACTGGCCTCTGCCGTACCAAGTGCTCTAAGAGCCAAGTGCCTAATGCGAGGCCTGAACCATCCACGCTCTGACACCATTCCGGGCTTCGTAAACAAGCCAGGCTCCTTCCCTCGCGGCAACTCACTGCCAGGAACTGGCATTCAAGGGCCTGGCAATCTGGCCCAAGCTTACCTTTCCAGTAACTAGTTTTATTTTCAATTTTCTTTTACTCCTATTTTTCCACCAGGTCTGTGTGTGTGTGTGTGTGTGTGTCTACATGTGCATTACTATTTCTTCTCCCCAAAATTCCCTTTTTGCATCTGCATTTGCTAAATAATTAGCTATTCTCTATGACTCATGTCAAATCCCATCTCTTCCATGGAGTCTTGTTCTACCACTCTCTTTGAAAGTGCCTTCTTCTTTGACTTGTCTGTGGGTTGTGTTATTGCAGCACTAACAGAACACTCAGCTATCAGGACATATATCTAGTCTATAAAGTCCTACAGGATCAAAATCATCACGTGTAGTATTCACTATGGTAACTTTCTCATATCTGTTGAACGTATAATACTGGTGGAAGACGTATCATTAGAGGTGAGCCTTTAAGAATAAGAAAGATGAAGTAGGACACAGAGACCAATTTTGACATGGGGCCAGCCTAAGCAAGGGACAGAAATGAGAATGTTTGAGATTCCTCTAGGGAACAGCAAAGATTTTACCTCAACCTACAGCTTAGACAGTGCGAAATCTAGCAGTGGTTCACTTAGCCCCTCAAACGAATCTCATTCTGCAGGCAATGCATAACCACTGAAGATCTCTGAACAAGAGAGCTATTATCAGAACTCTGAGCTACTGGAAACAGTATGGACTGCACAAGAAAAGTTCAGTCTGCAAATGAAGATACCAGAAAGACATCCATGGCAATAGTTTGGGGAGAAAGGCAATGAGAGCCTGAATTAGGGAAGCAGCTTTGGAAGCACAAGAAATATGACCAAGGTAGGATCAAGACATTTAAAAAATAATTATGTGAAGGATTCCAGTCTGAGCAACTCTGTGGACGACAGATTCATTCATATAGAGTGAAGTAAGTCAGAAAGAGAAAAACAAATATCATATATTAATACATATATATGGAATCTCGAAAAATGGTACAGAAGAACCTAGTTTTGGGAATAGAGATGCAGACAGAGAATGGGCCCGTGGGCACAGGGTGGGAAGGGGAGGGTGGGACGAACTGGGAGAGAGGCATTGACATATATACACCACCACATGTAAAATTTACCCTGGTGGTTCGGATGGTAAAGAATCTACCTGTAATGTGGGAGACCTGGGTTCGATTCCTGGGTTGGGAAGATCCCCTGGAGAAGGGAAAGGCTACTCACTCCAGTATTCTTGCCTGGAGAATTCCATGGACAGAGGAGTCTGGCAGGCTATAATCCATGGGGTCGCAGAGTTGAACATGACTTTCACCTTCATGTGTAAAATAGCTAGCTAGTGGGAAGCTGCTATATAGCACAGGGAGCTCAGCTTTGTGCTCTGTGATGACCTAGAAGGGTGGAATGGGGCAAGGGGGAAGTCCAAGAGGGAGGGGATATATATATATATATATATAGGGAATATGAAGTATATTATGAAGTGTATATATATATATATATATATACTTATAGCCGATTCACTTAGTTGTATTGTAAAGCAGTTATACTGCAAAAAAAGAGAAAAGAATACATGCTCCAGTAAATAAACTCCCTGGGTTCAAATCCCAGCTCTACCATGTAACAGCTGTGTGATTTTTAGACAAGTAGGTTTACCCTCATCTATACAGTGGAAAGAACGATTTCACTTTGTTATATGGTTGTAAGAATTAAATACGTTAATACATTTAAAGAACTTGGAAAAACTGGTACATATAACGAACTCAATATATACTAGTACCATTCTCATTAAAAAAAAGAGGGATAGACAAGGTATTAGGCGAAAGATTAATTCCATTTTGAAGGTTTTGAGCCTGAGGTCTTGTTAAGACAGTCAGGTGAAGATATCCAAAAGAGAAGCGAAGCAAAGCAGGAGCTCCGGGAAAACACTGCCGTGGAAGGTCCGGTCTTCATCAGCAGGAAGCTGAGAGCTGCAGGCAGTCAAACAGAAGGCTGCCTAAGCACACAGTGTGGGTGATGAAATGAGGGCCGAGAACAGGTCGTTTGGAAATGCCTACAACTTGATGGCAGCGAGAGCAAGATGGAATAGCCGGGAGACAGAAGACTAGGGAAGGGTGTGGGGGCCCAGAAGTCAAGTACAGAGCATGATTCTTAGGAAGCAGCGCTAGTGGTAAAGAATCCACCTGTCAATGCAGGAGATGCAAAAGACTCGGGTTTGATTCCTGGCTGGGGAAGATCCGCTAGAGGAGGAAATGGCAACCCACTCCAGTATTCCCACCTGGGAAATTCCATGGTCAGAGGACTCTGGCAGGCTATAGTCCATAGGGTACATGACTGAGTGCATGTGTGAACACACACACATACAAACACACACACAAATCTAATCACTTACCTTGTGGAAAAGATGAAGGTTAAAAGCATAAAACTCAGCTGAATAGAACATACTGGAAAAAAAAAAGATTAAATCTAAATTAGCACTGTAAAAGCAGTACCTGCAGCCTACTTACTGGTGTGCTTAGTTTTATCTGAAAGTTATGGGAACTCAAGTACAAAAACAAATGAATAAGTCAAACAAACACACATTGCTAAACTGACAGAATTATTTAAACTAGTAGGACTTGATCTGTTCTTACGAAAGATACCCCCAGATATAAGCTATGATATTTGTTACTCAGGGTAGGTCTAAAACCTTCTTTGATTTAAAATTTGGTTACTGAATTTGTTCAGTTTAGGAAAAGCTGGTTTATCCGATGAATATTAGCAAATAGCACAAATGCGGTAGCATGTAACATATATTTTGGAATAACTCATGTTGATTTTAATAACAAAAGATTCTTTGATATTACAATTGCCAAAAGTTGTCTTTGGTATCACAGGGTATATGGAACAAAAGCTTAGTTTTTGAGCCTAGCAGTTATTTGCATTGTATAGTCTGCTGCTTCTCAAAATGAAATATTACTTTGGGTTTATTTTATTAATAATAGAAAAAAATTACCTAAATAGTCACATTTTAACCAATGCAGCCAATTACTATACTCAGAAAACAACAGTACCATATATTATAAATCCCACTTTTAATTCACAATAAAGGGTAAAATAAACTTCAAGTTAAAATTTTTAAAATGGGCAAGAAAGTGGTCAATTTAACATCTGAATTTGATAGCTGTTACGGCTTCTTTCATCAACTGTTATAAATCAGACATAAATAAAGGAGATTAAGTCATAAGTAGATGCTGATGTCTTTTTAAAGAACAGATACACACGATCTGAGCACTGCATATGAAACAAAGTATTCTTTTCTCATCAAATGAACATTGGCAATGAATTTAGGGACCACAAATAGTTATGCTTTGCTAGTGGGGAGGCTGAGGAGAGCCCACCCTCCGACTTACTTATGAACAGTACGAGAAGGAGACTGAATTTATCCAGGTCGATACTTGGGTTCGAGAACGTGTCACAGAAGGTTGTGTAGATGATCATGAGGAGTACACTGCTGCTGACAGCACCAAAAGGAGGTTGCTTTCTTTCGAGCCAGTCCTTGATGTATCTTCGGACAATCTGAAACACAGAGACCAACAGGTTGCCTCTTTTCAGAGGGAGTCGGGCTGGGCATCAC
Organism: Giraffa tippelskirchi; assembly: GCF_054371585.1. Lineage (NCBI taxonomy): Eukaryota > Metazoa > Chordata > Mammalia > Artiodactyla > Giraffidae > Giraffa > Giraffa tippelskirchi. The sequence goes on from NC_137285.1 coordinate 55,921,252, forward strand.
AAAGTGATTCTGACAGCGAAAGACAGAAAGGAAAGAGAATAATTTGGATGATGGCCACAGTGGATTTCAAAGCTTCCCTGCCACCCCGTTCTTCTTCTGGGGAATTTAACATTTGTAGTGCAGCTTCCACTGGTGTCCATAATGAGAGTATAGTTTCAACTGCATTCAAATCCATCCTTAATCATGCCAAATGCTCTTTGCTGGCTGTCAGTGAGACATTCCCATTAAACCTCCCCAAAGTTTATCTCCTCTGCTGATCCTAATGGATGTGTGTAATTATCACAGTCCCCTTTGCCTCGACAGACAACTCCAAGTGTAACTTTGGGAATCTTAAAAATCTGACATCTTCAAGAATTTCAAGACAGTAGATAATCGAAAGTGATCCATGGAACATATTAATATTTAAAATGCTAGCAATGCACCAGAAGTTTTTAATTAAATTATAACTCATGCTTGAAAAGCAAAAGTGCATGTGTTGTGGGAGTTTAAATAATTCAGATGCTGAATATCTAGAGTTTTTGTGAATCCAAAGACAAATGCCATTTGCATGCTTTTAGAATTCCAGAATTAACACTTAAAAATGAATAAACCTGTCCTAACTTTCCTACAAAAGGGTGAGTGAAACATAAAGTTATATGGCAATCCCCTCATATTTTAAAACCAAATCAGATATTTCAACTCAGGACAGCCTGAACACTGGCGATAACTTTAAGTTTGGATATAAAAGTGAACCACTCTATTTAAAACCTTTGGCTTTTGAAAGAAGCTGAACAAACCCGATAATGAGGACTAGAGTTGAGACACATTAAGTTCTGAGTCACTCATTATCCTGCATAATTGAACATGAGATTTCACAACAGGCTGAATTACCATGATCCATTAGCAATAATGAGGTCAGGGAACTTCTCCTGACAAGGCTGATGGGGTTCTGTCATCTTCCACTCTGTCACTAAAAAGGCTTAATTCGCAATGAGGCATGCCTTCACAGATCCTCAAGAACAAATAAACGACTCGCCAGAGAACCTGCGGACGAATAGCTATTGGATCAATTTCCTCCGATCTCAAGGACTCAGCAGGTGAAAGAAGTGTTGAAGAAAGTGTTCTGGCAGAAAGCTGACCGGTTGGGAAGAGAAGCAGGGGCAACACCTTGAAGGGTGGGTGGAATGGGAGGAGAAAGAGGGCTTTACGTAAAAATGTCTCTGTCTGTGAAAGTCTCTCAGTTGCGTCCGACTCTTTGCGACCCCATGGACTATACAGTCCATGGATTCTCTAGGCCAGAATACTGGAGTAGGTAGCCTTTCCCTTCTCCAGGGGATCTTCCCAACCTAGGGATAGAACCCAGGTCTCCCACATTGCAGGCAGATTCTTTACCACCTGAGCCATAATAGCATTAAATATTTTTAAAAACTAGAACTTGAATTTAAAGTTATAGCTGAGTTTATTAAAAAATTGTGTTTTGTTTCTGTAAAAGCAATTGCAAACCATAGTAATTTATTTAGTATTCATTTCTTTCTTTACAATGAAAATGTAGTGAGGTATAGAGAAACAGTAGTTCTATTACACAGCATTATAGACTGATATATCAGAACACACATTTTGGTGCCTGAGGGACTCAGAAAAGCTATGACCAACCTCGACAGCATATTAAAAAGCAGAGACATTACTTTGCCAACAAAGGTCCATCTAGTCAAAGCTATGGTTTTTCCAGTATTCATGTATGGATGTGAGAGCTGGACTATAAAGAAAGCTGAGCGCTGAAGAATTGATGCTTTTGAACTGTGGTGTTGGAGAAGACTCTTGAGAGTCCCTGGGACTGCAAGAAGATCAAACCAGTCAATCCTAAAAGAAATCAGTCCTGAATATTCGTTGGAAGGACTGATGTTGAAGCTGAAACTCCAATACTTTGGTCACCTGATGCGAAGAACTGACTCATTGGAAAAGACCCTGATGCTAGGAAAGATTAAAGGCAGGAGGAGAAGGGGACGACAGAGGATGAGATGCTTGGATGGCATCACTGACTCAGTGGACAGTTTGAGCAAGCTCTGGGAGTTGGTGATGGACAGGGAAGCCCGGCGTGATACAGTCCATGAGGTCGCAGAGAGTCGGACACAACTAAGCAACTGAACTGAACCGAGGGACTCAGATGGCCCCATGTTCAGATACGTCACCATGGGGCATGTGTGCTCCGTTGTGTCTGACTCTTTGAGACCTGATGGACTATAATCCACCAGCCTCCTCTGTCCATGGGATCTCCCGGGAAAAAATACTGGAGTGGGTTGACATTTCCTTCTCCAGGCACCATGGGGGTAGCTGCTTAATAGAAGGTCACAGACATTTCACTTAAAAGGTCATTCCATAACTTATTGTTCCTAGTAGCATTAATGCTGATAATTGCTCTAATCAATGCAACTCAACATCTTTAGGAAATAAAACATGGAAATTACATGGAGTTATTGAAACTGATAGTCTCCAATTTTGTTTTAATATATAATGGTCAAAAACTCAGAAGTCCTCTCTCTGCAATAGATTATAGAATGTAGGATCCAAATTCCAAAATTAAAAGTGTCTTCCCCCACCACATCTGACAAAATAAACAAATAAATATGAATGAGGTGTAACTCACCAATTTAAAAACCAAGACAAACCTGTAATTGTCAATCAACTTTATAAGTTTTAATCTGACTTAGTCAACCTAATTAGTACCTCTTTGTTCTTTACTGTTTTTAGTCTTATAGTGATATTTGTCTGTGTTTCTATACCTTGCCAGCCTCCATAGGGCGTTTTCATCTCCTTCTAAAATTAAAATCACAAGACACCTTCTTCTGCACTGAGTAGCTAGAAAAGTGTTAAAATATTTCACAAACTACTGGGCAAAGTTGTGTTGATATGCCTCAAATATGTGCTTAGGATATAAACTCCAGGAAACCCAACTTCTCTTACACTTTTGACACAAACATTCTCCACTCATCAAGAATTCATGTCATTTTAAAATTCTCCAAACCTATTTGCCTTACACCAGTGTTTAATAACCTCATAGGAAACAAGACTTTGCTAGAGATAGATGAACACAACCTGATATAAACCACTCAGAATTCTCTTTTGGGGGGAAAAAAGTCAAAATGAAGTGGAAAAACGCATTCTGGTGAGGTGACTTGTAACTTTCTTCGGAATCTATACTAATTCATTTTCCCTCATAGCTCACAGAGATGCATTCACTCAAAATTAAATGACAAATCCTCACTAACTTGCTTGCTTTTCACTATGGAGATAGAAGGGAAAAAAATCTTCCACAGGAAGTTTTGCTTTTATTGTCTCTCCCTCTGCATTTTGATTTTCTTTATTTTAAATTAAGCACCAAGAAAGGTTAAAAGAAAACTTAAAATTTTGAATCCCTGTACTTCTAATAAGCTGAACTGCATGTCAATTACTGCATGATCTCCAAGCTGAGCCCCTGCAATAATAACAGTCTTGGGTGAAGAAGGTTGATATGCAGAGGTAAGTGAGAAGAATAACAGCCATCATTTTGTTTTCTTCATTTTTTTTCCAAGGTATTTTCTTGTGTTTTTCTTTCTATTCTGCCTTTACACTTATAAATTGATTTTTGAGTGGGGATGTATGATGGTTGATTTTTCAGGTTAAGTTTGATTTTAAAATTTATTTTTTTTCAGGTAGTTTTAGATTGTTTCTTCAATTTTTTAGAAGATTTTTTTGTGTCTTTTATTTAAATTTTTTTTAAGATTTCATACAATTTTTTTAAATTAATTTATTTATTTTATTGCAGGCTAATTACAATACTGTAGTAGTTTAGATTGCTTTCCATTTACAGTTACTACAAAATATTGACTATATTTCCCATGTAGTACAGTACATCCTTGAGCTCATCTTACACCTGATAGTTTGTGCCTCCCACTCCTCAATCTCTGCATTGCTCCGTCCCCCCTCCCCACTGTAACCACTTATTTGTTCTTTATATTGTGAGTTTGCCTTTTTTTTAATCTTCAATTTTTAATCCTCTATTCCACTGAATATATATATTTTCAGAAAGTGATTTGTTTCTTCATTAATGTTCTTTTGAAATGTACAGTCGGGGATGTGATATCATATCCAATTATGTAACATTTATTACATATTGAGTAGATTCAAACTAATATTTCACTTTCTTTAAACAAAGTAGAAACAACAATAATAAATGGATACAAGAAGCACTCATCATCGACTTCACTCTCTGAAATTCTTTCCCTCTATTCCTAACATTTACTTCCATTCTCAGGAACAAGGTCAAGCAGATTCTATCCTGCTCGGGCTACAGCTGAAAACAAAGGCATCCTGAGAGCCCAAACAGCTTGCATCGAATGCTAAAAAGCTAGTCACATGGATTATTAGGACTCTCACCTCTATCTGTTGCGTGAACAATGGAGCAGGAGTTCAACGTATAGACTTTGGAGCTTCTTACTTTGTGATCTTGGGCAAATTCCTTAACTTCCCTGTGCCTCATCTCTAAAATGAATAGACTAGTAATTGTAGCGAGGACTAAGTGATTAAATAAATATAAAATGCTTTAGAACTCTACATGGTAAATGTACAGGGACTGTACATGGTAAATAACAACTATTCTTATTCCCAAGTTCCAGTTTGGTGATGTTTCTATCACAACACTCTTCACCTATATATCCCATTGCATGATGTATTAATAAAAGCCACTCGTTTCCCAGAGCAATTCAAGTGAAGCAATGAAAATCTAATATAATTTTATAAGTGCAAAATTTTACTAGAATTAATAACATTAACTGCAACTTCAGCTGGGGATTATTTAATATGAAAAGTCAATCTCAAACTGTGAAACAAAGCATGAACGAGAGACTAGAAAATGCATAAATGATAAATAATATGCTTTTTTACTATTAACTTACTGAAGTGGGGTTTAGTGTGCTGTTTTAAAAAATATTTTTCAAAGGTAGTGGAAATCCTATTTCATTAACATTGATTCATAAATCTCTCAAATCTAATGCATAAAATAAGTATTTGTCACAGGCACTTAGATATATTGAAGGCTTTATCAGAAAAGAAGAGACATTACAATAACACACACTTAACTTCTTTCTAGAATTGATGGAAGCAAGCAATCTCCCAACCATCTATAGAAAGACTAATCTTATCTCACACACTCACGGCATCTCTGAGCTGGAAGATATTAAACTCTAAGTTCTACAAACGAGGTAAGTGAGACCTAGAAAGCATGTGTGTAGCCAGAGTGGCAAAGACCAAACTAGACCACACGTGTCGGCGTGTCAGACTGTGCTTCGGCGTGTCAGACTGTGTGTCTGCGTGTCAGACTGTGTGTCAGTGTGTCAGACTGTGTGTCGGGGTGTCAGACTGTGTGTCGGCGTGTCAGACTGTGCTTCGGCATGTCAGACTGTGTGTCAGTGTGTCGCGTGTCAGACCACGTGTGACTGCTGCATCAGTCATTCAATAATGATTTCAGTCCAAAAAAGTATTGTCTGGAGAAAACACATACACTCAGAAAAGCAAATAAAGTCCACTCTAAGAAATGTAAATAAAAAACGAAATGACAAAAGTTTTATCATCGTTAAAAGATTAAGGAAAATATTTTCCACTCACCTGGTCTTCTTCTCTCTCTAGTTCCCAACATTTATTTAACAGGTAATAATAAAATCTCATTTAAAATGCATATAAAAATCTATGGAAATATTCACTTTAATATATGGCAACTCTGGTTATAGTTGAGAAATGAGGCTGCATTGCCAGGAACCTAGTTCCTCTGAAGTAGGACACTGAGCATTTCTGAGGAGGCCCTCAAAGACCATATCTCAAAGGCTAGGTTGGTCAGTGAGCAAATGAACAGAGAGATAAAACAGCAGGCAAGGTCCCTGGTCTCATGGAGCTCACGCTTGAGGAAATAAATAGAAAGCAAAAACGACAAGTAAACAAGAAGCAGATAATGATCCATACCAAACAGAGGTTCAAACTGGATAATATGCTAGTGACTGAATGGGTAGCCGGTGGAGGAAGGGCCTTTCTGAGGAGGTGACAGGTAGGAATGTGTCCCAAACAGAAGGACAGGACAGAGGCGGACAGGTTTCAGAAACGGAAGCAAAGTCAGTGAGACCCAGGGGTAACGGCAAGTGGGAGAGTGTCAGGGGAAGTAAACGGGGTTCGAAAATAGAGGACAGGGTAAAATGACCCCATACGGAAGCAGAGTAGGATGTCTGGGAAGTGCTGAATGACATTTTAAATCTGCGGTCATGAACTTAAAACAAGATGGGAACCAATGATATATTTCTCTCTAGCAAAGCTGGTTGTTGTTGTTCAGTTGCTCAGTCATGTCCGACTCTTTGTGACCCCATGGACTGCAGCACGCCAGGCTTCCCTGCCCTGCACTATCTCCTGGAGTTTGCTCAAACTCGTGTCCATTGTGTCGGTGATGGCTGGGAAATCCCATGGACAGAGGAGCCTAGAGGGCTACAGCCCATGGAATGCAAAAGAGTCCCAAAAGAGTTGGACAGGACTGAGTGAAGCTGGAGATCCTAGGAAAATGGCTGGTGGGGCTACTGAGAGGATGAATTCAAAGTTTTCTTCAGCCAAGGTTTTTATACAGTGTACATCCAACTCCTGACAGGAAGTGAAAGTGAAAGTCGCTCAGTTCAGTTCAGTTCAGTCGCTCAGTTGTGTCCAACTCTTTGCGACCACATGAACCACAGCACGCCAGGCCTCCCTGTCCATCACCAACTCCCGGAGTCTACCCAAACTCATGTCCATTGAGTCGGTGATGCCATCCAACTATCTCATCCTCTGTCATCCCCTTCTCCTCCCGCCTTCAATCTTTCCCAGCATCAGGGTCTTTTCCAATGAGTCAGCTCTTCGCATCAGGTGGCCAAAGTATTGGAGTTTCAGCTTCAACATCAGTCCTTCCAATGAACACCCAGGACTGATCTCCTTTACGAGGGACTGGTTGGATCTCCTTGCAGTCCAAGGGACTCTCAAGAGTCTTCTCCAACATCACAGTTCAAAAGCATCAATTCTTCAGCGCTCAGCTTTCTTTATAGTCCAACTCTCACATCCATAGGTGACCACCGGAAAAACCATAGCCTTGACTAGATGGACCTTTGTTGGCAAAGTAATGTCTCTGCTTTTTAATATGCTGTCTAGGTTGGTCATAACTTTCCTTCCAAGGAGTAAGCATCTTTTAATTTCATGGCTGCAATCACCATGTGCAGTGATTTTTGAGCCCAGAAAAACAAAGTCAGCCACTGTTTCCATTGTTTTCCCATCTATTTGCCACGAAGTGATGGAACCAGATGCCATGATCTTAGTTTTCTGAATGTTAAGCTTTAAGCCAACTTTTTCACTCTCCTCTTTCACTTTCATCAAGAGGCTCTTTAGTTCTTCTTCACTTTCTGCCATAAGGATGGTGTCGTCTGCATATCTGAGGTTATTGATATTTCTCCCGGCAATCTTCATTCCAGCTTGCGCTTCTTCCAGCCCAGCGTTTCTCACGTCGCTCAGTCATGTCCGGCTCTTTGAGACCCCATGGACTATCCAGTCCATGGAATTCTCCAGGCCAGAATACTGGAGTGGGTAGCCTTTCCCTTCTCCAGGGGATCTTCCCGACCCAGGGATTGGACCCAGGTCTCCCACACTGCAGGCGGATTCTTCACCAGCTGAGTATGCTACCAAATACACTTCTGCTAGAGCCTCTGCTTCTGGGAAGCTCACGGGTCGCTCCTAATACATATGATGAGTCAAGTACGATGGGAGAACTGGAATTTAATCTAGGGCCGGGGTGTCAGAGTGCTTCAGAGGGCACCTCTGTCCTGAGTCTTGAGGGGTGAGCAGGAGTTTTCTGCCAGAAAGGAAGGAAACAATAAGGTAAAGGCATGGAGCAGTGAAGGGGCACACCACAGGGCAGAAGAGAAGGCTGTGGGTGCGAAGGAGATGGCGGATGTGATGTGAAGGACACTGGACAAGCGGGCTGGGGTCATGCTGTGAGGGCTTCGTGGGCCGTGTGAGGAGCAGGTGACAGGAGCCACAGGGGAAGTTTCTGAGGAGAGGAGTAACAGAACCAGGTTTGTTTTGTTTTTAGGACTACCCTGGAGACAGTGAAGACACTGGCTGGAGCTTGGAAGAGATTGCCAGCACAGAGAGTGGTCTGACTGACGGAACAAGCTCAGCTGAGTTCCTCTTTGGGAACTGCTGCTAAGACAGCAGATGCACACAAGAGGAGACCTCTCCCGGGCGTGCGGGCAGGTGGCAGTGGGGGGCAGCATGTGATGACTGCTCCTTGTGAGAGGAGAGAAACTAGGCACTCACGTCTCGGGAAGGACCGCTCTGAGGGGCAGGTCCAGCTCGAGATCTCACTGGGGCAGCACCACAGACAACCCCTCTCTCCTCCCGCTTGTCTCAGGCTCCCTGGTGTTGATCCCAAGGGTCCTCCCCCATTCAACCTCCTGCATGGAAACCTCGGTCTCAGGCTTGATTTCCCAGAGAACCTAAGACAGCATGTCAAGGCTACATGTCTATATATACACCATTTTTAAATAGTTAATGCCTCAAAGAATTACTTCCTGTTTTGTATCTACAGGGAATTTGAAAATGAGGATGAAGCTATAGAACACTTACCTATATCAGGCTGTATGAGGAAAAAAACTTTAGATGCATGATATTTCATGTGACCTTCACAATAACCCTTTAAGGTAGGTACTGTTATTATATAATTTGATAAATTATGAACCTGGAGCTAAGGAGATTAAACGACTTGCCCAAGGTCACACAGTAAACAAAAGGCAGAACTAAGAACCAATCTAGTTGCTCTTAACCCAAGGTCTGTGCTCTTCACCATCCTAACGTACTATTTTGCTAAGACTCACTAGCTTTAGCAGTACATTAAATTGTGTATGCTGTTACTGTGGCTACCTAGGATTAAAACAACAGCCTTGTTTTTAAATTTGTATGCTCATAATTGAATTATATACTCATTATCAACCTGTTATAAGAAGTTAGGAGTTTCTTCTATGAGTCTAATTCAGTAAGAATAATAAAGGAAACTAAATTTTCTAAGATGGAATTTAAAGAGCTAAAAGAATTAAATGTTTGTTTTATCAATTACAGCATCGTAAACATGATCACTGCTATCAGAGAAGGCAAAGAAGATGCAAGTGCCTATTCCTCAAATGGTCCTAAATGCTGACACCTTATTGGAAATCAAGGTAATGATTTGCTAGATGTTTTCAAGCTAGCAACATAGCTACAATAAGGGGTGATACATTAAAAAATCAAGACTGTATACAGTGTCCCTACATATAGTTATCTGCAAAGCAGACTGATGTTCGTTAAAAAATAAAAGGATAAGACTATCGTGATTGAGGAAACTTGTGTTTCACAGTCTTAGATTTTTATTTAACCAATTCTTCCCCTGACTAGCTTTTCTCTCAACTGTCCTGACACTATATAAGAATTCACAATTTGATCTATAAAGGAAAAGAGCCGAGAGGATTAGAGACCTTACCTGTCCAATAATGAGGGGAACCACAACAGTCATAAAAAGCTGAGAAAAAATAGATGTAAAAGGCACAGAAGAGGATGAGCCAAGCTGTAAAACAAGAATATAAGAGGAGTTAGAATTACTTTCAATTAGTTATCAATAGGGCTGTTAATTAGTGTAATAAATGAATTCTCTCACATGTACCGAAAACTTGGTAGCTATAGACAAAGGGCAAGTGAAGTTACTTTTATTTCTGAAATTAAACACAAGATAAACTGAGTAGCTTAATATACAATTTTGTATAGTGAGACGAAGATTGAAGAAAAATAACTACTGTTTCGCAATTAACTTATATGGTTTATTATGTGTCCGACTCTTTGTGACCCTATGGACTGTAACCCGCCAGTCTCCTTTGTTCATGGGATTCTCCAGGAAAGAATACTGGAGTGGGTTGCCCTGCCCTCCTCCAGGGCATCTTTCCTACCCAAGGATCGAACTCTTGTCTTCTGCTTTGGCAGGTGGGTTCTTTACCACCAGCGCCACCTGGGAAGCCCCGTTATTAAATACATTTCTGAGTGTAAAGTCATTCCGTGCCTATACTGTCTGTATTCCCATGGCATGATATTTCATCTGTAATCATAGTTTATATGATTTCTATTTTACCCATCTGCAGATACCTAAGCCAAATAAGTATGTCTCATTATTTTATTATCAAGACCACATTTTTATTTATGTAAATGAAATAGCTTGTAACTCCCCTAATCCTCCAAAACAAAGGCAATGAATCTCATATCCTTAAAAATTTATTCTTACACAAAACCTTGGAAATGGGAAATCCTGAAACAACTTATTTTTCAACTTAAAATTTCAATGTACCGCTCCTGAACTGGTATGCTTGAACATTGTTCATAATTCTTGTTTTGACTCCATCCTCATTTTCTGGTTCTCGCTTTGCTAATGATTGCAGTCTCAGCTTCATAAACATGTTACTGCCAGACCATAAGGCAGCGTTTCTCTGTGAACACAGTCACACGCTCGCATTAACCTCTACTGCCAAGAATTTCTGTCTTCCTATTAACTTTCTTTTTTTTAAAAAAGTCTTTATTGAACCTGTTCCAATACTGCTTCTGTTTTACGTCTTGGTTTTTTTGGCCACATGGCATGTGGGAGCTTAGCTCCCCAATCAGGGATTGAACCTGTACCCTGCATTTGAAGTGCAGGGTCTTAACCACTGGACTGACAGGGAAGTCCGCCTGCTAACTTTCTGATATTTTCAAAACCTCCTTTTTGGACAAATAGTAGCTGTTTCATAGACATTCATCTCTTTCATGAGTCCCTTCTGCAACATCTCCCCGGCCCTTGGAACTTTCTTTCACCTTCTTCTGCAGACCAAACCTCAATTTTCACCTTTACCTAAGTTTAGTTAAACTTGGAAATATCTTCTGGAAAATAACTTTTGTGAAAGATGTGGAGGCAGTGATGATGGAGGAAAGAGAATGTTAAATAACATAACAAATATTTAGATAAGTGAAGTCAATAGCTCAGAATGAAGTTACCTGGGACCAGTGTTTTCACTGATTTCTGCACGAACCAGCCCACCAGATCTTTTCTACATCCTGGCTGGTGCATTTTATGATTTTGTCCCCTGATCCTTGGCCCCAATCTATAAGCACTCTAAAGACCAAGAATATATGTCTCGTCCCCTGGTGACCTGCATTCACTTAATACTGCCTCCAACACTCACCACTGGCTGTCAGGTTAACTTACAAAAAGTGTAGCCTCCAGCCCTTTCCTCCAGAACCAATATAAACTGAAAAAATGCAACCAGAGAAACAAAACTGGTGAAGAACACAGAGGATATGTGGTGTGTTGAATGTTATTGAACTCACGTCTCCTGCGGCTCCTGCATTGCAGGTGGATTCCCACTAGGGCCACCTGGGAAGCCCCAAATGTTACACTGCTGTTAGATGTTTCTTTTTAGGCAAAGCCAAAGTATTAAAAGCTAATGACTCCACCCTATTTTAAAGCAACTATGTCCTTGAAATGCAAGGTATGTAACAAATATATATTCTCTCCACAAATATTAACCCTAAGGATGATCCTGGGGCAAGGATTAAAATAAGCAAAAATATATTTTACAAAGAAATTGAGGCAGTGAATAAATAGAAAAATAAATTTTAAAGAACAAAGTTTTCAAGTTCAAAGACATTCAGCTCAATCAATGCTTTATCCAGAGGGTTCACAATCTTTGAAGATGGGCAGTAGGGTTGAGGGTGAGAACCTGCAAGTAAAAAGTCTCCATTCTTGCCTGGAATCTCATGGGTGATCTTGCTGTTCCTCTTTCTATCTCAATTTTATTAAGTTATGTAATGTATTTTTAAAATGTTTTCATAAATAATCATATGAAGTTATATTCCCTCTGTCAGCCCAGTGCTTATCCCAGGAACTGGCACAGTGAATATGTTTGCAGAAGCAAAACCCCATGCAGAATGAATAGATGAAGTAGTCTGTAAACCTGGGGTACTAAAAAGGGACAAACCCTTATTCAAAATCACATCCCTGTTTTTTCTAAAGTTAAAACACGCACACACACACACACACACACACACACACACATAAAACTAAAGTACATCTAAAACCTCATTATCCTGCAGCATTACAAAATCAGTTGGTATTATTTTTTTTTCACTTATCATTAGTAATACAACAAATTCTAATGTGCATCTAGTAGCTAAGGGCATCTATTCATGACAAGAACTAAGTGAAGACAGGATCAGCTCACACAGGCGTGCACATAAACAGCAATGATCACAGTAAGGTCCGTGTTCCCTCCCTCGACCCTCCTCCACCCTGTCCTTAGCTCCTTAATGCTGCTGTGGAGAGAAGACCTAAAACTGATAGAATCCCTGCAAGCGACTTGTAGTCTCGTTCACTCTTTTTAAAGATTGAAAACTGAGGTCCAGAGAGAAGTCCCTTGTAATTAACACTTCTAATACCTGCATTATGATGTGAAATTGGCAGTGCTTCTCAAACACATGCAAGCAACTCCAGCCAAATCTGCTCTGTGATAGCAGCCAGATCCACACTGGGAGGGCTTGTTGGTTTAACCATAAAGCATTACTGCAGAGCAGTAAAAGATCAAATGAAGAGAAAAGTTAAAAGCTGATTTCATGTACTGAGTCCATTTGCGGGCGGGGGGGGTGTCTTTTTAATCCCAATTCAATCTAAAAGGGAAGTAGAGGAATACCCATTTCACCTTTGGTGTTGAAGAATATTGTGTGTGTTACTCTCTAGATCCATCACATGACAGACCACCTACATGTTCAGCGTTTGGAAGCTTCTTGTTTCTGGAAGACAGTGGGAAAGGCTTCGGAGGGAGGAGGAGGGTGGGAGGTTGTCCACGATCCCCAAAGTCCCTTCGTCCTCAAAAACACCCTTGATCTTTGATCCACTTGGTTAGGAACATAGGTTAGAGCAGCCCTCCTCTGGGGCCTTGTCAGATCAGAGGCTAGAGCAAGCTAGCCAGAGATGTAATTAACTGGGTATACAAAACCAGATGAAGTACGGTAGGGATGCTGGGGAAGAAATCCCACAGGGTGGCTCCCTTTAGAAGTCGCTCTGAAAGGAAGGAAACCTCAGTCCTGGGGTCTAACTTGGCATAAGTCCTTTCTTTTGAATTGGCCACCAGACCTGTCACTGTGGTCAGTGTGAAGGTGCAGTGGTCCCCTTGGGGAAGCTCTGGGGCTATGAAGTATGCCCTGGCAGCCAGAAGAAAGCAGAGTGGGCATCTACATTTGATAGCAAGACCAGGAAACTACAAGACCCAATCATTTTACATACAGAGTCGATTTTAACTAAAGCAGAAGGAAATACGTTGCCTGGGCTAGCTGGTTCTTCACATTTTAATGAGGAAACCTCATGTGGTTTCTATTTCAGAGACCAATGTGTTTATAAGAAGCATCAATAATTTGCACATTTGGATAAGGGCTCAGGATAAGCTTGTGTCAAGCAAGTGTTCTGGGCTTTGCTGAGCCACCTGGCAGGCTTAAAGTTCCTACGTCTCACATTGCCAACGTGTGCTTTAAGATACCGTGTGTGAAATAAACAACCCAGGCACTAGTTTCTTTCAGGAGTATAGTTTTTTTTAAAACAGGGAACTCACAATTAGATTTATTTGTTTTAACATCATGCTGCAAAGAAACGTTTCAGTGAAAATGAAATATGTGGGAATTTAAGACCTTTGTGTTCAATCCTTCAAATAGTTACTGGTGCCTCCTGTGAACCAGAGGCATTTTCTAGGTCCAGGGGCTCCAACAGTGAACAAAAGACAAAACCCGTCCCCTCTCCAGGAGCTGCTTTTTCAAAGCTGAGGTCTGTATGTGGATCCATGCACCCTCCTTTCTATAGGATGTCCTCCCCTCACTTACAACTGGAAAAGTTATAGTCTTTTTTTCTAAAAATTATTTCAAGCATCACTTCTTTGGAAATTATTTGCAAACCCTCCTCCTCAAATGCAGACATGGCTCCTCGTTCTTTTGTGGCTCTGTGTTGCCAATGTATTGCTCAGAATCCTTGGTTGGTCTTGTTTACACATCTGCCTTTCCCAGTAGACCATTTGTTCCTGAAGGTCAGAGACATGGTCTTTTTCATGTTTATATTCTAGGTGTCCAGCAGTGTGACTACTTCTTACATCTAGGGTGGTGGTTTTCAAATGTTAACACACCAGAAACATCTGGAGGGCTTGTGAAAACACCTATTCCTTAGCCTCACCTACCAGTTCAGAGTTTCCAATTCCGAACCCCTGGGGGAAGGATGAAAGGAGGATGGTGAGAACTTTTCTAACCAGCCCCCCGTGCTGCTGCTGAGCTGGGGTTCACAGGTGAGAACCACTACAAGTTGGTACAGTTCATAGTGCGTGTTATGTGCTCAGTTGTGTCAGGCTCTTTGAGACCCCATAGGTTGTAGCCTGCCAGCCTCTTCTGTCCGTGGGATTCTCCAGGCAAGAATACTGGAGTGGCTACAGCACATAGTGTGTGCACGTATGATAAGTCACTTCAGCTGTGTCTCTTTGCGACACTATAGACCATAGCCTGCCACGGCTCCTCTGTCTGTGGGATTCTCCCAGCAAGAACACTGGAGTGGGTGGCCATGCCCTCCTCCATGGGATCTCCCGACCCAGGGATAGAACTCCCATCGCCTGCATTGGCAGGCAGATTTTTTTTTTAACCACTGCACCACCTGGGAAGCCACACTTAGAGTGCATGGGTCTGAAGCTTAAAGTGTCGAATGACTTAATACAGTGACCCCTTGAGGTGGGTCTCATTAGTGCCTCCATTTTCATATGAGGAAACAGTGGGGCAGAAAGGTTAAACAGCTTGGTCACTGTATCTCAAAAGTGACAGAGCAGCGATCTCAACCGAGAAGGTTGGCCCCACAGCCTTCATACTTAATCCTTAGGTTCTACAGCACAATACCTTGACCATCTGATGTGAAGAACTGACTCATTAGAAAAGACCCTGATGCTGGGAAAGATTGAGGGCAGGAGGAGAAGGGGATGACAAAAGGATGAGATGGTTGGATGGCATCACCGACTCAATGGACATGGGTTTGAGTAAACTCCGGGAGCTGGTGATGGACAGTTGGCTGCAGTCCATGGGGTCACAAAGAGTCGGACACGACTGAGCAACTGAACTGAACTGAATGACAGAACAGAGCAGGGAGGTGGGAGGGGACAAAAATGGAGGCCAAAGTTGGGCTCCCCTTATCCATGTGAGAGAAAGAAGAGTGTGTGTGTGTGTGTGTGTGTGTGTGTGTGTTGGGGGGCTGCACGGAGAGGGACATAGGCCGAAGCAAGAAGAGGGAGGGAAAAAAGATAAAAGGGGGGATGGCAGGAAACTTGCTAAGCCGTGGATGCCCATATAGCCTTTCTCAACTGGGTTTCTGGATTTGAACCAGAGGACTCAGAAAATTATTTGAGTGACGTTTTATTAACTTTCTCAAGGATGGTACCTAATTAGTACTGATGTATATGTATCAGAAAGAAATTAATCCAGGGACTTCCCTGGTAGTACAATGGCTAAGACTCTGAGCTTCCAGTGCAGGGGGCCCAGGTTCAATCCCTGCTCAGGGAACTAGATCCCACATGCCACAGCTAAGAGCCCATGTGCCACAATGAAGATCAAATATCCTGTGTGCTGCAACAAAGACCCAGTGCAGCCAAATAAATAAATAAATGCTTTTTAAAAAAAAGAGAAAGAAGAGAGAAGCTAATCCAGTACATACAAGGGCTGCTTTAGGGCATTAGGATTTAATTTTCTAACCTGGCAGAGGAAGGCTGAGTCGAATGAAGCAAGATTGGCTGATGTCAATCCATTCAACTTAGAAACTATTTGATTTGGAAAGAATCTGGATGGACCAGTCAGTGAAATTTTTATGGGGCCCAACTAACCAGACTCAGAAAGACAAATAAGTTCCTGATGAAGAGACGCCGGCTGTCTGTAAAATCATAGTTATCAACCTACAGTTAGAAAACAGATGGTGCGTTTAAATCACTCCTGTAAGTGAGCTGACCTGTAAATTGTCATTAACGCACCAGGTCCTCACTTGCTCTGCTGTGTAATCAGCCTTTTATCTCCTACCAGGGAAATCCATTAGCCACAGGCACCGCAACTATTTGTGTATCTTCTCAGCTATTAAAACATTATTGTATTAAATAATTCACCCCTGATGACTGGTCTTTGCTCTCATGAGTGCCACATTCAGAGAAAAAGAAGAATAGATATTTACAGTTGAGACTGTAGAGGAAGGAATGTTCAGCCTCTTCTGTGAGGAAATCAGGAAGAAGGCACTGCAGACTGGCACAGAGAGCAGGATGTGTCTGCTTCCTGCCCAGTTCTGGACCCTCCCCGCCCCAGCTACCCAGAGCCCAGCCCCAGGGGAGGGAAAGAGGAGGAGGGGACCTGCTTACCAGTGGGTCTCCATCTTTTCTTACTTTTTTTGATATGGACCATTTTTAAAGTCTTCACTGACTTTGTTACAATACTGCTTCTGATTTATGTTTTGGTTTTTTGACCACCAGGCATGTAGGATCTCAGTTCCCTGACCAAGGATCGAACCCTCACCCACTTCACTGGAAGCACTGATTCTTAACCGCTGGACCAGCAGGGAGGTCCCTGGATCTAACTTTCTTGTACCCACACACAGACATGCACATAAACACTGTCCCCTTCCCGTCACAAAGACAAGGCATGCACACAGGAGACGAGAGAGGGTCCCTGGCTTCCAACCCCCGAGCTTTCTAGATTCCCGTCTTTCCCTAAAACTACAGTCCAGCCTTCTCTCATTCCTGCTGCCCCTAATCTCACGGGGATACATGCAAACTGCACTGATAACTTACTCAAAATCAATGATTGAAATGTATAACAGCTGACAGGCTCAATGGAAAATGACTATCATTTTTATCAAAATTAAGAATATGGTTGTTAAAAAGCTGTACTGATTCAGCTGCATTTATCAAACTAAAGATGGCTTATGGGCATGGAAGATGTATAGTTTGTGGAGGAAATGATCCTTTTTATATCTAGATGCATGGTCTTTTTCCTTTCCTGAGCAACAAAGAAAAAAATAGGCTTTAAATGATTTTTTTAAAGATCAAAAAATAGGTAAAACATTTCTTTGGCTTATATGCTAATTTAAAACATAAGATCAAAAGATTATCTTCCAATAATTGATAGAAACTACATACAACTGTAGGTTCTCGTTATTCAAACCACACAGAAATCGTAGTGAAATGTGCCCCCCAATAAAACTGTAAATCAGCTTTTCATTGTCCACAGAGGAAAGCTGTGGGGATATGGGCTTCCAGGACTGTGTAGACCACAACAAACTGTGGAAAATTCTTCAAGAGATGGGAATACCAGACCACCTGACCTGCCTCCTGAGAAACCTGCATGCAGGTCAAGAAGCAACAGTTAGAACCAACATGGAACAACAGACTGGTTCCAAAGCAGCAAAGGAGTACTTCAAGGCTGTATATTGTTAGCCTGCTTACTTAACTTACATGCAGAGTACATCATGCGAAATGCCAGGCTGGATGAAGCACAAGCTGGAATCAAGATTACCAGGAGAAATATCAATAACCTCAGATATGCAGATGACACCACCCTTATGGTAGAAAGTGAAGAGGAACTGAAAAACCTCTTGATGAAAGTGAAAGAGGAGAATGAAAAAGCTGGCTTAACACTCAACATTAAAAAACTAAGATCATGGCATTTGGTCCCATCACTTCATGGCAAATAGATGGGGAAACAGTGACAGATTTTCTTTTCTTGGACTCCAAAATCACTTTAGATGGTGACTGCAGCCATGAAATTAAAAGACGGTTGCTCCTTGTAAGAAAGCTATGACCAATGTAGACAGCATATTGAAAAGCAGAGACTTGACTTTGCCGACAAAGGTCCGTCTAATCAAAGCTATGGTTTTCCCAGTAGTCATGTATAGATGTGAAAGTTGGACTACAAAGAAAGCTGAGCACTGAAGAATTGATGCTTTTGAACTGTGGTGTTGGAGAAGACCCTTGAGAGTCCCTTGACTGCAAGGAGATCCAACCAGTACATCCCAAAGGAAATCAGTCCTGAATATTCACTTGAAGGAATGATGCTGAAGCTGCAACTCCAATACTGTGGCCGCCTGATGCAAAGAACTGACTCCTTGGAAAAGACCCTGATGCTGGGAAAGATTGAAGGCGGTAGGAGAAGGGGATGATGGAGGATTAGATGGTTGGATGGCATCACTGACTCAATGGATGTGCGTTTGAGCAAGCCAGGAGTTGGTGATGGACAGGGAAACCTGGAGTGCTGCAGTCCATGGGGTCACAAAGAGTTGGATATGACTGAGCGAATGAACTGAACTGAACTGGTTATTCAAACCACACAGAAATTGTAGTGAAATGTGCCCCCCAGTGGACTGTAAATCGACTTTTCATTGTCCACAGAGGAAGATGTGGGGAGATGGGCTTCAAGGACATGGTGGGCTTCTTGAGTCCAAGTTGTTTCTTGAGCTGCTGCTGCTAAGTCGCTTCAGTTGTGTCCGACTCTGTGCGACCCCACAGATAGCAGCCCACCAGGCTCCCCCATCCCTGGGATTCTCCAGGCAAGAACACTGGAGTGGGTTGCCATTTCCTTCTCCAATGCATGAAAGTGAAAAGTGAAAGTGAAATCGCTCAGTCGTGTCTGACTCTTCGCGACCCCATGGACTGCAGCCTACCAGGCTCCTCCGTCCATGCGATTTTCCAGGCAAAAGTACTGGAGTGGGGTGCCATTGCCTTCTCCGGCTTCTTGAGCAAGGGTTCCCAAACTCCAGGATCTAATGCCTGATAATCTGAGGTGAAGCTGATATAATAATAATAGAAATAAAATGCACAATAACCATAATGTGCTTGAATCATCCCAAAACCATCCCCCTTGTCCCTGGTCCATGGAAAAACTGTCCTCCATGAAACTGGTCCCTGGTGCCAAAAAGGCTGGGGGCCGCCATTCAAGAGGATTTGAAAATGACTTCTGAGGTGCTCTCCCTTCCCCATTATCTCAACAAGATCTGGGGGAGCCCTGGGGTAAGCATCTTTTGCTTCGTAAGATTCTCCCTGTGTGAAAACATCTCTTTGTGGTTTACACCTGCAGTCAGAAAGTAAGGAGCTCTCAAGCTCAATGGGAGGAGATCCATCTTACTTGCTTCAGGAACAAATTACGGTAAGTGTGGAGCTACTGGGTCAATCACAGGGTAATTTCTCTTCAAGTGCTTTATGCTTTATTATCATTTTCTCCAGGCTTCTCTGGTGGTTCAGACTGGTGGTAAAGAATCTGCCTGCAAGGCAGTAGACCCAGGTTTGACTCCTGTGTCAGGAAGATCCCCTGCAGAAGGGAATGGTAACCCACTCCAGTACTCTTGCCTGCAAAATCCCATGGACAGAGGAGCCTGGCGGGCTATAGTCTGTAGGGTTGCAGGGTCAGACATGACTGAGTGACTAACACCCAAACACACACACACACACACATTTTCTACATTACACACAAGTGACTCCTCAGAGATGCCCCCATCGTTGGGCATTTACTACAAAAAATAACAGTACTGTACATGACACTAATGACTGGATTTGTTGTTTTTGTTTATACTGATGGGATCAAAAGTTGGAGGATTTTCTATCACAGGTGCCAATTACTAGAGAAACTAATGATGACCGTGGCCTCAAAAGCTGCCACTGATGTCTCTCGCCCATGTAACTTTGCTCCTCTGTGAACTCCTATGAAATTCAGTCTGCATCACAGAACAGTAGGTTATTTTTCCTGTAAATTTCTCCATAATCTTTATTCTTATTTACTCACATAGGTTTAAGCTTTTTCAAGGCAATAATTATACCTTACTCTGTTTATCCTTCCTGTTACTTAGCATATACCTGTCCAGGGAGTAGTAACTGAGTGCTGATAATATGTCTTCAAACCACCTGTCTGAGACTTTCTTGGTGGTCCTGTGGTTAAGAGTTTGCCTTCCAATGCAGGAGGTGTGGGGTTAATCCCTCTTCATGGAGATAAGATCCCACATGTCTTGAAGCCAAAAAACCAAAACATAAAACAGAAGGAACATTATAACAAGTTTAACAAAGACTTTAAAAATGGCCCACATCAAAAAAATCTTAAAACAAATAAATAAATAAAACCACCCATCTCCGAGGAAGCATGTTTTGTAAGCACAACCTGGAAGAAATGCTGCCTGAAAGTGCCTTGTGTTCTTAACCAGTCGCGCAGTCTCAAGAATCACAAAACCTCTTTGAACTTAACTTTTCTCATATGAATGAGGATAATACCTGCTTCTAAAGGTACTCATGTTACTCATATGTAATTATGTAGAAAGTACTATGTGCTGTTCTGTGCTTAGTTGCTCAGTCTGACTCTTTGCGACCCCATGGACTGTAGCCCGCCAGGCTCCTCTGTCCAGGGAGATTCTCCAGGCAAGAATACTGGAGTTGGTTGCTGTGCTCTCCTCCAGGGGATCTTCCCGACCCAGGAATCGAACCGGGGTCTCCTGCATTGCATGTGGATTCTTTACCAGCTGAGCTACCCAGGAAGCCCCACAAAGTACCATATAGCAACTAACACACAACACAACAGCTACTCAATAAAGATTTTTCTACCTCTCCCTCCACCACCTCCCCCTCATCTCTGGAAAAATAAGGTTTCCTATACAGTGTCGCGAGAATTCAAGCCTATTGGATTTAAAAACTGCTGAAACAGAAAGTGACAGAAGAGACAGACTAATGGAACATACAGTCAGCCTAGAAACAGGGCGTGGTGTGCACCATCAGGTTGCACATACATGTTTGTGTGCGTGCACATGTGTGTATATATGTCCAGTTATCACAATGGCATTTGAATATCTGCTTGATGAGGGGCCAGATTTCTAAGAAATCAAGTCATAAATCAAATTGTAGAAAATCAATTGATATAATAACAGAGCTGGTGGTGCTCCCACTTACTTAAGGGGAGCTTACATGCTAATGAATGGGTAAGCATGTGGTAAATGTTTATTAAATATCCTCAGGTGTTGACCTGGTGGCTCAGATGGTAAAGAATATGCCTGCAAAGCAGGAGAACCAGGTTCAATCCCTGGATCAGGAAAATCCTCTGGAGGAGGGAATGGCAACCCAATCCAGTATTCTTGCCTTCGAAAATCCCACGGACAAAGGCTCCCGGAGGGCTACAGTCCATAGGATCACAAAGTGTGAGACACAACTGAGCAACTAACACACACACACACACACACACATACACACACAAGGTATTGATATGACCACCCCCCACATGGGAATACAGTCTGATCTATAACTCTGAGGATGTGACTTTCAGCAGAGTTTCTACTCTACATGTTTCCAGAGCTCTTGATGGTCAGTTGACCTCTGCGGCTAGGGTAGAAATGAGGCCTTGATCTCCGATTCTAATAGCACAAATTCAAAGTGCTATTGACCTTTCCCTGACAAGCATGAACTTATTTAAATAAACTGATGGTCTACAAAATCATGGGGCTTGAGATATGGCAACACCATCCAATATCTGGTCTCCTTATATCGCATCGAATTAGACTGACCTGTTCTATAGTATGAACACAGTTATTTCTGACCTTCTTTGTTTTAACTTTAGAGGCAATAAGACAGAAGTTTGGACATTGCTTCCTTTCATTCCTCATTCACCGAGATGAGGCTGGGAAGAAGGTGTGAGGGAGCTACTAAGGAGACTCAGGGGAACAGGAGTCCACAGAGGTAGGAGCGTCACGCTGCCTGCTGGCTGGTCCCTGACTCCACAGCCTAAGCCCTTGACTCAGCACCAGGGCCTCTTCATCTTCATCACCCACAACACTGTGTTTCAAGCTTTCAAAGCTCTCTCCTCATTCTTCTCTGTTATTTGCTGTTGAAAAAAAAAACTATAATGATGGCTGGTAAACATAGTGTTAGTGAAAAACCACATCAAAAGAAAGGAAAAATCTGCAAGTTTCAAGTGATGTTAGGAATAACCGAGAACCAGAACCATGCACATGAAAAGACCCTGAAGTAGGACATCCCTTGAGAAATATTACAAGTTTCCAGCTACCTCACTCTCTCCTCAAATTAGAAGTTTTGTTTCAAAAAGGGAACCCTCCTCCACTAGGTAGGAATGTAAATTGATGCAGCCACTATGGGAAACAATATGGAGTTTCCTCAAAAAACTAAAACTAGAGCTACCATATGACCCAGCAATTCCATTCCTGGGTATATATCCAGACAAAATATTAATTCAAAAACATACAAGTACCCATATGTTCATAGCAGACCTATGTACAATAGTCAACACATAGAAACAATCTACATGCTCATTGACAAATGAATGGATAAAGATGTGGTATATATATACAATGGACTATTACTCAGCCATAAAATGAATGAAATAATGCCATCTGCAGCAAAATGGATAGAACTACAGATTATCACACTAAGTGAAGTAAGTCAAAAAGAGAAATACAAGTGCCATATGATATCATTTCTATGTGGAATTTAAAATATGACACAAATGAACTTATCTACCAAACAGAAACAGATTCACAGACACAGAGAACAGACTTGTGATTGCCAAGGAGGTGGAGAGGTGGGGGAGAGATGGACTGGGAGTTTGGGATTAGCAGATGCAAGCTATTATACACAGGATGGATAAACAAGAAGGTCCTACTGTATAGCACAGGGACTACATTCAATGTCCTGTGATAAATCATCATGAAAAAAAAAAGAAAAATAATATGTATATAACTGAATCACTTTGCTGTACAGTAGATATTAACAGAACATTGTAAATGAACTATACTTCAATAAAATAAACTTAAAAATTAAAGTTTTTGTTCAGTAAAAAATTCATTGTAAAAACAACACTTCTATTGAATAACATGTTTTCTTTTTAGTAAACTCCCTTGAAATATTATACTTGTGATATAATTTTTACTTTGGATTTTAATTATCTGTGAATATATTCTATTTGCTTTATTAACTCAGATTCTTTGAGGGAAGGATTAATGTCAGGTCGGTGTTTGCAATATTCACAGTGCGCAGTAGGCGTTCAAACACTGAATAAAAGAATCGATGTTTTGTTGAACATTATTTAAAAAACTGTACATTATTTTTCACAGCAAATACAAAGTAAGGTTTCATGAATCAGGCTGAGATCCTGACCTTTGAACCACTTATTTATCATTTGAATCACTCTAATCACTACTCCCTGGTGTGCTGCAGTCCATGGGGTCAAAGAGTTGGACACGCCTGAGCAACTGAACTGAACTGAACTGAATCACTACCTACCTATCTTTCTATTCCCCTCCTTTCAACAAATATTGAATATTCAGCATCAGAGATGAGTTAATCAATAAAATATTCATGGTTCCTGGCCCAGGAGAACAAAATCTAGTGGATGCTTACCACGTGAAATACTGTTTCAGAAGGACAATTCATATAGAATTTCAAGTAACGAACTTCTGTAAGTGCAGTTTTTAGCTAGTTTGTGTGTTCAGTTTCTCAGTGCTGTCTGACCCTTTGTGACCCCATGGACTGAAGCCTGCCAGGCTCCTCAGTCCATGGAATTTTCCAGGCAAGGATACTGAAGCCGGTTGCTATTTCCTTCTCTAGGGCATCTTCCCAACCCAGGGATCGAACCTGTGTCTCCTGCATTGGCAGGTGGATTCTTCATCACTGAGCCACCTGGGAAACCAGCAAAGCCTTTATTTATCCTTACAGATTTGAATCCCACGGTTTGATACACATCCACTGACAAAATAAAGACAACAATTTCTTCCTCTGCCAACATCATAGTTATGTATGTTATCAAGAAAACTGAGGTGGTGATATATGTAAAAAAAGAAAACTTTGAATTTTAGGAGTGAACAGTGCTATTTCAGGAAGTTTCACTGTGCTGACTGCCAGCCACGGTAAATACTGGATTCATTTACACACAAGTTTATAAGATTATAGGCTACAGATAGTTAAAGAATCTTCAAGTTTCAAGTTTTAAGACACAGCCCATCACTAAGGTCTGGACTAAGCGGACCACTGGGGCATTTCATCAGATACATGTTTTTGTGGAAACTTAACATCCTTCTTGGCATTATTTTCTATTTTCTTTTATAAAGTGTCAAATTTAAATAACTAGCATGGACACCACATCCTGGTGGTTTAGTGGTTAACAATCTGCCTGCCGATGCAGGGAACACAGGTTCGATCCCTGGTCTGGGAAGATTCCACATGCCGAGGAGCAGCTAAGCCCACGTGCCACAACTCCTGAAGCCTGAACACCCTACAGCCTGTGCCCAGCAACAAGAGAAGCCACTGCAGTGAGAATCCTGAGCACCACAACCAGAGAGTAGCACCCACTTGCTGCAACCAGAGAAAGCCCATATGAGCAGCAAAAGACCCAGCACAGCCAAACACACACACACACACACACAAACTAGCATCTGATGATTCTTTACAACATGCTTTCCCATAAACAAACTCATTTCATCTGATCAAAATCCTTCCTTTACAGAGGTGAAAACTGAGGCTGAGAAAAGTTATAGAAAATTCACTGTTCACAACAGATGCTGACTGTAGATTGAACAAAAACAAGATGCCTTCTCCCCATACCATGCTGCCTCCGCACAACAGACAGTGAAGGAAGTGAAATTAGTCCCTCCAAAATGGCTTTACAGTAAGAAACGTGGCTCTGAAGGTAGAGCTTGTAACCAGGAAATAGTAGCCCTAAAAGTCACCCTAGCCTGATTCTTTGAATAGAGGCATCCATCAACCTGCACAACTGTGATGTAGTGATACGGTAAAAAAAATATATTTGTTTTTCACCCCCTAGCACAGAAGTTCTGAACCCTCATAATTTCCTGAGCGATGGGGTGATAAGAGCATGTTTTGTTACATTATTTGGATTTTGTCCTCAGTACCTGGCACAGAAGGGTTCAGAGAACTCCCAGGTTGGGGAATGCATCCATATGCAGGGAGTAGATGACTCAGCCCAAAGTCCATGGCACAAAAGATTCTGCACTTGGGACCCTTCTGGACCCTGCTCTATGTACCTGTTCATCAGGCTGTTTATTTGTTTCCTTTATAAATAACCAGTACTAGTAAATAAAACGTTTCTCTGGGTTCTGTGAACACTGGGAGCAAATTACTGAACCTGAGGATGGGGTTGTGGGATTTGTAGCTAAGTTGGACCAAAGTGTGGGTAACCTGGGAACCGCTACTCCAGATTGGCACCTGAAGTGAGAGGCAGGCTTGTGGGGCTGGGCCCTTCACTTGTGAGGGATATGTATTAAATCTCTGTAGTCAGTATCAAAATGAATTACACTGTAGAATACCCAGTTGGTGTTCCAAGAGAACTGGAAGATTGGTTGTTGTGGAAAACCCATATCTTTGGTATTAGAAGTACTCTGAGCACAGAAACAATTTTCCTTTACCAAGCATCCATTCAAAAATGCTTGTGGGGACTTCCCTGGTGGTCCAGTGGTTAAGACTGCACTTCCAATGCAAGGGGTGAGGTTTTGATCCTTGGTCAAGGAGTTAAGAACCTTCATGCTGCACAGCTTGGCCGAAAAAAAATTAAAAAAAAAAAGCTTGTGAGTGACTTCCACAGCCAGGCATTATTTTGAGCACTGGGTCACAGCAGTGACCAAAACGTAAAGTCTCTACTATCTTGTGATGCTTTGCTCTCGTTAGGGACGAGAGATAATGAACACATTAACTGGTCATTAAGATGTTATAGGATAGTAAGTGCTAAGAGCAACAGTGAAGCGTGGGTAGGTGGGGAGGGAGTGATGGATATAATAATATTATATATTCTTTCATTTGAAGTAGTGTGGAAAGACCTCTCTTCTGAAATGACATTTGACCAGAGATCTGATGAAAGCGAGGGAGGGAGCTTTGGGGGAGGATATCTGGGAGTGGGGAAGTGGGGAGATTTAGGCTGAGCCAATGCCAAGTGTAGAGAGTTTGAGGATGGTCCCTGGGGCTGCTGAGCCATCCCACTGCATCTGTGCACCCCATTCATTCTCCCACATGACTATTTCATGTCCTCTCCTTTGTCATCAAATCTCCACCCCTTCCTTGCCTTTTCTTGTCTTCTACCCCTAACCTTATTGGCCACTCCACTGAGAAAACAGAACCAGAGGAGAACTTAACAAGCTCTTACACTTACATCAACCAATTTACCTACATCTCTGCTCATATCTCCTGGTTTCCCCTCTCATTATTCTGATGAACTACCTGTGTTTAGGAGGCCATACTCCCTCTGCACACTAGAACTCATTCCCCTTCTCCTACTCATGGACAGGGATCCATGAATTATCCCCTCTTTTTTTTCTGTATCAATTTTTCCTTCTTTAACTGGATTAATCTATCAATACAAATGAACCTCTCAACACGTATATGCTAATAATTTTCCCAACTTAAAAAAGAATCTTCTCTGGATCCTTTACTTACTTTGTTGCTGTCCTATTTTCTGCACATTTTAGAGCAAAATGAATTCTGTCTTTAACTCTTTTTTCTTCATCCTTTCTTGAACCTGTTTCAATCAGGCTTTCACCTCTACAACTCTGCTGAAATAGGTCTTATTAAGGTTGCCAGTGGGTTCCATCTTACCAAATATCAATCGCCAACTGTTGTATTTTATTTTATCTGAACTATTACTAGCATTTGAAGTAGTTGGCCCCTTTCTCCCTTCTGAAATACATTCACTGCTAGACTTTTAGGACCTTAGCATCTTTTGGTGTTCTTCCTAAGCAAACTGGACATCCTTGGTCTTCTTTGCAGACCTCCTAACGTTAGAATGCCCCAAATGCAGTCTACTGAGACGTTCTCTTTCTCTAGTCTTTTTTTAGTGATCTCATCCAATCTAAATCAAAATCCATTTCTATGCTGACCTTTCCCAAATGTGTATCTCTAGTCTAGACCTTCCTCCTGAATTCCAGACATATAGTCAACTGCTTACTTGACTTCCCTCCTTAGATGTCTGAAAGGCATCTTAATCCAGACATGTCCAAGGCTGAATTTGTTCAAACCTATAGTCTTTCCTATCTTAATAAATGGCAATTCCATAGTTCCAGTTGCACAGGGGTGTAGTTACCCTTGATTTGTATCTTTCCCTCATGATTTTTATTCAACCTCTCAGATCTTTCCAGAAAATAAAAAACTACTTCCTACCAGATTTATTCAACTACCCTGGCCCAAGTTAACAGCCTCTTGTACTAGCTTTCTAACTGGTCTTCCTGTCTCCACCATGATCCCCTTAACAATCTACTCAACCCAGCATCCAGAATGACCATTTTAAAGAAAATGTCAAAACATGCCATTCCCTTGATCAAAACTCTTTCCATGGTCTCCAGTCTCTCTTGAATAACAATTCAAAGGCCTTATGAAGGATTTTAAGGTCCTCTCTCATTTGGCCTCTACTACATCTCTGACCTCATCTCCATGTACTTACCCCCTTGCTCACTCCATTCTAGGCACACTGGCCTCCCTACTGTTCCTTAGATACCAGGCACACTCTCAGGACCTCTGCACTTGCTGTTCCTTCCACCAGGAACATCCTACCACCAGAAAACTCACTCTGTTATCTCCTCTAGGTCTTTGCTCAGTGAGTCTAACCATGACCAGCCTGTTTAAAATAGCAAAACACTGGGTTTGCAAACACGTGGGTTACGCCCCTTCCTTACTTTATTTTTTCTTTAGCACCCACCTTATATGATATATTTATACTTACTTGTTGGTTCTTTCTTTCCACTAGTATATACCCTAGTAGTAAGAAGTAGTAGTAGGGCTCGGTCGTGTCTGACTCTTTGCGACCCCAAGGACTGTAGCCCTCCAGGCTTCTCTGTCCATGGGATTCTCCAGGCAAGAACACTGGAGTGGGTTGCTATTTTCTGCTCCAGGGAATCTGGATGACCCAGGGATCAAACCTGTGTCTCTTAGGTTTCCTGTATTGGAAGGAGAGTTCTTTACCACTAGCACCACCTGGGAAAGCCAGTATATATCCTCTATTAAAACAAAGATATATCTGTTTTGCTCATTGCTATATTCTTGGCACTGAGGAAAGTGTCTGGTATACTGGAAGAACTCAATACATACTACTGAATGAGTGATGAATAAGTTTAAATAGCTTTTTGGAGGAACTGGGTTATAAAAGAGGGCACAGAAGTGGAGTGCACATAAGATAAGGTGAAATTTAATTTTTGAGATCTGTAATATTACAGAATGCTTACATGCGCAAAGAAATGATCCAGAAGAGATAGAAAACTTAATGACACAGGAGAAGGAGGGAAATCTGTGTAGCTCCTGTTGTCAAGCAGGAAAAGGGATGGCACAACTGAAGGGACTAGCCTTAGATGGGAGCAAAGATCATTTATCCACAGAAATAGGAGAGAAGGTGAAGAATATAGACACAAATAGATGGGATCTTATAAATTTATCTGATTGCTTTTGACTTCTTCATCAGTTAATTTCCTTTTCACATCAGTTGAGATGAAAAAAGAAAAGAGGCAATGGAGATCTGAGAAGGTGTGAAATGATGCTCTAGAGAGTGGGAATGTCTGTTG
This sequence comes from Giraffa tippelskirchi, assembly GCF_054371585.1. Classification (NCBI taxonomy): domain Eukaryota; kingdom Metazoa; phylum Chordata; class Mammalia; order Artiodactyla; family Giraffidae; genus Giraffa; species Giraffa tippelskirchi. Next base: position 55,949,888 of record NC_137285.1, read on the forward strand.
ACTAGGAGGAGGGAGTAGGACTGCCAGGCTCATTTACAATTAGTTGCCATGAATTTCGAATGACACCGGTCAGCACGAGAGTGGGTGCCCCAGTGTGTTCAGGTATAAATACAAAAAGGTGTAGAGTTGGATTTAAGCAGACTTGGCAATTGCCGGGCAAACAGGAAGCAACAAGAGATGAGCAAGGTTGTTGTTGGTGGACGTAACAAAGGAATTACAGCGATGAACTATGAGATCCGAGCTTGGTCAGATGGAATGTGAGGATAAGAGGGTGAGGTAGGGTGGATTTGCTAGAAGCATTGTGAAGGTGATAAGGTAAATAAACTGGCCCTTCTGGCAAGTTTGAAGAATTCTTAATTTGTGGAATAACTTACAAAGATAGGAGATGTCAGTAGGAGAAGATGTTTGAAAATAGGATTATGGAAGGAGGCTGTTATTGGCAGTAACAAGTCAAGGGTCTGACTGCAGAGATGACTGGCTGAGATTAAATGGAAGGCAATCTAATTGGGGAAGGGGTCAAGAATTTAGAGGCCAAGGTATTGGAAAGGTCAACCATGTGAATATTGAAAACACCAAGAGTCATTCCAAGTGTATTGTTAAAAAAGGGACAATGGAAAGGTGCAAACATTTTTCTGGACTCTTGGAGCATGACCTAGCATTCCACTGACAATTACAAGAAGCAGCCGCAGGCAATATAGGTGAATGGCATTACTTTTAAAGGTAATAGGGGATTTTATGGAGAAGGCATGAGAAGTGATCTGGAATTGGTAATGAGGTGCAAGAAAGACACCTTATCTCCCTTTAAGGCTCAGTAATATGAACGGTGCCAGCAGCAGAAACATGAATCAGAAGACAGCGTTCAATTGGAGCAAGGTAGTAACAGGAACATTCTGAGAAGATGTTGAGAATACAGACAACTGAGATTCCATCAGCAAAAATGGCTTTTCCTAGCTACTGTGCCTGACTATCTAGAAATTCCCATTTTTAAGATATGATGACAAAAAGACAATTCAATTTTCATGGGCTGTATTAGTTTCTTCAACTTTCGTAACAAAATACCACAAACTGGGTGGCTTAAAAAAACAGAAAAGTATTGCTTCACAGTTGTGGAAACTGTAGGTCTGAAATCAAGCAAGACCGTGATCCCTCTTAAAGCCCTAGAGAATTCTTCCTTGTCCCTTCTAGCTTCTGATGTTTGCTGGCAACCCCTGGTGCTCCTTGGCTTGCAGATGCATCACTCTAATCTCGGCCTCCATCATGACACGGCATTCTCCCTGTGGGTCTCTGACTCGTCTTCTTGAAGGACACCAGTTATGTTGGCTTCCCCGGTGGCTCAGACAGTAAAGCGTCTGCCTGCAATGTGGCGGACCTGGGTTCAATCCCTGGGTCAGGAAGATCCCCTGGAAAAGGAAACGGCAACCCACTCCAGTACTCTTGCCTGGAAAATTCCACAGATGGAGGAGACTGGTAGGCTACCGTCCATGGGATCACAAAGAGTCAGACACGACTGAGCAACTTCACTGGTCATGTTGGATTAAGGACCCACCCTATACCAGTTTGACATCATCTTAACTAATTACAACTGCAACACCCCTATTTCAAATAAGGTCACATTCTGACGCACTAGAGAGTAGAGGGGTTTCCCAGGTGATGCTTGTAGTATAGAAACCACCTGCCAGTGCAAGAGACATAAGGATGCGGTTTGATCCCTGGGTCAGGAAGATCCCTTGGAAGAGGGCATGGCAACTGACTCCAGTGTTCTTGCCTGGGAAATCCCATGGACAGAGGAGCCTGGTGAGCTACAGCCCATAGGGACCCAAAGAGTCAGACACAATTTAGCGACTTAACACACACACACACACACACACACACACACACACACACACACACACACAAGCATTAGAACTTCAACCTATCTTTTAGGGAAACACAACATATCATTTGAGTTAACCACAGTGGAACTGTTGATGAAAAACACTACATTTTTAATGAAATGTAAGTCACTCAGCTTTTTGTCCTATGCAGTAAGTGAAGCCTAGTCACCCAAGAGTTTAAGCAATTCCCATTGTTTGTAAAAATGCACACCAACCTAAACAGACAAAAATTGTTATATACTGTGTAAGTGATTTTAAGTCATGTAATACAGAAGTACCACTGAGGTCGCGTGATGGTGCCATTGAACCTAGTGGAACAGCCCAGTTAGCTCAAAAAGGAGGCATTAAACTTTTGAGTTGAGGGTCTTGGGGTCTCTTTCATTATTCTTGTAGCTCGATGATTTAAAAATGTTGAACCAACTAAAGCTCACAAGTCTATGGGTCTAAGAGTGGGGCAAACTTGCAATAGCGTGACAGCATTAATATTAACCAGCTGGGCATGTCTTGTTATAGCATGGCAATAGGTAGGAAAGGGAGAAATGTACTCACTTGGTTCTTTGGTCACAAGTTGAAACAGTGTCTCAAAAGACTCCGGACTCTGAGATACTCAAAAGTGCTACCTAAGTCTCAGCCCCCTAGCTGTGACTGTGATCTTTTTCAAAGGGTGGTGGAGTAAGAGATGCTGCTCTTTTGCAATGGAGAGAACCTAGGCTGCATACCCATACTACTGAGAAAACCTAGGCTACATACTGTTGGACATTCTGTGTATGCCGAGCTCTACACTACTTCTCTGGCTCACTGCCACTGGGGACCCCAGGCTGGCCTGCATCCTGTGGCCACTGAGGGCTGTTCCTGGGAAATTACTGTCCCGGGTCCTGGAAAAAACACTGAGGGATGATCCTAGCTCTCACATTTAGTGAGCAGGTAGATACATACCAAGTCTTTTCTTCCCAATGAACGCAAATAACATTCACTTCAGTTTCAGTGTAACTCATGGCAAATTCTGAACTGGCGATTCTAAAAAAATGAGGTCTGTTATGCTGTGGGAAGTGATCTGGTTATGGACACTCCTTACCTTCGAAGGACAGAGGTGGCATTTCAAATGGCATGGTAAAGCTGAGGATTATTACTGGCAGGTAATGTCTTTCATGAAAGATGCAAAATCCAACTGTTTAGTAAGGCATCTTTTCCTCTCCACTTCCCACACAGCTGGTAAGAAATGAAGTCCCTCACTCTATTACTTTAATTGAATTCCAACTTGGGTAATTACACTATAATTAAATAAATTTTCCCCACAGTTTTAATCCACTGACAAATAGTGCTAGTCAAACAGCTACATTTCACTTCTAGAAACGCATCCCCACTCTATTTCAGTGATGAGTGGAGTGATTTATATTTGGGAGATGTTGTGTATGAAAAATGCACAGTTCATAAAATATTTTAGGTATCATTCATGATTACATATGCTTTTCTCAGCATGAGATAACATTAATTTCATTATAATCTCTCATCTAATTTCTCATATGCTTAGTGCCAAAAAAGAAATAAGATAGGTAATTAACATTTCTTATTTTCAGAACAAGTTTTGCTACTGGTGTACCAGTAGCTTATATCAGTTTTTCTTTTCCTAGAGCACATCCCTGGGAGCAGACTTGGGTAGGTGTTACTGTTTTCCATTCTACAGATGAAAAAATCGAGGCAGTATTCCTCAGAGTGAGGAAGCCATTTCCTATCAGTACCAGCACTGGGAACTAAGCTTTGTCTGATCCCCTGGACCAAGGCTCTTTCTATCAACCTAGATCATTAGTAATCACTTTAGTCTTACTAATGTGAAAATAAAGTGCAGCACATTTTTGACCTATGTCACAGGGAGCTAATTTGTAATAATTAATGATTTAGCCAGGAGTCAGAGGCCTGCTGCTGTCCGTGATCATGAGACTACAGAGATTCTGACTTTGTACAGCTCACCCAGAAGAACAGTTCAAAATACAAGGCCAAGTGGTGTAAAAAGATTTCAATTTCAGTTTTTTTCCTAAATATCTTTCTTAAAGGGTTGTAGATGGCTTTTAATGAAAGATATGAAAAACAATATCAAAATACTCACAAAAAGCAGCAGTAGCAGGGGTGTGACAACGATGCCCTGAAAGAAATAAGAGAATGATGATCATATATCAGCCTGGAGAGCAGGATATTTTCTTTGCCATTGTAAACCCTGATGCACAGAAATGCTTATCCTTCTCATTTCTGTTTAATAAAATCTAGGAGATAAAGAAGAGGGAGCCCCACTCTTGGCTCTCCTGACCACAATGCCTTAGCATCTCGAGTATAGTTATTCATATCTCATATCATTTAAAGTACAACTACCAATCTTCCTTCAACTTGTCTTCCCTTTTTCAAGCCTAAGTTCCCTTCCATGTTGCATATGCATCACTTGGGTGAAAGCTGGCAAGCTTTCTCACTCCAAGGCTTTCAACTCTAACTTGGATAAAGTGCCCCCTTTCAAGAGGAGACAGGTGGTTTAGTCCCAGTTGGGGTCCTCTCCTGAGCAAAGACCACGTCAGCTGTGATGAATGAGATGTCGTGATTTTGTAATGTGAACTGATCTCCCCGAGGAAACGAGCTGGGATCTCAAAACTCATTTCACTTGATTAGACTCCATGTCTCCATAGTGGAAGGCAAGTCTTTCATCTAATTCAGCCACTGAGGACCACCTCAGTCCCTCTGTCTCCCCAAGGCAGGAAGGAGCAAAAGATTTGTTTTCTTCTATGACAGGCAACAGTTTGAGGCTGTTGTTGATGAGGCAGGATACAAGCTTTTAGGTTTCTTAAAGGTAAATCTTTAAAACTAGGTGTTTGAGTTGGGAGTTAACATGACAAGTCTCGGTTTTAGAGCAGCAGCCGATGATATGCAACCTTAGTTGTTCCTTTATCTCTCAACACTTTATTATGATTTATAGAAGAAAAAGCATTTCATCCTTTTATTAATGAATTCTACTTGGACCTTTAAAATTCCAAAGAGTCTGTGAGTCTGTGCGTGTGTGTGAGAGAGAGAGACAGAGACAGAGACAATACTGTGACCAGGATCCAGTTTTGTGACCTCTTCATTACTTTTGGGGAAAGGGGCCTTTTGGTATTAATATATAGAAGCCCTTTTGTCATTACAGTAACTAAATTCTTTTGACTGTGGCCCAAAGGAATGGCTTACCTTATATGAACATTGCTACCCTAACTTTCTTAGGCATATACACATGTGAATATCCACACACTGACTTGCTTTATTGTTAAATAATAGAATAAATGCTTCTTTATTGTGCAAACTTGCAATTGGCGATAGGGAATACTGCATTTAAAGTGCTATATTTTAAAGTCTATTTATTAAACATATATTGTGGCTTCTCAGCTCCTTTGGTGTCTAGGAAGCAAGTTCTCATCAGCACCATTTAGAAGAGTGTCATGTACAAAATGCCAAAACAATTTTTAAGACCTACTGTCCTTCAATGACATGGAATCTATTCAGGCTCCAGGAATAATTCTGAACTTTGCAAGGCCATGCAGAAACGGAAATATCTGGTTATTTTAGTCTTTGTGGGAGCCATCTGATTTCAAGTCAATTTGTTTAAATGTTTATTGAACGTCCACTTACATGCCAGGCATGGTTCCAATTAATTAGAAGAATTAATGAAAACTGATCCGGCAGAAAGGGGGTTAGGGTATTCCAGCAAGAGTGAAGGACCTTTGCAAAACTCTAAAAAGTTGAGCAGGGAGGGAAGAAAAGTATCAAGTGGAGGATTCAGAGACCAGATCATCAAAAGTCTTAGGGGCCAGGAGAGGGAGCTTCAAGTTGATCCTTTTAACATTGGCAAACTGTTAAAGAACTTAAGGGAGTGAGGTGGTATAATGAGTTAGCAAATAATTTGGTATATGGAGAATGGATTTGACTTTACTTATTAACTGAGCCAGTTTTACCCTTGTTATCTATCAGTTCACCTAAATTTAGATAAAAGAAAATAGAAACTTATGTTAGTGTTTATTATGGAATTTCAATAGCACTGATGATATTTTTGAGAAACAGGATGCTATCTATGATAGGATAAGAACTCCACCCCCTGCACGCCCACCCCGACCCAAGGAGAAGGCTGAGCCTCATCACCACTCTGGAGACATCTGTCTTTTATCAGAGGAGTAGAAGTTACACTGGTGTCATATAACACGGGGGGACCGAGGTTCTTCCTGGTGCCTTTTCATTTTCTTTGCAATAATGGACTAGTAATAGTATTTGTAATAATATCAGTACTATTAGTGGTATTTTGCTTCAGTACTTTTATGCATATTTTAAAATTTGACCTTCCTCTATTGATGGGGTTGGGTTCATAACAGCCCCACTTTATGGATGAGGAGAAGACTCTTGAGAGTCCCTTGGACAGCAAGGAGATCAAACCAGTCAATCCTACAGGAAATCAACTCTGAATATTCATTGGAAGGACTGATGCTGAAGCTGAAGCTTCAATACTTTGGCCACCTGATGTGAAGAATTCAGTAATTGGAAAAGACCCTGATGTGGGGAAAGACTGAGGGCGGGAGGAGAAGGGGACAACAGAAGATGAAATGGTTGGATGGCATCATCAAACCGATGGACACGAGTTTGAGCAAGCTCTGGGAGTTGGTGATGGACAGGGAAGCCTGGCGTGCTGCAGTCCATGGGGTCGCAAAGAGTCGGACATGACTTAGCAACTGAACAACAACAACAATGACACTGGATGAGGAAACTGAGGTTCAGAATAGCCAAGCAACTGGCCCCAAGCCACACAGCAAATTGAATGGCAAAGATTGGACTAGAGCCTGTGTTGTCCAGCTCCAAACCCTGAACTGACTCTACTATAGCATTCTTTTCTGAGTAGCAGATTAACAAACAGTACAGTTTCCTACAGGGTTCTGCTTGCGACATATATGTAGTAATTAGTTGAGGTATGATCTTGCCTCCATTGATGACCAGTTCTTAGAAATGGCCTCGTTCTGGAAGGCAGAGCACTATTATCTGCAGATTTTCCTGCTTGAATATTTCAAGTATATGGTCACTAATACGCAACAGTTCTTACAAGGACTTAAGATATATGTTCCTAAGATGTGAAAATTTTTCTAGTGAATAGGATGAATCTCCTAATTCTACATTCAGAATTCTTCATTATTTTCTCAAGAATGGCTGTTCATGTTCATTAGCTGTTACACAATGCTGAAATTTGTTTTTCAGTTGTATTAGGCAATGAGTCAGCCACGGTGCCATTAATTCTGACAAGAGACCATAATTACATTTTAGTGAAGTTGTTCTAATTATTTTCTTTTCTTCTTTTTTAGTGACACTGTGCTAGCATGCGGGATCTTACACTCCCCAACCAGGCATCAAAGCTGCACCCTCTGAAGTGGAAGCACAGAGGCTTTAATAACCACTAGGGAAGTCTCACTGTTCCAATTATTATAAAATAAAATAGCTGATATTTATGGAATAGTTGTACCAGACGAAGCACTAAGAAGTTTATGTATGTTATCTTATGGAACCATCACAACAACCCTATGAAGCAGGTACTAAGCTTCTCCGGTGGTTCAGTGCTAAAGAATCCGCTTGCTAATACAGGAGATGCAGGTTTTATCTCTGGGTCCGGAAGATCTCCTGGAGAAGGAAATGGCAACCCACTCCCATATTCTTGCCTGGGAAATCCCACGGACAGAGGAGCCTGGGAGGCTACAGTCCATGGGGTCGCAAAGAGTCAGACACGACTTAGTGACCGAACAACAACAGCTAGGGAAGGAAACTGAGTCTCAGAGACACTGAGTGAAATAGGAAAAGGCGATGTCAGGCACTGAATCTCTGACTCCAAATTTGCCCGACTCCAAAGCCTGTGATCCTGAATGGTATAAATAAAACGTTTGCAGTCTTACACTATTTCCCTGGGCTTATATTTTAAGAATAAATTTGAAAGGAGCTTCAAACTCAGTATGTCTTTTTAATGACGTGAAACAAATTGAGATATAAGCCTTTGTGTAACATGGCTGATATATATTTTTTTAAGTTTGGATTTTGCAAATATCAATGGTGAAAAGAGTAAACTAAAAAATTTAAACTGTGAAGGCAACCATCATTGGAGGCTGGAAAATCAAATAAACATTCTATTTTCTCTCAAATATATCTGATTCCATCTCTTTTCTCTTCCCCAAGTAAATCCTGTACAGATGGATAAAGCAAAGAAGTGGTGAATGGGCCACTTCTAGCAAAAGATGTTGCCCATCTCTTTGCAGATTCAAGGTCAAACATAGTTTTAGCATCCTTGCAATTGAGATGGTGTGTTAAGCTTTCTTTTTGCAACACCTGAAGAAGTCAAGTCACAAAGCGACCAACTTTGCCTCTGAAAAACCTTTAGAAAAATCCATTTACACCTCTGATGTGAATGACTGGGTGAATATATTTCAATGATTTCAGTGGAAAGGAGAAAAAAACAAAAAACAAAAAACTGTCAAACCTGAGACATTGAGATAGAGCCACATTAAAATACAAGCCAATCCCCCTACCTCTGCAAATAACAACATAACTGTGAATGCACTTCTCTCAGGAGTAGGACTTGCACAAAAGGCAAAACTGAAGTAAATTATAACTTTTTTAAAGTAGAAAAAATTATCAAAAGGCTTTGTTGCAACAACTATCGTGATCACACAGCTACTAAAACTAACATCAGGCTTCTGTCTCCAGGGTATGAAATGTTAAGCCTTGGAAGAGGTGCTTTTTATTTTTTAATAAAAGGGCAGTAACTCAATTTTCACAAAAAAAACAGAATCAAGGTTTTGTAAGGGATCTTAGATGAGACTGGTCCAGCCCTCATCTGAAATGTGACTGACCCTCCTCTGTCCCTTACTTGCTCCTGATATAACACTGTGATAGCCAAGCTCTTGCCCGAGAATGTGCAGACAGACAATTGTTCCTGCTCTCAAGGCACACAGGCCCCAGCTGACACTCTTTCACAATGAGGAAGTCTTTCTTAGTCTGAGCCCAAACCACTTCCACTGCTGCCCTTTCATCCCCTTGGAGGAACTTAGGGCACGTCGACCCCCTTCTTTCTTGTGACGGCCTTTTAGCTGCTGCTTTTGAATGCTGTACATAAAATCTCTGCACTCTTAAACTATTTCCTCGGGGCTGTCTGTTAAGAACGCTGCACTGAGCATTTGGGTCTTCATACCAGGTCTTGTCCAGGCTAAAAGTCCTCAGGTCCTCCTAGCCATTCCTCCTGGTGGGGAGGGGTGGTTCTGAGAGTTCTTTTAGACATCATCTCATCCAGGTGAACTTAAGAGTCCATAGCACTCGCTTCATAAAAATTGACCAAAACTTGGAAACCAGGTTAAAAGAGGACCGTGTGTCCGTTCACTGTTACCCTGGAGCACTGGCTAACAGGTCAATCCATGGATTACTGAATTACCTGAGGGATATACCTCTAACTGATTTTTGTAAGTAAGTAAGTGAAAGTCGCTCAGTCATGTGCAACTCTTTGCAACCCCTGTAAGGGGTTGTAAGCCTGCCACGCTCCTCTGTCCATGGAATTCTCTAGGCCAGAATACTGCAGTGGGTAGCTGTTCCCTTCTCTAAGGGATCTTCTCAACCCAGGAATCAAACCCAGGTCTCCCATATTGCAGGTAGATTCTTTACTGTCAGAACCACCAGGGAAGCCACTTTTGATTTACTTCTACTTACTATTGATTAGGGCCCAGACTGTAAGATTACACATTAACTTACAAAGGTTTGTCTACTAGAGATTGAAATTATTTCTATCTTGTAGAAAAACAACTACAATAGGTAATTACTATTACTCTGTAATAGGAATTAGCTGGGCTTCCTAGGTGGCACTAGTGGTAAAGAATCTTCCTGCCAACGCAGGAAACGTAAGAGACTCGGGTTCGATCCCTGGGTTAGGAAGATTCCCTGGAGGGGGTCATGGCAACCCACTCTAGTGTTCATGCCTGGAGAATCCCAATGACAGAGGAGCCTGGTGGGCTAAAGTCCATAGAGTCGCAAAGAGTTGGACATGGCTGAGCCACTGAGCATAGCACATTTCCTATATTAAGGAGCAGGTGAAAAGTTTTTACTAAAATGAGGTGAAGACAGGTAAGTTACTGATTGAAAACCTGGGCTGTGACTCGTGGGAGAGGGTGCCTAAAACTGAAGGGGCTGAGATTTTTACCATACTTGAAGATAACAAGTTATCCTGCCATGGCTTCATGGATGCTGGAAGCAGACACAAGACTGCTGAGTCAGAGCCAAAGACTGAGTCATTTACACACAGCACAGCAAGCATCCTAGCATGATGTTAGCATCAGTTCCCATGGCCCTCAAGTCAAGGGGCAAGTGCAGATGGACTTGGGTGGGTGTCTGCACCCATGGTGGGTTACATTGTAAGAAATGAATATTGAGTTTCAGTTCAGTTCAGTTCAGTCGCTCAGTCGTGTCCGACTCTTCGCGACCCTGTGAACCGCAGCACTCCAGGCCTCCCTGTCCATCACCAACTCCCAGAGTTCACCCAAACTCATGTCCATTGAGTCGGTGATGCCATCCAACCATCTCATCCTCTGTCGTCCCCTTCTCCTCCTGCCCTCAATCTTTCCCAGCATCAGGGTCTTTTCAAATACTGAGTTTAGGAACCCAAATCTTTTTTAATTGGCAGTTAGCAAACTTGCTATTTGCTCCAAGGGCAGATACTATTTGTGTCTTCCAAGGTAGTTCACTATACAAACATCCTTGGAAGGAGAATGGGTAACAAAGAGCAGTCAGGGGCACAAGATGGTCAGAAACATAGGCAACACATGGAGAGCTGTCTTCCAGCAGAGGAAATGTCCAGCAGACCAATCCAGTTGATACTGGTCGCCTAAACATTTGAGCTATGACGCTCATTATTGCTCCCTTCAAATGTCATCACTGAGCCAATGTCCTTATACAGGGAAATCATCATTAAAATATAATTTTAAGTGACCAGAAAAGCTTCTCTCCAAAATGAACACTGATCCTTTAACACTTCTTGGGCACTATCATTCAAATAAGTAAGAGTTGAACCAACTGAATCGACTTCCAACTCACAATTCATTCTCTTGATTTTTCTAAACGGAGGAATTTTAAATCTTTTTGAAATCTAGATCCCAGCTAGACTGAACTGTGATCTATAGAGGCACAGCACTAGCCTCACGAGGAAGCTTGCCAGGAATTGCTGAAACTCAGATCCCACCCTGGATCTACTGCATTATTTTCTGCATTTTTAACAAGATTTCCAGGTAATCTGTAATCACATAAAATTAAAAAAGAACCAATTTAGGTTCTAAAGCAGAGGTAGATAGAGTTTTTCTGTATAAGGTCAGATAATAATTATTTCAAGTGTTGCTGACCGTACAGACTCTCTTAAAAATTACTCAACTCTGGAACTTCCCTGGTAGTCCAGTGGCTAAGACTTCAAGCTCCCAGTGCAGGGGGTCTGGGTTCTATCCCTGGTTGGGGAACTAGATCTCACATGTTGCAACTAAAGATCCCACATGTTGCAACTAATACCTGGTACAGCCAAATAAATAAATAAATAAATAAACAAATAAATAAGTAAATACTGTTTTAAAAAATTACTCAACTCCACAGTCATAGCTGGGAAGCAGTGCAACAGATGAGTAAACAAATTGGCATGGTCAAATTTGGCCCAAGGGCTATAACTTGGACAACTTGTACAAATGCTGGAAGTATTGTTTTGGATTGGCAACCACATTTAAAAAAGAAATAAACTACTGTAACAAACTTTTATTTTTTATGACTTTGTTTTTAGTGAACCCAAGCTGGCTTCTAAACATCACAGCAGTTCTTTTGTAATTGCTTATAACATGCTATTTAATTATCTAGTCTTCCAACATTTCTTCAGACTGAAAACAAGATTATCAGTTAATAGTGTGTAAAATCAACCTTTTTCCTCTTTTTGATATTTGCAGTGACATTTACTCAAGCCCAGCTGCTGCTTTACTCCTTTTCTTTTTGATCTGTCAAAAATACAGATTCAATAGTCTCAAATGTTAGTTTTCTCAGAACCTTACAAAGTAATTTGTCTGAGCCAGCAGATAGAGTCCACTTATCTTGAGCCACCTTCCTTTTACCAGTATTTACTTTACCATTTCTACTCTGGAGATGGTTCTTTGCAAGAGATGATGGAAGCAAAGGGAAAAGCCAGCAGGGAGGGAGAAATTAAGGATGCTGAGTGGCAGGCAGAATGTGTGGCATTTAGGGTCTAAGATCCAGAGCTATAGAAGAGAAAAACAATACACACAAGAACACAGAAGAGGAATAACATGTACACTGCCTATTAGAACTGTATAGTGATATATGTTAAAGCTGAAAAACAGTGTTCAAATTCATGATTTTTCCTCTTAACTTTTTAACCGAAAAAGCCAGTCTTCTTTTCAGACTACGTAAACTCATGGGCCTGTATTAAAACTGTTAGACATTAAGTTGGATTTTTCTATCCAGATTAAGAGTGATAAAGGCAATCTGAAATTCAGCTAAACCTCACAGCAAGATGGATGTGGGAACTTTCTGTACTGTCCAAGAATCTTCATATGAATGACTTCTAAGTGTGTAGACTTAACATACAATAAGTAATTTTCCAAAAGAGTTTCTTAAAAATGCGTATCTGAAGAGTACTTATTAGACCAAAAATGCAGCAAGACAAAAGTAAGTCAAATTTTCTGTTGTGATGACACCAGCTTTTGTAGCTCAAAAAGGACTTGCCTGGGTTCACTTCGGCTTGCAGGCCTCCACTGTGGGCACACAGCTGTAAGCCAATATGGCTGCAGTTTTATTTTCTCTGGGAATGCACATGGCAGCCTATTAAGGATCATTAGTAGCAAAACAAACATTTTATGCAACAAGCACAACTCTCACAAAATGTTAGAAGGATGGTCCCATTTTCCTAATGTCCTTCAGAGCTCCTATGATCTGAATCTTATACACAGGAGCTTGTAATATCTCTTACTTTGGAATCACTGCTTTAATGACATCAAATACCACCATCATAACAAGGACCAACATTTATTAAGGTGCATTATATAATAGGAACTGTGCTGAGTGCTTTACAAGCATTATCTAGTAAGTAAATTGATTATCCTGGTTCAATAGGCAAAAAACAAACAAACAAAAAACCAGAGGCATATAGAGACTAGGGAATACCAAGAGGCAGAGCCCTAGCCACAGGAATAAAAACAGAAGTTGAGAGTCAAGAGATTGGCCAAATGGAAGAACAATTGTTAAAAAAGAAAAATGAAAGAGGAAAGGAGGAAGGAGGAAACTTAAAAACATATATAGGAAATGGATGAGCAGAAACCAATACAAAATACATAATATAGATTTAAAATAGGATTGATGATCACACACGTGTTCTACCAGTGGCATATGAATATATGAAAAGAATGCACCAAGTAACTCAGGTCACTAGGGAGACACTGAATTCTTACTACTCATTGGCTTAAAAGATTTAACGTATGTCTCCCATTGTGTTCGTTGATGTCTATAAGAGAATAGCGCTTGACATATACTAGGTGCTCAATACATTATTTTTTGCTGAACAAATGAATGAATGCATGCATGTCCACAAGTGCTTCTCTCAGGGAGCAGCATAAACATTTGAAGAGGACTTCCCTGGTGGTTCAGAGGTTGGGAATCTGCCTGCTAATTCAGGGGACAAAGGTTCAAGCCCTGTTCCAGGAAGATTTCAGCTGCTGCTGAGTAACTGAGCCTATGTGCAACAACTGAGCCCACAAACCCTGAGCTTGTGCTCTGTAACAAGAGAAGCCACCACAATGAGAAGTCCATGAACCACAAATAGAGAGTAGCCCCTGCTCCCCAAAACTAGAGAAAGCCTGCATGCAGCAACAAAAACCAGGGCAGTCCAAAATAAATGAATAAATCAGTAAAATATTTATTAAAAGCTAAACATGTGATGAGAAAGATTTTATGAAATGCTTTAATATCACGTTTGTAAATAATGAGATTAGTTGACATTTATTGAATGCTTACTTTGTATGTGTCAGGAACTGTTCGATGGTTCGTCATGTGTACTAACTCATTCAGGCCTCACAGCAAACCAATGATTCCCATATTACAGAGGAGAAAGTTGAAGTGTACAGACAGAAGAATATGAAATTCCCAAACAATAAGTGGAAGAATGAGGAAGTAAGCCATCCATCTGGCTCCAGAATCCACAGTCTCTACCACTGCATGCTTACACAGTGGTTGAGAGTTCACTGAAAATTAAGAGATCAGAGAATTTTAACTGAAAGGAATAGTAGAGATAATTTGCTATCTCACTTAACAAACTGCAAATTTGAGGCCCAGGGAGTCAGGGTCTCTTACCCATAGCTTCAGGGTTAGTGGGAACACTAGGACTGGAACAGGAAGTGTTTCAAATTCCGCGTCTAGTTCTTTATTTCAGACACCAGACTGTCTCCTACAAACTAACTGGATAGAGTAAAACTCAAAAATGGAAGACTTGAAAGCTACTGCATGCATGCTCAGTTGCTTCAGTTATGTCTGATGCATTGCAACCCTATGGACTGTAGCCTGCCAGGCTCTTGTCCATGCGATTCTCCAGGCAAGAACACTGGTGTGAGTTGCCATTTCCTCCTCCAGGGGAACCAGGAATCAACCTTGCGTCTCTTGAGTCTCCTGCATCAGCAGGTGGTTTCTTTACTACTAGTGCCCCCTAGGAAGCCCTAAGAAAGCTATTACTTATGTTATGAAATATGACTAATTATTTATGATTTTATTTATCATACACGTTAGCAAAAAAGACACAGACAATAAAATGAGAACCAACTATAGAAGGGTTTTTTGAAGGAAATTAAACCTTGAAATAGATGCTCTCCCTGCCTTCCCAAAAGGAGAGCTCCTCCTTTGTCAGCAAAGCTATGGGAGAACATTTTTGCAAAATGTTGCAAAAGCAAGGTAGTGTCATGGAAGATGGATGGGAGGGAAAGTACAAGGATGGAGAAGGGAGGCAATGAAAGAGGATTTATAGGAGATTTGGGAAAAGGTTTTTAATGCAGGCCTCTGGATGTTAAAATAAACTTCCAGATCAATGGTAAATTGACTTTCTTTTAGATAAAATATTCAAAATAACTATGTAGTCAGAATCAGTGTTCACACTTATAATAGACCTTCACAACGAACAAACAAGTCTACAAACAATGAACACTGGAGAGGGTATAGAGAAAATGGGATCCCACTACACTGTTAGTAAGAATGTAAACTGGTGCTGCCACTAATGGAAAACAGTACGCAGGTTCCTTATAAAAGTAAAGAGAACGACCATATGACCCAGCAATCCCACTCCAGAAAAAAATTCTTAATTCAGAAAGAATCCATGGACCCTAATGTTCATAGCAGTACTATTTACAATAGCCAGGATGTGGAAGCAACTTAATGTCCATCAACAGATGAATAGATAAAGAAGATGTGGTACATATATACAATGGAATGCTACTCAGTCATAAAAAAGAATGAAATAATGCCATTTGCAGCAACATAGATGAGCCTAGAGATTATCATAGTAAGTCTGACAGAAAGACAAATATATGATGTTGCTTATATGTGGAATAAAAAAAAGATACAAAGAACTTATCCACAAAACAGAAATAGAGTCACAGATATAGAAAACAAACCTATAGTTACCAGGGCAAAAAGGGCATGGGGATAAATTGGGAGATTGGAATAGACATATACCCACTACTATATGTATCAACCACACTTTTCACTGTGCTTTGAAGTTGCGGTCCATCTGGAATGGTACATAAAATCATTTACCACTTTGGCTGGGTTTCTGCTTATGTACTACTGAAACATAACATTTTGGGCCTAGATTAATTTTTTTCATTTTTTTATTCTATTTTTTAATTGGAATTTATCAGTTAATACATGCAAAATATTTTAGAGACAAATGGTTCTAAAATGCTTAAAATAAAAATTTGCAGTTTCTTACATCCTGCAAAATGCCCTCTTTCTCAAGGTGTTTTCAACTGTTTAAGATGAGTACTCAGTATAAAAAAACACCCCCTACCATGACATAGCATCATACAATTTTATTTAAAGCTCAATATTAAAACAAACAAACAAAAAAACTAAGATCATGGATTCTGGTCCTATCACGTCAAGGCAAACAGAAGGGGAAAAAGTAGAAACAATGATAGATTTTATTTTCTTTGTCTCCAAAATCACTGCGGATGGTGACTGCAGCCATGAAATTAAAAGACACTTGTTCCTTGGAAGGAAAGCTATGATGAGCCTAGACAGTGTATTAAAAAGCAGGGACATCACTTTGCAGACAAAGGTCCATATAGTCAAAGTTATGGTTTTTCCAGTAGTCATGTACCAATGTGAGAGTTGGACCATAAAGAAGACTAAGTGATGAAGAACTGATGCTTTTGAACTGTGGTGCTGGAGAAGACTCTTGAGAGTCCCTTGGACAGCAAGGAGATCAAACCAGTCAATCCTAAAGGATATCAACCATGAATATTCATTGGAAGGACTGATGCTAAAGCTAAAGCTCCAATACGCTGGCCACCTGATGCGAAGAGCCACCTCATTGGAAAAGACTGTGATGCTGGGAAACATTGAAGGCAAAAGGAGAAGGGGGCAGCAAAGGATGAGATGGCTGGATGACATAATCGACTCAATGGACATGAATTTGAGCAAACTTTGGGAGACAGTGAGGGCTTCCCTCATAGCTCAGTTGGTAAAGAATCCACCTGCAATGCAGGAGACTCTGGTTCAGTTCTTGGGTCAGGAAGATCCGCTGGAGAAGGGATAAGCTACCCATTCCAGTATCCTTGGGCTTCCCTTGTGGCTCAGCTGGTAAAGAATTCCCCTGCAATGCAGGAGACCTGGGTTTGATCCCTGGGCTGGGAAAAACCCTTGGAGAAGGGAAAGGCTACCCACTCCAGTATTCTAGCCTAGAGAATTCCATAGACTGTATAGTCCACAGGGTGGCAAAGAGTTAGACATGACTGAGAAACTTTCACTTCACTTCACTTCAGAAGATAGTGAAGGACAAGGAAGCTTGGCGTGCTGCAGTCCCTGGGTTCACAAAGAGTTGGACACGACTTAGTGACAAAACAGCAATTTATTTTTTAAAGATTTTTTTTTAATGTGAATCATTTTTAAAGTCTTTATTTGTTATAATATCGCTTCTGTTTTACGTTTTGGTTTTTGGGCTATGAGGCATGTAGGATCTTAGCTCCCCGACCAGGGACTGAACCTGCGTCCCTTGCATTGGAAGGAGAAGTTGTAACCACTGGACCACCAGGAAGTCCCAGCCTCATACAATTTTAGAACACTGAAGTCAGAAAGACTCTACAAGTGTCTAGAAAGAAAAAAAGAACATATTATATACAGACTGTTGATTAAAATATTTTGATTCAATTACTTTGCACAAAGATGAAAAGGGAGGTTGTAGAGGTGTGTATGTTCTTTGATGTATATGGTCAAACATTAGAATTAAGCCAGCAGCTCCTGCCATTTTAGACTTTCATCTTGAATTAAGTACCAATGATTTGGGAGTGAAGACCAGAGTTCAGGAGTCAGGGCCTTATTTTTGCCCTCAATATGGTAGGAATTTAGTGCTTTTATTATATATTAAATGATGGAAATCTTCATTTTTTTTCTTCCCATGGTATATTAGGTTTAAATGAAGTAGGCTTGCATTGAACTGTCGTGGTGAACGTGGCTTTGTGCCACTGCTCAGCTGTGGAGTTTCCATGCTTTGCATTTTCAAACTTATCAAATGAGCACTAATCCGTAGTGGACATAATAGGAGCATCTTAACTCTGATCCTGGAGTGAGGTAGGATTCGGGAAGCCCTGTGGATCAACTTCCACATCCCAGAGTGAATGAATTAGCTTCCCCTTGGCCAGTGGTAAAGAACCCGCCTGCCAATGCAGGGAGACATGGGTTTAATCCCTGGGTGGGGAGGATCTCCTTGAGAAGGAAATGGCAAGCCACTTGAGTATTCTTACCTGGGAAATCCCATGGACAGAGGAGCCTAGTAGGCTATTATCCGTGGTGTTGCAGAGTCGGATATGACTTAGCAACTAAACAACAACAGCATATATAAAAGAGATAACTAATAAGGACCTATTGTATAGCACAGGGAACTTTACTCAATATTCTGTAATGAACTATACAGGAAAAGAATCTATAAAAGAGAGGATATATGTATATGTATAGCTGATTCACTTGTTGTATAGCGGAAACTAACACAACATTGTAAATCAATTATACTCCAATAAAAGCAAACAAACAACAAACAGAAACTCAGACCATGTGTACACACGTGAAATGAATGGGTTTGGCACATCCATTTCTTTTGGATGTGTCTAAATGACAGCACATGCTGCACTAGATTTAGCTGTGACGATCAATACCAAGTGTAAAGATGGACAAAATGAATGGAGACAGCTGCACTCCACTTGCCTTGTCTCATATATCAATGGTCTGATTTACTCTAGTTTTTATAATACCCCTAAGCCAGAGTCAAGTGGTCCTGAACTTTATGATTCAGAGAGGTTTCAGCCAGGGGAAGGAGGCAGATGAACCAGTGACCCCTAATAAAGGCTATTCCTCATGTGAGCGTACTTAGTCCACAAACCCTCCTGCCATCACCAAGGCAGAGGCTGTAGGATCCTATAGTCTGACTGAATTTGGGCAGTCTTTTCTTTCCTAACCCAAACCCCACCATTGATGTCTATTTTAAACAGGCTTCTCCTCAACAACACGTTTGGATTTATTAAATACAAGCAGGTGGGAGAAGAAAAACATACAATGTGATTCTGGGTCTGAAGAAGATGGAATCTAGCTACTGAACCTCTCTAGGGCAGTGCTACCCAAAGTCTGACAGGATTCCTAGAAGCAGAGGGAAAAGTACAGATGAAGTGAGGAGGAACACCGTCTTTACCAGCTTTTAAGAACTGGTAAACAGACTATGCCAAAGCCTTTGACTGTGTGGATCACAACCAACTGTGGAAAATTCTTAAAGAGGTGGAAATACCAGACCATCTGACTTGACTTTTGAGAAATCTGTATGCAGGTCAGGAAGCAACAGTTAGAACTGGACATGGAACAACAGACTGGTTCCAAATAGGGAAAGGAGTACATCAAGGCTGTATATTGTCACCCTGCTTATTTAACTTATATGCAGAGTACATCATGAGAAATGCTGGACTGGATGAAGCACAAGCTGGAATCAAGATTGCCAGGAGAAATATCAATAACGTCAGATATGCAGATGATACCACCCTTACGGCAGAAAGCGAAGAACTAAAGAGCCTCTTGATGAAAGTGAAAGAGGAGAGTGAAAAAGTTGACTTAAAATTCAGCATTCAGAAAACTAAGATCATGGCATCTGGTCCCATCACTTCATGGCAAATAGATGGGCAAACAGTGGAAACAGTGACAGACCTTAATTTTGGGGGCTCCAAAATCACTGCAGATGGTGAATGCAGCCATGAAATTAAAAGACACTTGCAACTTGGAAGAAAAGTTATGACCAACCTAGACAGCATATTAAAAAGCAGAGACATTACTTTGCCAACAAAGGTCCATCTAGTCAAAGCTATGGTTTTTCCAGTAGTCATGTATGGATGTGAGATTTGGACTATAAAAAAAGCTGAGCACTGAAGAACTGATGCTTTTGAACTGTGGTGTTGGAGAAGACTCTTGAGAGTCCCTTGGACTGCAAGGAGATCCAATCAGTCCATCCTAAAGGAAATCAGTCCTGAATTTTCACTGGAAGGACTGATGCTGAAGCTGAAACTCTAATACTTTGGCCACCTGATGTGAAGAACTGACTCATTTGAAAAGACCCTGATGCTGAGAAAGACTGAAGGTGGGAGGAGAAAGGGACAACAGAGGATGAGATGGTTGGATGGAATCACTGACTCAGTGGACATGAGTTTGAGTAAACTCCAGTAGTTGGTGATGGACAGGGAGGCCTCGCGTGTTGTAGTCCATGGGGTCTCAAAGAGTCGGACACGACTGAGCGACTGAACTGAACTGAAACAGACTATGCCATTTTATGTCATATGATTTTACTTTTTGGTATAAAAAGGTCAACAATTAATTCAACAAGTAAGTCAATACTTCATAATTAAATTTCACCTTATGACCTAGGAAAATACAAATAAGCTAGCTACACGTTTTTAGAGTGCTTAGACTTTTATCCTCAAAATTCCTATGGTGAGTTGCTGAAACAGTCCTAACTCAGTTTTGATTATGTAACTAACTACAGCTAATTCCCCTTAACGTTTCAGTAAAGACTCACCCCTAAACGGTGATTTCTGGAACTATGCTATTGGGTGCTGTCACTAAGAAGGAATAGCCAATGTTTTCATTAAAAGATGTCAATAGGTATCCTTTTTGTTGTTGTTTAGTCGCTGAGTCATGTCTGACTCTTTGTGACCCCACGGACTGTAGCCCGCCAGGTTCCTCTGTCCATTGAATTCTCCAGGTAAAAATACTAGAGTCGGTTGACATTTCCTTCTCCAGGGGATCTTTCTGTCCCAGGGATTGAACCTGTGTCTCCTGCATTGTCAGGTGGATTATTTACCATATCAGATACTTATTTTGATATGTACTCTGATAATCACTTCAGTATCTTTGAAACTTAAAAGTGCCAGAGAACAAGAAGTCATCATTGAGTAAATCACATCAATAAATTTAACCAAGAGTCTTTAAGCAAACTGGAAATCTATGTCAATATAATTTTTCTAGTTCCCCAGTAGAGGGCAACTTTTACACATTTTAACAGTCCAAAAAAAAAAAAAATCTATGCACACCTCATCAGTAAGAACCACTGTACATTTAAATAATACGATTTATGTCTATGAATGGATTTTCACTAACAGGTAGCTATAAAATATCATGAAATTTTAAGTATGTAATTAGAAATTGAATATACTTAATAATGAGTAATTAGCATTTTATGATTAATATAAATGTTATTGCAGGAAGTAGTAACCATTTGGGTAACTTTAAAGTAGCAACCATTTAGGTCACTATGATAGATAGTATGAAATATAAACTGTAAGTGATGAGATTTCTGTTCTTTAGTAAACATTTTGATTGAATTTCATTATGACTGAGTTCCAAATATAGCTAACATGAATGCATAAAATCTAATTAAGAATAGGCAAAAAAAGCCATAAGCATCTCAAAGTATAATTAACTACCTTTGTTATTATAAACTTTGAAGCAATAATTATCAATGTTCATGTTTTAAATGGTGCCAGATGTAAGTATGCAACTGAACATGTGTATATATTTGCAAACAGGGGTAAAATTCTACTGTAACATAGCTCATTACTATTAGACACTTGGACATAATGTGTTATATTATCATTCATCCACTCATTCAGCATTTATTTACTGAGCACTTACTATGTCCCATAGACCATTCTAGAAGTCAAAGATACAGTGTGATTAATCTGACAAAATTTCTTGCCTTCTTGGAGCTTACATCCCTGCTAATAAAAAATATATCAGGAAGCCTTCTGAAAAGATAAGCTTATAAGATAGATACTTACATCTCATAACATTTGTTTCTTTTTCTAACTAAAAAATTATACTTTGTTTTTAATTTAGAAAAATATTACAAGGAAAAATTAAATGCTTCATGATCTTAATATTCAAAGAACCCTTGTTGACCTTAAATAAAGTAATATACAAATTTGATTAGAAAAATATTAATTGTATGGAAAAGTAAAATTTTCTAGCACTCTACTCTTCCCAGAGATGTTAACAGTTTCTTGTGACTCTTTCCAGAAAAGAAAATAATATACCAGTATTTATCCATCCTTCTTCCCACCCATCCAGTCTTCTTAAATTATTCAAACTTACACTTTTGAGACAGTCATACTTTACACAGTATTCTGCACATAGCTTTATTTTTTCCTGTTTCACTATGTTTCTTGAGGTGCTTTCCATAAAATAATACGTAAGTGTATCTCCTTCCTTTATTTGACTCATTTTATTTTTTAATATAGAAGTATTTTATAACATTCTATCTCCAAAATCCTCAAAATTCTACTTTTAAAAGTGGTTACATAATTTTGTCTGGAATTGATAAGAGCTGTGGAATATGTCATTAGTTGGTGTGTTTTAATTTAGGAAGACCAGGAATTTACAGATTTCAAAAAGAAACCTGGAAAAATTACTTTTCGTATAGAGCCGTACATTTAAAAAAAGGAATCACCATCTGCTTTGGATAAAAAACTTATCAATAACTTCATTAGATCACATACAATGTAAGCGTGTCTTTGGTTGTGAATTAGAAATGATTTTTTTTCTAGTCAATTTTTATAATGGTTTTGTGTTTTACAATCACTTTTCGTGTTCCACTTAAAATTCTTCAAGTAAACATGTAAGAGTTACTTTATCTCATCTTATTTATAATACTGCTTTAAACCATGTATTTATTTCAGTGTCAGATCTGATATTAAAATGTGATCATAAGAATTTTTTACTTTATAAAAATATTATGCAAAATAAAATACAGGGCACTAGGTGGTGCTGTGGGACCTTCCAGATAAACCAACATTGCAAAGTTCCGTACTTCATAAGTTAGTTGTGTGGTTGATCCTATATATTTAAATATATATTACATATTTTTCTAGATAAATTAATGACATACAAATAATAAAAATAACATAAAAGTAAAGGTTTGATGGATGACCTCCTTCAGAAAGACATGACTCCCTTTCATAGAACATATTTTCAGAGTGACACTCTAGCTTCTATGTTAAGCTATTTAAAATATCTCTGTAGTATAAATGTCATTTTGAGGCATGCTTCTTAATCAGTTATTATTTTTCACTTATCTCTAATGTTATGTTTTCATATGAATCCAAGAATTTAAAAATCAGCAATTACATATTCTTAAATAATTTTCTATTAGGCGATTTCTTATTTCACCGTACATATTGTGTTCTTGGGTTCTACGATATTTTCCTATCCCCCTAGATGTGACTGCTTGTAAAGTTGTTAATTCAAACACTGACAGTGGCATGGACCCACAAGGTAAACGTCTGAATCAGGCCACTTTTAAGATAATAACGAGTGAGGGCAACCTAGAGAAAAACAGAGTATATGCATTCAAATCCGGATGAAAAACAAAACCAACGCATATACACTGCCAGACATCCTGCTATGCAGGCCAAGGAAAGCGCATCTGGGGTCTGTATGAAGCCTGTGGGCCACTTATTCATGATCTCCAGCCAAGCCCAACACATTCCTAACCATCGGTCTACGAATGACACAATTTACAAGAAAAGCCAGGAACTTCAGTTCAAATGAAGGTTTCTGAGCTGTCCTCCTAGACTGTTTACATCATTTATATGTGTCCCTCATTAAAGAACAGAAGTTACTAACAATTCAGCAGATAAACTGTAGTGGTCAAGAAACTTAAATTCTCCAAAATGAGTTACTGGTTCAAGAAAAACACCAGATTTAGCAGTCTTCCTCCACTGGCAGGGTCTTCTCTCCCTGCAGCCACTTGTATGCCTGGGGGCTGGGCGGTGAGGTGGTATGAAACATTTAACATTGAATGGATAGAAATGTAGGATAAACTACATTTTGAAAGGGCATTTGGTAATGGTGGAACTTATGGTACAAGGTGTGATTAAAGGAAATGAGAATAAATTTTTGACACATGCAACAAAATTCATCTAAAGGAATGCAGTCCTTTGAGTTTGTCATGGAGAGAAGCCAAACTCATTTGAAATGATATATCATTCCAAATATTTTTTGCTGTCTTCAGAAAGAATTTGTGTGCCTCCAAAGAAAATAATATAAAATCCTGTCATTTCTGAACTAGAAGAGACCACAGAGATGAAAAAATCCTCTTGTTACTTTAGCTACCCATCACAAATCAGTTCTTCTTGAAAGATACAACTGGTGAAGCTGTGGTCTCCAGTGCCGTAGAAAGCTAAGTGACCTGATGCTCAGAGAAAGTCGAGAGGGAATCACAATTTCCTCTGTATGGGGAATAAGCCTTACACCCCAAACTGAGGCAAAACCAGCATGTTTCAGGTATTTCAAGTACTGTCTAAACATCCACAAGAGTCTCTAATAACACTAAAAATCATTTGGAATTTTTAGAGAATTTAATACAGTCAAACACAGATGTATGAAAGAGGTGATGAAAGGCAGAAGCAGATTAGAGCCGCACTGCTGAATTCTTTTAATTCACTTTTCAGATTGCCTGAAATGCCATCTCAGATGAGCATCTTTTTTTTTTTTTTTTTAGCATTCTTTGATTTAATAAGCATCTTGGGTTTTTTTTAATTGCATATCTTCTTCTAGAGCAGCAGTTCCTACAGTGTGGTCTACGGACCCTGGGGTCCCTAAGACCATTTTGCGGGGACAGCGAGACAAAAAGCTACTTTCTACTAAATAAGACACTATTTGCCTTTTTCACCTTCCTTCTTTTACAATTGCACACTGAAGTTTTCCAGAGGCTACCCAACATGTGATATTGGAAGATTTTATACCGAAACAGATACGAGACTATGGCTGTCTTGTGCTAAGCCAGACATTAAAGAGATTTGCAAAATGTTAAACAATGGTATTCTTCTCATTAACTTTTCTTTTTGTTTTCGAAAATAAAGTCACTTTTCATAAAAATATGTATGTTTACATATCACAGGTATTTATTGTTATTTTAAAATGAATTAATTTCCCACCTTTAATTTCAAATGTGATAAACACAGATAGATATAAGCAAATGAAAGCTCCTTCTCAACAAATTTTAAGAATGTAAAAGGGTCCCAAAAGCTTGAGAATGCTATAATTGAGGTAAGCTATTCCCATCTTGAAAGTGTTAGTCACTCAGTCAGTGTCTGACTCTCTGCAGCCCCATAGCCCGCCAGGCTCCTCTATCCATGGAATTCTCCAGGCAAGAATACCCACAGTAGGTAGTCATTTCCTTCTCCAGGGGATATTCCTCAACCAGGGATCGAACCCAGGTTACCTGCACTGCATGTGGATTCTTTACCATCTAAGCCACCAGGGAAGCCCCTACTCACATCTTAGTCTAAATCAATTCTATTCAGGGGCTTTCCTATGAATCCTACTATGAATATAAAACATCTACCAGAATGACTTTTGTTGTAAATCAGGGAGGGTAGAGCATTTGGGGGCAGGTATCTCTCACCTGGGCAAGGTAGGTCTGTCAAGCTTGATACAGGGGGTCAATAGTGGTAGGAGAGCTAGGGGGCCAGGTGAAATGACTCAGATAGGAGAGGGAGCAGAGAGCGAGTCAGGAGGGTACAACAGCAAATATTTGGATTTCAAAATGTGATCCAAGGACCAATGCTACATCTAGAAAGTGGTCGTTGTTCTCGACCTTAACTCTTAGACTTTGGGAGATTCCAATCCAGCCTTCACAATGAAATGCAATCCTTCATGGGTTTCCAACTTGTCTTTAAAGACCAGTAGTGGCCTACAACATCCTGTATGATCTATTTCAGCCTACATTTCCATCTGTGGAAATGTACATCCAGTCCTGGGTCCAGTCTTTGGTCAAGTCATTTCCTTGACTGAGTTATGTTCCCTTCCACCTGCAGAGTTAGAATTCCTTGAGTCATCAAGGATGTCTTCCTGCCAACATCAATTTTCCCTGAACATGCACTCTCAAGGTATCATGGATCTCCTTTGTACCACTTACCACAGTAAAAATTTTACTGTTAATGGTATGATTTTTAAATTATTTTCTGTGTGTCTTCCTCTAGGCTATAAGCTTTGTGAGGAACACGATGAGCCTTATTTTTTTTTTACTACATCTTGTATTTCCTATACCTTGTAAAATGCCCAGGGCATAGTTCAGTTCAGTTGCTCAGTCAGGTCCAACTCTGTGACCCCACTGGGTCACAGTGCTGAGGGACTGCAGCACACCAACCCTCCCTGTCCATCACCAACTCCTGTAGCTTGCTCAAACTCATGTCCATCGAGTTGGTGATGCCATCCAACCATCTCATCCTCTGTCGTCCCCTTCTCCTCCTGCCTTCAATCTTTCCCAGCTTCAGGGTCTTTACCAAGGAGCCAGTTCTTCGCATCAGGTGGCCAAAATATTGGAGTTTCAGCTTCAGCATCAGTGCTTCTGATGAAAATTCAGGACTGACTGCCTTTTGGATGAACTGGTTGGATCTCCTTGCTGTCCAAGGGACTCTCAAGAGTCTTCTCCAACACCACAGTTCAAAAGTATCAATTCTTTGGCACTCAGCCTTCTTTATAGTCCAACTCTCACATCCATACATGACTACTTGAAAAACCACAGCTTTGACTAGATGGACATTTGTTGGCAAAGTAATGTCCCTGCTTTTTAATATGCTGTCTAGGTTGGTCATAGCTTTTCTTCCAAGGAACAAGCGTCTTTTAACTTCATGGCTGCAGTCACCATCTGCAGTGATTTTGGAGTCCAAGAAAAGAAAGTCCATCACTGTTTTCATTCTTTCTCAATCTATTTGCCATGAAGTGATGGGACCAGATGCCATGATCTTAGTTTTCTGAATGTTGAGTTTTAAGCCAACTTTTTCACTCTTCTCTTTCACTTTTGTCAAGAGGTTCTTTAGTTCTTCTTCACTTTCTGCCATAAAGGTGGTGTCATCTGCATATCTGAGGTTACTGACATTTCTCCCGGCAATCTTCATTCCAGATTGTGCTTCATCCAGCCTGGCATTTCGAATGATGTACTCTGCATCTAAGTTAAATAAACAGGATGACAATATACAGCCTTGACATACTCTCCTGATTTGGAACCAGTCTGTTGTTCCATGTCCAGTTCTAACTGTTGCTACTTGACCTGCATAGAGATTTTTCAGGAGGCAGGTCAGGTGGTCTGGTATTCCCATCTCTTGAAGAATTTCAACAGTTTGTCATGATCCACATAGTCAAAGACTTCAGCATAGCCAATGAAGCAAAAGTAGATGTTTTTCTTGAACTCGCTTGCTTTTTTGATGATCCAACAGATGTTGGCAATTTGATCTCTGGTTCCTCTGCCTTTTCTAAATCCAGCTTGAACACCTGGAAGTTCATAGTTCACATATTGTTGAAGCCTCACTTGGAGAATTTTGAGAATTAGTTTGCTAACGTGTGAGATGAGTGCAATTGTGTGGTAGTTTGAACATTCTTTGGCATTGCCTTTCTTTGGGATTGGAATGAAAACTGACCTTTTCCAGTCCTGTGGCCACTGCTGAGTTTTCCAAATTTGCTGGCATATTGAGTGCAGCACTTTCACAGCATCATCTTTCAGGATTTGAAATAGCTCAGCTGGAATTCCATCACCTCCACTAGCTTTGTTCGTAGTGATGCTTCCTAAGGCCCACTTGTTTTTGGGACTCCAAGATGTCTGGCTCTAGGTGAGTGATCACACCATCATGGTTATCTGGGTCATTAAGATTTTTTTTTTCTAATAGTTCTTCTGTGTGTTCTTGCCACCTCTTCTTAATAACTTCTGATTCCGTTCAGTCCTTTATTGTTTCTGTCCTTTATTGTGCTCATCTTTGCATGAAATGTTCCCTTGGTATCTCTAATTTTTTTGAAGAGATCCCTAGTCTTTCCCATTCTATTGTTTTCCTCTATTTCTTTGCATTAATCATTGAGGAAGGTTATCTTGACATTCCTTGCTATTCTTTGGAACTCTGCATTGAAATGGGTATAATTTCCCTTTTCTCTTTTGCTTTTCGCTTCTCTTCTTTCCTTAGCTATTTGTAAGGCCTCCTCAGACAACCATTTTGCCTTTTTGCATTTCGTTTCCTTGGGGATGGTCTTGACCACTGCCTCCTGTTGCTGCTACTGCTGCTAAGTCGCTTCAGTCGTGTCCGACCCTGTGCGACCCCATAGACGGCAGCCCACCAGGTTCCCCCGTCCGTGGGATTCTCCAGGCAAGAATACTGGAGTGGGTTGCCATTTCCTTCTCCAGCGCATGAAAGGGAAAGTGAAAGTGAAGTCGCTCAGTCGTGTCCGACTCTTAGCGACCCCATGGACTGTAGCCTACCAGGCTCCTCCGTCCATGGGATTTTCCAAGCAAGAGTACTGGAGTGGGGTGCCATTGCCTTCTCCGACTGCCTCCTGTACAATGTCACAAACCTCCGTCCATAGTTTTTCAGGTACTCTGTCTATCAGATCTAATCCTTTGAATCTGTTTGTTGCTTCCACTGTATAATCATAAGGGATTTGATTTAGGTCATACCTGAATGGTCTAGTGGTTTTCCCTACTTTCTTCAACTTAAGTCTGAATTTTGCAATAAAGAGTTCATGATCTGAGCCACAGTCAGCTCCCGGTCTTGTTTTTGCTGACTGTATAGAGCTTCTCCATCTTTGGCTGCAAAGAATATAATCAATCTGATTTCAGTAATGACCACCTGGTGATGTCTATGTATAGAGTCATCTCTTGTGTTGTTTGGAGAGGGTGTTTGCTATGACCAGTGTGTTCTCTTGGCAAAACTATGTTAACCTTTGCCCTACTTCATTTTGTACTCCAAGGCCAAACTTGCCTGTTACTCCAGGTATTTCTCGAGTTCCTACTTTTGCATTCCAGTCCCCTATAGTGAAAAGGACATCTTTTTTGGGTGTTAGTTTTAGAAGGTCTTGTAGGTCTTCATAGAACCCTTCAACTTCAGCTTCTTCAGCATTACTGGTCCAGGCTGGTAATGTTGGTGCCTATAGCCAGACATTCTGGAGTGCGAAGTCAAGTGGGCCTTAGGAAACATCACTACGAACAAAGTTAGTGGAGGTGATGGAATTCCAGCTGAGCTATTTCAAATCCTAAAAGATGATACTGTGAAAGTGCTACACTCAATATGCCAGCAAATTTGGAAAACTCAGCAGTGGCCACAGGACTGGAAAAGATCAGTTTTCAATCTAATCCTAAACTTGGATTAGTGTGATATTGAATGGTTTGCCTTGGAAATGAACAGAGATTATTCCGTCGTTTTTGAGACTGCATCCAAGTACTGCATTTCGGACTCTTGTGTTGACTATGAGGGCTACTTCATTTCTTCTAAGCATTCTTGCCCACAGTAGTAGATATAATGGTCATCTGAGTTAAATTCACCCATTCAGTCCATTTTAGTTCACTGATACTTAAAATATCTATGTTCACTCTTGCCATCTCTTATTTGACCACTTCCAGTTTACCTTGATTCATGGACCTAACCTTCCAGGTTCCTATGCAATATTGTTCTTTACAGCATCAAACTTTACTACTGTCACCAGTCACATCCACAACTGGGCGTTGTTTTTGCTTTGGCTCCATCTTCATTCTTTCTGGAGTTATTTCTCCACTGTTCTCCAGTAGCATATTGGGCACCTACCTACCTGGGGAGTTCACCTTTCAGTGTCCTGTCTTTTTGCCTTTTCATACTGTTCATGGGGTTCTCAAGGGAAGAATACAGAATTGGTTTGCCATTCCCTTCTCCAGTGGACCATGTTTTGTCATGACATAGTAGGAGTGCAATTAATATTTTTGAATGGAGGGATAAATAATTTCTTGCTTCTAGGGCTGATGAATTATAGTAACAATAATAGTATTTTTTGAGCACACTGTTCTATGTATTTTTCCAGTGTCATAATTCTGAAAACAAAGCAAATGATTATCCCCACTTATTGAAGAAGAAATCAAGGGACACAGAAGGTAAAACGGTAATTTTTGAGGTCAAGATATGAACTCAAACAGTTTAATTCTAGAGCCTATAATACAGAAACACTAATTTGTGAGCTTAATCTTTACTAATAAGCTTGGAACTCAAAACTATTTCTCAGAGAAATCACAAAAGATTTACAAAGTTTAGGAAGCTAGCTAGCAATTGATGAGTGACCCTGATGGAGAACTGTGGAATATGTTCTGGAATAAAAGCTGTTAAAAAAAAACAATAGAAAGTCATTTTTGTCTTATAGCTTTAGCAGCTTTCTATTTTTCACTGATTAAAAGAGAAATAGACATCTGTACGTTCTGTGTTCCAAAAGCATAAGGGCAGTCCAAGATATGATGACAAAAATGATATTCTGTTTTAGACATCTAGAACTAGATAGTATACAAGTTAAGATTTAGAAAAAAATAAAAAACTTTGCTCTTTAAGAAATTACATTTTTTAAAAAGGAAACGAATCTAGATAAAGAAATGATCCTAAATTCTCCAAATTAAATAGATACATGTCCTCCTCCCTAATTTGGTTTTATAAAAAATTTTCACTGTCTTTATTTCATAACAAACACAGGTTTTATTTACATTAACCTGGCCATTTGAAATTACTAGCTAGTCTTATGAGTCTTTAAAGACAAAACATAGTTGTAGTTCAAATCTATTTTTTTTTCTGTTATCACAGCATTCTTAAGAATAAATATTACATAAGTAAAACTAAGTGTAAATCTAGGAATACTATAGATTCTGACAATTTATCATCTAAAACCTAATACTCTGTATCGTCACTTTTACATTTAAGTTCAAGTGTATATTGTCAGTATCTCTGTAGTTCCGTTCAACAAATTCAACTATCAGACACAATTCTATGGCAGGCATATCCTAGAAGCTGTGGAAACTATGTTAGAGGTGGCCTGGTCTCTACCAAATAAGATATGAGGTCCAGTTGTGGCAAAGTAAAAAGGTAGAGGCCAGGTAATGGGAGAGAAAGGACTGCTCACCTAATCTAACTGAATGAGGAATTCTGAAAGAGGTGACATCTAAACTGAGGCCCGAATGATGAGTAAGAAGAGTCAAGAGAAGGGTGGAGGTGGAAGGTTCCGGAAATGGTCTGGGCAGTGAGGGGACAGCATATGCACAAAGGACTAAACACAAGGAAGTGTGCTCATGGTGTTCAGAGGGAACAACGGACAGACAGGATGAATAGGATGTAACCAATACCTCTCTGGAGGTAAGAACCTCACAGATTGCTCATGAAAAGATGACCAGTAGGGGGGACTTCCCTGGTGGTCCAGCAGTTAAGAATCCGCCTTCCAATGCAGGAAATGCAGATTCAATCTCTGGCTGGGGAACTAAGATCCTGCCAGCCACAACTAGAGAAGGGCCCACCCCATGACTAGAGAAGCCCCCACGCCACAACTAGAGCAGCTCCCACACTGCAACCAAGATCCTGTGTGCCGCAACTAAGACCCACATAACTAAGACCTGACGCAACCAAAAATAAATAATTTTTTCAAAAAAGCAACCAGTATCTGCTAGCTTTCTCACCTTCTCGCAAAGAACCAGAAAGGGCAACTCAATTAAGGGATACCTCAAAAAGTGCCATCTGGAATTGTAACTTTCCCTAGCACTAAACTTAAAGATAAATATACATTACCAAAATGGCAGCCAAACCCAACATTTCCGGGCTTCTAGGTTGAGAGACGGTTGGAGTGGAGAGGAGGGTAATAAACTTAGGATATTAAGACTGTCAGAATCTTCTGTTGCTGGCAAATGCTTTGTTCTCTGAAGAATATTTATTATTATGGTAAACTTACTCCTTCTGGAATTTTTGTTACTTGGCAAGGAGTTATTTCTATTCAAAAATGGAAAATTCAAAGACCTAAGACCCCTCACAGTATGGTAATCTATATGGCTTGTGTACTGGTGCTGTCTGCGGCCCCAAGTCATCAATTATGTATAGAAATGTACAGCTACAGCAGTAGCCAGTGTCGTGGGCCTGTCAGGGTTTTCTTAAGAGGAACAAAAACATCTGACTGTGTCTTCTTTTAGAAAACACACGCTAGGTGAAAAGAGGAAGATCTTTGAGAGCAAATATGAGTAATCCTTAATATATAAATTGACTTCTTGTAATAACTGGAAAATGAATTTTTAAAAAGTACTTGAAACCAGAAATATGACTAGAGGGAAAAAAACCCCTCAAAAATAGATAAATGATAGGGTGAGATTAGTTCATCAAAGCCACATACTTTAGAATACGCAGCATTCATTGTTTATTTATTTGAGAAAAATAACTAAATGGGGGTCACCCAGCTCTGGCCTCGCTGAACCAAATTCAAAGGATTCAATGTTTACAACAAGGAGTAGTCACGTTATTTGAAATAAAATGTCTTGTAATCCCCAAACCTGGCTGACTTCTGAGGTGTGAGTTTTCATTCTAAATGAATGAAGCATATTTAGACACTGACCAGAGAGTACAAGACTATGATTGAAAATGCAATCCAGGATATGGAATTTTCCCTATTATCCAAAACACAAAAGCTTTCCCTGGGATTTCAAATAAATGTAGTTCTACACATGGCTGCAGAAATTTAGTTATTCTCCCTTTCTCTAGTGGATAGCTGAGGGAGCAGCTGGTATGTTTTGAATTTAAAACGTGAAAAAGAATTCTCTTGACCTCTCTCAGTACCTACATAAATGTGCTCAAGAAAATTTGGAGAAATTATTTACTTGGAGTAAAATGACTTTATTTCCTTCCCTGTAAGGTATCTGACAAGCTTTTAAACATCTAAGAGTGAGAGCTGTGCTTTCAAAAAGCATACAGATTTCTTCTGAAGGAAACTCGAGTGCATAAAAACATCATTTACATTTAAGTAGATTTAAAAGCACACACTTGAATGTATATCTCTGTTCTTCAGCACTGTTTAGGTAGAATTCTTAATGCCTGATTTTATAAAATAATTTAGGTGACAATATTGTGAAGTAGTTAGACAAAGATATCATAATTTTATATTACTTTAAAGAGTCTGTAACAGTCTCATTTTGTCATTTCTGTAGAGGTTAGATCAAATGTCATATTATTCAGCCATTCTATAAAATTGAAAGCGTGTTTAAAAATCAATGCTAAGTCATTAGGGAATGCCTGAAACAGATAAGAACCAAATCAATCTCCTTATTTCTTAGATTTAAAATGGAAATAATTTGCTGATCACTCATAGAAGCTGTAATTTAGCAAAACAGATTCCTATAAATGCTGAAATATCTGATTTCCTTAGCTCTTATTCTCTTAACAAGTGATCTCTGCCAGTTTGAAAGTGAAAAATTCCGACATATTTAAACACATGACAATTCACACGACATGTGATACACATGACTTGACACATCAAGTTAACTGCTTGTTACTAATATATTCTGTTAAAAAGACAAAGCTACAGTTCCACTATGATTATGCTTTAACTTATTGACTTCCATATTTTGGCTTATGTGCAATTAATTGAAGATACTGCAAATTCAGTGAGAAACGGAATGGAGACCATTTAAAAAATATCTTTCACTGTGAATTTTTAAGTTCGTGTTTTATTACACACACGAAATGTGAAAAAAATCTTCAGTTACTGGTCTACTATGTGACAGGTGATTTACATAATTATCTCAATCCTCAGAAAGTTATTACCGACTATTATTGCTTCAATAAGGTACATAACTTGTCTAGGGGTCACATGGCTACTGACAGCCCCTCATGTTATACATCACTCAACAGCATTTGACTTCCTCCTTCTTGAAACACTTTGGTCTTTGGTTTGTGGAATATTGCTCCTCTTCTATCTTCTTTTTCCTCCTTTACTTAATTCATGTCTCTTAGAAGATGTTCCTTGATCACCCACTAAATACATTGTGTTATCACCACTTGATTTATATTTAGTTATCTGCCTATTATTTGTTACTCCTACTATTCACTCACCCCCCCACCCCCCAGTGAAGGTCCCCAAGGTGGGGATCTTGTCTATTCTGCCTATATTTGCAGTGCCTACAAAGGTGCCTGGCACAAAGGAAGCCCTCAATAAATATGCTGACTGAATGCATGCCTAGAACTGTGAAGCTGGGATTCAAATCCAGGCCTTTCTAAACTCTAGGGCTATGATTATTTTACCATATCTGGTTTAATTTCAAATATAGCACACCTTTATTAAAAGTTTCTGAAGAGTAAACTCCAAGGACACAATACATCTTAATAATGAATCTTAAACCCTGTCCTCTCTGCTCTACCCAAAGCCGTAACTAAAGAAAGATGCTTTACTGAAAGAAAGGCAGTGAAAGGTCACTTAGTCCAGGAAGAAAGAAGCTAACACTTGACGCACTTACTTTTGTACTGAATAATATGTGTATAATACGTATGTATGTGCATGTGTATATGTATCTATTTCTGTATATGTATAATTATTTTTATTTTATCCTCATGGCAAAAATATACAGCAAGAGAGTGGGCCCTGGTTTGCTCCTTGGGAAGCTTAAAGCTGAGAGGCTGAGGGGAAGAGAGGCTACAATGGGAGTGAACGCATGTTCTCCACTGGCCAGGCAAAGACATGTTGGTTTTCCTCTGGGTCAAGTGATCTAAGGAAGAGATGGACTTGAGTCCTTTTGACTAGGACTCCACCCAGAGGAGTAGATCCATAAAGGCAAATTGCTGCAGCTGGAGTAGGAAAATGATCATTGCTCATGTCAGTTAATGTTGTGTTGGGAGGTTCCTAGAGAAGAAGCAGGATCACTGAAACGCCCACAGAAGCATCTTGACGAGAGAAAGAGTTGGCCTTTGAAGATGTGCCACACTCAGCATCTGAACCTGATGACAAGCCAAGTCACATCACTGTATCCATTCGTCTCTGATCCCTCTTTCCTCCATTTACCTGATCCTAGAGGGGATAAAAACAATGGCTCAGGAATGGGAAAGGAGGTGGACCAGGGATGAGAGAAGAAACCTATTAGAACTCTCCCTTCTCACTACAGGTTATTGACCATGAGTTGATAGGGAGGGGAAGAAAGGGGAAAAGCTTCCAATTGGATAAGAGATTGAAGTTTTGACAGTACACTGGACTAGGCTTTTTCTCTATTTATTGAAGTACAGCAAAGATAGTCTAAATTTTTCTCTATATATCTCATACACATATATACATACCTGGGTAATCACCACATAGACCCAGACATGAAACATTTCTAGTAATCTAGAAAGATTCCTCATGCTTCCTCCTCGTCAAGACCCACCCAGCTAATGTCACCACTATTCCCACTTTTACCACCATAGGTTAATTTTTCTCACCTTAAACTTCATACATGAAATCATACATATTAACTCTCTTGTGTCTGGATTTATCAGCTCAGTCTTATGTCTGTAAGAGTTAACTATGTATTTGGGTGGGGTAGTAGCTCATCTTTTCCATTCATATTTTGTGTTCTATTGTACGAATACATCACAACTTATTTATCTACTCCCTGATGATCAACATTTGAAGTTTTTCCATTTTTGTTTATTAAAGAAAAATGTTGCTATAGAACATGCCTTCCAGTGGACATGTGTACTCATCTGCTAGGTGTGTATGTGAGAGCAGAACTGCTAAGTCAGAAGGTAGCATGTATATACCAGTCATAGGTATTGCCAAACAATTTCCCAAAGTATTAATATTTGAACCATTTTCCACTCTCACCAGTATTACATGAGAATTTCAGTCACTAGGCATCTGCATTAATATCTATTATTGACCATCTTTTTAAATTTTAGTCATTCTGCATTTTCCTGATGACAATGTTGAATACTTGTTTATATGCTTTTTGAAGATTTGGATATCATCTTTAATGAAATGTCTATTCAAATATTTGCCCATTTCTTATTATGTCACCTATATTTTTTATTGATTTGTATGAGCTGTTTATATAGTCTAGATATAAATCTTTTGCTGGATACCTGACAAATGATGTGTGTATTCTGAATATCTTCTCTGACTTGTGGCTTGCCTTTTATTCTCTTAATGGTCGCTTTTGTTGAACAAATGTTAATTTTAACAAAGTCTATTTGATCAATCTTTTCCTATATAGTTATGATTTTGTGACTTAAGAAGATATTCTCATATGTTTTCTCCTAGTAGGCTGGACATTTAACATCTGAAAATGACTGGAGAAACTATGGGTTTATTCTGAAATTTTAACCAAAAAGGGGGAAAAATAATGTTTAAAAAAGCGCTGAGTGACAGTAATTTTGCTCTGTGCTTGTACCGAGTAGAGTCTAGGTCATCAATAAGTCAGTTACACCTGACTTGATTATGAAGATTCATTTGAGAAGGAGGCATAGCATCTTTTTTTGGCAAATGAACACCCTCCTAGTGAGCGTAAGAGACATTCATTTTTTAGCTAAGTATATTATAGATAATGACCTAACTAACTAAACAGAATCAAGACTTTCCATTGTTGAATATATATCAACTGCCCTAGGGCACTCCATGCAAAGATATGCTTCTTCTCTTATAATTTGGTTTTCACAGAAATGGTATTTGCTAACCGAGTTACTGTGTGTCATCCTGAAAAGATGCTGGGAAGGAATTTAGAAGTGTTTCCTGTCTATTCTGTCACTGACTACTTAAGACTAGATCATCCACATCCATAGAGTTAATTTTCCAAAATTGTACATTACAAGGTTGGACTTGGGTTTCTAACCTGTCTGTCTGTCCCTAGCTGGTAACTCAAAACTAGAAATCTAGGAGTCAACCTTAACTCCTTTCCCTCTCACCTGCTATATCTACAACCACCAAAGACTCTATTCCACTTCTAAAATAACATTGCCTTTCATCATCCCCACTGCTGCTCTCCTCCAGGCCAAGGTTCTTTTACTCTTGAATTACTGTACCTGCCTCCTAATTGGTCTCCACACCTCTAGTCTAGCCCTGCTCTAACCCAATTTCCACATGCAGTCAAGGTGGCCCCTCTAAGTTAATAATGATGAAGTCTCCTATAGCATTTACTCTGGGCTTGGTCCTTTGTAAGCACGACCTCATTCAATGTTTCTAACAACCCGAGGAGGGAGGCACTGCATTTCTCTTTCTTTAAATGGAGTCAGTGAAGCTTAAAGAGTAAAAGCAACTTCCCCAAGATGATTCAGAGAAGGAAGGCATCTGCAAGATCAGGTTGCTCACCCTACTTGCCCTTAAATTCATCAAATGAACCAGGCTCTTCCTCTGTCCTGAGCCCCTGAGTGTGCTGTTCCCTGTGCCTGGAATATGTGTTTTCTACTGTCTACTACTGAAACCCCTTTCTCCTCAGATGAGATGACACCTCATCTTTCAGCCATCAGCACTCCTGAGGTCCTTGAGAGTTAAAGTCTCTATTTAACTTTCTCATATCTTCACCTCTCAGAGCATTTTTCACATTTTGATACTTGTTTAATCATCTTCACTAACAGCATATTCTGTGAGGGAAGGGATGATCTATCTCACTTATTACTGTTTCTGAGGCCCCCATACACTGACAAAGTTTTACTTGGCACTCGATAAAAGTTAAAAGAAAAAAGTGTCAGCAAAATATTTTGTGATTGGTGGATTGTTCAGTGAGAAATACAATGGACCACAAAAAGGCAAAATAAACCATCAGATAGAAATTATACTCTTTTCTCAAACAGCCCCCAAACAGATCATTAGAAAGGATGTAAACTTGCTATAAATTCCTTGAGTGCAGTGTCTGTATCTTATTCACGTCTAGAGTGCTTTCCATACAATGGGCATTTATTAAGTGACTACTGAGCAGAATTGCTTGCAGTGCCTCTCTTTGAATGATCTTCCCTATCTACTACTAAAGACACACCCAAGAATCCCCTCATTTGAAAATACAGACTAGTATGAATTCTGGAGCCAAACCGGTAGTGGTGGCGGTTTAGCTGCTAACTCGTGTCTAACTCTCACGACCCCATGGACTGTAGCCCGCTAGGCTCCTCTGTCCATGGGATTTCCCAAGCAAGAATACTGGAGTGGGTAGCCACTTCTTCTCCAGGGGAGCTTCCTGACCCAGGGATTGGACCTGAGTCTCCTGAACTGCAGGCAGATTCTTTATGCTGAGCTACCAGGGAAGCCCTTTGTAGTATATTGTTTAATAATCATCAGGATCAGGTGGGTTCTGTGCTTTGAGAGGTCTCAAACAAAATGATTAAAGCAATGATTAAAACACTGACAAATACCCAGCACCCACAAGATTAGTTATCCATTCATGAGTCTTCACTTAGGAATGCACATCCTATTTCCAAACACCTACTCCACACCCTAGGTTAACTATTAATATGATTGTCTCCATGGCCCTTTGGCAATGTGGAGTACAGCTGTGAATGCTTCCGGATCATTGTCCACCAGATCCCAGCCTGTAAGTTACTTTATAATAAACCGAACAACTGATCATATGGAGTTGCCTGTCTCAGTTTTTGGTCTAAAGATGCTTTCTCAGTTCAGTGGGCACTTTTTGTTCCCTCCATCCTCCAAAATACCTACTTCCTAGGGTTGATACAAGGATTATATGAGTTAGTATAAAATATTAGAATGGTGCCAAACACAGAAAAAATACCATGATACTGCTGCTTCTATTTCTACTATTACTACTGCTATCTATCTGCTAAGCTGCTTCAGTCGTGTCTGACTTTTTGTGACCCCATGGACTGCAGGCCACCAGGCTCCTCTGTCCATGGGATTCTTCCGACAAGAATACTGGCGTGGGTTGCCATTTCCTTCTCCAGGGGATCTTCCTAATGCAGAGATCGAACCCACATTTCTCTCCAACATTGACAGGCAGACTCTTTACCACTGAGCCACCAGGGAAGCCTACCTGGCATTATGGATGGAGGTAAAAAGATAGCTAACACATTGGCTTTCAAGAAGTTCACAGAAGAGTTTCTTTTAGTGGCAGTTGTAGTAGTAGACTTCCCAGGTGGTGCTAGCAGTAAAGAATCCACCTGCCAATGCAGGAAACATAAAAGATAAGGATTTGATTACTGGAGAAAGAAATGTCTACCCACTCCAGTATTCTTGCCTGGGACTCCCAAGGACAGAGGAGCCTGGTGGCCTACAGTCCATGGTGTCCCAAGAGCTGGACATGACTTAGTGACTAAACAACAACAAATAATACCAGGTATAAAGCCTTACACATTGTTGGTCCATAGTAAGTGTTGGGTGGATTGAGAGACTATTGCATTTCTAAAAAGAGCCAATGCCACAGTCAGATCAAGGGTTTCTTTAGGTGGACCAAATGTTCACTATTTATTTGAAGCTAAGTTAAAACTGTGCTTTGTAGGTGAATGGGAAGAATGGACTTGGAAAGATTTAGAAGAGTTATTTTGATGGAGCCAATTAATATGAGGCTGCCACAGCAAAATCACAAAGAGGATTTAAGTCACTGATTCTTGCTTGCTTGCCCAAGATTCTAACAAATACATGGTTTAAGAAAAATAAATAAATAAACCAATACACACAGTGGAAGCCTCTCCCATTTCCTTTTAATACTGCTTTCATTGGAGTGTTCAACGAGATAAATCGCTTGTCACCCAAAAAGCAGACTGCCAATACTTGGCCAAAGCTGATGTCATGAGATCCACAGATTGAGCAAAATATCAGGGTACTCTATAATTCTAACTTTGCTCATTATATTAAGATCACATTATTATAGCTTAAGATCTGCAAATAGGGCTTTCCTTGTGGCTCTGTGGTGAAGAATCTACCTACCAATGCAGGAGACACGGGGTTCGATCCCTGATCTGGGAAGATCCCACATGCCGAGAAGCAACTAAGCCCTTGTACCATAACTATTGACCCTGTGCTCTAGAGCCTGGGAACCGCAATCACTGAAGCCTGTGCCCCAGAGCCCATGCTCCACAAGAGAAGCTTCTGCAAGTGAGAAGTCTATGTACTACAACTAGAAAAAAGCACATGCAGCAACAAAGACACAGCGCAGCCAAAATTAAATAAATAAATAAAATTATTTTTAAAATCCAGTAAATAATAGAAAATAAAAAATTGTGCCCGCAAATTATGGTTCATTAATAATATCTTTCGTACTCCTAGAAATCACAAGAAAAATACTATATTTAGATAAACACTGAATTTAATCAATAGTAAGTCAAAAATTTGCTTCCTTTTCTCAAATATCTACATATGTATTTTAACAGACATTTTAAATTAAATCATTAAATTAAAATGAAACATTAAATTCAACCTCAGAAGTTTAATAAACCAAAATTTTCTTCTTGTTGACGAATAATGCTTCAAAATTATAGGGATAGTTACCAAGTTATCAATATCTGAAAGTTCTGCTGGGTCTCCAAAAGGTGGATAGGTGCTTATTTACTGTTTCTCAATACATAGTAATTTTGTTCAAATGAAACAATGCTTTAGACACTCAAATTCTGGAGTCAGAGCTCTGTTTCCCACTAACCAGGAGGACTGCAGGGAGTTACTTTTTTTTTCTTTTTTTAAAGTTACAATTTTAAGGATCATTGTAGGGTCACATACTGTTAGAAGAAATAATGCAGAGAAACTGTGTAACCTTCATTCAATTTTCCCCAGTGCTAACATCTTGCACAACTTGAGTACAATATCACAACCAGGAAATTGGCAGTGATACAATTCACCCATCTTATTCAGAGTTTACCAGGGTTTGTTTTTTTTTTTTTTTTTTGGTCTGTTTGTTTATATTTTCTACTTTCCCTTTTATTTATTTATTTTCAATTCTTTTTTTCTTAATTGGAGTACCTGCCTGCCAATGCAGGAAACAGAAGAGACGCAGGTTTGATCTCTGGGTCAAGATCCCCTAGAGGAGGGTATAGCAACTCCCTCCGTTAGGGGAAGCACACTGACTGAAACCGCCCACCCTGGTCAGGCACCATAGTAACCATTTGCATGAGTTGTTTTAGGACAGGAGATCTGGTAAGTAATATGGAACTAATAAGCCACCACCAGCCAGAAGAGTTTGGGAAAAGTCAAAAGGAGACACCACATGTCCAACGACCTCCCAGAATCCTTCTCGCTGGCATCCATCTTGGCTGAACAAGGCACCACCAGGAAGGACTCTGAGTCAGAATGATTGGCTAAAGACAACCCGGAAACTAATCCCATTGCCATAAAACCCGAGGCTGTGAGCCACGTGGCAGAGCAGTTCTCCTGGTTTCCCTTACCCTACTGCTCTCTGCCCGGGTGCCCTTTCCCAATAAAATGTCTTGCTTTGTCAGCACATGCGTCTCCTCGGACAATTCATTTCCGAGTATTAGACAAGAGCCCAGTTTCGGGCCCTGAAGGGGGTCCCCCTTCCTGTAACAACTCCAATATTCTTGCCTGGAAAATCCCATGGACAGAGTAGCTGGTGGGTTACAGTCCATGGGATCGCAAAGAGTCAGACATGACTGAAACAACTTAGCATGCACATATAGTTGATTTACAATATCATGTTAGTTTCACGTATACAGCACAGCAATTCAGTTATATGTATACACATATCTGGAGAAGGGCATGGCAACCCACTCCAGTATTCTTGCCTGGAGAATCCCATGGACAGTGGAGCCTGGCTGGTTATAGTCCATAAGGTTGCAAAGAATAGAACATGACTGAAGCAATTCAGCACGCATATAGTGTATATATATTTTAAGTAAACATTCCAGTAATCTCTAGGGAAGAATTCTATAATTAAGTACACTACATATTTCTCCAACAAAATATATTACTATTCATATTTAATGAGATAAATAAAGTGGAAAAACAGCCTCATATCATTTAGGTCAGACTGCCCTGACTCTTTCTGTTTTGTTCTTGGTTTTCAGAGCTTTTCTCTTACTGGATGTGGTCAAGGAGTGAAAGATCTGTGATTCTCCCTTTGTGGGGCTGCAGTGAGTATTAAATAATAACACATGGAGAGCACAACCCACACTTAACCATACTCAGTTGTCAATGACCCCTCTGCCATCAATATT
Source organism: Giraffa tippelskirchi (assembly GCF_054371585.1). NCBI lineage: Eukaryota > Metazoa > Chordata > Mammalia > Artiodactyla > Giraffidae > Giraffa > Giraffa tippelskirchi. Next base: position 55,991,475 of record NC_137285.1, read on the forward strand.
ATTATAATTTTGCCAGACCAGAAAATATATTAAATTGGTACAAGAGTTGATTGCTGTTTGACAGAATTCCAAGTGAATTTTACCTTGTTAGGTATCCTTTTCTCTGCTGTATAAATTCTTTATAATGGACCTTTACTATTATGAAATAGTTTTATACAGCTTAAGAAAATACTTTTTTCCCTTCATTTAAAAGGATGTTAAAGTATTTCCTTCTAGATTTTCTTAATCTTGCCTTTTATTACATAGACAAAAATTCTTCTGAGTTCCCTGTGTTGAAATGTTCTTGGGTTATAAATTCATTAGAGGCAAAGAAACTTTATTGAGTCTGTAATCAGATTTTTTTTTTCTCTTCTGAGCAACTTATAAGTAAAGCTTTTTTTTTTGCTATGAATACTAAAAAACATGGGTTGGCCAGTCTACAAGGTATTTCTTTAGTTCCTGAGTTATTGGAATGTATTTATAGATCTGTGAGCTGTTTAATACCATAACAGTGAGATACCAAGATGAACACCAACATTCTCACACTAAACAGTTACAGTCTTTGCCTCCATAAAAATATATTTAAAAACTGTAACTAAAAACCAAAACCAAAAACAATACAAGACAAAAGAAATAAGCAAAAACTTATTTGGCTTTCCCTAGTACTGTCCAGTGCATTGCTGTCCACTAGAACTTTCTACAATGATGGAAAAGTTCCAGTCTGCACTGTTTAACACAATAGCCAGTAGCCACATGTAGTTATTTAAACACTTGAAATGTGGCTTTTGCAACCAAGGGCCTGAATTTTAAATTTTATTTAATTTTCTAATTAATTTAAATTAAATTAGCCACATGCATTTAGTTACTCGTGTATTAGGCAGTGCAGGTCAACAAACGCCAATTGTTTACGAATTCTTTTTCAATGGAGACACTGAATGCCACTTCTATTTTTAAAGGATTTGTAATGTTTTCCACGGGATGAAACTTGGGAGCTCTTTTCTACAATTTCACTTGAAAAGAATCACTGAAAATCAAACTGTCAGAACCTACATGAATAAAGTTTCTGTTTCATTGTGCTATATTGGTGGGAGTTGGCTCAAGAATTCATTGCTTTATCCAATGTTTGTGTTTGTCTCTATCTATTATTCTCTGGTTCTATAGGCTGTTCTATCCATCCTGTACTCCCAAGTATGTCTAAAAAATAAATATCCCCAAAGTGGCTCCAGGCAGCAAACATGAAAAGCAAAACAACAACACACATAGTCAACAACAAATGAGCCTGCAGTCAGGGTACAAAAGTGGCAAGTTGCAGGCGCCAAGTCTCTACTCAATGTTTTGTAATAACCTATATGGGAAAAGAATCTAAAAAAGAATGTGTGTGTCTGTGTGTATATATATATATATTTAAGGATAACTGAATCACTTTGCTCTACATCTGAAACTAGCACAACATTGTAAATAAACCATACTCTTTAAAAAAAAAAGCCTATTGCTGTCAAAAAATAAAAAAGACTTTAAATTCCACCTCAGCGCATTGACTCTACTGCTCGGTATTTAAAACTTTACCCAAGTTTTGAAAACCTCCAGAAAGCTTTGGTTTCAGCAGTCATTATGCCACAGCTCAGAGCTAACACCACCAGTCTCCTCGCTAATCAATTCTTCACTCAGACGCCCAGCATTTCTTTGGAGCCCTTTCCTTCCACGTCACCATGGTTAAGGAGATGACACATGCCTGTGTACTTTTCAGAACGAAGGGCAGACTTTCAGTGGGTTTTAACACTAAAAGAGAACAAGGGTTAGAGAAGAGCAATCAGCCCTTTTAGTCAAAGCACAGCTGCAGGCGAGCTGCGGGCAGTGCACAGCATGAGAGAACCTGGTTCCAGAAAGTGCCCATGTGTTGACAGCTGAGTAAGAGTTTGAAGCCTTAGTGGTACAAACGTTCTGTCACTGGTACTGTTACCCAGGGCTTTGCTTCACCAGAACTGCCCCAAACTTCAAACTTGTTGACAACCAAAGAAGGAAAATGAATTCACTCTAGACTTAGATATTAAATTAGCAAGATATTTTTACCTAAGTAGTCACCCTGCACTGACTTGATTAACTGAAGAAAATGAAGGATCATTTTGTCCAGCCAGAAACTTTAAAGGAGTAGGACCAGAGATCATGAAAGAACACAACCAGAACCTTCCTTGTTTCCTGAATAAACCCGCTAGACAATAAGCTGGCATTGTGTAACATTTTTATCAAGTGTAGATTCAATTTATTTCACAGGCAAGAGATCTGCAACCGGAAAGCTCCCCTCAAAGGAAGAATATTCAAAATAATCTGGGAGTAAATTAAAATCACAAAGAGATGCTCCTACCAGTATCTAGAATCACAAGTAGAAAATAAAGACACTGCAGTCGAGCAATCACTTCCAGTATCAACATTCAGTGTTTGAGAATTTTAAAGTTTTACTGGCCATTTCAGTTTTAAGTAAATAATGACAAGCTGTTTTCAATGCTACCCAGCCTATACTAGTCCTTGTCTCTTCTATAATTCTTGCAGCACCTATAAAGGGCACTAAGTAGTAGTTGATCTTTTATTATGATATACTATCATGATTATTATCCCCAAAATGAGAAAGAAAGCCACTGAGGACAGGGACTCTCCCTCACATATTCCTCCGGCAGGTCTGCTCTATTGGTTAGGAGCATGCGCCCTGGGGCCAGGCATCCTAGGTTCAAATCCTACTCTGCCATCGACTATCTGTGTGACCCTAGGCAAGTTATTTAACCTCTCTGGGCCTAGGTTTCTTAAGTTAACTGGGAACAAACACAGTATCTACATGTCTTTGTGTTATTGTAAGGATTTTTTATTATGTAATTATAAGAACTGTGTTATCATAAAGGTTAAATAAATTTACCCATGCTAAATGCATGGTACTATTCTTAGCACTTAGTAAATATTCAAAAGATGTTGGTTTACACTATTATGAGTAGGGCTTTTTTAGACAAGTATCATTAAAAAATAACAAAACAGCTTTTCTTTTTGCTGGATTGGGGGATATATTATGGAAACCCTGATGTGAAGCATAAGACACCTTCATTTTTAAACATCCAATACTGGGTAAATAGAAAGAAAGGCTGATAAAGGAAATGAAGTTATCCTTTGGAATACATCTTTGCCAGTAATATTGACAGGTAAATTCTACCATCCTCAATGATGCTTCTATGAATAGTCACCTTGTGATTTGTATGAGGGCTCTACAGCAGACAAATGAGGCTTATTCCTAAGGCCTGATTACTGCTAGAACATAAAATGAGTAATGTTACAGGCATTATCTTTGTTATTACAGGGAATGATTTATTCTACACCAGAGCTCAGGAATCCTAATATTAACATATCTTGCAGCAATCAATCATATTCAATTTTGACTTTCAAATCTTTGCAAAACATCAAATGATACTGCTAAGCATACAGCTTAATTGTGGAGACTGCTGATGTGGATGGTAATGCCATTAGTGAGCCCAAAAAGCGAAATCAGCAGTATTGAGCCTGAACATGAAAGAGGTTGGAATTCTGAAGAAAGAGAGTTAACCCACAGAGTTAAACAAGATAAACACACTAAAAATAATTTGCAAAACAATTTTCTTCCTGCATTTAATAAACATGTGTCAGAAGAAACAAAAATCACAGAAGCCAAAAGTTGGGAAAAAAAAAATCGATTAAAATAAAGTCACAGGGCATGGTAGAGAATTATTTCTGGCAGTTATTTGATATAATGTGGTTAATATTTCTAGTCAGTCAAATTAATGCAATTTTGTCACTGTAGATTTACAGTCACAAAATGCACACACCCAGAAGGCTTATTTTATTCCAAGAATCAGAGAAACAAATTCCTTTCAGGCATAGAACAATTTGACCATTTTCTCCTGAATGTAAGGAATGAAAGAAAAGTCATCCTTCAGAAAACAACAAATTTGCTATACATTCACATCTGGCCATCATTTCATCCCTCTGTGATTTCCCCTTCAAAGTCCTTGGACAAAAACTAGTCCATTTATCGCTCCATTTGTATCAACAGATATGCTTTTATTTCTTATCGGTCTGCCTATTCGTATCATGTGTACTCTGCCATGTTATTGATTGAAAGAAGCGCAGGCAAGGTGGTGTCAGCTCATATTCCTAAAGGGAGTCCCCTGAGTAGATTGGTGAGGCACTTAAGGTCAAGTCAGAATTGCCTCTTTCTACATTAAAACTGCGGGGCACAGTGACAAGAAGAATGTAGACTTCTCAGGCATGCCAAGTAAATACCAACATTCAACCTTCATGGTGCTATCTTCCCCCCATGGAGCTCAGAGGTACTTTTCATGGAAGAAAGTTTCGCTTTGTAAAAACAAAAATTACTTCAAGCCCTTCTTTCTACTTTCCAGGCTTTCTTCTTTCTTTTTTTTTGTTTATCTCTCCAAATGGTACTCCTTACAGACAGAAATCAGAAGACAAATAAAGTCACTAAATCACACCATGCCTGGAGAGAAAGAATCTAGTAACTCTCCTAACAGATTAATCTGGCATTTTCCTGATGATTTGTGAGATAATTTGTACACTTTGAATGAGGAGAAAGTAAAGTTAACCACGTTTGCCAACTGTATGTTGAGCACCATAAAAATTTCTGAGATCTGAATTATTGGAAGAACCTCTAAATTCATTCATCAAACACTATCCAGAGCACAGCACTTTTTCTGGAATGAAGGTTTCAAAGGTGGATCTAATATGCTTGCCCTCAGGGAATTCACAATTCATTATTTTACAGCATGATATGTGCTATGATAGGACATGAACAAAATGTCAAAGGACAGAACCACACACATATCATGGCATAAAGAGCTAGAGTGAGACAGACAGGGGTTCAAATCTGTCTTTCTCCACACAGAGGGGGGCTCCTGGAAAAGGCATCTACCTCCTTGAACCTCATTTTGCCCAAACGTAACACAGAGGTAGTATTAATTATCATACATAGTACTCTTGGTAGATGGTTAATAAACACTAGTTGGCTTTCCTCCTTGGATACAAAGTCAAGGACAATTGATTTGCTTTAAAGGCAGAGAAGATAATGGGACAAGGGGTCAAAGAAAGAGCAGAGTTAAGGTTGGCTTTATAGAAAAGCAGGATTTCAATAGAGAAGAATGACAAGTAAGGGATTCTTGGCAAAAAAAAAAGTATCATGAGGGAGAAAAGTGGAACTGTACAAAGAACATTAAAAAAAGAAAAAGCACACGGTGTGTTTAAGGGGAGCAGAGCAGAGTGGTTACGAGTGGGGGTGTAGGGATTAATCTGCCTGAGCTGGAATCATGTTGCCTCCTTGAGATCCCCTGGGGTAACTTGCTTATTCATTTTCCTCATTTATTACCCACATATAACAATATCTATGTCATAGGGGATACTGAAGATTAAATGGAGAATATATGTATATATCCTCCATATACATGTGTACTGTTGTCGTTGTTCACTCACTCAGTCATGCCCGACTCTTTGCAGTCCCAAGGACTGTAGCCTGCCAGGCTCTTCTGTCTATGGGATTATCCAGGCAAGAATACTGGAGTGGGTTGCCATGCCCTACTCTAGGGGATCTTCCCAATCCAGGGATTGAACCAGCATCTCTTAGGTGTCCTGCATTGGCAGGCAGGTTCTTTGCCACTAGCACCAGCAGAGAAACTTATATATATAAATCAGTTCAACTCAGTCACTCAGTCGTGTCTGACTCTTTGCAACCCCAAGGACTGCAGCATGCCAGGCCTCCCTGTCCATCACCAATCACCAGCTCCCAGAGTTTACTCAAACTCAAGTCCATTGAGTCCATGATGCCATCCAACCATCTCATCCTCTGTCGTCCCCTTCTCCTCCCACCTTCAACCTTTCCCAGCATCAGGGTCTTTTCAAATGAGTCAGTTCTTCGCATCAGGTGGCCAAAGTATTGGAGTTTCAGCTTCAGCATCAGTCCTTCTGATGAATATTCAGGACTGCTTTCCTTTAGGAAGGACTGGCTGGATCTCTTTGCAGTCCAAGGGACTCTCAAGAGTCTTCTACAACACCACAGTTCAAAAGACCTATTATTATGTGAAAGTGAAAGTCGCTCAGTTGTGTCCAACTTATTGCAACCCCATGGACTATACAGTCCATGGAATTCTCCAGGCCAGAATACCGGAATGGGTAGCCTTTCCCTTCTCCAGGGGATCTTCCCAACCCAGGGATCAAACCCAGGTCTTCCACATTGCAGGTGGGTTCTTTACCAGCTGAGCCACCAGGGAAGCCCATCATTATGAGAAAAGTCTCAAAAGGTTGGGGATGACTCAAGCGTAAGGGAAACAGAAGAAGTATCGGTGATCAGAGTGATATTTTTCATTCTGCTTTTTGACTCCTAGGCATCTAATTACTTAATGCTCTAAAAGCAATATTTTATCACAAGTAGGTGAACAGGTTACTTTTATCAGCCGACTCTATGTCTCCTCCTATTACTAAATAGGTTTTGGTCCAGTGGTTTGTAAACCTGGCTGTGCATCAGACTCTCTTGGGAATCTGATTTTTAAGAAAACAAAAAGCAAAACAGACAAACAAAAAACAGACACTCTTAGGTCTAAACCTAGAGATTCTTATTCAGTAAATTTAAGGTGGAACTGAGGAAACTGTATTTTTAAAGAAGTTTCCCTGGTGATTCTGATAAATAGCTAAATGTGGAGATCTTCACTGCAGTGTACTCATAAGCCAGGTCAATATGTTTTACTCTTACTGCCCACTGAATAAAATAACATTTAGCTTATCTAACAAGAAGAGATTCATAAACGTGCTGGCCTCCAATTTAATCTTACAGAAAACACTCTGATTAATTGAAAGAAGGCATTAATAAGAGTATAACTTCTTTGTTAGTTACTGAAGCATTCTGCAAGGATGATGGCATGAAAGAGCTTGAAATGACAGGCAAGTTAACTTTTCATCAAACATTAAAAAAGAAAATAAACTTTTCTCAGATTAAATATCATAATGCTACCAAATTAAGTTGTTTCACCAATATTTACTCTACTCTCAGATACATTTAAGAGTGTAAATTATGAAATGAGAACTCCAAGGAATTCATGTTGGTTTCAACACTACTACAAGGAAGACTCAAATCCTGATTGGCCAGAGTCTATGTGTTCTTTCAATGGATTTGTCTGAAAGAATATCAATCAGCTATATCAGAGAGCCCTATTAGCTTCACAAAATAATTATTTATTTTATTAAGATCACTTATACCTTCCTGGTCCACCTAAGGGTTTGCTGATTGTCACTGGACAGGCAGTCCTAGAAGAACATTTTAAACAAAATGTTGATTCAAAATACAAAAAAACATTCCTGGTGTTATAATTTTAATGTAATTTTATGTGATTTACAAATAAACCTCAAGGGCAAGGCAAGATACAAAGGTTGTCAGGGTAAGCCCAGGGACCAGGTCAAGAACGGCCATATTAAGCCCAGAGTTTATCCTGAGAGGAAAGAGGAGCTACTCAGGGATTTTAGTGGTAAAATATACATTGTAAAAGAGTCTAATATAGTAGCTATCAACACGAAAACATAGTAGAATCACCAGGAGCTTTTAAAAAATATCACTGTCTAAACCCCCTACTTCAGTTTCTAACTTAATTGGTCTGGAGTGGGGCCCACAGAGCAGCAATTAAAACAACACCACCACCACTACCCAAGTTATTTTACTGTATGGCCAGGGTTGAGAACTACAGCTCAGACTGGAAGCCTGAAGACCAGCAGGGCCTTGGAGAGAGCATGTCTGAAAAAGGGCCTTAGTGATGGAAATGGAGAAATGTGAATAAACTTGACAGATAACTCAGGTGATAGAATGAACAGGATGTACTGATTGGTTACCTGTGAAAAGTGAGGGAAAAACGTGAATCAAAAATTACTTCCAAGTTCCCCCAGGAAAGGGCTTCCCTGGAGGTTCAGATGGCAAAGTATCTGCCTGCAATGCCAGAGACCTGGGTTCAATCCCTAGGTCTTCAGTCCACCAGAAGATCCCCTGGAGAAGGGAATGGCTTCCCACTCCAGTATTCTTGCCTGGAGAATCCCATGGACAGAGAAGCCTGGTGGGCTATGAGCCATAGGGTCCCAAAGAGTCGAACACGACGGAGTGACTAACACTTCCCTGGGAAAATGAGCAAACAGTGGCGCTATTCATTGGCCTTAAATTCTACTGGACCTGGGTTTCGATCTGGCTTATCCAGTTTCTACTTTGAGGCTTTGGCCAAATTATTTAAAAGCTCTTTTAATCCTATACAAAATGGAGTCAATAGCATTTACTTCACAATAGTAAAGATTATGCAAGATAACACAGGTCCTTTTAGGACCTAGGACAGTCTCTATAAGAGGCGCTTAATAAATGGTTTTTTCTTGCATATTATAACACAGCTACTCCAAGCGTACTCATTTAAATCCCTAAAGGAACTAGATTTCTTTCAATATGTGAAATTATTTTGGGCTTCCCAGGTGGTGCTGGTGGTAAAGAACCTGCCTGCCAACGTAGGAGATGTAGGAGATGCAGGTTCAATCCCTGGGTCAGGAAGATTCCCTGGAGAAGGAAATGGCTACACACTCCAGTATTCATGCCTGGAGAATCCCATGGACAGAGGAGCCTGGCAGGTCATGGTCGCAAAGAGTCGGACATGACTGAAGCAACTGAGCACACATGCACACATGACTTCTATTTCTCAGAAGACGCAAGACACTTAAAAAGGATGTCTTGGATGTTGGGAAAAGAGTTGACTATCATTTCGAGAAACAAAGATACATTGAAGGAAACTACCTGCTTCTAATTTTGTTAAATTATTTCAAAACAAACAGTAACGATAGACATGGAACAGTGGACTGGTTCAAAATTGGGAAAGGAGTACATCAAGTCTGTATATTGTCACCCTGCTTATTTAACTTATATGCAGAGCACATCATGAGAAATGCCAGGCTTGATGAAGCACAAGCTGGAATCAGTTCCTTGGGAGGAATATCAATAATCTCAGATATGCAGATGACATCACCCTTATGGCAGAAACCAAAGAGGATCTAAAGAGCCTCTTGATGAAGGTGAAAGAGGAGAGTGAAAAAGCTGGCTTAAAACTCAACATTCAAAAAATGAAGATCATGGCATCCAGTCCCATCACTTGATGGCAAATAGACGGGGAAATAACGGAAACAATGAAAGACTTTATTTTCTTAGGCTCCAAAATCAATGCAGATGGTGACTGCAGCGATGAAATTAAAAGATGCTTGCTCCTTGGAAGAAAAGCTATGGTGAACCTAGACAGTCTATTAAAAAGCAGAGACATCACTTTGTCAACAAAGGCCCATATAGTCAAAGCTCTGGTTTTTCCAGTAGTCATGTATGGATGTGAGAGTTGGACCATAAAGAAGGCTGAGCACCAAAGAACTGATGCTTTCGAACTGTTGGAGAAGTCTCTTGAGAGTCCCTTGGAGAGCAAGGAGATCAAACTAGTCAATCCCAAAGGAAATTAACCCTGAAGATTCATTGGAAGAACTGATGCTGAAGCTGAACCTCTGATATTCTGGCCACCTGATGCAAAGAGTTGACTCATTGGAAAAGACCCTGATGCTCAGAAAGGTTGAAGGCAGGAGGAGAAGGGGGCAACAGAGGATGAGATAGTTGGATGGCATCACCAAATCAATGGACATGAGTTTGAGCAAACTCCAGGAGACAGTGAAGGATAGGGAAGCCTGGCATGCTGCAGTCCATGGGGTTGCAATGAGTTGGACATGACTAAGCAACTGAACAACCACAACAAAAGGATAGACAAAAGTACTTGATAATGAAAGGCTGATTTTAGGAAAAGTATTCTAGTTGCAGTTTATAAAAACAGGGTGTCTGAACACCTGGAGGAATGCTCTCACCTCCTGGCCTTTGCACTGGCTGTTCCCTTTGCCTGGAATTTTCTTGACTACAAATGCTTATAACTCCCACGATAACCCTCAAGTTTTTGCTGTTCCTAAATGAGGTCAACTTGAGCACCCCACTTCAATCACAACCTCCCCATCTCTGTATCAACGTTTCTGGCTTCTTTAACCTATTAAACTCTTCTTTTTGTTTTTCTGTAGCTATTATCTCTTTTTAACAAACTGCGTAATTTACCTATTTATTTTTTATTGTTGGTCTATTCTCTATAGGCTATAAACTTCATGAGGGCAGAAATAACTTGTTTTGTTAAATTATTATTATTATTATACCAAAGATCTAGAATAGTGCCTGGTACAAAGTAGGTATAGAATGAACATCTGTTGAAATTGTTACAAATTGCCCAGAAAATTCACAAGTCATTGATGTACATGCCAGTATCATAAGTGAGCATGCCAAGTCATCAAAACTGGTTATAAAAAGAAAAGTATAGGTGAAAGCATTGCTGAAACTAGAAATTTTTATTAACCAGTACCAATCAGTGCTCTGTTCGAGTATTTGTGCCAGGACTAGTGGAAAACAGGAAAGACTACGCATTTTAGGGGGAAAACCAGCTTTGTAAACACTACTTTAGGAGTGATGCATGATCAATGGGTGAAAACAGAGATTAGGATTAAAGAGTTTTTTCTTTTTGTTTTTTTGGCTGCACCACAGCATGCAGGATCTTAGTTTCCAGACCAGGGATCAAACCCATGCCCCCTGCAGTGGAAGTATGAAATATTAACCACTATACTACCAGGGAAGTCCCAAGAGTTTGCCATTTTGCTTGTAAGTATGTGAGGATGCTTTCTTGGGCCAAAGGAGGGAATAAAAATATACTTTCTTAACAAAAACTTATCAAGGATACTACCTGTCTAGCCATGCTGTGCTCAGAGCTGTGCTCACATGCAGTCATGTCTGACTCTTTGTGACCCTACAGACTGTATCTCACCAGACTTCTTTGTCCATGGGGTTTTCCAAGCAAGACTATTAGAGTGGGTTGCCATTTCCTCTTCCAGGGGACCTTCCAGACCCAAGGATCAAACCTGCGTATCTTACATCTCCTGCATTAGCAACAGATTCTCTACCATTAGTGCCATAACCATAGAAAATATTATAACTTATATCAGACTCTCTCCCTCCCTCTGTTTCTTTCTCTATTTGTTTCTAAAAACAGGAAAGAATGATGATAATATTCTGGTCTTTGATAAAAACATAATTCACAATCCAGCCTTGATTTCCTAATCCACAGAAAACTGTGACTCACAGAAATGACCACTCTTTCTTTTAAGTGAACCATAGCTGCCTTGAAAGGCACAATCAAGCAAGATTACCAGGGCACCAAGGACTGTGTAGGTGGGAACGACTTTATGAATTTCCACAAAAGAAATTAAATTACTTTGTAATGCTCTACCTACATTATAGAGAACACACAAAAAAAGGAAAGGAGTCATTCCATTTGGCATGGATTTCATGATATGTCTGTTTTCTAAAGATTTCTAGGAGGTAAGAGTAAAATAAATGGGGCTTAGGCAACTCTAGAGAATATAGATTAAGACAGGGAAAATGCCAAACCAAATAAGCCTGAAGTCATTTAACAAAGCAGTGCCTGTTGATTGATTTATATTTGGTTTTCTAATGGGATTGCACACAGACTCTACTCTGTCCAACTTCCTGTACTTCACATTTGAGCCCCATCCTTGGCAACTGAAAGCCCAATGGGGAGCCTGATGGTAGAAGATCAGATAATCTGCAAAGCAGATAATCTGTTTCTCACAATTGAGTATTAGAACAGCCTAGTGGGCCACCTGAGCCCCTACAATATACCCTTTCCAGGCCCACAAACAGAGCCTCTCAGGTTATTGACCTGAGCCCAGAGGCATCGTGGAGGTTCACAATTAAAAGGCTTTGACCCAACTTCTGACCTCAATGTCTGCTTCCTGTGGAGAGAGTCTGAACAGGCCTAACAGAATTGCAGACTTAGGAATGCTACCGAAATTACTTTCATTCTGTCTTCCAGTTCACAGAACCATTAGGAACGTATTTGTTCAGATACATGCTGGCCCACCAGCTCAAAACAGTTCATATCAGTCTTTGTTATAGAGGGCTTTAGTGTTCTCAACATTACTTACCCTTTATTCCTATCAAAAGTGACAATCTTTGCTTTAACACGTGTAATATGTTGTTTGCAGCTTCAGCTCTATGCTTGAACACTTGATCGATGAATATGACATCATTTATTGATGCAGATTTATCAGAAACCTCAGCAAGATCATCAGTACAAACAGGTCTTGGAGGAACAAGACCTCCAAAAACAAAGTTACTGGTTATCTTAATATTGTAATCGCTATTGCTGGTAGAAAAAAAAAAATGTATATTCAAACCCAGGACAGCTGGTCTAAAATGAAACAAATATTTAATCTCATTTAATTTCCCTGAAATTGCCTGATAACTAAGAGGATCAGAAAATTGAGAAATAAGCATCTTCAGAGATGAAACCCCAATGTTGACAACCTCTCAGGCAGAAGAAAAAGTTTAAATGGACTATGTTGACACTAGCAAGTATTTTGTTCTAAATCATTATATTCTTTCTATATTGTTAATTCTCTTCAAAGAACATGGGCATCAGAGACTATAATCTTTCCCTGTGTATTTCTAGACCATCCCACTGTTTGAATATTGAACCAGATATATCATTCCAGACATCTTTTGTGGTTCAGATGGTAAAGAATCTGCCTGCAATTCAGGAAAGCTAGGTTCAATCCCTGGGTCAAATTGAAGACTGGCCCCAGATCTCGTCAAGTTACATAGTTCAGAGATCATTCAGTGATTCAAACTACACAAATATCAGCTTGTCAAAAAATTATCAATGTGTGTGTATTCTTGTGTGTGTGTGTACAAGAATATGAGTGAGTAATCAAAAGGAACCAAAGCTCCTCTGTTTTAGAAAGGGGTTGGAGCAAAATTTGGTATCCACAGAAGAAAACTATCCAAAGCATATGTCTCAGATATCTGGTGGCTCAGGAGTAAAAGAATCTGCCTGGCAAGCCAGGAGATGGAAGTTTGATCCTTGCGTCAGGAAGACCCCCTAGGGAAGGAAATGGCAACCCGCTCCAGGATTCTTGCCTGGGAAATCCTATAGACAGAGGAGCCTGGCAGGCTACAGTCCATGGGGTAGCAAAGAGTTGGACAGAACTTTGCGACTAAATAACAACAACAAAAATATATAACAAGTCAAATATAATTCTGTCTAAACCTAAATGTACTCCATTAGTGATAATTTCTCCAGGTCAATTTACAACCCTATCAAAAGCAAGAAAAAAATCAACAACAATTAAAAAAAAAAAAAAAAAATCCCCAGATCACAAATCTTGGGGCATATGTGAATTTTCAGAGGAGTCACATAGGACGTCTGAGTGTTAACCATGTACTTATTTATCAAATAAAAATGTGGTAGGATGTCTGTGATATCATGTAAATTGTACTTGCCAAAGGATGATTATGTAGTTTTTGGTAAGTAGAGAGGTTTGTTTTTATTTTTTTAATTTCTTTATTTTAATTGGAGGATAATTACTTTACAGTATTAGGTTGTAATAATGATGATGGGCTTTGCCATATATCAACAAGAATTGGCCACATGCATACATGTGTTCCTTTCCTCCTGAATCCCCCTCCCACCTCTCTCCTCACCTCACCTTTCCAGGTATTTAAGAGAATAGCATTGAAACATACATGTTACCATATGTAAAACAGATAGCCAGTCAAAGCTTGATGTATGATGCTGCTGCTGCTGCTGCTGCTGCTGCTGCTAAGTCGCTTCAGTCGTGTCCGACTCTGTGCGACCCCATAGACGGTAGCCCACCAGGCTTCGCCATCCCTGGGATTCTCCAGGCAAGAACACTGGAGTGGGTTGCCATTTCTTTCTCCAATGCATGAAAGTGAAAAGTGAAAGTGAAGTCGCTCAGTCGTGTCAGACTCTTTGCGACCCCATGGGCTGCAGCCCACCAGGCTCCTCCGTCCATGGGATTCTCCAGGCAAGAACACTGGAGTGGGTTGCCATTTCCTTCTCCAATGCATGAAAGTGAAAAGTGAAATTGAAGTCACTCAGTCGTGTCTGACTCTTCGCGACCCCATGGGCTGCAGCCCACCAGGCTCCTCCGTCCATGGGATTCTCCAGGCAAGAGTACTGGATTGGGTTGCCATTGCCTTCTCCGTATATATGATGCAAGGAACCCAAAGCCAGTGCTCTGTGAAGTAGAGTTTTGCTGTATAAAAGTTACTTGTCATCAATGTGCATACCATTACACTTAGGTTAAGTGTTTTATGTTTTCAAATCAGCCAGATTCTGCCAACACTTCTTTTTCACAATGTATACCTAGTTTCAATTCAACAAATGCTCTTTGACCACCTACTGTATACAGGGCACTAGATTAGATACTGCTGAATGCAGAAGGATAAACTGCATCACAATTCAGAATACAGGAAATCCGAGAGTCTTTTAAAAATTAACCCATTTGATCTGTATTTAGAATTACTGTATCAGTGCACAGAAATATATAAAAAATGGTATCTCTATATAAATACATCATATGATTTTTTTCCCTACTTTTCCTTTTTTAACATTACTAACACTCTATTTAGAGAATAAAGTAATCAGTATACTCACAGAAACATCTAATTAGTTAGGATGTCATTCATGGACATTACCATAATTTCAAAAACTTGATAATTTAGAATAAATATATTTAAGTCTTTTTATGAAACATAAACAGCTCCAGAATCCCTAAGAAGTGAAGAAATGCTGGCCTTCATTTTGGCAAACTTTTCAATTCATGCCAGATCACTCATTCAACTGGAATTTTATCAGCAAGAACAGATTCAGTTTTTGTGGGATCCAAAGCCGATACAATCTGGGGGCTCTTCTTTAAGAAAGGAATGCAAAATTAGTTCCAGGGAGAGGGGCTAAAAAGTTTAAGCTTCATTAGCTTCTGAGCAAATCTGTCTCTGGTTTTCAGCCATCAGTAATGAGCTTTTATTAATGACATGATGTAAAACAGAGCAACAAGTATCTGAAACTTAAGTTGGGGCGGAAACATATTTCTCTGAAATTGAATTATAGGAGCTATGTGGACTTTTGTGAAAATGAGCTCCTGAGATACTCGCTTCTCCCAGAAACCTCTAACATTACCATGTACAGCATCAGGAGAAGGCTCAATGTTAATCACTCATTTCCCCTTTCAATCTGTCTCAATTACTGTTATGGGATGCTTCAATTAGTCATTCTCCTTCTCTCCAGGGATAGGGAGAGATCATAGATAACTCATCCCAAATAGACTTCACAATTTGAATCCCTCCACCCCGCTAAAGAAAAATCTTCACTGGAGACAAGCGAGATTTGCTATCATCCACTCTGTACTCTGTCAATGCCACTCTTTCATCAGACAAAGAGGAGCCATAAGTCTTCTGGGATGCTGAACCTTCTTTTCCCTTCCCCCAGAAGAGCGAGTTCTGTTTCTCTCACACATTCAGCCCAAGACAGCCATAAGCAATTGTTTTTAAAACTGCCCTTGGATGGCCCTTTCCAGAAGGTAGCCCCTGAGACAGACAACCATATTATCAGTCACCTAGACAGCATTTATCCATTTTTCTATGCTTGCTCTCCACCTGTTATAAGAAGACTATTTAGCCCTAGAGTCTAAAATCTGTGAAAGGAGGTACTTAATATCTCTTTAAGAAGTATATATGGTATCAGTGATAGAATGATCTCTATTCATTTCCAAGGCAAACCATTCATACGATAGTTATTCAAGTCTATGCCCCAACCACTAATGCCGAAGAAGCGGAAGCTGAATGGTTCTGTGAGGAACTACAAGACCTTCTAGAACTAACACCAAGAAAAAGAAGTCCTTTTCATCATAGGGAACTGGAATGCAAAAACAGGAACTCAAAAGATACCCGAAGTAACAGGCAAGTTTGGCCTTGGAGTACAAAATGAAGTAGGGAAAAGGCTAACAGAGTTTTGCCAAGAGAATGCACTGGTCATAGCAAACACCCTCTTCCAACAACACAAGAGATGACTCTACACATGGACATCACCATATGGTCAATACAAAAATCAGATTGATTATATTCTTTGCAGTCAAAGATGGAGAAGCTCTATACAGTCAGCAAAAATAAGACTGGGAGCTGACTGTGGCTCAGATCATGAACTCCTTATTGCCACATTCAGACTTAAATTTAAGAAAGTAGAGAAAACCACTAGACCCATTCAGGTATGACCTACATCTAATCCCTTATGATTATACAGCAGAAGTGACAAATAGATTCAAAGGATTAGATCTGATAAACAGAGTGCCTGAAGAACTAGGGATGGAGGTTCGTGACATTCTATAGGAGCCAGTGATCAAGACCACCCCCAAGGAAAAGAAATGCAAAAAGGCAAAATGGTTGTCTGAGGAGGCCTTACAATAGCTGAAAAAAGAAGAGACACAAAAGGCAAAGGAGAAAAGGAAAGATACACCCATTGAATGGAGAGTTCCAAAGAACAGCAAGGAGAGGTAAGAAAGCCTTCCTCAGTGATCAATGCAAAGAAATAGAGGAAAACAATAGAATGGGAAAGACTAGAGGTCTCTTCAAGAAAATTAGAGATACCAAGGGAACATTTCATGCAAGATGAGCACAATAAAGGACAGAAACAGTATGGACCTTACAGAAGCAGAAGTTATTAAGAAGAGGTGGCAAGAATACATAGAAGAACTATTAGAAAAAAAAATCTTAATGACCCGGATAACCATGATGGTGTGATCACTCACCTAGAGCCAGACATCCTGGAGTCCCAAAAACAAGTGGGCCTTAGGAAGCATCACTACAAACAAAGCTAGTGGAGGTGATGGAATTCCAGCTGAGCTATTTCAAATCCTGAAAGATGATGCTGTGAAAGTGCTACACTCAATATGCCAGCAAATTTGGAAAACTCAGCAGTGGCCACAGGACTGGAAAAGGTCAGTTTTCATTCCAATCTCAAAGAGAGGCAATGCCAAAAAATGTTCAAACTACTGCATGATTGTACTCATCTCACACGCTAGCAAAGTAATGCTCAAAATTCTGCAAGCCAGGCTTCAGCAGTATGTGAACCGAGAACTTCCAGGTGTTCAAGTTGGATTTAGAAAAGGCAGAGGAACCAGAGATCAAACGGCCAACATCCATTGGATCATAGAAAAAGCAAGGGAGTTCCAGAGAAACATCAACTTCTGCTTTATCGACTATACCAAAGCCTTTGACTGTGTATATCCCTACAAACTGGAAAATTCTAAGAGATGGGAATACCACACCACCTTACTTGCCTCCCGAGAAATTTGTATACAGGTCAAGAAGCAACAGTTAGAACTGGACATGGAAAAATGGACTGGTTCCAAATTGGAAAAGGAGTATGTCAAGGCTATATATTGTCACCCTGCTTATTTAACTTACATGCAGAGTACATCATGAGAAATGCCGGGCTAGATGAAGCACAAGCTGGAATCAAGATTGCCGGGAGAAACATCAATAACCTCAGATATATAGATGACACCACCCTTGTGGCAGAAAGCAAAGAGGAACTAAAAAGCCTATTGATGAATGTGAAAGAGGAGAGTGAATAAATTGGCTTAAAATTAAACATTCAAAAAACTAAGATCACGGCATTCGGTCCCATCACTTCTTGGCAAATACATGGGGAAACAATGGAAACCATGGCAGACTTTATTCTTTTGGGCTCCAAAATCACTTTACATGGTGACTGCAGCCATGAAATTAAAAGATGTTTGCTTCTTGGAAGAAAAGCTATGACCAACCTAGACAGATTATTAAAAAGCAGAGAAACAACTTTGTCAACCAAGGTCTGTTTAGTCAAAGCTATGGTTTTTCCTGTAGTCATGTATAGATGTGAGAGTTGTATCATAGAAAGCTGAGTGCTGAAGAATTGATGCTTTTGAACTGTGGTGTTGGAGAAGACTCTGGAGAGTCCCTTGGACTGCAAGGAGATCAAACCAGGAAATCGTTAAAGAAATCAGTCCTGAATATTCATTGCAAGGACTGATGCTAAAGCTGAAACTCCAATACTTTGGCCAACTGATGTGAAGAACTGACTCATGGGGAAAGACCCTGATGCTGGGAAAGACTGAAGGCAGGAGGAGAAGGGGATGACAGAGGATGAGATGGTTGGACGGTATCACCGACTGGATGGACATGAGTTTGAGCAAGCTCTGAGA
Source organism: Giraffa tippelskirchi (assembly GCF_054371585.1). Lineage (NCBI taxonomy): Eukaryota > Metazoa > Chordata > Mammalia > Artiodactyla > Giraffidae > Giraffa > Giraffa tippelskirchi. The sequence continues at coordinate 56,009,670 of NC_137285.1, forward strand.
GGTGGTGATGGACAGGAAAGCCTGGTGTGCTACAATCCACGGGGTCGCAAAGAGTCGGGCACTACAATACAGAGTGACTGGACTGACTAACGGTAGCAGTAGTTTACAGAGGATTACATAGAAAATAATGATTTCTAAACCCAGAAAAAGGAATGACTCCTCTCATTAGACAAGCATTAGTGAAGTCACTCAGCTGTGTCCGACTCTTTGCAACCCCATGGACTGTAGTCTACTAGGCTCCTCCATCCATGGGATTTTCAAGGCAAGAGTACTGGAGTAGGTTGCTATTTCCTTCACCGAGACAAAGCATTGGATCTCTCTAAAAATAAATGATTACCAAAATGTCTACATAACTAGAAATCTTTTATCCATTCATAAGTGTCATTTACAGCAATCAGATAAAATGACACTTATGAATGGATAAAAGATTTCTAGTTATGTAGACATTTTGGTAATCATTTGTTTTCCTGGAGAAGGACTAAATGAGCTCAAGGACTGTGTGTGAAATGGTCTATTTCTGATCAATCATTTCTTCTTTTGTGCTATCACTGGATTTACACTATTACAGTACTCATGTCATGCTGTAATTATTGGGATGGTCAAAAAGTTTGCTTGGGTTTTCCAGTAAGATCCTACGAAAAACCCAAAAGAAGTTTTTAACCACTCCAACACTTTTTCTCATGACTGTTACACTCACAGACTATAAACTCCCAAAGCTGGGGTAGAGAGGGCACACTGGGACTGTTTTCATTTTTGTCTCCTTAGTGATGAGTAGAGTGCTGACACATAGTAAGCACTCAGTGAGCAGATTTACTGAAATCATGGAATGGATAATAGTAGATGGTGAGATTTCAATATTTTAAAATTTAAATTGGAGTTTTGCTCTTCAGTTAAACATGAATGGCAGGGAGCCCAATATTTTAGGGGTCAATGTGGCATTTTGAAAATCAAATAATGAGGCTACTATATAAAAAGCAACCACAAATGATGTTCTCTACGGAACTGAGCAATGCTAAGTATAGAATGATTCTTTTTTAATACACAGTAAACTTTATTTCTAGAAAAACTTTTCAAACCTAGAGATTAAACATATTCCAGATGGTTTTAAAAAATTATACCATTTATTTCAAATTTCTTATAAGAATGATACCTTAAGTCCTGACTTTCCTTTTAATAACATTTGCATTTTCACACATGAGAAAAATAGAAAACTAGGGCTTATGAAACTCTTCCCTATCATGAGCCAAGATACCTCAGGACAGAATTATATCAATATTGAGAGGATGGAAAGAGGATTAAATCTAATCAGTATCAATGACACTTTCCTTGATATCTTCTCATCTCTTCTTGGTATCATCTCCTCTTTGCATGGCTCTAATTTCTTTTTGCAAACAGGCCTCGAAAACAAGTCAATGTTCAGTTTGTCTCCTTATCCAGTTTGTGCTCCACTCTCTCATCACACAACTTAAGTATTTTTACTGTATTAGTGACCATTGTAGCATATGCTTACAATCACGACTTTAGAAGGTAGAGGGAAGCAATTAGATAAGATTGGCAAGTTGGCTCAAGCTCATTCTAGGAGACTATATGATTCTATAATAATATTATTTTATATAATATTTACATATTTATCATTTTGATCCAGGTACCGCTTCAAGTGTTCTGCATATTAAAAAAAAACAACTTTCTTTCACCTCCCCATAAGATAGCTTCTACTGTTGTTCTCTATTAATTTCACTGATTCAATCTCAATCTGCTTTCAGAATCTGTTCTCTATGAATAGTGATGATCATACTGAAGACAACAGCAAAGTAACAATAACAGTGAATACTTAGACAGTACTTATTAGGTGCCAGGCATGTTCTAAGTACTCATACGTATTTATTCACTATTGAAGAGTCAACAATAGACTGAAAGTCAGAGAGACCAGAATCCCAGCCTAAGTTCTGGTGCTGATTAACTCTGAAACTTGGGGGAAGTCACCTCAGTCTCTCTGGGTCTCATTTTCCACAGATACACATTGAAGGTATTGTACAGATGATCTCTGAGGACTAACACCAAATTTATAGTTGGCCCACTCAGAAATAGGACAGAAGAGGCCTTTGAGATGAGTGTTGGGGGTACTAGAATGAAATTATATTCTTGCTCTCAAAAAAGTTATATACTAAGTCAAACAATAACAATGACTTAGTGAAGTGAAGTGAGTGAAGTCGCTCAGTCGTGTCTGACTCGTTGCAACCCCATGGACTGCAGCCTACCAGGCTCCTCAGTCTGCAGCCTACCAGGCTCCTCAGTCCACAGGATTTTCCAGGCAAGAACACTGGAGTGGGTTGCCATTTCCTTCTCCAAACAATGACTTAAGACCCTAAACATCTCACATGGTTCTCAAAACTGCCATTTGGTGGATTAACACAGAATGCAGTACTCCACTTGGCAGTTGTTATGACTGAATTGTGCTCTCCCCCACCCCAAATTCATATGTTGACTCCCTAACTCCCACTGTGACAGCATTTGGTGGTAGGGACTTTAGGATGTAACTAAGGTTAAATGAGGTCGTATACGGCCTTACTAGTGCTGGTGCCTTGCAACAGAGGCAGAGACAGTCAAGATCGCTATGCGTCTCTCTCCACCTCGTGTGGACACAGTGACAAGGTAGCCACGCACAGGCAAGACGTGGATTCTGCTCGAGGAACTGAATCAGTCAACACCTTGATTTTGAACTTCCTATTTGCTGTGAGGAATCAATTTATGTTGTTTAAGCCACTCAGTCTACAGCATTTTGTTAAAAGCAGCCTGAGCACCCTGAGCAATAAAATCAAATTCCCAGAGACTGCTAAATCTAATTGCATATTAAACAACAAATTTGTATGAAAAAATACAGTCAAAAGATAAATGAATAAAAAAATTTGCCACACATTATTATTATATAAATAGCTTATGAAATCAATACAAACAATTAATGGTTAAATTGGTAAAAAAAAAAAAAGATATGAACATTTTTGTATCTTTTGATGCCTAGCACGATTCCTTGAGAGAAACTGATGGTAAAGAAGCTAATGATTGAACTAAATAATAAATGAATAATAAACTCAGGTTTTTTAAAGCACATAATATACAGATAGATATACATATTTGGATGTATATAGTGATTTAAGGTTAACTTTACATATAGAATTTTATAGGAATATAAAATCAGAATATGCATTAAAAAAGAAAAGGTTAGGTAAAAGTTAATGAACACTTTTAAAATGGCTCAACATCACTTATAATTAACAATAAATAAGCAATGCCATAATAAAGAATTGATAAATACACATCTAAACAAGATACTTTCTCTTAACAAATTTACAAGTTGGTAACACCCACTATTGGTGAGCATGTGGTGAACTCCCTCTCACACTGTTGAAAAGAAGGTAAATGATAGAACCTTTTAAGAGGAAAATTTTCAAAATTAAAAATATAAACATTTTTTGGCCCAGCAACTCTACTTCTAGAAATTGTTGATAATCAGTTCAGTTCAGTTCAGTTGCTCAGTCGTGTCCGACTCTTTGTGACCCCGTGAACCGCAGCACGCCAGGCCTCCCTGTCCATCACCAGCTCCCCGAGTCCACCCACACCCATGTCCATTGAGTCGGCGATGCCATCCAGCCATCTCATCCTCTGTCGTCCCCTTCTCCTCCTGCCCTCAATCTTTCCCAGCATCAGGGTCTTTTCAAATGAGTCAGCTCTTCTAATCAGGTGGCCAAAGTACTGGAGTTTCAGCTTCAACATCAGTCCTTCCAATGAACACACAGGACTGATCTCCTTTAGGATGGACTGGTTTGATCTCCTTGCAGTCCAAGGGACTCTCAAGAGTCTTCTCCAACACCACAGTTCAAAACCATCAATTCTTCTGTGCTCAGCTTTCTTTATTGTCCAGCTCTCACATCCATACATGACCACTGGAAAAACCATAGCTTTGACTAGACGGACCTTTGTTGACAAAGTAATGTCTCTGCTTTTTAATATGCTGTCTAGGTTGGTCATAACTTTCCTTCCAAGGAGTAAGCGTCTTTTAATTTCATTGCTGCAATCACCATCTGCAGTGATTCTGGAGCCCAAAAAAATAAAGTCAGCCACTGTTTCCACTGTTTCCCCATCTATCTGCCATGAAGTGATGGGAGCAGATGCCATGATCTTAGTTTTCTGAATGTTGAGCTTTAAGCCAACTTTCTCACTCTCCTCTTTCACTTTCATCAAGAGGCACTTGATAATAATATGCTCCCAAACCAACCAACCAACCAAGATAAATGCATACTAATGTTCATGATCAGTTATTCATAACAGTAAATGACTAAAAACAACTTTACATATTCATTCATGGAGAATTATTTAAAGCCATTATGATATACCTTGTCAATGGACTCTTAAGCAGATGTTTAAGAGAACATAGGAAGATTGGATTAAGTTAAGAGGAAAAAAGCAAGGCTCCTATTTTTATATATTACCATTTGTGTGAATTTTTGAAAGTCCACATGTACACACATGTGTGTATACAAAGATATTATATTGGTATTGTCATAAATATTTTTCTAGTAGAAAACATGAGAAACTTAACAATGGCTATCCAGCGGAAGACAATATGGCAGAGGAGTAGGTGGAGGTAGAGTACTTTTCTCTCCAAGGATGTATCAGGAATACATCTTCAGATGCAGAGGATCTCACAGAGCACCAGCTGAGAGTGGGCAGGAGTTCCTGACCACCCAAAAGGAATATACAGATCCACACAAAACTCGGTCTTCCTTGTTGATGTGGAAGCATGAGATGACATGGGACTTGCTCAATAACACATGTGTACAACCTGGAAGTTTCGGGGAATTTTCCCTATGTTGGGTAATCCTTTGACCCTTGAGAGAAGCGGAGATAAATTTGCTTTCTTTCTGTCTGGAAGGCCAATCCTGAGATATAAATGTGTCTGTAACCTCTTGGTGGGTCAAGTGTACGAAAAAGTCAGGCAATCAGTGACGCCTGATACCAAGCAAAAGTCAACTTGATAATTGACGCTTCCTCCATTGTTGCTTCTCATTTTCCCTCACTCCTGCTTCTCCTCAGTTATGTTTTCTAATATAATGGTAGCACATAGCCTTTGCTTTCTGGGGGTTCAAGATAAGAGGGTTTGCAGATATGAAACCTTGACCTACTATATTCATCTTTCCAACACAAGAGGAATTTGTTGAAGGATGAAGCCAGCATAGGTGGGTGAGGATATACTAATCACAAAGAAAAGGAGCTGGGCTCACTGGATTATGTCAATGCTTGGCAATTCCAGACTCCACTTTCATTAAACAATACAATTTCTTACTGTCTGAGTCAATTAAGTAATTGTATATGCTGTCAATTTCAACTGAAAGTATACTACCTGTGTCTTGTTTAATGTTTCAATCATTATTTGTGATTTCTTCCATTACTTTTAATTCCATTTAATTCCACAATAGGAAATAATTGTGGGATTAAACAAATATCTACCTTTTTTTCTTGGCTTCAAAAAAAAAAAAAAAGCAATGTCTTTCCATAAGGAGAGGCCGGGGAAGGATACTTTCAATAATGGTTTTATTTTGTGTGTGCCAGTAATATATATTTAAGAATATAATTCTTACAAACAGAGCATTTATTTAAGAAGTCTTTAAACTATGGGTGTATCTTTAATAATTTCTAGGGATCAACCACCCTTCCTGAAAAGACTCCCTTGACGTGTTTAACGATCTGTGTGGCAAACAACTCAATTAAGCTAGCGTTTTCTCCTTTCCGCAGCAATTTTTCTTCTACAAACAAACAACCCCTGGATCTTTTCTTGCACTCTATCCTTTTCCTTGTTCCCTCAAATGCAATCAGTTGCCACGGCCTGTGGATTCTCTCCCACATACCTGCGGCTCCTCTAATTCAAGTGTTCATGATCTTTCACTGGATAATGGTAGTGGTAGGAAGAGATGCTGTTCATTTAGTTCCCTGGATTCCTTCTTATTGTGTTAACTTGGTTGTGGTGCTTCTCATGTGTCTTTATTACAAGCACTCTGTTCATTTGGTTATCTTCTAGTTAAGACAGGTTAGAAGAAGGTTTAAATGATATGTGTGTGTATGTATATATGTATAGTGTGAAGAAATGAATAGGACCACAGACATTTAAAGGCATAATCTTATTTATGAGAAATTATTATTTGCTGGCTCTTGAAGGCAAAAGAACAAAATATCTGTAATTGAATCTTGATACTGTTTTCTTCCTTTTTCAGAGTGTTTACTTACTGATTCTTCAAATGATTTTTTTTTATAGTTTCAAAACTAAAAGGTTATAAGTCTTAAAACTATAAGTGTTTAGAGCTTTGCTGAACTTTTAAGTGTTATAATCTATAAAGCATTTAATAAATTTTCTCATTAGTGTACATGAAATACATTTGTTTGACCAGTCACCTGACTTAAGCGTATTATATGTATTGTACAAACAAGACAGATAAAGGAGACAAAACACTCCAAAAAAATAAAGAGAGAGAGAGATGTTGTTCCTGAGTTCTTTTAGTGCCAGGTACCTCATATACTCTGCTCCTAAACTCCTATAGTGATCACAGAAGGTCAGTATTCACATCTCTTTTTTTCAGATTCATACAGTGTGACTACACTCTAAAAATGGGGTGAGCAGGTGGGTGAAAAGTAACCTCTTTTTACTTTGAATTAAATCTAACTTCTGAGAGATTGAACATATTTTTACTTATTTATCGGCCATTCCTATAATCTCCTGTGGCATTTCCTGTCATGTTTCCCTCATCTGTTTAACTAAGTAGTTTGTTCTTTGTTTACTAATTATAGGAGTTTCTTATATATTTTTTTCCCCTCAACTTTTAAAAAAATTCAAATCTCCAGAAAGGTTCCCAAGAATAGTATAATGAACACCCATATACCCTTCACTTCTATTCACCAACAACTGATTAGTAATACTTTGTCACCTCTCTCTCTCTCAAACCTCCGTCCCCTAAGTTCTTTCGGGGACTTTGAGACATTGTGACACTTCTCATGGGAACACTATAGCACGTATTCTGGGCCTATTAATACCTTCCACTATCCTGCTCCCTCAAAGAACTTTATTCAAGCACCGTGAATTTTCACCACTTCCTGTATCATGCATTTCCTGTTTTCTTTCCTTGGAATGTCCAAATCTATCCATCCTTGAAGGCCCAACCCAAATGTCCTGTAGTCCATGCAGCTTTCTCTTCTCAAATTTCCTTGTCTGTGCCTCTTTTATATCACTTTCTGCTTTCTTCTTGGCACCACAATTGTTTACGTATGTGTCGTATAATTCAAGTGCTCGAATAATTCATGAGCACTTGAGGCCAAAAAGTGTGTCAAACAACAACTGGTATTTTCACAGAGCTTAGCACAGCTCCTTGCTGATAGGAGGCACTCAACAAATACCTGCAAAATCAACCAGCAAACCCACTGAATAGATGTTTGTGTATGAGAGAATCAGAGGGGGATCCTGATCCTGTCAGCAACTCTTGCTGATTTTCTACAAGTCACTTAACTTTTTAGTAGGGAGAATATTGATGATAAAATAATAAATTTCTTTTTCAAGAGGAGGCACTTTACATACACTGTATCATTTAGTACTTACAACAGCTTTATGAAGTAGACATTATTACCATATTACAAGAGGAAACAGAAGTGTATAGAGTAATATGTCCAAGGATGCATAGGTGACATGTGGGCTCAATGATTTTTTTGTCTTATTGATCTTTGTATGACCCTGTCATCTTACCTATTATATACGTTCAAAAAATGTTTGCAAAATCACTTGCTTAAAATTGGGGTATTTCTTCAAGGAGAAAACTTTTTTCTTTCTTTTCTCTTTATTGCATCTATATGAGAGGATGGATATTAACTGGATCTACATCATCTCATAACTTATGCAAATCAAACCATCAGCCTGCATGCCTTAAATGTATACAGTGATATTTGCCAATTATTTTTCAATAAAACTAGGAGGAAAAAAAACTAACATATATAAATAAATAAATTAGGTGTTTCTTTGTGCCTGCTTGGACTTTTAGAAATTCAATGATTAATGCTATTTAGCCAAAAACAAACAAAAAAAAACCCAAACAGATAATTAAAGAAAAGCTGAAACTTTCTGTTATACACAGGAAGTGACACATTAATCTTTGGGACTCTATAACTGGTTTGGCTTTAACTTTCTGATTTATCATGAACAGCAGCAACACATAAAGAGGTGCATGCTTGAAACATGTGCAACATGAAGGGGCTTTTTCTTTGGGGTCTGGGGATGAGCTAGGCAATTTTAGCTCTGCTTTTATACTTGGCAAGTTCCACCAAAATGCCTCACCTGGGCATCTGTGATTTCTCTATTAAACTATCTTAGAAGCTGATCCCCTGACCTTGGACAATGCTAAGGCCAAGAGTCCAGTGTCAGGCCCCTTTGTCATCAAACAGGGGATACGGGGCTATTTTTCATAGGACTGAGAGTCAGTGGCCAGGTACAACTTTTCTGGTTGATTAGGGATGTGGAACCTCAAATAACTGGGCTACAGTTCTCTTAAATTCTGATGCCAAAAAACTGATAGGCTTTGCTCTTCAAATGAATAAAGAAAAGAAGTTAGTGCATAGAACAATTTGTGTCAAATTTTATTTCCGTGAATTATACAGACAATCTTTGAAACCACGGCTATGTTTTAGTTTTGAATATATTTACAGGCTTAATAAACTCTATTAACTCTTTTAAGAGCAGTAAGTAGCCAAGACAAGTAGCAGACCGACACCTTCAGAGAGAACTTCAGTGTCCTTTTCCTGTCTCACAGTCTTTACGGCCAAGGTCAGAGGATCAGCTTCTAACATAGTGGGGGGCAGGAAAGGGGGAAGCCAATGGCTGATGTATAGATACAAACTCCAGATTTGGAATTAGGAAGCCTGCTGTGATGGCCTCCTGGCTCTGAGAGCCTGGGCACGTCACTCACTTGGTTTCTCTAACACTTGGAGTCCTCAGCAGAAAATTCAGATGACCAATCCTTCCTGGGGCAGCTGATAGGATTTCTGACTGTGGGTGTAGAAGCATGTAGCACCATTGCCTAGCTTAATAAATGCTCAATAAATGTTAGTTTTAATCCTTTATACAATTTGTAATAGATATCTTAGATTTTCTGTTTGAAGGATGACTTGTATTTTGTATCTTGTCCAGAGCAACCAATCAATTTAAGTGTGTGTCCACTGAATGAATAAATGAATGCACATGTTTGTGTTAAATAACTTCAGTTGTATCTGGCTCTTTGTGATCCTATGGACCGTAGCCCACCATGCTCCTCTGTGCATGGGGTTCTCCAGACAAGAATAATGGAGCGGGTTTCCATGCCCTCCTCCAGAGGATCTTCCTGACCCAGGGACTGAACCCACAACTCTTATGTTTCCTGCATTAACATGCGGGTTCTTTACCAGTAGCACCACCTGGGAAGCCAGAATAAATGAATTCATGACTGAAAAATATGATCTTTTGTTATAAACATACCCATTCACACAAAAAACTGTATTAAAACTGATGAAAGGCAACTGGAATGTTTCATGGTTTCAAAAACTGACAATATTGCTAAAGCTAGCACTTATTAAGGGCTTAAAGCATGTTAGCTTTGGGAAGTTGTAGGGTAAGGATATAGCTTATGTAAAAGACAGTCGTTTAAATCAGAATCCTAGAGCTGGGAATGTTCTGAGTAGAAAGCGCCAAGAAAACATGAGCCATTTTCCCTTTCATCAGTTATATTACTTGTAAGTTATTTAAATTTACTGGGTTTAAACCTGTGTGCATTGCAAATACTTTTTGCTTTTAATTCTAGCTTCAGATTTAGCAGACATAAAGACAGAAAATTCAAAATGCAAAAAACTGGAAACAATGGAAATGGTATATAATATAGAATATAAAAGCAAGAAGGGCTGTGGGAGAAACTAATGCTCAGAACAACTTGAAAGGGGAAAGAAACAGACAAAACTTGATGTATCTTCATTAAGGAGAGGGACAGAAACTGAAGCTAGAAAGGCAGTATCATATTGTAAAGTAATTAGCCTCCAACTAAAATAAATACATTAATAAAAAAGTTGATGTGTCATGTAATTTAAATTTCTAATTGTTTGCAAAAGATGACATATACAAAATATGTCATCCTGACTTGTTAAGAAAATTTCTGCCATGCTCAAAAAAGGGCAAGTAGACCATATAAACCCATGTCCTTAGTACAATTAGTAATTATCTCAATTTTTATCTTTATTGTAATTCTCATATCCATATTAAATTCTCATATCCATATTAACTCTCATATCTCATATCCATATAAAGGATACCAGAGCTTTTAAATACTAGTCCCTCCAATTTGAACACTGCAAATGTGTAAAGAGGAAAACAATGTCAGGTATCCATTTGTGACTGTGCAAATCAATGTCTCTAAAAAGAGCAGTCTAGACTATGGGTTATTCTTGTTACCAAAAAGGAAACAGCCAGTGTGACCATCACCAAGGAAAAAAAAGCGCAAAGTAAAAACACTGCTAAAAGCAAACAGAATCTTGAACTCTTTGACCTAATTTCAGCTGAGAAAGAAAAGTGTCCCTCGGTTTAGAGCCCACTTACGTCTTTGGGGTCATGGAGTTGAATTTCATTGAGTAACTGGTCAGTGGTTGGGACTGAGCTACACAAAAGGCAGATGAAGTCTTTCCTTCTGAAAGTCAATACATCTTCTCTTAAGGTCCCCAAACATCCCTAACTCTAATCAGCAATTGTCATTAAAAGCTCTCATTATGCGAAGTGAGTGTAATTAGAGTGTCTTGCCCTCACAAGGTGTACTGCACAGAGAAGGTTGGAAAGGTCCATAAATTAGTGCCAATTCACTCTGCCTGTGTCTACTGTGCATTCTGCTGTGAGAGAGAAAACAAAATTGTACTTACACACATTAAGGCAAAAGCCCACCGGCCCTTACAAAATTAGTCTCAACTAACCACAGTGGTTTTTTGAGGGACTCCCTATTTCATTATGTGTCTCAGAAATAAGAGATAAAGTTTGCTGCCATCAATAATGCTGAACATAACTGCTGAATCCTGCAAATTCCAGGAAATTAATTATTCAAAATCTTGTGGGAATTTTGTCATGGTGGAGAAACGACTTGTCTGCAAATGGAGCTCAGGGAACGCTCAGTATGACTGAGTCCTGTATATGTGCACAACCGCAGTGTTCATCATGATGCGGAAAACACAGCATTCTTCTGTATGCCTACAATTTCTGAAAACTTGGAATCTACATTATAAAATTGTTATGCACAACATAACACATTCGCAATCTCTTATGGAGAATAATCATAACACGTCATTATATCTTATAGATTAAAGGGACTGGTAATTATATTTTCTCTTCCTCATCCCTTAAACATGTATGTCACAACTGAAAAACATTAAAATTGAATGGTTAGAGGCAGAAGATAGAGAAAAAATACACTGGGATCGCTTTATTTTGGGAGACAGAATGTATGTGTGCATAGACAGATGTGTGTGTGTGTCTGTATACACACACACACACACACATATTGGCACTAAAAAAGACTCTTGAGAGTCCCTTGGCCTGCAAGGAGAGCCAACCAGTCAATCCTAAAGGAAATCAACCTTGAATACTCATTGGCAGGACTGAGGCTGAAACTGAAGCTCCAATACTTTGGCCCCCTGATGCAAAGGGCTGCCTCATTGCAAAAGACCCTGATGCCGGGAAAGGTTGAAGGCAAAAGGAGAAGGGGGTGGCAGAGAATTGAGATGGTTAGACAGCATCATCGACTCAATGGACAATGAATTTGAGAAAGCTCCAGGAGATAGTGGAGGACAGAGGACTCTAATGTGCTTCAGTCCATGGGGTCGCAAAGAGTCGGACACAACTGAGCAACTGAACAACATACATATACACACATACATAATATGCTCATGTGTATATACTTGAGTATATACTCATATGTATATACACATACATGCACACACTCATATAACCATGAACTCCAAATTTACTGTAAACCTAGAAATTGACAATGCCAATGTTATCACTGACTCTTATCCCAGGGACCAATACCCAAGAAAGAAACACTAGCATAAATATTCAGTATTTCCCCCAAAAGGTCCCTTTAGAGATAAGCCAAACTCTCAATCCTTGATGAAAGATTTCAAAGCATTCTCAATACTTGAGCCAGAACAATCTTTCTAAAACTCAAATCTAATTATGTCATTCCCTGGTGGAAATTCTTCCTATTGCCCTTAGAATAAAACCCTAAATCCTCTTTAACAAGGCCCATGAGACCCTGTGTGATCCAGCGACCCCAGCCTACCTCAGCCTCATCACAAGCCATTCTTCATTTCACTTTCTGAGTTCCAGGCACAATGACTTTCTTTTGGCTCTTCGGAACTACTGAACAACTTGAGGGAAATACAGATAATATTTTACAATAACTATAAATGGAGTATAACATTTACAAATTATGAATTACTATATTGTATACCTATAACTTACGTAATATTGTACAGCAACTACATGTCAATAAAAACAGGTAAATAAATAAATCACATTTAAAAATTGTGTATGATTACAGTAAAATTGTCTCAAAGACCCGCAGAAGATCTACCTCAATGAACATAACTAATCCTAACATCTAAACATGGGCTTCCCAGGTGGCTTCAGTGGTAAAGAATCTGCCTGCCAATGCAGGAGACTAAACAGTCAGTATTACTCATGCTATGCCTGAAAATCTATTCAGAATAACTGCAAATTTTCTTGAACCTATCAATGACTATGGGTCTGTGTCAAGATCAGTCCCAGATTCCAAATTCTCATAATCCATGGTTGTGACATGAACAAAAACCTGACTTAATTTCAATATTTTTCCTCATTAAGTCTTTCATCTACCAGCACTGCAACTGAAAAGTAAAATAAATAGGTCTTCTTTCATAGTCTTCCTTTCTACGTTTCTGTAACAAAGTGTTAATGATTATTGACATGGCCAAAGCTGTGAGACAGTTTGCCATAAAAAAAAAAAATTCAAGGAGTACAAACATTATACCTTAAATCACACATCATAAAGGCTAATTATACTAGGCCAGCATTTATATGAGGACACCAAGACAAAAAACTGTCACTATGCCTTTAACAATATGCCTACTTAGAGAGCCTGCATCGGCTCACATGAGCAAATGAAAATACGGAGGACCTGGGAAAGATGCAAAGACATCTCCCTTCTATATCCTTTTTTGCATCCGTGTTTCTGTGGGATCACACTCCTTCATATTCTCATTCATATGAGTATAAAAGGAACAATCTATATTTTTAAAAAACACATGACTTTTTAGACATACATGAACTTTGTTCAGCTATCAGAATTGTCTAAAGCGAATATCCCTTCTCTTATGAAGACTTCCCTGACTATTTCTATCCCTCCCACAAAATCTCTGAGCTCTCACTCCTTGTTACCATGGCACATGTCTGTCAGTTACATGCTTCCCTGTTAAGGCGTACAGTTTCTACTATGTTGATTTTCATATATTTATGTGTACATGTATTCTCCTTTACAGCAGAAGCTCATTTGGGGTTGGTTTTTCGCATGATTAAAATTGGCCCAGCTTTCCCCAAGCACTAGGCATAATGAATGCACAAAAATGATAGAACAATTCACTTCACAAGTAAATGAACATGGCTGCTGTGTGTGCAGTGGCTGCTGCTGCTGCTGCTGCTAAGTCGCATCAGTCATGTCCGACTCTGTGCGACCCCATAGATGGCAGCCCACCAGGCTCCCCCGTCCGTGGGATTCTCCAGGCAAGAACACTGGAGTGGGTTGCCATTTCCTTCTCCAATGCATGAAAGTAAAAAGTGAAAGTGAAGTTGCTCAGTCGTGTCTGACTCTTCGCGACCCCATTGCCTGCAGCCTACCAGGCCCCTCCGTCCATGGGATTTTCCAGGCAGGAGTACTGGAGTGGGCTGCCATTGCCTTCTTCGGTGTGCAGTGGATTCAGGTGCCAATATGTATTTGCTCCAACATACACTAACATCACTTATGATGTTACAACCTACTAAACTGTTGTGACTAAAAGTGAAAAACCAAAGCAATGTGTATATGGATAGCTAGGGAGCTAGTTAGAGGACTATCTTGCTAAAGGAGCATTTCTACTTTGGTTATTTGATATTTCAACATATTTTCTGTCCCCAAAGGTTGCCCCCACACTGTATGTATAGATAACCATATATGCCATTTGTTTTTCTTTGCTCAATTTGGACTTTATAGAACTTAATATTCACAAAAATATACAAGATATCCTCATAAAAGTAAGCCAAGTTGACCCTGAATTCCAGATACTGATCATTCTCTTTGCCTCACATCATGGATTCTTCTTATCATAGGTCAATTTACAGGCTTTTTTCCCCTCTCTACATCCTTCCAATATTAATCATTCTTTCTTCTCTCTAGTCCAGATCTACTAGCCAACAGGTTAATCATGTCTATCTGAAGAGAACTGATAAGGTAAGTAGACGCTGGTATCATTTGATATTTTATTCCCCAGTTTATTCACCCTGTTTAATCCAATTTTTTGAAGCAAAAGAGGGATCACTGTATTGTTTTAAATAAAGAGATAACTAATTAATCCAAAGTAATTCAAAGGGCTAAGAATATTGAAAGACACACAGACAGTGGTAGAAAAGCCTGTTTCAATGGAGGGGGTGAATGAAGTATAAAATTCTCTCCAGTGATGGATATTTTACCCAAAGTTTTAAATAAAATGCAATATTTCATGCATTATGGTATGAAAGTCAAAAGCTCATGAAAGTAGAAAAGGTTGATAGTTTTAGATTACATTACTCTAAATAAAGAAGGAATTGGTGCTGACACCACCTTAAATATACTGCATATTGACATGTTTTTTAAGGAATTATAGTTGTGTGGCACAAGTCAAAATCAAATTATGTTCAATCAGCTGCAGCATATTTTTTTAAAATAAAAACATATTAGGAGGCAAATATATGAAAAGGTCTTTGTCAACTTTGCTTTTTATGTACCGAATTTTTAAATCCCTTCTTATTTGCAAGCAAAAAATATGTACATTGGTGAAATTGTGGGATTATGCATATATTCGCAGAAAAAGTAATTTCACACACACACACACACATTTCAGTCCACCACCTCCTCAAAAGTTCACCAAGAGTAAAACAGCAGGGAGGGATCTGCTCCTTTAGAATTCAGTACTAACTGTTTAAAGCCATAAAAGGAAAAGTCCCTGAGATTTACACATAAAGAACAATGGGAAAAGTGAGAAAAATAAGAGAATTAAGTCAAACATTCTGTAAAATGAGTTCAGACTTTAGGGTTTTATAGGGCATTAATTTAATATACGCCAAATTAGATTTTCAAATTCCATAATATTTGATTTCTTTTCTAAAACTGGTTTACCCTCAATCCCAGAAGTTTTTCTTTCAAAGATAAACTATAATTCTGAGATTTCTATTCAACTAGGAGCACTATTGTTGATTTTTTAAGTATTTATGAATCATATTTATGATTTTACCTTCTCTAAACATTATTTTTGACTTTAATAAAGTTAAGACAGATGTAAGAACTAAAAGATGGCTTAATGTGGATCAAATAACATTCATTTAAAAACCAGGCGACTGTACACTATATGTCAACTGAAATAACGTCACAAAAGTTTTCAGACATCTGGGAATTTCTTCCAACTTAACACTACCAGCAACAACAAAGAAATCCAAGAATTTCAGGATAAGATAGAGCTGCTTTCAGAACACAATTCCCCAAATATATACAAATCAACCACAGGTAACTTTTCTGCTTTTACTGTGGGACTATAACCTTTAGCTTGAAAAATCCCATGACTATGTTTTAGTCTGCACCAGGAAGAATTTGTACAGCAGTCTGAGATTTTTAGCAACTGGGCAGCTTGAGCCTTCCTTCACAGCCTGCTTAGCAGGGTTTTTCACTAATATCACTCCTCAACAACAAGTCTCAAAGTGAGGTTGTCCAATAGAAGTCCTTCAATTTGGCCTGGCCTCTCATGCTGGATGCAGTATTGAGATGTAAATCTATGGGTTGTTCAAGAGCAATGAGGACTTCCCTGGTGGTCCAGTGGCTAAGACTCTGGGCTCCCAAATTAGGGATCTTGGGCTTGATTCCTGGTCCGGGAACTATATCCCGCATGCCACGACTAAAGAATCTGCATGCTGCAACAAAGATCCCATCTGTGGCAACTAAGAGCCATTACAGCCGAATAGATAAATAATTTTTTTTTTAAAGAGCAAATAAAAGATTGCAGCAGGATACTCAAGGATGTTATCACTGTACAGTTGAATAATCTGGGGGTAAAGAGAAGAGTGAAGAAACACCTTTACAGATTCTCTGGAGTATGATTTAAGGATACAAACCAGAGTGGTAACTAAAGCCGAAAGAAAAAACTGGATAAATCAATAACTAAAGAAGTTGTTCATTTGTGGTAGGGGCTCTGGGGACCAGAGTTTAAGAGGTAGAGTTGTAAAGCAAAGTGAGCTCTTCAGGCAGTCCACATGTGTGTAATGGCACAGGTGTTCAAAGCATTATTGACAGAATATTGGCATTTTCTACAACATCATGTAATCAGAACACTTTGAGATTTCTGAAGATACGTGGAAATGTGTGGGCATGAGCAAACATCTGTGAACAACTCTCTTGGATTCTTCTGCTAGACCCCCTCAATCAAAAAAAAGAAAAAGATTCTATATTGAAAAAAGAAAAAAGTTAAATCTCTTTAACATAAGTCAGTGTCCTTACAATTTCATGTTTATTTCAGTGATGAAATATCAAGATATAAGAATGAGCTACATGAAAACTGGTCATAGTTTAGTTACACTTATACACATACACAATAAGCACATACAATGACTGTGTGACATCTACTACAGCTTACCTAGTTGGTTGTCTTTCTAGTTCAAGTACAGTAAGAGAAGGAGTATCAAAAAGATTCTTCATCACAAAAGAAGTCAAAAAAGACAAATGAAGATCAAGAAAATCAGAAACTCCAAAGGAGAATCTACATGAGATTACATTGTAACAACAATGGAACATTTATTTTAAGAAAAGTAGACCAGTCTTGGACCAGAGATCAGGAAGCCCTTTAATTTGATGTAATAATAAACAGCTTTATGGACCACTGCATGCTGGACTTACTCTCCTTCAGAAACAAATCTCTGGATGATGTCAAAAGACAAGAAGGATGAATTGCGCCCTTAGAAAGGGTTTTTATGGACAGCAACAAGGACAAGTCCATTCTGAAGGAAAAAAGAAGGGAGAGAAAAAATTGCCAAGGTGGGAAAAGGGAAAACTTGTCTGTGAATATGTATCACAGACAGATTACTAACTAGTAAAACTTCTAAATCCCCAGACTTTTTGTTCTACCCAGAGTCCAGGAAAATGGTTAATTTATTCTACAGCTATTTAACACAGTCTAGGTGCCAGATACTATATAGACAGCAGCGACATTCGAATGAAAAAGGCAGACAAGGACACTCCTCTCTCAGAGCTTACACTTTAATGGGGATTGTCACACAACAGATAAATTAACAAAATAGCTTTGATAATGATAACAGCTTTGAAGAAAACAACACAGGTTGGTGTGATAGAAAGTACTGGGGAGGCACTCGGGGGAGGTCACGGAGGAGGTGCCATGAGAATTGACACCTGAGTGACAAGAAGGATACAATCCGGTGAAGACTGGAGGAAGGGATGTTCCAGACAGGGGGCATGGCTAATATTAATAACACTAAGGTCCTAAGGAAAAACAGGTTTGATATGCTTGGGGAGAGAAACTTTGTGCTGCTGGAGTGTGGTGAGTATGGGGAGTGGTATAAGGTGGGGCTGAGGAAGAAGGCAGGGCTGGGTATTAGGACCTTATGGTTGGAATAAGGTGTCTAGCTTTTATCCTAAGGGCATCAGAAGACACCAGAGATGTCTTAAAAACAGGGAAGAGCTAGGAAAGAGCATGGTGATACAATGTGAGTTTTATATTCTGAAAAGATTAGCTGATATGTGAAATAAAAACTTTAGGGAGATTAGAGTAGAAGCAGGGGGATCAATTAGGGCATAACTGCAGCATTAACAGGCAAGAGTTGATGGCATCTTGCATTTGGGTAGTGACAGTGAAGACAAAGAGAAGATAATGAATTCAAGATATATTTAGAAGGTAGATCCAATAGGATATGCTGATGACTTAGATACAGTGAGAAGGAAGCAGTGAAAAGAGAGAAGGCTAGAAAAACTTTTAAATTCAAATAATGGTTAGAGCAGCTTTGCAGGTGGCTAAGTGGTAAAGAATCCACCTGCCAATGCAGGAGACGCAGGTTCCATACAGTCCATGGGATTGTAGTTGGACATGACTGAGCAACTGAACATGCAATGCTGCTGCTGCTTAGTCACTTCAGTTGTGTCCAACTCTGTGTGACCCCAAGGACTGCAGCCTGCCAGGCTCCTCTCTCCATAGGATCCTCTAGGCAAGAGTACTGGAGTGGGTTGCCAAGCCCTCCTCCAGGGGATTTTCCTAATCTAGGGATCGAACCCAGGTCTCCCGCACTGCAGGCAGATTCTTTACCATCTGAGCCACCAGGTAAGCAGCATACAATGGTTAGAGCCATTTACTGAAATGAGAAAGATTAAAGGGAGAACCATTTAAGGGTGGGGGGACGTCAAGAATTCTATTTTGCATATGGTCAACTTGAGACACTAATAAGTGATATGACATCAAATAGACATTTTGATATATGAGTCTGGCATTTGAGGAAGAAGTTGGTGCTGAAGATATCAATTTGGTAGCAGATGCATTTTGATGTTCCATAAAACCATGGGATTGGATAACTTTCCAAGAGAGACAAAGCAAAAAGCAGAACCCGCTGCCAAGCCCTGAGACACTCTAACATTCAGAAGTTAAGCAGAGCAGAGAACCCACATGAAAGGAGCACAAAATATCTGGGATGGGAAGCATGATCCTGAGTCATTTTTTGAGTCGCTGATACAAAAAATACTTGTTGAAACATTTATTAAACATCTACTAGATGCAGGATGCCTACTGCGACAGGAATCAGAATAGAACTAAGGACATGGGCTTGAAATCATAACTATTAATACAATGAGGTAACACCTCACAACTGTCAGGAGGGCCGTCAAAAAAAGTCTACAAATGATAAATGCTAGAAAGGGTGTGGAGAAAAGGGAACCTTCCTCCACTGTTGGTGGGAATATAAATTGGTGCAGCCACTACGGAGAACAGTATGGAGGTTCCTTAAGAAACTAAAAATAGAGCTACCACAGGATCCAACACTCCCACTCCTGGGCATATATCCCAAGAAAATTCTAATTTAAAAAGATACATGCAGCCCTGTGTTCATAGCAGCACTATTTACAACAACCGAGACATGCTGCTGCTGTTGCTGCTAAGTCGCGTCAGTCGTGTTCGACTCTGTGTGACTCCATAGATGGCAGCCCACCAGGCTCCCCCGTCCCTGGGATTCTCCAGGCAAGAACACTGGAGTGGGGTGCCATTTCCTTCTCCAATGCAGGAAAGAGAAAAGTGAAAGTCAAGTCACTCAGTCATGTCCAACTCTTAGCGACCCCATGGACTGCAGCCCATTAGGCTCCTCTGTCCACAGGATTCTCCAGGCAAAAGTACTGGAGTGGGTTGCCATTGCCTTCTCTGAACCGAGACATGGAAGCCACTTAAATATCCAACAGATGAATGGATAAAGATGTGGCACATATATATAATGTATATTAGCCATTAAAAAATAGAATGAAATACGGCCATTTGCAGAAACATGAATGGACCTAGAGATTATCATACAAAATGAAGTATATCAAAGACAAATGCCATATGATATCACTTATATGTGGAATCTAAGAAAATGATACAAATGAACTTATTTACAAAACAGAAAATAAACTTATGCTTTGCTTTCAAACAAACAAAGGGGAAAGTAAGTAGGAAAGATACATTAGGAGTTTGGGATTAACAGATACAATCTACTATGAAATAAAATAGATCAACAACAAGGATTTACTGTACAGCATAGTGAACTATATTCAATACTTTGTAATATAATAGAAAAGAATCTAAAAAATTATATATATATATATATATACACACACACACATATCTGAATCAGTTTGCTGTATAACTGAAACTAACACAATATCGTAAAGAAACTATACCTCAATAAAAATTTTTTTTAAAGATATGGGCTTGAAATTTCAGCACTTGAGCTCTTTGATAGGGAGCAGAACCCTAACCCTTGACTTGTGGCAATTGGCTCCAAAAAAAAAAAAAAAAACAAAACAAGCTAAGCTTAAGGTCCCACTAGACTTACTGTCCTTTACGTCTGATGATAGACAGATGAACAGACAAGCTGTCAAGAGGAGTTCCTATTCTCCACACACATTACAACAGTTATCAGTCTGACCTTGAAGATATATAGATTTTTTTTCTTAACATTTTTCAAGTGAATGTTTGTACTTTTTGGCCGTCTTTACCCAGTTCATTTCCCACCCCCACAAATATTAAAAACAGAAGTGAAAGAATACCAAGGAAACAGAAATGAACTAATATGTAATAAAGATTGTGTAAAATGTATGTTGACATTTAGAGAATATATATTTATACATAAGCATGTAAAGAGGGTGAGAAATAAGAAAAATTCTCCCAAGAAAACAAAGGAAAAATGAAAGTCCCACTGAAAGGAAAGAAATTGTAAACACTGAAGGTCCCCAAGACTAGGAACAGCTAACACTGGCTTGCTGAGTAAGGAGCCAGAGGAGAATCAGACAGTCATTTGGTCACGATCAATCGGTAGTTTTCTTACAGATCGTAAGCTGCTGTAACAGCGGAGCTAACAGTCCCCATATGGGAAAAGATGGCACTCCATCCGATCGCCCTCACGTACACTGGCTGCCGGCCCCCAGTAACCCTAGGTGCTCAGGCAATCCCCTCTTCCTCTCTGTGCTGTTCCCATCCTCCCCCCAACCTGTGATCAGCGTCTGGCTTGATTCATCTTCTGGATGATGATGGATGACTTAATTACGGAAATAAAGGCAAGAATCAGCTACAAGGAGAGAAGCCAAATAGGAACAAAAGGGCAAGGACAGAGCCCTTTCCTATGGTCTCTTAATAAGCTTTGTATTTCCCTATGCCCGAGAGGCTTGTGTGGATGCTTTTGGTGAGAGAAAGAAGAATGAATTGAGGGAAGACAATGCTTGCTGTGCACTCCTCTTACATGCCAGCAGCTCTGCTTAGACTTTTCATGTTTCCATGTTTGTTCCTGACAACAATCCTGAGTTGCCTACTGATGAGGAAACTGTGATCCCCCAAAAGATGAGAATTTTGTCCACATTCAAGCAGCTAGATGGAAGCAGAATTGCTACGTGAAGCCAAATTTTTCTGACTCTGCTGCTGCTGCTGCTAAGTCGCTTCAGTCGTGTCCGACTCTGTGTGACCTCATAGACGGCAGCCCACCAGGCTCCCCCATCCCTGGGATTCTCCAGGCAAGAACACTGGAGTGGGTTGCCATTTCCTTCTGCAGTGCATGAAAGGGAAAAGTGAAAGTGAAGTCGCTCAGTCGTGTCCGACTCTCAGCGACCCCATGGACTGTAGCCCACCAGGCTCCTCCGTCCATGGGATTTTCCATGCAAGAGTACTGGAGTAGGGTGCCATTGCCTTCTCCAATGGAGTGGATTACATACGCTTAAAGTATATTAATTAGAAACTATGGACTTATACATCAACTATATTTCAATTAAAAGTTAGAAACAAATAAAAATACAAAGTGAGTAAATCAAAAGAAATTACATGAAAATAATCAGTAAAAAATGTATACATATAATGAATTTGTGATTTAGGGTGCTGTAAATCACCATTTTTTTGTTGAGATTGCAAAAGTCCAGGAGCTAAAACTAGATCAATGGACTTCCCTGGTGGTCCAGGGGTTAAAAATCTGCCTTCCAGTACAAGGGACACAAGTTCAATCCCTGGTCGGGGAACTAAGATCTCACATACTTCGGGGCAACTAAGCTGCAAGCCATAACTAGAGGGCAGGCACACTGCAACTTGAGAAGGCTTCGTGCCACAGCTACAGAGCTCGTGTGGCCTGGAGCCCGTGCTCCACAACTAGAGAAGCTTGCACTGCGACAAAGACCCAGTGCAGTCCAAAAAAAGCGACAACAACCAACAAAAAACTAGGTAAAAAATTCTGTGGACCATTTTTAGAAACTGGGTTAAAGGGTAATGAGTACAGAGCATGTTGGCCTACACATAGTATGTGTGTTAGTCACTCAGTCATGTCTGACTCTTTTGTGACCCCATGGACTGTAGACCGCCAGGCTCCTCTGTACATGGGATTTCTGAGGCAACTGGAGTGGGTTGCCATTTCCTTGTCCAGGATATCTTCCTGACCCTGGGATCAAACCTGGATTTCCTGCATTACACACAGTTTCTTTACCAGCTGAGCCACCGAGGAAGCCTGTAGGCCTGTTTAGAATGAAACAAAAATTTACATCTACAAAACTGTACAAAAGAAGAATGAACACACACACACATGGGTGTGCAAGCACAGCCCACAATTATTATGCTGAGAGTAAGCTGAAGATGTGATACACCATTAATACTTCAGCATGTGAGTTGAGTGAAAGTCGCTCAGTCGTATCCGACTGTCTGTGACCCCATGGACTATACAGTCTGTGGAATTCTCAAGGCCAGAATACTGGAACGGGGAGCCGATCCCTTCTCCAGCAGATCTTCCCAAGCCAGAAATTGAACCGGGGTCTCCCGCATTGCAGGCAGACTCTTTACCAGCTGAGCTACAAGGGAAGCCCACTTCAGTGTGTACCTGCTAAAAATCAAGGCCTCTCCCCTATATAACTCTAGTGTGTATGTGTGCATGCTTAGTCCCTTCATTCATGTCTGACTCTCTGTGACCCTAGGGACCATGGCCTGCCAGGCTCCTCTGTCCATGGGATTCTCCAGGCAAGAATACTGGAGTGGATTGCCATTTCCTTCTCCAGGGATATAACTGCAGTAAAACATGCTAAATCAGGAAATTATCTTGATAATAATATTACCATCTACCATCCAATCCAGTCACATCAAATCTTACCAACTATCCCAATCTAGAATTATATTTTGTACTTGGTTGTCATGTCTATTTATCTGAAACTATTCCTTAATCTTTCCACACTTTTTCATAACCTCGGTATTTTTTGAAGCATAAAGCCCAGTTATTTCAGTTTGCCTCTATTTGGGTTTGTCTGTGTCATTCTCTTGATTAAATGCATTTTCACAGGAATGTGTCTCAAGTGATGCTATACTCTTCTCAGTATACCACATCCAGCAGCAACGATGTCTATTTGCCCCATTATTGGGGACGTTCACTTTGCTCATTTGGTTTAAAGGTGGTGTCTTCTAGGTTTCTCATCGTGAAATTACTATTCCCTTGTTAATTAAAATACTTTGAGAGTACTGCCATGCTCTTCCTTTATTAACTTTCATGAGCTACTTTTAACCTTCATGGATGATTCATGCCTAAATCAATTATTAGTATTACTTCTACAACAGTTGCCAAGCAATGCCATCATTTTTTAATTTATAAAAGTTCACAGCCTGAAATTTGTCCCATCGATTTTTTTATTCACTTATTTATATCAGCATGGACCCTTGGGTTCCTATTTTAGTCAGTGTGGTAAACTCTTTTACTATCATTATTTATTTTGATGCTCAAATAATTCCAGATTTGAGTAGTGCATGTCCTTTCAGGTCGGCTCTTGTGTAACTTCTGATGTGGTCTCATGATTTTTTTTTTCACTTGTTTAAATTGAAGTATAGTTGATGTATAGTTTACATGTTATAGGTGTACAGAATAGTGCTTCACACTTGTTAAAGGTTAAATACTCTATTAATACAAAATAGTGACTCTACTCCATGTGCTGTACAATATATCTTTGTAGTTTATTTTATACATAAGAGCTTATATCTCTTAACCCCTTACCCCTGCCTCGCCCCTTTCTCCTTCTCTTTCCCCATTGGTCACCACTAGTTGGTTCTCTATATCTGAATCTATTCTTTTTTGTTGTTATATTTATTCGTTGTTTTTTTTTTTTTCCAATTCCACATATAAGTGATACACATTTCTGAGCACTAATTATCCTCAATTTATTCATGTCCTCATACCCCTTGCATACAATCAATATCCTGGCTCCGTCAGCCTTGATGGCCTCCACAGCCTTACCTCTCAGCCCACATCTCCTCAGCTCGGCCGCTGACCGACCCTCTTGGTTCTGACTGCCTCCTTAGTCCTGGATCCACAGGTTACCCCAACCCCGGCTGCCTCAACAGGAGGGAAGGGAACCCAGATTATTTTTTAAAGAAAAATACGAGGAAGAAAGAAAAAGACAAGGAAAGGAAGAGGAAGAGGAGGGCAGGAAGAAGAACCCAGCCTCCCTCTTGAATGATTATTTGTGAAAAATCCTGGGCGGGGGCAGGGAGCACAGGGCGCATCACTTTCCCACAGCACTTGAAGACACTCCATTATATTTTGTCTTTTCTCACTGCTTTAGAGAAGTCTGCTGGCGAGATTAGCTGTGGTTGTTGCTTTAGAAAGCTGTCTTTTCTCTCTGATTGTTTTGAAGATTTTCTCCTTGAGCATTATGTGCAGAGGTTAAGAGCACAAACTTGGGAGCTAGATCATCTGGGTTCAGATCTCGGTTTGGCCACATAGTAGCTGAGTAACCTTAAGAAAATGTAGTAACTTCTTTGTACCTTATTTTCCTCTTCAATAAAATAATTGTGAGTTACTATCCATAAATGAGTTAATATGTATAAAAAGTTCTTAGGAGATAATCTGGCACAAAATGACACTGTATAAGTGCTTCCTAGTAGTACTAGTAATGGTTGCCATTGCAGTGGTCCGTATCATACAGAAGTTTAATTTTGATTTATTTATATTTATCTACTTGGGACTCGGTGAACTTCTTCTATCTAGAGATTATATCTCACTAATTCAAAAGAATTCTCTCTTTCCAGAACTCCAATCTGAAACAAGCTTTTACATTAATTTCTGGGCCCATAAAAATAGTATAAATTCTTATCTCAGAACCATCTATAGAACAAGCTTGGAATTTCCATTGTTCACAAGACCTTTTTCTTCCATTCAAACTCCCAGCCTAGGCTAACACTATCACTTATCGTGGCCAATAAGTAGGGTTTTTTCTAGTACTTCTTTCACTGAGTGGGCACTTTTTAGGTTCCAAAATTTATATAATGGTCTTAGTTCTAGCTAACTGCCTTGAATATGCCCAAACTACATTTCATGTAGGTGCATGGATTTGTTGTTGTTTGGTCTCTAAGTTGTGTCCGACTCTTTTGCCACTTAATGGACTATAGCCTGCCAAGCTCCTCTGTCCATGGGATTTCCCAGGCAAGAATACTGGAGTGGGTTGCTAATTCCTTCTCCAGGGGATCTTCCTGGGTCAGGGATTGAACCTGCATCTCCTACACTGGCAGGCAGATTCTTTACCACTGAGCCACCAGGAAATACTTAGTACCTAAATATGAAGGTCTGTAACATTCTTATATGTACAACATTGGCATTGATGATTATCCTTTTGACAGAAATTCTGAGAATTGGAACTGACCAGTTCTACCAAGAGTAGGATGAACAACAAAATGGTTTATCATTGTGGAATCTGAAGTTAGAAAGATGTAAGTTCAAATCTTGACTTCATCACTTAATAACTATATCAATGTGGGGGAAAGAAGAACACTAACCCTTTAAGTTCTGTTCCTCATTTACAATATAGGAGTAATAATAGCTACTATTAGGACAAATATAATACCTACTAAATGTTTAGCATAGCTCCAAGTCCAGGGCAGCTTTGATAGCTGGTATTACTGTATGCAACAATAAGAAATAAATAAAGATTTATTTATTTGGCTGCGTCAGGTCTTAGTCGCGGCTCGTGGAATCTTTATTGCATCATGTGGGATATTTGTGGCTGTGCATGGACTCTCCAGTTGTGGTGTGAGCTCAGCAGTTGAGACACATGAGCTTAGTTGCTCTGTAGCATGTGGGATCTTAGTTCCCTGAACAGATATTGAACCTGGATCACTTGCATTGCAAGGTGGATTCCTTCCACTGGACCACCAGCGAAGGCCCTGCTGTTATTATTTTTAAGTGTTTCTGTTATTATTTTTATTCAATTTTGCTTCACACTGTAAAATTACCACCTAGAAAGACTGTATCTACATACACACCTACCAAGAGTGTGTATTTCTAAGTCTTTCCAGTCTCAACAATAATAGGTCTTGTCAATCATGTTCAACTTTTCTAATTTTATAGATGGAAAACATTTTCATCTGCACTGATTGGCAGTGTGGTTGTACATCTCCTAGGTTTATTGCTCACCCATGGTGGTTCCTCTGTGAATGACCGTTAAAGATCTTTGCTCATTTTCCTCCTGGCATATGTATTTGTTTCTTCTTTATCTGCAAGAATTCTTTATACATAAAATAAAAACATCCTTGAGTATATTTTGCTTGGTGGTTACAATGAACAAACTAATACTGAAAGCACTATTTTTTTTTTACAGAGGATGAATTCACTGACATATCACTGTCAGAATAAACCAAAGAAGTCTTCAGTGATGTACTTGCAGTGGTATTGGTTGTTACCAATCTTGCTTGCCAGACTCATATGAAGATAGCATATGACCTCATCTTTCTTTCTAAGTCAGACTTGACTTCATCTTTCCTAATCAGCACAAAATTCTGTTTCTATAGGATGTCCTAGAGAACATAATAATAATTTTAAAAAAGGAGGCCTTGTTTAGCATACTAACATTTACAATTACTTAGGATATGTTCAGAGTGTACAGGAAGATCTGCTACATCTTAATTTTTCTTTTGCTTGAAAATAAATTCACCCCAAGCTTTTAAAAATTACCTTTCTGTCCCTGCTAGGTAACTCCACTTCTTATATTTCAAGAGAGTTTCAAGAATTTCCTTCCATCGTCCCATTTCCAGATCTAGCATCTTGGTCAAATTTCTCCTTACCCATGCCATTCATGATTTGATAGATTTCTACTTTGCAGGCCAAAGAGTCCTAATCTTTCACTTTGTCCTTATATGTCAATTCCTCTTCCCTTCCTCCTACTATTCTGATCATTTTATAATGAATTGGTAACCACAATAATGAAATTTACAGAGAAAACTAAATTTTGAGATGCTGCCATAACTAATGGAGTCAGAGAAATGATGAAAAGAGCTTTAATGAGGTTTGAGGTATGGTAGGAATATTACGGATTGAAAATCAATTTGGAAAATGCTGTCAGCTTCATCCACAGGGGGGAAATTACTTAAACACACACATCTAAAAGGGTAGGAGTAACTTTGAAGGCAATGAAGAACTGAGAATTATTTTATAATAGAGAAAAAGAGGGGTTTTTTTCCTCTATCTTCTATCGCTATTTTGCCATGATTAAAGGTGAGCTTCCCTTGTGGCTCAGCTGGTAAAGAATCCACCTGCAATGTGGGAGACCTGGGTTTGATCCCTGGGTTGGGAAGATCCCCTGGAGAAGGGAAAGGCTACCCACTCCAGTATTCTGGCCTGGAGAATTTCATGGACTGTATAGTCCATGGGGTCGCAAAGAGTTGGACACGACTGAGCACTTTCACCTCACCTCAAAAGTCTAAGTAGGTAAATATCAAATACCTTGGGTATTCAAATTCTGGAGGGACTAATAAATAATTAGCATTTGACTATTATAACTAGTTTACCCTTAACACTACATAATCTTGAAGGTAAAAGAGTTTTATGGCTTCTTTGCAACATCGCATACAAAAACACTGCCTAATTTTGGTCATCTCATATAACACGTTTTATCTTCCTCAAGAGAAAAAACTAAATTTTGTGAACTCTGAACTGATGGATATTTTACAGAAGAACATATCTTTACCATAAAACCATTTATGCCATCTACTGCACATACTGTAAAGCACCATATATATCAAAGAGAAATTACTGTTTAAACAGATTATCAGGTCGTAGAACAATTAGAAGTTGCAGTTCTCTTAAAATAACTCTAGTGAGACCTGGAAAACTGCTTCAAGTCTGGGCTATTTAAGCATTCAACAGATTCTCTGTTTTTAATCTTTGAAAATTAGATGAAAGCTATGGCCTTTCTCTCTAGAAAAATCCATATACAATTACAGAATACATTTTGAGTATAAATTTTCAGAACGTACTAGGACTCCAAGTCTCCAGGCTAAAAAATTCTTTCTCTAGAGGAAATTTGGTTTTTAGGACTATCACTAAATACTTCATATGCAAACCAATCAGTTTCTACCTTAGGCACGCCATCTATTTCTTTTGCAGCATAGAAGAATTAGAGCTTCACTGTAAGTTTCACCTTATCCATAAACTCTTCATTAGTGCTTTGCAGAATAAAGCCTTGTCAGCCTCTAAAACTCACTATTGATGCAGCTTCTACCTGATCTCCACTCTCAACTACAGATAACTTCCAAGGAAATCCCGAGTGACTACACTGGAAACCTAATAATTTGACAGAGCAGCCTTTGCAGTTTGACACGTAAGCAGCCAATGACCACTGATCTGCTTGGTGCTTGGTTCCTAGGACCCTTCCTAAAATGCAGTTCTGGTCTCTCATGTATAAACTTGGTTCACTTTGGTGATTCTTTCCAAACTGCCAGGATAACTCAACGTATGCAAAAGTCATATTATCACAAGTGAGGCTGAAAGTATGCCTGAAAAAAAGAAGTCAACTTTCTAGCTCCAAGTCTCTTTCACAGCATATATACAAGTTTCACTATTAAAGGGGCGAGGGAGGTGGGTTAACTTCCAAGGGTAACAGATACACATTTATTCAAATCCAAACACAATATATTCCAAGATCAAATATAATTTATTGAAGCAAACAGCTATTGTGCCAGACTATAAATTGGCTACCTAAAGGCCACTTTGTCCTCTTATATGCTAACAGAACTCTGTTTTCTTTAGAACAACATGTCTAATCCTGAATGTGACTCATGAGTAGTTCAAACTAGTCATTTCCAACCAATATGAGTCTTTTTAAAAAATACATATATTTATTTACTTATTTATTTATTTGGCTGTGCCAGGTCTTTGCAGCACGTGGGATCTTGGGTCTTTATTGCAGCATGCAGGATCTTTAGTTGTAGCATGAGAACTCTTAGTTGCAGCACGTGGCATCTAGTTTCCTGGCCAGGGATCAAACCCAGACTCCCTGCGCTGACAGCACAGAATCTTAGCCACTGGACTACCAGGGAAGTCCCACCAATATGAGTCTTAAATGTACCATAAATAGAGAAGATATTCCCCCCCCAACCCAACTCTCAGGGCAGAAGGGCAGGACCTAGAGCAGCAGGAACACTCTTTTTGCCCCTAAGATGGTACATTTCTTATGAGTGTCATGAAGGGAAGGGGTCAAGAGGCATAGGTCTAAGCCAAACTCTGTTCCCTTTGATACCCTACTTGTCTCCTTTCCTTACAGCTAGCAGTAACCCTGTGATTGAGATCAGGCCAATGAAATATTAGAGCAAGTCTGCTGAGAACCTCATGGGAATGTTTGTTCTTACAAAGGGCAGAAATAAGAAGAAAGCTTCCCAGCAGTGTCTTTCCCCTTCCATCCTACCTTGAACAAAGGCATGGTGCCTGAAGCTGCAGCAGCCATCTTGCTACCAAGGGGTCACAAAGCATGTACGCTGAAGCCTTTTGTGTTTGGAGCCAAAAAAAAAGGTATTTTAAACCTATACATTTGCACAGAGTCAAAATTTCAGCAGTTCTGAAACTTTGAGTCTCAACAGAGGAAGGAAGGAAGGGAAGAAGGAAAGAAGAAAGAGAGAAGGACATCTCTTGTTCCAAGCTTCTTCACCTTTAAAATGAGGCATTTATGTTTTCCCACTTATGTCGAGGAGGAAAACATAAACATAATAACACAAACATAATAAAACCTCTCTGGGGGTCCTAAAGTGCTCTGAGTTCACAAAAAGAGGGTGTTTTGACACCAGGATCAGTCAAGTACCAGTCCAGTACTCTGTAGCAAGGTTAACCAACTTCTGAGACCAAAAAACAGAATGAACCAAAATGAGGGTAGAAATAATTCCATGAATTGTGGTATTTCCTCTAAAATGTAAGTCTGCTTAAAATTACGTAGCAAATGTTCAAAAATATCTCAGCTCTACCTTTTAAAAATCAAGACCCTTAATTATAAGATTAGAGAATAAATGGTTTATTTTTCTTAAACCTTCTTATCCAGTAAGGAATAAGGAACACACATGCAGGCACTTAAGAAATATTTCATGGTGCTGCTAAGTCGCTTCAGTCATGTCCAACTCTGTACAACCCCATAGACGGCACCCCACCAGGCTCCCCCATCCCTGGGATTCTCCAGGCAAGAACACTGGAGTGGGTTGCCATTTCCTTCTCCAATGCATGAAAGTGAAAAGTGAAAATGAAGTTGCTCAGTCGTGTCCGACTCTTAGCGACACCATGGACTGCAGCCTACCAGGCTCCTCCGTCCATGGGATTTTCCAGGCAAGAGTACTGGAGTGGGGTGCCATTGCTTTCTCCAATTTCATGGTGAGGTTGATGGTAATGACAATTCAAAAGCCACTTTCACATTTATTTGTCTTTAGTGGCTTTGATTATAAAAAAAATGAAAAAGAAAAACAATTGCCAGTTTCTGTTGTTTCATATGTCCCTTAAACCTGTGAGTTATCTGTTCTAAGACTTTTGTTTTTCCATACAGAAATATAAGTCATTCACTTGCTGGAATAAAACTTACAAAATGAAGTTAATTTTGCTTGTCAAGTGCAGATAAAAGGAAGAAGGGGAAGAAACAGTTTAAATGTAAAAGGCACCTTTTCCCTAACTCCTGAACTAGTTCACACAATACAATGAATAATTGAACTGCCTGAAACTTCATACATCCAGAACGCTGCATGAAGACCAGCGGCATTTTCACTTCAAATTTGTATGGTCTTTAGTCAACATGCTTCATCTGCATTTCTAACACCTGCTTCAGTCAGCTGTGAAGGAGGCTGTTCTCTCTATGGCTGTCTTTTATCTCCATTCTGTCCCTCTATCAAAAAAAAAAAAAAAAGCATGATAGAATATAATTACTTGGCCTAAAAGAGATAGGAGGAACTCACATGATCTTCTGAAAGGTATCCTCCTTTATCTTTTCCAAAAAGTAATTTAAAAACAAGTTACTAATCATCATTCTTCATTGTACACATCTTTAAACATTAATTTTGTACAGCAAAAATAACAGCATCGCTATTTCTCTGCAATGAGTATCTGTTTTAGGAGCAAAGTAAAAAAAATTAAATGCAAAGACTGATAAAGTCATTTGTAACATATTTCTTCTAAACTTATTATTGTGCTGTTACTAAAATGACACTCTTGTGTAAAATAGCTAGATAGTGGGAAGCTGCTGTCTAGCACAGTTAGGTGCCCTGGGATGACCTAGCAGTGTGGGATGGGCAAGTGGGAGGGAGGTTTGAGGGGGAGGGGATATATGTATACATAATAGCAGATTCACTTTGTTGCACAGCTGAAACTAACACAACATTGCAAAGCAATTACACTTCAATTTCCCCTTAGAAAATGATACTCTTTAGCATGCATAACATGACCTAGGTTAGTTTTGTATATATCAACATCAGTTAAATTTGACTATCTTTTGTCAGCTACTCACATTATTCATCCTGTATTAAACAACTTCGTCTGGATGATTTAAGTAAAAACCTTAAGAAGAACGAGGTTCTCTCATAAAGAAATTATCTTAGGAGAGGAGAAAAAATGGGGAGTAGTTGAAGAAAGAACTGGACTAAAAGGGAACATTTTCTGCTTTATCACCTTTCTGCTATTTTCCTTCATAACTAAAATTAGAATGTGACTATTTCATCTATTGTTCTTTTCCTGACTTGAATGTAAACTTCATCTACAAGGACTATGCCTGACTAATTTACCACTATATTCCTAGTGTCTATCTTGTCCTAGGCATACAGTTAATACTAAGTAAAAATTTCTTAAAGAAATGAATTTAAAACTTTCTACCAGACTGAACAGAAAGGGATCCTGAAGGACCATTGAACTTCTCTACAGGGGGAGAAGGTATCTCCTTTAAGTCTTCATTTAATAGTCCTAGAATCAGTATTCTCATTCCCAGTGAAAGCAGTAAATCATGCATAGTTGAGAAAACAATAGAAAGATATTAAGCAACTTCCAGAGAAAGAATCATGTGATAATTCAAAGGATATCCAAACTTTAGGACTACTTCAAGGAAACAAAGCTAAACTTTATGAGAAAAACAGATGCATGGGGAAATCCCATTAAAAGGAAGGAATGTGCGTCAGGATGCAATACTGCAAAGTCCAGATCATAGAGTATTTTAAAAGAAAGAAACTTTCACTGCCTTCTATAACTTAAACTATCCTCTGGTTTAAAATGAAACTCCTTCAGCTTCATGATATAATGGAAAGTAGACTGCATGCAAAATAATAGGGACAGAATTCTAGCTGAGTTTCTTCTCTTTACCAGCTAGGTAAGTTTGGACAAACCAACGGACTTTTCTGGTGAAAGTAATAACAGCTAGTTTTGGTTAATTTACTAGTGTGCCAGACACTCTACTAAACATTTAACGAAGAATATTTCATGTAACCTGCACAACACTACCCAAGGCAGATACACTTGCATCCATGGCATTATGTTACGGCAGCTCAAATTAACTAATACACCATCTCATTTAGATTTAAACTCAAAAACCTTTCAATGGCCCACAAAGGCCCTAACCATATAACCTGGCCCCTTTTACATATCTGGACTTATCTCTATTGCCCTCCCTATTCTGGCTCTTTTCCTGTCTGGCCCTTTGCACTTTGTGTGCACTCTCTTTATGCATGAGTGCATGCTAAGTCACTTCAGTCACGTCTGACACTTTGCAACCCTATGAACTATCGCCCACCAGGCTCCTCTGTCCATGAGATTCTCTAGGCAAGAATACTGGAGTGGGCTGACAGGCCCTCCTCCGGGAGACATTCTCTTTATATAGACACTGTTTCCCAAAATATTCTCATAGCTTCCTCCCTCACCTGCTTCAAGTCTCTGTTTAAACATTCTAAATGAGACTGTCACTTATCACCTTTTAAAAAACTGCAGTCTCTCTAGTTTCTTGTCTTTCTCCCTTCTTGCTTTACTTTTCTCCATTTCCTCTATATGACATTTAAGTAAAATACATAGATTTACAACTAAAATATACAATATAAACTAATATATAATAATTATATGAAATATATGTTTATTCATAAATCTATACATTTTAGTTGTCATATTCCCTCACTAGAAAGCTAAGCTCATGAATGTTTGTCTGTTTTATACATTTAGAGTATGTGCTCAATAAAGCACTCACTGAATGAATGAACTAGAGACACTCAAGTATGTTTATATGGAAGCTGCCTTGAGGGTGAAGAAGGTAGCATGGGGTGAAGCAGGAGGCAAGGTACAGATCCTACAGGGCCTTGTAAGTCATATAAGGAATTTTGGTATTTATCCCAAGAGATACTGAAGGATTTTAAGTAGGAAAATGACCTATCAATTTAGATCCTTCAAGATCATTCTCAGTGCTATATGTGCTGTGCTATGCTAAGTTGCTTCAGTTGTGTGAGACTCTTTGCAATTTCAAGGACTGTAGCCTGCCAGGCTCCTCTGTCTATGGGGATTCTCCAGGTAAGAATAATGGAGTGGGTTGCCATCAGAGAATGGAATTTGTGTTATTCAGTCGCTAAGTCGTGTCTGACTCTTTGCAACCCCAAGGACTGCAGCACGCCAGGATTCCCTATCCTTCCCCAAGTTTAATCAAACTCATGTTCATGGATTCAGTGATACCATCCAACCACTTCATTCTCTGTTGCCCCCTTCTCCTCCTGCCCTCAATCTTTCCCAGCATCAGGGTCTTTTCCCTAGTGGCTCAAATGGTAAAATAATTTGCCTGCAATGCAAGAGACCGTAGATTCAATTCCTGGGTTCTGAAGATCCCCTGGAGAAGGGAATGGCTATCCACTCCAGTATTCTTGCCTGGAGAATTCCATGGACAGAGGAGCCTGGTAGGCTACAGTCCATGGGGTTGCAAAGAGTCAGACATGACTGAGAGAGAATGGAATGGAATGGGCCAAAAAAGAACTGGAAAAATCCAAAGCAACTTCCATTTCCAGGGTTAATGCATGGTTTCATGTTTCTTTGTGCAAGGATGTATACACCCTTAACGCATGCTGATTGTAAAAAGAATGCATTGCTCGCCTTATCACAATTATATTTGCAAAGCTACCGATACTATCTCTCAAAATTTTAATGTTTCTTAAAGATTTTTATTGGAGTATAGTTGCTTTTCAATGTTGTGTTAGTTTCTACTGTACGGCAAAGTGAATCAGTTATCAGTTCAGTTGCTCAGTGGTGTCCAACTCTTTGTAACCCCATGGACTGCACCACACCAGGCTTCCCTGTCCATCACCAACTCCCAGAGCTTGCTCAAACTCATGTCTATGGAGTCAGTGATGCCATCCAACCATCTCATCCTCTGTCGTCCCCTTCTCCTTCTGCGTTCAATCTTTCCCAGCATCAGGATCTTTTCCAGTGAGTCGGTTCTTCGCATCAGGTGGCCACAGTATTGGAGTTTCAGCTTCAGCATCAGTTCTTCCAATGAATATTCAGGACTGATTTCCTTTAGGATGGACTGGTTTGCATCAGCTATATGTATATACATATTCCCTCCTTGTTGGATTTCTTTCCCATTTAGGTCACCACAGGACATTAAGCAGAGTTTCCTATGCTAGACAGTAGGCTCTCATTAGTTATTATTTTATTCATGGTATCAATAGGGTACATATGTCAATCCCATCTCCCAATTAATTCATTCTATCTCCCTTTCCCTCCTTGATGTCCATATGTTTTGTTCTCTATGTCTGTGTCTCTATTTCCTTCTGAATAAGCCCTGAAATGAAAATGTACTTATATAACAACTTAAGAAATTCTAATTACTCAGTCCCTAGTGCATAATGTAGTCAGTACTTTGAGCCTGCACAAAACATTTCTCTGAACAAGGTGCATGAAGGTTATGAGGAGCCTAATTTTCTGAGATTCTTTCAGCTACAAATTTGTCTAAGAGCTTGGGTAGTACAGGAAAGAAGATAAGTGAGAGAAACACTGGTGATTTAACCTCCAGTGTTCCCTTAAGGACAAACATTTGTCACCTTGACAGCAAGGTGAAAGGTTTGCAGCAAGTGTGCTTATAACAGGGCTCACCCCACTCTCTCTTCCCAGGGGACCAGTGATTTCTGACCAAGCATGATCTGAACAGATGACGATGCTGACGACGAGCCACAGGAAAGGCCAGCGGAGGAAAAGAGGTTGAGACCCACATAACTCAGAGTCTCAAACTGAAATGCTACTCCAGGGACCACCACAAAGATTTACCATTTGCTGCTCTTCTTCCTAAGGTTCCACTTGAGGCTAGAGTAATCAACCCTATAAATTATCACGGAACATTCTAACAGTGTCCCATGTTAGCAGCCTAGATTCCATTGCTAATAATTATGAGCCTGTTACAAAGCTGAAGTAGGTCCTAGACATACATATCTCCACTTTCTATACACATCTCTCAATTCCTAATTTGAATATGAAAGTCTGCTGCAGGCTTAAATCAGGTGCTAAAATGAGCCTGATTTTTACTCTCAATGAATACACATAACCCAAATTAGCATTAATGTCATGACACCTATGCATCAAAAAGAATAATAGGATCTCTGTTTTGGTCTATGAGCTAAGCTGTTTACACTATTTTCAAAGTGAAATAGGAAGAGATATTTTGAAAGCTGAGTACTTCTTAAAAAAAGAAAGACACTAATTTATATATTAAATTTATTAATTTAGTATTATTTAATTTCAGGAATCAGTGGCATCTCTTTATGTCTCCCTTTGATGAATGGAACTTTGGCTGTGATACACTTTGAAAGAAGTGAACTGAAATCACTATAAAATCAAAATTGAAGCTATTATCCATCCCATTTGAATATTTATTCACTACCTAATCATCACTGACTCGAAGTACTGTCAGATGGGCCAAACCATTTTTAAGAAAAAAATAAACTATACCAATGAACTCACACAAACACAATTAATAGAAAAGTTAAGATTTTAAAAATGTACCAAAAGCATATGGGAGTGGAAGGGAGTGGCAGAAGAGAGGTGGAGACTGGGATACAGAAAGGATGAGATCAGAAGTCTTAAAAAAAAAAAGAGGGAAGGAATTAACGGTCAACCCCAAAGAATCTTTATGGGTTTAAGATCCATGTATCCTGCATTCACGAAGGGAAAGCAGATTCCACCCATATCCATCCCTGGACACTAGCCTTTGGATGTCCCAATACTACCATGTAACTAACAGGTACCAATCCAAACTTAATCATCTCGCTCAAAATTATTCCCTTGCTTAAATTCCCTGTTTTTCTTCACGACACCACAGCTTTAATGCTAAAATCTTTGAGTCTCCTGCCTATGTTCCTTGCATTTCCTGGTGTGTCTGCCATAAAGATATCCCAAACTCTTTCATGAAAAACTGGACCAGGAAAACAGTGAGCTGAGTTAAGAATCACTGAAGCTGAGAGATGGGTCCTCACCACTCATTAATATTATCAGATCTGCCTTGCATAAGTTTCAGAGTCTCTAATTTAAAAATGTTGTTAATGTTTTTCAAGGACCATAGGTTCAGGCAAATATTAGAGACTAGATGAAAAGACTCAATACAGGATTATGGTAGAAGGTTTTGGCCATAGGGATGAGGAGGGTCAGGGTGTCTAAAATTAGCTAGATAATACAATAATCATAGCAGCTACCACTTATAACTCTTGCTAATGTGCCAGACACCCTGCTAAGCATCTCCGAGATTTGATCTTACTGAATCCCTTTAACAGTGCTTGGAAGTAAGGATCCTGAGTTCAAAGCTTGGTGATGAGGCTCCTGTGTTAGGGCCTTCATATAGTAGGCACTACATTAATATTAGTTGTCTAAGTAATTTAATAAATGGCTAAGAAAATTTTTCCTTTTTCTTTTGTGTTTGTGGTTCTTTCTCTAAGAAAACTCAAAGGCTCTAGCCAGGGCCTTCATCACTCTTGGTCTACACTCAGAGTGGTGTACATCAGTATTTCACACACAAGCTCACCAACAAGCACACTGCTGCCAGGCCTCTGCTCCTAAGACACCATTTCCAGTGGGGTACACTCCTAGAAGATGCCTCAGTCATGTCTCACCAGGTGTCAAGTTCAAGTTTTGCTTCCCATTCAAGGCTCTCACATAATTTCCACCAGTCACCAACAAGAACTGGCTTAGTCGAGTAAACATCTCTTTTTACTTTATCTTGCTTACAACTGCCCATTCATTTATTTACTCATTACATATTTTTAAAGATTTTTTTTTTGATGTGGACCATTTTTAAAGTCTTTATTGAATTTGTTACAGTATTTTTTCTGTTTATGTTTTGATTTTTTGGTATTGTGGCGTGTGGAATCTTAGCTTCCTGACCAGGGATTGAACTCCCACCACACACTGCAGGTGAATTCTTTACTGTCTGAGCCAACAGGGAAGCCCAAGAATACTGGAGTGGGTAGCCTATCCCTTCTCCAGGGGATCTTCCTGGCCCAGGAATCGAACCGGGACCTCCTGCATTGCAGGCAGATTCTTTACCAGTGGAGCTACCAGGGAAGCCCAAATTTACCATTACATCTACATAAAGAAAGAGAACAGTGAGCATACCAGGCCCAGTCTCTGCCCTTGCCAGGCCACATCCACTCTCAGGTTGACCTTCTCTGTTTGGGTTGTTCTCTATTTTTAAGATCTTACACTGAACATCCTCCAGGAATCCTTTCCTGATCACTTCCCCCCTCTCTTGCTCTCCTTTTCTGAATTAATGGTACCACACATTTAAGCACCTGACTATAGTTTTTCTTGTTTTTCTCCTAGTATTTTACTTCTGCTTGTCTCATTTCCTCCATTACACTAAGTCTCTTAAATTAAAGACACTGTCTTATACTTTTCTTCATCACCGACTGAATGTAATTCAGCTGAATTCATGGATATGGATATGTCCTTAATAAATAGCTTTTGGGAAGAGTTAAGAATACTAAACTCTCTTCTTTTTTTCTTTTTTTGGAAAGAGCTTAGAATACTAAGTCAAGCTAACCATAGACCAAGATCTAATTTATCCTTGCAAATAGAGATATAAGAAAATCTCTAGGGAAGGAAGATGTGTATAAAAGGTATAGTTCTGTAAATGAAAAAAGAAGAACAAAAAATTTCTCCTGTATGGCATATAACTGTTTCCCAATCATGTGTGATACTTCAGAAGTTCTATGAAATGTCAGGGTTTTTTTTTGTTGTTTAATTCATGTATTTTGTAGAACATAATTTGGAGACCATACCATAGGGCAAATTTAATAGGGCTCTGCTAAGACGTCAATAATATTGATAAAAGTAAATGAGGTCTTTACTTATTTAACTTTTTAAAAAGAACTATTTTCAATGGAAACAAAGATTAATATTCTATATGTAGAGACCATTTTCATTTTCACTATATAGAGACTATTGTGTGTATATAGGTATCTTTTACATTTACTTTAAAAAATATTACTATAGCTTAATCATGTGTAAAAGTGCAACTAAAAAAATCTAATAAATGAATTTGCAGATTTCTCACATCAAATACACCTTTCTTTCAGAAACTCATCTTCAACTATAACAAATATTAGACCAGGCCTTATACCAGGTTTTGTCTACAAGATGCTAACATCATAGCTCATCATTAACTAAGCCTACTAGAAAGACTTTTGCACACAGAATTAGTAATAGTAAGATCTCCTTAGCCTTAGTCTGGAATGAACATCACTATATTCTCAAATTCTGCTTATTCTGAAAGACATCCTCTCATACCATCCCTTCTGGGAAACAGTCCCAATCGTCCATACTGCAGCTATTCTTTTACATGGACTTTTGTGTATATTTGATTACTACAGCGTAAGCCCTATAAGAGCAGGGTCTGTGCCTGGAGACCTCTTGGTACTTCTCCCAGCAGTTACACTGAAACCACTACCTTGAAAGTACTCAATAAAAAATGACCTTTTCTAAAGATAAGAACAATTGTATATAAGAATATGAATGAGTAAATATATATTTGAGTGTAGATACATACTCTCCAAGAAGTTATTTCACAAGTCTACCAAGCATATAAAAATTCCACAGGTAGAAACTATATATGGGGTCGCAAAGAGTCAGACACAACTTAGTGACTGCACAGCAACAAATATATATATATGTATTTTACTGATAAAGAAATCCAAAATTTGAAATCATGGACCGTGTTAAACTACTATGTACAAAAGAACAGTCTTATTGAACATAATCTTTCAAATGTGCAGGGGGTGAAAGTAGATTTTTTAAAATTCTAAGATTTTCATGAGAACAGGCACTATTAAATGCAGAAGAAGACACACAAGTTAAAAATAAAATCATATCCCAGCCTTGAAAATGCATTGACTTTCAGGCACCTAGCTACAACATTATGCTATTTTCTAAAGGACAGCTCTTTATTTTCCTGGCATTGTTAGCATTTCTTAATGAGCTTTCTTAATTTATCAAAATAGCACACTGTTGAAAAAGAAAGAAATCTACCATTTCAAACAGTCAAAATTATAATACAACATTTAAAAATGTTTTGATTCTACATGAGTTTTTTTTCTAAGACTTCAAAGTAAATAGTCCTGTCATTAACTGAAGGAGAATAGCCAATGAAATTCATAAGCACTCTTTAATAAACAGAGTACTTAAGTTCTGGATACTTAACCAACTAATAACAACAACAAAATCCCTGTCCAGCTGAACATGTGTACATGACCAACTTCAAATTCACTAGAGAAGATTGGAATAGTAAGTTGGGCTATATTGAAATTAATAAACAAAAATGAAGATGCATAAAGATATCAGACAGCAAATTATATTAAAATAGATAATTGCAAACTATTTTGTCAATGAAACATCTCTTTAGCATTGTCCAGTAAAACTTTCTGCAATGATAAAAATGTTCAACATCCTGCCTGCACTGTTCATAACAGCAACTAGCAGTCACATGTGGTTACTGAATCTCTGAAATGTATGACTGAGGAACTGAATGCTTTTTCAATTTTAACTAACTAAATTTTAAACAGCTGCATGTAGCTTATGACTACCATCTCAGTCAGTTTTAACTCTATAGATGATACAAAATGGGCTTTCATATTTGTATTCTTCCCTCTCTGAACTTGGAAATAAAGGAAATGCCTTTACAGAATAGACAGGCAAAATTACTTTAAAATATTAGGCTGGTTTCAACATCAGCAAGATTTCACTTTAAGGTATGGCAAATCTGTAGAAGGGGAAACCAGTTGGCAATGTAAGCAGTGAGAAAGTACCTTAAAGAACACCTACCTAAGAACCATCTAGGAAAGAAGATTTCTGGATCCAAATGATGGACCTGTCTGTTTCCAAGGACAACATAACCCTGGTTGTAGAGCTAGACACGTTCACTTAAAACAGCCTGACAGAATCAAACTGGGAGTTCTCTACCTACTTCTCCTTCCTCTACTTCCATTCCCACCAAGTAAACTTATTAAAACATCTTCTTATGTGAATTTAACCATGAGGCAAGAAGGCATCAACCCAAGTGCCTAAGCACTTCTCATAATTATTTTTCTCACTCTCAATTAATAAATTGGCAATCTGCTTGATATCTGAGTGTGATTAATGTGAGTTCATTCCTGCAAGCTGGAGCCACAAAATCAGTTTCTGAAAAAAGACCATACTAATTTTACAAAGTATATGTCACCAAATTTCTGGCAATGAGGAACTTAGTATCTTAAAAATGGATTATTCAAACAGACAGTGAAAAAAAACAGTAATACTACTGGGTATGACTCTGCTGAGGGGTGACATTATGCCAAGAAAACGCTTAACCCAAGAAAAGAGATCTCAGATCTTTGAAGCATCAGATGTGATTTACAGACGAGATAGAAAAACTTCTTTTAAAACTATATGGCAAAAAATAAAAATAAAACACATAAACTATATGGCACCCAACTTCTTTAAGGAGAAAAACTTGCCCTTCTATTAATAGCTTGTTTGTATTTCTATAACACATATCAAAGTATGTGTTAGGTTACTCACTAAATACAGTTTCCATGTAGAAATGAAAAATTAACAGTATCTAGGAAAACTAAGCCAGATGTGCACAATGCTACTTGAGATTTTCATTAGTTTATAAAATTTTTGTCACTAATAAACGCTTAGTGATTGTGGCATCATGTTGATAGAATTTGAGGGGAAAAGGCAAACATGATGGAAGATTCATTTTAAGACTGATGATTGTTGACATTGCTCCTTAGAGAGATCTTGATGCTACTTTTCAAATATACCTTGAAACTTCACACACACACACACACACACACACACATACATACACACACACAAACCAGCATTCTGTTACAAGAGGAAGTATTCTCCTAATATAAATACTTTCTACTGTTACATACTTAGGTCTTTTCTTAAAACCACTTGTCTGCACTGGTGGGAGATTTTATTCCATTTTTTTTAAGAGTTGGAAATTTAACCTTTTGACTTCAACAACCGTTTGACTTGAAACTACATGAAATATGGATCCAAAATTCTATAGAGACATATAATGATACAGAATCAGGATCCAACCATCTTTGAAGGAAAACACCTATGAATTAAAGAAAAAAAAAAGCAGGAAGCCTCTACATACATTTCTCTAATGCTTTTCATTATTTCTACTCATTTTTTCCTCTTTAGTTTAAAGAAGTATTTAGACATTAATGAAGAGCAGAAAAAGTAACATATAAGTCTACATGGGGGGGGCAGTGTAGGGGACAGTAAAGAAGAAATAATCTTTCCTATTGCTGATTTTATTTATTGAAAAACACTAAAAATCTCTCTGTCCTGCTCCAAATTCGTATACCTCAGCAGATATTGATTAGGAATTCTAAATGGCTTATTAGGATACTGTAACAAATATAAATGGCACAAATGTATTTTTTAGATTACCATAAGAAAATGGAATCAACTCTCTCATGAACAAATCATGTCTGATTAACTATATATCTCTTCCTTTAGTATCTTCAAATTCTCTCCTTTTCTCCATTATATAGAGGTGTAACTCACTCTCTAAAGCTCCTCTAAGCCAGGCACACCTTCATGATTTTCTATATCTCACTTAGCAAGTTTTAACCTCTGACAAGATAATAAAACCAACATCAAAGCGATATTCCGAATCGTGAGCCTACCAAGATCGAGTGCAGATAGCTGTAACATGATGCTTCTGAAGAACTGCACTAGCTTTCACTTGCTATATCATATTACAAGTTCAAGCTATCTGCTTCCTCATCATCACCTTGGCTTGCTTTCTTTTTCCTTTTTTGGCTATTTCTATTTCCTAAGTACTTCTATTGCCTCTCAGATACAGACTTGATCTCATTTTTATACACCATTGAATTGGTTCCTCCATTTTTCATACTTCCTTGTATTTTTACTTCTTCTCTAGGATGTTACACAATTTTTTTCCAGCGTTGCCTAGAAATTTAATTCTCACTTGTCAATTTAATTATATATTTCACAAGTTGTTAAAGGATAAACTTTAATGATAAAATCATTTTCCTTAATGCCAACAGTACAACAATTCTTTTAAAACCTATATAATGGCAATCACTTATTATATTCTCTAATAGATAAATCTCCAGCTCTTTTAAATATATATATATATATATATATAGTAATCAAACAGCAATTTTTCATGGAAGAGTTTCTGATATTTAAAATAAATTATTTGAATGATAATAGCATATGGGTTGGTAATCTATTACATAGAGACAATCTCCCCTAATCTACTCACAGGGAGTTATTAGTAGAAAATCTTACAAATTATCCAATATCAAATTTAAATGTGGGAATGAGTCTGTATTCCCATTCTGAACCAACACTGTGAATGTAAAACAACACAGATTTCTATGGCTATAGCATATGTTTTATTAAGACTAAAAGCTAACAATTTAAAACCATGTTAACATAAGTAAGAACAATTTGGTGGATAAGCAATTAAAGTGATATTGGAATTTTTGTCAAACTAATTTAACATGTAAGTGTAATAATGAGCATGCATTTAAGTGTATAACACTTAATATATACATAATATATATATTTTACAATCTTAGATACATGAAGAAGAGAGGTTAAAATAACATTCATTGAATGATTTCTATTTATTCATTTGACACATACTTTTTAAGTGCTTACCATGTTCCAGGTATAAGTGCTATGGACACAGAAGTGAACCAAAGCACCTCCAAAAAATACCTGCCTTCATGGAGCTTTTATCTGAATAAGGGGAGACAGACAATAAAAATAATAAACAAATGTATCCATTAGAAGAGAAGTATTTTAGAAAAAATAATAAGAACAGGACCACAGGAAAAGCCAAAGGTGGGGAAAAGATCAGAATTTTAACTGTAACTATATCAACCAGTTACAATATAGATGGAAAGTCCCAAGAGCTAAATTCCATAAAAGCTAAATCCCAAGAGCTAAATGACCATAAAAGAAAAGTTAGAGAACTTGCTGGAAGGGTCAGATAGCTTTTGAGAGATGGATAAGACACGAAAAGTATGAGAATAGTATAAGCAAAGAGGTGGGAGCCCCAGATGTTAGAGGAGAGGGAGGACAAGAGTGAATCAACAGTTAATACGAGAATGAAAGAGGGTGCTAGAGAGAGAGCGAGCGTGGGGTGCACGGAGAGAACTCCAGAATGGCCAGCTGGGTGCTGGGCAGTTCAGAACCACTGAGGCACTGGGGCATA
This sequence comes from Giraffa tippelskirchi, assembly GCF_054371585.1. Taxonomy (NCBI): domain Eukaryota; kingdom Metazoa; phylum Chordata; class Mammalia; order Artiodactyla; family Giraffidae; genus Giraffa; species Giraffa tippelskirchi. Next base: position 56,053,757 of record NC_137285.1, read on the forward strand.
GGCATGGCATATGAAAGTAGTACGTAAAGACAGTTTATCTCACAATAACACAGAGGATGGTGCGAAAGAAGATAAGCTGCATCGCGTTGGCTCCTGAGAATAACCAGAAGCACAATAATGTTAAACATTATCCCTCCTAAGTGAATGGATAAAAAGAAGAATACAAGCTTTCAAGTGAAAACCCAGAAACACTTTAGAAAATAATTACTTGTAAGATTATTGCTTGAGTAGTAAAAAAAACTAAACCACAAATACTGACCACTACACCAAGTGCCTGTTAGAGTAAAACTATAAACACAGTGGGCATTTTTAATTTAACTACCTTACTTACTAGAAACATCACAGAAAAAACTACCCAGGAAAAGTAAACAAGTACGTGATTCTTGAAAATGAAGATGTATAAACTGTAAACTCAGAGTATGACCATCAGTGGACATGTATAATATGAATCAATATTCATCTCATGAGTCTAGAGATCTGTGACATTTTGCCTTTAATTTCCAAGAGTCATGTTCTTATCATGAAGAGATCTTTTTCCCTGATGACTACAGCCTGTTCAATTGAAAAGTTAAAATCAAATTGATCAAGGTTTTTTAAAATCATACATTTTATTTCTTTAAAGTCTTCTATTATTTAAAACTCTAAGAGAGCTATTCACCTTACTCAACAATCCTCCAAGTAGAAACATTTTGCTGTTAATGTGTCTGAATATTTGCAAATTAAATTGATAGAGATCAAAAGGAGGTTTCTATAATTTTCAATCACTCTGCTATGTACATCTCCAATTTATACTTCAAAAAAATAATTTTATCTTAGGTAATTATATTAATGTCATGGGTAATATCCTAAGACAGAGGAATAATTTTTAACAGTCATGAATACTGATTTAATTATTTTCAGGGACAAGCATATATGTCACTATGTAGATATGAGAGTATCAGTACAAAGATGGACTTACATGGGGAAAAAAACAACGGTAGGAACAGTAACAACAGAAATGGACCTCTTTAGCCAATGATATCTTAATCAGGTAAAATACATTCAAACTGTTATTTGTATTTATTGAACCTTGAAACAACAAGCTTTACTTTTAAACATACATATGCATTTTGACTATAAAGCCAAAACTAAATATGAAAAATGTGAAGTTTTATCTGACATTGTGATTAGGAAAGGACTTTATAAGTATAAAGATTATGGAAAAATCCATAAAGAGAAAGGTAGACACATTTGACAGATATAAACTTATAACTTTAAACTTCTACAATCATATACAAAATAATGAATTCCAAATCACATACAGCATCATATACGAACGTTAACTCAAATGAATCATAGATCTCAAATGTAAAAAGCAAAAGTTATAAAATATCTAGAAGATAAAGAACTTTGTGATTTTGAGCTAAACAAGAATTTCTTAGAGAACACAAAAACCATGAGCTATAAAAGAAAAATAAATGGATTTAATTAAAATTTAAAACTTCTGCTCTTTGAAAGACACTGTTAAGAAAATGAAACGACAAGCCATAGACTGAAAACACTTGCAAAAGATATATCTGATAAATGACTAATGCTAAAAACATATTTAAAAATTCACAATCCAATTGTAAGAAAACAACACCATAAAAAAATGGACAAGAGATTTGAAGAGACACTCTCAAGAAGATACACAGATGGTAATGTGTGCATGCTAAGTCGCTTCAGTCATGTCCAACTCTGTTCGACCCTATGGACTGTAGCCCACCAGGCTCCTCTGTCCATGGGATTCTCCAGGCAAGAATACTGGAGTGGGTTGTCATTCCCTTCTCCAGGGGATCTTTCTGACCCAGGGATCGAAACTGGGTCTACTGTATTGCAGGCAGATTCTTTACCATCAGAGAGGCCCATACATCTATGAGAATGGCTAATATAAAAAGTACTGCCAATAAATGCTGGAGAGGGTGTGGAGAAAAGGGAACCCACTTATACTGTTGGTGGGAATGCAAACTAGTACAGCCACTGTGGAGAACAGTGTGGAGATTCCTCAAAAAACTGGAAATAGAACTGCCGTGTGACCCAGCAATCCCACTGCTGGGCATACACACTGAGGAAACCAGAATTGAAAGAGACACGTGTACCCCAGTGTTCATCGCAGCACTGTTTATAATAGCCAGGACATGGAAGCAGCCTAGATGTCCATCAACAGACGAATGGATAAGAAAGCTGTGGTACATATACACAATGGAATATTACACAGCCATTAAAAAGAATACATTCGAATCAGTTCTAATGAGGTGGATGAAACTGGAGCCTATTACACAGAGTGAAGTAAGCCAGAAAGAAAAACACCAATACAGTATACAAAACCATATATATGGAATTTATAAAGTTGGTAAAGATAACCCTGTATGCGAGATAGCAAAGGAGACACAGATGTATAGAACAGTCTTTTGGACTCTATGGGAGAGAGTGAGGGTGGGATGAAATGGGAGAATGGCATTGAAGCATGTAAATTATCATATGTGAAATGAATCCCCAGTCCAGGTTTGATGCATGATACAGGGTGCTCGGGGCTGGTGCACCAGGATGACCCAGAGGGATGGGATGGGGAGGGAGGTGGGAGGGGGGTTCTGAAAGGGGAACACATGTACACCCATGGCGGATTCATGTCAAAGTATGGCAAAACCAATACAATATTGTAAAGTAAAAAAATAAAAAAATAATTAGGCCAAAAAAAAAAAGTACTGCCAGCAAAACCACTACAATATTGTAAAGTAATTAGCCTCCAATTAAAATGAATAAATTTATTTTAAAAAAAAAGTACTGCCAGTATCAAGGATTGGCCAGCAAATAAAGCAACTAGATTCCTCAAGCATTCCTAGTAGAAAAGTAAAATGGTACAATCACTTGGAAAATGATTTGGTGACTTTATATATTAAACATATCAGTCATCCCTCAGTGTCTGCAGGGAGTTGGTTCCAGAAACCCCATGGATGCTAAAATCCACAGACACTTGAGTCCCTTCTATAAAATGATGTAGTATTTGCATGTAACCTGTGTATACCCTCCAATGTACTTTAATTCATCTCTCTCTCTCTCTCTAGTTGCTAAGTTGTGTCCGACTCTTGCGACCCCATGGACTGTAGCCCGCCAGGCTCCTCTGTCCATGGGATTCTCCAGGCAAGAATACTGGAGTGGGTTGCCATTTCCTTCTCCAGGGGATTTTCCCGACCCAGGAATACAACCTGGGTCTCTTGCATTGCAGGCAGATTCTTTACCAACTGAGCTATGAGGGAAGCCCAATTCATCTCTAGATTACATATAATCCTTGTTACAATGTAAATGTTATGTAAATAGTTGCTGATACAGTAAATTTGTTTTTCTTTTTGGAACTTCCTGGAATCTTTTTTTTTTTTTCCTGAATATTTTTTATCTCTTTTGGTTGAATTTTTGGATGTGGAAGGTGAGGATACTGAGCGCTAACTATGCTACAATTATGGGAGAAGGCAATGGCACCCCACTCCAGTACTCTTGCCTGGAAAATCCCATGGACGGAGGAGCCTGGTAGGCTGCAGTCCATGGGGTCGCGAGGAGTCGGACACAACTGAGCGACTTCACTTTCACTTTTCACTTTCATGCATTGGAGAAGGAAATGGCAACCCACTCCAGTGTTCTTGCCTGGAGAATCCCAGGGACAGAGGAGCCTGGTGGGCTGCTGTCTATGGGGTCGCACAGAGTCGGACACGACTGAAGCGACTTAGCAGCAGCAGCAGCCTACTATTTAATAATAGTTTTCAAGAAATTAATTTTTAACACAGTGTTCCCACAGAATAAGTTATATATTGTAAGGTACTTTTCTAAGTGAGCTTCTGATACACTTAAAAACTGAATCTAGAATCTGATATGCTACTTTTTAAAAACACCTACATTGGCAGATAACCAAACAAAATCCAGTGTTTTTTGTAGTTGCCAAAAAAAAAAAAAGTTTTCTTTAGTATTTGGAAGTGCTAATCTTCTATGCTAATCTTCTATTTGAAGTTTTATAGTTAAAATAAGTGGTCTTCAACCTCCGTGGGGCCAAATTATCATTTAGGGGTGATTAAAAATCAGGTTGCCTTGAGAAACACACTACGATGCCATTTAAATCCAGGAATTTCACACTTCTTGATGCCAAGACAGTGCATTTAGTTAGTTCAATTTAGTTAGTTCTAAAACCTAGTCCAGAGCCTAGCACACAGTAGGAAGTCCACTACTTATTAATTTGCATTAATAAAACTGATATAAGGTCACACAATGTCATGCAGTGAATTGAGCTTTAAAAAAATTTTGATTTCTTAATTCCAAATGATAGTCTACCATTTCTAACAACACATTGATTTCTAAAGGTGCTAAATGCTTACTTGGCAACCTGAGTCCACAATGGAGCCTAGATATGTAACTTTGCTGTCATCCTAAAGACCAGTAGTTAAAGAGAAGGTTCTTTTTGGTTGGTAGAATCCACTAGTTTAAACAGTTTATGCATCCTCAGATGTCCTCTGCTTCTTTGCCCATGCGCAGATTTGTTGCGGCAAGGCAGTGAGATCTGAGTCAAAGAGGTATATGAAGAATGGAAAATTATTACCTCATCCCCTTGCCCTGTCTTGGGACTTGATAGTCTCACCTTAAGAATCTGTAATGCTGATGAAGACAGGAAATGTAACTGACTCACTGTACTACCATCCACAGATCCCCCAAATATTAGCTTAATAACTAACAACTAAGTTAATCATGGTAAATTTTTAGCTTGGAGAAACAAAATCCAAAAAATGAGAACTATCTACCACATTATCATCATTTAGTATTAATAGCTAGTGGGTATCTCCTACTAATGGCTATAGACCAAACAGTTCTGTAGTTTGGCTGAATTCAAATCAAGGAGATAGTCCTGCTTTTAACCAACTACTAAGATCCTGTTTCTTAAGGGCCCTTTACAAATATCCTGTCTCTCCCCCACCCAATTTATATTTATTTACTTTTACCTAAATCTATATAGCAGCAAATACTTCTCCAGTTTGGAAATGGTGACATTTTAATAATTAATAAAAATAAAAGTGAAAGTACATGGCATTTGTTAAAGGGTAATAAAATAACTTCAGTCAATTGGCTAGTTCTACACCAATAGATTTCTTTAAATAGTAATGAAATCATTGCTTTAAAAAAAATCCATCATTATTAAAAGAAAAAAAAAAAAGTTGCCTCAGCCTCCACCAAAATTAGATTTGTAAGTTGCTGGTCATTCCTATAATTAAATCTGTGTCACAAATTTGCAAGAAAAATGGTCACTGTGACTAATGCATTTACTTGCTACACAAGTCCTGTCAGATGGCATAGAGCATTATACTGCTATAATGGAGTAGGTAAGGATTCTATACATTTTTATGAAGTAACAAAGACCATTTTTTATTTACAATGACTGTACTTCACATAAAAGTTTGTTTGAGAAACGAATGCAAATACAGCTATCACAGGGTTTTCCTTACTCAAGCAATTCTTTTACCTCCACAAACATGCTTGGCACACAGGCATACTGCTTTTCTGGTCACGTTGCCAGAGTCCCCGATTCTGCTCATTTCCTCATCTGACCTCCTCAAATGGTTTTAAGTCACCTCTTTGCTGAAATGATTGAGAAATGACCCTAGAGAGCAGTGCTTCCACGGTCTTAGAAAAGTGTAGCTCAAAGTGGAAGTCAAAGCGAGATAACTTAAACAATTCACAGAGAATTAGTGATAAAAGTTTCTTTATAAAAAGTCTTTTTCAGTCCTTCAGATGGCTGGAAGAGATAGTTCTTGGTTAGGTACCGATGCTAATTTTACTTCTTATCAAAAGCAGAACGGGCCGTTGGACTCATAGTCTTGTGTAGGCAGTGGAGTACAAATTTCTAATAGCTGTTTTCCATTCCATTTAATTTCAGCTACCTTCTGTTCACAACGAGATTAGTTTTTATTTGCTGAGCTGATGTAGACTTTTGCTTTAAAATGAATTTAAATTTTAAAAGTCAGTTTTATTTAATTGATAATACAAATAATATGTTGACATGTCAAGTCATAAAGGTGCCTGAAACTTGGAAAACATTGTCTTGAAAGCAATTCATGTCTTCCTTCTTGTCTTATTTTATTGTTACTTACTTTTCACATATTTATGTTTTATTTGCTTCAGTATCTAGAAAAGTGCCTTGAATCTAATTGACTCTGAGTATATATGGGTTAATTTTATACATTATTTTCCTATTTTGTGCCATACTGCTAATTGAACCAATGGTACTTTTTTAAAGAGAAAGTAGTCTAGTCTCAGCAATCCAGCTTCATTGTGTCCATTTACTCAAGGAGGTAAACAAATGAAACGCATAGCATGATGATGGATTTTGTTTTATAAAGGTAGAAACCAATTGTCTAAATACAGTTCATAAGTTATTTTAAAGCCCAGGATGGGTTATTTAAAGTTATTTAAAGCCCAGGATGGGTTTTATCAAGTCCTTAGGAATAAAATGATAAACTTGAAATAGCATCTTGAGATGCTTCTTGGACTGCAAGAAGATCCAACCAGTCCATCCTAAAGGAGATCAGTCCTGGGCGTTCGTTGGAGGAAGGACTGATGCTGAAGCTGAAACTCCAATACTTTGGCCACCTCATGCAAAGAGTTGACTCACTGGAAAAGACCCTGATGCTGGGAAGGATTGTGGGTAGGAGGAGAAGGGGACAACAGAGGATGAGATGGCTGGATGGCATCACCGACTCAATGGACATGAGTTTGAGCAAGCTCTGGGAGCTGGTGATGGACAGGGAAGCCTGGCGTGCTGCAGTCCATGGGGTCGAAAAGGGTTGGACATAACTGAGTCACTAAACTGAACTGAACTGAACGTAGTACTGAATATTGCTCAAAAATTCAGTTGCTTGCATTATTCGGTATCATGCATTTTAAACAAGTCATGAAGTTTTGCGGGGAAACTAAGATCTCAACTGAATGACTCGGGTTGCTTAAGATTTTATAAATAACAATTAAGGAAAAAAATCAGCCATAGTTTTCAGTATTGCACAAAATGAGTATTCCATAAACGTAAACTAAGTTAAAAATCGACATCCTAGATTTAGGTGAAAGGAAAGCCAAGTTAACAATTAAGTCTTGTATGGTACCACTCTTAACCTTCTTCATTAATATTTGAGGTTCTTGATCTGATTTTTAAAAACCAGTGTTGCACAACAATCAATGAGTAACAAAGTTAATGTGCTTCCTCTCTAATCATTTGGTGTGTGGCTGAGCACATTTTTGTACAAGAAAGGAAAAATAAAGGTGACAAACACATATTCCATGTTATTAAAACATGGCATTTATGTTTGAGACTTTTTTTCTTTAGGCAACTATAATAATAGTATCAGTTAATTCTTAAATTTTTCTATAAGGATGGGCAGTCATAGCCAATTAACCAAGGCAAAGAGGGAAGACAGAACAGTTGGGTAAGGGAAGAAGAATATGTGCTGGTTAGTTCCTTAGCTCAAGGTAAGCAGTTTCTTTTAACCCATGGTCTAGCATAAAAAGAAATACAATTATTCGTCTTAGAATAACTTCTGCTGGTTACAGCAGCAGCTATTTCAAAGGAGAATTACATAAAAGAAACCTATTTCCTGATATTTTAAATGAGATTTAGAAAGTACATAGTGATTCTTAAAGATCTTTATTAGTCTAGGTGTTATTAATTCACAAAAGTGACTTAATTTTGCTTAGGACTCTTTGCTGCTATTTCAGAACTCCTTACATTCATGTTGCCATGAATTGCTATAATGTTGTATAACATACTTGTTAGAAACTCAATTTGGCATATTGACTTTGTTACTCACTAGGGTTTCCCTTTGGAGAAGGAAATGGCAACCCACTCCAGTATTCTTGCCTAGAGAATCCCATGGATGGAGGAGCCTGGTGGGCTGCTGTCCATGGGGTCACACAGAGTCGGACACAACTGAAGCGACTTAGCAGCAGCAGCAGCAGCAGCAGCAGGGTTTCCCTTTATAAGATTAGGAGCTACCAAAAAGAATAAAATAGACTGAGGGATCTAAAAAGAAACACTTCTACTTTTTCCTTTTAAACTTTAACTTCTAATTCTTGAAGACATGGAAACACTGAAAGTAGCCTCCAAACCAAAAATGCTAACGGTTTAACAAATCATGTGATCTTTTTTTTCAACACAGCTGAATCTTTTAAAGAAATGATTCTTTAACTGGAATTTTTCAAAAAGTTGCCAGTATCTAAATCTGTTTTTTTTAAATCCTTTTTTGATGAGGAAGTAATATATGAAATGGTTGGACTTGAAATATATGGCTTGACAAAGAAATATATTTACATATATACATATAAAATTTCATAACATTTTCATTATTCAGGGTGGTTAACTATCAAATTTTATTAAAGTCTCATCAAGAGGGAAATCTCAATATACTTATTATGCTCCACAATTACTGTAAACCAAACAATTTAAATGAGAGGAGTAGATAATAACATTAACTTCTCAACTTAGAGCAATCCTCTGTGGCACAATTTTAAAATATTCTCTTGGTCTGAAATTTATGTAAATTGAATTCATCTATCACTAGTTATTACCAGCCTAGCTACATTTTAAAAACAAAGTTTTCTGTAACAATTAGTTCTTTAAAAACAGTGTTTTAATTAGACCTGGGACATTATTAGACTAGCTACGATAAATATGTATAGTAGTTTATTTGGTATATCTAGCTGTCTGAAGGGCTTCCCTGATGGCTCAGTAAGTAAAGAATCGGCCTGCAATGCAGGAGACACAGGAGATGCTAGTTCAATCCCTGGGTCAGGAAAATCCCCTAGAGAAGGGAATGGCTGCCCTGTCCAGTATTCTTGCCTGGAAAATCCCATGGAAAGAGAAGGCTCGCGGGCTACAGTCTAAAGGGTAGCAAAGAGTCAGACAAGACGAGCATCAGCATGTACACATGATACCTGAAAATCAACAAGGATGCCCAAAGAGTTCTTCTTCAGTAATTCATCTTATAAAAGCCTTTCATTCAAAGTTTTAATGTAATCTGAAGGAAATAGCCTTCTCAGACTCTATGTTGCAAATACAAAAGAAACAGTCAAAACCAGAGAATAATCACTGAATCAGTATCTCAGAATTATAGGGCTTGGTCACAGATAACCTGTTTCTTAATTTTATAAATGTCCATGGTCATGCACCAACAATCCACGCTAGAACTTGGACAAAACCTAGACCAGTTATTTCTACTGCATGGTTCAAGCATTTTATATAGATTATCCCATTTAATCCTAACCTCAACTGTACAGTTTATCATTACCTCATTTTATATATAGGGAAGGTTTTGTGGTTAGTATAGTATTCAGTCAAGGAAGGATTTAAAATCCAGACCGTCTGACTCAAGAATCCATGCTACTATCCATAATCCTAACTTTTAAGCATAGACGGATGTTTTTCATATGTAAGAAAATATTCTAAAAAACACTCTAGCAAATACCACCCTTTAGGAGTAACAAAATAAAACATGAAGGTTATAGTTTGGAATTTTCTTCCTCTGAAATAAGTCATTTTTCCAAGCCCAACTCAAGCACCAACTTCTCCCTGAAGCTATCTCATATTACTCAACAGAGCTTAATCTCTTAACTGAAACACTTGACAATTGTTGTACACTGCTCTTTTGCAGAAAGAATGTCTCTTGTACATTCTTTTTCTTAGTTACAGAAACCCAATTTATAGCCCTTAGCAAATTGCCACATGTCCCAACCTCTCCAGTGGCTAGGTAGGACCGTAAGACTAAGTTCTACAATAAGATATTACTACAAGTATGGTGTTAGAATTCCAGGAACGCTGTTTAAAGAAAGCAGACTTAGGTTTGGGGAGAGCTCTTTCGTGCTTTCCCAAGGTAAAGCCCTTGCTATCCAGGCTGGAGCTCCAGCAGCTGTCTTGGACCATGAGGCTATGGATCCTGGAGGAGAAAGGTCTTTCTGACCATGAAGTTCCCATACCGCACTTGGACAGCCTCCTTCCAAATTTTACATAATAGAGAAACAACCTTTTATCTTGTCAAAGTCACTATTATCTTTTTTTTCAGGTAAATAAGCTGAATCTAACTAACTGTTTCAAGTTCTAACTGATTTAGTTCAAACTTGCATATAGTTCATAAGGTTTGTTGTAACTATAGAGGAGAAAAAAAAAGTGAAAATAGAATTATTTCTCTTATAACACTGGAACAAAACATCTCCATTCCTAACTTTTATTCTCAACCTTTCTGGTAATTTTCAGCTTTGGGAAAGAAAAAGGAAGGGAAGGAAAAAAATGGAATCACTTCTGCCTCTCTGCCACTGCTCACACCTTTTCCTCTTCTTTCTTCTTTACTAGCTAAGTCCTATCACATTCCAAGGTCCAACAGCAAAATTATTTCTGTCCAACCTCTCAACCCAGAGTTCATATCTGACAATCATATATCATCTAGTAACATCTTTTGTTTGATTTCTTAGCTTTTTGTATTTTTTCTTCTGTGGTACCTCCATAGAAGAGTGGGACGATGTCGTATTTTTTTTGCAACTCTACAGCTATCTGAAAACTACCTCCGTGTGTAAGAGATCAATAAATACTTATGATTGACTCATTAATGTAAAAAGGTGAAGAGATGAAAAAGAGCAAAAGACTAAGGAGTGAGAATGCATGACTTTTTAAAAATGAAAGAGCATAACAGAAATCCAAAAGAATCCCTAGAACAAGTTTGACTTCATTGGAATTTGTGAAAGAATTCGGCCTGGTAGAACAAATATCATGATATATTTATTGTTCATACAGTCAATGCACAGCTCAAACTGTACTTAGTGAGCTTGTCCTCCAGCTGAGGGACTGTATTTTGCTTTAGTTACTCAGACAATTGCCTCAAAGTTATTTTCTCACTTACACTAGGCATTTTAAAGAGTAAGAGATCCAGCTTAAGAAAACATGTTTTGATAGTGGATATATATGAACCCAACCATATTAAAAAACTGGCTTCCAACCAGGACATATCTTACAGACAGTATGTTATCAATTGTGACAACATTCAGAAAATAATACTTGGATACGTGAAATAATGATCACAAAATATTACTGAGTCTAAAATAAGTGGCTTCAGAGATCATTTTCATTAAGTAGACTTCATTATCTGTCTTCTAAAACCCAATAATAAGTATACACGATGGAGAATAACATACTGGGGAGGGAGGTGGAAGGGGGATTCTGGAAGGGGAACACATGTACACCAATGGTGGATTCATGTCAATGTATGGCAAAACAAATACAATATTGTAAAGTTAAAAAATAGAAAATTTTTAAAAAAAAGGAAAAAAAAAAAGAATCTAAGCCTATATTTCGCAGAAGGTCCATAACTAAAAGCTCTGTAACACTGGAACATTACAAGTTATACAGCACTATACAGAATTACCACCATGTAACAATTGTTTTAAAGCTTCAACTACACCTAAAAACATAAAATAACAAGTGACATAAAGAACATTTTAAACAGAGGTAATTGATATTTTGCCTAGCCTCATGAATCAGTTTATATACCTCACTGATTTCATTCTCATTTTTTTGTAAATCACTGCACCACATACCTATTAATGAGCTATATATCTAAAAATACAATATTCTAATCTGTTTTCATGAATTTTGAGCAAAGTTTTAGGGAGGGTATAAATAAAACCCTCAACTGACAGAAAACTCAGTTGCTTTCTCAGTCTTTCATAACACAAACCAAGTCTTTGTTATATCATCTGTTTCAGAGATAATGATTAAAAAATGCTAAAATAGGATTGTCCTTTTAATTACAATAGTTCTACTTATGAAAATGAATTATTTTAATCTTTTTATATACAATTTATAGTTCACATGTCAAAAATACTGTATTTTCTTGCAAATTACTCATTAGTTATTTCCTCATTTCAAATTTTCACATAGATTTCTCAGAAGTATCTAAGACAGTAGCTTCTTTGACAGTGAAATGCACAGAATAAATGACACGTCCACAAGTAAATTAGCATTCCCCTTCTGACCAGCTGGGTCATGTTTCCTTTTCAAAATCCTCAGTCCCACTGATACAAAATAATAATAATCTAAAAGACCTCATTAAATGATCAATATATTGACATAACCTCTATAAGGAGACACATAGTGTTTTAATTGATTCCTTGAATCCATTAAATGGAATATTAAACCCAAGCCTCCAAATTATATTGTAAGAGAACATGACTTTTATTTATTAACTAATTTTCTTTACAGTGTGGAGAATGATACATGACAGGATTCAAGAACATTTATATTTAACCAAATAATAAAAAAAAATAATGTCCAATTTTCACTAAATCTTTCACACAAACATCACAACAAAAGTTATAAAAGACAAATTAAATCATGTTTACTTACCAAAAAACTTCCAAAGGCTGAATTAAATATTGCAGCTGCCTAAAGAGAAAATAAATGGGGGAAAAAACTCACTGAAAGTAAACAGGAAAAGGAAAAGCAAAAACTATCATTCTCCCATTCCCTCAATATTCAAAACCTTAAAACACTGACTCTGTTAAGCAAAGTTAGTCACTGCTTACAATAATTGCCAACGGCCTGTCATTTACTAAGATAGATGAACTGCAGCTTAGGAATTCATAAATAATGGGTCTCAAAAGCAAGCAAAAAAGGCTTGCTGTGAGCTGCTTTGAACCTATATGATAGTACGAAAGAACCATCACCAATATCAAATCAAAGCCTTGTTGTTACTGATTTTGCTATCTGAGACTTAAAACAATCACAGGTTGATTTATTCACCCAAAAAAAGAAAGAAAGAAAAAAAAAAGAAGCCAAAGGAAAGAAAGGGAGGAAGAAAAGAAAGAAAATTCAAATTATTGGGAAAAGGAATACCAGAACTGTAAAGCAAACAAACATGAACTACTCTTCATGAGAAAGCATAAGTCTTAAGAGCTACACTCACAAAGTGAGATCTGTAGTTCTCATACAACACACATTAGAAATGTGAACCGTTGTTAAGCCCATGGAAGTTATTGCTACACCATTAATTCTAAAGTAGAAACAGGCAAGGAAAACTTCCATTTGGTGTTCAAAATTTGAAGAAGAAATATTTGACTTTGTGCTTACCTAAATATCCCAGGAATACATAGTAGATACACTAAAGTTCTTAGCTTTAAATCAATCACTATATTCCATGAAGCTATACCTGAATTCTGAAAGCTTCTCATGTGACTCCAAAAAGAAAAAAACTCGTATAATATCCAATTTGATGGGGGAGAAAAGGAGAAACAGAAAAAATAATAAAAGGCAGAAGGAGGGTTAGAGAAAGCCCATTGACATCTCCTGTAGATCCAGAGCAGAATTAAATTAAATTAATCATCACGGACATTAGCAGCCACATTGTAGTAAGAAGAGGATGTCAGTTTAGCCAACTTTGAATAAGGTCCAAAGCCAAGCTAAGAGATGCAGCTGAAAATGCCTTCTGCTCCAGAAGAGAATGCAATGAGAGTGCATGGGTAATGAGATCCTTGGCTCCAGAGAGCTTAGCTCTCCTATTCAAGTTCATAATTAATTCAAAGCTTTGATAATTTCATTAGATTTCTCCTTTGCTGGCCTTATCAATAAAAGATGGCACTGGACCACTGCTCCTCTGTGGCATCAACACAGGCACAGCTACAGACCAGGGAAACCTCTGCTCCCTGGCAGGGACAATGGCATATGGTCTTCTGTGTTGTACAGGGAGCAGAGGAAAAAAAAGATTCGGCTAAATAAAACATCACAGATGACAAAGGTAAACTATTTAACGCAGCTTCCTGTAATCCCACTATGGATGATTCAGGAAAAAGTTTTATGTGTGGAGAAAAATAAGTAAAAGTGAATAAACAAATGAGTTGTGGGGCAATCAATAGGGAACTCTGCCTTCCTTTCTATAAAAATGCACCTTTCCCACAATGTTTATTTCTAGACTCTATCTTATGCTTAGAACCAATTTCTATTTTTAGTAAATGAATGAGGTATTCCCATTTGGATTCCTCTTCTTTCAAATTTTTTCTTTTCAGTGCCTTTTGCCAATCTTATACTAGGATCACTAATGGTTTTTCTCCAGCATTACAAAAAACACAATGAACATCAGAAGGAAAAAGACTCAGAAGTCAAAGTAAAATAAGTATCAACTATGACTCATCAGATCAAGTTGCCATACTACCACTCCATCCTGTTCTTTTAACCCAAACCCAAGCAATATATTTTATGTGGATTGACTATATTCCTACATTTTATAAAATGATGGTGATGACAGTGATGAGATATCTTAGGTATCCAAAGATGCTGCAGGCCATCTTCTTCTTAGCTGTTTTCCTGACAGTCATGAAGAATTTGAAATCATTCACCATGCAGTGGGCTCTGATAACCATTGGTGAAACCGCTGACTAAGGTTCCGGGTAAATAGAGAGTTTTTAATTGATATATAAAGACATGCATATCCCTTGACTTAAAGGGGAATTCCCAATTCCTCAGCATGAAGTGCAAAGCCCTCCATGAACCTGTCTCCATCCATTTCATTTATGCTTCAAAATTTATATTCTGATAGCACCAAACCACTTGTGATTCCCTGCACTCATGCTGTTTCTTACCTCTTTGCTCTTTGGCCTGGAATGCCTTTCTGCCTTCCTCAACCCAGGGAACTCCCATTTATCTTATTGACTCAGCTTAGGCATTGTCATTCCAAGAAGGTTCCAGTCACCTCCTCCAACACACATACATCCACATTTCTAGGTGGCCTGAGTGTCCCCATGCTTGCTGCCACAACATCCTACAATGCAACTCAGTTCTGACACAATCTACCCGGAAATAGTATCAGATTCTCCAGGTTAAGGATTCAGGACCACAAGACTTTCGCCATTTCAGATGTCAATCAAAAGTCTAGGTTGTCACCTGTGCTTCTGACCAACTGGTTTTAAATCAGAGCTTCCCATGACCAGTCCAGTCTAGTTTGATTAATTTGCTAGAGCAGCTCACAGAACTCAGGAAAACCAACTGACTCACTACATTACTGCTTTATATTATATTACATAATTATTTTATATTATTAAAGACCATAACTCAGGAACTGCCAGAGGGCAAGGTGTGGGGAAAGGGAGTGGAGCTGCCATGCCCTCTGATCACACTCCTCTCTCATCACGTCCAGTGCTCACCAACTCAGAAGCTCTCAGAACCCATCCTTTAGTTTTCTATGGAAACTCCATTACAGAGCATGATTGATTTAAATGTTGGCCTTGGTGACTGAACCAAATAGTCCAATGAACCAATTCATTGGTGACTGAATCGACTGGCGAGTTTAATGACTGAACTCCAGCCCCACTCCCCACCCCAAGAGGTCCAACCTTCTACTCTCTGATCCTCTGGCAACCAGCCCCAGTCTCAGGTTAACTAGGGGCTTTCCAGAACTCTCCTAATTAGCATAACAAAAGACACCTTTCCAACTCTCTTCACTTCAGAAATCCAAGCATTTTAGGAGCTCTGTGCCAGGAATATATATTACGTATTTCTTATTGTAATCATGAGGTGAAGTCGCTCAGTCGTGTCCGGACTCTTTGCGATCCCCATGGACTATAGCCCACCAGGCTCCTCCAACCATGGAATTTTCCAGACAAGAATACTGGAGTGGGTTGCCATTTCCTTCTCCAGGGAATCTTCCCAATCCAGGGATCGAACTCTGGTCTCCCGCATTGCAGGCAGACTCTACCATCTCAGCCACCAGGGAATCCCTAATTGTAATCATATCACATTCCTATTGTGTAAATGTATAGATACACACACATACACACACATATATACACAGATAAGAATAAAAAACACTTTTTTCTAAAGGGATCACAAAAAAACCCCTTCTTAACGATGGTTAAATTGGAGGGGAATTGGGTGGGGGTCATTTTTTTCATTTTGTTCTGTCCCCTTCCTCTTTTTTTTCTTTTTAACATTTTAAATTTCTATTTCTGAGCAAGAAGATGCTGAGCCATTTATTGTTTGCATTTTAAATCTCTTTGTGTTAAAAAAATGTAATACATGTTTTATTTTTAAATAAGATTTCAATCTCTGGTTTGCACAATAGTGATATCTCTGCTGCCTGACAAACTGGAGGCTGAGAACTCTCTAGAACACACATCACCGTGCTGGGTGTACGAGAAGCCACAGGATGAACAGAGAGCATCTTCCACATGTACCTGCAGCATGTAAATACTTGGTTTTGAAAATAAACCAAAAATGCGCTTTTATTTTTATAGTAAAACAAACATGGCTACATACAAATTTCATGTCCTAAGATGAAACATGAGCCACCAAAGACAATTTGTTCTGAAAGGAAGACACTCCAGGATATGTGACTAGACTCTCTTAGGATATGAGTTTTCTGGAAGCCATACTGGAGAGGGTCTGTCTATTTTTAAACAGAGGATTTCATTTATTATCTCATTTGCTAGAATCAACTTAATTACTCATTCCCCCTCTAGAATGTTTCATTACAAGAAGAATTTTGCCTAATATGTATAAGATTGTCTCATCACTGCCTAGAACAGCATCTGACTTGTAGTAAATCCAATAAATATTACTGAATCAAAGAATGAATAAATAATTTTTATGTCAACTAGATGCCCTGAACAGTAACATTTTCAGTGTTAACTCAGCAACCCCATGTGCCAAGTACATACCTTGATGTAATCATGTTTGATGGATAATTTGACCAATGCTAAATAAAAAAGCTTGAATTGAGGTGGGTTTTTTTTTAGGTGGTTTTTTAATACTGAGTAGATTGACTTCCTTTATATTACACATTTTTAGATAATATATTGTTTTTAGTATCATATTTACTTGCTATGTAGTATTTCACTAATGTTTAATATATACTATTGCATGTCTTTATTAAATTATTTTGGAAAATTGAGCAAGTTTAATAACAAATTAATTTCTTCAGAATGTACTTGGAATTATTTAAAATAAAAAGGTAAATTTAAAAAGGAGGGAATTTCCCTGGTGGCTCAGTGGATAGGATTGTGCCTGCCAATGCATGGGACATGGGTTTGATTCCTGGCCCAGGAAGATTCCACATGCCTTAGAGCAACTAAGCCCATGATCCACAACTACTGAAGCCCAAGGGCTCTAGGGCCCAGGAGCTGCAACTATTGAAGCCCACCCTAGAGCTGCAGATGGAAAATACTAAATCTGAGTGCTGCAACTACTGAAGCCCACGCATCTGGTGCCTGTGCTTTACAACGAGAAAAGCCAAAGCAACGAGAAGCCCACACACTGCAATCAAGAGTAGCCTCCGCTAGCTGCAGCTGGAGAAAGCCTGGGCGCTGAAACTAAGACCCAGTGTAACCAAAAATAAATAAAAATTTTTTAAAAGAGAAAGAAACAAGGACATTCCTGGTGGTCCAGTGGTTAAAACTGTGCTTCCAATGCTGGGGGTGCGGGTTCAACCCCTAGTCAGGGAGCTAAGATCCTGCGTCACACGGCATGGCCAAAAAAAACAAAAGAAAAGAAAATAGTAGCTTTTATAAAAATAACAACAGGAAAAAAAAATGAATAGCATGGGAACAGAGAGTTTTCTAATTCAGGAAAACAAGCACGCCCATTGCTGAATGCCTTTAAACATTATGAAGTCCTACCAACAGTAAGCCCAAAACTTCACCTTCTGTAACTGCTGTGCACTGACCGTGTTCCATGCTCTGGAGTTACATAAACATGTGGTCCCTTTATAAAATGACTGCATTCCAAATATATGACACTGCTGAGTCCTACCCAACTCTTGTCCTCATAAAACTGTATCTATAATTTTCATAATTCTGGAACAATACCTCTATTTTTCTTTCCCTCATCAGTCTACTAAATTAAACAAACAAAAAAAATGAGATCCAGTGTTCACAATGAGTATGAATGATCTGTTGCAAATTAATTTATGAAACTTCCGGTGTTTGCTGTTGCATAACCTGCTTCCTTAGTCAACATACACAGCAATACTTAACGAAATGCTAAAATGGGACATTTATGGTTGTCTCTAAATTTCTAATAATGTTCTAAGTTAAAGAGCATGCTGCAGTAAGTGTCCCACTAGTATAAAGTAATATTCCAGACACACACATGCAGAGCTTATAGAAAGACATGAAAACTAAGTTGGGGTTAGGGACCATTTCATGGGCAGGCTATATAAGAAACAGCTAGAAGTTCTGGAGGAGATAAAAAGAAATTTCTAGGAGCAGCAGGTCTTTTAACTTTTTCCTCTTTCTCTAGAGTAGAAAGCTGACATGACCATCACACCTCCCAGGCTGGAGATGGATATTTACTGAGGGACAAAGTACAAGCTGGAATCAAGATTGCCGGGAGAAATATCAATAACCTCAGATATGCAGATGACACCACTTTAGGGCAGAAAGTGAAGAATTCAAGAGCCTCTTGATGAAAATGAAAGAGGAGAGTGAAAAAGTTGGCTTAAAGCTCAACATTCAGAACACTATGATCATGGAATCCGGTCCCATCACTTCACGGCAAACAGATGGGGAAACAGTGGCTGACTTTATTTTTCTGGGCTCCAAAATCACTGCAGATGGTGACTGCAGCGATGAAATTAAAAGATGCTTACTCCCTGGAAGGAAAGTTATGACCAACTTAGACAGCATATTAAAAAGCAAAGACATTACTTTGTCAACAAAGTTTCATCTAGTCAAGGCTATGGTTTTTCCAGTGGTCATGTACGGATGTGAGAGTTGGGCTCTAAAGAAAGCTGAGCGCCGAAGAACTGATGCTTTTGAACTGTGGTGTTGGAGAAGACTCTTGAGAGTCCCTTGGACTGCAAGGAGATCTAACCAGTCCATCCTAAAGGAGATCAATCCTGGGTGTTCATTGGAAGGACTGATGTTGAAGCTGAAACTCCAATACTTTGGCCATGTGATGTGAAGAGTTGACTCATTGGAAAAGACCCTGATGCTGGGAAAGATTGAGGGCGGGAGGAGAAGGGGACAACAGAGGATGAGATGGTTGGATGGCATCACCAGTTCAATGGACATGGGTTTGGGTGGACTCCGGGAGTTGGCGATGGACAGGGAGGCCTGGCGTGCTGCGGTTCACGGGGTCGCAAAGAGTCGGACACGACTGAGCGACTGAACTGAACTGAACTGAAAGCACTTGTTAGGCTGCCACAGGAGCAGAGTGTAGTTTGCGCGCTGCCGGAGGCATCATGGTCTATTCCCTGGGACTGCAGTGGGGCCATGGGGAAGACGTACAATGACCCAGAGACAGGTGCTCGTTTCCCAGCCAGAAACAGCAAAGCTGGGGGGGCTGTCAGGGACAGACTACAAGGGTAAGGCAAGGACAAAAGTAGGTACCTGGGCAAAGTACACTTCAATTCAGTGATGTGGCAAGATTCAATTGCAAGGGCCAAACAGGTGCCTCAGAGGATTGCCATCAAACCTGATTCATTGTGAGAGACCCTAAAGAGCTGTCTTCCAAGCAAAGAGACTCCAGCAATGAGAGATGAAGGGCTGTGTGGAGGGGTGGAGACTGAAGGTATGCTCTGAAGAACTCCTTCCCCTAACCTGTCCTGGAAAAAGAAATAGAAGGTGGACGCCTCTATGACACAGGCCCTCAGGGCCAGATTAGAACAGCGCCAATACCATCAGACTCTGTCCATCTCCCTTTAAGGAAAAAGTCCTACTTTTACCTTGGACTCTGAAGAGTAGGGAGGGTGAGAAAGTAAAAAAAGAGTGAAACAGACCACACTCTCCTCCCTATCTGTTAATTACCAAAAAAAAGTTTATATTTGTATCATATATGTAAGTATTAAGAAGCAAGTACAATTTTCTGTACGTTAAAAACACAGATTAGGGCCTCTCGCCTTCTGAGATGGCCTACACTCTGTGGAGTGTGTTTGTCCCGGCGCTGCTCTTGCCTTTTGACATGGACTGCATTCTCTGTGGTACGTATTGGTGGTGGTGTTGTTTAGTACCTAAGTCATGTCCGACTCTGAGACCCCATGGACTGTAGCCTGCCAGGCTCCACTGTCCATGGGATTTTCCAGGCAAGAATGCTGGAATGGGTTGCTATTTCCTTCTCCAAGGGATCTTCCCGACCCAGATATCGAACCTGCGTCTCCTGCGTCTCCTGCATTGGCAAGCAAACTCTACCACTGAGCCACCAGGGAAGCTCATGATATGTGTATCTCTCTAAGTAAATCCACTTCTTTCCTATCACTTTGTCTCTTCCTGAATTCCTTCTGCAGTGAGACATTAAGAATCTGAGCATGAGTAACGTCCTATCACTAGGAACAAAGAACCCCATCCAGGTGGAAGATGGAGGCTTCCCAGGTGGCTCAAACCGTAAAGAATCTGCCTGCAATGCTGGAGACCTGGATTTGATCCCTGAGTCAGGAAGATCCCCTGGAGAAGGAAATGGCAACCCACTTCAGTATTCTAGCCTGGAGAATCCCATGGACAGAGGAGCCTGGTGGGCTACAGTCCATTAGGTCGCAAAGAGTCGGACACAACTGAGAAACTAACACACACACACACACACACACACACACACACACACACACACCAGGTGGAAGATGGAGTGATGATATTGATCCTTCTGACTTCAATCAACAAAAGCTTGAATTCTGTCAACCCCGGTTTTCTGCTGAATTCTCTTCTGCTCAAGCGTTTTCATGAACATGTACGTACCCCTAGCTTAAAATTTCCCAATTTTGCAATTCAGGGAGACACTGCTTTGGGAAAAGTTCTCTGATGTTCTCCTTACTTGCTGCAAGTAATAAATCCTTCTTTCTCCCCAACCTCCCCAGAAAAACAAACAAACATAACCAAAGATTAGGCCTAGGTTGGAAAAGAAGGTAACTTGGTTAAGCTAGACTGCCTTGAATCATTTAATACTAGAAAGTTGAACTTAATTCCTAAATACACGACTGCTTTTGTAACAAAAAGTGATCAAAGAAACCTTGAGATCTGCCAGAGATGTCATCAAGTGAGAGAGTAGGGGGGGGAGGAGAGGTGTACGTGAGACAGCATTTCATGTATGTAATCTTCAAACTCACACCACTCAATAGATGATAATAACAACACAACATCTTAAATGGACAGTGGCGCTAAAACAAAACAAGAAGTTAGTCAAGGCCAGAGTGATCAAGCACAGGCTTTGAGGCTGAGCTCGCCCCGGTGATACTGATACACACGTATGAAGCACTGGGATGCACTGGCTTTGGCTGCAAAGGCTGAGGAGCAGAAAGCTGAGGCACCTGTGGCCGGCAGAACAGGAGGCTGGAGGGGCTGCCACCAGGCTTGAGCAAATACAAAGCTCTTCTCCAACAGTCAAGAAGGTAACATAGAGCCTGCATCAAGGGGGTGGGGGGCACAGGGTGAAATTTACTTGATTTGCCATTGATTCACGCATCACAAAGGAAGCATCTTCATTCTAAGAAAAGGCAAGACAAAAGCGGATCAAAGAACAGTGGAACTCTTGAGGCCCAGAAATAAGCAGATGCAAAACTTTTCTCTGGAGTTACTTCCATAATCCAGAACAAAGTAGATTCAAATTAAACATCCCCCACTGAACAGGAGTTTACAAAAAAAAATACAGACAATGTGAGAAAACTGTGCATGCCAGCAGCTCCATCCTAACATACTTAGGAAAAGGAGGGGAAATTGAGTTTTTCACAATATGCTAAAAAAAGAAAATATTACATAAATTAGAGACCTAGAATTAGAAGGCACAACAAAACAGAAGAAAATATGAGACTAACTCTACATCTTCAGAACAGGAAACAATTTTTTAAAATAAGACACAAAAAGTACACATGAAAAAGGAAAAGCTAGGGGTTGCCATGCAACAAAGTTCTGGCCAATGAGATAAAAATTGGTTTCCGCTTGATGGTGGGGCGTTAGGGAGGATAGTTTCTGGCATTGCCCTTCTCCCGTTTTTCCTGCCTACAGCGGTGAAAGCTGCCTTGCATCCAGAAGAGAAAGGCCAAGAGCAATGCAGAGATAACCACTCTAGTATCATTGAGCCACAGAACAAATGCCAGCCACTCCCACCACAAGGCATCTTGGTATATGAGGAAAATAAGTCCCTGCTTGTTTAAGCTACTTTGAGCCAGCTTTTCTAGTACTTGAAGCCTAACTGATAGCAACCATGGTCATAAACAAAGGCGTAACTAATAAAAGACTAATCAGGCAGATTAGATAAATCAAGACATAAACTTGAGGAGACTATTAAGTTTTATTTAGCATAATTTGTTACTATTGCATATGGCACACCACATCATGAAAAACCAAGAGAAAAAAAACCTGAATACTGGTGACAGTTGTTGGAGATCAAAATTGCATTATCCTACACTGGAAAAGTTCCTTAACTATGTCAATTTGTATCACTCCTGCCTCTGATTCACAAGAAAGAGAACTAGCCTTAATACTTCTTTCCTTTCTAAGCATAGGTTCAGTTGGAAAAAGTACAAAGACATAAAAGATTGAATTCCTTATCCTTGGTCTCAAATTAAACAAGGAAATACAAAATATTTTCTTTTTATTTGTAAGGTATTTTGCAAAATGCTATAGAAAGACCAAAACAGAAAAAAAGAAAAGCTTATAGTGTCAGTTTTAAAACTTATAATTGGCTAATAAGCACCTTAGTGGCTAGGACATTTTAGTACTGACTGCTTTGTTACCACTATTTTCCCTGTATAAATTTTGTAACAAGTAAAATTTGAGTTATACATGTCCACATTAACAGTTAAGTATTATTGAATCATACCACACAAAAGTAAATATACAGGACAGCAATTAAAATGCAAGTTGATATACCATGCTCAACATGAAAGAGGCATCCTTCATTTGATTCCATTATTTACATTGTATTTTTTAAACAGCAATGACTAAAAAGTAGAATACTGCTTTAAAATCATTGCTGAATATTTCTTCTCAACAAATATATCTAAATAAAGACTATAGAACTGCTACAAGGCATTTGCCAGTTAAACAAAAGATTATTTAATATGCCATTAAAATTCACTACCTTAAGGACCACTTTCATTCTGTGTTTTAAAAACATCACAGGAATGAAGAGAAGTCCATCTATACGCAAGTTTCGAGAAAATGCCATCTAACTGCTTTTCTGAGACTAAACAACATTTCTTGCCTATTTCTATGGGTCCATTTCTTAGTATCTGGAAAAAATTATTTAGCATCCTTAATCTTGAGGTGAATGGGGGGAGTTGCTATTCTTATTTGTAACTATTCATCTCAATTCAAGCAAGGAAAAAATATATTCAAGTTACTGTTTCTGGGTGCTAAATTGAATCAGGTGTCCTCTCCTCTTAAGAAAATTAAGTTGCTTTTGTGCAAGAGTGTTTTAATGAGAACCGAGCCCGCCGACAGTGATAAATGGGAATGACACCAGAGAGAGTGTGTAAGCAGGACAATACGTGCACGTTACAGTCTCACAGCCTATTTTTCACTGACTATTCTGAATGACTTCACTGTTTCTTAAGGGGCCTATTAATCTCAAATTTAGTTATTACACAACGTTTATTTGAACATATATTCTGCAGATGATGACAGTTAATAAAGGAAATCTTTCACAAGCTGTATTTTTACATATTGTTCCAACTCCAGCTCCCAGTCATTTGATGGAATTGATAGAATAACCAGCATTGTGCTGAGGCTTTAAAGAAAGAAAAAGGCACATATATTCAGATTCCTTGCTAAGCATATGGGGACTCTTAAATAATTGTTAAAATACATACCGAACTAAGGGATGGTAAAAGTAAAAGGACATCTTAACTGTTCCACAAAAATTGTTCAGTGTGAAACCTCATCCTTCTAAGATAAACCAGATATACCTTTGAACTTTTAAAGCTTTGGCACATCATACAAAATAGTTCTTGTACAAATAATACGCATGTAAGAAGGGGAGAGAAGACAAAACCAATTTTCTGGAGGTGCAAAAAGAATCAAGTAAAATAGCTGCTTTGATGTTTCGCCTTGGTAGGCTGTTTTGATAAAATACCGTGTACCTAAAATAGTGGCAATACCGTATTTATTTCTGGTCACCTAAAGGCTTAAGGACATGAATTTGAGCAAACTCCGGGAGATAGTGGAGGACAGAGGAGCCTGTGTGCTACAGTCCATGGGGTCGCAAAGAGTTGGACATGCCTTACAGACTGAAGAAAAACAACAAATGCTTTTGAGAACTGTTATAACATTTTCCTATAAACATATTTATCAGCTCAAATACCTTCATCTGGAATTCATATTGTGGCTCAAATTTGCTACTTTAAGTATAACTGCTTCATAATATTAGAACCTAATAACATTAGCAAAAAATATTTATACCAGTTCAAGATTTTTAAATCTGCCATATAATTAAGGTGAACAGACTTACACATTTTTAGTTTCATTCTTCTGAAATCTGTCTTCAAAGGTGTTCAATTTCAATGAAATCAGAATTTTTAAGTGAGAAAAGGCCCTTAGATACTATGACAATCCCTTTATAAATGAGGGAACAGAACTCCAGAGAGATAAAAGATCTTTCCCAAGGTCATACTGGCTAATGGCAAAGCCAGAAGAGAACTCATCACCAGCTGTTCACTTTACCCCTTCTATAACACCCACATTGCCCCTCTTACCTATTATTTTAAACAGATATTTGTAGCTTTATAATATAAAAAGGGCATACGCCAAAATACTCATAGTAGTTTTGCTGGGTTAACAGGATTATGGATATTTTTTCATTTGTGCTTTTCTCAGATTTTCAAGGTTTTTGTCCTGATTATGTATTTATTAGAAGAAAAGCATACAATAAATGTTATATGTTAGGGACAATTAACATTTTAGAGGTTCTCCTTTAATCTTGAGGTAAACCTTGAAAAATGCTGTGCTGGGGACTAAAAATTGGACGTCTGACCAAAAATTGAATGAAATTGAGGATAATATTGAGAAGAAACTATCTAAATAGTCTTACTTGTTATATTAATGCTGAATACATAGAGGAACAAAGTATGATTGTAACTCAGAATATCAACTGTTAAATTGAAAATATGCATTATTTATTTATTCATAGCTTATTAAACACTTGTAAATATCTAAGGAGAAGCTAAACAAAACATACTTGCAATGTAACACACAATTTGACATTACATCTTTTTTTAAATGTGAATTTTCTCAATATTCCTGAAGTTTAATTGAGCTTAATCTTTTGAGTTCCCTATGTCCTGCCAAAAAGGAATAAAGGTTCCTTTAATTATTCATTCATTCAACACAAATTTATTAAGCAGTGTATCACGCTAAGCCCTGAGAATACAAAAATAAATACCAGAGAGTATCTGCTCAGAGTTTCAGGCTAGAAGACAGACATCATAATGGCTATAAGAAGATCAATGGGATCAAAGTTATGGCAGCATAGAAATTAACTACTAAAATTTCCTTTAAAGTGGGCTTTTTCAATACTTCCTAGTGATATACAAGCACTTTTCTGATCAATTAATGGAAGCTCTATTTAATGCCAAACGCATGAACTAAGCTCTCAGCACACCAACAGAGAAATTGGCCAAGAATTCCCCTAACGCTTTGCTTAGAAGGGCATCCACAAAACATAAGTGACAACCTATGTCAAGCCATCTAATGTTTCTTGCAAATTTTAAACTCTAGCTACCTAACTCTGTTATTTCTGCTCTTTTCCATCCATTAGGTCTGAGAATCTCAGAGCTTCTGAAAAGGGCAATGGATCAATCCTGCAGCAATAACTCTCTCATCAGCTTTTCATTAGCAATAAAATAGCTTTCCTACCACCTTCAGGGAAATAACTTACCTTAGATTTTACAGAACTGCAGTGGACTTCTTCAGATCATCTAATCACAGCACTTTTTCTCAAAAAGGGCTACACTGAAATCACTAGCAAATAGAACCTACTATCCTATTCTTCATGACTTCAGGATCAGAGACTTCATAATCTAGTTTAGAATTTTAGCTTTAAAATCGATATTTTAAATCACATTTTTTTTTACTAACAAGTTTTTTCTTCTTCTGAATTAACTTCTGAGATCATCTTTCTATGTTAGGTCCCCTGAGAGGACTGAAAAACTGCTGTGTTGATGGTAAACAGACACATGAAATGATGCTCAACATCCCTAATTATTAGAGAAATGTGGCTTTCCTTGTGGCTCAGACAGTCAAGAATCCACCTGCAATGAAGGAGATCCAGGTTCAATCTCTGGGTTGGGAAGATCCCCTGGAGAAGGGAATGGCAACCCACTCCAGTATTCTTGCCTGGAGAATTTCATTAACTGAGGAGCCTGGTAGACTACAGCTCAGGGAGTCTCCAAGAGTCAGACACAACTGAATGACTAACACTTTCAATTTTAATTGGAGAAATGTAAATCACAGCTACAATGAGATATCACCTCACACCAGTTAGAATGGACATCATCAAAAAGTCTACAAATAAGAAATGCTGGAGACTGAGTGGAGAAAGAGCAACACCCCTACACTGTCGGTGGGAGTGTAAATTGGTGCAGCCACTATGAAGAAGAGTATGAAGGTTTCTTAAAAAACTAAAAATAGACCTGCCGTATGATCCTGTAATCCCACTCCTGGGCATATATCCAGAGTAAACCATAATTCAAAAAGATACATGCACACTTATGTTCACTGCAGCACTATTTACAATAGCCAAGACTTGAAGCAACCTAAGTATCCATCTACAAATGAATAAAGAAGATGTGATCAGTTCAATTCAGTTCAGTTGCTCAGTCGTGTCCGACTGTTTGTGACCTCATGGACTGCAGTATGCCAGGCCTCCCTGTCCATCACCAACTCCCGGAGTTTACCCAAACTCAAGTCCATTGAGTCTGTGATGCCATCCAACTATCTTATTTTCTGTTGTCCCCTTTTCCTCCCGTCTTCAATCTTTCCCAGCATCAAGGTCTTTTCCAATGAGTCAGCTCTTTGCATCAGGTGGCCAAAGTATTGGAGTTTGTTTCAGCATCAGTCCTTCCAATGAAGATGTGATATATATATACACACACACACACAATGAATAGATAAAGAAGATGTATTAGTGTTAGTCGCTCAGTCGTGCCCTACTCTTTGCAACCACATGGACTGCAGCCCACTAGGCTCCTCTGTCCATCGGATTTTCCAGGCAAGGATACTGGAGTGGGTTGCCATTTCTTTCTCCAGGGGATCTTCCTGACCCAGGGATTGAACCCTGGTCTCCTGCACTGAGGGAGATTCTTTACCGACTGAGCTAAAGATACACACACACACACACACACACACACACACACACACACACACACACACAATGGAGTATATTATTTACTCAGCCATTAAAAAGAATGAAATAATGCCATTTGGAGCAACATGGATAGACCTGGAGATTATCATACTAAGTGAGGTAAGTCAGAGAAAGACAAACATAATAAGATATCACTTACATGTGGAATCTAAGAAAATGA
Organism: Giraffa tippelskirchi; assembly: GCF_054371585.1. Lineage (NCBI taxonomy): Eukaryota > Metazoa > Chordata > Mammalia > Artiodactyla > Giraffidae > Giraffa > Giraffa tippelskirchi. The sequence goes on from NC_137285.1 coordinate 56,081,275, forward strand.
TACAAACGAACTTATTTACAAAATAGAAATAGACTCACAGACAGAAAATAAATTTCTGGTTACCAAAAATGAAAGGGGGAGAGGGATAAATTAGAATTTTGAAATTAACAGAAACACACTACTATATACAAAATAGAAAAACAACAAGTACCACTAAATTCAATATCTTGTACTAACCTATAATGGAAAAGAATCTAATATATATATATGGCTGAATCTTTGCTGTACAAAATCAGCATAGGAAGAAAATTAAATAAAGATGTGAACAGAAACTAATGAAATCGAAACCCTAAGGACTATAGAAATCAATGAAATCAAAAGCTGGTTTTCTGGAGGGGGGTGGGGGCGGGGAATCAAGAAAAACTTTAGAACATGGAAAGATTGCCATACTTTTTCTGTAAAGCGTCACTCTTCTATTTCATCCCAGCTGGTCTAACACAGCTGAACATACTGCAATACAATTCTGACATAACCACGTGAAGTTACTACAGACCCCACAAGCTTAAGGCTCAGTCTTCCACAAGACTGCCCTCACTTAAGATGGCAGCTGAACTTTCATAGTCCCCAAGCCAGTGGTTCCCCTGGCCCTCTCTAGTTCAATAATTCAATAGAATAACTCATGGATCTCAATGAAGGTGCTATATTTTTGGACATAGTTTTATATTAAGGATACATATGGAATGAGGTCTGGGAGCTTCCAGTCTGGGCCCCCATGGAGTCAGAGCACATCACTCTCTCAGCACATCAATGTTTTCACTAATCAGGAAGCATCACTGAGCTTCAGTGTCCAGAGTTTTTAATTTGGGTTTCATTATGTAGGCATGAATGATTAAATCATGGATCATACAATTGAACTCAATCTCCAGCCCCCTCTCCTCCTTTCCAGGAAGTCATGTGGCTAAAAGTTCAACACTCTAATCATATATTTGATCTTTCTCCTGACCAGCCTCCATCCTGAATTTATCTAGAAGCCCATCAGAGTGACCTAACTAGCATAACAAAGACACTCTAATCACTCAATAAATTCCAAGTGTTTTTTGTTTGAAGCTCTGTACCAATTACCTGGGACAGAGCTAAGATATTTATTGTGTTGCTGTGGTATAATAAGAAATATATCTAATCTCTGTCCCAGGTAATTAGTTTATGTGCCTAAAGAGTCAGACACAACTGAATCAACTTAGCACACGTGCACACTGATTACCTGGGGCAGAGATTAGACATGTTTGTTATATACCACAGCAACACAATAAGAATTTTAGGCTTTGTAGCTGATATGGGCACAAATTTTCTTTTTTTAAAACTTTTTATTTTGTATTGGGGTATAGCTGATTATGAAGGACAGGGAAGCCTGGCATGTTGCAGTCCATGGGGTTGCAAAGAGTTTGACAAGACTTAGCGACTAAACAATAGCCAATTAACAAACAATGTCCTGACAGTTTCAGTTGAACAGCAAAGTGACTCAGCCATATATATATATACATACATATATATATATGTATGTATATATATACACACACACACGTATCCATTCTTCCCAGGTGGTGGTAGTGGTAAAGAACCCGCCTGCCAATGCAGGAGACATAAGAGATGTGGGTTCAATCCCTGGATCAGGAAGATATCCTGGAGAAGGGCATGGCAACCCACTCCAGTATTCTTGCCTGGAGCATCCCACGGACAGAGGAGCCTGGCGGGCTACAGTCCATAGAGTCATACAGAATAGGACATGACTGAACCAACTTAGCACACACGCACATATATACTCCCCTCCCATCCAGGCTGTCACATAACATTGAGCAGAGTTCCATGTGCTATACAGTAGGTGACTATTGGCCATCCGTTCTAAATGGTCACAAATTCTTAATTCTGTATTATAGCAAAAAAGCAGCAATAAATAATGTGTAAGACAATGAGTGTGGTTGTGTTCAAATAAAACTTCATCTATGCATAGTAAAACTGATGCTCATTTAATTTTCATGTGTCATGAAATTTTATTTTCTTTTTTTTTTCTAACCATTGAAAAAATGTACAAACCACTATGAACTCATTTACTATACAAAACATGCTGCAAGCCTGATTTAGCCTGCAAGTCATAATTGCCCATCTTTGCTCCAGGAGAAAAAGAGAAGATAGAAATAATCAATAACAGGGATGAAAGAAGTGACATCTTGAAATCTTTCAGATATTTAAAGAATAAGAATACTGTGAACAACATTATGCTCCCAAATTTGAAAACTAGATGAAATGGATAAGTTCCTTAAAAGACACAAATTACCAAAGCTCTCTAAAGAAGAAATATATAACCTAAATAACCCATCATATATTAAAAACATTGAATCTGTGGTTTAAAATTTTCCTACAAAGAAATCTCCAAGACCAACTGGTTTCACAGGTGAATTATGCCAAACACTTAAAGAAAAAATCATATTAATTCTGTAAAGACTCACTCAGAAAACACAAGAGGAGGGAAAATGATTTTACAAAACGAACATTAGCCTGATAATGAAACCAAATCAAAACATCATAAAAGTAAAAGTGTTAGTTGCAAAGTCTTTATGACCCCATAGACTATAGCCCATCAGGCTAATTATCCTTCAATTAAAAATAAATAAATTTATTTTTTAAAAATCATAAAAGAACTGCAGAACAATAATTTTCACTCTCATATATCACTGGAATGAATCCAAAATGATAGAGCCAATATGGAAAAGTTTAGCAGTGTCTTTTAAAGTTACACATATACTTACTACATGGCCCAGCCATCCCACCACTGGGTATTTATTTATCTAAGAGACAGATATTAATATACTAAGTATAAAAACTTGTACTTAAATGTTCAGAGCCCTTGACTATGAAAACTAACTCCGTTTCTTCACTTTATTGAATGGAAGTGAAAGTGAAGTCACTCAGTCGTGTCCTACTCTTTGTGACCCCATGGACTGTAGCCTACCAGGCTTCTCCATCCATGGGATTTTCCAGGCAAGAACACTGGAGTGGGTTGCCATTTCCTTCTCCAGGAGATTTTCCCAACCCAGGGATTGAACCCAGGTCTCCTGCATTGTAGGTAGACACTTTACCATCTGAACCACAAGGGAAGTACTGAATAGAAGTAATTCATAAAATTTTTGTGAAGATTAAATGAGACGACAAATATAAACTTCCTTATCAAGTCTCATATATAGTAAGACCCAGGAAGCCTTCATCATACAAGTGTTCATTCTCCAGGTTCCTGAAGAATTAAGGTTTAGGTATGTACATGGAAAGACATCATAGCAAGGGAAGGTTCACCAATGAAATGACCATTTCTAAAATGATTCTCAAGAAAATATTTTCCCCTCCCACACTAACACTCAACTGCTGCTGCTGCTGCTGCTAAGTTGCTTCAGTCATGTCCGACTCTGTGTGACCCCAGACGGCAGCCCACCAGGCTCCTCTGTCCCTGGGATTCTCCAGGCAGGAATACTGGAGTGGGTTGCCATTTACTTCTCCAGTGCAAAGTCAAAGTGAAGTCGCTCAGTCATGTCCAAGTCTTAGCAACCCCATGGACTGTAGCCTACCAGGCTCCTCCGTCCATGGGATTCTCCAGGCAAGAGTACTGGAGTGGGTTGCCATTTCCTTCTCCGAACACTCAACTACTTTGCAGTAATATCCATCTGTGTACTCCAACTTTAATTCATTTATTCTCATCAATTGTACAGTACTTTAAACACCTGACTGCTGCTGCTGCTAAGTCGCTTCAGTTGTGTCCGACTCTGTGCGACCCCATAGACGGCAGCCCACCAGGCTCCTCTGTCCCTGGGATTCTCCAGGCAAGAACACTGGAGTGGGTTGCCATTTCCTTCTCCAATGCATGAAAGCGGAAAGTGAAAGTGAAGTCGCTCAGTTGTGTCCGACTCCTCGCGACCCCATGGACTGCAGCCTACCAGGCTCCTCCGTCCATGGGATTCTCCAGGCAAGAGTACTGGAGTGGCTTGCCATTGCCTTCTCCAAACACCTGACAATATAACACAAATAAAACACAAACAATATAACACAAATAAAACACAAATAGGTGGCCAAATATAACTGCAAGTTCTATAGAAGATGCAAGATTTCATTAGTCAGTAAAGTCAAAAGAAAGTCAATGACAAGTAAGACAAAAGTAAATGACAAAATAGGTATTTAAAAGGAGAGTAATCAAAAAATTTTTAATGAGATCAACTGTGAAAATTAATGAAGCCTCAATTTCTCTTTGCAAATTTGTATCTTTATGATTGTGTTGAAAAATAAACAAGAGGAAAAGATGTGACATCATGTCATCATGTCATCATACAATTTCCCTGGAAAAATTACATAGGTCCCTGCCCTCCAAAACAACACTTGACTCTAAGAATTAGCAGGCAGTTATAACCTGAACTCTGTTCAATAAATTAAAAAAAAATAAGCTTATTTCCATAATTTACTGCTTCATTTTTTCAAAACAAAAACTAAATATATTTTTCAGTAATTATTACTAACTGCTAATTTCTGTTTGAAGTTAGTTGACTTTAAGTGAGCTTTCTTCTATATCATTTCCCATTGAATAATGTGGACCTTTTTTTTTTATTTTAGTTGTTCAAATTTTATGGGGGGTCAAATAGAACAATTTCTTTTTATTTCCTGTAAAAGTATTACTAAGTTGAAAAAGGTTTCCTTATGCTACATTCAGCAGAATGTAATTTAAATTTTCTACAAATAATAGAATAATGCAGGAAGAAATATCAGCCGATATCTTCCCAGTTTCCCTAAATTTTACATATAAGGTTTGGACAAAAGCACAATGTGAGAAGTGACTTGTTCAAGATCACACAGTTTCTGGCAATGGCCGAGTCAGGATTAAAAGAGCTGTCGAGAGACAGTTTGGGAAGATGGCGGAGGAATAGGACGGGGAGACCACTCTCTCCTCCACAAATTTATCGAAAGAACATCTGAACGCTGACCAAACTTCACAAAACTACTTCTGAAGGCTGGCTGAGGACGTCAGGCTTTCACAAAAACTGCGCATTATCTTCAAAAGAGGTAGGAGAAATTATAAAAGATAAAAAGAGAGACAAAAGAGTTAGGGACGGAGACCCGTCCCGGGGAGGGAGTCGTAAAAGAGGAGGAATTTCCAAGCACCAGGAAACCCTCTCACCGGCGGGTGTGGGGGAGGATTTTTTATCTCGGAGGGCAACGTAACTGGGAGGAAAAAATAAATAAAATCGACAGATTACGTGCCTAAAGCAACTCCCAGCAAAGAACCCCAGACGCTCGCATCATCCGCCACCAGCAAGTGGGGGCTGAACGGAGAGGAGCGGGCGGCATTGCCTAGGGTAAGGACCGGGCCCGAGTGCCCCGAGGGCAATCTGAGGGAGCTAACGTGAGATAGTAACCTAAACTGTGGGACAGCGAGAGAGAGAGAGAACTATCCCGCGAAAAGCCCAACTCTAAGGCACTGCCGGCCCGCTCACAGAACAAAGGACTGAGCGATACCAGAGGAGAGCTAGCCGGCTGCGGACTGCGCCATCCCCCGCCGGACACAGCGGGCAGGCGGGGCCCGCCAGAGCCGGAAAGGGGCAAACTCGGCTCCAGAGAGGGCACCCCCTACCAAACTGCAAACAGGCTCCCAGTTTTTAAGCAAAGACTGCCTGAGATCCCGGAGGGTCGACAGCAGCCGGGAGGGTCGCAGCCAGAGACCAGCTCCCCAGAACCGACACAAAGCACACCGGAGCCGGGCGCGCCCGTAAACCGAGGCGGGGACCAGGGAGGTGATAAGCCGCACCGCCCCAACAGGGGACAGCGCCCTCGCCAAACTCCTGGCCGCCTGGGCAGCTCCGACCGGGAACGGCACAAGCCGCGGGCAAAATCGAGTCTGCGCCTTTGTGGAGTAACCGGGAGCCTGAACCTGAGCGGCTTAGTCCTGGGAAGTGCACGCAGCTCAGGGCCCGCTCCCCGGCCGAGTAACCTGAAGCCTGAGCAGGGTAGACGGGGAAAGCACACACGCCGTGAGCGGGGGCGAACCCAGTGCGGCCGAGACACTGCGAGCTTACCACACACACGCCAGAATTGCAGTGTTCCTTCCTCCCCACAGCACGATTGAACAAGCGAACCTAAAGAGATCACCTCCACCGCTTTGTTGCAGGGCGGAAATTAGATACTGAAGAGATCTCCAAACAGAAGCCAAATAAACAGAGGGAAGTGCTTTGGAAGGGACAGGCCAACAGATTAAGATCCCTGTAGCTAATACCGACTGCATTAAAAAGGACCTACAGATCTTGAAAAGTATAAGCAGGAATAAGGATCTATCTAAAACTGAGCAGATCCCACACTGCTCACAACAGCTCCAGAGAAAGTCCGGGATATATATATTTTTTACTATTATTATTTTTTTTAATTTTTTTTTAATTTTTTTTTTAATTAAAAAAATTTTTTTTTCTCTTCTTTCCTTTTTCTTCAAGTCCTCTATTACACCTTTAACTTTCATTTTCATAACCCACTATTAACTTGCAAAAAAAAAAAAAAAACCCCTATTTTTGAAGCAAACTACATACATATATCTTATACCTTTTGTGTTTTTTTTTTTTTAATGTTTTTTTCCTGTTCTACATTTTTTTACTGTTTCTTTTTTTACTGTTTTACTGTTTTTTTTTCTTTTTACACTGTTCCCTTTTTTCTTTTTTTTTTTTTTTTTTTTTTAGATTGTAAGTTTTATAAGAGTCTAACCTCTACTCTAGATTTTTAATCTGTGTTTTACATATTTGATATCAACTTTGTACATTTAAGAACCCAATCTTTAGGACCCATTTTTACTCAGGAGTGTGATCACTGGCCTGATCACTCTCTCCCCCTATTGATGCTCTTTCTTCTCCCCCAGGGAACCTCTATCTCCCACCCTCCTCCTTCTCTTCTCAACCCAATTCTGTGAATCTCTGAGGGTGTTCTGGGTACCGGAGAACACTTCAGGAACAGGATACTGCCCAGATCTCTCTCTCCCCTCTTAATTCCTCCCTTTCTACTCATGCTCACCTCTGTTACCTTCCTCCCCCCTCTCTATGTATCTCTGTGAATCACTCTGAGGGTTCCAAACTGTGGAAAGCACAGAGGGAAGTGCTTACTGGCTAGATTGCTCTCTCCACATTTGAATTCCCCTCTTCCCCTCCTGGTCACTTCAACTCACCCCCCCCCACCTCATCTCTCCATGTAACTCAGTGAACCTTTCTGGGTATCCCTCACTGTGGAGAATCTTTTCACCATTAACCTAAAAGTTTTATTATTGAGGCTGTATGGAAGGAGAAGTCTTGAGGCTACTGCAAGAATAAGACTGAAAGCCAGGGGAAACATTAATTAATAAGAGACCATCCAATAGCCTCCATAAATTCACTGAAACCAAGCTCCACCCAAGAGATACTAAGTTCCAGAGCAAGACATACCACGCAAATTCTCCAGCAACGCAGGAACATAGACCTGAGCATCAATATACAGGCTGCCCAGAGGCACACCAAATCCATAGACATCTCAAAAATTAATACTGGTCACTCCATTACACTCAAGAGAGCAGAAATCCAGCTCCACCCACCAGAACACCGACACAAGCTCCCCCAACCAGGAAACCTTGACAAGCCACCTGTCCAACCCCAACCGCAGTGAGGAACCTCCACAACAAAGAGGAACTTCATACTACCAGAATACAGAAGGGCCACGCCTAACACAGCAATCTAAACAAGATGAAAAGGCAGAGAAATACTCAGCAAGTAAAGGAAAATGAGAAATGCCCACAAAGCCAAACAAAAGAGGAGGAGATAGGGAATCTATCCGAAAAAGAATTTAGAATAAGGATAATAAAAATGATCCAAAATCTTGAAAGCAAAATGGAGTTACAGATAAATAGCCTGGAGACAAAGATTGAGAAGATGCAAGAAATGTTTATCAAGGACTTAGAAGAAATAAAAAGGAATCAATATAGAATGAATAATGAAATAAAGGAGATAAAAGACACTCTGGAGGGAACCAACAGTAGAATAACGGAGGCAGAAGATAGGATAAGTGAGGTAGAAGATAGAATGATGGAAATAAACGAAGCAGAGAGGAAAAAAGAAAAAAGAATCAAAAGAAATGAGGAAAACCTCCGGGACCTCTGGGACAATATGAAACGCCCCAACATTCGAATCATAGGAGTCCCAGAAGAAGAAGATAAAAGGAAAGGCCATGAAAAAATACTCGAGGAGATAATAGTTGAGAATTTCCCTAAATTGAGGAAAGAAATAGTCACAGAAGTCCAAGAAACCCAGAGAGTTCCAAACAGGATAAACCCAAGGCGAAACACCCCAAGACACATATTAATCAAATTAACAAAGATCAAACACAAAGAACAAATATTAAAAGCAGCAAGGGAAAAACAACAAATAACACACAAGGGGATCCCCATAAGGATAACAGCTGATCTTTCAATAGAAACCCTTCAGGCTAGAAGGGAATGGCAGGACATACTTAAAGTAATGAAAGAGAATAATCTACAACCCAGATTACTGTACCCAGCAAGGATCTCATTCAGATATGAAGGAGAATTCAAAAGCTTTACAGACAAGCAAGAGCTGAGGGAATTCAGCACCACCAAACCAGCTCTCCAGCAAATGCTAAAGGATCTTCTCTAAACAGGAAACACAGAAAGGATGTTTCAACACGAACTCAAAACAACAAAGTAAATGGCAACGGGATCATACTTATCAATAATTACCTTAAATGTAAATGGGTTGAATGCCCCAACCAAAAGGCAAAGGGTTGCTGAATGGATACAAAAACAAGACCCCTATATATGCTGTCTACAAGAGACCCACCTCAAAACTAGGGACACACACAGGCTGAAAGTGAAAGGATGGAAAAACATATTCCATGCAAACGGAGACCAAAAGAAAGCAGGAGTCGCAATACTCATTTCAGATAAAATAGACTTTAAAATAAAGGATGTGAAAAGGGACAAAGAAGGACACTACATAAAGATCAAAGGATCAATTCAAGAAGAAGACGTAACAATCATAAATATATATGCACCCAACATAGGAGCACCACAATATATAAGGCAAATACTAACAAGTATGAAAGGGGAAATTAACAATAACACAATAATAGTGGGAGACTTTAATACTCCACTCACGCATATGGATAGATCAACTAAACAGAAAATTAACAAGGAAACACAAACTTTAAATGATACAATAGACAAATTAGATTTAATTGATATTTACAGGAGTTTCCACCCCAAAACAATCAATTTTACCTTTTTCTCAAGTGCACATGGAACTTTCTCCAGGATAGATCACATCCTGGGCCATAAATCTAGCCTTGGTAAATTCAAAAAAATTGAAATCATCCCAGCCATCTTCTCTGACCACAATGCAGTAAGATTAGACCTCAATTACAGGAAAAAAACTATTAAAAGTTCCAACATATGGAGGCTAAACAACACGCTTCTGAATAACCAACAAATCACAGAAGAAATCAAAAAAGAAATAAAATTATGCATAGAAACGAATGAAAATGAAAACACAACAACCCAAAACCTATGGGACACTGTAAAAGCAATACTAAGGGGAAGGTTCATAGCAATACAGGCGTACCTCAAGAAACAAGAAAAAAATCAAATAAATCAACTAACTCTACACCTAAAGCAACTAGAGAAGGAAGAAATGAAAAACCCCAGGGTCAGTAGAAGGAAAGAAATCTTAAAAATTAGGGCAGAAATAAATGCAAAAGAAACAAAAGAGACCATAGCAAAAATCAACAAAACTAAAAGCTGGTTTTTCGAGAAGATAAACAAAATTGATAAGCCATTAGCCAGACTCATCAAGAAACAAAGGGAGAAGAATCAGATCAACAAAATTAGAAATGAAAATGGAGAGATCACAACAGATTCCACAGAAATACAAAGGATCATAAGAGACTACTACCAACAGCTATATGCCAATAAAATGGACAACTTGGAAGAAATGGACAAATTCTTAGAAAAGTATAACTTTCCAAAACTGAACCAGGAAGAAATAGAAGATCTTAACAGACCCATCACAAGCACGGAAATCGAAAGTGTAATCAGAAATCTTCCAGCAAACAAAAGCCCAGGACCAGACGGCTTCACAGCGGAATTCTACCAAAAATTTAGAGAAGAGCTAACACCTATCCTGCTCAAACTCTTCCAGAAAATTGCAGAAGATGGTAAACTTCCAAACTCATTCTATGAGGCCACCATCACCCTAATTCCAAAACTAGACAAAGATGTCACAAAAAAGGAAAACTACAGGCCAATATCACTGATGAACATAGATGCAAAAATCCTTAATAAAATTCTAGCAAACAGAATCCAACATCATATTAAAAAGATCATACATCATGACCAAGTGGGCTTTATCCCAGGAATGCAAGGTTTTTTTAACATCCGCAAATCAATCAATGTAATACACCACATTAACAAATTGAAAGAAAAAAACCATATGGTTATCTCAATAGATGCAGAAAAAGCCTTTGACAAAATTCAGCATCCATTTATGATTAAAACCCTCCAGAAAGCAGGAATAGAAGGAACATATCTCAACATAATAAAAGCTATATATGACAAACCCACAGCAAACATTATCCTCAATGGTGAAAAATTGAAAGCATTTCCCCTAAAGTCAGGAACAAGGCAAGGATGCCCACTTTCACCACTACTATTCAACATAGTTTTGGAAGTTTTGGCCACAGCAATCAGAGCTGAAAAAGAAATAAAAGGAATACAGATAGGAAAAGAAGAAGTAAAACTCTCACTGTTTGCAGATGACATGATCCTCTACATAGAAAACCCTAAAGGCTCTACTAGAAAATTACTAGAGTTGATCAATGAATATAGTAAAGTTGCAGGATATAAAATTAACACACAGAAATCCCTTGCATTCCTATACTCCAATAATGAGAAAACAGAAAGAGAAATTAAGGAAACAATACCATTCACCATTGCATCAAAAAGAATAAAATACTTAGGAATATATCTACCTAAAGAAACAAAAGACTTATATATAGAAAACTATAAAACACTGATGAAAGAAATCAAAGAGGACACAAACAGATGGAGAAATATACCGTGTTCATGGATTGGAAGAATTAATATAGTGAAAATGAGTATTCTACCCAAAGCAATCTACAGATTCAATGCAATCCCTATCAAGCTACCAATGGTATTTTTCACAGAACTAGAACAAATCATCTCACAATTTGTATGGAAATATAAGAAACCTCGAATAGCCAAAGCAATCTTGAGGAAGAAGAATGGAACTGGAGGAATCAACCTGCCTGACTTCAGACTCTACTACAAAGCCACAGTCATCAAGACAGTATGGTACTGGCACAAAGATAGAAATATAGATCAATGGAACAAAATAGAAAGCCCAGAGATAAACCCACGCACATATGGACACCTTATCTTCGACAAAGGAGGCAAGAATATACAATGGAGAAAAGACAACCTCTTTAACAAGTGGTGCTGGGAAAACTGGTCAACCACTTGTAAAAGAATGAAACTAGAACACTTCCTAACACCGTACACAAAAATAAACTCAAAATGGATTAAAGATCTAAACGTAAGACCAGAAACAATAAAACTCCTAGAGGAAAACATAGGCAAAACACTCTCCGACATAAATCACAGCAGGATCCTCCATGACCCACCTCCCAGAATATTGGAAATAAAAGCAAAAATAAACAAATGGGACCTAATTAAAATTAAAAGCTTTTGCACAACAAAGGAAACTATAAACAAGGTGAAAAGACAGCCTTCAGAATGGGAGAAAATAATAGCAAATGAAGCAACAGACAAACAATTAATCTCCAAAATATACAAGCAACTTCTGCAGCTGAATTCCCGAAAAATAAATGACCCAATCAAAAAATGGGCCAAAGAACTAAACAGACATTTCTCCAAAGAAGACATACAGATGGCTAACAAACACATGAAAAGATGCTCAACATCACTCATTATTAGAGAAATGCAAATCAAAACCACAATGAGGTATCATTTCACACCAGTCAGAATGGCTGCTATCCAAAAGTCTACAAGCAATAAATGCTGGAGAGGGTGTGGAGAAAAGGGAACCCTCTTACACTGTTGGTGGGAATGCAAACTAGTACAGCCACTATGGAGAACAGTGTGGAGATTCCTTAAAAAACTGGGAATAGAACTGCCATATGACCCAGCAATCCCACTGCTGGGCATATACACCGAGGAAACCAGAATTGAAAGAGACGCGTGTACCCCAATGTTCATCGCAGCACTGTTTACAATAGCCAGGACATGGAAGCAACCTAGATGTCCATCAGCAGATGAATGGATAAGGAAGCTGTGGTACATATACACAATGGAATATTACTCAGCCATTAAAAAAAATACATTTGAACCGGTTCTACTGAGATGGATGAAACTGGAGCCCATTATACAGAGTGAAGTAAGCCAGAAAGAAAAACAACAATACAGTATACTAATGCATATATATGGAATCTGAAAGATGGTAACGATAACCCTATATGCGGGACAGAATGAGAGACACAGATGCATGGAACAATTTTATGGACTCTGAGGGAGAAGGTGAGGGTGGGACGTTCTGGGAGAATGGCATTGAGACATGTGTATTGTCATATGTGAAACAGAGCACCATTCCATGTTCGATGCATGTGACAAGGGCTCGGGGCCGGGGCAGTGGGATGATCCAGAGGGATGGGAGGGGGAGGGAGGTGGGTGGGGGGTTCGGGAAGGGGAACACATGTAAACCCATGGCTGATTCTTGTCAATGTATGGCAAAAACTATTACAATATTGTAAAGTAATTAGCCCCCAAGTAAAATAAATAAATTTATAAAAAAAAAAAAAAAAAAAAAAAAGAGCTGTCGAATGCTCTTCCTTATTTAGGCCATTAATCTTTATTTGACTGGAACATATTATGTAGATAAGACATATGTGAATACCAAAAATACACAGAATGGAAATTAAATAGACACGCTAAAACGTAAAACACTAGTCAGCAAGCAGTGAAGCATTAAACGACTTCAAATTTTTATTAGGGTTATCCTTCTGGTAGTGATTGAAGGTATATTAGCTTAGTGGGCCATGCAATAGCTGTAGCACCACAACTAATGGACTGCCAAGAGATGATTTAATAAAGACGCCCAGCTGAACAATGGTGTATAAGTAACTCTGACAACCTGAGGCTTTCTTCTGGTCAAACGTTTTATATCTGTAAGTGACTTTCTCTAAAAAAATTACCTGAGAAGAGACTCTCAGAAGGATTCCCTGTAATAACAGCAGCCCAAACATTCTTATATAAGTTCGGATTCTCTAAGATCAAAAGACATGATTAAAAAAAAAAACTTAAAGGTCTTGTCCTCAAATCCTTCTACAGACACCATTCATAACACGTTTAGAGACCTAGTTGAACAACACATTCAGCAACTACACTGTGTCTTTCTTTTGGTTGAAATAAAAGAAATAGAGCAACTTTTCAAATGTTGCCCTCAAGATTTTACTCTAAAATATGAGCAGTAGAAATTAGGAGGGGTCTAGGGAGGATGAAATAAAAATATTAAATACACAGTTCTATAAAATGTTGCATGGACTCCTCGTCTTTACAACAGGGACCAACTTGCATGGAGAAGAGTAACCAAAAGTCAGGTGGGGAGAAAATACCAAGTGAGCCATGAATCAAAAAATTAATAATGCTGAAGACTGATCACAGTTCAGGGAAAAGATGCCTTTGCATCCTTTATAACCTTGCTGGAAATGTTGCAATAAGTAGCAAAATTTTAAAAACATCCATATATACCCCTTAATCAGAGAATTCCACTTTTAAAGATTGATCTAAGGAAATAATACAGATCCAAGGAAAAATTACTAAAAGGATCCTCATTTTAACATATTTTTTAATAGCAAAAGTTACCTAGGGCTGAAATAAATCACTCAACATCCATACATGAGAGTGGTCAGTTATCTTTACAAAGACTGCGGTAGAACCTTATGGAGACACGTTCACAACATATTGTTAAGCGGACCAAGAGGAATACAAAACAGTGTATATTATATGATCTTATTTTATTAAACCTTGTTGTTTTTAGTCGTGAATTCGTGTCCAGCTCTTTTTCAGTCCCATGGACTGTAACCTGTCAGGCTCCTCTGTCCATGGGATTTCCCAGGCAAAAATACTGAAGTGGGTGCCATTTCCTTCTCCAAGGGATCTTCCTGGCCCAGAGATCGAACCTGCACCTCCTACATTGCAGGCGGATTCTTTACCACTGAGCCACAGGGGAAGCTCTTATTAAACATATATATAGATAAGAAGGCCTGGAAGATATACATAAAACTTCCCTATGATTATCAAACCAGTGGGATTATGATATTTCCTTGTTTTGTTTACCTATATTTTCTAGATTATCCACTAGGAATACAGGTTGCTTTTGTGATAAGAAAAAAGGAAGTTACTAAAAAAATTTTTAAAACAGAATAAGAATATAAAATTTTATACATAATTATTTTGGAATATTGTATATGACTTCAAGATGACACAATACAATGTACATTAAGACAGTGAATGAATGGTAAGATTTTCCTTTGAAATGCCATTGGTCAAAAATTATGTTTATGTGATAATAAGACCTCTGTCCATGGAATTCTCCAAGCAAGAACACTGGAGTGGTAGCCATTCCCTTCTCCAGGGGATTTTCCAGACCCAGGGATCAAACCGGGTCTCCTGCATTGCTGGCAGATTCTTTACCATCTGAGCCACCAGGGAAGCCCCAATAATGAGAATCTAACCCCCCAAAAAACCAGTCATCTCATTGAAAATAACAGTATTTCATGTTATTACAAAAAGAACTCATGACAGTCATTATCAAAGTAGCCATTCTGGAGAAATTAAATTGCAAATAAACAAAGACATTTATTTGGAATAATTTTAGGTTGCAAGCAAAATGGGTAAGAGTCTAAATAGTTCAAGTCGCAAATACTACCTCAGGTAAAACAGAGTTTTTATTTACTTTAAGAGAGGGTGTATTACTTACTCACTTTGAAAAGTTTATTCCCTTAAACATGCCTTTGCATTAGCACAGAGAAAGTCAAAGAATTCTGTTTAAAGAACAGAATTCTTTAAAAGTCTGTTTAAAGTCAAAGATATAAAGTCAGATTCACAATTCATTTTTAGTGATAAAAAGTCCACCTGACAATGCAGCAGATGCCAGAGATGTGGGTTTGATCCTGGGTTGGGAAGATTCTCTGGAGTTGGAAATGGCAACGTGCTCCAATATTCCTGCCTGGAAAATTCCATGGACAGAGGAGCCTGGTGAGCTGTAGTCCATGGGGTTGCCAAGAGTCAGAAACAACAAAGCGACTGATTACACACACATACATAAACTTCTAACAAAACAGAGACAGAGCTACCTACTTGAATTTTCACATGAAATATTTCTACGAAGAGACAATTTAAAAGTCTTTGAGATGTTTCCTCTTCTAAACACATGTGAAAATAGTAAAATGTCTTAAATATAGGAATAATACCTTTACATTAGAGATACCAAGGGAACATTTCATGCAAAGACAGGCTCGATAAAGGACAGAAATGGTATGGACCTAACAGAAGCAGAAGATATTAAGAAGAGGTGGCAAGAATACACAGAAGAACTGTACAAAAAAGATCTTCATGACCCAGATAATCACGATGGTGTGATCACTCAACTAGAGCCAGATATCCTGGAAAGTGAAGTCAAATGGGCCTTGGAAAGCGTCACTATGAACAAAGCTAGTGGAGGTGATGGAATTCCAGTTGAGCTATTTCAAATCCTCAAAGGTGATGCTGTGAAAGTGCTGCACTCAGTATGCCAGCAAATTTGGAAAACTCAGCAGTGGCCACAGGACTGGAAAAGGTCAGTTTTCATTCCAATCCCAAAGAAAGGCAAAGCCAAAGAATGCTCAAACTACCGCACAAATGCACTCATCTCACACGCTAGTAAAGTAATGCTCAAAATTCTCCAAGCCAGGCTTCAGCAATACGTGAACCGTGAACTTCTAGATGTTCAAGCTGGTTTTAGAAAAAGCAGAGGAACCAGAGATCAAATTGCCAACATCCGCTGGATCACCAAAAAAGCAAGAGTTCCAGAAAAATCTATTTCTACTTTATTGACTATGCCAAAGCCTTTGACTGTGTGGATCACAATAAACTGTGGAAAATTCTGAAAGAGATGGGAATACCAGACCACCTGACCTGCCTCTTGACCTGTATGCAGGTCAGGAAGCAACAGTTAGAACTGGACATGGACAACAGACTGGTTCCAAATAGGAAAGGGAGTACGTCAAGGCTGTATATTGTCACCCTGATTATTTAACTTATATGCAGAGCACATCATGAGAAACGCTGGGCTGGAAGAAGCAGAAGCTGGAATCAAGATTGCCAGGGGAAATATCAATAACCTCAGATATGCAGATGACATCACCCTTATGGCAGAAAGTGAAGAGGAACTAAAAAGCCTCTTGATGAAAGTGAGAGAGAAGAGTGAAAAAGTTGGCTTAAAGCTCAACATTCAGAAAACTAAGATCATGGTATCTGGTCCCATCACTTCTTGGCAGATAGATGGGCCAACAGTGGAAACAATGGCTGATTTTATTTTGGGGGGCTCCAAAATCACTGCAGATGGTGATTGCAGCCATGAAATTAAAAGACGCTTACTCCTTGGAAGGAAAGTTATGACCAACCTAGATAGCATATTAAAAAGCAGAGACATTACTTTGCCAACAAAGGTCTGTTTAGTCAAGGCTATGGTTTTTCCAGCAGTGATGTATGGATGTGAGAGTTGGACTGTGGAGAAAGCTGAGAGCTGAAGAATTAGTGGTTTTGAACTGTGGTGTTGGAGAAGACTCTTGAGAGTCCCTTGGACTGCAAGGAGATCCAATCAGTCCATCCTAAAGGAGATCAGTCCTGGGTGTTCGTTGGAAGGACTGATGTTAAAGCTGAAACTCCAGTACTCTGGCCACTTCGCGTGAAGAGTTGACTCATTGGAAAAGACCCTGATGCTGGGAAGGATTGGGGGCAGGATCAGAAGGGGTTGACAGAGGATGAGATGGCTGGATGGCATCATCAACTCGATGGACATGGGTTTGGGTAAACTCCGGGAGCTGGTGATGGACAGGGAAGCCTGGTGTGCTGTGATTCATGGGGTCGCAAAGAGTCAGACACGACTGAGCGACTAAACTGAACTGCTCTGAACCTTTACATTTAAAACTGTGTTTGCAAGAATGCTAAATCCCTTCAGTCATGTCCGACTCTTTGAGACTCTATGGACTGTAGCCCACCAGGTTCCTCTGTCCATGGGATCCTGCAGGTAAGAACACTGGAGTGGGTTGCCATGTCCTCCTTCAGGGGATCTTCTTGACTCAGGGATCAAATCTGTGGTCTCATAGGTCTCCTGCAGTCTTTACCACTAGCATCACCTGGGAAGCCCAACCTGTGTTTAGATCATCTTAAAATGAATTCTTGATTTGAAACATTTTTCTGGGAAAATTTAAGAATAAAATGAGGTGTTGGTCCCAAGATGGCACAGGAATAGGACAGGGAGACCACTTTCTCCCCCACGAAGTCATCAAAAGATCATTTGAATGTTGAGAAACTCCCACAAAAGAACTTCTGAATGCTGGCAGAGGACAACAGGCATCCAGAAAGGCAGCCCAATCTCTTCCAAAGGAGGTAGGACAAAATATAAAAGACAATAACATAGACAAAAGATTTAGGGATGGAGACCCATCTTGGGGAGGAAGGCATGAAGGAGAAGTTTCCACACAGTAGGAAACCCTCCCACAGGCATGTCTGTGGGGAGTTTTGGAATCT
This sequence comes from Giraffa tippelskirchi, assembly GCF_054371585.1. NCBI lineage: Eukaryota > Metazoa > Chordata > Mammalia > Artiodactyla > Giraffidae > Giraffa > Giraffa tippelskirchi. The sequence goes on from NC_137285.1 coordinate 56,099,147, forward strand.
TAGAGGGCAACATAACTGGGAGAAAAAAAAAAGAACCCCACAGAATATGCACCTAACCACAACTACAAGCAGAGACAGAGAAGTGGCATAGACACTTGTGTCTGCCACCAGCAGTGGGGGCTGGGCAGGGAGACCTGGGCTGCACACCGGTAAGGGTAAGCCCCGGGCCTGAATGCCCTGAGGGTAATCTGAGGGATCTAATGTGAGACAGCAACCCAAACCATGGGATCGCCAAAGTGAGAGAGGAAAAAAAAGACCTTTCCTACTAAAGGCTCTAACACTACACAGTGACCCCTGGTGTTCTCAAACGACTGAGAGAATACCAAAGGAGAGCAAGCTGGCTGCCCTATAGGGCCCTCCCTCCCCAGAGGCAGAGAGGCAGGCATGCGACAGCCAAAGCCGGAAAGCAAGGGGCTGCTGCAATCTCAGCCCCAGAGACCACATCTTCCACCAAACTGTGAGCAGGCAACCAGTTGCTAACCACATCTTCCTGGGATCCTGGATGGTTGACATCTGGCAGAAGTGTCACAGCACGCCTGGGACTGTGCTCTCATGGTGCACCTGGGAAACCAAGTGGCTGGGACCGGGTAGGTGAATAAGATACACAGCTCACCTAGGACAGTGCACTCACCAGGCACTCAGTCACCTGAGCTGCTTGGACCTGAGACGGGCACAAAATGCACAGCCAATCTAGGTCTGTGCACCTGTGGAACACCCAAGAACCTGAGCAGTTTAGACCTGGGAAGGGCACAAAATGCAGAGCCTATGTGGGACAGTGCCCTTGCAGAGCACCCTGGAGCCTGAGCAGTGTGGACCCAGGAAGTACATGCTGCCATGACATGTGGCAAACGCAGTGTGGTCCCTCCACTGCGAGCACTCCCCACACACACCAGCGGTATTGGTTTGCAGTGTGCCTCCCTCCCCACAACACAACTGAACAAGTGAGCCTAAATAAGTGGCCACCTTCACCACCTTCTTACAGGGTGGAAATCAGACACTGAAGCAACTTGCAAATAGAGGAAGCCAAAATAAACAAAGAAGGGTGAACCACTCTGGAAGTGATAGATGTAACAGATTAAAGCTCTGAAGTTAATACTGAGACTATGCATTTGAAGGGCACCTATAAATCTTGTACAAGCCAGAACAAGGGACTATCTGACACTGAACTGATGTCACACTGCCCACAACAGCTCCAGGGAAATCCCTAGATATATTTAAACTATTATCACTTTTTAATTTTTAAAAAAAATTTAGTTGTTTATTACTCCTTTAACTTTCATTGTTATAGCCTACTACTACCTTTCCAAAAAAAAAAAAAAAACCTTATTTCTTTTAAAAACAAATCCTATATATATATTTTTTTTTTAATTTTTGTGACTGATTTTGTTTTGTACTTTTTATATTGTATTTTTCAAAGTCTAACCTCTATTCTAGGTTTTTAATCTTTTCTCTTTGATATTTGTTATCAATTTTGCACCTTTAAGAATCTAATCTTCAGTATCCTTTTTCACTTAGGGATTTGATTACTGGCTTGATTGCTCTCTCCCCTTTTGACTCTCTCTTTCTTCCTCCAGGTCACCTCTATCTCCTTCCTCCCTTTTCTCTTATCTACATAACTCTGTGAATCTCTCTGGGTGTTCCAGGCTGTGGAGAGCACTTAGGTATTTGATTACTGGCTAGATTGCTCTCTCCACTTTTGACTCCCCCTTTTCTCCTCCTGGTCACCTCTATCTCCCTCCTCCCTCTTCTCTTCCCTATATAGCTCTATGAATCTCACTGGGTGTCCCAGGCTGTGGAGAATTGTTTGACCATTAACCTAGAGGTTTTATCTTCTGTGCTGTATGGATGGAGAAATCTTGAGGCTACTGTAAGAGTAAGACTGAAAGCCAGAGGCAGGAGGCTTAACTCCAAAACTTGAGAACATCAGAGAATTCCTGACTCCAGGGAACATTAATAGACAAGAGCTCACCCAAATGTCTCCATACCTACACTGAAACCAAGCTCCACCCATGAGCCAACAAGTTCCAGTGCAAGACACACTGTGCTAATTCTCCAGCAACACAGGAACACAACCCTGAACATTAAAATACGGGCTGCCCAAAGCCATGCCAAACCCACAGACACCCCAAAACTCACTACTGGACACTTCATTGCACGCTAGAGAGAAGAGACCCAGCTCCACCCATCAGAACACAAATGCAAGCTTCCCCAACCAGGAAACCTTGACAACCCACTAGTCTAACCCCACCCACAGGGAGCAGACTCCACAATTAAGAGGAACCACAAACTTCCAGCCTGCAGAAAGGGCACTCCAAACACAGCAATCTAAACAAAATGGAAAGGCAGAGAAATATTCAGCAGGTGAAAGAACGTGACAAAAACCCACCAAACCAAACAAAGAGGGGGAGATAGGGAGTCTACCTGGAAAAGAATTCAGAATAATGATAGTAAAGATGGTCAAAAATCTTAAAAACAAAACAAAATGGGGTTACGGATAAATAGACTAGAGACAAGGATTGAGAAGATGCAAGAAATGTTCAACAAGGACCTAGAAGAAATAAAGAAGAGTCAATCAATAACTGAGGTAGAGGAGAGGACAAGTGAGGTGGAAGAAAGAATAGTTGAAACAAATGAAGCAAAGAGGAAGAAAAGAAAAAAGAATTAAAAGTAATGAGGACAACCTCAGAGACCTCTGGGACAATGTTAAATGCCCCAACATTCAAATCATAGGAGTCCCAGAAGAAGAAGATGTAAAGAAAGGGCATGAGAAAATACCTGAGGAGATAACAGTCGAAAACTTCCCTAAAATGGGGAAGGAAATAGTCAAGAGTCCCAAAAAACCAAGAGTCCCAAAGAGGATAAACCCAAGGTGAAACACCCCAAGACACATATTAATCAAACTAACAAAGAACAAACACAAAGAGCAAATATTAAAAGCAGCAAGGCAAAGGCAAAAAATAACACACAAGGGGATCTCCATAAGGATAACAGCTGATCTTTCAAAAGAAACTCTTCAGGCCAGAAGGGAATGGCAGGACATACTTAAGGTGATGAAAGAGAAAAACCTACAACCCAGATTACTCTATCCAGTAAGGATCTCATTCAGATATGAAAGAGAAATCAAAAGCTTTACAGTTAAGCAAAAGCTGAGAGAATTCCACACTGCCAAACCAGCTCTTCAACAAATGCTAAAGGATCTTCTCTAGACAGGAAACACAGAAAAGGTTTCTAAAAATGAACCCAAAACAACAAAGTAAACAATAATAGGATCATACTTATCAATAATTACCTTAAAAGTAAATGGGTTAAATGCTCCAACCAAAAGACAAGACTGGCCAAATGGATACAAAAACAAGACACCTACATATGCTGTCTACAAGAGACCCATCTCAAACCTACGGACACACACAGACTGAAAGCGAAGGGCTGCAAAAAGATATTTCATGCAAATGGAGACCAAAAGAAAGCAAGAGGGAGTAGCAATACTCATATCAGATAAAACAGACTTTGAAATAAAGACTCTGAAAAGAGACAAAGAAGGGTACTACATAATGATCAAAGGATCAATCCAAGAAGAAGCTATAGCAATTATAAATATATATGCACAAAACATAGGAGCACCTCAATATGTAAGGCAAATGCTAACAAGCATGAAAGGGGAAATTAACAGTAACACAATAATAGTGGGGGACTTTAATACCCCACTCACACCTATAGATAGATCAACCAAACAAAAAATTAGCAAGGAAACAGAAACTTTAAAAGATACAATGAACCAGTTAGACCTAATTGATATCTATAGGGCATTTCACCTCAAAACAATTGATTTCACCTCTTCCTCAAGTGCACAAGGCAACTTCTCCAGTATAGATCACATCCTGGGCCATAAATCTAGTCTTGGTAAATTTTAAAAAATTGAAATCATTTAAAGCATCTTTTCTGATCACAATGCAGTAAGATTATATGTCAACTGCAGGGAAAAAAAAATTAAAAATACAAACATACGGAGGCTAAACAACACCCTTCTGAATGACCAACAGATCACGGAGAAAATAAAAAGGAAATGAAAATATGCATAGAAACAAATGAAAATGAAACACGACAACTCAAAACCTATGGGATTCAGTAAAAGCAGTGCTAAGAGGAAGGTTCATAGCAATACAAGCCTACCTCAAGAAACAAGAGAAACATCAAATTAACAACCTAACTTTACACCTAAAGCAATGAGAAAAAGAAGAAAAGAAGAACCCCAAAGCTAGTAGAAGAAAAAAATCATAAAAATCAGAGCAGAAATAATTGAAAAAGAAACAAAGGAGACTATAGCAAAAAATCAACAAAACTAAAAGATGGTTCTTTGAGAAGATAAAATAAACAAACCATTAGCCAGACTCATCAGGAAAGAAAAGAGAGAAGAATCAAATCAATAAAATTAGAAATGAAAATGGAGAAATCACAACAAACAACACAGAAATACAAAAGATTATAAGAGACTACTTTGAGCAATTATATGCCAATAAAATGGGCAACTTGGAAGAAATGGACAAATTCTTAGAAAAATATAACCTTCCAAAACTGAACCAGGAAGAAATAGAAAATCTTAACAGACCCATCACAAGTGTGGAAATTGAAATTGTAATCAAAAATCTTCCAACAAACAAAAGCCCAGAACCAGATGGCTTCACAGCTGAATTCTACCAAACATTTAAAGAAGAGCTAACACTTTTCCTACTCAACCTCTTCCACAAAATTACAGAGGAAGGTAAATTCCCAAACTCATTCTATGAGGCCACCATCACCCTAATACCAAAAACAGACAAAGATACCACAAAAAAAGAAAACTACAGGCCAATATCACTGATGAACATGGATGCAAAAATCCTCAACAAAATTCTAGCAAACAGAATCCAACAACATATTAAAAAGATCATACATCATGAGCAAGTAGGCTTTATCCCAGGGATGCAAGGTTTCTTCAGTATTCGCAAATCAATCAATGTGATATACCATATTAACTAATTCAAAGATAAAAAGCATATGATTATCTCAATAGATGCAGAGAAAGCTTTTGACAAAATTCAACATCCATTTATGATAAAAACTCTCCAGAAAGCAGGCATAGAAGGAACTACCTAAACATAATAAAAGCCATATATGACAAACCCACAGCAAACATTATCCTCCATGGCAAAAAAATTGAAAGCATTTCCTCTAAAGTCAGGAACAAGACAAGGGTGCCTACTCTCACCACTACTATTTCACATAGTTTTGGAAGTCCCAGCTACAGCAATCAGAGAAGAAAAAGAAGTAAAAGGAATCCAAATTGCAAAAGAAGAAGTAAAACTCTCACTGTTTGCAGATGACATGATCCTCTACACAGAAAACCCCAAAGATACCACCAGAAAATTACTAGAGCTAATCAGTGAATATAGCAAAGTTGCAGGACATAAAATTAATAAACAGAAATCCCCTGCATTCTTGTACACTAACAATGAGAAAACAGAAAGAGAAATTAAGGAAACAATCCCACTCACCATTGCAACAAAAAGAATAAAATAGGAATAAATTTACCTAAAGAAACAAAAGACCTATATATATAGAAAACTATAAAACACTGATGAAAGAAATCAAAGATGACACAAATAAATGGAGAAATATACCATGTTCATGGATTGGAAGAGTTAATATAGTGAAAATCAGCACAATGCCCAAAGCAATTTATAGATTCAATGCAATTCCTATCAAGTTACCAACAGTATTTTTCACAGAACTAGAACAAATAATTTCACAATTTGTATGAAAACACAAAAAACCTCGAATAGCCAAAGCAATCTGGAAAAAAAAGAATGGAACTAGAGGAATCAATCTGCCTGACTTCAGACTATACTACAAAGCTACAGTCACCAAAACAGTATGGTATTGGCACAAAGACAGAAATATAGATCAATGGGACAAAATAGAAAGCCCAGAGATAAATCCACACACCTGTGGACAACTTATCTTTGACAAAGGGGGCAAAAATACACAATGGAGAAAAGACAATCTCTTTAACAGGTGGTGCTGGGAAAACTGGTCAATCACTTGTAAAAGAATGAAACTAAAACATTTTCTATCACCAAACATAAAAATAGACTCAAAATGAATTAAAGATCTGAATGTAAGACCAGAAACTATAAACCTCTTAGAGGAAAACACAGGCAGAACACTGTCTGACATAAATCACAGCAAGATCCTCTATGACCCACCTCACAGAGTAATGGAAATAAAAACAAAAATAAACAGATGGGACCTAATTAAACTTTTTTTTTTCTTAAGTTCGTGTCCATTGAGTCGGTGATGCCATCCAACCACCTTGTCTTCTGTCGTCCCCTTCTCCTCCTGCCCTCAATTTTTCCCAGCATCAGGGTCTTTTCCAATGAGTCAGCTCTTCCCATCAGGTGGCCACAGTATTGGAGTTTCAGCATGAGTCCTTTCAATTAATATTCAGGGTTGATTTCCTTTGGGATTGACTGGTATGATCTCCTTGCTGTCCAAGGGACTCTCAAGAGTCTTCTCCACAACACAGTTCAAAAGCATCAATTCTTCAGCACTCAGCTTTCCTTATGGACCAACTCTCACATTCATACATGACTACTGGAAATACCATATCTTTGAATATACAGTCTTTTTTCAGCAAAGTTATGTCTCTGCTTTTTACTATGTTGTCTAGGTTTGTCATAGCTTTTCTTCCAAAGAGCAAGCATCTTTTTTTTTTAATTTAAATTAGTTTCTTTATCTATTTTTTAACTTTACAATATTATATTTGTTTTGCCATACATTGACATGAATCCACCATGGGTGTACATGATTTCCCCTTCCAGAACCCCCCTCCCACCTCCCTCCCCATCCCATCCCTCTGGGTCATCCCGATGCACCAGCCCCGAGCACCCTGTATCATGCATCGAACCCTAATTAAACTTAAAAGCTTTTGCACAATGAAGGAAACTATGAGCAAGATGAAAAGGCAACCTTCAGAACAGAAGAAAATAATAGCAAATGAAGTAACTGACAAAGAATTAATCTCAAAAATATACAAGCAACTCATGCAGCTCAATACCAGAAAAATAAACGACCTAATCAAAAAGTGGGCCAAAGAACTACACAGACATTTCTCCAAAGAAGACATACAGATGACTAACAAACATATGAAAAGATGCTCAACATCACTCATTACCAGAGAAATGCAAATCAAAACCACAATGAGGTACCATCTCACACAGGTCAGAATGGGTGCCATCAAAAAGTCTACAAACAATAAACGCTGGAGAGAATTTGGAGAAAAGGGAACCTTCTTACACTGCTGATGAGAATGCAAACTGGTACAGCCACTACAAGAACAGTACGGAGATTCCTTAAAAAACTGGAAATTGAACTGCCATATGACCCAGCAATCCCACTGCTGGGCATATACACCGAGAAAACCAGAAATGAAAGAGACACAGGTACCCCAATGTTTACTGAAGCACTGTTTATAATAGCCAGGACATGGAAGCAATCTAGATGTCCATCAGCAGATGAATGGATAAGGAGTTATGATACATATACACAATGGAATATTACTCAGCTATAAAAAAGAATGCATTTGAGTCAGGTCTAATGAGGTGGATGAAACTGGAGCCTATTATACAGAGTGAAGTCAGTCAGAAAGAAAAACACCAATACAGTTTATTAATGCACATATATGAAATTTAGAAAGACAGTAATGACCTCCCTATATGCAAGACAGCAAAAGAGACACAGATATAAAGAACAGACTTCTGGACTCTATGGGAGAAGGCAAGGGTGGGATGATCTGAGAGAATAGCATTGAAACATGTATATTACCATATGTAAAATAGATGACCAGTGCAAGTTCAATTCATGAAGCAGGGCACTCAAAGGGTGCTCTGGGATAACCCAGGGGGATGAGGTAGGGAGGAAGGTGGGAGGGGGGTTTCAGGATGGGGGAACACATGTACACACATGGCTGATTCATGTTGATGTATGGCAGAAACCACCACAATATTGTAAAGTAATTAGTCTCCAATTGAAATAAATTCATTTAAAGATAAAACAAAATGAGCCACAATATTATTTCTTTTGAAAACCGTTTTTTAGATTCAATATCAAATAATTAATTTCAATACTTCATTCTCCCAATCACTTAGAGAGATGACTGCTCAACATTTATTTTTAAGACCTTAAATCTCAAATTTTAATACCCTATAGAAATTAGGGGGAAAAATAATGTGTTTGTTTTTCTTTCAGTGCTACTTGTTATATCCATTAATACAATGAAGTTATTGTAGAAAAGCACTGCTTAAATATGAATCGTCTGTGCACAAAGTGTCTATTACACCTAATTATTCATAAAACACCCTGTTGACCAGAATACTGTAAGGAATATTGAAGCATCAATTAATGATTGGATAGAAAGGCCTCTATCTATTCAATACTTTCTTCCCTTTCTCTGGAGTTCTTAAAGATCTCAGTTTAACTGAAGTCTTTATCGGACACCAAGTGAGTTAACAAGCACTGAAAGACTCTTAAGGAATATAAATGAGAAGATTACTCAAACCAGCTCTCCTTCTTTAACCACAATTAGCTTAAATACAAGATCTAAATTGTGAACACAGTTTTAAGATTTTTCTAGCATGTCCCTTAACCTGCTTCCTCCCCTCTCTTCCATATTTCCTTCAGCTTTCTAATCTTCAGCTTGAAGGAGGTTTATATTTTTCAGAAAAAAATATGGATGCTTTTTCAAAATGTATTCCCTCAACTACTCCTTACATCTACTTTCTAATCCCCAACTCACTTAATTAAATTCAGTGTGAATTTAAATTGCAATTAACATCTTTTGAGGGATTACATGTTCTAATCACAATTATGCAGTGAATACTTGAAACACATACATTTTGTTATATTATCTGAAATGCAAATTTGAGTCCAAAAAAGATGTTTAATAAAAATGTATAGTACTGAAGACTTTATTATGGATCCTAAGGGACTAGAAATGAGATTAAAAAGAGTAAAAGCACTGATACAAGTATGAAAACAAATTGCCTCACCTCCAAGACCCCTGGAAATGGCCCCACTTGGCTACCTTCAACTGAGCATCATCACAGTTTAAAAACTCCCTTCGAAGAGTTTTTATTAATCAAACTTAACTTTATTTTTTCCCCTATATTGGAAGCTCACAGGGGCTTAAAGGAGAGTTGATGCATAATATTCTACAAGATCAGGAGATAAAACCTGCTTCCTGACCCAGCAATTTATAATGAAATGACAACTTCTATTAGTTTACTTTTCCTTCAAAATAGCATTTCATAAGTTGGCAGGGTGCAGGGGAAGCTGACATTTTTTGAGCATCTTCTATATGCCAAACAAGTGATATTTCTCATAATTCCCCAAATAACCCTATAAGGTATTATTCCATTTTACAGATTGTGAAAAATAAGGCTCAGAGAAGTGAAGTGGTTGAGGGAAATAAGTGCAGTGAATTAGTGGTGACACTGGAACTCCTAAACCCACTGTACCAATGTGAGATGCAGTCTTAGGCTCAGGAAGAAAGCCTTAGGACAGAGCACCTATTTTCAATTGTCCATTTTAACTAAAATTCTCTCAAACCACTGAAATTTCAACAGACAACTTCCTATCTGGCCGAGAGCCTGAATAAATGATTTTAGAAGTTTCATTCTTAGGACTCTCAGGAGTCTTCCTACAAAACCCCAAATCTTGCTGAAAGCCAAGCTTACTTCACTGCCTTCTCAACCAGTTTCCAGCAGTCAGGACAGGCTTTATCATGAAGATAAAATCTGACTTATTAACTCATGCCCAGTTTCTTCTTAGTAACTTTTCTCTTCAAGGTCTGTCAGTACACTTAGTAGATTGTTACCTCCAAGGTGAGGTTTATCTTTAAGAAAACTAATACCGACTCCACTCCCTTCAACAGTCAGCTTCCTGTTCACTATTCACTACCCACACAACCTTTGCTGCCAAGCTTTACTAGCAAAAGAGCGACTAGTTAGGCAAGCTCTTATTTTTCCTTTGAGATCATTATTATGAGATAATACCAAGTTATCTAAGGGCTTCCCAAGTGGTACTAGTGGCAAAAAAAAAAAAAAAAAACAACCTACCTGCCAATTCAGGAGACCTAAGAGACGTGGATTCAATCCCTGGGTCGGGGAGATCCCCTGGAAGAGGGCATGGCAACCCACTCTAGTATTCCTGTCTGGAGAACCCAATGGACAGAGGAGCCTGGCAGTCTATGGTCCATTGGGCCACAAAGAGTCGGACACGACTGAAGTGACTTAGCAGGAATACACACCACGTTACTAAGCTGCCTACCTAGTCAACCCTGAGAAGTAGGGTTAAACAACAACTTACTAGCATGTTTTTCCTTTTATTTATCCATGACCAATCTTCCTAGACCTATGTGATATGATTATGCCTGATGGGACACAACCTTCTGCGCAAGAATAGATACAGACTGAGCCCAAAGACTGGAGAGAAGGTAGGAAAAGAGGGCTATGTTTTCAGTACGAAAACAGCCATGATATACAGGCACACACTAGAGGGCGCTAGACTTAGCTGAACTGGGTCTGAATCCAGTGCCAGCACTAAAGGGACCGCCAAGATCAACTTAACCATTGAGCCTGCTTCCTCAACTCAAAAATAGGTGTAATATTAGTATCTATTTGTAAGCAGTAAGTGAGAATTAAATGAGACAATTCACATAAAGTATTAGCACAGTAAATGCTCAATAAATATCAGTATTAACTATACCATCAATATTATATTATTAAGTGGTAAGAACTATTAACCCATGACTTGCCAAATTAGAAATCCAGAAATAGAGGCAAGATTTCTGGTAAATTTGAAAAAGTAAGAGACAAACATCTTAATGTGAGGGAAAAAAAAGGAAGGATGTATATTTTGGTGTGAGGCAAGCAAGTCTTTTTAAAAATGCAGTGTTGTTTTTTACAACATAACTCACTGTGTTTTGAATCATAACATTACATAGAATTCTTTGTTAGTATTTAGAGATTTGTCGGACCTCAGAAGATATTCAACATTTTTTTTTAAAACCGCTTTCTGGGTTAAAACCTGAAACAAGTCCTGGAACGGGGTTGGGAGAAAAGGCAGAAATGAACCTCTATAGCAGAGTGGGTCCTAACAATTCTAACTAGTTGGGGTTGGGAATAAAACAATCATTTAGGGTGCTCATGGAGTCTTCTGAAAGGCAAAGGCTGACTGGGGAACACAACCAGAGGGATAGCAGGGTCATTAGAGAAGCTAATGGCTCCCAGGAGAACAGAAACCAATCCCTCTGGCAAAATCTTTGCATCTTTCTGTGAAGTGCATCTCAATCCAGTCATCATTTCTCCAACTCTGGCTTTTCTCACACCCCTGATAAAACAACAATGTGGGGAAGGTGTAACAAGGTACAAATGGTGGGTAGAGGTAGGAAGATGGTCCCTAGAAGTTACCATTGGCATCAGAGAGGTTGAAAATTGAACCCAGTCAGCAGCTTCAAAAAATTCCCAAAGGGTATGTGGACAAAGCTTTCTCGAGAGCAGTACTGAGGAAAGGAAAGAGCAAAGAAGGAACGCTAGGATCCATGAACCTAAAATCTGAGTATCATCATTGAAACCAACCCAGTTATCCAGTCGGTAAGCATTTGATGCATTCCTTCTGAGTATAAGGAACTGGGCTTCTGTTTTGTTTTGTTTAATATAAGATGTGATCCTTGGGGGGGAGAGCAGAAGATGGCGGAGGAATAGGACGGGGAGACCACTCTCTCCTCCACAAATTTATCGAAAGAACATCTGAACGCTGACCAAACTTCACAAAACTACTTCTGAAGGCTGGCTGAGGACGTCAGGCTTTCACAAAAACTGCGCATTATCTTCAAAAGAGGTAGGAGAAATTATAAAAGATAAAAAGAGAGACAAAAGAGTTAGGGACGGAGACCCGTCCCGGGGAGGGAGTCGTAAAAGAGGAGGAATTTCCAAGCACCAGGAAACCCTCTCACCGGCGGGTGTGGGGGAGGATTTTTTATCTCGGAGGGCAACGTAACTGGGAGGAAAAAATAAATAAAATCGACAGATTACGTGCCTAAAGCAACTCCCAGCAAAGAACCCCAGACGCTCGCATCATCCGCCACCAGCAAGTGGGGGCTGAACGGAGAGGAGCGGGCGGCATTGCCTAGGGTAAGGACCGGGCCCGAGTGCCCCGAGGGCAATCTGAGGGAGCTAACGTGAGATAGTAACCTAAACTGTGGGATAGCGAGAGAGAGAGAGAGAACTATCCCGCGAAAAGCCCAACTCTAAGGCACTGCCGGCCCGCTCACAGAACAAAGGACTGAGCGATACCAGAGGAGAGCTAGCCGGCTGCGGACCGCGCCATCCCCCGCCGGACACAGCGGGCAGGCGGGGCCCGCTAGAGCCGGAAAGGGGCAAACTCGGCTCCAGAGAGGGCACCCCCTACCAAACTGAAAACAGGCTCCCAGTTTTTAAGCAAAGACTGCCTGAGATCCCGGAGGGTCGACAGCAGCCGGGAGGGTCGCAGCCAGAGACCAGCTCCCCAGAACCGACACAAAGCACACCGGAGCCGGGCGCGCCCGTAAACCGAGGCGGGGACCAGGGAGGTGATAAGCCGCACCGCCCCAACAGGGGACAGCGCCCTCGCCAAACTCCTGGCCGCCTGGGCAGCTCCGACCGGGAACGGCACAAGCCGCGGGCAAAATCGAGTCTGCGCCTTTGTGGAGTAACCGGGAGCCTGAACCTGAGCGGCTTAGTCCTGGGAAGTGCACGCAGCTCAGGGCCCGCTCCCCGGCCGAGTAACCTGAAGCCTGAGCAGGGTAGACGGGGAAAGCACACACGCCGTGAGCGGGGGCGAACCCAGTGCGGCCGAGACACTGCGAGCTTACCACACACACGCCAGAATTGCAGTGTTCCTTCCTCCCCACAGCACGATTGAACAAGCGAACCTAAAGAGATCACCTCCACCGCTTTGTTGCAGGGCGGAAATTAGATACTGAAGAGATCTCCAAACAGAAGTCAAATAAACAGAGGGAAGTGCTTTGGAAGGGACAGGCCAACAGATTAAGATCCCTGTAGCTAATACCGACTGCATTAAAAAGGACCTACAGATCTTGAAAAGTATAAGCAGGAATAAGGATCTATCTAAAACTGAGCAGATCCCACACTGCTCACAACAGCTCCAGAGAAAGTCCGGGATATATATATATTTTACTATTATTTTTTTTTTAATTTTTTTTTTAATTTTTTTTTTTAATTAAAAAAAAATTTTTTTTTTCTCTTCTTTCCTTTTTCTTCAAGTCCTCTATTACACCTTTAACTTTCATTTTCATAACACACTATTAACTTGCAAAAAAAAAAAAAAACCCTATTTTTGAAGCAAACTACATACATATATCTTATACCTTTTGTGTTTTTTTTTTTTTTAATGTTTTTATCCTGTTCTACATTTTTTTACTGTTTCTTTTTTTACTGTTTTACTGTTTTTTTTTTCTTTTTACACTGTTCCCTTTTTTCTTTTTTTTTTTCTTTTTTTTTTTTTTAGATTGTAAGTTTTATAAGAGTCTAACCTCTACTCTAGATTTTTAATCTGTGTTTTACATATTTGATATCAACTTTGTACATTTAAGAACCCAATCTTTAGGACCCATTTTTACTCAGGAGTGTGATCACTGGCCTGATCACTCTCTCCCCCTATTGATGCTCTTTCTTCTCCCCCAGGGAACCTCTATCTCCCACCCTCCTCCTTCTCTTCTCAACCCAATTCTGTGAATCTCTGAGGGTGTTCTGGGTACCGGAGAACACTTCAGGAACAGGATACTGCCCAGATCTCTCTCTCCCCTCTTAATTCCTCCCTTTCTACTCATGCTCACCTCTGTTACCTTCCTCCCCCCTCTCTATGTATCTCTGTGAATCACTCTGAGGGTTCCAAACTGTGGAAAGCACGGAGGGAAGTGCTTACTGGCTAGATTGCTCTCTCCACATTTGAATTCCCCTCTTCCCCTCCTGGTCACTTCAACCCACCCCCCCCACCTCATCTCTCCATGTAACTCAGTGAACCTTTCTGGGTATCCCTCACTGTGGAGAATCTTTTCACCATTAACCTAAAAGTTTTATTATTGAGGCTGTATGGAAGGAGAAGTCTTGAGGCTACTGCAAGAATAAGACTGAAAGCCAGGGGAAACATTAATTAATAAGAGACCATCCAATAGCCTCCATAAATTCACTGAAACCAAGCTCCACCCAAGAGATAATAAGTTCCAGAGCAAGACATACCACGCAAATTCTCCAGCAACGCAGGAACATAGACCTGAGCATCAATATACAGGCTGCCCAGAGGCACACCAAATCCATAGACATCTCAAAAATTAATACTGGTCACTCCATTACACTCAAGAGAGCAGAAATCCAGCTCCACCCACCAGAACACCGACACAAGCTCCCCCAACCAGGAAACCTTGACAAGCCACCTGTCCAACCCCAACCGCAGTGAGGAACCTCCACAACAAAGAGGAACTTCATACTACCAGAATACAGAAGGGCCACGCCTAACACAGCAATCTAAACAAGATGAAAAGGCAGAGAAATACTCAGCAAGTAAAGGAAAATGAGAAATGCCCACAAAGCCAAACAAAAGAGGAGGAGATAGGGAATCTATCCGAAAAAGAATTTAGAATAAGGATAATAAAAATGATCCAAAATCTTGAAAGCAAAATGGAGTTACAGATAAATAGCCTGGAGACAAAGATTGAGAAGATGCAAGAAATGTTTATCAAGGACTTAGAAGAAATAAAAAGGAATCAATATAGAATGAATAATGAAATAAAGGAGATAAAAGACACTCTGGAGGGAACCAACAGTAGAATAACGGAGGCAGAAGATAGGATAAGTGAGGTAGAAGATAGAATGATGGAAATAAACGAAGCAGAGAGGAAAAAAGAAAAAAGAATCAAAAGAAATGAGGAAAACCTCCGGGACCTCTGGGACAATATGAAACGCCCCAACATTCGAATCATAGGAGTCCCAGAAGAAGAAGATAAAAGGAAAGGCCATGAAAAAATACTCGAGGAGATAATAGTTGAGAATTTCCCTAAATTGAGGAAAGAAATAGTCACAGAAGTCCAAGAAACCCAGAGAGTTCCAAACAGGATAAACCCAAGGCGAAACACCCCAAGACACATATTAATCAAATTAACAAAGATCAAACACAAAGAACAAATATTAAAAGCAGCAAGGGAAAAACAACAAATAACACACAAGGGGATCCCCATAAGGATAACAGCTGATCTTTCAATAGAAACCCTTCAGGCTAGAAGGGAATGGCAGGACATACTTAAAGTAATGAAAGAGAATAATCTACAACCCAGATTACTGTACCCAGCAAGGATCTCATTCAGATATGAAGGAGAATTCAAAAGCTTTACAGACAAGCAAGAGCTGAGGGAATTCAGCACCACCAAACCAGCTCTCCAGCAAATGCTAAAGGATCTTCTCTAAACAGGAAACACAGAAAGGATGTTTCAACACGAACTCAAAACAACAAAGTAAATGGCAACGGGATCATACTTATCAATAATTACCTTAAATGTAAATGGGTTGAATGCCCCAACCAAAAGGCAAAGGGTTGCTGAATGGATACAAAAACAAGACCCCTATATATGCTGTCTACAAGAGACCCACCTCAAAACTAGGGACACACACAGGCTGAAAGTGAAAGGATGGAAAAACATATTCCATGCAAACGGAGACCAAAAGAAAGCAGGAGTCGCAATACTCATTTCAGATAAAATAGACTTTAAAATAAAGGATGTGAAAAGGGACAAAGAAGGGCACTACATAAAGATCAAAGGATCAATTCAAGAAGAAGACGTAACAATCATAAATATATATGCACCCAACATAGGAGCACCACAATATATAAGGCAAATACTAACAAGTATGAAAGGGGAAATTAACAATAACACAATAATAGTGGGAGACTTTAATACTCCACTCACGCATATGGATAGATCAACTAAACAGAAAATTAACAAGGAAACACAAACTTTAAATGATACAATAGACAAATTAGATTTAATTGATATTTACAGGAGTTTCCACCCCAAAACAATCAATTTTACCTTTTTCTCAAGTGCACATGGAACTTTCTCCAGGATAGATCACATCCTGGGCCATAAATCTAGCCTTGGTAAATTCAAAAAAATTGAAATCATCCCAGCCATCTTCTCTGACCACAATGCAGTAAGATTAGACCTCAATTACAGGAAAAAAACTATTAAAAGTTCCAACATATGGAGGCTAAACAACACGCTTCTGAATAACCAACAAATCACAGAAGAAATCAAAAAAGAAATAAAATTATGCATAGAAACGAATGAAAATGAAAACACAACAACCCAAAACCTATGGGACACTGTAAAAGCAATACTAAGGGGAAGGTTCATAGCAATACAGGCGTACCTCAAGAAACAAGAAAAAAATCAAATAAATCAACTAACTCTACACCTAAAGCAACTAGAGAAGGAAGAAATGAAAAACCCCAGGGTCAGTAGAAGGAAAGAAATCTTAAAAATTAGGGCAGAAATAAATGCAAAAGAAACAAAAGAGACCATAGCAAAAATCAACAAAACTAAAAGCTGGTTTTTCGAGAAGATAAACAAAATTGATAAGCCATTAGCCAGACTCATCAAGAAACAAAGGGAGAAGAATCAGATCAACAAAATTAGAAATGAAAATGGAGAGATCACAACAGATTCCACAGAAATACAAAGGATCATAAGAGACTACTACCAACAGCTATATGCCAATAAAATGGACAACTTGGAAGAAATGGACAAATTCTTAGAAAAGTATAACTTTCCAAAACTGAACCAGGAAGAAATAGAAGATCTTAACAGACCCATCACAAGCACGGAAATCGAAAGTGTAATCAGAAATCTTCCAGCAAACAAAAGCCCAGGACCAGACGGCTTCACAGCGGAATTCTACCAAAAATTTAGAGAAGAGCTAACACCTATCCTGCTCAAACTCTTCCAGAAAATTGCAGAAGATGGTAAACTTCCAAACTCATTCTATGAGGCCACCATCACCCTAATTCCAAAACTAGACAAAGATGTCACAAAAAAGGAAAACTACAGGCCAATATCACTGATGAACATAGATGCAAAAATCCTTAATAAAATTCTAGCAAACAGAATCCAACATCATATTAAAAAGATCATACATCATGACCAAGTGGGCTTTATCCCAGGAATGCAAGGTTTTTTTAACATCCGCAAATCAATCAATGTAATACACCACATTAACAAATTGAAAGAAAAAAACCATATGGTTATCTCAATAGATGCAGAAAAAGCCTTTGACAAAATTCAGCATCCATTTATGATTAAAACCCTCCAGAAAGCAGGAATAGAAGGAACATATCTCAACATAATAAAAGCTATATATGACAAACCCACAGCAAACATTATCCTCAATGGTGAAAAATTGAAAGCATTTCCCCTAAAGTCAGGAACAAGGCAAGGATGCCCACTTTCACCACTACTATTCAACATAGTTTTGGAAGTTTTGGCCACAGCAATCAGAGCTGAAAAAGAAATAAAAGGAATACAGATAGGAAAAGAAGAAGTAAAACTCTCACTGTTTGCAGATGACATGATCCTCTACATAGAAAACCCTAAAGGCTCTACTAGAAAATTACTAGAGTTGATCAATGAATATAGTAAAGTTGCAGGATATAAAATTAACACACAGAAATCCCTTGCATTCCTATACTCCAATAATGAGAAAACAGAAAGAGAAATTAAGGAAACAATACCATTCACCATTGCATCAAAAAGAATAAAATACTTAGGAATATATCTACCTAAAGAAACAAAAGACTTATATATAGAAAACTATAAAACACTGATGAAAGAAATCAAAGAGGACACAAACAGATGGAGAAATATACCGTGTTCATGGATTGGAAGAATTAATATAGTGAAAATGAGTATTCTACCCAAAGCAATCTACAGATTCAATGCAATCCCTATCAAGCTACCAATGGTATTTTTCACAGAACTAGAACAAATCATCTCACAATTTGTATGGAAATATAAGAAACCTCGAATAGCCAAAGCAATCTTGAGGAAGAAGAATGGAACTGGAGGAATCAACCTGCCTGACTTCAGACTCTACTACAAAGCCACAGTCATCAAGACAGTATGGTACTGGCACAAAGATAGAAATATAGATCAATGGAACAAAATAGAAAGCCCAGAGATAAACCCACGCACATATGGACACCTTATCTTCGACAAAGGAGGCAAGAATATACAATGGAGAAAAGACAACCTCTTTAACAAGTGGTGCTGGGAAAACTGGTCAACCACTTGTAAAAGAATGAAACTAGAACACTTCCTAACACCGTACACAAAAATAAACTCAAAATGGATTAAAGATCTAAACGTAAGACCAGAAACAATAAAACTCCTAGAGGAAAACATAGGCAAAACACTCTCCGACATAAATCACAGCAGGATCCTCCATGACCCACCTCCCAGAATATTGGAAATAAAAGCAAAAATAAACAAATGGGACCTAATTAAAATTAAAAGCTTTTGCACAACAAAGGAAACTATAAACAAGGTGAAAAGACAGCCTTCAGAATGGGAGAAAATAATAGCAAATGAAGCAACAGACAAACAATTAATCTCCAAAATATACAAGCAACTTCTGCAGCTGAATTCCCGAAAAATAAATGACCCAATCAAAAAATGGGCCAAAGAACTAAACAGACATTTCTCCAAAGAAGACATACAGATGGCTAACAAACACATGAAAAGATGCTCAACATCACTCATTATTAGAGAAATGCAAATCAAAACCACAATGAGGTATCATTTCACACCAGTCAGAATGGCTGCTATCCAAAAGTCTACAAGCAATAAATGCTGGAGAGGGTGTGGAGAAAAGGGAACCCTCTTACACTGTTGGTGGGAATGCAAACTAGTACAGCCACTATGGAGAACAGTGTGGAGATTCCTTAAAAAACTGGGAATAGAACTGCCATATGACCCAGCAATCCCACTGCTGGGCATATACACCGAGGAAACCAGAATTGAAAGAGACGCGTGTACCCCAATGTTCATCGCAGCACTGTTTACAATAGCCAGGACATGGAAGCAACCTAGATGTCCATCAGCAGATGAATGGATAAGGAAGCTGTGGTACATATACACAATGGAATATTACTCAGCCATTAAAAAAAATACATTTGAACCGGTTCTACTGAGATGGATGAAACTGGAGCCCATTATACAGAGTGAAGTAAGCCAGAAAGAAAAACAACAATACAGTATACTAATGCATATATATGGAATCTGAAAGATGGTAACGATAACCCTATATGCGGGACAGAATGAGAGACACAGATGCATGGAACAATTTTATGGACTCTGAGGGAGAAGGTGAGGGTGGGACGTTCTGGGAGAATGGCATTGAGACATGTGTATTGTCATATGTGAAACAGAGCACCATTCCATGTTCGATGCATGTGACAAGGGCTCGGGGCCGGGGCAGTGGGATGATCCAGAGGGATGGGAGGGGGAGGGAGGTGGGTGGGGGGTTCGGGAAGGGGAACACATGTAAACCCATGGCTGATTCTTGTCAATGTATGGCAAAAACTATTACAATATTGTAAAGTAATTAGCCCCCAAGTAAAATAAATAAATTTATAAAAAAAAAAAAAAAAAAAGAAACAAAGTGAGATCTATAATGTAAAAAAAAAAAAAAAAAAAAAAGATGTGATCCTTGTCCTCAAGGATATTTCAATCTACAATGGAGTATGTATTTCAATATACAATGGAGTATTCAATCTACAGTGTGTGTGCTAAGTCACTTCAGTCGTGACTGACACTTTGAGATCCCATGGACTGTAGTCCACCACACTCCTCTGTCCATGGGGATTCTCCAGGCAAGAATACTGGAGTGGGTTGCCATGCCCTCCTCCAGGGGATCTTCCCAATCCAGGGATAGAATCTGCATCTCTTATGCCTCCTGAATTGGCAGACAGGTTCTTTTTCCACTAGCACCACCTAGGATATATCAAATTCAAAGCTACTTTAAAGAAAACCAGACATTGGACAAATGTTTATTTAAATCAAATAGATATTGCTTAGATTTTCTTCAAAGTAGACTTTCTTAAAACAGTTTATTATTTACCCTGGGATGGGCTTCTTTCTGTGCATAATGGCTATGTGTGGGGCAGATATATAACTGTGTTCTGACAACAGGTAGAGTACACAGCATGCACTGTTGGTTGGTGGAAAACAAGGATGTAAAGAAAGGCATAATCCTTTGACTATTTCTCTACTTATTTCATGGTCTTACTGTTTCCACACACACTCCAAACATATAACTGAGCAATGTGGAGACATGTACAAAATCTTGCTATAACCACAAAGAAGGATTGCTTAAAACTGGTCCTTCCGCTTTTATTCTGTATATGTAAATGCACAATTACCTTTTTAGAACACAGTCTTTTTGCTAATATAACACAAGGTACCTATCTTAAACTTTAACAAAGCTTTCAATGGAATAGTAAAATGATTTGAAAGCATTATAAAGAATCATGTAGATCCTTTCTTGCCAGATATACGGTAACTATCCTACTAGCCTTACGGAGCCTATACTAGACCCAGACTTTCTGCATTTGCTGAGCTTGAGAATCTGCCTGAAGTTCCTCCTTTTTAATCTGCAAAGTTACCAACACAGGCTGGTCTGCTGGGATGAGATGGCAATAATATCAGTGACCATCATCTCCCGATTCTTCCTTGTGTGTCAGGCACTGTGTACACATCATCTTTACACAATCATCTCATGCATCAGGTGCTACGTAATAAACACAAGAGATATATTTAAAAGATACTGTCATTTAAAGTTAGCTTAAATAAATGTATTAGAAACAGTTATCACACATACAGGAATATTTGGAAACTTCCCCAAATTTAGGGCTTCCCCATTGGCCAAGTCGTAAAGAATCCACCTGCAACACAGGAGCCACAGGAGATGTGAGTTTGATCCCTAGGCCAAGAAGATCCCCTGGAGAAGGGCGTGGCAACCCACTCCAATATTCTTGCCTGGAGAATCCCATGGACAGAGGAGCGTGGCGGGCTACAGTGCATAGGGTTGCAAAGAGTCAGACACGACTGAAGAGACTTAGTACACACACTGAATTTAGGCAAACACTAAAAGTAGTTCCAGAACTGTCTAGAACGCTGGCCCAACTAGATTTGCTTTTCCATTCAATATTCTTTTAGCATTTGAAGGATGTCATATTACAAAACTAACTGTTTAAGAATATATTCTAGGATTCTAGCATGGAGGGCTGCAGTTCATGGGGTCACAAAGAGTCGGACATGACTGAGCGACTAAGCACACAGCACACACACATATATTCAGATTAACCCTTTCAGTTAAATAATGTCTATTTGAACAATATTCTGTCTTGAATTTTGGTTTAACCTACAATTACTTCCACTTGGTGAGGCTTGATGATAAAAAAGTAGATCATCTAGGAAAAAGGTAAAAAATCTTCAGTTGATTGAAATCTATTCGATGAATAGAGCCACACATATTAAAATAATCGTCTAATAACTGAAAATTAATACTGCTATAATGGCAATTAAGTATCATTATGGCATGCATTTATGAGTACTCACTCTAGGTCAGACTAAATGATTTACATTCATTATCCTTTTATTTAAAATTCATATTATGCCCATTGTACAGGTAAAGTAGGTGAGAGGTAAAGTAATTTATCTAAAACTAGAGAGCTGGTCATTAATAAAGCCAAGATTTGTACAGGTCTGTAGACACCAAAGCTCACACTCTTTTCAACTGTATTACAATGTCAACATTAAAAACCTAAACTGAAAATAAAATGCTACTTCAATTTGAACCCTCACTAATATCAAACTCATAACCCCCTCTCGAATATCCTTCCACCTCATTCAACCATTTCCTCACATCCACCCCTACCTACACCCAAAGGATAGGTTTAGGCAGTTTTCTAAAGCCGCATCAAAAATAAAGAGAAATAAAAGTGATGTCAATACAAACAATAAATTCTTTAGCAACCTAAAAAAATTTTTTTCTAAAGAATATAGTGGAATAACTATGGGACAAGAATTAAAGAATAATGAAGGTGTGAAAAAAATGTAATATTGTCAGCACTCTACCTGGGTACCGATGTGTAAGAGCATCTTAGTTGAAAACAATCAACATAAGTGTCTGTTTTGGAAAACACTGCCCTGTGCTATATATACCAGTGTTAGGATGGAAAGCAAGCCCAGAAATTAATTAAGAAATGAGTAAAACCACTCATTGTGTTATGAGAAAAAGAACTTTGTAATAAACTTTCTCTCTCTACTTAAGAGTGAAGTCTTCCTACAGATTTCCTTCCCTCATTTACATATCTGTGCAGGCCTATTCTTATTTTTTTTTTCCCTTCCAAGCCCCTTTGCCCTTTCAATCATGAAGCATATTACTCCACTGTCAGTGCAAAGCAGTTCCTAACAACAGGGAACCCAGCTGGGATAGGAAGAGGGCAGCAGGCTCATGCATTAACATAATAATCCAACTGTGTTCCCATAGGCCCTTAGGGCAGACAGCATATTAGGTAGGCCTCCTGTGCAGACCCTGGTGGAAGCTGCCTGATCACCTGCCTATCAACCTGTGGCAGCTACGGCGGGCTCAATAGCACCAGCTCCTGCCAAGCAGTGGTGCCCAATTACCTTACTACAAAAGACAGAAATCCATTTTTCTATGTCTCTTTAATGTACTCAATGCATTTCCTTATTTATGATTTGAATCTGCGTTTCTGCAACATTTCCAGAGGATTGACTTACTGCCTTTTAACTTTTGAAAGTCTGTTTGTCCAAAGGCCGTATCACTGCAGTTGGCAGGAATGGGACTGAAACCCAAAGTTTCAAATATGAGAGCCCAGTTGGTAAAGCCAACCGCTTGGTCACCAGCTGTCTAAAGATTCTTTCATCCTTCACTGATAGAGAGGACCAGAGGTGTGGGGAAGACCTGAAAGGCTGCCATCGCTATTTCCTCAAGGGGACAGAGGTGGGAGGGAAATCCTATCTTCCTGTCTTCTTGAAATGCAGTTTTTCTTAATTCTAACCCAAGTCAATTATAAGGTTCCCATGAAGTGTAAGCCTTTGTGCATGCTGATCCCCTCATGTGGAAAGTGTGTGGATCACTACAACTGGCTAAAGTAGAGAATCATAAAAGATATGATGAAAAAAATTTTAATCTCAAATTATTATTAAAGATTCTTTAAAACAAACAAACAAAAAAGCCAGCCCATCTGTATGCTTTTTGCTTTTTATGTGTGTGAAATCCATATGTTATTTTAATGCTGTTCGGTTCCTGGAGTCTTTGATTTATCCTATGTATGGTTTTCTTTCCAAGCCACTGTGTGCCTGTGCTTAGTCGCTCAGACGTGTCCAACTCTTCTGTAGTCTGCCAGGCTCCTCTGTCCACGGGATTCTCTGGGCAAGAATACTGGAGCGGGTTGCCATTTCCTTCTCCAGGGGATCTTTCTGACTCAGGGAGTGAACCCAGGTCTCCCACATTGCAGGCAGACTCTTTATCGAGTGAGCCACCAGAGAAGCCTTACATGCCACAATATCAGTCAAATAAGGAAAATCCAAGGGGTATATTCTACTGAAAAGATATTATTTATATGTTACTCAAGATCACCTTCAAAATGTTATAAACATATGCTTGAAATTATAATTCACTTCAGTGAATGAAACACAGTCTCATTCTTGGATGAAATTTCTCTGTAAAAAAAGTTGCAAGGAAGGTGTATAATTTGACATTTAATTTAATATGGGAAAAAATACTTTCAGAAGCTATTTAAAAGAGCATGAGGCTACCAATTTGGCTAGAGAAACATTTTCTACCAGTCATGTATTTCTTTTAAAAAAAGAATGAGTTTCTAGAAATATTATATTTTGGGGTTTTTTAATGGCTATTTTAATAAAAAATGAATCCTCCAGTCAAACAAAAGTGCATTTATCTAACATTTCTATGAATTTTAAATGATAGGGAACTAATAGTATTGTTTAAGTCAACTAACCTGGCGTGCTTTATATCACATTCTAATAATTAGGTAAGAATTAAGTATTAAGGGCCATATCTGCATATACCATAGATTTTCATTGTCAAGGTTACCTCTGGTACCTTGGCATTAACAATTTGGACATTATGTTAACAGATTATGGTGATCACGCAGCAACCTGTGAGTTCTTTGATTACCTCCACACATACCAGGCAGGATTTTATATAATGTAAATTCCCTCATCAGAAACAAATCTGTTTGTTCTTCACCAAGCAACCAAGGGAAAATTCAAATAAAAGAGGAAAAAAAAAACCTAACTTTTTTGCCTTCTTCTGTGAATAAATCGTGAGCTGTTTAATGGCCTCTAAACAATACACTATGATATATTATATGTTGACATGAGTGTAAATACAGAATACTAAACTCAATAATAAATATTAATGCTTATACATGTGTTAAACAGCAAAATTATACACATCCCCTCCTTGATCTTTTGGGGATTCCAGAGGCTCTTAAGTCTTCATAAATTCTTATATTGTGACAAAATGTAATGTATCTTCCAAGTCATTAAGTATAGAAACTTGATAGTTGATTAAAAAACAATAAACAACAGCCATGTGGTGACAGAATGAATGGCAGCCTAGACTTTACCATTTTAATTCCTTCAAGGGGTATATTTCTATTCCAGCATAAACAAAAGAAAAGCACTGATAGAAAATAGAAATTTAGCTATTCCATCAGGAAGAACTTGATTTTTAACTTAAACAGCAAATTACACAGCTAGACTAATTCAACCTCTAAAGAATGGTAGAGAAAGAACAGAATTGTGTGGTATCATTTCTAACATCAAGAATTCAATTTTGTATGAGGTTAAAATGAAAAAAAATCTAAACATAAACAAAGAAAAGTGCTATTTCAAATTATTAAGTAGGAACAAATAGAAATAGAAAACAATGCAAAAGAAATCACATTTAGTTTGAAGTATGATACACCAAAGCTTAAAATCTGCTCCCTCCCCTCCCTGCAGCCAATCCTTTAGACTGTGTATTCCTGTATTTGAAATACACCACATCTTCATTTTTATTCTACTAGAGTAGTCTCTTCCCACGAGGGAATTATGGAGAAAGGACCCTCTTCTCCCCATGTAAAACTACTTGATTTTAAGGACTTTACCCAGTTCAATTTGGTAGTATAGATGTGGCTTCAGAGATGGTTTGTAGCTAGTATATTCTGACATTTCTGCCAAGGATAAGATTAAGTATGAAATATCGAAATTACACGTTAAAATAGATGCCATTTTACTTTGTTTCTTCCTGAATAGCCCTTCAGCTATTGAGGCACACACATTTTTCCCCAGGCAAAATCCCCAGGCTAAAATAACTAAGCCTCATATCTTCAGGAAATCCAGCTTCCCAAACATTATTCTGAGGTATTTGATAATCCATTGGCTGTAGTTTCATTTCGTAGTGAATCATGTAAATCTTACTTGAAAGAGGAAAAATAATCCACGTGAAACATTCCTTTTCAGTCAACTGCTCATAATAGTTACAATCAATGACAATACTTAATTTTCTACAATTTCTAAAAAAAATATTTTTTTATTTTAGTAATAGGGTTAGACATCACAAGGATCCAAGAACTGATCGTTTTGTATTCAAAACATAACTTTCCTTCCAAGATTGCCATCTCCAGCAGCATGCTACCCTACACTTGCCACTGGGGAAAGGACCTTATCATCTGCTAAGATCTAATTCTATCACTTTGCAATCTCTGAGCTGCAGGCAATGTGAAGTCAAAGACCACCATTTTAAACAGTAAATAGAACCTACTTCCTAGGAGGCACAGTGTAAAGAATCTACCTCGTAATGCAGAAGACGCAAGAGACATGGGTTCAATCCCTGGGTTGGGAAGATCCCCTAGAGTAGGAAATGGCAACCCACTCCCGTGTTCTTCCCTGGAAATTCCCATGGACAGAGGAGCCCGGCAGGTTACAGTCCACGGAGTGGCAAAGAGTCGGACATAACTCTTTGAGCATGCACACACACGTACTGTATAGCACAGGGAACTCTATACTCAGTGCTCTGCGGCGACCTGAATGGCAAAGAAATCCAAAAAAGGCGGGATACACGTCCAGGCATAGCTGCTTCACTTTGGTCTACAGTAGAAACTAACAGAACATTGTAAAGCAACTATACTCCAATAAAAATTGTAAAATAAATAAGTATAAAATAAACAGTAAACAGATGTTCTAAGGCTATTACTCCAAACCTCATGTGAGGATAAATATAACTTTAAATTAAAACTAAAGAAATTTAGCAAGCAAGTAAAAGGTACATAAGTAGCAGATCTTTCAGACCATCCTAGATTAAAAAGAAAAGCTTAAGATTCTACCCTTAACCTCAAAGCTTTTAAAATTAAGACAAATTAAAATGCAATTGAGTCATCACATTCTAACAAAGTCAACTTGATTATACCACAAGCAATTTTATTTAGCACATAATCCCATCACAAAAAGTTTATGGATTACTCCCTCCATGGCCACTCAAGTACTAAATCATTGTGCATTGCTATTAAAAGAATTTTTAAAAGAGGTCTTTATTACCTGCTCTTACAACTTAGTCCTTATTTCATATCAGAACCTGTCCTAGAAAGCTACAGACAGAATGTTGAAACAGAGTTAAGAACTCAAAGATGAAAAAAAAGAGAAATAAAATATGACAGGGTAGAGGTTGTTGTTCAGTTGCTCAGTCCGACTTTGCAACCCCATGGACTGCAGCACGCCAGGCTTCCCTGTTCTTCACTACCTCCCAGAGCTTGCTCAAACTCATGTCCATTGAGTTGGTGATACCATCCAACCATCTCATCCTCTGTTGTCCTCTTCTCCTGCCTTCAATTTTGTCCAGCATCAGGGTCTTTTCTAATGAGTCAGCTCTTCGCATCAGGTGGCCAAAGTATTGGAGCTTCAGCTTCAGCATCAGTCCTTCCAGTGAATATTCAGGACTGATTTCCTTTAGGATTGACTGGTTGGATCTCCTTGCAGTCCAAGGGACTCTCAAGAGTCTTCTCTGACACCACAGTTCAAAAGCATCGATTCTTCGGCGCTCAGCTTTCTTTATAGTCTAACCCTCACATCCATACAAGACTACTAGAAAAACCAAAGCTTTGACGAGATGGACCTTTGTTGGCAAAGTAATGTCTCTGCTTTTTAATGTGCTGTCTAGGTTTGTCATAGCTTTTCTTTCAAGGAGGAAGCATCTTTTAATTTCATGGCTGCACATCTACAGTAATTTTGGAGCCCAGGGAAATAAAGCTAGAGGAGGGTAGAGGAGGAGGTAAAATAAAAAGAAATCTATGAATAAGGAAGATAGAATGAATAGATAAAAAGCAGGAACTAGAAAGCCCACCTCTTCATCTCCTTAAATTTGATAATATCTAAATTTTTAAAAGCATAATTAAACACATCTCTGTATACAGTATTGTGGGAGAAATGCCCCATAAAGAGCTGACATACACAGTAATGATTCATAAGGTATGGAGGGTGTGGAGGGAAGGAACAGGGCTGGGCAGGGGCAGAGGTGAGCCCCAGCAGTCAATGGAGTAACCCAAGGTGAAGATATTCACAGGTTCATAGCCAGTAGCATTGGTAACTTCTGAAAGCTAAAAAGAGGCATTACTTTTTAGTCTTCTTAGCAAATCCCTATTTTACATGAGTGTGTGTGTCTTGGGAATGAGGGGAAAGGGGGAAACAAGAACAGCTCCCTGAACTACAAAGGGTAGAATGTTACTTCTACCACTGGACTTCAGTCCTGGAAATATGCCTTTCAGATCAAATCTTGCGAATTGACTACAATCGTGGTACTAGGAGGTGCCTTGTTACTTTGAATATTATTTGCTTAACGTTAGCCATTAACCGGGACTGAAAAATATTTATGAAACAGTGGTTGTAACTGACAGACTGCTGATTGAGTGTGTGCTCAGTGGTGTCCGACTCTGAGACCTCATGGACTGTAGCCCACCAGGCTCCACTGTTCATGGAAGTTTCCAGGCAAGAATACTGGAGTGGGCTGCCATTTCCCTCTGCAGAGGATCTTCCCAACCCAGGGATCGAACCCAGTGAGTGTCTCCTGCCTCTCCTGGCATATCCAAAAAGCCACCAAGTACGGGAAGGATGTTACTTTACAGAAGCGGTGTAAACCACGCTGTGGTTACAATGGTGGAGCTGGGAGGTGTGCCTGGCCAAACAGTGGGGCGGGACGCAGGGTTGATGGCCCACACAAGAGTGCTGAATTTTTTCTGCCCCTACTTCAAAAAGCAGAGAGTGATGCTGAACTGAAGGGGCTAGAAGTACATTCTCTGAGCACAACTAGGTGAACACAGCCCCCAGGATGCATTGCAGGACTTACAGACAACTCATCACGAGCACTGTCTGCAACACTGAGCTGATCCTCACTGACACACAGCAGACTGTTGCTAAACCAGAAAAGAAGGTTGCAGAGGAGGAGAAAGCTATCCCAGAAGAAACAACTTACGGGCTGGGAATAAATTCAGCATGACATAAATGCAGATAAATAAAAGGAAAAAAAAAACACACAGATAACCAGACCCTGTTCTGCGCTTAACGGCTCAGCTGTGTCCGACTCTGCAACCCCAGGTACCTGCCAGGCTCCTCTGTCCATGGGGATTCTCCAGGCAAGAATACTGGAAGGGGTCGCCATGCCCTCCTCCAGGGGATCTTCCCAACCCAGGGATTGAACCCAGGTCTCCTGCATTGCAGGCAGATTCTTTACCGTCTGAGCCACCAGGGAAGCCTAAGAAGACTCTGGTGATAGAAACAGTGCTCACAGTGGTAGCTAGTAAGACAAACACAGGTGGAAGGAGTGAAAATGCAGATGGCCCTTTGTCACAGAAGCAACAACAAATTCTCCTCTGGGGGTGGGGGTGGGGGGTGCGGAATACAGTTGCCTCTCTAGTTCTTTGTGCAAGAAGCCCATTTTATTCTTGCTCCCATACTTAAATCTAGAAACAAAGAGATCAATCAATTAATCCTTATAAAATGCTCCTAGCGGCTTCCTTTTCCTCAAGGAGTTACAAGAAGGCTTGACCACAGCACACAGGGATGAAATCTCTGCACTACGTTGCAAACACTTATTTCCAATTAGGTTTCAGGACATTTTTACAGCTTTTATGCCAAGTTTATATTACCAGATGTTAAGAATGTGTGGTAGCACCTAAGGCTGGCTAATCATGCTCTGGATAACAATGGTTTATGATGATCTCTCAAGGAAAGCAGAAATTAGGCATTTACATGATTTTGTTGTTACACAATAATACTGAACATAAACAAAAACACAGGGTGCAGGGCCAAACTAAATCTTTTGTTTTCTCTGTTGATACTCTCCTCTTGGGGCTAAAGATGTCAGAAGTTATCATTAGGTTTTTCCTCATGCCTTAGAATAAATTCAGCTATACGCTTTGAGAGGCATGGGGATTAAGATTAACTCAAAAGAGCAAATGTACTCATATTGCCGAAATCTGTGTACGTCTAGACAATATAAAATTGTACCTATAAAGCAAACAGGTAAAAGATGGCAAGAATTTTTAATTAACATTTCATTATAATACCAGTGTGAAAAGAAAGAGGTCAACTATTAATAAGAGACGGGTTTCCCACCACTGGGATTTACTCTGAATTCATTTTAAGACCAGGAAGCTGAGATCTAAAAATCTCCACTCCAAAAGGGTTAAAATGTTGAAATAACAGTACTTTAAAAGTAAGGAACAACTATTTGTACATAGGATATCATGCAGTTCCAGACTCTTAATTTGTACTTAGAACCATAATGTCCACTTATTTCATGATAAATGATTACACACTGGATAGTGTTATCTATTTTGGAGATTTCAATCAGGCATGTGACTTCCTTTTCATTTCTCTTTTTTGATACACGCACTTTTCAAAAATCCACAAAAGAAAACATATCAAAAAAGAAATATACTCACTAAAATTTAAGGTTACGCCAACAAAAGGGTTAATTAGAGAAACAAATTTTCTCAGACTGTTAATAATGGGAATGACACATACTATGTGCCCATGAGTAATTCTCAGGTATCTTTGATCTTCAGCCCCACGCGGTTTCTGATGCCTACCGTAGCCTGGCCTCTGGGACTCTCTCAGAACCAGACATCTGGCTACTTTGTTGTTTTAGACTAATCTCCTCCCAGGAGAGCTCAAGAAATGACACCAGGCAAGGAGGGTCCTGGCAAGGGAAAAAACATTACAGTATTTACAGCGGATTTCTTTTTGAGTGGACGAGAGTATCAAAATTGTCTTCAAATTTCTACAGGGGTCTTGGGAGCACTTCTGTTCTGTGGTTTTCCTCTAGCATCATTTAAATAGGATGTATACATTCTATCTTTAAGGCCCATCAATCATCTTTAAGAACTCACTGAAGGTTAATCACAGAATATTACAATGTGCAGGAGAAAGTTGTGAGGAAAAATACACATCAGATTAATTCTTCACCCATCTGTTAGGGTTGGGTGGTGACTGATAAAACAAAGATTTTAATTGTTAGCTGAAGGGTTACACCAAAACTGTGGGATAACGTCTAAGATTTGCAAATACAGTTGCATGCCTCCCATTACACCAAGTCCCTATCATGCTTCTTCTTTCAACTGGGACTTTTTTTTTTTGGAAAGATTCTCAGCTATAATACCAATCTACCAGTAAGGTTTGATTAAAGTGCACTTCTGTAATGTGCCTCTGGAAGAAAACAAGAGGGCGCAAGAAGTAATACAGCTTTAAAAAAAAAAAAGAAGCCAAACAATTCAGTCAAGGACAAAATGTTATTTTTGAAACAACAAAGATTATCAATATTTTCCCCCCAAGGCAACAAATCATCTTTAACTTCTTAATTCTTTTTACAGATTATTGTTCAATCCCCTGAATCTATACATCCTGAGAAAGAAACAATAATTTACCATTTGTTACACAAACCGAATATAAGCCAATTAGGATAACTGCTTAATCTGTGAACTTGAATATTTTATCCTAAAATCACATTTTATTTATTTGTCATACATCCAAATACTATATGAAATCAAGTATTACACTGTAACATGATATTTATGTTTTTATGTTCTTATATAGAGTCATGGGCTTCCCTGGTGGCTCAGATGGTAAAGAATCCACCTGCTATGTGAGAGACCTGGGTTCAGTCCCTGGGTTGGGAAGATCCCCTGGAGGAGGGCACGGCAACCCACTCTAATATTCTTGCCTGGAGAATCCCCATGGACAGAGGAGCCTGGCGGGCAACATGAGGTTGCAAAGAATTGGACACAACTGAGCAACTAAGCACACACATATAGAGTCACAAAAAACTCATCAGATTGGCTAAAATACCAATGGATTTATCTCATAGCTGTTAAAAAAAAAAGGTTCTTGTTTAATGTTTCAATTATTTTTATAATATTCAAAACATATAACTGTATAGTGGCTTCTATCTTGTACTGTACTTGATAAGTTAACAATTCTAATTTGTTTTTGTTCTGTTCAGTTGCTAAGTCATGTCCAAATCTTTGGGACACCATGGACTGCAGCATGCCAGACTTCCCTAACCTCCACTATCTCCCAGAGTTTGCTCAAGTTCATGTCCATTGAGTCAGTGATGCTATCTAATGTTAACAATTCTAATTCTCTATTTTAATCTAACATTATCTACTCGGTTAACATCCATTATAAGTACCACTAGAGACAAAAATTCTCAGAAGATAAACGTGAGAAATATAATTTAAGTAATAACAATTCATTGATTATCAAGTAAAGCAAAATAATCATGTTAGTGTGGAATAGGTCACTCCCCAAAAGACAAATATTGAGTGATTCCACTTCATTAGGTTTCTTGGGGCTTCCCTGGTGGCTCAGCTGCTAAAGAATCTGCCTACCAATGCAAGAGATGAAAGAGATACAAGTTTGATCCCTGGGTCGGAAAGATCTCCTGAAGAAGGAAATGGCAACCCACTCCAACATTCTTGCCTGGACAATTCCATGGACAGAGGAGCTTGGCAGACTACAGTCCATGGGGTTGAGTCTAATGTAAAGAGACAAAATAAGAAAGTCAGTTCCCAGGGGCTTAGGAGAAGGAGAAATGGGGAATTATTGCCTAACAGATACAGAGTTTGATTTGGGGAAGATGAAAAAGTTATAGAGACAGATAGTGGTAATGATTACACAACAACAGAATTAACATCAATGAACTATAGACTTAAAAATAATTAAAATGGTAAATTTTATGTTTTATATATATATGTATATCTTACCATGATTTTTAAAATAATTATGTTAGATATATAATAATATGAAAACTCAAAGATAATGAAAATTTAGAGATCTTTTATTTTGAATGTCTTTCCTTGACCAAAGATACATAAGGTTCATGAGAAGCATCTGCAATCACATTTGAGTGTATATCACTACCACTCAAGAAATGAAAAAAAAAAAGAAAATCAAATCAGTTCCAGAACACATTAGAAAAATGGATTCTAAAAAAAAATTTCCAAAATTCCTCCTAGATGTCTACTTTTGTACCTTGCATTAGGAATACTGCTGCTAAGTAAAAAAACTATTTCTCCATATTAAATCCACACTTCCAGAATAAAAGAGGTAGAAAATTCAAGACAATCAGTGAGATGTTTTTTACAATACTGCACACTATTAAGATATAATGGACCCAGGAAGTAATCTAGCTTTCCAAGTGTCTTCTAAATATCATATTATTTTTCATTCTATTCAGTATAATTCCAGAGTTAAGCTTACTTTATTCTATTCCATTATTTGAAAATTATACACATATATTTCATACTATTTGTGATTAAGTTTAACTGCATTCACATACAGAAAAAGAAACTCCAAATAACAGTAGTTATCCAAGAGAGGTATTCCTTTTTTCATGTGAAGGAAGTCCCAAAGTAGGCAATCCAGGGCTGGCATGGCAGCTCCATATTCAGAAGGACCCAGAGTCCTATTCTTGCTGCTCAGCTATCATGAGGTCTAATCACTAGCATGGCATAAGATTTCTCCTCAAGCTCTGGTCATCAAATTAACATTCTAGTAAGCAGAGAGGAAGGAAAAATGAACTTTTAAAGAGATGTCTTGGGGACTTCCCTGGTAGCCCAATGGTTAAGAATCCACCTTCCAATGCAAGGGATGTGGGTTCAATCACCAGTCAGGGAATTAAGATCCCATGTGCCATGGGGCAACTGAGCCCATGTGCCACAACTAAGACCCAACACAGACAAATAAATAAATAAACTTTTAACAACAAAACAAATAATGAGATGTCTTGGATGTGATATACAGTGCTTCCATTTACATTTCAATGGCCAGAATTTAATTACATGGCCACTAGAACACCAGAGTCTAGTAAATACAGTACTTAGGTGGCAGTGAATAACTAGGATATTCACTTAAATACACCTATCATTGTAGGTAAATAAGTCCAAAACAAAGAAGGGAAAATTCATTAACTATTACCAGTATCTGATTAGTATAATTCATATAAAAGAATAAGAATTATCAATAAATCACCATGATGAAAAAAGAAATCTGAAATTAGGTTTCAGTTTGAGGAAAATAATTTCCAATTAAAGATACAGGGAATCAATTCATTTCCTTGAAACACAGTGAATTTCATTTATTTACTGAAGTATGAATTGAGTCTTTACTAAATTAATCAAGCAGACTCTCCCAATGAATTAATATTGTGTATAGGCTAAGCTTGAGTCAGGGTAGAGACTAAGGCATAATTTTAGGCCTGAAAAGTAGTACATCAAGGCTATATATTGTCACCCTGCTTATTTAACGTACATGGAGAGTACATCATGAGAAACGCTGGGCTGGATGAAGCACAAGCTGGAATCAAGATTGCTGGGAGAAATATCAATAACCTCAGATATGCAGATGACACCACACTTATGGCAGAAATTGAGGAAGAACAGCCTCTTGACGAAAGTGAAACAGGAGAGTGAAAAAGTTGGCTCTAAATTCAACATTCAGAAAACTAAGATCATGGCATCTGGTCCCATCACTTCATGGCAAATAGATGCGGAAACAGTGGAAACAGTGACAGACTTTATTTTTGGGGGCTCCAAAATCACTGCAGATGGTGACTGCAGCCATGAAATTAAAAGACGCTTGCTTCTTGGAAGAAAAGTGATAATCAACCTAGACAGCATATTAAAAAGCAGAGACATTACTTTGCCAACAAAGGTCTGTCTAGTCAAAGCTATGGTTTTTCCAGTAGTCAAGTATGGATGTGAGAGATGGACTATAAAGGAAGCTGAGTGCTGAAGAAAAGATGCTATTGAACTGTGGTGTTGGAGAAGACTCTTGAGAGTCCCTTGGACTGCAAGGAGATCCAGCCAGTCCATCCCAAAGGAAATCAGTCTTGAATATTCATTGGATGGACTGATGCTGAAGCTGCAACTTCAACACTTTGGCCACCTGATGCAAAGAGCTGACTCATTTGAAAAGACCCTGATGTTGGGAAAGATCGAAGGCGGGAGGAGAAGGGGATGAAAGAGGATGAGACGATTGGATGGCATAACCAACTCAACGGACATGAGTTTGAGTAAACTCCGGGAGTTGGTGATGGACAGATAGGCCTGGTGTGCTGCAGTCCATGGGGTCACAAAGAGTCGGACACGACTAAGCAACTGAACTGAACTGAAAGACAGTGATTTTCCATCACCCCACCTTCACCCCTTCCCAGCACTGAGAGGAAAAAACGTCAGAAAAGGAGCAAAAGAGTGAAAATCACAATAACCAAACCAGTTCCCTTTCAGGCCTATCTCCCAGATAAAATGGAGACTTACTTGTACAGAATCATGAAGGAGGGAGTTTAAGAAGATTATATGATTTGACTCTGACTGGAGATTTCTGAGAGTTCCAGTTAAACCCCAAAGTCCTCTGATGTGGCCATTGATCTCCACGACTTCTGCAACATCCATATAAAGCTGCAATGAATCATTGTGAGAAAACTTAGGAAGCAGCACTTACTTTAAAAAGTAAGTGGCTGCCAAGAAAAAAGGCCCAAAGGTACATGACTGGGGCAGCAAGCACAACAGGATCACACATTCTAAAGGCAGCTTCCTAATATCTGGGTGCTGAAGTGCGCAGAAGCGAGGCGGCCGTGACAGCTCAGCGCAGAAGCATGGCCGAGAGGAGCTAGGCCGGGCCGCGGCGAGAGGAGCTAGGCCGGGCCAGGGGCCGGGGGTGGTGGCAAGGGGAGTTACCGCAGGCCCAAGGAGCAGCGGCTGCATGGGCACAGGATGGCCGAGAGGAGTTACTCCACATTCAAGGTCAGGAGGGGCCGTCGTGAGTAGATATCCCTTGTCCAAGGTAAGGAGCAACGGCTGCACTTTGCTGGAGCAGCCGTGAAGAAACACCCCACATCCAAGGTAAGAGAAACCCAAGTAAGACGGTAGGTGTTGCGAGAGGGCATCAGAGGGCAGACACACTGAAACTAAAATTACAGAAAACTAGCTAATCTGATCACACGGACCACAGCCTTGTCTATCTCAATGAAACTAAGCCATGCCGTGTGGGGCCACCCAAGACGGATGGGTCATGGTGGAGAGGTCTGACAGAATGTGGTCCACTGGAGAAGGGCATGGCAAACCACTTCAATATTCTTGCCTTGAGAACCCCATGAACAGTATGAAAAGGCAAAAAGATAGGACACTGAAAGATGAACTCCCCAGGTCTGTAAGTGCCCAATATGCTACTGGAGATCAGTGGAGAAATAACTTCAGAAATAATGATGGGACGGAGCCAAAGCAAAAACGATACCCAGCTGTGGATGTGACTGGTGATAGAAGCAGAGTCCGATGCTGTAAAGAGCAATATTGCATAGGAACCTGGAATGTTAGGTCCATGAATCAAGGCAAACTGGAAGTGGTCAAACAGGAGATGGCAAGAGTGAAGAAGAACTAAGAGCCTCTTGATGAAAGTGAAAGAGGAGAGTGAAAAAGTTGGCTTAAAGCTCAACGTTCAGAAAACTAAGATCATGGCATCTGGTCCCATCACTTCATGGCAAATAGATGGGGAAACAGTGGAAACAGTGTCAGACTTTACTTTTTTGGGCTCTAAAATCACTGCTGATGGTGACTACAGCCATGAAATTAAAAAACGCTTTCTCCTTGGAAGGAAGGTTACGGCCAACCTAGATAGCATATTTAAAAGCAGAGACATTACTTTGCCGACAAAAGTCCCTCTAGTCAAGGCTATGGTTTTTCCAGTGGTCATGTATGGATGTGAGAGTTGGATGGTGAAGAAAGCTGAGCACAGCAGAATTGATGCTTTTGAACTGTGGTGTTGGAGAAGACTGTTGAGAGTCCCTTGGACTGCAAGGAGATCCAATCAATCCATCCTAAAGGAGATCAATCCTGGGTGTTCATTGGAAGGACTGATGTTGAAGCTGAAACTCCAATACTTTGGCCACCTCATGCGAAGAGTTGACTCATTGGAAAAGACCCTGATGCTGGGTAGGATTGGGGCAGGAGGAGAAGGGGACGACAGAGGATGGATGGTTGGATGGCATCAGACTCGATGGACACGGGTTTGGGTAGACTCCAGGAGTTGGTGATGGACAGAGAGGCCTGGCGTGCTGCAATTCATGTAGTCGCAAGGAGTTGGACACAACTGAGCGACTGAACTGAACTGAACTGAACTGAGGGCAGAATGGGCTTCCCAGGTGGTCCTAGTGGTAAAGAATCTGCCTGCCAATGCAGGAGACACAAGAGAGGCAGTTTCAACCCTTGGGTTGGGAAGATCCCCTGGAGGAGGAAATGGCAACCCACTCCAGTGTTCTTGCCTGGAGAATCCCATGGATAGAGAAGCCTGGTGGGCTACAGTCCAGGGGGTCACAAAGAGTGGGATACGACTGGGTGACTGAGCACAGTACAAAGCTCGATTGGACTGGATTGGAGGACAGAATGATTCCTAGAGCACCATGGACCCTGCAAACACCTGCTACACACAATCCCATCCTAGGAGATCTTCAGAGATCATCATTGTCGGAAGAGACTGACTGACCCTAACAACTTTGGAAGAATATGTAGTGCCAGGAACATACATGATGCTGTTGTTTGTGTCCGACTCTATGTGACTCCATGGACTGTAGCTCACCAGGCTCCTCCCTCCATGGGTTTTCCCAGGCAAGAATACTGGAGTGGGTTGCCATTTCCTCCTCAAGGGGATCTTCCCAATCCAGGGATGAAACTTATGTCTTCTGCATTGGCAGGCGGATTCTTTACCACTGAGCCACCAGGGAAGCATGCCAAGAAAGTAAATACTTTCCTCATTACAAGCCCCGGTTCAGGATTTGGAAACCTGAGTGGATGTCCCACTCTGGGCTGAAAAACAGTCATGCCCAGAGCTTCCAGGAGTCCACACGTGGCAAGATGACCATGAGGGCCGTGACAACAACAAAGGCACCAGGGGACCCAGCAGGAACCTACTGAAGAGTCTAGCTTGGTGAGGACCTGGTTAGTGGAAGAACTAAAATTCACGGGCAAAGAAAAGGAGAAATGGTAATAAAAGGAAAAGAGGAAAAGGACAGGAAAGAGAAAGGGAAAAGCTCAGATGATAATGCATAGATTTTTTAAATATAAATATAAAAAATGAATAAGCCGTAAAAAATCAAGTAGACCATCATAATATCCTCTCTTCCCAGCCTTTTATTATTATTATTATTTTGGTTGTGCTGGGTTGCTTTCTACTATTGCAGAGCCCAGGCTCAGTAGCTGTGGCACGATGGCTTAGCTGCCCAGTAACATGTGCGACCTTAGTTCTCTGATCAAGGATCGAACCCAGGTCACCTGGACTGGAAGGCAGATTCTTAACCACAGGATCAACAGGGAATTCCCTCTTCATAGTCCACATGAGGCAAAAAAAAAAAAAAACATGTGAAGCACTTGAGGCAATAAGAGAGATAATAAACAAATACTAAATGTTTCTTCAGGTATCATGATAAAAATAGTTTTCTCAACCAAGGTGAAAAATAACACATTTAACTTCTAACCCCTAAAGTGATAACACAGCATTCAATAAGACAATTCATTACTCAACTAGAAACTATGGGCCTTTCAAATAAACTGTCGAGAGAGCAATGATTAATTTATCAACAATTAACTATATTCAATAGACTTTCCAATCAACAAGATATTGAAAAGCCAGTCATCTATAGCAGTAACATAATTATATAAGGTCTTGTAACCTGCAAAGCGTGTGCACATTACATTAATCACTTATCTAGCTAACACTAAACAACATGTATCTATTGCCAGGAGATATTTTATATAATTCAATCTATGGTGTGAACTTAAGGGGGAAAGTGGATATGTACTTACAGGATTTCTAACACTGAAATTAATTTTTTCTATTTAAATAAACAGCATTTAAAGAAAAAGCATATACATGGTCTGTTACAGTTTCAGATACTGGCATAATATTTGCTAGAAAGGGATGGATTTGCTGCTCTGTTTCCAGGTGGGATTGGCTTCCTGGTGGTACAGTTTGGGTCTGTGATACCAAAACAACTTCAAGACAAAAGGTCTCTCGTGTTTGAGCTGTAGAGGGAAAGTTCAGCTCTGCTTTTCACATTTTCATCCTGCAGGGAATGGAAGCCACTGAGACAGACGTGAAGGTGCTCTAGGACTAGGGCAGTGATGACCTTTTAACGCTACAGCTGCCATGATGCAGGGCACATGGGCTTGGCCTCCCTGTGCCACTGACCCACCCACACCACCCAAGCATTTGGTTATTCCATTCAGATTTGGTATCATGTGGCACAGCAAAGCAGTAATTCTGCCACCAACTCACTACATATAAAGGAAGCAATATTTGCAGTCAAATTGTCGGCTACAATTGCAATACAATTGCTTCCTTGTCAGTCTACACTCTGGCTCCAACATGCAGGTAAATATGTTGCATTGATCAGACTACTGCTCAGCAGATAAAGAATCAGCCTGCAATGCAAGAGATAGGAGACACTGGTTCGACCCCTGGGTCGGGCAGATCCCCTGGAGGAGGAAAACGGAAACCCACTCCAGTATCCTTGCCTGAAAAATCCCATTGACAGAGAAGCCTGGTGGGCTACAGTCCAAAGGGTGGCAAAGAGTCAGACACGACTGAGTGACTAAGCACACACACGTGTGCACTTACCACTTCCATCAGACCTATCCATTCTCTTGGACCCTCCAACCCATGTGTTACCTTAACCCCACTAGGAAGGGAGGCCTTTTAAAAGATACCCCAACTCCTAGGAGAGAATCTGAAAGTCTATCACTTCCAAGAACTAACTTACCAACCAGGACCCAAGGGACTGGCTCAAGCTCTAGGGCCCTTCTCTACTCCCTTTGGACTTACCCCACTTGCTCACCTGCCACACCTATGATTTAATACACCCACTTTTCTCCATTTCATTACCAACCTCTCTGAAAGCAGACAACATTGCATCCTCTTTGTACTCTGCCTCCCCATTCCACAAAATCCTAGCTCAGTGTTCTGTAAATTACAAGTGCTCAATAATTTATCTTAATTCAATGGTACACTGACATTCATCTCAGAAAAATTTCAAGCCGTCCACCTTTAATGAGGAGCCAACACAAGATTCATGAGTTCCTTCTTATGTGACTGATTTCTGGAGTTTTATTGGTTTTGCTTAAGATATTTTATATAAGGATGAAAGGGTCCTAGAAAAGGAGTCTGTGCTTCCCAGCTGTGTGACAAGTCAACTCACCTCTAAGTCCTAATTTGATCAACTGCAAAAATCAAGATAACATAATACCAGTCCTATCTACTTCATATAACTGTTGGGAGGTTAGAAAAAGAAAATACAGGTAAAAGCATTTCATAACATAAGCAAAATAAATGTATATATCACAATAGGAGATGATTTAAAGAAGTAGTCTCATATACTTTAATTCTATATACAGTTGACCCTTGAACCATGGTTTGAACTCCCTGTGTCCACTTATATGCAGGCTTTTTCTAATAGTAGATACTATAGTATTTACTGTACTACCATACTAGATGATCAGGCTTCCCTGGTGGCTCAGTGGTAAAGAATCCGCTTGCAATGCGGGAGATGCAGTCTTGATCCCTGGGTCGGGAAGATCCCCTGGAGAAGGAAATGGCAACCCACTCCAGTATTCTTGTATAGAAAACCCAATGGACAGAGGAGCCTGGTGGGCTACAGTCCATGGGGTCACAAAGAGTCAGACACAACTTAGCAACCACCACTACCATACTAGATGATCAGTGATTGGTTGAATTCGTGAATGTGTATGCAGAGTTGGGTCCATGGATACAGAGGAACCAAGGGTACAAGGTTTAACTACAAATTATACATGGATCTCAACTTCAAGGAGGGTTGGCACCCCTGACCCCTATGCTGTTAATGGTGAACTGTATACTAAAACTTCTATACAGAATTCCTTATTTATTTTTAAAAAGGAAAAAAATAATTACCTCATCACTCTTGCAAAAAAAAATATAGTTTACTATTTATTTTTAAAAAGGAAAAAAAAATTACCTCATCACTCTTGCAAAAAAATATATTTTAAGTATCTACCCATGTCTCTAATGTCAAAATCATTTTCCCACACGAAATATTTACCAAACAGCATCCAAAATTTTAAAGGGAAGAAAATAGACTAAAAGGTCCCATTCAGCTACTAAAATGTCTGTGTATGTTTTTCATCACCTAATAGGTTTGAAACTGCAAGATCAACCCCATAGAAGTCTTTTATTCCCCTTCCAGGCCTAATCAACCATACAAAAGTCTTTTATTCCCTTCCAAACACTAGAAATCTTTTATTTCCTTCTAGGCATTATGCCAGACATCTTGGATGCTGCCACCATGGAAGTGGTTGTGGCTGCTGATGCTTAGACAAAGCAGAACAGGTGTGAATAATTGAGAAAAGTCAAAATATTACAAGAGACAGCCAATTAAGTATCTTGGTTTTTCTACAAAAATTTATGATTTTTCTATAAAAGTTTACTTAACATTGGACAAAGTAAAACTAGACATGAATTATTGCTTTAATAAGGCATTTAAATCAAGACACTCATAGGGCTATATTTAAACAAAGTCCTTTAAAATATTAATCTATGTAAATATATTTACTGTGACCCCAATACATGCCAAATGCTGCACCAGACACAGGATACAACTGTGAATAAGAAATACACATTTCCTGTCATCTAATGATGACTGTGAGAAACACAAGCATTTACAATACACTGTGCTACATGCGCCCTGTGGTAGAGAGATAGGAAAGCTTCCTGAAGGAAGACTCACAGTCACGTGGGAACATCAGTATCTACACAACTTCTTAGTTTTTTAGGTAACTCAATTATTTTTAGCTACTCACTACTTGGTCTACTCCTAAATCAGCCCTTAATTTTCTTACCTGAGTAGTTTGGGCACTAAGCCATGTGTAGATGGAGAGCTTTTGGTGCCCTGCGTCCTATCTCTAGTGTTAACTGAGACTTTAGTATCAGGACCACGTGCACTGAAAGCAGAGTGCCTGGGTTTACATCCTTGCTCTTCCTCTTTTGCGCTACATAACCCTGGGCAAGTTTCTGAATCTCTTTTTGAATCAGCTTACTCATCTATAAAACGGAGATAATAATAGTACCCAGCTCAAATGTTGTTAAAAGGCTTAAAGGAGTAAGTAAATATATAAAGCACTGAAAACAAGGATTGTTACGTATCATGAGCTATAAACACACTGGGATGTTATTATTTGGATAGCAAGACCTTACTGTGATTGCAGTCATCTTTTGCTGTGCGGATCAGCAGCTAAATAAATGCACTCAGGGCAGAGGAATTGTCCACAAAAGTTAAGAGTGTTTCCCAGAATTGTGCTTTGTTGAGGTCCTGCATCATTCCATCATCCTGCTGAGCCCTTTTCTTCTCTTCCAGGTCAGAAATTGGGAAAGTATGGGGAAAATGCTAGCAGTTCTTCACATCCCTAAGAGGCTTTGTAAAACCTGAGGTCAGGCTTCTTCCAACTAGTAAAAGGCTCCTTTAATTAAGCAAACAATCTTCTAACTCAATTAACTCCTTTCCTCCTTCTCTATTGACAATCAATTTATAATGAATTGGGCCTGAAGTTGTAAAACTCCATCAACCACAGGCAAACTGTTTCCTGAAGTAGGCTTTTTTATTACCCTCAGAAGTATTTCAAACACAACTTGAAAATAAAAAAATTTCAAAGAGGACTATATAATTCCTCCAATGAAAATTCCATTTGGGGGGACTTTCCTGGTGGTCCAGTGGTTAAGAATCCATCTGCCAATGCAGGGCATGCGAGTTCAATCCCTGGTTGGGGAACTGAGATCCCACATGCCATGATACAACAAAGCCCACAGGCTGCAACTACAGAAGCCCACACACTCTAGAGTCCATGCTCTGCAACAAGAGAAGCCCCCTCATGCCACAACTAGAGAAAGCATTAATGAAGACCCAGTGCAGCCAAAAGTAAAAAATGTAAAAAATAAACAAAATTCCATTTTTGGTTATCTACAAAAAGATAATGATATCAAACCAACAGAACTTATGTCTCTCTCTTTACAAATTACTTGAGCATGGTAGAACTGTTTTAATTTTAATGCCAGCTCTCATTTTTCATCTGAAAATGTGACTATGCATCCCACCTTTAAGAGCAAGTATGCAAACACACAGGAGAGCAGTTAGTAATTAAAATTATTGGGGAATTGGAAACATCAAATGTTGGAGGAACAAAGAATAAATGCATGCCAGCAACTCCACTGCACAAGTGTAATGAATGAGTGTTTACAACGGCTTATTTTGACAAAGACTTAATGTGAACTCAAACAAGAATTAAGGCACACTGGTCCCAGCAGTTCTTGATGAAGTTGTTGTCAGTTGCTAAGTTGTGTCTGACTCTTTGCGACCCCATGGACTGCAGCACATCAGGCTCCCCTGTCCTTCACTATCTCCCGGAGTTTCCTCAAATTCATGTTCTTGATAAGGAGGGCCACAAAAGTTGAAAAGCTTTTTTCATAGCTAACTCATCATGCACTTGAAAAAAGATTAGTATATATAAATATACTTTGCCTTATACAGCTAGTTTCTCAGACTGTTAAACTATCATGATTTGCCTATTTGAGAAACTATATCATTTTCAAACAATACGAACTTAATGTAATCGTAATTAGACAGGAACTTGGAAATAATACCATCTCAGAGTCCAGATCTAAAGGACCATTTAATAAGAAACACTACGGCACATAAACTTCAAAGACTTCCCACAATAAGCACTCTGAATGGGATCTAAAATGTACTTGCTTTCATGAGAACATGTGTCTAATGTAGACAGAACATTGTTCAGTGCTAGCCCACTTTATTCTGGCACAGTAAATATACGAAAAGATCCTTGAAAGAGAGATAGAGAACATTACTTGTGGAAATTACTGCAATGTAAATGATCTCATCACTGTTCTGAACAACTCTGCTGGGACCATTGTATGACTAGGAGGAATTTGGAATCCTTCTCTAGCTTCCCCCATCCTTTGCCATTTTTATTATCGATAC
Source organism: Giraffa tippelskirchi (assembly GCF_054371585.1). NCBI lineage: Eukaryota > Metazoa > Chordata > Mammalia > Artiodactyla > Giraffidae > Giraffa > Giraffa tippelskirchi. Next base: position 56,142,946 of record NC_137285.1, read on the forward strand.
TCTTCTATTGTATTAGAGGGATACAATAAAAAGCAGTTCCTGCCAAGAAAATTCAAAAATTGATTAAAGAGCCAAATTCACTAACAAGTATCTGATTAAGGGTACAAAAACAGTCTCTACTGTGGAAAGAAGAAAAGATGAATAATTCTGCTTGGACATCTGCCAGCCTTCTTGAGAGCTGTTTGTTTAGTCGCTAAGTTGTACCCGATTCTTTGCAACCCTATGGGCTGTAGCCTGCCAGGCTCCTCTGTGCATGGAATTTCCCAGACAAGAATACTGGAGTGGGTTGCCATTTCCTTCTCCAGGGATCTTCCCAAGCCAGGGATTGAACTTGCATCTCTTACGTCTCCTGCATTGGCAGGTGGATTGTTTTTTTTTTTTTACCACTGAGCCACCTGGGAAGCCCTCCTTCTTGAGAGGGAAATGGTAACTTGAGCTGGGCCTTGACTGATGGGCAGGACTTTCCCTGGCAGATATTGGAAGATGAGGAGGAGGTGCGTATTACAGGAACAGACTGGTCAAGTGAGCTGACCATGAGCAGAGGAGATTTTCTCAGGAACACAAAGTTCTCAAATGGGTCTGAGGGCCAACGCCAAAGGAACTGTCTGCAAGTAACAGGAGGCCAGGAATCTCCTGGAGAATAGACCAAAAGCTGGAAAGTCTGTCCAGAGGATCAAAGTTGCTGACTCAGCAGGAAATGAGGATGGCACATTTCCACTACAATTTAGGGTAGTGTTTTTCAAACTGTAGTTCACAAGATCAATTTAGTGAAATGGCATTTCTTTTCCAAAATTAAAGAAAGCGAAGGAAAAGGAAGGGAAAGAGAGGTGGAGGCGAAGGAAGGGAAGGAAGGGGAAGGGGAGAAGGCATGAGAGGGAGCAGAGAAAGTGCATTACACAAGAAACTTTTCCATTTCTAGTGGTGGATTGTGTGTGTGTGCACTTTAATGAAAATCACTCATTTAAAGGGCCCTGCAGGTCTAATATCTTGGCACTTGATTAGAATGCAACTCAGTTCACTCAATATATTCAGACCATTAGTTTGGGTCCAAGTGTTCTTGGTCATGAATAATTGCTTGAAAAATCTTAACTGCACTAAGCAAGATGTTCTCATTAGATGCTTAGAAGACACAGTTTGATATCTTCATAAGGCAACTAAAGTTTAAAAGAGTCATTTCCAGAGTTTGTAGCATTGCAATAGAGATTATACTTGATTCTTATAGATGGATAGATGCTAAACACTTTCATGCAAAAGATAAATGGGTAATGTAATTCTCTGTTATTAGGTGGATAATCTCATAGGAGGAGTAAATTGAGAAATCATAAAGATCCACAATTGATGCAATAAAGTAGGTTATATTTCAGTAAGAAGCAACAGCTTAAAATGACAGATTACTTCCTCCTAGTTATATAGGGCCTTATAAATATCTTTTCCCAAAGTATGTTCATGTAAAACAACACTGCCTACATATAGCTGATTAAAAAGCTGAAAAAGAACACCCAAAATCAAAGAGCTAATGAGCAGTGAGGCTGAGAGAAGAAACAAAGTCTTCTTAGATGTAATTTATGAATATTCCCATAACTCCATGGTTGAAAAAATTATTGGGACTAAATCTATTTTCAATACTAACAACTTTATAAATATATACAAATATATATGTAACTGGCAGATAGTCAATGCACATATAAGCCAAAGAACCTAAAAAAGGTACCTGCCCAGAATTTGGAAATGAAGGTATAAATAATCAAATTTTCTATACTGTGATATAACAAATATGAACATTAATCAAATAAGATTAACTAAGAAAAAAGTTATGAATGTGTAGTTGTTTAGACTAGTGTTTCCTCAAAATCACTAATGGACCCAGGGTACCTCCCTAAAACAGAAAGTTTGATTATTAAAATGTAACAACAATGGAAATAAATCAAATTATTAAAAAATTTTGTTATTCATAACATATGGAAACAATCTGATATTGAAAAATAATTAGATAACAAATGTCCAATGTTTATGAAGAACTATTCAAAGGACACATGGTACCTGATTCTTTCTGTGGTCTGTTTGTTTGTTAGTTGGAATGGAACTGGGGTGGTTTTCCAGGCTTTACACTTCAGAGGAAACATCCTACTACAAGCCTGTTCAATCCCCTTTATCTGGTTCTAAATTCCCAAAGCAATCTCTCCATAACTAATTTGACTTCCCGTGCCCTTTAGTTCCCAGAGGGAGTAACCTTAGATATCTAAAATGAATATTCCATATTATGGTAAGAAATATTTATACAAAAGTGTTGAGGACCTATGATACAAACTAACAAACTGGAATTACCCAGTTTGTTACATTTATTTAAAAACCTGCCACCTTGTAAATTTATTTAAATCCCATCCTCCTTATGTTGCAATTTATGGTTTATGTTTTATATTGCTTACTCAACTGAAAATTACATGAAGGTACTATAATATAGGAAGCTATAACAAGCATTCAACATATATTTTGAGTGATTAATGAATAGAGTAAATGAATGCATACAGATGGCCAACAGACACATGAAAAGATGTCCAACATCACTAGTGATTAGAGAAATGTAAATCAAAACTACAATGAGGTATCACCTCACACTGGCCAGAATAGAGATCATCAAAATATCTACAAACAATAAATGCTGGAAAGGACGTGGAGAGAAGGGAACGCTCTTACACTGTAGGCAGGAATGTAAGCTGTTACAACCACTATGGAGAACAGTATGGAGGTTCCTTAAGAAAATAAAAATAGAGCTACCAGATGATCCTGCAATCCCACTCCTGGGCATGTATCCAGAAAAAAAAAAAGGACATGATCTGAAAGGATACGTGCACCCCAATGTTCACTACAGCACTGTTTACAACAGGCAAGACTTGGAAGCAACCTAAATGTCCACTGACAGAGGAATGGATAAAGAAGATGCGGTACATATATACAACGGAATATTATTCAGCCATTAAAAAGAAAGAAATAATGCCATTGGCAGCAACATAGGTGGACCTGGAGAGTGTCGTACTGAGTGAAAAATCAGATAGAGGAGAAATATCATATGACATCCCTTATATGTGGAATCTAAAAAGAAATGACACAAATGAACTTACTTACAAAACAAAAAATACGCAGACTTAGAAAACAAACTTAAGGTTGCTGGGAGGGAAGGAATAGTTAGGGAGTTTGGGATGGTCATATACACACAGCTATATTTAAAGTGGATAGCCAACAAAGACCTATTGTATAGCACATGAAACTCTGCTCAACGTTCTGTGGCAGCCTGGATGGGAGGTGGGTTTGGGACAGAAGGGATACATGTATATGCATGGCTGAGTCCCTTCCCTGTTCAGCTGAAATTATCACAACATTGTTAAGCAGCTATACCCCAATACAAAATTAAAAGTTCAAAAGAAAAAAAAATAGAGTAAATGAATGAACTTAGAGCAAACTTTGAGGAAGTAATGATGACTCACTAAACTAGGTGATTTCATCAGTGACAAACCTCTACAATGAGGATAATGCTGATGCCTGCTTGATATATTTCCTCACAATTTGTAAGTACTTCTGCATCTGATTTCATGAGATCCTTGTAAGCAATCCTATGAAATAAGGAGGCAAATACTATTGCTCCTCAAATGAGAAAACCAAGGCTCAGGGAGATTCAGAGCTTACCTGGTGACCACTACTAGGTGAGGAATGGCAAAAGGAGGAATCAAACACCTGCTCTGATTTCCTGGCAAGTGTATCCTTGGCTAAAAGGTCAGCACGGGTGGTGACGCTGAGCCTCAGCACGTTCAGCTGGTGTTGTTTAAATACTTCTTACCCAAGATCAGGACTGGTCCTTGGATCTGAGGCAGAGTTGAACCCAAAGATGGAGGTCAAATGACTTCATCTATAGAAAGAGTCAGAAACAGGAATCTGGTGATGTGGAACAGGGTGTTTCAAGATCAGGACCCTGGAAGACTCTTCCATTCATATGGGAGAGGAGCTAGATGAGAAAAAGAGAGATGAGAGATGTAGGAACAGAATGAGGAGAGAACAGGGTCAGGGAAGCAAAAGGAAGTTGGAGGCAAGTAGCCATGGTGTCACAGGCTGCAGTCAGGTCGTGGAGGACGAGAACTGAAAACTGGCTCCTGCATTTGGTGAACAGATTCCACTGCCAACCACTGAGAGGACTCATTTGGTTAGAGTGGTAGAAAAGGAAGACAAGGCATTAAGGTATGAGGAATTCTAATTTGAGGCATAAAGGAATGAAGGAATTCTAAGTTACACAAAGAATCTTGGGAAATCTAGATATGTTTCAAGCCAGTTGTATAGCAGCTTCAATCAAACACAGTCAACTCTTTCATAGACTCCTAAGAATGCTAACCCAATCCAGAAAATGAGACAAAACTTAAAAGGTAGAAATGGAAAATGCACGTGGACATGGAATTCCTTGCTGCTATGACTTCTGTTCTTTCATCTGTCAAAGAAGAAACACTGTTACCATTTCCCAGAGAGCATAGGAGGCTGGAGTGTTCAGTTTAGTTCACTTCATTCACTCAATCATGTCTGACTCTTTGTGACCCCATGCACACCAGGCTTCCCTGTCCATCACCAACTCCCGGACTCTGTCCGTTGAGTCAGTGCTGCCATCCAACAATCTCATCCTCTGTCATCCCCTTCTCCTCCCACCTTCAATCTTTCCCAGCATCAGGGTCTTTTCCATTGAGTCAGTTCTTCGCATCAGGTGGCCAAAGTATTGGAGTTTCAGCTTCCACATCAGTCCTTCCAATGAATATTCAGGATTGATTTCCTTTTGGATAGACTGATTGGATCTCCTTGCAGTACAAGGGACTCTCAAGAGTCTTCTCCAACACCACAGTTCAAAAGCATCAATTCTTCGGCACTCAGCTTTCTTTATAGTCCAACTCTCACATCCATATACATGACTACTGGAAAAAACATAGCCTTGACTAGATGGACCTTTGTTGGCAAAGTAATGTCTCTGCTTTTTAATATGCTGTCTAGGTTGGTCATAACTTTTCTTCCAAGGAGTAAGCGTCTTTTAGTTTCATGGCTGCAGTCACCATCTGCAGTGATTTTGAAGCCCCCCAAAATGGCTGGAGCATAGAAAGTACAAATAGGCCAGCTTGCTAGAGTGCTCAACATTGACAGCCATTTTCAAGCTGTACAAGATTGCTCCAGAAAACCATTAAACTCTCACTCCAAGCAAAGGCAGTGTGTGTGTACTAAGCTGCTTCAGTTGTGTCCCACTCTTTGCAACCTCTTCCAGGCTCCTCTGTTCATGGGATTCTCCAGGCAAGAATACTGGAGTGGGTTGCCATGTCCTCCTCCATAGGATTTTCTCAACCCAGGGATTGAACCTGCATCCCCTCTGTCTCCTGCAGTATCAGGCAAGTTCTTTACCACTAGTGCTATGTGGGAAGCCCAGCAAAGGCAGTGCTCAAGCCCATTTCACAGAAGAGAAAGGCAAAGCATACAGAAGCCCAGTGACAGCTGAAGCTGAGACAATGACTGACAGATCAGATTTCCTTCTCACTTCAAGTCTTCTCTCTGCTGATCAGATCTACTCTAAATGCCTTTATAAATGTTTCAGTGAATCTTATCCTCATGCATTGGATTAGCAAGATCAAGTCCCCACTGATAATGCAAAATAACCCTGAAATGTTTCATGCCTTGCTGATCAGCCAGAAATTGAACTTTCTGGCTCCGTTTGGGCTGTGATGATCTTGATCTTTCACCTCTAGCAAAAATCTTCTCATAGCTGTAATTTTTAAGTTCATAATGAGTGCTTCATTTGCTTTCCAAGCAGATAGAAAACCTTTTTTAAATACACTCAGACTGCCATGACCTTCGTCAATGACTTAAAGAGTTCACCACATGTAATAATTTTTTTTGCTCAGGAGACACTCTTAAGTTTTCTTTGAAGAGATTTGGGCAATAACTCTATTGCTGAAATTAAGTGCACATGTGCATGCGAACGCGCACGCGCGCGCACACACACACACACACACACACACACACACACACTTTCAACTTGTCACCTTTGTACCATACCTGAAATCAAAACTTTTCTTTAAAATGTACTTGGAATTCTGCATGACTATCAAAGGGTTCTAAAATCCTTCAGCCTGCTAACTAAAATACAATAAAAATGTCAGCTAAATCTATTTATAGTAAAAGAAGTACACCATCCTAACTCTAAACAAGGAGACACCCTAAATGCCTACAGGAACAAACACAATCCAGATCCCAAATGGAACTGCAGGCTGCCCCACATAGCTGAAGGAGGCGGAACTCATTTGGGGTACCTCTTGGAATTTTTTTAAACTAAAAAAGAAAAACAATGATTTTAATGACATGGGACAATGTAAAGCCATTCTAGTCTGTTTTGCCTATTTTTGTGAGGTTTATAGCATGAAATAGAGGTTTTGGATAGTGTAACATCACACTCCATGAAAGCTTTCTGGAAGGCAGGCCCCAGATCTTAGTCTCCTTTTTGACTCCCTATGGTAGAAGACACTGTCTACATGAAGAGGGTGCTAAACTACTCTTGACTATCATATTCTATTTGTAAAGCTGAATGGTGGGCACAGTAGTGTTTATTATTATGCCTTAAACTGTATATATGTTTTATGTACCTTCTGTAGGTATGCTATTTCATAATTTTAATAAAAGAAAGAAAGAAGAAGGAGAATCCTGAGGCCCATTGACTGTACATTTTAATTCAATAGATCTGAAGTGAAGATAAGGGATTTTTTTTTTTCTAATCACCCCAGGTAATGCAGATGTGGGCGATCTATAGAATTCACTTTGAGGACAAACAAAAAATTAAATAAACAAACCAACATAAATAACATGCCTATAATTAATATACTGCTATTAGTGGTGAAAGTGTCTCATCAGGTTTAGCCTTAAACACAGAGAACACAGTATTTAGCATAAAATATTACTCTCAGATATGCCCAGAAATTTCTTCCTAACTTGCTCTGATTTGTCTCTAATTTATAATGCTTTTCTTTTCTTTTTTTCCTTCAAATACTTGAGGGAAGAAATCCCTGATTATATTGCTCTCCTACTTGGTTCATCACCCAGACTCACACAATTTTACAAAGGTATACAGCTTTGGAAATTTACTCGGGAATTAAGACCTCATATTTACTTCACATTTTGAGGAATGGCTTTTAGCTGAATCCTTCCCTACTTCAGCTTGCAAAAAAAATGAAATACCGAGGTAAAACAACAGTGTATCTTTTCCCAAACACTTACCCCTCTTGCTTTTTCATTAAACAACAGTATAAGTGTCAAATGAAATAAAAACACCTCTGTAACAACAACATGAAAACTACATAATACTTTCTCTCCAAACTCAGGAAATTATTTTCCAATTTTTTTTTTTAAAGAAACTTCTTTAAGAAATCCCTGTGGTAGTTACTAAAAGGCAGAAGTTACTCGCATTTGAGTGCAATGATTCTCTTAGCAAATCCTATAAGGCTTAAAACCTATGTAAGGCTTTTGGAGAAAAAAAATCATGTCTTTTACCACCAAAATTTACATTTAGAACAAAAATGTATACAGTTTTAAACCAAAAAGAAAAGAAAATGTGTTTATCCTAGTCTCACAAGTTAGAAGAGAGAACATTTTGATCTATCTTCTTTTTTATACCTGTCAATGAAAATAGGGTTCACCAAGTCATCACTTTCTCTATTATTCAAAAAAAGGAACTAAAACTTCATGCATACACACACACACACATAATCACCATCACCACCAATCAGACCATGTGAACAGCACACAGTACAACCCTGGAGTTTGAAAAATCACATTTAAAACACTGGAGTGAATAAATAACAGTCACAAAAAAGAAGCTAATCAAGTTTCTAATATTTAAATGAAAGTAGTTAAAAATTTAAAAGCCACAAAATAAGACTGTCAGTCAGCTATACCCTTAAACGGTCTCACTCTAGCACTTAAAGGGTATGCTGGCATTCTAGCATACATGCATTGCTCTGCACATACATTGAGTTCCCACTGTCACTAAAATGATTACAGTTGGCTCCCTGAAACAACAACAATCTAAGTTACCAAAACAGAAATTATCTTTTAATTTTAACGAAAAGTAATAAGGCTATTTTCACCAAAGTACAAGACATGAGTTAAAGGGATGCAATAACGTTCAATTCATGACAAAACCTTTTCTGTAACCAACAATCTTATGGAAAAGGCATTTACAATGAGAGGTATATCAGTAACAGAAAAAAATTCCTCCTGAATTATATAACAACTTTACAAAATAAAATGTACAGAATCATTTCAAATGACGCTACTGTATCTGCATACATCCCCCAAATCATTAAATACAAATAGGCTATACAGTTACACATTTTAACCTATGTGAGCATATGCTAAACACAAGTATAAGTATTAAAGATGTATATATAAGTATGTGAGAGCATAAAGTCAATGTCAAGAAATAACAGAATCTAGAAGGGAAAATGTTTTCTTCCATGTACAAACACTTCAAAGGATGGTCAGTTGGAAAGAACAGGGCAACATGGGAATGTACCCGAGGACACGTACTTGTGTGGGTACAGAGCCGCGGTATACAAGGCAGAGCAGACAATCACCGTGAACAGCATCAAAATCTTCCCCTAGGGGCACCTGACACTGGACTCAGCTTTGGGATCTTTTCATTTACAGGCCTCCAAAATTTCTCCTTCTATTCTTAGATAAGATTTTACTAATATATAGTACAAAAGATTAAGCTTCCCTTACATTTATTTCAACAAAAGCCTACCTTGAGTTACCTTATAACAGTATTTTCAGTTCAGTTCAGTTCAGTCACTCAGTCATATCCGACTCTTTGCGACCCCAGGAATGCAGCATGCCAGGCTTCCGTGTCCATCACCAACTTCTGGAGCTTACTCAAACTCATGTCCAGCAAGTCGGTGATACCATCCAACCATCTCATCCTTTGTCGTCCCCTTCTCCTCCCACCTTCAATCTTTCCCAGCTTCAGGGTCTTTTCCATTGAGTTAGTTTCTCACATCAGGTGGCCAAAGTATTGGAGTTTCAGCTTCAACATCAGTCCTTCCAATGAATATTCAGGACTGATTTCCTCTAGGATGGACTGGTTGGATCTCCTTGAAGTACGAGGGACTCTCAAGAGTCTTCTCCAACACCACAGTACAAAAGCATCAATTTTTTGGTGCTCAGCTTCCTTTATAGTCCAGCTCTCACATCCATACTTGATTACTGGAAAAACCATAGCCTTGACTAGATGGACCTTTGTTGGCAAAGTAATGTCTCTGCTTTTTCATATGCTATCTAGGTTGGTCATAGCTTTTCTTCCAAGAAGCAAGTGTCTTTTAATTTCATGGCTGCAGTCAGCATCTGCAGTGATTTTGGAGCCCAAAAACATAAAGTCTGACACTGTTTCCATTGGTTTCCCATCTATTTGCCATGAAGTGATGGGACCGGGTGCCATGATCTTAGTTTTCTGAGTGTAGTTTTAAGCCAACTTTTTCACTTTCCTCTCTCACTTTCATCAAGAAGCTGTTTAGTTCCTCTTTGCTTTCTGCCATAAGGGTGGTGTGATCTGCATATCTGAGGTTATTGATATTTCTCCCGGCAATCTTGATTCCAGCTTGTGCTTCATCTAGCCCAGCATTTCTCATGATGTACTCTGCATATAAGTTAAATAAGCAAGGTGACAATATACAGCCTTGACGTACTCCTTTCCCGATTTGGAAACAGTCTTTTGTTCCATGTCCAGTTCTATTGTTTCTTGACCTGCATACAGATTTCTCAGGAGGCAGATCAGGTATTCCCATCTCTTGAAGAATTGTCCACAGTTTGCTATGATCCACATAGTCAAAGGCTTTGGCATAGGCAATAAAGCAGAAGCAGATGTTTTTCTGGAACTCTCTTGCTTTTTCTATGATCCAACAGATGTTGGCAAGTTGATGTCTGGTTCCTCTGCCTTTTCTAAATCCAGCTTGAACATCTGGAATTTCACGGTTCACTTATTATTGAAGCCTGGCTTGGAGAATTTTGAGCATTACTTTACTAGCGTGTGAGATGAGTGCGATTGTGTGGTAGTTTGAGCATTCTTTGGCATTGGCTTTCTTTGGGATTGGAATGAAAACTGACCTTTTCCAGTCCTGTGGCCACTGTTGAGTTTTCCAAATTTGCTGGCATATTGAGTGCAGCACTTTCACAGCATCATCTTTTAGGATTTGAAATAGCTCAACTGGAATTCCATCACCTCCACTGGCTTTGTTCGCAGTGATGTTTCCTAAGGCCCATTTGACTTTGCATTCCAGGATGTTTGGCTCTAGGTGAGTGATCACACCATTGAGGTTATCCGGGTCATGAAGACCTTTTTTGTAAAGTTCTTCTGTGTATTCTTGCCACTTCTTCTTAATATCTTCTGCTTCTGTTAGGTCCATACCATTTCTGTTCTTTATTGTGCCCATCTTTGTATGAAATGTTCCCTTAGTATCTCTAATTCTCTTGAAGAGATCTCTTGTCTTTCCCATTCTATTGTTTTCCTCTCTTTCTTTGCATTGATCACTGAGGAAGGCTTTCTTATCTCTCCTTGCTATTCTTTGGAACTCTTCATTCAAATGGGTATATCTTTCTTTTTCTTCTTTGCCTTTCACGTCTCTTCTTTTCTCATCTATTTGTAAGGCCTTCTCAGCCAACCATTTTGCCTTTTTGCATTTCTTTTGCTTGAGGATGGTCTTGAGCACTGCCTCCTGTACAATGTCACAAACCTCTGTCCATAGTTCTTCAGGCACTCTATCAGATCTAATCCCTTGAATCTATTTATCACTTCCATTGCATAATCGTAAGGGATTTGATTTAGATCATACCTGAATGATCTAGTGGATTTCCCTACTTTCTTCAATTAATTTTAGAAAGGCTTAAAACTTAAAATTATCTAATATCTTTATGCAGATCATTTTCTCCCACAATCTCATATAAAAATAAAAGTGTCTATTCACTTCATATCAGAAGATATGACCAAACTGGACTTTGCAAGCTTCTTTTCTGAAGCTCAGTGTTCAATATTTGTGAACAATTATGTCTTACTCTCCAGGACTTCAAAAATTCTTGGTAATCATGAAACTGCATAATAAACATTAAAGAACTAGACCAATGATGTTAGAAGACAAAGGAGATGTTCATAAATTCAATATTACTCATATGTAACATTAATGTAAATAATTTAAATACTGGGGAATGAACATGTAGATACACATTCAAATGCTACATGTTAATGTCAAGAAAATGAGTGATCTTTGGACTTCTGCCAAAAGTCACTTGAGAAAGAAAAGGTTTTTAAGGGAGTCACATTAGAAAGAGATAAATGACACTTAAACCAATTAACACTTTCCTCAAATTCTTTCAAGGCAACAGATAGATAATCATAGCAGGCACTGATCCAAGACTTCCATAACTTCCGGACCTCACTAATTATGTGGCAACTGAAAGAATCTCTTGGCATAATGAGATGTTGGTTAAATCCAATTATCTGCCAATTCCATTGCTACACTTAGAGAAAACACACATCCATGATGCCTGGCTTCACTTTAAAGGCATGGCTTGATCTCAGCTGGGTCCTTGGTGCTACCTGGCAACACTACCTCCTCTCCAGGTGACTCCCTCTCATCTACATGGCAATTCCACATTTTCTCCTCTCATCTGAAGCAGGAATAGCATTTACCCCACCCTCATTCTCATGTGCTATGAAAAAATAAAAGCCATCGGAAGACAACTCCCAAGTGTCCCCCTTAACCCATTTACATGAATCTATAGCCATGCACTCTGTCTTCCTCCCGTTATTATGAATAAATGGTCTAAGTTCCTACTGAAGCTCATATAACCCAACATCACTCTCTCCCACTTGATAAAATAAATTGCTCCAGCACTCCCTCTCATATCCACAGCTCCTTCTCCCCTGTGCAGTTTCCATCATGATAGAAAATGCTGTCCTTTCTGAAAGATTAAATCTTGACCACACATCTCTCTCTGAAAGTAGCCCCATTTCTCTATTCCTTTTTACCACAAAGGACATCATAACCATGGTCTATACTTCTTGTCTCTAATTCTTCTCTTCCTGTTTTCCTTAAGCCTACTCCAAACAAGCTTTTGCCCCTGCCCTCTACCAAAACCACTCTGTTAAAGGTTAACAGTAACCTCTACATAGCTTAATTTAACGGTAAATTCTCAGAATTCCCTTACACAACTCACATCAACAGAATCTGACATGCATGCATGCTAAGTCGCTTCAGTCATGTCCAACTCTTTGGGACCCTATAGACTGTACCACTTCAGATTCCTCTGCCTATGGGTTCTCCAGGCAAACATACTACAGTGGATTGCCATGCCCTCCTCCAGGGGATCTTCCCTACTCAGGGATCAAACCCAAGTCTCTGAAGTCTCCTGTATTGGCAGACAGGTTCTTTACCACCAGCGCCATCTGGGAAGCACTGGTGTCAGAATCTGACACCAGTCATCATATCCTCCACCTTCAAACCCCTTCTTCACCTGGCTTCCTCGACACCATGCTCTCTTGTTTTTCCTTCAGTCTCATTAATTATACTCTCTCTGTTTTGCCTCTGCTCGTTATTCCTCATTGCCTTAACCTCTTAACATTGGAGGGTCCCCAGGCTCAATCCTTGAACCTTTGCTCTTTTCTGTCTATGGAATCTCATACACAATCTTGGCTTTAAATATCATTTGTTCATTGACGATGCCCTAATTTACATCTCCAGGTTTAGGCCACTCCCTCAACTCTCAACCCTTGTATCTATAATTGCTCACTGATATCTTCAACTGGATACATAATAGGCATCTCGACATATCAAAAAAAAAAAAAAAAAAGTTCTCCATGTGTACCATATGGCTGACATTACAAGTGTTTATCAATCCAGTTCCTCTCTCCTTGAGGGCACTGGAATATGGTAAGGCCACACAACTTGTTCTGGCCAATGTAATGTGAGCAGAAGCACCACATATCACTTCCAACCCAAACCTGAAAAGTCCATTTGTGGTTCTCTAATCTCTCTATCTCTGTTATGGCAAACCTAAAATGCTTTGTACTCCATCCAGATGATGTACCTTCAAAAGGTAAGCCTCCACTAACCAGGTTTCCTTAGTAATGACAAAGATCTTCTCACTGACCTACATGAGACAGGTACCATTAGCAAGAAATAACCCTTTAGGCTTAACTGAGATTTTGCAGTTCTTAGTTATCACAGTATACTGTGGCTACCCAGACTAAACAAGCCCACATATCTGCTGTCACATAGAACTCTTCTCTACCTCAGCAAACTCCATCCTTTCAGCTGCTCAGTCAAAAATCTTGAAGTCACTCTTGACCCTTTCTTTCTCTCACACCCCATATCTAATCCATAGCCTGTGCCTTCAAAATACATTACGGAAAAACCCAAATGAATTTTTTGGCCAACTCAATAAATACAGAATCCAACCACCTATTAGTTTCTCCACTACCATTCTGCTCTTCAAAAGACACTGGTTAGAAAATGAAAGACAAACCAGACTGGGAAAAATATTTACAAAGCATATACATATAATGAAGGTCTTGTATCCAGAATATAGAAAATTCTCAAAGCTCATCAATAAGAAAGCAAAACACTCAATTTTGCAAAAAGCAAAATTTTAGTAGACATTTCCCCAAAGACATAGATAACAAATAAGCATGTGGAAAGATAAAAATTCTCACCATTATTAGTCACTGGGTAATGCAAATTAAATAAAAATCACAATGAGCATGGGAGGTAAGAGAGATTCAAGAGGGAGCGGATATATGGATACTGATAGCTGACTCATGTCTATATATGGCAGAAACCAACACAATATTGTAAAGCAATTATCCCCCAATTAAAAATACATATATCCTGCCTCATTCAAAAGTATTCTTTTCCTTGACTACCCTGGTGGTCGAGTGGTTAAGAATCTACCTGCCAACGCAGGGGACACAGGTTCAATCCCTGGTCTGGGAAGACCCCACATGCTGCAGGGCAACTAAGTCTGTGTGCCACGACTACTGACCGTGAGCTCTAGAGCCCAAAAGCCATAACTACTGAGCCCTGCGCTGCAACTACTGAAGCCCAGGTGCCCAGAGCCTGGGCTCTGCAACAAGGGAAGCCACCACCATGAGAGGCCTGAGCACCACAACTAGAGAACTGCCCCTTCTCACCGCAACTAGAGAAAGTCCATGCAGCCACAGAGACCTGGTGCAGCCAAAACTAATTTAAAAATTTTAAAATTTGTATTCTTTTCTGAATGATAAAATATTAGGAGAAATAAGCGACTACAAAGCAGAGTCCCTCGGTACAAAGTCATAGGGCCTCTCAGCCGAGAAGAACCACCTGTAAGTAGCTCCCCAAATGGACTACTGCCACCCCAATACATAAGCACTCCTCTTTGGCCATGGTTCCCTAGGAGTCAGATAATTTCTTTGAACTCATCTTAGAAACCTGGCCTCATTTCTCCTTTTTGAATATCACCTTCACCTACCATTAAACTTATACTGACCCTTTTTCCATGAGCGTAGTTTGCCCTGAATTTTTTTAAGAACTGAGGAATGGCCATAGCAGGTGTCCACAGTTCAGGAGTCTTGGATGTAAAAGTCCCTTGGCTTGGATTCCTTGTCCTCTGTCTCCTCACTTCTCACTGAAGTAGAAAAATCACCGTCTATCTCTGTTTCATTCACCTCCCTCGCTTTTCTCCTTGAAATCATAAATTCCACTCATTATTGTCAATTTTAGCATCTTTCTAACACATGAATCTACCCGCTTCTTTCATAAGCTGCTATAGTTGTGCATTTTCTGTGATGCGATTCCTTTGTCATAAAATAAAATATAAAATAAAAGAATAGCACCCACTTATGTTTAAAAAAGCTAGCCCCATGACTCACCTCGTTTCCACCAACTGCCTTGGTTAATATCACTGCAGAAGACACAGGGGGAGGCATGCAACCTACTGTCTGCAACCTGAGAGAAAACAAAAAGCAATTATAAGTAGGTATCTTTTTTTTCCAATTATAAAATTTTCACTACATTCATTCTAAAACAGCAGAGCTGGGAGAACGTTTATTGGTGCACACGTGCTGTTGAGTTCAGACAATTCTATATGAGCCAACATGGCTTAGTAGAAACTCTCACTCCACTCCACAGACTTGAGTGATCTCATTTTTAAAATTATTTAAGCTCTTTACAATTCAAAAAACAGTCAGATTATGGTGAGTGTAGTCATTGAAAATAACCAAAACGGTTTATCATTTGGTAAGTGTATATAAGCTTAGTTATTTTCAGGTATCTTTTCCTTATATGTTTTATAGGAAGGCTTTTGGCAAAAATAAAGCTTTAAAACCTTTTGCAGGGCTTCCATGGTGGCTCAGTGGTAAAGAATCCGAATACCAATGGAAGAGACGTAGGTTCGATCCCTGATCTGGGAAGATCCCATATGCTATGGAGCAACTAAGCTCCTGTGCCACAGCTATTGAGCCCTTGCCCTAGAGCCTGGGAGCCAAAACTACTGAGCCCAAGTGCCGCAACTACTGAAGCTTGAACACCCTAGAGCTTGAAACAAGAGCCAGCACTCCAATGAGACATCCATGTACCTCAACTAGACAGTAGCGTCCATCAGCAAAACTAGAGAAAAACCTCAGCAGCAACAGAGACCCAGTTTAACCAAAAATAAATACATAAAGTTATATATATATTTTAAAAAAACTTCTTGCAAAGTTCAAATGTATTTAACAAAAACACAAGCTTACATTTGCTAATTCTTTTCCACAAAACAGCAATTCTGAAACTTTCATCTCATAAAAGACATTCTCATGTGGTTATAATATCATTGTAAAAATAGGCATGACACAATCATATACTGCCAGGAGATCCAACCAGTCAATCTTAAAGGAAATCAGTCCTGAATATTCATTGGAAGGACTGATGCTGAAGTTGAAACTCCAATACTTTGGCCACCTGATGCGAAGAACTGACTCATTGGAAGACATCCTAATGCTGGGAAAGATTGAAGGCAGGAGAAGGGGATGACAGAGGATGAGATGGTTGGACGGACATGAGTTTGAGTAAGCTCCAGGAGCTGGTGACAGACAGGGAAGCCTGGTGTGCTGCAGTCCATGGGGTCACAAAGAGTCGGACATGACTGAGCGACTGAACTGAACTGAATCATATACTTCTTAGATTCAGACCCTGTAGTAAATTCTAATGTCTATTCTAAATTTGGTTCTTATTAATTATGAACATACTCCCCAGATTGTAATTAGAAGTCTATTCTCTTAGTTTAGAATAGAAAAATATATTGGATCACAAGTAAATGAAATTATGAGTAGTAAATCCAAGTATTAAAGATAAAAAAACATTATTCAGCATTCATACAGAATATACATTCTGAGGACAAGGAGAAACTGGCCCAACTAAAGTGGAAAGTTTATACAAGGAATCAAGGACACAGAGTACCTGACTAATATTTGAATGTAGGATCACAGGTGATTTTTTATTCTCTTTTGTAATAATGTATTATCTAATATTTACAAATGAACTTATATTAGCTCTGAAATAAGAAAAAATAAAAATTTTCATTAATTTTGACTCAAGACTTAAGAAAAATCCTTATATAGAATTTCAGTTCAATTCACATGAAGGCAGTAATTTTTTTTTTTTTGGCCATGCCACGTGGCTTACGGGATCATAGTTCCTATACCAGGGATTGAACCTGGGCCCTTAGCAGCAAATGCGTAGAATCCTATCCACTAGACCACCAGGGAATCCCCAAATATGGTCTTCTTTTAAGTTCTATTTTCCCAAGTGATGTTCAAGTAATGTCTGATGATGAATTTCCAATCTCTCACCCTTTCTTGTGATCATCACCATGAACATCACTAACACTTACTAGGCTTTTACCATTTGTAATAGATACTGTTCTAGACAATAGACACTTTATTCATTTATCCCTCACAAGTAATTAAGATAAATACTACCATTCTTTTTCTGAAAACTGAAGTGAAGAAAGGAGTTAAGTGATACAACCCAACTCACAAAACCGCCTATTCAGGATTAAGTTATTCCTGAATCCAGGGACAATGACTTTAGCAAAGCCTGTTCCTACTGTATTCCTTGCCCCCAATACTAGTGATAAGCCCTCTCAGATATTTTCAGTCTTCCTAGCTTTTTCAATTTGTCCCTCTCTTCTGGCTCCTTCCCTTCTATGTACAAAGGAGGAGAGGTCTCAACATCTTAAAAAAAAAGACACTAACCTACACATTGAATATATATGCTTTCTATAGGTAGGATACTACACAAGGGTATTAAAAAAAGTATAAGGCATCATTTCTGCCTTCAAGGGGGCAAAACATTCAACACACAAATGTAGATAACTAACCTCAAAATTAGTACTGTTTCCTCAAGATGTAGTCCTACCTTTATCACTGTGGCTCACTGTTGTGCTCCACTTACTTGACCCCAAAGCTCATTCCCTCTTTACTCCCCTGGAATCTGACTTATGACCCTCCTAGTAAAAGTGTATGGGCATGTATGTGCATGCTCAGTCTTGTCTGACTCCTTGCAACCCTATGGACTGCAGCCCGCCAGACTCCTCAGTTCATGGGATTCTCCAGGCAAGAATACTGGAATAGGTTCCCATTTCCTCTTCCAGGGGATCTTCCCATCCCACGGATCAAACCCAAGTTTCCCATGGATCCTGAATTGGTGGGCGGATTCTTTACCACTTGAGCCACCTTTGAAGCCCCTCTAGTAAAAGCAGTAACCTTATAAATCACCAGCAATCTCCTAATCACCAAAATCAACATCCTTTTCCCTATATTCATTCTTCTCACCTCCTTGCCTCTCAAAGCACTCTATTCTCCTGGTTGTCATAGTACCGCATCATTCTAATTTACCTTGTGTTTTAAACAAGCCCATTTAAGTTTTTTGCTGGCTACTCCTGTCTTCTTCTCAATCTTATTTTCAAACCTGAATGGATAAGAATACTTAAAAATTTCTATTGCTAAACCCAGCCTCCATTCCCAAATCTGTACATTGCTGCCTATGACTACCACCTTAAACTAAACATGTCTAATACGGAATTTATGTATTTTCTAAGAAATCGATTTTGCCTCTCAAATAACTTATCTCTGTCAATGGATCAGTTTTCTCCTAATGAACTAGCTTGAAACTTTGGAGATAAGCGGAGCTCCACTTAGTCTTAATAAATCAATCAATCAATCACCACAACCAATTTTCCACTGTTTTCCATAACTGTTGTCATCATCCCCCTTCAGATGCTTTTTTGCCCAAGTCTAGACATTTCTAAATGCCTACTCAGTGCTCTCTCTACCTCCACTCTTTCCTTTTAACACAAAATGTTAAGAAGTATGTACTCAGAATACATTTATTTCAGTGATTTAAACAGGATCCTGATACAAGAGTCTGCAACACCCTCTAGTTAACATACTAAGTGTGTACCCTCAAATTGGGAGGGGATGGGAGAAAAAAATGAGTGAGGAAGAGCTTTCTCTAAGTGAGGCAGACTAAGTCTGTACTCCTTTCAGTTCAATATCCTGAGCTGCGAATTGTATGCTTTTTTTATTTAGCATATGGAGATTACAAACTCTACTCTGCCTATATACCCTGGACAATACTATCAGATAATCTTCCTTAATGACCACTCTTTAGCATATGTTCTCTCGTTTAGCACATTTAAGAACTCTTCATCATCCACAGATTTAAACTCAAACTCTTCAGATCAGTAGGTCCCACCTTTTGCAGCTTGGCCTTAAGGAAACTTTTTATCTTTGGCTCCCACTAATGCTTCATGTTTGAATTCTCTACTTTAGAGATACACAATCCATACTGAACTTCTTCCCTCAGTTCAGTTCAATCACTCGGTGATGTCTGACTCTTTGCAACCTCATGGATTGCAGCACGACAGGCTTCCCTGTCCTTCACCAACTCCCTGAGCTTGCTCAAATTCACATCCATCAAGTCGGTGATGCCATCCAACTATCTCATCCTCTGTCGTCCCCTTTTCCTCATGCCTTCAGTCTTTCCCAGCATCAGGGTCTTTTCTTATGAGTCACTACTTCAAAACAGGTGGCCAAAGATTTGGAGTTTCAGCTTCAGCATCAATCTTTCCAATGAATATTCAGGATTGATTTCCTTTAGGAATGACTGGTTGGATCTCCTTGCAGTCCAAGGGACTCTTAAAAGTCTTCTGCAACACCACAGTTCAAAACTATCAATTGTTCAGCGCTCAGCTTTCTTTATAGTCCAACTCTCACATCCATACTTGACTACTGGAAAAACCATAGCCTTGACTAGATGGACCTTTGTTGGCAAAGTAATGTCTCTGCTTTTTAATATGCTGTCTAGGTTGGTCATAGCTTTTCTTCCAAGGAGCAAGCGTCTTTTAATTTCATGGCTGCAGTCAGCATCTGCAGTGATTTTGGAACCCAAGAAAATAAAGTCTGTCACTGTTTCCATTGGTTCCTCACCTATTTGCCGTGAAGTGATGGGACCAGATGCCACGATCTTAGTTTTCTAAATGTTGAGCTTTAGCCCAATTTTTTCACTCTCCTCTTTCACTTTTATCAAGAGGCTCTTTAGTTCTTCGCTTTCTACCATAAGGGTGGTGTCATCTGCATATCTGAGGTTATTGATACTTCTCCCGGCAATCTTGATTCTAGCTTGTGCTTCATCCAGCCCAGCATTTCTCATGATGTACTTTGCATGTAAGTTAAATAAGTAGGGTGACAATATACAGCCTTGATGTACTCCTTTCCTGATTTGGAGTCAGTCTGTTGTTCCATGTCCAGTTCTGTTTCTTCTTGACCTGCATACAGATTTCTCAGGAGGCAGGTAAGGTGGTCTGGTATTCTCATCTTTTTAAGAATTTTCCACAGTTTATTGTGATCCACACAAAGGCTTTGGCATAGTCAATAAAGCAGAAGTACATGTTTTTCTGGAATTCTCTTGCTTTTCCTATGATCCAACAGATGTTGGCAAGTTGATCTCTGGTTCCTCTGCCTTTTCTAAATCCAGCTTAAACATCTGGAAGTTCTCAGTTCACATACTGTTGAAGCCTGGCTTGGAGAATTTTGAGCATTACTTTGCTAACATGTGAGATGGGTATGGATATAAGAGTTGGACTATAAAGAAAGCTGAGTGCCGAAGAATTGATGCTTTTGAACTGTGGTGTTGGAGAAGACTCTTGAGAGTCCCTTGGACTGCAAGGAGATCCAACCAGTCAATCCTAAAGGAAATCAATCCTGAATATTCATTGGAAGGACTGATGCTGAAGCTGAAACTCCAATACTTTGGCCACCTGATGCGATGAAGTGACTCAATGGACAAGCCCCTGATGCTGGGAAAGATTGAAGACGGGAGGAAAAGGGGACAATGGAGGATGAAATGGTTGGAGAGCATCACCAACTCAATGGACATGAGTTTGAGTAAACTCCAGGAGTTGGTAATGGACAGGGAGGCCTGGTGTGCTGCAGTCCATGGGCTCACCAAGAGTCAGACACAACTGAGTGACTTAACTGAACTGAGATGAGTGCAATTGTGCAATAGTTTGAGCATTCTTTGGCATTGCCTTTCTCTGGGATTGGAATGAAAACTGATCTTTTCCAGTCCTGTGGCCACTGTTGTTTTCCAAATTTGCTGGCATATTGAGTGGAGCACTTTCACAGCATCATCTTTTAGGATTTGAAATAGCTCAGCTGCAATCCCATCACCTCCACTAGCTTTGTTCATAGTGATGCTTCCTAAGAACCACTTGACTTCCCATTCCAGGATGTCTGGCCTTCTTCCCCTATAACTGGTTATACTTATCTAACAAATCACAAGCTAGACCATTTTGATTGGCTACTATTCTGTATATATATATATATATATATATATATATATATATATATATATACATCTTACATGCATGCATGTTAAGTCTCTTCAGTTGTGTCCAAATCATTGTGAATCCATCGACAGTAAGCCCACCAGTCTCCTCTGTCCATGGGAATTCTCCAGGAAAGAATACTGGAGTGGGTTGCCATACCCTCCTCCAGGGGATCTTCCCGACCCAGGGATCAAACCTGCATTTTTTAAGTCTCCTGCATTGGCAAGTGGGTTCTTTATCACTGGCATCACCTGGGAAGCCCCATATGTCCTACATATCCAACTAAACTGAAAGTTCCCTGAATAGAAGGAAAATGTTAAGTCTTTTCTTGAGTGTTCTATGAAGGGCAGTACTCAGTAAATACTGGCTTGGTTTTTTTGGCCATACTGGGATACCTTAGCTCCCCATCTGGGGATTAGACTCATGCCCCCTGCACTGCAAGTGCAGAATCTTAACCACTGGACCACCAAGGAAGTCCCAAATACTGGTTCTTAGTATGCATCATACATTGTTGCTCTAAAATGATGTCATCACATTTATGTAGCATTTTATAATTTCTGGTGAAATTTTACATCATTCTCTCAAACTCAATGAAAACAGCACCCTTGATTCCCCCTCTTGTCCTAACCTTTCTCTCCCAGCTAAGCAAATGATGCCACCAATCACCCAGTAGCTCATACCCCAAATCTAGATGTCATCCTTGACTCCTCCCTGTTCTCTCTCTACATCCTATCCACCCATGGGTTCTGAGAGCTCTAATTTTAAAACACAATCTCCATACATCCATGTCTCTCTACTGCACTGCTACCTCACCACACTAACCTCCAAGCTGGTCCCCTAGCTTTCTCTCAGGCCCTTCTACTATCTGTTCTCCATACCAGAACTAGAAGAATCATTTGCAGTACAAATCAGGACCACATCACTCTCTTATTTAAATCCCTCCAGTAGCTTCACAAAACAAAAACTGAATGTTTTTCCATAGCCTACAAAGCTCTATGGGAAGGGTCCTGTCCTCCTTTCCAACACTAAGTCATATTACTCATCCTCTATATCATTAGGCTTTGGTCATCATTGTCACTTTCTTGACTCTAGAACACACCAGGCTTGTTCCAGCCCTTACACATTCTAATTTCTTTGCCTAGAACATTCTACCCCTAGAACTCTGCAGTGTAAATTAATCACCAGTCTATCCTCTCAACCATTTTCAGCCATATCACACAGTTTTACTTCACATCATTTATCTCTATCTTGATCACGTATTTACTTGTTTACTGACAATCACACCCAGAGTGTCCTTGACATGCAAAACTAACTGGCACTTGCCAATTTTGTTCACTGTTGTTTGTCCAATACCTATAATAATTCCCAGCACATAATAAGAGCTAAATAAATAGCAAATAAATGAATGACTAAATGATCTCAATTGATATCCCCAAAATCATTATTAAGCAGGCAATAAAAAAAGATATCCTCATTTTATAATTATAAAACAGCTTCCCTGGTAGCTCAGTTGGTAAAGAATTTGCCTGCAGTGCAGGGGACCTGGGTTCAATCCCTGGATTGGGAAGATTCCATGGAGAAGGAAATGGCAAACCACTCTAATATTCTTGCCTGGAAAATCCCATGGACAGAGGAGCTTGGTGGGCTACAGTCCATGGGATCGCAAGAGTCAGATACAACTCAGCGACTAAACCACCACCATAATTACAAAACAGGGAAACGGAGGTTTCAGACTATTAAATGACTTTCCTCAAAGTCACACAGCAAGATAGGAAGAAGATTAAAATGCAACCTTTAGGCCTAGAGTTCAGTATTTAAGCTGTTATACCATGATGCTAAAATGTGGCTAGTTTTAAACCACTTCAAATAATTTTTAAGTCATTTAATCCTTTTAACAAACATGGCAACACTTTTAAAGGGAAAAAAAGATCTTAACAAAAATCTATTGGTAATTCAATTATCCTGTCAAACATAAAACAGAGCAAGTGAAAAAGGAAATGTTTGTCCCCTCTATATATTTTTTATTTCCTATATATTTTTAAAAACACATAGTATTCAGTAAGACATAGAATGCAAAAGTTAAAGCATCCAATTTACAGCCTACATCACACACACAAACACAGATCTTACATCCTCTAGCGCCTTCCATTTTCCTCCCAACAGAAAACTGTCTCTCCGGGAACCATAAGATTGAGTAAGAGCGTATCTTTCAAGATTCTGTTATAAAATTCTCTAATGAACTTCCTTGATGAAACACTATCATTTTTAGGAATAATAATAATGTTAAAAGTGTTTTTATTTCCTTATATCACACATAAGCCCTTTCATATGCAGTTGCCACAGAAATGATAATGTCACTAAAGATGCCCCATTAAAAGTGGACCCTTCAAAATATTTAAACATACCCTTTTAAAAGCCATTCATTGATGGGTGTGATTGATAAAAGCTGAAGAAAAAGCCATACTGCTGCTGGGAAGAACGCAAGTGTAAAGATCTGAATAAAAAGATGTAGTTTTATATGCACCAAAGCACTTGTCAGCTCCTGTGAAAATGAAGGACACAAAACAGCAAAGGTAAGAAAACTATTTCTGAAGAGAGATTGCTGCCAAAACAACATCACATGAATTAGGTTTTTTTTAATTGAGATATAGTTAACATACAATGTTGTACTAGTTTTAGGCATACAACATGATGATTCATTGTGTATATTGCAAAATGATCACCACAGTAAGTCTAGTTAATATCTATCAATTTGGAGTTATTTCACAGCGAAATTTTTTACCTATAAGTATACACATAACAGATAGACTTTAAGAAAAAAAAACTCTTCATGGTAATTATATTTTTATATAAAACATATCAAACATTCTCATTTCTTTCAAATACAATACACCATAACAATTTAGATTCATAAAATTCTGGAATAGGACTAAGCTAACTACCTTAACACTAGCATAGATTTCAGAATTGCTGATGCTATAAACAAACAGGATGCTACAGAAAAACCCACACAAACTTTTTGGCTAACTCGAACAAAATCTTGTTTAAAAATTTTAGCAAGACCTAGCATTTTAATTAAATTTGATACCCTCTATTCATTACACCAGACCTGGCAAGGCCTCAACTTGGCAAGATGTTACTAAATCTACACACAAATCATAGTTTTTAAAAATGTTTTTCCCAATAATATTCTATAATTCCAAAAGGCTCTTTCCCCAAAATCTACTCACTAGATTTTTTTTGTAAATGGGTCTAGTATTACCTTTTTATTATGTGAATACATATAATACAAAATAAGAAAACTATACACCAGTATTTCTTTACTCACTAGATTTCTCTATTAACATTTACTGAATAGCAGAGCTCTGCGCCATGCCCTGAGCTTGCCATTTTTATGTATGTTACCTCATTTAATCCTGACAACAACTCTATTAGGAAGATACTATCTGATAAGAAAATGAGACTGAGAGTGAATCAGAATCAAACCCATTTCTGGCAGGCTATCAAACCCATGCATGCCTGTTTCTACCACCAAGTCACACCACTGCCCCAAGAGGGCAAAGATTTACACGAAAACATGACATACCGGGAATATGTTGTGAGTCTCACAGCTGAAAAAGGATATAACAGTAAACTTTGGGATTTCAATATGTACAAACTAACAAGCATTTACATTTGAATTTCTTTGAGTTATGTGGTTATTCAGAGGAAATGAAACAAATTCAAAAAGTAATAGAAAACATATAAAACATGCAGTCATTAAAACACATTCAAAGATTCTACAGAGTCACTGGTTATAAACTTAGCACTGCAATGTCCCCCACCTTCCCTAGTTCAAGTTAAGTCATGAAGTGGCCTCAGAGACATTAGTCAAAGTTTACAGTGTAATAAATATTCGGTTAATGCAGACTCATTCACTGATCACCACTTTCTGCCATCTGTCTCATCGGCTCCCACCCTTCATCTCTCTACGTGAAGACACACTGGGAGACATGTAAATTCAATCTCAATACATCTCTACAGGCATAGGCATCTATGGAACTTCTGGCAATCTGGATCTAACGGAGAACAGCCCTGGGCCGACCGGGAGCCACACTGGGTGCCCAGACCAGAGCTCATGTAAAAGGAGCCATCTTACACTGAATCAGAAGTTTCACCCCAGAAAGAACTTGAGCACCAGCAGCTGGAAGAACTCTCAGTAGTCTTGAAACCAAATCTCACTCAAACACACTCAGAGGGATTCTACAAATACCAAATAACTATCAGTGGGTTTTTTATTTTTAAAAAATTTAAATGACTAGCCAGAATGCAATAAACAAAGGTATTGGTATACACTTCTCATAGGAATATAAAACGCTTTAACTTTTCTAAAAAGTAATTTGGGAGAGTATCTCAAGGACTATAATATGACTCATATTTCTGCATTTCAAAATGTTTTGGCTAGGCATTTCACCTAAGGATACAAAAAGTGGTTATAAGCATTTATATATAGAAAGGACTGATAGAGCATTATCTATTACAGTAAAATCGGGAAACAACATTTATGTCCCAAAGTGGGAGAATAACTAATAACTTAAGGTAGCAACAGTGTTAAGAGCAATTAGAAAATATGTTAAAACTGTGTAGACTACCCCAATGTTCATCACAGCACTGTTTACAATAGCCAGGACACGGAAGCACCCTAGATGTCCATCGGCAGATGAATGGATAAGAAAGTTGTGGTACATATACACAACGGAATATTACTCAGCTATTAAAAAGAATGCACTTGAATCAGTTCTAATGAGGTAGATGAAACTGGAGCCTATTATACAGAGTGAAGTAAGTCAGAAAGAAAAACACCAATACAGTATATTAATGCATATATGTGGAATTTGGAAAGATGGTAACAATGACCCTATATGCGAGACAGCAAAAGAGACACAGATGTAAAGAATAGACTTTTGGACTCTGTGGGAGAAGGCGAGGGTGGGATGATCTGAGAGAATAACATTGGAACATGTGTATTACCATATGTGAAACAGATCACCAGTCCAGGTTCGATGCATGAGACAGGGTGCTCAGGGCTGGTGCACTGGGATGACCCAGAGGGATGGTATGGGGAGGGAGGTGGGAGGGGGGTTCAGGATGGGGAACACATGTACACCCATGGCTGATTCATGTCAATCTATGGCAAAAACCACTACAATATTGTAAAGTAATTAGCCTCCAATTAAAATAAATAAAATAATTTAAAAAATAATAATAAAGTCTAAAACATTTTAGAAAGAACAAACATACAAAAAAACTGTGTAGACAAGGATGTAGGAGTTTGGGGATATCTTTCTACTTAACCAACAGGCATGTCATTGGCTCAACCTATGGAGACCAAACCTGGCAACTCATTACTTCAGCCCACACTTGCCTCCTTTGGACTATCTCTCATAATTCAAACTTTCACAAGTTGTCTGACCCAGAAATTCTACTTCAAGGAATTAAACCTTCACACGCATTATCAAATGTAGAAAATAACGTATTTTTAAGTTATCCTTTGCAGAATATTTATTATAGCAAAACTTCGTAAGTTATACAAATGTCTATCAATAGAAGACGAAGAAATATATCAGGACAAATTCATAAAATATAGTATTTTTCAACATTCAAAAAGAAACAAGGAGTTTTTTATGTGTTGATATGAAACAACCCCCAAGATATGTGTTTTGAGTAAAATAAAGTAAGGTGGCAAATAGTATAAAATACCACAGTTTGACAGGGGCGGAGGATACACAAATGTTCATTTTACATAGAGTATCTCCAGAAAGAGATACAGAAACTGTTCATATTGGTTTCCTCCAGAGAAGAGAACTGAGTATTTAGTGGAGGGGTGAAAAGAATACTTCTCATCATAAACACATTTATATCTTTTGATTTATGTTCATAAAAGTGAATAAAATACAAATTACCTTATTTTCAAATATAAAGAAAAATTAAATGAAATATTCAATTACATGAAAAATTACCACTATACAATACAACATAGAAAAATAAAATTGTATATTGTGTATGTATGTGTATATTTATGCAAAAATATGTATTCACATATATATAATATATATACAATTTGTTTTAATCCTTTATTTTTAAAAGTCTCTACATGCAAAACAGAGTTCCAAAGAATAGCACAAAGAAATAAGAAAGCCTTCCTCAGTGATCAATGCAAATAAAGAGAGGAAAACAATAGGATGGGAAAGACTAGAGATCTCTTTAAGAAAATTAGAGATACCAAGGGGACATTTCATCTAAGGATGGGCACAAGAAAGGACAGAAATGGTATGGACCTAACAGAAGCAGAAGATATTAAGAGGAGGTGGCAAGAATACACAGAAGAACTTTACAAAAAAGATCTTCATGACCCAGATAACCACAATGGTGTGATCACTCACCTAGAACCAGACATCCTGGAATGCGAAGTTAAGTGGGCCTTAGGAAGCATCACTATGAACAAAGTTAGTGGGGGTGATGGAAATCCAGTTGAGCTATTTCAAATCCTAAAAGATGATGCTGTGAAAGTGCTACACTCAATATGCCAGCAAATTTGGAAAAAACAGCAGTGGCCACAGAACTGGAAAAGGTCTGTTTTCATTTCAATCCCAAAGAAAGCCAATGCCAAAGAATGCGCAAATTACCACAGAATTGTACTCATCTCATACATCAGCAAAGTAATGCTCAAAATTCTCCAAGCCAGGCTTCAACAGTACATGAACAGTGAAATTCCAGATGTTCAAGCTGGATTAAAAAAGGCAGAGGAACCAGAGATCAAATTGCCAACATACGTTGGATCATAGAAAAAGCAAGAGAGTTCTAGAAAAACATCTATTTCTGCTTCATTGCCTATGCCAAAGCCTTTAACTGTATGGATCAAAACAAACTGTGGAAAATTATTAAAGAGATGGGAATACCAGACCACCTTAACAACCTCCTGAGAAATCTGTATGCAGGTCAAGAAGAAACAGAACTAGACATGGAACAACAAATAGACTGATTCCAAATCAGGAAAGGAGTACATCAAGGCTGTATATTGTCACCCTGCTTATTTAACTTATATGCAGAGTACATCATGAGAAATGCTGGGCTGGATGAAGCACAAGCTGGAATCAAGATTGCCAGGAGAAATATCAATAACCTCAGACACGCAGATGATACCACCCTTATGGCAGAAAGCCATAAAGAGTCTCTTGATGAAAGTGAAAGAGGAGAGTGAAAAAATTGGGTTAAAACTCAACATGCAGAAAACTAAGATCATGGCACCCGGTCCCATCACTTCATGGCAAATAGATGGGGAACCAATGGAAACAGTGACAGACTTTATTTTCTTGAGCTCCCAAATCACTGCAGATGGTGACTGCAGCCATGAAATTAAAAGATGCTTGCTCCTTGGAAGAAAAGCTATGACCAACCTAGACAGCATATTAAAAAGCAGAGACATTACTTTGACAACAAAGGTCCATCTAGTCAAGGCTATGGTTTTTCCAGTAGTCACGTATTGATGTGAGAGTTGGACTATAAAGAAAGCTGAGTGCCGAAGAATTGATGCTTTTGAACTGTGGTGTTGGAGAAGACTCTTGAGAGTCCCTTGGACTGCAAGAAGATCCAACCAGTCAATCCTAAAGGAAATCAATCCTGAATATTCATTGGAAGGACTGATGCTGAAGTTGAAACTCCAATACTTTGGCCACCTGATGTGAAGAACTGACTCAGTGGAAAAGACCCTGATGCTGGGAAAGATTGAAGGCAGGAGAAGAAGGGGACGACAGAGGATGAGATGGTTGGATGGCATCACCAACTCTACCGACATGAGTTTGAGCAAGCTCTGGGAGTTGGTGATGGACAGGGAAGCCTGGCGTGCTGCAGTCCATGGGGTCACAAAGAGTTGGACACGACTGAGTGGCTGAACTGAACTGATATAAAAAATATGTCTAGGAACAAAAGACTAAAATTCACACAAGGTTAAGAGCAGTTATTTGTATTCTTTCTAATCTTTCTACATGGGGAAATACTACTTTTGGAATCATGAAAAAAGTTATAAAAAATGTAGTTAAATAAATACAAGCTGACCTGACAAATGACAATTAGAAACAACTGACATTGTATCAGACTAATGGAACAGTAAAGAACCCAGCAAAATGAATCACAAGGAGCTACTATGTTGGGTCATCAAGGGCTTCTTAACAACATGGAGTTAACAAACATGAATTGTTTCCAAGAAAGAGTCCAAGACTGTCACAAAAACCCAATGTTCTATATTTTTTATATCTTCTTCATACAATCTTAAAGATAAAATAAGGTAGCAGTGGAAAAGAAAAAGCAAGTAAACACTATAAAATTCAAAAGAGTATTACTCCAAACGTATCCACGTAGAATTTAGGGCCACATACTTAAATAAACACCATCATGAATAATTGAAAAGTTGATTTCACATGACATTTTGTTTACTCACATGTAACACAGGTCGAATTCCATTAAAATAAACTTAAGGAGATACTCCACATACCGGGACCTCACTGACAGCATCAAGAATTGCTTAAAATCAGAGGCTCAGACTGGGATTTAGAAATATTTTCATTACATACCAAATTCCCTGCTAACCCTCATTTGACCTTTACTAGATTTGCTTTGAGAAGCAGCCTCATAGCTCTGGGCTGGAAACAAGCAGCAGTAGCCTCAAGTTTAGAATTTGCTATAGTTACTTTTAAGCTAACAGGATTTAAAAAAAATGATCTGTTTAGGAAAATAAGGAAAACCAAATATTTTAGCCTACTGGGGCCCTTTCTCAGGCTCTGAGCATCCTGTTCATCTTTGCTCCTGTCCCAGGCCGAGCACAAGTTTACAAGGCTGCAGCACCCGTGGTCATAAGCACTTCTTAGGTACCTGTTTAAGTGAGACTGGTCCTGTCACAATCTCTTCAGTGACCAATCCTCTGAAACTGCAGGTCTGAAGCTAACTAAATATAAAATGTATTTCAAATGTGACCTTATTTCATAACACTACAACAAAAGTTCAGAAACCATTTCAACAGGTATTTCACAAACTAGAAACCAAGAGTCATAAAACTGAAGATTTAGCATTAAATCTTTTTAGCATGAAGTATTAATACACAGTCCTTTATAATTTTAATAAATGAACAAAACAAATTTTAGAATACACATCATTACCTCAACGTATAAGTAATACTACATGAAGTGTTCAAGATAAATCAAACTTGAGTGGGACCAATGTAAATGCATGCAAATAGACTCAAGTTTATAATAACTTGCTGTCTCCTATGTGCAAAAATGCACTATTCCAGGACCTAATAAGATAAAAAAATAGTAGTCCCAGCTGATATTAATTTGATTATTAACTAAAAAACAAGTAACATGAACATCAGATCGCTACCTCCTAACTTACAACTGTTCACTTGTCCGGGAAATTAGCAAAGCCTAGAGATGGTTTAACACTACATAATGATGCAATCTAGGGCATCTTAAGTTAAATGGATCTTGAAAATGACTTAATATTGTATCAGTTTGAAAAGGGCCCTTAATGGAGGAAGTGGCTTTGATGGCTGCTTAGATACCATGATAAAACACAGGATCCAGGCATTTCATCATCAGAGCCAAATTAGCTGGATGAAGGTTTCCTAGGTGCTAACAGAAGAATTTGGTCCTTAGAACATGCTGGTAAGCATGACATTCTTCCTTCTTCAACTCCTGCATCCCACAGAGTTGGCTGCTTGACAGGATAGCGTTAAGCAAGAAACTAAAGGAGTGAGAGAATCAAATCTTGCCAGATTTCTCAAGGCAAAAAGAAAAACTGTTGGAGAAGGAAATGGCAACCCACTCCAGTATTCTTGCCTGGGAAATCCCATAGACAGAGGAACCTGGAGGGACGCAGTCCACGGGGTTATGAAGAGTTGGAATCGACTTGGCAACTTCACAACAAAGAACAGCTGCAGACATTAAGCAGCCAGCAGGGGATGTAGTTAGAGCAATGTCTCAAGCACAGGACTTGGGTGAGGCACCTGTTCCACAAAGAGAATCAGCCAAGGCCAGCAGGAAGACCTCCAGGGAAGATCCATCCAGTACCACAGGAGTGGCAAGGATCTTTCTGTATCACTGGATCCCACATTTGAGAACCAAGTGTAGAACTCAGGTGTTGACAGAGAAAGCCTGCCTCCCACCCCACCCCCGCAAGCACCTACCATAGTCCTCTCATGTCAACATAATTTACAAACACTAGAATTTAACCTATTTAGGAAATCTCATTCTAAGTCAGTTTCAAAAGAGCACGTAATTAGTGACAATATTTCAAATTCTTGAGACAAAATTTCTCAGACACTACACAGGGATCCCTCCTATATCAAAAATGCCCCAGTGATAAGATTTATAACAACTTGACAGCTACAGAATACATAAACTTAGTCAGACCATACTTTTTCCAAGTTGCTACTAGGATGGTCAAAAATGAAGGTAACTAAATATAGTTTTTATTCAAAGCACACTTAAAAGAAAATTAAAATAAATACAGGCAAGACCTAATGTGGAAACAGAATTTTAAACCCATTTACAAAAATGCCCCAAATCCTGACATAGTAAGAATCCCTACCTACATATGAATAAGCATATCTTAGAATGACAACTTTACAAGCTCAACATAATTTCTTCAAAGGTAAATGGGTATTTTCTTCTTTTCTTCTTTTATTACAATTCAAAGGAGAATCATAAATTCTACCCATTCCTCTCTTGGATGTTAAAACATCTTGATTTGTTTAATTCTAAAAGAATCTCATATTCAGAGATAGCTAGATCAGTAAATAAAATTACTTGTGTGTGTTCATGATAGATGGTGGTTTACTGTGAAAAATTCCAGCATTTCAGTTAAAACATTCATTAATATGTTTATATATTGATACGTAATAGATATGCCATATTAAATGGTAATAGATATGCCAGCAAAGAATATACTTTAAAAAAAAAAACACACAAATTAGTTAAAAACTATAAGAAGCACCACTTGAGCAGCACAAGTCCTAGAAGCTAAAGAAGATCCACAAGTTATGGAAACCTAACTAAACATCAGTGACTCCAGAGTGCCCCAGCAGGCGCCACTACAGTGACCAACATAATCTGAGAAAGATCAGAAGTAGATGTTTCACTTCAGTGTATTAAAAACATAACCACTATAACCACACCTTCCTTCAGTCTCCATGCCGCTGTCCAACTATAGTATAGTGTCTATAATACATAGTTACTAGGTACAAAACGCAAGTCCTTTGCAGAGATCCAAGTCACTTTCTGTGATAGTGAAGCCTTCAGACTGTAACTACACCCGGCTTTACAAAAGGAATCTGAAATTTCAAAGTGGTGAGCGCAAATTAAATTTTTCTCCCTGCTTTTCATGTGCCCCCATGGGTAACAGTACCTCTGTATTTAATGATAGTCCGCTGTTAAAGAATATTGTTGCGACAGCAATGTAGGAGACAGTTATCTCTGGCTTCAGTGGTCCTAAAAAGAGAGAAATGAGTCGCTGTTAGATGAACATTTCCGATAAGCATTTACTTGGTACGAAAGAAGAATCCACTGGAGGAGAACAAACGGGACTTTAAATCTTGGCGTTGCCTCCTCTATACTAATGAGCTCTCAGAGTTAAGTGTTCACTGTGAGGCAGCCTAACTCTGGACAGGATTTTCCGGAGGGCAAGGACCACGGCTGTCCAGTTCAGCACAGTGTCCTCAGGCCAGAGGAATGAAAATAAACACTGCTCTCACACAGGAGAGCAGACAGGCAGTATCCTTCTACATTAATTCTGATTTTATCTGCCACAGGATCTGTGTGGATGTAACAATCAAAATTCTCCCCCACCAGCACAAAGAAGAAAATCAGTGGAAGAAGTTCCCTTCCTCTGAGCAAATATTATTTTATTTCTCCTAGGACATCAGAGATCAAAGCTTATATTCATGCATATTCAGTTCTGCCTGAGAGCACTCAGAGTACAAGTATTTATTGAGCACTTACTACATGAACGAGATAATGCACACAAAGAGGCAGAGAGTGTGTGTGTGCTTAGTTGCTCAGTTAGGCCCGACTCTTTGCCACCCCATTAACTGTGGCCTGCCAGGCTCCTCTGTCCATGGGGATTCTCCAGGCAAGAATACTGGCGTGAGTTGCCATGCCCTCCTCCAGGGGATCTTCCCAACCCAGGGATTGAACCCAGGTCTCCCACATTGCAGGCGGATTCTTTACTGTCTGAGCCACCTGGGAAGCCCGAGTAGCAGAGTACTTGACAATATATTGTTAAGATTGCTAAGATTAAATTTTGCTAGGCCCCAGGAATACTGTGGTGAGCCAGACAGGACTGATCTTTCACCTCTGGAAAATCTTCTCTAGAGACAGGCTGGCACCACCCTAGAGGTGTTAATACTATGGGTATAACAGGGACGACCCTAATATTTATTATTTATTTATGTAGCTTACACACAACTGGGGGCTTCCCTGGTGGCTCGGTGGTAAAGAATTCAGCTGCCAAAGCAGGAGACACAAGTTCGATCCTTAGGTCAAGAACATACCCTGGAAAAGGAAATGGCAACCCACTCCAGTATTCTTGCCTGGAAATCCCATGGATAGAGGAGCCTGGCAGGCTACAGTCCATGGGGTTGCAAAAGAGTTGGACATGACATAGCGACTACACAACATCAAACAACAACATACACAACTGACTTGAAGACCTAACGCACTAACCAAAGGACAACACTGCAATTCTGAGAAAGTGCCATTTTATACCCGTATAACAGTGGTTCTCCAGCTGTGGAAATTTTGTCACCCGTGGACATTTGGTAATGTTCTGAAACATTTTTGGAGGTTGTTATAA
The DNA here is from genome assembly GCF_054371585.1 of Giraffa tippelskirchi. Taxonomy (NCBI): domain Eukaryota; kingdom Metazoa; phylum Chordata; class Mammalia; order Artiodactyla; family Giraffidae; genus Giraffa; species Giraffa tippelskirchi. The sequence goes on from NC_137285.1 coordinate 56,176,792, forward strand.
CTCAGGGGGTAGGGTGCATTACTGACATCTAGTAGAGACCAGGAATTCTCCTAAACATCCTGGAGAATGTTTTTCAGAATTATCATATCCAATGACACGAATTATCATATCCAAAATCAAACATATCAGAATTATCGTATCCAAAAATGTCAATAACAGTAGAAACTAACACAACATTGTAAAGCAAGTATACTTCAATAAAAAATTTTTTAAAAAAGAAAGGGCAGTTCAAATGTATCTGTACTTCATTATTTCTTATATTGAAAACTAATGAAATAAATCCAAATAAATATTAGCAAATTTTTTTTTAAACATCAATAGTGCCAGGGTTGAGAAACCCTAGCAGGGACCAACATTTTAAAATCTGAGATCACCTCATATTTGATATTTTATACAGCCCTCTTGCAGTAGGTTGAATAGTGTCCCTCTAAAATTCATGTCTACTAGAACCTATGAAGCTAATTTGGAAATTGGGTCTTTGCAGATGTAATCAAGTTATTAATAAGTGGTCTAATTGGATTGGGGGGAGCTGTAATCCAGTGACTGGTATTCTGGTAAGTAGAGGCAACTCTGGACATGGTCACAAACAGAGGGAAGATGGCCTTGTGAAGACTCAGGCAAGGAACCAAGGACAGCTGATAACCACCACAGGCCAGGAGAAGCAAGGAAGCCAGCCATGATCACATTTTGATGTCTGAATTCCGCCAAAAATAAAAAACATTTCTGTTGTTTTAAGCCACCCAGTCTGAGGACAATGGTCGTGGCAGCGCTAGGAAACGAATTCACTCTCGCAGAGCCGAACAACAGGACCCAAATCATGGTTCCTCCGCTGCCTGCCACTCTCCACCATCCCTATAGGTACTGTTCAATGAAAAAGACGAAGCTCAGGAAAAATCACCACTCAGTCAGTCAACAACATTTAAAAAAAATATATATGTATTTGTTTGGCTGCCCCAGGTCTAAGTTGCAGCACGTGGGATCTTAGTTTCCTGACCAGAAATGGAATCCAGGCTCCTCGCACTGGGAGCTCGGAGTCTTAGCCACCGGAGCACCAAGGAAGTTCAGTCCACAAACCTTTATTGAGCTACTACAATGCTACATTTTAGGTGTTTGTAGTACATCAGTGAATAAAAGAAACAAAGATTTCCTTCAACACTGTGATACATTAATTTAGATACCGGACATTCACACAAATCATTTTGCTGTGATCTGAGAAAAAGGAGCAAAGGGAGAAGGCAGGTAAAGAGGTATTACACTTCAGGGCAGTGAAAGCGGTTCAAAAAAGAAGTACGTTTTTTTTCACCATACTTGTGAGTGAATCTGTCTCAGCCACTCACACTTTGGAATAATATTTCATCAAAGCTGAGGAAAGGTGATTCAGGAACAGGTTTGAAAGTCAAAGAATCGGGTTCATTTTGGAAGCAAATGCCTTCCAGGAATTTTTAATATCCTGTTTGTTTGCTTTTTTTAAAAAACTCATATCATTTTTCTTTTCCTCCAATCCCAAGGCTTTTTTTTTTTGAGATCTATTCTTGTCAACTGTGCTTCTGTCCACAGTGGTGACCCGGATTTTCTGTATATGATGGGTTAGAGTTAGCAGTATGGGCTTCTCTGGTAGCTCAGACGGTAAAGAATCTGCCTGCAATGTGGGAGATCCAGGTTTGATCCCTGGGCCAGGAAGATCCCTGGAGAAGGGAATGGCAACCTACTCCAGTATTCTTTCCTGGAGAATCCCATAGACAGAGGAGCCTGGTGGGCTACAGTCCATAGAGTCTCAAAGAGTCACACGACTGAGTAACTAACATACACACACACAGAGTTAGCAGTATATTTGCAAGCGATAGCTAGGCGACGTGTCCAAAGATGCATCTCCATAGCAAGCACATGGCAATGACTTGGACTGCACATTTCCTTGGGGCAGCTAAAGCTTACTTTAGTTAGCCAACTGAATTTTTTAAGAAGCTAATTCTTCCCACACTCCAGACACACACACATATATAGATAAACATCATAACTATTAACTAATGGGGACAATTCAGTGGAATCATCCTTCACTTGGAATGTTTTAAATCCTAAAAACAATGTGTACTGTTTTTTTATTAGATGCAGATCTAAATAACTCTAATCCATGAAAGAACCTGGTGAGGCTATTCCAGGTCCACTGACAATGTACCATTTAAAGGGGAAGGAGGAATCAATTCTAATTTGGAGAAACCTAAAGCCCTTTGAGGCAGCTGCTAATGGATCATCCACTGTGTGAATGAGGAACTAGAAGCTGGCAGGGCTGAAATTAAAAGCTGGTAAATATTTGCACAGAGGTGAGAGCTGAAACTATGCTGTGGAATGATATTTGGCCTCTCTCCAAGGTCATGATTATATCTTCCAAGTCATGAAAATAACCAGATTCAGATCCTGAGATGGCTATAAAGAGCAAAGGAGAAATAAAAATTCGAACTTTTCCTTAAACCAAAGCAAAAAATAAAGAGGTTTATCAGTGAAAATGGGATGGGGTGGCAACATTAAAAGAAAAACTGACCTTAAAAAACAGAGCAACTTTGGGATTTCAAACTCATATTTTTTTAAATATGGGAATAGGGGTGAGAAGAAAGAAAATGATTTGGAATGCTTAAGAATGCAAGGAACTATTATTTCATAAAACCTACTATCATCAAGCAAATTTCATTCCTAAACATCATCTAAGGTGTTCATGCTAATGTTCTTAAGTTTATGCAGGAGCATGTTTCTGGTTATGTTTTCTTAAAGGAAAAATGAAGCAATTTCTCTTTTAGAAGGTATGTCTTATTAATAGCAATAATTTCAGTTAAAGATGCAAGTAGAAATAAGAAGCTCACTCTGTACTTCCAAAGAAGTAAGCCTTTCTCTCCTAGAATGAATAGCGCAGTGTTGAACTCTGGTAAACTCCAAGATGGGTAGAGCTCAGGGTGCCCCTGGGTCGAAATGCAACAGAGTATCTACACCTAAAAATCTGCACATTTACATATCTTGTGGCTCTTCACTTTCAACTTTTTAATATATTTAAAAATGAAATGTAACTGAGTAAAAAGAACAGAAAAGTAAGAATTAAATGATCTATGCTAGTATCTGTTCCACTTTTTCCCATATGGAAAATCACTCAACTTCTCTCACTTTAGGGTTCCCACCTCTGTAAATTTCCAGCCATATATAACTCACCAATTGGTTGCTTTTAAAGGGAGGTCACAGCAAAGATGTGATACTTTAAGTGTAGAAGTCTTACACTTCAAAATAAAGTGAGGTCATTAAGGTATTGATCCAGATAAAGATGAGGGGACTCTCTTAACAAGTTGAAAACAATCAAAACTTCCTGCTGAAGAGAACAGAAAACTGTTCAACTGAAAATTTCTCAGTCAATGTGAGTGCATTAAAAATGTATATGAATTCCAGTATACAGACTCAAAAATGGAACTTCTGACTACAAGTGACAAGCAAAAAGAGGTGCTTTAGATCATTCTGTAGAGCACAAGAGAACAGAACACTTTCAGCCACCATTCCTCTCCTGGGTCCTAGATTTTTGTTGTTTTAACTAATGGAGTCAAAGTGTTACTTGGTACTATTTGGAAGTTTGTTTTTATTGAAGAAGTTTTCCAGATGGGAAGGTCAATTGAAGTATCAAGAACTTATCCTGACGGCCTGTATAACAAATCCCAAACATTTGTTTAACTTTGTTTTTTAGAAACAGTAAATTTTACACTTGGACATCTCTCTCAAAAAAAAAAAAAAAAATCACATGAGTACACAGTTGTCTACTATTAGCTGATTCTGCTCAGCTTCTTTTGAGCTATAAAAATCAGGGTATGGAAAACGTCTTTAGTACAGAGAGCCCTTCTTTATAATGGTTATTCATTTTTAAGGATTTATGGCCAGGAATATTTGTATGGATGTTGCAACTGGTATGATATAACGGGGAGTCCCGGTTCTCAGACCTTCCTTTTCCCTAAGCTAACCAACTTGATCTAGGGTGAGTCACCTGACCTCAGGTCTCAATACCTTCAGCTGTAAAAGAAGCATGTTGGCTTAAAAGGATTTAAAGTTCCCTCTCAGCTCTTAATAGTCTCCTCTTTTATAATTAAACAAATAAACTCTAGATTAATGGCATAGGGACTAGTGAAAATGGGAAACAATATTTCTAACATACAATAACCCCCAAAACTTCACTAAGAATTTGAGGGAACAAGCAAGACTGCATCTCACACCTGTCACTGGGGAGAAGCCCTGGGGAAATGATTCAGAGTCAACAACCCTCCTTCCTGCCCCCTGAGCAGCCCAGGAATGTAAGAGAAAAAGGGATTTGACCAAACCTAGTCTCTGCAGATCTCAATTTAGAGGATCTCACATCGCCTGTAACTTCACCTTAACACTCAGCAAATCGGAGACCTAACACTGTAAGCTACAAAGTCTGCAAGTGAAGCTAGTGAAATGTACATTCGAGATCACCACAAAGATACTCTCTAACATTCTTACTACCCAGCAAGCTGCAGGGACAGGGGAACTGATTGGATAGAACCTGAATACTAGCCTTCACAAGTTTCCTAAAAGCTCACAGAAAAACTGTCAAAGGAGAAACTGGTATCTTCAGCAGGATAACCAGCCCAACAGCTTTACTCTCACAGCTACACACCCTCCACATTGTGGACTAAGTTGAACAGAGAAGGAAAGAACATAAAATAAACAAAAAAGTTTTAATCTCCACTATTTTTGTTCAAAAAATTCTTTTTAAATGTATTCTGAAGCTACCTCTAAATGGAGGTATTGAGGGCAGAGGGTAGAAGCAACCACTGTTCTCCTGAGAGATCATTTCATTCACTTTCATCATGTTTGAACAAAAAGGTACAAATAACTTCAAATAGCCTCCTGAGTGTTCGCCCTGGCATGAAGATTGTGTGCTCACTTCCGTCCTTATCTGTCCCTGTGTGGCTGGTGTGTAAAACCTGTCAATAAGCATGAAAACTGCCAAACAAGGTCAAGCAGACAATGAACTAAACAAATTCAATTAACATTTATGAAAAGTGGGACATGCTTGTCTAAGGATGGGAGGAGGGGTGGTGGGACAGGAAAGGCTAATGATATTTCCAGTCATTTCCACCAATGCCCATCCACACAGGACAAGGATTCCACTATTCACAGATCTGGGTGTGATTTTTAAGCCCGCCTACATTTCCTTGCCAAAATACACAGCACACATCGTCTAACACAGCCCGTATCTGTGAAACTGCTAAGTGTAGCAACTGTGCCGGCCGTACACGGAAGCAGTGAGTGCAACGTGTCAGTCGGCTTGGGAGTTTGTGGAGCGGCAGCAACTGCAGAAGAACACCACTCTCCAACATGTGGGCCACCAAATCTGAGTTGGAAGAGGAAAGGGTATCCCTTTTTCTTCTCTCGCCGCCGGCCCTTTTTTAACGTGGGGGAGGGGAGTGTCGGAAACGGACAAGGTAATGGTGTTCACTCCGAGACAGACAAGGAACTCCTGGCAACCTTGCGTCCCTTGGGATAGGATGCTACTTTGAAGGCAGGAGGGATAAGTTTCATTCTCGGTAACCTCACTCCTTGACACTAAGGATTCTCATTGATTGTTCGCGGCAAAGGCAACCTGCGTTCAAATTCCCTTGCCTCCTTCCTAATTATAAATCCTCTCTGGGGCTGGCAAAGTGAAAAATCAGCTAAAAGGCCAAAAGACACCATGGGCTGGTCAGTGCCCCGAGGAGAGGCAGACACTCCCCAATTCCTGTCTCCCCCTCCTGCCCAAGACTCGAAAATTAGTTCTGAAGTGGGAACCGCGGCGGAGCATGCAGAGGTGGAGCACTTACCCCCATTCACCCCTATGGACGGCTCCAGCTTTGCTCCCGCGATCGCCAATACTATTCCAATCATGAACCATTCTTTCCTCATTCTCTCCAGCAGCCTCATGTTTGTTAGGGTGGGTGGGTTTTGTTTATTTGCTTGGCTTTTTTTCTTTTTAAGCTGCGATCTCTTAATCCCCGGGGCTTCTCCACACTTTCCAAGCTCCCACCTGACATGCAGCAGAGCGAGTCAAATTGCTACTTGTAAATTAAAGAACAGGGGGTTGCTCCGGCGGCTTTGAGGAGGGCTGGGAGTAGTAGTATCCAGTGACAGGAAAGTCTCACTGAGCGCCGCCATCACTACCGTACGGCCCCTAATAGAAGCGCACACGAAACAGCGGCTCTATCCGCGCCTCCCAAGCGCAAATGCTCAAAAGCGAACGTTTGGGCTAAACCGGCCGGCGCTGGCGATTAGGGAAGGAAAGCTGGCTGCCGGGTAGGGCTGACAAACTCGCCACAACCGAGACCTGAGGAACCTTAAAAATGACAGGGACGGGGAGTGACGTGAGGCGCCACAGCCTACTTGTTCTATCAAGGGTTCCGTTCCAACAAACCCGCCCTGTAGGCACAGCAACCCGCCCTCCCGGAGTACATCTACGGAAAGATTCTCTTTTGATTCGCCTTGAGCCTGCGGGAAGGTTCAGGGTGCTCTTGGGTCAGGGATTTCCCTGTCGGCAGCTGGAGCGGCGGGGTGCCGGGTTGATGAGCGGCGAGTCTCTTCGAGACATTACGACGCTTCCTCGACGCCGGCGTTGACGTGTACGCTGGGGGAAGGGGAGGCCGCTCTCGGCCTCCGAGCTCTCGGCGCCTCAGGAGTTAGCTGAGCTCGTCAGCCGCCTCGGGAAAGCTGCGCCCCCTCAGGGGGAAGCTTTAGCCCCGAGAAATGGGTTGAGGATTGGGCCCCGAGCAGATGCCCACAGACAGAGGACCGATGCGTCCCGGGAGGGCTTGCCGGAGCCCCAGGTCGGTCGCCCCCAAAAGGGCAACTCAGCCCCAACCCCCTTCGCCACCACCGGCCCGGGAGTGGGAACTTTAGAGGTTCAGCCCCACCCCCCCACCGGAGACCCGATCTCGAGCTCTCTCCCTACCTCTCAGCCAAGCTGACGGTGGTCAGAGTGGGGGGTCTGAGCTGGCTTGTCTGAAGAGTGCACGCTTTTTCTTGACCCCAGACCTTGCCCAACCATCATCAGGGCAACTGTGGAAAGAGGGTCAGGTTCCCCGAGGAAAAAGTGGTGAGGGACCGGGTGGGGGTGGGGGGTCCTGCCTTCCATTGTCCCACGTGCTAGATTCTCTCCGTCCCCATTTCTCCCTTTAAGTGTTTTCTGACAAACAGTGACATTGATAGTTTCATCAATGGACTTCTACCCATAGACCCTGCAGGAACATCAACTCCTTCTCTTATTCACCCCAATAAATCAGGAAAATGCTGTGTTCTTATTTACTAAGAACTCCCTGATCTGTTTTACGTCAGAGTCAAACTTACCGGAAATGATTTTTAGTTGTAGTGGTTGCTTAAAGGGGAAGAATACAAAGCACTGTGAATTCTGCATCAGGCTCCTGTGGATACTGTAACATATACCTCAAAATGGAAGCCAGGAGTCCAAAATCAGCGTGTTGCCAAGGCCACACTTCCTTTGGAGCTTGTGAGGAGAAAATCCTTCCGTGTCTCTTATAGCCACTATTGGTTGTTGGCATTACTTGGCTTCCTTGGCTTATGGCCACAGCACTCCAGTCTCTGCATCTATTTTCACACTGGTGGCTGCTCTTCTGTATGTCTCCTATAAAGACATTTGTCATCCCCTGGAGAAGGAAAAGGCAACCCACTCAAGTATTCTTGCAGAGAATTCCATGGACAGAAGAGCCTGGCAGGCTACAGTCTATGGGATTGCAAAGAGTTGGACACCACTGAGCAACTAACATACCAATAGGCATCCACCTTACATTGTTCTCATGGACTTTATCTCTAATAAAGTGGTAATAGGAACCTATCCCATCAGGCTGTTAAAAAGATTCAGTGGTATAGTGTGTGTCCATTTCTTTGCATGGAAAAAATGCTCATTCATTTATTCCAAAAAACGTTTATTGAGCTTCTACTTTGTGCTAGGCATTATTCTAGATACGGGTTGTTACAAGGAAGTGAGAGACAAGGTTTCAGCTTTCCTTCTGTGTTCCAGTGACATAAAAAAAAAAGTAACGTAAGTGCCATGATGATAATTTAACAGGTCTGGCCAGTGAGAGAGAGTAACAAGGAAGCTACTTTGATTGATTGGAGAAGGCCTTTATGAACGGGTGCAGTTTAAACAAACCCAAATGATAGGAGGATGTTCAGAATGCCTATATTTGGGAGATGAGCACTTCAGGCAGAAGGAGCAACTGGTGAACAACCTTTGTAAAGGCCCTAAGGTGGGAATGATCGTGACATGTGTATTAGTCTCCTATTGCTGCTGTAACAAATTAACTCAGTGGCTTAAAACAACGTACATTTAGTACCTCATAGTTTAGGGGTTCAGAAGTCCAAAATGGTTCTCACTGGGCTAAAATCAATATGTCCACAGGTCTGCATTCCTTTCTGGGTTTCTAGAGGAGAATGTATTTCCTCTTCCTGCTTCTAAGGGTTTCCTGCTTTCCTTGGCTTCAGGTTCTCTTGATGTTCAGAGTCCACAGTGGTCCATCCCGTCTTTCTCATGATGAATCATTCTGGCACTGCCTCCTTTTACTTACAGAGATTCTTCTGATTCCAATGGGCACACCCAGCTGATCCAGGGTAATGTTCCTATCTTGATTTAATTCGTAACTTAATCACAAGAACATAGTCACAGGGTCTGGGGATTTGAATGTGGACATCTTTAGGGACCATTATTCTGCCTACTACAGCGTGTTGAAGGAAGGAAGGCCAAAGGACTGTAACTCACTCTGCTGGGGAGCCAGAGGAGGCAGGGGCCCCAGCATCCAGATCATGGAGGTATTTGTAGACCAGGTAATAAAGTCTAGATTTTATTAAGTGTGGAGGGAAGCTATAGGAAATGTTTCATTTTTGTTGTTTAGTCGCCAAGTCGTGTCTGACTCTTTGCAACACCAGAGTAACCCAGTAGCCTGCCAGGCTCCTCTATCCAAGGGATTCTCTAAGCAAGAATACTGGAGTGGGTTGCCATGCCTTCCTCCAGGGGATCTTCCCCATCCAGGGATCAAACCCACATTTCTTGCATCTCATGTGACTAACACACACACACACTATTTGGGTGAATGTTGGTATCAATTTACAAAGATGAAAAAGATAGGAAAGAGCAGATTTAGTGAGGAAAATCAAAATTTATTTTGAGATAGCTTGAAGAGGACTTGTTAGAGATTCAGGTGGAGGGACTCTCCTGGTGGTCTAGTGGTTAGGACTTGGCACTTTTGCTGCCAGAGCCTAGGACTGAATCCCTGGTAGGGGAACTAAAATTTCACAAGCTGTACAGCACAGCCAAAAAAGAAATAGGAAAGAAATTTTGGTGGCGATCAGGCAGTTGACTAAGCAGTTCACAGAGGGAGATCAAGGCTAGAGAGAGACAAAAATGTAGGAGTCATAGGAGTCTTTAAAGCTATACAATTGGATAAGATTTCCCAGAGAGACAGTGTGAACAGAAAAAAAGCCTGTAAATAAGGGACTATGAGGCAAGTGTGTGTTTGTGTGTGTTTGTCACTCATCCATGTCCAACTCTTTGTGACCCCATAGACTGTAGCCCGCCAGGCTCCTCTGTCCATGGGTTTCTCCAGGCAAGAATACTGGAGTGGGTTGCCATGCCCTTCTCCAGGGGATCTTCCTGACCCAAGGATTGAACCTGGGTCTCCAGCATTGCAGGCAGATTCTTTAGCATTTGAGCTACCATCCAGAAATCTCACCCTCTTTCCAGAAATATGGCCCCACTCAACTCTGGCTTTATGTATCCTATACAATAAAAATTTAATAAAAAGGCACCTGGCAATGCATAGTAACAATTTAGTTGGTGGTGCTTAGTTCAGTAATTAATCCGTGTAATTTATCACTGATGAATTATTGGTGAAAAGTATATAGGGTGTGGTAATATTATTGTATATTTTTCTTTTGAGAAGTTAAGTCATTTGTATTCTTTTAAACATTGGAAGTAATTACAAATTAAATGAAAACAAATCCATAATAACATAATCTTCAACACATCATGTAATCTTCCAACAAACATATATACAAGAGCAATTGTTTTGATCAGGAAATACTTTTACACTAGTGAATATTGTTAGCTCTAAAATGTTACCATGAAAGGAAATGCTGTCTTATTTTCCTGTACAGCATTCTAAATACAGCAAAGAAAGATATATAGTGGCCTTGCCAATTACAGCAGAAAACTACCAATACATGCATAATTTGAAAATATATCATAGCTAACTAGCTAATTTCCAAATAAATATCTGGTAGTCCACTTCTCTGACCATTGCTAAAATGCTTTATGGAGATAAGAGTATTATTTTCTTCTTTGCTTTTTGCTTTCCTTAGAACAACTCATAGACTAAAATTAAACAGTTGTGAAAATTCCAACTCAAATATAGGAGGTTGTGTTTTACATTAGAAGTATAACTATTTCCATTTTCAGGGCACGGGAATTGAGGCTCTTAGCTCCTATTGTCTTTGTGTTAACGAGACTGTGCTTGTAGATTCTCTCAATTCAAATGCATTTCTGCACTCTTCACATTGATAGCCGCTGGGTTCATCAGGTGAAGACACAGTGCTGCTGTCTTTCTTGAATCCATAGTGGGTGGATATGTCTCTGCAGAAGACCTCCTACTCTGGTGGTTTGTAAAAACTCTCATCTAATAGTTTCTCAGTCTCTTAAGTGGAAATGCATCTCAGGAAACTAAGGACAGAGGAGAGTCAACAGCAGTGGATGATAAGCAGTTGGGAGGAACAGTGAATAATGGAAGGAAATGTAGCGAAAGAGAGGGAGCATTTCATGCTGTTAGATGACAAATCCACATCAATGCAGTTCCTATACCTGTAAATATAGAAAAATGCTCATGTTGACAACTCTTCATCACACAATCTGTGTTATTAATAAATGATGAAGGATAGATAGAGTGAAAGAAAGAAACCCACCACTCTGAATAGCAATATCATAGAAGCACTTGGAAAAACTAGCTATGCTGAAAACAAAGGCAAAACTTGGCACCTTTACCAAGGAAGAACTGAGATAAAAAGGGAAAATTCAAAAGCGTGTGTGTGGAAAGTAGTATGAATAATAGTATGGATTTTGTTGCTTAAAATAAACATATAACTTTACCATATTATCAGGAAAAAATATATAATTACCATGTAACTCTTTAAAAATATTGGTTTCCAGGGAAAAGATAGCTGCCTGCATTCCTGTAGGGCAGGTGATAGATCATTTACAGAGTGGTTGTCCACTTCATATTCCTGAGAGAAATGCCAAACATATTAAAATTCTCCAGAGGGCATTTTTTTTCCTCCTCCTAGAAAATTACACATAGCTTTATCTCTGAACATTTTCTATGAAGGGACAGCAACTGGAATTATAAGTTCAATTAAAAAAGAGCAAAGATCTAAAAGAAATTAGAGGCCTTCTCTGGGGGTCCAGTGGTTGAGCCCGCCCGCCAGTGCAGAGGACAAGGGTTTGATACCTGGTCTGAGAAGATCCCTCATAGTTGCAGGGCAACTAAGCCCATGTGCTACAACTACCAAGCCCTGGTGCCCTGGAGCCCGTGCTCCGTAACAAGAGAAGCCAGCGTGAGGAGAAGCCCCCACTCACCATGGAGAGAAAGCCCATGTGCAGCAACAAAGACCCAGCACAGCCAAAAACAAATAAATAATAAAGTTAAAAAAAAAAAAAATTCAGAGATCTAAGCCTCTGTGATATGGAGACCTATGTGCTCTTCACTAGGTTCATGGAGCTCTCCAAAGCTGCAGTTTTCAATAGACTTCATTGATTAATATAAAGTCTGTGGAATTATTATGGAATGGGTGGTTGGACCCATTCTTAGTGGCAAAACTCCAGATTCTAGTAGGCACAGGGCCACCAAATAAAGATTATCGCCTCCTTTGCAGCTAGTAAATGGGTATGTGACTAAGTTCCAGGAATACAAGGTAGTTGGAAGCACCTGATTTCTAGGATGATTCTTATAGAAAGAGAATATTCACTTCTTTATACTCTTCTTGATGGTGGCAATGCAGATGTAAAGGCTTAAAGACTGCCTGAGCAGCAAGACAGGGGCTTCCTGCAGCTGCCATAGTTTCTTTAGACCGCCTACTTCCAAATTGTATGTCTGTACTGGAAAAACAAACTTCTATCTTGGTCATTACTGTTATAGTGAGTTTTCTATTGCTTACAACTGAGAAATGGAATATTTCCTGCCATACTAGTAAACAAAGATATCACAGTCATCAGCAATTGCAGCCCTCCCACGTGAGCCAGGGAGCCCTGAGGGAACTCAGGGAGGAGGAGTATACCTGCTATTTAGCAGCCATCAGTCTGTTGCCGCTACCTCTGATAAGACTTGAGGAACTCAGGAAGTGAAAACAGGATACTGGCCCCAGATAGCTGAGATGTATATCAAAGGAATGATTTCAATGAGTCCGGACTTTTGCAACTTCCCTATACAGAAAAGCGCTAAATTCTTTAACTTGGGATATCTGGTTTTCTTTAGCTCACAAAAAATACTTTTGAGGTTCAGACCACCTGCCCTTTGTTGCAAAACTTCTTTATAACCTGGCTCCTCCCCACAACCCACCTCCTCGGAGCACTACTCCAGCTACTCTCAGGCTTACTTTAGATGCTGCCTCCTTAGCTTAAGGCCTAAAAATTTCGGTCGGATAAAACAATCTAAAGCTTTCAGCTTTAGATTGTGTGTATTTTTTGCTCAACATAAGCAAGCCTAATCTTAATTAATATGCCATGCATTTTTGAAAACTTGAAAGCCATCATCTCTTGATCTAATGAGTGATCAAAAAATGAATTCCTGGAAATTCCATGGCAGTCCAGTGGTTAGGACTCCGTGTGCTCTCACTGCGGAGGGCACCAGTTCAATCCCTGGTGGGGAAACGAAAGTCCCACAGCCTGCACAGCCAAAGGAAAAAAAAATGCTAGCCTTCACTAATGCTTAATTGATTGTTTTCCATTCGTACAGTCTCTCTTGAGCTTACATCTGGTAGAAACTGAATCACTGGTGATAGGTTTTCTTGTTTTGGTTTTATTTTTCTACATGATTTCTGTGAGGTTATCAATGCCAAATAAAATACTACTTTTCATCCATTGCTTCTGTTCATCATCTAGTTCCTCATTAGTCCTTCTAAAACATTGCATGCCACATTTGAGATAATGAAGGATTTCTGAACATTCATCTGCACCTACCTGTATGCTCCTTAAATACAACTGTGGTCCTGGTGGTTTTTTCACAGCTGTCCTCTACAACAAGTTCTTGGAAAACATTTATCCCAGTGATCTTCATGTATCTTCAGAACCCATATGCTTTGTTGTACCTTGAAGGCTCTCCAGCTACCTGGCCATCATGACTGACAGTTCCTCATATACCTTTCTTCCTTGACAGATTTGCAGAAAAGCAATAGATTATTAAGTAGGAAGCTAAGACTGGAGTTTGCTGCTGTGATTGGCCTACCTGTCTTGGTAAATCCAATGTGTTGGATTTGGAGGAAGAAAAAGGGTGACCTTGGTGGCAAGAAGCTGTATCTAAAGACCTTAAAGCCACACAGGTCAAACATCTATAAATATTATTTTTGAATACGCTGCATCTCCTAGTATCATTCGTGAGGCTGACTCATGAACTCTTAGGTGACCCTGGGTACTGGCGTTGAAACTCTTCAACACTGAGGAAGAAAACAAGAGCCACTACCATTCTCCAAGGAAAGTGTCACTTTATTCTTCTACTGGGAGGGCTGCAGCAATTGTGCTTTCCTAGAAACAAAGGGTTGAATAGACTAAGTGGAAGTGTTACTCACTCAAATATATCCTACTCTTTGCAAGACCGTGGACTATAGCCAGCCAGGATCCTCTGTCCATGGAATTCTCCAGGCAAGAATACTGGAGTGAGTTGCTGTTCTCATCTCCAGGGGATCTTCCTGACTCAGGGATTGAACCCAGGTCTCATGCATTGCAGGAAAGTTCTTTACCATCTGAGCCACCAGGGAAGTGTGATGACATTTCCTAATTTGTTCAGTTTATCAAAGCAGAGCTCTTAAATTCACATCTCCAAATTACTAACTGAGTATTTCTCTTATATCAGGAGTGGGCAACCCAAAGCACCCTTTTCTTTGGTAAATAAAACAAATACTGTGCTTATACATAAAGCCTATTGAAATCTAGCCACAGCTCTGCCTCTTTGTTTGATATTACCTGGCTGTTTTTACTACAAAGTTCAGTAGTATGATCTTACCCAGCAAAGCCAAAAATATTTATTATCTGGCCTGTTCCAGAGGTTTGTCCCTGTAAAAAAAAAATAATTGCTTCCCTCTCCCTCCCCATACTGTATGACCTCAGATAAGAAAAAGTTATAGTTTTTAATCTTCCTATTTGACTTTTAAGTCCCTCCTACCCTAAGATGGGGCTTCCCAGGTGGCTTGGTGGTAAGGAATCTACCTGCCTATGCAGGAGATGCAAAAGACATACATTCGATCCCTGGGTCAGGAAGATCCCCTGGAGTAGGAAATGGCAACCACTCCAACATTCTTGCCTGGAAAATTCTATGGACAGAGGAGCCTGGAGGGCTATACTCCACGGGGTCGCAAAGAGTGGGACATGACTTAGCAACTAAGCATACATGCGCACACCTTAAGGTGACTCTCCAGATCTACTTTTGGATGCAGCATACAAGCTTTACTAGGGCGTGTTAGTAGCTCGGTCATGTTTGATTCTTTGTGACCTCATGAAGCCTGCCAGGCTCCTCTGTCCATGGGATTCTCCAGGCAAGGATACTGGCTGGACTCGGTTGCCATTCCCATCAGGGGATCTTCCTCACTCAGGTACCAAACCCAGGTGTCCCAAATGGCAGGTAGATTCTTTGCTAGGGCATGAGTGGAAAATTATTATCAGGTCTCACTGGCAAATTTGCCTGCAACACTTTCCCGACAATATAAAGACCAGAAGCCAAAGATGGTATCAATTCAACCTAGTACTTGCATCTAGAATCTTATGTCCTTGGGAAGTCAGAAGATATCATGACATAACTTTCGCTCCTTTCTGGAATGTGGAAAAAATACAAAGGAAAGGAAATCAACCAAAGATCAAGGAAACAAAAGAAAAAGGATTCAGCAGATTATCAATGGCTGAGGGAAAAAAGTAGAGACAGGACAATTTAAAATAGCATAGAGAAAACCAGTGTGAGGAGGTATATTGAGGTAGGCAGAAATAACTCCCATAAGGTGAATGGTTAGACTTGCCTGGTCCAACCATTCTTTTCTGGTTGAAAAATTCACATGTTTCTTCCAAGAGTGCTTACCTAAAAAAGTTTGTTTGAAATTAACCCTATTTGGGTGGGTCACCATCTTCCGGATTTTAGATATTTAAAACTGAAGGTGAAAGTGACACTGAGCAGAACCCTACGGGGCTCCCGGGCACATAAGCCTTTCTGTGTACCCCATTACTTTTCCAATTTTTTTTTTTTTTGGTTGCAGCAAGTGGAGGCCACTCTCCAATTGTGATGCATGGGCTTCTCACTGCAATGGCTTCTTTTGCTGCAGAGAACGGGCTCTCCTTTGTTCCAGCTTCACTAGCTGTGGCTCACAGGCTTAGCTGCCTCACAGCATGTGGGGTCCTCCCAGACCTGGGACTGAACCATGTCACCTGCATTGGCAGGTGGATTCCCAACCTACTGGGGCACCACAGAAGCCCTGCCCCCCCCCTCCCGTTTATTGATTACAGGAAATCAGCTTCATTCAACCTCCACTTCCCTGAGTTCCCAGGGCAGGTTCAAACAGTTGCTACTCAGGGAAGGCAGGAGACAAGTGAGGAACAAAGCGGGAGGGAGGTTTAATAGGGTAGGGACGTCTGTGTACCTATGACTGATTTGTGTTGATATATGGCAGAAACCAACCTGATATTGTAAAGCAGTTATCCTTCATAAAAATAAATTGAAAAAAAGAAAGAAAGAAACAATAGTGCTGCATTGGGGCAAGGTCCTTGTTCTCCCTCAAGAGATACACATAACAATACCTTTGAGCTGTTCTGTGGATACTAAACCCCTCATCAGGTGGGACAAGTTAATTGTATACTTCCCATAAGCATCCAGACCCCAGACCAGTTGAAACCAGAAAGGTGATGATGCTGACTCCCTCTTACCGCATCACAAACCAATCAGAAGAATGCTTACAAGTATAGCCAGGCTCCTCTGTCCATGGGATTCTTCAGGCAAGAATACTGGAGAGAATGGCCATGCCCTCCTCCAGGGGATCTTCCCAACCCAGGGACTGAACCAGCATCTTTTACATCTCCTGTATTGGCAGGTAGGTTCTTTACCACTAGTGCCACCTAGAAAGTCCATATAGCACAGGGAACTCTACTCAGTACTCTATAATGGCCTATATGGGAAAAGAATCTTAAAATAAGAATGGATGTATGTATATGGCTTACCTGATGGCTCAGTGGTAAAGAATCCACCTGCCACGCAGCAGGTGTGGGGTTTGATCCCTAGGTTGGGAAGATCCCTTGGGGGAGGAAATGGCAACCCACTCCAGTATTCTTGCCTGAAAAACCCCATAGACAGTGGAACCTGGCGAGCTACAGTCCATGGGGTCACAAAAAGTGGGAGAGGACTGAGTACGCATATGTACATGTATAACTGATTCACTTTGCTGCACACAAAACTAACACTTTTGCAAATCAACTATACTCCACTAATTTTTTTTTAAAAGAAAAGCAATATATATGCATACTGATTATGTATAGGTAATTAACTTGATTATAGTAGAAAGTGAAAGTCAGTCGTGTCTGACTCTTTGTGACCTCAGGGACTCAGTCCATGGAATTCTCCAGGCCAGAATACTGGAGTGGGTAGACATTCCCTTCTCCAGGGGATCTTCCCAACCCAGGGATCGAACCCAGGTATCCCACATTGCAGGCGGATTCTTTACCAGCTGAGCCACCAGGGAAGCCCAATTATAGTGGAAAGATAAGATTAAATGCTGTAATTTGGTCAAAAAAAAGAAGAATGTCCAGGAGCTGATCATGCCCTCTTTGAACCATTACTATAAAACTTCTCACTACCCCTTCCAGATGGGGACACACGGTTTTGAGGGCATTAACTTGCTACGGCCCCCTTTGCCCAGCAAAGCAATAAGGCTATTTTTTTCTATTTCATCCCAAAACTCTGTCTCCAAGATTTAATTTGGTGTTGGGGTATAGAGGCCAGATTCATCTTCAAAACTAAAATGAAATTTTAAAACTAAAAATAATTCTAGTACAATATTCTAATTATACCAATAAGAACCAGTTGTACCCCTCTTGAAATTCACAGCATGGAGACAGAGCTGGGACAAACAGTCGCAGCTCTTAGGTACACTGTGCTAGGACATACAATCCCAGAAAGCCATTTTAATGGTGAAGATGTTTGTTGTTTACTTGCTAAGTTGTGTCAAATTCTTTGGGATCCTGTGGACTGTAGCCTGCCAGACTCCTCTGTCCATGGGATTTCCCAGGCAAGAATAGTGGAGAGGGTTGCCATTTCCTTCTCCAGGGGATCTTCCCGACCCAGAGATGGAATCTGCATCTCTTGCATTAACAAGAGAATTATTTACAGGTGAGCCACCAAGGAAACCCAATGGTGAAGATTTTTATGACACAGAATTCAATTTGGGGAAAGAAAGTATAAAGCCTTCAGAGATTTAGAGTTGCCTAAACAATTGGAAGATAAATCTTTAGGAGTTCCTTTAAAAGATAAAAGTCAATTCTTAAGTGTACCTGTGCTAGCTACACAAGTAATGTAACAGTATTTTGATAACCCAAATATATCTTCAGATTAAGATTAGAGAAGGGGAAAACTCCACTAACATTTTTTCTTTTTCCTTATGTTGTAAGCAAATTAATAAAATGATTTTAAGTGTTTTAATTACTGTAACTTTTTGATGTATTTTTCTCTGAACTACATGCCATCTTGGGCTTCCCTAGTAGCTCAGAAGGTAAAGGATCCACCTGCGATGCGGGAGACCTGGGTTCAACCCCTGGTTTGGAAGATTCCCCTGGACGAGGGCATGGCAACCCACTCCAGTATTCTTGCCTAGAGAATCCCCATGGACAGAGGAGCCTGGTGGGCTACAGTCCATAGAGTCACAAAGAATCAGACACAACTGAGCGACTAAACACAGCACACATGTGCCATCTTCCTTTCACCATGTACTCCCAATAATTAAATTTTCTTATCATTCTTCCATTTCAACATTCTTAAGTTCCTGAGCGTTTGTTTTCCTTAAAGTGATCTCAATCACTGTATTCCCATAGTCCTTTATGGAGCTATGATGGAGAATATGGAGTCTTTTAGAGACAGAAAGGAGAATAAAAAGATAAGCCAAGCTACTAGATATTTAGGAATATTAATTAAGTCATAATAATACTTAATTTAAGTGTTTCTTTGTGGCGGCAATAGCACATCTTCCTTACAAGTTCTCTTCCTTGTCTTACCTTGAGTGGCAGATATTTTTTGCGTCTCTTCTTCAGCTGGGTGCCAGCTGCATTGTCCCAGTAGCTTTTGAAAGGAGACTAATGGACCTAATCCATAAATACTGACTGGAAGCCAAAGTAAGGCAAAGGGCTCTGTTATTGGCCATTAGTCATCAATAAATGATAGCAGTGTTAAACAACAAACACAGAGCTCTGAGAATATCATTAACATCACTTACAAAATAAATGTTTCTGCAATATATCAGTGTTTGGCAGCCAAATCCCCAGAGGGCTCTAGGACTAAATTTGTCATCTGCTGTGTTTTAAAGTGAAGTGTCTTTTTAAAAAGCTCTTCCTGGCTCTCTGCTTTGATGGACTTGTAAAAAGACTGGTTTTCTCAAAGAGAAAAATCTTCATTTCCCCTGGTTATGTGTCATGTTTTTACTGGGTTAGCTTCATGAAAAGCTGGAAATATCTTAGAACATTGCATAAATTTTGTTGATAAAATAGCATCAAGTTTAGAGAGGATTGACTCCAATTTTAAAAGAAGTTCCACTGTGGATAAAATTTTATCAAACAGCATTGCATACTGCAAAGAAATTGTTTATGAAAGAAAGTCAACTGATGCAGCAAGCTTCATTATTATCTTGTTTTTAAGAAATTGTCAGTCACCTCAACCTATAGTAACCACCATCTGAGCAGTCAGCCTCCATCAACATCAAGGCATACCCTCCACCAGCAAAAAAAATTACAACTCACTGAAGATAAGATAATGGTTAACATTTTTTAGCAATGAAGTTTTTTGTTGCTCTTGTTTTTGAAAAATAAATTTAAAAAAAATTTTTTTAAAAAGAGCTAGGCATATCTGACAAATACTTTGATCTTCACCCGCTTGGGTCCCTATACTTGAGATATATGTTATAGGAAGCTCGCCAAAACCCACTGACTATCTAGCCCAAGAAAGCAAAGTATAAACCTTGGTGCTTTAAAAAATAATGAACCACAAATGGAGAAGGAAATGGCAACCCATTCCAATATTCTTGTTTGGAAAATCCCATGGACAGAGGAACCTGTCGGGCTACAGTCCAAGGGGTCACAAAGAGTCAGATGTGCATAAACCACAAACGACATATTGTAAATCAGTTTTTGCATTGCTTTCTAGAAGAACATGAGGAAAGCTAATAAAAAAAAGTACTTTGTAAACAGTCTATTTTCCCCTCACCCTATTCTTCTTGAAATCATATGCCTTCTCTCTTGATACCACATTGCAAACAGCTGGAGTCTATTTACCTGACATCGTGTTATTCCCACTTGTTGAATGTCCTAAAACCAAACACTCTAAAAACAATAAAGAAGAAAAGAGTAAACAAGCTTTAAATGATTCCATTTTCACACTTTATGACTTTCTCATGATCATTTTAGTCATCTACCTGAAGATTTATTTTGAAGGCTAAGTGGTGATTACAGATGAATCACCCATTTGAAATGCCTTACTTTAAAACACAGGAATGCAAGAGAGTGAAAACCTGGAGCCTTCAAAATCCACATCCACCATTTGAGTAAATTACCTAACCACAGTTATAGGTCTGTTTCTTCATTGACAGAACACGGTAGTCAAGGAGCAAGGCATATCTGGCATATGTGAGTTCTCAAAAATCATAGGGAAGGTATGATTTTGTTGTGACTGTTAAGAATTGTATAAAAATCTCACACTATCTCAATTGAGAAGCAAATGATCTTTTTACTCCCTAGTGAAACAGGTTATGGTTAATAATACTTCACAAGGTTGTCGTGACAGTCAAATACAGATAAAGCACATAGCAGGAGCGTTAATGGTCAATAAACGTTCATTCTCTTCCCTTCGTGTTTTGTCTGTCTTCCTATTCTTAAAAAGAAGAAAAGTCTGCAATGATTCTAAACATGAATATTTGTGGGATGGATTTACAAACCAAATAAGAGGAAAGTCTCAGACTTTTTAATGATAAATATAAAATGAGGCAAAACAAACAATGCCTTTCTGCTGCCTTTTGCACAGGGAAAATATCACACAATTTCCCTCATTCTGCAAACATAGACATAGAAGCGTCAAAATGTTAACACCTTCTCTGAAGTTACTTCAGAACAGATACAAAAAAAAATGTCAAAATCTCCAAATTTGAAGCTCAAAATTCTAAAACCAAGCACATTATTTTTGAGGCATTACTTGGTGTAATGTGTGTCAGCAAGCAGTAGTGAAATCACCAATTATTTTTAGATTGTATTTTTCTTCTGTGCATTTTTGTTTTTTGCTCCACCATGCAGCCTGTGGGATCCTAGTTCCCTCACCATGGGTGGAATGCAGGCCCTGGAAGTGAAATCACCAAGTCCCAACCACTGGGCCACCACGAATTCCCTTTTCTGTGCATTTCTAAATAGATATCTCATGACAGGTTTAGATCAGGGAAGCAATGGGGCCTGAGGAGATCCACAATGGAGAGCAGAGAATGCATCCATAAGCAAGCAAGTGCCCATGCAGCTTGCAAAGCTGTTGTGAAGAAGCTATTGGTGGCTCAGATGTTAAGGAGTCCACCTGCTGTGCAGGAGACCTGGGTTCAATCTCTGGGTCAGGAAGATCCCCTGGAGAAGGGCAGGGCAACCCACTCTAGTACTCTTGCCTGGAGAATTCCATGGACAGAGGAGCCTGGTGGGCTACAGTCCATGGGGTCGAGAAGAGTCGGGTAAGACTGAGCTACTAACACTTTGATTTTTCACTTCCTCTTTCTCTTACTTAAATTCCTGTGTTTCCATTGCTGAGTCCGTGAAACTTACTCTAGGTTACTTGTGAGCCAGGTCCCACTTGCATAGTGGCCTGAGGTCTCTCCCAGGCATATGATCTTCAAGACTAATTCTCTTCCCAGTTCTCCCTGTTGCGCTTGCTAGCTTGGCCCTCTGACGTGACAGCAAAGCTTCATGTCAACTCACATGAGCTTCACTGCTGCCAGGTTATTGTCCTCTGCAGCTGGGATGCTAACTTACTGAGTGATCTCTGGTAGTCCTCGGCCACCCTTGGCTTGATAGAGGATAAAACACATCACTGCCCTGGGACAGTGTTAGAACATCCTCTGGTACACTC
This sequence comes from Giraffa tippelskirchi, assembly GCF_054371585.1. Lineage (NCBI taxonomy): Eukaryota > Metazoa > Chordata > Mammalia > Artiodactyla > Giraffidae > Giraffa > Giraffa tippelskirchi. Next base: position 56,198,409 of record NC_137285.1, read on the forward strand.
TGCCTGGGTGACATTTAGTCACAGAGATCTCCAAATGTGTTCCAGGATATGGCCTCTTGCTCAGACCAGGGCCACCTGAAGAATGAGAGTTTTGCTCCTGTCTCCACATTGAAGATTTTCCAGAGTTTTATCTGGGTTCAGAGTAACCTCAGTAGGATGGTTTTGTTGTTGTTTTTGTTCAGTCGCTCAGGCGTGTCCGACTCTTTGCAACCCCATGAACTACAGCACGCCAGGCTTCTCAGTCCTTCCCTATCTCCCGGAGCTTGCTCAAACTCATGTCCATTGAGTCAGTGATGCCATCAAACCATCTTATCCTCTGTTGCCCCCTTCTCCTTTGCCTTCAATCTTTCCCAGCATCAGGGTCTTTCCCAGTGAGTCAGCTCTTCATGTCAGGTGGCCAAAATATTGGAGCTTCAGCTTCAGCATCAGTCCTTCTAATGCATATTCAGAGTTGATTTCCTTTAAGATCGACTGGTTTGCTCTTAATGTGCCCCTATAGCTTGGACCCTGCTACAGTTCAGTATTCTCAAGAAGTCTCTAATCATAATTTTCTTGAGATAGACAGCAATGCCCTTGGAGGTTCTAAGGCCAAGACACAGCTCCAGATGTTCCTGGATCACAAAGAAGACAGGACCAGGCCACTGGCTTCTGATACTTCCAAATAGCAGAGCAGGATGAATTGAACACAATGATCTATGTGAACATTTAACTTTATTTGCAGTAAGGACCCAGATAGGTGATCAGCTTGCTGCTACTTGGCAAAATGCACTTCAATTTCAAGCTGATGTGTTTACTTTCCAGGGTTGAAATTGTTGTCAGCAATTTCTATTTAAAATAGAAATTGCAGTCACTGGTCTTTTAGAATATGTCATGTTTACAAAGGTGCATTTTGTAAGAACATCCTAAAGTGCTGTATGAATATCATTTCATTTATCCTTATGACACCTCTGTGAAGGAAAATAACCCATATCGTCCTCCCCATCATCACCAGACTCAGTATTCAAGTGAAAGCATACACAGGCTTTCTAGAGAGGAGAATAAAACTCACGCTGGACCCAAGCACAGCCTGTTAGGATTGTATATGAATATTTAGGTTCTGGCAAAGGGTTGGAGGCATAATTCTATCAATCCAGGAAAATAACACTTTCTTAAGGGCAGAAGAAAAGGATATGGAAAGAGAAGACTACAAAATGCTCCCATTGTATTGAAGACCCTTCCTTTTTTAATTTCTTCTTTCTCTGGTTCTCCAGTTACCAGCTATTATTATCATTATAGAAAAAAAGAGTGGTGGGGAGACATGCAGCCAACTGGACCATGAGTCTGTGAAACTGTTGCAGGAAAGAGAGTGGAGTGAGAGAGGATGGTCACATTTCAGGGCTCAGGGGAGTCCCTGGGATGGCTACAGAGTATGGGTTCCTGGCTTCACGAAAGCAGGAAAAAATTCAAGGGCAAGCCATAGTAAAATGGGAAAAGGTTTGTTCAGGGAGATACACACTTCACAGACAGAGTGTGGGCCCTCTCAGAAGGCGAGAGGCCCCACTGAATGGGTTTGTCAGTTTTCAGAGGGGTGAATATGTTTCACAGGCTAATGAGTAGGAGGATTATTCCAAAAATGAGGGGGAAAGGGCAAGGACTTACAGGAATTGGGCCACCACCCACGTTTTGACCTTTGATGGTCAGCCTTGAACTGTCATAGAGCCTGTGGGTGTGTCATTTAGCAGGCGCTGATGTGTTACAATAAGAGTATACTGAGGCTTAAGGTCTAGTGGAATTTGACTCATCTGGCATCTTAGGCTTAACTGGTTCTAACCACTTTATGTTGTGTCCTCAAAGCTGTGTCCTTCTTTTGAAGGTTGTGCCCTGCCCTGCCTTCTGGTCTTGTTATTTTAAATATTCATGTACCTCTAGATCATGGACTAACATTTTTATTCTATGGCACTTATAAGTGATTAGGATAGTCCATTAAGCATACCCTAAGACTGTTTTAGGGCTTCCCTTGAGGCTCAGCTGGTAAATAATCCACCTGCAGTGCGGGAGACCTGGGTTCTATCCCTGGGTTGGGAAGATCCCCTGGAAAAGGAAAAGGATACCCACTCCAGTATTCTGGCATGGAGAATCCCAACGACTGCATAGTCCGTGGGGTTGCAAAGAGTTGGACTCAACTGAACAACTTTCACTTTCAGGAACCTTTTATTTCCAAGGATTAAATCAGTTTGATTTGACTATTTATTTAGTAAAAATCTTGCTAACTATACAGAGTATTGACCAAAAAAAAGCTGGGAGGGGTGATGGTAATAGACATTTATCTCTTTCTTTTATAAAGAAGTAAGGAAAGGAGTATTTATTGAGCACCTACATTGTACCAGGAGCACTTTTAGATGAGCTCAACTCTGCAATAATTTTTCAGAGTTATGACTACCATGCTACCTGCCAAGAAACCATGGCTCAGAGAAAACAGATCACCTACTCAAGATCACACAGCTAGTGAAAGTAAACTACAGAGTCTGGATTCAACCCAAGCCTTTCTAATTCTTAAACTCTAGTTAACAGCTGCTTGGGGACTGTCCTTATGTGCTAATGTGAAGTTATTCAAGAATATAGCAGAAATACTCTTAACAAGAATCAATTGTATTTGTTTCCAAACCAGTGTCAACTACAAACTGGCATTTGCCGAAAGCATTTGCCATCACCTAAACAACAACAAGAAGGGCATTTGCCATCTGTCTGTGCTGCTGCAGCTGCTGACCTTTAACCCCCAGAGAGGAATTCAGGGTGAAGAGTGAGGCACTCTGTGCTCCAGGGAAACCAGAGGAACAGGTCTTTAGATAGTGAGATATTTTCAGAAAATGATTTCATGATCCCAATCCTTGCATCTCCTCATATCTAGAAAAATGCTAAATCCCTTCATGTTGACATCAGCGCCTAGCAGAAAGCCTTTTGTAAAATAAGTGCTTGATTGCATTGAACTCCTCCTTCACCAAAATCCTATATGTTGACCTTCCTCCTTGTTCTTGGGCTTCCCTGGTAGCTCAGATGGTAAAGAATCCACCTGCAATGAGGGAGACCTGGGTTCAATCCCTGGATTGGGAAGATCCCCTGGAGAAGGGAATGGCTGTCCACTCCAGTATTCTGGCCTGGAGAATTCCATAGACCGAGGAGCCTTGCAGGCTACAATCCATGGGGTCGCAAAGAGTCAGACACGACTGAGCGGCTTTCACTCATTGCCTCTTTGGAGCAGTCTCTCTGAGCTATCTAAGGTGCTGTCTCCCAGGCTGCGGTCCTCACTGTGCCCCAAAGAAAACTTAACTTGCAGCTCGGACATTGTGCATCATTTTAGTCAACACCAGTTTGTCTTTTGTACTTGTTATTTGAATTATTTTATTTTATTTAATATCATCTGGGCTAATAAAATATGAATACAAAAGAAAGAGGTTTATGTTTCTATGAAGATTAACTAGAATGCTTTGGAAACACTGAGACGGAACAGATCCTGTGGGGTCCTTTTGGGTACAAAAGCCTTTCCATGTCCCTCGTTTCTTGTTGGTAGAAAACAGGCTTTCAGTCTCCTAGACTTTCTGTGAGTCCCAAAGGGCAGCGTTACCAGTTACTAATTAGAGGAGAGAAGGGATGCAGAAACAAAGGACAGGCATAGAAATAACAGTGCAGTGATCGGGCAGGGCCCTGGTTTCTCTTCAGTGAATATACAGAACAATCTGGTTTGTATCTCTGAGTTCTTCTACAGAAACTAAGGCCCCCCACTCAGATGGAGGATGGCAACTTTTTTTTTTTTAATATTTATTTCTTATTTATTTATTTGGCTGCACTGGGTCTTAGTTGCAGCATGTGGGATCTAGTTCCCCAACCAGGGGTCAAACCAATGCCCACTGCATTGGGAGTGTGGAGTCTTAGCCACTGGACCCCCAGGGAAGTCCTATTCTTGTGCTTTTTATCAAAATCTTCTCTTTATTGACCTTGAATATCACCTTATTTTTTTGTATTTATATTAATTTGCCCAGCTAAATTATCAAGGGGAAATACCAAAAGATTTATGATTTCTCAGCAGCTTGACCTTGCCTTTTGACCTTCTACAAGAACTACAAATTCAATTTGGCAGCAAAGTGAATTCTCGAGTTTTTGTTATTCTTACACTGTCTCTAAGACCAATGTAGACTTGAAATAGGTTATTCTTAGTCTCTGGAATTTATTTCATGAAGGTGGAACCCATTTGGAAATTATCACTAAATTTAATTTTTCACATTCTAAAATTATTTACGTACATATAGGTGTTGTTAATAGGGTCCATTTTTATTGTACCAAGTAAAAATTATATTTTAGATATAATTGTATGTAGTACTCTACAGTTATGGAAACCACGCAAATTCATTTGCTTCTCATAATGGCATAGAGCAGGCATTATTATCCCCATTTAAAAAAAAAATTATTTATTTGAGTGCTCTGGGTCTTAGTTGTGGCACACAAGAGCTTCAACTTTTAACATCAAAACCAGACCCCCTGCATTGGGAGAGCAGAGTCCTAGCCACAGGACCACGAGTGTAGCCCCTTATCCCTGTTTTACTACTAAGGAAACTCAGGATAGTTTGAGGACTCTGCCCAGGGTTAGCATTGGTTCAAAAACAAACAAATTATCTGATTAAGCCTGTTTCATAGGCAATTACAAGCATTCTTTTTTTCTAAGAAGGGACTGTTTAGAACATAGCATTTTACATTTGATAAAACCATTTTTTAAAGTGTTAAATCTATTGATACTAACAAGGAATAGAAAATATGGGCTGAAAATGATCTCTTCCTTAACTTCTTTTCATGACCTTATACATAAAGACAGTAGTTTTATTTTTTTTTAATTTTTATTGGAGTAGAGTTGATTTATAATGTGTTACTTTCAGGTGTACAGCAAAGTGAATCAGTTATACATATACACTCTTTTTAAGAATTTTTTCCCATATAAGCCATTATAGAGTATTGAGTGGAATTCCCTACGCTATACAGTAGGTCCTTATTAGTCATCTATTTTATATGTAGAAGTAGAAAGTTTAGGGCTTCCCAGATGGCTCAGTGGTAAAGAATCTGCCTGCCAAGACAGGAGACACAGGAGACACGGGTTCGATCCCTGGGTAGAGAAAATCCCCTGGAGGAGGAAATGGTAACCCACTCCAGTATCCTTGCCTGAAAAATCCTATGGACAGAGGAGCCTGGCGGGCTACAGTCCATAGGGTCGCAAAGAATCAGTTACACAAGCATGCACAATGGTTTATTAACTAGACATTTCTATCATTAGCTTATAAGAAGTTAACTCTATCTCTTCAGTCATCTAAGACAAGTATAGAATTAAATATTTACAAAAAAAGAAATGTATGGGTTTTTTCTGATTTCTCTAAAAGGAACATATCTACATTTTTAAGTACCACAGAAGGAAATTAAGACAGTGTTTACATTTATTATTATTTTTAGGGCAAGCAGTGAAACTGGTGGAAAAAAAAGAACCTAAGATTTTAGTGACTAAAAAGTAAGCTCCACGGAAGCAGGAACGTGGCCTCCTTGCTCATTCTGTGCTCAGTTGCTCAGTTGTGTCCGACTCTTTGTGACCCCCTGGACTGCTGTCTGCCAGGCTCCACTGAGAATCCCCAGAATCCATGGGGATTCTCCAGGCAAAAATACTGGAGTGGGTTGCCATGCCCTCCTCCAAGGGATCTTCCAAATCCAGGGATCGAACCCAGGTCTCCCACATTGCAGGTGGATTCTTTACCATCTGAGTCACCAAGGAATCTTTGTTCATTGGCACATTCCAAAGGCTTTAAATTGGTCTGGAATATAGTAAATGTTAACAAATATTTGTTGAGTGAATAAATGAGCCAACAAAGGAAACAAAGTTAAGGCTCATGCCCTTATGTTACTAGAGAAATGAATTCATTTATTCATCAAATATTGACTGAATGCCTAAGAAATTCTAGACAGATTCAGAGGCTCTGGACTGGAACTACCATGCCCCTCCTGCTGCCCAGGGGGAGGTGAAGCTGAATCCAGCCTCTGTACCCCAACACAGAATTAACTCTGGAAGACAGAGTTCTGGGTGAAAAAGGAAAGAATAGGCAGTTGGCCAGAGTGAGGTCCTGCCCTCAAGACTGTGTGTGTCCTGACCTGAAAGGGGTGGTGAGGAGTTTTATTGTAATGGTTCCAGGAGGGCATGATCAGCTCGTGGACATACTTCTGATTGGTTGGTGGTGAGGTAAATAGCAGTCAGCATCATTAACCTTCAGGTTCCAACCTGTCTGGGGTCTGCTTGCTCGTGGGCAGCATACCGCTAGCTTCTCCCACCTGGTGGGAGGTTCAGTAACTACAGAACAGCTCACAGACAGTGTTATGTGTATCCCTTAAGGCTGTACCAGGACCTTGCCCCAAGGCTTCACTATTGTTTCTTTAGGCTATTTCCCCTTTGTCTGGGCATCTCCTCCTTTCACTGATTAGCAACTCTTTGAACCTGCCCTTGGAACTCAGAGAAGGTCATGGAGGCTGCATGAAGCCTATTTCCTATAATCAAGAATTGGGGGACACAGAAAGGCTTTTGTGCCCAGGAGCCCCACAGGGTCGTGCTGGGTATCAGAGGTATTCTAATTCAGCCTGAGTAACCAGCTCTCAGGGAGCCGCCCTTTGAGATCTGAATGAAATAAGAGACCAAGCCATGCAAAGATAGTGTGATACATGCTGTTGTTACAGCAGTAAATTAGATGATGCATAGGAAGGGAATGGTAGTGATGATTACCCTAAAGTGTGGTACCTTGACATATTACATACTTCAGGCTGAAGGAATCTGAGAAATGGCAGGTAAAGGAAGGACTTTCTGACCTTCACCTGAGGTAGGTCACAAAACCCTCATATGACCGGTGCCTCCCTTAGAAAGGGACTTCGTAATTTGCAAAGACAGAGGGACACCAAGAGATGCCACCACCACCCTTTTTTTTGTCTTATCACATTTTCCCACCACTGTCCTCTCTTCATTAAACCTGGCATAAAAACACTCAGGTTTAGCTACTTCTTCAGGTCTTATTTCCTTATGAAGTCTCCAGATTTTCAGTAAAACTTACATTAAATAAATCTGTTTGCTTTTCTGTTTTTAATCTTTAATGACAGGGACCCCAGTCGAGAACATATTTCCTCCCTTATAGTAGATAAAGAAAAAATACATTTTCTTCTCCTACTGTAGATATTATGCTAGTTCTGTAGATGCCAACCAAGATGTTCATTTCACAATATTCAAAACTTAGAAAAGTCCACAGTAACATGATGTATACGTATCCCTAGATGGCTTTTTGGGGTTTCTGCAAACCTTGGGCTTGTGTGCTCCAAGTCCTTGGAAGGAACAAGGACTTAACTCCTCCTACCTAGGAGGATTACATTCTGCTATACATTCTGAATTTTTGTATAAAAACCCAGCATCTCAAAGCCTGCAGACCCCATTTTGACAGATATCCTAGAGGTTTTAAGAACTCTTGATCAGGATTAGTGAAAGAGAAGAGTGAAAAAGTTGGCTTAAAGCTCAACATTCAGAAAACTAAGATCATGGCATCCAGTCCTATCACTTCATGGCAAATAGATGGGGAAACAGTGGAAACAGTGGCTGACTTGATTTTTCTGGGCTCCAAAATCACTGCAGATGGTGATTGCAGCCATGAAATTAAAAGACGCTTACTCCTTGGAAGGAAAGTTATGACCAACCTAGACAGAATATTAAAAAGCAGAGACATTACTTTGCCAACAAATGTCCATCTAGTCAAGGCTATGGTTTTTCCAGTAGTCATGTATAGGTGTGAGAGTTGGACTATAAAGAAAGCTGAGTGTCGAAGAATTGATGCTTTTGAACTGTGGTGTTGGAGAAGACTCTTGAGAGTCCTTTGGACTGCAAGGAGATCCATCCAGTCCCTCCTAAAGGAGATCAGTCCTGGGTCTTCATTGAAAGGACTGATGTTGAAGCTGAAACTCCAATACTTTGGCCACCTCATGCAAAGAGCTGACTCATTGGAAAAGACCCTGATGCTGGGAAAGATTGAAGGCAGGAGAAGAAGGGGATGACAGAGGATGAGATGGTTGGAAGGCATCAACGACTCAATGGACATGGGTTTGGGTGGAGTCAGGGAGTTGGTGATGAACAGGGAGGCCTGGCGTGCTGCAGTTCATGAGGTCCCAAAGAGTCGGACACGACTGAGAAACTGAACTGAACTGAACTGAACTGATCAGGATTAGACCTTGTAAATGGTCTGCTTCTTATACTTGAACCATAACACACCAGCCTAATATAAATCCTTGATGCAATTTTTAAAAACCTCCCAAATCAAGTAATTTTTTACTGGTTGTCTGGAGCTTATATTAAACCTTATATATGAAAACAAAATACTATGTTTTGGATTTTCAAAAGCCTATTTATATAGTCTTTAGCCTACAGATTTGAAACATTGTTCTTAAACATTGTCATTTCTGATAACCTTTTAAAAAAACTCATTATACCATTAAAATAAGCTATAGTGTACTCAACCAGAATAAAAACAAATTTAAGGAAGAAACTAAAAATCTCTGAGATAATCACTATTAAAACTTGAGTAACATCCTTTCATGTATCTCTTCAGGCTAATATATGCAGACATATATAAAGTTTTGAATAAATAGTATATTCTATATGTATTTTGTTCAGAATGCTCTTTAAGAGCATTTTGTTAAATTTTTTATATCTTTCCTCTTCCTCTCTTATCCATCTCTCCTCATCACTACTGTAAAAAAATGTTAGAAAACTATTTTTCTCACTTGAATGCACAGTGTAAAAATCCCTCCAAAGCAACTAATACACGTGCTGTGCTTAGTCACTCAGTCGTGTCCAACTCTTTGAGGCCCCATGGAGGACTGTAGCCTGACAGGCTCCTCCATCCATGGAGAATCTCCAGGCAAGATTACTGGAGTGTGTTGCCATGCCCTCCTCCAGGAGATCTTCCCAATCCTGGGATCGAACCCAGATCTCAAGTATTGTAGGCAGATTCTTTGCCGTCTGAGCCACCAGGGAAGCCCAAGAATACTGGAGTGGGTAGCTTATCCCTTCTCCAGGGGATCTTTGTGACCCAGGAATCGAACCAGGGTCTCCTGCATTGCAGGCGGATTCTTTACCAGCTTAGCTACCAGGGAAGCCCCAACTAATACATACCTAACACTTTTTAAAAAGCTTTTTTCTAAATTAAAAAAATTTTCTATATTTTATTAGAGTATATTTGATTAAAAATATTGCCTAACATGTTTTCTTTTGTGAATGCATAATATTCCATGGTATGAATGAACTCCAGTTTACTTACCTCTTTCCCTGGTGGTGACCACTCCCTTTGTAGTCCTATTTTTTTACTCCTCTGAGCATCCTTTCCTATGCATCCTTATGGGGCTGGTAGATTAGTTTTTATGGTATTGCTAGAAGAGGGAGTGTGTGTGTGTGTGTGTGTAATCTTAATAGAAATATCCAGAATTGCATTCTCAAAAGATATTAACAGTTTACATTTTCCTTTGCATTTTATCTACTGTTTATATTTATTATGTATATGCATAAGTGCACACATAATTAGGAGTAACTACTATAGACTTATTACTTCTTTAGTGATGCTGGAAAAATTCAAGTCTTACCTGGCTCATTGATCTTATCACTTGTATTTTAAAAGTGAGGGACTTCCCTGGTGATCCACTGGTTAAGACTCCACGCTTCCACTGCAGGGGGCACTGGTTCAATCCCTGGTTGGGGAACTAGGATCCTGCATGTGGCACAGTCAAAAAAAAAAGAAAGTGAAACAGGCCTTCAATAGCCATGTTTCCCAAGCTCTGCCAGGTAACCAAACAGAGCTCTAGTTGACAGCTCTGAGAGCCACAGTGGGAAGGTATACACTCATTCCACCAGTTATGGAAGTTCAGAATGCTATTTAACAGAGGAAAACAGCTCCATTTTGCCAGCTCTGCTTTCTGATTTTCATTCTGCTGCTATGCTATTTGCTTCCAGCCACCTGAAAGCAATATCAAAATTGTTTGAAATCATTGACTAGAATTTCTATGCTCTGCTTTGCATTATAAACTTAAAAAACAAAGACAATTTAGAGCTGTGAAATCACAGCATCTTGGTAGCATTCTTATTCTTTAAGTGCAAGGAAAAAAAATCAAGATTACTCATCAAAGAAATGTGATGCCATTTAACTCACTGTACTGATACAAGATGAATTATTTATAGTCTCATTATTATAATTAGAGTTAATGTACCAAGCACATTCAGGCTTGGGTTTCACCGAAATGGTCTGATTGATTTTCTGAAATACGCAGTCATCGGCATGTATTTGCACAGGTGAAAGCCAGTGTCGCCTTGATGGTCCTCCCGGATATAACAGTCTCTTAGTCTGACTTAAGCTAAGCTTTGCACTGTAAACTGAAAAGGGCATAAGACTATACAGCATCAACTGCTCTATTTTCCATCACATCTTCAAGTAAGAAAAAATTGTTACCTTCTACTGTAACCACAGTAAAATTGTTTAAAGTCACCTTATTTTAAAAAATATTTTAATTTATTGTAGGATAGTCGGTTTACAATGTTGTATAAATTTCACGTGTACAGCAAAGTGATTCAGTTACACATATACATATAATCATTCTTTTTAAGATGCTTTTCTCATATAGGTTATCACAGAAGATTGGGTAGAGTTCCCTGTGCTATATAGTAGGTCCTTATTGGTTAAAAAAAAATGCCTTATTTTTTAAAGTCTGCTATTGTGATTATTTGATCCACATCATAAATAGCTATTCATCTCCAAGTAGACAGAAAAACAATCTTGGGATATAAATGAAGCTCAGACTTGAAAAAAAAAACCCAAAAACCTTGTGTCCAGTAGCTGTTTATAAGCAGCAGAGCAAACCCCAAATGAAACGCTGAGCAATAATCATTGCACATACGCCAGTCCCCAGTGAGCTGTGTATTAATGTCTGGCTGGTAATTTAATGGCACCTCTAGGCATAAACAAAGGTTTATTAAAATAGTAAGTAAAATATTCCTGAACACTGGATTGCTTTTTAAATTTTCCTATTCTGGTTTTGAAAATTAAGAAAACCTATATTGTGATGCTGAAAGACACTGATTAAATCCACACTTGGCATCTTTTTATTCTTTTTATTTAGGTTCTGTTTAACATAGCCTGAAGCAAATAATTTACCTAAATTTATGTTAATTTTTTTTTTAATTTCTGGGAGAAAAACTATAATGGGAAAGAATGGAGTCCCTTTCTTCAGGTTTGCTTCTTCAATCTACCTCTTAGCTTTACCTCCACTCTCTCCTTGCAGGGTCTCCACCGCCTTCAAAATGGCAAAATCCCTGAAAGCTTTTTTTTAAAAAAAAAAATAATGAAAGCAAATTAATCTTACAGAGACTACCTCATGAATTCGTCTTGGGTCAGCAGCTTTGAAGTTCTCATGCTCTCCTTATAACAATTGTATCTACTTGGCATCTGGTGGTTCATAGATCAGAATTCTTTTTAGTTTTTCAAAGGAAAATAGTCTGAGGCTATCACCAACATCATTGGGCATTTCTTTGTAGACTCCCAGCAGGTAGAATACACTGATAACCTGGACAATATTGACTTCAAAGAATGTGGTTATAATTTCTTTTGTGGATATATTACACCACTATAGTCATAGCTTAGGGTCCTTTAGCTGAAAGAAACATCAAAAATGTACCTAACGCTGTGATCTTCTAAAAATGACAATACAACTCTTTTTGAAGGAGTTAGAGCTCCTAAAATCTAAATATCTGCCTATCTATCCGTCCATCTATCTAAAAGTTAACCCAATACAATAAAGCAAGTGATCTTTTCAAGGAGATTTTGCCTCACATGATGAAATTCTATTGCTACTGGAACTTTACCAATGATTAGCGCTCAGTATATACCTGGCTGACTTTTCAATAACCAAAAGGATATTTAATGATGAAACTTGATGTACATTTTTAAGAAATTATTCATTTTTTATTTTTTTAAGATTTTTGGGTTTTTTTTGGCATGTGGACCATTTTCAAGTCCTTATTGAATTTGTTACAACACTGCTTCTGTTTCATGTTCTGGTTCCCTGGCCATGAGGCATGTGGGATCCCAGTTCCCTGAACAGGGGCCAAACCCACACCCCCTGCACTGGAAGGTAAAGTCCTGACCACCAGACTACCACGGAGGCCCCTACATTTTTTAAAAAATAGAAGCTTATAGTGACTTGTGTCAGAAGTTTGTTTTGCCTGCAGATATAGTTACAGGCAGGCTTCCTTGGTAATTCAGCTGGTAAAGAATCTGTCTGATATCCAGGAGACCCCAGTTCCATTCCTGGGTCACAAGGATCCCCTGGAGAAGGGGTAGGCTACCCACTCCAGTCTTCTTGGGCTTCCCTGGTGGCTCAGATGGTAAAGAATCGCCTGCAATGCAAAAGGCCTGGGTTCAATCCCTGGGTTGGGAAGATGCCCTGGAGGAGGGCATGGCAACCCAGTACAGTATTCTTGCCTGGAGAATCCCATGGACAGAGGAGCCTGGCGGGCTTACAGTCAATGGGGTCACAAAAAGTCAGACACAACTGAGCGACTCAGCACAGCACAGCATAGATACAGGCAGTTATTTTAGCTATGCAGCTGTACCAAATCACTTTGAGTAACTGTCATGAAATAGTTTTAGCAGTAGTAACTGCTTTATGTTCAGTTTTCTGATCAATGAGAATATATTTAAGGACCTCTAGACATGTCGCACAGAGTCGGACATGACTGAAGCGACTTAGCAGCAGCAGCAGCAGACATCTTCCTTAGATGAGTTAGAATTTTAATCTAAAATCGGTTTTATACAATGCTTCCAAAAGCAAACATTGTTTTCCTACATGAAAAAGGATACTTTTACAATCTTTATTCAGAAAATCTAGTTGAAAATTACAGTCATGGGGGATATGTGAGGAGGGATAGATTAAGAGTTTGGGATTAGCAAATACCAACTATAATATATATACATATATTTATGTATAACTAAATCACTTTTCTGCACATCAGAAACTAATACAACATTGTAAATCAGCTATATTTTAATAAAATAAATTTTAAAAATTACAATATGGGCACAATCTACTATGTTGAGTAATCCTTACTTGGTGATCTATTTCCCCTCCAAAAATGTATACTTATTCTTTATATCTTTCAACAATGCAGACTATGAGCAAAACAGGGTCACTTTATGAGCTCTGTCCACAGGTTTTAGTAAAAATAATTGCTTTACCAATAAAAAGGATGACAGGAAGTTAAGAAATAAAGGATAGGCTGGTCTCAAAAAGAAGAAAATTGCCCTAACGTGAGAATAAAGTTTAATTAGGGAAGCTCTGCTGTGCCCCATCTCATAAAACTCATTTTATTAAATTTATGTCCCCTATTTTTGCCAGACTATATTGCTTTCTGCACTTAAAATCCAGGCATGAGGATATGAAATTATTTTCCCACTCAGTCACTGGCTTCAGGGGACAGGGTCCTGATTTCACCAGGGTCTTTGGTCCTCTTGCCCTTTTGTACCTTATTCAAAAGTTTCAGCAAATTTGACCTCTGAGAAGATACAATTTCCTGTTAGCCTTATGGTTTGACTTTTCCGTTTGTGTATTAGAACTCTGCTCAGAAGTGGAAATTCTTACAGCTGAGCTCTGGAGTCAGCACCAATATCAAGTGTAGTTTTGTTGTTAACATATTTCACAACTCGGCCAGTTTCCTTACTTATGGCTCAGCAACTGAATCCTATTTTGCTGATTTCCCTAGTGGTCCAGAGGTTAAGCCTCTGTGCTTCCACTTTAGGGGGGCGAGGGGTGCTTAGGTTCAATACTTGGTCGGGGAACTAAGGTCCCAAAAGCTATGTGTGGACATCCTGCATGCTTTGCAGCATGGCCAAAAGGCAGAAAAGAACCTGAAGTATGTATCCTATTCTTTTTAGGGTCTGTTTTGGAGTGACATGTTTGTATAGTTCTCCTGACAATCCACTTTTGAGTATTATCTGGTTAGTTCTGCAAAATGTCTTTGTCTCCAGCATGAGCCATGAGTTTGAAGGAAAAAAAAACATCTGTTTCAGGAGTCTTGGTTAGTGGGGAATGGGAGGTAGATGCTGTCTACACTGCTAACATCCAAAGTACTCAACTCCCCTTGCCTTCATTAGTAGTCACCCAGAGCCAATTGTTTTGTCGAATTTTGTCCTATTCAAGAAGAAGAGACATTTTCAATTTCTATTTGAATTGTATGTCAAAGATTCACTTGTTAGCTAGCTGCTTGGAACGTATTGTCCAATGACAACAATGTTAAAAAATCAGAGGCTGAAATGCAAACACAGGCTTCTGGGATCGGGTAAGAGTGAAGCAGACAGGGTGGAATGTGCATGATTTTTAAAGATTTCAGTGAAACAGAAAATACTGGACAAAAGCCCTGACCTTTATTCCCTCTCAAATGCTGAGGGATGAGTACATAGCTCTGAGCCCATCTTGGCCTGATGAGGACTCTGCTGCTGCTGCTGCTGCTAAGTCACTTCAGTCGTGTCCGACTCTGTGCGACCCCATAGACGGCAGCCCACCAGGCTCCCCCGTTCCTGGGATTCTCCAGGCAAGAACACTGGAGTGGGTTGCCATTTCCTTCTCCAATGCATGAAAGTGAAAAGTGAAAGTGAAGTGTCTGACTCTTCGCAACCCCATAGACGGCAGCCCACCAGGCTCCTCCCTCCATGGGATTTTCCAGGCAAGAGTACTGGAGTGGGGTGCCATTGCCTTCTCCGATGAGGACTCTAGTCTTTCACAGAACAACAGAAGGTGACTCATGACTGGTTTGCATAACTGGATGATGATTTGGAAAGAGGAGGTGAAAAGGTAGGATCAGGGGTTGAGTTCTGACTCATCTTAGTAGTAAATGATGGTCGTGTGTGAACTTCCGACACAGCCCTCTTACCCTGTCTGGGGACACTGCTTGGAAATGGCTCCCTATTCCTTTCACAGAAGCACAGAAAGAAATGAGCAAAGTTTTAAAAACAGGAGTTTTAAGCAGAGAATTTTCAGACACAGCACATTTTCTTTCCTTGTGACCTATCTTCTGGAAAGAAGCACACAGATTTTGATCCGTCCTGCTTGCAGTAATCACAGTTCCTTTATCCCACTTGCTTCCCCTAAAAAGAGTCACCATAGGGTTAATGTTAGAGGGGTCTGAGGCCTTATAAAGGGTCTAGAAAATGCTCTGTACTAAATACTAACATTCATATGGAAAATAGTAGAAAAATACTTTTATAATAGAGTCAGAATCCATGGAAATTAATGAAAACTTAGACACCTCACATGCTAGAACTTGAGGAATAGTAAGTTTAATTTAATGTGGGTGAAATGTTGGGGAGAAATATGAGGAAATTCACAAAGTGACTGTGATGTAGTTTTATCTTTTGCCAAATTTAATTTCAGAAGTTATGAAATTGTCCTTAATACAAGAGTTGTCTGGCACTACCAGGGCAAGGATGGCAAACACATGACTTCAGGTCGAAGCTTGCATGGCTATGTGCTCGGTCACCCAGGTGAGGCGAGGGACAAACGCTAAGGTCAATATAAGGTTTTCTCCTGGGCTAAAAAGAAATGATCAGAGTGGGAGTGCATGATGTCTGAAATTAACATTGTGCGGGGGGAGCAGTTACTAGTAATGATATTGTCTAGGGCATGACCATGGAGCAGGAGGCTAGAATGATGTGGAGAATAAGACCAGGAGAGAAGAGGACATCAAAAGCCCGATTTTGAAATCACCAAGAATTATGAGAAGAGCTCTGTTGCAGAGAGTGACAGTGGGTCGTGCATGAGACTCTTCAAGGAATGATGAGAAGTGACTATAAAGTCTGTAGATCATTGACACATGGAGAAGTGGATGACCAATGGCTGAGCTTCAAAGGAAGCAAGAATGTTTTGGGAGAAGAAAAGGGGAATGCTCTAGAATTGGCAGTGAGTACTTCCAACTGCGGGCCTTCCCAGGTGGTCCTAGTGGTAAGGAACCTGCTTGCCAATGCAGGGGATGTAAGAGATGCAGGTTCAATCCTTGGATCAGGAAGATCCTCTAGAGGAGGCCATGGCAACCCACTCCAGTATTCTTGCCTGGAGAATCCTATGGACAGAGGAGTCTGGCAGGCTACAGTCCATGCGGTTGCAAAGAGTTGAACATGACTGAAGCGACTTGTCACCAACCTACTTGCAACTGTAGGACATACAGGTTTTATTTAGAATAAAGAGGTGGAAGTAATATGGAGAAGACCTTGAGGATACAGAAAATTTTGTCGATGACAATGAGTTCCAGAGGGCATAGTGAACAGTCTGTGTCCTTGGGTAGAATGTGAGATTGGGGCATATAAAGGGAGGGTCAGAGCTGTGTGGGGATGTGATTTAAAATGATAAGTGTTGTTGGAGGTTTTCCTGATGGCTGAAATAGTATGTGTGTATGTGATGTGCAATTAAGAAAAGTTCCCAGAATGATTTACTCAGTTTTGAATGTAGACAACATGGGAGAATATGGCTTGTGCATATGCTAAAGCCATCTCTTTTCTTTTAAAAAAAATTAAGTTATATACATTGGGTTTTTTGGTTTGCTTTTTCAGTTTTTTTTTGGGGGGGGCGCTGTACTGGGTCTTAGTTGCAGCTTGCAGCACCTATGGTTGTGGCATGAGGGATCTTCAGTCTTCACTGCGGCATGTAAACTCTTAGTTGCAGCATGTGGAATCTAGTTCCCTGACCAAGGATCTAACCCAGGTCCCCTGCGTTCTGAATGTGGAATCTTACCCACTTGACTACCAGAGAAGTCCTGTTAGTCATTTCTTTAAACAATTTACTATCATCACCAACAGGTGGTGCTGTTGGCCCAAGATAGCTTGGTTGCTGTTCCGAATAGCTGGGAGAAAAATAACCTCAAATACACAGATGACACCACCCTTATGGCAGAAGGTGAAGAGGAACTAAAGAGCCTCTTGATGAAAGTGAAAGAGGAGAGTGAAAAAGTTGACTTAAAACTCAACATTCAAAAAACTAAGCTCATGGCATCCAGTCTCATCACTTCATGGCAAATAGGTGGGAAACAATGGAAACAGTGACAGACTTTATTTTGGGGGGCTCAGAAATCACTGCAGATGCTGACTGCAGCCATGAAATTAAAAGACACTTGCTCCTTGGAAGAAAAGCTATGATCAACCTAGACAGCATATTAAAAAGTAGAGACATTATTTTGCCAACAAAGGTCCCTCTAGTCAAAGCTATGGTTTTTTTCAGAAGTCATGTATGGATGTGAGAGTTGGACTATAAAGAAAGTTGAGTGCCAAAGGATGCTTTTGAGCTGTGGTGTTGGAGACGACTCTTGAGAATCCCATGGACTCCAAGGAGATCCAACCAGTCAATCATAAAGGAAATTGGTCCTGAATATTCATTGGAAGGACTGATGCTGAAGCTGAAATTCCAATACTTTGCCCACCTGATGTGAAGAACTGACTCATTGGAAAAGACCGTGATGCTGGACAAGGCTGAAGGCAGGAGGAGAAGGGGACGACAGAGGATGAGATGGTTGGATGGCATCACCAACTCGATGGACATGAGCTTGAGCAAACTCCAGGAGATGGTGATGGACAGGGAAGTCTGGTGTGCTGCAGTCCATGGGGTCATAGAGAGTCAGACATGACTGAGTGACTGAACTGATAGCTAAGGGAGGGAAAGGAGTTCAGAGACTGGGTGTGATGGGAATAAGGCAATATATTTGCCACAAGGTAAAATGAGAGGATGCTGGTAGACTTCAGAGCTCTGCTTTTCTGGATTAACCATTCTTATATAAAATTAATTTTTTTTATGATTGACAAATAAGCACTAATTCTCACAAAGGACTGTGACTTTAAAAAAATCTTGAGTACAAAGACAATTATGGAAATACATGAAATGAACATGATGGTGCATTTGCTTTTGATCTTTTGGATTAAAAAAAAAAAAACAGAGAAAGAGATGGAGTTACAGAACTTGCAGACCCTGAATTGCAATTCAGGGTGCCAAGGCATTGGAATTTCTCTTATTTCACCTCTGGACAAACAGGAACAATGAATCCTGGTAGACAGCTCTATGACAAATTACTGGCTAAATCCTGTTATTTGTCTGAAAACACATGCTCTGTAAAAGGCAAATTCAATTTTTGCTATCAAAACAAGTAAACACATCCCCTTCCCCTTTTCTTCTCTCTTCTGCTTGCTTTGGAGAGTTAGAACACAGCACTTAGAAAGCCAGGGGGCACGAGACTTCCTTTTCAGAAGGAGGACCAGCTGAAAGAGGCAGATGCTGATCAGAGTCTATGAGCTTTGCATATTCATATTTCTCAGTTTCTCATCAGCAGAAAACTCCAGTAACAACTGTGTGGATTCTCTAGCCGTCTTTGCATAGCTTGGGGGTTTGCCATTCTCGTATTCGCTATGTAGAATTGCCTCTTATCACACCAGCAGGTTCTCACCCCTCAAACTGAATCATCACTTGTACGTTGAAGTTTTCAACATCACCCAAAAGATTTTTAAGGGCTTGTCAAAAGCCTCTTCATAGTCTCTAACCATGAATAAAAATGATTTCAGATAACATCTCTGTTGCACATTTTATTTCATGGGACTAATTTAATTGAGCTGAGTAGTTAAAGGGTGTAAGTGGTTGCTAGCAATAAGGAGAAAATTTTAGGAAAATATTTCAGGTACATACTGACATGCTGGTTTTATTTAAATGGTTGAAACTCTTCTTTAAATTAATACACTTACACCTTGATTAAACAACTTTCTAAGGCAAAAAAAAAAAAGCCAACAAACTCCTTTATAATGAAATCAGCCTTATTAAGGAAAAAAATCTGCTTTCCTTGGGATTTATCTGCACATTAAAAATATACTATTACCTCTGCCCATACCTCCTATTTGGCCAAATATGGTCAAAATTTAACACTTCAGTTCAGTCGCTCAGTCGTATCCGACTCTTTGCGACCCCATGAATTGCAGCACGCCAGGCCTCTCTGTCCATCACCAACTCCCAGAGTCTACCCAAACCCATGTCCATCGAGTCGGTGATGCCATCCAACCATCTCATCCTCTGTCATCCCCTTCTCCTCCCGCCCCCAATCCTACCCAGCATTAGGGTCTTTTCCAATGAGTCAGGCCTTCACATGAGGTGCCCAAAGTATTGGAGTTTCAGCTTCAACATCAGACCTTCCAATGAACACCCAGGATTGGTCTCTTTTAGGATGGATTGATTGGATCTCCTTGCAGTCCAAGGGACTCTCAAGAGTCTTCTCCAACACCACAGTTCAAAAGCATCAATTCTGCGGTGCTCAGCTTTCTTCACCGTCCAACTCTCACATCCATACATGACCACTGGAAAAACCATAGCGTTGACTAGATGGACTTTTGTTGGCAAAGTAATGTCTCTGCTTTTTTTTTTTTTTTTTTTTTTTACGGGGGGCCGTGGGGCAGCGAGGCCCGCCTCTGAGTCTTGAGGGGGAAGAGGGCCTTCACGGTGGACCTTTCACGTCCGGAGGCCCAAGAAAGGATATTGTGTCCGAGGAGGTAAAGCACGTGAAAGTACTTTGTAACCGGAAGGTGCCTTTCAAAAGTGAGTTTCTCCTGGCGTCGCTTTTTACCTTGGGCCCTCTTGTCTCGGCCTCTTCTTCCCAGGCACGACCCCAGAATTGCAAATTCTCCTTAGAGCACCCTTCCCCCGAACCCCCGCGGTGCCTAATCTCACTCTCTCCCCTCTACAAATCTGGCTATTTTAGAAGAAAGAAGCTACCTAAACTAGGCACTGCTCACAGCCTTGCCCCTTGGCTATTTAGTGCCATCCTGCTTCGAGGCCTTGACTCAGACCAGACCCATTAGAGTCCTTACTTAGATATCTATTTTCAGTAGATAATTTTTCTGCATATCAATTTTTTTTTCGGTTAACTAAAACTGGGAAAGTGGTAAAAGAATATGAAGATTTAGTGTTTGCTTTATTTCATGTTGTAGGGCTTCTGCTACAAACTAAAGTATCCTTGGCCATCTTTTATTTTTGTTTAGGTTTATTAACCCCGAAAAAATAAAAAGCAAAAGAAGATAGCTTCAGTCCCTTGAAGCACTTTCCTTGACATGACTTTGTTTCATGTTTTTAAAGTAAAATATCTGAAGGAATGCACTTGCCAATTGCATGTTGTGTATTTGTATCTTAATACTCAGCCTCATTTCCTTTCTGAACCCTGCTTGACCAACAACATGGAACAATGAACTGCACAGGGTCCAGTATTTCACCTTGTATGACTTAAAACGTAACAACCAATTGTTAATATGTAAGTTTTTAAAAAATTTTCTTGGTATTTCATACTAAAGTGAAAAGGGAAGGAATTTTTTTTAAGCAACTTTTTTCATTCTCTGGGCTGTCTAAATTTAATATTTGTTATTGTCCTTCACTAAAAAAATAATCATCAGTCAGAGAATTAATTGAAATCTAGATAAATCGATTTTCTGTCATTTTACCCTGGTCAAAATTGTTAAAGTAAAATTATAATGGAAATTTATACCAAGGTATTTAGATACAGATTCATGTTCATGAGGTAGGGTAGTATAGAAGATGATATACAAGGTGATGATTGAAAGGTTAGTGTTTACATTCAGATTTCTTTCAGTTTACTCCTGGGAGCTTACTTTTGATTTAGTGGAAGAAGGACCCTGGAGCTTGTTTATCCTGAAAATGATGGTCTCAATGTCCTTGTCTTTAAGACTGTTCTTTTGGGAGGTGGTTGAGGCAGGGGGGTTTGAGGCAGTGGGCCCATTAGGGTTAAGAAAAGCTTAGAGAAGGCCACTAAATATTCGTTTCTTATTTAGAGACTTTGTTGTCTTGACAGGAGCAAAGCAAGCTGTGTTGAGTGAGATCCCTAAGGCCTCTAAGAAGTTTTTCTTTTTTTTTTTTTTTTTTATAAATTTATTTATTTTAGTTGGGGGCCAATCACTTCACAACATTGCAATAGTTTTTGCCATACATTGACATGAATCAGCCATGGGTTTACATGTGTTCCCCCTCCTGGACCCCCCACCCACCTCCCTCCCCATCCCATCCTTCTGGATCATCCCATTGCCCCGGCCCTGAGCCCTTGTCTCATGCATCGAACATGGAATGGTGTTCTGTTTCACATATGATAATATACATGTTTCAATGCTATTCTCCCAGAACGTCCCACCCTCGCCTTCTCCCTCAGAGTCCATAAAATTGTTCCATGCATCTGTGTCTCTTATTCTGTCTCGCATATAGGGTTATCGTTACCATCTTTCAAATTCCATATATATGCATTAGTATACTGTATTGTTGTTTTTCTTTCTGGCTTACTTCACTCTGTATAATGGGCTCCAGTTTCATCCATCTCAGTAGAACCGATTCAAATGTATTTTTTTTAATGGCTGAGTAATATTCCATTGTGTATATGTACCACAGCTTCCTTATCCATTCGTCTGCTGATGGACATCTAGGTTGCTTCCATGTCCTGGCTATTGTAAACAGTGCTGCGATGAACATTGGGGTACACGCGTCTCTTTCAATTCTGGTTTCCTCGGTGTATATGCCCAGCAGTGGGATTGCTGGGTCATATGGCAGTTCTATTCCCAGTTTTTTAAGGAATCTCCACACTGTTCTCCATAGTGGCTGTACTAGTTTGCATTCCCACCAACAGTGTAAGAGGGTTCCCTTTTCTCCACACCCTCTCCAGCATTTATTGCTTGTAGACTTTTGGATAGCAGCCATTCTGACTGGTGTGAAATGATACCTCATTGTGGTTTTGATTTGCATTTCTCTAATAATGAGTGATGTTGAGCATCTTTTCATGTGTTTGTTAGCCATCTGTATGTCTTCTTTGGAGAAATGTCTGTTTAGTTCTTTGGCCCATTTTTTGATTGGGTCGTTTATTTTTCGGGAATTCAGCTGCAGAAGTTGCTTGTATATTTTTGATATTAATTGTTTGTCTGTTGCTTCATTTGCTATTATTTTCTCCCATTCTGAAGGCTGTCTTTTCACCTTGTTTATAGTTTCCTTTGTTGTGCAAAAGCTTTTAATTTTAATTAGGTCCCATTTGTTTATTTTTGCTTTTATTTCCAATATTCTAGGAGGTGGGTCATGGAGGATCCTGCTGTGATTTATGTCAGAGAGTGTTTTGCCTATGTTTTCCTCTAGGAGTTTTATTGTTTCTGGTCTTACATTTAGATCTTTAATCCATTTTGAGTTTATTTTTGTGTACGGTGTTAGGAAATGTTCTAGTTTCATTCTTTTACAAGTGGTTGACCAGTTTTCCCAGCACCACTTGTTAAAGAGATTGTCTTTTCTCCATTGAATATTCTTGCCTCCTTTGTCGAAGATAAGGTGTCCATAGGTGCGTGGGTTTATCTCTGGGCTTTCTATTTTGTTCCATTGATCTATATTTCTATCTTTGTGCCAGTACCATACTGTCTTGATGACTGTGGCTTTGTAGTAGAGCCTGAAGTCAGGCAGGTTGATTCCTCCAGTTCCATTCTTCTTCCTCAAGATTGCTTTGGCTATTCGAGGTTTCTTATATTTCCATACAAATTGTGAGATGATTTGTTCTAGTTCTGTGAAAAATACCATTGGTAGCTTGATAGGGATTGCATTGAATCTATAGATTGCTTTGGGTAGTATACTCATTTTCACTATATTAATTCTTCCAATCCATGAACACGGTATATTTCTCCATCTGTTTGTGTCCTCTTTGATTAATGTCTCTGCTTTTAAATATGCTATCTAGGTTGGCCATAACCTTCCTTCCAAGGAGTAAGGGTCTTTTAATTTCATGGCTGCAATCACCATCAGCAGTGATTTTGGAGCCCCAAAAAATAAAGTCTGACACTGTTTCCAGTGTTTCCCCATCTATTTGGCCAAATATGGTCAAAATTTAACACTAGCCCTGGGAAAAATAATTATTTTCTCATTTCTCTTGGATACATTATCCTGGGTAAGCATTTGACAGCCAAGTTATTAATGTTATTTTAAAATTTGTAAAAGACTCAATGTTTAGCATTTATGAGCTAAACTCCAGGAAATTTGGAGAGAATTGCTATTTTTTTCTCTTTATTAAAAATTAGAACAGAAGGCTAGAATCTCCACTTTTCCTCCACAGTTAGGTAGACAGTGGGGCCTGACCTATTCTTTCTTAAGTGTGATTCATTCTAGAATAATGGAGGACATTCTAGAATAATGGAGACCTTCAACCTGTGTCATAATAACACCTTTTCTCTTTGAACCTCCTACTGACTTCTAGGCACCACTGACTTCTAGCACCAATCAAGGGCACTCACACCATCAGCAGCTGTTTCTATCTACAGTTCCAGTCTGCAAGCCACTCAGAGCAGTGTTTATCACAGTGTTCAAAATTATTCCTGGTTTTTGTTAAAAATTCCTGAACCTCACCACAGAATGGATCAGGGTCACTAGAGTGGGCTGAAAAAAATCTGCATTTTTACAAAATCAGAGTTGAATCTTTGCTTGTATCTCCTATTGGCAACTAGTGTGCAGCTCTGCTCCTGAAAGAGCTTTTAAATAGAACTGCTGTTTTTTCAAAAGATTTTATTTGGCTGTGTGGGGTCTTAGTTGTGCTGCTGGGCTTAGCTGCTCTCCAGCACGTGGGATCTTAGTTCCCCAACCAAGCATCAAACCCGCATCTCCTGCATTGCAGGCCAGATTCTTAACCATCGGACCACTGAGGAATTGCCTAAATAGAACTACTTTAAATGTCTGCAGAGAAAACAAACAGCATAAAATCTCATTATGTCTCAAATTTAACTCTTCATTTGACATATCATGAGCTGGCTTGGAGGAATCTTTTTGCTGCCTTGTTCAACTTTTACTTACTGCTGAAAACCCTACTCAACCCTCTTATTCTCAACACTGTATCCTGTGTCCTACTTCATCACTAAACTAGAGCTGATCATCAGTAGGTCTTTACTCTTCTTGCTTTCAATAATGATATAAGCTTCTAACTCCCTGGAATTATTCAATCCTTCTCAAAATCTCTAGACTATCATGACTAATACAGGCTACTTCCAACATTCTCCTTTTATTTACAATCATTTAAAAAAACCCTACTGATCTAGACTTAATATCCAAAACTCTTATCCAGAACACATCACAAAAAACTGTGCAAAATTCTTAGAGAGATGGGAATACCAGACCATCTTACCTGCTTCCTGAGAAACCTGTATGCAGGTCTAGAAGCAACAGTTAGAACTGGACTTGGAACAACAGACTGGTTCCAAACTGGGAAAGGAATATGTCAAGGCTGCATGTTTTCACCCTGCTTATTTAACTTCTATGGAGAGTATATCATGTGAAATGCCGGGCTGAATGAAGTTCAAGCTGGAATCAAAATTGCCAGGAGAAATATCAATAACCTCAGATACACAGATGACACCACCCTAAAGGTAGAAAGCGAAGAAGAACTAAAGAGCCTCTTGATGAGGGTGAAAGAGGAGAGTGAAAAAGCTGGCTTAAAACTCAATGTTCAAAAAGCTAAGATATGGCATCTGGTCCCATCACTTCATGAAATATAGATGGGAAAACAATGGAAACAGTGAGAGATTTTATTTTATTAGGCTCCAAAATCACTGTGGACAGTGACTGCAGCCATGAAATTAAAAGATGCTTGCTCCTTGGAAGAAAAGCTATGACAAACCTAGACAGTGTATTAAAAAGCAGAGACATTACTTTGCCAACCAAGGTCCATCTAGTCAAAGTTATGGTTTTTCCAGTAGTCGTGTATGGTTGTGAAAGTTGGTCCATAAGGAAGGCTGAGTGCTGAAGAATTGATACTTTTGAACTATGGTGTTGGAGAAGACTGTTGAGAGTCCCTTGGACTGCAAGGAGATCAAACCAGTCAATCCTAAAGGAAATCATTCCTGAATATTCATTGGAAAGACTGATGCTGAAGCTGAAACTCCAATACTTTGGCCACCTGACGCAAAGAGGCAACTCATTGGAAAAGACCCTGATGCTGGGCAAGGTTGAAGGCAGGAGGAGAAGGGGATGATAGAGGACAAGATGGTTGGATAGCATCACTGACTCAATGGACATAAGTTTGAGCAAGCTCCAGAAGTTGGTGATGGACTGGGAAGCCTGGCGTGCTACAGTCCATGGGATTGCAAAGAGTCGGACACTACTGAGCAACTGAACAACAAACCTAACATTTTAATTGGTACATGCTTAATAGGCATTTCAGGGTAAACACGTTGAAAATTGAGTTCCTGTCACCTCTTGCAGCCTTCATCACCTCAGCTTATGGCAATTCCGTTCCACAGTTGCTCAAGTCAATTGCTTGGGTGTCATCCTTGACTCCTTTATTTTCCTAACAATCTGCTCCAGGCCATCTGCAAAAATTGACAGCTCTACCTTCAAAGTACATCTAGCATAAGACCACTTTTCAGTACTTGCTTTACCATCTCTCTGGCCCAAACCACTCATCTCTCATCTCTCTTCTCTTAACCTCTGCAGGCTATTCTCAGCACAGTGGTTAGAGTTAGCTTGAAAAACTGAAGGCAATGATGCCATTTATCTGTTCAGAATTTTGCAATGGGCTTCCCATTTTGTGAAGCTGCTCTTGTCAAGGTCACCTGGACAAGACAGAGATAATTGTTCCTTCCTTCTTGAAACAGTTTCTGTACTTAGCCTAAGGACTCCATCCTTTCCAGATTCTCTTTCTAATTTCCAGGCTCTTTTGCTGATTCCTTCCCATCTTTGAGATCTTTTCAGATCTTGTCTCTGGTATACTCACTGTCTGGAATGTAAAGCCATCCAACCCCAGGACTTTAAATACTGTCTATTGAGGCTTCTTAAATTTGTATCTTCAGCCTCTATCTATTCCCTGGACTTCAAATCCATATAACCAACTACATACTGAAACTCTTGGCTTGAGAATTTGAGAATCTCAAACTTAGCATGAAAAAAAAATCTTGATTTAAGCTATCACCCCACCTCTCAAAATCTGCCCTTTCTTATGATGTGGCAACTCCAGTATCCTAGCTATTCAGTGCAAAATATTGGAGTTGTCTTAAATCTTTTCTATCATATTCCACATCTAATCTCAAATGCTGTTGGCTCTACATTCAGTTCATTTCCAAACTTTGTGACTCTTTAGTATTTCCATTAATACCATCAACTCCTGCTTGATGATGGTCATTGGCTTCCTTATTGTTATTAACTTATTAACTTATTAACTCCTTATTAACTCCCTACATCCTACTCTCCACCCAGCAGCCTGGGTGAGTCTTCTATAACATGCAAGTCAGATCATGACTCTCTTCTACTCAAAACTCTCCAATGACTTCCCAGCTCACTCCAAGTAATAGTCCAAAAGCTTTACACCAGCCTTTGCTGTTGTTGTTCAGTCACTAAGTCATGATCCCTGGACTGCAGCATGCCAGGCTTCCCTGTCCTTCACCATCTCCCAGAGCTTGGCTCAAATTAGTTTCCATTGAGTTGGTGATGCCATCCAATCATCTTGTCCTCTGTTGCCCTTTTCTCCTCCTGCCCTCAATCTTTCCCAGCATCAGTGTCTTTTCCAATGAGGTGGCTCTTTGCATCAGGTGGCCAAAGTATTGCAGCTTTATCTTCAGTACCAGTCCTTCCAATGAATATTTAGGACTAATTTCCTTTAGGATTGACTGGTTTGATCTCCTTGCTGTTCAAGGGACTCTCAAGAGTCTTCTCCAGTACCACAGCTCCAAAGAATTGATGTTTTGGATGCTCCAAAGCATCAATTCTTTGGTGCTCAGCCTTCTTTATGGCCCAACTCTCACATCCATACATTACTACTGGAAAAACCATAGCTTTGACTAGACAGACATTTGTTGGCAAAGTGACGTCTTTGCTTTTTAATACCCTAGCCTACAAGAACTCAGATGAGCTGGGCCCATAGTGTCTCTTGCCTTTCCATCAAGACCCCTGCCTCTATATCAAGCTCACTCTGCCCCATCCTCCTTAGACTTACTGTGGTCACCCCAGCCCTCCCCGCTGGGTATACATTTGCTTCAGGGCGTTTGTACTTGTGATATCTTCTGTGTGAAACATTCACTGAAACATCCACTAGGCTTCCTTACTCACTTCCTTTAGGTCTCTGTTCAGACATCACCTCCTCTAAGAGGCTTTCCATGGTCACCAGTATAAAATAACACACCCATAATGTCCAGCATGGTGACCAGAGCTGCCAAGAAGGTAAATCTTAGAGGATCTCAGCACCAGGGAAAAAAATTGGTTAACTTTGTATGGTGACTGATGGTAACTAGACTTACTGTGTAGATCACTTTGCCATGTACACAAATGGCAAGTCATTATGTTGTACACCTGAAAGTAATAGGATGTTACATGGCAATTATACCTCAATAAAATAATAAATAAACAAAATACATCCACACCATATTCTCTTTCCCTTTATCTACCACTTCCTTTTTTTAGCTTTTGGCCAAGTCACCCAGCTTGTGGGATCTTAGTTCCTTGACCAGGGATCAAACTTGGGCCCTCAGCACTGAGAGTGCAGAGTCCTAACCACTGGAAAACCAGAGAATTCCATCCACCATTTTCTTTTTCACAGCATTTATCATTTGATGCACTATGTACTCTCCTTTATTTATTTGTTTATTTATTACTATCTCCTCTCACAAAAACAAAGGTTATTATTCATCCTAACACTGAATTCCATAAAAGCAGTCTTTCTCTCATCATCACTTTATATCATATTCTCATCACTTTTACTATCATCATTTGATATTCTATGACAGGAATGATCCATATCAACATTTCAAAGCATTATTTAGTCAAAATTCAGCGAATACCTACTATGTGCCAGACATTGTCCTAGGTGCTAGGGATAATAGTAAACACAACTAAAAAAATACCCTCACAAAGAGGGTACTGAATAAACAGGACAAATAAGTAAAATATTTAGCACACATGATAACATTAAGTGTGAAAAAGAAAAAAAAATAAATTAAATTAAGGAAAAGAGGTACAAAATATCAAGGATTGAGGAAATTGAAATTTTAAATAGGGTGACCAGGGAGTGCCTTAAAGAGAAGTTCATTTTTTGAAAGATGTGAGAGAGCTAGCAAAGTGATAAAGCATATGAAAAAAAAAAAACTTGAGAGCATAAATGGCATCTTCTGGGACCATAGAGAGACCTGTGTAGCTGCTGCAGAGAGGACAAGGGAGAGGGTAGGTGATGAAGAGGTAAAGGGGCTACCTTGCAGGGAATAGTGAGCATGTTGTCTTTTACTTTAAGTGATGGGAAAGTTTGGAGCAGATAAACAGCATCACTTGCCTACAGTGTTTTCAAGCTAACTCTGGTCACTGTGCTGAGAATGGCCTGCAGTTTAATAAAAGTGGGCTCAGAAAAAGAATCCATTCTTTGAGGAAATGGAGCTGTGAGAATAAGACTAACTAGCCTAAGAATTTTGCTGCAGAAAGGAGAAAAGAATGAGTCTATAGCTGACTGGAGATGTGAGATCAAGAGATTTCTTTCTTAAATTTAAGTTGGGCAATATTATTGCTTGTTTATAGGCCAATGGGAAGAGTATAGTAAGGAGAAAGTCACTGATGCAGGGGAAGAGACCTCTAGATGAGTGAGATCCTTGGATGTAAGAAGGAACTGGGAATTGCCCAACAAAAGAGGTAGGGACCAATACAGCTGGTTTTGTAAATTTGGTTGTAGGAGCCAATAATAAATGTTTTTTGATTTTTTCTATTTCCTCAATGAAATAAGAATCAAGGTCATCAGTTGAAAGCTGAGAAAGAGAAGGAGAAGGAAAGAGGATTGAGTGAGAAGTGATAATCTGGGGGGACTTAGGGTGACTGGACTGGGGAGGTGAGGCAGGAGGAGTGCCAAGTGGACACTGAGAGGGCAGTGAGGAGTTTGCAGTGAGACCAGCGAGGGAGAGAGGGGTTGCATTTAGCCAAGTGGGCACTTTCCCACATAACCACAGCTTGAAGAAAGAAAAGCAAGAGATTTGAACATATGCCTAAGGAATAATTTTAATGAAGAATAACTGAACCAAAACTATGTCAGAAGGGAAGTACCCTGGTGGTCTACCTGGGTATTACCTCCATGCTTTCACTGCTGAGGGCTCATGTTCAATCCTTGGTCAAAGAACTAGTATCCCACGAGCCATTTGGTGTGGCCAAAAAAAAAAAAAAGAAGGTATGAGGAGAGTGAGGCTGAGTGAAAAGCTGGCTGAAACAATGGATGTGGAGGTTCTGGAGGGGTTGAAAAACCACCTGTATCTGGATATTAGAGAAAATGAAGTGGAGTTGGAGTGAAAAGTGCTTGAAAATGAGTCATGGGAAAGGCAGTGATGAAGTCTAGATGACTTTGGAGGTAGGTGGCTGAACAGCGTGAAGGACAACATTCTTGGAGGGAGGCAGTCAAGGACCCAAGAACTCACGATAATGGAAGGATCATCTCAGTGATAATGAGATGACTGAAGAGGTGGGCAGTGAGGCAAGAGCTAAAATCTTTAAGAACTCATGGGGAGTGACCTGGAGAGCTGCAGGTGATGACAACTTGGAGGCATCATGGAGGAAGTGGCAAAAGGATGAGCTTCCAGGGCTTCCCCCGTGACTCAGTGGTAAAGAATCTGTCTGCAATGCAGGAGCCGTGGGAGATGTGGGTTTGATCCCTGAGTGGGGAAGATCCCCTGGAGGAGGACATGGCAACCCACTCCAGTACTCTTGCCTGGAGAATCCCATGGACAGAGGAGCCTGGAGGGCTACAGTCCCTGGGGTCACAAGAGTCGGACATGACAGAAGCGACTGAGCACCCATGCAGGCATGAGCTTGCAGGAGTTAGTAGGTTTAGGAAAGAGGAGAAAGCACGGTATGGAAGTGGCCGTGGACACAAAGGATGGCTCCCACTTCTGGGCTTAGGGATAGGAAACCAAAACAGCCACTACTGAGGCGCCTGGAGGAGAAGGAGTGTTTTCAGGGGAGCTCTGGGTTAGAGCTGCAGCAAGACAAGCTGGGGATGTAGAAGACTTTGTTCTGTTTTATTTTTTTTGGTGGCACTGTGCAGCTCATGGGATCTTAGGTCCCTGTCCAGAGACTGAACCGGGCCCTTGGCAGTGAGAGCGCAGAGTCATAACCACTGGACCGCAAGGGACGCCTCTAGGAGATGTTGTTGATACAGACTTGAATTCTGGTGTGCTCAGTCGCTCTTTGATTGAACTGTAGCCTGCCAGGCTCCTCTGCCCATGGAATTTTCCAGGCAAGAGTTCTGGGGTGGGGTGCCGTTTCCTACTCCATGGGATCTTCCCAACTCAGGGATTGAACCTGCATCTCTTGCGTCTCCTGCATTGGCAGGCGGATGCTTGACCACTGAGCCAGTTCTGGAGGTTACAGCAAAAGAGACTGTGATTGCAGAGGAAAGGAAGATTGGGTCAGGTTATTACGAGATTCACAGAGGGAGTCAGTGCTAGAGTAAAGTAGCATGATCTGGGAGTCTTGGCTTTCTCAAAGTTGCTGAAGTGAATAGGGATGGAGAATATGAGATTTTTCCTAGGAGATTCTTGGGCAGATGAAGGTGCAGAGGCTGAGAATTCACTGAACGTGAAGTCAGGGCTCCTGCCCACAGCAAGTAGAGCTCTGAGGACTCAGAGTTCAGTCATTCTGATAGTGACTTTGAGGCTGATGCAAAGGTAGTGGCACCAGGGATCCTGGGGACTTTGGCATAGTCGATTGATGCAGTGGGACCTTCATAGCAGATGGAGGGAAGTTCTTGATGGCCTTCCATCAGCATGGACAAAACGTTTTTCTCCATCTAAAAGATTAACAAATGTAACCTGTGTTTCCCCCTGGAGTTCACTTCTGGGAGCACACATGTCACTCTACACAACCAGGAGGGAGGGTTCGACTGATTTCTCTTCAATAAGAAGGTAAGTGTTGCACAAACCACATAATCAAGGCAAACTAGTTAATTTTAAACGTTACTGGGGACTTCCCTGGTGGTCCAGTGATTTAAGACTCTGAGTTTCCACTGCAATGAGCATGGCTTCCATCCCTGGTTGGGGAACTCAAGATCCCACATGCCACACTATGTGGCTCAAAACAAACAAAACCAAAAAAACCCCACTTAAGATTCTTGGTTTTGTTGGCATAGAATTTGATCGATGAATAATTCTGAGATGGCTTAATATGAGTTTCATTGAGAAGGAGATGACTTTTTCTGGCTTATTAAGTTGGAGCCCATTGTAGGGGGCCTAGAAGGGTTTCCCAACACAGGAAGATTATTTGTGTTGCTGAATGTCCTCCTCATAGGGCACTGATACCAGTCGGATCATCTGGTGGTTTTCTTTCCATTACTTCTGCAAAGAAAGTGTTAGTAATAAATTGAGGAATTTAAGACTGAATATTTTCTTTTTTGGGGAGAAAGACATTTGGGATGGAAAAAAAAAAAAAGGAAAACACTAGAGGGTGAGGGAAAATGGGTAGGACCTTCTTTCCAAACCAGAAACAGCTTCAATCTGCCTTTTCTCTCATGAGTCAGAAAAATAAAGTGATACAAAATCCAGTCTATTCCTATGCCTTGAGGCATGACTGTAACTAAACCATTAGGGGATGCAAATTGAATCCTCTCTGACTAAAATTCAGTGTATAACATATTCTTTGGGCCACATGTAGACACCACCCACTCACAAACGGGCTTTTCCTCTGAACATTCACAGGCAGGTTCTGCTCAAGCAAGGAGAAAACTTTGACTCTCAGGATTATTAAAAATGAAGAAATACTTCAATTTTTTCCTTAAGTTAGCTGATAATACATTGAGAATGGTATCAGCTTTATTCACTGAAGTTTGAAAAATGAGACATCTGATTAACCTGATAGTTGATGAAAAATGGTGCAAGTTATGAGGAATAGATTGCTTGCTTCTTACTCATTGTTTGGGAGCCTGGAATTACAGTTGTCAGGCAGGTTTGACCTGCCTCCACACGAATGATGGATACAATGGAAGCATTCATTTACTGTAAGCTCCTCTGACTTCTTACAAATACTAATGGGACTAGTACCGCTGTTACTTGAAAAAACTAAAAACAGATTATCATATGTGCCAGCAATTCCTTTCTGGATATACACCCGGAAGAACGGAAAGCAGGAGCTCAGAGATAGTTCGCTCTCTGTATACTCAAGTTCACGGCAGCATTATTCACCATAGCCTAAGGTGGAAGCAATGCAAATGTCCATTGATAGATGAATGGGCAAATAAAGTGTGGTATATACGTACAATGGAATATTACACAGCTTTTAAAAAGGAAGGAAATTCTGACACATGCTACAACATGGGTGTATCTTATGTTATGCCAAACGAAGTAAGCCAGACACCTAAGAACAAACACTGTACAACACCACTTACATGAGAGGCTTAGAGGAGCCGAATTCATAGACTCAAAGCAGGAGGGTGGTTGTCAGGGGCTGGGGGAGGGAGATTGGGATGTCATGGTTTAAGGAGTATAGTGTTTTATTTGGGGATGATGAAAAAGTTCTGGAGATGGATAATGGTGATGATTGAACAGTAATGTGAATGAAATTAATATCACTGAACTACACACTTAAAACTGGTTATAATGGTAAATTTTACATTACATGTATTTTATCACAATTAAAAAAATGCTAATGGTTCTATGGATTTGCCTATTCTGGGCATTCCATATCAATGGGATCATACAGTTTGTGATCTTTCATATCTGGCTTCTTTTACCCCCTATGATGTTTCAAAGTTCATTCATATTGTAGTATGTACTCTTGCCTGGAAAATCCCATGGATGGCGGAGCCTGGTAGGCTGCAGTCCATGGGATCGCTGAGAGTCGGACATGACTGAGTGACTTCACTTTCACTTTTCACTTTCATGCTTTGGAGAAGGAAATGGCAACCCACTCCAGTGTTCTTGCCTGGAGAATCCCAGGGACGGAGGAGCCTGGTGGGCTTCCGTCTATGGGGTCGCACAGAGTCAGCTACGACTGAAGCGACTTAGCAGCAGCAGCAGCATGTGTCAATACTTCATCCATTTTTATAGCTGAATAATCTTCCATTGTATGGATAAACCACATTTTTTCCAGGCGCTGGAGGGAAGAGGTAATGGAGAGTGACTTTTAAGGGACATGAAGTTTCTTTGGAGGAGTGATGAAAATGTTCTAAAATTAGATTTGTGCTATAGTTGCACACCTCTGTGAATATACTAAAACCACAGAATTGTATATTTTAAAAAGGTGATGTTCATGGAGAAGGCAATGGCAACCCACTCCAGTACTCTTGCCTGGAAAATCCCATGGACAAAGGAGCCTGGTAGGCTGCAGTCCATGGTGTCGCTAAGAGTCAAACACAACTGAGTGACTTCACTTTCACTTTTCCTTTCCTGCATTGGAGAAGGAAATGGCAACCCACTCCAGTGTTCTTGCCTGGAGAATCCCAGGGATGGGGGAGCCTGGTGGGCTGCCGTCTATGGGGTCGCACAGAGCCGGACACTACTGAAATGACTTAGCAGCAGCAGCAGCATGGTATACAAATTATATCCCAATAAAACTTCTATAAAAAAACTGAGGGAAAAAAAGAACCCCTGATGACATCCTAGATGCATTAACCAAAGACCAGAGTCTATAACAAATACGATGGAAAAGACACACATTTAGGGTCAGAAGGTCTTGGTTCAAATTGTGACTCTGGCATTTATTTATGTGATTTTGGCCAAGCATTATATTCTCTGAACTTTGCATTTATGCAAATTGGAAAAATAAAGTAATTGCTTACTTTGTAGGACATGGTGAGGACCAAATAACAATGAATATGAAGGGCTTTTTAAACATCTGAGTTGATGTTTTAATATTAGCACTAATCAGAATGCAGAGGGTATGTGTTTAAGGATAGGAGAGAGTTATCTTCTGTACAAAGAGCTGCTGGAGAGAAGAGAATTGGATTTATTCTGAATCATTTAAAGAGCAGAAATGAAAAAATGAATATGATTTAGAAAGAAGGTAGATGCTGAGTTGGTAATATAAAGACCTTTCCAAAGGAAGATGCTAACGGAGTACCCCTCACTGTCAGTATTAGAATAGAGGCTGGATTCAGGTTTCTCATGGGCTGCTTCTTTCCAAGCTTGAAACATACCTTGGTTTTTTCTAATTATGAGACCTTTTTTCCTCTATTTTTCCCAAATCTTAACTCCAATGTTTTTCCAAAAGTACGTATCTTCTCCATGACAATCAAGTCTTTTTTTTTTTAAGTATTTTTTTTAAAAATTCATTTATTTATCTGGTTGCACCAGCTCTTAGTTGTGGCATGTGGGATTTTCAGTTGCAATATGTGAGATCTAGTTCCCCATCCAGGGGTCAAACCCAGGGCCGCCTGCACTGGGAGTGTGGAGTCTTGGCCACTGGACCCCCAGGGAAGTTCCTTGATGGTCAAATCTTTACAAATGCAGCCTTTTTTTCTCCCCTGATCCCTTGTCTTTTCCCAGATCCCTCTATTCTTTTTACCTTCATTCTCCATTCTTTCTCACTTCCACCAGGAATGCAGCAACAATCCTAGGGTTCTAGGCAATGGTTCTCAGCGCTTACCTATACATCGTAACCACCCTGGGAGCTTTACAAACTACTAATGCTTGGATCACACTTTTAGAGATTCTTAGAGGTCTAGGGTGTAGACTGCATGTCAGAATTGTTAAAGCTTCCAGGTGATTCTAACATACAGCCAAAATTGAGGACACTTGGTAGAAAGAATGACTGTGTGATCCCCGTGTAACTCAGCCTGGGGCTCAAGGGATGCCGACATAGAAAGGTTTAGTGTTCTTTGCTCTTTCTCTCACACATCTTGTGCTTTGTCCCGTCACCAGCTGCCTCTAAGTAGGTAAGCAACAGCTGCAGGTGAGTCTGGAACAGATGTCAAGCTGAAAATTCATTCCAGCAATTACTATCCCCAGGAAGTCTTTTTCTTTCGATTGAAAAGAAACTTTCCTTTATATTGATATAACTAAAAGTCAAGCAGGCCTGAGCTGTGCTTCAGTCACCCTGGGGCCGCAAATATATCCAAGCCAGCACTGGAGAGTAAGAAAGGGCAGGATTTCTGTACATGGAAAATGTAAAATTGCATACACATATTGTTTCCCAGGTGGCGCTAGTGGTAAAGAATCTGCCTGCAGGAGATGCAGGAGAGTCAGGTTCGATCCCCCGGCGTAGGAAAATGGCAACCCACTCCAGTATTCTTGCCTAGAGAATTCCTGTACTTGAACATACTGAATTGATGAGAAATTTAGTATTTCTAGGACAGTGGGAGGTAGAAGAATAAAAGAATCGGAATGTTCAGTGAGAAACTTAATCCTTTAGATTTGAAGAATTTACTAACAGCAAAAACAAGACACTTAAGGGAGGAAATCTCAGTTTAAGGCCTTCTAGTGTGAGAAACTTCAAGTGTGTTGGATTGCTGACACCTCAAACTTTCTGCATTCAGATGCTCAAAATATTTCTCTCTTTATGAAAACTCCTTTAAATATTGTCTCGAAAAATTCTGTCCACTCAGGTATATTTGCAGAGGTGAATAATACTTCAATATGTTTGTAAAAGCCAACTGCTTGGCCTATGGCCTCACTGAGGGTGAATATTATCAAGCTCACACCAAAGAAAAGTATCTATCTTATTTAAAAAAGAAATCTTTCATTTTATGCTCTATGGGAAAGTTTAAAATAGAGAAATATTATTTTCCTTAGAAGGCCTGATAAATAATTCAGACTAGCTATAAATCTTAATGAAAAAAAACCTTTTTTTTTTTCAGTGAATCTCAGTCCTCTGTCTATAATGGAACATAGTTGTTCTTTGACTGTTCCACATCTAATCACAATACTTTCTGGAAATGGCCTCTGATTTCTTTCTCTTTCTCATCCTCAATCTTTTGTGATTCTGTGATCCACCCTCTACTCTAAGGGTGGACATGTGACCCAAGTCTGATCAACTAGACCAGGGATGGTGACTAGTTCAGAAACATCACATGATCCAAGTTAGACCAATTAGAGACAACAATGCTAATTTCAACATCATCAGTATCAGCGGGTACATTTTCGTACAAGTTATCATTATAGGTCACTGGGGCTTAAACATGCTTTGAAATCCTGGAAGTAAATGTAGGACACATACCTCAGAGTCATCCCACCCAAGGGCAAAGGAATTGGGTATTTTTACTTCACCTTCCGTCAGTCATTTGATGAGAGCTACTGGTGGTAGTAGGGCTCTCAGGCAGCACCAGTGGTAAAGAACCTGCCTGCCAATGCAGGAGACATAAAGAGACAGGGTACAGTCCCTGGGTCAGGAAGATCCCCTGGAGAAGGAAATGGCAACCCACTCCAGTATTCCTCCCTGGAGAATCCCATGGACAGAGGAGCCTGCTGGGCTACAGTCCATGGGGTCACAAAGAGTTGGAGATGACTAAAGCAACTTAGCACCCGTGCACTGGTGGTAGGGGATCATTAATCCCTTACATCTTGGGCCTGAATGATCAGAGAAAGCCCTCAGGCAAAAAAGCACATTTGAAAGTTGACACTGTAATACCCAAATAGCAAAGGCATGGGGAATATGGGTGAGGTGTATCTGTCTTCTGCCATAAATAATGATCTTAGTACAATATCTTATTCCAACTTATCCTACCCACTTAGTAAACGTCAATTACTGATAATATATACTCATTCAACAAATATTTACTGTACCATGTACTAAGGTATATTTATTGTGCTAGGTGCTGGGAATAAGATAAGGTAAAGAATATCCCATCCATTAAGAAGCTGATAATGTATAAATAGAGACAAACAAGTGAGCAAGAATGAATTGCTGGGAGAACATGTATGAGAAGAACCTAACCTGGAATGGGTTTTCTCAGCAATTCCTCAGCTTTTGGCAGCAGGAAGACAACTGGAAGAAGATGAAAAATAAGTTAATAAATAGGTGACAAAGGAGGAAAGGAAGTGGAGGTTTCACTGCGCGTCCTTTTGTTTTGTTGCATTTCATGCGATATGCATGTATTATGTATATTAAAAAGTTAACTTTTAAAAAGAATAATTGTTTTATTTTAAAGGAATAAATCTAGTAAGCATCAACTAGTGAATAAAATTACCACTGTGCTAGTAATCTAAGTGACTATGAAGTGTGGCAATAAAGAACTGGAGATACAGGCTCTGTTTGGGTGATGTGAACACATGTCACATGGAGGCAAAACTGGAAAGCAATAGTATCAAGAGAGTTTTGAACTAACATCCTGCCCTCTGGCTGGTCCAAGGAAAGGACCACCAGAGGTGTGGCACCAGGAAGGTTGGAGAGTGGAGAGGCAGAGATGACGTATCTGTCATCAAATCTCCAGGGCTGTCAGGGAAGAGGCTGCACAAACAGCCCATCACAATCGCTGGGTCTTCCTTGTGGGGTTTTGGAGGGTGCTCAGCGATCACTGAATTTAATTAATTCTATTTGAAATGGATACATTAACCTAACACAACGCAATAACACTAACTATTAAGAATATTCCTGGCTCAAGAATTCCCTGGTGGTCCAGTGGTTAGAACTCTGTGCTTCTACTTCAGAGGGCCATGGGTTCCATTCCTGGTTGACGGGTCAAACTAAAATCCTGCAAGTCCTGCTGTCTGGCCAAAGAACAAAAATTTCACAGTCACTAAATAACCCTTTGATTATAATCTGGTTTCCCAGGGCTGTAATCTATGAAAGCAGACTTGGCTGTCTGAGTGAAAAGCTTGTATGTTTCTTTAATGAATGCATTTCTATCCTCTGCTGGGTTGGTGTGACTCAGGAGCTTTAAGTCTGATCCTCACCTCAGGGTGTGTGCGTGTTAAGTTGCTTCAGTCGTGTCGGACTCTTTGCGACCCCATGAACTGTATAGCCCACGAGGCTACTCTGTCCATGGGATTTTTCGGGTAAGAATGCCGGAGTGGGTTGCTGTGCGCTCCTCCAGGGGATCTTTCCGACCCAGGGATCGAACCCGTGTCTCTAGCATCCCCTGCATTGGCAGGCAGGTTTCTTTACCACCAGCACCACTTGGGAAGCTCTGATCTCAGGGTAAACTGAGGAAAATCACATTTCTGTCTCATTTCACTACAAACTTCTCCCAGAAGTTTAAAGGTATCCATGGCTGTGATGACATTCATTCAACTCAGGGCCACCCCCATTGCTCAAACTGGAGGCCACAAATCACAAGGGCAAAATTCATATACCCACCTCAGGCTTTAATCAATGTTGGTATTTTACTGTATTTGCTTTACATACATATTTTTACTGTAGGAGATAAAATGTGCTCTAGCGAACTTTGTACCCTTCCCTGATCCTAGGCTCCTTTCTCTCCCCTTTATTTTCAGAAGTTACATTATCTGAGGTTAGTATGCATTATTTTTATTCATGTTTTCATATTTTTACTAGAAATTTTTGAACTTCTAAGGAATAGGGTATGGGTCTTATAAATTTTTAAGCTTTAGATGAATGGTATTATTTTCTCTATATTATTCTGTTCTTTGCTTACTTAAAATTGTGTTTCCTAGACTTATGTAGCTATATATGGTGGTACTTACATTTAAAGTTTTAATATGCTTACTCAACAATAAGTTTCTGAAGAAGGAAACGGCAACCCACTCCAGTGTTCTTGCATGGGAAATCCCATGGACAGGGAAGCCTGGCAGGCTACAGTCCATGGGGTTACAAAAGAGTTGGACATGACTTAGCAACTAAACAACAATAATACAAAATACCATACTGTGGAACTGATCAATTTTTTCAGTACATACCAGGCTTTGTTGTATCTAATTAAAACTTAATACGCCATTATTTCATCTAAAATTAAAAAAAAAACAGCAGTAAGCTTCTCCAGTCATCTCAAGGTTCCTGCTGTCTCCATACTCTTCAGAATAAAGACCTTGGCCAGCTCTAACCACACATTGAAAACCCTTCTCTCATCTTTCCTGTTACTGTTGTTTGGAATTTCCTTTTAACTTATGAATACAAATTTATCACTAAATTTTTCAATTTATATGTTCCCTGTGTATCTCTCTGGACCCAATTTCTTCCTCCCTGAATTATCAATTTCTTTGTTGTTTCAGATCATCCTGAAGTTTCAGTGCTCTCTTGACTGGAAATTCACACCACATTCTTTACAAAATGGGATTACCTTATAAATGTAGTGTTGACTGCTATATATACGGTGAGTAACCAACAAGGACCTACTGTACAGCACAGGGTACTCTGCTCAATGTCATGTGGCCCCTGGATGGGAGGGGAGTGTGGGGGAGAATGGATACATGTAAGTGTATGGCGGAGTCACTCCACTGTGCACCTGAAACTATCACAACATTGTTAATCAGCTATGGTGAAGGTGAAGGTGTTAGTCGCTCAGTCGTGTCCAGCCCTTTGCAACCCAATGGACTGTAGCCTGCCGTTCCCTGTCTATGGAATTCCCCAGACAAGAATACTGGAGTGGGTAGCCATGCCCTTCTCCAGGGGATCTTCCTGACCCAGGGATCGAACCCAAGTCTCCTTCATTGCAGGCAGATTTTGTGCCATCTGAGCCACCAGGGAATCCCTAATCAGCTATACTCCAAAATAAAATAAAATTTTAAAAATGTGGTGTTAAATTTTTTTTCTTTTTGTTCAATGATAAATATAGTTCTACAGATTCATTTCTAAAGCCCATTTAGCTGCATAATTTAATCCACTGATTCCCTACTGATGAATATTTAAATACTTTCCAAATATTTGCTAATACAAATAACATTACAGTGAATGGATTTGAGTATCTGGGTCTTTCTGCATTTGAGTGGTTCTTGTCTTTGGTTAAAATCTGAACCAGGGCATTTCATAGTCAAAGCTACACACATTTGAAAAATTGATACATGCTGCCAACCTGCCTTCAGAAAAATTATTACACTCCTGGCAACACTGTATGTTTTCCCACTTTCCAAACATTTCATCCAAAATGGTTTATCAAACTTTTCAAAATTTTGACTCACTTTTCTTTGATTATTAGTAATGTTGAGGGGCCACACTGACCTCCTCTGTTCACAGAAGAGATCCTTCTCACCTTGGGAGTCTTCAGACATGCCCTTCCTTCTGCCCAGAACCTTGGTGAGCCAAGAAAGGTATGTTTAACAGTTTGGACTTCATTTATTTTTGGCCACGTCACTCAGCTTATGGACCCTACTTCTGTGACTGGGGATTGAACCTGGGCCCTTGGCAATGAGAGTATGTAGTCCTAACCACTGGACAGCCAGGATTCCCTGGACTTTAGGCAATGGCAGCCTATGTTTCAGCAGAAAGATCTAAGATTGTTGGTAATTTTAAGAAGCAGCTGGAAATACTCTACTTAGTGTAAAACTAGAAGATTCAGTCTTGCAAATGTATGGCAATGCTGTCTACCTTTGTAATCTTGTCTTCCTCAAACATTTTCAGTGCAGTCTATTAGGAAAATGTATTTCTGATCTTATCATGTTGGCCATCAGGATTTCAGTTCCCTTCATTATATGTTTATTGAACCCCGATTATGTCTAAGTCAGTATAGAAAGTATAAAAATAAATTAGACCTGGTCTTGTATAGAAATAATCCTATTGTCACACAGGACAGGGAGATCTAATTCTGAGTTATTTTGACAAAATTCATTTACTTTCCTCTTTTCTGAGATACATTTAATTCCCAATTGGGTATCTTTAGAGGGAGTACAAAAGGAAAATATACAGACAAATCTCATACATTAAGCCTGGCTGCATTTATGACTTCAATAGCCTTTTTGAGCTTTTTGGTGTGAAGAGGGCAAGACTCAGAGTTGACCTGGGTTAAAACCCCAACTGTGCTATTTGTAAGTGGCATAACCATCAGCAAGTTATTGGACCTCTTTTAGCTTCAGTTTCTTATCTGTAAAATGGGATTAATTAACATACTTTATATTTTCTGGGACACTAGAAAATCGTATTTTCTAGTAAATCGCCAATACATAGCAGACACTTTATAAAGCTGACTATAATTATTGTTTTATATGGATATGCAAATGAGATTTCAAATCAATTTTGGGAACACTGCCTATTTATAAATTTGGACTATCCATAATCGATACCTCACTAACATTTTTCATCATTCTTAATATTTACTGACAAAAAAACTGTTTAATGTGGGACATCCTTTCAAATCTTCCACCCTTTTAATACAAAGGAGAGTCTTCAATAGCTATTAACTTAGAGTTGTAATCATGAAATGCAAAATAGATACTGCATATGTTTATAAAACAATGGAGTATATTCACAGAAAAATCGAATACTTATCTTTCTACCCTAACATAGCCAAAAAGAAAAGTCTCTATTTTTACCATTATTCCAATTCCATAACATGCTTTGTAGTTTCAAGAAGGGAAAGACAAGGATATTTAACCTTATTTTGAAATATAACACAAACAAGCAGGGACTTGCCTGGTGGTTCAGGGGTTAGGGCTCCATGCTCTCACTGCTGAGGGCCAGGGGTCAATCCTTGGTCAGAGAACTCAGATCCCGGTGCAGCCAAAAAACCCAAAACCAAACAACGACGACAGCAACCCACTACCAAAATGTAAACAGACAAAAGCAAGGTGATATTAGATCCCTGGTTCTCAAGGAGATGATTTTATTCCTGTTCTGAATCATAGACCCTTGGCTCAGCTGTCCACACTGTGCTCTGACTTCTTGCTTTCCTGATGTGGCCGAGCACTTAGTCTGCAATCTTGGGTCTCTGGGTAAAGCAAAAAAATCTATCTTACAGGATTCTTGGAGAATTAAAGGAGAATTGCATTTTAAGTTCTAATCCATGGCCCATAGAGACCTTCAATTAATAATATTAATAGCCATTATTTATGGTAACACTGAAGTCAGCTACAGTGCATGAAACAGTACACTGGTTCTATCTTATGCTGGGAAGCAATCGCAGCTAATTGTCTTACTGCACCCAATCCATCAATCTAATCTGCCGTCATCATTTGCCTGGACTAGTGCCAATGCCTCCTGACTGGTTTCATCATATTCACATTTGCTCTTCCCACCTCCGTTCTCCACACAGAAGCCAAAGTTACCCTGTTAAAAACAAATCAATACAATCTGGGGAGAGGACAATTGAAATAAAGCTGTTCTAAGGTACTTCTGTTTTGGGAGAAGAGGAGTTAATATATTGATTAGCTTGAAGCTTTCTCAAGTTAAGTAACCATGGTAAAATTTCAAAGATTACTAAAAGAATAAACAGTA
Organism: Giraffa tippelskirchi; assembly: GCF_054371585.1. Lineage (NCBI taxonomy): Eukaryota > Metazoa > Chordata > Mammalia > Artiodactyla > Giraffidae > Giraffa > Giraffa tippelskirchi. The sequence continues at coordinate 56,240,766 of NC_137285.1, forward strand.
AATAATAAAACAAGAAAACAAAGAAAGAGGGAAAAATTAAAATTAAAAAGTCAGAAATATAACAAAAGAAAGCTGGAGTTCTATATAATATCACACAAAATAGACTTTATCTTAAAACTTAATTTTAAGGATAAGATATGTTATATAATGATAAAACATTGACTTCTTGGTAACAAAAGATATAACAATTCTTAAGTAATATGCCTCTGATAATAAATTGACTTCAAAATGCATAAAGAAAAATGTATAAAACTGGAGGAGAAACTAATAAATGCACTTTCTTAAAGACTGATAGATAAAACAATAAAAAGTTAGTAAACAAACAAGATTTGAAAAAGTCAATTAACAAGATTTATTTAATAGACACATACAGAAGTCTGGACCCCCAAATCAGTCTAAACTTCTGTCATGCAAGACCTAATGCATCATTGGCTGCTCACAAAGTTAAAAATGACCAAAGAAGACAGCTGCCAGGCCAACATCAGATGGGTACAGAGCAGGAAAACGCCAGAGACTTAGCGGGATGCTCCAGGTCTGCAGTCAGCGCTCCCAGATGGACTAGATACACCAGGAGACCTTTCTACCCTGATCATCTGAGAATTATCTTAGATGATTTATGGGCTCTCCCAACACTTTTTGAAGGTGCTGCTGACATTGTATGTGATGCAGTACCTTTTGATTGATAGGCTTCCTCTTTTCTAGGCATTGCCAGAAATGGTGATGGATAGCTTTAAAAACAATTTTTGTATAGTCAACACTTTTTACTGCACTACTAATATGTGTCATGAGACTTTTGGTGAAAAGACATATTTTAAGTTATTAATAATTCTATTGTGTGAAATGCTAAATACTTGGGTTTTGTAGTTTTAAAGAAAACATGCAATTATTTTGAAAAGTTGACTACTTTCCCCTTTGGAGCAAAATGTAATAATCTTAGATTTTAACTACATTTGTAAGAATATATAGTCTCCTGCCCCTACCCTGTTCCCAGTTGCCAGAGCCATTTATTTGGAAGGAATATATGATCGTACAGTATTAGATATTCTGGACTTTTTGCTTCATACATGTGAACTATATATTCATACTATAAAGACCGTTATGAAATATGAGGCATTGAAAAAGGAAGGAGAACAGGGCAGGGTGAGAGAAGATGAGATGGCCAACTACAGTGAGTGAAGGGTTTGTTGTGTTTGGAAGCAAATGTCTCTTATTTAAGACACAGCCAATTGTAAGTCCTAATTATTTTTTTGAAATACTCTTTATGGTATTATTAGATGAGCAAGACAAATTCGAACAAAAGTAATAGATATGAGTGGTTCTCCTTTAAAATTCTGAATGTATGGCCACCATTCAGACTCTTGTATCAATGGTAGAAATAAAGATTAAGGGGTTGTATGATGTAGTTAACTGTTCTAATTTTATTGGTTCAAAGAGGTATTGTATAGTTAGCCCAGAAGAGATTCAAATACTTTTAACCTTACCCACCAAGCAGCACAACCATAATATTGAAAACAATATTATCGTATCATATAGATAGTTTTCAACAGTGGTAAAGAGGTACAAAGGGTTATTCTGCCTTTGTTACTATAATCAGAAACACTATATTCCTTCTCAAAGCATCCTTAACTGTAAGAATCAGAACAAGTTTTGACTAGAAACACCAATTAACTACCACATCTCACAACTGAAAATTCTAATTAATTTAAATTTGCTAATTAGATTAATCTAATCTAATATTCCGATTTTGCTTCACCTCATCACAGACTCAAAAGAGTTGTACAAATTCATCCAGTCCTAACCTCTGGTCTGAAGAAAAATTGTTCCAAATTTATTTCAGAGACTTTAGCTGCTTATTAAATTTGCAACCATCACCAAGTAGTCATTTTCAACTCTGGCTACGTATTAAACCATCAGGGAAGATTTTAAAACATTGGGGACCCAGGTAGCGTGTGTACAGGTGTTTGTTTTATTACTATTTGTTAAACTGTACATCTGTGTTTTATGTTCTTCTCTGGGTGAAGATTTTATTTCATAGTATAATAAGTCTTAAAAAAATATGGAGCTCAACTTTCTAATATTTTTCTAATTGATTTCATTCTTTAAACTTCTTCCTCTCTCAAAGTTCTCCCTTTCAGTAAATGGGACGTCCATACATCCCAGTGTTCAGGCCAAATACTAGGAGTCATTCTTGAATCTCTTTTTCTCTCTGTCTCATATTTAGTGTGTTAGCCAATTCTACAGTTTCTACTTTGTAAATATATGCCCAGTGTTGATTTGCAGTTAATCTCCAAGCCCCTGACTTGAGGGTGTGGTAATTTATGAATCAGTGTCTGACACAATCTTCATGGGTCATTGTCTTAGATGTGTGTCTCTGACCCACCATTTATTCCTCATTTTATTTTGACCCGCATTTGTCTGGCCACTTTCAAATACTAATATCATGCAACTGAAACTGACCATTTCTCACCACTTCATTGCTAATATCTTAATCCAAGCTGCACTCATCTCTCATCTAGACTATAGCTATAGGCTTTCAATTAAATCCCCTGCTCCCAGCTTGATTTTCTACAGGCTAATCTTAACACAGCAACTAGAATGATCTTTTAAAGCCAAAACTTAGTTTGAATCACTTTCCCTTATCTGACTTCAGCCCTCCATTGATTTCTTCTTACACTGGGAATGAACCCGTTTTTACTTTTGTTTACAGGGCTCTACAAGATCTGTTTAAATGCTGCACTCAATATGCCAGCAAATTTGGAAAACTCAGCAGTGGCAACAGGACTGGAAAAGGTCAGTTTTCATTCCAATCTCAAAGAAGGGCAATGCCAAAGAATGTTCATGTTCAGTTCAGTTCAGTTCAGTCCCTCGGTCATGTCTGACTCTTGCCAATCCCATGGACTGCAGCACGCCAGGCTTCCTTGTCCATCACCAACTCCAGGAGCCTGCTCAAACTCATGCCCATCAAATCGATGATGCCATCCAACCATCTCATCTTCTGTTGTCCCTTTCTCCTCCTGCCTTCAATCTTGCCCAGCAACAGGGTCTTTTCCAATGAGTCAGTTCTTCACATCAGGTGGCCAAAGTATTGGAGTTTCAGCTTCAACATCAGTCCTTCCAATGAACATTCAGGACTGATTTCCTTTAGGATTGACTGGTTGGATCTCCTTGCAGTTCAACTGACTCTCAAAAAGAGTCTTTTCCAACACCACAGTTCAAAAGCATCAATTCTTTGGCACTCAGCTTTCTTTATAGTCCAACTCTCACATCCATACATGACTTCTGAAAAAAACCATAGCTTTGACTAAACAGACCTTTGTTGGCAAAGTAATGTCTCTGCTTTTTAATATGCTGTCTAGGTTGGTCATAACTTTTCTCCAAGGAGCAAGTATCTTTTAATTTCATGGCTGCAGTAATCATCTGCAGTGATTTTGGAGCCCCCCCAAATAAAGTCTGTCACTGTTTCCATTGTTTCCCCATCTATTTGCCATGAAGTGATGGGACCGGATGCCATGATCTTAGTTTTCTGAATGTTGAGTTTGAAGCCAACTTTTTCACTCTCTTCTTTCACTTTCAACAAGAGGCTCTTTAGTTCTTCTTTGCTTTCTGCCATAAGGGTGGTGTCATCTGCATATCTGAGGTTATTGATATTTTCCCTGGCAATCTTGATTCTAGCTTTGCTTTATCCAGACCGTCACTTCTCATGATGCGGTCTGCATATAAGTTAAATAAGCAGGCTGATAATATACCACCTTGACAGACTCCTTTTCCTATTTGGAACCAGTCTGTTGTTCCATGTCCAGTTCTAACTGTTGCTTCTTGACATGCATACAGATTTCTCACGAGGCAGGTCAGGTGGTCTGGTATTCCCATCTCTTGTAGAATTTCCCACAGTTTGCTGTGATCCACACAGTCAAAGGGTTCGGTACAGTCAGTGAAGCAGAAGTTGATGTTTTTCTGGTGCTCTGTTTCTTTCTCGATGATCCAAAGGATGTTGGCCATTTGATCTCTGGTTCTTCTGCCTTTTCTAAAACCAGCTTGAACATCTGGAAGTTCATGGTGCTCATACTATTGATGCCTGGCTTGGAGAATTTTGAGCATTACTTTGCTAGTGTATGAGATGAGTACAACTGTGTGGTGTTTTCAGCATTCTTTGGCATTGCCTTTTTTGGGGATTGGAATGAAAAATGACATTTTCCAGTCCTGCAGCCACTGCTGAGTTTTCCAAATTTGCTGGCATATTGAGTGTAGCACTTTCACAGCATCATCTTTTAGGATATGAAATAGCTCATCTGGAATTCTATCACCTCCACTAACTTTGGAGGTGATAATTTTATCACCTCCACAGCATCATAGTGATGCTTCCTAAGGCCCACTTGACTTCGCATTCCAGGATGTCTGCTCTAGTCCAGTGATCACACCATCATGAAGATCTTTTTGAAGAACTGGTTACCTGGGTCATGAAGAACTAACCGTTGTGGTTATCTGGGTCATGAAGATCTTTTTGAAGAACTGGTTATATGGGTTATGAAGAACTAACACCCAAAAAGATGTCCTTTTCATCACAGGGGAAAAGTAGGAAAAAAGTAGGAAGTCAAGAGATACCTGGAGTAACAGGCAAATTTGGCCTTGGAGTACAAAATGAAGCAGGGAAAAGTCTAACAGAGTTTTGCCAAGAATGTTGGCAATTGCTCTCATTTCACGTGCTAGCAAGATAATGCTCAAAATCCTTCAAGCTAGGCTTCAACAGCATGTGAACAGAGAACTTTCAGATGTTCAAGCTAGATTTAGAAAAGGCAGAGGAACCAGAGATCAAATTGTCAACATCCATTGGATCATAGAAAGAAGCAAGGGAATTCCAGAAAAACATTTACTTCTGCTTCACTGACTATGTAAAGCATTTGACTGTGTATGTCACAACAAACTGTGGAAAATTCTTCAAGGGGTAGGAACACCAGAGCACCTGACCTGCCTCCTGAGAAACCTGTATACAGGTCAAGAAGCAACAGTTAGAACTGGACACGGAACAAGGGACTGGTTCCAAATTGGGAAAGAAGAACATCAAGGTTGTATATTGTCACCTTGCTTATTTAACTTATATGCAGGGTACATCATGCAAAATGCCGGGCTGGATAAAGCTCAAGCTAGAGTCAAGATTGCTGGGAGAGATATCAATAGCCTCAGATACACAGACGACACCACCCTTTATGGCAGAAAGCGAAGAGGAACTAAAGAGCCTCTTGATGAAGGTGAAAGAAGAGAGTGAAAAGCTAGCTTAAAACTCAACATTCAGAAAACTAAGATCAAAGCATCTGGTCCCACCACTTCATGGAAGATAGATGGGGAAACAATGGAAACAGTGACAGGCTTTATTTTCTTGCGCTCCAAAATCACTATGGTCAGTGACTGCAGCCATGAAATTAAAAGACGCTTGCTCCACGGAAGAAAAGCTATGACGAATCTACACAACGTATTAAAAGGAGAGACATCACTTTGCCGAGAAAGGTCCATGTAGTCAAAGCTATGGTTTTTCCAGTAGTCATGTCTGGATGTGAGAGTTGGACCATAAAGAAGGCTGAGCACCGAAGAACAGATGCTTTTGAAATGTGGTGTTGGAGAAGACTCTTGAAAGTCCCTTTGACAGCAAGGAGATCAAGCCAATCAATCCTAAAGGAAATCACTTCTGAATATTCATTGCTGTTCTTCAAGAATCATGCCCTTTCCTGCCTCCAGCCTTTGTGCATCTCTTCTATCTTCCTGGATGCTCTCCTTCCATAGATAGGCCTTCCCAAACCCACTTTATCTAGCACACCCTGATCTTCTCTATCTCCTTACTGTCTTCTATTTTTCTTTCTTGTTTTTAAGCATCTGGTTTTATATTTATTAAGCTATGTGTTAACTATCTGGCCATCTCCCAGAAAGTAAGCTCTGGAGCTTATCTTCTTCATGATTCCATAGCACCTAAAGTGATATATAACACTTAGTGGGCATCTGATAAAATTTTTTCAAGTGAATGAAAGTTTTTTTTTCTTTTTAATCTTGCAAAGCATGTATGGCTGAATGACTGGTATGAAGAATATATAACATTTTAAACCTACATTTTCATTTTCCCTCCAATCCAGGTCAAGGTGAGAATTTTTAAAACATATATCTGTTCCTTAGGTCTTCCTGGTGGTCCAGTGGTTGAGAGTCTGCTTGCCAATGCAGGAGTCATGGGTTCGATCCCTGGTCTGGGAAGATCCCACATGCCATGGGGCAACTGGTTCTATTGGACCCACAACTACTGAAATTTGCACACCCATGCTCCCCACTCTCCTATGCTCCACAAAATGAGAACCCACTGCAGTGAGAAGCCCACGCACCACAACTTGAGAGTAGCCCCACTCACCACAATTAGAGACAGCCAGTGCAAAGTAGCAAAGCCCCAGTGTGGTCAACAACAAATAAATAAAATTTTAAAAAATCCGTTCTTTGTATTTTAAAATATACCCACACCTCAAAACCTCTGTATCATACATCTAAAGTTGACCTTTCTGATGATGTGTTCTGTTTCTGATATAAAAGATTCCAGACAAAATTATTCTTTCGGTAAGAGACATGGATCATGGATCACGTTATTAATGATCATACCTATACACATACTCATGAAATTCTCTCCACCATGGAAAACACTATCTTGGCAGCAGGGACCTTTAACATGAATGAGAATAAATGAAAAATTTGCAAAGATTTCCACACAGCTCTGCGTTTAAAGATTTCTTTCTCTCCCTTCCTATATCCATGGTAGACCCTAAAGTCCCTTTCCAAATTTTAGGAAACAGACACGAGGAGGGGAAAATCATAGAGACAGAGCATGACCCAGGAGTCTTCTTCCTGCATGTCTTGAGTTACACACTTTCGAATAATTTAAATCAGGGACAAGATTAAAACAGAGAAGGCAAAAAAAAAAAAAAACTCTGCCAAGAAACAGAAAACCTATTATCTAAGGGAAGAACGTAAAATAGTTACCCACAAAGTGACTCAAGTTCTCTACAACTACTAAATAAATGTTAGTATTTGAAAGTGCCCAGATAAACGCAGGTCAAAGTAAAATGAGGAATAAAGGTTGGGTCAGAGGCATACAGCTAAGACAATGACCCATGAAAATCCCGCTGGGCACTAGTGCATAAATAACTGCACCCTCAAGATGGGGGCTTGCAGGTAAACTACAGATCAACCCTGGGCATCATTGCTGGTCCCGTTTAGATTACCTGAAAACAAACTGCTCATAATAGGGTTGCAGTTAATTTACCCATTTGTTGTCTCAATGAAGTACTCAGAAAACACAATTCCTCTAGATGTTAAGGACGTGAGCTGGGAGATTTGTTCTGACAATTGCGCCCCCAGATGCAGAAACGTTAAGTGCATTATGGCTCTTTAACCCTCGTTTCTGTTCGGAAATTTGTCCCTTCATTTGACATACACAATATATTGTGGACTAACTAGTATTTGGACTAATTCTTCCATGAAAGGAAACAGGCTGAAAGTATATATTGATTTTTTTTTTCTGAAGAATTGCACAGATTCTCCATATTATTCTGTATGTCTGTATATTCAGGCAGAGTTTCTTCACGTTTAAATGGAACACATTTTTCTAAAGTCCAAAAAGTCACTCCATCAAATTTCAATGTTTCGACTCTCCGAAAAAACACTTAGCCAAAATATACCTTTTTCTTTTACTAAGCAACTGAGGACTTCCCTGGAGGTCCAGTGATTAAGAATCCACCTACCAATGAAGGGATCATGCGTTCCATCCCTGGTCCAGGAAGATTCCACATTCCAGGGAGCAATGAAGCTCATGTGCCACGACTACTGAGCCCATGCTCTAGGGCCCATAAGATGCAACTACTGAAGTTCGCATGCGCTAGAGCCCATGCTCCACAACAAGAGAAGCCCAGGCTCTGCAACTAGAGAGTAGCCCCTTGCTCTCTGAAACTAGAGAAAGCCCGCGTGCAGCAACGAAGACCCAGCACAGCCAAAAATAAATATGTAAAAGAAACTGAGATAATAGTGCTTTATATCACTGGAAAGGAATAGAGTCACTTAATTAAAGTTGATTTCATAATAAAAAGTCTAGAAAAAATAATACTGCATAATGTCAATGGTAATTTTGGCATGAAAACCTTATTACCTAAAATTGAAAATGTCCATATTTAGTTTTTGAACATACAGGTACTTGTCATTTTAGAAAAAAAGGAACCAGAAACAAGAGATCTTACAGTACGTATAGCCTGATACCATTTAAATAAGCCTTAGGCATATAAACACATAGGAACTTACACTGAACAACATTGCTTATTACTGGATTCCTTACAGCTGGACATGAAGGATGTTTCTTTTTATTTTTTCCTATTATAAGCAAGCTAAAGAACAGAGACTTGATTTCCTAAAGAAAAGCTTTAACACACTATGAAGATTAGACATTACATCTTCAACTAACAATCAGTATCTCAGTGTAACGGAATTACAGTTGATTTAAAAAAATAATCCACATTATGTACCTTTTCAATAAATAAATAAATTTGTATGTATATATAATTTGCTTAATAAAGCAATTAGTAAAAGTGGACAAAAACAAGCAAAAAAAAAAAAAAGAAACAAGGTATCTTAGAATCTCCCAAATGTTACTATATTCTGTCCACAGCTGACATCTATGGTTTTTCTTACCCCTCTAACAAGAGGAATCTGCATTTAATAAGGTATTCAGAATTCCCTGTTAACAGAGATAGTCAAGGATCAGGGCCCCGCCCTTGCTTGTCCTCCAGCCCACAGTTAAACTTCATAAAATACCCTGCAGACACAGAGCGTGAGAGAGAAAAAAGGAGAAACACTATGCGGTGTAAGTTAATAATTATTTACATTCTCAATCAAAGGCTCAGTGGTTTACATTCATGGTTCACTACTCTGGCCCACCCAGGCCCTGAAGCTATTTTTCTTTCTTCAAATTAGGAATTTGCTGATCAAATCAAATGCTGATTCTGTATCTAAAATGATATGTTTTCTCTATGTGCAAATGATTAGTCCCACTAAGAAACTAATTGCTGCCATTTCAAATTGCACAAGTCACAAAATCGCTTTCCTTAAGAAGGAGTTCCAGCTATACTTCTGATATTTTTTCACCATTTTAGTTATTTCAATTTATTTTTTGGCTGTTCCGCATGGGACAGTGAAACTGCAGAGTCCTAACCATTGGATCACCAGGGAATTCCCTTTACCATCTTAATGTTATGTTTTCCTTCAAGTCTGTTGTTCTAGCTGTAAAAATGGCAGAGTAATTGAATAAAGTAATAAGGCCAACAGCGTAACATTTAAATGTATATTTACTTTGATAAGTGTATCTCTCATCACTCTTATATGCATGTGGATACTTACATGCATGTTGAATTATTGAAGATAACATCTCAATATTGTCTTCAGTTTTATTAACACATGCTTCCTATTCACAGGTTTAACTTCCAATAGATCAACTCTCTGCTCATTTTAAAAAGAGATTGCAAGTAGTCTAGCCTCTTTTTGTCATGTCCATCCTGACAAGTAGGTAGACTGAACAGTAATTTGAATATTACGATGGCAGGATTACCTTGGTAAAGAATCTGCCTGCAATGCAGGAGACTCAGGTTCGATCCCTGGGAAAACGATAGAATGGGAAAGACTAGAGATCTCTTCAAGAAAATTAGAGCTACCAAGGGAACATTTCATGCAAATATGGCCACAATAAAGGACAGAAATGGTATGGACCTAACAGAAGCAGAAGATATTAAGAAGAGGTGGCAAGAATACACAGAAGAACTGTACAAAAAAGATCTTCATGACCCAGATAATCACAATGGCGTGATCACTAACCTATAACCAGACATCCTGGAGTGAGAAGTCAAGTGGGCCTTAGGAAGCATCACTACGAACAAAGCTAGTGGAGGTGATGGAATTCCAGTTGAGCTATTTCAAATCCTAAAAGATGATGCTGTGAAAGTGCTGCACTCAATATGCCAGCAAATTTGGAAAACTCAGCAGTGGTCACAGGACTGGAAAAGGTCAGTTTTCATTACAATCCCTAAGAAAGACAATGTCAAAGAATGCTGAAAACACCACACAGTTGTACTCATCTCATACACTAGTAAAATAATGCTCAAAATTCTCCAAGCCAGGCATCAATAGTATGAGCACCATGAACTTCCAGATGTTCAAGCTGGTTTTAGAAAAGGCAGAAGAACCAGAGATCAAATGGCCAACATCCTTTGGATCATCGAGAAAGCAACAGAGTTCCAGAAAAACATCAACTTCTGCTTTATTGACTATGCCAAAGCCTTTGACTGTGTGGATCACAATAAACTGTGGAAAATTCTGACCGAGATGGGAATACCAGACCACCTGACCTACCTCTTTAGAATTCTGTATGCATGTCAAGAAGCAACAGTTAGAACTGGACATAGAACAACAGACTGGTTCCAAATAGGGAAAGGAGTGTGTCAATGCTGTATATTGTCATCCTGTTTATTTAACTTATATGCAAAGTACATCATTAGAAGTAACGGGCTAGATAAAGCACAAACTGAAATCTAGATTGCCGGGAGAAATATCAATAACTTCAGATACGCAGATGACACCACTCTATGGCAGAAAGCGAAGAAGAACTAAAGAGCCTCTTGTTGAAAGTGAAAGAGGAGAGTGAAAAATTTGGCTCAAAACTCAACATTCAGAAAACTAAGATCATGGTATCTGGTCCCATAAGTTCATGGCAAATAGATGGGGAAACAATGGAAACCATGACTGACTTTATGTTTTTGGGCTCCAAAATCACTGCAGATGGTGACTGCAGCCATGAAATTAAAAGATGCTTGCTCCTTGGAAAAGAAGCTATGACCAACCTAGACAGCATATTAAAAAGCAGAGACATTACTTTGCCAACAAAGGTCCATCTAGTCAAAGCTTTGGTTTTTCCTGTAGTCATATATAGATGCGAGAGTTGGACTATAAAGAAAGCTGAGTGCTGAAGAATTGATGCTTTTAAACTGTGGTGTTGGAGAAGACTCTTGAGAGTCCCTTGGACAGTGAGGAGATCCAACCAGTCCATCCTAAAGGACATCAGTCCTGAATATTTATTGGAAGGACTGATGCTGAAGCTGAAATTCCAATACTTTGGCCACCTGATGTGAAGAACTGCTCATTTGGAAAGACTTTGATGCTGAGAAAGATTGAAGGTGGGAGGAGAAGGGGACGACAGAGAATGAGATGGTTGGATGGCATCACTGACTCAATGGACATGAGTTTGAGTAAACTCCGGGAGTTGGTGATGGACAGGGAGGCCTGGCGTGCTGTAGTCCATGTGGTCACAAAGAGTTGGACAGGACTAGTGACTGAACTGACTGACTGAGTGCTTCCCTAGTGGCTCAGACAGTAAAGAATCTGTCTGCAACGCAGGAGACTTGGCTTCGATCCCTGGTTCAGGAAGATCCCCTGGAGAAGGGCATGGCAACCCAATCCAGTATTCTTGCCTGGAGAATGCCATGGACAGAGGAGCCTGGTGGGCTACAGTTCATGGAGTCACAACGAGTCAGACACGATTGAGTGACTAACATGCACACACATTAGGACACTGTAGAGCAAGAAAATCTATTGTTTCATGAAAACAGATTCCAAAAAGCTATGTTTTCCCTATCACACGAGATATGAAATCAGCCAGAAAAAGCATATTTAATAATAAAGAACATGAAGAGGTGGTTTCTGGTCATATACAGGAAGGGATGGTGCCTGCATAGTATGAAGAAAGAGTATTCACATTTACTGATTGGCAATAAACATGTATGTAAGTACCCCTTCTCCATCATTCTAAAGCTTCATCAATAAATCCCTCTATCTTGTATGGGCTTATGACTATCATAATATATCTTTAATAAAATTATTTATATAGACAAAGCTCTATGAGGTTTTATTTTCTTATCTAACATTTCCATGGGTTTGCAACTAATGGAGTAGTCAAAGACTGAAGTTACTGCACCATCTTGAGCATAAATTGAATCATCGTGTGTTTTTCAATTGAACACAACAGCAACTAGTTTACAGCAAGGGAACCAAGGTAGAGAATATAATGGATCCTGACTCTGAGAACTGAGATGCTATTTTAACTCTTTCTTAGCAAAGTTTCTTATTTTCCCTGAAACTAACCAAGTACGCATTTTTTCCCTGATAAAATACTGGAAAGGATGAAAATAAGGAATCTGATAATATACCCCTTCTTGTTCCTGTCTTTTAGATACCTAGGGAGCATCTTGGTCCCACTCTAAGCAAAGAGAGGTGAACTGGATTGCAGTTGAAATGATATAGGCTTTATTTAAAGGGTTATTTTGTGGAGTCCCCAGCTAAGCATGTGATAGTCAAGACTGGCTTCTATATGTAACCCTGTGATTTTTTTCCACATTCAGAGAGGTGGAAAAGATAAAACTTGGATAGCAAAATACATCCCTTTCAAGTTAATTAAATACCATTTTCCAATCTATAAATATTCAGTAGAGCTAATACTAGTCAATGACTTTAGCTGATGGCTCAGCTGATAGATTGCTTAGTTATAGAACTTTAAATAAGAGGTACAGTGAATCTTACGCGAAAAAGCATTCAACCTGGGAAAGTTATATCTATCACCATATCTAAGTCTGTTCAGTTCATTTCAGTCATGTCTGACTCTTTGTGACTCCATAGACTGCAGCACGCCAGGCTTCCCTGTCCATCACCAACTCCTGGAGTTTACTCAAACTCATGTCCATTGAGTCAGTGATGCCATCCAGCCATCTCATCCTCTGTCATCTCCTTCTCCTCCTGCCTTCAATTTTTCCCAGCATCAGGGTCTTTTCTAAGGAGTCAGTTATTTTCATCAGGTGGCCAAAGTATTGAAGTTTCAGCTTCAGCATCAGTCCTTCCAATGAACATTTAGGTCTGATTTCCTTTAGGATGGACTGGTTGGATCTCCTTGCAGTCTAAGCGACTCTTAAGAGTCTTCTCCAACACCGCAGTTCAAAAGCATCAATTTGGCGCTCAGCTTTCTTTATAATCCAACTCTCACATCCATACATGACTACTGGAAAAACCAAAGCTTTGACTAGATGGACCTTTGTTGACAAAGTAATGTCTCTGCTTTTTAATATGTTGTCTAGGTTGGTCATAACTTTTCTTCCAAGGAGCAAGCATCTTTTAATTTCATGGCTACTGTCACCATCTGCAGTGATTTTGGAGCACCCCAAAATAAAGTCAGTCACTGTTTCCATTGTTTCCCCATCAATTTGGCATGAAGTGATGGGACCAGATGCCATGATTAAGTCTGTATACACATGTAATTCTGGTAAGAGGAAGAATACAGTTCATCACAAACAATGTGGGAAATTAAAATCTCTCACAATGTAACCTTTTAAATTTTCTGTGCATCTATATACTTTCTTTAAACAGGAAGGATCTCTGTTTTATATCATGCTTGCTTTTTCTTAAGGAATGTATTTTCCCATGTCATTAAGTATTCTCTGAAAACGTAATTATAGTATGTATTTAACAATATGGCTGTACTACAGTTTTTAAACTATTTTTATGTTACTGGACATTCCAATTTTTGCCTTAAAGGAAAACTGCCTTTCATCTTCATGGGCATAATGTTGTTTTCCTTTTTTTTTTTTTAGGAGAAATTCCTAGAAGTAGGGTTCATAGGAGAAAATTATCCTTTAAGGCTTTTGATGTGTCTTCATGAATTTTTTTCCCAGTTACATTCCTGTTAGTCAATGGCACTTATGCTAATGAGCTGAATCTGTCTTTGTGTATATATATTTTTTTCTTTGAAAAATACATAGTTTTTTTTGTGTTCAAGTATAAAATTAAGCTTATATTACATATGTTGTTCAGTTTTCACTCAACTTTTTAAGGCTTTTCTATACTGCCATAGAGTCATTATTGTTACTGCTGCCTCTCCCTCTCTGATATTATAAACAACACTGATAGGAACATCTTCAAATATCACCTTTTGGATCTGTAGAAAAAATTTTTTGGACTAAAACCCAGCAAAGGAATTGGTAGGTCAGAATGTATTTGCATAGTCATGTTTACTAGAAATTATCGGTTTGCATTCCACAATGGCCATCCAATAATTATACTTCTATCAGTATTGTGTTATGGTTTCTAACCCACACTGTTAATAACTTTAGATATTATCTAACTTTTCAATTTTATGATGATGATACCTATAAATTGGTACCTCACTGTTTTAATTAATATTTGTGTGGTTACTTTAGTGAGATTTGGCATTTCTCCAATCTTAGTTAACATTTAGCTTTGCCAGTCTATAAATTGCTTATTTTCATCTTCCTATAATATCGATGTATTTCTTTTCACATCAGTCTGCAAGGGTACCTTGTGTAATCTAGTTTTTCTTTGCCTTTTTTAGTCAATGAAAATGTTTTTTCTCAGTCTCTCATTTACCTGTTAATTTGGGGTCAAGTTCTAAAAAGATTCAGAAAAGAACAAGTATTAGTGAGATTTTTAGGTGCAACATTCACATCATTTGCTATCATAACTATCATTCATTCAGCCCATCAGTGAATAGATACCAAGCACTTACTCTATACAGGATGTTATGGTAAGCTTGTTAAGGGCATGGGAGGAACTGAACATAGACTCTGTCTTCAGGAATCTCACAGTCTCATCTGGGAGACCAAACAAGAATAAAAAATTATACAAATGGAAAGTAGTACATTTCATTAGTGAAGTATCAATAAAGTGGTATGGGTCTGTAGGGATTGGGTTTGAAGGCAAAGCAGATATCCACATGGGGAAATCAAGTAAACTGTTGAAATGTGTAACTGCCTTTCAGAAGAGATCAGGGTAACATAGTGTGTGGAGGCATTTGGGTGAGAGTAGGAACTATGAAGGGCTTCTCAGGTGGCGCTAGTGGTAAAGAACCCGCCTGCCGATGCAGGAGACACAAGAGATGTGGCTGGGTTGGAAAGATCATCTGGAGGAGGGCACAGCAACCCACTCTAGTATTCTTGCCTGGAGAATCCTATGGACAGAGGAGCCTGGTGATCATAGTTTTGCAGAGTCGGGCATGACTGAAGCGACTTAGCATGCACACACACAGAAACAATGAAAATGACGGAATTAGCAAGGGAGAGGCAGAAATAGAGTTGATAGATCCTTAGGTAATCAAGATCTTTCAGCAAATAGGAGAACGGCCAAGGAAAAGAAGAAAGGAAACATGTTTCAGAAGGTAATGTGCAGAATACTATCGACTTGAGAAAAAGACCCATATGCTCGGCTGTAGTCACTGGGTATTCTTTCAAAAATTTATTAACTTTTTGAGGAAATAAGTTAGAAGTTATGGTAAAATGGTAGGGGAAGTCGGGTGACAAAATTTTGGATCTTTCTGAGCATTTAATCAATAATAATTAACCACTGGTTTCTCTGAATGTGCCTTTGAGTTAACGAATAAATGATACACAAGGCCACATTTTTGATAACAGCCTTGGGGAGATGGGTCACTGGGGTCTGGTCCATCTGTTTGATGGAAGATGACAGTGGAGAAGAACATCAAGAAAAGCCAAAATCTGGTTTAAAGTTTGAGTCTGCTGAGGCTGCTAATCCTGTCTTTACAGATCATATGATGAGATCCAAGGCAAGCTACTTAGGAAAGAGAGAACTGCCAACACTCACATTCCACAAAGACTACTATTGGTATTGTATCATTAGCTAGTGTTTATCAAGTACTTATCACATCCAAGGAAATATGCTAAGCCCTTTACATACCATCCACTAAGTACTCTGGGGGAAGAACATGCTATTATTATCCACAATTTTCAGAGGGGTAAAATGGGAATTGGAATCAATAACTGGTAGAACCAGCACAAAATTCCTCCCTGAAACCTGTGCTTTTGGGAAAAATACCAGAGTGTGTAAACTAAAAGGCCATTGGTATTCTATGTAACAGCATTATCAGTAGCAAGTTAGGAAGTTAAGAAGTGACTGGATGGTGAGGGGATGAAAGCAGTAAGTGCAACTAACATTTGCAAAATTTGATGGTGAAAAGAAGAGAGATATTTGAGGAAAGAAATGTAAAGAGTTTTTGTTTTATTTAAATTGTATGGCCAGGGATTTCCCTGGTGGCCCAGTAGCTGAGATTCCAAGCTCCCAATGCAGGGGGTCTGGGTTTGATTCCTGGTCAGGGAGCTAAATACCACATCCCACAACTAATAAATAAAATAAATGTTACAGCCAAAGCATCTTGACTATATTAGTAGGGTAAGGAGAGATAGACAGGAGACAAAAAATTAAAGATGCAGGAAAAAGAGTAAATTGACAGACTAAGGTTTAGAAGGCAGTGAGAGGATGGGAAATCATGAATTAAATAAAGGGTTAACTTGAGGGAGGAGGTGAACTTATGAGAGAATCAAAGGAGAGGCTGGGTAAAAACACAGGAAACATACCTCAGCGGCAGTAGAAAACTTAAGGGAATATGTGGTAGTGAACTATTTTCTTAGTAAACTGTTAAGTGAGGTTATATGCTCAAAGTCATGATGGCAGAAGTGGAGAATGTTTGCAGTAGATTCTGTGGGGACTGAGATGGGGAGTCAATTAAAGGTGAGTAAAAAAAAGATACTGAGCAGCAGAGAAAACAGTGTTCGGGATGGAGTACATATCAGGTGCTCAGTCACTTCAGTCGTGTCCGACTCTTTGCCACCCTATAGACTGTAGCCTGCCAGGCTTCCTCTGTCCATGGGATTCTCCAGGCAAGAATACTAGAGTGGGTTGCCATACCCTCCTCCAGGGGATCTTCCTGATCCAGGGATCAAACCCATGTCTCTTACATCTCCTGCATTGGCAGGTGGGTTCTTTACCACTAGCATCACCTGGGAAGCCCTGAGATCAGGGGGGTATAGCTGCAATTCACAGAAACTGCTTGTTTTAAATAAACACAGATCTCAGACAGGCGTGTGCTTACACAGCTTTTAAAAGAATGAAGCATTAGACTCTACACTGAACTTCTGGGAACAATTCCCAGAATTAGTGCAGAACTAGTTTGCCAGAAAAGTCATGAGCTCTACCACCGGAGGAGAATAAGGAAGACACTGGTGAAACTACAGACTTCAGGAATATACCATTCTTAGCAGCAACTGCTGGCTGTAAGAAAGTACCACTCCTCTTGGCTTCACACCAGTAGAGGATAACCGAGCCACACCTCTGCCTCACAGCCAGTACCTGAACTGTAGGAGAACCTGAGAAATGTAGTTTTCAGCACTGCAGATTGTGTAGTAGAGGAAGGAGCATCAGAAGGAAACTAAGTTTCAAGATATTGCAGATATACATATCTATATATATTTGATATGATTATATCTGACTCTTTGTGACGACATGGACTGTACTTTGCCAGTTTCCTCTGTCCATGGGATTCTCCAGACAAGAATACTGGAGGAGGTTGCTGTGCCCTCCACCAAGGGATCTTCCCAACCCTGGGATGGAAGATCTCCTTCATCTCCTACATTGGCAGGCAAATTCTTTACCGCTGGAGCCACCTGGGAAGTCCCTAAATTACAATTTAAAGAGAAAGTAGCCTATTCTCTTATTACCAGTCAAATCAGCAGCCTATCAGCAAAAGTGGAGAAAACAGGACAGGTTAAATTTGATGAGGGAAGGCAAGGGAGCAAAGAGATCAACATGGCTAACATGGTTACCATAGAAATGACTGATCATGTGGTCCAGACTAGACAGTGCAGTCCAGGAGAAACCAATGGACTATGAATGTAGGAATATGTCAGATAAGCACAATGCTGACAACACCTTCTTTGGCCTTACCCTTGACAAGCAAAGAAGGGGTGCAATAAGCACATGGCATCACGAAGGATCATAATAATTTGGCCACCTGATGCAAAGAGCTGACTCATTGGAAAAGATCTTGATGCTGGGAAAGATGGAAGGCAAAAGGAGAAGGCAGAGGCACAGGATGAGATGGTTAGACAGCATCACTGACTTAATGGACATAAATCTGAGGAAACTCCAAGAGATAGTGAAGGACAGGGAAGCCTAGAGTGCTGCAGTCCATGGGGTTGCATGACTTAGCGGCTGAACAACAACAACAGCGCATATAGAATTTGTATTTTGAAGAGGAGAGATCTTAAGGCTTTCAAATAAAGCTTGATTGTCATAATACTAGAGCAATTTCATGCCTTAAGTGCATATCAGGAAAATCTAGTCAAAGTGCCAAATTATAACATCTTCCAGAGCACAAGTTAGCCGAACTCTTATCTTGATGATCTACGCGGGCATATAAAGGAGAGAACCGAAGACGGAGACAATGACACATACTTAGGTACAAATATTAAAGTTCTCTGATTGATTCGCTCATTTCTATATATACAAGAAATCTTGTATTTTGGAAATCATGGACAATATGTAAAATTTCAAGAAAGGATAAAGTGTTTAAATGTGTTTGCTATCATTACTGTCACAATGTCCTTCTACTGCATTAAACAGAAATTGAGAGTGAATGCCTACATGGACTCTGTCATGTTTTATGCACTCAGGTCATATTTATACAGCTAAGAAGTACTTATAATCTTTTCAGGCAGCCCATTAGCATTTCTCCTTAGGTTTTTTTTTGTTTGTTTCCTACAAAAGGCACGCTGTTTTGTTTCTAATTCATCTGGGGATGGGGAAGGAAGGAAGCTTCAAATTCTTTAGATTGGAAAGATTTGACATGTGCTGTAGGTCTCCACTTCCTGGTAGCTTCTCAGCAGATGCCTCAGCCATGACTTCATTGAATTCCAGTCTGCAAATCTCTCATTTTGTAGGAATTCCCTTTATCTCTGCAAAGAGGCAGTGAAGTTTGGTTTCCTCAAGGCTCCTCTGATTTCCTCCCAGTGTCTCCAAACATCAACGAAGCACTCTAGGGCACTCCCATGTGACTCTCAAACAAAATAAAGAAGAATATGCAGTGAAAATCAGAATGGAATCACTGTACCTTCCCTCCCAACATCTTTTTAAAGGTCTATTGCATGATTAAAAGTTTACTGCATGATTATATGTGGAAAACTGCTCTAAAGCCTTGGAACATTGGAAAATTCATGCTGGAAAAAAATAAATGTAATTTAGGTAACAGAAAAATTAATACACCCGTTTAAAAAAATACTGGAATGCAACTACTCTGGTGAGGAGTACAATGACTGTATGAAGTACACAGAAAAAGGATGACAATAAATCCTTAAAGAATGACATCTTTTTAAAAAAGTGGTCACAAGCAAGGACCAGAAACAAATGCTGTATTTAGAGGGCCATTGGTTTGTGAAATCCTTGTGGGATGGAATTGTCCAACCAAAATCTATTAAAGAAGCATGGATCTCTTAGGCACCTATAAATATTTGTCAGTGAGGATGGTTAATAGACAAACCATCTGGTGCCCCTGATCTTCACAATTTGATAATGTCTGTATTGTTATTGCTCAAGAGATTTCTGTTGCATAAACCGACACTCAGTGTATATGCTGATGGAAAAGGAAGGTCCAAGCCAACTCTGAGAGCATTAAAGTGTGTGTGTGTGTGTGTGTGTGAGGGGAACAAGGAAACTCGTCTCCTTTGACAAATTCACAGTCCTTGGTTAACTTCTCATTAGCAGTCTGCTCACATCTCATTCCCATTAAGAGTATTCCGTTTTCTTTGTCTAAAGTGTTGAGTGGTTATGAATAGTAAGGATAGACTATCTGTAATTATTTTTTAATTATTAATGGTTTTGTTAGATCCTTTCACTTTTACATTACGTTTCTGTTAATGTAAGTTAAATCAAAATGTACTTCAGTTTCCAAGCTGTTCCCCAATGTATTTTTCATTCTTTCATAACACTACTTCAGATTTCTATAAGATGTCTGTGAGAAAGCTTGTCTTTCTGGAAACACCCTCCCCACGCTAATAGATTCAGGGACCGTTCTGTTCTGCAAACCCACTAGCCATAGCTTTAGTAATCACGAAATTTCTAAATTCCCAATAGGACTCAACGTCAGAATCACAATGCGTACAAAAGTCATTTGATATTAGCCAGTATCTTTAAACTAAACACAGGAGCATCAGCTCCATTCATAACCCCCTCCCATGAAGATCTTTTGGAACTTTATGAATCCGAAGATTCTCAATTAACTTGAAACGAAAGGAGAAAATGAGTGAGTCTGAAAGGAACAGATATCAGTGGCAGAAACTAATGTACTGGGTTTGTGGTCTAGCTATATACCTTGAAGAGTAGTGTGGTAGGAACAAATATTCAAGTAGTGTGCCTTAGGAAGATAATGAGAGAGACAGAGAGAGAGGGAGGGAGGGAGAGGGAGAGTTTCCCTGGAGAGAAGGGAAAAAAGTCTACCTTTTAATCAATTTTTCCATCACCAGCAGATTGGCACTTTCTGATGGGGCACTGTTCCTTCAGAGAAATGCTCCTGCCTTGTATTTACTAAGGGTCCTGATTTCAGATCTAGTGTTAGGCAACTCACACAAATTAGACTAGAGCCCCAGTGAGCAAAAAGAAGAGAAAATGGGAGAGATTTTTTTTTTCATCTTTTAACTACACAGAACACTCAGCCCCAGGGATTATTGTACCATTACAGTTGGTGACCTCGGAATTAAAAAAAAAAGTTACTAGATCAGCTCTGGGGATAAAGAAGGGGCACCTAGTGCAACATTTCTGGCTGAGGTCGGGTGCAGTCACCCCCAAGGAATCGACGAAGGAAACCAGATCTTAGCCCGAAGTATAAAGTTAACATACACTGCACTGAACACGAAAGCTACGAAAAATGACTGGATAAATTATGCAGAGGGATTTCTGGATTTCTTTCAAGTAATTAAGTTTCGATTTCTTGCATTTATTTTAGTTCCAGGAAGCGCAAGGCGCCATGGACTGCAAAAAGTCTTCATCGATTGTTCCAATGCCTTAAGTTTGATTTCGTGACTGGACTTAACTTTGGGAAGAGGTAAACACACGGACCAGGGAAATTCACTACGACAAACAATAACAGTTTCATCGGGGAAAGTAAACATAGGGGCGCTTGCTTGGGCACAGAACGCGGAGACCTGACCCCCTCCCCTTTGCACGGAGAGTGGGGAGGGGAGAAACAGGTGTGAATCTGAGTGAGTGTGCGTGAGTGTTGGCACTTGTGTGTGTGCATGCGTGGGTGTAAGCGTGTCTGTGTGTGTATATCCGTGCCTAAGAGTGTGATTCGCGCCCTGGAGCTCTGGGGAGTAAGAAGTTGGAAACGGAGGACTCACTCTTTCCCTCGGGCGGATGTTAATTTCTTGGCGCCGGTTGTGTTTGCTCAGAAGCTTGGTCGACGCCAGTGCTCGCCTCACTTCGACCTCAGTCAGCCTATCCGCCGGGATCGTGAAGGCGTCTAGGAGCTTTGCTAGCATCCAGCGGGCCTGGGGCTGGCGAGTCCCGCGTTCCCTCTTCCCAGTCAGCCGGCTTTATTTGAAATTCAGCTCCGCGCCTTTCCCTCCACCGGGGAAAAGGGAACCGTTGCCCTCCTTTTCTACCTTGCCTTTTCTCATCCTCTGGTCCCCTGCCCGGCCACTGTCCTCAGTCCAGAATTATCTAGAGAGTCCCACTTGGCTTGTCCGGCCACTACAGGGCCCTGGCCCGGGAGCCAATCTCTCCCTACCCTCAAAGTGCGCGCTCTCGAGCGCCAATGGCCCCGCTCCATTCGCCCTGCCAGGCGTTGTTGGGAGAGCAGGAGTTTGTGAGCCCGAATTTCGATCCAGCAGAGCCTGGGAACTGCCGGATGTAGAGGTTTCCGTAGACACTTGCTGAGTGCTTACAGCCGGAGGCGTTGAGAGTGAGAGTTAGCCAGGAAGGCACTGAGGCCAGAGTGCGCCCTCGCGCACGGGCGGTGCCTGGTAGCTTTGGGAGAAAGAGGTACTCCTTCCGACCTCTAAGGGAAAGGGACTTGGGACTCAGGGGGAGCCAGTGGAGAGAGAAAGTTAGAGACAAACACAAGAGCAGTGGTGAACTTGCTCGGAAGAGGAAAGGTGTTTGAGCAAAACGCACCCCTACTCCTCGAAATAGCCCCAGGGCCTAAGAAATCCAGGCAAGCCCTCCTCCCACCCCTTCCGCGCTGTAGCTGGGCTCTCTGGGCGCTCCCAGAGGGCTCAATTTCAGGGCTAATTTCCTCCTTCTCTTTTCTTCCTTGGAACAGCGGAGGCCATGGAGGAGTTTGTGCCCTAAGCTACAGAGTGCAGAGAGAGCTTAGGGGGTCGGAGTCTATTCAGATCCAGAGCAGACTGACCTTGAGAAGATGGGACGCGGGAGAATCCATCCTTTCTCCCTTTCCTCCCTCAAGCCCTAACAACCCGAGGTTCGGGATGGAGCACGAAAGGGGTCAGATCTGTCTTTTCAAAAAATCTTCCTTGTAATCCAACTCAATTCTGTTTGAAATGCAGAGAAATCACACTGCCCTTAATGGATTAAAATTTAATAAAACACATTAGGTCCAGTAAAATATGAATGCACTGCTTAAAATTTTAATAGTAAATTAGGTCCCAGATACAGGAGAGGAGACAGTGATTTCTCCTCTCGGGATGGCTGCGGGCTGATTTCAGGGCGGGAGGGGGTGCCTACTGCAGGGACCCCGCTGCCAGGGAGCTTGAGTGGAACCTCAAGCGATTCTTTGCCCGCGGGAGGGAAGTTGGTCACATCTATCGCATCTGGCAGCGATGGGACAGAAGCTATTGTCAAACAAAGAGGCTTGGCGAAAAGAAAGGCGCCCCTCTGGTAGTCACACACATGTGACACACATGTAGTTGATTCATTTTCTATTTCTCTTCTTACAGAGAAAAGAAAATCACTTCTCTGCTTTCAGTTTATTAGGCAGGTCTGAAGGTGTGCATAGGCACCAGGGCAGATAAATGCTTGGACATAAAAGTGTACGTGGAGGTCATATGAAGCAGATTCCCAAGGTTGGGCCATTTGCTGCTGTCCCTTGGGTTTATTCTCAACTTCCCTGTTGTTTAGATGGTTCCCGCTACCTGGGGGACTGGAGTCTTACTTCCTCAGAGAGCAGCTTCCACACTTGCCGGTGCACTTTGCAACACTGCCTGTGGGCAAAACCAAAATGGGTTTTATTGATAACACCGCAAAGAGCTTGGTACTCTGGACACTTCTGGTAGGAGAGATTTCAAGATTGCAAGTCGTGGTGACGAAGGAAGAATTGCATTTCCCCTCTAATACAACTTGATCACTGCTGTTCATTTTCTTATTGAGTGAGAAAAGGAGAAATCTAACTCTCACCTGGTTTTGAAAAAAAAAACTATGTGTTTTCCAAGAGGATGTGAATGCAGGTAAATATACTCTTGAATTGCTTTACAACTACATATTAATTTGTTTCACCTTGATAATTAGAATAAATAGCTCCCCCCTTTTTTGATCTGGAATTAGAGATACCATTGAGAAATATCAGAAAGATTTTTAAAAGTTGTGTTAAATTAATTCAGTGACATATAGATTTTAGACACCAGGAAAATATTCTCTTGGGAGTTGTCCTGCTTAAAATAGTTTTAATCACTAAACTTCATATCAAACAAAGTTTGTCCAGTCATTTCAACAGTGTCCTCTTTATTTCATGAATTTATTATACTATCTTATTTACCATATGAAGTGGTGACAAGTGTTTAGCATTTTGGAGATCAGTTGTCAGTTGCTATTAAAATCAAGATTAATTCATATTAACGATATGCATTTCTCAATACTCCCAGGTGACAACATACATTAAAACAACTATGGCAAGTAATTAAGCTCAATGAAGGGGGAGGGGACAAGGAAAGGTCCAAAACACCCCCAAATATTTGATTTTGCAATCCAAGTTCAGCTGACTGGTGCCATAATAACGCTTGGGAAACTCCTCAGGGTTGCTTTTCACTTTACATCTAATTAGGCACCTAATGAAAGAGAAGAATTTTTCCCCTTGTGGTTTTTTTTCTCCTTGATATTCTTATGCCTTTATTTAAATAGATAAACACATTGTTTATGAGGTGCAATACCCAAAAGTTTTTCCTATGATTCCCTTAGTATTATAATCTGGAAGAACTAGGTAGATGCACATCTTTGCCTTCTAGTTATTTTCCTCCTCCACTCTTACTTTTAGTCCTTTGGTTCTTACACAGTTCTGAGAGAGTACACACCAAAAATATTTTAATGGATTTCTTTTAGGTTTTAGAGATGCTCAACAGTTTATACTAATTAGATCATCCAAAGCCTTTTGAAGATTAAGCAAATTGGACAACCCTTGTTAATTAGAACATAATTTGAAGTTTGAAATTATATCATTGATGAAGTAGTCTAATTAATATGACGATATGTTAATGGACCAGTGAGACCCAGCAACACTGGAGTTTGGCTTGAACCTCTCCGACGTTTGCACAAAAATCCTCCCTCCTATACCGACATTAATAAAAGATTTCTATAGACTTCAGTCTTTCCACGATGACATACAATTTATAGTACACACAATGCATTAGCCCATAGTACTGCTCAATTTTTTCACTATTATGAAAACTAATAAATTCGTCAAGCTGAATTAAGCATACAAATCAGATGAGGCATAGCAGATTACACAGTGAAGCACAGTGTCTCCCGAGCCTAAATGAAATTTCAATCTAATAATTCCTTCCTGGCCCAGTCATAATTTGTTTAGAGATGTTGTTCTACTTCTTTCAAAGCGCTATTCGCACTATAATTAAATGATACTCAAGCCTTTAACTTTGATTTATTTCATTTCTCGAAGCTTGAGACAGTGAGAGCTGTACAATGTCACTTTTTTTTTTATTTCCTTGAAATTACCCTGGCTGTTGTTGAGGTAGAAATTAAACACCTAAGCATTTACTTGAACCGACCGGCGCAAGCCACATTCATTCATGTCAACACCTCTCTGCAGTCCCGTGTCCAGGCTTCTCTGGCCTTCTTCTCGGGAACACTGCTAGTAGGAATTCCCTTTGGCTACTATTTATTATTTTCCTCCACGTACGGGAGGAGGAAGGCAAGCCTCGGAGTTGCAAGGGGGTTAAGCACCATGGACAGAGCCCGTCGCGCGCCGTTTGCTTCAGCTTCCCTAGTACTCTGGCGACTCCCGAGGACTGTGCTCCCGACTTGAACCTGCTATCCTGCCCCGCAGAGGTCATGGGTGAACGAGAGACCCCCTACTTGCCACCGCCGGAGGGCTTCCAGGCGCCAACCACTCGAGGGCCCCCCTTCGCCACGCTCCTTGCCACTCTGTTTTGTCCCAGCCCGCGCCAGAGCCTCTCAGGCCTACCGCCTGCTCTCGCACCTGCTCGCCTTCCCCAGGCACCGGGTGCCTGCACCTGCTCCCAGCCACCCCCGTCCGGTTCGGGCCACCCGCGGGCTCTAGCGTGCGGGTCTCAGGGCCTTCTCCCCCTCGCCGGTACCCCGCTCCCTCTGCACTCTGGGGAGGCAGGTGACAGCCGTCCCTAACACCGAGAGAAGTAGAAGGAAGGTGATGTGTGTGCGCGCGCGCGTCTTGTTGTAGGAGAGTGCCTGCTTCTTTTACAACTGCAAATAAGAGTGTGTGTCCACTTTTAATAAAAGTGGTCCGCTCTGGGACAAAAGTGCGAGCAAAGTGTTGGCTAAAAATAGGCTCTCTCTGCACGGAGCGGCTGTGGAAATGAAGATAAGTGGAGCTCGTGCCAGCCCCTGAGGGCGTGTGTGTGTGTGTGTGTGTGTGTGTGTGTGTGTGTGTGTATTCGGGTGGGGAGGACTTTTTGTAGCACATGCGCTCTGTGATCTCTGGCCCTGCCCCTCGTCAGTTGCCCCTTCCTTCTTTGATTGTGGCTAATGAAGAATAATAAATCCAGTAGCAGGGTTTGCCAGTGGATCCGCCCAAGACCTAACTCACACTGAACTGGAGACAGGGAGGAGGAGAAGGAAGATCCGGAGGAAGAGAAAAGAGGGTGGAGAGGAGTGTCTGTCGGCGGTGGTGGTGGGGGGAGTACCCGGGGGCCTGGCGGGCACCGGGTGGGGGGAGTCGCATGCGCAAAGGCGACGGGAGCCGGCTCCTCCGCCGTCCAATCCGCTGAGAGCAGTGAAAAACCGAGTGTCAGAGAAAGCCCTGCAGCCCTGTCGACCCCAGGTCTCTTCGGCACCAGGCACCCGCCGGGCGGAGGGGGCGCAGAGCCAAGCGCCAACCACTGCGCGTACCAGCCGGAAGCGCGGAGCAGCACGGAGCATCCAGGTCCGCGGCAGGGTCCGCGTTCTCGACACTGTGGTCGCGAGCCCAGGATTGGGGTCACCCGAGCGGCAGGGAGGGGCGGACCGAGTTGGGGGCGGAGGCCTGCAACTTAGCAGTAAGCGGGAGGCGGGGGAGGCAGCCAGGTAAGAGGCTTTCGTTGTAGCCTAGGGGAAAACTCAGCCGAGGCCGCTTTGGCCCGCAACTTTATTTAGTAGTTTCTTTTCCTGGCGAGGCGTATACTGGGCTCAGGAAGCCGGAGGGGCTGGAGGTCGGCTGTTAGGTAGGAACTGCCCAGCGACTGGAGCGCAGTAGGTCTACCCAGCGGGTCTACTGGCCAACCCGGTAGAGTTGAGCAGGGGACCGCTCTAAGTGAGTGCGGTGGGGCGCGGGGAAGGGACAGCGGCGTCAGCGCGCGGGCGGGGGCAGGAAGGGGAGGCGGAGGCCGCGGGGAGGGGAGCGGCGCGGGGAGCGGGAGGGGGGAGTCAGGAGAGCAGAAAGGACCAAAGCCTGGAGGAAGCCAAGAGGGAGCAGGGGCGACGCTAGAATCCGAGCAGGAGAAACCGGCGCTTCCAGGCAGGGGAGGGCGGAGGCGCGCGGGAGGGAGGAAGGGCGGGGTGTGCGGGGGCAGGCGCGGGGAGAGGGGAGTATAACTCTGCGGCCGCGAACAGCGGGGGCAGTTTCGGGCGCCCAGGTTCTGCAGCCAGCGCCAAGCGGAGCCCAGCATCCGCTCAGACTGACCTCAGTAGCCAGCGGTGGAGCGCGTAGCCAGGGCCAGGCGCGCAGAGCTCGGAGCGGCGGCGAGTGAGCACAACTTTGCATCGCCCTTCCCCGCTTCGGCTCTCGCCCAGCACTTCTCGGGAGGGTCCCAGCAGCCGGGGCCAGTGCGTGCGCCTCGGACCGGCGCCCGAGCGGGCGGGGAAGATGATGATGATGTCCTTGAACAGCAAGCAGGCGTTCAGCATGCCGCACGGCAGCAGCCTGCACGTGGAGCCTAAGTACTCGGCTTTGCACAGCGCCTCGCCCGGGTCCTCTGCACCCGCGGCGCCCTCCGCCAGCTCTCCGAGCAGCTCGAGCAATGCTGGCGGCGGCGGCGGGAGTGGCGGGGGCGGCGGAGGCCGGAGCAGCAGCTCAAGTAGCAGTGGCAGCAGCGGCGGCAGCGGCGGGGGCTCCGAGGCGATGCGGAGAGCGTGTCTTCCAACCCCACCGGTGCGTATTTCTGCATAATCACCGCTTAAAGGCACATTTTGACAGCCCCCTTTATCTGCTTGATGTTTTTTTCATGTCTGCACAGCAAATCACCCCACACCTCCAACCAGTTTTCCCCCCTCTCTCTCGCTTATGTATTCAGCGGGTCTTTCCTTTCATATTAATTTTTATGACCTGGAATGTTGCCTTTGCGCGTGTTGTGTTGTGTTGTGTTTGCAGGCTCACTTTCCTCCTCCTCGTGCACTCTTGGTTTCTCTCCGTGGCTTCCCTCCTCTCCTCCTCACCCGCTAGTTTCAGGATTATTATCATCATTATTACTATTATTATTTTAACGTTCTGGGAATGTTGTAGGCGCGGCGGCGGTGCGGAGCGCTGGGCCGGAGCTTCCGGAGAGAGTGCGCACAATTCCCTGCTGAGAGTAATGTGTGCCTTTTACTTGCAATTGCAGAGCAATATATTCGGCGGGCTGGATGAGAGTCTGCTGGCCCGCGCCGAGGCTCTGGCGGCGGTGGACATCGTCTCCCAAAGCAAGAGCCATCACCATCACCCGCCCCACCACAGCCCCTTCAAGCCGGACGCCACCTACCACACCATGAATACCATCCCGTGCACGTCGGCTGCCTCCTCTTCGTCGGTGCCCATCTCGCATCCGTCCGCGTTGGCGGGCACGCACCACCACCACCATCATCACCACCATCACCACCATCAGCCGCACCAGGCGCTGGAGGGCGAGCTGCTGGAGCACCTGAGTCCCGGCCTGGCGCTGGGTGCCATGGCGGGCCCCGACGGCGCCGTGGTGTCCACTCCAGCTCACGCGCCGCACATGGCTACCATGAACCCCATGCACCAAGCTGCTCTCAGCATGGCCCACGCGCACGGGCTGCCCTCACACATGGGCTGCATGAGCGACGTGGACGCCGACCCCCGGGACCTGGAGGCATTCGCCGAGCGCTTCAAGCAGCGACGCATCAAGCTGGGGGTGACCCAGGCCGATGTGGGCTCCGCGCTGGCCAACCTCAAGATCCCCGGCGTGGGCTCGCTCAGCCAGAGCACCATCTGCAGGTTCGAGTCCCTCACTTTGTCTCACAACAATATGATCGCGCTCAAACCCATCCTGCAAGCGTGGCTGGAGGAGGCGGAGAAGTCTCACCGTGAGAAGCTCACCAAGCCGGAGCTCTTCAACGGCGCGGAGAAAAAGCGCAAGCGCACGTCCATCGCGGCGCCAGAGAAGCGTTCGCTGGAAGCCTACTTCGCCATCCAGCCGCGGCCCTCCTCCGAAAAGATCGCCGCGATCGCCGAGAAGCTGGACCTTAAGAAAAACGTGGTGCGCGTCTGGTTCTGCAACCAGAGGCAGAAACAGAAAAGAATGAAATATTCCGCGGGCATTTAGGAGACCCACTTTAGGCCTCTCCAGGGACAGGCCCCCTCCTCGTCTCCCCCACCCCCACCCCTCCTGCCTCTTTTCTTTCCATTTTTCGCGGCCAGAGAACAATTCCAGTAAATGTGAATCCAGAGAAAGCGAGGATTGGAGAGCGAGCGAACGCGTGAGCTACTGAGCCCAAGCCCGGTGAGAATGTGAAACGATTTCTCAAAGAAAAGAAAAACAAAAGAAGGGATTTGTCAAGTTGTAGCAAAGTTGTCCCTTTCGACCCCACCCACTCGGAAAAGGCACCTCGGCCTCTTCAGAGGAAGTCTGGAGCTGGCTGTTTGCAGGAAGGCAGACGAGACAGCCTTTTAAAAGGCCCCCAGAATGATCAAGTAAGATTTGTTTTTATTCCTAAAGACGTCACCCTTGTTCAAGTTTAGAAGTTACACTTTGCAGCTATTTTTCAGAAATAGAAATTGATTCAGGACTGCAACTTTAAACTAGAGTTGATGCTTAATGTGATAGAGACATCTCTAAAGTATTTTGAATTAAAAAAAAAGATGGCAGATTTTCTGCATTTACACTGTATATTATATATATATTTTTATTGTGGTTCTTACCCCCTTCTTCCTTCTCTGAAGTGTTAATGCTTAAGAAAGGAGTTGGCCTGCTGTGTTCACTGATCTTGAAAGCTATTATTAGATTACTGCTGAACAACCCTCTGTAAATTATTAATTTATCTCTCTAGCAACTTAATTTGTGCACATTCTAATTAATTAAACTTCTTTAGTCTTAACAAACAGGGGGGGAAGTATAGCTAGTGAAGTTAAAATTTTTTTATGTTTAATGAGTTTACTGAATTTATACAGTTTTCCTCTTATACTGTGTTCCTTTTGGCCCATCTGTATATTCTCACTTTGAATGAAGATTGTTTTTTTCTTTGTTTTCACTGGTAGTGTTCTGATTTGTGAGTCAATACTCAGTAATGGATGTCTTAACCGTGTAGACCTGATTCACTGTCCAAAGTATTGTTTACTTTGTTACATATTTAATGGGGATTCCCACACTGTCCCTGCTACACATGCACTCTCTCACTCACTCTTACACACACACACACACACACACACACACACACACCTCTAATGGAAGAGAAGTCAAGCAGTTGGAAGCATGACTATGATGCATCATTTTCTAGCTTTAGGTGCATTTGTCACTTGGTGTTTGCCCTTCCAGATTTTAAGATTTCACCAACGTATTTCAGTCTTCTAGTTTTCAATTGCTTTGTGGACTACATTTTAACATTTACAAGAATTCTTCCTCCTTCCGTTTTTCCTTTTGGAGGTTTGTTTGTAGAAAAACTAATTTGAACTATAAGAAAGACAGTGCACTGCTTTGTAAATTCACATTGTTTGGTAGAATTCTTTTGGAACAACAAAAAAATTAGGTACATGATGACTGGTACCTTATCTATTGTAAATATTTCATTCAAAATGATGCACATATAGATATATTCTTACAAATTTTGCTGTATTGCTGTTCCATTTAAGGCTCTCTGAAGTCTTGAATTCTGTATATGACCTGGTTTCTTGTTTTTGTTAATAGATGGTTTATTTACTATGGTAATGTACTAAGTTATTTTTGGTGTTGTTTGATTGTCTTTCATTGAAGAGATGATTTTAATGTTTTATTGGCAAAGTATGCTGCTTTTTCATTAAAATATGCTATTAAAATTAAATGGCTTTTAAAATGTGATGCTGTTTTAAATCATTTACATGGGAATTATTTTGATGAGGGATTTTTTTAAAGCAGAAACCCATTTTGATGGTTTATTATGCAGTGATTGTTGCCAAAGTTTGACTTGGATTTAGTGGAGGGTGTTTCTCTAGGAAAGTAGAAAACAACAGGGTTTATAATAGCCAAGCTCATCTCACAAAGTGCTTTGCTTTTCTGGGCAGATGAAGTCACAACATTTGGCTCCAAATACCTCACTTGGAGTTCTTTTTCCAGATTGGCAAAATTCTGTGAAGAGAATCTTTATGAGCAGAGATATTGCATAGGTAAAGGGAAGAAGGGAGCTCAGTTCAGCTCTTAGCAGCACTGGGAGACTGGGTGTGGCAAATGTCAAGGCCTGTTTGGGGGAGTGGGACACCCTGGTTGAGGCCTGGGGGATAGCCCACTATACTTCTCAGTCCAGTCATCACTCCTAGAGAGCAGTGCTCCACAGTCAGAGCAGGAAGTACCTACGTTACTGGGTTATGAAGTAAAGCATCTCTCTCTCTCTCTCTTTTTCCATGGCCTTTAAGGAAACTCACATTCTGTAAGAGGCAGAGTGGGGCTGAGGAAAAAATCTTAGGTGGTTAGGGAAGCAAAATTTTGCCCCCTCTCTATGACTCATCCAGACACCAAAGTTGGTGACAGCCTGTCTACTAGTGTTTTGACACAAAGAAATTCTGCCCATTTGACACATCAACTTTTCTTTTTCTGATCCTAGTTTCAAGAAACCTCCTCACCAATTTTAATAATTTTCAGACTTCTTACGACAGTTGGGCAACACATTAAGTTTTTAAAGTCTTTTTTCCCAGGAAAGCTCTGGTTTAGATATTTATATTATTTCTGTGAAATTAATATGATTAAAATATCATATTAATTATAGGTCCAACAAGAAGGAGGAAACAGGCCATTCTCCATGGGTAATTCTGCTACCTGAGATGTTACCCCTCTAATATGGAACTGTCTTGGAATATTTCTTATTTTGAGGATGAGGTAACAAAATATCCCATGTGCCAATGAAAACTGTTACAGTGGCTCAAGTTGGAACTAAGTGTGGTTGTAAAATTGATTATGACTTTCAGAAGTAACAGAAAGAGTTGTGAAAGGTGGAAGGATAATGGGTGAAAGGACTTATTTCTCTATAACTGAAATAAAAAAGATAACCAAAAGAACAAAATTCATATGTCCATTTAGAAATAACGAGATATACTGCAAAGATATCTAAGGAAATATAGAAAGTTGTGAAATTTAAAAGAAAAAAATTGTAATCCCATATATAGTGATATTGATGGCTTGATTTTATTTCTGTGTTTTGAAGGCTGAATGCCCCATTTCTCCACTTTACCGCCTATTATTAGATTCAATTTTCCTGAAAGTCTTTTCAGCCTACCTTCAATCTCACTGTAATAGGTACTGATTTCAGCACCACGGATAGTAACCACATGAGTCATTCTTGCTCCAACACGTTTGACTGTACAGTTCTAGCCAGTAGGAGAACTTTCTGCTTGCTTACTTTTTCTTGAGTGGAGGAAATGAATTAAGTGGCTTGAATATATAGCAAACCAGACTTCTGATCTAGGATAAAAATTATCTTCAATAAAGAACACCTCCTTCTTCCTATAAGTAGCTGTTATCTAGTGTGTGTTAGGAGAAAGGGGAGTCAGTTAGGGGAAAGACAGATAGGTGTGCTTGTGTTTTCTTTCTACAAATATAACATTTTTAAATGAAGAGAGGAATCTGGTAAAATAGTAGAAACTTAGAAATATAATGGATAGAAATAACATAGGTGTTCTTTTTAGTGCATTTTGAAATATATGATAGCTTCCGTGTTGCATGTTTGTCCTAAGTTTTTGTAAGTAAAGTGACAGAAAAGCAACTATCCATTTACTTCAACAGTTGAGTGAAGGCCTATATTTACTCCTTCATTCATCAAGTGTTCTTTGTCTCCTGTGTTCCTGGACTTTTACAACTATCACATTTTAAGTTCATCTTCTTTATGTTATTACAAGGGTAAAAAAACTTGCTTGCCTACAAAATGGAAATTTTATCTATTATTTAAACCTGCTTAAGTATGCTTATTTTATGAAAAAGTGGAATTTTTAAAAGAAATGTATTCTGAAAGTTTTCTATTAATGATAGTTATAGAGAAATACCAAAACAAAGGGATTTGAAAAGAAGAGGCTTGGTCTTAAAGACAAAATTAAAGGTAAGACAAGAAGGAACTCTGTACAAATTGTTGAGAAATGTCCATTTGATATTGGCTTTCAAAATACTCAGATGGATAAATAGCAGATTGTGCCTGATGATCCTTGTCATATTAATCAAATCTAATGGCATTCATGACTCATTTCCTAATTTTTTCTCCTAAGGTACACAATGACTATTTTATTGGAAAAAAATATTTTATGAATTGACTTAGCCACATACCTAGCCTTCCTCAATCTGATGTTTCAGAACTATGTAGTTTATTTTCTTTTAACTTCTTTAATGGCAAATGATCCTATTTTTTTTGGTTCAATGGGTAATCATTTAAGTCTGAAATAGAAAGGAGTAAGTGACTCCTTAAAGTGGAAAGGAGAATAGCAAAGATTGTTAAGGCCTGGTTGATAGCTAAGTACAATCTATACCAATTGGATAATACTATTATCCAGAAAGAGTGCAACTTTCTTTTGATATTTGACATTAAATCAGTTGGTCAATCCTTTATAGATTGAGTTTCATTGACACACAGCTTGGGGAAATATAATGGAAATATGAAAAGGAAATGAAGTAACTGGGCTTTATGTTCAAAGGAACCCTATCCTAACTTCTAGAAAATGTATTTTAAAAATAAATAACAATATATAACTAAGTCATTTACTATCAAGGAGAGATTCTAGATTTTCATTTTTGCCAAGAGAACTGGAATTTTGGGGGTGGGAGTAAAAATACTTTATTTTAAACTTTAAATGAATCAATTCATAATTTCATCTGTTGGGGCAGCTCTTTAAGAGTTGGTGAAAAAAGGCATTAAAAAATTCGCTTGATCTTAAAAGGCATATTATTCAGAGAATGAAGCTCAAATTTTTCTAAGCAAGCTATGACAGTAAGTTTAGAAATTCATCCTTTCAATTGTTTGGCAACAACAATTTATATTTCTAGGTAAATGGTCTACATTATAACTTAAAACTGCACTTTACTTTTCATTTGATCTTAAGGAGAGGGCCTGCAACAGAAGAAAAAAAAGAAGTTGGATTGGTATCCTGGTAGGACAAAAAGGAAGACAAAGGTTCCTGGATAGTTATGATGATAGAAATGTTTCTGAAGTCTACATTTGTCAGGAGACAGATTTATGACAATGAGGAAAAAATCACTAAATTTCCCCCTGCTTTGCTCCTTTAAAAGAGCCATTCCCAGTCCTGAAAGGCTATTATGAGCGAATTAATAAATTACACAGCGAATTATTAAATCCAGATAATTACAAGGAATAAGTAAGTAATCATTAGTTATCTCAGCTAATTACTGTGGGTCACAGCCAGCCGGAATGTGAAATCCTCCTCGGGAATTGAAATTAACTTTGCACAGTGAGTCTCTGCTTGACATCCCCAGTCTGTAGGCACATGGCAGCTCCCTTGTGAGCCAGTCTTTCTATTTAACTTGGAGAGAATAGAAATAAAATTAAGTGGCGATGTGATAATAGGAAGCTGCTCAGAAAGCAAACTGTGGGTTTTACTCTGCCTGGAGATGAAAACCTTTATTTATACCAGTTTCGATTTTTTTTTGAAGTACCCTTGTTGAGACAGGCTTCCTGAATACACCCCCCCCACACACACACCCCTAGTCCTCTGGTGTGACAGATAAGTAGCACAGGAAGAAGGCTCAAGAAGAACAAACGGTTTGAGGTGTGTGTGTGTGTGTGTGTGTGTGTGTGTGTGTGTGTGTGTGTGTGTGTTTGGGGGCAGCAGTGAGAAAGAAAGAAATAAAATGAAAATATTTCACCCTGCTTTCATCTCACACAGTGGAAAGGCTGTCAAAAAGTGCAGCCTGGTCTAATAATCTGTTTGTTTTGTTTGGGTAACAATATGCTTTCATCGTGCCACGGGAAGAACCAGCTTTGTGCAAATGTTGTCTCTCGTTGATCTTTCACCAGATGCTTCAAGAACTGATGTCACCTTCCCACACCCCCCGCCCCCCGCCCTGCCCCCCCACCCTCAGCATATAGCATCACTTTCTGAAGCCAGTCTCCACTACCCTTTCTCCCTCCACTTCCATCAACAACCTCCTCCCCACCCCCAGGCCTTCTCAAAGGGCCGAGAAGACAGCCAAGCTCCAAGCCTGTTGGAAAGTGGGAAATGTATCTGTGTGATAAAGTATGTGCATCACAGGGCTAGGAAAGACTGGACATACGAAGAAAACTGCTGTTAATATATTAAAATGAGGGGGGAAATCTAAGAGCTCTTTTTTTTTTTTTATCAATTGCAATTAGATGGACAGTCTTTCCGTTCATTCCCTGCTCTAGTCTGGGATGATAATAAAAATTTAATGAAGCCTGGGACGAGCAGAGAGCTCTGTCTAGGGACCGTGGAATAGAATATTTTAACTGTACATTTATACCAACTGTCTGGCTTCAAAGACGTGACTGCTTTTAATCTCGAATTAGAAAACCACAGACTTGAAATTAAATATTAGATACCCTCGGATTCCCTTCCTTTCTGAAATATTGTCACGACTCTGTTTTCCTCCACTGGCCTGTAACACACATATCTTAGGTCTCCAATTACATTTCCGTGAATAATAGATGGCTTTGATAGGGTGCAGTATTCTGGTGCTTTTGTTGTTTTTTTTTTTTTTAATAGAGTTAATGCAATATTAATTGGCTGTAGATGTTATAAGAATGCACAGCCCCCTTTTCAGGAACAAATCGATGAGATAGGGATGTGAGAGGGAGCGAAGGCGAAGGCTTTCCCCAGCCTAAGTCACTTCTTTGTGGAGGGGACCTTCTTAGAGCTTTGGGTAAGTGAAGGGGCGCCTTGAGTTCCTCCCAGACCGGGGTTTGCGGTCTCAGCAGCCAGGAGCAAGGGCTACCGGTGTGGGCAGAGGTAGAGGTGGGGAGCGGTGAGAGTGAGAAGCAGGACATGGGGACCGTGATCACAGAGAGGCCTTCCTCTCTGCTCAAGGCTAGGGCTTCGTGCTCGCCTGGCCGGCTCTGGCGGTGCGGAGGAACCGAGATCTTCGCACCCACCAGCTGGCTTCCCACCACTTTGTACCCACCGGTCTCGGGTTGCCTGCCAGCCCCAACTCCCCTCTCCTCCAGTTCGGGGTGCAAGGTGCTGAGAAACTGGTTGGGAGGGGGCGAGTGTTAGAGCCACAGTGTTAGGGAGTGGGGAGCAGAGCCGCCCTCCCAGCTGGACGAGCTTGCCCTGGCCCCGCATGGCCCCTAGAGCCTGGGGGTGTCGGGGGGGCGGGCGGGTAAGAGCCGCCTTACCAGGCGCGCAGCCAGGAACCTGCGAGAAAAGGATGCCCGGGCTCCTCGCCCCCTTGCATTTTACTAATCACGTCTATTTAAATTCTAGCGCGGTCCGCCGCGCTCTCACCGGGAAAGCTCTGGAGAACTGGACCCATCAATTATTCTGAAAAAATCCCAGACTACGTGAGGCTTCCAGCCTGCGGGAGGGAGGCGGCGGGAGGAGGTGGAGAACCTAGCCCCTGCTCCTCACCCCTCCTCTCCGCCCTCCCCAGCGCGGATCCCTCGGTGGACACTTAACTTCAGGGTTCTGGGGCCCAAAGGAGCGGGCGCGCCTTCTGAGGGTTTGCGCTCTGTGGACCGGGGAGAGGAGGTGGTGGGTGTAGGCTGAGACCTGGCCTCGCCTTTCGTTCCACCCGCGTGGAAAGGTTTCGGTCCTGTGCAACCAGATCAAATGGATCACGGTTCTCTGGGCGGCTACTCGCTTCAGCGTCTACCGCCACACCCCCTCCTCTCTTTCGGCCGGGTCACTAATGCGGGCAGGGTCGTTGAGGGCTGCTGGGCACGGAGCAGTCTCTGCTCGGTCTCCTTTTACTCCACAGGCCTGCAAGGGTGAGACCTTGGGGACATTCTAGTTCAGAAGCCTTTTAGGAACCGCGATTTAAAGTCCTCTAGCACTCCCCCCTCGCTCCACACCCCCCAATTCAGGCTCCAGGATGCCCCGAGGCCGAGCGCGAGCCGAGCGCGCAGGGGACGCTCAAAAAGAACGTGTTCGCTCTAAAGTAGGGAGGCGGGTAAGCCGGGCTGGTAATTACTGCCCCCGCCCAGCCTCACCCACCCCGCACCTCCGCTCCGGCTCTGCAGCCATTACTCCAGCTGTCACTCGGCAGAAAGCGAGAGCCCTCCTCCGTCCCCAGACCTCGCCGCAGCCATCGGAAACCTTCCCCCCAGACACCCCCTCCCTCCCCCAGGGTCTGAGTTGTGGATCTTTAAAATTTAGGCATAATTTTTCATAAACCTCTTTCCCCCAAACCCTCCCATTATCTAGGCCCTGGGAGCATATTCAGAGTCTTATCTGTGTCTACTGGTGAGTTTTGTTTTTTGTTTCTGACGGGCAGGTTCTCTTGTGGTTTCCAGGTTTCCCTGAGTAATGGAAGGCCGCAAGAAAATCAGAAGTCTGTGTCCAATATTTTTGAAAGAAGCCAATTGGCTTTTGGAATACTTGTAAGATGCCAAAGTGGTCCTGGTAATCAATGAGCTTTGATTAAAAAGAATAAAACAAACAAGCAATTGATGGGCTTGTAAGTGATTGACAGGCATAAGTCCACATCTTCTGCATGCGTGCCTGGGGCAGTGTGTTTTCCGAAGGCCTGTGTGACTGGGAGGTTGGTGGACTCGCTGGGAGATGGAGGGTTAATATACACTGGGAGAGAAAGTCCCACTTTCTCAGTGGGCCTCTGGGGCTTTGCTAACTGGCAGTCTGCATCTCTGTGCGTTTTGGTTAAAGGGGTGGAAGCTCCCTGATTTCTAGAGTGGGGCCTTGGTTTGGGGAATTATTGGCCTAGTGGTGTAAGGGGTTGGTAGTGGAGGTGAGGGAAGACAGTAATCCCTTTGGGCGTGGGGGGGTGTGTGTCACCTTATGCTTCAAGTTCAACAGCAGGACAAGGGTCCAGATATGGTGTAAGGATGTAAGGGTAGACTTCGCAGGAAGGCCCCCGACCCTCGCCCAGAATCGTCATCACCTTTTCTGTTCCAATCCTAGATGAACCAAATCACTTTGCAGCGTGGGGAGCCACACCTCCGTCCAGAGTACCCCGAGCCTCCGCGGGCTTGGCCTGAAGCCACAGATCGGAAGAGAAGGAGAGATCCTCTTTTCCTGGCTTCTTGTCATCCAGCAACACACACGTAGCTGGACATTCACAAACCAACACAGAGGTACACTCAGACCATTCCCTGGGGCCCGCATGCCTTGGTGAAACTTTTCAAACTCACCCAAAATCTTTCCTTCTTAGTCTACCCAAGTCACGCGATTCCCCTAGGAAGATGCTCCAGACTCCCTGCGGGCCTCTTTCAGAGTCTCGACAGGCTCTGACCTTCTACATGCCACAGGTGTCCTTCCTGCCTAGCCTGCCTTGGCGTGGAGCTCAAATATGGTGTCTTGGGGGCAGCGTTTCCGGCTCCGCGGGTGAGGTGGGGCGGAAACCGTCTGTAACTCCCAGGAAGATCGCGAGGACCAGGCCGGCGGAGGCTGAGCTCAGCCGCGATGGGGAGCCGGAATTAGATCAGGGGTCCCTGCGAAATCAGAGTTCGGTGCTTCAGGCTCCGGACTCTCCCGATTTCAGCATGGCTTTCAAACAGGGTGGCCAGGCTCACCGGTTGGGTTATTTTGATACCACCTTTGAGGTTGTAACTAACAATGCTACTTCTTTACCTGGAACCGGAATGAAGGCAACCGCTTTCTCCACTTCCTCCAGAATTGCTGGTCTTTGGGGGTAGAGGTGGGGGTGAGTGGAGAAGAGAACTCAAGCCCTGGCTGCCCATCTAGGACTTCTGACACCTTCTGAGAGGAAAGTCATTTTTGAGGATGTGGGGCTCACATCCCTAAATTAAGTCTCTAGCTTTCGCGAAATGGTCCCGAATGGATTAGTTAAGAATCGCTTGGCAACTTCCTCTTTCGTCAACTTTTCACTTTGCAGCCCTGAGAGCTTTTAATTACAGTCAGTATTGTCAGAGGGGCCCATTCTTCCATTTCCTAAATAATTTCATTGATTTTCCCTCTGCCCTCATGCTGCTTTCTTTTTCAATAAGATTTATCCCCTTCCGCCCCCACCTCCCCATCCCCCCCTCCCTCCCCGCGAGTGAATTCACTCAGAGTTTGGGAGGTGAACAGGGAAAAAGAGGGAATTTCGGGGGAGATGGGTGGTTAATGCGAGATGATACCTACCTCTCCCTGGGGAGAGGAAAACATGCAGAGTGACCACATCTGGTCTGCCTTCTCCCTATGTTAGACAGCGTCGATGCCCCCAAAAGAAAAAGGAGCCATAATACCATAGAAAGGGCACATCACAGGGAACCATACCGGCTCCATTTAGTCAGGTATCCTCCATGCGTCTCCAGAAGTGGAAGTACTACATGTAGCTGGGAATTACTCTTGATAATATGAGCTCATTCATTGTAAATAAAAATCATAAAATTCCCTAAAGGTGACATGAATTATCCATTCGGAGGAGGAGAACAAAGTGGAAGGAGAAACGTTTTTCTGAGCTGAAATGTGCCAAACATCACTTGCCATTCCGAAAAACCCAGCAATTTTCCCTCTCACAACCCAGTGAGATGAGAATTCTGCAGTATTGTGACTCATTTTGCTGGTCCCATAACTCCAAGTTTTATTTTTCAAAGTTAGTTTTTACCACCCAATTCTGCCATCACACAGAGCATCCGACAGCCAGTGGAAAACAGAGGGGAGCCGGATGTTGCTGGCAGACAGAATGAGAGCTGAGGCTGCTCTTTCTGCTTTGCTCCCATTGCTACAGAATCCTATACTGGTGGGTAGAGGAAATGTCCAGAGGTTTCCTGCATGTCCCTTTAGCCCTTGAGGTGTGTGTGACTGGAGAGGAGGGTTAGAGGGAAGAGTAGACAGACTTAATGGAAGATGAGAACAATCATATTTATGGTGCCCCCATTTAAAACTACTTCATAACTCAGTAATGAGGGTGAGAAGCATCCCTACTCTCCACCATTTACTCCTGGCTAATAGCTATCAGTTACTGCAAGATAAAATGATTTAATCAGTCTAGGAGGAATCTCTTTTAACGCTCAACCCATCACCCTTCCATTTTCCCCTCCCCTGCCCGTTTGTCATTGCTCTCATCTCTCAAATGGCTTGGATGAGGAAATCTTAGAAGCTGGTGTCACCGGTAGAAATAGTTCCCTTGTTGAGGCAGGATTTCTGTTTTAACTTGAACACTGCCTAAGAGTTGCTTATAAAAAATGACCCCTCCCCCAAATCCACATTTATCTGGTGTGTGTAAGACAGAGAAAACTGCCCTGAGATGCAGTAATACTTGACTTCCCTGCAGCAGAAAGGCTGAGGTTTTCCTTTTTTTGTAATTTTTGTTTTCTTGACTTGTTGGAATAAATCATTGACAAGCTAGAGTTCTCTGTTTTTTCAGGTTTTGCAATCTCCCTCTTACACAAACTTTTTCCCCTCTTGTTCAGGAAAGGATGCTATTCATGAAACCGCTGCCAGTTGTAACTGTAAGCAATCCCAGCCTTAAACATGACATCCACCCCAGCTGACACCAAGCAGATGTGATAAAGAAGAAACTGGACACAGGTGACACCATCTTAGGGTAACTCTTCTTCCAGGCTTTATATGAACCACCAGAGCAGGAATAGCCTGGAAGGAAATCAATTTGTAGAATCAGTCCCCAAACCCTTTATTCATTCTGATGACTTGAGACTTAACACTTACAAAGTGGAGGCTCAGAAGAGAAATAAACAAACAAACAAAAAACAAAGCCCCAAAATGTTTCCTCCATTTTAAATTGGTTAGATATTACAGTTCCTCTGATCTTTCCTGTCTGAGCCCCTTCTGCTCTCACATTCTTTTCCACTCCCCTTCTTCGCACCTCGTCATCATTTCCCCCCTCATCCCCTACTCCTCTTCCCCCTCACTTTCCTTCTCCCAATCCCTTCCTGTTCCCAGCATGCTCTTTGGAGAACTTGAGCTGCATGCAAAGCTGGGAATGAGTGCTCAAGCAATTTCACAGTGAGAGGATTAAAAACAGTGATCACTAGCGCTTAGATCTCAGTAGAGTGGACTGTGTCTTTGAAGATGATGCAGGATATGTGTTTAGGGAGCATATAAAATGGAGAATTGGGTCCCAGTGTAGGACAAAGTTATGACTGGGCATATGTCCTGGGCATCTTGGTGGGTGTGAGGTACAGGTCTAAGGGAGGTGAGTCTCGATGCTCTTCTTTTGTGAACCTCTTTAACCATGTGGAGGAGATGCCAAGGACGTTTTTACTCTTTTGGTTGAAGAAGAAGCACATGTGAAGTCTAGAAGCTATCATATTTACTGCCTAAACACACTGACTTTTAGATGGAAATGCCATCAGTTGTCCCTGCCCAGTTCTGTTGCAGATCTATTAATCATATCCATGAGGATTGCCAAAATGGCAGGGCTCTCTTCGCTTTTCAGTTTATACAGAACAGAATCATTTACATAAAGTCCTTAAGGCAAATAACTGTTGGGGCTCTAATTTATATCTGATCGAAAATTAGCCGTCATTATGCGCTCCATTAGCAGCGTCTTTAATGTGCTTCTAAGCACCATTTGTCAAGCGGCTTGTTAATATCCTTCAAGTCTTTAAAGTTGAGAGCTCATTAAAGAGTGCGCTCTGTTATTGATGTAATTTAGATGAGTTTGGGAGAGCAAGTACACCATGCCTTGAATGGGCAACCTCCAGAAGCCAGGGCAAAGGGGCATGTGGTGACCAAGTTCACTATTAATAATTTCCCAGAAGCCTTTGTGCTTTCTTGACAGAAGGTCTCTGGGTCATGCAAAGGTGTTTTTGAAGCCTCACTCCCTAACTGTTTCTCTGGGAAGGTGTATGTTTGTCTTCAATGTTTCATTTTATTTCTTATCAGTTCACTGAATCTTATGAGGTTTGGCCAGTGTGAAAGAACGGGCTCCAATCTAAGATCCTTTATGAGAGAATTTGCCAGTTTTCCTTTCTTATTTCTTCATACCTCCATTCCTCACTTATTGCCTAGCTGTTTACCTCCTGAAGTTCTGCCCTTTATTCCACAAGGTGGAGGAAGTAAATATCTATTGAGAAAACCATAGGCCTAAAGACAGAGATACTG
The DNA here is from genome assembly GCF_054371585.1 of Giraffa tippelskirchi. Taxonomy (NCBI): domain Eukaryota; kingdom Metazoa; phylum Chordata; class Mammalia; order Artiodactyla; family Giraffidae; genus Giraffa; species Giraffa tippelskirchi. The sequence goes on from NC_137285.1 coordinate 56,282,686, forward strand.
CCCTTGGACCTATTTTGACTGAGGTACAGTAGACCTGCTTAATTATGTACATATTATTACATTATCTATCAACCACGCCATCAGAAGAGCATAAAGGCCAATAAATTACCTCAGTTATTTATCTGAAAATCCATATATTTTGTCATTTTCTTTCTGGAGGAGATTATGTTAGGGTAACACAATAAAGAAAACCATTAGCACAGGCAGAAAATTGCAACTGACTGCAAGGATAATTCCACTAGCAGGGATAAATAGCAGTTAGAAAGCTGCATTTTGTCTTGGATTTTCTGATAGGTTAGATTAGCCTCTTTGGATTCAAGTACTGAGTGTATCTGTGAATCTTGCTCTCAGGGGTTTACTAAGATACTGCACCCTCTTCTAAGTCTCACATAAAAAAAAAAAAAAGCATTCAAACCACCATGATTTTTGAACCCCACTTCTGATCTCTAAATTCTCTTCCCCTCCTGAGACCTTCTGGGAACTCAGAGATTAATGTCAGATAATGAAAGACATTAGGCATTTTATTCTCTCCTCTAAATTTCCAAGATTCTTTCAGCCTTAGAAGCCTGGGTATGAAGATAGCTCTACTTTATCAGATTGAAGGAAAAAATAAAACCAAGAGTTTAGGAACTGGAACTGGACCTAGATGGGGTTGGTTGGAAAAGTCTTTTTAGAGAAACCCCATCTCCCCCTTTACCTCCTGCTTCAAGAATAATCTTGTTTTCACCATTTGTTAAACAGTTTATTCTTGTGCTCCACACCTTAAAAGAGTCATCACATACACACCGGGAGAAAGAGAAGGGAGAAAGATATAATAAGATCAATCTAAGGACATATTGAGGTCATATAACAGCACAAATATTCTCAAGTGCTCTGTATAATGTGCAGTGGGGATTTTGGGCAGTTTTATTGTGTGGTAGGATCCTCATCTCCGTTGTTTTTTACAGGATTCCTTCAGGCTAAAGTAATAAAGCGAGTAATTAGAATGCTAAAGACAGATGTAAATAACAGGAATGAGACAGCGGTGACAGATGAGCGGCTGGGTCAGGAAAGAGCCCAGTTGGTGGAAATGACACCGCTTCCTCGCTCCCGGTCCCCTCCCCCACCCCATTCCCCTTTTCTCTTTCGGCCTCTCGGTCCTCGCCGCCGTGGCCTTAGGCGGCCGGCCGGGGACACTGCGGTCAAATTGCATTCGGGAGGCGGAGCGCGGCTGTGGGCTTGGGCAGCCGCGCAGGGGGCGTCTCGAGCTTCGAGCCTCGGGAGCCGCAGGCTCATCCACCGATCGGCCTCGAGTCGGGCGCCACTGGGGCGCCGGAGCCTTCCCGGGGTCTCTCCCAGGCCGCCGGGAGGGTCTGTCCGGTCGCCGCAGCCCCTGGTCCCGCAGCCCGCGCCTGCCGGCAGCGCCCCCGCCTGCACCCCGCCGGGTACCTCCGGCGCGGTGGTTGCGCGCTGCAGCCGCTCGGTCCTCCCATTCACCCGGCTGCCTTCGGGGCCTCTGTCGCCTTTTTTCTCCCAAACCAGAGCGAAGAGGCCGCGGAGGTGCCTTCACTGCGCACTTTGGCTGAGGAATCCCAGGCCCGCCCTGGCGCCTAGGTGGCCACACGGCTGAGGCCCAATACCCGGGGAGCGGCCCAGCTACGCCGGGGTCTCCAAGGCCCCTTTCCTCCGGTGACTCCGGCCCTGGAAGTGCATTATACGGTTTTCTTGGACTCCCTTCTGAGGCCACATCTGGCGCAAGCCAGCCCTTCCTGATGTAAACGTGCAAGTTACCCCACGAAGAACCCGAGAAAAACAACCCACCTTGCCTTTTGATTGAAAGATGTAACAGCAAAAATTTGCCTTTCCCAGGCCTGACCTATCAACAGCGAGGCGCGTAGGAAAGCAAATACGGTAATTAGTCAGTGAATGCATGATTTACATGGACAGCAGCCTTGTCTCAAGTTTGTTATACGGAAGTTTAAAAATGTAAATACTACTTAACCACTATCTTTGGCGTTAGAGAAGGAAGAATGGTCAGATCTGATTCAAATCTCATTAACAGGTCGTTTAGTCACTAAAACCCCATAGATAACTTTCCGGATTTGGTTGCCAGACAGATCTTCTTTTTCACGCTTCAAGGAACCTTAGTCCTGAAATTGGGGCCTACATGGGTTTGAAGATTCATTTTAAGGAGAATGATAATCCTAGGGGTGCTGCCGCCCTCCGGAGTGACATCGTTAGGAGTAGCCAGAAGTGAGCATGCATTCTCTTTTTCATGGTTTAACTTTAGAGCATCAGCAGCCTTCTTTTTAGCATCGGTACTCTTCAGATTACATACACACATTAAACAAACAAAACCCCCCTGAGTGAGCCAAACTAGCCCAGGAGGCAGCTCCAGTTTCCCCTGGTAATGTTGGTACCGGGGTAAGTTAGCAGATGTGTATGAAACACAGTGACATATATGTCATCTGAGGAATTCCTCTGTTACTTGCCAGATTGCTAACATTAGTTATGCCTATCAGCAGACCAAGATGATCACTCTTCCAGATTTTTAAAGGAGGCTTGTAAATAGTAGGGAAGAATGAGAAATATATATGCATATATATTTTAAATTAATTTTTATTGGAGTATAGTTGCTTTACAATGAATGTTGTGTTAGTTTCTACTGTACAGTAAAGTGAATCATCTATATGTATACACATATCCTGGTTTTTTTGGGATTTCCTTCCCATCTAAGCCACCACAGAGCACTGAGCAGAGTTCCCGGAGCTATACAGTAGGTTCTCATTAGTTATATATTTTATATATATATATGTCAATCCAATCTCCCAATTCATTCCACCTCCCCACCTTCCCTCCTTGGTTTTTCTACATCTGTGTTTCTAGAGAAATTTGTCTTTATTAATTTGTGTTTTAACTTTTAATTTTTGTTCTGTAGTCACTAAGTCACATCCGACTCTCTTGTGACCCCAGGGACTGCAGCCCACCAGGCTCCTCTGTCCATGGGATTTCCCAGGCAAGAATACCGGAGTGGGTTACCATTTCCTTCTCCAGCAGATCTTCCCATCCCAGGGATCGAACCTACATCTCCTGCTTGGCTGGTAGATTCTTTACCGCTGAGCCATCTGGGAAGCCCTTTAACTTTTTTTTTTTTTTTTTTATAAATTTATTTATTTTAGTTGGGGGCCAATCACTTCACAACATTGCAATAGTTTTTGCCATACATTGACATGAATCAGCCATGGGTTTACATGTGTTCCCCCTCCTGGACCTCCCACCCACCTCCCTCCCCATCCCATCCTTCTGGATCATCCCATTGCCCCGGCCCTGAGCCCTTGTCTCATGCATCGAACATGGAATGGTGTTCTGTTTCACATATGATAATATACATGTTTCAATGCTATTCTCCCAGAACGTCCCACCCTCGCCTTCTCCCTCAGAGTCCATAAAATTGTTCCATGCATCTGTGTCTCTTATTCTGTCTCGCATATAGGGTTATCGTTACCATCTTTCAAATTCCATATATATGCATTAGTATACTGTATTGTTGTTTTTCTTTCTGGCTTACTTCACTCTGTATAATGGGCTCCAGTTTCATCCATCTCAGTAGAACCGATTCAAATGTATTTTTTTTAATGGCTGAGTAATATTCCATTGTGTATATGTACCACAGCTTCCTTATCCATTCGTCTGCTGATGGACATCTAGGTTGCTTCCATGTCCTGGCTATTGTAAACAGTGCTGCGATGAACATTGGGGTACACGCGTCTCTTTCAATTCTGGTTTCCTCGGTGTGTATGCCCAGCAGTGGGATTGCTGGGTCATATGGCAGCCCTTTAACTTTTAATACCTAATTAGTAAATATATTTTCATTATTTGTATCAATAAGCACAATGGATAAATTTCTGAACCTGTTTCCTGCCTGATTCAGACTGATTATTATTTTGTTTTGAGTTAACACTTTATTTTGAAACAACTATCTCTTCCTTAAAAAAAAAAAAAACTGCTGGGGAATGTCTGCGGAGTATTTATGAAGCTGGTAATGATGAGTACTATTCCTCTGAGGCTCTTAGGTCAAATCTGTAGGGCAAATTTTGGGAGGCTTTGTTAAGTCTATACTTGATGTAAGTGAGTATTTTACGAAACAGAGACTCACAGACTTAGAGAATGAACTTATGGTTGTGGGATGGGGGAAGAATGAGGGGAAGGGATAGGGAGTTTGGGATGGACATATACGCACTACTATATTTTAAATGGATAGTCAACAAGGACCTACTGTATACCACATGGAACTCTGCTCAGTGTTATGTGGCAGCCTGGATGGGAGGGGAGTTTGGGAGAGAATGGATACATGTATATGTATGGCTGAGTCCCTTCACTGTTCATCTGAAACTTTCACAACTTTGTTAATCAGCTCTGCCCCAATACAAAGTTAAACATTAAAAAAAAAAATACATATATGTATATGAGAAAGTGAGTATTACAGATCAGCATGACTAAAGAATGAAAGCTCCTTCCCAGATGAGAAGTTTATTGACATTGGTGGGTATTGATGAGGGATCACCATAAAGCTCATGGAAGATTGGTAGCTTACTCTGCATGACATATATTTTTCTGTCTCTAGTAACTGGAAGTCTGATCAATTTTTAAAGGCCTGACCTTGGAAAACTGAACTGGGTTGAAAATTAATGCTCATGAAGAAACATATGGGTCTAATGGATGAATTTCCCCTGTCCATGTGTAGTCTCAGGACCTGATCTGTAGGTCTGATCTGAAATTTTGATCTAGTCCTACCTCTGATAGCAATCTTCACTTTTGCTTGTATGAAAAAGCTTCATGCCTTCCAACTAAGAATCAGGCTGGTGCCGATGCTGCTGGTAGAAGGTGGCAGAGGAGATAATGCCTGGGAGAAGTCATGTAAGTATGTGGTGTAGCCACATTCTAGGAGTGGATTTCTTATTTTTTATATAATTTTATTTATTTATGTACTTTTGGCTGTGCTGGCTCTTCATTGCTGGGTGGGCTTTTCTCTAGTTGCAGCCAGTGGGGGGTACTCTTTGCTGCAGTGCTCAGGCTTATCATTGTGGTGGCTCCTCTTGTTATGGAGCCGGGGCCCTAGGGCTCATGGGCTTCAGTAGTTGCAGCACGTGGGCTCCATAATTTTGATACCTGCTCTCTAGAGCATAGTCTCAATAGTTGTGGTGCATGGGCTTAGTTGCTCTGCGGCTTGTGGGATCTTCCCAGACCAGGGATCAAACCTGCGTCCTCTGCATTAGCAGGTGGATTCTTTACAACTGCACCACCTGGGAAGCCATTTTATTGTTTAGGTAGCTATGCAACTGGAAATGAGGAGAAGCAGGAGGAATGGTGGGAAAAAGTTAGAGGTCACGCTGGCTTGAATCACTTTTGTAGGAGGTGAGAATTACTTTCAGGTTTTCCTTTATTTCAAAGAATCTCTACTCTGTGTAGAAGTATTTTCTGTTAGAGAAATTTCAAACCTTAGGTTATGATTCATTAGTGCATAATGAACTTAATTTAGTGGATTGTGACCAGCAGAAAGAAAAATTTAAGAAAATGAAATAGAATAGAAACAATCAATTGGAACTCATTTTTGGGAGGACAAGGTTTGTTTCTCCAAGCTTGAGTTTTACTTGTATTTATATCTGTATGTTTATATTGGCCTACAGTGTCAAATGCATTTCTCTCTTAAATTAAAAACAATTTATATTGAAGTGTAGTTGATTTACAATGTTGTGTTAATTTCTGATGTACAGTAAAGTGACTCAGTAAAATTTATTTATTATTGTGTATTTTAATAAAAAACATTAAAAAAACCATTGTTGTAAGGTCTACATTGTGTCCTACCTTCTCTGAGAACTCTTTCTGGGTTATTCCAGCCCCTAATGAGTTATCAATCCCTTTGCCCATTATAATTTATTTGTGCCAAGTATTTGATGCCTTTGTCATACTTTCTTTTATTATTGAGTTCTCATGTCTCTTCTGTAAATGAATTTAAACTTTTTCAAATGTTAGGCTTCTTTGTATACGTCTTCATCTCTAAGGTGGCAGTGTACACATATTCACTGAAAGGTCTGATGCTGAAGCTGAAGCTCCAATACTCTGGCCACCTGATGCTGGGAAGATTGAGGGCATGAGGAGAAGGGAGCAACAGAGGATGAGATGCTTGGAGGGCATCATTGACTCAATGGATATGAGTTTGAGTAAGCTCTGGGAGATAGTGAAGGACAGGGAAGCCTGGTGTGCTGCAGTCCATGGGGTCGCAAAGCGTCGGGCATGACTTAGCAACTGAACAACAACTGTACACATGATGCCTGATTAGCAAAAGTCAGTGGCTAATTATGTACTTAATGAGAGGAAGTCAGATCTCAGCTCATATGCCACTTTTTCAGGGCTGCTTTTCTTTAAAAAAGTACTTAAAATTTATTTGGCCACACCAGGTCTTAACTGCAACACATAGGATCTTCATTAAGGCATGCAAACTCTAGTTGTGGCATGTGAACTCTTTAGTTGTGTCATATGGGATCTAGTTCCCTTACCAGGGATTGAATCCAGGCCCCCTGCATTGGAAGTGCAGAGTCTTCGCCACTGGACCATCAGAGAAGTCCCTTCAGGGATATGTTTCTTAAAGCTTTTGCCTGCCTTTGCTCTAAAGCTAAATCCTGCCCTGTTACGCTTCTCATAGCACTTTGTCATGCCTTCATAACACTTAATGGCGTTTGCATATAACTATTTGTGTAACTTGGTAAATTGTTCCCTCCACCAGAGTGTCAGCTTCATCAAAGTGGACCAGGTCTGTTGAGCTCATTTTTACCGAGCACAGTACTTGGCAAGTGATGGTCACTCCGTAAGTTTTTGGTGACTGATTGATTGATGGGCCCAGTGAATTAAAGAGTGGCCAGTGGTTCTGGCAGAGACAGCAAGCCCATTCTTGTTATTAGGAAGGTGTTTTGTGAATGAATGTGGGATGAGAAGGGATGTCTCAGATCTAATGATCTGAGGAAATTAAAACTTAGTATGGTGACGTTGTATATTTTCTTCAATTATGCTATCAGCACCTTAGTTTGGTCTGCCTGTACCTGGCTATAGAAGTGGGTTGCTGAAAGAAACAGCTATGTGAATGACATCTCTGCAATCTTTGAACAACTGCTATGGAGGACATGGATTCTATTGCATGACGTTCAGTTTTTGACCTGTATAAGAAATCTCTCTTAGAACTTGTAAGCTGCTCCTCTTTCTTGATAGACCGATAGTCTTTTTATTAGATAAATGAGAACTGCTACCCCTATGATTTCCCTCTTTGCCTTGCCTCATAATACAGACCTAAGATTTGGGTTAAAATATAGGTTTTTTCAGTGTGTGTATTTTGGGTATATGTATTTATCCTCTCTTTCTCCATTCTTCAACAGCTTGCTTTTTTGTGGTTTTTCTTCTTATTTATGTATCTATGTATGTATGTATTCATTCATTCATGTGTGATTATGTGCTTTCTTGTTTAATTATCCTTATGTTAGCATACTGTAGAGGAAACGGTATTGGCTTTGTTTTTGGGTAAACCTGGATTCAAATTCTGACCAAATTTTTTTTTTTTTTTGTGGAGGGACTGGTTCTTTATTTCAAAAAGACATTTATCAATTTTCAGTATCAAAACAGTTACACTATTGGTTTTTTTCTCCCAGTTGGTCCCCAAAGAGACCACACCAAAGGAGAGAACATTTTAAGCCAATTAAGCTGCAGGATGCACACCTAACAGACCTCACTGAAACCTCATCAAAAAAGGGGGATTGGGTAGGGAAAGAAACTTTAAAAGATCAGCACACTGCTAGCCCACAGACTGTAGAAAGCTCTCACAGGCAGAGGGTGACCAGTGTGCCCCAACCCCAAAGAAGCAAAGTTCCAAAATAATACAAAATTTAAAAAGTTTTGTACATAAGCTTTTCAAGATTTCTCCAGCACTAACCGATACAAAGCACAATGAGATGGCACTTTTAGAAACAGCAGCTTCAGACCCAGAAAAGGGTGATGAGATGAGTTTCATATGGCTAAATCAGTGGCAAAACATAATTTTCTTTCCTTTCTTTCAAGGAAGCAGGAGAGCAAATAAGTGGTCACTTCAACATAAGGGGCACATGATCCATTCTGTGAGCAGTTGGGAACAGGGTAGAGCTGGGACAAGGATTTGGTCTCAGAGGTTTCACCATCTTAATTGTTTGGTCACTTGTGATGAAAAAAGAAAAAAAAAAGTTGTCCAAAGATACCATAAAGCTGAAAACCTGAACAGCACTTTTTTTTTTTCTTGGCTAACTCCTCCTGGAATCATCTTTCTGGTTTGGCGGGTACTTTTTACAGAGCAATGAGGTTTCCCCAAATGGAGCCTTTTTCTGGGCTGCTAGGCTCTCAGTAACGCAGGCCCATACCTTTTCCCTTTCTCTCTGGAGAAGGCAATATGCATTAAGCCGAAATGTTACCTTCCAAAAGTGAGAAAGGGATTAGACTGCTGCTTCAGAACTACGGAATTATCTGGAATGTTTTTTACAAATGGTTGTTACATCAACAACAAAAAAGGTAATTACAAAATGTGTACATCACAACATGCTTTTAAAGACACTTTGCATTGTGCTCACATTCCCTTAAACGTTGTCCCCAAAGGTGCTCAGCCTCTAGCCCAACTGGAATGTCTGGGGAGAGGCAGAGACAGTTTGGCGAAAAGGACACAGGAGTAGGGGGGTGGGAGAGGTGGCGAAAGGAGAAAGCAGCCTTCCAGTTAAAGATCAGCCCTCAGTTTAAAGGTCAGCTTCGGGCAGGCTGGCCTCAGCGGAGTCGGGGTGAGAGGGAGGAGCAGCAGCAGGGCGGGACTGGGGTACTCTACATCTCATTCAGGTCAAGCAGAGTCTGGTCCAGCATCCTTTGTGTACAGAGGTGCTCCTCTTTGGTGCATTTCAGTTTATCTTCCAAATCATCAATTGTCTTTTCCAGCTTGGCTACCGATCTCTCAGCAAACTCAGCACGGGTCTCTGCCTCCTTGAGTTTATCGGTAAGAATCTGACCAAATTTGACTTGTAAAACTTCCTAGTTATGTGATCCTGGAAAAGAAACCTCTCTGTCTTACTCTTCTCATCTGTATAATGAGGCTGATACTACTTTAAAAAAAAAAAAATTGTTTAATTATTAGCTGAATTATTAGCACAGAGCTCAGCACGTTTTAGGTACTCAGAAAACATTAGTTCTTTCTCTTTCCATTTATGGTGTATAAATTCAAATCCTTTTTGGAGGGAGGTAAGTCAGATCTGTGATAACCAGAGAGTTTAGCGTGTTAATGTTATTATTATTATTTTTTTTTGGGAAAATAATCTTGTTTCTCTCAATTACTTTATCTACAAAATGCAGAAACTGATAATCTTTATATATCACCTCAGAGAATTATTTGTTAATAATATTGATGAGTACATTATTTGAAGATGCTCATATGTTTTCCCAAGGATAATCTTGAAAAGAACAGAAAGAGGTAAATTGATATGCTGAAATGTCATTTCTGGTTTCAATAATCATGTTTTTGTGTTAATCACATAAAATGTAGTTTTTTAAAAATTAGTGTTTTAGGTGGAAGTTCATCTTATTTTTTAAATTAATTTATTTTTTAATTGAAGGATAATTGCTTTACAGAATTTTGTTGCTTTCTGTCAAACTTGAACATGAATCGGCAATAGGTATACATATATCCCATCCCTTTTGAACCTCCCTCCCACCTCCCTCCCCATCCCACCCCTCTAGGTTGATACAGAAGCCCTGTTTGAGTTTCCTGAGCCATACAGCAAATTTGTGTTGGCTATCTATTTTACATATGGTAATGTAAGTTTCCATGCTACTCTCTCCATACATCTCACTCTCTCCTCCCCTCTCCCATGTCCATAAGTCTCTTCTCTATGTCTGTTTCTCCACTGCTGCCCTGTAAATAAATTCTTCAGTACCATTTTTCTAGATTTCATATATATGCATTAGAATACGATATTTATCTTTCTCTTTCTGATTTACTTCACTCTGTATAATAGGTTCTAGGTTCATCCACTTCATTAGAACTGACTCAAATGCATTCCTTTTTATGGCTGAGTAATATTCCATTGTGTATATGTACCACAACTTCCTTATCCATTTATCTGTTGGACATCTAGGTTGCTTCCATGTTCTAGTTATTGTAAACAGTGCTGCAATGAACAGTGGGATACATGTGTCTTTTTCAATTTTGGTTTCCTCAGGGTATATGCCTAGGAGTGGGATTGCTGGGTCATATGGTGATTTTATATGGGATAGTTTTTTAAGGAATCTCCATACCATCTTCCATAGTGGCTGTATCAATTTACATTCCCACCAACAGTGCAAAAGCATTCCCTTTTCTCCACACCCTCTCCAGCATTTATTGTTTGTAGATTTTTTTATGATGGCCATTCTGACCGGTGTGAGGTGATATCTCATTGCAGTTTTGATTTGCATATCTCTAATAATGAGTGATGTTGAGCATCTTTTCATGTGTTTGTTAGCCTTCTGTATGTCTTCTTTGGAGAAATGTCTGTTTAGGTCTTTTTCTCACTTTTTGATTGGGTTGTTTGTTTTTCTGCTATTGAGCTATATGAGCTGCTTCTATATTTCGGAAATTACTCCTTTGTCAGTTGTTTCATTTGCTATTATTTTCTCCCATTCTGAGGGTTGTCTTTTAACCTTGCTTATAATTTCCTTTGCTGTGGAAAAGCTTTTAAGTTTAATCAGGTCCCACTTGATTACTTTTGTTTTTATTTCTGTTACTCTACGAGGTGGGTCACAGAGAATCTTGCTTTGATTTATGTCATTGAGCATTCTGCCTATGTTTTCCTCAAAGAGTTTTATAGTTTTTGGTCTTACATTTAGGTCTTTAATCCATTTTGAGTTTATCTTTGTGTATGGTGTTAGGAAGTGTTCTAATTTCATTCTTTTACATGTAGCTGTCCAGTTTTCCCAGTACCATTTATTGAAGAGGCTGTCTTTGCCCCATTGTATATTCTTGCCTCTTTTGTCAAAAATAAGGTACCTGTAGGTGCATGGTTTATTTATGGGCTTTCTATCTTGTTCCATTGGTCTACATTTCTGTCTTTGTGCCAGTACCATACTGTCTTGATATCTGTAGCTTTGTAGTATAATCTGAAGTCAGGAAGGTTGATTCCTCCAGTTCCATTCTTCTTTCCCAAGACTGCTTTGGTTATTTGTGGTCTTTTGTGTTTCCATATGAATTGTGAATTTTTTTGTTCTAGTTCTGTGAAAAATGCCATTGGTTATTTGATAGGGATCACATTGAATCTGTAGGTTGTGTTTGGTATTATAGTCATTTTCACAATATTGATTCTTCCCACCCAGGAACATGGAATATCTCTCCATCTGTTTATGTCATCTTTGATTTCTTTCATTAGTGTCTTATAATTTTCTGCATACTGTTAGGTAAGTTTATTCCTAGATATTTAATTCCTTTTGTTGCAATGGTGAATGGGATTGATTCCTTAATCTCTCTTTCTGATTTGCAGAAGAATTGATGCTTTTGAACTGTGGTGTTGGAGAAGACTCTTGAGAGTCCCTTGGACTGCAAGGAGATCCAACCAGTCCCTCCTAAAGGAGATCAATCGTGGGTGTTCATTGGAAGGACTGATGTTGAAGCTGAAGCTCCAATACTTTGTCCACCTCATGCGAAGAGTTGACTCACTGGAAAAGACCCTAATGCTGGGTAGGATTGAGGGCAGGAGGAGAAGGGGACGACAGAGGATGAGATGGCTGGATGGCATCACCAACTCAATGGACATGGGTTTGGGTGGACTCCGGGAGTTGGTGATGGACAGGGAGGCTGGCGTGCTATAGTCCATGGGGTCGCAAAGAGTCGGACACGACTAAGTGGCTGAACTGTGCCCTGCAGGGGGCGCAGTTTTGGTGTCTGATCAGGGAACTTAGAGGAGATCGCATGTGCTGTAGCTGATTATGTTGTTGTACAGCAGAAACTAACACAACATCGTAAAGCAATTATACTCCAATTAAAAAATAAAAATAAATACATAAAATAAAAACTGTAAATCACTATATTGTACATCTATACTTATACAATATTGTATATCAACTATACTTTTATAAAAATATAAAACAGGTTACTTTTGTACAAATGTATAAATCTACTAGAAATCGAGGATCTGTATACTGACAATGGGTGAATTATATATAAATCACATCTCAATAAAGCTATTAACAAAGCTATTTCTATCTTTATGAAAGATAGAAAAAAAAAAAGATCCCACATGCCCCATGGTGTGGTCAAAACAAAAAGAAGCAAAGAACAGATAGTGGTTTATACCAGCCCTCCCCTTCACCCCTGCAACTCACACCTTGAACTAACACAGGCAGAATGAAGAATTTCTTTTCTTTGAAGCCTATTTTGGCTCACATGAAGTGATATTATTTGTTAAGGTCAAGTAGAGAAATGAGATAATCATCATGGAGGTTCAAAAAAAGCTTCCATTTCGCCATTGAACTTGGCCTGCCTTTGTCATTTCAACTAACATACATTTTGATACATACATTTGCTCAAGAATTTTAGATTTATCCACATTTACTGTGTTGGCTCAGGGAAAATAATACTCCATCAACTACCCCTTGAGTGAAAATAGATAATTTCATTTTGGTTTCTAGATAACAGAATAGTAGAACTAGAAAAGATTTTCCTGTCTTTATTTTACAAAAATGGTATGATTTATTTTTAAATCAATGCAGTTTTAAGAAATTTAGTAGGTCACCTACTGGACAGAGTTTCTTTTCCTCTCTTTGTGGGACAGTATGATTATATTTTCTATGCTACTGCTTTGAAGGCATTTCACTTTCATTATTTGCAAAACATGTCAGTTCAATATTTGGGGGAAATGTTTTGGGGAGAGAAGCAGTCACTCCACGCTTTAACGACTATGGACTTGAAGAGTGGTGGTTTTTTGAGATGAGAAGCACATAATGTCAACATTTAAGAAAATGCTAGCTTGTTAGCATCAGTTCTCTATTATAAATCTATTTTTATTTGCTTTTAACATATGATAATCTGGCCACTCTGTAATAATCTGAGCTCCGAATTTCCCAGCAGCTGGGAGCTGGCTTTGGCAGCCTTGATTGCCCTTCAGGACTTGGCTGGAAGCCAGGCCACAAGGAAAGGCCGTTGGGAAGTCTGGTGAGGAGAATTAGTTAAACTTTTAATTAACTCACTCTTTCCTGTTGCAGAGATGTACAGAGACTCAAATCTTCAGTTATCCTTCAAATGTTCAACAAGCCCACTTATTGAAGGAAGCGGTAACAGTTGACTGAGCTTGAAGTATGAGAGTACAGAGGTACGTTGTTTCTTTTCAGTCGCTGAGTCGTGTCTGATTATTTGTGGCCCTATGGACTGCACCACACCAGGCCTCCCTGTCCTGCACCATCTCCCAGAGTTTGCTCAAACTCATGTCCATTGAGTTGGTGATGCCATCCAACCATCTCATCCTCTGTTGCTGCTTCTCCTCCTGCCCTCAATCTTTCCCAGCATCAGGGTCTTTTCCAGTGAGTCAGCTCTTCACATCAGGTGGCCAAAGTATTGGAACTTCAGCTTCAGCATCAGTCCTTCCAATAAATATTCAGGGTTGATTTCCTTTAAGATTGACTGGTTTGATCTCCTTGCAGTCCAAGGGACTCTTAAGGGTCTCTCTAGCACCACAACAGCAAGGCTTTAAAGAGGAACCTGCAAGAACTTGTATAGAGATGAGGACAGAGACCTAGGAACTATTGTATAGAGACCTAGGAACCTGCAAGAATTTGTATAGAGACGGGAGAGCTGAGGCACCTCAAGGAGTTGGGAGCTCTGTTCCAGTTAGCGTAGCCACCCTTCTGGGTATAGGAAGCAGAGGTGTCATTTATCAAAGTAATATGACATTTGAATACATTCCACTTACATATTTGTATGCAGCTAACCTGGGTTTATCCAGACATTGTTTATTTATGCCTGTGGACTATTGCCCTGGCAGGTTCCTCAGTCTGGACATGTTATCCATACAAAGCTCCTTTTAAATCCTCCAATTCTTATAGATTACAAATTTTGAGTGGTCATATACTCAGGTGGCCCCTGTCTCTGTAGTCAACTTTTACATTTTTAATAATAAGAACTGTTTATTGTTCTTACATAATAGGCGAAGTCCTGAGAAAGGGCACTCTAAAGTTGGTTCATCCAAAGTGTCATTGACATAGATATAGTACCGTGTATAAAACAGTAGCTGGTGGGAAGTTGCTGCTTAGCACAGGGAGCTTAGCTCAGTGCTCTGTGATGACCTAGGGTGGGATGGGGTTGTGGGAGGGAAGCTCAAGAAGGAGGGGTTGTACGTATACATAATAGCTGATTCACACTGTGGTATAGCAGAAACTAACACAACATTGGAAAGCAGTTCATCTAACGTGAAAGCAAAATGTTACGCCTACTGCTTAGTGCGTTGTCAAGCACCATCTATAGAGTAGAATTGGTCATTTGCCCCTCAGGCTCATTAATGCAGGCAGCCCAGCCCTAGCTGTGGGTAAGAAAGGTGAGATTAAGACTCAGGGGCTAAGTCAGCTGCCTGAGACTTTTGTATTCTGTTGGGAGGTTGGGGAAGAAGCTGAGATGCCGAAGTGTGTGTTACAGAGATAATTTGATCTCTACTGTCTGGGAGATTTAGTAGATATTACATATGATGTAAGGGATGATAAAAGTTGACTTCCCTGGTTGTATTTTTCAAATTGAAATGATAGTTTTAACTAAGCTTTTGGTTTTCAAATGCTCTTCCCATGTTACCTAAAAGTAAAGCACTTTTTTCTCTTCTTCCTTCACTTCTTCCTCGGTCCCTCTCCCTCCCTAAACATCTGATTCCCCATATTCAATCTCTCCCTCAAAGCTCTCTTCCATCTTTTTCTTAGAAGAGATTTCATCTGAAATCCATTTTATATTAGTGTGGTTATTTAAATTTTAATCATCTAGCTAAATTTTAATAGCTGAACTTTTCCTGTGAAAATGTTAAAGGAAAGTGATTCTTTTTGTTTTTAATACTAGCATTTTGAGTTTAGACTTGAGCTTAAAGTCTTACTATATATAAGAAGCACATTGGTCAACTGAAGTTGCAGATTCATGCTGTGAGAAAGACCCAAGGGAAACAGAACCAGCAAGCACTAACAGAAGAGGCTGGATTTCTTATGCCCTATATTTTGAAGCACAGTAGCTAAAGCTTTGTAAAAAGACTTCCATAGAATGTGTGTGTGCGTCAGTCACTCAGTCACGTCTGACACCGTGTGACCGCATGGACGGTAGCTCACCCGTCTTCTCTGTCAGTGGGATTTCCCAGGCAAGAATACTGGAGTGGGTAGATATTCCCTTCTCCAGGGGATCTTCCTGACCCAGAGATCGAACCCAGGTCTCCTGCACTGCAGGTGGATTCTTTACCACCTGAGTCACCAGGAAAGCCCTCCACAGAATAATAAAATGTTATAATCAAAAGAAGTTTGAGAGATGATTTAGTCCAAACTTCTCATATTATAGGAACAAAGAGATGAAGTGACTTGTCCGAGGTCACATGGCAAGTTAGCAATGGTTAAATTCCTGTAGTAGGAGCCTTTATTATGGGCCATTTAGTCAGATAATGACCTCATAGGAAAACAGGGTAACATAAAAGCAAAGTAAATTATTTCCAATATCAATCACTGTATTTACACCTTCATTACAATGATTTTCAAAGCAGCTTTTCATTTTGCTGACTGTGAGGCTGACCTTGGGGAGACTAAGACGAGAGGCTAGTCTATGCTGTCTCAGTAGCATAAGTAGGAAAGGACAGCTGATGTGTGCGCCTCTGTCTCTGAAGCTGTCTCTTCCCGTCTTGCCTTGTTGACCTCTTGACTGGAAGATACTTTTTTTAAAAAAAAAAAATTTTGTTTTGAGTGTGTCTATTTTTATATTTGTTTATTTGTGGCTATGCTGGATCTTTGTTACTGTATGTGGACTTTCTCTAGCTGCAGAAAGCAGGAGCAACTCTCCGGTGGCCATGCGTGGGCTTCTCGCAGTGGTGGCTTCCCTTGTTGTGGAACACGGGCTCTAGGGTGTGTGGGCTCAGTAGTTGTGGCGCACCAGGCTTAATTGCCCCAAGGCATGTGGAATCTCCCCAGACCAGGAATAGAACCTGTGTTCCCTACATTAGCAGGCTGATTCTTAACCACTGACCACCAGGGAAGTCCTAGAAGATAATTCTTTTTTTTTAAATTTAATTTTATTTTTAATCAGAAGATAATTACTTTACAGTATTGTGATGGCTTCTGCCATACATCAGCATGAATCAACTGTAGATATACACATGTTCCCTCCTTCTTAAACCTCCCTCCCCGTTTCACCCCTCTAGGTTATCACAGAGCACCTGCTTTGGGTTCCCTGCATCATACAGCAAATTCCCACTGGCTCTCTGTTTTACATATGGTAATGTATATGCTTCAGTACTACTCTATCCCATCCTCTCCCTCCCCTACTGTGACCCTAAGTCTGTTCTTTATGTCTGCTTCTCCTATGCTGCCCTGCAAATAGGATCATCAGCTCTATCTTAGAAGATCTTCTTAATGACATTCTTTATTCTCCTTTGTAGATACTTGAAGAGTGTTGCGAATTACATGCTGCATGGGACATCTGAAGTTCTGTATGTTAGGCATCCCTGTACCCTCTTCTGGAAAGAGTACCTGCATTGTGTTGAGTGATCTCACCTCATGATATGATTGATGTCAGTTGTGTCCAACTCTTTGGGACTCCAAGGACTATATCCCATCAGGCTCTCTGATGGAATTCTCCAGGCAAGAATACTGGAGTGGGTAGCCATTCCCTTCTCCAGGGGATTTTCCCAACCCTGAGATTGAACCCACATCTCCTGCATTGCAGTCAGATTCTTTACCATCTGAGCCACCAGGGAAGCCCCAGCCTACCTTCCTAGGTTGTAGCAATTGACCTAATGGGACATGTGACCCAAACTAGTCCAATGAGACTTCATTCCTTGAGTTTTTGTATATTGAAAGTTGAGATATTCTGTCCTTTGGGGATTCTAAACTGTGATGATGTCACTTGGAGATGTGTGAAAGGTACGAGATGTGAGGAGAGGGGAGAAAGGGATGGGGAAGAGAAATAGAAGAACAGAGGAGAATGGAGTGAGTTGAGTTCCTTAATTCTGTGATTTCTGACAGTTCAGTTCAGTTCAGTTCAGTTCAGTCGCTCAGTCGTGTCCGACTCTTTGTGACCCCATGGACTGCAGCACACCAGGCCTCCCTGTCCATCACCAACTCCCGGAGTCCACCAAAACCCATGTCCATTGAATTGGTGATGCCATCCAGCCATCTCATCCTCTGTCGTTCCCTTCTCGTCCCCTCTTCAATCTTTCCCAGAATCAGGGTCTTTTCCAATGAGTCAGCTCTTTGCATCAGGTGACCAAAGTATTAGGGTTTCAGCTTCAACATCAGTCCTTCCAATGAACATCCAGGACTGATCTCCTTTAGGATGGACTGGTTGGATCTCCTTGCAGTCCAAGGGACTCTCAAGAGTCTCTCCAACACCACAGTTCAAAAGCATCAATTCTTCTGCACTCAGCTTTCTTTATAGTCCAACTCTCACATCCATACATGACCACTGGAAAAACCATAGCCTTGACTAGATGGACCTTTGTTGGCAAAGTAATGTCTCTGCTTTTTAATATGCTGTCTAGGTTGGTCATAACTTTCCTTCCAAGGAGCAATGGCATCCATATCCTTCCTGGTTACATCAGCCAGTAACTCCTTTTATGTGGTTAAGTTGGTTTGAATAGGATATCTTTGACTTGTCTCTGCAAGAGTCCTAGTATACAACCCCACTGTTTTTTTTTCCTATAGTTATAGTTTAAACTAAAAGTCTAGAGTGTAAATTTCCTACTCTGCCTTCCTCTAGTGCTAAGTGTTAGTCATTATCAGCGTTAGTATTAATTATAACTGACACCCATGACTAACCTAAAAGTGCTGCATTGGTCAACATTTGAATCCAGATTAGTGACAGCAGAAGTAAATACACTTTGAATGAATAAACGAAGTGTTAAAATGAGTATTAAAAGTTTATAGGATGTTTATTCTTCACCTTGAATTTACTGTGATAGGTTTCTTACTTTTTCTCTCTGCATTCCTCTCTAAACTGTCTATTCTCAGGTAGAAAAATTACAGTAAAATATTAATTTTTTTTGCCTTCATTAAATTCTTGGTTTGTTCATGAAAAATCTTATATTTGTTTCCTTTAGAGTACCAGTATATTTCTTAGTTTTTGTAATGTTTGAATTGTATCTGGGACCATGTTTGAGAGTAAATTATGTCCATTCCAGGCATCTTGAGTTGCTCCCAATGTGGGCTGATTGATATACGTCATTGATTTGAAACATTCCTAAAAGACTTTGACCATAAGGTAGATGTGAGGTCTCTGGAGGAAAAGGTAGGAGGGGATTGCTTACAATTATAGTTTCTCAAAGCATTTAGAACACACAATCCTCCAAAGGAAACTATGAAAGGTAGCATTTCTCAAATGTTTTTCTAACCAAAGGGCACATTTTTTGTCATCAGCTTTGTGTCTGCTCCTGGAAGTATAGCAGTGAGCAGGGTAAAGTGTTTCTCTGCTTTCACTGAATCTGTAGAACTTACACTGGATCAGTTATTTGCCTTGCTGGAACAAGAGTACAAATGAGCAGCTGAATATTATATGGCTGTATACTCAAAAGCTATCTGTTGAGCTAACAAATTATTAAAATGTGTTCAATGCTCTTACCTTGATGGACATACCTGCACAATGGCCTGGAATGCAGACTTTCATTTAGAATTTTTGGATCTCTTGGCATTTTGTGCCCTGCCTGGCTCTCTGCTTCTGAGTCTCTTTCCCACTTCTCTTCCCACCCCAGGAGAAGTTTTGCTGGCACATGTTTTTCATCCTAAATCTACCCTCCTGGTCCTGAGGAAGAAAGCGCAGTGAGGGTGGTGAGGAGTGCCTAGGGCAGAGGCCCCAGAGCTGGGTTCTAAGTACTGCTTCTCACTATATCAGCTCTGGATCACCTGTGTTCTGAGGGATGTGCTTTAGGAACCTGATTGATTTCACCATTTTGTGACAACTTTGAGAAGATTATGCATAGAATTTTGTTTTGTTGTGTTGTGGATTTGTTTTTTTTTCTTTTTCATTTCATAGAATTTTGACTTAAACATAGTGTTATCTTTTGTGACAAGATGCAGGTTAGAATGTTGAAACAGTTCCTATAACTCTGGAATTATATTAAATGAATTCACCTGTTTTCCAGAAGTCAGATTAAAACTATAACATATTTCTTCTTAAGCCTAGAAGTACTTGATAAAAGCTTCTGGACACCAAAGACCTGCTCAGAGCTCACTGGGTTCTGTAAGAGAAGTTGAGCACTACCAACCTCACCTAGTGTTTGAAAAGGGGACAGCATGTACTGTTAGTAAGCTGAATTAACGGCAGTTAGCAAGAAAAAAGAGGAATGCAAAAAGTTGACAGAGAAACTATAAAAGCACAGCCCTGCCTTCAGTGGCATGCAGGGTATAGGAATGGACAGCCTTACACCCCTCAGTCCTTGTCTCATAGGACTTTACATGAGTCTCCAATAGATTTAAAGAGTGAAATTATGTTTTTAATACTCTTTATTTAAAAAATGATATTGTGGTGCAATGGACTCTGTACATATTTAGAATGGAAAAACACTGTCTTGAAATAAGGGCTTCTGTTATTAGTAACATTCACCTATGTGGAATATCTAACAAGTCAAACTGTTCAGTTGTGTCCGACCCTTTGAGACCCCATGGACTGCAGCCCACCAGGCTCCTCTGTCCATGGGATTCTCCAGGCAAGAATACTGGAGTGGGTAGCCATTCTCTTCTCCAGGGGATCTTCCCGGCCCAGGGATTGAACCCAGGTATTGAACCCAGGTCTCCTGTATTGCAGGCAGATTCTTTACCATCTCAGCCACCAGGAAAGCCCGGAATATCTAACAAGGACATTAATGTATTTAGTAGTTGCTGAAAACTTAATGGATTAACGGCATTCGCCACCATAAGAATTATCATTCTTACACTTAAAATCCTGCACAGCATGACTTGTTTCTCTTTGAAAGGAGGCTGTACTTTTTCAGCATTCTCCTACCCATACTGCATGGAGTTCTCGGAAGTCCTTTGGAGACAAGTGTTTATCTCCTCACTAAAGGACGTACTAGGAAGAACTCAGATCACCCTGGTAAAGGTTGCTTTTATGCTTGATGGGAGAATCATTCCTGCCTACTAACAGACCAGTTTTGAGGGAGCTGGAGCAGTGTTTGTTGAAGAATATTGACTAGCTAGATCATTGCTTATTGGATTTGATTAGTGTATTCCTTCATTTTCTTTAGACATTTCCTGAAATGATTTTGTGGTCTTCCTCTGGCAAAATGTTTATTTGCCAGTGAATTCAGTGGATGAACATGGAGAACAATGAATGTGCTGATATTACGTATGTGCCATGAATGCAGGCTGTTGATAGACATTGACTGTGACAATACTGTGCTACAGACTTTTTTGTTCTTTGCAGCTGAGCTTCAGAGACAGAAACTATGCTTGATTGCACAATATCTCCCATAGAAATTATAAGGAGAATGCCATACTCTAACAGTGCTTATTTACACAGAACTCCCCAGCTCCCTGTTTCCCCTCTGGCTTTTCTTAAACAAGCAATTTATTCTCAACAGTTTTAAATTTAAAATCAATATTTCTAATAAAGTAGTTTTACACTTTTCATCTTTATGAATGGACAAGCATTAGAAGAGAATCCAACTGCGCTTAAGCGGGAAGACGAGGCTATCAATAAAACACATTCTAGGGGCATCTATGAAAATGAAGTATTTCTGTTTATCTTTAAACACAGACATAAATGTGAATGGACGTATAATGTAACTTGTATCACTAACTAGATATTAAGCAAAATTGGTTTCTGTGAAAGAAAGTAGATTGATTGGTGTCAAATTAGAAAAATGATCGCTTGTATGTGGAACATTAAAAAAAGATATGTGAACTTATTTCCAAAACACAAACATAGAAGACAAATGTACACTTATCATAGGGGAGGGTGGGTTGGGGTGAGGGATCAATTCGGAGGATGGGGTTAACAGATGCACAACTAAATATAAAATAGATAATCAACAGGGACCTACTGTATAGCACAGGGAACTGTACTCAATATTTTATAATAACCTGTAAGGGAAGAGAATCTGAAGAAGAATATATATATCTGAATAGCTGTGCTATATACCTGAAACTAACACAGTACTGCAAAACAACTATACTTCAAGTAAAAAATAAAAATAATTTAAAAAATTAAAAATGCATTTGGGGGCTTGAAAATAATAAGCACTGTGCTCTTTTAAAGTAGTAAAGAGTGGTCTGCAATGATGGGGTCTTCAGTAGATCTCAGGTACAGCAAATTTACTTTGGGGGTCGGGGAGTTTATAAACATTCCTGAGGTTGCTCAAAGTGCTTATACTGAGAAACTATCGAAATTATTTTCCATTAATTTAGGAAAGTGGGATGATGAGTTTTTGAAATTACTTAAAATCACATACATATTTATTGTAGAAAATACATACTTATTGCAGAAAACTCACAAAATACAAGTAAGTAAACAGAATAAGAATTAAATAAGTAAATTAACAAAAAAATAATAAAGAGATGAGTATCATTAATATTTTGCTCTATTATGTTTGTGTGCTTATAAAATGATTTTATTATGCATTTATTATTTTGTTATGAGTTAGTACGTAACTTTTGTGAAACAAAAATTAAAATCTACTAAAGTATACATCTCCAAGTCTAGCTTTCATTCATGACTCTGTTTTCTTGATAACTCAGATCTGCTTTTATTAGATTTGAGTGTATTCTTCCACTATTTTTTAAAATAAAAAACTTAAAAGATATTATTTTTTAGAGCAGTTTTATATTGACAGGGAAATTGAGAGAAAGGTACAGAGATTTTGGTACCCCTGTGTCCATACACATGCATAGCCGCCCCCGTTATCAACATCCTCCACCAGAGGAGTACATTTGTTATGATGGATGAACCTATACTGACACATTATTATCACCCAAAGTCTGTTGTTTATATCAGGGTTTACTCTTGGTGTTGTATATTCTGTGGGCTTGTGCAAATTTATAATGAAGCCAGTCCACCATTATTATATCACACAGGGTATTTTCACTGCCTTAAGAATCTTCTGTGCCCTGCCTTTTCATCCCTCTCCCCACCCTTAACCCCGGGAAAACACTGATCTTTTTACTGTTTCCATGGTTTTTCCTTTTCCAGAATGTCATATATTTGGACTCCTGCAGTATATGGCCTTTTCACCTTGACTTCTTTCCCTTAGTAATATGCATTTAATATTACTCCATGTCTTTTCATGGCTTGATAGTTCGTTTCTTTTTAGTACTGAATAATATTCCACTGTCTGGATGTACCATGGTTTATTTATCCATTTACCTACTGAAGGACATTATGCTTGCTCCCAAGTTTTGGTAGTTATGAATAAGGCTGCTATAAACACTTATGTGCAGGTTTTTGTGTGGACATAAGTTTGCAACTCCTTTGTGTAAATTACCAAGAGGTATAACTACTGGATGGTATGACAAAGAGTATCTTTAGTTTTATAGGCAGCATCCAACTCTCTTCCAAAGTGGCTGTGCCATTTTCTATTCCCATCAACAATATACGAGAATTCCTGTTGCTCCACACCTACATAGACATTTAATGGTATCATTTTTCTGGATTTTGGGCAAGAATGACCAAATAGTTACATTAGTATCTCATTTGCATTTTTCTGATGACAGATGATGTGTAACATCTTTTTCATGTTTATTTTCCTTCTGTTTATCTTCTTTGGTGAGGTATCTCTTTGGTTCTTTGGCCCATTTAAAAATTATGCTGGGTTTTTTTTTCTTACTGTTGAGTTTTAAAAGTTCTCTCTATATTTTGGGTAACAGTCCTTTGTCAGATGTGTATTTTGCAAATATTTTGTCCTAGTCCATGACTTCTCATTCTCTTGGTGTTGTCTTTTGCAGAGCAGAAGTTTTCAATTTTAGTAAGTTCTGCTTATCAATTCTTTCTTTCATAGATCATGCCTTTGCTACTGTATCTAAAAAGTCATCATCATACTCCAGGTCATATAGGTTCTCTCCTATGTTATGTTCTAGAAATTAGTTTTCTACATTTTATATTTAGGTCTATAATCCATTTTGAGTTAATTTTTGTGAGGGGTGTGAACTTGGGTCTGGATTAATTTTTTTGCATGTGGATGTCCAATTGTTGAAAATATGACTTTTGCTCCATTGTATTGCCTTTGCCCCTTTGTCAGAGATCTGTTGACTGTATTTACATGGGTTTATTTCCTATTTATATCAATACTTTTTATGCCTTAAATAATTTTATTTTTATTCAGAATTCACCAAGAAGTCTACTTTGTCCAGGTCTGTTCTCAAGCAGTGCTATCACCATGGGGGGAGTACATGGAACATGGGCTGTGGCTGTGTGTGGTGTTTCTTGAGAGGCTGCTATGAAATTTTATAAGTGCATGGCAGTGCATGCTTGCTAGGTCGATTCAGTCATGTCCAACTCTTTGCAGCCCTATGGACCATAGCCCACAAGGCTCCTCTGTCCATAGGATTTTCCAGGCAAGAATACTGGAGTGGGTTACCTTGTCCTTCTCTAGTGGATCTTCCCAACCCAGGGATTGAAGCTGTATCTTTTATGTCTCCTGCATTGGCAGGCAGGTTCTTTACCCCTAGCACCACTTGGGAAGCCCAACAAGTGGCAGAGGGTTATGGATAAGAAGTCATCATTATCAACAAGAACAAGAATAACCATCAGATGATCTATTGAGCATCTTGACATTCCATCTCTGTTTTTGTACCTGGGAAAATTTAAAGTTTGGAGATAGAGAATTTCTGTATTATTTGTGTGGATATGGGATGAGGTTCTGTCTAGGAGGTGGATGTTTGGTTACATACTTCCTTTTGGGGATGCACTGTAGTTTGTTGTTAACTAAAATATTCGGCCAATATTTTTGTCTTTGGTTCAGGCTAAGGCTTTTGGAAGGATGACTAGATGAATGTCTACTTCAGTTGTCATCCCTAAACATTCAGCAGTGTGGTCATGTAAGTTACTACCATGTTGAATCAGCATTAACAATGCCAACAACATGAACAAGGCATATAACTCAGATTTACTGCCACTACCTGGATCAATCATAAAGGAAATCAACCCTGAATATTCACTGGTAAGAATGATGCTGAAGTTGAAGCTCCAATACTTTGGTCACTTGATGCGAAGAACCGAGTCATAGAAAAGACCCTGATGCTGGGGAAGATAGAATGCAGGAGAAGGGGACAACAAAGGACAAGATGGTTGGATGGCATCACCAACTCAATGGACATAAGTTTGAGCAATCTCTGGGAGATGGTGAAGGACAGGAAAGCCTGGTGTGCTGTAGTGTATGGGGTCGCAAAGAGTCAGACATAACTGAGCGACTGAACAACAGCAACCTGGATATTCACTTTCAAACAGATTACATTCTATTTGTAGTTCGTGATGAAACAAATCTCTGTAGATTCTAAATGTTGAGAGTCTATCCATCTGTTGAAGTATAAATGTAAATATTATTGCCAGAGTGAAATGCACCAATATTTAATGATTTTAGAAATTAAAATTATTAGAATAATCAAAATATTTCAAATAATACATGTATAAGGAAATTGATCTAAAGATTAGTATTAAGATAGAACATGTTAGCTACATAACTTTAGAAAGAATATTATATCCTCTTAGAGCTAGTGAATATTTATAAAATTTAAATAGTACAAGAAAGAATAATAGAAATCATAGCACAGAGATTAGAATTAATCTTTGAAGTTGTATTACTATTCAAATATTAATGAAAATAATCTTTAAAACTATTCTTATTGTACAGCATTTTTTAGTTATTTAATTCTGTTTAGGCCATGAGTCATTCAGGAAGAAATTCTCTTTAGAAATTCTTCACATCTTGAAGGATGGATAAAAAGTAAAATGTTAAGTTTGACCTATTCAATTTGACAAGGTGGGAAAACAACCCAAATCATGTACACTATCTGTACCAAACCATTTTTGATCTAGACATAACAAAGAATATACAGAAAGGGAGACAGTGTTAAACAAAAATGAAGAACTCCTAAATATGCCCTTCTACCAACCTCAGTTGAAAGAATGAATCTATTTAGTTTCACACATGATATGCATGGTGAACACAGGAGCAATCCATCAGCTGACAGTTTCGAGGAATTGTTCTTCTTATGTTAAATTTTAAATAATTTACTAGTGGTTTTAATGAAAAATTTTAGTAAAAACTACTTTGGGGGAAAATCCCAAGATTGTGACATCTAAGAAATTCAGTCTATGGTGGTGACCTAAGGGTTTGGTCTTAGATTTGGCTGAATATTGATTTCAACATTTGTTTATTTTGTGTTACCACATAACTTGGTGCACATTACTTTTTTTTTTAGAGCACTACACCTTCTCCACTTTATAATAATAATAAAAAAAGAATGAGCTCATAGTGCTACTAATGAGATAGAACATCTTTCCTCTGTGTTTTTGTTATTGATTCACTTTGTGATTCTTTTTCTTCTCTGAAATGTTTGTTTTTGTTCCTTTTCTTTGTTTTTGTTTCATTTTTGTTCATTTCTTCATTGGGTTCTTGGGCTTCTCATTGCTCTGGCTTCTCTTGCACCGCACAGGAGCTAGGTGCATGGGCTTCAGTAGTTGCAGCTTGCAGGCTCCGGAGCACAGGCTCAGAAGTTGTGGCACATGGGCTTAGTTGCTCCTCAGCATGTGGAGTCTTCCCAGACCAGGGATCGAACCCTTGTCCCCTGCATTGGCAGGCAGATTGCTATCCACTGCACCACCAGGAAAGTCCTGTAGATGTTCTTTTGTGAAGTGTCTGTTCAAGTTTTTGTCTATTTATTACATTGGAATTGTGTCTTGATATTATTGAGTTGTATGAGCTCCTTCTATATTCTGGATATAAGATCTTTGTCATGTACTTGTATTGTGAATAGTTTCTCCCAATCTGTGGTTTTGAGTTTATTTTCATAACAGTTTTCATTAGCAGTTGAGTGCTGCTAATTTTGAATTGTCTGTGATTTTGTTCATTTTCAACAGCCTTTATTCTAATCATTTGGGACATCTTCACTTGACAAAGAGTTCTGGTTTGACAGTTTCTTCCTTCAGCAGTTTAAAAATATCATTTCATTGTCTTCTAACTTCTATTATTTCTGATATGAACTCTGCCATGGCTTGTGTTGTTGTATATATGTACTTTTTTTCTCTATTAGATTTTCTCTTTGAGTTGTCAGCAGTTTGACTACCACGTACCTAGGTTTTGCTCCCTTTGCATTTATTTTATTTGGGGATCACAAAGCTTTTTGGAGTTATAAGTTGATGTTTTCCACCACAGTTGTAAACTTTTGGCCATTATTTTTTCATATATATGTATATGTATCTGTGTACATATATGGGCTTCCCAGGTGGTGCTAGTGGTAAAGAACCTGCCTGCCGATGTAGGAGACCTGAGAGACATGGGTTCACTCCTTGGGTCGGAAAGATCCCCTGGAGGAGGGCATGGCAACCCACCCCGGTATTCCTGCCTGGAGAATCCCATGGACAGAGGATCCTGGTGGGCTACACTCCATGGGGTCACATAGAGCTGCATGCAACTTATCAGGCATGCACTCACATATGTATATATGTATAAATAAATATAAATATATATATACATATAAAATTATTTTTTCCCTTGTCTTCTCTCCTCCATCTGGGACTCTAGTTACACTTTATGCATCTGACCATTTTATGTTGTCCTTCAGGTCACAGTTAATTTTTCTCAAGTACTTTCTCTTTGTTCTGTTGGATAATTCTTTTTGATTTGCCTTCATTTTAACTTTCTTCTACAGTCTCCAATATACTTTTAAGCCCATCTGGGAATTAAAAAAAAATGTGTGTGTGTAAGTTGCTCAGTCATGTCCAACTCTTTGCGATCCCATGGGCTGTAGCCTGCCAGGCTCCTCTGTCCATGGGATTCTCCAGGCAAGAATACTGGAATGGGTGGCCATTCCCTTATGAAGGGGATCTTCCCGACCCAGTGATTGAACTGGGGTCTCGCATTGCAGGCAGATTCTTTACCATCTGAGCCACCAGGGAAGCCCTTTTAAAAAATATATTAGCATAATTTACAGTTATAAGGCTTCCATTCAGCTCTTCTTTTATAGTTTCTATTTCTTTGCTGCAATTTCTCATATGCTTACTTACTATGATCCTCTTTTCCATAAAAATATGAACAAATTTATAACACCTGCCTTAAAATGCTTATCTGCTAATACTAAAATCCAGATCAGATCTGTGTTTATTGTCTGCTATTTTTCTTGGTTATAAGTCATAGTATTCCAATTTTTCATATATCTAATAATTCACTATTGTATGCTGGGCATTGTTATGATCCATTTTGGAGAGGCTGGATTTTTTTTTTTTTTTTGAATGCTGTTGAGTACTGTGTTATAAGACAGAACAAGTTACTGGCAAATCTTTTTGGTTTTGACAAGTGTGCTTTGATTTTTTTCCCCTATATCACAATTATTTGTGAAAATTTAAAAAATCTCTCATATATTTACACACATCTATTTGTATGAAGTTGAAATGTCTTGTACCACTTGAAGATATTTCACTAATCATGAAATTATTACATTCTATTATTAATTTCTTTCTACATATGTTCTATTTCTTTAATTACCTTGTGACCCCCAGGGATGGATCTTCATTTTATAGCTTTTCATAGTCACAGGAATGTGACACACAGCTGGCTTTCAATGAAAGTTATTATTTTAATGAATATGAAGGATATCTTGCTGTGGTCCTTTGGGCTTTGCTCCAGTATTTCTTCCATAGTTAGATTTATTCCAATGTTATGAGTATTAAACATTGAGTTCATTCATTCATTCACTCACATACATCCATTGGTCTGTTCATTCACCAAATATTTGTTGAGGACCTACTGTATGCCAGTTCTTATTCTGATGCTGTGATTACAGCAGTGAATAAGTTGAACAATGTTCACACTCTCATAGAACTTAGAAGTTTGTGGTTTTTGAGAGTTTAGCCTAGTTACTCCATGGTATTGCTTCCTTTGCATCCATTTTGTTTGGCCAACCAGCCTGTAAGAGCCTTAAATGACACTATTCCCTTTATGTAAGAGCTGGCCCTAGATAACAGAGTCAGAAGTAATTTTAAGTTCTTGATATGACTTCCCCAAGAGCCCTTGTGATAAAGTCTTCCCGACCTCCCAGGACCTTCTAGGACCTTCCTTTTTTGTGCTTCTTAGGTAAGACCCCTGTGGAGCTTACTGAAATGCTGCTTCTTTTGATTTGAATTGACCAATCTGATCTTAGCCTGGAAACCTCAAAGCACAACCTCAAACCCCATGGATGCTAATAAAGGCGTGTGCCCCAGATTTTCCATCCCCTTCTCTGCTTGCACCCTGGCCTCCCAGTGAGGCCCCTCAGAATGTCCTGTGTACTTCCTCCAGGAGCCGTGAGCAATGAAATTCTTATTTCAGTTTAGCCTGTGGTCTTCTGTTGCTTGTCATCGGGCATCCTGTGCTCTACTTAACAAAAGTTGATTTAACATTTGCTAATTAACAAATAGGCTTCCCTGCTGGTTCAGAAAGGAAAGAATCTGCCTGCAGTGTAGGAGACCAGGGTTCAATCCTTGGGTCAGAAAGATCCTCTGGAGAAGGGAATAGCAATCCACTCCAGTATTCTTGCCTGGAGAATTCCATAGACAAAGGAGCCTGGCGGGCTACAGTCCATGGGGTCGCAGAGTTGGACATGACTGAGTAACAGTTAACAAATGGTAATTTAATTATTTAAAATAAGTATAATTATTTAAAATAATAAAAGAATGAACAAGTAACTTCATAGATAAACTGGGTATTCTATGAAGATAAAGAGTAAAGAAGGTAGTTATTGTGATGAAGATGCATGTGTATTCTTGACAATAGAGATGTGAGGAAAGACTTGTCTCAGTAGGTGATATTTGAGCAAAGACCTTAAGCAATCAATTAAGCCCTGATTTGTAGCATTTGCCAATACCTATGGTGTCAGGAAGATCTCCTTGAGGAGGGTATGGCAACCCGCTCCAGTATTCTTGCCTGGAGAATCACATGGACAGAGGAGCCTGGCAGGCTACAGTCCATAGTGTTGCAGAATTGGACACGACTGAAGCAACTTAGCATGCGCGCACGTGGTGTAAATGCTTCCATTGTTGCTGAGTTCAAGGTGCCAATGCGACAACAATGAAGGTGGAGTTGGGATGAGATGTCAGTAGTACAATGTTATATAGAAATTCCATCATTCAGTTATAATAGATGCTGTGGCATCTAGAGGCTGGGTAACAGTGAAATGAGGTAAAATACATTATAAAAGGTAAAGTAGTAAAATGAATACAATAAAATGAAGTTTAATTTTTAATAATGGCTGTGTTTAATGACAAGCTTGTAAAATTCTTGAAAATTTAATAATTGGCACTTGCAAACCTGTGTAAATTGGCTCCAGCATACTACTGTGGGAGGGTAACCGGCCCTAGAGAACCCTTGGACAGCCCTCTGTAATATTACCTGGGTGCCCTTCAGCCAATACCCCTACTCTGGAGCATACCTTTCAGACCTTTCCATGTAGTCCTGGGGGGATTTGTACAAGGGTCCCCATCGAAGATTGTAGGATGGGAAATTGGAATCGACGTGAAGGTTTAATCCTAGGGGACTGGAAAGCTATCATGCAGTGGACATATCATCTGGCACAATGTCTCTGTTCACTGCAGACACAAACATTCACCTAACAATACTTTGTATTTGTCAAGGGCACACACGTTAAGGCATATTCCAAACATGCTGGATGGAGTAGGAGGTGATGTGCCTAAAGAAAGTAGTGAGCTTTGGGATAGATGGTGGAAGGAAGAAATATAGACTTGAATAAAATAAAATCAGAATTGGGCTTCATTCTGATCAATGAGGACAGCTGGCCTTGATCTGAAGGGTCTGGATTTCTGACCTCTCCATGGCCCAGGTGCAGAAGGAAGGCCTGTGAAATGTGAGTGGATGTGCTACACAGAACTTATAAGCAGAAATTTTTGAGTCATCCTATATTTCCACCATTCTCTCTTTGCTCTCTGTTATGAGAATAATGATGTCTCAGATTGGGGATTCCTTAACCTGGATCCTGCAGTAAAGAGATTATGAAGTAGAACCACACCCAAAGTCAATATATAATACAAGTGAGAAATCTACTTTGTTGTGAGT
Source organism: Giraffa tippelskirchi (assembly GCF_054371585.1). Classification (NCBI taxonomy): domain Eukaryota; kingdom Metazoa; phylum Chordata; class Mammalia; order Artiodactyla; family Giraffidae; genus Giraffa; species Giraffa tippelskirchi. The sequence continues at coordinate 56,313,159 of NC_137285.1, forward strand.
CATTGAAATTTGGGGTTATTTCTTATTGCTGTATTATGTACCTGATCTTAGTGATACAAAATAATTATTTTTAAAATGCTTATCATTAAATATGGCTATTTTTAACTGACACATAGTATATCCAACACATAGTGTAAAATAGATAAATAAGATCTTGAGGGAGTCTGGCTGTTGAAGAAAGACTGAAATAGAATTACAATTCTGGGGTAGCAAAACTAAACTTCTTGAGTACTTCCTGGCATGGCAAAGAATTGGACACGACTTAGTGACTGGGCACCTCATTTTACAGGGATATAATAAAATTTCAAAGACAATTAACAGGACTAGACTCTAATATCCACAGAAGTGCAATTATAATTTTTCCCTCCACAGTTAGCCTCATTTTTACCAAAGATAATCATAGTAAAACTAATTTATTTGTATTAAACTTGGCCTGATCATTTATATAAGTGCAGCTAGAATGGTAATTTACCATACAAGTTCTTTTTAAGACTGATTTGTTAATAATAAGAATACTCAAGTTTATGAATTCTGGAGGGATTGGAACGGGAGAAAAAGTAACTGTTTCATCTTTGTTCCCCAAAATATATCTTACCAAATCATTGATAGCTTCAGAGATTTCATTAAATCTAGAAAAAACACTAAAGTTTTTTTTTTTTTTTTTTTTTTTTTAGCATTTTGAAAGGGAATAGGTGAGGTTTGGGAAATTGGTTTGAAAAAAAGGAGGTGAGCTTTGCACTTTTGGAGCCACACCTTTGGCCCTGCAGCAAAAATTTGCAAAGAAAGACAGTTGTTTCCACTTCCCCAAAGAACAGGATTGCAGCCTGGATGATAAAGAGGTTGACTTACCCTTCCAACTACATTTTTTCTAATTTGCTTATTTCCCTCTGGGCATAAGTTTATTTCAGTTTGGAAGAGAGGGCCTGCCTGAAAAAATATTCCTATCAGGCTCTGATTATCAGCTTCCAATTTGGCCAAATTTCAGATCATAAAAGTTATTAAACACTTTCAAATATCTTGTGAGGTTTGGCTAGGACAAGCAGTAAATATTTCTGGCAAATATTAAACAACCTCATTAATTTTTAGTTTTCTTTGGCTGTTTAAGAGAATAACCGAACAGTTTTACCAGAAAAATCCCTGAGTCCCAGCAACTGTGGGAGGGGCGGGAGGAAGTTTCCCTCAGAGGGAAGGTAAGAGAGCATTGAAGAATTTGCACAGGACCTTTAAGAACAATTTCTTTTCCAATATCCCCGTAGATTACAACTGAAACGCTGGTTTCTGGGCAAGTGTTCTGATGATGAAACCTTGGAGATGTCATGGGTGAGAACTAGGCGTTGCCTAGGTGCCTTTTGCCTCTTTAATTTTTCATTAGCCTTTTATAAGTTTCTATGTACCAATTAAAATAGGCATCCCATTCTATTTGTTCAGCTTGGGATCCCCTGTTCTTGAGTGCATTTTTTATTTTATTTTTTAAAATTATTTATTTTAATTAGACGATAATTATGTTACAATATTGTGGTGGCTTTTGCCATACATCGACATCAATCAGCCACGGGTGCACATGTGTCCCCCCCCCCCCCCATCCTATCCCTCTGGGTTGTCCCAGTGCACCAGCTTTGAGTGCCCTGCCTCATGCACTAAACTTGGACTGGTCATCTCTTTCACATATGGTAATATACATATTTCAGTGCTATTCTCTCAAATCATCCCACCCTCACCTTCTCCCACAGAGACTCATCAAGAAGAAAAGGGAGAAGAATCAAATCAATACAATTAGAAATGAAAATGGAAATCACAACAGACGACACAGAAATGCAAAGGATCATAAGAGACTACTATCGGCAACTATATGTCAATCAAATGGACAACTTGGAAGAAATGGATGAATTCTTAGAAAAGTATAACCTTCCAAAACTGATCTAGGAAGAAACAGAAAATCAAGTGCATCTTTTTAAATGTGTGTGCTCAGTCCCTAAGTTGTGTCCCACTCTTTGCGACCCCATAGACTGTAGCTCACCAGGTTCCTCTGTCCACGGAATTTGCCAGGCAAGAATACTGGAGTGGGTTGCCATTTCTTACTCCAGGGGATCTTCCCAATCCAGGGATCGAACCCATGGCTCCTGTATTGGCAGGAGGGCTTTTTTTTTAACCACTTGAGCCACCTGGGAAACCCCTTTAAATGAGTGATCTTGTCTAATTGGAGTAAAACTTGTCTGTTTTTGTAGATATCCACAGCTTTTGACATTATCGTTCCAGACAGGTGGGCCAAAAGTTGGAGAGCCTAACTCTTTGAATACAAAGGATCCCATTATCAGTTTGCCTTTATCTACATGAAACAAGACAAATGAACATGTGATTATATTGGAAAGAAGCAAGAAATGTTACTGCATGCTGGTCAAAAGAAAACCCTTTGTGTACTACTACCATTTCCTGTGGAACTCTGGACATGGGAAAGGATTGAACCAATGAACTCCAAGGACTGGGAATTGTGGACTGATTCAAAACAAAATGGAGAACTGCAGCTGCCACCAAGTTCCCAGTGTGAAATCTGGTGATGGATTCCAAAGAAATGAGGTATTGTGGACTAAACCATTGACAGTTCCCAAGGTGGAATCTGAGCTGTGTTATCCACTCAACAACCTGGGAATTTCAGTCTGAAAGGCTAGGGGCTTGGGTCTAGGCAGAACTGTCTGCCAGTTCAACTGGGCTCCAGGCTGAATCATGTACCAGTTCAAGTTGGCCTGTCCAGTAAAGGAAAATCAATTAGACCAGGAACTTGAATGCAAGAAGAGCAGAGGTCAAAACAAGAGGGACTCAGCAAAAGGCCCCTTGGAAAGGATGGGAAAGACAGAGGACTCAAAAGCATTCTCTGGGTGCCACACCTGTGTTTCTCATTGTCGCCAGATGTGGATCACATCACTGCCACCCAATCTGTTAAAAAGCAAAATTCAACTGAGTAAATTTGAAAATCTAATTGGCTTTATTCAGCAATTCATGAATCAAGCAGCATCCCATCTAGTACACAGAAGGGTGCTTCACAGAGTTCTACTAAATGGGAGGTTTTTATAAGCAGAAGGAGGGTGGGGCAAGGAAATTATTAGCAAAAGAAAAGACAGAATTGTTTCAGACCGGGTCATCTTCTTGGGGAAAAGGAAGGGCAGGGGTTTTATTACACTGGCTACTTCACTAGTGCATACCAGGAAATTTCAGATTGTCTCTTTAAATGCCAAGATCCTGGGAAAGGTTGAAACTACAGTTGAGTCTTGGTTTGCTGTCATGTGGGATGAGTCCACCTTGGGCCTGTTCTTTCTTTTTTTATTGTTATATAGACACGTTTGAAAAATATAAGTATATCTCTGTTTCCACCAGCCACCTTTATCAAATCTTTATCTTACTCTGTACTTAGTTCAGGTAGGAATTTTTAAAGAAATACAACATTACAGATACAGTTGCTGTCTTACGTGTATCCCTCTATGATCTCATTTCTTCCTTCCTTCCATAGAGATAATCACTATTCTGAATTTGTTGTTAATTATTTTCAAGCTATTTTTGTTTTGTAGCTATATGCATGTACATAAATGTATAAAATATATAGCATTGTTTCACATGTTAAAAATTTTAAAAATATACACATTGTTCTATATTTATACATATAATGTACAAATTATTCTGAAACATTTCTTTTTGTACAAAGTTAGTTTTTGGAGATTTGTCCTTGCTAGGCATATTAGTTCATTTATTCATTTATCAACTACCCTACATGGTTTCTATTGTACCAATACCAAGGTGAATCCATACTCATTTTAATAGATATTTTTCAATTTTCACTACTGTAAACAAGGATACAATAAAAATTCTCAGTTTGTCTCATTTCTTTAGGGAATGTGCTTAGAAATGGAATTTCTGGTTCATACATTCTAAGTATCTTTAACTTTATTATCCAATACAGTGTCATATCTACTAGACAGTGTCCAATTGTTCTCTAAAATGTTTATTTCTCCATATCCTCATCAACACTTGAGGTTATTAGAATTTTTTATTTTTTTGTCAAAGTGGGTGAATATAAAATTTATTTTCTTATTTTACTATGCATTTTCCTGATTTACTGTGAAGTTGATATTTTCATATTTTATAGACTATTTGGAATCCTTTGCCTATGAATTATTCTTATATTCTGCTCATTTTTCTGTTATATTGTTTCTTATTGATCTTGTAGATATATCACATTCTAAATACTAGTAGTTTATTGGTTGTATATATTTCAAATTATTTTTATATTTATTCCATTAATACTATGTGTTTGGAAGGGGTAGGAATGTATATCAAAACATAAACTTTTACCTTGACAGGAAATTTTCTTATTTATCAGTTCCATAGCACTTACAATGGGTCAAGTATTTTCCTCTAAGTACTTTATACATATTAACTCATTTTAAATTTGATAAAACTCATGAGGAAGGTGAAATAGATGCTGTCATTATCCCATATTATTTTTATTGTTATTTCAAAAGTAACAGATTTATTGAGATACAATTTGCTTATCACTTATTTATAAACATAAAGCTCACACTTTCAAAAATTGCACAGTTTAGTGGTTTTAGTATATTCACAAAGGTGTGCAACCTTTATACATCCCATTCCATGACAGACTACATTTTATTTATCCATCTGTCAGTTTATGGACATTTTGGGTTGTTCTACTTTTTAGTTATTACGAGTAATGCTGCTATGAACATTTATGTACACGTTTTTGTTTAAATATATATTTCCAATTCTTTTGGGAAGATATATAGGGGTGGAATTGGAATTTCTGAGTTATAAGTTAGTTCTATATTTAATTTTTTGAGGCACTGCAAAATTGCTTTCGAAAGAAGTTGCATCATTTGATATTCCTATGAGTAACGTGTGAGGGTTCCAATTTCTCTACATTGTCCTGATCACTTGTTAGTGTCCATCTTTTTTTGTTATAGTTAGCCAAATGGAGATGATGTGATCTTGCACGTCTCTGTTCAAATGTTACTTCCTCAGAGAGTCCTTTCCTTATGGCCCTTCTCCATTATTATCTATCACATCTCATTTATATCCTTCAAGTTTTTATAACAATGTGTCTTGTTTATTTACTCATTTGATAAGACATCTTTTGTGTTCTCCATCATGAATGCTGGCTCCCTGGATGCATTAATAGCTTCTCTGTCTTGTCTCTGATAATTCACAATATCCTCAGTGCTGTTGCTTTAATAATAACAGTTCAGGACATGTAGTTTAAAAGCGGGAATAAATCAAGAGCATCTTGACAATTAGCAAAGGTGAATAAACAACTTCATTGGGAACCTCAGTCTTGAATGAATTATGTTGCCTTAAAAAGCAATTATAGTTTTCTGTGGTGTGTGAAATTGGCAAAATGAAGAGGATTTCTTATATCCTTGATGGCTTCCTTCCGTCCTTAAAATTTCCCCCCTTTTTCCATTTTTTTTTTTAAGTTTAGATCGAACCTGAGTTGAGGGGCTGATTTAGAATCAGAAAGTCTTAGAGTTGGAAAGGAAGAGAAAAACATCATGTAGCTCATTTTTCTGATTAAGAAACAGGGGTCAGGGGGCCTCCCTGGTGGTCTAGTGGGTGAGAATCTGCCTGCCAATGCAGGGGTCATGGGTTCAGTTCCTGGTCCGGAAGCTTCTCACATGCCATGGAACAACTAAGCCCCGAGTGCCACAACTCCTGAGCCGGTGCTCTAGAGCCCGTGAGCCACAGTTACTGAGTCCCTGTGCTGTACCTGCTGAAGCCCACTCTCCTAGCAGCCTGTGTTCTGCAACAAGGGAAGCCACTGCAATGAGAATCCCATGCACCCCAACGAAGAGTAGACCCTGCCAGCCACAACCAGAGAAAGCCTGTGTACAGCACTGAAGACGCAGCACAACCAAAAGTAAATAAATCAATCAATAAATCTTAAAAAAAGGGGGGTCAAAAATGAGGGAATTTTTCTTCCAAGGTCACAGAAGAAAAAGTAGAGAAATTACTTTGTTTTGTATTTATTTATATGTTAATATGCCAACAATACATGCTCATGGATTTAAATACAGAGAATGAAAAAAAAAATTCTATCACTTGTAACTCTAGCTTTTATAAGTAACTATTAACATTCAGTGGTATATCTTTCAGGAATTGCTTCTATGCATATACAGTAATAAAATGTAAATATAAATACTAAATTTGTGGTAATTTGTTGTAGCAGCAATAGAAAACTAATATGCCTAGTATGAAGGTATTACTATTGTTGTTGCTTAATTGTCAAGTCGAGTCTAACTCTTTTGTGACCCCATGGACTGTAGCCTGCCAGGTTTCTCTGTCCATGGGGATTTTCACAAGAATACTGGAATGGGTTGTCATTTCCTTTTCCAGGGGAGACCCAAGGATAGAACTGGCATCACCTGCATTGGCAAGCAAATGCTTTACCATGGAGCCACCAGGGAAGCCCATGAAGGTATTACTACTACTATAAATTATTTGACTAATTACTTATTATTGGGTATTTAGGTTGAATCTATTAATAGGTTTTGCTTATTCATATACTAGCCTGCAAAAAGAACTTCAATAAATAGCTTTGCATCTTCAATATTTCTCACTTGTCTAATTATTTCCTGAGACAAATTCTTAGAGATGAAATTTCAGGGTCAAAAAATGTTTAAAGGCTTTTGGTACATGCTGTCAATTTGCTCTGAGATTAAAAAAAATTTATTTTTCACAACTTACACTTCTACTGCTTTGTTTTACCTATCATTGTAACGCTGGTTATTTTTTATTCTTTTCAAATATTGATCATATGGTAGATAAAACGTTAGGATTACACTGCTGCTTCAATTTGTATTTCTTTGACTACTAGTGGATTCTGAATACGTTTTAAAGTTTAGGGATTACAAATGGTGACAAGCTAATTGTTCTCTGAGGCCAAATTTATTCACCCTGGTAAATTCTTTATTGTCTAAGCAAATAATGATGAAAAACTTTTTTTTCATATTGATACAATTCATATTTATATATACATATAATTACAGTTATATAAAATGTAAAGTTATTATATATATATTCAAAAATTTGGAGACAATAACAATACAGTCAGTTGCAATCTCATTGTTTATGGGTATGATTTTATGAACTATTATGTCGGATAGAGCTTGAGAAGTTAAAAAAAAGCAAGATGTTTGGAAACAAAATCAATTTTTAGTAATATATAAACTAAATCTAGAGCATTTGAATCTTTTACTTTATTTGATTTTCAGTCAATTTGGGTCATTTCTTTCTTTCTTTCTTTTTTTTTTTTTTTTTTTTTTTTACAAAATAAGGATCTCCAAATAATTACATGACCACATTATTCTCCAGGTCACTGTTTATAATTTCTGTGGTATGTATGTAGGAGCAGGGGAAGAAGAGATAAATATCAATTAGTAATAATGTTAATACAATACATTCCTTGAAAAATACCTGGGTAAAGTAACTTCAGAAAGAAGGCATTTAAAACTTTTCAACTTAATGGAAGTTATGGTCATTTCTTTTTCTAAAGACTCCCTATACTTCACCTTTAAAGGATACTCTTGAAAGTTCAGCAGGAATGTCTTCTACATTTCTATATACACTATCATTCCTGTGCAGACGGTATCACCACCCTATGAGAGGAAAGGAAGGTCCCTAGAAGGGAAGAAATAAAGTAAGAGAATAAAGATAAAGGGTCCTTTAAAAATTAGATCAGCGCATATCTACCCCAGGATATTATCAATGTTAACCTAAAATGTGGGAGTACAAAGATACTTGTTTATTGTAACCTGGGATACATTTTTTTTTTTACCACTTTCAGGGATTCTTATGAGAAAGTATGAAAAGTTGAAAAGGCATGATGATATTGTACTAGTTTTTTAAAGAAGAACCTGAAAGCTCAAGTAATTGTGGTACATTATGGATTGCTGTATTTTAGGTGCTGTCATTTTGATAAAAAAGGAATTAGAGACCATTATAAATACTTGTACCTTCTCAGTGAGTGGCCCTTGCTGCATTATTTATGGAAGGGCCTTTTATAGGTAAGAACTAGCATTTGATGCGATTGTGATTTGCATCTGTCATCATAAAAGCTTGATTTTGTTTTCAGTTTCACAAATAAAAATGACTCAAATTGAAATTTAAGGAGAAACCACCATAGAAACCTTTTGATTAAATCTATCAGAAGGGATAGCAGTGTGGCTGTTCAGCATTTGATTGTAAATTCTAGTTTCTGCTGACCTTCTCGACAGGTTTATGTTTCATATATCTAATTTCCTGAAGTGTTTTCAAAAATGTGGGGATTAAAAATATTCTCACAAAACTTTCCAAACATCTTTTTAAGGGGTCTTAAAATTAGTTTAAGAAGACACTATAGCAAAAGGCTGCTATTACAGAAATGGTTTTAGAGGGGAAAAATAAGCATTTGTTATTTGGATTTAGAACTTCAAAGCTAGAATTGTTCTTATAAAGCAAATAAAAGTTTTCTCATAGTCTATCTTTTTAAACAGAGTGAGATGAGATGATATATTTGTAAAGAAAATGCTAAAGTAAACACTTTACACTATGGTAACAGAGTCATTTTGTCTTTAATATTTTTTATTGTTAAAACAATAAAATGTACTATACACACACAATGTATAGTCGTGTATGTGGAAAACTTTTAGCCATTTATGTACAAAAAGTAAAATTATTCTCACTTTCCCAGGTAAAGCAAACTGTTGGAGCAGTACTTATCAATACAGTAGTCTCTTGCTTACAATCCTTTTATGTATATTAAAAAGATTCCCTGGAATTTTAATAAATCTTTACCCACCTTTATTCAGCATAGATTTCCTTAAGCTTAAAATGATTTTCTCATTAGACACAGCCAAATTTTGATGCTAAAGTAGCACTATTTCTTGTAGAATAATGGATAAGAGGAGAATTTTACAGTTTAGCTTATGGGTAATTATTGGTATTCCTAAGCATTTGAGATATGTTTATTTTTCAAGAATTTAAATGTTTTAGACTAAATTTGTAGTAAATTGTAATACAAATTCCAATGAAAACATAGTCATTGTTTTGTTATAACCCTATCTTTATTATAACTCTATCTGTATTATTTGTAACATACTCCTATAACAGGTATTGAAGACATAGGTGGTATGATAAATTTCTTCTTCCTTTGTTGCTGAATCAAAAGTTGGTTTAAGTGTCATTTTTTTTGATTACCTGAAAATCTGAAATAAATTATGAAATTTTATATCAGGATAGAAAGTTTAACACACACACACACACACACACACACTTGCCACATTACAACTGACCTTGAACAACATGAGCTTGAACTTTGGGAGTCCACTTATATGCAGACTTTTTTCAACAGTAAATACTGCAGTACTATACAATTGGTGGCTGGTTGAATCTGCAGATGCAGAGCTGAGGATATGGAGGAAACAAGTATATGAAGGGCTGACTATAGATTATATGGATACTTTCCACCGTGTGGAGGAGGGTTAGCACCCTTGACCTCCATGTTGTTCAAGGATTGACTGCATTTTGTATTCTGTAAATTTTAGACATAGCTGAAAAGATTAAAAGTACTTAACTTTATGTAAAGTACGTTTGTGATTTTTTTTTTTTAAATGGTGTTTCAGTATTATCTATGACTTATCAAGTGTTAGATGAAGTTACTTTTTCTGTGTGTTTGGAGAATTACATTGTATTAATATTTAGTATCTTGTATAATGTGGATACTTAAAAGAAAGTTTCACTTGATTTATCATACCCACTGGATTCCTCTTCTGAAAACTCTGAGGTGTGATATAAACTTTCCATTGTGGATCTTCTAGAGTCTCCTAAAGAAAAAAGATGTATACATTTAATGTTTTATCTCAAATACAGTTTACAGTTCTTTGAGTTTGAACCTGGAAATCCCTTTTCAGGGGCATCTGGTGTCTCAGACAGTAAAGAAACTGTCTGCAATGCAGGAGACCCAGGTTTGATCTCTGGGTTACGAAGATCTCCTGGAGAAGAGAATGGCAACCCACTCCAGTATTCTTGCTTGGAGAATCCCTTGGACAGAGGAGCTTGGTGGGCTACAATCCATGGTGTCGCAAAGAACTGGTCACAACTGAGGGATTAACACAATACAACAGCAACTCTTACCCTTATCAACTGTGTGTAAGGTAATGTTATACAAACACAGCTATTATGTATCACTTGTGTTACCAGGGCAGATAATATTGGTCAAAGATGGCCACAATGACATCTCCCACTCTGCATGTTCCTTAGAAGTATGACCTTGCCAGTCCTCCTTCAAGAGGTAGAATCCAATTTCCCTTCTGCTGAAACTGAGCTAGGCTTAGGGCTCTTTTGTAATCAATAGCATGTGGAGGAAATGACTGCATGACTTCTGAAGCTAGATCAGAAAAAGCTATGCTGCTTCCATTTGATTCTCTTAGGATGCTTGCTTTGGAGGAAGCCAGTCGCCATGTAAGAAATCCTATCACCCTGAGATTGCTGTCCTGCAAGGCCATGTATAGATGCTCCAGTTGGCAGTCCCAGATGACCTTCTAACCATCCCACCAAAGCTCCAGTCAGTTAGTAAATCCACCCATCTGTCAGTTGAGTATCATCACTAGGTGATGTCCAGCCAAGCCATATTGGAATTCCTAACCCACAGAATTCTTGTGATATATGAAACAGCAACTGGAATAGCCACTGTCTGGGGATCAGATGACTCATTAAACAAAAACTGAGAAGGACAATTAATTTAGAGACCAATATAAAGCATCCAAATAAATAAGATTTAGGAAACTTAGACATGAATAGATACACTAATTTGTTACTTAACCTTCTTATCTGCCCTTCTACTTTTGACTTGAATGCACTGGGATGTATCTAATAAGATGCTCTTTATCCTTGCTGATGACAGGTGTCCATGTCCCCCTTCATTTCCTGCATTCTGTTTTTCATAAGGTTTGGCACATTTCATATTTGGTCCCTATCTCTCACTTACTACAACTCCTGAAATATTTCCACTGTATTCTCACTTTATTTTCTGAAATTTCTTTTCCTTTCTTGCTCTGACAGAAACTTGGCTGTCCTCTGAGGATACTGCCAGCCGAGAAACCCTTTCACTTTTTCTTTCCCTGGTCCTCTTACTACTGGACTTGGAGATGGGCAGGTGTCCTCCTCCCTAATATTCTCTTTCAGGGCACTTGACTTCCCTTCTTCTCTTCCTGAAACTCACATCGTCAGTTACATACTCAACTGTTGTTGTGATCTACCTGCAACTGCAATATTCTCAGTTCCCTGGATCATTAGCTTATTGTCACTTTCTGACTACTTTCTTAGTTTAGCGATTTAAATGTTTATGTAGAAGATTCTTTCACCCTGAATCTCAATTCCTTGAGCTCTGTTCTTTTAGATTGTGCCTTTACCTTATTGCAGCCACCAATTCCCATGCTCATTCTCAGACTTTGTCACTGCCAGTAACTGTGAGCCCCCCTCAGTTTCCTGCCTTCAACTAGCTGACTACCAGCTTTTATTCTTTCTAGATCACTCCCTCTATTACCCCACCACCAGCAATTCTTCAACCCTACTGGGATTTCCAGTTCTATCATCTTTTCATTGTTCCTCTCTGTTTTGATTTCCTCTTTCCCTTCTTTGTACCATTTAAATTCCATGGCCATTCACCCTCTTGCATATACGCTGACTTCCTTACCCATTTCTCAATTTGTTGTACTCACTTGACAAAACTATAACCCTAGGTAAAACCAACACTCTGCCTATTCCTGTCCTGAAGCATAAGGCTCGGTGCAGCTGGAAAAACATACAAGTGGGTCTCACTTTAAATTCATGGTCACAGACATTAGAGGAAACCCTTAACAGCTTCCCAGGTGGCACAGTGGTAAAGAATCTGCCTGCCAATAGAGGAGACGCATGAGATGCAAGCTCAATCCCTGGATTGGAGTTGAAAATGGCAACTCACTCCAGTATTCTTGCTTGGAGAATTCCATGGACAAAGGAGCCTGATAGGCTACAGTCCATGGGGTCTCAAAGAGTTGGACAAGACTGAGCCAGCATGCATGTCATGTCATTAATATGTTCAGGCCATCCTATTAAACATTCTTAAGTCCATTCATTCTTCCACTTTCCTAGATGACTTATTTATTCTTTCTTTCCATTTTCCCAAACTTACAACTCTTCATATGCATCATAATTCTCATCTGATGATTTATCTTCCATTTTCATAGAGAAAATAAAACATAGTAGGAAAAAGCTTCTACAAGCTCTGTGTTAAGAGTTATTCTCTTAATTCTGTCCTATATGTTTCATGTCCCCATGCTCCTATCTGAGGCCAAGCCCTCTACTTCTTTACTAGATCTCATCCTTTCTTGAATACACAAGACATGGCTCCAGTAATTCCTTCTGTCTTTCACTTATCAGTTTTTTTTGAACTCTACTAAATCTTCCCCATCAGCATATACATATTTGGTTGAAGACACATGAATAAGTTCTCATCAATGAATGTGGACAGAATGATACATACTGCTTCTGGGTCTGAGCATTAGGCAATGGGCATTCATTTCTCCTTAAACTTTCCATTTCCTCAGTCTTGAACATGGAAAATTATGATTTGGTTTTGACCATGCAGATGATAACGACATCCAAGTCAGTGGTTCTCAACTGGATGATTTTTCTCCACAGGGAAGATTGGGAAACATCTGCAGATATTTTTGTTCTTAAAACTGGTAGGTGGAAGTGCAATTGGCATCTAGTGGGTAGAGACCAAGGATGTTGCTAAACATCTTACAATGCTCACGACAGTCATACCATTCTCCCGAACAAAAAAATTATTCAGCTCAAAATTTTAATAGTGCAATATTGAGAAACCCTGCCCTGGAGGATGGAGGAGCAATAAGACAGAAGGTCATGACCTTCTGAATGCCTGTGGGACTACCTTGTAAATGTAGACAGCTCACTTCAGGATTAGGGAAGAAACAAACTTCCATGTAGTTAAGCTACTGTACCTTTGGGACTCTTTGTAATAGAAGCTTAGCCTTTAACTAATATATTCCATCACTCCTTGAAGTAAAGAACTACCTTGGGCTTCTCAGTTGAATATTTTCAATGCATCAAAATATAGAGAACCATCCAGACATCCTAATGCCTGTTTTATACTATCTAATGTCTTCAGTTCAGCATTCCCTTTGGTTTGGCAGGGTGTAACAATATTTTTTTAACTGGAGAAATTGTTCCTGGACTTTCCAACTTTGAAATTATACCTGGCTGGTCTCAAATAATTGTTTAACATTCATTTCCCAGGTTCTGAGCCAAGGTGATTTTTATTGTGAAATATTTCCAAGTAGATTCTCTGAGAAGAATAACTGTATCTACAGCTTTTCTTTTACTCAACTTGGGTCACAATTTCTGGTTTAAATAAAAGACATTCACACTCGCTGTATTGTTGTTCTTCAGTCACTCAGTCATGTCCGACTCTTCCTGACCCTAGGGACGGCAGCCCACCAGGCTTCCTGGTCCTTCACCATCTCTTGGAGCTTGCTCAAACTCATGTCCATTGAGTTGGTGACGCCATCCGACCATCTTGTCCCCTGTCATCCCCTTTTCCTCCTGCCTTCAGCCTTTCGCAGTTTCAGGGTCTTTGCTAATAAGTCAGCTCTTCACATCAGGTGGCCAAAGTATTGGAGCTTCAGCTTAAGCATCAGTCTTTCCAATGAACATTCATGATTGATTTCCTTGAGGATTGACTGGTTTGATCTCCCTGTAGTCCAACGGACTCTCAAGAGTCTTCTCCAAAACCACAGTTCAAAAGCATCAACTCTTCAGCGCTCAGCCTTCTTTATGATCCAGCTCTCACATCCACACATGACTACTGGAAAAACCATAGCTTTAACTATACAGACCTTTGTTGGCAAAGCAATGTCTCTGCTTTTGGTTGGTTACGCTGTCTAGGTTGGTCATAACTTTTCTTCCAAGGAGCAAGCATCTTTTAATTTTATGGCTGCAGTCACCATCTGCAGAGATTTTGGAGCCCAAGAAAATAACTCGGTCACTGTTTCCATTGTTTCCCCATCTATTTGCCATGAAATGATGGGACCAGATGCCATGATTATCATTTTTTGAATGCTGAGTTTTAAGCCAGTTTTTTCATCCTCCTTTTTCACTTTCATCAAGAGGTTCTTTAGTTCCTCTTCACTTTTTGCCATTAGGATGGTGTCATTTGCACATCTGAGGTTATTGATACTTCTCCTGGCAATCTTGATTACAGCTTGTGCTTCATCCAGCCCAGTGTTTCTCATGATGTACTCTGCATATAAGTTAAACAAGCAGGGTGACAATGTACAGCCTTGACGTACTCCTTTCTCAATTTGAAACCAGTCTGTTGTTCCATGACCAGTTCTAACTGTTGCCTCTTGACCTGCATACAGGTTTCTCAGGAGGCAGGTCAAGTAGTCTGGTATTCCCATCTCTTTAAGAATTTTTTACAGTTTGCTGTGATACACACAGTCAAAGGCTTTAGCATAGTCCGTGAAGCAGAAGTAGATGTTTTTCTGGAATTCTCTTGTTTTTGCTATGGCCCAACAGATGTTGGCAATTTGATCTCTGGTTCTTCTGCATCTTCTAAATCCTGCTTGAACATGTGCAAGTTCAAGTACTGTTGAAGCCTAGCTTGGAAAATTTTGAACATTACTTTGCTAGCGTGTGAGATGAGTACAATTGTGCGGTAGTTTGAACATTTTTTGGCATTGCCTTTCTTTGGGATTGGAATGAAAACTGACCTTTTACAGTCCTCTGGCCACTGCTGAGTTTTCCAAGTTTGCTGGCATATTGAGTGCAGAACTTTCACAGCATCACCTTTTAGGATTTGAAATAGCTTAACTGGAATTCCATCACTCCACTAGCTTTGTTCGTAGTGATGCTTCCTAAGGTCCACTTGACTTTGTACTCCAGGATGTTTGGCTCTAGGTGAGTGATCATACCATTGTGGTTATCTGGGTCACTAAGGTCTTTTTTATATAGTTCTTCTGTGTATTCTTGCCACTTCTTAATATCCTCTGCTTCTATTAGGTGCATACCATTTCTGTCCTTTATTGTTCCCATCTTTGCATGGAATGTTTCCTTGGTATCTCTAATTTTTGAAGAGCTCTCTAGTCTTTCCCATTCTGTTGTTTTCCTCTATTTCTTTGCATTGTTCACTTAGGAAGGCTTTTTTTTTAAAAAAAAAATCTCTGCTTGCTATTCTTTGGAACTCTGCATTCAGATGGATATATCTTTCCTTTTCTCCTTTGCCTTTTGCTTCTTTTCTTTTCTCAGCTATTTGTAAGGCCTCCTCAGACAACCATTTTGCCTTTTTGCATTTCTTTTTTTTTTTTTTATAAATTTATTTATTTTAGTTGGGGGCTAATTACTTTACAATATTGTAATAGTTTTTGCCATACATTGACATGAATCAGCCATGGGTTTACATGTGTTCCCCTTCCCGGACCCCCCACCCACCTCCCTCCCCATCCCATCCTTCTGGATCATCCCATTTTGCATTTCTTTTTCTTGGGATAGTTTTGGTCATGGCCTCCTGTACAATGAACTTCCACCCATAGTTCTTCAGGCACTCTGTCTATCAGATCTAATCTCTTGAATCTATTTGTCACTTCCACTGGGTAATCATAAGGGATTTAATTTAGGACATACCTGAATGGCCTAATGGTTTTCCCTACTTTCTTCTATTTAAGGAGTTCATGATCTGAGCCACAGTCAACTCCTGGTCTTGTTTTTGTTGACTGTATAGAGCTTCTCCATCTTCGGCTGCAAAGAATATAACCAATCTGATTTCAGTGTTGACCATTTGGTGATATCCATGTGTAGAGTTGTTTCTTGTATTGTGGAAGAGGGTATTTGCTATGATCAGTGTGTTTGTTGTCAAAATTCTGTTAGGCTTTGCCCTGCTTCATTTTGTACTCCAAGACCAAACTTGCCTGTTACTTCAGGTATCTCTTGACTTCCTACTTTTGCATTCTAGTCCCCTATGTTGAAAGGGATATCCTTTTTTCCACTGTCATAGGAAACCTTAACAAAGGTTAACTTACATAAAGGAACATTTGAAGTTATCATCCAGGTGTTTGGAGATTTCTGTTCACTTGCAATAAGACGAGGATCATGGAACAATTGACTCTTGGTTGCCTCTTGCAAAAGCACTCAATTTGATTCGTAACTTAGTTTTCCTGCTGTAAGTCTGACTTAAGATATGATTTGAGATGTTTGACCTGTAGGTCTTAAAGAAGCTGGAAGATTAGGACCCATATCACTCCAGCAAGGGAGACCAGAAACAGTGCAAACTTGAGAGTGTGGTATTTGCTTACACTGCTTACTATTTCAATAGAAACAGGTATCTCCCCGTTGATAATAGTGAAAGTGAAAGTGTTAGTTGTGTCCAACTCTTTGAAACTCCATGGATTGTAGCCCGCCAGGCTCCTCTGTCCCTGGAATTCTCCAGGTGAGAATACTGGAGTGGGTTGCCGTTCCCTTCTCCATGGGATCTACCCCACCCAGGAATCAAACCTGGGTCTTCTGCATTGCACGTAGATTCTTTACCATCTGAGCCAAAGACTCTCAAAGTATAGGTTCCCATAAGTGGGCAAGAAAACGATCTGATTTCATCAGCTTTTAGCCTAACCTTGTACCAAAGAGCAATAGAATAAGTCAACAATGCTAAATTGCAATAAACCTACAATCCCATTCCTTTACACGAAGACAATGGCATGTAAGTTTCGTATAATACAGTATTATACACAAATGAGATTTTTAAAATGCTATCTGTTAGCGAGTATAAATTGAAATGGAAAAGATGTTACCTGGTGGTTTTGTGGCTGAAAAGGTGAATGAAATTTTATCATTTTGTCAGGCAAAACATTTTTAGTGGCCTTACTAGAAAAGGGTAAATAATAACTCATATGTAAAGGTTGTGTCAGAGTTTATAGGCTAGACCCCTGGTAATGGATTCAACCTTTCCACAACAAATCAAAAGTATTGTTGTATGCTCACATGAATATACAGCAGTCATTACCTTAAATTTAAAACTCACTATAAGCAGCAAACACATCGAGCAGGATATGAGGGCTGTATTGTATCAGTGTGGTCTGCAGAGAATTTCTTCATAAGGTTTTTGCTTGTTGAAATATGTGTTGCAGTTCAAAGCTAAAGGGATTACTTCTGAATAGTCATCACAGAGGTTGATTATGTTCGTATATTATATTTAGCTGGACCCTGCAGGCTATTACTCCATTAGGTCTCCTGGTCCTACTATTGTCAAAAAGTTGATCACCTCATGTTAAAAGACTGTGCTTTCTGTTGACCTTATCAAAATGTCTCAAAGGGTTTTGATAAAAAATAAAATTCAGATTGTGTTTTATGAAAATGATTAAGAATAAATACCATGTATGAAAACTGCTCATATCTTCTGGGTGATTGTAGCATTGTTAATGAGGAGCTTATATTTTATTTTTGATTGCAGCATAATTTACTTAAAGCCATAGATTCAGTTTTAGTAGAAATAGCTCTTTTTCATGGTGAGAGTAGAGAGTCTCAGAAACTGATTTCTAAAAAATGGAGAAGTCACTACCCCTGCCCCATGTATTCAGATCATATAGAATTAACACCATGGAAGTAAGCCCAGTATATCAGCATTAATACAGTAGTACATCTACAATGGCCTATTACAATGCAGTTTTAAAAGGTAACTGTACTGGGAACAGAGTATACACACTTAAATTTGTCATTCACACTTGATGATCAGAAAATCATTTTAAATAAACAAATTGAAATTTAACTGCTTATCCTCTAGACAGCATTATATCATTTCATTCAGTTAATCATAACAGTAGAAAAATTTTAAAGAAGCAAGTTGAATATATATATACTTATAATCCTAAGTCCAATTGCCAATATAGGACATATTTTAATAAACTTGACTTTTAACCTATGTCATTAGGAATGAGCTACAGATTAAGTAACAAAATGAAATTAGGTCTTTGACAAAGATATTGACAAGGATGGTTTTATTATTTAAAATAACCTATATAAAATTTTCACAAGAATCACATTACAAAAGCTTTCCTTTGGGAACCAAGATGATTTTGAAGCTATCTCAACTGAACGGCTCATCTCTGAATTATTATTCCCAGGAGTGGCAATGGGTTGGCACAGATGCACATGTCCTTTTTGGCATGGTCCTCCTTGTAACTGATGGTGTGTAAAACGGCGGGTCAGAGATACAGCCTGTGAGCCTGGAGCACAGCCAGACACACATTATGGCCTCATTGGCACTGTTCTCTCATCAACTGAACTCTTTGGCAAGGGCACGCCTCCTAATATTCCTTGTACTCACTTGCCTTTAGCCACCTCACTTGATACTCACAATGGAGAAGGAGTGGGTATCAGTCAGGAGGAAGCAGATGGCACATTCAACTGGGATTCTGAAGAGACATTAATGAAGGGGCTGTTAAGAGACAGGGGCAATAAATGCTGAAGAGGGTATGGAGAAAAGGGAACCCTCTTACACTGGTGGTGGGAATGCAAACTGGTACAACCACTATGGAGAACAGTATGGACATTCCTTAAAACTCTAGAAATAAAACTACCACACAACCCAGAAATTCCACTACTGGGCACATACCCTGAGGACACCAGAAGTGAAAAATACACAGGTGCCCCAGGGTTTACTGCAGCACTGTTTACAATAAAAAGGACATGGAAGCAATCTAGATGTACATAGGCAGATGAATGCATAAGGAAGTTGTGGTATATATACACAATGGAATATTCAGTTCAGTTCAGTTCAGTCGCTCAGTCGTGTCCGACTCTTTGCAACCCCAAGAGTTGCAGCACGCCAGGCCTCTCTGTCCATCACCAACTGCCGGAGTCTACCCAAACCCATGTCCATCGAGTTGGTGATGCCATTCAACCATCTCATCCTCTGTCGTCCCCTTCTCCTCCTGCCCCCAATCCTACCCAGCATTAGAGTCTTTTCCAATGAGTCAACTCTTCACATGAGGTGGCCAAAGTATTGGAGTTTCAGCTTCAACATCAGTCCTTCCAATGAACACCCAGGACTGATCTCCTTTAGGATGGATTGATTGGATCTCCTTGCAGTCCAAGGGACTCTCAAGAGTCTTCTCCAACACCACAGTTCAAAAGCATCAATTCTGCGGCGCTCAGCTTTCTTCACCGTCCAACTCTCACATCCATACATGACCATAGCCTGGAAAAACCATAGCCTTGACTAGATGGACTTTTGTTGGCAAAGTAATGTCTCTGCTTTTAAATATGCTATCTAAGTTGGCCATAACCTTCCTTCCAAGGAGTAAGCGTCTTTTAATTTCACGGCTGCAGTCACCATCAGCAGTGATTTTGGAGCCCCCCAAAATAAAGTCTGACACTGTTTCCACTGTTTCCCCATCTATTTGCCATGAAGTGATGGGACCAGATGCCATGATCTTAGTTTTCTGAACGTTGAGCTTTAAGCCAATTTTTTCACTCTCCTCTTTCACTTTCATCAAGAGGCTCGTTAGTTCTTCTTCACTTTCTGCCATAAGGGTGGTGTCATCTGCATATCTGAGGTTATTGATATATCTCCCGGCAATCTTGATTCCAGCTTGTGCTTCTTCCAGCCCAGCGTTTCTCATGATGTACTCTGCATATAAGTTAAATAAGCAGAGTGACAATATACAGCCTTGACGTATTCCTTTTCCTATTTGGAACCAGTCTGTTGTTCCATATCCAGTTCTAACTGTTGCTTCCTGACCTGCATACAGGTTTCTCAAGAGACAGGTCAGATGGTCTGGTATTCCCATCTCTTTCAGAATTTTCCACAGTTTATTGTGATCCACACAGTCAAAGGCTTTGGCATAGTCAATAAAGCAGAAATAGATGTTTTTCTGGAACTCTCTTGCTTTTTCGATGATCCAGTGGATATTGGCAATTTGATCTCTGGTTCCTCTGCCTTTTCTAAAATCAGCTTGAACATCTGGAAGTTCATGGTTCACGTATTGCTGAAGCCTGGCTTGGAGAATTTTGAGCATTACTTTACTAGCATGTGAGATGAGTGCAATTGTGTGGTAGTTTGAGCATTCTTTGGCATTGCCTTTCTTTGGGATTGGAACGAAAACTGACCTTTTACAGTCCTGTGGCCACTGCTGAGTTTTCTAAATTTGCTGGCATATCGAGTGCCGCACTTTCACAGCGTCACCTTTGAGGATTCGAAATAGCTCAACTGGAATTCCATCACCTCCACTAGCTTTGTTCATAGTGATGCTTTCTACTCAGCCGTAAAAAGAAATGTATTTGAGTCAGTTCTAATGAAGTGGATGAACCTAGAACCTATTATACAGAGATCTGAAGTAAGTCAGAAAGAGAAAGATAAATGTCATATATTAACACATATATATGGAATCTAGAAAGGTGGTACCAATGATCTTATGTGCAGAGCAGCAAACGAGACACAAAGAAGAGACTTTTGGACTCAGTGGAAGAAGGAGAGGGTGGGATGCTTTGAGAGAATAGCATTGAAACATACACATTACCACATGTAAAATATCCAGTGGAAGTTTGTTATATGACACAGGGCACCCAAAGCCAGCACTCTGTGACAGCTTGGAGGGCTGGGGGTGGAGGGAGGTGGAAGGGGGGTTCAGGAAGAAGGGGACTTATGTATGCCTATGGCTGATTCATGTTGATATATGGCAAAAACAAGCACAATAATTATCCTCCAATTAAAATAAATTAAAAAAGAGACAAAGAAAGAGAGATAAGAGCAGAACTTGAACAACAAGGGATGCTGAGGCACTCAGTGACTGGCAGTGGAAGAATGCTACACCATTATCTTCCCCAGGCCAAGAGTAAAGGGGAAGAGGATGGCGTTAATGAACTCGGGAGTGAGGGATCAAAGTTTAGAACAGGGCTCACCCAACCGAGCCTAGAAGCAGTGGCTGTGGTGTCACAGATGTCAGAACTGAGCTGAAGCCAGGGGTAAGTGAATAACTCCTGACCTTTTTACCACCTAACCTCTGATCCCCAGGTGATGACACCTTTGGATAAATCCAAACTAGGAAGACAGAAGGCAGTGAAATTGTGAGATGCAGTCTGAAGTCAGTCTCCTGGGATACAGAGCAAAGTGTGAGAATGGATTTTGTGTGTGAGAGAGAAAGAAAGAAATTGCATATAATAATCGCAAAGTTCAAATGTCACCAGTTTGGTCACGTGAGGCATGGTTTAAGTGTCCACATACTTGATGGTAGTATATGATTTGATGCTTCTTTTTTCCCTTAATTTTCTTTCCCTTTTCTCTTTTTTCACCCCCACCCCCACTTTTGGTAATACTGGTTTGTCATTCATGGACCTTCTCATAGTCTATAACAATTCTGTGAACAAAAGCCTGAGATTACAGAGTTAATCCCACTTAACCAAACAAACAAAACAAAAACAACAATGAAAACCAACCAAATAATCCCTACCCTTGACCAAAACAAAACAAAACAAAACCATCAGCATTTTCCTGGTAATACTTTCCTACTTTTTGTTAACAAACAAGGAAATCTGTTCCATTGGTGTTTTGAGGCAGAAATCATGATGTGGTTATTCTATATCTGATGAGTATAACAGACAAGATATAACAAATTTTAAAGCAGGGCACATCTTTTAAGTTTGGGTAGATTTGGTAGATGCTCTTAAACTGACCTGTGGTCTTTTATATTACAAGTTCTCAGTTCAGCTCAGTTCAGTCGCTCAGTCGTGTCCGACTCTTTGCGACCCCGTGGACTGCAGCATGCCAGGCCTCCCTGTCCATCACCAACTCCTGGAGTTTACTCAACTCCTGTCCATTCAGTCGGTGACGCCATCCAGCCATCTCATCCTTTGTCATCCCCTTCTTCTCCTGCATTCAATCTTTCCCAGCATCAGGGTCTTTTCAAATGAGTCAGTTCTTTGCATCAGGTGGCCAAAGTATTGGAGTTTCAGCTTCAACATCAGTCCTTCCAATGAATATTCAGGACTGATTTCCTTTAGGATGGACTGGTTGGATCTCCTTGCAGTCCAAGGGACTCTCAAAGGGCTTCTCCAAAACCACAGTTCAAAAGCATCAAGTCTTTGGAGCTCAGCTTTCTTTATAGTCCAACTCTCACAACCATACATGACTACTGGAAAAACCATAGTCTTGACTAAATGGACCTTTGTTGGCAAAGTAATACCTCTGCTTTTTAATATGCTGTCTAGGTTGGTCATAACTTTTCTTCCAAGGAGCAAGCGTCTTTTAATTTCATGGCTGCAGTCACCATTGCGGTGATTTTGGAGCCCCCCAAAATAAAGTCTGTCACTGTTTCTCCATCTATTTGCCATGAAGTGACGGGACGGGATGCCATGATCTTAGTTTTCTGAATGTTGAGCTTTAAGCCAACTTTTTCACTCTCCTCTTTCACTTTCATAAAGAGGATTTCAAAAAAGTTCTTCTTCAATTTCTGCCATAAGGGTGGTATCATCTGCATATATGAGGTTATTGATATTTCTCCTGGCAATCTTGATTCCAGCTTGTGCTTCTTCCAGCCCAGTGTTTCTCATGATGTACACTGCATGTAAGTTAAATAAGCAGGGTGACAATATACAGCCTTGATGTACTCCTTTCCTGACTTGGAACCAGTCTGTTGTGTCATGTCTAGTTCTAACTGTTGCTTCTTGACCTGCATACAGGTTTCTAAAGAGGCAGGTTAGGTGGTCTGGTATTCTCATCTCCTTAAGAATTTTCCAGTTTGTGGTGATCCACACAAAGTCTTTGGCATAGTCAATAAAGCAGAAATAGATGTTTTTCTGGAACTCTCTTGCTTTTTTGATGATCCAACGGATATTGGCAATTTGATCTCTGGTTCCTTTGCCTTTTCTAAAACCAGCTTGAACATCTGGAAGTTTACAGTTCATGTACTGTTGAAGCCTGGCTTGGAGAATTTTGAGCATTACTTTACTAGCATGTGAGATGAGTGCAATTGTGCGGAAGTTTGAACATTCTTTGGCATTGCCTTTCTTTGGGATTGGAATGAAAAGTGACCTTTTCCAGTCCTGTGGCCACTGCTGAGTTTTCCAAATTTGCTGGCATATTGAGTGCAGCACTTTCACAGCATCATCTTTCAGGATTTGAAATAGTTCAACTGGAATTCCATCACTTCCACTAACTTTGTTTGTAGTGATGCTTCCTAAGACCCACTTGACTTCACATTCCAGGATTTCTGGCTCTAGGTGAGTGATCATACCATCGTGATTATCTGGGTCAGGAAGATCTTTTTGTATAGTTCTTCTGTGTATTCTTGCCACCTCTTCTTAATATCTTCTGCTTCTGTTAAATCCATACCATTTCTGTCCTTTATCGAGCCCATCTTTGCATGAAATGTTCCCTTGGTATCTCTAATTCTCTTGAAGAGATCTCTAGTCTTTCCCATCCTGTTGTTTTCCTCTATTTCTTTGCACTGATCACTGAGGAAGGCTTTCTTATCTCTCCTTGCTCTTCTTTGGAACTCTGCATTCAAATGGGTGTATCTTTCCTTTTCTCCTTTGCTTTTCACTTCTTTTCTTTTCTCAGCTATCTGTAAGGCCTCCTCAGAAAGCCATTTTTCTTTTTGCATTTCTTTTTCTTGGGGATGGTCTTGATCCCTGTCTCCTGTACAATGTCACGAACCTCCATCCATAGTTCATGAGGCACTCTGTCTATCAGATCTAATCCCTTGAATCTATTTCTCACTTCCACTGTATAATCGTAAGGGATTTGATTTAGGTCATACCATTACAGGTTCTGGTACATAGCAATTCCGTTTTCAAAGGCTTCTGTTAATATTTGAAGCCTATTAAAATTTGTACAAGGATCAGAAGTATATTCAAACTCAAAATTATAGGTTCTTTTTCCCCCTTAAGCATCATTATCTTAAATACAGAATGGAGCCAGACCGGATGAAGAATTGAATCGATTACATTGACACTGAATTATCCTGCATTTCTTTTTCTGGATATCTAAACTTTTAATGAGAGTATCTGATCCACATCTATCAATCTGCCCTGACACTTTCTTAAGATAAATAAATATAGTGTTGATGTTTTCATACAGTTTAAAAAATTTCTCCAGTGAATGCCACATTACAGATTCTGCATTTTTTTCTGGTCAAGACAGAATAACTAAAATCAGATTACCATTTTCTATGAAACCACCCCTTTCTCCCCCTAAACCCTGTAAATCTCCCACTCTAGACCTAGTAAATCAGAATCTGCATTTTAAAAGGATACCAAGGTCATCTGCTTGCTCACTAAAGTTTGAGATTCACTGTTTTGTATGAATTTCTTCTTTTTTGTATCTACTATTTAACATTGGAGCAAAATAGCCCATTTGGTAAAAGGAGGAAGGACACCAGGTTGTCTTTTGTTCAGCTGCAACATTCAGATCATGAGTAAAAATGAAATTTGTTTCCATGGATTGACAGTGTATTTTGTATGAGGGGATGTGATAGAACTTTTTAAATTAAAAAAATCATATCCTAATTATTGTCAGATATATATTTTATAGAAAGTAGATGATTAACAATGTTGTGTTAGTTTGTGCTGTACAGCAAAGTAATTCAGTTGTACACACATAATACATAGATATATATTCTTTTTTATATTTTATTTCATGCATGCTAAATTGCTTCAACTGTGTCCGACTCTTTGTGACCCCATGGACTGTAGCATGCCAGGCTCCTCTGTCCATGGAATTCTCCAAGCAAGAATACTGGAGTGGGTTGCTATGCCTCCTTCCATGGGATCTTCCCGACCCAGGAATAGAACCCCCATGTCCTGCATCGGCAGGCACGTTCTTTACCACTAGCACCAACTGGGAAGGCCATATTCACCCTCACTCCAGTGAATTCAAAAGAAGGAAGGTGAGTAACAAGAAAGCCTCTTAGGTAGCTGTATTGTGTTAGGCTCAGAGAGGAGGATTTATTTGACCTTGTGAAGAATTGCTGTGGAAAGCCTGTCAAGTTCCTAGTTGTTGTTTGTCTATTTTCTTGTCTTCTAGAGATGGTTTCCAAAGTAGTGGTTTAAAAAATTTGTAACATGCCCCAGGGATCTCCCTGAAGACCACTAACAGGACAGCGGCTTGGGCAGTGAGGAACTTAAGCCAGGGTTTCCATCGGGTGTGTTGCTGCCTTTATTTCATTATACTTTGACTCAACCCCTAATGACTTCAGCTTCATAAAGTCAGAATAAGAGAGGAATAAAGGCAATTTATTCATGTTTTCACTGGAATTCACTGCAGACATGAAGTTTCTCTAAAAATGCAAATCATTTGGTGCAACACGAGAGAAACTGGGTAACTAAGGCTCTTAGAGGAAAGCCCTTTCCCAGAGCTAATGTTCTTCTGCCCAGTGATTGAATAAATCGATCCATTTATTACAACATCTTCACAAGTTTTTTTTTAATCCCTAGATGAATGTGTCTAAGGGTACTAAAGGACTTTTCTTTATCACTAGGAAAATTGATTACACTTGTTAATTTGGCTTTTAATCCTAGATATAGCAAATGAAATACCATAAACAAGTGTACAAGAAATCAATATAGATCTGGTCAATATCAGATTGATCAAAAAAGGATTTAGTAAGATTGTAAGATGTAAAATGCCAATGTAAAACAAAGCCCTTACTTATGTAATATGGCTTTAGACAAGCTCTGGGTCTATTTCTGAAAACAGAAATGGTGTGCTTTTGTTGCATTAGAGAAAAATTCCCAGAAGGCCTACCTATCCAAGGTATTTAATGTGAGTATTTGTTTTTAAATGATTTCTTGTCTTTTGTCCAGCCAATCTTATTAATTCACAGAGCACCTTATCGCAGGGTTTTTATGTTACATAAAGCCAAAATTATACTTAACAAGTGTAAGGTTGGTCATAAAAAATAGAGAAAACAACACTCTTAAAAGCTCAAATATCACAAGGAAAGGTTGTCAGCCATTCTTTTCAGAGAAGGTGAGGGCAATGAGAAATAAAAAGTATACACAAAGACTTCTGAAATGCTGCTTAGACCACCTCTGGGTCTAAAACCATAGGTGTTTTGTAGAACCCAAATAGCAATCAAATCGCTCAGTGAACACTTTTGATTAAGCATATTTTAAATTCCCCTTGTATAAAAATGAGTGAGAAGAAGATTAATGCTACTTTACTGTTGAAATGACACAAATTTTGAACGAATCTTTTCCAATAGTGGGTAGAGCTTATGTTGAACATACACTGTGTCTGTCCACTGGTAATCCCTTTTCAGTTGTCACTCATTCAACAGATATTCACTGAGTACCACCTGAGTGAAAAATATACATTTGAGAGTGATAGATGCTGGGGTACAGTTGGTAGGAGTGTTCAGGTAAGATGGATTCAGGAGTCCGAGGCTGGGGTGAGGGTTGTAGTGGAGGACTCAATCTATAATCACAGCATGATTCTCTGTACTAGAGCCTGGTCTTCAGAGAAGAAATGAGAGTTTTATGTACAATTTGTTAAAGCAATTAATAGTGTTATACGAAAGGAGAGAAAGTTAGCACTCCCTTGGACAAGGATGGAAGAGGTCCTCAGGCCCGACAACACACATATGGTTAAGTCATTGCCTCAGGCCCCCTGGTGGCACAGTGGTAAACAATCCTCCTGCCAACACAGGAGACGTGGGTTCAATCCCTGGATCAGGAAGACCCCCTGGAGGAGGAAATGGCAACCCACTCCAGTATTTTTCCCTGGAGAATCTCATGGACAGAGGAGTCTGGAAGGCTACAGTCCAAGGGGTTGCAAAGAGTTGGTCAAGACTGAATGACTAGACAACAAACAACTATGAGGGAGCAGAGAGTCTGAAAAAAAAAACAACACTAAGACATTCACAGAATACATATAAAGGCATTTAAATGCTAGTATCAGGGAAAATAAGCCTGCTGGGTTTCCCATGGTCAGACTCAGGTTCTTTGATAGGTTGACTGGTGGGTCAAAATTTTGAGGAGCAGAGAATCTCTGTGTTAGAGTCTGTATCCTTAATGTGTGTACATTACACACCTGCACATGTATTTTGACTTACAGATAAGAAGTCATTTTTGAAAAAATTTTTGTGGTTTGAATATAAGTATGTAATCACAATTTTTTGTAATCTTCAGATTATAGACTTTTCTCTTCTGAAAAGTAATATATTCATCCCTGTACCTTGCCTGGTATCTTGGAGATAGTATATACTTAATGTTTCCTGGATGAACACAGCTTGTAGTTTATGATTTACTTTTAAAAATGTGACAAGTGATAACTGGAAGTTTGGGATTGACATATACACACTACTACATATAAAATAAATAACTTATGAGGATCTACTGTATGGCATGGGTAACCCTACTCAATACTCTGTAATGACCCATATGGGAAAGAATATAAAAAGAGAGTGGATTGTATATATTTATAAGAGTACACTTTGCTTTACACCTGAAACTAACACAACATTGTAAATCAACTAAACTTCAAAAAATTTTTTAAAAAATGCAACATATCATTGACAGAGGAATGGATAAAGAAGATGCAATACATATATACAATGGAATATTACTCAACCATAAAAAAGAATTAATGCCATCTGTAGTAATGTGGATGGACCCAGAGAGTGTCATACTGAGTGAAATAAGTTAGATAGAGAAAGACAAATATCATATGACATACTTATATGTGGAATCTAAAATATGACACAAGTGAGCTTACCTACAAAACAGAAACAGACTCACAGACATAGAGGACAGACTTGTGGTTGCTGAGGCAGAGTGAGGGAGGGATGGATTGGGATTTTGGGATTAGCAGATGTGAACTGTTATATATAAAATGGATAAACAAGGTTCACTGTATAGCACAGGGAACTATATTCAATATCCTGTGATAAAGCATAATGAAAAAGAATATAAAAAAGAATATATATGTATAACTGAATCACTTTGCTGTACAGCAGAAATTAACACAACATTGTAAATCAGATATACTTTAATTAAAAAAATCTCAACTCTGCTTATACTGAAAAAATGTGATATGATAAAGTATTGCTTGGCACAAAGTAGATGACCAATAAATACCTATTGAAAAACAGAATAAATGACTTATGTTTGCCTTTAAAAGTTCAGGTGAGAGCACAAAAGATAAAGACAAAACTATCAGTCTGAAAAGCCAGCTAATTAGGAAAAAGTTCTCCAGCAAGATCTATAGATAACTCTTTAATGAATACATAAGAAGTACTCAGTTCTAAAGAACTTGCTTTCTTCTTAAATATATTATTTTCTCATCTTTCTAGAAAAAATCTAAATTCTTAGTTAATATATCTGAAGTGCTTCAGAGAAGAAAAGGGATCTTTATGCATAGTTGCTAAAAATAATTTAAAACAGTTAAATTTTAAAGAACTACTTATTTTCTGGAAGGGAGCATTATACTCATTTTTTAATTGAAGTATGGTTAATTTACAATGTTGTGTTCAGTTGTACATACATACATTTTCCCCAGGTTATTTTCCCTTGTAGGTTATTGCAAAATATTGAGTATGGTTCCCTGTGCTATACATTAGGTTCTTGTTGGTTATCTATTTTATATATGGTAGTGTATATATGTTAATCCCAACCTCCTAACTTATGCTTTTCCCCCTTCCCTTCTGGTAACTATAAGTTTGTTTTCTATGTCTGTGGGTTCATTTCTGTTTTGTATATAAGAAAAAAACCCACTTATTTAAAATTTGTTTCTCTTCCCTGGTGGCTCAGACAGTAAAGAACCTGCTTGCAATACAGGAGACCCAGGATCGATCCCTGGGTCAGGAGGATCCCCTGGAGAAGGAAATAGCAACCCACTCCAGTATTCTTGCCTGTAGAATTCTGTGGACAGAGGCTACAGTCCACGGGGTCATAAACAGTCAGACATGACTGAGTGACTAACACTTTTACTTTAATGAAAGAAGGTTTAAGCTACACAAAATATCTTAATTTTTATGGATTCCGTTGTTTTAAAGAGCAAAGAGGATCTGGAGTCACTTTTGTGCATGTCAGTTATGTCATTGTATTAGGCATAGAGGAGAGAATAGAGGAAGATAGCAGAATTGGAGGACTGTTTTCCCTTACTACACAAATAGCCTCCTCCTTCCAAGTTTACCTTCTTTGCCTCTCTTGCACTGTGGCTGCGGAAAGAAACCATACCATATTTCAAAACTGACAATTTATATGTGGAAAGACAATACATAAATTATGTTTTAATGAATGGGGAGATATTAAAAATGATGACAATACATATTCAGATGACAAAAATTACTGGAAAAAGATTATTTTTTTATGGTTAATCCCATTAAGAATGAATTAAGTTGAAGAAAAATATAAAATAAGATTTTCAGAGATAGGACCATATCAAATTTTCAAAATGCCCACATCAAATTTATAAGTATATATATAATATATAATTATATGAATATTTAATATATAAATAATAGGAATATATAAGTGAATATAATATAAATATATTACAATGTATATATTCATTGCAATTTTTATTTAAGAAACTGGGAGTAAAAAACCAAATACTTCATGCAGTTTAAAGTTGTGTGAATCTGTTCCTGCATCTTGCAGCATTTCATCATATGTGCTGGGAATGTCAAGTGAGTTACATAGCAATTTGAATCAAGTCCCTTGTGGCTTTACATCTAAACCACCTATTTAAAAAACTTCTCTGACACAACCTTGCCCTCATATCTCAGTTCTCTGTCACTCATGCTGATCTGCTTTCTTATTTAATAGATGACATAATGCTAGAGAGGATGTGGAGAGAAGGGGACCCTCCTATACTGTGGGTGGGAATGTAAATTGGTATAGCCACTATGGAGAACAGTATGGAGGTTCCTTAAGAAACTAAAAATAGAGCTACTACGTGGCCCAACAATCCCACTCCTGGGCATATAGCCAGAGAAAACCGAATTTGAAAAGATATATACACTCCAATGTTCATTGCAGCACTATTTACAATAGCCAAAACATGGAAATGTAAACGTCTATTGATGGAGGAATAGATAAAGAAGATGTAGTACATATATACAATGGAATATTACTCAACCATTAAAAAGAACAAAATAATGCTACTTGTAGCCACATGGATGGACCTAGAGATTGTCCATACTAGGTGAATTAAGTCAGACACAGGGACACAAATATCATATGATATTTGGTGAAGTGTATCTTCCATTCTCTGGCTTTTTTTTAAACTAAGTTGTTCTTTTCTTACTGTTGAGTTTTAAGAATTCTTTGTATATTTTGAATAAGGTTCTTTATCAGAAGTGTCTTTTGCAAATATTTTCTCCCAGTCTACGGCTAGTCTTCTCATTCTCTTGACTATTATTTTTTAGTACATATGGAGTTGCTTCACTCATTGCTAATGAATGTGTCTCACCTATGGATACACCATAATTTAACCAGTCACTAAATGCCTTGTTGAACATTTAAATTGTTTGCAGCCTTTTATACTGTAAATCAATACTTAGGCATTTGTAAGGCTTTTGCATTTGTTCTGCCTTCAGTCTGGATTGTCCCTCCCTCTTGCCCCCACCAAGAGACACTTATGTTCACTCCCTTACTTTAACCAGGTCTCTCCTGAAATGTTACCTCCTCTGAAAGGTCTTCTTTATCCGTTCTATCTAAAGTAGAATTGTCCTATTCCATCACTCTCTGTCCATACACAGTGGGATACATATATCATATTTTACTGCATATTACATTATAATGTATTATGTCATGTTATATGCTTATGTTTGCAGCTGTCTAGATTCCCGTCTAGTGAATAAGTTGCATCAGAGTGGAGACTTAGTTTCATCTGCTGCTGTATCTCCAGTGCCTCAGACAATGCTTAGCACATAGAGATGCTTAATAAGTAGGTGAAAGAATGAACAAGCAAATGAATGAATGAATGTGTTGAGTAAACATAGAATTATGGGTCAAAGCTGTTTGCACTTGATATTTCTATAACTGCCAGACTACTCTCCCTAGAGGTTGTATTTAGTCTTTTACCAGTAATACATGGGATATAACTGTACCATCACATGATCACCAAACATATTGCATTATCAAACTTGCCAATTTGAGAGCTAAAAATTTCTTCCTACACTTTTCATTCACATTTTTCTTATCATGAGTAAAGATCAGCATTTTTCCACTTTTTAAAATTTTACACAATTTTAAAATTCATTTTTCAGTAAATTTCCATATCCTTTTATTTTTTTCCATTAAAAAATGGGGCTATGGGTCTTCGGCTTACTGATTTATGATCTCTTTTTATAAAAGAGATGACATCTTTGTGATATTTACAGATTTTTTTCCCCAGGTTCATTTAAAAACATTTTTTAAAAAGACTTGTTTGTGATATGTTGTCATGTAGTACTACTTTGTTTTTATAAAGGCACATTGCTAGTTTTCCTCTTTGGTTGTAGAGTTCGGTTGGTTGCCCTGTGATCTCAGGTCTCTTATGAGCTCAAGAAAAATTTATTTTGCAGATTTTGTAGTTTTGTTGTTGCTGTAAGGATGAGAATGACATTCTTTCTAGATTTCTACATTTAAGCAGAAGTTAGAAGACTATTTATTTTTACACATTAATTTTGTATCTAGCCATCAAGTTCTGTTGTTGTTTATAAAGATTTTCATTTGCTTTTCCTTGGTTTTTCAATTAAGTGATTATATCTACATAAATAAGCATGCACTCTTCTCATCCTTTTCTAGTCCTTATATATCTTCTTTTTTTTTCTATGACAAGATTAAAAGATAGCTGTGATAGTGGGTATCTTTATGTTATCATTATCTTTAGTGGAATTATTCCTATCATAGATAATGAATTTTATTAAATGTATTGTGAGCTCCATTGGAATAATCAAGTGATCTTTCTCTTCAGTTGTTCATGCACTCAGCAAATTGGTGAGACACATATAATGTGTCTATGTTCTAAGTTTTGGGGATACAACACTGAGGAAAGAAAATGGAAAGGAATCTTATTGTCATGGAGTTTATATCTCTAGAGGTTAAAGACAGACAGTAAATAAATAAAATATGTTTTGTCAGATGATAATATATGCTATAGGGGAAGCAAAGTGTATACCTATAGGGAATGTATATATGTGTGTGGGGGGTGGTTTGCAACTTTTAAAAGTGTGACCAGGGAGGGTGGGAGGGAGGTCCAAATGGGAGGGGATATATAGCTGATTCACATTGCTGTACAGCAGAAACTAACACAACATTGTAAAGCAATTATACTCCAATTAAAAAAGTATGAGCTGATGATATCTGACTAAAATTCTAAGGGAAATAAGCTTTGGAAATATCTTGAAGGAGCACTGCACAAGCAAATACAAGGTCCTGGTGTGGTCCAGGAACAGAAAGAAGACCCATATGGGGAGAGGAAGAGAAGCACAGGTCGCTGAGAGTAGTAGGAAGATTATCAGAGAGGTGACAGAGGGCCAGATCACGCACGGTCTCACAGGCCACGGTGGGGATGCTAGCTTGTACTCCACGTGAGATAGGAAATCATCTGGAGGGACTTTAAGCAGAGAAGCAACATAATCTAACTTTATTTTAAAAGGATAACTGAAAACTGTCGAATAGATTGTGTGTGTGTGTGTGTGTGTGTGAGTCACTCAGTCATGTCCGACTCTTTGCAACCCCATGGACTGTAGCCTGCCAGGCTCCTCCACCCGTGGGATTCTCCAGGCGAGAACACTGGAGTGGATTGCCATAGATTGTATAGGAAGCTATTTTAACAGTCCAAGCAAGGTATAGGATGGCTTGGACCATGCTGGCAGCAGGAAGATCATAAGAAGTTACATGATACTGGATATATTTTTAAGGAACAGGATTTGTTGATAGACTTGATGTGGATGTGAGGAGATTAAGGATGACACTCAAGTTTTAAATATGTACATGAATGGGCTTCTCAGGTGGCACTAGTGGTAAAGAACCTGCCTGCCAATGCAGGAGACGTTAACAGACATGGGTTCAATCCCTGAGTCGGGAAGATCCTCTGGAGGAGGGCATGGAAACCCACTCCAGTGTTCTTGCCCATGGACAACCCCATGGACAGAGGAACCTGGTGGGCTACAGTCCATAGGGTCACAAAGAGTCAGACATGACTGAAGCAAATTAGCACGCACGCTCAAGTGAAGCATGCATTAACCGAGAGCTGAACGCCTAGGGGAGCACTCTTTGGGCTCATATGAAGTTAAGTGATGAGAGGATGATTTTGCACCTTTCAAATTTGAGATGTCTGCTAGATATCCAAGTGAAGATGTCAAGGAGGAATTTGTGTACAGAAGCCCAGAATTCAGGGGAGGGCTCCAGGCAGCATATTTGAACATCATTAGTGAATAAATAATACTTAAGCTATGAAACTGGATGAGATCAATAAGAGAATGAGTGTAAACAGAAAAGAGAAGAAATGAAAGCTTGAGCCATGGGTCACTCTAACATTTAAAGATCAGGTAGATTAGGTGGAATTAGCAAAGGAGATTGAGAAGGAGTGGCTAGGGAGGAAGGAGGAGCCAGTAAGATAAGCCACTGAGAAGAATATTTAAAGAAGAGGGAGTGGGACTTCCCTGGTGGTCCAATGGCTAAGACTCCAAGCTCCCAATGCCAGGGGGCTTGGGTTCAATCCCTTGTCAGGGAACTAGATAGATCCCACATGCCACAACAAAGATCAAAGCTCCCGAGTGCCCCGACTAAAACCTGGTTCAGCCAAATAAATAAATAAACATTAAAAAAAGACAAAGGAGGAGGGAGTAATCAACCCTGCTCAGGGTTGCTGATAGGTCAAATAAGATGAGGAGGGCTGAGAAATGACGATTGGGTTTGGCAATGTGAAGCGCATTGATGAGCTCGAGAAGAGCAATCTTGGTAGAAGGTGGGACAGAAACAAGTGGTTCAGGAGCGAATGGGAAGAGAGTAATTACAGACAACTAACATAGATGATTCTTTAAATTGTGATAAAGCGGAATAGAGAAATGGGACAGTAACTGGTGAGAAGTTGTGAGGTCAAAAGACTTTTTTTTAAAGATGAGAGAAATTACCATACGTTCATATACTGATAAGAATGATCTACAGGCCATTTGATGCAGATGGAGAGGGAGGGGAGAACTGTTGGAGGTAATGGCTTTGAGAAAATGAGAATGGATGAGACATAGTACACAGGTGGACAGGTTGGCCTAGGCTAGGAGCTTAACAGTCAATCCTCAGTAAGAGGAGAGAATGTATATTGAGCAGAGATGTCAGTGAATGAGTAGACGTGATGATATTTCACTGAAGTATTCTTTTGATTATTTTTTTTAAATGAAATAAGAAATAGGCTCATCAATTGAGAGTGAGGATGGACAAGAAAGTGTTGGAGGTTTGGGTAAAGGGGACAAAATGTGACATAATTGTCTAGGAAAAGGGAAGAGAGAGTGAACTCAGGGAATATAGTGATCAGGGTTAGCATTAAGGGGCCACTTGAGGTTAGTGATCATGAATTTAAAACGAGGCCAACCACTTGGCTGTATATTTTTCTGCAGTGACATTCTGTGGTAAAGATACAAATAGGAAGTAGGCTGAGAGTTCAGTTATTAATGTAATGGTTTTACCAGGCAAGTACTCAGAAGATAGAGAGGTAAGGGATGGGTCACAGACTTAAGCTGCTCTCGTTAAGTTTCAGCAATGTGAACCTTAACTTTGATCCCAAGTGTCAGCATTTCCTGCTCTTGCTTTCAACTTGATGCTGATAGATTTCTTCCCCCAAACTAACATCTCTACATTGTTAAGCTTTAAGTCTTACAAGGGAATTCTAATACTTTTACATGTTTCCCCAATTTATTAACTTATCTTTTTTTCCTCTGTCTTTAAGCAGCTTAAAGTCTGTGATCCATCTCTTACCTCTTTATATAGGTTGGATAATTTCATAGGTGAATGGATGGGAGGATTATTCCAACTATTTTGAGAAAGGGGCAGAGATTTCCAGGAATTGGATGGCTGCTCACTTTTTGGCCTTTTATGATTAGCCTCTGAAATGTCACGGCGCCTGTGAGTGTTTTATTTAGCATGCTGATGTATTACAATGAGCGTATAATGAGGCTCAGGTCTAGTGGAATACATGCACCATTTTGAATTATGGTTTTCTCAGGGTATGTGGCCCAGTAGTGGGATTGCTGGGTCATATGGTAGTTCTATTTTTAGTTTTTTACACTTAATCTTAGCCAAAAGGCTGAGAAGCAATATTTTTTTTTAGCTTTTTAAGGAACCTCCATACTTTAATTCATAGTGGTTGTGAATTACATTTACAACAATTTATAACAATTTACATTCCAACTAACAGTGTGAGAGGGTTTCCTTTTCTCCACGCACTCTCCAGCATTTATTGTTTGTAGATTTTTTGATGATGGCCATTCTGACTGGTGTGAAGTGATACATCTTTGTAGTTTTGATTTGCATTTCTCTAATAATGAGCAATGCTGAGCATCTTTTCATGTCTTCATTGGCCATCTGTATGTCTTTTTTAGAGAAATGTCTATTTAGGTCTTCCACCTATTTTTTGATTGGGTTGTTGCTTGTATGTTTTGATATTGAGCTGCATGAGCTGCTTGTATATTTTGGAGAGTAATTCTTTGTCAGGTGCTTTGTTCACTGCAGCACTATTTACAATAGCCAGGACATGGAAGCAACCTAGATGTCCATTGACAGATGAATGGATAAAGAAGATGAGGTACAT
This sequence comes from Giraffa tippelskirchi, assembly GCF_054371585.1. Taxonomy (NCBI): domain Eukaryota; kingdom Metazoa; phylum Chordata; class Mammalia; order Artiodactyla; family Giraffidae; genus Giraffa; species Giraffa tippelskirchi. Next base: position 56,348,983 of record NC_137285.1, read on the forward strand.
ACATACAGTGGAATATTATTTAGCCATAAAAGGAACACAATTGGGTCATTTGTAGTGATGTGGATGGACCTAGAGTCTGTCATAAAGAGTGAAGTAAGTCAGAAAAAGAAAAACAAACATCATATATTAACACAGATGTTTGGAATCTAGAAAGATGGTATAGATTTGCTGTTTGGAGAGGAGGAAGAGAGATGCAAATGTAGACAAGGGACATGTGGACACAGTGAGGGAAGGGGAGGCTGAGACCAACTGGGAGAGTAGGATTGACTTATATGCAGCACCATGTCTCAAACAGATAGCTGGTGGCTGCTGTAGAGCACAGGCAATGCAGCTCAGTGCTCTGTGATGACCTGGGGGTGGGATGTGGAGGATAGGAGGGACATTCAAGAGAGAGGGGATATATGTATACATATAGCTGGTTCACTTCATTATACAGCAGAAACTAACACAACATTGTAATGCAATTATACTCCAATTAAAAAAATAAATAATGTTCTAGTGGAAGTTGACTTTCCTGCCATCTTGAACCTGGTTGATTCTGACCAGTTTTTGTCATGTCCTCAATGGCTATGTCATTCTTTTAAAGGTTCTGCCCCGCCCGCTTCTTGTCTCTTTCTCTGTACTTATTATGTGAAGCAAAGTGGAGGGGCAGAAGATAGTGGGATTTTTGAAACTGAGTTTCTGAAGGCAGTGCAGTTTTCACTATTAAAAAGGTCTAGGTTTAATGACAGGAATGAGTAGGTAAGATAAGATGAAAGACAAGGTCACTGAAGTAGAGGAGGTTAAGAAAATGAGAGAAGAAAATGCTCAAAGATCATTATGTGTGGTAACAATGAACCAGGAGCTGAAAGCTTCAAAGGATGAAAAGGAGAGACACGGAGACAGACAGCTGCAAACCATGAGAGAATATAGTCTCATTACTTGAGGTTTATAGGTAGGGTTTCAGCCTGCAAAAAGTAGCAGTAAGGTCAAGGTTACTGGTCATACCTTTAGGCTCAAAGGTCCCAAGGATATGGCAGAGAAGACTGCCCTCACTTGAGAACACAGCAGAGAAGGCGCTATCTTGGGAAGACAGCCAGATTTCAGTTAGCACAAGCAGCAAAAAGAAGACTGGGAGAAAAGGTGGAGGATGTTGCTTTTCTGACTGTGGGTTTCTGAGGACTCAATGAAAGATTTCAGGGTTTGAAGAGAATTAGGATTGGGGACAAATGGATATATAGAAAACCTTATGGGAGGACAGTCTTGGGAGATCAGGATTTTTTGTCATCACTGCTCTGAACAGTGACAACAGACATAATGAGATTCCTCCTGATAGCCTACAGATAGTAGGGGTAAAACTGGGAGACTGGGCCAATGCAAGGGGTTTTGCTTGGAGCTCACAGAGATTGGCTGCCCTCTCCATGCATGCCAACTTTGATGTGGAGGTAGAAATCAAGTGACATTATCCAACACTTGGATCTCTGGATGAACAGGGGGAGCCCTGGTATCCATCTTTACTCTTACAGTGGGTTCTGAGGGAAGGCCATGCTCATTCCAGTTGCAGTGAGTTATATTAATAGATCTCCTAATATGGGCTGCCTTCACACTCCTGTTAGAAACCTCAGTTGGTCATGGCATGTTATTCTTTTAATAGTTTACTTGATTCTGCTTATTCAAGATTTTGTAGTATTGCTTGAAAGTGAGACTGGTCTATAATTACTTATCTCTTTTAGTGCTTTGTTAAATTTTTGTATTAAGTCTTACACTGGCTTCACAAAAATAATTGGATGCTTCCTTCTTTCCTGTAACCTTGAAAAGTTTAAATAGCATTGGAGCTATCTATTACTTAAAAGTTTGGTAGAATTCAATTGTGAATACTTTTTATAGGATTGAAATGTTACTATTGCTTTTTATTATATTGAATATTTGAAAAGAGGATCCATATTTTATCTCTTTAGCCTTGGCACCTAGCTAAGTGCCTGAAACAAACTATACAAATTAAGATTATTTCAAGAAGAAAAAGTGTAAGTTAAAATACTTTCACATGAAGATTTTTACTAGCTTCCTCTCTCCATTTTCAAGACTTCCATTTTAATTTAGCCTCTATTACCTGATCTATTATACTACTCTCTTAACTGGTCTCTCTGGCTTCTCTCTTTCTTTCCCCCAGTACCCACCTAATATTCTACTCTTGGGTTAATCTTCCTAAAGGGCTGTTTTATTCATTTGACCCTTGCATAAAAACTTAAAAATTTTTTTTTTAAATTTTATTGAAGTATAGTTGATTTACAATGTTGTGTTAATTTCTGGTGTACAGCAAAATGATTCAGTTATATATATATATATATATATATATATATACACATACATATACTTCACATTCTTTTCCATTATGGTTATTATAGGGTAGTGAATATAATTCCCTGTGCTATATGGTGGGACCTTGTTTACCCATTCTGTGTATAATAATTTGCATCTACTAACCTCAGCCTCCCACCTCCCCTTCCCCTTGGCAACCACAAGTCTGTTCTCTATGTCTATGAATCTGTTTCTGTTTTGGAGATAAGTTCATTTGTGTCACATTTCAGATTTTAAATGTAAGTGATATTATATGGTATTTGTTTTTCTCTGCTTGACTCACTTCGTATGATAATCTCCAGGTCCGTCCAACCTTTGCATTAGAAACTTTGAGAAGCTTCCCAGTGACTAACACACAAGTCCAAACTTTTCACTGCTCTCTATCTCAATCCATCTCCCCTTTCTCTTCCACCATTTTCCCATAGACACAGTATGTTTAAGTAAGCTGGGCTCCTTGCCATTTCCCAAACAATTTTTGTGTTTTTATTTCTGTTCTTTGTCCATGCTGTTACACTATTTATTTATTTATGTTCTAAGAAGATTCATATACCTTCGTTATTGTGCCTGCTGCTTGGCTGCTCATTCACGTCAGACTCCTTGTGATCCCATGGACATAGCCCATCAGGCTCCTCTGTCCATGGAATTTTCCAGGCAAGAATACTGGTGTGCGTTGCCATTTTCTACTCCAGGGGATCTTCTCAACACAGAGATTGAATCTTTGTTTCCTACGTCTCCTGCACTGGTAGGTGAATTCTTTACCACTGAGACACCTGGGAAGCCTCCACTAATCCTTTAGACTTTTTTTTTTCTATTCCCCTGTCCGTGTGTGTGTGTGTGTGCGCGTGTGTGTGCGTGCGTGCACGCGCGCGCGTGTGCATGCTTAGTTGCTCAGTTGCTTCCAACTCTTTGTGGCCTCATAGACTGTTGACCACCAGGCATGGAATTTTCCAGGCAGGAATACTGGAGTGGGTTGCCATTTTCTACTCCAGGGGATCTTCCTGACCCACTGGGACAAAGAATCAAGCTCATTCCTCAAGCTCAACTCTTCCATGAATCCACTCATGAAGACGGAGTTATCTCTCATAGTTGTTTGAAAAAAATCATGTGGAAGTATCTTGTATCCTCTAGCAAAATGAAAACTTCTTGAAGGTAAGAATCCTAACTTAAAGATCTTTACAACATTTACAGCATTTATTCAATAACAAATTTTTGAATGGGTGAGTGAATAGATCTAAAAACTGATAATGATTTATTCTAACAATTTAAGGTAAATTCTGAACAGTCTCACTTAGTATGGATTTGATATGCTACAGAATTTAGCATCATGTTTTGGTTAAAACATGAACATCTGGATGAAATATATATGTTTTACACACTTCTGTTAAGTATGACATGTATCACAATTACAAAAATTCATGAGCTTGCATGAAATAATGGCAGTCATAGACCTAATTTCAAATATGTTTTCCTTGAAAAAATAATAGCTTAGTACTTAATGGACTTTAAGAGGCAGATTTTAAAGTATTGTTAGTCCTATTATTTAAATAGAATCTATTTACTTACCCTATTTTATGTTATTATGTTATCTAGCTAGAGTACGGATGACTTATTGTTTAAATCACTGGTTTTCATCTTGAGAATGACAAATGCCTACCAAAAATGTCTTCCAGAGTGGCTTTCTCAAGCTGTCAAACAGGAGCTGGAGGAAATATTACACTGATGATTTTCAGGTGATATTTGAACAAGCCAGGCTGTTATTAGCATGCAAATATAATATTATGGCTTTCCAGTGTACCTAGACATTTGCTTCTGAGAGACCACTGACATCTCTTTTCCATTATCAGCGAGGTATTTTTTTTTAAATGCAGAGGTTGTCCCCAGGGAGCCCGGTAGTGGGCGCTCCAGCCTGTTGGTACTGTACCAGGATACAAGCCCCCGGAACACCCGGCTTTGAAGGCCATCAGGGCTTGTGTACAGGAGAGCCGTAGGGCTATAGAAACGGAGACTCTGCTCTCAAGGGGCTCCTGCAGAATCTCCCAAGCTCTGAGACCTAAGGCAGAGGCAGTAATTAGAAAAGATCCCGGGTCAGACCCGCTTGCTGATCTTGGAGCACCTTCAGTAGAGAGAGGAGGCAACTGGGACTCCCCCTGAGGACAGTGGCAGCCATTTTGGGGAATTCATTATACCTTGAGGACACTGGTGCAGGCAACTTGAATTCAATAAAATTGTAGGATACAAATTAATATGCAAAATATGTTGCATTTCTATACACTAACAATGAGGTATCAGAAACAGAAATTAAGAAAACAATTCCATTTACAATTTTGCATCAAAAAGAACAAATCTAACCAAGGAGATGAAAGACCTGTACATGGAAAACCTTGGTGGTGGTGGTGGTTTAGTCACTAAGTCATGTCCGACTCTTGCAACCCTATGGACTGTATAGCCTGCCAGGCTCCTCTGTCCATGGGATTCTCCAGAGGAGCTTCCCTGATTTTTCAGATGGTAAAGAGTCTGTCTGCAACACGGGAAACCTGGGTTCAATCCCTGGGTTGGGAAGATCCCCTGAAGAAGGAAATGGCAATCCACTCCAGTATTCTTGCCTGGAAAATCCCATGGACAGAGGAGCCTGGCAGGCTACAGTCTATGGGTTGTTTCTTGAAGTGGGAAAACCTTAAGACATTAATAAAAAATTGCAAATGGTCAAACAAATGGAAAGATATACTGTGCTCATGGACTAGGAGAATTAATAATGTTAACATGACCATACAGCACAAGGCATTCTATAGATTCAATACAAACCCCAGCAAAATACTAATGATATTTTTCATAAAACAAGAACAAATACTTTTAAAATTTGCATGGAAACACAATAGACGCTGAATAGCCAAAAAATCTTGAGGAAGAACATAGTTCGAGGTATCACACTCTCTGGTTCCAAACTATACTACAAAGCTACCATCATCAAAGCAGTATGGTACTGGCACAGAAACAGACACATAGATCAATGGAACAGAATAGAAAGCCCAGAAATAAACACATGTTTACATGGTCAATTAGTCTATGTCAAAAGAAGCAGAACTTACAGTTTCTTCAAAAAACTGTGTTGGGAAAAGTGGACAGCTGCATGTAAAGAGTCAAACTGTATTACTTTCTCACACCATATGCAAAAATAAATTCAAAATGTATTTAAAACCTAAGTGTAAGACCTGAAACCTTAAAATTCCTAGAAGAAAGCATAGGCAGTGCTCTCTTTGACACTGATCATAGTAATATATATATATATATATTTTTTGGATATGTCTCCTCAGGCAAGGGAAGCAAAAGCAAAAATAAACAAATGGGGATACATCAAACTAAAAAGCTTTTTCATGCCAAGGAAACTCTTAACAAAATTAAAAGATAGCCTACTGACTGTGAGAAGATATTTGCAAATGACATTTCTAATAATATTCAAAATATAAAAAGAACTTATGCAATTTACCATAAAAAAACAGTCCAATTAAAAATGATCCAAGGACTTGAATAGACATTTTTCCAAAGAAGACACACAGATAACTAACACACACATGAAAACATGCTCAACATAACTAACCATCAGTTCAGTTCAGTTCAGTTGCTCAGCCATGTCCGACTCTTTGCGACCCCATGAATTGCAGCACACCAGGCCTCCCTGTCCATCACCAACTCCCGGAGTTTATTCCATCGAGTAGGTGATGCCGTCCAGCCATCTCATCCTCTGTCGTCCCCTTCTCCTCCTGTCCCCAATACTTCCCAGCATCAGGGTCTTTTCCAATGAGTCAACTCTTCACATGAGGTGGCCAAAGTATTGGAGTTTCAGCTTCAACATCAGTCCTTCTAATGAACACCCAGGACTGATCTCCTTTAGGATGGACTGGCTGGATCTCCTTGTAGTCCAAGGGACTCTCGAGTTTTCTCCGACACCACAGTTCAAAAGCATCAATTCTTCAGCGCTCAGCTTTCTTCACAGTCCAACTCTCACATCCATACATGACCACTGGAAAAACCATAGCCTTGACTAGACAGACCTTTGTTGGCAAAGTAATGTCTCTGCTTTTTAATATGCTATCTAGGTTGGTCATAACTTTCCTTCCAAGGAGTAAGCATCTTTTAATTTCATGGCTGCAATCACCATCTGCAGTGATTTTGGAGCCCCCAAAAATAAAGTCAGCCACTGTTTCCACTGTTTCCCCATCTATTTCCCATGAAGTGATAGGACCAGATGCCATGATCTTAGTTTTATGAATGTTGAGCTATAAGTCAACTTTTTCACTCTCCTCTTTCACCTTCATCGGGAGGCTTTTCAGTTCCTCTTCACTTTCTGCCATAAGAGTGGTGTCATCTGCATATCTGAGGTTATTGATATTTCTCCTGGCAATCTTGATTCCAGCTTGTGTTTCTTCCAGCCCAGCGTTTCTCATGATGTACTCTGCATATAAGTCAAATAAGCAGGGTGACAATATACAGCCTTGACATACTCCTTTTCCTATTTGGAACCAGTCTGTTGTTCCATGTCCAGTTCTAACTGTTGCTTCCTGACCTGCACACAGGTTTCTCAAGAGACAGGTCAGATGGTCTGGTATTCCCATCTCTTGAAGAATTTTCCACAGTTTATTGTGATCCACACAGTCAAAGGCTTTGGCATAGTCAAGGAAATGCAAATTAAAACCACTGTGAGATACCACCTCACACCAATTAGAATGGTTATTATCAAAAAGAAAACAAATAAGTCCTATGCATGTGGAGAAAAAGGAATTTTCATGTATTCTTGGTAGGAATGTAAACTGTTAAAACCGTTATGCAAAATAGTATGGAGGTTCCTCAAAAAATGAAAACTACTGTATGGGATTCAGCAATTCTACTTTTGGGTATTTTTCTAGAGAAAACAAAAACAATGCTTTGAATGGATATATGTACCGTTATGTTCACTGCAGCATTATTTACAATAGCCAAGATATGGAAGCAACCTAAGTGTCCATTGATAAATAAATGGATAAAGAAGATGTGATACATATATACAATGGACTATTACTCAGCTATAGAAGATAATGAAATCTTACCATTTGCAGCAACATGGATAAACCTAGAGGGTATTATGCTATGTGAAATAAGTCAGAAGAGGCAAATACCATTTTACCATTTTATTTAACCTGTATGTATAATCTAAAAACAAAATAAATGAACAAACATAAAAAAGCAGAAACAGACTCACAGATACAGAGAACAAACAGGTGTTTGCAAGAGGTAAGGGGGTTGAGGGAATGAGTGAAATAGATGAAGGAGATTAAGAGGTACAGACTTCCAGTTACAAAACAAATGAGTCACATGGATAAAATGTATAGCATGGGGAATATAACCAGTAACATTGTAATATCTTTGTATGGTGACAGGTGGTAGGTAGACTGATGGTGTTGATCATTTTGGAATGTGGAGAAATATCAAACCACTTTGTTGTGCACCTGGATCTACATAGTGTTCTAGGTCTATTATACTTCAAAATAAGACAAAACAAAAACAAAGAAGCAGCAAAACCATGAACTCAGCTGCCTAGAAACATGCCTGGGAGGACGCATACTAAGCTGTCAATAGTATTACTCCTCAAGAAAGTATCTGTGTGTGGAAGGCACTTTGACTCTTGCCCATTTACATTTTCCTCCGCAGAGCATTTGGGGAAAGGATACGGTCTAAGTATTAGTGGGTGTGTGTGGAGGCTCAAGTTAAAAGTTAAGATCGGATATGGAGTAGTAAGGAGTGCGGCATTTTGGTTGAAAAAAGAATTTATTTGTGTCCCTTTTGGAATAGCAACAGAGCACATATTGCTGGAGTTACTAGATAATTCTATAGAGGGGCATACAAGGATTCTTCCCATACTTCTCTCTTTCTAGGAGGAGAGAATTCCTGGAATCTTTGCAGCTCGGATGGTATAGAATTCAGTATATACAGCATGTATATCTAATAATTAGAAATAAAAGGAACTTCCCTGGTGATCCAGTGATTAAGACTCTGTGCTTCCCATGCAGAGGGTGTGGGTTGAATCCCTGGTGGGGGAGCTAAGATTCCCACATGCCTCATGGCCAAAAAATCAAAGCGTAAAGCAGAAATGATACTGTAACACATTCAGTAAAGACTTTCAAAATGGTCCACATCAAAAAAAAATCTTAAACAAGAAATATTTCAAAACACTAAAAAATTTTTTGTTTAGACACATCAGTGTGAGCTAACTTTCCTCTCTTTTTCCCTCCTTCCTTTCTCTCTCCCCCTCCCTTTTCCTTTCACTTCTTCCTTCCTCTTATCTCTTATGTTCAAACAAAATAGTTGATCAGAGGACTAGATTGAAGTAAAGGTTAGATTAGAGCAGCCTACGTTCTATAAACCATCTTTTAGTGATCTAATTTTCTTTGAAGAGATTTGAATGTAATAGAAAACAAGTGGAGATAATAGAGAACACAATGCAAAATAAACTCCGCAGACAGGAGTCTTCTTTTTCAGCAAATGCAGTAAGGGAGTTCTCAGCCTGACAGCACAGGATAAATCAGTCTCCTGCTCTGGAGCCTTTCACTCTCCACCTGCATTAGTCGAAGACCTTTTGTCCTAGCAGGAAAGGCAGGCAAAGTCTCCAAATCTCATGTGGGAAACATGCTCAGGAACATGGATTTTTAAAAAGGAAAACATGCAAGGAAGCTTGAAAAGCATTTTATAATAGGCCTTAAGAGCACTGAAAGAACGCAGTTCACAGTGAATTTCAAGACAACCAGATTTCATCTGGATAAGCCTTTTCAATGCTCCACATTGGAAAATTTCTATTACCTTCCTTACAGATCACTGAAAATAAGTGCCTGGTCCATGCTCTACCAAGGTACAGTCGCTCTGTTTTCAAGCTCAAAACAGATATTGATTTTTGTTTCAAACTCTAATGCCAAAATTAGCAGTGTCAGGTTGAATTAGAGGTAGATGGTTTAGAGAGTTCAACAGTGAGCAAGCAGCATGGCCAGACTGCCTTTTCTGGGTTATTTTTTTTTTTCTTTTCATATCTTAAAGACAACAAACATGGGATGTAAGATGCCCTTCAGTTTTATGGTACCCAAAGAAATACTTAGTCCAATTTCACTCATATATCTTTAGCCCATCAGTTTCCTTCAAGTGTCAGTTCAGGGGTCATAAATACATCTTCTTTGAGGATGATTATAGTTTGATTTCCTTCTGCTGGGCATTTTGCCTCTCACTTAGCTTTGGAAAAATCAAGATTTGTCTAGCAGTTTAAATTGACAGAGCATTTCATCTGCATTGTCCCGTAAAGGGGGAGGCGGCTCAGTTATTGAATTGGTCCATCAGTGGAGTGTGCATCCTTTATATCTGGGATTGATTGAAAGGAAAGAACTACAAATTGCACTGTGAGAGCTTCCCTCACACGGAACCGTTCATCAAAGGAGCAGACCGAGGTTTGTAATGGGGGCATTTAGAGCATCCATTCACTATGAGGAGCGGGTGCCTGCAAACCCAAGTCACCCAGACTTGATTTATCAATAAGGAAGAGTGGCTTATTGATAAGAGTGGCTTATTTATCAATAAGGTAGAATGTTGCCAGCATGGCTTTGAGGGGCACAAAGAGGGGAATGGAATGAGTATGGATATCCTTGATAATCCTCTGAAATACCTCTATGTCTGTATGATTAATAACATATCTGGTTGCTGCTTCTTTGTACCTCAAAGGAAGGCAGCTTTTTCTAGATGGCTCCCATGCAGAGTGGGTGTTTGGTGTGTGTGTGTGTGAGAGAGAGAGAGAGCAAGTGAGAGATAGAGGGAAGAAAGGAGGGGGCGTAGAGGGGAGGCAGAGGAGAGAAATGAAGAGTGAATAGGTAACCAAGAGCAGAGGTCAAACCCAGAGGTTCCTCAGTTTGGATCTGATGTAGTAAATGCCTGTTAAACCGCCCAAGCTGTCTTCTTGCATACATTCTAGTCTCACAAAGGGTGGAGCCCAGTTACTGAATTACTCCCTGGGCATCCTGTGGAAGCGCAGTAACTATCTCTGATGGGCAGGTGGCAGGCTCTCAGGGCTCCCACGGTGTGAACACCTCGCTCGTCAACCACTGGAGTATGCTGTCATCTGCTCACTGGTCTGCATATGAGCTCTTTGATGGCAGGATTTGTATTTTATTCATATTCTGTTTCCAGGGTCTAGAAAATGTCTGGCTTATAGGTTTGTATTCAAGTTTGATGAGTGACTGGCTAGTGGCCTACTCCCTGTGGGGAAGTTTTAAAGGTGAAGATGGGGAGTGATCCCCCAATCCTATGTTATTTTAGGAGTAAAATATTAAGAAGAAAGTGGAGAGAGATTCCCTTTCATCATCAATAGATCAAGAACCAGAGAGCAGGGACTTCCTTGGAAGTCCAATGGTTAAGACTCTGAGCTCCCAATATAAGGGACACGGGTTCTATCCCTGGTAAGGGAACTAAGATTCCATATGCTGTGCAGTGTGAAAATAAAAAGAAAACAAGACAGAGAGAAAACAATGCTGAACATTAATACCCAGATATCTGGTATGGGTGTTGGACTATCACCGATTTTGATCAAGCTCCTGCCATATTCAGTTGGGGATATTAGTTGAAGGATCTGAGACAGATGGGGGCAGAAACTGGTGGACTAAAATGAGGCAAGAGCTTAGAGAAAAAAGGGCATGGGGCACTCTGAGCTGACTGAAAGTGGAAATTTGTTAGAAAAAAACCAATGTCTCCTGGATGCAGAAGGGGGAAAAGACATGCAGGCAGGCAGGAAGAGCATCCAGGTCATGGAACTGGGACTCGCCATGGGTGTCAGGCGGGTGCTAACCTCTAGTGGTTGGCCATGGCCATGTTCTCTGTTGGTTGCAGTAAATAAAGCTTGGCTAGGAAATCGAGAGAGGAAATGAAGAATGCCTTTTTCTTCCTGTTTTAGCTATTAAATAAAATTTAACTGAAGTCTGAAATACAGCTCATAGTTTAGTATTAACAATGGTGGTTTAGTTGCTCAGTTTTATCTGACTCTTTGCGTCCCCATGGACTGTAGCCCGCCAGGCTCCTCTCCCCATGGGATTTCCCAGGCAAGAATACTAGAGTGGGTTACCATTTCCTACTTCAGGAGATCTTTCTGACTGAGCGATCAAAACCCAGGTCTTCTGCATAGGCAGGCAGATTCTTTACTGACTGAGCCACCTTTAACTATAGTCATACTTAATACTCCATGGATGGAAGTCCACGTAAATGAGAGCTAATAGGAACAATCTTTGCGCTCTTGAAACCCCAGGTTTTCTGGTACAAAATGTAGTGCCCTTCTACCCACCTGACCTTAACTCATGCTGTACCAGTGTTTTCAATAATCTCTGGAACAACATGGTTGCATGTCAACAGTATGAAGTCCCTAAGGGTTATTACTCAAATGTTTATGGTGATAGGTTTTTTAAAAAGGCATTTTTTTGTTTTGTTTTTGCTCTTGCCTTTAGCACTGGCCTCTAGCACTTCCACTGAAAGACAAGGCCCTGTTATTCACAAGATATTTCTCTAAATGTGTTTTGTCTGAGGAATGACACAACAGGAAAACCTATTTGCAAAGAGATGCTTTGCTTTCTCTGTTGCGATTGGGAAGCACAGCTAGTTTACTCTGTCTAAACACCCAGCTCAGCGATTGATGTTAGAGAAAGAAGCTCAGTCTCCTAGAGTGAGTGGAGTTTATAGACTAGCCTTCAGCTTGTAGATCCTCTGTACCAGCCCTAGGGGAGGACAGATTTTATAAATAAAATATTTGTGAACAGCAGTAGTCACAGCATTATTACAAACTTTAAAAAAAAGATATCAAAGGGCACGGTTACATGAAACCAGCAACAAGCCAGCATTTGCTTCTCTGAACTATGCAGGGCTGTACCACCACGCAGGACTTGTTAGTGTGCTCAAAAAATGATGGAAAGTTGTATTAAAATAAAGGGGGATGTTAAAAATGTCACAAATTCCAAGTATATTGGTGACAGTTTTCCGATTGCCTTAACAATATGCCGTTAGCTATTTGTATTTCAATTATGCTGTTTGATAGTGAACTCTAACTTGAGAAATCAGTCATGATTTTCCCTTTCATTTAATCCTGTGGCAAATATTAGAACACAATGAAATAATGGTTTATGAGTATTTTCCAGATAATTTTAGTTTAAATGAAAAATACTACTTTCAGGTGATTTTTATTTGTTGTTGCTGGGTTCTTGTCTCTTTCCCTCCCCCACTGAGATCAAAGTATATTTAGAGAATGCTAGAGGGGATCGTTCCTTGCTTCCCCAATTTCGTAGGTTGGTGTGGTTTCTGTCCCCTTCCAGGCATAACTGAGATACACATATTAAGGTTCTGCATCACAGGTCCAAAAGTAGCTCAGAGAATGATCCAGACCCAAGTCCAGCCTATCCCAGGAGCTAGATTATTTCTGGAAGCTTCAATTCAAATTAGACTTCTGGTCTTCTTAAAGCAAATGTATATCTCCCCGTTCAACATGTTATAGTTAACTGAAATTCACCCCTCATGTTGACAAAGATCCAGGTGCTGATTTTCTTTAGCGAAGGCATCAGTCAGGTTCAGATGTCTACTTACTTTCTTATGCTCAAGTTTTATGAGTCCTACTAAGTAGACATCACAGCTGTGAAATAATACATGGACAAATAGGCATCATTTACAGAACAGAATAAAATTAGGTGTCTGAAGTCTAACATTTTTTTGTGCAAAATTATTCTGTGGTTAGACTGTCAAAAAGTTCACTGTTTAAGAAAGTCAGTGGACAGGTCTTTAACAGGATTAAGAAAAGTTGCCCCTATGTGGATAAGGGAATTTTCAATACAAACTACCATCTTCTATACCATTCCCATTGCAAAGGCAATCTTAGATGGTTAGCAGCTATGCTGTGCCTCTTTCTCATTTTGTAGTCTAGGAAATAACCCTCAGTTACATGAATTAGAGTAGGTCAATTAAAGAACACCAGGGCATAAAGATTATGAAGAAAATTCTCTTATGTCACAAATTATGCATGAAAAACAATTCTTCCTGTCCTATTCTTTAGTAATTGGTAATCTTTCTAGAACAAATATATTCAAGTAAGCTCCAATGCACACTTTGTACATCGCATGCATAATCAGTGTTGAAATGAGAGCTGGCTGTTGGTGAACGATATTTTTTGAGTCGGGGGTCAAGGCTGCCTTGTATTCCTCTGGGTAAGATGTGGAAGTTGCAGGAGACTTTAGTTGAGTATTATTCCTAAACAGATTTTTTTTTTTATAGATGTGTCTCTTTGCTCCCTTTTACGTACTTTCTTTACTGTGGTGTAGTATACATAATTTAAATAACCAGGGAATGTCTCTGGGCTCAAAACTACCTGCTGGCTTATATTAGCTAATTAATGGTGATTTATCTGAGTTACTAATTTGAGTAGAGCTGATTGCCTTTAGGAATTTGGGAAACGTTGCAAGAATTCTGATTAAAATGATGCCTTTGTGATGGACAGTCTCCTTAAATGACTTAAAAAAAAAATGTTGCCTGTTAGCAGATTAAACAAAAAGAAACAAAACCAACGGCCAAGTTGATGACCTTGTGCTATTTTCTGGTTCAGATCATGTCTTATGGCGGCTTATTTCCCGATTCGATTCGATTTTATCTCTGCCAGGCTTCTTCTCATTTTGTCTCTTACATTAGGGTTTATTTGCCTTTGACTGCTTGAAAAATAGAACTGATCCTGAATCCACAGAGCTTAATCACTTTCCCCAAAACTAATACACTAGATTTATTTTAGCCCAAGTTTTGTGTCAAGCTGGCTCGATTCCCAGGACTTGAATGTGTGAATTTAATGGTGGTACAATATCTGAGGTAGGAATATAACAGAAAGCTCTCAGTGGCAGACCTGCTGGATCAGTGTAACTTCATTTGTCTGCTGGTCTCAATATCTTTTAAGGCAATGGAGTGCGCAGACAATGAGAGCTGGCCATTTCTCTCTACTGTGATTCCACTGATATTAGAACCACTCAAGAATCACCTTCTCAAATAAGTATATAGTAGACAACTGTTAAACACACAATGAGGTGTCCATGAAACATCAGTTTTAGTAACTGTGTTCAATTTTGGTTTCAGGAAAACAGTAATGAACCTTTTTGCCTCTGCCCACACCACATTAATTCAAGGAGTGATAAAACGCATACAGTGCTTTGTTGCTGTTGTTGTTCAGTCGCTAAGCCTTTGTGACTCTATGGACTACTCTTTGCAGCCCCATGGACTGTAGCATGCCTGGCTTCTCTGTCATCCACTATCTCCGGAGTTTGCTCAAGTTCATGTCCATTGAGTTGGTGACGCCATCAACCATCTCATCCTCTGCTACCCTCTTTCTCCTTTTGTCTTTAATCTTTCCCAGCGTCAGGGTCTTTTCCAATGAGTGCTTAATGTATATTTATTTTTAGCTTCTACTTGTTAATTCATAAATATCTTTTAAAGGAGAAGGTACTTTCTGCATATGCACATTAGTATAGTTTAAAACTTTTTATTATTGAAATATAGGCATAAAGGAATTCAGGGCTGAAAAAGAGATGAAAATTGAGTTCTCAGTGACCTCAGACTTATAGCTTGTTGGGCTTATCTGATTCACTATGACAGAATGAAAACCACGATCACAGAAAACTAATCAAACTGATCACATGAACCATAGCCTTGTCTAACTCAATGAAACTATGAGCCATGCTCTGTAGGGCCACCCAAGACATATGGGTCATGGTGGTCAGTTCTGACAAAACGTAGTCCACTGGAGAAGGGAATGGCAAACCACTTCAATATTTTTGCCTTGAGAACCCCATGAACAGTATGAAAAGGCAAAAAGATAGGACACTGAAAGATGAACTCCCCAGGTTGGTAGGTGCCCAATACGCTACTGGAGAAGAGTGGAGAAATAACTCCAGAAAGAATGAAGAGACAGAGCTAAACAGACGAGCCAAAGAGAAAACAATGCTGAGTTGTGGATGTGACTGGTGATGGAAGTCAAGTCCGATGCTGTAAAGAGCAATATTGCACAGGAACCTGGAATGTTAGCTCCGTGAGTCAAGGTAAATTAGGAGTGGTCAAACAAGAGATGGCAAGAGTGAACATTGACAGTGAACATCGACATTTTAGGAATCAGTGAACTAAAATGGACTAGAATGGGAGAATTTAATTCAGGTAACCATTATATCCATTACTGTGGGCAAGAATCCCTTAGAAGAAATGGAGTAGCCCTCACAGTCAACAAAAAGAGTCAGAACAGCAGTACTTGGGTGCATCTCAAAAATGACAGAATGATCTCTGTTTGTTTCCAAGGAAAACCATTCAATATCACAGTAATCCAAGTCTATGCCCCAATGCTGAAGAAGCTGAAGTTTAATGGTTCTATGAAGACCTACAAGATCTTCTAGAACACCCCAAAAGATATCTTTTTCATCATAGGGGACTGGAATGCAAAGTAGGAATCAAGAGATACCTGGAGTAACAGGAAAATTTGGCCTTGAAGTACAAAACGAAGTAGGGCAAAGGCTAACAGAGTTTTGCCAAGAGAACACATTGGTCATAGCAAACACCCTCTTCCAACAACACAAGAGGAGATGCTACACATGGACATCACCAGACGGTCAATACCAAAATCAGATTGATTATATTCTTTGCAACCAAAGATGGAGAAGCTATACACAGTCACCAAAAACAAGACTGGGAGCTGACTGTGGCTCAGATCATGAGCTCCTCATTGCCAAATTCAGATTTAAATTGTAGAAAGTAGGGAAAACCACTAGACCATTCAGGTATGACCTAAATCAAATCCCTTAGGATTTGTGACAAATATATTGAGGGAATTAGATCTGATAGACAGAGTGCGTGAAGAACTATGGACAGAGGTTGTGACATTGTACAGGAGGCAGTGATCAAGACCATCCCTCAGAAAAATAAACACAAAAAGGCAAAATGGTTGTCTGAGGAGGTCTTACAAATAGATGAGAAAAGAAGAGAAGTGAAAGGCAAAGGAGAAAAGGAAAGATATATCCATCCGAATGCAGAGTTCCAAAGAATAGCAAGGAGAGATAAGAAAGCCTTCCTTAGTGATCAATGCAAAGAAATAGAAGGAAAAATAGAATAGGAAAGACTAGAGATCTCATCAAGAAAATTAGAGCTACCAAGGGAACATTTCATGCAAAGATGGGCTCAATAAAGGACAGAAATGGTATGTACTTAACAGAAGCAGAAGCTATTAAGAAGAGGTGGCAAGAATACACAGAAGAACTATACAAAAAGACCTTCATGACCCATATAACCACTATGGTATGATCACTCACCTAGAGCCAGACATCCTGGTATGCGAAGTCACATGGGCCTCAGGAAGCATCACTATGAACAAAGCTAGTGGATGTGATGAAATTCCATTTGAGTTATTTCAAATCCTAAAAGATGCTGCTGTGAAAGTGCTGCACTACATATGTCAGCAAATTTGGAAAACTCAGCAGTGGCCACAGGACTGGAAAAGGTCACTTTTCATTCCAATCCTAAAGAAAGGCAATGCCAAAGAATGTTCAAACTACCACACAATTGCACTCATTTCATATGCTAGCAAAGTAATGCTCAAAATTCTCCAAGTCAGGCTTCAACAATATGTGAACCGTGAACTTCCAGATGTTCAAGCTGGTTTTAGAAACCAGAGATCAAATTGCCAACATCCACTGAATCATCGAAAAAGCAAGAGAAAACCAGAAAAACACCTACTTCTGCTTTATTGACTACGTCAATGTCTGTGTAGATCACAACAAACTGTGGAAAATTCTTCAAGAGATGAGAATACCAGAACACCTCACCTGCCTCCTAAGAAATCTGTATGCAGGTCAAGGAACAACAGTTAGAACCACACATGGAAAAACAGACTGGTTCCAGATTGGGAAAGGAGTACATCAAGCTGTATATTGTCATCCTGCTTATTTAACTTACATGCAGAATACATTATGCGAAATGCTGGGCTGGTTAAAGCACAAGCTGGAATCAAGATTGCCGGGAGAAATATCAGTAACCTCAGATACGCAGATGACACCACCCTTATGGCAGAAGCGAAGAGGAACTAAAAAGCCTCCTGATGAAAATGAAAGAGGAGAGCGAAAAAGCTGGCTTAAAACTCAATATTCCAAAAACGAAGATAATGGCATACAGTCCCATCACTTCATGACAGATAGATGGGGAAACAATAGAAACAGTGACAGACTTTATTTTTTGGGCTCCAAAATCAGTGCAGATGGTGTCTGCAGCCATGAAATTAAAAGACACTTGCTCCTTGGAAGAAAAGCTATGACCAACCTAGACAGCATATTGAAAAACAGAGACATTACTTTGTCAACAAAGGTCTGTCTAGTCAAGGCTATGGTTTTTCCAGTGGTCATGTATGGATGTGAGAGTTGGACTATAAAGAAAGCTAAGCTCCAAAGAATTGATGCTTTTGAACTGTGGTGTTGGAGAAGACTCTTGAGAGTCCCTTGGACTGCAAGGAGATCCAACCAGTCCATCCTAAAGGAAATCAGTCCTGAATATTCATTGGAAGGACTGATGCTTAAGCTGAAACTCCAATACTTTGGTCACTGGTGCGAAGAATTGACTCGTTGGAAAAGACCCTGATGCTGGGAAAGATTGAAGGCAGGAGGAGAAGGGGAAGACAGCGGATGAGATGGTTGGATGGCATCACCGACTCGATGGACATGAGTTTGAGTAATCTCCCGGTGTTGTTGATGGACAGGGAAGCCTGACGTGCTGCATTCCATGGCGTTGCAAAGAGTCGGACATGACTGAGCAACTGAACTAAACTTAACTGGCTTATCTGATACTAAGGAGTGCAGATGAAATACGATTTGTCACTTTTTCTGACCTCTGCTACATTTCCACAACATGAACACTGTCCTTTAAAAAAATAATAATGTACACCCATGTTCTACATTAATTGTCAAATTTGACCAACAAACAAAGCTTTGTTATTTGAGTTTGGAGCTGCAAACAGTTAAGCTAAAGTTATTTCTTGGTTTTGGACTTGAAGTCAGTTCCCTAGGAATGAAGTTTTCCTAGCAGTCAGTGCTTTTGCTTTTTCAGTCGTTCTTTCCCCTCTTTGGTTACTCAGAGTTAAGAGTTTCAGTTCCCATAACTTCTCTGTCTCTATTTTCATTGCCCAGCTTCAGTTTCTCAGGCTAAAGTACAAGGCTCTTTAGTCGAGCTGAAATCAAACATTGTCTTCTTGCTTGTTTGTGCTCTACCGCTTTGTTCCCTCTCCCTCAACACTGGCACCCTCTAAACTATTAATACTTTAGGTCAATAAAGAAGCTCCTCTGAAAAGTCAATGAGCGCTTCTTTATCTCTTCATTTGCTTTATGTTGAAGAGCCATATATTCTTGGGGATAGGGATGAAAAATTGCCTAATCTCCTCTACAGATACCTAGTTCTCCTATTTCTTATTTTTCTAAGTAAAAGGCAATCCAAGTCAAAGTCCACCTCATTGCATGGTGGCTATAAGTCTCAGGCATTTCCACTTTCATCGGAATGTAGTGGACAGTGTGGTAGAACATAACATTCACTCAATGCAAATTAGTGTACGTATTGTGAGATTGCAAAAGGTTTGCTAAAGGTGATGAGCGATGGAATTTAAGCTAGTGCTTTTTTTTTTTTTTTTTTTTTATAAATTTATTTATTTTAGTTGGGGGCTAATTACTTTACAATATTGTAATAGTTTTTGCCATACATTGACATGAATCAGCCATGGGTTTACATGTGTTCCCCTTCCCGGACCCCCCACCCTAAGCTAGTGCTTTTAAGGTAGGGGGGTCCTGGTGGCTCAGACAGTAAAGAATCTTCCTGCAATGCAGGAGACCAGCATTCAATCCCTAGGTTGGGAAAATCTCTTAAGGGAAGGGAATGGAAAAAAAAAAAAAGAGAGAAGGGAATGGCTACCCACTCCAGTATTCTTGCCTGGAGAATTCCATGGACAGAGGAGCCTGGCGGAGTACAGTCTGTGGGGTTGCAAAGAGTCAAACATAACTGAGCAACTAACACTTGCATTTCAGTTTTTAAGGTAACACAATGAGCAGATGTACTCAGCTCATAACTTTCAGACAAGTTGAGTTAAATGACACATTTTTCAAAAAGGCAAACTCTTTCAGTGGTTAACTGATTGAAGGCAGAGAGCATAGCAAAGAGAGAAATAGAGGCTATATCATTAGGTTTTTTTTTTTTAGTCACCATGTAAAGTGAACTCTGAAAGTGGAAGTCATAGACCGTGACCTCCAAATTTGCTGCACTCACAGACTTCGCCAAAAAACCTTCCCTTTCTTTCCCCATCTGCACCTTATTCCTTTTTCAGAGATGGCACATTAATATTTATAGGCTGACTCCGTGTGAGTTCTAAACTTTGTTCTAGAGAAAAGATGACACTAAATAACAGGGTGGATGATTGCTAAGCCAGAGGGGAGGACAATGACGTCAGCAACCCAAATGTAATTCCTACATTTCCACCCTTCTTGTTTGGCAAGGCAACAGAGTGACGCTCCCAGAGCATAAAGCGAAGGATGCACCCCAAAGCATCCTCATCAAGCCATTTTTTAAAAGTCTATCATATGAGTTTGATGTTCTTACTGATTTCTAATGCTCAGAACTAGTTTGGCATTAAGTATTCAATCACCTTGTGATCTGTTCCATTTCAAGAGTGGTAGAGGGGAGAAAATAGACTCCGAGTCATAGCTACTGTCTTGTGCAAGGTTCTTATTAAAAACAGCATATTCCTGTAGCCCAGAGGGCTTACAGCCTTTTCCAAAGCAGAAGTGCTGCTCTAAGCTAACCTCAAGGGGCTACTAGAGAGAGATGCAGCCTTCACCTCTCTCATGGGGCTGAGGGGGGTGGGGAATGACAGCATCATATCCAATCCCAACTCCAAGCCTCCATCACCCCAATAAGCAATATTCCTTGAGGCATTACTGACATGCAGTTCCCTGGTTAGTTGGTTAATAAGTATTTCAATAAGAATAATTAATTTTAAAAAGAAAGAAAAACACTTTACAGTAGAATCTATTTAGGAGAGTGCATATATATATATATATATATATATATATATAGGCTCAGTGAGGTAAGAGGACTTTGTTGTTTTTTATCATGTTCTAACATTGATATCATTTACTTCTGTTACATCACTTCTGCTTGACATTTTACCTACAGATGATCAAAATATAATAAAGGGATCACCTCCAGACTGAGGCTTTTAACAATAATGAGCAAAGTGATGCTTGGGAGACAGGACGCTGAGGAACAGAAATGCACTGTATAAATTCAGTTCAAAAAGGATGCTCAGGTCCCAAGGTTACACTAATGTGAGTTGTTTTTTTCTTACTGTCTGCTAAAAGTGACAGCAACTATAAAGAGATTTTTTTCAAATTTTTTTTTCCCCACAAAGATCATCAGCTTCCAGTTTACTGATTAGACTATTTCACTTTTCATGCAAAGGCTTGTTGACTTTAAGTTTGACCACAATCATTATGTGTATATTTCTTATATGTTTTACCAAAGAATCATTAATAAGTCAGATCTTAAGGTGTGATTTCATCATTCTATAGATCATAAAAACACAACTAAAGGTTTGGAAGAAGTTTAGGGCTTATTTAAAAATTATTAGCCTTGTGTATCTTAAATGTATCTATGTATAGATATGTTTTAAAGGGTAATTGTCTGTTATTTTTTAAAAAGCATTTAGAACATTATATCCTCAGTATAAAAAAGGAGATGAGTTTATACGAAGGTAAATTCTCATGAAAGAGGTAAAATTTTCATAGAAAGTAATTCCTTACAACTTAAATTATAATTTAAATGTCTTGTTATTTCTTTAAGAGAAACCCAAATCACAAGTTAACTTTTAGTAAAATGCATTCAACTTTCCAGGTTTTCATTTTAAATCAAAAGATGGGCTAAGTTTGAAAATAAGACCCTAATTTATATCTTACCTACAAAATTGAGGGCATTTTATGTAATTTCTCCCTGTAAGCATCTCTGCATATAAGGGCACAATCCCTCAGTGATAATGAGGTATTCGTCATCTTATTTCAGCCCTAATACAGTTGATTTGGCTTGTACTGCAGCCTCAAACCAAGTGAATCGATTAGACAGGCAGCCTTCAAAAGACAGGCAGACCTTGCCATTTGCCCAGATTTACCATTTTAAATGATGATGATACTCTATGGCTGGAAATTAAAAAAAAAAATCTTGATCTAGGACTGCACATTCAAAGGATATAAATCAACTGTCAATAATATTGACTGAAATGTTTTTAAAGCTTCCACTCTCTAGAGGGGACTATTGCTCAGAAGATATGGCCTCTGCCATAAGCACATATGCAGGTCAGATAGCTGAATTCTCAAGGAGAGCAGAATGCTAAGGGCAAGTTGGGGGTTTCAGAAATGGAGTACATCTGGGGAGCAGAGAGGTCTTGAGTCAAAAAACGATTTACTCAGACTCACTGTGTCTCCATTTAGTTGTGCTCCACTAAATGTTAGGGAAAAAGCAACCAGATTAAGCCAGCCCGTTTTAATGTGTGAATGGGCATAACTTTACAGATGGTTGCATTTAAAAACAAATGTCTGTTAAGTTAAAGAAATACCTAATTATGTAACCTCAAATAGAGAAACAAGATATTTGTAAGCAAATAATCTTTACATGTGAGAAAAGATGCTTTTGATTAGGGGATCATTATGTATAACACTGTTCTTTGGGTTAGTGTCTACCACGGAATAAATCTCTCCTTAATTTATTGCTATTTTCAGAGCTGCTTCTATCTTTCTTTACTTCTGTACTAGTAGGTACTCTCAAAAGGTTACATTCATTTTAACATTCTTATGGCATTGATGGTGGATGAGGAAGCTTCATTGTGTGGATGTAACAGGCAGAGCTAAATGTTTCTAAGTGAATATTTTAATGTTAGATTTATTGCACCTGACAGAAAAATTAAACAAGAAAGCTTAAATATTATTTTTTAAGAGTAGGTTTGTGATAAAGTCATTAGTTTCATAACTGCTAAATTCCACTGCAAGTGATATCCAAAACTGGGTTAAATAACATTATGTATAAACATATTTCAGCATTAGGTTTTATGGGATCTTTGGCAGAGGGTTAAATCACAAGATTTAAAGAATTCTTAAATAACTTTTTCATAATCTATTTATACCCCAAGAAGAAAATATGGCCTCCAGTTGGGTTAGAGATATTGTTAGAAGGACTGTGAGTTGAGAGGAAGCCTTGGTAGGCAAATACAGGGTTCTCAGAACAATTAGAAGCTGTTCAGGTCTTCAATGAATTGTTTAAGGTTAAAGAAGATCATTGACAAATTTCAACCAGAATTCTTTTGGAATCATTCACTGAATTGTGCTGTAAATGGAGTGTCATTGCTTTAGCAAGTTGGCATTATAGATCTTTAGAGATTCCTGAGGTTTCCTTCATAATATTTTTCACCTCCAGCTTTGTATGTAAGAAAAAAATGCTTTCTTAAGATCTTAGCATAAACATTTGATTCTATTTGTTGTTCATTCGCTAAGTAGTGTCCGACTCTTTGAGAACCCATGAACTGTAGCACGCCAGGCTTCCTTGTCCTTCATTCAACTTATGGCACTGTAATTTATCCCCCTCATAGTTAATTATATCAGTTTAGCCACCTGATGTGAAGAACTGATTCATTGGAAAAGACCCTGATGCTGGGAAAGATTGAAGGCAGGAGGAGAAGAGGACGACAGAGGATGAGATGGTGGGATGGCATCACCGACTCGATGGACATGTGTCTGAGCAAGCTCCGAGAGTTGGTGATGGACAGGGAAGTCTGGCGTGCTGCAGTCCATGGGGTTGCAAAGAGTCGGACACGACTCAGCAACTGAACTGACTGACTGAAACCCAATCCAGAATGGCTTGGGTTCAGTCCTAGTCCTATCATCCTTCGGTTGGGTCACTGGGGCCAAATTATTGGGTTTGCCAAAAGGTTCTTTTGGGTTTTTCTGTAAGATCTTATGGAAAAACCTGAACTTTTCCCGATACTTAACCTCTCTCCAAAACCTACACTGTCTCAATTATAAACAGGAGCTCCTCATCTCCTCTACTGTCTTTCTTCTGTCTTTGACAGCGGACCTTCCTGCCTCACTCTTTGTTCTATTTGCCCGTGCCTTAGACCTTTCCCTACCTCTTTTCTCCCCTAAATAAAAACATATTGTTTTGTCCTACTGCCTGAAGGCCTCACTAACGTGTTAGCTAACTAATAATAATGCCCCTCCCAGATAACAAAATGCCTTAATTTAGTGGAAGCAGAAATTTCTTCTTAATGATAATAACTTATATTTGTGTACTGATTTGAAGTTTATAGTGCCTATGCGTGCATGCGTGAGGAGTCACTTCAGCTGTGTCCAACTCTCTGTGACCCTATGAACTGTAGCCCGACAGGCTCCCCTGTCCAAAGGATTCTCCAGGCAAGAATACTAGAGTGGGTGGCCATGCCCTCCTCCAGGGGATCTTCCTGATCCAGGGATCAAACTTGTGTCTCTTAAGTCTCCTGCATTGGCAGGCGGATTCTTTACTGCTAGTGACATCGAGGAAGCCTATAGTGCCTATACATATATTAATATAATCCCAGTTAATTCACACAGCATCCCTGAAGTCAGACATTATTGTCTATATCCAGTAGATGAGGAGACAAGACACTAACAAGAGGTCAAGTGATTTGCTTAAGAATACATGCATAATTTGAGATTCAAGTTCTAGGCCAGCTGACCCTAGGGCAGTATTCATTCCACTCCACAGCTGTCATAAGGCAGTAGTGAGAAGTGTGGGAATCTCAAACCTGATGGACGGCTGATAATGCAGAAATAAGCAGTGGAGGGGCTCTGCTCATCACTCAGAGCCATGTGTTCTAAGATAATCTATTTAACCTGTCTGTGCCTCAGTCTCTGCATCTTTCAAACTCAAAGGTTGGACAATGTGACCCTTAGATTCATTTCAGCTTTAACATTCCACTATTCTCTGAGCATTAGCATCATAGATGCAATTTCTATACCATTTTTCACTTTCTTTTCAGTTTCTGGCAATAGTTTACACTGAGAACTTAGTTACCAGAAAGTATAAAAGTGTTTAAAAATGTTATCACATATATTTTTAAGAGATAAGGGGAGAGAGTAAATTGAGCACTAAATTTAAAGATTCAAATAGGAAGGTGTAGCTACCAATTTCTCCTGACCAAACAACTTCTGTGGGGTTATCTTCTATAGGGAAAAATGCTTAATTTTGAGAGGGATGTACATGGAGAAAGATAGGGGACATCACTTAGCCATCCCAATCAGCCAGATCAACTCGGGCCATTAGGAACTGGAAATGTGCAAATAAAGACATGTGGAAATAAGATCCTCATACTTGTGGATCAAATTTTTAAAAGTCAAATGTAAAACAGTATTAAGCCGTGTAGTCAGTACTGATGTGGCCTAAGTGAAATACAATTCTCTATTATTATTATAAACTGTCTGAGAAAATCTGGCCCAATTTTATAGCACAGGCTAAAAGCAAAATTAAAGAAAAAGATGTCATTTTGAAGGGTTTTTCCTCCCCCATTAACACAACTAGGCTGGCTGAGCTGTGAAACTGTGATGGAAATATTAGAGCTGTTGTGTCTGAAAAAAAAGCAGTGATCATTTCATTCTTCCTGTCTTTTAATGCTCCAGGGTTTTGGAGACGAATAGGAGCAATAAGTTCACTTTGCAGAATTAATGCAGTAATTCTTTATCATAAGAGCAGAGCATTACCTCAATCTGATTTTGCTACAAAATGGTTCAAAGTCTATTTTTAATGATGGCCCTAATTTGTTAACACCTTTTAAATTATTAATCCCCTTTATATTCAAGTAGTTATTGCATGTCATAACAATGTATCTATGCAGGGAAATTTAATAGTATTTTCTAGATGTCAAGAAAAGGCTTGTTCTGCAAAATGCTATTAAAACTGATAATGAGCTAAATATTTGCCATAGCAAACACTGAAATTACTATATCAATCAGCATTGGGTGCTCTTATTCAATAAACAGAAATTAACCTATTAACTATGCCTAACTTTCAGCAACAAAACGGTTTTGTTGCTTTCAAGCATTTCTCTCTTCTTCAAATCTTTCCTTTCTTAAAACTACATATTGCCCTATAATACCACACTTTGTAATCAAATCCTAGTATCAGCATTTAGGACTGAAATTCTAAAAGTACACATGGCATAATGTCACAAATGTTTTATGTTAATGATTGCAAATATTTTTACCTCCTTTTAGATAGATATTGACATATACAAAATAAAAAATACCATATCTGGTAAAGTCAAATACTCAAGCTTTTAAATCATGTTTCAGAATATTTTCCTGATTTTGAGGATTAAAAGAATTCCTTCTTATTTTATATATTATGGGCTTTTACTAAGGCATACCTACAAAAAATATAATAGTGAAAGTTAGTAAAAAGGCCTGTCATTGGCTATTTATAGCTTTAAGATACTAAAATAAAGGTAAAGAATATATTTTCCATACATATCCCAAATAAAGATGTAAATTCAAAAGCACTTTACACATTTCTTAAAAACAAAGTCAGCCCCAATTTCGGCTGTGATTTTAGCAGGACAGAAGAAATGCATCTTCACAGAGTGGATGTGCCTTAGTTCCAATTATTACCTTAGTTACACTTGGGGCTGATAATCAGCGTCACACAAAAATGACCCAGAACTGGCTTTCATTCAGATTTCTCTGTTATTCTTACAAAGTTTAAGGAGCTTATATATCTTTAGTTGCTTTAGATAGATAGATAGTGAAGTCGCTCAGTCGTATCCAACTCTTTGCGACCCCGTGGACTGTAGCCCACCAGGCTCCTCCGTCCGTGGGATTTTCCGGGCAAGAGTACTGGAGTGGGTTGCCATTGCCTTCTCCAGGATATCTTCCCGACCCAGGGTTCGAACCCGGGTCTCCAGTTGCTTTAATAATTTCTAAAAAAAATATCACACTACACAGTCTGGGTCATTTAAAATAACATTCAAATGATGAACATTAGAAATTATACATGTAGTTCAAAACAATAAAATTAACATCCATATTGTGCTTAAAGCCTTTTGTTTCTGTTGCAACTCCCCTGAAATAGGCAGGGTATATATATCATCTTTGTTGAACAGATTAAAAGGCAGACCTACAGAAGTCAGCTTATTTGTTCAGCTAGTGGAGGCACTGGGAAAAGAATCTAGATTTCTCACACTTACAATTCTAGTGGTTCTCCAGTCTAGCTGCTCCTTAGAACTCACTTAGGAAGCTTTAAAAAAATACTATTGTCTGGATGCCACCCAATGGATGTCCATTTAAACCCAAATCCCAGGATATGAGGTCTCTGCGTTAGTAGTTTTAAAAAGCTGACATAGTGTGCAAAATCAAATAGTTGCATAAAACTAGTATGGGCTACAGTCCATAGCATTGCAATATTAGTGACTTAGCAAGTGAACAACAACAACATTGTAATATTGTTTATGGTATTAAAAAAAATTTTTTTTTTTACTGTAGTAAAGGTCACATAATACAAAACAATACTATGATTTTGCACACTTAAGTATAGTTTAGTGAAGAGGCATTCATCCCTAATGATCTTAGTCAATGCTAGTTCATGGATATTTCTGGAAGTCAGCTGATGAGCTTAATGAGAAAGATGACTAATGAGCTTAATGACAATTTAGTAACTATTCTTGGGAGTATGCTTTGAAATCACAAGTGTTCAATACTGTTTGAACAAATCTTTTAAAGTAAATTGTTTGTGGTTGAAATCAGAATATTCACATTTTAACATTTTGTTAATATATATTGTGGCTCAAAAAGAATCGAAGCTGACAGAGGATTCTAAAGTGCAGCCTGAGTTAAGAACCCTAGGGAACTTGTTAAAATGCAGATTCCAAAACAGTAGATCTGGGTAGACTGAGCTGCTGCATTTCCAAAATACTCCTCAGTGATGTCCAAACGTTTGCGTAACAAGCCCATACTTCCTCCTTCACATCAGTTTCCATTACCACTTCGATGGGAAAACGGAGGACATCATCAACTTTCTGAAAAATCGGATCTTTTATATTTAAGAAGTTGGAGGCAAGTATTTCCTCGAGTAGTTCTATAATTTCTTTGACTTAAATACATTACAATTTTCTTGACAAAAATACACTCAACTGAATTCTGATTTTTAAAGGGTTCAAAATTAAGCATAATCTAATAAGAGATAACAAATTCCAAATTTAGAAAATTTGGGATCAATGATCAAATAGGGCAAAAGGAAATGGCAACCCACTCCAGTATTCTTGCTTGGAGAATCCCAAGGACAGAGGAGTCTGGCAGGCTAGAGTCCATAGCATTGCAGAGTCGGGCATGACTGAAGTGACTCAGCACACTTGGCACAGTGGTTCAATGCAGGCACTCTGCCATCAAACAAACCTGGGTTCAGATTCCAGCTCTGTCATTCCCTGAGTCTCCTAATCTTCTAAACTTCAGGTTTTTAATGTGTAAAATAGTTGCACTAATAATATTCATTCATTTATTCGATAAATACATTCAAAGCCTACTCAATGCCAGGCGCTGATACTCAGTGATGAGGAAGGCAGCCAAGGCCTTGCCACTAAGAAACTTACCTGTATCTAACTTATAATTCTTTGCAGGAATAAAAGAGATACTGCCTAGAAATTTCTTAGTATGGGACCTAACATGTAAGGGCTCAATAAATGTTAGTCATTATTTTATATTAGCTCTAAGACTTAGCTGTTATTACATCCAATTAACACATGCCGTTTTGATATGTTGATAGCCCCAATAAGGACAGGAACCATTGATTAAATATACTAATCATAATTTTGGATACAGAAAAGAGCTTACAGGCACATAATGTGAATATGCCCAGGAGGAGAGAGCTTAAACCTTCATTATTACAAAATGTGTGGACTTTAGTTCTCAGTTTTATGGTCAATTTTTGGTCAAAGGTTATATGTTGTTCAGATGTTTCAAATGAAACTGATGAGTATGTATGCCTGTAAAAGTAATCAGTAAATTCAATCAGTGGCAACAGCGAAAAAAGGTTAAA
Organism: Giraffa tippelskirchi; assembly: GCF_054371585.1. Classification (NCBI taxonomy): domain Eukaryota; kingdom Metazoa; phylum Chordata; class Mammalia; order Artiodactyla; family Giraffidae; genus Giraffa; species Giraffa tippelskirchi. The sequence goes on from NC_137285.1 coordinate 56,377,498, forward strand.
ATTTCCTTGAATGCAAATTCATTGATAAAAGCTTTGCATCTCATTAGCTTAGTGTTGTTGACAATGGCTCATTTAATTATGAAATACTTTTAACGCACATTTTCCTTTTCACATTTTAAAAGTGATACAGTTTTTCTTTTTAAGTTGAGGTACAGTTGGTATAACCGACATATCATGTTAGTTTCAGGTGTACAACATAATAATTTGATATTTGTATGTACTGTGAAATGATTACCATGATAAGTCTAGTTACTGTCTGTCACCATATAACATTATAATTTTTTTGTGTATGACAAAAACTTTCAAGATATACCCTCTTAGAAACTTTCAAACATGCAATACAGTATCTTTGATTATAGTCACCATGCTGTACATTACATCCTTATGACATTTATTTTATAATTGGAAGATTGTACCTCGTGATCCCCGTCTGTCTAGCCCCCAAATTTCCTCTCCTCTGGCAACCACCAATTTGCCCTCTCTACCTATTAGTTATATTTTGTTTTGTTTGTTTTTTTAGTTTCCACATGTAAGTGAAATCACATGGTATTTGTCCTTCTGTTGTTGCAAATGGCAAGATTTATTTATTTTTTATGGCTGAGCAATGTATGCGTGTGTGCTCAGTCGCTTCAGTCGTGTTCTACTCTGCAACCCTACGGACTGTACCCACCAGGCTCCTCTGTCCATGGGATTCTCCAGGCCAGAATACTGAAGTGGGCTGCCGTGCCCTCCTCCAGGGGATTTTCCTGACCCAGGGATCGAACTTGTGTCTCTTAAGCCTGCTGCAATGGCAGGCGGATTCTTTACCCACTGAGCCACCTGGGAAGCCCCTAAGTCTGGGATCTCGTATGCTATTACTTGTTTTCTTGCTCACACCTCTTAAGACCAAACAACTTCAAGCATAACAAGCACATCGTCTTTCAGGCCCTTGGGGATTTTATTTTTTGCTAACTTGGGCATTTATTTTTTTAAATATTTTTATTCATTTATTTAGTTTTAGCTGTGCTGGGTCTTCGGTGCTGTGGGCGGGCTTTCTCCGGCTGTGGTGAGTCGGGGCTCCCCTCCAGTTCTCACTGTGGTGGCTTCCCTTGCTACCGGAGCACAGGCTCTAGGGCGCGGGCTCAACAGTTGTGGTGCACGGGCTTAGCTGCTCTTCGGCATGTGGGATTCTCCCGGACTAGGGATCAAGCCCATATACCCTACGTTGGCAGGGGGCTTCTAACCCCTGCTACCAGGGAAGTCCTGGCCATTTGTTTTTAAAGTCGAAAATTATTTATTCTACATTTCAACGGAAAAAAATGTATGTCATGAATACACAGTCACCTGTGCTTTTCCCTGTCCTCTACTGCTATGTCTTCTACATCCCAACTTTTGCTTGCAGAATGACCTCATTTTCTTCTTTCCACTTAGGCTCTCTCAAGGTTATTTCATGAAGTACCATCGCTTCAAGTACAAGTAAGCCGTGACTCTAAATTTGTATCTGCAGCCCAGTCCTTCCCTTTGAGCTCCAGACTTACATATCCAACTCTTGTTTGAAACCTGCAGTTGAGGATCTAAAGAAATCTTAAACATCTAAAACAATATACCCAAAACAGAACTTTTGGTTTCTCCCAGTCAAAATCATGTCTACAAGCCAAAATTTTAAGAATCATCTTTTATTTCTCTTTGTTGTTCCATCCTTAAATGTAATCCCTCAACAAACCCTGGTTCTATACAAAAATATGTCTCAAGTTTGTCTGCTTTTTTTTATCACTACATCTGTGCTACCACCTTGATGCCAGTTAAATTCTCAGAGAGGGACAGAATTTCAGCATGTCATTTAGACTTTCTTTTTTATTCAGTTTCTTTTGGTGGGAATTTAGGTGAAAAATTTCCTTCCTACTTTGCTTTCTGTATTCTGCATGCCTAGGTTCTTATAGAGTCTCTGTGGTAGAGAAGCAGCTGCATGTGTACACTTATCAAACAGCAACTTCCACACCCATATTCAGGCATAACTACATCTTATGTTTGTAAACATACAGATGTGATTGCACATTCCACATCAGGAAAGAAACAGAGCACATATTAAGTTAATTTTTAGAAATGATGAGCAACAAAGAGCAACTTTGTAAAAAGCAGCTTTGAAGCACTGTTTTGAGATTTGTAGGCTGGGCAGCAAAGACTCTGAACCATAAAAGAAGGAACCTGAAATCTGAAATGTGTTTAGTCTCAATATAACCTGGTTGGAATACCCATAAAGATCATGAAAAAAAATACAAGAATAAAATAATACATGTCTCAGTCCAGAATTATTATTTGAGGACTTTTGAGAACTATTTTATAATCATTCATTGTCAACCTCAATGGAATATCTCCTGGTTATAATTTATAGCATTTCTTTATATTTTTGATTCCTCTCCATTAACATCCAGATTTTCCCAAATAATTTCTACCTATCCCAGTGTTTAGGGATAGCTTGACACATTAAACAAATAGGAGCAATAAGTTTCTAAAGGAATTCACTGCAGCTTAGGAAAGCTTTGAAATAATATTGCAAATTGAATTCAAGTAAAATACGCAACACATTTTTAAGCTGGACCCATTGGTAAATATTGTACAATATTTGAGTTCGATCAGTAATTTTAAAATATTGACTTAATTTAATATTTTAAATAGAAAGATGATATGGATCTGTTTTAATTTCTGTCATGATAGCCATTACAGACTGGAGCTTTAGGACAGATTGGAATTAGATTAGATTTGGCTTTATCTGACTGAGTTTGAGCATCACTACACTTACCCCACGGTCATTGGCTCTTAACCACTGGTGATACTGCCAAGGGCTCATTTTACTTCCTTTACATTGGTTCTGAATCTCCTCTTAATGGAAGACCACCCTGGAAGCTAGTCAAAATAAGACTGAATTTATAGGTTTTCATGTAGAATGAAACCACCTGCTATTTCCACTGCTTTTAGAGGCTCTTATAACTAGATAGCTGAAGCTCAAAAGTGAATCTTAAATTCAATACTACATTCAAATCATCTTTTTGGCTGATAAGATGTTATATTTCACCCCCACTCCATCTCAATAATGACATTTATAGCTACTTGGGATTCTAAACCTGTAGAGATTCTCAAAAGTTGGAATATTTTACAATTTGAAAGTATTATATACATTTTTACTCTTCTTTGAAGTGTCAAGGATAGTAAACACAATTTTAAGTCAAAATTTTAGCTTTAAGAGAAAGCAAAGATGTTTAAATGTATATCAATTTTCAATACTAGAGATAAAAGGAAATAATGTTTAAAACATAAAGTTATCTTCTTCCTTCTAAAATCCTCCCATTTGAAGTAAATGTGACATTATACTTTGTAGTAGAACTTTTAAAATATTTTAATCAAATTTAACAGTTGTGAAAGGGCAATTTTAGAGATTATAAGATTCCCAGAATTGATATATCCTCCAGATCTGCTAGATTCTACCTGCTTTCTACAAATTAAACCCAGTGGAATACATTTTTAAAGGCACATTTCAGTCAACATTTATGGGTAAAAATCACAATGTCTCAGTCATCCCAGTAATGCACAAGGGTTGGGCATCTTCATGGATATAGCATGGTCAAGTGAGTGAGTAATTTTCTAAAGGAACCTTTCTAAACTTGGCGTGTGTGTGTGTGATGTTATGAGTATCTTACTTTTCTGCATTATACATATATTTTTTTATTATTTGAATTGCTTAAACAATTTTGTAAGTACACATAGAAAAGCATAGTCCACTGTACAATCTCTTGAGAACAGCAGTCTCCAGCCCTCTTCTTAGGATCATGCGTCCCATTTGGGAAAAAGAGATAAGGCATTTGGGCATGTATGTAGTAGACAATATCTCTAAGCAATTTCTTCTCTTAAGACTAAGATGTCTTCTGTGGGTTAATTTCAGCTTTCACTCTCTGGGGCGTCTCATAGATTTGCCTTTCCAGAAGTCCATCTATTAAACAGCTGATCTAATATTTAGCTAATATTCTCTCTCCTTTCATATATATGAAAGTGAAAGTTGCTCAGTCATGTCCTACTCTTTGCGATCCCATGGACTATACAATCCATGGAATTCTCCAGACCAGAATATTGGAGTGGGTAGCCTTTCCCTTCTCCAGGGGATCTTCCCAACCCAAGGATCGAACCCAGGTCTCCCACATTGCAGGCGGATTCTTTACCAGCTGAGCCGCAAGGGAAGCCCAAGAATACTGGAGTGGGTAGCCTATCCCTTCTCCAGCAGATCTTCCCAACCCAGGAATCGAACTGGGGTCTCCTGCATTGCAGGTGGATTCTTTATCAACTGAGCTATGAGGGAAGTCTCTCTTTACATATAGAGAGTCTACATATATATAGAGTCTCTCTCTCTCTCTCTCTCTCTCTCTCTATATATATATATATATACCTATATATGATATATATATATACATATGTGTATATATATATATATCTCAGAGAGATATCACTGTACCAGGGGTTTTCAATAGTCCTATAAAGTTGGAACAATTTGCCCATATAATGAGTTAGAAAATGAAGATCAGACAGTAAATGGCTGGATTTGAATCAGAATTCTCATCTCTTATGTCTCACTACAGAGATAACTTCTCTTGGTTACATCCCAGGGCATTAGAGCTTGTGGATTTGCATGAATCTCACAAACATCAAAATATCCTGACAATCTTCGAACTGAGGACTTAAAGTAGATAAACTCTGTGTAATTTACTATTTAGACAGACAAAAGCTACACAAGAAAGGCAGTGATTTATAAAGGAAAAGAATGTCAGGAGACATACTTTGTTATAAAAATACCTATTCTCCTTCTTGAAATAACAATGTATGTTCAGAAATACACCTGACAATATAGTATGGGACAAAAAATGGGAGTAGAAAAATTGCTAGATTGGATTATCCAGTATCAGGTGGCTATATATCTTTCCCAATCAAAAATACATTTTGAATAAAAATATATAGTTTACATCATATTGAAATGAATTTATAGTAACATGAAGAAAGGGGATTAAAAGAATCAAACTGTGAATAGATTCCTTTTTTTTGGACTCCTGAAGCTGAGATTTTGAAATCAAAATTTAAAATACGGTGCAACACCAATATTCTAGGCAAATGATGGTTGAAAACATGTAATTTTATACTTTGAGATTTAAATCTTGAAATGCACATGAAAAGCAAACCAGTAGACTATAAAATTTGCTTGTTTCAATGTAAAGTTAATGCAAGGACTGTATTCTGAAAGTTTTGGTCAATAAAAACAAGCATTATATAAAACCAACTCGCTGTATTTTGAGTTTACTAAGACTTCATTACAAGCAAGGTTTACTAACATGCTGCTTCAATACGGCGTTACCTTAAATTATTCACCTCCGATGTAGGACTGCCAGAGAATGAAATTTTATCACAGTAGTCTTTTGAAATATTTTCACTTTATAATCTCTAGAAAAGGAAACACACCCAGCTGTGCACATGGAGTGCCTGTCTACAGAATTCTTTGTATACATGTATGGATTATTAAAGAAATTTGGTGATAGGAGAGATTCAATGGTAAGCCAGATGAGTATTCGGATAGCTAAGAGAAAACTTCATTTTCTTAAATTTATTTTTATTGAGATAACATTGGCTTACAATGTTATATAAGTTTCATGCACACAATATTATATTTCTATTTCTGTATGCACTACACCATGAACACCACCAAATGCTTAGTTTCTGTCTGTCACCATACAGTTGTTTCCTTTACCCACTGGCCCTGCCCCCTTGTCCCTTCCCTTTTGGTAACCACTACTCTGTTCTCTGTATCTATATGAGAAAATCTTGACTTAATTTTAATTAACAAAAATCCAAAATGACAACCAGAAGTAGATCTTCAGGCCAATTGCTACGAGGAAGAAAACAAACTGAAAAGCAAGACAATGGCAGCTATTAAACATGCTGCATGGCTAATTAAAACATGGTATCAACTATGACATCTTTTTAGATGTAATGCCCTCATTTATAAGTAAATCTTGTGCTGCAACTGTCAATTACAAATTCCCTTTCTTTAGTTTTACTTCAATTATACAAATTGAATTCTGACATCCTGGGCTAATACATGCAGAAGACACTAAAATTTTTATACTCTGTAGTACATTTCTTCACTTCTTTTATACAGCACTGAAGTCTTATCTGGTCTCCTAATAGTCCCTTCCCTGCCACTTCAGTGCAGAAAGTGACCATTTTTAAAATAAATTACTGAGTTCATTATTTTATAGACATTAAATATTACATCTTGGCCATATGAATGGAAAATATTATTATTTAAAATTAATGGTTGTTGAGAATGCATTATCAAGAGAAGGGAAAAGTCAGGTAAATAACAAGATAAAATGATTGTTAAATTATATTCCTGTTACATTAAGAAATAAACTACCATGTGTTTACTGTGTTGGTGAAATGTACAGAGAAATAAATTTTGGAATACCACATTCAGTGCAACAACTAGCCCATTGTTTTCACTTAATAAGAGATGACAGTGACTGATTTTGCTATTGCAATCAATTCTATAATGTAAAATGCTATCCATTATAGTGTTTTGGGGGCTTCGCAGGTGGCGAAAAGAACTCATCTGCCAATGCAAGAGAGATAAGAGACATGAGTTCAATCCCCAGGTGAGGAAGATCCCCTGGAGTAGGAAATGGCAACCCAGACCAGTATTCTCGCCTGGAGAATCCCATGGACAGAGGAGCCTGGCGGGCTACAGTCCATGGGGTCGCAAAGAGTCTGACACAACTGAAGCGACTTCGCATGCATCAGTTCAGTTGAGTTGCTCAGTCATGTTTGACTCTTTGCGACCCCATGAACCAAAGCATGCCAGGCCTCCCTCTCCATCACCAACTCATGGAGATTACACAAATTCATGCCCATTGAGTTGGTGATGCCATCCAACCATCTCATCCTCTGTCTTCCCCTTCTCCTCCCCTCTCCAATCTTTCCCAGCATCGGAGTCTTTTCCAATGAGTCAGCTCTTCGCATCAGGTGGCCACAGTATTGGAGTTTCAGCTTCAACTTCAGTCCTTCCAATGAACATTCAGGATTGATTTCCTTTAGGATGGACTGGTTGGATCTTCTTGCAGTCCAAGGGACTCTCAAGAGTCTTCTCCAACACCACAGTTCAAAAGCATCAATTCTTCGGTGCTCAGCTTTCTTTATAGTCCAACTCTCACATCCATACATGACTACTGCAAAAACCATAGCCTTGATTAGACGGACCTTTCTTGGCAAAGTAATGTCTCTGTTTTTTAATATGGTGTCTAGGTCGGTCATAACTTTTCTTCCAAGCAGTAAGCATATTTTAATTTCATGGCTGCAGTCACCATCTGCAGTGATTTTGGAAACCCCCCCCCAAAATAAAGTCTGCCATTTTATTAGCATGCATAGTGTTTATTTTTGAAAGAACCATATAATACGTAATATATCATTTCTTTCAGAATGTAACATAACACATTTAAAAAATATTATCTCAATTATTTTTCAAGATAAAAAAGAAAATAAAGGGTCCTTTATGTGCCATATGCTTAATCATGTCCAACTCTTTGTGACTTCACAGACTGTATGTAGCCCACCAGGATCCTCTGTTTATGGGAATTTCCAAGCAAGAATATTGGAGTGGGTTGCCATTTCCTCCTCCAGGGGATCTTCCCAACACAGGATTGAACCTGCATCTCGCATGTCTCTTGCAATGCAAGCAGATTCTTTACCTTATAGTTTTCAGTGTACAGTTCTTTTACCTCCTTGGTGAAATTTATTCATAAGTATTAAATTTTTTTTGTTGCAATTGCAGATAAGATTGCTTTTCTAATTCCTCGGTTAGTTTGTTTTTAGTGTATAGAAACACAACTGATTTCTGAATAGTGATTTTGTATCCTGAAATTTTACTGAATTTACTATTAATAATAAGATTTTTCAGTGGCGTTTTTTATTTCATTTTCTTGTCTAACTGCTATGGCTAGGACTTTCAGTACTATGTTGAATAAAAGTGGAGAGTGGACAATCATGTCTTGTTCCTCATCTTAGAGGAAATACTTTCAGTTTTTTATTATTGAGTATGAAGTTAGCTGCAGGCTTGTAACATGTGGCCTTTATTATGTCAAGGTGCATTCCCTTTATACTCACTTTATTGAGAGTTTTTATCATGAGCAAATGTTGAATTTTGTCAAACGCTTTTTCTGCATCTTTTGAGATGACCTTGTGATTTTTTATCCTTCATTTTATTATTGTGTTGTATTATGTTGACTGATTTGCAAATGTTGAGCTGCATACCTGGAACAAATTTCACTAGATCATGGTGTATGAACCTCTAAATGTACTGTTAAACTAGTTTGCAAATAGTTTGCTGAGAATTTATGCATCTTTACTCATCAGGGATATTGGTCTGCAACTTTTTAATGTGGTGTCCCTTTTTTTGGTTTTTGTATCAGGGTAATTCTGGCCTTATAGAAGGTGTTTGGAAGCACTTTTGAACTTTTTGGAAAAATTTGAGTAGGACAGGTATCAAATCTTCTTTGAATGTCTGATAGAATTAATCAGTAAGGCTGTCTGGATTTAGGCTCTTATTTGTTGGGAGGTGTTTGATACTGATTCAATCTCCTTACTAGTAATTATTTTATTCACATTTTCTATTTCTTAGAGATTCAGTTTTGGAAGATTGTATGTTTCTAGGATTTTATTCATTTCTTATCTGTTGTCCAGTTTGTGTTTGTGTGTGTGTGTGTGTGTGTGTGTGTGTGTGTGTGTGTTAAGTTGCTTCAGTCATGTCCAACTCTTTGCAACCCTATGGACTGTAACCCACCATGCTCCTCTGTCCATGGCATTCTCCAGGCAAGAATACTGGAGTGGTTTGCCACACCTTCCTCCAGGTGATCCCTGACCTAGGGACTGAAACTGTGTCTCTTATGTCCTGCATTGGGGAGGGGTGGATTCTTTACCACTAGTACCATCTAGGAAGCCCATTGTCCAGTTTATTATGAACCTCTGTATTTCCTTGGTATCAGTTGTAACTTCTCTTCTTTCATTTCTGATTTGTTTGAACTCTCTCCTTTTTCTTTTCCTGGTGTCTTAGATGGTAAAGAGTCTGCCTGCAATGTGGAAGACCTGGGTTCAACCCTGGGTTGGGAAGATCCCCTGGAGAAGGAAATGGCAATCCACTCCAGTATTCTTGCCTGGAAAATCCCATGGACGGAGGAGCCTGGCAGGCTACAGTCCATGGGGTCACAAAGAGTTGGACATGACTGAGTGACTAACACACATACACTCCTTTTTTCCTAGTGAGTACAGTTAAAATGTCAATTTTGTTTATCCTTTCAAAAAACCAGCTCTTAGCTCCACTAATCTTTTCTAGTGTTTTCAGTCTCTATTTCATTTATTACCACTCTGATTTATTATGTCTTACTTTATACTAAAGCTTAATTTGGGCTTAATTTGCCTTCTTTTTCTAGTTCCTTTAAGTAAAAGGTTTATTTATTTGATATTATTCTTGTTTCTTGAGGGACTTCCCTGATGGCTCAGATGGTAAAGAGTCTTCCCGCAATATGGGAGAGACCTGGGTTCAATCCCTGGGATGGGAAGATCCCCTGGAAAGGGAATGGCAACCCACTCAAGTATTCTTGCCTGGAAAATCCCATGGATGGAGGAGCCTGGCAGGCTACAGTCCATGTGTTGTTTCTTGAAGTGGGGTTGTGTCACTATGAACTTTCTTCTCAGATATGCTTATGCTGCATCCAATAGATTTTGGGTATTTTGTATTTCTATTTTCGTTTGTGTGTAGGTATTTTAGTTTCTCCTTTTATTCTTACTGATCTACTGTTTTTTTTTTTACTGACCCACATGTTGTTTAATATCCACTTTTTTTTTTTTTCCAGTTTTCTTCTTTAAATTGATTTCTAGTATTATTTCATTGTGGTTGGAAAGGTGCTTGATATGATTTCAATTTTCTTAAATTTATTCAGACTTGTGACCTAACATATAATCTAACCTGGAGAATGTTCTGTGTGCACTTGATAGGAATGTGTATTCTGTTGCTTTTGGATGGACCCCAGTAATGTGAATGTGATTCCACTTGATGTTGTCCCACAGGTCTTAAGTTTTGTTAACTTTTTAAACTTCTCTTTTCTTTTTGCTGCTCTATTTGGGTGAGTTCCAATGCCATGTCTTCCAGGTCACTGATTTGTTCTTCTACTTCATCTAATCTACTATTAAATGCCTCTAGTATATTTTTCAGTTCAGTTCTTCAACTCTGTGACTTCTAGTTGGTACTTTCTTATATTTCCTATCTCGATGCTGACATTCTCATGTGTTCAACCATTCTTCTCTTGAGATTTGTAAGCATCTTTTGTGATCATTATTTTGAACTCTTTATTATGTAGACTACTTATTTCTATTTAAAGGTCTTTTTCTGAGGTTTTGTCTGGTTCTTTGGTTTGGAACATAATCCTCTGTTTTCTCATTTTCCTTGAATCTTGTGTTGTTTCTATGTGTTAGGGAAAGCAAATACCTCTCCTAGTCAAGAAGGAGGGGCCTTGTGTAGGAGATGAACCTTATCATTTATATCTGTCCTAGTTCTTGATTGTCTCTTGAACCTTTGTAATTGTTTCAGTAGCCAGATTTATTCTTTTCTTTTGCCATCTTTATTTTTTAACTTTTTATTTTATATTGGAGTACAGTTGATTAACAATGTTGTGTCAGTCTCAGGTATATGAACAAAGTGATTCCATCACACATATTCTTGATAGGTCTTAGTTGTTGAGGGTGTGCCAAGACCTCAGTGTTCCAAAGGGAGTGATCTTGGTCAGCACTTCCAGGTTTATTGGAATCTAGATTCTCAGGCAGCAGCTGTAAAGTACACAGACAGATGCAGTCCTGTGGAGCTGAAGTTGTAGACCCTGCTAACCTTCAGAATAGAAGATCTGGAGATGTCCTTGGGGCAACAGTTGCAAGGATCGGGGCTTCATTTAAACGTAGAGTTGCATTTCTGAGAGGTGCCAGGGAGCTGTGGTGAGTTCAAGGGAGGGCACTTAGATGGTGCACATCTGTAGCTGCTAGACGTGTCACAAACCTGAGGTCTGTCCCTCAGGTTAAAGCTCCAGGACAATTAAATGGACCTTTTTCACTTGCAGCCTGGTGATGTGTTTCAGTTTGCTGTCTGTGGAATGTTCTGGGTGTTGGAGCCTGCCCAGAACTCTGTCTTCCCAATTATTACAGTCCAGGAGCATAAACATCTGTCCATTAGGGCCAGAGGCATAAACCTCTGTCCATCTGAGCCAGGCAATTAAGAAGTGTGCTGTGTATGTACTGTGCTGGCCCACTAGCTTCAGTGAGGCTGTAGACTGGGCATGCCCTTAGTTTTAGTGACGCCAGAAAAGAGTTCTGGGGGTGGGGGAGCACACCTGTGGCTTTTGCGAGGCCTGGGGTGAGCACTGAGGGTGCAGCACACCCTCAGCTTTATTAAGTTTGTATCTACTCAGGCCTACCATGCTAGCAAAGTAAAGGGAGAGTGTGCACAATAGTGCTTTCCAGTAGCTCTGTCCCTGAGGAAGATTCCAATTAATCCCTGCCCCTCCAATAGACAATTCAAGATTGGCAACTAATTTGCAAATAAGATCATCTGTGGTGACCTAAATGGGAAGGAAATCCAAAAGAGGAGATATATATATATGTATATATATATATACATATATATATATATTTAGCTGATTCACTTTTTTTTGTACAGAAGAAACTAACACAACATTGTCAAGCAACTACATTCCAATAAAAATTAACTACAAAAAGATTAGCAGCTGAATCTCCTTCATGTATATTTCCATCATCTCTCAAACTCTTGCTTTTGTACTGGCTCCTGGGATAAATAAGTCTGCACGTTAGCCCCTCAGATCCCTACAATACTTCAGGTCCCCTAGATGCAAGTTCTGCTTGTCTCCAAAGCCAGATATTTTGGGGGCCCTGTTTCTCTGCTGCAGGTTCCCAGGGCTGGTCCTCAGGGGAGAGGCTCCAGGTCTGTGAGATTCTTCCCTAGTGTGTGTCACCGCATGAGGAGTGGGGGTTTTGGCGAGGTCATGTCTCTGCCTTTCCCAGTGTCTCACTGTGCCCTTCTGTCCCTTGTGGTGGAGGAGGCTGTGAAGTTTCATTCATTCATTGCTTTCAGCTCTTTTTCAGCAGATGTTACGCCATAGGTAACTGCAGACTTTGTGTGTCCACGGAGATGAGATCAGGATTTTCCTATGCTGCTATCTCGGATCATGCTTCTCTACCTAAGACTCACTTCTCTCTCTAAACCTTCTGAAAACTTGTGAAGTAGATTAAACAATTAACTCCATAGCTTAAATTAGTTTTCAAAGCCCCTTATGTTGTCAATGTTTGTTTAGAAGGCAGAGGGTAAGCTTTTTTTTTTTTCTTTTTGACTTCCCTGGTGATTCAGACGGTAAAGAATCTGCCTGCAATGCAAGAGACTAAGGTTCGATCCCTCGGGAGCGGTTGGGAAGATCTCCTGGAGAAGGAAATGGCAACCCACTCCAGTATTCTTGCCTGGAAAATCCCAAGGACAGAGGAGCCTGGTGGGCTATAGTTCATCGGGTTCCAAAGAGTCAGACTACTTTCACTGTTAGGTACCAAAAATTTAAAAAATTAAATGGTAAGATTATTGTATGTAGCACAGTAAAATGGAAAGAGTGTGGTGTATGCCTTTAGGATATCCATTCAAGGTCTGACCCTGCCACTTCCTCTGTTTGGCCTGGGGTAGGACAGCTCACCTCCTGTAAACATAAGTTTCTTCATCTTTAAAATGAAGACTCAACTACAAATCTGGGATTCTTTTACAACACTGAAGTTCTATAAAAGAAAATTTCCTTGAGATTCCCCTGCATGTTTAAATCGACTATAAATGAACGTAATTTAATCTTTTCTTGGTGACTAAGGGTCATCAATAGAAAAAAAACATACGTGAAAAAATAATAGAGAAACAACATACTTGAGTCTGTAAGGTTTCTTTGCTCCCACATAAAACAACCTCGGACTACTGAGTGTTTGTATGAATGTGTATTTATGTGTGTGTGCTTATTTTCAGCTAATGTTTATTGATGCTATCCCTGTGATGTTTATACCATGCTGCTTTATTTTTAATATATTATTAGTGGGTAAATATACGCTTCTATAAAGTATGTTACAATTGTTTCAACAGCAACGACAAAGTAAATGTTTGGCTTGTTGAAGTCATCAAAGTTTGACTGATCGATACGTCATTTATATGCTCTAGTAGTTAATCCATTTTCTCTTGCTTCTTCCCTGAGAAGATGGAAGGCAGTTGTTAAACTAGCTTTACCTTAATGACACCTACTTGAAGTCAGTAATTATTCTCTCCCCACAGTCTAAAGTAGTCTCAACCTTTACCCGTTTGCCACATTTTCCCAATGATTAAAATTCTTCATTATAATTTTGTAAATCCTTCTCAGCGCCTTCACATGCCTTTTAAGTTGTCTGGTTTCAAAACGAAAACTGCAGTCTAACATTAAAAGTCTTGCTATTTCTGTTAATACTTCTGTTTACAAATCTTAAAGTGATATTAACACATTGGCTGCTATTTTCATCTTTCTAATAGAATCTGTGACTATACATAGCCATGAACCTGCATGCATGCACACACACACACACACACACACACACACACTCCTGTGTGAAACAGTAAACTTGCTTTGCTAGAGAGATCAGAAGAATTTTTCTATGAGTTACTTACAAGGCTTGATATCTAATTTAATTTTTTCTGACAAATAAAACTAATGAATGAGATGGTGTTTTTGAATTAGGTCATAATTTTAAGGTAAGAAGACTACATCCTCCTTTTCCTCTTCCTGCAGTGTGTCATCCTTGGAAGTCTCCTCCTACGGGTGTGTGTAAATTGTAATGCAGAGGTGGTTTATATGTGTTCTTCTATAAACATCTGGCACTTCCAGACAATACTTTGGGTAATAATCATGCCTATGTTTGAAATGTGTGCTTTAAAATAACACAGTTGAGTCAACATGTAAAGCTTATCCATTCTACTCACACTCAGTAAGATAATTTGGATTTCACTCATTTGTTTTATGCACACAAATGAAACCAGAGTACCATGTTCTCCTCTTTGGAATAGCATGCTGTGCTGTGTTCAGTCATATCTGACTATTTGTGACCCCATGGACTGTAGCCCACCAGGCTCCTCTGTCCATGGGATTCTCCAGGCAAGAACACTGGAGCAGGTTGCCATTGCCTCCTCCAGGGGATCCTCCCAACCCACGGATTGAACCCATGTCTCTTGCATCTCCTGCATTGGTAGGCAGACTCTTTACCACTAGCACCACTTGAGAAGCCCTTGGAACAGCATGCTGCTGCTGCTGCTGCTGCTAAGTCGCTTCAGTCGTGTCCGACTCTGTGTGACCCCATAGACGGCAGCCCACCAGGCTCCGCCGTCCCTGGGATTCTCCAGGCAAGAATACTGGAGTGGGTTGCCATTTCCTTCTCCAGTGCATGAAAGGGAAAAGTGAAAGTGAAGTCGCTCAGTCGTGTCCGACTCTTAGCGACCCCATGGACTGTAGCCTACCAGGCTCCTCCATCCATGGAACAGCATAATTTCCAATAAATTTTCCCTACTTAAGGCCCTATACTGAAATCCAAAGGCAGTCTTCTTGTATCATCACCTTCTTCTATACAACGACATTAAACCCCAGTTTCTGAAATCCTATTTGTTCTTCAAAGACATTCCTAGTTATGTTGACATAGCATAGGAAGTAATGTTTTCCTTTCTGTTACCTACAACTCCAAAATCTAAGTATTTGGCTAACACTGTGATCAGTGTCTCAGAAGCAGTGTGTGGGGATTAGATATTGGTTGGAAAACTGTATAAAATTTGGAAGTTGATATTTAGGTTGAGAAAAAAATGCTTTATAAATGTCACAAAACTGAAACAGGGAAAATAACATTATATATACTATTTTCATGTAAATATCATTTGAGACAGGATCTGTTTCTGAGAGTCATCAAACATTTGCAAAAGGGAATATGGGAAATTGTTCAAATAATATGAAGGTAGTGGTACACAAGTATCATCCTACGGAGTTAGGATCAATTTCCAGTAGTTTATTTAAGTTGTTGAGATAAAGTCTCATAAGTTTAAAAGTGGGACTAATGAAATAATTTGATTAATATCCTGTTCAAACATAATGTAAGATAATTTTATGTACACCTATTATACTTTCCATATGTCACTTTATATATTTCATGCGTGTGTGTGTGTGTGTGTGTGTGTGTAGAAGGTTGAACTGGAGGTAGTGATAGTGAATCTAGTAAGCCAAATATTGAGTTGTTCCCCAAAAGGGGGGAAATTGATTTACACGATTGTTTGCTATTAGGGCTCCAATACCTCTACCACGATTCGGTCTTGTCTGTTTTTCAATTTTGACAGCTGTCAGTTTACAGATATGATACTTGATCTAAGCATTACAAACACTGCAGTAGGGTCTTCAGAAAAGACACTGTGAAAGTTGCAGTTTTATTGTCCACAATCAATTACTGCATTCTTAAACTTGCAGTGTATTCATTTGTGGGCACTGAGGCAGCCAGCGGGAGGGCATTGATTGGAGTATAATGTCATGTGTAGCAGGAGAGAAAGATGAAAAGTATTTTCTGCTTAATGGGTTGGTATTAAGTAGGTGGGAATGGCTTCTAATTAGATGACAATTGCCGTGGTTCCCAGTTTCCCTCCTTTTCCTCCTCCTGTCGGTCACCAGCTGCCAATCTGCCCTTATTTATTTATTTTTTTTAATTTGGAGTTCATTGCTCATTGCAGTGAAAGCCTTTGTTTAAGAAAGAGGGCTCCCAGGGTCTCAGCTGCCTGGGTACAGCCTGCTGCCTACGATGAGTAGCAACTGTCGGTTTATTTTATCTCAACCTTTTCATCATTCTGCTGAAACTGATCGACTGAAACCACCTGAGAGACCTGATGATTCCGTACCTACAAGTCATTAGCTGGGACCACAGCCTCCCACCACAGGGCAAGTCAACTGGACACGCCCCGAAGTGCAGTCCACTCTAACCCCATGTTTCCCCAGGAACACAGGGATCCTGTCGCTTTTTTGCATCCGAAGCGGAGTCGATGGGAGAGGATTCCTATGACGTACAGACCCGTAAGTCAGGACACTCAGCTTTAGGTAAAGGTTGTGGATAATGTCCTCCTGACCGACTGCTGTGGTGACCCCAGCAGTGGGGGACATTGTTTCACTCACAACAAAAGCCAATGTGAAATTGGAAAACATTTTACAAAGTGACTGTATGACATCATTTCAAACCCGTTCTTTATCAATATCGAAAGTGCCAGACTGAAGCCTCATTTCGCATGCATGTGATCCACATGGCGGCTGCTTAGCAGGTTTCCTGTTTCGTTTTAGAACCCAGTAAAGACAAACTTCTCACACACTTTAATAATACATTGAAACCTTTTACTAGAGAAACCTTCTAACCTACTGTATCCAGAATGCATCAAAACAGAATGACATGACATGGCCTGAGCCACAGTGGTAGATGATGTTTAGTAAAGATCAAGGACATGCAAACCTACTGAAAAATGATATTTTGTCATTGTTGTTGTTCAGTCATGAAGTCATGTCCGACTCTTTGCAACCCCATGGATTGCAGCACGCCAGGCTTCTCTGTCCTTCACCATCTCCTGGAGTTTGCTCAAACTCATGTCTGTTGGGTCTGTGATGCCATCCAACCATGTCATCTTCTGTTGCCCCCTTCTCCTCCTGCCTTCGGTCTTTCCCAGCATACCAAATACCAGCCACTACCAAATACCAACCACTGCCATATACCACTTGGAATTGTGGAGATGTGAATATGTGGTATTTAACTACATTTCAACATGGGTAAATAGACTTAGGGAAGTGAAATTTTAGAAACATTTAGAAGGAAAAGGGAAGGTAACCGAGCAGAGAAAAAGATTATTATTTTTGATAAATGATGTGAGCAAATAAGAGTTGGAATTAAGAAGGAAAAATTCAAAGGCCTTCATTTGATTTTATTTTTGATTTTATTTTTTTATTTTAAATTAGTTTATTTATTTTTTAACTTTACAATATTGTATTTGTTTTGCCATACACTGACATGAATCCACCATGGGTGTACATATTTTCCCCTTCCAGAACCCCCCTCCCTCCTCCCTCCCCATCCCATCCCTCTGGGTCATCCCGGTGCACCAGCCCCAAGCACCCTGTATCTTGCATCGAACCTAGACTGGAGATTCGTTTCACATATGATAATTTACATGCTTCAGTGCCATTCTCCCATATCATCCCGCCCTCGCCCTCTCCTATAGAGTCCATAATACTGTTCTATTTATCTGTGTCTCTTTTGATGTCTCGCATACAGGGTTATCTTTACCGATTAACTAAATGCCATATATATGTGTTAGTTTACTGTATTGGTGTTTTTCTTTCTGGCTTACTTCACTCTGTATAATAGGCTCCAGTTTCATCCACCTCATTAGAACTGATTCAAATGTATTCTTTTTAATGGCTGAGTAATATTCCATTGTGTATATGTACCACAGCTTCCTTATCCATTCGTCTGTTGATGGACATCTAGGTTGCTTCCAAGTCCTGGCTATTACAAACAGTGCTGCGATGAACATTGGGGTACACGCGTCTCTTTCAATTCTGGTTTCCTCGGTGTGTATGCCAGCGGTGGGATTGCTGGGTCATATGGCAGTTCTATTTCCAGTTTTTTGAGGAATCTCCACACTGTTCTCCATAGTGGCTGTACTAGTTTGCATTCCCACCAACAGTGGAAGAGGGTTCCCTTTTCTCCACACCCTCTCCAGCATTTATTGCTTGTAGACTTTTGGATAGCAGCCATTCTGACGGGCGTGAAGTGGTACCTCATTGTGGTTTTGATTTGCATTTCTCTGATAATGAGTGATGTTGAGCATCTTTTCATGTGTTTGTTAGCCATCTGTATGTCTTCTTTGGAGAAGCGTCTGTTTAGTACTTTGGCCCACTTTTTGATTGGGTCGTTTATTTTTCTGGAATTGAGTTGCAGGATTTGCTTATATATTTTTGAGATTAATTCTTTGTCCATTGCTTCGTTTGCTATTATTTTCTCCCATTCCAAGGGCTGTCTTTTCACCTTGCTTATAGTTTCCTTTGTTGTGCAAAAGCTTTTAATTTTAATTAGGTCCCATTTGTTTATTTTTGCTTTTATTTCCAATATTCTGGGAGGTGGATCACAGAGGATCCTGCTGTGGTTTATGTCGGTGAGTGTTTTGCCTATGTTTTCCTCTAGGAGTTTTATAGTTTCTGGTCTTACATTTAGAACTTTAATCCATTTTGAGTTTATTTTTGTGTATGGTGTTAGAAAGTGTTCTAGTTTCATTCTTTTACAAGTGGTTGACCAGTTTTCCAAGCACCACTTGTTAAAGAGATTGTCTTTTCTCTATTGTATATTCTTGCCTCCTTTGTCAAAGATAAGGTGTCCATAGGTGCGTGGGTTTATCTCTGGGCTTTCTATTTTGTTCCATTGATCTATATTTCTGTCCTTGTGCCAGTACCATACTGTCTTGATGACTGTGGCTTTGTAGTAGAGCCTGAAGTCAGGCAGGTTGATTCCTCCAGTTCCATTCTTCTTTCTCAAAGATTGCTTCGGCTATTCGAGGTTTTTTGTATTTCCATACAAATTGTGAAATTATTTGTTCTAGTTCTCTGAAAAATACCGTTGGTAGCTTGATAGGGATTGCATTGAATCTATAGATTGCTTTGGGTAGTATACTCATTTTCACTATATTGATTCTTCCGATCCATGAACACGGTATATTTCTCCATCTATTTGAGTCCTCTTTGATTTCTTTCACCAGTGTTTTATAGTTTTCTATATATAGGTCTTTTGTTTCTTTAGGTAGATATATTCCTAAGTATTTTATTCTTTTCGTTGCGATGGTGAATGGAATTGTTTCCTTAATTTCTCTTTCTGTTTTCTCGTTGTTATTGTATAAGAATGCAAGGGATTTCTGCGTGTTAATTCTATATCCTGCAACTTTACTAGATTCATTGATTAGCTCTAGTAATTTTCTGGTGGAGTCTTTAGGGTTTTCTATGTAGAGGATCATGTCATCTGCAAACAGTGAGAGTTTTACTTCTTTTCCAATCTGGATTCCTTTTATTTCTTTTTTTGCTCTGATTGCTGTGGTCAAAACTTCCAAAACTATGTTGAATAGTAGTGGTGAGAGTGGGCACCCTTGTCTTGTTCCTGACTTTTGGGGAAATGCTTTCAGTTTTTCACCATTTAGGATAATGTTTGCTGTGGGTTTGTCATATATAGCTTTTATTATATTGAGGTATGTTCCTTTTATTCCTGCTTTTTGGAGGGTTTTTATCATAAATGGATGTTGAATTTTGTCAAAGGCTTTCTCTGCATGTATTGAAATACTCATATGGTTTTTATTTTTCAATTTGTTTATGTGGTGATTGATTGATTTGCAGATATTGAAGAATCCTTGCATCCCTGGGATAAAGCCCACTTGGTCATGATGTAGGATCTTTTTAATATGTTGTTGGATTCTGTTTGCTAGGATTTTGTTAAGGATTTTTGCATCTACGTTCATCAGTGATATTGGCCTGTAGTTTTCTTTTTTTGTGGCATCTTTGCCAGGTTTTGGTATTAGGGTGATGGTGGCCTCATAGAATGAGTTTGGAAGTTTACCTTCCTCTGCCATTTTCTGGAAGAGTTTGAGTAGGATAGGTGTTAGCTCTTCTCTAAATTTTTGGTAGAATTCAGCTGTGAAGCCATCTGGTCCTGGGATTTTGTTTGCTGGAAGATTTCTGATTACAGTTTCAATTTCCGTGCTTGTAATGGGTCTATTGAGATTTTCTATTTCTTCCTGGTTCAGTTTTGGGAAGTCATACTTTTCTAAGAATTTATCCATTTCTTCCAAGTTGTCCATTTTATTTGCATATAGTTGCTGATAATAGTCACTTATGATCCTTTGCATTTCTGTGTTGTCTGTTGTGATCTCTCCGTTTTCATTTCTAATTTTGTTGATTTGATTCTTCTCCCTTTGTTTCTTGATAAGTCTGGCTAATGGCTTGTCAATTTTATTTATCTTCTCAAAGAACCAGCTTTTGGCTTTGTTGATTTTTGCTATGGTCTCTTTTGTTTCTTTGCATTTATTTCTGCCCTAATTTTTAAGATTTCTTTCCTTCTGCTAATCCTGGGGTTCTTCATTTCTTCCTTTTCATTTGATTTTAAAATACTGAATAGATATATAAAGAAGGCCAAGGGGAGAGATGAATTGATTTAAAGTGCTTTCCATTTATCATATGTAAATTTTTAATACTTCTAAGAAATATTACCTGAAGACTCACTAAATTGGTTTACATATATTAGGGAAATATCACATATTCACAAGGAAAAGATAACCTTGCATTATCACCTTAAAATATTGAAAAAATTTAAGAGCATTCTCACACATTACCTGGTGAGCTTGTTGAAAGCAGATTCTCAAGTCCCTTCACTGGAGATTTGGGATCAATAAGTCTGTGGTAAGGCTTTCCAGGTGGTGCTAATAGTAAAGAACCCACCTGCCAATGCAGGAGATGTAAGAGATGTGGGTTCGAACCCTGGGTTGGGAAGATCCCTTGGAGGAGGGCATGGCAACCCATTCCAGTATTCTTTCCGGGAGAATCCCATGGACAGAGGGGTTGGCAGGCTACAGTGCATGGGGTCGCAGAGTCAGACACGACTGAAGCGACTTGGCATGGCACACAAGGCTCTAGAATATGCATTTATAATACCATCTCCCACCACCACCAATCAGGTAATTTTTGATACAAGTGGTCCTTGAGTTGTATCCTTGAGAAACTGCCTAAGGCTTATTGTGAAGTTTAATTTTACATAGGGTATCTTCAATTACTTGAATCATATTAGAAATACAGAATATCTTGAATTACCAATGAACAGTTCTAATCTCAATGTCACTTTTCCTCATAAGAATCTTCTACTTGCAGTTTTCTTTAAAATCATTAAAAATGTAATAGACTAAGTTACAACAGAAGAATACCAGAGTGCCTCACATGTAGTAAGTATGGTTTTGTCAGAGTCTTGATTCAATCACATAGTCTACATTACATTACAAAGTAAGATATATTTCTTAATGTGGGTTTTAATAAAAAAGACCACTGCTTGACAATCTGTTCTTCACACAGCAGTCAAAGTGATTTTTTTTAAAGAGTCAGAATCCTATTCTCAGACCTGAGTGACAATTTTCCACCACAACTGGAAACCAAAGTCATCACTATGGCCTGAAAGGTCTAAATTAACTAGCTATCACTGCAACTTGAATTCTTCCTTGTCCTTACTCAATTTGCTTCTACCATATGGGTCTTCTTGTTACTCAAACAAGCCTGGCTTTACCTGGATATCCTTTCCCCACCCTTTTAGACAGCTTCATCATTTCAAATCAGGTTTCTCTATAAACCATACATATTTTGAAAGACTTCTCTGAACCTTCTGTTTAAAATAGCCCTTCCAAACCCAATCACTTTCTCTCCTCTTACCCAACTTTATCTTTCCTTCATGGCACTCAGCACCATTTCTAGTGGTTCCCTGCCAGCAACTGAACCTCTGTTTACATGCTTCAGAAATCCTCTGCTTTATACATTTAAGTGGCAAATTAGGACTTGTTCTCACTTTAGTCATTGAAAAGCCAGATATTCACTTTCCCAGCTTCCCTTGAGCTGTGCAGTGTCATGTGAGCCAGTCTCCACCAATCAGTTGCATGCATGCTGAGCTCAGGATCTGCGGGGCTGTGCAGAATCCAGCCATGGCGTCAGGCAGAGTTCTACATTGTAACACTTCCTTAAGATTCTCCTGACAAGAAATTAACCTGCCTCAATGTGTATGTGCTCATTAATTGTTTTCTGAACATTTTTTGCTGTTGTATAAACTGGCCTCAGTATCTGCAAACCTGAAAGATTTGCTATATACATATTTAGTTGTAGAACAAGATAGTTAGTTCTCTTATATCCTCTGTTATCAAGTTTGTATAAATATTTATGTGGGTCTAAAAATAGTTACTGGATTATTACAAGTATAGATTATTTCATTTATGGGTGTTTAAAATTTGCTTTAATTTTAGTATATGGCTTGATTTTTGTTTCTCTTCAAATTGATATACTACAGAGAGTCAAGATGCCTCCTGGAGAAAATGTAATAGATTGGTTTTGATCTACTTGTCTTTTACAAATTATATTTTTCTTGCCATGTATTGAAAAGGCTATCAGTAGAAAGCTGTTGTATTTTTTTTAATTTTTTAAATTTATTTATTTATCTGTTTTTTACTTTACAATATTGTATTATTTTTGCCATACATTGACAAGAATCCACCATGGGTGTACATGTTTTCCCCTTCCAGAATCCTCCTCCCACCTCCCTCCCCATCCCATCCCTCTGGGTCATCCTGGTGCACCAGCCCCAAGCACCCTGTATCATGCATCAAACCTGGACTGGCGATTCGTTTCACATATGATAATTTACATGCTTCAATGCCATGTTGTATTTTTTTAAGGGAAAATTCTATGTTAAATATAAAAAGTGACAGTATTATGCATAATTATCTATGCAATTATACTTGCACATGCTTGAAAATTTTTAGCCAGGAAATCCTTAATAACATTTGCATGGTTAAATGAGACAGCAGAAACAACTGGAAAGGCCTCAGGGCATGGTCATCTATTTAAGCATCCACTTGGATTTTCAACATAATTAGTCATATAATTGTGTGCCTAAACTTAGTAGATTCATGTAAGTAATTATAAATTATTTAAAAGTTGCGTGTGTAATGTTTTGTTCTATGCTTCCCGCCAATCGAATTACTAAGGAATATACTATATTCACATTTCATCATATAAATCTCCAAATAAGATTACAATGTAAAGCCCTGTATGAAAGTGAGTGAACAAGTGAATTCATTCAGGTTATATATATATATATATATATACACACAGACACACACACACACACACATATCTATTAAACATTAATATTTTAGGGAGTATTCCTATGATAAAGCCATATCATTCTGTTTATCTGTCTCTACTAAAGATTTTATGAAAAAGATTGTTTCTTTTCTTAATGTTGTATTCAACACAATTAGTTTTTTATTTTTTAATTTTCAAATTTATTTTTTTAAATTAATTTTTATTGGAGTATAGTTGATTTACAATGTTGTGTTAGTTTCTGCTGTAGCCATACATATACATACATCCCCTCTTTTTTGGATTTCCTTCTCATTTAGGTTTATTTTTATTCATTTAGTTTTAAATTTTAATTCATACCTAAAGGTTGGACATAACAGCTTCCTCCAGTATGGTAAATTTTCTCCTTTTTATAACCCAGTTAGTGGGTGGTAATAAAAACCTGGGCCAAACAAATCTGAATAGCAAAAATATTAACCTCAAAATTTTATGATGGTCATTTTGACCCAAATTTCTCCCCTGGTTTTTCTCATTAATCATCTTCCTGACTATTGATTCTGAACCTTCACTTCATTTTGTATTTCTTCCTTGTTGTTTTCACACCTGTGTTACAGAAGGGTGGAGACTTGAGGAAAACTATGTATCTTTTCCCAGAAGCATATTCGATAAGCAAAACTAGATCTTTGAAGCTGTTAAATCAAGCTTCCTTTGATTGAGAGTGCAAAATACACTTTATTAGCTGCTGATTCAATGAAATGTATATGTAGTCTTAATTCTGAGAAATCAGACAGGTCTCACTAAAGGCTAAAATTAACTGGTGTTTTCTCATTTTGAATGCCCAGTTCCATGTTAGAAGTCAATAAATACAGTCCCTTAGAGGCACAGCACTTAAATTAGCTAACTTTAGTTTTCCCTACTGGTTTGACAAAGTCCAACTTTGTTTATCTTGAGGGCATGGTGAAAGAACATCTATTTGTCTCAGATTTTTTGATTGAAGGTTAGAAGGCATTGAAAGGAAGAAAAAAACCTGAGTATGCTGTTGTGTTAAAGGATTTGGAATGATGAATATTAGTGTTTTTAACTGTGATTTTATTGCTACAGTGGCTCAGAGATTAAAAAAGTAAATGAATCCGGTACACAAGGATTCACTTCCAGAAGCTCAAGACACCAGTTGAGATGATCTGGTATTAAAATTAAGAAAGATACTAGCATTTCATCTGATTAGACTCTTGCTCCATATTTCCCATACTGAGCACATTTTACCTATTCCTGGGAGACAGACATTATCCATGAGGAGTGAAATATACATCCAAGGACTTTTAGCTAAGTCAGTCATCATAACAAGGCATTATAAATGATTTCTAATTTCTAAAAGAATATTCATCATGAAAAGTATTTATTTTTATATTAATTATCCTGGGGAACCTAGATTATGAAAACATTTACCCAGGTCTGGGAGTTAAAAATACAAGGAGGACAGAGTAAAAGAATTCAAAGGAAAGCAAATCCTGGGGCTACGGATATAATTTTTGATTGATGTTTTGGTTAAAAAAAATCAAAATTCACAATGAAAATACTAAGGAGAGAAGTAATTAGAAAAACTCCCAGACAATACCCCCAAACAGGGAAACTTTGGAAAAAAATTAGAATCCAACAGAATTGTGCCTTCAGTATGTTCATAATGTTAGTGCAATTTCTTTTTTCAGAAGAAAGCTATTGGAATTCCATAAAGACAATATGGAATTGTCCTAACAGAGCTTTACCAAAGAAGAATCAAATATACACAGGAGAGGGTTTTTTTTTTTTTGCTTCCAAATTCTAGCAACTGTAGAAAGTGCTTAGCTAAACTGACTGTATTTGTATTAGCTAGACGCCGAGGTAAGACCCCCTCTCTGGGAATGAGATAGACATAAGCAGGTGACAACAGGGTTCTGCTGGGACTCCAAAGCCTAGCCTTCTGCTGGTACAGCTGCAGCATTCACTCCGGTTTTACTGTGGTCTAACCAATCAACAGGATTTTCATAAGCTCTTCAAGCTAGCAATTAAAGATAAATTAAATCAGACTAGAGAAACCCAGCTACATTTTTCTTAGATATAGTGAGTTCAGCGTACATTGAAAAGTTAAAACTGGTAACACCACCAGCTACCAAGAACTGTGAGCAGAATCTAAAAGAAGTATAGTTTTTGTCTGAGCAATCAAGAATTCTCTTTTATTGAACCAAGGCAGCAGATAGAGAAGGAGGCTCTCAGAGGGGGAAAAAAAGAAAAAGAAAAAAAAAAGATCTTTCAACCCAAGGGATCTAGAGCTACATTATTATTTCCCAATGAAGTGAGCATTAGTTTTTCTGAAGTCACACTTGATTCCTAAGGAAGAAAAGTTGTCACTTATAGAAAACATATGAAGATGGATGAACTGCATTAGAGTAAGGAAATTTGAAATTCATGCTCAAGTTCTGTGGTCTTTCTTATTTAAAAATATGGCTACAATTAAGTATTGGCTTGTCTTTTTCAGCATGTTTCATCTTTGGGATTATTATCTTATCAGGTATGGAAGCCATGGAATTCTCTAAGCTCTTTCTTGAAATTTATTAGACATATACTTTGATTAACCTATTGTGATTGAAATGAGATTAACAGAAAAGATGTTTATCTTTCTTCAATTTTTGACAGAAGCATAGAATATATAAAGGACACATTTTCATGCTTTATCTTCTACTTATCAAACTTGTTTCCTGTGAGTAGGAATGGAAGTGAAAAACAAAGGATTTCTGGGATCTCTGCCTTTAAAATTTATAGGCAGACCTACAACCTATAAATACACAATTGGTAAACTGTCATACAGAGAAATGCCAGCCCAGCTCTCCCACTGGAGCTCCCACTGCTGCTGTCTAGGGATCTGTCAGGAAGAATCCCGAAGCTTGTGGACATCAGGGAAGATTAAATTAAGCCGTGGCAACAGACAACTCTGAAGTCTCAGCAGTTCACCACCATAAACGATTGTTCTGTGTTCACTGCATTCACGAGTGGCTTTCTAGGACAATTGTTTTACATGCAGAGATTTAGTGATTCGAGCTGCTTCGATCCTGTGTCTCCATAATGTTTATTAAAACTTTCTCCACAGTCCCTACAGGAGGGAGAGCATCAGTTGCAATCTCTCAGGTGGGCTCTGGTTTGCTTTCGCCCAGAAGTAACTTCTGCCCGAAAGTAATTTCTGCCAGAAGTAGTCACAGCACCCTGCCTAGTTGCCCACAGCTAAGAAATGCAGCCTTCTACGGGTTCTATCCCTGGTCGGGGAAGATCCCATATGCCCAGGGGCAGCTGGGCCTTTTCGTCCCAACTACTGAGCCCATGCTCTAGAGCCCCTGCTCTGCAACAAGAGGAGCAACTGCAGTGAGAAGCCCATGCACCACAGCTAGAAAGTAGCCCCCACTGGCCGCAATTAGAGAAAGCCCTCCTGTAGCGAGAAAGAATCAGCACTAGCAAAAATAAATAAACAAAATAAAATGAAGAAGAAATTCAGAAATAGCTGAGAGAAGCTGTATTTAGGGCAAATTCCAAGACTCTGGAGAACCAGGCCACGTGTGGGCCTCATTATTCATAGTTAGCCTGCTCAACATTCTCTGAATGATTTCAATTGCATGCTATAGTACAACTAAGTTCTGACAATAGGTAATCTTCCAACCTGTAAAAAATTCTAGCTGCTCTGAATAGGTTAAAGCACTTTCAGTCATTCATAATAAGGTACGAATTGGTTCAATCAGATGATTTCTTCCTAACATTGTTCATGATTTCGATCCTCTGAAGAATAGGTATCTGAACTAGGAAACGAGTTGAGAGGAGGGATAAGTAAATTTAAAACGTGGGGCATTTTTAAAATTTGGAGAGAATGTCAGGATTCTGAGATACTACTTAATGCTTGAAACCTGAGCTTAATAAAAAAAAGTAGGTTTTTCAATAAATAGTCCACAGTTGAGTATTCCTTGAGCACTATGTTGTGCCAGGCACTGTGCTAGTGCTCGGGGCTATGACATAACCACATGTCCACTCTGTGCCATGATAACGTGCCAGCGCTAGTTGGCATTTTTTTGTAGAGTGCTTTTAGCTGCAAGTAAGAAATGATAGTAGGGTGTTGTGTTTTTTTTTTTAAAGTGGTATGCAATTAATTGTGAATAAGAGTTGTTAATATAGTACAAAGTCATAAGTCATAGGACTTCCCTGGTGGCTCAGATGATAAGGAGTGCCCGCAATGCGGGAGACCCAGGTTTGATCGCTGGGTGGGGAAGATCCCCTGGAGAAGGAAATGGCAACCCACTCCAGTAATCTTGCCTGGAAAATCCCATGGATGGAAGAGCCTGGCGGATGACAGTCCACGGAGTCGCAAAGAGTTGGACACGACTGAGCGACTTCACTCACTCAACAATACCTTAAGCCACTAAAAGTGGCCTAAGTAAGGAAAGTTATGTCACATAAAAAAAGTGGTGGTATACTTAATTGTTGTATATTTTCTTTAGTATAATTCAGAGTTCTTAAAGTACTGAATATGGCTTTTATTTATTTCACTTCCCCTTAGCATATATATTAAAAAATACAATAAAAACACTTCTGCTGGACTGTGATTTTGATGGATATAGGTGCAATATTAAACCAGATGTTATAAAGATTTTTTTTTAAAGTGGTGGTGGCAATTACAGGATTAGATAATTTAGCATGCAAGGAATCTTTAAGGATCTAGATTCTTTCTACACTTCCCCACTGCCATCCTCATCATTTTTCTATCTTAGTTGTATGTTGGCTATGGCAGCTCCAGGCATCACAAACTCACACATCAACATTTAACATCAGAAATAAGGGGAAATCTCCTTGTTTGCACATCTTTTTAAGAATGAAGAAAATGTTTCAGGGAGTTCCTCAGGAGATCTTCTTCTCTTGTATTATTAATTACAATTGTGTTACATATCCTCCAGAAAGCTATCACTTGGAAAGTAATAATGAGGTCATGGTCACTGACATTAGTAGACACTCAAACACTGGGGATGGAGGAGGGCCATCCCTCTCTGCAAGAACACTTGTAGAGGATGCACGCACACACGTGACCATATATGCCAGACACATAAGCTAACTTATGGGATTGCACATGCAAACACGTTTGTATCACTGAAAGTGTGCAACCTGAAGGTTCGTATGTAGGGGATTTACCTCACTCTTAGCTGTGAACTCTAGCCACCTTGATCTCCCTGAACTCCCAGTTCAGTCTCCTCGAACCAAGGAGTCTCCTGGGCTGCCTCTGTCTTGGTTCCCTTCCCTGTGTTATAGCCTGGAAACTTCTTCTAGGCCAATCTGCTGGGAAAATCATACAGCTCAGTTCATTTGGTCCCCCTTTCTCAGGGGTCACTGTTCTGTACTGTATTTTGTCTGATTTCTGTAAACTTTTGTCTTGTATGTTTTTTTTTTTAATTTTAAGTTAGTTTATTTATCTATTTTTTAACTTTACACTGGAGCCTATTATACAGAGTGAAGTAAGCCAGAAAGAAAAACACCAATACAGTATACTAACACATATATATGGTATTTAGTTAGTCAGTAAAGATAACCCTGTCTTGTATGTTTTGTTTGTTTGTTTTTCCCAGTTGTTTAAGATAGGAGGGTAAATGTTCCCTGTACTCCATCTTGGCCAAAAGCAAAGTCCCACATTTTTTTTTTTCACTGAATATTTTATCCGGACTTTAATTTAAAACATAGTCTTTCAAAATGTCAGCTATGAATCCTACTAGATATAAAGAAATATGTAATGAAATGTAACGCATGGAAGAATCATGGGATGGAGTTACAGAGAACTGGATTATAGATCCGTTTTGTCTTTCAGATTATTGCATGGCTGCCTTCCCCTGGACCTGAGAACATTTGGAACTAAAACATGTGGACCAAGTAACTTCTTTAGTACTTCAGAACTCAATCTGGTCCTATTTCTATAAAACTAAAAGAGAATTCAAGAAGATTTTAACTCATTTTCAGAAGATGGAAAAAGACTGTGGGCTTCCCTGGTGGCTTGACAGTAAAGAATCCGCCTGCAATGCGGGTAGACCTAGGTTCAATCCCTGAGTTGGGAAGATCCCCTGGGAGAAGGGAATGGCAAATTTGATACCACCCCTATAGTCTCACTTAGTCGTGTCCGACTCTTTGTGACCCCATGGACTATACAGTCCATGGAATTCTCCAGGCCAGAAGGAGAAGGCCTAGAGGAGGGCATGGCAACCCACTCCAGTATTCTTGCCTAGAGAATCCCATGGACAGAGGGCCTGGTGGACTACAGTCCATTGGGTCACACACAGTCAGATACGACTAAGGTGACTTGGCATGCACAATCACGTTTCTAGGTTAACGGTTCTATTAAGTTGGATAAAGAAAGCTTTAGCTTCTGTGTCACTGCTCCTCATCAGGGTCTGTGATCTCCAAAAGGCAAGATCAATTAGCTTTTCATTAAAAAAATTTCATGATTGTACAGATACTAGTTCTGGTAAGGAAAATAAACTATATTGTGGAGAAATCAGCAGAAATTCCTAGATTAAGATTTCCTGAGCCAAACAATTTCTGTTGCTTCAGATTAGAATAATTCTACTGAACTGTAATAAAATTTGAATTCCTTCTAACTTCTCAAATTTGGGAGGAGAATCTCTTCTTATTTTACTGTTGGTAGAGGAAGGAGGAATATGAAATCATTCCCACCATATCTAAATGTATTAGACGAGTATGGAGGCATCTATATTTGCTATGTTCCCTCTGAAAGACACAGAGACGAGAGGTGATTCCGGTGAATCACTGTTCTATTTTATCTAGAGACCTGAGTGCTCTCACCGCTCTATTCCCTTAGGAGGCCATGTTCCTTTGCTTAAAAGAATATTGCCTGCTCTGTGAGCTAATGATTTGTTTGGAGGATGTAAGTCTCAGAGGTGGAGATAACCTCACGGCTTTTATAATATATCTTTCAAATCTTTGATCTGCTTTTTACTGAATACCTGGGATCCCTCAGTAGCAAGATTAAAGATGCCTCTTCAGAGAAGAAAGGCGAAATTTGAAAAACTAAAAGCTCCTCGGATATCCAAATAATATTTCTGCATTTCTTCATTTTGTCAACATCATATTGGTGTTATCCTCCATTCATGTCATAATTGGATGGTAAATCAAAATACAGTACTGGATCATTACAGTTTTTTCCCCCACATTTTCCAAGGAGGCAGGGAACTACAAACCTTGTTTTCAGCAGTAGTTAATACAAACTAGCTCATGCCAAGGGCATACATACACACTTTGAATTCCATTTAATTTGACAAATATTTACTTAGCACCTAGTAGGTGTCAGACATGCCTTCTTTTGTAGGGAATATCGAGAATCTGAATCTGATTTCAAGAGACTCTTACTCTGATCAGGCAGACAAGGCAAGTATAGAAATGGCCATGAAAAAATATAGAATATGACAAATGAAAAATACTTGGAGAGAAATGGATGGTATTTAATATGAAAAGAAAGAGAAGAAACAATATTAAGTGAGAAGAGAATGAGGAAAGATCTCAGTATTTGAGAAGGACCTTTCAAGGTGGGTGAAATTTCCCTGGAGGGGGCTGGCCTTAGCTGAAAGTAAGGCAGTAATAGGGTTATGGTGTGTATGTATGTGTGTGTGTAGACAGGGGAGGGAGGTGGTCAAAAAAGGTTGAGAAGCTTGTATTTAACTTGTGAACAGGAATGACTCCATGAAAATTTTTAAACAGAGCAAAGACAGAATAATAAGGGTTATGGCTTAAGAAATAGTTTTGAAGCATTTTAAAATTTTAGTGGAGCTTCCCTGGTGGCTGAATGGTAAAGAATCTGTCTGATAATGCACGAGACATAGGTTCAATCCCTGGCTCAGGAAGATCCCCTGGAGAAAGAAATGGCAACCCACTCCAGTATTCTGCCTGGAAAATCCCATAGACAGAGAAGCCTGGCGGGCTTTGTCCATGGGGTCACCAAAGAGTTGGACATGACTTAGTGACTAAAAACAACAAAATTTTAGTGTAAAACAAATACGGTGTTTGATAATGTCCTACAGGTTTTATGTATAAACAAAATACCTACCACTAAAAATGTTGACTATACCAGTAGTATGTGAATTCTCATTTGCCATGAATCTGAAAGATTATTATTTTTCACTTTTATAATGATATAGCTCATTTAGGCATAAATTTCTAGTTTGGTCAAATGAATCAATAAGGGGGTATAATTTTATAGAGTTATGGAGAATTTAATCTTCTCCACCACATGAATAGCTGAATTTTTACTGCCTGAATAATACTTTTTATTTTTTTATTATGGTAAAATTGTTTTATAACATAAATTGCATGTGTGGAACACTCTATTTTTACTTCTGTATACTTTACAGCATGCTTACCACCAAAAATTTAGTTTTTGTCCATCGCCTTCACCCATTTTGTTCCCCCACTTCTCCTGTGGTAACCTCTACTCTAGGGCTTCCCTGATGGCTCAGTCAGGAAAGAGTCTACCTGCCGATGCAGGAGACCCAGGATTGATCCCTGATCCTGGAAGATCTCTTGGGGAAGGAAGTGGCAACCCACTCCAGTGTTCTTGCCTGGGAAATCCCATGGACAGAGGAGCCTGGTGGGCTACACTCCATGGTGTCACAAGAGTTGGACACGACTTAGTGACTAAACCACCACCACCACCACCAACAACAACCACTACTCCGTTCCTGTATCTATGTGTTTGTTTTTGTTCATTCATTTTGCTTTTTGTTTGTATTTTATATGTCTAAATAACATTTTGAAGTGCATTTTTGTTTGATATTAAGCCCTTTAGAACACAACATGCCCTTATAAAAAATGGGGAGATAAAATGTAAAAAGAATAGAAACATAAGTAGCTTTATAGACTAAAGCAAAGGAAAAGAGATTTTAAAAAGGCAAAAACAAGACTGCAATAAATGAACACATGACTCTGATCTGAAGCTAGTTTTGAGGAGTGTATATTTTTTTCATGATTATCATTGTGTTGGTTATAGTTTATCCCAACTAAATCTGAAAATGTGAGTAACTCAACTTATTCTGCACCAAACCATTTGTCAAAACAAGTAATCTAATAGATGGATCATAATTTCACCGCTTTAGCTCCTGGGCAGAAAAGGTGAGAGCCTAAAGGGAAGATAATTCAAAACTACAGAACAAATGCCCAAATATATGACAAGACAACATCCCAAATAAGCAAAGTATTATGTGAAAGTTAACTGTTGACTATAAATATTTTTTGAGCACTTGAAATTGCACATTGAAATTCAGCAAGCCATCCACTTATGAAGGTTTCATCTTGCTTCCTCTTACTGCCCTTCTATTAAATGAGACCTTTCCTTATTTTCTACCTAGAGGACAGATAGTCACAAAGCAGTATTCTATTGATGTAAAAGAGTCAATAAAATTTCTTTGTGCCAAGTTTACTATTATTTACTACTTATTCTATGGAGAAAAGAAACAGGCGAACAAATTATTGTTTCATGTACATGACCTAAGGGGAAAAAAAAAGTACTAAGTAGGAGATACCCAGCAATTCCACTCCTGAATATATAGCCAAAAAAAGCACTCATTCAAAAAGAACAGCCCAATGTTCATATTGGAATTATTTACAACTGCCAAGATATGGAAGCAACCTAGGTGTCCATCAACAGATGAATGGATGGAGAACAAGTAGCCCCCCCACACACACACACCACACACAAGACCACTCCTCAGTCATAAAAAAGCATGAAATTTTGCCTTCTGCAGCATCATGGGTGGACTTTGAGGGCATTCTAAGTAAAGTCATATAGAGAAAGACAAACACCATATAATATCACTTATATGTGGAATCTAAAAAATACAACAAACTGGTGAATATTACAGAAAAGAGGCTGACTCACAAATACAGAAAACAAACTACTGGTGACCAGTATGGGGAAGGGGCCACAAAGGGTCTAGTGAAAGGTACAAACTATTGGGTGTAAGATAGACTCAAGGATATATGGTACAACAGGAAGAACATAGCCAATATTTTATAAATGTTTTATAACTGTAAGTGGAAAGTAACCTCAAAAATTGTGTAAAACATTAAAATAGAGACAGGAGATGCCCCTTTACATTATGAAATTTTGACTTACAATTTGATTTGAGTTTCCAAACATTTAAAATATTTTGCTTTAAAAATCTGATTTACAAGTAGTTATGTCCAAAAGTAGTTATGTACTATTTACAAATAGTTATGTAATCCAAAGGTCTTTCATAGGCAGCCTTTTAAAAAATTGTTTAAAAATCCTAAAGTTCTTAAATGGGGACTAGAACCCAGTCGAGCTGGTATATAAAATCGACCCTTATATCCACTTCTAGCTATTTGTTTTTAATAGACTATTTTGACTAATTATCACAAGAAAATTATGTAGGAAAAAGTAGGATTAAGAAAAATTACTGTCAAATATTTTCTCAATTAATAGTCACAACTGAATTAGAGAAAGATAGGAAAAGTGACTATCATAAGAAAAGTAAGAGTCTAATAACTAATTAGCATCTCTGAACACTTGCTCTTGTCAGTAAGGTACAACAATGAACATTTTTTAAAACATAAACCTATTTCATATTCCTTACACCTGATCAGTACCTACTGTTGAGTATTTAAGATAACTGAAAAAATCGTGATTTGTCAAGTTGAATAAGTCATTATCACTACTGTATGCTTTCCTTAAACATTGAAGTTACACTATAGCATGAAAATGCATTCAACATTCACATAGTAATGAATAAATAAAAATAAAACTACCACTAAAATTAAAATCACTGATGGCTGAATAAACTTTTATAACAAAAATGACTTAGCTATTAAGAATGATATAAAAATCTACAGTGTTTTCAAAAAGCAGAGAAGAAGTTGTGATACATATATGCAATGGAATATTACTCAGCCATAAAAGAAACAAAATTGGGTCATTTGTAGTGATGTGGATGACTACAGAGTCTGTCATACAGAGTGAAGCAAGTCAGAAAGAGAAAAACAAATATTGTCTATTAACACACATATATGGAATCGAGAAAATGGGTACGAATGCACCTAAATTTGCAGGGCAGGAATAGAGATGCAGATGTAGAGAGCTGAGTTGAACACAGTGGGGGAAGGAGACACAGTTGGGACAAACTGAGAGAGTGGCGTTGACATATATGCATGGCCACGGGTAAGACAGAGAGCTAGTGGGAAGCTGCTGTACAGCACGGGGAGCCCAGCTCAGTGCTCTGGGATGACACAGTTGGGGAGATGGCGGGAGGCCCGAGAGGGAGGGGATATATATACTTATGGCTCGTTCATGTTGTTGTACAGCAGAAACTAACACAACATTCTAAAGCAATTATCCTCCGATCGAAACAAACAAACCAAAAAACAGCCCCTTACCAGTAGTTGGATCAGGGGCAATGTCACTTCTACTCTCCTTCCATGACAGCAGGTAGTCAAGGCTGGTGAGATCTGCAGATTCTATACAACTGTTAACCATCAGCATCATTTGATGAGCTTTTGCTATTCCATAATGGACTTTAGTTTCATCCATCAGAGGTATGTTCATTATGTCTGCTGTTGTGTTGAAAGCTTGCTGAAAGTATTCAGAAGCTTTGTTGTAGTGGCCCTAAAGGTGTAAGAGAAACATTTTTTTCTTAATTTTTATTTTACTGTTCCACATATCTGCCCACCGTGGCATGTGCCACACTGATCTTTCAACA
This sequence comes from Giraffa tippelskirchi, assembly GCF_054371585.1. Lineage (NCBI taxonomy): Eukaryota > Metazoa > Chordata > Mammalia > Artiodactyla > Giraffidae > Giraffa > Giraffa tippelskirchi. The sequence goes on from NC_137285.1 coordinate 56,412,317, forward strand.
GTTTTAGCAGTTTATCTTCAAGAAGAAAGATGACAAGCAAGATCTCTCTTAGAGTAAGTTTTCTTTTAAAAGTTGTGATTACTAACCATGCAATATCTTAAAATTAATTCAGCAAGAAAGGTGTATCAACCAGGTAGAATGCTACGAAACCTAAGTTTTTAAGATAAAAAATGGTCAAATATTAGCATTTTTTGTATGGTTCAATCTAATATATAGAAGCAAAAAGAAGTTTGTGAAAGAGTGAACCAATTCACATTGATTTGGATAGAATTTTCTTACTTGTAGCACTGGATGTACCAAATGAAATCTTTTTAACCGGCTTTTGTTTTCAGTCACAGCAAGAGATCACCCTAGCCAGCGCATTTAATCAAAGGCAAGTGAAAATGGATGAATATTCCTGCTCTTTGGTTATTGTGTTTTCCAGGTGCACATGTCATTCTTGATCCAGAATGTGGAAGAAGACAGTATTTTGAAAAAATATGATCTTGACAACAGCACTAGCATAACTCAAAGGGTCATTTAAATGTCTTTTTTCTCCAAATCCTTTGAAACTTTTTAAATTATAAAAATTCAAGGTTTTTTCTTTTCCCTTCCCATCCCCTTCCCTCCTTCCTTCTCTTTTTTCCTTCCTTCCTTTCTCATTCTCATCGCTCCTTCTAAAACCTATTGTCTACAAATAAGTAACATTTGCCTAACTCTCATGAAGTGTGAGGACCAGTGCTAAGCACTTCATAGGTACTATGTCATTAGCTTTCATAGGGCACCTTATGAGGAAATATTATCCCTATTTTACAAATAATGAAACTGGGCCTGAGGGGGGACTATTTCTGCCGTCTCCAAGTCTTCCAAAAATCCTCCTTAAAACTCTTCCCCAAAAGAGGATATTATTTTTAGGATTAGCTATACTTGTAAAGACTCTAGGGAATGAAACCTTCCTTCCTTCACTGATTTATAACCCTGGCAAGTCCATTCTCTTCCCTTCCCTCCCCTCTCCTTTCTTTCCTTCTCTCTTTAATACACACGAAAACATGAATGCACAATCTTTTGAAGAGAAATGTTTTATTTACTATCAGCTTTCAAGTCATTTTTCTCATGGCATTTTATGAAGTAACTAGAAATAAAAATCACCCATGAAATAGCTTTATACTATATGTCAGTACAGGTAAAATGCATACTCAACAACCATGCACCTCTGTACAATCAGAACCCAAAGAGCAGAAAAACTGATTGAATAAAGAGTCTGCTAGCAAGGTGAGAAGGAGAGAAAGAGTAGGGCTTATGTGGCAGTTATGTTATATACATGTGCAGCACATATAACACTGTTATATGCCCACAGGGACAGTTTAGGGGAACTATTCAAATGGCTCATTCTAATTAAATTTTCTAATTTAAACAGACTCCCTCATCAATAACAATTTTTGTCTGCTAAGATGAACAATTCTTTCTCTTATTTCAAAATATAAAACAGGATTTTTTTAGATCCTGTTTTTGACCACACTCCGAGGCATGTGAGATCTCAGTTTCCCAACCAGGGATCAAACTCACACCCTAGTCAGTGGAAGCGCAGAGTCTTAACCACTGGCCTGCCAAGGATTTATATGAGAATTAGATTGTGCAATTAAGAAAATATAAAACTGTATCAAATACATTTGTATGCCAATTAAATAAATTATATGATTGAAAAATAATATCAATATTGAATATGAAAATAAAACTAGTTAAAATTATAAATTATTCTGTTAGAAATCAAAGATATGGGACAAAATAGATGAAAATACATGACTAGACCAAACGTTTCTAGTTTTAAAAACAGAGAAGTATAAGCATCTAATTATTGTTCTAGCTATCATTCTGACCTTTAGGCTGGTCATTTTTTCCTTAAAGTCTTTATTGAATTTGTTACAATACTACTTCTGTTGGTTATGTTTCTGGTTTTTCGGCTGAGATGCATGTGGGATCTTATCTCCCCAACCAGGGATCAAATGCGTAACTCCTGCACTGGAAGTGAAAGTCTTAACCACTGGACTGTTTCTGGTGGTAATATCAAATTGGGAGAATTATTCATGAATAAATGAACGTATATTTGAATTTCCAGAATTATTTTGATATATTATTATGTTGAAACAAGCTCATTCATCCAATGAACAGCTATTATTTGCCAGGCCCATGCCAGGCAGTAGAGATTCAACAATGAATAAAGCTTATACAAGCAGGCAAGCTTACTGTTAGTGAAAAAGTGAAAGTGAAAATCGTTCAGTCGTATTCCACTCTTTGTGACCCCATGGACTCTAGTCCATGGAATTCTCCAGGCCAGAATACTGAAGTGGGTAGCCTTTCCCTTCTCCAGGGGATCTTCCCAACCCAGGGATTGAACCCAGGTCTCCTGCATTGCAGGTGGATTCTTTACCAGGTGAGCCACAAGGGAAGCTCTACTGCTAGTGGAAGTATTCATTTATTAGTATTCTAACTTTTATTAGGCCTTTTTAAACAAATGCTTTCCCCCCTAAATACTTCTATATTAGGTAATCATTCTTCCATCAAATTGTGCCTAGAGTTCAATCTTGAGACACACATACCTGTCACAAAACTGCTATCAACCTAGATTTCTCTAGTTTAAAGCTCTCTTAAGAAATACAATATCAATTCTTCTCTGCTGCAAGACTTTTTATACATACCTTTTTAGAGCAAGGTTTCATTAGTGTGCTTTGTAATTCCAGATATTTCACTCTTAAAGAGTTTAGCATCTAAATTTAATCCCCTCTCCAAAGGTTTTGTCCAACCTTCCACAGTCCCTGTTATCAGTGAATCCTCCTATTCTATTATAAAATTCAGAAGATTCCAGTAATTAATCCTGGCAATCGCAAATATGAGTTTGAGGATACAGAAGTGATATATAGAAATGAATTTATGTATCTCATAAGTGCATTTAATTTGAAGAAACAACTTCATTTAATGTTATAAATATCAGTAACAAGCATTTAGTGGACAATTTCAGGACAGGATCTTGATGACATCATAGACCTTGAAACAAAACTTGCTTTATTACACTATAAGAGAATTTTCATGCATTATTGTGATCCTTCTTAGTGTCCAAATTGTCATCACTCTGTCCAATGAGCAAGCTCAAAGTAAATGGGCATTTTCTTAGTTCAAAGGAGGAATCATTTCTTACACATTTTTCTTACCATGTTACTGTTGAAACTACCATTGTTTCAATTATGTGATTATGCTCTGACCTCATTAGAGGATAAAAGACCTCATAAAGGGTCTACAACTATTTATTTTCCCTAAAATATTCTCATCTGACTCCTTTATATTGATGATATATTTTCAATTAAAAACTAATCACATCGGGAGGGTGGGATGGGTGGTCCATCTTCTATCATTATATAGCAAAAGGTAAATTAATTAGGATGTTTTTAAGATGTGTTAACTTTAATTATATATAATAGCACTATAATAATTAGAGAAAACTGTATATTTCCAAATAGAGTTTAATATTATAATTGTGGTCTTATAAACAATATTATTTCTTGGAAATTACTGTTAAGAATACAATTAGAGGGACTTCCCTGGTCGTTCAATAGCTAACACTTTGTGCTCCCAGCGCAGGGGACCTGGATTTAATCCCTGGTTGGGAACTAGATTCCACATGCCGCAACTAAGAGTTCAAATGCCACAACTAAAGATCCCGCATGTTGCAAACTAAGATCCGGTGCAACCAAATATGTAAAAATGAATAAATATTGAAAAAGAATACAATTAGAATATATTTCATGAATAATATAAAGCCAGAAAAGGTATCACGAGGGCTGTTTATAGAGGTCCTTAAAAGGTAGACTGATAAGTATTAGCACTGTTAAAGTTGCTTTTAAAGATTCAGTGCAATTTTTCAAAATGTTGAAATATTGGACAAAAATGAAGCAGAAGCTTGGAATTTTAAAAGGGACTACTTACTCTCAACTGGTATAAAATTGATTACAAATTTATGGATCAATTCAATGAATTCATGTATTTTTGTTCACAAAAATATTTTGAACTCTGTGCCAGGTACTCTTCTAGAAATTGGAAAGAAATTAAAAAAGGGCAGACCTGTTCTCTGTTTTCATTAAGCTCACATTCTAGACACATTCAACAAGGAGAAGAAAAACATCATAAACAAGAAAATGGTGATAAGTGCTGGATGGCAAACTATAGTCACACGAAAGGGTGAGCTGGTGGCTACTTTTGATTAGGTTGCCCCAAGGAAGACCTCCCTGAAGATGTGGCATTTAGCTGAGTTCTGAGTGACAAGAGCCAGCCATGTGAAGTTCTGCTTGGGGAGCCATCCACACAAAGCATTCTGGCTAAGGCAAATGTCCTCAGGTAGAAATCAGCTCAGCATGTTTGAAGAACTCCTTGAAAGTCCCTTTGCCTGTGGTGGAGAGGATAAGGAGAGAGGAAGGTAATGAAGTCAGAGATTGGGAATGGGGGAGGTAATACATTTCATATAGACTGTTTCAAGTCAGGGTGAGGATTTATATTTATGTTCCCAGAAGCCTAGGAAGCAATGGAAATATTTTAATACAAGAAATAACATGATTTTATTTATTTTTTTAAAATTTATTTATCTATTTTTTACTTTACAATATTGTATTAGTTTTGCCATACATTGACATGAATCCGCTATGGATGTACATGTGTTCCCCTTCCAGAAACCCCCTCCCACATCCGTCCCCATCCCATCCCTCTGGGTCATCCTGGTGCACCAGCCCCGAGCACCCTGTATCAAATCTGGACTGGCGATTTGTTTCACATATGATAATTTACATGCTTCAATGCCATTCTCCCATATCATCCCGCCCTCGCCCTCTCCCATAGAGTCCAAAATACAGTTCTATACATCTGTGTCTCTTTTGCGGTCTCACATACAGAGTTATCTTTACTGATTTACAAAATTCCATATATATGCGTTAGTATACTGTATTGGTGTTTTTCTTTCTTGCTTACTTCACTCTGCATAATAGGCTTCAGTTTCATCCACCTCATTAGAACTGATTCGAATGTATTCTTTATAATGGCTGAGTAATATTCCATTGTGTATATGTACCACAGCTTCCTTATCCATTCATCTGCTGATGGGCATCTAGGCTGCTTCCATGTCCTGGCTATGGAAGTGCTGTGATGAACAGTGGGGTACACACGTCTCTTTCAATTCTGGTTTCCTCGGTGTGTATGCCCAGCAATGGGATTGCTGGGTTATATGGCAGTTCTATTTCCAGTTTTTTGAGGAATCTCCACACTGTTCTCCATAGTGGCTGTACTAGTTTGCATTCCCACCAACAGTGTAAGAGGGTTCCCTTTTCTCCACACCCTCTCCAGCATTTATTGCTTGTAGACTTTTGGATAGCAGCCATTCTGACTGGTGTGAAATGATACCTCATTGTGGTTTTGATTTGCATTTCTCTAATAATGAGTGATGTTGAGCGTCTTTTCATGTGTTTGTTAGCCATCTGTATGTCTTCTTTGGAGAAATGTCTGTTTAGTTCTTTGGCCCATTTTTTGATTGGGTCGTTTATTTTTCTGGAATTCAGCTGCAGGAGTTGCTTGTATATTTTTGAGATTAATTGTTTGTCTGTTGCTTCGTTTGCTATGATTTTCTCCCATTCTGAAGGCTGTCTTTTCACCTTGCTTATAGTTTCTTTTGTTGTGCAAAAGCTTTTAATTTTAATTAGGTCCCATTTGTTTATTTTTGCTTTTATTTCCAATATTCTGGGAAGTGGGTCATGGAGAATCCTGCTGTGGTTTATGTCGGAGAGTGTTTTGCCTATGTTTTCCTCTAGGAGTTTTATAGTTTCTGGTCTTACGTTTAGATCTTTAATTCATTTTGAGTTTATTTTTGTGTATGGTGTTAGAAAGTGTTCTAGTTTCATTCTTTTACAAGTGGTTGACCAGTTTTCCCAGCACCACTTGTTAAAGAGATTGTCTTTTCTCCATTGTATATTCTTGCCTCCTTTGTCAAAGATAAGGTGTCCATAGGTGCGTGGATTTATCTCTGGGCTTTCTATTTTGTTCCATTGATCTATATTTCTGTCTTTGTGCCAGCACCATTCTGTCTTGATGACTGTGGCTTTGTAGTAGAGCCTGAAGTCAGGCAGGTTGATTCTTCCAGTTCCATTCTTCTTTCTCAAGATTGCTTTGGCTCTTCTAGGTTTTTTGTATTTCCATACAAATTGTGAAATTATTTGTTCTAGTTCTGTGAAAAATACCGCTGGTAGCTTGATAGGGATTGCACTGAATCTATAGATTGCTTTGGGTAGTATCAGTTCAGTTCAATTGCTCAGTTGTGTCTGACTCTTTGCAACCTCATGAACTGCAGCACGCCAGGCCTCTCTGTCCATCACCAACTCCCGGAGTCTACCCAAACCCATGTCCATCGAGTCCTGGGTAGTATACTCCATGATTTTATTTACATGAGTGCGTGCTAAGTCTCTTCAGTTGTGTCCAACCCTTTGCGACTTCATGGACTGTAGCCCATCAGGCTCCTCTGTCCATGGGATTCTCCAGGCAAGAATACTGGAGTGGGTTGCCATGTCCTCCTCCAGGGAATCTTCCGGATCCAAGGATTGAACACACATCTTTTACATCTCCTGCATTGGCAGGCAGGTTCTTTACCAGTGCACCTGGGAAGCAATTTTATTCACATTTTGAAACAATTACTTGGGCTTCTGTGTGCAGACTGGATTAGATGGAGGAGAAATGGGGAAATAGGTTCAGAGCTTACTTCAATAGTACACATGAGAAAACACAGTGTCCTAACCAGATGTGGGTCACCTAGAGAGAGTAGGGTGGATTTGAGGTATGTTTTGGTGGCAGGAAGGTCAGGGTTTGCTTCTGGATTAGATATAAGGCAGGATGGGAAAGAAGAATCAAGAATATCCAGATGAATGGCTTGAGCAATGGAGCTGATGGATAATGGTTGTCATTTATTGAGATGTGGAAGCCTTGGGAGAAGTAGGTCAAGGGAGGGAGGAAACACATGAAATCTGAGATGTCTATTAGGAGACATCCAGGGAGAGATGCTAGGGGGACAGCTGGCTTCCCACGTCCTGAGTCCCAAGGCAAGATCAGAGTTGGAAATATAAATTTGGATGGTATTTAAAGCCATGGGCCTATCTGAGGTCAGATAAGAGCTCATAGATTAAGAAGAGAAGGTTGCCTACAAAATGCCTGAATAGTATTCTATCCTGCTTAAACATTAAGTAGGGAGAGAAATAGAATTTAGGGAGAAAGATGGATGAGTTGAGTTCAGTTTTTAATAGGTTATATTTGAAGAGATCTAAGGGAAGATGTCGAATAGGCAGTGAGAATGAGCCTACATGAAGGAGAGAGACATGAGTTTGAGAAACTAAGTTAAATGCTATTGTGTATCCAATATAGGCTAGGAACCATGTACATATTTTTAAATTTCTCATCCTCAGATAACCAGTCGTCAAGGTATCTTGTTATGGATATATGAAAGATGAGGAAACTGAGGATGAAAGAATTAACTTGCCCAAGGTCACAGTTAAGACATAACTGAGGGCAGATTAAAAGTCAGGTGGGCAAAACTTGGTATAGTTCCTCTGTCCTGCTGTAGTCTTATTCAAGGAAAAGCTTAACATTAACAGATAGTGTGTGTTCCAAATAGCTTGGGAAATTTTTTGGGTAGGTTAACTGGAACAAAGGCATTTAATACAATTAGGAAGCATTTATAAGCAACTGAATAGCAGATATATGCAATAATGCTTTTAATGAAATAATGCTAATAATGATTGACGCTTTTTCTAGGAAATGGTTTTGTAGGACTAGGAGGAAATTTAGGATGCCTCAAAAAGACAAGAAGAGAAAATAACTATCACTTAGTTCTAATCCACATAGGTATACATTTTCAAATCATACTTCAACATCTCAGACTCAGCCTGAGAAGTCATCAGTAGATTTTCCGACTTGAGAAAATACCAGCAGAGAATCACAAAACTGCACAAAAACTGAGCATAACATTAATAATTTTAGTTGCAAAGCTTTGTCTTGAAGTCTGTGATGTCATAAAAACATTACAGTATTATGTTCTTAATATTACCCTATCTGTGACTATTTACTACATTAAGATAAAAGCAATCACAAAGGCATATGAATCTACTCGTATCATTGAAGGTATGCATATTTGAAGAGAGCACGATACCTAGAATCCTCCAAATTTTATAACAGAATAGGGATACACTGGTAAAAAATATCAACTTTTGGTACTTGACACAGCCTTTGGATATTACTCGTTTCTAGCTTTAGATATTAAATTCTTCTTCAAAAATTACTAATCAGAGAATAAAGTACATGTGGATAAGATACTCTTGGTAAAAAATTAAGAAAATATGAGCATAAAAATATGGCATGCATGCTAAGTCGCTTCAGTCATGTCCAACTCTGTGCAACCTTATGGACTGTAGCCCGCCAGGCTCCTCTGTCCATGGGATTCTCCAGGACAGAATACTGGAGTGGGTTGCTATGCCCTCCTCCAGGGGATTTTCCCAAGCCAGGGATTGAACCCGCATCTCTTACGTCTCCTGCACTGGCAGGGGGGTTCTTTATCACTAGTGCCACATGGGAAGCCCTTACAAAAATATTACCCCTCAGATATGTTTATGGCTTTTACCTTCCTTATGCTTTCTGTAATTGGGAAAATACAGGCTGATACTTGATGTCCACATTATAGTTAAAAAAAAACAACAACTGTATTCTGGGTATTGTTTGGTAGGAGGGTAAAACAATTTGTGCTTTTTGCACCTCTCTTTTGAAGGACAATCCTTTTAAAAGGTAAGACTACACATGTTTTGGGACTTCTATGGTGGTCCAGTGGTTAAAACTTTGCCTTCCAATGCAGGGGGTGTGGGTTCGATCCCTGGTCAGGGAACTAAGATCCCACATGCCTCTTGGTCTTAAAACTTAAAGCAAAGCATTATGATAACAAATTCAATAAAGACTTTCAAGAAACTGTCCACACTCTTCTCCACCCCCCCAAAAGACTACATATATTTATTAGGAATGTCAATTCTGCCACCATAGGATAAGCTTGCCCATTAGATGGTGAGCTGCACAAGGGCATAAGCTTTGACTCTTGTTTTCATCACTATATCCTGAAAAAGTACTCAAAAGGAAACATAAAGTCAATGATACAGGGTCACCAGAGGCAGAGAGCAGAACACAGAGATGGGGCTCGCAGGCACCCAACAGAGAAAGAAAGATGGGGGGGAGGGTACAAAGAGGGACAACAAAGTGGGGAGAGGGAGAGGACAACCACAGGGGACGGAGTGGTTCCAGGAAGGCAGGGCAAGTGAGAGGCAAGCAAGGTGAGTGAGGGAGGAGGAGAGGAGAAAGGGTGACAGTTAAGACAAAAAGGCACAAAACATGATTACTGAATGAGAGGACAGGGAGAAGGCCCATGAGCCAGGGCGAGCAAGAGAGAAGGATGTAAAAAGAAATGAGATGCCCTGTGTGAAAGCATGTTTCCCATTGTAGAAACTAAATATGGTAATTTTATTCATTCAAATTAATTTCAGACTCTTACTTTCCGAATAAAAAGTCTCAATAATTCTGAAATGATTAAAATCACTGATATGGCAAATACAGTGGTTCAGTGGATGAGTCTGAATACCACGGACACCTAGAAGCTTGGCGAGCTGGGGCAGGTTACTCAAGCTCTCCGAGCTTGGAAAGAAGGTAATTGTGTGATGCTATGTGAAGCCAACAGTTAGAACTGGACATGGGACCACTGACTGGTTCAAAATAGGAAAGGAGTATGACAAGGATGTATATTGTCACCCTGCTTATTTAACTTCTACGCAGAGGGCATCATGTGAAATGCTGGGCTAGATGAAACCCAACCTGATCTGGGTTTCATCCAGCAACCCAAGATTGCTGGCAGAAATACCAACAATCTCAGATATGCAGATGATACCACTCTAATGGCAGAAAGTGAAGAGGAAATAAAGAGCCTCTTGAAGAGGGTGAAAAAGGAGAGTAAAAAAACTGGCTTAAAACTCAACATTCAAGAAACAAAGATCATGGCATCTGGTCCCAACACTTTATGGCAAATAGAATGGGAAAAGGTGGAAACAGTAACAGATTTTATTTCCTTGGGCTCCAAAATCACTGCAGACGGCAACTGCAGTCACGAAATTAAAAGACATCTTCTCCTTGGAAGGAAAGCTATGACAAACCTAGATAGTGTATTAAAAAGCAGAGACATCATTTTGCTTATTACAAAGGTCTATATAGTCAAAGCTATGGTTTTTTCAGTAGTCATGTACTGGAGAGAGTTAGACCATAAAGAAGGCTGAGTGCCAAAGAATTGATGCTTTCGAATTGTGGTGCTGGAGAAGACTCTTGAGAGGCCCTTGGACTGCAAGGAGATCCTAAAGGAAATCAACTCTGAATATCGACTGGAAGGACTGATGCTGAAGCTGAAGCTCCATTACTTTGGCCACCTGATGTGAAGAGCCAACTTATTGGAAAAGACCTTGATGCTGGGAAAGATTGAAAGCAAAAGGAGAAGGAGGCAGCAAAGGTGAGATGGTTAGACAGCATCACCGACTCAACAGACGTGAGTTTGAGCAAACTCCAAGAGATAGTGAAGGAGAGGGACACGGGGTGCGCTGCGGTCCGTGGGGTCACAAAGAGTCGAACACGGCTGAGCAACTGAGCAACAATGACAACCTGGAAGAGGAAGAAGTAAGAGGCATGTCCCTTCCCAGTCACTGCCTTCTGCATTGACCAAGGCCTGCTTTCCTGGGGCCATTCTGGACAACATACTGTGGGAAGATGAGGATCAAATAAAAACAGAAGTTTAAAATTCTACAAAATTTTCCCTTATAAGCGAGAAACACAGTATGCTCACTTTTTCATTGTAGATGTCCCCAAGCATTGTACTTGCTCTCACAAAATCCAGGTTTTGAAAATTGTTTCTTGCAATTTTTACAACTTTTTTCAAGTATTTGACTGCTTCTGCCATCTGTCCTTGGCTAGAAAAAAAATATAAGAAACCATTAAAGTCTCATCTCATTTAACATCACATTAAGAGAAGATTTCTTTGTGTCTTTGCTTAAGAAAGTGTTAAGAAAGTTATCAGGATAATGAAATGTAGGGTGTAAATTTTAAAACCATGTGACTCATCTTTGATGGATTGTACAGTGAGTTAGAACCTGAGCCTTTAAACTCTTATGGATTATTGGTAGGATTGTAAAATGGTGCCATTGCTTGGAAAAACAACTTGTCAATTCTTCAAAAAGTGTAATAGTTACCATATGACCCAAGAATTACACTCCTATGTATATACCCAAGAGAAATGAAAACACATGTCCACCAAAAACTTGTACATAAATGTTCATATCAATAATCATGAAAATAGCTAAGAAGTGGAAACAATCCAAATGTCTATCAATTGAAGGGATAAGCAAAATGTGCTATATTCATACCATGGAATGTTATTCAGCCATAAAAAAGAATGAAGTAGTGATACATGCTACAACATGGATAAACTTTGAAAATATACTAAATGAAAGAAGCCAGTTACACACAAAAAAATCCACATATGATATGATTCCATCTAAATGAAATGTCCAGAAATGACAAATCTATAGTGGCTACCCACTCTAGCATTCTTGCCTGGAGAGTTCCATGGACAGAAGAACCTGGCAAGCTACAATCCATGGGGTCCCAAAGAGTCGGACACAACTGAGCAGCTAACACAACAATGATAGAAAGCAAGTTAATAGTTTAAAGCAAGTTAAAGTTGAGAGGCTGGGGCGATGGGGGCGGGGCCGGGGGGGGTTTGGGTAGGGAACTGGGTGTGGCTGCTAACAGGTGTGGGTTTCTTTTTGAAGTGCAGAAAATGATCTGAAATTAAATAGTGGTGATGGTTGCACAACTCTGTGAACATACTAAGAACTACTGATTCCTAAACTTTAAAAGGGAAAATGTATGCTATATGAATTACATCTCAGTAAAGCTGTTATATTAAAAAAAAATAAAACGTCTTAAAAGGTTGAAAATTTATACATTCCTTTGCAAATGAAACCAATTCTTTGAGAGGGAGGCAAATGTGATTCATAAAATATTTGTTGGAGGTATTAGAAAATACATAATGAAAATAGAGGATTGTTAAATCTCCTAACCAGGATTCAAGAAAGGAAAGATAAATCCTGGAGATGGAAGCAGCCTGGCTCCTGACATAAGCTTCTGGCAAATGGCAAGAATTTATATAAACAAGAAATAAGACCTAATTTTCATAAGTCACTGAGATTTTGGAGACTGTTAGAGCAGCTCAAATGACCCAAAGTGACTAAAACAAGTTTGGCTATTTTCTTCTTTCATAAAGAAGAGGGGTCAAATCATCATACTGTACATCATTCTACTGTAAACTTATTTAGTGTTGCATGTCAATTACATCTCAATAACACTGGAAGGAAAAATAATACAGTACTTGTATTTAGAATATTAAACAAACAGATAAATAACATGTGGGGAGCCTGACCAAAAAAAATAGAAGAGAGGTACATCATTTTAAAGATTTCAATGAATTATATTAAGAAACTTCTATTATTTTAATTCTGCTCTCATTTTATTAATATAAATGAGTCCCAAATACTCATTAGTTCCTCACTATCTGCGTGCTACCCCAGAGATATACAAATCTTAGTTTCATATGAGTAAGAGCTAAACAGTAAAGTATAATAACAAGTGGAAGGGGGCTTCCCTGGTGGTTTGGTGGTAAAGAATTTGCCTGCCAAGTGGGTTCAATCCCTGTGTTGGGAAGATCCCCTGGAGAAGGAAATGGCAACCCACTCCAACTATTCTTGCCTGGGAAATCCCATGGACAGAAAAGCCTGGCAGGCTACAATCCATGGGATCGCCAAAGTCGGACACAACTAAGTGACTAAACAAGTGGAAAGGGTCTAAAAATCTCTCTAAAAGAGCCAATTATTTGAAAGCCAGTCTAAAGAGACAGGTCTTTTCTTTGAGGAGCTAGTTGTAGTGATGTCCTATGCGAAGAACACTTGGAGCCTATGAGATCAAGAACAAAGGTGAAAAATCCTTGAGCAACCAAAGAAAAAGACAGTAATTTTTGTAAACAGCTCCATCCAAGGAATCATATGCTCTGAGTATTTTTTTAATAGATGTAGCTAAAGCTACTCAACAACTCAAGGGACATTTAACTGCTGATTCAAAAACTGCTGACTGAAAGACTGCTGATTCAGAGCCATAAATAATTACAGGCATAACATTACAGACAAGGCCAGAACTGATTTCAAAATAATGACTCCAAATTAAGCATCCTGAAGAAATTCAATATCTTTTAAATATCCCACATTTATTTTGGTTGAGCCCTAAAAAAGAATGATGAATCTAAGATGATAATACACAATTCCATTGTTAAATCATCTCAGAAATGTGGAAATTTTTTATTGAAGTGACAAAATCCAAAATTTAGAGGTTTTTAAAGTAACAGAAAACACCGTCATTGTATTCTTCAAAGGAGAATAACAAAGGAGAACCCCTACTCCTGAATGTCTCTGAATTCCTAGAACCACCTTTCTTTGCTTTCACAGGTCAGCGTTCCCAGTGAGCATCTGTTCTCTGACCCTTAATAAATAACAAGATGAAATTCTGAAACTCAGAGCTTGTTTTACAATCTTGCATGAAAATGTGTTAGTCGCTCAGTCATGTCTGACTCTTTGCAACCCCAATGAATGTAGCCCACCAGGCTCCTCTATCCATGGAATTCTCTAGGCAAGAATACTGGAGTGGGTCGCCATTTCCTTCTCCAGGGGTCTTCCCAATCCAAGTATCAAACCCAAGTCTCCTGTATTGCAGGCAGACTCTTTACCATCTGAGCCACCAGGAAAGCCCAAGAAGGGCATTTCTTTATGTTTCTATGGCAAAGATTTACTCAGAGGAGCTCCAGATAGGGTGGTGTCATATATGGCATATGGAGAAGTTTTACTAACAAATTTTTTAATTACTGCATCTATAGAAAAATTCAGCAATATTAAAGCCAGATTTCACTGATTCTAAAACACACATTTTCCCATATTTTAACATTCCTGAAGTTGAGATCCCTCCCTGAGAACAGGTGGCATCTTATAGTTTTTCATAGACAGGAGTGGTCAAGTCACAGTTGTTGCTGAATTTGTCCATGTCTTTGGACACAACCCATGATCGTAATGCCTTGATCCTTCTGTTGACAACTATTTAATGATAATTTCAGAAAGAAATATGAGGACTGGTTGTTTTCTGAAATCCTGTAAGATTAGAAAGTAACAGCTTCAAGACTGGCAGATTGGTAGCCCATGACTTGGAAGAAATAATGAAGGCAGGGGCCACTGGAGCCCTATTTGAAGAAAGGCTACATAGCACCAATGTTCTTGATGACATAAAAAGATATGGATGAGAAAAAAAATAGTGACAATTTGAGTTTAATGGTGATTCAGAAGAATTGGACTTTGAATGCAAAGATGTTCAAGGAATATAATGAATTTACTTTGTTTATAGTTTCTTTTTACATGAATTCTCAAGAATCATTGTAAAAATACATATTGTAAATGAGTCTAAAACAGCTCTTGTTAAGTATAAAATACAAATTCTAAGCAAAAAGAAGCATTATGTCACAGTTTAGTTGGAATATTTTTATTTATTGGATATGTACAATGTGTAGTCCAATAGGAAGAATGTTAAATTCAGTGAAATCTGAAAATAATTGACTCAACCCAATTTTGCATGTTTCTGTTTATGTCATGTGTGCATAGCCATAAAGCAATCAAATATCCAACACTGTTCCGTCTGTATGTTGGGCATCAAAATATTAACAGTTCACACTTTACACATTCATTTGCAAAATGATCTTCATTTTCCTGGTTGCAGCTAAAAAGAGTGAAATCTAACATTAACCCAAATCTCTGAACAAATAGCACTCACTGCAGAATCATTTCTTCCATGAATGTCTATAATCAGTAATTGATGAGCTATTACTGTATGTAATAAATAGTTGGAAAAGCACTTCTTGACAAAGTAATATAAAAGATAATATTTGATTATTAGTGGTAAAGACTTGAGATCTGTCACACCAGAAATGGTCATATATGGAATAAATAAGTTAATGCAAAAACATTTTTATACATTTAGAATTTTCATAAAATGATCCCATTATTATATAATGGCGTGTGTGTGTTAGCATCACCATTAGGAAAATTAAAATTTGTTTGGCTGCTTCACAAAATCAATTAAAATGAGTTTGAAAATTATGTTTAAACCAAGGAGGAATTATCTAAGATTCAGTTCAGTTCAGTTCAGTCGCTCAGTCATGTCCGACTCTTTGTGACCCCATGAATAGCAGCATGCCAGGCCTCTCTGTCCATCACCAACTCCCGGAGTCTACCCAAACCCATGTCCATCGAGTCAGTGATGCCATCCAACCATCTCATCCTCTGTCGTCCCGTTCTCCTCCTGCCTCCAATCCTACCCAGCATTAGGGTCTTTCCCAATGAGTCAACTCTTCACATGAGGTGGCCAAAGTATTGGAGTTTCAGCTTTAACATCAGTCCTTCCAATGAACACCCAGGATTGATCTCCTTTAGGATGGACTGACTGGATCTCCTTGCAGTCCAAGGGACTCTCAAGAGTCTTCTCCAACACCACAGTTCAAAAGCATCAATTCTGCGGCGCCCAGCTTTCTTCACCGTACAACTCTCACATCCATACATGACCACTGGAAAAACCATAGCCTTAACTAGACGGACTTTTGTTAGCAAAGCAATGTCTCTGCTTTTAAATATGCTATCTAGATTGGCCATAACCTTCCTTCCAAGGAGTAAGCGTCTTTTAATTTCATGGCTGCAATTACCATCAGCAGTGATTTTGGAGCCCCCAAAAATAAAGTCTGACACTGTTTCCACTGTTTCCCCATCTATTTCCCATGAAGTGATGGGACCAGATGCCATGATCTTAGTTTTCTGAATGTTGAGCTTTAAGCCAATTTTTTCACTCTCCTCTTTCACTTTCATCAAGAGGCTCTTTAGTTCTTCACTTTCTGCCGTAAGGGTGGTGTCATGTGCATATCTGAGGTTATAGATATTTCTCCCGGCAATCTTGATTCCAGCTTGTGTTTCTTCCAGCCCAGCATTTCTCATGATGTACTCTGCATATAAGTTAAATAAGCAGGGTGACAATATACAGCCTTGACGGACTCCTTTTCCTATTTGGAACCAGTCTGTTGTTCCATGTCCAGTTCTAACTGTTGCTTCCTGACCTGCATACAGGTTTCTCAAGAGACAGGTCAGATGGTCTGGTATTCCCATCTCTTGAAGAATTTTCCACAGTGTACTGTGATCCACACAGTCAAAGGCTTTGGCATAGCCAATAAGGCAGAAATAGATGTTTTTCTGGAACTCTCTTGCTTTTTCGATGATCCAGCGGATGTTGGCAATTTGATCTTTTGTTCCTCTGCCTTTTCTAAAACCAGCTTGAACATCTGGAAGTTCACGGTTCATATATTGCTGAAGCCTGGCTTGGAGAATTTTGAGCATTACCTTACTAGCATGTGAGATGAGTCCAACTGTGCAGTAGTTTGAGCATTCTTTGGCATTGCCTTTCTTTGGGATTGGAACGAAAACTGACCTTTTCCAGTCCTGTGGCCACTGTTGAGTTTTCCAAATTTGCTGGCATATCGAGTGCAGCACTTTCACAGCATCATCTTTCAGGATTTGAAAGAGCTCAACTGGAATTCCATCACCTCCACTAGCTTTGTTCGTAGTGATGCTTTCTAAGGCACACTTGACTTCACATTCCAGGATGTCTGGCTCTAGGTAAGTGATCACACCATCGTGATTATCTGGGTCGTGAAGATCTTTTTTGTACAGTTCTTCTGTGTATTCTTGCCACCTCTTCTTAATATCTTCTGCTTCTGTTAGGTCCATACCATTTCTGTCCTTTATCGAGCCCATCTTTGCATAAAATGTTCCTTTGATATCTCTAATTTTCTTGAAGAGATCTCTAGTCTTTCCCAATCTGTTGTTTTCCTCTATTTCTTTGCATTGATCACTGAGGAAGGCTTTCTTATCTCTCCTTGCTATTCTTTGGAACTCTGCATTCAGATGGGAATATCTTCCCTTTTCTCCTTTGCTTTTCGCTTCTCTTCTCTTCCCAGCTATCTGTAAGGCCTCCTCAGACAGCCATTTTGCTTTTCTGCATTTCTTTTCCATCGGGATGGTCTTGATCCCTGTCTCCTGTACAATGCCATGCACCTCTGTCCATAGTTCATCAGGCACTCTGTCTATCAGATCTCATCCCTTAAATCTATTTGTCACTTCTACTGTATACTCATAAGGGATTTGATCTAGGTCATACTTGAATGGACTAGTGGTTTTCCCTACTTTCTTCAATTGATTAGAACTCATATTCACCTTGGAAAAAATGTCAACCTGCCTTGAAACATTGACTAAAATGAGCTATTTTATCTAAATGCTATTTTTCTGTGATCCGTATGGAAATAAACACACCAGCTCTGAGGAAAAACTGCATATCATTAATCCACAGTCTTTGATCTATACTAAACATTTAATAAAACTAGTCTTTAATGTCAAAAAAGAGGGGTGAATTGTATGGTATAGGAATTATATCTCAATAAAGCTGTTATAAAAAAATAAACCTTTAAAAAGTTTATAATGGGTTAATGGTAGTTTGTTTTTGTAAGTGTCCCACAGCAGTAAATCTGTATCACTAAAGTCACCTAATAGAGTTTTGCCAAGAAAACGCACTGGATATAGCAAACACCAACAATACAAGAGAAGACTCTACACATGGACATCACCATATGGTCAACACCAAAGTCAGATTGATTATATTCTTTGCAGCCAAAGACGGAGACGCTCTATATATTCAGCAAAAACAAGACCAGGAGCTGACTGTGGCTCAGATCATGAACTCCTTATTGCCAAATTCAGACTTAAATTGAAGAAAGTAGGGAAAACCACTAGACCATTCAGATATGACCTAAATAAATTCCTTCACGATTATACAGTGGAAGTGAGAAACAGATTCAAGGGATTAGATCTGATAGACAGAGTGCATGAAGAATGAAGAATTATTGGCGGAGGTTGGAGACATTGTACTGGAAGCAGTGATCAAGACCATCCCCGAGAAAAATAAATGCAAAAAGGCAAAATGGTTGTCTGAGGAGGCCTTACAAATAGCTGAGAAAAGAAGAGAAGAGAAAGGCAAAGGAGAAAAGGAAAAATATGCCCATTTGAATGCAGAGTTCCAAAGAATAGCAAGGAGAGATTTCTCTCCCTCAGTCATCAATTCAAAGAAATAGAGGAAAACAATAGAATGGGGAACACTAGAGATCTCTTCAAGAAAATTAGAGATAACAAGGGAACATTTCATGCAAAGATGGGTACAATAAAGAACAGAAACAGTATGGACCTAACAGAAACAGAAGATACTAAGAAGAGGTGGCAAGAATACACAGAAGAGCTATACAAAAAATATCTTCATGACCCAGATAACCACGATGGTGTGGTCACTCACCTGGAGCCAGACATCCTGGAGTGTGAAGTCAAGTGGGCCTTGGGAAGCATCACTACGAACAAAGCTAGTGAAGGTGATGGAATTCCAGTTGAATTATTTCAAATCCTAAAAGCTGATGCTGTGAAAGTGCTGCACTCAACATGCAGCAAATTTGGAAAACTCAGCAGTGGCCACAGGACTGGAAAAGGCCAGTTTTCATTCCAATCCCAAACAAAGGCAATGCCAAAGACTGTTCAAACTACCACACAATTGCCTTCGTCTCACACGCTAGCAAAGTAATGCTGAAAATTCTGCAGGCCAGGCTTCAGCAATACGTGAACCGTGAACTTCCAGGTGTTCAAGCCGGATTTAGAAAAGGCAGAGGAATAAGAGATCAACTTGCCAACATCCATTGGATCATTTAAAAAGCAAGAGAGTTCCAGAAAACATCTACTTTTGCTCTACTGACTACACCAAAGCTTTGACTGCGTGGATCACAACAAACTGTGGAAAGAGATGGGAATACCAGAACACCTTACCTGCCTCCTGAGAAATCTGTATGCAGGTCAAGGAGCAACAGTTAGAACCAGACATGGAACAACAGACTGGTTCCAAATAGGGAAAGGAGTATGTCAAGGCTGTATATTGTCACTCTGCTTATTTAACTTACATGTAGAGTACATCATGTGAAATGCTGGACTGGATGAAGCACAAGTTGAAATCAAGATTGCCAGGAGAAATATCAATAACCTCAGATATGCAGATGACACCACTCTTATGGCATAAAGTGAAGAAGAACTGAAATCTCTTGATGGAAGTGAAAGAGGAGAGTGAAAAAGTTGGCTTAAAGCTCAACATTCAGAAAACTAAGATCATGGCATCTGGTCCCATCACTTCATGGGAAGTAGATGGGGAAACAGTGGAAACAGTGACAGACTTAATTTTCTTGGGCTCCAAAATCACAGCAGATGGTGACTGTAGCCTTGAATTTAAAAGATGCTTGCTCCTTGGAAGAAAAGTTATGACCAACCTAGACAGCATATTAAAAAGCAGAGACGTTACTTTACCAACAAAGGTCCATCTAGTCAAAGCTATGGTTTTTCCAGTAGTCATGTGTGGTTATGAGAGTTGAACTATAAAGAAAGCTGAGTGCTGAAGAACTAATGCTTTTGAACTGTGGTGTTGAAGATCCTTGAGAGTCCCTTGGACTGCAAGGAGATCAAACCAGTCAATCCGAAAGAAAGTAAGTCCTAAATATTCTTTGGAAAGACTGATGCTGAAGCTGAAACCTCAATACTTTGGCCACCTGATGCGAAGAACTGACTCATTGGAAAAGACCCTGATGCTGGGAAAGATAGAAGGCAGGAGGAGAAGGAGATGACAGAGGATAAGATAGTGGGATGGCATCACTGATGCAAAGGACATGAGTTTGAGCAGGCTCCAGGAGTTGGTGATGAACAGGGAAGCCTGGCGTGGTTCAGTCCATGGGGTCAAAGAGTCGGGCACAGCTGAGTGACTGACCGAAACTGAAAGTCACCTATGCAAGTGCGTTCTCAGTCATTCAGCTGTGTCTGACTCGTTGCGATGCCAAGAACTGTAGCCCATCAGGCTCTGCTGTCCATGGAATTTCCCAGGTGTCATCCCGACCCAGGGATCCAATTCGCGTCTCTTGGGTCTCCTGCATTGGCTGGCATATTCTTTACTACTGCACCACCTGGGAAGCCCCAATGTCATCTATATAAGTGGCAAAATGCTTAGAAAGACAAATAAGTTCTAGCAGAGTGCTTAGTATATATTAGATCTTCGTATATTTTTGAATAAAAAAAATGGTTGAAACTTTGAGAAGGGAAACACTTACGTAGTACACACTGAATTGACACCTTTGTACGGTGATGCTGGAGAAGACTCTTGAGAGTCCCTTGGACTGCAAAGAAATTGCCAGTCAATCCTAAAGGAGATCAGTCCCGAACATTCACTGGAAGGCCTCATGCTGAAGGTTAAGCTCCAACACTTTGGCCACCTGATGCAAAGAACTGACTCATTGGAAAATACCCTGATGCTTGGAATGATTGAAGGTAGGAAGAAAAGGGGACGACAGAGGATGAAATGGTTGGATGGCATCACCAACTCACTGGACATGAGTTTGAGCAAGTTCCTAGAGTTGGTGATGGACAGAAGAGCCTGACATTCTGCAGTCCATGTGGTCGCAAAGAGTTGGACTCGACTGAGTGACTGAATTGAACTGAACTTACGGGCAATTTCTTAATTTCATGTACCACTACCTATTAGGTATGTCCTAATTGCCATATGCACATGCCTGGCACATCTATATGTCTAGCCCTGATTTCATCCTGTATTTCCAATTGTCCAGACATACTTGGTATGCTAAGGAAGACAGTTCTCTCCAAGTGATATCATCTAATGTTGACACCGATGGCATTTTGGGGATTAATCTTCAGGAAACTGCTTCATACTGGAGTGATACAAAGAGTTCACAAGTCATCTAATGTGTTTTGCTCTAAAAATGGGGTTACCATCAGAAATTATTTTCTATGTTTCCTAAATGTGTCTCTAGATAAGTTTGGCTGTTTTGAAAGATCAAGCCCACATCTCCCTCTATGATGTATAGCTACAGGAGCTATTCAAAAGGACAAGCCACAAGCTCAGAAAGAACTTCAAAAGAGCTTAACTTTTAAAATGACCCAATCAAAAAGTGGGCCAAAGAACTAAACAGACACTTCTCCAAGGAAGACATACAGATGGCTAACAAACACATGAAAAGATGCTGAACATCACTCATTATCAGAGAAATGTAAATCAAAACCACAATGAGGTACCATTTCACAGCCAGTCAGAATGGCTGCTATCCAAAAGTCTACAAGCAATAAATGCTGGAAAGGGTGTGGAGAAAAGGGAACCCTCTTACACTGTTGGTGGGAATGCAAACTAGTACAGCCACTATGGAGAACAGTGTGGAGATTCCTCAAAAAACTGGAAATAGAACTGCCATATGACCCAGCAATCCCACTGCTGGGCATACACACCGAGGAAACCAGAATTGAAAGAGACGCGTGTACCCCAATGTTCATCGCAGCACTGTTTATAATAGCCAGGACATGGAAGCAGCCTAGATGCCCATCAGCAGACGAATGGATAAGGAAGCTGTGGTACATATACACAATGGAATATTACTCAGCCATTAAAAAGAATACATTTGAATCAGTTCTAATGAGGTGGATGAAACTGGAGCCTATTATACAGAGTGAAGTAAGCTAGAAAGAAAAACACCAATACAGTATACTAACACATATATATGGTATTTAGTTAATCGGTAAAGATAACCCTGTATGCGAGACATCAAAAGAGACACAGATAAATAGAACAGTATTATGGACTCTATGGGAGAGGGTGAGGGCGGGATGATATGGGAGAATGGCATTGAAGAATGTAAATTATCATATGTGAAACGAATTGCCAGTCCAGGTTCGATGCATGATATAGGGCGCTTGGGGCTGGTGCACCGGGATGACCTGGAGGGATGGGATGGGGAGGGAGGTGGGAGGGGAGTTCTGGAAGGGGAACACATGTATACCCATGGTGGATTCATGTCAATGCATGGCAAAACAAATACAATATTGTAAAGGTAAAAAATAGATAAATAAACTAATTAAAAAACAAAAGATAGTGGCAGGGTTAGAGGTATAAACTTATATAACCTCCCAAGATTTGTTGGGAACAACACCCATTTTTATAGATAAGCTGTGGTATACTTGTAAAACTAAATTAAATTGCTTTAAGATCATGATATGTGCTATGGTAGATGGTAGAAAAATCTAAGCTTGAATCCCAGCTTGGCCTCTTAGATAAATAACTTTGATGACATCTGCACTATTTCTTAGCTTCTGTGTCCTCATTTTTGAAATGGTCATATGTACTGTGAGATGAAAAATTACATATATGTATAGCTTGGCACACAGTAACAATTCAATAAATGATAGCTCAGATGGTAAAGAATCTGCCTGCAATGTAGGAGACCCAGGTTTGATCCCGGGGTCAGGAAGATCCCCTGGAGAAGGAAATGGCAACCCACTCCAGTATTCTTGCCTGGAGAACCCCATGGACAGAGGAGCCTGGTGGGCTACAGTCTATGGGGTCACAAAGAGCTCATGACTAAGCAACTAACAGACACACACAGCATTATTATTACCTCTCAGTGAAATAAAAAGTATCAGACCCATAGCTCTGCTATGTGGTATTATTTGTCAATAGCTGAGAAGAAAATCAATTTAGCTAAGCACTGTTTTCTGAAAATCTTCCATTATGCAAGAATTAAACACCATAATTTGAACACACACTCTGGAAGACAGGCACATAAAGTCTTGGTATCTATTTTCCAGGGGACAGAGTAAAAGAACTAACACTGTTTACCTGAGTATCAGGTACTGCCAATGCATTCTTTTTTCCTTTCTTATTGGTAAAAGAATGTTCTATGTTTCAGAAATGGAATGGAATTTTATATTACTAAAGTTGTGAATATTGCATTTTATGATTCTGTTCTCACCTTTTAATAACAAAATTATGAATAATCTTCTTCCACATGTAGGAATAGTTCAGTTCTCCAAAAAAGAGTCATGAAGTGTTTCAGGAATATTTCAAATGCAGATATCATGAGAGGTGCACTCATTACTTTATAATATTTATTTTGTGGAACAACTAAAATAGTATTGAGAAAGCTTGACAGTATAGGGAAATTAGTAAATAAAATAATTATTTTACTTAGAATTTTAGGCAAATTTGCACATTTCTAGGACTAAATTGATCGTATTAATTTAACTCTCAAAGATCTTTCTTGAACTGTAATATTCAAGAAAAAAAGGATGAAATGAGATAGTGAAGACTTTGTGTAACTTTTTATCAAAACCATAGGGGAAATTATTATTTTTATTTAGTAAAAATGGATTCACCGAAGCTTTTTATGTTTGTGTTTCTGAAAGCTGATCTATTTTTGATTAGGATTAGGTTTGGATTAGGTTTGGCTGGCTGAGGGTTGTTAAATTGTAATATACACAAACAAAAATACAAGTTCAGTGAACAAGAAACAGAAAACAGTATAAATAAAACTACCATTAGGTGAGTCAAGCTGTTTTTCTCCCAATGGAGCTACAGATCTCCAAAACATCCAAAATTATCTGGAACTTGCTCTAACAAATAATGCTAGAGAAAAAGGCTTCCTATTATAAATTGTATGCCCCACTCAATGAATGTGCAGTGCTAAAGCCAGCAAAGTTGTTAATATAACATCTGAAATATAAGCATTATATGCTGCTTAAAGGATCTGCACATTTAAAAGTTAGCAAGAGATTTAGAAACCAGTCTTTCTTTGCAAGGGGAAGAATCAAATATTTTCTTAAGGGGAAGCTACAGATTATTTGTATAAGTTAAAGGACAAGGTTAAAATGTTAGACAAATATTAATTCCAGTTTTCTATATGCAGTGCACAGGTGCAACTGGAACAGCGTATTATATGGTATAATCATTAAATTCATTCAACCAGACCTTAGAGAGTTAAAAACATATATTCTGAGGAACAGGACTCCTCGGTCCAAAGAATGAGAATGAAACAGTGCAGAATATTTGTGTATCAAGGTGATTCCAGTTTCCAACTGGGAAAACAGGACTGTTAACACCCACATCCCCTGACAACTGTCCAATTATGTATATCACACTTGGCCTACTGTTTGCAGTAGAAGTAATCAATAAAGGATGTGGTTGAGTGAACATAGATTTTGGTTGAACCAATGCATGAAAACTTAATCATTTACTCAGAGAGAAGAAATCAAATAGAGCAGGGATGAAACAGCCACTGAGGGGTTTGTTGATTGTGCCACCAAGTTTGTGGGCCACAGATGAAAGTAATAAGGCAAATGGAATCAGTGACAGGAGAAAATGTAAAAAGCTATTCTTAATTTCATGAATTAATAGAAATGTTTTGATGTATGTTGCAGGGTCATTTTTAGGAAATTTCACATCAAAGCCTGGATGTTCCATTTTAAAGAATATATGAAAATTACTAGGGCATGTCATTTCTCTCAAGCAAGAAGAAATTAATTTTCAGCTATAACAGAAAGGCAATTTTCACACTTGAAACTTTGTACTGATTGATTTAAAGATCTCCACTGTGGAAAGTTTTCGAGGAAATAATTTAACTCGAGTTTGCAAAAAAATTTACAATTGGTAAGGAATAAACCCACAGATGGGCTAGTGGTGACCAGTATGTCTTCGACAACTCTCATTTTTGTGATTTTTTTCCCTAGATTTTTTAAAAAAATCATTCTGATTATTTGAAGAGTTGAAGCGTTTCAGTAAACGAAGGGGGAAAATGCCATAAGGAAAATAAGGATATTTCCCTCTGTATTTACTCAAATTGTTTATCTATGTAATAGTAATATTTACTTGGTAATTTCTCAACTCAGTCTGTCTTTGTTTTATGGACTATAATTCTGGCTTTTATAGCTGTGTCATAGGCAATTGTTCTCATTTTAGAACACTGACTTTTTTTTCACCAGATTCCAAGTAGGAGAGAAAAGACATTGTAAATGCTTATTTTCTGTTATGCTACTTAAACCCCTGTGCAATTAATATTATTCAGACCAACAGCAAAAACAACAAGCCCTGCTCACTATTAAAACCTTCATCAATAACCCTAACACCAGGGCTGAGTCTACCGTTACCAAACAGGCAACTGTATTACAAAGTCCCTAGTCTTGAGGGAATGTGGCATGTTTTTCAATTGAAAGCTTAGTATAAATTCTTATAACCATTTTAGAACCTTCCAGCCTTGCAGCTTATTCACCTTTCATGCACGCTCAGCTGATGGCCTTAAACACACACTTATCCTAGACATGGCTATCCTCTTCCATTTCCTTTAAAGAGATGAAATATGTTTATAGAGATAGGACTCCCATTAGTGAAACTTGTGCAATTGCACATGGTAGGAGAGAGAGATTTAGAGGTGACGCTAAGCTTCATGCGCAGCTTGATTTATTTTCCAGTTGCCACCACCATAATTTCCTCTATTTTGGTTGTGCTCCATTTCTTGCATGTTACTGCTAATCTGAGGACAGTTTAGGACTATGAAAGGGTGTGTGTGTGTGTATGTATGTATGTGTGTATGCAGGTACATGCCAGAGAACACTAAGCTCTTCAAGTGAAATTTTCTAAAAATGAACACAGAATGTATATCAAAGTATTTCTGGTGATGAGTGGACTCACTTTAATAATGTGTACCAGATATCTCATGAGTTTGATCCTTGGGTTGGGAAGATCCCCAGGAGAAGGAAATGGCAAGCTACTCCAGTATTCTTTTTTTTTTTTTTTAATTTATTTTTTAATAAATTTATTTATTTTAGTTGGGGCTAATTACTTTACAATATTGTAGTGGTTTTTGCCATACATTGACATGAATCAGCCATGGGTTTACATGTGTTCCCCATCCTGAACCCCCCTCCCACCTCCCTCCCCATCCCATCCCTCTGGGTCATCCCATTGCCCCAGCCCTGAGCATTTGTCTCATGCATCGAACCTGGAATGGTGTTCTGTTTCACATATGATAATATACATGTTTCAATGCTATTCTCTCAGAACGTCCCACCCTCACCTTCTCCCTCAGAGTCCATAAGACTGTTCTATGCATCTGGGTCTCTTATTCTGTCTCGCATATAGGGTTATTGTTACCATCTTTCAAATTCCATATATATGCATTAGTATACTGTATTGGTGTTTTTCTTTCTGGCTTACTTCACTCTGTATAATGGGCTCTAGTTTCATCCATCTCAATAGAACTGATTCAAATGTATTCTTTTTAATGGTTGAGTAATATTCCATTGTGTATATGTACCACAGCTTCCTTATCCATTCGTCTGCTGATGGACATCTAGGTTGCTTCCATGTCCTGGCTATTGTAAACAGTGCTGCGATGAACATTGGGGTACACGTGTCTCTTTCAATTCTGGTTTCCTCGGTGTGTATGCCCAGCAGTGGGATTGCTGGGTCATATGGCAGTTCTATTCCCAGTTTTTTAAGGAATCTCCACACTGTTGACTGGAAAATCCCATGGACAGAGGAGCCTGGCAGGCTACAGTCCATAGAGTCACAAAAGAGCTGGACATGACTTAGCAACTAAACAACAACAATCAGGTATCTAGGGTGCTGTTTTCCTACATGTATAGAATTTTTATTTTTTAAATGTTTCTAGAGTTACTTTGCACAAATAGTAAAAGAATATGTCATGGTTTACACTCCCCTAATTGGTCCTCCAAAACCAGCAAAAAAGCTGCAAAATGGCAGATTTGGATTGGAAAGCTTGCAGTGGCCTTGGGACACTGTTTCCTCAAGACCTTGGAGGAAGCCTTTTCTATACTCTTTTGTGCATTACCCGGCTATGCATGTGCTCAGTCGCGTTCAACCCTTTGTGACACCATGGACTGTAGCCCACCAGGCTCCTCTGTTCATGGAATTTTCCAGGTAAGAATACAGTGGTTTGCCATTTCCTCCTCCAAGGGATCTTCCTGACCCAGGGATCGAAACTGTGTCTCCTGCATTGGCAGGTGGATTCTTTACCATTGTGCCACATTTATACAATTAAGAACCATGTCTGCCATACAACTCACTGATGACTTCATTGGTATTTTAGTAGACAGGAATTCTTACAAGTGGAATTAACTTCATTTAGTATAAAAGTGAGATGAGGATACATTTTCTTGTCCATTATATGTTTGCCCCAAGGCAGGTTGTTAGACTGTTGAAACAGTCTAACAGTTATTAGACTGTGGTTATTTGGTTGCCTCTATTCCTCCCCATAACACGTCATACTTCATGATAAATCAAATATAGCTGGATCCGAGGGTCCCCAATCAAGATCGTGGAATAGAAGGATGTAGAGCTCACCTTCTTCCACAAATACATCAAAAATACATCTACATGTGAAACAGTTCTGACAGAATGCCTACTGAATGCTGGAAGAAGATCTCCGACAGCCAAAATTGTAAGAATGATGACCACATAACCAGGTAGGATGAAAAAAAGGAGGGAAAAGGAACTGTTACAGGACCTGTGTCCCCAGGAGGGAGCTGTGAAAGAGGAAGAGTTCCCTGACTCCGAGAAGCCTCTTCACTGGTAAGGAGATCAGCTGGACAGAAAGAGAGCCTCGGAGGCTTAGACAAGAGTGCAGCAACCAGCTTGCAGCAGGTAGAACAGAGAGAGAGAGAGACCTGCACTCCCCAGCCCTAGATGCATATTTGCTGGTGTGCACAGGAGCTGAGTGCTGAAACTCAGGCTTCAGGGGACAGACCTGGGGGGAGGACTGGGGTTGGCTGTGCAGAGACAGCCTGAAGGGGCTAGAGTGTGGGACAGACTGCAAGTAGGGGGTATATTCAGAAGGAGCCTAGGAGTGAAGCATAATATTAACAGGCACACAAAGGGAGGGGCAGGGGCCCCGCCACAGCAGGCTCACACTTGGAGTGCTCACAGCTGGTGCGGCTCTGCTTCTACAAGTTTGGGGACATACAGGTGCCAGAAGGTTGCCCACACATGGGAGCAGGGATGAAATCAGAGCCAGTCCCCAGGGGCCACACCACTTAGGCAGCAGGGCTGAAGTCTGAGTCCTCTCCCCATGGTTGTGTGATCTGTGGATTTTTGCCATTGCTGCTGCTGCTGGCTTCATAAACTACTGTGGAATATCCCAGTGGATTAAGGATGCTCCCATTGGCTGGGGTGGGTCTGGGGTTAGTAGCTGTGGACTCTGAGGATACACACACACTGGGATGGGGCCAGGGTCTGGGCTGCTTCCATAGCTCCCATGGCAGGTCCAGGCAGGAGGCACAACCCTCCCAGACTTCAGACAATACTACAAAGCTACAGTAATTGAAACAGTGTGGTATTGGCATTACTCCGGTCCTGGCACCTGACTTCAGTGGATCTGTGCCTATACATCTGCATTGGTGGCTTTGTGAATGCAGTGCCTCAGGGATACTAGGGCACACTGCCTGCACTCCCATGGTTGAGGTACTGTCGAGGGCAGTTCCCAAAACAGTGTACTTTGTAAGCCCACACAATGAACAACAGGTGAAACCACAGAACTCACTTCCCGGTGGACAGTCCCTGAGGAGGAATACTCTGGTTCGGCAGAGAGGACCCAAATAAACAAAATAAGAAATGAAAGAGGATAAATAACAACTGATATCACAGATATTCAGAAAAATAAGAATACTGTGAATAACGATTGATATATGCCAATGAATTTGACAGTCTAGAAAAATGAACTAGCTTCTAGAAACATACAGCACATCAAAACTGAATCAAGAAGAAATAGTAATTTGAACCTACTGATCACTGGAAGTGAAATAGAATATGTAAAATCAAAAACAAAACTCCCTGCAAAGTCAGTCTCAGATGGCTTCAATGTAGAATTCTACTGAACATACAAAGAACTCATACCAATCCTTCTCAAACTCTTCCAAGAGACTGAAAGAAGGAGATACCCCTCAATATCACTGTGAAGTCATTACCCTGATACCAAAACCAGACAAAGATACTACCAAAAAAGAAAATTAAAGGCCAATTTTTTTTATAAATGTAGATGCAAAAATACTTAACAAAATATTAGCAAACTGAATCCAACAACACATAAAAACAGTAAGAACAACATGTTACAAATCCCTTTTAAATATATCAAAAAAATAAAATACTTAGGAATAAACCCTACAAAGGTGAAAGATCTATATGGTGAGAATTATAAAACACTGATTAATTGAAGATAATACAAGGAGATGGAAAGATAACCCATGCTCTTGGATTGGAGGAATTAATATTGTTAAAATGGCCATACTTCCCAAAGCAATCTACAGATTTAATGAGATCCCTATCAAATCACCCATGACATTTTTCACAGAATTAAAACATATAACCTTAGAACTTATATGGAGCCACAAAAGACCCAGAATTGCCATAGCAATCCTGAGCAAAAAGAATAAAGCAGGAGCCACAACCCTCCAAGATTTAAGACAAACCTAAAGTAAGTGAAAGAATGTGCTATTTGCACAAGAGCAGACAAATGTATTAATGGAACAGAGTAGAGAGCCCAGAGATAAACCAACACACCTACTGTCAATTAATCTTTGACAAAGAAAGTACAGTGGAAAAAAGTCTCTTCAGCAAGTTGTGTTGAGAAAGTTGGACAGCCACTTTTAAATCAAAGATGTTAGAACAATCCCTTGCATTACTCACAGAAACAAACTCAAAATGGCTTAACGATTTAAATATAAGACATGACACCGTAAAACTCCTAGAAGACAACATGGGCAAAGCATTCTCTGACATAAATTATAGCAATGTTTTTGTAGATCAGTCTCCCAAGTCAAAGTAAATAAAAGCAAAGCTATTAAACAAATGGGACAGAATTAAACTTACTTTTTTGCACAGCAAAGGAAACCATAAACAAAATGATAAGATAACCTGTGGACTGTGAGAAAATATTTGCAAATCAGGCAAGCAACAGGGCTTAATTTCCAAAATATACAAATAGTTCATACAACTCAATAACTAAAAAATGAACAACTCAATCAAAAATGGACAGAAGACCTAAACAGACATTTCTCCAAAGAAGACGTACAGATGGCCAATAGAGACATGAAAAAATGATTAACTTCACTGATTATTAGAGAAATGCAAAACAAAACTACAATCACCTCACACTGATTAGAATGGCCAACATTAAAAAGTCTACAAATAATAAATGGCAGAGAGAGTGTGGAGAAAAGGGAACTCTCCTACAGTGTTGGTGGGAATGTAAATTAGTGCAGCCACTATGGAAAGCAGTATGGAGGTTGCTTAAAAAACTAAAAATAGAACTACCATATGAGCCAGCAATCCCACTCCTGGGCTTCTATCCAGAAAAGACAAAAATTCTCATTCTAAAAGATTCATGCACCATGAAGTTCATAGAAGCACTATTTACAACAGCCATCGAAGCAACCTGAGGGTCCATCAGCAGATGAATGGATAAAGATGTGGTATATATATGCAACAGAATATTACTCAATTATAAAAAAGAATGAAATAAAACCATTTGCAGCAACATGAATGGACCTAGAGATTATCGTATGAGGTAAAGTTAGTCAGAGAAAGACAAATATCACATGATATCACTTATATGTGGAATTTAAAATATGATACAAATGAACTTATTTACAAAACAGAAACAGACTCACAGACCTAGAAAACAAACTTATGGTTACCAAAGGGGAAGAGGGTGAAAGGATAAAATAGGAGTTTCAGATTAGCAGATACAAACTACTATATATAAAATAAACAACAAAGTCCTACTATATATCACAGGGAACTATATTCAATATCCTGTAACAAACCATAATGGAAAAGAATATGAAAAAGCATATCTATATATCTCTCTATATGTATATCTGAATAACTTTGCTATATATCAGATACTACCACAATGTTGTAAATATATATCTAGTTGTATATATATAGGTCATTTGACTGTTGTTGTTGTTCTAAAAATAATCGTTCAACTCTCCCCTCAGGTTTTATGGTATTGTTGCTGTTTACTCTCTAAGTTGTGTCTAATTCTTTGGGACCCCATAAACTGCAGCAAGCTAGGCTTCCCTGTCCTTCACTATCTCACCGATTTTGCTCAAGCTCATGTCCATTGAGTCCATGATGCCATGCAACTATCTCATACTCTGTCACCCCCTTCTCCTCCTGCCCTCGATCTTTCCCAGCACCAGGGTTTTTCCAGTAAGTCAGCTCTTCCCATCAGGTTGACCAAGTATTGGAATTCAGCATCAGTCCTTCCAATGAATTTTCAGGGTTGATTTTCTTTAAGACTAACTGGTTTGATCTCTGCAGTCCAAGGGACTCTCAAGCGTCTTCTTCAGCACCACAGTTTGAAATCATCAGTTCTTCAGTGCTCAGCTTTCTTTATGGTCCAACTCTTACATCTGTATGTGACTACTGGAAAAACTACAGCTTTGACTATATGGACCTTTGTCAACAAAGTGATGTCTCTGCTTTTTAATACACTGTCTAGCTTTGTCATAGTTTTACTTCCAACAAGCAAGTGTCTTTTAATTTTGCATTGGTTTTGGAGCCAAAGAAAATGAAGTCTGTCACCGTTTCCATTTTTTCCCCATCTATTTGCCATAAAGTGATGGGGTCAGATGCCATGATCTTAGTTTTTTGAATGTTGAATTTTAAGCCAGCTTTTTCTCTCTCCTCTTTCACCTTCATGAAAAGGTATACAATATAGATGAAAAATTCAAATCATGGAGTGGAAAATAAAATGTTCCAGATGAGACCCCAGTTTAACAGGTGAAAAGTATTTTAAGATGACCACAGGTTTCCAGAAGTTTCAAAAATAACTATAAAGACTATCAGTAACCAACGGTGAAGACCAATACTTGTTTTGTGACATAGTTAGTGCTCAATATAATAGGTTATAAAAGAAAAGATTTTTTCCTGAAGTTTCATCTCTTTGGTTATATTAGAACACAATGTCATTTTGTAGAAATTATTTTATAAGCATGTTAAGGGATGCATTTATTTAACTGTTTAGGCTTAGGCTAGGTCTGCTGCTACAAGGCAAGACAAATCATCCAATTGTTTCCTACTGATTCTAAATAGGGTTCACAGCAGACTCAAGCAGTTAAATAATCAAAATGAGCTGGGCAAAAGGGTACAGAGTTAGTGTGTGCCAAACAGACATTAAATTGAATCCTTACCTATCTCTTTTTTGTGTGTTCGAACATCTGCTTGTTTCCAGCGATTATTTGGGAAATAAAAGTTTCAGGGGTAGCTAGGTTGATCATCTACAGGAGGTTATCAACCTTCATTTGAGGGGACCACAACACTCACAGGTTCCTTGCTTTACTCACGGCTGGCACTGCTTTCCTGGAGTACATGTCCATACCCTCCTTATAAACATGTCCGTCCCAGCCATTCATACAGTGAAGACTGCAGTGCATTTAATTTATTTTGTTCAGCACCTTACACTTCATTGGTGTTGGTGTTTTGATATTTAATTAATTATTTATTTAATATTTAATGATTATTATATTGGCAATGGTAATTACATAATGAAGATCCACTTTCAATGCATTAGGCATTCTAATTGCCTTTGGAATAATAATTTTGCCTTTTAAAACACGACCAGTTGTATGTATTTACAACTGAAATACAGACAGGAACAAATCAGAATTTGACACAATCTGTATTTACTACTAGGCTTCCCTGGTGGCTTAGCAGTAAAGAATCTGCCTGCCGACGTAGGAAAGGCAGGTTTGATCCCTGGGTTGGGAAGATCCCCTGGAGAAGGAAATGGCAACCCTGTCAAGCATTCTTGTCTGGGATATCCCATGGACAGAGGAGGCTAAAGTCCATGGGGTTGCAAGAGGGTAGGACACAACTGGACTAAACAACAATAACAATGATATTTACTACTACTATTACGACTACATAGTTAATGCTATGTATTAGTGCTACATAGTTAATACTACTACTACAAAATTATTTAAAAGCTATATCTTGGATATAAGGTAACATACCAAAAACAAAGGCCATAACTTTGATAACTTTTCTTATTCTTACTCTATCTTGGCTGAAATATAACGCAGTGGTTAAATGGACTACACAATGATCACAATATGATGAGTGAATGCCATATCATATATTTTCCATGGAAAAATTTGTATCACAGGCTGTTCATGTATATTTTTGTTCAATTTTTCTGTTTTAAATGAAACATTGGGAATATTGTTTTTGCAATCTGATCGTTTATCCAGATGCGCTCAAAGGAGAGATGGATGTCTTAATGGAAGAAGCATAAAATGGAAACTTTCCTCAAAGAAGAGATCTGGAAAGGTTACAGTGAGCCACAGTCACTGGAGCGTACTGTCTATGTGCTCTCTGCTTTTTTAACCCGTGAGAGGTGACCTGATTTTCCCCTCTCATTCAAGGTCATCACCAAACTTCCAGAAAATCAAAAAGTAAAATAATATGGAGGAGGAACAGACAAAGAAGAGTTTAGGTACAAGTTTAAAAATACCACCTTGGTTTAAAATAACTTATGATGAAAGGGTCACTTAAGAAGGGCACTGCTTTAAATTTAAGCAAGCAGTAATGGAAAGCGACAGACCTCAAACAATTTAAGTCTTTCACAGTTGAGTGAATTCACAGTGACAGCAAGACAAGGATGTGCAAACTTACCTCTGCAGGACCTTGGCCGTTGCTTCATAGGCTCTCCCCAGGCTGAGATCATCATCCAGGTCTGTAGAGATTTTGCCGTAAGTGTTGAGGACCTATGGGGAAAGAGCAATACGTATTAAACATATAACATGACCAGATTCACTGATGTTTCATTTCAAAACAGAAAAGATCCAAATTAATATTTGTTCTTCATGTCACCATAAAATTTTTTTATTAAAAATTCATGTTGTTTCGGTTTATTTTTATCTATTGTATTACTCGTTTCATGGTGATCTCTTTGAGCCTTGACAGTGAAGTCTTACTTTTGTAAAAATAATTCTTTTCCTGCACAATTCAAAATCATCCAATTGATATAAGTTAGGTGTGAATAAATAACTGAATGGGTTACAACATTATTTGAAAATATAGGACTATTATCTTGGGTAATATAAGGCAGATTACAATAGTCTACTAGGGTAGGTTAAATATCACTTCTCTTCCTATAAAAAGCATGAATTTAGGTGCCAGGAAATTTTTAAATCTATCATTTTATTAGAGGCATATCTCAGTTTGTACACGTGTTCAGAATACACTAAAAATATTGCTTACAAATGTACTTCATTACCAACAATCTCTTCAATAATCAAAAGATTATGGCTGCCACAGCCAAACATATGATCTTAATTTAATGCTGACATCTGTGTGGTGTAATTTTCCTTTTTATTCTATTTCCCTTTCAAGGGCTAGAAGAAGGAAAATAAAATTCCTTCTTCCTCCTTCATTCTTACTTGACCCAACCTATTACACACATGAAGACACAGGAAATCTCCAAAGACCTCTATGGAAATCCTTTTTGCACATTTTCTAAGAAAGAATTAGCAAAAGTCATTTGACAGCATTGAGAAAGAGTCAGCATGAAGGAAGATGGACATGCAGGACGTGTCCTCAGCCTGAGTTAGGCATCTTAGAAAGTTTGCATGTTAGAGACAGTGTTGATATTCATCTTTACTTTCTTAAAGTTAATATTTAGGAAATACTTTTAGTGAGGCCATGGTGACACCTCCTAATTTGTGTGTGTGTCTGTGTGTGGTTTACTAGTGACTGTTTGACATAATACTGATATTAAAACTTACGGATACATCTTGACCCGGTGTTGTAATTCCTGTTAAACCTGCAAAGTTCAACAATTCGACTCTTATTCTTAAGCCTCTTAGTAAGTCTTGTACGAACCTGAGGATTTTCTTCCACTTTGTCCTGCGCAAATGACAGCACTTAGACTAAGTCTGATACGGCATGACATAGAGCTTTCTTAGTTAGAGGACAGCATCTCTGACTTTTGTGAATTTACAGGAGACTTTATTAAATCCAAACATCAAAATATTTAGGAAGAGAGTATCTAGTGTCTCTTTGGGTCTATACATGTTTTATATGACATTCTGGAAATTTAAAGATCAAATATTACTATATTTTTGTGTCAAAGATAATTTATTCAGTAAATATTGTTATTGGGTGCCAGCGCTGTGATAGACCCTGCATGCTTGTGAGCCAAGTTGCTTCAGTCGGGTCCGACTCTTTGCGACCCCATGAACTATTATATACAGCCTGCCAGGCTCCTCTGTCCATGGAATTCTCCAGGCAAGAATACTGGAGTATGGTTGTCATGCCCTCCTCCAGGGGAATCTTCCTGACCCAGAGATCGAACTTGGGTCTCCTGCAGCTACTGTGCTGCTGGTGGATTCTTTACCACTGAGCCACTGGGGAAACCCCCTGTTAGACCCTGGAAAACCTTACAGAGAAGAGAGCATGCTTACAGATCTTCAAGGCGTTTACAGTCTAGTGGTACAGAGGTTTGCACTAATGCAGCTGTGTGAATTAGTAATGACTGAAGACAAGTTTCTCCGGGGCTTCAACTGCTTATCCTGCATCATGATCCTATGTCTCTGGTCACCGTGAACCCGGAAGCAGTAATGTAACATCTGGAAGTACCCAGCATTATCTTAGGACTGTGCCTCCTTTGACCATGGTTAGGAGGGTAGGTGCCCAAGAAATCATAGGTAAACACTTCAGTATTGATGGCTCCTCTCCCACACAAGTATGCAGCACTCCCAGGGAGCAGCCGGGGCAAATACCAGCTCAGTCTGGGCTTCTAGTTTTGACCTTGGACTTGATTTTACAGAAGCTTCCTGATGGAACATGATGGGGTTGGCTGGAATGAACACTCACCTTAGAGTAGGAAGACTGGGATACAGGATGTACTTCTGCCACACCCAGCACATCGGCCCAAGAAACCCCCCCGAGAAGCTTTCCTCAGAAGCAAAAATGAAAACCTCCCTCTGAGAGGTGTGAGATAACACAGAGAGCTATTTGACTTGGGATGAGAATTTTCTGGGACTCTGTTAACCAGCCATCAGTGAAGAGCTCCTGGAGAACCCCCTCCTCAGAGTAAAGACAACACATTCTATTGGTGACTTGAGTTCATCACTCAGCTTAAACACTTTACCTAAAAATAGGAAATATACAGGCCGCAGGAAAAATATAGTTCATTACTGGCTCAAAGGGGAACACACACACACACACATATATATAATATACATATATATGGTATGTGGAAAAATAACATAACATTATAAATCGTGTAGAAAATAACTGTTGGTGGGAATGTAAATTGGTGCAGTTACTATGGAAAACAGTAGGGAGGTTCCCTAAAAAACTAAAAGTAGAGCTACCATATGATCTAGCAATCCCACTCCTGGGCATATCTCCAGAAAAGACAAAATCTCTAATTTAAAACGATGCATGCACCCCAGTGTTTACTGCAGCGCTGTTTACAACAGCCAAGACACAGAAGCACCTGAATGTTCATCAACAGATGAATGGATAAATAAGATGTGGTATATTTACACAGAGGAATACTACTGAGCCATACAAAATGAATCAATGCCATTTGCAGCAACATGGATGGACCTAGAGATTAACATACTAAGTGAAGTAAGTCAGACAGAGACAAATATTATAGGATATCACTTATATGTGGAATCCAAAAAATAATACAAAAGTATCTATGTACAAAATAGAAACAGACTCACAGACATAGAAAACAAACTGTTAATTATCAAAGAGGAAAGGGAGAGATAAATTAGGAGTACAGGATTAACAGATGCATACTACTATACATAAAATAGGTAAGCCACAAAGGTTTACTTTGGGGACACTGTTCAATATCTTGTATTAACTTATAATGGAAAATAATCTGAAAAAAAAAAAAAACTGATTCACTTTGCTGTATATCTGAAACTAACAACATATTGTAAATCAATTATTTTTCAATTCAAAAAAATGAATATTAAATACCTCAAAAAAACTCAAATTGTGTAGAAAATAAAGATATGTTATATTGACCTTACAGTAAGTTCTATTACCTGCTTTTTAATTAAGGTATAATTTGCAAATTAATGAATATCGATCAGCTTAAATCACTAGACAAATAGTGGAATCTTCTTTACAAAGAATACTTTAAGTGAGGAAATACAGTGTGGAAATCAGAAGGATCCATTGCATTTAACTGAACATCCCTGTGGCATGTAATTTGTTGGAAACAAATCTGTGTCTGGAAGGTTAAATTCTGTCATCATAAATCAAAGAGAAGAGATGAGGAAAAAGAATATCAGGTGCAAAGTATTTTGATGCATTCAAAACTCATTGTTGTGGTGGTCATTTAGTCGCTAAGTCTAGGGGAAGGAAAAATTCATAGTTTCTGTCTTTTCTACTTTCTAGGCAGCTCAATGCATTTGGGGAAAATGCCACATCAAAGATGGTGCAGTTGGCTGCCTGGTTTCCCATCATTCCAAGCTTTCAAGATTTTATGCTTAGGGAAAGGAGGGGAAATACTTTTCTGTCTCCTTCTGGCATGGCATAGAACATGAACAACTCAAACTAATACAGAGCAGTGACGTGAAGTTTAAAATGGGCTTCTGTACTCTGGCTGGTGACCCAAACTGCCACTGTTTCTGTAAGAAAATAATCCATGGAAAATAACATCTAAAATAAGTTACGGCATCTAGCCCATTTGAGATGGAAATTTTGCAGCTTTTCAAAAATTTCAGTAAACACCACTTCTTTTATTTCACATTTTTGGTATCTTTTTCTATGTACATTTCTTTCTCCACTTACTACCTTCCCCCCACTACTCTCTTCCTTAGTTAATTCAATACTTGAAACCAGTTGGGACTTTTACTCTGAGGGCATCGACCAGGCTTTGGAACGGCCTTATGGGAAATTAATCAAATTTCCCTCTGGGTGCTCAAATTTTCTTCAAATACCATAGACTCAAGTCAGACAGGTTTACTACTGAGCTAAGTGACATGTGTCAACTGACTTAGTATCTGTGAGTTTGCTTCCTCGGGTGTAAAATTGAAATGAATAAAGTCTACCTTGAAAAGATGTTATAAGGTTCTACTACTAAGGATTTGAATGAAGCAACTGCTTAGTTTTCCCAAGTCTTATCTAACTGAGTGGTTCTCAAATGGGGGTTATTTGCCTCATAGGGGATATCTGGCAATGTCTGGACATGTTTTAGGCTGTCATAACTGGGAGAAGCCAGGGATGCAGCCCAACAGCCTATAATTCACATGATATACCCCCTTCTCCCATGACAAAGAAGTGACCAGTTCCAAATGTAAATAGCACTGCCACTGAGAAATTCTCGTCTAGTCTTTGTTTGAACAATTTTCCTGATGGGAGACTATCCTCTTGTGAGACTAGGCACTGAATCATTGGAGAGTTATGATTAAAAAAATTGTTAAGTTGAATCAAAATCTATGACTCTGCCTGCTAGCCAAGGCTGTGTTTTGTGGGACAAGATAAGTCCATTCCTCTTTCATGTGATGGTTCTTCCAATACCTGAAAGAGCTAGTTTTCCTCCTCAAAGCCTCCGAACTCACAGAGGCATCCAGAACACTCCGAAACAAGTGAGGATGAAACCCCAACAGTTTTGCTCAACAGTTTTGTTCAACATTTGAACATTTTATTTCAAATTCTGTCTACAAGTCTAAGAGTTCTAGAAGAGTTTAAATAAACACAACTGCACCAAAATACATCTATAAAACCACAACAGGGATCCATCGGACCTGTCTATAAATAAGAAGTTATGAGCCCACTGCCTGGGGTGCATTTTTTAAAATCTTTTTCTTCCCTGCCCACCATAAAAAGGCAGCAGAGCTAACATTCTGTTATACAGCCCTACACAAAACCCAAATTGTGCCTCTTCATAACAAAGGTGCAGCACTGAGCTCAACACTGTGCATCACTTTGAGGAGAAGAAGGAAATGATACAGATTTATTTTTGTGCAATAAGAGATATAGAAATAAAAAAATCAAGTTTGCCATCTCGAGCTTGAAATCATTGTCAAATCTTATTGGAAATACATTTATTCTGATTTCTGATAATCTTACCCCCTTTAGCCATTTCACAGTTGGTGAGCAGAAAGGATGTTTCTGCCTCATTTACAGCGTCTGAACATGATTCAGACAATCAACTGCAACATTAGTTAAAGAAATCAGTGGCTAATGATTTCTGACAAGCGCTGCAGTAACAGGCTGAGGACCAGACTGGGCAGCAATGGCATTGAGAGCATTTTACCAGGGACAGCAATAGGCGATGGGAGACGATGATAAAAATGGGGGTAAACAGAACTGCTTCCCCATCACTTAAAGGCTCTTCCACACTTTCTGCAAAAGTACAGTATCTGACATGCAGTAAATACAGTAATCTTTTGCTCCAAATATGTTATATTGAATGAACACTGAGGACAATCAAGTGTGCAGCTCTGTAAACAATAACACACAAAAGTAGTTAAACATTTTGCATTCTGCTGAAACTATATCCTTAAGTTAGGAGTAGTCTAGCCTTACTATTTATATTGATCATGTGGACTGTGTGTTCTTTCTCCCTGAAATGCATTACTCATCATCTGAACTGTTACACACCAACTGTTTACATCACCTGACACAGAAAGTGAAGGCTGATGGCCCAGTGCAGAAAGAACTCAGCTTTAAAAGACATGAGTTCTTGCTTCTCTTAGGCCTTGAGCTCAGAGTGTGACCTTGGACAGGTCACTTGGTTATCTTGAGCTTCAGTTTCCAAGTCTGAAAGATAAAGGGGTAGGATCAAATGATCTAGAATTCTCTGTTCCAAAAATATGATTTTGATTTTAGACTATATTGATATATTAAGTAGTTGAAGATATGTCCTAATTATTTTCAGTCGTTTATCTTTGGCTTCAAAATCCCTGATGAATTTATTTTATGTTTAATTTTTTTAAAACAAGAGAAACAAAATGATAAGTCATTTCATTCACTTGAAATTTTATTTTCAGCCTTCCTCCCTTATTTGAAAAATATTGAATATTCTTAATGAACTGCTTTTAAAAAAATATCCCTACCATGGAGTAGGTGATAACAAGAAAGGCTAAGTCTACAAAGCTTTTGGTTTATATTAAATAGTGATTTTTACATATACAATGATCAGTGCTGTTCA
This sequence comes from Giraffa tippelskirchi, assembly GCF_054371585.1. Classification (NCBI taxonomy): domain Eukaryota; kingdom Metazoa; phylum Chordata; class Mammalia; order Artiodactyla; family Giraffidae; genus Giraffa; species Giraffa tippelskirchi. The sequence continues at coordinate 56,452,686 of NC_137285.1, forward strand.
AAGATAGCAAACTTTTTTACATCTTGAAATACTTAAAAATTGGATGAAAATTCATGGTTATCCTTAAATTCATAAAGTGAATTAGAATTGCTGGTTAATCTCTCACATACTAGGAGTTTACACTGTATTTTCAAAAGCTATAAGGGTAGAAATAAATCTCAAAAATTTCCAAGAATTTTCTTTCACTAAAAGCTCTCTCTATATACATTCAATATACAGATGACCCTCAAATTCCAAAATAATGAAACAGAATTCCACTTACAAACAAAAGTTTCCTCAGTAGTAAATTGGAACATATTACTTAAAGAATTTTTATTTGAATTCTCAATGATTATCTTCTATGTGGTAAATCAGAAAGCATGGAAACATTTATCTTGTACAGCTCAATGATGATGTGAGTTATATTTATAGCTCCTTGAAAAGAAAATTTCCCTGCCCTTTACTTCCTGCTTGGGAAATCCACAGGAGGTTTTGCTGTATATTTTGTAGAAGGCCCTTGACCAAAGGCACCACTAAGGTGGCCAGACATGAAAAGTTCTATTCAGTGGAAGAATAGAGTGATCAGTTAGCTCAGTCATGTCCTCTTAGGAAATTCAGACACACCACACAGTGGGTAATGGCAGAAGTGAGAAGGTGCTCAAAGACCACCAAGAGTGTGGTCAAGTCATGTCAACAGAGTGGGTCAGCCTGACGACTACTGCTAGGGAGGTAATAAGGAAACTGAGCCCCTCTTCTCCCAGGACTCCTCCAGTTCCCGAGAGTCTTTCAGTTTGTGAAGCCAACTGTCCACTGACCCCAGGGACTCACGGGCTATGATCTCCCTCGTGGCCTCTGGAATCTTTACAATCAATGACTGCCAGAGGTCATCTGCATGAGCCTCTTTCCTGCACCCAAAGGAAAAATCTGAGAAGTACTGGGAGGTAAAAGAGTTCTGTGGAACTAAAGTGGCAAGTAAATAACTTCAAGCCTTCTTCCCCTTCCATGTTTATCAGTGAGAAACAAGACAGGCGGATTCTCTCTACAGCGAGAGTTGATGCAGGTTATATAAAATGATTAGAGATTTCACTGTCAGAAAAGATTTGAGGGGAAAATTTTGCATATTTTTTAAACTAAAAAAGTCTCTAGTTCCACTCATTGGAAAAGATCCTGATGCTGGTGAAGACTGAAGGCAAAAGGAGAAGAGGGTGGCAGAGGATGAGATGGTTGGAGAGCATCACCTATTCAATGGACATGAACTTGGGCAAACTCCAGGAGATGGTGAGGTATAGGGAGGCCTGGCGTTTTGCAGTCCGTGGGGTCACACAGAGTTGGAGGACTGAGCACACACACACAATTGTTGAGTGAATGTGGTTGAGTTATGGAAGGTACTGGTAATACAGTACTTGCAGGAGCATTATGACAACAATGTTTATAGGAGGATGAAAAGGGAGTGTGAAGAATGATTGTGTTATGCTTATGATAACATTACCAGTCATTTCAGTTCTCTGTTATTTATGGAGACTAAAGAGGGTGGTGGCAAACAGAATCAAATGAAGAACCCATCAAATTTAATTTGGCTAAACACGTACTGTCACTTTGCCCATGCAGAAATGGCAACATGTATGTCTTACTGGAATGTGCAGGACTCTGGAAACCTCCTTCAAGCCACAAAGACCTCCTGCTGTCAGGAATCAACTTAGATCTCTCCATCTCCACGCCCCTTTGCCTGCACTGCTCTTTCTTATTTCATGCACGACTCTTCTGGTGGGCATACACACACATACACACACACACACATGCAACAAACACACACACTCTACTTTGTGCCATTTCACCGCTGAGTAAAGCACCATATGTATCTACTTAATAATGTTTTTCTCTCTCTCCAATTATATCACAGGTGCCACAAGATCAGGAATCATATCTGTTTTTCTCTCTGTTGTACCCTTAGCTCCTAGTCTTATGATAATGTAGAAATGAAGAGACGCAGGTTTGATCCCTGGGTCAGGAAGATCCCTTGGAGGAGGAAATGGCAACCCACTTCAGTATTCTTGCCTGAGAAATCCCATGGACAGAGGAGTCTAGTGGGCTACAGTCCATGGGGTCGCACAGAGTCGGACACAACTGAGCACACACACAATTGTTGAATGAATGTGATAGAGTTTTGGAAGGTCCTGGTAGTACAGTATCTGCAGGAGCATTAATGTGGACATAATGAGCTGTTGTATTATATAATATAATATATAAATATTTACTTGGCTCAAAGGAAATAAGCTCATATATTAAGTACTATATAATATTAATATATTACATATAATATATGTCAGAGCTTAATATATATCAATTATATTATATAATGTTTCACCTTATAACTCACTCAATAAGGAAAAAATACAGCACTTTAAAACTATGGTAAATAGAAAGCATGTGAACATTTTTAGTTAACAGCCATCCTGGAGAGTTCAAGTATCATAATAGCAAACAAGTCAGACTCCTAAAGGAAGATTCAAATGACATTTTTTTTTTTTTGCTGTGCCACGTGGCTTGTGGGATTTTAGTTCCCCAACCAGGGATTAAACCTGGGGCTGCAGCAGTGAAAGCTACAAGTCCTAACCATTGGAATACCAGGGAAGTCCCTATATGACATTTTAAAATGACATAAGAATTCCCCTATCTAAATGTGTGCCTATTTCATCCGGTCACATTTCTAAATAAACAACTTTCCTTCCTTATGAGCCCAAGTGGAATTTAGTGAGGAGGCAGATTAGAGGCTGAAATTATGTTCGATTCGTCATGGTATCTTGAGGAATCATTCTTCCTGCCTGTAGAAGGACTATAGATCATTTTTTTCCTCTCTTTTAATCTAGACAGCTACAGTTTCTGCTCTACAAGCAACAAGTCGGAGAGCTGAGCAGTGAAAAGCCACTAGCTCAGTGACACACCAAGCTCCTCCGCTTCCCCTGAAACGGCCACTTACCAGCCTCCCTCCATTGGACCATTTTGCACAAAACGGTTTCTGGTTCCACAGGGAAGGCTCATGGAGGGTTCTATACTAGCAAGTGACGACCTGGAATGTTTTAATAAACACTGATCCTGTGACAATTTCTGTATTTCTGCATGAACCAATTACCACTGGGAGATTCGTCTTTCCCGTAGCGGAAAAACCATCATCTATTCATAATCCCTCTTACTAGATTTTTTCCTCATTTAAGGCTGGATTCAATAAAATTTCATTCTGGTTCCCCCTTCTCAGAAATCCATAAAAGGCTTGAGAAAACATTTTGAGCATATTGTCTCTGTACAATTTGATATCCTTTCCACCACAGGCCATTACTCTGGTAAACTCAGTAAACCCTAATTTAGATCCACAATGTAATGCTTTCCTATCTGGCTGCGTGAACACGTTTCTTGAAAATAAAACATGGTAGGAAAGTCTTCCTCTGAAGGCTTGCACACAGAGGAAGCTTCATCTATTTCCCTTTCACCGTGATAGAAGAGACGAGAAAACAATTTATGAGTCATTTCCATTCTGACAGATGTGACAATGATGGGAAATGCGATGCCTGCCAAGAGCTTTTATCAACTAGGTTATAACGACGAGTAATAAGTGTAAATAATAAATGGCTGGAATCTGAGGGGAAACGGTGGCAATATGAAACGATGTTTGGTCCTTCGGATGGGGGCTCTGTGACTCTTGGAATTCCCTGCCTTCCCAGTAGAGTTTTGGCCTGACAATAAACAACAGTTTAGTACTTTATCTAATCCTAGCCAGGAGGTGAGTTCAACAGCAAGCTTTTGCAGATGTTCACATCCAATAATCTATCCATAATTGATGAAACAGGGAGGTCAGATGTAATGGCTGCTGCTATTCCAGCAACAAATAAATGGTTATTGACAAAACAAGCCAGCGTGGTGCACAGTGCGTAGCAGTGACAGGCGGGTGGCAAGGCTGAGCGGAGGCCGGGAGGACAATTCAGATTTCTTGGCGGGCGAGCCGAGTAGCAGGAGGGCCACACTGACCCACAAACAGATGCGCGTGCACGCGCACACACACACACACACACAAAAGAAAAAGAAGAAGGAGAGGACAGTTGGAGGCAGAGAAGAAAAGGTTAAGTGAGCCTAGGGCAAGGCTGGGGCCCCAGGTGAGTACAAATGTGTGTGGTTCAGAAGTGCCTTTGAATGCGTGTGCTGTGGCCCAGCTGTCTGGCTGCTCTCATCACCAGTGAGTCTTTGCTCGCATTGCTGGCTGTCCCTCTGTGCTGCCTGCATGACTCGACCACCAAAGTGGATGCATGGGACACCTTGGTGCCCAAACCCTCCCTCTGAGGGATATTCACTGGTATTCCATTTAACACGGCAGATGCCATTTTTTCCTATATATTAAAAAAAATCTAGGAAAATCATGTATGCAATTTTAATATTTTCAGATAAGCCAACAAGGCATAATTGTGCAGCTGCCCAGTTTCTCAAGACTGAGACTAATCCTGAAATACATTCTGCTTAAAACCAAATTTAGTGCTAAGGACTGTGAGTGGAAGGCAAAGTTTTCTTTAATAGTAAAAAGACAAACACGACACTCAAGTCACCTCAACCTAGGCAGAGAGTATAAGAAATGCATTCATCGAGTATACTTTTATTGACTGAATAAAATTCAAGATATTTAAACATAAATAAACAGCTGAAATCTTACATTTCTACTCCAGTGCTAAAAAATAATGTTTTTTACACAGTTTTCTATGTAATATAAGATGAAGAATGGTACAATGAAATGGTACTTATTACTGCTATAGGTAGCCATAAAGAGGCTTGGGACTGAGCTGTTTTAAATATTAATATTCTGAAAATCACTTAAATCAATTTAACACTCTTCAGTGCTTTATTTAGAAGTGTGATTTATTTTATACTCGGCAACTAATGCCTTTGATCAGCCCTGAAATAACATATGAGCTGAAAACAAAAAGGCAAAACAAACTGATGCTAACATTCTTATAGTAAGTTTTAGGCTTTATAGGCTAAACTAGAAAGTTACCATTATATTGGGCATTTTCAAATTACTTATCAATACCTAGAAACAGAGAATTATAGAGCCCAAAAGATCATTTCTGTAATAATGTTCTAGTGACTCCACTTCCTGAGCTCTGCTATCTGCCCTGCTGGGGTCTCCCTAGTAGGTCAACTTCGACCTACCCCAGACCCTGGAACCATTCCTGCCCACAGTCTTCCAGGGCAGAAGCTTGGTATCAGATTGGTTTGCCGCAAATTATACTTTGATTTCAAACTTTATTAAAAGTGACCGGGTTCTTGCCATGTGCCTTGAAACCAAGTCCCCAGCAACTGTCCCAGCCTTTGGAGCTGCATCCCTGTCTTCTTACCTGAGTCTCTGTCTTGGTACCTGGTTGGGTCCCTACTTGCTGTGAGTCTGGAGACCTTCCTTACCACCATCAGCATGCTCCCATCAGAAGTTCCACTCCTGAACCCCAGTCCCTGTGACCTGGTGCTTGTCACTTGCCAATGGCAGTCACCACCATTAATTGACTTTAATTGACTTCCTGAGTGGTGCTAGTGGTAAAGAACTCGCCTGTCAATGCAGGAGACATAAGAGATACAGGTTCCATCCCTGGGTCAGGAAGATCCCCTGGAGAAGGGAATGGCAACCCACTCCAGTATTCTTGCCTGGAGAATTCCATGGACAGAGGAGCCTGGCGCGCTATAGTCCATGGGGTCACACAGAGCTGGACACGACTGAAGAGATGTAGTACGCACGCAGCATTAATTAAGCAAAAACTACGTGTGTGCCGTATTTTACAGTTGTGATATATCTGATCTTCACACAGCCCTCTAAGACAAACAGTAATATTCCCATTGCACAAATGAGAAATAGGAAGCGCAGAGACGTTAACTCGCTCTAGTATACACAGTGCTAGAGTAGGAAGAGAAGAAGGGATTTGAACTGGGTTTATTGGACTTAAATTCCTGCCTGTTTTCTTCTTAAGCACTGATACGTCTGCTGCCGGGTAACCCTGAGTATGGTCGTGCTGACCTAGACCTCACAGCTTACTGCCTCCTGGCACCTTTCCCACAAGATACTCTCCACTCACCCACAGGGGTACCCACTACTCAGTATCCAATATTCTAGATGTTAACCTCATGCTTGCCTGGTTACAGCTTTGTCTATTACCAGATGCTATTTTTCACTACATGGCTAATGATAGTACTTGGCACTAATTAATCCTCTTTCTTTTTTTCCTTTTCGTTTTTTGGAGTGCACTACATGGCTTGCAGGATCTTAGTTTCCTGATCAGAGATTGAACCCGGCCCTCTACAGTGGAAGCACAGAGTCCTAACCACTAGACCATCAGAGAATTCTTACCACTGAGTATTTCCTGTGTCTTTCCTCTGCCTGAGTGACCCCCTTTTCACCCAGACACAAAGCACATCACATTACAATGGCCCACAAAGCCTTCCGTGATCCCACCTTTACCTGTCTGACTTTAGCTCTTTTTCCTCTGCTCCCCTTTTGCTTCTCCTCAGCCTAACTGGCCCCAGGCCTCTGGGGCATATCGCTGCCTTGAGGATTTGACCCTGACCATCACCCTTGCTTGGAATGTCCTTTCCTCACCTGCATGACTGACTCTCTCACTTGCTTCCAGTCTTCTGGCCAATGTCAACCTCTCAACAAGGCCTCTGATCATCTATTTAAAATTCCTCCCACCTACCACTTGCTATGGCACGCCTGAATTATTCCTTTGTATTTTTTTTTTTATTCCTCTACGGTTTATGATGGTCTAACGAACTATCAATTGTTCATTTTATTTCATGTTCCTTGTCTTTCTCCACTGGGATGGAAGCTCCGTGAGGACAAAGATCTTTGTTTGGCTGTTGATGTATTTCAAGTACCTGGAGCAGGATTTGGCAATAGGTGCTCCGAAACGATTTGTAGGGTGAATATGTCATAAACTTCTCTTTAGACTACACATATTAACCAATTTACTCTCCCCAATACCCACAGGTAGGCATTATTGTTATTATTATTATTATTACCATTACTACTTCTTTTTTTAAAGATGAGGAAACTGAAGCACAAAGAGGTGAAGCCACTGGGCCAAGATCATACAAATGGTAAGTGATCAAGGAAACACAGTGGACCCAGGTCACCTGATTTCAGAGGCAGTGCTGTTACCGGCCCTCTCCCCACTTCAGCACCACAAGGCTGCCTGACAGCGCCACCGTGCAGACTGGGCTCCAAGTTCTAGTTCCTTTTGGGACCACCTGTCCTGGTGTCAACCAACATTATAACAGTAACATCCTACAACAATGTCACTAAGGAAACTGAACAAGGCTTAATGACTGGCCCAAGGCCAAAGCGCTTGTTAACAGAACCACAGCTAGAACTCAGGAAGTCTGATTCCCAGAGTTTGGTGGTCTTTCTGGTGCATTCAGAACTGATTTTTAAGATCAGAGTGACTGTTTGGGCAGTACTTTTCCATTCCTACACAATCTATTACAAAAAAACAATTAAAAAGTCATTTTCGCTTTGCAAACTTGTGACAATTATTAATGAATATTTACGTAACATTTTAAAGGGAAAATGTTTATTTTGGTAATATCCATGATATTACAACATATAAAATGAACATCATAAACACTCACTCTGCTGTAAGCTAATATAAGCTCATAGGGAAAATGAATATGTTTAATTAAATTTAGGGAAAAGGAATAGTTAAATCATTTGCAGTACAACAATAAGGACCAATAAACCATTAACTTCTTACTATTCCATTGGAATTGTCAGCTACATGCTATATTAATAAATATCTTCTTCATTTTACAAAGTGAGATGTTGAAAGATTTGTCAATGATCTGCTAAGTTAGCAGTGGCAGTGGGAATAACATAATCCTTGCACTAACCCAGCAAAAAAACACAAAAAACAAAACAAAACCATTTCTACTCTTCCATACTATTCACCAGCATTTACTGTAGGAGTGCAGTATGTCAGACATAGTGCTAAATATTTTTTGCATATTAAACCATTTAACCTTCACAACCATCTTATGAGTACCTATTATTACCTAACTATTACTAATGTAATCCTTATGCTGCAGGTGAGAAAGAGAAGCAAAAGAGAGCTTAAGTAGCTCACCCAAGGTCACAGGATTAGAAGCGGCAGGACAAGGATCTGGAATCAGGCAATGTGACTCTAGGGGTCCTGCTCTTAATGACTACATCACACTGTGATAATGGTTAAGACAGCAACAGAGAGAATTGAAATCTACTGGAAGGACCTTATCTCCCTCCCCCTATTTTATTTTATTTAAAAATCATAATCATTCTGCCCTATCAGATGTTTCAGCTGAAAATCTAGTGAAAGATGCTTTTAATGTTCACCCCCTTGCATTTACTGAGAGTTTCTGGTAGATAGAAGATTTGTATCAGTAGCAAGGAGAGACCAGGGGTCGTAGGAATGTGTTTAAACACACTGCTTTCAAAAAGGAATTCAATTACTTTTTCTGTTTTCAGTTCAGTTCAGTCTCTCAGTCGTGTCTGACTGTTTGTGACTCCATGAATCGCAGCACGCCAGGCCTCCCTGTCCATCACCAACTCCCAGAGTTTACCCAAACCCAAGTCCATTGAGTCGGTGATGCCATCCAACCATCTCATTCTCTGTCGTCCTCTTCTCCTCCTGCCCCCAACCCTTCCCAGCATTAGGGTCTTTTCCAATGAGTCAACTCTTCGCATGAGGTGGCCAAAGTATTGGAGTTTCAGCTTCAACATCAGTCCTTCCAATGAACACCCAGGACTGATCTCCTTTAGGATGGACTGGTTGGATCTTCTTGCAGTCCAAGGGACTCTCAAGAGTCTTCTACAACACCACAGTTCAAAAGCATCAATTCTTCGGCGCTCAGCTTTCTTCACCGTCCAACTCTCACATCCATACATGACCACTGGAAAAACCATAGCCTTGACTAGATGGACCTTTGTTGGCAAAGTAATGTCTCAGCTTTTAAATATGCTATCTAGGTTGGTCATAACCTTCCTTCCAAGGAGTAAGCGTCTTTTAATTTCATGGCTGCAATTACCATCAGCAGTGATTTTGGAGCCCAAAAAAATAAAGTCTGACACTGTTTCCACTGTTTCCCCATCTATTTCCCATGAAGTGATGGGACAAGATGCCATGATCTTAGTTTTCTGAACGTTGAGCTTTAAGCCAACTTTTTCACTCTCCTCTTTCACTTTCATCAAGAAGCTCTTTAGTTCTTCTTCGCTTTCTGCCATAAGGGTGGTGTCATCTGCATATCTGAGGTTATTGATATTTCTCCTGGCAATCTTGATTCCAGCTTGTGTTTCTTCCAGCCCTGCGTTTCTCATGATGTACTCTGCATATAAGTTAAATAAGCAGGGTGACAACATACAGCCTTGACGTACTCCTTTTCCTATTTGGAACCATCTGTTGTTCCATGTCCAGTTCTAACTGTTGCTTCCTGACCTGCATACAGGTTTCTCAAGAGACAGGTCAGATGGTCTGGTATTCCCATCTCTTTCAGAATTTTCCACAGTTGATTGTGATCCACACAGTCAAAGGCTTTGGCATAGTCAATAAAGCAGAAATAGATGTTTTTCTGGAACTCTCTTGCTTTTTCGATGATCCAGCGGATGTTGGCAATTTGCTCTCTGGTTCCTCTGCCTTTTCTAAAACGAGTTTGAACATCTGGAAGTTCATGGTTCATGTATTGCTGAAGCCTGGCCTGGAGAATTTTGAGCATTACTTTGCTAGCGTGTGAGAAGAGTGCAATCGTGTGGTAATTTGAGCATTCTTTGGCATTACCTTTCTTTGGGACTGGAATGAAAACTGACCTTTTCCAGTCCTGTGGCCACTGCTGAGTTTTCCAGATTTGCTGGCATATCGAGTGCAGCACTTTCACAGCATCATCTTTCAGGATTTGAAAGAGCTCTACTGGAATTCCATCACTTCCACTAGCTTTGTTCATAGTGATGCTTTCTAAGGCCCACTTGACTTCACATTTAGGATGTCTGGCTCTAGGTAAGTGATCACACCATCGTGATTATCTGGGTCGTGAAGATCTTTTTTGTACAGTTCTTCTGTGTATTCTTGCCACCTCTTCGTAATATCTTCTGCTTCTGTTAGGTCCATACCATTTCTGTCCTTTATTGAGCCTAACTTTGCATGAAATGTTCCCTTGGTATCTCTAATTTTCTTGAAGAGATCTCTAGTCTTTCCCATTCTGTTGTTTTCCTCTATTTATTTGCATTGATCACTGAGGAAGGCTTTCTTATCTCTCCTTGCTATTCTTTGGAACTCTGCATTCAGATGGGAATATCTTTCCTTTACTTCTTTGCTTTTTGCTTCTCTTCTTTTCCCAGCTATTTGTAAGGCCTCCTCAGACAGCCATTTTGCTTTTTCACATTTCTTTTCCATGGGGATGGTCTTGATCCCTGTCTCCTGTACAATGTCACGAACCTCTGTCCACAGTTCATCAGGCACTCTGTCTATCAGATCTAGTCCCTTAAATCTATTTGTCACTTCCACTGTATAATCATAAAGGATTTGATTTAGGTCATACCTGAATGGTCTAGTGGTTTTCCCTACTTTCTACAATTTAAGTCTGAATTTGGCAATAAGGAGTTCATGATCTGAGCCACAGTCTGCTCCCAGTCTTGTTTTTGCTGACTGTATAGAGCGTCTCCATCTTTGGCTGCAAAGAATATAATCAGTCTGATTTCGGTGTTGACCATCTGGTGATGTCCATGTGTAGAGTCTTCTCTTGTGTTGTTGGAATAGGGTGTTTGCTATGACCAGTGCGTTCTCTTGGCAAAACTCTATTAGCTTTTGCCAGGTGTTTCCTGACTTTCTACTTTTGCATTCCAGTCCCCTATAACGAAAAGGACATCTTTTTTGGGTGTTAGTTCTACAAGGTCTTGTAGGTCTTCATAGAACTGTTCAACTTCAGCTTCTTCAGCATTATTGGTCGGGTCATAGATTTGGATTACCATGGTATTGAATGGTTTGCCTTGGAAACGAACAGAGATCATTCTGTCATTTTTGAGATTGCATCCAAGTACTGCATTTCAGACTCTTTTGTTGACCATGATGGCTACTCCATTTCTTCTAAGGGATTCCTGCCCACAGTAGTAGATATAATGGTCATCTGAGTTAAATTCACCCATTCAGTCCATCTTAGTTCACTGATTCCTAGAATGTAGATGTTCACTCTTGCCATCTCCTGTTTGACCACTTCCAATTTGCCTTGATTCATAGACCTAACATTCCAGGTTCCTATGCAATATTGCTCTTTATAGCATTGGACTTTGCTTCTATCACCAGTCACATCCACAGCTGGGTATTGTTTTTGCTTTGGCTCCATCCCATCATTCTTTCTGGAGTTATTTCTCCACTGATATCCAGTAGCATATTGGGCACCTGCCGACCTGGGGAGTTCATCTTTCAGTGTCCTATCTTTTTGCCTTTTCATACTGTTCATGGGGTTCTCAAGGCAAGAATATTGAAGTGGTTTGCCATGCCCTTCTCCAGTGGACCACATTCTGTCAGACCTCTCCACCATGACCTGTTCATCTTGGGTGGCCCCACATGGCATGGCTTAGTTTAATTGAGATAGACAAGGCTGTGGTCCATGTGATCAGATTGGCTAGTTTTCTGTGATTATAGTTTCAGTGTGTCTGCCCTCTGATAGCTGTATTAACACTAGTGCTGCTACATAGTTCACTGTCAGCAAAACAGCCAGAGGAAACAAGGCAAATTCAGCTAAGCAGGTAAGTCATAACCAAAGAGGAATCCATGGAACCCCATTATCTATGAGCGTAAGAGGGAGATGGAAGATGAAAATGACAGGTGAGAATTTCTGACATCTTCTCTGGAGAAGCTACAGAGCAGTGGGTCACTACTAGCCTGATGCCACTGGACACTACTACTTCCTGCATCCTCCACCCTTTTTTCCCAATTCTGTGCTCATTCTGAACTGGCCCAGCAGTTGAGAGATGATTTTTCTTTTTAATCATCAAGCGTTATTCAATACTAATTTCTATTGGGCATGAATAACAAAATGTTATTTATGCCATTCAGTAGTTACTTAATCAGAACAGATGAGAATGTTATTAAAAGTGTACATGAGAGATTTGTGATGAGACTCAACAAGGGAGTTTAAAATCTTCTTACTGACAGCTCCCCCAGTTGCAACAGCATCAGCAGTTATGTGTGGAGCTGACTCCTCAGTCAGTCTTGGCCCTGCATTTGCTGGCTTTGTGACCATGAGGAGGCCACTTAGTCTAAGCCTCAACCTTCTTCATCTGTGAAATGGGAGTACGCAGGAAATACTAGTAATCTCTGTCTCTTAAGGTTCTTGTGAGTATTAAATGAGGCAAAGGATATAAATAATAAGGCTGAAGACAGTTCTAGACACATAACATGCAAAGACACATCGGTTGTTATTGCTCAGGATGATTCTGTTCAGTTAGGGTTCATTTGAAATCATGGGACAAAAACCACCCCAATCTAATTTAGACCAAAGGGGAAAATAGGGACTCAAATGCTGCTAGGAATTGTTCTCTGGATTTCTTATCTTGGTTTTCCTCTGTGTTAACTGTATTCTCTCAGCCCACCATCCTCCATGGCTCTAGAAGCTCCCAGGTGCATCACAGAAGGCTGGCTCTGATTAAGCAAATATATTGGGACTTTCCTGGCAGTCCAATGGTTAAGACTTAACCTTCCCAAGCAGGGAGTGTGGGTCCAGGAACTAAGATCCCACATGCTTCACGGCCAACGAGCCAAAACATAAAACTGAAGCAATATTGTAACAAATTTAATAAAGATTTTAAAAATGATCCATGTAAAAAAAAAACACCTTAAAAACAAATTTTACCAGGTAAGCAATCTGACTTAGCTCATTTCAGGACCCTCTCCTAGGGATTTGCTGGGGCAAGATGCAGTGGTGTTGGTAATATCTGTAACCCAAGGTTAGAAATGAGGCAGCAGAAAGGTGGTAGTTGGAATGGGGTGATGTTCTGGAAAGACACAGACAATAGATGTCTTCAAACTGCTATTAAATCCTCTGCATAGCTTCTTCTCCTCCTGTGGCTTCATCTCAGTTAACAATACCATCATACTTTGGATTACTTGAACAAAAAACCCCAGATTCAACTTGGGCTCCCTCCCTGTCTCCATACTTTTATCTACCCAGACAGAAAAACTGTAAAATTGTGTAATATCTCTCAAAATGTGTCTATTAGGATTTACACCCCCACCACCAAGTTCAAGGGCTCATCTTTCTTCACTGGAAATATTTCAGAAGAGCCCCATAATTAGTCTTCCCTCCTCTATTCTCTTTTTGGTCTGTCCTACACACAACTGCCCGATGGTCTTCCGAAACAAGTCCCTCCCCTACTTAGTTTCCTAAAGATGTCATCCCACCACCCAGTCTTTCCAGCCTCCCCGCCCAAGAGCTCCACTTCCCCACACTCACACCCCATTTTCTGCATTCCTCAGCCTTTACTTGAGCTGCTTCCTCTCCACTGAGGGGACTGGAAAGGTCCCACTCAAACGTCATTACCTCCATCTTCAAATAAGATAAGGCTTCCCTGTTGCTTCTCTGGCTCATGGTTCCCGTTACAAGCATGGCACGGAGGCCTATTTCTTCTGTGGACAATTCAGGCTTGCAGCACAAAATGAACCTACTTGAGCATGAGGAAATGGCTCAAATCTCTTATTCAACAATGTGCACCAAACTGAACTCTAAAACAAATAATAGTCTATCATCACTCTATATAAAATAGATAACAAGGACCTATTGCTCTCATTGTCATGGCCCTGGCTTCAATCCCTGGTCAGAGAATTAAGACCCCAATAAAGCATGGGGTATGGCAAAAAAAAAAAAAAAATTAATTAAAATAAATTCTTAAATTAAGAAAAAGAAACCAACAAGGTCTACTGAATAGCACAGGGAACTATCTTCAATATTTTGCAATAACCTGTAATGGAAAAGAATCAGAAAAAGTATATATATGCACATATACATTAATATTACATATATGATAACATAAAATCTTCCCTGATGGCTCAACTGGTAAAGAATCTGCCTGCAGTGTGGGAGACCTGGGTTTGATCCTTAGGTTGGGAAGATCCTCTAGAGAAGGGAATGGCTACCCTACTCCAGTATTCTGGCCTGGAGAATTCCATGGACTGTATAGTCCATGGGGTCACCAGGACTGAGCCTTCAATATATTCATATTATAATATATTGAACATATATGAACAGTAATTCAGTTATAATATTTGTATATACATGTTCAGTCACAATATTAATATATATGCATATAGCACTGTGCTATACACCCGAAACATAACATTGTAAATCAACTATACTTCAATAAAACATTTTTAAAAAATACATAAAAATAGTCCATCATCGACATAGTAATTACTATTCTTGTTCTTATGGACTTTGGCCAGATTTACTCAGGATACCAAAAGCCATAGGGCTGCATTTTTCTCACTGTTTACATTGTTTTATCTCTTGTAATTTATATGATTGTCTTTTCACTTTTTCAGGCCATCTTTAAATGTCATTTATTACTTTTTAAGCATTTAATAACTTTCTTTAATGTTTTGAGATAAAATGAGCTGCAGAAATGACCAACTGCTATGATCAATACTGTGCAGGAGATTTTTACTACAAACAGTCTTTATAAAACCTACTGAAAACATTAATTAAAGTCTTTAAATTTTCATTGAATAGAAAGAAATAATAGCTTACTTTTTCTTATTACAAAAGCAATATATGCTGTCAGAAATTTTGGGGAATACAGAGCCATCACTCCCCCCAAAATTGAAAATTAAAATCATCTGTTATTCCAGCTTCCAGGATAACCACTGAAAACACTTTGGTGTTTCTAGTATTTTCATATGTGGTGTGCATGCATGCTCAGTTGTGTCAGATTCTTTGGGACTCCATGGACTATAGATGACCATGCTCCTCTGTCTGTGGAATTTTCCAGGCAAGAATACTGGAGCAGGTTGCCATTTCTTTCTCTAGGGGATCTTCCTCACCCAGAGATAGAACTAACATTTCTAGCATCTCCTGCATTGGCAGGTGTTTTCTCTACCAGCTGAGCCACTGCGAAAGTTCCATTATTTTCATATATATGTATGTAATGTAAATATATATAAGTATAGCCATAATATGCATTGTATTGTACCCCTATATTTTGCTAAATATGGCAATAATATTTTTATTGTTATAAAATATTTACTTTTTGTGTCATAGGGTAGTCAACAATGTTTAATCAATTTGCTATTGAACATTTACTTTGTTTTTGGATTTTTTTCCCCAACACATAGCATTGTGTATAAAAGTTACAGCTAAATTTCTGAATATATTAATAATTACAAAGAATACTATAACTAAATATTTATATACATCAATAATTATTTCCTCTAGATAAATTCTTTAAATGGACAATTCCTGAGTCAGAAGATATGCAAAATCATGAGTGTTCTTAAAACAGAACAAAGCTACCATTTATTGAATGCTCACTAAGTGCCAAGTACATCACTATCTTGTCTCATCTCATCCTCACAATAATTTTATCACCACATTTTATGGGATAGAAAAGGAAGCTTAGAAGTCAAGTGATCTGCATGGGTGTATCTGACAACATCAGCGCTGCTCCCATAATCTGTGCAGCCAAGGGCTGCTGAGGCAGCACCTGGAACTTCCTGTCTGATGGCTGGGCTCATGGTAAACTGGAACTGCCAGAGAATTAGTGTCCTTGGAAGACAGAGGATGGGAATTCGTGGGTAAATACACCAGGTCCCATGCTCCTCTGTTGGGATAACTGATTGGTTTCCAGAGAGTACCAGCGGGACTGAGCTCTTCTGATGGCAACACACCTCTGTGGGCTGCTTCTTTTGCCTGATGCTGCTGCCAGTGGAACCTCTCCCAGACAAACAAGTTACTCCAATCCATGTCTCCAAGTCTGTGACTGGGGAACCCCAATCAAAATGTCAAGATTCCAAGTCAAATAGCAGTGCAAAAATGTATACCAGGAACTCAAAGGACACTTTGGAAGCTCTGCAAAAAATATCTGAAAATGCATATTTGAGCAAGAACCATGAGACACACTCAGATTGCAATCAAAAGCATTTTGTGACTGTTGTTTTATATGATTTACAACTTAGCTGGTAAAGAATCTTCCTGTAATGCAAGAGACCCTGGTTTGATTCCTGGATCAGAAAGATACCCTGGAGAAGGGATAGGCTAACCCCTCCAGTATTCATGGGCTTCCCTGGTGGTTCATACAGTAAAGAATCCACCTTCAATGCAGGAGACCTGGGTTCGATCCCTGGGCTGGGAAGATCCCCTGGAGGAGGGCATGGGAACTCAATCCAGTATTCTTGCCTAGAGAATCCCCATGGACAAAGGAGCTTGGTGGGCTATAGTCCATGAGGTTGCAAAGAGTCGGACATGGCTGAGCGACTAAGGACAGCACATAGAGTCAAGTTAGCCACACTCTCTAGAGCAGGGCACACTGCTGACCTGTGCGTGTCCCCCTGATTGTTTTTAGTGCATATCTCCCCCTCCATTCTCCCTCTGTCTTTTATTCCCTTTCCATTCAAACGCCCTCTGTGATGTGTTGCTGAAGAGCTTCTCTGTGGAGTGGGGCTGGCACCACAGGGTAATCATACACGGACTCTTGCCCTCCCCATCACTCTAAACTGGACTACACTTTTAACCACAGTTTCTGCTGTTTCACATCCTTGCCAACCTTTGATACAATTTAACTTTCTAATCTTTTGCCTCTAAGTCATGCTTTTATGTAAAAGAATCTTAACCTTCTCCCTTGAAATGCTCAGAAATGAAAGCTGTTACACACATCTATATAATCAACCCTTGATTATTCAAGAACTAAACATCATTTTCCAGGTTGGTTAGTTTTTTCACTGTCTTCCTTCTTTTTCTCTATCCCTGGCCATCAGCCTTATCATATAGAAAAAAAAAAAAAAAAACAGGGTCAATAGAAGACAGTCACGAAAAAAAAAACAGTGGTTTAATCTTCAGTGAGTCTACTTTATTAGTTAAAAACTAAACTTTTACATGATTAAGGAGAAAGTTGAAATTACTGGGTAAAATAGTTTTTACATTGTTTTTTAAGGATATAGATTGAAAATTAAGAGTATAGTATTAATGCTATTTTTTAGAGTCTAGTATATGTTGCTGTTATTGCACACTGGTGGTGGTGGTTTAGTCACTAAGTTGTGTCCAACTCTTGGGACCCCGTGGACTGTAGCCCGCCGGGCTCCTCTGTGCATGGGTTTTCCTAGATAAGAATATTGGAGTGGGTTGCCATTTCCTTCTCTAGGGGACCTCCCTGACCCAGGGATCAAACCCAAGTCTCCTACATTGTAGACAGTCTCCTACATCGTAGGTGGTCTCCTGCGTTGCAGTCAAATTCTTTACTGACTGAACCATCAGCAGCATTAATTATACTGATAATCTTTAAAAATGCAGCAGTGAGTTGAAGATCATGTAACTGTCTACACTACAGATAGATTTGAGAATACTTTGGATAAATTTTAAGATGTTGAATTATATTTTTTTTTCCTGAAGTTACCTTGCATGTTGTAGAGGAAATATATGCAATTTGGCTCTATTTATAATGATGAAGTCTAATCTGCACATGATTGTGGTTTAGACCATCTAATCCTATAATCATCTCCAGGTCCTTGCAGGTGTGATGACTTCTTTGTGGGCCTCTGGATCCACATGTCCTAACAGCTGTGCCGTTGCCTCTAGGTCTGTCATACAATTAGTCTTGTGATGAACTATGCAGGTTGCTTTATTGCTCTAGAGAACATTTTCATATGCTAGGCCTTGAACTTTAAGGAGTGTACATACATTATGTTCCATATGTCACTGTTCGGGATAGTTGATTAGAGTCTCAATTTTTAGAGTCTTGAAGTTCATCCTCTTTAGAATGAACCAAATAAAAATAATTATCCTTCTCTTCATTTTCTTTCAAAACAGATATTAGAAATTTTTGCATTATTTCTTAAAATGTGAATGACTGGAAACAAAAATTGCAGCAGCTTTGTAAACAGCTACTCTAGTGGTACTTTAATTTTTATAATAAATGACAATATCACAAAGTTTTGGTTAAAGTGGTATTCTATATCTCAAGGGAATTTAAAATGAGCTTTCACATTTTAAAAATAATCAATAAATTTTATAAAATTTTTTATTATAAAATAAATTTCATTTTATCAGTATTTAATATTCATATAGGTCATGAACTTTATTTTTTGACATAAAGCATCTCTTCATTTTCATGAAAGTCTATAATTTGTAAATTTTTCCCATACAGATTACTGTTTTTTAAAATACAAATTTCACTTTTTCTTGAGCCTTTAAATTTTTCTATAATGCTTTTGTGTCACTTAAGTGACAAATACTGTTATTTATGTGAAAAATACCATCACGTAGTTGTCATTTAAAAAGAAGAAAAACTACAGAGGCAATTTTCCTAAGCTGTAATACCATAAAAAAAAAATTAGGAAAACTAAAAATAGAAAAAGGTTTAAGGATAGTTACCTACCCATTAGATGGAAATTTGAAAATTAAAATTTAGTTTACTAAGATTTTAGTCTGCAGTCTTTGCTACAGAAATTTATACTAAATTATTACTGTAAGATTATTTGTTTTAATGCTTTAGAAAGGTCGTGACTTTAAACAGAGAGGTAATAGCCATAAAATTATTAGTAAAACATGTTTTCATAATCTCCAAATTATTTAAAACACAGTTTTACATTTCTTATGTGTTTAAAATGTGCTTAAATTAAAACATTTTTAATGAATTATGTAAAATACTGTTTTCTTAATAAAGCTGTTTAAAAGGTATTAAGTAAGATCAGAGGGCTTCCCTGGTAGCTCAGCTGGTAAAGAATCCCCCTGCAATGTGGGGGACCTGGGTTCGATCCCTGGGTTGGGAAGATGCCCTGAAGTAAAGAATGGCTACCCGCTCCAGTATTCTGGCCTGGAGAATTCCATGGACTGTATAGTCCATGGGGTCGCAAAGAGTCAGACATGACTGAGTGACTTTCACTTTCACTTCACTTTCAAATAAGATCAGATATGGACTACTTGCTTACACCACACTTGAAGTTATTGCTTAATAAGTTGGGGTAATATACTGCTATGATTTGAAAATAAATCCATTTTTTAAAAAAATTAGGAAATATGACTTCCTCTATAGTGCTTTTCTCTAATCCTATGACCTTTCCTTCGCTTGTCAGATAATGGATATTTTGAACATTTCTCTTCTTAGCAAAAGGTACAAAATGAAAAGGAAGGAAGTGCTATTTGGATACTGGTGGGCATGTGTGTCGAGGGGATACAGTCCTGAGTAGAGAGCTGTCTGCAGGGCAACAACTGGGAGAGCAGGGTATGGAACAGCTGCTCCTTCAGGTTCTCGACAAGGAGACTGCCCGAGGTGGACACAGGACAAAAGGATGAAGCGATGAAAACTTGGATGTCAAGCAGGAAAATGACTGCTGAACTCCTGAGCTTATACCTGACCTGTCTCAACACTGCATGGTGAGTCCGATCCAGCATATTTTCCAAGCTGCTGATGAACTACGCAGCGACCAAGAGGCTCACTGGCTGCATGCAGGACTGTCTGCATGTTTCGTATAATGACGACCAGCAGCCCTCTGGGAGGAGGAGGTCATGACTTCCTCTGTGTCTGCATCTGAGCTCCCCTCAGACACTGAGGCTATTAGACAGGAACAGAAGGGTCACTTTTAGGTAATGATTTCTAAATTATAAGTAAAGACGACTTCTATTTAATGGGTAGTGAAGAGGTCTGATCTTTAAATAAAGAAATGACTCCAATTCCTTTTCTTTAAAAAAGATAAATGCCTTTTCTATTCAAGGAAAAGTTATTAATAAATTAATATTTCCATAAAATGATGGTTTATTATATTTTTATTATAAAAATATGCTATTACAAAGATAAATGTAAGCACTATGTAATTTACCTATGATACAACTAGTGAATTACAGTTAAGAAAAAAAAATAAGTACAAAGCAGGCACTCTGGATGGATACTGACTATATGTCACCTAATATGTTACCTAGTAAAGGACTGTCTGAGCCACCAGGGAAGCCTAACACGCTAGAGTATTGTTGCTGTCATTGTTCAGTGCTAATTACATCACAATCTGCAGTAATAATGGTATCTCACATTTGAAAACTGTTGATAGTCTAAAGTGTAAACCTATGTTTTTTTCTTTTGATTTGCACAAAGAAACTTCCATTTGTAACCCTTATTTTACAAATAAAACTGAGCTTCCAAGAAGTTAAGTGACAAAGCTAAAGCTAGCAGCTCGAATGGGGCCAAAGGACTAAGATCCACATCTTCTAAGTTCACCTCTCACTTACTCTTTCTATTCCATAGTTACCTTCCATATAAAGACCAGCTCAAAACCTACTATTAGTTCAAATATTTAACCACTTGACAATTAGAGATATCACGTATATGTGGAATCTAAAAAAATGATACAAATGAACTTATTTACAAAACAAAAATAAGACAAACATAGGAAACAAACTAGTGAGTACCAAAAGGGAAAGGGGAGGGATGGATAAATTAGGAATTTGGCATTAATAGATATCCACTACTATATATAAAATAGATAAACAAGGACCTGCTGTACAGCACAGGAAACTCTATTCAATCTTGAAATAACCTATAAATGGAAAAGGATATGAAAAAGAACATATATATGCATATATATGCATATATATACGTATATATACGCATATATATGCATATATATACGTATATATATGCATATATATGCATATATATATATAGTGGTTGTTCAGTCGCTAAGTCATGTCTGACTCTTTGTCACCCCATGAACTGCAGCACGCGGGGCTTCCCTGTCCTTCACTATCTCTTGGAGTTTGCTCAAACTCCTATCTATTGAATCAGTGATGTTATCTAACCATCTCATTTTCTGCCGCCACTTGTCCTCCTGCCCTCAATCTTTTCCATCATCAGGGTCTTTTCCAGTGAATCAGCTCTTCCCATCAGGTGACCAAAGTACTGGAGCTTCAGCTTCGGCATCAGCCCTTCCAGTGAATATTCAGGGTTGATTTCCTTTACAATTGACTGGTTTGATCTCTTTGCTGTCCAGAGCACTCTCAAGAGTCTTCTCCAACATCACAATTTAAAAGCATCAGTTCTTCGGTGCTCAGCCTTCTTTATGGTCCAACTCTTACATCTGTACATGACCACTGGAAAAACCACAGCTTTGACTAGACAGACCTTTGTCAGCAAAGTGATGTCTCTGCTTTTTAATATGCTGTTTAGTTTTGTCATAGCTCTTCTTCCAAGGAGAAAGCATCTTTTAATTTTGTGGCTGTGATCACTGTCTGCAGTGATTTTGGAGCCCAAGAAAATAATCTCACTGTTTCCACTTTTTCCCTTTCTATTTGCTATGAAGTGATGGGACCGGATGCCATGATCTTAGTTTTTTGAATGTTGAGTTTTAAGTCAGCTTTTTCACTCTCCTCTTTCACCCTCAACAAGAGGCTCTTAGTTCCTCTTCGCTTTCTGCCATTAGAGAGTATGAACTGCATATCTGAGGTTCTCCCAGAAACCTTGATTCCAGCTTGTGATTCATCTAGCCTGGCATTTCACATGATGTACTCTGCATAGTAGTTAAATAAGCAGGGTGACAATATACAGCCTTGTTGTATTCCTTTCCCAATTTTGAACCAGTTAGTTGTTTCATGTAAAGTTCTAGCTGTTACTTCTTCACCTGCATACAGGTTTCTCAGGAGGCAGGTAAGGTGGTTTGGTATTCCCATCTCTTTAAGAATTTTCCAGTTTGTTGTGATCCACACAGTCAAAGGATTTAGTATAGTCAATGAAGTAGAAGTAGATTTTTTCCTGGAATTCCCTTGCTTTTTCTGGCAACAGTCCATTGTATATATATACCACATCTTCTTTATCCGTTCCTCTGTTGACAGACACTTAGGTTGCTTCCATGTGGGGGCTATTGTAAAGAGTGCTTCTATAAACATTGGGGTTCATGTGTATTTTTGAATTAGAGTTTTCTCTGGATATATGCCCAGGAATGGGATTGCAGGATCACATGGCAACTCCACTTTGAGGTTTTTGAGGAACCTCCATACTGTTTTCCAGTGGTTGTACCAATTTACATTCCCACCAATGGTGTAGGAAGGTTTCCTTTTTTTCCACATCCTCTCCAGCATTTGTTATCTGTAGACTTTTTAATGGTGGCCCATTTGAACAGTGTGAGGTGGTACTTCATTGTAGTTTTGATTTTCATTTCTCTAACAATTAGCGGGAGCTTCCCAGGTTGCGCGAGTACTAAATAATCTGCCTGCTAATGCAGGAAACACAAGAGAGGAAGGTTGGATTCCTGGGTTGGGAATATTCCCTGGAGAAGGAAATGGCAACTTGCTTCAGTATTCTTGCCTGGACATGTCATTCCTTGGACAGAGGAACCTGGCTGGCTACAGTCCATGGGGTTGTAAAGAGTCAGACACGACTGAGCACACACATGTGCATGCACGTACACACACACAGACACACACACACACACAAATTATCAAAGTTGAACATCTCATGTGACTTTTGAAGAGTCATGATTTTTTGACCCATGAGAGAAAAGCAGGTAGAAGGAGAGATGGGAGAGAGAGGGGTGATTAAACATCGGTGAGTGGAACATAGGAGGGACCTTTTGTGTTCAGGAAGTGACATGAAAATACAACCTTCAGGATATTTAGAGAAAGACAAATTGATTTTTTTTTTAATAGGAGGAGAGAGGAATTTTTAAAAAATAATGCTGCTGTGAGTTAAGAATTTTATCTCTAGTTCTCTGAGGACGACCACGGAAAAATTGAAATTACTTTTCTTTTAGCTTGCTGGATGTTTTCCTTTTAACATGGTATCCCACTAAGAGAGCTGTGAAGAGCTCACATTTATTTGGGTTGCATCATGGTTTCAGTGGTAGATAAAAATCATCACTCATAAAATTGATTAAAAGGAAAACTTGTTTTATGCATGTTACTGTAGAATCTGCAAGCATGTGTATGTCAGCTAGATTAACATTTAGGTGAAGAGCTTACTGTTATGAAAGAGGGAGTTACTCTTAAGGGAGCTGGTAACAAATTAAACAAGAAAGGAACTAAATGGGAACAAGTATATAAGAAACCTCTTGCCCCTAACATTTCTGTGCCCTAACCATTAGAAATAAAATAAATTATCCTTTGATAGAAATGCTTCTTGATATATATATATAATATCTTCATATCTGTTGAGTCAAAGAATAAATAAAATTTGATTACAATTATTTAGTGAAACCTTAAGATGATATCATTTTACAAATATAATCTGCATCCTCCATTGTTAATATTTATAAACAATCCATAAGTCACTAGAATATTCAGTTCAGTTCAGTTCAGTTCAGTCGCTCAGTCGTGTCCGACTCTTTGCGACCCCATGAATTGCA
This sequence comes from Giraffa tippelskirchi, assembly GCF_054371585.1. Lineage (NCBI taxonomy): Eukaryota > Metazoa > Chordata > Mammalia > Artiodactyla > Giraffidae > Giraffa > Giraffa tippelskirchi. The sequence goes on from NC_137285.1 coordinate 56,476,241, forward strand.
GCACGCCAGGCCTCTCTGTCCATCACCAACTGCCAGAGTCTACCCAAACCCATGTCCATCAAGTCGGTGATGCCATCCAACCATCTCATCCTCTGTCGTCCCCTTCTCCTCCCGCCCCCAATCCTACCCAGCATTAGGGTCTTTTCCAATGAGTCAACCCTTCGCATGAGGTGCCCAAAGTATTGGAGTTTCAGCTTCAACATCAGACCTTCCAATGAACACCCAGGATTGATCTCTTTTAGGATGGATTGATTGGATCTCCTTGCAGTCCAAGGGACTCTCAAGAGTCTTCTCCAACACCACAGTTCAAAAGCATCAATTCTTCGGCGCTCAGCTTTACTGGAATATTAGTATAAGTATTTTTCAGATACATTCTTTATTTGTGTTTTTCTATGGGATGCTGCTGATAAGGCTAGAGATTTGGGTTAACCATATATAAGAGCTAACATCAATGTTAGAAGCATTATAAGTTATTATAAAGATTCTGACATGTCTGCAAGCATAGACATTGCTACCGTTTTATATATGGAATAATTAAAAATAGTACAAGAATTTAGTACTATAAAATCAAATGAAGTATCAATATGGGGAATTTTCCTTTCAAAGGATAAGTTCTGCTTAATCAGTTCAGTTCAGTTCAGTCGCTCAGTCGTGTCTGACTCTTTGCGACCCCATGAATTGCAGCACGCCAGACCTCTCTGTCCATCACCAACTCCCGGAGTCCACCCAAACCCATGTCCATCGAGTCAGCAATGCCATCCAACCATCTCATCCTCTGTCATCCCCTTCTCCTCCTGCCCCCAATCCTTCCCAGCATTAGGGTCTTTTCCAATGAGTCAACTCTTCCCATGAGGTGGCCAAAGTATTGGAGTTTCAGCTTCAACATCAGTCCTTCCAATGAACACCCAGGACTGATCTCCTTTAGGATGGACTGGTTGGATCTCCTTGCAGTCCAAGGGACTCTCAAGAGTCTTCTCCAACACCACAGTTCAAAAGCATCAATTCTGCGGCGCTCAGCTTTCTTCACAGTCCAACTCTCACATCCATACATGACCACTGGAAAAACCATAGCCTTGACTAGACATACCTTTGTTGGCAGAGTAATGTCTCTGCTTTTAAATATGCTATCTAGGTTGGTCATAACCTTCCTTCCAAGCGTCTTTTAATTTCATGGCTGCAATCACCATCAGCAGTGATTTTGGAGCCCAAAACAACAAAGTCTGACACTGTTTGCACTGTTTCCCCATCTATTTCCCATGGAGTGATGGGATCAGATGCCATGATCTTACTTTTCTGAATGTTGAGCTTTAAGCTAACTTTTTCACTCTCCTCTTTCACTTTCATCAAGAGGCTCTTTAGTTCTTCTTCGCTTTCTGCCATAAGGGTGGTGTCGTCTGCATATCTCAGGTTATTGATATCTCTCCCGGCAATCTTGATTCCAGCTTGTGTTTCTTCCAGCCCTGCGTTTCTCATGATGTACTCTGCATATAAGTTAAATAAGCAAGGTGACAATATACAGCCTTGATGGACTCCTTTTCCTATTTGGAACCAGTCTGTTGTTCCATATCCAGTTCTAACTGTTGCTTCCTGACCTGCATACAGGTTTCTCAAGAGACAGGTCAGATGGTCTGGTATTCCCATATCTTTCAGAATTTTCCACAGTTTACTGTGATCCACACAGTCAAAGGCTTTGGCATAGTCAATAAAGCAGAAATAGATGTTTTTCTGGAACTCTCTTGCTTTTTCAATGATCCAGTGGATATTGGCAATTTGATCTCTGGTTCCTCTGCCTTTTCTAAAACTAGCATGTGAGATGAGTGCAATTGTGAGGTAGTTTGAGCATTCTTTGGCATTGCCTTTCTTTGGGACTGGAATGAAAACCGACCTTTTCCAGTCCTGTGGCCACTGCTGAGTTTTCCAGATTTGCTGGCATATCGAGTGCAGCACTTTCACAGCATCATCTTTCAGGATTGAAATAGCTCAACTGGAATTCCATCACCTCCACTAGCTTTAATAATCTGCTTAATAATGGGAAATAACCAAATAATGGGAAAAACTCAGTGAAAGTACTGAATACTGATCTAAGTTGATGTTCTTAAGATTAGGAAGTGGAATGGAGTATTTACAGAGAAAGAAAATTCATGCACAAAAACTACTTAGATAGGACCATCCTTTTTCTTAAAATAACTTTATGGTTGCAATGTTTGATTGTAGGAGTTGGGCCAAATTTGTATAAGGTCTTGACTGTGATTTTTGCTAAAATATTTTCCTCTTGAGATCTTAGGACTTCATAAGATACATTTATTTTCTAAAATTAAGAATTTACTCTACTTGGAAATTTTCAGGTGGAAATTGACAATGGTCGAAGGGAATTACTACTTCTTTCCTCAGCACCTGATGTACATTGGTAGCTTTCTTCTCTTTTAAATGTCAAGGTTTCTATGATCTTCTACACAGGTTTATTATAGGAACCATCACTTCTCTTCACCAAATGGACTTTCCCCAATAGTAGGTCGGAGAAGGCAATGGCAACCCACTCCAGTACTCTTGCCTGGAAAATCCCATGGACGGAGGAGCCTGGTAGGCTACAGTCCATGGGGTCGCTAAGAGACGGACACGACTGAGCGACTTCACTTTCACTTTAAAGCCTTTAAATCAAGATCAAAATCAGCAAAATTTCAGAGTCCCTTCTTTTTCACATCATGAGAACCATTAATTAGGGATATTTACATGTGACAGGTTCTTCTAAGTCAAGATTCTTTGGGAAAAAAAATCACATAAAAATCTTTAAACAGATGGACAACATTTTGGAAAGGAGAAGAAATTTCTGAGAGATAGTAGTTGAATATAGGGGAAAAATACTGAAAATCTGAAAATATCCCAATATAAATTTAAAATATGAGTGAGAGAATAAAAAGAGTGTATGGAGTTGATGATAAGAATTCATGATAGACTGAATGCAAGAAGGCAAAGGCTAAAGTGAAGGGAGCACATTCTCAGTGTGAGGATGGTCAGGTCCAGCATCTGCATGCTGTCTCTGCCACAAGGTGCTCAGTCAACAACTGTGAGTGAATTAAGGACATCATGTCACCAGCCTCATCTAAGTCATCAAATATTGCTTAAAAAATGAGCTTCACATTCCCCAGCAAAGCATTTAAGACTCTCCAATCTTCCAACAGATTAAAAAATATGATCTTGGAATTAGAATGAATTTCTAATTCTTAAAAAAATGGTATTTGGAATGAGTGGTCCAGAAAGAATGTCCAGAAGAATGTCCAGAAATCATATAAGAAGAAACTGATAAATTTGGCCACATACATATCTAAAAGCTCGGGATGAAAGAATTTCATAATAAGGTACAAAAACAATGGCCTGTACTTATGGCTGATTCACTTTGTTGTATGGCAGAAAGTAACACAACATTGTAAAGAAATTATCCTCCAATTGACAAAAAAAATACCTTAAAAAATGGCCCGGAAAAACATTCACAACACATATTAACTATATGTCTAAATACTTAAAATACAAACAGCTCCTGAGAAAGCAGGCACTTTGACTTATTGCTATTGTTATATGACTATAAATTTGTGAAGTGTCTTTGAAGTGAAGATCATAAGTAAAAATAAATTTATGTTTAAATTCACCTTCTCTCTGACTCAGCATTTCCACCTGTAGGAATTTACTCTGTAGATCATCTCTCACTTCAGCACAAAGCTGTTCACTGCTATACTCTGTGATAAAAACTTATGGTGGGAATGCAAACTGGTACAGCCACTATAGAGGACAGTGAGGATATTCCTTAAAAAACTGGAAATAGAGCTGTCATATGACCCAGCAATCCCAGTGCTGGGCAAACACACTGAGGAAACCAGAATTGAAAGAGACACGTGTACCCCAATGTTCATCGCAGCACTGTTTACAATAGCCAGGACATGAAAGCAACCTAGATGCCCATCGGCAGACGAATGGATAAGGAAGTTGTGGTACATATACACAATGAAATGTTATTTAGCTATAAAAAAGAACACATTTGAGTCAGTTCTAACGAGATGGATGAACCTGGAGCCTATCATACAGAGTGAAGTTAAGTCAGAAAGAAACACCAATACAGTATATTAAAGCAATATATATGGAATTTAGAAAGATGGTAATAACGATCCTATATGCAAGGCAGCAAAAGAGACACAGATGTAAAGAACAGACTTTTGGACTATGTGTATGGTTTTTGCCATACATCGCAAAAACCACTACAATATTGTAAAGTAACTAAAATGAATAAGTTAATTAAAAAAAAACTGATTGGAAATAACCTAAATGCCCACCAATAGGAGATGGTTAAATCCCTTATAGTATAGCTATACCATTGGATACCATGAGTCCTTTTTAAAATGAGACCTGTCTAGATATGCATTAGTATGGAGGAAGTTAATTCAGGAGGCAGAACAGTGTGTATAAAAACTTACTATTTTGTAAACAACAAAATGGACACACATATATGTGTACTTATATGCCAGGCATATACATGAAAATTTTTGGCAGGATATACCAGAAACTTGTAATTATAACTGCCTTTGAGAAAACTGTGAGACTGAGTATAGGGGTATAAGGAAGATTTATTTTCACTGTAAACACTATGGTATTGTTTGTATTTATTTTGTCATGCACTTGCATTGTGATGAGGTGGGCGGAATATCTTTAAGCTAGTTTTCACTTAATTTTCCAGCTTGATCTCCTACTGTATTCTACCTTGCACATAACAATTCAATGCTTCTCAAACCTTCTCAAACGTTCATGTTGAGTGTGTGTGAATGAGTGTGTGTCTAATATTCCATTATCCATGACTCTCACACTTTCTGCCTGTAGCTATCCCATCCCTCAAAAGTTCTTCTGTGCAACCCTCTTGATTTTCAGTATTGGAACTAAATGCATACTTTTCTCTGAATTCAGAAACCCCCTGTCCATCCTGTTTTGAATTATAGTTGTTTACAAGTTGGTCACCCTCATTAAATTAGCTCCTACAGGGAAATGTGCACCTTGTTGGCTTCTGTGCTCCCGAAAGTATCTGGAACACAACAGCCTTGCTGAATGCATATCATTAACTAAAAAATATTAAGCAGAAGAGTCAACTAGGAAAACCCAAGTTTCCTATGATGATCCAATTTTAAGGACAATAAAGAATGTTTCTAGCCCAATTATAGGAATGCTACACAGCATGTATATCTAAAAGAGCCAGTAAGAGCTCCTTAAAGCTGAAAACAAAGCCAATACTCCATGTCAAGTAGGATTATTACCTGAGATGTAAACAAAATTAAATATGAAGCTACACTTGAAATGTATTAGAGGTAAGAGAAGAATGGGAGAAAAATGACTTCTGTTATAGAAAAGATAGCTCTTGACATTTTTTTGTGTGTCAAACACAGCAAGCCTGATCATAAAATAGGCAAACAGTGATTTTTATCATGAAACAGGCTACTTCTCAGATTGGGACAAGCGATGTCTTCCCCATTTGTTGCCCTCTCCCTTAACTCCCACAAATGAAAAGTCCACAACAGTGGAATTCAATCTGTTGCTTATTAACCACAGTTTTCTCTAAGAAAAATGTCCCAAATCACATCATAAGTTTATTATAATTTTTTTTACTGTATACTTTTTGCTGTAATTTAAATCCATTTCCTCTTGTCTTTGGTGCTATGGGAGTGGAGGGTCCCATTATTCTATATATTTAACTCCATCAGTAAAACCAATTTTTAATGCTTCTAGAATATTGCTATTCTGCTTTAGTCTCTATAAACAGGTACACTGACATCAGGCCCATCTCATTCCTGTTGGCCTTATAAAAACATACAATAAAACAAATATAATAAAATAAAAATTAAAAGTGGCAGTGATGAAAAGTATCCTTGAACTTACTGCTAATGCTGTTTCATACTCTCCAGCAGCCAAGTGTGCTAAGCCCAAGTAATAGGAAGCCTCTCCTTCCATCTTTTTGTCATTTCCTAAAACAAAAATGTAGAAAAAATATTATGGTATTGAAGAAATTGGCTTACTACCACAAACAGAATCTCTGCTTTTCAAGACAGTGGAAAGTTATTATAACAAAGTATACAGATTTACATCAACAACCCCTGAAGCCTAGCTGTGTACTGATCAAAAAGGCTGACATTAATATAATTTACCTGGGTCACAGATATTGGAGCAAGGTGTATTAGCAATATAATTATGATCTGTTTCCTCTGTGTACAAAATCCAGTCTTAGCATTTTGACATCCATATATAATTTCTATACCAGTCACCCATGTAAGGGCTTCCCAGGTGGGGTTAGTGGTAAAGAACCTGCCTACCAATGCAGGAGACATAAGAGGCACGGGTTTGATCCGTGGGTAGGGAAAATCCCCTGGAGGAGGGCATGCAACCCATTCCAGTATTTTTGCTTGGGGAATCCCATTGACAGAGGAGTCTGGCAGTCCGGAGGGTCGCCAAGAGTCAGACATGACGAAAGCAACTTAGTATGCATGCACCACCATGTAAAACCTACAGCCATTCGCCAGAGCTGTGACTACATACATGAAATAATTGATAAAGAGTATCAGCCTTACTTGGTGCACAAATACACACACACACACACAGACTGGCATTCAGCTATGTCTCCAATAGGGCAGATAATTAGCAAATTAAGGAATTACTGCCTTGACTAGGTTTACTTGTAAAGTTATTGCTTAAAACTTGGGTGAGAATGCCAGAGCTTGGTTTCTTGGTATAAAGTTCCATGCATATTTTGAAATCCAAACACATTTTCCCTTGCTAGTGACTTTTCACCATCTTTTCACAAGGAATTTAGCCTTTCTAATTTTTGTAGGATGTGCTTTATTCCAGGCATTATCAAATTTTTCTTCCCCAAATATGTAAACATGTAGCATGTGCTTCAACAAGACATATATCACACTGTCTAATAAATAGATAATTTACTAACATTTAATAAACAAAATTTAACGTGTAAATCTAATATACTTGCAAGAATCATGGGAGGTTCTTATTTTAAAAAATAATACTATTCTCTTTTACTTTTGGAAGTCTTTGCCTTTTAATGTTACCTAACTCCTGGGTAATGCAAATGCTGACAGATCTACCCTCATTTTTTGTCTTTGGAAAGTAAAGATCCTTAGATTTCTGCACTCCGCCTTCCCACCGTGATGGATTTCCACAGGAGCTAGCAATTCTCTACACTGCACACATGCTCAGCACTCACTGAATTACCTCTTGTGAAGCAGTGGCTCAATTGGAAGGCTGCAAGGAAACAGGACAGCAGATGCCAGTGACGGTGTATTTTTTCTTCTCTGACAATTTCATCAATTGCAGAGAATTATACCCTCAAGATCTCGCTTCAGCAGAGTTGATGATGCTAGCGATTCAGTCTGGGAAATCTGAACTCATAATTCAGCTGGGTCCTCACTTTTTCTCTGCTATAGGCTTATGACTGCTGGGGAGAAAGGTGGGACTAGGGAAGGAAAAGAAGGGGTAGAAGGAAGAGACTATGGTGGGAAGTTGCCTCTTTGATAATTAAAGTTGATTACTTGAGACTTGTACTTGCTGTGTTAAATGGTGTAAAGCAGTGATAACTGCATGTTTACATACAGGGTCATTATTTGCATTAAACTTTATGTAAAAAGCAACCCAGAAAAGTAGGAAACAAAATCCATTCCTGTAGACAGAAAGATTTTGAAACAGCTAATTGAAATAGATCACACCAAATAATAGTTTTAAAATAGGATTTAAGTATAAGAACTTCCTGTTTACTAATTGAGATGAAGTTAAGATAAACTGAAAGTAATAAAATAACAAAGGAAAATGCAGTACAGTTGAGTGACACACTCAACACTCACTCAACTGTGACATACAAAAGATAAAAGGGTCAAATATTATTTATATTGTGTTGTTTACCTGAGTGGGTTAAATTTATATTAGCCATGCTAGCCAAGTCAATAATTGTTTATCTTACAGAAATTAATATGTTTTTATTTTCAAAACTAAATTGTTCATCTTACACTAGTATTTTACTAGAGAATCTAAAGAGGAAGTCATCCCAGGTGGAATAATGGACAGAGACAATGTTCTTGGGAGTAACTCAAATGTTTTATTAAAATGTTCCCTAAAACTTCCTTTTGTTATTTGGCTAACACATATTCACTCATTCATCTATTCAGTGCTTATTTATTAGGACCATCCTGTACAAGGTAGAAGGGGGCAACAGAGGATGAGATGGTTGGATGGCATCATGGACTCAATGGACATGAGTTTGAGCAAACTCCAGGAGACAGCGAAGGACAGGGAAGGCTGGGGTGCTGCAGTCCATGGGGTCGCAAAGAGTCAGACACGACTGAGTGACTGAAAAACAAATACCAGACACAACTCTCAGCGCTTGGGATCCATCAGTACATTAACCAGACAAATTCCCTGTCCTTGGGGAGTTTATATTTTAGAGAAATAAAAGAAAAAGAAAATTGAAAATAAACATAATAAATTATATGGTAAGTTTCAGGGTGATAAGTATTTTAGGGGAAAAAATTAAGCAGGTTAAGCAGATTTGAGAATGCTAAGTAGGGGTACAAAGGAAAAAGCAGGTTTCAATATTCAATACAGTTGTCAGGGTAGTAGATATCACTGAGGAGATGGTATCCACAAGAAAATGAAATTAAAGATAACAGAAACATTTGAGAAACTCACAACTACGTGGAAATTAAACACACTTCTAAATAATCATTGGATCAAAGAAGAAATGAGAAGGTAAACTAGAAAATACTTTGAGATGAATGGAAATGAAAATACAAAACCCCAAAACTTGTGGGATTCAGCTAAAGCAGAGCATAGAGGGATATGTACAGCTATAAATGCCTGTTTTTTAAAAAAAGGAAACATCTTTTCACTTTACAAAAGTAGAAAAAGAAGAACTAATTAAACTTAAAGCAAACAGAAGGAAATAATAAAAGACTAGAGAGAAAATAAGTGAAATAGAGAATAGAAAAAAAAAGAGGCTATCAACAAAACCAAAAGTTGGTTCATTGAAAAAGTCAACAAAATTGACAGACCTTTAAGCTAGACTGAACAAGGAAAAAAAGAAAATCCTCAAATTATGAAAATCAGGAATGAATGAGGGAAATCACCACAGTTCTTACAGAGATAAAAATAATATTATAAAGGAATATTATGGATGATGGTATACCAACAAATTAGATACAGTTGATAAAATGGAAAAACAGAAAGACACAAACTACTGAAACTGACTCAAGAAGAGATGGAAAATACGAATAGATTCACAATAAGTAAAGAACTTAAATTAGAAATCAAGTACTTTCCACAAAAGAAGCCCAGATAGCTTCAATGATGAAGTCTACCGAATATTAAAAATACAATCAACACCAATTCTTTACAGACTCCTCCAAAAACTAAGAGAAAACACTTCCCAAATCATTCTATGAAGCCACTATTATTTTGACATCAAAGTACACCACAAGAAAAGAAAACTACAAGCCAACATCCATCATAAATATAGACAATTCCCAACAATTACTAGCAAAGCCAATCCAGGAGTATATAAAAATGATTAAACACCAGGATCAAGCTGGATTTATCCCAGGAATTTAGGATTGATTCAACATGTACAAATCAACCCATATAATATACTATTTTTAATAGAAAGGACAAACCACATTTTCATCTCAATAGATTCAGAAAAAGACATTTCACAAAATCCAACCCTTTTTTATGATTTAAAAAAAAACCCTCAACAAATTCAGAATAGAGGGGAACTTCCTCAACTTGTTAAAAAAAGTATCTACAAAAACCCCCACAGCTAACATTAAACTTAATGGTGAAAGACTGACAGCTTTTGTCCTAAGATCAGGAAGAAGACAAAGATGGCCTCTGACACCAGCCCTCACATTTATGGTCAATTAAATTTATCAACAGTCCCAAGACAAGACTGAGAAAGAAGAGCATTTTCAACAACTAGTACTTGGGCAACTGGATACCCACATGCAAAACATGAAGCTGGACCCTCTTGACACACACACACACACACACACACACACACACACACACACCCCTAAATATAGGACTTAGAACTATGAAACTCTTAGAATAAAATATAGAAGTAAATCTTCATGACTTTGGATTAGTGAAAACCTTCATAGTTATGATAGCAAAAGCACAAACAACAGAAGAAGGAATACATTACTTTGGGCTTTATCAAATTAAAAACTTGGGCCTCAGTGGATATCATCAGAAAGGGAAAAGAAAACCCAGTGTTTTCAAATCACAAATCTGATGAAGGACCTGCTCTAGAATATTCGAGGATTCTTATAACTCAATAATAAAAAGAAAAATAACCCAATTAAAAATGGGCAAAGGAACTGAGTACACATTTCTGCAAAAAAGATAAACAAATGGACAGTGAGCACACCAAGCGATGTTCAACGTCATTAACCAACAGGGATGTGCAAAATAAATTCAGAGAGATATCACTTTATACCTATTAAAGATGACTGTAATAAAAAGAGCAACAAGTGCTGGTGAGGAGGTGGCTAAAGTGAAACCCTTTATACATGGTTGATGGGAATGTAAAACAGTTCAGTGACTTGGGAAAACTCTTTGCCAGTTCCTCAGTAAGTTAATCCTGAATATTCATTGGAAGGACCAATGCTGAAGCTGAAGCTCCAATACTTTGGCCAACTGATATGAAGAGCTGACTCATTAGAAAAGGCCCTGATCCTGGAAAAGATTGAAGGCAGGAGGAGAAAAGGATGACAGAGGACGAGATGGTTGGATGGCAGCACTGACTCACTGGACATGAGTTTGAGCAAGCTCTGGGAGATGGTGAAAGACAGGGAAGCCTGGCGTGCTGCAGTCCATGGGGTCATAAAGAGTCAGGCATAACTGAGCCACTGAACAAGAACAACAACAATAAGTTAATCATAGTTATATGACCCATGAATTCCACAACTAGGTATATACCCAGAGGAACTGAAAACATGTACACAAATGTTTAGAGTAGCATTATTCATAATAGACAAAAGGTGGGAACAACATAAATGTCCATCAACTGATGAATGGATAAAGAAAATGTGATAATAATCATACAATAGTGTATTATTTGGCCATAAATATGAATGAAGTAGTGATATATGCTACAAGATGAATAAACTTTGAAAACATGATGCTAAGTGAAAGAAGCTAGACACAAAAGATCATACATAGTATAATTCCATTTGTGTGAACTCTCCAGAAGAAGTAAGTGCACAGGGACAGAAAGAAGATGAATAGTCACTAGGGGACAGGGGAAGAAAGTTGTGGGCATGACTTCTAGTGAGTATGGCATTAGTGTTGATGTTTGTACAACTTTGTGAATTTACTAAAGACCAATGATGACTGAAATATGAAAACAATAGAATACTAGAGTCATGAGACCACTGTATGGCTGATGCTATACTTGTGCATTACACGAAGGCGCCCTAACAAAGGAGCTGGTGCACTATGGGTATCGGTCCTCTTCAAATACAATGTAATCCAGTGTGGGAGGCAAGGCATGCAATCATCAGCTTGCTGCTTCAGGCTCCCTGACCAAAGTAGAAGGCAACAAGAAGGGACGATTTGTTCCAGAGCATTTCAGCAGTTGTCAGAGCTCTGTGATATACTGTGCCATCTTTTAACTTGTGTTCTTTCTTATATGAAAAATATGGGCATAAATATTTATTGGTTTCAAAAGATACTCAAAATTATTTCAGCATAAGAAGTTGGTTTTCGCCTATTCTCTTTATCTGTCCTTTGGAAAGTGAGAGATGCTTTCATAAAGGAGACTGCTTGGCAGGCTCTGACTATTGGAAGAGACTCTAAGAACTTTGCTTTCTTTGTGAATTACCTTAGAATTTAGCAAATGTGAACCTAAAGTGAAATACCTTTTCCTAACTGATAACATTAACTTACATTAAAATTCCACATAACTTTTCGCATGACTAAAGTTAGCTACTGAAACTGATCTAAGAGCTAACTATTCATGTCAGTGTTTACCCCTTTGGGGAAGGTACTTGATCACCATTCATTCAAAAGCAGTTCATTTGCTGGGATACATCTTTCAATGTTATATTTATTTCAACTAATAATATTTTTAAAAAGTAACAGAGAGAATAAGCTAAGATTTTACTTTCGCTCTTTGAAAAATTAAAATCAAACCCAGAAAATCAGCCCTGTTTACTCCAAATAAGCCATTTGTTACTCAGTAAACCAACTGATTCAATATAAACACAAGCTAATGAACTTTGGTTCAAGGGCATAACTTCCATCTTTTCCTCCTTCATGAAAGGGCTACTCTATTAATAAATTACTCTGAGGTAATTTATTTTACTTTGCATCTCACAAAGTAAAAGCTTATGAGTGTATGTTCCAAATTTTTCTTTATATTTTATACATATGCAAATGATATAGAACATCAAGCATGTGATCAGCTCTCACAAAAGCATTTTCATTGCTGTGAGTGTGCATATGAATCACCTGGGGATCTTGCAAACCTACAGATCCCGATGCAGTCGGTCTGGGGTGGGGACAGAGATGCTGCGTTTCTTACAAGCTTCCAGGTGATGCTGATGCTGTGTGTCCAAAGGCCACACACTTTGACAGGCAAGGGTCTAAAATATATTAAACCTCATCTTCCTGTTACTCCTAACTTAATATCCATCATACATTTCCTATTACCTGACAAAAGGGAATTTACAAACAGTGAAAGGTCTCTCAGATTTTAAGAAATATATGACTTTAAGCATGCACATGTGTGTGTGCACACATGCACGCACACACACACATACATACACACACACCCTTAACTTTTGCAAATGACCTTACCTTCTCATTATGGGTTTATTGGTTTATCACATTACTCCCAGAGGGTTGCAATTTTGGAGATAAAGCTTTCAAGAAACTAATGGATTTCTTGTTGTCAGCACTAAGCCCCTCTGTTTTACAGTGAAACTTGAAAGTATATTGATGGCATTCGTCTCTGCATTTCATAGGAAATAATCACCCAAACACTTGACGGGTTTTACCTCCCTCTTGGGAGAAGCAGCGTCTGCCCATTAAAGGCAGCAGTGTGAGAGTGCTCTTTTCCACCCACCTTCTTTGGCTATTTCACAAGCTTTTATTAGAATTCTGATGGCCTGTTTGTATTCTTTATTTTCCAGCATTTTGTCTGAGAGTAATCTGTAGGTCCTCAGGAGACTCTCGCAGGCCAACAAGTTGAGAACACGGCCTGTCTCATCCTTCCATATCCGCCCTTGCGTCAATTGATGGAAGGCTTCATAATGCTCCGCAGCTTCCAGAAACTGACCTGAGGAATAAAAGCCATTCATAAATACCAACCACAGACCAGAACACAGCTTCAAATATTTTGAATACTTCTTGTGCTTTACTATTAAAGTGGGATGAAGGAGGGTGGAACCATGGAATGCATTCAAGTCTTTCTAAGGCTGAAGAGGACTTCAGCTGACTGAAAGGAGCTATCTCAATATGGATCTGAGATTCAGCACTGATTTTTTTAAATTAATTCATTTATTTTAATTGGAGGCTAATTACAATATTGTGGTGGCTTTTGCCATACATTGACATGAATCAGCCATGGGTGTACATATGACCCCCATCCTGAACCTCCCCCCAACTCCCTCCCCATCCCATCCCTCAGGGTTGTCCCAGTGCACCAGCTTTGAGTGTCCTGTTTCATGCATTGAACTTGGACTGCTGATCTATTTCACATATGATAATATACATGTTTCAATGCTATTCTCTCAAATCATCCCACCCTCACCTTCTCCCACAGAGTCCAAAAGTCTGTTCTTATATCTGTGTCTCTTTTGCTGTCTCGCATATAGGGTTATCGTTACCGTCTTTCTAAATGCATTAATATACTGCATTGGTGCTTTTCTTTCTGACTTACTTTGCTCTGTATAATAGGCTCCAGTTTCATCCACCTCATTAGAACTGATTCAAATGAGTTCTTTTTAATAGTCCAGTGATATTCCATTGTGTATATGTACCACAGCTTTCTTACCCATTCGTCTGCCGATGGACATCTAGGTTGCTTCCATGTCCTAGCTATTGCAAACAGTCAGCACTGATTTTGGACAGACACTTGTTAAAGGGATACACTTGGGCTAGTAGAAATTAATGAGAATTGAATATGTTTAAAGATGGTGTGAATGTTAAGTAATAATTACTAACAAGAATCATATTAGCTAACATTTATTTACTCAACATTATGCATGCGAGGAATGGTTGTTGTGTACTATATATGCATTTCTCATTTAATCATCAAAAGAGTCCTATAGAATATAGATTTGTTATGATTCCATTTTACAGAAGAAAAGACTGAGGTTAAGAATTTTGCCCATGGGCTTCCCTGGTGGCTCAGTGGTAAAGCATTCACTTGCCAATGCAGGAGACATGAGTTTGATCCCTGACCCGGGAATACTCCACATGCTGTGGAGCAACTGGGTCTGTGGGCCACAGCTATCGAGTCTGTGCTCTAGAGCCTGGGAATCACAAGAGCCTGGGAATCTAGAGCCTGCTGAGCCCATGTGCCACAACCCCTGAAGCCTGAGCACCCTAGAGATGCGTGCTCCACAAGAGAACCCATCGCAATGAGAAGCCCAAGCACTTCACCTAGAGGGTAGCCCCTGTTTGCTGCAACTAGAGAAAATCCCATGCAGCAACAAAGACCCCGCACAGCTAAAAAAAAATAAAAATAATAAATAAATAAATAAATAATTGATTTAAAAAAATGATTTTGCCCAAGATTGCACGGCCTGTGGCTTAGCAGATCTGGGCAGTCTGATTCCAGAGCCCATGTTCTAAACCCCTCTGCTGTCCTGTTATACCAGTAAAGCAGCAATTCTTCATTCTCAATAACTGAGGTATCTTGAGAGAGGGTGCATTTGCTACATATTTCAAATTTAAATATTATGGAGCTTTAAACTACTTCTGAAAGTCTGAACTTTCCAAGGAGACTTTGTATACTCGGCTTAATTTTACATAATAAAAGGTAAAAACTGCCCTTCTGAATTATATTTTATAATATAGTTGAAAATAAGTCTTCTCAAAGCCAAAACTCTAACTTAAAGTCATTTGATTCCTCAAAATGTGAGCAAGCACATTTCTGGAAGGGTAGATTGTAGTTCCCCGCTATAAGACTGTAGTTCACTCGTGAATTGACCTGTAGAAATGCGCACAAAATCCTGTAATATAAATATTCTGTTATGGTATTGGAGTTACTTAATTGAAATTAACTGAAAAAGCACTCACATCTAGATATTCCAATAATAGTATTTAAGAGTATCTGTAGGCTCCAAGTCGAGTCTGAGTTCCTATACCACTTTTGCCATTTCTGCTGTTTGCATGCATGCATGCTAAGTCACTTCAGTTGTGTTCAACTCTATGTGACCCAATGGATCATAGCTCACCAGGCTCCTCTGTCCGTGGGATTCTCCAAGCAAGACTACTAGAGTGGATTGCCATGCTCTCTTCCAGGGTATCTTCCTGACCCAGGGATCGAACTTGCATCTCTTAACGTCTACCTGCACTGGCAGGTAGGTTCTTTACCACTAGCACCACCTGGGAAGCCCTTCTGCTGTTTGGCCTCAGGCTAATTACTACCCTCTCTGTGCCCAAATTTAAGGCTTCTGCAAACAAGATTATAGTGTAACTATTCAAGGTGTTATTGTGAGAAATGAATTAATATGTGTTCAATATCTGATAAACATAGCTACTGTTACCAGTTGGCATAGTGATAATATTTTTTAAAAATCCACAGGCCAAATGAAATATAACCACTATTTATTTTTCTTTTAAGTACAACATATTCTTCCAACAAAATATGTAGTTGAGTCCTGATGAATATATTATGACTGATTTAAGGACCCTACGTAGGACATATTAGGCTCAATTTCCTTAAAAAAGATGCATGATTAGAGGTGTTAACTAACCCTATAGTCAGAATCATTTTGCAACATGTAACTGTATCAAATCAACATATTGTACACATTAATCCTATATTATATGTCAGTTACATCTCAATAAAGCTATAAAAATACACAATGGGAAAAAAGATGCATTGCACATTACAGGTTGAACACTCCCCTGCTATGACTATTGCATATAATTTCTTCTGACTGACTCACTAGAAAAGACCCTGATGCTGGGAAAGATTGAAGGCAGGAGAAGAAGGGGACGACAGAGGATGAGATGGTTGGATGGCATCACTGACTCAATGGACATGAATTTGGGTAGACTCCGGGAGTTGCTGATGGACAGGGAAGCCTGGCGTGCTGCAGTCCATGAGGTCGCAAGGAGTCAGACACGACTGAGTGACTGAACTGAACTGATGTTTGCATTGAATTTGTTATCAAAATAAATATCAAAATGCACATATGAAGAAGTAGTATTTTCAAAGAAACACAACAGAGATATATAATCAGGAAATGAGCTGTACAAAAACTCAATGAAGACATGACCAGTCTGAGCCCCTTGCAGAAGGAGGGTGTATCAGCAAAGAAATGTGGGAGGGGGTGGCTTCTGATGCTGAGCTGTTTATAAACTTGTATTATGAAATTTTCACATGATAAAAGACTACAAAGCCATAAATATGATACTACAGAAGAATATTTGATTATATGGCAGGTGCTTATGGTAAGTGAAAATACTGAAAATCATCAGAAAATATTTACAAAGCAGCATCAGTGTTATATGGGTGATGAGTGGTTTGTTTTCTGTTTTTCTTTCTGATTACTGGCATTTGCTACTGTTTCTAGCATCAAAATATGTTCAGGGTATTAAAAGAAACATGTAATAGGAGCTATTTTAACATAATGCCCAGTTCTTTTTCATTTTGATACAAATACTCAAGGTTGAAGTTTCCTGTTCTGTCTTTACATCTAACTGACAAATTTTCTCTTACCTCCCACAAAAGCTGGCACAGTTTTTCACCCCTATCCTCCTGCACCACTCAGGAGAAACACCTTTCCCCAAATACCCATGACTCGCATTTCTTTTTTAAAACTCGAATGGAGCATTGACATATATGTGTGTTATGCTTCCTCTGTTAACTATATTTCTGCCTGTGAAGTATAGCTCTGTATCCCTGGAAAGATTGTATATGAGAGTTCTTTTTTTTTCATCCAGCATCCATCTATTCATAAAGTATGGATACATATTTCTCTTTGGTCATGTGAACAGGGATGGATGTATACAGGGAACTGTGAATAAACCAGAGAATTCCAAAAAAAAAAATTGGGGACTATAAAGGAGACTAAGAAGGGCCTGACAGCATCTGTGGTCGCACACAGTAACCATATGGAAAGAGGGTTCAAGGGTGTGTTATACAATAACAGATTCACTAAGAATTCCAGAAGGACAGCCAGGAGAGGAAGCTCTCGGTAACTCAACTAATTATAATGAGATGCAAATGATGCATAATGATGTAGACAGTATGTGAGAAGTGATAACTGGGTCCAAGATTTGATCCACATCAGGCAGAAAGGGGAAGTAAGGGGAAGGGAGGGGGAAAGTGGGGAAAGGAGATGTTGAGGAAATGGGGAGGCGGATGAAGATGGGGAAGGCAGGGGAAAGGTGGAGACTGTGTCTCAGTATTCCAAACTAGCCAGACTTCCCTCCCAGTTACTGATGTCATCAGATTTCCTGCACAGGCTGTCTATGCAGAAATGAAATAAGAGAGGTTCTTGGGACATTGGTTTCAGTTGACCAGTATGGAAGGGGGCCTTGGAATGATTGAGAAGTAGACTTTTCAGTTGAGTTTGATTTTTGATTAAGTAGTGGGGACTAGTATCAGTGTACTGCCTAGCTGATAATTACCAGCCAAAGTTACACTCTTATGTACTTGGGTTCTGCTATTAGAAAGGAGCCTAGGCCAAGATACTCAGTAAAAGGTACAGAGAACTACTGTTTCTCAAAGAGTGATGGCTGCTAGTCGAAAAAGGTTTTTTCCCCTCATACATTATCCTGTTTAATCTTTCAGAACAGGTGCGATAAATATGATTTTTATTTTTACACCAAAAAGGACACTAAGGCTCACAAACATTAAATGACTCATATTGCTAAAAGATGATGTTTAAGATTTAAATCCAGGCTCACCAAACGACCCATAGAGCTTGGTTCTACCATATCAGAACAAGTCAGAAAACTTAGATGGAGTAAGTTAGATTGTTGGGACATAAATTTCTCAAGTTAAAACAATGCTGGAGTTACATTCTGGATGTTACATGCTGGAGTTTCTAGTATCTTCCAGGTCTATAACTCTGTGCCCCTATTCAGGTAGCCACAAGAACTTCCGACATGAACAAACAGACACTACATACTGATGTGCTTTTCAGTGCTCTCCCTGAGGGAGTCTAATGTACAACCAGCTCTGTAGTCCGCATCTAAATTCTCTACTTTAACCTAAACTGTGAGGTGACATCCATGGGGTGAGGGTACCTAGGATGTCACATACATAGTCCCAACCTGTGATCACATCCAGCTACTCATGGCTTTATGTCTGCTTCCTCAACCACTTTGCCACAGAAGAGGTCCCAGGGGGTTCTGATCAGCTGTTTATTTATTTTTAAATTTTTATTGAGCACAGTTCATTTATAATGTTGTGATAGTTTCAGGTGTAAGGCACAGGAAATCAGTTATTCATATACATATATCCATTCTTTCTTAGATTCTCTTTCAATATAGTTTATTTTGAGCATTGAATTCCCTGTGCTATACAGTAGGTCCTCATTAGTTCTCTATTTTATATATAGTAGTGATCAGCACTGTTTTAAACCAAGGTGCATACAAAAAGGAAGAGAAGTTGTCCAGCCCTTCTCGAATGTAGGGAATCATTTCTAAAGTTATCCAGCTGCAAATGGGAGAGTAAGTAAGCCAGCAAGGACTTGATCCAAATAATCATAAGCACAGAAATGACCTGGCTGTAATTTCTAAAGGCTGGTAAGAATTTGAAAGTACATATTATGATATGGTATAATATATGATTTAAAAATATTAAAATGTCTATGAAGGGAGCATATTAATTTAAATAGGAAAATATTTTCCTTTAAGCATGACTAACAATGTTATCATTTCCATCCAATTTATATTTCCAGTGGTGAACAGGACTTTAAAGATTTTCTTACTTTATGAGTAAAGACTCATATTAATATCAATTAGATATTTATTAGGACATAATGCATCCTGTTTTTATCTAAAAATTCTAAATTTAATATACCTGAGAGAAATAGTATAAAAGGTCATCAATCCAGTGATTATTTTGACAAAGCTAAATGTATAGATAAATGAAGATCCTAAGTCAGATTTTCAAGTTTGGCTCATGGCAGCCCTTTACAGCTTCTTCAGCATGTTCAGCATGTCTGCCCTTTGTCACCAAATGAGCTTCAATATATCAGGACCAGGCAAGAGTCCCAGATCCCACCATCAATCTTGCTGAAGGACAAGTGTCTAGATAATCATCCTTCTTTGGCATTTTCAGGCATTAACATTACTTTTCATTGAGAAAGAGGGCGGAGAGAAGAAAAACAATTAGAACAAGGTATCACAAAAGTAAAAAGTTTACTGAAAACCAAAGAGAGGAGGATTCAGGCACATTCATAGATGGTAAAGGTATCCTGAGGGCCATGAGCTTTATCTTCTTGCACCAGGAATTACTCATCATTATGAATAACAAAGATCACAGGATAAGGAAGACATGCCCTGTCTCATCACTAGGAGTGCCTGGTTCTACACCAGAACAAAAATCCAGAGCATCCACTCATATTTCAAGTTGATCACAGAAGAAAATGGAGCCAAGACGTTTTGTGGGAGTGACTGGAGATGGTCTGCCATTAATAATCAATTTATCTCAAGAACATGAGATACTATCAGAAAAGATATCACACTGTTGGAGAGTGTGATATGTAAAACATATCATACAGGGAGACACACTGTGGGCGATTGCATACGAGAAGAATCTCTTGGTTTTTCTGGTTTGTTTTTGCTTTTTTAAACAATTATACAACATCTACAGAAACAACAAGGTTGGCATATGTTTATAGTTTTTCATCTAAAAGAAAGTGTACTCTTAAAATAAAACTACTACAAAGGAGTTCCCTTTACCCAAAGCCCACATAAACAAGAAATCCCCCCATTTATTTAAAAATACAAACAAAAACCTGGACAGTGTTGTAAACTGCAAAATGTTTGGTAGGATGTTAAGACAAACATTATGTAGAGAAAACAAGGTTTTATACATTTGGGTGTTACCCAAATTGCTGCTTACCCCTCTTTCCTGGCACAACATCTCTGAAAGTTTATAGATATTTGTTGTATGACAGCAGATGTCTAGAACAAATATTAAGCAAAGGAGAATGTATATGGGCTCTCCCATTTTAGTTTTTTTTTTAAAGTAGGAAGATTGACTAGATATTAACACAAATGGGTTTAAATGTGAAGCTGCCATAAAAGCAGGAACATAAATGTAATTCTCCCAGCCGCTATTTTGATGCACATTTTTGATTCCATGAATATTTTATGAAATGGCCCAAACTAAAGCCATATAACATTCCTGCATTACTGATGCTTGCGCCCGTAAGCTACGAACATTAGAGGCATGATTGAGTGCATTAAAATGAACTCATTCAGCAGTGCATTGATTACTCGAAGGGGGAGGGAAAAGAAAAAAAGAAAAAGAAAAAAAAAGAAGTTGCTCCACTTAAGAAAACAGCACATGAATCTAAAGTTTGCAATATAATAAAGGTGAAAGCAAGTTTGAAATAAAATAATATTTCATAAATAGACTGTGACTCTGTCTAGACCTGACATTAATTAGGCAAGGTGTTAATTATGTCCAAAGATGGCTCTGGTATTGTTCAGGTAATTTCAAATGTCACAATCTCTAAGACGCCCAGGCTGGCATGCTTTAGCTCCATGCATCAGCAATTCTGAAAGTAGCTAATTATTTCCTTTTCTATCAACTTGTACATTTGCCAGTAAAAATAATGCTACAGGAACAACTGCACGAGAATAATTTGACAGGCCCATAAGGCCTATTTCTTCAGCAGCCTTGTTATAAGTCATAAGCATATTTAGTTGTAAATGGTGCACATTTGCTGAAGAATTTAAGGAAATATTCCACTTTGGCCTAAAACAACAACCTAAAGGAACAATAAAGCTTTATGTATCTTATATTACATTCTAATCTGAAGCTACTGGACATCTTTGGTGGTTGGTACTATTGTGTATGATGTAGGCATAAACTCTGCTAGAAGCAATATTGAACAGCAGCAAAAAGAGAAAAATGTTATTATTGCCTTTTTATTAAAACAAAAGACACTGCTTTCCATTTCAGTTTAACTGCATGAACAATTTATATTATCTTTGGGTTTTAACATTCAATTATGATAATTATAACGGCATGATCCATGCTGAAATATTAAGGGTCTGTCATACTTCCCAATGGAAACTATCACTTTTAAGGATTTATCTCTTATCAGGGGAGATCTGTTCTGTGTTCTAACCCACTGCACACCACTGCAAGATGGAATGCCAGAAAACAAATATTTTGTTTCTGAAACTCAACAGCATCCCTAATAAACTAGGAAGACAATGTGCCCGTAACTATTGAGTAGCTACCCTGGGATGTCTAGAGAAAATGTAAGGTGGTGGTTCAGTCTGTAAAGAATCTGCCTGCAATGCAGGAGACCTGGTTTTAATTCCTAGGTTGGGAAGAAAAAAAAACCCTGGAGAAGGAAATAGCAACCCACTCCAGTATTTTTGCCTGGAGAATTCCATGGGCAGAGGAGCTTGGCAGGCTACAGTCCATGGGGTCACAAAGAGTCGAACACGACTGAATGACTAACACTTTCACTTTCAAGGTGCTATTTAAAAGCTGGAATCCTTTATCATTTTGAGCAAAGATTTCAGATAGATGTTGTAGGTGTGCTACCATGCCTCTTTTAAAGAATACAGGTCACTAAACCAGACAATGAAAATAGATCCCAGGAAGACAGGAAGGAAGGCATGGGAGAAATTCACCACAGCCATTATCACTGATGTTGGCAATGCTGGTGAGTTAATTTTTAAATTCCAAAAAATTTGCCTGGACTTCCAAAATATTCTGGAGGAACTGTTACTAACTGCTGTTGCTTGTGATTTTAGATAGCTGAATTGTGGTCAGTGGTGGACATGGTGCACAAACTTATAACACACTTAATGTTATGCTCAGATAGTACTTTCTATCCAAGTGTTATAATTTCTAGGGATTAAGCATTAGGCAGCTTTGCTCTTAAATGTTCACACTTGGAAGTATTGAAATCACTCCAATAATTTTTTAAAGGTAAACCACTTGTACGCTATATAAACAACAGGAAATTAATACTAGCCATTAAAAAGCTTATAGAGCTTTCTACCTCATGTTAGGAGAAGGCAATGGCACCCCACTCCAGTACTCTTGCCTGGAAAATCCCATGGACGGAGGAGCCTGGTAGGCTACAGTCCATGGGGTCGCTAAGAGTCGGACACGACTGAGCGACTTCACTTTCACTTTTCCCTTTCATGCACTGGAGAAGGCAATGGCAACCCACTCCAGTGTTCTTGCCTGGAGAAACCCAGGGTCGGCGGAGCCTGGTGGGCTGCCGTCTATAGGGTCGCACAGAGTCGGACACGACTGTAGCGACTTAGCAGCAGCAGCAGCAGCAACCTCATCTTAAAATAGTAAGTAAAAAGTGTTGACAAACATGAAAGTCTAAGGAGAAATACAGTGAATATTGACATTAGGTCAAATAATGAATTATTTTGCTCTGGACTTGATCAATCATGTAATTCTTACTTGAATTACAGATTGCTCATGATTTTAAATAAACCACCTTCTGATGACATGTACTATGGTTACATGAGCCAAGAGAAAGGTGTGGAGTGTAGATACTGATGGAAGGGAATGAAGAGGATTTCCCCCTATACATGGCTGTTCTGATTGAAATAAGTATCTGCTAATTTTGGATATTACAAAAACCTAACTAACTGAAGGGCTTCCCTGGTGGCTCAGTGGTTAAGGATCCGCCTGTGGTAAAGAAGACACGGGTTCGATCTTTGGGTCTTGAAGATCCACTGGAGAAGGAAATGGCATCACACCCCAGTGTTCTTGCCTGGAGAATTCCACGGACAGAGGAGACTGATGGGCTACAGTCCACGGTACTGCGAAGAGCTGGGCACAACTTAGTGACTAAACAACAACTAACTGAAAGTAATCTATTTAGGTGAGTATGGAGGGAGAAAAATAACATTAGTGGAGTCCTTACCATGTGCCTAGCACTAATAGTAGTTGATATGTATATATCTATACACATGCTTTTGAACTGTGGTGTTGGAGAAGACTCTTGAGAGTCCCTTGGACTGCAAGGAGATCCAATCAATCCATCTTAAAGGAGATCAATCCTGGGTGTTCATTGGAAGGACTGATGTTGAAGCTGAAACTCCAATACTTTGGGCACCTCATGCGAAGGGTTGACTCATTGGAAAAGACCCTAATGCTGGGTAGGATTGGGGGCAGGAGGAGAAGGGGACGACAGAGGATGAGATGGTTGGATGGCATCACCGACTCGATGGACATGGGTTTGGGTAGACTCCGGGAGTTGGTGATGGACAGAGAGGCCTGGCATGCTGCAATTCATGGGGTCGCAAAGAGTAGGACATGACTGAGCGACTGAACTGGACTGACATATACATATATATATATATATAGGCCAACCCAATATATCAGATGTGCATATATGCATATATATGCATCTTCATCTTATTTAAAATCTTTACTTTTTATTGAGGTATAGTTGATTTACAATACTATATTAGTTCTGTTGTACAACAGTGTTCCAAATTTTTACAGATTATTAATGTTATGAAAATCAGCTACATTCCCTGTGCTGTGCAATATGCCCTTATAGCTTACTTGTTTTGTGCATAGCAGTTTGTACCACTTAATTCCCTACCCCTATCTTGTACCTATCTCTTCACTGGTAACCTCTACTTTGTTCTTTGTATCTGGGAGTCTGCTTCCATTTTGTTATCTTCATTTGTTTTTTAGATTTCACATATGTGTGATAATAGTATGTACATTTTAGGGATAAAGAAAATGAGCATCAGGGCTTCTCTGGCCTAAATTCACATGTCAAGCAGGTGGCAGAGCTGACGTCCAAAGTTCATGATGGCTTTGCTTGTTCAAGGTGACCCATTTTTGGAAACTGTCCAATGTTTGACTTAAAAGCAAAGACGCCAATGCCATGATATCATCAGACCTCTTCCACCCTTTCTTTGAAGGTTCTGAGACAAGGACAGCAATGCCAACCTCAGTGGGTGGCTGAAAGGGGCACTGAAAAAGCTGTGTCAGCACCCCGGATGAGCCTCTTCTATGGAATGCTTCAAATATAAAATGTTATGGAACAGTATCACTTATTCAAATGGAAAGCCTCTAAGACACTAGTTGGAAACAGCACACTTCATCCAGCTTGTGCCTAGCACCCCTCTCACTCTTGGTCAGTGGCCCCTCCTAGGAGATATTCCTGGGGCAGTGCCTCTGCTCAGAGAGACAAGAGGAAATACTGTTTTCAGAACAGTGTATTCAGTGGGGCAAGAATTGCAGCCTTGGTGCCTCTATTCAAGACCTCCTTGCAAAGCTTTGAAAAAAAAGAGAAACCCACTACAGAGCAGGCACCTCTGAATGAAGCTTCCTCTCTGTACTACTCATTAAGCAGTAAATAATTAAATCACCCTGAAAAAGACAGGTAAAATACAAGCCGCAATGTCAGTAATACAGACATGAAAGAAAAGGGGAAGAAAATGAATTTAAAAAAAAGGCAATGAAATAATTCATTTGAAGCTCTAATAAAGTTTCATTTGCAGTCTTGTTTAAAGATATATCAGACTTTAGGGATGTAACCTAATTACATTTTTATTCTAAGTTCCATTCAAAGATCTTGGACTTTGATTCTTTAACACAGATCAAACATGGAATAATTTTCTCGTGGCTATCAATACTTAAAAAGGATCTCTTCATTAAATACTATAAGGTCTTAGGAACATGTACACATGGTAGATGGAGAATAAACTGACATGCCCCGAAAAGTGACAACTAATTTATGTAGAAATAGCAATGCTAATTCACTTAACTTCTGAAAAAAAAAAAAAGCCTTTTAAACTATGACAGTCACTTTTATTCAAATATAAAGTGACTCAGTTTCTAATATTGATCAAGTCAGATGCACCTTAGATAATGTATACCAGTGCCCATTTCCGAAATCCAGTCTTGGAATTTACCCAGGAAACGAAATACTGGAAGTAGTAAGTCTTGAAATCATGCAGAGATTAAAGAGGAGCTGCTTTCACAGGCCTGCAGTCAGTCTAAAAGCCTCAGTGAAGGGTGGGTGTTGAGAGAAATCGATGCTCATACTTAGACACTTTCTGGACTGGATTTATTTCACATGGTTACTAGGAAACCTGAACAGAATTATGTGTTTGCTCTTCCAGAGAATCTTTTTGGAAAAGTTTCCTCCAAAGGGACTTTTAAGACGCTAGGACCTTTTAAGTAAACCTTAAAAATGCATTTCAATACACAGTATGTGAAGACAAATACAGTTTGATTCCACTTATATGTCACTCAGTTGTGTCTGACTCTTTGCGACCCCATGGACTGTAGCCACCAGGCTCCTCTGTCCATGGAATTCTCCAGTCAAGAATACTGCAGTGTGTTGCCATTTCCTTCTCCAAGGGATGTTCCTGACCCAGGGATCAAATCCGGGTCTCCTACATTGCAGGCAGATTTACCGTCTGAGCCACCAGGGAAGCCCATATGAGGTACCTAGATCTAGTCAAATTCACAGGGTCAGAACGTACACTGGCAGATGCCGGGGACTGGGGTGGGGAGGGGGAATGGGGACTTAGTGTTTAATGGGGACAGAGTTTCAGTTTAGGAAGGTGAAAAATTCAGGAACTGGATGATGGTGAGAGTTGCACAACAATGTGAATGTACTTACATGTGTACGTGCTAAATCGCTTTCAGTTGACTCTTTGCGACCCTTCGGACTGTAGCCCACTAGGCTCCTCTCTCCATGGGATTCTCCAGGCAAGAATACTGCAGTGGGTTGCCATTTCATCCTCCAGGGGATCTTCCTGACCCAGGGATACATGCATTGGCTTAAGTCTTCTGCATCGGCAGGCAGGTTCTTTACCACTAGCACCACCATTATGTTTTAGGATGACCAATTCCTCCAGGTTTACCAGAACTTTTTTCGTTCCTACACTAAACATCTGGAGTCCTGGGAACTCCCTCAGTCTCAGGCAAACTGGAATGATTAGTGACCCTAACACTGATTCAAAATGTTATGGAAGAATTTTGAAAATATAATTTAATAAAACACAAAAGTGATATTTAGCAAAAGTATAATGCAATATATGTTTTACTTATTTTATGGGCAAAAATATTATATCAGCATGAAGGAAACACTACAAGGAAAAATGTCAAAAATTACTAACAATGACACCATCAGTCAATCAAAATGTTTTTACTTTGATCAAGTATCATTCTACTTTTCTATCCATGCATAATATCTACACAGTTATAAAGGGATGACTATAATTTGGGTAAGTTTGCTTACCTAAATTATTTTATCAGATATACTCTCCATTCTAAGTATTTTCATAATTGCATTATAAAAGGCTGCACCTTATTTTGGGAGGCATGCATGCATCCTAAGTAGCTTCAGTTGTGTCCAACTCTTTGTGACCGCAATGCATGCAGCCTGCCACGCTCCTCTGTCCATGGGATTCTCCAGGCAAGAATACTGGAGTGGGTTGCCATACCTTCCTCCTGGGTATCTTCCCCAACCAGGGATTGAACCCAGGTCTCTTATGTCACCTGCATTGGCAGGTGGGTTCTTTACCACTAGCGCCACCTGGGAAGCACAGATGTATACTTTAATCATTTGTCTAGTGCTTCAATATTTAGATTATTTCCCCATTATAAATGATGTTACAATTAACCTCTTCGAGTATTTTTCCATATATATTTTTTAATTTCTAGAAGTGAAATTAGAGGATAAAGATGTATAGAAGATTTTGTAGTTGCTATGCATTGCTATATTACTTTCCAAAACCATTTAAATGATTCACATCATCACCAGCAATATATATATATTATTTTAAGGAACCAGGATTGCTTTGTTTTCGCATTTTAAGAAGTGTTAAATGGTCTTTTCCCTGACCCTTAGTGTCACCCCTATAGCATCTCTTCTTGAATATCAACTGCAGAGATCATGAACACTTATAAAATTAATTCCCAGGAAACAATTCTCTTCTTCTATTTCCCACCCAAGCTACCACCCTTCAAAGAATTTCCTTGTTTGTAGGCAGTAGCCCAGCATGCAGGTGGAACAACAGGGATGAGCAGATAAAGCCTGCAGGCTCTTAAGACCAGGAGAATATATACCTACTAAGCACCTACTGCACACACAATAGTAATCCCACTTCTTGGAAAGGCAGCGGAAAAGTTATTCATGGAAGCAAGGCCTCCCCTTTCAAATACACTTAATGTTTTAAAGGAAAATTAAAGAAGTTGACGGGTTTTAAGGACTGATCTTTCAATAGCCATTTAAGTGACCATACAAAGTAGAGCTGGCAGTGAACTCAGAGCAATCTGCTCCCACTCGCTCATTGTAAAGACAAGGAGAGCAAGGTCCACCATGATTAAATAAATTACCCAGATACACATAGTTGTCTAGCACACAGCAGTGTCAAAAGAGAATCTAAGGCTATTGTCCAATCTAACAGTTTTTCTTCTGCTAGACTTCATCTCTAGTCTGATGCTCAAACGCCCTTCAGTTAACTGTGCAGATCAAGATGGTCATCCAATGTCTATCAACCATGACTTAATATTTGCAGGCTTCCAACTTATATCTTTATGAAAGCTTTTGTCCCATGTTTCCAATATCCTTGTAGATTTGGACTTCCCTTGCTATCCAAAGAACCAATCAATAATTCACATGCCCCCCACTTTTCTTCATGATTAACAATATGATTGGATTTAATAGTTCTTTAATCTCCATCATTATTATTTTTACCAACTGTAAAAACCTTCTGTCCTTCTCTTTACTTCGTAACTCAATGAAATCTTTAAAATTAGCTAGTTTCCCTTCCCAAATAAAAGATAGCACACACACAAGAACCAATTCTAATCGTGTGAAACAGCATTTAAAGCAAAATAAGTCTGCCACCATTCCACAGCACTGGTGCCCTTCTCCAGGGCTGTCTCAGTTGAGATTTTGTATGTTTGATGGGTTTTAAATCCTCTCAACAGAGCTTACGCCACTATTAATTTTTAATAAAATGAAAGAGAAAATAAACACCACACTAAAAACTGATATATCCTTTGCATTTCTTTTAGTTATTAAGGCTGTTTTTCTAATAAACTGGCAAACATTATTCCATGACAAATAAGAAATTATCATGAAATTTCTATCCATTTGATGTAGCATCTTTGACAATATTAAAATCTTTGATTATATTATTATGTTAACTTTTTTTTGAGAACTGAATACTGTGATGATAAATTTCATTTCAAATGCTGAAGAATAAAAATATTCACCAAATGAAGTCCTTTTTGTAATGGAATACAGAGTAAGGTAAAAAGCCAAAACTCTATGAAGAGATTGTTTACATTAGATATTAAGGAGTTTTTAAAAAAAAACTCCTTATATTATTTTAGATAATATTCAATTGATCACCACCCATGATAAATGTTTAAAACAAGAGAACATTACATCCTTCTCATGTCAAATTATATCACCCGACCATTATTATATTCCTTTCTTTTTTCCTAAAATAACATTTTTTTTTAGTTAATAAAAATCACTGACACTATATCGAATATTGTATCAGTTTCCTGAGGCTGCTATAACAGAGTACCACAAACTGGGTGGCTTAAATAACAGAATCTACTGTCTCATAGTCCTGGAGGCTGGAAGTCCAAAATCAAGGTGTGGGTTAGCAAGGCTAGTTCCTCCTGGAGGTTGCGGGTGAGAATCTGTTCAATACCTCACTTCTAGCAGGTATTCATTGGATTTTTTTTTTTTTTTTTTTTTTTTTGGCTGAGGCACGTGGGATCTTAGCTCTCCAACCAGGGGTCAAGTCTGTACTCTTGGCATTGGAAGGTGAAGTCTTAACCACTGTACCACCAGAGAGGTCCCCTGGTCCTTGGCCTGTAGATGATGTTCTGCTTATGTCTTCACAACATCTTCCCTCTGTACATGTCTTTCTTTGCACCCGAATTTCCCCTTTTTATAAGGATGCCAGTCATATCGGATTGGGGCCACCTAATTACCTCATTTCAACTCAATCGTTCGCCAAGACTCTATTTCCAAATGAGGTCACATTCACATGTTCTTGAGGTTGAGAATTCATCCTCCTGGGGACTGCTCTGGTGGTCCAGTGGTTAAGAGTCTGCCTGCCAATGCAGGGAACACTGGTTTGATCCCTGGTTGGAGAAGATTCCAAATGCCATGGGAGCAACTAGGTTCCTGTGCCTTAACTACTCAACCCACGCTGTAGAGCCCATAAGCCAAAATTACTGAAGCCCGCACCTAGAAGGACTTCCCTGGTGGGGGGAGTATGCTCCTCAACAAGAGAAGGCACTGCAGTGAGACGCCCTCATACCACAACTAGCGAGTCGCCCCCACTGACCACAAGCAGAGAAAGTCGACACACAGCAATGAAGACCCAGGACAGACAAAAACAAAAAAGTAAATAAAATTTTTAAAAAGAAGGCCTTTTCTTAAAAAAAAAAAAAATTCAACATCTCTTGATGGGTCCCAGTTCAATCCATAGCAAATGTGATTGAAAATTTTCTCTCAAATGAGTATCAGACTCACGTGCAGTATGGTCCCGTCTTGGTTGTGTAAGGTACTGAGAGCTGTCAGCACCAACACTGGAGAAGCAAAGGCAGGCAGGGCAGCAAATGTGGCTCCATGATAAGAGATTGCAGGCTGGGTGTAAAAAGGCTTATTACCCCACTAAACCCAGAGACAACTAGTACCACAGACATGGTTATGGGTGAGGTGCATGTGGGAGCCTATGCCAGTGGCGAATCTGAGCTCAATCAGAGAGGAGACGGGGTGGGGATCAGAGGGCTCCTTTACTTTCTGAAGAGGCATCCAGTGAAGGATGGGGGTCTAATGGTCTGGCAGATGATGGATCTGAAAATACAAATGTACACAGAGAGATACAGAAGGCAAGGTGGGAGGGAAGAAAGCCAGCCTGATGACGGCAACAATGAAAAGGGTCCTGGAAATTTATGAGTCAAACTCCAGGTTGAGCAGAGCCAGAAACTCTAACCTGAACAGTGTTGAGGCCCAATTGTGTGTCGTGATCAATTCTAAAAGTGTTGCCAATAATTTTTATAACAAGAAACAACTGAACTTTTGGAATGCTTTACTTTTTTTTTTTTAACATATAACGATGATTTATCCATTTTTAAAAGTTCCTTGGAGAAGGAAATAGTACCCCACTCTAGTATTCTTGCCTGGAGAATCCCATGGACAGAAGAGCCTGGTGGGCTCTTGGGAGTTGCACAGAGTCGGACATGACTGAGTGAATGAGTACACATTTTTAAAGTCCTACTCATTTGAATCCTGGTGCTTTTTCTAGGTGGGAGAGAGAGACTGTAGAACTTCAGGGAGCATAGTACCCTCGGCCTGCTTTCCTTTTACCACAGCCCACGATCTGTGGTGGTGTTACTACTTCTGCTTCAGGGGCAAGATGTGTGGGTTGAGATCTCGGCATTTTCATAATAATGTTGTCTAAGTCAACATTAACAATCAAATTTGTTGCTTGAGAAAACAGGTTGAGAATGGCAACCATCCTGCACAGACTCACTGCCCCAAGGCTGGGGCAGCTGGAAGATAAAAATATAAGGATACAGAAGCCTGTAAATATTAGGTGGTGAGCAGGGTTATAGGGCTTTTTTCTTTTGAGCAGATATACTGGTATGGTTTGAGGTCACCCGATGTCTCTAGGCCTTCCTGGTGGCTCAGATGGTAAAAAAAAAAAAATACCTGCATGCAGTGTGGGAGACTTGGGTCCTATCCCTGGGTTGGGAAGATCCCCTGGAGAAGGGAATGGCAACCCACTTCAGTATTCAATTCCATGACAGAGGAGCCTGGTGGGCTTTGCATGAGGTCGCAAAGAGTTGGACACGACTGAGCGACTAAAACAACAACAACGTCCCTACAGGCACAGAATGAGGGTCTGAGTACTCATGGTAAGGATCTACATGCAACATGTGTGTCTAAAGCTGCACTTCAGCAGTGAGAACCTGTTCTGAGAAAGTCCACAGATGTTTCCAGCTGTGTGCATTACCTGAGACGATGGCTCAGTGGGGCTGAGTGGCAGAGATACTTTCAGGGTAGGTTGTCTTGAGGGGAGCAGATCAGACTCCCTTGATTTCTCAGCTAAGGCATCTAGAGAATCTGTGAAATTGGTTAAATGCCCTCATTTGATGACTGTCTGAGGTGTCTCTGTGAGCAGTTTTCAGTGCTGACAATCACATCTGCTATTTGTGTACTTTCGACATCTTTGCTCCCACGGTTGGTTCTTCTTCCACGCTGAGTTACTGAATCAGCCTAGGGGGAGCTTTGAGAGATTTCAGCGAAGGGAACGAGAAGTCCAGACTGAGTGAGCGAGCTCAAGTTTGGGATCCTGATTTTAAGACCCATGATCAGGTACTGAGTCTCTGTCGTAACACTTCAAGACTGGATCAGCCAAGCAGACCACAATTTCCTCTTGGATTTAGTCTTCAATAATGATAATCATGGGATCTTGAAATAGTTTAGGACCCTGGATAGCAGGCAAAACACTATTGCAGACTTGTGATGGAGTGATTCTAGATCAGCGAGCTTTAAAAGTCACCTATTTTTATTTTCTGGATCATAAATATGTTGCTCATCTATTACATTCAAACAATATAGAAACATG
Organism: Giraffa tippelskirchi; assembly: GCF_054371585.1. Lineage (NCBI taxonomy): Eukaryota > Metazoa > Chordata > Mammalia > Artiodactyla > Giraffidae > Giraffa > Giraffa tippelskirchi. Next base: position 56,508,320 of record NC_137285.1, read on the forward strand.
TTACAAAACAAGTAAAATGCAACTATGTTTTCCACATTAAAAATAGAAATGGAATTTTGGGGAGACTAAGTTATGTTAGTAAATTGAGAAAGATTTGTAAAGTATCTGAAAATGTTAAAAAGGAAGTTTTTGAAAAGCACAAAGACATTATATATCACATCCCAAAGGAAAGCTTTAGTGTGACATTTTCAGAGAAATAGCCAAAAGCCATTCACAGGACTTGTGAAATCCTTCATTCAAATGAGGGCATGTAAGTGTTGGAGACTGAATCAGTCGAAGTTAGATGAGGCTGCACCATGGCAGTAAACAGACCCTGAAATCCCAGGGGCTTAGACAAAGTAATTTTCTTGTCCAGGTGAAGTCCTCTTAGGATTGGGTGACTCTCTTGAGCAGCTCCCCTCCAAATGCTCATTCAGGGAACAGGCTGCTTCCAACTCAAGGTTTCACCATCTCAACATAATTCCTCCATGGCAAAAACAGAGGTAACAGGAAGGACTCATAGCTGCTCCTCCAAGCTTCAGCCTGGAAGTGAGTACTCATAAACCATTGGCCAGAATTTGCACTTTTATAGTGACTGACACATAGCACTCAATCAGTGATGGCTCTTATTACTATAATCATTGGAAAATAGCATTTTGACTGGCTGGATAAGAGTTTATTGTATATAATTTGTTGTTGTTCAGCCGCTAAGTCGTGAAATTCTATTTTCTTTGTGTGCATGACTCTTTGTGACTGCAGCACGCCAGGCTTCCCTGCCCTTCACTATCTCCCTCAGTTTGCTTGAACTCATGCCCATTGAGTCCGAGACGCCATCCAATCATCTCATCCTCTGTTGCCCCCTTCTCCTGCCTTCAATCTTTCCCAGCCATTGGGGTCTTTTCCAATGAGTCGGTGCTTCCCGTCAGGTTGCCAAAAATATTGGAGTTTCAGCTTCAGCATCAGTCCTTCTAATGAATATTCAGGATTGATTTCCTTTAGGATTGACTGATTTGATCTCCTTGCTGTCCAAGGGACTCTCAAGAGTTTTCTCCAACACTACAGTTTGAAAGCACCAATTCTTCAGCTCTCAGCCTTCTTTATGGTCCAACCCTCACATCCATACATGACTACTGGAAAAACCATAGCTTTGACTAGATGAACCTGTATCACCAAACTAATGTCTCTCCCTTTTAATAAGCTAAGTTTGTCATGGCTTTTATTCCAAGGAGCAAGCATCTTTTAATATCATGGCTGCAGTCACCATCCACAGTGATTTTGGAGCCCAAGAAAACAGAAGGTCACTGCTTCCACTTTTCCCCCCTCTATTTGCCATGAAGTGATGGGACCAGATGTCATGATATTAGTTTTTTGAATGTTGAGTTTTAAGCCAGCTTTTTCACTCTTCTCTTTTACCTTCATCAAGAGGCTCTTTGGTTCCTCTTTGCTTTCTGCCATTAAGGTGGTATCATTTGCATATCTTAGGTTGTTGATTCCAGCTTGTGATTCATCCAGCCCAGCATTTCATATGATGTACTCTGCATATAAGTTAAATAAGCAGCGTGACAATATACCTGTCACCTGATATACTCCTGATGTAGTCCTGATGTATTCCTTTCCCTATTTGGAACCAGTCTGTTTTTCCACGTCCAGTTCTAACTGTTGCTTCTCGACCTACATACAGGTTTCTCAGTAGGCAAGTAAGGTGGTCTGGTATTCCCATCTCTTTAAGAATATTCCACAGTTTGTTGTGTTTCATCAAACAGTCATCATTTGTTGTGACACAGTCAAAGGCTTTAGCGTAGTCATGAGGCCATAAGTAGATGTTTTTCTGAAATTCCTTTGCTTTTCCTATGATTCTGCAGATGTTGGCAATTTGAGCTCTGGTTCCTTTGCCTTTTCTAAATCCAGCATGTACATCTGGAATTTCTCGGTTCATGTACCACTGAAGCCTAGCTTGAAGGATTTTGAGCATAATCTTGCTAGCATGTGAAATGAGTGCAGTTGTATGGTAGTTTGAACATTCTTTGGCATTGCCTTTCTTTGGGACTGAAATGAAAACTGACCTTTTCCAGTCCTGTAACCACCGCTGAGTTTTCTAAATTTGCTGGCATGTTGAGTGCAGCACTTTCACAGCATCATCTTCTAGGATTTGAAAGAGCTCAGCGGGAATTCCCAGCACCTCCACCAGCTTTGTTTGTAGTGATGCTATGTGTGTTAAGTGTTTTTTTCTTACCAATTTGTAAATGTTCTTTATATAAAAATTATACTAATCTGTTATCATATTTATTTCCAATAATTTCAAGTTTTAGCTTCTCTTTAATTATATGAGGTCTTCAATAAATAATTTTTCTTGAAGTATGTATCAAATCTGTCAGTATTTCTGAAAGAGGGGAAGCTATTTTGCTAGCTTCCTGTTTCCATGAGGGGACTTCCTGTCTCCTTCCCTGTTTACTTCTTACCACAGAGAAGGAACAACAATATGTCTGACTGGTAAAATCCTGAACTTTCACTTTCTCTAGACTCTGTTCTCCAGTGCCATGCTGAAGTTCACAGGCACAAGCTTAGAACCCACAGGAGAGTCTGAGCATGAGCTGACTTTCAGCAACTAGGTGGTTATGATGAATTCTGTGAGACAATAGATTTGATCTGAACAGATGTAAGCTCTGTTCCCCAACTAGCCTTAGCAATTATGATCTGTTTGATTTCCATATTGCTTCTGAATTGGTCCTGAACTTGGAGCAGTGAGAAGATATAATTATTTTTCCATAAATTCCATCACTTTTCTTTGTGTTTTGTTCCATTGTTTTTATGTTTCAAAGGTCTTTCCCATCTAAGACTAAAATAAATACTTGCCTACAGGTTTTATTTTTTATAGTTTATGTTTAACTGTTTCTTATAAAATTTAATCTTAAAATAAGACATTGAAGTAATTAACATTACCATAAAATGTTTAAAAAATCATAAAGAGAAAAATTTAAATCACACAATTTTAAACATTCCTTTAAAGGAGTGTTATTGTACACAATACAATTTTTATACTTTGTATTTTCCTATCTCCAAAATTACTGACATTTTGTATACACTTAATATTTAACCAGTTCTGGTGTATGCTGTCAGTTCTTTTATATTAGGACTTCCTTCTTAAAATTTTTAACTTTGATTCATCTCTTGTTGGGTTACAGAATATGGCATACACAGAAACTACATTCACAGTGTACTTTCTGAAGCTTGCATATGTAAGAATATCTTCCAGTTGCTTCACATGGGAATAGAACTTACTTCTGTAGCATATTCTCAAGTTTATAGCAGCTAATTCTCTTTCCCCTACCTTCAAATCCCCTGGACTCTACTTTTTTGTTTGTTTCATGGCATTTTTTGTCACAAAGGAGAAAAAAATGAGTCTATCTAATTTTGCTTTCAATGCAGGCAATCTGTGTTTTCTCTTCAGATAAAGGTGGGAATCTGTCTTAATCTGAGTGATTCAAAAAATCTCCTGAGAATTATCCAGTTATGGATTTTTCCTTATATTTTTGACTAGAACATTAAGAGCTATTTCAATCTGCATACTCAGATCTTTTGGGGGGGGTAGTCAAGAAAGCTTTCTTAAAATGTCTTTGGTTATTGTTTTCATTTCAGCTATCATCTATTCTATCTCAGAAACTTCCAAATTTATAACGTCATTGTTTTCATTTCTTAGTCTTTCACCTGCATTTTGGGAAAACGTTTCAAGTCTGCCTGCCCTCAACACCACTGATTCAACATTCCGTTGTGTCAACTTTTTATACACTAGGTTTTTCCCTGTGGCTCAGTAGTAAAGAATCCGTCTGCAATGCTAGAGATGCAGGAGACATGGTCTGATCTCTGGATTGGGAAGATTCCCTGGAGGAAGGAATGTATTCTTGCCAGGAAAATTCCATGGACAGAAGAGCCTGGTGGACTACAGTCCATAGTGTTGCAAAGAGCTGGACACGACTGAAGTGACTGAGCATGCACACAGTCCTGCTCTTTTCTGTTTCTACTCTGTAGTTTAATTCTACCAATTAATTTCATTTCATTGAAATTATGAATAATTTCATTTCATTGAAATGAAATCTGCATTTCATTGAAAGCCTTCCTTATTTCATCTGGGGCGCACTGTCATCTCATTTGGTTTTATCCTTAAGCTTTTCTGTCTTCTTGTATCTTCCTGAAGACACTAGGAATCTTTCTAATTGTTCCATTTATAGGTTTGTTTTTCAGATTAATGCTTTGTTTTTCTTTCATTTTCTACATCTCTCAACTAGGAATGTTTAGTCTAGGTATTTAAAGGCAAGCAGAATGGACAGCCTGCCCTTGGGTCTGCTCACTGGCCAGGGGAAGCTGGTGGAATGCTCCTCCTGCTACCCACATGTGGGGGGCAGTTGGCAGGGCTAGCCCTCACTCAGTTCCAGCATCTGGCAGGCATTCTTCTAGGACTGAAATTGGATCTTCCCTTACTTTTGTTCATTCATTTGTTCTTAATTAATTTTTATTGGAGTATAGTTGCTTTACAATGTGTTAGTTGCTGCTGTGCAGCAAAATGAATCAGCCATACATATACCTACATCACCTCCCTTTTGGACTTCCTTCCCATTCAGGTCACCGTATTTACACTATTGATACTACATATAAGACAAACAACTGATGAGAACATATTGTACAGCACAGGGATCTTCCAGTTTAACTGATTCTTCCGCTTTGACCCACTCTTGACAATAGCAAGTCTTTGGTGGTAGAGATCCTTTTGAAGCTTACTGCCTTACCAACTTTGTCCTACTTTTTAAAGGATAGCACTTCTGTGTTCATAATCTGACCCTAGTTTCTGTGTGTTAATGTCATTCCTTACACAGAACTTCCAGATTTAACAAATAAGGGTTAACTTGTCCAGAACTGATACCCTGTAGACGAGTTTCCTAGAAAAAGAGATGGACTCTGGCAAAGTTCCAAAGAAACCAGTTAGGTTTAGTGTTCTTAGGGCAATGAATCCTGACCTATAGTGAAGGCTTAGACCCTAGAGTTCTCTCCTGACAGGAAAGAGGTCAGGGCCCCAAATTATGAATGTCTATGTGGCAAATCTTGTGACATATCCTACAATTTTCTTCGCCACACTCTATGTGTGTTAGTGGCTCAGTCGTGTCTGACTCTTTGCGACCCCATGGACTGTAGCCCACCAGGCTCCTTTGTCCATGGGATTCTCCAGGCAAGAATACTAGAGTGGGTTGCCATTTCCTTCTCCAAACAACAAACAATCCTGAGATCACAATCACAATGCAGAGACCTCATCCGCTCCTCCATACCGATCACAGGGGGAGGGCTGGCTGATCTCACATCAAACGATGAATGCGGAGGTGACAGGACAGAGCTTGTGTCAAGGCTCTGCCATGTCCTGTTGTTACTGGGTCTGGTCCCCAATTATACCAAGAGTGTGACAACAGTTACCTAAACACACAGCATCCAGTGGAAGGGCAATGCGAGACCAGCACACCTGCTCTGCTCCTGTCTCTCTGAGTTTTCTCAGAGCAGCGTGGCTCTGGTAGGCCTGCTGTGAGTGCGGCTGACCAATTACTTTGTTAGCATGGCAGTTGTCCCAGCAAACCGGGCATCTCTCCAGGCCAATAACATGGCCTTCTGGAAGCAAGTCAGGGGGCTGGAAAGAAATCAAAGACCAAGAAGAGAGTGGGAAGAGAATGCTAGTGATACTGTGGTCAGCCGTCAGGATGGCTGGCTAGAGATCATTAGCAGGAACTAGCTTTGAACAATCCTTAGCAGTGGAAGCCCTATAGGGTTAGGACTCTCAGTGATAGAATTCCTTTGGTGGTGTGTGTGTGTATGATACTGAAAGTAATTACCTAATACACAGTGGACACTTCACTGAGAGGAAAGCTGAACTACTGCCCCTCATAAAATTCATGCAAAAAAAAATGAAAGGGGGCATCTTCCTTACAATGGGTGGAGGATGTGGTAGGAAAGGGCTGACTATTATAAGACAGGATAAAGTGAAAGTGAAAGTCACTCAGTCGTGTCTGACTCTTTGTGACCTCATGGACTATACAGTTTATGGAATTCTCCAGGCCAGAATATTGGAGTGAGTAGTCATTCCCTTCCCCAATAGATATTCCCAACCCAGGGATCAAACCCACGTCTCCCACACTGCAGGTGGATTCTGTACTTTCTGAGCCACTAGGGAAGCAAGAACCTGCCTGCAATGCAGGAGACCTGGGTTTGATTCCTGGGTCGGGAAGAGCCCTTGGAGAATGAAATGGCAACCCACTCCAGTATGCTTCGGAGAAGGCAATGGCAACCCACTCAAGTGTTCTTGCCCGGAGAATCCCATGGAGAGAGGAGCCTGATGGGCTGCCATCTATGGGGTTGCACAGAGTCGGACACGACTGAAGCAACTTAGCAGCAGCAGCCAGTATGCTTGCCTGGAGAATCCCGTGGACAGAGGAGTCTGGTGGGTTACAGTCCATGACATTGCAAGAGTCAGACATGATTTAGTGACTAAGCCACCACCAAATCCATGTACAAGACAAGAAAAGTAGGCTTCCAAATTCTACCCCCCTCCATGAGATCAAGATGGTAAAGGGGACAGTCCTTTACAATGGTGTCTGTGTGTGTTAGTCGCTCAGTCGTATCCTACTGTTTGCAACCCCATGGACTATAGCCCACCAGGCTCCTCTGTCCATAGAACTCTTCAGGCAAGAATACTAAGTGGGTTGCCATGCCCTTCTCCAGGGGATCTTCCCAACCCAGGGATTGAACCTGGGTCTCCTACACTGCAGGCAGATTCTTTACCACCTGAGGTACCAGGGAAGCCCATATAGTGGTGGTCTCCTGTGTTGGATCTGTCTTTCACTACTGGATGGTTTGGGGGAGGGGGAGCCATTCCAGTGTACCTTCATAACACCACCCTCCTTCTGGTTCCCTCTGCCCCCCTGGCAAATCCCAATGGAATACACCATCCAGAATTTGTCCAAAGAATTGGCTGTCAACAGCAAATTGTAGGCCCTGAACTGAGCAAGCTAACCAGGACAACCCTTCTTCAGAAGTCCCAGTCACTAGAAGAATCTGGGATCAATGCTGTGGGTCTGGGTCAGCCTTTACTCAATCCCTGTGCTACAGCTACAGATGAAGAACTTTGTAACTGGAAGATGTGCACTTCCTAAGCTGTTCCTACAAGGGCCTGCTCCTGTCTGTTCTCAGGGAAGATGATTAGCACCCAGGGAGGTCACCCAACGTCTACCCTAATCATTGTTCTGTCTCTTGAGATGGGAGGTCTACACTCCAAGTCCCTATGAGTTGAAATGGAATAGATCATTGGCAGAGTGAGAGATGCTGCTCAGAAGCCAGCCCTCTTTGAACTAGGGGGAGGCGCGACAGGACAGAGAGGTAGACAGAAATCAAGGGTTAGCTTGACCAATTCTAATCCTCCAGGTTAGCTCTCCCAGAAAACAGACTCAACCCTTACAAGACTCCAAGGAAACTGGCTAGTCTCACTGCTAAGTTCATTAATTTGGTCAAAGGCAAGGCTTGGACTCAGATCCTAAATCAGTGGAACCAAGGAAGGTAACAGCTGTTGGTTTTGGCTCAACTCGGAATGCTGATGTGCTCAGCCCCACCAGTTCTTTGCTTACCACCAATAAAGCTGCAACTGCAAGACTTGGATCCTAGTTCCCTGACCCAACAACTAAACAGTGACCTGGCAAGAGAGGACTGAAGTTAAGGTTCTGCCACATCATCTTGTTATTGGTCCCAGACCATACCTAGGGAGAAGTCTAGTACTTCCTTAAGCACACCTCTTAGAAAACCATCTCTCTCCCAGACTCTGACATCTAGACCCCTGTGTGCTGCTCTAGAATGTATGGGAATGTTTCCTACCAGCCCAGGGTCTGAGAACTTTCTCCAGTGCTCCACAGATGTGGTGTGAATGCTGCTTGTCCATCTGTCCTTCCAAGTAGGTGACAATTCTGAAAGAAGACAAGCCACTGATCTGCTACAAGTATTTTGTCAGACCATGAGTACTCCATGCCTGCTACCCTAGCAGATATCTGAACTGGAGAACAGACAGCCAGCCCTTGGAAGCCAGTCCACACTGCATACCAGCACCACCTTTAGCAGCAGTGGAGACTCGAGTTTGTGCTCCGGTTTGTACTTGTGGGCTGAACAATGGCCCTGACTGCACCCAGGTGCCCAGTCCCCATGACATGGTTTCTGCTCATGTTCATTTGCTCTTTAGTTCCCCAAGGGTGCTGGAGCCATGCCCTGGACTGCAGCCTGCTTTACTGCGCTGTGACAAACTGCCCTTTGCCATCTGCCGGCTGGTACCCAGCTTTAACCTGAATGGGCGCCCTGGAACCAGGAGGCTGCCACCTGCCTCTGGGCACAGCTGCCACCTAGCTGTTGCTGCGGGGCCTCCATCGGGCTTGTCTGGACCCATCAGATCAGATATGCGGAAGCTACACGCCATCACCTCAGGGGGACCCCGTGTTCAGGTGAGCCCTCACGGCACTCTAGTCACATATTTTAAGTAGTCCTAGTTTATCCTCCTCATAAGTACATTGAACTTATGAATGAATGAACTTATGAACTTATAAATTGAATCTCTTAAACTTTCATCAATATCAACTCAAATCATTTTATCAATCAGGCAATAAAGGCATGGGTCTTATGGCCAATGAACTGATTAAGGGCATAGAAAACTAGTTCAGATCTTTCAAAAAGGAGTTGTCAAAAAAAACCAAACAAACAGTCTAACTTAAGAATAGGTTTATAGACAAAACATTCTATTTATTATGGAATTTGGGTGCATTTTATCATGCTATAGGGTGGGACATCTAACTGTGAGTAGGCCACTGACCCATGAATGTAATCTCACAGCAGCCCCACCCTGATCACATTTCCCAAACTCATTTTCACTCTCAGCCACTAAGTTGATATGGTGCCATGGTTACTAACTGTATTAGTAATCATTAGTAAGTAGCTCTAACATTTGTTGAATAAGTGAATGAATAGAAGAATGAATAAAGAAGGAAAGAAAACAATTAATAAATCCTCCAATACAAACATATTCACAGAGTTTAAAAAATCAGAAATTGTTGATTCATGGGTATTGAGATCCAGGTTTGCTAGATGAAAAAGTTCTGGAGACCAGAACTGTTGTTACACAACAGTGAGAATACACTTAACACTACTGAACTCACTCACAAATAATTAGGATGGTAAATTCTATTATGTGTTTTTTACTGCAATAAATTAAAAAATATCACACCAAGTTTTAAAAATCAGAAATAAAATGTATAGAAAAGTCCAGAATATGTCTATGGTAGCTATCTGAAACTCAATGAGGCCACTCTTAAACTTTTATCAGGGTAGCCCTGGCTTCTTCAGCTTTCATTTTCATATATTATTTGTTACTTCTTTCTTGAATTCTTTTTTTTTTTGGAGTCCTTAATTGAAAGTTCCATTATTTGATTTTTCATAATTGGAGAATTTTATGGTTCTAATTATAAAGACAAAATAAGACAGACAACATCTGAGGGATATACTTACAGTAGAGAACAAGAAAGTGCTAAGTTATACTTTAATGTATAATTTGGGGGAATTTTTACAGTTGAAAGTAAAGCAGTTCTTGGTTTGTGTAGCACAGTGGCTGTCAACACTAGTCCCAGCACTAACAAGCTTAATTTCTTTGTGCCACAGTTTCCTCATCTTCAAAACAAAGTTAATTATTTTTTAAAAGCTTAAAAAAGTGTTTACCTCACTTATGAAATGAGAATAATCATTTTAAAAAGCTTACTTTTTACTTACTTAAAAGCTTACTTTACTTACAAAGCAAAGATTTTACTTTGAATTTTACTTAAGCAAGAATTTATTCCATTTTTACAAACTGAAAAACTAAGCTTTACTTTTAACAATAGGCTCTAGAGTTTTAACAAGTAACTTCTCAATTACAGTAAGTAATAACTCTTGAGTACATAATTCTATAATCACCTATGTAAGATCCCCACATTCAAAAAACAACTACTGTTAACACTTGGTTGGTACATAACACATACCAAATATAATTATATTTTACCTTGTGTTTGGATCTTATTTTCTCTTTAATGTACCATGAGCATTTTCTTAAACTGATGTATATCTTGAGATTTCCTGGTGGCTCAGATAGTAAGAACCTGCCTGCAATGTGGGAGACCCAGGTTCGATCCCTGGGTTGGGAAGATCCCCAGGAGAAGGAAAGGGCAGCATGCCAGTATTCCTGCCTAGAGAATGTCATGGACAGAGGAGCCTGGCGGGCTACTGTTCATGGAGTTGCAGGGGTTGCAAAGAGTCAGACGTGACTGTACAACTAACATTTTCACTTTCACTTTTCGTACAATTTAGAATAAAATCCAAAGTCCTCAGCTTGGCCTACAAGCTCCCATGTGATCCCAACCTCCTGGTTTAAACTTGGCTCCTCTCCTTTCATCCCCCACCCTCCTCACTGAGTTTCAGACAGTGCTGAGCCTTCACCTGGCACTCCCTGCATCCTCTCTCTAAAATCTCTTCCTCCAGATGTTTACAAGGCTCACTCCCTCACCTTCTTCAGGCCTCACCTTCTAAAAGGTGTACACTGTATGTAACGTAGCAACTGCTATCTATTCCTTTGCCTTATTTTTCATCTCAGCATTTACCACTACTTCATACGTTACAATAGCTAGAAACAGTCAAGGCCTGTTTTTCCCAGTAGAATCTTAGTGTCGCAAGGAAAATATTTTGTCTATCTTGCTAGCTGTTTTATCTCTAGACATTAGATCCTAAACAAATACTTGCTAAACGAATGAGTTTGGCTCTAATTTGTAATTTCGTGACTGCACAGAACTCTGTTGTATAGGTATTGCTTAATGTTGCTAATCCTTTGCTTTGCTGCTGCTGCTGCTAAGTTGCGTCAGTCGTGTCCGACTCTGCGCGACCCCATAGACGGCAGCCCACTAGGCTCCCCCGCCCCTGGGATTCTCCAGGCAAGAACACTGGAGTGGGTTGCCATTTCCTTCTCCAATGCATGAAAGTGAAAAGTGAAAGTGAAGTCGCTCAGTCGTGTCCGACTCTTAGCGACCCCACAGACTGTAGCCTACCAGGCTCCGCCGTCCACGGGATTTTCCAGGCAAGAGTACTGGAGTGGGGTGCCATTGCCTTCTCTGACTTTGCTTTGAGCCATCATAAATTGTACTGTAGGGACTTCTCTAGTGGTCTAGTGGTTAAGACTCCATGCTCCCAAGGCAGGGGGCACCGGTTCAAGCGCTGGTTTGGGAACTGACATCCCACATGCCACAGGTGCAGACAAAAATAAAAAATTGTTGTTGTTGTTGTTTTTTTGCTATGGATATGCTCAGATATATTCTTTTAAATACTCTTGGATTGTTCCTTCAAGGTGGAATTAATGCAGCAGCTTCCTAACCATTCCCCCTTCCTCTTCCCATGGAGTGTCTCACAGTGAGACTCCTATTACACTCCTTTCCTTAGACTGAAGGGACAGAAGCCCAAACTCTGAATGCTGGCACGTTTCCAGTTTGCCTTTCCATACATACTCAGTCCCTGTCACTGCTCAGAAATATAGCTGCCACTTCAACCAAGTTGCTGCACCTATCATTTTCTCTAATTTTGCTTTGGTCTATGTAGTTCCGTCTTACAGAATATAATCCTGTTTCTTTACCTGCCTAAACTACACCCATCTTTCATGTCCCCCACAAGTCCCTTCTTTTTTTACTTTTTTTACATCTTACCTTTTTTTTTGGCCTCTCTGTGTACCATGTGGGATCTAGCTCCCCAACCAGGTATCAAACCTGTGCCCCCTTGCATTTGGAACCTGGCGTCTTAGCCTCTGGACCACCAGTGAAGTCCTCCCCACACCAGTTCCTTCTGGCTCCACCTTGCCTTCCTTGGATCTAGTACCTATGATCTCTCACTTGGAATTGTACTGCTCTTCTTCATACCTATCACCCAAGAGAGCCGTTGACCATCAGCCACATTCCAGTACCTACCATGCTGTAGAATACAATGTGCAAATTCCCGAGGCATGACAGCCTTTTCCCCCTCCTTTCTCAAAGTCCTACGCAGTTCTAGCCATAAAATAGCAAATATTTTCTAACTTAACCCTATTGCCAAAAACCCTCATGGAAATGAGAGTGCTCTGAGGGAAGAAATAGAATTATTTCTGATCAAATGTTTTCATCTTCCCATATATTTGGTTTGTAAATGATCTAACCACTAGTCTTCCACAAATAACTTTAATTCTTACATTTCTACTCACAATCCTTATTAAACCACCATAAGAAATACGTTTCTGATGAATTTGTGGTTTTGTCTCAGACTTTGGCTTGTCTTAATATAATATCATTAAGCATGACATTATTTATAAAGAAATGTTCTATTTCTTTATATAAATAAAGAAATTATAAAACAACAAGTGGTGTCTAAGCTATAGAGACTGTATATATGGGATTCGTCATGTTAGGAAAATCACTATGTGTGCCTTTCCTCTTTCCCATTTTCAAACATGAGAAATCAAGTTCAAATGAATGAAAAGGCCCACACGAAAGGAAAAATAATTCAAAATGGTGCAGTGCTGATGCAAGACGTACATGGAAGACCGGGAAGAAGTTTTCTCTCTGTGATGACGCTGCTGGGAACTCTAGGCTGAGTGCTCAGCTGGGGTGCGAGTGTAGCAATACAGAGGGTGAGTCCAAAGTCACATCCCTTTGCTTTTTAATCTCAATAACTTACATTCTTCCCAGGTGGCACACTGGTAAAGAACCCACCTGCCAAGGCAAGAGACGCAAGAGGCTCAATTCAATTCCTGGATCAGGAAGATCCCCTGGATGAGGAAAACGGCAACCCACTCCAGTATTCTTGTCTGGAGTATCCCATGGACAGAGGAGCCTGGCGGGCTACAGCCCATGGGGTAGCAAATAGCTGGATAAGACTGAGCACACAGCACACACAACTTACATCTTACACCAAGCCTCAGGTCTTTTTCTCCACCCCTACATGCTTTCTGGTTGCCTGGACTCAAGAGCCTCCAAAGCCTCTAAGGCAGCCTGGCAAACGGTCACTCACCATCCTCCTCAAAGAGCAGCCCCATGTGTCCATGCGCCTCGGCTTCCTTCTTCCCACCGTCAATTTTGATGACTTGAGCAATCTTAAAACATCGTTCATAGAAGTGGTTTCTTACCCACTTGTCTTCAGAATTATTGAAGTAACAGGCCAGAGCGTACAAGTTATTATATACCTCTTCAAAGTATTCTTCAAAGAGAGAAAAACATCAGAAAATGCGTCAGGAAAATGTCTCAAGGCACATCTCTTCAAATGGCAAACCAATGTGGTGACATTTAGTTTCTATTTTTCTTTAAAAGCATAATTAACTATTTAAAAACTGGAAATGTAAAAATTAATGTGCTTTAACTATTAAACTAGTTATAATAATTAAAGGATGTACACATAAGAAAAACAACAACAAAAAAATCTTTTGGAGAGCTTAGACTGATATGCTCTTTGGTTGAAATAGTAGTCTTTATATAAGACAAAAAACAGAATGGTGTCTGCTAGCAATGGGCTTAGTTCTTTTGGAATAAATGAGTATATGGTATCAGCAAGTACTTATCCCACTGAAGATTTGAAAAGTATTTAGAGATTCCAGAAAAAGCAATGTTTCCTAACCATGGCAAAAAGATGAAGGAAGAAAGCAAATGAAATATAAAAACATCAAGGTATTTTCACTCAAAAGAAAAAGTAAGCATGTAGCTTACAGATAGATACAAGAAATGATGATCACTGTATGTTCCATACACTTTACAGCACCGTTTCTGAAAGTACAAGTTACTAGCAACATTAAGAAACAGTGGATTTCTAGCATTATCTTTTCTATGAGTATCTTCTTCTGCTGAAAATGTGTTAATACTAGTCTTCCCTCTCACTCAGAAAGTTACTAGTTCATTAAATCCCTGCTTTTTCCCATAAAGTGGCAAATATCTGACCTATTTGTACACAAAAATGTATACTGATAAACTGTGAATCAGTCTTACAAACTCCACTGCCAACAGTCATAAACTTAAACAAAAGTGTTTGTGCTAAATTGTGCTTCACTCTTGTAGATTTCTTTCTATTGGTGGACTTGAACAAATTCATAATCTTTGCATTTCTTTCCATTTGTGCTAAAAACACAGTCATAAATAAATGGTAGGCTATGGATTACCCTTCCAAGGACTTTTTACAGCAATCACTATCTGTTGGAATTAAGTGATATTAATTGCTCACTACTATCAGAAGAGTCAGTCTATATATGCCTGAAAGAATTACAATTATGAAAAGCATTTATATATTGCCCATTGGAAGTCCTATAAGATTAAGGTCAAAAGGCTCAGAAAAAATTGACATTAGGCTGATTACAACAAAAATTAACTTTTGAAAACTGTACATAAGTCACTCCAATGTTGCCAAAGAAGTTTAAGACCTACATAATGTCATGCTTTTACACACTGTGTGTGTGCTGTGCTGTGCTCAGTCGCTCAGTTGTGTCCAACTCTTTGCAAACCCATGCAGCCTGCCAGGCTCCTCTGTCCAAGGAAATTTTCCAGCCAAGAATACTGGAAAGTGTAAGTGAAAGTCACTCAGTCATGTCTGACTCTTTGCAACCGGACATGGAACAACAGACTGGTTCCAAATAAGAAAAGGAGTACGTCAAGGCTGTATACTGTCACCCTGCTTATTTAACTTATATGCAGAGTACATCATGAGAAACACTGGGCTGGAGGAAGCATAAGCTGGAATCAAGATTGCTGGGAAAAATATCAATAACCTCAGATATGCGGATGACACCACTCTTATGACAGAAAGTGAAGAAGAACTAAAGGGCCTCTTAATGAAAGTGAAAGAGGAGAGTGAAAAAGTTGGCTTAAAGCTCAACATTCAGAAAACTAAGATCATGGCATCTGGTCCCATCACTTCAGGGCAAATAGATGGGGAAACAGTGGAAACAGTGGCTGACTTTATTTTTCTGGGCTCCAAAATTACTGCAGATGGTGACTGCAGCCATGAAATTAAAAGACGTTTACTCCTTGGAAGGAAAGTTATGACCAACCTAGACAGCATATTAAAAAGCAGAGACATCAGTTTGCCAACAAAGGCCCGTCTAGTCAAGGCTATGGTTTTTCCAGTGGTCATGTATGGATGTGAGAGTTGGACTATAAAGAAAGCTGAGCACCCAAGAATTGATGCTTTTGAACTGTGGTGTTGGAGAAGACTCTTGAGAGTGCCTTGGACTGCA
This sequence comes from Giraffa tippelskirchi, assembly GCF_054371585.1. Taxonomy (NCBI): domain Eukaryota; kingdom Metazoa; phylum Chordata; class Mammalia; order Artiodactyla; family Giraffidae; genus Giraffa; species Giraffa tippelskirchi. The sequence goes on from NC_137285.1 coordinate 56,523,615, forward strand.
AGGAGATCCAACCAGTCCATCCTAAAGGAGAGCAGTCCTGGGTGTTCATTGGAAGGACTGATGTTGAAGCTGAAGCTCCAATACTTTGGTCACCTGATGCGAAGAGCTGACTCATTGGAAAAGACCCTGATGCTGGGAAGGATTGGGGGGAGGAGGAGAAGGGGACGACAGAAGAGACGGCTGGATGACATCACCGACTCGATGGACATGGGTTTGGGTGGACTCCGGGAGTTGGTGATGGACAGGGAGGCCTGGCGTGCTGTGGTTCATGGGGTCAAAAATAGTTGGACACGACTGAGCGACTGAATTGAACTGAAAGCTTTAATAGAAAAACATTTCCAACATTTGATAAAGTTTTTGGTTTTGCTTAGAAGCTATTTAGGTTACATATTTAAAGACTATTTGTCAGCTAAGCTATTCTTCTATGGAAAAATTGAAAGTTTTGTACCTTTGAATAATCCAAATACATGGTTTATACTCTTTACATTCTAAGCAGCCTTTTCTCCTGGCTTGCACAACATTTCCTCAAATTGTCAGCAGGTATATTAATAAGATGAAAATCAATTTGACTGTTGATTTATTCTTTAGACCAATATTCACTATGCTACCTTAAAAGGAGATCTCATGATGAAATAAATTTGGAAAATGCTCCTACTAATTTCTCTCTTTCGGTGAAACACACAACATATTAACATGTCAAAGGCTCTGATAAGTCCTGCAATAACCAACCTGCTTAATGTATATGTTAATTCACATGGTTGTTTCTCAAACTTATTTCACCAGACACTCACTTTTGTTTTTCTTTATATAAACTGTATAAACATCCAGTGGGACTCTGCTTGAGTAAAACATACTTTGGGTATCTTAAATAAATGTTATTAGAGAAAAAAATTGCTGCTTAACCCTTGACAATAATTTAAAGTCAAGTGTAAATAATGTTTGAATTATCTATTGATTCAGTTACCCATTACCATTATTGCCATCTCTTCCTCAGCCCCATGGGGCACCAGGCCCTAATCATGTTACAGATGGTACAGAGATGATTCACACTGGGTCATATAAGAATGATATCAGGGACAAAGAAATACTTTGTAACAAATGGAAAATAATCCAAAAAGAATGATTGACTTCCTTTAAACACTTCTTTGCTATAAAACAGAAAGTGATATTTTGAAAAGTAATTTAAATAACTCTAGGTTTCTGCTCTGTGAGTCTCAAGAGACAGAACTGACCCGAGATGACTATTGTTAGTGCCACAGCTTTGATTAAATGAACTTCATTGTGACCCTAGAGTGATGGTCTTTCCAATGAGAAGCAATGAGAATACTCAGAGATATGCTGCTTCGAGATAATTGTCTCAGATTCCACAATCATATGGGGTGAAATGGCCCAGGAACTATTAACAGATTTCTATATTCTAGATTAAGTGTGTGGTATACATGGGTTTTAAGATTTTGAATTAATTCAAGTTAATAAGAGTTTCTGTACATATTCCCTGTACTATTTTCTAGGACATTCTTTTTTTTTTTTTTTTTAATAAATTTATTTATTTTAGTTGGGGGCTAATTACTTTACAATATTGTAGTAGTTTTTGCCATACATTGACATGAATCAGCCATGGGTTTACATGTGTTCCCCTTCCTGGGACATTCTTAAATCAGTTTTTCTCCTATAAAGTTCATGTGTTAAATGTGAAAAAATTACACATTTCTTTTTAAAGAAGCATATAAATGTTTACTTGTCCTTCAACTGATGTATTTCCAATAATGTTTTTTTGCAATGATTTTAATTTTTTGTATTTTAACCAGGCAAAAGCCACAGCATTTTGAAGTCGATAACCCCACAGAAGAGTTGTTCTGAGCAAAAAGTAATTTTATTCCATTTATCAAATAGAACCTTAGTTACCATGAACATGTGACAAATTACTCAGTAAGAAAAATATTTCATTATTTGTACATGTGTATGAGACTTTGGCTTTTATGAAGCTTGGAATTTTTAAATTTGTGGGATTGGAGAAGCATTTTAATTTATATATAATATAGCTACTTTTTCAAATAAAATATTATAAAGTAAAAGTTTTCTACCTTCAAATAGATTCTTTAGCATTCTTGTTTCTTTATAATTATAAAATGCTTTATAAGTTTCTTTTATGATACTTTATGATTACTGATGTGTTTGGCCTATATTTATGCTATTATGCTACTAAAATGAATGCTTCTATTTAAAATGTTTAGTGAATCAAGTTAATTCAACTTGAAAAAAATGACTTATGAACAAATTTTATCTTGATCAATTCTATTTTCAGTGTAAATATCACTCAGAATTTGGGGCTGACCTAGAAAATAAGTTTTTTTACAACAGCATTTTAAAATTTAAAACAGTTATTTCTTGAGAACTTACATGTAAATCACATTTTAAAATTCATGAAAGGGCTCTTTTTAAAGTCAATTCTGTAGTTAAATATTTTCATTATACAAATAACCACCTCTTATCTACACATACACACATGCACACATAAGTTCACTTATGTATTGTACTGTACAATGAAACAGAGACACTTTCATGGTGGAGCTTAAAGCTTCTCTTTTTGAGTCCTATGGTATTTTCACACAAAAAAGTCAAAGAAGAAGATAACTGAGAACACCAAATGTATATGCCAAATTTTGGGATTTCCTTTCTTTGATTGTATAAAATGACCAATTCTGAACATGTAACTAAGAAATACTTATGACAATGATATCAGTATACCTGTAGTAGAGAGCAAAATATTTTCTTTAATACTTGAAACATATTGACCTTCTGTAAAACTTTACAATATCAAAGAAGGAATTAATGAGAGATGATGTGATGGAAAATAAAAAATTAACAATTTATTCATAATTGTGGATTACAGACTTTTCCTGTCTCCTCACAATTCACTAATAAAAATTCTCTGATAGAAATCTCAAGGATAGAACTTTAGGATAAAACCTTCAACTTCCATTCTATAAATACTAGAAAATAAGTATAATTGGCAAATTACAATACTCTGAAAAGGGCTCCTCAGTGAAAGTCAATATTCAGATTATGTATAAAGAAAAAAACTACATAAAGATGTATAATTAATGATAACAAAGATTTTAATACATTGGGAAGCCCTGGAGATGTTACTAGGTGCTATCTGTTTATTGTCTACCCAGGCTTAGAGTGACATCACCAGGATGGCCGTTTGGCCACTCTTGTGATTCAGCATTCTCTACTGTTCATTCCATGAAGACGCTTAGTTGACTAGGTTGAATTGTGCTGAGGTGTCCTAACGTCTTAAATTCACACATGAAGCAATTGGGAACGTGCCCTCAGGTGCTCCCTGCGCTGGTTTCTGCAGTGCTGCTTCCCTAAACGTACCTTTCCTCTCAGCTGCTTCAGCCCTGGTCAGGTAGTAGTAGAAGTGATCCAGCTTGTCAGGCTGCTCTTCCAGGGGCCTCTGTGCCCAGGAGAGGGATCGGACCCTCGCAGCCTCCCTTAGCGCATCCCACTTCTCCGTCAGAGCGAAGAGCTCGGTAAAGGACTTATGATAACCATCCCGCAGCATGTCCACACAGACGTTCTTCTTGTACGAGTTCCGGTAACTGGGAATAAGAATCAGGATACTGAACTTGTTATTTTAATCCCTGAAATCTTTTGATTTTTTTGATCCTATAATAATTAAAGGTTGGATCATGCTGCCTTTTTTTTTATTTTCCCCTCAGTGAAAGGGCTGAAAACTATCTTGACCTCAAACACTTAAAATTGAACAACTCCAGTTTAATGAAAGATGCCAAGAGCTATCTAAATATAGTAATTTTAGGGAAATTACATTATAAATATATCAGTCCCAGAGCTGAGCTCCCTTTGATAAGGACAAATAAGCTAGTTGATGGATGTCTCAGTCCATTTGGGCTGATGGAGCAGAGTTTGCAGTCCATGGGGTTGCAAAGAGTCAGACATGACTGAGCAACTGAATAACAACAACAGAAAACCGCTAACTGAGTAGCTTATAAACTTGAAATTTATTGCTCACAGTTCTGGAGGCCAGAAGTCTAAGATCAAGGCTCCAGGAAGGTTGCCCCTGCTGGTTCATAACCTGAACTTTCTAGGCGTGTCCTCACATAATGTAAGAAGCTAGAGCACTCTCTGGAGCTTCTTTTATAAGAACACTAATCCTATCCATAAGTGCCCCACCCTCATGACCTAATCACCTTCTAAAAACCCCATTTACCTACACTTCCAGAGATTAGGATTTCAATATATGAACTTTAGAAACACAACATTCAGACCACAGCAATTGACAATATCCAAAAATACTTATAAGTTAGCCTCCCACCAAAACAACACAAAAAGCCAGTAAGGCCAATAAAATTTAAATGTGTCATTAAATATCAAAACAAAGCTCTATTAAGTGGTTTCCCTGTATGTTATGAAGATTCATTCATTTATGCAGAGAGAGTTTATGGATATCTCTTGCTAAATATATTTTTAAAATTATTTTCAGTTAGGATTAAGTTAATGATTTGTTAGATTACTACTTCACTTCTAACAATAATAAATCATATGCAAAGAGATAAAAGGACAATTGAAGTTTGCTGTTGTTGTTTTTCAGTCGCTCAGTCATGTCTGACACTTTGCAACCCCATGGACTGCAGCACTCCAGGCTTCCCTGTCCATCACCATCTCATGTCCATTGAATCGACGATCCCATCCAATCATCTTGTCCTCTGTCGCCCTCTTTTCCTCCTGCCTTCAATCTTTCCCAGCATCAGGGTCTTTTCTAATGAGTCAGCTCTTTGCATTAGGTGGCCAAAGTATTGGAGTTTCAGCTTCATCATCAGTCCTTCCAATGAATATTCAGAGTTGATTTCCTTTAGGATTGACTGGTCTCATCTCCTTGCAGATCAAATACACTATTCAAACAACTGAATAGTGTATTTATTTATTCAATCAATAGCTATTGAGTTTCCTATTAAGTGCCAGGCACTGTTCTAGATCAAATAGATTCAATACCCTTGTGAAGTGTACATTCTAGTGGAAGAACACAACCAACAAATAAGTAAACAAATCATAAATAATTTCAGAGCATGAACATTGCTATATAGGAAATAAACAGGGTTATGGAATAATAGCTGTGTGGTGGCTATTATCCTCCTAAGCAAGTAATCAGAGGACAAATGATATCACTTTATACTAATTATTTTACATTTTTAAATAGGGGACAATTAAATATTTAGAACTGACAAGATGTGATATTACTATCAACAAGCCTTTCAGTGTGGAGTGGTGACAGTCTAGAACCCCTGAGGTTCAGGCCATTTCTTCCTAACTTTTCTGGACTTCACTTCTTCTCATCTGTGAAATATGTATATTATTCTGTGCTATACCTATATCACAGGATTCTTCTAAGAATCAAGCAAAATTATGTATGTGAAGATCCTCTGAGAATCATGGAGTCAGGCAACAGACTCACCCTACAGAGTTTAAAAAGCAAACAAAACAAAAATGCCCAGGTGCCATACACCCAGAATCTTTTACTCAGTGGATCAGCTTTGCTCTAGAACTAAATACATACAGTGACGAGGAAGGGAGGGGGAAGAGGGAAGTTAAAAAAAGGGGAGGGCAGAACGCATATTGTGGAGACCTCAGAGCACAGTAAGTAGTTTGGACTCCAAGCTAGGAGTGGGATAGAGTCACGAAGTGTTTGAGTCTGGGAAATGACTCAATGAGATTGTATTGGGTTAGCCAAAAAATTATTTTGGTTTTTCTATAAGCTGTATGGAAAAACTCAAACAAACATTTTGGCCAACCCAATATATTAGAAAAATTACTTGGAAGTGGATTCCCAACTGAATTGCAATCCTCCTCAACCTAGTGGCCAATGCAAGGCACCTACTGTTATAGGACTAGTCCATAAACAGAGTAAGGAAACCACATTCCCAGATCCACAAGTCAAAGGCCACCGTCTTGTCAAAATGATGACCAAAAATATCTGAAACGGAGAAGAGACAAGCAATCACAGATTTTTGCTTCTGCCCTCTGGCCGAGAGTGTGGAGAAGGAAAGCGTGAGATCTAAGATGAATCAGGTTGTGTCTCTCCCTCTCCCCCACCCCCCCACCCCAACACAGGGCATGGAAAGGCAGCAAAAGTCACTGCAGAGAGCTTCTGAGCAGAATAAAACCAGAACCAGCCCGCATGATGTCCCACGGCCCCTGGACAGTATGGGCCAAAGACCATGAACTGTCTGGTGACATCAAAGTTAATGGGAAGAGAGGGCTGGGATGTCTGCCACAATGTCACTGGCCCTAGCAAGGGCATGTGTGCTAAAAGGTTGTTGGATGTGCTGCCCACTGGGGACTGAATGGGGTCACAGCTGTAACTCTGCTAATAAGCAGCACCGGGGTGCTACTCAAAGAGTCAGGTCAGCATATTTTGAGAGCTGACAGAAAGGGATGAATCAAGTGCATCAGTGACAGAGCCCTGGACAGCACCCCAGAGGTTAGGAACCCATTCAACTCCACGGAAGAGAAAACCGGCCTCATGGTGCCTTCAAAACTAGAAGTTCGTACTGCTCATAGCACAAGATGCTTAAAGGTAGGCAGCTGTTAGCCTTGGTTCCGTGTGTGGCCTGGCAAGTTCAAGGCCTGTGCTTCAGGGATTATTTCCTTCCTGTCCTTGGTCACTGGAGGGCTGCCCCAGTCCAGACATCATGTCCACCTTCCAGGCAAGAAGAAATGGGATAGGCGGGTGACATCAGCTGTGTCTTTCTCTATTATTGGGAATACTTTTATTCCTGCAACTACTCTTGGAATTCCACTTTGTTCATTGGTGGGAACTGTGTCACGTGGCCATCCCTGGCTGCAAGAGACTAGAAAAACAAATATCCAGCCTGTCTGGAGGCACACTGTTGCCCCAAATGAAACTGGAGTTGTGTTAGCAAAGAGAGGAGAAATGGATACCTGGCGAGTTTAGAGTCTATTACAAGGTCCTAGATCAAGATCTGGGCGTAAATGTTGACAAACCCCCTCTCCCAAGCTTGCCAGATAAAACTGGGCAGGATATCCAGTAAAATTTGAATATCAGATAAACCATAAATGATTTTTTGTATTAGTGTATCCCAAATATTGCATGGGAATACTTATACTAAAAAAAAAATTTCTCTTTTTTGAAATTTGAAGTGTATGTTGTATTTTTATTTGCTAAACCTAATAACCCTATTTCTTTCTACCTGGCATCAGTGCTGTGTTCTTGGTATCAGTGCTGTGTTGTTTCTATATAGGAACACAGGGTGACGGGAAGGAGTGTAAGAATCTGAATAACCGGAGAATCACTGAATTGGACTGACTTTACCTAAGAGGGACGAGGTTGGATTTTTACATTAGGGGGAATCAAGGCTTAGGACCAGGAATTAAAATTAAGTTATTAAAAAAAATAAAGACTTTCAATTTAGCATCCTGGAGCTCGTGACCCTGAAATTCACACTAGGTCCAAGAGAATGGTTGGGAGGAGGGTAGAACTGGGGGTGGGGAGAAGAGACAGGAGACACTGGTGTTCATGGACAGGAGAGGCCATGGGCTGAACTAAAGTTAAGGCAGAGGGACACATAGAAGTAGGTGGATTTGATACATATTCAGGATGTAAAAATACTGACTACTTGGTGACTGAGTGGATGTTAGGGTTGATGGAAAGAGAAGAGCTAGGATGACAACAAGATTTTTGGAGTGGGCAGTTGGTAATTTACTAAAGTGCATGTGTGTGTGCTAAGTTGCTTCAGTACTGTCCAACACTTTGTGACCCCATGGACTGTAGCCCACCAAGCTTCTCTGTCCATGGGGATTCTTCAGGCAAGAATACTGGAGTGGGTTGCCATGCCATCTTTCAGGTCTTCGCAACCCAGGGATCGAGTCCATGCCTCTTATGTCTCCTGCAGGCCAGTTCATTACCACCCATGTCACCTGGGAAGCCCAATTTGCTAAAGAGGGGAACACAAAAGGATGACTAGGTTTGGGGAAGGGTAATGAGCGTGGGTTCAGATAATTTGAGTTTGAGGAACCTGAAGGGGACATCCAAGAGGTATCCAAAAGATAGTTTGGGGATGGTAAGGAAGTTTGAGAGGTCAAGGGGCTGGAAATCCAGCCTTGCTTCAAACAAGCACTGCCACACAGAGAATAAGTTTATGGCTATCAAAAAGGGAAGGTGAGGGGAGAGATAAATTAGGAGTTTGGGATTAATAGATACACACTGCTGTGTATAAAATAGATCAGCAACAGGGACCTATTGTGTAGCACAGGGAACTATACTCAACATCTTGTGATAACATAATGAAAAAGGATCTGAAAAAGAATATATATGTGTGTGTGTGCATATAAATTATAAATAAATAAAAACTAGATCATTGATTTAAATCAGTGGTCCCCAATCTTTTTGGCACTAGGGATCAGTTTTGTGGAAGATAATTTTTCCATAGACCAGAGGGATACAAGGGATGGGGAATGACTCTAAATACAGATGAAGCCTCGCTTGCTCGTTCACCTGCTGCCCGCTTCCTGCTGTGTGGCCCAGTTCCTAACAGGCCACGGAGTGGGACCAGTTCCTGGCCAGGGGGTTGGGGAAAACAGTAGAAATAAACGCGTGTCAGGAGGCCATCTCAGTGCTAATCCCAGCTGGGACAGAAATGCAGAACGTTACTCCTTGAGGGTGCTTGGGTTGGATTTGGGCCGCTCGGCGTCTAGCTCCACATCCACAGAACTCTGAAGTATTTTTGGAAACGGCACATTGTGTGTCATCTTGGTGGGACCTGATTTCAAAGACTCCCTCCCACATTAAGCCACTGGCCTCTCTCCCAGCATTCTGAATCTTGAAGCAAGAAACACAAAGATGTAGAAGGTTTTCGGAGTTCAGTCCACCTGGCAGCGACATTCGGACAAGAGTTGAAAGTGGTTCTGGCTACCTAGATCCTTCCAAGTGTCCCATGTCTTTTCCTTTTCTTCTGAGCCAGGTTTTCCCCTGAATTCAGCTAGTTACCAAATATCCTTCTAATAAAATCATTTCCACTCTACTTAGTCAGACTCTGTCTCTGTGCCTGTGACCCAAGAACATGAACTGATTCAGAAGGGAATGTCTTGGCACTCAAGACAGCTCCAAACATCCATGATATATAACTGGTATCAATTTTTCAAATTTCTAGTACATTTTTTAAAAAGACCATTCTTTGCAAAAAATATTTCAAATAGAATTTATTTAGAAAGCATACATAACTATTCCGACCTCAACTCTATTTTACACACACATTTGTGTACACATACACACATACATGTATGGCATTGTTAAAGCCTCATTACTGATATTTGAGAACCAGAAAGAGCGATTAATGTTTTACTAAATAGGTTCCTATTTAAACCTTCATAGTTAATGCATATCATTTATTTTAAATAGAATAATTTTTGTTTTTTAAAATGAATTTGCAATCTGAAAATAAAAATGCATGTCAATTTCTACTATTATATGTGAATTTATCAGGTTTTACATTTCATAACAGGCAAAGTTTACTTGATTTACAAAAAGGAATTTTTTAAAATGCAGATAGAAACATAAAGAGAATTCAAATTCACTATTTTACTTCTTTCATTTGGACATGAAGTTATTAGTCTTTGGTTTTATTTATATATTAAAACAAATACTTATCTAAATTAGAATATGCCCTTTTTGGGCATCAGAATAAGAAAAATCTCATTGACCTGAAGTCACCCTGATGGATGGAAACTGAGAATTCTGGTAAAATTTCTGGAAAGTTTTGATATTATGGAATTTGAGGAGAGTCCTCTTGACAGAAAAGAAGCCATTCATAGAAGTTGTGACACTCACAGATATGTTGAACATCCAAAGTCTATAACCTAAGGAAGATCTTTGCCACTGCAGGTACTTAAGGCGTAACCGGGCTAAGGGATGCAACTGGAGAAAAGTGGTTTTAAGAATGGAATTAAGTAATTGGTCATGCATTTCATTTGGGTTTTTATTACTATTTAAATGCATTATTCAATGGAGATTCTAAATATTTTGAATTTACAACAAAATTTCCCTTTATGGGAGTCAGTGGGAGGGAGGTCCAAGAGGGAGGAGATATATGTAAACATATTGCTGATTTGCTTCATTGTTCAGCAGAAACTAGCACAACATTATAAAGCAATTATACTCCAATAAAAAAAGAATCTATATACTGGAAGAAAGTAAATCTGAATAATCTGACATAACTCTATAGCAGCTGAATATGTGAAGATTTGGGGAAATGGAGAGCTTTCTATTAAATAGCCATGGAGATATTATATCATTTTTAAATTCTGCCTTAAACCATTTTGAATAGCTACTATTTATAGAGCATGTACTATGTGTCAGACATCATTTCTAAATCACACGATAACTCTCAAAATACTACTTCCCTTTTTACAGATATAGAAACCCTCTTCATGAGGTTTTGGCTTGCCCAAAGTCATACATGATAATAAGTGGCTGGGGTGGCTTTCATAATCAGGTTTCTCTGATTACAAATTCTGAACTTTTTTCACTTTACCACATTGCCTCCGATTATATCAAATAACGTTAATTTTCTTTTTCTCTTCCTCCTTCACACATTTTTTTTGTTACCTGTATTAATTGTTTGGAAATTTGACATCATTATACAATTATGATGTGACTGACTCCAGTTAGAAAGCCATTGTCTTTTGGGAGTAACATATACACACTACTATATATAAAATAAACAGCACAGATCTACTCTATAACACAAGGAACTATACTCGATAATTTGTAATAACCTATACGGGGAAAGGAAATGATATAAAACAAATATATATATGTATGTGTGTGTGTGTGTGAATTACTTTGCTGTACACCTGAAACTAACACAACATTGTAAATCAAAAAATCAGTTAAAAAAAAAGGGGGAAAAAAAGAAAGCCATTTTCTTTATCCATGCTAATGAATGTTTGTGCCGGACTGGGGAAAAACACTGCTGTCACTCTGTGACTCTTCCAGAGAATCCCTTTCCTTAAAACAAGGCAGCAGATAATCAGTAGCATCCAGGCAAAGCAAACTGAATAGACGTGATCCCCACACAGAGATGTAAAGTCTAACGGGGTAACACTGACAAACACAGAAGACAAACATATAAAAGGATGAAACTATGAATACGAAAAACACAAATGAGCAGAATGCCAATTTATCTTCTTCTCTTTGTACTTACAAGTATTTATACTAGCTATTAGATAGATTTTCAAAATTAAAATGCATTATCAACTATTCTATATTAATATAATTTAACATTTTCATAAGTCAAACTGAAATATTGAATCAAGGTGATGCTTCACATTCAGTAAAATATTTCAAAAGCAGTTCAATAATACTATAAAACAAGATCATAAAATTTTTACTTAATATGACAAAGATAAACTCAAAAGATATGTTATATCTAATCAAAAGGCAGTATAATACTTTTATTCCACTACGTTAATATTTATAAGTCACTATTGGGTTATCTATGTGTCAGTAATAACAGTCTTAAATTCGTATTGTAGGGATAAATGTTATTAGAATCACCAACGGGATAATTACATTGACTCAAATTAATACTTAAATAGCTTCAGTTAATATAATTTCTGTGGAATAAAGTGAGTCACCATTCTTACCCATACTTTTCAGTGAAGGTAGATATTATGTATAATCAGAAGGAGGAACAAATCTGTTTCTTGACTCACACACACACACTGATAAGAATCATATGTTATATAGGTATGTTTTATGGTTTTTCTGTGTGTGAAAAGGATACTTATTTCTAAAATGCTAAAACAAGGATATAGCATTTCTTTAGTCATGTAAATATAGAAAGACAGAGGAGTTAGAAAGAAAAAATTATGTTTGAAATGATTTTACTTTAAAAGCATACAGAATGCTTTTACAATGAAAACTGAGAGCATTTTTCTTAATATCGCACATGTAGGATTTTAACAATTATTAGAGTTGATTAATATGGATTACAAATACATGACTATCACTCATATACAATTTTTCGCAATAAACTATTGGAGTTGAGATTTCTTTTTAGGACTTCTAATTTATTTTCTATGTATTTCAAAATACAGCAACAGAAAAAGTTTCAATATAAAAAAGGCTCCTTTGAAATTTAAAGGATTTCCAACGAGTTGACTGGTCTCTGGGGGCATCTACTGGAAATTTTGCAAACTGCAATCACATCATGTAAATTTGATAACTTTCGTTATCCATTTTAATACAGATATTATTTTAATTGATATGCAAATAAGGTGACACTCAAAGAAGATAAATGTAAAGTTATGCATGGCATTCTATCTCATCCATCTGGTAACAGCAAAACATGTAGCTGTCTATGGGATCAGTTAACAAATACTCAACTGTTAAAAATGTAAATAGGGCAGGTGGCATATCACACATTCACAGTTTTCAAACCATTCCGTTCTTAAGCTTGGAAAAATTAAAAATATATTCTAGACAGAAACATACACATACTTATTAAGGCATTTTTATTAACCCAAATTAAATGTATGTTAAGAGCACTTTTAAAATTATGATGATTTCTCTAAAACATATTCATTTTCTATCTCAGTATGTCCACTAACCACAAATAACCTGGTAATCACTGCTTATTTTCTATACAACTTAATTTGACTGTATTAATACATATGTTACTGTCTCAAAAAGTAGAATTTGTTATGCTTGGAACAAAAGAATCTATCATTATAATTAATATTACAATTAGAATTAGTTATTAATATAAATATTATTATTAATTTATCCTACACATTTTTTGAGAACTTCTTTAAGGAAAATGAACATATGATGAACATAATATAATCACTGCAGCTTATGTATACCTTTAACATATATTTAAAATAAACCAAATAACTCATAATATAATTGCAGCTGTGACTAATCTTGCAATAGGAATTTTAACATCACAGCCAGTAAACAATCTTGATTTTCTTTGTCAAACAGATTGGTCATATTTACTTTAAGAGAAAAATTTAAAAATAATTATGACAGTGTATCTATTGTGCTATACTTAATTGTATCATAATACATTTTTATTGCTATAATTTTATATAAAGACTGAAAAATATTTGACATTTTGGCTTCATTCCAAAGAAATATCACTAATGCAGGTATAAGTTTATAGTTTCTGGAAATTTCACTAGAATTACTATTCAAATAAATGTGTTATCATCTTTAATTGTATAAACTGAAAAAACTAATCACCATAAAATGTTAGCAAAAAATCAGAACGTAAGTTATTAACATAGCAGGACTTTTGTTTCAGTTCAGATTTTGATTCATTTCATAGCTGGCTGTACTTGATAACTGAAAAAAATAAATTCCAACCCCAACAGGTTATGGAACAGAATTTTTTGTGATTTTCTAAACAATTCTATTTGCTAAATTGAATCTTTAGAGGAAATTGTTACAAATACAATTTTTGCTTGCATTTTTGGAAAATACAAATTTTCACCTATTAATAATCAAAGTTAGCACAGTGGATTTTCAACATTTTAAAAGTATATGTACACTGAAAAATTCCATTTGGGAAAAAACTACTTAACCTAAGTTAACCTTTAATTCTTTTTTAAAAAATGTAATAATAATAGTCAATGGGACTATTATTAATATAATTCTTTCAACAAAAATTAAAATATTAAAAAATTTGATCAGCAAAGAATTCTCCCAACAATAGCACAGTAAGAATTCACTTCAACATGAGTGATTTTTATTTTAGGATATATGGATTGTTTGTGAAGAATGGAACAAAGATGATTTCTCAGTTTCAGTTATGTCACAGCCGGTATTTAGCACAAAAGGCAGTAACTTTTGTGAGATCAATAAATGTTAAACAGTATTTTTGATGGTGAGTATTACCCTTTAGCAGAAGAAAACTGGTTATTCAGCAAACAGTACCGACTGCAATCCTTAAAATGACTTTAAATGATTTCCTTAATAATATAAAGGTATTTTTTTTGTGTATACTCTGTAAGAATGATTTACTCAAATGATTTCCATTCAATCAAATATTTGAAGTACAGTGATCGTCATCAATCAGGAAGGAATAAACTATTCATCAATCAATCAATATAAAATATCACTAAAATATTTATCCATGTAGCTGTCACACATATTTTCTTTACTGAAAGATTTTCTTTACTGGGAAAAATCTAAAACCTAAACACCATTTTTAAAGTGTTTCCTTAGCAGTTCAGTGAAAAAGCACCCGAAGAAACCGCCTTATGTGAGACTAATCACACACATAATCTTTATACGTGGTCTTATTATTTGCAAATCCCTTTAAGAAATTCAGACTTTTTAATGAAACAATGTTTTAAGCCAAAGATCAAACAAGGAAAGATATAAATGAAGGTCACTGTTTAAGAAGAATTTTCAGGGAAACTATTTCCAACCCAGAAATATCACATTTGAATCCAAACACCTCTGGCTAATGGAGAGGAAATCATACCAAAGCTTGTTAACAGAGAGGAAATCATACCAAATCTTGTTTTTTCAGTTTACATTGTAACTTTCCACTACAGGAAAGCATAATTATATAACCAGTTAATACTGATTACATTGTTATTTATCCAATTAAATATAGGCTTAAAAACAAAACCTAAACATAATCGTAGCTTTTGTATTAAGTTATAATGATAAAAAATCTGAATAAGTAATATAATCCTGTCAGATTCTACATCCTGTTAAAATGGCAATAAGAAAAAGGGGAGAAAAACAAAAAATAAGCTTCGTGCTACAAACAATGGACTATACTCATGTGCAAACACAGCATGTTAGTTCAACTCCATATTTGTGTCTAAATTAATATTTGTTATTTTTAAATTAATACAAAACTCCATACAAGAGTCACTTTTTTTTTTTAAAACAATTCTGTGATTGCTCTTCAAATTTTGTGAAATTCTATTATTTAGGAAATGTTGTCGTAGATAATATCACTTAAAACTTTTCTTTGAATTATTCATCTTCATATCTTTATAAATAAAAGAACTATCAATTCTCCACATATATTGAGGGAAACAATCAAACTTTAATAAAGATGGAAAGCTGGAGAATATAAAGACAAAACTTAGTAAAAACAACAAGTTGCATTAAAAAGAAAACTTCAGCTATTTTTTTTTTAACTAAAGTATGTCATGCATTTTATCTTTGCAAGTTTGACGAGTTTTGCAAGTAAAATTCTGTTTCCTCTACACTTGCTAATAGTCATGAGAATCTGTAGTTTGCACCTTCCCATTAAAAATGTATTGTATTTTTTTGAAATTATTCACCCCGCCTTTTATCCAGATCATGTCTTTGAAAGGAGGAAGTAGATAATAAATGGAATAATTCATGATTTCCCATTAAATATGAAACTTTCTTTTGCAGAGTTTAGAAAATGAAGTTCTACATAATGTACAAAAGTTGATTAGAACTTTTTTAACCTTTTCAAGAAAAACCTTTCACATTAAACAACTGCATGAGGAGGTTTCTTTGGGAAAAGTAAACCAATCAATTCCTTATACCTGTGACTTTATCATAATATATTCTAATGTTGTTCCTTCCAAACATATATCCCTTTATAATGTATAAATAGTTATTAAAATGATGGCAAGAAAATAGTGTAATTGGCCTATAAATATGACAAGTATCTAAAACAAAAATATAACATGTTTAAATTACAAAGGGAAAATTACATGAATTAAAAATGAAAACAAAACATTATCCGTGCTCTTTTCAGCAATGTAATAGCATTAGGATAGCATGAGGATAAATAAAAAAACCTGTATTTCAATTTCTCTTACTATGACATTTCTTCTCGTGAGTTAATATTTTGTCATGAGAAAAAGAAATATATAGCTTTAAAAAACTTTTCCTTGCAAACTATCCATTGGGCTCTGTTAACTACATTCTTTTTCTTTTGTCTTTTTCTTTTCAGACAAAAAATAAATGATTTTTAGGCTCATTCTAGCACTATCATTCTTTCTTTCTTGAATAAGAAATCTAGAGTAAATTTAACTGAAGAGAAAAGTTAAGTTCTGATTATTTTAGAGCAGCTGGTGACCTTATTATGTCTTTAAAATTTGGGGGGGAGTAATTTTTTTCAATAAATATATTTCGATTTTCCCCATATCAAAAAATAAATTACGAATATATTTTCTCCTTTCAAACTTGAATGCTTAAAAGATAACTTCCATGCTGTAAGTCCTATGAAGAAACCTTTCAGATTGTGTGCTCTTTAACTACTGCTGCAAAGGGAGTGTGTATTACAGATATAAACAGTGAAGCCAGGATTTCTTACAAGCTGTACATACACAGTGATCAAACTTTCAGAACATATTTTTCATTTTATGTCTAGTAAAAACTGAATTAATAAAAACAAAAAATAAACTGATCATTTTGAAGCTTTAGTCAGACAACATCATCTATATATAAATATCTTATTTCCTTGAATGTTTCATTCCTTTACTGCAGCTATCTCAAACATTTAGAAAATTCCTACTTGTAACTAAGAGCTTAGGGTATACCAAATTAAATATGTGCATCACGAAGAATACTGGAAGAACAAAAGGCAGTATTTGTGAGACTATACAATAGCCTTGAATTCAAACTTTTAAAAAATTATACAAGATAGACATAAAGTAGGGATTACAACTTCCTTAAGACAGAGAACAACATGCTATTTGTTCCTTTTGTATTTTTACATAATAGAACAAATTCCAACAAAAATAAACCTTATATAACATTATTAGTACCAAATAAAATAGAATTTGGGCAAAAAATGAAACAGGCATACAAATATCAGAGATTAATAAAAAGATTATTTTACTGAGAAATATGGCAGCTAAAAATAATACTCCTAATAACAATAACTTCAAAATATGTAAAATCAGACAAAAAAGACACTTTTTTCAGAAAATTATAAAAATAGAGGGGAAAATATTTGACTAACAATTGTCTAGCTTGATTAAAATAATAGGCTCAATATAACAATTAGATTCTGACTGCTTTCTATCCAAGAACTACTACCAAATAGAGAATATATATTTACTTTTCAGACATACATGGCATATTTATAAAAATTAATCATGTACTGGCCACACTAAACATTTCATAAACTGATATCACATATGGCACATTTACTGAGCACAAATATATATTCAGTCCCCAATCCTGCATTCTCCCTTGCAAAAAAAAAAAAAGCCACAAAGAAAAACTATACACAGCAAATGTATAAATATATTTCTAATTTATTCATGGCCAAAAGGGGAAATCACTGTAGAAATTTTCATATATTTAGAACTGAAAGAAAAAAATTAAACTGGGGGAAGAAACCATCATGGTATTTGAAAAGAAATTTATAATTAAGTGCATTTGTTAGAAAACAAGAGTAACATTAGTTAAGGGGACAGCTGATCTATTTGCAAATTTTGTTGGTTTTGTTTCTTATACATTAATATTTCTATACATTATTTTTATATAATATAGATGATAGTATATGTTATACTACTTTTCTGCACTTAATAGAATATTTAAATAATACACTTAAATTTCAATTTTCCAATCATTTTCCTAACCTTAATATGTGTGATACGTTATATATTAAACCATTATAACTAAGAACTTTTAGGTGCTTAATCACATCAGTTTAAAGCAACTTTGTAGAAATTTACTTTGAACTTCAAAGTTAGGGACTTTTTTTCTTAGACCCCATAACTCTCTCTTTCTTGAATTCTCTTTTCTTCCCCCTTGTTGCTGTTGTCGTTGTTTAGTCACTAAGTCACGTCCAACTCTTTGGAGACACCATGGACTGCAGCCCTCCATGCTCCTCTGTCAATGGGATTTGCCAGGCAAGAATACAGGAATGGGTTCCAATTGCCTTCTCCAGGAGATTTTCCCGACACAGGTATAAAATCCATGTCTCTTGCATTAGCAGGTGGATTCTTTACCACTGAGCCACCAGGAAATCCCTTTCATTCCCCTAGCAGTCCCTAAGATTTTTGGCACTAGGGACTGGTTTTATCCAAGTAATTTTTCCACGGATGGGAGGGTTATGGTTTTGGGATGATTCAAGTACATTACATTTATGGTGTACTTTATTCTGTATTATTATATTGTGATATAAAATATGAAATAATTATACAACTCACCACCACTTGCCACGTACTTTTATGGTTTTGATATGAGTCTGCAAGCAATTGATTTATTATGGTATCTGTGCAGTCAAACCTCTCTAATGATAATCTGTATTTGCTGCTGCTCTCCAGCACTATCACCACCCCAGCTCCCCTTCAGATCATCAGGCATTAGATTCTCATAAGCAGCCTGCAACCTAGATCCCCTGCATGTACAGTTCACAATAGGGTTCTTGTTGTATAACAATCTAATGTCACCACTAATCTGACAGGAGGCGGAGCTCAGGTAGTAACTGGAGCGATGGGGAGCGGCTGCAAATACAAATGAAGCTTTGCTCAATCCACTTTGGCTCACCTCCTGCTGTGCAGCCCAGTTCCTAAGGGGCCACAGACCAGTACTGGTTCATGGCCTGGGGGTTGGGGACTTCTGCCCTAGACTCTGCAGTGATCATTTGGAGCAGGGATGAAGTATCCAAAAAGACTGCGTAGGAAGAGATGCTTACCAATTCTCATGCTACCTGAAACGATTTTTGTTTTGCCCTCAGTTTTGATTAATAGTTTACCGGGGTACAGAATCCTAAGTTAAAATAATTATTCTGCATAACACATCTATTTTTTTTCTAGAACCAAGTGTTATTACTGACAATTGTGATGGTTGTCTTATCTTTATTTCTTGATGACAACCATTCCTCCAAATCCTGAAAGCTTCTAGTATCCTCTCTTTATACTTAGTATGCTGAAATTTCATAAAGGTGTATCCAAGTGGGTTTTTTCTTTTTCTTTTTTGGTTATTTAATTTCTGGTTTTTTTGGTAGTCACAGTCCAAAGATCTGTAGGTTTTTTTCCCCAATCTAAGATTTCCGTGTCTACATCTCTATCCACATCTTTATCTATGTAGTTATTATTTTTCATTCTCTCCATTTTCTCTTCTCTATTTCTCTCGGATAAACATCCTCCACCCAGACTATGTTTTGTAACTCAGGCCTTTTGAAATATTTCTATATGTTTTCTGTTTTTATTCCACATGTAAAGAGCTATCCTTATCCTTCTCTTCCATCCTTTGAGTTTTAAAAAATATTTCAGCAACTTTTAATTTTAAAGAATTCTTTTTCTCTGATTTCATAGCATCAAGTTACACTTGAAGGATGTAAGATTATCTACAATGTCTGTGAGAAAAGAAATGGGAACTCTCCCAAAGTTGTTCTTTTTCTCTACAGCAATTTTGTTTCAGCTCATGTTGAATGTTCTCTTTGTTAATTTTTTATTCTTTTGCAATATTTTTTCAAATAATCAGAGGCTATTTGTCTATTCAAAATAATAAAGTTCTAGGTTTCTTAACACAGGGAGTGCGTTTGGTTTTCCTCTGTTTGTAGGCTCCGTCCTGAGGTATATGGTTCAGGAGAGCGCGAGTTGGTATTCCTTGCACTGATGCCAAATGGAAAGGACTCTGCATGGTACACCAGCCTCCCTGACAGGAGCTCAGACCAACTGCTACCTTTCCTGAAGACTTTTTGCATCAACATTCATGAGGAATATTATTACTCTATTATTTTTTTTTAATGTAATGGCTTTTATGGTATTGGTATCAGGGTTTTTCTGATCTCATAGAATGAGCTGAGAAGCATTTCCTCTTGTATTTTCTTGAAGAGTTTGGGCCAAATCGATGGGGTTTTTTTATTTTTTGTTTTTCTCAAATGTTAGAATTCACAGTGAAGCCAAATGGGCCTGGAATTTTCTTTGTGGAAAGTTTTTAAACTATTAATTCAATGTGTTTAGTGAATCCATTGTTATATCTATTTCTGTTTAGGTGAACTTTGGCAGTGTCTCAAGAAAGTTAACCATTTCTGTAAGTTGTTGAGTTTATCAGTATATAGTTTATTTCCTAATTATCATTTTAATATTCATGTAATCTGTAGTGATGTGTCCCTCCTTTCATTTCCAAAATTGGTAAATTGTGTCTTTTTTTTCTCTAATCATTATGACTAAAGATTGATTAACTTTATTGATCTTTTCAAAGAAGCAGTTTTTAGTTTCGTCAATTTTCTCTACTGTTTTTCTGTTTTCTGGCCCCATTTTACTACTCTTTTTTCTATAATTTCAGTTTGTCTCTAGTTTTTTTTAATGAAAACTTAGGGCAATAACTTTAGATATTTCTATTCTTCTAATATAAACATTTTAATGCTATAAACCTCCCTTTAAAGCTCTGCTTTAGCTGCAAATTTTGATATGTCATTTTAAAAAAAATTCAGTTCAAAGGATTTTTAAATGCTTTGATTTCTTCTTTGATCCATGGTTTATTCAAAAACACACTGTCTAGTTTCTAAACTTGTGGGGATCTTTCAGAGATCTTCCTGCTGTTATTTCTAATTTAATTCCGTTGTTGCAAGAGAAAATTTTTAGGATTTAAACCCTTTTAAGTATATCAAAATTTGTTTTATGGTTCAGAATATCATCACTTCTGAAAAACGTTCCATGTGTACTTGAAAATAACATGTGTTCTGCTACTGCTTGGTGGAATGTATGTAAATGCCAATGAAGTTTATCAATGGTATTTTTCAGCTCCTCAATATTCTACTGATTTTTAATCAATCATTGAGAGAGTGGTGTTAAAATGTTTAACTATGATTGTGGACTTCTCTGTTTTTCCTTTTCTTTCCATCAGTCTTTGTTTTATGTATTTCGAAGTTCTCATAGGAACACAAGCATATTTATGATTATATCTTCTTGATGAATCTACAGGGAGGCCTGCCATGCAGCTTTCCATGGAGTCGCAAAGAGCTGGACATGACTGGGCGACTGACAACAACTTCTTGATGAACCAACTTCCTTTATCATTATTATCTCTGGTAATTTTCAAACTGCTTTCTGAAAATATATTTCTGAAAATCTGGGAAATTCTCAGTTTTCTTCCTTTCTTTCTCATCATGTTAAGAATTTACTATCTTTTGGACTTTTGTGCCATCATTTCAAACATAGGAAGGACATTTGTTTAGCCATCCATCTTGATCTTGAAGTGGAAAAAAAAACCCTAAATTAAACTCTCAAGACAATTCCCTTATTCAGTAATGTATTTCTCTGGTTATTGGGCTGCAGGATAAGGGATTGTTTCAGACAAGCTTAAGGAGATTTTATGGAAATATGAGTCTGGGTTATAGAATAACTGGGTCCTTAGGAGATGACCCTAGAGGGAGGTTCTAGATCCATAATAGCACTGCGAACTCAGGAGGAGTCTAGAAATCAGATCTCTGACATATGCCTGATTCATTTTCTTTCTAGCTTACTCACTCTTTCCTCTCTATGAATTATTTTTTCTCTCTTACTGTTTGTGCTTCTTTATAGCATTAGACTGCCTTGGTCAAACTACTTAACCTCTCTATGTCTTGGTCTCTGAGAGCAGTAACAACTCTTCACAGGTTTATTGTGAAGTTCTCTTAAAACACAGAGCAGCACACAGTATTAATTTAATCTGTCTTGTGGATTACTGTTAGGCAGGAAATAAAACCTAGCTAGGAGATGTAATATTTATGACAAGCTGTCTGTACACCCATTTCATTAGGTGTGAAAACTTTATTACATTGCTCTATTTGCCTTATATAAGGTCATGTGATAACTTTCTTTCTTTTGGAATTTTATCAGGAGAAAGTTTATCTCTTTTGAAAAACTGATATGCTTCTTTTCATCAGATAATGAGAACGCTCCAGTCTATCATATCTCCCTTTTGCCCAGTCTGCCCAGAAATTCAGAATTAAATTCAATCTTTTTTTCAGAGGAACTATATTAACTCTAGTGGGGAGCAAATTTACATACTTCTCCCATATTAGCCTTTCGTTTGCTATACATATCTGACAGCTATATAAAATAAAACACTAAGTTTCTTCAGTCCTCTCTAGAAAGGAAGTCAGCAAGAAATAAAGCATTATCCTGTGTAAGTCAAGTCTTAAAGGAGAATGAAAAACTGCTTTCAAAGAACTCTGAGTCTAGAGCAGAGTTCTTTCGTCATGGCAATTCATAGCAAGAAAGACATTTTACATTGCAGTTCAGTAAATGTACATGTATATTTCACATATATATGTACATTATATGAAACAAAATTTAAAAGCACTAATACTCAAAATCTTCTGATCTTTTTATAAATATTAACTCAATTAATCCTCATAACCATTCCATGAGCCTGGCCTGATAATCATCCCCATTTTTTTCAGATGAGAAAACTGAAGCACAGAAATGTTAAGTTACTCGGTGATCAGTTACCTTGTTAGTAAGTGTAAAGCTGGGGTTTGGAGTCCTAAGAGTCTGTTTTCAGAACCCACACCTTATTTCATTACATCTGGCAGAACCTCTCTATGAAATGCACACTTTTCTAATTCTGTTCTACTATACTCTCTTTCATATTTTAAATGCTGGTTGGAAAGAGTTGGACATGACTGAAGCGACTTAGCACTTAGTGCACACACGCATGATCGCCAAACTGATGGGTCAAAATCACTGTCCACTAGTGGACCACAATCTTATATTTTTAATCAAGAAGGAAAAAAAAAATCCACAAGTACATGATCATTAATGGCTATTAAGAGAACTCAAACAGGCACTCTGAACCCTACCATGTGAGTGAGGATGGATCAAAGGAGGCCTCACAGAGCAAGGAACAGTCAAGCTGAGGCTGGTAGAGAAGTTTAACAAGTACACAAGGCATAGGAGAAGGATAGGCCATTTCAGGCAGAGCACATGTGCAAAGGAGTAAAAGATCCCCATTCATCAACTGCCCCAACACCCGTGAGCCAAGCACCATAAGAGTACTGAGGATGCGGATGTGAGCATAGTAGCCATAGTTCCATACGCACCATAAATACACACTATATAAATTTATTTATAAACATGTGTGTATTTCTAAACACACACTTCCCAGCTCCAAGTACAGAGTATTTAAAATGATCTCAGGCTCATCCCAGTACAAAGTCTGAAAGTTTCCAAACAATCTAATTAAAAATAATCAAGGAAAAATATCTCCTACAAATGTGTACGTTTAATTAAATAGACCAAAATATGCATTGTTTCATTTCCAAGGCAAGTCATACAATATCACAGTAACCCAAGTCTATGACCTAACCATTAATGCTGAAGAAACTGAACGGTTCTATGAAGACCTAAACAACCTTCTAGAACGACCACCAAAAAAAGATGTCCTTTTCATCATAGGGGACTGGAATGCAAAAGTAGGAAGTCAAGAGATACCTGGAGTAACAGGCAAGTTTGGCCTTGGTGAACAGAATGAAACAGGGCAAAGGCTAACAGAGTTTTGCCAAGAGAATGCATTGATCATGGTAAACAACCTCTTCCAACAACACAAGAGATGACCCTACACATGGACATCACCAGATGGTCAATACTGAAATCAGACTGATTATATTCTTTGCAGCCAAGGATGGAGAAGCTCTATACAGTCAGCAAAAACAAGACCTGGAGCTGATTGTGGCTCAGATCATGAACTCCTTATTGCAAAATTCAGACTTATATTGAAGAACCTAGGGAAAACCACTTTGGCCATTCAGATAAGACCTAAATCAAATCCTTTTCAATTATACAATGGAAGTGACAAATAGATTCAAGGGATTAGATCTGATAGATAGAGTGCCTGAAGAACTATGGATAGAGGTTCGTAACACTGTACAGGAGACGGTGATCAAAACCATGCCCAAGAAAAAGAAATGCAAAAAGGCAAAACAGTTGTCTGAGGAGGCCTTACAAATAGCTAGCTAAGCAAAGAAACAAAAGAGAAAAGGAAAGTTATACCCATCTGAATGCAGAGTTCTAAAGAATAGCAAGGAGAAATAATAAAGTCTTCCTCAGTGATCAATGCAAAGAAATAGAGGAAAACAACCGATTGGGAAAGACTAGAGATCTCTTCAAGAATATTAGAGATACCGAGGGAACAGTCCATGCAAAGATGGGCACAATAAAGGACAGAAATGGTATGGACCTAACAGAAGCAGAAGATATTTTTTAAAAAAGGTGGCAAGAATACACAGAAGAACTGTACAAAAAGATCTTAATGACCCAGATAACCATGATGGTGTGATCACTCACCTAGAGCCAGACATCCTGGAGTGCAAAGTCAAGTGGGGCTTAGGAAGCATTACTATGAACAAAGCTAGTGGAGGTGATGGAATTCCAGCTGAGCTATTTCAAATCCTAAAAGATGATGCTGGGAAAGTGCTGCACTCAATATACCAGCAAATTTGGAAAACTCAGCAGTGGCCACAGCACTGGAAAATGTCAGTTTCATTCCAGTCCCAAAGAAAGGCAATGTCAAAGAATGTTCAAACTACTGCACAATGGTACTCATTTCACGCGCTAGCAAAATAATGCTTAAAATCCTTCGAGCTAGGCTTCAACAGTACATGAACTGAGAACACCTAGATGTACAAGCTGGATTTAGAAAACGCAGAGGAACCAGAGATCAAATTGCCAGTATCTGCTGGATCATAAAAAAAGCAAAGGAATTTCAGGAAGACATCTTCTTCTGCTTCATTGACTACACTAAAGCCTTTAACTATGTGGATCACAACTGTGGAAAATTATTAAAAAGATGGGAATACCAGACCACCTTACCTGTCTCCTGAGAAACCTGTATGCAGGTTAAGCTGCAACACTTAGAACCAGTCATGGAACAATGGACTGGTTCAAAATTGGGAAAGGAGTATGTCAAGGCTGTATATTGTCACCCTGTTTATTTAACTTACATACAGCATACATCATGCGAAATGCTGGGCTGGATGAATCTCAAGCTGGAATCAAGACTGCTGGGAAAAATATCAATAACCTCAGATATGCAAATGATACCACTCTAATGGCAGAAAGTGAAGAGGAACTAAAGTGCCTCTTGTTGAAGGTGAAAGAAGAAAGTGAAAAATCTGGCTTAAAACTCAACATTCAAAAAACTAAGATCAAGCATCCAGTCCCATCACCTTGTGGCAAATAGAAAGGGAAAAAATGGAAATAGTGACAGACTTTATTTTCTTGAGCTCCAAAATCACTGTGGATGGTGACTGCAGCCATGAAATTAAAAGACGCTTGCTCCTTGGAAGAAAAGCCGTGACAAACCTAGGCAGCCTACTCAAAACCAGAGACAGCACTTGGCTAACAAAGGTCCATACAGTCAAAGTGATGGTTTTTCCAGTGGTCACGTATGGACGTGAGAGTTGGACCATAAAGAAAGCTGAGCACCAAAGAATTGATGCCTTTGAACTGTGGTGTTGGAGAAGACTCTTGAGAGACCCCTGGATTGCAAGGACATCAAACTAGTCAACCCTAAAGGAAATCCACCCTGAATATTCATTGGAAGGACTGATGGCTGAAGCTGAAGTTCCAATACTTTGGCCACCTGATGTGTAGAGCTGACTCATTGGAAAAGACCCTGATGCTGGGAAAGATTGATGGCAGGAGGAGAAGGGGACAACAGAGGATGAGATGGTTGGATGGCATCATCGACGCTATGGACATGAATTTGAGCTAACTCAGGGTGATAGTGAAAGACAGGGAAGCCTGGAATGCTGCAGTTTATGGGGTTACAAAGAGTCAGACACGATTAAGTGTCTGAACAACAACAACAATGCCCAGTGGGAGTCCTAGGAGAGGACAGAGGGTGGGTAGATAGATTCTTTTCAGAAAAATGATAAAAATTTCCCAAGTTCGATAAATGTCATGAATATAAATAGTTGAGAAGTTCAATAAACTCTACGTGGGAAAATTCAAAGAGAACCACACTGAGACACATTATAATCAAACTCCCAAAGGCAAAATGTGAATCTTTAAAGTGGCAACAGAGGAGCAACTCGTCACATATATAGGATCGTCAATAAGTTTTTAAGCAGATTTCTCACTAGAAACTTTGGAAGCCAGGAAGCAGGGTCTAAAATGTCCAAAATGCTAAAAGAAAAAATTGTCAACCAATAATTCTACATCTGGCCAAATTGCACTTCTCAAGTGAGGGAGAAATTAAGAATGTTCCCAGATAAACCAAAACTGAGGAACTTTATTTTTATTGGACCTGCCCTTCAAGAAATGCTAAAAGCAGTCCTGCAGATTGAAATAAAAGGACAATAGACAGTAATGTGAAATCATATAAAGAAATAAAGGTCTTAGTAAAGATAGACACATGGTCAACTATATAAGCTAGTATTTTTGTAATATTAATAATAGTTGGTAACTTCACATTCTGTTTTTTACATAATTTAAGAGACTAATGAACTTATACAAATAATTATGCTAAGAGTTAGTATTATTGTAACTTTGATATATAACTCCACATTTTGTTTTGTTAGTAATTTAGGATACAGCATTAAAAAACAATGTATCAATATGTGTGGGAGCAAGGGGTATCTGGGAAACTTCCCCTAAGTTTTGCTGTGAACCAAAAACTCTAAAACATAAAGTCTTTCTATAACAAAATGTTCGGTTTATCTTATTGGAACACATAAACTGTGCATTGTTGGTGAGAAAGCACAATGCATTGTTGTTGAGAATGAAAAATGCTATAGCTACTGTGGTGGCAGCATGGTGGTTCTCAAAATATTTAAAATAGAGTTACCAAATTCTTTAGCAATTCTACGTCTGAGTATATACAAAGAAGAATTGAGAACAGGGTCTTTTTTTAAAATTTATTTATTTTAGTTGGAGGCTAATTACTTTACAATATTGTAGTGGTTTTTGCCATACATTGACATGAATCAGCTATGGGTTTACATGTGTCCCCCATCCTGAACCCCCCTCCCACCTCCCTCTCCATCCCATCCCTCTGGGTCAACCCATTGCACCAGCCCTGAGCACTTGTCTCATGCATCGAACCTAGACTGGGTCTTAAAGAGATATTTGTACATGCATGTTCACATTAACCTTATTCATAATAAGAAAAACACTGAAGCAAGCCAAGTGTCACTGACAGATGAATGGATAAGCAAAATATGGTATAAACATATGGTGGAATATTATTTAGCCTTAAAAAGGAAGGAAATTGTTAAAAATACTACAACATGGAAGAGCCCTGAGGAGTCTGCAAGCCCTAGGAAAGCATTAAAGCATTTGTGAGTCCATAGCCTGATTTTACTTAAAGCACTGAGAAGATGACACTGTTTACTACAACATCTCCATTTTCCAGCACAGAAAACAGAACAGGGTACGGATATGAGTCAGGGAGATGATTTTTATAGAACTGCAGCAAGATGGACATTTTGAGGATTATATTTTAACCATAACAGAGAATGGAATAGAGTCAAATTGGTTTCAGATATTCCCGTGCAAAATTTTCTTAATATGGACAGAATACAACATCAGAGACAAAGCTGACATAGTAAAATCATCTAGCTTCATAAATTACATATGATATGCCTGGGTCATTGTTTACCCCACTTTGAACTTCAACTGATTCAACCTCTGTGGTACCTGGGTGCTTATTCCCTTTTATCACTTTGTTCTTCATTACTAAATCTCCCAAATGATTTCTAAATACAGTGCCATTATGCACTTCCAGGTTTATGAGCTATTGTAGGAAGAGTCACATTCTTTGACTATGTTCTACACATTTCTGAAACAGTAGGTTTAAATTCAAAGCAATCTCATCATGGTAACAATAAGTTTAAGCAGTTTATAGACATTTTAGAAAAATGCACAGCTTAGCAAGCTATGCAAATTATGTTTAGTACAGCATAAAAAATTTCTGAAAAGTTTATTGTAAGTTGTAATTAAAAACATTTCCCCTACTTGGTTAGTACTACTGAGTTTGAAATGTATCTCTTACTAAAAACTGTCTTCTAAACATGATGAAAATGATACGTGGTACAAAAGAAAATATGTAACTACAAAAGTTTAAAGAAAAAAGATAAATTAATATTGCTACTTAAATCAACACTTAAAGTCAGTGCAAAATATCCAGTTCATTTACACTAATGAATGTTTTAAATGCCAAAGAAAAATGATCGACAGCAGTTAAAGAAAGTGAAACTGTCTACATGTGTTTCATATACAGAATCTCTTTTTAACTTTCATAAGAATTTTCTGTTATTATTACAGTCTCCCAGTAGTTGTAGAAATCAAAGATTAGTGAAGTCAGGTGACCTGCAACAAATTCCACAGGTATTAAGTAGCAAAGCCAATTTCAAGCTGAGGAAGAAATCTCCCCTAATAGCTAGAACTTTAATGTCATGATTCCTATGATTTCTATGCTTTTCTCTTATAAAGCTTTTTTAAGTCTACTTAAAGCTGATAAGTTTAAACACCATATGTGAAAATTAAGATTTTAAAGCAAACTTTTAAAGGACATAAAGATATAAATGCCTAAGAAATTGGCATTTCTCTGTTTTGTTGACATTTAAAATCTTTCCTTTTTATTTACTTAGATTTGGTTTTGGTGTAAACTTGAGATCCCTTTTGCATCCAGCAAACAATTTAAAAAGTTCCTTTCCTCTGAATTTTTTTTGTATTCCCAAACTGTAAACTTTATTGATATCAATATTCTTTTTCAAAAAATTATGGTCAAAAATTCTTTTCTTTCCTCGTTTCACATCTTAGGGATCTGCTGTGGAAAACAGCACCAGATTGTAAATAAGTAACTAAATAAAAATAAAAAGAAGTGGCATTTCTCTTCTGTTCCCATCTGTGTTCTCTGCTATTGCTTATTTTGTTTATATTCCGGAGAAAGTAAGGATTAATTGTCTCTCCACTTAAGAACACCAAAATCCTGTCTCTTTTTCTTAAATCAAGAAGAAGATCTTTTTTTTGAAATTTTGTTTTTAATCGGAGGACAACTGTTTTACAGTGTTGTGCTGGTTTCTGCCTTACAACAACATGAATCAGCCATGAGTATGCAAGAAGAAAATATTAAAATCTAATTTGCTTCTGGGAAGGAAAGTGGGTCATTGTCCTTTCCTTCTCTCTTCTGCCTATTCCTGTTAGTCATGTAGCCATTTATCTGGCAACTGGCATCTTCAGAAAGTTTAATTGTCAAAACTCTGTATGAATTTAATTTATTACTTTAAAAAGAGGAGCAAAATGTTTTGAAGAAAAAACAAAATATCACAAAATTATTTAAAAGTAAACAAGATGAATGAAGCAGAGGAAGAGCTCACCTGCGGCTGCTGCTGCTGCTAAGTCGCGTCAGTCGTGTCCGACTCTGTGCGACCCCATAGACGGCAGCCCACCAGGCTCCCCCGTCCCTGGGATTCTCCAGGCAAGAACACTGGAGTTGGTTGCCATTTCCTTCTCCAATGCATGAAAGTGAAAAGTGAAAGTGAAGTCGCTCAGTCGCGTCCGACTCTTCGCGACCCTATGGACCACAGCCTACAAGGCTCCTCCGTCCACAGGATTTTCCAGGCAAGAGTGCTGGAGTGGATTGCCATTGCCTTCTCCTAAAGGGGCCTAAATTCCCCCAATGTTATCTTGAAATATTATATTCTGAATAAACACCTTCACCTTGTTATAGATATTCTAAGAGCCTGACCATATTGCAAAGCCGAATGCTAAATTTGCTCACAACAAGTATAAAAGTGAAAGTTTCAGTCGCTCAGTTGTTTCCAACTCTTTGCAATCCCATGGCTCCTCTGTCCATGGGATCTTCCAGGCAAGAACACTGGAGTGAGTAGCCATTTCCTTCTCCTGGGGATCCTCCCAATCCAGGGGTCGCACCCTGGTCTCTTGGACTACAGGCAGATTCTTTACTATCTGAGGCACAAGGGAAGCCCCATAACAAGTATGTCTGTCATTAATAAAAGCACTTTTGGAAGACAGTTTTGAAATATTTTCAAGATGAAAATCTAAGACTGACAAAATGCTAATTTACTGAGCAGTGAAAGTCATTCAGTTATGTCCGACTCTTTGTGACCCAATGGACTATACAGTCCATGGAATTCTCCAGGCCAGAATACTGGAGTGGGTAGCCTTTCCCTTCTCCAGGACCTTAACTGAGTAAGTAAGGTACAATTCAAAAGCAGGACAGAAAGGTTGTGTTGACCAAGTGACACTCAGTAAACACCAACTGGTGATGCTGAAAGATATTCTGAAAGAAGAAAATATCTTAGAGATGTACACAATTTTGAACTAAATCTATTCTTCTGTATAATAGAATTTGATATCTGAAGCAGAAAATAATATTGAGCAGATTAACATTCTCTGCCTTGATAATTTTGCTTATTTGTATCCTCATATACATAGCTAAAGCTGTAAAAACTGCCCTCAAGAAAATTTTATTTGAATCTATAAATGACACTTTTATTATTTAGCTACTCCAAGCAATTATGATAATAAGTGGTACTTTAAATATCACTTAAATAATGCACTCTGATAATATAATACAGAATAAAAAAGCACAAAGTACAGAAATACAACATAATCTTCTTTAGTTGTTAAAGATCAGTCAAATACTATCAATGAACTATTCAACCACTTATTTAAGAAAGTCAAAATATTATTAGGCACAGCAATAATCTGTCACTTAAGAAGTATAGAATACTATACTAGAATTCCTTCTGTAAATGTAGATGATAAAAAAACTCAGAAGCCCTTTGCCTTTGAACCATTTTACCCATTCCAAAGTAAAATGATTCCCCATCAATTGGATTTGGCCATTCCAGTAACAACTACTTTAGCTTGTCCTGCTCAACTATTCACTTAAATTTTATACTCTTACTTGTAAACATAATACATTTTTGAGGAATTAAACTTCCTCAACACAACAGTGAACCAGCTACCTACAATACTGAACTAAAAATACTGTAATCAAAGAATATCATAGCACAATACCTATTTCATGGTGTTAGTAATCTGACAGTTATTCTCCACCCATTTATTCATTTAACACCTAGCTATTGAGCTCTGCCTATGGCCAAAGAGTCTGGAGGAAAACGATGGAACATAGCATCCTGGAAGCTACAAGCACAGAATGTTCAAACAGAGAGAACTCCACTCTATCAAACAATGTGAAGACATCAAGCAAGATAAGGACAGACACATGACCATTAGCTGTGATTAAAAAGGAGGATACTGACCACAATAAACAGATTTCAGTGAGTTCTGGGTCTGGAAATCTATTTAGAGTCAATCTCAGTTGGTCTCAGAATGGGATATAGAAATATGGAAATAGTGCTTCCAGTTACTGTGAAGGGTAGAGAAAAATGGGATAGAATCTGGAAGAGGATAAGAAGTCAATGTAAATACTAGAGTAGATATGAATGCTGGTGAGACTGAAGCAGTGCAAAAGAAGAAATTGATGATGTAGCAATTAAACATGTTTAACTGCTGGAGAAAGCCTTGGAACAAGTACGAGGGGATGGCACCTGGACTACAAGTAGAGACATAATCCTTAGACAAGAACAGGAACTTTCTAACCCATTGCAATAGGAGGGACACAGAGTGTGAGTTTATGTATTAGTACCAATAGTTTGGTAAATTTTAGAGTAGGCAGTGAAGGGTTATTCTGGGACTAGACAAAGAACACATCCACATTACAGGATATCAAAGCTAACGGACATGAATTATGTAAGTATACATTTCTATTACCATCTTAGGGAATAAGGCAGTCTAGAGAGGCATTTGAGGATATATCTTAGATATTGCTTTGCCTGATTGAAAATCTGATTCATCCATTTCTCCCCATTATGTCCTTGTATAGTGAGGACCTGTGACTCACCAGTTTGTTCATTATACAATGCTAACACATAAGGAGCCAAACTTGGAATATGTCTTCTTTGGCAAGTTTTATCCAACATCTTAGTTTTCTCTGATTTTTTTCCAGACCTCTAGGCTACATCTCACAGTATAATCAGTATTCATTCATTGCATATTTATTCCCTACTTGTACTGTCTCAAATAAAGA
Source organism: Giraffa tippelskirchi (assembly GCF_054371585.1). Taxonomy (NCBI): domain Eukaryota; kingdom Metazoa; phylum Chordata; class Mammalia; order Artiodactyla; family Giraffidae; genus Giraffa; species Giraffa tippelskirchi. The sequence goes on from NC_137285.1 coordinate 56,555,677, forward strand.
TAAAGATGAGACCAAATATTTTACAATAAAATAACACTGTTTCTCGCTCTGTGAAAATCCTAGTATTAGATATAAAGTAGGCACTTAATAAATGCTTGCTGCATTTATCTTTCATCTTTTTAGAGTAGAATGACTGACTAAAAGTTTTATGCAGAAATTGCTTGGACTATGCATAATTCCTCATGGCATCTGTTGGGTATTGCTGGGAGATGCTGAAATCAGTTTTGTCCTTTACATGCTATTCAATTAGTTTGTTTGGGGCAAGGTCTAGAATGTGTATCAGTCAGAAGCATAATAGTGAGTCAAGTACAAGAACTTCCTACTAAGATTTGTACCCACTATCTTAGGGAAAGAACTCTGATCTAAAAAAGTATTCAAGTGTAGGTAGGTTTAAGAAGAATTCAATATTAAAGATTGAGAACTACCCAGTGCTACTTGTTTTGTGTAAAGCAAAGAATCGACCTGCAATGCAGGAGACCAAGGTTCGATCCCTAGGTCTGGAAGATCCCCTGGAGAAGGGAATGGCTATCCACTCCAGTATTCTTGCCTGGCAAATCCCATGGACAGAGGAGCCTGGCAGGCTACAGTCCATGGGGTTACAGAGTTGGACATGACTAACTAACAATTTCACTTTCACTTCTTTAGTGAAAAAAATATTTGTAAGAGAACACTCATCAGTACAGCCTATTCTGGACTGTCTTAGAATAATGTTTTCTTCGGTGCAGACTGAAAGCAAATTTTAAGAATAAATCTGTCTAGTTTGTTAAGATAAGTGAAGCCTAAGTTTAACTCCAAATTTAATTCCTCATTCTTAAGTGAATTATAGCTAGTCATTATATTTATTTTTTTAGATACCCCATATTTAAATCAAAATGAAAATATCACTCACATATATTTTTCTTTTAAGAAGGAATCACACCATCAGACTATATTGACATTTTTAATTTTATCCAACAGGTTACCATGGAAAGTTAATGAATTAGCAACTAGAATAGCATTTAAAAACCAAAGGTCCCAGATATTACACTTGGCAGTCAATAGAAGTCCAAGGAAGACAGTGATTATATTTACTGTAAATTGTGTCACTCTATAAAATAAAGTGGCTATGGATAGAATGAACTATTCCATTTTTCCATGCTACATGCATATTGCTGCTGCTGCTGCTAAGTCACTTCAGTCGTGTCCAACACTGTGCAACCCCATGGACAGCAGCCTACCAGGCTCCTCTGTCCACCGGGTTCTCCAGCAAGAATACTGGAGTGGGTTGCCATTTCCTTCTCCATATGCATATTGACAATTATCTAATGAAATGTATCAAGAGACTTAGAATTTTAAACTGTATGACAACCTACACCAAAACCATCAATAGGAAAACCTTTTCAATGGAATCCCATAGCACTAGACAATATATATACATAGAGAGACTCTTTTAAAAGCATTTGTTGTATAAAATATTTTAATATTTCAGCCATTTAATAAATTCCATAAGATACATGTACATATATAAGATTTCTATTTGTCAACACTTACATCTAAAAATCTGATAATAGAGTCACCATGTCTGTAGGTAAGAAATATTAAACCTGTTTAGCTATTATTCTAGGTTTCTATTTATTTCTCACTAACTTACATGGATTTTTATACTATTTTCACTCAGATCACATATTAGGTTCTAACTAGCAGTAAAATGGCTAAGTTTACATTGTTTATTAAAAAAATACATAGAATTATTTTTAAATTAACCAATAAACTATGATCCATTATTTCTTTTTGTAGGTTTTTGATGGGAGAGAAAATATACATTAGTCAGGGATTTCTTACATTGTTTATTAAAAAAATACATAGAATTATTTTTAAATTAACCAATAAACTATGATCCATTATTTCTTTTTGTAGGTTTTTGATGGGAGAGAAAATATACATTAGTCAGGGATTTCTTTTTAATCACTAGGAAAAAAAATTAACACAACTCTTTCTCTTAAAAGCATTTTTCCCCCATGTAGGCAATATACCCTAAAATGGAAGCTCTTAAGCAATCAATGACACAGACTTAACTAAAATATTGCAAATACGACAGTATAATACTTTAGTAAATACGAGAATTTTGAAAGTCATAAAATTAAAGACTTTGATATGTATAAGAGCAATAGACATGATTTATCACTATTTAATATGAGCTTTAATTTTTAAATGCCATGTTCCAGCGAAAAAATGAACTGCACAGGAAAATTGAAATTTCAACAAAGAATCAAGACAAAAAAACAAACTTTATATTAAAGTACCTTTAATAGGTATATACTTACGCAGCAACCTCCTCTTTTGACAATCCTTTGAAATTCACCTCCAGATAATGATCTATGTCATCTTTTTCTTTGATCAGTTCAGACCTAAATGAAATGGAAAGAAATAATAAAGAACTTCCTTATCGAGGTGAAAAGCTACTAAACATACAAAATGCCGCCAGGAGAACAGGAATATTCAGGGTATGATATCTTAGATAATAAATGTTATGCAAGAGCTACAGAGTTAAGCTATTCATTGATAATATCAAATTTTTAACTTTTGTGAATGGAAAAAGGGAAGAATACTGAACTCAGTGTGTAAACAAATAAAACACCAACACACTAAAATAGTCTACATTCTTAAATAAATGGGGTTTTCTCCTCAAAACTTTTAAGATCTTCCATTTTACTTATGTTCTCTCACAACCTTCCAGCTACAGAAGTCAGATTGTGTTCAGCACAGTATCGTGAACTAAAAAACCCCTATTTGATACAAATGTGTTGAATTTATTGGTTGAAAACATCATAGAATTTTGCTCTGACATTCTGTTTGAGTGGTTTTTAAAAATCACACATAAAACTCAAATTACCATTAAAAGTTCAAGCTGAAAGTGATTTTAAGAAGACTTTAATGAGAAATATATTACACATGTAATATATTCATTCTTCATACCCCTTGCACCTTTAAAAATAAGCAGACTATTAACATATCATGACAACTGAAGTACAGGATACACAAGTATCTCTTTTTATTCAGAAGCTAATGGAGAATGTTGATTCAAAAAAAATTTGCCTTAAATGGTTATGATAAAAGTGTTTTTCTTTAATAAAAAGAATTCAAAAAATTTTTTTCTTTAAAATCTGTCTTATCCTAGGGATATGACACTGAGTTATGTTTTTGCTCATGTTGAAAAGAAAATATAAACTCAGTTATTACAAAATGACAGGAAGAAGAAGCTAGCTTTTTCAGATTTTGCAAATATTTCACATTATTCAAAAGGAAAATGGAAAAAAGAATGTATATACTGAGGTTATGCCTCTATCGAAAATGTTGCTTTTCAAATTATTTGACAGTAAACTTACAAGTTTCTGCAATTTTATTTTACAGTTTCTACAAATTTCATTTCTATTACAAAAGAACTTTGGTGCTAGTTTAGCTGAACGTATTTATTTTGGTCCAGGGGCTTTGGTCTCTGCCCGAAATACCAAAAATGAGGTTTGGTCCTTCTTCGAACAAAGGAGTCTCATAATACTTTGATCGTTATGCCTTGTAGGAATTGAAAAGCATGCATAAAAAGATAATCAAACCTACATATGCAAATTATTTATGTTGATAAATAATATGTGCATTACTAAAAATCAATAAAACTAGAAGTGGAAACTTCTAAGTAACACAGTCTTAGTTAATAAGCATAATTACAATCAAAAACATCAAGTTCCTGCCCTGCAGGTTTTCAGCCAAAGTCGAAAACTCCCTGAATTCAGCAGCCATTCACAGGCAGAGGAGGTTTGATGTCTTTTCAAGCTCTAGGATCATTTCAGGAGCTAAATCATGCCTGCTAGTTTACCCTGGGAGTAAGAAGGAGTGTATCTTCCTTCCTCCAGAACAGAAATCAGGATCGGGATCTTGTGGTTTAGATGCCATACAACTTTCACATTTAAAGCTTCTGCTTTCAATTTTTCCACACATATTTTAAAAAGGGAATGTATTTCCAAAGCTTTGCAGGAACCACAATATAATGGCAGTAGGAAATAAAATGACCAAATGAGCACTTGCCTGATAAATAAATATATTCTTAATCTTTGAATAAGATTTATCAATCTTTCTGAAACAGCAAATTTGAATATTCTAAATATAAAAATGTACTTTTGTCTTTAAACAATTTTTGTTCTGAGATATGTTACTGACATTTCTTACTGCAAGAAATTTCTTCTGTAGGGAAAAAAAAAAAAAAGAAAGCCAGGGTCACATACCTTGGAATTGTTCTTGGTGAGCACGGCAGCTTCTGTCTAGCCAAGGCCGTAAGCTTTGGGCGTGTCATGGGAAGTGGGGGCAGGGTAGTCATTTTGGACTGCCAAAAAAAACAGAAACAGTATTTTAAACAGTAAATCATTCAAAGAATCCTTTAAGACATTATTAGAGATCTAGTTAGTCATCTGAGCTGAGAATGCCTCTGCATGTAGATCTATAGCTCTGTTATTCAGGCATGAAGCTCAGTGAGTGAATTCTGCAGGTTGCTTCTCTCATTATTTTTCTTACTATCTGCCTTTTGGCCAATGTATTACTTGTCTGCATCTCCATCACAAAGTAGAGAAGAGAAAATCTGACAAATGTGTTGAAGATTCAAACAATTAGGAGCTTTCGTATGGGTTTTGTTAGTAGAGCTGGTTGCAATTAAAAAGTGAAGATTTTTAGGGCAGCTATGGATTTCAAATACTCATGCTTTGCTCTCCTGTTACAAACAATAACTAAAAATTGTTCATACTTTGCTGTTTTCTAAAACCTTTCTCACAAATAAAGGCTTTCCCTTAGAAGTGCTAAATGCTAAGAACAATTCTCAACAAGGAGACAGCTGGGCATATATCTGGAAAAGATAAAAACTCTAAATCAAAAAGAAACATGTGCCCCAATGTTTGCAGCAACACTATTTATAATGACTAAGATATAGAAGCAAACTAAATGCCTATTGAGCAAAGAATGGATAAAGAAGATATTCCATACACAATGGAATATTACTCAGTCATAGAAAAGAATGAAATAATGCCATTTACAGCAATGATGGATGGACCTAGAGATTATCATACTAAGTAAAGAAGTCAGACAGAGAAAGACAAATATCATATGATATCACTTATATGTGATATATGTGGAATGTGGAATCTTTATATGTGGAATCTTTCAAAAAACTATACAAATTATTTACAAAATAGGAACAGACTCACAGATGTGGTAAACAAACTTATGGTTACCAAAAGGGAAAGGGGGGAGGGATAAATTAGAAATTTGGAATTAACAAATATACATTACAAATATACATTACTACATATAAAATAAATAACAGAATCTACTGTGTGGCACAAGGAAACATATTCAATGTCTTGTAATCACCTATACTGGAAAATAATTTGAAAAAGAGTATACATATATTATATGTATACAGGGGCTTCCCTGGTGGCTCAGATGGTAAAGCATCTGCCTGCAATATGGGAGGCCCAGGTTCGATCCCTGGGTTGGGAAGATCCCCTGGAGAAGGAAATGGCAACCCACTCCAGTACTCTTGCCTGGAAAATCCCATAGACAGAGAAGCCTGGTAGGCTACAGTCCATGGGGTTGCAGAGAGTCGGACACGACTGAGCAACTTCACTTCACTTCATACATATATTCAGGCATATATAACTGATCACTTTGCTATATGCTTGAAACATTGTAAATCAACTATACTTCAATTTAAAAATGTAGTGGTTTAAAAAAGATTGCTTAAAACAACAATCAATGTATTACCTTTCATTTTACGTGGGTCAGGAGTTAGGAGAAGGCACAGTGGGGATAGCTTTTCCCTACTCCATTTTGACTGGGACCTCTGCTGAGAAGACTCAGAAGTTTAGGGGTAACTCAGTGGTAGGAAACAGGAATTACCTATAAGGTCTTCACTCATATACCTGGTGGTTAATGCTATTAGCTGGGACCTCAGCTGGGGCTATCTATCAGAACACATACATGTGACCTCCTCGGATGGCTTGGGCTTCCTCTTAGGATGGCAGCCTCATACTTCTTAAGTGGTTGCTCAGGGCTAGAAAGGCAAGTACCCAAAGAAAAGCCAAGGGAAGGCTGTATTCCCAAGGTCTGGCTTTGGAAGCCACATAGCATCACTTCCATTGTAAAAACAGGCTGCCTAGATTTTAAGGCTAATGCAATAGACTCACCCACTGAGGGGAAAGCATTGAAGTCACGTTGTAAGGGGAAGATGTGGGATGGAAGATATTGTTATGGCCATCTTTGGGAAGTGCAATATGTCACAGTGGAGAAAGTAAGTGAGCCATAATGAAGGTGGATCTATAAAATCAAGTTATCTAAATCTTACTCCAAAGAGGAAGTGTGGGCGTGATTCTGATGGACTTATAGTGGAAAATTGTCACATGTTGCAAGCACTTTCAGATACAAAAGAACTCACCTTCCCCTGTTGGAGAGGCACTCAAAAGACCAGAGCCTCTTGATTCCATCACCACTATCTCCACAAGTTTTGACCTCTACCATTTGACTTCTACCTCTACCATTATGGGTCACATACCCATGAGCAAGGCTTGTTTCAGCTTCTAAATCACTTCCTCCAGTATTTATTATCTGTGTGACCTAGGGTAAATCACCATCAATCTGGGCCTTAAATATAATCAACAAATAGGCATTAAGCTACTACTTAGTGCCAGGTACTATTTTAGGTGCTGAAGATGAGGCAGTGAACAAAAAGACAAAAATCTCTCACCTCACAGAATCTATCTTATAGGGTCGGTATGGTGGGGAAACAGACAATACACAAACAAGCAAAAATAACACAGAAGATCAGATAATGATGGGATCTATAGCTAAACATCAAGCAGGGAACTAGAAAGTACCCAGTGCTCACCAGTAGCCAGGGATGAATAACAGCAGAAAAATATGACATCAGAGAAGTTAAGGAGAAATTTGGTGGTGTTCTGATGATATGGGGTCTTGAAGATTACCGTAAAGAACTATGACTTTTACTCTAATTGGAGGGTTTGAGCCCAGGAGTGACACAGTTTGACTTCTACCTTGAAAGGATTACTCTGGCATCTCTTTTGGACTTAAGACTGTGGGGGGCAGAAAGAAAGACATGGAGACCAGCTGGAGGTTGTTATGAAATCTGGATGACAGAGGATGGTGGTTTAGGTAGAGGTGGAAAGATGTGGTCAGACTCAAGGTAGGACTGCCTGCGGCCTGCAGAGACAAGATATTCCTCTAGTGCTGTATACAATGGCAAGATGGAGAGTGGAAAAGCAATGAGATTTGAGGAAAAGTCTTTTGAAATTCAGTGTGGAAATAGGCAGTCTAGTGTTTCTGAAAAAAAAAAAAGATTGTTACCTTGGCCTGAAAATAACTATTTGCATAATAAAGAGAAAATTCTAATGGAGATAAGTGTCATGTTTTAGATATAATGTGTGTTACCTTGGCCTGAAAATAACTATTTGCATAATAAAGAGAAAACTCTAATGGAGATAAGTGTCATGTTTTAGATATAATGTGTGTGTGTGTTCTCAGTCATGTTTGACTCTTTGTGACCCTTTGGACTGTAGCCCGCCAGTCTCCTCTGTCCATGGGATTCTCCAGGGAAGAATACTGGGGTGGATTGCGATTTCCTCCTCCAAGGGATCTCCTTGACCCAGGGATCAAACCCGCATCTCCTGTGTCTCCTGCACTGCAAGTGATTCTTTACCACTGAGCCATTGGGCAAGTCTACAGAAACCTAATATTGCCCAGATTATTAGTGTATGATATGATTCATGAAACAAAAGGTCTACTTATTTTTATACAGTTATAGTTTTAAAGCACTCAGTCTAAATAGCAAATGTCAGTCCTTTCCTCTAAAACAAACATTTAAGAAACATAATGTATTATATGCCATAACTTCATAAGAAAGTTACTTAACTTTTTTGTATTTAAAAATTTGTATTTTTCTGATCAGATGTTGTATCAACTTGTTGAGTTAACTGGATAAACAGAACTTAATAAATGACAATATTGTATAGAACCCGTAGTAAGAAATTAAAACTAAGGCAGAATTAGACCTGGTGGACAGATTTAAAGGGCAAAGGCTCCCCAAGCCTACTCCTTGTGAGCCTGTTTCAAAGAAGCTGCGATGACTCTGCATTGCAGAGTCCTCTGCTGTTATGGAGCAAATCAGAGCAAATCTGGGCCATCTCAGCTCTTAACCCAGACCTGTCTGCCCCCAGGAGAGTTGGAAAGGGAAAGAAAGGAAGCCTGTGCTTGATTCAGTCTGGACATTCCTTCCCTGACAAATTAAGACTCTGTTCTGAGAGCCCCTACTTTGCTTACCAAAGGCATCCGGCAGAGGTGATCTCTGCATAATCGTAGGGACTTTTGAAGGGTTTCTTAAGGAGCTTCAAAACAAGAAAAAGGTACTTGCAATTTCTTCAAACACTAGGAAGACCCAGACACGTGTACGCGGTGGGACCAAATATACTTCCCAGGTGGCACCAGTAGTAAAGAACCCATCTGTCCGTGCAGGAGACATAAGAGATGCATGTTCGATCCCTGGGTTGGGAAGATCTCTTGGAGAAGGGAATGGCTACCCACTCCAATATTCTTGCCTGGAGAATCTTATGGACACAGGAGCCTGGTGGGCAATAGTCCATGGGGTCAGAAAGAGTCGGACACGACTAAGTGACTTAGCTCGCACACAGAGGGGCCAAACCCCAGAAACTCAGTTCCATCTCACATATTCCATCAAGGCGTGTATAAGCTTCCCAAGAACTGGCCTACCAGGCTGTGATATAAAATCAATCCTCACTGATATTTACTTGGGTTAGACCATTTTTGCTAGAAAATACAAGCATCTAATAAAATCTTACGCACATGTTAGACGTGGAGAGGAACATGTCTCCTTTGTCACGCAGATCTACTGCAATTTTTTTTTTTTAAATCTGAGTCAACGTTTCCAACCATTAAAGTTTCAGCTGCCAGTTCCTTCATTTTGCTCTCCTCTGATCTAAGAACATTAGCAGCAGGAGCACCTTTACTCTTAAATTTAGTTTAATGTAAGTATTGCAAGCCCTGCTGGCAAGCCTCAAGGCACAACTCTGAATGGGGGGTGGTCAGAGCTGAATGATAAAGTGGAAAAAATTATTAACTGTGCGTTGGAAAAAATATCCCTCAACCAGTCTACGTTGAAAGTTTCAGCTCAGAGTTAGGGTGGAATGTGACGGGCTCCCTTCGCTGCTCTAAGCCCCACATCCTCCCTAGCCTATGCCTGTTGGGAAAGGCGGTTTTGTTTTTTAGAATCCATACATGGCTATGTAAAGATATTTTGTTTTATATAATAGGTAGCTGTTGAACCAAATTTTGTGACACACATAATATTTGAAATGCATCAAATGTGTAAAAGGATCCTGTAACTTATTATTTTCCTATGTAAGTAATCACCATCTCTTTTACGTCTGATCAGTTCAGTCTTATTTCTGCTGAATGTTCTTAGAGTAGGAAATAGCTGCATTTTAGCATATAGAAGCAAACCAAGGGGAAAATAAGTGAGAAAAAAATGCAAGCACACTTAGGGGTCTGTCCTTTCAGGCTGAAATCATACCTGCTGAGTGAAGAAAGCCTTTTGCTCTTTGTTAATATGAATGGTATCATTTTCCTCGTGTGGACTAGAGAGTGTTCCCTGCTTTCTAGTGGGCTCCATCCAGAAGGAATGGGACTAGCGCTGGGAGTGGCTGATCTAGGCCTGAAGCAGAAATGGAACCCATCATCCTTCACAACTGACACTTCATCAGGGTCCTCCTAGCTCCACACCACACAGGAAATCACACATGGTGGGTGCTACCTCAGGACGGGTACCTAAGGGAGAATAATGAGTGGTACTTCCCTGGCTGGTACCCAGATGAGCCTAGCCCTAGGAGGTCAGGGTGAAGCTGTCTGTTAGGGGACCCAGAGGCAGCTCCCCCAGTGCTACCAAATGGGCAGTGTACTCTAGGCAGCACAGGAGCTGAGTCAAAGATCAAAAGGCTGCCTTAAGCCATTCCACTGTTGGTATTCAGAGGAGATTTGGTGGATTCTTTGATCTCCTGGTTGGCTCCTGTATCACAGTTACAATCTCTAAGTTTGGCCCCCACATGCAAAGACAAATGAGAATGGAGAAACACAGGATGAAAGGTTTGAGGGGGTGGATCAGGCTGAAGTGTCCCATGGTGTGAGTTTAAGTTTCTGGCCCCCAAGTAAAATTCTTCAAAGAGTAACCCTCTTTTCCCCACAATCCCCAGAGATACCCTTATCAAGAAACACAAAGGAAGGGGAAGCCTCGAGTTCTATAGACACAGGCTACCTGGGGAGTAACTATGTTTGACGCTGACCACTATCTCCAGAATTCAGTCACCTTGGGGGAAAAAGCTGAAATGTGAGAAATAAAACCAATAAACACACAGCAAGCAAATGTATCATGTGTCATCAAGAGAGTTCAAAATAAATATCATTTTACTATCATCAACAAGATCGTCAATAAGAATTGGAACTTATCATAGTATCACCACAAGCTCTTTTACTATGAAAGTTTAAAGAAAACTACAGAAGAAATGTCAATAATCTGCTCCTGAAAAGAGTAAAAAAAAAAAAAAAATTCACATAAAATAAAATGTCAGTAAATGTTTATCCCTTGTATTTTCGGACACATTTAGCATTCTATGATAGGTAATTAGGTTGTTAAATAAATAGAAACCACACATTTCCTGCTAACTGACATGTATTGATAGTTAAATCAAAACTTAAAGCAGGAAAAGTGTTTGAAAGTGGGCCATGTTTCACTCGACTTACATTTGGAGATTACTGCTGAAGGTCTCTCCAGGTTTACAGACTTCAGCCTGAAAATTTGGAAGCAACGAATAATAGCAAAGGAGAGAAGAGAAAAAGTTAAAAATTAGTCAACAGACTAACTCACTAACTCCCCTCACTGCTCCAAATCCTGGAATAAGATTTATTCGTACCACAAAACACCAGATATCTACTTGTAGTTATACAAACTTTAAAAAAAAAAAATAATCCTGCTGTGACAGCTGACTTATTATGTCAATGATTAAAAATGCAAACCATAAAAAAAAAAAAAGTATAGCTCCTATGGGAGAACCTAATCACTAATTCAATGAAATATCAATACATCTGAAATACTATTGATATATTCCTTTGGGACTCTTTTGTGACCCCATGGTCTGTAGCCTGCCAGGCTCCACTGTCCATGGGATTTCCCAAAAGTCAGACACGACTTAGCGGCTAAACAACAACAAAAATCGATGTATTCTTACGTAAACGTGACATTAGGGATAATGCGATCTCTCAAACTTTGGTTATCTATCAAAACCGAGGGCATCTCAGTTCCTACCCAGTTCTAAACAGGACTAATTGATTTTTTCCACTGCCCTCAAAGGGTGAACTCAAAGGCGAGGAGAGCGCCTTTCTGTGCTCCCCCTTCTATGCATTTCTTGAAATAAATGGCGAAGGCCTTGGCTTAGGAAGCTTGTCTCTCGACTGACTGAGGAAGGTCTGTATGGGTCAGAGGAGGGACTGCCTGGAAAAATAACCCATCTTTTCTTGGAGTCCACGAATCTCGATGGATTGGCCCTGGGGAACGACTCTGGTTTTCTGTTCCGCCGAAGTGTGTCCCTCACCCGTAGCAGGTGCTGGGCGCCGGCGCTGGCCTCTCCTCCGGCGGTGGGTCCCAGACACTGCGGAGCAGGCGCAGAGAGAGGACGCACGAGCGTCTCCAGGGATACAGAGGGGGCGGGACGGGACGGAAGGGGACGGGGTTAGGCTAAACTGAGATTCTGGGTTGGGGGCGGAGCCTTGTAGGGGCGGGGCCTAGTGAGCGCAGTGCTGGGGACGTCTACACCCGGCAGCTTTTTCCCGCCAGACGGCTCTCAGAAGTTAAGACAGCTTTCAGAAATTAATTCACCTTATCCAGGAGGCCTCTAATTTGCCGCCCTGAATCATTTCCCTCACGGCACTGCATTCTCAATATTTTGCAACGTTGCCCTACCGTCCACACATTGATGGAAAAACGCTCAGCTTGGCGTTCAAGACCCCCAAGACCCCCCACTTTATCCAGCTGGATAACTCCTTCATTCTCATCTTCCTCAGCCTCTGTTGCGCTCAGAACCATCTTTTTCATGTCCCACGCAAACAACTTTCCTAATCCTGTCTTCAGAAAGAGAATCCAATTTTGAGTGGTGATGAGCTAAAAACTCAAGGTCTCTTTCATAGACTCTCCCTGCGTCCTGTCTTTACATATATATTTTAAAACTTCCTCTGAAACGCGGGATTTTATATTTACACCCACTTAATGTCAGCCAGTTAATCGCAGTCCAAGGTTCCACCCCTTCTCTCACATGTAAATATAAGGAAGTGAACTTCCTGGCTCATTGTCTCATACAGATAGAGGGCAAGACAGTGAAGCCTGTGGCTTATTACTCCCCAAATATAGATGTGCTGGAAAGCTAAGCTTTTATTCATTGGCTACTGTCACGCACTGTAAGAAAATGAGTCAGCTGTACTGCTCACACCATTCTATTAATCATAAATAGATTCTATTTGGACTACAAGCCTAACAACCATAGCCACATTTTCATTCCAACATCTAATTTGCTGCAATAAATTACTAAATTACTTCCACCAAATAAATTTACATTATATTGAATACATTCAATTGATCACTGTGACTACCTGTGACCGGGCTCCATGGGATCCCTCGCATTCTGTTCTCGTGAACTCATTTCTCAGTTTTCAGAAACATCTTAACACAGCTCCACAGGTGACTGTGTGAATTCTGTTCAAGTTCTTCCTGCCTTTTCAGCTTTGAGGTATGTGAATTCCATGCACCTTCCTTCCAGCATGAGGCTCTCCTAGTGTGGCTTTATTCCTCCTGTTTGCTGTTTTTCACTGGCGGTTCTTTGGTTATTCTCTTTCTCCACTCCTTAGCCTGAGAGTTCATAGAGCTAAGGAGCTCAGAGAATGTTATATGTAAGTGACAGAATCCTGGCTCAAACTGGTTTAAGCAAAAAATGGAAACATTGTTTTCTGCAATACAAAGATGCCAGCTTCAGGTGTAACTGTATCTAGAGACAGTATCTGAAAACTTTGAGGACTCTACAACAGCCTCACAAAATTAAACTCTCTCTCTCTCTCTCAACTCCTTCCCCTTAGACCTACTTTCATTATTAGAAGTATTACTTTGCATGAGTTGGTTTAGTCACTAAGTTGTGTCCAACTCTTGCGACCCCATGGGGACTGCAGCCTGCCAGGCTCTTCTGTCCATGGGATTTCCCAGGCAAGAATCCTGGAATGGGTTGCCATTTCCTTCTCCAAGGAATCTTCTGACCCAGAGATCAAACCCAAGTCTCCTGCACTGCAGGAGGTCTCCGGTATTGCAGGCAGATTCTTTACCAACTGAGCTACCAGGGAAGCCCATTACTTTGCCTGGTGCTTGGTTTATATGAGTAAATTTCCACTGAAAGATTGGGATCTCTTTAAGAGCAAAGAGCTCTTATTTTTGTCTTACTTTTCTCTGAATTCCCTGGAATGGTACTGGAGTTCATATATAGTATGTGTTCAAAAATACTTTTTAAATTAATTGAATGAGTAACAGAATAAACAGAGGTGCCTAGAACTGATTCTTGCATATGTAATTCTTCTCATTACTTCCTCTGCCTTCCCCACATAGAATTGGGAATAATACCATAGTCTTTCCAAGAAGATGAATGCATGGTTTCTTGCTACACCCCATTGGCAAGAACTTTATCACATTGTCACGTTTAGCTTCAAGTTCAGTTCAGTTCAGTTCAGTCGCTCAGTCGTGTCCGACTCTTTGCGACACCATGAACTGCAGCACACCAAGCCTCCCTGTCCATCACCAACTCCCTGAGTTTACCCAAACCCATGTCCATCGAGTCGGTGATGCCATCCAACCATCTCATCCTCTGTCACCCCCTTCTCCTCCTGCTCCCAATCCTTCCCAGCATCAGGGTCTTTTCCAATAAGTCAACTCTTCACATGAGGTGGCCAAAGTATTGGAGTTTCAGCTTCAACATCAGTCCTTCCAATGAACACCCAGGACTGATCTTTAGGATGGATTGATTGGATCTCCTTGCAGTCCAAGGGATTCTCAAGAGTCTTCTCCAACACCACAGTTCAAAAGCATCAATTCTGCAGCGCTCAGCTTTCTTCACTGTCCAACTCTCACATCCATACATGACCACTGGAAAAACCATAGCCTTGACTAGACAGACTTTTGTTGGCAAAGTAATGTCTCTGCTTTTAAATATGCTATCTAGGTTGGTCATAACCTTCCTTCCAAGGAGTAAGCGTCTTTTAATTTCATGGCTGCAATCACCATCAGCAGTGATTTTGGAGCCCCCAAAAATAAAGTCTGACACTGTTTGCACTGTTTCCTCATCTATTTCCCATGAAGTGATGGGACCAGATGCCATGATCTTAGTTTTCTGAATGTTGAGCTTTAAGCCAACTTTTTCACTCTCCTCTTGCACTTTCAAGAGCAGCTGGAAAATATGATCTTTATTTTGAGTAGTCATATGAATGCTAAAAATCAAGATCTTCAACTACGGAAATTAGAAAGTAAGGGGGGGATTCAGCATCAGTGCTAAAGATGTTGATTCATATTTAAGAGAGAAGGACTGTATCTCTGGTGTAAATTTCCTTCCTTGTTTGAATAGAACTGTTCTCCAAGTTTCTTCCTTAAGTGAGAGTCTCCATAGCTGTGGGCAAGCTACATCTCCTTGAGTTTCTCTAACGATGAGAACTTAGAGAATCAGTGCTCAGGCTGTGTCCTCTATGCTACAGTAACAAGGAGTCCACCTGGAGCCTCAACTTCCCCTTGAAATTTCACTGAAAGTCTTTATTAAATGTGATATGTTTTAAAGTACAAAAAAGATCTTCATGACCCATATAACCACTATGGTATGATCACTCACCTAGAGCCAGACATCCTGGTATGCGAAGTCACATGGGCCTCAGGAAGCATCACTATGAACAAAGCTAGTGGAGGTGATGAAATTCCATTTGAGTTATTTCAAATCCTAAAAGATGCTGCTGTGAAAGTGCTGCACTCGATATGCCAGAAAATCTGGAAAACTCAGCAGTGGCCACAGGACTTGAAAAGGTCAGTTTTCATTCCAATCCCAAAGAAAGGCAATGCCAAAGAATGCTCAAACTACCACACAATTGCACTTATCTTACACGCTGATAAAGTAATGCTCAAAATTCTCCAAGCCAGGCTTCAGCAATACGTGAACCGTGAACTTCCAGATGTTCAAGCTGGTTTTAGAAAAGGCAGAGGAACCAGAGGTCAAGTTGCCAACATGTGCTGGATCATCGAAACAGCAAGAGAGTTCTAGAAAAACATCTATTTCTGCTTTCTTGACTATGCCAAAGCCTTTGACTGTGTGGATCACAATAAACTGTGGAAAATTCTGAAAGAGATGGGAATACCAGACCATCTGACCTGTCTCTTGAGAAACCTGTATGCAGGTCAGGAAGCAACAGTTAGAACTGGACATGGAACAACAGACTGGTTCCAAATAGGAAAAGGAGTCCATCAAGGCTGTATATTGTCACCCTGCTTATTTAGCTTAAATGCAGGGTACATCATGCGAAATGCTGGGGTGGATGAAGCACAAGCTGGAATCAAGATTGCTGGGAGAAATATCAATAACCTCAGATACGCAGATGACACCACCTTTATGGCAGAAAGTGAAGAAGAACTAAAGAGCCTCTTGATGAAAGTGAAAAAGGAGGGTGAAATAGTTGGCTTAAAGCTCAACCTTCAGAAAACTAAGATCATGGCATCTGGTCCCATCACTTCATGGCAAATAGATGGGGAAACAATAGAAACAATGACAGACTTTAGTTTTTTGGGCTCCAAAATCACTGCAATGGTGACTGCAGCTATGAAATTAAAAGACACGAGCTCCTTGGAAGAAAAGCAATGACAAATCTAGATATCATATTAAAAAGCAGAGACATTACTTTACCAACAAAGGTCCATCTAGTCAAAGCTTTGGTTTTCCCAGTAGTCATGTATGGATGTGAAAGTTGGACTATAAAGAAAGATGAGCACCAAAGTATCTATGCTTTTAAACTGCGGTGTTGGAAAAGACTCTTGAGAGTCCCATAGACTTCAGAGATCCAACCAGTCCATCCTAAAGGAAATAGAGCCTGAATATTCATTGAAAGGACTGATGCTGAAGCTGAAACTTCAATACTTTGGCCACCTGATGCAAAGAACTGACTCTTTGGAAAAGACCTTGATGTTGAGAAAGATGGAAGGCAGGAGGAGAAGGGGATGACAGAGGATGAGGTGGTTGGATGGCATCACTGTCTCGATGGACATGAGTTTGAGCAAACTCTCGGAGTTGGTGAAGTACAGGGAAACCTGGCATGCTGCAGCCCATGGGGTCAAAAAGAGTTGGACACGACTGAGCGACTGAAGTGAACTGAACTGAACTGAATGGTAAGAGAAAGTCAAGAGGAAACTCTTGAAACTCTCCCTTCGTGCAGCAATTACACTGGGACAGATAACTGAAAAGATTTAATAGACTCCTGCACAGCTTGCTCAGAAAGAGTTCTTATAGGCAGAGGACACAGAGAAGCAGAGACAACATATATAAGGCAGCTTCAGATTGGTCCTGAACACCCAGAGACAACTTCTCTCATCCTCTCCCAGTTGTACAGGATGCACTTTGCCTCCAGAACAAAAATGTACCAAGGGATCTTTTATTTATTATTTTTAAGATTTAAAACACTTTCTTTTTTCTAATTTTATTTTTTTAGCTTTGTTGAGGAATAATTGAAAAAATAAAAATTTTAACTAATAATAATAAGAATATTTAAATTATATAATGTGATGATTTGATATACTTGTACGTTGTAAAATTATTATCAAGATCATGAACACTTTCATCACCTCACATAGTTAACTCTTTGTGTGTGTGGTAAGATCACTTAAGACCTACTCTCGGTACATCTCAAGCATACAATACTGTATTAGTAGTAACTCTGATCACCATGCTGTACATGAGTTCCTCAGAATTTAGTCATCTTATAACTGAAAGTTTGTATCCTTTGACCTGTATCTCCCCATTTCCTCCTGCCCACAACCCCTGGCAACCACCATTCTGTTCTCTGCTTCAATGTAGTAGGCCATTTTTTTAGATTTTACGTAAGAGTGATACCATACAGTATTTGTCCATCCCTGTTTGGCTTATTTCAGTTGGCATAATGCCCTACAAATTTACCTATATTATTGAAAATGGCAAGATTTTCTTCTTTTTTATGGCTAATATTTCATTATAGAATATGAAACATTATACATATTATTATATATGCTATATATCACATTTTCTTTATTTATTCACCCATTGAAGGCACTTAGATTGTTTACATATCTTGGCAATTATAAAATAATGCTGCCTTGAAAGTGGGAGGGCAGATATCCCTCCAAGATACTGATTTCTTATCTTTTCTGGATTTACACCCAAAAGTAGGATTGCTACATCATATGTTAATTCTATTTTTAATTTTTTGAGGAAGATCCTTATTTTTTTCTGTAATGACTACCTGTTCACATTCGCATCAACAGTGTACAGGGGTTCCCTTTTCACCAAGGGGTCTTTTATATTCTACCAATCTTGTAGACAAAATAGGCCATGTAGCCAGGTAAAACAGGTGCAGATTAACAATCTATATATTTTTCAAAAATAATGTAGACAAGCTAGTCCATAGTGCCTTCAAGGGAGTTTCAGATTTTACACAGCGCATTATATATCACCAGCCAGTACATTTCATTCCTATCTTGGTCAACACTGGAAAGTACCATGGGCCCAGGTGTGCCTAGAGATAAATAAAAAGCTACCATAGATCAGTTTCAAACTAACCCTACACTTTCCTACAAAAATAGTGAATCAAAAGTAGTATTGCATCATGATGGAATTTCAGACTTGAAAAATTTAAGAGTGATAATTCCTTGTGTGCATGTTCAGTTGCTTCAGCTGTGTCCAACTCTTTGCAACCTTATGGACTGCAGCCTGCCAGTATCCTTAGGATACTCCAGATAAGAATACTGGAGCGGGTTGCCATGTCCTCCTCCAGAGGATCTTCCCAACACAGGAATCAAACCTGAGTCTCCTGCATCTCTTGCATTGCAGGTGATTCTTTACCACTGAGCCACCAGGGAAGCCCCAATTCCTTGTACATTTCCATTTAATTCTCAGGTTTATCTGACCAAAATAGATTCGTGTTCTGAAGAATAAAAGGTTAATCAGGTGGTAGCTCTCATAATACTGCTGTTTCTAATAGAGCCTTCTTGCTGGGACAAACTAGTATGCAGCATAGACTCCTCTACCCCCTATATTTTGATTAATTGGAAAAAAACCCCAAACAAACAGAAACAATTTGCTGTGACCTAGTAGGGACAGCAGTATGCCTTTATTTTCAACTCAGTAATTTGTCAACTCTGGCTCCTTGCTGCAACTTGAGTACACAGGTACCTCAATTACCTCACCATCTCACAGAATACCAGCCTAGATCACTGCACTGGGAGGTTTTCTAATAGAGTTGGAGAACAAGAATTAGCATGCACCCTCCATGCCTTGGTGTTCTACATGCATGCCAAAAGGAAGCATAAATATCTTGTGAAAATACAGGAGTCTTTCACCTCCGTGAAGTTTGGTGGCTGGTGGTTTAGGTGGATGGATACTCTAATCCAAAGTAAAGTATGGTTCATTGAAATTTGCACATCAAACCCAAATGCTTATTTACATATCTTTGGATTTTGAAGCCTGATATGATATGAATTATGCCTCTCATCTTGTTTGAAGCTGTAACCTGTCCTGACATAATAACTATAATTCTTATTTTATAGCCCCAGTTTCTGCCCTTATACTGACCCTTCCCTGTCTCTTTCACAGTTTCACAAGGACTTTTTGGCTTCTAATGTCACTCCAATAAATTAATTTTTCTAAAGTTAGCCAGAGTTGATTTTACTACTTACAAGTAAAGTCAATTTACACAGTAGTTAAGAAAGTATTACAAATGAGATAAAATGTTATTGTGAAATAGTATGTATTAATTACAGGTAATATTGATTATTCACACTAAACACATGAGAACATTGTGTTTTCTAAAGTAATAGCTGAGACTCTTAAAATTCTTTTAAGAAACTGCATTAAAGAGCATATGTTATTACATTTATTTTTCTATCATTATACAGAGATTTGATAAAATTTGTTTAAAAATTTGAGGCCAAAATATTCTACTTATATAGTCAAATGATGTGGTTTTGATCTGGCTCAAAATATTAGAAAATGCTTTTGACATTTAAATATTTTCTATTTGTGCAATAAATCAGGTGGAGAAATCTAGTCAATATTTATTGATCATACATAAACAGGGCACTAAACTAAATATTCTAAGGTAAAAACAAAAAGCTGTTTGCTTATCAACACTTGCAAGTAATCATTTTTACACTGAATTTAGAGTTGAATGCCTTTTGATAAAAGATTTTACCAATATATATGCATGTGTGTGCATAGTTGCTAAATCATTTCTGACTTTTTACAACCCTTTAGACTATAGCCTGCCATGCTCCTCTGTCCAGGGGATTTTTCTGGCAAGAATACTGGAGTGGGTTGCTGTTTCCTCCTCCAGAGAATCTTCCTGACCCAGGGACAAAACTCGCGTCTCCTGTGTCTCCTGCATTTCAGACGAACACTTTACCAGCTAAGCCATCGAGGTATAATAGTCCCTCAGTTGTGTTCGACTCTGCAACCACATAAACTGTAGCCTGCCAGGTTTCTCTGTCCATGGGATTCTCCAGGACTGGAGTGGATTACCATTGCCTTCTCCAGGGGATCTTCCTGACCCAGGGATCGAACACAGGGCCTCCTGCATTGCAGGCAGTTTCTTTACTGTCTGAGCCACATTCACCCTTGTAATTGTTTTAAGTGTTTTGCAGTTAAAAGAACCTAGACAAATACCTTTTAAAATTTAATTGAATAGAATCAGCCAAGAGGTTTTGAATTACGCATTCTCAAATGGTCCCTTTGTTAGTCAAGATTTTGTAACATGAAAAGGGATTGGAGAAGGAGAAGGAGCAGACTGAAGGCTTAACAAGCAGGCATACCAAGGTTAGGAAAAAACACATATAAAAGCCAAGGGTCTGGAAAAAGATTTCCTTAACACCATCAACATTTAAGAAGCCTGGAAGGTCTTCAGGACCTAACTTGAAAATCTAAACTACCTTTTTTAACATCTAATGTATATTTCCTTGGTTTAAATATAGTTTTAGCTGTTTTTTTTTTTCTTAATGTGTACAAACCACATTGTTTTTAAATATAAAGTATACAAAAACAACTTCCTTAAATCATGTCTTATAAATATCAGTATTAAAACTTATTTCCTCATTTCTTTCAGCATTTTCATACTTTTGGTTTGGATTGGTACAGTTCTATTTTCTCAGACTCCCAAATATGCTAATTAAACCAGTACCATTTGAACTCGAACATATATATATGCTTCATTTTTAATTTTATTCATTATTTTGTGCCTTCACACACTGGATCAAAGTACAGCAGCAATGTTTTCTACAAGTGAAGACAAATTTCCACAAAATAATCTGCTTCAATAGTTGTCAAATCTCTTGCAAACTTAGTTTTGTGTGTCTATAATAAGAAACATGAATGTGTGCTAAGTCATTCAGTTGTGTTGAACTCTTTGCAACCCTGTGGACTGCAGCCTGCCAGGCTCCTCTGTCCATTAGATTTTCCAGGCAGGAACACTGGAGTGGGCTGCCATGCCCTCCTCCAGAGATCTTCCTGACCCAGGGATTGAACCCACCTCTTATGTCTCCTGCATTGGCAGGCAGGTTCTTTACCACTAGTGCCACCTGGGAAGTCCAATAAGAAACATATTCATGTCCATACTTTCATCCAGCTACTTACATTTATACAAATATCATTCTAAGATATTAAGAGGTATATCAGTATTTTTCCAATGCAATTCAGAAATGAAATTTCCCATTCTCCAAAGACAGAGCTCTAACTGTTTATATGCAAGGGGAATTGTAAGTTCATGAACAAAAATATAGACTATAATGACATTTTACAAAGACTGTTATAAACAAGATGACAAATATCACATTTGGTAAAATTCTGCTAACACTTCCAGTTCAGTCTCAGAGGGAAGTAACATATTAAATAAAAGTAGAAATAAAAGCTGAATTAGATATAGCAGAAAAATACATATATATAAAGTAACAGTCCTAAACACTAAATTTAAAAGTCTAAATTTATGAATCCATCCATCCATCCATCCATCATTTCAACAAACTGGGTGGTCTGCTAGGGTAGGAATATAAAGGTAAGTCATGTCCTCAGTGAACTCATAGCCTGGAAATGAAGACAGAGGTACAACAGAGACAACTATTCCTTTGCTTTCAAGCTCCATGTCCCATCTTCACCAGAAAAAGAGAGAACTGGACTGAGGTCCTTGTCTTATGCCATTACATTCTGCTCCCTCTTCTGTTCTCAATCCTCTTCGCTCCTAACTTGCTTCTTATATAAGATCATAAACGTAACACTGAGATAGGACTCTTTTTTCTCTGGTATTGACCTCAGGCCTCCCAAGTATTTCCACCTCTACCCCATTGATGTAATCAGTTAACCCAATGGAACCTGGTACAGCACAGACCACTGTGGCTGATGCTCCTCCCTGGACCATCCAATCCTGTGGATGTCCACAGTCCATGTGGCAAGTGCTATAAAGATGACATCACATTTGGTGTCCCAAGGAGGGACCACACATCTGGCCAGGGCTGAGTGGAGGTCTGGCAGTTACAAAAGTCTTCACAGAGGGGATAGTGCTCGAGATGTGACTTTGAGCCTTGAAAAAAAGAGTAGAGGTGTGTCAGGTATGCCGAAGGGACTAGAAGAGCAGAAGACCTTGGCTCTTTGGATATATGATCAGTTTTAGAATAGAGAGGCAGAAAGCTGTGGAAGAAGAGCTTATCCTGTGAAAAAATACAGTGATAAAATATTCTGAGTTGCAACAAAAGCAAGGAAAACCTGAACACACAACAACATATTTATTGATCTAGGATATTCAGGATTATATTTGAAATAGTTGTCAATTTTACATAATTTGTTGTAGCTAGGGCATGGGAAAATTATGAATAACCTTCAAGAAGATTGAAATAAAACGAATATTTGAAAATAAAATTTATCAGCCCTTTATGGGTGAAATTGGTTAGTTACAGAAGAGTCTACATATAACTTTGGTCTCGCTGACTCCAAAGCTTTTCCCCTAAGTCAGGATTTTAATTAACTCTTTTCCATGCTTATCAAGAAATCTCATAAGTAGAACTTCCTTCTCTATCTAGAGATTCCTAAATGGATGAAAAGTATGTTCTGGCTAAATAACTCACATGAATATTTATGTTCTCCTGTAAATTATATTCTCATTGTAAATTAAGACACTGACATTTGGTTTGTGTGTCAACGTATGTGAGTTTAGTTATGTGGGGTTAAATCCTTTACTAAGATTGATCACCATTGGGTATGCTTCAAAGTCACATTACTGGATCTTCAAAACTGAGGTATAGGTCTTTGACAAGCGGGTGTGTGTATTAGTCACTCAGTTGTGTCCGACTCTTTGTGACCCCATGGACTGTAGCCTGCCAGGCTCCTCTGTCCATGGAATTCTCCAGGCAAGAAAATTGGAGTGGGTTGCTGTTCCCTTCTCCAGGGGAATCATCCTGACCCAGGAACTGAACCCACATCTCCTATGTCTCCTGCACTAAGGATAGATTCTTTACAGTCTGAGCCACCAAGGAAGCCCTTAACTAGGGTAATCTATCCAAAAAGAGCCATCAGTTCAGTTCGGTTCAGTCGCTCAGTCGTGTCCGACTCTTTGCGACCCCATGAATCGCAGCACGGCAGGCCTCCCTGTCTATCAGCAACTCCTGGAGTCCATCCAAACTCATGTCCATTGAGTCGGTGATGCCATCCAGCCATCTCATCCTGTGTCGTCCCCTACTCCTCCTGCCCCCAATCCTTCCCGGCATCAGAGTCTTTTCCAATGAGTCAACTCTTCGCATGAGGTGGCCAAAGTATTGGAGTTTCAGCTTCAACATCAGTCCTTCCAATGAACACCCAGGACTGATCTCCTTTAGGATGGACTGGTGGGATCTCCTTTCAAGAGTCTTCTCCAACACCACAGCTCAAAAGCATCAATTCTTAGGTGCTCAGGTTTCTTCACCATCCAACTCTCACATCCATACATGACCGCTGGAAAAACCATAGCCTTGACTAGATGGACCTATGTTGGCAAAATAATGTCTGTGCTTTTTAATATGCTGTCTAGGTTGGTCATAACCTTCCTTCCAAGGAGTAAGCATCTTTTAATTTCATGGCTGCAATTACCATCAGCAGTGATTTTGGAGCCCCCCAAAATAAAGTCTGACACAGTTTCCACTGTTTCCCTGTCTATTTGCCAAGAAGTGATGCGACCAGATGCCATGATCTTAGTTTTCTGAAGGTTGAGCTTTAAGCCAACTTTTTCACTCTCCTATTTCACTTTCATCAAGAGGCTTTTTAGTTCCTCTTCACTTTCTGCCATAACGGTGGTGTCATCTGCATATCTGAGGTTATTGATATTTCTCCCAGCAATCTTGATTCCAGCTTGTGCTTCATCCACCCCAGCATTTCCCATGATGTACTCTGCATATAAGTTAAATAAATAGGGTGACAATATACAGCCTTGACGTACTCCTTTTCCTATTTGGAACCAGTCTGTTGTTCCATGTCCAGTTCTAACTGTTGCTTCCTGACCTGCATACAGGTTTCTCAAGAGACAGGTCAGATGGTCTGGTATTCCCATCTCTTTCAGAATTTTCCACAGTTTATTGTGATCCACACAGTCAAAGGTTTTGGCATAGTCAATAAAGCAGAAGTAGATGATTTTCTAGAACTCTCTTGCTTTTTCAATGATCCAACAGATGTTGGCAATTTGATCTCTGGTTCCTCTGCTCTTTCTAAAACCAGCTTGAACATCTGAAAGTTCACAGTTCATGTGCTGTTGAAGCCTGGCTTGAAGAATTTTGAGCATTACTTTACTAGCGTGTGAGATGAGTGCAATTGTGTGGTAGTTTGAGCATTCTTTGGCATTGCCTTTCTTTGGGATTGGAATGAAAACTGACCTTCTCCAGTCCTGTGGCCACTGCTGAGTTTCCCAAATTTACTAGCATATTGAGTGCAGCACTTTCACAGCATCATCTTTCAGGATTTGAAATAGCTCAACTGGAATTCCATCACCTCCACTAGTTGTTCGTAGTGATGCTTTCTAAGGCCCACTTGACTTCACATTCCAGGATGTCTGGCTCTAGGTGAGTGATCACACCATCGTGATTATCTGGGCCGTGAAGATCTTTTTTGTACAGTTCTTCTGTGTGTTCTTGCCACCTCTTCATAATATCTTCTGCTTCTGTTAGGTCCATACCATTTCTGTCCTTTATGGAGCCCATCTTTGTATGAAATGTTCCCTTGGTATCTCTAATTTTCTTGAAGAGATCTCTAGTCTTTCCCATTCTGTTGTTTTCCTCTATTTCTTTGCATTGATCACTGAGGAAGGCTTTCTTATCTCTTCTTGCTGTTCTTTGGAACTCTGAATTCAGATGGGAATATCTTTCCTTTTCTCCTTTGCTTTTCGCTTCTCTTCTTTTCACAGCTATTTGTAAGGCCTCCTCAGACAGCCATTTTGCTTTTTTACATTTCTTTTCCATGGGGATGGTCTTGATCCCTATCTCCTGTACAATGTCATGAACCTCCATCCATAGTTCATCAGGCACTCTATCAGATCAAGTCTCTTAAATCTATTTTTCACTTCTACTGTATAGTCAAAAGGGATTTGATTTAGGTAATATCTGAATGGTCTAGTGGTTTTCCCTACTTCCTTCAATTTAAGTCTGAATTTGGCAATAAGGAGTTCATGATCTGAGCCACAGTCAGCTCCCAGTCTTGTCTTTGCTGATTGTATAGAGCTTCTCCATCTTTGGCTGCAGAGAATATAATCAGTCTGATTTCAGCGTTGACCATCTGGTTATGTTCACGTGTAGATTCTTCTCTTGTGTTGTTGGAAGAGGCTGTTTGCTATGATCAGTGCGTTCTCTTGCCAAATCTCTATTAGCCTTTGCCCTGCTTCATTCTGTACTCCAAGGCCAAATTTGTCTGTTACTCCAGTTGTTTCTTGACTTCCTACTTTTGCATTCCAGTCCCCTATAATGAAAAGGACATCTTTTTTGGGTGTTAGTTCTAAAAGGTCTTGTAGGTCTTCATAGAACCATTCAACTTCAGCTTCTTAAGCGTTACTGGTTGGGGCATAGGCTTGGATTACCGTGATATTGAATGGCTTGCCTTGGAAACGAACAGAGATCATTCTGTCGTTTTTGAGATCGCATCCAAGTACTGCATTTCAGCCTCTTTTGTTGACCATGGTGGCTACTCCATTTCTTCTAAGGGATTCCTGCCCACAGTAGTAGATATAATGGTCATGAGTTAAATTCACCCATTCCAGTCCATCTTAGTTCACTGATTCCTAGAATGTTGACGTTCACTCTTGCCATCTACAAGCCAATTTAGTGGCCACTGAGATTTCTGTTCATACCTCTATCATGACCCTCTTTATTACTATAATAATAATGAGTCCATGTGATTTATTAAAAAAATTTGAGTACTGTAAAGACCATAAGAGAAAATAGAAAATCAACTAAACTTAATTGATAACATAACCAGGAAGATAGAATTTTGGATATTAAAAATTAAAATGCTAAAAAAATAACTTCAGTGGTTCTGTGAACAACTTTAACAGTACCATCTTAATATTTTTCCAAGATAATAAGATAATTAAGGATATACTGCAGTGATCATGAGAATGTATCTCGTAGGCTGCTCACTACAGGATGTGTAATTAATCACGGGTCCCAGCTACTGTGTTTTGAAATTTGCTTCTTCGCCTTTCATGGGTCATTCACCGCCAATGACCCTGCATCATATGTACTAAGGCAAACCCATTCCTGAGAGACACTGAATGCCCCTGAAAGCCAACTTTGGCTAAAGGAATCCTCTCTGGTTTTCTAGCAGTCTCAAACTACTGCTGCCTGACCTCTCCTTCTCTCCTTGGGGTCAGGATTGCATCACAGTCTGATAGTTCTCCTAACCTTCTTCAGCTCCTTCCCTATTTTTGCTCGAGCAGGAACATCTTTAAATAAGATCCTTGCAAATTACCCCATTTTTGCACCAGCTTTTGAAAGATCCTGACCAATATGTTTAAAAACTTTACTAAGTCTTGATATTTGCAATTAGGATGGGAATTGGGCTAATGCTCCCCATAGGTGTTAAATGGCATTTACTCTTGTCCACTTTACCTAGATGGAGAAAGTGTCTGAGAAAAAAGTCCACACTGATACATGGGCATTTTCTAGCTGCTTTTCTGAATGATCAGAGACATGGAAGAAGCAAGGGGTCTGGGGAGAATTACTTGAACTGACTCCTTAGAATGGACCCATAATGGACAGAAGAGGCTCTTAATAACAAGGTAGATATATTTTTCTGCTCAGTAGAGGTAAACTTACTCCAGTGCTTACTAAATAACTTATGAACAATGTGATCATATTCATGGGAATGGAGATTACCCATGGATAAGTACAGTAGCAAGGATTTGCTCTCCCCAAGGATGACCGGGCCTTTCCTATTGCTAAGAGGCTATGTGGCAACCCCATGTTCAGGATCCCTTACCATGGAAGGGCAAGTCTACTACCTGGTAGCAATTTGGTCATATTATATCCCCTTCATCAAAGAGGAGGCAGTATTTTGTTTTAATTAGAATAGATGCATATTCTGCATAGGTTTGCCTTCCTTATTGGCTATGTTTCTAAAAGCAGCATCACTTATGCATCATAAATGCCTTATTTATGGCCACAGTACCAATGGCTTCTAGGGAATAAGTCAGGGGGCTTGATACTCACAGATAAGCTGCTTTTACACATAACCTGTTATCCACAAAGACTTGAGCTTATAAAAGGAAACAAATGGAGGCTTGAACAGCTGGCATATACTACTTTCTAAGTTTGGGGTGCTGTGCTATAGGATACACTACGTACTCCAAACCAAGAACTGACAGATGGTGCTTTTCCCCCAGAGCCAGTATACCTGAATACAACAACAACCAAGAGATAGAAGAGGGAATGATACTGCTTGATTTTGTACCTAGTATCCCATTTGTAAAAGTTTAGAATTCCAAGATGTGCTGAGTTAGAATTCTTAGTACCACAGAGAGAAATGATTCTATAAGAGACACATTTTGTTTCCATTCCAAACCACCTCTCTTCTTGAAAAATGTTCAGATTGAAAGATGAGATGGAGAAAGCAGTGTTGTTGAAGATCAAATAAACTACCATTGTAAGCTTCCTCTGTAGATAAGTCATTCTATACGTAAATTCCAGAAGAGCACATCAATGTCATATTTCACTGCTGCAATGACACATTGAAAGAAGGGTAAAATATTTTCCATAAATTTGACACCCAAATTACATATTTCAGTGTTTTCATTTTTCTCTTCACCACCTTCTGTTCCAGAGATAGAAAGCTGAAAGTTGTGATAGAAAATTTCAGATGTTTTCCAATAGCTTATTCTTCAAAAACATTGATGAAATTCATAGTGAAAATATTTTTCAGTTTTTCTCTGTTAGCGCCACCAAAACGATCAAGGCAGATAATTATATAATAAAGTAAAGAACAATGTATATAGTCAGTTCATAGGAAGCTACAGGGACCAAAGAGGTTGTATCAGGAGCCTGTGAGAACTGAGAAGAACAGGGTATCATGTGAAACTGAGAAAATTGACTCTCATGGGCAGACAAAGCCTCTGTAAAAGGAGCCCATTATACTAAATGGCTTATAAATGTGTTGCCTCTGAGACTGAGGACTTAGGGGTGTCAAAACCTAGTAGTATTTTTGGAAAATCGTGCCTGTAATTGATTCCACTGAGATATAAGTTTCCTAGCCAGGGTTAGTCACTCAGTTGTGTCTGACTCTTTGTGACCCCCATGGACTATAGCCCACCAGGCTCCTCTGACCATGGAATTCTCCAGACAAGAATACTGGAGTGGGTTGTCATTTCCTTCTCGAGGGGATCTTCCTGACCCAGGGATCAAACACAGCTCTCCTGCATTGCAGGAAAATTCTTTACTGACTGAGCCACCAGGGAAGTTGCCTAGAAGAGATAATATCATGACAGATAAAAATGGAAGGCAATGGATGAGGAAGAATTTGTCACGTTTCCAGGGAGATGGGTTGACTCCAATGGCAGATTCCAATCATCTGGCCAGAGATCTCCCTGGAGTAATGCGGTCCTAAAGGTGACCAAAGTCTGGCAGGCATATCTTGTAAGGACATCTGACACCTTTCTCACTTCTGACTCTCAAGTTGCTTTCTACTGTGAAATGGAAAGTTACCTCTTAAGTAAGTAGACAGGATTTGTTGCCCAGTTAAATATAGATTTGAACATTAATTGGCAAGGTGGGGTATAAACTAGCTTTTAAAATGTTTGGTTAATGTAAAACAGCTTCTGCTTCCAGGTTATTTCTTGGTGAACTGGTAAATATTCTTCTTTTTGGAATCTGGAGGGCTGTAAACTAGACACTGAGCTGATGTTTCCACCAAAGACTATCTTCCCTTGAAACTCTAGAGAGCAGCCTACCTCAATCTCTCTGTTACACTAGTATTACAGCCATTCAATTTTTCTATTCTTCCAACCTGGAAAGACATAAGAATTATCTAAATTAAGATGAAATTCTGTGATTAGAGCCTGAAAAATTCACAAAACGACACACTACCATGTATACATGAAGAGACTAGCCTTCATATAAATAAGCATAATATATTTAGGAATAGAGTTATCACTGCAAAGATAAAAGTTTCATAAATCCTATCTTTTCCCCTCATACTCCTTTTAAATAGAGGGGCTTCCCTGTTAGCTCAGACGGCAAAGAATCTACCTGCAATGTGGGAGACCCAGGTTTGATCCCTGAGTCAGGAAGAGCCTCTAGAGAAGGGAAAGGCTACCCATTCTTGTATTCGTGCCTGGAGAATTCCAAGGACAGAGGAGCCTGGTGGGCTACAGTCCATGGGGTCACAAAGAGTCAGACATGCCTGAGTGACTAAAAAATAACTAAATAAATAAGTAATTATAAACTTTAACTCAGACTTTGGGGATTTCCCTGGTGGTCCAGTGGATAAGAATCCTCCTTCCAATGCAGGGGAAGCAGGTTTGACCCCTGGTTGGGGAACTAAGATCCCAGATGCCGTGGAGCAGCTAAAGTCTGTGAGCCACAATTACTCAGCCTGCATACCACAACAGGAGAGGCCCTGCACTGCAATGAAGGTCCTGCATGCCACAACTAAGACCCAATGCCACCAAATAAATAAATAAATAAATAAAATATTTTTTAAAAGTCAGACTTTGGAAGTCCAAGTATTGCATTTTACACTTTGTTGCTCACATTAGCAGATTAATTTTTAGAACAGGGTTTTGATAAACTTACCCATTTAAAAAATTGTTTTCAGACGAGGAATCTTATAATTCTATCAGTCCTTTATCCCAAGTAAAATTATGAACTGTCAGCTATTTAGTCAGTGTTATTTTAAATTTACCCAACAACATTATTTATGCTAGTTCATACCATTTCTAAGTGCTGAAAATACAGTGTGAAACAAGAGAAGATTTTTGGATGTTACATTCAAGTGAGGGGAACGGGAGACAGATAGTAGATAAATAAACAAGATGATTTCAGGGCTATGAATAAGATAAAACAGGTGAGATAAATGTGTGTGTAAGTATGTGTGCACTGGGGGATGAACCCTTAGAGAAGGCCTCCGTGTGAAAGTGTCATTTGAGCTGAACCCCGAGTGAACGATAGGATGGAGAAGTCAGGCACAGATCTGGGGAAAGAGCATCACAGGCAGACGGAATAGAACAAGCCAAGTTCCAGAAGTGAGAGCAGAGTCAGTGTGGTGGCCTGTGGGATACAAGGATTCAGGGGCCTCCTTTAATTGACTGTTTCTGGTGTTTATATCTTTGGATAGTCCTCTCCCCATATGTGTAGGTAATATCTGTGATCTACTTCTAACCAATAAAATGGTGAGCTATCACTTCCACGATTATTTTATGTGATATAGGACTCTATCTTGCTATCAGACTCACCCTAGACTTTTTCTGCTGTTGGCTTTGGAAAAACCACAGCCACAAGGGAGTGAACACTTCCAAAAACCACATCAGTGAGGAGACTGATGCTTCCTTAGCTGGGCCTCCAGATGAGAACAGAGCCCTAGCCAGTCCCTTGATTGCAGCTGATGAGACCCTAAGCAGAGGATCCAGGTAAACCATGCCTGAGCTTCTGACCCACAGAAACTATGAGATAATAGATGTGTTGTTCTAACTTGTTTAATTTGTAGCACTCTGATACAGAACATAGAAGTCAAATTCATGGCCCAACAGTCAGAATACACATTTGGTTGGGGTAGTGATAACATGGATAGGAGTACATTTGAGATGAAGTAGAAGGGTGGCTCCATAGAACCTTAGGCCATGGTAAGAAAATTAGATTTTACTATGAGTATGTTAAAAAGTCATAATGGAGATTCAAGAGCAAAGGAGTGACATGGTTAAGAGTTTCCTGGTTACTTATCAAGGGTAGGATATAGGGTGACCAGAGTGAACAGGAAGACTTCTCAGAAGGCAGCTGCATTCATTCATCTCGGTGAGAGGAAGAAGTGGCTGGGATGAGGGTGGTGGGAACAGAGTATGGCAAACAGAGAGAGAGAGAAGAGTCAGGAAACACTTGAATGCAATCTGCCATATCCTAGATCTTTGGACTCAGCAACTCAAAATATGGTGATGTCTTTACTGAAATGGAGAAATCTGAGAGAGGTAAAGTTGGGTGTCTCAGAACAGAAAGAGGGCAAATCCAGGGTGCTGTACTGACATGTTACACTTGAGATGTCAGTGAGAGGTGCAGGGGTAGGAGGTCAAGGAAACTGCTGAATAAACAGCACTGGAACTCAGTATGAGCAATATATATTTGGAAGTAATTAAAACCAGAAATGGGATGAAAACCATCGAAGGAGGAAGTGTTAACCTGATATGATATGTAATAAGGAAAAAAGTTAATATATAAACTTGCTTCTGACACTGAATAGAGAATCTTGCTTTGTCATTTTTTTTGTTAATTTTTCAAAGCTATTGTTTATTCTGTACAAGTTTTCACTGTACATCAAACATTCTTATGCACACATCACACATTACTTACTTACACACCTTTTCTTGCTTACACAGTAAACGGGTGTACACCAGCCATTTGGCTCAGGTTCACGAGTTTTCCCTGGAGAAGTGTGTCAGGCTAGTTGAACTTAGGGTGTCTTTTTTCTGATGCCTCCTGCGAGCACTGGAAAGTTCTGGGCTCCAAGTGGAGCCCAGCTGTGTGGGTGTGCAGACAGCTCCAAGCACGGAGCTCCTTGCCCTTGTGCTTTTCTTCTGGGTCAGCACAGAGTTTGTCTCAACTACTCAGGGCAATATGAAGCCCATGGGAAATCATACAACTGAGGCAAGATGTCCCCAAACACCCAGACTCCAGCTCCCAGGCTGAACTGAGGATCAGCGCCAAGAGGAGCTGGGGGATGGTGGAGCATGGGTATCCCTGAGGAACTTGGTCCAAAGGACCTATGTCTGGTGGTTCTGAGAAAGATGGGCAAAGGGCAAGCAGATCGGGGAGAAAGAGCATGTTAAGCAGGAATAAATGAAGAGTAAAAGAAGCTCTAGGGTTCAAGCTATCCATTCAACAGTTGGAGAGAAGGCCAGAGGTGGTTAGAGGAAGTGGGCAGGCAAGTGGGAAGAAATTGATACATTATCAGAATTCAGTATGTTCAACAACATTCATAAAATAATTATTTCATGTGCACCTGGCATTTGCTTAGAATTTGAAGAAGAGGAGTGGTGTGCAAAGTGAAACCAAGGTTGGCTGGTTCCACTGCAGTCATCTTGGTGGCCAGCTCCTCCGTGGACAGGCCTTCCAGTCGCCCCCTCCCCTCCACCCCTGTTTATGCTTGAGCCATTGATTCAAACTTGGTGAGCCATCTCTATTAGTCTACCCTTACTCTTTCTTGGTTTTATGTGATCTCTTTGCTTCTAGGCTTTCAACCATTAGTCACACTTGTTAAACTGCCATTTTAATGTAGTAGTTAGAAATGATTACTTCCAAAATAATTACTTAATGGAATACATTTGAACCATACCCTCTCTCACTCTTTAGTGGTGGTGATGCTAACACATGACAACCATGGATTATGATTCAAGAGTCAAACAAATTGATAAAAATAAACCAAGGGTCTACAAAGATGTGATTTGGATAAAGGAAACAGATAATCCCACACTGAGTTTTTACTGTAGGATTTCTGACTTCTCAAGAGTAACTCTTATCTTTCTTTCATGAGCATGAAAAAAAACCTTCTGCTCAGCAGTGCCTCAGGCAAGTGAGTTTGAAGGTCTTCTTCAAGATTGAATGAAAGATAACAATAAAAATCTAGGTCAAGATACTATTTATTCTACAGAGAATTGTTTAAGCTAATGCTTTAAATTTAAGTCAGAACATATTTTAATATATGATTCATACCATGTCTATCAGATATTCTTAATGACTGCACACATTGTAATCACATTTGGACTATTTCACTTTGAGGAATTTTCTAACATCAAGTAGTACAGTCATTAAATTATCATTACAAAGATATCAAACTTCCTTCATTGCATCTATTTCTCAAGACACAGGTATGCGATATGGGTCTGAAACCTTTAGAAACTTCAATATACCTTTTCAGAGATAGAATGAAAATAAAGAGTTTATGGTAAAAAAAAAAAAGAGTGAAATAAAATGAAAAAGTGGCAAAGAAAAAAAGGACCTAATCTGATACATGACAAAGACAGTTTACCCTCAGGGAACCAGAAGGAAACTGCTTCTAGTTATCATTTTAATTTTAAATTTTAATCTAAAATTTAATTTTTAAACTAACTTTTAAAATTTTATAATAATTATTTAAAAAGTAAGAGCTACAAAGTTTTGAATTAGCAAAATCTTATAAGGTGGAGGACAATTGGTGGGGAATAAAAAATATTTATTCAATATGAATACATTTTTACAGAAGAAACTAAGCTATACTGCATTTGACCTACGTTTCAAGTCACTCTAGTTCACAGCATACAATGTGCGAATTTGATGTTTAAGTGTGTTTAAACAAACTATATTATTTTTAATTTCTTTTATTAATTCATTCATATACTTGGCTATGAACTCTGGCTCCCTATGATGTATGAAACATACATCATACCATGAATTAAGTTAGGATAAAGTCAAAGTGAATCCCAAAAGACTCAGACACAGACCGAAATTGCATTCTCTGGCTAAAGACTCTACAGGACTATTTGGGAGAAAAAAATTAAGTCTTATAAAAGGTAGAAAGAGCATGTTGGAGTTATGCTATAATAAGAGGACTATTTAGAATAAATGTTTGAATTTTGTTAGAGTTACAGTTAGCATTTACATAACTTGAAGCCTGGAGATGCTAAAGAGGTAGATTTGATAGCCAGGTCCCTGATGAGGGCTTTATTCACAGTAAAGCTGTATATTGTCACCCTGCTTATTTAACTTATATGCAGAGTACATCATGAGAAACGCTGGGCTGGAGGAAGCACAAGCTGGAATCAAGATTGCCAGGAGAAATATCAATAACCTCAGATATGCAGATGACACCACCCTTATGGCAGAAAGCGAAGAAGAACTGAAGAGCCTCTTGATGAAAGTGAAAGAGGAGAGTGAAAAAGTTGGCTTAAAGCTCAACATTCAGAAAACTAAGATCATGGCATCCAGTCCCATCACTTAATGGCAGATAGATGGGGAAACAGTGGAAATAGTGGCTGACTTTATTTTTCTGGGCTCCAAAATCACTGCAGATGGTGATTGCAGCCATGAAATTAAAAGACGCTTACTCCTTGGAAGGAAGGTTATGACCAACCTAGATAGCATATTAAAAAGCAGAGACATTACTTTGCCAACAAAGGTCTGTCTAGTCAAGGCTATGGTTTTTCCAGTGGTCATGTATGGATGTGAGAGTTGAACTATAAAGAAAGCTGAGCACAGAAGAATTGATGCTTTTGAACTGTGGTGTTGGAGAAGACTCTTGAGTAGGTCCCTTGGACTGCAGGGAGGTCCAGCCAGTCCATCCTAAAGGAGATCAGTCCTGGATGTTCATTGGAAGGACTGATGTTGAAGCTGAAACTCCAATACTTTGGCCACCTCATGCGAAGAGTTGACTCATAGGAAAAGACCCTGATGCTGGGAAAGATTGAGGCAGGCAGAGAAGGGGACGACAGAGGATGAGTTGGCTGGATGGCATCACCGACTCGATGGACATGGGTTTGGGTGGACTCCGGGAGTTGGTGATGGACAGGGAGGCCTGTCGTGCTGCGGTTCATGGTGTCACAAAGAGTCGGACACAACTGAGCGACTGAACTGAACTGAAAGTTCACTTGTCCAGCACTGAGGATGGAAGAGGAGGCCACTTCTAATCAGCGCTCCAGAGTAAGGAACGTGAGGCATGGCCACAGGAACTGGCTAGAGGTCTGTAGGGAGAGCATGAAAAGGAGCAAAGAATTAAAGAGAGCCACACCAGATTTCTGATTCTGTTTTATGACCCCAAGTTGCACCCAACTTCCATAAAATGATGCCTTTCTCATAAAATGATGGGTAACAGTCACAAGGAGGTTAGACAGATGTAAAGACTCTAAGTTGCCAATAAATTTCCTTTGCTGCCACTGGCTTCACAAATTTCTAGGCACATGGAGATCACCCAATTCAAATCCCAACTGAGGAAATTGAGGTGCAAAGGATAACTTGAGGCTCCAGCTAAAAAGAAAGGCAGTAGAACACAGGCCCTTTTCCTCTTATAAGGTCAGGCCTCTCTCCAACACAGGGAAAGATGCCACCTTTTCTTCAGAGAGACAGATCATTGAATCCTTCCATCAATTCAGTTCAGTTCAGTCGCTCAGTCGTGTCCAACTCTTTGTGAACCCATGGACTGCAGCACGCCAGTCCTCCCTGTCCATCAGCAACCCCCAGAGTTTACTCAAACTCGTGTCCATTGGGTTGGTGATGCCATCCAGCCATCTCATCTTCTGTCAACCCCTTCTCTTCCTGCCTTCAATCTTTCCCAGCATCAGGGTCTTTTCCAATGTGTCAGTTCTTCGCATCAAGTGGCCAGAATATTGGAATTTCAGCTTCAGCATCAGTCCTTCCAATGAATATTCAGGACTGATTTCCTTTAGCATGGACTGGTTGGATTTCCTTACAGTCCAAGGGACTCTCAAGAGTCTTCTCCAACACCACAGTTCAAAAGCATCAATTCTTTGGCACTCAACTTTCTTTATAGTCCAACTTTCACATCCATACATGACTACTGGAAAAACCAAAGTTTTGACTCTATGGAACTTTGTTGGCAAAGTAATGTCTCTGCTTTTTGATATGCTGTCTAGGTTGGTCATAACTTTTCTTCCAAGGAGCAAGTGTCTTTTAATTTCATGGCTGCAGTCACCATCTGCAGTGACTTTGGAACCCCCCAAAATAATGTCTGTCACTGTTTCCAATGTTTCCCTATCTATTTGCCATGAAGTGATGGGACCAGATGCCATGATCCTAGTTTTCTGAATGTTGAGTTTTAAGCCAACTTCTTCACTCTCCTCTTTCAGTTTCAACAGGAGGCTCTTTAGTTCTTCTTCACGTTCTGCCATAAGGGTGGTGTCATCTGCATATCTGAGGTTATTGATATTTCTCCTGGCAATCTTGATTCCAGCTTGTGCTTCCTCCAGCCCAGCGTTTCTCATGATGTACTCTGCATATAAGTTAAATAAGCAGGGTGACAATATACAGCTTTGCTTGTACTCCTTTCCCAGTTTGGAACCAGTCTGTTGTTCCATGTCCAGTTCTAACTCTTGCTTCCTGACCTGCATACAGATTTCTCAAGAGGCAGGTCAGGTGGTCTGGTATTCCCATCTCTTTAAGAATTTTCCAGAGTTTGTTGTGGTCCCTACAGTCAAAGGCTTTGGCATAGTCAATAAAGCAGAAGTAGATGTTTTTCTAGAACTCTCTTGCTTTTTTGATGATCCAGCAGATGTTGGCAATTTGATCTCTGGTTCCTCTGCCTTTTCTAAATCCAGCTTGCACATCTGGAATTTCACAGTTCACATACTGTTGAAGCCTGGCTTGGAGAATTTTGAGCATTACTTTACCAGCGTGTGAGATGAGTGCAATTGTGTGGTAGTCTGAACATTCTTTGGCATTGTCTTTCTTTGGGATTGGAATGAAAACTGACCTTTTCCAGTTCTGTGGCCACTGCTGAGTTTTCCAAATTTGCTGGCATATTGAGTGCAGCACTTTCACAACATCATCTTCTAGGATTTGAAATAGCTCAACTGGAATTCCATCATCTCACTATATTTCTTCATAGTGATGCTTCCTAAGACATCCTAAGGAGTGAGGTGGTCCCTCCCTCTTCTGAGCATGTGCCCATGCACAAGTGGGCCATGTAATTAGCCAGCTCCTTCTGGAAAAGCTGTCATTCCATCCACACCGATGTAGATAAAGGGCTAATGGTCTGGAGGGCTTTTTCCTGGGGTGGCTAACTTACCCCTGCTGCCTTTCACAGGCACACAGCTAACCCTCCTCTCCCCCACAGAGAGCCTCCATGGTCATTACTGAGTCTATTTTTCTTGACCCTCTTTTATCCCAGCCCCAACCTCCCAATTCCAGACAACCCCATCCCTTGGCCTTTAAAATCATTTCCTCCCATCTTTCCAAGCCACTGCCCACTCCTGTGGCCCAGGCTCTACCCAGAGTTTCAGGTATTTTCTATTGACTTGTTTCCCTGGTAGCAAGGACAAAGAGAAATTTTATAATTCTGAGAGCAATGGTAGATGGGCTGAGAAGAAGAAAGAGACCCTTCAAAAGGGCTTTCGTGAAGGTGAAATATCCAACAAAATCAGCCCTATCTCCCAGCCAAGGTTACTCTTCTGGTGGCCCATCTCCTCTATCTGTGAGTATCTATCCCCTTCCTGGCTCTATTAGGTGCAGATTCCAGGAAGGGTGGGCAGAACATAAGAACAGAAAACATATATATATATATATATATATATATATATAGTTTCCCCCTCAAACAATCCATTTCTGGTTGTTGCTGCATCAGTTGAAGTTTTCTTTGTACTCTGCAAAAGGAACACATTTGAGTCAGTTCTAATGAAGTGAATGAACCTAGAGCCTATTGTACAGAGTAAAGTAAGTCAGAAACAGAAAAACAAAAATTGCATATTAATGCATATATATGAAGTCTGGAAAGATGGTACCAATGAACCCATTTGCAGGGCAGCAATGGAGATGCAGACATAGAGAGCAGACTTCTGGACACAGTTGGGGAAGGAGAGGGTGAGACAAATTGAGAGAGTAGAATGGAAACATATATGTTACCATATGTAAAGCAGATAGCCAGTGGGAATTTGCTGTATGATGCAGGGAGCTCAACACAGTACTCTGTGACAACCTAGAGGGGTGGGATGGGGTGGGAGGTGGGAGGC
The DNA here is from genome assembly GCF_054371585.1 of Giraffa tippelskirchi. Lineage (NCBI taxonomy): Eukaryota > Metazoa > Chordata > Mammalia > Artiodactyla > Giraffidae > Giraffa > Giraffa tippelskirchi. The sequence goes on from NC_137285.1 coordinate 56,593,486, forward strand.
TGGTTCAAGAGTGATGGGACATATGTATACCTGTGGCTGATTCATGTTGATGTTTGGCAGAATCCAACAAAATTCTGTAAAGCAATTATCCTTCAATTTAAAAATAAATAAATTAAAAACATGTTTAAAGGCAAAAAATAAATGATCCAGTATTATCTTAAAAATACACTTTCTTCAAGCCCTATAGCTCAGATGATAAACAATTTGCCTGCAATACAGGATATGCCTTCTACCCCTGGGTCAGGAAGATCCCCTGGAGAAGGAAATGGCATCGCAATCCAGTAGTCTTGCCTGGAGAATCCCATGGACAGAGGAGCCTGGTGGGCTACAGTCCATGGGGTCACAAAGAGTGGACCCAGTGGTTGTCAGTGGGCATGACTGAGCAACTAACAGTACTGGAACTAAAAGCCAAAAACAACTCCTTGAGAAAAGAAAAAATTGAAAAAAACAATAAAATTTTAAAAGCTTTATATATCCATCAAATTGGATAATGTCGTGTAACTTGATATCAACTCCATTGGCAGAAAGAGAGAAACCAAATTAATTGACCTAGCACATACAGTCATGTGAAATATCTCATCAGACCCCTCAGCCACATGAGTACAGGGTCACAGACACCACTGTGTGCCTCAGATCTGTCACAGAGGCTCCTGAGGGGAGGGGATGTAAAGTGGGGGCGAAATCCAGTCCGTTTCCACTGGGCTGCCTTGCATTCCAGCCAGGACTACTCCCCACAGAAAGGGGTGACTTCTTTTTCTGTTTATTTTTAAAAACAATTTCTTTCTATTTCTCTACTACCCAAGCCTGGGAAATTTCTCTTTCTTTTTCTAAAGGGAAAACTAAGTTTGATCTTTAATGAATGTTCTGTGTATGGAAAATGCAAGAAGAGCAACCTTGTTCAGATATGGAGAGTAACTGTGCTGAGTGAGATCAGCAGCCAGGTTTTTAAAAAGCCCCTCAAAAGTAACAGACATGGAAGGGATGCTTACATAAGCCATGCACTGCACTGAGCTCTCTTCCGTGTTGTAGCTCAGAATCTGCCAACAAATTAATGAACTGGCTGCCATTATTATATTTTATGATATTATCATTATATTGTGTTATTTTTCATTTTTTTTACATTTCAAACCCCTTCAAAAGTGGGGTCACTCTTGGGTGACATGTTTGTCTTGCAAAGTCCCCTTTGGTCAGCCAAGCTTTGTATCATCTACCACAGGATCAATTCTCTGCTCATTTTATGGACATACTAAAAATTATAATGTCTTTTTGTTTTAATTTGGCTTAACTTGTCCTTAATTTGCTTTCATTTGCCTTAGCTCCCCCACCAAGGACTGATCTGCACCTCCTGCATTGGAAGTGTGGAGTCTTAACCACTTGTCCACCAGGGAATTCCCCTCTAAATTACAGTGTCTTCAAATGAAGTCATGAGATTAAGAGAGATTTTCCATGTTTTCTTTGGAAGTGAAATCAATTTTACAAATGAATCCTAATTAAATTCTGCATAGGGGTTTGACTTTCTTTTCCCTCAAATCATGCTTTATTGTTGACAGCAGTTTAAGAATTTACCTCGCTAAAAATTACTTTTAATGAAGCATCAGTTAGCTTAAACTATGGCAAATAAATTTCCACCAAAAACTACTCAAAGTTTCTTTTTATACACCCAAATCACTTACCACTGTCCAGATGTACAAAGTACGTTGGTAATTTGTTGTTATTCACTATTCTCCTCCTCCCTTGATTTTTTATTTTCCAGGGAAACTAGGACTGTAAAAACAGTGATCTTGCTTGCATGAAATGGTAGTACTAAGCTGAGGATCAAAAGGTCATTATTTATTTCATGACAAGTTAGGAAACAAATGACACTCTTGGTTCTTTATGTTTTTAATAAGTGCTTCTTCTTTTTACAGTGCAGTTTTATGCTTTGTATGGTGACAGTTGAAGTATACTACATGTGTATATTTTAGGTGCTGTGAGTGCATATCTGCACATAAAACATAGGATGACATTCTGTTTTTTTTTTTAATTGTTTTATTTTATTTATTGGACACACAGCATGTGGGGTTTTAGTTCCCCAACCAGGGATTGAACCCATGCTCCCTCCATTGGGAGCTCAGAGTCTTAACCACTGGACCACCAGGGAATCCTAGGATGACATTCTTAACCTGACTCCATATCAGTTACCCAATACTACTTTTTTCTTTTTTCAACCCGAACTCCTTTTCCTAGTTTGATACTGAGACTTCAGCAAGTGTTATGTTCACTTTCACATCTATTTTAAGCCTCCTGTTCTATAATAAATAGTCTCTTTTTTTTCTTTCCAGGGTTGCAATGATTAATTTTGTGTGTCTACTTGACAAAGTCACAGAACCCAGGAATTTGATCAAACACCAGTTTCAATATTGCCAACGTGTTTTTTAGATGAGATTATAATTTTTTATTATCATTTTTGGCTGCACTTGGATCTTCACTGTGGCTCATGGGCTTCTCTTATTATGGAGCAAGGGCTCTAAAGTGCTCAGGTTCAGTAGGTGTGGCCCCTGGGCTTCTCTTGTTGTGGCATGCAGGCTTAATTGCCCCACAGCATATGGAATCTTAGTTCTCTGACCAGGGATCGCATCCATATCCCCTGCATTAGAAGGCAGATTAACCATTGAACCACCAGGGAAGTCCTTGAGGTTATCATTTTTTAATTGAAGCATGGCTGATTTACAATTTCATGTTAGTTTCAGATGTACAGCACAATGATTCATTACACACACACACACACACACATATACATATACACATATAAATATATATTACTCTTCAGATTCTTTTCCCTTATGGTGGTGATTTAGTCACTAAGCCCTGTCAGACTCTTCCAACCCCAAGGACAGTTGCCCACCAGGCTCCTCTGTCCATGGGATTCTCCAAGCAAGAATACTGGAGTGGGTAGCCATTTCTTTCTCTAGGGGATAAACCTAACCCAGGGATCCAACCCAGATCTCTCGCATTACAGGCAGATTCTTTATCGACTGAGCTACAAGTTATAAAAATAACTGAGTATGGTTCCGTGTGCTATACAGTAGATCTTTGTTGGTTATTTATTTTATATATCGCAGTGTGCATGTGTTAATCCCAACATATGAGATTAACATTTATAATAGGTAATCTTTTAGCAAAACAGATATATGAAACACGGAAGAAGAATGAATTCTGCCTCCAGACTTCCTTGGACTAGAGCTGTTGTATCAGCTCTTCCCTGGGTCTCCAGCCTGGTAGGTTGACCTGTAGAATTTGGACTTGCTAGCCTCCACAATCACAGGAGTGAGTTCCTTAACATAAATCTCTCTGTCTCTGTCTCCCTCTCCACACATACACACACCCTACTGTTGTTGTTTAGTCACTAAGTTGTGTCCAACTCTCTGGGATCCCATGGACTGTAGCCTGCCAGGCTCCTGTCCATGGGGTTTCCCAGACAAGAATCTGGAGTAGGTTGCCATTTCTTTCTCCCAGGGATCTTCTCAGCCCAGGGATTGAACCTACGTCTCCTGCATTGGCAGGCGGATTCTTTACCACTGAGTCACGAGGGAGTCAGGTAAGACAGTCCAGATTCAGCGGCAGACAGCTGCTGAAAGAGAGCCCTGGGGCAAGGCACTTTTTAGAAATATATCTTGGGAGGCTGAAAGATGGGGTCTGAAAAGTTTAATTTGCTCATCACTCCTGACCTGAGAAGTTGTCTCTCATGCATGTAAACAGGGATTGAACCGTCTCTTGCATCTCCTGCATTGGCAGGCAGATTCTTTACCACTAGTGCCACTTGGGGAGCACCCCACACACCCTGGGGGTTCTGTTTCCCTGGAGAACCCTGGCTAGGCCCTGGCTTGAGATCCATGCTCTCATGATTTGCACACCCTTGCCTTCATTAAAAGACCAGTGAAATTCCAGTGTGGGCCGTGTCCATATTTCTTATAAGCTGTATGACTAAAAGAATTTCTTATTAATTGCTGTTGATTAGCCAAAAGGCAAATATTTAATTAAACCTTGAGAGATAATAAAATTGCATATGAATTATCTATCTAAGAGCACATAGGTCTGTACATTTCATTAAGATGATTTAACTAATCATCATGTCGCTTATACCTAGACTTTGAGCAAGTTGATTGCTTTCTGTTTCATTTTTTTCTCTCAAGTTCCCCAGAGGGACTGTTATTTTTTCTAAATTCATGTGTTGATTTGTATTTACTTTGCTTCTCCTCCATATCCCATTAGAGACACTGCTGATCACAGCACAGATGAATGCTTTTGTTTAGTATCCTTGAAAAGGTATACTCAAGAGTAATTATTGACCAGATTGAATGACAATGAAGACTCTTAAGAGAAAAAAAAAAACTGGTAGGTGAACAAAACTGTTTTCCATCTTTTTTTACACGCTTTTATTTCCGAGGGATTTTCTTGTCCTGCTGTTCGGTAAATTTCCGCAGAACAAGAGGGTCACTCTGGTATTGGTGAAGTGGGTTTTGAATGTTTTCTTTAAGGACAAATACAGACTTATATTTGGTTATTTAAAGAAACAGTAAAAATCTAAACATGTCTTGCGTGGTCACCCAGGACTGAACAAAAGTGGCTGATGAGGGGCCACTTCATCAATACAGGGCTTGTGAGATTGTTCTCTAAGAGGCTAGGGCAGGCAGCTTCCCCGGGCAGTTGCCAAGGCTGAGCCATCAACCACAGAGGCCAAATCCTGTGAAAAAGAACAAAACACTTCCACTTATAGAACTACTGAAATGATGTCTTTCCCAATGTATTTATTTTTTAGTATTAACTATCCTTTCATTTATGATGGTGACAGTTAATAGGTGGGTATGAAAATGAAAGTGTTAGTCGCTCAGTCGTTTCCAACTCTTTGCAACCCCAAGGACTATAGCCCACCAGGCTCCTCTGTCCATGGAATTCTCCAGGCAAGAATACTGGAGTGGGTAGCCATTCCCTTCCCCAGGTGATCTTGCCAACTTAGGGATCAAACCTGGTATATTTAAAATGCTTTTGAGTGTAGGACTCAATGGATTACTTACAAGAATCATGGTCACCTTAAATTGTTCCAGTTACAAAGCTGTCAATTTTAGAGGTCAGCTGTTTAGGTTGATGACTTCAGATTTACTTTACCAATTTACACTTAAAATGCATAACATTATACTTTGTTTTATTGTCACAATTGTAACATCCTTGTGATTTCATCCTTGAGTTTCCTTTATGGGTTGGGCATTGTACTGAATACTAGCGACACAGAATTGTATAAATGCAATACAGTAAGTAATAAAAAGTGGTAATTCTATGTCAGGCATAAGCTGAGACAGCTAAGATCTTATATTCATGGCCAGATTAATGATTCACAAAAGGAAACCAACCTGAACCTTCATCCCCTTTTTGTTCTACTCCATACCTATTTCAGGCACATACACCTTTTCATGCTAACTAACATGATATTTTTCCATTCCTTTCTATCCTGCCTCCTCAGAAACATAGTTAAGTTTGAAATCTTGAGAAATTCTGACTTATTTAAACCATGGGGCTTTCTAGGGGAATAGTGATTTATTGGTATTGCTGAAACAGTAGTCATTGATTTAAGACTCTTAGAGAACCTGCTGCTAAATTATCGGGTGCTTGTTTGAAAGGAAACTCAAAGGAACGAGGCATGCACGCATACTCAGAGACTTCAGTCATGTCTGACTCTGCAACCCTACGGACTACAGCCTGCCATGCTCCTCTATCCATGGGATTCTCCAGGCAAGAATACTGGAGTGGCAAAGGGACCATAGCCATCACAAAAATACGAATGTGGAAATAATGTCTTGGCTGGATATTGGAGGAAGAGCTGAAGAGAGCTGGATGCAAGAGCTTCGGTGATAGTAACAGCGGAGGTGAATGCTAAGGACAGCTGACATCAACACGACCTTACAGTGGCTACCGGGCGAGAGGACCAGAAGGAGCCCACATGAAACCCAGGAGCAGCGGAGAGCCTCTCAAGTTCGGTGCAGAGATTTTCATTCTGTGCGCAGTTATTTAGACTGAAAATGGAAACGTGCGACTGTGAGGCAGATCTCATTCATGCATAATTGAAACACCCAAGGGTAAAATAGGGAGGTACAATAGATGACATCTGATAAAAAGAGAGCAAGGCAAGAGAAGAAGTTAAAAACAAGATACAAGACCCTGGGGATCACAGAGAGGAATACCTGACACAGGCCAAATAATCTCAAATAAAAATATCCAAATTACCAGACAATGCAAATATAAAGACAAATGCGTGGGAGAGGCAGGAGGATTGGGGAGGAAGAAAAATGCTTGCAATATGAAACACTTGAGGGATGAGTCTGTGGTGAGTGAGACTCTTATTCTAACAAAATGCAACGAGAACAGCATTCATGTAGTATTTTCATATACTCGGTAACTACCAGAATTAACTAGCACAAGATTCATTGTCTTTAAAGAAGTTATATTCTAAATGACTGTATAATATGTATATAAGACACATATTTATATAAAACTGTGGATCATATGTATGCATAAATATTAAAATTTTCTTAACCTGAGAGAACAGTAGTGTGTGTGCGTACACGTGTGTATTTGTATATAGTTGGCTTCCCTGTCATGGAGGATCAATTGCACTTCATTAGGCAGAAAAGTAAGTATTGCGCTAAGTATTTTCAAGAGAAAAGTGACTGACTGGGAAACAGTGACAAGTAGCACAGTTGTCTTGTCCATTTTTCTTGCAAAAGCAAGTCATTTATTGAGGACCAGTCATAGATCAGGCACATGGATCTGGACTATTTCATTTGATCCTTGTAAAAATTTTCTAAAAGGCATTGTTACCGCTGTTTCAGAAAGGAGATTCAGAGACTCAGAGAAATTAAGTCACATTGCCTTATCTGCTTTAAACCCAAACTCTTCCCATCATACATACCTCCACGCCCTTTGAGAGATGAAAAGGGAAGGCTGCTGAGGAAAGTTCTTGTAATGTAACTTTCTAGGATTGTGCTACAAATTATTTTTATTTGTTCATACGGTGTATATTTTCATTAAACAAAGTGAATATGGCAAAAGTAACGCTACCATTATTTCCTTTTGTTAAAAAAAAAGGGGGAGAAGGAAGTCGTTAGATTGCCAAATGATTCTGTATTTAGGTCCATTTGGACCATTTAGGTCCATTCTGTATTTAGGTCCACTTTGATTCTGTATTTAGGTCCATTCTTGCTCCAGTTTATATCCTTTGCAATGAGAAGAAAATCTAAAGAGGTGCAATAGACAGCTAGTGCAAGGCTGCTGAATAGCACAGGGTGTTCAGCTTGGTGTTCTGTGATGACCTGGAGGGGTGGGATCTGGGGAGTGGGAGGAGGGGATGTAAGAATAAATATAGCTGATTCACATTGTTGTACAGCAGAAACTAGTACAACATTGTAAAGCAACTATACCCCAATGAAAAAAAAGAGGTGCATCCCATACCAGTTGGAACCTGAGGTAGTTGTAGGGAAATGATCCATGGTAGAAATGATCCATGCTAGATACTTATTGGAGAAGGAAATGGCAACCCACTCCAGTATTCTTGCCTGGAGAATCCCGGGGACGAGGGAGCCTGGTGGGCTGCCGTCTATGGGGTCGCACAGAGTCGGACATGACTGAAGCGTATTAGCAGCAGCAGAAGCAGATACCTTATACCATTTATGTCCTCAGTAACTAAGAAAGTGGTAATGAAGCATCTAAGTTCATGCCAGGGAAATGTTATCATTTACTCTTACATACAAGGCATTGAGAATTTGAAGAACTATAAGTCACAGTTCCTGCTTTCTGGGGACTCCAAATAAATCTGCGTGTAAACATGTATGTATATGTACTTGAAAATATGTGTAAGGCAAGCGATACATGCCTCATGGGAGACATGAGCAGTAAGTACAACAAGAATTGGAGACGAGAAAGTTCACCTAAGACTTGGATTCATCCAGCTTCCAACATGTGTGCTCACAAAGTCTGTATGTACATAGCAAATGTTGCTACCTTTGCTCTTTGCTGATGACTTAAAAATGATTTCACTTTCAAGAATCGTGGGCCCATGTATTTTTGTTCCTTTTTATGGTTGAATAATATTCCATTGTATATATGTGCCACATCTTCTTTATCCATTCTTCTTTCGGGAAGGAAGTTTGAAAAGGAGGGGTCTTTAAGCGAATTGGCAGCCAGTCTGAAATTAGAATTAAGGTGTCTAAACATTTCTCTGTTAGGTTTCTTTTCCCTGGCAACATATCCCATCCAGTTTTGCCTGACTCATTACCTACTTAGTTGGGACCTGACAATATCAAAGTTACCTGGAGAGCTAATGATTTTTCTACCCTCTTCCCATCCCTGGGCTTCCCTGGTGGCTCAGAGAGTAAAGAATTTGCCCACAGTGCTGGAGACCCAGGTTTGATCTCTGGGTCAGGAAGGTCCCCTGGAGAAGAAAATGGCAACCCACTTTAGTATTCTTGCCTGGAGAATTCCATGGACAGGGGAGCCTTGGGGGCAGCTACAGTCCATGGGGCCGCAAAGAGTCGGATACAACTGAGTGAGTAACACTTTAACTTTCACACTGTCCCATGTGAAGTGACCTGCACAAAATTGACTTTGATTTCTTGAGGATAAAGCCCCACGTTGTGTTCTGAGTTTGCAGAAGTAGTTCTAATTCCATGTCAGGTAGATAGAGAACGAGGCTGATGTCTTTGTCTTATGAAATCTTCATTCATTTTCTCATTCCCAGTATGATCAAACTTTTCACACAGGCTGTTCAGACCCTGCAACAAAATGAAACCCAAACAAGCATTAACGCTCTCCCACTTTCTCCACACCCAGGGAGAGCTTCCTCACCTCAAAGAAGATGAGAGGATTTGATTTCACTCTTCTGGAAAGAGTGAAAAACAGTTTCAGGGCCCTGGCAGGATGGGCTAAGTGGTTCTAGTAACTTGGAGAACCACAGGAAAGAACGACTACCTCACAAGCGGGGTCAGATGTCGTTTTCCCTCAGGCTCCTTCTGAGAGCACCATGAGGCACTTTCTCGAGTGTAGCTTCACTGCTCACAGAGTAAACAGCTGGGTTTTGAGTGGTTGGGCTGCCTGAGGGGGAGTGTCCCACCCCACCCAGCCCTGGGCTTAGATAGATATAAGGGAGGAGCCAGAGGCCAACAAAGATGGATGACTTGTTTTTTCACAAAGAGCTGTCCCAACAGCTTCTCTGTCTTAAATTGAGCACCATTTCTGCTTAAGAGATGCTGTAAAGGCAGGTAGTATCTATTAAGAATTAGGAGGAAGGAGAGGCCAACAAAGATGGATGACTTGTTTTTTCCATAAAGAGCTGTCCCAACTCGCCATTCTACTTAGGAGACATTGTAAAGGCAAGTGGTATCTATTAAGAATTAGTACATAGTATATCAGTGCTTCTCAATCCCTAATAGATGTTCATTTATATATGCATCAGTGTACTGTTTCACCTATGAGTTGTTTTTATTTTTATGTGGGCACCAAGTCCTACCTGAGAAGTAAGTACCCTACCTGAGTCCATGTATATGTTAACCTTTCAGTGATCTGTTGAAAACTATCTTTAATTGCTAAATGGTAGATTCATTTGGAGCTACTGAACTTAATATGATTAAGATAAAATGATAAATTTTGTGCATATGTTTATCCTTTTGTTATAAGATTGGATTATTTTTATTCTCTTATGATTTTTAAAAATCTTATGAAAAAGAGTTAATGCTTAAATCAACCAACCATTACGCTGAAATATTGTCCGCTGATGGCCATTGAGGGATAGTGCCTCTTTAGGCAATTATAGCTCTAATAAAAATTCTATATAACTTTAAAAAAATGTAAGTGGATGCTAAAATTCACGGTGAGTAGATAGCACTGTTGTACAGCAGCAGATGTTACTCCATAGATGGTTGGGAGTCAACTAGGGTAGAAAACCTTGGCTTACTTGTCCCAGCCCACTGAAGCCCCTCCAGGGAAACACACCTGGTCTGAGAAGTCTGCCCAGGGCAAAGCAGTCCAGCTATCTGTTTTTGGATAGAGGTCTTTGGTTAAAACCATCTAATAAATCATATCCAAATTTCTCTATTGGGGGCTCAGTCTGCAGTAGGAGAGAGGAAGTAGAAAAGGTAAAGTGCAGAGAGTAGCCAAGGATGAACATGTCTAAGGAAGCTGAGAAAGGGGGGAAATGGTGGTGAGATTTAAAAGACCACTCTGAGAGTGTCTGGATGTCTAAGAGGAATGCTACAAACTGTAATCAATCAATATGTTAAATAATACATTGCAAAATGGTACCCCAGTAAGGGATAATGACTTTCAGAATGCTGTCAGTAAAATGGAGAGTAAGTGGGAATTCAGGAGGAGAAGGATAGTTAAAATCTCCCTCTGGAGAGGAGCACAAATTTTGCTAACCTGAGTTCACATTCTATAACACAAAACTGTAAAAGCAACTACACTCCAATAAAAATGAATAAAAATAATATAAAATCTATCATTAAAAATAAATAAATGCATATTCTAGCCCTGTCACTTCTCTTTATTTAGTCCTGGGAAGGATACTTACACTTTCAAGACATTAGTTTATCTACTTCATGGGATTAAAGATAATAGTTTTATAACAATGGTAAAGGAATAAAGGTTTAAAAATCAAGAATTAAAGCAAAAAAAAAATTAATGGTAAAGGAGAAGAGGGTGGCAGAGGATGAGATGGTTAGATAGCCTCACTGACTCAAAGGACATGAGTTTGAGCAAACTGGGAAATAGTGAAGGACGGTGAAGCCTAGTGTACTGCAGTCCATGGGGTCACAAAGGATCTGACACGACTTAGTGGTTGAACAGGAGTGGGAAAAGAATTAAATAAAATATTCTGTATAAAGAGCCAGACCTAGAGCGATTATTGAATAAAGTTAGAGATTTTGATAAGAATAGATAATAGATAAAATACATTTTCTTTAAAAGGATAAAATACATTTTTACTAAAGTTAACTAAAACTTAAAATTTTTAAATAAATAGGATGCCAGAGCAAGATAAAAATCTCATCTCATTTTAATGCATAATACTTTAGTCTGCTCTAAAAATTCTGTAAATGAAAAGAAAAATATTCCTGATAAGAGGAAAATTGATAAAAGTAACATTTATAGCATTGAATGATACTAGTCTTCTGTTCACCTACTCAGTGTGGATCAGACTTTATGATACACATGCTAGCTTGAAGGTTGGATGGGGGCAGAAATTGCTTAAGTTCTAGACTCAGACAGACTACAGTTGAATCTCACTAGATGTGTGACTCTAGGCAAGTTATATAATCTCTCAGAGACTCAGATAATGATAATAAAATATTCAGTCCTCAATAAATAGCTGACTCCAGGCACTTCAGCAGTGGTCCAGGGGTTAAGATTCCATGTTCCCAATTCAGGGGGCCTGGACCGGATCCCTGGTCAGGGGACTATTATATGTTCCACAAGCTGCAACTAAGACCCAGCACAGCCAAATAAAAAATAAAAGTAAGTAGCTGACTCCAGGTCTGATTTCCCTTCAAAGCTTTGATTATCTCTGTGCAGTTTCTTTCTTCTTTGCTTTGTGGCCCCCAACTCCTAAGCATAAGACAGACCATCTTGTCCTGGTCCATCATGTAGACCACGACCCACAGTCATGTAACCTGGCATTAACTGGTAATACAAGGGCAAACATTATCAGAGGGAAGAGTTACCCTTTCTTCTTAAAAGAGAAGGAGGCACCAGGACTTCCAAGAATTTTCTTTTCCTTCTTTGGAATCCCATATATATGTGTTTGTGTATGTATTCAGGTGGAGGGGCCAAATGGGTTTTAAGAGTCTCAGAAAGGTCTCTATACTTTTTAAATATTCCTCTGGAAATTTGCTTATAATTGTGGCTCCGGCCACAGCCTGAACTATGTCTGCTGCTGGGATCCACAGTACTTGATTGTTTTCATGACTCAGTTATTCGTGAATTCTACAAAGATTCATTAAACCCTTGCTATCTTCCAGACATGGTTATAGGCTTGAAAGTCAGAACATTTAGTGAATAAAGGCCCACAGGCAATTACTTTTATAAACTGAGTTTTGTGGGGTTGAGAGTCTGGACAAAAGAGTTGGGGAAGAGGAGAATGTGCTTGAAGGTTGTATCTATTGTTTCATGCAATCCACCTCTAGACATTTGTATCAGAGCCCTGTGTCAAGACGGCTTGAAGCAAAAATCTCAAGAGACTATTTTTTATGAGATTATAGGAGACATAAGTTCATGAGGGTTACTTTGGTGTCCATAAGGACCCAGGGTTAGAAATGAAAACACTGTCCTCACTACTAGATAGAATGGCTTTAAGTCACTGAAGACCTCAATGACTGTGTTCCTAATACTCTCAAGGAGTATGTAGTGCTTTTGGTTTAGGTGCTAAGATTCTTAAAGAGCACCAGGAACAATGGCCTAGTGAAGGGGTTTGCAGAAAGCATATAAATGAAAAAGGCCACAGCTGGACAGGAGGACCACAGTGCATACACTGCAGACTGTAGCCAGCTAACTCATACCTAGACAAGGGAAAGAAACTCCCCAGGAATTTAGAAATCATGGAGTGAGCTCTTGCAAGGAGATGAGATACTGTATGAGCACACAGAGTCAAAGCCAGTGAGATAAGAGTCGATAGTGTTATATGATCCCTTATCTGATGTAATTGTCATGTCTGGGGAACTGTTTCCATCCACATACAGATTCACCATGTACTAACAACATGATACCACTGGGAGCTTCGTTAGTCATTTCAACTGTAGTATGATGTAGTTTAATCAGATTGCTTTCCTGAAATCAAGCTATGATCAGATTCTGCTTCTCTATAGAAATGTGAACTTTAATGACAGAAGAAGAAGAGAAAGAACAATTTTGTCACTATAATTGTTTGTTTTTCTTTTTGCTTTAGTAGGATAAGGACATTTCAAGGAGGGTCATGTTCACATATACTGATACAGATTTGCATACAGTCATACAGTGATGTGGTACATGTGGGAGAGGAAAAAGCACATTAATAAACAAATGTGACAGATTAATGTTGAAAAATGCCCAAAGGTAGCAAGGAAGGCACAGACAAGCTTTTATATGTGGAATCTAAAAAATAAATACATAAAAGATACAAATTTAACTTATTTACAAAACAGTAGTAGAGTCACAGATGTGGAATACAAACTTATGTTACCAGGGGATAAGTGGGGGGAGGGACAAATTGGGAGATTGGGAATGACAATACACACTACTATCTATAAAATAGATAACTAATAAGGACCTACTGTATAGCACGGTGGTTCAGTGGTAAAGAATCCACCTGCCAGTACAGTAGATGTAGGAGACACAGGTTTTATCCCTGGGTCAGGAAGATCCCCTGGAGGAGGAAATGGTGACCCACTCCAGTATTCTTGCCTGGAAAATCCCATGGACAGAGGAGGCTGGCGGGCTACAGTTTGTGGGGTCACTAAAGTGCTGGACACAGCTGAATGACTGCGCATTCACACACATGTAGCAAAGGGAACTCTACTCAATACTCTAATGGCCTATACGGGAAGAGAATCTGAACAAAGAGAGGATATATGTATATGAATAACTGATTCACTTTGTTGTACACCTGAAACTAACACAATACTGTAAATAAACTATATTCCAATAAAATTTTTAAGAAAATAAAAGTAGCTATATGACCCATTAAAAAAAAGCTTTTAAATTTAAACTTAATGAAGGAGACTTCATCCTCAATCTTTTTGGCCTTATCTCAATTAACCACACATTTCTTTCACTTTTCTCAGATTGCCAATTCCTGCCACCCATCTCCATGTAGCCCATCAAGCTTTGGTTATGAAGTGGTGAGGTAGGAAGGAGACTTTGGTCTGGAACATAATGGACACAACCAGCCAGCTCTAGCCTATTCTTCTCCAATGAGAGTCATACAGTTTAACACATAAATATCTCTCTATATTTTATAAGAGGGCTTCCCTGATGGCTCAGTGGTAAAGAATCTGCCTGCCAATGTGGGTTTGATCCCTGGGTCGGGAAGATCCCCTGGAGAAGGAAATAGCAACCCACTCCAATATTCTTGCCTGGGAAATCCCATGGACAGAGGAGCCTGACAGGCTATAGTCCAAAGGGTCACAAAGAGTCAGACACGACTTAGCAACTAAAACAACAGTACTTTACAAGAGAAACAAAACACTTACTTGAAAGAAACGCATGTTTCTAAATACGCTTCTTACCCATAATAACTAATATTTGCCACGTACACGCAGGATACGTGCAAAGCACTGTATCATTGGTTTAAAAAGCCAATTTGGCTCCTACCATGTTAATCCAAATGTTCCAATTAGTTTAGTGCTTTCATAATTATGTATAATTCAGTTTGCATTTATTCATGAAATGTTTATTTCCATAATTGTAACAAGCACTTAAATTAATTACACTCTAACCTCTTGATTCTATGGGCCAACTGTTGAGTCTTTTTGTTAATATTTTAAACTCATGCCTTTTTATTTTTGAATTCCACCCCCCACCCCCTGTCTTTGATGTGTTGTTTCTTATCCTTGTTTGGAAATCTCTGTGGAATCTTCTCAGAATAATCTTGCAGTTTTCTTTTATGACTGAAACTTTGCATTTTAACAGTTGTCTAGAGATAGTTTCTTCCTTGTGAAATATCAGTTTTAATAACAGGAAAAGAAAAATGCCATAAATCTGCACTAACCACATAAAGCTGAAGTCTCTGAGAGACTGATTAACATGGAGACTCTACACAGGTTTTTCAATAATTAGAGGATGTGCTTGCGTGAAGCCACGACTACTCCGGCCTTGAAGCCATTTCCCAGGGCAGCCGGCAATTATTACAGCCTGAAGGACCTTTCTTCTATTCTACGCCTCTAGCTATTGAAGCTGTTTTCAAATAAAGGTCTCTTAATTTCACAAAAAGTTAACATCACCTTGGATGCACAGCACTTTTCTGCTAATACCTTCGCCACTTGGTTGGGAGAGAGCCCTCAGAGAGAAGGCAATTAGAAATTCCTAATCTGTTGTTCACCCACCCAGAAAAGGTTAAGAATATCCTGGTCTCTGAATAGGTGAACCAAGCAGAGGGAAGGTCTGGGCCCCCCGCTGCCCCAGCTAACTGCCTGCCCTATCAGAGAAGGCCACCGAACATTCTCTGCACAGCTCATGAGTGAGTTTTCTTGTGGGTTTGAGTATTTTTTTTCTTTTTGTCTCCATGAATCATAGATAGCAAAATATAGTACAGAAAAGATTGTCATTTTTCCTTTTGGTATACTGCTCAGAATACTGTCAGCATGCAATAGATGCTAAATGTTTGCTATGATGACTTTAGGGAAAAATTCATTCATCACCAATAGCCACAAAAATAAAAGCTCTACTTTCTGATACATAATTGCTTATATGGTCTGGATACAATGAAATATTATGAATAATTATAAATAGGGTGCTTCTATATATTACTTTTTTTTCAGTGAGTGCTGATGAAATTTTGACTCCATGATAAATTTGTAGAAGCGTAAGTCTCCTGCCTGGTGGGCTTACTATTAAATAAGCAATATATACTATAAATGACAAGAGAAAATTTATCTCCTTGGTCTAGGCAATTGATTTGGCATTTGGTTATCCTTTACCTATTCTTTCTGTTCTAGAATTTAATAATTTAATTTGACCAAACAGGCAAATTGAGTTCTGAACAAAAGTCTGTTTAAGCTGGAGTGAACTAGGGAGTGGGTCTTTTCTAAAAAAATTCTTTTTCATTACAGTTTATCACAAGATATCAAATAGAGTTCCCTGTGCTTATACAGTAGGACCTTATTGTTTATCTATTTTATAAACATTAGCTTGCATCTGCCAATCCCAGACTCCGGATTTGTCCTTCGCCTCCCCTCGCATCGATAGCCATAGTTTGTTTTCAATGTCTGTCAGTCTATTTCTGCAAATTTATCATCTTCTTTCCGTATTACTTTTTATATCTCAGATTTTCTTTATAGGCTCATATTATTTTCCTTCTTTTTGAAGTAAATATTTTACAAATGCCACTTAGAGTGCTCAGAAGAAAACTTCTCCAGGGTGCCAGCACTTTATTTATCCACTTCCTAGCACCTGTAGCTGTCCAATCTGTTTTTCTGTTGATGTAGATGACTTTTTGTGTCCCTAGCTAGGGCCAAAACTTCCTCTTGCACACTGTACTTCATCCCCTTTTTCTATTCAAGGATGTGATTCGAGCCTTTTTTTCTCCCACTACACTATATTTTGGGGTTCATTCCTATCAGCATACAAGTATGCAATTATTTATATTATTCTTAAAACAATGGTCTCTTGACCCCACATCCAAATTTTGTGTGATTAGGGTTCAACCAGAGAAGTAGAAGCAGTAGGCTACACACACACACACACACGCACACACACACACACTCACCCATGGATTTACAAGAGAGGCAGAATTGGTTTCTACAGTTGCAGGGGCTGGCTGAACTGTCTCTGTGAAAATGTCTCTGTCAAACGCTGGAGCCTCAAGAGCGCGGGCAGGCACTCGGGAAGGGAAGGTGATGAGCACGCTGGACCTCCGCAAGGACAGACTGAAACTTGTATCCATTCTTGTTGCCTCTGATCTTGATGATGAAGGTCTCCTTCAGGAGCCACAATTCTTTTTCACGGAGGTGAACACACACACATCTGATCCCGAGAGTGAGAGAAAATGAAGAAAGACCGAATGGTGAAAAGAGAGTAATTGAAGACCCAGCTGCTGCTTCACACCAAGGAAATGAGCCAGCAAAACACAGTGATCGTTGAAGCTCCAGAATATGGGAAGAGTTGACAATGTTTCTTCCTCTCTGCTGTCTAGAGTCTTTACAATTTAGGAAAGGTAGGAGACATTCTTTATTTTCTCCCCCTTTTCCATCCCCAAACTGGAGGGATCAACCTGGAAGAGAGAGGGAGAGGAGGTATTGGAGACCCAGGCCATGGTTTTACCACCATGTTAGAACTTATAGTCATAAATCCCACTTAAATGGGAAGTAGGAAAGAAGAGTTTTGGACATGATTGAGATCAAAGAGAAGATGAGAAGGACAAATCTTAAATACACGAATGGTTCTTAAATACCTGAATAGCTCTGAAAGTACCTGGAAACTGATGGAATCCGGCCACAGTGTTGAGGAGAGAGGTTAACTTTGATAGCAGTGGGTGATGAGGGATTTAAGGCAGTCATGATAAAGGCATGAAGACCTAGCAAAAGGTTATGAAGATCAGTCAAAGGATGAGACGGGTCTAATTATTCTTATAAGTGTTCATTGGAAGTATGACTCCAGCTAGAATAAAAAAGGAAGAAATATGTAAATATTGTTGGACACAGTGGTAAAGAATAATTAAGAGACAGTCACAATGTTAGAACCATGAGTCAGAAAACCTACCTTCTCTTCTCAAGTTCCATGATTTCCATGGACAAGGCATTAGACTTCACTGAACCTCAGTTTCTTTCTGTAAGGAGTACAGAATGTTCATTTTAAGGGCTTTGGCTGGGCTCAAGCAAAATGACTTATGGGAAAGCATTTTGAAAACTTAAAATGTCAGATGATATTATTAAACAAGCCACTGAGATTAACTTGATTTTTCTAAGTATCTTCTTGATTTCAAGCTGGCTGGTTTAAATGGTTAGAAAAATGGGGAAGAGAATAAAGTAAGATAGGAGAACCGCGTGTGCCCATCATTTTGACCAGTGTGAAGAGACAGGCAGGAAGGAAAGAGGCCCTAATCCAATTGTCTGAGAGCGTGAATGCACACCTTTCATCTCCTGGCAGGTGGATCGCACATCCTCCATCCAGCATAGTCTCATTTACGAGCGGTTTTGCAGGTAAGGGTGTTGCAGCTTCTCACTCATGAAAATATTTCCAAAGCCACTAATAAAAAGGTAACTCACCATGTGCTGTGAGAGATGACAAGCACACCTTGCGATGAATGACGGGTAGAGAATTGTCATTTCTCTTCTTAAAATCAGGCTAGCCCGGGCTCCTGTGGCTTGGCACCTGTGGCTTGTTAGCAATTACATGTGGAAGCCAGCCCATTCAAAGATGCCCCTGTAGAGCAAGCAGTTGTTGGCTGTTGCCTTCAGTCTGTCTTTACACGGTTTCAAGGCTCTCCATTAACGTATATGAGAAGAAGCTTTAAAATCACTTTTCTTTCTCTTTTCCGCATTGTCTCCCATTTTGTTCTTAAGTGTGATTTGATGAGCTTTTCATCCAGGATGTAAGGAGAAATGAGAATAGCAATCCCTCTGAGTGTGCTGATTTGGGTTATACTTGGACTAGTTTGGCACAAATGCTTTCATACTGATTCACACGAGAACTGGTAGCTGTATCTCAAAAATGTTTCAAAGCTGTTTGAGCTAAGTGCCTTGTTTCTGGATAATATTGGCAGAAACCAACACAATATTGTAGAGCAATTATCCTTCAAGTAAAAATATATAAATTCAATGATAAAAAGATAATATTAAAAATAACAAAAATTATGTTTTGCTTAAAAGTTACCAGGCACTGTTTCAAGTACTTATATGAATTACCTCATTTAATCTTCACTATAATGCCATAATTATCACCATTATTCATATGAGAAAACTGAGGCCCAAGAATGTTAAGTAATTTTGTTGTTTTGTATATTTGATACGCATATATTTTATAAAATGCAGACAGTTTTACAAACTGCCAAATTATTCTCCCTAAATCACAACCCTGATTCGGTAATTCCCAAGCCCAGAAATAGTTAATAAATATGCTTTGTCTATTAAATGAAGTGTAAATACCCTATCCAGACATATCAGAGCTCTCAAATTTTGATCCTACATCCCTTCTCCTGTTTTCCAACAATTTCCTATCACAGTGCTCCTCATCCAGGCACAGTTTCACTCCCTTGGGGGATATTTACCAATGTCTGCAGATGTTTCAGGCTCTCACAACTTAAGAGATGTTACTGGCATCTCATAGGTAGAAGTCAGTGACCTTGCTCAGCACTGTGAAATGCAAAGGACCATCACTTCCCACAACAATGAATTATTTGGTCCAAACCATTGTTAGTACCAAGGTTAGAAAAACCTAACCTACCTTATTCTCTGGCCAAACTGGACAACTTGTGGTTTCTTAAATAGTCTCTATGTGTTTCACCTTTGTACTTTCTTTCAATTATTCCTTCATTAAATGATCACAAAGTACCTACTGTGTGCCAGGCCCTACTATGTATGAGGCATGATCCCTGATGTCACACTGACTAGTACCTGGCTTCCCATCCTTGTCTTCCTCCAATATAAAGACCTACCTGCTCTTCACAGGGCTTCACTGGTGGCTCAGATGGTAAAGAATCCTCCTGTCAGTACAGGAGACACAAGAGATGTGGGTTCGATCCCTGGGTCAGGAAGATCCCCTGGAGTAGAAAATGGCAACCCATTCCAGTATTCTTGCCTGGAAAATTCCATATACAGAGGAGCCTTGTGAACTATAGTCCATGGGGTCACAAAGAGTCAGACATGACTGAGCATACCACAGGAATATCAGGAATCAAGTGACTCAAACTCACAACAAAGTTAGAAACCCATCATGCTAGAGATGTTCATTTCATAGACAGCCTACATCTACATCCCAGCCATGCCCAAATCCTCCAACACCCTTTCACTGCCATGGACCCAGATCATTGAGTATCTATGGTAAAGGACTTTTGTCCCAGGAGGATAGGTCGATTATCAAAATTAGATTATGGTAAGTAATAAAGAACCCTTGTTGTCTAGAGGGGTGCTGAGTGAGTCACCATGGAAAACCATCGGGGCTTGGTGAGTTAGTCAATCCTCTTGGATCATTAGAATCTACAGTTTTGCTTTTCCTTTTTTGCCTTAAATTTAGGTATCCCATCATATCCATTCAGCTCTGTGGGAGAATTGTGACCTATGTCACACCAAAGAAAGGAGAGAAATTGCCCTGGGCCTGTGTTTTAGAAGGTCTTGACACGGATGTATATGAACTAAAGCAGAGATGCCTGAGGTGAATTGGGAAGAGCCAGTAGTAAAAAGTGAATATTCCTTTTTATGGCTGAGTGATACTCCACTGTATATATGTGCCACATCTTCTTTGTCCTTGCCTCTGTTGATGAACATTTAGGTCGCTTCCATGTCTTGGCTATGGTAAATAGTGCTGCAACTCCAGTATTCTTGGACTTCTCTCGTGGCTCAGCTGGCAAAGAATCCACCTGCAATGCAGGAGACCTGGGTTCAATCCCTGGGTTGAGAAGATCCCCTGGAGAAGGGAACGGCTACCCACTCCAGTATTCTGGCCTGTAGAATTCCATGGACTGTATAGTCCATGGGGTCACAGAGTTGAACATGACTGAGCGACTTTCATTTTCACTTTGAAACATTGTGGTGCATGTACCTTTTGGAATTATGGTTTCCTCCATGTATATGCCCAGGAGTGGGATTGCTGGGTTACATGGTAGTGCTATAGTTTTTAAAGAAAGCACCACAATGTTCTCCATGTGGCTGCTAGAAAAATGGTACAGCTCTTGGCAAAGAAGAAATAGAGACACAGACATAGAGAACAAACTTATGGATACCAAAGTGGGAAAGGGGGGTGGGATGAATTGGGAGATTGGAATTGACATATATACACTACTGTATATAAAATAGATAGCTAATGAGAACCTCCTCCATAGCACAGGGAACTCTACTCAATGCTCTGTGGTGACCTAAAGGGGAAGGAAACCCCTAAAAGAGGCAATTTTTATATATACATATAGATGATTCACTTTGCTGTACAGCAGAAACTAACACGACATTATAAAGCAACTGAACTCCAATAAAAAATTTTTTTAAAAAGAGAGAGAGGAAATTCTAACATTTACTCCTGAGGATGGAGAATCCAAATAGCATCCACCGCTGGCCTTGAATGCATTACCCTACGCATTAGAGACCTCATTCTTGTGTCCCTCCACCTTAATGGGGGATATGGGTTGTGTGCGGGTATACACTGGGTTGTACAGGTATCTTATACACTCATCAAGCCGGCCTTTTCTGTGTCTGAACTATTTTGTGACATGCCCCATTTTGCCACTGGCTGGTTCTTCGGTTTCAGCGATAAGTATCACAGGCTAATGTTGAAAACATTCATTGTGTGAATTCAGCAAGGACCAGCAGCATCTGCTTGGTCTTCTTAAAGCAAGAGCATGCCATAGGCTCAGAAAATGCCACCTGTAGTAGCATCTTTTCTTGATTTCATAGATGCCCCAGAAACACAATCCTGAAAGTGACTCCTAAATTTCAAAGCATTAGGCATTTATAAAGAGAACTTCATATATAAGATGAGGACATTTTGTGCTGAATTTTTAAACACGGTTCATGGGGCTCCCCATAGCCAGAATGAGTTTCATGCTGAGATCTTTTTTGGTTGAATAAGTTTAGAGCTGGCAAGGCAGATAATGAGAACACTTTAGCATGTATGACAAGGCGGGAGTTAATGTCTCTGGCTGACATTATTTTTTTGCCAAGCTGAATATGGAGGACAGGAAAAGTAATGTTGACTACTTCTTATAAGTTTCATCAGAGAAGAAAAATATTTTAAGGGACAAAATCAAATTCCCCAAGTGAATGTTTTAAAATTAAGTCTATCATAGGCATTATTCTAACTTTGAATCCTTAAGAACCATTTGAGATGCTGTTTTGTTTGGTAGGTGATGTCCAATGAAGCTGTTCTCTGTTCATAGCACGGTACTGGCTTGTTAAGGCTTAGCTAAAGGTCACCTGACACTCTAGTCAATTCTCTTTGAGCATGAAGCTTTGAAAGGAAAACTTAGCACAAAACACAGGGTCCCTTTCTGTACTGCCTGGTCTCGGTGAGATGCTGTAAATAAAACATTGGTGAACTACGACACAAGTAGACAGATCTTTGGGAATGATCTGGGAGAATCTGGATAAATAAAGAATTGCTTCTGGGTAACCTGGCAGGACACATCATGCCACCTCGTTCCAAGAGGAACTGATCAGAGAGTGACTTGTAGCTACACACTAGACTCAGGGAGACAAATGACTGCTAGAGGAACTCTCGTTAGGGAGATTTGCCATGTTGCTCCTCTTGTAGCCCCTGAGAGAGTATGTTTATACAAAACAAAGCAAACACTTCAGCAAACAGCTAACAGGACACAGGTGAGCTCTCCAGGCAAATACTATGAACCATGGTTTCGTTTGCTTTAGGTGGCAGGGGAAATGGTCTGGCTGCAAGATTCCTGATCTGTGGAAGCTTTGGTTCTGACTCATCACTGTTTGTTCCTACCCAGTGTCTGAAAGTCTCATTTAAGTCTGGAACACTGCTTTCTTTCTCCTCATCATTGCCAATGTCTTTTCCTAAGTATCATCTAGTCTGGAATCCTTACAAGTCAAAACATTTTCTCCAGTTTTACTCCAATCCTCTTTTGGAAATAATATATTAGGTGGTGTTTTATTCTCACTCTATGCATGCCAAGTCGCTTCAGTTGTGTCCAACTCTGTGAAGCCCGCCAGGCTCCTCTGTCCATAGGATTCTCCAGGCAAGAATACTGGAATGGGTTGCCATTTCAGGGGATCTTCCCAATCCAGGGATTGAACCCAGGTCTCTTACATCTACCTGTACTGGCAGGTAGGTTCTTTACCACTAGTGCCACCCGTTTTGTGCACCTCCTTTGTCTGTGAAAATGATAAACTCGGGTATAGTGATAAACGTGCTTCTTGGAGTTCATGTGTATAAAGCACAGGAGTCATATCTGACATATAGTATGTGATCAATAAATGTCAGTAAAAACCAGGCCAAGATAAAACTATTCAACAGTTACATCAAACTTCCCCCCCAAACATCTAGATTCCTAATGAAACCCATTAGAGTTTGTTTTGTTTGCAAACAAAAAAAGAGAAGCATGGTAAAAATACATTTCCCTAAGTTCTCTAGCTTTACTCCCCTTAGATTTATCTTTATGGGCATCACAGTTTATTGGTCAAAAGCTTCTTTTCATGGTGGACAACACTATATGACCCACAAGTGAGAGGGAAACAATTTTTTTGCATCTATGAGTGGTTGCTTTTCTTGTTCACTATGTCCAACTCAATGGACATGAAATTGAGCAAACTCTGGGAGACAGTGGAGGACAGAGCTGGCATGCCACAGTCCATGGGGTCACAAAAAGTCAGACAAAATCCAACAACTGAACAACAATTTAATTAGCAAG
Organism: Giraffa tippelskirchi; assembly: GCF_054371585.1. Lineage (NCBI taxonomy): Eukaryota > Metazoa > Chordata > Mammalia > Artiodactyla > Giraffidae > Giraffa > Giraffa tippelskirchi. The sequence goes on from NC_137285.1 coordinate 56,616,770, forward strand.
GGGAGATGAAGGTCATGACATCTGGAGTCAGCTCAGATCTGAGAAGTACTTTGACCCTGTGCTTCCAAGAAGTACCTTGATCCCGTGCTTCCAAGAAGTACCTTGATCCCATGCCTCCACTCCAGCAAAAGACCAGAAGCTTGGTCAGCACCCTACTGACAAGGGCCACCTCTCTCAGTGTTAATGACATCAGGATCGATTATATCGACATAGCCACCTTCTAGCCCACTTCAGCTTCTCTCTAAGCCAGAGAAGGAGAGGTGTCTGTCTTACATCACTTCCCATTTGTTGTTCCAGAAAGGGTTTGGTGAACACTTATTAAAATTGGAAATCGGGGTTAATGCAAAGAACTTCCCTGGTGGCTCAGACGGTAAAGAATCTGCCTGCAATGCAAGAGACCCGGGTTTGATCCCTGGGTTGGGAAGATCACCTGGAGTAGGTGATGGCTACCCACTCCAGTATTCTTGCCTGGAGAATTCCATGGACAGAGGAGCCTGGAGGGCTACAGTCCATGGGGTCACCAAGAGTCAGACACAATTGAGCGACTAACATTTAACATGAATTCCTTGGGGCTTACATTCACAGTTTGAATTGGAGTCACCTGCCAATGTCACTCCTGTAAATCCAAGTAGTTTTCTGACTGGCTGGACCTGCCCTTATGTGAGAGAGGAGTCAGTCATACCTATTTACTACCTCATTTTCACGGAGGAACTTTTTTTGTTTGTTTAGTCAAGCTCTGTAACTCATTTCTAAAAGCACCCAAATAGTTTAAATTTTTATAAGTTTGCATGCACCGATCACTTTCCTTGAATAGCTAAGCGAGGAAGGCAGGGAGGGCTGAAGGAAAGTTTTCCTGTGAATACAGTGCTTGTGAGTGGATTACCATTTTCCTGCTAGAATTACATGTCCTCTTAGCTCTCAGAAGGTCCCAATTAGGCCTGACACATTGCCGTCATAGCGCACATACTCCCTGTAACAACCGCATTAAGCTCAGTTGGTGCTGGGTGAGTTTTAAAGTAGGTTTTCCAACCAGTGTGGGTGGACAGATTCCCACTTCATCATCTGCACCCCTTCCCCCAGCCCATCGCACATTCCTATTAGAGCCTAAGAATACGCTACCTCCCGATGCAGTCAGTGTTTATTTGTCAACAATTGTATAAACCTGCAGCACAGAAAACCATCCTGTCTACACTGGCTGGAGAGTCTCACCCCAAAACACTATAGATTTCATGAAACAGTTCAGAAGTTATGAGAAAATAGCCACTTGAAAACTTTAAGTTTTACATGTGCTTGAATGAAATTTAAACAGTTCATATTTGAGGAATGTTCCAAATCGAAGACTGAAAAGAGAAGAATCCCATACATGGAGCCATTGCATTCCCTACGTGATACCAAAAATATTCTTGCTTAAATGATTTTCCTCTTTGGGTCAATCTGTTGCTTGGCATTTGGGACATGCACAGAAATACCTATAAACCCACAGAACATTCATTTTTGGTCAAGATTCCCCATTATGGATCCTTCTCAAGTGAAGATGATTAGTTTGTTCACTCATAGCATCTATAATATTCATTGCAAGGACTGATGGTGAAGCAGAAGCTCCAATACTTTGGTCACCTGATGCAAAGAGCCAACTTATTAGAAAAGATCCTGATGCTGGGAAAGACTGAGGGCAGGAGGAGAAGGGGGCAGCAGACGATGAGATGGTTGGATGGCAGCACTAACTCAATGGACATGAGTTTGATCAAACTCGGGGAGATAGTGAAGGGCAGCAAGCCTGGTGTGCTGTAGTCCATGGAGTCACACGGAGTTGGACGCAACTTAGTGACGGAACAACAGCAATAAGACTCTGTAAGTGCTCAGATGCTCAGTCCTGTCTGACTCTGTGACCCCATGGACTGTAGCCCATCAGGCTCCTCTGTCCATGGGATTCTCCTGGCAAGAATACTGGAGTGGGTTGCCATTTCCTCCTCCCAAGGATCTTCCCAATGCAGGGATGGAACCCACATCTCTTAGTCTCCTGCATTGCAGGCAGATTCTTTACCACTAGTGCCATCTGAGAACCTCTATGTATAGCACCAAAAATATTCTTGCTTAAATGATTTTCCTCTTTGGGTTAATTCATTGCTTGGCATTTGGGACATGCAGACAAGGACCTATAAACCTACAGAACATTCATTTTTGGTCAAGATTCCCCATCGTGGCTCCTTGTCAAGCCAAGATAATGACTCATTTGTTCATTCACTTTTTCAACACTATTTTACTGCACTCTTATTAAATGCCAGACTGTCTGGCTCTTGGGGATACATGTTTGAATAAATTCTCATTATACTTTTTCTTTAACACAAGGGAGACAGACAATAAAAAAGTAAGTGAGAAAATAGCAGGTGATGATAAATGCCAAATGACGAATATAATCAGAGTGATGTCCTAGAGAACACTTGGAGGCTTTTTTTGGATGTGTGGTCAGAGTGTTCAGAGAAGCCTTCTCCAAAAAGGTACTGTGAGATGAGGCCTCATGACAAGAAAAAGCATCTTTGTGAGCAACTGGGCTTACCAGGTAGGGAGAACAGCTGGTGCAAAGGCCCTGTGATGGGAATAAGTTTGGCACATAGTTGGCATAGGAAGAAAATGAGCATAGTGGTTAAAGCAGATAATAAAGGATGACATGTTAGAAAGTTAGGCAGATGTCAGGTGAGGCAAGGCCTTTGTAGGCCCAGTGAAGAGGTTGGATTTTACTTCAAATGCCACAGGAAGACATGCAAGGCTTTAAAGCAAGAGGGTGACATGATGCAATCTACAGTTTAACAAGATCACCTCTGCCTGTCTTTGGAGAACATAATGATGTAAAGGGCAAGAGTAAAAGCAGGAAGGCCAAGTAAGAGGCTCCTGTGGTAGTTTATGTGAAAAATGGTAACATTTGGACCAAGGTGGTAGAAATGGAAATGGAAAGACATTCTGAAATTATGACACTTTTGAGGTAGTCCTAATATTCTACCTCACACTCCACTCTCTCTGCAGTCATCAGAATCCCACACACACAGCATTTCTCCATTTATTTATCATTAACAATAGTTTATTGCCGTGTTTCCAACAGCTGTTCCAGCTGTTTCCGACAAATCCTTTTGCTCAGTCATCAAGACCAATCCACTCCATTCTAAGAAACAAGTTCTGAATGAGACACTATTTTATGCTTTAGTCTTGCATAGAGAAGGCATGAGAAAAACACGGAGGATTATAACTTATAGCCAAAAGAATTCTCTTCTTTAATTTTGAAATTAAAGAAAAAATTAGAAAAACTAATTTCTCTAGTTTAATTTTGCTGGGTATAGTCTATCCTTATTCCACAGTATTCTATTTGCTGATTTCATCTCATTTGTATCTTCTCATCCATCTTCATGGTCAATAAGAGGACCAGCTAGGGGATCTTCCCCAGACATTTGCCAGGTAAAGAGCTGTTCCTGTTTTTAGCTCCTCACCTGCTTTGCTGCTGAGATTTATGCTCCCCACCCATAAACCTTGCTTCGTAGGCTTGAATCTTAACATAATGTTACTATTATCTCTCTAGAGCTCCCCAGGTATCTCAGTGGTAAAGAATCTGCCTGCCAATGCAGGAGACACTGGAGGTGTAGGTTCAATCCCTGGGAAGATCCTTGGAAAAGGAAATGGCAACCTGTTACTCCAGTATTCTTGCCTGGAAAATCCCATGGATGGAGGAGTCTGGTGGGCTGCACCCCACAAGGTGGAAAAGAGTTGGACACAACTTAGTGACTGAAAAACAAACCACCTCTCTGCCCAATTTTCTTTTCAATTTATTTTTAATTGGAGGATAATTGCTTTACACTGTTGTGTTGGTTTCTGCCATACAACAATTTGAATCAGTCATAAGTATACAAATGTCCCCTCCCTCTTGAACCTCCCTCTCACCCCTCTAGGTAGTCACAGAGCACTGAGTTGAGCTCCCTTGTGTTATACGGCAACTTCCCACTAGCTGTCTATCTTACATATGGTAATGTATATGTTTCAATGCTACTTTCTCAATTCATCTCATCCTCTCCCTCCCCTGCTGTGTGCACAAGTCTGTTCTCTATGTCTGTGTCTCTATTCCTGCCATGCAAATAGGTTCATCAGTACCATTTTCCTAGATTCCATATATGCATGCATGCTATCACTTCAGTTGTGTCCGACTCTTTGTGACACCATGAAGTATACTTCACCAGGTTCCTCTGTCCATGGGATTCTCCAGGCAAGAATACTGGAGTGGGTTTCCATGTCTTTATCCTGGGGATCTTCCTGGCCCAGGGATCAAACGTGCATCTCCTGCATCGCCTGCATTGCAAGCAGATTCTTTACCACTGAGCCACCCAAGTGACTCTTATGTATACATACACATATGCGTGCATGTGTGCATGTGTGTGTTAATATATGATATTTGTTTTCCTCTTTCTGACATACTTTGCTTTGTATAACAGGCTCTAGTTTCATCCACCTCAGTTCAACTGATTCAAATTCATTCCTTTTTCATGGCTGAGTAACATTCCATTGTATTCTGTACCCCACAACTTCTTTTTCCATTTATCTGCTGATGGACATCTAGGTTACTTCCATGTCTTTCTGCCCAATTTTCTTGGGTGACTTTTTTTAGCATCTAACCTCCATTCTGATAAATAGGAGTAGAGAAGCTAATCCTGCAATTCTATCTCAAATTTGGACATTCTAAATGAGAATCACAATGCTCTACCAACAAAGCAGACAATCCTAGCCTTAGAAGCTTGTTCTAAAAGTCCCAGGTCAGGCACAATTTAAAGGCCTTTCCAGACCCATAGAAAAATAGTCTCAAATTTCTATGTCAGTTCTTTGAAGAACTAGCAGCAACCATTTCCTATTTTATGAACTCAATTTTTCCTTTTAGACTTTCTTTTCATGTATTTTACAGCAGAGTCCTTTCTATTATTTTGTGCTTTCATCACTTAGACTATGATTCATTCTTGACTCACGAATGATTCATTTTACTGAGAGTCATATGGGCAAAATCCTGGAAATCATACCACTGTTCTTTACTTACAACATTTATCAAAGAGAATGTACCAACTGTATGACCTTGCTGGGGTGCAACTCCCCTATTTGCTGCCCTGACCCCTTAGTCCAGGCCTGCCCAGGATGGGCCCCAGCCCAGGAGTCCTCAATTGCTATCTCAGGCTTCTCTGGGGATCTGTTGGATAAACGTGAATCACTGGTTCTTTTCTTGCTTCCCTATCTGGTTGACAAACACTTAGAAAATGTTGTTTATAATGTACCATTTGCAGAAGTGGATTTAGAACATTCTATGCTGTGTGATATAAAAGTATTTCTGACTTTGTTAAATGGTATCTTTGTGAGAAGCTGTGATGTATCTATACTTTATATGTGTGTGTATATATATATATCTATATATATATAGATATATATATCTCCAATGGAATACTACTCAACTAAAGATGCAAGAGATGCAGGTTCAGTCCCTGAGTTAGGAAGATCCCCTGGAGGGGGGCATGGCAACTCACTCCAGTCTTCTTGCTTGGAGAATCCCAAGGACAGAGGAGTCCGGCAGGCTACAGTCCATAGGGTCGCACAGAGTTGGGCATAACTGAAGCAACTTAGCATGCACATTAAAAAGAATGAAATAATGCCATTTACAGCAACATGGATGGGACCTAGAGATTATCTTACTAAGTGAAGTAAGTCAGACAGAAAAAGACAATCATATGATATCACTTACATGTGGAATCTAAAATATGACACAAATGAACATATCTACAAAACAACAACAGTCCCACAGATACAGAAAACAGACCTGGCTGTCAAGGGGAAGGTAGGATGAGGAAGGGATAGCCTGGGAGGTTGGGGTTAGCAGAGGCAAACTCTTATACATAAAATGGATAAACAACAAGGTCCTGCTGTATAGCACAGGGAACTATATTCCATATTCTGTGATAAACCATATGGGAAAAGAATATGAATAAAATATATATGTATAACTTAGTTACTTTACTGTACAGCAGAAATTAAACATTGTAAATCAACTGTACTTTAGTAAAATTTTTTAAAAAAATGGTATCTTTGTGATATCTTTGGTCAGGAAAGTAGCCCACTATTACTGTGAGTCCCAAAGATATTCAACTAGTTGAACAACTACAATTCATAATGTAAAACATAATGAAATATTAAAACAACAATTTCAAAGAAATTTCATTCTAAATGAGATAGTTTACACTAGTGTCATATTATAGAGAAGGCTTTAAAAATATGAGGGGGCAAAAATTTCAGCAGAGAGAATTCTACCAATTAATTTTTTCCTACATATTTGAAAAAAGATCACTCTCAATAAGTTTTCATAGTGAAATCCTATGGAATGGGAGCAGAGTCTGAAACTCATCGCTCTGTTGTAATGCAGTTTATGGGCACAAATCAGATTTGATCACATTGTTCACACTCAAGAACTATTTTCCAGCCAGAATGCTGAGAATTGCTTGTATTAACAGTAAAATGTCACATTGACATAAAGGCTTTTGAAGAAATCAACTTTCCTCAGTAATTTGTGTTTCACTATGTTTTTTCAAACATATTTGAGAAGTTAGACTTAATGTTCTTAAGGGTCCCTTTTAGTCCTGAAATTTTGTGAATTCCTATTAAATGGCTTAGGTTACTGAATAATCTTGTAATTGGAAAAACATTTTCCAGTTGGGTAAGCCCAAGGTACAATGCGGTGTGTTTGCATTTCATTTCCATAAGCAGCCTGAGGGTTGGTGTCAGACTCTTTGGAAAAGTGTGTCTTTCGGAAATTTCTTAAACTCTGAAAATAAAAGCAGATTAGGGAGCAGTGAGTGAAAGAAATGTACATACCAGAATCCGAAAAAAAACCTTTCAGAAAAGCTCTTTTTAATCTTTTGATAATTTTGCAAAGTAAGTAGGTCATGAGTGGAGGTAAAAACATCTTTTTCAAGACCCTTTTTTCCAGTCTAGATGATATGGAAACTTATCTCAGGGATCAAAAATATTTGTGGGAAATCTCTTTTGGAAATGTGTAGACCTTAAAATTGGTATTTTAAAATGTAACTGCAGTAATAGATAGGCTCTAGTCATTCAAATTAATTGTTATCTATGGGTCTGTAGACAGAGATCCTGCTAAGCTGATTTTGCATACACTGGGACCCTAAATTACTACCGAATAAAGAACTTCGGTGTCAGCATTTGGGAAATGTGGTTTGGGGTTGGGTACTCAGCCTGCACAGAATACTCGCTTGGGCATATTGCTATGGCTTTCCCAGCTGTAAACTGGAGATAATCATAGCTACCTCACAGTTGAAGCTAAAATATGTGAGAAAACACTGACCAGTACAATCAGCTTGTTTTCTTTCTCTTCCCTCTGACCCCGCGTTGCTCTCTTCCACCAACAGCCATGTAACACAAAGCACTTGGGTCCTCCAAAAGAGTTTGTGCTCATTACCATTCCTTTCACATTTTTGTTTACTCTTTGGATGTCTGATACATTCGCACCGTGTCCAACAGAAGAAAATTAAGTTAGCAGAATTCTGAATTAACGTCATGTTTTATATGCAAGACATGTCATTCTCCCTCCATTCTTTGCAACCTTTCAAGAGGTGGTTGTAGAGGAATACTTGCTTATCTTCCTTCTGAGGAATTCAGTACTCTTAATCTATTTTGTAACCTGTGTAACGTTTCTGAGAGATGCATTTATAGGCAAAAGGACTGGCTCAAGGAAGAAACACGGCAAAGCTGCCATGTTGGGTCTCTGCATCCACAGCCTCCGCTCATGTGTTCACACCCACACTTGGAATTGCTCCGTTCTTCCCCCATAGAGGCCATGACCTCATACTCTGTCCCTTTCAACCAGACCTTTTGCACCATCACCTTCTTCTGAGATGCATTGCAGCATAAAAAGATTTGTCTCCACTACAATAACTCCAGACATTCATATATGGCCATATAGGGAGCTGGGGGAGAAAGATCAGGTTTGAATGAGACAGGTTTGGCACCACCCTCCTCTGCACAAGCTCAGCCTTGTTTCTGGGGCAAAGGTTTCTATTGCCTCCTGCAGGGTCATCTCATCCTGCCTTTCACATTGCAAAATGGTGCCTCAGAGTGGGGCTGGCATTTTCTCTCCATCCATTCATAACACATATACTTCAGGGGTAACCCTGCTCTCCATCATTTTCCAGTCATCCTTTAAAACGGATTGGTGCTAGGCCAACCTGGAACTTTGGTTTTGAGGAAAACAGGAAATTCTCATTTCAAACGGGTATTTGATTTTTCATGAGATGAAATTTCAATGTGATAAACTTACTATATAAGGTTTCATTTCTATTGCTTTGATTTTTTTCACACACTAAAAAAAATGTATACATATAATATGTAATAAAAGATGATAGATAGATGGCATGCCCTTTACCATTTTCCCCACCATGCACACATAAAAGTGAGCATTGGTAATCTCAAACAGCACTGCACTTGATGAGTAGGAGCAGACCTGTGCCTGATGCAGGCTAGTTCCTTTATAATGTCAGTCATTCTTTTTTGACTTACAAAGTTAGGTGAATGGTTGCGATTAATGAACGATTGAAGTGGTTCACCTAGAACCAATAGACTGTGGAAGTTGATGAATTATATAATACTATGTAACCTCTTCACCTTTCTGAATGATTAATGGTTAGTATATAAATAGTGTCAGAACATTTGAGTTTAAATCTAGAAGTGTATTTCTGTGATTAATGCGATGAAGTAAAAAAAGTGTTTTGATGCCCATGCCTCATGATAATATGTTAACTGCATGTATAAAATATGAATCAGAAGAAATTACTTCAGGTGTAAATATAAAAAATAATACATTAAAAAAGGTGGCATTTGAAATATTGTTTTGGAGTTCCTAAGAGAAAAATGTTATTCTTAATTATTATTATTCAGTTATGACCATCTCAGCTATGGTATGCTATTTTATCACCTGAATTATATTTAAGTCAGCTTCTCCCACACATATTAGTAAAACACTTCTGTGTTCATGTATATTAGGTTGCCAGATAAGAACAGTATCATTTTGTCCCCATAATAATTATTACAACGTTCTTATTATTTCACTTGTGGAATTTAAAAATTCCTCGTAATCACTTCAAAGTCCCAGGGCCATAGACCTGACTTAATTTGCATGCTGGGTACAATTTATTTCTAACCGAAACTATACTATGATAAACAGATGTTTCATGACATTTGATAAAAAGGTTATATTTTCAAAAGAAGTAGCGCTGATGTTTTATAAGCCCTAAGATCAAAATGGAATCCCTTACATCTTGATGTTTGCAATCTAAATGTGAATGAGCTCAAACTCTTGCTAGCAGCAGTTATGGAAAATTCATTTCCTTGGTCACTTCCTCACTCCCACCCCCCAGTCGCCTTTACAACAGGGAGTTAGCATTTAAACCTCTGGACATATGTGAGAATTAACCAGTTAGCTAAGCCAAAGCACATCTAGTTACTAGTGGTGAAGGTGGTGGCTGGGTAGCTGTCCTTGCCTTTGGTACCGGGCCCCACCACCCAGGTTCCGATCTCTTCCACAGAGAATTGCCTTTGATCGTCACAACCATCCCCGCAAAGACAGCAAGGAGATTATCATCTGCATGAAGAAATGAATGAACGGAAGGTCTATTTACAGCTCATCAACACAGAAAGCTGCTACATCAGAACAAAGAACCTCCACATGATACCGGCATATATATTTTTACATATTTCTGACTGTCATTTAACTTATTAATTAAGGGACTGTTCAAATTATCCCCCTCCCACTTAGATGGGGTGCTTATTTGCTCTTCCTAAAACTGTGGAGATGGAGATTTAATCAAAAGACCTTAAGATGAGTGCCTTGTCAGAGCACAAATATTTGAAATCCCAATGAAAATGCAGTTTAATGCATCCAGTTAAAATGCCTGAGAGGAAATAGTGAATACAGCTTTTTTAGAGCCTTTCCCCTCAGGCCATTAACTAAGAAACTGGTCACTAACTGCTGGTAACAACCCATTTTGGAGGGATTATTGCTATTATTGGCATTCTGTGGTTTATGGCAACATTTTGTTAAAGGCGGTAGAAAAGACGATGGAGCTAGACTTGGGGCTTTGCTTCCCTTGTGATTAATGGCCATTTTTTTTTTATTCCAATCGAAATGTTTCAAGGCTGAGCTCACTGCTGAGTTTATTACCTGCTACATTTCTTGTTGCTCTAAGAAATATACTTTACACCAGAGTCAGCATTCAAATCAATGGAGCCAAAATATAGCATTTATTGTTAGGAAAATTGAATCACGCTGAAAAAGGCTGAATGAATGCTTGACTTAAACTGAACGTTAGAAATTATTTCACTTGCCATGAGCACTTTCTGGCTGATACACAGCCCCACGCTACTTCCTTCCAGTGATTAATTGTTAGCTGGAGCAGGCATCTGTACGTTGCCAAATGGAGAATAATAACCAAAGTTATGTTATTGATTTCTCATAACTCTGTGTGAACCTATATACCTAGAGAGGGGCCTGCTCTGTGTGGCTCATAGCTGCCTGCTGATAATTCTACACTTTGATAATTCCGTTTACTAAAAACAGAATTAGAAAGGAGGCAACCCCAATGAAGGGCAGGCAAGCATCACACAATGAAAGAGAAGTTCTCAAGAGTTTCAAAAATATTTCTTTTGTTCACATCCGATGAGAGAAACAAGTAAGAACGCTGACAGCTTAAAACTATCAAGCCTATTAATAAAATTGAATGCAGATTACAAATATGTTATTTGCATGGGAGACATGTTTTGTTTTTTTTTTCTCTGCCTTTTTGGGGTCCATTTTTCCTCCCATCTTTTAATTACCAATAAAAGGGAAGATCAGAACATATCATTAGCTCTGCTTCTTAGTGAACCTGACTTTTCTGAAGAAATTTACATCTTTCCCTCATTTTCTGTTAGATTTCTTCTCCTGTTTTCTCACCTAAAGAATTATAATGAGGGAGAATGAATGAGATCTATGGGGAGAGCGGTGGACCCAGAGACTAAAGGTAAAAGGATGATTGATGGTATGAAATTACCATAAAAGTACAATCAGGATCAGATTTTAAAATGAATTTTTAAGCAGCCTAAGAGATACTCTTTGATTTGCAGTCTGGTGGAATGGATAATGTCTCATTCAGTGGATAAAGTTTCTCACTGTGTGACTTGAGCTTTTTCTGATCTTTCTGACTGGGAGTAAAATGGAACCAAAGCCTAAAGTGGTTTTTAATGCAGAAAATATCAAACACAATATTCTTAATGTCAAAACCTGGGCATAGCAGGTGAGGAACGAAAAATAAATAGAATATTACCGTTAGCATTATTTTATTAGGCTCTCCTTTTACTGACAAATGGAGTTGAAACATACATTTTTTTAAAGGGTAAACTTGTTTACATATTAAAAAATAAAGTTCAGGCTGGTGTCAGATTTTAATCTTTCTTAGGTGTATAAATGCTCCAACTAAAATATGAAAGTAAATTGCCTTTCATGGCTATATGTTTTCCCATTGCTCTTTAAAAATGTAAATACACTTTATTTTAGAATAATTTTAGATTTATAGAGAAGTTGTAAAGATATTAGAGAAAATTCCAGTATACCTCTCACCTAGTTTCTCCTAACGTTATTATCTTACATTACTATTCGGGTTGCCAGATTTAGCTGATAAAGTACAGGACATCCAGTTAAACTGGAATTTTGGATAAATAACAAATTATTTTTGTAGCTTAAGTATATCCCATGGCATACTCTAAGTGCTTTACACGTCTGTCACTACTAAGGAACTAATATCGGTCAGCTAAACTCTAAGTTTTATTCAAATTTCACTAGTCTGTCCTAATGTCTTTTTTTCTGTCTGGGGATCTCGTTCAGAATACCACATTATAATTAGTCATTCTGTCTTCCAAGCTCCTACAGTCAGTGACAGTTTTTCAGACATGCCATTTGTTTTTAAATACAGTAAAAAATGAGCTAAACTAGTCACTGACAATCTACTAGTGGTACTAAATACTTAAAATCTTTTTTTAATGAATACATTTCAAAAATGTGTTTAACTGATAAATTATTTTAATGTCTGTAAAGCTCTCTGCTGAATATTATAAAATCATAACAAATTCTTATTTTACAACAGAAATTTCCATTTTTAATATCAGAAAAAACACCTGCTAGCAACTTATAAACATGTCCAGGATCACTGTCAAATTGGAAATATTGTGTCCTATCAAATATTAAAGTTATCATGGTCTTTGAAAATAATGACTCAAACCTTTCCAATAATGTACCAGTATTTTATTCAGTTTCAACATTTATTTCCCCAATCTTTCTTAGAATATGCCTGCTTCTAATAGCAGATTCTTGAAAGGTGTTAATTCATATTTGTTGTAAACTGCATTCATAGCCATGCATACAAAGGTTTATTTTAACATTTTTTCAGAATTTTCCCAAGAAGGCTAAAAGAAAAAAAAAAGGGATGTGGGGTTCATCCACCTAGCAGAAAATATTTGAAGCTTGCAGCTTCTAATTTAGGTTGATCTTCATTAGTTTAAAATTTCCTGCTTTCAAACTGTTAAACATTATGGGAATCATGAGCATTTCAGACAGATGCTTCTTGTGACAGTTCTCATTTCTTTCCCCCGCTGACAGTTCCTATAATGACTTTAATCATAGAGTCTGGAAACGGACCGGCTATTGAATAGCAACAAACTCAATGGTCAATGTCTATGTCACTTTTCTGGGAGCAGGACTTTCTGAGCATCAAGGAGCCGATGCGCAGAGCCTCCTGGAAAAGTGCTAAGTGCATTAAGTCTCTGTCAATCACATCTGTAACACGCAGACCAAATTACTACTATTTGGCTCAAGACATTCCATTGAAACTTATTTGTGTGGTGTTCGGATCTGTGTACCGTATATAACTAATGATGATTGTTTATGGAAAGGTGCCTGTCCAATTATTTTTGAAGGAACACAAGAATGCAGAATGACTGGAAGCATCAGGTTTTTGCCAGAGAATGCCTCAGGTAAGAGGAGAATGGCTAGAGGCTATAAGGAATCACAAGAGACAAGTCAGAGTCGTAAATTGGGAAACTGACATATCTCATCTAATATACTTGCTAACTAGGCCTTTAAAAACCTTGACATTTAACTAAGTTTGTGGAAAAGTTATGGGTTTTTGTCCTTTTCTATGGGCTCTAACTCATTAATCCGGTGAATTAAGGTGTTGATCACTGTTCCTAATATTAGCAGATGATGCACAGAGAGGCAGGTGAGAGTCTGGCGGCTGAGTGACTGTTTACCCAGCCTGTGCCGCTTTCAAAGTCAAGTCAGTCAAAAGTGATACTTCAGGTTATTTACCCTTTTGGTACTTCAGGGCTTGAAATGGCATGAAAGAAGCCTTTCATTTGGCAGCGGTATTTAAATAAAGCTTTCGAAAGGCTGATGTGTTTGGAAGATGATGGGCTCTTTATGGAAATAAACAAGTTTCTGGGAATTTTACGAAAACAGGAAAAGGAATGCAAACTTTCCAGTGAATGTCGTCTACTTCAATATCTGATTTTGATCAAATTTATTTTATTTAAGGGCAGAGTGATGGCCCGTGGCAAGATAATCTTTGGCTTTATATGTTTATGTTCTTGAGGGAGGTTTAACTTTTCCATAACAGTACACTCCAGAAACATTAAGAAATAAGACAAAATATAGATCATTTATAATCAGAAAGCAGCACAGTTTCCCAAAAGGGCAGAAACAGAAGTGCTTCACTAACCACCTAGTAAGATAGTTGAGCTTTTTATTCAGTAGTTTAGTAAGTACTTGTTAAAAGGAACTTCATTAAACTGAAATGCTTCAAAAGGAGGTAGTGGCATTTGCCTTCATCAAACACTGTCACCAAAATCAAACCAAAACGCTACACTCCTTTTTTGTATATAACTGCAAGGCTCACGGAGAAGGCAATGGCACCCCACTCCAGTACTCTTGCCTGGAAAAGCCCATGGACAGAGGAGCCTGGTAGGCTCAGGGGGTCCATGGGGTCGCTGAGAGTCGGACACGACTGAGCGACTTCACTTTCACTTTTCCCTTTCATGCACTGGAGAAGGAAATGGCAACCCACTCCAGTATTCTTGCCTGGAGAATCCCAGGGATGGCGGAGCCTGGTGGGCTGCCGTCTATGGGGTCGCACAGAGTCAGACACGACTGAAGCGACTTAGCAGCAGCAGCAGCAGCAGCAGCAGCAAGGCTCACGTTCTTAATATATTTTTATAAAGTGGGTGATTAAGACATCCAGAGACACTTGAGAAAAATGTTGAGATAAGACTGCCTAGCAATTAATGTGTGAAAATTATTACCTGGAAACCTTGGGAAACTATTGTTAACTCTTTTTTCAAGTTATTAAAAACCACGTGTGTGTGTTTGCTCTCACTATTTCTCTATGAACTGTAAGATTCATTTGTTTGGCATTTTTTAACGAAGATAAAAAGGCTTTACTACTTGCTTCTAAAATGGTCATGGACAACTTGTAGCACTTACAAATTTTTTTGTCTGTATGAAAATAATTCAAAACACATACTTTAAGGGACACTATAAATTATCTCTACCAGTTCCCTCTTTGGCGTTAATTATTGTCAACAATATGTCAAGCCAATATTCATTTAGCATTTTGTATGAACTCGGCATAACATTAAATTCTTCAAAGAAAACATAAAGGAAGTTTAAGACATGGTCTTTACCTTCAAAGGAGTTCTAATTTTATGTGGAAGACAAATCCAACACATATAAAAATGAAAAGCACAGGGGAACAAAGTACAGTGATATGCAGTGATTAATAAAGACCTTTTGTAATAAACAACAAAACACCATGTTATGTGGTTTAAGAAAAATAAAAAGAAGTACTTATCGCAGTGCAGACAAGGAAGGTCTCTCTGGATTGAGGAGTCCATAAAGGTCTTTGTAGTGACCACAGGGTTGAAGCGGGAGGGCTGTGTTGTCGGTGAGTGATAAATCAGGGTGGCATGTTTTGAAAAAGTGGTATTTGCCTTATTTGGTGATTAGTCCAGAGGTACAGACCTGGAGACATACTTGAATATCTCTATAGGCCACTCCAAAGCTAGAAAGCAAACTAGACACAGTGGTAGTTACTGAAACTGATAGCAGTCAGGATCCTTGGCCTTCCCCAATCCATAGAAATGGATAAGAGGCCAGACAGGAAATTCAGGCAAGGCTTTATTTGGGCTTCTGGGACCACATGAGGGCGTGAAAACAAGTAACAGGTTCTCTTGCTCGCTCGCCAAGGGAGGCCATGCTGGCTCCTTACATGGGATGAGGGTAGGGGTGTGTCCAGGGATGAGGACAGAGGGCTGGTTTAGATGGGCTGGTTTGCCCACCCCTTAGGTAGTGTTCTGTGCAGAGGTCGTGTGCGGTACCCTGCTCTTGCTTCTGACACTTCAAAAGTGGCAGCTTGTTTTTTGCTGTGGGTTTCTTTTCTTTTCTTTTCTTTTGTATCTTGTTGTCTACAATTTGCCTAATTGCACATGCATGCAGTTATTTTTAGTCCCTTATAGTTTCTTTCTATTTTGTTGCTTGAGGAGATGTCTGTCCAGATGCAAGCACTGCTGCAAAAGGTCCTATGTTCCAGGTCCCAGCCTGTCTCACAATGGCCAAGGAGTTCACAAGGGTAGCAGGTTATCCTTGCCCGAGACGGTAGCACTGGATGAGGGAATCTGGAGAACACAGGATGTGCACTGCGCACAAGTGGCCACCACACTGGTGAGTTATTTAAACTTTCTCAACCTGGTATCCCTTGTCTGTTACATAGACCTAATTACAGCTCAAATCTCATCAATGTTTGTGCATAATAAATGCCAAAAGGACACCAATACTGCTGACTCCATAGGGCTGGGGTGGGAATCCACTGGGATAATATGAATGGTGAGGTTTAGGAGGAGCAGAGACTGGAAGTGCCAGGGAGTATAGTCACTAGTCTCAGGCTCGTGTTTATGAGAGATTGGGCTGAGAATGCAGGAACTCAATTTGGATGTCTCTGTTTATATCTCAAATGGAGGTGAGTCAACAGGAAGTAACTCATAAATTAGCGAATGTCGTGATGTTGGTTTGTTGTGTTTTCATGCATTGCCTTTGGAGGGTAAGGCTTAGGGCAAGGCTTTGCGCATGGGGACCAAGTTCTTCTTCATCCTGGGGTGGAAAATGAGAGCCCATGGATTACGTTTCAGATAGTGGGGATAACTGTCCCCACAACTGTCCTTCTTTAGAACTGATGAAGAAATTTGGAATCAGAGTACAAGACACATCTGCAAGGAAGTCTCCTCGCCAACACGAGTTGGCCTCTGCAACATGGTGGAAGAAAGGGACTGGGAGATCACTGTATTGTAGAGGCTTGGGTCTAAGAATCTCAGGGGCCTCAGAGGGTCTTGAGCCCAAGGAAAGCAATCATACCTCCAATTTGAAGTCTTCCATATGTTATTCCATTCAGGTCCCCAAAGCCATCATGAATCTCGCTAAAATATTACAGCTCAACTTTCCCTATCACAGAAGGAAATATGGGAGGCATCTGAGCCTACGGTTGAGACAGAGCTGTGCCAAAGGGAACAACAGCTGCTGCCTAAGTGAACCAATCCTTGGGACAGGAAAAGGAGACCTGCAAAACCCCCAGGAGTGGCCAAGACCCACACCACATGGCATAGAGAGCCAGGTTTGGGGGTGGGAAGAATTTCCTGGGGTTCCAAGAAATTTGTGGAAGAAGCACTGGTAAAGATGCTGGACATCGGATAGTGACAAGGGGTACAGACCAGACGATTGTGACCTGGGTACCAATGGGAGATGTGATCTCATAGCCCACCAATGTATGGAGTTCCTGGGTTACATAGGATTGTTGCAAGGTTGAAATATGATAACAGATGAAAAGTCTTAGCATAACATCTAACTTGTAATAGGCTATTAACATCCACTGTAGCTGATGTTATTGTGACTGACCATGGGATAGCAGGCTTCCCAGGTGGCTCAGTGGTAAAAGATCCACCTGCCGATGCAGCAGATGCAAGAGATGTGAGTGCAAACCCTGGATGGGGAAGATCCTCTGGAAGAGGAAATGGTAACCCACTCCGGTATCCTTGCCTGGAGAATCCCATGGACAGAGGAGCCTTGTGGGCTATAGTCTATGGGGTCACAAAGAATCAGACACAACTGAGCCACTGAGCATGCATTAGGGGATTATGTAAGGGCACTGGAACAGGTCATAGAATATGTGCTCCTTAAGCGAGTTCTGCCAATACCTAGGTACACCGAATGGCATCATCGTGTGCACAGCGAGACCAAGGTGTGACTAGGAGGTCATTTTTCACCACTTGTCATTTTTCCAACTATGGACAAGATTGTAGGTACCCAGAAGTGTGATTTTCTAAAAATGACAAATTACGAATAGTTCAACAGATGTGTTTCCGAAGGTCATGAATCTTGTGCGAGCAGGTACAAGCCTCCATTGGTGGGTGCACAGAAGCAGCGGCAGCTATCTAGGAGCTGGTCCCTTTTCCTTTCACTAAACCACCAGACCGCCTGTGGAGCAGGTGGGTAGTCTAATAAGCCCCATCATAACTGGGTGTCTTTATTTTTCTATGGGATTATTGCTCAAAGATGGCGTGTGTGTGTGCTCAGTAGTGTACGACTCTTTGCGACCCCATGGACTGTAGTCCACCAGGTTCCTCCGTCACTGGAATTCTCCAGGCAAGAATACTGGAGTGAGTTGCCAACTCCTCCTCTGGGGGATCTTCCCGACCCAGGGATAGAGCCTGCGTCTCCTGTGTCGCCTGCATTGGCAAGTGGGTTCTTTATCACCAGCGCCACCTGGAGGTAGCTATTTGACAAAAACACAGGCCCCAGTGAAACATGAGTTGGAGGCAGTCACCTGTGTCTAAAGGCATCTACCTTACAGATAGACAATTGTCCTGGATCCCTGGTGGCGAGACGACTGGAGCATGGCAGTTGACATAGGCAGTACTGGCGATAGAAATCTTATACAAAGTAGAAGGCAGAATTGATGTGAGGAGTTGGATGGATGTCTGGCCAGTAGAAACCAAGACACAGGAAGAAGGGTGAGCCTCAGATGAGATACAACACCAGCTTCTCAAAATGTTACCTGTACCAACTAGTTTTACCAGCAGGAAGCAGCAGGTGGCAGCGTCCCCAAACATCAGGGTTGCCTCCGGCTTGGTGAAGACCTGCACTAGCTGGGCCAGAATATATGTAGCAGTCTGACAAAACTAAGAACTAGCATTTATCAAGGAGGAAATCCCATGGACAGAGGCGCCTGGGGGGCTACAGTCCATGGGGTCGCGAAAGAGTCAGACACTACTTGGCAAGTAAACAACGACAATAGCAAATTTATATATAGGCTCTATTTAAAGTTGTTAAGCGAATTAACACATTCAACCTCCCAACAACTGTATTTAATCAGTAATATCATTATCTTAGGCATGCGTTAGCCTCAGGGCCTTTGCACCTGCACCTTTCTATCAAAGAAGCACCAGTTACATGCATGACTTATTCTTCACATCATTCAGACCTCTGATCAAATATCATCTTCTAAGAGAGGATTGTTCTGACGACTCTATCTAAATACTCTTTATTCTCTTACCATGCTTTATTTTTCTGCATAGCTCTTATCTTTTTGACAGTACATATTAATATTTATTTGTGCATTGTCTACTTCTCCTCCAGAACTTAAGTTCCACGGCAGCAGGGAACTTATCTAGTTTGTTTATGGCTGTATCCTCAGCAGCCCCCAAAATAGTAACCTTCCCTGAGAAGGAGCACAACAGATAATTGTTGTATGATGAAATTTTACTTTATAAGGAAGAATCTGAATTACAGATTTAAGCAAATTGTAGTTTACACAAATTGCTCAAAGTCTCAGAGTCACACATGGAGAATCAGGCTTGGAATCCATGAAGGGTACCTCCAAGACCTTAGCTCTTGGCCTTTATTCTGCAATGCCTCAGAATACTTTGGTGCAGTGGTAGAGAATCTGCCACCCAATGCAGGAGATGCAAGAGACATGGGTTCAGTCCCCGGGTCGGGAAGATCCCCTGCAGTAGGAAATGCAACCCACTCCAGTATTCTTGCCTGAACAGAGAAACCTGGTGGGATGACTGTGGGGTCACAAAGAGTTGGACCCAACTGAGCGTGCACACACATGTTGAAACAGCATCATTTCAGGCCTGGAAGAGAAGCAGATGTACCTCCAGCAGGAGAGCAGCACGTGAATATGAACAAGGACTAGAAAGGGTGGACATGTACATCTGGCCTCCCTAGTTCTAGAAGGCAACATCTGAAAAAAATGATTGCCTTTTCAGTATATAAAAAAAGTCAATTTCACATTAAATTCTCCAAATGCTTTTTGCTGAGTTTCTAGCAAAGGATCATTCTCTATTTTTTTGTGTAATTTTTTTAAATATTAAGAGGACTATGTCTTCATAGGACAGGATAGTATAGATGTGGGTATTTCACAGTACGTTTTTCTCTTTGAAAGGGGGACATAAGAAACCGAAAAAACCGACTGTGATTTGGTGAGTTCACGTCAACCATAGACTACATCAGCGTCTGGCATAGTAGGCTCTGAATAAATAATTGTTGAGTTAATGAAAGAATGTAGTGACATATAAAAAGGAGAGGATAATAACACCCGCAACTCATGGATGGGGTGTCCTCACCATCCCTCCCATAGCCCGCTATTGGCCTTGGTGGGGAGAGAGGCAGAGGTGACTCAGCTAACTGCCCTCATGGAGAGAGGGCTCTAATAAACCTAGGGAGAAAAGAAAAGTGAATGCTTCTTTTTTGAACCCCAAAAGCTCAAAATATTTCACAGATTGTACTCTACTTTTTGAAAAATAGAGGAGGATACTTTTGATATGCTAAAAACTCAGCAAAAAATAATTGGTAAAGTTAGTGTGAAACTGACTGTTATACTGAAAAGGGGGTCACTTTCGCTCAGGTGTTGCCTACAAGCCCATCAATCCTGTCTGGAGCTACTAATGTGTGTCTTTCTCAAAAAGACTATGATCCCAGCCCCACTCAAAGCTTGTCTGGTTTGTAGGCCAGTTTCCTGAAGCCTTTAAGGAATCGTGTTCTTTGTATGTCGTCTCTGTTTTGAATGTCTTATTGTAACTCCTCGGAGTGAATCACAACACCCTATGCAGTGCTGATCTCCATCAATTATATGTCCCAATGGCTTCACACTCAAAGGACAGGGTCTTACAAAGAAAGGATGAGAATGCTAATCACTCACACTGGGCATGACTATTAATAGGCTTACACATATTTACTGGGCACTTACTTAGACTTACATGTAAGAATTATTTGTATTAATGAATACAGTTTGAATCTGCAATGGTGACTTTGACTGATTAGTCATTCCACATTATTTGTGTCAGAAAATTTAACTACAAATTGTCAGGCATTTGAATCAAGAGAAAATATGGAGACCAAGGCTGGAAATAAAAAAACTTTATAATTAAAAAAGTAGAAGCCAAGAAACAGCTGGGAGGTCCAGATCTGCTTCACTTAGAAAAATGCTCACAAGTGCTCACAGAACATCTGGTAAACCAAGCAGGCTAGATCAAGGTTGCCCTTACTGACACATGCCACCTTCAAGCATTTTCTAGATGTTCCAAAAGAAAAAGAGTCATATATACTTAGCCATTTAATTGAAGCATGTTAATATTGCTAATGACAAATATGTGGGAATTCTTCTAAAACTTTTTACTTAGTATACTTCTCATATGCACTAAAAAATCAAGTGGTTTGAAAGACTGTGTTTATTTTTTAATAAAATTCTTAGGGACTTCCCCGGTGGTCCAGTGGCTAAGACTGTGCTCTGAATGCAGGAGGCCCATGTTCAACCCCTGTTTAGAGATCTGATGCTCCCTTCTAGACAGCCTGAGCTCCTCAGAGGCTGCTCACTTTCATTTCCTCTTCCAGAAATGATCATTTTTTAAAAGAGTCCATTTCCCTCAGAAAGATCTCAATCTACTCTATTTCTTCTTAGTCTTCTGACTTACTTAACCCTTTAGTCAGTCAGTCATTTCAGACACTCAGTTGTGTCTGATTCTTTGCAACCCCATGGACTGCAGCGCGCCAGTCCTCCCTGTCCATCACCAACTCCCAGAGTTTGCTCAAACTCATGTCCATCGAGTAGTGATGCCATCCAACCATCTCATCCTCTGTCATCCCTTGCTACTGCCTTCAATCTTTCCCAGCATCAGGGTCTTTTCCAAGGAGTCAGTTCTTCACATCTGGTGGCCAAAGTATTGGAGCTTCAGCTTTAGCATCAGTCTTTCCAATGAATAGTCAGGACTGATTTCCTTTAGGATTGACTGGTTTGATTTCCTTGCAGTCCAAGGGACTCTCAAGAGTCTTCTCCAACACCACAGTTGAAAAGCATCAACTCTTCAGTGCTCAGCTTTCTTTATGGTCCAACTCTCACATCCATACATGACTACTGGAAAAACCAAAGCATTGACTAGACGGACCTTTTTCAGTAGAGTAATGTCTCTGCTTTTGAATATGCTATCTAGCTTGATTTAGCTTTTCTGCCAAGAAGCAAGCATCTCTTAATTTCATGGCTGCAGTCAGCATCTGCAGTAATTTTGGAGCCCAAGAAAATGAAGTCTGTCACTGTTTCCATTGTTTCCCCACCTATTTGCATAAAGTGATGGAACCAGATGACATGATCTTAGTTTTTTGAATGTTGAGTTTTAAGCCAGCTTTTCCACTCCCCTCTTTCACATTCATCAAGAGGCTCTTTAGTTTCTCTTTGCTTTCTGACAGAAGGGTGGTGTCGGCTGCATAACTGAGGTTATTGATATTTCTTCCTACAATCTTGATTCTAGCTTGTGCTTCATCCAGTCCAGAAATTAACATGATGTACTCTGCATATAAGTTAAATAAGCAAGGTGAAAATATACAGCCTTGACATACTCTTTTCCCAATTTGGAACCAGTCCTTTGTTTCATGTCCTGTTCTAACTGTTGCTTCTTGACCTGCATACAAATTTTTCAGGAGGCAGGTAAGGTGGTCTAGTATTCCCATCTCTTTAAGAATTTTCCACAGTTTGTTGTGATCCACACTCTTTAGCATAGTCAATGAAGCAGAAGTAGATGTTTTTCTGGAATTCTCTTGCTTTTTCTATGGTCCAATGGATGTTGGCAATTTGATCTCTGGTTCTCCTTCCTTTTCTAAATCTAGCTGGAATATCTGGAAGTTCTCAGATCATGGTTGAAGACTAGCTTGGAGAATTTTTGAGTGTTACATTGCTAGGCTAGCATGTGATATGCGTGCAATTGTGGAGTAGTTTGAACATTCTTTGGCATTGGCTTTCTTTGGGATTGGAATGAAAGGTGACCTTTTCCAGTCCTATGGCCACTGCTGAGTTTTCCAAATTTGTCAACATATTGAGTGCAGTACTTTCACAGCATCATCTTTTAGCATTTGAAATAGCTCAACTGGAATTCCATCACCTCCACCAGCTTTGTTCTTAGTGATGCTTCCTAAGTCCCATTTGACTTCGCACTCCAGGATGTCTGGCTCTAGGTGAGTGATCACACCATCGTGGTTATCTGGGTCATGAAGATATTTTTTGTATAGCTCTTCTGTGTATTCTTGCTACCTCTTCTTAGTATCTTCTGCTTCTGTTAGGTCCATACCATTTCTGTCCTTTACTGTACCCATCTTTGCATGAAATATTCCCTTGGTATCTCTGACTTTCTTGAAGAGATCTATAGTCTTTCCCATTCTATTGTTTTCCTCTATTTCTTTGCACTGATCACTTAGTAAGGCTTTCTTATCTCTCCTTGTTATTCTTTGGAACTCTGCATTCAAATGGGTATGTCTTTCCTTTTTTCCTTTGTCTTTCATTTCTCTTCTTTTCTCAGCTATTGTCAAGGCCTCCTCAGACAACCATTTTGCCTTTTTGCATTTCTTTTTCTTGGGCATGGTCTTGATCACTGCTTCCTGTAAAATGTCATGAACCTCAATCCATAGTTCTTCAGGCACTCTGTCTATTAGATCTAATCCCTTGAATCTATCTGTCACTTCCACTGTCTAATTGTAAGCAATTTTATTTAGGTCATACCTGAATGGTCTAGTGGTTTTCTCTACTTTCTTCAATTTAAGTCTGAATTTTGCAATAAGGAGTTCATGATTTGAGCCACAGTCAGCTCCCAGTCTTATTTTTGCTGGTTGTATAGAGCTTCTCCATTTTTGGCTGCAAAGAATATAATCAATCTGATTTCAGCGTTGACCATCTGGTGATGTCCATGTGGAGAGTCATCTCTTGTGTTATTGCAAGAAGGTGTTTGCCATGACCAGTGTATTCTCTTGGCAAAACTCGGTTGGCCTTTGCCCTGCTTCATTCTGTACTCCAAGGCCGAACTTGCCTGTTATTCCAGGTATCTCTTGACTTTCTATTTTTGCATTCTAGTACGCTATGATGAAAAGGATATCTTTTTTTGGTGTTCCTTAAGGAAACACAATTATTTCCTGATCCAGATATATTCAGCCACAAGCCATTGGCTTTGTCTTCACTCTGTTTTTGCCCCGTTTTTAAATTTTTATGTATATGTTGAATGTTATGCCTGTGCTAAGTGCTGTATGATCATGGCACAATCTTATTTTATGCTTGCAGAAACCCCACTAACTAGGTTTCCTTATCCTCATTTAACATATGAGAAACTTGAAGTTCTAGATAAGCAATACGTTTTGCCAAAAATCACAGGGCTCAGATATAGAACATTGGCCTAAGATCTCAGATTCCAAAAGTTATGCTGTTACTCTCTACATTCTATTACTTCCATCTGCCAGATCTGTAGATAGTGGGCATTGACTTTTTATTCATAATATTCACCCCTGACATTATGTTACCCTTCCACTTATGGCCAGAAGACCTTCATACCATAAATACTTAATCTATTTATGCTTCATCTATAAAAATGGGTATTATTTTAGCACCTACCTTAGAAGAAAATTATGGAAATTAAGAGAGTTAATCTATGTAAAAGAATCAGAACCGTGCTTGACCAGTTGTAAGCATCAGATAAGGGTTGATAATCATTATTAGCAGGCTTCTCTTGTGGCTCAGCTGGTAAAGAATCCATCTGCAATGTGGGACACCTGGGTTCGATCCCTGGGTTGGGAAGATCCTCTGGAGAAGGGAAAGGCTACCCACTCCAGTACAGGAATGGCAGTGGTAGTAATGACAACAGTAGTAATAGTTGTAGTGGCTCATTTATTTATTTAGGGATTTATTATCTGTCTCCTTCACTACAACATAAGCTCCTTAAAGGCAGAAATTTTGGTTAGTTTACTGTGCATTCTCCTTGTCAAGAACAGTGCTGAGGGACTTCCCTAGCAGTCCAGTGGTTAAGAGTCCTGCTTCCAATGCAGGGGGCACAGGCTCAATCTCTGGTTGGGGAGCTAAAATCCTATATGCCGTGTGGCAGGGCCAAAAAATTAAAACTAGTGTAGAGCACACAGTAAAGCCTTAATAATCATTTGTTAAATGCATGAATACATAAATGACGTCAAGCCTTCAAATTCCTTTTTCTGTGACTTTCGGGATATGAGAGCTAAAATTCACAAGTGGGTGCACACAGCCTCCATATTCAAAGTTTCACATCCCTGGTCTAATGTCCCCATTTGTCCCAAACCCCCATATGCCCAGAGAGAAAGTGAATACCACTTATAATCTTTTCCCTGAATCATGTTGATGGCCTTCCCTCCTGATATCTACTTCCCAGAGACCCTGAGGACAGCTGAGTCATCTTCACTCCCTTCATTCTGTCCTCTCCTCTCCATCCCGTAAAAATGAAACTTCCCCTTAATTGTATTGCCCTAAAGCCTCCTTCTTGGTAGGTGGCATCTAATTACTCTTGCCAACTAACATGCTGTTCAAAGTGTTCTAGCATCCTTTTCATTCTAAGTTCTAAAAACCCTGATCTCATGTGACTGTATGGTTGTTTCAGTTTGCTGTATGTGTGATGATATTAGTTTATCAAAAAATATACTAATAATTGCCCCCTATCTGGTAATGAAGAAGGTAAAGAAGAAGGGAAAACCTTCATCCAATGGAGGATCTTTAGTGGTAAAACAAGGCTAACTTCTTGGGGAAAAAGTGTGCTGATGGAGCCTCGAAAAATCCCTGGTGAGCATATTGGTTGGCCAAAAAGTTCACATTAAGATCTTACAGAAAGACTCATACTAAATTTTAAAACCCATATGTACTTCTTGGCCAACTCAATAGCTTGTTTTCGCTTCCTGGAAGTAGGACTGCGGCTCTCTCATCCAAGCAGTTTCTTCTCTTGACTGTGTTAGAAACACAAGCTTCATTCCCAACTGGGTAAATCTGGAATTTCACTTCCTTCTCTCCTTTGCAAATAGCAGAGCTTCCTGAGAGAAACCACGCATGAAGACAGAAAAGAAGAACAAATAAAGAGCAGGAGAGGACAAGACATGAGTGCAGGGCGCAGCAGCAGGAGAGAAAGGGCAGGCCAGGCTCAAGGGAAGTGGGAGAACAAGAGAGACAGCAGCAAAGAGGAAAAAAGGAGAAAATGCAAGGGAAAAGCAGAGAGCAGGAGAATGGACATAGCAAGAAGAGGATGAAATGAAGAGGACACGCCAGATGCTGGAGAGCACCCAGCAGAGAGAGGAGGGTAAAGAGAAAGACAGGATGCAAATGCATTAAGATGTGGAGGAGCCAGCTGCCAGTGGCCTAGGTGAGAAACGCTTGATAGTAAATAAACTGTGCATTGTTCACCTATAATTCTGATGGCTTATACTATTTATGATACATCTAGGTGTTCCATTTAATCTTATTAAGTTGCAGTGCTTTTTAGTTAAGGTGGGATCTGGCTGAAGGGAAGAATGTAGTTGGAGAAAAGAGAAGCATTGCCAGCATACTGTATGAAATACAGGAGACAATCTCTTCGGTTCTCTACTTTCTTGACACCACTTTCTTTGCAGCAAGTCTCCTGTTATCCTCCCCTGATGTGCGAATTGCACATCTTTCATTCTGGTCACCTCATGCTTTATTCTGAAACAACAGCATCTAAAATCTGTGCTTCTAACCTAAGTATCTATTGACAGATGAATGGATAAAGAAGGTGTGGTACATATACACACAATGGAATATTACTCAGTCATTAGAAGGAATAAAATACTGCCATTTGCCATAACAGGGATGGATCCAGAGATTATCATACGAAGTCAAGTAAGTCAGAGAAACACAGATATCATATTATGTCGTTTACGTGTGGAATCTAAAAAAACGATACAAATGAACTTACAAACTGAAATCAACTCACAGACACAGAAAACAACTTATGGTTATCAAAGAGGAAAGATAGGGAAGGATAAATTATGAGTTTTGGATTAGCATATGCACACTGCTATATATAAAATATTATAGGTAAGCAATAATGACCCCACTGTATAGCACAGGGACCTATACTCAATATCTCTCAATAGGTTGTAATGGAAGAGAATCTGTAAAAGAATATATATATTATAATAAGCTATAATGGAAAGGAATCTGTAAAATTGTACATACATATATATATGTATATACACACATATATATACACACATATATGAATCAACGTTTCCCAGGTGGCTCAGTGGTAAGGAATCTGCCTGCCAAAGAGACGTGGGTTCAATTGCTGGTTTGGGAAGATCCCCTGGAGCAGAAAATGGCAACCCACTCAAGTATTCTTCCTTGGAAAATTCCACAGACAGAGGAGCCTGGCGGGCTACAGCCCATGGGATTGTAAAGAGTCAGATATGACTAATCGACTGAGCACAGCACATATAACTGAATCACCTTGCAGTATACCTGAAACTAACACAACATTGTAAATTAACTACATTTCAATTTAAAAAAAAAATCTATGCTTGTTAGTGTAATAACTGATTTCTAATAGCTCAGGGTCCTCAAGGACTTTTGACCTGATGTTGCCAATTGGGTTGGGGCAGTCTCTCCAGAAGGGCCAGATTCAATCCAATGCAGCTTTCGGTTGTCCTCCCACGTCCCCAAATATTGCTTTAAAGCTACTGACATCAGCTGAACTATTACACATGCTTGCTCCTTTCTAGTGTTGATGAGGACTTGGGCAGACGATGCATTTTTAACTTCAATATAAGTCCTGGGCTGAATGAATCACAAGCTAGAATCAAGATTACCAGGAGAAATATCAACAACCTCAGATATGCAGATGATACCACACTAATGGCAGAAAGCAAAAAGGAACAATAGAGCCTCTTGATGAAAGTGAAAGAGGAGGGTGAAAAAGCTGGTTTAAAACTCAACATTCAAAAAACAAAGATCATGGCATCTGGTTCCATCATTTCATGGCAAACAGATGGCAAAAAAGTAGAAAGAGTGGCAGGTTTTATTTTCTTGGGCCCCAAAATCACTGCAGATGATGACTGCAGCCAGAAATCAAAAGATGCCTGCTCCTTGGAAGAAAAGCTATGACAAACCTAGACAGTGTATTAAAAACCAGAGACATCACTTTGTTGACAAAGGTCTATATAGTGAAAGCTATGGTTTTTCTAGTAGTCATATATGAATGTGAGAGTTGGACCATAAAGAAGGCTGAGTGCAGAAGAATTGACGTTTTTTAACTATGGTGCGAGAGAAGACTCTTGAGAATTCCTTGGAAAACAAGGAGTTCAAACCAGTCAATCCTAAAGGAAATAAACCCTGAGTATTCATTAGAAGGACTGACGCTGAAGCTGAAGCTCCAATACTTTGGCCACCTGATGCAAAGAGCCAACTCATTAGAAAAGACCCTGATGCTGGGAGAGATTGAGGGCAGAAGGAGAAGGGGATGACAGAGGATGAGATGGTTGGATGGCGTCACTGATTCAATGGACATAAGTTTGAGCAAACTCCGGGAGATGATGAAGGACAGGGAAGCCTAGCACACTGCAGTCCATGGGGTGGCAAAGAGTTGGACATGACTTCACAACTGAACAACAACACTAAGTGATCAGATAATTGTGAATTATGATTGATTAGGATTTGGTGGTTGTCTTCTGACAGCCAAACCTGCTTGTAGCTTTCAGAATTCATGCTCAATGATGGCATTAAACACTAAGAGCCTCTCATCACAAAAGGACACCATGTACATGATTATCTTTCCAATGGTTAGATCAGCCCATGTCAATGTCATGTTTAATATTTAAATATGCTCTATTGTCATTTGTATCTGTTTACTCAGTGGTCATCTGCAGAACCAATATGATTAAAAAAACGGAGCTTGTAGGGCAAAAAAATGTATTGAAAATCATTGACTTGGGCAGACTAGTGAGTCTGCTCAAACACCTGTCTTACCCCCTCCCACCATCTGTGCGGTCACTTCACCCTCCAGCCTGACGACTCACCCCTGCAATTATCCTGTCAAGAGGAGAGTGAGTGCAGCTCAGGTGGATTTAATAAGTGTTTAATATGGCCAGCTGAGTTTCGTGTTGATTTTCTTTAAGTAAGTGTTTGTCTTCTTCCTGAAAATCTGTCTATATGTCTATGCTTAATTTGGTTGATGAGCCCATTGGAAGCAAGAGCCAGGTTCTGTGTTTTGTAAAGAGACTAGATCAAACAAGCAGAGGACAGACTGTCCAGAGCTGTAAGTGGAAAGAGAATGATGCATCATTCACAGGTTACAGTGAAGTTAAAAGGAAAGGTTACTATTTTAATGCATTCTTAATTCTTTCAGTCAAATTCTCCACATAACAATCACCTATAAATAGTTAGAAAGGAGAGGGAAGGAGCTGATATGTAATCCTGATCTACTCTCTATCAGGTGTGATGCTAGAGAGTATATTCATTTTCTAAGAAAATTTTCACAGTGAATATTTTAAGATAAGGGACCACAGGGGCTGAGAGTTGAAATATCTTGGGATATAAGCCTAAGTCTGTTTGCTTCAAAAACATGTATTCTTTCCTCCAAATGGTCTTATCACTTATCTGATGATAGCACATCATCTGAATGATTCAACCCTCGAAGGGTCTCACCTCACCATGCGTGATATATGATGCTATATTTTCTGTAGAAGGCAAAACAATAGTGATAAAAAATGGAAATAATCTACCCAACTACCTAGCCATGTCATTAGAGCTCAAAGGAATTGCATGGCCATAATTGCTCTATTTCCATTCATTCATGTTTTCTTCACCAAAAACATTTTGATTGCCAGCTACGTGCCAGGCCCTGGGATAGACATTTGAGATAGAGTGATAAACAAGATGGAAATGTTCAGCAGAGGACAGCATAGCCTGTCAACCTCTGGATTCTGAAGGGGTATATGGCTCCTAGAGGCCTGCCTCAGAAGATGAGAAGTTAAGTACAAATAGCTGCTGCTTCTTTGAAATAATTTATGAGATTTAAAGAAGGCAGCAGGATCAGTAATGTTTCTATTTAGTCAGGCTTAAAATATTTATTTTATTAGATAGACTTTAACCATGATATTTCATAAATATGAGATAAGTCATTAAAGGAAAAGTTTGCGGTTGATTATCTGAATTCATCAATGAGCATACCCCACCGAGTACCTTTGTATTTTGCAGAGGTATTGAGAAAAGGCGTCATAGGCCTTCCATTTCAATGTACAGCATCTCAGTACTGAGCCAAGAAGTTCCTATTTAAATAGTAAGGTACTTAGAATCAATCATTCAGCATCATGAACAAGTCAGAAGTCATTCCCAGAGGAAAATATAACCCCTTCCCTGGTTTCTGAACCACGAGTAGGGAGTGGCATTCATTTACTCCTCATCTTAGTGAGGTCAATCAAAAAATCCATAAGAGATACACTGAGTATGTCACATCAATCTTTGTGCTGTTTGGATGAAATGAGCTTTGTGTTGTTCTCGAATTAGACAGTCTTCGTGCATAATTTGCCCCTTACATAGAACAGCTGCTGGCTTTTACAATGCTTTCAACCCAGTGCTGAGTGCGCCCATTGTTGGTACTACTGTGAGCATTCAGTCAGTTCTGTGATGTATGCATCACTTGATTTGATGATAAAACATAAAAAAAGCATTACCTAGAGAAAAGCATGGTACATTGATCTTCATCTAAAAAAAATAACTTTGAAGTCATTATACTAAAAGGCTATTATACTGGAAAGCTATTTTATTTTTTAATTAATCTTTAAAATTTTAACATTAAATATTATTCTGTGACTATTTACGAAAAAGAAGAGACAGCGCATTTCTCATCCGTATGTTCGGAGAGGCAACTGAATCATGAGCATGGGTCTCATGGATAAACAGGGACTCAGGAAATCATGAATTTAACTCCAAAGCTTTACTTAACACACTGTCTACTTTTGCCAACTATAAAATTGGAAGGGAAGATCATCAACAAGCACTAACTGAAGCACTTTTAGATGAAAATTGTTACCACATATATACAAACTGTAGTTCTCAGAGTACAGTTCTAACTTTAAACACCATCATGATTTGAAGCCACTAATTGGAAGTCTTTTAGTAGCTTCTGTTTATGATGGTTCACGTATTTGAGAAGTGGGAAAGCTTGGGAGGCATCTCATATAATCATTACAAGCAGTAGTCTATGCCACCTGGTATTTTGTGAGTGTATATATTTCTCATCTCTAATTGGAATCATTGTTTTACAAATAACTGAGGAAAGGAGAAAGCTGCAAAGCCACAGTGAGTTAGATAAGGATAAGATATAAATAGCTCGTCAATTGATAAACTTCATCCTTAATCCCACCCAGCTACAAAGAGAAGTGGAAACTTGATAAATCATATTTTAGATGATAAAGGGCAAGAAAAACTATGTCATAAGCACAATTATATTTTTTTTTCAAATTATACAGGTAAAATTTGGCTAAGAGGATATATTCACATTTTCACTGTGAATGTTCACCATTCTTGTTAAATCGGCTTTCCTAGACTATTCTACATGCTGTGGTCTACAAGCTGTTCTACCATGCTTTTTCAGACTGTTCCACACATACTGGAGCTGTGTGTTCAGAAGTGATGTACTTTGAAGAACTGCTTTGGGAGTTAGAGATTATTTACCTCTGCCTTATGCATATTTGTACTTATGTGTGGATATGTGTACACGTACACAAGCACACACAAACATATGAAACAGAACTCATTAAACAGAGTCCTTTTATCAACAGCATTTGATTGAATTCAGCTTGTTGTCTGAGCATAATTGTTTTATTCAATTCAGCTAGTTTTGTCAAGTTAATTTGATTATGTAGACTCAATTTATATTCAAGACCTTTAATTTATTCATTCTGTTTCATGAGGCAGACCTTGTAAAATTAAATTAAAAAATGATCATAAAGGATTCTCTACATTAATTCTCTATATCTAGGAAAAAGCATACCATTCATCATAAAAATAAATAAATTATTTTTTTAAACACCTAGCAAAAGTTATTCTAGGAACCACAGGTCTTAGTTTTCTTAGTAGCATCAACTTTACAGATAACTGCCTTGTGACTTATTCCATTTGTAGAAATGTAGGAGCATCCACATAAAAATACACACAGAAAAATTTCCCATCAAGAATCCTTACACAAAAGTCAGTCAGTAATATAGAAAATTTTAGCTTATGAGTAATCTCTAAATGCAATTTAATGATTGGTATAACATAGCCACCACTGAAATACATGGACTAAAAAAAAGCCTTCAAATAAATGTTAAAAAGGAGCAAAGAAAATTATATTAACAAATGTATTTAAAAGATCTCAAACATGATTTTTCCATACCTTCAAATGATATATTGAGATGGAAGGAAGGAAGGGAGAGAGAGAAAGAAAGAAAGATTATACTTCTTCCATGAAAATAATGGACCACAGTTACACTGACTACTTAGAGGGAAGACTGACACTCCATATTAACATAATGATATTGAATGTTCTTTCTGTCATTTTTACGAGATGTTTTGGCATTTAACATTGATATCTTTTGAGACTTTCCCTGGAGGATATTGAAATTATCATAGGTAGCTGCAACACTTTTACTATTCAGGCCAACCTATTTTTTTTAAGCCATATTGTTCTTTAGAAATTGTTTTTGTTCTCTAAGCTAAAAGGAAAAGAAAAAGAAAGTCAATGTTGAGATGAGTTCATTGCAGTGTGTGAAGACTGGGAAAATATTGTATTTGCATAATTTTATGTTGATAACATTGTACATGGGTCCTGCCACAGAGATTGTTAAAAAAAAGCTGAGTTGGATGACTGAAAAAGAATGGAAAGCATCTATTCAAAGTCATTGAAGAATTTGAAGAATTCATTAAAGATTTCCCACTAAAGAAATTCAGAGAAAAAAAAGGAAATTTGTCCAATATTATGGAAATGAAGCATATATAATTGGTGCCTACGTGATAGTGTGTTTCCCACTCTTTCTTCCATTTTGCTGTGACATACACAAGGTTTTGTCACAGGGAGCCACAAAGGAAAAATCACTTAAATGCACAAACAAACACTCATGTTCATAGGGGAAGGACTTTCAGCATTTGCATCAGTCAATCCATCTTAGAAGAGGTTTCAATTTGTAAGATGGGTTATCAGCAAGGCATAAGTTGAGTGAGGAAGCAGGGAGCCTGTTAGGGACATTTTTATGAGTTCTAATGGCACCCCACTCCAGTACTCTTGCCTGGAAAATCCCACGGTGGAGGAGCCTGGTAGGCTACAGTCCATGGGGTCACTAAGAGTCGGACACGACTGAGCGACTTCACTTTCACTTTTCCCTTTCATGCACTGGAGAAGGAAATGGCAACCCACTCCAGTATTCTTGCCTGGAGAATCCCAGGGACGGCGGAGCCTGGTGGGCTGCCATCTATGGGGTCGCACAGAGTCGGACACGACTGAAGCGACTTAGCAGCAGCAAGATTTATAAGGAGAGTTATTTTTAAAAAATCAGGTGGGCCACTGTCTGATTTTCAACTAAGAACTGAAACTGGTTTATCCACATATTCAAAAATTATTACTGAACACCTTCTGCATGCCTGATATCATTGTATCTATGTGCCAGACACCCCTACACATGCAGAGGGGAAAAACCAATAACTGACGTGTTTTCTCAAATGGACACATCTTAGGAAGATAAATAAAAGCAAGAACCACAAACAATAGCAAGTGTTATGAACTGTATGTTTGTGTCCGCCCCTAAATTCATGTTAAAACCCTAATCCCCAGTGTGATGGTATTTGGAAGTAGGGCCTTTGGGAGGTGATTAGCATTAGATGAGGTCATGAGCAAAGAACCCTCCTAATAGAATTCGTATCCTTATCAGAAGAGCCCAGAAAGCTTGTTTTCTGTCCCCCATGTGAGGCCACTGCAGGACAGCAGCCAGGAAGCCCTCCCCAAGAACCTGACCATGCTGGCACCCTGCACTGGAGAATTTCCAGACCTCAGAACTGAGAAATAAAGGTCTGCTGTTTAAGCCACCCACATTATGACATTTTGTTACAGCAGCCCAAGCAGACTAAGAGAGCAAGAGAGGTACTTTCAGGAGAGACAGGTAGGAGGTGGATTTCAGCAGTAAGATAACACTGCCTTGAGATGGTCATTAAGGCCTTTATATTAGGACAGTTTATTTCTATCTATAATTTTTAAAAAGCAGTAACTGATTAATACCAAAGCAGATCAATAAGCTAGATGGGACTAAAGCAGTATAGATCATGTGTCTCAATGATGAAATGGTGAAGAGAATCAGGCCTGCATTCTACTTCTGCTTAGCCACTGTGCAGCTTAACACATGGCTTCAATTTCCCAACCCATCTGGGCCTTGGGAACCT
Source organism: Giraffa tippelskirchi (assembly GCF_054371585.1). NCBI lineage: Eukaryota > Metazoa > Chordata > Mammalia > Artiodactyla > Giraffidae > Giraffa > Giraffa tippelskirchi. Next base: position 56,650,672 of record NC_137285.1, read on the forward strand.
CATCTGTACAGCCACAGACCAAAATACTTTCAGATTCTCCCTATAATTATTCTGAATCCTGCAGACACCTCAAATATGTGCTATGGTCTGGGATGAAGAGGTTTGGCTTAGCCCTAACAATGGCTCACCGAAAATCTATTTCCATTCCTAGAGAAAATAACTCACTACATGTTCTATCATGCCTGAATTATTAAATATGAAACAGAGAACCCTCAACTTTTCTTGCAGGTATGAGTTAAGGAGACCACAAAACCCAGTTTGCCAGGCTGTGCTTTATAATAGCTTCTAAGTTACTTGCCTTATTTTTATAAGTGATTTTTTTTTAAAGCTTGTTTTAGAGATTATGCTCTCAGCTCTAAATAGGAGCAGATCCATTTAAAAAAAACACCATGTTCTGATATACATTTATTTTTTCAAACTTCATGTTGAATCTCAGACCCAAATCAGAAGAGAAAAATTCCTCTTTACTCCAAGTTTAATACAGGGCAGATTTTCCATGAGCCAAGTCTTCAAATATCTGCTTGACTCAGGGAGACCTTTCTCAGTTATCTGTCAGTATTGCTCAGATTCCAACAAATGTCTGAGATCAGACTCATTCTGAGCCAAGCCAAGCTTCTTAACTTGTCCAGTGTATTCTTTGTGGAAATACGACTGCAGTTTAGGGAGGATTCAAAGACACGCTTAAGATGAATGGTACATATAATCATATTTACCATAGAAATATAATTATATCAATATGATAAGCATTTTGAAGTATATGATGGCAGACACTGAAGTCTGAACAAGATAACTGAGACACATTTTCCCTGAATGTAAGCATATTTATTTGCCTTTTTTTTTTTAATACATGTCTGTCTTTTAAAAACCTCCCTCGGGTTTATCCTTCTAAAGCTTTCACCTGGTCTGCTTGTTTCCACTGAGATGAGGTCCCTAGGGTTTGCAAACACTGGATGTGTCTTCAAGGGCTGCAACATCTGTAAGGATTCAGAGTTCAGTATCTCAGGAAGGAATAAATACAGAACCAGAAGAACTTGTCTGGAACTAAGACCTTCTTTAGGGATAATGAAAATCACCTATGTTATTAGTGTTTGGGTTTCAAAGCAGAATGCTTTTTAAGTGCTTGCTTTCAAGTTTTCTCCCTCCTCGTAGCTGTAGCACTTTGTGAGGGCTTGGCTTCTTTCCTAAATAGAAATTATTTGTATGCCCAGAAATACATCACGGAATCTCATGAATGCAGAGAGATATTTTCAGATCATTCAGTTGCATCCTTTCTTACCACCCTTTACACCCTTGGAACTTTAGAAGAGGGCTCATTAGTGCCTAAAACTAACAAACCTATCAGAGCTTCCTCTCTCTTCTTAGCGAATTAGAGAGGGTTTTAAAAAGATCATCATTTTTGTGTTATTTCTCACTTCTAGGAGTTTGAAATTGCAGCTGTCTGCTCCACACCCTTCTTATAAATTCTGTGTTCTAACACAGAAGGACCCTTGCCCTTGCCATGACTTTTGTCCTTGATCCCCACTTTCTTTTTTTTTCCTGGCATGCCTCAAGTTTCTCTCAAGAGTCATTCATTGCATTTCTGACTGGATTTCCTTGGTTGTTGGGCTCATTAAGTCCTGGCCTGCATTGGCTTTTCCCAGCCAGCTCTTCCCCTCAGCTCTTATTCACCGCTCATCCGCCTGAGCCCCAAGCAACAACCAGGGGGCGGGGGATGGGGAGCTCTTTCTCCATCTCAGGCTGCCTCCCACCCCATTCTTCCTTCCCACAACTCCACCCTCAAGTTCAAGGCCAGCTTGAAACTTTTTGAGCAACTTTCAAAAGCTCCTGGGCCTCCTCTCTCTCTCTGTCTCCGCCATAAGGGGCGGTCGGAATGGAGCCAGTTCACATCTTTTGGAGTTGAGATGGGCAGCAAGAGCCTTGGGTTCTGCCTGCTGGAAGATTCCTGCTTCCTTATGGTGGAGATCCTGTGCTCTTCCGAGACTCTCTAGTGGGGCTGTCACTCTCTGCCAGGTTCAGAGGGTTTTTTTTTTTTTATTGTCTCTGTCAGTTAGCAGCCCAAGGTTACTGCCAGCTCTCTGTCAGGGCTTTGATTTTTGTCAGCTATGGCCAGGTCCTGTTAGTTATCTGCTATCTTTTCGGCTTTGTTCAGCCTGAGCTCCCCTTGTCTACTAATTAGCTCTTTGGAGATTTCCCTTTAAAAACCCACTATCACAGAGGACAGGAACCGTTCAAAAGTTTTGTGCTTCATAGAAATTCCATCTTCATCCATATTGCGTACAGCCATATTTTTAAAATTAAAACTGGCAGGTCAGGCCAATTTAAGGTATAGAAGTAACATCGTCTCTAAAGAGAGACCTTCGGGTTCTTGATCAGGTATGGAGATGAGTGACAGAGAAAGGAAAGGGGTTTACATCAAAAAAAACACTGAGGGGTACAAATTAAAAAGGAACGATCACTCTGGATAACATATTCACATTTTCTTTATCTTCTGGTGTGCAAATATTGTGCTAGCTGAATATAAAAGTAGCACAACTTTAGGTTACAAAAAATAAAAAAATAAAAAAACCACACTGTAATAACATCAAGAGTGGTCTTACATCAAGGAGGGCCCTGAGGATGTCTTTGTTGTCAACTTCAGAAGAAAAGAGAGGAACAGAAGAGGGAACTGGCAGAAGGAATAGATGCCAAAGAGAACTCAAAGGATTAGGTCCGGGTGAGGTGATCGGTATTCGAAAACAGTCTGCCTTCTGGCTCTGATCTAAGGAAATAGGCTGGCAGCCAAGCCAGAGGGCATAGCCGCACAAACACACCTTCAGCACACTGCTTGAGGGTTGCCTCAGTGCCTTAGAAATTGTGCTGGCAATTAGAAGGCTCTGTAAGAGCAATAGGCAAAAAACTTGATTTCTCGATAAAACTCTGCTGTTTACATAATTCCTAACCTGGTTGTCCCCTCCACACAAACATACCTTTTATTTTTCCCTTGTTTGCTTTTTTTTGTAGGCTCCCTTCTTTTGCTAGGCTCCTGAGTCCATTTTCCTTCTGCTAACTTCGTGCTGTTGTAGGTTGCGCTTACATTGCATTTACACACTGTTAATGCCTGCAAGATGAAAGTAAAAACCTTTGAATATATTAATGCTATAACACAGATGTCTTACTTTTTACTCTCTCTCTTTTTTTTTTTAGCAAGTTGATGCGGCTAATAATGATGCAGATTGTGCTGGATGGATGTGCAGATGAAACAGGGGAATACAGATTAAATAAAAATTTCTTCAAAGCTTACGTTTGCTTCATAATTTAACTTCTGGGCTTGTCTCAGTGGTAGTAGGTGTGGACCAGGCATCACAACATTGTTCTAAAACATCTTGGCATCAGAGAACCACAAGCCGCCAAACAGCACTGCTGCACTTCTTCGAAGCCAGAGGAAACTAATCATAAAGAAAATAAAGACTGTCAGCAGCTCCGTACACAGGGACCTGACACAGATGCTAATAATGTGGGAGCTGAGAGACTCAGGGACAGAGATTCTGGCCTTAAGAAGTAATCTGCTCATATTCTGAACTTGCCTTTTTGTAGCTCTGTTCAATGCATCTGCAGCCTGATGTTGAATGAGGTGTGTGCCAGAGGTGGTCACACACTCACTCTGGAAACATCCAGGGAATGACTCAATGCATCATTGGGCTCTCTTAAACAATGAATAAAAGTAGCGTATTGATGACATAAGGCCTTGGAGAAGGTACAGTCAATTTCTCTTTCATGTATCTGTTCATTTAAGGAGGGTTTGTCAGTATGCCACTCTGTGTTAGGGATCTTGCTAGGTCCCCAGGATGTAAGGTCAGGTGAGACACAACCCCTTCCCTGAAGGAACTCATAGTCCAGTGGAAGCAGAAAACCTGTACTATCATCTTTTAAAGGAATGAAGAAATGCCGTGGGTTCTCCCGGGAAGGAATAGCACTGTCTGCCAGGCCAAATGGGGCAAGATTGCATCTGAGTTCTGCATCTTTAATGTGTGAGGAGAAAGGTACCCGCTGGACAGACGAGAAGGAGAAGCAGGTGTTGAGACCTGGAGTCACGGATGAGCAGGACGTCAGCACGGCCAGAGCTTAGGCTGTATTTGGGGGAGGCTGAGCTAGGGGAACCGCATGATGGGCACTAAGACTATTAATTGAATCAGGCTCCACCAGGCCTCCTCCATGGAACTGAGGTTTTTAGAATTTACACCGCAGGCAACCGAAAGCCAACCGAAAGCTTCGCCAAAGGAAAAGGGTGACACAATCTGATGTCTTTTCTGTGCTGATTAATGGCTGAAAGGGAGGACATGTCCTCTAGAAGAGACTGTGAGGGACATGTGCAATTCTCCAGACTGTGATGACCATAGTCAGCTGAAGAAAAGAGGCTGGATTCAAAGTACACCATGGAGGAACTTAGAGGAGCAGAACTGAGCATCAGCTCAAAATCTCTATCCATGACCACCTTGTGCCCAGTCCCTCCTGGATGATCTCACAGCTATCTTGCAGTTCCAAGGGAACTTGCTGGGAATTCCAAGCTCCTTTCCAGGTAAAACGCACCCGGTGCATAAGAGTCTAATAAGACACATGAAAGAAGCTCATTCGTCTTTCCTCTTACACTGTGAGCTTTGTGAACACAGACGGCAGCTATGCCTTATCTCCTCCGTTAGCTCAGACAGCATCTAAATAGAGCACTGAAGAGAACATAAACTTTATGTTGTTTTCCTGAATGAATGACTCAAAATGAGTGACAAAACTGAATGCAACACCTCCCCCGCCCCAGATTGTGAAAAAAGCACTGTGTTTGCTTAAAGTAGTTGCTGGATTGTAAAATGTATTTACTTTTTTAATTTTGAGAGAAGGGAAGTAGTCAATTTATTGTAAACAGTTAAAAAACGCTACCCTCTGGTGCTTTTTTTGGAAATGAGTCTCCATCTCTTTGCAGAAATAAAACTAAGTGTATATTATTTAGGTGGTCACCTAGAATGTTGATTTCTTGGCTTCTCATGTGACACATGCCGAGCAGGTATATGTGGTTACATGGAAGATGCGCTTCAAGGAATGACTATCCAGGCCTGGGCTTTTTGGACGAGTGATGATATAAGAGAAGAGATTCATTGCCTTCTGCTGATGTTACTAAAGAAACACTAGGTGGGTGTGGCTGACAGGGACTGTTGGGTAGGTTGGGCACTGCACCAGGACACTTTGCCAAGGGGCAAGTGAAATCGAGAAGTTGTGTCTGTCTTGAGGGGGACTTTTTCTTAATCATACCTAAGAGCTGGATGGGAGAATGGGATCCTGGATTCGAGTTAAAATGACTAGAATGAATGGAAAAGGGTATTGCTGGGACCAGTTTCACAGACAAAGACCCAATCATATCTATGCCCTCCTCCCCAGTCTGTATCATGTCCTTTCAAAGTATCTTTCCCCCTATTTTTTCTCAGTGGTTTTTGAGCTTCTTTTCAGCCCTGATGTTTGGACCTTCTCTCACACTCAACTTGGCTGGTACAGCTTTAAAGGGACCTAAAAAGAAACTGAAGCACAAAGTCTTTAAACACGATTGACACCGCCATCTGTCAGGCGCCAAGGGCATCTGGGAGAGATGTGCTCCATGCTCATCTGGCCAACTGGTCGACTGCGGGACCCTAATAATTACATTATTGAAGCCAGAGCACCAGCCACTGGATGAAACTTCAGACATTACTTATGGATGAAATGAGGTCAGAAGAGGTCAGAAAAAGACAAGAGATGAGCTGGCCATGACAGCTGTCCAAGCTGCCCTAGAGATGAAGCTCACAACACTGGAGCCAGAACTGCATTTTCTCTTGGAGAGGAGGTTCTGGCCACCAGAATCGCTGCTGCTGTGGTGTTTCAACCCCGCGGCAAGTCTCCCAGGCAAAGCAACTCTCCTGGAGGAGGATGCAGCAAAAGCCAGCAAACACTGCTTCTGAAATGTGGAAAGCATTAACCTCATGTTTCTGCTTGTCTAGTGAGCTTTACTGCCAGGCTGGGAGCTCCATGAGAGGAGCTATTAGCATTGTGGTAAATCCTTAAGCAACTCTCCGAATGAAAGCTTGCGCACAGGCGTGAATGAACAGACGACTTGATGACTGCAAAACTCAGAGTTGAGGAGTGAGCTTTTTCAGGACAAATCTCATGGAAGAAAAAACATTTTAAGTCTATGTTTCTTTGGTTGTACAGTCAAATAAAAAGGTCTGCCCTGTGAGTGATAGTTTACTGTTGTTTACCTAATTTTCTAGAGGAGAAATGTAGTTAGAAGTTGACTTGGGGAATTGTAACAGGATTTACTCTATCTTAAATATGAAGCCACAAACAAAACCTTAAAGCAAAATCATTCTGGCCTTTTATGAATGGCCCCTCATCTAGGGCCAGAAATAAAAAAAGGGAATAGATCTAGATACTTATATTTACCCTTCATAAAATTTCTAGTTTCTTGCACAAGAAAGTAGCATATTGACTTGAGAATTGGTGACTTCATTAAGTTTCGCAAAGCACCTTTTTCATTTCACCTGAATGCTGTCCCAATGATAGCCACTACTTAGAAAGAAATACAAAAATAATACACACATTCTTTGTGAAAAATACTAAGTAATAGTAACCTCAAGAAGCCAAAGATTAAAAACAACAGAGGTCCCATTTCCAAGTACACTAAATCAGTCCAATTTTGAGTTAACGCTGCAAAAACATGTCTAGAGCTTTACACTTGTAAACATAATGAGATGAAGAATTTTTCTTTCTGAAGAAGCAAAAACTGCATTTCTAAACTGCAAGCCCTTGCAGCACATTGTTCTATGCCAAATGCAGCTTCCTTCTGTTGCACTTTATGTTAATGCTATTCTTTCCACAAATGAAAGTTTCATTTAAAAAAAAGAAAAGGTACAGGAATATGTAGATGGTGTGGTAGTGATGGCAGGGAGGAATAGTGATAGTTTATGTGGTTTGGGAATTCTCTTCTATGTCACCATCCTTCCCCATCCTGTGTGTAGCAAAATAATTGGCTAACATAATTAAATATGAATCCACATAACTTTAGACTCTGAACGCAGGATCAGTCCTTTGATAGGTTAAAAGAGCGCTTCATCCAGCCCCGCATTCCGAAAGCAAAGTGGGAAACCTATACTGCCTTTGATTTGTGAAAAGACGCATCTGCTGTAAATAAGAAGCACCTACTTGACATTTCCTTAGAAAGACATCTGAAACCTTAGAATTTATCGCAAATGCAGTGGGGGCATTATAGTACATTACAGTCCTTCCGTCCCAGTTTTCCCCACCAGCATTCATATGTTCTTTTTTTTTTTTAATATGTATAATCCCCAAGCTTATTAGCACTAAAATTTTTTTAAAAATATTATGTCTTATAAACATATTTTTAGTGAATGAAATATATGTAACATTTTTCATTTTAACTTTTTTAACTTTTTATTTTAAATTAGAGTATAGCCAATTAACAATGTGATAGTTTCAGGTATATAGCAAAGGGATTCAGCCTTAAATATATAGGTAACCATTCTCCCCCAAACTTCCCTCCCATCCAGGCTGCTGTATAGCATTGAGCAGAATTCCCTGTGCTATACAGTTTGGGATCGACATGTACACATTGCTATATTTAAAATGCATATGTTTTGAAGAGGAAAGTTTTCAGCTGATTTGGGAGATGGCAGTACCGTTAGAACTAAAGTAAAAGAAACAAACAAAAACCCATCATGTAATAGTGATCAGCAGTTAGAAAATAATTCAATAATATTTACTAAAGATTTGTGATGGGCAGAGCTCATTACCAGGCACCGTGAAAAAGTATAAATCAAATAGCAAATATAGTTCCTTTTCCTCAAAAGGCCTAAAGTCAAATGGAAGAATCATATATAAACAAATGCATGTGAACCTTAAAAAAAATCAGAGCATGCAAAACCAAATTACAAGTGAATGCACACGAATTTGTGCAAAGGCACCTCACTGGCAGGCTGAATTCATATGAGACAGCCTCAAAACTTAGGCTGTCAGGCGCAGAAACACAGCTGGATGACAATACTGTCCACAACAGAAACTTAGTCATTTTCTGTCAGAGCATTTATTTATTATGAGATAAGGGAGTAGCTCCATATGGTTTGATAATATGATAAAAATTTAATAAAATGAATCCAATAATTGATTTACACATTCTTCTGTTGATTGTTCTCAACGGACTATGGTTTAGCTATTTTAATATTATATTTATTTTAATATATATTTATTGCTTTAGCTAAAAAGGAAGTAGACTTTTAACTTGTCGTATTTAAATAATGTACCAGAAATATGATATTTTTTAGGTTATTTGGAGGGAAATGTGACATATCTCTATGCTAATGTTGGGATTTTTAAATTTATGAGGCAAGGAATAAGAAAGTACTTAAACAGATTTGCCCCGTTATATTAAGACTGTTACACAGAGACTGTCATCTTAATTTTATTATAATCTAAACATTTAGAATTTGGTTAGGATGTGGAAAGAAGAAAGCATCTGGTTCTAAGAAATAATTTCTCATAGAAAATTCTAATATTTAGAACCAAATATCATAAGCATTCAGAAGGAATAAGCAGAAGGTCTATCTGAGTACAGAAAGACTGGCTGCTACTTTTGATAAAGATTTAATCTGTAAGACAATGATGACACAACTGTATACGCGGTAGGATTACAGGCAGGATTGTGAGTACCCTGAGAAGTTATTGATCACTATATTTGAGTTAAGAAATTAGTGAGACAAGTTAATTTCTAACAGGATTCTCTATGTCTGACTAACTGTACTTATAGCTGTATAAGTGACTGGTCAAATGAGTTACTCACAGTTGTGAGATTTGTGAGTTATTTTAAGAAGGGATGTGCTTAGATTTATAATAAAGGCATTATTTCAAATTCATCTCTGCCATAAATGACCAGTTTATTTGTAATCTTCTTTAACATTCTGATATGTAGTCTACGGGAATTTTTTTTTTTTTTTTTTTTAGTCTATGGGAATTTTATATGAAGTAATATGCACCCAGAAGAATCAAAAACAGAGAATGAAGTGATCAATAAAGCCCAGGTAAAACCGTCATATATAATTTGTCTATTTATTTAAATTCTGTTCATCAGCAAGTCCAATTAATTGTGATATTTCTGTTAATAGTTTAACAATAATAATAATAAAAATTGGTATTCAGAATTATAAATCTGGCATCCTTGAAATATCTTCTGAATCATTAGTTTGGGAGATAGCATACATGTCTTTTGTTTGTTGACACATACTAATTCATACCAAATCATTATCTAAAAAAAAGGGTGGGAAGTTTGCAGTGGTATACCATAAACACACATATACACACACAAGATCTCTAAAATAAAAATATATTAGGACTCCCATGGTGGTTCAGTGTTTAAGATGCCGCATTTCCAATGCAGGAGATGCAGGTTCAAACCCTGGTTGGGGAACTACAGATCCTACATACCTTGCAGTGCAGCAATAAACAATCAAAACCTGTTATTCAGTGCAGAAGAAATAACAAACTGATTTTTTAAAAATCTTCTATGAAACTGTGAGAACTGTAGAGAAACATGACAAGTGCCACTGGAATGTGGTGGAACAGAGAGGTCCCTGGACATGGAGACAGGAAAGCCAGTTCTAGGAGCAGGAACAGCAATTTGTACATTTCAGTTTCCCTGTCTGTACAAAGCGGAAGCCCTTGACCACTCAGGGCTGACCTTCCCGTGTTCCAATCATGAGGGACAGAGATAAATCTTTCTCTGGCACATCCCACACATCCTGTATATAGAAAAGAGGCTGAACATCTTAAAACCAAGCTGAACATCAATGATAAATTCACGGGGGCATTGCTTAGTGAGTGGCCTTCAAAGAAGCCAAAAAGCAGAAATTCTGAGGTTGCAGTACTGAGTCAGTTCCTCAGATCATGCTATCTTCATCATTTCATCTGCACCAAAAGCAACATTCGCTGTAAACTCATGTATGAAAGATGCATTTTGTGTTAACTAACTTGGAACATGTTAATATGCTACTTTTATAAGTCAAAATTTATTTGCTCTCACATTTATAAATCCTGACTCATAACACATTTTTCACCCTCAACTAGACATTTCTGTTAGATGATCAGTTCTAAAAATATGTAACTTTTCAATTTTTTTAGAAGCTACGTTAATTATCTTCCAAAAATATTGCAAGGTGATGGAGGCAAGGGAAGAAGGGACCCTTTTTCATTTTCATAAAACTGGTGAGACAGAACAGTTTGCAGCTTCCCTCCTGCTTGACAGGTGTTTGCATTGGGCAGAGTAAGAATTCCACACAGCCCAGTAACCACCAGGGAGCCGTGATGCAGAGTTTGAAATATTGGGGAAGTTGGGTTCCAGCTGGGAACGTTGCACCTTTAATTTCTCATGGTTGAATACGAACGGGGTGAAAAACCATAATTAGAAATTATACGGGATACAAAAAAAGCAACTTCTGTGTCATAAAAGCAACGTGGGTTCTACCTGGTCCCTTCTGGGCTGAGTAAGCTGTTTGATCAGCTTCTCTCAGTCTCTGTGGATGTCCTTATATGAGTCTAATTGAAGGACTCCTGTTCTCTTTTTATTTTTGCTCTATGAAAAATGTATCGGAGATGTCTTATAATGAACTTTGATATGGTGAAATGATAATAATGTCCTAATTATATATAAAAATGTAATTACACTTGCTTCTATTACAGAAAAACTCCCTTTATAATGAAGTGTTATGTTGGAAAAAGATTTTCATTATATAGGCGGACTCCTTTACTTGTTAATTTGAGCTCTGATTCATCACTTTAATATTAAAAAAGTTCTTTGTAAGTTACTTTTGATGTGTCTCATTTATGGTTCATTTCACTTCCTGGGCACCACCAGGAGCCCACATCCAAACTTCTTTGAAAGACACTTAAAAATACATCTTTCAAAAGAAATTCTTCTTTTAGATGGTGGAACAGCGGTAATCAAGAAAAACATTACTGACCTTCTCATTTACCTGAGCTCTGAAAACTTTTATTTTGAAATTTGAAAACAAAAAGATATGTGGCTTTTCAGATGTTTAAAAACCTGTGCATGCCTGAGATTGTAACAGGTAGACTATTGAAAGATTGGTTTTAGCCAAAAAGCAATTACATAGGTAAAGTCATGGCGCTCACACAATATGGCTCCTTTTCTACTCTTTTTGGATTTGCTCAGGACATCATTCCACCAAATCAAGTGCAAAACTGAGAAGGGCAACAAATCCTTTTTCTTCGCTCTTTATAGCAAACCAGTCAAAGTCTTGGTAGGAAAATAATTCGATGCTTAAAATTAGTTTTGAAATATTCAGTTATTCAACTGAATCTGTCCACCATCACAGGAGATAAATATTTCATCATTAGCATCAGAAAAAAAAAAAGAGATTAAGCTATAAATTGTCAGAATCAACAAGAAAACGTAACTGGCTAAAGAAGACATTCAACAGGGTGGCAAGAGAAATCAAAAATTAACCTACAACTACCACCAAGTACTATGCTTATTTCAGGACATTCACTTTTAGATTTTAAGTGAGATTAATTCATTAAAAACAATTTATTTTTAGAGCAGTGGGTCCATTGAAGGGAGACTATGATTTAAATAGGTCTGACTTTTATAACATCGGAATCCTTATCTTTGTTTATTTTTCTATAATTTCTAAGTAGAATGGGAATCTTGAAAACTCTAGAGAATTCCCAACTTGTTTAAAAACCTCTTCCTGAATTCGATGACTTGAGGAATTTCACTATAACTTTAGTTCCGAGACTTTAAGGGAGTCATACTTGATTCCTCTTGATTCTTCTCTTTCCACTGACCCAGCATTCAGTCTTTTTAGTAAATCCTCTTGACTCTGCCTGCAACGCAGGAGACCTGGGTTCAATTCCTGGGTCAGGAAGATCCCCTGAAGTAGGAAATGCATACTCACTCCAGTATTCTTGCCTGGAAAATTGCATGGACAGAGGAACCTGGTGGGCTACAGTCCACGGGGTTGCAAGGAATCAGACACAACTGAACGACTAACACTTGACTACCTCCCAAACATCATCTCATCCCTCAGTCTAAACTATGGTCATGGCTCACTCAGATCCCTGCAATGGCTTTCTGCTTCCTCTCCAATCTATTCTTCATTAATCAGTTAATGACCTTGTAAATCACAAAGTAAACCCTTCCATCTCCAGGAATATGTCCTTCCCATGGTTTCCCTGAGCACTCAGAGTGAACTCAAGCTCCTTTCATGGCACAAGATGCTAGCCGTGATCTGATTCTTACACCTGCCTCCAACCTTACTGCCTGCCACTCCCCCATCAACTCTCAACAACTCTTAACACACTTTCAATCTCTTAAAAATATTGTGCTCTGTTCTCTCTGCCTAAATGAGCCTTCCCAAACAATCTATGGTTTGTTCCTTTCATGCCAGTTTCACTGCTACTGGACGTGCCTGTGGCTGCCTGTCTGAGCGAAGCTGTTCTCTTGCCCAGCACCCTAGTTCCCTTTTCATTCTTCCCGCTTTAATTGTCCCTCAGGTATTTGAGTGAGGTTTTCCCATTTCTGTATCCTTCATAACATGTGGTTTTCAAGAAGAAGAGTCACTCTAAGCCCAAAACCACATCTACTCCCCCACCTCCTGCCTCCAAGAATCGAAGCTTTCCCCTTCTCCCAAATTTACCAAACATTTGCACCTCACCAGACTCTGCGAATATGCTGCTCTCTGCCTGGATGGCTCCCTCACAGTCTGCAAACTGAAGACTTTCAAAATCTCACCTTTGTATTCTTTTGGGGGGCACGTACCACGTGGCTTCTGGAATCTTAGCTCCCCAACCAGGGACTGAAGCTGGGCCTTTGGCAGCAGTGAGAGTACAGAGTCCTAACCACTGGAAAACCAGGGAATTCCCTTTTCTGTCTTTCAAGGCTCCACTCAAATGCCCTCTCATCTCAGAAGCCTTCTTTGATTCCCATACTCAGAATTAATTTCTCCTTGAGTTTCAGGATCACTTTATTTATAGAATTAATACCATCTTGGTTTGGGCTTCCCTAGTGGCTCAGATCATAAAGAATCTGCCTGCAATGCAGGAGACCCAGGTTTGATCCCTGGGTTGGGAAGATCCCCTGGAGAAAGAAATGGCAACCCACTCCAGTATTCTTGCCTTGAGAATCCTATGGACAGAGGAGTCCATGGGGTTGCAAAGAGTCGGACACAACTGAGCAACTAACACACAGACAGACACATCTTCATTTGAACCAAAGTTAGTTATACACAGATTTGTCACCTTCATAACCACACCTCTGATGGTTTGGGGTATTTTTCTCAGTAAGAGTTTTCTAAATTTTCAACATCGATTTTATGTTTCATCTCCTTTCAACAAATAAATTGTATAACTTAGTAGACAAAGGATGTTTCCACTTACTAAACAAAACTGGTAAAGTCAATGGTTTTCTCTATCAGAATTTTCATTAAAATGTCTCAAGTCTTTGCTATTTGAGACTTCAACCATAAGCAGGTTAATTGTAAAGCAATTCAAATGTCATTTGACAAATAATGGCAACTTAAGGAGAACAATTATATTTTTACCTTTACATTTTTGCTTTTCTCTGGGTAAAAATGGAGAACAAAAATTTGTCAACAGTCTTTGCTACTGTGGATGGTATATCATAGGACTATAAACATGATGAGGTCTCACTTACAACATGGGTTCATAAGTCCTAAGATGATATATGGTGCTTAATAATAGCAAAAGGAAGACATAGCCAAGAAAACCCATTAATTTTTAAAAACTATTTTATACAACTAATTCTGGGAATGATTTTGGTAAAAGGCAAATATGACTAGATGACCTACTTTCATTCCTACACAAAAGAATATTTATAATAAGTAATAACAAATTAAACTCAAAAGATCAGGGATTTAGAATTGACCAAGTCCTTCTTGGCTCATTGAACATTTTGAGATTTTCATTTCTCTACTTGTAAGATCTTTCAAGTTGTCTCATTTTAAACATTAAAAGGATGAAAGAATGTATATATGGATCATCTCTGAAAATAACTTTTCAAGAGTATTATTAGTATCGAAAAAATTCTTTTCAAAGTACTTCTTTAAAAAAAAAAATCTTACCAATGTCTTCTTTCCTAGTAAACATGTTCATTCTGTCAGTATTTGAATACAAAAGGTAAAATCTAAGGCACCACATGTGGTGTTTCTGAAAGAATTATATTCTGTTGCATATAACAATTCAGTATAAATTGAATTGGATGGAGTAAAATAGAGGTTTATTTTTCTTTTATGGGGCTAGGCACTCATAGGCTAATATGGAGGCGCCCTAATCAACATGTAGTTTGCTTCTAGTTTGTGCTCCGCTATTGTTAATCACAGTTTTTATTCTCAAGATTGATACATGGCCCCATATGGCGGCTGGAGCTCCGGCTTAACTCCTGAATTCCAGGCAAGAAAAAAAGAGGAAGGGAAGGACGGTCAAAAGGTCATGTTTTCTAGCTGAGTCAATTCCCTTAAAAAGATTGCCCAGAAATCCTACCCAACTTATTAATATCTTCTGCTTGTACCTCATTAACCATCCTTACCAAAAGAGGCCAGGAAATATAATCTTTTATTTAGACGTGCTACTATTTTTAAAAATCAAGACTTTGTTACTAATGAATGAGAGAAGAATAAACATTACAGGATGTGATAAAGTCACATCCTGTAATGATGTAATGACATGTACTTGAGGATAAATATTTTCAACCTTATCCTGTTCACTCACTCTGCTCCCAACATAACAGCTTTCTGGTAGGACCTGTAGAATTCCTACAACTGCTTTCCTTCTCCATGAAAAGTCTGTCATCTGACTTCTTTCATGGCTGGTCCCTTCTCACATGGGTAAAATGCCACCTCCTCTGTGAGACTGTCCTCACAACTCTTGTCTGTAGGAACCTCCTTCCCTAATCCTGTTATGCGCTCCATGAAACTCTGCTACATCTTCCAAAGCACTTAACACAGTCAGTATTCCTGCCTTTATATATTTTTACTAGTTTATTTGTATATCCATAAAGAGAGTGTTCCCTGGGTGGGGACACTCCTGGAGAAGGACATGGCAGTCCACTCCTGTATTCTTGCCTGGAGAATCCCATGGACAGAGGAGCCTGGGCTACAGTCCATGGGGTTGCAAAGAGTCGGACACGACTGAGCGACTAAGCACAGCAGAAAGAGAGTGTGAACCCCATAAGAGCAGAGGTTGGCCCTCATCACTGTTGTTTTCCCAGAACCCAGTCTCATGCCTCATGCATTGTAGTGTCCAATAAATCCTTGTTAAACAAAGGTGGGCGGGGGAAGAACTAAGAAACTGTTATTCAACAAATAAATGAAAACATCACTTTGCCAATATTTTTCTTTGGTGTGACCAGTGAAACCTCAAATTCTCTCTTGCAGTTCTGATTGGTTTGAGTCATGAGAATCAGGCTTCATATATGACAACACCAGCAGTTCAGTTGGCTAGAATCTTTCTGCTGAGCCTAGGAGTTTCTCTCCTTTGGCGTGACATGATAGGAAAGTTGGATTCGTCTTCAAGATTGGCTATGAAAGTCTCCAGGTGTGAGAAATGCCCCATGGAACACATGATCTTCTCCAAGTGATTCTCACAGGAACCTAATCAGACCACCCAGGTATCTTTGTTCCATTAATGTATCAGAGGGAAGTCCCATGGCTCAGATGGTAAAGAATCTGCCTGCAATGCAGGAGACCTGGGTTCAATCCCTGGGTCAGGAAGTTCCCCTGGAGAAGGGAACAGCAACCCACTCCAGTATTCTTGCCTGGAGAATCCCATGGACAGAAGAGCCTGGTGGGCTACAGTCCATGGGGTTGCAAGGAGGACAACTGAGAGACGAACACTTTAACACTTAAAATCCATCAGAAGTTTATGGAGAGAAGTGATTCTCAAGCTTGCCTTCGACTTAGTATTTTACCTGGCATTCTTATGATGTCCATGGAAGTACAGAAGAAATATTCAATACACACAATGAAAGAAAAGGAATATGAGAGGGTAAGAAGGAGGGAGAAGGAAAAAAAGAAGAGAAAAAGAAAGAGAGAGAGAAAATATGAAATTAGACCCTTTAGTTGCAGAGAACTTTTCATAATGGCAGTCTGAGTCCCAGTCTTTGGAGAATTGCTGGAAGACATTTTAGCATCTCATTCTTCAAGGAGCTCATTAGGGGAATGAAAAGCCCATGATGAAGGGGCAGTGCCATGTTTGAAGAGCCAGGGGTTCCTGTTATCCTGAATTATTAAGTAGTCAATATTCAGTGGACCACTGCTTGCTCGCCTGTCTTCAGCAGGTGGTGGCCCTCTGCCTTTCTCTGGAAAGCAGCTGCTTCAGCCCAGCCTCCCCAGAGCCTGCAACAGCCATTTGTTTCAAGTTAAGACAGACACTGTCATTATTTTGTGCAGAACTTCACAGCAATGCTTCCTACTAAATGCTTGAACCATCTGAGTAACACCAGGCAGACTGCTGGCTTCATTAATAATGCATCCATGCTTATCAATAGGTTTAGACAACTGGTATTTAGAAGCGTCTTCACAAGAAGTGGGGTGGATCTTTTTTCTCACACCAGTTAGCTTCATTCTGTCAGTTCCTTGATGTTGACATTACATCCAACTGTGCTCTGAAAACCAAAGGTGTTAAAACTGTGTCTGGGCTGTTCTCTCTTGCTTTGGAGTGCTTCTTGATGAATTTGAGACATAGTGGTTGGCTTTCCCCTTTTTCTGCCCTTCCTTTCAACTGTATGCTAAAGGAAAAAATATTTCTGATCACTTCACTTTAAACCTTATGACAGGAAGGCTCCTCATACTCAATTAATTTGGGCTGGTTCTTGTTGACACTCTGCTCCAGTCTTGGTATATTTCAGTAGACTACAGTATCACTGATCTCTGTGAGGTGTATCTTGTCCATGGAAAGTTACACAATTATTTTTAATAGTCACAAAAGAAGCCATGTACATTGTAAACCTTTGGATTTGAATACATTTCAAATGGCTACTGCAAAATTCAATGTACTGATTTGTCCCTTGCCAGGAAGCAATGTTAAAATAATGAAAGTACTCTGAGATCCCATAGGGCAGGGGAGTCACCTCCAGGATCTAATGCCTGATGATCTGAGGAGGAGCTGATGTAATAGCAATAGGAAAAAAGTGCACGCTAAATATAATGCGCACGGTTGTGTATATATTAATATGTCAATGCTAATCTCTCAGTTTGTCCCACCAGGTAGCAGGAAGCTGCTGTATAGCACAGGGAGCTTAGCTTTGTGCTCTGTGATGACCTAGAGGGATGGGGTCGGGCAGGGTGGGAGGGAGGCTCACGAGGGAGAGGTGTATGTATGCACATGGCTGGTTCGTGCTTTTGCACAGCAGAAATGAATACAACATTGTAAAATAATTATATTCCAATTTTAAAAATGTAATATACTTGATTCATCCTGAAATCATCCCCACCCCTGATCCGCAGAAAGATTATCTCCCATGAAACTGGTCCCTGGTACCAAAAAGGTTGGGTACTGCTGCTTCAGGGCATCAGTGACAGAAAAAAAAGCCAAGAAAATACAACCAAAACATTATTTTTTAGTGCTGGAATATGGAACATACCAATGTGGCAATTTCTTTTCAAATAATGATTTTTCCAGATTTCCTTTGTAAAACTCACCTACCATTGTTGCTTATCAAAATGTATAGGTATTCCAGTGAAGTTGATAGGGCTGGTATCAGAGTCCTAATTTTAATGGAGAAATTATCCATAAGGAAGCTTAAGGATTTTGCCTAGAACCATACATACAGAAGTACAATACAGATCTTCCTTGATTTAAAATGGGGTTATATTCTGATAAACCCATCGTAAATTGAAAATATTGTAAGTTGAAAATGCATTGAATATGCCTAACTTACTGAATATCATAGTATAGCCTCACCTATATTCAAGTCCTCAGAACACTATATTAGCCTACACTTGGGCAAGATCATCTAATGCAAGGCCTATTTTATAATAAAATATTGCACATTTCATGTAATCTATTGAATATTGTATTGAAAGTGAAAAACAGAATAGTTGTCAGTGTATCAGCTGTTTAACCATCAGTTCAGTTCAGTTCAGTTGCTCAGTCATGTCCGACTCCTTGCGACCCCATGGACTACAACACGCCAGGCCTCCCTGTCCATCACCAACTCCCGGAGTTTACTCAAACTCATGTTCATTGAGTTGGTGATGCCATCCAACCATCTCATCCTCTGTCATCCCCTTCTCCTCCCACCTAAAATCTTTCCCAGTATCAGGATCTTCTCAAATGAGTCAGTTCTTTGCATCAGGTGGCCAAAGTATTGGAGTTTCAACTTCAGCTTCAGTCCTTCCAATGAATATTCAGGACTGATTTCCTTTAGGATGGACTGGTTAGATCTCCTTGCAGTCCAAGGGACTCTCAAGAGTCTTCTCCAACACCACAGTTCAAAAGCATCAATTCTTCTGCACTCAGCTTTCTTTAGAGTCCAACTCTCACATCCATACATGACCACTGGAAAAACCATAACTTTGACAAAAGGACCTTTATTGGCAAAGTAATGTCTCTGCTTTTGAATATGCTGTCTGGGTTGGTCATAACTTTTCTTCCAAGGAGCAAGCTCCTTTTAATTTAATGGCTGCAGTCACCATCTGCAGTGATTTTGGAGCCCCCCAAAATAAAGTCTGTCACTGTTTCCATTGTTTCCCCATCTATTTGCCATGAAATGATGGGACTAGATGCCTGATCTTAGTTTTCTGAATGCTGAGATTTAAGCCAACTTTTTCACTCTCCTCTTTCACTTTCATCAAGAGACTCTTTAGTTCTTCGCTTTCTGCCATAAGGGTGGTGTCATCTGCATATCTGAGGTTATTGATATTTCTCCTGGCAATCTTGATTCCAGCTTGTGCTTCCTCCAGTCCAGCATTTCTCATGATGGTATGATGATCATACCATATCCTACCATATATCACTAGCCTAGGAAAAGATCAAAAGTCAAAAGGTGAATACAGATTCTGCTAAATATATATCACTTTTGCACCATCATAAAGTCAAAAAATTGCAAGTTGAATCATCTAAGTTGGGGATCATCTGTATACATAAAATGACATACATATAGATACATATATATGCATATAGGTAATATGAATGTAGAATTCAAATTGCATGTATACCTATTCATTAAAAATTCTTTGCTATGCTGTATTTTTCCTTGTAAGAAATGAAACAGGTTGTAGGCAGAATAACATGACCCCAAAATATCCTTGTCCTATCCCAAGAGCTGGTGAATGGAATGTGTTATGTTACAGGCAAGGGGAAATTAAGGTTGCAGATGGAACTAAGGTTGCTAATCAGCTAGAAATCATTCTGGATTATCCAGGTAGGCCAACATAATCACAGTGATTCATAAAAGGGGGATGGAGAGGCAGAAGAATCAGAACCATAGAGACAGTGTTAGGAGAAAGACTCAACCAGTCCTTTCTGGCTTTAACAATGGAGTGGAGCCACTAGCCAAGGAATGCAGGCAGCCTCTAGAAGATAGGAAAGGCAAGAAAACTGATTCTCCCCTAGAATTCTACTGATACCTTCTTTTTAGCCCCATGAGATCACTTCAAACTTCTGGTCTTGAACTGTAAGATGACAGCATAAGATGATAAATTTGGGGGGGTTTTTAAAGCCACTAAATCTGTGGTAACTTATTATAGCAGTAACAGAAAACTAATATAATGCCATTTATGCAATCTCTAGAAAAAGCATAAAAATGATAAAAATTGAAATAAACAAGCTTAAGGTAAACAATGTCAATCAAAATGACCAAGAAAATGCCTACTTTCCTACACTACTGGCAGTACAGCATTTCTTGAGGACAACTCAGCACTATTTACTGAAAACAGTTAAAAAATTTACCATATTTCTCAATGAAGAAACTGTGCTTATCAGTATTTTTTTATAATGAAAAGACTGCAATTTCATATATATATGCAAGCATGTGAATTTTTTGAAGCATGATTTGAAACAGTGAACAGGAAAAAACCCAAAATATGTAACAGTGTGGGGTTAATTAAAATAAATTATGGTATATGTGTATATTATTAGCCAATGAAAATAATACTCTAGGAGAATATCCAATAACATAGAATGATCTCATAATGTACTATAAAAAAAGTTTACAAAATAGTACTATTTCTTTTATGTAGAACATATACATTTATACACATTTAAATGTATTTGTAAGACTAGAGTAAAAGAAAAATAATAACAGTGATCATTTCTGGGTATAATTACATTTTCTTTTTCAGTATTTTCCAAAATGAAAATGTACCATTTCCATATTCAAAAAAAGCACACAACAAACTCTATTTTAAAAACTGCCTTAGAGAATTGCCTTTCCCTAGTTCAAAATAGGGGAGCTTGAGACCTCTTCCCTCCCTAAGCACACATATCTTTTGCTCTAAAATAAATGACTGTTACATTATCTAAAGTAGTCAGAACTCCGAGCTGAAAGTATCATATATGTGGAGAGAAGTCAATTGAGACAGGTCACATACCATCTACCACAGACAGTCTGAATTTAACCCAAAGTAGGGAAGATGCCTGAGGCTTGTTTGTTCATAAGACAAAGCAGGAGCTTTGGAAGCCAATGAGTAGGTCCGAGAAAAATTGCTCATTTGGCACTGTCTGGTGTTCTTTTCAGGTTTTGCAGAGTATCAATGTGAACCAGCCACAGAAGACTCATCAGACAGAGGGAAAAAGCTTTTCTGGCTTAACTGAATGCTTTCCCTTGCTTTAGAAATCTCTGACGCCCTTGTCAATTGATTTGTGATTTCCTAGCACCCAATATATTTCTGGCTCACAGATAGGCAAGGGCATAAGGCTTTTTGTTTATTTTAAACTATCTAATACATTAAAATCGTTATGTTTTGGATGGGTTTTTAAATTTTCAAATGTTTGTTTGATCCATAGCAAAATATTCTAATATTTAGAATTTAAAATTCCAAAGGCATTGAAACAAATTTACATTTTATTGTAAATTTCAGGATTTCAGTGTTGTCATAATGGAATTCTAGTAAGCTAGGTTCACTTCTTACAGTTTTAGACAAAGTTTTAAAAAGAGAGAAATTTTTAATGATACCTTACTGCTTTTTCCAATGGGGGACAGAACTCAAGAATGTATCACAATTTAACAACTGACATTTTAACTCTGTCTATATGGTTTTTCATAAATTAGCATAATTTATTCTCCCAATTTTACCTCCTTTTTCCTGACAGGAATTTAAGTTCTTCTCCAACAGAAGAATCTGGAATACATAGTCTCTGTCATACCGCTTGCATAGCTGAATAAATATATATTATATAAAATAACACAAGAGATTTGTTTCCTGTTTGGGAAAATTCCTTGAGTGAGGAAATTAGGTTTTAACTTAATCCAAGAGGATGGCCTGGAGGAGAGAGTAGTAAACCAACAAATAATCAGATTGTTCCAGATGGGAGTAAAATCGACGGAAAAAGAACCAAAAAAGAACCAAAAAAGACAGCAGCATGTTAAGAAGCTGGATCTGACAAAGAAATGGCTGGAGGAAGACTGACAGAGGTCAGGTGCTCGAAAAGACTATTAGAAACAGAACCTCTTACTAACCAGCAGAAAAGCATTTGCCTACTTTAATATAAGCCATATAAGCCCTCTCTGTGGCTCAAACTCATCAGTAAGTTGACATTAAGGCTGGATGAGATGGAGGTTTGAGCCAATTTTTCTTGAATCACAAAAGCCTGGATGACCTGTGCTAATCTCTAGATTGTATACAGTTTTATGGGGTCATAGAATTCTCAGATAATTTTTGCAAATCTTATGTAGATTTGGAGATTTTTATCAAGATTTTTATTAAGTGTCTAATGTATGCCCAAAATACCAGAGTCATTTATTCATTGGGAACTTGCAATCTCATGTGAGGTGATAAAGCATGCATACACAAAAGTTATAAGTGAACCAGAACTCATCATGTGTGTGTCAATACATACAATGGAACTTTTAAACTAATATAATGAAGTCAAAAATTGTGCTGTGTAAAGAAAACAGGAGAAGTTGTAGAAGTTGTAGAGAAGTTGACAGTAAAAACTGTCAACTTAGTAAACTCCCTCCTATTGCCACAGATATCTGTCATCAGACTATGGTAAAAGCCTTCTGGCTCCCTATGTTAAGTGCTCTTATCACTAAAATTCATTGTTTAGCTTACAATTAGATTAATTATAATGAAGCAGAGTTCTGTCTGGCAGTGTCTGGCACAGGATAGCGTCTCAAGAGACAATTGTTAAATGACCTAACCAATCAGTGATTCTTTTCCATCCTACACAAAAATGTCAGTTTCTCATTATTTTCTTTTTCATCTTTCTAACATTTCATCTCATTGTCTCATTAAAGGTGTATTGCTTATTATGTGTCTATGTTCTAGCTTCATTCCTATTATTATATCTTACTCTGTGCTCTTCCTTCCCTTGGTGTACCATATTCCCCATTCCAGAAGTTTTCAAAACCTTTCCCAAGAATCAATAACTCTTTCTTTCTGAACACCCAAGCAAGGAATAATCTCTTCCTCCTAACTTTCATATATATATGTACTCACCTTTCTATATCACTAGTTAATGTTTACTTAATATGAAAATAATCTACACCCACAATATCTGCCAACTGCATAGTGTAAAGGTCGAGTACTTTGATGCAGACAACAGAATCCACTCCAACTAGCTTACACAGAATGGCATCTATTACAGATTATTATACAATTTACAGAATTACTGGGAGGACCAGGGAATCAAGCCTAGATCATTTACATCCAAGGAGCAATGCAGCCAAAAGAACTGTTTGGCTCCACCAAAGGAACTGTTTGTATAGCAATTCCATTTCTACTGCCTCCTCTCAGTTCATGGCGCCTACCAGGAAAAAAACACAGAGTCTAAAATTTCAGATGCCTTGGGAAAACCAAATGCTTCCACCACAACATTCAATCTCCCCGCACATGACCCCAAACTCATGTCACCTACTTCCATTTTCAAAGTTTCAAGTGGGGGAGTGTTAATTTAGTGAAAGTTAGTGCCTACATGGAATTCTAGCTACAAGGGAACCTGAAAAGTGTTATTTCTAGGTATCCATCCTCTGTAATACCGAAAGGCATGAACTGGGACAGAGAAGATTTATCCAATCTACAATATCTACCACGCCGAGTAGGCATACTGAGAACATAACTCATGTCTTGTTCAGCTTTGTGTTTCCCATTTCCCCACAGGCAGTGCTCAATGACTATGCATAGAATGAATGAGTGTATGAATGAATGTATATTACAAGTACAGTATGCAAAATAGGGGCAAAAGAGAGTTAAGAAAATGGACCCAGAGTTAGTAAAACCTCAACGTTTCATCAAACTACCAATCTTTGGCTTAGCCAGTAAAGAATCTGCCTGCAATGTGGGAGACACAAGAGATGCACGTTTGATCCTTGGATTGGCAAGATCGCCTGGAGGAGGAAACAGCAACTCACTCCAGTATTCTTGCCTGGGAAATCCCATGGATAGAGGAGCCTGGTGGACTACAGTCCATAAGGTCGTAAAGAGATGGACATGACTGAGTGACTGAGCACACACACATACACCAACCTTTAAAATAAATTCTATTTACTGAAAACTATAAAAGTGGCAGAGAAAGAGGATCCTCATCACCAACCATCTACTTTTTCTTTCACCACTGATGAAAACTTGCTTGGATGTTCTTAATGAAAGCAAAATAGCAAATTGCTATTTTGAACAAATTGCTCTTTCTGCCTCCAAAAATAAAAAAAAAATGTGTTTTTAAGAAAGTTTACAGACCAAAGAATTAAACCTTAAACAATTGATTATATTAATTTATGTAATATATAGTAGATTTATAAATCACTGAAATTAGTTATTTCGTCTATTCAAAATCTGTCTGAAAGAACCATTATCAAGGGTCTATTTAATTTCATTTACAAGTTATTAACAGATTTTGATAACATTCTTAAAAGGTTACCTTCTAAGAAAAAATCCAAGAAATTAAAATTGGGTGTTTTGTATTAAAGATAATTTAGACATAAATTATTAACAATTAAAGGTGAGTTAAAAATCAATGATGTTAACAACATTTAGATAGCTCACTTCACTGATAAAACTACCAAGGCTATCATAGGTCAAAGTCACTTCATGTCCTAGTCATAATGTTGGCCATTGAATATTGCCATCCCCAAGTTCACAACTTTCAACAAGCTTTATCCCTTCTGCCTTCCGTAATGAGTTCATGGCTGCCTATCACTCTAACACCAGGATTGTTAAGAGATTCAAAAGCAGCTTCAAGGGTCACATCTAATGGAAATAAAGGTGGATAAAAAATCTCCCATTCTACCAAACACAAATGAAATATTTCAAGAAACTGTAAAAATATATTTTTGCTTAGTGACATATTGCTTTGTTAGAGAAGAGAGAGGTAAGATGATTGTTTTTCCAAGCTCCATGGTAATTCATAGTAGTAAAAAGGATTCTGGAAGAAAGGAAGCTAGCTTAATATCCACTTGCACAAACATTTACCTAAAGCCCCTAAAACTCTATATAATCTTCAGAGTTTTCCTTTTAATTTTCTCAAAACTCTATAAACAGACTACCAGTGGAAACTGATATTCAGGGAAGATATGAGATGCAGCTATGATTCTAAAGAAAATAGAAAACATTACACAACTTACTTCATCTGAGAAATCCTGTGGCACTGGAAATTAAGAAAATACACCTATACAAAAGGACCAGCTTCCTCCTTACACACCACAGGTTAGCGTGCAGTCTGTTTTTTTGTTGTTACCTTGGTTTAATTTTGTAAAAAAGCTGGTGTTTGGGATACAGTACACAGGCATACACACACACACACACACACACTGTGGACATTTAAGATCGTCCTGCATACACACACACACACACACACACACACACACACACACTGTGGACATTTAAGATCGTCCTGCAACGTCCATGTGGAGTTACGGAGTTCAACAGTGATCCTCTTCTGTTAAAAGTTACAGGACCAGAGTCAGGAGGGTTAGTTGCTTCCTAATCACCTGATGTGTTTAAAAGAGCCAATGGGAGGCTGCCTTGTAGAGGCAGAGACAGAAGGCAGAAGATGGGGAGTTCCTCTGGAGGGGCCTACATTGGGAGTAGTAAAATGCAGGAATTCAAAGTTTATCTGACTCTTTTGTGCTCAGTCACAGGAAAGATCCTCCCACCCACGACCTGCTCACTCCTCAGTTAAATGCTTGCTCTTTGGCAGTGGAGAACTAGCTCTCCGCTCCAGGTAACCTCCCCGAATTCACACTTTCCCTCTCCATGCCTTGTTTTCGGTGGCGCTGTGTACAGTGAAGAAAAAGAGAATCCAATAACATAAAACTATTTTAATAATTTTTAAAGGAAGTTTAAATGATCCACACTCGATCGGGGTCGATGAAAACGGCTCTGGTGTCGAAGGGCAACAGGTTGCTAATAAATACAATAGTTTAGGAAAGTGCTGTTTCTGTCATGGAGAAACTATATTCTGGGGAAAATAATACTACTGTAATTCATTTTTGAAAGCCATAGAGAGTTCCTGGATGAAGAATGTAGTTATTAAAGGCAAAAATACACAATATGTTGTAATGAAATGTTTGTGCTTCGCACTTCATTAAGTGTTTTGTGGGCCTCTAGGGAAATTCTCTCCTACACACACAGAAATAATGTTTATACATGGTGGGATCACTAGAGGGAGTGAAGAGAGCCTGTGTTCAAAGGAAGAACTTGCTACAACTTTTCTGCAGGTTCCATTTAAAACACAAACACCAAATAATTGTTCTGAGACAGCATAATACAAGCCCAAGCTGTACATGAAAAGATATTTCATCTGATGCTCATTTCAGGACAAATGGGAAATGTTTCATGATGGAAAACAGAGGAGATAATTTGTTTTGCTTACTCAAACTGAAATAGAAACAAATTCTTCTTCAACATGAACATAAGTATTATGGCAAAAAAATAAAAAAATAAAACACAAAATGAGACATTGAAAAAAACGTGTAAGACTAAAAAAAAGAACACACAAAATTATATGTGATTTTGGTTGCCTTTATATTAATCCAATGGTATTTTTGTCTTACTGGTGGGTTTGCTTGAAGTATGGGGTGATGGAGAAAACCAAATGCTTCAAATTAGTGGGATTAACTGAAAAACATCTGATGATAAATTCTGCAGCCTAAGATATCCAATAACATATTTAGGGCTCTGAGAATTCAGATGATGGACAGTTTGGGGTTCCTTAGCTGTGTTCACTTAGAGAATTTTGAAAATGAAAATGTAAAATAGTGGTACAATGGCAAAGAAATTCACAAAAAATAAAATTCTTGGGAGGTGGGAAAATCCACTCAGAGGAAATATACAAAATATGAGTAACTCAAGAAGATCTCATGAGCAAACATCTTCAAACAAGAAAAGTAAATCATGTGAAGAAAAGCAAACTATGAAAGTTCTTGCCTGTATATACTTCTGTATGAGTTTCATCCTCTTAGCAGTGCTTTTTTAGGACAAATGTGTCAATTTGTTTGGTCTAAATGTACAAATTGCTGTAACATTTCTAAGAAAAACAGAACAAGGAAATGTAAAAGGGAATCACACACCAAAAAAAAAAAAATCAGGAGAGAAATACTAAAGACTATCAGGAAAAACTACTAACATCCAGATTCTTTTAAAAACACTGTATGAGGTTTTCAAGTAAGCATTCCTTTGCCTCAAGAATATTTTTTCCCCTGAAGAAGTATGTTAACCTTAATGGCTTTCCCTAGAGCTAGAATTTCAATTAGTTGCTTTACTACTGTGACTCTTGTCACATAAAAAAGTGGTGACTCTCCAAGATTCTTGTTCTAAGCTATATTCTTCATGTGCACATCTGAGTTGAATTTCAATGCTTTTTAATTTCCAAGCTCCTGTATAATAGTAAGATACTAATTATAGGAAATGTACAACTTGAACTTAGAAGAACATAGCACTTGATTTCCTTCTTGTTAATAAAATACATGTTATATAAATAGATGCATTAATTGAAGAGTCACAAATGTTATTAAAAATAGAAGATGTATAGTAGTATTGAGAGAGTATGATGCCAACTTGTGACAAAATTCAGTCTCTATAATCATTTTTATCTGCTGAATTTTGTAATTTAATGTATTATTCTGTATTAGAATTATGACAATATAACTAAATTATATTACATTGCTATGTTATATTAGATACAACAGGCATTATGACAGTATTTTTGAAAACCTAAAAAAATTAAGCCCTTTGATGTGTTCACCTGTTGAGGATTACCAATGGTACAATATCCAATAGTGTGTTCCTAATTGAGATTTTTCAAAAAATCTCATAATCTGATCATTATGACAATAATACTGTTAATATTAAGAGACAATAATATATAGATGGGGCTTTTCACAGTTCTCTGGAAATACATAAGAGCATCTTCCCTGAGGACATTCAGAATAAAAACACCAGTGACAGATAAATAACTAATGAAAACTTCAAAGATTTGTGAAAGAGCTAAGAAAGTGACAAGAGTTCAAATAGAGCTTATTCTCTTGGCTGCAACTTGTACTTCAGTTCTTTAGGTAATTTTAGCACCTTTATGTTTCTTTAAAAGGCCTATAAGGTCTCATTTCAGATTATCTAAATTACCCAAACAAAGGTCAAAGCATCTAAGATTTTTTAAAAATAATTCTTTTCATCACAAAAAAATATCTTTTGTCAGTGTATGAGGGGATGACACTAACTGAGAGGACAAAGAGACGAGGCACAGCTATCAGAATCTGGAAGCGGGGACCCTGGACCAAGAGCTGTAACACGGCAAAGGCCTTCCAGCAGGGGCTGGGCTCACAGAAGAGGCTGGCCAACTGATGTGGAGCCATGGAGGAGATGCAACTGTTGCTGAAGATGTAGCAGTGTTAAGAAGGAAGAAATGCCCTTGATTTTGCCTTAATCTAACTCTCAGCTGTTGTCTCCCATTTCCCATGGCTACATGCAAGCCAGAAGGAAGGAAATCTGAGAAATGTGATTCTTGACCTCAAGAATAGAGAACAGAGATGCTCAGAGCAGGGAGCAGATCTAGAGAGAAAAAAATGGCAAGAATGCTTCCAAGGCAGCTTGGGAACCTAACTGCCTACTGCAATGCCCTGGTTCACTTCATCACTTTTACCGGGTATCTGTCAAAAAACTCTGTAGAGTTCTTTTTTTCTTTAATTTTTGCCTTCTTTCGATCTCTTCATACTTTCCCCAGGATAGTTTTTCTAAGATAAGCTGTACATTGTTCAATGATCCCCGTGATCAACAGACTAATATCTAAACTCCCTTAGATGATGTCCTTCTCCCTAATTACCTTTTTACCTTCAATTATGTAATTTACATCCAGCAATACTGAGCTGCTTGTGATTTTCAGAGCATTCCATAGTCTCGTGCTTTCCTGTATTTGACTCCCTGAGAAACAACTACTTACCCGATGTGAGGTAGTGGTTATGAGCAGACTGCCTTGGTTTGAACCCAGGTGCCAATGCTTACTAGCTATATGAACTTGGTCAAGTTACTTAAGCTTACTGTGATTTAGTTTCCTCATCTGTAAATTGAGAATAATAATAGAACCTAACTCATAAGGTTGCCTTGAAGACTAAAGAAGAGTTAATATATGAAGACATTTGTAACTGTGACTGTATATGTTATTATGATTATTATCATTTTATTGTTCTTTAAGACCCAAGTTAATTACTACCACTTATGTGAATGCCTCTCTTAGGAAGAGCTAAGTATTACTTTTTTTCTTCTCCTCCGGACCTTTTGCACATCTCCAATCATTTTAAGGTCTGTGTATATGTTGATCTCCAACAACAGTGGAGAGACAGTTTGACAGCAGCGTCTGAGCCCTTCTGTCTTGGTATGACCAGGTCTTATGCAGAGCCTCATCCAAGTAGAAATTAATAATAATGAAAACAACCAACATGTATCTGTCATGGAAAGGAAATTTTAAAACAATATAATCTGAATAAAACAGGATAAGAATAAACTTAAACTTAATGAAAATGGTGTCTTGAGATCTTTAGATAAATAGAAACAATGGAACCTTTGTCTTTATGATTCTCCAGAAAAAAAGTAAATATTCTTTTATGGCAGGTTTTGCTTATGAAGCTACTTCTGTGAGTAACTATAATCTTCCATTTTTGGATAGCAATACTCATATCAGACAAAGTAGACTTTAAACCAGAGGCTATAACAAAAGACAAAGAAGAGAATTATAAAATGATATAGTGATCAATATAAGAAAGGGACATTACACTTGTTAACATATATATACCCAGTACAGGATCACTTAAATGCATAAAGGAGATACTAACAGGGAGAAACTGACAATAACAGCAAGATAGTAGGGGACTTTAACACTCCCCCCTAGATCACTGGATAAATCATCTTGATAGAAAATCAGTAAGGCAATAGTAGTCTTAAATGACACAATAGACCAGTTGGACTTAATATATACCTATAGGGCATTACATGCCAAAATAGTAGAATATGCATTCTTTTTAAGTGCACATAGAACATTCTCCAGAATAAATCACACACTAGACCATGAAAGTAGTCTCAATAAATTTAAGGGGATAGAAATTATATGAAGCATTTTTTTTCTGACCAAAGTGGTATAAAGATAGAAGTCAATTACAGAAGGGAAAATGGGAAAACAATAAACATATGAAGACTAAATTAAATGATACTAGAAAAAAAAAACTAAAAAATAGTTAATGAAAAAATCAAAAAGGAAATCAGAAAGTGTTTTGAGACAAATGAAAATGGAAACACAACACTCCAAAATCTATGGGATGCAACAAAATTCTAAAAGGGAAATTTATAGTGATGCAAGTCTTCCTCAAGAAACAAGAAAAATTTCAAATAAACAAGCTAACCTACAAACCTAAAGGAATAAGAAAAAGAAGAACAAACAGAATCAAAGTCAGCAGAGGAATGAAATAATAAAGATCAGAGAGGAAATAAATAAAACAAAGATAAAAATGTAGAAAAAAATCAGTGAAACAAAGAGCAGGTTTTTTGAAAAGATAAATTGATTAACCTTTAGCCAGGCTCACCAAGAAGAGACAGGACCCAAATAAACAATTAGAAATGAAAGAAGAGAAATAACAGCCAATTCCACTGGGATATGAAGTATCATAAGAGAAAATTATGAAACATTTTCTGCCAACAAACTGGACAACCTAAAAACCATGGACAAATTTCTAAAAACATACAGCCTTCCAAGACTAAATCAAGAAAAACAAACAATTTGAACAGACTGATCACTAGTAGTGAAACTGAATTTGTAATAATGAAGGAAAAACTCATAGCAAACAAAAGTCTAGGACTGGATGATTTCACATGGGAGATCTACAAATTTATAGAAAAAAAGCTACTACCTACTGTTCTCAAATTATTTAAAAAAAATTGAAGAGGGTAGAACACCCCCAAATGCATTCTACAAGGCCACAGTTACCCTAATACCAAAATCAGACAAAGATATCACACAGAAAAAGAAAATTACAGGCCAATATCTTTGATGAATGTTAATGCAAAAAACTTTAACAAAATATTAGCAAACACGATCCAACAATATATATAAGAGATTATATACCATGATCAAGTTGGATTTATTCCAGGGACACAACGGTGGTTCAATATTTGCAAATCAGTCAACACAATACATCACCTTATAAAAAGGTACTATAAGCAAGGTGAAAAGACAGCCTTCAGAATGGGAGAAAATAATAGCAAACGAAGCAACTGACAAAGAATTAATCTCAAAAATATACAAGCAACTTCTGCAGCTCAATTCCAGGAAAATAAATGACCCAATCAAAAAATGGGCCATAGAACTAAACAGACATTTCTCCAGAGAAGACATACAGGTGGCTAACAAACACATGAAAAGATGCTCAACATCACTCATTATCAGAGAAATGCAAATCAAAGCCACAATGAGGTACCATTTCACGCCAGTCAGAATGGCTGCTATCCAGAAGTCTACAAGCAATAAATGCTGGAGAGGGTGTGGAGAAAAGAGAACCCTCTTACACTGTTGGTGGGAATGCAAACTAGTACAGCCACTATGGAGAACAGTGTGGAGATTCCTTAAAAAAATGGAAATAGAACTGCCATATGACCCAGCAATCCCACTACTGGGCATACACACTGAAGAAACCAGAATTGAAAGAGACACATGTACCCCAATGTTCATCACAGCGCTATTTATAATAGCCAGGACAAGGACAAAGAAGCAGCCTAGATGTCCATCAGCAGACGAATGGATAAGGAAGCTGTGGTACATATACAAAATGGAATATTACTCAGCCATTAAAAAGAATACATTCAAATCAGTTCTAATGAGGTGGATGAAACTGGAGTATATTATACAGAGTGAAGTAAGCCAGAAAGAAAAACACCAATACAGTATACTAACGCATATATATGGAATTTAGAAAGATGGTAACAATAACCCTGTATGCAAGACAGCAAAAGAGACACAGATGTATAGAACAGTCTTTTGGACTCTGTGGGAGAGGGCGAGGGTGGAATGATTTGGGAGAATGGCATTGAATCATGTATAATATCATATGTGAAACGGATCGCCAGTCCAGGTTCGGTGCATGAGACAGGGTGCTCAGGGCTGGTGCACTGGGATGACCCAGAGGGATGGGATGGGGAGGGAGGTGGGGGGGCGGTCAGGATGGGGAACACATGTATATCTTTGGTGAAGTCATGTCAATGTATGGCAAAACCACTACAATATTATAAAGTAATTAGCCTCCAATTAAAATAAATAAATTTATTTTAAAAATCACACGATCATGCCAATATACACAGAAATGCATTTGACAAAATTCAACATCCATTCATGGTAAAAGTGGTCATCAATATGAGTATAGAAGAAACAAATCACAACATAATAAAAACCATTTATGACAAACACATAGGTAAGATCATACTCAAATGTGAAAAGCTCAAAGCCTTTTCCCTATATTTGGGAACAAGACAATGATGCCCACTTTCACCACTTCTATTCTGTTGGAAGTCCTAGCCACAGCAATCACACAAGAAAAAGAAAGAAAAGGCATCCAAACTGGAGGGGGAAACTGTCACTATTTGCAGATGATGTGATATTTTATATAGAAAACCCTCTAGTTGCCACCTAAAAACCATTAGAACTAGGAAATAAATTCAGCAAAGTTGCAGAATTCAAAATTAATATACAGAAATTTCTTGCTTTTCTATACACTAATAATGAACTATCAGAAATAGAAAGTAAAGAATCTTGTTTAAAATCTCATCAAAAATAAAATAGGAATAAACTCTACCAAGGACAGACAGACCTATACTCTAAAAGCTATAAAATATTAATGAAGAAAACTGAACAAAATTCAAAGAAATGGAAAAGATATCTTATCCATGGGATATTTTCAAGAGAGAATACTGAAGTAGGTTGCCATTTCCTCCTTCTGAGGACTTTCCTGACCCAGGAATTGAACCCATGTCTCTTGAGTCTCTTGCCTTGGCAGTCAGATTCTTACCTCTGTGCCACACGGGAAGCCCCATGCAGGACAGGGAAGCCTGGCGTGCTGCAGTCCGTGGGGTTGCAAAGAGTCGGACATGACTGAGTGACTGAACAACAACAACAGGCTTCAGTGAATAATAATGTCTCAAATGTGACTCATTAATTGTAACAGATGTGCCACAATTATGTAGGATCTTAATCCTAAGGAAAACTATGTGTGGGTTAGGGGTGTATGTGAGAACTCAGCATTATCTGCTCACTTCTAAAAATAAATATAAAGCCATTAAAAGTCAAGTCTATTAATCTAAAAAAGATACATAGAATTTAAAAGAATATGACAATTTAATCGATCGATTTTTATTTCATAAAAAAATTTTTAAGATATATTTTAAGAAACTAATATTAAATTTTGCCATAGTACCAAAGAATATTAAACATTATCTGCAAAGACTGTTAAAAAAAAATCTCAACATGATCCAATTTTACCATTATTTTCTTCACTCAGAGCTTGAGAATAATCTCAAACCACATTAAGCTGAAATAACTCTAAATGTATGGCTTCCAGTCTTAACTCCATCTGTTATCCCACTTGTAAATTTTTCACGTCTTCCATCAACTTCTCCCATTTCACAAAGCAGCAATTCCAAGTCCCACTGCACCTTGCATCATCTTCATTGTATAAGCTCACTGTTAACTTTTTTAATAAAGAAGTTAATTCAGTGGAGTAAATTCTAGCATCTATTACCCATATACTCTCCTATAGCCAACAAGCAGTTCCAGGAGGCCTTGCATTTTTGTAAGCATTGCTTTAGTGAAGCACTAAGGCAATGCAAGCTGATGATGGAGAAAGGTGCTGGCTGCTGAGCACACACACTGCATATCCATTTCTTTAACCTGATCAGTACACATTCTTCCTCTCACTAAGAGCAGCATACCATACCATACTTCCCTAGGGTTCACCAATCAAAGATGCACAGGCTCTAGGGATAGACAGATGACTTTATCAGTAATAAAGTGATTCACATGTGAGGCATTTTACTGAAAAAGTTGGGGAAAGGAGTATCATTCTTTTATTTCTGGAGTAGAGAAGTGTTTAGGATATAAGTCTGGAGCTAGGGGTGGACATTTCTTTCCCATTAAGGGTAGTCAGTAGAATGAAGCCTATATAGAAGAGCAGAAACAAGAGATTTTTCAAAAATGACATCTGATACTTGATGACAGTTTCTGAGCACTGCTGCTTGTGCTCAGCCGTGTCTGACTCTTTGCGACCCCGTGAACTGCAGCCCACCAGGCTCCTGTGTACATGGGATTCTCCAGGCAAGAATACTGGAGTGGGTTGCCATACCCTCCTCCAGGGGATCTTTCCAACCCAGAGTTCGAACCTGCAACTCTTATGTCTCCTGCATTGGCAGACAGAATCTTTTCCACTGAGCCACCAGAGAAGCCCTTTTGAGCAACTGGGTCCAATCACATCTGAACATTAGCCTTGGGAATCAGTACATTTCCCTCTTCCATGAAATAACATAAAAGAGCTGGAGTCATATTTTGATTATTTATTAACAAAAGAATCCCAGCTAATATAGCATCTTTCCTCATTCAAGAGGGCAGAAAGAAGAAATAGTCTATAAATAAATTTAAGCTAAAAAAATTGAAAACTTAGACAAGGAAATTGTCCTCTTGGAAAATATGACCTACCAAAACTAACTTGAAAGACAAACATCCTTAAAATAACCAATGATCACTAAAGAAGTTGAATCAGTAGATAAAACTATTAACATAACTCCCAACCCACACAAACATAAAGAACAATATCAAAAGGTCAAGGCCAAGTAATTCTATTAGCAATTTACACCAAGCTTAAAACAATAGAGAAAAAACATCTCAAGTAATTTAAGATTAATTTAAGTTTAAATTAAAATCAGAAGAGTATAAAAAATAATTATAAGCTAATTTCAGTTTTAAATATAGAATGAAGCTGAACCAGAAAGTTTAAGTTCAAAGACTATCAGGAATCATGACAAATCTAATTCATGGTGATCTTCACTTTAGTTTCTGTTGAACCAGTAAGCATTTAAAACAAAAAATAAATGATAAAGACAGAAGTGAGAAAGTAGATACAGTTTCCCAGCCTAGTTTCTCAGAGAGGTGCTACGTAAGTTTTATTTTGAAAGAAGAGAGAGTAGGATGAGAAACTCATCACATCAAAAAAGCCCAAGTCACCAGCTTGCTTCCATTTGTGCATTAGAAAAGGAGAGGGATTGTATCATCGTTCAAGGCTTTAACTTGTGGTTCAGTCTCCAATTTGTGTCCAGTTCTTTACGACCCCATGAACTGCAGCATGCCAGGCTCCTCTGTCCTATCTCCCAGAGTGTGCTCAAATTCATGTCCATGGAACCATCTCATCCTTTGCCCCCTCTTTTCCTATCTACTACTATATAAAACCGGAGAAGGCAATGGCACCCCACTCCAGTACTCTTGCCTGGAAAATCCCATGGACGGAGGAGCCTGGTAGGCTACAGATCATGGGGTCGCTAAGAGTCGGACACGACTGAGCGACTTCACTTTCACTTTTACCTTTCATGCACTGGAGAAGGAAATGGCACCCCACTCCAGTATTCTTGCCTGGAGAATCCCAGGGACGGCGGAGCCTGGTGGGCTGCCATCTATGGGGTTGCACAGAGTCGGACACGACTGAAGCGACTTAGCAGCAGCACTATATAAAACAATTCCCTTCTCTTCTGTAATGACACAATTTTGTGTCAATGTATTTTGTTTTTATTGCAACACTAGAACCACAATAGACTTAACCACAGTCTATTACAAATATACACAAAACTTCTAAAAATGTATATCTTCAAACTGAAACCTACAATGTATTTTTTAAAATTTCAAAGAGAATAAGTAGTCTATGTTCAAAATGGGCTCAAGGAGCAACACAAAAAGGCATGGGGCATGTGATGGGAAGTGGATTGGAAATCTGAGTTCTTTTTGGAAATTTCTAATTTTTGTTACTATTTTACAAAAGTGAATAATGTTAAGTTCTTAATTACCCAATTTCATGCCTCTGTAGCTGAAATACATATTGTTGCTATTTAGTTGTTAAGTCCTGTCTCTTTGCAACCCCATGGACTGTAGCCTGCCAGGCTCCTCTGCCCACAGAATTTTCCAGGCAAGAATACTGGAGTGGGTTGCTATTTCCTTCTTCAGGGGATCTTCCTGACCCAGGGACTGAACCTGCATCTCCTGTACCTCCTGCATTGGCAGGCAGATTCTTTACCACTGAGCCACTGGGTAGGCCCTTATTCATTCATCTTTATTCATCTGTTTACCCAACTTCATGCCTTGTTAGCTGAAATATATATTGTATTATTTTTTTAATTTATTTTGATACTTGGGATCTTAGTTCCCTGACCAGGGATCGAACCCATGCCCCCTGCATCATTTGGAGTATGGCGTCTTAACCACTGGACTGCCAGGGAAGTCCCCAAAACACGTTGTAGAATATCTTCTGACTGCTTGCCAAAAAAAAAAAGTGTCCACAGCCAGTTTGAATTTCCTCCTCGTCTGGCAGTAGTTCATACTTCCTGTTGGCATAGCTAAGACCCCTCTGTGTCTGCCTTTAGGCTGTGTACCTCCTGGTGAATTCTTCATCTGCTTCATCTGTTGGCTTTTAAAACTGTTTCAAGGTTCATTGTTCCTTGACCTAGTCAGCCCCGCTATTCCTCCAGTCCAGTCTAATTCCCCAACTGGAGCCTCAAGACTATTACTGCTGTGCTGTCAACAACTATCTGCTTGTTTGTTTCCACCAACTTTTGGTGACTCCCTGATCACATTCAGGGTGCAAAAATGCTAGGAGTGAACAGTTCTCCAATCCACAACCCCCACCAGCAGCACATATGACCCAATCTATTTGGAATCCTTTTCCATGATGTACTAGTAGAGGCTCTGTAGCATCAATTCACCCTCTGGAAGAACCCAAATAGGAACACAAGACAGGGTCAAGGATTAACTGATACTAATAGAAATGTTCACCAAGGTAGTCCGAACAAAACAGGTGATGAAGGCCTGTGTATCATTACAACAGTATATGGGAAGGTGTGCTTTCCTGGGAAGGAAAAAAAATCCTTTTGTTTGTCATGTAGCTTAAGAGTGCACATTTTGTCTGCCAATTGCATTGACTGTGGTAAGAACTACTTACCACAAGAAGAGTTTATAATGGCAGCATGAACCTCAAAGATGATGTTTATTCCATACCTGAGCCAATAAGCCCAAAGCAGTATTTCATGGCTCGTTATTGTTTTTCCATATTATTTTAGGCTGATCCTTTCAGCAGAAGTTTTAATGCATTCTAAACCTATTTGGTGGCCAGCTTTAAAAGCATTTAATAAAAGGAATGTAGAGGAAACATCATCAATGAGCAAGATTGGCCTTAACGATCGCTTTTAGCTGTTTATTATTATCTCCTGCTTCCTAGGGATAAGGGGTCAGCAGTTCTACAAATCAAGTTGGGAAAAAAAAAAAACAAAAAAACACGAGACTTTCCGGAGCCAAAGGCCCTTCATTCCTGCAGGATAATGCAGGCTACTAGCCTTCCATAATGGGCAGGTTGTGGTTTATTCTGTTTCCTTGTAGGGACTTTCTGGAAGGAATTTTATGGCCATAGGCTTCTTGTGAGCATTAAGCAATCCACAGCATGTGTGGGAAGAGAAAGCACTTGTCCTGAAAGCTGTGACTTCAATTTTCCTTCCTACTTGCTGTCCAAGTAGGGTCTCCATTAGACCCTACACTTCTTTGGAGAAAGCACTGGAAAAGCGGTAGACCGCATTCATTCACAGAGCACGTGGCTCGGGCGTTCTTGGGGGAAAGCCTGACCTTCCCTGCTCACTGAGCTGGAGAGGACTAACCTGAATGTGAGAGTTTAGGAAAAATGCATCTGCTTCCCGAATAGGGCCTGGCCTTGCTTTGAGGGTATCTAGGGAGCTGATGCTGGTAGCCATGATGGTTCTCACTTGACCCAATCTTTCCCTTTGGTCAACATACATTTCTCCAGACAGAGGCATTCTGCTGACTTCCACCAGAAAGATCTGCAAGCAAAGGTGAAGCAGAACTATATGGAGCAAATGAAAATAGAACCTGTGGGATAACCTGCCACTTTACAGAAGTAAATATGACAAACTTTGACCCACAGGAAACTGTTTTATGGTGAAGAGTTTGTCCTTTCAAAGAAAGGACTGGGCATTTAATTTTTTCAAAATGAAACCTTAGATTAGTGAAAATATTGCCAGATGCCTGGTGGAAATGATTTTATCCATAGGGACTCCATGGGGCTCTCTCTTGAAAAGAAAAATTAACCTTCAAAAAATAAAAAAACTTTAAATTCCATGTTGGTAAAATTATTCTTACATTCGAGTTCTCATCAAGGACTAATATATTTATAACACTTGAAGTTTTTCCATTAAACTGTTTTTGAGTTATGAGTGACAAAAAAATAAGTTTGAACAAATTGAAGGAAAAGAAAAATGAAAAAATTGAGCTCTCGTGTCCCTTAGCCAGAAAGTATGTTATTTACATCTCTGACAATTCTCTGAACATCATCCCTACCCCCATGTAGCTATGGGAAGCACCATTATTTACAAGTTTTAGGTAGAAAACCTTTTAACTTTAGCATTTACTTTAATTCAACAAATATGTGTACCACTAAGGTACACAAAAGGTATATCTTTTAAGGTACGCAAAATTGTGCATAAAGAACACAAAATGTGATTGTGACACAGCATTGGGATTTTTTTCTTTAGAAAAGAAGAAGTTTTATGTAATGAGCAAACATGGCTATTTTAATTTTGGAAATGTAAAATTTGAAAAGTCTGCAAAGGAGGGAGGAGGTTTGTCAGGCAGCTGAGAATTTGGTCACTAAACAGGTGAAATTGGGTATCCTGGGGTGACAGTCTTTTCTTTAATTTGTTTTTAGTTGGAGGATAATTGCTTTACAATGTTGTGCTGGTTTCTGTCGTGCAAAAATGTGAATCAGTCGTAAGTATACCTGTATCTCCTCCCTCTTGAACCTCCCTCTTGAACCTCCCTCCCAACCCCTCATCCCATCCCTTGAAGTCTTCCCAGAGCACCAGACTGAGCTATCGTGGTGACAGTTCTACATGTCACATGAAATAAGATTCCTATGAATATTAATTACATTAATTTTCACACATATTTTTAACACAATTTTAAAAAATCTTTGAAGTTGAAAGTGTACAGTATGATGGTTTAATCTCACATATATTGTGAAATGATTACCACAATGGATTTAGTTAACATAAAATAAAAGAATAAAAATCTCCTTGTAATGAGAACTTTTAGGATTTACTCTCAACAATTTTCCTATATATCATAAAATAGTGTTAACTATAGTTAACACTACTGTACATTACACCCTTACTACATATTTTTCTTATAACAGCAAGTTTGTACCTTTTGACCACCTTCCTCCAACTTGCCCTCACCCATACCCCATAACCACAAATCTGATTTCCTTTTTCTATGATGGTATGGACTTTTGTTTGTCTGTTTGGTTTTGACTCCATGTATAAGGGAGATCATACAGTATTTGTTGTCCAATATCTGTCTTATTTCATTTAGTATAACATCTTCCCAACCCATGCAGCCACAGTGTCCCCTTTTGGGGCTTCCCTGGTGGCTCAGCTAGTAAAGAATTCGTCTGCAATGCGAGAGACCTGGGTTTGACCCTGGGTTGGGAAGATCCCCTGGAGAAGGGAATGGCTACCCACTCCAGTATTCTGGCCTGGAGAATTCCACGGACTCTATAGTCCATGGGGTTGTAAAGAGTCGGACATGACTGAGCGACTTTCACTTTCATAAAATCTTCAAGGTTCATCCATGTTGTCACTCTGGTAGAATTCCCTTCTTTTTATGACTGAATCCAGTTCAGTTCAGTCGCTCAGTCGTATCAGACACTTTGCTATGGACTGTGGCACAACAGGATTCCCTGTCCATCACCAATCCCAGGGCTTGCTCAAACTCATGTCCATCGAGTCGGTGATGCCATCCAACCATCTCATTCTCTGTTGTCCCCTTCTCCTCCCACCTTCAATCTTTCCCAGCATCAGGGTCTTTTCCAATCAATAAGTTCTTCCCATCAGGTGGCCAAAATATTGGAGCTTCAGCATCAGTCCTTCCAGTGAATATTCAGGACTGATTTCCTTTAGGATTGACAGGTTAGATCTCCTTGCAGTCTAAGGGACTCTTAAGAGTCTTCTCCAACACCACAGTTGAAAAGCATCAACTCTTTAGTGCTCATTTTCTTTATGGTCCAACTCACATCCATACATGACTACTGGAAAAACCATAGCTTTGACTAGATGGACCTTTGTTGGCAAAGTAATGTTTCTGCTTTTGAATATGCTGTCTAGGTTTGTCATAGCTTTTCTTCCAAGGAGCAAGCATCTTTTAATTTCATGGCTGCAGTCACCATCTGCAGTGATTTTGGAGCCTAAGAAAATAAAGTCTGTCACTGTTTCCATTGTTTCCCTATCTATTTGCCATGAAGTGATGAGACTGGATGCCATGATCTTTGTTTTTTGAATGTTGAGTTTCAAGCCAAATTTTTCACTCTCCTCTTTCACCTTCTTCACTCAGATGATCTTTAGTTCCTCTTCATTTTCTGCCATAAGTGTTATGTCAACTGCATAACTGAGTTTGATATTTCTTCTGGCAATCTTGATTCCAGCCTGTGTTTCACCCAGCCCAGCATTTTGCATGATGTACTCTGCATACAAGTTAAATAAGCAGGGTGACAATATACAACCTTGATGTACTCCTTTCCCAATTTGGAATCAGACTGTTGTTCCATGTCCAGCTCTAACTGTTGCTTCTTGACCTGTATACAGATTTCTCAGGAGGAAGGTAAGGTAGTCTGGTATTTCCATCTCTTTAAGAATTGTCCACATTTTTTTGTGATTCACATAATCAAAGGCTTTAGCATAGTCAATGAAGCAATAGATGCTTTTCTGGAACTCTCTTGCTTTTTCTATGCTCCAGTGAATGCTGGCAATTTTATCTCTGGTTCCTCTGCCTTTTCTAAATCCAGCTTGAACATCTGGAAGTTCTCGGTTCATGTACTGTTGAAGCCTGGCTTGGAGAATTTTGAGCATTACTTTACTAGTGTGTGAGATGATTGCAATTGTGTGGTAGTTTGAACATTCTTTGACATTGCCTTTCTTTGGGATTGGAATGAAAGGTGACATTTTCTATTCCTGTGGCCACTGCTGAGTTTCCCAAATTTGCTGGCATATTGAGTGCAGCACTTTCACAGCATCATCTTTTAGGATTTGAAATAGCTCAGCTGGAAATCCATCTCCTCCACTAGCTTTCTTAGTAGTGATGCTTCCTAAGGCCCACTTGACTTCACACTCCAGGATGTCTGGCTGTAGGTGAGTGATCACACCATCGTGGTTATCTGGGTCATGAAGATCTTTTTTGTATAGTTCTTCTGTGTATTCTTGCCACCTCTTCATCATATCTTCTGCTACTGTTAGGTCCATAACATTTCTGTCCTTCCTTGTGCTCATCTTTGCATAAAATGTTCCCTTGGTATCTTTAATTTTTTTGAAGAGATCTGTAGTCTTTCCCATTTTATTTTTTCCTCTATTTCTTTGTATTGATCACTTAAGAAGGCTTTCTTATCTCTCCTTGCTATTCTTTGAAAATCTGCATTCAGATAGATATATCGTTCCTTTTCCCCTTTACCTTTCACTTCTCTTTTTTCCTCAGCTATTTGTAAAGCCTCCTCAGACAACCATTTTGCCTTTTTGCATTTCTTCTTCTTGGGGAATTATATACATATGTATTACACTTTTTATTTCTTTTATTGTTTCTATATCTTGGTGGTTATAAATGATGCTGCTATGAATGTGGGGGTTCAGATTTCTTTACAAGCTACTGTTTATGCTTCTTTGGATATGTTCCCAGAAGGTGAGTTGCTGGATCATATGGCAGGTAAATACACTTTCCCTTGAAGCGATTTCACAGTGAATATGTTCTGGTCTCACCACTGC
This sequence comes from Giraffa tippelskirchi, assembly GCF_054371585.1. Classification (NCBI taxonomy): domain Eukaryota; kingdom Metazoa; phylum Chordata; class Mammalia; order Artiodactyla; family Giraffidae; genus Giraffa; species Giraffa tippelskirchi. The sequence continues at coordinate 56,692,461 of NC_137285.1, forward strand.
TGCCAACGAAATGAAGGGTTCCAGGAACTACACTAACTCTTTGAGGCTACCTACCCAGGACCATGAGAAATGATATCAAGCTCAACAAGACAGCAGTGCCTGGGAAAGTACAGAGGAGCTGGTCTATAGAACTAGAGAGGGAGCATTTTCTAGAGAGTTGGTAACTATCAGAGAATTTTCACATAAAGAGTAAAAAATTTTCAAGAGAAAAAAAGCAAGAAAGGGAAGTAAAATGAAAATTGGTTGCTGTTGTTCAGCCACCCAGTCCTGTCCAACTCTGTGTGACCCCATGGACTGCAGCATGCCAGGACTCTATCTCTCACTATCTCTCTCCCCTTCATGCATCACTGCCTTGTCATGGCAAAGGGGATTGCATAACTCAATGAAGCTATAAGCCATGCTGTGTAGGGACATCCAAGACAGACAGGTCACAGTGGAGAGTTCTGACAAAATGTGATCCCCTAGAGGAGGGAATGGCAAACTACCCCAGTATACTTGCCATGAGAACCTCATGAACTTTATACAAAGGAATTGGTTACTAATCCGTTTAAATTTTATCATATTTTTTTACCCTTAAAAACATTTTATCTCTGAAATTTCTAAAGTCAAGAATTATGCTGTTGTCCAAACAATTTGGACATTCACTCATTCACCCCTTTATTATTTATTTTTTTTCAGGCACAATTACTAATATCATTTTTCCTGAGGCAGAGGTCCTACACATAATGCCCACTGGGCTATAACATTTTTTTAAGGGAAAAAATAGAAGCTGATATCAAGCAATATCCTTTAGAGATCTTCGAAATGAATCTGGTTCTGGTATGTACCTTACCCAGTAGCTTATTTTCATTTAAATAAATGTCTTAGTTTCTCTTTGTAAAAATGAAGTAACGCTCTACATGAGAAAGATCTGTATTTGCTTTAGAGGTTTGTACAGCCTAGATGTTATGAGATAACATTGGATGTCAATGCCTCTACAAATTATCTCTTATCAAACCAGACCCAGGAAGAGACAAAATGAGAGCATCTTGTTTCAATAAGGAATGATCAACCATCCTGCATCTGGTAAAATTCAGTTTATCAATAAGAAGTTAGTTTGTATCACACGAAATATCAAGGTGATTGATTAAAAGTGTTTTTCACTTGTATAACATTTGCATCCTATTGACTGCTTTCCACATAGCTCTGCATTCAATTCATGGGTGACAGAGTCCTACTGATCTGGGACTGAGTTCCACTCCCACTATTAATAGCTACCTCACTCTAGGCAAGCTAGTTCACCTCTCTGTCCCTCGGTATCATCATATGTCAAATGAGGATTTACAATACTCATCTCAAGAGTGATGAGAATTAAAGGGAAGAATACCTGAAAGTTTTGAATGGAGTCTGGAGAGTAGTAGCTATTCTCTATTTCTCATTTTAGTAATCTGATTTCAATGTAAAAGTCCACACAGGTTGAAAAAAAGACAAAAATACTTATTATAATTAAATTAAATTGTCTCTGAGAGTTTGGGGGTAGAGGGCAGTACGAAATCCCTCTCCTTTTCCCTCTCCTCTCTTTTTGTTTTTTTAAACAGGCTATTTCATTTTCTCCTTTTTGTACTCTGTCAAAGCATTCATCTACTAAGGACCCTTCTTCCCTCCTTAGAGCTCATACCAAGCCAGATCACCAATAGCCTTTGACTCTTTGGAATCATCCAGCCAAGTGAGGCAGCAAAGACTAGACTTTTGCTATGTCAACTATGATATTTTGGCAACATGGTATTTTGGCATCCATTTTTCATTACACTGCTGGTGATGGGCTAACAGAATGAAGTTATATGGGAAAAGCATAAAAGTCTGGAGTGCAAACTGATTCCGTCATAAATTCTTCGAAAGAGTTGCTTTGCAAGGTGCCTCCCATGGAAGGAAAATAGCTCTGTTGGATGTCAGCTTGGGTACCAGTGAACATGGTCTGGTAGGGTTCCAAACTACTGAGAGGCAAAATTCTTTTCCTAGAACCTACTTGAAAACATACATTTTGTTTCCATTGACACTCCTAGTAAAAACTGAAATTCACACAAGGAAAGATGGATACAGTTTAGAGTGGATCAGAATTTGGATAATTACATTTTTAAAGTCACATTTGTTAACTCTGAGAATTTTTAGAAGCAAAAATATCATTTGAAGATGTGACGATTTGACTTGAGCTGTTTAAAATCATAAGCCCACATTCATGTATACAAGTGCTCATTCATTTTTTAGTGAGAAAATGATTATTGTCTCATGAATTGTAGCTTTCTTGTCTAGCCCTAAATAATGCAACTTTAGTGAGAAAATCTGGGCTCTGAGACACATTACAAACAGTTATAAATAGAGCAGTTAAATTACTCAAGTCCCTACTAGCAGAAGTTTTCATCATAAACAGATATTAAGAGGTTCATCATTCGTGTATGTACATGCTTTACTCTGATTCTTGACAGAACTGAGAAATGTACCGTTCCATGTGTGGGTGAAAATGACGTCTTTTCCTTTTTCAGTTTCTCTAGAGATACCAAAAAAGCATATTTTGTGAAAACCTCTTTCTCAAGGACCAACGCTCTTTTAGCATATTCCTTGACCTTTCAGGATAAAGATGGAGACGGGGGTGAAATCCCACCCCTGCATAGTATCCATACCTGGTTTTTAATTGCACAAGTCCTACATGAATATCGGAGAAGGCAATGGCACCCCACTCCAGTACTCTTGCCTGGAAAATCCCATGGATGGAGGAGCCTGGTAGGCTATAGTCCATGGGGTCGCTAAGAGTCGGACACGACTGAGCGACTTCACTTTCACTTTTCCCTTTCATGCACTGGAGAAGGAAATGGCAACCCACTCCAGTATTCTTGCCTGGAGAATCCTAGGGACGGGGGAGCCTGGTGGGCTGCCATCTATGGGGTCGCACAGAGTCGGACACGACTGAAGCAACTTAGTAGTAGTAGTAGTAGTAGTAGTACATGAATATGGGACTTCCCCGGTGGCTCAGATGGTAAAGAATCTACCTGTAATGCAGGAGACCCGGGTTCAATCCCTGGGTTGGGAAGATCGCCTGGAGAAGGGAATGGCAACCCACTCCAGTATTCCTGCCTGGAGAATCCCATGGACAGAGGAGCCTGGCAGGCTACAGTCCATGGGGTTGCAAAGAGTCAGACACGACTGAGTGACTAACACTATGTGTATACATTATCACTGTAGGAAAATCAAACAATACAGACTAGTTCCCACCAGGCCTTTTCACTCGAGCTTCAATCAAAAAAATCTGGATTTCTTGTTTGAGGCAATTCCTGATTATTTAGCATTCTGAATATGCTTGAAGAGCTGATCGGACAATTAACTATTCTGTATACAGACTTTTGCTAAGCACCCTGTTTTCTGGCCTATATCTCAGGCTTGCCCTCTATTACACCTGATGATTTGTGTCCTAAAACTATCCAAGACTATTATCCAGAGGTCTCCAGTGTGGTTCTCATGCCTGCAACATCAGCTCCACTTGAGAGCTTATCAGGAATACATATTATCAGGTTCTACCTCAGACCCACTGAGTCAGAAGCTGTGGGATGCGGGTCTAGCAATCTGTGTTTTGGCAAGCATGATGCCCGCTGGTATTAATGTTTGGGCACCACAGATTAGGAACAAGCCACTCCCTTGGAGGATAAATCTTCTGTCCACGCTCTAGGCTCTGGCCCTCTCTGCCCTGCTGCACCAACAACTACTATTCTGCCTGTTCTCAATCTTTCAAATATGTGTTAGAGGCTATGGTCCTCTAATGACTTCATTCCTACCCTCTTTATTTGTGCATTCTTATATCCCTTTTATTTCTTTTCTACCCCATCTATTCACTGTAGCTTGGCCATGTTTAGAATTTGGAGTTCAACATCACTTTCTTTCTGAACTTTGATGTGCCTAGGTTGCATAGTTTATTCATTTTGTTTGACCTGAGTGGGATTATACATATAAATATTCACTCTTTAAGATTTATTGATTTTTACAATCATAATTTTATTTTTCATATTGCTAATTATTTAACAGAAATTATTTTTGTTTTGTAAATACCCTAATGAGAATATTATATTGTCCTGATAAAGATAATAATTCTTACGCAGTGTATTTACGTTTGTTTTGTCAATTTGTTTCCTTGGCTGTTAAATGCTTTTGTTTGCTTGTTGAAATTGGTACCTTTATATTCAAGGTCCCAGGTTGGCCATCTATGAATGTGATTTCTATCTAGCGCAACCTACTACAGTGTTGTTTTGAATGGGAAGAAAAGAGAGAGGAAGGAGACCAGATGTGACAAGAGCTGATTTTCTGCATGTGAGTTCACCCCTGTTCCTCCTGGATCCACAAGATGCCCGGAGCGCCATCTACCCCTGAAGTTCATGTGCCCACACCCTCTGTCCTGTCTGGGGGCAGATGGTTTCTCTCTGTATCATCCTCATTACCATACACTAAGCCAGTTAAGGTACCCTTTACTCACTTTAAAGTTGGGGGGGAAATAAAGCACAGTGGCCTAAAGTGATTTATTCTAGAGCTCCACAAAGCAGTGATGGAGCCAAGAGGAAAAGAATCTCCTGACTCCTGCCTGGGTTTATAGTCCTTTCTTGGATCAAGCCAAGCAGATCTCTTATCTCGGCCTGAGTTGATGAACTGCCATTAAGGAACTGGCCAGTTGGAGAAAAGAGTTTTAAAACATAAAAGCATCTCATGGTGGGAGTTGGGGAATAAGAAATTGACGATCCTTTAAAACAAGAAAAAAATTATATTTTTCTCCATAAAATGAGATCGGACAGAAAGAATCCCAGAGGACGACATTTTTCAGGGTGAATTTAATGTCAGTGGCCACCGAGGGGAGCCAAGGTGTTCTGTTTCTGCCAATTCGGCTGCCACCACAAGCGCTACTTTGACAAACCAAGCCTCTGATCTGACCAAGGACATGGCTAAGCTGTGAAAACTCGATGGAATTCCCATGAAGTTGAAGCACTGGTGTGGAAAGTACCCAACACAAGCAATTGCTCAATGACGCCAGTGTCTTAAAAGGGAATTCTGAATGTCTGAGGCTTCCCAGGGGGCGCAGTGGTGAAGAATCCACCTTCCAATGCAGGACATACAGGATACGTGGGTTTGATCCCTGAGTCACGAAGATCCCCTGGAGGAGGAAATGGCAACCTGCTCTGGTATTCTTATGTGGGAAATCCCACAGACAGAGGAGTCTGGCAGGCTACAGCTTCAAGTGGTCTCAAAGAGCCGGACACAACTGAGAATGCATGCATGCACATATGCACTGTCTGGGCACGCATGCTAGAAAAAGTGTCATTTGGTCAGAATATCTATGTCATCTCAGAAACTGGAAGAGGAGCATCTCCAGCTGGAATTTTAGGCCAAGGGTAAGTAGTAGACTAATGCTTAAGTGCTGAGCCATTTTAGGGAGATAGGATGATGGGATGATTTTATTTTACAGGTGCTTTATGATTTTCAAACATCAAATAATAATGTATTGGGCTTCTCTGGCAGTCCACTGATTAAGAATCTGCTTGCCACTGCAGGGGACACAGGTTTGATCCCTGTTCGGGGGAACTCAGATCCCAAATGCCGGGGGGCAACTAAGCCCGTGTGCCTCAGCTACTGAAGCCCATGCACCCAGAGCCCGTGCCCGGCAATGAGAGAAGCCCAAGAATAGTATCCCCCACTACCTGCAGCTAGAAAAAGCCCGTGTGCGGCAAGAAAGACCCAGTGCAGCCAAAAATAAATGAATAAATAATATAATGTTTAAAATAATAATGTATCCAATAGCTTTACCCGCATAGCAAACTACCCTAAAAGTTTTTGGCATAAACACAAATAAACTATTTCATTCACAGATCTGTAGTTGGCAGCTTGGGCCACTTTGTCCGATTTGACCTGAGTTCTCTTGGGTCGGCAGTCAGATGTGAGTTCAGCAGAAGCAGGCTAACCCTGAGCCAGGACACCCCAGTCCTCCCTACATCAAGGCGTGAATTTACACTGCTGCTATCATGATTTTAGGATGGTTTCGTTGTGGAGGATGCACATGAAATCTCCTTGTCCTGTTAAAAATAAACCTGTAGTTATTCCGCTTAAAAATTCACTAAAGAAGATAACCTAATAGTTTATTTGAGGTCTGAAGTCCTTGGGTTTGAAGAAGGGAAATTTTTATTTTCCAGTCATTTCTATCAATTGTGTGGCCAACTTTCTTCCCTCTAACAATCTCTCACAGCAATCTCATGGCATTGCTGTCATCTTCAGCGATTCACACGTGGTCCAGACCAGCCTCCAGTTGGAATGGAGGCCTCCCCGTCAGACCCATGAAGTCGGCTCAGCCTGTGTCTCCAGTGGCTTGCAGTGCCCCTTCCTCCTTGTACTTTCCCTCTGGTGTTAGCACAGGAAAAGGGAGGTAGGTCCGTCTCCTGACATCCTTGTGCATGGCAAATAGGCTGTCCTTTTCTTTGTTAGACCAAACTACTCTTCTTTTATGTGAGAGGCTATATTTCAAAAGTGCAAAACTTTCTGTTGCTCTTCTAATATTTAGTTATTTGGCTGCATTGGGTCTTAGTTGCATCTAGTGGGATATTTCCTTGCAGTGCACAGACTCTCTAGTTGCTGTGCATGGGCTTAGCTGCTCAGTGGCACATGAGATCCCAGTTCCCCAACCAGGGATCAAACCTGCATCCTCTGCATTGCAAGGTGAATTTGTAACCACTGGACCACGAGGGAAGTCCCTTCCTGTTGCTTTCCTGTGGTCAGCTTCACTAATCAAGTTGTGATCGTTGAAGTAGGAGTGGGTAGGAAGATGTCTCAAGACCCTGCTAGCATTGGCCTTAACTCCAAAAAATTCACTAAAGAAAATAACGGAATAGTTTATTTGAGATCTCAAGTCTTTGAGAAATCTGAACGCATCTTCAAAAGTTGAGCCTCACTTGGCCACCATATCACTCCCAGCCTGTAGTGACCCCCAGCAAGTTCATGGTCATCCCTGTCCACCTCTCTACTCTGCATCCTTTCCCAGCCCATTCATGGGAACCCTGAAATAAGAGAACCAATTCATCCTTCTTCATTCAGCCTTATAATCCTACCATGTTTTCTCAGTACTGCTGCTGCTGCTGCTAAGTCGCTTCAGTCGTGTCCGACTCTGCACGATCCCATAGATGGCAGCCCACCAGGTTCCTCCGTCCTTGGGATTCTCCAGGCAAGAATACTGAAGTGGGTTGCCATTTCCTTCTCCAGTACACCAGCTCGCAAACACCACAGCAAGCCAGCAAGCCCTGTTACTTAGGAGACATCACATGGGGAAGAGTGTCTATTTCTCACTGACACCTGCAAACATTGTGAAGAAGTATCTTCTCTCCCACTCCCTTTGGTTTCAGAGGAGAAACCAGTAAGTGCCTTCTTCTTTCCTTTAGGGAAATCACAGGGCCTCTAAAAGTTATCTCCTGGCCCTTTTCCAGTTTTCTAAACATATACAAAGACAACATGAGTGGAGAGTGAGATGAGAGAAGTTAGAAATAGTGTTGATCTCTGATTCTACTGAAAGAGCTTTGCAGGTGGCTCAGTGGTAAAGAATCCACCTGCCAATGTGGGAGACTCAAGAGAGGTGGGTTCAATCCCTGGGTAAGGAAGATCCCCTGGAGGAGGAAAAGCAACCCACTCCAGTATTCTTGCCTGAAGAATCCCATGGACAGAGGAGCCTGGCAGGCTACAGTCCATGGAGTCACAAAGAGTCAGACACAACTGAAGTGACTTGGTGCACACACCCTGCTGAAATGGTACCTTTCAACAAGCCTTTTAGAAAGAGGATTGGCACCTCAGCCTGAAGTTACCATCTCTGACTTCAAAATGCAGAATAGTGGCCTTTGCTCTCAGCTGTGAGTTCTAGGAGCCAATATTGGGAACTTAAAAAAGATTCCACAAAGTGTTTTACACTATCGTGCTATAGTATAAGTCCATGTGTGTGTACTTAGTCACTCAGTCCTGTCTGACTCTTTGTGACCCTCTGGATTGCAGCCTGCCAGGCTGTTCTGTCCATGGAATTCTCCAAGCAAGAATACTGGAGTAGGTTGCCATTTTGAAACTACATCTCCTGTGTCTTCTGCATTGCAGGCAGATTCTTTACCTGCCGAGCTATCAGGGAAGCCTCACAATATTGGCAAACATTAAAAAATGTTTGTACATGTTTTAACTTCATTGTCACTGTGAATGGAAATCTCTTATTTCAACGTCTGTGGCCCATTTTCCTTTATCCTTTTTGCAGACCACTCTTTTTTTTTTTAACATATCAAAACAATTTATTGTAAGAGTTTAAGAGTGTCTTTATAGGCATCGATTAGTTTAAATATCATAGCTCATTCCCTTCCCTTCAGCACCAAAAAAATTGATGTGATGGCCTGTCGTAAGTTGGTTTCCTCTATTGGTCTTTTATCTGACAAGACACCTTTGGCAAAGCAACGACAAAGGCTCATCAATATGTTCCTTTTCATCTGCCTGACACTGAAATCAATGGACTGCAGTGGAAGTTCCTCTATCAGCATTGTCAGAAATGATCACCATGCTGGACACAGTCTGCTACCTGATTTCTCTGAGCATTTGTTCATTCCTGAAAGCTTTCTCTCTGCTGTTGCAACAGTGACCCTGTTTAGAGGTCAGAGACAAAGATGCTGTACAGTCAAAGGGTGCTCAGGAAGTCTGGAAAGGGGAGACTCACTCAGAGTGTGAGATGATATAATGGGTCTGCAGAGCTGGCCCTTGGGAGAAATCACATTCTCCATCTCTGGGACATGTGACCTGCAAGATCTGAGTTTGTGAGCCTAGAAGCTCTAATTTGTCATAAGTGACAGCTGAGACCAGAGGTTTACACTCAGGACCAAGCAAAGAATTAACCCAAGCAAACGTGATTGGGTGGGCATCATTGATTTTCTGAAGAAAATTTAAAGAGTTCATTAAAAAATTTAAAATAATAAAATACAGATATGATTCTGTAAATACTTTGTTCTGATTAGCCAATGATAATAATGGCAGAAAAAAATAAGCTGCCAGATATCTTTGAACATATTGAGATAATTTTCATTCCTCAGTGATCACAAGAATGATCACATAGAACACTGAATTCCGCTAGCAATCGGAAACCTCAGGAATAAGGTCTCCCTGACTTGGCAGCTACTGGGCTTCTCCTTATTCTAAAAGAACAATGTCCTGGGAACCCACAGCCTTCACTTGGAACTCTAACCCAAGGGAGAAGAAAAATCAAAGACTGCTGATTTCAGGGAGTGACATCCAAATTATTCTGACTGGTGAATATCTAAATCATCAGAGAAGTTGGTTGTTCTCTCCTTCAAGAGATATAAAAAATTCATCTGCTAAAGGTAAGACATTCTTTCCTCCCCCAAACCAAATTTTGCCTATTTAAAGTGCAATTTCTTGGGACTTCCTTGGTGGTCCAGTGGTTAAAACTTTGCCTTCCGATGAAGGGGATGCAGGTTCAATTCCTGGTGGGGGAGGTAAGATCCCATGTACCTTGTGGCCAAAAACACCCCCCAAAAATGTAAAACAGAAGCAATACTGTAACAAATTCAGTACAGACCTTTTAAAAATGGTCCAAATTAAAAAAGAATCTTAAAAAAAACCAAACTGCAATTCTTTTGTTCTACATACTGGCCAGTAGTTATATACTTTTTTCCCCTGGAAAACAATTTGCTTATTCTGAAGTAGCAATATTGACTCTTCAGAGATATTTTCTCCCTCCTTTCCTTGTCCCCATCAGTGGTGAAATCCCACAAGTGATGACCATATAGTTAAAATTTTGGGAAGCTCTAAAGTAATATATTCAGTGACAAGTGTCAAGAATTCCTCTCAGGTGGCAAGTAGTGTGTACTTCCAGAAAAATGAAAGTGTTAGTCGCTTAGTTGTGTCTGAAACTTTGTGGCCCCGGGGACTGTAGCCTACCAGGCTCCTCTGTTCATGGGATTTCCCAGGCAAGAGAACTGGAGTGGGTGGCCATTCCCTTCTTCAGGGGATCTTCCTGACCCAGGAATCGAACCCAGGTCTCCCACATTGCAGGCAGATTATTTACCATCTGAGCCACTGGGGAAGCCATGATGTCCTACTAATGGGGTGACTAAGTTAAATAAAAAAACCACAAATCAGAATTGTCTGGAAAGAGGATCTGTGAGTGCTGAAGAGAAGCCTTGTAGGAACCCTGATCACAATGCCAGGGACCACTGTCCATCCTTAAAGGTAAATATTCTGCAAGATCTCACAAAGCATTGTCGAAACATGGCTAAGACTTCTCTGGTGGTCTAGTAGTTAAGAATCTGATGTCTTTAGTTAAACTCTCAACAAGTAGCTATTAATACCCTTGTTTAATTCATTTTGAGAATAGGTATATATTTAATTTTATAAGAAATTGCCAAATAATTTTCAAAGGGCTTGACCACTTTACAAATATATGAGGTCCATTTGCTCTATAGCCTCACTATTTGGTATTTCCAATCTTTTAAATATTAAAAAGTTTAATAGTAACTCAAGTGGGTATGTAGTGTCATCTCATTGTGTTTTAATCTGCATTTTGTTAATGACTAATTCTACTGTTGTCAGTTGCTCAGTTGTGTCTGACTCTCTGCAACCCCATGCACTGCACCACACCAGGTTTCCCTGTCCTTCACCATCTCGTGGAATTTGCTCAAGCTCATGTCCATTAAGTTGGTGATGCCATCCAACCATCTCATCCTCTGTCATCCCCTTCTATTGAGCAATTATTTATGTGCTAAACAGCCAATCTGATTATATCTTGTGAAATATCTCTTTGATGTTTGTACCCATTTTATAGAGGTGTTAATATTCTTAATTTTGATGAAGTCTACTTTATCAAGTTTTAGTTTATGGCTATCTTTTTTGTGTCCTAAGAAATGTTTGCCTACACTAAGGTTACAAATATATTCTCCTATGTTTCTTCTATAAACTTTACGGTTTGGTCTCTGAGAGAGTATTAGTTGCTCAGTCATGTCCAACTCATTTGGGACCCCATGGACTGTGGCCCACCAGGCTCTTCTGTCCATGGAACTCTCCAGGCAAGAATACTGGAGTTGGTAGCCATTCCCTTCTCCAATCTTCCCCACCCAGGGATCGAACTCTCTTGTGTTGCAAGCAGATTCTTTTCCTTCTGAGCCCCTTAACCCATCTCAAATTAATTCTTCTGTGTCATGTGAAGTAAAATTTAAGTTGTTTTTCTTTTTAAAATAAAGATATAAAGTCATCTCAGCAAAAAGAAAAAAAAAAGAATCCACCTTCCAATGCAGGAAACATGGGTTTGATCCTTGGTCAAGGAACTAAGATCTCACATGCCTCGAGGCAACAGCCTGCTTGCCTTGACTAGAAAGGCCCCACAGCCAAAACAAACAAACAAACAAAAAGATAGCTAGAAATCTCAAGACGGAGGGAAAGAAAAACAATAGCACATATCCATTCTAAAGAGAGGGACAAGACCTCAAAAGGGTCGAGTGGTTGGAGTTGGAATTAAGTTAGGAAATGGAGGAGAACATGAGTTCACTGTTTCTGAGATTATGGACAAGGGATTCACCTCAATAGGACAGTGGAAGGGCAATACAAATTAGAAGGAATTTAATGCTAGATGATATATCAAGCAGGTATTAATTTCTCCTTCTGGCCAGTAGGACAATAACCAAGAACTCAATGACCTGAAAGAAAGCCTTCATGTTGCCGCCAAGATTGTGTATTGATCAGTTATTCCCAAAAAACAATTTTGATGTGAGACAAAAACGTTAGTTGTTCACCCAAAGTCACTGCTTTGCTAACAGCCAGAGCTAGCTTCACTGGCAGTATCTAGAAGGGCCCTGTACTTGGTTTAATGTTCTGTGGTCATATGGTCCATCTTGAAATTCTCCAGTTTTCAACAAAGGGCCTCTCATTTTTATTTCACACTGAGCTCCACAGATTCTTCATTCTCCCTCCTCCAGGTGGCCCAGTCCTCCAGGTGAGTCCAGACCCCTCTGTAACATAGAGGACAGTTTTACCCATCTGGTCCATACACTTTAGTTTCACCCCAGTTGCCAGAAAATTGGTTTAGATCTGGGTAAAAGATACTGTTCAAACAAATGAGAAGTAGGAAGAGATAAGCTGGGAAGTTTCTTGAAAAACTTTCCTCAAACGTAAAAAGGAACAGTGGAGGAAAGTCTCTTTTGTCCCAGTCTCAGGATATTGATGAGTATGGTTATCTGAGTATATCCTGAATCTGACCATTTCTCCTTCTCTCCACCACCAAAACCCAGTCACCTCTTACCCGGACTGCTTTCAACAGCCTATAAGCACCCCCATACTTCTCCTCTCACCCCTTTGCAGTCAATTCTCCATAAAGCAGGAAGAATCTGTCCTTTACAAACATATATCATCACCTGCCTGCTTAAAACTCTCCCCAAATTTTATCTTCTGATAAAATTCAAGATTCTGTGTGTATGTGCATGCTCAGTCATGTCTGACTCTTTGTGGCCCCAGGGACTGTAGCCCACCAGGCCCCTCTGTCTATAGAAATCTCCAGGGAAGAATACTAGAGTGGGTAGCCATTCCGTTCTGCAGGGGATCTTCCCAACCTAGAGACTGAACCTGAGTCTCCTGCATTGCAGGCAGATTCTTGACCATCTGAGCCACCAGGGAAGCCTCGTTGAATGAATGAATACATATTATGCCTAGAGCTGCTACAGTCCTCCTGTGATGCTAAAGGAATTTTCTGATTTGTGATAGAAGGTGGTACAGAAGGAACCCAGATTCACTGTGACATCCCTGAGATGTGGAATCCATCAATTAAGCACAGCTTACCTCCTCCTTCTCATATGAGACAGTAAGATATTTAAGTCATTTTAATTTGAATTTACTGCTTACTCAAAGTGAAAAGGATCCTAACTGATACATAATTTTAATCTTCTAGAAAATTTTGATATTTAAAATCCTGGAATGTATCATTCAAGAACTTTTTTTTCCATTTTTCGTATGATCTGGATTAATTCAGCTAAATAGTTTATGACTTTTCAGATTAACTTGATGCTACTAATCAGATCACCTACCTACCATAATCCATTATTAGAGGCGTTTGAATTTCTCCATTGAGATAATGATGTCAAAACAATTTTCTTGTGCAATCAGGCAAACCTGAATTATCAAATTTATAATACTGAACAAGAAGAAGTCAACAAAAAAACAAAGCACACACAAAACACCCAAAACCTTGCCTCCCAGAATACTTATTTTCAAACATCATTTGCATAAAAGTGATTGCCACCTCTTACAAACAGTCAAGTAGTAAATGGTTCTGGAAGTTGACTCTATAAGAGAAAAAATATGTATTCCAGAGAGTCAACTAAAGTCTAAACCGTAGATATAGTGCATCTTTCAGCAAAATCTGCCATATTATAAAAGATATTAAGTTAATTTTCAAGAATGATATATTTCCATACCCAGTATTTCCCTTTGAATTCATTGTTAACCAAATGTGACTATATTATTCAGTTCAGTTCAGCTCAGTCACTCAGTCATGTCCAACTCGTTGCAACCCCAAGGATGGCAGAAAGCCAGGCTTCCCGTCCATCACCAACTCCCAGAGCTTGCTCAAACTCATGTCCATTGAGTCAGTGATGCCATCCAACCATCTCATCCTCTGTCATCCCCTTCTCCTCCCACCTTCAATCTTGCCAAGTATCAGCATCTTTTCCATTGAATAACTTCTTCGCATCAGGTGGCCAAAGTATTGGAGCTTCAGCTTCAGCATCAGTTCTTCCAATGAATATTTAGGACTGATCTCCTTTAGGATGGACTGGTTGGATCTCCTTGCAGTCGAAGGGACTCTCAAGAGTCTTCTCCAACACCACAGTTCAAAAGCATCAATTCTTCTGCGCTCAGCTTTCTTTATAGTCCAACTCTCACATCCATACATGACTACTGGAAAAACCATAGCTTTGACTAGATGGACCTTTGTTGGCAAAGTAATGTCTCTGCTTTTGAATATGCTGTCTAGGTTGGTCATAGCTTTTCTTCCCAAGGAGCAAAGGTCTTTTAATTTCACAGCTGCAGTCACCATCTGCAGTGATTTTGGAGCCTCCAAAAATAAAATCTCTCACTTTTTCCATTGTTTCCTCATCTATCTTCTGTGAAGTGATGGGACTGGATGCCATGATCTTAGCTTTTTGAATGTTGAGTTTTCAGCCAGTTTTTTCACTCTCCTCTTTCACTTTCATCAAGGGGCTCTTCAGTTCCTCTTTGCTTCCTGCTATTAGGGTGGTGTCATCTGCATATCTGTGGTTATTGATATTTCTCCCAGCAATCTTGATTCCAGCTTGTGCTTCATCCAGCCTGGCATTTCTCATGATGTACTCTGCATATAAGTTAAATAAGCAGGGTGACAATATACAGCCTTGACGTACTCCTTTCCCAATTTGGAACCAGTCTGTTGTTCCATGTCCTGTTCTAACTGTTGCTTCTTGACCTGCATACAGATTTCTCAGGAGGCAGGTAAAGTGGTCTGGTATTCCCATCTCTTGAAGAATTTTCCACAGTTTGTTGTGATCAACACAGTCAAAGGCTTTGGTGTAGTCAATAAAGCAGAAGTAGATGTTTTTCTGGAACTCTCTTGCTTTTTCTATGATCCAATGGATGTTGGCAATTTGATCTCTGGTTCCTCTGCCTTTTTTAAATCCAGCTTGAACATCTGGAAGTTCTTGGTTTACATACTTCTCGCTTAGAGAATTTTGAGCATGACTATATTATTACCATGTGGAATTAGTTCATTTATTTATTGAGCACTTACTTTGTGTCATACTACAGGCAGTAGGGAGATGCAGGTGAATAAGATACAGCTCCTTTTCTCAAGGAGTTTAGCTGTGATCTCTAGACCCTCCATTCCATGCTAAATAAATGTCCAAACATTTTTTTTTCTTCACCAAATAACTTCTTGATTTCTGGCACTCCCTTAAGGATGGTGCTTTTCATGTGATTCTGCTGAGTACTATTCATCAAGTACTAAGCTGTTATTCTTGGCTCCATGATGCTATTTCCAGAGAGTTACTCCCCTGATATGTTGTAAAATTTCTTCTTGTTATGCAGTTGAAGCCGCTGGATGTGTTCTACCCATCTCATCTCTGTGGTCTTCCAGCCATTCCATCATACTCAGGAATACATGTGACACCTGCTTCAAATTCTTCATCTTTACCTCAATCCCTGTCATCATCTCATCTTTGATGGTCACAAGAATAAGCCAATGAACTCCTCAATCCAATGACTCATTGCTGTCTTCAAACCCAGTGGCTACTGTCTTCACCAACATCTTAGGCACCTTGTCTTGCCTGGATCTGCTCTACATAAAAACTGTTAAATTCTAATATTCTGTTGCTGATGACTCCACACTTACGGCAGAAAGTGAAGAGGAACTGAAGAGCCTCTTGATGAAAGTGAAAGAGGAGAGTGAAAAAGCTGTCTTAAAACTTAACATTCAAAAAACTAAGATCATGGAATCCAGTCCCATCACTTCATGGCAAATAGATGGGGAAACAATGGAAACAGTGAGAGACTCTTCTCTCGGGCTCCAAAATTACTGCAGATGCTGACTGCAACCATGAAATTAAAAAACGCTTGCTCCTTGGAAGAAAAGCTATGACAAACCTAGACAGTATATTCAAAAGCAGAGACATCGACAAAGGTCTGTCTAGTCAAAGCTATGGTTTTTCCAGTAGTCATGTGTGGATGTGAGAGTTGGACCATAAAGAAGGCTGAACGCTGAAGAATTCATGCTTTTGAACTGTGGTATTGGAGAAGACTCTTGAGAGTCCCTTGGACTGCAAGGAGAACAAACCAGTAAATCCTAAAAGAAATCAGTCCTGAATATTCATTGAAAGGACTGATGCTGAAGCTGAAGCTCCAGTACTTTGGCCACCTGATGTGAAGAGCTGACTCACTGCAAAAGACCCTGAAGCTGGGTAAGATTGAAGGCAGGAGGAGAAGGGGATACAGAGGATGAGATGGTTGGATGGCATCACCAACTCAATGGACATGAGTTTGAACAAGATCTGGGAGGTGGTGAAGGACTAGGAAGCCTGGCTTTCTGCAGTTCATGGGGTTGCAAGGAGTCAGACACGACTGAGCGACTAAGCAACAACAACTCTCTAGCCACAACCTCCTGTCCTTCATCATTTTTCTCATGGTCTCTTTCCTGTTAAACTTGATTCTTTTGACTTCACAGAAATCTCTAAGCTCTCAATGCTTCCATATTCTCCCAGGTGATTAGACACTTGTTGACTTTATTTTTCTTCTAGACCAGACTTCTTTGTTGATAACCAACAATTTTGGTAAAGTATAAAATATAGATGGTTCTGGAGATATATCATTAAAGGTGAGAGAGGGAGAGAGAATGAGGCAGAGGCAGAGACAAAGGCATAACGAGAGACAGAGACAGAAAGAGACAGAGATGGAGAGAAAGACCTGGTAGAATGCTAATGGCTAGAATAAGCAGGCCCCACTCTAATCCGTTTAAATTTATTTCAGAATGTAAGAGCTACTTATCTCACTTAAAATGTTGGTTAGGTCACTCATTGGCTTGAAGTTCTTCAACTGTCCCCCATAAGTTATAGAACTGAATTCAGGCTTCTTAGTCTGGCTTCCTGGGCTGGTAATAATTCAATCTTGCCTCCCCCCACCCCACCCGGAATCATTTCCCAGTACATTTTACTTCTCACAACATGCAATTTGGAGGCTCTCTGCTTTTGCACTTGCTTCTGCCTACAGTCTTGTTTTCTCTTCTTTATGTTATCCCTTAAGGAGGTCTCTCTCACCCCTGCTCCTGATGAATTCCTAAGTATACTCCAAGGTTCACTGAAAACCTGACATCACTTTTATATTCTTCATGGCTTCCTATGGATAGAATTTCTGAGTCCTATCTTCAAGGCAGTTCTTTATTTTGTGTACACTTTTAAAATTATATCACTACTTATTCTTATTTTTCCCCTACATATCTTCAAGATAGTGCAGAGTTTTTCAACCTCATCTCAGTAGGGTCTTTCCAAGTCATGACAACCCAAAACATCTCCAGATGTCCCCAGGAGGACAAAAATTAGCCCCAGGTGTAGTAAAAACCACTCTAGGGCTGTGCCTTGTCTTTTTCACCTTATTAAACTCAGAAACTGGCAGAGACCTTAGCTTGTAACCTACACTCAGCCTGTGCTTAATGAATTGATCTGAATCACAGAAAGTATGTCACTGCTCTAGCAAAATGCCAGACAGCCCAGGCAGTGTCAATAGCATTCTTTCAGTTCTTTCTAAAAAAAGATATTTTCTAGTTTAACATGATGTTCTACTACTACGCACAGAGGTATTCTGAGTTTTCTTTCTAAAAGCAAAGGGCATATTTGAAAAAGTTTTCTGAGCACTGTGGACCAAGGCTCTTCCGACTGTGTAGCTCTTGAAGCCTTGCAGGCTCCCCGCCCCCATCCACTTCCTCACCCTCCTGAAACCCTTTCTGCCCACCCTTGCCCCTCCCTCCCCAGCGCTCATCATCCAGTGCTCCTCTTCCCCACACGGCACTAGAGTGAAGCCCCTGGGTAGGCAGGCACCTACAGCTTCTCAGAACCAAGCACCAAGGTGAAGGGCCCAGTGGACGGCTGCCAAGTCCATTGTCTGTCTGCTTCCTGAGCCAGGGCATCTGGTTCCTTTTTACTGGGCTTTTATCTATATTTATTTATCTTTTCAACCAAATGAATTTAAATGTCTTAATCTTTTACTACTGAGGTAGCCTAAATCCCCTTCTGTCTTCATGTGACTTCCTAGTCTAGCCCATTTTCTTCTCAAAGAGAGGGTTTACAAATACCAAGAGATGGGAAATGGACTCTTTCTAGGAAAGCTGTGTGAGCCTCGCTTGGTGAGTAGGGGGAAGGCTCTGACTTCCCAGCATCACAGGGCAGGACTCCAAGAGGATGTTTTATATTTAAAACAGAAGGTAACTTAAGGCTTTTCTCCCACATGCCAAATGGCAGACCTTGTGTTCTTTCGTTTGCATAATAAATTATGGAAAAAGAAAGAGACTCCGGAAAACCCAGCATAGTCAAACCAAACGGATAACTTTTTTTTTTTCCCTAAGAGCAACTATACAAATTAGAAGCTACCTGATCGACCATTTCAACAGAGCAGTGATATCTTCACTCAGCTGTGCCTTTTTGGTTTCTCTGCCTTGGAGTTTGTGAAAATACGAAGCATTGATTTGAGGCTCTAATGTTTAAAACTGTTATGGCATGGGACTTCCTTGGTGATCCAGTGGCTAAGACTCTGTGCTCCCAATGCATGGGGCCAGGGTTCTATCCTTCAACAGGGAACCAAATCCCTCATGCTGCAGCTAAGACCCGGTGCAGCCAAATAAATGAATAAATAAAACTACTATGGCAGACATCATAGATTGGTTGTCCCAATTACCATTCCCAACATCATTCTCCCTTGACCTGCCTCTAACTTAGAAATTGCCAAAACAGAATATTCATTTTCCCAGCTTCCCTTGAAGCTCACATGGGCTTGTCACCTGGTTTTGCCCAATAGGACAGAAGGAGAATTTTGCGGGGGTGGGGGTTGGGGGATCCTGGGAAAGTGCTTACTTTCCTCATTAAAAATAAAATATTTCTTTCCCTTGTTTCTGCTGGAATGTGGATGTGTTTCTGGAACTGCACTCATCATTTTGAGACTGTAAAGCATCTCTTCTATCAGTAGGCAGCACCACCATTCTGCTGTGAGACAGAAATAAACCTGTTTCTCTAAACCTTGTAGACCACAGTTCTGTTGTTCACTGCCAAAAGCACTGAGAATAAAAATAGCTGTTTATCCTCTGATCAAGTCACCATACAAATAAATGTTTCTTATGCCCATTCTCTTTTCCCTATGCACTGTCACCAGAAACTCATGAGGATACAGTGAGGTGAGTCCAAAATCTACCTGGCATTGAGCATAAATCTAAACCAATAATGATGTTCCAGAAGGCAGGTTGAAAATCTAAATGATAAGTGCCTCAATGCTCGCTTTCTTATAGTTCACATTTATTGAGGGCTTACTATATACTAAGCACACTTGAAGTGCAGCTGTAAATGAATTAACTTACTTAGTGTTCCTAAGAACCCAGTGAGGTAAGCATCAAGTTCACACTCATTTAGAGATGAAGCAATGAAGACACATAATAACTAATTCAAGGTTACTCAGCTAATAAGAAGCAGAATGCTGTTATCAATATGGCTCAGACTGAACCTACAGAGTATGTGCCCTGGTGAGTAAGTATTTTGAAGGAAAAAACACTGCCATTCCAGGTAGATTGGGACACTGATGAATTCCCATTTGCATCTTTGAGAGCATATCCGAGTTACTACCCTGGAAGATAAACCCAGTCCTGGAGAAAGGAATGGCTGCCCACTCCAATATTCTTGCCTGGAGAATTCCATGGACTGTGGAGACTGGCAGGCTATAGTCCATGGGGTTGCAAACAGTCAGACAGGACTGAGAGACTAGAGCTTTCACTTTTCAAGATCAGTTCAGTTCAGTTCAGTTCAATCACTCAGTCGTGTCTGACTCTTTGCGACCCCATGAATCGCAGCACGCCAGGCCTCCCTGTCCATCATCAACTCCCGGAGTCTACCCAAACCCATGTCCATCGAGTCGGTGATGCCATCCAGCCATCTCATCCTCTGTTGTCCCCTTCTCCTCCTGCCACCAATCCTTCCGAGCATCAGGGTCTTTTCCAATGAGTCAACTCTTCGCATCAGGTGGCCAAAGTATTGGAGTTTCAGCTTCAACATCAGTCCTTCCAATGAACACCCAGGACTGATCTCCTTTAGGATGGGCTGGTTGGATCTCCTTGCAGTCCAAGGAACTCTCAAGAGTCTTCTCCAACACCACAGTTCAAAAGCATCGATTCTTCGGCACTCAGCTTTCTTTATAGTCCAACTCTCACATCCATACATGACTACTGGAAAAACCATAGCCTTGACTAGACGGACCTTTGTTGACAAAGTAATGTGTCTGCTTTTTAATATGCCGTCTAGGTTGGTCATAACTTTCCTTTCAAGGAGTAAGCGTCTTTTAATTTCATGGCTGCAATCACCATCTTCAGTGATTTTGGAGCCCAGAAAAATAAAGTCTGACACTGTTTCCACTGTTTCCCCATCTATTTGCCATGAAGTGATGGGACCAGATGCCATGATCTTAGTTTCCTGAATGTTGAGCTTTAAGCCAACTTTTTCACTCTCCTCCTTCACTTTCATCAAGAGGCTTTTTAGTTCCTCTTCACTTTCTGCCATAAGGTTTCAAGATAAAACCAGCTATAAAGGGAAAGATGAGGAACTTCCTTGGAGGTCCAGTGGTTAAGACTTCACCTTCCAATACAGGGGGTGTAGTTTCTATCCCTGGTTGGGGAACTAAGATCCCATATGTCTTTTGGCCAAAAAAGAAATAAAAAAACAGAAGCTGTAGTGTAACAAATTCAATAAAGATATTAAAAGTGACCCACATTAAAAAAATTATTAAAAAAGAGAAAGGTGATTCTGCCCACATCACTTAGAGAAAATATCCATTTAAATGAAATAGTATTAAATTATTTAAATTTAATATTTAATAAGAATAATAAATATCAATAAGAATAATGATAACCACTAAATCTTATCGAGGGCTTATTATGTGTCAGGCACTTTGTTAACTATTTTTATGGATCTTTTCTATCACTTAATCCTCCAAACAGTACAGCGGAAATGAGGCAGATAATCTGCTGCCAGCCCCAAAGCCATGCTTCTGCTTCCTCCTTGCTGTCTTAGTCCCAGTATTTTTCCCTGTGTTTCCTACCCTCATGCCAAGAGCTCAGAGATGATACTGCCTCAAGCCCCAGTGGAGGGAGCTTGGCTTCTGTCAGTTATCCCTTTTGACAGCAACTGATTCAAGGCAGGTATATTCTACCTAGAGAAGCGGTAAACCAGGAGAAATGAGAGGTGGTCTTCTGGGCATTTCCGGGAAAGATTTCCCTCATTGGTGAGAAGATGCACCAGCAGGAAATGGCCATATCAAACCAGGAACTGCAGCTGTCAGCTTGGGACCATTAGTTTAGAAGCCTAGATACCAAGCCATTTGCTAAGGATGGCAGAGAAAAAGATCGAAAAAGATAGAAAGGAGCTGATCCACCCCACCGCCCACCAGCCCAAGACAGTGCTTGCTCACTGTGAGTAAGCCCGAAAACTGCCCTCCCTCTGGATTTCCTGTTCTATGAAATAACAGATTTTTCACTTTTTACAGTATGCTAAATAGGTCCTATTAGTATCTACCCACTTTAGAGAAACTGAGGCATCGAATTTAGAAACCAGGATTCAAACCTAAGCAGTCTGTCTACAGAGCATCAGTTATTGTCTTTAAGAAAAATAATAAAATAAAATACCATCACATCCTAAACTTGCCAACTTCCTCTGGCTAGTCACAAAAACCCACTTTTTTTTTGGTAACTTTAAACTTTTTACTTTGTTTTGTAGTGTAGTCGATTAATAATGTTGTGGTAGTTTCAGGTGTATAGCAAAGGTGCTCAGTCATACATACACATGTATTCATTCTCTCCCCAACCCCCTCCCACCCAGGCTGGCACATAACATTGAGTAGAGTTCCATGTACTATACAGTAGGTCTTTGTTGGTTACTCATTTTAAATATAGCAGTGTGTACATGACCTTAAAACAGAAAGAGACTCACAGACTTAGAAAATGAACTTATGCTTGCAGGGGGTGGAGGGCAAAGGGAAAATTAAAAAAAACCAAACAAACAATTTTTAAAATACCCTACTAAGAAATGTTCAGAAGTGAATATCTGAGCTATCACCCTGTTACCTGCTCAGTTGAATTTAGATTAGCAGATCATAAAGTGCCATGAGGAAAAACTTGGACTTCTCTGAATTAGAGTGTGAGATCTAAAATCTTCAAGGAATGTGTGAGACAATGACCTTCAGAAGCAGTAGCCAGATAAAGGTGAAAAGAACTGGGCAGTTTTTCCATGCCCATCATCCACCAAATTCTCCCCTCACACTCCCCAGATCCTTTTAAACAATGGGAAACATGAGAAAGTCCCCAAACATGGGAAAATTTAACCTCATCTCTCAATGAATTAGTTCTTCTAGAACTGCTGCTCTTCCCTCCACTTGTCAGCCTAAATCTCATCCCTTCCAGAGGGTTCAGTTTTAAAATCCTCGCCTCCCAGACCCCCATCCCCGCCCCACAGTTGGTTTCCCTCTCCATTTCATTCTGGCAGCATTTCATCTGTACCATATGTAGAATTTTATCGTGTTACCCGGCTTGATATCAGTTTTACTTGGATATATAAGTCTATACCCAGCTTCTTTTCTCAGACTATAAATGGAATTAAGGGAAGATCTGTGTTTTATTCATGATTATAATCTGCAGTGTCTCTACAAAATGCTTTGCACAAGGAGCCTCAAGGAGTGATTCAAGCTTTTGAAAACTCAAAAATCAGCCTCATGAATCCTCTAGCATTAGTGGAGTATCTTTATGAATAAATACATAGTTTATTATTTCTGTAAGGAAGCCATTCATTATTTTTTGATTGATATCTCTGAACTGTTACATTTTTGTTTTAACTTCAGAGATACTAAAAGAGACCAATTTTACAAAATACTATGCTATATAAACTTAGAATTTTCTAAAGATCTGGCCAGCATTTTTGATTCCTCTTTTCCCCTCTTCCTAGCCCCTTCATTTCTCCATTCAAAGATGCAGAGAAAGGAGACAAGTACTGGTGGTGAATAGAGGGGATTGATGAAAGTGAAAGAGGAGAGTGAAAAAGTTGGCTTAAAGCTCAACATTCAGAAAACTAAGATCATGGCATCTGGTCCCATCACTTCATGGCAAATAGATGGGGAAACAGTGGAAACAGTGGCTGACTTTATTTTTCTGGGCTCCAAAATCACTGAAGATGGTGATTGCAGCCATGAAATTAGAAGATGCTTACTCCTTGGAAGGAAAGTTATGACCAACCTAGACAGCATATTAAAAAGCAGAGACATTACTTTGTCAACAAAGGTCCATCTAGTCAAGGCTATGGTTTTTCCAGTAGTCATGTATGGATGTGAGAGTTGGACTATAAAGAAAACTGAGCGCCAAAGAATTGATACTTTTGAACTATGGTGTTGAAGAAGACTCTTGAGAGCCCCTTGGACTGCAAGGAGATCCAACCAGTCCATCCTAAGGGAGATCAGTCCTGGGTGTTCATTGGAAGGACTGATGTTGAAGTTGAAACTCCAATACTTTGGCCACCTGATGCGAAGAGCTGACTCATTTGAAAAGACCTCGATGCTGGGAAAGATTGAGGGCAGGAGAAGAAGAGGACAACAGAAGATAAGATGGTTGGATGGCATCACCGACTCAATGGACACAGGTTTGGGTGAACTCCGGGAGTTGGTGATGGATAGGGAGGCCTGGCGTGCTGCGGTTCATGGGGTCACAAGGAGTTGTACACGACTGAGCGACTGAACTGAACTGAACTTAAAAGTCCTTTAAGGGCTGTCCTAGGGCAGGTGGTAGAAATCAGCTGTCTCTTGACAGTAATTCTCTGACAGCACAAAGAGGTTGGGAGAAGTGCTCAACTGTCAAAAGAAATCATTTAAGGAGCAGGGGCTCTGATTTCAAACCCGGACAAATGAAGCTTTATAGCCTAATAAAGCTGGCTATCGAAGAGAAAGACTCAGATCATCGCAGTTAATAGGTGCAGAGGCGGAAGAGCCTAGCAAGTGATGACAACTAGAGCCGATCTGACCATAAAAAGCAACTTTTCTAAAAACAGTGACCATCAGTCTGGTCAACTTTATAAGTCATGTTAAAGTCCATTTATATTTTCACAGACCATAGCAGTCATCTGCAGACACCATTTCTTCTGGACTCGGAGTCCTAAAGGCTTCCGTACTCCTCTGCCACTGTGGTCCATTCCTACCTGCATTGTTGGAGGGTGGGATGAAAGGTCTAGAAAGCACAGGGAGGAAATATCCATAAACTGAAAGACCCTCTGTGGGTCAGAGGGGTGTTGTGCATCCCTTGCGTGCAATCCCAGGAGGTGGTGTCACTGGATCATTTTCACAGATAACATTGTTGGGCCCATGAGTTCACATGCTTTCCCCACAGCATGAATTGTGTGCTGGAAGTATGAAGAGCCTCCAGGTAGAGAAGGCCTGGTCACAAATGCATGGATGAGGAGTGTCATTTGCTGAGCAGTGTAATGTATTCAAATGATTCAAAACTTGACAGCCCTGCTTTTTCTATTTGAAAAAAAGTGAATAAAATAATTTTTATCCAATATGTACACTTCATGGCAAAACCAGTAAGGCCAATGCCAAAAAAAGATCAACTCAAGTCAACAAACAAATATAGCTAGGATAGATACCACTGGGCCTTAAAATTTTGAGCAAACTCAAAGATGCAAACGGAGAGCCTTTGGTAATATTTACCCTGGTCAATAGCAACTCCTAAAGAGTGACGCTGATCCATTACAAGGGTGAACAACTAGAACAGAAGAGATCCAGAGGAGACCTTCGAGACTTACTTCCAAACTAGACAAGCTTGTGGAACCTAAAATAAACCCATCACTTGAGAATAATCTATAGGAAAGTTCATTATTTCTATAAAGGGGTGGGGTAGGGAAATTATGATTTTTTTTCGTTTAATAAGAGATCTCTGAAGTGAGAAATAGGCAACATGGACAAAAGTAAACAGTGTATTTCATCCATCTAAAAGCCTCTGAGCAAATGAATGGTGATGAAGTTTGGGGGGAGCCGTTGGGACTTAGAGAAGAGAGGATTGGGTGTGTTCAGTTAAATTAGCAACTCAACAGCCAAGGAAACTGGGGACTCTGAATTTTAAAGTAGGAAGAGATGTTGAAATTTACTTAATTCAACCCTTAATTGTATAAAGCTGGAGGCCACAATCCAGAGATGATTCTAGAATACCAAATTCTTCACACCTCGGCCAGTGTTCTTCTCCTATGCTATAAGCTTCTATAACACATCCGTTATACTCAGTTATGAAATACATACAACATAATAAACTATATACTTACTCTCTAAAAGTGGCTGTAGATTAGAATAAAAATTTCCTCAAGCTTCCCAAGGGCCAGATCGGAGCTGCCTTCAACATGTAAATAATGTATTATGAATACCAAAATGAGGTTATTCTAAACGAGAACTCCAGAGCACATTTAAGCATCATCAAAAAGTGCACAGAAAATATGCCAGCAGATAGATTCTTAATCTTTAAATAAAATATTGGTCCCTCTGCAACAGAAATAGAATTCACAATTTTCTTTATTCTTGCTCAAGAAAAAAAATAAAAAATTCCTAGAGAATTTGGGAGATTGGATGCAAAATAAATGCAAGTTCAATTCTCCAAATTCTCAATTCCTCACTAGAGGAGGAAGGCTTCTTCACACTTAGTAAGGTGAGTTAAGGACAAACAAAAAGAAGTATTACTTTATAAGAAAATTATAAACCCATGGAGCTCATTACCACAAAAGAGGTACAGGCAAGGAATATAAATGGATTCATAAAGGTTTTGACCAAATTTATGAATGTCAGAGCCATAAATGGCTACTGAGAGTACACCTAACCTTTAAGGTTAATGTCAGGGAGGGAAACTACATCCTTCCCTGGCAAATCCCTTGAGGCCTCTGTTGTCGACACTAGACTGGGTTGGATAGAACAGCTGGCTTGCCCAGCAGCATGGTTCCTAAATTCATTTTAACAGATTGGGTATCTGGGCCCATGAATGCCCATCTCTTCAACAGAAATGTAAATGAAAAATGTTCCATTTAAAACAGGAAGCTTAATGAAATACTGCTGTTAGACTTTACCATTTAGGTAACCAGAGTTAAACAAGAGGAAAGATTTCAGTTTGAGGGAACCAGAAAGAAGCTCAGGTTCAAAGCCAGACTGTATGGAATGGGCCCTCATGCAAATCACTGACTTTTCTGGGCTTAGCTTTCTCACCTGTGAAATGAGGAGCATCATATCTGAGTAACAGGCATTGTGTCAAGATTTATATGAGAAAATGCTCTGTAAACAATACATATTATTACGGTAGGGGTAGTCAGTGTGGAGTACCTCTCAGTCATTTGGGGAGAGGGTTTGTGAAATACATGAAGACAGAAATCCTTGCTTCATTTTTCTGAAGCGAATTGGCGAGCATATACAAAAAGTACTCAAGATACAAGTCAAACGGAACTCCCTAAGGCAGAGTTTCTTTTATAAAATATATTTATTTATGTTAGTATGTATTTTGGCTGTGCTGAGTCTTTGTTGCTGTGCGCAGCTTTTTCGAGTTGTGCCAAGCGGGGCTTGTTCTCTAGTTGCAGTGTGTTGGTTTTTCATCGCAGTGGCTTCTCTTGTCGTGGCTTGCAGGCTTTAAGCACTTCAGTAGTTGTGGCACAGGGCCTTAGTTGCCCCCAGGCATTTGGAATCTTCCCAAACCAGGGACTGAACCCATGTCCCCTGCATTGGCAGGCAGGTTCTTAACCACTGGACAGCCAGGGAAGTACCAGTGATTCATTATCCTGTAAATTTTCAGAAAACTCTGGTCATATCTCGGTTGCTGCTGCTGCTGCTGAGTCACTTCAGTCATGTCCGACTCTGTGCGACCCCAGAGATGGCAGCCCACCAGGCTCCCCCATCCCTGGGATTCTCCAGGCAAGAACACTGGAGTCGGTTGCCATTTCCTTCTCCAATGCACGAAAGTGAAGTCGCTCAGTCGTGTCTGACTCTTCGCAACCCCTTGGACTGCAGCCCACCAGGCTCCTCCGTCCGTGGGATTTTCCAGGCAAGAGTACTGGAGTGGGTTGCCATTGCCTTCTCGGTTAGAGCACTCCAATTATTTATCTGCTTACTCACCTGCATCATTTACCTGTGAGCTCTGCTAGAACAGAGACCTTGTTTTATTAATCTCTGATCCCTGCTATTTTTTATAGCCCTGGTATATACTTGCCAATCAATAGACATTGAATAAATTCTGTAATGTGTGACTAATCCTTTTATTTCTACTTCACAAAAGTGAGGAAAAGATATGATCCAACTATAACATGCAATAAACAGATAATGACTAAGGTATTAATTATAAAATCAAGACTGAACCTCAGCTTTCCTAATTTCTAGATGCGGGTATCTAACTTCCTTAATTTGGAAATAACTGTATGTTGGTCCTATTTACATGGAAAATAAAAAGCAAGACATGAATTGCAGGATAGTGAAATCTTTACTAAGTTTATTTAGTAACTTGAAATCCCAAAATTATATTCCTAAAAACACAGCTTGTACTTTTAAAAAATAAGATAAATATAATTTTTGGCCATCGCTTCAAATTTTAGGTGAGTACAAGATTGCAGAGAGTCTGATCACTACCATCATGTTCAAAGAGAAAACTTCCAGTCTCATTACATGCAGAATTCAATAAAGAGATCAAAATCAATGTGAAAATGCAGACCTTGTATTCAGTTTGTGACATAAGCCAACAGTTTCAGATATTTATATCTTTTTAAATATTCAGGAAATATTCTCCTCTCCCTTATAAAGTTAGAAGTTCAGTAGGTTCAGTTCAGTCACTCAGTCATGTCGGACTCTTTGCAAACCCATGAACTGCAGCACGCCAGACCTCCCTGTCCATCACCAATTCCCAGAGCTTGCTCAAACTTATGTCCATAGAGTCGGTGATGCCATCCAACCATTTAATCCTCTGTCGTCCCCTTCTCCTCCCACCTTCAATCTTTCCCAACATCAGGGTATTTTCCAATGAGTCAGCTCTTCACATCAGGTGGCCAAAATATTGGAGCCTCAGCTCCAGCATCAGTCCTTCCAATGAATATTCAGGACTGATTTCCTTTAGGATGGACTGGTTGGATCTCCTTGCAGTCCAAGGAACTCTCAAGAGTCTTCTCCAACACCACAGTTCAAAAGCATCAATTCTTCAGTGCTCAGTCTTCTGTATGGTCCAACTCTCACATCCATACATGACTACTGGAAAAACCATAGCTTTGATTAGATGGACCTTTGTCGAAAAGTCATGTCTCTGCTTTCTAATATGCTGTCTAGGTTGGTCATAGCTTTTCCTCCAAGTAGCAAGTGTCTTTTAATTTCATGGCTGCAGTCACTATCTTCAGTGATTTTGGAGCCTAAGAATATAAAATCACTGTCTCCATTGTTTCCACATCTATTTGCCATGCAATGATGAGACCGGATGCCATGATCTTAGTTTTTTGAATGTTGAGTTTTAAGCCAGCTTTTTCACTCTCCTCTTTCACTTTCATCAAGAGGCTCTTCAGTTCCTCTTCACTTTTGGCCATAAGAGTGGCATCATCTGCATATCTGAGGTTATTGATATTTCTCCTTGATCCAGCTTGTGCTTCATCCAGCCCAGCGTTTCACATAATGTACTCTGCATAAAAGCTAAATAAGCAGGATGACAATATACAACCTTGACATACTCCTTTCCCAATTTGGACCCAGGCTGTTGTTCCATGTCCGGTTCTAACTGTTGCTTCTTGACCTGCATACGGATTTCTCAGGAGGCAGGTAAGATGGCTAGTATTTCCATCTCTTAAAGAATTTTCCACAGTTTCTTGTGATCCACACAGTCAAAGGCTTTAGCATAGTCAATGAAGCAGAAGTAGATGATTTTCTGGAATTCTCTTGCTTTTTCTATGAAACAATGGATGTTGGCAATTTGATCTCTGGTTCCTCTGCCTTTTATAAATCCAGCTTGAACACCTGGAAGTTCTTGGTTCATGTACTGTTGAACCCTAGCTTGGAGAATTTTGAGCATTACTTTGGAGAATTTTGAGTGTTACTTTGCTAGTGTGTGAGATGAATGCAATTGTGTAGTAGTTTGAACATTCTTTGGCATTGTCTTTCTTTGGGATTGGAATGAAAACTGACCATTTCCAGTCCTGTGGCTACTGCTGAGTTTTCCAAGTTTGGTGGCTTATTGCATCATCTTTTAGCATTTGAAATAGCTCAATTGGAATTCCATCACCTCCACTAGCTGTGTTTGTAATGATGCTTCCTAAGGCCTACTTGATTTGGCACTGTAGGATGTCTGGCTCTAGATGAGTGATCATACCATCGTGGTTATCTGGTTCATTAAGATCTTTTCTGTATAGTTCTTCTTTGTATACTTGCCACCCTTTTTAATATTTTCTGCTTCTGTTAGATCCACATCGCTTCTGTCCTTTATTGTGCTCATCTTTGAATGAAATGTTCCCTTGGTATCCCTAACTTTCTTGAAGAGATCTCTAGTCTTTGCCATTCTATTGTTTTCCTCTATTTCTTTACATTGATCACTTAGGAAGGCTTTTTTGTCTCCCCTTGTTATTCTTTGGAACTTTGCATTCAGATGGGTATATTTTTCCTTTTCTCCTTTTCCTTTCATGTCTCTCCTTTTCTCAGCTATTTGTAAGGCCTCCTCAGACAACCATTTTACCTTTTTGCATTTCTTTTTCTTGGGGATGGCTTTAATTATCGCCTACTGTACAATGCTATGAAACCTCCGTCCATAGTTCTTCAGACACCTGTCTATCACACCTAATCCCTTGTATCTATTTGGCACTTCCACTGTTTTATCATAAGGGATTTTATTTAGGACATACCTGAATGGTCTAGTGGTTTTCCCTACTCTATTCAAGTCTCATTTTGCAATAAGGAGTTCATGATCAAAGTCACAGTCAGCTCCTGGTCTTGTTTTTGCTGACTGTATAGAGCTTCTCTATCTTTGGCTGCAGAGAATATAATCAATCTGATTTTGGTGTTGACCATCTGGTGATGTCCATGTGTAGAGTCTTCTCTTGTGTTGTTGGAAGAGGGTGTTTGCTATGACAGTGCATTCTCTTGGCAAAACTCTGTTAGCCTTTGCACTGCTTCATTCTGTACTCCAACGCCAAACTTGCCTATTATTCCAGATATCTCTTTGAGTGTTTGAGTGTCTCCTGTGAAGGCACAGGTCAGCAGTGGCCTACCACGGGGACCGGGGCTCTTGCTGCAGCAGACCTGGATGCATGGTTTATGGCATAGGTCCTTTTGCAGGAGGTCGCCATTAGCCCCACCTTAGAGCTACCAAGCATACAACCCACAAATTGGAGAACAATTAACCAAAGAAGTTCTCACACTGTTACGAAAGTTCTAGGGCCCACAACAAATTTCCCGACCTGGTAATCTGGCAAAGGGACTGAGAACCCCCAGGGAATCTGACTTTGAAGGCCAGAGGGATTTGATTGTAGAACTTCCACAGGAATGCTAAACTTCCACAGTAATTGGGAAACTGACTCTTGTAGGGCCCAAACAAAACCTTGTGCACCTCAGGACACAGGAGAAAGGAACAGTGATCCCACAAGAGGCTGAGCCAGACTTCCCTGTGAATGTCCAGGAATCTCTAGTGGAGGCATGGTCTGACAGTGGCCTGCCATGGGGTCAAGGACACTGAATACAACAGTCCTAGGAGCTGTTATATGCTTGCAAAGGTCCTTTTGAAGGAGGTCACCATTTACTGCCGTTACCACTGCCACAGTTTGGCCTCAGGTCAAACTACAGGGAGGGAAAACAGCCCTGCCCATCAACAGAGAATTGGATTAAAGATTTACTGAGCATTGCCCCCCTATCAGAGCAAGACTCAGATTCCCTAGCAGCCAGTCACTTCCATCAGGAAGCTTCCATAAGCCTCTTATCCTTATCCTTCAGAGGGCAGATAGAATGGAAACCACCATCACAGAAAACTAACCAAACTGATCACTTGGATCACAGCCTTGTCGAACTCAATGAAACTACGAGTCATGCTGTTTAGGGTCACCTAATATGGACGGGTCATGGTCGAGAGTTCTGACAAAATGTGGTCCACTGGAGAAAG
The DNA here is from genome assembly GCF_054371585.1 of Giraffa tippelskirchi. Taxonomy (NCBI): domain Eukaryota; kingdom Metazoa; phylum Chordata; class Mammalia; order Artiodactyla; family Giraffidae; genus Giraffa; species Giraffa tippelskirchi. The sequence goes on from NC_137285.1 coordinate 56,723,416, forward strand.
GAGTAGCAAGCTACTTCAGTATTCTTGCCTTGAGAACCCCGTGAACACTATGAAAAGGCAAAAAGATATGACACTGAAAGCTGAACTCCCCAGGTTGGTAGGGGCCCAATATGCTACTAGAGATGAGTGGAGAAATAACTCCAGAAAGAAAGAAGAGTTGGAGCCAAATCTAAAACAACGCCCAGTTGTAGATGTGACTGGTGATGGAAGTAAAGTCCGATGCTGTAAAGAACACTATTGCATGGGAACCTGCAATGTTAGGTCCATGAATCAAGGCAAATTGGAAGTGGTCAAATAGGAGATAGCAAGAGTGAATATTGACATTTTAGGAATCAGTGAACTAAACGGACGAATTTAACTCGGATGACCATTATATCTACTACAGTGGGTAATTAGAATCCCATAGAAGAAATGGAGTAGCCCTCATAGTCAACAAAAGAGTCTGAAATGCAGTACCTGGGTGCAATCTCAAAAATGACAGAATGATCTCTGTTCTGTTTCCAAGGAAACTATTCGATATTATAGTAATCCAAGTCTATGCCCCAACCACTAATGCTGAAGAAGCTGAACAGTTCTATGAAGACCTACAAGACCTTCTAGAACTAACATACACACACAAAAAGTTAGAAGGGTAGATGCAAAATTAAATTAATATGCATGCTTAAAATATAAAAAAGAATTATATACTATGACCAAATCAGATATATCCCAGGTAGGCAGGCTGGTTCAACATTCCAAAATCAGTTGGTGTAATTCATCACATCAATAGGCTAAAAATGTAAAATCACATGATCATATCAGTAAATTTTGACAAAATATAACACTCATCATGATTTTAAAAACTCTCAGAAAGTTAGGAATAAAGGGGAACTTTCTCAACCTGATCTAAAATATTCACAAAATACCTACCCCTAACATCATACATAATGATGAGAAATTAGAAACTTTCCCACTAAGATCAGGAAAAGTGAGGACGTCCCCTCTCACCACTCCTTTTCAATATTGTACTAAAAGTTCTAGCTAATGCAATAAGACAAGATAAGAAAAGATACACAGATTAGAAAAGGAGAAATAAAATTATCTTTGTTCATAGATGACATGATCATCTATGTTTAAAATTAAGAGAAAATTTGGAAGAATCAACAACAAAAAATTCCTGGAACTAACAAGGGCTTATAGCCTAGTTCAGGATAGAATACAAGGTTAATTTATAAAAGTCAGTTGTGTTCCTGTACATCAGCAATGAACAAGTAGAATTTGAAATTTAAAACAACATACCATTTACACTACCACTTTAAAAAAGGGGGTACTTAGGTATAATGCTAGGAAAATAGGAATAATAACTATATTTGAAAAACTGTAAAACTCTGATAAATGAAATCAAAGCACTAAACAAATGAAGAGATAGTCTATATTCATGGATAAGGAGATTCAAGATATCATTTCTTCCCAACTTGATCTATAGATTCAATGCAACCTCAATCAAAATTTCAGCTATTTTGTGGATATCAACAAATTGATTCTAAAATTTGTATTAAAGATAAAAGACCCAGAAGAGCCAACCCAATATTGAAGAAAAACAGAGTTGGAGAATTGACATTGCTCAGCTTCAAGACTTACTAAAAAGCTACAGTAGTGAAACAGTATGCTATTGGTGAAAGAACAGACAAATAGATGAATGGAACAGAATAGAGAGCCAAGAAATAGAATTCCATACATATAGTCAATTGGTCTTTGACAAAAGAGCAGAGGTAATACAATGGGGCAAAGATAGTCTTTCCAACCATCTGTGCTGGAACAAATGGACGTCCACATACAGAAAGATAGATCCAGACACAGACCTTATACCCTTCACAAAACTTAATTCCCAATGGATCACAAATCTAAATGTAAAATGCAAAACTATAAAATTTCTAGGAGATAACATCTAGGTTTTCTAGATGACATTGAGTATGGTGATGACTTTTCAGATACAACATCAAAGGCATGGTCTATGAAATAATTAACAAGCTGGACTTGATTAAAATTAAAAACTTCTGCTCTGTGAAGGAAACAATCATGAGAACAAGATGACAAACCACAGACTGGGAGAAAATATTTACAAAAGGCACATTTGATAAAGGACTGTTATTTAAAGTATACAAAAAACTTCTAAAACTCAAGAATAAGAAAACAAACAGCCCAATTTAAAAAATAAGTCAAAAACAAAAAAACAAACAAAAAAATAAGTCAAATAGCCAAACAAACATTTCATCAAAGAAGATATGCAGATGGCAAGTAGGCATAGAAAAAGATGCTCCACGTCATGTCATCAGGGAAAAGCAAATTAAAACAACAATTAAGATCCAGGTGCACACCAATTAAAATGGCCAAAAATCTGGAACACTGGCAACACCAAATGCTGGTGAGGATGTGGACCAACAAGAACTTTCTTTCACTAATAGTAGAAATGCACAATGGTACACATTTAGAAGGCAATTTTGCAGCTTCTTACAAAACTAAACATACTTTTAGTGTACAATCCAGTACATTCTTGGCATTTAACAAAAGGGGTTGAAAAGTTATGCTTATACCAAAACCTGCACACCGATATTTAGGGCAAACTTAGAAGCAACCAAAATGTCTTTCATTAGGTAAATGGATATGTAAACTGTAATACATCTGAAGAATGAAATATTACTTAGCATTAGAAAGAAATGAAGCTGGAGCTCCAATACTCTGGCCACCTGATGTGAAGAGCTCACTCATTAGGAAAGACCCTGATGCTGGGAAAGATTGAAGGCAGGAGGAGAAGGGGACAACAGAGGATAAGATGGTTGGATGTCATCACTGACTCAATGGACATGAGTTTGATCAAGCTCCAGGAGATGACAGGTGAAGGCCAGGGAAGCCTGGCGTGCTGCAGTAGGATGTGAAGGGCAGTGACAATCTCTGTACGATACTATGATGATGCAGAATGTCATTATACATTTGTCCTAACCCATAGAATGTAGAAGCCCAAGAGTGAAACATCATGTAAACTACAGACTTTAGGTGAGCATAAGTTGTGTAGGTTCACTCATGATAACAAATGTACCACTCTGGGGAAGGATGTTGATAAGGGTGGAGGCTACGCACGTGTGTCAGGTACATGGGAAATCTCTGTATTCTCAATTTTGCTGGGAACATAAAACAGCTAAAAAAAAAAAAGTCTTAAAAATTTTTTTAAATTAAACATTAAGTCTTACAAAGATAAATAAGCAAGCATGTATATAGATGTGCGTGTATGTGTAAAATCCTTTTCTTACTTAACAGCAGTGGAAAAGATAAGAGTTGAAGTGGTCAATAGGCCACTGGACACCAGCATTTTCTTCCCTGTCTCCAAGTCTGCCTTTGCCATCACTGCCCATCACTGCCTTTGCCAGGTCCATCTCAGGCCAGTTTTACTCAGCACATTCCATTCTACAGTTGAAGCTCTTGCTGCAAAGCTGACCCTCTGCTCCTCTAAATTCTGAAATGCTATCCACTAATATGAATGACACTTCCTTGTCAAAGCACCTGCAATGAACACTTATTTTGCATCTACTCTTCCTTAGCTTATCTATAGCCAGACTGAATTTGCCTCCCTCAAATTTCAAGCCTTTTATTTCCCAAGCCTAAATTTACATGGATAGTTAATAATATCATGGCTTATTCTGACCAAGAACATATACATATATATGTGTATATATATTTATACACACACACATATATATATATATATATGTATCTTCCACCTCTCTGCATCACAAATACATCCTACACTAACCTTACTGTCATTTCCTGCTGTCAGTCTCTTTGGAAAAGGCAACATTGTTCTACTTAGTCACGGTGAACTTTATTCTGCAAATTTCTGGTTTCCTGGGTGTTTCGTGAATGGCTATGCTTATCTCATGTGCGCTCCTAGGCATCCCCAGGGCTCTGCATTTAACTTCGTGCTTCTAAAAGCATCTGTACAGAGGTAATATTAATGTTATTGCAACAGACAGGCAGAGCCTCATTTCTCTCTGCTTTGACTGAAAATGCCTCTTCATAGTGAGAATATGCAGACCGTGCCATTTGTGTGTGAGGTCTGAATGTGTATGGGTCCAGCTATTGGCGGCAGGAAGAAGTTAAGACACAACTGTCAGGTGGTTTGTTTTGTTTTGTTTTTTAAATTACCATTCAAAAGTGACTGGTGATCCACGACCTTTAAACTTATTTTCCCAAAGGCTCCTCTATTCTGAAGCTGGGAAAAACTGAATTCACTCTCAATTCTGAGATGGAGTTGCTTGCAAGGGTGGATGACTCGAAGATCACTTAGCTCCCCAAATAGCTACTTAACTAGACATATTGGGTGTTTTAAATATTCAAATTTCTTGAAGACCTGATTTAGAATTCAGGGTAGGAAGGTAGAAAAATGATTGGATTTGAAGTTAAATTCCAGTATCTACTACTAACTGGTATCTTTAAGCTATCCCTAAGTCTCAGTCTACTCCTCTGTATAATGGCCATAATAACATCTGCTCTGACTAGGTCATGGTCATAGAGTTGTTTAAATATCTAGAAATAAAAATGCATGGGAATGAACCCTAAACCATCCAGTGCTTTGGAATCTATGTTGTTATAATACTAAAACAGAGGTTCCTGGAAAAGTAACATGTTAAAGAGAACCTATTCATGTCTCTGGTAGAATCTGCAGCCTGGGGTTTCTTAGATCACTCAAGTTGCGACTTTCATTTTGTTAGTTTGTCTGTTAGTTTAATTTTCCATGTATTTTCTTATTCTCATCCCCAAACAATTCAACACTAAACAGAGTCGTCTTACAACAATTCATACTACTTAGGAAAAAAAAATTGGAGCAATACAATGGTAAATTATTTTAGAAATTTTCACCATGTGCACTGGCAACAAGAATTGCAGTAGGAAATAAGTTATTGCCATCGCATTTAAGTAACAGTGATGGTCATGCTGAAACAATACTGATTCTTCAGGGTTTTCACAAGGGGCTGAGTGGTCCTGGGCTGCCCACTGAGAATGCCCGCTTCCCACCAGCCTCCTATTTGCTGCTGGAACTGCCGACTCAAAGCTCTTTGAGGTCTTCTCTCTAGCTGACTCCTGGGTGATCAGCTCGTGCCCCATGCCCAGTGAAATGGGGTGAAAACTTGTTGCATGGATGAGTGAGGCATCTTCTCTCCTTAAAAACCCACATGTTAAGGCATAGCTGGTAGGATCGAGAGAGGGAGTCAGATTCTACATCTGATCATGGCTAAACTCAGCACCCTCAAATGCCTGTGTATGACTTTTTCTTAAGATATATTCTAATAATAAATGAAGCGGACTGTCTACTGCTCCGAGCAATCCTGTTCTCAACCTGAATTTCTGTAACACCTCTATATCACAGACTGGAAGAGCAGCATTCAGAAACATTTTAAAAGTGGAGAGCTAGCAAGTACCTTGCAGAGGTCTAAGGACTAGTACGCACAGCAGTAAAATATTTTTAGGTCTTTATTTCTAGGTTATTATTCCATCTCAAACAGAAGTAGTTCACGTTTTAGTAGAAGACTGCTATAACCACAAAGTGAAACTACATGTCTATAATCTTTAACTGTGTTCATTACTAGGAAGTAACGGATGTATAATTCCCTGGAGGAGGAAACGGCAACCCACCCTAGTATTCTTGCCTGGGAAATCCCATGGACAGAGGAGCCTGGCGGACTACAGTCAATGTGGTCACAAAGAGTCTGACACCACTGCATGACTGAGCACCCACGCATTTAAAATCTCCGTGATAGAACAGCACTGAAACATGTATATTATCATATGTGAAACAGAACACCATTCCAGGTTCGATGCATGAGACAAATGCTCAGGGCTGGGGCAATGGGATGACCCAGAGGGATGAGATGGGGAGGGAGGTGGGAGGGGGGTTCAGGATGGGGAACACATGTAAACCCATGGCTGATTCATGTCAGTGTATGGCAAAAACCACTACAATATTGTAAAGTAATTAGCACCCAACTAAAATAAATAAATGTATTAAAAAAAATAAAATCTCCATGATACTGGGTAGTTATGAACATGAAACTATGAAGTTATAACATAAAATAAATTAGGCCCTGAGCACACTCAAATTTCAATTAAAAACATATTGTCAGTAAGAGATACTGTTCCAGAACTATATTTCTTTATTTGATCTTTCACTATTCAAACTATGCAGCCTATTTCTGTGCTACAAAACCTGGGAATAATTGAAGAAGAATGTGCAGTATTGAAGTCACAAGAATCAGAGTCAAAATATCTAGGTTCCATTCCAAAGTGGATGAGTCACGTTGCTAGTCACGTGATCTGGGACTAGTCACTTTGGTCTCTTAGGCTCAGCCCATTCATCTTTACATTTGAACTTCCTGAGCTGTCGTGGGGATGAAAAATGTTGATGACAGAAAGTGTAAATCTTTATAAACTCTGAGTTCTCATTCTGCTAGGAGTGGATTGAAATCAGGAACTGTTTTTTTTAGGGGGGGTGGTTATTTTGTTCTTTTTGAGTGGCAGAGCTCCTCATTGGTACTTTTATTTTAATGACTATTATTGCAATAAGCAATTATGACCACAAACTCTGAGATCTTTGGAACAAAATGACCCACCACAGTGGCAAAGCCTTATCTTCAAGTGTATGTTATTTTATCACTAAACTTTCTTAGGCACTTGACAAAAGTAACTTCAGGCACACTTTAGTTTGGAGGACATGCTGTGCCACAAGCAATAACAAACCAAATTTTAAAATCTGGATATGGAGCAATGGGTGGCCTCCCTGCTCGTATGTTCAGAGACGCTGAAAGCCCAGCAAACTTGGGAAGGGCCAGCTGCTTTCTGAGGTGACTGCTCAGCTGAGGTACCCCAAGCAACCATCATCTCATGTGAAATTCTTTTCATCTTCCCTCTGCACTCCTGTGCGAGGATTTCTGGGAGGCACCAAGATTCTCAATCGTTGCAGCAAAGCTGCTTTCTGGCTTGAGCTCACAAGAGGAAGGGCAATTTCATGTTAAACATACACACAGGATGGCAGGGAAGGATGAGAGCTGATAGCCCTGAATACATATGCAAATTCTCCCTTGGACACTTGCATTTCACTATCTTGTACCAAGTTAATGGAAACCAAGGAACTACCTTTCCAGAATCGTCGCCCCCTTTAATCCTTAATAACCAAATAAAAATGGGCAGCCTGTATTCGGGAGCAGCTCCAGCAAGCAGATCTCCAGGAAACAAGGCTCCCTACAGACTTCCCCTTGATCTTAAAGCTTAACTTGAAACATTTATATGCACAGAGCACCTGGCCAGGAGATGTGAGGAGGCCTTTTTTCCACCTTGGCTCTATTTCTTTCTTTAATAATAAATTCTCAAGGTTTTTTTTTTCTTCTTCCTGGAAACTGATTTCATTTGAAATAATGTTTTTTGTTCTTTCTTAATAGTTTAAGAAAAGCCAGACCAACTTGAACCCCACCCCCCATTAACACCCAACAGGTTCTCTGCCTACCCAACAGAATCATCTCTGCTTTAGCGAAGATGAAGCCCAAGTCAGGGTTAATTCCAATCAGGCTGAGAACTTCTTTTGTTTGAATTCAAAGGGCTCAAGTTAGCCTATTATGCAGCTGAATATCACCTGGTTGAACAAATCTTTCTCTCTGACACACCTTGCTGGGTAAAGAGCCGATGAACTCTGATTTCGATAAACTATTCTGACTGCACCAGCTTTAACACACAGGTTTCTCTGAATGTTTAAACATTCTCAGATGTTTAACAGAGGATGTAAGCTGGGACTGGACTAAAATGGGAAGGCTCTCTAGGTCACATCCTTAACAAGAATATAATGCACTTGATGGTGGAAATGTGCCATGGAGTCTGCTCTGTGGCCTTTCTCCCCAGTCAGGTCACATCCACGACAGAAACCCTTCAGTTCTTTAGAAATAATGTATTTTTAATTTTTTTTTTAAATTTAAAATTTGTTATTTTTTTATTGAAGTATAATTGCTTCACAACATTGGGCTACTTTCTGCTGTACAACAAAGTAAATCAGCTATTAATATACATCCACTGTTGGTGTTTAGTCACTCAGTTGTGTCTGACTTCTTTGTAACCCCATGAACTGCAGCCTGCCAGGCTCCTCTGCCCATGGGATTTCCCAGGCGAGAATACTGGAGTGGGTTGCCATTTCCTCCTCCAGGGGATCTTCCTGACCCAGGGATTAAAGCTGCATCTCCTGCAAGTCTCCTGCTTTGCAGGCAGATTCTTTACCCCTGAGTCACACATACATTCAAATGTGTCTTTTAAAAGGAGCATCAGTTCATGAGTACCCTCTCCTCTCTTTCTTCTTTCTTTCTCTCCATCCTCATTCCACAAAGTATATTTCAGGAGACTAACCAAGGCACACGTTACAAAAGTGTACAGTAAATAGCTGAAATTAAAGCCAAGGGGAAAATAGGTCTTTTTAAAAAGCCAAAGGAAATATTCCAAAATATGTAAATACAAACCACTCACTCCAGTACGGCTGCTGGAAGGTGAAAGGTACACATCTGACTCTGAATGCTGCAACCCTGGTCCAGAGCCCACCATCTCCCCCATCTAACCTCATCCCCCATGGAGAGAGGTACCTTTAAAAAGCAAATCAGATCAGACCTTATTCCTGCTGAGAGCACATTGATGACTCCCCACTGTATTTAGGATAATGTCAGGATTCCTCTGTGTAGCTCACAAGGCTTCATGACCCAGCCCCTCACTGCTCTCAGCCTCACTCCTCTGGCCACATGGCACCTGCTCAACAGCCCAGGTATGTCTTTCTCTGCAAAGCTTTGTCAGCGAGGCTTTTCTTAAGTCTCCACTGGGTGAGCTTATACCCGATCTTCCTCCAGTTCTGGGTTCATCCCCAGTTCCAATGCTCCTGAAACTTGCTCTCACCTAACACCCCTCATCTTGGCATCTGTCACATTTTACCATTTACTTAATAGCCTAATTCTGCTGTCTGATAACACCCTCTCTGAGAATAGGAACGAAGTATAAATCGCTCTGTATTTTATACCCAGCACCTAGCAGACTGCCTGATGTTTATGGCTTAACTATATGTTATTGTTCATTGCATGAATAAAAAATAATACTCATTGCTATTTATTAAGCATTTACCATGTGTCACAGGTTTCCCTGATGGCTCAGTGGGTAAAGAATCTGCCTGCAATGCAACAGATACAGGAGACAGGGGTTCGATTCCTGGGTCAGGAAGATCCCCTAGAGAAGGAAATGGCAACCCACTTCAGTATTCTCACCTGAAAAATCACATGGACAGAGGAACCTGATGAGCTATAGTCCAAAGGATCAAGAAGAGTCAGACATGACTGAGCAACTAAGCACGCATGCGTGCGTGCACACACACACACACACACACACACACACACACACACACGCCGCAAAGATGCCCATTGTTTTACCTTTGTTATCACTGTGAAAAAGTTTGTTCTTCACAGTGGAGCCATAGAGAGATTATGAGAATCTTCATTTTACAGATGAGGAAACCGAGGCTTCCAGTAGTTGAGTGTAGATGCTAAGCCCCCAAACAGGATCTTGCTGGTTCTCAGGTCTGAGCTCTAACCACCATCCTCTACCGTCTTTCTAGTGACAAATGATGCCTCCTAATGGCCTGATAGAAAAAGAAACAATGTTACAAGATTCACAGCCTTTGAAAAAAAACACACACACTAATTGTTGGACAGAAACATGGCTTTTCCTGGGTTCTGAAACTTTAAAAATATCTTCCCCTAAGTCATTTCATTCCCCTAAGTGAAAAAGTTGGCTTAAAACTCAACATTCAGAAAACTAAGATCATGGCATCTAGTCCCATCACTTCATGGCAAATAGATGGGGAAATAATGGAAACAGTGACAGACTTTATTTTTTTGGGCTCCAAAATCACTGCAGATGCTGACTGCAGCCATGAAATTAAAAGGTGCTGGCTCCTTGGAAGAAAAGTTATGACCAACCTAGACAGTATATTAAAAAGCAGAGACATTACTTTGCCAACAAAGGTCCACCTACTCAAAGCTATGGTTTTTCCAGTAGTCATGTGTGGATGTGAGAGTTGGACTATAAAGAAAGCTGAGCTCCAAAGAACTGATGCTTTTGAACTGTGGTGTTGGAGAAGACTCTTGATAGTTCCTTGGACTGCAAGGAGACCAACAAGTCCATCCTAAAGGAGATCAGTCCTGAATATTCATTGGAAGGACTGAGACTGAAGCTGAAACTCCAATACTTTGGCCACTTGATGTGAAGAACTGACTCATTAGAAAAGACCCTGATGCTGGGAAAGATTGAAGGTGGGAGGAGTAGGGGATGACAGAGGATGAGATGGTTGGATGGCATCACCGATTCAATGGACATGAGTTTGAGTAAACTCCTTGAGTTGGTGATGGACAGGGAGGCCTGGCGTGCTGCAGTCCATGGGGTCGCAAAGAGTCAGACACGACTGAGCGACCTATCTGACTGAACTGAAGTCATATCAAGGCATTCCCTGGTGCCCGATTTTTGTGGATGACAACCTGGGATCCCCGAAGTGAATAGATAGCAGATTTCATAGAGCCTCTTCCTAGACACAGTGCAACCCAAGCCAGTGGCACCACACAAAGAAAGCAGAATTCACCAAAGTTCATTCTCCACCAGATGAAATACACAGTTCTCTGGTGATCCAGCTTAAACCGAGGTATTACTTAACTCACTGAAATCAAACCCAGCAAGTTTTCACACTGTCACTTCAAGATCATTTTCCCCTTGAGAAGAGTGAGGAAGAGGAGAATTGGTGGGAAAGAAAGTCAAGGACTCGTGACCCATCTGATCTAGAAGGGCAATGAATGACCTAGCAGAGTGCTTGGGAGCTGTACTGGCCAGCAAGGTCTCACTGAGGGATCTCTGACCACACTACATTAACTGGCCCCAGCTTCCTCCTTTGTGACCTGGAGGTCCCAGAGTCCCAGGGATCTTTTCTGCTCTAATAATCCCTGGTTGTCAACATCTGCTCTCCTTGGGTACCACCTCCTGTGGTTTTGTTTAGAAGTTAACACCCTTGATCCCTAGGTCAGAAAAATCCCCTGGAGAAAGGAATGGCTACCCTCTCCAATATTCTTGCCTGGAGAATCCCTTGGACAGAAGAGCCTGGCAGGCTACAGCCCACGGGGTTACAAAGAGTTAGACATGACTGAGCAACTAACACTATCACTACTATAACACCCTCCATATATATATATTAAAAAATGATACAAACAACCTTATTTACAAAACAGAAATAGGCTCACAGACATAGAAAACATACTTATGATTACCAGGGACTGCAGGGGCTGGGGAGGGGGAGATAAATTAAGAGCTTGGGACTAACAGATACACACTGTGCTGTGCTTAGTTGCTCTGCTGCTGCTGCTCAGTCGCTTCAGTCGTGTCTGACTCTGTGTGACCCCATAGATGGCAGCCCACCAGGCTCCTCTGTCCCTGGAATTCTTCTCCAGGCAAGAATACTGGAGTGAGTTGCCATTTCCTTCTCCAATGCATGCATGCGTGCTAAGTCGCTTCAGTCGTGTCCAGCTCGGATTCTCTAGGCAAGAATACCGGAGTGGGTTGGGTTGCCATTTCCTTCTCCGCTTAGTTGCTCAGTTGTGTCCAATTCATTGCGACCCCATGGACTGTAGCCCTCCAGGCTCCTCTGTCCATGAGGATTCTCCAGGCAAGAATACTGGAGTGGGATGCCATGCCCTCCTCCAGGGGATCTTCCCAATCCAAGGATCGAACCCAGGTCTCCCACATTGCAGGCAGATTCTTTACTGTCTGAGCCACCAGGGAAGCCCAGCATATACACACTAGTACATATTAAATACTTAATCAACAAAGTCCTACTGTATAGCACAGGGAACTATATATTCAATACCTTGTAATAACCTATAATGGAAAAGAATCTGAAAAAGAATGTGTGTATGTGTGTGTGTGTGTGTATAACTGAATCGTTTTGCTGTACACTTGAAACTAACACAACATTGTAAATTAACTATACTTCAAATAAAAATAAAAAGATGTTACCATTCTGTTCCCCATGTGAAAGTTGTGATTTTGTAAGGGTCTTGATTGTTAAAACTGAGAAAGAATTAGCCTAGAAATTCTGGCTACTGGCCACCCCCTCTTACTATCTGCTCCCTAGCCCTTGGCCACAGAAAACACCATGCGCATGCACGCGCATGCACACACACACACGCGCGCGCGCCTTCCTTTATGACGGGTGGCACTGTCCATTTCACACCCAGTTTGCACAGTTGCTTTCTGAGTCAGCCTGAAGAGTTTCCTCTGAACCCACTGTACTTTTTACCAGTTATTGTTGGTCACAGTCTGTGCTTCCCGATCTTGAAGCATTTCCCCTTAAAAAACGACTCGCTGTTTTATTCCATCTCGTTTACTGCTCAATGGAGGGAAATCTTCGCCCTTGTGAATACAGAAGTCTGTCTGAAGGAGAGCAGATGTTTAATTTAATCACAATATTGCTGCATCTCCACAGAATCAGTTCCATAGTCTTTTCCTTTGAAAGCTCTGCACTTAAGCATCTGTTTTTAAAAATATACACCTCTTGTCTTCACATATTTGTAGTTATGTCTCAATCTTTAAATCACTCTCACAAAATGACTCTGAAGTAGGTAAATAATTCAGTCTTTATTAGACTTTATAAGACTGGCGCTGAGCAGGAAACTGGGATTGACATATATACACTATTGATATAGCGGGAAATTGGGATTGACACATATATACTATTGATACTATGTGTAAAACAGATGACTAATGAGAACCTGCTGTGTATAGCTCTGGGAACTCTACTCAGCGCTCTGTGGTGACCTAGATGGGAAGGAAATTAAAAAAAAAAGAGGGCATATATGTAAAAATATAGTTGATTCACTTTGAAAAATATAGGCTTCCTTTTGCCAGAAGACACGAAAAAGAAAATATTGCATGCAAAAATCTGAATATTCTAGGATAAAATAATAAGGCTGTCTACTCAATGCTAGGTGGTGACATAAATGAGAAGGAATTCCAAAAAGAGTGGATATATGTGTATGTATACCTAATTTACTTTGCTGCACAGCAGAAAATAACACAACATTGTAAAGCAACTACACTTCAATAAAAATTAATTTAAAAACAAAAGAAGAAAAAGAGGCTGGGATCTTTAGACTATTTAACCCACTTGTTTGCTTTTAAGGGATTCTATAAGTAAATAAGTCTGATTTTATCAATTGGGAAGGACTAAAGGTGCTTACTTGGAGAAGGCAATGGCACCCCACTCCAGTACTCTTGCCTGGAGAAGCCCATGGACGGAGGAGCCTGGTAGGCTGCAGTCCATGGGGTCGCTAAGAGTCAGACACGACTGAGCGACTTCACTTTCACTTTTCCCTTTCATGCACTGGAGAAGGCAATGGTAACCCACTCCAGTATTCTTGCCTGGAGAATCCCGGGGACGGCGGAGCCTGGTGGGCTGCCATCTATGGGGTCGCACAGAGTCGGACACGACTGAAGCGACTTAGCAGCAGCAGCAGCAAAGGTGCTTACTAATAAGACGTGCAATTTTATTCTACTAGTCAACCATGAAATTTAGAATTTTACAATAGTAGGTTTATACTAATTTCTGTGTTTTTCAGTATATTATCCCAAGTTCCTTTTAATTCAACATTTCCCAGTTGATTAATATCATCTTATTCTCAGGTCATGGCTCCACAAATAAGGGAAATGGGGAAAGTCCCAAACAATTCTTAAGATAATCCGAACTAGCTGAGAAAGAAGATCAAACTTCAGAAGCAAAATGTCAAACACATAAAACAGAAGGAGTTGGAGTTTTGTCTTGACAAAGAAAAGGGATACATTTCTCTAATAAGAAAAAAGGCAATCATTGTAATTTTGTGAAGGGAAACTTGGGGTAGACTTCTAAAGAAAGTGATCTTACATGTTATGAGAGATAGAATGTGTACAGTCTATGGCAGTATTTAAGACTGGAGCTGAGCGGAAAATTGGGATTGACATATATACACTGTTGATACTATGTGTAAAATAGATAGCTCATGACAACCTGCTGTATAGCTCTGGGAACTCAACTCAGTGCTCTGTGGCCACCTAAACGGGAAGGAAATTCAAAAAAAGAGGGCATATAGGCAAACATATAGTTGATTCACTTTGCTGTACAGCAGAAACTAATACAACATTGTAAAGTAAGTACACTCCAATAAAAATTGATTTAAAATAAACAAACGCTGGAGTAGATACTCATCTCAGAGGAGGGAGGATGCAAACATTCCAAGAAAAATGGATTTGCAGCTCCAAGAAAAAGCCTGGAATGCGGTTGATGACTTCTGAAGATGAACTCCTGCCAGCCTTGAGAACTGGCCATTTGTCTACCATTTAGTAAATAGCCTTTACTTAGAGGAGGGGGCCTAGTGTTTTAAAACAAATAAGCACATCCCCTGTGGTTCCTGCCCATCAGTATGTACAGACTTGGAGAATCTTCGGTGCTGTATTAATGCCACATGCTCTCTTAAATGGCACAGCCTGGGTTCCCTTAAAAGCCAGTAAGCATTGAAACATGTATATTATCGTATGTGAAACAGAACACCATTCCATGTTCGATGCATGAGACAAGGGCTCAGGGCCGGGGCAATGGGATGACCCAGAGGGATGGGATGGGGAGGGAGGTGGGTGGGGGGTCCAGGAAGGGGAACACATGCAAACCCATGGCTGATTCATGTCAATGTATGGCAAAAACTATTACAATATTGTAAAGTAATTAGCCCCCAACTAAAATAAATAAATTTATTAAAAAAAAAAAAAAAAGCCAGTAAGCGAAGGTTCCATTTCATTTTTAGCAACCAGGTTTAAAACCAAACAAAAATTGCCCATGCTCATCTCAAACTTTTCGATAGCTTGTCAAAATAGGAGACAGTAGGAGCATACAAGATAACAACATGCAAACACCGAACATAGTCCTTTCAAGAAAACTCTTCAGCATCCCCTGCCTGGTTCAATCACGCTGCTCATTAAACAAGTTGTTGTTAACACTGTCAACCCAATCTTCGGGGTACCACGATTTCTTTTTGGAGAGAGAAGCTAATCAGGGGGCCAGCTCTGTAGAAAGGTAAACATTTGGAAACCAGGACAGGGTTTTCTGGTGTTTACAATATGGCATCTTCTAAATTTAGAGGTCCTCCTCACCTCCACCTCCACCTCCAGCACACTTTTTGGGGGGCTTAAAATATTTTTTAAATTTATTTTAATTTTTTAGTTTGCACAGGCACAAGATGCCATGAAACACACCTCAAGTGCCTTTTAAAAATTAACACAGGGTTGGTTTGTAGTGTCAGTGGTTCTCGCTAATCAAAACCAGTGCCAATTTTTCAGGAGGGAAGAGGTACAGCTTTCTCACTAGAAAGCACGGCTTCCTTTTCCTGTTTTGATCTGATTCTGAATGTTTTCCTGCAGATAATTCTCTTGCATTTTTTAAACAAGAGGAATGGGGGATACAATTCTCAGAAAATAAATGTTTATTTGGACACACACCTTCCTGCGCCGCCCTAGACAAATGTGCAGAACGCCAGGTCCCTCTGCTGGCCTTGTTCAGTGGGAACATCTCCCATCAGCTTGCCTTCAGAGATGCTGCCTCTAAATCAAAACTTCCCAAATAGAATGTTCTGTTTACTCTGTTCCTACTGCCAAGGACCAGCAATGGAATGCAGAGAGGGGAGCAAGGGGACACCATTTACGACAAGAAGAATGAGCAGCTGCCCGAGTGAGGATTCCCCTCTGACTTATGTCTGACTCTGAAGCCAATGCACAGTGCAATTCATGCTCCATCTTCTGATGGACTTTCTGCAATGCCTTTTAAAAATTAGAAATATCTTTCATGAACTAGAAAACTTATAGGAATCTTGTCCTTAAATTCAAGGATTTAAGTGTTTTTTTTAATTGTAGTAAAAGTCACATAATATAAAGCATACTATTTTAATCATATAAGTGGTACTAAGTACACTCACATTGGTGTGCAGCTCTCACCATCATCCATTCCCAGATTTTTCACCTTCCTAAACTGTAACTCTGTCCCCATTAAATGCTAACTCTGGAGAACCAAAGAAACAAAAAAAAGAAGACACAGGAATTTAACAAAGCAGTAAGTTTACCCAAATCTTGCCTGCTAGCAACAAAAAGTCATATAAATATAGTCTGGTGAGCAGCTGATTTCTTTTAAGCTGGAGAAATCATGGTACAGCATTCTGGTGTTCTTCTGCTATGAAAATAAAATTGTTCTGTAATGTTTAAGGAGAATCTGTAATTTCATTTTAGATACATTCAAGAAAGCACTGTTCTCTTTAAATTGTCACTATGAGGAACTTTATTTAAAACCATGAGTTAACACCAGAAAGGGTGGTGTTTATTTTCTAACACTCACCACCATGATAATGTTTAATTTCAGAAAAGATCATATTAGGTACAGGAAAAAAACTCATGAGGTTTGTGGATTCAAATGAGTCAAAGTAAAGAATATTTGAAAGGTGATGAGTTGGTCTAAATCTATCACATTAAACCAAACACTAAGTAAGGACCTAGAGAAATGACAGAGAGAAAGAGAGAGAGGGAATCACAGAGAAAGAGAGACAGACAGACAAACAGAGGAGGCGAGGAGAGGGAAACTAAATAATGACAAAGAAAACTCATACTTCATACAGCTGATGGGCTCCTCAAATTTTTCAGATACTTTCAGATAATTAATGATGTTTGAGGATATACACCCTAATATTTAATAGATAACAACAGAGGAGTATCATTCTAGACTATCTGAAATCATTTCTGTAGAAATTCAACACTTCCCAGTTTGAGAATATGCCATCATGAAAAACACACGGGAGAGAGGGCAGTTTTCAAAAGCTACATTTTCATCACATCAATACCGGGCCCCATGCAGGTCTGATAACCTTTGTTTTAGATACATCAGGTGAATAAATATATCAATTACTAGAGCTCTACTATTTTTACAGATTCAACTTTTTTGTAATTGAGATGTTTGAGTATTTTTCAGTTAGTACACTTTCTCTTTTTAAAAAAAAAGTGCATATGGCAATTTTAAATTAAATTAAAATTCATTTTGTTTCAAGAATTATATGAAAAATTAAGGACACTGGGTCCACTTTCGAACCTACCGATAACTGGAAGCATGTGAAAGTGCTTTAAAAAAATCCAGACACCCAGGCCTCGCTGCAGACCTACTGAATGAGGATCTCTGAGGGAAGGTCACTGGAATCTTTCATTTATTTATTTAATATTATGCCTCTGCATTTGTAAACCACTTCCTCCAGGTTGTTGCATAATTGAGACATTAGATTGTTTTATTTAAAAAATTATCCAACGTCTGGGTAGTTCCTTGCAGCCATAAAAACCAGAGGAACAGAAATCACTCTAGGATCTATAAGCATCAAGCACAAATTACCTGTTTTCAAAGGAGGCATAAAAACAGAATGTTGTTTAGTGCACTTTCTAGGTATGTAAATTTCAAAATCATAATTTAATATGCTCTACCTTCTTCCTAGGATGCAGAGGGATGCATTTCAATTACTAGTCTTTGCTTTTTAATTTTTTAAATTTGGTTGTTGGGAAAAGAAATCCATCCTGTTAATTGTATCAGGGTTGTGACATGAAAGAACGATGTTGCCATCTAGTGGTCAAGTGGGGACATTAAAGAATCAGAATGTCTTGTGAAATGTCAAGTTGAAGGAAATGAACCCTAACGGAGGAAGGTAAACAAATTTCAATAAAGATTTCTATCATTGAAATATTTTTTCTAAACTAGGGATTACTACCCTCAGGCCCTCTGGGCCCTGGTGTCAGCTTCTAGAATCACAGGATCTAGAATCACAAGACAGCAGAATTGTGTTTCCTTTGGCTTTTTAAAAAATGACATTGTAAATTTGCTCATATTTATGTAGCTTCAAAGGTGAATTTGGCTTCCCTCATAGCTCAGTCGGTAAAGAATCTGTCTACAGTGCATGAGACCCGGGTTCGATTCCTGGCTTGGGAAGATTCCTGGAGAAGGAAATGGCAACCCACCCCAGTATTCTTGTTTGGAGAATCCCATGGACATAGGAGCCCGGCAGGCTACGGTCCATGGGGTCACAAGAGTCGGACACAACTTAGCAATTAAACCACCACCAAAGGTGAATTTTAATAGCAGGGGTCTTTCAAGCCATCAGTGGCACCGTCCTTCACGACAGTGGCAGGCCCGTTGGTTTATCCAGTCACTCAGGCTGTCTGAACACATAAAGCCTTTAAAAGGCAGGTTCTACAGCAGTTCCCCACCTCTCACTTCTCAGGGGTGGTATTCGCCCCTTGAGGCATTTCCTCTAGAAACATCCCATGTTCCCAGCACTCCACTGTATGATGGAGCTGGCCTCCCAAATCACTGTATGAGGGGGGCTTTTGCACCCACCCATGCATGTACACTTGTCCCTAGGAGTTAACACACAGAGAATCATAGAGAAAGGAAAAGGCACCCATCAAAGAAAAGGCATACTATTCAGCAATTTTAGTTATTTTAATTTTAAATATTTGGTTTGGTCTAAGTGATCTCTTAAATTGAGTGTTACTCTTATTTATTTATTTTTTCATTTCTGAGGGTTTCAAGACTACTTTGGGAGGGCAGCCATCACATGTGCCTTTCAAAGGTAAAGGCTGTAGTACAGTTGTGGACAGACCTAGAGCCTGCCAAACAGAGTGAAGGTAGCCAGAAAGAGAAAAACAAACCTGGTATATTAATGCATACATGTAAATCTAGAAAAATGGTTCCGATGAACCTGTTTGCAGGGCAGAGAGAGCAGGGCACATGTGGGCACAGAGAGGGGAAAGGAAGGTGGGATGGACTGGGAGATTGGCACTGACATATACACACTACCATGTGCCACACAGAGAGCTCGTGGGCACCTTCTGTGTCTAGCACAGGAAGCTCAGCCTGGTGCTCTGTGATGACCTGAGGTGTGGGATAAGGGAGTGGGACGGAGGTCCAAGAGGGAGGGGATAATATATACACGTAACTGATTCATTTCATTGCACAGCAGAAACTAACAACACCGTGGAGCAATTACGCTCCGATTTTTAAAAAGAGGTGAAGGATATGATGCTGTCTTTCAAAGAGCAGTGAAATAACCTGCTTTATGCATGAAGTAGGGTCCCCCAGTGAAGGCTAGAAAGGACTGTCCTGTAGCAAAACTCACAAATACACTTCTTAGAGGGAGATTCCAGTCATGTCTGGGACTTAACTGTTCCTTGTTCTTTGCATTTAACACTTCCATCTTGAGACACACTTCCATCTTTACCCGAATAAAAGGCCTTCTTACTTAAGAATTCCTTCTCCTTTTAACTGATTTAGGAGCTCTGTATTTGCTATCCAGTCCCGTGAAAATGAAAAGGTGCCTCACCCAACAGGGATGGGACTCTGCCCACCCTGTGTGTGCATACCGGAAGTCCCGCCAGAGAGAATATAGGTAAGGATAACCCAGAGAAAGACACCAGCTTATTAGCAGTCTTCTGGACTGTATCCAAAATTCCTGGCTAGTGAGGCCTTAGGTATGGAATTGTTTGAATAATTACATGAAAGGGAGAGAGGGATGCTTAATCCTCATAAGTACCTACAAGGTGTGTGCATGCTTAGGTGTTCAGTTGAGTTTGACTCTTTGTGACCTTATAGACTATAGCTCACCAGCCTCCTTTCCATGGGACTTTTTAGGAAGGAATACTGGAGTGGGTTGCCATTTTCCTCCGACAGGGATCTTCCCCACACAGGGATCAAATCTGAGTCTCCTGTGTCTTCTGCATTGTAGGCAGATTCTTTACCTGCTGAGTCACTGGAGAAGCCCACTTAAAAGGTATGTACTTTTATCACCCCCATTTTACAGATGCTGAAGTTAAGGCACAGCAGGGTTAAATGACTTGCCCAAGGATACAACCAGCAAGCGTAGGAATGGAATTTGATTCCACACAATATGTCTCCAGAATCATCTAGCTGCTGTACAAAACTGCCTTACTGTGTGGAACTTCAGCACTTCTCAAGAATTAGAATTCAATAAAGCACAAGTGAAACCATATGGCACACATCCTTTCCCAGATTAATTTAAAGGCTTTGAGGGAGTCCTCTGGCTCCTCATCAGGAATGCCGGTACTCATTCCAAAGCACTGTACTGGATAGATTGGGAAAGAGATTAGGTTGTATCTGGACCAGGACTCAGATGATATATGCGATTAAAAATCACTCTATTCCAAACATTAGATGCTGCATTTTAAATTATTATACTTCCTTCTAATCACTCTCAAAATTTTGACAATAGAGCAGAAGGCAAAACATAGGTTTTGGGGGGCTTTTGGTAGTTTGTCTATCACATGTCCAAACATATACACATTTATTCTATAAATGCTTATTGAACACTTAGTATGTGCAAGGCATTTGTTTGATGGTGTTGGGGATGGGAAGATAAATGATAACTCACTACAATCAAGATGCCTACAGCCAGTAGTGGAGACAAAAAAAGATGCAAGAATAACTCTTTGTGACAGCACAACGAGGCAAGAAATTCCTTCTAAATGCGAGGCACAGAGTTATGGGGGCTTGTGAATCCTGTAATTCTCTGCAGACCAGAACTAGTCTATAGCTTGACCACAATGCATAAACAGCATTTTTGGAACACATAGTTCACTGATTCTCAAACAGTCCACTAGATTTTAGTTTAAGATTCACCAAACAACTGCAGAATGCTAGAGCGGCATGAAGAATGCAACCAGTGAATGGAATTTTGTGGAGGAGGTAGGACCAAAATGCTGCTGCTAAGTCACTTCAGTCGTGTCCGACTCTTAGCGACCCCATGGACTGCAGCCTACCAGGTTCCTCCATCCATGGGATTTTCCAGGCAAGAGTACTGGAGTGGGTTGCCATTGCCTTCTCCAGGACCAAGATGAAGCATCCAAAAAGAGCAATTAACATATGCTCATTAACTCTGCCACTAAGCCACGGCTGTGACATCCTTCCAGTGACAGGTGGGCTTTACACCATTCACAGAAGATGGTCCAAGTCTCTCCTACTTCATTATGATTTACAGTATCTTAGAAAAATTATCTAGGGTGCCCTTAGTTTTTTTCCCACTCATGAAGAAATTATGGCACATTACCCCTCTCTGGAGCTGTTATTAAAGACTGCTAGCCTCAGCACTATTCACAATAGCCAAGATATGGAAACAACCTAAATGTCCATTGACAGATGAATGTGGTAAATATATACAATGGAATACTACTCAGCCATAAAAAAGAACAAAATAATGCCATTTGTAGCAAGCAACGTGGATGCAACTAGAGATTATCATGCTTAATGAAGTAAGTGAGAAAGAGAAACACAAATACCATATGATATTACTTATACGTAGAATCTAACTTATGACACAAATGAACCTATGAAACAGACAGAGTCGTGGACATAGAGAACAGACTTGTGGTTGCCAAGGGGAAGGGGTTTGGAAGAGGGATGGAGTGGGACATTGGAGCTAGTGGAATGGATAAACAAGGTCCTACTGCATAACACAGAATTATAATCAATATCCTCTGATAAACCATAATGGAAAAGAACATTTAAAAAGAATGTGTGTGTATGTGTGTGTGTGTGTGTGTGTATATACACCTGATCAATTTGCTATATACGTGAAACTAACACAATGTTGTAAATCAACTATATTTTAATATATAATAAAAATTTTCTAAAAAGTAAGGCAAAATGCCTTCTGCCTTGCCAAAATCCAGACAATCTTCTTTACAGTTTATAACCCTTGTTTGTAAATGAGAAGCCTGGAGCAATTCAAGTAAAATCCTTTGTATCTAAGACAATAGCATAAATTCATTCCTTATGAAGACACTGTTCTTCCCTCCATCCCTCTTCCTGTATTATGCCCTCCGCCTCCAGCAGCACACACACATCTATTGTCATTTTAGAGAAATATAAATCCTCGTTGATGTGGAAAAGGAAATGAAAAATAGCTGGCAGTTTTAAAGGGCTTTTCTTATTATAAACATTCTAGATACTTATTATAGGAAAAATTTGCAAGTGAAGAAAATTATAAGGAAAACAATTAAAATTGTTTGTAATTTCACATCATAGAGCTCAATTCGTATAACATTTCATTAGATTTCCTTCCAACTTTTATGTTGCCATTCATTTTTGTCTATGCATTTATGTAGTAAAATAAACATGAATCTATTTCTATATTATTACATAAGTTGGACCATGTAGTCTATTCAAAATGTGGAGGGAGTTTTGCCTTTTTTAAAAATTTAGTTTATTCAACTATAGTTGATCTTTTTAAAACTCTGTTTTACAATGAATTTTTTTCTAGACATTACATTTTATTCAAACTTACAATTTTCCCCATGTATACATACCTTCAAGAAATATGTATTTTTGGTGGCATTTAAAGAGCCATGTTAGAATAACTGTAGCCACAAAACCGTGAAGACAAAAATCAACTCCGTGAGCTCACAGAACCCTGGAAGTGTGTGCCCACTGGGGGGAAGTGATTGGAACCCAGCCCTGGAGCTTGCCAGGAAAAGGCAAAGACAGGAACTGGCAGAAATCAAATGATTTGGCAAGATGGGGAAAAAATCCCCTGGAGCCAGAGAACTGCCCGGCCTTCTGAGAAAGAAAACACTATTAATAATAGAGCTCTGGGTTCTGGCATTAATTTAACATGTATCACGGTCCTCTGTCTCCCATCTGACCCAGAACTGCTCTATTTTCTGGTGACTCCATACCCTTCCCAGAACTACTAAGAATCTATTTATAAATGTGGGAGCTCAGCCATGGCCACTGTGACTGGCAGACTCTTGGTGGTGTCTCCTGGTGACTGAGGAGAACGGGCTTCTAGGCTGTGCCCACCTTAGAAGAAGCCTTCCTCCTCTCCCCATGGGTCCCCATTAAGGGCCATGAAGTCCAGAATCTGAAAAGCTGCATGAAAACTCAAAACATGGGCATTTGATTTTTTTTTTTTAAACAAGATTCAAGCTTAACTGGCCTACAGGTGATAACTAATAATTGACACCATGTTTTTAAACAAAACTTCCATGGTCTTTTAATTTTCCAATGGAAATTACTGAGCTGCTTTTGTTTGTTAGCAAGGTAAATTCTGGACCCAAATATGAATCAGAAGCGATATTGTAAATCAAGCAGCTATGATATATGAGTTTGAACCATCTCCCACCAAAACAGCACTTTAACTGTGTAATGTCTAGATCCTAGGGGTAATTGCCAGGTTAATAATAGCACAGCATGATCATAAATTTATTCAGACTGTGATCATATGTAAAGAAAATAAGATTTCCACATCCCCCTATAATTGACTCTACCTTTTTCATAGGCCTCCACCTACTGGATCATGGGAGAAAAATCTCTTAATCAACTTAGTCTGGCTCAATAATTACAAATACCCCTTCAATATAAATTGGTATTGCACTATGCACTAGCTGGCTGCCACTATGGAAGACAGTAAGGAAGTTCCTCAAAAAATGAAAAATACAGCTGCCATATGATCCAGCAATCCCACTTCTGGGCATATATCCACAAAAGATGAAAGCTCTAATTCAAAAAGATATATGTTCATAGCAGCACTACTTACAAAAGCCAAGACAGAGCAACAACCTGAATGTCAATCAGCAGATGAAAGGATAAAGAGGATGTGATGTATATATACAATGGAATATTCCTCAGCCATAAAAAGATGAAACAATGCCATTTGCAGTGACATGGATGGACCTAGAGATCATTATACTAAGCGAAGTAAGTCAGACAGAGATAAGTATCATATGATATCACTTATATGTGGAATCTAAAATACAACACAAATGAACTTACCTACAAAGCAGACATAGATTCAAAGACATAGAGAACGGACTTGTAGTTGGCCAAGGGGGAAGGGAGGTGGAGGAGGGTTGGACTGAGAGTTTGAGATTAGCAGATGCAAAGTATTATTACAGAACGGATAAACAATAAAGTCCAACTGTATAGCACAGGAAACTGTATTCAATATCCTGTAGTAAACCATGGGCTTCCCTGGTGGCTCAGTGATAAAGAATCTGTCTGCAATGCAGGAGACACAGGTTCAATCCCTGGGTTGGGAAGATCCCCTGGAAAAGGAAATGGCAACCCACTCCAGTATTCTTGCCTGGGAAATCCATGGACTGAGGAGCCTGGTGGGCTACAGTCCATGGGGTTGCAAGAGTTGCCCACGACTTAGCGACTAAACCATCACCAATAAATCATAATGGAAAAGAATATGAAAAAATATGTATGCATATATACATTATAGAGTCACTTTTGTGTATCAGAAATTAATATAACACTATAAATCAACTATACTTCAATAAATTGTTTCTAAAAATACCCCTTAAGTAAATACTCTATCTCTTTAGGCCAAGATCAGTTCCCTCAAATGTCACCCTAGATTATCCCTTTATCGGCAGGGAGTATGGATTATATGATCATATGATGGTGAGGTGACAGGTGTTCCATGGAATCAGGGGGTGTCCTCCAGATCTTCAGGGACCACTTAGAGACAGCGACTTGCTCAGGCTGGATTTAAACACTGAGTTATGAAGTATTCATCTCTGGATTAGGAGTTCTGTAGAGTTCCCTCGTGTTCCAGGCTTCAGTTCATCTCACACAATATTGCAGTTCCGTCAGAGTCTGTGCCTCATCTTCCATCTGCCCTTGGCCAGGCTGTCCACTCTGTTGCAGGGTCATCTTCTCACCCTTGTTCCACTGCAGCTCCATGGCCCACTGACCAGCTCCCCTTGGAGGACTGTGGAGCTTTCTGTGTTCCATTCACATCTGGAAGATCCAAGGGATCTGCTACAGATTGAATATCTGTGTCCCCAGCCTCCAGCTACACACACACTCGTTGGTTGATATCTTAACTCCCAAAGGGATGTTATTAGGAGTTGGGGCCTAAAGTGATGAGGTCAGGAGTGGGTTTGAAGGGGTTTAGTGCCCTCATAAAAGAGACTCCAGCCTGACCATCAATGAGGATGCTGTAACAAAAATATCCAGTTAATGGTATTTCGGTTAAAGCAGCCTGAACAGACTAAGTAAGGGGCCTGGATAAGACAAGCCTGGCCTCCCTGCTCAACCCCACTCTACCATTGAATCTGCTCAGATGTAGCCATCCCCTACCCAAGTCCAGTGTTAACATTGTTGATGTGTGTGGAAGCTCCTTGCCGAGTTCCAAAGTAGGCAAACGACTCTCAACCTTAAACCTTACACCTTTCCTCCCCCAGCATCTAATCTGAAAGAGGAAAGATGGGATGTAAATGTCTCATCCAGCCTCTTGCATTTTCTCCTCCTTCTAACAATCTCCTGGTGGGGGAAGGGTTGGGCCAGGATTCCCTTGTGAAAGCTCTGCACCCTGGCCAGCTGCTCCTGACTCTTGAAATTTTAAAGACATTTGGTTATTAGAAATTTCCTCAGGCTAGCTCCCCACAGCCTGGTTTTCAAAACCTTTGGCTTTTCAAAGAAGTTAAGCAAGTCAACTTTGAGATTTAAGCCTCTCTAGGTCAATGGTTCTAGGGGGCATTTTGGAAAGTTGTGCTTTTCATTTTGGTTGTCACAAAAATTGGGCATCACAAGATTTTTGGCATTTAGGGGATGAGGACCAACGATGCTCAACATGCTGTCATGAAGGAGGCAGTTCCATGATGAAAATTCATTCTTTCCAAAGTTTATATAGATGAAAACTCTAATTATAATTTTCTGAGTTCAAAATCTAACTCTAACAAACTGTTTCTATATGGTTTAAATATAAATGATGTATTTAGTTTAGATAAACCAGTATAAAATTTCTAGCACTGTAACTAATGCATACATAAGAGAATATGATTCTTTGCCTTGTGTGTAGTACTAGCAAAAGTTTTTCCCCTAATTCCAAAAAGTCTCCAAGACCACTACTATTTGTTGTAGCTGCATCACACTGCTGACTCTATCTGCATGGTTAGCTGTCATTCAGGATCATCATGGAGGCACAAATGTTATGCCTTAAGGTGCACCCAAGCATTATACTGAAATGTATATTGTCATAAGTCAATTTGCTCTCAGTTCAGTTTAGTCGCTCAGTCGTGTCCGACTCTTTGCGACCCCATGGACTGCAGCACGCCAAGCTTTCTTGTTGATCACCAGCTCGCAGAGCTTACTCAAACTCATGTCTATCGAGTCTGTGATGCCATCCAACCATCTCATCCTCTGTCATCCCCTTCTCCTCCCACGTTTAATCTTTTCCAGCACCAGGGTCTTTTCAAATGAGTCAGTTCTTCGCATCAGTGGGCCAAAGTATTGGAGTTTCAGCTTCAGCATCAGCCCTTCCAATGCATATTCAGGACTGATTTCCTTTAGGATTGACTGGTTTGATCTCCTTGCTCTCTAAGGAACTCTCAAGAGTCTTCTCCAACACCACAGTTAAAAAGCACCAGTTCTTCAGTGCTCAGCGTTCTTTTTCAAAAAAAATTAATTTATTTATTTTAATTGGAGGCTAATTACTTTACAATATTGTAGTGGTTTTTGCCATAATTGACATGAATCAGCCATGAGTGTACCTGTGTCCCCCATCCTGAACCCCCCTCCCACCTCCCTCCGGATCCCATCCCTCTGGGTTGTCCCAGCACACCAGCTTTGAGTGCCCTGTTTCATGCATCAAACTTGGACTGGTGATCTATTTCACATATGATAATATACATGTTTCAATGCTATTCTCTCAAATCATCCCAGCCTCAGCTTCTCCCACAGAGTCCAAAAGTCCGTTTTTTATATCTGTGTCTCTTTTGCTGTCTCGCATATAGGGTCATCATTACCATCATTCTAAATTCCATATATATGCATTAATATACTGTATTGGTGTTTTTCTTTCTGACTTACTTCACTCTGTATAATAGGCTCCAGTTTCATCCACCTCATTAGAACCGATTCAAATGTGTTCTTTTTGAACATAGCTAAAGCATAGCTGAGTAATATTCCATTGTGTATATGTACCACAGCTTTCTTATCCATTCATCTGCCTTCTTGATGGTCCAACTCTCACACCCATACACGACTACTGGAAAAACACAGCTTTGACTATATGGACCTTTGTCAGAAAAGTAATGCCTCTCTGCTTTTTAATACACTGTCTAGGTTTGTCAAAGCTTTTCTTCCTAGGAGGAAGTGTCTTTTAATTTCATGGCTGCAGTCAACATCTGCAGTGATTTTGGAGCCCAAGAAAAGAAAGTCTGCCACTGTTTCCATTGTTTCTCCATCTATTTGCCATGAAGTGATGGGACCGGATCCCATGATCTTAGTTTTTTGAATGTTGAGTTATAAGTCAACTTTTTCAATATCCTTTTTCATTTTCATCAAGAGGCTCTTTAGTTCCTCTTCACTTTCTGCCATAAGGGTGGTATCATCTGCATATCTGAGGTTATTGATATTTCTCCCGGCAATCTTGATTCCAGCTTATGCTTCATCCAGTCTGGCATTTCACATGATGTACTCTGCACATAAGTTAAATAAGCAAGGTGACAATATACAGCCTTGACATACTCCTTTCCCAATTTGGAACCTGTCAGTTGTTCCATGTCCAATTCTACCTGCTGTTTCTTGACCAGTATACAGATTTCTCAGGAGGCAGGTCAGGTGGTCTGGTATTCCACCTCTTGAAGAATTTTCCATAGTTTGTTGTGGTTCACACAGTCAAAAGCTTTAGCGTAGTCAATTAAGCAGAAGTAAATATTTTTCTGGAATTCTCTTGCTTTTTCTATGAGCCAATGGATGTTGGTAATTTGATCTTGGGTTCCCTGCCTTTTCTAAATCCAGTTTGAACATCTGGAAGTTCTCGGTTCACATATGTTAAGCATAGTTTGGAGAATTTTGAGCATTAGTTTGCTAGCGTTTAAGATGAGTGCAATTGTATGGTAGTTTGAACATTCTTTGGCATTGCCTTTCTTTGGGACTGGAATGAAAATTGACCTTTTCCAGTCCTTCAGCCATTGCTGAGTTTTCCAAATTTGTTGGTATATTGAGTGCATTACTTTCACAGCATCATCTTTCAGGATTTCAAATATCTCAGCTGCAATTCCATCACCTCCACTAGCTTTGTTCTTAGTGATGCTTCCTAAGGCTCACTTGACTTCACACTCCAGGAGGTCTGGCTCTAGGTGAGTGATCACATCATCGTGGTTATCTGGGTCATGAAGAGCTTTATTGTATAGTTCTTCTGTGTATTCTTGCCACCTCTTCTTAATATCTTCTGCTTCTGTTAGGTCCATACCATTTCTGTCCTTTATTGTGCCCATCTTTGCATGGACTATTCCCTTGGTAGCTCTAGTTTTCTTGAAGAGATCTGTAGTCTTTCTTATTCTGTTGTTTCCCTCTATTTCTTTGCACTGATCACTGAGGAAGGCTTTCTTATCTCTCCTTGCTATTCTTTGGAACTCTGCATTCAAATGGGTATATCTTTCCTTTACTCCTTTGTCTTTCATTTCTCTTCTTTTCTCAGCTATCTTCAAGGCCTCCTCAGACAACCATTTGGCCTTTTTGCATTTCTTTTTCTTGGGGATGGTCTTGATCACTGCCTCCTATACAATGTCACAAACCTCAGTCCATAGTTCTTCAGGCACTCTATCTATTAGATCTAATCCCTGGAATCTATCTGTCACTTCCACTGTCTAAATGTAAGGGATTTTATTTAGGACATATCTGAATGGTCTAGAGGTTTTCCCTACTTTCTTCAATTTAAGTCTGAATTTGGCAATAAGGAGTTCATGATCTGAGCCACAGTCAGCTCCCAGTCTTGTTTTTTCTGACTGTATATAGCTTCTCCATTTTCAGCTGCAAAGAATATAATCAATCTGATTTCAGTATTGACCACCTGGTGATGTCCATGTGTAGTCGTGTCTTGTGTTGTTGGAAGAGGGTGTTTGCTATGACCAGTGAGTTCTCTTGGCAAAATTCTGTTAGCCTTTGCCCTGCTTCATTTTGTACTCCAAGGCCAAACTTGCTTGTTACTCCAGGTATCTCTTGACTTCCTACTTTTGCATTCCAGTACTCTATGATGAAAAGGACATCATTTTTAGACGTTAGCTCTAGAAAGTGTTGTAGGTCCTCATAGAACCATTCAACTTTACCTTCTTCAGCATTAGGGGTTGGGGCATAGACTTGGATTACTGTGATATTGAATGGTTTGCCTTGGAAACAAACAGGGATCATTCTGTTGTTTTTGAGATTGTACCCAAGTACTGCATTTCAGAATCTTTTGTTGACTTCAGGACTACTCTATTTCTTCTAATGGATTTTTGCCCACAGTCGTAGATATGATGATCGTCTGTATTAAATTTGGCCATTACAGTCCATTTTAGTTCACTGATTCCTAAAATGTCCTTGTTCACTCTTGCCATCTCCTGTTTGACCACTTTCAATTTATCTTATTCATGGACCTAACATTCCAGGTTTCTATGCAATATTGTTCTTTAAGCATGGACTTTACTTCCATCACCAGTCACATCCACAACTGGGTGTTGTTTTTGCTTTGGGTTTCTACATTGCTTCTGGAGATATTTCTCTACTCTTCTCCAGTAGCATGTTGGGCACCTACCGACCTGGGAAGTTCATCTTTCAGTGTCCTATCTTTTTGCCTTTTCATCCTGTTCATGGGGTTCTCAAGGCAAGAATACTGAAGTGGTTTGCCATTCTCTTCTCCAGTGGACCACGTTTTGTCAGGACTCTCCACCATGACTGGTCCATCCTGGGTGGCCCTACACGGCATGGCTCATAGTTTCACTGAGTTAGACAAGGCTGTGATCCAATTGATTAGTTTGGTTAGTTTTCTGTAGTTGTGGTTTCCATTCTTTCTACCCTCTGATGGGTAAGGATAAGAGGCTTGTGGAAACTTCCCGATGGGAGCCACTGGCTGTGGGGGGATCTGGGGTTTGCTCTGCTGGGCAAGGCCATGCTTAGCAAATCTTTAATCTAATTTTCTGCTGATGGGTTTGGCTGTGTTCCCTCCCTGTAGTTTGGCCTGAGGCCAGACTATGGTAGGGGTAATGGTAGCAATGGAGACCTCCTTCAAAAGGACTTACGCCTGCACTCTTGTATTCAGTGCCCCTGACCCCACATCAGGCCACTGTCAGCACATGCCTCCATCCGAGACTCCTGGACATTCACAGGCAAGTCTGGTTCAGTCTCTTGTGGGGTCATTGCTCCTTTCTCCTGGTCCTTGTGCACACAAGATTTTGTTTGCCAAGAGTCTGTTTCCCAGTTCTGTGAAATTTCTGTAATCAAATTCCACTAGCCTTCAAAGTCAAATTCCCTGGGGGTTCTCAGTTCCTTTGCTGGATCCCCAGGTTGGGAAATCTGTGGTGGGCCCTAGAATTTTTGCAACAGTGCAGGAACCTCTTTGGTATAATTGTTCTCCAGTTTGTGGGTTGTCTGCTTGGTGGCTCTATGGTGGGGCTTACATGCCACACTTCCCAGCTCTGCTGCAGCTAGAGCCCCTATCCCTGTGGCCAGCCACTGCTGACCCGTGCCTCCATAGAATACACTCAAACACTCAGTCAGGTCTGGCTCAGTCTCTTGTGGGGTCCCTGAGTACTGGTGCACCCATCTCCTGGGTGATACCTGATCACCCTGACATACCTGGAGAATCCCATGGGCTGAGGAGCCTGGAGGGCTACAGTCCATAGGGTCACAAAGAGCAGAACATGCCTGAAATGAATGAAGATGCACACATGGTAAGGAGATTACCCTGGCTATGGTGTTGGTGCTGTCAGCAGACAGAGAAGCAAACTTCCTCTATCTCTCCTCTATATTTCAGTGAGAGCACTGCATTGATATTTAAAGAATGGAGCAGGTAGCTAATATTAGCTCTACAATTTCATTTTAAGATAGTAAAGGAGGAGTAAAAAAAATAATTGTTATACAAAGAGAGCTGGACCCAGGTAAGGATAAAAGCTATGCTCTGGGTCATCGCCATTTTCCCGCTCTCTACACTGAACACTTACTATGTGCCAGGCACGCAATATTTTCCAGATATTCTCTCCTTTATTCCTCTCAACCATTCTGTAAGGTGGGTATTATCATCTCTGTTCTATAGAGGATGCCACTAGAGTTTAGAGAATCTAAGCTAACCAGTACATGGAAAAGCCAGGATTCAAATTCAAGTTCACAAGGTTGCAAGACCTGGCATCTTAACCATCCCATGTATTCAATGAATGTAAAAAAAGGAAGAAAGAAAAAAAGAAAGGAAGGAAAGGGGAAGAAATAGGCCATGGTTTGGAAACTGTACTTGCTCCCATATTCCTATTTACATACTTTAATAAGCCATTTGTTGAAAATATTTATGAGGCAATTAAAAGGAGCAGCAAACCAAGAGATGGAAGACTCTCCTGTTTTAACAAGCCCTCTGCGGGATCCTTTATGAACCATGTTACCCAATTGCCTGACTCCACATATCTCTATGCTGTGATAACTTCCTCACTGTTTCATATGGCGAAAATACTAATCCTTGGAATGCAAGTTATCAGTTAACAATTTTCTAATGCACTCTTTAGAGTCTTTCATCCTAGAAACCCAAAGTACTGTAGCAAGATCAGTCCAGCAATCCTCTATGGAAAACAGTCCTACCCCCAATTATAAAAATGACCGTGAGTAGAGTTCCACTCATGCGGTCACCTGAGAGGAGTCAGGTGACCTAATCTCACAGAAGGGTTTTTCTCAGACATCATTGTCTCCCATCAGGGCTGGCAAACAACCTCAGCTGATTAAAAATAAGGATAAGTGCGATTGCTGTTTATGGAGTACCTGCTGTATGTCCACGATTTGGGGTACATTACTTCATGAAAACCTTAGAACAACTTATAGGTTAGGTATCATTAGTCTCATTGTACAGATGAAATAAAGGCTCCAGGAGGTGATGAGTGGTCCAAGAGCATCCAGCAACAGAGGGTACAAGCTGGAGTCTGAGCCCAGCTGGTGCTTCATTACACTAATGTCTACTCCGTTTCATCCACGGGGCAGCAAGCACTTGCAGGAGTTCACAGACCTTTAACCCACCACCGTTATTATGTCCAAGAGAAGCTTTGTGGAGCTTTGGATTAAACCTCCAGCTAAGTTTTATTGACACCTATGAAGTCTAATTTCTCCGGGATGTTCCCAGCTGCCTCTAACAGATTAGAATTTCGGGGAAATTTGGACAGTTGACCTATCACTTCAGTGATGGGAATGTTTCTTGGGAAACCTAACAGTGACAGGAAAGCTTGAGGACACGCTTTAATAAAATGCAAAACGACAGGGCAGGAAATTCCCAGCACTGTTTTCCCCACCTTCTGGCACTCTATTTTTGGTGTTGCTTTTAGGTTATTCCCATCTGCTGGCAAAGCCGTATCAGCTGAAAAACTTTCTTTGAAGGCCTCTATGACTTCCATACTCTCATCACCTTTTTCATTTGTTCTGGGGCAGAATCTTACAAAGTTACATTGAAAATGAAAAAGGTAAATATAAAAGCAACAGCCACTGGGTGTCACTGACTTACCACTTGAATATACCTCGTCTCTCATTTCTATAGCAGGAGAAAACCTGGACATTTTACGGGGGGTCTCTCAAGACCCCTCATGGTTTTGAGTGCCACGGGTAAAGATAGAAGAGCTTAGAACACTGAAAATATAGACCTTGTGACATGGGGAAGCACAGTGCCAATTACTCTTCTGTCCTCTGTTGTAAATTATTCATCACTGTAAGGAATGAGATTCCCATTTTAGAGATGGATACACTGAAGCAGAGCAGACTAACAGTGGAGGATGACAGAGGACACATTCTAAGCTTTATGTTTAAACTTTGGTGCTCTCTTTTTATTTTAAAATAATTCTCCCATTACTTCATCCTTGTCCCCACCTCCCAATTCTATATCTAAGAAGAGAAAAATGAAGTCACTTGAGGACATCTGAGAATTTCAGGATTCAGATTATATCCCCAAACCTTACAACATGATGTTAGGAGCTGTCATTTAACATGTCTATCCTGAGCCCAGCTCGTTCATAGCAGTATCTCATTTAATCCTCACCGCAAAATAGTAGGTAGGTTTTCACATACCCAGATTGAAAAAAAGGGGGGGCGGGCAGGGAATCAGAGACAGTAAGTAACTTATGTAAGATCACAAAGGAGGCAAGATGAACGTTTCAGATTTCATCCCACAGTTTTGACCCCTGAATCCACGCTCATTCTGCTACATCAGGCTGCATCTCTATAGAAACGCTGCCTTTATTTTGGATACATTCTTTTCAAAATCATATATTGTGCCAAGTCTTCAGTTGGCAAAGTTGTTGTTGCTGTTGTTCAGTTGCTAAGTCATGTCAGACTCTTTGTGACCCCATGGACTGCAGCACGCCAGGCTTCCCTGTCCTTCACTATCTCCCTGAGTTTGCTCAAACTCACGTCCATTGAGTTGGTGATGCCATCCAACCATCTTATCCTTTGTTGCCCCCTGCTCTCCCTGCCTTCAATCTGTCCCAGCATCAGAGTCTTTTCCAATGAGTCAGTTCTTAACATCAGGTGGCCAAAGTATTGGAGCTTCAGCTTCAGCACCAGTCCTTCCAATAGATATTCAGCATTGATTTCCTTTAGGATTGACTGGTTTGATCTCCTTTCTCTCCAAGGGACTCTCAAGAGTCTTTTCCAGCACCACAATTTGAAAGCATCAATTCTTCAGTGCTCAGCCTTCTTTGAGGTCCAACTCTTACATCCATACATGACTACTGGAAAAAACAGCTGTGATTATACGGACCTTTGTTGGCAAAATGATGTCTGTAATAGGTGATAAAAAAAAATTATTAAGCCTAAAACAAGTGTGTCTCTTGATTTTTGAGACCACGTCCCAGGTAATTCCGTTTGCTGAGTGAATCAATTGCAGTCTGTCATCTCACAGAGATTAAGAATTTCCCCCCGAAACTCCTCAGGGTGACCTTTTGTCCTGGAATTTAGTTTCTCTGGATCTTCTGCTGTCTAAGCAGACCAAAGCTTATCTCTTTCCATAGTGGATGTGTTCCTGTTCTCATTTTTGGCTTAAAAATACCCATGCATCTGGGGAAATGTAATCCTTATTGGAGCTAAAGGGTGGTAGAGAGCTCTGGGGTTACTTGCTTCTCTTCCCGTAGGTGCAGTCACAGTCCAGCAAAGCTACACACTCTTCAGTTCCCTGATTCTGCTTGCCAACCCCATTAAGCTCAGAGCTGGAGGATTTTCTTAGGGGTGATTAGATAGGGTATCTCCATCACCGTGAGTTCCTGCCAAGTTCCTGCTCTGCAAAGAAGCCAGATTTCCAGCTAATGCTTTTGGACTTTTCACCTCCCTGAATCACACCTGGATTATGGACTTTTCCTTCCTATAACCTGAGGTCAAAACATCATGACTCCTGTGCCTCCTACTTTCTTCCTGTAGATCCACAGATTTATCGATTTCTTTCTGGACATGGTTATGGTGGTAAATTTTCTACTGACCTCGTGTAGTCTGGCAAATAATCTCATTATTTCAGGGTTTTGTTTTTGTTTTGTTTTTTTTTTAGGCTGAGACGCATGGCTTGCAGGATCTTAGTTCCCCAATCAGGGTTTGAACCTGGAACCCTGGCGATGAAAGTGCTGAGTCTTAACCACTGGTGTATGTGTGTGTGCTAGGTCACTTCAGTCATGTCCGACTCTCTGTGACCCTATGAACTGTAGCCCACCAGGCTCCTCAGTCCATGGGAATTCTCCAGGCAAGAATATTGGAGTAGGTTGCCATTTACTCCTCCAGGGGCTCTTCCCAACCCAGGGACCCAAGCCCTGTCTCCTACATTGCAGGCAGATTCTTTACCACTGACCCACCAGGAAAGCCCCTTAACCACTGGACCACCAGGGATTTCCTCTATTCAGACTTTAAGAAAGAATTAGGTCCTAAAATATAGCTCTGTTTTCCTTTCCATCCTTCTTTTAAGGCAAATGTAATCTTTTGCTTGTCAGCAAATCTCAAATATCTGGGGGATAAGGACTGTCTCCATCCTCCCCCCCACCCCCTATTGCTGATCCTCCTGCTTATTTCATCATCATTTTCTGGATAATCATATCATATGTACCTGGAAAAACTCAAGCTTTCTCCCTCGATGAGCATTTCCAAAACTGATATGAATAAATGTACACTAGATGTAATCTAGTTGAAACTCAATTCTTTATTAAAAATAATATTCCAAAATTTTATCTTAAAAACTATATAGTAAAAAAACACACAAATAATAGGTATTTTAAAATATGGGCCTCTTTACTGCCCATGCAAACTTTGCTGTTGGTTGGAATACAGGTATAGGTGATGAGGAAGTGTGGGGAAGGGCTTTTCACATTTGTGACATATCCCAGGCTAGATCATCTGTGTTCGTACAGAGAAGTAGTCAGCCTCATTTTGCCCCAAACTGCTGATGGGAGCATCTTGTTCTGCTCTCAGTTCACTTGCTGTTGCTTTAGTCCCTGTTCCCACCACTGTGTATCTTCACTTAGGTGGTAGGGACAGACAAAGGAACAAAGTAGGTGATTAAATAGTTAATCCCACTAGTGGATTGTAAGTAGAAAAATATGGGAAACCCCTAAGTTAATGATTACTCAAGAAAGCAAGTTTGCTTGACCACAAAACCAAGCAGGCTTGCTTAGCGACAAAACCATGCAACAGAAGCGTGAGACGTGCCCCCAAACAATAAAATAATGGCAGCATGAGACCCACATCCCGCCCAGTGAGCCCAGTAAGTTAATGATCCCTAGGACTTGCTCTCTGCATACATAAAAACAACCATTTGCGGACCTAGTTTGACCATGTAGGGACAAGAAAACTCCCCTGCTCAAGCAGGAGGAGGAACTGACGATGACAAGAAAGACAAAGAAGATCTTCTACCCCTCCCCACTTTCCTCTGATTATAAAGCTATAGCCCATTAAGTTCTTGGGCATGCACCTTCTCACCTGCCAGCCTGTAAACCTCACAAGCGTCCTATTCTAATAAATCACTTCTTAGCTATCACTTTTCCTCTTGCTGAATTCTTTCCATGCTGAGACATCAAGGACTGGAGCTCTTTGAAGCCCCCAGAAGTGACACCACTGTCTGTTTCATAGGTACCCTCTGCACGGCACTGTCCTTCTTCCAGACTTAGATGCTCTAGCCTGCTGGTCATTTCATCCAACCAGCACATGCGTACTAAGTGACCACTCCATTTCAGGTACTGATTTCACATTCTCACTTTTGGGCAATGCCCACCTTCTTCAGTCACTGCTTCCAACAGCAGGACTAGTTAAGGAACTGCTTGAAAGTCACACAACCAAGAATGGACAGAGGCCAGCTCTGAGGTCTACTGCATCTACATTAAAAAGACTTTCCTCTCTCATTCAAGGTCTTTCATTTCTTCATCTAATAAGTTTCCTGAGAGACAAGGTAAATAGAAAATATAATAGAACAAAGTACCTTAAGGTAGTGGATATTCTAAAAGATAAAATCTGACACATTAATATCTACACAATTTCCCTCCCTTTGTCAATGTATTTTAGTCATTGGTCATTACAGAAATCAGAGTAATTATCTTACCAAGGGAAACCCATTTTAGGGAAATGTGTTAATTTGGAAAACACGCCTCCTGAAGGGCACGGAGCCCTTCCAGGATCGGGTCAGGATTAGGACAGCTGGGGGAATCATGGCATATTCATCTTGGGAAGGATTGCCATCAAAATTCTATCACTTTCACAATCCACATCAGCAATTTAAAAGGTGAACATTGTTCAAAGCTGCAGACACAATAAGGCGTTATCTGTGGAGGAAGAATTCTAAACTCTAAGGAAAGAGAATTTATGAAAATGAGAAAATGTACTTTGAAGAACATAGGAAAACTTGGCAGAGGTGAAAAGTACTTTCTGTATCCTGATTACAATGTTATTGCCACTCTCTCACCATTTGTAAGGGAATATTTCCCCCTGACAAGCACAGTCTGCTCTTGGAGAGGAACCTGTGACCTCAGGATGCTGTGAACGTGATGGTGGGATCAGGATGTCTGGTCCATGGGAGGTTCATATCAGAACATAACTCTGCCCCGTTTTTCCAGTACCCATGCTCATCCAGCTGTCGAGCTTGAGGCCAGAACAAGCAAGGCTGGTGAAGATCACCACCAGGGAATCTCCGCCCCTCAGGTCTCCTCTCCCTGCACCGTCACCACCGCTTGAGTTTGAGCAGTTCAGCTAACTCATCGCTAGCCCAGGAGACCGCCCCTCCCAGGATCACTTATGCTGAGGGGGCACAGAAGTTACAAAGGGTTTTGGTCCTTGTTGAGGGTTGTTATTATTATTTTTTTTTAGTACTTATTTATTTGGTTGCACTGGGTTTTAGTCAGGGCACACATGATCTTTGATCTTTCTTGCAGCATGCAGGACTATTAGTTATGGCATGAGTGAGGAGTCCTAGTCACTGAAGCACCAGAGAAGTCCCAAGGGCTATTGACCATTAAAATACACTGATCAGGGCTTCCCTGGTGGTCTAGTGGTTAAGTGTGTGCCAATGCAGGGGACATGGGTTCGATCCCTGGTCCAGGAAGATCATACATGCTTCAGAACTACTAAGCCTGTATACCACAACTATTGAGCCCTGACTCTAGAGTCCAGAAGCTGCAACTACTGAGACTGTGTTCTAATGCCTGGAAGCCACAAATTCTGAGCCCGTGAGCCACAACTACTGAAGCCCATGCACCTAGAATCCACACTCCACCAGAGAAGTCACTGCAATGAGAAGCTCACACGTTACAGTGATGAGTAGACCCCTCTCAAAGCAACTAGAGAAAGACCATTTGCAGCAACGAAGACCCCAAAGCAGCCAAAAATAAATAAATAAATCTTAAAAGAAAATAACCACACACACTGATCAGATATCAGCAGAGCCATGTCTAGCATCTCTCACTGGCTTGTCCCATTCTTCCTGACTGGAGTTCACCCAGCTAGCCAGAAAAGCCTCCAACCCTGCTCATTCCATCCAGGCCTTTTGCTCTCCATAAAGCAGGAAACTTAAAGAAACTGATTACAATTTCACCAACTAAAAGAAAATTTAGAAGTATTGTCGACTAGGAAATTTCACAAACCCTAATGATAGTAAGACTGCCTTGAGGCTGCTGATTCAATTGGCTGCTAAAATATCCTTGGGTACCTATGCCCACAATACCAAAGAAGGGTATAGGATAACTGATGCTTTCTAAACTGCCCTCAAACGAACAAGATAAAGTTCCTTTGTTAAATGTCTTCAAACATTATATTGTCCAATTAAACACAGTATTCAAAACATCGTGCGCTGTGATATAAAGATAGAAACAAGGAGCAGGGAGCTGAGAACTACTATCTGGACATGCAGCTTCAGGTGCAATAGGGAAGAACCTTTATATTCTATTACAAGTTAATAACTAAAGGGGCGTTGCCTATAAGCTCAAAGTATACATAAAGGCACATCTCTGGGAATCCTACCTCCCAGGTAATCAGCATTAAACTAAAATACTTGTGTTTAGTTCACAGGAAACATCCTGACCAGGCCCACCTGTAAATGGCTGCACGCAGAATGAAATTAACAGACCCCTTCCGGGGGCTGACCGGAACCAGGAAATGTTTAACTTTACTTGATCCTCTTTCAGTATAAGGGGCTTCCCAGGTGGCTCAGTGGTAAAGAATCCACCTGCCAAGCAGGAGATACAGGAGACGTGAGTTCAATCCCTGGGTCGGGAAGATCCCTGGAAGGAGGAAATGGCAACTCGCTTCAGTATTCTTGCCTGGGAAAATCCTACGGTCAGGTGAGCCAAGCAGACTACACTCCATGGGGCCGCAGAGTCGGACATGACAGAGCATGCGTGCATGAATGAATCTTTTGGTATAAAAGAAACCTGAATTCTAACCCAGGCAAGATGGCTCTTTGAGAAAACAGTCCACCATCTCCTCTGTCTGCTGATTTTCCAAATAAAGTTGC
Source organism: Giraffa tippelskirchi (assembly GCF_054371585.1). Taxonomy (NCBI): domain Eukaryota; kingdom Metazoa; phylum Chordata; class Mammalia; order Artiodactyla; family Giraffidae; genus Giraffa; species Giraffa tippelskirchi. The sequence goes on from NC_137285.1 coordinate 56,762,538, forward strand.
TACTCCTTGCCCCAGTAATCCACCTCTCAGTTTATTGGCCTGTTGTATGGTGAGCAGTATGAGCTTGGACTCAGTAACACAGATAGCAAGTTGTTTACAGAATAGAAAGTGTCTCAGGATTTACATCAGGTTTTTATTCTCCCCTCCTCGAGCCCCCTAGTGCAGCTCCTTTTTGACCCCAACCTTAAGTACAACAAAAAAGAAAAGGAGATGCCAAGAAGAAGGGGGATGGGAGGGGTACAACTTGCTCTTCCTCATGGCAGTTTTCCTCCATTCTGGTTGAGAGGTGAACAATCTGTAAAGATGCATTATGACAGAGAAACTGCCTGTTGGGCAATTGGAAGCATCAGAGAACTCCCACTCTGTTACCACGAACCCAGAGCTATGTGGCAAGGACACTCCATGCCAAATTGGCCTGCAGCGAGCCAAGGGTAAGCCTGAAGAAGTCTGGTCCCCAAAAGGAATCAGAGTGTTTTTAAGTCAGGATCTCCCTCTCATCAAGTTCCGGGAAGAAAGCCAAGCTTAATTAAGCTTAATTCATGGTGAGAAATCATTCCTTAGAACTGGTTTTCTCTTAAAAACATACTCTCTTGAGCTCATCCTTCAAGCTAGGATGAGTCTTATAATATTAATATTATTCTGGTTCAACTAAACTCTGCCAGAGTACGTTAGGGTCTATTTGTGTCTGTGTGTGGCAATACCATCTTCCTGCTTTGGAAACCAGATCTTATTTACAAATTCATGCATTTCAGGAATTTAAACTTTTGTAGGCTAAATCGACAATCATAATCATTTCAAATGATGCTAATGTTCAAATCTAGCCACTTACTACCTGAATTCATTGTTTCAGTTGCTGTACTTTGAGAAATATAGTTCTGATACTTACTCCAATTTCCAGTTTTATTTCCCTCATGATAACATTTAACTCAACATCATAAAACTATAAGAGTTTTTGTTGCCAAAATTAACCAACATTTCTATTCTTTTCATAAGAAAACTGATGTAAAGACAAATAGAATGTCTGGGAATTGCCATAAGAAGGCACCAAACCAAGTAAAAAACATTCATTGATGATGAAAACGATATAAACAAAAGAATCAGTCTGAGTAGAAGAAAAACGAGATTCAGATGCAAATTTTTCAGATCTTTTCTTGTTAGGTGAAAAAGTAATATTTTGTTTGTGTGCAAATAGCCTTGTCCAACAACCAAATTTGTGTTTATTTTTACAAAAAGATGAATTATCTTTTAAAAATAGTCCACAGATGTACAGTTACTCTCAGATATAAGTAGCAGAACTCAATATCTGTGCTTTAGAAATTATGATCTCATAAAGAGGGTAACTTAGCCTCTAGTGAGATTGATTTCTTAAAATGGCTAAACTACTGTCACCTAGATATACTTTTTGTTTTCCTTTATCTCTGTAGTATATTATTTAAAACAGCATAGTCCACAGTTTGAATATGGCCCACATTTTAAATTAATTTCACCAAAATTTTCACTTAATAGAAATAATTCTATAAATTCATAATATCACTGAGAGTGTGAAGCTGTGCACAAGAATATTTCTCATAACTCATTTTCTCCCAGGAAAAATTAATCTTTGTACAAAAATATCATGCAAATATTTATTTGCAAAGAATTCTAAGCATGCCTTTAGAAAACCACATTTATAAACAAACTAGTCGAGCTGTTTAAAAAGATTCTCTGCCAAGTTGGTAATTCTTTCATATTGTTTTAATTACTTTTATGGAAATGCTTTGTGTATGAAAGACCTACATGATTTTTGACTGGATAGGGAAGTTTCATTTTTAAAAAGTAAAGTTGTGTTACAGTATTACTACAATTGAGGGCAATTCCTCCAATAGCTAAGCTATTTTGTCTCCCACAGGGACAAATTTTCTAGAAAAACAAATGGAGCAAATGGGGAAAGAAAGGAGTTTACATCATAGAATCATAAATTAGATGTTCACCTCTGCCCTCTCTGAATTGCTAAGAGCATTTTCAGGTCAAACAGTAACATATGGTGCCTCCTAGAGGCCTTTGATTTCATGGTACTGATTTTTACATCTCTTAATCTCCTTTTTTAGGAGTATGCCCTGTGTATTTAAGACCCATGTCACTTTCCTTGGCCCTATCTTATTCTCCATTTGTTCAATGACCTTGCAAAAATTATAATAGCCACTCATCCAACCAACATTCCCACCTACACCCAATTTACATATAAATATAAATCTGTACTTTCATAGCTTTTCTAGACTCATTCTGCTATGTTTTGGCAATGCTGTCTTCTGATGTCAAGCAGACTGATGTCTCCACTAAAGAGAATTAATATTTCTGTGATAATTATCTGGGTAAGAGGAAAGTCCTCAGACAGAAAACTGGACCTTGGAAGACAAACCTTAAATTCATTCATTCTTTCATTCAATGAATATTTATTGCATGCTCACTAGACATCTGGCAGTGTTCTCCAGCCCGAACCATTGTCCAAACTGGAGAATGTAGGAGAGAAAAACTTTTACCTCGACCCTCCTAGGATTCTTTTAATTGGGCCTGAGAATTAAATTGACAGAGCAACAGGAGAAAAGCATACAAGTTTAGCAGAAATTTTATGTGACATGGGATTCTAACCCAAAGAAATGGCAAAACCTATTTTTTTTTTTTTTTTTTGCATCAGGTTGAACAAAGAGAGGCAGTTGTGGAAATGTGACTAAACCATGTGGGGAGGCTGAAGGAAGATAAGAATCATTTTAACAAGGTTTATTTATATAGAATTCTCTCTATTTCAGTTTCTTGTCCTTGAGGATGAGAATGTTACTTTCCTTCTGGTACAGTAAGTCCCCTACACGTGAACCTTCAAGTTATGAACTTTCAAAGATGCAAACGTGTGTTCACATATCCAATCACGTGAGTTGATTCACGTGTCTGGCATACATTGTCACCTGTGTGCATCTACAAGTGGCTGAGCTTTTGTGTACTTTACAGTACAGTACCGTATAGAGTACAGCAGTACAGCATCTTTATTTCAAGCCCAGGATGTCCAGAAGCCAGAGTAAAAGCAGCAGCATACTGTTGAATGCGTTAGCTGGATACCTTGGGTAACTTAGAAACAAAATTAGACTTATGAGTATGCTCTTGGAACAGGACTTATTCATCCATAGGAGATTTACTGTATAGGTAGGACATCTTTCATATAGAAATTTCATGTCCTATTTTTAAGAAAAAGAAGGAAGATCAGAGTGTTTTTCTTGCATCTGCTGTTTTTCAAGCACCTTTGACTCGATATAATCAATATGCTAAAGAAGCATATTTTAGAGTGGCATATTCTGAACTCCTTGGAGATCACATATCCAACACCCACTCAGCTTATCCTTTTGGAAATCTAAAAGGCACCTCCAATTCAATGTGCTCATAACTAGGGTTTCATATTCTGACTCCCCAGCATGCTCCCAAGGTCAGCTGCTAACAACTCTCTTCCAGTTGCTCAAAATACCTGATTCCTTCCCTTTTCTCAAACTCCATATTCAATCCATTAAGAAATCCTGTTGTCTCCCTCAGAATGGGAGAAAATAACTGCAAACGAAGCAACTTACTAATGATTAATCTCCAAAATATATGAGCAGCTCATACAGCTCAATATCAGAAAAATCCAATAAAAAAAATGTGCAGAAGGCCTAAACAGACATTTCTCCTAAGACACACAGATGGCCAATAAACACATGAAAAGAGGCTCAATATTGCTCATTATTAGAGAAATACAAATCAAAACTACAGTGGGGTATCAACTCACACCATTAGGAAAAAAAAATACTACAGACAATAAAAGCTGGAGAGGATGTGAAAAGGGAATCTTCCTGCACTGTTGGCAGAAACACAGATTGATACAGCCACTATGGAGAACAGTATGGAGATTCCTTTAAAAACTAGGAATAAAACTACCCTACGACCCAACAATTACATCATTGGGCATATACCCTGAGAAAATCACTATTCAAAATCACAATTCAAAAAAACTGCAGTACTATTTACAATAGCTAGGATATGGAAGAAACCTAGATATCCATCAACAGATGAATGGATAAAGAAGATATGACACATATATATATAATAGAATATTACTCAGCCATAAAAATTTGAGTCAGTTTAGTGAGGTGGATGAACCTAGAGCCTGTTATACAGAGTGAAGTAAGTCAGAAAAACAAATATTGCATATTAATGTACATATATGGAATCTAGAAAAATAGTACTGATGAACCCATTTGCAGGGAAGGAGTGAAGACAGAGATGCAGAAAATGGACATATGGACACAGCTGGGGGAGAGGGTAGGACTAATTGAGAGAGTAGCATTGATATATATATATATGCTATATACGCTATATATATATACGCTATATCATGTGTAAAACAGATAACTAGTGAGAAACTGTTATATAACACTGGGACCCCAGCCTGTGATGACCTAGAGGGGTAGCATGGGAGGGGGAAGGGAGGCTCAAGAGGGAGGCATGGGTGCTAAGCTGCTTCAGATATATATATATAATTATGACTGATTCACATTTTGTACAGCAGAAACCAACACAGCATTGTAAAACAATTATCCTCCAATTAAAAAACAGAAAAAGAAATCCCATTGTCTCTACCTTCAAAATATAACCAGAGTATGGCCCCTTTCTACTACCTCCACCATTAAAACTCTGGTAGAGTGGACAGTTGCGGAATTGTCCCAACTGGAATATTGTAACACCCTCCACACAAATTCCTCAGCCTTCCTCTTGCTTCCCTATAGCTTATTCTTAACAGTACAGCTCAAATGATTCTGATAAAATTTAAGTTCAAATCATGACACACCTCTGCTCAAATCCCTCCAGGGACTGCATTACACTCAAGAAAAGCCCAAGTCCTTACTATGGCCTCTAAGTCTCCCTTGACACTTGATCCTGGTCACCCTGCCCCTTTCTCCAGCCACACTGGTCTGCACCCTTCCCCTAATTAGCAACCAGCTTAAGCTCTCCATGCTGCTTCCTTCCTCTGCCTGGTATACAATCCTCTCCCCCACCCGCATATATTCCCAAGGTTAATTCTTATACCTCTTTCCAATCTTGCTCAGCTCTACCTTCTCTAGATGCCCTCTCCACACTACTCTATCTTATACTGTAAAGACAGCCCACCCTGAACACACCAACTCCCTACCGGCATTTCTGATCTTCCTCAACCTATTCTTTTTGTTTTTTTCCCCCTGGCACAGAATTCATTCCACTCAAACTTCTTGCATTTCGTTCGATGACAGTTTTGTTTTGCTTTTGTCTCTCTGGTTTCCTGACACATCCCAAACATCTGGCAGAGGGTGGGCACTCGATGAACAACTGCTCAGTGAAGGACAAGCAAAACAGATGTGATCTCTGGCATCAGGAAGGGGACGGTCCACAGGAGGGACAGCTCTTCTCTCTCAGCTTCCTTTTGGGGTTGGGGCCTCCCTGAGCCTAGTGGGCGTGAAGGTGCCGGAGGGCGCCCCACATGGAGCAGGAAGCGTGGCCTCTCTGGACGGAAGCTGCTGGACCACAACCTCAAGAGAAAGAAGTTATTCCTTAACCCCCCTAGTTTTATCAACATATATTTGATAAATAAAATTATATTTAAAGTGTACAATGTGGTGATTTGATATGTGTACACAATGTGAAAGTCCCCTTCATTAACACATCCCTTACACACCTCACATAATTGTCTTTTTTCTTTTTTTGCTGTGAACACTAAAGCTCTACTCTCTTGGCTCAGCAAATTTTAATTATTTTTTTTTTAATCAGCTCACAGGCTCTCAGTTCCCCGATCAGAAACTGAACCTACGGCCTGGCGGTGGGAGCATAGAGACTTAACCACTGGACCTCTAGGGAAGGCCCAGCCAATTTTAATTATACAATAAAGGATTATCAACTACAGTCACCGCGGTACACATTAGATCCTCAGTTCTTATGTAACTTATAACTGAAATTTTGTACCCTTTTATCAACCTCTCCCTAGGCCCCTGACCCTACCAGCTGCTAGCAATCACCATTCTATGCTTGATTTCTATGAGCCCAACTTTTTTTTCAGATTTCACATATAAGTGACATATCTTGTCTTTCTTTTCTGGTTTATTTCACTTAGTGTAAAATGTGCAAGGTCCATCCATGTTGCCACAAATAACAGGATTTCCTTCTTTCTCATGGCTGAATAATATTACTACATATATTGAAATATTATATATAATGGAATGTTTTTATATATATATATATATATATCACATTTTCATCTGTTGATGGATACTAAGGTTGTTTTCATATCTCAACTACTATGAAAAATGTTGCAATCAATATGGGAGTGCAGATATCTCTTCCAGGTAATGACTTCATTTCCTTTGGATATACACCCCTAAGTGAAACGCTGCATCACATGGTTGATCTATTTTTAGTTTTTTGAGGAACCTGTATACTGGTTTTCCCACAGTGGCTATACCAGTTTATATTTTCACCAACAGTGCACAAATTTTCCCTTTTCTCCACATCCTCACCAGTCTTTTTATTTCTTAACTTTTTGATAATAGCCTTTCTAACAGTTGTGAGGTCTTATCTCACTGTGGCTTTGATTTGTATTTCTCAGATGATGAGTGATGCTGAGCACCATTTCATGCACCTGTTGGCCATTTAGATGCCTTCTTTGGAAAAAATGTCTATTCAGACCCTCTGCTTGAATTCGAGACTCTAAGTTGTCATTTTTGTAATGTCGCCAGGAATTATTCCTTACATGGAAAATCACCTAGTTTTATATTCCTGTGTCTGTTTCCTTTCTGATAGTTATAAGTTGTTAAGAAAATTTTATTCAAAGTTCCCGCTTGCATTTAGCTCTGCTGTGAAGATTTATCAGAAATTGTGTGTCCACATTTGAGGCCAGTCCCAACAAGGAGGCTTCATTCACTTCAATGATTCTCTAGTGAAGAGCTATTCAATAAGGCGAACCATCTCAGACAATCTAGGAGAGATCTTTTGGGTCAAGACAACTTTACAAGTGCCCTAGGTCCCTCACTGATATCTAGTGACTTCACCAACTCAACTAGGCTCCTTTCTCTGTGCTATCCTCTTCAGGGAGTCCACATTTGGTGCTTTGTATGGCAATGAATATTAATAGTCTGTGAACTTCTAGAGGAAAGGAAAAATTCAATTGTTTCCTGATGATAAGAAATCTTAGTAGAAGTAGAATTAGCTGTTTAAAGTCATAACAATGTCATTTAACAAAATATTCAGGTTCTAAAGAAATAATGATCATTCTCTGTGCTGAAATAATATATTCATTTTCTTAAATTGTCTCATTTACCTTACAGACCCTTCAAAAGCTAGCACAATGTCTGGGCCATTTATTGAGCAACATGGACGCTCTATACATATGAACAATCCACCATTCTGCCAGCCAACAAAGTCAGAATACAGGGCTCGCACTATTTCCTTTCCTTTCTCTCTTTGTATCTATAACTACAGACATGTGTCACAGTTAGATATTTAGTCCTCCCCAAAAACAAACAAACCATTTTCTCCCAATTAGTTAACTGGGCCCATGACACCGTAGTAATACTACAAGGAACATTTACTTCCCAGGAGTGAAATTTAGTAGTTTTGCCATTTTCCTTTAATGTCCCAATTTGAACCTCCTTGGAAATTAATTCAGTTATGGTGTACTGTAGACCTGTGCTTGGTGGCATCCAGGACAGCCCATAATTCTCCCCAAGATTTAAACCACACTGAAAGGTGTCTCATGCTGCTCCCAGGCCATCCTTCCAAAGCTGTCTTAAAAGGAAGAGTCATTGACCTGAGCATCAGTTCAAAGTTCTAACAAACTAAGGCATGTAGAATGCATTCTCCCTCATACATTTTAACAGTTATTTCAGTAGAGCAAGTCCAGGGTTTCCTTTTATTAAAAGTACTTTTGTGCCATGGATTTCTTCAACACTTTGGTGAAACCAAGAGATAAATGCATGAAATAAAAAACGGAGAATTACAAAAGAAATCAATTATTATTATTTTTGACATTCCATGGGCCAATACAGAACTTTTTATGCTCTAAAATTTAAATCTGTGATAGAAGTCTTAACTATTCATAGTATTAATTACTGTAATCTGATATACCTACATTTACTTGGAACTGAGTATAAAATTAATAAGTTAGCAATTTAAATTATAGTCTATGAAAACATTTACATCTAAGTAAGTAATTTTAGCAGTCTTGGTGTTAGCTTCTCCTGCCTGACCACCCTGTCCTGCACCTGGTTTGCCACATATTGTTGTTGTGTTGTGTAGTCACTCAGTTGTGTCCGACTCTTCTGTGACCCCATAGACTGTAGCCCTCCAGGCTCCTCTGTCCATGGGATTTCCCAGGCAAGAATACTGGAGTGGATTGCCATTTCCTTCTCCAGAGGATCTTCCCGACCCAGGGATCAAACCTACAGATCCTGCATTGGCCAGCGGCTTCTTTCCCCACCAGGGAATGGCTTGGATTCTTAAACTTTTCCAAATCCCTCTCATATCAAATTAATTTAAATTAACTGAGAAATTCTTGAGAATTTCTAGGTAAAGTTGAAAGAGGATGCTCTGGTTCATGTATGAATGGCTTTCTTCCATCACCTGAAATTTTATATAACTTACCCCTTTCACATAGATATATGGAATGTATCAATGAATAAATGAAAGTCTGTCTTTTTGCTCTTCTCATCCCAACCAAGTATAACCAGTGAAAAGGTCCTTCTTGGTCTTACTGTATTGGAGGATGAAGATGGAGCTCTGTAACCTAACAAAGATTGAATCTGGTGATTGCTCTAGAGACTTCTCATCTCCTTACAATTTACTGAGATCTGGGAGTCATTATCTGTGTTGGAGTTAACAGCAGAAGAGCAAAATGAATTATTATTATTAACTTAAAAATTGTTACTAGTATAGCTATCATTACTGAGTTCATCTGTTGATTAATAATAAATATTTTACCTGTAGAACGTGTCCTAATTTCAAATTTTATTGATAGTATGTATAGCTCATACATAGGCATTTGTGCCTTCATATGCCATATTCAACAAATATTTATTAAGTGCCTATTCTGTATCACAAACTTGTATAAACTAAAAAGTATGTTGATATGTTCCAGCCCAATTAAGCTTGTGACACCTCCCACCTTTAATTCTATCCAAGTGCAAAATTTCTAGCAATGAACAGCAGCTATTTTCAATTGGCTTTCAACATGTTACAGTGATACTCTCAAAACAATCACCAAAATTTCACTTTTAGAAAATTGTTAAGGGTATGAAAACACGTCAGCCCAAGGGCAAAATCATTCAGCAATTTAAAAGTGAAAGCAGAAATTTGCTAGGGAAAGTCATCTTTTACCTTGTGCTCTGGTTTTCCCTCTGAAGAGAGGAGCATGTGTGATTAACTTTTATGAAAGGCCATTCCCATTTTGTTTTCCAAATAAAAGATGTGCTAATTAGGTCTGGAAGTCAAGGATTCTACCAAAAGGGGTAAGATGAGGCTATTTCCAATTAGCATTTTATTTGGTTGATATCACAGCTTTAAAATGTGAGGAACACAAAATACCCAAGTGAATTTCATAACTTCCAAGGCCATTTCAGGGGTTCTTTGAGCAGAGGTGTGTATGCATGCTCAGACGCTAAGTCACGTCCGACTCTTTGGGACCCACCAGGCTCCTCTGTCCATGGGATTCTCCAGGCAAGAATACTGGAGTAGGTTGCCACGCACTCCTCCAGGGGATCTTCCTGACCCAGGCATCAAACCTGAGTCCCCTGAGACTCCTGCATTGGTAGGCAGATTCTTTACCACTTGAGCCACCTAGGAAGCCCCTTGAGCAGAGGTAAAACTAGACAATACCCCAAATATGTGCATTCACAAGGCAGACCTTTGCAGAATAACGATAAGTCTTTTCCAATCAAACCAAAGCCAGTAATTCACTTTCTGGAAAGATAACTGAAGCAAGCAGCTATTTGTTGCTTGGAATCGCTTTAAATTATTTTAGAAAACGTCAAAAAGTAAATTACATTCTCCTTCTTGCATGTATTTTTCCAGTTCCTTTTCAAAACAAAATGTTCATTTAGGGCCATGACAGCGAAAACAGAAATGTCTCTGGCATAAACTTAGCTTTCTAGCCTGCAGGCAAAATAGAAAATTGTTGTTAAATTGGACTGGACCAGAAAACGGATGATAAAACTTGTTCATGAAACTTCTGCTAATAACAAACATTTGTCCTATGGCACATACTGTAAGTAATAACACATGACAAAGGATGAATGTGTCACTGTCCTGAACAGTGGGTTTTGGTGTCTGTAAAGGCAGTAAGTCAAGTTCACTTCGCCCTTCACTCGTGATTTCCTCCAAAACTCTTAGTATTAAAAAATGCCTTTTTTAACTCGGAAATACTTGGGCTGATAATTCTCTTGTGTTTTGGTCTTAATTACTTTTCCTTTAAAATTTTACAGGCAGCTTGGGGGGTTGTGTTACTTATTAGACCGAGCAACAATTTCAGGTTCTGTTTTCTGCTTCGCCAGCATTTACTGTTTCCTAAAACCTATGCCATTTATTCATTTTGCCTCCATTTCTCTCTCACTCACTGCTCAGAAAGGGAAAGGAAGTAATTTTGGAAAAGGTGGGTAGTTGCTAGGTGAAGAGATGGTGTCGATGGCTAGCTCAATTAGTTCTTCCTGTTGCCAGATGAAAATTGTTGCCTGTCTACAAGGATGAATTCACTAGCCACTGTAGTCATTGACTTTCAACACCTCCTAAAAGGAGTTCAGGGTGGAGATCAGGAGTGAGACTCTCTATGCTCTGGGAAAAGCTGCAGAACACGTCTTCAGATAGTTAAATACTTTCATGAGATTTTATGAGCCCAGTTTCCTGTATCTTCACTTATCTAGAAAAGCACTATAATCATACATGGTGACATCTGCTCCTCATGACGAGCAGCAACCGTCTGCCAAAACGTGTGTTTAACTGCACATATCATCCTTCAACAAAATCACATGTATCCTGACCTCCCCTCTGCCTCTTTGGAGCCGTCCCTCAGAGCTGTCTGAGAGGCTGTCTCCCAGGCTGTAGTCCTCATCTGGCTCCAAATAAAACTTAACTCACAACTCTCAGGTTGTCCTTTTTTTTTTTTTCACTCAACACTGATTTTTGGCTTTATTTACCATACTTTTCTTTTTGTTTGATTCTTGTTAATTTTTATTGGAGGATAGTTGCTTTACAATCTTGCACTAGTTTCTTGTTGCTGTTGTTCGGTCACCAAGTTGCATCCGACTCTTCGTGACCCCATGGACTGCAGCACGCCAGGCTTCCCCCGTGTTTCTACTGTACTGTAAAGTGAATCAGCTGTGCATACACATATATATATCCCCTCTTTGGGGGATTTTATTCCCATTGAGGTCATTATAGAGCATCGAGTAAAGAGTCTTCTGTGCTATACAGATTCTCACTAGTTATCTTTTTGTAATATAAAAATCTATTTATTTTTAATTGAAGGACAATTGCTTTACAACATTGTGCTGGTTTCTGCCATATATCAACTTGTATCAGCCATAGGTATACATATGTCGCCTCCCTCTTGAATCTCCCTCCCAACTCCCACCCCTCTAGGTTGTCACACAGCACCACTGAATCATTTGAGCTCCCTGAGTCATACAGAAAATTCCCACTGGCTATCTATTTTACATATGGCAGTGGATGTTTCCATGCTACTCTCTCAATTCACTAGTTATCTATTTTATACATAGTATCAACGGTGTATGTATGTCAATCCCAACCTCCCAATTTATCCCACCACCCCCATTTCCTCCTTGGTGCCCATATGCTTGTTCTCTGTCTTTCTGTATTTCTGCTTTGTAAATAAGATCATCTATACCAGTTTTTTCAGATTCCACATGTGTGTTAATATATGATATTTGTTTTTGTCTTTGATTTACTTCACTCTCTGTGACAAAAAGGTGGTATTTTGCCTTTTTTAATATACCATCTAGAGACAGTCATACAGAGTCCCTTTGACAGCAAGGAGATCAAACCAGTCAATCTTAAAGGAAATCAACCCTGAATACTCTTTGGAAAGACTGATGCTGAAGCTGAAGCTCCAATACTTTGGCCACCTGATGCAAATAGTCAACTCATTGGAAAAGACCCTGATGCTGGGAAAGAGTGAAGGCAGAAGGAGAAGAGGGACAGAGGATGAGACGGTTGCATGCCATCACCAACTCAATGGACATGAACTTGGGTAAATTCCAGGAGATGGTGAGGGACAAGGAAGCATGGTGTGCTGCAGTCCATGGGGTCACGAAGAGTCAGTTATGACTTGGAGACTGAACAACTACAGCAGGTAGTATTTTACCGTATCTTCTTGAATTTAAGACAGCATTGATTGAGAGAGTCACCATTTTATGCAGCAATACAAAAAAGAATATACACCCCCAATCAGTCTATGACACAATAATGTTGGTTCTACTTGCAGCCTGGGTGGGCCACACAGTCTGCTTTGGCCAGAAATTTCTTTCATCTCTTCCAAATTATTTGACATTTTCTCTTGCCTCCTATTGCACTGTTTGGCCTGTAATGGGAATACTTTTGCACTTATCTCAGTAACAAAATGTAACAAAGCCTCCTAGACCTGTAAGATTTCCCCCTCCTTAGTCTTCTAAAGTGTCTGGCTGCTCTTTCCAAGAAAAGAAGGAATTGCAGTCATTCCTCCCACAAAAAACATTGGCTTCAACTAGTATCAAATTCATGGCCAGCTGCTGTCTTTCTGCATAGACGGTCACTTTTCACGGCAAGGCTGAAATAATAGGCTTCTTGAAGATGTTTGAAATTGAAATAACAATTACACTCACCATGCACCTCCCCAGCATAATCTCAATCGACACAGCAACAAAAACAGTGATGATGATGTCTGTAGGCAGTGGCCACTTCACCATGACTGCTGCGTGGCTGACAGCAATTCTACAATGACTCTCGATTTCAGAGCTGGTCAAATATGAGGAAAAATGTGCATCTTAGAATTAGCAGCACACAGTATTATTTCTTCACACACTGTACAAGGGTAGTAGACTCAAAGGCCCACAAAATCATATACATTATGTATGTTAGACCAATTCTATATAAACAAGTACCCTCTATGTCAACTATTTCTTGCCTCACATTTTTTTCTTCTAAAATTATTTTACTGTACTTTATTTGTACATCTCTAAGCTTTTTGTCCAAAAAAACTTTTTATAGAAAATCATTTAGAAATAAGTACCCAAAGCAACCTTAAGAAATTGTTGTGAAAAGTTCCCTGTCTCATTTTTAATAAAGATGTGGATACTATCTACCATAAAGAAAGAACCAGGCTCCACACCAGCGATGATAGCAAACTGAAGAATACGTGTCCCACCTACAGGGGGCAGCAGCTACACAGCTCAGATCAAAAGGTACCCTGTCAGCAGTCTTAAGACTTTGGACACAGTGTTGCCCAATCTTCTGATTTCTTTTCAAGAGACACTGGGAAACTGGGTTTTTATGTTAAATCTCCTAATTTTTAAGTTTCGGCCATTAATTCAAAATTTTCAAAACACCATACAGGCCACACAGAGCAAATCTGTGTGCTACATTTGTTTCACAGTTCACTAATTTGTGGTCCCTGCAAGATACACCTAACAGGCCAGTCACGTTATAAACATGGTCATTTGTCCTGCGGGTTGATTTAGACAAAACCCTCTCAATGTGAATGATAAGGTAATATTACAGTAACATCTTTGCCAGTGAGGCATCAGGGCATGTTAGGTACCAGTAGAAATACTGAACCAGAAAATCTTTCCATTTTTCTTATAACTGTTTATGTGTCACAGAAGCAACTTACCAGAAGAATTTCCAATTTTGCAACTGGGAATGAGCAGGAAAGTAAGAATAATTTTTCAGTCCCATGTAATTCTTTAAGAATGAGAATGACTGCTCTGGGACCTGGGCTTGCTCAGGGCCCTGCTGAACCAGAGGACGTGCAGTGAGGAGCCTCCCAGCTCTCCTGGGGCTGTGGGCGGAGGAAGCTCAGAGGCTGGGACCTAGAGTAACCAGAAGCCGAGGGTGGGGCTGACTACCAGGGATTACCCTTCTCAGCACCACTGCACGCTGGGCTTAGGAAAGAAAGCTCTTTTTCTTTCTCTCTCTCTTTTCTCTCAAAGAAGGGCGATAGAAGAATAAACGGAAGAGACGTTTGTACTGTGGTTCAGCCTAATTCATTCATCTCTGATTTAAAGGGTTTGAGTCAGCCAAAACGCCGAATCCTGAATATATTTGCTTTCATGATGGAATTCAAGGCAAGAAATCCTTCATGGCTTCTTGATTTTCTAGGACTCAACTTTTCCATCTGTAAATAAGTAGACAGATGAAACAAGTATTTTTCAATCTGTGTTCTTTGAAGTGAAGTGTTAGTCGTCAGTCATGTCTGACTCTGCGATCCCATGGACTGTAGCCCACCGGGCTCCTGGGTCCATATATATATAATATTTATTTTTGGTTGCGCTGGGTCTTTGTTGCAGTGTGTGGGCTTTCTCCAGTTGTAATGTGAAGGCTTCTCACTGTGGTGCCTTCTCTTATTGTGGAGCAAAGGCTCTAGGCGTGGGGGCTCAGCAGTTGTGGTAGGCGGGCTTGGTTGCTCCGCGCATGTGAGATCTTCCTGGACCAGGGTTTAAATTCGTGTACCCTGTACTGGCATGCAGACTCTCATTGCATACCACCAGGGAAGTCCTAATCTGTATTCTGAGAAGCTTTAGGGACTCAGATACTGTGCCTAAGGATCTGGTTTTATATAATTTGCATTTGGTTGTAAAGGTAAGGCTTCCATTTAGTAAGAAAATATAACACCTAAAGAAATACAGTGTGTGAGAAACACTGGCTAAGTGATGTAAATGATCTGCAAGGAGACCAGACCTTTTGATTCTATAACTTCCCCAACTCGCATGTACATTTCAATATTGTTCTCACAAGTAAGATGCAGAGATATTTTCAGATTAAATAATCACTCCAGCTTTTACCTAAGGTACATGAGCCAATATGAGCATTCTGGTAAGACTGAGTATACAAAGGTACAAATGGCTTTGATTTTTCTCTTCTAAATGAGGCTTTCCCTTTTCAGATTTTGCAGGAGATGACAGCAAAGAGCATAAGTCTGGGGAAAGCATGGAAAAAGGAGACCCTGGTATCTAGTCACTGTCGAACACGTGTTTGCTGATGGAGTCTGCACAAACAAGTAAAGAGGAGAACTGAGGTCATTTTCAGCACAGAAAGGTTCCAGTCCATTTTCCTTGGGATATGCAGGAAATCAAGGTTAAAATAAACTCCATTATGCAGAACAGGCATTAAATTTAACTACTCCTTAGACACAGTCAGTGATTTCCCACCCTTTCCTGCCTGTGCCCGGAATGTCCTCCAGCAGCGTCCAAGCTGAATGGTGATTTCATTTCCAATCTGTGTTCCCTCACTCCTGGCAAACCCCATAGCACCCACTATCTTTTACAATTACTTTCTATAGAAGGCTAGTTTTGTAAATCCCAATTAGACACACATGTGTATCAGGGAAGGGGTTTCCCTGATGGCTCAAGTGATAAAGAATCTGCCAATGCAGGAGACGCAGATTCGATCCTTGAGTTGGGAAGATCCCCTGGAGGAGGAGATGGCAACCCACTCCAGTATTCTTGCCTGGAAAAGCCCATGGACAGAAGAACCTGGTGGGTTACAGTCCATAGAGTCATAAAGAGTTGGACATGACTGAGCACACACGTGCGCATGTATTACTTACTTATATACTCCTGCCATGAGGGACCACTAATCGCTCTTCTATATCCCCCATGGATTCTTGGCACATGGTCAGTAGGTAGTAATCAGTACCACCACTGAAGGATTAAATACACTAATGAATAAATTTCGCATCTATGGACACAACTATTATATGAAGAATGATAAAAATAGATTCAAAAACACTTTGAGAAAAAAATGGAAAAAACTTAATTGTTCACATACTAGAATGAGATTAGATTGCATCATGAAAACAATGCTTACAATACAGAAGTGAGTGAAGAAAAAGATGTTAAAAGGCATAAGAGAAGAAAAGATGTTAAAAGGCATAAGAGAAGAAAAGATGTTAAAAGGCATAAGAGAAGAAAAGATTTCACAAAAATGTTTAAGATGATTGGATTCAGAGTAGTTTTTTTTCTATGTTTCAAGATGTTGATAATGAGGCTAACACTACTTTCATCATGAAAAACAAGAAGAAACAGGCTTTGAGTTTCTATGCCAGAGGAATATTAGTGGGATTTTGTTATAACACGGATCTGAAGTCCACATGATTGCCATTTTTTAGAAGAAATCATTTTTATAGCAAATGTTTCTTTTTAGTAGTACACAGATTAAAAGTGGATAGCCCTCTTTCTGAGTTTCATCATGGGCTTTCCTTTTAATAAATTCCATTCCAGGGAGAGCAGCACTGTAGCAACATGTTGTGTCTCACTATCAAAGAAAATTCCATAAGCAAACTGGGCCAATTTGTTTCCCAGTGTATATTTATCTCCATTAAGATCCCAGGGAGTGAAAAAAAACATGGTAATTATCTAAAAGTTCTCTAAATGCTTTCATGTTTTAAGCCATGGGCTGAATTAGGTCCTTGAAGATTCCCATCTAGTAAAAGCAACAATGTCTACTAGTAACATGAAGAAAAGCCCCAGAACATTTGGTCCTCTGGCAAGTGGCTGACCTAGCTTCAGATGACAAGCCACTAGACAGTGTTTCCAGGGATGGGGGGGGTGGGTGAGGGGGTGGGCATGTCTACTCCCAACATTGCTTTAAAGTTGTAAGTGTGTGCACATGCATGTATCTTTTTTTTAAAGAGAGTATACTATTCCCAAGACAGCAAAAGGTGGGCTATTTTATCACTTTGTTTCAGAAGGACCTAGATACTTCAGAAGGCTTGCCTAAAGGAATCTATCTAAAATAACACATTCTACCTCCTTATTTCTATAGATCAAAACAGAGGTGAATACTCAAAAGTTCTGGCCTCATTTCTGTTACTGCGTAAGTCACCCACCCAAAAGTGCCCAGTTAGCAATATAAAATTCCTATTTAATCTCTCCCATAGCTCTTTTGCTCTGTGACAGAGTCCCACACAACTAAACATATTTATAACTATGCTGTGATGTTCCTGAAAACATTTTTAACTTCCTGATTTAAAGAACAGCCTTTCCTAAACCTTTCCTCTTTCTCCTACTTTCTCCTGCCTAGGATGTAGATGCCAGAGGCAGAGTCACAATAGCCATATTGTAAGTATGAGGGAATAGCCAAGAGCAGGGCAGAAATCTTAGATTTGGCATCGTTAAGGTGCTGATATAAAACAAGAAACAATCTAGCTTCAGTTTGTGATTTATTTGAGTCATGGTGGTTGGATTTTTCTGTAGGTAACAGCATCCTTATTTCTTATAACCCATTTATTGCCACCCTTCAGTACTGTGGTTTATTTCATTTGCTTTTCTCTTCGTCAGATTCTTTCTCCACTATTCTTAGATTCACATGTTAAAGTATGTCCATTTTGCACACATATCTATGGTATATCTTCTCTAATAAAATATAAATATAGTGCCTACTAATGTATGTGCCTCAGAACATATGTTTGTTGATATACTCCACATAAAAAGAGAGAGAATGGGAAATTTTGTGACCAAATATATTTGGAAAACATTGGATAGTCTATTCTAGAGCTTTGCAAAACACATAAAACTATTTCAGACTTTGAAAAGAAGAATAAATAAAATAGACAAATTGGAATGACATTCAGATACATCCCTTTAATTGACCACCGAATTGATTTTTCAACCA
Source organism: Giraffa tippelskirchi (assembly GCF_054371585.1). NCBI lineage: Eukaryota > Metazoa > Chordata > Mammalia > Artiodactyla > Giraffidae > Giraffa > Giraffa tippelskirchi. The sequence continues at coordinate 56,780,436 of NC_137285.1, forward strand.
ATCCCTTGATTTACTGTCCATCTCTCAGAATTAGGATTCTAAAGACTATATGTGGGAAACATTTACTATGTTCATCCATAATGTTTCATTAATGCTAATATTAATATTTTTGATATTTTAATAATTATCACTGCATATTTTCTTATTTGCTAATGACAGATACATTCTAAAGAATTTTAGAGAAACTCCCAGGGAATCCAAATCAACACATATGTCGACACAAACCAAAGAAAGTCAAACAATAGTGAAATTTGTGATTAATTCTAGCTAGTTACAGATCCTCCATTTTCTTTGGCTAGAAGATTTGACCCCTGATACTGGCAGCCACGGTAGCCCACATGTACATTTTTGGATGGAGACAACTCTTTACAGACTAAACACTCGAGACATGACACCTTGCTAGTCTTTGCCACTGCTCTCTGTGAGGGCATAGCTGCGATTCTGTGAAACAAAAAATTCCTGCTAATCTATGACATACTTCGATTGTCATGTGTTCCGAAGATCCTTCTTTACGTTTAATGCTGAACTTGCTTTCCCTTTGGGGATAGCTTATTCTCTCAGCAGAGGTATCTGCTGCACTTCTAAGGCATCATAGGTTGTAATCACCACCACTCCAGCATCCTTTTCCAAATGACTTACTCTGTGCCATAAGCCCAACTATCAGGGTGTGTGTGTGGGGGGTGTGGGGGGGTGTTTGTGTGTGTGTTTCTTTCCTTTTGCTCTCTTCACATTGTCTAAACTTTTGAGCCAGAATAATTTAAGCACTAGGGTCTTGTCGGTTTTTGCAACCATGAACTGCTTTGCAAAGTCTAGGCGTTTTGCCAGAAATCTAAACTTTGTTGAACTATGTGAAAAGGTTAAACATTTCACAGAGTTTGGGCCCCACCCCCACTGCACTCCCAGACTCTGCCTTGTTCTTAAATGTCTGTTTTATCAAGAAATGGAATAACTAATAATGTGCTGGATAGAACATTTTCAACCATCATGCTGTAACCATAGTACTCCTAAGAACCCCAAACAAACGTTAATCACACATCTCTCCATAATCATAAAGAGCTGGGGACAAAGAGTCAATGTAGTCTGTTCTAAGATGAAATGCTAGAACATTTTCATAAAATACATCTTTCTAAAATGAAGCTCTTATTCATTGCAATAATTTTTGTCAGCAAAAACTTTCCTAAAATTTCCCTCAACAAATAAAAATAAATCACAACCTCCCTCATCTGGAGGAAAATATAAAAGACTGTTTCCTAGTGCCTTCATTTTGAAAGGCTTCTTGGGGTTATTTCTGAGAACAGCGGATGCCTGTTTACGCTCAAGAAAGATGTTTCTGAGGTTCTCAAGCCCACCCAACAAGGATATTGAAGGGAAAGGAAGGAAGTAAACTACGACTCACCCTTGAGTCACCCAGTTCCCCACATTCCATCTGAGAGTCAATGCTTTCTCTGTCTCTGTTAGAAGGTTTCCCAAATTTGCTGAGTCTGCCCATCTTCACTACCACCACTCCAGTTCCAGCCTCCACCGTCACCTGGACCCCCACCATGGCCCCCTAGCTGGCCTCTCTTTTTCCTCCCTGCCTCCATTCTCCCCAGAGATGCCAGGCCTTGGAATAGAAACACAATCTTCTTATCCTGCTTCATAAGGCTCTTCTCAAAATCTTTCTTCATCTTAAACCATCTCCTCCTTTTCCATCAGACTTCAGCCACTCAGGTGTCTTCTTTCTTGCCTGCAAAGACCCCAAGTTTATATCTGCTGCAGGCCTTCCCTGGTGGCTCAGATGGTAAAGAATCTGCCTGCAATGCAGGATACCTGGGTACGATCCCTGGGTTCAATCCCTGGGTCGGGAAGATCCCCTGGAGAAGGGAAAGGCTACCCACTCCAGTATTCTTGCCTGGAGCATTCCATGGATAGAGGAGTCTGGCAGGCTACAGTCCATGGGGTTGCAAAGAGTCGGACATGACTGAATGACTAACACTCTCACTTCACTTTCATTCCTGCCATAGGGGCCCCCATGAGGCAAGCCGTCTCCTCATCTTTGTAGGGTGGCTCTTCCCTGTCATTAACTCTCTGCTTAAGCCTAGTCTGCCTAGGACCTCATTAGCCTTCCTTAACCTCACAGTCTAAAAACCCTTCTCCCCAAACCTTCACTTTTTCTCACTCAGATTCCCCTTTTAATATACCACTCTGCACTTCTGCTACCTGATATTTGCCTAGCTCTCCACTCATCACCTGCCTGTCTTCTGATTCCCTCCACTGGGCATGAGGAGGAATTTACTAGCATACAGCTATCTTTGGTCCATATAATAATAATAATGCTTGGGACACCAGAAAGACCAAATACATAGGTATGGAATGAATACATGAGCAGGATAAGAAGTGAAAACTGGGTGCCTCTCTCAGCTCCTACGGCCCAGGCATGGGAAAATGTGACAAGAGCTGGTGAGCAGGTGCTTTGGGGTAAGAGCATGTCAGGGGTTGGAAATCCTAATCGGCGTCTTAGGATGGACTGTGAGCCTTTACAAACTAAACCAGAGAAAATAACAGTTACTGACATAAACAGAGAGAGTTATGTTTGTCTTCACTCATAAGGAAATGAAACCTGCCAGGAGGGGGTGTTTTTGACATGTTTGGTATAATTTAAGCTATTGCTTTTGCAAAGCAATGTTCTGAGAAGAAATGACCTTAAGCAGAGAATCAATAATGTTTCCTTAATGTATTAAGGGAAATTACTGCAGATTTTCTTCTGGATAGCAATGACTCTTTAAGAAGTTTACAAATACCATTCAGTCAAGTACCAGAGTTCTCACTTCTCAGCAAACAGCCAACTGAGATGACTCACATACATAGGTTGAAAATGATATCTGCCAACAAAGATCAGGGCCAAAGTGGGTCACTGGAAATGTGCTTAACCAAACTTTGGCTTCTAAAGCGGGTTTCATGTGGAGCCAGGATTAACAAGGGAAAGCATGACCAGAATGGAATGTGAGGTTGAGTGCTGCGGAGAAGACGTCCCCAGGGCTGTGACCTGCTTTGGGTCAGCAGCCTTGGGAGCTGGGTTTGCTTCAATCTTGTTTCAATTTTGCTCTCATGACCTATCAATGGAATAGGAAGAAAATGGCAAAGGGCCCTGGGTGAGCAAACACACTAGAATATGTTTGTAAAGATAAGAGAAAAGGTAAAGATCGTGGTAAGGGCATTCTGGGAGACTGCAGATAAAGACTAGTTTGTTGATAAGGAAAGAAGGGAAGTCAACTAGCCCCAATTTCATAAATAACAGAGTTTCCAGGAGGCACCATTTTCCCAAGATTCATGCTTCCAGGTAGGCAAAGTGAAACCTAAGTGTGATATTTTTAGTAATCAGCAGAGAGCTTCTCATAAAAAGGTTGTATTACCGTTGACCACACAATAGAAACGTGTAAAAAATACGAGGTGTTAATCATGATAGCTTTGACCACTTGATGCAAAGAGCCAACTCACTGGAAAAGACCCTGATGCTGAGAAAGATAGAAGGCAGAAGGAGAAGGGGACGACAGAGGATGAGATGGTTGGATGGCATCACTGACTCGATGGACATGAGTTTGCATAAACTGCAGGAGATAGTGAAGGACAGTAAAGACTGGCGTGCTGCAGTCCATAGGATCACAAAGAGTCAGACATGACTTAGCGACTGAACAACAACAACAAAATCTTGGTAAGCATTTATATATTCCCAAAACCTCATGGGGGAAAAGTATATGATAAGGAAAAGGATGTCAATTTCTTCTGAAGAATAGCCTGAAAAAGAAAATTATAGACTTGGATCAAAAAAACCATCTTTCATCTGTTTATTTAACAAGTGTTTATTGGGCCATACTTTGTGCCAAGTACGACATCAGACACTGTGGAGATAAAGATAAATAAATTACCCATTTTGAAAACAGATTTCAGGAAAATGTGGACTCTAGTAACCTGTGTAAAGTAGGCAGTGATGGTAGCAGTGGTGTCAGGTCAAGGGAAGGACTGGTTGACAAAACAATGGGAGAAATAGGAGCATGTTAAGGCCTTAGGTTTTTTCTGGAAAGATTGATCAAATACCTTTTTTTCTTTCCACTTACACCTCCATCACAGTTCAGTGAATTCTTCTAAAGTAGAACTGAATTGATCCCTTTTCTGAAAAGGTGCTCTAATCCCTAAAGACAAGGCAAGAAACTTCTAGTCAGGTCTTTAAAATAGTATCAATGTCTTCTCCCCAAATCCTCCTCCCCATCATCTCTACAACATCCCCCTACCAAAGTGAGATGTTTCTCTTAATTCTAATTATTGTTGAATTAAATAAGAAGCCCCTGGCACTTCCCTGGTGGTCCAGGGGTTGAGAGTTTGCCTTCCAATGCAGGGGATACAGGCTTGATCCTTGCTCAGGAAACTAAGATCCCACATACTGAGGGGCAACTAAGCCAGCAGGCCACAATTACTGAGACTGCATGAGAAGTCCATGTGCTACAACTAAGACAAAAAAAAAATCAATATTAAGAAAATAAGAAGTTCCTGCCCACCAACTTTGATGCTTTATGCATGTAGTTTGTAGGTGCATTTGAATCCATTTCCTGAATTTTTTTTAACTTTCAAATTTCTTTGCCACCAGTAACTGATTTTTGATTGGATCCACTCATTCATTCAACAAACGTTTACCACTTTGTGCCTCCACTTTGTGCCAGCTCCTGAACTAGGTGATGGAAAGAGAAAGGCAAGCATAACTGATCCTGCCCTCAGGCATGGACTTCCTAGTGAACACAAGTCAATAGCAAATTCCAAGAGGACTAAGGACCAACACAGAAGATAAGTGCCAGGAACCAAGACGGCACATCACCAGACAGTCTGGGGTGTCAGGAAAATTTTACCGGGGAAATAGCATCAAACTAAAACATCAAGGATGACAAGAATTTATCCAAGTAGACAACAGAGGGAAGAATGTTCTAATCAGAACTAGACATAGTTTCAAAATTCCAGAGATGAGAGATATGTTTCAGAAATTACAAGTATGTAACAACTGGGGTGGGGGGAGTGGGAGTGGGGTGGGAGGTAGGATGGAGGGGTGGGAGGTGTGGATGGTGCTCACGTTTTAAAGGAGGTAAGCAAGAGAGAAGTTGTAAAGAGTCTCATAAGTCATATTAAATATTTTGAATTTCACCCCCAGGGCACTGGGAGCCTTTGCAGGTTTTTAAGCAGGGAAACCATGAAAATAAATTTCTATTTTAAACAATAACACTGACTGCAGGCTAAAGAACAGACTTCTGGGATTTCCTTGGCAGTTCAGTGGTTAAGGCCCTGTGCTTCCACTGCAGGGGGTGAAGAATCAAGCCCTTGTTGGGGAACTAAGATCCCACATGCCTGATGGTGCAGTCAAAAAAAAATTTTTTTTTAATTTTTTTTAAATTAAAATGGTGACCTTTATGTTTAAAAAGAAAACAGATCTGAGGAAAATATGGATTATAGTAGCCCACATAGAAGTTGAAGATGGTCAGAGCAATGGTGTCATTGGCCAAGGGAGGGATTGTTTATCAGGAAGGGAGAAAATTGAGCATGTCAAATATTGATATTAACAAATCCATATGGAAGACTTGAAATATAAAGAGAGAAGATCAGTAAAGCAGTCTTTGAGGACATAAGATGCACTGTGATCCAGAGTGCAGACTGGAGAAGCAGCCTTGAAGGAGACACATCTCCCATTGGGACAGGAGGACAGAGGAAATGGCAGACGTGGATAAGGTCAAGTCTGAAATTTGGTGGCAGGAATTGAGGAAACTCTTTTGCTTCTGTTTTCTCTGAGATCCGCTGGCAAGATTTGCTGCCAAGAGTGACAGGGGAAGAATTAGGGTAAGAAGTGTGAGAAAAGAAAGGAATCTGAATAGCCACGCTGGAAAATGGCACAGAGGGATACTGCGCACACAGTGTCTAGGTAATGTTGGATGTTTGCTTGAGAGCAAAGCCACACCCTTCCAGGGACATGAATCTGGTCAGTCCTGTACATGCTCTGAGAGAGCAGACATTTGGAACGACGTGGCTTTAAGGTGGGTATGGAGGAAGAACAAAAGTGCAGAAGAGTCTGAGGACATTGACCCAAAGGGATAAAGCATTGAGAGAATGCTGAAAAGAAATGAAGTCAGGATGAAGATAGACGGAGATAACAAAAGGGGCAAGACACCATCTCTGCGATGTAGGAGGTCAAGTGTAATGGGGGTCATTAGAAGGGAGAGACTGCAGGAAGCGAGGCTGGTGTGGAAGAGCAGCGTGATGAATTCAAACATTCAGAGGTGGAGAGAAGTTCCAGGAGACGATCCAGTTGTTTTCAGGAGAGTGAGCGGTTGAAGAGGTCTGGAGGAGAAGGTCATTGGAGCTGAGACTGTCAAGGAACCAAGAGGCAAGTTGCCGCAGGAGCAGCCAAACCCCGGTTAGACAAGAAGATTCTTAAGAAGCAAGGTACGGTCACAGATAAGGTCAATGAAGAGGGATAAAGACTATGCAGTCAGAGAGCCTGAGCCCCAAAGAGGCAGGAGTTTTTATGTGAGGGTGGATGAGTAGTGGTTTAAAATAAGCCAAAAAGAGGGATGCTCAGCCTGAGAAAAGTGAGGTGTGGACAAGCCACCCGACTCTACTTTAGAGAGCTCTGGGGAAGCCATTTCCTCAGGAGCAGCCAGATACCTGAGCCAGGAGGGGAGCGGCACCCACAGAGATGGGCTGCGGATGGAATGGTGTCGGTTAACTACAGAGAAGGGTTGCACAAGTCACAGGTCAAATCTGAGAGGGTGGGGGCTAGTTCAAGATTGACTTGAGGAAGAATACCTGAGATAAGAAAGAATTGGAGGGTCTTATGTCTTGCATGTTGATCAAGGACATTAGAGATGTGAGGCATGGTGGATTCAGCTGGTCTCAGAGTTTCCAAAGAATGAGTCACAGGTTTCCCCTTGGACTTGTAGACACTTTAGGCTGCTTAGAAAGATTTAGTTACAGACTGCATTCAGTTTTGCTTACTAGGGAGCCCAGCTGAAGTGAGGAGGCTAGACAAAGAAAGGATTACTTGTCCCCAAGCCTCACCTGTCAGGAAGGGCAGGGGTCACTGGACTTTTGACCAAGTGCATGCATGCACTTGTGAGGGGAGTCACTTCAGTTGTGTCTGATTCTTTGTGACCCCGTGCACTGTGGCCCTCCGGGCTCCTCTGTCCATAGGATTCTCTAGGCAAGAAAATTTAAGTGGGTTTCCATGTCCTCCTCCAGATCTTCCTGACCCAGGGATCAAACCAGTGTCTCTTGCGTCTCCTGCACTGGCAGGTTCTTTACCAGTAGCGCCGTCTAGGAAGCCCTTAACAGTGGTGTTACCACTTTAATTCTCAGATTCCACTTATTTTTTTATACATTTTCCCCACAATATTCTTTGTAACAGAAAGATTCAGTCCAGAACCACACGTTTGGCTGTGCCATCCCCAGCCTCCTTTGGGCTGGTACAGATTCTCAGTCTTTCCTTGACTGCCGTGACACTTTGGAAAATTACAAATCAGCTCCTTTGTAGTATGTCCCTCAGTTTGGCTTCACTGGCTGTTTCCTCTTGATTAGATTCAGACTGTGAATTGCTGGCATGAATATTTCAGAAGTGAAAACATGTACTTCTCACTTAATCCTGTCAGGTGGCAAATGGTTTCTATTTGTCCATTACTGACAATGTTTACTTTGATCTTTTGAGTGAAGCCATGTCTACAAGGCTTCTCTTTCGTAAAAAGTTCCTCCTTTCCCCTTAGAAATTAATCATTATTTTGTAGAGAGATACTTTGCAACTATATGGATATCCTGATGCTCTTCAAATTTTCGAGTTATTCGTGAATTTATTTGTAACTAAGTGGATCGCCAATTTTGTTCACTGGGTTTTAACCCATTACTATAATTATTTTTATGCTCCAATTGCCCCAAATTTGGCTAGAAGCAGCCCATTCAAGGCAAATTCTGTTTCCTTTTGACATGTCCCCAACATCCTTCTAGTATTTCCTTGCTTTCTAACACAATATATCCTATCTTGTATTTTCCCTACCTGTCTCTGGAATTAGCCACTTCTTCAAGGATCCCTCGTTCCTTTGCATGGAAAAGAGTATTTAAAAGCCACATTCTGAATGCTAGACGTGCTCAATGTTATTGAGGTGTCACCGCTCCAAGCCTCTTTTGTTGGAAAGAACCGGTAAATACATGTAGGTAGTATCCAAATCTGGAGAAGCCAATGGCAACCCACTCCAGTACTCTCACCTGGAAAATCCCATGGACAGAGGAGCCGGTAGGCTGCAGTCCATGGGGTCGCGAAGAGTCGGAAACGACTGAGTGCCTTTACTTTTATTTTTCCTTTCATGTATTGGAGAAGGAAATGGCAACCCACTCCAGCGTTCTTGCCTGGAGAATCCCAGGGACAGAGGAGCCTGGTGGGCTGCCGTCTATGGGGTCGCACAGAGTCGGACACGACTGAAGCGACTTAGCAGCAGCAGCAGCAGCAGTATCCAAATCACTTCCATATCCATCTACTTACACCTTTCATTATTTCTATATCTATTTTTACCAATCTATCTACTCATCTATCATCTATCTACCCATCTACTATTTCTCCATCAATCTACCTACCCACCTACCTGTCACAGACCCTGAGTTCACATGGATACTCCCAAGTCCAGTCCAACATAACAGGGTTTATTCTAGTTTCCTTCCTTTTCATAGTCCTAACTCCCTTCTCCTAAAGCAAGAAAGTCGTCTCTACTTACTGTTAACATATGTACCCGGTGGGTCAGTCCCACTGACAGGTCTTCACCCGTGTGGCTGCCTCCTCTCTCTGCCATAGCTCGGATTCCATTTTCCAAGTTGCACCTCCACACGGACAGCTTCTCACCTTACCTGGGCCCTGACACTCCCTATCTCCCCTTTGCAGAGAGACCCTGCTCCTCTCACTGGAGCTCTGATATCCCTCACTGTGTCCCCTTTCTCCCCTTACTTGGTTTGCAGCACTCCAGCCAAGGGCTTTCTCAGCATGGACAGTCTCCCATCCCTGCTTGAGCTCTTCCACCAGCACCAGGCAAGCACTCCTTAAAGATGTTCTTCTTATCTTTCTTGGGCTCCAACTCTGCCCTGGGACACCTCTTACCCTGCTCAAGCTCCAACGCTTGATGTCAGTTTCTCATTCCCTCTGCGTGGATGCCCTCCTTACTCAGTTTGGGCTCTGACTCCCCAACCAAGCCTCCCCGCCCTTTCACAGGCATACCCTTCTTGCTCTGCTAGGGCTCCGTCAGTGAAGCCCTCGTGTGGACCACCATCACTCTGCTTGCAATCTCAGCCCCTGTTATCCCTTCCTGACACACACACACCTAGGATGCCTGCTTTGCTCCACCTAATGGACTGAGACCTGAATTTTTCAGGGGAGGTAGAGAAGGGCTCTGAAATGCTCTTAACATAGACAATGAAGGGCTTCAAGATGCCTTAAGACTCGTGATTTATCATTTTTAATCTTAATCATTATCCCAGTTATTATCACTGTTATGATACTAATAATAACTAGTTAGGACTGTTATGCTATTAATTTATCAGAGATGAATAATACTTAGTGAGTTTATTTGCATCTCATAAAATATAAAAGTAGCCTTTTCAATTTCAAAAACAGTCTTTCAATTTTGAGGAATGATTTATTTTATCTGATTATATATCTCTCATGAGCAGAGGGAATGGCCCACCCACAACATCGTTGTCATTTTGAAGAAGATTATGATTGAAAAGTTTTTGAGGATTGTAGGTTTACAGCAATTGTTTCATAAATTAATAACAAACCATGAAAAATTCTAAAAATTATTTGTAATCACCATAATTTTAAGGAAAGTCTGACTTCAGTCATGATAGAACCAACTCTTTGGACTACAGTTACTGCCTGAAAAATGACATTTTTTTCAATTCTTTTAATTTTTCATGCACATTATTAGATACTGATGTAGACTAAGAATATGGATGGCATTTTTATCATTTTTAACAGAATAGAAAATCAATTTACAAAAGTTAACTTTAAATAAGAACTCATTCTTTTTATCATGTTCACTGTCAGATTTTGTGTAGAAATGTGATATATGTGTGTGTATCATTTTGTATTCAAGTTTTCTCTATATAATTTTATTTTAGTAGATTTCAAGTTAAATCCCTTATTAATGGTTCACATTTGTGGAAATGATTTATTCTTGTCATTTTAAAACATTTACAATTTAGGCACAGATGTGCTACCAATTCTATGTTTCATTTTTTCATTTCGATAGCATGGACCTGTTTAAATAATAACCAGTTAAAAAGTGAAACTGTTGATCTATTTATTTATTTTTGTGTAGCTCAAAAAAGAATAAGCCAGGTATTACTGAATTTAATTTTTTCCATTGAAGATTTTTATTTTTTTGTAAAATACATGTGTAGCCATTTCTTAAAACTAGCACATTTCACTCTTTCTGCATGAAGCTCAATTTAAAATAAACCACTTTGAAATTCAATAGTGGCCAAACTAGAAAGTCATTTTCCTTCTGGAAGGAACAGGGTAATTCTTCTTCCCTGATGTAAATGGAAAGAAATTCATTAATTTTCTCTGATATTAACCCACACAATTTATAGGCATTTCCTTTTTCTGAGAATGCTAAAACTACAGTAATTTTAGTAGTATATTTTACTTATATTTATTTTTCAGAAGTCCATTATTTTTAAAAAATATGACAGTACACCAAACTTAAAGATTTTGCAATATAATGTAACATACAGATTTCAGTAAAGGCTACAATACTGTGTTACACAATTTGTTACTTTTACTAATCACAAGATCACCTTTAAACAATGGGTTTGACTGTATGAGAGATGCCAACAACAAGTACCGATCCATTTCCAACTTTGCTGGAAACCAATCCTTTTTCTATCTTACCTTTTCTTTTCTTCTTATTTTGAAACAACACATCTTTATTCTATTAACCTACGAGATTCAGGAGTAAGTTTTTCTTTTGTGCTTGCATTACAAAATGACAATGAACGTGTCCCCACCCCAGAGTGTGGTTTATGATTTAATAATGCCATAGCTCCTGGTCCTGTCAAGCATTCTTCCCTCTGAAGGCATATTCTGAGGCCACAATCTCAGGCACACCTCATGTCATGTGGGGATCAGGAATAAACAGCAAATCTCATAAGCGGTCTGCTTTATAGCACCACATCAGGAGAAGCACAAGATTTTTGCCATATAATTTCTCATTCCACTGAAGCTTTTCCATTGGCCAACTCATAAAAATTTATATTTTTCACTTCAAATGCTTTAATACTTTTACCAATCTCATCGCTGAATATATGTTTGTTTTCACTGAATTATCATGAATTCTGCCTTTCACTGAAAAGACAAAATGTACATTTTCAGATTTTAAAATATAATGTCATTAAATTCTGCATATAGTTTTTATTATAAAAGGTGATGTAGCCTGTGACAGTCTAGAAAAGGAATAAATTAAGACAGGTATTATCTGATTTTTAAGTCTGGAGAAATGTGTTGTAATATTTGGTATGAAGTAGATTGACCATAGTATTGTAATGAAAATAATATTTATTAGATATGGTCCTACTTCTTCTGAAACTTTATTCCCCAAGGTCAAATGAATAAATTTCCCCTGGGTAAATGTATCTCATCTACAATTAAAGTCTTAATTAGATCAACACTTGGTGTTTGGTGTGATGGATTAGAGTTTCCCTCCCCCAATTTAAGTTGTTTGAAGCTTTAAAGGAAGCATGCTATGGAGGAGTTGGAACTAATTTTTTTTATTTCCATAATACATATGGCCATTTGGTTGAACTTTCGACTTAAGTCCATCTTTCAAGGATAGAGTAAGGCTCTGCATACATGTGGAAAGGTTGGGTTATGCTAATGAGAACCATTTGGTCAGCTGCTTGATATTCACTGGACATGATAATCATATTGCCATATAGGCAATAAACACCATGGTAGGGTATGATTTTTAAATACTTAGATATGCAAGAAAATTGCTCAGCTAACTGTACCTTTAGGCTGCATTCAGCTTGGAGATACATTAAACCAAAGATGTGTGACTTGAAGCAGCCCTAGGGAGGAAAAAGGGAAAGGGAGGGACAGCTGTGGTCCTCAGAGGTGACCCTGCTTGTGGGACAGTGAACTAGTGTGTATAAAAAAGGAGTGAACCTGTGAAGGTTTGGTTATAAGGATGGGATGAAAGGATGAAAGTGGGAAGAGGAAAGGAGCTATTAAAAACCAGGAAGGGATTAAATTTCAACAGTGAACACAGACGAAATGTCAGAGGAGAAAATGGTATTTACCAGGTGTCAAACTACCGCACAATTGCACTCATCTCACACACTAGCAAAGTAATGCTCAAAATTCTCCAAGCCAGGCTTCAACAGCACACGAACCGAGAATTTCCAGATGTTCAAGCTGGTTTAGAAAAGGCAAAGGAACCAGAGATCAAATTGCCAACATCTGTTGGTTCATAGAAAAAGCAAGAGAATTCCAGAAAAACATCTACTTCTGCTTCATTGACTACGCTAAAGCCTTTGACTGTGTGGATCACTTCAAACTGTGGAAAATTCTTCAAGAGATGGGAATACCAGACCATCTTACCTGCCTCCTGAAAAATGTATGACTTCCTGTATCTAGGTCAAGAAATAAGAGTTAGAACCGGACATGGAAAAACGGACTGGTTCCAAATTGAAAAAGGAGTACGTCAAGGCTGTATACTGTCACCCTGCTTATTTAACTTATATGCAGAGTACATCATGTGAAATGCTGGGCTGGATGAAGCACAAGCTGGAATCAAGATTGCTGGGAGAAATATCAATAACCTCAGATACGCAGATGAAGAAGAACTAAAGAGCCTCTTGAAAATGAAAGTGGATAGTGAAAAGGTTGGCTTAAAACTCAACATTCAAAAAACTAAGATCATAGCATCTGGTCCCATCACTTCATGGCAAATAGATAGGGAAACAATGGATATGCTGAGAGACTTTATTTTCTTGGGCTTCAAAATCACTGCAGGTGGTGGCTGCAGCCACGAAGTTAAAAGATGCTTGCTCCTTGGAAGAAAAGCTATGACCAACCTAGACAGTATATTGAAAAGCAGAGACATAACTTTGCCCACAAAGGTCCTTCTAGTCAAAGCTATGGTTTTCCCCATAGTCATGTGTGATGTGAGGTTGGACCATAAAGAAAACTCAGCACTGAAGAATTGATGCTTTTGAACTGTGGTGCTGGAGGAGACTCTTGAGAGTCCCTCGGACAGCAAGGAGATCAAACCAGTCCATCCTAAAGGAAATCAGCCCTGGGTGTTCATTTGAAGGACTGATGTTGAAGCTGAAACTTCAATACTTTGGCCACCTGACTCAAAGAACTAATTTACTGGAAAAGACCCTGATGCTGGGAAAGAGCGAAGGCCGTAGAAGAAGGGGACGACAGAGGATGAGATGGTTGGATGGCATCACCGACTCGATGGACATGAGTTTGAGCAAGCTCCAGGAGTTGGTGATGGACAGGGAAGCCTGGCGTGCTGCAGTCCATGGGGTGGCAAAGAGTTGGACATGACTGAGCAACTAAACTCAACTCAACTGAAAAAGCTACATCTGTGGGAAATGGCAACCCACTCCAGTATTCTTGCCTGGAGAATCCCATGGACAGAGCAGCCTGGTGGGCTACAGTCCATGGGGTCACAGAGTTGGACACGACTGAAGCGACTGATCATGCATGCATGGGGATGAGGAGGGGCTGGTGGAAAACAGCATCCAGGAGGATCTTTTTACTTTACTAAGAATAGCCACGATGACACTACTAAATGAGACAACTGATTTCATTGGTCTTTGGTATTATCTTACAGTCTAAATTAAAATGGGAAAACTAGCTTCTTTGCTGCTATTTTTTGAAACTCAGACCTCCATAAGGGTTTGTCTTTTACCAAAAAACCTACAAGAAATAAGTAAACTACTAGTTCTGGCCAAACCTTCATATTAATTTTATAATTTCCAGGATTATAAAATTATAATCAGCTAGAGGATCCCAAACTCACAGACTTATTGTCTATTCTCAGGACCCTCCTAATAAACCATGCTTATTTAGAATGAACTAACCTTCTGTAGACCCAGCTTGTGAACTCCCCCCCATCTATATATATATATATAAACACATTATAAATATATATACACATACACATACACACACACACACACACACACACACACATATTAGGTTAAGAATAACTCTTGTGGGACTTCCCTGGTAGTCCAGTGGCTAAGACTCCACGCTCCCAATGCAGGGGTGCCCAGGTTCAATCCCTAGTCAGGGAACTAGATCCCACATGCTGCAGCTAAAAGATCCTATGTGCTGCATCTAAGACCTGGTGCAGTTAAAGAAGTAAATAAAAAAATTTTTTAAAAGAACATTTCTTGTGCACTTGCATTATAATGCTATTTACATTCTAACACTAATTACATTCATACGCTCTTCAGATGGTACATTGTACAACTAATAATCAAAAATAAGATCTAAATAGTAAATGCTGTTATACACTCTCCCAGTGTGACCCAAGAGTATTAATAGCACAAAGAGGAGGCTGGGCATTCTGCTAATGGCAGAAATTGTGAGACACAGCGGAAGTTGTTCTAGACTGAGAGGGACATATACAGAGGTTAGCAGGAAGCACTCAGTGAGGAGATACATTTATAGGATGTGCAGTGAGGAAGAGAGGCTTTCTTATCTAACAAATATTTTCGGTCTCCAGATGGTTTTTGCCAGCCTTCTGCAAATGACATTTCAAGAAACAATGGTTCCAACGATGCTCTGGTTACAAAAAAGTGGTTTCATGTTTAAATGAGTGTGAGAATACGGCATATTAAACTCCAAACTCGGACACTCACAATATATGTGAACAAAATTAAGGTTATGTAAAGTTACACAATTTTTGAAAGCCCATTTAAAACAGTTTCATTTATGTGACCCTAACAATTTCCTGTATTTAATCCTAATAATTTCCTGTAACAGCACAACTATTCTGCAATATACAATTTTTTTTTAAATGAATAGATTTTTCCATTCATCTGCTTGTCTATTCCAGTACAGTAAAGTCCTTTTATTAGGCATTATTTTTCATCTTCAAAATAGTTTAGCTCTTCCTTATCTGCTTAGTTTTCCAAATTAAAATTAGAATTTTGTTCAAGTTAAAGCAACACTGAATTTTTAATTAGAATTCATTAATACTTTAAATTAGTAGAGAAGAATCAATATCCTTATTTGAATAAATCTACTGTTTTAAGAACCAATCACATCTTCTTTTGTTGGAATCACTATTTACGGGAAGGAAAATTACTCAATACATATTTAAAGTTTTCTTTATATGGTATTTACCTTATTTTGTTGCTGTTGTTAATACTGTTAATGAGATCTTTATCTAATAGGGTATTTAGGTATTTACAGAAAACTCTGTTTCTTTCTCTACATTTACTGTATACCAGCCAGTTATCTGAACTATTGGAATATTTTTTTTTGATTACTTCCTTTGGTTTTCTAGACTAATTTATATTATCTTAAAGTAACAATAATTTTGTGTTTTAATTATAATTTTTATTGATAAACCTGTTTTTGCTTTATATATCTTATTGGTTTGAAATATAAATGTTAGTGATAATGACATACTTATCCCATTTTTGATGTTAAAAGAAATGACTGTAGTTTTTCACTGTTAAATAAAATGTTGGCAATGGCTTTGAGGTGGGGTCTAATTATCTTGTTAAGGAATTATTCTTCAAGTCTCAGATCACAGACAATTTTATACAGAATCAGAGGTTTCATTTTATCATGGGCTTTCAAAACCTTTCTCAATAATCATATCATTTTTAACCTTTTGAAATAATTATATTAATTATGTTAATGGATATCCTAATAAACAAACTACCCTTACATTCCTGGCTAACATGAGTTAATTACATTGGATTTCTTCTTAAATATACCAAGGAATATGATTCACTATCACTTAAGATATTTTGTATATACATTCCCAACAACTGTTCTGAGATTTTCTTTGGTTGGGGAGGGAGGGGAAGAGAAGGGAAATCTTTTCTGGGTGTTTGTAGTGAGGATATTGTCTATCATATTGTATGCTCCAGAATGATTTATTATTTTAATACACAGTATAAGAAATACTAAGTCCTTAAAGATTCTTATAAATTAACCACAAAAATATGTAACCTTGGAACCTGTAAGCAACTTTCTGATAAGTGCAAATTTTCGTAATTATTGATCTGTTATGATTTCTTTTAGAAGTTGATATTTAAAATTTTTGGTGTATCAACTTTCATAAAATTTAGCTCCCCATTAAAACAGATTTGTCTATTTTCTTTCATTTGTCAAAAAGAAGAAAGCAAAGCAGGTATTGTTGAAGAAAGAGTGATTGGATTCAAGTAAATTGGGGAAACGTTAGACTGAATGAAGTTTAGTAGGTATGCTTACTGCAGTTCCCAGAATTCTCTAAGACAGTCCTTTGAATTTCTGAATGAGAGAGGCGTACAGAAAGCAGATGGCAATGCCCACACTTACTCACTATGGAACCATTTTGCCCTGAGCATCTTGTAGATGGAATACACTTTGAGGAAAGCCAGTTTACATCACTGCTATCATAGAGAAACAAACAGATAGGCAGTTAGGTAGATACACACATATAGGAAATTATAGAGCAATTTTTGAAACATTGCTATAATTTGCCTACAAGTTTTGCAGATATTTAAAATTAATCATAATTTGTAGGGATTTATACATTTCTTATAGTTTAAGAAAGCATGATATTTCCCTAGCTGACTTTCCTTGTCCCTCTTGGTTGTGAGTTATATAATGGTCACCCCTGGTCATTCAACAGATCTTCTTGAGGGTTCAATATAAACAGAATTATTTCCCCTTTGACCTTGTACCCTGGTCACTATTTTCCCTTGGGCATTACTTGGATGTTTTCTTTTTATAAAGGGTTAGAAGTGCCGCTGACTGTCATTTAGTACAGAAATTTGAAAGAAGACTAAATTAAACCAAGGCATGGCAGAGTTGAGGACTCTTAAAAAGACATGACCTAAGTGAGGGAAAACAGACACACATTTTTTATACAAACAACACTGTCTATGTGTATAAAACCACTGTTAGGTAAGGAATTTAGAATGCTTCACCAGTGAAACACTGAAGGTATCAGTAATCATCACTTTTGGAAGACTGGGCTGAACCCAGCAGCAGACACACGCACAGACTCACACATGCATTCACGCAGATACCCACACACCCCTGAGCTGTATGTTGGCAAAGCAAGTGAATGACACACAAGAGGAGAAGAGACAAACTTTAACTCTTTCCAGAAATCCTGCCATTTGTAACATGGAAGGAAGGTCTTGAAGGTATTCTGCTAAGTGAGATAAGTCAAAAGGAAAAAGACAACTACAGTAAGATTTCACTCACATGTGGAATCTACAAAACAACAACACTCAAAATAAAAACAAGCTCATAGATAGAGAGAACAGATCAGTGGTTACCAGAGGGTAAGGTGATACAGGGGTGGGTGAGTGTTGACCAGCCAGACCCCACTTTCAGTTACATTCCGGTGGCTTTCCAGCAGCACAAGGTCTTTGGGCCTCATTAGACCTAATCAGCTGGACCAAATAGGACCCCAGTGAGAAGCTGGCAACCTCTCAGAGGATACAGTAACAACCGACATGTAAATATCCTCAGGTAGTTTTGTCACTAAGGGAGAAAAATGGGTCCCAACTTTGTTTCATTCTTAGTGTGTTCACTGAGCCCACATTTCTGAAATAACAACCACAGAGTAAACACTACCACCAAAACAGGCAGAAATTCCCTCACTGGAGAGTTTAGTGTAACCCAAAGATCCTGAGCAGGAACTGCTTTGGGTCTCCAGTGGAAGACGCATCCAGGCCACAGGCCCAGGTCTTGGGCGTGCCCTTTGTAGCCCTGGATTCTCCAGCCATTCTAGAATTTGGCCACTGGGGCAGAATACAGAGGGCATAGCCGCACATCAGCTGTGGAGGGGGAAGCCCTCCTGGACCAAAAGCTCTGTCTTTTGCTATAGCAGACACCGTTGTCTTCATCCCTGGACCACTTTCCAACTGCCAGGCATAGCCTCTCAGTCTGGAGGAATCTACTCCCGAGGTTGCCCTTGGCAAAAGCAGAACAAGAAAGCATCCACAGTTCTCGTTGTCATGGTTTCAGCCAAGGCAGTTGACTACGACCTTTCCATAAGTACCATGAACCGTGATGGATGTATTTTCTAAGAAGCTCCTCACCTGCACAACCATGCTGGCCGGAGTAGCAATTTCAGCCTGCCCAAATTTTTGCTCTTAAAAGAGCAAGATGACTAGGAAGCAGCTCCCACTCCCTCCCGGGAGGGAAACAGCCGGGATCTGTGGACATCCAGAGGGATCTCCTGGGCTACAGTGATCTACTTTTAAAATGACTGCAGGTTACCAGAGGGGAAAGTGGGGTGAGGGGAGGGATTAACTGGGAGATTAGGACTGACATGTACACATTACTATATGTAAAACAGATAACTAAAAACGACCTACTGTATAGCACAGGGAACTCTGTAACGACCTATATGGGAAAATAATCTTTAAAAAAAAAAGGGGGATATACGTATATGTATAACTGATTCACTTTGCTGTACACCTGAAACTAACAAAACATTGTAAATCAACTATACTTCAATAAAAAGATTGTTTTAAATGACTCTGCAACAGAAACATCTGTGTGATATATTTTAAGGGACAGAACGTTTAATTTGAATAGGCAAATAGCAAAATGAAGCTGTCTCTGTGGAAATCACTCACACATCTCCACTGAGAGATCTGGAAGCCTGTTTCTGCCCACATTTCCTGAAACAGAACACAGCGCACCCATTTGACTACCCAAGAGACCTCTCCTCATGGATTGGGGTCTCCTGTCACTTTCGACAATTGTGATGGTTTAGTTGCTCAGTCATGTCTGATTTTTTTGTGACCCCATGGACTGTAGCCTGCCAGGCTCCTCTGTCCATGGGATTTCCCAGGCAAGAATACTGGAGTGGATTGCCATTTCCTTCTCCAGGGGATCTTCCAGATACAGGGATCAAACCTGCATCTCTTACATTGCAGGCCATCTCTGCACTGTAGGTGGATTCTTTATGACTGAGCCACAAGGAAAGCCCTTTACAATTGGGATGCTTGCTTTTAACTATTTACCCTTTCTCTTTACTGGGTGTTCTCAATCCAGTCCCTCTCCACTGGACCACAGACCTCTCCAGCTTTTCACAGTTGGCTCCCAGCCCCTGGAGCATCCACCAGGTTCTGAAGACAGGGCCAAGCAGCCAAAGGGAGAGGCTCACCTAAAATCCTGATGGAGGAGAAGTCACTGCAGGTTGATGGGCAGCCAGGTGGGAGGTAAGTCCATCTCAGCACAGCTCAGAAACTGGCAACAGCGAGGTGACGTGATTCATCAGGTTGAACACTTGACCTCTGATCCCTCTGACTCCTCTCTGCCCTGGCACCTTTCACTGCTTCGACTCATATCAATGAACCAAGTGTTCTTTTCACTGCTTGGATTTATTTCAGTGAACCAAGGGTGCCGATTCTATGTAACAGATCCCATGTTAACTGCCTGTTGTGGGGTGGGGCGGTCGGGGACAAGATGAAAAAGACAAACTTCTGTGAACTATCATCTCCAGGAGAGCTTTACCTCCCTGGTAGCTGGAGTGATTACTGAACACATTATACCCCTAGCATCTGAAACAATTTCCTGAATAGCATTAAATTGCCAGTATCTGGAGCCCTCTATGGCACACAGGAGGCATCAAGTAAGTATTTGCTGCATCAATGAAATAACCAGTTACTGCTTACAGCCACTCAGGTGGAACAGCTGAGGTCATGCTTGAGACCAGGAATTGCACACGTTAGTTTGAACAGACACCAGGCAGCTGGACTCTATTCTGAAGAAGGGGTGAGATTTACGACATCAAAGAGAAGCTGCACTGCCAGTGACACCCTTTGTCTCCTCCATCACAGGAGATCCCACAAGCTGAACCCCATTAATTGTGTCCCTGCTCTTCCTAACCCCCACGTCCCTCTGCTCCTCTGAGGAACTCTGTGAGCTGCAGCCCCAATGCCCTGGAGCTCTGCGCTGTGACTGGCAGGCAGGCGGCTGCTCCTGGCCGCTCCAGAGTCAGGTACGCGGCCGGGCCAGCTGGGAGACAGGGCTCCCTGGGCTTGTCACTCAGGAAGAGGGATCCGGGCTCACTGACAGCCTGCAGACCCATGGGCATAAATGCATCCTCGCCTGTGATGCTACGCCAGATCAGAAGGAGCCTCTCCTGTCATTCCTAAATCTCCCCTTGCCTGGACTGCTCAAGGGTCCCTGCGGTGGCTGCCTTCTCCTCCTGCTCATTCTCACAGGACTGGCGGGACGGAGGTGGGAGTTTGGATGTGCATTCTAGGGAAAAGGCAGCAGGGAGGAGAAGAAAAGGCAACCCCTTTCCAGAAGAGCAATGAATTTTTAGCAGAAATAGAAAATGGCTGATGGTGATTTTTTTTTTAAGTTCAGTCAACTGGAAAGACTGGCACTAGAATAAGGTTTAAATAAAGAAGACATTCCTTCTGTAAATTAATTCCTAGCTCTTCAAATTACCCCGGATAGATTACTCTATGAAAGAAATGATGTGGACCATATATTGTCAAAATATGCATATGTTTCTGATTTGCTTTAAATAAATTATATACAAGTAAAATTTACTAATAATGTAGAGTATATTCCAACTTGTCTCAACTGATTTATTTTATTTCTCTTTAAAGTCTTTATTGAATTTATTACAATATTGCTTCTGTTGTTTGTATTCTGGGTTTGTGGCCATGAGGCATGTGGGATCTTCGCCCCCTGGCCAGGGATCAAATCCACACCCCATGGACTAGAAGGCGAAGTCTTAACCACTGGACCTTGAGGGAAGTCCTGTCTCAACTAATTTAAGCTGTCTCACCTGTCTGGTGTTTTAAGACATGGCCCCTGGGTAGAATACTATTCTACACACAGATCTTATAACTTTAAATTGTATTTTGTTGTAAGAGGTGGGCTTTATAGTCAGGTGACCTGGGTTCAGCATCTCACTCAACCATTTACTCTGTCATCTTGGGCAACTTTCCTGTAGTTTTTTTTTTTTTTTCTCATCTATAAAATTGTGGATCATCATCATAATACAACAGCTCCTCCTTATCCACAGAGGATATTCGAAGACCCCAAGAGGATGCCGGAAACCGTGGATAGTATGAAAGTGTATGAAAGTGCTTGTGTTCAGTTGGGTCAGACTCTTTGCAACTCCATGGACTATAGATCACCAGGCTCCTCATTCCATGGGATTTTCCAGGCAAGAATACCGGAGTGGGTTGCCACTTCCTTCTCCAGGGGAAACTTCCCAATCCAGGGATCAAACCTGTGCCTCTTGCATCTCCTGCATTGGCAGGCAAATTCTTTACCACTAGCCCCATCTGGGAAACACCGTGGATAGTACAGAATCCTTTATATACTACGTTTTTTCCTAAATTGATGGGTAGATTGCATATATAACCTGGGTACACTGGACAAAAGGATGAGTTCCACCCCGGTGTTTGTCCCTACATCACATGATTTCATCATGCTACTCAGAATGACACACAGTTTAAAACTTATGAATTCTTTATGTCTGGAATTTTCTACTCAATATTTTGGACTTGGATTGACCAAGTAACTGAAACTGCAGAAATGCATGAAAGAGGGGACTACTGCACCTACCTCGTTGTATTGTTGTATTATAAGATGCAATATGTGCATGTAAAGACTGAAAAAGTGCCTGGCATAGAGTCACTTGCAGTAAATATTAGTTGTTTATATTTGCTAATTAATTGTTGGAGAAGACTCTTGAGAGTCCCTTGGACAGCAAGGAGATCAAACTAGTCAATCCTAAAGGAAATCAGTCCTGAATATTCATTGGAAGGACTGGTGTTGAAGCTGAAACTCCAATACTTTTGCCACCTCGTGTGAAGAGCTGACTCACTGGAAAAGACCCTGATACTGGGGAAGATTGAAGGCAGGAGGAGAAGGGGACAACAGAGGATAAGATGGTTGGATTGTATCACCGACTCGATGGACATGAATTTGAGCAAGCTCCAGGAGCTGGTGATGGACAGAGAAGCCTGGCATGCTGCAGTCCATGGGGTCACAGTGAGTCAGACATGACTGAGCGACTGAACTGAACTGAACTGAATGATAAGAAAATCAAGGACCATCAAATCAACTATATTGTAGTAATGTCAAAATATTTTTTTTGGCTGTGTTGCACAGCTTATGGGATCTCAGCTCCCCGGCAAGGGATTGAACACAGGTCACAGCAATGAAAGCACCGAATCCTAGCTACTAGATCACCAGTAATTTCCCTCTTGAATACTTTTAAAATGGAATATTACTGTCCTCTTGATACATTTCGGTATTTTCTGAACTTTTTTGTATACAAATATAAAAATGCCCTATAATTAAAATACATAATAAGAATAAGCACATTCAAATAACAGAAATCATTAGTAAGCTTTTAGAAAATAAATTTGGCTTTTAAAATTTGGTGTTGAAAAGACTGAGAGACACACTCAAATTTAGAGCCTATTTTAGCAGGAAGCCATTAATCCTGCTTGTTAAAAGTCAAGGTCACTAGTACAAATGCTGGTGAGGGTTGATGAACCAATTTGCTAAGAACATGTCATTACTAATGGACTTCCCTGTAGCTCAGACAGTAAAGAATCTGCCTACAATGCAGGAGATCCCTGGATCAGGAAGACCCCCTGGAAAAGGGAATGGCAACCCACTCCAGTATCCTCTCCTGGAGAATCCCACGGACAGAGGAGGCTAGAGGGCTACAGTTTGTGGGATCCCAAAGAGTAGGACGTGACTGAGCAACTGACACTACACTGTCATTACTAACCGTCCCTTCCCGACTGCAGACAATAACATAGACACTGGTACCTACTTAGGGTTGGGACCAAAAAAGAATGTGTCATACATCTAGAAATTACGGAAGAACCTATCATTTTCAATGTCAACTGCATATAATTTTGTGTTAATTAAACCAGTAGCTAAGGTTAACTAAATTCTTCATTTTCTAACTAGTTTTGGTGCACCAATACAAACATACAACATCAAATTATTAACTATTAGTCGTGGCCTGTCAATTCAATCACCTTAAAAATTGAGAGTTTTCTAAAGGCAAAATAATTAAAATTTAACATAAACATTTATTTTCAAGCATAAACATAAAGACACTGCATCCATATTATTTTTAATAAGAATTTATGGCATAAAAATATCCTAAGTGTATTTTCACAAACTCTATGTGACTTCTTAAATCTAATTTTTATTTTCTTCACTCATATTACTCTATTTTAATTATATTATAAATAAATAACATAAAAATAATTTTTGAGACTTTTAGCTTACTTAAAAAAAAAAAAACTAAATCCTGGAAGGTAAAAAGTTTGACAATATTTGATTAGGAAATAAGATAATCTTGATCTAAAGATACTTTGAAGATTAAGAAAAATAGAATTTTAATCCTCTGAAGTCCCCTTTTTATAATATTTATCAATTCATTTTTTCCCCTTGAAATACCTACATCTATCTACACATTTATCTTTCATCAGGTGGTGGTAGTGACGACGGTGATTAGTGGTTTTAAGAAGATATATTTTGAAGACTATGATTCTTGCAACATTTACTTAAGGTCCTCTGTTCTAGGAACACAGTTTTAAGGTAATTCTTTTCTAATTTATTTATTTTTAATTGAAGGATAATTGCTTCACGATATTGTGTTGGTTTCTGCCATACATCAGCATGAATCAGCCACAGGTATACACACGTCCCCTCCCTGTTGAACCTCCCTCCCACCAACCCCACCCCTCTAGGTTGTCACAGAGCACTGGTTTAAGCTCCCTGAGTCATACAGCAAATTCCCACTGGCTGTCTATTTTAGAGAGGATAATGCAGATGTTTCCACGCTACTCTCTCCAGTCACCCCACCCTCTTCTGCCCCTCTGTGTCCACAAGTTTGTTCTCTATGTCTGTATCTCATTGCTGCGCTGCAAATAGGTTCATCAGGAACCATTTTTCTAGATTCCATATATATGTGTTAATACACGATATTTGTTTTTCTCTTTCTGATTTACTTCACTCTGTATAATAGGCTCTAGGTTCATCCACCTTATCAGAACTTACTCAAATGGTTGAGTAATATTCCATCGTATATATGTACCACAGCTTCTTTATCCATTCATCTGTTGATGGACATCTAGGCTGCTTCCATGTTCTAGCTATTGGAAATAGTGCTGCAATGAACACGGGGGTACTTGTGTCTTTTTTCAGTTATGGTTTTCTCAGGGTATATGCCCAGCAGTGGGATTGTTGGGTCACATTGTAGCTTTATTTCTAGTTTTTTAAGGCATCTCCTTACTGTCCTACATGGTGACTATATCAATTTACATTCCCGCCAATAGTGCAAGAAGGTTCCCTTTTCTCCACACCCTCTCCAGCATTTATTGTTTGTAGATTTTTTTTTATGATGATGGTCATTCTGACTGATGTGAGGTGATACCTCATTGTAGTTTTCATTTGCATTTCCCCTAATAATGAGTGATGTTGAGCATCTTTTCATGTGTTTATTAGCTATCTGTATGTCTTCTTTGATGAACTGTCTGTTTTGGTCTAAAGCTACAGTCATCAAGACAGCATGGTACTGGCACAAAAACAAAAATATAGACCAATGAAACGAGATAGAAAGCCCAGAGATAAACCCACACAACTATGGGCACCTTATGTTTAACAAAAGAGGCAAGAATATACAATGAAGAAAAGATATTCTCTTCAATAAGTGGTGTTGGGAAATTCGGACACCTATATGTAAATGAATGAAAATAGAAAACTTCCTAACAACATCGGTTCAGTTCAGTTCAGTTGCTCAGTCGGGTCCAACTCTTTGCGACGCCATGGACTGTAGCATACCAGGCCTCCCTGTCCATTGACAACTCCCGGAGTTTAATCAAACTCATGTCCATTGAAGTGGTGATGCCATCCAACCATCTCATCCTCTGTCATCCCTTTCTCCTCCTGCCTTCAATCTTTCCCAGTATCAGGGTCTTTTCTAATGAGTCAGTTCTTCACATCAGATGGCCAAAGTATTGGAGTTTCAGCTTCAGCATTAGTCCTTCCAATGAACATTCAGGACTGATTTCCTTTAGGATGGACTGGTTGGATCTCCTTGCAGATTTTCTTTAGGATGGACTGGATGGACTCTTTGGATCTACTAATAACATACACAAAGATAAACTCAAAATGAGTTAAAGACCTAAATGTAAGACCAGAAACTATAAAACTCTTAGAGGAAAACATAGGCAGAACACTCTAGGACATAAACCACAGCAAGATCCTCCATGACCCACCTCCTAGAGTAATGAAAATAAAAGCAAAAATGAACAAGTAGGACCTAATTAAACTTAAAAGCTTTTGCACAGCAAAGGAAACAATAAACAAAGTGAAAAGACAACCCTCAGAATGGGAGAAAATAGTAAATGAAACAAGTGACAAAGGATTAATCTCTAAGATAATTACTTTTGCAAGGAAGAAAGCAAGGAGTCTTGATTGACATAAGGAACCATTACAGTGAATACAAAAGGGCTTTATAGGCCCATCAGTTATATACCAGCTTAGCTCCTGTTGGAGGATCACCTTTCAGACTTGGTACATCTGATCTACAGCTGCAGCCCACAGCCACCAGAGGGCAGACTTTTACATCTGTCCCTAATAGATGTTGAACTTGAGTCTGAGATAATGGTGTCTCTTTTTCTCAGCGCTCCATTATTATCTTCAGATTAGTTTTATCATCACCAAATGAAGGTTATACATAAACATTATATATATATATATATTACATTATATATATATGTATATATATACACATTATATATACATTACATTATTTATATATATATATACATACATATATATATATATATATATGTATATATATATATATATATTACATTCCCAGGTAGAAACAGTTTCATTAAAAAAAGAGAAGGAAAAGGTGAAAATTAAGAAAGCATTCTTTTAAGGGGAGAGCTCTGATACTGAGGAGGAAGGGCAAAAACCAAATAGCCTACAAACCACCTTGAAAAGACAAGGAGAAAGCAAATAATAATAACATTAATGGTAAAATAATAGAGAATTCTCTGGTAGTCCAGTGGTTAGGACTCTGTGCTTCTACTGAAGGGGACATGGCCAGGGAACTAAGATCCAGTATGCCATGGCACAGCCAAAAAATAAAATAATAAGATAAGATAATATTAAACATTTTTCTAAAAAGACAAGGAGAAAGCAAAAAAATCTATGTGAGCAATCTGATGATTAAAATTGTATTAAGATACCTGTTTTCATTCATTAAAATAAAGCCTATCTTCCTCTAAATGATAATAGACGCAATAGTAGTAGTGATAGTGGTAGTGATGAGGGGGATGGTGGTGGTGATGTAATGGCAGGGGCAGCAAGGGTAGCTAACATCTAACAAATGCACCGTGCTAAACACTTACTATAACCTCACTTTAAGAGTGAGTGAACTAGGCACAGATGACTTTTCTAGTAGTTATCTGGAGGCTGGAAACATATCTCTATCTTTTGCAACTATAATGTTTTACGTGAAAGTGTGGACAAAGAAAAGGATTCAAATATGGGAGAAGTCAATAGCTTTGCACTGTTGACATGAAGGTATCTTATTAATCCCAGGGTTATTTATAACAGCAGAATTTGGAAACAATCTGACCCTCTAGCAATAGTAGAAGAACCAAATAAAATAGTAAATATTGTGTAGTCATTATAATGAGCAAAATTAGAAGCAATAGAAGAAATTGTGTCTGTACCATGAATAGAACTGCGTAAAATATGTGTGTATATGGAAAAAGATAAAGAAATCTGATAGAAAAACAATGTTTTTGATAAGGCATAGGTTTTAGAGGGATTATATACAAACTTTAAAAGTAAAAGTCCTGGAAAATTTTTTTAAATACTGCCAAAGGATATAATGTTAAAGATTTTCCTCGTGGGACGTTAGAACATAAGCAAAGTCAACTTATTTTACATAGTTGGCATTTACCCAAGGTTTATCCACCAACCACAGCCAGACTTTTCTACTTCCCATGTCCAGGTTGCCAACTACATCCCTCAGAAAGCCCATAAGATTCAGCAATAAGAGTTACTATTTTTGTTAGTAGTAGTAATAATAATACACCAAACATGTACAGAGCTTTACAATTAAAAAAAAATGTTTTTCTTAGCTTATTTCAAGTCCAATTTCTTCTGAACAAACACTGCCATTTAGAATCCCATGGTGCTTCCAGCAGAATGACAACCCAGAAGAGAAAGAACAGAGAGAAGTATTTAGATGGGTATGGATGTACCCTGGACAACAGAGAAGCAACCTGTACAGCAAGTAAAGAATTCGCCTGCCAATGCAGGATATGCAAGAGACACGGGTTCAATCCCTGGGTGGGGAAGATCCCCTGGAGCAGGAAATGGCAACCCAATCCCGTATTCTTGCCTGAAAAATCCCATGGACGGAGGAGCCTGGCGAGCTACAGTCCATGGGGTCACAAAGAGGGGCTGCGACTGAGCATGCACACTGCATATACAACAAAGGGCACAGCATCCATCTGCCAGCCTTTCAACAAACCTCCACGAACCTTAAAGTTACAAAAATAAAGCACCCTGGGTGTATGAACCACTTCCTAGGAGCATTCTTACAGAGGACAGCAGGCTCTCACAGATATAATGGATATTCCCTTCCACTCTGAATTCACTTTCCTGCCCTGCTTCCTCTGGGTCATAATAAGTGCTATTTGTGGTTTTTAAACTTATCATTGCAATCTCCCCAGGCCAACTGAATGAGTGCAGTGCCTGAAAAACTGTATTTTCTTAAAAACTCCCTAGCTTTTAAAAGTCAAAGCAATATCTTTTTGAGACAGCAAAATTAAAGGGGGGCGGGGAGGGGTAGAAAGCTGTACCTAACCTTTAACATTTTACCCTTTAGCCCATGACTAGGTAAGTCCTTTCCTGGACATGAGCATTCCTTTTAAGAAATAACCTACCAATTAGAAAATAAAAAACCTGCTTAATCCGGACAACCTCCAGCTGCTGGTCAAAACCCACAGCTGCTCTTCTTGGTATCTTCCCAAACACTGTCCAAGTGGAACAGACACAAGTTAAAGAAAGTCTAATTTGCCTCTCTATCTTTTCCACATGATAGCAAAGTACAAACCCAGAAACACAGCCCCCATCAGAGAGCGGCAGAAAATTCAGCAGTAAACATTCCCGTGGGGTCACTAAAGCAGACAGCTGGTTTTGTTCAGAGATGTGGAGAAGAAGATATCTCTAGCAAAGCAGTGGTAAAGACTCTGAGCTTCAAAAGAGGTACAGGCCAACATCCCTGATAAATATAGATGCAAATATTCTTAACAAAATGCTAGCAAACTGAATTAAGCAGCACATTAAAAGGATCACACACCACGATCAAGTGAGATTCATCCCTGAGATGCAATGAAGGTTCAACATAGCAGATAGATTAATGTGATACATCATATTCACAGAGTGAAAGATAAAAATCATAAGATCATTTCAATAGATGCAGAAGATCATTTCACAAAATTCAACATCTTTTTATGATAAAACTCTCAACAAATGGGGTATAGAAGAAATATACCTTAACATAATAAAAGCCACATATGACAAACATCATACTAATGGTGAAATGTTGAAAGTTTTCTAGATCAGGAGCAAGCCAAGGGTGCCCACTCTTGCCATTTTTATGCAATGTAGTACTGGAAATCTTAGCCTGAGCAATTTAGAAATAGAAAAGAAATAAAAGTTACCAAATCAGAAAGGAAGAAGTAAAGTCATTTCTCTTTGCAGATGATATGATCTTACACGTACAAATTGCCATTTCCTTCTCCAGGGTATCTTCCCGACCCAGGGATCAAACCCAGGTCTCCTGCATTGCGGGCAGATTCTTTACCATCTGAGCCACCAGGGAAGCCCTCTATAAAATCCTAAAGACTCCACCAAAAAACCTGTTAGAACTGATAAATGAATTTAGTAAAGTTGTAGAATACAATCATTATGTAAAAATCAGTTGTGTTTCTATCTACTAACAGTGAACTATCTGAAAAAGAAATAAGATAATTGCATTTACAATAGCAATTAAAAAAATGCATAGGAATAAATAGAACCATGGAGGTGAAGATCTATACATTGAAAACTATAAGACTTCGATACAAGAAGTAACAAAATACACAAATAAATGGAAAGATATCCAGTGTTTATGGATACCAATAATGAATATTGTTAAAATACCCATACTACCTAAAATATTCTATAGATTCAGTGCAACCCTGACAAAATTCCAATGCAACTTTTCACAGAAATTTAAAACACTATTCTAAAATTTGAATGGGACCCCGAAAGACCCCAGATAGCCAAAGCATTTCTGAGAAAGAATAACAAAGCTGGTAGTTTCACATTTCCTGATTTCAATCTATATTGTAAGGTGTAATAATCAAAACAGTATGGTACTACCATACAGATGGCCAACAGATGCATGAAAAGGTATTAAACATCACTAATTACCAGGGAAATACAAGCCAAAACCACAATTCAGCCAGGAGGAAAAAGGAAATCCTGCCATTTGCAACAACATGGATGGATCTTGAGGATGTTATACCAAGTGAACTAAGTCAGATAGAGAAAGATGAGTACTGTATAATCTCACTTATATATAGAATCTTAAAAAACTGAACTTACAGAAACATTGAGTGGAATGGTGGCTGTGAGGGACAGGCTGGGGGTTTTGGGGACAGGGAGATATTAATTAGAGTGTACAAAATTTCACTTATAAGAAGCATAAGTTCTGGGCATCTAATATAGAACATGGTAACTATAGTTAACAATATTATATTATATACTTGAAAGTTACTAAGAGAGTAGATTCTAAATGTTCTCACCACAAAAAAAGAAACAGTGATGGTGACATGGTGTAGGTGTTAGCTAAATCTGTGGTGATTATCCTTTTGTAGTATTATATCAATCCAACACGTTGTACAATTTAAACTTACACAATGTTATACCTAAATTATATTGCAATAGAGCCAGAAAGAGAGGATGAGATGGTTAGATAGCATCATCGACTCAATGGACATGAGTTTGAGCGAGCTCCAGAAGATAGTGAAGGACAGGGAAGCCTGGCGTGCTGCAATCCAAGCTGTCACAAAGAGTCGAACATGACTTAGTGACTAAACAACAACAAATAGTACCCGTCACACAGATTCAGTACGACTAGGGGACTAAATATATAAAGCACCTAATAACTCAATAAGCATTTGAAAATATTGGTTATTCTCACTGTAGTGTGTTAATATCCTCAAGAATCTGGAGAAAGTACATGTTTTTACACCTTATTTATTTTAAATTTCTAACAGATTTACTTTCTTAAAAAATTACAATATAGTTAATGTACAATATTAATGTTAGTTTCAGGTGTATAACATCGTGATATGACATTTAAATATATTATGAAATGATCACCACAATAAGTCTAATAAGTATCTGTCTCCATATAATATTGTTACAGTATTATTGACTATATTTTATGCTGTATATTACATCTTCATGATATTTATTTTATATCTTGAAATTTGTACTTCTGAATCCCCATCACCTATGTTGTCCATCCTTTCATCTTCTTCTCTGGTAACCACCGATTTGTTATCTGTTATTTCTCAAACTGTTTCTGTTTTGTTTTTTAGATTCTACATATAAGTGAGATCATATGGTGTTTGCCTTTCTCTGTCTGACTTATTTCACTTAGCATAATACCCTCTAGGTCTACTTGTGTTGTCACAGATGGCAGTATTTCACTCTTTTTTATGTTTGAGTAACATGCCACATCTTCTCTGTCCATCATCTGTTGATGGACACTGGGCTGCTTCTGTATCTTGGCTATTGTAAATAATGCTGCTATGAACACTGGGGTGCATGCATCTTTTCTAATTAGTCTTTTTCCCCAGATTCACACCTAGGAGAAGAATTACTGCATCATATGGTAGTTAGAAATGGACATGGAACAACAGACTGGTTCCAAATAGGAAAAGGAGTACGTCAAGGCTGTATATTGTCACCCTGCTTATTTAACTTATATGCAGAGTACATCATGAGAAACGCTGGGCTGGAAGAAACACAAGCTGGAATCAAGATTGCCGGGAGAAATATCAATAACCTCAGATATGCGGATGACACCACCCTTATGGCAGAAAGTGAAGATGAACTAAAGAGCCTCTTGATGAAAGTGAAAGAGGAGAGTGAAAGAGTTGGCTTAAAGCTCAACGTTCAGAAAACTAAGATCATGGCATCTGGTCCCATCACTTCAAGGCAAATAGATGGGGAAACAGTGGAAACAGTGTCAGACTTTATTTTTTGGGGTTCCAAAATCACTGCTGATGGTGATTGCAGCCATGAAATTAAAAGACGCTTACTCCTTGGAAGGAAGGTTATGGCCAACCTAGACAGCATATTTAAAAGCAGAGACATTACTTTGCCAACAAAGGTCCGTCTAGTCAAGGCTATGGTTTTTCCAGTGGTCATGTATGGATGTGAGAGTTGGACGGTGAAGAAAGCTGAGCGCCGCAGAATTGATGCTTTTGAACTGTGGTGTTGGAGAAGACTTTTGAGAGTCCCTTGGACTGCAAGGAGATCCAATCAATCCATCCTAAAGGAGATCAGTCCTGGGTGTTCATTGGAAGGACTGATGTAGAAGCTGAAACTCCAATACTTTGGCCACCTCATGCGAAGAGTTGACTCATTGGAAAAGACCCTAATGCTGGGAAGGATTGGGGGCAGGAGGAGAAGGGGATGACAGAGGATGAGATGGTTGCATGGCATCACTGACTCGATGGACATGGGTTTGGGTAAGCGTCAGGAGTTGGTGATGGACAGGGAGACCTGGCGTGCTGGGATTCATGGGGTTGCAAAGAGTCGGAAATGACTGAGCGACTGAACTGAACTGATGGTAGTTCTATTTTTAACTTTTGAAGAACTTCCATACTATTTTCCATAGTGGCTGAACCAATTTACATTCCTACCAAGAGTAGGAATTCCCTTTCCTCCACATGCTTCACAATATTTATTATGTTTCACTTTTTGATGATAGCCATTCTCACAGATGTGAGGTAATACTCACTGTGGTTTTGATTTACATTTCCCTGATGATGTTGACCATCTTTCCATTTGTTGGCCATCTGTATGTCGTCTTTGGAAAAATGTCTAGTCAGATCCTCTGCCCAATTTTGGGGGCTTCCCAGCTGGTGATAGTGGTAAAGAATGCACCAACCAATGCAGAAGACTTAACAGACATGGAGTTTGATCACTGGGTCAGGAAGTTCCTGTGGAGGAGGGCACGGAACCCCTTATGGTATTCTTGCCCAGAGAATCCCATGGACAGAGGAGATGGCGGGCTACAGTCCGTAGGGTCGCAAGAGTCGGACACGACTGAAATGACTTAGCATGCATGCACACCCAATTTTTAATCAGAATGTTTGGTTGGGTCTTTTTGACATTAAGTTGTATTAATTCTTTATATATTTTGTACATTAACCCTTTATCATATATATTATTTACAAATATCTTCTCCCATTCAGTAGTCTAAACTCTTGTTTTATTAATGCTTTCCTTCACTGTGCAAAAGGTTTTTAGTTTGATGTAGTCCCATTTGTCTATTTTGCTTCTGTTTCCCTTATCTGAGGACATGGACTACTCCCCAGAAAAAAATATTGCTTATTGCAAAATTCAGACTTAAATTGAAGAAAGTAGGGAAAACCACTAGACAATTCAGATATAACCTAAATTAAACCCTTTACGATTACACAGTGGGAGTGACAAATAAACTCAAGGGATTAGATCTGATAGAGTACCTGAAGAATTATGGAAGGAAGTTCGTGACATTGTACAGGAGGCAGTGATCAAGATCATCCCCAAGAAAAATAAATGCAAAAAGGCAAAATGGTTGTCTGAGGAGGCCTTGAAAATAGCTGAGAAAAGAAGAGAAGCTAAAGGAAAAGGAGCAAAGGAAAGATATACTCATCTGAATGCAGAGTTCCAAAGAATAGCAAGGAGAGATAAGAAAGCCTTCCTCAGTGATCAATCAAAGAAATAGAGGAAAACAATCAAATGAGAAACACTAGAGATCTCTTCAAGAAAATTAGAGATATCAAGGGAACATTTCATGCAAAGATGGGCTCAATAAAGGACAGAAATGGTATGGACCTAACAGAAGCAGAAGATGTGAAGAAGAGGTGGCAAGAATACACAGAAGAACTATACAAAAAAGATCTTCATGATCAAGATAATCATGATGGTGTGATTACTCATCTAGGGCCAGATATCTTGGAATGTGAAGTCAAGTGGGCCTTAGGAAGCATCACTATGGACAAAGCTAGTGGAGGTGATGGAATTCCAGTTGAGCTATTTCAACTCCTAAAAGATGATGCTGTGAAAGTGCTGCACTCAATATGCCAGCAAATTTGGAAACTCAGCAGTAGCCACAGGACTGGACAGGTCACTTTTCATTCCAATCCCAAAGAAAGGCAATGCCAAAGAATGTCCAAACTACCACACAAAGGCACTCATCTCACACCCTAGCAAAGTATTGCTCCAAATTCTTCAAGCCAGGCTTTAACAGCCAGATGTTCCAGCTGGATTTAGAAAAGGCAAAGGAACCAGAGATCAAATTGCCAAAATCTGCTGAATCATTGAAAAAGCAAGAGAGCTCCAGAAAAACACCTACTTCTGCTTTATTGACTATGCCAAAGCCTTTGACTGTGTGGATCACAACAAACTGTGGAAAATTCTTAAAAAGATGGAAATACCAGACCACCTGATCTGTCTCCTGAGAAATCTGTATGCAAGTCAAGAAGCAACAGTTAGAACAAGACATGGAACAACAGACTGTTTCCAAATTGGGAAAGGAGTACATCAAGGCTGTATACTGTCACCCTGCTTATTTGACTTATATGAAGTGTATATCATGAAAACACTGGGCTGGATGAAGCATAAGCTGGAGTCAAGATTGCTTGGAGAAATATCAATAACCTCAGATATGCAGAAGACACCACCCTTATGACAGAAAGTGAAGAAGAACTAAAGAGCCTCCTGATGAAAGTGAAAGAGAAGAGTGATAAAGTTGGCTTAAAACTCAACATTCAAAAAATAGATCATGGCATCCGGTCCCATTGCTTCATGGTAAATAGATGGGGAAACAATGGAAACAGTGACAGAGTTTATTTTGGGGGGCTCCAAAATCACTGCAGATGGTGACTGCAGCCATGAAATTAAAAGACTCTTGCTCCTTGGAAGAAAAGCTATGACTAATTTAGACAGCATATTAAAAAGCAGAGACATTGTTTTGCCGACAAAGGTCCATCTAGTCAAAGCTATATTTTTTTCCAGTAGTCATGTATGCAAGTGAGAGTTGAACTATGAAGAAAGCTGAGTTCTAAAGAATTGATGCTTTTGAACTGTGGTGTTGGAGAAGACTCTTGAGAGTCCCATGGACAGCAGGGAGATTAAACCAGTCAATCCTAAAGGAAATAGTCCTGAATATTCATTGGAAGGACTGATGCTGAAGCTGAAACTCCAATACTTTGGCCACCTGATGCGAAGAACCAACTCATTAGAAAAGGCCCTTATCCTGGGAAAGATTGAAGGCAAGAGGAGAAGGGGACAACAGAAGACGAGATGGTTGGATGGCATCACCAACTTGATGGACATAAGTTTGAGCAAGCTCCGGGAGTTGGTGAGACAGGGAAGCCTGGCGTGCTGCAGTCCATGGGGTTACAAAGATTCGGACACGACTGAGTGACTGAACTGAACTGAACTGAAACTACTGCTAAGACCAATATCAAAGAGTGTACTGCCTACATTTTATTCTCTAAGCTTTATGGTGTCAGGTTTTGCATTTAAGTCTTTAATCCATTTTAGTTTATTTTTGTATATGGTATAATAAAATGGTCCCATTTCATTCTTTTGCATGTAGCTGTTCAGTTTTCCCAGCACCATTTATTGATAAGGCTGTCTTTGCCACTGTATATTCTTGCCTTTTTTTTTGTCATAGATTAATTGTCATAGAAGCATATGTTTATTTCTGGGCTCTCTACTCTGTTCCATTGATTCCTGATTCATTTTTAGGCCAGTGCCATACTCTTTTGATTACTCTAGTTTTTTAGTATGGTTTAAAACTAAGGAGCGTGATACCTCCATATTTTTCTCCTTTTAAAGGAAGCAAATGTCTTTAAATGCTGTTTTCTAAAGTCAAATATTTGCCCAAAGATTCTGTTCATGCAAAGCCACAAAAAAATACATATATCTAGATACAGCACAAACGTCAAAGTTTCAGCTCCACAGACAATTTCTATTAGAAAATAGGGAAATGTAAGAGACCGGTATAGTTCTTCCATCAGTGTCATCACTTAACATTTTGAGAAGAAATTTTAATTTATTTTTAATTTCAAGTCTCCTCAAAACCTTCAAATTTGAAACTGCAACTGCCCTTACCTAAATATTAATGAGTGGACTTTGTCACTTGTAGGTAAACAACACATTAAAAGCATGGTTACATGCTGGTGGTGGCTATATCATTGAACAAGAAATCCTTCCCAAATCTCCACCAGCTTCCCTTTCTTACAGCTTTAAATCTCCTTATCTGTGATTCCCCCTACAGACCTCAGGTTTCTCTGGAGAGTCGCAATTCCCTCAACACTCCTCCAATCCAGTGTGCAAATTTGATAAATAATTGGGATTGCAATAGCCAACTGATCTAAGTCCCTTGGACATGAAGACACTAATTAAAATTTAAAAAAGTAAAATGCTAAATCTTAGCCATATCAGGTCACCAAAATTATCTCCTTCTTTCCTCTCTGGCTCTTGCTTTTAAATAATTGCAAATTCTGTTATTAAGCAAATGAAAGCATTTTAAAGTTCAGATTGTTTAGTGTTTATGAGACTTACTTCATCTGAAAAAAAATATGGAATCAGTTAGTCCCTTTGACTTTTACTGAACTTTCTTCTTTTCTCTTTTCCTCTATCTATCTCCTTAAATGCTTAAAACAAGAAATTAAGTGCCATTCCTCAGAATCATTTTGAGGTCAAACACAATCCCTATCAAGAATGATAACAAAAATTTGGGAGGAAACTGCTATTTTCTATACTTTAAAATGTACTTCTATGATCCATGTGCTTAAAACATGCTTAAAAGTTTTTGATAAAAAGGTTTTGTCTCTTTTTAGCCCT
This sequence comes from Giraffa tippelskirchi, assembly GCF_054371585.1. Lineage (NCBI taxonomy): Eukaryota > Metazoa > Chordata > Mammalia > Artiodactyla > Giraffidae > Giraffa > Giraffa tippelskirchi. The sequence goes on from NC_137285.1 coordinate 56,816,908, forward strand.
TTTAATCCTTTTTATTTTAAATTAATTCATTTTTAAATGAAACAAAGATGAATATTTTTAATGACAAGATACAATTCACAAATAAGATAGACATCATAAACCATTAGACACCTAACAACAAAGAAACAAAGATACATAAAGCAAAAGTCAAAAGAAATATAAGGGAAAATCAAAAAATATATAATCATAGTGAGCTATGTTAACATTTCTCTGAGGATATTTTATCAAGTGCAGAAAAAATAAGAATAGGAGCATCTTGGATGATGTCATTAATAATTTAAATATAATATATTTATTTTAATTTATATTAATCTTATATCTTATACAAATATATTTAAAATTTTGTATCTCACACATTGTTATTAGATTTCCATAGGACATTTAGAAAAAGTGATAAACATTAGTTTTTTTTATAAAAAAGATTAACATTACTAAATTTCAAAAACTTGTAATGACTTTTTAAAATCCAGATGCATATTAGAATTATCTTGGAATTTTTTGAAAAATATAAGGATCTTTCACTTTTATCTGGTTTGTTTACCTTTCCTATTTCATATTCAGTGCTTCCATTTCCTTTAGTTTATGTTTTCCAATTTCTCCATCTCTTCTTTTTTTATGTTCTTTCTCAAACCTTTATCAAGTATAGTAGAAAAGCTTTTGTATACATATATATATAAATAATATGTATAATATATATATTTTAGAAAACTTATGAATTTTTGCCTACTAAAAATGTTTATGACATTTTGAGTTCACTTCCTTGACTTAGTATAAATAGAATGCTAGATTTCTAATTTAATAAAATAGATATGCAACAAGCAACAAAGGTTTATTTTATAGCACAGGGAACTATAGTCAATATCTTGTAATAATCTATAATGGAAAATAATTTCAAAAATAATATATGTGTATATATATATAACTGAATCACACAAAAAAAGAATTCTACCTCCTTTTAATGCTTTTAATGTTATGGTATGTGGTACCAGAAATACGGAAGTTTCCATGACAATAATCATTTTTTAATTTTTATTTATTTATTTTTTTGTCCTGGGTCTTAGCCGCAAACTCAGCTGAGGCATGTGGGATCTAGCTCCCCAACCAAGGATCTAACCTAGGCCTCCTGCGTTGGGAATGAGAATTCTTAACCACTGGGCCACCAGGAAGTCCCTACCACCACAAGGATCTTCTATGCACCATACTGAGTGTGGTCCTCAACCTTGGAGTCTTAAAAACCTGAGAATTAGCAACGTCCCGGCAATACTCAGAACGCCAACTTATTCACCAACAGTGCTCAAGTGGAAATGTTTGAATCACCAATTAGTACTTTTCTCTCTTTAGGGAAAACACCTGGAACGTCTGGTTATAATCAGAAGCTGCTCAGTAAATAATGAACTTGAAGAATGAATTGAAGATTATTCAGCAGTCTTACCTACCAGTACATCAACCACAAAATCCCAAAGCTGGGGAAGGTGCACCCAGCCCCACTTACAACTGCTAACCTCTGATTCTGTTGCATAATCTTCTATATTCTTAGCCTTTATCCCCCTCCTGTTCACCCAGTTCTTCTCAAAATAATACAAAAGACTAGAATTTTACTTATAAAATTACCATTGTGTCCTAAGCTCCCTGTGGTTACTGCCAGAACATCTCCACTAAACTTCAGGAAATTACGTTAAAAATCAGTGAAAATAACCTTGTGCTAGTTAGAGGCCTGTTCATTCATTCATTCAAAAAGTATTTATCAGCAAGCATTTAACGAACACTTACTTGTTACTTGGCACCAAACACTAGCATTGAGCTAGATGCAGTGGGAGTTACCAAAGAAATAGGAGATGTAATGGCTATCCAAAAATAAAGATCAAGGAAACTCTTAACCCTATACAAACAGGGTCACAGAAGGGAGGGAACACTGTGGGCCATTCACAGCTGGAGAGCTTCCCTGTAAGGGGTGGGATTTGAGCAAGAATGATGCAGAGATTTCAAAAGAGGGAGAAATAAGCAGCATGAGAAAATCTATGTGGAAGAACATGAATACACTCAAAATAACTTTAGTCACATACAGTCAAGAAATGATCCGATCGTGTTGGTAGAGGGAAAATTATACACTTGCAACAAAAGATGCATTAATCATCTGTAGGCCATCCTTCATCACCTATAGTATTTTGTTTATGAGCCAGTTTAGGATAAACACATGTTTTAAACTTCCACACAATTAGTGAAAAGGAATTAACATTCCTGAGAACATGTTAAAAAAAAACAAACACAGCACACCTCACCCAGTGACTAGATAATAGTGACATGGAGTGCTGAGCTAGTGTTGGGGCATTTTTTTCTCTTTTTTGAAATTTGTGAATCTATTACTACAACTTTAGATCAAGTTGGTTCCTCTGAAAAGTGCAGCTTGTTTACAGTCTCAGTTCAGTTCAGTTCAGTCGCTCAGTTGTGTCCGACTCTTTGCGACCCCATGAATCGCAGCATGCCAGACCTCCCTGTCCATCACCAACTCCCGGAGTTCACCCAAACCCATGTCCATCGAGTCAGTGATGCCATGCAACCATCTCATCCTCTGTCATCCCCTTCTCCTCCTGCCCCCAATCCTTCCCAGCATTAGGGTCTTTTCCAATGAGTCAGTCAACTCTTCGCATGAGGTGGCCAAAGTATTGGAGTTTCAGCTTCTACATCAGTCCTTCCAATGAACACCCAGGACTGATCTCCTTTAGGATGGACTGGTTGGATCCAACCATGGACTCTCAAGAGTCTTCTCCAACACCACAGTTCAAAAGCATCAACTCTTCGGCGCTCAGCTTTCTTCACCGTCCAACTCTCACATCCATACATGACCACTGGAAAAACCATAGCCTTGACTAGACGGACCTTTGTTGGCAAAGTAATGTCTCTGCTTTTAAATATGCTATCTAGGTTGGTCACAACCTTCCTTCCAAGGAGTAAGCGTCTTTTAATTTCATGGCTGCAATCACCATCAGCAGTGATTTTGGAGCCCACAAAAATAAAGTCTGACACTGTTTCCCCATCTATTTCCCATGAAGTGATGGGACCAGATGCCATGATCTTAGTTTTCTGAACGTTGAGCTTTAAGCCAACTCTTTCACTCTCCTCTTTCACTCTCATCAAGAGGCTCTTTAGTTCCTCTTCACTTTCTGCCATAAGGGTGGTGTTATCTGCATATCTGAGGTTATTGATATTTCTCCTGGCAATCTTGATTCCAGCTTGTGTTTCTTCCAGCCCAGCGTTTCTCATGATGTACTCTGCATAGAAGTTAAATAAGCAGGGTGACAATATACAGCCTTGACGTACTCCTTTTCCTATTTGGAACCAGTCTGTTGTTCCATGTCCAGTTCTAACTGTTGCTTCCTGACCTGCATACAGGTTTCTCAAGAGACAGGTCAGATGGTCTGGTATTCCCATCTCTTTCAGAATTTTCCACAGTTTATTGTGATCCACACAGTCAAAGGCTTTGGCATAGTCAATACATTCTACCAATTGGAAATGTTTTCCTGTGTACTGGAAGTTTAACTCTTAAATAAACAGCTGGTGAGTCTTTGTAAAATATTGGCTTCACAGTTTTTAAGTGCTGGTACAAATCTAAGAGAATACAAACATTTCAGCAGGAAAAAAGGTAGTAAGTATCTCCTGTGGTCACAAGGGGACCTCAGGCCACCTGTGAGGCCAAGGACACACGGAAATGTGGGAAGATCTCACTGTCATGGATGTAGGTCTGGACAGGGTTGCCCATTCTCAGAACAACTGGTCACCTGAGGCTAGAAGCAAAACCATCATGTTTTACTACTTAAAACACTTAGGTAGAAGGCAGTCAAAAGGTACAAACTTTGAGCTATAAGATGAATAAATACTAGATATATAATGTATAGCATAATAAAGATAACACTGCTGTATGATTGCTGTTGAGAGAGTAAATTCTAAGAGTTCTCATCACAAAGAAAATGTTTGTTTCTATTTCTTTTATTTTGTATATATATGATACATATACCTTCACCAGATATATTGTGGTGATCATTTCATGATGTATGTAAGTTAAATCATTATGGTTGTACATGTCAAACTTACACAATGCTGTATGTCAATTATATCTCAATAAAACTGGAAGAGAAAGAAAAGGAGAGGGAAAGAAAAGAAAGACAAGAGGAGAAAAAAGGAAAGAAAGAAAGCATTCACAGGTAGAGCCTTTTCTGTAATTCGGCCATATTCTCTTTCCTCTTCTCTCACTCAAGCTCACAAAGGAAATAATCCTTTAGAGAAAATGGTCAGTTATTAGCAGTTCAGTTATGAGTAAGAGAAAAGTGATCCAAATATCTTCTTGGCTCACTCACTATAAGGCCAAGGGAAGCTGTTCCTCAAGATGACCATCAGTCCTTAAATATACACAGATTAAAAAAAAGATGTCACTCTCAGAGAGTATCTGAGAGGTCTTCATGGTTGAGCCTCAGGACAACCCCACGTGTCGACTCCATTTTGCTGATGGGAAAATCAAAATGCACAAAATCCTATAGGCCCTCTTCCTCTAGCCTGTGAGTGATGAGAACTGAATGCATATCTTCAGGTTTCTCATCAGAGATCCTTTCTTCAGCCACCAGATCCCATTCAATTATAGGGATGCTCAGCACTTACATTTGATGACTCTGATTTCATCCTAACACTGAAGTAACCACATACAGTAATGACATGTGAGTGTAAAACCACATCTCTAGAACAAAGCATATTGCAAAAAACTAATTGTAATCCTGTGGAGTGAGTAAGCCTTTAAGAATAATTCTCAAACATCATTATATGTATTAAAACAAAGTTTGGATTAGACCTACCCATTTTAACAAGTGGTTCCATGCCTGTTTTTCCTACATGAGTCTACACCAGTGTTTGCTTTGCTTTGGAAGCTGTCAAAAAATTAAACTCATTGGCAAAAATGAATTAAAAAGGTGGGATCTGATCAGAAAGGTGAGAATGACTCAGAGGGACCCCTGCTTCTCCCCTTGCCATATCTTCCATTGCCAGAGTCCAGATCTCTCATGGGCTTCTAATTAGACAACCACGAATTTTAGACCAGTTCTTTGAGTACACAAATGAAAATACTAAGATCCACAGAGTGATCAACAGACTCAAGTCAATTACAAAGCAGAGGGGAAGACAATCTGATTCCTAATTCGGTGGCTTACAGCCTTGTCCCATCTTGCCTTCAGTAAGTTAAGAGATGACTGATATTCAATTATGATATATGCTCCCCAGCTTCCCCTGTCCCTTCTTCTTCTTCTTCTTGTTCAGTCACTAAATTGTGTCCAACTCATAGCTACCCCATGGACTGCAGCCCACCAGGGCTCCTTGTCCTTCATCATCTCCCAGAGCCTACTCAAACTCATGTCCATCAAGTCAGTGATGCCATCCAACCATCTGGTCCTCTGTCATGCCCTGTCATCCACTTCTCCTCCTGCCCTCAATCTTTCCCAGCATCAGGGTCTTTTCTAATGTGTCAGCTCTTCGCATCAGGTGGCCGAAGTATTGGGGTTTTAGCTTCAGCATCAGTCCTTCCAATTCAGGGTTGATGTCCTTTAGGATTGACTGGTTTGATCTCCTTGCCATTCAAGGGACTCTCAAGAGTCTTCTCCAACACCACAGTTCAAAAGCATCGATTTTTTTGGCGCTCAGCTTTCTCTGTGGTCCAACTCCCACATCCATATATGACTATTGGAAAAACCATAGCTTTGAAGAGATGGACCTTTGTCAGCAAAGAAATGTCTCTGCCTTTTAATGCTGTCTAGGTTTGTCACAGCTTTTATTCCAAGGAGCAAGCATCTTTTAATTTCATGGCTGCAGTCACCATCTTCAGTAATTTTGGAGCCCAAGAAAATAAAGTCTGTCACTGTTTCCATTGTTTCCCCATCTATTTGCCATGAAGTGATGGAACTGGATACCATGATCTTTGTTTTTTGAATGCTGATTTTTAAGCCATCTTTTTCACTATCCTCTTTCACTTTGATCAAGAGGTTCTTTAGTTCCTCTTTGCTTTCTGCTATAAGGGTTGTGTCATCTGCATATCTGAGGTTATTGATATTTCTACCAGTAATCTTGATTCCAGCTTGTGCTTCATCCAGCCTGATATTTCTCATGATGTACTCTGCGTATAAATTAAACAAGCAGGGTGATAATATACAGCATTGACGTACTCCTTTCCCAATTTGGAACCAGTCTGCTCGCTGTTCCATGTCCGGTTCTAACTGTTGCTTCCTGACCTGCATACAGAGTTCTCAGGAGGCAGGTAAGGTGATCTGGTATTCCTATCTCTTTAAGAATTTTCCAGTTTGTTGTGATCCACACGGTCAAAGGCTTTAGTGTAGTCAATTAAGCAGAAGTAGATGTTTTTCTGAAACTCTCTTGCTTTTTCTATGATTCAATGGATATTGGCAATTTGATTTCTGGTTCCTCTGACTTTTCTAAATCTAGCTTGAACATCTGGAAGTTCTTGGTTCAAGTACTGTTGAAGCCTGGCTTGGAGAATTTTGAGCATTACTTTGCTAGCATGTGAAATGAATGCAATTGTGCGGTAGTTGAACATTCTTTGGCATTGCCTTTCTTTGGGATTGGAATGAATACTGATCTTTCCAGTCCTGTGGCTACTGCTGAGTTTTCCAAAATGGCTAGCATACTGAGTGCAGCACTTTCACAGCATCATCTTTCAGGATTTGAAATAGCTCAACTGGAATTCTATCACTTCCACTAGCTTTGTTCATAGTGATGCTTCCTAAGGCCCACTTGACTTCACATTCCAGGATGTCTGGTTCTAGGTGAGTGATCACATCATCACAGTTATTTGGGGCATTAAGATCTCTTTTGTATAGTACCTCTGTGTATTCTTGCCACCTCTTCTTAGTATCTTCTGCTTCTGTTAGGTCCCTACCATTTCTGTCCTTTATTGTGCCCATCTTTGCATGAAATGTTCCCTTGGTATCTCTAATTTTCTTGATGAGATCTCTAGTCTTTCCCATTCTATTTTTTTCCTTCTATTTCTTTGCATTGTTCACTTAAGAAGGCCTTCTTATCTCTCCTTGCTATTCTTTGGAACTCTGCATTCAGATGGGTGTATCTTTCCTTTTCTCCTTTGTCTTTCACTTCTCTTCTTTTCTCAACTATTTGTAAGGCCTCCTCAGACAACCATTCTGTGTTTTTGCAATTCTTTTTCTTTGGGATAGTTTTGATCACCACCTTCTATACAATGTTATGACCCTGCATCCATAGTTCTTCTTCTAGATCATAAAATAAAATAAAAATAAGAGCTGAATTTCAAAAAGCCTACCTCCTGAATTTTGTATGTCCTAGAAACAAACACCAAAAGATAATATCGTGGCTATAATAGGGCATAGAATAATTTCATGAACATACTCATAGCTCAGTTTTACATTGGTGAGTTCAGCTTTCTGTCCATTTGTTACTGTTAGTCATTTTTAGTTACTTTTATTTAGGGCAAATGAAACAATGACTTTAGTCACTGATGCTATACTTAATTGACTGGAAACACTCATCCATTCACTGAAAAATACTTAAGCAGTGATATGTACCAAATACATCAAACAACCAAATTGTACAAATAAACAAATATCCATAGTCTTTTATTCTAAATAAAATTTAACTGTGATTCACAAGACCTCTACAAGTATAGCTCAAATTTGACTCATGTAAATAAAAAGTGATAATTCTACAATATTGTTGCAGTAGCCTAACTTTTCAATATTCTTACTAAAAAAATATAAAATATAAAACTTTTTAGATAGTTTCACATATTGGAAATTATTATGTTATTTTTATGTTCATCTTCAAGACGGCCCTTTGAAATAATATAACGAGAATTAATTTCTACAAAAGCATGTTCAACCAATATTTCCCCTGTCCATCATAATCCAAATCTCAAAATTAAGCACTCTTTATATAACTTTAAATCTTACTTAACAGAATTTAGATCTGATGGATTCAGACATGAAATATATGCTTTAAGCATTTTTTTTCTTTTTCTGTTAAAGATAACATTTTCCCCTTATAGTAAGAGCATATGGTCAATGTAGAATATTCAGGAAATAGAAAAGAAAAGTCATTAAAAGGAATATTTTAAATTTACTCTAATACTAAGACCTACAGGTAAAAACTAAAAGCATTTTGGCATTACATTTTAATAATTTTTGTATCTTACTGCCTACCCTTCTTTGCTATTAATGAGTATTTTGCCATGTTGTTAAATAGATTCTTAGAGAATGTGATGGTCAATCACTGGCTCATAATCTATTTAATTATAAACCATATTTTACTCCAGTTCCTCTCCTTCAGAGAGTGAGAACAACCAGTGGAAGGAATAAGGCCATTGCCACACGTGACATCACCAGCTCACCTTCTGCCAGTTGGGCCCAGGGCCACATCTGCCTCCCCCTCATCCCCAGCAGGTGCAGAAATATGATGAGGTCTGTCTGGTCACCCCAGGTCAGATTTTGATGCAGCCCTGCTCGTTCAGTCATCTGATATTCTGAGCAGAAGGCCATAGTTTACATGTTCATCTGGCATATTAAGGTAGACACTTAACAGAACCTATTTTCGACAGTTAGTTCCTCTGAAACAGTTTGTTCTGAAACCCCCAACATACAGGTCTGTAAAGGCCTTAACCACACATGACCGTCTTGGCCACTGTTCATTCCTGATGTTTCCTGAGCAATGTATATGTCGGTGAAAGCAATTATTACACGACCAATCCAACAGCCACTAGACATGATGACTGCCCTACTCGGGGGCAGCAGACACCTTTTATTTTGCTCTCAAGACCATATATGTACCGATTAAAAGCAGGAATGCTTGCTCAGGCCCTGCGAAGGGAGGTGATGAATGGTATGTCTGAACAGCTCGGTCCCTGGCTTGGTGTCATTGAAATGCCACACTCCTCACTGAAGTCCGTTGATAAGCTGGGCAACTTTTATCAGCAGACATTATATCAGAGGACTCGAGCTGAAAGTTAGCACATGGGGTGTTCTGTCAGCACAGAAGGCTTATACCATTAGTAGATCTAAATAGAGTATAGACTGTGGAGCCAAACAAAAATCTAGGTCATTAAGTGCAGAAAAGAAAAGGTTACAATGACTCTAATCTAAATAAAATTCTGTTTTGTGAGAACCAAAGAAATTAATCTTGCAGTCTAGGTAATAAAGAAACAGTGATTATTTCTTTATTACTTAGAAAAAGAAAACTGTTGTTTTATATACATTATTTTAGTACCATTTGGGCAGATTATTCTTTAGGTTATTTGAACTAAAGCCTTCTGGGAGGGATCTAGTGTATTTCTATGAGCCAAGTAGGGATTTTTTATGTAAAAACAAAAAAGCCTCTCCAATTTCTCTGGAGAGCTTGTCCCTGGAGACTAACTAAACATCACATTGCCATATAATCTTGCAAATGTAAAATACTGAAAGAAAATAAGATGCCTGTGGGAATTCTAATTCATGAGACAAAATTCAAAAAAAAAATTGATCACAGAAATTTAAACCCTTGACATTTATAAAATACAATGTAAAGTAAAATATAACATAGTTTTCACATTATAAAATGGATGCAAAATGAACTGGGAAAAAAATCATTATTTTCCTTCAGGGACCATCAAAAGCTATGATATCTTCCAAATATTCACCAAAGTTCAAGGTTAATGGGAAACATATGTGAAAAGAATTTGATAAATATATCTGAGTGCTCAATAAAGGAGAAATAGAACAAGTTTGCCTAGAGTACACGTGATCATGAGAAGCGTAGCTTTGGACCCATTCCACAATCCATGTATTTTTAATGTGAGAATCAACACTGACTAAATTTAGTTTCTTTAGTTATTGGTAATGCCAATAAAAAAGGGAATTGCTGGAAAATGATATTTTAGAAGAGAAAGGCATGAAGCAAGAGAAATAGAGAAAACATAACTTGAATAAGACAAATTTAATCATCAATATATAATCGTGATCATGGGAAAATCTCTAAGGAAGTCATATGACTTCTATCTGCGCTTTCAGGGAAAATACCTGTAGATAAAAAAGTATCTGTAGGTAACTGTCCCATGGAACATGAAAAAAAATGACTTAAGTGATAAAAAGCAGGGAAGAGTAAGGAGATCATGCCAGAAATGTTAAGGAAGTGTTACTAGAGATCATGTGCAAAGAGCACAGTGGAAGAAGCAGCTGTGGTAGGTAGAATAATGGTCCCCTCAAAGATATCACATCCTAGTCCCCAGAACCTGTAGATGTGTTACATTACATTAAAAATGGGAAGCAAATTTATAGGTGGAATTAAGGTTGCCAAACAGCTGATCTTTAGTGAGACTCTCCAGATGGCCCTAATGTACTCACAAGGGTCCTTCAAAGTAGCAGAGAGAGCAGAAGAGGAGGTCAGAGTGATGAAGATCACTTATATGATCCAGCAATCCCACTCTTGGGAATACATCAGGAGAAAACCGTAATTCAAAAAGGGATATGCACTCCTAGGTTCACAACAGCATTATACACAATAGCCAAGACAAAGAACAACCTGCTGCTGCTGCTAAGTCGCTTCAGTCTTGTCCGACTCTGTGCAACCCCACAGACAGCAGCCCACCAGGCTCCTCTGTCCACGAGATTCTCTAGGCAAGAATACTGGAGTGGGTTGCCATTTCCTTCTCCAGAAACAACCTAAATGTCCATAAACAAGTGAATGGGTAAGGAAGATGTGGTGTATATATACATACTGGAATACCACCCAGCCATAAAAAAGAATGAAATAATGCCATGTGCAGCAACATGGATGGGCCTAGAGATTATCATCCTAAGTGAAGTTAAGTCAGAAACAGAAATACAAATAAATACTATAAGATATCACATGTGGAATCTAAAGTATGACACAAATGAACTTATCTATGAAACAGACTCACAGACATAGAGAGCAGACTTTGTTTGCTAAGAAGGGAGGGGGTGGATGAGGGAAGGATTGGGAGTGTGGGATTAGCAGACGTAAACTATTATACACAGGATGGATAAACCACAAGGTCCTATGGTATAGCACAGGGAACTGTATTCAGTATCATGTGATAAGTCATAATGGACACGAATATGAGAATAAATGTACATATATTAATATGTATAACAATCACTTTGTTGTATAGCAGAAATTAATGCAATATCATAAAGCAACCATACTTCAATTTTTAAAATCATTTTTAAAAAAGAGTAAGAAGGGGTTGACTCATCTTTCCTGGCTTTGAAGATGAAGACGGGACCACAAACTGAGAAATGCAGGCCTGTAGAACATGAAAAAGGTGAGGAATCATGACCTGTACAGAGCCTGCAGAAAGGGATGCAGCCCTACCAATGCCCAATGTTAGCCCAGGAAGAGGTATGTCAGACTTCTGACCTCCAGAACTAATGCATTTGTGATGTAGAGTCACTAAGTTTGTGGTAACTTGTTTGGGGAAGCAATAGGAAACTAATAGAAAGACCTCTTAAGAAAGTAGCCTCAAAACAGATAGAGGAGAGCCTCAAAACAATAAAAAGATCTTTTCAGAAGCTCCTAATTGGAGGATAAAGCTCTGAAAACAAGAGAAGTTCTCAGAAAAGAAGCAGCACCCAGCTTGGAAAGTCCCCTTGCGCCTGGAATCAGCAGCACCCAAAACAACTGTGATGAAAGGGCCAACACCTTACAGATTGAGGACATCAAAGAAAGCCAAGAGTGGAGTGAGAGCTCTCCCAGACTTGGCAGGGAGGGTGGTATTTCTACCTGGGTGTGGATGGCCACATTACAAATAAGGAGACAGAGAAGCCACATCGCTAATGTGGAATGACCCAGCAGAAAGATGGATACAGAAAACTGCTTCTCCAAAACAGAATGCTCACCTGCTGGGAAGGCCTGAGAGCTGCAGCTCACCACCCCCATCCATCCTCTGGCAGCTCCACTCCTGAACAAGTAAGGCCAACTTACATCAACCAGATGCTGGATGTATGAACAGAGACAGCAAAAGGCTGCAAGACACAGCTTCCCTTGCTGCTTGTGGCTCTGAATAGCATGTATCATGCAAGATGCAGAGGCATTACAGAAAGAGAGAAATATTAGTCAGAAAGATACCCTATGCTTTCAAAATGCAAAATGTGAAATAAAATACAAGATGAAGAAAGAACAGAGCGATATGAAAAGTGAACTGTTAAAGGACAGCAGATAAAAATTTCCTCCAAGGAAACAAGGTCTGTCGGTGACATTAAAATACTCATCAGAAGAGAATGAAATAGAAAATGAGACCAAATAAATGACACAGAGGACAGAAAACAGAGATTCAACACACAAATGGAGATTAATTTTTAAAGAAGAGTCTAAAACAGACAAAAAAGAAGTACTATAATTAAGATGTCATTATCAGATACGTTACTGAACTGGAAAAGATATTAATGTTCAAAACAAATGCATTTACGATAGATGAAGTAATGATACTAAGGAAAGATGAGCCTTTAGATATATTCTAGAGGAATAGAATTAAATTCCAAGAATAGAGAACATAACCAGAGTCCAGGCAGAGGGAAAGGCTTTACCTAAGATTTCTTTTCCTCAACCTTATAAACCATTGACAACACGGCAATATCTACAGAGATTTTAAGAAAAAGCTTAGATCTTGTGATTTTATCATTAGCCAACAAGTATTATCAGTCATTTACATACCAAAGCATTGAAAGATACATACAAAGGTATCTGACTTTCAAAAGAAAGCAAGATACATACAACTAGATTAGTCTTGCTCACAGAAGTCCCCTGACCTCACACCCTCTTCCTTCATATCACCGCAGCCACCCTGGTTTCCCTAAGTTTTTAGAAATAGCAGTCTCTCTTCCCACTTTCTTATTTAACACATACAGTCGGTATTAAGGGAACGAGTCTGCTGACATCTTGATCTCAGACTTCTACTCCACAATTGTGAGAAAATTAATTTTGGTAGTTTAGGTCACTGAGTTTGTGATATTTAATTATGGCAGCCCTGCAGATTAAAACAAAAGACAATGGCAAAGGGCAATACCCACTGAGCCTAAGTGCACAGCTGGTGAGAGTTCAAACTGGTACCACTGTTCTCAGGGCAGTCTGCAACCTAGAGCCAGTACAAGCGAGAGCTGATGTTCTTTTCCCCAGAAATGCCACTTAGGACATTTAGCCTAAGAAAACCATAGGGACTATATACATACACACATATCATATTTACATATATGATGTGTATATAATATATTCAAATATATTATATAAAACATATAAATATACTATATAAAAATATAATGAAGTAAAGTGTTAGTCACTCAGTCGTGTTCAACTCTTTGTGACCACATGGACTGTAGCCTACCAGGCTCCTCTGGCCATGGAATTCTCCAGGCAAAAAGACTGGAGTGAGTTGCCATTCCCTTTGCCAGGGCATCTTCTCAACCCAGGGATTGAACCCAGGTATCCTGCAATGCAAGCAGATTCTTTACTATCTGAGTCACCAGGGAAGCCCTAAAAATGTAATATGTATTTCTATATTGTTCATTATATTCTGTATTATTATATTATGTAGAGAGCAATAATAATGAAGATACCTTTTAGAAGTGTGATCATTTGATAAATATTGTGTATCATTTGAATAGTCCACTTCAGAATATATTGTGTGTTTTCTCATATTAACTAAATATTCTTCTATATTTTTAAAATGGATGCCATGCTATGGTACAATTATTTACACATACCCATTGGATATATGTATATAAATAAAATATATTGTTTATATTATACACAGATATTTCAATGTACAAATATTTATAAATATATCAAATGGCTATATTTACAAAAACAGAAAAAGAAAGGAAAACTCGTAGTATCCTATATTAGAATCTGAGGTGATTTTCTACTAACTAGGAGGCCAATAAAATTGTATTAAAAATACAATCAGTGTCCCACCTATGCCTTGCCCACCTGAAGGTCAATAAGAATATCCCCCCACCCCTTGCATCCAATTTCAGAACTCAAGGTTTATGCCAAACAAAACCCAGAAAAACTGTTTTCCTATTACCCTGGAAAAGTTTTTATAGCAGGCCTTCTCCCTGCCTTGTACTTTAATCACCTTCTCATTTATATCATAGGAGGAGCTGTTACCTTCAGAAAGCACTAGTGAGACAGTAAGGATTGTGTACTGTCAGTGACATATTGCAATAAAGGAAATGTAATGCCCACAGTGTTAGAATTGAACACAGGGCCAAGAAGACCCTAGTACTTGTGTTTACAGTTAATATTGTTATTGATGCTATTGCTTAAGCATTTTTGTTCCAAGATCAAGGAGCCTGGAAATGGGAGATCTAATTCAGTAGAGAATTACATTAAGAACTATGCACATTTTTCTGCAACTGAAAACTGCAAACAGGAACAAGATGGCGGAGGAGTAGGTGGATGTGGAGCACATCTCTCTCCACGGATACATCAGGAATACACCTTCAGACACAGAAAGGCATGCAGAATACCGGCTGAGAGCGGACAGGAGTACCTGACCAGAGGAAAAGAATATATAGAAGCATGCAAAACTCGGGAGGATGAAGGAGCTAGGGGAAAAAACACGAGTGTTAGTAGGACTGGACCTGCCCTCAGCGGGTGGGGGAACTGAAGCAGGGGTCTGATCCCCACATCGGGCAACTGTCTGAGTCAGAGGAGAAACATTTAAGGCTGAGAGTGAAACAGCTGATCTGAGGCAGCCTAAATGGAATGAGAATCAGATAGTCTTTGCCGCAGCCATACATACCCTGGACAGGGACGACGGCCCCCTGGAAGGCCCAATGGCTGGGAGCTGGAGTTTGGGGAGTGTGGAGCAACCCCAGGGCGAGGGCTGCTGTTGACTGTGAAGAGACAGATCGAGGGGAGATGAGATTGTGGTGGAAAATGCCTGTGGAGGAAAGCTGGGCAACCATGGAAGAAAGGCCATACTGCTGAGTCACGCGTAGCGGGTGGAGCCATCACCATAGCCTCTTTTTCCCCACACGGCAGCATCAGCAGGTGAACAATAGAAAGGCTGGCCCATCGAACGCCTGACGCACTGAACTACAGAGCAGGACCCTTTCAGTGCCTGACACGCTCATCTACAGAGTAGGACCCCAGCCAGGGTCCCTCTATGTGCCAGATGGGCTGAACAACAGAGAAGGACCCCAGGCAAGGGAGCCCTGTAAGTGCCTGAATGGGTGGAGCTACAGAGAAAGACTGGCCAAAGAGGCCTTCTGAATGCCAGCTACAAGAAGCTCAAAACAAGACTCTGAGAGGGCCATAACTCCTGTGGCGGAGGCAGTCCGTGTCCCTGCACACTTGGTGCTGCCAGGGTCACCGCAAGTCAAGCAGCTGCACCGCCTTCATGCTCAACTCTCACTGGCGAGAAGCTCCCACAGGCAAAACATGTCTTGTGCATATGCGCACAGGGTCACTTCGGTTGTGTCCAACTCTTTGAGACCCTATAGACTGTGGCCTGCCAGGCTTCTCTGTCAGGGAATGGGGGGTTCTCCAGGCAAGAATACTGGACTGTATTGGCCAATACTGGTTGCCATCCCCTTCTAGAGCACTGTATTTCCTGCTGCCCTAGCCGCCAGCTCCCCTGAGTACCTGGTGATGCCAGAACTCCTGTGACCCAAGCAGCTGCACCACCTCCTCACCTGGCCCTCACAGGGGCAAACCCAAGCCCTCCAGGGCAGCCTCAGGAGCAAACCCCAGTGGACAACCCACAGGTAGAGGTGGAAATAAAACCACAGTTGAAACCAAGGGTCAGTGTGGCTAAGGAAGAAGACCCAAAGCCTTCCCACCAGCTGTACAAGCTGCAGATTAAATCCAAACAATCAATTAGACAAACTCTGTGTCTACGGAATATATAAAAGGTCATTGAGAGCTCCCACAAAAGAAAACGTACTAGTTCTGGTAGCTGTGGTCATTGGAGGCCAAGAACAGAGAGGAGTAGGACCAGATTAGAATCTGAGCTGCCCCCACGCAGGTCCAGAGATCAGCACAGTGTTGGAGGGCATCCTAGGGAGGTGAGGTGGACTGTGACTCCCAGCGAGGGAAAGGACTCTGACAGCAGTGACTCAAGAAAAACATTTATTATTCTTATGTTTTGACTTGCTCTGTAGATTCTTTTGGATTTTTTTTTCTTTTTTTTTTTCCTTTTTTCTCCCCTCTGTTGTAGTTGTCAATAATTTTATTGGCACTATGAAATCTAATTAAGCTTTTGAGTTTTTTTTTTTTTCCTCACTCACATTTTTTATTGCTGTTATAAACCTCTGCCTCTACATTGGGCTTTGCAGTTCTGTGAAATTTTCCTTTTTTTTTCTTTTCTCTTTTTTCAATTTTAATTTTTTAAACCTGTTATTATTTTTCTATATTTATTCCTTCGTCTGCTTTTCCTACTGTTCTTTTCCCCTTGCAGTCAATCTTTAATGTATATAAACCTTCTTTATCTACCACCAAATGCAATCTACAGATTCAATGTGATCCTAATCAAATTACCAATGGCATTTTTCACAGAACTAGAACAAAAAATTTCACTATCCATATGGAAACACAAAAGACCCCAAATAGCCACAGCAGTCTTGAGAAAGAGGAATGGAGCTGGAGGAATCAACCTTTTTGACTTCAGACTATACTACAAAGCTACAGTCATCAAGACAGTATGGTACTGGCACAAAGACAGAAATATAGACCAATGGAACAAGATAGAAAGCCCAGAAATAAACCCATGCATCTAGGGGTACTTTATTTTTGACAAAGGAAGCAAGAATATACAATGGGCCAGAGAGCCTCTTCAGTAAATGGTTCTGGGAAAATGGACAGCTACGTGTAAAAGAATGAAATTTGAACACTTGCTAACACCATACACAAAGATAAACTCAAAATGGATTAAAGACCTAAGTGTAAGACCAGAAACTATAAAACTCTTCAAGGAAAACATAGGCAGAACACTCGATGACATAAATCAAAGCAAGATCCTCTATGACCCACCTCCTAGTAACAGAAATAAAAACAAAAGTAAAAATGGGACCTGATTAAACCTACAAGCTTTTTGCACAGCAACAGAAACTATAAGCAAGGTGAAAAGACAACCCGCAGAATGGGAGAAAATAATAGCAAATGAAACAACTGACAAAGGATTAATTTCCAAAATATACAAGAAGCTCATACAACTCAATGCCAGAAAAACAAAAAACCCAATCAAAAAGTGAGGGAAAGACCTAAACAGACCTTTCTCCAAAGAAGACATATAGATGGATAACTAACACATGAAAAGATGCTCAACATCGCTCATTATTAGAGAAATGCAAATCAAAACTACAGTGAGATATCACCTCACACCAATCAGAATGGCCCTCATCAAAAAGTCTACAAATGCTGGAGAGGGTGTGGAGAAAAGGGAACGCTCTTGAACTGTTGGTGGGAATGTAAATTGATTCAGCCACTATGGAAGACGGTATGGAGATTCCTTTAAAAACTAGGAATAAAATCACCATATGACCCAGCAATCCCACTCCTAGGCATATACCCTGAGGAAACCAAAATTGAAAAAGACATGCATCCCATTGTTCACTGCAGCACTATTTACAATAGCTAGAACATGGAAGCAACCTAGATGTCCATTGACAGATGAATGGATAAGGAAGTTGTGGTACATATACACAATGGAATATTACTCAGCCATAAAAAGGAATGCATTGGATTCAGTTCTGATGAGGTGGATGAACCTAGAACCTATTATGCAGAGAGAAGTAAGTCAGAAAGAGAAAGATAAATATCGTATTCTAACACATATATACGGAATCTAGAAAAATGGTACGGAAGAATTTATTTACAGGGCAGCAATGGAGAAACAGACATAGAGAATAGACTTATGGACATGGGGAGAGGAGAGGAGAGGGTGAGATGTACGGAAAGAGTAACATGGAAATTTACATTACCATATGTAAAATAGATAGCCAACAGGAATTTGCTGTATGGCTCAGGAAACTCAAACAGGGGCTCTATATCTATCTAGAGGGGTAGAATGGGGTGGGAGATAGGAGAGAGTTTCAAAAGGGAGGGAATATATGTATACCTATGGCTGAATCACGTTGAGGTTTGACAGAAAACAACAAAATTCTATAAAGCAATTATCCTCAATAAAAAAAAATTAAATACAGAAAGAAAACTGAAAAGAGTAGAACTGATGACTATCACAAGGTAAGTTTTATTTTTAAATACATGTCCATTTTTAGAAAAACACAGGTGTAATATCTTAGGTATGCAATACACAGAGTGTTATGCAAATAGTGTTATGTAAAACTTTATGGTAAATATATGAGAAATGTATATAAAATTGATTTCTTGGAAAATACAAATTAAAGAAAAAGTCAAATGAAATGAATAGCAATACACGGCTATCAATCTAGACAATATAGAAATTGAGATTACTATTTAGAACACTAGAAAAGAACTCCTCAATCTTTCTCATCTTCCTTTTCCAGTCAATCACTAAATTTTGCTGATTCTACTCTCTCAATCTCTGTTATATGCCCCTCCCTCCACCCTACATCAACACCACCACTTTATCTCAGGTGCTCATCACCTGCTTAAGTACAAAGAGTTCAGTACTCTCATTTCTCCAAACCCAGCACCTAGCAAGGGACCTGGAATTAGACAGGGAATCAGCCAATGTGTGTTGAAAGTCTGAAAGACCACGGTGAAGCAGTCTTGAGCCAATCATAAAACATGGGTTGATTACAGGAGTCTTCTGGTTCGGTAAATTTGGTGAGGTAATGCCTACGTGGTGTAGAATTCTCAGTCTAATAGAGATGATGAAGGAGGACAACGGTGTGTTCATCTGGCTGTAATTTTAAGGATTTTAAATCTTAAAATTTCAAAGAGTCTTTATGATGCATGAAAGAAAGATGATTGGGTGGGGCAAAGCTCTATCAGGTCCGAAACGTTTTTGTTTCCCTGGTGAGATTCTAAGTACTTTGAGGTAACAGATTTTGTTTTGTTTCTTTCACATCCTCCCTGGTGCCTTACACTATATATGGCATAGGTCAAGATTCCAATACTTCTCTAAATGTGCCTTAGATTGGATCCTTCTATCCCATTTAAAGTTATCCCTTAGGCAATGTCTCCTCTTTCCAATGTTATCAACTTTTTTGCTCTCTCTCTGAATTATTCCCAACTGCATATTATCAGGATATTACTTCTCAAATCTTAACACATGCACCCCAACTTTCTTGCCTCTCATTGCACTTTGCCACTAGCAAATACCTTATGCCTTTGCTTTAAAAGTTCGTGAAAGAGTCATCTCCACTGCTGGTCCCAATTCTTCTCCTTCCATTCCCTGCCAGGCACAGGCAGCAGACACTGTCTCCTGAGAACACCCATGACCACCACGGTGCTAAATCCAATGGTGGATTCTCCCCACTTCCCATCTGATTCAGTGACTGATTAGTAGTCTTGGACCTGTTGTTTCTCTTTATCTCTTGGCTTCCAGAACAACGTTCCTTTTTTTGTTTGTTTGTTTGTTTTTGTGGTTCTGTCTCACTGGACCCTCCTCAGTTTCCTTTCTGTTTTCTCTTTTAATTGATTTATTAATGATCCATGGTGCAGAACTCAGTTCCAGATATTTCCCCTCAAATACATTTCATCTGGTAGCCTTCTTCCTCTCAGTTACAAGCATCCCAATCTTTATAGTTATTCAAACCAAAAAAACTTGAATTCTTTCTTGATTATCTTAATCACACACATACCCACATTCATTCCATCTTTAAATCCCACTGGCTCTCTATTCAACATTTATCTGGAATCTGACAACTTGTATCATCTCTACAGTTCACTATCCTAGTCTCAGCCACCATCATCTTTCACTTAAATTACTGCAACAATTTCCTACCAGCTCTTTATCCTTCCCTTCCTCTATCCTTGCCCTTGTACAGTCTGTTCTCAACACAGCCTCCAGAGTAATCATCTATCTCTCAAGACTTCTCCTGTCTTCCATTTCCCACAAAGTAAAACCCAAAGTCTTCACACAACCTCAAAGCCCTGCAGGATCTACCTACCCCCCATCAGTCCTCTGACATCAAGGCCTGCTACTCTCCCCATTGTTCACTCCTCATCAGTCAGAAACCTGTCACTTGGCCACAGCTCCCTTCAAGGGAGCCTGAGAAAACAAGCCTTTTAGGTGGGCACATTGCCACTCAACAAAATCAGGAGATGAGAAGTGAATATTAGGGAGGTAACCAGCAATACCAGGCACAAATGATTCTCAAACAAAGCCTCAGAGAAGTTAAATAACTTTCTTAGACATTCAATAAGTTTCACAGAAAATAATTTAGATTAGAAAATGGTAAAAAGAATTCAAATCATAATCTGAGTCCACATTCCCTTAGCCTTCTATTACATTGGATGATCTCCCTCATTTAATAGAAAATTATAAGCCTTTGGATGGTTTTGAGCTGAAAATTTGTTCCTCAAACTGTCTTGCCTGAAATAGGCATCTCATATATTCTTTGTTTTGTTTTTTTTTAGTAATAGAACTCTGTTTTTTAAGTTTTTACAATGTTGTGTTGGTTTCTGCCATACAACAATGCAAATCAGCCATAATTATACATTAAAGAGATGGGAATACCAGACCACCTTACCTGCCTCCTGAGAAATCTGTATGCAGGTCAAAAAGTAACAGTTAGAACCAGACATAGAATAACAGACTGGTTCCAAATTGGGAAAGGAGTACATTACAACTGCATATCGTCACCCTGCTTATTTAACTTATATGCAGAGTACATCATGCGAAATGCCAGGCTAGATGAAGCACAAGCTGGAATCAAGATTGCTTGGAGAAATACCAAAACCTCAGATATGCAGATGACACCACACTTATGGCAGAAACCGAAGAGGAACTAAAGAGCCTTTTTATGAAAGTGAAAGCAGAGAGTGAAGAAGCTGAGTTAAAACTCAACATTCAGAAACTAGATCATGGCGTCCAGTCCCATCACGTCATGGCAAATAGATGGGGAAACAATGGAAACAGTGGCTGATTTTATTTTTTGGGCTCCAAAATCACTGCAGATGGTGACTGCAGCCATGAAATTAAAAGACGCTTGCTCCTTGGAAGAAAAGTTATGACCAACCGAGACAGTATATTAAAAAGCAGAGACATTACTTTGCCAACAAAGGTCCGTCTAGTCAAGGTAGTGACTAGTACTACAAAGTAGTCATGTATGGATGTGAGAGTTGGACCATAAAGAAAAATGAGCACTGAAGAATTGATGCTTTGGAACTGTGGTGTTGGAGAAGACTCTTGAGAGTCCCTTGGGGTGCACAGAGATCCAACCAGTCCATCCTAAAGGAAATCAGTCCTGAATATTCATTGGAAGGACCGATGCTGAAGCTGAAACTCCAATACTTTGGCCACCTGATGCGAAGAAGTGACTCCTTAGAAAAGATCCTGATGCTGGGAAAGATTGAAGGCGGGAGGAGAAGGGGATGACAGAGGATGAGATGGTTGGATGGCACCACCAACTCAATGGACATGAGTTTGAGCAAGCTCCGGGAGTTGGTGATGGGCAGGGAAGCCTGGCGTGCTGCAGGCCATGGGGTCGCAAAGAGTCGAACACGACTGAGCGACTGAACTGACTGACTGACCCTCCTCCGTTCCCTCATCCCATCCCTCCAGGTCATCACAGAGCACCAGACTGGACTCCCTTTGCTGCGCGGCAACTTCCCACCAGCCATCCATCCCACACCCGATAGTGTGTATATGTTGATGCTACTTTCTCCGTTTGTCCTACTGTCTCTCTCCCTCACTGTGTCCACGAGTCCATTCTCTACGTCTTCATGCCTTCCTTGCAAATGGGTTCATCAATACCATTTTCTAGAGTCCATATATATGTGTTAATATACTATATTTGTTTTTCTCATTCTGACTTACTTCAACTGAATAACAGGTTCTAGGTTCTTGATGATGATTAAAATTATTAATACATTTTCAGACAATACCAATCTTTGTGTTACCTGTTCTACAATGAGATTTTTTAAACTCATTTTCAGCATTTATGTGTTTCTTCTCTCCATAGATACTGGAGTCTATAAAATATTTGCTTGCACTTTAATAATAACTTTAGTTCAGATATTTTCAATCTAGGTGATACATCCTATTCCTCTATGCAGCTTTTAAAATTATAGATTTCTTCTGATTTTGATCTAAGTGAGTTAGGGTGGCCTGGGACTAAGTATTAAGAAAAAATTTCCCTTATCATTTTAATGTGAAGCCAAACTTCAAATTCCCAGGTTTAATTACATAGTCTTAATGGATAGGGAGGCCTGGCGTGCTGCGGTTCATGGGGTCACAAAGAGTCGGACATGACTGAGCGACTGAACTGAACTGAACTGAATAGCTCAGAGCTCCTACACAGAGATTCAAAGTCTCCTCATGAGAGGATAACTACGAAAGTCTCCTTCTCCATCCATCACCTCCAGCCTTATTCTGTATGCCCCAGCTTTAACACAGGAATGGTCTTTCCTGCCACTGCTATGAGGTTTCATATTTCCATCCTTATAGACATGTAGCTTCTTTGAATCCTTTATTCTCCCTTCATCCCCTCATCTGTTAGTCAAACTACTTTTTCCATCAAGACATCATACACATCATTGTCTCTGTACAGAGATCTCCATTTTGGCCCCTACTGCACTGTTGCAGAGACTGCTAGAGGCCACCAAAGATTGCCTCTCCACTTCACTGTGAAGATTACATTGATATTCTTAGAAGCAGCTGCCAATTTTCCAGCTGCCTTGCATCAAGGTGGAGCCATGTAACTGGTTCTTGCCAATGGAATGTGGAGGTAAGTGACACACATCATTTCCAGGAAGAAATCTGAATATCCTCCATGAATTGCTCCCTCCACCCACCCGCTGCGTAACCCCAGGGTGACCTCTAAAGTACAAGATGGTGGAGATACAAGGTAGAGGCAGCCCCAGCCTCTGACTCATTGCTTGGAGGGAAGCCAGCCAAGAAAGCTGCCCATTCTGGGTCGTTAGCACTGGATTTTATATAAACAAGAAATATAGTTTCTCTGTATTAAGCCAGGATTTGGAGTTCTTTTTGACAGTAGTTTCTCATATCTTAAAACATGAACTTTGTCCTCTACTCCATTTAATACCTTCTTTAAAGAATGGCATTTATTTCTTTACATGTTTGTCTCCCTTACTTGCTTGCTTGTGAATTACTTGTACCCTGAGTCTTGAGCCCAGCATAGGGTAGGCTCTTACTGAAGACTGGTGAGTTGAATTCAATAAAGAATACTAAGGAATGATGTAATAGGATTCCATAATACTGTCTCCTACCCTGCAGCTATGGTGCCTAAGAGTTGTCTTTCCTTTCATTGACACAGATGTCCTAATCCCACACTCAGGATACCCTGATATGTTAAACTCCCTCCTATCAAAAGGATCAAGTTGATTTTTTTTTTTATCACCTCTACCCTGTGCACCGTATCTGTAGCTATCTATATTTGCCTGGATACTATATTTTAATCTACTGGATCAATAAATCCATCTACTGAAACTTTACCCATTCTTCAGTCAATTCCCAGGAAAATGAGTCCCTAGTACCCATGAACATTGCATGAATGTGGCATTTTATTAATGTTGCAAATAGATAACTTACTTTGAGCTCTTGGTGTGTCCATTTTCCTCATTAGATTCAGTACCCATTAAAGGCAAAAGCCTCCTGTATCTTTGTATCCTTAGCAGCTACCCCATATTTGCCCGGGACAGGTTTCATAAATGTTTTTAGTTGAACAGCATGGAAGTAATTGAGGAGTAGAATTAAATACAAGATTTCTGATTACTCTCTCATAAAGTGACTCTTCTATTGGAAATACTTATAACCCTCTCTAATCAGATTGAATAGCCATTAAAGCACAATTGCATATTTATTTATATATACAGCTGTATTCATCCAGTAAAGAGCTAGAGATTTTTTTTTGATCAGTAAGAGACCCTTGATTTCCCAGGCTAATAAAATGTGTGTGTGTGTGTGTGTGTGTGTGTGTGTGTATACACATATCTCACTGTGTATCTAAGAGATGAAGCTGTTTGTAGCTTCCTTTATCTTTAAAGGTACGAGTCTCAGTTGACTTTATAGCCTATTCCAAAGCAATGTTCCCCTTGAAAATAACCCACTAAATGAGAAAGAGAGAGAGTAACAGAAAGGTGAAAAAATTTCCTAAGCACATTAAAAGATTAACACATTTTTCCTCCATTCTGTGCTTGGCAAATGTGAAGATGTGGCTTTTGGACATTGTTAATAATAGAGTACATTTTAATAAAATCACTGTTTTTCAACCTATGTGGAAACCACATGAGAATTTTAGAACCTACAGGTTGCTTTCAAAACTGTATGTCTCGTATTATATTTACTCTTACTGGGATTATTTAGCTTAGGAAACTTGACTGTATCGTTCCAAAATTCTTTGCATTCTAAAAAGGCTGGGAGGTCTCAGGAACTATGCTTTCCTCTGCATCTCTCACAAGGTACAAGCTAATTGTGTATTCAATTTAATCATGCTGGCTTTTCATTATGAAAAATAAACTCTTAGTTGTGCAAATCCAACATCATCATATATAACATTGCATTCCTTCCTACCTTTCAAACCTCATCAGCATTGCTCAGTTTTATAACCAAATTAAGAACACATGTGTCAGACTTAGCTATCAGAAACCAGAACTGTTCTTAACTAATCTACACAACATCCAGGATTTCTTAAAGTCACTCCTTAAAACTGCACTTGGCCCTCTTTGCTCCTTGATCTCCAAGTTTCAAACAGATTACCTGTGCATTCAGAGTCCACATTTAGAATATCTAAAAGAAAAAACAAAACAAAACAAACAAGCGCTACATGTATTTGCCAAGTTGTCCTGACTCTGTTCAGCTGGATCAAACTCCCTCTGCCACAAACCAAGCTTAGGAAGAGTCCAGCTCATATTTCTAGGGAGAATCTGGCTTCAGTTTAGGCTGTCATAGGATTGGAAGATTGCCAGGTGGTTGTAAAGAAAAATTTGTTGAAAAATGTGTTCATGGCATTTTTGCGCCTGTGTGTGTGTGCCTCGAAGTCAGAGTTATGAGGAAA
This sequence comes from Giraffa tippelskirchi, assembly GCF_054371585.1. Taxonomy (NCBI): domain Eukaryota; kingdom Metazoa; phylum Chordata; class Mammalia; order Artiodactyla; family Giraffidae; genus Giraffa; species Giraffa tippelskirchi. The sequence continues at coordinate 56,842,086 of NC_137285.1, forward strand.
CTTCCTTATTAGGAACAAACCAAAATCCCAGGATTCCCAGAGACAAAGGAGAATATGCAACAAGGCATACTGCCTTAGCAGATATTTAAGACAACATGAAGGAAACAAAAGATACTGTTTATACATGACATGGAATCCCACACACAACCAAGAGAGCAGCCAAATCAACACCAGGATCTGTGGAGTTTGGTCCTGGATCCGGGCTTCAGGTTCTGCGAGACAAACCTAGGGGGTGGGGCGCAGAGGGATCTCCAGGCTGCACCTCAGTTCCTGCCTCTGGAGTTGGTATCTATGTATCTTCTTGTACCGTGGTCCTCACACTGGCCAACCCTAGCCAAGCATGTGGCGGGGTGTGGCCATATAAACAACACACAGTCCGTGGACAAATCACAAAGCTAGTGGGTCAGAATCATTAAGAATGAGTCATTTAATAATCATTCAAAGTTGATTTTTGTAAATACTCCAAGTGATTCCTAATCACAGTAAAGAATGAAAACTACTACTTCGGTGTCAATCCTAACGTTAGGCAGGAATTGAGGGGACAGAGTTAAAGATTCTGGAACTCAGCACCAAGTCACCCTTCTTGATCTTCTCACGGTGACTTAGTGCCACCTTTTCGTTAAGACATAGTCTCCATCTTGTATCTTAGTTCACATAATTGGGATGCTGTCTTAGTTCTCCTTGACTCCCTGCCTACAAGCTACCTAAAACTATGGTACCCTTCAGAAGATCATTTCTGTGGCTCCCTAGTTGGAAGTCCATTCTTGAAATGTTTTGTAGCTGAAATCCCCCTTTCTGATGAATTGGCCTGCCCGCCCTACATGAAACTGAGAATCATCGCCCCTGAGTTACCCTTTACCATCTGGCACTCACATATGAGAACTGTCAGTTGCCTGGTGTTTTGCTGCTTCCCCCGAATCAAGGCTACCACCTATTGCTTATAACCAGAGGCTCCAGATACCATAATCTGGACCATTTTTTCTTTTCACCTGGCTTTGGCCTCCAGGAGCATCATAGCACTAATGGATGGGTTGAGCTTTGTCTCTTTCCTCATGCTATTACAGTTATCTGGACCTGTGGTGTTGGAGAAGACTCTTGAGAGTCCCTTGGACTCCAAGGAGATCCAACCAGTCCATCCTGAAGGATATCAGTCCTGGGTGTTCATTGGAAGGACTGATGTTGAAGCTGAAGCTCCAATACTTTGGCCACCTGATGCAAAGAACTGACTCATTTGATAAGACCCTGATGCTGGGAAAGACTGAAGGCAGGAGGAAAAGGGGACAACAGAGAATGAGATGGTAGGATGGCATCACTGACTCAATGGACATGAGTTTGAGCAAGCTTCAGGAGTTGGTGATGGACAGGAAAGCCTGGTGTGCTGCAGTCCATGGGGTCAAAAAGAGTCAGACATGACTGAGCAACTGAACTGAATCGGACCATGTCTAGTCACACCTTGAAATTAGGCTAAGACATTTTCTAAGGGAACTTTCTGCTAAAAAATTCTACAGTGCTTTGACTTGTGTGTGTGTGTGTGTGTGTGCATGTTAGTCACTCAGTTGTGTCCGATTCTTTGTGACCCCATGGACTGTAGCCCACCAGGCTCCTCTGTCCATGGAATTCTCCAGGCAAGAAAACTAGAGTGGGTTGCCATTTCCTTCTCCTGTGCTTTGACTTAAGGACTTTGAAAACACATGAAGATGTGAAGCAGGAAAGACATTTATGAATGAGTGGATTTCTGAAGTTTTCCCACATGGATTGGAGAGACAAGGCTACTGGAAATGGAAAGATGAACAAAGAGACGGATAAGCCCTGCAAGTTGGAACCTCGGAGACTCAGGTTAGAGAGTTAAAAGTAGGGTGACCAACTGTCCCAGTTTTCTGGGACTGAGAGGTTCCTGGAATGGGACTTTCAGGGCTCAAATTGGAAAATTTCCTGACATACTTGATGAACTGGCCACCTTAGAACCTGAAATTATTTGGAGCTGTACTGAATCAAAGATTCAGAATATGAAAGAATTGGACCAAAAAGGAAAGGATATTAGATTTTCTATCATATATATGAGAAAATATGTAAAGATCAGAATTCATTCATAAAACACCTTCTCTGTGTCAGACACTGTACATACATATATTGTCTCTTTCAGTCCTCACAGCTATCTTATGGAGCAGTTACAGGCTTCATTTTACAGATGAGCAAACAGAAGCACAGATAAGTAAGCTCACAAAACTAGCAAAGTGTAAAGCCAAGCTACAAACCCAGGCAATTTGGTTTTATCCATTTAATGGCCTCAGTTCTCTACTACAATGCATATAGATTGCAAGAATATTAAAGTTACAGGAAATCATAACTACTGCTTCTTAACCTAACATACTCATTTAATTAATGGTAAAGTAGTGAGAATTGAACCATAAGGAAGGTTGAGTGCTGAAAAACTGATGATTTTAAACTGTGGTGTTGGAGAAGACTCTTGAGAGCCCCTTGGACAGTATGGAGATTAAGCCAGTCAATCCTAAAGGAAATCAATCCTGAATATTCATTAGAAGGACTGATGCTGGAGCTGAAGCTCTAATACTTTGGCCACCTGATGCAAAGAGCCGACTCATTGGAAAAGACCTTGATGCTGGGAAAGATTGAAGGCAGGAGAAGGGGGTAGCGGAATATGAGATGTTTGGATAGCATCAGTGAACATGAATTTGAGCCAACTCTGGGAGATAGTGAAGGACAGGGAAGCCTGGAATGCTGCAGTCCACAGGGTCTCCAAGAGTTGGACACGACTTAGTAACTAAATAGCAACAAACTAAAGATCAGAGGATTATGAGAGATTTAAAAAGATAGTGTGCATATCTGAAAAAAAATACAGGATAAGAGACATAATCTGGGCTTGATCCATACCTCTGCCTCTGATTAACTGTGTCATTTGTACAGATAACTCAATTTTTCTAAAGTTCAATTCCTTCATCTGTGTAATTAGAATAGTAATATCTACTTATCAGGGAGATTTCAGGATTAAATAAGACAATGGATACAAAGCATTGAGGAGAGCTCCTTGCATAAAAAATAGATCCATAGATAAAACTGCTACTAGATTTATTGTTAGTAGTAGTAGTAGCCAGTACAGCAGAGTAGTTACTACTAATATCTACTGTTACTACCACTACTACCTAGTAGTTACTACTACTATGATTACACCTTCTATTATATCATCATCATAATTATCATCATGCCAGATCACACAGCTGTCAATTACAGAAACATATTTAAAATCTGGTTGCCTAACTTAACATGATGACATACGTTCTTCCTTATAGAAACAACATTAAAATCCAACCTGAGAAAGCATTCAATAAAAATCCCTGGCATCCAAAAGATTATTCAGAACGTGGCCATAAAGTTGCAGATAAAGGCATACAATAATGTAAATGGCATAGGGCACAAAGAAGCAAACACAATGCCATGAAATCTTGGGCACTGATGATATTTCTTTAGAATATTCTCCAAGGAAAATGTGGGTCAAGTGCACATATTAGGTTTGGGTTTATTTTTTATTTCATTAGGGTTCTGTATGTGTACTGTGAACACATTGAAGACTGTCAGTCCTTCTGGATTTTGTAGCAAAGATTTAAGAGTGTAATGACACAGGGCCCATGAGCTAACTCAGTAGAAGTCTAATTTTATGGAGAGACATTTCTGTCAAAATCAACAAAATAACAGACCTAAAGGAATTTCAGCTCTGTGAGGGGATTTCAGCTTAGAAAGAAGCCATCTCTCTCCCTCCTCCATTTGACACAGTGAAATGTTATTAGCACATGTTCAAATGTATAAACATTTCTAAATAGAGATACATGGTAGAACAGTTTGTAACACTCTCTTTGTCATACACAAACCATTCCACATAATCATTTTTATTACACAAGAAACATATGTTATTAGTGTGAAAATTTTACAAAATTAACTAATTAAAATAAGAAAATGAAAATCATCCCTAAATCCCACAATCTGAGATAATGATTTGTAATACTTCGTTGTTTATACTTTCTTTTTCTAAGCAAATAAAACTCCATATGGAAGTAAATATACACATTTTAAATGTATCAAACTATAGTCCTTTTCCCCACAGCAACATATAATAAATACATTCTCATATACAGTACATAGAATAATTATACTCCATACCATGGTTTTAAATAGCTGCCTGACAATCCATATGTTAATACACCATAAGTCACTTGTCAATCTGTTGTTCAAAAATAGTCAGGTTGTTTACAATTTCTTGCAGTTACAACACTTTTATAAACATCCTCGTTTACATACTTTGGCACACTTGTCTAAGTATTTCCTTAGATATAAAAAAATTCCTAGAAATGGAATTTCCAAATCAGATAGTGCACATTTTTAAGAGTTTTTAACACATAGTTTGTATTAAGTACTATGCATGGATTTGTACTATGTGTACATAAATATTGATATATTTCTCTACAGAGCCAATAATCTGATTTGCACTTCAGCAGTGGGTGTAAGCAAGCTTGCCCCACCGCCCTTTACATCTGAGTGAGCTGCTGCTTGCCTGCGGCTTGCCTGGCTTCCAACAGAAAAAGTCTATGAAAACATTCTCATCAGTGCTACCTTTGTGACACAAGAGTAATACAGGAGACAACACCCAGCTGCTGGCAGGCCTTTCTGCCCCACCTGATGGCTAACAGCTGCTGGCAACACCCATGTCTAGCGTGAAGTCACAGGCTATCAAAGGAAAACATCAGCCAAATATAACAAGTCAGTTGAGAGCTGCTGGATACTACCCGAGAGAAAAGTCTCAGTTTTTAAATGCCTATCTGTTTGCCTTAATAAATAGGACTGCGGGAAAAAGGTCTAGCTACATTTGGCAAGAAAGAATATTTTTTCCTCTAAAAGCACTGAAAAAAAAAAAGGAGAGAGAGGAGGGGAATGATTTTGCAAATCACTGCAGATTTCCAAAATCTGCTACAAATTCCCTGGCCAATTACAGTAGACTATTAGAAGACTCAAAGGACAAAAAACAAACAAATAAACAAAATCCAATTTTCTCCTTTGCCTGGGTAATAATTTCAATTGTTTCCTACCAGAAGATTCAAAAACTATAACCTGGATAACTCTGGAGATGTAAGCTGCCGCTGCTGCTGCTGCTAAGTCGCTTCAGTCGTGTCCGACTCTGTGCGATCCCACAGACAGCAGCCCACCAGCCTCCCCCGTCCCTGGGATTCTCCAGGCAAGAATACTGGAGTGGGTTGCCATTTCCTTCTCCAATGCATGCAAGTGAAGAGTGAAAGTGAAGTTGCTCAGTCGTGTCCGACTCTTAGCAACCCCATGGACTGCAGCCCACCAGGCTCCTCCATCCATGGGATTTTCCAGGCAAGAGTACTGGAGTGGGTTGCCATTGTCTTCTCCGAGATGTAAGCTAGGGCAATGCAATAGAATGAGATAGAATGCCTCTTCCTCAGGTTGCCTGCTTTGCATAAAAGGGAGCTACTGCCTGCATGTAACTGGGCTGCTCTATCCTCTCTTGGAGCTCTTCAAGTAGAAAGACAAGATTCAGTGAAGTCAGTGCTGGGGGAACTGCATATGTATCTACATCATGGGCAAGGATGCAGGCTGGAAGGAGGCTGAAGGGCAATATACACACTCAGGGCAAACTAATAAGTAAGCAAACTATTGTTCTCTACATCATAGGCCATGACAGAGGAGTTTCTTAATTATTTTACAAATGGTTGCCTGGCTCAATAGTAACTCATTTAATTCTATGACAAATTATACCCATTTTCCAATGGGGAAACAGAGGCATGCAGAGGTGAACGATTTTGCCCGACATAATACAGTTAATAAGTGGAAGAACTAAGACTCAGACCCAGGGAACCTGACTCTAAAACTCTACACTCTTAGCCACATGGGCACACCATCTCTCAGGGTACAGTTATAGAGACAGAGTGGGACTGAAGGCCTGAAGGCTAAGGTTTATGTCCCAGAGCCACCTTCTATTAGCAGCTATAAGTGAACAAAAGGCATTTAATTTCTCAAAGCCTCAGGTTCCTAAAATAAACATATATTTATTTAGGATATATAAACATAAGAGTATTCAGAAACCTAACATAGGAGCACCTTGATATACAAAGCAAATATTAACATACATAAAAGGAGAAATTGACAGTAACACAGTCATAGAAAGAGACTATAATACTCCACTTACATCAAAGGACAGATCATCCAGACAGAAAATCAATAAGGAAACACTGGTCTTAAATGACACATTAGACCAGATGGACTAAATATTTATATAGGATTCTACCTGAAAGCAGCAGAATACACATTCTTTTCAAGCGCATATGAACCAGTCTCCAGGGTAGGCCACATACTGGCCATTCAGCAAACCTCAGGAAATTTAAGAAAATTTATATTGAGTGTCTTTTCTGACCACAATGCTATGAGACTAGAAATCAACATAAGAAAAAAATGATAAAAAACACAAACATGTGGGGACTAAACAGTGTGCTATTATACAACCAAGGAAGAAATCAAAGGGGAAATAAGTGAAACCCAGACACTGGCTCTGTCCTTGTTCTCCTTCTTCAACCCACATCCCATGCCTACCTAGATGCAGGGTCAACACTGCTCTCAGTTCCCCATCCCATCTGGCTTCTACTGAATTGGAATCTTCTTTTTAACTCACTATCCAAATGATTTTCATTCACACCAAAATGTAATCATGATTCCCCTAAAGATCCTCTGATATAAAAACATAGGAACTATCTTTGTATAGTAATGAAGGTGGTTACATGTACAAGCATTCAGTTATAAGATAAACAGATACTAAGGATGTAGTGTACAAAGCAATTGTACTATTAACACTGCTATCTGTTATATATGAGTTTTTAAGATAGTAAATCCTCAGCATTCACACTGCAAGAAAATTTTTCTTTCCTTTCTTTAATTTTGTACTTGTATGAGGTGATGGACATTCACTAAACTTATTGTGATAATCATTTATTAATGTATGTAAGTAAAATCATCATGATATATGACTTAAACTTACACAGAGCTGTATGTCAATTGCATCTCAATAAAATTGGAGGAAAAATAAAAACAAATACAAACATTGGAATGATAAATTTTGTTTTTCTGAACCTTCTCTAAGAGATACAGAAGAGGAAGGGAAATACATTGCATACTGCAGCAGAAACTACTTTAAAATTCCCCACAAATTTCTACATTGTTCCTTTAGCTCCATATTGTTAAGTCAGGAAAGGTGCTTCCAATGTCATTTCCTTCATTCAGTTCCCAGAATTGATAACTGAATTTTTTGATAACTGAAAATTTCTAAATTTTCACTTGGCATCTATAAAATATTTAAGATCTCATCTCTCTATCTTATATGTTGTAAATAACTTATTTATTTATAAATAAGTTAACAAGTATGCTCCAATCAGATGACAGATGTGAAAGTACCTCAAAAAAGGAAGTGATCCATTAATAGAAAGTATTATTAATATTCCCCTGAAAGATGGTACAAGTTGAATAACTTAAAATATTGACTCATCTAAATGTATGATTGACATATGCACATTAAGTAATCACAGGGAAAATTTCTACACACTGATGGCTGATGCCAGGTTAACACTTTCCCACAAACCATGCCTTGGCATGGTTATAGTAAAGATAATACAGAGTGTGGAAGACAAATTTCCAAATCTGACTTCAAGCAACTCTCTTATAAATGCAAACAGCCTTTTTCCACCCAGTTTATTATTCAATCTTATTTATCTTTCTTCTACCATCTTACTTTATAAAAATCTCAAATGTATATTCTATACCCACTGTCTCCAGTTTTCCACTCAACATCCACTTCCTTCTTTTTACCATCCACTACCTGCTTTGTCAACTCATTCATGAAGATACAGCTAGGTTTTGGAAAATTCCTCTATACCATAGAGCTCATATATGAACGAAACTTGATAGAAGTCTTCTAAAATTTGACATGAGTCCTAATAGTGCCATGACATTATAAGGAACAAGTTATAAAATTGAACACAGTTTTTGACATTTAAAATTTTTATATTTCTCAGATTTTGTTAATTCATACATTCTCACAATTTCCTGTTTGTAATAAATATTTACTTTTTATACGTTTGTGTTTGTAATCCTGTGGAAAGATTTTTAAGGAGGGTTTCCCAAAATTGTAGAAGCTTCAGACCTGCCCAAACTTGTATCCTATTAATTATACACTAGCTCTTCTATGTTAGGAATACAGACTATCAAGTCAAGTGCTTTGCTGGATAATAAAAATGAGGTATCATTTTTCAGATCTCACTAAATGACAGTAATTCCTCTCATTTATCCCATTTTCCTGACCCCCACCACCACCATTTTTCTGTCTATGAATATATTTACAACTGTGCTTCATGCTGAGAACATAAGATAAATAGATAATATCTCTTCCCCAAATAGATTTGAGCCTACTGAGGAAAAATATATGCATGCTAACAATTATACAGTAGCTTTTCAACTGCTCTAAAGGAGTTAAGTGAAAGCCGCTCAGTCGTGTCCGACTCCTTGCGATCCCATGGAATTCTCCAGGCCAGATTACTGGAGTGGGTAGCCTTTCCCTTCTCCAGGGGATCTTCCCAGCCCAAGGATCGAACCCAGGTCTCCTACATTGCAGGCGGATTCTTCACCAGCTGAACCACAAGGGAAGCCCAAAGGAGTTCACAGCAGAGCAAAGAACAGGGAGAGACTGACTCAGTGTTGGAATTCAGAAGAAATGTCAAAATAAAGGTAATAGCTGGACTGGGCATGGACGAGTGAAAGGAAGGATGTCTGGAGAAGAGGAGACAGCATCCCCAGGGGGGCGAAATGACAGGTTAACATATGTAAGCAGAGCATTAAAGTCATTCTGAAGGACACAGTCAGATATGCCATGGCACACAGACATCAAAGGAACAGAGAAACACAAGCCACTAAGAGAAGCATCACTAGCTTCTCGGGAGAATTAACAAATGGTAAGTTTATACATGACTTCCTCTATGATACCAAACATTTATCAAGCTTGAAAATTTGCCAGCTCAAGCTCAGGTATCAGAGAAGACCAACCACTGAACCTTCCAACGTTCGTTAGCTGAGTCACCCAGGACAACTGAACCATTTCTCAAAGCCTCGGTTTCTTCATCTGCAAAGAGATCATATTAGGACTTAGATCAAAAACTTCTCATGAGGATTAAACTAGTTATGCGGGGTGTAAAGTAGTGCTGAGCAAATGTTACCTGTTACTGTGATTTGAGAATAACACATTCAGGTTTTTCTAGCATTAAAGAAAGTTGTAAACCTGGCGAGAGTCAGCACCTGTCAGCAAAACAATCAAGCTGGAAACAGGAACATTCCTGCACATAGCCAGAGCATTCTAAAGAATTTCAGAAATTCCAGAAATTCTACGACCTTCCTTAAAGCACTGACTAATTTAAACAAACAGCCAAAACACTCCACAACAGAAATATACACACAGGGGAGAAAGGCCAAAAAACCAATCCCAGTGAAAAACTGCCCTCTGCGAGGAAGTAAGCACTTGACTTCATAGGCTGCGAGACATGATTCAGAATATATGTCTGGACAAGTCAAGATCTCATTGCTTTTTTTCATACTCCTTGGATCCACCCCTTTTTAGACGATTTCACCTGAAGCAATAGTTTGATGGATTCCAGTCTTCATAGAATTAACTGCTTGTTTAATGGTAAATGTGTGCATTTTTAAGAATGAACATCCAACTCCTGGATTTAATCAAAGAAAAACTATAGAGCAGTGAACTGTGTGATGTTTTAGTCCAGAAGGTCCTTAAATCTGTCACTTTAGAATTAAAAGGTAAATATTCAGCCCTAAGGACACTGGGAAAGGGTAACCAATACATTTACCTTCTCACAATTAAGCCAACCTCTTGGATTTAGTAACTGAAACTCTTCATGTTTGCCTATAGCTCCTCCCAGCAAATGTGGCTATAATCAACAGTCTATAAATATTGATTGATTTCATTTGGTTCAGCTTATAGGACTCTGATACGATAATAGATTCTTAATCTAGAACCTCTGGCTTTCCAGGTGGCACAGTGGTAAAGAATCTGCCTGCCAATACAGGAGACGCAAAAGATGGGGTTCGATTCCTGGGTCGGGAAGATCCCCTGAAGCAGGAAATGTCAACCTGCTATTCTTGCCTGGAAAACCCCATGGACAGAGGAGCCTGACGGGCTACAGTCCACGGGGTCAAAAGAGTGAGACACGACGGAAAGCACACGCATGCAACCTAGAACCTCAGCCGATCCCACGCACTCAGCCAGATTTGGGGTGTGCCTACAGAATCTCATGTTTACCTCACTAGAGAAAGTTGGGTCTAGTGGTATTAATATTTAAAGCCAGCAATTTCCAACTTGCCCATATCTTGTCACTTAGACAAAGGGATAATATTCATACACTACAATAAACAGATTAGGCAGTGTGGTCCAAAAGGACCTAGCTGAGGGAGGAGAAGAAAGTGAGAATGAGGAGTTCGGGGACCCTAAGTCATGCCATACCAGCCTGCACTGTGAGTCTGTGGTCCAAGAACCCATCACAGCATCTGCCAGGGAGATGCTGCCTTAAAGAGCGTGGATGTTTCAAATATTCTCTTGACAAAACAAGTAAGATTCTGAGGCTCTTGTCGTACCGTTAATCTTTATGCAATGAAATAGGAGACTTGTGTGTGTGTGTGTGTGTGTGTGTGTGGGCATGTGTTAGTCGCTCAGTGGTGTCCGACTATTTGCGACCCCATGAACAGTAGCCCACCAGGCTCCTGTATCCATAGAATTCTCCAGGCAAGAATGCTGGAGTGGGTAGCCATTCCCTTCTCCAGGGGACTTTCCCAACCCAGGGATCGAACCTGGGTCTCCTGCACTGCAGGCACATTCTTTATCAACCAAGCCACCAGGGAAGCCCAGGAGACTAGAGTCACTACTATTTATCAAAAGGTAATACTTTTATATATCTAATTATGTTTCATCCATTGTTTAAATAATGTTGGCTGCTATGACAACATTTCACAAACAAATCAGTCACTTAGAGACTTATTTCCATCTCTTAATTCTCTAAGGGCTTGGCATGAATGTAGTGGAAATCACAGAGGTTTTAGAGTGAAAAAGTCCTCCTCACAAATATTCACTGTGTGCACATATGGCCAAAGACAGATCCCACACCCTTTGTGAGCCTTGGTTGTCCACATTAATTGGGAATAATGCTTACTTCAAAATATAGTTATGATTTTAACTTTGAAAAGCTGGTACCCCAGAGGAATAGATATTTATTAAATATTAGCTCACATCCTCTCCACAGAAGAGAATTACTATTCTGAGCTATTAAATTCCCCATATCTATTGTCTTATGTTACTCCTTTTTCCTGCATTGCGTTATCCTCCTGGCCTAGCTTTTTACTCCTATATAGTCTGCTGCCTCCCTCCTTATCGGGCTCTTACCTTTTTCTCTCTCAAAACTGGAACAAGGAGGGAGGAAAGGGTATATGAGGGAACAAACAGGAAATATGGCCATTTAATTCAATTCAGCTCCCTGCTCTTCTAAGACTGAATCATTTCAAGTAATAATTAAAAAAAAAAATCATCTTCATCGAGCAATTACTATGTTCAAGTCCTGTGATGTTTGACTTCTCAAGCTCTATCAATACCCTTTATATCGGTTGCTGTCAATATTTACATGACCTTACACACCACAAAAAACCAACACACACACACACACACACACACACCAGGAAGAACTGTTCATGGAAGTTTGAGTCTTATTATAGGAAAGGGGCCTACATGTAGGTGCTCAAGTAATATTTGCTTACCATAGTATTTAAATACTCACCAATACAAACACCTGATTATGCAAATTTGATCTATGGCAGGGATATACAAATCAGACATAATCTATCACTCCAGACCTAAAAACAATCAAGGTAAGTCTAAAATAAACTTGAAACTCCCCAGGGGCTCAGCAGTAAAGAATCTCCCTGCAGCGCACGTGCCGCAGGAGACGCGGGTTCAATCCCTGGGTTGGGGAGATCCCCTGCAGGAGAGCATGCATCCCACTCCAATGTTCTTGCTTGGAGAAGTCCATTGACAGAGGACCCTGGTGGGCTACAGTCGAAAGGGTCACAAAGAATCGAACACGACTGAAGCAACTTAGCACGCACAAACATAAAACAAACTTAAAAGAAAGATAACAGATAATGTAACTCCTGTTATACTTTTGTTTCGTTATCATCAATGATACAAAAAACAGGGAGTGCATTTAAAGTGGGAAGGCAATGGCATCCCACTCCAGTACTCTTGCCTGGAAAATCCCATGGAAGGAGGAGCCTGGTAGGCTTCAGTCCATGGGCTCGCGAAGAGTCAGACACGACTGAATGACTTCACTTTCACTTTTCATTTAACTGTATTGGAGAAGGAAATGGAAACCCACTCCAGTGTTCTTGCCTAGTCAATCCCAGGGACGGAGGATCCCGATAGGCTGCCGTCTCTGGGGTCGCACAGAGTCGGACACGACTGAAGCAACTTAGCAGCAGCAGCAGCAATGGCACTTTTCTGGTGGTGCATTGGTTAAGAATCGAATCCGTCTTCCGATGCAGGGAACAAGGGTTTGACCCCTGCTCAGGGAAGATTCCACATGCCATGGGGCAACTAAGCCCATGTACTGCAGATGCTGAGCCCACATGCCCTAGAGCCCATGCTCTGAAACAAGAGAAACCGCTGCAGTGGGAAGCCCCCATACCGTAACTAGAGAGTAGCCCCCCACTCACCGCAACCAGAAAAATTTTCATGTGCTGTAGCGAAGGCCTAGCACAGTCAAAAATAAAGTGGGCAAATTTTCTCTGAGTTCTCCTAATCACTAAAAAAAGGAGAAAGAAAAACTTCCATGACAATGTGGTAGAGATAGAAATAACTGACATACCAAAAAAATTTCCAAGATGGGATGATTTCTACAAAGCATTTGCAGGCTGGGAAACATCTTCAACCACTTTCTGAAATGCTTACTCTAGCAATTCAGCTGCACTGACCTTAGCTGAAAAGAGCAGGCAGCATACCATCTTAGCAAACTTCTAAACAAAAATGTCAAAGTGGTCGAAAAGGCAATAATACTAACCATCTGAAACTGCCACTGATAAAAAGCAAGTGTGTAAGCTGGAGAGGGTATGAGTCATTTTTATAGTTATCTCAATAACAGCTCTGTCCAAAGGCACCACTTGTAACTCTTAAAATAATAATTACTGTTGTTATTCCTTGTGATGCAACCACTCATGGGATTCTAGACATACTGAGACATGTGAGAAAATGGTTTCTGAAGGGGTAGGGTCCACAGTGCTGAAAGATAAATTGTGTGTGTGCATGCTCAGTCATTAAGTCCTGTCCAACTCTGGGCGACCCCATGGACTGTAGCCCGCCAGGCTCCTGTGTCCATGGGATTTCCCAGGCAAGAATACTGGAGTGGGTTGCCATTTCCTTCTCCAGGGGATCTTCCTGACCCAGAGATTGAACCATGTCTCCTGCATTGGCAGGTGGGTTCTTTACTGAGGCATATTTAAAATTTTAAGAGTTTATTTGAGCAAATATTGATTTGAATCAGCCAGCATCCAATACAGCAGATAAAAAAGAGCTCAGTGGAGCTGTACAAAATGGAAAACTTTTAGACAGAAGAGAGCAGGTATCATAAGGACACAGTACTAAGCAAAAAGCAGATTGGTTCTTCCAAAGTTTCTTTCCTTTAGGGGATAGCAGGGGTCTGTCAGGCAGATTTTCTAACTAGTGCTGATCAGGTGATTCCTGACTGACTGGTTTAGCAGTCTGTTTCTGAGAGAGCAGAAGTTGTAATTAAATTGTCTTAATTTGGTGTTGCAGAGCTTAGCATAAGCGAATCCATTCTGGACCTGTAGTATTACTTTAAACACCAACTGTATTGATAAACTTTCAATAAATTTGCCTACAAGATGGGAGGCACTCTGTAAGTGTGTAATAGTAACAAGGCCCACAAGGCAAGAAGCTTAGCACTGTCAAGATTCCAATTTTATTCTCTTGCTGAGAAAAAAATGAAATTAGGTGGATTTACTGTCATTTCAGCGGCAAAAAGTAATCATATGCACGTAGATCATAAAATTATACTCTATCTCTATATAATATATATATCTATACTGCTCTCTCTCCAAAATCTCTGTAATAGAAATTTCTGATTCATTTATATTTTTATGGTAATAATATGTAATATAATTCTGCAAGAGTATTATTTTACTAAGACAAATACTCTTAGATGGGGCAGGATAGTTGCAAGATAGCGGAAACCAATAACGTCAAATTCAGTGTGAAAACTGCCCCCTGGACTAGGGCAGCCAAGTGGCCCTGGATGAAAAGAGAAGAGGCAAACAGGAAACAGGAGAAAGAATGGTAGCAAGAAATACTGAAGACAGAGCCTTCTAGGCAAATTTTCCCTTATAAAAAATATTTGATCATGGAGGATGTTAGGAAACAAAGAAAATACGTTTAAAATGAAAATTGACAACTCATCAATTTGAAAAGCAGAGGCCCACAATGATTAAAAGAGAGAATGGAAAACAGAAGCAAAGACAAGTGTTAGAGTTGCCTGGTTTTCACTCTAGGTCCCTCAGTCAGTTAGAACAGGAAAAGCTCCTGTATTCCCATTGCTTTTCACCAAAGGACCAACAGAAGACAAAGCCCTAAAAATACAACAGTCATCAGAATTATCAGCAAAATGGCCAGGAACTCAAGGGAGAAGAGATAGGAGAGAAGTATTGGTAGGAGGAAGAAGTGATATTCTTTCTGAAAATATTTTGACAAGTTTTATGTTCCAAAAAGTAGAAACAGTAAGAGGCTTGGAAGGAGGATGGATGACGACAAAGTAACAACGTTTCTGAGGGAAACAGAGGAAGGGAGCCCATTCTACACACATGCTTCTCTGTAGCTGAAGCATTTGCTTGAATTTTTGCCCATTGCTGCCATCAAGTCATCATTGCCATAGCAACGGTAGCAACAGAATACTTACTATGTCCTACTGTACCTCACTAAACACTGCATACAGATAATTTTACTTTGTTCTTCAAGCTCCTTCATGAATAATATCTTATTGTTATTATTTCTATCTTTACAGATGAAGAAGTCAAGTCCTAGAAAGTTACAGATAATATTTACATCTTCACATTGCCTGTTCAGATATGAAAAGACTCTGTACCCACACATTCAAACTCTTAAAGATTAAAATTAACCTCAATCCTCCCCAATTTTAGTTCACATTTAAATACATTACTAAATGATCACCATCATAAATCTAGTAGCCATCTGTTCCCATGTGAGATTATTACAGTATTATTGATTATATTTATTATGCTGCATATTACATCCTCATGACTTACTTATCTAAGAATTGGATGTTTGTACTTCTTAATCCCCTTCACTTATGTCACCCAACACCTCACTCCTTTCCCTCTGGCAACCATTTGTTTGTTCTCTGTATCTATGAGTGTGTTTTTGCTCTGTTTGCTTATTCCTTTGTTTTGTTTTTTTTAACAAAACATATAAGTAAGATTATAAATAATTTGTCTTTCTCACTTTGACTTATTTTACTTAGCATAAGAAACTCTAGATCCATCCATATTGTTATAAATGGCAATTTCATTCTATTTTATTTCTGAGTGTGTGTGTGTGTATACATATATATATATACGTACGTCTTCTCATCTTACTTACCCATTTTTCTATCAATGAACATAGTTTGCTTCCATATCTTGGCTACTGTAATATTGCTGCAATAAACACAGAGATGCATATATGTTTTTTAACTAGTGTTTTTGTTTTCCTTGGATAAATACCCAGGAGTGGAATTGCTGGATCATATGGTAATTCTGCTTCCCTGGTGGTTCAGTGGTAAAGACCATCTACCAATGCAGGAGATGCAGGTTTAATCTCTGGGTTGGGAAATACCCTGGAGAAGGAAATGGCAACCTACTCCAGTATTTTTGCCTGGGAAATCCAGTGGACAGAGGAGCCTAGCAGGCTATAGTCAGGAGGTTGCAAAAGAGTCAAACACAATTGAGCAACCAAACAACAACAGCATGGTAGTTCTATATTTAAATTTTTGAGGAACCTTCATACTGTTTTCCGTAGTGGCACCAACTCACTTTCCCACTAACAGTACACGAAGAGTTTCTTTTTCTTCACATCCTCACCGACATTGGTTATTTCTTGTCTTTTTGATGAAAGCCATTCTGACAGAAGTGATGTGATAACTCATTGTTTTGTATTTCCCTGATGATTAGTACTGTTGAGCACCTTTTCATGCATCTGTTGGTCATCTCGATGACTTCTCTGGAAAATTGTTGACTCAGTCCTCTGCCCATTTTTCAGTCAGATTGTTCACTTATGAGTTCTTTATATATTTTTAATGTTTAGCCTGGATATATCTTCTGCAAATATATTCTCCCATTCGGTAGGTTTGTTTTTCATTTCATTGATGGTTTCCTCCATTGTGAAAAACGGCACCACATTTCTTGATTAGTCTGGCTAAAAGTTTATCAATTTTATCTTTCCGAAGAACCAGCTCTGAATTTTATTGCTCTTTTCTGGTGTATTTCAGTCTTTATCATTTATTTCTACTGTGATCTTCATAATTTCTTTCCTTCTATAATTTTGGGCTTTTTATATTTTTTCTATTCCTTTAAGTATAAGGTTAGATTGTATATTTGAGATCTTTCTTGTTTCCTGATGTAGGCCTATATTGCTATAAACCTCCTTCTTAGAACTGCTTCTGCTGCATCCCATATATTTTGGAATGCTGTGCTTCCACTTTCATTTGTCTCAAGGTGTATTTTGATTTCCAGTTTGATCACTAAAATGATCCATTGGTTTTTAGTAGCGTGTGTTTAGACTCCGCATGTGGGTTTTTTTCTTGCAGTTGATTTTTAGCATCAAATTACTGTGGTCAGAAAAGATGCTTGATATTTCAATCTTTTAAATTTATTAAGACTTGTTTTGTGACCTTGGATGTGATATACCCTGGAGAATGTTCCATGTGTACTTGAAAAGAATGTGTATGCTATTGCTTTTGGATGAAATGTTCTATATACATCTATCATGTCAGTCTGGTGTAGTGTGTTGTTTCAGGCCAATGTCACCTACTGATTTTCTGCCTCGATGATCTATCTGTTTATGTAAGCGGGGTGTTAAAATCTACTATTATTGTGTGTTACTGTCAATTTCTCCCTTTATGTCTGTTAATATTTGATTTATGCACTTAGGTGCTCCTGTGTTGAGTATATATGCAGTTAACTGTTAACTATTCTTATTGGATTGATGCCTTTATCATTCAGTAATGCCCTTCTTTGTTTCTTATTACAGTGCTCATCTATTGCATCGGTTTTGTCTGATTTAAGTACTGCTACTCCAGCTTTCTGTTTCCATTTGCATGGATTACCTTTTTGAATTCTCTCACTTCCAGTCTGTGTGTGACTTTAGATCTGAAGTGTCTTACAGACAGCATTATACATGGGTGTTGTGCTTTTATCCCCATTCAGCCACCCTTTTCTTTTGACTGGAACATTTAATTCATTTCTTTAAAGTAGTTATTGATAGGGATGATCTTATTGCCATTTTGTGGATTGTTTTCTGGTTGTTTTTACAGTTCTTCTCTGTTCTATTCTTGTTCTTTAGTACTCGTCCCTTGTGATTTGATAACTATCTTTAGTGTTATGCTTAGATTCCTTTCTTATTGTTTGCATATATAAGTTTTGGGGTTTTGGTTATCATGAAGTTCTTATAAAACAACCTATGTATATAAGTGACTATTTTAAGTTGATGATCTCCTAAATTGAAATGCATTCTAAAAGCCTTTTTCATTCTACTCACGTTTTGGACATCCTTTTTTTTACATCTTTTTATTTTGTGTATCCTTTAACTACCTATTATAGATATAGTTGATTTTCCTACTTTTGCCTTTTAATCTTCCTATTAATTTAAGCAATTAATCCACTACTTTTACTATATATTTACCTTTATCATTGAGAATTTTTCCTTTTATAATTTTCTTATTTCTAGTTGTGTCCCTTCTTTTTCACTTAGAAAAGTCCTTTTAACAGTTCTTTAAAAACTGGTGGTGCTGAATGAACTCTTTTAACTTTTGCTTATCTGTAAATTTATTTCTCTCTCCTTCAATTCTAAATGATAACCTTGTCAGGTTGAGTATCTTTTGTCTTTTCAGTCTTTTGAATATATCATGCCACTCCTTTCTGGCCTGCGAAGTTTCTACTGAAAAGTCAGTGATGGTCTTATGGAAGTTCTCTTGTACATAACTAGTTGCTTTTCTCTTGCTCCTCTTAAGATTCTCTTTAACTTTTGACATCCTAATTAGAATGTGTCCTGGTGTGAACTTCCTTGAGTTCATCTTCTTTGGGACTTTCTGTGCTTTCTGGACCTGGATATCTGTTTTACTCTCCATGTTAGGGAATTTTTTAGCTGTTATTTTTTCAAATAATTTCTTAGCCCTTTTCAATCTCTTTTCCTTCAGGGACTCCTATAATGGGAATGTTAGTACACTTGATGTTGTCCCAGAGGCCCCTTAAACTATCCACATTTTGTGAAATTCTTTTTCCTTTACTCTGCTCACAATGGGTGATTTTACTGTCTCTTCCAGATCACTGATTTGATCTTCCATATCACTTAATCTACCGTTGACTTCCTCTAGTCTATTTTTCATTTCAGTTATCATATTCTTCAGCTCTGACTGGTTCTTTTTTTATATTTTCTAACTCTGTTGAAGTGCTTACCTTGCTTATCTATCTTTCTCCCAAGTTTGGTGAGCATCTATATGACCATTACCTTGATCCCTTTATCAGGTAGACTGCTTATCTGTTTCATTTAGTTCTTTTCCTGAGGTTGTATCTTGCTCCATCATTTGAAACATGTTCCTCTACCTCTTCATTTTGCCTAAATCTTTGTGTTTACTTCTTTGTAATACTAGGTATGTCCACTACATCTCATTGCATCTCCCAGTCTCGGATGAGTGGCCTTATAGGACCCAGCAGCACACTGCACTCTGGCCACCAGACCTAGATGCTCCAGGGGTTTCCCTGCGAGGACAGCATGCACCCTTCTGTTGTGCTGGGGCTTTCTACTGTGGGCATACTGGAGGCTAATCTGACCCTCAATCCAGTTGGCTATGAGGCCCTAACTTGTGTGGTTGCTGCAGGCTTGCTGGTGGTTGGGGCAAGCCACTGGTGCTTATAGGCTACGGGGGGGATTCTAAATTGGTACCTGCCAGCATCAGTATCAGCACAGTACAATGAGATCACACAAATGGCTGCTGTCTGCATCTCAGTCCCAAGAGGAGCCCCAATTACCTCCTGTATCTCTGGGAGGCCCTACAAGATCAGCAAGCAGGTCTGATGCAGCACCTTTCAAACTGCTGACCCTGCACCTGAGATTCGGCATATGAGACTCTGTGTGTGCCTTTTAAAAAGCATAGACTAGGTTTCCTAACCCCCTCTGGCTTTCTTGAATGTAAAGCCCACTGGTTTCTAAAGCCAAATGTTCTGGGGCTTTGTCTTCACACTACAGGATGCCTGGTTTGGGGAGCCTGATTTGGGGCTCTGAAGCCTCACTCTTCAGGGGTAATCTCTGCAATTGTGATACTTCTCCTTTTTGTGAGTTACCACACCAGAGATTGTGTGCATTAAACAGACTGTGTCTCTTCCCTTCCTACCTATCTCACTGTGGCTTCTTCTTTATATCTTTATTTGTGGAATCTTTCCAGTTAGTTTACAGGTCATTCCCAGAGATAGTTGCTCTGGAATTAACAAAGCAGGGGTTAATCCACATATAATTTACAGTCAGTTTTCCATATCCATGATTCCTCTGCATCTGCAGATTCAATCAACCACAGACATTGCAATACCATAGTATTTTCTATTGAAAAATATCCACATATAAGGGAATTGCCTGGATGTCCAGTGGTTAGGACTCTATGCTCTCACTACTGAGGGCATCAGTTCAATCCTTGATTGGGGAACTAAGATCCCACAAGCCAGACTGCATGACCAAAAGAAAAGAAAAGAAAAATATCCATTTATAAGTGGACTCAGGCAATTCAAACTCCCATTGTTCAAAGTCAACTGCTGCAATTTTGGTATGCCTGTGGAAGAAGATAAGCTCAGGATTTTCCTACTTCACCATCTTAATCCCAATCCCTGAGGCCAAGATCATGCATTTTCTTATCTGAGTCATTGACTATCATTCTATAATTATTATACTGCAACACTTCCTCAGGTCAATAATTCAGATCATTGACCTACCAAATATAAATTTTTAATTTTAATAAAATATCTCCAATATCAATAAAACTCCTAGGTGAATAGAACAATACTGCAGTTGACTATAGTAGGCCATCATTTGAATATATGTATCTAATGCTACAGCCAAGAAGCTGTAGAAGCAACAGTTAGAAGCAACAGTCAAGAAGCAACAGTAGAACTGGACATGGAACAACAGACTGGTTCCAAATCAGGAAAGGAGTACATCAAGGCTATATGTTGTCACCCTGCTTATTTAACTTATATGCAGAGTACATCATGTGAAATGTCAGGGTGGATGAAGCAGAAGCTAGAATCACACTGCTGGGAGAAATATCAATAACCTCAGATATGCAGATGACACTACCCTTATGGCAGAAAGCAAAGAAGAACTAAAGAGCCTCTTGATGAAAGTGAAAGAGGAGTGTGAAAAAGTTGGCTTAAAACTCAACATTCAGAAAACTAAGATTATGGCATCTGGTCCCATCACTTCATGGCAAATAGATGGGGAAACAATGGAAGTAGTGACAGACTTTATTTTGGGGGGCTCCAAAATCACTGCAGATGGTGACTGTAGCCATGAAATTAAAAGACGCTTGCTCCTTGGAAGAAAAGCTATGACCAACCTAGACAGCATATTAAAAAGTAGAGACATTACTTTGACAACAAAGGTCCGTCTAGTCAAAGCTATGGTTTCTCCAGTAGTCATGTATGGATATGAGAGTTGGACTCTAAAGAAAGCTGAGCACCGAAGAATTGATGCTTTTAACTGTGGTGTTGGAGAAGACTCTTGAGAGTTCCTGGGACTGCAATGAGATCCAACCAGTCCATCCTAAAGGAAATCAGTCCTGAGTGTTCATTGGAACAACTGATGCTGAAGCTGAAACTCCAATATTTTGGCCACCTGATGCGCAGAACTGACTCATTTGAAAAGACACTGATGCTAGGAAAGGTTGAAGGTGGGAGAAAATGGGGACAACAGAGGATGAGATGGTTGGATGGCATCACTGACACAGTGAACATGAGTATGAGTAAGTCTAAGAGCTGGTGATGGACAGGAGTGCTGCAGTTCATGGGGTCGAAAAGAGTCAGACACGACTGAGCGACTGAACTGAACTGAACTGAATGCTACAGCCAAGTTACTTATTCAGAAGTAACTCAAAGAAATTCTTCATTTTGTATAGAAATCTACTGGAAAGTTATATGTATGGCTGAGATAGAGAAAGATTATGACTTGTCAGTAATCACACTGATATACTCAGATACGTTCATATACATCTGATTCTTTCTTGCTGGAACAAACAGTCAGATTTCAAACAAGTCCATATACACATTTAAATACTTTTGTCTTTCTGTTTTGATGATGCCTATCACAAGAAAATGATGTTTGAGACTAATTCTTTCAAACAAAAGTTTTTCCTTGTATGATCTAATGTGCTTGTCAAATCATAAAACTGAATTATAGAGCTCCAAGTCTATGTCAGAAGGTCAGAAGTCTCTTGTTTTTGTTTTTTTTTTTTAAGAGCTATTCACAATTTAAAGCATTGTTATATTTATATCCATGTTATGGCAAGATTTGGTATATAGTCACCAGTTCTATTTTCTTTTTCTCAGGAAAAAAAAAGAACAAAACTCTAGTGTTCCCTATAGTTGGGTTAGATTCAAGTATAGACAGGGGTCTGGCTAATGACGTATTGAGGGAAGTAATATACCACATCCATGCCTGTTTTGTAAAATCTAGTGCATGACCATTCATAAAGGCAAACATGGCGATGATACATTGAAGATGACAACATCATAACATGAAAGAAAGAAATCTCAACTGCACTGGACAGTGATTAGAGAAAGAAACAAACTTTTGGTTATTTAGGCACTAAGCTTTATGATTCAAGAACTTGTTTACTATTGCACAATGACTTAGCCCAACCACATTGAGACAGTGGTACTGGCGATGGGGAAAACCATCACAGAACTTGAAAGATGTGCCAGGGCACCAGGCAGCAAAGAAGCTAATTTATCACAGGCTGGAAACATGGTGATCTAAGTGGTGCAGTGGTAAAAAAAAACGTTATAAAACTGTTACCAATGATAATCAGATGGATGTCTCTTAAATCAAAATAATCACACCATTATTAGTGTATCGTGGTTAATATAGGCTGTATTTGGCAAGGCATTAAATGAAAGGGATGAATTCAGGAAAGAATTGGCTGGTTTGGAACACTCAAAATATACAATTTTCATCTCAGGAGTCATACTTCATTGAACTAGTAGTATCTCCAAATTTCCACAGGGTCATTATATCTTTAACATTAAGGATTAACACTTTCTATCTTACATCCACTAGCCAAACATCATTAGCTGCTCTTTTTTTTTAATTTAAAAAAATTTCTTAAAACTTTTTATTTTATATTGGAGTATAGCCAGTTAACAATGTTGTGATGGTTTCAGGTGGACAGCAAAGGGACTCAGCCATACATATACTCACTTCCCTCAAACTCGCCTACCATCCAGGCTGCCACATAACTTTGAGCAGAGTCTCCTGTGCCATACAGTAGGTCTTTGTTGGTTATGTATTTTAAATATTAGCTGCTGTATTGTTAAGCCACATCTATTCATATTTTCTGGTGAAGGGGCAGAGGCTGGAGTTGTGGAGAAAGGAAAAAATTAATTCAGCTGTATTCTGGCTTTAAGAAGATCTTTTCTGAATGAGTGGGCTAGAGTCTGTATGTTCTCCCTAACAGTGCAGTACTTTTTAATAGCGTTTGGCCTCTTTTGAATGTTTAGTGAATTTTCATACCAGGAAGAAAGAAAAAATTACCATCATCTTACAACTTTCTTCTTAAGGCAGAAGAAAGATAAATACAAACACAATATTCAAATTCTGTTGAAAGACCAACTGTATAGATATGGGGTGGAAAAGCTTGAAAAGTGTGATCTGGTATTCATTTCAGTGAGCTGAATTTAATTTTCTACTGTGGGAAGAAATGTATGATAGTCATTGTTTAACATCATTCCACTTGGGCCTCAAAAATCTCCATGAAAAGAAACCTTATGGGGAATTTTATGTGCCTTATATTATGCCAAAGTTCTAAAAAGAGTGAATTTGAACTTGGTGACCAATAGAGTTTCCTTCGTGTTCAAGGAAGAATAGCTTTGATCACCATCTGGAGCACATGAAAAGCATTGAGAACCTGGTTGGGGCAGAGCCAAATAAACCACGTAGGTACCATCCGGCAATACTAAAAGCTGGGAAGGGGGTGGAAATTGCCTTGGGCCAGTCCTCAAGAGACTACCTAGCCAGAGAAAAACTTGATGAGTTAATAGAGTAGGAATCATAGTGAAATAAGAACCAGGAGATGTGGGCCTTAAAATGGACTCCCACTGATAAGCTATGTGACTTTAGGACAAGGCATACCTCCATTTCATTCTCCTCTTCTATGGAATGAGGGAGTTGGGCTTAATTATGGACTGCTCACTGAAATACCTATGAAGATGTAGCTGGTAGTCTAATGGGGAGATCCACATACAGAGGTGGACCACAGCTAAGTGAAGGACCCATGCTCTTCCAAAGGGAAAGTTGCTATTCAAATCCAGCAAATGAATGATATTCAGAAATACAGGGTCAGTTGCAGAATTTCCAATTTTTTTCAAGAAAAGCTAGAAATCAGAGATTTTTTATGAAAAAAAGGAAAAACTTTCATTTCTAAACATTCACACCTAAGTCAGTTTTTAAGAACATTATTGCCCAAAATAACAACAAAATATCTGCTGGTGTGCTATGGCCTGGAGACCATATAACATGGTGCCCCAGGCACTGTTAGATGACAATCTCAGATAACTATCCCTTTCCATCTTTGTAGATAAGTTTAAATTAACCACCTGCTTTGTTTCCTCAATCTATAATCCTTTTTCTCTCACCTTCAAAATGTTCAGAAATGAACATAATACTCTGTGGATGTGTGCTAAATTGCTTCAGTCATGTCCAACTCTTTGCAATCCTGTGAACTGTAGCCCACCAGGAGCCTCTTCTCATGGGATTCTCCAGGCAAGGATACTGGAGTGAGTTGCCATTTACTTCTCCAGGCATCTTCCAGACCCAGGGATTGAGCCTGTGTCTCTTATGTCTCCTGCATTGGCAGGCGAGTTCTTTAGCACTAACACCACCTGGGAAGCCCCTTAATACTCTGCTGGGGGCCTGAAGATCGGTCCTCCTCCCTCACTTCCACTGAGACTCTGTCCCCAAAGTTACCCATGATCTCCTGACCACAAACTCAAAAAGCAATTGCCCTGCCTTCATTCTTAACCAATTTGTAGCAATTCAAATCATTAACACCTCCTTTTGAAAGCCAGCCTCTTCCAGTTTTTCACATGTTTCTAATCACCTTGCCCCAGATTCTTTTGCTGCCTCCTTTTTCCTTCCATTTCCGAAATGTGGGTGTTCCAAGAGACACAATCCCTAGCCCTCCAGTGTTCTCTTGCTTATTCTAAGATCTCATCTTCAACTTCAGCTTCAGACCTCACTAGATTCATTCATACACAGAAACATCACCTCTCCTGAAGAACTCCGAGTCTCTATTTCTAATGCTCATTTGAACATTTCTACTTGGACCATGTTTCTCATTCCTTAAGCTTGTTCCAAAGTTATTGTTTTCTCCAAAACTTCTCCCCTGTGTTTCTCTTGCTACTAAAGATCTCCCACTGTCCTTCACACCATACCTGCAGTTGTTGTTACTCAGCTGCCCACTCATGTCCAATTCGTCGTGATGCCATAGACTGTAGCACAACAGGCCTCCCTGTCCCTCACCATCTCCCGAAGTTTGCCCAAGTTCATGTCCACTGCATCAGTGACGCTATCCAGCCATCTCATCCTCTGATGCCCTCTTCTCCTTCTGTCCTCTATCCTTCCTAACATGAGGGACTTTTCCAATGAGTCAGCTGTTCACATCAGATGACCAAAATACTCAAGTTTCAGCTTCAGCATCAGTCCTTCCAATGAGTAAAGATTGACTGGTTTGATCTCCTTGTTGTCCAAAGGACTCTCAGGAGTCTTTTCCAGCACCACAGTTCAAAGGCATCAATTCTTCCACGCTCTGCCTTCTTTAATGGTTCAGCTCTCACAACCGTACATGATCACTGGGAAGACCATAGCCTTGACTCTGCAGACCTTGGTCGGCAGAGAAATGTCTCTGCTTTTCAACACACTGTCTAGGTTTGTCACAGCTTTCTTGTCAAGAAGCAATCGTCTTCTGATTTCATGGCTGCAGTCACTGTCTGCAGTGGTTTTAGAGCCCAAGAAGAGGAAATCCGTCGCTACTTCCAGCTCTCTCCCTCTATATGCCATGAAGTAATGGGGCTGATGCCATGACCTTAGTTTTTTTATATTTAGTTCTAAACCAGCTCTGTCACTCTCCTCCTTCAGCCTCATGAAGAGGCTCTTTAGTTCCTCTTCACTTTTTGCCTGTAGAGCTGTATCATCTGCATATCTGAGGCTGTTGATGTTTCTCCCACCTATCTTGATTCCAGCTTATAACTTATCCAGCCCAGCATTTCTCATGATGTGCTCAGCGTGTAATTAAACAAACAGGGTGACAGCAGACAGCCCTGTTATATTCCTTTCTCAATCTTGAACCAATCAGTTGTTCCATGCAGGGTTCTAACTATTGTTCCTTAACCCACCTACAGGTTTCTCAGGGGACAGGTTAAGACGGTCTGGTATTTCCATCTCTTTAAGAGCTTTGCACAGTTACTACCAGTTAAAATCCTAATTATCTTTGTCTCACCTCACTCATATCCACATTCAATGATCTCTTTGCAATATTGGGAACATTCATCTCTATCTTTCTAAGGGAGGCCCCTATTCTTATTACTTTAGGGTTAGATATGCCATTTGTATCTTTCTTACCTCCTCACTCCAATCTGTATTAGGCACTGCCACCATATTATCCCTTGCATCACATCATAGATTCATATCTATTGCCCCAAGGGACAAATATCAACTTCCTATATCTGACATTCAAAGTCCACTGTTGAGCCCACTGCCATCTTCTCCATCCTCTCAATACAGAAGACATTCTGTCCAGCCAAACCAGTCTAATCATTGTTCTCCAAAGACTAAATTTAATTTGTGCTTTGAATGTCCTCCCCTGTAATTTGCACCTGTTCAAATCCTACTCATTCTTCAAGGCCCAGTTCAACTTGCATCTTTTTCCAAAAGCTTTCCAAACCACCTTGGCCAAAATAATATCTCCCTTAACAGAATTTAAGAAAATGTTTTTCAGTGTTCCATCCTTATCTAGAAAAGATAAGGATGATGTTAGCTTCTAAAAGCTTTATTGTTTTGCCTTTCACGTGTGGTCTAAAATTAGTTAGGTATGTGGTAGGAAGTAGGAACACAACTTTTTCTCTTTTTAGCATAGATATATAATTTTTCCCAGCACTCTGGCTGTCTGCCTTTTCCCTATTGTTGTCTATTGCCAGCTTTGTCATAAATTAAGGTATCAAATACATGAGAATTGGCTTTCAGGCTGGCAATTCTACTCTATTGGCCTGTTATTAATTCTTGCACCAATTTCACACTGGTTCAGTTAAAATACCTTTTATAATAGGTCTTGATATTTAGTAGAGACTGTCCTTCTACTTTGTTATTCTTTAAGTGTCTTGCCTATTCTAAGCCCTTTCCATATAATTTCCAAGTAGATTTTAATGTCAGCTACTCAAGTATCTTTCTCCCTCCCACTTCGAAAAAATTAACAACTCTAGATTTCAGGATTTTGATTGTTTAACTAGGCTTTATTTGCATGTTTTAGGTTTAATTTGCTATTTTTTCTAGTTTCTGCAGATGAAAATTTTGACAATTTCCTTTTATTCATTTTCTTTCATTAGTTTATGCATTTAATTCTTACACAAGTTTTTAAATTGAGCTTTACTTTTGATTTTTGCCTTTTTAAAAAAGTTTTTGGACTGCACTAGGTATTCACGGTGGCATGTGAGCTTTGTTTTTGCAGCATGCCAGCTTCTCGAATTGCAGTGGGCAGCTTCAGCAGTTGTAGAGCCACGGTTTCTTTGCTTGCAGCGTGCAAGCTTTGTTGCCCTGTGGCGTGTGGGATCTTAGTTCCCTGACTAGGATTGCATGTCCCCTGCATTGGAAGGTGGGTTCTTAACTGGACCACCAGGGAAGTCCCACAATTTTTAATATGTTATATTTTCTTATTTATTCTATTTCAGATATTTTCTATTTTCTCTTGTGATTTCTTCTTTGATTCATGGGTAAATTAGAAGTATTTTGTTTAACCACATATTGTGCAATTTTCCAGATACCTTTCTGTTACTGATTCCTAGTTTAATTCTTGAGTGATCAGAAAAAACTCTTTTTAAGATTTCAATTCTTTTAAACTTGTTGAGATTTGTTTTATGGTCCAGAATATGTTTTACTTTAATGAATGTCAATTAGGTCATATTGGTTGATGGTGTTGTTTATGTCTTGTATATTCTTAATTACTTTCTCTCTACTTGCTCATTGATAATTAAGACTTGGAGTGGTGACATCTGCACATGTAATTATGGATTTTTCTATTTCTATCAGCTTTGCCTTGAGTATTCTGAAGTCCTACTGTGCTTCAAATACACGTTTAAAACTGTTATGTCTTCTTTGTGACTTGACTTCTTTATCAGTAAGTAATATTCCTCCTAAACCTGGGTAATATCTCTTGGGTGAAGTTGATTTTGTCTGATTTTAACATGGTCATTCCACTTTCCTTTGATTTGTGTTTATATGGTATATCTTCTCCCATCTTTTTACTTTTAACAGATCTATGTATTTATATTAAAATAGTATTTTGTAGACAATATACAATTGATTCTTGTATTTTCATCTAATCTGACAATCTCTGCATTTTAATCAGCATATTTAGATAATTTAACTATTGATAAAATGCTCTTGCCTGGAAAATCTCATGGATGGAGGAGCCTGGTAGGCTACCGTCGACGGGGTCGCTAAGAGTCAGACACGACTGAGCAACTTCACTTTCACTTTTCCCTTTCATGCACTGGAGAAGGAAATGGCAACCCACTCCAGCGTTCTTGCCTGGAGAATCCCAGGGATGGGGGAGCCTGGTGGGCCGCCATCTATGGGGTCGCACAGAGTCGGACACGATTGATGCGACGTAGCAGCAGCAGCAGCATTGATAAAGTGAATTTAAGTCTATCAACTCTCTTTCTGGTTCCTATTTCCCAGATTCTTTTTTTCCCCTTTTGACCACCATTTAGATTGTGTATTTTTAAATTTTTTTCTCCACAATTGCCTTATTAGTTTTACTGCCATCTTTAAAATTTTAATGGTTGACCTAAGTTGACACTATACATTTTTAATTTATCACAGTCTGTTTAAAAACAATATTGTTATTTCACATTCTGTATAAGAAAAACAATATATTTCCAGTTTTTCCTTCTTATAATTTGTACTTCATTGTCTTACATTTTACTTTTATACATATTATAAAGCATATATGTATAATACATTTTCACTATTTTTGCTTTAAATTGTCAACTAGCTTTTAGAATGATTAAAAATAAGTAAAAAATATATCTTATATTTGCCTGTATCTTTAACATTTTTGTTGTACTTTGTTTTTTTTTTGGTGAATCTAAGTTTTCACCTATTTTCATATGCTTCTTCATGAAGAACTTTCTTTCATAAAGATGTAACTTCATTGTCTTCTGGCTTTCATGATTTCTAACAAGAAGCCCAACATAATTGCTTGTTGTTGTTATTTTAAGTTGTAAAATAACATTTTCTCTCACTGTTTTCATGATTATCTCTTTATATTTGTTCACAATGATGTTTCAAATTTTCTGTTTACTTAG
The DNA here is from genome assembly GCF_054371585.1 of Giraffa tippelskirchi. NCBI lineage: Eukaryota > Metazoa > Chordata > Mammalia > Artiodactyla > Giraffidae > Giraffa > Giraffa tippelskirchi. The sequence goes on from NC_137285.1 coordinate 56,871,327, forward strand.
TCTTTAATTGTTTTGTTTTTGGTATTGATCCTTGTCACAGTTCTTCAAGTTTTCTGGATCTGTGGTTTGATATCTTCCATTGTTTGGGGAAAAGTTCTCAATCTTATCTCTTCAAATATTTCATTTACCTCATTCTCTCTTTATCTTCTTCTAGAACTCCAGTACACATATATTAGACCACTTATTATTGTTCCAAAATTATTGGATATTATCTTTTAAAATGTTTTTTATACTTTACATTTCAGTTTGAACAACATTATTCTGTTTGAATAATTTCCATAATTTTTCTTGGCTTATTCTCAAGCTCATTCAATCTTTCCTCAGCCGTATCAAGCATACCGAAGAATTTGTCAGAGATTTTTCAATTCTAATATTCTTTTTTTAAAAAATTCTGTATATATATATATATATATATATATATATATGGCTTATTCTTATAGTTTCATCTTCTTAAATTTCCCACATGTATATGCATGTTATCCACCTACCTTTCCCAATATAATCTTTAACATAATTGTTATCATTATTTAAAGTCCTCACCTGATTGTTCTGTTAATAACATCTTGGTCGGCTCTGCATCTGGATCCTTGATTCCCTTACTTCTTGACAGTGGGTTGTATTTTCTTCACTATTTCTGTCCTGTAATTTTTTTTTAATGAATATCCATCATTACATGTAGGACAGTTGAGTCTGAGGTAACTAATATTTATGCTCCTCTTCTGTCAAGCCACTTGAGTAAGAGGTTAAGTTAATCTAGACAAATGATGAGTTGTTTCTTTCTGGGTTCACCTCAGTGCACCAAATTCAGAGCAAGCCTTGAACTCTTCTAGCAGTGGATTGCAACTTCCAGTTGTGCTCAGCTGGAGACTAGGGCACCAAGCAGTTTTTCTTGGTGTCCATATTCCATCTCAGCTGCCTCATGCCCATGCCACTGAGGAGGGCTCATTCCACGCTGTTACCTCACCCCCAGCTATAGATTGCTATCGCTTGATACTCAAGGCTAGACTTGGTAAAGGGAGGATCCTTCTCTTCCAGGTTCAGCTTCAGTCTTGCTGCTGCTGCTGCTGCTAAGTCGCTTCAGTCGTGTCCGACTCTGTGCGACCCCATAGACAGCAGCAGCCCACCAGGCTCCCCAGTCCCTGGGATTCTCCAGGCAAGAATACTGGAGTGGGTTGCCATTTCCTTCTCCAGTACATGAATGGGAAAAGTAAAAGTGAAGTTGCTCAGTCGTGTCTGACTCTTAGCGACCCCATGGACTGTAGCCTACCAGGCTCCTCCGTCCATGGGATTTTCCAGGCAAGAGTACTGGAGTGGGGTGCGATTGCCTTCTCTGGCTTCAGTCTTAGGCAGGCCTTGTATCCTTGGAACTTGGGGTGGAGCTTTTTCAGCATTTCTGCCTTTCTTCCCATGACCACCAAACTCTGTGTTGCATCTGTGGTTCATCTTGGGCAGGACTTTCCTGCACTCCCTTATGGTGTTTCACTAGTGCTTGGTCTCACTATGGGATCCACAGCCCAGAGTGCTTTCCTGCTCTCCAATGGGGACAGAGGGTTTTTCTTCTACTCTTTTCCTAGCCACAATGGTTCTTTCTGCCTGTGAGTGACAGTATTTGCTGCTTCTCCTCAGTGACTTAAGGCTTTTTATTCATAGGCAAGAAGAAACTGTAGAGATGCTTGGAGTTTTTCTGCAGGGGGCACAGGTCAACTCCTGCATGCCTGTGCCCCCAAGGAGAAGGGCAATCTCCTGTCCTGCCCTCATGAGCACCCAGTGAAGGTGAAAATGATCCAACAATTCCACAACTGGGCATATACCTCAAAGAAACTGTAATTAAAAAGGACACATGTGCCCCAATGTTCATTGCAGCACTATTTACAATAGCTAGAACATGGAAGAAACCTAGATGCCCATTGATAGATGAATGGATAAAGAAGATGTCGTACATATATAAAATGGAATATTACTCAGATGTAAAAAGGAATGCATTTGAGTCAGTTCTATTGAGGTAGACAAACCTAGAGCCTATTATACAGAATGAAGTAAGTCAGAAAGAGAAAAACAAATATCGTATATTAACACATGCTGCTGCTGCTGTTGCTAAGTCACTTCAGTCATGTCCGACTCTGTGCGACCCCATAGATGGCAGCCCACCAGGCTCCCCCGCCCCTGGGATTCTCCAGGCAAAAACACTGGAGTGGGTTGCCATTTCCCTCTCCAATGCATGAAAGCGAAAAGTGAAAGTGAAGTCACTCAGTTGTGTCCGACTTTTAGTGACCCCATGGACTGCAGCCTACCAGGCTCCTCCATCCATGGGATTTTACAGGCAAGAGTACTGGAATGGGTTGCCATTGCTTTCTCCGATATTAACACATATATAGAATCAAAGAGATGGGATGGATGATCCTATTTGCAGGGCAGCAAAGGAGACACAGATAAAAAGAACAGAACTTTGGACACAGTGGGGGAAGAAGAGGATGGGATGATTTGAGAGAGCAGTATTGAAAAGTATACATTACCACATGGAAAATAGATAGGCAGTGGGAATTTGCTGTATGACTTAGAGAACCCAAATCTGGTGCTCTGTGCCAATCTAGAGGGGTGGGAAGGGGTAGGATGTTCAATAGAGAGAGGACATACATATACCTATGGCTGATTCATGTTGATGTATGGCAGAAATCAACACAATATTGTAAAGTAATTATCCCTCAATTAAAAATAAAATAAAACTCAAAAAGGAAAAGATATTGCTAATAAGTGGGAACTCATCTATTTCACACTGGTATGGTAGCCCACACTTGGCTTTGAACAATTCGTTAAAATTTTAGCTGATTTATTCTGACCTGCTTTCATGGTATCGTCTCTTCCTTTAGCTGAGATCACTCACATTCCATGGACTCTGGAATTTATGTTACTTTGTGATCTTAGTTCTCTAAAGGACTCAGGAAAAGCTATGATTTTGGTGTGTATCTGACTTTTTCCCCTTTGGTGGGGGGGAGTAGGAGCAGCTTTCTTTCCAGGTTTTTACATCCTAGGTGAAAGTAGGAACAACTAACTTATTTTTCTTGTAATAACTGGCACTTTTTTAGCTCCTTAGGACCTGGAAAACTATAGATAACTTTGTAAAGGCATTTAAGAAGTATTTTAGTTGTCCTGCATCATTACACAAAAAAAGTAATTCTTATCACAACAGGTTCAGATCCTCAAAATTCAGGAACTCACTTTAAAAAATAACAATAATGTTTTTTAATGATCATAATATTTATCAAGAAATAATATAGAATCAGTTCCATTGAAGGGACTTATACAAGGACTTTATCAAAATAAAAGCTAATAAACAAAAGATACAATATTCCATAAAATGTGACTTAGCCTCAAACCTAAACATAGAGTGTATTTACTATAATTTTATAAGGACATCAGTTGAAGTTAGTCTCATCAGTAAGATAGTCCCATAGTAGGAAGCCTCAGGATTCACAACAGCATGACTTCAATTCAGATTTAAATTTGTCCTTCTTGCAAGCAGGACTGACCAGTTTGTTTTCAAGGGTCCACTGGAGGTGTGTTTCACACTTCTTATATTTAAAAAGTTCACACTATTTATATATATTTGTAATAGCTATTTTCCTCCATACTTATCTGTAGATTCTATGGCTTAAATAACAAATACCACCTTGCTACATTTTAGTTTTATTTATTTATTCAACAAAAATACACCCAGTGCCTACTATAAGCCATATGCTAGAGGTCTGATGTTGTAAAGGCATGGTTCACTGCTTCAAGAAATTTACAATCTCTTTGAGATATATATACATATATATATATATTAAAATAATACAATGTGATCACTACTAATATGGAGGCATAGTTAATAGGAAAATAAAGCAATAGAAACATGAAATAGTAAGAGACAGGAAATAGTAAGGATTACAGTGGGAAAACTATCAGTCCTAATGACTCTGGTTAAAGAACATTTAAATCAGTGACTAACAGAAGTTAAAATATTTAAGGAGTAGGAGGTACATGCCTAGGTACAAAACACAATAAATGGAGCAAACTAATTGTGTTACTTACTCCACTGAGTCACAAATGAAAACTTCACTTTAAAAATAATTGGTAAATGTGTAACAGCAGAAACAATCATAGGGGATTATAAGAAGTCAAATGAAACAAACCCAGGATTTATTTAGAACACTAAACACATCCAAAAATCTTTAGACTTAAAAGGTAGCATAAATCTCAAATGTGACTAGAATTGGAAACCTCTAAAAAACTGGAATTAAAAAAACATCATCTAACTGAAGCCTGTTCTTCTGAGTAGCATCACAAAAGAAATAGAAGATTTGTACTTTTATGATCCAAGTCAGCTTAGCTGTGCTATTTTCTCATTATTCAACAGGCTAATTCCTAAAGGACTACAAGAAAACATACAGTATATGAACCAGAAAAGTGTTTTAATATTAAATTGCAAAGTAAATCTGCCCTGAAATGACTTTAATTTCTATTCCTTTGCCATCATTAGAAAGATAAAGGCTCCCAAAATTGCTTTGGAATAGATTCCAGATCTGTCAAATTCTTTAATATTTTGTCATTATCTCTAAGTTTTTACCATCTGTTATAAAAATGATAAATTTTTAAATGAATTAAAATAGGTGTTTCCTTTTGTTTATAATTCCCCCTCCAAGATAACAGTTATAATGCAAAGTTCCCAGAGTCAAAGAGTATAAAATGTAGCCAACAAAAGCCAACATGGAAAGTTTCACTGAAAGCTATATCAATTATAGAGTTTTCATGCTCCTTCTGCACAAAAAGCCAAGGGTCCAGGAACTCTCTTGACCATGACTTTCAGTCAAACAAATGGGCACCTTCTGTCATCATGGCTGCTCAGAACATAGGAGAGACTTTACAGCATCTTCCTGGAGCATGTTTGACCTCATCAGCATATTTGCCAACCTCGTAGGGTCAAGTTGATGTCAAAGGGTAGGTGGTAGATCAGCAACCTGATTGAAACCAGGCTAATTTCTTTCATTTAACAAATTATTGAGCCCCTACTCTCCGCCAGGCACTTTGAAAAATGTTTGGGATACATCAGTGAACAAAACCCAAGATGCCTACATTTGATGGTGCCTACATGCTCTGACAAAGAAAATGCCCACAAGGACCATAATCACCACAAAGTGAAATGGGTTCTAGAATAATAACAGTCAATATATATTAGATACTTATTATGAATCGTGTTCTCTTCTTCTAAGAGATTTATATGCATTGATGATGAGGTAGATTCAATGACTATCCTCAATGCACCTTAGAAATGTTTAAGCATAAAGTTTAGTCCTGTAGCAATATTGGGCTGAGCTTACAACTCAGTCACAATAATCAACAATTGAACCTGTAAATGGAAAGTAACCTTTCAAAATTACATAAATTTTTTTAATTAAAATAAAAAGAACAACAATCACGCATCAAAGAACCAAATAGGGGAAAACTTACAGTTTTAGAACGTAAAGTATCTAGTTTTGCATTTGGCTCACTCAGCATGTGGATTTTCCTCTGACTCCAGTGAAACAATGAAAAATAACCCAATTATGACAACTAGAAATGCAAATCAAGGAATTCTAAGGACATCTGAAGCATCTTATACCATTAAGAGAGAAGAATATTCCATGTGCTAAAGAAAACTTCAGCTTGTGAACTGAAGGCACGTTGCTCTGAAATAACAACATCATATGACATCACAACTGTGAAAAAACTAAATTGCATAAGAGAGACCTCTTGAATAAATATTTTGCATGTCTGCTGAAATTTAACAAAAATTTCAGCTCAATTCAGAATGTTGCTGTTGCTATCTGGATCTTGTATCTTGGCCAAGAGTTCCTACTTATAACTTTGCAAAAATTAGGCATGTCTGACAGCATACCTGACACATACAATAGGGAAGAAGAGCCTCAAGACAAATTTGTTTGAACTGATCAGAACCTGCAAATTAAGAAAGGCTCTGTGGGTCTTCCATGTCCAGAAAGAGCAATATAGCAAGTGAGAAAACTTCCACTATCTCATTTCTGACTCTAGGAAAGTAAGTTCAAACAGCTTTGAGGAAAATTCACGTTATTTATGAGTTTCATACTTTGTGTGTAAAGAGGTAACATCATCAAATAGGTGAAAAAGAAACTATGTCCTGCATGAAGAATTGACCCTGAGCATAGGATCTTAGAGGGTTTATTTATAGGGTCTCAAATTTTATGCACTACAAATGTGATAAAACAATTTCAATTATTGGGATCTTCCCAGACGTCAAAATAAAGACTTGCTTTCCCTGGGATAGGCCTGAACCAAAAAAAATAGTTTTAAATACTGCAGAGTCTGTAGATAGGACACTGATCTTTTCCATCCACTAGAATAGGCATCCCTAAATCTATGACTGTATAGTCTGTGTTTATCACAGACATAAGGGCATTAATCAGTCTGCTGAAACTGCCCTTACCAGTCGCCATTCCATTGCCTTGGCCTTACTGAAATTTCAATTTAGAGTCAATTGTTTTTCTCTTCCTTTCAGCCAAACTGCAGGAGCTTTGAAGGTAATCCAAAGAATAGACTAAGGATAGATTTGATAGTTTGTTTCCATTGCAATAAAACCTTTTCATTCTTCTTACTAGATTAGCTTTCAAACGGTTTCCAAAAATTGTTATATATTCATAAGTGTTAATTAATCCAATTGATTAGTAAAATAATACTGACTCATTCATATTAGCATTGTCACTGTGTCTGTCTATTGCTTCTCATATTAATAGACAGAGAAAATGCAAGTCTCAGCTAGCAATAGACATAACCCAAACAGTCATCTCAGAACACAGATTCCAAAAAGAAAATAAATATTGATACTAAAATGTAGAAAAGGGTGTATCACATTTTTTCATAAGACCCAATGTAATACTTGTTTTGGATACCTCTTAATTTCATGGATGAATCTAGCATTGAAGTTTGCTAACATACTTTCCATTTTCAAATAAAAAATTTCAACCTGAGTTCTGTTAGATGACTGCCTTGAAGTAGCTGAATTATTGAAAATAGCCTGACCATAGTCTTCCATGAAGTATGCATGCTTTTATAAGTTTGAATGCATTTATTTATAAGTTAACATTTTAAAAGTTTGGGTGCATCTATCTCTAAATATTTATGAGTGTACTTTCACATTAAGTCAGGAGACAGGAATGAAAACCAGTAAGAAACGTTCTCAAAATTTATTCAAATCTCAATTTCTTTTAAAAAAGGAATGAATGAAAAATTCTAATTCTTATAGCTTTTTAAAACCACTCTATTGGGGTATGATTAACTGTATTTCATTGATTCATTTATTCATTCAATCATTTGTTTTTGTTATTTTTTCACTCTTCCTTTAGGATATTACCCTAGATTAGCATTGCTGGCATAGCTGTGTTACCCTAGGAGCTGTTTTAAGAAAGTGTCACAATATGGATTTACTCTCCCACTGGGAGGGTAACAAGAAGCCTATGATGAATACACAGGGCAGGTGAAAGCAAAGTACTAAGGATATAGAAAATGTTTATCCCAATATTATTCTTCCCAACATCCACCATAAATATTATAGAGTCATTTGTTTTCAGAGTCAATTATGACCTAGTGATTGGTCACAGAATAAGATTAAGAGATGCTTGAAATTGCTAATAAATATGGGGCTTCCTCTGGGGTGACTGTTCTAAATTTAGATTGTGGTAACAGTTGCACAACCCTGTGAATATATTTATCATTAAATTGTACACTTTAAATGGGGTGAATTGTATGGTATGTGAGTTAACTCTCAATAAGGCTAGTTTTAAAAGATGTATTTTGTCTAGATACCACGAATTTTAATGATTACTTTAAGAGGTTGTAGATTATAGAGTAAATTCTAATTGGGGCTTTGGAGTCAGGCTGACGTGAGTTTATTTGGGGAGGCCACAAGGGAGGCAGGGAGGAATAGAAGCATCTCCTTCCTCTATACAACTGTGGGCACATTGGGGTGGGGAATGCATAACCTACTGACAGGTCTAAGAAACTCTTCACCACTCACATTTATTTTCTTTTTCACTTCCTGACCTCTTTCAACCATTTCTCCACCACTCCCCCATCCCCTGCCCCTGGCAACTACCAATCTCCCAGGCTTTTTTTTTTTTTTTCTCTTTCTTCTTTCTTTGTTTTAGATTCCATACTTAAGAGAAGTCATACAGTACTAGTCTTTCTGTTTCACTTTTTCAGCTTAACTTCCATCAAGGTCAATTCACATTGTTGCAAATGCTAAGACTGCGTTATTTTTTATAGCTGAATGATATTCCATTGCACATACAGGCATTACTATTATTGCACTTTGCTTTATTGCACTTCTCATATATTGTGTTTTATATAAAGTGAAGGTTTGTGGCAACCCTGTATCAAGCAAGTCTATCAGCACCACCTTTTCTAATAGCATTTGCTCATTCTGTGTATCTGTGTCATTTGGGGGTGATTGTCACATTACTTCAAACTTTGTAATTATTATTGCAATATTTTTATGGTGACCTGAGATCAGTAATCTTTGATGGTACTATTACAATTGGGCAATTTTTTGCAATACAGCATTTTTTAATTAAGGCATATAATCTTTTAAACATAATGCTATTGCACACTCAATGGACTACAATATAATGCCAATATAACTTTCATATGCACTATGAGACCAAAGAATTCATGTGTCTTGCTTTATTCTGATATTTTCTTTATTGCACTGGTCTGGAACTGAACCTGCAACATCCCTGAGGTATGCCTGTGTATACCACAATTTCTTTATCTGTTCATCCACTGATGGACATTTAAGTTGCTTACATATTTTGGTTATTGTAAATAATGCCTCAATGAATGCTGGGGTGAATATATCTTTTCTAGCTAGTGGCTTGGGGATTTTTTTGGATAAATATGCACAGGAGGAATTTCTGGATCATATGGTAGTTCTATTTTTTAATTTTTTGAGTAAACTTCATACTGTTTTCCACAGTGACTGAGCCAACTTACAATCCCATCAACAGGATACAGTATTCTCTTTTCTCCACATCTCTACCAACACTTGTTATTTCTTGTCTTTTTGCTAACTGTCATTCTAATAATGTGGGAGGAGTCTGGTGGGCTACAGTCCACGGGGTCACAAGGAGTCAGAAATGACTGAGCTACTAACACACACACATTCATACTTCACTTTGGTTTTGATTTGAGTTTTCCTGATGATTAATGATGTTGAGCATCTTTTTATGTATCTGTTGGCTATCTGTATGTCTTCTTTGGAAAAATGTCTCTTCAGATTCTCCATACACTTTTTGATTGGATTTTTTTGTTATTGATTTGTATGAGTTCTTTGTATATTTTAGATATTAGCCCCTTATCAGATGTATGATTTGCAAATAACTTCTGCCATTTAGTAGGCTGCCCTTTCACCTTGTTTTAGTGATTTCATTTGCTGTGCAAAAGCTTTTTAGTTTGATGTAGTCCCACTTATTTTTGTTTTTGTTTGTTTGGCTTTGGTGTCAGAGTCAAAAAATCATCACCAAGGCCTCTCTTAAGAAGCCTACCACATTTTTTTTTTTTTTCATCCAGGAGCTGTAGGGTTTCGGGTCTTTCATTCAGGTCTTTAATTCATTTGGACTTAATGTTTGTTTATGGAGCATGATAGTGGTTGAGTTTCATTCTTCTGTGTGTTGCTGTCCAGTTTTCCCAACACCATTTATTTAAGAGACTGTGCTTTTACCCTTGTATACTCTTGGCTCCTTTGTCATAATTAAATGACCATATGTGAACATATATGGGTTTATTTCTGGGTTCTCTATTCTGTTTCAGTGATATTTGTGTCTGTTTTGATGCCAATGCCATACTGTTTTAATTACTATATCTTTGTAAGATAGTTTTAAATCAGGGAGCATACTGCCTCCAGCTTCATTCTTCTTTCTAAAGATCGCTTTGACTATTCAAAGTCTTCCACAGTTTCATATAAATTTAGGATTATTTCTTTTATTTCTTTGAAAAATGCCATGTGCATTTTGATAGGGATTGCACTGAATCTATAGATTGCTTTGGGCAATATAGAGATTTTAACAATATTGATTCTCCCAGTCCATGAGCATAAATGGAATATCTTTCCATTTATTTATGTCTTCTTCAATTTCTTTCATTACTGTCTTACAGTTTTCAATATACAGGTCTTTGCCCTCCTTGACTAAGTTTATTTCTAGGTATTACAGTTTTCTGATGGTACTATAAATGGGATATTATAATTTCCCTCTGTGACAGTTTCTTATAAATGTACTCACACAATAGTTTTTTGTGTATTGATTTTGTATTCTGCAACTTCACTGAATTTGTTTATTAGTTCTAACATTTTTTGATGATGTCTTTAGGGTTTTCTACATATAATGCCATGTCATCTGAAAATAGTGATAGTTTTACTTCTTTTCTAAGTGGATGCCTTTTATTTCTTTCTCTTGCCTAATTGCTTTGGTTAGGACTTCCAATACTAAGTTGAATAAAAGTGGCAGGGGGGATATCCTTGTCTTGTTCCTGACCATAGAGAAAGAGATTCAGCTTTTCACCACTGAGTATAATGCTAGCTGTGTACTTAGGCTTATATATGGCCTTTATTATGTTAAGGTATGTTCCCTCTCTACCTGCAATGTTGGCAGTCTTTATCATAAGTGGATGCTGAATTTTGTTAAATTCTTTTTCTGTATCTATTGAGACAATCTTATAAATTTTATCTTCATTTCACTAATGTGACTGATCAGCAGATGTTGAACCACTCTTGTGATTCTAGATTCCACTTGATAATGTACATGATCCTTTCAATGTGCCACTGAACTTGGTTTGCAAGTATTTTGTTGGGGATTTTTGCATCTGTGCTCATCAATAATATTGGTCTGTAGTTTTCTTTTCTTGAGGGGTCTTTGTCTGATTTTTGTATCAGGGAAATGTTGGCCTCATGAAACGAATTTGGAAGACCTCTCTCCTTTTCCATACTTCAGAAGAGCTTGAGAATGATTTGTATTAATTCTCTTTGAATATTTGGTAGAATTCACTAACGAAACTGTTTGGCCCTAGATATTTTTTATTGGAAGTTTTTTGATTACTTATTCAATCTCCTAACTAGTAATTGGTCTGTTTGGATTTTCAATTCCTCATGACTCAGTCTTGATAGGTTGTATGTTTCTAGAAATTTATCCATTTCTAGGTTGTCCAATTTGTTGGTGTATAATTGTTCACAGTAGTCTCTTACTTTCCTTTGTGTTTCTGTGGCATCAGTTGTAACATCTCCTCTTTCATTTCTGATTTTATTTGAGCTCTCTCTTTTTTCCTGGAGAGTCTTGCTAAATTTATCTTTCCAAAGAATCAGTTCTATCAGTTCTTAGTTTTACTGATCTTTTCTATTGCCTTTTGAAGTGTCCCATCACTTCATGGCAAATAGATGGAGAAACAATGGAAACAGTGACAGACTTTATTTTGAAAGGTCCAAAATCACTGCAGATGGTGACTGCAGCCATGAAGTTAAAAGACGCTTGCTCCTTGGAAGAAAAGCTATGACCAACCTAGGCAGCATATTAAAAAGCAGACATTACTTTACCAACAAACGTCTGCCTAGTCAAAGCTATGGTTTTTCCAGTGGTCATGTATGGATGTGAGAGTTGGACTATAAAGAAAGCTGAGTGCTGAAGAACTGATGCTTTTGAACTGTGGTGTTGGAGAAGACTCTTGAGAGTCCCTTGGACTGCAAGGAGATCCAACCAGTCCATCCTAAAGGAAATCAGTCCTGAATATTCATTGGAAGGACTGATGCTGAAGCTGAAACTCCAATACTTTGGCCCACTGATGTGAAGAACTGACTGATTTGAAAAGACCATGATGCTGGGAAAGATTGAAGGCGGGAGGAGAAGGGGACAACAGAGGATGAGATGGTTGGATGGCACCACCAACTCGATGGATATGAGTTTGATAAGCTCTGGGAGTTGGTGATGGACAGGGAAGCCTGGCATGGTACAGTCCATGGGGTCACAAAGAGTTGGACATAACTGAGAGACTGAACTGAACTGATTTATTTTCACTCTGAAATTGTTAGTCACTCGGTTGTGTCCGAGTCTTTGCAACCCCATGGACTATAGCCCGCCAAGCTCCTCTGTCCATGGAATTCTCCAGGCAAGAATGCTAGAGTGAGTTGCCATTCCCTTCTCCAGGGGATCTTCCTGACTCAGAGATCGAACCTGGGTCTCCAACATTGCAGGCAGATTCTTTACCATCTGAACCACCTCTAATCTTTATTATTTCCTTCCTGTACATATTTAATATATACAATGTGATGAGTTTGGAGTTAAGTATACACACATGAATCATCACTACAGTCTATGTCATAAACATCACCCACAAAAGTTTCTTCTCACCCTCTTTATTTAGTAATATTATTATTTTGTGTGATAAGAACACAGCATAAGATCTACCCTCTTAGCAAATATTTAAGTATATGGCATAGTATCATTAACTATAAGCTCTATGCTACACAGTAGATTCTAATTCTAAGTTCAAGTCTTTTGGTTTCAGATTATTGCTTCCAAATAAAGGAAATTTATAACACTAAGTTCGTTATAAACTATGCCAGAGTTTATAACCTGTTAGGAATTAATCCAATATACAGAAAAGTAGGGGAAAAGAAGTAGAGGGATCCTACGATTCTTTGCAAGACTTCATTTAGGCAGATTATCAAGTTTTGTGCCTAAATATTTAGGCTTCAATGGACATGAATCTGAGCAAATTACAGGAGATAGTGAAGGACAAGGGAGCCTGGCCTGCTGCAGTCCATGGAGTCAAAAAGAATCAGGCATGACTTAGCAACTGAATAATAACAAATTTAGACTTCTTGGAAATGTGTCTTGAAAGGAATTAGAGGAAAAGTTCCCTGGTCCACTCTCTTTAAAAGCAAGGGAAAAAAGAAGAAAATGCCTTCAAAGTTATTTAATTGGAAAAGTATCAGAGAAGGAGCACTTTTCATGTGTATATATTCTAAATGAAAAATGAGTATGATAAATCTGCACAGAAGGACAAAATGTTCCCTTGCATATCTATGATACTTGGGGGCATCAAGTGTCAATCAACAGATCTTATATTTGATTAGTTGTGACTTTTGACATAGCATACTTTCCTTAAGAGCTGGTGGATATTCCTCAGGAAACACAACCTTTTGATATTTTCTCTATCATTTTCTGTTTTAGTAAATTAGGGGAGAAGTATCAGCATAGTAAAGTAATGCCAGGAATCAGGATCGACTTTCTATTTTGGAAACACAGATGAGGGTGAATAAGCAAAATTCCCCAATAAATATTAGATGACAGAGATCATACATTTCCAGTATATACAATTTGTGTTTACACTGTGCCAAAAATGAAACATCTAGTCGGTGTGATTGAGATATTTAACTTTCTGATGTCTTAAAGTTTTTTTCTGTCTATTTTTAATCTTAAAAGTCATTGGAATATGTCTAGTTCCTTATTTAATTTTAACTGACTTTCAGATAAATCCCACTCTTGGGAACTTGAGCTGAAGAGTAAAGTACTGAATTCTCCTCTCCCTCTTTACAGTTCTCCAGAAGACACAGGCACAATAAAAAGTTGGTCTTAGAAGAAAAAATTCTGCATAAATAAGTCTTTATTTTTCAATATCTATTTCTTTATTTGGCTGTGTCAATCTGAGCTGCGGTATGCAGAGTCCATGTTGGCACACGGATTCTCTATTTGTGGCACACAGCTCCAGAGCACCGGGGCTCAGTAGTTGCAGTTCATGAGCTTAGTTGCTGCATGGCATGTGGGATCTTAGTTCCCTGACCAGGGATGGAACCTGAGTCCCCTGCACTGAAAGGCAGATTCTTAACTGCTAGACCACTGGGACAGTCCTCTTGCTTTATTTTTAAATTAACATAAAACAATATCCCATAAGCACACTACCCAAGAGAAGTATTATGATTTTGGCATATTCTCCTCATTGTTTTTGTGACTGTTTTTCATACTGTTGTAATTGCCATGTATATCCAATATTGTACCTTATCTTTGTCACATGGGAAAGACACTGGTATTTTTCACATGTGTAATATTGTTAGAAGCATAATATTCTACTAATTTACTTAAGCCTTTTCTCATTTTGGGTATATATATTACCTCAAAATGTTTAACTTTGAACTTCGTTATGTATTGGGTTGGTTCTTTCATTTGAACAAACTTTTTGGCCCAGCCAATATTTTCTGCGTGCTTTCCACATCTGGTAGTGGGATCCTTTTGGAGTACGGCAACAAAAATGTGTAAACATCTTCTGGATCTATTACTGTGATACCTCTATCTAGGTAAGTCTCTATCATGTCTCTATTAGTCAGCGTTGTGAAATGCTGGTAGATAATGTACACCTCATGCTAGCTTTGTTTAAAATAAGGGACAAGCTCTTATCTCAAGAAGTGATGACAAGAAACAGAAATAACACAAAAAGCTATAGTTGTCACATGTCACCTACAGATGTCTGGAAGGCAGGATGGCATTAGCCTGGAAGACGCAATCACACGCCTCATGTGACTCCTTGGGGTTGGTGTTACTTACTGGTCCTGGCCTCAGTGGAACTCCTTGAATGTGCTGACTCTGGAAGGCTTTTCATCAGAATGTGTTTTTAGCCCTTAGCTTGGCGCACAGGACCCAGACTCCCAAATTTAAGCTGAAAAATCTTGACCACAGAATTAGACTCTCCCAGTTTCTCACTGCAAATATGCCAGGTGGTCACCCCACCATCTGCTATGGTCGCTGCCTTCTGCAAAGAGTTAGGTCATGCTGTCAACATGAGCTGGAAGTGGGAGAAAGATTTTAATTCAGTGGAGGTTGGCAATTATTTTCTCTTGTGTCTAGCCTTTTTCCAATGTTTACCAGAAAGATGTTTCCTGATTCCACTGGACTCCCTTTTTCCCACTGAATCATCATAAGCCCCTTCTGTGCACTCAGTTCTCCTAACCCACACTTTTTAAACAGCGCATTCTTGTACCACGGTAGCATCACAATAGATAACAAATGGCTAAGGCTTTTTCCAAGAGATGCTCCAATCTGCTCTGTCATCAGAAAAGAGTGAGAATTGGTTTTGCAACACTCTTGGTAACAGAGACTTCTCTGAATTTTTCCTTCTATAACTGAACATCAACAAATATTCTCAAGGATCCAAGATAGTCTCAACATTCCTTCTGAAAATTATACACAGCCTTATTAATAAACTCTATGAATTATCGAGTATCAATTATATGCTTGGCACTTAACATCCTCTCTTTCATTTATTCTTAACAACCTCTCAAAATGAATATTATTCTTCCCATTCAACTTCTAAGGAAAGTGAGGATCCAAAAGAGTAATTGTCCACATTTGTAGCCTCATTGGGAAATGTGGGCATGACTGAAACCTGTATCTCTCTGAACTTAATTACCTTAAAGTCACCTATGCTACACTAGCTCGAAACCAACATATTTTTACTCAGCATGCCTTTGTAGAATTATCTGTTCTTTATCACACTGTTCAAATAAAATTTCAATTACACAAATAATGAATTAAACTCTAGCTAATTAAATTCAACTACACCACTTTTTGTTCTGAACCACAAATCTGAACCTTACTTGTTCTTTCAAAAGCAGCTAGCTAATTAAGTTACCCTTAATATTATTCCAGGACTATGATGTATTCTTTTGGGTGGGGAGGGGGGGAATCCATTTAGATGTTATTAATTTATTTGCTTAGGTCACTTGAGATTTTTGTAAAATCCGTAAGTAACGAGTTTTAAAACAAACTCCAACCTCTTCAGTTCAGTTTAATTGCTCAGCCGTGTTCGACTCTTTGCGACCCCATGGACTATACAGCACGGCCAGGCCTCCCTGTCCTTCACCAACTCCCGGAGCTTACTCAAACTCATGTCTATTGAGTCAGTGATGCCATCCAACCATCTCGTCCTCGGTCATCCCCTTCTCCTCCTGCCTTCAATCGTTCCCAGCATCAGGGTCTTTTCCAATGAATAAGTTTTTTGCATCAGGTGGCCAAAGTATTGGAGCTTCAGCTTCAGCATCAGTCCTTTCAATGAATATTCAGGACTGATTTCCATTAAGTAATAAGTTTTAAACCAAACTCCAACCTCTTAGGACTCACCAAATATTTATTTGGGCAAACTGTGACGTCTTAGGGTTGAAATGGATAAGGAAGAACTATGTGTTAAGCGTTTATGATAATTGATGTCATTTTTTTCTGGATATGAAATCACTTACAAATAGTATTTAAATGATATTAGCTTAAATAAATTAGTCACTTATAGGCCACATGGTAAAAATATCTCTAAGTGTACACCTTCCTAGGCACACCAGTTTTATAACAGCAGCTTGCTTAATCTCAAAGAGTGGGAGCCATCATGGCTGGAGTTTTAGTTGGCAAAGGATTGGAACAGAGATTAAAATTCCTCATGAAGATAAAAACTGGAATAGACTCTGATAATCAGCTCCATGTACTGGCTTCTAAAACCCCTACCCACTGACACATATGCACATGCATAGAAAGTTTTAACTTTACTCTGTAAAAACATATACAGCATCTATAGAAATGGTCAGAAATCATTTAAATTAATTCAATTACACTCATAATTTTTCTCATAGCCCAGTATCTCTAATGTATTACATTGTATCTGATATTCTGTTTTCTTTTAAATCTTTGCTTATCTTCAAAGTTTTGTGAAAGTGCTAGTCACTCAATCGTGTCTGACTTTTTGTGACCCCATAGACTGTAGCCCACCAGGCTCCTATGTCCATGGAATTCTCCAGACAAGAATATTGGAGTGGGTTGCCATTCCCTTCTTTAGGGGATCTTTCCAACCCAAGGATTGAAACTGGGTCTCTTGCATTAGCAGGCAGATTCTTTGCAGTCTAAGCCACCAGGGAAGCCCACAGTTTTGCTTAAAGATCATCAGTTCGTGAATATCCTTCTTTTGGTCTTTCTAATCCTCACTGTCTCCTGCTTCATATTCCAATAGAAATTATCTCTCCTTTCTCTGAGCTCTGAAAGTTTGTCTCTATAACTCTTTTTATAATAATTTATGAATTTAGGGTTATTTATGAACACTTTTCACCTGCTATGCTAATCTGCAACTGTATTGATGCTGGTATTTTTGCCCACTGAGAGTCCACATAAGTAAAATCCTAGGATTAGAAGAAGTAGGTTACAAATTGGAAAACTTAAGACTCTTTCCAAGTTACTATTTTTACTCAACTGCAGAGACTAGGGCCAAATAATTCAGGTGCTTTCTGCACTTAACGTTTATTTCCACCTGATTTTTTCTCCCTATATGTACATTTCAAACTGTTAAGATTAAATCAACTCTTGTCCTCTTGCTGGTTAAAAACTTTGCATTGAAAGCAATAATGAGGAGCAGAGACATGAACACCAATTCTATTCCTTTTTTACATTTAATTTGCTATCATTACACTAAAATTAGATTTTACTGAGGGGAGAGAGAGAGAAAGATTGATTCACGCTGCCCAGTTATTTCCCTGAGGAACATGGGCTTCTTTCCATTAGGTGATCAAAAGCAAGAAGAAGAAGAACAGGGATTCTTTACACCAGATTTAATTGGAAGAGCAAGGCATGACCTAGAGCAAAACAGCAATTAAAACCCCAATATCCAGTTCCTACCCACTGCCTAGCAGGGGACAATTGTTGAGTTTCAATCTCCTTAATAGAAGCCTGACTTTGATGCCATTGTCCAGCAAGCTAATGTTATTTTTCCATGGAAGACAACTCATGTGAACTTGCCTTTGTTCTGCTTAATTGTTTAAAAGTCAGTAACGTTTTGTAATCTGTAAAGATACATTATTTGAAATCTCATTTTTTAAAAGTCTTTCAGGAAGGAAAAAGAAAGAGCTGCTTTTTCTTCCTATATCAAAGAAAAGATTCAGGACAAATCATTACCTTCTTTAACAATTAAAAAAAAAGACATTATCCATTATTGACAAAAAGGATTAAAAAAAAAAGGCAACTCACTACTGTGTAGTGGGGACTAAATATACTCTTGCATTCATTATACATCAGGGTTGATTCCGTTAGTAGAACATTATCTTTGTAGGTATTATTTCCATTTCCATTGCCAAGATATACAGACTTATTCTCTTCTGTCATTCCTTGTAGCTTTTTCAAGCATCAAATTGTATAGAAAGAATTCAAAGACAGCAAGGCTAAAATGTATTTATTTAAGACTTCCAGCATTTTACTAGATTACTAGACTCTTTTTTACTCTTCCTTCACTTAGATTAGACTGCTGCTGCTGCTGCTAAGTCGCTTCAGCCGTGTCCAACTCTGTGCGACACCATAGATGGTAGCCCACCAGGCTCTTCTGTCTCTCCCTGGGATTCTCCAGGCAAGAATACTGGAGTGGGTTGCCGTTTCCTTCTCCAACACTTGCATGCATGCTAAGTCACTTCAGTCGTGTCCAACTCTGTGTGACCTCATAGACGGCAGCCCACTAGGCTCCACTGCCAACAGGATTCTCCAGGGTTGCCATTTCCTTCTCCTAGATTAGACTATGAACATATAATTAATCATTCAGTTCAGTTCAGTTGCTCAGCTGTGTCCGACTCTTTACGACCCCATGAACCGCAGCACGCCAGGCCTCCCTGTCCATCACCAACTCCCGGAGTTCATTAGTTTGTAAAAATTTATCAATAAAATAATTGTTTGACTACTTTCCTGTCAGGGAAAAATAAGAAGTCACTTGAGAGCATATGATTTAAACCAAATCATTCCTAATTCATCATAAAGAAACATCTACATATTTGTTATCAGCTATGGGTTTTTTCCCTCTTAAATAAATTGGTATTTAATCAATCATTATTTCAATTAAATATACCTATTCTTTAATTAAAATATGTGACAAAGGGTGAATCTACTATGGTTAAGCTAGATTTTTTTTAAAGGAAAGAAGGAGAAAAAGAGGGGAAGTAAATGAAGGAAGTAACAGTAAGGAAGGAAAAAACTAAATAGTATTAATTAAATTGTTAGCATTATGCTAGGCATTGACACCTAGACTCCTCATTTTTATTTATATTGATAGAATCTTGTGAAGAAGGATTATGACTCCCTATTTTGCAAATAAGGATGAGGCACATCCTTAATCCTTAATACGGATATTAAGTCACCTGCCTAGAACCAGAGAACCAGTAATTAGAAGAGCTGGGTTTAAAACCAGCTCTATACCATTCCATGTTCGATGCATGTGACAAGGGCTCAGGGCCGGGGCAATGGGATGATCCAGAAGGATGAGAGGGGGAGGGAGGTGGGTGGGGGGTTCGGGAAGGGGAACACATGTAAACCCATGGCTGATTCTTGTCAATGTATGGCAAAAACTATTACAATATTGTAAAGTAATTAGCCCCCAACTAAAATAAATAAATTTATAAAAAAAAAAAAAAAAAAAAAAAAAAACAGCTCTATCTGTTGCCAAAGTACACATTCTTTCTTCTCCACTGGTTGGCTTGATCATTACCTAGGGAGACAGCACCAGCAAATTTTTGTTTAGTCTAATTATATGGATTGTTAAATAAAGCTTTTTACCAATTAAAAGATATATAGTTCTAATTATTAAAAATTGATAATAAATTGAGTGACACTTGCCCCCCAGTCTCTGTGTTTTTCTGATAAATGACAAAAGTAAATGTTGCATGGACTTCTATACAACATGTGACTCAATATATTCCTGTGATTCAGAATAAAATTCAATCAGAATGGGTGCCAAATGGAAAGTTTAAATCACATTTTGTCACATAAGAAAAGAAGACATCTTGCTCTTTAAAAAATAAAAATCCTAAATACCATTTCAAATTTAACTCTATCATATACATAGGAATGGAGCAGCCATATTAGAAATATGTAAATGTTAACAAGCAAGAAAGTCAAGGTGCCCACCTTGAGTACCCTGGAGAAATGCAAAGCTTCACCACTATAAATTATTAAAAGAATGAAGTAAATGCATGAATAAAGCAAGGTTCTGAATCTTTGGGCAGATCAACTTTAAACTGATCAAGAAAGGTCTTGACATCTGTCTGACTGAATCGTTTAAAGAAAGAGCAGAAGCCATTCAGCTACTGGTTGTTGTTGTTATTATTTTCCAAGTGTGTTGGCAATTTATCTTTTTGGTTAAAACTTCTCAGCTGCCAAAAAAGCATCCAATCTAAGACCTGTGTTAGATTTGGGACTTTGTCCCTTTTTTCCTGCACATTCTACCAATAGAACCCTACTCTCCATTGGAAAGCCAATTTCTTGTGATTTGGGTGGAGTGACTTGCCCATGGTCAAGGGATGATCCTATGACTCAAGTTGGCCAATCAAAATACTCCATCCCTAACCCAACCACAGTGATTGGATGAGTACCTGGCCTAATGAAAGCTGATCAGAGTGTTTGCTTGGATTGAGAGAGTCTTTCTTCCTTTTAATCAAAATTCAAAAGGATATATTTTGGGGACTTCTTTTCTTCTTAGGTTGAGGCCCTGCCTGTCCAAGCAATAAATCGATAGGAAAATAGGGCAAAGAGATAGAGAAAAAAAGCTCTAAGGAGGCTACTTGAAACACTGAATCTATCTATACCTAAAGCAGATCCATTCTTGGATGGATGACTACAGATTCCAGAATATTCCCTGTATGTTGCTTAAGTAAATCTGAATTGGAGTTCTCTCACTTGCAACCAATAGATTCCTCATTAATAAAAGTGTGATATTATTTTCTAAATCACTCCAATCTACTGTGCAGTATGTCTTTTTACTTTT
Organism: Giraffa tippelskirchi; assembly: GCF_054371585.1. Lineage (NCBI taxonomy): Eukaryota > Metazoa > Chordata > Mammalia > Artiodactyla > Giraffidae > Giraffa > Giraffa tippelskirchi. The sequence goes on from NC_137285.1 coordinate 56,892,180, forward strand.
AACCAAGTATCAGATCATATGCTGCTGCTGCTGCTGCTAAGTCGCGTCAGTCGTGTCCGACTCTGTGCGACCCCATAGACGGCAGCCCACCAGGCTCCACTGTCCCTGGGATTCTCCAGGCAAGAATACTGGAGTGGGTTGCCATTTCCTTCTCCAATGCATGAAAGTGAAAAGTGAAAGTGAAGTCGCTCAGTCATGTCTGACTCTTCGCGACCCCATGGACTGCTGCCTACCAGGCTCCTCCGTCCATGGGATTTTCCAGGCAAGAGTACTGGAGTGGGCTGCCATTGCCTTCTCCGCAGATCATATGAAGCAACCCCAAATAAAATATGAAGCAACCCCAAATAAAATGGCCAGAATCATTAAGGATAACTCAATCTTCTTTTCAACAATAGTTCTGAGAGCCTAAAAAAAAAAGTTCAATTTGATTCAATCATGCTATCATGGTTAACTATCATTTTCTATACAGTCCTCAGTCAAGTTCATGCAGATTCTTTCTATATCATAAAATTTTGAAATTGAAAAAAGATCTTGTAGTGCCTCTTCCTCTGACCACACTTTAGATGTAAGAAATCTGAAGTCTGATAATATTAAGTGAATTGTCCAAAATCATACGGCTATTATGACAGTGTTGGAATGAAACCAAAGTCTGCATCCATAATTTACCAGAAATTATAAAATTATGCCTATTACAGTATTCACATTATTCTGAGATGAAGTGACTAGAGACCTCACCAGAATATTATCATTTTAAAAATAGGAAATGAGCTTAGTAAAGCATACAAATTATCCTGCTTATTTACCCATAAGGGTATCATTAATTCTTCTGAAATGAGGATATACTAAATGAGCCAAAATTCCATTAAAAACAAACAATAATAAATGACCTGAAATGATCTCTCTGTAATGCTGTTGTGTTTTCCTTATAAATAACTACCAGACAGAAAAGGGTAAAATAATGATATTCAAGTGGAAACTAGTAAATGTAAATTCTATTAGATATGAAAGCTGAATTATAATTTGAGTAAAAAAAAATGCTGATTAAAAAATGGTTTTCTTAAGGATAAGGATGGCCTCGTCATTCTTCCTCTGAGTTGATACGCCAGATCTAATAATAACTAAGTCCCCCAAACCAAATGATACATTTAGAGAATTCTAACAAACAGCATTTTTGACCAAGTTATTAGATGTCCCTAGTTGGATAGGCAGATTTTTTCCCCCCACATCCTTAATTCATATTTTTCTAAAGTGAAGGCCTCCTATTACTGCTCCAATAGGCATAATTACTGTAAAATGTCTAGTATGCATTTGTGGATTTTAATCTCTAATCTTCAGCCAAGAAATCCTATCAAAACCAAAAGTAAACTAAATATTTTCTTTTTGAATTTTTACATAATTACATAGAACAAATTTGTAATCCTAGAAAGTGAACAAAGAAATGACCTGAGTTGGCCACAAGCAAATGAAAGAATGTCAACAGAAGAAAGAGAATTTTAAAAACTAAATTAATATCCATTTAAGCACCACTCCTCCAGCAGCTTTTTTAGTATTTTAACTACTTTATTAAAATATAGCTAATATTATTGATCAATAGTCACAACCTATTTATAGCAGTCTAAACTAGCTCACAATGGATTGTTATTTTTGTCTTATATTTGTGAAAAGTAAGTGCAATTTCATAATAAAATGTTCTTATATGTTTTCAACACATCTCAAATAGCCAAGTTTTGAAGGAGTAACACAGTGCATATATTGCCCATAGAATTAGAATGACTACAGTTCTAAATAACGGTTTTTTTCAACCATAATCACATGCTTTCTATATCAGCAAGATAGTTGGTACTATAATGATTAATCAATATTTGTAAAAGAGCTCAATTAGGCTTTTTAAAATAGCTTCTTTCTTAAGTTCTGGTTAGAACACTCACAACAGACAGGCCGACATGAATGCCAACCCCAGAAATCGGCCTGTTTTACCATGCGCTGTGCCGGCCCCCTCCCTATTGTCAGGCTAATGAATCATCTGCTCACTCTGGTTCCTATCTGGTCCTCTGTGCCTCTCACTCCCAGGAAGTTTACAAATGCTATTCACACCTTTAAAAAAGTACACACAGCCTTTCCACACACTTATACCATAAATACATGGTAGACATTCATATCTTACAGAATGAGAACCGCTTCATCTAGGGACTGTTCTACTCACCAGGTGGGCAGAGAAAGTCACTAAGTGGCTATTTCAATGTGCTCTGCGTACAGGTCCTTCTTCCTGGTTATTACCATTGATCTTCGTGTCCAGAACAACACACAGGATATAACCCTGCTGCTTTTGACCTGTTTCCTCCCAGGTCCCTGCATCTAGGAAAACTATCCTGCCTTTTTTCCACTCAGAATCTTTTTGCTCTAGCCTTCCATGGTTCTGTAGACAGTGGGGTACTTAGGGTCAGCCAGTCTCGAGGACAACTGCTTATTGTCACATGGGACCCTCAACTGCAAGAAAGAAAGATAATCCAGAGAGGGGAGATTTCAACAAAAAGTTTTAAAGAGATACACACTTTTCTCTCCCTGGTGAAATGCTGCTGTAAATCACAGAACTGAGATCTGAAGGCTGGCTGGGTCCAGTGACTCCACTTTAATGGCAACATATTCCCAGAGCTGTCTGTCTGCAGTCCTCCTCTTTTTTTTTTTTTCCTAAGGAGTAAGTTTTCCCACACACTGTAGTTTTAAAGTGCAAATAAATACAAGACCCAGTCACTGTTGGGATTCGGTGTTTTCACGGGGAACCAATGCCTTACAGATTATGACATGCAGCACACAGAAAATGGGATTAGAAAAGGTGCTGTGGCCATAGGGTTGTCCTCGGGCTGAGAAGGCAGGGAAAACCCTTCATTATTCTCCCTGCAGACTGAGGAACTCCGGATAGCTATGTGTCACCTCTAATGTCGGCGTCTCCCTCTCAGGCTTTGTCTCCCTGTCTCCCTCTTCCCTTCACTGTCTTACCTCCTCCTCCACCCCCATCCCTCCTCCTCTCTCTCCTCGGCTCCCAGGACCAGAGGAAGGGAGAAGAGCGGAAGAGTGGGTCCACCATTCCCTGATGAATTAATAACCATGCCCAGCCGCAACGTGTGATTTCAAATAAGAGTGTGAGGAATCACTAAAAGATGTGCACTGAAAGTTAAAGATTTTGGGTCTTATTATGGTTATTGCTGTGGAAGCCTCTAACATGTTTAAGTTTTTAAAAGAGGGTTTCAATAAATCTTACATCAGTGAGTGTTCATGTCAGCTAATTTTTCAAAATACACGAAGAAGAGTTACGATGGAAATATAAAAAGAAATTACTGTCTCTAGCCAATACATAAAGTTAGGGTGGAGTGCTAGCAATATAACAGAAGGCCTAAGGGAAAAAAATTACATTGTTTGAAATTATAACCAAACTGCCTAAATTAAGAAGAAGTCACTTAGGTTTTATCTAAATAGCTAGATGAGAGCTTTCTTATGACCAAGTTAAATAGCACATTCTCCTTTAATAAGAAAGGAAAAATTATACAAAAGAAAAAATTACAAAGAAAAAAAATATGATTACATGTTTATTGTAATTCTTGATATTTGGGACACAGATATACTAGGAAAGACAGGAAAATGAAGCATGAAATAAACAGCATGTAAAGTCATTTCACCGGAGAAGGAAATGGAAGCCCATTATGGTATCTTTGCATGGGAAATCCCATGGATAGGGGAGTCTGGTGGGCTACAGTCCATGGGGTCGCAAAGAGTCAAACAGGACTCAGCAACTGAGCATGCATACAAAGGCATTTCGTAAATGTATACATCTTCCCATGAGACACTGACAACAAAGTTTCAGTTTAGCTTTCCAGTTAGGTACTGCTTCTCCCATATAAACAGACCCTTCCACCCGGATGGAAACATAACTTGTACAAGGTCTCTATTACCAGGAAACAAAAGATGCTCTGCAAGGCAGCCTAGGACTCACTGAAATAAGGGTTCTTTGGGCAGTGGGGCTTGACGAAAGTAGTCAGCAAATAATATTCATCTAACATCAATTTCACTTCCTTTCTGGAGCTCTCATTTGGGACTGCTGTTTTAATTTGGGTGACAGAATTTGGGCATAAAGTAAGGAATAAATTCTGATAAAGTCAAGCTAGCCAGAGAATGAAAATCTCAGGCACACACACAGCACAACAATGCACCCTGGACATTCTTTTGCTCCTTGTTTACTATATGAGGGGGCAAGATAGTAAAGAAATGTATTCAAATGGTTAATATATAATTAAAGCTGTTCTATCAGTCACCTAAGTAAATGTAGAATCATCAAAAAAAATTAAATAAACATTCTACTTGTAAAATCAGACTTACTGATTACAATGCTAGAATAAACATTTTACACAGTTTAATACAAAGACCCATCATTTTTGTTTCTAAGTTTAAAAAAGTGACAGTACTTGGAGGCATTTTTATACAGTTTCTGATTAGCCAACGTGAAAGAAAAAAACTAGGGTGAAATTTTTCCTTCCAAAAAAAAATCTGCTAACTTGATTTTAAAGTTCAAGCAAGTGAGGGTGTGGGAAGTTCTGGGTGATCCCAGAAGCAAACCAGCATTTATTCATTCATTGGGCAAAATTTAGATGGAAAGGCTTTGTCAAAAGGAAAGGACACAGGCCCACCAACCGAGCAATCCTGAATATATACCTTCACAAGTCCGCAAAGGAATATGCCTAAGGATATTCACAGAAACATGTTGATTATTGCAAATAAAGGAGGAAACACAATATCCATCCCCAGGAATGGTAAAACATCAACTGTTCACATCACAAGTCACGAGTATGTAGTCAAAGGCAGGATTCGTGAGTCAGACTTACATTTAGCAACACAGAAGTAGCTCAAAAACATAATGCTTCATTTTTCCAGCAAGAAATTGAGTGATATTTATAGCATAATACCATTTATATACTTAAAAACATAGTCAAAACAATACAAGATACACAAGACACAAAACAAATCAAGATACATATACATGACAAGAATTGCAAGAATGTGACATTAAGTACATTGAAGCAGATGGTCTATCAGGAAAGAGAACAGCACTGGAGATTGGGAAACTCATTGGAAAACAGACTGAAACAAAAGAGAGGCTTGTGGGGCTTCCCTTGTGGTTCAGTAGTTAGGACTCCATGCTCCCAATGCAGGGGGCCTGGGTCCAATCCTTAGTCAGGGAACTAGATCCCACATGCCGCAACTACGAGTTCACAGGTTGCAACTAAAGATCCTGCATGCTGCAACTAAGACCCAGCACAGTCAAGTGAATGATTTTTTTTTTTTTAAAGAGATGCTTGTGCCAGCCAATCTACAACACAGTAGGCTATGAATGAGGGCCATGATTGACTCAGTTCTGTGTACTCGACAAAAAAAGCACAAAGGACTTTGGAGCCATAGTTATTGACAATGGGCAGTGGGATAAACCAACATCTCTAAACAACCAGCCACATCTAAAACCTAAACTCATGTACAGGGAAAGAAAATGATTTGTAAAAATGATTGCAGATTGGTGGCATTCTTAAGCTATAATATATACGTCAAGTACGATCTGAAAATCTTAACATTCTTACACTGAAAATTTTTTATTTGGCAAATCTATTTATGGGTCTGATTACACAGAAACACATGAAAAAAAGAAAATAACAGTAAGGAAAATCCAACTACAGAGCTCACTGTAGCAACAGTGCTCACAGGGCACACTGGGGTGTGACTTAAGGGATCAGGGTTATCATGGAGATGGCCTTCACCACCGGAAGCAGTCACCCCAGACAACAGTTTCATGACCGTGCTACGTGTTGGGTGTATGAGTTGAGCAGTCGAGAAGAGGAGCACTTTATATATGTATAAATACATAGAAATTCTGTGTCAGTGATCTAGCTGTTTGATTGGGGTGACACAGCGGAGTCTGCTCGGTATGAAGACTGTGTCATGTCCTAAATCACTCTGTATGAATCAGATATAGTTATGTTACATATCGTCTGATAAGAGTCTGCTAAATTCTATGAAAAGTGCAATATTGTGTTAAACTACTCAAAACCACGCTGAGTGATCCAGAATAGTTAACCAAACTGTGTTACTTAGATAACAGAAGTAATATTTAAAATGCTTTGGCCACCTATATCCTCACTGCTAAGGAGGCTGAATTAAATAATATGTAAAAATAGCTGGTACTAAGTTGACTTCTCAGCAAACACATTTTGGAAATATCACCCCTTTTTAAATCCATTATCTCTATTCATCTTACCATTACTTATAACATTGGTTTCATGAGAATGTCTTTGGAAGTTACTGAAACCACACAAAATGTCAATAATTATAAATGAAGCCCATTCTCATAAGTATAATAATAAATCACTTGAGAGATAATCCATATCATCATCTCAACATTATTAAAAAATTACTAAAGTGAGAATTTTACACCAAAAAAGTTACACATACGAAGTCACAAAAATCAACCACTCTAGATGTGACCAACAAACTAATACCCACCAAACCATCACTCTAAGCTAGATATGGGACACTACACAATAAAAGAGAATATGCAACAAAATACATCACCTGAAAAGTCTGAATGTCTCCAAGCATAAACTTCAAAATGTGTATTCTTAGGATATGAAAGCTAAGTTTAGGTAACCATTCACTGACAAAAACACCCCAAAAGGCATCAACACTCCAGAGTATTCATCCTATCATCTCAAACAAACCATTCATTTGACAAGAATTATAAATCAAATCATCAAATTTATAAGTGGCTATAAAGCCATATTTTATGTCTTGGCACTATGTAGATGAAACCACAGTTAGGTGAATTAAGAAATTTGCCTTCTATTGTGTAACATTTCCCCCGTTAGGAGATTGTTTTCATATGATAAGAAAGAAAAATCTAGGAGATGTATTACACACTATGTTTTTAAAAGCTAGAAAATTGTGCACAAAGCAAGTCCTTAGATAGTTAAATGGTCACACCAGAGCGCTTATCTGAAATTTCTACAATAAATGGCCACCTTAAAAGGTTTTTTTTTTTAATACTGCGAAGTACTAAAAAAAAATTGTTAGGTTTTTTCTTTTTTTCCCCTCTCCCCTTTGCAACAGAATGAGGGAATGAAGCATTTTTCTTGGACACTGAGTATAATTATAACTAATCATCTCCTTCTCCTTGGAGCAACATTCGTTGACGTTCCTTCATTTTAGGGTGGCTGGCTGACACAATTCAAATATAATTACTCTTCTTGCATGATAAACTCCAGCACCGTGAGCAAATACAGTATGTCTCATTGTCAAGTATGGCTAGACAGCCGCAGTGTAATATAGACCTTTCAAGCCCTGGTGTAGCCCCCTGCCTTTGAAATCTGTGCAAGATGACAAAACTGACTTTCATTTCCCTTGGACTTTCTCAAGGTATCCTTATTAAGAAAAAAAAAAGCCTAAAACCCATAAATTTAATCTACTGCCTGCCAATCACAATGGTTTCTGCTGTCAGACACTCATGATACATAACCACAAAATTTAAATGTTATTGTTTCATACAAGAAGAAAATGTTGCTCATGACTATCCCAAATAGTCATGTGACAATTCAGTGAGTTTCCTTTGTTTGCCTCTTCACCATAGAACAATAGCAAGAGCAGGAAACCTATAACCAATGGACCAATTGTGGAAGGAGCTATACAATAATAAATGCTAAAAGGAGATCATTTTCCCTCGCTATCTTGTAAGAGACAATTGTGTGATAGGAGAAAGTGCTTTTCCTAACATCTATTTCATTTCAGATTTATAGTCATGCTTGCTTATTTTGTTCAAATGACTTCTCATTTTTAAAAAATCAAACTCATAATTGGATGATCGCTGCAACATAACTTTCACCAACTTTTGAAAAATAAATGGGAAAAAAGAAAAAACAGTGTCACATAGGCATGAATGCTGAGTTGAGGAAGGAACAAAGGTTTGAAACTTAAAATGAAATTTTTGACACAGCTTACTTACCCAAAAGAGTTATGTTTTCATTAACATGGTAAACTATGTGGCTTTCTTTCACATGTTTTGATAAGTGGTTTTTAAGAAAAACGTATTTTTGTGGATGGCCACAAAGTCAGTCTTTTGTCCCTTGTTGAGCTATAGTGAAAAATCGAATGGAATTTGTACCTACTTATTTGCAAGGACAGTGTGTCACCATGGGCTACCCAATTCTAGATGTGGGCTTTTTTTCTTTTTTTTTTCCCTGAGTGTACAAGAACTCTCTTTCTCTGACTGTATAGCATTGTACATGTAACTACATCACATCACTGCCTGCATGTTCCTCTTAGGCTGCATGGAGACAACTACAGGCAACTGACTCTCTATTCTATGACCTTCCAAAAACTATATAAAGTAACCATCAACTGTTTTGATTTGCAGTGGATAGACTCAGACAAAGAATCAGATTCAGATGATGAGACTGTCTTGTTTCTTGGGTGGGAAGACAGTTTGGCTCATCACATCCCCTGGTCTCCATTCCTCCATGGTGTGAAACAGTAAAATCTAAATAAAGTAATACCAAATTGAAAGCAACTCCTTGGTTTGCTCCATGTTTATGAGCAAACCATTCACAATTTTTGCTACCACAATAGGCAGAATCTTACTGCACAAATCAGTTGGAATAAGAATCCACTCGAGCCCCCTAGGAATGATTGAATAAATGCAGCTAACAGCTACTGAAGGAAATCAATATATGAAATAAAATGGAACCTTCAACCATTGTACTTGCAACAGTTGACTGACTTATTATTAGAAAATGCTAGCTATAACAAATGTATGCATGGTTAGAAAAAGGCACACTATGGGATCTTGGACTTAAGTTATTTACCAATAACCTGGAAAATGCAAATTAAACTCTGTTGCAGATCTGTCCTCCAAGACAGACCACCTATCCTCTTATAAAACGGGCGTTTTATTAGGGAAAGTGTGCAAAGAGCTGTTTTGTTTTCTGTGGGACACTGTTCTAGCAATCAACACTGCAGTCACACTAAAATACCTTAATGGCTTTCTTTTGTTATGGACAAAGCTTGCACTGAAGCCTTTTCAACAGCAGTCCTGTTTTCAATTTAACCTTTTCCTTTCTTTAGGAAAGCCATCAGACCAGCTATTATGATTCAGGACATTCACCTGACCCATAATATTGGCCCCTTGAAGGCATTTATACCTAGACTTCTTTGGTTATGCTCTCCCAATGAAGTCATTTAGAAACCAAAACCATTAGGATTACAAAACACTTTAATATTCTTTAAACACTTTAATATTCTTTAAAGTTTATGAAAGAATCAAGAAAGAGACATGCATTTTGTGACTCAACTTCTTTATCTGTTCCTCTTTATCAAACACACTCAGTTTTCTCTCTGCTGCCCATGTAGCTAACAAGCCAACTTGACTTGACTGACCTACTACCCATAAAAAGTCTAAAATTCAGCAGTCTAGACTAACATGAACTGGTTATATAAGTGCATCCCAAGCACCAAAATAAAATAAAAAATAAACCAAACAAGAACAGGTGACTGAGAGATTTGCATTTGGTTTGCCATGTTGCTTCCACTCAAAGGCTGAAAATTCTCTGCCTTGCATATTTAAATATGCATCAGCTCAGAAGAAGTTACACAATGTTTCCATCAGCAGAAGACGTGGCACTTAGAGAAAGCATCAGGAAAATAAAAACTACAGACAAAATAGGGTGTATTTGCATATTTCACTTGAAATTAGGCTATGTTGCAGCATATTGGAAACTCATATGCATTGGATGTCAGCTGAGTTACTTTTCTTCCCCCCAAGGTGACATTGGTGCTTGTCTTACCAAATATGATGCTACTGACAAGTGTTTTCATGTAAGGAAGATATATGCCTCCCATCACCTTGTCAAGCTGAGTGAAGGCAAACTCCAGCACATCCTTTCACAAGTGATTAGGTGGTCGGAGTCATTAAAAGTCATAAAGTTAGACTGCAGCAGTGTGCCATGCATATATATGAACTCATCCAAAGCTCTCCTCCTTGAAGCAGGTGATAGCTCTCAACTTTGCCTCTGACCGAGTCATAAATTCTTGGCTGAGCTCTCTTTCTCTTAGCATACCTTTGAAATTATACCAAACAGTAAATGCTGCTTTGGCCAGTCTCATTGTCTCCTGCTTTCCTGGCCAAACCTCTAAGATATGGAGGTCCAAACATTTGATTTTGGTTCACAAACACAAAGTAAACAAACAGATTGTCATCGCTGGCTCCTCCATATCCCTTTTTAAATGTTTAAAATATTTTAAAAACTCTTGTCAATCAGTCTACTTTAAAGTTTTCTAAAAGGGCAATAAGAAAAAGAGTGGTATTATTTAACACCTCCTCAAGATGAGGAAATCAAGGCACAGAGACCTGAAGTGACATTGCCAAGCATCTGGACCATACATCTAATCAGGAACCTAGAACAAAGTCTACATTTTTCTGTTTTAACAATTACAATCTTTCCACTTTCAGCCTTATCATTTCTTAGCAAGTAAATCTGATTTTAGAAGTATCTGAGACAATATGAATTTTAAATTTTTTAAATGTATCACTTGATTCAGCAATTCCACTTCTAAAAATCTGTCCTAAAACATTAGCTAAGTGTATGAGCAAAAATGTATGCACAAGATGTTCAATACATCATTATTTATAACAATTAACAGCTACAAACAGCCAAAATGTCCAAAAAGGAGAGGATATACTTGAGATTCTTGATCAAATATTATAAATAAAGAATATATTTCTGAAGGTTTTTAATGCTAAGGGATATGATCACAAACTATTATTTATGAAAAAATCAAAATGCAATACTTAAGGATTTTAACTATGCTAAATATACATACATGCAGAGAAAAACGACTAGCAAAAATACAACAGAATGCTAACAAAATTTACCTTATGCTTAGGAATAGCATGCATTTATAATTTTCTATTTTAAAACCTGTATATGTTTTCTAATACTTACTTCTATAATTAGAAAAAGAAAATAAGACATTTAAATTCCTGAGTGGACACATAGGACAATCTGACATAGTAGCCAATGCATTTTTAAAGACATTACCTGAATGGGTCTTGGTGGATCAGAGTGCCTTTCCTAGGATAATTTCATATTCCTATTAATGTCTACAAGTTCATTCTTCCAGCACAGATTGGATGTAATCATGACTGAATAGAGTGGTGGGGAAGGAGATAGCAGTTGTAAGACTTTAATTTCAAACTCTCCAACTTCAATAAAACAATCTGGGCTTGGAGCTCTGCAGCAATTAACCGTGACTTCCTGTGGGCTAAACACCTGGACACAAATCAGCTTATTTCAGCCTTCATAAAGGTCGGTAAAATAAAAGTTTTTAATCATGAAACATTTTAAAAGACAAAAAGCCAAGCCCAGGAAGCATGCGCCCTTGCATAATCTCTTATACTGCATTTTCCATTGTTCACACCCAATAACCAAGCATAAAAAGGCCCATGCTATGGTCTATTTGAGATGATAAAAACAGAAATATCTGTGCCTAGCAAGTAGAACATACCTAATATGAACATGATCTTTTTTACCAAACACATGGATTTACTTATCAGGCCCCATGGTCATCATCATTATATGAAGCAGTTGCTGAAGGAATTCTCACTCAGTATGCTCTAGTTGAAACGTTTTAAATATTCAACATACCCAGAATGTGACTGAGAAACTTTCAGAAGAGAGTAGGTTACAGGAAAAAGAGACTAAGGAAAACAAGCAAACAAAACTCTGAGTCCTTTGGGTCAGGTCAATAGCTCCTCTCCTCAGGGCCCCTCTCTGGGGCAACCCTGACGCTGGAGGACACCGCTTTGATTTCCTGCCCACATATGCTCTGCTTTCACTTCTGTTTTAGGACAAAGAATAAGAAGCCCTTTGGAAACTCTGCTGCTGGTTCTCATATAATCTCAACATTTAAATGACCTCTACAAGAACAATTTGTTTAAAAAAAAAAAAATCTGTTACTAAAAGAAAAGACTGTTACTGTCTTACCTCTCATTAATAAAAGCTATATTCAAATCCAGCTTATAAGAAGGTCCTATCAGTCTGCTTCCTCTTCTCCCTTCATTCACTTCAAATCACTGACCTGGTAGGTAGGGAAATCAACAGGAGCAGAGCTTCAGGGATGAAAAAAGAGAAGAAACAAAGTTCTTAGATAATCAAAAAGATAACAATCAGTTCCTAAGAAATTCAAGTTACAAATACAGTTAATTGTTCAATGTAATAACACAGTTAATGGTTAATGTATATACTATGGGCTTCCCTGGTAGCTCAGCTGGTAAAGAATCTGCCTGCAAGGCAGGAGACCCCGGTTTGATTCCTGGGTCGGGAAGTTCCCTTGGAGAAGGGATAGGCTACCCACTCCAGTATTCTTGGGCTTCCCTGGTGGCTCAGATGGTAAAGAATCTGCCTGCAATGTGGGAGACCTGGGTTGTATCCCTGGGTTTGGAAGATCCCTGGAGGAGGACATGGCAACCCACTCCAGTATTTTTGCCTGGAGAATCCCCATGGACAGAGGAGCCTGGTGGGCTATAGCCCATGGGGTCTCAAAGAGTTGGACACAACTAAGCAACTAAGCACAGCACAGCATATACTATATTCCTCATTTAAAAATCAATAAATGCTCAAGGCAGAAAAAGTTGTAAAATAAATAAAAATATAATGAAAGAAATAAAATGTTCTGAAATACTACCAAGAAATAATTATTATGAGTTGGTTGTTCTTTTGAGCCTTTTATATATAAATAGGATTTTAAATGCATTAGTGTATTTCATTATATATATGTGTATCATAATTTAATCATTCTAAATTGTTGGGCATAGAAAGGGTATATAACATTTTACTGTTATTAACTCTGACATGAAAAATCCTGGAATATAAATCTTTCTGCATATTTGTGACTTGTTTCCCTTTAGAGTAAATTCAAAACAGTGAAATTGTTGAGTTCAAAGAGTATGAGCTTTTTTAAGGCTTTTAAAATATATTATTGAACAGCCCTCCATAAATTTTGTACCGATTTACTCTCCCAAGAGTGATGTTTGTGAAAATGTCTTTCCAAACAGACCCACTAGTCTTCATCTTAAAACAATAGGTTAGTTATCAAAAAGGGTATAGTAAAAGCTGAAACAGCAATTTATCTGTTGAGAAATTATTTATGCCTTCTCATACACTCAAAGAGAGTGCATATGTTTATAGTAAGGACAATATTCACCACAAACCATTGCACAGAGAAGCCACACATATTCACTTATTTTTAACCAAATGGAGCACAAAGAAATGCAGTTTGGATTTATAGCCTCCCAAGTGGTAAAACCCTATTGTTTTACACTCTTCTGAGTGCCAAGAGATCTAACAAGATAGCAGCATTAGCACATTCTGTGTTTATTGCATTGTACACATGCTACTGCATGCATGCTCAGTGGCATCCAATTCTTTGCAACCTTGTGGACTGCAGCCCAACAGACTCCTCTGTCCATGGAATTTTTCTAGGCAAGCATACTGGAGTTACTTGCCATTTGCTACTCCAGGAGATCTTCCCAACCCAGGGATCCAACCGGCATCTCCTGTGTCCCCTGCATTGGCAGATGGATTCTTTACCACTGTGCTATCTGAGAAGCCCGTTGTACAAACAGAAAACACTGAATCTACAAAAGGTGAGATTCAAAGGGACAAAAGACAGTCTCACTAGTGAGGATGACATCAGACACTAACGTCCCTCATAGCATAGCTTCTGGGTGTCAAAAAGCACCAGAGAATTAATGGGTGTCAAGACGGTAGGATTTTATTTCATAGGCAAGAAAATTTGGAGAGAATGACCAAGAGAAAAACAGTGAAAAGAAGAGATAGGGCAGAGAGTCAAGGTCACATCAGTGCATCCAACCAGGAAGAATAGGTGAGTTTTCCATGGGTGAAGTTCTTAATTTGAAATACACCCCCAAGTTATTCTCTTGCTCCCAGGACCCGCAGGAAGGTGTTAGGGTAGAGCTGCTTTTGTCTCCACTCAGTATCCCCAGGAGCATTTGCATTGTTTCTCTTGCTAGGTTGGTCATCGCCACTCCTGAGTGACATCTCAGCCACTAAGTTACAAAGCTAAATGGATACATGACAGATGTGTGGCTGCAGTGAACAAGGACTCTGTAGTACAAATGTGTTTGGGAGGACTCCTAAGACATGACTTTCTTACTCAGGGCATAGATACGGATTGTCTCTACTGAATCACAGTCAGCCGAATGATAAACAAAACATTTGGATTGGTTTCAGGGCCCCTCACCATCCACTGAAATGCTCCCCAATTTGAGATGCCCTGTTAACTGACCAGTGTGCTGTGACAACTACACAGGAACTTTTCTAAAACTTCTGGGGGTGATTAAAACCTTTTAGCTGTATATTTCTGAGAGACTACAAAGAATCGCTACATATGTCTTAAATTAATGAAGACCATCGTGGTCTAAAACAGAAAACAATAGAATAGCTTAATCCTGGATTCAGACATTGAGTAATGAGAAGCAAGCTTCCCTGTGCACCAGTGTCTGTCTGTCTGAATCTCTCTCTTTTTTCCTGCCTCGCTCAGTCTGCCTGATCCTCTAACTCAAAACTGATGTTCTCTTTCCAGATGGAAATCCATCCGTGGTCTGGAGATACTAAGCCACCAGCAAAAACATACACGTGAGGAAGCCATTACCCCCAAACTCAACTCAACCACCCAAATCTTATAAGAGACTCAAGTTGGGTTTAAAATGGAAGCAAATGTTTAAAGCACTTCTGTGGATGTAGGACTGACTCTTCATTGTAGTCTTTCCAAAGAGGGTAATTTTCTTTTTAAAATTTTTAATTTTTCTTTCTCTTTTTTTTTTTTTCGGCCACATGGTATGTGGGATCTTAGTTCCCCAACCAGGGATTGAACCCGTGTTCCCTGCAATGGAAGTACACAATCTTAAATGCTTGGACTGCCAAGGAATTCCCCAAAGAGGGTAATTTTCTAACAGAAGTTTTTCAACCCAAAATTCAGTTATACATCAAGCACATTTTTGCAGAGAACTGTCATGCAAATATGTATTATGTGGAAGAGTCACTCTTTGGTCCAGCAATAGAATTCTTTTTTTTTTTTTTTTTCCAGTTTACAAATCCCATCATCCATCAAATGAATGGGCTATAAGATGAAAGTGAAGTGACAAGTCAAAGCTCAGTCATGTCTGACTCTTTGGGACCCCATGGACTGTAGCCTGTCAGGCTGCTCCACCCGTTGAATTCCCCCAGGCAAGAATACTAGAGTGGGTGGCCATTTCCTTCTCCAGGGGGTCTTCTTGACCCAAGGATCGAATCTGCATTGCAGGCAGATTCTTTACCATCTGAACCACAGGGAAGGCCTGGTCTATAAGATAGGATGCTCACAGAGTCACTTTTAAAGTGACTCCTGCATCAGAAGATTCCACAAAAGCAAATTTCCTTTCAATCCTTCTTCGATTAAACTCTAAGGTAGTAGTCTTAACAAAATAGAATTTGTTCTAAACAATAGTGATTTGATCTGATAAGGTATTTCAGTTCAGTTCAGTCGCTCAGTCGTGTCCGACTCTTTGCGACCCCATGAATTGCAGCACGCCAGGCCTCCCTATCCAACAACAACTCCTGGAGCCCACCCAAACTCATGTCCATTGAATAGGTGATGCCATTCAACCATCTCATCCTCTGTCGTCCCCTTCTCCTCCTGCCCTCAATCTTACACAGCATCAGGGTCTTTTCAAATGAGTCAGCTCTTTGCATCAGGTGCCCAAAGTTTTGGACTTTCAGCTTCAACATCAAACCTTTCAATTAACACCCAGGAGAGATCTCCTTTAGGATGGACTGGTTGGATCTCCTTGCAGTCCAAGGGACTCTCAAGAGTCTTCTCCAACACCACACTTCAAAAGAATCAGTTCTTCAGTGCTCAGCTTTCTTTATAGTCCATCTCTCTCATCCATACATGACTACTGGAAAAATCATAGCCTTGAATAGACAGACCTTTGTTGGCAAAGTAATGTCTCTGCTTTTTAATATGCTGTCTAGGTTGGTCATAACTTTCCTTTAAGGAGTAATTGTCTTTTAATTTCATGGCTACAATCACCATCTGCAGTGATTTTGGAGCCCCAAAAAATGAAGTCTGACACTGTTTCCACTGTTTCTCCATCAATTTGCCATGAAGTGATGGGACCAGGTGCCAGGATCTTAGTTTTCTGAATGTTGAGCTTTAAGCCAACTTTTTCACTCTCCTCTTTCACTTTCATCAAGAGGCTCTTTAGTTCTTCTTTGCTTTCTGCCATAAGGGTGGTGTCATCTGTATATCTGAGGTTATTGATATTTCTCCCAGCAATCTTGATTCCAGCTAGTGCTTCCTCCAGCCCAGCGTTTCTCATGATGTACTCTGCATATAAGTTAAATAAGCAGGATGACAATATACAGCCTTGACATGCTCCTTTTCCTATTTGGAACCAGTCTGTTGTTCCATATCCAGTTCTAACTGTTGCTTCCTGACCTGCATACAGGTTTCTCAAGAGACAGGTCAGGTGGTCTGGTATTCTCATCTCTTTCAGAATTTTCCACAGTTTATTGTGATCCACACAGTCAAAGGTTTTGGCAGTCAATAAAGCAGAAATAGATGTTTTTCTGGAACTCTCTTGCTTTTTCGATGATCCAGTGGATGTTGGCAGTTTGATCTCTGGTTCCTGTACCTTTTCTAAAACCAGCTTGAACATCTGGAAGTTCACAGTTCATATATTGCTGAAGCCTGGCTTGGAGAATTTTGAGCATTACTATACTAGCGTGTGAGATGAGTGCAATTGTGAGGTAGTTTGAGCATTTTTTGGCATTGCCTTTCTTTGGGATTGGAATGAAAACTGACCTTTTCCAGTCCTGTGGCCACTGCTGAGCTTCCAAATTTGCTGGCATATTGAGTGCAGCACTTTCACAGCATCATCTTTTAGGATTTGAAATAGCTCAACTGGAATTCCATCACCTCCACTAGCTTTGTTTGCAGTGATGCTTCCTAAGGCCCACTTGACTTCACATTCCAGGATGTCTGGCTCTAGGTGAGTGATCACACCATCATGATTAACTGGGTCATGAAGATCTTTTTTGTACAGTTCTTCTGTGTATTCTTGCCACCTCTTCTTAATATCTTTTGCTTCTGTCAGGTCCATACCATTTCTGTCCTTTACTGAGATCTTTACATAAAATGTTCCCTTGGTAACTCTAATTTTCTTGAAGAGATCTCTAGTCTTTCTCATTCTATTGTTTTGGTTTTTTTTTTATTAAATAAATTTATTTATTTTAGTTGGGGGCTAATTACTTTACAATATTGTAGTAGTTTTTGCCATACATTGACACGAATCAGCCATGGGTTTACATGTGTTCCCCATCCTGAACCCCCCTCCCACCTCCCTCCCCATCCCATCCCTCTGGGCCATCCCATTGCCCCAGCCCTGAGCATTTGTCTCATGCATCGAACATGGAATGGTGTTCTGTTTCACATATGACAATATACATGTTTCAATGCTATTGTTTTCCTCTATTTTCTTTGTGTTGATCGCTGAGGAAGGCTTTCTTATCTATTCTTGCTATTCTTTGGAACTCTGCATACAAATGGGGATATCTTTCCTTTTCTCCTTTGCTTTTGCTTCTCTTCTTTTCACAGCTATTTGCAAGGCCTCCTCAGACAGCCATTTTGCTTTTTTGCATTTCTTTTTCCTGGGGATGGTCTTGATCCCTGTCTCCTGTATAATGTCACGAACCTCTGTCCATAGTTCATCAGGCACTCTGTCTATCAGATCTAGTCCCTTAAATCTATTTCTTACTTCCACTGTATAATCATAAGGGATTTGATTTAGGTCATACCTCAATGGTTTAGTGGTTTTCCCCACTTTCTTCAATTTAAGTCTGAATTTGTCAATAAGAAGTTCATGATCTAAACAGTGTCAAACTTTATTTTGGGGGGCTCCAAAATCACTGCAAATGGTGATTGCAGCCATGAAATTAAAAGACGTTTACTCCTTGGAAGGAAAGTTATGACCAACCTAGATAGCATATTAAAAAGCAGAGACATTACTTTCTCAACAAAGATCTGTCTAGTCAAGGCTATGGTTTTTCCAGTAGTCATGGATGGATGTGAGAGTTGGATTATAAAGAAAGCTGAGCACCGAAGAATTGATGCTTTTGAACTGTGGTGTTGGAGAAGACTCTTGAGAGTCTCTTGGACTGCAAGGAGATCCAACCAGTCCATCCTAAAGGAGATCAGCTCTGAATGTTCATTGGAAGGACTGATGTTGAAGATGAAACTCCAATACTTTGGCCACCTCATGCGAAGAGCTGACTCATTGGAAAAAACCCTGATGCTGGGAAGGATTGGGGGCAGGAGGAGAAGGGGACGACAGAGGATGAGATGGCTGGATGGCATCACCACCTCGAGGGACATGAGTTTGGGTAAACTCCAGGAGCTGGTGATGGACAGGAAGGCCTGGTATGCTGCGATTCATAGGGTCGCAAAGGGTCACACACAACTGAGTGACTGCACTGAACTGAACTGATTGAGCCACAGTCAGCTTCCGGTCTTGTTTTTGCTGACTGTGTAGAGCTTCTCCATATTTGGCTGCAAAGAATATAATTAATCTGATTTCAGTGTTGGCCATCTGGTGATGTCCATGTGTAGAGTCCTCTCTTGTGTTGTTGGAAGAGGGTGTTTGCTATGACCAGTGCATTTTCTTGGCAGAACTCTATTAGCCTTTTCCCTGCTTCATTCTGTACTCCAAGGCCAAATTTGCCTGTTACGCCAGGTGTTTGCTGACTTCCTACTTTTGCATTCCAGTCCCCTATAATGAAAAGAACATCTTTTGGATGTTAGTTCTAAAAGGCCTTATAGGTCTTCATAGAACCATTCAACTACAGCTTCTTCAGCGTTACTGGTCGGGGCATAGACTTGGATTACCGTGATATTGAGTGGTTTGCCTTGGAAACGAACAGAGATCATTCTGTCATTTTTGAGATTGCATCCAAGTACTGCATTTCAGGCTCTTTTGTTGACTATGATGGCTACTCCATTTCTTCTAAGGGATTCCTGCCCACAGTAGTAGATAAAATGGTCATGTGAGTTAAAGTCACCCATTCCAGTCCATTTTAGTTTGCTGATTCCTAGAATGTTGACGTTCACTCTTGCCATCTCCTGTTTGAGCACTTCCAATTTGCCTTGATTCATGGACCTAACATTCCAGGTTCCTATGCAATATTGCTCTTTACAGCTTTGGACCTTGCTTCTATCACTAGTCACATCCACAATCTGGTGTTGTTTTTGCTTTGGCTCCATCCCTTCATTCTTTCTTAAGTTATTTCTCCACTGATCTCCAGTAGCATATTGGGCACCTACCGACCTGGGGAGTTCATCTTTCAGTGTCCTATCTTTTTGCCTTTTCATATTGTTCATGGGGTTCTCGAGGCAAGAATACTGAAGTGGTTTGCCATTCCCTTTTCCAGTGGACCACATTCTTTCAGACCTCTCCACCATGACCCGTCTGTCTTGGGTCCCCCACAAGGCATGGCCTAGTTTCATTGAGTTAGACAAGGCTGTGGTCCATGTGATCAGATTAGATATTTAAGCCTAAACAAAGTAACAAAAAAGATAACTCACACTACAATGGTTTTCAGTCTTTGGCTTCATCATTTAAAGTTCATGCTGCCCTGAGAACTTCATTCCGTTTTAACAGTGTGTTGTATTGACTCTGATATTTGTAGTTAATCACTGTCATTTTAGCCAATTTTCTCCATCTTCTGGCCAGGATTCATTCTATTTTCTGGCCAGGAAATCTGCTATTTCCATTCTAAAGGCCATCTTTCACCACATTACAGGGAATTATGTTCATTTTCCTGCAGCTTTCATTCTAGAGTTCAAATTTTCTAGTGAAAGATATCTTGAAAGAAATCATGTTGCTTGTATTTTGAAAAGTGAGTTATACTTATTTCCACTTTCATATAAAAGGTATTACCTTACTATTCCATGAAATAAAACTAGAAAAAGTCCCTGTTTACCAGGGTTCATATTGATAATAAAGTCTTCTTCAATTACACATATTTAAGTTATTATCACATACAACAAATCACTGAGTTATAGCAAATAAGTAATATAGAATCTCTTTTATAAGCAAAAATTGATTTTCACTGAATTCTTCAATTGTGCCTGAAAATAAAGTGTACTATTTCAAGAGAGCTTGTGAAATTCCAGGAATGTCATATATCGGTAAACAATCCAGAGCTACATGTGTAAAGAGGCAATTAATTTGTAGAGTAAATGAAAAACAGGTTCTGCTACAGTTATTTTTCTCTCTAAACTAACTGTGGGGTGATCTCTCCTGAATTCAGAAAAGTACAAGCAATTTTGTTGAGGGTGGGGTCCCACTCCTTAATTCTTGCATCCTGTGAAACTTCCAACATCTGGCTAAGAGGCAGAGACTCTGACAATGAACCTGGACTGTGCAGCTGCTGTGACAAAGGACAGACTGAGGGGTCTATGAGGAACAATGGTGCTGTTGCATGGCACAGTCAACATGGCGCCCTCTTCCCTGTGGCCTACTCATCTTCTCTCCTCAGACTAAGCCGATCCACACTAGGCCTGAGGTGACCTCACAGGAAGCAGTTAGGACCAGAAACTTCCCTTCACTTTAAGGAATGTTGAAAAAGTGGGTCAAAGCATTCCTCAGAGTCATGACTTTGAAACTCCTTGTGAGAGACAGGGGGCATTGTCTCTACCAAGCCAGGTCATAATGACCATGGCCATCTTCCTTCTATGAATCTCTGCTGTGTCCTCTGCTAAACTCACTGCAGCACTTCTGCTCTGTCAGTCTGCTGGGGAGAACTAATTGTACTTCAAGTATATGAAGGCTTGTGTATATACAAGGAGGCAGAGCTGTGGTCTCATTCAACAAATCAGCTCAACTAAATTATAATCATTAATGAACTGGCTTCCAATTCTAGGTTCACTGGTCATGGCCTCAGATCCCTCACCTAGGCTCTTCCATGCGTAGTACCACAGAATATTAAGGACTTGGGCATGAGTCAAGAAATCAGTATCCAAGGTTCGTCACTTACTTACAATCCTTGTATTGACCTAATCTTTTATTTTTTTGTATTCTAATGCTCTGATATCTAGGGCCTTGCTGATCACGGATGGACTGCTCATCTCAAGGTTAGTCAATTACTGGAGATAGTATAATTTTAAAAAAATGCATATTTATCAAATACAAACCAACCATCCAGAGCCCACATTCTTCAGTTCAGTTCAGTCACTCAGTCATGTCTGACTCTCTGTGACCCCATGGACTGCAGAAAGCCAGGCCTCCCTGTCCACCACAAACTCCCAGAGTTTACTCAAACTCATGTCCATTGAGTCGGTGATGCCATCCAACCATCTGCTCCTCTGCCGTCCCCTTCTCCTCCCACCTTCAATCTTTCCCAGCATCAGGGTCTTTTCAAATGAATCAGTTCTTCACATTAGGTGGTCCAAGTATTGGAGTTTCAGCTTCAACATCAGTCTTTCCAATGAATATTCAGGACTTATTTCCTTTAGATTGGACTGGTTGGATCTCCTTGCTGTCCAAGGGACTCTCAAGAGTCTTCTCCAACACCACAGTTCAAAAATATCAATTCTTCGGAGCTCAGCTTTCTTCATCGTCCAACTCTCACATCCATACATGACCACTGGAAAAACCATAGCCTTGACTAGACAGACCTTTGTTGGCAAAGTAATGTCTCTGCTTTTAAATATGCTATCTAGGTTGGTCATAACCTTCCTTCCAAGGAGTAAGCATCTTTTAATTTCATGGCTGCAGTCACCATCTGCAGTGATTTTGGAGCCCCCAAAAATAAAGTCTGCCACTGCTTCCATTGTTTTCCCATCTCTTTGCCATGATGTGATGGGACAACCCCAATGAACTGCTTCATGCCAAAAGAATCCATCTGGTCAAGCACTCGTATTTTCAAGGAAAGCTAAAAATCTATTTTCACGTGAAGAAACTCCCTACATATAAAAGTTTACAACTAATTTAATTTTTTAAATCACTGTCTGAAAATGCTTTTGTGCTAGTTTTAGTGTTAAGCCCTCCACCTGAAGACTTCTTCCCTAAGATATTTTAGAAGTATTTGCAAATATCTATGAGGAAAGCACAGTATTTATTCTGAGGAAGACTGACAGGAAAGAAAGTTCATTTTATTGGAATGGAATTAATGCTTAAAGCCATAAAATTTTACAATCTAAGTGAGGTGAATTATATTACGTGGGGAAAAAAGAAATTTAAAATGTTGGTGTTTCACCTTCTTTAACATCTTTCATCCTTCCTCTTCAGGTCCTCTTTGCCACCCAGCCTTGTTAATGCTACTTTGGAATAGTGCCCTAGCCCTCCAAGTGGGAGGCACTATGCACGGTGTAGTCAGCTTTATGTTTTACTTTTTAATGCATAATTTCAACCACCGTGAGCATAATATAATTAAGTGCGTGTGTCCTGTGATGTTTTCATCCTTCATGCTGACTCTTATTTCAAACTCCAAGTTGAAGATCCTATTGTTTGTGACAAAAAAGTCAAAACTTAAAAATCTCTGCATTTTTTCTTCTCAAAATGCATATATATATATAAACACACACACATACATATGTATATATATAATATAGTTACATACATAGTCTGCACATACAATAACAGAAAACACAGGAAATACACTGGCCAAAATTAAATAAAAATGCCAAGATTCAGTTCCAACCACCAAAATCAATTTAGAGCTTTTAGAGTCAGGCTTAGAACAATACAATTTCCCATGACTCATGGTCAAAGTCAAATCTTCATAGGGGTCTTAGAATCATTGTTAAAGTATTGGACCTAGGATTTGATATCTTCTTTCAGTTAGCAATATAGTAATTTCTAATTTTTATTCAATATATAGCCCATAAAAATTCTGACCTACTAATGGAAAAATATGTTTTTGAATAGCCATTTGGTCATACCCTGGGTCAAATCATGGTTCCTCTGAATGGAACAATATCTCAAAATACAACCTCTAAATCTGTTACAGCATCAGGAACAAGAGTTTAAATTAGTTTAAATCCTGCTAAATCCAAATCTTGCCATATTTTATAGTCTGGCAAGAATCATCTTTTAAATTTTAATTAATTTCTACTGCTCTGTCAACTTTCCTTGAAAAAAATGAGAGTAAAGTGTAGCAATTTTAATGTGATAATTTTAAAAAGCAAAATTTTAATAAGATAAATTTCACTTCCATTTGTTCTTGAGAAAACAACTTCCATAAATGTATTAATTAAAGATATAATTTGTGAGTACAGCCTGTCTTTTAATTTGTCTACAAGACAAATTTGTCTGAACTCTAATTTTATATGCATATCTGTGCTACCATTATGATTTCTTAACACATAGAAACCAGAACTGCAACAAATATTCCAAACATCCATTCACTTTATTTTTGAAAATGAAATAAAAATGTTCAGTTTTCTCTCAGTAGTCTTCTACATCTAATAGGTCATTGTGCACATTGCACCCAAGAATTGAGTTTTTCTGACTCCTTAACTTAAATAATCAGCTGGAAAAATTCCAGTTTTGGGGAATACAATGTATTACAAATATGTTTTCAAATAAATACCAGTTGGACCATGTTATATAGTCACATGGTAAGATCTTAGAGAGATGACATCACCAAAAATTATACAGTTAGGGCTTCTTAAAATTCTCTCCCCCATAAAATCAATGACAAAAATAGAAAACACTGTCAGAATCAAATTCTTCCAAACTCTGGGGGGAAAAGCCAAAGGTTTTATCAATGCTGGGAGCATTTATTCACGGCAAATGGCTGAATTCTGGTAAGAAGAGGAAGCTTTGTGGCATTTTTACTTGTCTTATTCCAATCCTTCACTTTGCAGATCTGAGATAGCTTAAAGAGCCAAAAGGAATCATGACGAAAACCAAGAGCCAACAATCACAGTGTAAACCAATAGCCTAATAAAAACCAGAGTGAGAAGAACGGTAGTAGAGCTCCATCAAAACCTCTTCCCCAGATGAACGCCATTATTCTACCCTTCTTATGGTTTCTTGGAAAACCTCATATTCAAGGCTGGGGTGTTTTACCTGATTCAGAATTCACTCAGTGCAAAAGCTATTTCCCCAGGAGAATTTGTAAAAACAGCTAGAGGCAATTCATTAATTTCATGGCAGCATGAGGCAGTGGATAACCATTGCAATAAAGAATAAGCTAACAAAAAATTTCAGAAAGAAAAGCAGAGGAATGAGATGCCCACAGGGGCATTAAGAAGCTCCAACATATTTCTGGGAATCTAGAAGCCCATAACACAAGTAGGGTTATATACATGTCCAGGGCTGTGCACATGTTCAGGAAGGATCTGAGAAGGCCCTATGTTCTCACTGTAGGCTGACCTTGAGACTTGCCCAAGTAAGAAGGCAAAGTTATTAACTGTCTGAGTGTTGAAGGTTTGCTGCAACACACACACACAAACACACACACAAAATCCTTCAGCAAGATACAGGGATATTGTTTACAGGTGTTTAAGAAAATTTCTGTCCAATCATTAACTAATTATTAAGCTAACCAAATTTAGGCTTTATTGACAACACTCAACATAGAACACAGACTTTATAAAATTAGCTCAGAAAATATAGTAAGCAAAAAAAAAAAAACAACAGCAATCCTAGGTAGGGAGGAGAATATGATTTCTAGATTTATTATATTATATCATTTTAAATGTTCAGTTTTCAACAAAAATTACTAGATATGAAAAAGAAAAAAGAAAGCATGGCCCATACTCAGCAAAAATTCATTAAACAAAAATGGAAGACCAGACATTGGAACTGCTAGACAAATAATTTAAAGAATCTACATGCTAGCAAAGTAATGCTCAAAACTCTCCAAGCTAGGTTTCAACAGTACATGAACCAAGAAATTCCAGATGTTCAAGCTGGATTTAGAAAAGGCAGAGAAATCAGAGATCAAAATGCCAACATCCACTGGATCATAGAAAAAGCAAGAGAATTCCAGAGAAACATCTACTTCTGCTTCATTGACTATGCTAAAGCCTTTAACTGTGAGCTTTGGAAAATTCTTAAAGAGATGGGAATACCAGACCACCTGACCTGCCTCCTGAGAAATCTGTATGCAGGTCAAGTAACAGGTAGAACTGGACATGGAACAAATCATAATCAAATTATTGAAAGAGAAAGACAGAGAATCTTGAAAACAGCAAGAGAGAGGTGACTTATCACATACAAGTGACTCCAGTATGATTAACGGCCAATTTCTCATCAGAGCCCATCAAAAGCCAGTGAAAATGGCATATTAACAGTGTTCAAAGAAAGACCATCAACCAAGAATTCTATACCCAGCCAAACTATCCTTCAAAATTGGAGAAATTAGGACATTTCCTGATAAACAAAAGTTAAGGAGATTAATCAATTGCAAACTTGTCCTACAAAAAATACTAAAGAGACCTTCAGGCTTAAATGAAAAGTCACTGGAGAGGAACCCAAATCTACATGAAAAAAGAAAGATCACTGGTAAAGGTAATTACATATATAAATATAAAATGTAGGTGTATGTTTTGTTTGTCTCTTTTTTTTCCACATATGATTAAAAGCAAACCGCATAATGTAATTATTACAAATCTGTGTCGAGAGGCACACAGTGTAGAGAGATGTAATTTCTATGACAATAACAGCACAAGTGAGGGAGACGTACCTGAACTATATAGGAACAAGGTTGTTACATACAACTGTAATTAAGTTGGTACTAATCTCCCCAGGTGGCGCTAGTGGTAAAGAACCCACCTGCCAAAGAATGTCAATAAGAGATGTGGGTTTGATCCCAGGGTCGAGAAAACCCCCTGGAGGAGGGCATGGCAACCCATTTCAGCATTCTTGCCTGGAGAAGCTCAAGGACAGAGAAGCCTGGTGGGCTACAAGCCATGGGGTTGCGAAGAGTCAGACACTGCTGAAGTGACTTAGCACACACAATCCAAACCAGATCATTACAAGTGAAGATATTTCCCAGTGAAATACCTAAGGAATTAACTGAAAAAAAAAGGTAAAATAAATGACAAGGGAATTAAAATGGTACACTAGAAAATATCTTTAACACAAAAAAAGCAGTAATGGAAGAATACGGGATCAAAAAAAGCATAAGACAAGTAAAAAAGAAATAGCAGATATAAATTCTTCATCAGTCCATGCAACAGAGTATTATTTAGCCATAAAAAATAAATAAAGTACTAACTTAGGCTATGATACATATGAAACTTAAAAACATTATGCTGAGTAAAACAAATCAGATTCAAAAAGTCATACATTTTTATTCCATTTATATGAAATTTCCAGAATCACCAAATCCATAGAGACAGAAAGCATAAGTGGTGTTATGGTATGAATGTTTATGTCCCCCTAAAATTCACTTGGTTAAAATCCTTCCCTATTAGGAAGTAGGGCCTTAAGGTGACTGGGCTGTAAAGGTAGAGCTCTTTTTTTTTTTTTTAATAAATTTATTTATTTTAGTTGGGGGCTAATTACTTTACAATATTGTAATAGTTTTTGCCATACATTGACATGAATCAGCCATGGGTTTACATGTGTTCCCCTTCCTGGACCCCCCACCCACCTCCCTCCCCATCCCATCCCTCTGGGTCATCCCATTGCCCCAGCCCTGAGCATTTGTCTCAGGCATTGAACATGGAATGGTGTTCTGTTTCACATATGATAATATACATGTTTCAATGCTATTGTCCCAGAACGTCCCACCCTCACCTTCTCCCTCAGAGTCCATAAGACTGTTCTATGCATCTGTGTCTCTTATTCTGTCTCACATATAGGGTTATCATTACCATCTTTCAAATTCCATATATATGCATTAGTATACTGTATTGGTGTTTTTCTTTCTGGCTTACTTCACTCTGTATAATGGGCTCCAGTTTCATCCATCTCAATAGAACTGGTAGAGCTCTTATAATAGAATCAGAGCTCTTATAAGAGACTCCACAGAGCTCTCTAATTCCTTCTGCCATTTGAGGATACAAGAAGTCTGAAAAATCTGGAAGCTGAAAGAGGAAGCTTGCCCAATCATACTGACACTCTGATTTAGAATTTCTAGCTACCAAAACTGTGAGAAAAATATGTTGTGGTTTAAAAGCCACAGAGTTTATGATATGTTGTTATAGCAGCCCTAACAGACTAAGACAAGTGGGAATGGACTACTAACAGGCACAAAGCTTCTTAGTTACTGTTGTTTAGTCACTCAGTCATGTCCGACTCTGTGATTCCACGGACTGCAGCATGCCAGGCTTCCCGGTCCTTCACCTTCTCCCAGAGCTTCTTCAAACTCATGTCCATGAGCTGCTGCTGCTGCTGCTAAGTCACTTCAGTCATGTCCGACTCTGTGCGACCCCATAGATGGCAGCCCACCAGGCTCCTCTCTCCATGGGATTCTCCAGGCAAGAACACTGGTGTGGGTTGCCATTGCCTTCTCCCCATCCAAATTTCTTTGGGAGTGATTAAATATTCTGGAATTAGATAGTGTTGGTGGCTGTACAGTCTTCTGAAAATCCAAAAACCCACTTAGTTGTACACTTTAAAATGTGAGTTTTATGATGTATAATTTATATCTCAATGTTTAAAAAAAGATCCTGGAATCAGGTATTGTTTTCCTATCCCCCAGAGCACCTATCTGAGGATGGATCAGTGAGTGTTGAGTAAAAGGCAATTTAAGGCCAATGCTAACATGATAAAGAATCCATATGCCAATGCAGGAAACACAGGAAATGCAAGTTCAATCCCTGGGTCAGGAAGATCCCCTGGAAAATGGCATGGCAACCCACCCCAGTATTCTTGCCTGGAGAATCCCATGGCCAGAGGAGCCTGGTGGGCTACAGTCTGTGGGGTGGCAAAGGCTGGACACTACTGAGCACACATACACAACAGCAGGTTATGGACTGTACCAAATCTAAAAATAAGCATAAGAGAGAGACAGAGAAATGGAAACTCAGACTTAATCATATTTTTCCAGCTTTTTAAGAGAGTTTTCATTAATTTTAATGACATCTCTCAGTTCTGTAGACAGAAAAGCCTTTGGTATAGTGATTTCAACCATAAACTTTATTTTCATGAGTAATTGTCACTCCATTTCCTCTCATCATACTGGACAAAAGCAATGCGCATGTAGTTAACCCACCCCACACTCTAGCCTCTGATTTTAATCACTGCCACAGCATTCCTCATCTGCCACCATACACACATAGACAACACTCTGAAACTTATTTTCACCGAAAACTACCCCATGTCAAAACTATTGATTAAAAGCATCTCTCCTCCTGATCACAGTCTCCTAATTCTCATTTTCTCTTACTCTGCACTCTCACTTCACTAGTTCTTCTACCTCATTGAGTCACCAGACTTTTATTCTATATCTTCTCCCTTTCTATGGATCACTTATTTACCTTTAAAATTATACTGCTCTGATACTGAGAAGGTAGAAGAGAGATGAGGTTTGGAAAATCAGGACAGGATCTGATTACATATAGATTTTTGGGACCTGGAAAGGAGTTGGTATTTTATGCTATTGAAAGATTTTATTCGATTGAAATTTTACTAAAAGCCATTTTAAACAGAAAAGTGACAAGCAACTACAATTTTAAAAGATCACTCAGGCTCTTACAGAAGGCAGAGTACAAATACGGAGGCCAATAAAGAGGATATGATAGAAGTCTAGGAAGATGACAGCATTTTGGACTTGAGTGATGACAGTGAAGATTAAATGGAATTTATAAATTTAATATGTACCTTGGAGATATAATAAACAGGAGATGTTGATGAATTAGTTGTGAAGGATGAAAGGAAAGGATGCATCTTTGATGACACTGTAGTTTTTGGCTTGTGTAAATGACTGATTAGTGATGCCATTTACCAATATGGAGACAATTTGGTGAAGATTGGTTTGGGGTGAATGATCAGGAATTCCATTTTGAGAGGCTTCTGACAAAGTAGCAATGGCAGTAGAAGCATAGTTTCTACTCTCACCAAAACCCACCTGTAAAAAGTGATAGGCCCACTAGATAGCAAAATTAAACGGGTAGGTAAAATAAAAGGCAGGAGGATAAGGGGACAATAAAGGATGAGATGGTTGGATGGCATCATCAACCCAATGGACATGAGTTTGAGCAAGCTCTGGGAGATAGTGAAAGACAGGGAAGCCCTGTATGCTTCAATCCATGAGGTTGCAGAGTTGGACACAACTGAGCGACTGAACAACAACAAAAGAAAAACTAGATGACATATCTCACAATTTCCAAAATACCAATCGATGGAGGTATAGCTCCCATATCTATGAAACTTAATGTGTATGAAAATTTGTTCTAGGGGAAGCAGGAGAGTCAGTTAGACATCCACTACTCCTGGCAAGAGGAAAACCAAAACAGATAACAGATACACAACTGGGGAACATGGAGGTACAATTTGAGAAAAAAATAGTGAAGTGGAAGAAGTTTTCACACTTGTAGGTGATTATACATGGGATCCGAAGGGGACAGTATAGAACCAGCCTTATGAACTCTAAAATCTACCTAGTGATAGTTCCCTTCCAGGACAAGGCCCTTCACTAAGAACCAATAGATAAGAATAAATTCCAAATTAAACAAAACAGAGGCAACAGAAGCAAATAAAAGAACAAAGAAAATGCAGGGAGGAGAACAGAATTAGAATTGAGAGATCTCAGAAAATACTAAATTATGGTTTTAACACTTTATACAAACAACAAATTCACAGCAATCCTCACACATTAGTACTCTTGAAATCCAGGAAAACTAATTCACATAAATGAGCAACAGAAAAGATTTTGGATATATGTAGTTATTGTAAGAAAAGAGAGAACAGATACTGATACAAATTTCCTATGAAAACATACCAAAAAGATGCTACTACAAAATTGATGAAAATTAGAATATAAGATTTCAAATCAAATTATAAAAATTAAGAAGATTGAAAGGTGAAAAGGCAATATAAATAAAAGAACATAGAAATGATAACAGTAAAAATTATTTTTAAAAGTTATTTCAGAATATAAGAGTAAAATAAAGAAAACTAAAAACAAACACACATAACAAATAATGCCTTAAGAGAAATAAAAAATGGCTCAGTGGTAAAGAATTTGCCTGCCAATGCAAAAGACATGGGTTCAATCCTTGGTCCAGGAAGATCCCACATGCCTCACAGCATCTAAGCCAGTGTGCCACAACTATTGAGCCTGTGCTCTAGAGCCCGAACACCACAACTATTGAGACCGTGCACCATAAACACTGAAGCTCGCGTGCCCTAGAGCCCACGCTCCACAACAAGAGAACCCACCACAATGAGAAGCCCACGCAGCAATGAAGACACAGCACAGCCGAAAATAAATAAAAAATAACTTAAGGGAAATGGTAGAGAATGAACTTGGGCAAAGAAAATCAGATGTACATATAACAGGAGGCCACCAGAAGAAAAAAGCCAAAGCAGTAAAATAGAATAAATTTTTTTAATTTAATAATACTTATGCTAAAATAAAAATTTTGCAAAGGCACACTGTATACAAAAACTATGAATCAAGAAAACTGTTCTGAAATTAAAGTGTATATATATATTCCAGGTACTTTCCTGGTGGTTCAATGGCTAAGACTCTGCACTCCCAATGCAGGGGCCCTGGATTCAATCTCTGGTCAGGGAACTAGATCCTGCATGCTACAACTAAGACCCAGTGCAGCCAAATAAATAAATAAATGATTTTTTAAACGTATATATATTCATATATAATCTCTATATATACATAGTATGGATATATATGTATCCAGTTTTACTGAGATATAATTCACATATCACACAATAATTCAGCCATGTAAAGTGTGCAGTTTGCTTTCCGTGTACTTATAGAGCTATTTAACCATCACTACATTCAATTTTAGAACATTTTCAGTGTCCCAGAAAGAAATTCTGTACAGATTAGCATTCACTGCCTCTTCTCATACCCCCACTATCAATCCTAGGTAATCTCCAATCTGTTTTCTGCCTTTATAGAGTTTCCTATCCTATATATCGCATATAAATGGAATCATGGTCTTCCTTGAGTGACTTCCTTCACATTTCTTTTGCAGACGTTATTTCCCCTCTGTTTCTCTATGTACTGTAAACTGCAATAATGTGCAAACTGTGTGATACAGTATAATAAAGGTTTCTGCTTTAATTCCACATGCAAAGCTGATTGATGTCCTCTGCCTGTGCATTTGAGTGGTTAGGTTATGTCCACCTCCTAAACTGGCTACTAAGAAAATCAGCTCAAGCCCTCTCAGATTGTCTCTGGCAACAGTTTCAAATAACTATTAATATTTATGCCTTTGGAATTTTTTTCAGCTTCTAAAACCATCTATCCTTTTCAACTTGAATTTCTCAGTTTGTACAATAGATGCATATTCTCCTCTTCCATTTTGTCATACCTTCCCCAACCATCATAATGTTCTGTATTTTGTACAAGGTGAGACTTAGCCTTGGGTATTTCCTACTGAAGCTTTAGTGCTTTGTAAATAAAATTAGACATTTATTAAAGAAAAAATTTTCTAATTTTTTTTTTTTTCACTTTCGGATGCCCTCCAGTCTTTGGAAAACCGATGCTCACTTTGCAGCCTCATTTTTCAGGGCCACTGTCCTCACCTTGTTAATAACTAAATGAACCTGGGAAAGACAAATCTCAGCCACTACAGTTGACCTTCAGTATCATGGGTGATTGGTTCAAGACCCCCTGCAGATAGCAAAATCAGAGGATCCTCAAGTCTCTTATATAGGATGGTGTAGTATTTGCATATAACCTACACACATCCTCTCTTATAGCTTACATTATCTATAGATTAATTTTAATAGCCAGCACAGGTAAATGCTGTGTAAATATCTGTAAATACAATGCAAATATCTGTAAATACCATGTAAATGCTATGTAAATAGTGGCTGCACATGGCAAATTCAACTTTTGCTTCTTGGAACTTTCTGGAATGTTTCTTTTCAAGTATTTTCCACCCCCAGGGTGGTTGAATCCATGGATGCATGACCTATGGATACAAAGGGCTGACTGTACTTAACAAGTGTGAAAAGTGAGTGTTAGTCACTCAGTCATGTCTGACTCTTTGCAACTCCATGGACTGTAGCCCACCAGGCTTTTCTGTCCATGGAATTCTCCAGGCAAGAATAATGGAGTGGGTTGCCTTTCCCTTCTCCAGGGGATCTTCCCGACCGAAGGCTCAAATCCTGGCCTCTTGCATAAGAGTCAGAGCCACCAGGGAAGCCTTTACGTAACAAATGTATGATTTACTAAATGATGTCCCTGGAATACTCGCAATGCCAAGAGCATTATGTCACCTTCCCTTCATCCTTCACCATCACACAGGGAAGCACATATGGTAAATCCAAGCCAGAGAACAGGAAAAGCTTGGCAGCATCCACCACTGAACAGATGAGGCTCTCAAAGCAGTAGCTGGAGAACATCTCACCTAGGATCCCTGTGAGTGGGAGGGACACCCTAGTCCTCAGGCCCAAGCAGAACTCTGGAGGATGCAATGACTACTCTGCCAAGAGTTGCAGTGGTGGATATTGGCCCTAAGGCCAGAGGCTCAAGGAGGCTATGATTTGGCCAGGCCTTTCTGAGAAGGGAAGGGGGAGGAAGACCTGGAACTCATCAGTAAGGGCATTCACACCCCCAGAGAAGCCTGTTATATTTTCAAGGTCTCAGTGTTTTCAAGGTTCATCCATTTTGTAGCATGCTTCAGTCTTTCACTCTTTTTTTATTGTGAAATAATATTCTATGGCATGGATATATCACATTTTATTGATCTATTCATCATTTTATGGACATTTGAATGGATTTTTCACTTTTGAGCTATTATGAATAACACTATCATAAACACTGATGTACAAGATTTTGTGTGGAACTTATTTTTCATTTTTCTTGGAAGTGAAATTGCTGGATCATATGGTAACTCTATGTTTAACCTTTTGAAAAACAACCACCAGATTGTTTTCCAAAATGGCTGAACCATTTTCTATTCCCACCAGCAATGAAAGAAGTTCCAGTTTTCCCACATACTCCCAACACTTGTTGTTAACTACCACGTATAAGCTGTGTAAACATGGACTGGTTACATATCTTCTCTGTGCCTCAGTTCAGTAGTAAAGTAGGGATAATGACACTATCCATCCTATGGGATTGCAATGAGGGCTAAATGAATTAATATTCATGAAATGCTTAAAAGAGTGCCTTGCACATAATCAGTGCTATAAAGGTACTTGTTAAAGACATAAAATAAATAATCATGATTCTCTGCATGATTTTCATCATAACATCTTGAAAGATAACATTATGTAGACAAACTCCAAGCCAGACAAGAAAGGAAATGAAAGAAGAAGAAAACACTCCCATGTCTGAAAGAAAGAGGAAGTTATGAAAGGGAGGTCAAATTCCAAACCTCCATGGGATAAGGGGATTAAACTTCAGAGATACTCAAATAAATACCAAAGAATAGCAAAATATCAAAGCTAGTGCCCCACTCGCCCAGGTGTTGTCTGGGGTGGCTGCAAACTCTCTCAGAAACCTTGCCTTCAGCCTGGGAACCAGTTCAATATGGCGCAGCAGCTCAGAGCTGCCCTGTCAGAGGGAAGCATATAGAAAAAAATTCTCCCCACATTGTATGTGGCATGAAGTGCAGCCATAACTCTGCACTATCAGAGGGAAGCGCATAGAAAAAAAACTTGCCCACATTGTAGGTGCCATGAAGGAAACCCAGATATTTTCTAATACTCTTACCCAAGGAGGAAGACTGGTGCCATAAGAGACTCAAAATCTTAGGAAATAAGTACTTCTGAGGTTCAGCAATTCAAGACAGAGGCAAGGACAATTGACAACAAAAAGTAGCAGATGGTATCACAGGCCCAATGACCACATGGGACCAGGCCCATCAGCAACAGGTTCATGAGAAAGAGACCAATGCCAAAGGCAAGTGGGATGACATCTCTTATGATGAAGAAAATGTGGGAAAATAGGCGCCCTCATACCGAACACAAGACAATGCAAACTGTTATAGCTTTACAAAGGGTAATTAGGAAAAAATCTACTAAAATAATTTTAGTGTATCTATTGAACCAGAAAACACACTTGAACATACAAATATTTTCATGCAAGGTTAGTAAAATTTTATGGTAAATGCAGATACTAAAAAACAGGAACCCCAAATGTTAACAACGGTGGAGTTGCAGTGAGGTGGATTTTTTTTTTTTTTTTTAGTATTCTCATATGTTCTAAGTTTTTTATAAGAAACATCTATAGATTTTTATAATGAAGAAAACATTTTTATGTAAACTTACCTTTAATCAGCCTCTTCCAAGTTAAGGAAGTTGTTTTTCTGGAAAGCCTCTCAAGAAAAAGATAACCAAATCTCTAAGTCTGTAACCTGAGAGATCAGAGGCTAGTATTTGAAACTCAACCACAATACAACCACACCTTAAATTCCAATCAGAAACAGTCATTAGTTTCCTGAATGTTGTTATTGTACTCATCAATTGCCATTTAACTATGCATCACTGACCATCCAGATCATTTATAAAAATGATAATTTAGACACATGCCAGAAGTAATTTCCAGGATGCCACATTGTCAATATTTCTTTCTTAAGAAAAATGCTATATCTCTACTTTTTATTTCTTGATGGGAAACAAAGACTTCATGGGGTAGAGGAACCCCTCAATCAAGGATGACTTAATTTTTTACCAAAGTTTGTGAGTACTTTTCAAAGATTAAATAAATTATGTTCCCTGGCTTATTTTTATTCCCTTACTTGGCCTTTTCAAAGAATTCTACTAGAAATTATTCTGCAGATAAGTCTTACTTTTTAATTTCAGCAGTAATGAGAGTTTTTTCATTTACATTTATGTTGATTAACCTCTTAGGAGATTTTGGTATAGGGGTTGTTGTTCAGTCACTCAGTCATGTATGAATCTTTGTGACCCCATGGACTGCAGATGCCACGCTTCCCTGTCCTTCAGCATTTCCTGGAGTTTGCTGAGAAGGCTGAGTGCTGAAGAAATATGCTTTCAAACTGTGGTGCTGGAGAAGACTCTTGAGAGTCCCTCTGACAGCAAGGAGATCAAACCAGTCAATCCTAAAGGAAATCAACCCTGAATATTCATTGAAAGAACTGATTCTGAGGCTGAAGCTCCAATACTTTGGCCACCTGATGAACTCAATGGAAAAGACCCCAATGCTGGGAAAGATTAAGGCAGGTGGAGAAGGGAGTAACAGATGGTCAGATGGCATCATCGACTCAATGGAGATGAGTTTGAGCAAACTCTGGGAGATGGTGAAGGACAGGGAACCCAGGGGTGCTGCAGTCCATGGGGTAGCAAAGAGTTGCACACAACTTAGCAACTCTTCAAACTCAGCTACTGAACAACAATGATCAGATTCGAGTGGCATTAATAGCAAACTGTTGATTGGACTGGATTCTCAAAAGCTTTCAAGATTAGTCACCAAACAGCCAGAGACAGACACTAGATAAGATCAAGCTGGGACAAGAAAGAAAGATCTAAGAAGTTATAATCAGTGACTTGAGTCATCTAGCCAAACTCTCCCTTCGTTTAGGTCATGGCTTGGTAACTACATTAGCAGTAAGTTTTGAGTTATCATTTCAAATAACATGGGACATAGTGTTTCTGTCATGAACAAGGCAAAATAAAAGATAGCTGGAGATAAAAGATTCCACCCTTGGTACATGCTATTGCATGTTGAGGTTAAGACATGATGCAACATTTACACAATTGACTTAAAGGTGACTTGGTACATGAAGTTTTTTACCATTTCTGCTTGCAGACCTGTCAGTGGAAGATAAGAGTTCCCCTTTCCCCTAAAACAACATACAACATTCTGAAGATTTATGCAAGTTATTACTATCCAGCAGCAATAAAAATAGTGTATTCGTACAGATCTTTCTGGATTTTGTAGCTTTTTTGTCTACAGGATTTCAGCAGTTTTAGACAGTGATCGACACATTTTCTCCTTGAATATCTTTCAAGCCTTGTTTCTCAAAGTTTGATCCCCACACCAGCAGCAATGGGATTACCTAGAAGATTGCCAGAAATGCAGAATCTCAGGCGTATCCCAGACTTACTAAATAAGAATATGTAGTTTAACAACATCCCCAGGTGATCTATATGGTCATTAAATTTTTACACGTGTCAGAATCATCATCATTTAATTTTCATTTCATTTTCAGAAATGCTTTTATTCATAGTTTATTTTCAAGAGCCATTTCCTTCATGAATCAATCCTTTTTTTATTTTGTCCTCCCATATTTGAATTAAGGCCCCATGAGCAAGTGACAGAGAGTATGAATAATGAATAGAGGCACCTCTTATGCAACGCCCACGGTCGGCATCCCTGTTCCCTATTGTTTATTGTCTGTTGGGTGAAGACTCCCATGCCCTCTGGGAAGAGCCCAGACAGGGATTCTGTTGGTCTTGGTACAATGCCTAGAACTGACAGTCACAGTGGAGCTCAGCTCTCACACACCTTCCCTTTTGTGGGTAGAGAACGGTCAGAAACATGCTGAAAAGGGACTCTGGGAGAGTTCAGGAAGCAGTATGAAAATCAGCAGGGAAGGAAAAGGGTAAGGATGCCTGGAGCAGGAAAAATAATGTCTTGGTCCAGCAGTTCAATTGAGGCACTCTCCAGTTGATGGACTGTGCCAACACTCCATTTTAACATGAATTTTGTTCCTTGGAAAAGACATTTAACCCTAATCAGGAATGCCAAGTATGGAGCTGCATCCATAATTGAAATTAAAAAGTGATAACTGGGTATTCCCGGATGGTTCAGTGGTTAGGACTCTGAGCTTTCACTGCAGCGGACTGGGTTCCATCCCTGATCAGGGAACTAAGATCCTGCATCCTGTGTGGCACAGTCAAAAAAATTTTTTTAAAAAGTGGTAACTATTTGAGGTGATGGATATGTTAACTACCTTGATCGCAGTGATTATCTCACAATGCATCAGTTCAGTTCAGTTGCTCAGTCGTGTCCAACTCTGCCACCCCATGGACTGCAGCACGCCAGGCTTCCCTGTCCATCACCAACTCCCAGAGCTTGCTCAAACTCATGTCCATCAAGTCGATGATGCCATCTAACCATCTCATCCTCTGTCATCTCCTTCTCCTCCTGCCTTCTATCTTTCCCAGCATCAGGGTCTTTTCCAATGAGTCAGTTCTTTGCATCAGGTGGCCAAAGTATTGGAGTTTCAGCTTCAGCACCAGTCCTTCCAGTGAATATTCAGGACTGATTTCCTTTAGGATTGACTGGGGTTTGATCTCTTTGCTGTCCAAGGGTCTCAAGAGTCTTCTCCAATACCACAGTTCAAAAGCATCAGTTCTTCGGGGCTCAGCTTTCTTTATGGTCCAACTCTCACATCCATTCATGACTACTGGAAAAACCATAGCTTTGACTAGACGGACCTTTGTCAGCAAACTAATGCTTTTTAATGTATACATATATTAAAACAATGTATACATATATAAAAACATCAGCTTATGCACCTTAAAAAGGTACTGTTTTTAGTTGCCTATGTTTACCTCAATAAAGTGAAAACAGAGAAAAATAATCACTGAACTGTTCTATGGGGGATTGCTAGACTGTATGCAGGATGCCTATAGGCAATATTGGTCTGATTCACCACCACGACCAGCATCATCACCATAAAAAAATTATTCAATGTTTAGTCTCTTCAGTTTTTCAGAGTGCAGCATCATCTGGGAGACAAAACTCTTCCCTCCTCTGATTAGCACTATGTCGAGGTCTACCCTTAACCTCAAAGGAAATCCTCTGACTGGCCATTTCTCCTTCTGAGGCTTGAAAACCTTCTGAATTAGTCAGTGCTGAAGCCAACAGATAAATTCCCAGAATGATGCACAAGCATGGATACCACTTGGGTATCTAAGGAAGAGGAGGCAGGAAGCAGGTCTGTTTACCTCAAATCCCACTGTAGCCGTTTCTCTCTTTTCTTCCCTCGGACCCTCACCAAGTTCTCTGGATGAAGACAATTTGAAGACGAATTGTAGCAGGGAAGGTGTAAACCCCTAGATCTCTCAATTTCCTCACAACAGAGAACGCGATAGGAAGTTGTAGGCATTTTCATGAGGCTTCACCATGCCCGTGTGACCCCACAACATCTTTCTCGTTTCCCTGAGCTGAGATGGACCTGTTTCTGACCGTCCCTGTTCTCCTGGTCTTCCCTCAAAAGGAGATGGGAAGCTCCTCCCTTCCCAGAGGCTTGAGAACATCCAACCTTCATCTGGAGATCAGAATAAAAATCACCTGCAACGTGTAGCTGTTTTCTGCCAATAACATCTAATGAATTCATGAGGAGAAGACAAACAGGAGCCTCTGGAGATACTGACTTAAAGAAGCGCATCTGCTTACGCTGAAGGAAAGACTTAAGAATAATCACACAATTTCGACGTCCTACTTCACTCTGAAGTTGAGTTGTAAAGAGAAAAGACAAATATCATATATTAACGCATATATGTGGAATCTAGAAAAATGGCATTGAAGCTCTTATTTGCAAAGCAGAAATAGACACACAGACATAGAGAACAAACATATGGGTGCCAAGGGGGAAGCAGGGTGATGGGATGAGTTGGGAGATTGGGACTGATACACATACACTGCTGATACTGTGTATAAAACAGATAACTAAAGAGAACATTACTACTACTCAGTGCTCTATAGTGACTTAAATGGGGAGGAAATCCAAAAATGAGGGGGTATGTGTATACATACAGCTGATTCACTTTGCTGCACAGCAGAAACTAACACAACATTGTACACCAACTATACTCCAATAAAAATTAATTAAAAAAAAAAAGAGTAAGCACACAGTAGATGATAGCTGCAAGAGAAATTTACCTGGATGTTAACTGAGGCCTCTCTGGCCTCTAGAGAACTAGCTATGATTGAGTCAAGCCCGCATTTTCATGGGCTGGGCAAGCCCAAACCCTTTTCCAAGTCAATAACTTCCGGTAAGGGGTGTAGGGAGGACAAAGGACGAACATATTCTGTTCGGCTCACCTCTGGCTACAACGTACTGCTTCCTTAGTTTGCTGGTCACTTTATCATCTCAAAAGCGCTCTCTCTCTTCTGCAGTGCATCAACGTTTAGCAGAAATCAGCATCTGTCTTCATTTCTTCACATAGGAATATGCCCATACCCTCTCTCTCTCCTTCCCTCTCTCTCACACACATCTTGCTAGCAGACAGTGAATGTTTTCTATTTTAAGATTTTTCCTAATATGGAAGAGAAACATTTGAAGATCTCCAAGGACCCCTTTACCAGGCATATTTCTAGAGCTGCCTTGATCTTTATCTGATCCCTCAGCCTCAAGCTATCTTCATTCCGCCACTTCACTTCTTCCTTCTCTCTCCTCACTTCCTCCCTCAAGAGCAAAGACATATTCCTTATACTGCTTCACACAAAGCAGTTTGGCAATCTCCTTCATTGCATGGGCTCCTGTCTTCTCCATGTCCTTGGGATCCCCTCTACTACGCAAGCATAGAGCTTGAGGGCTTTGGTTTTTAAGCATGGTTCCAGAATGGTGCACCAGCCTCACCCAGGCACTCATTGCAAAGGAAGATTCTCCCACCCTACTCTGACCTGCTGCATCAGGAACTCTGGGAGTGGGCCCAGAAATCTGTTTTAACATATCTGCCAGGTGATTCTGACACATACTGAAGTTTAAGAATGATTGCTTTAAGGAATAGCAGTTAAGAGAATGGTGGAGGAAGGCCTGACAACAAAAGAGGAGGAGAAAGTTTCCACAGTAGAGTATGGTTTTCAATGGCAGTGCCAACAAATGCCTGGAAGCGAGGGAAGTTTCATCACCACCGCCACCATCCCGCCCCTATAATTTCCTGTCACTCTGTAGCTTCAAGACAAATCCTCCCCCTCCCAATTCCTGCTGGATTGCTACACATCTCCAACAAGCACCTTCATGAAAAAAAGTCTGAAGCTGCCAGTGGATGCTCTAGAGTTGCCGTAGCTATTATACAGGCTGATGACATAAGCTTCAAAGATAGTATATTTATAATCAGAAAATAATTGCTAAACATAGATACAAAATAAGGTTAGGGTGATTGAGCACAAATACTGTGGAAACCAAACAGGATAGTTGACAGTGAGTGAGGAGTTCTAGCTTTGTTTTAACTATTATAAATCACAGACGCTCTTCTCTGTTTTCCTTTTTTCTTTTTTTTAATGTAACTATATTGGAGAAGTGAAGTGAAGTGAAGTCGCTCAGTAATGTCCGACTCTTTGCGACCCCATGGACTGTAGCCTACCAGGCTCCTCTGTCCATGGGATTTTCCAGGCAAGAGTACTGGAGTGGGTTGCCATTTCCTTCTCCAGAGGATCTTCCCGACCCAGGGATCAAACCTGGGTCTCCCACATTGTAGGCAGATGCTTTACCATCTGAGCCACAAGGGAGACATACTATATTGGAGAGCACTAAGCAAATAATAGATTCAAAAGACAAGCCAGTTTTCGCTTCAAAATCTGACAATAAATCATCTCAGAGACTGGGCAGTGGATATTTATTTTGTGTCTCAGTCTAGCGCAAAGCTTTTGGGTGGCTTCCATCCATGGCCAAGGTCAATCATTGCAAATAAACCTCAAAAAAGGTATCACACAGCCAGCAGCCTCAGGGAGAAAAAAAAGGGAAAGGAACGTGTGGGAGGGAAAGATGGAGAAACTTAGAAGATCATACCTAGGTTCCCCTCTACCCCAATTAGAAACAGCAAAAACAAACACCCTTCACAGTTGGGGCAACCAGTGATCTGTCTCCTGGCCTGACATTAATTGTTTCACGCCCATAATGGTGTTGCAATTATAAAAGCAAAGGTGATCTATAGGAATTTTCCATGATGTCAATTTCCCATGATTTTCTAACATATCTTATATGCCTTCCTACATATTGATGTTTGGATTATATATTGTTAAATAACAAATTACTGCAAAATTTAGTGGCTTAAGAAAACAAACATGTATTATCTCACATAGTTGTTGAGTTTAGGAAGCTGGGAGCAACTTAGCCAGGCAATTGTGACTCAGGTTCTCTCAAGACATTTCAGTCAACATGTCAGCCAAAGTCATAATAGAAAGCTTTAGTGGGGCTGGAGGATCCCCTTCCAAGATGGAGTATTCTCATGGTTATTTGCAGGAAGCCTCAGTCTCCCAGTTTCTCCACATATGGGCTTCTCCATATGGCTGCTCACAAGATGGCAGCTATTGTCCACCAAGTGAGTATTCCATAGAGGTTCTCTCTATGACCTAATCTCTAAAGTTGCATACCATTATTCCCACTTTTTGTTTTGTTTTTGCTTGGTTTTTGATTTGTCTGTTTGTTTGGTGGCATTGAGTATGTGGATTCCTCACCAGGGATCAAACCTGTGCCCTCTGCATAAGGACCATGGAGTCTTAACCAATGGACCACCAGGAAAGCTCCCCACTTTATTCTTTTTGATCGAAGTCAGTCACTAAGTAGAATTCATGCTCAGTTGGATGGGATGGGAAGGGAGGAATATCAAAGAATTTGTGGACATATGTAAAACCACAATATTTTTAAATGTTTCTTGGGGATTTCTCCATGAATATTTTAAGAGATGCTTATTTTTTAATAATTTTTTTGTGTAAAAAATTACAAAGAAATAAGTTAATATCTAAAATATTACCTCAGGTGATATAATTAACTTTAACTTTCTTCTTTATCAAATGTATCTTATTTCCCAAATTTGCTACAGCAAGCAGGTATTACTTTTCAAATCAGAATATATATTCTTGAAAACACTTATCTATTCTACTTTATATGACAATAATCATATAAAAATAACATGCTCAGCAAAATGATTGAAAGGAGATATATCCAAATGCCAACAGTGACCCTTTTTTGTTGAGTTATTGGTCATATTGTCTTCTCTTTTTCCAATTTTGTCATTTTGCAAAAATGAGCATTTATTAATTTTGTAATAAGGTAATATAAAACATATTTATACCACTGCCTTTCATGCTCTATGCTTCTCAAATATCAGATTAGCAGTACTTGCATTTTATGAAATCTTGGCTCTGTCTGTCAACAGAGAGTTTGCCAGTAGACAGAGGTTTATACTGATATTAGTCACTGAATAAAGTAAAAAGAGCAAATAACCAAACCCATAAAGAACTTTAGCAACTACAAAAGAAATCAAGTCAAGCATATGCTAGTTTATAAGTGACAATATATGACTTTCCATAGAGATTATTAATAATATAAACAATTCCTCTTACCTTCTTCCAATACAAGCAGCTCAGAGCAAAGAGAAGGAGCTGATATGGAGGTGGTAACAGAGAAAGGTGACTTTTTTAAAAAATAGAGGTTACCATAGACTCAGAATCAGTGAGTATTCACCTTTCAGACAAAACAATTTATACAAAAAAACTACAAGAGCCCTTACCCCCAAAAGTCTTTTGAAACCTTAACACCTGCTCCCTGATGTCAGGTTGTTATCGTTGTTGCTGTTTAGTCGCTAAATACTGTCTGATTCTTTTGCAACCCCAGGGACTGTAGCCCACAAGGCTCCTCTGTCCATGGGATTCTCCAGGCAAGAATACTGGAGTG
Source organism: Giraffa tippelskirchi (assembly GCF_054371585.1). NCBI lineage: Eukaryota > Metazoa > Chordata > Mammalia > Artiodactyla > Giraffidae > Giraffa > Giraffa tippelskirchi. The sequence continues at coordinate 56,935,020 of NC_137285.1, forward strand.
GGTTGTCATTTCTTCCTCCAGGGGACATCCTGACCCAGGGATCAAATGGGCGTCTCCTGCATTGGCAGGCAGGTTCATTTAGGCTAAGCCACCAGGGAAGCCTCTGATGTCAGATATCCAAACTCAAAACGCAGAACACTATATATAAGAAGAAAATGTAATCATCAGAGGAAAGCAATTGTTGAATCAATACTGAGAAGTGGAGAAGAAAAAAAAAGAACTTGTAATAATGGTTCAGTTTCAAAAGAAAAATATTCACTGTTGGTTCGCAAACTGGAGCCCATACAGTGAGGGCAAGGAGAGATCAAAGAAAGAGGCGGACCTCTCCAGATGGGTAGGTAGTAAGGCTTGGCCTCCACACCCTCCACACCCGTCATATGTAGAAGCCTTCACTGGATTCAGTCACATATTTAGTCCAGATGGTCTCAGCAATACCTAACTTTCTTAAGGCTGAGTCTTTGAAACAGCTCCAAGTGTGGAAATGGTGGGTGGGATAAACGTTCCAAAGACGGGAGATGGTGAGGAACCTCAGATTGCCAAGACCAGCTTGAGGGTCAACCGGCGGTCACATTCTCTCCATGACCTCCTCCAACAGTGGCTAAGTTAAAGCTTCATCACAACTTTGTATATCCTTACCTTGATTTTCTCAATCATAATAGACTTGGATGAAAATAAAATGATTGTATGTAAAATTCATTGAAGGTAACAAGTGCTGACGTGCTGATTATCACTGATTGATCACTTTCTGCCTTAGTCTGGGTTTTCCGGAAAGCAGAATGGAAGACAAAGTCACTATGCTACTCTTTTATTAGAAAGTACAATCCTAGGAAAACAGGAGTGAGGGGAAGGGGAAAAGTCAAAGAGAAAGGAAAGCAAATGCAAGTAGTTTATACAGCTTCTTGAATTGTTCTGTCTTCTACCACCATCTTCTACTAGGCTGTAAATGACTATCTCAGAACAATCCAACCAAGGGGAGATAGGAGGAAAAGTTTATCCACTGGTTAACCTCTCTTACTGAACAAAGTTTCTCCCCACTGACATTGGCTTCCCTGTACCTCTGGGATGCACATGAATGGGGATCAAGTGGGTTCTGCAGACTCACACTTCAGCAACAAGAAAATTACAGGATATGAGATGCATAACATAAAGCAAAGAACTGTCATACTTGTCCCATGTGAAAGCAATGGTTGCAACAGCCCAGGGCAACAAGTGTCCAAAGGCTCTAGAAAGAGGTGAAACCAAAAGATCTGAGATACATAAAAGGTGTCTCATACATCCCACCTCCTTGCATTGCTCAATCCTCTCGCATAATATACAATTCTTATATAATTTAGGCTTCCGTTGTTGTTAACAAAATGTCCTCACTTGTTCCCTGAGTGAAAGATACAAGCCTAGTTAGTCACAGAGTCCTTTTCTATGTGACTTTAGAATTTTTCTAAGACCCTTTTAGAACCACATTAAAATGAAAACACAACATAGCAAAAAGTGTGGAATCCAGCTAAGCTAGCATTTAGACAGAAATTTATAGCAATAAAGGCCAAGATTAGAAAAGAAAAATGGTCTCAAATCACTACAGTCAGTTTTTTCCTTAAGAAATTGGAGGGGGGGAAGTACATTTAATCTAAAGTAAAGAGAGGAGTGGAAATCAACAAAACTGAAAAATAATAGAGAAAATTTTTTTAAAAATACATACACTGGGTCTGGGAGAAGATCAGTAAAACTGATGAACTACTGGCCATACTGATTAGGAAATAAATGAGAGAAGTCACAATTATTAATGTCAGGAATGAGAGTGGTGACATAAGTATAAAAGTCATAAATATCAAAATGATTATAAAGAGACTACTTTAACCAATATTTTATCATTAAAGTTAAAACTTTGATGAAATGGACAATGCTCATTCAAGAAGTAATAGATAGTCTGAATATTTATTAAATTTGCAATTACAAACACTCCCACAATGAAAACTCCTGGCCCAGATGGACTCACTGCTGAATTCTCCAAACATTTAAGGAAAAAGGAACATCATCTTTACAAAAACTTTTCCATAAAATAATGAAAAAGGAAGATGTCAAACTCAGTCTGTGAAGTCAGCCTTAACCAGATATCAAAATCAGACAGATATTACAATAAAAGATAGCTACAAACCAATATTCTTCATGGACATAGATTCTTTTTTTTTTAATTTTGAAAATTAATTCCATCAATTCATAAAAGGGATAATACATTACGATTAAGGGTTGTTTATCCCAGGAAGGCAATGTTGATGTAACAGCCAAAAATCAGTCAGTGTAATTCACCATATTAGTAAAGAAAAATCATGTGATCACCTCAATACATACAGAAAACGCATTTGACAAAATCCAACCACATTCTTGATTAAAAAAAAAAACTTCAGGAAACTAAGACTAGAAACGAACAATCTCAACCTGCTAAAAGGCATCTATAAAATATCTATAGCCACCATCATACTGAGTATTTTTCACCTAAGATACATAAAAAGGTTAATAACATCCAGCCTCATTACTTGCATTCACATAATGGAAATTGTAGTCAGTGCAATAAGGCAGAAAAAAGAAGCAAAAAGTTAAATAATTTGGAAGGAAAAATGAAACTTTTATTTACAAACATTTATGTAGAAAATTCCATCAGTTCAATTCAGTTCTTCAGTTGTGTCTGACTTTTTGTGACCCCATGGACTGCAGTACGCCAGGCTTCCCTGTCCATCGCCAACTCTTGGAGCACACTGAACTCATGTCCATCGAATCAGTGATGCCATCCAATCATCTCATCCTCTGTCGTCCCCTTCTCCTCTTACCATCTTCTTTCCAAGCATCAGCATCTTTTCCTAGGAGTCAGTTCTTCGCATCAACTGACCAAAGTATGGATATTCAGGACTCATTTCCTTTAGGACTGACTAGTTTGATCGCATTGCAGTCCAAGGGATTCTCAAGAGTCTTCTCCAACACCACAGTTCAAAAGCATCAATTCGTCGGCACTCAGCTTTCTTTATAATCCAACTCTCACATCCATACACGACTACTAGAAAAACCATAGCTTTGACTAGATGGACCTTTGTTGACAAAGTAATGTCTCTGCTTTTTAGTATGCTGTCTAGGTTGGTCATAACTTTTCTTCCAAAGAGCCAGTGTCTTTTAATTTCATGACTGCAGTAACCATCTGCAGTGATTTTGGAGCCCCCCAAAATAAAGTGTCTCACTGTTTCCATGGTTTCTCCATCTATTTGCCATGAAGTGATGGGACCAGATGCCATGATTAGTTTTCTGAATGTTGAGTTTTAAGCCAACTCTATTACTCACCTCTTTCACTTTCATCAAGAGGCTCTTTAGTTCTTCGCTTTCTGTCATAAGGGTGGTGTCATCTGCGTATCTGAGGTTATTGATATTTCTCCCAGCAATCTTGATTCCAGTTTGTGCTTCATCCAGCCTGGCATTTCACATGATGTACCCTTCATATAAGTTAAATAACCAGGGTGATAATATACAGCCTTGATGTACTCATTTCCCAATTTGGAACAAATCTGTTGTTCCATGTTCATTTCTAACTGTTGCTTCTTGACCTGCATACAGATTTCTCAGGAGGCAGGTAAGGTACTCTTGTATTCCCATCTCTTCAAGAATTTTCCATAGTTTGTTGTGATACACACAGTCAAAGACTTTGGCGTAGTCTATAAAGCAGAAATAGATGTTTTTCGGGAACTCTCTTGTTTTTTCGAAGATCCAACAGATGTTGGCAATTTGATCTCTGGTTCCTCTGCCTTTTCTAAATCCAGCTTGAACATCTGGAAATTCATGGTTCATGTACTGTTGAAGTCTGGCTGAATTTTGAGCATTACTTTGCTAGCGTGTGAGATGAGGGCAATTGTGCAGTAGTTTGAACATTCTTTGGTATTGCCTTTCTTTGGGATTGGAATGAACACTACCTCTTCCAGCCCTGTGGTCACTTCTGAGTATTCCAAATTTGCTGGCATAATGAGTGCAGCACTTTCACAGCATCATCTTTTAGGATTTCAAATAGCTCAACTGGAATTCCATTACTTCCACTAGCTTTGCTCATACTGATGCTCCCTAAGACCGATTTGACTTCGCATTCCATGATGTCTGACTCTAGGTGAGTGACCACACCATTGTGGTTATCTGGGGTCATGAAGATCTTTTTTGTATATTTTTTCTGTGTATTCTTGCCATCTCTTATTAATATCTTTTTCTTCTGTTAGGTTCATACCATTTCTGTCCTTTATTGTGCCAATCTTTGCATGAAATGTTCCCTTGATAACTCTAATTTTCTTGAAGGGATCTCTAGTCTTTTCCTATTTCCTCTATTTCCCTGCTTTCCTCTATTTCTTTGCACTGATCATTGAGGAAGGCTTGCTTATCTCTCCTTGCTATTCTTTGGAACTCTGCATTCAATTGGGTATATTTTTCCTTTTCTCCTTTGCCTTTTGCTTCTCTTTCTTCCTCAGCTATTTGTAAGGCCTCCTCAGACAACCATTTTGCCTTTTCGCATTTCTTTTTCTTGGGGATGGTCTTGATCCCTCCCTCCTGTACAATGTCACGAACCTCTGTCCATAGTTATTCAGGCACTCTCTCTATCAAATCTGATCCCTTGAATCGATTTGTCACTTCCATTGTATAATAATAAGGGACTTGATTTAGGTCATACCTGAATGGTCTAGTGGTTTTCTCTACTTCCTTCAATTTAAGTCTGAATTTTGCAATAAGGAGTTCATGATCTGAGCCACAGTCAGCTCCCAGTGTTGTTTTTGCTGACTGTATAGAGTGTCTCCATCTTCGGCTGCAAAGAATATAATCAATCTGATTTTTGTATTGACCATCTGGTGATGTCCATGTGTAGAGTCTTCTCTGGTACTGTTAGAAGAGGCTGTTTGCTATGACCAGTGCATTCTCTGGGCAAAACTCTGTTAGCCTTTGACTTGCTTTGTTTTGTACTCCAAGGCCAAATTTGCCTGTTACTCCAGTTATCTCTTGACTTCCTACTTTTGCATTCCAGTCCCCTATAATGAAAAGGACATCTTTTTTGAGTGTAGAGTTCTGACAAAAGGTGGTGTACTGGAGAAGGGCATGGCAAACCACTTCTGTATTCCTGCCTTGAGAACCCCATGAACAGTATGAAAAGGCAAAAAGATAGGACACTGAAAGATGAACTCCCCAGGTCAGTAGGTGCCCAATATGTTACTGGAGATCAGTGGAGAAATAACTCCAGAAAGAATGAAGAGACTGAGCCAAAGCAAAACAACACCCAGTTGTGGATGTGACTGGTGATGGAAGTAAAGTCCAATGATGTAAAGAGCAATATTGCATAGGAACCTGGAATGTTAGGTCCATGAATCAAGGCAAATTGGAAGTGGTCAAACAGGAGATGGCAAGAGTGAACATCAGATACATTGTAGGAATCAGTGAACTAAAATGGACTGGAATGGGTGAATTTAACTCAGATGATCATTATATCTACTACTGCGGGCAAGAATCCCTTAGAAGAAATGGAGTAGCCCTCTTGGTCAACAAAAGAGTCTGAAATGCAGTACTTGGATGCAGTCTCAAAAATGACAGAATGATCTCTCTTCATTTCCAAGGCAAACCATTCAATGTCACAGTAATCCAAGTCTATGCCCTGACCAGTAATGCTGAAGAAGCTGAAGTTGAACAGTTTTATGAAAGACCTACAAGGCCTTCTAGAACTAACACCCACAAAACATGTTCTTTTCATTATGGAGGACTAGAATGCAAAAGTAGGAAGTCAAGAAAATTCTATAGAAGCTACAAAATAACAGTTAGAACTAATAAGAACTTAGCAATGTTGCAGGGTATGAGGTCAATATACAAATATCCACTGTATTTCTAAGTGATCCCAATAAACAATCATAACTGATATTAAAATATGTCTTTACAGTAGTAGCGAACAATGAAATATGGAGGGATAAATCTGAAAATTGACGTGTGACTTGTACATTGAAAACTACAATAAAGTACTAAGGGAAGTTTTTAATTAAGTAAATGGAGAAATATACCATATTTAAGGATTAGAAGACTCTTAGACATCAGTTCCCACCAAATTTGTCTATAGCTTCAATGTAATCCCAATCAAAATTCAAGTGGCTTTTTCAGTAGAAATTGACAAGCTTGTTATTATATTTATATGGGAAATCAAAATACTTAAAATAGTCAAAAAACTTTGAAAAAAAATACAAATTTGGAATATTTCCACACCACTACCTGTTTTAAGACATAATGTAGAATTGAGACACATTATTAAAAAATATAAATAAATCAATGGAACAGAATAAAATTCAGAAACATCTCCATACATACATGGTCAATTCACTTTGAACAAAAACAATTCATTGAGGAAATAAAAATTATTTCAACGAACAGTGCTGGAATTATTGGAGAGCCTTATGTAAAAAAAGGAAATAAATAACCTTGACTCCTCATACTATTTACAAAAGTTGACTAAAAATAGATCAAAGAACAAATGTAAAAGCTAAAACTATACAACTTCTCCCAAAATGTAATGAAAAATCTTAGCAACCTTGAGTTTGGCAAAGTCTTCTTAAATATAACACAAAAAGCACAAACAGGAAGAGAAAAACACACCAATAAATCTGACTCCATCAAAACTTAAGTCTATCTCCACTTTACCTCCCTGTGTGTGTGCTAGTTGCTCAGTTGTGTCTGACTCTTTGCGAGCCCATGGACTACAGATCACCAGGCTCCTCTGTCCATGGAATTCTCCAGGCAAGAATATTGGAGTGGGTAGCCATTCCCTTCTCCAAGGGAAATTCTTGACTCAGGGATCAAACCCGGGTCTCCTGCATTGCAGGCAGATTCTTTACCATCTGAGCTGAACTGGGAAATCCCTTTACCTCCCTACCATACAGAAAATTAGCTCTGTGTCTTGGCATTTGGAATACAGGTATTCCCAATGATTAACAGGCTAGTTGTAGTATTCTTCAGGTGCCAGTACGTGGAGAGGAGAGGAACATGGGTCTATTCTCATTCTAACCCCTCCAGTCTTCTCAGCACATGCCACGCTATCATCCAGGTTTAAATGATTAAGTTTCTGCCTACTCAGTACAAGTAGTTTAAAGTCACACATAGTGAAGATTTCCTCCTGTCAACAAAGCGCTCATTTTCTTGTGCCAGGATTTATTTTGATAGTCCCAAAGTTCCCAATTCTGCATGTTTGCCAACTATTATTGTCTGAAATAGTGCTAATTTGACCCAGGAGTCTGTTCCTGCCAGTCATCGAATGAGAAGCTCTTCATGATGTATCTGAACAACTATCACACTAGGACAACAAGGAGGGTCACGTAAGTGCCATATCAGCAGCGCCCTCCCACTCCTTGACCATTTCAACTAACATTATATACATGCACCTCAGCTTTTATCACCCTCTTTAAGCAAAGACATCATTAACCAATATGCTTTTTTTTCTATTTTTAAATCTCATTTAAAGGAAATTATTATTTTTTGACTGCCTGAAACAACATCCACTAGAAAACGTAGCTCCATCTAGACACCAAGCAACAACAACAAAAATCTCGTAATTGGTTACCTGGCTTTCAGTCATTTCCATTCTGTGTACATGTGGCTATATAAGGACACTTTCTTGAATTCCTCCTGCCATACAGATTGCATATTAATCCAAAATGTCTCTGATTTTCTTTATAGTTAGTTAATATTTGTTATATATGAAGAGAAAGCAGTTGTAAGGAGTTTTAGGATAATTCAGTTGCAAAGCTTAAGTCTCTGAGGGCTATAAAATCAAAAAGAAAGAGGCAACTGAGCTTAAAGCTGAAGACCTGATTTGCAGTTTTACACAACCAGTAGAACTATTTGCAGCTGCAGAAAAATCTGTGTACATTGCTTACATAATTGTGGTCTGATCTTACTTCAACCACTGATTCACTAATCTGATTTTTTATATTCATGTTTTCTGAGTCTATTTTTAATCTGCTAAATGAACTTTTCTTTTCTCATTTGAGGAAGGTGAAAACCAGCTCCTTGTGTAAATATTTCTATTCTTTGGAATGGATTCCATTAAGTTTCCAGTAAAATTTGAGACTCTGCACTTGATGTACTGTTTAGAACACTGTACCTTTTACACACAGCTTTATTGCTATGACTACATTTTGATAGGTAGCTAGGAAAAACAACACAAAGAGAAATAGAAAAACAGTATTTCCCCAGAGCATAAAATAGTCCTCCATCATGTTTAGCATTCCACCCAGAAAGATTATAGAACATGAGAAACACACAGAATTAGAGTTAGCCATTAAAAATAGAGCACTTTGCATCTCCTAGATCATTTTTACATATGACAATGCTCCAGACCAAGAAATTTTACATAGTTGAAACTAAAACAAATGGAGAGTAAATGCCTTAGAATCCTATCTTTGTTTTTCAAAATCAGTAATAATTGCTTGCCCACTTGTTTTTATATGATTCATAAATGCGGATTGCCAAATAGGCCAAAAGCACAGGAGAAGGCTCCAAAGTAATTAAACCCATGGTGAAGACTGCAATTAAGGTTTTTTTCATCTTTTATTTCTTCCAGAAAGAAAATTCAAGTGTTTATATTCTCTCAAAGGAGAATACATGCTTTCAAGTCTTTTCAAGTTGTGGATTTTCAGTTGTTAGAAATAATTTTGAAATGAAAGGGAATATGTTTTCCTTGCATTCATCTCTCTATGGTCTGCCTGAGCTGAGACAAAACCAGGGGCATGCGTGACGAATTCTAATCCTGAGGTACGGAAACTTCCTTCCAACCATCTACAAATGAGAGTCAATCGGGCAACTCAAGTGACTTCTTGGTTAATCACCATCTTTCAAGGACACGATGGAACTGTCCACAGCCAGCCTCCTCCCCACTCTATGGGGGAAGAAATGGCTGTTGTTAACAGCTCTCCCTTCTTGGAGCATTAGACATGAACGAGCCCACAGTGACCGATCTGTACAGGATAGCTTTCTATGACCATTAAACTCTAAAAACACTTCCATAGATATGCTCTCCAGGCTAGAAAATAGGTTTTTTTACTATTAGCATAGAGATTCATATCGCACACAAATAAATCCCTAACTGTTCATCAGGTAAGTCTACTCTGAAAGGAATTCTAGTTTCTAAAGAGCATCTGACAGTGGTTTGAATGAATCATGGATGAAAAACATATATTCCCCTTTACAAAAACAAAAAAATTGATGTTTAATTTTATGAAAAACATCAAATTCCTCAATATGAGATAGGAAGTAGAACAGGGTAAATACCCAATGCAACTCCTTAAGACTTTTGATTTTCATTTTACAGGGCCCTGTCAGTGCTTCCCATGAAACGGGGATATTTAGCTGTGATTATTTGTAACCAACTTTTATTGGCAGGTTTAGCTCCCAAATTTGAAGGCCTATCTAACAAGATTCTAGATAAGGCCCACAATACTGCTCTAAAAATCACACTCTGTATTACTCTAGAGGAACTTCCTGCATGACAGCGTCTTTTGTCAACAACTGTCTTGCTCACTAGGCATCTTTACAGAAGAGGTACTGGAGCAGTAGATGGCAGATGTGAGTTAGTGTGGCTTGGAAGGCAGGACGTATCAGTGGAAGAGAAGAGATGGTGGGTAGCAATCAAGTAGGCATAAGTAGGCATTGTATATATGTCAATTCCAGTCTCCCAATTCATCCCACTCTCCCTTTCCTCCTTTGTATCCACACGTATGTTCTCTACATCTGTGTCTCTATTTCTACTTTGTAAATAAGATCATCGGTACCAATTTTTTCAGATTGCTCATGTATTCATTAACATATGATATTTGTTTTTCTCTTTCTGAAACTTCACTCCGTATGACAGTCTCTAGGTCCATCTACATCTCTATAAATGACCCATTTCCTTTTTATGATTGAGTAATATTCTATTATGTATATATATATATATATACACACACACATACACACCATATCCTTATCCATTCCTCTGTTGATGGACATGTAGGTTGTGTATAAAATAAATAACTAAAGAGAACCGACTGTATAGCACAGGGAACTATACTTAGTGCTCTATAGTGACCTAAATAGGAAGGAATTCCAAAGAAAAGTGGATATATGTATATATATGACTGATTCACTTTGCAGTACAGCAGAAACTAGCACAACATTGTAAAGCAACTATATGGTAATAAAAATATAAAAACAAAAAGAAATTAAGGAGGAAGAGAAAACATCTTAGGCACATACATGAAAGTGATGAGGTAGAAAAACCACGGATGTTTTAGTCACCTGGACATAGCTTCGTGTTCAGTTCTCATTTCTGGTGCTATGCATGGTGCTATCTGATGCAAGTTATCAATATGTATTCTAAACCCTTTCCTCATCTGCAAATGGGGATAATAATGCTCTTCTTATGAGATTGCTGAGGGCGTTCAAGGTGGGAAATATATTGCACATACTAAGAAACAATAAAATAATACAGAAGTGTATTGTATACAAGTGTGTGAGTTTTAGCACATACAAGGAAAAGCTTGGATCATTTTCTCAAATTTCTGCTGTTTTTTTTCCAGTAAATAGTGTGATCTTCTTGAGCAAAGTGAAGGACGTCAGCATGTCGCGACCGAACTTCCAGTGACACACAGTTCTTGAGTACAGCAAGCTATATTTCTCTTTCTGGATTTCATTTCCATTCCCACATGTACATGATTACAGAATCATTTCATCTATTATAAGAGGCAGCAGCATTTCATTTCACAGGAATGATGATCAACTACAGTTTAAACTAGTTTCAATTAAAAAAAAATGAAGCCAGAAGATAAATTAAGAGTTACGTTTTTATTTTGAGAGACTAGAATCAAAGAAGTCCTAAGTTGCCTTTGATGCTTTTTATATCATTCTTTAATCCAGGATAAACTTCATCTGTGTGTTTTGGGTTTTGTAAATCTTTTTTTCTCTCCTAGACCTAAAACTATGGAGAGGAGTTAACATTTTCTGTTTTGTTATTTCTTTCTTGTTTAATTAAATTTTGGCTGCCCTGGGTCCCTATTGTGGCACGTGGGCTTTCTCTAGCTGTGAAACACTGGCTCTAGAGCACGAGGGCTCTGTAGTTACAGCTCATGGGCTTAGTTGCTCTCTGGCATGTGGGATGTTAGTTCCCTGACCAGGGATCAAGGCCGCATCTCCTGCGCTGGAAAGTGGATCCTTAATCACTGGAGCACAGTGAACTCCCTGTTTTCCTATTTCTAGCTGCAATACTTTTATCCTCATGGAATACTACTTGACTCTTAAATGTATTAATATGATATCACATTTAGAATAAACCCAATAATATTTGAAATATAAGTAGACGCTTTTATTAAGACTGTGACAGGAGTCAACAGCCATTGATTGAAAGCCTCCTTTGAGCCAGACATTACACATGTGACTTCTATTCATTCTTTCATTTCCTTGAAAGAGATTGGGGAATATCTTTCAATAGTTATCAAGGTTCAAAGGGGTCAAACTGAAAGTCACCCCTTCACCAAAGCTGACTTGCACTAATTCTTTCTCATGACAGATCACGTTCACAGGCCATAAATCACAGTAGTTAAACCTATAGTTGTTATCGGCAACTGAGTCCATAGCCAGAAAGTAACTGTTAACAAACACGGGCTGCTGGGATGGGCCCCCAGTGGCCCCTGCCACTCCCCCCACATTTACTGCTGGCTGTCTCACCAGCCAGGAGCCACAGAGGCAGCTTTACAGGAAAGTGATGACAACACTGACCTATCTACAGCCTTCCCTGCAGAGATGTGTGAAAGTGAAAGGGCACGACCTTTCACCTTTCTAATCTCTACTGGCTTCTTGCCTTTACCCTACAAATACTAACCTCTCTCTATTTTCCCCTTTTCACTGTTTATAAAGGTACTCCTACAATTTATGGGCCTCCACCTATGAATGAGGTGTTTGCCACATATTTAACTCTCACAAAATCTTGTAATGATGATAAAAAAAATTACAGTTCAGGCAATTTCATTACTAGGGTTTAAATTTCACATCTGTTTGATGCCAAGGCCTGTGTATTGCTTCACACACCACCATGGAACCTCCTAGAAATGTCCAAACAAGCTTAATCCCTTTCTCACCAGACAGAATACAGGCAAATCTTCTATTGCAAATTGGTATTTGTAATTTTGACTATGAAGATGGGTTACTGAATGCAATTATCTTTCCCATATGGCTTTCATGTGGCTAGAAGTGTCTTCAAATAAGAATATAAGGTGTCAGGGCCATCTTTTGGAAAGTTACCTTAGGGGATAAGGCCATGACCAAAGAATTCTGACCCTCTGATCTCGTTGATGCACTTCCCTGATGGCTCTGTGGGTAAAGAATCTGCCTGCAATGCAGGAAACACGGTAGACATACGTTCGATCTCCAGATTGGGAAGATATCCTAAAGGAGGAAAATGGCAACTCACTCTAGTATTCCTGCCAGGGAAATCCCATGGACAGAGGAGGCTGGCAGGCTACAGTACAAAGGATTGCAAAGAGTCAGACAAGACTGAGTGACTAAGCACAGTCTCCTTGATGGGATCCCTGTAGGAAGAAGAAAACTTGAAACAGAGGAAAGCTCCACGAACAAGTCTGCTACATCTAAGTCACTTCAGTCGTGTCCGACTCTGTGCAACCCCATAGACGGCAGCCCACCAGGCTCCGCCATCCCTGGGATTCTCCAGGCAAGAATACTGGAGTGGGTTGCCGTTTCCTTCTCCAGTATATGAAAGGGAAAAGTGAAAGTGAAGTCGCTCAGTCGTCCAACTCTTAGCGATCCCATGGACTGCAGCCCACCAGGCTCCTCCATCCATGGGATTTTCCATGCAAGAGTAGTGGAGTGGGGTGCCATTGCCTTCTCCAACGAACAAGTCTGGGAGATGAGAAAAAAAGGAGAGGAGGAGGAACAGAGGAAGATGAGGAAAAGTGGGGACTTAGGAGGACCTCCTGGAGTAGGAAATAGCAACCCACATCAGTATTCTTGCCTGGAAAAATCCATGGACAGAGGAGCCTGGTGGGCTACGGTTCATGGGATCACAAAGAGTCAGACATAACACAGCACATACACACAGAAGGGACCTCCATTTCCAAGCTAATGAACAAGCATTTTTCCTTAGAGGCTAATTAGGTCCCCCTGGTTAACTCCAACCAAGTATATTCCACCTAACCCTAAAGATCCAGATCTCTTGCTTCTGACTGGCTAGGCACTCTCTACCTCAGGATCTTTGCACATACTCTTCTTGCTGCCTGGACTGCTTCTTCCAAATAGCCACACAATTATCTCCTCTCTCAGGACCTTACTCAAATCTTAATTTCTCAGTGAGACTTTCCTTGATTTCTGTTTTTTCAAATTACAACAACACCTATCCCCATGCATTCTTTACTGCTTTATTTTTCTCTACGGCACTTGTCACTATCTTACATACTATATAGTTCACTTTTTTTTATTTTACTTTTTGTCACCTCTTCCCACTAGAATGGAATTTCCATGAGGATAAGGATAAGGATTTCCATTCACTGCTGTACCCAAACAATAATAGGCATACAACAAACATCTAAGATGTTTGTTGAATGCATAGATGCATTAGAAGACAAGTCTTCCTGCCTTCAAGTCTCTTCACTGCACAGCTATTTGGCAATGTGATATATTCTTGGCAAAGTTGGGTTTTTCTTGTAGTGACTAAGCCCTATCTCAGTCCACTGGGACCACTTCCCTTGGTCAGGTTTTTCTTGTAGTGACTAAGCCCCATCTCAGTCCTTTGGGATCTCTTTCCTTGGTCCTGGGCCCACAGGTCATCAGAAAGATGCTTATCCCAGAATTACACATTATCCCTGGGTGGGAAACTGTTTCTTACCAACACCTCTGCCTTGGCACTGAAAGTAGTGCTCAGGATAAGAATAGTGTTCACAGTTCTCATACTATGAACAGTAGAAATGAGAATAGTTGCTGAAGTCAGTAGTACTTAAAGTCAACTTCTCAGAATCCAGGATAAAGAGCTGAAATGGCTATTCTCAATCCGCCTTATAATTTTCAGATTACAAAAGTTTAGTCCCCACAGGGCATAAATTATAAGGCTGACTGCTTCAGAAGGGCCCAGGATATCATCACATTGTCTTGTTAATTAGTGAACACCCTAACTTTTTTAAAAGCCAATTTCCATTACTGTATATTTGGTGCTATTTAGTGAACATACTCATTCTGCCCTAAAAACCTAAGGGATCTAACAACATGGTTTTTCTTTTTCGGATACTTGCTTAGTATACTTGGCTTAAAACTCGATGAAATGAAACAAAGATTTATAAAAGTCATTCCCGGTTGGCCTTTCCCAAGAATAATTTATACTGGCATTGGCTGCAGGGGTTACACACACTATGCTCACAGCTCAGATTTCACAAGAAGGGAAATGCATGGTGTGTCTCCAAGGAATGGCAAACCCAAGAAGCTGAAAGGAGACTTGAGAAAAATTAAACATGTGCAAATTCTAGTTGTATTTTATTACAAAGCAAACAGGAAGTCCAACATCAAACATAATAGCATCACATAAGACTCATCAGAAAAGCTTTCATTTAATGAAACCATGGTAAACCTATAGAAATCTCAGGCGGTTGAAAATCTAAAAGATAACTACGGTAAAAGCTTACTTTTAAAGTTTAAGAAAACTGACTACAAGAATGGGCTGAATCCCAAGGGGCAAATCCACCCATGCAGACAGACAGGCTCTGGAAACCTTCCCAGGCTCATCCCCACAAGTCTGTAGAATCCCCCTTGCCTCTTGTCTGGTGAATTAAGGCAGCTTCTCAGTGGGTCACAAAAAGCCAACCCCAAACTAGGGTGCTAATTTAAAATTTTACCACACATCTGAAAGCAAGATGAAGTTCCTTAAATGGCATCTTGGAAGAGACAAAATAATGTGTATTAATAAGGTTTTTATGCTGGGTTAGAACCTTATGAATTTTAAATGGAGCACTCTAAATGGATTACTAGTCAACACCCACGTTTCTCAATGTGTGGTCCTAAGGCTGCTCAGTCAGCATCAACAAGGGGAAGACGATAGGAGAGGAGGGTGAATGCCAAGTCGCTTCAGTTGTGTCCGACCTTTTTTTGTGACCCCGTGGACTGTAGCCTACCAGGCTCCTCTGTCCAGGAGGACAATTTCCCAGGCAAGAATACTGGAGCACATCACCATTTCTTCCTCCAGGGGATCTACCTGGCCCAGGGATTGAAACTTGTGTCTTTTGAATCTCCTGCAATGGCAGATGGGTTCTTAACCACTAGCATTCACCTGGGAAGTCTAGGAGGGGAGCAAGTTCTTATTAAAACTGAAAATCCTCAGGTCTTAAACATAGACTCACTAAATACAGAAACTCTGAGTGTGCGGCCCTAGAATCACCAGGTTCCCCATAATCCTGACACTTGCCAAAGTGTAGGGCCAAAGCTAGAGTAAGCCCCAGCTTCAACTCCATATAGAAATATCCAAGGAGCTTTCCAAGTAAAGCCTGGTTCCACAACCAGAAATTCTGGATTGTTTGGGGGTGTAGCTTGGACACTGGGATTCTTAAGAATCATGTTTGGATGATTCTAATGGACAAAGTTAAGATTTACTGTAGTAGCACAGATGTATCAATAGAAAACAGACTTATGGTTGCCAGGAGATGAGGGGAAGGGATAAACTGGGAGACTGAGATTGACATATACATACAACTATATATAAAATAGGTAAGGAATAAGAACTTACTGTATAGCACAATACTCAGTACTCTGTAATGGCCTATATGGGAAAAGAATCTTTTATAATAAGAGGATATATGTATAACTTTTTCATTTTGCTGTATACCTGAAACTAACACAACACTGTAAATCAACTATATTTCACTAAGTTTTTTAAAAAAAGATTTACTGTAGTAGAGGCTCTTCCCAGTAATACCCTTCTCTTTCTAATCATGTAGAAATAAAACATGAATCATAAAATAGCTAAGAGCAGATGGACAAATTTCTGTGATTTTTTTTCCAGAACATTGTTAAGAAATGGAATTATTATCTGATTATATGTGGCCACCCAAGAGTTTGGGACATTAAATAGCTCAAATAACTATCTGAGGTATTATTTAATTATTCTAGACTATAAGAACAGTAAAATTGGAGACTTTACAATCTCTGAAGATAAACCAGAGAAATGGAGATTTCACAAGTCTACTGGAGCCCTTCTTGTTCCTTTAAAGTTGGCAAAGAACTGCATAAAACTTTGAAATTTGTGACCACTCTCAAGCACTATTCAATTATATTTTTAAACTTTATTTTATTTATAAGTCAAGAGTACCAGTGGGTTAATAATAATATCCAATATTGACTAACTTCTTACTATATGTCAGGCAGTATGTGAAGCACTTAAAATGCATTATCTCACCTATTATTGTGTAGTAAACACAATTATTACAGAAGAAAAGACTGAGACTTAGTGAAGTTAAACGTCCAAGGTTACCCAAGGTTTTAAGAACTGCCAAGCCTATGTTCTCAATCCATTTGATAACATCATAGATTTAGATGAAGACCTAGAAGCAGCAAACGGAGAAAAAATGAAAAAGAGGGATGTATTTATTTCTGTTCCCCAAAATGATTCTTCTATCATACTTGTTACCTAAGCTCTGATAAATAAGTCTCTCTTCCTGGAAGTTGAAATGCTTCTTTTAAGTACAGGAAACATGAATTTGTCTCAGTGAATTCCAGCTCTCCTGGGAGTCTGCTATGGACCAATTTGTCACGGAAGGTACAGTCTTCTATTTTTAACCTACAAATCAGTTCTCAGGCAAATCCCGTAATTTGAAGAAATGAAGACTGGTAACTGGAGAGGGAGCTCAAAGATCCACAGGGAGAATAAGTCACAAAATGACATGTATTAGAGGTCATTCACCAGTCTTGAGTGCTCAGACGTCTATATGTTCACTGACCCTCATGATACTTAGTTGTTCCCATTTCTGAAACAGACCCTTGTCTTATTAAATAGAGGATAGATTTCTTTTTAATGCTATTTCACAAGTGGATTTGCCTGTAGAATGTACTGTCAGATCACTTTTTTGAATTTTTTAAATGGCGCAAGTGAATCAGGCTTGCAATACTTTTTTTAAAAATGCTGGTACACAGTGGACCAATGACCTTCTTCAATTATCTTGAGAAAGGAGACACTCTGCAGGGTATCTCCATCAAATGGAAGTACTGTGGGTAAGGAGGAGATGAGTGGGAGAAATAAAAGCATGTGCTGAATTCTGGAATCACTTCCTAACATCTTTTCATCAGCTAAGATATTTTTAGCCCAAGAAGGAAAGCCAGGAATTCAGGTTTTTGGGGGTTTTTTGGTCCTTCTTCCACTTCTGACTCACCATGGCCTGAGCAAGTTGCTGCCTCCCTGGCCTAGTCCCTTCCTCTCAAAAATGGAGGGATTTCCCTAGTGGTCCAGTGGTAATGACTTTGCCTTTCAATGCAGGGTGTGTGGGTTTGATCCCAGGTAGAGGAGGTAAGATCCCACATGCCTTGAAGCCAAAAAGCCAAAACATAAAACAGTAGCAATATTGTAACAAGTTCAGTGAAGACTTTAAAATGGTCTGTATCAAAAAAAGAAAAATGCTTAAAAAAAAAAATGGAGAGAATAATACAGGATTTGAGTCACTTAATCCAAGCGATGGTACTAGGATTAATGAGAGTGTTTTGGAAATAAAAGGAAAAACAAGGCTTTGATCCAAGATGTCGGGTAAGTACAATATTTTATTATAAACAATAATAATGGGCCTTATGTTCTTGATGACTGGGGAGCAAACCATTCCCCCCTTGGCCTGCATTAATACCTGGACCCAAGGGTGTTAATTAGTGCACAAATGTATGTAATAAATAGCACCCTAAGGGCCTACAGGAGTTAATCCATCTCCAAAAGGTGACTAATTTACCTTCCAGCCCCCACCCTTCCCACACTAGGCGCCTGTCTGTTATCATTAGTGTAGAATAACTGCATCCTCTTTTCAGGTCTATTGGGCCCCATGTGCTTCCTCCAACTTGCTTAATAGAACTTAAGGGATCTGAAAGTACTATCGGAATTATTACCTTCTATTTGAATATTTGCTCTTGACTCATTGGTGGGAGCAGCCCCAAACTAATAAGAACTAATCCTATCTCATCATTGAGATAAAAGTTTTTCACAGGTCACAGAATAAGTCTGTCCTCTTTAGGTGCCCTACTTTTTTAAACCTTCCTCTTCCTCTCAGCCCTTCTCCATTTGCATTTTGGTTGGACATCTCATGCTTCCTGCTCCCTTCATGGAACCAAACCTCCCACAGCTTAGCCCAGAAGCCACGTAGATGCTTGCCAAGTCACCCAGATTCTGGCCTCTTCCTATCAATCTTTTTAAAAGCAGAACAAGGAGCAAACAGGGGGACTTCCCTGGTGGTCCAGTGGCTGAGACTCCATATTCCCAGTGCAGGGGGTCCAGGTCAATCCCTGGTCAGGGAACTAGATCCTGCAAGCCACAACCAAAGATCTCAAATGCTGCAATGGAGACCTGGTACAACAAAATAAATAAATAATTTTAAAAAAAAGAAGCAAATAGGCACTTGGTGCATGGTGATGACGATCATAAAGATCGTGATTTTTAACATAAGAGGACAGCTTCACTTGGAACAACTGGCCCCCTCCAGCTCTCTGATTTTTCATCATAAACATCAACGTCAGTGTTAAGTAAAAGGCAGGGAATCCTAAGGAACTCTCACACAGTTAGTAAACCATATGACCTTTATGAGGCAAATCTGTCTCTGAGATCATCTTATTTATTTTAACATATTGTGACTGATCATGGCTTACAGGCATGACTAGCGTATACATCATTTGAAACCCTAATAATGAACATAAGTGTGGTGCTTATAGACCATCTGAAATGGTGATATATGAAGCCCAGACAGCTGGGATCACCTTAGTAATCATCAAATCCAAACTTTTACCTTAGGATAAAGTAACCAAAGCCCAGAGAAATGAAGTGGCTTCTTCAAAGATCATGTCTCCCCACTCACGGCTCTCCCGGTAATAAAGGTGCGGTGTGGAAAAGGAAAGTACTTTATTTAAAAACAACTCCAGTCAATTAGGAAGATTTCCAGAGAATTGATAGGAAAATCACCTTAGGGCAACACCAACTTCACCCAAATCAAATTGAAATATTACTCTGAACCACAGTATCAGCCCTAGTCTAACATGGAGTTGGATTTTTTCTGTAACACAAACTAATCTCATAGAGATAATTAACAACTTAGGTAAATAAGATTTATTATAAATAAGATAGGAAGGAGAAAAGCTGGAGAGAATGAGTTTTAAATGTGTATACAGGCATGTGTTTACGTTAGCCTAACTGACTGTGACACCCACCCTGCATTCCTGACACTAGCAGATAAAGGAAAGCTTCATAGATCAATTTGATAACAAGGAATTCCCAAACTCTCCCTAAAGTATTAATCTTGAGTTCCTGAAAGGCAGAGCTTGTCGCAGAGGCTTGGAGGGGATCTTAATGACCTGGCAAGAAAGGAGCTGTTTTAGGATGATAACTAGACAGAGAAATGCCTCCAGGTCACTGATAGCAGGAAGCACAGTGCCTCCACCACCTCATATATAACAAGGTTAAGCTGAGACTCCTCCAACTCTTGAGCTCTTTTCTTCATCCACTGCTCCCTTCCTTAAGTAAATGCAAAAGGGAAAAAATCTGAGTAGTTCCTTTAAAACACACACACACTCTTCAGGAAAGTAGTTTCCCAAAAATAATTCTACCTTTGCTAAAAGCAAACAATTTATTTCTACTTTTGACTGAAACTTAAGGCTTCAGAGAATACTTGGGAGAGTTGATAAAGAACCTTTTTAATATATATGATGAAACAAACTTTCAAGCTGCGATTTTTTATTCTCTATTTCTTCTATTTCTCTTAACTATCTTTGACCTCCAAAGACTGTCTTTTTGTGTGCATAATCTGTCAGTAAAATTTTTTTGGAGAGAATGATCTTTCAGGAACTCTGAAATAACGCTGAGGTCGTACCATCAACTGCGACTGACTCTAGCCCTAATGAAGTGAACATACTACTGACTTGTAGTTAACAGAATTTTTAAATTTTTTTTAAAGATTTTTTTTTTAATGTGAACCATTTTTAAAGTCATTATTGAATTTGTCACAATATTGCTTCTGTTTTATGTTTCAGTTTTCTGGCCACAAGGATGTGGGGTCTTAGCTCCCCAACCAGGGATCAAACCCACACCCCCCCGCTTTGGAAGGCAAAGTCTTGATTAACCACTGGACCACCAGGGAAGTCCCAAGAGAATTTAAAACTGTTTATAAAGTTTCTTTCATTCGTTATATCTAAAACCAAGCAGGACCCTGTGGGGCTCCTGGGCATGGAAGCCTTTTCTTTCCCCTATTTCTTGTAGGCAAGACCTCAGCCTCCATGACCTCCCCTGAGTTCCAAAGAGCAAATTGGAACAGTTGCTAATCAAGGAAGGAGCAGCCAGAAAACCACCTGAGGCCAGGTCAAAAAAACCAGAGAAACTCATCAGGAAGATTGCCTGACACCAGATTAAAGGAATGCAGGCCCTGCACACACACTCTAATCTTATCAGCAACCCCATCCTTGAACTATTGCTATGAAACTCATCAAATCCTCCTGTTTTGGGACTCATCATTTTCCATGGCATTAGCCCACTGTGTCCCCCTTTGCCTGGCAAAGCAGTATTCTTTTCTACTTCACCCAAAACTCTTGTCTGCAAAATTCAATTCTGCACCAGTGCACAGAGGCTGAGGTTTCAGCATCAGATCCACAAAATGTCTGTGGTACTTCTACCACTTGATATTAAGTCCATATTACTTTCTATTATGTTAAATAGATCACCAGCTTTACTGCTTAGTGTATTACAGGTAAATTAAAGCAAGTTAGGCATGTCTTCAGTTAAAAACTAAAAAGCTTCATGAATTCAAAATTAAGCACCAAATTGGGCTACATATTTTAGAGCAATAACTTAAAATATGGTCTTTAGCCAAGATACTAAGACACTGTTAAAATCTTACCCCATGAAATAACGGCAGTAGTTGGTTACCCAGTGCTCACTTCACAAATATTCCAATTAATTCACAAAGCTTTTCTATTTGAAGCTCCAAGAGATTTTACTGATGCTTTATCACAGAAATTCTCCCTAGGAGGACTAATTAGTGTGGTTAAATTTGTACTTTTTGAATAAGGTTGTATTATATGATCAATTCCATAATCAGTTGCATTTCTATACAGTAACAATATGTAAACAACTTGAAAAAGAGATAAAGAAAACAATCCCACTTACAACAGCACCAAAGGAACAAAATACTTAAAAATAAATTTAACCAAGGAAATGGAAGATCTGTACACTGAAAAATATCAGACCCTGATGAAAGAAATTAAAGAAGATACAAATAAATGGAAATATATTCTGTGTTCATGCATCAGAGGAGTTAATATTGTTAAAATATTGATACTATCCAAAGCCATCTACAGATTCAGTGCAGTCCATATCAAAATTCCAATGCCATTTTTCAAAAAAATAGAAAAAAAATCCATAAATTTGCGTGGTGCCACATGAGACCACAATGGACAAAATAATCTTGAAAAAGAACAAAGCTGTAGGCATCATGCTCCCTGATTTCAAACTACCTAACAAAAGTATACTGATCAAACCAGTATGGTACTGGCATAGAAATAGACACAAGTCCAATTAAACAGAAACAAGAGCCCAGATAGCCCACACATATATGGTCAGCTAAGATTTGACAAAGGAGCTGAGAATATACAACAAGGAAAAAATTCTCTTCAATAAATGGGGTTGGGGAAAATGGATATCCACGTGTAAAAAAATAAAATTGGACCCCTACCTTAAACCAATAACAAAAATGGATTAAACCTGAAATATAAGACCTGAAATTGTAAAACTCCAAGAAGAATGCTTAGGGGGAAAACTCCTTGATCTCAGTCTTGGCAATTAGTTTTTTGGATATGACACCAAAAGCATAAGCAGCAAAAGCAAAAATCAACAACTGGGACTAGACGAAACTAAAAAGCTTCTGCACAGTAAAAGAAACCACCCACAAAATGATAAAGAAACCTACAGAATGACAGAAAATACTGAAAATCATACATCTGAGAAGGTGTTAATATCTATAATAGATAAGGAACTCATACAACTCTATAGCAAAAGCAAACAAACCAAACCAAATCTCATTAAAAAATGGATGGAGGCCCTTAATAGAATTTTTCCAACATACATGAAAAGATGCTCACATTACTAATCATCAGGGAAATGCAAATCAAAACCACAATGAGATATCACCTCACATCTGTCAGAATGGTATTATTAAAAACAGGGAGAGAAAGGTAAATGCTGGCAAGGATGTGGAGAAAAGGGAACCTTCTGGCACTGTTGGAAGAAATGTAAAATGATACAGTCATTATGGGAAACAGTAAGGATGCCCCTCAAAAAGATTAAAGAAAAAAAACTACTCTATGATCCAGCAATTCTGCTTCTGAGTACATATCCAAAGAAAATGAAATCAGGCCCACAAAGGTATATCTGCATCCTCATGTTCATTTTCATGAAACTGTAGCACTATTCACAATAGCCAAGATATGGAAATAACCTAAATGTCCATCAACAGAGAAACAGATAAAGATGCCAGAAGCTGAGGGGTAGGGAAAATGGGGAGATAATAGCCAAAGGACACAAACTTTCCAAGATTAAAAAGTCCTGAGAATCTAATATATAGCATAGTGATTACAGTCAACCCTACCCATACACTACTTGAAAGTTGCTGTAAGAATAGAGCTTTAATGGTCTAGCACAACAACATGGTATGTGAGATGAAGGATGCATTAACTTTCGTTATTGTGGTATTTATGTGTACCAAATCATCACACTGTACACCTTAAACTTACCCAATGTTATTATGTCAATTATATCTAAATAAAGCTAGAAAATTAAGTTTAAAAATTCACAAGTTAATCAAAATCACAAGATGATAACAGGCCCAAACTGTATGAAACTTTAAAAAAATGAAAACAGTAACAGTCATATGGCTCTTATCCAGCTCTCACATAGCCATGAAATAATCATACAAAATCAAAAACCTGAAATAAACTGGAAACACTTCCAAAAAGCCAAACTACACATAAAGTAACTTCTTGCACTTCATTTGTAAAAATGCACTTAAAAGTGACTCAGAACCACTCTATCTTATTTTAGGTAAAATTTTATTTGGCTCAGTAATCTGAGACATAACATAATAAAAGCAAAACACTAGAAAGGGACTGGAGAAGGCAATGGCACCCCACTTCAGTACTCTTGCCTGGAAAATCCCATGGACGGAGGAGCCTGGGGGGCTGCCGTCTATGGGGTTGCACAGAGTCGGACACGACTGAAGAGACTTCACAGCAGCAGCAGCAGAAAGGGACAGTAGAGCTAGGAGAGTCATTGAAAGCCATAAAGTATATTAGCTGACACAGCTTAACAGGGAGGAATGGATTTTTTTAATAGAACTATAAAAAACAGATCCTAGAACCCAAAAAGGAGCATGGAATAATTAACAAAAAGGCATAAATTCTCAGCAACACCAGAGAACATTTTTATATTAGATCATAGTAATAATTATATACACTAATAGCCCTGGGTCATCAAGAAATGGTTAATTTATTATTATAAATCCTATATTCTAATGTGTAGAAGCACATAATGTGTATTTTTTAATATATTTTATCAAAAGACATAAAAATATTAAAGTTTTAAGACTTTTCATGATTCTTTGAAATTACTAAGCATTGTTGTAAAGTTAACCACTATGTCAACAAAACAAAAACTAAATGATCATGGAATACTAAACTGAAGCACTGTCAAAAATCTAATGAATTGAGAATGCCAAAAGACATGTAAAAATCTGAGGAGCATTCCAGGCAGCAGAGAGCAAATGCTGTGACCTCAAGATAGGATCAAACCCAAGCCAGTTGTTAGGGCTGTCACGATGTGACCAAAGGACCAGTGGTATGAGAAAGATCAAATAATTAATAAGGAGACATCACATCACATACAGAGTTTAGATTTTGTTCTAATTGCAAGGAGAAAATACTGTAATGTTTTAAGGCAAGCAAGAATGGTATTTGCTGTATTTATTTGCTTTCTCAAGTTCTGACAGCTACATGGAGCATGGGTTTAAATGAGTGTAAAAGAAAATTCAAAATGAGTTAAGAGGCTATTTGATTATTCCAAGGATAAGATAAAGGTGCCCAGTAAAAGCAGCAAGCTATTCTTTAAATAAACAAAGCATTAGTTTGAGTATTGATAGCAACACAGTTGCATGCTCTTCACATATTATCACAGGTCATCAAAACGATATATGGGGTTGGGCAAAAAGTTAGTTTGGATTTTTCCATACCGTCTTATGGGAAAAACCCAAATGAATTTTCTTACTGACTCTATTTCCTTTCCCCTAAAACATATTTATTGCATCAAGAGTTTCTAAAGGCTGAAGATGCCATTCATGAAGACAGCCTACAGAGGTGTTTGAGATTCTGTTCCAAGCAGAAAGTTAGCAATTTGGAGGCAGAAGTTATTATCTAAAGGAGGTTTTTCTACCTAGTTTTCATCTTTCATACCACTTGCTCTTTGCAGAGTTTGATTTTAGAAATGTGACTGATCTAAAACTCACATGGACACAATTTAAGAATCGAACAATTCTTAAGCCACGACTCGTCTAATCTATGAACTGTTTTCTAGCAGAAACCTGAGACCAGATCATTCAGTAATAAAATAGGAGCTCTGAAATCCCTTCCAATCCTTGACCTTTAGGTATAAGAGCAACAATAAGAAAGTTCTATCCAAATATTGTACGAAGGATGATCTCTTTCACGGTACTGGGTTTCAAGCCCTACCTGAATCCCAAGCCTTAAGGCAATACCACCTTTCTAGATGAGTGAATGGCTTCAAAAAGAAAAAACAATTTGGGTTTTCTTTTTATTAAGATAAAGAATCTTTTTATTTCTTACCCTCTTTGTAGATTCCCTTAGGAAGAAATCCAGCAAAAGCTGAACTAGAAAGAATGTGATCAGCTTGCCAAAAGAATATGACTAGCTGCCAACTTGATGGAGACGGAGATATTATGTTCCAGCTGTCATAGTAAGATTTTAGTTTCTAGAGTCCTTTTTTAAAAATTATTTATTTATTTGTTTGGCTGTGCCAGGTCTTACTTGCAGCACTTGGGACCTTCGATCTACATTGCAACATGTGGGATCTAGTTCCCTGACCAGGGATTGAACCCAGGTCCCCTGCACAGGGAATGTAAAGTCTTAGCCACTGGACCACCAGGGAAATCCTATTTTCTAGAGTTCTTCTGAGTGCCCGCAAGCTTTTCAAGAAGGCCGTGAATGATTTTACAAGTATCAAAGTGTTCACCTACACA
This sequence comes from Giraffa tippelskirchi, assembly GCF_054371585.1. Taxonomy (NCBI): domain Eukaryota; kingdom Metazoa; phylum Chordata; class Mammalia; order Artiodactyla; family Giraffidae; genus Giraffa; species Giraffa tippelskirchi. The sequence continues at coordinate 56,960,552 of NC_137285.1, forward strand.
TGGGCACCAAGGATGGCCAGATACTAGATAATCTTTATTTACCCCAGTGTCATATGGTAGAGCATCAGAGAACTGGCCACCCTTCTGATTCCAACACACAAGCAAGATCTGGGAGAACCAATAAACAAATGGCTGCATTTAGTTAATACATGAGTCGTTGTATAGCTCCTAGTTTAAATTTAGAGCTATGTTCATGTGTTTAGGCAAACAGAAGCTAAAATATCATCACAAATTTTTAAACTGTAAATTCCAAATTATGCCAGAAACGATACCCTGTTGTGCACCCCATAGGATGTTTGCAACAAAGAAATACTGTATTCCTTTATTCAAAATTCTCCAAAGCACCTACAGCGAGAGGTGAGACCCCCTGGCCACTGGTCCTGGTGCTCATTCTCCTGTACAGACCCTTGAAATTAACTTCCATTCCTCTGATAGCAGAGCATGTCAGCTCTGGTCTCCATTGCCTCACTTCATATCCTGCCTCTATATTACCGCTATTTATCCTTGAGCAACTGCCTCAGTTTACGCATCTGTAAAAGGGAGTAATCATAGCACCTACCTCAAAAGGTTGTTAGGAGGGTTATATGAGTTCATACATGTAACACGTATGAAAAGAGTGTCTGGCATATAGTAAGTTTAACAAAGGTTAATAATATCACCCCTACTTTCATCAGTCACCACCAAAAGTATACCACCCATCAAATAAAAAATATGTTCTCTAATATTTTGAGAAAGTAGTTGTCTGGGACCAACAGCACTGACATCAGCGAGGAGCTTGTGAGACATGCAGAATCTCAATCCTCACTGTAGATTTACTGAATAACAATATGCATTTGAACAAGGCCATGTGAATACATGTTATAATTTGGGAATGCTGCTCTGACATACCATCTGCCCATAATAGCTATACTTCCTTCCCTAGAGTTGCCCTCGCACTATGCCCTCCAGAATTATTGTTCCAAAATCAACAAACTATAACCTTCTCTAAATGTTCCCCTATCTCCTTATGCCTGAACCGCAGCTCTTTCCTAAGGATACAATTTTCCCCACAAACTCCTGTAATGATGACTGCTCCTCTTCCACACTCCAAGAACATCAGAGTTAGGAAGTAAAGTTGCCATCTTCCTTCTTCCCAGCTTCAGGTCTCTCTCTTCTTTTGCTACCAAAATACCCTTTTCTACTGGGCCCAGGCCACTGGATGCTACAACTGTCTCCTACTCTTTATCGCCCTGGGCTTCAAATCTTTCATCTACTTCCTTTCTTCCATCGGATTTTGCTATCCCTTCTTCCCAAGGGGTTGCCCTCTCTTTGGAAGATGACAACAACCTCTAGGACAACCTAACAACTGGCCTCTCAGCTTCTTAATACTTATTTCTAGTAACCTCCTTCAACATCTTTCACATCAGCACAAGTTTCCAGATTCCACCTGCAACCTTGTCATCATCTGGAAATGCCCCAGTCCCAAAAGCTCTAATTGAAACACTCCACTTTGTGATTATTACTTCTTTTTCATCTGAAAGAGCTTATGCTTACTGCAACCATTCTTATACAACTTTATTGATCTTTCTAACCTCTCTCCTTACCAAATTTATATTCTGTGGGTCCATTCTATTCCAATAATATTCCTGCCAATTCCCTAGTGATGCATTACCAATATACAAATCTCCCTATAGCTATTCTCATCTTCCTTTCTGCAACAGAGAAGGGGTTGACCTTGGCATTGTATGAAGCCAATCCCTCCACTTTGATCTGAAATCTATGCTCTTCGCCTTCTCAAGAACCTCAGAAACTACTGACTACCTTTTTTCCTCTCTTTAATATTCAATTTCCCCAATCAAATGGGTTTTTGCCATTCGCTTTTAAGCACACTCAAGTTTTTTCCATTAAAAAGCAAAAAAACTTTCTTTAATCTACAGCTCTTTCTCATCTCCTTTTCGACATCTGTTCTCCTTTACAAAAATATTTTCAAAGTATTTTTTACTCATTGATTCCATTCACTTGCCACTCACACATTCCTCAGCCTGTTTGAACCTGACCATGACCCCTAACTCTCCAGTGCATCTATACTCTCTAAGTGGTCTGATGCCTACAGTCCTAATAGAGAATTGTTGACCCTGTCTTCCTTGCTCTATTATCTTCAAGACTACTGGCCAGTCTTTTCTCCTTAAAGCACTCTTTTTCCCTGGCTCTAATGATGTTCACTTTTCTGGCTTTCCTTCTATCTCTCTGCCTGATCTTTCTCCATTTCCTTTGCACAAATATTGTCAGTGCTATTGACATCTTTAGAGATGAGAGTGTAAATATACATGATCTCCTACATTTACATTTGTTTTAACAGTAGTCGTATGCTTACATATAAATTAATGTCATTTGGGTTGTCTAATTATAATCATTTATTATATTTGACAATCTTCTGCATGAATCACTAAATCTATAAATTCCCCCTTGACAAATCCAAATTTAATTCTCCTTGACAAACGCAAAGTTAGCACGCCCCTTTTATCATCTTGTAGTGTAAGTTTGCAATTATGTGTTTTGACCACAGACATATTGATCACTCAGAGATTTAACAACTGAAACAAATTTCCTAAATGCAAATAAAGCTATGATGATGCTACAGAGAGGCCAACATGCAATATTTAAATACATTTTCATTCACATATACTATTTACATATGCCCCCTCTTAAGTTAAAATGGCACCCTGTGATACCTGTAGGTGAATAAGAACTGGATATTGGATATTTGGGATTAGATTATGTAAAAAACAACAGTAAGGAGATACTTTTGAACTTTCCTTTCAATAAGAATCAATAATTCTTCAGAAAATTAGTTCTACGTGCCACCCCTCCAAGTGTGGGTTCTTTAAGTCATAATGACCATTTCCCACAATATTTTTAAAACAAATGTGCTCCCAGGCACAGTGTGAAATCTAGGTAGTTTTTTTCTCTTCAAACAGAAAACAAGAACGAACATATATAGAGCTGAGATTCCTTTGGTAACCAGAATTATATCTTCATCTTAGTAACACAATGAAATCCATTACTTTAAGAAGCTGAGTATCATCATCAAAACAATTCTTAAGTACCCTTCAGCTATGAGAATTTTCCACACCAGAAGAGAGACTTCTCCACAGGTCTCATCTCCTCAGCGACAAGATCAATGGCTGACATGTGGGGCGTCTCCGCTCTCTTTGTGACACAGAGCAGTGGTCCCCAACCATTTTGGTACCGGGGACTGGTTTTGTGGAAGACAGTTTTTCCACAGACCAAGGGGTGGGGGATGGTTTCGGGATGACTCAAGAGCATTTCATTTATTGTGCACTGTATTTCTATTATTATTAGATCAGCTCCATCTCTGATGACCAGGCATTAGATCTGTCCTATATTCAGAGAACGTAGGTGAGAATCATTCCTCTACCATCTATGGGTGACTGGCATTGGGCATAATGGCTTTTGTTAAAGCTTCTGTTTTATCACTCGTAAAATGAGGACAGTTCAGTTCAGTTCAGTCGCTCAGTCATGTCTGACTCATTGAGACTCCAAGGACTACAGCACACCAGGCTTCCCTGTCCATCACCAGCTCCCAGAGCACACTCAAACTCACATGCATCAAGTCGGTGATGCCATCCAACCATCTCATCCTATATCATCCCCTTCTCCTCCCACCTTCAATCTTTCCCTGCATCAGGGTCTTTTCAAAGGAGTCAGTTCTTTGCATAAGGCGGCCAAAGTATTGGAGTTACAGCTTCAACATCAGTCCTTCCAATGGACACCCAGGACTGATCTCCTTTAGGATGGACTGGTTGGATATCCTTGCAGTCCAAGGGACTCTCAAGAGTCTTCTCCAACACCATAGTTCAAAAGCATCAATTCTTCTGCACTCAGCTTTCATTATAGTCCAACTCTCACATTCATACATGACTACTGGAAAAAACATAGCTCTGATAAATGGACCTTTGTTGGCAAAGTAATGTCTCTGCTTTTTAATATGCTGTCTAGGTTGGTCAAAGCTTTTCTTCCAAAGAGCCAATGTCTTTTAACTTCATGTCTACAATCATCACCTGCAGTGATTTTGGAGCCCCCAAAATTAAAATCTCTCATTGTTTTCATTGTTGCCCCATCTATTTGCATGAAGTGATGGCATGAATGTTGAGTTTTAGGCCAAGTTTTTCACTCTCTTCTTTCACTTTCATCAAGAGGTTCTTTAGTTCTTCGCTTTCTGACATAAGGGTGGTGTCATCTGTGTATCTGAGGTTATTGATATTTCTTCTGGTAATATTGATTCCAGCTTGGGTTCATCTAGCCTGGCATTTCGCATGATGTACTCTGCATATAAGTTAAATAAGCAGGGTGACAATATACAGCTTTGAGGTACTCCTTTCCTGATTTGGAACCAATCTGTTGTTCCATGTCCAGTTCTAACTGTTGCTTCTTGACCTGCATACAGATGTCTCAGGAGGCAGGTAAGGTGGTCTGGTATTCCCATCTTTTGAAGAATTTTCCACAATTTGTTATGATACACACAGTCAAAGACATTGGCAAAGTCAATAAAGCAGTATACATTTTTCTGGAACTCTCTTGCTTTTTTGACGATCCAACAGATATTGGCAATTTGATCTCTGGTTCCTCTGCCTTTTCTAAATCCAGCTTGAACATCTGGAAGTTCACGGTTTACATACTGTTGAAGCCTAGCTTAGAGAATTTTAAGCATGACTTTGCTAGTGTGTGAGATGAGTGCAATTATACAGTAGTTTGAACATTTTTGGCATTGCCCTTCTTTGGGATTGGAATGAAAACTGACCTTTTCCAGTTCCATGGCCACCGCTGAGTTTTCCAAATTTGTAGCATATGGAGTGCAGAACTTTCATAGCATCATCTTTTAGGATTTGAAATAGCTCAACTGGAATTCCATCACCTCCACTAGCTTTGTTCATAGTGATGTTTCCTAAGGCCCACTTGATTTTGCATTCCAGGACGTCTGGATCTAGGTGAGTGATCACACCATCATGGTTATCTGGGTCATGAAGATCTTTTTTGTATAGTTCTTCTGTGTATTCTTGACACCTTTTCTTAATATCTTCAGCTTCTGTTAGGTCCATACCATTTCTGTCTTTTATTGTGTCCATCTTTGTATGAAATATTCCCTTGGTATTTCTAATTTTCTTGAAGGGATCTCTAGTCTTCCCCATTCTATTGTTTTCCTCTATTTCTTTGCATTGATCACTGAGGAAGGCTTTCTTACTCTCCTCGCTATTCTTTGGAACTCTGCATTCAAATGGCTATATCTTTCCTTTTCTCTTTTGCCTTTAGCTTCTCTTCCTTTCTCAGCTATTTGTAAGGCCTCCTCAGACAACCATTTTGCCTTTTTGCATTTCTTTTTCTTGGGGATGGTCTTGATCACTGCCTCCTGTACAAAGTCACGAACCTCTGTCCATAGTTCTTCAGGTATTCTGTCTATCAGATCTAATCCCTTGAATCTATTTGTCACTTCCACTGTATAATCGTAAGGGATTTGATTTAGATCATACCTGAATGGTCTAGTGGTTTTCCTTACTTTCTTCAATTTAAGTCTGAATTTTGCAATAAGGAGTTCATGATCAGAGCCACAGTCAGCTCCTGGTCTTATTTTTACAGACTGTATAGAGCTTCTCCATCTTCAGCTGCAAAGAATATAATCAGTCTGATTTCGTTGTTGACCATCTGGTGATGTCCATGTGTAGAGTTTTCTCTTGTGTTGTTGGAAGAGGGTGTTTGCTATGACCAGTGCGTTCTCTTGGCAAAACTCTATTAGCCTTTGCCCTGATTCATTCTGTACTCCAAGGCCAAAATTTGCCTTTTACTCCAGGTGTTTCTTGACTTCCTACTTTTGCATTCCAGTCCCCTATAATGAAAAGGACATCTTTTTTGGGTGTTAGTTTTAGAAGGTCTTGTAGGTCTTCATAGAACCTTTCAACTTCAGCTTCTTCAGCATTACTGGTTGGCACACAGACTTGGATTCCTGTGATATTGAATGGTTTGCCTTGGAAACAAACTGAGATCATTCTGTCATTTTTGAGATTGCATCCAAGTACCACATTTCAGACTCTTGCTGACTATGAGGGCTACTCTATTTCTTCTAAGGGATCTTGCTCACAGTAGTAGATATAATGATCATCTGAGTTAAAGTCACACATCTCAGTCCATTTTAGTCCATTTTAGTTCACTGATCCCTAAAATGTCAATGTTCACTCTTGCCATCTCCTGTTTGACCACTTCCAATTTGCCTTGATTCGTGGACCTAACATTCCAGCTTCCTATGCAATATTGTTCTTTATAGTATCAGACTTTACTTCCATCACCATAAATACTCCCTTAAATATGGTAGCAGAGAGGAAGCATAGACCCAAATATCAACAACATAGGCGGAAATATTTACAGATCATTAAAAGTCAAAATATAGCTGTCAGGAAGAATCAGATCAAGAAGGATCATCGCCTTGCCTAGGAAACTTGCCATGTGAGAATAATCAAGTAGGTGCTCTGTGAAATAGAAAATCCATGCATTGTTTCTAGGCTACCCTGGTGACTCAGTGCTAAAGACCCCACCCACCAATGCAGAAGCCACAGGTTCCACCCCTAGTTCAGGAAGAACCCTGGAGAAAGGTATGGCAACCCACACCACTATTCTTGCCTGGGAAGTCCTATGGACAGAGGAGCCAGGCAGGCTACAGTCCATGGGGTCCCAAAAGTGTCAGACATAACTTAGCGACTAAACAACATCATATTGATTTCTGCCTTCAGTTCCTGTAAAGACCTCCTAAAACCCTTGTAATTTCCTAAGTGATGAGAGCACTAGAAGCATCTTTTTTTTCTTTTTGCTAATATTTAGTCTTTGGTCCTGGTTCCTGCCACAAAGTTCCTAAATCCCTTGGAATTTCCGGGGTGATAGGAGAGTCTTGTTCTAAAGAGCTGACTCGGGTTGGGCTTTTGGATGGTTCCTAGAAGAGGGCTGATCACCAGAAAGACCAAGGTGGGAAGAGAAGCTTGGAATTTTCAGCCATTCCCCTGATTTTCCAGAGAGGGGGCAGAGGCAGGAAATGGAGTTAAGGATCCATCATGCATGTGAGATAAAGCTTCCATAGAAATCCTCAAAGTATGAGTTTGGAGAACTTCTGGTTGCTGAATATGTGATCTGCTAGGGAAGCAGTGTGCCCAGGGAGGGCATGAAATTTACCATATGTCTTCTCCTGTACATCTCTTTATCTGGCTGTTCATCAGTATTCTTCATCACATCATTTATTATCCCATAAAATAATACATGGAAGTTTTTCCCTGAGATCTGTGAACTATTCTAGCAAATAATCAAATCCAAGGGGGAAGAAGTTACGGAAACTTCTATGTTGCTGCCAAATTGAAAAGTTGTGGGTAGGGCTTCCCTGGTGGTCTAGTGGTTAAGAATCCGCCTGCCAATGCAGGGAACAAGGGTTTGATCCCTGGCCCAGGAAGATCCCACATGCAACTAAGCCCACGCATCACAACTACTGAGCCCATGCTCTAGAGACCCTGCTCCACAACAAGCTGCTGCTGTTGCTGCTAAGTCGCTTCAGCCGTGTCCGACAACAAGAGAAGCCACATTAATGAGAAGCCCATGCTCCGCAACAAAGAGTAGCCCCCGTCACCGCAACTAAACAATCAAGCAATCAAGACCCAGTGCAGCCAAAAGCAAATTAATTGATTAATTTTAAAAACTTGTGGGTAACCTGAGAACTTTCTATTTGTGATTGACATCTAATGTGGGGGGATCTCTCAAGGCAGACTTTCAGTTGTGGGATCTGATGCTACCTTTATAGTCGCTCAGTCGTGTCCGACTCTTTGCGACCCCGTGGACTGTAACCCACCAGGCTCCTCTGTCCATGGGATTCTCCAGGCAAGAATACTGGAGTGGGTTGCCATTTCCTTCTCCAACCTTTATATAGGTAGTGCCAAACTGAGTTGAATTGCAGGACACTCACCTGACATCATAGAGACTTGCTTGATGTGCAAACCACCCCCTCATCTGGTACCAAGAGTGTTGTGAGTATGGCAGGAGTGTGAGGAAGTGAGACACACAGGAGAGCGAGTGAGTGTTTCCTAGCTCAGGCTCCAAAACTATGCGTCCAAACAGATGGAGTAAGTGATGGAGAGAGTGGAAAGGAGCAGACAGGTTAAAAAAAAAAAGAATCATGTAAATCTTGGGCAAGATCCCATGAGACTGGCATTAGAAATGCAATGTTAGTGCCTAGGGCTGTTCAGGAAAGGACCTCAAGTATGACGAACTGGGTTAGTGATTCAAGATCCAAGAGGAAAAGGGACATTTTTCAGATGCAAGAGAAAAATAGATATTCTCTATCAGAAGACAAATTTCTACACTGAAGAACACAAGGATCTGGAATTTGATCAACTTGATGAGGAGGAAAAATAACTTTGTGTGTGTGGGCGTGTGTGCACTCAGTCGTGTCCAACTCTTTTCAACCCCATGGACTGTAGCCTGCTAGACTTCTCTCTGTCCATGCAATTTTCCAGGCAAGAAAATTGAAGTGAGATAAAACATGTAAATAAAAATTAAGTACTAAGGTGTGTAGTGATGACTGTAATACCACTGGTTGGGTGATAAATAGCTTAAAAAGGCTTCATGAAGGTTACAACATCCCACTGGGAGCCTTCAGGGCTTGGGGGAAGGCAGATATTCTGGTATTCAGCATCACAAGATAATACAAAGTCAGGAAAAATAATAACTGAGGATACTGTCTGTTAAAGAGATAGGAAATGCAAGCATAAGAGCACTCCATTTCCACAGAAATGTTCATTGCCATCTCCTTTAAGAAATGAAGGAGAAATGAAAATATAGGGCAAAAGGGGACAGGCGAAATGGTTATTCACAACAGGTGTCTTTGGGACTTCCCAGATGTTGCAATGGTTAAGACACTGTGCTTCCTCTGTAGGGGACATGGATTCAATCCCTGATTGGGGAACTAAGATCCCACAAGCCATGTGGCACAGCCAAAAAAACAGAAAAAAAAAATTTAACAAAATAAACAAAAGAAATTTATTAGAAAAATAAACAGGTGTCTTTGGTTGCTCTCCCTTGAAATGAGACTTTTCCTCTCCAGGTTACTGCTCATTATCAGTTTTCAGGCTGTGCTATTTAACATAGAAGAAGTTCTCTCTAGGTTATTATGTAAGTCAGTGAGAAGAGTCAATTTACATTAGTATCTTTGATAAATTAAGTTTAAATTGGTTCTGGAGGCAATATCTCACAGGTTCTCCACATTTTGGTCCTGACTAATAAAGCACAGAAATACAAAACTCTCATACATTTTTCTCATTCACCAGAGGAATTCTCATGTGAATAGAGTCAAAAGCCCTCATAACCTATGTATAAGACCCTCCTCATATCACCCTCCCTACTCCCCTTTCCAGATCTCCAAGTCCTCCTCTCCTCACAGGAGCGTGTGGGTGGATTTTTGTCTCAGCCTCTGGGATACAGCAGTCCTTAAAAACCATACTTAACCCACTCCAGTACTCTTGCCTGGAAAATCCCATGGACGAAGGAGCCTTGTAGGCTGCAGTTCATGGGGTCGCTAGGAGTTGGACACAACTGAGTGACTTCACTTTCACTTTTCACTTTCATGCATTGGAGAAGGAAATGGCAACCCACTCCAATGTTCTTGCCTGGAGAATCCCAGGGATGGGGGAGCCTAGTCGGCTGCCGTCTATGGGGCCGCACAGAGTTGGACACAACTGAAGCAACTTAGCAGCAGCAGCACCAGCAGCAGTTCACTTTTTTTTTTAAATAAATTTATTTATTTTAGTTGGGGGATAATTACTTTACAATATTGTAGTGGTTTTTGCCATACATTGACATGAATCAGCCATGGGTTTACATGTGTTCCCCATCCTGAACCCCCCACCCACATCCCTCCCCATCCCATCCCTCTGGGTCATCCCATTGCCCCAGCCCTCAGCATTTGTCTCATGCATCGAACCTGGAATGGTGTTCTGTTTCACATATGATAATATACATGTTTCAGTGCTATTCTCCCAGAACGTCCCACCCTCACCTTCTCCCTCAGAGTCCATAAGACTGTTCTATGCATCTGTGTCTCTTATTCTGTCTCGCATATAGGGTTATCGTTACCATCTTTCAAATTCCATATATATGCATTGGTATACTGTATTGGTGTTTTTCTTTCTGGCTTACTTCACTCTGTATAATGGGCTCCAGTTTCATCCATCTCAATAGAACTGATTCAAATGTTATTGCCCTTTCCTGAAACTAAGTCCTCATTTCCACAGCCTCACTGATACCTAATTGCCTGCCTTGCTCCCTTCTACCTGTGACTCAGCAAATGACCCAGAATTCAGATCTTCCAGAACTAGCAACCTGTCTTGCCTTTGCCCATCCTGGCCTAGGGTATGAGCTCAGCTTCTGTCCCATCTTTCCTCTCCTTCTGCAGATAACCTGCCCAGGACCCATCGTGTCACAGGAAGCGACACCCCCAGGCTACTGGCCTATTTTCATTCGGCAAGAATTAAACCACGGCCACAGTACACGCTGATCTTTCAGAAAAAATGCAGTTGCCTCCCACATCTTTGTCAGTGGCCCAAGAAGAATCTGTCCTCCTGTCTATGTATTTTTTTCACTAATTACTTTGTTCATGGTTGAGACATGGCATACAATATGTTGACTCTTTCCCCACCTTTGTTAGGAGGAATAAAGACCAAGAGAGAATTGGTTCAATCTCTTCATGAGGCTGAAATTACCATACATAAACATGTGAGCAATGAAGGCACCTAAAAGTGCCTGGTGTGTTTACAGCAGCGCAGAGGCAATGCATCCACTGAGGCCAACCAGGACAGACACAGCATCAAGTCCCGAATCACAGGCCAAAGCTGAGTTCCCTCGCCTTTTATGGCTCACATCTCCCCTTGGGGCTAACTGGATCTCTGTAATAAGCTTCCTTCAGTTGCTCTCTGTTCTAAAGTGCTGTAGCATTGACATACCACCAGGTGTAAAATAGAGACCTAAAGGGAAGCTGTTGTGCAACACAAGGAGCTCAGCTGGGTGCTCCGTGATGACCTAGAGGAGGCGGGATGGGGTATACAGGGAGGGAGACACAACAGGGAGGGGATATATGTATACTTCTTACTGATTGATGTTGCTTGTTGTAGAATCAGCCAGAAGTATACATACACCTAACACAACACTGTAGAGCAAAAGGAACGCATTCTAATGAGGAGGATGAACCTACAGCCTGTTATACAGCATGAAGTCAGAAAGAGAAAGATCAATCTTGTATACTAACACATATATATGGAATCTAGAAAGATGGTACTAGTGAATTTATTTGCAGGGCAGCGATGGAGAAAGAGACATAGAGAACAGACTTATGGACATGGGGAGAGGGGAGGAGAGGGTGAGATGTATGGAGAGAGGAACATGGAAACTTACACTATCATATGTAAAATAGATGGCCAGTGGGAATTTGCTGTATGGCTCGGGAAACTCAAACAGGGGCTCTGTAACAACCTAGAGGGGTGGGATGGGGAGGGAGATGGGAGGGAGGTTCAAGAGGGAGGGGACATATGTATACCTACGGCTGATTCATGTTGAGGTTTGACAGAAAACAGCAAAATTCTATAAAGCAATCAAAAACTAAATTTTTTAATAAATAAAAATAAATTTAAAAAATGAAAATAGTAATAAACACAAAAAATGCTGGAACCAATTCCCATTATTTTTGATATAGTTAAAGAGGGGCACGCAGTGGCCAGCCAGTCGTGTGGGTCTAGAGCTCTGAAGACATAGAGCTGGGAGCACAAGGCACCTCAATATTTTTTAAAATGAATCACTGTTGCACAGGATTACCTCTTTGTAGGATTACTGCCACTAACTCCAAAGTTACTCTTTGTGTCAAATGTCACAAGATAGAAATAGCCTATACCTCCTTAAATTCTATTATTCTTGTTTCAAAAAGGTATGTTACAGTCTTTATGCTGTTTTTGCTACAACAGTATGGGTAGAGGTGGCCAATTTAAGTGTAAAAGTGACAGGTTTTCTCAAATAAGATTACTGAACTATCTTCCACAGGTGGCTTAGCTCCTGCTAGACATGCTCTTCAGATCACTGCCACTCAGACACCTTCCCCCTCTGGAAAGTCCGGAATTGTTCATTTTCCCTTGGAGATCATAGACACAGATTCTCACCTGAAATTAGTGAGCTTTCCTGAGCATTTGTGTCAGGAAGCACCTGGCTTCAGAAAAACAGATGGCTTCCCGCTGTAAAGCCTGCACCTAAAAAGAGGGGGAAAAAAATCATCAGAAAAATCCTGAAACCAGGGCATCCACATTTCCCATAACATAAAAAATGATCATGCTATGTGTAAATCACTTCACTTCCATCTACTTTTCATAAATGGCAATGACCGAGAAACAGAAAGGAGGAAAGAGCAGTGAGATGGGAAATAAAATGGATATCTATTCACTGTCCTCTCTAGAGGAATGGACTATTTTCCCATTCTCTGCCCCCCCAACAAGGAAAACACCTCTTTCCCTATTTCATGGAGAAGCAATAAATTTCAGAACTCCCACAATCAAACTGGAAAGTTTTGCTATCTTTACATTAACTTAAAAATGGTGAATGTCACTTGAAAATAAGAATTGTGTAATACTTCATTTATGAGTTATACAAGTCATGGAATTGTCACTTTTTGTGGCCCGGGTGAAAGAGTGCAATGTTTTCTATTTTATAAACTTCTGTTTTATTTTACTTTATCAATATGTAATATGTGTGTTCTTTTCTCAGTCTGTGAAAACAATAAAAATATGTCTATTTTGGTAAGAAAATTCCTGAAAGTACCCTTAATAAGCCAGTGATGAGAATTAGAATAATACATTATAAAGCTATTAAAGGCTAAATTTCTTATTAATCATTTAATATGAACAGTTACGCATCAAGAAATTACAGAGGGCTTCTACCATATCAGTATGCTTGAAGTGGCATACTGAATTGTTAGTATTTAAGGTTCTTTTTTGTTATTGAGCCAAGAGAGGTGCAGTACTAGATCTCTCCAATGTAAATAATATCGTTCATTAAGGAGATAAACAAGTTTAGATAATGAAGAATTCTAAGGTCTTTAATGTTCAGATCTCTTTTGAAAATGCTGCAAAGTGAAATCTAATCATTCAAAGAATGGCCAAATGGATGGTGGCTGTTGTGAGCATCAGATCTTAAGGTGCACACCACCAGCAAGAGAAATATAAACTTAAGCAACCCTCATTCCCAGATCTGATGGACATTAAGCTAATACGCTGCCAAGCACAACATTTCACATTCGCCGCCCTGAGTGAGAGCCCTTCCTGAGTCCATGGGAGGAAGTTGTTTGCCAGATGTCGCTGTTTATCTTACACGTCTCCCTTTGACTTGTGCTTATTTTCTCTTGACCTCCCCAACTTCTCCCATGCACACCATGTGGAGAAAACTCAAGATTCAGGAAATCTTGCTAAGAAATACCTAGCTGTTCCAGTCAGTTACCCAGCCTCAACATGTGTTCCTGTTTATGGGTCCAGCCTAATTGCTGACAGAGACTGAACAATTAGGCTTCCCTCATTCAGTGCTATCTGACATTGATCAGAAAAACAGACTCTTTAACAACTTGTATCACCCAAGACATCTATGATGGAAACTTTTTCTTTTATATAACAACAAACCTATTAGTGATAAATCAGGAAAATAAAATGAAGTCAAAACGAAAGACAACAACAACAACAAAAGATTGTGTGATTTTTCTGAAGACATTCTCTATCTTTAGAAGCTTCCAAAGATCACACAGTTGACTGTTAGAGGATACCCTTTACCAAACAGGAATTCTAGCAGGAATTTCACTGCAGTCTCGCCTTCTTCTTGATAATCAAACTGGCTGACTGAGGATTAAAATCTTGATGATTGGATTTTTGGTTTTTATTTTTATTTGCTGATTTACTGTTAATTTTATTTTTTTATTGAAGTATAGTTGATTTGCAATGTTGTGCCAAACTGTTGTACAGCAAAGTAACTCAGTTATATACATATAGACTTCCTTTTTTTCATATATCTTTTCCATTATGGTTTATCACAGGATTTTGAATATAGTTTCCTATGCTACACAGTAGGATCTTGTTGTTTATCTATATTTCAATGTTACATATATGCTGCTAACTTTAGGCTGAAGTGACACTGATGCTCATGGAAGTCACCACATCCTCAGGAGGCACATACTGACCACACCTTCTTGCCTACTCATCAAAGCCAATTACTTTTGTGCTGGAGGCTGCCTCCATAGCTATAGCCCAGCTTTATCTTTTGCACTCTTCTGTGATTCCCATTAACCTGTCTGACTTACTATCTTCTGAGTCCATTCCAAAAGTAGGAGCAGAGAAAACTGGGATGACAGATAATGTGGGCAGGAAAATAGATGAAGCAAGAATGAAGCCTAGTCAGCTATGAACATTTTGCAAATGTGCTCAGGTGGCCTGAGTTCCTCTACAGTTACTCAAGAAACTCAAAAGGCTTGGGTTTAAATCATCTCTAAGAATGTTTGTATGTACACAGACCACCCCTTATGCTACTCTAGAAGCATTTCCTAGTATTCAGGGGATGGCCCTGGGCATGGACTAGGTGCTCAGTAGTCATTGAATGAATGTAGTTCCTTGTGTGAGGTCAAGGAAAGTTACCCTCATGGTACCTTTGTTACGACATTCAACTGTTAGGCTAGTTAGTAGGGCTTGCCCTCTCCCAAATTTTTGGCAAAATTTCTCACTTGGAATTAAGCAAAATTTGACTCCATGTGATTGCAAATCTCCAGAACCTTTTCAATTCTATTCACCTGGTTGACCAAGGGTTGAAAAAAATCTGACACTATAATTTTAATCTTGTATTTTATACTCAATGTGTTTTTTAAAATTTTTTTTCAATTCAGTAAAAAACCTGACTTGACTATGATTTAGCACAGTGTTCTCAAACAATCTGTGGTGGAAGACCAGTTTGGCTTTCTTTTTTTTTTAATTGTCAATTCAAAATAGACATTTTTGAGAAATAAAATGAAAACACTTATGTTTATTATCTACAATAGCCTATATGTGAAGATAAACTAAGTGTCTGTTGAATGGAAAATGAAGATGTGAGACAGATTAATAGATAAATGTGTGTGTGTGTTAGTCGCTAAGTCCTGTCTGACTCTTTGCGACCCCATGGGGTGTAGCCCACCAGGCTCCTCCATCCATGGGATTTTTCCAGGCAAGAATACTAGAGTAGGTTGCCATTTCCTTCTCCAGGGGATCTTCCTCACCCAGGGATCAAACCTGGGTCTCTTGCATTGCAGCAGACTCTTTATTGTCTGAGCCACCAGGGAAGCTATATAATAGATAAATACATAGCAATGAAATATTATTCAGTCATGAGCAAACATAAATCATGCCACTTTCAACACTACGGTTGAACCTAGGGGCCTCCCAGGCGGCACAGTGGTAAAGAATCCACCGGCCATTGCAGGAGACACAAGAGAGACAGGTTCAATCCTTGGGTGGGAATGATCCCCTGCAGAAGGACATGGAAGCCACTCTAGTATTCTTGCCTGGAAAAATCCCACGGCACTCTACCATCATCTTTTAGGATTTGAAATAGCTCAATTGGAATTCTATCACCTCCACTAGCTTTGTTTGTAGTGATGCTTCCTAAGGCCCACTTGACTTCACATTCCAGGATGTCTGGCTCTAGGTGATTATCTGGGTCGTGAAAATCTTTTTCTTATAGCTCTTCTGTGTATTCTTGTCACCTCTTCTTAATATCTTCTGCTTCTGTTAGGTCCACACAATTTCTGTCCTTTATTGTGCCCATTTTTGCATGAAATGTTCCCTTGGTATCTAATTTTCTTGAAGAGATCTCTAGTCTTTCCCATTCTATTGTTTTCCTCTATTTCTTTGCATTGATTGCTGAGGAAGGCTTTCTTATCTCTCCTTGGTATTCTTTGGAACTCTGCATTCAAATGGCTATATCTTTCCTTTTCTCCTTTGCTTTTTGCTTCTCTTCTTTTCACAGCTATTTGTAAGGCCTCTTCAGACAGCCATTTTGCTTTTTTGCATTTCTTTTTCTTGGGAGATGGTATTGCTCCTTGTCTCCTGTACAATGTCACTCCTGTACAATGTCATCAGGCACTCTGTCTATCAGATCTAGTTCCTTAAATCTATTTCTCACTTCCACTGTATAATCACAAGGGATTTGATTTAAGTCATACCTGAATGGTCTAATGGTTTTCCCTACTTTCTTCAATTTAAGTCTGAATTTGGCAATAAGGAGTTCATGATCTGAGCCACAGTCAGCTCCCAGTCTTGTTTTTGCTGACTGTATAGCGCTTCTCCGTCTTTGGCTGCAAAGAATATAATTAATCTGATTTCAGTGTTGACCATCTGGTGATGTCCATGTGTAGAGTCTTCTCTTGTGTTGTTGGAAGAGGGTGTTTGCTATGACAAGTGCATTCTCTTGGCAGAACTGTATTAGCCTTTGTCCTGTTTCTTTCTGTACTCCAAGGCCAAATTTGCCTGTTACTCCAGGTGTTTCTTGACTTCCTACTATTGCATTCCAGTCCCCTATAATGAAAAGGACATCTTTTTGGGATGTTAATTCTAGAAGGTCTAGAATGGTCTAGAAGGTCTATGAAGACCTACAAGGTCTTCATAGAACCGTTCAACTTCAGCTTCTTCAGCTTTACTGGTTGGGGCATAGGCTTGGATTACTGTGATATTGAATGGTTTGCCTTGGAGATGAACAGAGATCATTCTGTCATTTTTGAGACTGCATCCAAGTACTGCATTTCAGACTCTTTTGTTGACTATGATGGCTACTCCATTTCTTCTAAGGGATTCTTGCCCACAGCAGTAGATATAATGGTCATCTGAGTTAAATTCACCCATTCCAGTCCATTTTAGTTCACTGATTCCTAAAATGTCGATGTTCACTCTTGCCACCTCCTGTTTGACCACTTCCGATTTGCCTTGATTCATGGACCTAACATTCCAGGTTCATATGCAATATTTCTCTTTACAGCATTGGACTTTACTTCCATCACCAGTCACATCCACAACTGGGTGTTGTTTTTGCTTTGGCTCCATCTCTTCATTCTTTCTGTAGTTATTTCTCCACTCTTCTTCAGTAGCATATTGGGCACCTACTGACCTGGGGAGTTCATCTTTCAGTGTCCTATCTTTTTGCTTTTTCATACTGTTACACATGGGGTTCTCAAGGCAGGAATACTGAAGTGGTTTGCCAAATAGACTTCATTTAAGTTCTGAATGTGGCATTTACTAACCCTGACATCTTGGGCAAGTCACTCACTCTTCTGGGTCCAAGTTTCACAGTAGGTTCTCCATAAATATTTTTTGAATGAGCAAAGACAATTTTTAAAAGGGTGTTGAAGAGCAGTATAGTAGAAGATGGGCAAACAGTATTATATTTTTTTCATTTGTGTCAGTTTCATAGAGTTAGGGTTAAAAAAGGTGTGTGTGTGTGTGTATATATATATACACCTATATTTATACCTATATATACCTATATATATATACATAGGTTTCATAGAATTAGGGTTTAAAAAAGTGTGTGTATGTATACACACACACACACACACACACACACACACATACATTTATACAGCTATAGAGAAAAACTAGTGGTTACCAGCAGGGAGGGGAAAGGGGTAGGGCATAATAGGAGTAGAGAATACAAACTATTATGTACAAAATAAATAAGCTACAAGGATATACTGCACAATATAGGATATATAACCAATATTTTACAATAGCTATAAATGAAGTATAATCTTTAAAAATCATGAATCACTATATAACTTACACAGGGCTTTCCTGTTGGCTCAGATGGTAAAGAATCTGCCTGCAATGCAGGAGACTCAGGCTCGATCCCTGGGTCGGGAAGATCCCCTGGAGGAGGGAATGACAACCTACTCCAGTAATCCTGCCTGGAGAATGCCATGGACAGAGGAGCCTGGTGGGCTACAGTCCATGGGGTCACAAAGAGTTGGACACAACTGAGTGATTATACTTATGTAACTTACACACTACTGTACATCAACTACATCTCAATTTTATAAAACAATATCATGATGAAACATTCAGCAATTACTGACTCATGTCACAGACTAAAGAACACTATTAAGAACAGACACCTTGGAGGGTCCTGTGAAAACTACTAACAAACCACAGAGCTTTCTTTCAGGGCAAACGTCCTCCTTTCTGATGGAGGCAAATAGAAAATCTGAGGGAAGAGTGCCACTATTTTGTATTATTAAGTCTGTACTCATACATACACAACTTTAAAAAAAAATGAATCAAATCTGAACATAGATATTTCTAACAAAAAACACTATTTGAATTCAACCATCATTTTATAATAATATTTCCAGGGCTTAAACAAAGCAAAATGAACTGAATCTCAGGAGAAATTTCTAACGTTACTATTGCTCTATTACTCCTTCCCTCACTGAGAAGGATGCAAATGCGATGAAGCACAGTTTCAGAACAGCTCTGTTACACCAAGTGTGAAAGTTTTAGTGAATTTTTATCCTGTAAATAGAATGGGGCCCCTAAAGCAGAGAGGCCATAAATCATAGAGATGGGAGAACTTGAGATTGGAGGCCATAAGAAGACCATACTGTTCTGCCAATTTTTAGCTGCAATCTAGGCTTTTTTTTCATCTTTAAAATATGAAAAATGACATACTCCCAAAGGAGTGTTATAAGAACTACATGATACAATATATGTGAAGAGCATCTTTGTAAGTTTGCAAGTTTAGATGTTTTTAAAGGTGATTTAGAAATAAATACTCCACTTTATTTCCATTTACAAAGCTTCCCTGAGGGCAAAAATGCAGAGAGCATTGTTTAAGACGGTGATATAAAAACATACACCTTTACAACCATTGCTGTAGTCTTGGCATCAATTGCACAAGTTCCCAAGGCTGAGTAGTTTCCAAGAAACTGCCAAACACAGAGCAATGTCACATTTCCCTTAATAAATACTCTTCTTATTCTCCATCTCCTAAAGAGAGAAAATGCAAACTTTCTTCCAACTAGCCAAAATAAATGTCCCGTGGTACGGAATTTTTTTGGAAGCAGTAATAAACAGAGCTGTCCCAAAACAGTGTTAACAACACGAACAAAAATGGAAGCAGGAAAACATGCCCTAGTGCTAAGGGGGAAAGCAGTGCAAAAGCTAGATGGGGAGCTATTTCCCACAAGTTCTCTTTATTAGCTGTGTATGAATATTTGTATTTTGGTAAATATCCTTTCCCAAGATCGCTTCCTGTACCCCATAACAAACAGAGCACGGTCATTGTCTGCAAGCACCCTGTTCAAATGATTCATGTTGGAAAGAGGGCCTGGCCCCAGAACTAAAGACTTCTAAATGGCTTCAGTAGTTCCATTGCCAGTGCGTGTTAATTTTGGCAGAGTAGATATATGCAAAACTGTTCTCATATTCTTTGGCTCTTATGCTTTGCATGTCAGATGAAACAGCAATGCAAAACTAAGACTGTTCCAGACCAAAGAAGACTTTGAGTTTAGTTTGGCTATGGGGAGACACAGTCATGGTGGGAAGGCAGCTCTAATGGCCAGCTGGAGGTGAATGTTCTAGACTCAGCACTGTCACTCAATGTGGCAAATCACCCTGATTTCTGAGTCTCAATGTCTACATCTCTGAACTGAAGAACTTATCCTGAATTAAGATTTGATGATCATGAGCAAACTGTATCAGATTAAAGTCTTCAACAACTTCTTTGATATTTACATTAAAAAAGAGCTTTATGAGACTTCCCTGGTGGGCCAGTGGTTATGACTCTGGGCTTCCATTACAGTGGGCATGGGTTCAATCTTTGATCTGGGAACTAAGATCCCACATGCTGCATGTGTTAGTAGCTCAGTCGTGCCGGACTCTTTGTGACCCCATGGCCTGCAGCCCACCAGGCTCCTCCGTCCATGGAATTTTCCAGGCAAGGATACTGGAGTGGTTTGCCATTTCCTCCTCCAACAGAAGGCAATGGCAGCCCACTCCAGTACTCTTGCCTGGAAAATCCCATGGACGGAGGAGCCTGGTAGGCTGCAGTCCATGGGGTCGCGAAGAGTCGGACACAACTGAGTGACTTCACTTTCACTTTTCACTTTCATGCATTGGAAAAGGAAATGGCAACCCACTCCAGTGTTCTTGCCTGGAGAATCCCAGGGACCGGGGAGCCTGGTGGGCTGCCATCTTTGGGATCGCACAAGGTCGGACACAACTGAAGCGACTTAGCAGCAGGGTCCAACATACTGCATGGTGCAGCCAAAAAACATATTTTTTTTAATTTACTAAAATATAAAAGAAAGGTGAATTCAATATTTTATTTATATATCTTTTTTTCTTCTTTTTTCCAATGACCAACATCACTTACAGAATGAGGAATTGCTCTTTTAGGGTACTGAAAAGCAAATGGGTGTCTAATGATAGTAATGATTAGGTTGCTTTGCTTAAAAAGGAAGGTACTGAATTTTTATTTACACTATAGTAGTGCAGCAGTGATACCAAATCAATTACAGAAAAAAATTTGAAAACAAAGTGGAAAACAAGAAATTGCCAAAGGTTTCACCATTCTCTATCAACCGTGACTTTTAGTAACTTTTATTTCAGACTTTTTCTAAGCATACATGTTTTAGAATGAAGCAGAGTTGTTTTGGTTTTTTACTTAGCTCTGGTCATAGTGTTATACAATTTTGCATCACGCTTTTCTCACTTAATAGGCATAAGCATTTTTCCAAGTCACTACAAATTCTGTATTTTCATTGGCTGCATACTCTTCAACAAATGTATACCAAAATTTACAGAGCCATCCCCAAATAGATAGGCATTTTTGAGTAGTAAGTTGTTAAATAATTTTAATATTTGTGTGTAAAGTACGTAAAGCTTTCATCACAGGGAGAAACTGCAATAGATTGAGATAGAACAAGAGCAAAGAAGAGTAGCAATAAATTCCGAATCTATTCCGAAGAGATGCAAATAAGGGTTCCAGGGAAAGGTCTCACAGTCTGCCTCAATGGAGACATGAAAGTCATGGGAAAATGGGCCTTTTGGTAAGCCAGAGAGGTCCCACCTTATTCCATAGTCAGGCAAAAATGTTCCTAAAGGAAAATCTGATTTCCTACAACAAGAAATGACTTCCATGCATTTAAGAGCCCAGTGGGCGGTGACAAATTCTGTGATCCCAAAGTGTTGAAATGCAGTAAAGTGAGTGAGCCAGCCTATGCAGGCTGGGAGCTGTAAAGAAAAGGAAAAGCAGTGGGTTTTTAATCCTAGTATGGAAACATAAGGAAATTTTTGTAAGTACTCAACAGGGTCTGTCATGTTTGCATTTATATTATTTACACATGTCTTTTTTAAAACTATTTTCCTTTCTTTACATAGCACTGGAGTTGGGAAGATAAAAAGAAGATTTGTCCTTTCATTGTAGGGCCATCTTAGCTGAAATCTATGTTGGAAATTTTTATAACTACCATGAAAGATGTGTGGAAGACACAAAACAATTTTAGTAGGAAGTTTTCCCCAAAAGTAGTTTAAAATGCATCAGTGACAGTAAAGGGAGCTCTGTTGCTGACTTAGAAAAATACCATGGGTAAATGAACACACAGCTTGAAATTTTAAGGCATAGGACAGAGATTTTTCCAAGTGTTTTAGAATTAAAATAATTTTGACCAATTTTTTTAAGTGGACAGGAAAAATAAACTATATGAATCTAAGATGTAAAATGACTGAGTTTCTAGGTCCTAAGAAAATACAAATTTCAATTAGACATGGTAAAAAAATTTTTTTTTTAATTTTTGATGATGAAGTTTTTATTAGATGCTGGAGTGGTTATTCAGAATTCCCTAATTCCCTTTCCTTCAGAGTGCTTAAGAATATGGCAGAGGACTTTCTCTTCAAAAATGTCAGGAGGAGTTCTGTGAAAGAAGATGGCCTAGAGTCTAGACGGTCTCTCAGGGGCCCTTCCTGTGTACTAATCCTGAATTTCATTCATTACTCATCTCCTTAGAGGTAATCCAAACAGATGAAGAAATAAAATGCTTTATTCTTCCCTCAACTTTTTGGCTTCGGGAACTATTTTTAAATTAATACTTCCTGCTCCCTCCCAAGAACACTGGAATCTTTGCAAACAGTTGTTAAATAGCAATAATTCCTTCCCCTACTCATTCAACTTCCACACCACTCCCAAGATAAGCAACGCCCACTTTAAGGTATTACAGTGTCCAACTATGTAATAAAGGAAAAATGATTTATAGCAGCTGGTAAGCATAGAATTCTAATTCAAGAAAATATTGCAAAAGAGAATATATTTGCTTTAGGCAAGGATTGTGACAGCTTCTAAATTCTGTTCTTACTTCAAAGCTTCATTCTATTACACTATATACGATTCAACTTATAACTTAGTTTTCATTTTTCCTTGAAGCTGAACTATACTAAAAACAATGACCAGATCTGCCAAATTTTTAATTGTATGTTCATTCTGTTGTGCAATTCAAGTGTGTTGGAGTCAACTGCAGCAAAGATTTATGATTCAGTCTGGTAAATTCCCACGACTTTTTATAAAAAAAAACTCAAAAAATTTTAGGAAAAGAATGATGTACTACAAAACATACAATTTACACATCAAGTTGAGAATGTTGGGAGAAAGTACCAAAGGAAAAATCGCTGCCACCATCTTTTGGAAAGAAACCTTTGCAAAGGTGGCTAAACAAGAATTTATATAATCTAGTATTTTTAGTAGTATTTGTTTTTCAGTTTAGAAATGCATTAAATTGAGCAACATTCAAAGGAGAGAAAACAAAAACCTGTAAGACTCTCTTTGGATTCAAGCCATTCAAACCACTGACTTTAACCAATAGCAGTAACAGTCTTAGTCACACAGTTCACATCTCCCTACTGCTCACTGACTTATTTGATTCCATATACTACTGGTATACATTTAAAATAAAAACTCTCTTAAGATTTAAAGATCTCTTGCTCTATGGTCAGTGGCGCAAGGGTGCAAATTCAGGCCCTAATTGTAATGCTTGGATAACAACAAATGAAAATATTGGTAGACTAGAATTAACATATATACACTAGTATGTATAAAATAGATAAATGATGAGAACCTACTACTGTATAACTCAGGGAATTCTACTTCATGCTCTGTTGTGTCCTAAATGGAAAAGGAAATCCAAAATAGGAGGGGATATATGTATACATATAGCTTATTCACTTTGCTGTACAGCAGAAACTAACACAACATTATCAAGCAACTATAAACCAATTTTAAAAAAATGAAAGTATGTTACTTAGTTCCAGAATTAATCAAAGGAGTACTTTGTCTAAAATTGAACCACATCACCCAGAGTTAACAGAATTTACAATGTCATTTACAAAACCAATGGAACAAAATAGAAAGCCTAGAGATAAATCCACATACCTATGGACACCTTATCTTTGACAAATGAGGCAAGAATATACAATGGAGAAAAGACAATCTCTTTAACAAGTGGTGCTGGGAAAACTGGTCAACCACTCGTAAAAGAATGAAACTAGAACAATTTCTAACACCATACACAAAAATAAACTAATGGATTAAAGATCTGAATGTAAGACCAGAAACTATAAAACTCCTAGAGGAAAACATAGGCAAAACACTCACTGACATAAACCACAGCAGGATCCTCTATGACCCACCTCCCAGAATATTGGAAATAAAAGCAAAAATAAACAAATGAGACCTAATTAAAATTAAAAGTTTCTGCACAACAAAGGAATCTATATGCAAGGTGAAAAGACAGCAGTCAGAACGGGAGAAAATAATAGCAAACGAAGCAATGGACAAAGAATTAATCTCAAAAATATACAAGCAACTCCTGCAGCTCAATTCCAGAAAAATAAACAACCCAATCAAAAAGTGGGCCAAAGAACTAAACAGACATTTCTCCAGAGAAGACATACAGATGGCTAACAAACACATGAAAAGATGCTCAACATCACTCATTATCAGAGAAATGCAAATCAAAACCACAATGAGGTATCATTTCATGCCAGTCAGAATGGCTGCTATCCAGAAGTCTACAAGCAATAAATGCTGGAGAGGGTGTAGAGAAAAGGGAACCCTCTCACACTGTTGGTGGGAATGCAAACTAGTACAGCCACTATGGAGAACAGTGTGGAGATTCCTCAAAAAACTAGAAATAGAACTGCCATATGACCCAGCAATCTCACTGCTGGGCATACACACCGAGGAAACCAGAACTGAAAGAGACATGTGTATCCCAATGTTCATCGCAGCACTGTTTATGATAGCCATGATGTGGAAGCAAACTAGATGTCCATCAGCAGACGAATGGATTAGGAAGCTGTGGTACATATACACAATGGAATATTACTCAGCCATTAAAAAGAATACATTTGAATCAGTTCTAATGAGGTGGACGAAACTGGAGCCTATTATACAGAGAGAAGTAAGCCAGAAAGATAAACACCAATACAGTATGCTGCTGCTGCTGCTGCTGCTAAGTCGCTTCAGTCGTGCCTGACTCTGTGCGATCCCATAGATGGCAGCCCACCAGGCTCCCCCGTCCCTGGGATTCTCCAGGCAAGAACACCTGAGTGGGTTGCCATTTCCTTCTCCAATGCATGAAAGTGACAAGTGAAAGTGAAGTCGCTTAGTCGTGTCTGACTCTCAGCGACCCCATGGACTGCAGCCTACCAGGCTCCTCCACCCATGGGATTTTCCAGGCAAGAGTACTGGAGTGGGGTGCCATTGCCTTCTCCTCCAATATAGTATACTAACGTATATATATGGAATTTAGAAAGTTGGTAAAGATAACCCTGTATGCAAGATAGCAAAAGAGACACAGATGTATAGAACAGTATTTTGGACTCTATGGGAGAGGGCGAGGGTGGGATGATATGAGAGAATGGCACTGAAGCATGTAAATAATCATATGTGAAACGAATTGCCAGTCCAGGTTCGATGGATGATACAGGGTGCTCGGGGCTGGTGCACAGGGATGACACAGAGGGATGGGATGGGGAGGGAAGTG
This sequence comes from Giraffa tippelskirchi, assembly GCF_054371585.1. Lineage (NCBI taxonomy): Eukaryota > Metazoa > Chordata > Mammalia > Artiodactyla > Giraffidae > Giraffa > Giraffa tippelskirchi. Next base: position 56,985,702 of record NC_137285.1, read on the forward strand.
GGAGGGGGAGTTCTGGAAGGGGAACACATGTACACCCACGGCGGATTCATGTCAGTGTATGGCAAAACCAATACAATATTGTAAAGTAAAAAAAATAGATAAATAAATAAATAAAAAAATTTTCATTTCTGTGACTTTTTTTGTTTTTATTTGTTATATAGATTTCCAGAAGCAGAAGGATTCTACTTCAGGCAAGGCATGATAGAAACCTGCTGTCTCATCCAATGACTCTGGAAATCTCTGAGAAACTATGGCAGACAGTGCATCACCAAATGGATTTTAACATTCAGGGGAGTGGTTCTCAAACCTCAATATGTATCAGCATTGCTTGGGTTAGGTTGAAGTATCTATTACTCTGGTTTCACAGATGATTCAGATGCCTGCTCAAGCTTTACGACCACTGATACAGGTTGCACATTCAAGATCTCTTCCATTTTGCCCTAGAAATTAACTTTTAATGTATCTTGCGTTATCAGATATGGATCAAAATATGATCCTTAATTTTCAGGACTTGTCTTAGAGCCTTTGTCTTCTCTGGATGCAGTTCTTCCAGAGGGAACTCTGAAGAGTGGCTGAGTGAGACGTGAATTCAATTAGCTGAATTCAGTGCTATCTCCATTTCCTTCAAGAAAATGAACATTTCTAGCCTTCAAGTAAACTGCTGGAACAGCTGGCTCTTGATGAAATATGTGACCTTCCTCTTTGGAAGATTCTAGTGCTTCCCTGGTAGCTCAGATGGCAAAGAATCCACCTGCAATGCAGGAGACCCCAGTTTGACTCCTGGGTTGGAAAGATCTGCTGGAGAAGGAATAGGCTACCCACTACAGTATTCTTGGACTTCCCTGGTGGCTTAGCTGGTAAAGAATCTGCAATGTAGGAGACATGGGTTCGATCCCTAGCTTGGGAAGATCCCCTGGAGAAGGGAATGGCTATCCACTCCAGTATTCTGGCCTGGAGAATTCCATGGACAGAGGAGCTGGGCAGGCTACAGTCCATGAGATTGTAAAGAGTCAGATGTGACTGATTGTAAAGAGTCAGATGTTGACTGAGCAACTAGCCACACTAGTGCTTCAGAAAACACCCTGGGAAATCTGCTGCCAATTTCCTGTAGGCTACCAACACTGACTCCCAATGATGTCAACCATTCCCTTTCCATGAGGTTTTTGCAAAGCCCTTTGCCATGGCAAAACATGCTCTTGAAGAGAATGTACTAAACTATATTTTGTTCTTGCTATATCTCATCTGCCTGGATAAGCATCTGGGACACAGTAGGCATTCAATAAATATATGTTGAATCAGTGGTTTCTTGCCACATAATCTGTGTGATCTTTAAAATTGTGAAGGACATCATAAACTGAGTATACAGCCCTTTGTAAAATATCAAGGGAGCTATCTTTGTGCACTATTGATCTACCAGAGTTGACTTCTGAGGTTAAAAATGTTGCCTTCTCTATCAGAAAACAAAGGATGTTGTGGTCATCAAGCCTTCAGTCATGGCGACCACCTGGGACCATACAGGATGGAAAACAACAGGATATGGTCTAGATTGTTAAGGCACATATCAAAGAAATGAATTCAATGAGCCCAGACTCCTGCATCTTCCCATACACGGAAAAGCAGTAAATTCACTAACTTGAGGTGTCTGGTTTTCTTTAATTAACAGTGATGTTTTGATGTCCCAACTACCTGGTTTTAGTTGCAGAAACTTCTATACATAGAAGCTCCTCCCTTACCTCTCCAGAGCAGTCCCTCGAGATATCTGAGACACTGTCTTCTGGGTTTAAGTCCTCAGATTCGTTCACCAAATAAAACATAATTCTCAACTCTTAGGTTTTGTTTTTTTTTCAGCCAACACTTCTATTTTGAAAATATGGTGGTAGTTTAGTCACTAAGTCGTGTCCGACTCTTGGGATCTCATGGACTGTATAGCCCACCAGGCTCCTCTGTCATGGAATTTTCCAGGCAAGAATACGGGAGTGGGTTGCCATTTCCTTCTCCAGATCTTCCTGACTCAGGAATCGAACCCAGATCTCCTGCATTGCAGGCAGATTCTGTACCAACTGAGCTATGAGAGAAGCCCTTTGCAAATATATTCATCAAAAAAAACTTGTTTTAAATATAGAATTTAAATATTATTATATCTAATTATAGGATTAAATATAGAATTACCCACTCTGTAATACAACTATGATACAGTTCCAGATGTGCAGTGTTAGTTAACAAACTTAGGCCTTTTGATGCCAATACAAGATGGTCCTAGACTTTACCCTATATATTTTGAATAATGACTTCATTCACAAATGACTTTCCATCCTTAAATATTCAAGCAGAATTCTGATGTGACCCTGTGCCATCCAAATAGTGCTGCTGTGTCTGAAACGGGTAGAAGATTTCCTGAGATGTGCACCCCGTTTCCTCAAGACTCATTAATAGAGTGTCCTTTCAACCTATATTAGAAGCAGAAGTCTTTTCTCATTCAAGTAGAGCTTAGATTACAAGAGTTGAAACAAATTTTACTTAAGCAGGGGTGGACTATGCAAAAGAGATGATCTCTAATAGTTGTCAGTCAATTACCTTTTGTAAACTAAATTATAATCCACATTACCAGGGCAGTTCTTCAGTTGGTGCAAGCCTATGATACTGCCTTTAGTAAAGTGACAAAAAGCTAAATGTGAAAGTAAATTCTTCTATAACCAACAAATCTGTCTTTTCTGTTATTAAAGTAATGCCTTCTTTCAGCAGTTCAAGGAGGCCCTTTTGGAAATGATCCATGTTTTTTGCTTTTTTTTTTTTTATATGAACCACTATTAAAGTCTTTATTGAATTTGTTACAATAGTGCTTCTGTTTTATGTTTCGGTTTTTTGATCATGAAGCATGTGGGATCTTAGTTCCCCAGCCAGGGATTGAACCCACAACCCCTGCACTGGAAGGTGAAGTCTTAACTGCTGGGCTTCCAGAGAAGTCCCTGGAAATGATTTATGTTTTAAACGGACAGATTAAGGCATTAAAAAAAAAAAACAACACAGAAAATCCTCAGCCAAGTGGATTTTGCACAGGTAAATTCTTTTATGCGATGTATTGAAATGTTCTCTAAGCCAAATATTACGCAATAAAGAACAGAACAGTCACCATCCCACTGTCATAGAGTCTACACTCCAGAGGGAAACATAAACACTAGGAACATAATGAGTTGGCCAAAAAGTTTGTTCAAGCATTTCTGTGTGTATGTGTGAGTCACAGTCATGTCCAGCTCTTTGCAACCCCATGGACTGTAGCCTGCCAGGCTTCTCTCTGTCCATGGAATTCTCCAAACAACAGTGTTGGAGAGGGTAGCCTTTCCCTTCTGCAGGGAATTTTCCCAACCCAGGGATCAAACCAGGGTCTCCCACATGGCCGGCAGATTCTTTACCATCTGAGCCACCAGGGAAGCCATAAGCTATTATGAAAAACTCGAAAGAACTTTCTAGCCAACCCAATACTTCCAAGTGCAAAAAGTATTAAGGAAACAGAAGTTCAGGTTGAAATGAGGATGTTTAAAGTGACATCTTCAAGGCCTTCCTGGGGATGTGGATTTTAGGTTGAGACCTGAGCAAAGAGTGACAACAGGCCGGTCAACATAAGAAACCATTATGTGCTTGGTTCAGACATTGCAGAGAAACTGTCAAGCAAAAGGAACTGAACAAAGTCCAGTGAGGCCAAGCTGGAGAAGACATAGGGCAGCCAGCTGGAAGAGGAAGCTGCAAGCGTGGACAAGACTCAGTTTGTGGAAGCTGCTGCCACCACATGAGATGTTTGAGGTTTTGTCCTCAGAACAGCAGGAAACCAGTGCAAGGGGAGAAGCAGGTATCATGGTCATGGTTTCATGGACACACATCAAGAAAACAACACTCAGCCAACTCTTATTAGAGCCAGCTGTCTCAGCCTAAGGTTACCTCCAAGGAGCGGAGCCAGAGACATGCAGGGCTGGTGAGCTCTTAGTTGATTTTAGGCAGTGAGCCCAAGGAGCAGGAGTGGGGGAGTGTGATGAGTGGGACAAAAGAGAGAAAACCAATCTGAAGGTGCACTATTGGTCATATCTCTGCTGTGGGCAGTAGGTCTCCATCCCCCCAGGGGACATCTCTGAGGAGCCATGTAGATGGTGTCTTAGAATCATCCAGCCAAGGAATCACAAAGGGGAGAATTCACCCACCACCTCCCACTCCTAATGGGGACAGGTTTTCATGTGCATCCCAGTGGTTGCAAGGTCCCAGGCAGGTGAGCCTCGAGGTAGCCCCATGATTGCACAAGAGGTGCCCATGCAACTGAGGCAGGAGCCATCAGGCTAACACGGTCCTGTGGCTGGTTGCCACAGCAAGGCTAAAATTATTAATAAAACGTGGGATAGGAGTCTCTGAGGCGGGACACAAGAAATACCAGATATGCCATTCCATTTACCGTTCACTCGGGATCCTACTGTAAATCTGGAATTCTTCATCAAGGAAATGCAGCACTCAGGAGAAGCATTTGGAGTCCAGGTGCTGGAGAGAAGAATTCGTCATCTGGTGTCAAGTTCCATCTATAACCAACGCTTTCATCTTTCTGAATAACACTTAGTATGTGCCAAACTCTGTGCAAAGCCCTTACACTGTAGCATTTACTCCTCCTTACAATCCTCCAAGGGGGAATGAGCATTAGAATCGTTATCAGTAATCCCAAACTTTGCAGCTCAACACAACAGTAAACATCGATTCTCTCACTCAGTTCCTATGGGACAGGAATTTGGGAGCAGCTTGACTGAGTGTTTTCCAACTCAGGATCTCTCATGAGGCTGCAGTCAAGACATCCACTGAAGGCTCCACTGGGGCTGGAAGATGTGCTTCTAAGATGGCTCATCCATATATACTGATTGCTGGCAGGAAACTTCCATTCATGCCAAGTAGGCCTTCCCTCAGACTGTTGACTACCCTTACAGCGTGGTGCCTGGCTTACCCCAGACTGAATCCAAGAGAAAGGGCAAGGCAGAGGCCACCATGGAAGCCTCGGAAGTCACACGCCCTCAGTTCCACAATATCCTATTGGTTACATGAGTCAATCCACCTCAGCCTGGAGGAGACCACACACAGGCAAGAATACCAGCGGGCAGGAATCGCTGAGGCCATCTTGGAGACCAGCTACCACAACCATCATTTTACAGCCGGGGCCCAGAGAAGTAAAGTTACTTTCCTAAAGTCACAGAGTAAGTTGTGAACTTGATATTTGAACCTGGTTCTTTCCGACTCTAAATCCTGTTTTCTGATGACTATACTATACTTTCTCTTTAAGGAACCTGAACCTTAAAGTGGAAATTTATCTACACAGGGACACTTTAATATAAAATCATATCAGGAAGAAAAAAACTGGAGTCTACCCACAGACTGAATTTGGCACAAAACTCCAGCTTCCTTCACCTACAGTCTAAATTGTCAGGTTTATAAACACAGGTGTACCCGTGCCAGAGTTAATCACATGTTACATGGCATTACTTAAAGAAAAAGGGCACAGTCTGAGAAAGTTTAATTTAGTAAAATAAACTGACTTCAAAGCAGCCCAGATGGTTTCAATACTACCTTAAAAACTTTTTTCAAAGGAAGATGAAGGGCATGATAATGAGATGTGAGTAACCATCCTGTCCTCTCTACTTGACGGGGGCAGGGACCTCTTTCTTTCACTCCGTATTTTCAAGACACGCAACCCAAACGCCTGATGACTCAGTGTTGCCGTAAATCATCCAGGACTCTGCTGGGAGGCTGGGGTCACTCTGCTATGCAGCATAATTTCAGCAAAGTGTGGAAACTGAAGAGCCAGTCACTGTTTCCGGGGAAGAATCCGTGTACTAAAGGATGTTCTCCTCCTGTATTGATGGAGACCGCCATGGGGCCCCATTATACTCATTTAATGAGCCAGCAGCATTGGAGGAGAGCATAAAAGAAGAAATAACATCCACCATTCTTTAGTTCAATCAATATCAAATATGTTGATATTTAAGTCACATAGCAAAAATCTAGGCACAGTATTCTTGGAGTAGAGAGTGACGCTGTAGTCTCATACATCCTTATTCATCACACCAAGTCCTACCTCTGGTGGTCCCAGGCATCCCCAGGCACTCCGGCCCATGGAGGCAGTTATCTGAAAGGGTGATTCTGTCTGAGTTCTCACTAACTGGTCTGTCCGTCTAACTCTCTGTACCTGCACTGCTCTGTCCCCCTTCTCTTCCACTCCTCCAGAACAATACCCCATTGTTTAATGCAATAAGCATCTTAAGGCTCCAAGCACTGGTTCTTTTCAAGTACCGTCTTTCTGAAAGCTATTGCTCTCCGTATGTCTTTCTCTTCTGTAAAAGTTAACCAAAAGCATGTGTATCATGGGCGGAGATCCATGCTGTAAATTAAAGCCATTCCACACTCAACGGTCTCCAGCAGTTTTTCGTATCTGCAGACCAGGCCTACAAACTCAATCATTTTCATTCATTTCAAGTTTTGTTACAAAGCTTTTGGAATGGAGTAAGTTAGCCAGCTCATCTTTCCTTCTATTTTATAAATAAATAAATAGAGTATTATTTCTGTAGTGAGAGCATTTCATGGAATAGACCCCATTTCTTACAGTAAAACTGCTTGACAAATAGGGTATGAGATAGGCAACAGTGTTCAATAAGATTTCAAAGGAGACTGGAATGTGGGACCAAAAAAGGCAGGGGCTCTGACTCAATAAAGCACCTTTCCAGGGCCTTTGATCTTAAAAACAAAAGCTTCGTAACATCACTGTAACAGGCTCCTAGAATATTTCCAGTAAATTTTTCTTCCAGAACATGGAATCTCTGACACATGACTATTTACATACATGAATCTCATTATCCTTTTTCCATCCCATCTCCCAGTCCCATACCGTTTCAGACACACACTCATGCTAACCCTCAGAGTATACTGCTGCAAAGGACGCATACACAGATGTGGAAGGATGAAACAGTTCAACAGAAAAATTCCAAATCAATTCTAAGACAACCACAAAAGTAAGAATTTTAACCTGGCCTGTTGGAGTCAGAGGGCATTGGATGATGGGGAACAATAGAGTGGGGGAAAAAGAACAAAATAAAGGAGAGGACTTCTGAAGAGTGGTGCTTTGAGCCATTCTCGAACTTGATAATTGACTTCGGTTACCACCGAAAGCCAGGGATATCTATAAATACCCTTTCTGTGATACGAAAAGTGAGTGGATATGTCAAGACACAGTGAAGCTTAATCTCCAGCACCCTTCACTTGTGTGCAGCCCGTCCATGGTAAACTCTGTCCCTCACTTTATATTTGTAATTCTAAGTTCTGTTTCTCAAAGAGGGCCTCTCAAACTGCTTAAGATTGGGAACTCTCCAAATTTGGACCCTTTTCTGCACTGCACCTTCATGGATTTATCCTTGTATCATTTCTACAAATATGAGCAAAAGCAAAGAGAAACAAAAATAATTAACGCATTGTAAAACACAAAGAGCTGGTTATCCAGCAACTACGCTTGAAGTCCTACAAAGGCTTCCCGTGATACTTGGAATAAAACCCGAACTCCTCATAAGGTTTGCAAAGCCCTCCATGATCTGGCTGCTTCTTCACATCCAAGTCGTTCCATGCCCCCTCTGATGTTCTGTGTGACTTTCTGCTGCCACAACAGCCTCCTTGCAACTCTTCTACCTGCCAACCTCTTTCTCTCTCAAATCCCTTGCCCATCGTTTCTGCTTCCTCCCCATGCTCACATTCCTGCCTTCCCCCTGTGTGTGGCATTCTCTGGCCCTCCCTGGTGACTGTAAATAAATAATCATGTTCTAAACCTCCTCATTCCCACCCTTGGGGTTCTCTGATATACCCCACGTTCTTTTCTCTTGTAACCTTTTCAGTTCAGTTCAGTCACTCATTCGTGTCCGACTCTTTGCGACCCCATGAATCGCAGCACTCCCTGTCCATCACTAACTCCTGGAGTTTACCCAAACCCATGTCCATCGTGTCGGTGATGCCATCCAACCATCTCATCCTCTGTCATCCCCTTCTCCTCCTGCCCTCAATATTTCCCAGCATCAGGGTCTTTTCAAATGAGTCAGCTCTTCACATCAGGTGGCCAAAGTATTGGAGTTTCAGCTTCAATATCAATCCTTCCAATGAACACCCAGGACTGATCTCCTTTAGGATGGACTTGTTGGATTTCCTTGCAGTCCAAGGGCCTCTCAAGAGTCTTCTCCAACAGCACACTTCAAAAGCATCAATTCTTCAGCCTTCAGCTTTCTTTATAGTCTGACTCTCACAGCCATACATAACTACTGGAAAAACCATAGCCTTGACTGGACGGACCTTTGTTAACAAAGTAATGTCTTTGCTTTTTAATGTGTTGTCTAGGTTGGTCATAACTTTCCTTCAAAAGAGTAAGCGTCTTTTAATTTCATGGCTGCAATCACCACCTGCAGTGATTTTGGAGCCCAGAAAAACAGTCAGCCACTGTTTTCACTGTTTCCCCATCTATTTGCCATGAAGTGATGGGACCGGATGCCATGATCTTAGTTTTCTGAATGTTGAGCTTTAAGCCAACTTTTTCACTCTCCTCTTTCACCCTCATCAAGAGGCTCTTTAATTCTTCTTCACTTTCTGCCATAAGGGTGGTGTCATCTGCATATATGAGGTTATTGTAACCTTTTACATGAGTTAATTTACGTGTTTAGGGGTTTTGCTTGTTTACTAACTGTTCGTCTCTAGTGCAATTCTGCAAACTCCATTAAGACAGCAGTGGTGTGAGTTTTGTCCACCACTAAAGATCTAGCTCCTAGCTCAGTGTCTGGCATATAACAGATGCATCATTAAAACATGAGCAAAGGATGACGACTGAGCCATAGAATACAGTGAACCTTCCCATCAACTGAACTTGAGATTTTAAGACACAGAGACTAATAATAAAAAAAATTTGATGAAAATATTTCCATGTCTTTTTAAACTGACTACTTGAATTTAGTATAACAATTTTCTGGCAACTCAGGGCCACAGTAGTGAACAGTAAATTGTGTGCCTGGTAGAATGGAATGCTGTCCTAGAAGATGAAAGCTACTAGGAGGTTCTCTGTGATCACGCTCATTGCCTGAAGTCATGATGCATTCTGCATTTGTGTGTCTGCTTTCCTTGGTTCTGCTTCTGTCATCATCACACCATCAAACTGACTTCTTGGACTTCTCAGTGAACCTTCTTTAAGCCACTCACAACCTTGTTCTACTGTGCTACTTTAATCTGGGAAACTAGACAACAGTCCTGGTGAGATGTGAGCAAAATGACGGCAGACAGGCTCGTCAAATGTCTATTTGAGAATCCAGTGAGTAGATGGCATCTATGTTAGGCACTCCAGGCAATCTGCTTCCTTACAGGTTAGTGACTTTGCTCCTAATGAAAGAGTTTGCCAGATAAGCCATCCCTGAATATGCAAAGTGTGCTTGAATTGTTAAATGACTAAACTGCTATAGTCCCTGAAAAAATTCTCCTCTCAAACACTCCACTCGCAATACTTGTGGCCACCAAAGTGTGTGAGGGTTTTTGCCCTCCTAGCAGTTCTCTAATTCTCTATACACCCCAGCTGGGTGTCCTGCAGTTCAACTCAATTCTGATACCATCTATCTGGAGCTCCTGTCTGATCGCTAGGTTAAGGGATCAGTCCAGACTGCCACCCCTACTCCATACCCAGACTTCAGATGCCAATCTAAGGTCCAGATCATTACCTGTGCTTCTGACCAACCAGCTAAAAATGGGCAGTTCCCACAATTCCTTCCTGGGTTCAATCATTTGTTAGAATGGCTCACAGTACTCCAGAAAGCAGTTTACCTTGTGAAACGATTTCAATCTAAAATGGAACCGGAGCACGTGCCTTGGAGAATCTCACGCATGTGCCCTAATGAAACAAAACTTAAGAACTGAGATGGATGTGCTGTAAATGCCTTAAGCTAAGACCTGTCTCTTGACTGATGAACGTCCGCCAAGAATCTCTCCCCATCCTCTTAGCCAGTGAACTTACTCCTTGGATTTTGGTAGACTTCTTCCTCTTTGCACTCCTTGTCTATAAATATAGCCTGTCCCACATGCTCAATGGTTTCCCAGGTGGCTCAGTGGTAAAGAATCCACCCGCCAATGCAGGAGGCACTGAAGTTTGATCCCTTGGATGGGGTAGATCCTCTAGAGGAGGAGATGGCAGCCCACTCCAGTATTCTTGCCTGGGAAATCCCATGGACAGAGGAGTCTAGCAGGCGTGGCTGAGCAACTACGCATGTACTACAACCTCAAAGCACACATCTGGAGCCTGCTTCAGCATGAGTGTCCTGAACTGCAATTCCTCTGCTATTCCTGAATAAAGTCAATTTTAGGTAATTTGATTTTGCCTCAGATTACATTTTTATTTAGGTTGACCACCTACTGTTAATAGATTACTGATTTATTACAAAGGATACAACTCAGATACAGTTAGATGGATGAGACATACAGGACAGGGTATGGAGGAAGAGGGTACAAGGGCTTCCACACCCTCCCAGCAGCTCCACATGGTCCTCAACCAAGAAGCTCTCAGCACCAGGTAGGTACTACACGTTTTTTTATGGAGGCGCAACTGATTAAATAATTGGTCATTAATTCAGCCTCCACCCCTTCTTTCTTCCCTAAAAGGGGAGTAAGGGGGTGGTCGAAAGTTTCTCTAGCCACAAGGTTGGCTCCCCTGGCTAATAGCCCCATCCTATGGTAATCTAGGGACTTTCCAAAAGCCACCTCATTAACAAAACCTCAGGCATGATTGAAAGGGGCTTATGAAAAGCAAAAGACATTATTTTCATCTTCATCTCTCTGAAGCTATATCATGATCTCAGGGCTAAAGACCAAATATTAAATGGAAAATGCTCCCATGCTCTTATCATTTAAGAAATTACAAAGGTTTAAGGGGAGGGGCTATGTGCCTAGGTCAAATATGTGTGTGTGTGTGTGTTTTATTAGTTTTTATTGAAGTATAGTTGATTTACAATATTGTGTTAGGTTCAGTTGCACAGCAAAGTGATATTTTCCATTAACGGAAAAAAGAATATTTTCTATCATAGGTTATTGTAAGATATTGACTATAGTTCCTTGTGCTATACAGTAGGTCCCTCTGGCTTACCTAATTTATGTACAGTAGTGTATAACTGTTAATCCCAGACTCTTAATTTATCTCTCCCACCACCATCACTATCCCCTTTGGTAAACATAAGTTTGTTTTCTATGTCTGTGAGTCCGTTTCTGTTTTGTAAATAAGTGCAGTTGTATCATTTTTTAGATTCCACATGTAAGTGACAAATCATATAATATGTTTTCCTCTGTTACTTCATTTAGTATGATAAACTCTAAGTTCATCCATGTTGCTACAAATGGCAATATTTCATCCTTTTTTATGTCTAAGTAATATTATTGTGTATATATACGTATATGTGTGTATATATATATATATATATACACCACATATTCTTCATCCATCTGTTGATAGACATTGGAAAACAATATGGAAGTTCCTTAAAAAACTAAAAATAGAACTACTATATGAGCTGGCAATCCCATTCCTGGGCATGTATCCAGAAAAGATGAAAACTCATGATTTGAAAAGATACTCCACAATGTTCATAACAGTATTCCCCCCACCCCCACACCCATTTGAGTTCTGTGCACTTCCACTCTAAAAGGAGCAAGAGAATGCACTACTCTTTTTTTAAGTCGATCCAGGAGGCCTGTGGGATCTTAGTTCCCAAACAGGAATCGAACAGGGACCCTCAGCAGTGAGAATGCAAAGTCCTAGTCACTGGACCACCAGGGAATCCCCAAGAGAATGCACACTTAAATCAAAGAGAAATATTATGCACCAAAAGGATGAGTTGTGATTTAACTGTGAGTTAACAGTGCTTCCCTAATGGCTCAATGATAAAGAATCCACCTGCAATGCAGGAGCTGCAGGAGACTGAGGTTCAGTCCTTGAGTCAGAAAGATCCCTGGAGGAGTAAATGGCAACCCACTCCAGTATTCTTGCCTATAAAATCCCATGGACAGAGGAGTTTGGTGAGCTATAGTATATGGGGTCACCAAAAGCTGGGCACAACTGAAGTGACCTAGCACGTAAGTTAATAATTCAGAAAATGTGCCTGAAAGTACTGGCAAGGATCAAAAGTGAAAGTATCACCTCTCTTTAAGGAAATTTTTATATGTAAGATAATAATCTAATATTGCCCAAAAAGCAAATTAATGATTTTCCCCCCAAGAAGGCTCCTTTCTGAGTTAGAAAGGAGAAAGAGGTGAATTGGAAAACATATTGAAAATGGAGATATGAAGTCTGTGACTGTTTGTTTTTTAAGGATGACTCACCACAAGCTCTCATAGATGATTGATTGTGAAGAGTAAGAAAAAGAATGCATTAAACCATAGGCATTTGAGCCCAGTAGCTCTCTGGGGAACTCGCCTTCACTATTCGAACTATTTTATTGCATAAGCTAACCTTACAATCTCACAATATGAAATAACCCTAACGTGGTTCCCCAGTCTTTCTAGAATGCATTAACATCACTCTCTAAAGTGGAACTACAAAAAGCACATTCATGTATTTTTAAATGTTTGAATTGCACCTTGTCTCATTTCAAATATGACTGAAGTAGCTTATAAGTAATACATGGGCACAATAAGGAAGTTCAAAAAGAAAAAAGAAAGCTAATTCTAAGTAGAAAACAATCACATCTAAGCTAATATCAAAAATGAGTGATGACATTTAAGTTCAGTTCTGAACTTTCTGGAAGCCAAAGTAAACAAAAGTCAGTGATGAATTATGCATTTCTTATTTGAACAAAAGAAATACATTATGTATTTAGGAGTTAAGCAACTTCTAAGACGTGTTATGGCAGAAGTCCTTTTACAAATGATGTTAGACAACATAATAAACAACCCACAGACAACTCCTGTCCAAATGTTGTTCATATGTACCTGTGCACATCCAACTGTTTGCGACCCTATGGACTATAGCCCACCAGGCTCCTCTGTCCATGGGATTCTCCAGGCAAGAATACTGGAGTGGCTTGCCATGCCCTCCTCCAGGGAATCTTTCCCAACCCAGGGATCGAACCTGTGTCCCTTATGTGTCCTGCATTGGCAGGCATGTTCTTTACCATAGCTCCACCATATGTATCTACATATCAGTAAATTATATCTGTGTACCTTATAGATATGTGTGTGTGTGTGTGTGTGTGTGTGTGTGTGTGTGTGTGTATTAGTCGCTCAGTCGTGTCCGACTCTTTGAGACCCCACGGACTGTAGCTCGCCAGACTTCTCTGTCCATGGAATTCTCCAGGCAAGAATACTGGGGTGGATTGCCATTCCCTTCTCCAAAAGGTATGTTTTATGTATATATATATATGTATGTATACATATATATGTACATTTCCAAGGTATAGCAGTCATATCGACATATATATTCACACACATTGCAATGGACTAAACGTTTCTGTTGTTGTTGTTATTTAGTTGCTAAATCATATCTGACTCTTTGGTACTTGATGGACTGTACCCCACCAGGCTCTTCTGTCCATGAAATTTTTCAGGCAAAAATATTGGAGTAGGTTGCCATTTCCTTCTCCAGGGGATCTTCCCCACCCACATCTCATGCATTGGTGGGTGGATTCTTTATCACTGAGCCACCTGGGAAGCACAAAATGTTTCTGCCCCCGCCCAGATTCATTGATAAAATCCTAACTCCCACTGTGATGGTATTAGGACATGGGGCCTTTGGAAAGTTATTGGGTTGTGAGGGTGGAGCCCTCATGAATGAGATTAGTGTCCTTATATAAGAGACCACCCAGAGCTCTCTTGCTCTCTTTCCACCATATGAGGATGCAAGAAAGTCAGTAACCTGTAACCCAGAAAGGACCTTCATCAGAACCCAACCATACTGACACCCTGATCTCAGACTTCCCTCCTCCAAATTATGAGAAATAAATTTGTGTGTTTACCAGTCACCCAGTCTATATGGCATTTTGTCGTGGCAGCCCAAACTTACTAAGGCATACATACAGAGATATTAAAATATATATACACAGGAAGTGACTCAGAGAAAGTGCTCCTCTAAGGAAGTAAAATACTGGGGCTGTGTAGGTTGCGGGCAGGCTTCCCTGGTGGCTCAGATGGTAAAGAATCTGTCTGCAATGCAGGAGACCCGGGTTTGATCTCTGGGTAGAGAAGATCCCCTGGAGGACATAGCAACCCACTCCAGTATTCTTGCCTGGAAAATTCCATGGACAGAAGAGCCTGGCATGCTATAGTCCATGGGATTGCAAAGAGTTGGGCATGACTGAGTGATGAAGCACATACAGGTTGTGGCCACAGCTGGCCACAACAGTTCCTCCCATCCCCATCTGCGAGCACTTGGCAGTGTGACTTTCCACCCCCTCATCAAGAGGTGGAGTCAATTTCTCCTTCCCTTGTACCTGGGTTGGCCCTGTGACCTGCTCGGACCAATGGCACTCATGTGTGTGACTTTCTCTCTGGGCTTCCAGAGGCCTGGCAGCTTCTGTTCTCAGGTTCTAGTTTCAGGACTGCCTCCACAGGCAGGAGGACAGGCTGGCCTTCTTGAGGATAAGAGGTTAACCAGAGAAGAGGCCCCGCTGATGGTTTGCACAAATCGCCAGACACGTGAAGGAGGCCAACGGAGACCACCCTACTGTAGTCAGGACATCAGAAAACAGCAGCCACATGAATGACCCCAGGAGAGGCCAGCAGAACTGCCCAACTCTGAGCAACCAACATCGGTTACCACCAGGGTGGTGAGGTTAATGCATGGTGGTCTTACCCACTGAGATTTGAGTGGATTGTTCTACAGCAAAGGCTGATATAAGACTCAAGGTATAGAATCTCTTTAACATCAGAATAAAATGGAAAAATCAAAAGAATTATAGTTGTTCACACTGCATTTCTAGAAGTCCTCTCAGGAATTCTGAGAAAAGAAAAATGGAGCCTTGACTTAGACCAGTTCCATTTTTACCTCTTGGATAGAACTGGCTTTGAACTTTCTTTCTCTGAAATAAGTGTTCTTATTCTGACATTTTAAAGGAGCAAGTTATAGTTCAAGTGCCAGATTCCTGGCAGCAGTCCAGTGCACACAGAGTTCTTGCTTATGATGGCAGGAAAGTGTTGACCTAGATTTCCCAGGATAGTCCTGAGTTCAAATATTCTTATCAAACCGTATATTATTAGGGTAAGTCTTCTGATGTGAGCTTGGAATGCTATGGATGCCATGTCTATATATTTGGGGCACCCTGTTTCCACAAAAGCATATTATTCCTTTAATGCACACATATCTGAAAGCATGGACATTAAAGTACATGGTCATCACTGCTGTAGAAGATAAGATTCACACAGGGTGTGCCAAGAATAGAGACAGAGAGACCAAAACTGGGTCTATTCTAATAATTCAAGTCAGAGATGGTGGTGATTTGGATTAGAGTGTTGGCAGTAGAATTGGGGAAAACGATGAATTCAAGATTTGTTTTGGACGTAGAATTGACAGGACTCATGACATAATTGTTAAGAAAGAGGAAACAAGAGTACATCCAAGTACATGTGTGAAAAGTATATAGTTGGAAAAAATTAAAAATAAAAAAGTTTTAAAAGTATATACTTAGATGGGCCCAGAATATAGCTAATGTTTTCCCTTTTTTTATTGAAGTATAGTCAATTTACAATGTTGTATTAGTTTCATATATACAGCAAAGTGATTGTTACACACACATATATATACATTCTTTTGTAGATTCTTTTCCATTACTGGTTATTAAAATATACTGAGTACAGTTTCTGGTACTATACAGTAGGTCCTTGTTGTTTACCTATTTTACATATAGTAGTATATACATGTTGATCCCAAACTTCTAATTTATCTCTCCCCTCCCCTGCCACTATCCCCCCTGGTAACCATAAGTTTGTTTTCTCTGTCTGTGAGCCTATTTCTGTTTTGTAGATAAGTTCATTTGTATTATTTTCTAGATTCCACACATAGTGATATATTTGTCACTGACTGACTTACTCAACACAGTCATCTCTAGACCCATACATGTGCCACAGCTTGTATTATTTCATTCTTTTTTATGGCTGCATAATAGTTCATTATGGACTTCCCTGGTGTCTCAGTGGTAAACAGTCCACATGCCAATGCAGGAGATGTGGGTTTGATCCCTGGGTCGGGAAGATCCCCTGAACAAGCAAATGGCAACCCACTCCAATATTCTTGCCTCGGAAATCCCATGGACAGAGGGGTTTGGTGGGCCACAGTCCATAGGATCACAAAAGAGTTGGATGCATCTTAGTGACTCAACAATAACAACAACAATATTCCATTATATAAATATACCACATCTTCTTTATCCATTCATCTGTCAATGGACATTTAGGTGTTCCATTTTTTGGCTATTGTAAATAATGCTGTAATGAACATTGGGATGCATGTATCTTTTTTAATTAGAGTTTTCTCTGGATATATGCCCAAGAGTGGGATTGAGGGATCATACAGTAGTTGTATTTTTAGCTTGTTTTTTTTTTAATTCATTTATTTTAGTTGGGGGCTAATTACTTTATAATATTGTGGTGGTTTTTGCCATACATTGACGTGAATCAGACATGGGTGTACATGTGTCCTGTATTTTTAGTTTTTTAAGGAACCTCTATACCATTCTCCATAGTAGTTGCACCAATTTACTTTCCTGTTAATGGTGTAGGAGGGTCCCCTTTCTCAACACCCTCTCCAGCATTTATAAACTTATTCAGTTCAGTTTAGTTCAGTGGCTCAGTCATGTCTGACTCTTTGCGACCCCATGGACTGCAGAAAGCCAGGCTCCCCTGTCCATCACCAACTCCCAGAGCTTACTCAAACTCATGTCCATTGAGTCAGTGATGCCATCCAACCATCCCATCCTCTGTCGTCCCCTTCTCCTCCTGCTTCAATCTTTCCCAGCATCAAGGTCTTTTCCAATGAGTCAGTTTTTTGCATCAGGTGGCCAAAGTATTAGAGCTTCAGCTTCAGCATCTGTCCTTCCAATGAACATTTAGGATTGATTTCCTTTAGGACTTTTCTTTCAAGATTACTTTTTAAAAATTAATTTATTTATTTTACTTGGAGGCTAATTACTTTACAATATTTTGGTGGCTTTTGCCACACATCGACATGAATCAGCCATGGGTGTACATGTGTCCCCCCATCCCGAACCCCCCTCACACATCCCTCCCCATCCCATCCCTCCAGGTTGTCCCAGAGCACCAGCTTTGTGCACCCTGCTTCATGCATCGAACCTACACTGGTCATCTGTTAACTGGTTTGATCTACTTGCAGTCCGAGGGACTCTCAAGAGTCTTTTCCAACACCACAGTTCAAAGCATCAATTCTTCGATGGTCAGCTTTCTTTATGGTCCACATCCATATATGACTACTGGAAAATGGGATTTCCCGGGCAAGAATACTGGAGTGTGTAGTCATTCCCTTCTCCAAGGGATCTTCCTGACCCAGGGATTGAACCCAGGTCTCCTGCTTTGCAGGCAGATTCTTAACCATCCAAGCCACCAGAGAAGCCCATAGACTTTTTAATGATAGTCATTCTGAGTGAAAGAAGTGATACCTCATTGTAGTTTTGATTCACGTCTCTCTAATAACTAGCAATATTGAGCATCTTTTCATGTACCTGTTGGCCATCTGAGTGCCTTCTCCTGAGAATATCTATTTAAGTCTTCTGCCCATTTTTTAATTAAGTTGTTTTTTATATTAAGCTGTGTGAGCTCTTTGTATATTTTGGAAATTAATCCTTAATTAGAGAATGTGGCTGGGAGCGAAAACAGGACCAAGACCTGAGCCTAGGGGGCCGCTACATTAAAGGTTAGGAAGAGAGAGAAGAACTTATAAAGGAAACTAAGAAAGAGATAGAGGAACACCAGGGTGTAAAGTCACAGACACCAAAAAATGAGAGAATTTTAAGAAAGCACAGGCAGACAACTGGCCTTACACAGTTGAAAGATCTAATAAGGTGACTTCCCTGGTGGTTCAGTGGCTAAGACTCTGGGCTTCTAATGCAGGGGGCCCAGGCTTGATCCCTGGTCAGGGAACTAGATCTGATATGATACAACTAAGAGCTCACATGCTGCAACTAAGATTTGGTGGCAGTCAAATAAATATAAATTAAAAAATTTTTTTTAATAAAAAAGATCAAATAAAATGAGAACATATTAATCTCAATGGATTTGACAATGCAGAGGCTACTGATGATATTTTGAAAAATCAATGTAGGTGAAGTTTTCTGGATCAGAACCAAATTGGAAGGGATTGTAGGACAAATGGGAAGTGAAGAGGTAGAGGAACCATGTGGAAATCACTTTATTTATGGCTCATAAAGGGGGGCAGAGAAACAAGACCATAACTAGAAGAGACAGAAATAGAGGGGACTTGGGGTCTTTTGCTTGTTTGTTTTGTATTTTAGGTTGAGATATACAAAGTTTGTTTGCTCCTGGGAGTGAGGCAAATATTGATCATGCTGGAGAGAGAAAAGATAAAGAAGGGAAGTCCTTGAGACAGGATAGGGTCCAGACCTAATGGGCAAGTATGACATTGATGGGATAATGACACCTTATAGGTTTCATCTATGGGGAACAGAGAAGATGTGATTAGGTGTACATGCTGGTGGGTCTACAGGCTTGGTGGTAAGAAGATTAGGGCTAAGTCAGAAAGAGAAAAGCAAATATATATTAATGTATGTATGTGGAATCTAGAAAAATGGTATAGATTATCTTATCTGCAAAGCAAAATAAAGACAGATGCACAGAACCAGCATATGGACAGCAATAGGAGGTAAAGGCAAAGGGGGATCGGATGAACTGAGAGGTTGGGATTGATATATATATATACTACTAATATACTACTATGAATACAATCAGTTCAGTTCAGTCACTCAGTCGTGTCTGACTCTTTGCGACCCCATGAATTGCAGCACACCAGGCCTCCCTGTCCATCACCAACTCCCGGAGTCCACCCAAACCCATGTCCATCGAGTCGGTGATGCCATCCATCCATCTCATCCTCTGTCATCCCCTTCTCCTCCCGCCCCCAATCCTACCCAGCATTAGGGTCTTTTCCAATGAGTCAACCCTTCGCATGAGGTGGCCAAAGTATTGGAGTTTCAGCTTCAACATCAGACCTTCCAATGAACACCCAGGATTGATTTCTTTTAGGATGGATTGATTGGATCTCCTTGCAGTCCAAGGGACTCTCAAGAGTCTTCTCCAACACCACAATTCAAAAGCATCAATTCTTCGGCGCTCAGCTTTCTTCACCGTACAACTCTCACAACCATACATGACCACTGGAAAAACCATAGCCTTGACTAGACGGACTTTTGTTGGCAAAGTAATGTCTCTGCTTTTAAATATGCTATCTAGGTTGGCCATAACCTTCCTTCCAAGGAGTAAGCGTCTTTTAATTTCATGGCTGCAGTCACCATTAGCAGTGATTCTGGAGCCCAAAAAAATAAAGTCTGACACTGTTTCCACTGTTTCCCCATCTATTTCCCATGAAGTGATGGGACCAGATGCCATGATCTTAGTAGATAACTAATAAGAACCTATTGTAATAGCTCAATTCTTTGTGGTGACCTAATGGGAAGGAAATCCGAAAAAGACGGGCTATGTGTATATGCAGCTAATTCACTTTACTATACAGCAGAAACTAATACAACATTGTAAAGCAATTATCTCCAATAAAAATTAAATTTAAAAAGAAGATTATTAGGTCTTTTCTGATTGGTTCATCTTCTTAAACATGTGTAAGTCTAGCCTATTAGCTAAAAGGTGTTATTTGCAGCTAAAAGGGCTACACAAGAGAAAGGAGTGTGAAATAATCACCTTTAAAACTAGCAGGAACCTAGTAAGTAGACAAAAGTAGTGGGATTCTTTTGTGGTTTAGCTGGTCTGAGACCATTCATTTGGCAGGGAGACAGTCAGCACAGTTGGGAATTCGTTGGCAGTAGAGTCACAGTAAAAAAAAAAAAAAAAAAAGAAATTGCTAAAATCACAAAAATGTTTCTGGTCTGGCAGCTTTCCTCCAAAGAGTAACTCAAGGATCCAAACTCCTTCTACCTTGTGATGCTGCTATATGACCTATGACCTCCAAGTTACTGAAGAAGAGAGAGTGAGCAGTGAACATCCTGATGTTTTACCATCTCTGCCTGAAAGGGATATACATCCCTGTGGTCACACTCCATTGGTGAGAACTAATCAAATACTCTCACCTAGAAACAAGAAGGCTGGAAAATATAGTCGTGGGCAGCCACTTCCAGAAACAATTCTACACTGAGGAAAAGAAGCATGAATCTTTGGTGGTTAACTATATACTGTAAGGGGTTTGGATTAATTCCAAGGGCTTGGGAAAACTGTGGGAAACTTTTAAATAAGCATGTAAAATGACCTGATTTATACTGGAAAAAGATGACTTTGGCTACTGTAACAAATAAACTCTAGAGAAGTAAGGACAGAAGTAGGGAGACCAGTAGCCAGTATAAACAAGACATAAACAAGAGATGATGGTGGCTTCAACCCATGTGTTAGCATGAAGACAGGGAGGAGTGGCCGGGTCGGGGACATGACTTAGGAGAACCAAGTGGATTTGCTGATAGACAAACGTCTCGCTGAGGGGGTTCTTGAGGGAATGAGCCAAGAAGGTAAAAGATTACATAAAGTTTGATATTTCAGAGGTGTTGCAATTTCTGGAGTAGACAAGGTCCAAGGTATAACCACAGAAGTGAGTGTCTGTGGTGAAAGAACCAAAAAAAAAAAAAAAAGATAGTGAAAATGAGGAGGGTTCCTGGGAAATCATGTTCAGTGAGAAACAAATGATGTGTATTGATAATCTTGTGTCCTTTGAGTCCACAGCAACCACGAGGACACAGAGCCAGCTATGTCATGTACACTAATATGACTCTCTAATCTGAGAGCAATCTCTCCACAGATCTGCCCAGTAACCACAACCAAAAAACAAGCAAATCAAAAGAACCATCATTACATAATGTGAAACAGTCAAATCTTGTTTCTTGTTTGGAAGTAAGTGTTGACATAATCTCAGATTCAGATGGACATTCATCCAATACCATCTAAAAAATAAAATTGAAAAGCAATTGAAATCTTTAAGATGGGCTTTCACAAAATGCCACTGAGATAGTTCATCCTAAACTACTTCGATAATCCATAAAACCAGGTGCAACAAATGTCCCTACAGCCTCCCTTTTTCTGTCTCCAAAACTTCCCAGAAGTTTCTCTGAAAGTTAGCCTGCACACGTGGCAGGCAGGGCTGAAGGGCAACATCAGAGGGAGGCAGAGATGCTGAGAAACCTTATGTGGAAGGCTCCTCATGCACCACCTTAGTCCACAGACATTTCCTGACCACCTATAATACTGCAGGTCCTCAGGTCAAGCAAGAAATGTCTGGGATCACCTGCAGGAATGGCAGAGATATCATCAGATTAAGAGATCTACAGGAAAGGAACAATACAAAGTTATTCGAGGGAAATTTCCTAGTGGTCTAGTGGTTAGGACTCCACGCTTTCACTGCGGAGGGCTTGGGTTCGATCTCTGGTCAGGGAACTGAGATCCTGCAAGTTTCATGGCCCAAAAAAAAGTCATTCTATAGGTCTGGACCCTGAAGAAGGATATCAGTGGCAGGGGGCAATATGGTCAACAGTATTTACCATGCATGACTGGGTAAGGGGCTGGAAAGATTCTGCATTCTGAGTTCTTTCTTTCCCTCCTTTCCTTCCCTTCCTTCTCTCTTCCTTTTCTTTCTCTTTCCCGACTCCTTTTCTCTCCTCCCTTTCTTTTTTTGTCCAAAGAGTGTTTTAGCTATCTAGCTATCTATCTCTCTATCTATCTATCTGTAGTCAAGGTTCTACCGAGAAACAGGTAAGTATAAGAGATATTAATAGATGATAGGTAGATACATACATTAAAAAGAAAGAAAATTGATACATACATCATAGATAGATCCACAGATAGATAATAAGAGATGTATAAGGAATGGGCTTACAAAGTTGCAGAGGCAAAGAAGTCCCACAGTCGGCCCTCTTCAAGCTGGAGAATCAGAAAAGCTGTCGGTGCAATTCAGTCTGCATCTAGAGGTGCACGAATGGGGTGGGGTCACGGATGGAGAGGCGATAACGGCCTGAGTCCACTCTGAATCCAGAGGCCCAAGAACCCAGAGCTGAGGGAAGGAGAAGACGGATGTCCCAGCTCAAGCAAAACAAAGCAAACTGGCCTTTAGCTCCACCTTTTTGCTCTATTAGACTGGCAATGGATTCAATGATGCCCACCCACATTGGTGAAGACAACCTTCTTTATTCAGTCTACAAATTCAAATGCTATTTTTTTTCTGGAAAAATCCTCACAGACACACTCAGAAATGTTTTACCAGCTACCCGGACACGTCTCAGCTCAGTCAAGCTGACACATAAAACCAACTGTTATCCTATCTATCTATCTTGAAAGAAAAAATATGTGTAGATAGGTATTACTAAAAGTCAAATCCTGCTGTGAATTGGATCCTGCCCAAAGGACTCTTAAAACTGTTTTCCCAAGAGCTCCATCAATGGTATTTTAAGCGTGATTGGTGGAATACTAGTATCAGCATCTGTGTGAGAGTTTGTTAGAATTCTCAGGACCCAGCCCAGACCTACTGAGTCAATAAATGGTGTTGGAAAAACTGGACAGACTTATGCAAAAGAATAAGACCTGCTACTGTCTTACACCATACACAAAAATTAACTCAAATGGATTATAAACTTGAGTGTAAGACCTGAAGCCCTTGAAACTCCTAGAAGAAAAAATACATGGTAAAGTCCTTGATACAAGTCTTGGTGATAATTTGAAGTATAGCTGATTTACAATATTGTATTAGTTTCAAGGGTACAGCAAAGTGATTCAATTATATTTTTTCAGATTACTTTCCATTATAGCTTAATATAAGATATTGAATATAGGTCCCTGTGTTGGTGATACTTTTTTAAATTTGATACCAAAAGCAACAAAAACAACTATGACTACATCATTCTAAAAAGCTTCTGCACAGCAAAGGAAACTATCAACAGAATGAAAAGCAACCCACTAAATGGGAGAAGTATTTGCAAATGATCTATCTGGTAAGGGGCTAATATCCAAACTATATAAAGAACTTATACAATTTAACATCCAAAAAAACTTCGGTTCAAAAATGAACAGAGGATCTGAATAGACATTTTTCTGAAGATGACCAACAGGTATATGAAGAGATGCTCAACATCATTAACCATCAGAGAAATGCAAATCAAAACCACAGTGAGTTATTGTCTCACACCTATTAGAATGGCATTATAAAAATTAAGAAATAACAATTGTTGGGGAGGATGTGGAGAAAAGGAAACATGTGAGCACTCTTAGTGGGAATATAAATTGATGTCGACACTATGGAAACCACTATGCAGTTTCCTCAGAAAATTGCAAAATAGAACTATCGTGATCCAGCAATTCAACTTAAGGGTATTTATCCAAAGAAAACAAAAACCATTAATTCAAAAATATATACACACTCCCATTCTCATTGCGTCACTATTTATAATAGCTAAGATATGGAAAAAACCTAAGTATCCATCGATATATGAATGGATAAAGAAATTGTGATATATTCATACAATAGAATTTTATTCAGCCATAAAAACAAATGTAATCTTGCCATTTACATCAATATAGATGGACCTCTGGAGAAAGGCACGGCAATCCACTCCAGCATTCTTGCCTGGAGAATCCCATGGACAGAGGAGCCTGGTGGGCTACAGTCCATGAGGTCACAAAGAGTCAGACACGACTGAGCGACTTAGCGCTTATGCAGATGGACCTCAAGAGCATTATGCTAGGTGAAATAAATCAGATAGATAAAGATGAATGCTGTATGATCTTTGCATGGAAAACTCAAAAACAAGCAAACAAAAAATAACAAAATCCCACCCTCGCAGATACAGAGAACAACAGATTGGTGGTTGCCAGAGGTGGTTGGGAGGTAAGAGATAAGGCTGAAGGGGGTCAAAAAAGTGAAGAGAAAAAAATAAATAGAAATTAACTTAAAAATTTTTTAAATATGTGATCTTTATATTACTAAAATTTCATGTTCGTATGTCCTGAATAATTCTTTTTTTTCCAATCATTATATGAGGTATTCAGCAGCCTTTTGCATCAAAAAACTCATATTCCTTAATTCTGAAATTTTTTGTATAAATCTTTGACAATATTTCCCCCCACTTCCTTGTGGCCTCTTTCTGGAATGCCTGTTATTTAAATCTCAGATTGCATTACCTTCTACTGTCCTTATCTTTCCTTCCTACTTTTCATTCCTGGCTTTTGTTCCTACTTCTAGAAGTCCTCGAATACATCCTCTAAATCTTCTACTGAATTGTTTTTAATGTGCTTTACTTTTATTTTCCCTAATACAGTAAGTGCTTTTTAAGAGGATCTTATTTTTGTTTTCTGTATATAAATGGTATTATCTTTCTGAGGATATTAATCTCTTTTCTTCCTTTACTTTTTTTTTTTTTTTTGGTAAGCCTTGCATCAAACTTTTTCCCTTTACTTATTTTTCTATTTATTTGAGTTTCTGTCTTTAAATTGCCCTTCCTCTTGCTTAGGTCTTTATATTTAAAAGCCAGCCACCAAGTCCTTACTGGAAGTTCCATGTAGCCCGTCAGGCTCCTCTGTCCATGGAATTCTCCAGGCCAGAATACTGGAGTCGGTTGTCATTCCCTTCTCCAGGCAATCTTTCCAACCCAGGGATCGAACCCAGGTCTCCCACATTGGAGGTGGATTCTTTACCATCTGAGCCACCAGGGAAGCCCAAGAATACTGGAGTGGGGAGCCTATCCCTTCTTCAGCGGATCTTCCTGACCCAGGAATCTAAGTGAGGTCTCCTGCAGGAAGATTCTTTACCAGCTGAGCTACCAGGGAAGCCCTTATACTTAAAAGTCAGCCACCAAGTCCTTACTGGAAGCTCCATGTGCATGGTTTGTCCAATGATGGGCATCCCCATAGGATGCCTGGCAGTTGTCTAGGACCTCCAGTGCCTACGACTCTTTCCCCTATCAGTATCCTGCCAGCATCCTGGGTTCAGAAGAGGGAATGAAGGCAGGGGGGTCTGATGGTCAAACTGTAGACTGGCCTTTAATCCTGTTTCCGAATGGCCTCAACCCCTTCTTTGGCTGTCAACAAGCACATTTTTATCTGTCACAGTTTCATGTCCTGATTCGTCCTTAACAAAACTTGATCACAATCAGTGTGGATAATGCGGAGTTAGAGCAGGCCTGGGAGCCTTATCTTGGGGTGAAACGGAAAGCATGCCAGTGGTCACAGTCCTGAGTTCATTCCAACCCTATCGTGGGAGGAAGAGGTGCCAGAATACAGAGGCAGCAGCAGAAGAGGGTGGCATATGGTGAGAAGGTGCCACTTTGCCAACTTTTAGGCTCATTCTCATTCACTCATTTCTAATAGCCAAGACACTTGAATTTGCCTTCTCTCTGCCCACTGGTATCTTACTCTGTCTCTTGGGGCAGTGAAGTGGCAGGGAAGGTAAGCCTAACTTTGGGAGATTATTCCACAACAATGTGCCCATCTGGTGGCATCCTGTGAACAGAAACGCTTGCTGGATGCACATACAGTTTATCACGGAAATACAGTGTAGAAATTCTGCTTGTGATCTTCACATTTCATTTGCCCAGATTATGTCATCAAAAAATCCTAATGGGGACTTGCTTAGTGGTCCAGAGATTAAGACTCCATGCTTCCAATGCAGAGAACACAAGTTTGATGCCTGACTGGGGACTCAGATCCCACATGCCTTGGGGTGTGGCCGAAAAAACATTATAATAGATATGAAATCATATGTGAAACTTTTGAAAATGGTAAAGCACTACAGAATTTAAAGAATATTTCATTCAATGAAAAAAGAAAGAATGAAACTTCAAAATGCAAATATGTGCATATATATATATAACCTGCCTGCCAATGCAGGAGATGATAAGAGATGCAGGTTCAATCCCTGGGTCAGGAAGATCCCCTGGAAGAGGACATGGCAACCCACTCCAGTTTTCTTGCCTGGAGAATCCCATGAGCAGAGGAGTCCATAGGGTCACGAAGAGTCAGACACAACTGAAGTGACTTAGCATGCATGTATATATAATGGCTATCACTATCATGTAAATGCACTGCAATTTTAAAAAGCATAATAAACCTTGTGTAGTCCAACCATAAAAATGAATTTTCCCACCCCTCCTTCTATTTCTCTTGGAACATCAGCAAATTGAGTTGCAAGGGAAATATAATGAAAAGATGTTAAGTTATCCTGCAGACATGAAGACATGGGGAGTTGGCTATAAAATTACACTTGGTTATTTTTGCTTATTCGCTGTTCAAGCTCTTTCCAAACTTTCTCTATGAAACAGGAAACTTTCTTCTCCTTCCTTGCCTCTGCACTCTGCAAGTCTCAGGCTAGCTCTCCTTTCATTCATTTTACTCCCTACCCTATCCCCTAAAACAGTTAGCTGCACTAGAGACTCATACTTCATTGTCTGAACTGTTTAAGAAAAAAAAAAACTGAATCCATAACAAAGAGCCTCCAACCACTGCCAAGATACACTGTGATCAATCACCAAAAGCAGTACATACATATTCCAAGAGAGTTAAGTACCAGGAAGTTTCAAGAAAACCAAGATGAATGACCAAATAAATACAGTGTATAACTAGATGTATAGAATCAGATGTGCAGTATAAAAGGCAGATGATATCTTAGAAGTTATTGACTAAACTCCAAATTCAAGTTCATATGGCATTTTAATAGGAAACACCACGGCTGTCTTCCTTCAATTTTTCTTTTTTTTTTTTTTTTCACTTCTTCCTCCCCTCCTATTCTTCTCTGGGTTGAAGGGTGAGAAGTGGTAAGAATACTAATGATGATGAGGATTATAACCAAAGTCGCATACACTGTAGAAGTTGGAGCATGGTCCTCACCTAGAATATCTGATACTTTTACTTCTTTGACTTTGAACATGAAATATATGGTCTACATGTCAGTCTCTTTGTTCTACATCTTGAATGTAATGTATGGCCCTACAATCTGAAGGGTATATTATATGCATGATACCAAAGTACTCAAACCAAGTCTTGTTTAACCGATATGTGATGCGGTCAAGCTTGACTTATCCAAAGGGACTCAAGAACATGAACTAAGTTCATAAATGTTTAAGGGAGCCTAGCCTTGAGCTTTCACATAGATCAAGGGGAAGGGAAAGAGAAATCAAACAAATTCCAGCTAGATAGAAGTCTGGGGGAAGGACAAGAATAGTGAGGGAGGGAGGAGGGTGGAAGAAAGGAGATCATAAAGCCAGGAAAGGGAAAGGTTCATTAAACTCAAGTCTGAAAGGAAATTGTACAAACAGTTAATAAAGAGAGATCAAAACGAGGCGGGTATGTTCCCAGGACCCTGGGCGAGTCAGCATCTGGCAGTTGATTGTACACATGGTAATGTGAACAAAGCAGATAGAGAAAAGAGCTGACTGAGAATCCGAGAGCATTCAGAGCAGACGCTTCCTGTTTCAGAACAGCACTGAAATCAGAGACGCTCCATCGCTGAATCTTCAGTTAAAAAAACAAGGGTTCCATTCTGGACCATGGCAATTGGGTTCTAAGCATTTCTCATAAAGGAACTGAACACTCTGAGGAAAGTTAGCCAGTGAGACGAAGGAACAGTGAATTCCAGACTGTGCTGTCATTCTGGACCCATTCGGAACTTGTTCTTAGTTCTCTTGTGTCAGGCAGCTTGCTCTTGGCATATGTCAATAGGATATGAGTACATGCAAAGGTTCACGGCCAGAATCGGCAGAGAAACCCAAGATGCCACGTTAAAAAAATTATCGTGGGAGCTCTTCGCAAAATACATGAACAGGCATTTAGCAAATGTATGTAGAAAAGAGGATTCACCACATAAGCCACTCTTCTCTCTGCAGGAAATGATGATCCAATATCAACAATGTTTCCTGCAGGCTGACCCCTTAGTCACAGGCATCCAGCTGTTCTCATTAACAACAAAAGCATGATTTATCTCTCAAGGATATAAAGGAAGGAAAGGCATAACCGAGAAAGTTATGGCTTAAACAGATGGGGTTGATCCCAAGGGACAATGACTTTCCCAGCATTTAAATCTTCTCCCTTCTACACTCTGGTACCAAGTCATATCTCAGGATTGTTCTGGTGTTAAATGCCTCATCACTATCCTCATATTTTACTTTTCTCAGGCTAGTGCTTCCTGTAGCTAACAGTTCACTAATTAAACGGCTTTCACTTACAAAATAAACATTTTTTTTTTTTTTTGCTAGAGCAAGATTTTTGCCAGGTCCTTTTGTTTGATTGTATATTTGTTTTCTTGGATGTATATCAAGTTTGCATGAGTTAAGCCATATTACTAAGTAGGCAGAATAATTTTTCTGAAGCAATTCCCAGTCTTGCCTTTCTTTGCCTGTCCATTCCCAAAAAAGAAAAGATTCAACTGAGATACGATTTCTGCCTGAGGAGGCAGATGGATACAAGAAACAGGAAATACGATTCACTCACCTCAAACATCCACACTCAAAGACCCAGTTGATAGAAAAGCCAATATTTTTATCTCTCCTTTTACACACTATTGTCAGATACTTCTCCCCTAACTTACTATAAACCTTCTTTCCAGGAATCAAACAACCAAAAAGTTCAGATAACTGGAATTTTTTTCCATATTTTACTTCAGTAAAAAAGAGACAAAATAAACAAATGGATATCAGAGACTCGGAGGTTTCCTGCTGCCACGCTGTGGTTCTTCCACCTAGCGTAGGTCATAGGATCTGCACACACTATTCTAATCATCACCTACATCTCCTACCCTTCAGATAATAATGGCATGCGTGTTCAATCATAGTTATATTGAAGCTCTTCATGATAGGAGCCATCCAAACAAGAACAAATTCATTTAATGCTATGTGTACATACTTTCGGGCTTCCCAGGTGGTGCTAGAGGTAAAGAACCTGTCTGCCAATGCAGGAGACATAAGAGATGTGGGCTTGATCCCTGGGTCAGGAAGATCCCCTGGAGAAGGGAATCACAACCCACTCCAGTATTCTTGCCTGGAGAATCCCATGGACAGAGGAGCCTGGTGGGCTACAGTCCATAGAGTTGTATAGACTCGGACACGACTGAAGTGACTTAGCATGTACGCACTCACATACACACTTTATTTGAGAATTTTTTAAACTAGAGATCAATGTAATTCTCCATTTACTATAGCATTGTCTTAACAAGACCATCACTTTAAATCAACAAGAGATATGGCGTGTGAATTATATCTCCACAAAACATTCTTTAAAATACCCTCTCAGAGGTGGTTTCTCAGAGCTGCCCAATAGATGGGTAGGTCGTTAAGATCAACCAGAACAGCAGCCAGCCTGCTGGCTGGGTAGGTCTCCTTTCCCTGACCCTCTCTTCCTCTTTCTTTGTCAGTGATACTCAATTTTGACCAATCTCTGTTTCCTTCTCTCCTTTCATCCCATCAGCTTGGATTGTGCTCTGCCATGTGTTCACTAACTTGGCTTTGAATTTCTGGTGCTCCTTAAAATAACATCAAGCGCTCCTTTGAAAATGTCCTCTGATGGAAGCCTTGCCTCCTGGATCTCATAGGAAGTCTGACACCTGAGCACATTCTGCCATTCTTGACCAGCACTCCTGGACTCAGCCAAGTGCCCACTGTTTTCTAACCCAAATCTCAGTCTTCTTCCAGAGATGTGAAGTTAGGACCAAGGTAGAGGTTCTCACTGAGGCCAGCCCAGGCTCCGCAACAGGACTTTGCTGGATCTAGTAGCTGTCACGTGGACTTAAATGAAATGTCGTAAAATATTCAGAAACTCACACTGTAGAGCACCCAGTCTTTTTTTTAACTCTAAACTGACCTGGATACTAGGGGGCTTTCCATGCAGACTAGACCACTCTGTCCTCCTTCAGGAGGCAGGTTACAGGACGGAACTCTGGGAAGTTCACAGTAATCCTATCTGGTCCCCAGCATCAGGAAGGCCCCCATCCAGCCATCACATTCAAAGAGGCCCTGGAAGCACCTCTCCAAATAATCATCATTTACTTAATGTCCAAGTTTGGAATGGCCTAGAAAAAGTCCTGAGCTTATCTGATCTCATGGAAAGATAGAAATCATATGTTTGATTTCTGCACGTTGTTCAGCTCTTCCCAATGTTCCCACCCTACATTCAGAGCTCATTTTGCCTTCATCTACAGATTATCTTTTGAAAGTGGTGCCTGAAGGCACAGCCGAACCACTGAGTGGTCCTGTGGTCTGATTCCCTGACACTTTAGATTTTGATTTGAAGAAACTGCCTGAAAGCAATGATAACTTTTTTCTCGACAGCAGAAAATGGCAAAGCTTTCACATCCTGATAGCAATGCTTTTAAGTGAGAAATATAAGAACCAGTTTGTCCAGTATTCCATTATTCTGCCCAACACCTAATAATTAAGAGACAGACCAGAATACTTGAATTAACTACCTAAAAGGGTCTGGGTTGTTTTCTTTTTTTAATGTTTTTAAATTTTTAATTGGAGGATAATTGCTTTACCATGTCGTGTTGGTTTCTGCTATACAACAACATGGATCAGCCACAGTTATACATATGTCCCCGCCCTCTTGAACCTCCTTCCTACCCCCCCCACCCCACCCTACCCGTCTAGATCATCTCAGAGCACACGGTTGAGCTCCCTGCATTGTATAGCAACTTCCCACAAGCCATCTATTTCACATATGGTAATATATGTTTCAATGCCACTCTCCCAATTCGTCTCAACCTCTCCTTCCCGCACTGTGTCCACATGTCTGTTCTCTATGTCTGAAGCTCTATTCCTGCCCTGCAAATCGGTTCACCAGTAACCATTTTTCTAGATTCCATATATTTATATGCATTAATATTCAATATTTATTTTTCTCTTTCTGACTTACTTACTTTCTGGCTCTAGGTTCATCTACCTCAATACAATGAATACCTCAAATTCATTCCTTTTATGGCTGGGTAATATTCCACTGTATATTGTATACGCTTTACCTATTCATCTGTTGATGGACATCTAAGTTGCTTTCATGTCCCGGCTATTGTAAACAGTATTGCAATGAACACTGGGGTACATGTGTCTTTTGAGTTATAGTTTTCTCAGGGTATGTGCCCCACAGTGGAATTGCTGGGTCATATGATAGTCTTACTCCTAGTTTTTTATGGAATCTCCATGCCTTTCTCCATAGTGGCTCTATCAGTTTACATTTCCACCAACTGTGGATGAGGACTCCCTTTTCTCCACATCATCTCCAGCATTTATGGTTTGTAGATTTTTTGATGATGGCTATTTTGACTGGTGTGAAGTGATACTTTTGTCGTTTTGACTTTCATTTCTCTAATAATGAGCAATATAGAGCATTTTTTCATATATTTATTGGCCATCTGTATGTCTTCTTTGGAGAAATGTCTGTTTAGGTTGTTTTTTTGTTTTTGTTTTTGAAGTTGATTTTGAAGTTGATGAGCTCACTATAGTCTGAAAAAAGTTCTTTTACTGGGAAATTGTCACAATGTGAATAACTGGTTTATTCAAAATGAAATTTAAACGTCTCTATAGCAATTGTAATTTCATATAACTTTAAATCTTAGAAATACTTTAGCAAAATTCCTTCACTTTACAGATAACAAAAGTAAGACCCAGTGAAGAGAAGTGACTTGTCCAAGTTCATAAATATATGACAAAACTAGGACTAGGGGGGAAAAATCCTCAGACTCTTGAAACTAGACCTTCTTTTATTCCGTGGCCAGGCGATAATTTAGGCTGGTGATGTGTGTGTGTGGGTGTGTGCTCAGTTGTGTCCTACTCTTGGCGACCCCCTGGACTGTAGCCCACCAGGCTCCTCTGTCCATGGGACTTTCCAGGCAAGAGTACTGGAGTGGGTTGTATGGAGAATACTGGAGTGGCTCCTCCAATGATATTGTGAGCCTTATGAAGTTTACACTTGACCCAAAAACTGGAGGGAGAATAAGGAAGGGATTTGCAAGGTAGAGGAGAGAATGAGAGGATCAATCAGTATGTTTTTTCTCAATTCTTACAGTGATTGAGACAGAGAACATTGGGAAGATTTTTACCTATCTCCCTAAATCAAAAATAGCAAAGATCTCCTGCAAGCTAAAGAAGCTGAAAAATATTGCCTCACACTCAGTCCCTGGACATAGACAGCCCACAGCTTACTATGTCAGGACACAAACAAGCTCCAAATAAATCATGACTTGCGACAGCCTTAACGAGTTGCAACAATCTCTTATCTTTGCCTGAATACTACTCTGTTCACCAAAATAATAATAGCAATTACATGCACTTTTATGAGTAAATGCAAATTTATCCTCATAGAATTATCTAATATAAAGTAAATAAAGAAAGAATTGCAAGGAAGACATAAAACACACATTTCATTAGACCTATCTCCTGATTTTCATTAGATTTAACCTAATTTCTCCTGTAGGCGTATTAGAAAATCACTTTCTTCTGTCGGTAGAAATTGTCTGTAACTATGTTTTGGAAATGAGCTATTTCTGGCATTGCTGATCTGCAATTCTGCAGAGCATTTTCATGGGGGCAGAGGGCAACTGAGTGAATCACAGAGACTCTTAGGAGGAAAGCAGGCGCTCTGTCTGAACAAGTTCTTTGCCTGAACAGTTATTAGTCTCCTTGAAGTGCTCCTCTGAATTGAAAGAGAACCTTTAGGGAGAGATTCAACACAGGCAGGTGGTTTTGGGTGAGGAGGACAGTGCTTTCTGGGGATTAGTACACAGCCTGGGTTACAGTTTGGTTCCCTGATTCCTACCTTGGTGATAGAGAAGTAAGTTATTGAACTTCTCTATGAAATGAGACCAGCCATATTGATGCCACAAGTTCTTGTGAACATCCAAAGAAATATCTGACTGTACCCAGCCCAGAGTCTACATAGATTATATCCTCTGTAACAGAGTTCTCTTCCCTTTCCTTAGCCAAAGGAAAGGGAACCTGGCTGTATTGCTGGAGAGAAACATTATACTACAAATCAGCTCCACTTGGCCTCTGTCACAAAGATTTTGCAAAGCTTAGGCCCAAACAGTAGCTTAGGAAATTGGTGAAGAAACCTGTCTATCCACCATCAGAACCCCAATTATTTTTCAATTCTTTTTTTTTAATTCCTCAAGGAATCATTTATTAAATGTGTTTTTATACATCGGACTTCCTTTTTTTAATTCATTTATTTTTTATTGAAGGAAGGAGAGGGTGAGATGTATGGAGAGAGTAACATGGAAACTTACATTACATATGTAAAACAGATAGCCAACGGAAATTTGCTGTATGGCTCAGGAAACTCAAACAGGGGCTCTGTGTCAGCCTGGAGGGGCGGGATGGGGAGGAAGATGGGAGGGAGGTTCAAAAGGGAGGGGATATATGTGTACCTATGGCTGATTCATGTTGAGGTTTGACAGAAAACAGCAAAACTCTGTAAAGCAATTATCCTTCAATTCTTTTTTGAATTTTTTTTGTTTCGATGTGGCCCTTTTTTAAAGTCTTTACTGAATGTGCTACAATATTGCTTCTGTTTTATGTTTTGGGGTGTTTTTGGCCCTGAGGCATGTGGTATCTTAGTTCCCCGACCAGAGATCAAACCCACACCCCACGCATGAGAAGGCAGTCTTAAGCACTGGACCACCAGGGAAGTCCAGCACCAATTCTTAATGCTGTAGACCAGTGTGGACCTTGGCCCAACAGCATCAGTGTCATCCCAGAATTGGCTCCAGGAATTTGTGATTCCACCAGCTCTCCAGGTAATTTTTTGCACGCTCAAGTTTGAAAAGCACTGCTCTAGAGAAAGTGTTACCAGCAAACTTAAAAAAAAAAACAGGAAGACGTGAACCAGGGAATCAACAATTTTCAGGCGCCCAAGTCAAAGAGATTTTAAGGAAAGATGGAAGAAGCAACTGGCAAGAAGCCTCCAGGGGAACCTATAGACATCTGACAACATGTCAGATGACAATTATCAATTTTGCAAATATTTTCATTCACTTAGCAAACACAAATCCACATAATGCTTATTCATCTTCTAAGTAGAAATGAACTACTGAATTTATTACAGATCGGCTGAGTGGGCCCATCCCCCAAACAGAAAGGGATCAGCCATAAATTTTTTAAATGAAAAGAACCCATGTGCTTATTTTTGGTGACAATAAGTAAAGAGCAAGATGGGAAGATAGCATCTTACTCAGCAGCCAGTCCTGGGAGGGAAAAAAAAACAAGGAATAAAAGCAATCCAAATCTCTAAGGCTTTCAGAATGAAAAAATATAATAAGAGTGAGACATGGGACTGAAATCCAGCAGCTGAGACATAACCCACCAGGCCAACTGGCATAAGGCCCAGCAGCACAGCACTCTCTTAGGAACCAAACATATGCCCACTTTCACATCTCCATGAAACACTAAACTGTGAGCAAAAAGTTGCAGCATTCCACAAAGATCAAGGACACAACAACACTCAGAAAATTCAGTTGCATGTGTAAATATTTACCTAGTGACTTCCTTGAGGTCTACAAACCTGTTTCATTTTATTGGCAGCAAACTCCATCATTTTAGTGAGCCACTCTATTTTACTAGCAGGATGGGGAGGCGGGGGAGAGACCTCACTTGAAATAACTGGGAAAGCACATTACAGACTTTTTGCAGTAATCCTATCAATGCCTCTGAAACCAGAAGGGAGTGGGGAGGAGCATTGTAAAGGGTGGTGTCCAAGTCAGAGAAATTAACACGCTAATGCTCCTTCAGGCTCCCAGCTCTTGCAACTCCACACTCAAAGTTAAGGTTTCTTGATGCATTTTCAGGTTAAACCCTTTGCCAGAATCTGGATCCAATACAATCATTAATCAGAAGAAATGGGAGGATCTCCAGTTGAGTATCTCAAGTAGACATGCCTCCCAGGGAATCTATTCCCAGATCTGCCCTGGCTTACAGTTCCAGGATGATGAATAGTGTTCACTCACCTGGCTCTTGTGGACAGCTCCCCCCTTGGGTGTTATTGCATGCCTGCTATGGTCCACATGAGAACTAGATGCAGAAGTCCAAATGCTTCCTTAGGAGGCCAACAGTCCACTTCCTCTAGGAAAATATTCTCAAATTCCTTCCCAGGTAAATGGGAGAATTTGTACACTGACCTGAGTGGGAAATTGAAGACAAAAGGAGAAGAGGGTGGCAGAGGATGAAATGGTTAGATGACCTCGCCGACTCAATGGACATGAACTTGGGTGGACTCCGGGAGGTGGTGAAGGACGGGGAGGCCTGGTGTGCTGCAGTCCATGAGATTGCAAAAGTCGGACATGACACAGCAACTGAACAAGTAAGTGGAAATAAAAAAAAATCACTAGGTTAGGGACTCTCCTAATAGTCCAGTGGCTAAGATTCTGCACTCCCAGTTCAGGGGCTCAGCTTTCAGTCCCAATACAGGGAACTAAATCCTGCACACCACAACTAAAGACTGCACATCCACAACAAAGATCCTATATGCCCCAACTAAGACCTGGCACAGCCAAATTAAAAAAAAAAAACTAAAACTCAATAGTTTAATAGTTGGATAATGAGGATGAACATATCTCTAGAAAGTACAGCAAAAGGAAAATAAAATAGAAAAGATAAGAAAAGCGGTGCAAATTCTGAAAATCTGATATTAGAATACTAGGTTTCTTGAAAGAGAGGGAAAAAAATAGAGGGAGAAAAATCATCAATTGAAAAACTCCTAGAATTGAAGGACATGGGTCTGAGTGTCCAGCATGATGGGTGAAAATAGAGCCACACCAGGAGCATCACTGAGCAATTTTAGAACACTGGGTATAAAGAGAAGACCAACCACAGCTTCAGAGAAAGGAAAAAAAAGTCAGCTATGAAGGAATCTGAAAGCAAAACAGCCTCAAACGACATGAAAGCAGCCAAACACTAGTAATTAACAGAGTAATGCTTTCAAAATTCTGAAGGAAAATTAGTTCCAGCCTAAATTTCTATTAGCAGTCACACCATCATTCAAGTGTCAGGACAGAATACAAATATTAAAGATATTCAAGGACTCAACATTTTTGAAAGTGGTGAAGGCCTTGGTGTTCGAACAGTGATAAGTACAATTAATTATTTTAAAAAAGCAAATTTCAAACAAGACAACTCCAGGGACTACAGAAAAATATGCAAAGAAGGAAAACACAGCACAGGCATATAATTCATCTATGAATAAATTACAGAGGTAATAACAACATAGCCTTTCCTGTTGATTCTAACCAAATATATCATATAACTATATTGGGAGGTCAGGGGGTTAGGAAAAAAATATAAATATAGTGTGTGTGTGCGTGTGTGTGTGTGTGAAGGAAGTGGAGGGAAAAGAGCTAAAATCTTCATCTTCCAACATGAAAAGTCAATAGATAATGTCTAAAACTGGAGGGAAAAATCAGAGAGTAGAAACAGTAGCATATTATTCAGGAATATGGGGGAAAATACCAAAACCAAAAATCAGCTATGGGTTATCAGTGTTTGCTTCTGGGGATGGGGAAGGAAAGGGAACAAGGAAATCATTTTTCATTACTAATTGTGTAGGGCTTTTTGACTCTTACAATTATGAGTGATAATAATGTTGATTAAAATGAATGTGAGAATAAACAACAAGGTCCTACCGTATCGCACAGAGAACTATAGTTAATATCTTGTAATAAACCCTCATGGACAAGAATATGAAAAAGAATATATATATATAAAACTGAGTCACTTTGCTGTACAGCAGAAATTAACACAACACTGTAAATCAACTATAGTAAAATAAATTTTAAGAAACAAGTTTAAAAATAAACATCAAAGAGGCTGAGGCCCAGCGGAGCTAAGGACAGTGGCAGGACAGTATCTGAAGTCAGATCACCTAGATTTGCATCTAATTCTGCCTCTGACTACCTATGTGACCTTGGGCATTTTAACCCTTAAAAACCTCAGTTCCCTCAACTTAAAACGGGGGTTATAAAAATATTCACATCAGAGAGTTGCTGTGAGGTTTAAGTCATAAAGGGCTAGGAAGATTCTCAGTGCCCGGCACATTCTAAGAGCTCTTCTTTTCCTTTAATACATATTAAGAGCATCTGCTCTGCATCAAGCACAGTAGACCTTGGGGATGTACATGGTCAATGTACATGGAGCTTACTAGAATTAGAAGGAGAAACAAACAAGAAGAAATAAAATGCTAAATAAGCGATACAGGCATTTAAAAATAATAAGTGACACATGCTATGAAATAAAATAGAGCAAGGGGGGAAGGGACATCAGACAGCTGGGAAGGGAAGAGGGGCCGTGCTTGTGATTTCACATAAGTTGTTCAAGAATGACCGCATAAGCAATTTCTCTGGTGGTCCAGTGGCTAATACTCCGTGTTGCCCATGCAGGGGGCCCAGGTTCAATCCCTGGTCAGGGAACTCAATCCCACATGACACAACTGAGTTCAGATGCCATAACCAGAGATCCCGCATGGCACAATGAAGGCGGAAATCCCAAGTGCCATAACTAAGACCTGGTGCAGCCAAACAAATAGAAATAAATTTTTTAAAAAGAATAACCTCACAAGAAGATGACTTTTGAGCAAAGACCTGAAGGAGTGGGGAGACTAACCATTCACATGTTTGGGGAAAAGCATTTGAGGGCAGAGGGACAGCCAGCTCCCAGTCTCTAAGGTGGGCCAGCTGGGGAAAGAGCCGGAGAGCTGATGCGGATGGAGCTTCAAGGGGATCGTAGCAGGAGATGAAATCACAGGGGAAGCAGGGACCAGAGAGATCAAGAGGAGCCCTAAAGACATGAGCAGGATCTTGGCTTTTCTTCGGGTGAAATGAGGACTCACGGGAGGGTGACGTGGCCTGATTCTCCCTGGGGAAGGACCTCTCTAGCTACTGTGTTAGGAAGAGACAAAGCCTAGCAGGCTCTTCACAGGAGGTGGAGACCAGTAGGAGTTGCCTGCAGCGTTCCAGAATGATTGCATCATTACCCAAGATGATGCAAAAAGTTAATGGCAGAAGTATGAAGCTACAGCTTTCCAGTCTTTTTCTGAATAAACAGAAACTATAAATGGAAAACCTAAGTGGAAACATAGTATTATTTGCACGAAGATTAATAAAATCTATAAAAGTTGTACTTCCTTTTACTTGTAAAATCTCTGTTATTCAGTAGATCTTGACATCTGTATACAGTCAATGGATGATTCTTTTTTAAGGGGCAATAACATTTGCACATATGACACCATGTCCCTTTATTTTACTTTGCTTGCTACTTTATACAGTAAATATAAGTTAGGCATTGTTTTAGGTAAAATATTCATTCATTCATCAAATATTGAATTAAGTCATGGAGCTTCCCGTGTAGCTCAGTCAGTAAAGAATTTGCCTGCAAGGTTGGAGACCTGGGATCAATTCCTGGGTCAGGAAAATCCCCTGGAGAAGGAAATGGCAACCCACTCCAGTATTCTTACTTGGAAAATCCCATGGATAGAGGAGCCTGGCAGGCTATAGTCCAGAGGTGGCAAGAGTTGGACACGACTTAGCTCTTTTTTCCCCCCTAGCTTGCTTAATAGTATAGTAAGGGAGAGTAGATAAACAAAAAGAATTTAAATACACAGGAGAAGGTGGTCAATGCCAGAAAACTAGTTAGGGTTAATTGCTCTAGGACAGGAGTCCCCAACCTCCAGAATCTAATGCCTGATGATCTGAGGTGGATCTGATGTAATAATAATAGAAATAAAGTGCATAATAAATGCAATGAGCTTGAATCATCCTGAAACCATTCTCCACCCTGTCCACAGAAAAACTATCTTCCATGAAATTGGTCCCTTGTACCAAAAAGGTTGGGGACCCCTGCTCTGGGGAATTCCAGGTATTGCTTCACTGGGGGGAGGTCAGGAGGTGGTGTGTAAAAGGCTCCATGGAGGAGGTGACATCTGTGGGACTCTTTGGATTGCAGGATGGGACAGAGGGGCTGGATATTCTAGAAGTGAAAAAAACAAATTTTTTTTAAGACACCAAGGTAAACCATTTCAATGTACATAAGAGGAATGATAACTTTTGCAAAGTCACTAGGACATAGGGACTCAGAAAAGGATTAATGGAGCTATAAAAAATAGGATGAACAAAATCATATGAAGAAGCAGCTTGGGACTTGACTGGTGGTCCAGCAGCTTGGGTTCTATCCCTGGTCAGGGAACCACATGCTGCAACTAAGACCCGGATCAGCCAAATTAACAAATAATAATATTTTTTTTAAAAAAAGAAGCTTAACACTGCCAGATGAAGGACTCTTGTTAAAGACTATCATAAGAAGAAAATAAATAAATGCTAAAAAGAATCCAGTTGTCATGGAAGGGTGTTAATGGGCTCAGCCAAGAGTCTGACCACTGGTCTCATTACGAGTTTCCCAATTGTCAAATTTACTCTCCAAGATTAGAATGTGGGCAGGAACTTTATGGTTGAATTAAAACTGCCAGCCAAAAAATTATTTCCTATTTTTCTTTTTTTTTAAGGATTTTAAAAAATCTTTGGACATATACTTCTCTGTTTTGCTTTGCTTTCTTTCCAAAGTTACAGAAGAAATGGTAGCAATCCTCTTTCCTTCCCCTCCTACATCCCTTCCCTCCCTAGCTTTAGC
The DNA here is from genome assembly GCF_054371585.1 of Giraffa tippelskirchi. Taxonomy (NCBI): domain Eukaryota; kingdom Metazoa; phylum Chordata; class Mammalia; order Artiodactyla; family Giraffidae; genus Giraffa; species Giraffa tippelskirchi. The sequence goes on from NC_137285.1 coordinate 57,025,571, forward strand.
AAAACAACATTATCAGCAGATCAAATGGCCAGCCATGTGCTTTGGGTTCATTTTTACTGCAAGTCACTGGGGTCAGAACCAAGACCTAACCAGGACCCTCATAAATCATAACTAAGACTCTTTTCAGATGCTACATGCAGAGAAATATGCCTGTAGCCAGACTTTGCATCTCAGTGAACTTGACTTCTGCAATTGAAAGAGCTTGGTTGCGTTCCACCAATTTCTTGCATGCCCTAACAAGTAGGAATGTAGCCCCCATTCAGCAGGCTGTGAGGTTTTCTGTAACCCAGATTATCTGGAGAGCTCTCAATTTTATGATGGAATTTTGCAGTCATTAGCAAAGTCCTGCAATCCCACTTCTGCCAAAAATAACAATAGCTAACACTTATTGAGAACATACTTCATGCCTGGCCTGTACAACCTCATTTAATCCTCACAACTCTGTCAGATAGGTACAGTCATTTTGTCCATTTATAAACAAAGAAACCGAGGCACAGATAAGTTAGGTAATTCACCACGAATCCTAGAGACAGAAAGTAAAAAATGAATGAACAAGATTTCTTTCTTCCTTCTCCAAGAGCCCACAGTCTCTGCCAGCAGCTTTCACCTGATTCCTCCCTTTTCTATCAGTGTTGTTGTTGTGTTAGTCACTCAGTCACGTCCAACTCTTTGCAACCCCAGGGACTGTAGGCTGCCAGGCTCCTCTGTCCATGGAATTCTCCATCAAGGATACTGGAGTGGGTTGCTATTCCCTTCTTCAGAGGATCTTCCTGATCCAGGGATCGAACCCGGGTCTTCCACATTGCAGGCAGATTCTTTACTGTCTAAGCCACCTTAAATCTGCAAATGAAGTCCTCAGACTACACCTCAGTTCCTTTCTATAAAGTTCCTTTCCAGATTTGTCTCCTCACCAAGCATTTGCCAAATCATCTCGTCCTATGCAGTTTTTAGACTCTTAGTTTAAAAAAAGTTTCTCACTGAACCTTGCCCTCTATCACCATTATTCTGTTATCTTATCACCACTTTCACTATTTTATCTTGAGTGGTTTTTTTTTTTCCACTGCATTTCATCATTTTCAAATGTCAGATTAATTTGGCACCATGAGTACTCTTCTGAAGACCTTAAAATCGTGGTTCATCAAGACCATGATGGAGACCAACAACCCAATTCAGACAAAAACTGAGAATTTAAATGTCATTACCAGAACAAGGAAGAAAAATAGGACTGTTCTCCAGCTGCATATACATCTGTGTGTTTTTTCTTTGGATGTTGACTTTGAAATGCTAAAATGCTCCCACATGGAAAAGATCCATCATTTTGTTGTTTATGCTTGTGAATGTGTGGAGAACCTGGTTTACAATGCCAAGCTGATTCAATCAACATGCTCAGAGGTCCTTAATTAGTTTTACAGGAATGTACAAAAGCAGGTATACAGCCCTTGTAAGAAGTATATTATGATAATTTTAATTGGATCACTCACCTAAGAAAGTTTGGGTGAAATATTCCATATTCTCCTATATACATAAAGAATAATTTTTCAGGCTTGCACTTGATCATTTTATAGAAAAAGGGAACTAAAAGCTCTATTTATATTTTCTCTATATTATCTTCCAAATTCTGTCACTGTTCATACATAAGTACATTTTTATATCACTGTATAATGCATGCATTGTTTTGTATTCTGACTTTTCTTCACTTTATTTAATATTCCTTTGTACCTAAATAGGCCCCATACTTGCCTTTTGTGTGTCTTAGAATAACTATGATGCTGCTTTGTGATACTATTGCTATTAGCCTTTTTTTTTTTTTTTTTTTTTTTGCTTTTGGCTTTGTGTCTTATTTAGGGACTTCTCTGGTGGCTCAGACAGTAAAGAGTTTGCCTACAATGCAGGAAACCCAGGTTGGATCCCTGGGTCTGGAAGATCTCCTGGAGAAGGGAATGGCAACTCACTCCATTATTCTTGCCTGGAGAATCCCATAGACAGAGAGGAACCTGGTGGGTTACAGTCCACGCAGTCGCAAAGAGTCAAACATGACTGAGTGACTGAACACACAGTTATTTTCTCGTATTTTAAACTGAGTTATTTTTAATATTGCCATGTGGTATACCTCCATAGAGCACTGCTGCTGCTGCTGCTGCTAAGTCGCTTCAGTCGTGTCCGACTCTGTGCGACCCCATAGACGGCAGCCCACCAGGCTCCGCCGTCCCTGGGATTCTCCAGGCAAGAACACTGGAGTGGGTTGCCATTTCCTGCTCCAATGCATGAGAGTGAAAAGTGAGAGTGAAGTCGCTCAGTCGTGTCCGACCCTTAGCGACCCCGTGGACTGCAGCCTACCAGGCTCCTCTGTCCATGCCATAGAGCACTAGCTTCAACTAAAATTTAGCTTCATCCAAACACTTTGTTTACCCAAATTTTAATTTAAAACACTCCCACATACACAACACATGAGCAGTAGCAAAAGAAAATCTCTAAACCTTAAGCTCCCCCACCCTCTTTTCCTCTAGAAGGCCCCAGAGCCTGGTCTGAACATCACCACCATGGGTAGAGTCCTAGACGCAGAACCGCAACATGAAAACAAAGAAATAGTGTTAAAGCTTTTTTTCTTTAACATATGACAGACTATTCTCCAAAAAGACTAAGGCAATTTACAATGCTGGCAGCTCTTTATAATTCTGCCCACTGACCACCATTGGTTTTCTGCTATTGTTATTGATTTATGATATTTAAATATGTATATAATGGCACCTGGGTTTCCCTGGTGGCTCAGCAGGAAAGAATCCACCTCCCAATGCAGGAGAGATGGGTTCAATCCCTGGGTCAGGAAGATCCCTTTGAGAAGGAAATGGCAACCGACTCCATTATTCTTGCCTGGGAAATCCCATGTTCAGAGGAGCCTGTGGAGATACAGTCCATGGGGCCGCGAAGAGTCAGACATGACTTAGTGACTAAACAACAACAATATTGGTATGACACATCTATGTATAAATTTATGTAGCACCTCTACAACTTTCATATTATATTTTAATTGCCAATATCCGTTGGATCTTAGGAAAAGCAAGGGAATTTCAAAAAAAATCTACTTCTGCTTCACTGACTATGCTAAAGCCTTTGACTGTGTGGATCACAACAAACTGGAAAATTCTTAAAGAGATGGGGATACCAGACCACCTCGCTGCCTCCTAAGAAACCTGTATGCAAGTCAAGAAGCAATAGTTAGAACTAGACTTGGAACAGCAGACTGGTTCAAAATTGGGAAAGGAGTATGTCAAGGCTGTATATTGTCACTCCACTTATTTAATTTATTTGCAGAATACATCATGTGAAATGCTAGGCTGGACGAATCACAAGGTGGAATCAAGAAGAAATATCAATAACCTCAGATATGTAGATGACACCACCCTAATGGCAGAAAGTGAAAGAGGAACTGAAAAGCCTCTTGATGAAGGTGAAAGAGGAGAATGTAAAAGCTGGCTTAAACTCAACATTCAAAAAATGAAGATCATGGCATCTGGTATCATCATTTCATGGAAAATAGATGGGGAAAAGGTGGAAACAGTGAGAGACTCTATTTTCTTGGGCTCCAAAATCACTGCAGATAGTGAACGCAGCCATGAAATTAAAAGATGCTTGCTCCTTGGGAGAAAAGCTATGACCAACCTAGACAGCATATTAAAAAGCAGAGAAATTACTTTGCCAACAAAGGTCTATCTAGTCAAAGCTATGGTTTTTCCAGTAGTCATGTATGGATGTCAGAGTTGGACTGTAAAGAAAGCTGAGCACTGAAGAATTGATGCTTTTGAACTGTGGTGTTGGAGAAGACTCTTGAGAGTCCCTTGGACTGCAAGGATATCCAACCAGTCCATCCTAAAGGAAATCAGTCCTGGGTGTTCATTGGAAGAACTGATGCTGAAGCTGAAACTCCAGTACTTTGGCCACCTGATGCGAAGAACTGACTCATTGGAAAAGACCCTGATGCTGGGAAAGATTGAAGGTGGGAGGAGAAGGGGATGACAGAGGATGAGATGGTTGGATGGCATCACTGACATGATGGACATGAGTTTGAGTAAGCTCCAGGAGTTGGTGATGGACAGGGAAGCCTGGCTTTCTGCAGTCCATGGGTTGAAAAGAGTCGGACACAACTGAGTGACTGAACTGACTGACTGACATGTGTGGATGTGAGAGTTGGACCATAAAGAAGGCTGAGCACTGAAGAACTGATGCTTTTGAAGTATGGTGCTGGAGAAGACTCTTGAGAATCCCCTGGGCTGCAAGGAGATCAAGCCAGTCAACCCTAAAGGAAATCAACCCTGAATATTCATTGGAAGGACTGATGCTGAAGTTGAAGCTCCAATACTTTGGCCACCTGATGCGAAGGGCCAACTCATTGGAAAAGACTCTGATGCTGGGAAAGATTGAAGGCAGGAGGAGAAGCAGGTAACAGAGGATGAAATGGCTGGATGGCATCATCGACACAATGGACATGGGTTTGAACAAACCCCACGAGATAATGAAGGACAGGGAAGTCTGGGGTGCTGCAGTCCATGGGGTTGCAAACAGTTGGACAGGACTTAGCAAATGAACAACAACAAATACATTGTATATATATTTTTCTAACAAATTTATCTATTATTTTGTTATTCTGTTGTTTTCTTTGAAATTTCATCCTACTATCATTATATAGCAGCTTCCCTGGTGGCTCAGGCAATTAAGTCTCCACCTGCAATGCCGGAGAGCTGGGTTCAATCCCTGGGTTGGGAAGATCCCCTTGCGAAGGAATGGCTACCCACTCTAGTAATCTGGCCTGGAGAATTCCATGGACAGAGGAACTTTTTTAGCTTTATATATTTAAATCTCCTTGTCTAAGGCTCAAGTTTGTGGGTACAGTCAGAGTCTGGCAGAGCTCCTCACAGCCAGCTGGGCTGCCCACAGGGCAGTGGTCAGCAGGCAGACAGGCACACGGACAGTTCACGATGACAGAGAGTCTGAGAGAGCCACTGAATCTGGCCCATCTGAGCACACACTGGGACGGCTGGGTTGACTGAGGTCTGATTGCCATAGAGGAATCAGAAGAGGGTCAAACTGAGAGTGGATCCGGACCAGTCTGAGGTGAACTGCTGGGTCCCTAGTTCTCACCTCTATTTGCGTTGTGTGGTTTGTCAGAAAAATAAGCTCAGAATAGGTCAGAAAAAAGCCAGAACGATAGCAGAATCTTTCATTTTACCTATCATGATATCCTTGTTTCTTCAATAGCTGGGATTTATTATCCAATTATCAATTTCCTAGCTTGTTCCCAAAGGTAGTAGAGAATGTTTACACAGGAACACATATAATAATGTCAAAATATAAACAGAACTAGGAAATTAGGTGAAGGGAATGTATATCATGTAAATCAGGATCAGTTTATAAAAAACAACAATTAAAGGGAGTTAAGTATCTCCTGTCTTTTCTGCTTTTTAATGTCTTACTTTTTTAAAATTGAAGTATAGCTGATCTACAATGCTGTATTAATTCCTCCTATACAGTAAAGAGATTCAGTTATATATGTATATTTATATATACATATGTGTATACATACATACACACATATATGTATATATACATTCCTTTTTATATTCTTTTTCTATCATGGTTTATCACAGAATATTGAATATAGTTTCCTATGCTATATAGTAGGATCTTCTTTATCCATTTAGTGTCTTACTCATTGATAAATCTGGAGTTTCTCATTGTAATATTCAGTGCCTTTGTCAATAATTCAGCTCTTCTCTATACCAGTCGCCAGTTATCCCTGTATATTTAGTGATTAGTGATGTCGTTCTCTACTGTTCTAGTATTCCTGATATATAATCTTTCATTCTCTTAGCTTGTGAATTCCTGTAAAATTTCAGTGTAATTATGTTTTCTCTTTTTAATCCAATGGCATAAAGTTTTTAATAATAAGCTTTATTTTTAGAGCAGTTTTAGGTGTTCTAACAGAATAATAAGCTTTAATTTTTATTATAATAACAATTAACATAATAAATTTATTTTTAGAACAGTTTTAGGTGTTCTACCAGGAAATTACAAAGATGGCATGGAGTTCCCATATACCTACTCCCCTATTCTAATATATCAACATGGTACACTGTTGCAAATAATGAACCACGATCAAATCATTATTATCAATCAAAGTCCATAGTTTACTTACATCTAAGTTTTACCTGATGTCCTTTTTCTGTTCCAGGATCCCATCCAAGACATCAGATTACATTTGTCATCATGTCTCCTTAGACTCCTTTTTGACTGTAACAGTTTTTCAGGCTGACCTTATTTTTGATAACCTTAATACCTTTGAGAAGTATTGGTCAGGTAGTTTATAGCATAGTCCCTTGCAATGGACTAGATGATATCTTCCCAAAATTCATGTATTGAAGCCTTAACCCTCAATTGTGACTGTGACCTAAGAGGAGGAGATGATAAAAGGTAAATGAGGTCATGTGGTCCTAATCCAACAGGGCTGACACCCCACATAAAGGGAAGACACAGCAGAGCTCTCTCTCCAGGGGTGAGGAGACACAGCGTGGAGGCACCATCTGCAAACCAAGAAGAGAGCCTTCCCAGAACTTGGCCATGCAGGCGCCCCAAGCTCAGATTTCCAACCTCCAGAACTCAAGAAAATCAACTTCTGTTGTTTCAGCTATCCAGCTTATGGTATTTTGTTAAGGCAGCCCAGGCAGATGAATACATCTGTCAATTAGGATTTTTCTGATTTTTTTTCTCATACTACATTCATGTTTTGGGTTTGGAGGAACCAGACCACAGAAGTAAAATGTCATTTTCACAACATCCTATCAAGAGTGCATACTATCACCATGACATCACTGGTTGTACTGACTTTGACCACCTGAATGAGGCAGTGTTTGTCAGGTAGATTCTCCACACTAAAATCATCATTTTCTAGATGACCAGTGCAAGTTTGATGCATGAAGAAGGGCACCCAAAGCCAGCACTCTGGGAAACCCAAAGAGATAGGGTGGGGAGGGAGGAGGGAGGGGAGTTCAGGATGGCAGAAAACATGTAAACCCATGGCTGATTCATGTTGATGTACGGCAAAAACCATCACAATATTTTAAAGTAATTATCTTCCAATTAAAATAAAATTTAAAAAAAATTTTTAAGTTATCATTTTCTCCCTTTCCATCCTGTACTTTTGGAGAGGAAGTCACTATGCATAGCCTACACTTAAGGCCAAAGGAGCCAGATTCTTCTTTGAGGATAAAGTAGCTACAGTAATTATTTAGAATTCTTGTGCAAGAAAGATGTGTCTCTTTATCCCCATTTACACATTTATTCCAGTATTTCTTTATATCAACATAAAGACAGGAGAAAGGAAGGCTGTAAGGGCTAGAATAGGAGAAATGCCCTTCATCTAGGTGGGATGGGGCTCTAGTAAATCTTTTCCTTATTATGGAGTGTATATGTTTTTATATACAATAATAAGTAATAACTAGATAGTAATCAATGCACAGTACTTTTAGAGCTTTCTTATATTCTGAAAATTTGCTAAATTCATTTGCAACTTCTAATAGTGTCAGTTATTTCCATAATTTTTTGACATTTGTAATTTATTATTTTCATTTTAAAAAATCATTCCTAAAATATTTTTCTCTTTATTTATATCTCTGAATTTGTTTTCATCTCAAAGAGCTACTACCAGCATTTCAAGTGTTATGCTAAACAGATGCTCAGTCGTGTCCGACTATGTGACCCCATGAACCGCAGCACAACAGGCCTCCCTGTCCATCACTAACTCCCGGAGTCCACTCAAACCCATGTCCATCGAGTTGGTGATGCCATCCAACCACCTCATCCTCTGTCGTCCCCTTCTCCTCCTGCCCTCAATCTTTACCAGCATCAGGGCCTTTTCAAATGAGTCAGTTCTTCACATCAGGTGGCCAAAGTAATGGAGTTTCAGCACCAACATCAGTCCTTCCAATGAACACCCAGGACTGATCTCCTTTAGCATGGACTGGTTGGATCTCCTTGCAGTCCGAGGGACACTCAAGAGTCTTCTCCAACACAATAGTTTAAAAGCATCAATTCTTCAGTGCTCAGCTTTCTTTAGAGTCCAACTCTCACATCCATACATGACCACTGGAAAAACCACAGCCTTGACTAGACGGACCTTTGATGGCAAAGTAATATCTCTGCTGTTTAATATGCTGTCTAGGTTGGTCATAACTTTCCTTCCAAAGAGTAAGTGTCTTTTAATTTCATGGCTGCAATCACCATCTGCAGTGATTTTGGAGCCCAGAAAAATAAAGTCTGACACTGTTTCCACTGTTTTCCCATCTATCTGCCATGAAGTCATGGGACCAGATGCCATGATCTTAGTTTTCTGAATGTTGAGCTTTAAGCCAACTTTTTCACTCTCCTCTTTCACTTTCATCAAGAGGCTCTTTAGAACTTCTTCACTTTCTGCCATAAGGGTGGTGTCATCTGCATATCTGAGGTTATTGATATTTCTCCCGGCAATCTTGATTCCAGCTAGTGCTTCATCCGGCCCAGCGTTTCTCATGATGTACTCTGCATATAAGTTAAATAAGTAGAGTGACAATATACAGTCTTGATGTACTCCTTTTCCTATTTGGAACCAGTCTGTTGTTCCATGTCCAGTTCTATCTGTTGCTTCCTGACCTGCAAACAGGTTTCTCAAGAGGCAGGTCAGGTGGTCTGGTATTCCCATCTCTTTCAGAATTTTCCACAGTTTATTGTGATCCACACAGTCAAAGGCTTTGGCATAGTCAATAAAGCAGAAATAGATGTTTTTCTGGAACTCTCTTGCTTTTTCGATGATCCAGCGGATGTTGGCAATTTCATCTCTGGTTCCTCTGCCTTTTCTAAAACCAGCCTGAAAATCTGGAAGTTCACGGATCATGTACTGTTGAAGCCTGGCTTGGAGAATTTTGAGCATTACTTTACTAGCGTGTGAGATGAGTGCAATTGTGCGGTAGTTTGAGCATTCTTTGGCATTGCCTTTCTTTGGGATTGGGATGAAAACGGACCTTTTCCAGTCCTGTGGCCACTGCTTTGTTTTCCAAATTTGCTGGCATATTGAGTGCAGAACTTTCACAGCATCATCTTTCAGGACTTGAAATAGCTCAACTGGAATTCCATCACCTCCACTAGCTTTGTTCGTAGTGATGCTTCCTAAGGCCCACTTGACTTCACATTCCAGGATGTCTGGCTCTAGGTGAGTGGTCACATCATTGTGATTATCTGGGTCATGAAGATCTTTTCTGTACAGTTCTTCTGTGTGTTCTTGCCACCTCTTCTTAATATCTTCTGCTTCTGTTAGGTCCATACCATTTCTGTCCTTTATTGAGCCCATCTTTGCATAAAGTGTTCCCTTGGTATCTCTAATTTTCCTCTAGTCTTTCCCATTCTATTGTTTTCCTCTATTTCTTTGCATTGATCGCTGAGGAAGGCTGTCTTATCTCTCCTTGCTATTCTTTGGAACTCTGTATTCAATTGGGTATATCTTTCCTCTTCTCCTTTGCTTTTCTCTTCCCTTCTTTTCACAGCTATTTGTAAGGCCTCCTCAGACAGCCATTTTGCTTTTTGCATTTCTTTTTCTTGGGGATGGTCTTGATTCCTGTCTCCTGTACAATGTCACGAACCTCCGTCCATAGTTCATCAGGCATTCTATCAGATCTAGTCCCTTAAATCTATTTCTCACTTCCACTGTATAGTCATAAAGGATTTGATTTAGGTCATACCTGAATGGTCTAGTGGTTTTCTCCACTTTCTTCAATTTCAGTCTGAATTTGGCAATAAGGAGTTCATGATCTGAGCCACAGTCAGCTTCTGGTCTTGTTTTTGCTGACTGTATAGAGCTTCTCCATCTTTGTCAGTAGTTTACTAATTTATTCATTACTTTGAAGAAATAACTTTGATTTTAAAGGTTGATTTGTTTTAAATGGGAATGTCTTTTTTTCCTTTTAATCTTTTGTCTGTGCCACACACATGCAGGGCTTTCCTGATAGCTCAGTTGGTAAAGAATCTGCCTGCCATGCAGGAGACCCTGGTTTGATTTCTGGGTCAGGAAGATCTGCTGGAGAAGGGTTAGGCTACCCACTCCAGTATTCTTGGACTTCCCTTGTAGCTCAGCTGGTAAAGAATCCACCCGCAATGCGAGAGACCTGGGTTCAATCCCTGGGTTGGGAAGATCCCATGGGGAAGGGAAAGGCTACCAACTCCAGTATTCCGGCATAGAGAATTCCAGGGACTGTATGGTCCATGGGGTCACAAAGAGTCAGACACGACTGAGTGACTTTCCCTTTCATACACACGTAGGATCTTAGTTCCGCAACCAGGAATCAAACCCGAGACCTCTGCAGGTGAAGGTGAAATCTTTAGCACTGAACAACCAGGGAAGTCCCTTAAATGCTGTTTTATTAATTTTCCATTTTTTCTATTTCAGCTCTTAGTTTTATTTCAGCATCTCCTTTTGCAATTACGTGGAATTTTTATAGAGGATCGTATTTTAAGGGTAGCTTATGCCATTTCTGTAGGAAGAAAGCCAAGTAGCATCTGGCATACTTCATATAGCTTTGTCTTTCTGTCCTGTGAGGGTCAACAAGTTCATCATATTATTTGAAAATGAATTTACCCAGAATGGAGAAAAAAGATATGTACAAATCAATAAACAATGTCAGACTGGATACTGTATCACTGAACTATTTATCGTACAAATTCTGAAACAGAAAAAGTTTTCAAATAGACAGGGAAATGTCAAGAACATATAAAAGGTTTAAAAGGCATGGCTGCACTGGGTCTTTACCTTTTATATAGTCATGATTTTAAAAGATTTATAATAAGAACCAGTAACTAGACTGACGTGTAAGACTGACTCCTATCAGTCTACACACTACCACCAGGGCAAGAACTTCCCTCAGATCCTTGCTTCCAGGTGTGACTCACCCCACTGAAGCTCAGCCAACCTTTCCTACTTTAAAGAACTACTTTTCCTCAAGGTGCTTTCACATTCTAATGAGATCCCCAGATGTGTATTGCAAAATACCTGTGGTCCTTTACACACTTTCATCATTGGCTTATAAACAACTCTTCTTTTATCTTCAAACAGCCTCCACGAGTTTCAAGGTTTATTTCTTTAAAAAGTTTTGCTTGACTCTATAATTCTAGAGGATTTTGTATTTTTTTCTAAAAGTCAATGAGCTTTAGCTTTGAGGAATTTCTTTTTGTGCCTGTAAGCCTCTTCAGTTTACATTTTTGTTGATCATAGAGCTGACAGGTCTTGTCAAAAATAACAAGTTGTCAACCTAACTAATCTTTGTCCTTAAGACAGTAGGCTAATCTCAGCACAGCCTGTGAAGCTTCTGGACTCTACCATGTGTAGTTAACAACAGGAGGTAGAATAAACAATAAAAAGAACTCACACAATGTAAAATTTTACACATCATAGCATACTGACAGAGTGGCTTCTATTTTTTCATCCATTTTGGCTTTATTGCTCTTAGGTAGGGTAAATTTTACATTGCTATTTTTAAGTAAAACCCTGGACTGCACTGCAGTACAACAATGGAAGAAAGTAACAGGGAGGAATGCTTTAAAATAAATGTTAGGACTGCAAAACATACATTCTCACACTATCCCAGAAGTGTCCTAAGGCCAGGAGCCATGCCTTGTGCACATTTGTAAAACCTCTCCTTTAGGACTGTACTGGACCCCGCTCTCCATCCCTACCAAGGACTGGCTTCCATTGGTCCACACAAGACATCCACAGAAACTTTTTTCTTAAAAATCTCTTCCTCAGAAGGAAGAGATGTGAAAGTTGTAAAGGTAGTGTAGTGTTTATTGGGCTTCCCTGGTGACTCAGAAGGTAAAGAATCTGCCTGCAATGCAGGAAACCCAGGTTTGATCCCTGGGTTGGGAAGGTCCCCTCAAGAAGGGAATGGCTACTCACTCCAGTATTCTTGCTTAGAGAATTCCATGGACAGAGGAGCCTGGTGGGCTACAGTCCATGGGGTCGCAAAGAGTTGGACATGACTGAGCAACTAACACTTTCTCTTTTCATAGTATTCATTTCTGTTACAACAAATGCAATAGGTATAAAGTCATTCTTTAACAAATTCACAAGTCAAACTCCAGAACATAAAGCACAAAATTCAAAACTGAAACACAGTAAAAAAAAAAAAAAAAAAGAATTACAATTAATTCTAATGTAGTAATTTGTCTAAAATAATTATACATCACTATTGCCTGGCAAAGAAACTTGTTATAGCAATTTTGATGTTTATTTGTAACTATGTCTCATTCTGTAGAAATGATGGCTGAGCTAGACTACATTTTTTTGTAATGTTGTAGACCTTAAAGCATGTTTAATAAATTTTTTTCAGTATGATCATAAATCCTCCACTGGCACTGATGCTGACAGAGATAAACATAAACTGGGAGCCAGATATGAACCTAGAGCTGTGTGCAGTAAATCAATGCTGCGTGATGATATCCCATCACTAGGTTAGCATGCTCATCACTCAATTTCTGTTGTAAATTTTTAGGTATTTGTATTAATTCATTTCTACAGATTTCAAAGTAAATATGTCATCTAGAACAGAGGTCTGCTAACAATGGCTCCAGGGCCAAGTCTGACCCACCATCTGTTTTATACAGTTCATAAGTTAAGAATGGTTTTTGCATTTTTAAATGATTGGAAAAAATGTTAGCAGTATTGCATGACACCTCAAAGTTTTATAAAATTAAAATATCAGCGTCCACCAATAAAATTTTACTGGAACATAGTCTTGCTCATTTGCTTACGTATTGTCTATAGCAACTTTAATGGTTTTTCTAGTAGTCTTATACCCATGTGAGAACTGGACCATAAAGAAGGCTGAGCACCAAAGAACTGATGCCTTCCAACTGTGGTGTTGGAGAAGACTCTCGAGAGTCCCTTAGACTGCAAGGAGATAAGGAAATCAACCCTAAATATTCATTGGAAGGACTGATGTTGAAGCTGAAGCTCCAATATTTTGGCCACCTGATGCTGGGAAAGATTGAAGGCAGGAGGAGAAGGGGATGACAGAGGACAAGATGGTTGGATGGCATCACTGACTCAATGGACATAAGTTTGAGCAAATTCCGGGAGATGGCGAAAGACAGGGAAACCTGGTGTGCTGCAGTCCATGGGCTCACAAGGAGTCGGACACAACTTAGCGACTGAACAACAACAAATAGCAACTTTTACTCTGCAGCAGTAGAGGTGAGTAACTGAACAGAGACCAAATGGCCCATAAAGTCTAAAACGTTTACTCTCTAACCCTTCTGCAAACCCCTGAGCTAGGACTTGATGATGGCTATGATAAGAAAAGTCTTTTGATACTGAAAACATTTTAAAATGAGAAGCATAAGTTATTTTTATGTAGAACTAGCAATGGTTATGATATCATTATTACAAATTATTATTCTGCATTTTTATGATTTACTATATTCATATTGCATGTTATTATTCTTTATACATCTATACTATCAATATATCTATATGTTTACTTGTGTGTGTTTGCTCAGTTATGTCCAAATCTGTAGACCCTATGGCCTATAGCCCACCAAGCTCCTCTGAGCATGGGATTTCCCAGGCAAGAATACTGGAGTGGGTTGCCATGCCCTTCTCCAGGGGATTTTCCCCACTCAGGGATCAAAGATCCCCACACCACGTCTCTTCTATCTCCTACAACGTCAAGCAGGTTCTTTATCACTAATGGGAAGCACCTGGGAAGCACCATCTACATGTTTAGGTATCTTTAACATCATTGGCAATTTCTAAAAATGCACAACACACTTCTTCTAATTTAGTTTTTAATGACATGATGTTATCAACTTTCTTCCCAATCACATATTTGACAAAGGTTTTTAAGTTCTTTAAGTTTTAGTAAATATGTTTTAAATACAATTCACTGTTTGACTAAAGTAAAAAACTAGTTGGTTAGTTCTCGAAAGACAGAAAATTTATTGTTGTCAAAAAAAAATTTTTAACTGCACTGTTAACTATCAAATGTAAAGAATGTACAAATTAGGAGCTGAAGGCTCTTCTGTGTAATCTGTTATGTTTTCTATACATACTTATAGCCTTGGCCCCTCAAACTGTTTTTATGTTTATTAAGTGCTTTTTCAAGTGGTTTAGTCCACAAGAAGGGTACATTAAGTCTTCTTTATTTCATTTACATGGGAAATTCCAATCCAAAAGTTCACATGTGGAAATATATTCATTTCTATAATCCACACACCTAACAACAATTTCTCTTTACCTGGCCTACATTAGACATTTTATCTAAAATGATTAAATTATGTTTTATATTTGTTTTGATACAAACTATTCTGTTATAATTTTGGTTTTTTTCATTCCATCCCCTAAGAAGTATGTTATGTTGCCAATGTTTTTATTCTGTGCAAATGTCTTCCATTATATAAAATTCTGCTATAGTTTCTGCAAAATACAGCAAATTACCATTATCTCAATCATAGAATTTCTTGAAAAACCTTCTCAATGTTAAAACATAGCTTGGCCAAAAACTGAATCATGTATATTAAGAGGCCTCCATAGTATGCCAATATTTTTCTTTTTTTCAAATCATCTCTGGTAGCATTGACAGCTATACAATTTTTCTATATAAGATTTCAATTTTGAATACTTCCATTACTGTTGACGTGCATTTCATTTTTTTTCATGCTTAGTAAGAATATGTAATTAGAGCTGACAGTCATTGAGTACTTTCTCATTCATTAGTGGATTTTTTTCTGTCCCCAAAGTACTTAAAATATAGACCAAAAAATAGAATCTTTTGAGGTAAAACAACCATAATCTAATCAGTTTCAACATTTGGGACAATTTGTGAATAATCATATGTGAAATATTCTTGCCTACAGTTTCTTTGGGAATGTTATACTTTCCTACAAAAATTGGATACTTTTCCACAAAAATGGCATGTTCTCTTGTTTCATATTCAAATTAGATGGCCATGAACCTGGATGGCAAATAGAATGTTCAATTTAAAAGATTCTTCAGTGTTTTCTCCGCTTCAAGTTGTTCTTCAAATTCTTCTTTTAGAGTTGACGTTGAGCTGGAAGGTAAATTAACACACGACTCTGTTAATGACACATCCGTGCTGCATTCTGCTGAGTATTCTAGTTCTGAAATTCCTTTCTTTTTTGTTCTGTCATTCCACCTATTTCTCCAGAAAATTTATTTAACCAGCCAAAGTTTCTCTTTACTTTTTTTCTAACAATTTTCCAAATATATCTTTTCTCATACCAAAAATTTAAATCTTGTTTTCAATTTCTGAGGTAAAATAGCACCTTTTTCAAAAATTTGTAACGCTTGAAAATAATATTTTATGTCTCTAAATCTTAAGTAGTTGAACTTTTCAACCACATTTCCATAGTAACAACAAGAAAAAACTATAATATATTGTGCCACAATGTATAAGTTTACATATTATATATTGGGCTTCCCAGGTGGCTCAGTGGATAAGGAATTCACTTGATAATGCAGGAGGGTGGGGTTTGATCCCTGGTTTGGGAAGAACCCTGGAAGAGGAAATGGCAGCCCACTCCGGTATTCTTGCCCGAGAAATCCCATGGACTGAGCAGCCTGCTGGGCTACAGTCCATGGGGTCACAAAGCGTCAGACATGACTAAGAAATTGAGCACATATTATATATTATAGTATAATGTTGTTGTTCATTTGTTTAGTCATATCCAACTATTTGGGACCCCCCTGGATTGCAGCAAACCAGGCTTCCCTGTCATTCACTGTCTCTTGGAGTTTGCTCAAACTTGTGTCCGTTGAGTTGGTGATGCCATCCAACCGTCTCATCCTCTGTTGCCCTCTTCTCTTCCTGCCCTCAATCTTTCCCAGAATTGGATTTTTCCAATGAGTCAGCTCTTCGCATCAGGTGGCCAAAGTATTGGAGCTTCAGCGTCAGTCCTTTCAATGAATATTCAGGACTGATTTTCTTTAGGATTAACTGATTTGACTCTCCTCCAAGAAGAGTCTCTAGAGTCTTCTCTAACATCACAGTTCAAAAGCATCAATTCTTTGGTGCTCAGCCTTTTTAATAGTCCAACTCTCACATCCATACATGACTACTGGAAAAACCATAGCTTTGACTATATGGATGTTTAGCTGGCAAAGTGACTGACTTTTCATGCTTTTTAATATGCTGTCTAGGTCTGTCATAGCTTTTCTTCCAAGGAGCAAGCATCTTTTCATTTCATCGCTGCCGTCACTGTCTGCAGTGATTTTGAAGTCGAAGAAAATAAAATCCGTCACTGTTTGCATTGTTTCCTCATCTATTTGCCATGAAGTGATGGGACCAGATGCCATGATCTCAGTTTTTTGAATGCTGACTTTTAAGCCAACTTTTTCACTCTCCTCTTTCACCCTCATCAAGAGGCTGTTTAGTTCCTCTTTGCTTTCTGCCATTAAGGTGACATCATCTGCATATCTGAGGTTATTGATATTTCTCCCAGCAATCTTGATTCTAGCTTGTGATTCATCCAGCTCAGTATTTTGCATGATGTACTCTGCATAGAAGTTAAATAGGCAGGGTGACAATATACAGCTTTGATGTACTCTTTTCCCAATTTGAAACCAATCCGTTGTTCCATGTCCAGTTCTGCTGTTTTTTGACCTGTGTACAGGTTTTTCAGGAGGCGGGTCAGGTGGTCTGGTATTCCCATCTCTTTAAGAATTTTCCAGTTTGTTGTGATCCACACAAACAGCTAGAATGCAACTACTTAATGTTTAAGAAATGATTGATTTTGAATATGAAACAATAGTTGCTCAGCAGGAGCAAATAAACGATAATAAAATGTCTCTAAGAGCATAAATATAATTCATTTTTAAAAACATATTAAAACTTATGGTTACTGAAGGGAAGGGGGAGAGATAAGTTGGGTGATTGGAATTGACATAAACACACTACTATATATAAAACGGATAATTAGTAAACATCTACTGTACAACGAAGGGAACTCTACTCAATATTCTGTAATGATCTATAAGGGAAAAGAATCTAAAAAAGAGTGGAGGTATATAAACAAATATATATATATATATATACATATATATATATATACCTGAAACTAACACAATATTGTAAATTTACTATACTCCAAAAAAAATTTTTTTAAGTAAAATAAAAAAGCATCACCAAGGTAAGGTGAACTTTTCCTGCATGAGCAAATGACACCTATCAGGACTCTTTTCGAGTAAAAGTATGGTTCTTGGTGAATGTCATTAGTGGCCTTTGGAGGGAACTGTGGGAAAGTTTTACACTTACATTCCTGTTTTCCTTTAACAAAGCATCATAAATTGGAGGGGGTAACACATCAAGCTCATGGAGAATTCAGCACTGGATACCCATCCTAGTGGGAGAGGGAAGCAACATACATACACATTAATTCTCTGTTGCTAGAATGATAACGTACTATCAACTAGGTATAGAGAAAGTGCTCTGGGGAAATAAGAGAGGAAGAATTCACTAGGAAGGACGGTGAAATTCTCATTAATTGATTGACCAAATATTGATTGCAGATCTGACAAGCAAGAACTATTCTTAGCACTAAAGCAAACAAAATAACAAAAACACCTTTATGAGCTTCCCTCTGTGGAGGGAAGCAGATCATAGACAGATAAAACGTCTCTCAGGACTTCCTTGGTGGTCAGTGGCTAAGGCGCCACACCTCCAATGGAAGGGGCCCAGGTTCGATTCCTGGTCAGGGAACTGTAACTAAGACCCATAATAAAAAATTAAAATAAAAAAAAGTCTCTCAAACGTCAAAGTGCTCTGGAAAACAATGATGGCAGAGGACTGGAGTTATGTGGGAACAGAGCAATTTTAGATAGGGGAGTTGAGAAAGCCTCCATAGGAAGACTACATTTCAGTGTTGCCCTGAAGGAGGCCAGGGAGTAAGTCATGTGACACTGGTGAATATCATGTAGGTTGAGCCAACCACCTAGGAGAGAACAAGAATGGGTGAGATGGAGGGATTGCAAGTTCAGAGAACAGCATGAAGGCCAGTGTAGCTAGAGCAGGGAGGAAGCCAAGTTGTAGGAGACGTGGAGAGAGATCAAATGAAGGGCCGGATCATGGAGGACCTTGTAGACCACTGTGAGGGGGCCATCTCCCAGTGAAAAGGAAAACAGAGACAACTATGTCAAAACTCTGGACTGGAGACAGTAGTGGCTCAGACCAGAAGGGCAGCAGTGGAGATGGTCTGAGGTGCTCATACATGAATTTGTACATCTCTTAACAAACATTTCCTGAGTGCCTCCCACATAGCAAGTATTGTACCCAGCTCCAGAGTTTGGCTTGAATCCCTTGCATCAAGGCTCTGGACTCCCTTGACCAGTGACTCAAACTCTATTGCAACTGAGAGCTGCTGCTTCCAAAGTACTCCATGAATGCTCTGGGGTCAAGCTGACCTCCAGGATCCTGACTATGGCCCAAGCCAGACTGCCCCTTGCTGGATGTGGATGCGGTGACTTGCACTCACTCAAGCCCACCAGCAGCAACCTGCTTCATAGTCAGGGTTACTGTCCATAAAAGGCAGAGGTGGCAACTTTCATAGCACATAGGGAGGATGGCACCCATCTGGCAGAGACACCCAAGATCGCTGTCTGAAGAGAAGCACTGAAGATGAGAAGCACTGGAAAGGCAGACTTCATCCCAGAATGCCACCATATGACACTTGGACTTCATCCTCTAGGGCAGGGGTCCCCAGTGCCTGGGCCATGGACGGGTACCAGCCCATGGACTGTTAGGAATCAGGCTTCACAGCAGGAGGTGAGTGGTAGCAAGCAAATCTTCGTCTGTATTTACAGCCGGTCCCTATTTTTTGCATTTCTGCCTGAGCTCCTCCACCTCAAGTCGGATCAGTGGCACCATTACGATAAGCTGTATCATTATTTCATTATACATCACAATGTAATAATAATAAAATACACAATAACTGTAATGCACTTGAATCATCCTGAAACCATTCCACCACTGGGTCTGTAGAAAAACTGTCTTCCACGAAATCGGTTCCTGGTGCCAAAAAGGTTGGGGACCACTGCTCTAGGGCAAAGCCAGTGGACACATACCTTTTATTGCATGCTTTTCATAAATGCTGCAAACTGGATTATTGTTCAGCAAATGATTACCCTCTCCTCTCCTTCCAGGCAAGAATACATGAGCCTGTCCTTGCTAACATGGGGCTTAGACCTGTGCTTTGCTTTTATCAGTCAACTATGGGCAGAAGAAACAGCACTAGTCTCGGTTGAGGACTGAGGAGGCAGGGAGAGATTCTGTCAGGCTGTTTACAATTATGTGCTTTGCCACGAGAAGACTTTCCCTGACTAACTGATAGTCCTAGAATAAGGGGAGATATCTAGCAGCTTTAAATCCAACGCAGAAATCCAAACCAGCTCCTCAGACAAGTCACAACCAACCAGAGGCTCCCACAGCTAATCCCAGCCAACCTAGTAAGTAGTAAATGTTTATTAATGAAAACCACATAGATTGTGGGATTATTTGTACCACGGTATTATTGCAGCAAAAAATGATTCAATATAGTCAGAAAAACTTTTGAGCATACATTCCCCATACAGCTAGACTTATTTATTTGGAGGTACATACATGGACCACTACAAAATGTACATAAGATATAAATGTAAATTAAAGCTTTGAACAGTATAATCTGAAAAGAAATTAGGAAGTAAGTCCTAATAGCTTCTTTCTATCTCCCAATGGATCATCTTAAGCACTTCCTGGGATGATGAGTCCAAATTTGGAGACTAGACTGTGCTCTGGGCCACCAGATTTTGTTATTTCAACATACTAAAACCTTGTTTAACACTTACTTTATTCCATGGTCTAGGGATGGATGCAAAAAAACAAAAGAATAAGACAAGCTAAGTCACTGGTGTTGAAGAAGGTTTAAAACAAGAAAAGCATAAAAGATTTCAGAGACATTACTTTGGACATAGAATGAAGAATATATTAGAGAGAAAAGGAGAGCAATTTTAGTGGGGAGAGTTATAAAATTATGGAAATCAGCCAAGAAGGCAGCACTGGGTGCTGACAAGAATGAAAAGAAGAAAGGAGAGAGAGAAAAGACAAAAATCGGGAAATAGTTTGAAATGATCCTCAATTTCATAATGATTTACCTAACAAACTTTAGCTAATCTTCATACATACTCATGAAATAATAGTTTACATTTATACACTGTGATTAGTAAAATCTTCTCACATATTTAATTTTGTTCATTTTCATCCTCACAGTAACCCTATGAGATGGATATTAACATCTTATTTTGGTAAGTGAAGACCACTAAGGCTCAAATACTTCTTCCCTTACATCTCAAAGGATGCAGAAGAACCTGGAAACATTTCTCTCTTTGGGCCTGTAGTTAATTTTTGCAGTCAGATGTGAGAAGATCTTCCTTCACTTTGAAAGATGACAGCAATTCTATATGTTAATTTGTCTAATTAGCAAGCAGCTAAAACTGTGATCTTAGTGCAAATGAGGTGGCCGTGTGGTTTGGTGAGTTATACAGACAATATTATAGACGTTCTGTCATGTGGGTTGCAAAGCTTTCATCAGCTTAGGAAACATCCTGGTGAGTGTATCCAGAATGAACAGACTCTTAATAAGAACGAATGATGTAGATCTCCAGTTGCTTTATGAGATGTGGGACCCTTATCTACATTTTACAATGCATATACTCATATATCGGAGAAGGCAACGGCACCCCACTCCAGTACTCTTGCTTGGAAAATCCCAGGGACAGCGGAGCCTGGTGGGCTGCCGTCTATGGGGTCGCACAGAGTCAGACACGACTGAGGCGACTTAGCAGCAACAGCAGCATACTCATAAATAGACTTATGAAACTCAGATCTAGCAGAATGAATTGAAAGCTGGGAAAACTTTGATAAGAACAATGTATTAAAAAGGAAATGGATATGTGAAATCTAGAAAAATGGTATAGATGATCTTATTCACAAAGTTGAAATAGAGACACAGACATAGAGATAAAATATATGGATACCAAGAGGGGAAGGGAGGGTGAATTGGGAAACTGGGATTGACACATATACACCTTTGATACTATGTATAAAATAGAAA
Source organism: Giraffa tippelskirchi (assembly GCF_054371585.1). Lineage (NCBI taxonomy): Eukaryota > Metazoa > Chordata > Mammalia > Artiodactyla > Giraffidae > Giraffa > Giraffa tippelskirchi. The sequence continues at coordinate 57,046,742 of NC_137285.1, forward strand.
ACTGATGAAAACTGACTCTACAGCACAGGAGATTCTATCAATGCTCTGTGGCGACCTACACGGGAAGGAAATCCAAAAGAAAGGGCACGTATGTGTATGTATACCTGATTCACTTTGCTGAACAGCAGAAACTAACACAACATTGTAAAGCAAGTATACTCCAATTTAAAAAAAAAATAAGAAATGGGTTTAGAGAAGTATTGCATTCAAGATCAAGTGCCACAAATTATGAGAAGTGCAAACTTGAGTTGTTCACTTACATCTTAATTTCAAGGGGGTGGTTGGGAGGCTTAAATAGGGTAACAAATGGGAAAGTGCTTTGAAAACATATTTAGTTATCCAAGAAAGAGTTATTGCATTGGATATACAGATGTGAACAATACAAGCATTGTGTCTGCCCTCGTAGAGGTTATAATGTTAAAAGAGCTATTTATTGAGTAACTTTTATGTGCCCAGCAGTGAGATAGGCGCTGTGGATATATGGTGAGCAAACTCGTGCTGTTTAGGTGCTTAGTGTACAGAGGAGAATATAAAATACACAAGCCATACAAGTAAGTGTAAAACTGAAATAGAAAAAAGTACAAGAAGGAAAGAGGCACCCTCTGCTATTACAGGAATTTCACCTCAACAGAGAGATCACTTAAACTTAACTCTGAACAATGATTAGAAAAAAAACAATTAAGAGCACACATCAGCTGGTGCAACTTCCAGGGGGAAGTTCACATGTAAAGGGAGGGAGCTGGGACTATTTTATGAATGTGAAGAAGGTCAGTGTGGCTGGATTAAAAAATGAAAGGGGTCCCAAAGCAAGATAAAGTTAGAGCGATGTAGCATCCATCGCTGTATAGGCTATTTTAAGGAGTTTCTCACTTTATCCGAGGAGCCTAGGAACTCAATCACAGAGCTTTAAAGGCTAGTAATAGGTGTGAATAGTATGCTCATATTTGCCTTTTGTAAAGATCACAGGACTACAGTGTGCATATCTGACTGGAATACTCTGAAGCTAGAGTGACAGAAAAGATAGAAAAGTCCAGAGGCTAATGAGTGGGTTGAATGAGATACAATGGAATATTACTCAGCCATAAAAAAGAATGAAATAATGCCATCTAGAGCAACATAGATGAACCTAGAGATTATAATATTAGGTGGAGTAAGTCAAAGATAAGTATCATATAAATCTCTTATATGTGGAATCTTAAAAAAAATGAAACAAATGAATTATTTACAAAACAGACTCACAAACTTAGAAAACAATCTTATGGTTACCAAAGGGGATAACCAAGGTGTGTGCACTCTGTGCTTAGTTGCTCAGTCATGTCCAACTCTTTGCAACCCCATGGACGATAGCCTGCCAGGCTCCTCGGTCCATGGGGACTCTCCAAGAAAGAATACTGGAGTGGGCTGCCATGTCCACCTCCAGGGGAATCTTCCCAACCCAGGGATTGAACCCAGGTCTCCCTCATTGCAGGAGGATTCTTTACATTCTGAGCTACCAGGGAAGCCCAAGAATATTGGAGTGGGCAGCCTATCCCTTCTCCAGGGGATCTTCTCGGCCCAGGAATCAAACTGGGGTCTCCTGCATTGCAGGCAGATTCTTTACCAACTGAGTTACCAGGGAAGCCCCTAGCCAAGGTGGGGGGCTGATAAATTAGGAGTTTGGGATTAGCATACACATACACTATATACAAAATAGGTAAACAACAGGACCTATTGTATAACACAGGAAACTATATTGAATATCTTATAATAACCTAGAATGGAAAAGAATCTGCAAATATATACGTATAACTGAATCACTTTGCTGTATACTTGAAGTTTTTCAGCACAACACTGTAAATCAACTATACCTCAATTTAAAAAAAAAAAAAGAGTAATGGCACTCTGGATTAGTCGTAGTAGTAGAGAAGAAATAGTAACATAGAAAAAGAAAACATCAGAGAGAGAAAAGCCATCTTTCCCTACCAAAAATAAAATTATGGCTGCCTTTTTTCTAGTGGTTTCTATTTACCAGCCACTATACACATGCATAACCTACTTTAAACTGAAAAAACCCCTCAGGTTGGTATTACTGCCATTTCATCAATGTCAAAACAGGGGCTTCTCAGGAACTATACTCAGCATTTTGTAATAACGTGTAAGGAAAATAATATGGAAAAAAGATATTTATGGATGTATAACTGAATTACTTTGGTGTACACCTGAAACTAACACAACACTGTAAATCAACTATTTGTTGTTGCTGTTGTTCAGTCACTAAGTCATGTTCGACTCTGCAACCCCAAGGACTGTAGCACATCAGGCTTCTTTGCCCTTCAACTATACTCCAATTTTTAAGAATGATAAAAAAAAATTAATTTTAAAAAGCAGGAATGTCTCAGCAAGTATAACGAACTTGTCTGAAAACAGTTCAGTTCAGTTCAGTTCAGTCGCTTAGTCATGTCCGACTCTTTGCGACCCCAGGAATCGCAGCACACCAGGCCTCCCTGTCCATCACCAACTCCCAGAGTTTACCCAAACCCACGTCCATCGAGTCTGTGATGCCATCCAACCATCTCATCCTCTGTCGTCCGCTTCTCCTCCTGCCCCCAATCCTTCCCAGTATTAGGGTCTTTTCCAATGAGTCAACTCTTACAAGGCCTACGTATTTGCCACCACTCTGTGCTATCCTACCATATGGAATTCACCTAAACTTCTCATGGTTGGAACACAGCCATCAAACAATGTGCCGTATTGGACTGTAATTCTGAGAGCCCTTTGCCCACCCAATGTGAAGCAATGCTTCATGAAGGAAGTGATCTTGGAGGTGGATTTTGTCATCAAGTTTGTTACTATAAATAAATATTTGTTGACCAAGCTACTGGAATATGAAATGGAACAAGTAAAAGGGTATTGAGGAAAGACTACTTTGGATTGTTTCAAAGTTGAAAATACATCCTTTTATTAAACCCCAGACTCCCAGTATTTTTCATGAATAATCAACAATAAAGAAAAGAGATGAGTGTAGAGCTACTCTGAGGAAAATGAAGGTCAAACTTGACGTCACACTCACAGGTTCCTCTCCAAGTGTTGTGGTCAAAACAATTCTAGAGACTTCCTGGAGGTTGAGCGGTTGAGACTCCAAGCTTCCAGTGCAGGGGGCATGGGTTCAATTCCTGGCCAAGGAACTAAGGTTCCACAAGCCACATGGTGCAGCAAAAAAAAATTTTTTTTTAAAGATTCTGTACAAAAAGGAGATACTTCCTCTATCCCCAGAAGATGATCGCTGAGCAGCCTTGAACTTGTGCTGTTAACTGAACACCCAGGAGAGAGGACGACCTCAGCTCCTCCTCTGAACTCCCCTGCACATGAGGAGCCAGAACCTGACTTCACGGGACAAGCCCACACTTGAACTTTCTTGGGCTTTTGTCCATGTTTCACCAGCATCAACGTTCAATGGCAATTTCATCAGAAGAACATGAATCACACACGTTGAGTTATAGATTCTCCAACATTCTTGAGCAAGATGTGTTAAGCCAGAGAGGGAGGTGGAAGAGGGGTTCAGGATGGGGAACACATGTACACCCATGGCTGATTCACATCAATGTATGGCAAAACCCACCACAATATTGTAAAGTAATTAGCCTCCAATTAAAATAAATAAGTTAAAAAAAAAAAAAAGATGTGCTGAGCCTTATGTTACAGTCGGCCCATGTGGACTTGGCCAAAGGCACACTTCAAGTTCAAGGGAGCTAAAGAAGTACCACCCTGTAGCTTCTGAGTTGTCTACATGGTGATTCATGAAGTGTTAAAATACTTGTATTCTTCACTTTTTTTTATGCTCTTCAGGCTTTGTCCATCTGAAGCATAAATAACTGGGCTTTTCTTAAATCAACTCAATGTGAGAAAAATAACCTGATTCTTTCCCCTTGAATGAAAGAAACCATGAAGGGAGCAGATTTTTCAGTCTACAACTGTGTGTGTTGATGCTATATTGGCAAAAACACAAAGGAGTATGGGTGTGTGTTCTACATCAAATGGAGCACAACCTCCAAGACCCTGTGTGATAAAGTCACACCACCTTTGGGCTCCCCTCAGCACTCTTCTGACAGTCTTCTCCATGCACACCAGCCTTCTTTCTGTTCCTCAGATAAACTGAGCTTGTTCCTATTGCAGCCACTGTACTTTGCGGCTACCTCTGCCCAGAACACCCTGCTCCCAGGATGTTCAATTTGCTTCAACTTGTCATTTATGACTCAACTGATACATCACCTCCTCAAAGACACTTTCCCAGGCCTCTCTCCTAAATGGTATATTCCCTTCATAACCATCAATCCCTTTCTCTTCACAGCTGTGTTTTTTTCATGGCACTTTTCCCTATTGGAAATATCTTGTTCATTTGTTTGTTTAGTTGTTTTTGTCTCTGTCTCCTGTCTAATATAGGAACCCCAAGAGCAGGGACCTTGTTTGTCTTGTCCACCAACATATCTGCAGAGAATTGAATATCTCCCTACCGCACTGCTGCTGCTGCTGCTGCTGCTGCTAAGTCGCTTCAGTCGTGTCCGACTCTTCACGACCCCATGGACTGCAGCCCACCAGGCTCCTCCATCCATGGGATTTTCCAGGCAAGAGTACTGGAGTGGGTTGCCAGTTCTCAATAAATACTTGCTGTTTGAATGAATCAATGAACAAATAACTATATGAAGGAAGGTAGGAAGGAATGGTTTCTAGGAAAGTTGTAGCGAAGTCCCTGATTCTAAACATGTCCAGGACTGATGGTAAACCAGCAGTCCTCTACAGCAGAGGTGAATAACTCTGGGAACAGGTTTCTATTCTTGATATCCATCCTTATGTTTAGCCAAACTCCAACTAATGAAAAAAGGAGAAAATTCTTCTTTATATTGCCACATGCACGTTTCCCTCTTTGTGCCAAGAGACGATATTCCTGAACAGAAGCCAACAAATAGAAATACATAATACAGAAACAACAAACTTTTTTCCCTCCACAATTAAAGGGATTTCTACATAAAAAAGCAATTCTTAGTTTTCTCAATTTAATGTATTCCAAAGACTATTTTTGTAGTTCACTATGCATAAATATTGAATGTATACACTTTACACTCTTTGGTTCTACTTAATCTTGATTAATTCCTGAAAATTTCCATTGCATTTTCTCTCTCTCCTCTCTCTCTCAATATATGCCTAACTTTAAAATACAGATAAGAATTTGTGGGACACAGAATGGGTATATCATGAATCACGGCCCCAACCGGAAAGACAAAGAAAACAAGCATGTTATATAACAAAATGTTTGAACTAGAAACATATCTCTTTGTTTCAAAGAAAAGCCACTCATAATGACTGCCTGACTTTTTAATTTATAGAGGCAAAAGTATTTTTATTCTATGGAATACCACATATAAAAATGCAATAATCCAAAACATCTTCTGTCCTATTTTAAGCTAAAAGTCATTCTTGTTGAAAAATCAGTACCATTCAAGATGTTGTGTTCATATATATAATACATGTTACTAATTTATGAAGAGGGAAATTTAAATATTTGCTATTTATCTAAAATGCCTGGGCTTCCCTGGTGGCTCAGTGGTAAAGAATGTGCCTGTCCATGCAGGAGACACAGGTTTGATCCCTGATACAGGAGTATCCCAAATGCCATGGAGCAACTAAGCCCATGTGCTACAACTATGGAGCCTGTGCTCTACAGCCCGGGAGCACCAACTCCTGAAGCCTCCGCTCCCTAGAGCCCGTGCTCCACAAGAGAAGCCACTGCAATCAGAGAGCAGCCCTCACCTGCCACAACTACAGCAAAGCTCGCATGGCAATGAAGACCCAGCACGGGCACAAATAAGTAAATAAATTATACTAAAAGAAAATGCCTATTCACATACGATAAAAGTAATCACCTAAACATTTAAATTTCCCTTTATTTAGAATTTAAAACATTCAGAAATTAATGACTGGCATTTAACAAACAGTAATAACAGTGATAAAATAAATAAGAGAAGTAGTTTCTACTGACGTAAATGTCTTCACATTGGAAATTTGACAAATTGCCTCATGGAAAAAATTTAGTTGGTAAACAGATTTTTTTAAAAAATTATATTATGGGTAAGGAGTCAATATTTTCATTAACTAGCATTTTTCCTCCAAGGAATGCATTTCTCCATGCCTTCCCATTTATAGGCCAAATCCTTAACCTACCTCTGAGTTTACATTCAGATAAATGAGGTAATTTGTTGACTCAAATTGATCTTCCAATACCCTTAATCACTGGCAGGCAAACTGACCCTCTCAACCTAATCTCAAAAGTCCATGGCTAGTTTCTGTTACTTGAAAAATTGTACTGCATGGGTGGAAAACCTAAACAGGCATTTCTCCAAAGAAGATATACAGATGGTCAAAGGCACATGAAAAGATGCTCAGCATCACTAATGATTAAAGAATGCAAATCAGAACTCTAATGAGATATCACCTCACATCAGTCCGAGTAGCTCTCATCAAAGAATCTACAGAAAATAAACACTGGAGAGGGCATGGGGAAAAGAGAATGCTCCTACCCTGTTTGTGGGAATGTAAATCGGTGCAGCCACTATGGAAAGTGAAAGTCCCTTAAACAACTAAAAATAGGGCTACCCAATGATCCAGCAATTTTACTCCTGGAAATATATCCAGAAAAGACGAAAACTCTGATTCAAAAAGATTCGCGCACCCCAATACTCATAGCAGCACTATTTACAAGAGCCAAGACATGGGAGCAACCTGAGAGTCCATCAACAAATGGATAAAGTAGGTGTGGGTAGCTGCATACAGTTCATTACATGTGTACTCATATACAGTGAAATATGCATGTGCTTACTCAGTCATAAAAAGGTGAAATAATGTCATTTGCAACAACAGGAATGGACCCAGAGATCATCATACTAAGTGAAGTAAGTCAGACAGACACTGTATGATATTACTTACATATGAAATCTAAAAATGTAATACAAATGAACTTTTTACAAAACAGAAACAGACCTACAGACATAGAAAATAAACTTAAGGTTACTGAAGGGAAAAGGTGAGGGAGGGATAAATTAGGAGTATGAGATTAACAGATACACACTACTATATATAAAATAAACAAGGATTTACCGCACAGCACAGGGAAGTATATTCAGTATCTTGTAATAACCTATAAGGGAAAAGAATTTGAGAAAGACTATATATGTAAGTACATATACCTACATATATAGTATGAATATACATGTGTATATATTATACATACATGTATGTGTGTGTATACACACATGTATACATATATATATATCCCAGGTGTATAGATATATATATACATATATATATATCTCACAGGTGGCTCAGTGGTAAAGAATCTGCCTGCCAATGCAGGAGACACGGGAAATGAGGGTTTGATCCTTAGATTGAGAAGATTCCCTGGAGGAAGAAAAGGCAACCCACTCCAGCACTTGTGCCTGAAAAATCCCATGGACAGAGGAGCCTAGAAGGCTACAGTCCATGGGGTTGCAAAGAGTCAGGCATGATCAAATAACTGAGCAGAATATGTATGTTGTTTAGTCACTAAGTCATGTCCAACTCTTATGACCCCATCAGGTTCCTCTCTCCAAGGGATTTCCCAGGCAAGAATACTGGAGTGGGTTGCCATTTCCTTCTCCCGAGGTTCTTATCAACCAAGGAATCAAATCCATGTCTCCTGCACTGGCAGGCACCTTTACCACTGAGCCACAAGGGTAGACAACATGTGTGTATATGTGTGTGTATATATACACATATACATATACATATGTACATATATATATATATATATATATATACATACACCGATCATTTTGCTGTACAGCCAAAACTAACACAATATTGTAAATCAACTATACTTCAATTTTTTTAGTTGTATTACAAAATGACAGGATGACCGTTACTTTCAACAGTGAAACCGCAGGTGCCTATTTTTCCTCAAAGTTGCAACCAACATCCACACATCTAAGACTGAGTAGATCATTACCATATTAGTCTAACACCGTGGTAAATGGAGATTACTTTGGCCATAGTGAAATTTCCACCACCATGTAAGTCCATAATGCCTTCTCTTTCACACAGAATAGAAAAGAATTAATTTGATAAATGTTTGTCTAAGATATTAAATGGAGTAAGACATTAAACAGGAACACCATACAATCAAAAACCTTGGAACTGCTTTTGACTCTAGTCTAGAGAGACTTTCTAAGATAGTAACTTCATGGTTGCTTAGCCTCTAAAGAGAGCAAACAATTCCTCTCCAAATAGAATCAACTTTTTTGTATAATTTCAATTTCATTGACGTTAATATTAATCTGGAAATTCTTGGCTATCACTTTAATTAACATTAAAGTGTTAATTAAAATACATTAACATATTTCAAGTGACTGATTTTTCTTTTTTTGCCAATAAAACTTTGTTAGCTCTTTGTTAATGTCATGACTCAGCATTTACTATAGGTTTTTACCTGGAGGAAGAGAACATGTTTAAAAACAGCTACAGAATTAAACCACAATAAATAAATGTCCAAGTAAAAAGGCTTGGTTTGGCCTGGCCACACATCACACAGCATGCGGGATCTTAGTTCCCTGACCAGAGGTCGAACCTCGGGCCCCCGAGTTTTTCATCATGTATATTTTTAAATTCTTTTAAAAGGGAAAGCACAGGTCTAAAGCTAAAGTGTATACAGCTTACGGGGTTGACATCCAAAATCTTTTCCATACATTATGAAAGTGCATTCTTTGGAATTTAATCCAAGTTCACTTAATTTAGTATTCAAAAAAGAAGAGAGTAACTGACAGCTGCTTTTCCTCACTAACAAGTCAACTTTATCATTAGTCATCACAAAAATGCCATTATTTATATCCCATTATTTATGTGGTTTTACATGACACACTGGTTTAGAAGGGGTGGATATTTGATGAATATTTGTTTTCATCTTTGGACTACTGTGAATAATGCTTCTGTGAATGTTAACATACAAATATTTGTTTAACTGTTTTTACTTCTTTTGGATACATAACTAGTAGTAGAGTTGTTGGGTCATACAGTTATTTTCTGTTGAATCTTTTTAGAAACGGCCAAACTATTTCCCACGGCAGTGGAACCACTTTGCATTCTCACCAGCAAAAGTTAAGAGGGTTTCAACTTTCCCACATCCTCGCCAACACTTGTTATTTTTCATCTTCCTTTTCGTTTCTGTTTTTAATTATAGCTATACAAGTGGATGCGAAGCCATATCTCGTTGTGGATGTTCCATTGTTTTGGTATAAAGCTTGTGTGTGTGTGTGTTTTTTTTCACTCAGTCGTGTCCAACTCTTTGTAACCCAGTGGAATGTAGCCTGCCAGGCTCCTATGTCCATGGGACTTCCCGGGCAAGAATACTGGAGTGGGTTATCATCTCCTTCTCCAGGGAATCTTCCCAACCTAGGGATCGAAACTGCATCTGTTACATTGCAGGCAGATTCCTTACCACTGAGTCACCCAGGAATTCATATTGTCTGAAATATTAAGACTGAATGATACTTTATTCTATGTATATATCGTATTTTAAAATTCATTTATTTCTTAATTTGGCTGTGCTGGGTCTTCATTGCTGCACAGGCTTTTCTCTAGTTGCAGCGTGCAGGCTTCTCATCACAGTGGCTTTTCTTGTTGTGGGCCACAACTCCATGAGGTAGGTACTACTATTTGCCCCAGTTTATAGATGAAGCAACTGGGGCATTAAGATCCCAAGTGACTTGTCCAAGCTCTGTAACCAGTAAATCCTGAAGCTGTGACTGAAACCCAGCCAGTCTGACAGTAGAGTTTATTTTATTCTTATGTTGCCAGCTGTGCCCAAAAGTAGTGGAAGCCCCGAGGCCTTATAGACAGATATAAAGTTGGTGAAGGTAACTTAATTACAATATAGAATTCAAATTCAGGCACTCATGCTGTGTTTAAAATATAAATGTGTGATTAGGCTTTTAGGTCTTTGTTTTTAAAGGACTGTTGTGAAGTGAATTTATTCACAAAACAGAAACAGACTCACAGACTTAGAAATAACTTATGGCTACAGTGGGTGGGGGGAAGATTGGGGAGAAGGGATAGTTTGGAAGTTTGGGATCAATATGTATACACTGCTATATTTAAAATGGATTACTAACAAAGACCTCCTGTGTAGCACAAGGAACTCTGCTCAATGCTACATGGCAACCTAGATGGGAGGGGGATTTGGGGGAGAACGGATACATGTATATGTATGGCTGAGTCCCTTTGCTGTCCACTTGAAACTATCACGACACTGTTCATTGGCTCTACTCCAATATAAAATTAAAAGTTTTGTGTGGGTGTTTTTTTTTAATGACTGTCATTATATGTGACCCTGAATGCACTTCCACTCTTAGTAAGGGTCAAACACCCTTCATCCCTGCTGGGTGGGTAATGCGTGCTGAGTCGTGTCCAATTCTTTGCGACCCCATGGACTGTAGCCCACCAAACTCCTCTGTCCACAGGATTTCCCAGGCAAAGAATACTGGAGTGGGTTGCCATTTCCTTCTCCAGGAGATCTTGACCCAGGGATCAAACCTGTATCTCCTGCATTGGCAGGCAGACTCTTAACCGCTGAGCCACCTGGGCAGCCCCAGATGGGTCATGAGGGAACCTGATGGTCAGGCCCTAGGCAGCCCAAGTGCTTTCTGCTACCTGTAATGCTGCTACCTCCTACCTGTAGGAGGCACCATTCCACTCCACCACCCAGCAAGGACTCAGCTCTGACACTCGGAATGTCTCCATCAACCTCGCCTCCTCTGCCCCATGAACAGAGGCAAAATCTGAGCAGGGCAGTAAGAAACTATAACCTTTAGCTTTCCTAGTTAGACCTTCTCCATATTCCCCCAGGCCTCCGAACACTGGAAGCAAATTCCATGTCTCTGTGCAGAGGGGAAAAGAGTCCATTTCTCCTCTGCCTTTGGAACTTGATACTCAGTACCTCATCAGCAGTTCCCAATTCAGCTCCAAACTGACAGAAAGAACCTTCTCTCCTTGACCTCATAGCACATGTAGGATTTCAGGTAAAAAGAAATTTCAGGTGTTCTTTTCAAACACCTCCTCATTCTACCCAAACCACAGCAATCAGTCTTCAATTGGTTAAGAAAAACTAGTTTTTAAAAAAATGTTAAGAGTTACTTAGTAACAAAAATCATGAATCGCTGCTAAGGATGTGATCAAGAAATACCACAATATGACAAAGAGTGACCCAGAAAGTTATATAATGTTCTAGAATCCCCCAGAGGGTCCAGAGAGCTCTGCAACCTTTGCCCTCCTCATGCTGATCATTCCAGTCCAAATGACCAGTGTCCGGGCGGTGTTCGTGGTGTGTGGCCATCCCATCAGACAAGAGAGAGCAGGCTCTGAAAGCAGCATTGACAGGTATACACACTGCCTTGTGTAAAGCAGAGCAGTGGGAAGCTGCCGTACAGCATAGGGAGCTCCGCTGGGTGCTCTGTGATGACCTAAAGGGGGGGGGGATGTGGGCAGTGGGAGGGAGGCTCACAAGGGAGAGGATATATGTATGCATATAGCCGGCTCACTGTATTATCCAGCAGAAACTAACACAACATTGTAAAGCAATCATATTCCAATAAAATTTTTTTTAAAAAAAGAGCAGTCTTGCCCTTCTGGCCCATCACCACCCAGAAACAAAGGACCATCCAGTGAGCATCTATGTGCCAGGCACTTTATCAGACATTTTACAGACATACCAGTAGCAACTGGATTTGAGGAGGGCAGGGGAGTCAGGGAGACCAAGGTGTGACACTCAACTTCAACTCTCTTCACCTGAGCAACTCCAGGCAAGGTCCCTAACTACTCTGCATCTCACTTTGTACTCTGGTCACTCAGTCGTGTCCAGTTCTTTGCGACCCCATGGACTGTAGCCCACCAGGCTCCTCTGTCCCTGGGATTTTCCAGGCAAGAATAACGGAGTGGGTTGCCATGCCCTCTTCCAGGCAATCTTCCCAACCCAGGAGTCAAGCCCAGGTCTCCCACCTTGCAGGCAGATTCTTCACCATCTGAGCCACCAGGGAAGCTGCATCTCACTTTGCATATCTGTAAAATGCAATGGCTCATGCCTCCTAAAGACCGTGATGAGGACTGCAGTACACATCATTGTCCAGGATTCTGCACATAGCCTGGAACAGTGGGATGGCTCAGTGAGCATTCGCTATGAATAGCAGCACTGTCATTATTATTGTTCCATTAGTTCACATTCTCTTCCTAAGCAAAGTCAGAGAAAGCTCAGAATGGGAAGAACTCTAAGATCTAAGTTAGCTCTTCCCAGTTAGTCCCAAGAGACTCTCTGGAATGTAAAGTGCTCCTTTCTCTTAGATGTCCCTGCCATTAGGAAGCATCAGAGCAGGCACCAGGATGCAATGCATTGCTCTCAACCTTAATAAAGTCTATTCCATTGCTGCCAAAATCATGAGTCCTTACAGTTCTTTCTAAACGGGCTTATGAAGACAAGGTTCTACCCCAAACGTGGATTTATGCCCCTCACAGCAACAAAAAATGCCATTTCAATTGTTGTCACAGGTCAGGGGTGGAACTAAAATGAAAGACCAGCACCTCACTGCGAGATAAATCGACTCCTTCCTGTTAAGTGTTTCCATCTCTAGTGAATGGATGAAAAGTCTTCTTTAAAATATCTCATGCAAGATGGGTCTGTTGAAAACTTTTGCCCATTTTTAGAACAAAATTGGAATTGGCCTTTTATGGTGATTCAAAAGCAGGCCGATAGTATCTGCAATTATTTGCTTCTTTGCATTTATGGAATTGCTCTTCCCCCCAAAGCAGGTGGCCTGAAGCAAACTGTGCCAGCTGCTTCCAGAATGATCATGTTTGTACATTCACTTCCCACACACACACTCGAAAAAAACCCGACAGGAACTAAACAGAAACAGGCCCACGGGAAAAACAGGTTGCTGACGCATGCACCTCCTCGGCCCACGGTCGGCCAGACTTCTGTCCTCCCTTTTCGCTCTTGGACACTTTTTTAGCTCTAGTCTTACTTGATTCTTTGAATACTTTCTGAAGCACTTACACTGTTGTGTAATGGAAACTCTACAGCTTTCTGGCAAGTGCCTCATCCCAGTCCTAGTGACATCCTGCTCCCCAGGCTCCCCTAGCATCTTTCTGCTTCTCTGTCTCCTCCTTTCTGGGTGCATCTTCTTGGCTTCCCTACTCATACTGTCGTGTCTCCTGAGATGCCCACCTCTGTGCCCCCCTCTTCTCAGTAAGTGGGTATGAGTCGTGTTGTGTGTGTGTGCGCACACTCAGTCATGTCCAACTCTTTGCAACCCCATGGACTGTAGTCCACCAGGCTCCTCTGTCCATGAGATTCTCCACACAAGAATACTGGAGTGGGTTGCCCATTTCCTGCTCCAGGGGACCTTCCCGGCCCAGGGATCAAATGTGCGTCTCCTGCATCTCCTGCCACGTAGATTCTTTACCACTGTGCCACCTGGGAAGCCTTGTGGTACATATAATTACAGGACACATATAGCCTACTACTGGGAGGAATGGCATCTGAGTAACACATTTGATACAGAGAGAACTCTAAAACTACAATCTTCCTTTTTTTAAAATAAAGTAGGGCTCATGTATTTTTCAAAGGTACTTGTATGTCTCCAATAAAGTAGCTTAAGGTAAAGCCTCTAGATCATGTGCTGTTTACAAGAAGGTTGGGACACAGGCATGCTAGACATAGCTAGGGGGAAAATTAAATTGCTATAACCATCTTGAAAGCCATTTAGCAATAATTATCAAAAAGCCATTACAGGGACTTCCCTGGCGGACGAGTGGTTGGGACTTCACCTTCCAATGTGGGGAGTGTGGGCTGGATACCTGGTCTGGGAGCTGGGATCCTACGTGGCTCGGGGCCAAAAGACTCAAGCATAAAACAGAGGCAGTGTTGTAACAGGTTCAATAAAGGCTTTAAAAAAATGGTCCACATCAAAAATAAATCTTAAAAAGAAATGTTGTTACAATGTCTGTACACTTTGATGCAACAATTCTATTTCCACATAATAATTAGAAATATGTACTAATATTCATCTTAAACAAAGCTCGATTTGAAATAGCTTGAAATGTGAAAGTAATCTAAATAGTTCGATAAACTATGGCATATCCACATAATGACACCATAAAATCTCCCAAATATTGGAAATTCCCTGATGGTCCGGTGGTTAGAATGCTGCGCTTTCACTGCAGGGGACCCAGTTTAACCCCCAATGGAGGAATTAAGATTCCGAAAGTGGTGGAGAGCCAAAAAACAAATAAATAAATAAAATCTCCAAAATACATTCTTACACAAAAAAGTTAAAAATAACAAGTAGAGTAAGACCCCAGTTCTTAATATATGTATATATATTTGAACAGACATACAGAAAACAAGAGAGGGAATGCGGAATGCGGTCACACCCAGTACTGATAAAGAATCTTTCTTGGTATAAGAAAAATGCATGACTTGTATTTTAGTCTTAGGGCTTTTCAATATTTTTGAAATACACTGAAACACCGTGGATTACTATTATAATAATAAGAAATAAACTTTTTAGGAAAAAGTTTAAAAACTTCTGAGAAAAGAGAGAGGTCATATAAATAAAGATAATATAGTAACTATTCTCCTAGAACTTGTAACTCCAGTAAGTTATATGTTACATGTAAGAAAATTATAAAGGAACTTCCCAAGTGGCTCAGCAGTAAAGAATCCACCTGCCAGTACAGGAGACACAGGTTCAAGCTCTGAGTCGGGAAGATCCCCTGGAGAAGAAAAGGGCAGCCCACTCCAGTATTCCTGCTAGAGAATTCCACAGACAGAGGAGTCTGGTGGGCTACAGTCTATGGGGTCATAAAAGTGTCAGACATGACTTACTGACTAGAACAACAACAAAGAACGTTATAAGAAGTTACAGATAAGAAAAGTTCATGCACCGAGACTATTTGAAATAGAATATATATTTCAGAAGAGATGTATTTGACCGCTTGAGGCTGGTCTAGGGATAAACATCTAAGGGGAGATGTCTCACCACAGCTCTAAGTAGGGAAGAGAGCAGCACCTGACTGACTTCAGAATTTGTCTAGAATTCGCTCAACTTTCTGCAGTGAAGTGAGATACAAAGTGTAAAGATGGAAACGCTGCCTTTGAGTTAGAGTAACATTGTTCACCGCCTACCCACCCCACTGACTAGCTGGCTAGGTTTATAGAAATGACTCAGCAACCTTAAACCTTAGAGACTTTTTTAATTAGTGAACTAAAGATAACTCCTACTTCACACAATCTAAATGAAGAAATCAGTGGATTCTTATTGTCCACAATTCCCTGTTTGTGAATTTCCTTACCAGCTACAATTTATTTGGAACCTCAAAACAATACTCACATGACTTTCCTGATCATTTGTGAATATGCCCTAAGCAGGAAACATTTTGAGGTACAAACCGCACATTCAGGCTAAGGTGGAATAAGTAACTAAGACTGTGAACAAATGTCCTTTCCATGGTCTATTTAAGGCCATGTTTTTCATGTGCTTGTGCTCCTTGTTAGTAATTTCACCATTTAAACTGGCCACCTAGAATGGAAATTGAAGAACAGCCACTATGGAGAACAATACAGAGGCTTCTTCAAAAACTAAAAATACAGTTGCCAAAGGATCCAGCTACTGGGTTTATATCCCAAAAAGATGAACACACTAATTCAAAATGATACATTTTGAACGTATCAGTGGAAAAACTGTGACCCAATGTTCACAGCAACACTATTAACAATATTAACTGTTAACAATAACCAAGACATCAAAGCCACCTAAGTGTCCATCAAAAGATGAATGGATAAGATTCTATACATAGTGGAATATTGCTCAGCCATAAAAAAGAACAAACTATTGCCATTTGCAGCCACAGGGATGAACCTAGAGATTATTATACTAAGTGAAGACAGATTGAGAAAGACAAATATCATATGATATCATTTACCTGTGGAATCTAAAAAAAAAACAAATCAACTTATTTAGAGAGTCACAGATATAGAAAACAAACTTATGGTTACCAAAGGAGAAAGGGGGAGGAATAAATTAGGAGCATGAAATTAACCGATACAAACTACTGTTTATAATATAAATAAGCATTCACTGTACAGCACGAGGAACTGTATTCAATATCTTGTAATCACCTGAAAAAGATCTAAAGCTGTACACCCAAACCTAACACAATATTGTACATCAGCTATAGTTAAATAAAATACACAATATTTTACGTCAGCTATAGTTAAATAAAAATAATGAATTAATTAAATTAAATGGCCAGCTAGTGTAGTGCTGAGGTGTCACCTAGTGTCTATAAGTGCAAGAAGGCTATGATGTGCCTTAAGGGGAAAATACATGTGTTAGATAAGCTTCATGGAGACATGAATTACAGTGCTCCTGGCTGTGAATGTTAATGCCTCAACAATATATGTTAAATAAGGTGTTTTTAAACAGAAATGCATATAAAACAAGATGACATGTATTGACTAACTGACCAAAACCTGCATGACCAGAGGCTTCCAGGAACCTAACCTTGTATCTCCCCTAGAAGCAGTGCTGTTGTTAATGTGTTAGTCACTCAGTCCTTCTTGCAACTTCATGGACTGTAGCCTGCCAGACTCCTCTGTCCATTGAATTTTCCAGGCAAGAATAGTGGAGTGAGTTGCCATTTCCTTCTCCAGGGGATCTTCCCAACCCAGGGGTCAAACCCACATCTCCTGCATTACAGGCAGATTCTTTACTGTCTGAGCCACTCTACATGTGTCAATCAGTTGACAAGAAAATGTATGACCAGAGGCTCCTAGGAACCTAACCTTGTAGTCCCCCTGGGAGCAATGCTGTGGTATTTGCGAATTTACTGTTCACAGCAACCTTACGAAGACCATAGCTACCATGAATAATGAGAACCAACTGAAGACAGGATTCACTCATGCTGTCTCCAAATATCATATTAAATGCATCACAAGCTAGACGTAACACAGTATCTAGGTGAAGAAAAATGGGTAATAAATATCTGTTGAATAAACTCAATGTTGCCTTAAGTAGAAATAACAGATGTCATAATACACCTGTTTTTAATCCAACATTTACGTACACTTTCTGATAAACCTCAAGCATAATAACTTTATAAACTTCCTTTTCCTGGGCTATCTTTGTTTGCAATGGCAATTAAACCTCCATTTCTTACAAGCCAACCCAACACTTTGATAACCAAATATTCTCACAGAGGAGAACATCCAAAACAGCTTCACAATTACCTCCTGGCCTAAAGGTAATTGCTGATTCTCCTTAAGGAGAGCTTTCTATTCACTTAAGTTATTTTTTTCAAGGGGCATTTAGTTTTTCTTCAGCCCAATCTATTCTTCCCCTGCAGGGGGATACAATTACAATGTACTTTTCATTCACTGATGGAGGTACAATGATTCTACAACATTCAATATCAGTATTTCCGGGAAAAAAAAAAAAAAAACGGAAGAAGGAAAGAAACTGTTTAAAGAGAAAAGGAAATATCCATAATCTCAATCTAACCATGAAGAAACATCAGAAAAATTCAAACTGCGGCACGTTCTACAAAATACCAGTACCCTTGAAAAGTTTCAAGGTGACAAAGGACAGAGGAGTTGCCACAGACTTGAGAACACTAAAGAGGAAGGACATGTCAGTGTAATGTATGATCCTGGGTTGGGTCTGAAAACAGAAAAAGACAGCAGTGGAAAACTGAAGGAATATGAATAAAGTCTTTAGCTTAGTTAAGAATATTGTATCAATGTCATTTCTCAGCTTTGCCAGTTGTATCTCAGTTATGTTTAGTCTTAACATTATGGGAAATCAGGTGAAAACTAAGAAATCTCTGTAATCACTCTGCAATTCATCCCTGAGTCTAAAATTAAATTTGAAGAAACATTTTGAAAGAGAGAGAGAGGAGAGGGTAAGAGAAGAAAGAGGTGGCTCAACCTATAGTCCAAGTATGAATGTCGAGTTGAAGCCAGGATGGGGGTGGGGGCGACTAATAGTTACTTTGATTAATTGGGCAAATTCCCTGCAGCCCACAGGGGCCCATCATTTTCTGAAAGAACTGACCAGAAGTAGTTCCTTACTAATACAACATGGGAAGCCACTTTCTCCAGAGCCCTTAACTTCCTGTCCCCTAGGAGATTTCTCCAGGCACCCTGAGTGTTAAGACACATTCTGGACTGGAATGATCCAGGCAGAGGAGAGACCTGGAAAGCTGGAACTCTGCAAATTCAGGGCGCCTTTGGGAACCTGTGTTTCCCCTGAAATTGTAACATACAAGGCTCTTCATGGCCTGGTAGTGTTTCCTCTGGTCATGAACTCTATGTCAGAGGGACAAGTGTCTTCAGATGTCCTGGGAAAACAGAGGCCCTAAGTCCCAATATCGTGCCATCACAGGATCTTGACAATTCTGGTTCTTAATCATCACAGGCTACAATTTCCCCCAAGTTCTTTTGAAAGTCTGTTGCTGTTTAAACCCTTGCCTTGGTGTGATTACTAAAAATCACAATGGATCCAAAGAGAGGGTAGGGAACTATACAGTCCCTTCCTGAAAATATATCAAAGCTGGAATGTGTTCATCAGCAATACTGGGAAATTTCTTAATTTTCTTGAGTTATAGGAGCCCTGATGCTGGGAAAGATTTGAAGGTGGGAGGAAAAGGGGATGATAGAGGATGAGATGTTTAGATGGCATCACTGACTCAATAGAGATGAGTTTGGGTAAACTCCAGGAGTTGGTGACAGACAGGGAGGCGTGGCATGCTGCAGTCCATGGGGTCACAAAGAGTCGGACACAACTGAGTGACTGAACTGAACTGAACTGATATGAGCCAGTCTTTCCTGACAGTCAGCTGGTGAGTAAAAGGCACTGATCCCTGAGACTAGAGATCTGACTGTCCGTGGGGCATCTTTCCAACTTTGGAACCATCTTCATGATCACAACGTACATCTAGCCAGGAAATAGGAGAGCTCAGAGCTATACACCAAGGTCAGTCTATCAGAAGCAAGAAATCCAAAATACTTGCCTGAGAGTGTCTGTCCATGAGATTCTCCAGGCAAGAATACTGCAGTATGTTGCCATGCCCTCCTCTAGGGGATCTTCCCCACCCAGGGATCAAATCCAGGTCTCCTGTATTGCAGGTGGTCTTTACCATCTGAGCTACCAGGGAAGCCCAGGAAATAGCAGAGCTCAGAGCTACACCAAGGTCAGTCTATCAGATGCAAGAAATCCAAACACTCGCCTAAGAGTGTCATACTTCCTTTCCCCAGAAAAATTCAAGGCCATAAACTTTGAGTCTGCTTGGAAGAAACGCTTAAGTTCTGGGATATGTCGAGGCATAGATGACCCAAATGTGGCAGCAGTGATGACAGGGTAGAACCGTAACACAGTAGCAGTAATAATAATGATGGGGACTTCTCTGGTGGTCCAGTGGTTAGGAATCCATCTTGCAATGCAAGGGACACAGGTTTGATTCTTGCTCAGTGAACAAAGAGCCCACCTGCCACAAAGGAACTAAGCCCTTGCTCCACAACTACTCAGCCCACACGCTCCAGAGCCTGCACACCACAACCAGAGTTCATGTGCCAAAACTAGAGAGTTGGTGCACCACAATAAAAGATCCTCCATGATGCGACAAAGATCCCGCGTGCCACAACTAGTACCCAATGCAGCCAAATAAATATTAAAAAAAAAAAAAAGAATGATGGTAACAAAAATGCCAACATTTATTGAGCATTTACTACGCTCCAGGCACTGTATTACACACTTGATGTGTGTTATCTCATATAATCCTCTCCATAACCTTCTGAGGTCAACTTGATTATTGTCTGCCATTTGAATGTAAAGGAACTAAAGCTTTATGGGATTAATTAGTCAATGATCACAGAGCTAGTAAATGTTAGCAAATGAACAAAACCGCTGTGACCCAAAGCCTACCAGCTTAACCACTACACTGCACTGAACACTGTGTCCATGATAAACTCCAGGGTATCCTGTCAACCTAATTTCTGTACCAACATGGCCTCTATGAGATGCTTCTGGGCAGAGTGAAATGCTGAGAAACCATCTTCAGTCCCTTCCCACTCCCTTCTGCCTCCCTACAGACACACCTGGCTCAGGCACCGAGTCTTCACTCCTGAAGCCGTCTGTACAGTCCCAGAGGCTTTGACTCAGGAAGGAGATTCCTACCCAGTGTTCAAACGCTCCCTGTTCCTCAGGAAAAGCTCTCCTCTAGCTGATAGGGGAAAGAGCCAGGAATAAGGCCTGTTTTCCGACCCTACCTCTGTCCCTAACCGCCTCCTTGGTCTTCATTAAATCTCTGTTTCTGTGGGTTTACCTCTGTGTGCATGTTCACATTTACATCATGGAGATGTTTCAAGACAAAAGAATTTATCTGCTCAAGAGGGAGGGGATATGTGTATACATATAGTTGATTCACTTTGCTGTACAGCAGAAACTAACACAACATTGCAAAGCAATCATACTCTAATAAAAAAAATGATCTGGGCATGAAAATACTTATTACTAAACCCAATTGATTTAATACTGAAAAGTCCTGAGAGTTTAGAGTCACTTTCAGGGATGTAAAAGTCATCTCACTACTATATTACATATCTATATCACAGCTTCACATTATAGACTAGGCTCACCATCTATATTACAGATCCCACCCAGTCTCTTCTTTAGCAGAATCACCTTCACAGCTGCAGGCAGGTTGGCAGCATGGCATGCTTTTCTTTTGGTAAATTTCCTCTGGCTCTCCGAGTCTGTTGAGTCCATCTATCAAAAAGCTCTACATCCCCTGCCATAGATGGTAGACATATCACCCAAGATGACCAATGCAAAAAATGTATCTCCCTCACTCCTGAACAGCCCACGAAGGGTTCACCCAAGTCCTTTCTGACAGATTGACATGAATGTGTCTGTTGCACTTTGATCCCAAGCTGTAAGAATGCGCGTGGCCACTGGGGATATGTTGCCATAGAGAGAGCCTAAGAATAAAACAGAGTACTGAAAAGTGATACTTATCACTGAGAGACATGCGAGACAGACAGAGACTGATGGAAACGGCAACAGACAGAGAGCCGATGAGTTGGTTTGAAACCCTAGATTCAGCAATGTCTGAAACCAGACCTACCACTTGAAGTTCCCAGTTAAATAAACCAAAAATGCCCCCTTGTATATTTGGTCTGTACGGAATTGTCTCTCACTTGCAATGTATTAATTCAGTCCTAACATACATTACAATGTCATTGATACCAAAGCCTCCTTCTAAGTCCTCTTCATCTGTTTTTAACAGTTGAGAAAGTAGAAAAGTATAAAATAGTAACTTTTCTCTTACAAAATAGAGAATCATTATTTTTCATGGACTAGCAGTTCTAAAGTTGAACTGAAAAATTATAGTAGTATGTTTGAGAAGTTAAAATAATAAGCTAAAAATGCCCAGATGTTGTTAGTTTCAGAAATAGTGAATAACGTTACACATAAATTAAATGTGCATATTAAAACCAAATTTAATCTAGAAAACTCTGTGTGTGTGTATGTGTGAACATGCTAAGTCGCTTCAGTCATGTCTGACTCTTTGCAACTCTATGGACTGTAAACTGCCAGGCTCCTCTGTCCATTGGATTCTCCAGGCAAGGATACTGGAGTGGGTTGCCATGCCCTCCTCCAGGGGATCTTCCCGACCCAGGGATCGAACTCGTGTCTCTTATGTCTCCTGTATTGGCAGGTGTGTTCTTTACCACTAGCACCACGTGGGAAACCCAGGTATGTGTATATGTACCTATGAATGACTTCCAGCAAGAAGTCATGCAAGACTTCTTAATGCAAGACTAAATGCAAGACTCATTTGTCCACTTGCCAACTGGATTTCTCCTCGATGATGTCGCTAGGCATCCAATGTCAAAAAAACAATTCTGGATCCCTCTGCAAAACCCGTTCCTCTTCAGAGCTTTCTTTTTCAATAAAAATATTTAATTAACCTAAAGGCTAAAGTGCAATCTTCAAGTTATTCTTGATTCCATTCCTTCTTTCACCTCACATCTAGTCAACCAACAAATTCTGTTGTTTCTGCTTGAAAATGTATCCTGAATCCAACTACTTCTATCTCTACCACTATGAGGTCAGCCCAACCCACACCACCTCTCCTGTGGGTCACTGCCACAGTCTCTTAACTGGGATTTCTGCCTTCACTCACATCCCCTTCAAGCTGCTTGCTCATACAGTAGCCAGATGTATAATTTTTAAAATATAAAGCTGATCATGTCACACCTGTTTAGAACCCCCTCATGGCTTCCCATTACACTCAGAAGAAAAGCCCAAGTGTTTATCATCATCTGCATGATGGTTTGGCCCCTGGCAACCTATGATGTCATCTTTATTACTGCTTACCTCATTCATTCTGCTCAAATTGCAATCACTACAATACAGCCAGTATGCACTCACCACAGTGCCTTTGCACTTCCTATGTCTTCTGTCTAGAATGTTCTATCCCTCAACTATCCTCACGGCTTGTTTCCTCTCTTCATTCAGGTCTCTACTCAAATGCCACCTCAACCAAGAAAACTTCTTGGTGGCCTGAGCAAATACACCTCTCCTTTCAGAGGTGGCATTAAATTCCCCAACCTCCACCATTAGAGTGGGCTGAATGAGGGACTTGTTCCTGAAGAACAGAGTATGAAAAGTGAAAAAATATTAATTTCACTACGGAAAAACCTGGCACTCACCACCAGAACACAAAGATCAAGGTTAACATCCCAGCGCTAAGTCATGCTGACAGGCATGTGCCCACTGATAGGATGTGATGAAAAGGCATTTGGCCTCCCTGGTATTCTTCCCAAACACCCATCTTCCCAACCGAACCATGAGAAAACATCAGACAAACCCAAAGTGAGAGATATTCCACAAAATATCTGACCAATACTCTTGAAAATGTCATGGACATGAAAAAAATAAGATGGAAAAATGCTACATATTACAGGCAGCTAAAGATACATGAAGATTACATGCAATGTGATACCCTGGACTGGACCCTAGAACAGAAAGAGGACATTTGTGGAAAAACTAGCGAAATCTAAATAAAGTCTGAAGTTTAGTTGACAGGGATGTACTAATGTTGGTTTCTTAGTTGTTACACATGGACCACAATGAGGCAAAATGTTATATGGGAGACACAGGAACTTTCTGTACCACCTTTGCAACTTTGCTGTAAATGCAAAATTGTTCCAAAATAAACATTTGTTTTCCTCTAAATGGACAAGGAGAATGAATAGGCAAATCATTAAAGAAATACATATAATCAGAAATCTATGGGGACTTCCCTGGTGGTCCAGGCGTTAAGACTTCTTTCAATGTAGGTAGTACTGGTTCCTTCCCTGCTTGGGGAGCTAAGACCTCACGTGGCTCATAGCCAAAAAACCAAATATGAAGCAGAAGCAATATTGGAACAAATTCAATAAAGACTTTTAAAATGGTCCACATTAAAAAAACTTTAAAAAAAAACTATGAAAATTATGTACAAAAAAATACAGATAATCAAAGACATTTAAATGATAATAATGAGTTTTCACCCCTCAGAATGATGATGATTTTCAAAAAGGATACTATCTAAAGTTCCTTAAAAGTGAGTGGATTATGAGTGACTTATTTTTCCCTCTACATAGTTTTTGCATTTTCTGATTTTCTGCAATGAAAATGTATAATTCTGATTATGGGAAGCATATAAATCTTTTTAAAGAAAAATTTCAATACCAAAAATATGTAATTTGCCAATAGACTCTAATGTCTTTATCAGATACATACCTCATTTCATTTCCCAAGGAAAAAAGAAGGACTCAATATAATAAATAACATTTATTGAACACTTACAATGTGCCAGACACTGCGAAAAAGTACATATGCATGGGATCATTTGATTCTGATGATAGTTCTATAAAGTAGATACTCTTATGATCATCTACATTTCAAGGAAGAGAAGCCTAAAGTGTAACCTTGCTAGATTATTAATTACAGCAATGGCTGTTCCAATAACTATGCCTCCCTGTGTCAATGCCCTGCATGGTCCCTCCCAAAGTGACTCTGGGTTTGGCCATCTCACTTGCTTGGGCCAACAAGATATAAAGCACACATGGCAAATAGAGGATTTCCCTCTCTCTTCCTGCTTTTGAAATCTTGCCTCAGTGTTAAAAAAAAAAACTCTCAGCCACTGAAGATTCAAGGTCAGCCAACAGCCACCACCAACCACCAGACATGGGAGAGAAGCCAGTTGAGACTATCCAGCATCTGGTGAGCGTTCACAAGATTTTAGCCACGTTAAGGGACCCCAGGTGAGAGCAGCCGAAGATCTACCAAGCTGAGCCCAGAATACACACATTCATGAGCAAATAAAATGCTTGTTTCAAACCACCAAGTTTGGGGATAGTTTGTTCTGCAGAAATAGATAACTACTCACCTTATGAGAATTTGTTCTTTCTAGTTTATACCTCAAGAATCTATAAGACTTAGTAATTTGTCTAGTATGTGGCAGAGCTAGGCTTCACAGAGACATAGTAATTCATTTTTTTGTTTGTTTTTTGGCCACACCATGCAGCACCCAAGATCTTAGTACCTCAATCAGGTATCAAATACACATCCCCTGCATTGGAAAGGCAGAATCTAACCACTGGACTGACTGCCAAGGAAGTCAGGGACATAGTAATTTTAATTTTAAAAGTCAGCATTCTTTCACTCTGTACTGATCCTCTCATCACTCAATTTAGTAAAGTTTAAAAATGAGAAATTACAATTGAAGTACTGCAAAAGGGAGTTGTTTCAGTAATCTATGATACAGATACAGCAGATAATACAAGAAAGTATCACTAATAATAGAATGGAAGGTAGTTATGCTCCTACCCATACAAATCTATTGTTGAGATGAGAAGATAATGAAAGCTCACTTTTTCTGGGTGTTACTATGTGTCAGGCATTATTCTTGGAGTTTTTTATATTCTCTATTTCGTTTGCTGTTCATGACAACTCTGTGGATAGATTGTAAATTATTCTCGTAGATTATTATTCTCAATTATTTCAGGTCTCCATTTCCTTAAAAATAAGGAAATAGATTCAGAGGAATTAAACAACTTGCCGAAGGTCACAGAGCTAACAGGTGGCAAAGCTGAGATGCAAACCCAGGGACTCCAACGTCCAAGGCCAGGCTCCTAACTACATCATGCTGTTCTTTCCACAATGTATTTTTCTGTGAGAAAGATCAGATTACAAAAACAATATGTGCTTCCATTTTGGTAACAGAAAAGAAAGGGTGGGTGGTCATGGCATAGGCACAGAAAAGAATATGAAGGAACTTCTAAACATCAGTGTCAACAGCAGTGACTCATGAGTGGCTTATGAGTGACTTATTTTCTTCTATACTATTTTCTGTATTTTCTGAAGTAAAAATTTATAACTCTGATTATGGGGAACAGACAATTCTTTTTAAACAAAAAAAATGCAATATTGCAATATTTAAAAATAAGAGATTTACAAATTCACAGAATAACTATCAAGTCCCACATGACCATGTAAAGAAATACAAACTGTTTTGTACCTATGTCTGGTGACAGATGTTAACCAGACTTATTTTGGTGAACTCTTTGCAATATATACAAATATGGAATCATTATACTATATACCTGAAATTAATATAATGTCATATATCAACTATACTTCATTTTAAAAAAGAAAATATGGTACAAACTAAAACAATCAATTAAAGTAATTCATCAGTTACAATAATTAACTAATCTTTTTTCACCAAATGGGCATCTTTTAAATGTCAGTTCTAAGTGCCTGCTAGGGTTCTGGGATGCTATCTTCAGCTGCTGTCACTGGGAATATTCTTGACAGAACTTTTCTGGAATTAAATTTAGCAATATGTATCAAGAAAGAATTTGTATCACATAAAATAGTAGCAATGAAGTCCTACTTATAAGGCAACAAATTGAAAAAAAAAAACCTAAGTTTGAAAATAAGAGAATGGCTCAAAAGGTAACGCACATCCATCTAATAGGAAAGAATATAGCTATTAAAAATCTTGTTTTCAGAAAATATTTGATAACATTCATTATCCCATATTGCTTTACATATCATATTAAAGAGTAGAATATTAGTAAATATCAATATAATTCACATGGAAGTGAATATGTGTATATGCATGTGTAAATGCCCTCCCCAAAAGACCTTTGAAATTAAATACACAAAATTTAAAGCATTATCTCTGATAGATAACATCAATTTTCTGCTGCAGAGCTCTCAAGCACCCATGATAAGCCCATGTTGAAATAAGTGGATACTAAGAGGCACAGAGGTTACTCACATTCAAAGTCAGGCCATATGGGCCAGTTCTTGGTCTGGGCAGCCACTGCACATTTGAATCCTGGCACATGGAAGACCACCACAGGGGCAAGGGCTGGGAGAAACTTTGTGTGCCTGAGTAGAGCCACGGTACAGTTAGAGAACCTACATCACTGAAATCCTCAAGAGAGGGAACTCACAAAGCTGCAGGTATTTCAGGCAAGTCAGGTATACACTGGATCCCCAGTCAGAGCACAGAAGGGTCTTCTCAAGCTGCTTTGGCTTGTAAATCATTTTGGAACTGCACCTGTTAAAGAATAGCACCCATAGCACCTGCCACTGATATGTGGACCAGATCACCCCAAATCATAACATCACACCTTGAATGTAGCCACAGTAATCAGAATCTTCCATTGTGAGTACTTCTAACCTGCCAAGCCACCTCCTAGGAGGAGCAGAGGAGACCTCAGATCCTTTCTGAAAGACAGAGAGCTACCTCTGAGTCGGTGTTGTCATCTCATCCATACAAATAAATGAACAAGCCAGGATTCAAATTGTCAGACTGAAAAGCCCAGGATAAACTTTAACCTGGGCTTTCGGTCTTCTCCCCATCTGCTCCTAATATTTGCATACAGTGTGTGCTTAACCTAATGGAGTGGATGAACTCATGGAAAGGAAAGAAAGGGAAGTCGCTCAGTCGTGTCCGACTCTTTGCGACCCCGTGGACTGTAGCCTACCAGGCTCCTCCATCCATGGGATTCTCCAGGCAAGAATACTGGAGTGGTTTGCCATTTCCTTCTCCAGGGGATCTTCCCGACCCAGGGATCGAACCCAGGTCTCCCGCATTGGAGGCAGACGCTTTAACCTCTGAGCCACCAGGGAAGTCCAAGAATACTGGAGTGGGTGGCCTATCCCTTCTCCAGCAGATCTTCCCAATCCAGGAATTGAACCGGGGTCACCTGCATTGCAAGCAGATTCTTTACCAACTGAGCTATAAGCATGCTCTAAACTCATGGGTCTGATGGCAATTCCAAAGTTTGATCCAAATTAACTACATCTTGACTTGTAGTCCAAACTATTATTTGTTAATTTTTAGCCCCACTTCATTACCAAAACACAGCTTACAAAAAAATGCATAAAGGGTAGCATGATAAAATGAATTCAAAGTAGATGAGAAAGAAAAGTGAACACGGATGGGGGCACAAAAAGGTGCCAAGATTGATGCTAAGACAAAATCACAGAACACGATGTCCTTCTATGTACTTGAGTGTTCATTCTTTTGTAAACTTACATGGCATTTTAGAGTTCTGCCAATAAAATTCAAAGTCACATGATTTACCACCTACTACCTAGTTACGTCCTAAAAAGACAGGTCAGCTTTGGTATAAGTTGCTTTACGTGAACACTCATCACAGGTCAGAAAAGTTTAGTAGTTCAGAATTGTTTTTGGAAACTAAGACATTACCATGGATTGTGGATCAAAAGACAGTGAGGGACTCCTAACACCAGTGTTCCAACTTCTCTATCATACAAGTTGTGGTTACCAGTGCCTACAGGGGATAAACATTTAATTTAAAATCGGGTAAATGTTAAATTCACCACCCACAGCCTCTATTATATGCTACAACTTTCATTCCCCAAAATAACGATAGAACTGTGCTATCTAGAACAATGATAGAACAGTATACAGCAGTCATAAACATATAGCATTCAAGACTTCTGTTGTTTAATGCAAAGATATTAAATCTTGAAAATTGACTTAATTGATAGGAAACAGAAAACAAATGCAGATGTTTATTTGTACTTTGAAGAGTTATCAATGAACTACATTGCATATCACAGAGCACAAGTAGGTACTTACTTGGAAGCAATGATTTTTTTTTTTAATTTATTTATTTTAGTTGGGGGCTAATTACTTTACAATATTGTAATAGTTTTTGCCATACATTGACATGAATCAGCCATGGGTTTACATGTGTTCCCCTTCCTGGACCCCCCACCCACCTCCCTCTCCATCCCATCCCTCTGGGTCATCCCATTGCCCCGGCCCTGAGCTCTTGTCTCATGCATCGAACATGGAATGGTGTTGTTTCACATATGATAATATACATGTTTCAATGCTATTCTCCGAGAACGTCCCACCCTCACCTTCTCCCTCAGAGTCCATACAATTGTTCTATGCATCTGTGTCTCTTATTCTGTCTCGCATATAGGGTTATCGTTACCATCTTTCAAATTCCATATATATGCATTAGTATACTGTATTGTTGTTTTTCTTTCTGGCTTACTTCACTCTGTATAATGGGCTCCAGTTTCATCCATCTCAGTAGAACCGATTCAAATGTATTTTTTTTAATGGCTGAGTAATATTCCATTGTGTAAGATAAAGTCCTAAGACTCAAACATGGTACCCTCTTACCTCAAGAGGGCAAGAAAAAAGGTTTAGAGCAGGTGCATTGCTGTTGTTGTTTAGTCACTCAGTTGTGTCAGATTCTTTGTAAGTCCATGGACTATACATAGCCCACCAGGCTCCTCTGTCCATGGGCTTTCCCATGCAAGAATACTGAACTGGATTGCCTTTTCCTCCTCCAGGGGATCTTCCCAACCCAGGGATCAAATGTGCACCTCCTGCATTGGCTGGTGGATCCTTTACCGCTGAGCCACCTGGGAAGCCTGAAGGGATGTGTAAAGAGCTAGAAAAACATTACTCTGGGGTGTGTCTGTGAGAACTTTTTCCAGAAGAGATTATCATCTGAATCATTAAAACTGAGTGACGATCACCTCTCACCCCTGCAGGTGGCCATTGCCCAATCTGTTGACCGCCTGGATAGAACAGAAAGATGCAGGAAGGACAAACTTGCTCTGCTTATGCCAAGACATTCATCTTCTCCTGCCCTCAAACATCAGTCTCCAGATTCCTGAGGCTTCAGTCTTAGACTGGATTCCAAAATCGGCTTTCCCGGTTCTCCAGCTTGCAGAGAGCAGATCATGAGACAGCCTCCATAACTGCATGAGCCAATTCCTACAAGAATATTCTCTTATCTGCCTCCATCTTTCTCTCTTATCTGTATTTCTCTCTCTTATTTCTCTCTATCTCAAGCTCTTAGGCAAGGCTGTGGTCCATGTAATCAGATTGGCTAGTTGTCTGTGATTGTGGTTTCAGTCTGTCTGCCCTCTGATCTCCTCTCTCAGTGCCTACCATCTTACTTGATTTTCTCTTACCTTGGATGTGGGGTATCTCTTCACAGCTGCTCCAGCAAAGTGCAGCCCTGGCTCCTTACCTTGGATATGGGGTAGCTCCTCCCAGCCACTGCCCCTGACCTCGGGCACAGGGTAGAAACTAAGCCATGCCCTGTGCGGCCACCCAAGACGGATCATGGTGGAGAGGTCTGAAAGAATGTGGTCCACTGGAGAAGGGAATGGCAAACCACTTCAGTATTCTTGCCTTGAGAACCCCAAGAACAGTATGAAAAGGCAAAAAGATAGGACACTGAAAGATGAACTCCCCGGGTCGGTAGGTGCCCAATATGCTACTGGAGATCAGTGGAGAAATAACTCCAGAAAGAAGGAAGGGATGGACCCAAAGCAAAAACAGCACCCAGCTGTGGATGGGACTGGTGATAGAAGCAAGGTTCGATGCTATAAAGAGCAATATTGCATAGGAACCTGGAATGTTAGGTCCATGAATCAAGGCAAATTGGAAGTGGTCAAACAGGAGATGGCAAAAGTAAACATCAACATTCTAGGAATCAGCAAACTAAGATGGACTGGAATGGGTGAATTTAACTCAGATGACCATTGTATTTACTACTGTGGGCAGGAATCCCTTAGAAGAAATGGAGTAGCCATCATGGCCAACAAAAGAGTCCAAAATGCAGTACTTGGATGCAATCTCAAAAACGACAGAATGATCTCTGTTCATTTCCAAGGCAAACCATTCAATATCACGGCAATCCAAGTCTATGCCCGGACCAGTAATGCTGAAGAAGATGAGGTTGAACGGTTCTATGAAGACCTACAAGAACTTCTAGAACTAACACCCAAAAAAGATGGCCTTTTCATTATAGGGGACTGGAATGCAAAAGTAAGAAGTCAAGAAACACCTGGAGTAACAGGCAAATTTGGCCTTGGAGTACAGAATGAAGCAGGACAAAGGCTAATAGAGTTCTGCCAAGAGAACACATTGGTCATAGCAAACACCCTCTTCCAACAACACAAGAGAAGACTCTACACATGGACATCACCAGATGGTCAGCACCGTAATCGGATTGATTATATTCTTTGCAGCCAAAGATGGAGAAGCTCTATACAGTCAGCAAAAACAAGACCGGGAGCTGACTATGGCTCAAATCATGCACTCCTTATTGCCAAATTCAGACTTAAATTGAAGAAAGTAGGGAAAGCCACTAGGCCATTCAGGTATGACCTAAATGCCTTATGATTATACAGTGGAAGTGAGAAATAGATTTAAGGGACTAGATCTGATAGACAGAGTGCCTGATGAACTATGGACGGAGGTTCATGACATTGTACAGGAGACAGGGATCAAGACCATCCCCATGGAAAAGAAATGCAAAAAAGCAAAATGGCTGTCTGAGGAGGCTTTACAAATAGCTGTGAAAAGAAGAGAAGCAAAAAGCAAAGGAGAAAAGGAAAGATATTCCCATTTGAATGCAGAGTTCCAAAGAATAGCAAGGAGAGATAAGAAAGCCTTCCTCAGCAATCAGTGCAAAGAAATAGAGGAAAAGAACAGAATGGGAAAGACTAGAGATCTCTTCAAGAAAATTAGAGATACCAAGGGAACACTTCATGCAAAGATAGGCTCGATAAAGGACAGAAATGGTATGGACCTAACAGAAACAGAAGATATTAAGAAGAGGTGGCAAGAATATACAGAAGAACTGTACAAAAAAAGATCTTCATGACCCAGATAATCACAATGATATGATCACTCACCTAGAGCCAGACATCCTGGAATGTGAAGTCAAGTGGGCCTTAGAAAGCATCACTACGAACAAAGCTAGTGGAGGTGATGGAATTCCAGTTGAACTATTTCAAATCCGGAAAGATGATGCTGTGAAAGTGCTGCACTCAATATGCCAGCCAATATGGAAAACTCAGCAGTGGCCACAGGACTGGAAAAGGTCAGTTTTCATTCCAATCCCAAAGAAAGGCAATCCCAAAGAATGCTCAAACTACCGCACAATTGCACTCATCTCACACGCTAGTAAAGTAATGCTCAAAATTCTCCAAGCCAGGCTTCAGCAATACGTGAACCGTGAACTTCCAGATGTTCATGACTGAGCAACTGAACTGAACTGATCAAGCTCTTAACTCCATCTCTATCTCTCTTTTCTCTATCTCTATTTATCTCCATCTCTTATCTCTACTTCTTGTTGTTGTTGTTCAGTTGCTAAGTCTTGTTCAGCTCTTTGTGACCGCATGGACTGCAGCTCACCAGGCTTCCCTGTCCTTCACCATCTCCCAGAGTTTACTCAAACTCATGTCCATTGAGTCAGTGACGCCATCCAACCATCTCATTCTCTATCACCCCCTTCTCCTCCTGCCCTCAATCTTCCCCAGCATCAGGGTCTTCTCCAATGAATCAGTTCTTTACATCAGGTGACCAAAGTATTGGAGCTTCAGTATCAGTCCTTCCAATGAATATTCTGGGTTGATTTCCTTTAGGATTGACTGGTTTGATCTCCTTGCAGTCCAAGGGACTCTCAAGAGGCTTCTCCAACACCACAGTTCAAAAGCATCAGTTCTTCAGTGCTCAGCCTTCTTTATAGTCCAACTCTCACATCTGTACATGACTACTGGAAAACCATAGCTTTGACTATCTCTACCTCTATCTCCATCTCTGCATCTCTATCTCTACGTCTACCTCAGTCTGTATATCTATATCTCCTATTGGTTCTATTTCTCTGGAGAACCCTAACCAAAACACTTGAATAAAAACAAACTAGATCTTGTATGCATAACTGACTCACTTTGCTGTACAACAGGAACTAAATAACACATTATAAATCAAGTATACTGCAATAAAAAATTTAAGTAAAAAAAAACAAACTGGATTTCACAGATTTCTCAGATGCTCTTCCCCAGTTATAATCCTCAAATTTGGCTCACATAAAAATTTCCAATTCCTACTCAAAAGAAAAAAAAAAAAACATACTGGAAATTGATATTTGGAAACAGTTGGGTCTGTACTATGCAATATGGTCAATTCTAGTCTTGTGTGGCTATTTCATTTTAAGTGTAAATGACTTTAGATGAAATAAAATTTAGTTCCTCAGCCACGTTAGCCACATGTTTAAGTGCTTAACAGCCATGTGTGTCTAGTGGCTACCATACTGGACAGCATGGAAATACATTTCCATTACCATAGGAAGTTCTATGGAGCAGTGAGATGGTTCAGTTACCAAGCATGAATTTAAAGAATAAACTATCAAGTTTACTCCACTTTAAAACAAATCAAAAAGTGAAATCTTACACTGTCATCTGTAAAATTCTAGCCACCTTTGCTCAGGGGGAAAAAAAACAAGCATGGGTCAGGACAACATGAAACCCGTTAATAAAAGCAGCTTACATTCCTTCTTCCCAGCAAAGAGCAGTACAGCTCAGCCTCAGATGGAACGTGACATTAATGGGCTAAAAGAGAGAGATGGGTAACAGAGAGCAACTGAAGCTAAACAGAACATGCCCCAGACTGCATGCTTCAGTCCAAAGTCATTCTTAACATTATCAGTCTATCTCACGACCTGATGAGGAAACTAATACCAGTGAGAAAATGTCTAGGTAATGGGAAGCTCCATTCTATGTCCGGCTCTCTCTGGAATACTCAACTCGTATACAAGCAACAACAGCCCAAAAAAGAAGAAAAAACGTATTAGTCAGGTTTCTCCAGAAAAACAGAACCCACAGAAGACACATAGGCAGATAGATATACAGATAGATATATATAGAATTATATATAATTTTAATTTTATATTATAATTTATTATTAGAGAGAGAGGATTTCTTTTATGGAGTAGGGGCATGGGATTGTGAGGACTGGCACATATGAATCCACAAGGCAGGCCCTCAGACTGGAACCCCAGGGAAAGCTGATATTGTACTTTTGAGTTTGCAGACAGTCTGAAGGCCAAATTCCTTCTTCTTTATCAGGCCTCAGACTTCTCATGTAAGATCTTCAACTTATTGGATGAGGCCTGCCCACATAGAGGAAACATCTATCTGACTCAAAGGCTACTGATTTAAATGTCACATCTAAAAAATACCTTCGCAGAAATATCTAGACTGGTGTTTGATCCAACAGCTGGGCATCGCAGCCTAGCTAAGTTAACAAAGAAAAGTGACCATCACAGGAGCACAGAGGTGACAAAATCTTTGGCTCCACACGCCTAGTATTTGAAGGCTACCTACCCAGAGCCCCTGGTGGCTCAGCTGGTGGAGAATCTGCCTGCAGTATGGGAGACCTGGGTTGGGAAGATCCCCTGGAGAAGGGAAAGGCTATCCACTCCAGTATTCTGGCCTGGAGAATTCCATGGAGTGTGTATAGTCCGTGGGGTTGCAAAGAGTGGGATATGACTGAGTGATTTTCACTTCACTTTCTACCCAGATCCTTTCCTTGCTTCTTTCCTCCAACTCAGCAGGTCCATCAGTGGAAACTATAATGATATTGATGCTGTAATAAAGGCAGACTGAGCTGTGGGGCCCACCTGTCACCAGTCCCACTTAAGTTTGCTGACAAAGTCACCATGAGCTTTCAGAATGGGACACCTGATATCAACCCTGAAATTGTTCCAAGATAAGGGAAGAGTGGAAAGCGTTGGTGTTTCTCTTTTCCCCAAACTCTCCCTTGCCAAGGCCCACCTAAGATACTGAAAATTGAAATTGTATGTCACTTATTATATGATCACTTGGGAAATATGGAAAATAAATGACATGTTTGTCAACTATGCTGAGTATTTCAAAAAACAAGCATGGTTCAAAGGGAAAAGGGGCTTTCATTAAAAGAGCCTTTCTAACCTGCTAAACACAACTTGAATTTTTCCCTGGATTTGGTAGGTGGAGAAGGTAATTTGCTCATCTTCTAGGAAAAGAAAAAAAAAAAAATTCTTTCAGACCATGGACTTCATGGACTATGAAAGATTATCAGTTTATACTCCCACTAGAAAGTTCCTTCTGTCTTTCATTATTCCTAATTTTATATTCAAAACTGATGAATATATAGCCTGCAGTAGTGTTATCTGAGTGAGGAGAAATTAAGTTATAAATCTATAGAAACCCTTCTTCCTCACAATGATATTAAATATTGAGGGAGCAGGTTTATGGACTGATTTCTTTTAGCACTTATTTCAAAGTCTAACCATAAATTTTGTTAATCAAAGGTACTAATATCCAACTATCCAACTTGGATTCCAACTGCAGCTCTCTGCCATTGCCTTGGCATAATCTTTGGGGTATTTTTTTCCTAAGCATTTTGGTCAGAGACAGAGCCCCCCTTGGAATATCACAAGCCACATTATCTGCAGCTGCTTATTCCACAAGACACCACGAAAATCCATGATTACCAGTTTTTCTCAGTTCTTGGTAAGAAAAGATTAGCAAAAACACAATTATTTAAATCCATAAAAGTATCGACTTATTTCCACTCCATGCAGACTTTGAAAGATTCCATGGACCAAATGCCACCATAATTGGGTTTCATAGGAAGTATAAGGATTCTAGATGATTAAAGGGGCTTGGTTTCCACAGTCAATGTAAACTCAAGGCACTAGTAAATTCATTCACATGGGATGAAAAATTAGAGAATATGTCCCTTCTACAACTTGGCCTTCTACCCACTTTTCCACACTCTAGACTTACCTCTTGCTACCCTTACCTACCCTGTCTTAAATCCCACCTTCTCAAATTCATCCTTCCCTTTGAATTAATCCAATCTATTCCCATTTATTAGACTCACCAAAAGTCTCATTTGAAGAACCTAGAAAAACAGTTATAGATGATCTTACTTACAAAGCAGAGATAGAGACAAAGATGTAAAGAACAAATGTATGGATACCAAGGGGAAAAGCAAGGGGAGGAATTGGGAGGTTAGGATTGACACATATACACTATTGATACTATGAATAAAATAGACAGGGGCTTCCCCAATGGCTCAGCGGGTACAGAATCCACCTGCAATGCAGGAAACACAGGAGATGCAAGTTTGATCTCTGGGTTGGGAAGATCACCGAGAGGAGGAAATGGCAACCTGCTCCAGGATTCTTGCCTGAAAAACCTCATGGACAGAGGAGTCTGGCAGGTTAGAGTTCAAAGAGTTGCAAAGAGCCAGACACAACTGAGGGACTAAACACACACATAAAACAGATAACTAATGAGAACCTAATATATAGCGCAAGGAACTTGGCTGAATGCTCTGTGGTGACCTGAATGAGGAGGAGGTCCAAAAGGGAGGGGATATATGTATGGCTGGTTCATTTTGCTGTACAGTAGAATCTAACACAACATCGTAAAGCAAAGTTAGTTGTTTTTTTTTTTAAATCCCATATGCCAGGTACTTACCATTCAAATTTCACATCTTTCATAAGCCTTTTGGTTCACTTCTCTAAGCACTGAGAATTTAACCTCTCCACGTCCATACTCTCAGAATGCACTGCCTCACCCGAATTAAAGCCTTTAAACATTTCAGATTGGGGTTCCTCATGTATCTTTCTCATTATTTGTGAGCTCTGATCCAAAAATTTACTGTGTATCATTTTTCTAGCATATAACACACCATATGCCCAAATAAATAGTGTGTTTATTTAAACCGAATGGGAGAGAAAGGAATGGAAGCAGTTCTAAGGTATAGCTTTGCAGGACCAGGTTAAGTTGCCAAAACAGCTTTTCTGAAGGTCCAGGAATTCTGTAATGTAATACAATGTCTTTAGGCCATGGGACCCTAAAAACAAGGGACAAAATGTCCTTAGAGCAACTGACATAGAGAAGTAGAAAAGGACAGAATGTCCAGTAAAGGGGATACTTCAGCAAAAACCAAGGTGTACTCTTCCGGAAATGCCTTAAATTCCTTCTTCTTGCAAGAAGAATCTCCCAACTCTGCCACTGAATCTTCCCTCATCAAGGTGAACCATGACTCCCTGCTGCCACCCCAACACCACAGACCACAATAACAGAGTAACTGCATTTAAATCTTCTCCGTACACACTTCCACGTTCCATTCTCTTGTACCTTTCGAGGGTAGTTTTCCTCATTTTATAGATGAAGAAAGAGAATCACAGAGATTCAGTCATTTTCCTGAGGTCCCATAAGCAGTTTTTGGCAGAGCTGGGACTGTAAGCCAGGTCTTTTTTATCCCTGTTTGAGAGCTGGAGTTGCCATCTACCCTCCCACTTTGTAGGAGTAAGATTTCCAAGCCTTGACTACAATTGAACCCTGGGGGTTGCAGAGGGGAGAGTAGCAAGCAGTTCCAGCTGTGGAAGCAGGGGGCTCAGGCAAGGCAAGGTGGGGAGGGGAGAGGGTGAGCCCTGAGGCTGCAGTTTATTGTATCTGGGAAGTTCAGAAGCAGAACCTTCCTCTAGCAGCATAAACTTTGTTCTATTCAGTTAAGATAAACTCTTCAAAGAGAAGCAGTAATTCAAGCCAAGTTGAAGGAAAGGACTCTATCCCTGCCAGCAGGCTGGGATGAGAGAGCGCTTGTGACCCACTCAGGAGTCATTGTTCCAGTTAGGGTGGAAAAGGGACTATCCATTTTTCAATGAGAAAGGAAAAGTCAGGATCCTTTGAGCTCTGAAAATATGCAAACTTGAGACATTCAATCTTCAGAGACAGTGCAAATACCTCCTTGACTAAAGTCCATGACATTCAGCCACAGGCTGAAGTAGCCACTTGTCATGGAGAAGAGTTGCTGACAAGGATGTCGAATTCAATGTTGTGACATTTTATGGCAATTAACCCAACACCCATGGTTATATGTTAATGATAGGCTGGAAAGAAAAGATGGTCCACAATTCAGGGCAAGTTTCTTCAAGAAAACTTTTTGACTCTTTGACATTTGGTATGAAGCCAACATTAACATATTAGGTCAACCTTGAACTAATGCAAAAGATATGTATAGTAATAAGAGAGGAAAAAAAGCAAACCAAGATGATGGAAAGAGATAATTGAAAATGGAGATAGAAAATAAGCAAATTTCTATAAATATGAATATCTGCTCATCATAAAAAGATTTTACTTTTTAACATAGGTTGTATGAGTACTAATTTATAAATTTATTTTAAATATTATTCCATCTTGCTTCAGTAGGTTTAAGATATGCAAAAAGAATTTGAAATTATAAAAGTGTATGTGTATCTACACATACACACATATATATACACACACACATATATATACATACATATATATACATACATATATACTTATATACACATACATATATATGTATACACACACACACATATATATACACACATGCATATGTATATATATACATACACATGCACATGCTATATGGCTTTCCTTGGAGCTCAGCTAGTAAAGAATCTGCCTGCAGTGCAGGAGACCTGGGTTCGATACCTGGGTTGGGAAGATCCCCTGGAGAAGGAAATGGCAACCCACTCCAGTACCCTTGCCTGGAAAATCTCATGGACAGAGGAGCCTGGTGGGCTGCAGTCCATGGGGTCACAAAGAGTCAGGCACGACTGAGCGACTAACACTTACTTACATGCATATATACTTTCCTTTAAGATGTTGGCAAAGACTCATAAATCTTAAGCAGGTTGTGAACTTTGGGTTCACTAGGCTAAACAGAATAATAAGTTAGCTAAAGAAACAAATTTTAAATGTCCATCAACAAAGGAAAGGATCAAGATGATGTGGTACACATATACAACAGAAGATTACTCAGTCATAAAAAGGAACAAAGCTGGGCCATTTGAAGAGATGTGGATGGATCCAGAGCTGTCATACAGAGTGAAGTAAGTCATAAAGAGAGAAACAAATATTGTATATTAACGCATATATGTGGAATCTAGAAAAATGGTATAGATGATCTTACTTGCAAAGCAGAATAGAGACACATATGTAGAGATCAAACATATGGATACCAAAGGAGATAGAAAGGCAGGTGGGTTGGATGAATTGGGGGATTGGGATTGACATATATAGACGACTTATACTATGTATAAAATAGAAACTTACACAGCACTGTAAAGCAACTATACTCCAATAAAAATTAACTGTAAAAAATAAATAAATTTCGAGAAGAATGAATGACTGAACTGATAAGGGAATTTTCTCCTGGCTGCTCCAAAAAGCTATAGGGAAAGACTGAAAGTGGGAGCTGTCCTCACTCCCTCCCACACTCACAGCACCCAGATGTCAGCCACTAGGAAGTGAAGCAGGAAAGAAAAAGACTCAATAGAGGAGTCTCTGGAGAGCTGGAGGCCATGAGTAATCCAAAGAACCAAACCACTTCCTCCTTTCCTGATCCAGAGGAAGAAATTTAAGACTTGGTTACAGCATTGCTATATAGTGTGCGCGCATGTATATTCTAATGCAAACTTAAATCAAGTTCTAAATGACTGTCAGATAAGCAGAACTTAGAAGCATATTTTTGACTCTGAGGAAAAATCCAAAAGAACTATATTTTATCTGAAGAAGTAAATCCATTATTATTTATGTATTATGATTTCTTGCCTAATTAAAAGAGGTAAGGGGGGGGGTTGATATAGCTTTTTGCTAAAGTCAGGCATAAATACTGTTTGAATAGAAATTAAAACCAGAAAAGGCGTAAGAAACAAATATCCTAACCACAAAAGATAATATGGTTACTGTGACTGAACCCCACGCCTGGCCCCAAGCTTCTTGGCAGTCAAGACCAAAAGGAAAACACAGTGAGTTATACTGCCAATGGAGGAAAGCATACAAATGCTTCAAGGGAGAAAACCTTTGTTGCTCGTAATAAATTTTCCAAAAAGCATCCATCACTATATTAAACAATAATTGATAACAGTTGAGGTCTTGCGGAAGGAGCTTGCATTTCTATTTCTGAAAGAGAGCTATTTTTTATTGTGGCATAAATGTATAATTCATTTCTTACTTATGAGAAGTTAATACGTTTGTGACTGATGCTACAATTAATTGTATAACTATACAAAAATGTCTAAGATCATGGACAATATGTTAAAAGTCTCTCTGTTAGTTTTTTTAATAAGTAAACTTTACCGTTTCAATCAAAGCCAAATGCCAGTCCATGGTGGCATCCAGTAGAATTGGTTTTAATCTTCAAATCTACTAAGAGATACAAGGCATCATCTCTAGCTTCACAAGTGAGTGAGCATTCTAGTCCCAATGGGATTTTTAAATAGCTTGGATATTTTACTATAGCCCAAAGTTTTTTTGAGTACAGTGGGTTTGTTCTCATTTTGATATTAGAAGTGGCAGAATGGTTTTCTGCTTCTGCCTTGGAATGATGAAGACAAGTGTCTGCATCAAAGCATAGCACTGACACATGGAAAACGGTTATAGAAAAGATTAAGAAATGAAAAACAAAGTTTTAAAACAAGAGATAAAACAGGAAGTTCAAATATCAAGGGAAAGAGTGTCAGCTATGAAGGACACAAGAAACATTTGCAGGTGGATTTTCAAGGAATAGGTGAATTTTAGAAAAGATTGAAAGTCGCTGAAAATCTGCTTTAAAAGCAGAACTCATGAACTAATAGGAAGAAAAACTTATAAAGACTATAGACATTTTGGAGATCCAAGGGGTAACTTAAGAGTTCAAGGGGCCTTATTCTAGAATATATATCAAGTGTAAGAACAGAAATAATCACATCCACATGGGGATTTAAAGCCTGTGATTATTGCTAGCAGAGTTGAACAAAGTGGAAAGAAGAGGGTAGACAGGATAGGAGATTCAGTACAGAAATAAGAAGAGAGAGAGACAACCTCCAGAGCAGCAGCATAGAAGGGCCGGTAGAAAGAGGCTGGGCTGGGAGCTGGACGCACTTGGACGTGAACTCTCTTTTACCACTCACTGTCCTGTCATACGAGTCAAGTTACAAAACTTCGCCAGGTTTCGCATTCTTCATTCATAAAAATAGGGATAAGAACAGAGTTACCGGGCAAGGTAAGTGGCATCATACAAAAAAGTACCGAGCACAGTGCCCTCCACAAAGACTACTGAGGCATTTACAGGGACTGGGGGTGGGGGACAGAGAAAGAGTGAGAGGTGAAAAAGGAAGGATGGGGGAGAGAGAAGGGAAGGGGGAGAGAGGGGGCAGAGAGGGAAGGGAGGAGGGGAAAGGAGGGATGGAGGGAAGGGAGGGAAGGAGGCAAGAGAGAGAGGGAGGGAGGAAGGACAAGAGGAAGGAAGGGAGAAAGGGAGAGAAAGGCGAGGGAAGAAGGAGGAGGAAGCAAAGGAAGGGAAGAATCTCTACTTAGGGAGCCTGGAAAGTTATACAGCCAGCCAAGTAAAATAGCGAAGAAAGCCCATGCTGTTATACACTATTGGACGGAGTATATTGGAGTAGCCATGCCTCAGAGACCGTGGTCCACGGGGTCAAACAGAGTTGGACACCACTGAAGTGACTGAGCAAGCAAGATGCCTCAGAGATGACTGAGTTCAACTCAAATCTTATAGAGAGTTAAGTCGTGTCCGACTCTTTGTGACCCCATGGACTATACAGTCCATGGAATTCTCCAGCCAGAATACTGGAGTGGGTAACCATTCCCTTCACAAGGGGGTCTTCCTAACCCAGGGATCGAACTTAGGTCTCCCACATGGCAAGCAGATTCTTGACCATCTGAGTCACCGTGGAAGCCCACAGAGAGTTAAACTGATGCCCAAAGTGGTTCTATCTCAAGATCTCACTGTGAGTTTGCAATAGATCTCTTCTCTGGGGGAAAAACAATCTATTATACTCATTTTAGAAAATTAATGTCAGGCAAGGTTGGGTGATCATTTACAATCATAAACAGGGGGTGAGCATAGCCCTGGCTGACCTACATTTTCAAAATTTATTGCCTGAATTTTTTTACTTATTTTTGGCCTAGTCACTTGAAGACATTCTCCTAAATTTAATGAATAGTATTTCAGATTCTATTTAAGTATAAATCTAAAGAACCTATTGAACGTTTTATTCGTTATACGACTGCCAAGACTGAGCATGT
Source organism: Giraffa tippelskirchi (assembly GCF_054371585.1). Lineage (NCBI taxonomy): Eukaryota > Metazoa > Chordata > Mammalia > Artiodactyla > Giraffidae > Giraffa > Giraffa tippelskirchi. The sequence goes on from NC_137285.1 coordinate 57,088,351, forward strand.
TGCTCTTTGGAGTAAATAATTATTACCTCTTTGTTACTGTAACCACTGTCTCTGAAGACAATTTAGCCCAGACATGTCAATTAATACCAGAATCATTAGTTCTTGGCAGCCAATGCCCCTTGATACCTTCTCCCTTATTCTAGCCAAATTCTAGCAGCTATAGTAACAGAGATCCTTTTCAGTGCCATGTACCTTTGGTTGTTATTTTTAAATTGTAGCTAGAAAGTGTATTTCTGAAAGAAAAAAAAAAAGCCTTTTGTTTTGAAAAAAATTATATATTCCAGCCAATGAAGCCTATTGTTGAATACTTGTAGGGAATATAGGAACATGTTTCAGTTCTTTCTTTCATTGTTTCAAAGTCCAAACTAAAACGTCACTAAAAAATACTAATTGGAATGGGATTTTGTTTTATGTTTATTTTTGACATCAGCACATGCCCCAAGATCTACTCAGGTTGAGTTCATCTTAGGAAAATGGCAGAGGGACTTGGTCCTACCTTTTAATCAGATTTTACTTTGTGATCACTATCAATCTCCTTTCAATGATCAGACGTTAGCTACGTTTTTAGACTCTTACATCTTTACAGAAAAGTATCAGACAGACCCCCTCATTTCCTGAAGAAGTTCAGCATCTAAAAGAGGGGATAATACTTAAAAAGTTTAAAAGATGATTCCACAAGTTGGTAAACACATTAAAATTTTTACTGAATTCTAAAAACAAAGGTAATTACCAACACAAGAAAAGACATCATTCTGTAGTTACTAAATGTGTGTGTGCATGCTCAGTCACTTCAGTCATGTCTGACTCTTTATGACCCCATGGACTGAAGCCCACAAGGCTTCTCTGTCCATAGGATTTCCCAGGCAAGAATTCTGGAACAAGTTGCCATTTCCTCCTCCAGGGGATCTTCCCAACCTAGGGATACAACCCATGTCTCCTGCAGCTCCTGCACTGGCAGATGGATTATTTACCACTGAGCCACTTGGGAAGCCCAATTACTAAATGAGTAATTATTAAGTGCATAATTTAGTCAATAAATGCTGAGTTGAGAGGGGTAAGATGCTCAAAGAAGACCTACTTTCTCATCATGTCATCATCATCATTATCAAAATCGCCATCATCACCATGTATCTAACATGAAAATTGCTTATTGTGTGCCACTGGCTAGTTTAAGTACTTTATGCACACTACCTCGTTTAATTTTTACAACAACTTATGAGATCGTTGATATTATCTTCATGTACAGATGAGGAAACTGAAGCTCAGAAAGGTTAAGTGACTTGTCCAAGATCATACAATTAGTAAGTATCAGAGCTGAGACTCGAATCCACACATTCTGGCTTCACGGTGTAAACCCAAAGGAAGTAAGGCTTGATCTCGGTCTTGAAGGACTGATAAGATTTCACTAAATGAGGAGGAGACTGAAGGGGGAAAGTGTGTGCAAAATCAAAAAGGTGAGAAAGCTCAGTCCGCCAAAGTGGAGCAATATGATTGGAGAGTTGTTGTTAACAACACCAAAACCTCTGAGACTTTTGAGCAAGAAACAGAAAAATCAAAATGACATTTTAGGAAGATGACTCTGACAACAATGCGCTAGATGGATTCAACCAGCTAAAGGACTAGTTGACAGACCTTCATTATAAGTCAGGTTTGCAGGCATAAAGACTTGGACAAGCAGTAATGAGAAGAAAGAAATGAATGAGAAACATTACAACAAGAAGTGTCAGAGCTTAGTCACTGAATGAGCCCAAGGGGCCAGAGAAAATGTAGACCCAAAGATGGCTCTGAATTCAACCTGGACAAATAGGAATATGGTGTCATACTGACAAATTGGAGAGTTGATTTTACAAAGACAAGGATGAGCTAAATTGATAATAACCCTGAAGTCTCTGGTTTTCCTACACAGCTTATGTCTTCATTGCATTACTTCTGTCTCTGACACGCCATCTTTCTATTCCCCAAGGCTTAGTCTTTGATCCTCTTGTCTTCTTTCTCATCCTTTACCCTACATTCTCACGATCACTCTGATAGAAGTGTGATAGAAGATCACCATTCTCATGATCACTCTGAAGGTTCAGATAGGTTTTCATAGGAACAGTTGTGATAATATGGATTGCCTAAAATATTTTGCTCCCCTTTGCGTGAAGATGGTCTGCAAGTCTGGCATACCCTGTAGCCTGTACACTTCAGGATAGCACCCTTGCTGAGCTCTCTAATTGTATCCAGCTTCAAATTCAGAGCATTTGGGCTGGCTGAATGATGCCTCTAGAATATTGTCATGTTTGCCTTAATGATATTTCCAAACAAGCTGTGATCAGAATGCCTAGAAGTGGACAAAGATTTGAGATTTGTGCACCCTTTTGTGCCTGCTTGCTAGTAAATGGTGCACATTCTGAAACTTGCTTTCACTATAACCTGGTAGTGAGGTGGTGAAGGAATGGCCAAACCTTTCTGGCCTCTCCTGATGGCTGTACCCAAAGAAACAGAATAATCATACATAACCAATTAGTCTGGGCTAGTTCATATTCTGTGAATTTAAGAGAGAACAAGGGAAAATAGAAATTGGAGACAGTAAGTACAGACAATTCTTTCAAGACATTTTGTAAATGAAGCAGATTTAGGACCATGATGTGGTCAGGCTGGTGGTGGGGCGGGGGGCGGCGGGTGGGGGGGTAGTGAAGTCAGGAAGGATTATTGCATTTTTTCTGAGTAGTCAATAAAGTAATCCTCCTTTCTAACTTCTTAAAAAAATTTTTTTTCTCAATACATTAACAGTGTCACAAAGAAAAATAATTGAGAGCTTGTGATGCTCAAAGGTGTTCTAAGTTAATTCACATCTTAATAATTATCGTCTATATTTGAATGTGCACATATGTGATCTATTTATTATCCCAAAGAGTTTGGCAAATTAAGCAGTTTATTTAGACCAATAAAATCAGTTTTTAAGCTTTTAGCATTTTAACCGCTAAGACAGAGGACAGTCTTTGGCTCTCCAGAAGGCGTCTGTTATTCTGTTCCATTTCTGTGGAATGCCATTCCCCTTCAACCACCACAAACAAACTTTCAACAGTATTTGTTCTTTGGAGCATTTTGTTTCCATAACTTCAGGTCACAGGAAGGTTGGACAGAAGAGAGGGACTTCTTGTTAACGAATCCTTCTCTTTTTCCAAAGGCTTAACCCTGATCCATTAGAATGCTTGATTTTCTTCTACAATAAATATACCCCAAGGTTATTTTCCTTGGTGAATTAGCTGGGCACAAATGAATCCTGAATTTTCTTGGCCTGACTTCAGATTTTTTTTCTTTTACAATTCTCTGCCTGGCAGAATTCTCAGATTGAAGACTGACTCACACAGATGGCCAGATTGAGTGTTCTGATTAAAAGAATGAGTCTCTTCAGCTGATGCTAGTTACTGTAAGGAACTAACCGAGGAAAGGTGAGTCCTAAATATCTATTCTAGAGAAAAGACTTAGCCAGCCAAAATAAATTAGGTACATTTAGACAAGGCACATTCTAAATATTTCTAACCCACTATCCAGAGGTTTCTATGAAAACATCTCCAAATTGATTCCTTTTAGGAAGCATAATTTTGAAACACTGATGAAAACAAATGTCCATTTTTCAACAGATCTAATGAACTGTTCAACTTTATTAAGCAGAGAACTTATTATTCTGCATTTTTCTTCCTATACAAAAGATCTCATTTTCATAATTAAAAAATAATAAATACTTGAGTTCAAGTTGTCCTCCTCTTGAAGGAAGCCATGAATTCTATCGATCTTAAAAATCCATCTTTGAAGAGATATCATTGGTAAGGTATGAGGACATTAATAACTGACACATTTATTTAGCTTTGATTTCTTAAAGGAACTGCACATTCATTCTCTCACAACCTATGCAATAGAGATGGGCAGGCATTATCATTACCATTTTGCAAATGGGTAAACTGAGGTTCAGAAATTTAAGGGACTTACTCGAGGTCACAAAGCTTGGAATGCTAAAGGCGAAACACAATTACATGACTTCAAACTCCAACCCCACAGCTCTTCATGACATCACTTATGTCTTGTTTGAGTATCTGAGAAGACGGTGAATCTACCAGTACAGTCTGTGTTTCCAACAGGTTTCATAACAACCATTTCTCAGCTGATTTAGTGACTGAATTCCATACAGGCCTTTCTGAATAGATTACTATAAAGATCATAGCGTAGCATCTACAATTTTAAAAAATTTCAACCACAAAACTTGTAATGCTCAAATAAGTTGATGGGTCAAACATAATAAGGATTCTAAAGATTCAAATAAATATTTCTAGTTAATACTGCATTCATACCATAATGTTAAATAATTTTTTAAAAACTCTGATATTAACTCCTCAACAGTTAGAGAGGGGGGAGGAAAAAGTGTATGTTTGTTTAAAAAGAGACTGAACAAGGTCTAATAAAGTCATAAACAGTTGCTATACAGAGCTCACAAAGCTTTCAGTTCAAGGTGGCAGAAGAAACACATATGTTTACTCTTTATTCCTTCCCAAAACCCATTTGAAAATAAGAAGTTTTTTTTCAAGAATAAACCCCTAACAGCAATGGAAATAAGAAATAATACAATCAGTAGACCAGCAACTTTGAGAAAATAAAAAGCAGATGAGATCAGACTGATGGAAAATCCAAACCAGAGAAAACAGCAACACACAGTAGGTGTGGGAAAGACAGCCATGAAAGAGACACTCATCTCTAAGGACTCGTCACAGAGAGACTGCAAGTTCTGACTCCACAAACGAGAAGGGCAGCGTGGATGAGGAGGAGATCATCAAGATAAGCAACTGAAGAAACACCGATAGAACAGGTGAGCGGGGGTGGCCCTGAATCTCCCTATCTGTGGAAATTTCCTGGCTGGGTAATTGCTTCCAGAGGATCTGCCCGAGAAGGGCTCCTAGCATAGGGCATGTAGTAGAAGCATAGCCAAGGCTGGGTTGCCATTCCCTTCTCCAGGGGGTCTTCCTGATCCAGGGATCGAACCTGGGTCCCTGCATTGCAGGCAGATTCTTTATAGCCCAAGCCACCAGGGAAGCCCAGAAGTAACTCCAGACACCCACAATGGACACACACACACACAGACACACACATACATGAAAGGCAGCAACTCCCACACCCAAACATTTCTTGCACTGGAAATCCTGGGGTCTCAGCCTGAACAGCTGCTCCCAGTATGTAGTCTAAAAGAAAGCATGTCTGCTTACACAGAAATTTTTAAATTCTCAATGAAATGCTATGTTCCTGGAAAACATAAATATACACAGTTCCAAAAGAAAATGTAAATCCAAACTAAATAATAATTTGGTGGCAAATTAAGTATATATCCTGGAATGTGAAGTCAAGTGGGCCTTAGAAAGCATCACTACGAACAAAGCTAATGGAGGTGATGGAATTCCAGTTGAGCTATTTCAAATCCTGAAAGATGATGCTGTGAAAGTGCTGCACTCAATATGCCAGCAAATCTGGAAAACTCAGCAGTGGCCACAGGACTGGAAAAGGTCAGTTTTCATTCCAATCCCAAAGAAAGGCAATCCCAAAGAATGCTCAAACTACCACACAACTGCACTCATCTCACATGCTAGTAAAGTAATGCTCAAAATTCTCCAAGCCAGGCTTTAGCAATACGTGAACCATGAACTTCCAGATGTTCAATCTGGTTTTAGAAAGGGAGAGGAACCAGAGATCAAATTGTCAACATCTGCTGGATCATCAAAAAAGCAAGAGAGTTCCAGAAAAACATCTATTTCTGCTTTATTGACTATGCCAAAGCCTTTGACTGCGTGGGTCACAATAAACTGTGGAAAATTCTGAAAGAGATGGGAATACCAGACCACCTGACCTTCCTCTTGAGAAACCTGTATGCAGGTCAGGAAGCAATAGTTAGAACTGGACATGGAACAACAGACTGGTTCCAAATAGGAAAAGGAGTCCGTCAAGGCTGTATATGGTCACCCTGCTTATTTAACTTATATGCAGAGTACATCATGAGAAACGCTGGGCTGGATGAAGCACAAGCTGGAATCAAGATTGCCAGGAGAAATATCAGTAACCTCAGATATGCAGATGACACCACCTTTATGGCAGAAAGTGAAAAAGAACTAAAAAGCCTCTTGATGAAAGTGAAAGAGGAGAGTGAAAAAGTTGGCTTAAAGCTCAACATTCAGAAAACGAAGATCATGGCATCTGGTCCCATCACTTCATGGGAAATAGATGGGGAAACAGTGGAAACAGTGTCAGACTTTATTTTTTTGGGCTCCAAAATCACTACTGATGTTGACTGCAGCCATGAAATTAAAAGACGCTTACTCCTTGGAAGGAAAGTTATGAACAAGCTAGACAGCATATTAAAAAGCAGAGACATTACTTTGCCAGCAAAGGTCCATCTAGTCAAGACTATGGTTTTTCCAGTAGTCATGTATGGATGTGAGATTTGGACTATAAAGAAAGCTGAGCACCGAAGAATTGATGCTTTTGAACTGTGGTGTTGGAGAAGACTCTTGAGAGTCCCTTGGACTGCAAGGATTTCCAACCAGTCCATCCTAAAGGAGATCAGTCCTGGGTGTTCATTGGAAGGACTGATGTTGAAGCTGAAACTCCAATATTTCGGCCATCTCATGCAAAGAGTTCACTCATTTGAAAAGACCCTGATGCTGGGAAGGATTCAGGGCAGGAGGAGAAGGGGACGACAGAGGATGAGATGGCTGTATGGTATCACCGACTCGATGGACATGGGTTTGGGTAAACTCCGGGAGTTGGTGATGGACAGGGAGGCCTGGCATGCTGCGATTCATGGGGTTGCAAAGAGTCAGACACAACTGAGCGACTGAACTGAACTGAGCTAAGTATATATGTGTGATCTCAAAAGGGTACTGGGTCCAGACAGTTTTATGGGTGAATTTGTCATTAAAAAAAAAAACCCAATAAATTCTATTTTATTCAAATTGCCCCTTGACATTTAAAAAGAGAATAGCCCCCTAACTCATTCTGTGAGCCTGGCACAAATACATACACAAATATACTAAATGCTACCAGCTGGGTTCTCTGGGCCATACCTATCTTGCCAGTGATCATACTTAGCATTTTTTAATGCTGAATATACATGTTATAGGAGAAGGAAATAGCTACCCTCTCCAGTACCCTTGCCTGGAAAATCCCATGGACAGAGGAGCCTGGTAGGTTACAGTCCATGGCATCGCAAAGAGTCGGACATGACTGAGTGAATGAGCATACATATTAAGAGATCCAACATCCATTCTCCTATTACCACACTCTACACTTCTCTTTGTGAGCCTCATCTACTCTACTCAAACTTTTTACACAAATTAGCTCCTCAAGGGATCCGAGTTTATAGTTATTACCATAAACTAATTTCACATGTGAATGTATAACTTTAAATTCTTTCTAAAATATTAGCAAATTAAGACCCTCTTAATTCTTTTACTAAAGTAAAAAGAATAGAGCATTATAACTAAATATAGCTTTACAAGACCTCACTTATCACTGGAAACTTAATTCACAGAACTCACTTTGTTAACATAATAGAGAACCATTTGATGGGTGGACACACACACACACAAACTTGAACACTTTATACCCATTCCTGACTCTTTCATAATTCTTAGTAAGTTAAGAGCAGAAGGAAACTATTTGAAAACCATTAAACTGATAAAAAGAATGAACGTATCTGAAACATGGAGCAAACCACATTCTTAAGGGTCAAAGATACAAAAGAATTAAGAAAAAGACAAATCATCACTATTACTCAGACTGATCTTGAAGTTACTAGACGAGAAAGGAAATGAAGCATAAATATTAGAAAGAAAACAGGCAAGTCTATGAACAGTTATAGTTCAAGATAATCAATTGAAAATTATTGGAAATAATAGAGAGTTTCCTGAGAGATCAAGATGTAAAATACATCAAATAATTACATTACCATAAAGCAACAATACCATTAAATGAAATTTTAAAATCATTTCATAATTTAATTATTCATATATTTAAGAAAAACCAAACCAAAAGGTGTAAGAAAATGTTTAAATATTTATGAGAAACTTTTTCAAAAGTCTGAATAAATACCAAAATGCATAAATAACTACATCATTATTCTTTTATACATAGGACTATCCTATTGGTAAATGTATCAATTTTTGCCAAATCAATAGCTACAAATTCCATGTGACTCTGATAAAAATCCAAAATATTTTTAATGGAACTTGAAGAGTTGGTTTTAAAGTTTATTTGTAAATGTGACCAGAAAAAGAGCTTAACATTGAAAAGAATAATTGAGACATTTTTCCCTAGCAAATAATAAAATGAACTATAAAATCATATTAATTAAAACAGAATTCACTGTATATTATCATATGTGAAACGGAACACCATTCCATGTTCGATGCATGAGACAAGGGCTCAGGGCCGGGGCAATGGGATGACCCGGAGGGTTGGGATGGGGAGGGAGGTGGGTGGGGGGTCCAGGAAGGGGAACACATGTAAACCCATGGCTGATTCATGTCAATGTATGGCAAAAACTATTACAATATTGTAAAGTAATTAGCCCCCAACTAAAATAAATAAATTTATAAAAAAAAAAAAAACTCAACATTCAAAAAACTAAAAAATAAATAAATAAATAAATACTTTAACAAGAGTAAAAAAAAAAAAAACAGAATTCATAATAAAACTATGTGGAGATGACACAGTAGTAAAATAGCCTGCCAATGCAGGGGATGCAGGCGCAATCCGTGGGTCAGGAAGATCCCCTGGAGAAGGGAATGGCAACCCACTCCAGTATTCTTGTCTGGAGAATCCCATGGAAAGAGGAGCCTGGCAGACTACAGTCCACAAGTTCACAGAGCAACTGAGCACACGTGTATACATAGATACACACACACACACACACACATGAATCTCCAGAATATATCCAGTATCCACAATAGCGAAGAAAATGCATGAAACAAGGAAATAAATGAATCTTATTAAGCTCTGCCCTCTCAGTGCAGCAGGATCAGCCAGAGAAACGTCTATGAGACTGTGCAGTTGATAAACACTTTAAATGCAGTATGGAATAGCTATAAAGACAAAATGCCAGTAACCTGTCAGGGATATTATATACAAATGTAACAGTAATAATCTGGTTAAGGGTGGGCATTTTAGTGATTTTTAATCATGGGTCGCAGTCAGCTTTTTCTTCAGAAATACATGAATTATGACCCAGTAGCAAAAGAAAGCACTTGTACTGGAAACATGCGGACCAAGGTTTCTCAGCTGACATCACAGAAATCTGCCGCATCTAGTCCTCGGTTGTGGGCATTTCCCTGTGCGTTTTAGGATGTTTAGCAGCATCCCTGGCTTCTACCCAGGCCAGAAAAACATTTTTTATAAATAAATCATAACACCTTTCTCTTATTCAAAATTCCTCAATGACATCTCATTCAGTTCAGTTCAGTCGCTCAGTCGTGTCTGAGTCTTTGTGACCCCAAGAAGCACAGCACGCCAGGCCTCCCTGTCCATCACCAACTCCCGGAGTCCACCCAAACTCATGTCCATTGAGTAGGTGATGCCATCCAACCATCTCATCCTCTGTCGTCCCCTTCTCCTCCTGCCCTCAATCTTTCCCAGCATCAGGGCCTTTTCAAATGAGTCAGCTCTTCGCATGAGGTGGCCAAAGTATTGGAGTTTCAGCTTCAACATCAGTCCTTCCAATGAACACCCAGGATTGATCTCCTTAGGATGGATTGGTTGGATCTCCTTGGAGTCCAAGGAACTCTCAAGAGTCTTCTCCAACACCACAGTTCAAAAGCATCAATTCTTCGGTGCTCAGCTTTCTTTATAGTCCAAATCTCACATCCATACATGACCACTGGAAAAACCATAGCTTTGACTAGATGGACCTTTGTTGACCAAGTAATGTCTCCGCTTTTTAATATGCTGTCTAGCTTGTTCATAACTTTCCTTCCAAGGAGTAAGCGTCTTTTAATTTCATGGCTGTGGTCACCACCTGCAGTGATTTTGGAGCCCAAAAAAATAAAGTCTGACACTGTTTCCACTGTTTCCCCATCTATTTCCCATGAAGTGATGGGACCAGATGCCATGATCTTCGTTTTCTGAATGTTGAGCTTTAAGCCAACTTTTTCACTCTCCTCTTTCACCTTCATCAACAGGCTCTTTAGTTCTTCTTTGCTTTCTACTATAAAGGTGGTGTCACCTGCATATCTGAGGTTATTGATATTTCTCCCGGCAATCTTGATTCCAGCTTGTGCTTCCTCCAGCCCAGCGTTTCTCATGATGTACTCTGCATATAAGTTAAATAAGCAGGGTGACAATATACAGCCTTGCTGCTGCTGCTGCTGCTAAGTCGCTTCAGTTGTATCCGACTCTGTGCGACTCCATAGATGGCAGCCCACCAGGCTCCGCCGTCCCTGGGGTTCTCCAGGTAAGAATACTGGAGTGGGTTGCCATTTCCTTCTCCAGTGCATGAAAGGGAAAAGTGAAAGTGAAGTCGCTCAGTCGTGTCCAACTCTTAGCGACCCCATGGACTGTAGCCTACCAGGCTCCTCCGTCCATGGGATTTTCCAGGCAAGAGTACCGGAGTGGGGTGCCACTGCCTTCTCCATACAGCCTTGACGTACTCCTTTTCCTATTTGGAACCAGTCTGTTGTTCCATGTCCAGTTCTAACTGTTGCTTCCTGACCTGCATACAGGTTTCTCAAGAGGCAGATCAGATGGTCTGGTATTCCCACCTCTTTCAGAATTTTCCACAGTTTATTGTGATCCACACAGTCAAAGGCTTTGGCATAGTCAATAAAGCAGAAATAGATGTTTTTCTAGAATTCTCTTGCTTTTTTGATGACTCCCCATTACTTTACAGTAAATTCCAAGTTCTCCTATGCTCTATAGCTGCTGCAAGAGTACACACACAGGTCTCCAACCCTAGATGCCCACAGAACCCTTCTCCCCACTCACCCACCTTCACAGCTGTGAAACCAAAAAGGTCTCCAGACACCACCAAATGTCCCCTTGGGGGCAAAATTACCGCCAGTTGAGGACCACTACTGTGAACAACTGAAATCAAGTCTCTGCCTCCTCAGGGTCTGAAGAACACCCCACAGCAGGTTTGGCCTCATTTCATGAGTACTGTTAACACCCATCTCTGCCCATCCCTTTGTATTGCCTGGACTTCGACACTGCACCCTCGTGGGTCACTCTCCCAGAGCCCAGGACCAGAAGCAACAGTTTCACCCCTTGTCTTTCCCTCAAACCCCTGTCAGTTCATTCTCCATCCTCGCGTTCAACTAATGGCTTTACTTCCTATTTCACTGAGAAAATAGAAGCAATTTTAAAATACTTTTCTCATCTTTCTATTACAAATTCTACCAGCTTTCATGTGGCTGTACCTCTATACTCAACCTTTCCTCTCATTAGAGTGGGTGGTCCCTCCTGCTCCTTGCTATGCTCATGTAATGAGAGGTAGCACACACATTAATTTTATAGCCATTAATAATTCAAATTTGCCACCATCCAAAGTATATGCAATACTTACATCAAGATACTACCTTATTCCAGTTGTAGAACTATGCTCCATTTTTCATATCTGGTAACATTATTTCTAGATATCAATAAAGTGTGAGGAAACTTGATATCTGATAGCTATTGACAAAGTGTTTGGAGTCCAGTGTCTTTCAAAGAATGGATGACTCCATCCATCTGGTATCAAGCAACCACATTTATAACTTTGAATAACCTGAGGATGTTGAAGAGAGTAAAGGTGAAAGTCACTGGATGTTATCTTTAAGAACAATTCATTGAAACATGTATATTATCATATGTGAAACAGAACACCATTCCAGGTTCGATACATGAGACAAATGCTCAGGGCTGGGGCAATGGGATGACCCAGAGGGATGGGATGGGGAGGGAGGTGAGAGGGGGGTTCAGGATGGGGAACACATGTAAACCCATGGCTGATTCATGTCAATGTATGGCAAAAACCACTGCAATATTGTAAATTAATTAGCCCCCAACTAAAATAAATAAATTTATTAAAAAAAAACAATTCAGTGAGAAAAAAATATGAAAGCATTTGTCAGGTTCTTTATTGAGAACCTACTATACTGCTTTTAGACCAGCTCTAAGGTAAGTGGAAGCCTTTAGCAAGGTAAGTAACCTCAAAAGTTAACTTTTTCTATTTGGGGGGAACAGGATATCCTTACAATGCAGTTTCCTGAGAAACTCTGGTAAGAAAATAAGATTTCCTTATTCCTGCCCCACTTTTCTTATAGGAATCCTATGAGGCTTCAAAAATGTTGGCTATACATGCAAGCTGAAAAAGTTAAGTGAATTAAATGCAAACTATTACCCCCTTCAAAAAATTTCACTCCCAACCCTGGGAATATTCCATCCTAAGGTAGGCAGAATGATTGCTCTACGTTGCTCTATAAGCTCCTTGTAGCTTATAAAGCTTATAAAATTTGCAGAACCAGGGACTATTATATTCTTTTCCATTATATAGCCTAAATAAGGGGAAAAAAGGAACATAATTAAATAAGCATTTAAGTAATCTAGAAGACAGAGGAAATGGACACATTCTAACTCCTGGAGTGATAAGTATAAGCAAACTCAGCTGGCCACGTCTGGAAAGAGCTCACAGGCGAGGTGAGTCAGAGGCTGTGATGTAAGAATGAGTGGGTTTCTGAAAAGGGCCTGGGAGGGTGCTCTGGTCATGGTGGGTGGCAAGTGCCAAGGCTAGACATCACGACAGGGCGGACTGGAGAGCCTTGCTGGAGAGTTGTCAAATAGATTTGTCCAACTAAATCCGGAGAACATGGAGGCTCTAAAGTTAGTGCCTATGGATTAACATATTAAGTGAAATCAGTCAAAGACAAATATCATGATATCACTTATATGTGAATTTTTAAAATGATACAAATGAACTTATTTACAAAACAAATAGACTCACAGACACAGAAAACAAACTTATCATCACCAAAGAGGAAACAGGGGACAAGTGGGGAAAAACACATTAGGACTTAGGGGTCAACAAATACACACTATTATATACAAAACAGATCACCAGCAAAGACCTATCGTACAGCACGGGAAACTATACTCAGTATTTTGTAATAACCTATAAGGGAAAAGAATCTGAAAAAGAATAGATGTATACATATATAACTAAATCACTTTGTTATACACCTGAAACTAATACACTGTAAATCAGCTATATTTCAATTCTTTTAATGGTTAAAAATAAGGTTAAAAAAAAGGTAGGGCCTGACCTCTAACAAATTATAAATACAGACTAGTAGGGTTTCAGTTTGCAAGGCTGTGGAGAGATAAGACAAGAAATAAGGTGTTTAAGTTTTACATAGTTCAAGGTCAGTTCAGTTCAGTCACTCAGTCGTGTCCGACTCTTTGAGACCCCATGGACTTCAGCACGCCAGGCCTCTCTGTCCATCACCAACTCCCGGAGTCTACCCAAACCCATGTCCATCGAGTCAGTGATGCCATCCAACCATCTCATCCTCTGTCATCCCCTTCTCCTCCTGCCCCTAATCCTACCCAGCATCAGGGTCTTTTCCAATGAGTCAACTCTTCACATGAGGTGGCCAAAGTATTGGAGTTTCAGCTTCAACATCAGTCCTTCCAATGAACACCCAGGATTGATCTCCTTTAGGATGGATTGATTGGATCTCCTTGCAGTCCAAGGGACTCTCAAGAGTCTTCTCCAACACCACAGTTCAAAAGCATCAATTCTTCAGCGCTCAGCTTTCTTCACCGTCCAACTCTCACATCCATACATGACCACTGGAAAAACCATAGCCTTGACTAGACGGACTTTTGTTGGCAAAGTAATGTCTCTGCTTTTAAATATGCTATCTAGGTTAGCCATAACCTGCCTTCCAAGGAGTAAACGTCTTTTAATTTCATGGTTGCAATCACCATCAGCAGTGATTTTGGAGCCCTAAAAAATAAAGTCTGACACTGTTTCCACTGTTTCTCCATCTATTTCCCATGGAGTGATGGGACCAGATGCCATGATCTTAGTTTTCTGAACGTTAACCTTTAAGCCAACTTTTTCACTCTCCTCTTTCACTTTCATCAAGAGGCTCTTTAGTTCTTCTTCACTTTCTGCCATAAAGGTGGTGTCATTTGCATATCTGAGGTTATTGATATTTCTCCCGACAATCTTGATTCCCGCTTGTGTTTCTTCCAGCCCAGCGTTTCTCATAATGTACTCTGCATATAAGTTAAATAAGCAGGGTGACAATATACAGCCTTGACGTACTCCTTTTCCTATTTGGAACCAGTCTGTTGTTCCATGTCCAGTTCTAACTATTGCTTCCTGACCTGCATACAGGTTTCTCAAGAGACAGGTCAGATGGTCTGGTATTCCCATCTCTTTCAGAATTTTCCACAGTTTATTGTGATCTACACAGTCAAAAGCTTTGGCATAGTCAAGGTAGAAAATAGTGAAGTACTGGCAGTGTCCTGGCAAGAAAGAGTGTACATGTGACTAAATGTGGTTCTAAGGATATAAAGTCGGCTCTGAATAAAGACAGGAAGAGGGGATGGGGTGGAGTCATTTATACAACTCTTAAGTTAGTTCCTACCAGGTATCAAAAAAAAATTTTTTTTAATGTTTTGGGGAAATATTACCATGTCCCCAAAATGAAAAAAAGAACATCTCTAATGATAAAGTAGGTAATGGCTCAAGATAAAAGAGTTTAAAATGCTCTTTTCTTTTAATGTCTAAAATGTAATATAATATCCTGGAGGCATGATTATTTTTTTAATCTCATGTGGACAGAAGTCACAAAACTATAGCATGAATAAAGCTTCCCTGTAGTGACTAAGAGCAACATAGCACAGCTAAAACGGTGACTAAGGACATCACCACATCCTCGAGACTCAGCTAATACCAGCATTTCCTAACATGACTTAACCACAGAACACTGTCAATGATAAAATGTTGATGAAACACCAACCTAGAAGATATCTGCACACTTGACTAAAAGCGGACAGCAAAAAATAAGTGCTTCAGGAAGATCTCAAAATTGAATTCATATATTTGAAAAGAGATAAACATTTAATAAAATCACAAATGAATTCAATACAAAAAGATTCTTATGGAACTTCCCTGGTGGTCTTGTGGTTGAGACTGTCCCTTCCATTTCAGAGGGTGTATCCCACATGCCTCCGGGCAAAAAAAAAAAAAAAAACCCAAAACATAAAACAGAAGCAATGTTGTAACAAATTCAATTAAGATTTTAAAAATGGTCCACATCAAAAAATCTTTAAAGAAAAAGTTCTTATAGTTGAGAAATAATCAGATATTTAGACATGAAGATTATAATGTCTGTAATTTACTTTAAAATATTTCCACAGAAGCACATACACTTTTGAAGCACATAAAGCAAAGGGCAGTACATGAAGCAGCAGGTAGGAGCTGAGCCTGGATGCAGCGGTTCCATGCTGCCATTTTAGACCCAGAGTGCAAATATTAGATGCAGTCATGGCACATATCATTTATTAATGCATATATATGGAATCTAGAAAGAGAGTACTGATGATCCCACTTGCCGGGCAGCAAAGGAAACACATCTTGGACACAGTGGGGGAAGGAGAGGGTGGGATGATATGAGAGCATAGCACTGAAACATATACATTACCAGATGTAAAGTAGGCAGCCAGTGGGAGTTTGCTGTATGACACAGGGAACCCAAAGTCAGTGCTCGGTGACAACCTAGAGGGGTGGGATGGGAAGGGAAGGGGGAGGGGGTTCAAGAGGGAGGGGACATATGTATACCTGTGGCTGATTCATGTTGCTGTATGGCAGAGCCATCACAATGCTGTAAAGTAATTATCCTCTAATTTAAAAAATTATATATATATATAAGTTGTAGTCATAGGGGAATTGTGTGCCCTCTAAAATGCCTATGTTAAATCCCTAACCCCAATAACTGCATTTGGAGATGAGGCTTTTAAAGTGGTAATTAAGGCAAACCGAGATCATATGGTGGGCCCTAAACAAACAGAATTAGTGTCCTTGTGGAACAATAAGACTAAAAACAGACACGAACTCACATAAGCAAAGACCATGTGAAGACACAGCAAGAAGGCTGCCATCTACAAGGCAAAGAGAGAGGAAATCTCAGAGCAAACCAAACCTTCTAATACCTTGATCTCAGACTTATAGCTCCCAGAACTGTGAGAAATCAATTTCTGTTGCTGAAATATGCAGTATTTTGTTACAGCACCCCTAGCAAACAAATACAGATATCTGCCCAAAAATATTCAAATCAGAGAGCTGTCAACAAATGTCCTTGAGATGCTGTCTAATCCACCCATCATCCTTTAGGCAAAGCCACCTCTAAGTCTTCCAGTTGAGGGATAAAAAGTGCCTGGGAAGGAGACCTCACTCATGGAAGATGGCTAAGCTGTTGGTAATGGCACATTGAAAAAATTCTGAAATCTATATTTTAAGCTCTTTACAGCACAGAATCCATCATCAGTTTTGGACATCTAAGTTGTAGTCCTAAAGCTTTGGTTGACAAATTAATATGAAAAACATTGGAAAGCTATGTTACAGAACTCTGCATTAAACATTACTTAAAATCATCAATAAATATACATGAAAAGCCAGAAGTCTTGATTTTTTTTGTTGTATTTTTTTGTTTCATTCTTTACATTTAAATTCTTGATTCATCTGGTATTTATTTAACAAATGAAGCGGATGTAAAGCCCATCCCTAATGTTTAGTCGTTCCTCAGACAGTCTTTTTCCCACTGACCAGTGATTTGTAACAGTTTATTGATACCACTGAGACTTCTGGAGTCAGACTGCCTGGCTTAAACACTTACCAGTGATGCCTTTAGGTAACACTGTAAAATCAAGATAGTAATTGCACCTATCGGAGAGTTAAAAAAAAATAATCTGAGAAAGGGTTCCAGTAGTTGATATGTAAGCCCTCAACAGATGTGAGCTACTATGATTATATTAAGAACTTATACATACACAGCAGTTTATTTCTGGATTCTATATTCTGTTCACAGGTAACTCTCCCACATCTATGTGATCCAGCCATTAATACTCCATAACCCAACTCCCTGCCCCACCTAAAAGCTCCTCTTTCCTCCTTTTGAAACCAAGGAGGACATGTGGGGCTGCTGGGCACAAAGGTCTTTCTGTGTCCCTAATTTCTTTTTTAGACACACTGTGCAGCTTACAGGATCTTAGTTCCCCAACCAGGGATTGAACCCAGTCCCTGCAGTGAAGGCATCAAGTCCTAACCACTGGTCCGCCAGAGAATTCCCTCCAATTTCTTGATTATAGGAAATAGGTGTCCTGGCGACCCACTCCAGTACTCTTGCCTGGAAAATCCCATGGACGGGGGAGCCTGGTGGGCTGCAGTCCATGGGGTCGCGAAGAGTTGGACACAACTGAGCGACTTCCTTTTCACTTTTCACTTTCATACATTGGAGAAGGAAATGGCAACCCACTCCAGTGTTCCTGCCTGGAGAATCCCAGGGATGGCAGAGCCTGGTGGGCTGCCATCTATGGGGTCGCACAGAGTCGGACACGACTGAAGCGACTTAGCAGCAGCAGCAGCAGCCTCCATGACCTTCCCTGAGTTCCAGTGAGCAGGTTCAAACAGTCGCTAATCAGGGAAGGGAGGAGATGAGGAAAGGGGCAGGAACAATCAAGAAACAATGGCACAGGACTTCCTTGGTGGCTCAGTGGTAAAGAATCCACCTGCCAATGCAGAGGACATGGGTTCTATCCCTGCTCCGCGAAGATTCCACATTCCTCGGAGCAACTAAGTCCCTGCACTACAACTACTGAGACTGCGCGCTAGAGGCCATGTGCTGCAACAAGAGAACCCACTGCAGTGAAAAACCTGTGCACCGCAACTAGACACAGCCCGACTGTAGCAACAAAGACCCAAGGCAACCACGAAGAAAGAGAGAAACACTACAGCAGGCGTGGGGCAAGGTCCTGGTTACACATAACTCTGCCTTTTGCAGATACTGAAACCCCCACTAGGTGGGGGAAGTTAACTGTGTGTCGCCCACAAGCACAGAGACCCCAGACCAGCTGAACCCAGAGGTTGATGATGCTGACTCCCATTTGCCGACCACCAACCAATCAGAAGAAGGTCCAGGAGCGGGTCTCAATCAGGCCTTCCTTGATCCATTACAATGAGGGGGTAGGCCCCTCACTACCTCTTCCAGGTGGGGACACACAGTCTTGACAGCGTTAACCCGCTGTAGCCCATTTTGTCTGGCAAAGCAAAAAGAGCTATTCTTTTCTACTCACTCAAAACTCTTGTCTCTGAGGTCGCATTCTGTGTCAGGGTACAGAAGTCAGATTCAGCAACCATTTCATCAAAAAATGTCTTATCTCAACTGCCTTTCTAATTATAACTAGAGCCTGAAACTGTGAACCTTGCTGAGGTCTGGGTGGAAATAAGCCCCTGCTTCACAAGACAGCAAGAATCAAAATCCAATCAAGGAACCAAACACAGGTAGGGGAAGGGGCCGGGTTGGGGGCAGGGGCCCGTGAGCAAGTACTCCTACCTCCTTTTCTGGAAGGTCTCAGCCCTCACCATATAACTGAGGTTCTCAAAAATCAGTACCTGTCTTCCTACTCTAGTTTGCAACTAGCGGCGAGTCATTCACCTTGGTACCCCAGTGGGCCCTAAACTTGAGGTCACAAGTTTGAAGATTTGGAGCCACCGGCGTGGGGAAGGATTCCCACCTGGGCCCGGGTCCTGACCTGGCCGTTTCCTCTTGGCTGATGGTGGGCAGGAGACTTCTGGACCTCTGAAATGTGCAGGGTCCAGCACAAGGGCAGGCAAGACAGGACCGCCAACAGACCCCTCAGCGAAGATGGCGGGGAGAGGCGGCAGGGAGGAGAAACGAGGAACCGGGAGGGCAGGAGCCAAGGGAGAGCCGCTTCCTGCTCAACTGCGCAGGCGTGACTCTGGGGCCTGGAAGCCGCTGCAGTCCCTGGGTCGTGTGCACTCTTCAGCGCCAAGCATCCGTGTTGTGTCCCCAGAACCCCCATACTTCACTGATCGCTGCTCCTGCCCTAACCTGCTCACTTCCTGTGCATGCATATTAGGTCGCTTCAGTCGTGTCCAACTCTTTGTAACTTTATGGACTGTAGCCCTCCAGGCTCCCCTGTCCATGAGGTTCCCCAGGCTAAGAATACTGGAGTGGGTAGCCATTTCCTTTTCCAGGAGACCTTCCCGACCCAGGGATGAAACCTGGGTCTTTTACATCTCCTGCATTGGCAGGCGGGTTCTTTACCACCAGCGCCACTTGGGAAGACCACTCGCCTCCTGCCTCTCTCCATTATTGCTTCTTTCCTTTTTTAAAGTTTTTAAATTTTATATTGAGGCGTAATTGATTTATGGGCTTCCCTGGTGGCTCAGTGGTAAAGAATCTACTTGAGATGCAGAAGACACGAATTTGATCCCTGGATCAGGAAGTTCCCCTGGAGGAGAAAATGGCAATCCACTCCAGTATTCTTGCCTGGGAAATCCCATGGACAGAGGAGCCTGACAGGCTACAGTCCACGGGGTTGCAAAAGAATCCTACACTACTTGGCAACTATCCAACAACAATATAATTGATTAACTATGTTGTGTTAGTTTCAGGTGTACAGTAAAGTGATTGTTAAACAAATACATATATCTATTCTTTTTTAAATTCTTTTCCCACTTAGGTTATTATAGAATATTCAGTAGGGTTCCCTGTGCTACAGAAGAGGGCCTTGTGATGATCTATTTTATATATAGTAGTGTGTACTTGTTCATGCCAAACTCCTAATTTATCCCTCCCCACAACCTTTCCCCTTTGGTAACCATGAATTTGTTTTCTTAGTCTGTGTCGTGTAGATAAGTTCATGTGTATCCTTTTTTTTTTAGATTCCACACACATGCTGTCTTTCTCTGCCTGACTTCACTTGGTATGATAACCTCTAGGTCCATCTGTGTTGCTGCAAACGTCACTATTTCATTCATTTTAATGGCTAATATTCCATTTTGTGTGTGTATCATACATATATAATACATATAAATACACACCACATCTTCTTCATCCATTCATCTGTCGATGGACGTTTAGGTTGCTTTAACTCAGCATTCAGATAAAGCCACGGAAAACATCTTCACTTTTTAAAAATGTAAATTAGAAATTAGGAAAAGGCTTTGCTTCAAGCTTTACTTTACATGCAAACTTCCTTGTCACTTGTTCCCCTCCATATAAAAACAGAAATGGAACTGTTTCCCAAGAAAATTATTTTCCAAAAGTTACCACGCAGTCTTGAAAAACAGTCTAATGTAGCACATGCTAATTGTAGATGGTGTTGATTTTTCTTCCACCTATTACAAAAATAAACGTAACAAAAAGAGTTATACTCGATACTTAGCAGTGTTTCTGCATGTCTTTCTGCACTGTTTCTAATTACTAAGCTATTTTGAATGTGTGTAAAGCGGAAAAGTTTCCCTAAGGGCGCAACTTGGCACTCTTGGAACAATAGCCCCCTTATTGCCCATCTCCATGACCTGTCTCCACTCTTCATCCTCTTTGACCTCTCTTGACCACTCATTCATCCCTGAAACTCTGCTCTTTCTTCATGCCACCAACACTGCCCTTCTCTGGTTCCTTCTCGGATGTTCCCTCCGTTTGACAAGCTTCGCCCTGAACGCTTTGTACCAAGCTCATCCTTGTATCTTTGCCCTTTTCTTTTACACATTCTCCAAATGAAATGCATCCAACCCTTTGCTTCACTTACTGATTACTGTAGTTTTTTTTTAATTCATTTATTTTCTATTTTTTAACTTTACAATATTGTATTTGTCTTGCCATACACTGACGTGAATCCACCATGGGTGTACATGTGTTCCCCTTCCAGAACCCCCCTCCCACCTCCCTCCCCATCCCATCCCTCTGGGTCATCCTGGTGCACCAGCCCTGAGCACCCTGTATCATGCACTGAACCTGGACTGGCGATTCATTTCACATATGATAATTTACATGCTTCCATGCCATTCTCCCATATCATCCCACCCTCGCCCTCTCCGCTAGAGTTCATAGTACGGTTCTATTTATCTGTGTCTTTTTTGATGTCTCGCATACAGGGTTATCTTTACCAGTTGACTAAATACCATATATATGTGTTAGTATACCGTATTGGTGTTTTTCTTTCTGGCTTACTTCACTCTGTATAATAGGCTCCAGTTTCATCCACCTCATTAGAACTGATTCAAATGTATTCTTTTTAATGGCTGAGTAATATTCCATTGTGTATATGTACCACAGCTTCCTTATCCATTCATCTGCTGATGGGCATCTAGGCTGCTTCCATGTCCTGGCTATTATAAACAGTGCTGCGATGAACATTGGGGTACACGTGTCTCTTTCAAGACTGGTTTCCTCAGTGTGTATGCCCAGCAATGGGATTGCTGGGTCATATGGCAGTTCTATTTCCAGTTTTCTGAGGAATCTCCGTACTGTTCTCCATAGTGGCTGTACTAGTTTGCATTCCCACCAACAGTGTGAGAGGGCTCCCTTTTCTCCACACCCTCTCCAGCATTTATTGCTTGTAGACTTTTGGATAGCAGCCATTCTGACGGGCGTGAAATGGTACCTCCTTGTGGTTTTGATTTGCATTTCTCTGATAATGAGTGATGTTGAGCATCTTTTCATGTGTTTGTCAGCCATCTGTATGTCTTCTTTGGAGAAGTGTCTGTTTAGTTCTTTGGCCCACTTTTTGATTGGGTCGTTTATTTTTCTGGAATTGAGCTGCAGGAGTTGCTTATATATTTTTGAAATTAATTGTTTGTCCATTGCTTCATTTGCTATTATTTTCTCCCATTCCGAGGGCTGTCTTTTCACCTTGCTTATAGTTTCCTTTGTTGTGCAAAAGCTGTTAAGTTTAATTAGGTCCCATTTGTTTATTCTTGCTTCTATTTCCAATATTCTGGGAGGTGGGTCATAGAGGATCCTGCTGTGGTTTATGTCAGAGAGTGTTTTGCCTACGTTTTCGTCTAGGAGTTTTATAGTTTCGGGTCTTACATTTAGATCTTTAATCCATTTTGAGTTTATTTGTGTGTATGGTGTTAGA
The DNA here is from genome assembly GCF_054371585.1 of Giraffa tippelskirchi. Taxonomy (NCBI): domain Eukaryota; kingdom Metazoa; phylum Chordata; class Mammalia; order Artiodactyla; family Giraffidae; genus Giraffa; species Giraffa tippelskirchi. The sequence continues at coordinate 57,110,521 of NC_137285.1, forward strand.
AAGTGTTCTAGTTTCATTCTTTTACAAGTGGTTGACCAGTTTTCCCAGCACCTCAGGCTCTACTGTGGTAGTTTTATTTCGAGCCTGACACTCTCGTATGCCCTTAGATTCAAGCTGTTTAAAAACTGAATTTCTCTTCTTCCCACATAAACACCACTTGGCCCCATCAAACCTGGTTTCCCTTTCCAGGCACCCTAATGGATTCACTGTTCATCTTTTTCACCTGGCCACTTCGCTTACACGTACTCTAGGGCTCGTTTCAAGTGATCACAGCAGAGTTCAGTGGTTGTAATAGAGGCTATTGGGTTCATAGAGACAAAACTATTTACTAAACATCACTTTACAGAGAATGTTTCCCAGCTCCTTATCTAAGGATATCTAAGGCCCAGGTAGGTCTATCCTAACACTTACTGGGTTGTTTTTAAGCTGATTGCATAACTTTTCCCCATCAGACTCAAGGCTTCTTTAGGATAGGGTCATGTCTTACTTGCTGTTACTTTTTCAAATCTCTGTTCCTAGCTGAACTTAATACAGTTTTTGCTCAATAAATATTGATGAACAGTTCTGAAGTCCCTCCAGGAAATTTTAGGGTCATTTTTTAGACTCTTCTAACTTCATCCCATAGATCCTATCTGCACTCCCTCATAAAAAAAAAAATTCTGGGTTGCATTAGCTGGTTTGCACAAATGACTAGTATAATTCCCTTTCTCTTTTTTCACATCATTGTCTAGTCTTCTTCAATACTGATTCTGGGCTTGTGTCACTTGCTTTGGCCAATAGGATAGTAACAAATATGAAGTTCTTGAAAAGTACTTGTTCATTGGGGCTTGCCCTTCCTTGCTGCCCTGGGAACCCTGATACCACTAGATGAATGGGCCAGGAAAGCCTGCTAGATGATGAAAGACACATGACCCTGATAACTAACCCCTTACTTCAGCCAAGAGCCAAATATGTGAGCAAGGCCATCTAATCTTGCTGCTGTTGCTGCTAAGTCACTTCAGTTGTGTCCAACTCTTAGCGACCCCATGGACTGCAGCCTACCAGGCTCTTCCGTCCATGGGATGTTCCAGGCAAGAGTACAGGAGTGGGGTGCCATTGCCTTCTCCCATCTAATGCTAGCTGACTGCAGATATGTGAGCATACTCTACTGCATAAAGGAGCCTGGGCAAGACCAACAAAAAGAACACCCAGATGACCTAGCCCACATTTCTGATGTACAAAATCTGGAGCTAGGAAACCATTGTTGCTTTCAGCCAATATGTCTTTGGTGGGGGTAGGGGGAAGGATTTGTTCATACAGCATAAGCAGCGTAAGCTAGCTGCTACACCAGTCTTCATTTTAAATGTCTCCAGGACTTTTGCCTTCAACATTACCTCCAAACCACCAAAGCAGTGTCCATTACCACTTTATTCTCTACCTCCATGCTTCACACTAAGATACACCAACCTAACCTGTCTTCTTGCCCCTAGTTACTATTAAGACATGTAAAACACTTTTGCCAAATTAATCTTCCTAAAACTTTTCTTTCACATATCCTGATAAACAATAAATAAGGACATCTTATTTCCTAAACACAAGGTCCATTTTATCTCCTGAATATCTATTTTTATATTCAAAATATCCATTTTGATCCTAACACCAAGGAGCTATACAATAAGCTCCATGCAAAATGAATTGTAGAATTATAAAGCATAAAAAGCCTCAAGTTAGTATGATTTTACAACTTCTCATTACATGAGGAAACTGTCTATCCTATGACTATCCCACCATTGTTTTTGTAAGCATATAGCTTGTCTGGTTTCACAGGTTCACAGCAGGAGAGAAATTTTGTCTCAGGGTGAATCATACCTTGAGTCTAGTTGTATCTTATTTAGATAATGTTTAAGTGAAACTTTTGGACCTTAGACTTTAGAATTGACGCTGGAATGAGTTAAGATTTGGGAGCTGTTGGACCAGAATGAGTGTACTGGGGAGTTTTTATGAATTTGTTTATTTATTCATTGGCCATACTGTGTGGCTTGTGGGATCTTAATTTCCCAACCAGGGACTGACCCTGGGCCCTTGGCAGTGAGAGCGCAGAGTCCTAACCACTGGACCACCAGGGAAGACCAAAGAGTGTATTTTGCATGTGAGAAGGACATGAATTTTGGTGTGGAGTGACATGAACTGAATGTCTGTATCCTCCCCTCCATTCGTATGTTAAGACTTAGCCTCCAGTGTGACGGTGTTTGGAGATGGGGCTTTGAGAGATAATTCAGGTTAGATGAGGTCATGAGAGTTGGGCCCTGAGGATGGGATTTAGTTCAGTTCAGTTGCTCAGTCGTTTCCAACTCTTTGCAACCCCATGGACTGCAGTATGCCAGGCTTCCCTGTCCATCACCAATTCCTAGAACTTATTCAAACTCATGTCCATCGAGTCAGTGATGCCATCCAACCATCTTGTCCTCTGTCATCCCCTCCTCCTCCTGCCTTCAATCTTTTCCAGCTTCAGGGTCTTTCCAAATGAGTCAGTTCTTCACATCAGCTGGCCAAAGTATTGGAGTTTCAGCTTCAGCATCAATCCTTCCAATGAATATTCAGGACTGATTTCCTTTAGGATGGACTGGTTGGATCTCCTTGCAGTCCAAGGGACTCTCAAGAGTCTTCTCCAACACCACAGTTCAAAAGCATCAATTCTTCGGCATTCAGCTTTCTTTATAGTCCAACTCTCACATCCAAACATGACTACTGGAAAAACCATAGCTTTGACTAGATGGACCTTTGTTGGCAACGTTTTATCTCTGCTTTTTAATATGCTGTCTAGGATGGTCATAGCTTTTCTATGGGATTAGTGCCCTCATAAGAAAATACCAGAGTACTCTATCTATTTATCCATCATCTATCATCTCATTCTTTCTCTCTGTCATGTGAGGACAGAGCAAGAAGGTAGTAATCTGTAAGCCAGGAAGAGAGGACTCTTACCACACCCTGAGCATAATAGTCCCTGATTTTGGAATATCAGGCCTCCAAAACAATGAAATTTCTGTTGTTTTAGCCATCCAGTTTGTGTATTTCATTGTGGCAGCCCCAGCTGACAATATCAGCATCTACAAGGCACTAGTCAGGACACCTACCAATCTTTTCTGTCAATGTCAAAGTCTACCATATTTCCCTGATATACCTAAATAACAATTAAAACCTAAGTGCCTTTCCCTCTCCTGATATGAAGTTACTACATATGAGACCTGCTGTTGCCTTGTATGGCCAGACCATTCAAGATGGTTGTTCTCTTGCTCTCTGCACATTCCCTGCTTGTCCACAACCTACTCACGTAAGTGACCTTCTCACTTAATCAGAAAGCCCAGTCAGCAAATACCTACATATTTGCCCCCTGCCTTAGTTGGTGATTTTTCTAATCTTTAGATCAGAATGGCTCCCCTACAATAATTTATCAAATGGAAGACCTCTGCCCCTTAAAGGTACTTAGATCAAGGGGCTAAGAGGGCTGTAACCCTCTGCTGGTTTCCTTGGTAACTGATGAGTCAATTCCCCCTATAACTGGTACTCTTCCTATTTGCCTCAGGAGTGAAGACTGCTGCTGTGTCCTGCCAGCTGTCTGCCGTCCACAGTGGGCGATCGCTCCAGGACACTTTTGCTGCAGACGTGTAAGAGCTCCCATCTAATAAAGCTCCGATGTGTCTGTCGCTGACTCTAGGCTCTTTCTTCAGTCTGAAGGCTGGGCAATACAGGGCCTGCAGGTCTGTGGGATGCAGCCCAACACACCTCCTTTCACTAAGTCTCCTTCATTCACAATCATACTTTTTGTTTGTCGTCTTTGATTACACGTGCAACTCACAATTCTCAAGCCCATTTCAGCCTAAGGATCATTCAAGAGCCAGAGACACAGTGATGTCATGAGAGGACTCATCTTGGCCTGTCCTCACTAACAAACTCTGGAACACTTAGGCCCCTCCATCTTTTTTATTTTTAATTTCTTTTGGCCACACCACACAGCATGTGGGATCTAAGTCCCCCAACCAGGGATGGAACCCATACTCTCTGCCGTGGAAGCACAGAGGCCTAACCACGGGACCACCAGGGAAGTCCCAGACCACTTGCATCTTGTTAAGGATTCCTGCTGCAGTGTTGACATCAGCCCTGCTGTGGATAACTATTCTCCTCCTGACCTACTCAAGGCAGCAGAGCAGATGCCACTGGTCTCCCTGGCCTTGGTCCCTCTAATGTAACACCTTCCTGAAGTCACCCAGGTCGCCACATGATGCTGCTTATTCTGCTGTACCAGTCACCACACAGACAAACCAGGAAGGAACCCATGAAAGTGAAAAAAGCTATCATTTATTGCCATTATTCCTGTTATGTGCCAAGACTTCAAGTATTAATACTTTCTTGTTTTTTTTCCTTAACTCTTATCTTTTTCATTTCTTCTTTGGTAGTTAAAAGTGAATTCCATCTCCCCTAAGAGAATCTTGAAAAGATAAGACTATTCTTCTCTATGCCCCTCAAATAATATCACTGAATAAATTAATAATTTCTTAATAACAACTAATCCCTTGTTGTTGTTCAGTCGCGAAGTCGTATCTGACTCTTTGCAGATCCCACAGGTTGCAGCATGCCAGGCCTCCCTGTCCTTCACCATCTCCCAGAGTTTGCCCAAGTTCATCTCCACTGAGTCAGTGATGCCATCCACCCATCTCATCCTCGGTCACCCTCTTCTCCTCCTGCCCTCAATCTTGCCCAGCATCGGGGTCTTTTTCCAAGAGTAGGCTCTTCACATCAGATGGCCAAAGTACTGCAGCTTCAGCTCTTCCCTGTTAGCCCAGATAGTAGAGAATCTAATGCCTAGTCCAAATCTAAATTTTCCCAGTTCTCAAAAAAATGTCCTTTATAATTGGTTTATGAAAACCAGGATCCAATTCAGGACAGTGTAACTCCTTTAAGTTTTTAATCTAGAAAAAAAAAAATCCCTTTTCTATTGATTAATTCATTGAAGAGACAGGGTTGGTTGTCCTGTAAAATGTCATACTTTCTGGATTTGTCTCTCTGCTTCTCCATGGTATTTGTTTAACTTGTGTGTTCATCTTCCATCTTTCCTGGAAACAAGAATAGCTAAAGTTTTGATTCAGGTTAAACATTTTGGGCCAGATGGAATATGTCATAAGAAGACACCTAATATCTGCTCAGCCAATCATGAGTGATGCTTGATTTTTCAGCCCTCCAATGAGGCCACCAGCAGTTTACAAAACACCGGGCTACATTCTGCTGCTGCTGCTGCTGCTAAGTCACTTCAGTCGTGTCCAACTCTGTGCAACCCCATAGACGGCAGCCCACCAGGCTCCCCTGTCCCTGGGATTCTCCAGGCAAGAACACTGGAGTTGGTTGCCAATTCCTTCTCCAATGCATGAAAGTGAAAAGTGAAAGTGAAGTCGCTCAGTCGTGTCTGACTCTTCACGACCCCATGGACTGCAGCCTACCAGACTCCCCCATCCCTGGGATTTTCCAGGCAAGAGTACTGGAGTGGGTTGCCATTGCCTTCTCTGGGCTACACTCTACCTTCAGGATATTTTGATGAGATATCCTGCAGTCTTGACCACCAGGTGCAAAACACTGTTGCAGTGAGAAAACACTTTAGAGGGACTTTCCTGGCAATCTAATAGCTAAGAATCCACCCTGAAAGCAGTGGACAATCCCTAGTCGGGAACTAAGATCCCACATACTGCAGAGCAACTAAGCCTGCACACTGCAACTACTGAGCCCCGACGTGCTACAACTAGAGAGCCCAAGAGCTGCAACTAAAACCCAATGCAGCCAAATTAAATAGTCAATCAATTATTTATTTATTTGAAAAGCAACAGTTTAGAATACTTCCTTTTGTGAATTTAGATTAAAAATGGACCTTCAACTCCCAGGGCTTGCTTTTTCGCCTCCAGACCAGCGATACTCACTGCCAACAGCAAGTGTCAGCTCTGATAATGCTTAGGTGCTGCTGTAACAGGTTCAGGATCTGGTGTACGCTTCCCCAACCTCTCCGTCTCATTTCTCACAACCAGCTGTCCAGCCTTTATCTCTGTGGTTCTTCCCTGAACCCTCCATGTTTTATTGCCCCCAGGGAGCCCTAAAGTGAACACAACATTCCTAGCAAACACTGTGAGATTCAGATCCTTTATTGCAGTTCAGATTTGAGGAGCTCAGGAATTAGCAATTGTGAAATGGGTCTGCACATTTGAATCAAGGAACTTAAATTCATAAGAACATTTACCCCAAGGAAACATGAAAAGTTGCTTTTTAAGTGCTATCTTGAGTATGTCTTCATCTTCTGCAATTATTCTTCAGGAGATCAATAATAATATGACGCTGAGAAAAACCATTGTAATTGCCATTACAGTAATTCTCCACTTAATGAGCAGCTTGAACCAGAAGTCAAGTGTGACTGAGAGAGACTCCCTGCAACCTGGAAGATCTGCATAGTGCATCCAATCCACCTTCCAGGGAAAATAAACAACCTTTGGAAGCTGAGTTGAGAAACTTGGTCAAAAATATAAATTATATGTTTGTTAAAAGTACAAAGCAGACAATACAGAAGTGGGGCACGTATTTAAAGTCTTGGCTATGGGGAGAGGGTAGGTAATTTAAATAGCTGGTTTTAAATCCACCGAAGTCATTTTCCCCGAAGTAAAGAAGAGAAGATGAGAAAATAAATCTCCAAAAACTAAGGAAGGTTTGGATTGTTCTCACCTAGAATGAGGCAACTCCAATGTCTTACAAAGGAAGATCTATGCTGGTGATCCACATAAACATATTTGTTTGTATCTGAAGATCTTTCTCAGAGAGACAGAAAGCTCTTTAATGAACTTAGAGAGCAGGTCAAAAGATAATATTATAGGCAGGAAGATTTCATCTTAATGTCAGGAAGAATTTTTTTATTGTGGTAAAATATACATAAAATCAATTTATCATTTTAACCATTTTTAAGTGTATGGTTGTGGCATTAAGTGCAACCATCACCACTATCCACCTCCAGAACATTTTCATCATCCTATACTGAAACCCTGAAGCCCATTAAATAATAAATCCTCCTTCCCAATGTCCCTCTTAACCACCATTCTACTTTCTGCCTCTATGATATCAACTCGCATTCCAGCTACCCATATAACCACCACTTAAATGAGGTGCAATATCTCTCCTTTTGCATTTGGCTTATTTCACTTAGCATAATGTCTTCAAGTTTCAACTATGTTGTAGCATGCATCAGAATTTTATTCCTTTATAAGCCTGAATAATATTTCATTTACATATATATACTACATTTTATTTGTCCATTCATCCATAGACGGACATTTGAATTGTTTCCATCTAATGGCTATTGTAAATTATGCTGCTATGAATATGAGTGTATGAATATCTGTTCAAGTTCCTGCTTTCAATTATTTTGGGTATATACCCCAAAATGGAATTACAGTAATTTTATGTTTAATTTTTTGAGGAACTGCTAAACTGTTTTCCCCAACTGCTGCACTATTTACATTCCCATCAGCAACACACACGGGCTCCAATTTCTCCACATTATTACCAACACTTGTTGTTTTCTACTTTTTGATAATACCTATCCTAATGAGTGTAAAGAAAAAACTTGGAATAATTAGACCTGTACCACAGCAGGATGAGCTGTCCCAAAAGGTAGGGGCTGATGGATGTGCTCTACCAAAGACTGAACAGACTGACATGTTCAGTTGTGCAGGTCATGTACTATCCAAGTGTATCTGGTCACAGGGTAAATAAAGGCTGAAAATCAACCCTTGTTTCACATGCCAAGATTTGAACCCTGGTATAGGACACTTTCTTCCCTGAAAATATTGTCAGCTGGCTAAGCCATGTGCCTGAAGTGGCACCTTTTTTAATGCAAACAAAGGCACTTATAAAAGCTATTAATTATTCTGACTGACTCTTCATCATGAGGAAGCTGTAGATAGAACAGATTAATGCACAGGCTAACACCCAGTCCATTGAACTAAATGACAACATTAAGGTCCTTTCCAATGGTGGTATTCTGTGGATCTCTTCGAAAGTATTACAAAATGAACCTTGAATCCTTTGACACGCCTTGCCGTGATAGTGAAGTCAATAACCCCTTACCTTGAATCTGGGATTCGTGACTGCTTCACTAATAGGAGTAACTGGAATAGGAATAGGAATTCTGCAGGAGTAACAGTGGATCAGTTTCTAAGCCCAGACTTTAAGAAACTGGCAGCTACCATTTCCTGTCTCTTGGGACACGCCTTCTTGGCACCCAGCCACCACTCTGTGAGGAAACATAAACCGCTTGTAGGGAGATACACACGGAGAAAATCCAACACTCATTACCGAGAAAGCAAACTGTCTTGGAGGTGGAGCCTCCAGCCCCAGGAAAGAGGATGATCTGTCCCAGCCAAACCCTGCCCAAATTGCAGATTGATGAGTAAGGTATGTTGTTTTAAACCACTACCATGTTAGGGTGATTTTTCTTTAGCTGCAGCTGATAATCAGAACAGTCTGGAAAATAATGTGACCTGTGCTCCAAACTCACATTTCCACAACATGCCTCACACCAACAGTGCACTGAAGGATTCCCAGGTGAGGTCTTCCCTAAGGAGCCCTTGATTAATTTTTTTCCATAGAATGTTTTATTTTGATTATTTACTTGATATTAAACAATAAGATTATTAAATATTCTCTCATATTATGATTTTTATCAAGGTGTAGTTGATTTTACAATATTACATAAGTTACAAGTATACAACATAGTGATTCACAATTTTTACAGGTTATACTCCATTTAAAGTTATTATATTACCTATATTCCCTGTGCTATATACCTTTGTAGATTATTTTATACATAGCAACTTATACTTCTTAATCCCCAACTCCTGTCTTATCTCTCTTCTCTCTCTCCCCACTGGTAACCACTAAGTCACTCTCTATATCTGTGTGGTTTCTTTTTGTTATATTTATTGTTGTTTAGTCACTCAGTCATGTCTGACTCTTTGTGACACCATGGATTATAGCCCACCAGTCTCCTCTGTCCATGGAATTTTCCAGGCAAGATTATTGGAGTGGATTGTCATTTCCATCTTATATTTATTAGTTTGTTTTATTCTTTAGATCCTACATATAAGTGATTACATACAGTACTTGTCTTTCTCTGCCTTATTTCACTAAACATAATATCCTTTGAATCCATCCATGTTGCAAATGGCAAATTTTTTGGTTTTTTTATGGCTCAGTAGTATTCCATAATATATATATATATATATGTACTTCTTTATTAAAAAGCAGAGACATTACTTTGCCAACAAAGGTCCATCTAGTCAAACGTATGGTTTTTCCAGTAGTCATGTAAGAATGTGATAGTTGGAACATAAAGAAGGCTGAGCACCAAAGAACTGATGCTTTTGAACTGTGGTGTTGGAGAAGACTCTTGAGAGTCCCTTGGTCTGCAAGGAGATCAGACCAGTCCATCCTAAAGGAAATCAATCCTGAATATTGATTAGAAGGACTGATGCTGAAGCTGAAGCTCCAATACTTCAGCCACCTGATGCAAAGAGCTGACTCATTAGAAAAGACCCTGATGCCAGGAAAGATTGAAGTCAGGAGGAGAAGGGGACAACAGAGGACAAGATGTTTGGATGACATCACCGACTCGATGGACATGAGTTGGAGCAAACTCTGGGAGATGGCAAAGAACAGGGGAGCCTGGTGTGCTGCAGTCCATGGGGTCACAAAGAGTCAAACATGACTGAGTGACTGAATAACAACTTCTTTATCCATTCATCTACTGATGCACACTTGAGTTGCTTCCCAATTTTGGTGGTTGTAAATAATGTACTGGGGTGCATGTATCTTTTTGAATTAGTGTTTTCAGTTTTCTTCAGAGATATACCTAGGAGTGGAATTGCTGGATCATATGGTAGTTCTATTTTTAGTTTTTCAAGAAATCTCCCTACTGTGTTCCACAGTGGCTGCACCAATTCACATGCCCATCAAGAGCGTATAAGGGTTTCCTTTTTAAGGAGTTTTGATTTTTTTTCTTCATCTGCCTCATCTCCTCTCTCATATTCCCATTTAAGATAAAAATGTTGAAACCCACCTTTGGCAGCATCTGCACCCTCCCTGATGGGATTTCTTGAGGAGTCATAGGTTTCTCAAAGCCACACCCTGGACGGTCCCACAGTCTCTTCAGGAGCTCCTACTTTACCCTGAGCCAGTAGTATATAGCTTTCAAGGGACAACACAGACACACAACGTCCTTGATACAGTCAGCTGCTGTGCACATTGGCTCTTTGTTGTTGCTGTTCAGTTGCAAAGTTCTGCTGAGCTCTTTGCCACCCCATGGACTGCAGCACACCAGGCTTCCCTGTCCTTCACTATCTCTTGGAGTTTGCTCAAATTCATGTCCACTGAATGGGTGATGCAACCTAACCATCTCATCCTCTGCCGCTCCCTTCTCCTTTTCTGCCTTCAGTCTTTCCCAGCACTTTAACTTGCTATAAACTTAAGAGGGAGCTTAGAAGCCAAGCAAAGGGGCAGGGAACGCAGAGCATAAACTGCTGGTTCCGGATCCTGACTCTCCGCAGTTGCTCCAACCAGAACAAATCTGCCTGCACTCACTGGGGAGCGAAAGGTTTCTCAGCAAGGCCTTCCTCAGTTCTGGGTCTCCTCTGTTAAACTACCCTCCTCCTCGACGACCGCCCCCTCACCACCACCACTTTCATTTCAGGAAGGAAATAGTTAAAAAGACTCCTGCCCTTCAGGGCCTGGGAGGGGGCGGCCGCCTAGTACTTTGTAGTGGCCGCATCCCTGGAGGGCTGGAAGGCTGGGACATTCTCGCCGCCCTAGAGTGGAGTAGAAGCTCTGGGAACTTTGAGAGGAGAAGGGGAGGACAGACGCGAGGCGCGTTCCTTCGGAGTTTTCTTTTTCTCGCGAACCCCCGCGCGCGCACACAGCCAGCCCTTTGGTCTGGCGATTGCGGACCGGAGGTGGAGAAGCTCCATCCCCCCGGTGGCTGAAGCCTGGCGGCTCGGGGAGGACCTCCCCAGAGAAGCTGTGCCCAGGAAGTTTTCCGAAGCGGAGTCAACGGGGCAGCCGGGGCCGCCGCCGCGCCGGATCCCGGGACACTCGCCATTCACCCTCGCCGGCTCGGCTTCAACTCGCCCGGGCGCCGCACGCGGACCGGGCAGCCGTCTGAGCCCGCGGAGCTCCACGGTCTGTGCAACTCGTTCCTCTCGGGGTCCCGAGTCGGGTGGGGGAGACGCTGGTGGGCCCCTGGGTGGGGAGGAGAGGCGACCTCCGAGCGTTGTCGCCCGGCGCCGGCACCTCTTGCACTGGGGCTGGCATCACCTGCCCGCGGGGGCGCGTGGCTGCGCTGGCGCCTTCCTGGGCGGGTGCGCACCCGGGAAGGTTTGGGGTTTGGGAAACTGATCCAAAGCCCCTCAGCCTTCCCGGGCCGGCGGCGGGTTTTTAGTCAAAAGAAAACCTGAGTCTCCGTTTTCCAGGAGTGTGAGAACTTTGTGGACCATCACGCCCGTGTCGCTGGCTCCAAAGCCCGCTTGGGAAGTTTGCCCCGCAGCCCGGTGCTCCCGCACGCCCGGGACGTGCCAAGGGTAGCCAAGGGCACCGGGTGTGAGAGGCAGATGTGTTTGGAAAAGGTGTGTTTGGAGAACCCCCAGGGCAGCTACTTTGGAAACCTGCCCGTTGAGGTCTGGGCGTTTTGTTCTGTGCCCTTCTTTAAAGGACACTTGTTGCCCTTCACGTGCGGAAAACAAGGGCCGGTCCCAGATAATCAGTCTCTGTTTACGCCGTCCTGATGGCGTTCCGGGTACTTGGCGGCAGAGGGGATGTGCTGGGAGGCATGTTAAAGTCAGGCGTTGTCAGTCAGAAGAGTTACTAATTTCTTACTCAGTGAGCAAAACTCACCAAAGTGGCGGGGAGGGGGGCACTTATTTAAAAGTTCCTAGTTTATCTGTGGGTTTTTTTTTTTTCTCTTGTAGATTATGGCTCCCTCGCCCCCACCCTCCATTTTGTGTTAACTAATTGAGAAATACCTTGGCAATCATTTCATGTAAATTACCTGCTCTAAACTCACGCTGTGTGAGTAAGGTTGGAATTTCCAAATCACTGATTTGGTGAACTTTGATCCTGAGAGTCCCCAGATGTGAAAAGGTTTAAGCATCAGGATAGAGTCCTCTTGCCTCATAATAGCTTTTGAACTCCAGCAAATCCTTAGACCCCAAATATGAAGAATGCTGAATCTGTAAACCAGGTCCTTCAGGTCTGAACCTGAGAGGCTTCGCTAGAGCTATGACTGATGATGAGCGATGATCTGAAGCCAGCGTGACTTAGATCCATGGAGATGAGCTAAGACTCATCCTTGGAGGAACATGCAGTTCAGAGGGGTTTTTTCCCTTTGGTTTTGTGTCTTTCATCCAATGATGATATGGCAGTCGCATGCCTTTACCAAATATACCTTAGTGCTGCAGCTCCCTGTGTGTGCAGACAGGGCTGAGCGAGGTGACTTCAGAAATGGTGGTGTCATGGTTGGAGGAGGCAAGTGGTTTTTATGGTAGCCAGCTCACACTTTGATAAGAGCCCACAGCTTTGATAAGACTCCTCAACTCCTGCGGTAATCAGCTCACCAAGTGAGCCAAAATGCTGGTGTTCAAACAGTAGTGCTACTTTTTGAACCACCTAGCAGGTCCGTTCACAAAATATGCTCCTGGCAGACTATGATGGCCAAAGAGCCATTCCATTTCTGAGAAAGGCCTTCTGTCTCTTACTGTGAAAAAAGCTCCTGGTTAAGGTTCATTCCCATTGGGAAACTGGGAGGCATTAGTCATTAAATAGCACAAGATATTGAAGAATTTCCTTTTTTCCATCTCTGATCTGAGGAGGAGGATGACAATATACTTTATTCTTGGAGTAGTGTGGAATGGAGTTCTGATCACCACTGTGTAACTGAAATAGCGGCGTTTCATAGGTCTATCAATATTTTGTCAGATACTCCAAACTGTAAGAAGCAAGAGAAAAAAAAACTGCATACTATTTGACTTGGTCAAAAAGTTCATTTGGGCTTTTCCATAAGCTGGTACAAAAAACCCAAATGAACTTTTTGGCCAATCCAATACTTACAATTGTCTAGGCAGAACTGTATGCCCAGTATGCCCGTAGCTTAGAAAAATTGATATTTTAATCATTTAATCAGACCGAGTCATGTCCTATGATTACTTAGAATGAAGGGTTATACCTGTCCTACCACTTCTTGATCACAAAAACGTAACTTCTTCAAGGCTGTTTCTTCATGATATTCTCCCTGCCTACTTAGAGTTACAAAGCTCAAGTCAGATAACAAATAGGTGTATAATAGATTACCATAGTACGTAAATTTTTTTTTGGTCTCGTGGCATAGTTTCCTGACCAGGGATGGAACCCGTGCTCCCTGCAGTGAAAGCACAGGGTCTTAACCACTGGAACACCGGAAGTCCCAAATATTATTATTAATTCAGGTTCCTGGGGAAAAAATCTCTGGGGAAGGCAGAAGTATACAATATTGCACCTTACATTTACTTTAGGCCTTCTATACCCCTTGAATAAATCTTATTTCTTCATATAGTGACTAAGCCCTAACCTTTATTAATAACCAAGATAACTGTCAAACTCCTAAAAATGGTTAATATCAACCATGGATAGACTCAAAAGGACACAATTCTTAAAACTTAAATTGTGACCTGGGTGTGTTCATCATATGCACACACTACATCATAAATGAAAGATTCACAAAAACTCACAGAAAATATCCAAAATATTAAAATGGGAAGAGCCATTTTTATATGTTTGTTGTGTAAACACCAACCTCCCTCATTTCCCAGCATCTTTTTTTTAAGCATTGCAGTAGAAATCTAGACTTCCTGAACCAGAAGGACCACTTGCCCTCTGCGAGTGACTAAAACAAAACAATGAAATGGTATTTTGAAATCATATCTAAGCACCCTGCAATGTCTGTTGCTTCTTCAGAATGCTGGAAACATTGTTGAACATTTTAAGTGCTAAGTGAGTGTACAGGCTAGCAGTTAGGAGCTCAGACTCAAAGTCAGACTCACCTGCCTTGGTGTCATAGAAGGGTCACATCAGCTATGGCCTTGACTAGCTACTTGACCTTCCTGAGCCTGTTTCCCTGTGTTTATAATGGAAACAGATAAATGGTTCTCACGGTCATTGTATGAATGAGATGACATCACACGTGTGAAGTGCTCAATGTGGTGAATGGCTGGTGAGAAGCAATGTAGCCATAAAGGATGTTTAAAGAATGTATAAAGGATATTTGGAAAATCAAATAGTACACCTGGTCTGGGAAAGTCCATTACTGCTAGTTCTACTCATTGACAAATATCCTTACAGTAATTTCTGACAAATGGAAAAGCAAAAAAAAAACTCCTGTCAGAGGATGTAGATTGGACTTCCCGAAGGTTAAGACCTGCGGTTAAGACTTCCTGTGCTTAAGACTCCACGCTTCCAGGGCGTGTATTCAATGCCTGGTCAGGGAACTAGTATCCCACATGCCGTGCAATGCCCATGCCCCCAAAAAAGATGTAGATTGTACACATTATTCATCCAGGTTTTTAATAAAATAAATATTCTGTCTTTATCAACTATCTTATTTTTAATTGACTAAGATTGTTAAGTGTGTTGATGGTTTGATCACGGTTCTGATTTTCAGTGAACATCTCATAATACTTAATAGCTTCCTGAGCTGCATTTTATTTCTGTGTTCATCATTTACCACATGGAAAACAGCACACATGTTGAAATACTAGATTGTTAATTATAGAATTTGGTGATTTTGTGCCTTACTATTATATGACTTTCACTCAGTATGCAATGTCTTTTCCATTAGTAAATAAAATCTTGTTATCTCAACTCTTGAAGATTTTCTGTAATTCAGGCTATCAGCCTAAGTGTAAGGGAGAAAAGAAAGTAACTTCTTCTGTACTACTTAAAGGAAAAACTGTCAAATCGTCATTCATATTATACTCTAGGTGTAGATGTGTGTGTGCATGTTCAGTTGCTTCAGTCGTGTCCGACTCTGTGTGACCCTATGGACTGTAGCCCTCCAGGCTCCTCTGTCCATGGGACGTCCCAGGCAAGAATACTGGAGTGGGTTGCCATGCCTCCTCCAGGGGATCTTCCCAACCTACGGATTGAACCTGAGGCATCTCCTGCATCTTCTGTATTGCAGGTGGATTCTTTACCACTGAGCCACCCAGGAAGCCCCAGATGTAGGTATAGCAATGAAGAAAGGTGAGAGAGACAGAGGCGGAGATACAGAGGTTTAACTTGCCCTAATAGAGAGCTTTGATCTTGTCTGCTTTTGTTCTGCCATGGGGTAACCTGACACAGATGTTATCTTATCTACTTACCAAATAAATCCTGCTTTTTAATTGAAGCAGTAAATTATCATTGGCTTCAATCTTACTGGCAGCTGGATTTGTAATCAAAATCATTTTTTCTCTTCTCTTTTTCCAGGTGGAGAAAGAAAAAAAAAAAGAGCGTGTCAAATCAACAGATTAAGTGACATTGCCCGAAATTTGCATCGAGATGGAAACCTTTTGGCTCAGGGTGTCCTTCTGGGTGGCTCTAGTTGGAGGTGTCATCAGTGATAACCCTGAAAGCTACAGCACAAACCTAAGCACCCATGTGGACAGTGTCACCACATTCCGTGGGACGGAACTCAGCTTCGTGGTTACCACTCATCAACCCACGAATCTGGCTCTCCCCAGCAATGGCTCGATGCACAACTATTGCCCACAACAGACTAAGATTACTTCAGCTTTCAAATACATTAACACTGTGATATCGTGTACTATTTTCATCGTGGGAATGGTGGGGAATGCAACCCTGCTCAGGATCATTTACCAGAACAAGTGCATGAGGAATGGCCCCAACGCGCTGATAGCCAGCCTTGCCCTTGGAGACCTTATCTATGTGGTCATTGATCTCCCTATCAATGTATTTAAGGTAGGAAATCACCACACGTGTGTTTGCAGGTTGGAATGCATGCTCTGGTTCCACAGTTGAGAGAGGTGCTACAGACCTTTCTGTCCTTTGGAATTTCAGTCTGTGTTTTTACTGAAAGCCATTTCTGCTGTCTTAAAACTGGGTGAAATTTATAATTTTTATTATTTCTTCAACGTGACACTGATTTTCTGACTTATTTGTTAACAAAAGAGTATCTCAGGGATGACTCTTCAAAGTCATGGTCTTCCATGAATGGGGTTCTCATGCCAGTCCTAAGCTTGCTGAGTGGATGGGAAATATGGGAAAAGATCAGTGGATTTTTCTGAGATTCCATTTCTGGGATGAGACCTACTGAGCCCAACAAGTATTTAAAATAAATATATCTTCAGTTTTAGTTACCTTTTCAGTGTGATGCTGTCTGGAAGCCAGATATCCACAGCGTGACTTGAAATGAGAGGGCTTGTTTTATTTTGACTGTCTGGCTGATTGAAGTCAAAGGTCATGCTGGCTTCTACAGTTATCTGGGTGACTTAGAGATAACAGGGTGCACGTGATGGTAAGCCAGTGGTGACCACGTTGAGCAGTGTTACTAAAACCATTTAAAACAGGCATCAGTTTACTGCTGCCTCCTTCCTTGTTTCAGCCTACATTTCTGGAGCACCCACTGTGTGCCTGCGTGCACCCACTGTCCAGAGCTAGGCAATAGGACCCAAAAGTTAGTGCCTGGGTGGGAGAAAATGATAACTCACTCATTGTTGGTATGATCACCTTGCTCTCGGGACTAGTTAGTACCAAAACAACTACAGCCAAAAGGAATTAGTCATTCCATATTTGGTTTAGTGGTTGTGAGGGGAAAACTGCTGCAAGAATTCAAATGAGCTAAAATTCAAATGAAATTTCATGATCTTTGCCAGATGTTTTGGAATGTCTTTATTCCTAGCCCAGGGAAAGCACGTTCCTCAGCCTTCTTTTTTTTTTCTTCTATGTATTATCTGTAGAAACAAAACTATTCTGAGCAAGAACACTCTGAAATATGACTGGAAGTGGAAAGTTTTGTCAGTTACAAACATGATTAGTTTTACGAGAAATAATAGCCTCTCGGTTTTAAGTAGATAGACTCCAACTGTGGAGAAATGACACCACCCTATTAGAAAAAGCAGTGGTCTGACAACAAAGGTGAAAACTTTGAACATTTTTACAAGGAAATACATTATCTCACAATTATTCCATATACTGTTTGTCAAATTGGGGGAGTTAGACAACAAAAAGTTAAAAATCACATACCATCTCTTTCCACAGATGGGCATGAACACATGTGTTTTCTATTTAAACTTGAAGCAGAATTTCAGAACCAAATCAGGAGGCAAAATTGTAAATAGGGGGCAAAAAAGTGTAAATAATTTAAAATATTTAGCATATGCTACAGAACTTTTTTTTTCTTTTCAAAAGTTTTTTATTTTCGGTGTGTGAAATATTGCATGTACTCAACATAGCTTCAAGACATCTCTTTAGTAAGAGATTAAAAAAAAAATGTTGACATGACTTAATCACGGTGTGTAATATTAAGTAAACATTGATTATTCATATTTATACAGCTAGTTAACCAACCCATTATGGCTCAGGAAGACAACAGAACTGTCTCTGAATTAATAATCCCTATCTGACCATGTGCAGAAGCAGCTTTCTGGCACATCAGTATCTGCTGAGTCAGAGACTTATCTCTTTGAGGTGCTACCTGCCAGTCACCAGACTAAACTTCATTTCTATTCCATAATAACATTTCATGTCAGATCACAGGGAATATCTCCAAATTTGGTGAAAATTCAAATAAAGCTTTGTTTTACATTCATACAGCAATGCATGAAAACTAGCTCTTCCTTATTTGACCTTGTAAGGCTTCCATCTTGGGAATCCAATACTTTATACGGCAGTTTTCAACAATGCGGACAGTTTGATGTGTTTTTTTGTTGTGGGGGTACTTTTGTATAATTCCTGTTTTTCTAAAACTCATGGAATGAGTAAATTAACCAACAGTTATTTTAGAAAGTAAACCTTTGAGGTTAAAAACAAATTACTCTTTAGTAATTTCAGTCTTCTTTCAGGGGAAAAGAGAAAAGCACTGGGGTGAGCGTAAAAGTCTCACACTATTCGGGAGTTATTTCTGCTTCCTCCTGGCAGTTCTCTTGTCTAGGTTAGGACTCCATAAGATGTTACTGTTTCTCTGACCTCTGCCTGGGAGAGTCAAGAGAATTCCTTCTAAGCAAGCTGCCTCCTGCTGTGAGAGTCTAAGGCCTTGAAGTCTCACACATCAGACCTATGGATTCCTCTGACCATGTCTAGCTGTCTCTGTATTTCAGGGCAGAATAGTAACCATCCGATCTCACTGTACCATTATGTTTAGGTAGCAATGAAAAGCGCATGGACTTGAAGAACATTCCATAAAAGGGATGCATGAAGCTTCTGTATCTCCCCTACTATTAGAAATAGGTTGAAAGAAGAATGGTTGAAAGGACGTGCCATGTTCTTCAAAGAAAAATAAATTTTCAAATCACACAGGTCATTGTGTTTAACAGTTCTATCAGTTGCTTTTTAGACTCCGGTCTAGGGTGTCTCCAGAGGGCAAACATTGCATTGAGCTGGGTTAGAATCAGAACAAGTGAAAGCAGTGTAAAGGCGGCAAGCTAGACGTGCTGATTAGACTATTACAATAAAAAGGAGAGTGCATGATAAAGTGTTCTTTCTATTCACATTTTCTTACCTCTCTTTCACTTTGGAAGAGGTTGTGCTGAAACTGTTTCATATAATGATGTGCTGGAAAGCACAGCTGAAGAGCAGGGCAGCCAGTATCAGACGACTAGGCTGTTTCTGCTCAGTCATCATCCCATGCAGCTAGTGTTGGGTGGCTTGGGATGGTCTGTGGGCATGGAAGAGGCGTTCACTACACATCTGAATTTACAAGTTTCCCTGCTGATGTCTGTCGTGTCAGGATTTCTTCCTCCAGGCTGTAATGGATGTTCCTTGCAATTATCAAGCGCTGCTCTGCTCGGACACTCCCAAGAGCTCCTGCTTCTTCCTAACATGCATGTGCAGCTCTCATCCGAATGCCATCACTACCCCTAAGTAGCATTGTCTGCCCTGAGGCTGGATATAGTCACCGAACTGCCTCTGCTGAAGCATGTACAAATCCTGAATTTAAAAATGAATTAGGTCTTAAGTTATATACATTGCATAGAGAAGAAATAACCCAAAAAGTGAAGAGAAATTCCTCTGGCCTTGTTTACACTTGTGCGAGTACACACACACACACACACACACACACATTACCTGGTAATAAAAATCAGACAGTCTGAGACAATAAACTATAAAGTAGAAGGAACCAAAGGATGCAAATAAATGCCAATTACCTTGTTGGCTTTCAAATGGCAATGTTGAAGAAACACTATTATTTATCAAAGGATTACTCTAATTTTGAATTGTACAAAAATAAAAATATTAGCTTCATGAGAAGACTGACAAAAATAGGAGAGAGGAGAGAAAAGGAGTTAGTAGACCCTTTCAAATAGTCACACTTATAACCAAACTGATGATGGATTCAATCTGTCAAGAATTACACTATCTGATATCCTGAATTTTCAAGGAAGGCAAAAACTTAGTAAAATAGATCAATCTGTATATAAAATATTTACATTCATTACAGTGACAAAACAAAGCATTGTATCTGTGTTTCGAATCCAAAAATAGCCCCTAATGACTCAATGACAATATAGATTAGAAGTATAGAATTTAATAATTGTATATATTTTTAATGACTCATTTATGTAAACTTTAGGGAGATAGGTTTTAAACTTGAATAGAGTGGAAACCCTAAAAGTGATGCTGGTGCATGGGTGGGTGGGCCAAAGCTTAGTATCATGTGCTTTCAGTTCAGTTCAGTCCATTTCAGTCGCTCAGTCATGTCCAGCTGTTTATGACCCCATGGACTGCAGCACACCAGGCTTCCCTGTCCACCACCAACTCCTGGGGCTTATCAAACTCATATCTGTCGAGTCGGTGATGCCGTGTGCTTTCAGATGTACACACAGATATGCCCATAAGCCATTGCACCTCAGCCTCTTAAGTAGAAACAAGAGTGTGGGGAAATACATGTAGGAAGGAAGTAGAATGGAGAGGATGAGAACGGCAGCCATCGGAACAGGGAAGAAGCAGTTGCGCCCAGTGACTTGGCATGGAAATGTCATCACAGAGGGGAGCTGGAACCAGTGACATCATAGATAATACTGTAGGTGAATAACGTCTCCACCTAGCGTGTAGGGTACAGCAGGTCTCTGAGAACAAGCTAAGCAGCCAGTGATGCATCCAGTAATTAGTTGTTGACTAATTGAGCGCACTCCAAGCAACCACCTCTTCCCGAGGACAACAATGAAAAATAAACAAATACAATTTCTGTATGAAATTATCAAGGATATTTTGCAATGAAAAGCCAAGATTCCCAATATGTTGCTCTGGCAGAGGATCTGAGCAATGTGGAAAGCAGAGACGTTCACACAAAGCCAGTTTATCTCCATATTCACACAGACTTTGACATCTTGTGCAACTGGAATCCATCTTGTTTGGGCAGCCATACAAAAGTTGTTTCCGGACACATCAAATCACCAGGGCAATATCTGTGTTGGAAACAAATTGCCGCAGTATATAAATCATATGCCTCAAACATAGAACCTGTTCAGTAAATGCTTTTTAATATGATTTAACAAAACCATATCAAAATGATGTGATTAAAATTAACTCCTTTTTTTCTCTTGCTGAAGTAGAGTTGATTTACAATGTTGTGTTAATTTCTGCTGTACAGCGAAGTGATGCAGTCATGCAGATATATCCTTTTTCATATTCTTTTCCATTATGGTTTATCACAGGATATTGAGTCTAGTTCCCTGTGCTATACAGTAGGACCTTGTTGTTTATCCATCCTATAGATAATAGTTTGCGTCTCCTAATCCCAAACTCCCGATCCTTCCTCTCCCACCCTACCTCCCCCTTGGCAACTGCAAGTCTGTCCTCTATGTCTGTGGGTCTCTTTCTGTTTCATAGATAAGTAAAAAATATAGGAACACTTCACAAATTTGCATGTCATCCTTGCCCAGGGGCCATGCTAATATCTGTATCGCTCTGGTTTTAGTATATATGCTGCTGAAATGAGCACTAAAACATACTTCTAATCTGATTTTTCTGAGACCTTCAAATTAAAATATTGATGATGATAATGACGATGATGTTGATCTGTCAGAGAGAGTCTTCATTTACAAACAAGGCACAGTATATTCTCTATGGTATGCACATACTACTCCCCCAAGCTGATCAAATTACCCACCACTGCATGTATAACAATCATGTTTGCCTGTTACTCATCATCAAGCAAATAAAAACAGGCCTTTCTCATATATTCCAGTAGTAGTGCTATAATCATAAAATTAAGTATTCCCTAAATTTTCAGAAAGAAAACGTGTCCCTTCACTGAGCTTTCTGTCTCCTTGTTGGTACCCCATACCCCAGCTCATCCGGTCCTGTTAGGTGTCTCTGACTCGGCCTCATCTCTTCATGCTTCTCATCTACTCCTCTTTATCCAGATAAGCAAGAGTAGCAAGACGACCCTTCTGCCTGCCTCCTCTGGTTTATTGCACTGTATTCTTCAGATCTCAGCTGCAGCAGCTCTTTGTCTGGCGAGCATGCCTGACCTAGACTGGGTCATGGCCTTTCTCCTGGGCTCCCATGACACTCTCTGTTAACCCTGTAAGAGCACAAAACACACTCTCTATTGTCTCTGTCAATTCCCTTGCCCGGCTGCCCCTCCTAGACTGCAGGTCCCCCGAGGCCCGCTGCCATCATTCTCATTTATCATGGTTTCTCCACATCCAACACTGTGCCCAGTTTCAAAACTACTTGATGAATGAGCAAAATAAGAAAAATGTACTGTATTTGTCTCTATAAGAATGTTTTTCTTCCGTGCAATTCCAGATCTAAAGACAGGCTTGTGTTTTGAATTTATTGAATCCCTGCTATTCTCCTGCAAACCAGAGATAGCTCAAAGTCCATAAATCTAGGAGAGAAATATATGCAATATCACAGGATTGTTTTCCCTTTGTCTTTAGAGGTCAAGAGTTCTTTTTTCTATGGTTCTGGAATTATATTGTTTAATTTCCTCTCTCTTGAGTAGTGTAACCAATGAAAGAATCTCGTTTCAAGATTTCTGTACAATACACAGTCCTTCAGCATAGTTGTAATTGTGGTTTCGACTGAAATATTCAACCTACAAGTGATTTGGAATATCAAAATGAACATTCATATCACCAAAGATCTTATTTGCTCTTTAGAGAACAGGAAACAGATTGATTTTCTGGCATGGCTGAGACACAGGAAGATTGTAAAAGTTCATTATGCTAACTAGCTGACCTAAGGATATATGTGCATATCAAATGACAGAGTGATAAATTTATTACCCAATTTGCTGCTTATTATAAGGAAGTTGCTGTCTGAAAAGGCTTCAGAACCCGCTCCAACTCGACCTCCCCTTCTGACTTTTCGTTTCCTGTGTCTGGGAATCTCATTGCTTTCTCTCATGGTCCTGTTAAGTAATTATTCTCATGTGAGGTTACTCAGCTAACCCTCAGCATTTGGCTCACAGCACAGTTATTCCTGTTTCAGTGATGGGGGATGGGAACCATGCATAACGGCAGGATTGTTCCCAGGGCTGAGAGATGCTTTCAGTCCCCTTCTCACTGGGAAGGTGTTGGGATGTACAGAACATTGTGATTGATTCTTCTCCATCAAACAGGACAGATCACGGAAGAGGTTGCTGTATTCTAAACTGAAATAGTGATGCATAAATGCTTTACTTTTGAGAAAAGAATTTTCTCATACACACTGTGTGTTTGTGTTGCCATAATTCCATCACTCTGTGCAGTAAAAGCAGATGTCCTGGCTATTGTATTCTGAAATATTTCTATAGTGTCTTTGTCCCATGAATTGCTAGCATGGCAGTGTTATTTATTATCATACACAATTTACGCAGTTCGTTTATAGAGTGTATGAACTAAAATGAAAGAGGATGGGGTATGAAGTTTCTGTCTCTGAAGTTTATTTGAAGGCTAAAATGGTTAAATAAGGAATGTTCTAAGAAACTTTGTCAAAATAAATTTGATACACAGCCAGAAATTCTACAACTGCTTTCTGGATCTACCATAATCTCTTGGGAGCTAGAATTATTGCTTTCTATAGCTACCATTTTATTTTTAACTAGGCCTAGTTTTTCTTGGAAAAACTTTCCTACATTATAAAGGTAACAGTTGATATTAAACTGTAATAGAACTGAACATAAGTCTCATTCAGTGTTAATATTTGATAGCCTTATTTTCAAATTTGAACATCAAAAATTTTACAAAACCACATGCTCTAAAATGTTTATTTAAATTTGGGAGGTTTGAAGTCTTCATGTTCCTGAACTCAAGAAGCAAAAATCCAGTGTGCCCTCAGATTTACTATCATTTTTGTGAATGTGCAACTATAAATTTCTCTAAAAGTTAGAGTTTAGAATTTAAACTTCTCTAAAAGTTTCATCAGCATCATTTGCCATATGACTTACTTGGCAATTAGGATAGACAACAGAAGCTGCTCAAATCATGCTTCTCATAACACTTAAACATGGGAGTCTTATAATTTTAGATCAAGCTTTATACTGGAAAGTAATGGAGGTGGGCAACTGTTGGCCATTTGATTACTCAGTTACATCAGATCTCTCTTCTCTAAATATTCTTTATTCATTCATAAATATTTATTGAGCTCCTCCTATATGTCAGTTATTGGGGAAATAGCAGTGAATAAAAACAATCCTTGTCCTCAAGGAGTTTACATTCTAGTAGAAGAACAAGACAACGATCAAGTTAAGTATGTGAAATAACAGCTAAGGAGAAAAGCAAAACAGAAAAGAGGAATAAAAGAAGGGGGAGGAGTGGGTAAAGAAGAACTCAATAGAAGGCGATGTTGAATACAAACTAAAACTTAAAGGAGCAAACCACGCCACTGTCTAAAGAAAGAGCATCCAGCCAGTGGAAATGGCAAGTGCAAAGGCCCTGGGGCAAGAATGTGCCCAGAGGGTTAATGGAGCAGCAAGGAAGCCATGGTGGTTGATTGGAAGGGAGAGAATAGTAACACATGATGTCACAGAAATACTGGGGTAGGGTAAGCGATGCGGGGAAGCAGACAACAGAGAGCTTAGCAATAGATGACCATTTAATTTATTGTTCAAACCAAGATGCTTTGAAGGTAAAAGGAGACACTATCAATAATTGCATCTGGACAATAGGCATAAACTAAGACTGTCCTGAGAATAGTATGAAGCCTCGTCACCCTACCTATACACCTTTATAAAACCTTTAGCTTCTTTCTGTGAGTGAGATAGGAAACTTTTAGAAGGTTATGAACAGATGAGTGACATGATCTATTTTACATTTTAACAAGAACTTGCTGGGTACTGGGTTGAGAAACATTTCCTAAATCGATAAAGGAAAAATATACACTGAAAATACATTATGTGCACCAGTTTATAGGGCTTCCCTGGTGGTTCAGTCAGCAAAGAAGCTGCCTGCAATGCCAGAGAGGTGGGTTTGACCCCTGGGTTGGGGAAGATCCCCTGGAGAAGAAAATGGCAACCTGTTCCAGTATTCATGTCTGGAAAATCCCATGGACAGAGGAGTCTGGTGCTCGCAGTCCATGGTTCGCAGAGTTGGACACGACTGAGCAACTAAACCAGCATCACCATATCAATTTATAACGTGAAAATACTGCCCCCTAAAGCTTAATTAGTGTTTACTCTGTACCAAGCTAACTCATTGGATCCTCACAGCAAACTTATTGCACTACTATTGCCTGAAAATGAAGAAACTGAGGCACAGTGTTTAAGGAATGTTCTCAAGGTCACACAGTCAGCAAGTTGCAGAGCCAGGATCAGGATCCAGTCTGATCCCAGAGGCCATGCTGTTAGCTAAGCCGCCACACTGCTTCTCTTCCATATGCCTCATAAGGCAAACTTGATAGTCATCCAGATGTCAGCCCTAGTACAGAAATAAATTTTCAAAGACTGTGTTCAAAAATAGTCATCCCTCTTTCTTTCCTGCATTAAATCCAATATTTCTTTAGTTGTTTATTTAGGACAGAAGTCACACACTACAAAGGAAGGATGTATACGAAACAGAGATTGCTCTCCAGAATAGCATGTGTGTTGAAAGTCTTGCAGATTGCATTGGAACATCTGCTAAACAGATTTTTGTATTCTATACTCATTGTCATGTTGGTGAGATCAACTGACAGAAGGGAGCCAGAAAATAAAAATAAATAAACTGTAAAAAAAAAAAAGGTTAAGTCCTTTGATGATCTGATTGCTGAGACATATACATCTGCTCAGAGGAACATTTTTTGCCAAACTGATGTCTCATCCAGTTATTACAGGAAAGGCTAGGAAATTTGTGGGCATGAGACAGAAACGTGAGTGTCTATGGCTATCCCACAGTTCCAGGTAGGATATGAACACCTGATTTTATTGATAAAACTAAATGTTGCATTTCTAGACCTTCCTCCCCAGGAGTTTACCAAATGCATAGGAATTAAACGAGGCATATGAAAGAATAATGAATGACATTTGGGGATATGTCTCAAATTATATTTAAAAAGAAGCTAGAAATAAAATGCCTAGGAATAAACTTAACCAAGGGGGTAAAAGACCTATACTCTGAAAACTGTAAAACACTCATGAAAGAAATTGAAGATGATACAAAGAAATGTTAAGATACTGCATGCTCTTGGATTGGAAGAATTAATATTGTTAAAATGGCCATACTACACAAAACAATCTCCAGATTTAGTGTAATTCTTATCAAAATACCCATAACATTTTTCACAGAACTAAACAAATATTTCTAAAATTTATACAGAACCACGAAAGACCCAAATTGCCAAAGCCATCTTAGAAAAAAGAGCAAAACTGGAAGTATCACCCTTCCTAACTGCAGACTATACTATCAGTTCAGTTCAGCGACTGAACTGAACTGAATATTCCATTGTATGAATATACTTTGTATATTCATCTACTTTGTACATTCATCTACTTCCACATATTGGCTATTGTAAATAATGCTGCTATGAACAATGGGGTTGCATGTATCTTTTCAAATTAGTATTTTCATTTTTTCCTAGATATATACCCAAGAATGCATCATTTGATATTTCTATTTTTAGTTTTTTGAGGAACTTTCACACTGCTCTCCACAGTGGCTACACCAATTCACATTCCCACCAACAATGTACAAGGGTTCCCTTTCTTCCATATCCTTGCCAACATTATTTGTAGACTTTTTGATGATAGCTATTCTGACAGGTATGGGGTAATATCTCATTATTATTTTGATTTGCAGTTCTCTAATAATTAGTCAAGTTATTGTTTTATGTGCCTGTTAGCCATATGTATGTTGTCTTTGGAAAAATGTATATTCAGGTCTTTGCCCATTTTTTGATTGGGTTGTTTAATTTTCTTTGATATTGATTCTACAAACTGTTTATTTTGAATATTAAACCCTGTTAGTCATATCATTTACAATAATTTTGTCCTATTTTGTAGGTTGTCTTTTTGGTTTGTTGATGGTTTCCTTTGCTATGCAAAAGCTTTTAAATTTATTTAGGTCTCATTTATTCATCTTTGCTTTTATTTCTTTTGCCTTATGAGACAGATCCAAAAACATATTTTTGTTCTCTTCTGGTAATTTTATGGTTTCTGGTCTTGCATTTAGGTCTTTAATTCATTTTGAGTGTTTTTTTCTTTTTGTATATGGTATAAGGAAATGTAGCCATCCCGTTCTCAGCACTACTTACTGAAGAGAGTGGCTTTTCTCCACTGTATATTCTTGCCTTCTTTGTTGCAGATTAATTGACCATAGGTGCATGGGTTTATTTCTAGTATCTCTATTCTGTTCCATTGATCAATGATGCGGCTGCTTTTGCACCAGGACGATATGTTTTTTTTACTGTAGGTTTATATATAGTCTGTGTGGTAGTTTGAGCATTCTTTGGCATTGCCTTTCTTCGGGATTGGAAAGAAAACTGACCTTTTCCAGTCCTGTGGCCACTGCTGAGTTTTCCAAATTTGCTGGCATATCGAGTGCAGCACTTTTACAGCATCATCTTTCAGGATTTGAAATAGCTCAACTGGAATTCCATCACCTCCACTAGCTTTGTTCGTAGTGATGCTTCCTAAGGTGACTTGACTTCACATTCCAGGATGTCTGGCTCTAGGTGAGTGATCACACCATCGTGATTATCTGGGTCGTGAAGATCTTTTTTGTACAGTTCTTCTGTGTATTCTTGCCACCTCTTCTTAATTATCTTCTGCTTCTGTTAGGTCCATACCACTTCTGTCCTTTATCGAGCCTATCTTTGCATGAAATGTTCCTTTGGTATCTCTAATTTTCTTGAAGATATCTCTAGTCTTTCCCAATCTGATGTTTTCCTCTATTTCTTTGCATTGATTGCTGAGGAAGGCTTTCTTATCTCTCCTTGCTATTACTCAGCCATAAATAAAGAATGAAATTCTACTATTTGCAGCAACATGATGGACCTAAAGAATATTATGCTTTATGAAGTAAGTCAGACAGAGAAAGGCAAATACTATATGATATAATTTATTTGAGGAACCTAAAAAATAAAGAAAATGGATGTATATAGCAAAACAGAAAAAGGCTCACGGATATAGAAAACAAACTAGTGGTTACCATTGGTTTAGGGGAGGTAAGTGTAGGAGATTAAGAGATACAAACTACTATATATAAAATAAACAACAAGCATATATTGTACAGCACATGGAATTACAGCCACTATTTTGTAGTAACTTTTAGTGGAGTATAATCTATAAAAACACTGAATCACTATGCGGTACACCTGAAACTAATATGATATTGTAAATCAACTATATTTCAATATAAAATAAAAACAAGCTAGAAATTCTCAATTTTTAAAAATTTACATGTGAAATTTAATGAAATGGTTTCATTAAATCTGAAGCCATTTGAATAGGAACTTTATTAATATCCCTAAATTTGTTTTTTTAATTTTTATTGAAATATAGTTGACTTACAATATTGAGTCAATTTCAAGTGTACAACAAAGTGGTTCAGTTCTTTTTTACATTCTCTTTCATTATAGGTTATTACAAGATAGTGAGTATAGTTTTCTGTGCTATGCAGTAGGTCTTTGTTGGTTATCTATTTTATATATAGTGGTGTATATATTTTAATCCCAAACTCCTGATTTACCCCTCCCCCTGCTTCCCTATGGTAACCATAAATTTGTTGTCTATGTCTATGAGTCTATTTCTGTTTTGTAAATAAGTTCACTTGTATCATTTTTTTTTGTATTCCACATGTAAGTGATATCGTATGGTATTTGTCTTTGTCTGGCTTACTTGACTTAGTGTGATCATCTCTAATATCCCTAACTTTAAAAGCAACCAGTAAAGCTAACAATATTGAGCATGTCCAAAATATCCAGAATCATTCATTTCAAAATATAAAAAGTAATGGTGCATATGTCTTTGCCAAATATTTAATAATGTATTATGCCCCAATCCTGCATGAGTTTTATGTCACGTAAAGCAATTCTATAGAATATCTGCCTTAAAAAGAATATGAAGAATATGTGAGCTTTCAACTTAGTTTCAAAAATGAAAATGTCTAGAATACTCCAGAATCTGTCTTTTGTGTCGTGTATATCACAAATGCTGTGTATCTCTGCCTATTTCCTTTGTTTCCACAAATTTGATGTTCTTACAAAAGCTAAACCTATGAAAATTAAGGTAGTGTTATATCATTTAAGAGCCATAATACTTTGTAAACTTTTTGACATTTTATTGAGGTATAACATACATACAGGAAAAAAAAATGCACATAAGTGTCAGCTCTGTGAATTTTCACCAGATGAACTTGATCCTGTGTACCCAGGATCAAGAATTAGAACATTACCTGCACCCGGAAGTCCCTCGGTCACTAACTATCCAAGCTCCCAAGGCAACCACTTTCCTGACTTCTAACAGCATGAATTTGTTTTCCTACTTTTGTGTTTTATATAAATGGAACAATACGGTATATATTCTTTTCTGTCTGACTTCCTTTGATCAACATGATGTTTGTGAGAGTAACCCATGTTGTTGGGTTTCGTTGTAGCTCATTCATTCTCGTTATTATATAGCACTTCACTGTCTGAATATATCACAATTTATTTATTCATTCTATTAAGTAGGCATTTAAATAGCTTCCGATTTTGAGCTCATATGAATAGTGTGTGCATATATATTGCTGAAATATATATAGAGAGAGATATAAAGACAACATTTATATGCAAATGTATATAATACTTAAACATCAACATATATATCTGTACACTAAATATGCTTTAAATATCAATCTCGAGCATAATCCTTTTATATTTTGATCAGAATTTTAGAGAGCCACCAGGGCATGCACAGGGAACTAGGCAGAATTCTTTTCTAAACACTTTAAAGACTTGTGTGGCTTATGTCTGAACTTTCTTCACTATAATTCTTCTTGGCATTTCAGGCAAATCCACTATCTGCCTTCATATTGGATAATCCCCAAATCAATTCACACATTTACTAAGTGTCTATAGAAAACACAAAGAAATCTGGGACAGACATGCCTTTGAGTGGCTGGCATTCCATGTTGAGGATACAAACATATATTCCATCAAGTTAGCCTGACTGCCAGGGGAATTTTATATTCCACTGTTTTGTTAAAATTTGGAGGATCACTGAACACAGTTTTACTGAAAAAAAAAAAAATTACATTTTGAATGTAAAACACCTATTAACATTTTCTTTAAAAACAGAGAAACTGTCATTTCTCCTTCTCCTAAAGTAATATATATAGCTATACCAAAATTAATCAAATTACTCCCCAGAGACACAAAGATAAAATTAGGTTTCAGCCTTTTCCATTAATGCTAAAGTTAATGGTCATTTATTTTAAAACTTTACAACGCCCCATGAAACTCAGATTAAAAAGCACTGATTGCAGACAGTAAATGTTATGAGAGTTTAAGTTGGATTGATGAAATTTTCCAGACAATCTCTCTGAGGTTATTTTTGTTAAATGACATATTTGGGGTATGCCAGTTGCTTGGTAAAACTTGGAGGTTTAGTTGTAATCGAGTTACTACATTATTCTAAGACAAGATTGGTAAGAGAGGGTTGTTACAGAAATTTACCAAATCATAGCATATGAAGACAAATCTGTTAATAAAAGAAAATCTTCCTAATATCAACACCCAAATTTGCATTGCAACATCCCTAAAGAGAAATTTTATTTATCAAAACCACTGACTAGATTTTAAATGGAACACAGCAGTGGTCTTACAAGGCGCTTAATACACCCTCCCAAGAAGGCATTCAGAACTCCGTGGACACTGGGTTTTACAGTCTTATAATCATGCTCTTAACTTTAAAGGCAGATGATTAGTTGAGACTTTTCCTGCTTTTTGTTCTGAGGAAATAGCTACCCTCACAGTAATATTTTTATTGGTTTTATGGAGTAACCTTAAAATTGCCTCCAGCTCCTGGATTACCATAAAGGAGGGAAGTAAATCCACAGGGAGCTTGGAAGCACAAAGGTGATATTCCAGGGCCTAACTTGCAAGCAGTGAGTGCTCACCAGCTTAGTCCTGTCTGATTCTCTGACCCAGAGATGGGCAAACTACAGCCATGAACCAAATCTGGCCCAAAGCCTATTTTTGTAAATGAAATTTTATTGGAACACAGCCATACCCATTGCTTACATAAATGGTTTCGACAGATACCAGAGGCTCTGCAAAGCCTAAAATATTTACTATCTAACCATTTACAGAAAAAGTTTATCAACCCCTGCAGCATCTCACCAATGGCCCTGGCCCTGCCCTTCACCTCTGTCTCTCATCCTCCTCCATTTGGTCCCATAGTTGGTCAGAGCTCAAGATCTGAACCTCCATATATGAGTAAGCCTTCATAAACTTCGCTGTTCTTAAGTGACTGATGCGCACAACCACCAAAATAGTAGATGGCATAATCCTAAGAGATCAAAGTACGTTTCTTTTTTAAAATAGTTTGGTGACTGATCTTAAATAAATCACTGATCTTTCAAATCATTATCTTTTTTCAAGATTTTTGTTCTTGATATGGACCAGTTTTAAAGTCTTTATTGAATTTGTTATAGTATTGCTTCTGTTTTATGTTTTGGTTTTTTGACCACGAGGCACGTGGGATTTTAGCTCCCCAGCCAGGGATTGAACCCACACCCCCTGCATTAGAAGGCGAAATCTTAACCACTGGACAATCAGGGAAGTCCCTTCAAGTCATTATCTTTGTATGAAGAAATAAAGATGAGCCACCTCATGGAATCCCATTAAGCACAATGACACATAGTCAGCCTGTTCCTGAGGTGACTGCTGACATAAATGAGTCAAACAACCCAGGGCTATTACCTTCCCCCTGTCTTCCCCATTTATGTTAGCAAACTTCCAAACTTGGTTTCCTGTAAGGTCTTAGCAACTGGGTATCCATCAAACCTGTTGAACAAAACTGTATGTTTTCTGATCAAAATTGAAGAAGTTTTCAATTCTTTGTCACACACTTAGAGGCATCCATTCCATTGTCTTTCAAGCAATCGGTAGCAGCTCTGAACCAAGGGGCTTAATCTTCAAGCAGCAATTCATGTTGCAGTTAAAAAAGAAAAAGAACAAAACATGAAGTTTCCGTTTATTTCAGCGAAATTTCACACGGAAGAAAAAAAGAGAGGTGCTCTCCAGAGATCTTAAAGATAAAAGCTTTACATACTTGAAGTTATTTGATCTGAAAAATCACTGCATTTTATATTTCTTTGATAGACCAATTAAACTTCATGGTCATAATTAAACATCAGTTAAGTTCAGTCGCTCAGTCGTGTCTGACTCTTTGCAACCCCGTGAACCACAGCACGCCAGGTCTCCCTGTCCATCACCATCTCCCAGAGTCTACCCAAACTCATGTCCATTGAGTCAGTGATGCCATCCAACCATCTCATCCTCTGTCATCTCCTCTCCTCCTGCCCTCAATGTTTCCCAGCATCAGTGTCTTTTCAAATGAGTCAACTCTTCGCATGAGGTGGCCAAAGTATTGGAGTTTCAGCTTCAACATCAGTCCTTCCAATGAATATTCAGGACTGATCTCCTTTAGGATGGACTGGTTGGATCACCTTGCAGTCCAAGGCACTCGCAAGAGTCGTCTCCAATACCACAGTTCAAAAGCATCAATTCTTCCGCACTCAGCTTTCTTTATAGTCCAACTTTCACATCCATACGTTACTACCAGAAAAATCATAGCTTTGACTAGATGGACCTTGTTGGCAAAGTAATGTCTCTGCTTTTTAATATGCTGTCTAGATTGGTCATAGCTTT
Source organism: Giraffa tippelskirchi (assembly GCF_054371585.1). Taxonomy (NCBI): domain Eukaryota; kingdom Metazoa; phylum Chordata; class Mammalia; order Artiodactyla; family Giraffidae; genus Giraffa; species Giraffa tippelskirchi. The sequence continues at coordinate 57,143,077 of NC_137285.1, forward strand.
TCTTCCAAGGGACAAACGTCTTTTAATTTCATGGCTATAGTTACCATCTGCAGTGATTTTGGAGCCCTCCAAAAATAAAGTCAGCCACTGTTTCCACTGTTTCCCCATCTATTTGCCATGAAGTGATGGGACCAGATGCCATGATCCTAGTTTTCTGAATGTTGAGCTTTAAGCCAACTTTTTCACTCTCCTCTTTCACTTTCATCAAGAGGCTCATTAGTTCTTCACTTTCTGCCATAAGGGTGGTGTCATCTGCATATCTGCTGCTGCTGCTGCTAAGTCGCTTCAGTCGTGTCTGACTCTGTGCAACCTCATAGGCAGCAGCCCACCAGGCTCCCCCGTCCCTGGGATTCTCCAGGCAAGAACACTGGAGTGGGTTGCCATTTCCTTCTCCAATGCATGAAAGTGAAAAGTGAAAGTGAAGTCGCTCAGTTGTGTCTGACTCTGAGCAACCCCATGGACTGCAGCCTACCAGGCTCCTCTGTCCGTGGGATTTTCCAGGCCAAGAGTACTGGAGTGGGTTGCCGTTGCCTTCACTGCATCTGCATATCTGAGGTTATTGATATTTCTCCCGGCAATCTTGATTCCAGCTTGTGCTTCTTCCAACCCAGCATTTCTCATGATGTACTCTGCATATAAGTTAAATAAGCAGGGTGACAATATGCAGCTTGACATACTCCTTTTCCTATTTGAACCAGTCTGTTTTTCCATGCCCAGTTCTACCTGTTGCTTCCTGACCTGCGTACAGGTTTCTCAAGAGGCAAGTCAGGTGGTCTGGTATTCCCATCTCTTGAAGAATTTTCCACAGTTTGTTGTAATCCACACAGTCAAAGGCTTTGGCATAGTTAATAAAGCAGAAATAGATGTTTTTCTGGAACTCTCTTGCTTTTTCAATGATCCAGCGGATGTTGGCAGTTTTATCTCTAGTTCCTCTGCTTTTTCTAAAACCAGCTTAAACATCTGGAAGTTCTCGGTTCACGTATTGTTGAAGCCTGACTTGGAGAATTTTGAGCATTACTTTACTAGTATGTGAGATGAGTGCAGCTGTGCGGTAGTTTGAACATTCTTTGGCATTGCCTTTCTTTGGGATTGGAAAGAAAACTGACCTTTTCCAGTCCTGTGGCCACTGCTGAGTTTTCCAAATTTGCTGGCATATTGAGTGCAGCACTTCCACAGCATCATCTTTTAGGATTTGAAATAGCTCAACTGGAATTCTATCACCTCCACTAGCTTTGTTCGTAGTGATGCTTCCTAAGGCCCACTTGACTTCACATTTCAGGATGTCTGGCTCTAGGTGAGTGATCATACCATCATGATTATCTGGGTCGTGAAGATCTTTTTTGTACAGTTCTTCTGTGTATTCTTGCCACGTCTTAATATCTGCTGCTTCTCTTAGGTCCATACAATTTCTGTCTTTTATTGAGCCCATTTTTGCATAAAATGTTCCCTTGGTATCTCTAATTTTCTTGAAGAGATCTCTAGTCTTTCCCATTCTATTGCTTTCCTCTGTTTCTTTGCATTGATCGCTGAGGAAGGCTTCCTTATCTCTCCTTGCTATTCTTTGGAACTCTGCATTCAGATGCTTATATCTTTCCTTTTCTCCTTTGCTTTTCACTTCTCTTCTTTTCACAGCTATTTGTAAGGCCTCCTCAGACAGCCATTTTGCCTTTTTGCATTTCTTTTTCTTGGGGATGGTCTTGATCCCTGTCTCCTGTACAACGTCATGAACCTCCGTCCATAGTTCATCAGGCATTTTGTCTATCAGGTCTAGGCCCTTAAATTTATTTCTCCCTTCCACTGTATAATCATAAGGGATTTGATTTAGGTCATACCTGAATGGTCTAATGGTGTTCTCCACTTTCTTCAATTTAAGTCTGAATTTGGCAATAAGGAGTTCATGATCTGAGCCAGAGTCAGCTCCCAGTCTTGTGTTTGCTGACTGTATAGAGCTTCTCCATGTTTGGGTGCAAAGAGTATAATCAATCTGATTTCGGTGTCGACCATCTCGTGATGTCTATGTGTAGAGTCTTCTCTTGTGTTGTTGGAAGAAGGTGTTTGCTATGACCAGTGCATTCTCTTGGCAAAACTCTCTTTGCCCTGCTTCATTCTGTACTCCAAGGCCAAATTTGCCTGTTACTCCAGGTGTTTCTTGACTTCCTACTTTTGCATTCCAGTCCCCTATAATGAAAAGGACATCTTTTGGGGGTATTAGTTCTAGAAGGTCTTGTAGGTCTTCATAGAGCCATTCAACTTCAGCTTCTTCAGCATTACTGGTCAGAGCACAGACTTGGATTACCGTGATATTGAATGGTTTGCCTTGGAAACTAATAGAGATCATTCTGTCGTTTTTGAGATTACATCCAAGTACTGCATTTCAGACATCTAATTAAACATAGATGAATTTTTATCTCTGGGCTACAAAATTCAAGGAATATTTATTTGGTAATGGGCAGAACTATTCCAGTAGAACTATTCCAAACCCTAAAAGATGAAGCCATCTGGTATTGCATTAATATATCAGCAAATCTGGAAGACCCAGCAGTGGCCACAGGACTGGAAAAGGTCAACATCCCAATTCCCGAGAAGAATAGTACTAATGAATGTGCTAACCATCAGACAATTGCACTCCCATGCTTGTGAGGTCATGCTTAAAGTCTTGCATGCTAGACTTCAGCATTATGAGAACCAAGAACTTCCAGATGTCCAAGCTGAATTTAGAAAGAAAGAGAAACTAGAGATCAAATTGCCAACAGTCGCTGGATCATAGAGAAAGCAAGGGAATTCCAGAGAAACATCTCTACTTCTGTTTCATCAGCTGTGCCAAAGCCTTTGACTGTGGATCATAATAAACTGGGGAAGCTCTTAAAGAGATGGGAATGCCAGACCATCTTACCTGTCTCCTGAGAAACTTGTATGCAGGTCAAGAAGCAGCAGTTAGAACCCTGAGGGAACAACTGATTGGTTCAAGATTGAGAAAGGAGTACAGCAGGGCTGTCTGCTGTCACCCTGTTTCCTTAATCTATACACACTGAGCACACCATGAGAAACGCTGGGTGGATGAGTCACAAGCTGGAATCAAGATAGGCGGGAGAAGCATCAACAACCTCAGATACGCGGATGATACTACTCTATGGCAGAAAGGGAAGAGGAACTAAAGAACCTCTCGATGAGGGGTAAAGGAGGAGTGTGAAAGAGACGGCTTACAACTAAATATTAAAAAAACTAAGATTATGGCCTCTGGCCCCACTACTTCTTGGCAAACAGAAGGGGAAAAGATGGAAGTAGTGACAGATTGCCTCTTCTTGGGGTCTAAAATCACCACGGATGGTGACTGCAGCCATGAAATCAGAAGATGTTTGCTTCTTGGCAGGAAAGCTATGAAAAACCTAGACAGTGTGTTGAAAAGCAGAGACATTACTCCTCCAACAAAAGTTTGTATAGTCAAGGCTATGGTCTTCCCAGTGGTCACATACAGTTGTGAGAGCTGGACCGTAAAGAAGGCAGAGTGCCGAAGAATTGATGCTTTCAAACTGTGGTGCTGGAGAAGACTCCTGAGAGTTTCTTGGACTGCAAGGAGATCAAACCAGTCAATCTTAAGGGAAATCAACCTTGAATACTTATTGGAAGGACTGATACTGAAGCTGAAACTCCAGTATTTTGGTCATCTGTTGTGAATAGCTGACTTATTGGAAAAGTCCCTGATGCTGGGAAAGATTGAGGCCAGAAGAAGAGGGCATCAGAGGATGAGATGGCTGGATGGCATCACTGATGAAATGAACTTGAACTTGGGCAAACTTCAGGAGATGGTGAGGGACAGGGAGGCCTGGCATGATGCAGTCCATGGGGTCTCAAAGAGTTGGATATGACTGGGTGACTGAACAACAATGGACAGAAAGGCCTTGTCATAGACAAAGGGGAAGGTGGGGAAACATATAAGACCTACTCATGTTCCTTCTTTTTTAAAACTATGTATGTATGTATGTGATTTTTGTGGCATGGGTATTATCTGTATACAGCATCCTTTAAAAATTATTGGGGAAGGAAGGGGGAGCTACAGGGGATGGGAGGAAGAACACAGAGTTGGGTGATGGAGATTCATCCTTGAGATCCCACTTTTAGCCACGGTGTAATTCAGCAGTCACACTGAAAACTTTCAGATATGTTTAAGAAAGGGGGGAAGCAAAGGAAGAGAGGGAGGGAGCCTAGACTCTCAGAATGTGAGGAGTCAACGTTTGTAGTTCCAACTATGTGAACCAGAACTTGGAGCTATTTATAATTTTACAGACACTAATCCAAATTGGCCCTGCTTGCAGGCAATAAAATACAGGCAGTCTCTCAGCTGATGGGCCCAATTCTACCTCTGCTGTGGTTTTGAAATTTTTTACTTGTTTGCAGTAACTGTGATGAACTCTGATGAAGTGATAAATATTTAGTTTGTGGAAATGGTCCAGAAGAAAAAGCTGGTACTAGAATTGAACATGTCTAATAAAGTGTTATTTCTTAGCCAGAAACTGGAGAAAAGCAGGTGCTTTAGGACGTAACATCTGTCATTTGGGGCTTCCCGGGTGGCTGAGTGGGTAAAGAACCTGCCTGCAGTGCAGGAGACTCAGGAGAAATGAGAACCAAACGGGGGAGCGGTTGGCAGGGAAGATCCCCTGCAACCCACTCCAGTATTCTCACCTGAAAAATACCCCATGGACAGAGGAACGTGGTGGGCTACAGTCCACAAGGTCACAAAGAGTTGGACACAACTGACTGACTAAGCACGCACAGCAAAGAGTTCTTACACTCGACACCAAAAGCACAGTCTAGAAAAGAGATAAATAAGACCCCACCGAAATTGAAAACGTTTACCTTCTTAAGAGGATGGGAAAAACATCAACAGGATGAAAAAGCAAACTACAGATTGGGAGAAGATATTTTCAATCAGCATGTCTAATCAAAGGAGTAGTTTCTAGAATTTATTAACAACTGTCAAAATTCAACAACAACAACAAAAAAAACCCTTCAAACAGGGACTTCCCTGGTGATACAGTGGTTGAGAATCTACCTTCCAATGCAGGGGACGAGGTTTCAATCCCTGGTCAGGGAACTAAGATCCCACAGGCAGCCGAGAAACTAAACCCATGAGCCACAATTACTGAGCCTATGCACCACAACTAGAGAAATCCCATGCACCACAACTAAGACCCAACATAGCAAAATAAATAAACAATTTTTAAAAGATTAATATTTTTTAAAAACCCAGGCAGAAAATGGGCAAAAAAAAAATATGAACAGAAATTTTACTGAAGAGGATATAAAGATGGTCAATAAAGACATGAAAAGATGTTCAACATTATTAGCCATTAGGGAAATGCAAAACTGAAACCGCGGTGAGATATCACTAGACACCTAACAGAACGCATAAAAGGAAAACCCTTAATAGTAAAGACGAGGAAAAATTGGGTCAGTCATACCTTGTTGGTGAGAATGAAAAATTGTAGAAGCACTCTAGAAAAGAGATTGAAAGTTTGTTATAAGACTGAACGTGCAATTACCATAAGACTCAGCAATTGCTCTCTTGGGCATTTATCCCAAAGAAATGAAAATTATGTTCATGCAGAAACTTGTTCAGGCATGTTCATGGTAGCTTTATTTGTAATAGCCTGAACCCCAAAACAACCCAAATGTTTTTCAATGGGTAAGTGATTAAGCAAACTATGGCACATCCATTCCATAGAGTACGACTCAGGGATTGAAAAAAGAACAAGCTATTGATACACACAGCAACTTGGATAAATCTCAAGGGAATCATGCTGAGTGAGAAAAAAGCCAACCTCAAAATATTACATACTATGATTCCACTTAATTCCATTCATCTTGAACTGACAGAGTTATTGAAATGGAAGGCAGATTAATGGTTACCAGGGATGATGGAGTTCAAGAGAGAGGGCAAAGGAGTGTGATTTTTATAATCACACTTCAGTTCAGTTCAGTCGCTCAGTCGTGTCCGACTCTTTGCGACTTATGAGGTCATTATCAGGGATCCTTGTGGTCATGAATTTGTTCCATATCTTGACTGGAGGTCAGTACACAAAACTATACCTGTGATAAAATTGCATAAACACCAACAAATGAGTAACAGTGGAGACATCTGAATATCACTGGATCACATCAATGTCAAAAAATGGTTGTACAAGTTTACATTCCCACCAGCATTATACAAGGGTTCCAATTTCTCCACATCCTCACCAACAGTTATTAATGTCAGTCTTTCTTATTATAGCCATTCTAATGATGTGTAGTGGTATCCCACTGTGGCTTCAATGTACATTTCCTTTAATGATGAATGATATTGAGCATTTTTTATTTTCATGTACCTAGCTATTTGTATTTCTACTTTGGTGAAATGTCTATTTAGGCCTTTTACTCATTTTAATTATGATATTTTTTAATTGTAGGCGTTCTTTATCTTTTTTAACTGTAGGAGTTTTCATGTTATTGTTATTTTGCTTCCTTTTCAATAGAGTAAAGTTGATTTATCACACACATGTCTGACAATGGACAAAATGTTGTTTATATGAAACATCATAGATTAAAAATACATAGTATTTATATTTTAATAGGCAATATTTATCCTGGACAGAAGTCCTTCATCAGATATATGATTTGCAAATATTTTCCCACTCTGTGGCTTTTCTTTTCATTTTATAAATGTAGCTTTTGAAGAGCAAATTTTTAAAATTTTGATTAAATCCAATTTATCAAATGTTTCCTTTGTGGATCACATGTCTGGTGTCATATCTATGAAATCTTTGCCTCAGCCCAGATCACAAAAAAATCTTTTAATTTTTTTCTAACAATATTACAATTTTAGCCCTTAATTTAGATCTGTAACCACAATTAATGTCTTTGCAGTATATAAGGTAAGCATCTAAGTTCATTTTTTTGCGTAGGCATATCCAGTTGTTCCAATACCATTTGCTAATAAGACTGTCCTTTCCTTACTGAATTACCTTGGCACCTTTGTTAAAGTTCAATTGATAATAAATATAAGAGTTTATTTGTCTTTTCTTTCTTAGTCCAGTGACCTATGTGTCTACTGTTGTGCCATCCTGTCTTGATTACTGTAGTTTATAGTAAGTTCTTAAACAGGTACTATAAGTCCTACTTTGTTCTTTCTTTTTCTCCAAAAAAATTTTTGGCTATTCTAGGTCCTTTACATTTCTATAATGTTAAGATCAACTTGCTAATTTCTTTGAATTTACACAGGGATTGTATTGACTCTGGATAAATTTAGAGAATATTGCCATCTTAACAATGCCGATCCTTCCAATCCATAAGCATTTATTTAGATCTTTGATTTGTCTAGTATTTGGCAGCTTTCAGCATACATGTCTTATACTTCTTTAGTTAAATTTATTCCTTACATTCTAAGTATTTTATTCTTTTTTGATGCAATTTTGAATGGAATTGTCTCAATTTCATTTTTATATTTTTCATTTCTAGAAAAATAAATTGGCTGTATATATAAATGCAACAAATATTTGTCTATTGCTGTTGTAGCCTAGGACCTTGCTGGAGTCTCCACCATTACTCTTGCAGCATCAGCTTTTTTCACTGCTAGTGTGTGGTGGGTAAGAATGCAACTACTGTTAGAACAGTTTGGTGCCACTGCTTGATACATGCTAAGGCACCAACAGTTTTACCCACTGTCACTTTTGCACCAACAGTGCAAAAGTCAACCGGTAGAAAAGGCAGTCATCTCAGTGTTTTCCTGATCTTGCAAATGCTATGGAAGGTTCTCCTGAACCTTGAAAGGGAATCTCCAGGGCTCCAAGGACAGCACTTACAGAACCACTGATCTAAATGATCTCTAAGCACTTGCCCAAGTCTAAAATGCTGTTGTTTTTCAGATCTAAGATAAATATCATTTACCAAACTTGTAATAACATTTGCTTAAGTGGCTGATTTTCATAAGTCAATATCCTTAGACAATTGCTGCATGTAGAAAAATGTGCCAAGTCTTTTGAGAGAGATTGAAAGGAAATAGAACCTTGGCCCTAAATCTCAAGGAAGTAACACAAGCTTCTCTCAGTACTCAAGTGTCTATGAAAGGAAACCCAGCGTCACCGCAGGCTAATTACATTAGACCCCAAATTTGTATGTTTTCTGTTCTAGGTAGCACTAAAAATAAACAAAATGCTTATAGTGGAAATATAGCATGTGTCAAATACAAAGACTGAGAAGTAAAACTAGGTTAAACTCTTATTCTTGACTCATACAGTTTAATATTGTCTCATTTCTAAATGTCTGGAAAAAAGACAAAGTAGGATCAAACTAATTTTCAAGGTTTTTTTTAATCCTTAATTTTACACTATGATTTATAACAAGCCCTTGACTAGAAGCTTAAAATAGCCATTTACCTACTATTTTTTCCTGCATTTTACAGTATGGTGCTTATTATATTCACTGGGCAAATTTTCCATGTATTTTAACTTCTCCCTGGAGAGGAATAAAATACTATTTATATAGTCAAGGTAAATAAATAGTCTCAGGGCTTCATCTATGGGATTCCATAATATCTGACATCCTTCGTCTTTTGGGGTAGAAAAAGGACAAAAAAAAAGAACTAAAGAAAAAGGCGAAAAGGACTAAAAAGAAAAAGGCAGACAGGACTAAAATATTCATGGTTGGGAAGAATAAAAGAGAAATTGGGAAAACAAAATTAACCATATAAAATTAAGGGAGAGACTTTCCCAGTAGTCCAGAAGTTAAGAATCCATGTTTCCACTACAAGGAGCACAGGCTTGACCCCTGGTCAGGGGACTAGATCCCACATGCTGCATGGTGCAGCCATAAATAGATGAATATATACATATAAATAAATAAAGTGAAGGGAGGGATTGAGGTTAGACTAGGTTATGGATAAATGGAGCTAATGATAGTTTCAGAGAAACCAGTTACAGATTGGCGTGGTTTTTTTGTTGTTGTTGTTGTTAATCATGCAATTTAAGAGCTGGCAGAGAATTTAGAGATAAGAAATATTGGGACAGAACAAGATTATACAGCAGAGGAGGAAGCCAAAGATTTCCGACAGAGCTAGAGCTGGAAGCCAGAATTTCTCCTTCCCTGCAGTATGGTCCATCTTTCCCTCTTCTAATACTCTAGTGGGTGAAGATGCATATCATTCTTAAGGGAAACATCATTATATGACTGGTAGCTCAGACATCTTGAGCATGTCTTCCTAATTCACTTTATACCCCAGCTATTGCAAATTGTGAAGTCTTATTTCCCAATGAATTTTTGTTATTAAGTATTCAAAATCACCTCAACCTTTTTTTACTGTAATACATCAGCTTTAGCATCAACCATATTCTTTGTTCTCCAAAAGACATATATGGTATCATTTTCTTCACACCACCTACCATATCTTAGTTGGGTCATCGTTTCCATCAACACAGGGTAATTGTGAACATGTGACATACTTTACAATGAAGAACTAACCCCAGTTCTTAAGATTTTACACATTACATCATTCAGTATGCTGCATGCTCTGAACTATGCCTTTGGGTTTTGCTTTTTCCTACTTATTACTAACTTCCTGATAAGCTTTTTGGGACTACTACCTAAATCTACATGTAGAAATCTCTGCCGGTTATTTCATTTTGTTTTGTTCTGCTTCATTTTCACCTTCATGTTTAAGTAAGGACTAGTATGCACTGCCATAGAGAGTGCTTAAGACAAACAATAACATTTTTTCAATAAGTTTTGAGTCTTACTATGTGTCCAGGTCAGAGCACTTATTTTCTATAATTAACTATCTTTTCTCCATTCAGGAAAAGTCGGCTTCATTCTTTCCAATGTAAAGCTTCTCTCCATTATGAATTAAATCATAAAGTACTGGCAGTAAACTGTATGATCTTGATATTGAGTACTTCTCACTTTTCTTTTTTAGAGAAGTTTAATTCTTCTCCATCCAATGATCGTTTGGTTTTACGTATACTGAAAAAGTGGAAGTCTGAAGTCTATTGATTCTAGATTGGCATCCTTACAGCAGAGTTATCAAAGAGGGTTATTTCTTTTCATCCCCAGCCTCTGAGAATGAAACTCTTGGGTGACTGAGATTCTTGGAGATACTAAGCCCATATCTTGGGTGAACCATCTTTCCTCTAATGAAATAACCTTCCTGGGTTTGGAATTTGGTTTTAAAAGTATTTTTTCCTCTTTTTTATTCTCTCCTTCACCTGGTTATTAACATCTATGTATTTCATATTCTAAAAAGTGAAGACCTCAGCCAAAACCAAAACACTGAATATTGAATAGTTAAATAGATGGATAGCAGGTAGTAGCAACAACTTCAAGTTTTTAATCTAAGTGCAGAGTAGCTGGAGCAGTTCCTCAAAATCTATGTCTTACAGGAACTCCCAGTTACAATCTTCGATGAGTCAGGCCCTGTTCTAAGGGGCTCTGCCTGGATTCATTTCATACCCACGTCAACCATATATGGCATAGGTTCTCTTTCATCTCTGGTTTTCACAGAGAAACCTTCTAGTGCATGAGTCACATAGGTCCAAGGCCTTCATCTGCTGAGATCCTACAGGATGCTGCTTGCAGCTTCCTTAGGGACCATCGCATCTGTTCATCTTCTGGATAGACAACTCCTGGTCAGTGGGGCCCCTTGTGCCCGTGGGGTCTGCCTCCACCCTGCCCCTGGTAACCTGGATGACCCTCCTTCACAATCTCACTGGAAAAAGCAGACACAAAGCAGAGACTGATAAAGATAGGCTGTGCAAATAGCTCCCATTGCCAGATACTTCTGCTAAGCACTTTCTCTGGATGGTCTCTTCTGTCACCCATTGTAAACCTGCAAGGTAGCTGCCGTCACCGTTTCCGTTTCCTAGAGGAGGACGCTGAGAAGCAGTGAGGTTGACCAGCATGCCAAGGTCACGTGATCTGGAACATAGCAGAGCTGGGATTTGGTCCAACCCAGGAAGCTGAGCTTCAGAGCCCACACTTTATAACGCTGAGCCACTTGCTCTCATTCAAAGGAGTGCTTCTCCGTTCCCCCTTACCCCCAACCCCCGGCCCTCATCACAGAGAGCAGCCAGCACCAGAGTCGGGAACATTTATGGAGTTTCTGCTCTGCATCTATCATGCTCTCCAAATTCTAGGGCTGGCCAGGAGGTTTGAGAACCCTGACAAAGGAAAAATTGTAGGAGTAGGGCAGAAGCCATTGGTTTTGCTTTATTGGTTTGATTTGATTTCATTTGACTTCTGTGAAAATTCTGCCTCAATCCTGAAGCAATTAAAGCCTCGAGGAAGAGCAAAATTCATTCTCAGTCACGCAAAGTGACTTATTTTATTACAATCAATTTGAGATTTGCAACAGCCCAAAAACAAGTTCTCATGAAAGGCCTGGGCATCACGGGCTTTATTACCATGCCAGTCTGTAGTGTCAGAAGATGTAGAACATCTTTACTGCAGCTTTGATGATGTACCGACTTCTAGAATACCTCCCAGCCGCACTCCCAGAAAGGAAAATCCTCAGAACCCCACTTTTTAAAGTCTATACCTGGTTCACCATGTCCAGCTTCAACTGACCTGCGTCATCCATGTCGAGGGGAAGAAAACATTTTATTTACTTTGAGGTTTCCAGCTATTACAAACTGTACTCATAAATCCTTCACTCCTCCCTAGGATGGGTGGAGTGGGATGAAGGGAAGGAGGAGAAGCCGTCAGCCTCCCTGGATGGGCTGGAAGGGAAATTAGCACAAAGAAAAAGGCACCCCTGGTTTTACTTATCCCATTAATAAGATGTCATGACAATAACAAAGATAATGTCCAAATAGTGGCGTTAACATCTGAAATGGATTTTAAAAAGGGGGATAAATTCATTTATATTATCCTTTTCTTCATGGTCATGAATAGTTGGTATGTTTCAGTTTATAACTACAAACTACAGCCGTTCAGAATAACTAACATCTGTGCAGTGTACATTCAGTGTGTGAAGTTCTGGCCCTCCGGATGATTCTGATGGCAGCCAAAGCTTGAGAACAAGTACACTAAAGCAGTACAGCAGTGAGTCTCCACCTTGGCTCTACACTGGAACCACCTGGAAGCTTTAAAAACTCCTGGACCCGGAGGAGAGAAGGCGGCGAGTAAGATGGAAGAGGAGGACGACACTAAGGGTTGGGGCTAGGGTTGGGGTGACCTACCAAGGACTCAGAGTCGTGAGTCAGACAGTGCCGCTTGGCCACTTGGGGTAAAGCCAATGCCAGCAATAACAGTTTATCATGTTCATTAATTCATTATTCTGGGATGTCAAAACACAAATGAGAACTCCTGACCACCCACACTCAAGTGCATGTCTACATCACATAAAAGCAAGTTCCATTTGGAAAAAAAAAAAGGAAAACTGCTGGCCTTGTGTCCCAACTCAAGAGACTATGGGGCTTCCCCAGTGGCTCAGCGGTAAAGAATTTACCTGCAATGCAGGAGACGCAAGTTCAATCCCTGGAGAAGGGCTCAGCAACCCACTCCAGTATTCTTGCCTGGAGAATCCCATGGACAGAGGAGCCTGAAGGGTTACAGCCCGTGGGGTCGCAAAGAGTCGGGCATGACTGAAGTGACTGAACACACCAGAGATTCTGATTTCATTGGCCCAGGACAGGATTTTCAACCTAAGCGCTATAGACATTTTGGGCTAGATAATTGTTCACTGGAGTGCCTGGCCTGTGCGTTGGATGTTTAGTGGTATCCTTGGCCTCTGCCCCCCAGATGTTAATAGACTCCCAACCAGTTGTAAAAACCAAAAATGTCACAAGATGTTGCCAGATGTCCCCTGAAGGACAAAATCACCCCAGGATGAAGAGCAGTTGTCTAAGGGCATAGCCTGGACACTGGGATTTTTAAAAGCTCCTTTAGTCATTCTGATGTACAGCCAAGACTAAGAACCATTCATCAGGAGGGATCGTATTAATAAGTAGCTTTGTATGTGCAATGATGAATAATAGAACAATAAAATTGTGTGTAAAGTAGAAGTAAATCAACTTGTTTGGAAGACTCAGGCAGTCTGCCCATAAGTAAAGGACAAGAGCTTTAGGGCATAAATTTCACAGCGTGCATTTGGCGCCTTACATTTTTGCTTACTTTCTGGTTGTCAGGTATGTTCCAGAAAACTGACATAAACAGGTACACTGCATTTGTCTAAAAGGTCACAATCACATAGAAATTGCTTTGTACTAAATATAGTAGTGGCTGGACAGCCTGCTTTGGGACCTACTCATTCTAAAAACAGGGTGCTTATCAGTGGATCATGTGGTACAGGTAGTTAGGTAAATCTGTGTCAATGGGTTAAAATAAAATGCAGCCTGTCAATTGCTTTTTTGATGTATTTCTAATGCAGGCATTGTATTTCAAGTGGGTATACCTTATGGAAGATATTAAGTATTCATAGGGCACTTATAAAGGGAAAAAGTTACTTCTCTGGAAATAGAGGAAAATAGAAAAAAATCTATTGCATTTATTTTTTAAACTTTTTATTTTATATTAGAGTATAGCCAGCTAGCTATGTCATGATAGTTTTAGGTGGACAGCAAAGGGACTCAGCCTTTGGCTCATTTACGTGAATATACGTGTATCCATTCTCCTCCAGACTCCCCTCCCACCCAGGCTGCCACAAAACATTGAGCAGAGTTCCCTGTGCCATACAGTAGGTCCTTGCTGGTTATCCATTTTAAATATAGCAGTGTGTACATGTCGATCCCAAACTCCCTAACTATCCCTTCCCCCATCCTTCCTCTGTGGTCGTTTTCTAGTCTGTGAGTCTCTTTCTGTTTTGTAAATAAATTCGTTTGTATCATTTCTTTCTAGATTTGGCACATAAGGGATGTCATATGATAGTTCTTCTCTATCTCACTTCTTTCACTCGGTACGACAATCTCTAGTTCCATCCATGTTGTGCAGCCTGTCAATTTCATAATGTTGATTTTGACACCATCCAAATCAGCCACACAAATACAGAACTTCTACACTAATTGTGCTGTTTAGTAGTGCTGTAATTTTCAGGTGGAGATCAGGACTTTAACTACTTTTTTGACTGAAGAAAATTCCCTTGTACTTGAACCACAGCAGGGGTCCTCAAACGAAATCCATACTCAGCAGCTTGCCCTCTGCTGCCTCAGTTGCCCTGGACTGTTCCTCTGCAGTCCGCTTGAGTACTCGATTGGACCACAGGACAGGCGTCATCTCCGGTGCTGCCCTGTGCCTCTCATACAGTTGGACAGTCTCAGCACAAAGGGAGGGGTCCCCACGCAGAATTTGGCAGCTCCTCTCCGCTTTGGACTTTTCAACAGAGCTCTAATCTCCCACCTCCTCCAACAACTAGATGAACCGGTGCATTGTTTGTTTCCACATAAAGATGGAAATACTACTTACGGATACTGTTAAACAGCTTTTAAATAGTAAACTATAAGATGATTGTATTTTCTGAAGAAAACTGGTACTATCAGATTTCAAAATGTGAAAGTATTATACTGAATTAGTGAATTGAAATCATTCATTGGTTCAACACTTACAGGGTACTAGGTACCATGTGATGCTCTTGGAAGTTATAAATATGAGAGTTACATAAAAGCACAGACCCTTTTATGGCAAAAATAAGCTATGACTGCTCCAAGGTGCCAGATTAACCCTTGAACCAATCAGACTTGTTAGTTTGTCAGACTGGTTTGGTTGCTCTTTCATTAAATTGTTAATAACTTGTTAATGGTAATGAAATCAACTAGTTCTTTTACCATGGTCTGTTTGTGCTAAGCAGTTCTTTATCTTTTCCTATTCTAGTCTAAATTGTTTTCCTCAACATGCTTTTAAAAATCAAAACCTTTTAATTAGGTAATAGAACCAGTTCTCAGAAATCTGCTCTAGGAAAAAAAGATCATAAAAGACTGCTGAAAGGTATTATTTCCATATGTTCTCACTTTTTTTTAAATGGCATATGCTTTTATGTACAGAGGGAGTTTTCTGGAAGAAAACACACTTTATAATTAACTGTGATTGCCTTTGGGCAGGGAATTTAGAGGTCTTGAATAGAAGGGCAACTTCCTTTTCATTATGTAAGTTTTTATACAGCTTAACTTTTGCAATTTTAAATGCTGTATTTTCCATTTTTATATGCTAGTAAATAACAGAAAGTGTGCATTTCCAGTAGCCTTTCTTAAGCTCCAAAATGACTCCTAAATAAGAGAAAAATAGGTGGGCTACACTCTATGTCTCTTTGCCTTCCTTTTGTGTATGTTTTCTTTCTTGGTCTGAAAGGAGTCTTTGAGTCTAAAATTACTCCAACATTGGTTCCATGAAAGAGGTTAACAGGCGGTTCCTACTTGAGATTGAGTAGGTAAGATCATGGCAACCCACTCCAGGATTCTTGCCTGGAGAATCCCATGGACAGAGGAGCCTGGTGGGCTACAGTCCACTGGGTTGCAAAGAGTCGGACACGACTGAAGCAACTCAGCACAGCACGGTACAGTTAAAAAAGGCCTGCTTAAGAAAGCCGCTTTAACCGGAAAGAGAAGTTGCCTGCAGGCAGGGACCTAAATTCCTGTGGCAGCATTAGAGTAGTCACTGTCCATACATCCCTGGAGAGTAAAGTGAGGATATACATCAGGGATGTCTACACTGTGATTGGACCTAAAATTTTTTTCCAGTGATTTCTTTCATTCACCTCTGTGTATAATTCCCAAGAAGAATCAGTGCTGGCAAAGAAAAAAAAAACAGAACAAAAATAACCAAACACCCATTTGTGTCAAAGAAAAACAGTTCTGTGATCTTGTTTAGTGCCCATCAATGGTGGCTCAGCGGTAAAGATTCCACCTGCAATGTGGGAGATTCGGGTTCAATCCCTGGGAGGGGAAGATCCCCTGGAGAAGGAAATGGCACCCCACTCCAGGATTCTTGCCTGGGAAATCCCATGGACAGAGGAGCCTGGTGGGCTATAGTCCATGGAATCACAGAAGAGTCGAACACAACTTAGCGACTAAACAATAACAGTTGCGCGATATCTTTCTCTTGAGCTCTTCCTTTACTCCTAGCCCTAATTAAGGGTTTAAGTAAGCATTGTTGCTGTCTCTTGTTGTTGTGGAGCTCAGTCGTGTCCGACTCTTCACAGCCGTATGGACTGTAGCCCTCCAGGCTATTCAGCCCATAGAATTCTCCAGGCAAGAGTACTGGAGTGGGTATCCATTCCCTTCTCCTGGGGAATCTTCCCAACCCAGGGATCAAACCCAACTCTCCTATGTCTCCTGCACTGGCGCGCAGATTCTTTACCATCAGCCCCACCTGGGAAGCCCAAAATCTTTTTCAGTGGAGATTGGAAGAGCCTGAGACCATGCCCTATAGGGTTTTCCAGATCATTTTCCTTAACGCTTGTTACTTAGACTTTCACAGGATTTCAGAGTCTCCCTTGTTAAAGCCAGAAACATCCTTTTCTCTTGTTATTGGATGTATGAATTGGAAAATTTGTTCACATGGATTTCAGGATCCTCTGTCTCCAGGAGTGAACCAGCCATCCAACCATAACAGTTCAACTGTTTCAAACCTTATCCTATAACAATCCCTACATGTTTAAATTACATCTCTCTAGTCTTTAGTGGAGAATTACTGTTGGGGAACAAAATACTAAACTCTCATTCTATACAAAGTAATTTTCAGGTCTTCTTTTTAGGGGGTGATTCATCCCAGAAATAATGTTTTGTGTCTTTACTTGCATCAGGCATTAATAACTAGCAGTCAGCAATGGTATAATTATTTTTTAGCTTTGTGAGAACTGAAAGTGTTTAGGGAAGTGTTTCTATGAAGAGTCTACTGGTTGTCCTTGGACAAGAGTTTGTATGGAAATTCTAAGAAGACACCAAGCAAAACCAGTAAGAATGAGAAGGGAAAGATACCTGAGACAGGACTGGATTGAAGGAAACGCCTTTCAGAAAACAATACCAAAAAAAAAGGGAAGTATGTTTAAAAGTCATACAGGGTCTTAGTCATAAAAAATATAATTATAGAGAGCCCTGTGTTATTAAATCTTCAAAATGCATAAGTTCTGATTTTGTGTTTCTGGGGTAAAAGTTTCCCAACCTCTTTCCATGGATTCATGTTAATGACCACACCAGCCATGAAATTAATTCTCAACATTTCAGACATGGTAGAACAACATTGGAAGGTCAACTCAGAGTTAGTATGGCAATGGGTGCTTTGAAAAAAGAGAAAATTTTGTCAAGTTAGCATGGTATTATTTCCTACTGAGTAGAGTAAGTTTAAGTTCTGAGTCACTAAGCAAATATTAGGAAGGAAATCAATGCCATTTTTACTCTTGAAAAGGCATCATATATTCAATTGGGACTTCCTCCCTCCATTTACATAGCTGCACTGTTATTTAAGCCCATGCTCCTAGTATAATACCCAAGTAGATGAATACCAGCCACTCACAGAAGACTTGCGTTCTTGCTACTTATCACAGCTACTGGAGGGTCATCACCCTCTCCTTAGAATTTCAAAAATTTCAAATTGTCAACATGGAAGAATAGACATTCCTGCAAATGCTACAAACAGGTCACAGTAACCACATTTTCCTGTGTGATAAAGAGAAATCTGAGCCTAAACAAAGATAGGTCACTGGTGTCATACCTGCTAAAGCAAGGCAGCCTGTTAAGCACAGAGGAAAGGGTGAGTTTCAAGTCATTTTAGGTGTTAACCAGCTGGCAAAATCCTAAACCACTTCATTTTCCCAGTATTCTCCATAACATCTTATTCAGAGCTTTGGCTGCTTATCAGGAGTTAATATAATCTCCCAATGCCACTGGTTGAAAATGACTCATTTAACTCATAACTTTGTAAGAACTGATGAAAGAAGACTTCCTGCTTCTTGGTTAAACTGTCATCCAAACCCGCAACTTTTGCTCCTCTGAAAAGTAGGCCACGTGACCACTTCCTATAAGATCAAAGATTTATCTCTTGTTATTATCTTTATCATTCTCCACATCTTTCAGGGTTAAAAAAACTTGCTGAAGCATTAAAATATGAAAAGATAATGACGATAATAATCTCCTGTTATCCCTCTAACTGAAAAGCATCATGAAGATAAAATTCAGAAGTTCAGAAGTGTGATTAGAAATGTGTCCAAATATCCCATGCTGGCTCTGCCATTTATCTTACCATGCTCTTTCCTTTTCTCAGCTGCTGGCCGGGCGCTGGCCTTTTGAACAAAATGACTTTGGCGTTTTCCTCTGCAAGTTGTTCCCCTTTCTGCAGAAGTCCTCAGTGGGGATCACCGTCCTTAATCTCTGCGCGCTAAGCGTTGACAGGTAACGTGGCTCTTGCTCCTCACTCTTTTGTTGGGTTTAGAAAAGTGTCTTTCTCAGAAAGAAGAGAACTCAAGCAGTTTTGAGAGCTGATGCCCAGGACAGTGGTCCATTGGTTCCCAGGAATTAAACTATTATCAATCTTGCTGTACTGTTCAGAATTACTTTCCGCAGTTGCTGATTACTAGCCGTCTTTGGTTTAGGCAAACTTGCAGCTACAGCATTTCGCCAACTCTATCCATCTGACATCCTTATGGCAATGAGCTATCAGGGAAGCCCAAGGAATATGTTAGATGGAATGAACTTTGAAAAAGGAAATTCTAGAACATCCAAACTCTATATTTTCAGTGGTAGATTTCTCACTGGAAAAAAAGAAGATATGGCTCAATTATATTTCTAAAGCTTGACTCCGTGAACTGAGTAATGAGAACTCAGAATTATATTCTAATCTATGCTTGAAAGGCTTCCTAAAAAGAGGACAATAGAACTGCCCTTTCATCCAGCTCTGAAAAACCCATCAAGTGTCTCAAAGTCTTTCCAGAATTCTTCTCAAACATGGATGTCAAGACTTCTTTAAAGAGGTCCTTCTAAATTCCATGAATTTCTGGAAGGTATGTTATATATCTTCTAATTTTCATAGAAGGAATTATAAAAAAATGAAATTAGGAACTCTATGGTGCTCTTTCGGAGAAGGCAATGGCACCTCACTCCAGTACTCTTGCCTGGAAAATCCCATGGACGGAGGAGCCTGGTAGGCTACAGTCCATGGGGTCGCTAAGAGTCGGACACGACTGAGCGACTTCACTTTCACTTTTCACTCTCATGCATTGGAGAAGGAAATGGCAACCCACTCCAGTATTCTTGCCTGGAGAATCCTAGGGACGGCGGAGCCTGGTGAGCTGCCGTCTATGGGGTCGCACAGAGTCGGACACGACTGAAGCGACTTAGCATAGCATAGCATAGCATGGTGCTCTTTTATATTGAATATAATCCTTTGAGGGCTTCCCGGGTAGCTCTAGTGGTAAAGAACCCGCCTGCCAGTGCAGGAGACACAAGAGATACAGGTTCAATCCCTGGAGCAGGAAGATCCCCTGGAGGAGGGCATGGCAACCCACTCCAATATTCTTGCCTGGAGAATCCCATGGGCAGAGGAGTCTGGCGAGCTATGGTCCATAGGGTCACAAAGAGTTGGACACGACGGAAGCAACTTAGCATGCATGCATAATCCTTAGCAAATGCTGTTTAATGGCCTGTTTAAGTGGTTTAACTACAATTTAGAAGAGGTCTTCATTTTTCCTTTCACACTCTAACAATCGCTTTATCAGAGCACCTAAGTCCCATCAACATAGGAATAAAAGGCCCACTTTCTTAAAGCACAATATGTTTACAGATATTCTGTTATTTATCATTTACAATTAGTTTTCAGGACCAAAACTTTTATTGTTAAACCATAAAGATACTCATTCCGTTGGTAGTAGAAAATTATAATGATATCCTTGTTATAACTGTATGGTTATAATAATTGTGAAACACTAAACAAAATATTTAGTGGTATTATTAAAAATAAATTTATTGATGAAATCAAAACAAAGAAAATTTCATTAGCATTTAAGTTGCAGTAAGGTATTGACAAAAATGATAAACACAGCAATGGTAAACACAAAGATCATAAATAAAATCATGAATAATTAGGATTCACAGTGATTTTCAGGAAAACCTGAGGTCTACATAGGTTTCTTCTGCATCACATCAGATGTTAAAGGCTGCTGCATACAAATATTTACATACCATTAGTAGCCACTGTATCACTTCCACTTAACGAATAATTATTACTTGTGACCATGTCTGAAAATATGAGCAAATAATCTGGATTTTATTCACTAATGAGTTCTCACTCTGCCATTCCCACTCCTAGCACCCCAATAACTTCATTTTTAGATGATACAATACTTATGATATGTAAAATAATCATGATAGTTTTTTTAAAAATTGTGTTTCCTATATGCAAATTCTCCCTAAATGATATTCTTAAGTGTTATAAAGCTACAATTTTGAAACAATGTGGTGTATACCCATAAATACATTGACAAATCAATGGGAGAAACAGAAGCAGGTTTCAAAGTGTTCAAGAATATAATATAGGCTGAAACCACTTTGTAATGGGGAAAGGAAAGATTCATCAACATATAGTGCTATGAACCATCTGGGGAAAAAACATGCTAAAGGCTTATCTTGTGCTACCTATCAATCATATTAGTTACAATTATTCAGTTCAGTTCATTTCAGTCTCTCACTTGTGTCCAACTCTTTGCTACCCCATGGACTGCAACACGCCAGGCCTCCCTGTCCATCACCAACTCCCAGAGCTTACTCAAACTCATGTCCATTGAGTCAGTGATGCCATCCAACCATCTCATCCTTTGTCATCTCCTTCTCCTCTTGCCTTCCACCTTTCCCAGCATCAGGGTCTTTTCAAATGAGTCAGCTCTTCGCATCAGGTGGCCAAAGTATTGGAGTTTCAGCTTCAACATCAGTCCTTCCAATGAACACCCAGGACTGATCTCCTTTAGGATGGACTGGTTGGATCTCCTTGCAGTCCAAGGGACTCTCAAGAGTCTTCTCCAACACCACAGTTCAAAAGCATCAATTCTTTGGTGCTCAGCTTTCTTCACCGTCCAACTCTCACATCCATACCTGACCACTGGAAAAATCATAGCTTTGACTAGATGGACCTTTGTTGGCAAAGTAATGTCTCTGCTTTTTAATATGCTGTCTAGGTTGGTCATAGCTTTGCTTCCAAGGAGTAAGTGTCCTTTTATTTCATGTCTTCAGTCACCATCTGCAGTGATTTTGGAGCCCCAAAAAATAAAGTCAGCCACTGTTTCCACTGTTTCCCCATCTATTTGCCATGAAGTGATTGGACCGGATGCCATGATCTTAGTTTTCTGAATGTTGAGCTTTAAGCCAACTTTTTCACTCTCCTCTTTCACTTTCATCAAGAGGCTCTTTAGTTCTTATTCACTTTCTGCCATAGGGTGGTGTCATCTGCATATCTGAGGTTATTGATATTTCTCCTAGCAGTCTTGATTCCAGCTTGTGCTTCTTCCAGCCCAGCATTTCTCATGATGTACTCTGCGTGTAAGTTAAATAAGCAGGGTGACTATATATGGCCTTGATGTACTCCTTTTCCTATTTGGAACCAGTCTGTTTTTATAATTATTACCATTTATTAAGTATTAGTATGTACCAGGCCCTGTTAAAAATACGTCCCAGAAATTATTTTATTTAATCCTTATAACACCTGTGATGGTGCTATAGTTATCCCTATTTTACAGATGAGGAAGCTGAAGTTGAAAGAGCTTAATCAAGGTCGCTCAGCTACTAAGTTTTGGAGCCAGTGATCAAATAAAAGTAATGTGTGTTCTTAAACACTATGCTTAAGCATGCAGAAACTCAAACCATCAGGCAGTAGAAGAAAATAAACCAGTATCTTTTTGGTCTCTAGAAAAGGAAGACTTTCAAAACCTAAAAAGGATGGTAGAAAATGTGAGTAAAACTATATAAATGCATTTTCGGACATAAAATTTTAAAAGAAGATCAAACATTCATAACATTAAAAACCAAATAAAGCAATAATCTGGGGAATAAATTTGCAGCAAAACTGCATGTTAATGTTCTTGATATTTAAAGAATCCATACAATTAGTAGTAAAATCTTAATACTTTCGTATGAAAAGGCATGCATATAAAAATCACCAAAGAAAAAATTAAAATGACTAACATTAGTCATTAACATGAATAATGTTCATGTAATCAGAGAAATTCTCATTAAAAAGCATACTTCTCTGGTAATGATAGAAACTTGAACAGCCCCTCCAGAAAGTAAAGTCCTACAAGTGCTTTTGCCTTCTTTTTTCAGTTTATTTCTTTGTTGACTGTTTCAGGTCTTTGTTGCTGTGTGCAGGCTTCTGTTATTGCTGAGGACAGGCTCCAGGGCACTCGAGCTTCAGTGGTTGCAATCCCCAGGCTCTAGAGCACAGGCTCAATGGCAATGGCGCACAGGCTTAGTTGCTCCAGGATCTTTCCAGACCAGGGATGAAACCCATGTCTCCTACAGTGGCAAATGGATTCTCATCCATTGAGCCATTGGGGAAACCCTGCTTTTGCCTTCTGACCCAATAATTACAATGTTTAGAATAAATCCTATGGAAATGATCTAAAATTTGAACAAAGAAATTAGGTACATAAACAAGATAATTTACAGAAAATGTTGAAAGCAACATTTTAGGGAAAAGGATAGGGATGTTAAATGCAATTTAAATGTGTAGGTTTATGAATATAAAATTCCTTGAAAGTAATGTGATCAATATTATTAGTAGTTATGTCAAGGAATAGAATAATGGGTTTTCATCATATTATTAGTAGTTGTTCTATTAATACAAGCAGAAAAAAGTTCTGAAAGTTTATTTAGTTTTATTTTCTGTGACCAGTTTTCCTTACTTACTTCATGCTATTCTATACATTTTATTTTTCTCATTTGCCCAGCTTATTCCTATGACTTTTATTTTATATTAACACTAATTTCCTATGACTCTAGCTCTAAAACACAAATGTGTATAGGTCTTGTGTGGAGAAATACATGTACATACTCAGCTCAGAGTTATTTCCATACCTACACTTGCCTTTACAAAAGCACCATCAAATTTGGGAAAATAGCATTTTATTTAAAAAATTACTTTTTATTTAGAAAATTTCCCAAAATTTAGGTTAAAAGATAGGATGATAAAAAGTTTTAGGAAAGAGCCACTCAGTGTTGTAAGAAAACTGCACCTCTGAGGAAACATCTAACCATATCCAGAAAAGAACATCCTATGGAGAAGGAAATGGCAACCCACTCCAGTGTTCTGGCCTGGAGAATCCTGTGGACAGAGAAACATGGTGGGCTGCTGTCCATAGGGTCGCACAGAGTCGGACACGACTGAAGTGACTTAGCATGCATGCATGCATTGGAGAAGGAAATGGCAACCCACTCCAGTGTTCTTGCCTGGAGAATCCCAGGGACGGGGGAGCCTGGTGGGCTGCCGTCTATGGGGTCACACAGAGTCGGACACGACTGAAGCGACTTGGCAGCAGCAGCAGCAGCAGCAGCAGCAGCAGCATGACACAGAATGAGAAACAGGAAAAAGAAGGCCAGGAAGATGCTTGGCTCCTATAAATAGTAAAACCTTTTTTAAGGCAGCTGGGTATCATCCTCTGAGAAGAGAGGCATTGATGAAAAGAGAGGCCAAGGAGAGGAAAGAATTTGCTTGGTTTGATAAGAAATATAGGCAACTTTTCATCTCTACAGTATAGTTTCGTATTACAAAATTTACAATATGTGCTCTAAATAGTGTTATGTGCTATAGTTTAGTGGTCCCTTTTGCAGTTCATATGAATCATAATATAGAAAATATAAATTTTTTTCTTGGGACTTCCTTGGTAGTTGGGTTCAATTCCTGGTCAGGGAACTAAAATCCCACTTGCCATGAGTCACAGCCAAAAAAAAAAAAAAGAAAGAAAAGTATAAAAAATCAATTTTTTTCTTGATTGAAAAATATTTTAGGGCACTTATTCCTCAGTGATACACTACATCATGAATTATCCCTAGACTGAGCAACGTAAGTCATTGTTTAGTTCAACAGAACAACTGGAGAGAAGAGTATGAGGTACAGACATGAAGGATCAGGCCCAGCTGCTGTTCTTTAGAGATTCAGTGGTTGTGGAGACGTGGACATGGGAATCAGGAAGAGCGAAATGCACAGGGAGATATTCATGCAGACGGATTCTCCAAAGTCCTACGTCATCAAAAACTTCCAATTCCTTCCTTATTTCATCTTATTCTGCCCCCTCTCAGGGGACAATATTGCTTCAGTATCCCCAGTATAAACCCTCCCTGTAAAAAAGAAAAATACCCTACCTGTAGATAGGAGGAAGAGGGAGCTGAGAGTAGATGAGGCGGGGAGGAGATGGAAGGATTGGGTACAGACTCCTATTTCTGGTGTAGGTTCACCTCAGCCACACCCTGTCCTCCCCTAGCTCAGGCAGGGAGAAAAATTAACTCAATGCTTCCATCACAAGTTATCAGTTATGTATCAAATAAAATGTCCTTGGTTTGAAAAAAAGAAAGAAAAAAAGGATGCCAAGCATCTCTTTCATTGAGACTTGCTTTCAGTTGTTTGTTTGCTTTTTATTTTATTTGTTTGGCTTCCTCAGGTTTTATTTGCAACATGAGGGATCTTTAGTTTCAGCATGGGAACACTTGACTGTGGCATGTGGGATACAACTCCCTGACCAGGGGCCAACCAGGACCCCCTACACTGGGGGCGTGGTGTCTTAGCCACGGGACCACCAGGGAAGTCCCTAGTCTCAGTTTTAGATCAAGGAGATGAACCATTTTAAAATTTCACTTTCTCAAAAATCTGCCTTAATCGAGATTTTTCCCTGGTAATCAATTCACCATTCTGTGTTCCCTACGTCCTTTCTTTATAAATTGTTGCCTTTCACTTGGTACTGACTCAACTTTGAGATCTGTATGGAAGGAATCTTTTTTGACATTTCTATTTCAAAAGCTTTCACACTGTAAAATGAATCATTCACACTTAATTCTTGAAGATTAGATACCATTTGCTTTGTGTCTTGATTTGGTTGAATTATATTCTACTAAAAATAAGAAAATTTCTTCCTTTAAAAAAAAAAAGCAAGGAATAAAAAGAGAGAAATTGGATTCTGTTACAAAACAATTTGCAACTTGGGAATCTCTGCTTTCCTTTTATGAGCTGAATCAAATTATGGCCCAGGAAGAGTCTGTGATTTTTTTTATACATGTTGCTTTTGAGGAAACTTCCCTGGTGGCTCACATGGTAAAGTGTCTGCCTACAATGTGGGAGACCTGGGTTCGATCCCTGGGTTGGGAAGATCCCCTGGAGAAGGAAATGGCAACCCACTCCAGTATTCTGGCCTGGAGAATTCCATGGATGGAGGAGCATGGTAGGCTGTAGTCCATGGGGTCACAAAGAGTCGGACACGACTGAGGGACTTCACTTTCACTTTTGAGGGAAAATAATGGGAGTAACTGGGCTCAGTAGTAAAGAATCCACCTGACAGAGGAGGAGATTCGAGTTTGATCCCTGGGTCAGGAAGATCCCCTGGAGAAGGAAACGGCAATCCGCTCCAGTGTACTTGCCAGGATAATCCCACGAACAGAGGAGTCTGGTGAGCTACAGTCCACGGAGTTGAAAGGAGGTGGACACAGTTTATCAACTAAACAGCAATTCATCCAAGCTCTATACAGTTTATTACTTCATTGATTGCTTAATGAATACTAATACTGTAGGATCAAAAAAAAAAGGCCTACTTTTCTCAGTCTAGGTGTTTGGGTTTGGGGTTCTTTTTAAATATTTGTTTATTTATCTGGCTGCCCCAGATCTTAGTTGCTGCATGTGGGATGGATGAGGGATCAAATCCGGTCCCCCTGCATTGGGAGTGCAGAGTCTCAGCGGCTGGACCACCAGGGAAGCCCCCTCCCTAGAAGTTTTTTAAATCTAAATAAGGTAAACAAAACAGAGAAAGCTCATCACTTATACCAGCCATTACCAATAATTTGAAGAAGTATTCCTTCATGCTTTAAGTGGCAAGCATTCTACCTTACTTTGTTTCAGGGAAAAAAGGAGGGGCAGGGATTGGAAAGAGGAATTCAGTGCTATTCTTTGTAAGGTTAACAGTCGTGTTTAAAGTGGGAAATGGTGGGGGTCAGACCAGTAAAGAGATCTGGTTACAGCTCCAAATTGTAGTTAAAAGCTGCCTGGGAAAGGAAGCTATAAAAAGATAAAACTTCTTTAACAACTACTCCAGATGATGTGTAATTAGATACCTGGGAAAGTTGCAAGGACCATTAATAAGGCAACTTTGACTGATTTGCGTCAGTTCCTCATCCCTCATTTCAAGTAGTTACTCAGTGGTTTCTGTGATAGTCTCAAAGATTGACCATAACTCAAGAAGCATGGAAGTGATTTTCTAAAACACTTCATTTTTACTTACACTTGGTCTTGGTTTCTCTTTTTTTCCTCCTCTGTTTTTATTTTTCTTTCACCCTGCATGTGGTGGGTTTCCCTGGTGGCTCCTATGAAGTCATTTTGATTCTTGGGTCAAGAATGTCTCCTGGAGAAGGAAATGGCAACCCACTCTAGTATTCTTGCCTGGGAAATCCCATGGACAGAGGAGCCTGGCCGGCTGCAGTTCATGGGGTTGCAAAGAGTTGAACACAACTTAGGGACTAAATGACTAAACAATAAAAACTGTGTGTAGTGCAACTCAGGATCTCATTTTGGAGTCTGTTCCCCGTTGCAAAGTTTTTCACTCTTTTAATTCTATTGTCAAGATCAGGTGACTAGTTAATCTTGCTGCCTCATTTTTCTTTGGTGAGAAACTATCCCCAAACTGAGTGGTTTAGAGCAACCATCATTTTCTTACAGTCTGACCATGTTGTGGGGCAGAAATTGGGGCAGTTCTTCCACTCCTTGTTACTCTGACTTGGGTCTCATGGTGGATTTCAGGTGGCTCCTGAGCTTGTTTCATGGTTCCAAGACTCACAAGACTGGCCCTTTGATAGGAACAACTAGACACGTGAGCTCAGCGGAGCGCATCTCCCTCTCCATGAGCCCAGGGCTGCTCAACACTGCTCCAGCCGGCTCGGAGCTCCAAGGTAGAACCTGCTGCTCCGTGGAGAGGTCAGGTGTGAAACATAAAGCATGATTCCAGCTGTGCTCAACTGGTCAAAGCAGCCACAGGCCAGCCCAGATGACACACCCAACCAAAGAAGTGTCCAAATATCTGCAGCTAGATTCCACATGTATTCGTTAATATACAATATTTGTTTTTTTTCTTTCTGACTTGCTTCACTCTGTGCAACACAGATGAGCCTATTTGCAAAGCAGAAATAAGAGACACAGAAGTAGAAAACAAATGCATGGACACCAAGGGGAAGGGGATGGAGGGTTGGGATGAAGTGGAAGATTGGGATTGACATACACTACTGATACTGTGTATAAAATAGGTAACTAGTGAGAACATCCTGTGTAGCACAGGGAACTCAATTCAGTGCTCTGTGATGATCTAAATGGGAAGGGAATCCAAAAGAGAGGGGACCTATGTATGCATATAGCTAATTCACTTTGCTGTACAATAGAAACTAACAAAATATTGTAAAGGAATTAAACTCCAATAAAAATTGAATAATATATATATATACATATCTGCAGCTATCTTTTTGTTTTTTAATTTTTTAATTTTATTAATATATTTTTTCTTTTTGTTGTTGAAATATAGTTGATTTATAATATTCTGTTAGTTTCTGGTATATAGCAAGGTAATTCAGTTTTACATATATAAACATGTATTCTTTTTCAGATTTTTTCCATTATAAGTTATTATGTGATATTGAATATAGTTCCCTGTGCTATACAGTAATTCCCTTGTTGTGTATCTATTTTATGTATAGTAGTGTATATCTGCCAATTCCAAACTCCTAAATTATCCCTTCCCCCTCTCCCCCTTAGATAACCATAAATGTGTTTTCTATGTCTGTGAGTCTGTTTCTGTTTTATGAATAAATTCATTTATATCATTATCTTTAGATTCAATATGTAAGTGACATTATATAATTTTTGTTTTCCTCTGACTTCACTGAGTGTGATAATGTCTAGGTCCATCCATGTTGCTTCGAGTGGCATTATTTCATTCTTCCGCAGCTCTTTTAACCCATCCCACCTGGCTTCTCTTTAGCATTCTTCCTGCTGCTGTGTTGCCCCCAAACCTCTGCCTGGCAATTAGTCTGCCTATCACATAGGAGATACAAATCATAAAAAGATGTTACAAATGGTCATATTTGTTGCTAATTAATGATGTACATAAAGATGTACGTGCTTTTTGCCTTATGAAAGTGGCAAAATTGAAGGAAAATAAATTCTAATGAAGGCAAGCATTGGCAGACACTTAGTAGAAACACTTTTTAATGTACTTAAGCTATTTTTTCATCCCTTTGATTCAGTAACCTCAGTTAAGATTATTAACCCAGGAAAATCACTAAAAATCCTGTATGTGCAAACATAGTTATAGGCATGTTTTTTGCAGCCTTGCAACACTAGAAATAACGTAACCATAGGAGGAAGATTTAGGTAAATTTTATCAATATCTTGTTATACTCTGTAGCCATGAAATTAATAAATGCCATGCCTATGTGGAAACATTAAAAAGTGAATACAAAATTGTAGCAAAATTGACAAGATTATAATATATACTCAAATCATACTTATGAGAATACAAATGGGCAAAGGATAAGGAGAAATGAAAATAGATTTTGCTGAAGTGATCTTTTGAATTTAAATTTTCTTTTACATTGTTCATTGAATAGTATTTACTTTTATTTGAATGAGTTTCCCATATCATACCTTAAAGATTCAAAAACATGTATTAAAAGACTCTAGCCTTGAAAACATGTATAACTATTTACAGACATATACAGAAGCACACATATTTTACATAAATAAAACATGTAATTTGTTCTTTTATTCTCCATGTCACATGACAGGGTTCAAGGTGGTGTCATGGGTAAAGATTGCCCTGGGACTTGGCAGACCAGAGCCCTAGGCCAGGCACCCCACACTCAGTAACGACCAGGCAGAGGACTTGCTGACACACCCAGAACGCAAGGAAAGAAAGGTCAGAACAGGCTCTCCACCAGAACACAAAGGGAGAAAGATCGGCCCAGAGTTCCCTCTTGGTTTAAATTATTTCATTTTAGGATTCTGAAAGTATTAGCTCTTTATCTGTTCCCCAATTCAAGTCTGGCTTGAAAAATAAGAAAACGTTGAGACTGTAGATTGGCTTTGCCCAGTAAAGCCAAATGCATGGTAAGGAAACAAATAAAGATGCTTAATTCAACAGATATTTATTCGGCATCTACTGATGTAGGTCTTGTGATCAACACACAAGATATCTGCCCTATGGAGATTATATTCTAAAGGAAGAGGTAGACATAGAGAGTAAGCAAAATAAACAAGTAAAATATTGGGTTGCTGGCAAAAGTGTTCGTTTGGGTTTTTCCGTAACATCTTATGGAAAAACCTGAATCAACTTTTTGGCCAACCCAGAATTTGATTGGTCCCCTAGTAATAAGTGCTATGGAGAAAAATAATCAGGCTGAGTGGGACAGGGTGGGTCTGAAGGGGAAGCGGGCAGTTCAAATAGGGTGTTGAGGGAAAGCCTCTGTGAGAAGACACCATTGTGTAAAGACCAGAAGGAGGTGAAGAGGCAGGTCTAAGGCCACCTGCAGGCATTCCTGCTGCTATGGGAACCCACTAGGGGATTTGAGCAGAAGGGTGACATGATAGGCTTACATTTTAACAGGTTCCTCTGGTTCCTGTATTCAGGGCAGGCCACAGGAAGGCAAAGGGGACACAGGGAGATCAGTTAGGAAGTTATTACAATCATCTAAGTGAATGGTAACTGGCAAAGTGATGAGAAATGGTTACTTCTGAATATATTTTGAAGGACAAGTTTGCAAGGTTTACTAGAGAACCACATGTTGGCGGTGGGATGAATTGGGAGTTTGGGATTGACATTTATACACTATTGATACTATGTGTAAAATAGATAACTAATGAGATAAAATAGATAACTTTTGGCAGAAAGTGAAGAAGAACTAAAGAGCCTCTTGATGAAAGAAGAGAGTGAAAAAGTTGGCTTAAAGCTCAACATTCAGAAAACTAAGATCATAGCATCTGATCCCATCACTTCATGGCAAATAGATGGGGAAACAGTGGAAACAATGGCAGACTTTATTTTTTTGGACTCCAAAATCACTGCAGATGGTGACTGCAGCCATGAAATTAAAAGATGCTTACTCCTTGGAAGCAAAGCTATGACCAACCTAGACAGCATATTAAAAAGCAGAGACATTACTTTGTCAACAAAGGTCCGTCTAGTCAAGACTATGGTTTTTCCAGTGGTCATGTATGGATGTGAGAGTTGGACTATAAAGAAAGCAGAATGCTGAAGAATTGATGCTTTTGAACTGTGGTGCTGGAGAAGACTCTTGAGAGTCCCTTGAACTGCAAGGAGATCCAACCAGTCCATCCTAAAGGAGATCAGTCCTGGGTGTTCACTGTAAGGACTGATATTGAAGCTAAAACTCCAATACTTTGGCCACCTGATGCGAAGAGCTGACTCATTTGAAAAGACCTGATGCTGGGAAAGATTGAAGGTGGGAGAAGAAGGGGATGACAGAGGATGAGGTGGTTGGATAGCATCACTGACTCGATGGACATGAGTGTAAGTAGACTCCAGGAGTTGGTGATGGGCAGGGAAGCCTGGTGTGCTGCATCCCATGGGGTCACAAAGAGTCGGACAGCACTGAGCGACTGAACTGAACTGAACTGAATGAGAACTGACTGTGTAGCACAGGGAACTCTACTCATTGCTCTGTGGTGACTTAAACAAGAAGGAAATCCAAAAAAGAAGGGATATATGTTTACCTATAGCTGATTTACTATGCTGTACAGCAGAAACTAACACAACATTGTAAAGCAACTATCAATTCAGTTCAGTCGCTCAGTCGTGTCCAACCCTTTGCAACCCCATGGACTGCAGCACACCAGGTTTCCCTGTCCATCACCAACTCCTGGAGCTTGCTCAAACTCATGTCCATCAAGTCAGTGGTGCCATCCAACAATCTCATCTTCTGTTGTCCCCTTCTCCTCCTGCCTTCAATCTTTCCCAGCATCAGGGTCTTTTCTGATGAGTCAGTTCTTTGCATCAGGTGGCCAAAGTATTGGAGTTTCAGCTTCAGCATCAGTCCTTCCAATGACTATTCTGGACTAATTTCCTTTAGAATTGATTTGTTTGACCTCCTTGCAGTCCAAGGGACTCTCAAGCATCTTCTCCAACACCACAGCTCAAAAGCATCAATTCTTCGGCACTCAGCTTTCTTTATAGTCCAACTCTCACATCCACACATGACTACTGGAAAAGCCATTGCTTTGACTGGATGGACTTTTGTTGGCAAAGTAATGTCTCTGCTTTTTAATATGCTGTCTAGGTTGGTCATAGCTTTTCTTCCAAGGAGCAGGCATCTTTTAATTTCATGGCTGCAGTCACCATCTGCAGTGATTTTGGAGCCCAAGAAAATAAAGTCTGGTACTATTTCCAGCAAGCAACTATACTCCAATAAAAGTTAATTTTAAAACAAAACTGGATATGCAGTGGAAGGGAAAAGAGGAGTGAAGGTTAAGTTCAAGGTTTGGGGGTCTGAGATGGTAAAAACTGGAGAAAGGACAAGGAAAGGGGCAAGGAAGAAAGCCAGGAGCCTGGTTTGGGTGAGTTTCACTGCTTATTAGATATCCGAGTGGAGATCTCAAGCGGGTAGGTGGATATACAAGTCTAGAGTTAGAGGTGCAGTTCTAAGCTAGAGTTATAAATCTGAGAATTAATTATCAGCATATAGATAGTTTAAATGATACTAAAGCCATGAGAATAGATGAGATTACTAGGAGAGAGAAGGTAGATAGAAAAGAGGTCCAAGGGCTACAGAGAAATCCAGTACTAAGAATTTGAGGCATGGGGATGGTCCAGCCAAGGAGATGAGATGAAGTGACCAATCCCATCAGCAGGAGGAAAACTAGCAGAAGATGGTCTAAACCAAGTGAAGAAAACATTTCAAAGAGGAGGAATTATTTCCAGAACATTATTTGTTTGCAGTTGGCTCCACACTTGCAGATTTTCAATGATAGTGTCATATATCATATATTTACACACCAACTAGATTGAAGGCCCTTTATAATCGCACCTAATAAGAAGAACACATTATGTGTTATGTTTTTCTCCCCAGGTAGAAGCCATTTTTGGAACATCCAGTATTTCTTATTCTCCACATCTTCCTCCACCTCTGTCATCACAACTGATTGTTTCTAATTGCTTTTGTTTTCTCAAGAAACAAGATCAGTGTGATTAAAAATGGAAAACGTTCTAATTCTCAGTCCTGCGGGTTAAGGAAAGAGCAGACTGATTATGAATCATTTCCTCAACTAGATACGAAAAATTACTTCTACTTATTTTTAAATGGTGAATTTACATTGGATTATAGATATGTAATATTCCGAGAACTCATTGGCACGTTACAAAATGAAGCTGCTCTGTGAATATATTCATCATTAGAACATGTAGACCACATTTTCATACTAAACCACCTTCTATCTCCAATCCTGCCTAAGAAATCTGGGTTTCTGACTCTCTTAAGAGATAAAGTGTTTTATTTACATCACCTTTCCTGATAAGAAAAAGGGAGAAGACATAGATAAAATTTATCAGCAGCCTGAGGATATAGACATCCCGTCTCCATTCCTTTTAGCTTTTACTGGACATCAGCCTGCCAGTCTAATAAGGCAGCAAAGTCAACAGAAGTAAAAAGCAAAATATATTGCAGTCTTTATTCCACTGGTAATAACCGTAAATTTTAAAATGCAATGTTGGCTATATCGCAAAAGGATTTTCTTGGTCTGTTTGCATAGCTGTATTTTATTCCATACTGGACTAGTCTGGACTTTTTCAGAGATTCTCATTGTACACCAATCTTATTTACCCTAAAAATCTTTTGCAAAACCTTTCTCCAGCAAAATGAGCTATATATATGCCATGTGGCATCATTGTGTGTACCAAAACTATAGGTTCTAATCTGCAGTGAAGAACAAGGTAGCATAATTCCTAGGAGCTGTGTTTTCACACATGTACTTTTTAGATGTACTGAGACAGAAAGTAACTGCAAGTGATCAAGGGCTCATTTTAGTGGTGATGGGTATTTTGTATCTTGCCTTGGTGTTGCTGACTAATCTTTCCCGTTAAGTTGCCTGGCCTGCAAACCAAGGTGCACCTGTCTCCAATGCCTTGGTCTGTTTTACAGCCTTCTTCTGGCACTATCTAATGAAAGCTATAAAAAGAAAATGTTTCCTTTCCATTACAACAGCAGCAAAAATTTCGAGAATGAAGCCACAAAAATACTGTACCACATCCCAGGTCCTTTCTTAACTGTAAACCTGAAAGCAGTTAGCACCAGACCATCACATCAGGTCAAAGAGCACAGAGTTTCTGAAACCAAACCTTCTTTAGACTTAACATTTAAATGTGATTATTATCATAAAACATTAAGGTAAGAAGTAAGGCAAACATAATTTCTTGATGCCAATTGGTGTTTTGATTGGCAAAATTCTTCAGTTACATTTATATCCTGTGCTTCTGCATGAACCATTATTTTTATATTAAATTATAAACCCTAAAGATTAGGAACCAAGGTATATTTAGTTCAGATTTACATAGTCTGGAGCCAGGCCACATGGGAGAGCCACAGTTATTCTTTTACATTTTTAAGTATTATGATTTTGTTGTTGTTCAGTTGCTCAACCGTGTCCAAGTCTTTGCAACTCCATGGACTGCAACATGCCAGGCTTCCCTGTCCTTCACCATCTCCCAGAGCTCAAACTCCTGTCCACTGAGTAAGCGATGCCATCCAACCATCTTGTCCTCTGTCATCCCCTTCTCCTCCTGCCTTCAGTCTTTCCCAGCATCAAGGTCTTTTCTAATGAGTCAGTTCTTGGCATCAGGTGGCCAAAGTATTGAGCTTCAGTTTCAGCATCAGTCCTTCTAATGAAAATCAGGATTGATTTCCTTTAGGATTGACTGTTTTGATCTCCTTGCAGTCCAAGGGACTCTCAAGAGTCTTCTCCAGCATAACTGTTCAAAAACGTCAATTCTTCGGAGTTCAGTCCGCTTTATGGTTCAACTCTTACATCCATACGTGACTACTGGAAAAACATAGCTTTCACTATATGGACTTTTGTCAGCAAAATAATGTCTCTGATTTTTAATATGCTGTCTGGGTTTGTCATAGCTTTTCTTCCTAGGAGCAAGCATCTTTTAATTCTGGGGCTGTGGTCACCATCTGCAGTAATTTTGGAGCCCAAGAAAATAAAGTCTGTCACTGTTTCCATTGTTTTCCCATCTATTTGCCATGAAGTGATGGGACCAGATGCTATGATCTTAGTTTTTTAGAATGTTGAGTTTTAAGCCAGCTTTTTCACTCTCCTCTTCACCTTTATTAAGAGGCTCTTTAGTTCCCTTTGCTTTCTTCCATAAGGTGGTATCATCTGCATATCTGAGGTTATTGATATTTCTCCCAGCAATCTTGATTCCAGCTTGTGTTTCATCCAGCCCAGCATTTCACATGATGTACTCTGCATAGAAGTTAAATAAGCAAGGTGACAATATAGAGCCTTGATGTACTCCTTTCCCAATTTTGAACCAGTTCCAAAAGTTCCAAAGGATAGCAAGGAGAGATAAGTAAGTCTTCCTAAGTGGGCAATGCAAAGAAATAGAGGAAAACAATAAAATGGGAAAGACTAGAGATCTCTTCAAGAAAATTAAAGATACCAAGGGAACATTTCATGCAAAGGTGGGCACAATAAAAGATAGAAATGGTATGGACCTAACAGAAGCAGAAAATGTTAAGAAGGGGTGACAAGACTACACAGAAGAACTGTACAGAAAAGTTCTTAATGACCTAGATAGCCATGATGGTGTGATCACCCACCTAGAGCCAGACATCTTAGAGTGCAAAGTCAAGTGGGCCTTAGGAAGCATCACTGTGAACAAAGCTAGTGGAGGTGATGGAATTCCAGCTGAGATATTTCAAATCCTAAAAGATGATGCTGTTAAAGTGCTTCACTCAGTATGCCAGCAAATATGGAAAACTCAGCAGTGGCCACAGGACTGGAAAATGTCAGTTTTCGTTCCAGTTCCAAAGAAAGGCAATGCCAAAGAATGTTCAAACTACTGCACAATTGCACTCATTTCACATGCCAGCAAAGTAATGCTCAAAATTCTCCAAGTCAGTCTTCAACAGTACGTGAACTAAGAAATTCCAGGTGTTCAAACTGGATTTAGAAAAGGCAGAGGAACCAGAGATCGAATTGCCAACATCCGTTGTATCATCAAAAATGCAAGAGAATTTCAGAAAAACATCTACTTCTGCTTCATTGACTACACTCAAGCGTAATGATTAGAAATATTTGTTTACTAAAATGGCCACCCAATGTAATCGTAATTTGAGGGTCAAAGAAGGGAGAAAACAATGGAATATCTATGGTCATGATTCACTTAAATATATCTAGATTCACATCATATATAATATTCCAAGTTTTTTTTAATATAGAAACAGAAATAAGATATTACCATAATAAGTACCAGCAGTTTTCACTACCCGGTTTTTCCCACAGCTTAGAAAACATAGCACGCCTATCTTAATGGCCATATCCTAAACTCTCACAGGATTTCACTAAACCCCAAGTGAAGATCTCAGACTCAGGCCTGCCAGCCAGTTGAACCCCAAACGGGTGGAACTTTTAATGGCCCCAATTGTTTTTCACACACAAAAAATTCCTAAAAAGCCATGGTTGGTCAGTGGCCAATGGAAGGATTTTCCAGCATTTATTAATAGAATTTTTATTGAATTGAAATAAACAAAATTTCCTAACAAGTTGGTTCCATCACTCTCCTCTTTTTTTTTTCCAGGTACAGAGCGGTTGCCTCCTGGAGTCGTGTTCAGGGAATTGGGATTCCCTTGGTCACAGCCATTGAGATTGTCTCCATCTGGATCCTTTCTTTTATCTTGGCCATCCCTGAAGCCATCGGCTTTGTCATGGTACCTTTTGAATACAAGGGTGCCCAGCACAGAACCTGTATGCTCAATGCCACGTCAAAATTCATGGAGGTATGAATAGTCTAAAGGAAATTAATTAGAGAGTGGGAGAGGTCTTCATTTACCATCACCAAGACTTGATATCACTACACTGCCGAGTGTGATTTACTGTTGTGTGGCTGTGTGGGCTGAAACGCTCAGTCATAGTTGACTCTTTGTGACCCCATGGACTGTAGCCCGCCAGGCTCCTCTGTCCATGGAATTTTCCAAGCAAGAATACTGGAGTGGGTAGCCATTCCCTTCTCCATGGAATCTTCCCAACCCAGGGATCGAACCCAGGTCTCCTGCATTGCAGGTGGAATTTTTACTGTCTGAGCCACCAGGGAAGCCTGGTTTACTCTGTTAGTTCAGTCAAAAAAAGTAAGTCCCCTACAAATGAGCCTTCAAGTTGTGAACTTTCAGAGATGTGAACACGTACCTGTATGCCAGCTGTTATAGTGTACTACTGTGCTTTTTCAAGATACTATACTGTAAGATTAAAAATATTTTCTTTATGTTTTGTTTTTTATATATTATGTGTTGTTTTTATATATTATTTGTGTGAAAAGTACAATAAGCCTATTACAGTACAGTACTATGTAACTTATTGTGTTAGTTCATTGCCTAGGCTGACTTTGTTGGGCTGATGAACAAATTGGATTTATGAACGCTCTTGCAGAACGTAATTCATTCATATGTAGGAGACTTACTGCATTATTCAATTGCATGAAAAGTCGATGGTAAACCAGGGCTTAGCTTCTTGACTAGAACAACTACTCTCTTTTCTCGTTTGTAAATGTAGGCACAACTGTTGCTCTGTGCCAAGCAACTCAGAATTCTGAAACAGACGAAGAGAGATCGATGTGTATACATGAGTGCTGTTTGTTTTGAGAATAAGGAATACAGTGCAGCAATTTCCCTCTGACAGATACGCTGATACTTATTTGATGCTTCTTTGGGAAATGCATGTTTCTCATATGTTTTTAAAGACAGATGTACTAATTGAAAGTAGGAAGTCATTCTCACCTGTGCTTATCTTAGTACAGATTCTAATATGATATAATATAAATTTTCAGAACTTTTTTAAAAAGCATTTTAGTGTAACAAATTCAGTTCTTGTTTATTATACCTGACAACATTAATTTTTATGAACAGCTTAATTACATAGCCTAGTGTGTAAGGAAGCATTTTAAATGCAAATTTCCTCTGCAAAACCAGCCCCATGTAGACCAAGGAGAAAAACCAAGAGTAACTATTTCTATTTCTCTTAAATCAGTATAATTCAGTGCTTTGATGTAAATTTCACAAAGTCTGGTTCCACCTTTAATCATTTACAGACAACTTACAGTATGTTTTCTACCTTGGAAAATTCACAAAAATTAGTGGTCTTATGGTTGACTAGTTACCCTGCTTGGAAATTGTTGTTTTAAAATTAAAAGTGTTCATGAACAGAGCCAAACTGGCAACCTTAAAAATTAAAGTTTTCTGCTGATCTACTGACCTTTTTTTACTAAGTCAACATCCACAGTGAAAAACGAAGTAGTAGCAAGTGCTCAGAATTTCAGTTCAGTTCAGTTCAGTCGCTCAGTCATGTTCGACTTTTTGCGACCCCACGGACTGCAGCACAGCAGGCTTCCCTGTCCATCACCAACTCCTGGAGCTTGCTCAAACACATGTCCATCGAATCAGTGATGCCATCCAACCATCTCATCCTCTGTCCTCCCCTTCTCCTCCTGCCTTCCCCTCCTCCTGATGCCTTCCAGCATCAGGGTCTTTTCCAATGAGTCAGTTCTTCACATCAAGTGCCCAAAGTATTGGAGTTTCAGTTTCAGCATCATTCCTTCCAATGAATACTCAGGACTGATTTCCTCTAGGATGGACTGGTTGGATTTCCTTGCAGTCTAAGGGACTTTCAAGAATCTTCTCCAACACCACAGTTCAAGAGCATCAATTCTTTGGTGCTCAGCTTTCTTTATAGTCCAACTCTCACATCCATACATGACCACTGGAAAAACCATAGCTTTGACTAGACGGACCTTTGTTGGCAAAGTAATGTCTCTGCTTTTTAATATGCTGTCTAGGTTGATCACAGCTTTTCTTCCAAGGAGCAAACATCTTTTAATTTCATGGCTGCAGTCACCATCTGAAGTGATTTTGGAGCCCCCCAAAATAAAATCTCTCAACTGTCTCCACTGTTTCCCCATCTATTTGCCATGAAGTGATGGGATCAGATGCCATGATCTTAGTTTTCTGAATGTTGAGTTTTAAGCCAACTTTTTCACTTTTCTCTTTCACTTTCAACAAGGGCTCTTTAGTTCTTCACTTTCTGCCCTATAGGGGTGGTGTCATCTGCTATCTGAGGTTATTGATATTTCTCCTGTTAATCTTGATTCCAGTTTGTGCTTCATCCAGCCCAGCATTTCACATGATGTATTGTACATATAAGTCAAATAAGCAGGGTGACAATATACAGCCTTGATGTACTCCTTTCCCAATTTGGAACCAGTCTATTGTTCCATGTCCAGTTCTAACTGTTGCTTCTTGACCTGCATACAGATTTTTCAGGAGGCAGGTCAGGTAGTCTGGTATTCCCATCTCTTTCAGAATTTTCCACAGTTTGTTGTGATCCACACAGTCAAAGGCTTTGGTGTAGTCAATGAAGCAGAAATAGATGTTTTTCTGGAACTCTCTTGCTTTCTCAATGATTCGACAGATGTTGGCAATTTGATCTCTGGTTCCTCTGCCTTTTCTAAATCCAGCTTGAACATCTGGAAGTTCATAGTTCACATACTGTTGAAGCCTGGCTTTTACAATTCTGAGCATTACTTTGCTAGTGTGTGAGATGAGTGCAATTGTGCAGTAGTTTGAACATTCTTTGGCATTGCCTTTCTTTGGATTGGAATGAAAACTGACCTTTTTCAGTTTCGTGGCCACTGTTGAGTTTTCCAAATTTGCTGGCATATTGAGTATAGCACTTTAACAGCATCATCTTTTAGGATTTGAAATAGATCAACTGGAATTCCATCATCTCCACTAGCTTTATGTGTAGTGATGCGTCCTAAGGCCCACTTGACTTCGTATTCCAGGATGTCTGGCTCTAGTCCAGTGATCACACCATCGTAGTTATCTGGGTCATGAAGATCTTTTTTGTGTGGTTCTTCTCTGTATTCTCAGAATTTGGACAATGTGAATGAGCCATCTGGATACTTCTAACTAAAACGTTAGAGAAGCGGCTCAGTGTAATAAGGAACTTACTGATGGATCTTGCTGGATAAAAGGAAATGGGTTTCTTCACAAGAAAGCATTTCCTTGTTAGCAATGAAGCTAAGAATGGCTGCCCTTCAGGCAGGAGCGGGGGTGCCTGGAGGGTTGCATAAAGCGTACTGAGTTTGAACAGATAATTTTTTGGTCACACCCCTCAGCATGCAGGATCTTACATGCATGCATACTAAGTTGCTTCAGTCACTGCCAACTCTTTGTAAGCCCATGGACTTGAAGCCTGCCAGGTTCCTTTGTCCTTGGGATTCTCCAGGCAAGAATACTGGAGCGGGTTGCCATTTCCTCCTCCAAAGGACCTTCCCAACTAAGGGATCAAGCCCACGTCTCTTACAGCTACTGCATCGGCAGGCGGGTTCTTTACCCCCAGCGCCACTTGGCTTCCCTGATGGCTCAGCCTGCAGGATCTTAGTTCCCTGATTACAGATCCAACCAGCACCCCCTGCATTGGAAGCACCAAGTCTTAACCACTGGACTGCCAGGGAAGTCCCATGAACTGATGATTTTGTAGATTTCTTTTCAAGTCTAAGGTTTTAGGCTTCTCTTCCCCCCTGGTCTCTTTTTCTAATTTGATCCCCCCTTCTTCTTCCAGTCCTTCCTCCTCAGCTTTGCTCTAACCTAGACTGGAAGGAGGGGCTTCCTAGGTAGGTGTTAGTGGTAAAGAACCCATCTGCCAGTGCAGGAGACATAAGAGATCCGGTTCGATCCCTGGGTGGGAAAGATGCCCTGGAGTGGGCACGGCAACCCACTCCAGTACTCTTGCCTGGAGAATCCCCGTGAACAGAGGAGCCTGGCAGACTACAGTCCATGGGGTCACAAAGAGTCGTCCACGACTGAAGTGGCTGAGTACTCACACAGACTGGAGGGAGGCCCCTCCGTACCCTTGTTGATGACATCAGTTCAAAAGAAATGTGTGATCCCGTTCTCCACTGGCCTCTGCCACGGAAGGGGCAGGGGACTCCATCCAGTCTCCTCCAGCAAGGGCCAACTCCCAGGCGCCCCACAGCTGCTTCTGGGCAGTCACACCCCACCAGCAGTGCACCCCCTCCTGCTGGTGAAGCTCCTGAAGGAGCTTCTTCAAGGAGTGTGTGCGTTGTACTTAAATGAAGAGTTCTTCTGATTTTTTTGTTTGTTTTTTAAGTTCAGTACTAAGATCTTTCTACAGTGTGATGTGAATAGGAAAATATTTGTATAAACAGATTTGAATAAGCCAACTCCTTTGAGATTCTGCACTTAACCTAAGGCTACAATTCAGTGGTCTGTGAACTTGAATTAAAAGGAAATTACACGTTTATTTTCACTAACTTCTAACTGAAGTTTATCATTTCCTTCTAATTAATGTGGATGTAGGCAACAAATCACAGTAGTGTTTAATAGTACCATGTGTTTTTTTTTCACTAAATGGAAATAACAGACATTTCCATACCATATAACATATAATCTGGAAATGTCATTTACATTCATCAATGCTTCCACATTCTGATAGAACTCATCAGATCTGTCATTTAATTTGTTAATAAACCCATATACTGTGATATTAGAATTTTCTTTTTCATATTTTTATTAGCTATGTTTTGATGTAATTTGTTTCCATTGCACTGGTACATATTTTATTTCATGCATTTAAAAGCATTATTCTCAACAAACTTATAGTTGCCGGGGGGAAGAATATGGCAAAGAGATAGGGAATTTGGGATCAACATGTACATACTGCTGTATTTAAAATGGATAACCAACAAGGACCTACTGTATAGTACGTGGAACTCTGTTCAATGTTGTGTGGCAGCCCAGATGGGAGGGGAGTTTGGGGGAGAATGGATACATGTATAAGTATGTATAAGTATGGCTGAGTCCCTTCATTGTTCACCTGAAACTATCACAAAATTGTTAATCAGCTATACTCCAATATAAAATAAAAAGGTTTTTTTTAAGTATTGTTCTCAGAAAGAATTATAGTCTTCACCAGAAATCCAAAGGGGTCCCTGACATAAAAATATTTATGAACCCCTGCCCAGAACTTTTTTTCCTCAGGATCCATTTATAGCATATTTTAATAGACATGTTATAAATGCAGCCTACTGGGCCTCTTTCTATATTCAGAAACTCTCCAGTTTTTCACAGAGCAGTGTGATTATTTTTTACTGTGGGAACTGAGATATTGCAGAAGGCTGCATTATCCTTAGTAAATAAACTATCTAGAGAAACAGCATTAGGAAAGGAGAAGCGTTCTTTCCAAGTTGGTGATTAATTTAGTGGGAGGAGGAATTTAGCTATAATTTTCTAATTTCCATTTTTATTGGGTATCACATTTTCTCCTTTAAAAAGACATAAAACTGAGTAATCCTGGTATTTACAAATCCTGTCCACAGGGAGATCAGGTTCAACATGCCTTCAGATAAGCTACTCTGCCAATAGTTTCCAGGTGGTAAGTATTAAGAGAGAGAGGAAGGACATGGCTATTGATGGCTCAAACTGGCTGGCTGTGAGGTCACATAGCAGACATACCAGACAAAGGGTTAACTCCCAGTAACCAGAGCTCCACAGATAAGCCATTCATAACCTTCGCTCTTTCCAAACAAGACAGGCACATTAAGTACACTTTCACCACAACAGTCAGAAGTAAACCAGGCACTAGCAAAATGTTGAGAATCACCAATAAAGATACAGATTCTGTATGTCTCAAAAGCATGTTTTATGAGCTTTGAAAGGGAATTCCTTTTATTGGTGAGGGTTCTTCCACTGTGTAATTCAAACCAACTTCAGTTTATTAAAAATATTAATATGTGTTAATAATTATTAAAATTATTTAATAATTTGGATAATTTTAAACTTATTGTAGTTGATTTACAATGTTGTGTTAATTTCTGCTATATAGCAAAGTTATTCTGTTATATATTTTCTTTTTCACATTCTTTTCCATTATGACTTATGAAAGGATATTGAATATAGTTCCCTGTGCTGTACAGTAGGACCTTGTTGTTTATCCACTCTATATATAATAGTTTGCAGCTGTTAATCCAAAACTTCCAATCCATCCCTCTCCCTCCCCGCCTCTGCCTTGGCAACCACAAGTCTGTTCTCTGTGTCTCTGCATCTGTTTCTGTCTCATAGATAAGTTCATTTGTACCATATTTTAGATTCCACATATAAGTGGTATCATATGTTATTTGTCTTTCTCTGTCTAAATTACTTCACTTGGTATGATAATCTCTAGGTCCATCTTGTTGCTGCAAATGACATTATTTCATTCTTTTTATGGCTAAGTAATATTCCATTATATATGCATGTATATATACATATATATATGGTGTGTGTGTATATATATATATACGGTGTGTATATATATATATGTACACCACATTCATCTGTCAATAGACATTTAGGTTGCTGTTATGTCTTGGCTATTGTGAATAGTATTGTCAGAATAATATTACTACAATTTCTTTGTGTGCTGTTGTAAAAGCAACACACAGCACACAACACA
This sequence comes from Giraffa tippelskirchi, assembly GCF_054371585.1. Lineage (NCBI taxonomy): Eukaryota > Metazoa > Chordata > Mammalia > Artiodactyla > Giraffidae > Giraffa > Giraffa tippelskirchi. The sequence goes on from NC_137285.1 coordinate 57,185,989, forward strand.
GCTTAACCGGAAACTACATATTTGGAGTTTCCAGTTGAGTTGAGTTTTGAGCACGACCTCCCAGCCCATTACCACAAGCAGAGAGCATGAATATACAAACATATCTGTAAGCATGAAGATGCTGAAGTCTCCAGAGGCAAAGGGCAGTGAACTTTCCTTATAATGCTCTTCCTCCTCTCTCCCTCCTCTCCTCTTTCCAGTTCTATCAAGATGTTAAGGACTGGTGGCTATTTGGGTTCTACTTCTGCATGCCCCTGGTGTGCACTGCCATCTTCTACACCCTCATGACCTGTGAGATGCTAAACCGAAGGAACGGCAGCCTGAGAATTGCCCTCAGTGAGCATCTGAAACAGGTAAACCTGAGAAGGTCATGACGATCTGGCCAAGACTGGTTTGTCCTTGACGACAAAAGGACGATGGATACTGTGTTTTGCAGATTTAGCCTGATTTCCTAACAATTAAAATCCTGTCTTACTTGTCTGTATGCCTTGTTTTCTCTAGAGTAGTGAGCATTTCTCCAGTGAAGTCAGGATCCAACCTGTGAAACAGGTGGCCCTGGGGGCAGGGCCCAAATAGAGAGGAACTATTCGTTAATTTTGCCAAGAGTATATATATATATATCAAATGTGTGTTTGTGATTAGTAGTACATTGAACTGGGCTTGGAATTGTGCCAGGACTATAAAAAAAAAAAAAAAAGAAGTGCATGACTTTCTCCCCAGCAGGCTTTGCAGTCTTGTTGTGGAAATAAAACACAAACATGAGATATTGAAAAAACAGAATCACATGGTGTGGTAAAAAGTAGCCTGTGCTATAGAAAGCCAAGGAGGATGAGATAAAGTCATGGAGAAACTGTCCATGCATGAGGAGGATTGAACTGTTCCTAGTGGCTAAATGGGATCAAACCCAGGCCCTCTGTATTGGGAGTGCAGAGTCTTAGCCACTGGGTCATCAGGGAGGTCCCATCTGCACTCTTCTGTACAAATACTAACTCAATTTTGAGTCTTAAAAATTTTTAATGACATGTATATAATAGTACATCAAAGGGATTATGTCATGCATGTATGGTGTCTAATGGAACCCGACTGATACTAAGAAGTCAGACAATGTTGATATATATTAATTCAAAGAGTAAAACTAGGACTGTGGGTAAGTGTTCAGTTTCAACAGACAAGTATATAAAGATGACCAGCCACATCAAAAGTCAATGTGAGTTGTTGATGGAGCCTGGATAACTGCCCTGTGTAATTACCATACATGAGCATCAGTCTTTATCAGCAACTCTTTTTGACCAGAGTACTGATTTTTTTGAGCCTCAATTCATTATCTTAAACTGAACATAATAATATATGAATCAGTATTATTATGAGAATCAAAAGAATTAACATGCATTTACATACTTCATAAAAATCTAACATATTATACAAATGGTGGCTATTATCCTTTATTAAAATTTAACAGAAAAATTATCTTGAGAAACTTTAGTATGACATTTTCCAGGCATAAAAGCTCGAAGTACTCCAGATGTGAAACATATTAAGCTGTTATTACCTTTCATTCCTGCAATGCTGCTGCTGCTGCTGCTAAGTCACTGCAGTCGTGTCCGATTCTGTGCGACCTTATAGACGGCAGCCCACCAGGCTCCCCCGTCCCTGGGATTCTCCAGGCAAGAACACTGGAGTGGGTTGCCATTTCCTTCTCCAGTGCATGAAAGGGAAAAGTGAAAGTGAAGTCGCTTAGTCGTGTCCGACTCTTAGCGACCCCATGGACTGTAGCCTACCAGGCTTCTCCGTCCATGGGATTTTCCAGGCAAGAGTACTGGAGTGGGGTGCCATTGCCTTCTCCGTCATTCCTGCAATAGAGGTAACTAATTAGAATAGATTTGTGAAAAACAGTGTTTTTAAATGTCAATTTTGCATTAGCCCCACAATTGAGCCTATTCAAGCTATGAGTGACACCTGCTTTGAAAATAGTTAAATAGGAATTGGGAGCAATAAGATGCTGCTCCTTCACATTTCCATAGCATTTTTTAAGTTCCCAAAGAGATTTCCATGTCATTTTGGTGTTTGATTCCTCCAAACACTCTGTAAGATAAGCTGGACAGGCATGTACCCTTATTATACAGGTGTTTAAGAGACTAGCACAACCAAATGGGCATTAGAACCCAAAACTTGGTCCCCATGCAGTAGACATTCCCTTGCGTCCCACTCAAGGATCGAGCCGGTTCTGACTGCAGGAGAGCAAGCCTGACTGGGAGGCCTTTGGGGTGGAGGGTGGCAGGGGAGCTAGCTTAGAGTGAAAACCCTACCACCCCCTCCAAGTCCAGCATGGCTCTTGATCCTGCTTCTGGTATGTTTTTCTAGAATTTCTCTTCACTGTACTGACAACACCTTTATCAGTTAGGGGTTGTGTTTGGATGCTGGTAGCAGAAAATCTTCCCAGGTGGCTCAGTGGTAAAGAATCTGCCTGCCAACGCAGGAGACATGGGTTCGATCCCTGGGTCAGGAAGGTCCTCTGGAGGAGGAAATGGCGACTCTTTCCAGTATTCTTGCCTGGAGAATCCCATGGACGGAGGAGCCTGGCGGGCTACAGTTTATGGGATGGCAAAGAGTCAGACACAACTGAGCGACTGAGCACAAGTGTGAACAGAAACCCCAAAGTAACAGGGAATAGGCCAAGTAGGGGCTTGTCTTTCTCCCATAGAAGAAAGCTCAGATGTCATCGGCTCAGTGGGCAAGGGACTCAGAAGCCAGGGTTCTGCTGCTGTGCTCGCCTTTCCTTTATTATTGGAAGACGGCCGCTACAGCTCTGCCCTTAGACCTCCTTTCCAGGCAGCCAGAAGGGGAAGAATACAGATCACATTAGCGTGTGTGCACCAAAGGAGTAGCCCCCAAGTTTAAGTAGCTTTTCCAGAAACCCCACATGTCTACGGCCATACCACCCTGAACACGCCTGATCTTGTCAGAAACCCCACACAAGGGCTTCTACCTAGTGTAATTGGTAAGATCTGTGTGGATGAGGAAGCCAGGCTCCTCTGCTGCCGTGACAAAATCAAGGATCTGACTGATAGTAAGGAAAACTCAGAAGGATGGATATTGATTAACCAAATAGCTGACTGTCATGTGGCAAAGTATTAATATTACCTTTTAAAAAGTTATCCTCGGTCGGTCCGTCCGTTCCGTCCCACGGCTCCGCGCCCGCCAGCCATGAGCTCCACGCAGTTCAACAAGGGGCCCTCGTACGGGCTCTCGGCCGAGGTCAAGAACCGGCTGCAGTCCAAATATGACCCTCAGAAGGAGGCGGAGCTCCGAAGCTGGATTGAGGGACTCAGTGGCCTCTCAGTCGGCCCAGGCTTCCAGAAGGGTCTGCAGGATGGGATGATATTGTGCACACTCATGAATAAACTGCAGCTGGGCTCAATCCCTAAGATCAACCGCTCCATGCAGAACTGGCACCAGCTAGAAAACCTCTCCAACTTCATCAAGGCCATGGTGAGCTACGGCATGAATCCTGTCGACCTGTTCGAGGCCAACGACCTGTTTGAAAGTGGGAACTTGACTCAGGCGCAGGTGTCTCTTCTTGCCCTGGCTGGGAAGGCCAAGACAAAGGGGCTGCAGAGTGATGTGGACATTGGTGTCAAATAATCAGAGAAGCAGGAGCGAAACTTTGATGATGCCACCTTGAAGGCGGGCCAGTGCGTCATTGGGCTCCAGATGGGTACCAACAAATGTGCCAGCCAGCCTGGCATGACAGCTTATGGCACTAGACATCATCTGTATGACCCCAAAAACCATATCCTGCCCCCCATGGACCACTCGACCATCAGCCTCCAGATGGGCACAAACAAGTGTGCCAGCCAGGTGGGCATGACGGCTCCAGGGACCCGGCGGCACATTTACGACACAAAGCTGGGAACAGACAAATGTGATAACTCCTCCATGTCCCTGCAGATGGGCTACACACAGGGTGCCAACCAGAGTGGTCAGGTCTTTGGCCTGGGCTGGCAGATATACGACCCCAAGTACTGCCCTCAAGGCCCAGCGGCCGATGGGGCTCCAGCATCTGCTGGAGATGGCCCAGGCCCAGGGGAGCCCTCAGAGTGCCCTCCCTACTACCAGGAGGAGGAGGGCTGCTGAGACACCTGTGCGGGCCATCTCCCCACATCATTGCCCCATCTGGGTTTTGGGGTCTTTCTGTGTTTTTTGTCTTGTTTTTCTACAATGTCTGAATGCTGCCAGTTGAGACTCTGGGGAAAAGGGGTGAAGGCCATATCCAGATGCATGTGGGGTGGGGTGTCCCCACCAGGGAAGCTCCAGGCATCAGGTTTCCCAGCAGACTTCGGGCCAAGCTGTTAGGGGGAAGAAGAAACCCAGGCAAGGAGGGGAACTGGTCCCAAGTGGTTTCTGGTTACGTGTTCCCTGCTTCTCTTTTCTGTGCCAATCAGTTTGTGGTTTCTGTACCCACAGAAGTTTCAGGCAGTTTTAATGAAACGAAAATACTGTTTGTTCAGGGGAATGGTGGTGGGGGGTGGAGGGGATGCTGAGAGAAAGTCAGGCCACAGTCCCAAAATATTTTTGTCCTCATGGATTTCCCTAGGACTCTCAGACCACCAATTCTGGGCCCTCCCAGGGACCCAGTGGGGACACTGAGGCCCAGGCAGGACAGTGGAGTTCTGAGTGCTTGAGACAAAGCTAGCCCCCACCCCCGACACTTGTCCCCACTCCCCCACCAAGTACTGCACAGGGACCCCCACCCAGAGACCCCCACAGGGACCAGCCCCTGCCCAGGAGCCCTAGGACCAAGAAATAATGTGAAAATACCAACTGTGGACCAAAGTAAATAAAACCTCTTTTTGGAAAAAAAAAAAAAAGTTATCCTCTTGCAGACTTCCCTGGTGGTCGAGTGGTTAAGACTGCACACTTCCATGGCACGGGGCACGGGTTCAATCCCTGCTGAGGGAACTGAGATCCCACATGCCATGTGGGGTAGCCTAAATAAATAAATAAGTTTACCCACTTTGAGGATGTGTTCCAAAGAGATAGCCTCTCCCCTGATACAGTCCTTTTCTAGTGTTCTGGGCACACTGTCTCTGTGGACACAAAATGGCCCTTTAAAATGATCCCCCATTCCTGTAGATTAATAAATAAAGGAATCTTTTCTTCTTCTCAATCATCATTCGGTTTATACATTCTCTGAAGCCGTAGCCAGCTAGCTAGCTAACTCAAGGATTAAAGAGCTCCCAGTTCTTGGGGCTAAAGCCACAATCTGTGACAACTGCCCTGAGATCTTTTTAAATAGCTCTATCAATCGCGTGGATTTATTGCAGGCTTACCCTACTTAATGCTGTATGCTTTGTATTGAATCAGCCTTACCCTTCCAAACCCTGTTTTCAATCAGTTTTATTTTGACATTAAGTGATCCCGGTTACAGACAAGTTGTATTTTATGTTCCCAGTTGGGCTTCCTAATGCCATGCCCTGTAATACTCAAATACAAGGCACACAAATGACTGGCTGCAGATAATTCCTAACCTGTGGCTTTACTGATCCTGTGCAGACCCCAAAGCATGTAAACCTGCCATTGGAGTCAGGCCAGAGTCAACGTGTCCCCGTTTTTCCAATTGTCTGTGCTGATAATCCTTTACCCTCAGGTGGCGCCTAAGTTGTCAAGAACCCGCCTGCAAATGTAGGCGACAAGAGACGCAAGAGACGCAGGTTTGATCCCTGGGTCAAGAAGATCCCCTGGAGAAGGAAATGGCGACCCACTCCAGTATTCTTGCCTGGAGAATCCCGTGGACAGAGGAGCCTGGTGGGCTACGGTCCATAAGGTTGCAGAGTTGGCCAGGACTGAAGTGACTTAGGATGCACGCACTCTATATTTGCAAAATATGTATCTTTGGAAACTACCTGTCATTAATGAGAGAATTTTAAAAGCCAAAAAAATGCCAGCTTTCTCCAAGATCAAGAAATGGAGAAAACATGTTGCTCTTCCTTTTCCTTTTCTGTCTCCTACTCCTATTTTGTTTTCCAAACATCTTTGTAGATTTGTTGATTGTTTTGGGGGGGTGCCATGCCACACAGCTTACAGCATCTTAGTTCCCCAACCAGGGGAACTGGTTTCAGCCTAGATTGAAGCCAGACCCTCAGCAATGAAAGCCAAGAATCCTAACCACTGGACCACCAGGGAATTTCCTAGATTTGTCCCATTTTATTATTATGCTAGGGTCAGTCACCTTGACTACCATGCTATCATGAATGCAGGTGAATTGCCTGATACGGAGACTTTTAACTAACCTTCCCCCCATATGTTCGACAGACATACAAATACGCAGTCATGCAGACCCAGTCACAGTGTTGGCTCAACCCCGGCCAGTTCCCCACTCTGCCCACCATCGAACCTTTGACCTGGCCCTAATAACCAGCCTGAGGCTACCATGCTTCCTGGCAGCTGCCCCAAAAGAATCACTAACAACTCCGTGCTTAAGATAACTGGACTCCAAGCCTTATTTATTTTTTTATTTGGCTGTCCTATGCTACATGTGGGATCTTAGTTCCCCGACCAGGGATCAAACTCATGCTTCCTGGAGCAGAAGCTCAGAGTCCTAACCACTGGACCAAGGGCGTTTCCTGGACTCCAGATCTTGAAGAGGTAGAGGGTAGTGAGGTGGCCTGCTCTGGCTGTTCTTCCTGAGTACTCCGTCCCAATCTACTACTTTTTTTTTTAATTGGAGTATAATTGCTTTACAATGTCATGTTGAAACTAACACGACATTGTACTGCTTCCTTTTGTGTATCTCTTTCCTCTAGTAGAAGAACACTAAACTTATTGTATTTTTTTCTCTCACTTTTCTTTAGCGTCGAGAAGTGGCAAAAACAGTTTTCTGCTTGGTTGTAATTTTTGCTCTGTGCTGGTTCCCTCTTCATTTAAGCCGCATTTTGAAGAAAACCGTGTATGATGAAATGGACACAAACCGATGTGAATTACTTAGGTACGATCCTATGTACTCAGAAGGAAATTGGAGTTTCTCTGATTTCACGTTTCTAAGACTTTTACAAAACCACCTGTTCTACACTCATGTTAGCCCTGAAAATTAAATCTTCTAAGTTGATTGTTTTTCTTTAGCTGTCACAGCCCATAACCAACCTCAAAATTTTGTGCAAAGCCCCATCAATCATTTTGCCGCTCCCCTCCTGGATTAACCAAGTTGTGGGTCTATCTGCACATGTCCTACAGAACTGAAACTGCTATTTAAACAAGGGCTTTAAAAAAAATTTTGACTGCCACCTCTGAGAAATGTCTCCCGGGCAAGAAAAGTGCTTATTCTAGAGATAAATGCTAGTTAGGTTTCAAAACATGATGTTCTAATTTATCTCTTCTATTTCATTTTGCTCAAGTTTCTTGCTGCTCATGGATTACATCGGTATTAACTTGGCAACCATGAATTCATGTATCAACCCAATAGCTCTATATTTTGTGAGCAAGAAATTTAAAAATTGTTTCCAGGTAAGTATTTCTTTTAGCAAGAAGATCTTTTTCATAATAATTATTGGCATTAATGATTGATTATATGTGATGGTTGTTGCTGTTGTTGTGTAGTCACTCAGTCATGTCCAATTCTTTTGTGACCCCATGGACTGTAGCCTGCCAGGCTCCTCTGTCCATGGGATTTTTCCAGGCAAGAATGCTGGAATGGGTTACCATTTCCTACTCCAAGGGATCTTCCCAACCTAGGGATCGAAACTGCATCTCCTAAATTGGTGGGTGGATTCTATTTTTTTTAATTGGAGGATAATTGCTTTACAATACTGTGTTGGTTTCTGCCACACATCTGCCACAGGTATACCTATGTCCCCACCCTCTTGAACCACCTCCCACCTCCCTCCCCATCCCATCTCTCTAGGTTGCCACAGAGCAGTGGGTTGAGCTCCCTGTGTCACACAGCGAATTCCTACCTGGCAGGCAGATTCTTTACTGCTGAGATGCCCATATGGGATAGTATATAATGGCAAATTCAATTGTTTCCATTTAATTAGAATTTTTCTTCCTCTTCTGTCTTTTCTTTATTTTTATTTCTAATAGAGTATAATTGCTTCACAGTGTTATATTAGCTTCTACTGTACAGCAAAGTGAATCAGCTGTATGTATACATATATCCCCTTTATATATATATATATATATATATATATATATCTCCTTCCCATTTAGGCCACCATAGAGCACTGAGTTCCCTGTAGATTCCCATTAGTTATCTATTTTATACATAGTATCGGTGGTGCGTATATGCCAATCCTAATCTCCCAGTTCATCCTACCACCTCCCTGTGCCCCTTGGTATCCATACGTTTGTTCTCTACATCTCTGTATCTATTTCTGTTTTGTAAGCAAGCATTTTTTAAGAACAGCCAACTGTGTATATTAGATATCCAACAGGCATGGCTCATTCCAGTTGTAAATAGCACTTTCATCAGCTGAACTTTTCAGAAGAGAAGTGAAAATCACAATAGTACTTTCATCAGCTGAACTTTTCAGAAGTGAAAATTACATTTTGTTACTCAGAAAGAGCGACAAATTGTCAGCATAACAGAAAAGCAATATCTATTCAAACAACATACTCAAAAGTTAAAATAAAAACTGTTAGTAACATACCAATTTAGTATCATGCTTTGAGAAGAAATATTCCAAGTTGAGCTCCAAGGCCAACAGAACAGATTAAACTTATTCATGCCTTACATGGCCTTAGACTTTTAACCATAGTCTTAACAAAACATAAACTCATTGTTAAGAAAGCTCTTGCTAAATGCTACTTAATAGTATACTTCATAATAGTCTTTTCAAGAAAAGTAAATGTTTATGGCTCTGGAAATCTGAACTCATGTAATTTAATTGAAAATCAGTTTCCTTCCGTTCTTCAGACCTCCTTGTAGCTAAGCCAACACGTGTTCTCCTGAAGTTCCAAGCACTTCTCATTGAGGTATTATTTTTCCAGTTCCTAGAATGATTTTAGCATAGAATTAGTCCTAACTGGAGTGCATTAACTTTGGCCAGGATGCTTAACTTCATTTTATGGCACAAATTAGGGAGAGTAGCATAGAGTTCAAGGGTGCAGGATCTGGAAGTGAACAGTCTCGATTTACATCCCACTCTGCACTGGCTGACTATCTAAACCCAGGTCCGAGTGGGGCCACTCCTGCTTCCTCACTTTGCCCATCAGTAAATCAGATGCTGTATCTGTATCTCTATCAGATACTGTATCTATCTCCCAAGGTGGAATAAGTGGGTTCAGTGCTTGAGACAACAGAAAGTGCTTGGTGTGAGTTTATCAGTATTAGGGATAGAAGAGAGGAAAAACACAAGTGACTACCTTCGTGACTCCTACAGTCTAAAAGGAGACAGACAGATATTAACCAGAGAATCATAGGAATCAATAAAACTTGGTGTGGAAGTTCTTACTGCCACACTTTGGCAGTCTTTGGGGTCATGTTTACAAGTCATGAAATGCCCTAAGAAAGATTCTGCCCTAAGAAAGATTGACTAAAATGCAGGTCATAACAAATACATTTATGTAATCTGGAGTAAAATCAGTTGCTAATTAGTTTACATATTAACCAGAGGGTAAGGGGAAAAAAATCCAGGTGCAAATTTTCAGAAATTAAACACAATTTTGACTGATATTCATAAAAAGGCAGCATACCCAGGGGAAAGGCTCCAACAGAGAGAGTCCTGGGTTCTGAGTTCAGTTCTGCCTCTTCTCTAAGCCTCCCTGTTCTCATTCAGGAGGAAAATAGCACCTACCCCCTAGGGCTGTTTAAGAGCATCAGATGAGGTGCCCAATGAAGAGAGGCATGCTGGTGGTACAGTGAAGACATGCCAGCCGCTTCCCGGTCCTTTCCACCCACGCCCACCCCAAGTCATAGAACAGTCTCCCCCCACAAACACTGCCTTCCTTTCCTCTTTGACTTGGTGAATCAGTTAAAACAAGAAACACAGGATCTGTCACTCTGCACTAGAATAAACCGTCTAACTTCTCCCTAGAGGTTACACACTCCCTACTCCAGATTACTGGCAAAGGCCACACTCTCTCCTCAAATGCCTATGGACATTCACCCCTTGTTGGTGAGCCTCTGTGTTCTGCTGGGACCAGGCTGGTGGCCTCCTCTTAATTTGAGTCTTTTCCTTCTCCCAGTCTTGCCTCTGCTGCTGCTGTTACCAGTCCAAGAGCCTGATGACCTCTGTGCCCATGAATGGCACAAGCATCCAGTGGAAGAACCATGAACAAAACAACCATAACACAGAGCGGAGCAGCCACAAGGACAGTATCAACTAAACTGAAGGAACATTTATCAATGTACTTCAAGCCCTACTGGAGAAAAAAATCAACACAGCAACTGTGTCTCCAGGAATCTGTTCCATCCTTCTCTCATGAATCAGCCCCACCCTCTGGAAAAATGTTTTCCTGAACACTGAAGGGCTGACTGGTTTATACCCACAAATTCAATGAATCTTACTTCTTTGATTTATCTGATTTACATATTCTGCATGTTATATTCAGCCCTAAAAAACGATGGGAGTTGGCAGGGGGAAAGGAGATTGTTCAGTTAAACCAGAAGTATATTTACTACCTTTGCATGAAAATAGATTTTTCGAGTACATGGCAAAGTTTCATGGTGGTTCTACAGAATGTTCAGTAAGAGCAGTCACCGTGAAAAAGTTATGGAGCTTGTAACAAGATTTTCTATTTTTTTTTTAAGTAATTTTGGGTTTTTTGCCAAACACAGTATGGGTTTAAGTCTCCTTTATTCGAAATGTCATTCAGTGCCAGTATTTTTTAACTGCATGGTAGCCTACAGATGATGATTTGAACTCATTTACACATATTTTTGTCCCCCAAAACAAAAAGAACGGAATTCAGGTGAGAAATTAGGTTAGTGTTTCTCATGTCACTGGCTTATTTTTTAAAACATAAATTCTCAAGCTGCAGGAGCTTACAGGACCTTAAAGCACAGACTGATATCCATATATGGCAGTTTAATAGCTGCTATGCAAACTTTTTAAGAACCTATATTTTCTTTTTTTAATGGGGTTTCGTTATAGGAGATCTTGTGCCTATTTTTCTGTTAAATTGAAAAATAATGCTTGAATCAAACAGTTCTATTTTTCACAAGCCTCGTTTTTTAATGGAAGCATTTTATGTAAAATCAAAATACCATTTACTAAAATTTAAACGTATGTATCATTTAACTATGCCCAAGACTTTCAGTGAAATGCATAGAAGTCCAGAACAAAGCAAGAAAAAAAGGATTGTGTCTTTTTAGAAGATTTGGAAATTCTCATTGAGGTTTATTTTTCGTAAAGTAACATGTATATGTGTGTGTGCAAATATACACATATGTATCACATATATATATACATGCATATACATATATACATGTATGTATATATTCCTTTGCTTGCTTTTAAAATGCTAACTGGCAGTGAGACTTTTTTTAGTCATTCCTTTTCCATATAGGAATATGAAAAACATAATTTCAAAGTGGCCAGCTGAGTTTATCGTGTCAATGAAATATAATTACTCCCAGATGCCGCCATGAACTTAAGGTTCTTCATGTCCCTGGGTTTTCAGAATGAACCTAAATGCCTTCCCTACCCACACTCCTCACATGGTCACCATTTCAAAAGGCCCACAGTGACTTCTGCTGGGCGTTTTCCACGATGTTTACAGACTGTGAGTACAGCAGCAAATCTTTTACTGTGTGTATATAAATGTATATGTATAAACAACCGTGAATTTCTTTTAGCCAATTTTTCTATGATCGTCTCTGTGGAATGTATCCGTGTGTGTGGTATATGCATGTGGTCAGATGGTATGTATGGATTTCATGTAATCTAATATTAATGCCTTGCAGTTGTGCCAAAGCACACACTCCAGATGGAATCTAGGTGGCTGTTCCTCAGAACAGCCAACCTGTCAGTTTTAATCTACCCATGTTCATAAATCTCATGACCATGTTACCATTACAAATGGACTGTGGGAGGCATCATGAAAAAGGATGAGCCATGGGTTGACAATGGATTTTGGATTTTTGGTTGGTTGGTTAGTTGAAAAAAGCAGTATTTGGGGTTGTATTTATTCCTGTGCTGGAGCAAAATTCATTAGTCTGAAGTATTATATTGTCCCAGTCCTCAACATGGTCATGAGACTGACAAGTGGGCAAATGCTTCTATCAGATTTCACCAGAAAAATGCCTGATGATAAATTAGCTCAGCTGATTCCTTGGGCTGTATTTTAGAACAATCATCTATAAAATGATATCAGGTGCCAGCCATCCAATTGCAGGGCTCCTTTGCGTGTTAGCAGCCAAATTCCATTAGTCCACTGGTGCGTCACGTGCAGTGATATAGTCCTATAAGCCATAGGTCCACACCATTTTGTTTAGACAGTTGTCTTTTTCTTTAAGATGCTTTGTCTCTTGCATATCAAAAATGCATTTTATGAGTCCAGAAGGTTGTAGATTTCTGAATAACCACACGGGCTTCCATGTGCATTTTGTTTATGGACCAGTAAGTGACTGTGGTTGATAAGTAGGAATATCTCCAGTTTCTACGTTTATCACATCTTTCCAAGTAAATCTGTAGAAATGAGCCAGAAGCCAAGGCCCTGCACTGTCAGTGGCCCATAAGTACAAAATAAAAGTTTACAGAAGCCTTGTGAGTGTCTCTCCATTTGTATTAATACATAGGTCTATCTAGGAAATGTTTGCTACATGGTACATGTTGCAAACCTCGCCCAAGTAATAGCCAGGTGAGTGGTTTTCCAACAGATAATTCCTAACTGTACTGTATTCTCAACCAGCTTTCTTGTATTGAACACTTAACTCTCCCATTCAATCCTTCATTCACCTTTCCTGAAAATTTTACTGAGCATCTGCTATGCATCAGGAGTTCTTCTAGCTACTGAAGGTATAGCAGGGAACAAAACAGGCAAAGTGCCTGCTCTCGTGGAGCTTGCATCCTAGAAGAAGCTAGAAAATAAAAAACTATAGTCAATAAACAATATGTCAGGTGGATACCTGGACTCATCTATATATAACTGCTTATTTGACATTTTCAACTAGGCAGCTAGTCAGTGGGGCTTCCCAGGTGGCACTAGCTGTAAAGAACCAATCTGCCAATGCAAGAGATGCAGGAGATGTAGGTTCAATACCCAGGTCGGGAAGATCCCCTGGAGGAGGGCATGGCAACCCACTCCAGGATTCTTGCCTGGAGAATCCCATGGACGGGGGAACGTGGCAGGCTACAGTCCACAGGGTCGCAAACAGTTGGACACAACTGAAGCAACTTAGCACACAGGCACACACAGCTAGTTAATAGAGATACTACGTCTAAAACTAAGCTCCTGATATCTTTCTAACCTGTGCTGCCATATTATTCTTCTGCTCATGTATTACTCAAAATTCTCCAGAGAAACAGAACCAATAGGATAGATGGATGATAGATAGATAAAGAGAAGATTCTGTGGCCGCTGAGACATGTATGCTATGCTGTGCTGTCTACAAGCTGAAGAAACAGGAAATTCAAAAGGGTAATTCAGTCCAAATCCTAAGGCCTGAAGAACACAGGAGCTGATGGTAGAACTCCTAGTCTGAGGCCAAAAGCCTGACAACCATGGACGGCTTGCATAAGTCCCAGCATCCAGAAGCCAAAGATCCAGGAGCACTAGTGTCATGAGCAGAAGATGGATGTCCCCCCCAAGGAGAGACAGGGGGAATTCATTCTGCATCCTCCTTATTGTTCCTTCCAGGTGCTCTACTGATGCGTGAGGCCTGTCCCCGCTGGTGAGAACAGATCTGCTCTGGTTAGTCTCCTGATTCAAGGGCTGATCTCTTCCGGAAACACTCTCACAGATACACCCAGAGATCACATCTTCCTAGCTATCTAGTTGTCCCTTAGCCCAGCCAAGTAACACCGAAGATGCACCATCACCGCTCAAAGAGCCCCAACCTTTGAGTTGTCAGGACAGAGTCATGTCCCATTTCTTTCTCTCAGCGCTTATACCCAACTCCTCAATAAATCCTGACAGCCCCATCCTCATATTATCTCCAGAATCTGACTCGCTCTCTTTCTCTCCACCTCCCTTTTCTGAGCCACCACTATCTCTTGATCTCTTGCCAGGATAACTGCAATTGGATCCCAAATGCCTACTTTTTTCCAGCCTTGGAGACACCATTCTCTAACGGGAGCCTATCTCTCAACCCCCGTAGTGGTCTAAAGGTGCTGACATTTCCAAAGTAGGCTAACCAGCAACAGGGAGTTTTCTAATAACAGCTAAAGTAAGAAAAAGCCCACTAGCGCAAGCCTGGGAGGTTGTGAGCCGAGGAGGTGCTAGCCACCGCTGGTGTGGGCATTCTGAAGAAGGTTAGTCTAGAGAGTAACAAAGATGAAAAAGAGCATTCTAAGTCCTGGTTCTGGCTTTCCCTGATGCTTTCCCATAGCTTGAGCAAGCAAACTAACATATTTACCTTTGTCCCTTGCTCCTTACATCTGGTTTTCTCTTGCTTACAATACACATATTCTAAGAATGTCTCATCTGATTTAGTTTATCTTTTCTTACTGCTGTTTTTAAATTAAGAGACCATGTGTTTTACAGTAGCTTTAGTTTTACCCCCCCAAAGAAATAATAATGATTGGCAAATCAAGAGAGCTCCCCATGCCCTCATCTCCCAGATTGCTCATACGCAGCTCCCCCTGTTATCTACTCCTGGTGTTAGTGGGGTATCTGCGATGAACCCATACTGAAATATCGTTAACTAAAGTCCATAGTTTACATCAGGGTTCGCTCTTTTGTGTTGTACATTCAATGGGTTTTGATAAATGGAGAGTGACAGTTATCTACCATTGTAGTATCATTCAAAAGAGTTTCACTGCCCTAAAACCCCTCTGTGCTCCACCTTACCTCCCCTCCTCCTCTCCCTCTTGATTTAGCTTTTCACTCAACACAGATATAGTAAACACCCACCATATTACCTTGTGCTAGTTGCTGGGAATGTGAGATCAGACATACAAATAAATGGATGCACTGAAGTGCTTCGTGGAGACTCAGTAGCTGTCAGCATCAAGGACAGTAATGGCACAAAGGCAAAAGCAGTCAAAATTCTTGAAACTTCAGCTGGTGACATCAGTGAACACAGTGTGAGGGCTCTTCTATAATTCTTCTTTTTACAACTTAAAAAAAAAAATTACTATCCACATGGCTTGCAGGATCTTTCTTCCCCAACAAGGGATTAAACCTGGGCCCCAGCAGTGAAAGCACTAGTCCTAACCACTGTACTCTCAGGGAATTCCCTGAAATCCTTATTTTGGTGAGTATAATCATGTCACTGCTACAGAATTACATAACAATAAGCAGTATAGCATTGTCTCCACATTAGAAGCTTTTTAAAGCTCTGTAAAGAGAATTCCCTGGTGGTCCAGTGCTTAGGGCTCCACACTTTCACTGCCAAGGACCCAAGGGCCTAGGTTCCATCCCTGGTCAGAGAACTAAGACCTGGCAAGTGGCATAGCCAAAAAAAAGAAGTAAAAATAAATAAATAAATGTCTGTAAATGAACATTATTCTCCATCCAAAAATAAACCTACCCAGGATAATTTAAGTTATTATAGGAGAAAAACAAATTGGAGATTAAGTCCAGGAAATAGCCAAGACAAATGTGAATCTTTCATTATTACGTCTATTGCTATTTTTAATGGCATTGTCAGTCCATGAGAGTGTGTTAAACACTATGTATGCACAGAGTGAAGAAAATGCACCGTCAGTCTTCCAAAAGCTTCCCAGGCCTGAAATTCTGATTCCTGTGTTTGAAACATAACCTAGCACCATACTGAATTTACTGATTTTTCTCCATACTTCAAACAAGCAGACTTAAATCAAGGCACAAGTCTACCATATGCAGTTGAACGTTTCTGAAATTCCAATGGAGTCTTCACACTGAAAAACCTCAGGGGTTTTTAACAATCCTTCACTAGAGAAGCTACTGTCACTCTCTTCTATAAGTAGTAACAAAAACAAACTAGTACCTATATTTGCTCAGCACTGATATGCCTACTTTTTTGCTTCTAAAACTGAAAGGAGACAAGCCACAGTCCTTAGAATCAGGGAATAATGAAGTACTGAAAGTTGTAACTACAAAGTCAGCTTTCCCTATGAAGCACGCCAGCAAAGGTCACTTGATATGATGAAGTCAGAAGTCCTAATATCTTACAGTTTCCCAAGCCTTTAGCATCGATATTATTCAGTTGACTTTCTATTTCTTCCTGGGAGGTAACAAATTAGGAACAGCAATATCAACCTAGATAGAATCAGAAGAGTTATGGAATCTTCCTAAGGGGACGTAGAGAATTCCATGGATTTTTCCTTTTTGGCCCTCATTCACAGTCCTCTTACCTAATTTATGTACATGGAACTGATCATCATTTACTTGAATTTGATTCCATGACGGTGGAGGCAATTGTGTACTTGGTATCATGTGAGAGATTTGTCCCAGATGGGAGAGAGTAAGAGATGCTGCCCAGACCACACAGGATCACATGATCGGCCAAACCACAGGCCCCGGGCATAGCCTGTCTCCCTCCATCGACACACGTTTTATAGAATAAGACATTTCTTCATGCACTATACCTATTTCTCTCAGAGTGTAACAAGTCTGACTAACTACAGTTAAATTCTTCTATTTTTAAAATATCCTGAAATGAGAAAATCTGCTAAACATGATCAAGTAAGGGGAACATAGGTACCTTTTACCTTTTCAGGGCAAACATTCATGCATAATGAAAATTTGGTCTCCCAGGTCCAGGCTTTTGTCTATTTTATGCAACCCAGTGGGGTTCGGCCTGGATCACTCGCTCTCAGTCAAGACCGTGATGGGATGAATGGAAGTCTGTTAACCAGCTTAGGCCAAGATGGGCCAACTCCTGGAACTGGAGGTGGGGAGCAGAGGGTGCAGGGAGTAAGGAAAACCCACATCACCTTAGAAAGGGAGAGAATAGCTGAGCCACTTCTCTTCTCCATCTTAAGGAGATTTCTCCATCTATAAGGATATATCCCACTCCTCCTATTTTCTGCTGCTTTTTCACATTTTTCCCTCAGTTAATTCCTCGATTTTTATTATTTTCTTTAAAAGTAACTTTTTTCTTCAAATTATAAAAAATAAAGTAGCTATAGGATATATTTAAAGCCATGGATCATTAACGAATGATCCATGTATGCAAAGAGACAAAATTCCTCTACCTGGGGCATTTTATATATATACATAATATATAATATGCATGCAATATAATGTATATAATGTCTTATACTTCAATATCTTGCATTTAATTTATCCAGTTCCTTTGTTATCACAAACAAGCTACATTGACTGTACATCTTTGTACGAGTCTCCATGCAGATATTGGAGAAGGCAACGGCAACCCACTCCAGTACTCGTGCCTGGAAAATCCCATGGATGGAGGAGCCTGGTAGGCTGCAGTCTATGGGGTCACGAAAAGTCGGACACGACTGAGTGACTTCACTTTCACTTTTCATTTTCATGCATTGGAGAAGGAAATGGCAACCCACTCCAGTGTTCTTGCCTGGAGAATCCCAGAGATGGGGTCGGTGGGCTGCTGTCTATGGGGTCGCACAGCGTTGGACACCACTGCAGCGACTTAGCATCAGCAGCAGCAGCCATGGAGATATGTGTGATTTCTGTAGGAAAATTAAAGAGGGGCAGGACTGCAGTCAATTCATACATCCTGCCTAGCTATCTCCAGAATGGCCCCCCAGTCCTGGGGTGATCCATTATTAAAGATTTCAGGGCTCTCAGTGCCTTGCAATTGCTCCTCTTTGCATGGGTGCCATCACCCTGGGGGTCCCTACCTGTAGGTCTCTGTAGCAGACCGTTGGGCACCTGACCAGATCCTCTTGGATCCTTTGTACTAGCTCTGTTCACCCGTCTCCCGTTACAGCATTTTTGCTTCTATCTGCACCTGCGCCTGTCAGCGGCCTGCGCTTGGACACCGGAGCCCTCCAGCATGAAAGGAGAGGAGGAGGAGCCCAGGGATTTCACACGCCCTCCATCGCCGCCAGGATCTATGGCCAATGACGGGCCAGTGTGGGAGTGCAAAAGCCCAGCTCCTGTGTCTCTGGGGAGGTGATAAACAGCAAGCACCCCCAGAGAACAGGCTGAGTCTGCAGCCTCACCTGAAACATCACCTTAATGAAGGTGAGGGAGCGTCTTCCCTTTCCCTCACTGGTTTCTTCTGGGGGACTGTGCCTTAACAGACCACGGACACCCACACACCTGCCTCGAGGTCTTCTAGAAGAATCTGACCAGACAGCACACATTTCTATCTCACTGCTGAACTTAAATGGCAAATGGCAAGACACCGAACATGTCAGACTCTTTAGCATACTAAATGATAACTGGTATTTGAGACCACTTTTGATTTTTCTCTGAGGCAGCAGAGTATGCAGGAGAGCTCTCTGCTGACTGCCAATCCAAACTTGCTCAGCCACAGTCCTATTGGCTATGAAGACCCACGTGACCACTCTAGGACCTCCATTTCAGGCTCCTTGGAGCAGGGCAGTTAAGTTTGTCTGTATATCCAAACATTCCTCATATAAGAATTCAACTGCAGTTTCTCTTAGGAGAACATGTCTCTCCCAAGTGGCTGCCAAATGAAGGGATAGGTCATGTATGAAGCTAGAAATCATTGAGAAGGCTAGCGAGATTAGTCAGGTGTCGGTTGGGAAGTGCTGGCCACAAGCACAGTTCACTCTTTCAAAGGGTTTGCCCACGAGTGTACTAAAAGCCAAGATGACAAGATGAGGAAGGCAAGGTCAAAGGAAAGGTTTTTATCTCTTCAAGAGATAGAAAACCAGGGACTTCCCTGGCGGTCCAGTGGCTAAGACTCCACATTCCCAATGCAGGGGATTGGGGTTCGATCCCTGGTCAGGGAACTAGATCCCACATACTTTAACTAAGAGTTCACATGCTGCAACTAAAGGTCCTGCATGCCTCAGCTAAGACAACTAAGACCAAGTGCAGCCAAAAACAAAAATATTTTTTTAAAAAGAAAAAGAAAAACAACTTCAGCAATTTTAAGACAGTAGAATTAGGCCGGTGCTAGGAACAGGTCATGCATGGATGAAAAAAAGAAGAAGCAAATAATTGATGGATCAAGCTCCCATACGAGACAAAAGGAGATGCAAATGGCAGCCTTGGAAAAGAAGAAGTATTCTTCTTCACTAGTCCGTGAGGAATCAAGGTCAGTAATCAACAACATCTGTTTCTTTCAGTTCAGTTCAGTTCAGTCGCTCAGTCGTGTCTGACTCTTTGACCTCCATGGACTTCAGCATGCCAAGCTTCCCTGTCCATCACCAACTCCTGGAGCCTTCTCAGACTTATGTCCATCGAAATGGTGATGCCATCAAACAATCTCAACCTCTGTTGTCCCCTTCTCCTACCGCCTTCAATCTTTCCCGGCATAAGGGTCTTTTCAAATGAGTCAGTTCTTTGCATGAGGTGGCCAAAGTATTGGAGTTTCAGCTTCAGCATCAGTCCTTCCAGTGAATATTCAGGACTGATTTCCTTTAGAATGGACTGGTTGTATCTCCTTGAGAAGACTCTGAAGAGTCTTCTCCAACACCACAGTTCAAAAGCATCACTTCTTCGGCACTCAGCTTTCTTTATAGTCCAACTCTCACATCTATACATGACTACTGGAAAAACCATAGCTTTGACTATACAGACCTTTGTTGGCAAAGTAATGTCTCTGCTTTTAAATATGCTGTCTAGGTTGGTCATAGCTTTTCTTCCAAGGAGCAAGCAACTTTTAATTTCATGTCTGAGGTCACCATCTGCAGTGATTTTGGAGCCCAAAAAACAAAGTCTCTCACTGTTTCCATTGTTTCTCCATCTATTTGCCATGAAGCGATGGGAGCAGATGCCATGATCTTAGTTTCTTGAATGTTGAATTTTAAGTGAACTTTTTCACTCTCCTCTTTCACTTTCATCAAGAGGCTCTTTAGTTGTTCTTTGATTTCTGACATTAACGGTGGTGTCATCTGCGTATCTGAGGTTACTGATATTTCTCCCAGTTATCTTGATTCCAGCTTGTGCTTCATCTAGACTGGCATTTCACATGATGTACTCTGCATGTAAGTTAAATAAGCAGGGTGACAATATACAGCCTTGAAGTACGCCTTTCTCGATTTGGAGCCAGTCTGTTGTTCCATGTCCAGTTTTAACCGTTGCTTCTTGACCTGCATACAGGTTTTTCAGGAGGCAGGTGAGGTGATCTGGTATTCCCATCTCTTGAAGAATTTTCCACAGTTTGTTGTGATCCACAGAGTCAAAGACTTTGGCATAGTCAATAAAGCAGAAGTAAATGTTTTTCTGGAACTCTCTTGCTTTCTCAATGATCCAATGGATGTTGGCAATTTGATCTCTGTTCCTCTGCCTTTTCTAAATACAGCTTGAACATTTTCAAGTTCACAGTTCACGTACTGTTAAAGCCTGGCTTGGAGAATTTTGAGCATTACTTTGCTAGCACGTGAAATGAGTGCAATTGTACAATAGTTTGAACATTCTTTGGCATTGCCTTTCTTTGGGACTGGGATGAAAACTGACCTTTTCTAGTCCTGTGGCCACTGCTGAGTTTTCCAAATTTGTTGGCACATTGAGTGCAGCATTTTTACAGCATCATCTTTTAGGATTTGAAATAGCTCAACTGGAATTCCATCACCTCCACTAGCTTTGTTCGTAGTGATGCTTCCTAAGGCCCACTTGACTTCGCATTCCAGGATGTCTGGCTCTAGGTGAGTGATCACACCATCGTGGTTATCTGGGTCATGAAGATCTTTTTTGTACAGTTCTTCTGTGTATTCTTGCCACCCCTTCTTAATATCTTCTGCTTCTGCTAGGTGCATACCATTTCTGTCCTTTATTGTGCCCATCTTTGCATGAAATGTTCCCTTGGTATCTCTGATTTTCTTGAAGAAATCTCTAGTCTTTCCCATTCTATTGTTTTCCTCTATTTCTTTGCATTGATCGCTGAGACAGGCTTTCTTATCTCTCCTTGCTATTCTTTGGAACTCTGCATTCAGATGCTTATATTTTTCCTTTTCTCCTTTGCCTTTAGCTTGTCTTCTTTTCTCAGCTATTAGTAAGGCCTCCTCAGATGACCACTTTATCTTTTTGCATTTGTTTTTCTTGGGGATGGTCTTGATCAGTCCCTCTTGTACAGTGTCATGAACCTCTGTTTCTTTAGGCATGTGATTTCCTATTTCTACTCATGAATGTCCTCTGTCTGTATTAAGAATAAGAATAGGCCTGTTTGTACTACAGGTTTAAGAGTACCCTTTCAAAATCATACCTTCAGGAATATCCCAGAAAGATACCCACCCAAGTATAATCTGAATGAACTCTTCAACTCCTCAGTGGAGGGACTCAGGGAAGACAGACCCACAGGCAGAGTCAGAGGTTCCCATCCACACCCAAGGCTGTCCAGAGATGCCAGGGAAACAACTGTATGACTTTCCTATAATGAACATGTATTGATCTGTAAACAGCATACATAGAGAAAGAAAGTTTATCTCTGATTTTTGGTGATGATCGTGTTAAAGTTTCTTCAGTTTACCAATTGTGTTAGTCAAGGTTCTTCAGAGAAGGAGAACCAACAGAATATACATATATAGCTACACATAAGAGATTTGGGCTTCCCAGATGGCTCAGTGGTAAATGATCCACCTGTAAAGCAGGAGAGTCCTGGGTTCTACCCCCTGGGTCAGGAAGGTTCGACCCCCTGGTCAGGAAGATCTCCTGGAGAAGAAAAAGGCAACCCACTCCAGTATTCTTGCCTGGGAAATCCCATGGACAGAGGAGCCTGGTGGGCTACAGTCCACTGGGTCACAAAGAGTCAGACATGACTTAGTAGCTAAACATAAGACATAAGAGATTTATTACAGGAATTAGCTTGCATGGTTGGATGATGCTCTCCTGCATTGTTGAGAGCAACCTTTATTCAGTCTATCAAATGCCAGTCCCCCCCTCCCAGAGACACTCTCACAGACACACCCAAAAATAACATTTTAGGAATGTCCCTGGTGGTTCAGTGGCTAAGACTTCATGTTCCCAATGCAGGGGGACTCGATTCAATCCCTGGTCAGAGAACTAGATCCCACATGCCACAACTGAAGATCTCGCATGCTGCAACAAAGACCAGGCAAAGCCAAATAAACAAAATAAACATTTTTAAAAAAAATAACATCTTACCAACTATCTGAGCATCCCTAGTCCAAATCAAGTAAAAATAAAAATAGCACATAAAGTTAATCATCATAGTTATGTAACAAATACTCAAGATAAATCAAAACCATTTCGTGATATGCTTCCTTGGAGAATCTATCAGGGAAAATAAGTTTTCCTAAAGCTGGATAATAATACTATCCCCATAACTATGCCTCACAGCCTTTATTTTACAAACATCTCCTACTCTCATAGCCATTCCATGCTAAAGAGTCGTTCTCGGTCTTCCAAATCTATCAGTCAGGATGGCTGGTGGAGATAAAGCCCTGAAGTGGTCCAACATGTTTCCCTCCCCTTCCTCTGTGTATCCGTAAAGAAACTATAAAATGCTAGACCCTTTTCTAACTCCTCCCTCTGCACTGAGGGCTCCATTTCCAAAATTCATCAGGCAGAAGGGAGCCTGAGTTGTACTTCCTCCGCCATGGACCCTCCATTTCTCATATTCCACATCATTTTCAGGTATTCGGCAATTGCATTATACTGTAAATTGCACAGTTCTTTGGGCTTGGTTACTTGGTGCAGCCACGCACTTGCCATCAGTCCAACATCCCAGGGTCTCTTTCAGTCAAAAAGCAGGAAGGTCATGGGAACTTTGTATTCTACTGAATCATGAATTAATTCAGGCAAAATAATGGCGTAACTTCTGACCATGCTGGGGATCACTCATCATTCCACCAGGTTGTCCCAATACTCCAGGGAATGCTGTGTTGTCACAGCTGAATATTCTCATCCGAAATTTACACTGTATGACCTATGATCTTACAAGCTCTTGACTCTGTGGATTAGACAGTATGCAACACGTAAAAGGTTGTCATTCTGATTTCAGCTTAAAGGTCACTTCCTCTGAGGGACCTTTCCTGACCACATTATGTAAATGAGTCACCCATTCACTCTATCATTTCACTCTGTTTTAATTCTCTGCATAGCACACATGGTTACATGACATTTTTCATGCTCATTTAAGTTGGTCTACTGTCAGCTCCCTTCCACTAGATAAAGGACCTGGTCTATCTTGTTTACTGTAATATTATTCCCAGTGCCTGGGGAATAATTCTGGGCTTCCCAGGTGGCTCAGTGGTAAAGAATCTCTGCCAATGCAGGAGACAGGAGTTTAATCCCTGGGTTGGGAAGATTTCCCTGGAGGAGAAAGTGACAACCCACTCCAGTATTCTTGCCTGGAGAATCTCGTGGACAGAGGAACCTGGCAGGTTACCGTCCATGGGGCCGTAAAGAGTCAGACACGACTTAGTGACCGAGCACACTAGAATAATTCTGAATGTATGTATATGTGAAATGAATTAAATCAAGTTTACAATAAAAATGGCTAGGAGGCTACCTTGAGGATGCTTTTAACGTAGGATGGTCAGAGAAGGTCTTCCTAGGACGACAACTTTTTAGTTGAAATGTATATAATGACAATTAGATAAGAGTACAGGGTTTTGATTATTACATCAGCCTGCATGTTTTTACTTTGATATGAGACTGTTCTTGTGAACAAAAGCTTTATAACTATTGACGAGTGACCCAAAAAATTATGGACTTGGCCCAAGAATTCAACAGAACAAGTATAAGACTGAACCTACAGGGTGGGTTTAAAGGAGGTAATGAAAGGGACTTCCGTGGTGGTCCAAAGTGTTAAGACTTCATGCTTCCACTGCAAAGGGTACAGGTTCAATCCCTGGTCAGAGAACTAGGATCCCGCATACTGGTGGCACAGCCAAAAATAAATAATTTTTAAATCAAATAAAAGAGGTAATAAGAGAAATCAGTTCATGGGGTTGCAAAGAGTCAGACACGACTTAGTGACTGAAAAAGAAGAGAGTAGCTTCCTCTGTGTGCTGTAGAGTCAAGGAGAGCAGAGACAGGTAGGCATTGCTTCCACACCCACAGTGGCTGTATCATTTATGGGCAGGACACTTGAGGCCGGCAAAACAAAGTTCCCAGTAAAGATCAGCAACGTCACTGGCGTAACCTTGAACTTCCCTGGCAGTGATGCCTCTCCCCAAGCCCTGTGCTCACCTCCACACCCCAGCATACACCACTTCTCCCTTCCTCAGCCTCTTCCAATTACACCTATGTCCTTCTTCTTCTGTTGCCACTACAAAAAATTCCTATTTACTCTTTTCCTAACATAGTAGCTACTAATGACTAATAGGTAGAGCTGTGATCATCCGTTAAACCTGGATGCCATAGCGTCCATTTCTTCTGCTCAGGAGTAGGAAGTGTTTTCTCCAGAAGCATTATTTCCAGATCTCCCATTCCTGGAAGGAAAGAAAGAGCTTCGCTTCGCATGCTTCAGAAGGTCACCCAAACATTCTCCATCCCCAGTAAGACAAATGACTTCTATCAATACCAGAAAGAAAAGACAGACCTGAGAGAGTTTGGTGGGCAAAGAGATTGACTCCAGTAAATAAGAGGGTTAACCCCAAAAGAGAAAACGTGAGATTCAGAAAAACAGAGGCTCCAACACAGGAGAGAGGCAAAGAGACTGCCCAGAATAAGAGTGAGGAGAATTCCCAGGGTGACGGCTGAGCAGCAGCTGGCCCAGAGCAACCCGTCCGCATGGGAGCAGGAGGGCAGCGAGTTCTGCGAAGGGGGTCTTGTCTTCAGAGGAAGCAAGACAAAATTAGTAGATGATCTAATGTTGTCCAAATTACAACTTTGCTCCACTGGGGTAATTAGAGAAGGGAAATTGTGTGTGTGTGTGTGTGTGTGTGTGTGTGTGTAAGACAGAAGGGGGTAGTGGGATTGATTGAGGTAAGATCTCATTTACTCTGAAAAGAAGCCAAAAAGTAATGCATAAATTTGACAAATCCACAGAAATGCAGTGTAGCCATTGTTCAAAAATACAGAGTTAAATACTAGTAAAAAACAGTTAAAAAGTTGAAAGTGGTTGTGAACTATGGTGCTGGAGAAGACCCTTGAGAGTCCCTTGACAGCAAGAAGATCAAACCAGTCTATCCTAAAGGAAATCAACTCTGAATATTCATTGGAAGGACTGATGCTGAAGCTGAAGCTCCAATACTTTGGCCACCTTATTCAAAGAGCTGAGTCGTTGGAAAAGACCCTGATGCCGGGAAAGATTGGAGGCAGGAGGAGAAGGGGACAACAGAGGATAAGGTGGTTGGATGGAATCACTGACTCAATGGACATGAGTTTGAGCAAACTCCAGGAGACAGTGAAAGACAAGGAAGCCTGGTTTGCTGCAGTCCATGGGGTCACAAAGAGCCGGACAGGACTTAGCAACTGAACAGCAACATCTGGGGAGTAGGTCTCAAGAGAGGTAAAGGATGGGGCAGGGCGCTTCCTTTCTTTGTTATTAGCTGTGGTGTATTAAAGATCATCACAAAGTCATTGACATTCTTCCCACGGAGGGATGGGATATATTTTGCCTCCCCATGAATGAATCTGGCCTGGCCTGTGACTGCTTCCCAGTAATGGGCCTGACACTCTACCATTTCCGGTCCTGGCTTTTAAGATTAGAAGTTTCCAGTGTGGGCTCATGAATCCCTGAACCAACATGGAAAAGGACCAACACCTCCCTCAAGAGACCACACAGAGAGGCCCTGAGACAGCACTGAGAGAGAAATAACCAGCCATGCCCAATCTTCTAGTCACTCCACCCAGACACCAGACATGTGAACAAGACTGTCTTCAAACAGCCAGACCGGACCAGACACCAGCTGATCACTACCAGTCAGTACCACATGGAACTGAAAATATCACCCAGCCAAGCCCCACTTGAATTCCTCATCTGCAAATCATGAGACAATAAAATCACAGTTGGTTTAACCATTTACATATTGGAGTACTTTGTTGTACATCGATAACTAGAACCTAAGTCTTTAAGTACTGATACTTAAGAGCAGTAAGTTTTTAGTACTACTCTTTTAAATGTACATGAATCATTTTCATTAAAACAGAAATTAACTTGAAATACTTTGATCTGGTGACTTTCCTGGTGGTCCAGTGGTTAAGAATCTGCCTGACAGTGCAGGGGACGCAGGTTCGATCCCCGGTCTGGGAAGATTCCGCACGCCTAGGGGCAGCCAAGCCTGTGCACCATGACTGCTGAAGCCCACAGTAAGAGAGCTCCACAATAAAGCCCCTGCAACGAGAAGCGTGTGCATCGCAGTCAAGAGCAGCCCCCACTCACTGACACCAGAGAAATCCCAGGCCCAGCCACGGAGACCCAGCACCGCCAAAAACAAAGTTAAAAATAAATAAATAAACAACATTTCAAGATTAGTTTGCTCTGAATAAGGCCAATATACTGTATTGATGTCAGTGGCATGGTTTCAACACTGTGCTGTAGTTATACAACATGTTCCCGTTGGGGGAGACAGAAGGAAGGATGTAGGAGGTCTCTATTTTTTACAACTGCACGAGACTCTACAGTTATTTAAAAATGAAAAGTTTAAAAAATAACAAGTTTGAATGTTTATATCTCGTCACACTTATATATTTTTAACAAAAATCATGTCATACTTTACATATTATCTACATTTTTCCATTTAATACATTTCATACCTCTTTCCAATCCAGCACTTAAAGAGATAGCTTACTAATTTAAGTGACTGCATAATATTCCACTGTGTGGATTTACTAAAAGTTAGTTAGCTAGCAATTTACGGATGGATATTTAAGTTCTTTCTCTTTCTAGAGACTACGTACTCTAACAAATCAGAATTTTAAGTTCCCTTTGAGTTACAAAATCAGAGGCTGGGAAATATGGCAATATTCACCCTACTCTGAAGGCATTTACTTCTACCCTTATTACAATAATTCCTTTCTTATCTAGATATCTTCCACAATTATAGAATCATTAATCCTTTTAAATCCAGGAAGTGTCCACATACATATGTATAACTAGCTCGGCTTCTGGCTAGCAGATTGCAAGTCAAACTGCTAGATGTCTGGAAAAAAGCACAATACTTAAAGCTCAAAACCTGAGCCCTGAGTTACCCTGTTTGAAGGGGTTTCAGAAAAAAATGAAACCAAGAAAGAACTGATCTTGAAAACTAGGTCTCAAATCTCAGTGTTTCCAATACCCATCCTCCCCAAATAATTATTTAATCTGATTAGCATGTTTTATATTAATGACATCGTTAGGGATGTTCTAGGTGGATACACCCATGGATTTCTGGGCAAGAATAACTCATCTGCTTTTTAAAGACTCTCTGTGTTTTTAAGAAAGTGTATCTGAGGTGTATTATTCACTCATTCATTCAACAAATATTTAAGAGCCTGATAGTGTATCAGGACCAGACAAAGTCAGCTGTTGCCCTGGAGGAGCTCATACTCTAGTGGAGGGGCAAAGAATTAGATAGACAAGTATAAACAATGTGGCAAAGAAGAATAAGAATAATAAGCACATTGTACTAATGTGGCAGCCTGGATGGGAGGGGAGTCGGGGAGAACAGACACATGTATATATACCTTTTCACCTGAAACTGAAACCATCACAAAACTGTTAAGTGACTGCCAAAACAAAATTAAGTTAAAAAAAATAAGCACAGTGTACATGGGCTTACACAGGAGGGCACTCAAGGCCTCTATGAAGGAAATTAACTTTTTTTTTTTTTTAGGCCGAGCCCTATGACATGTGAGATCTTAGTTCCCCGAAAAAAAACAAACCTGTGACCCCTGCTTTGGGAGCATGGAGTCTTAACACTGGGCCACGAGAGAAGTCTCAACACAATCTCTAAGTAGGAAAAGGCATCATTGTTGGGTAGAAAGAGGTCATTGCAGGAAGGTAGCAGCATGGGCAGCCCCAAAGCAAGCACTGGGTTGAGTATAGCTTGCAAGTGGGGCTGGTACGTGGGCAGGGATGGCTCTACAAGCAGTTACATGATGCCCATGTAGGCTCTGGAAGCACAGGGTGGCACTAGAGGTGGCCCTACCTGGGGCTGTCATACTGGGCTGTGTGCCTTTCTGAAGAGTTTGAAGTTTATTCCTCAACTAAGCGCAATTCAGCGAAGAAGAGCTTTGCTTAGAGTGAATGGATGTCCCAGTTCAACCAAAACTATTCCAGTTTATGCCTGTTGTCCCAGGGTAATTATTAATTAATAGTGTTCATTTTCACATTCAAATAAATGTGTCCTGCTTAAGATGACAACCCTAGCTATCACTGTAGTCATGCTAGATCTACTTCTAATGGCACTCAGATCACTGAAAGTCTGCTTAAGGGAAAAACAGGAGAGAATTTAAGGAAGGAAGGAAGGAGGGAGGAGGGAGAGAGGGCAAGAGAGAAAGGAAGAAAGGGACTAGTTCCCACTCTGAGAGCTTGATCAATGTAAAATAGCATCAAAAATCAGATGCAAAGTTTTCCTCAAAGACACACAGTAGCAATTTTTATGAAGTCTTTTGCATTGGGAAACCCAAAAATATGGATTCTACAGACTTTTTCTTTGTTTTCTTTTCTTTCATTTGCACGATTATCTTTTCCTTGAAATAATACTTGTTAATTTAGAAAGGAATACATGAACATGATAATAATTATAAAAGTATAAAAGGAAAAATTAAAGGCTATCTTTCCTCTGCAATTCAGGCCCATTACTCAAGTGACATCATATGAATGCATCAGTTTACTACACAGGATGAACCTAATTGGGTAAAATAAAAGAAAAACTTTTTTATTCTTCTCCTACTGCCCCTTTTGTTGTTGTTTAATCACTAAGTCATGTCCAACCCTTTCGTGACCCCATGGACTGTAGCCCTCCAGGCTCCTCAGTCCATAGAATTCTCCAGGCAAGAACAACAGAGTGGGTAGCCATTTCCTCCTCCAGGAGATCTTTCTGACCTGGGGACTGAACTCACGTCTCCTGCATTGCAGGTAGATTCTTTACCGCTAATCCACCAATGAAGCCCCAAGTGCCCCTTTTTAGGATTAGCTAATTCCTAAGATAGAAAACAACTGACCTGCAAAGCTCACCTTTCACATGTAAACCAACTAACCTAGAGCCCACACCATCTGTGCCTGGCTTTCACACTCAGGGATACTAATCCTTTGCCCTAATCACCGGAGAACCAAGTACCAAACAGCTTGTTTCAGAGCTCTAAGTTTCAGAGCTCTCCAAAATGACTCATACTAAGAGTGACATCAGCAAGAAGGCCAAATAAGACATCCCCCACTCCTACTGCCTCCCTCAAAGACAATGTGGCATTCACCCACAGACAAAAGTGCCTTTGTGGGAGCCGTGGGGTTCAGCATCACATGCCAAGAGACCCAGGAAAAGTCTTGGCCCGCCTCCCACTCTGTGCATTGGGTAACAGGCTTGCAGATCTTGGACCTGAAGTGGCCCATAAACCAGCTCCAGCTACTCTCAGCCTTGGACTGGGAGCCCCTGGGGAACACTGTCTTAGACATCCATCCATAGACAGTGGAGTGCTCGTGGAAGTGCAAGCTGTCAGCACTGAAGGAAAAAATAATCCATGTCTGGACACCTGGGAGAGGGTAAGTGGAACAGCCTGACTTTACCTACACAACCCCTTCCTGAGACAGCATAGACTCGGGCCAGGAGAGCCCTTCTCAGTTGTGACTCCCCTCACGGGGGAGCAGGTGATGGATGGTGCAGGGAGAG
Organism: Giraffa tippelskirchi; assembly: GCF_054371585.1. Lineage (NCBI taxonomy): Eukaryota > Metazoa > Chordata > Mammalia > Artiodactyla > Giraffidae > Giraffa > Giraffa tippelskirchi. The sequence continues at coordinate 57,215,907 of NC_137285.1, forward strand.
GGAACATGTGAGTGAGCACTTGGCTTGTCCAGCTATGCAGGATGCTACCAAAGAGGCCCATCTCCCTCTCACACCAACAGAGTACTGAATCCTCAGAGGCAAGACTGGGGGCAGTAGAGAATGATGGAGACACAGGCAAATAAGACTCTCGGAGGGCATGAAAGGGAAGCACATCCTACTGCTCATGTCACAGATTCCTTCGAATAGCCCATTCACAAGGCCCTGGGGATAACTTGCCTCAGATGTCCCCAAGCAGCCCTCAGGCACCCCCAGGATGCCCCATGCCACACGCCTCACCCACACATGCTCCACCCCATGGCTAGCTGACTTGTATGCTCATAACATGGTGAGCATGTTATGAGAGTGAGCTTTGGCAGATTCAAATAGATAAAATCAGAAATGGAAGAGGAGACATCACAACCAATACAACAGTAATGTGAGGGATCATTACAGATGAATATGAATAAATTATATACCAAGAAACTGGATAACCTAGAAGAAATGAATAAATTCCTAGAAACATACAACTTACCATAAATGAAGAAACAGAAATTTGAACACATCAATACTGTGTAAGGAGCTTCAGTCAATAATCAAAAACCTATTAACAAAGGAAAACTCAGGATCAGATGGTTTCACTGGTGAAATTCTACTAAACATTTAAGGAATCAACACTATTTCTTCTCAAACTCTTTCAAAAAATGTGAAGAGTGGGGAACACTTCCAAACTCACTTTATGAGGCCAGCAAAACCTTGATACCAAAGCCAGACAAGGACACTACAAGAAAAGAAAGCTACAGGTCAATATTACTGATGAGTATAGACACAAAACTTTTCAACAAATAGTAGCAAAATCAACTCACTTAGGCCATGAACCAAGGAGCATTCACCACTCATCATCAATGAGCATCCGGTTGCAATAATGCTCATCAACCTTTGGAGACTTTAACACTTTGTGGAATGACAGTAGTATAATGAGAAAGCCTCATCTTCCAGCCAAGATGGGACCAGGCAGAATCACCTAGAAATTGCTCTACAAACCAAAAGAGAAGTAAAATTTGCTTTGGTATATATTTGGACTATGTATGGGATAAAGCATTTTACTGTCTGTCTTCCATTTATTATTTTGACAACTGAAGAGAAATATGCTGTCATGATATTAAGATGCTCTGTGTTTTTAATCACACCAGTTGTGGCTGGAAATAGTTTGTTTCTTACAGACACTCTTTACAGAGCCGCTGTCTTCCTGCTCTGTTATGAGTATTGCTTTCTAAGCCCCTACAGAACTGCCATCCGGCAGTCACTTTGCATTGAACTTCTGGCTTGTACCGCCTCTGGATTCAGTATCTTCCTCTTAAGGTTTTTTGGGTTTTTTCCTGGTGAATATCCTTAGGTAATTTTTTCAGATGGGAGAAAATGTCTTCCTTTTGAAAGTATTGGAAATGCTTTTATTTTTTTCCTTTAAATGGAAATGATAATTTTCCTGCATAATGAACAAGGTGAAAAATCATTTTCCCTTAAAATTTTGAAGGTATTGCTTGTGTCATCAGGATCCACAGATGTTGAAGAGACGTTTCAATTTCCATCAATTTAGTCACTCAATTGTGTCCGACTCTTTGCAACCCCAAGGATTGTAGCTCGCCAGGATCCACTGTCCACAGGATTCTCCAGGCAGGAATACTGAAGTAGGTAGTCATACCCTTCTCCAGGGGATTTTCCTGACCCAGGGATCAAACCCAGGTCTCCTGCACTACGGGCAGATCTTTACCGTCTGAGCCAACAGGGAAGAGACATTTACTAACAATCAAATGCTTATTCTTTTGAAGTATGCTGTTCTTTGGAGAAGGCAGTGGCACCCCACTCCAGTACTCTTGCCTGGAAAATCCCATGGATGAAGGAGCCTGGTAGGCTGCGGTCTATGGGGTCGCTAGGAGTCGGACATGACTGAGCGACTTCACTTTCACTTTTCACTTTCATGCACTGGAGAAAGAAATGGCAACCCACTCTGGTGTTCCTGCCTGGAGAATCCCAGGGACCGGAGGCTGGTGGGCTGCCATCTATGGGGTCGCACAGAGTCGGACACGACTGAAGCAACTTAGCAGCAGCAGCAGCATGCTGTTCTTTTATTCTCTCTGGTCACATTTGAGATTTTTCTCTTTTTCCTTGGTTTTGAGGCTTCATGGGAATATTTTCGTCTGTTCATTTGTTCATTCAGCAAGTTTTTGCTGAACAAGTGATATAAGTGCAGTGACAGAGCTGTGAACAAAACAAATTAATACTCTTTTCTGCTTTGCTTTAGTTTTTAGTGTTGTTATTTGCTTCGAGCTCTGTGAGCCCTTTCCATTTTAAGATTCAGGGAACTGTATTAATTATTATCGTATTTTTATTTTACTCAAGGAAGCAAGGTATAAGGAAAAGATTTCTCATGTTTTTTCATCTCTTTTTCTTTTCAGCTCTATATTCTAAGAGATTATCTCATTTTATCTTTAAATTATCAAATTGATGTTTTTCCCCATTAATTTTATAACTCAGCTCATCTGTACAAGTTTTTAAAATTTTACCATTCCTTCTTAAAGTTCTGTGTCTTCTTTCTTGAAATCTGCTTTCTCCCTTTATATAGCAGCCTGGTTTTTGATGGATATAATAGTTTCTTAAATATCTCTGAGGATAGTTTTCAGAATTTTAGAAATTGTCTTCTGTTCTCTGAATTATCTCGTTTGTCCAGGATCGATTATTGATTGCACTTTAGTCTTACACTCTCACTGTCTGCTCTCCTCCTGTGCCTACTGAGCTGCTGTCTATACACAGTATAACTGAGACAGTTTTTCTCTCTAGTTGTGTGGGTTCCTTTCTCCAGTGGGCTCTCCCTTGAAATCTGACAGTGGGTAAGTGGACAGCAGTGTGTTTTCAGGCAGCCAGTATGGGTGAGGAGCCAAGAACTCTTTCAAATATCAAACTATGAAGGGCTTCTTAGTGCATTTTACCCCCTGGAAAACTTCCTCCTTCTCCTTCCTCTTCCTTCCCATTCCCTCTCCTCCTCCTTCCTCTTTCTTCTCCTTCCTCCCCTCCTCCCTCTGCTTCCTCTCCTTCTTTTTCTTCTTCTCCTTCTTCTCCATTTTGTTTTGTTTTGTTTTAGAAGTCGATAATTATCTTAAATTCTGTGCTGCATTTTTGTTCAGAGTAATCTCTCCAGGATCCTCGTGCTAACCCATTGTTGACTGAAAACAGTTACTGCGGGCCCAAGAGTAAAATGACTGTTCTCACGGCTCCAATTTAGGGCTACAAGAAGAATACTGGTAGGACCCAGTATATAAGTTGCAGGTCTTGATGCAAAATAAAAATGCAAGATTCTTCATTTTAGAATTAAGAATTTCAAGATGACAACAGAGCATTAAACCAAGTCGAGGCTGCTTCTAAGCACAGGGACTTCACTACTATACAGATCACATACCCATGGAAACAGCCCTGGCTCCCCATTGGGCATTTCAGCACGTTTTTCTACCAGTGAAAGTGAAACTCGCTCAGTGTCTGACTCTTTGCAACCCCATGGACTATACAGCCCATGGAATTCTCCAGGCCAAAACACTGGAGTGGGTAGCCTTTTCCTTCTCCAGAGGGTCTTCCCAACCCAGGGATTGAACCCAGATCTCCCACATTGCAGGCGGATTCTTTACCATCTGCACCACCAGGGAAACCCTGTGAGTAGTATACTGATTTCAAAACAACCCAGTCCACTATAATTTGTTTACCTTCTAGCCCCCAGAGCTTAAGTTAAACACTAAAATAATACATTTCTGGGGCACTTGTGAACTTCTCCTTTAATATTCCACAATATTTCTTATGTGAACTTATTTTAAAAACAAAGCTTGGTATCAATTAAGTTCTCAGTCTTCAAAGTTAGTGAAGTTCCCATTGCACAAATGAACATCAGTTACCAGGAAAGTCAACTATTTTTAAGGTCTATTTGTCTTGAGCCAAAGGATGTGGTTTATATAGTGAAAGATAAATGAACACTATAAGTCTGAGAGGGGAGAAAGGAATTTTCTGATTTAGCTTATTATTTTTTGCTTTCTATCTGTACATCTTCATAAACTCCACCCCCAACAAAAAGACAAAAAGTTTAGGTGATACTTTACTACCCGGTAAAGCCCTTAAGGGAAGAACTTCCCTCATGGCTCAGTGGTTAAGAAGCCATCTGTCAATGCAGGAGACTTAGGTTCGATCCTTAGGTCAGGAAGATCCACTAGAGAAGGAAATGGCAACCCACTCTCGTATTCTTGCCTGCGAAATCCCATGGACAGAGGAGCCTGGTGGGCTACAGTCCATGGGGTTGCAAGAGTCAGACACAACTGAAGCTACTAAACAACAACAACAAGCCCTTAAGGGAGAAGAGACTTTCATTTGTTTCTCTAACATATGCAGCAATTTTATTGAAATGGTTTATCAGAAGGTGTTCAGAGTCCTAGGACTTTCTTGTACATGAACGTATTTTTTTCTGAGAATTTTCTTTTGTGAAGGACAACTATGTTTAGTTCTCTCTAGCTATACTGTGTCAATTAGTGAGAAGTGGATTTGACCGATGAAACATGACATGAGAACCATTATTTAAAGTTACTCCTATTTCATGACTTTTCAAACAAGCCACTGATTTCCCAAGCTTTTTTCTGGCAAATTCAGAAATGAAAATTGACAAGGAAAGCAAGACAACAGTATAAAATTTTTTCTAGAAATAACACTATTTTCAATGGACAGAGCAAGAACATTCTCTAGTTCAACCGTTTTTAAACTCCTTTACCCACAGAACCCTTTGTTCAAGTGAAGTTATACTAGAAGTGTTCAGACAAAAATATAATGGATAAAAGTTTCCCTTGTAGAAATGGACCCAGAAGGGCCAGGGTCTCCCCTTCCTATATCAGATTATAAGGATAGGAACTTCACAGAATATTACTAGCAATCTACTTATCTTCTTTTCTGTTTAATTCAGGAAGTAATTGATAAGTACCAGGAACATAGAGAAAATAGGGACATAAGGTCTAAGAGGTAAAGGAAGAAAAAAGTTAATTTTTGAAGGACTGGAGAGGAGATGGCTATGGCCACCTTCAGTATTTAGGAGATGGAAAGTCACAAATAACCAATCTGTGGCCTCCTGGAAACACCAGGAGAGAGAGTAAGAAGCTGAAGAGAAAAGGAAGGATGGACCTCTTTATACAATGATTTAGAGTAGTAGCTAGTGTTTTTATGGCCCTAACATGGACTCATAGATGAAGCTCTAGAGTTTCCTGGGTCAAGTTTGAGGCAATTAGCTACATAGTGCAGGCAGTTTACACTAAATGACTTAGAGATCTTCAGTTTCCCAAATAAGTAGATAAACAGAAGACTTCAGTCTCCAGACTCATTAATCTAATACCTTCTGTGAGCACTCAGCGTGCATACAAGGCCAAAGAAAAGCATTCAAGATAAATAAATCAATAACAATTTATATCTTTTGATCTCTCCAAGGAGAAATGTTTATATGTGGAGAAAAAATAAATAAAATGACATTTAAAGGACGAAACATCCCTCCACACAAACCCACAGGACATTAAAAAAAAAAAAAAGTGAGACACTAAGCCATTCGATGCGTCTTTAGAGTCTTTACCAAAGGGGGGAATTATCTGTCGAGACGCCAAGGCCTATGAGGCAACGGGTCAGCTAAGTTTTTCTCAAGTCCTGTTCCCAAGAAAGCACTTTAGTTTGTTGTCCTAGATAGTTTAATAGTTTAATGTATTAATTCTCATATCTTAGAACTTGCTGAGTCTGATACAGGGCAAATAGCTAGTTGGAAACAATTTTAATATCAAAATATTGCTAAGTGGTATTACAAAAGTTTTTGTGAGAACTGAATACGGGATATTTCATCCAATGGACACTATGCCAACAGCTCCAACTTGACTAGTTCTGGGTACAAGGGGCTGTCTTGCTCTGAGCTCCTACAGGATACCATAGGCTCAATGGCTAAAACAAACAAACAAACAAAAAAAACTATTTCTCATGGTTCTAGAGCTGAGAAGTCTAAGATCAAGGTACTTGCAGACTGGGTGTCTGGTAAGAGTCACTTCCTAGCTTGCTGACGGTCGTCTGCTTGCTGTTTCCTCACTGGTGGAGAGAGAGAGAGAGCCACCCTCCTCTTCTTTAAATGCATTAATTCCATCATGGGGGCTGTACTCTCCGTGCCTCCTCTAAACCTAGTTACCTCCCAAAGGCTGTCCCTCTGAATGCCATCACATTGGATTTAGGGCTTCAACATAGGAATTTGGAGGGTCACACAAACATTCAGACTGCAGCAGAGGTTCTTAATTTTTTAGGGGTCATGCACCCTTTTGGAAGGCCAGTGAAGAATATTCTTAAATGCATTTTTGAAAATACATGGAATGTATTTCTAGGGAAAATATAAAAGCTCCAACAGACATGCCTGGGTATGTGTATGCACACATATATGCTCACCTACATATATGACAGTAAACATTACTTGGGGGTAGAATTCTGCTTTAGGGATCAACTCTGCACCCTCTAAAAAGAAAAATAACAGTATAATACATAGAACTATAAGAATACCAATCACATCAAAATACGTTTATCAGAATATTTTTAAATGATTTTATTTATGCATTTTTGTCTGTGCTGTGTCTTCGCTGCTGCCTGTGGGCTTTCTCAAGTTACGGCCGCGGGCTCCTTGTGAAGGCTTCTCTTGTTGCTGAGCACAGGCTCTAGGCTGTGTGGGCTCAGAAGGTGCAGTTCCTGGACTCTAGAACACAATCTCAATAGTTGTGGTGCACGGGCTTAGCTACTCCAGGGCATGTGGGATCTTCCTGGATCAGGGATTGAATCCGTGTCTCCTGCATTGGCAAGTGGATTCTTTACCCCTGAGCCACCAGGGAAGCCCCCAGGATATTTAATTGATTTACAATGTTGTGTTAATTTCAGGTGTACAGCCAAGTGAATGCTATACGTATATACATATACATCTATATATATATATATATATATATTCACTCTTTTTAAGATTCTTCTCCCATACAGGCCATTGCAGGGTATTGAGTATAGTTCCCTGTGCTATGCAGTAGGTCCTTACTAGTTATATATTTTATATATAGTAGTATATTAGTTATGTATTTTATATATAATAATGTGTAAATGTCAATCCCAGTCTCCTATACACCAATGAAAATTTTTTAATAATTTTTAAAAAATAAAGATACTCAGAAAAAAGAATATTTTTAAAAATGAATTTGTGATATGGAAATATATGTCTTCTGTATTAGCGCATTAAATAATAAGATCTAGTGTCAGGTCAAGTAACTATCATCATTTCCATGTAGTGATGAGTATAGGTGACAGTTTGAGAGACCTACCAGTAACTGTAATATGACATGAAAATACTCATGATTTCTACTGATCACAAAATCATAGGTTGTGCTAACTACTGAGGTGTGTTGCCTATGTTCATAATTGAAGGAAATGCTAATCGTCCAGTTGGAAGTGAGTGAATATAAAATTGCAGTTTTTTCCTATTCACATACTTAGCCCCCCAGATTAAGAAGGCCACAAGGTTCTCTTTGATTTCAAAAGTTCTACCAGTTTTCTTTAGTTTTACTTGGAGCAGAAAGACCAGGAGGGGTCTCAAAACAACACAGATAAAACATCATGAATACATAAATACTACATGAGACATTATATATAATCCCAGTTCTAGAAGCAAAATACCTCAACTCAAATTTAAGCTCTACCACAAAACAGTTGGGTGAGCTTGGGTAATAACTGAACTTCTCTGAAACTCAGATTATTCATTATTCATTATGATGTAAAGACTGTGTAACACTTGCTTTATCTGAACATAAGGTTGCTGTGAAAAAATAAGCAAGATAGTGTATCTGAAAGTACACCATAAATTATAATGTGTTACATAAATCTGTTATTATGATAGATATTTAAATACAAACGCCTGAAACGTGGTTCCAAAAGTCATAATAATGGGAATTCCCTGGTGGTCCAGTGGCTAAGACTCCAAGCTCCCAATTCATGGGTTCCATCCCCGGTCAGGGAACTAGATCCCACATGCCGCAACTAAGAGTTTGCTTGTAGCAACTAAAGATCCTGCATGCCACAATTAAGACCCAGAACAGTCAGATAAATAAATAAAATAATTTTTTTTTTTAAAAGAGCCAGTGAATTTTTTAAAATAGAGAAGCAAGATTCAAGACATCAACGGAAGGATCTTGCAACAAATGATATAAAGCCTGTCTCCTTTAGTGGTCAGTCTCTTAGGCTGTCTCTGTCATGACTTCATCAATATTTGTGCTAATCCCTTTTGCCCTGTGCTGAAAGCAGATTCAATTCAATTAGAGATCTCAAAACTGATAAAAATGGTCCAGAAGTGGGAAATGGGAAGAGATTACTGCCAAATGAATAAAAAAAAATTTAAAAATGAATGAACTGGAAAAAATAAACAAAAAAGTGTCCTCCTTTCCTCAGGGCTCACAAGGGGCAACAAGCCTGGATGCAGAAACCTACCCTCAGAAACCCCTCCTCTTTCAGATCCTGCTCATGGCTGTTCTAACGGAGGATGTTCGTATCTATCCCACCTCTGCCATCCTGTCAAGGGGCTACCATTCCTGGGATATGGAAAAGAGGGCTGTTGTCACCAGCATCAGACATTTAATTAATAGAAAGGGAAATCTGATCTCTACTGGAAAAGCAGAAAGCAAGCAGAAAGCAAGCAGAAAGGGAGTAGGGGTGCTTCACGGGCCATTGTGCAACTAACCACCCAGAGCAAACTCCTACATGGGTCAGGCACCCTAGGATGTTCCAAGTGCTGTGTCCAGGAACCAAATGTGCACTGGCTCAATAATTCACATAACAAATGTGCATCAAGGACCTTTGGGCTAGGCACTGTGCAAGGTGCCAACAGTGAGCACCCCGGTTCTCCTGGGGTCCTGGTCTACCAGATTGTGAAGGTGCCCCAGAGTTCATCAGTATGATTAGCAAGAAAGCACAGAGAGGCCACACAGGCCATGACCAAGAGCTCCATTTCCCAAATGATGCTTGGAAACCAGGATACAGTTGGTAGAAGCAGAGAAGGAGGAGAACTAAGGTTTATTGAGAACCTGCTCTGTACCTGGCAGTCTACTGCAGGCACTTAACATTCGTTATCTCAAGACATCCTTAGGAAAGAGGAAGAAAACGGGTCTCTAAGTGCAGAAGTGGTTGTTTGCCGGTTACTACATACCTGGCCTTGGTTTTGAATCCAAGTCTGTCTAATTCTAACGTGCAGGATCTTTTTTGAGTCCATCACGTGTTGCTGACTCTGGGCTGACCTCTTGATCATTCAGAATCAGTTTCCTTATCTGGACATAATGCTCTTGTGGATCATTGGAGAATATGTACACAAGTGCTCTGTAAACTGTAAAACCCTAAGCACACGCTCCTGCTGTTGTCATCACATGTCACTGTTGTTAGCATTATCATTATCATCTTCATAAATTTGGTATACAGTAAAACTGAGCTTACCAGAAATCCTGGGCACCCAGACAATTCCAGGGCCAACGCAAGGAAGATTATGTCACAGTAATGAGGGAAATAATATATGCTACTTTTTCCTGATAATCACTTTATTATTCAAGGAAATTAGGTCTTTTCTAACAAGGAAAATAATTTGCAAACCAAGTCTCACTTAATACAACATTTAGCTTCTAAGAAGTTATGGAAAGCAAAACAAAGTAATAAAATTAATAACATTCTAACTGTGATAAGGAAATCTCTTATTCAACAATGACGTGAGATGTAAGCTTTACCTAAGGAGGCAGAATTTTCTGCAACTCTTGGGCTGAAGTTCTGTGAAAAAAGGCACTCAATATCTTCTCAACTGAAACTTGCTTTGATTTTGATTCCCAGAAGATTTCACTGTGCTGGTGTTCACTGATGTGCATTTGCTTAAAATAAAATGGCTTGTTTTGTAAATGTTTAAATATTGTTTTTTCCTGTTTACAAAAATAACACTTGCTCATTATTGGGGGAGGCAGATAAATGTAGATGAAAATTAAAATACCAAAGACAACCATTACTAATACACTGGGTAAACTTTTTGGTCCATTTTTAAACTTTTCAATAAATTCAATATTCTTTTCTGAACTCTGACTCCTTTTGGCAATCAGGCTTCCTTTAGCAGATTTAACAGCACTGACTTTCTATATATGGGCATAAACATCTTTCTTAATAAAGGGAATTCGTTCCAATGACCAAACCGTGCAGCAGTGGTTTAATAATATAGGAGAGCCATGGGTCTATTTTTTTTTAAGTTAATTTCGCATCTAAAATTCAAACTAAAGGAATGTATCAGAAAGCACAAAGCGTATCTGAGGACCTTGGGGAGAGGCAGGGGAGGAAAGCGCGGTTAAGAGAGGAAGCTCACTTGCCCCGGGGCGTGGCTCCCCGGGGCGTGGCTCCCCGGGGCGTGGCTCCCCGGGGCGTGGCTCCCCGGGGCGTGGCTCCCCGGGGCGTGGCTCCCCGGGGCGTGGCTCCCCGGGGCGTGGCTCCCCGGGGCGTGGCTCCCCGGGGCGTGGCTCCCCGGGGCGTGGCTCCCCGGGGCGTGGCTCCCCGGGGCGTGGCTCCCCGGGGCGTGGCTCCCCGGGGCGTGGCTCCCCGGGGCGTGGCTCCCCGGGGCGTGGCTCCCGGGGCGTGGCTCCCCGGGGCGTGGCTCCGGCTCTGGCGTTCCCACCAGCAGTCTGGACCTGGCTCCTCACCCACCGGATCCCAACCTCACTGTGGGGCTGCGGAAAGCAGGGGGAAAGCTATGCCCTTTTCCTTCTGACCTTCCTTATTCTCATTCTGCAACGTAACCGGTATTCGGGTCTTCTTGATCCATTGATTTAAATAAAATGTGGACCCCTCCAGTGTTCCACATTTTCTCACCAGTTTGCTAATGCTGGCATTTCTTTTAAAGACCAGGGCTGAGTCTTCAAAAAAGGAAATGACAGGATTAAATTCCCGTAGTCTGGCTGAGGTAATATTGTGACATAATTCACTTTAATCAAAGCTAATCAGTTGAAGTGTGAAGCCATTTCGGATAAGGGCAGATTAACCTGGGCAGGAAGAGACTTGGCGTGAGGACATTCATGAAGAAGACATATTTCCTAGAATAAACTCTGTTTACTTTCCACTGACTTGGAACAAATAAAGGTCAGGCTGAATTATTTTTGTCATTGGGTTGCAAACATGGGCAATACCACACACACAGCTTTGAGGATGTGTATGTGACATTGTTGGCCAGCACACAGGATTCCTTGCAGTTTATTCATTCATCAAGAACCCAAGATCCTGGGGCTGCCAGTGATTTTTTAAAATTATCGAGGGGTTTGCGTTATTGTTGTTTGGTCACTAAGTCATGTCCAACTCTTTTGTAACATCATGGACTGTAGCCCACCAGGCTTCTCTGTCCATGGGATTTCCCAGGCAAGAGTACTAGAGTAGGTTGTCATTTCCTTCTCCAAGGGCTCTTTTCAACTCAGGGATCCAGCCCACATTTCCTGCGTCTCCTGCATTGGCAGGTGGAAGCTCATGGGCTTGGAGGGAGGGATAAATTAGGAGGATAGGATTAACACATACTCACTACTATGCATGATAGCCAACAAGGACCTACTGTATAGCACAAGGACCTCTACCCAATATTATGTAATAATCTATAAAGGAAAAAGAATATATATAAATATATATGCATATATATATAACTGAATCACTGTACTATACACCTGAAACTTACACAATATTGTAAATCAACTATACTTCAATAAAAATTTTTTTAAAAACAAAATAATTTTTAATAAAAAATAAATTGGTAAAATGGGGATTTAAGTGCTCGCTTCGGCAGCACATATACTAAAATTGGAACGATACAGAGAAGATTAGCATGGCCCTTGCACAAGGATGACATGCAAATTCGTGTAGCGTTCCATATTTTTTATATATGGCATTTAGTTAATCGGTAAAGATAACCCTGTATTTGAGACATCAGAAGAGACACAGATAAATAGAACAGTATTATGGACTCTATGGGAGAGGGTGAGGGCAGGATGCTATGGGAGAATGGCATGGAAGCATGTAAATTATCATATGTGAAACAAATCACCAGTCCAGTTTCGATGCATGATACAGGGTGCTCGGGGCTGGTGCACCGGGATGACCTGGAGGGATGGGATGGGGAGGGAGGTGGGAGGGGGGTTCTGGAAGGGGAAAACATGTACACCCATGGTGGATGCATGTCAATGTATGGCAAAACAAATACAATATTGTAAAGTTAAAAAATAGATAAATAAATAATTTAAAAAAGTGGGGATTTAAAAAAGTAAAAATCATCTAGCTTTCAAAAGAAAACAGCAAACTCTCAAAAGATAGATTGCTAAAGACCAAATCTCTAGCTAGTAACTAGAATGCAGTTTCACAGTCTTGATTTTATTTTGCTTATAGTCTCTCTTGCTAATTTCAGTGCTGAGCCGTAAAGGCTCATACACATACACTAAATAGGATTTACCTACATAAAATGGGCTTCCTACATAAGATGGGCTTCCCTGGTGGCTCAGACGGTAAAATCAGATCCCTAGGTTGGGAAGATCCCTTGGAGAAGGGGATGGCTACCCACTCCAGTATTCTTACCTGGAGAATTCCATGAAAAGAGGAGCCTGGTAGGTTGTTACAGTCCTTGGGGCCGCAGAGAGTTGGACACCACTGAGTGACTGTTTTTCTTTTTTCTGCATCTGTTTTTACTCAAGATATTGTTGCCCACTATTTTCTTTACAACAGAAAGGAATTAACGGTGGATATAAAAGAGTGACTTTGATGGCTAATTTTATGTCAACTTGCTTGGGCTATCGGGTGCCCTGATATTTGGTCAAATATTCTTCTGGGGTTTCTGTGGGAGTGTTGTGGACGAGATGAACATCTAGGCCAGTAGGCCGAATAGAATACATGGTCCTCCCTCGTGTGGGTGTCCCCGGTGTGGGTGGGCCTTACCCAATCAGTTGAAGGCCTGAATAGACCAAAAAGGCCGACCATACCCCAAGTAAGAAAAGAATCCTGTCTGGAGCCTTTTAGCGGGGACATTGCCTTTTTTCCTGCCTGTAGACTTCAACTGAAACATCAGCCTATCTGGGTCTCCAGCCTGCCAGCCCTCAGACTAGAAAACTACACCATTGGCTCTCCTGGGCCTCCCCATTGTCAACTCACCCTGCAGATCTTGGGGCTCAGCCTCCATAAACATGTGAACCGATTCCTTATAATAAAACACATGAATAATCTGTTTCTCTGGGGAATCCTAAAAAGGGAGCTTTCCTAATATTCAGATGTTGTGTTTCTCTGGTGCCTCAAAACATGCTTTCTAGGTAATTCTGCAAGCTTTTGCCTGGCTTCCATAGAAACCATCTGGTACCACCATGCCATAGTTGAGATACATTAATGGACAAAGAAGCAGAATAAATATGAACTTCCAAATGTCACTCCTAAAGTGAGTACTATAATATTTTGGCTGTCTTCTGTTGATTAGCTGGGAAATAAGGAGGTTAAGTTTCTGGACTGGTAAAAATGCTATTATTAGATCAGAAGTCCTCTGGGAAAGCAGGTCAGCTTGTGGGTAGCTGGCCAGGGAAAGAGAAAAGAAAAGCCTGACTAAAAGCTAGTGATAACTAGCATTTATTTGGTGCCTACTATATGTCATGTGCTTTGCAATCATTCATACACACATCCAACAGATATTACTGAGCACTTTTTAAATAACTTTTTAATGTTTTTTTAACTTCTTAATTTTGGGCTGCTCTAGGTCTTCTTTGCTTCACGGACTTTCTCTAGTTGAGGCAAGGTGGGCGCTACCGTTCATTTTGGTGCTTGGGCTTCTCACTGGGGTGGCTTCTTTTGTTGTAGAGCACAGGCCCCAGGTGCATGGGCTCAGTAGTTTTGGCCGGCAGCTTTACTTGCTCTGCAGCATGTGGGATCTTCCGGCAGGGATTGAACCCATGTCCTCTGCATTGGCAGGTGTACTCTTAACCACTGGACCTCCAGGGAAGTACACTGAGCACTTTTTTCATGCCAGACGTTGCTCCAGGTGCTGGGGATAGGGCTGTGTAAACACAGCCTTGTCTTCCTGCTCTTGTGGATCTTACAGTTTAGAGAAGGGAGACAGACAAGAAACAAATATTATGGAGAAAAAGGAAGCAGGAAGAAGGGAGAGGTAGTGCCACGTGGAAGCAATTGTAATTTTCAATAGTGTTGTCAGAGAAGACATGACCAAAGCCAAGGTGACATATGAGAATAGTGCTGAATGAAGAGGTGAGGAAATAAATGATGAGGGGCTTTAATAAGTGTCTTTAATAAGACATATTAAGTCAGCATGTGCAAAGGACCTGAGGCAGGATAGTGTTTGTATACTCAAAGAACAAGGAAGCCAGGAGGCTGGAATGGAGTAAACAAGGGAAGAGCAGTAGTAGATAAGGTCATAGAAACAATGGACCAGATCCTGCAGAGTCTTGAATATCTGTGAGATAGATAGTAACAGTAATGTAAATGAAATTCAGAGTGGTTTGTAACTTTTTCACAATAACTTAGCTAGTAAACGGTGGAGCTCAGCATAGACTGAAGGTATGTCTGGGTCTAATGCCCTTACTCTTGCCACTTCATTATGTTATCTTTCTCCAGAAAAAGCTTAGAGCCTCTTCAATTGTTTTGTGTATCCCTAGTAAAGTAACTGCAGTAAATATTTGCCTTTTTTTTACTGCTCAACATATCACATATCCTTCCTATTTGGAGCCCCAATGTGTGAGTCTTGGCTTGCCAGAGTAAAACCAAATGACCAGGTAGTCCTTTTTCCTAGCCCAAGACAGCTGGACTGAGAGTATGGGACTTGGGCCAACTTGATGCCCCTGCCCTAGACTTTGAATAGTGAGGGGGTAACCCTATATGGGACATATAGCAATGCCGGGAACACGTGTTTGTCAGAGGTGGTGGCAGCAGCAGCACCCTGGCCAAAGGTGCCTGCAAGCAGGCCCTTCACCATACCACTGACTCCTCCCATTTCATCAGCCGCGTTTCATCCCTTTCATGAGCCAAAAGAGATGAAGGAGCGTCTTTTTCAGCTCCAATTATGCACGCCCATTGGGAGAAATTATGCAAGACTTTTTGGACTAGAAAATAAATAAGATTACTGTGTATCCTCTTCAGCATACCCTTCCTGATCATATCTGCCCTTCTTTGTTTCTGAGCTACTTTACAATGCTATAATTTATAGACAGCTGAAAACAATACAAATGATTCTTGTCCATACAAATGCAAATTAGTTGTGTCAGATAGAAGCAATTGGTTATTGCCTGTGGATAGATTCATATTGCATATGCTTTTAATGTTAAAATTCATTTCAGCTTTCTTTATGTCCCTATCTAAGTGTGTGGTTCTTTGAATTCTCCTTTCAACCAGTTGTAACTTCTTATCAAGTTCCCTTAATAATTAATGAGTTCAATAAAATCTATGTCATGTTGCATTTATTTAATTCATTTCAGGATTCCTTGTCTGTATATGTATGTTATACATATGTATATGTGTGTTACTTTGAATTCTTTCAACCTATAACATCCTACTGGTTGCCTCAACAATTAATGAGTCAAAATCAGTGATGCATATTCATGTTTGTATCAGAGGCATGATTTTGCCACTTAAAAGTACTATTCTCTAACAATAGTGAACAGGAAAATCATATCACTGTCCTGTCTTAGCTCAGAACTCTCCCCCACCCCCTGACCTCCACTCATTGCACATAGCCATGTACTTCATAGGGCAGGAGACCAAGGTACTGGTTTTAGCTCTGACCTTAATAATTCACTAATTCACATAGCCTCCCTGGACTTAAGTTCCCTCATCTTTGAAATAAAGAGGACGAATTCGATATTTTTGAAGATTCAGCTCAGCTCTAACTCCTTCTGATTGACTGTGTTACATACCTTTATGCTTTCTTCCCACTGTCCTTTGTGAGTTTCTCGTCCCTTTCCCAGGTTCTGTTATATTTATTTCTCTTTATTTCACTTTCCACCACAGCATGCCTTGTTTTTCTTCTCGCACTTTCTCAAGGCTCAGTTCCCCTGTCTTCACTTCCTGTCTCCCCACTCCCCCCACCACACACACACACAGAATACAGACTTCTTTGTGGGAACCACAAGACTATAACAAACTTGTAGTTATTACAGGATTACATGGAAGAAACAAGTCATTTCCACTCTGCTTTGCCCTAAATCCCCCCAAAGAAACTACCCCAAAACAAAACAAACAAGTACTTCACTAAGAAACAAATTGAACAAACAAACCATTTTGATCTCACTGTTCAGTTTAACCCAGAGGTAGATGAATAATAGCACCAGTACTTAATTTTTTTCTTCTCCACCATTTCCCTTTCCCAGCTGGGTCAGGAGAAAGCTCACCCTGAGGATCTCTTTGTAGCTGACTCAGGCCCCATATGGCAAAGACTCGGGAGTTCTCGATTCTTTTCCTGCATGTCACACAACAGACTAAGAGTTCTCAAGATCAACCACACTCAGGGAATCTGCTCTTACAAAATGCTTTCATGTAGATTTTTCTACCGAGTTCAGTTAAGAATTCAGGTGGTATCTTTTACATCTAAAAGAAAAGACACAAGAGGAAAGCCAGATTGGATTCTCCCAAGAGTTGTTTCTAGCATTTAATTGCAGGCCAGTGTGATGTGATATCTAAGGTTTCTCATAGCTCATAAAATATCATGGGGTGTTTGGAGGTTGGAGGATTTGCGCCAAACAAAGAAGGCAAGAGGAACATCTAGGCCAAGGATTTGCGTATGCAAAGCACGGACTCTTCAAGGTTCCCAGTGCTCTGAGTATGCAAGTAAGCAGTTCATTGTGGCTGCAGCAAGGAGCAGTATGGGGTAGGGGAGAAAGAAAGGGAGATTTGTTGTTGTTGTTTAGGTGCTCAATCATGTCCGATTCTTTGCTACCCCATAGACTTTAGCCCGCCAGGCTCCTCTGTCCATGGGATTTCCCAGGCAAGTATACTAGAATGGGTTGCCATTTCCTTCTCTAGATGATCTTCCTGACCCAGGGATTGAACCCGCGTGTCCTGCATTGGCAGGCAGATTCTTTACCACTGAGCCTTATGAGAAGGTAAGTCTTCAAAGATAAGTGAGAGCCAGACTGCAAGGGCCAAAATGCCTCTGCAATGCCAGGGAGCTCACAAAAGGAGACCTCTCTCAGATCAGCTTCTTTATAATCCAACAAAACATGGAGATGTGACTTTGGAAGCTTCCCTTTTCAGGTACTTATTCAAACTAAAAGCGTTTCCCCATACACAATACCAAGAAGTCATTGGACCCTCATGTTTGCTGAAAAGTACAACTATGAAACATGATGTGTAGTTGACAGTTTTGTTTTTCTCTATGCAAACATATGGGGGTGATGATCTTTCCCTCCCTACGCCCCACCCTCCCTCCAGCATCAAGAAGTCATTGAGCAATCATCAGTAGAAGTAAACATGCATAGTTGCAATAACTCCAAATACTTTATGGAGTGTTCATGACTTGGGAATTTGGGTGAAAGAACGTGACCGTTCTCCATCAAAGAATTTCAAATACATGTTCGCTTTGATTTTGGTCTCCTGAGGGACATATGGACAGGTAGTACTTCAGGCACCTTGTTTAACAGCCCGCACTGGGCTCTCTGCCGGGGCATGCCTCCTCAAGCCTGGTGAACTTATGATGAGGACAAGGCTGGTAAGAAGGACTGCTGTTTTGAAAGACTCACCCAGTTCCCTGAATCTATGATCTCCTGCTCCAAGGTGCGACAAGCCTGGAACAAACACATTAGAGAAGGTCTGCCTTCAGCATGCTCCCACCTTATTTTTGGCCTTTTTCTTTTCCACTGAGACTCACTTTGTGTGTTAGGCAGGCCACGCTCCCATAACCAAATAAGACTGGATGGCTTACCTCTCACAGTTCTGGAGGCTGGAAAGCCAAGATCAAGGTGCCAGCAGGGTCATTGTCTGGGGATAGTTCTCTCTCCTTGGGTTGCAGACAGCTGCCTCTGATGCATCTTCATATGGCCTTTCCTCTGTGCTTGCACAGAGAGAGATTCACTGTTATTTTCTCTCTCTCCTCTCTCCCTTTCTCTTTATCAGGGCACTAATCTCATCATGAAGGCTCCACCCTCATGATTTTATCTAATTTTAACTGCCTCCCAACCACCGGATCTCCAAATACCATCACACTGGAGGTTAAGGCTTTAGCATATGAATGGGAGGGACAAACATTTAGACTATAACATCCTGCCCCTGGTCATTTCTCACTAATTCATGTCCTTTTCACGTGCAAAATACTTTCATTCTATCCAAAAACTCCTGTCTGTCCTAACTCATTCCACTAAGTCAAAGGCTGATTTAAACATCCTCTAAATCAGATACAGGTGAAGCTTGAGAAATGATTTGTCCTGAGGCAAATTCCTCTTAAACTATGAACCTACAAAAACAGAAAAATCATATGCTACCAAGATACAATGGTAGGACAAACAGAAGACAGAAATCCCATTCTGGGAGGGTGTGCTTAGTTGCTCAGTCATATCCAATTCTTGCAACACCATGGACTATAGCCTGCTATGGGATACTCCAGGCAAGAATACTGGAGTGGTTTGCCATTTCCTTCTCCAGGGGATCTTCCCAACACAGAGATCAAACCCAGGTTTCCTGCATTGCAGTCAGACTCTTTACCGACTGAGCTGTGAGGGAAGACCTCTGGGAGGGAGAGACAGGAAAAAAGGAAAAGGCAGCAGGTCCTAAGCAAGTCCAAAACCCAGCAAGGCAGACTCCGTCAGATATTAAAGCTTGAGAAATATCTTCTTCGAGACCTGCTGGGGTTCCAACTCCAATGCCTTGACAGACAGGAGTTACATCCTCAAGGCTCTAGGAAGCTTGGGCCCTAAGGTTCCACCAGGCAACTCTACTCGTAAGGCACTGGGTGAGACCTTCCTGACCCACAGAAACAGGAGAGGTGGTCCTACCCTTGGTAACCGAGAAAGAAACAGCCTTGCCCCCAGTACTCAGGAACTCAGAATCCCATTTGGTATCATTCTTCCCTTTCCTTTAGGAGCAGCACAAGCTCACAGCCATATAGGTCCATGGTCCTGTCCTGCGGAATCCAAGAAGCCCAAGAGCCTTCCTCATTCTGTCCCGTCTCTGTCCCTTCCGTTCAGACTGGCAGTGCCCCTGCTCCTATAATCCCGTAGACTCCCATCTATCAAGTGGTAGGGAAACCACACCCTTGGCGTTCTCTTCAGCACAAGCTCTCTCACGTTTTTCAATATGGGCAGGATGAGAGTTTTCCAAGTCTTCAAGTTCGGGTCCCTTTTTACTCAACAATTTCTTCCTCAGTTCCTCTCTCTCTCCTCTCTTCCTCAGTCAGACGGAATCAAGACACTCCTTCAACACTTTGCTTAGACATCTCCTCAGCTAAATACCCGGTTTCATCATTCACCAATTCTACCTTCCGCAAAACACTAGAACACTGTTCAGTCAAGTTCTTTGTCACTTTATAACAAAGATCACCTTCCTTCCAGTTTCTAATAATATGTTCCGCATTTCCATCTGCGATGTCACCAGAATTGCCCTTAATGTCCATATTTCCAGCGTGCACTCCAGCCTTACAGCCTCTGCCCATCACCCAGTTCCACATTTTTAGGTTTTTCTTACAACAGCAGCTCACTGCTCAGTCCTGGTACCAAAATCTCACTTAGTCTGAGTTCTCCAGAGAAACAGAATAGGGTATGTGTGTGTATATATATATCCTATGTGTATATATGTATATATACATATCCTATGTGTATATATTATATATACATATCCTATGTGTAAATATGTGTATACACATATAATAAGGCATTGACTCACACAATTATGGAGGCTGAGAAGTCTCAAGATCTATAGTCAGCAAGCTGTAGGCCCAGGAAAGCCAATGGAGTCCAAGTTCAAAGGCAGGAGAAGGCCCATGTCCCAGCTAAAGATAGTCAGGCAGAGAGAATTCTATTTTACTCAGCTTGCTTATTCTGTTCAGGCCTTCCGTGGATTGATAAGGCCATTCACGTGGGGGTGGGTGAGGGAGAGCAATCTGCTTTACCCAGCCTACTGATTCAAACGTTAATCTGCTTCAGAAACATCCTCACAGACATGCCCCAAAATAGTATTTAGCCAAATATCTGGGTACCTCCCAGTCTGGTCCCTTTGACACACCAAATTGACCATTACACCAGGTGAATCTCCCTTGACCCACTTTCTTGTTTTTTGCTCACATGTTTAACCCTCAGCTCAGCTCAGCTGTTGATCACAATTTTCTGATTTTGTCCGATAATCAGAATCTTTCTAAGACACTGCTTGATTGCTTTAAAAATTACTACAAAGATATTGGTGAGTGCAAATGACTTAGCAATTATCCTCACTATGGCCTTTGACCTGTACTTTAATTAAGGAAGAAAAAAAGTTTATCGTGATAAGATACACAGAGCATAAAATTTGCCATTTTAACCATTTTAAAATGTAGAGTTCAGTGGGATTCAGTACTTCCACAATGTTGCACAACCGTTACCACTATCGAGTGCCAGAACTTCTTCAACACCCGGAAAGGGAACCCCATACCCATCCACCTGGAAAGGGAACCCCATACCCATCGAGCAGTCAGTCCCCGCTTCCCCTCCCCTCCCCCAGGCCCCGGCAACCTCCAAACTGCTTTCTGTCTGTGGATTTGCCTTTTCTGATAGCTCATAAAAATGGAAGCATACACTCTGTGGCCTTTTGAGCCTGGCTTCCCTCCTTAGCTAAGGGAAGGTGAAAAAAAGGGAAAGTAGACTATATTTTGTGATGTTAACACTTTGAAGTATCTTTAAATTCACTTTAACTCTCCAGTTGTTTTACTAAGATTTGGGAAACTCGTCTGTGATGCCTCTGTCCTAGACATTCTGTTTCATGTTATTCATTCTTTCTTTCCATGGAGGTTGAAGGCATCAGGACAGGGTGGCAAATGTGAGGACACTTCAGGGGGCCCACTCCCCAACCCCAACCCCACCGCATCGGCCTATTCCTTGCCTGGAAGTGACCTGGCGGGACCATGGGGTCAGAAGGTCTCTCATCCCTGAGAGGCACAAAAATGTTCGTCTCCCGGCACTTTAGGTCTTGAGGAAAATAAAAGCAAGTGTGTGTCTGTGTATCGTTATGGACTTTCTCCACCCCCAGTGCACACAGCACAACTACTGAGCTGTGGAGGGACCCCAGGTTTGCCGAGATGCTGGTTCCGACCGTGTGGGTAACCGAAAACAGACAGCTTTACAGGGACTGTCCTGCCCAGATGGCCAGTCCAGGCTGCAAGCCTGCTTGTGGGAAAGGAGCGATTTGGCGGGCTTCCGTCTAAAGGGTCTGAAAACGACAGCCAGAAGGGCGCAAGGGACCACTTCAAAACATCCGTGTCCCCTGCTGCTTCTCTTTGTTTTGGCCACACAGCGCAGCATGCGACCAAGGGTTGAACCCATGCCCCCTGCAGTGGAAGCTCAGTTTTAACCACTGGGCCCCTAGGGAAGTCGTTTCAAAATGTCTAAACCTGAGAATTCCCTGACTGTCTAGTGGTTAGAACTCCGAGCTTCCATTCCTAGGGGCCCAGGTTCAATCCCTGATAGGGTTGCAAGGTGCTGGCAAAATTTTAACATGAATAAATATTAAAAAAAAAACAAAAACGGAAACTTCTAAACACTGGAGGTCCCACTCAAGGGCTTCAGCCCGAGGTACATATTTTATGTGCTGTAGACTCTCCAGGTTTATATGATCTGACGTTCTTAAGCACTTATGCTGAAGCTTCACTTTTCCTTTTCAGCTCTTCCTTTTTTTTTTTTTTAACCAATCTCGCATTTTTATTAATAAACAAACACAAAGAGATTGTAAATATTTTTAGTCTTTCTATCCTGTTACTATTAATATTTTTGCTAAGACTAAAGTCTAGAGTCATCCTGAAATGAGTTCAAGTTGTTTTTCAGCTTCTGTTTCAAAATATGGACCACACATCTTCATCATTTTATTCCTTGGTGACCAGCTTAGATTTAATCATATACACAGAGCTTCAGCAACTCGATAAACAAATCCACGTGAGGATAAAAAGAAGACCATACGCTGGACTGGGCACAAAAGTCTTTATATTACTCTCCTTTTCAGAAGACTCTGAAGTCTACAACTGAACACGGACTCTGGTTAAAAATCCACAATGATTCCTTTTTAAACAATAGCATTTGTCTACACAAGGTCCATTAACCCAAAATGATCCCTGTTGAAGTCCATAGATATTTACACTCAAAAGACTTGACTTCAAGACAAGGAGACTGGATTTTAACAAACACTCCTGAATTTATCCATACAAATAAATGCTTTCCCCTCAAATAGGTAGCAATGTTCCAAGGACTTTGCTATTGCTTGAAATAGCTTTGGGACTCCAGTTAGGACCTGTCTTTCTCCTCACACTGAGGTTGCCAGCCTCCTGAACAAAGCAAACTTTCCATTCCTACCAGCGCTAATCTCGCTAGTACTGGCTTTTGACCAGTGAGCAGCCGAACCTAAGTTCAGTAACATGAATACTATGCACAACAGATAAACATATACTATATGTACATATAAATATTAACAAAATGTTAAAATACTAAATCTACCTACTGGAATTTATACTTTTTGTTTCAAAGTCCTATTTCCAAAGCTAATTAAACATGTCTGTGACTGGATTGCAGAACAGCACATCCTGGAATGTCAGGTACCATGCAAATTAGTTTAAATAAGTTTTGTATTTGACCCCCTTAGGGATAGATGTTCAATATGTGCATAAACATGTGTTCTGTTCTTTGTGTTCCTGTTGATGATGAAAGGCAAAGGGAAGTCATTACACACTGGGCTCCCACTGTGCAAGAAAAAGTGAACACGTTACTGATTTAATCCTCTCAACATCTCTGAGCTAAACAGCTCATCCCCATTTATAGATGAAGAAACTGAGATATGGGAACTTTGAACAACAGGACATTGGCACACCACTGGTAGATGGGGGCAATGCACTCAGAATTACCTAATCACTGAGAAAAAAGTCAGAGACTTTTGGAAAATGAAATGCAATTAGCTTCCCACAGAGAGCCATTTTTTCCCGAAAAAAACTGATGTTAGCATATCCCTTAACGATTTTTTTCATTTATCTAAATATTCTTTTGGCTATAATTTTTCCCAAAATGACATTGCAATTATCTTCCAATCTGGGAAAATAAAATGTTCTATGAATTTTTATCTTGTTATTTATACAGGAGGCTTTGGATACCAGTTAAGTGCTTGAACCAGTTAAGTGTTTGGGTGGGACATAGAAAAATAAAGCAAGCTAAATAAAGAACCGTTGAAATAAATAAATTAAAGGGGGAAAAAAAAACATGAAACCTAGTTAAAAGATATTAAGAGACTTAACCACCTATGGAAGTAACAGGTTAAAGATTTAAATTAGAAAAAAAATAAATAAAGAGATGATCCTTCAAGTAAAACAAAGAGGAAGTTGAGAATCAATGTTAGGGCAGTTCAACTGACCTTAGAGACATATTTTACTGGTGACATTTTTGTTTTTAAAATGTTTCTGATTTTTTTTTTCATTTGTTAATGACCCCAATTTTCCAGCTTATTTCCCAGTTTATCCTGCCTAGTAAAGCTTGTTCATTTTCAGCTTTATTTTCTTGTTCAGCCCCTAATGACTGACAATTTGAAAGGAAACAAACTAAAATAAGGCATTAGACTAAATAACGAATTGTTTTCATCATCTTGATGGATGACAACTCAACTTTAAAATAAATATAAGCTCCAGTTTCCTAATGTTTTCTGAGATTCTTATTTCTGTGAGGATTTCATTGTCATTGCCTTCTGTCTAAAACTAACGCCACCCAAATCCTAAAAGGAGTTAAACCTAAAGTGACTGATGTTTTGACAGTGACATGGCAAAAAAAGTCTTACCCAGAAAAAAAAATTTTTTTTAACTGAATAAATTCGACAAGCAATATTCAGAAATTTAGACTTGTAAATATGTTATCTGAGGAGTTCGCAAAAAATCTCAAAATTGCTTGCATAATTCTGGCTTTTTTGTTTTCAGCAAGTCTGCATCTGTTTTATACCAAAAGGCTATACAGAAACCTGTATGCATTGCTCAGCTTGAGTTGACATCTTAGGAAGCACAGCTGAGTACAGAATTTTCCGTCACTTCAAAGGATAAACCACAGGGTGCAAAGAAAGAAAGGATTGGGTCCTTCCAGCCAAAAGTTGCCCTCTGGCACTCATACTCAACTCCTGGGGGAAATAAGAGGGCAAACTCTGGCCCCTTTCAGCTCTAGGTAGCATTCCCATAACCCCTGACTCATAAATATTGACATCTGGGAAAAACAAGAGCAGAAAAGAAAAAAAGGAGGAGGAGGTGCTTTCTCTCTCTTTTTTTTAAGTTGTTTCAAGTTGGAATGTTCATATACTTTCCAAAGCCTGATTTATATCAAAGATATCACTATGATTTTAAATTAAATATACCTTATCTTGGTGTGTTAAAAAAAATAGTCTTATCCATCACCAACTAGAGAAAATAGAAAACAAAACTTTCGACAGAGTTTTGTTTTGTTTTGCTTTGCTTTGTTTGCCATCAGGAAAATAGTTTTAACTAATAAAACTGAGTTGGATGCAATCTTTTCTAAAAAGGGTTATAACAATGTCTTCAGAACTTTCTTTTTTTGTCCGTGTTGTTGAATACCACAATTTTCAATCAGAGTGAATTTGGAATTCTTTATTTTCAGCAAAATCTTTCCTTTTTCATTTTAAGTATTTATCTCTACCGTTCTTTGCTTCAAAAAAACAGAAATAATACGGTTTAACGAAGAACTCGAGAATTCCTCACAGACCACAGA
The DNA here is from genome assembly GCF_054371585.1 of Giraffa tippelskirchi. Classification (NCBI taxonomy): domain Eukaryota; kingdom Metazoa; phylum Chordata; class Mammalia; order Artiodactyla; family Giraffidae; genus Giraffa; species Giraffa tippelskirchi. The sequence goes on from NC_137285.1 coordinate 57,240,914, forward strand.
CTGCTTCCATTGTGGAGCTACAGCGCAACCTGGTGGTGATCATCGTTATTACCATGGTTTACGCCTGTGAATGGCCAAAATTACGCACAGAAATAAAAAAATACCTTATATCTAGGCTTTTAGAAAATAAACTACCAAGAAAAAGAACAGTGGAATGGCTCTCTTAAATCATAATTATGTGTAGAGCTTTTTATTTTTTTATATCATATACCTTTTAAGTACAGTTTATAAGTTTGCTGATGAGTGACCCAAAATTTAACATGCCTATGTTCACAATAATCCTCATTATGACTTTTGAAATTATATGACCAACATTTCAAAAGCATTTAAGAAGGTAAATATCTTTAACAAGTGATAAAGGAAAGTAAATTAAATAGTTTATCAGCCTTTTGAGGATTCTCTTTCCTTTTGTGCCTTGGATACAATAAGCACGTTTAGAAGGAAAAAAAAAAAGATGCATTTGTCATAAGACTTTTCCCCCAACCTTGAAATTTCAGCTAACAAAAATTCAGTTAATTAAGTTCATCTCCATTCTTAAAAAGAACATGTATTTTTTGATATTTTTTCCCTAAAAGAGACGACAGTTTTCTCCACTTCTCTTTCACATCTAGCAACACCACTGAGGCAGGACCTGACGCACAAAATGGTGACTCAGTATCTGTCATCTTTTTTGGGATTATGGTACTTTATACTCATTCTCTTACCTAATCATGTCAACAACCCTATAAATTAAGGATCAGTGTGCCCATTTTATGGAGAAGGCAATGGCACCCCACCCCAGTACTCTTGCCTGGAAAATCCCATGGACGGAGGAGCCTGGGAGGCTTCAGTCCATGGGGTTGCTAAGAGTTGGACACGACTGAGCGACTTCACTTTCACTTTTCCCTTTCATGCACTGGAGAAGGAAATGGCAACCCACTCCAGTGTTCCTGCCTGGAGAATCCTAGGGACGGCGGAGCCTGGTGAGCTGCCGTCCATGGGGTCGCACAGAGTCGGACATGACTGCAGAGACTTAGCAGCAGCAGCAGTGCCCATTTTACAGATTGGAAAACTGAGGCTTAGGGATATGACATAACTTATTCAAAGTCACTCAGCTAGTGAGTGACAGAGGGGCTGAACCCTTCTCCAAAGCCTATGCTGAGTCTGGTGCATGGTCAGCCCTTAGTAAATCACTGTTGACAGTGAAAAATGCACTTGTCGCAAGGATGGTAAAGGTAAGTTTGGATTGGATCCGAAGTCCTTCAACTCTACACCCAGTAATTTTTCCATTAAGGTTTAGACATACTTTGACTTTCTCTTGCTTCTGCATACAATTATACTCTTCTGAGCCTGCTAAGTGCACCCTAGTTTCCGTAAAAGAACAGAGAAGAAAAATCAGGCAGGAGTCACCTGTGCCTCAAGCCGAGGCTGGGTCACCCATTAGGCATTCAAAGGGCATCTTTACAACTTTTATGCCATAGATCCCTTTGGACGTCTGCTGAAGTTTCTAGAACCCATTGCAAAAAAGTCTTTTTAAATATATTACAAAGGAAGTCAACTTTTTAAAAATAAAGTTTTCAAAATATTTGCAGAAAAACTAATTTGCAACTTATGTGCTCATTTATTAATGCATTAAATGAGATGTAGCAGTAGATTTAATAACTACTCTTAAAGCAACAATGAGTATGAATGATATTTTCAGATACCTGTAACCCTTATAATGTGATTCCAATATATCTTTGATTTCTATTGTTAACAGAGATACAGTTAACATTAATATGTAACCTATATTCATAATTAGTGAAAATGCCAAATTTCAGTCAATATGAAATTGATGAAAATAAAAATTTATTCTCATCTAAGTTCATGGCCCCCTCACCCTCTTAAATTAAAAAATCAATTGAAGTGAATTACTTATAGATAAATCTTTTCAAAAACTAAATTATAAAAAAGAATTTAATTCAAAAATGCCCACAGCAAATATATATATCATATATATAAAATCCACTGATTCACACATGAAATGTTCACTTCAAAACGAATGATCCAATGTGAGGCAAAGCTCTGGTTAGATAGCATCACTGACTGAACAGACATGAAGTTGAGCAAATTCTGGGAGATAGTGAATAACAGGGAAGCCTGCCCTGCTGCAGTCCATGAGGTTGCAGAGTCAGACATGACTTAGCAACTGAACAGCAAAAACACTCAAAAAATAAGCATGTGTAACACCTGGTTCCACATACGGGAAAGGAGTACCTCAAGGCTGTATATTGTCACCCTGCTTATTTAACTTACGTGCAGAGTACATCATGTGAAATGCCAGGCTGTATGAAGCACAAGCTGGAATCAAGATTACCAGGAGGAATATCAATAACTTCAGATATGCAGGTAACATCACCCTTATGGCAGAAAGTGAAGAAGAGCTAAAGAGTCTCTTGATGAAAGTGAAAGAGGAGAGTGAAAAAGCTGGCTCAAAACTCAACATTCAGAAAGCTAAGATCATGGCATCTAGTCCCATCACTTCATGGCAAATAGATGGGGAAACAATGGAAACACTGACAGACTTTATTTTCTTGGGCTCTAAAATCACTGCAGATGGTGACTGCAGTCATGAAATTAAAAGATACTTGCTCCTTGGAAGCAAAGGTATGACCTACCTAGACAGCATTTTAAAAAGCAGAGACGTTACTTTTGCCAACAAAGATCCGTCTAGTCAAAGCTATGGTTTTTCCAGTAGTCATGTATGGATGTAAGAGTTGGACTATAAAGAAAGTTGAGTACCAAAGAATTGATGCTTTTGAACTGTGGTGTTGGAGAAGACTCTTGAGAGTCCCTTGGACCCCAAGGAGATCCAACCAGTCCATCCTAAAGGAAATCAGTCCTGAATAGTCATTAGAAGGACTGATGTTGAGGCTGAAACTCCAATACTTTGGGCACCTGATGCGAAGAGCTGACTCATTGGAAAAGACCTTGATGCTGGGAAAGATTGAAGGCAGGAGGAGAAGGGGACGACAGAGGATGAGATGGTTGGATGGCATCACCAACTCAATGGACATGAGTTTGGCTAAACTCTGGGAGTTGGTGATGGACAGGGAAGCCTGGTGTGCTGCAGTCCATGGGGCGCAAAGAGTCGGACACGACTGAGTGACTGAACTGAACTTAATTTTATTAGCTTTTTATTAAAATGTGTCCTGTTTGCATCAATAGCCCACACAATGTTAAAAATCATTTTACCTTCCTTGTGTTCGGTAGTTAGAATAGGAAAAAGGAGTCCAAAATGGCAGTGGTTAAAAGGCAAAGAAAGGGAAAAGCCTGCAAAAATGGAACAAAAGAAAATCCACAGACCAGTGTGAGAACCTCAGGTGAAACATACATGCCCCCTTCTTGGCTAGCCCAACTTGCATAGGGCAGGATCAGTGGGGAGGAGACAAAATGTATAAAAAGAGGAAGCCAAGACAGATCGAGGCCTCTCCTTTGGGGTCTGTCCACCCTCACGCCTCGAGGGTGTACTATCCTTTGTTTGCCAAATAAAACTCTGAGCTGTAACTGAACTGTAACACTGGTCTGCTGTTTCAAATCTTTGCTGCCACCAGACAGAACCAAGGAAATTACACACTCTCCTGACACTTGGCCACCCAGTCATCCCCTCTCTCTCTCCCACATCCAGTTTATTTGATTTACTTTTAAAAAAAATAATCTAAAATTGGCCCTAGGAGCACACCCTCCCTTATGTGGCCACTAACAAAGGAGGACCTCCAAAAAGAGGAGAGCAGCAAATAACCAGGTCCAGATGACAAGTGAAGTCCTAGCCAGACCTTGATTTCAGCCCAGTGAATACTCAGTAGAGAAACTGCTACCTGACCGGCTGAAACCATGAAACCCAGCAGGACCCTGTGGGGCTCCTGTGCACTGAAGCCTTTCTATGTGGCCACTATTCTCTCCCACCCCCGGCCATTTCTTGTGTGTAGGGAATAAATAGGCTTTAGCCTCCACGACCTTCCCTGAGTTCCAAAGGGCAAGTTCAAACAGTTGCTGATCAGGGAAGGGAGGAGATGCAGAGACAAGGGAGGAGCAGCCAAGAAACAATAGAGCAGGCTTGGGGCGGGGTCCTGGTTCCCCCGCAGGGATACAGAGAAGAGAGGCTTGGGGCGGGGTCCTGGTTCCCCCGCAGGGATACAGAGAAGAGAGGCTTGGGGCGGGGTCCCGGTTCCCCCGCAGGGATACACAGAAGAGTATCTTTGAGCTCTTCTGCAGAACTAAAACCCTCAACAAATGGAAGATGTTAAAGACATGATGAAGCATTCTTCATTCCAGACAGAAGGTCACAGTTTGATAACCTTGAGAATCACAGAAGCTCATCAGGAGACCATCTGAGGCCAGATTAAAGGTGTGCTGGCCTTGCACGCACCCTGATCCTTATCAGCAACCCCACCCTTAAACCATTGCTATAAAACTCCTCACCAAGCCCCCCCCCACCTCCATGGCGGGACACATTTATTTATTTGTGGGTATTAACCCACTGTGCTCCCCTCTGGCAAAGCAATACATCTGTTCTTTTCTACCTCACCCAAAACTCTGGCTCCGGGATTCAATTCGGTGTTGGTGCACAGTGGCTGAGTTTTGACATAAATCATGAGATAATCAATTTGGATTGTTGTAAGCCACTAAGTTTCTGGTAATTTGTTACCTAGCAATAGAAAACAGATACAGACTAGATGCAACAACTTGCCCTTCACTTTAAGAGGGATGCCTTGGCATGTCCTAAATGACTAGACCTTAGAAAATAAAGTGATGACCCAGTCTACAATCTGGAGGAAAGCCCGCCCCGACTGCTGGTGCGACCTCTCCTCCTGTTCAGTACTGGCCCTTGATCGTACACTGCAGTGAACATGATCGACTGCTGCTGCTAAGTCGCTTCAGTCGTGTCCGACTCTGTGCGACCCCATAAACGGCAGCCCACCAGGCTCCTCTGTCCCTGGGATTCTCCAGGCAAGAACACTGGAGTGGGTTGCCATTTCCTTCTCCAGTGCATGAAAGTGAAAGTGAAGTCGCTCAGTCGTGTCCGACTCTTAGCGACCCCATGGACCGCAGCCTACCAGGCTCCTCCGTCCATGGGATTTTCCAGGCAAGAGTACTGGAGTGGGGTGCCATTGCCTTCTCTGAAATATGATCAAAGCTCCTTCTAATTTCTTACATGTAGGAAGAGAAAAATCTGTGTTCACTCTCAAATACATTTAGTTTAGCAAGTGATAAAGAATTTGCCTGCAATGCAGGAGATGTGGGTTCAATCCCTGGATTGGGAAGATCCACCGGAGAAGGAAATGGCAACCCACTCCAGTATTTTTGCCTGGGAAATCCCATGGACAGAGGAGCCTGACAGGCTACCATCCATTGGGTCATCAAAAGAGTTGAACATAGCTCAGCAACTAAACAACAACAACAACAAATCAGAACAAACACCCACACTTGATAAAATCATGTAAATTGCTATTGACCCTGTTTCAGACTTAAGAACCATCAACTAGAAAGAAAGGTCAAAGCCAAGTGGAACTATGGCTTGGAAGTTTATTGTTTCTTTTCCTTCCAGAATGTCAACAACAACTAATATCTATTGAGCATATGCTATTATAAGGCACTGCACCAGGCATCATAGAAAAAGTCAGTGTATAAAACACAGTCCTAGCCTTTAGCCTTTTAAAATTTGATTGTTTAGAATACAAACATAGAATATAACCAACTCTTTATGATAGCATATTCTAACTACTAAATGAAAGATACAGAATAAAGAATAATCAATGAGGCCCAGTCAGCAAAGATACTATAGGGCCTTCCCTGGTGGTCCAGTCCAGTGGTTAGGAGTCCACACTTCCAGTGCAGTGGATACAGGTTCAGTCCCTGCTCAGGGAACTAGATTCTACATGACAAAAAAAATAAAGGTACTACATATATCTGAATCACCTTGCTGTATACCTGAAACTAACACAACACTGTAAATCAACTATACTTCAATAAGAGTAAATAGCAACAGTGTACAGACTGGATAAGAGGTATCAGAGAATCATAAAAGATATTGTTCCACTTGTCAACAAAAATTAATCAGTTGATCAAAGAAAGAATTGGAAAATTTTATTTAAACCAACTTGAGGATTATAACCTGGGAACAGCCTCTGTCCATCAGAGGTCAAAGGAGTTATGTTTTTGAGACAGAGGGGCTGTACATTAAAAGATGTACTCATCTTTTAAAAAGTTTTAAAAGTTTCCTCAGGAAACTCAAACAAGGGTTCTGTATCAACCTAGAAGGGTGGATGGGGAGAGAGATTCAAAATGGAGGGGATATATGTATACCTATGGCTGATTCATGCTGATGTTTGACAAAAAAACAACAAAATTCTATAAAGCAATTATCCTTCAATTAATTAATAAGTAAATATTTTAAAAGATGTATTATTCACAGTTTATACAGTCTAGTGAGCAGTGGGTTATGGGTCGTTGTGGTCTCTTACAAGATTTAGAAGGAGGTTTTAAGCTAAGGATACATGAATATTCATGAGGGGGCGTGGGTGATATATGCATATTCATCAAGGGGCTTAAGCAGAGGAGAATTCCGCATAGAACTAGGGTAACAGGTTGACAGAGTCCAGGCTTGGGTTCACTGGAGTCAGGAGGGACAGAAAGGTCAGCAGCATCATTCCTTAGGTTCCAGTTAATCTGGTGGTTGAGTGGTTTGAATTCTGCGAAACGGCACAAGAAAGTGCGTCATGCCAATCTCTACCGTCGGAACAGAATTGGGAGTCTTTACAACTGATATATTGTCTCCTGGTACAGCTGTCTCCCTAGCCTGGTATTAACTGCTTGTTTTTACTTTCTTTCGTCCCCTTAAAATCTTTAATTCCTAAGGTCTGTTCTTCTGTATAGGCAAGAACTGTCTTAGATCACAAAATGACTTTGGCCTAAAATAGCTTCTCTTATGTTAAGAAAACTATATCTGGTCCTCCTCCCCCTGACCCCACCCCGGAAAAAGTAATGAGAAAAGCAGCTGAGCAGTAATAAGTTCTAACACTGCTAACTCTTTTCTTGAAAGTGTTGCCAGTTAAGACTAAAGAAATCCTTTTCTTTCAGTCAGCACTAAACTGGATGATGTGGCCTTCTCAATAAATATTATTCTATATTACTTATATGTAATACATAATATGAGGACTTCCCAGGTGGCTCGGTGGTAAAGAATCACCTGCCAATGCAAGAGATGCAGAGTTGATTGCTGGGTCAGGAAGATCCCTTGGAGAAGGAAATGGCAACCCACTCCAGTATTCTTGTCTGAAGAGTACCATGGACAAAAGAGCCTGGCAGGCTATAGTCCATGGGGTCTCAAAAGACTTGGACATGACTTTGAAACTAAACAACAACAATGTATAACATATTTGCAATAAATAAATAATATGAATGTTAGAAATATGAGTTCATATCAGTAGGCTTCCATAAGACGGTATCTAGCTTTACGGTGTCTAGCTTTACAAACCATCTTTGGGGAAAAAACAAAAATAAAATCCTGCTCTATCTAACAATTTGTAACAGTACACACACACACACACACACACACACACACAAATCTCCTAAGATCAAAATAATCTGATTAAGAAACTATATAGCTCCTCCCTTAAAGCTGAAATTTTTTATAAGGCCATTAGTGATGATGACAAAGATATAACTGTTGTAATATACCATGATAGTTCTTTATTACAGATTTTAAGGGTTAACTATAATTGGAAAGAAATCTAAACCACCACGCCTCATTCTGGTATTATACATTTTTGCATAAAATTTTAACTAGCCTTCAATTGCAAATTTTGCTCTCACTCTGCTTGATTTCAACCTCTTTTCAGAAAATATATGTCATGTAGTTCTGGGCTCCCTGAGGATAAGCAGTATGGTCAGTTCAGTGTTGCTGTAAACTTCAGATCTAGATATTGTCACCCATTTGCTCCTTCCAAAGACAGGGCACTTATTTCAGGACACCTGTCCTACTGTATTAGCTGTAAAAAAAAAATGCTGGTGACAGTGTAGCTGAAAATTCAAATGGAAAAGAATTGGAAAGGGTCAGCATCTTTCCTTCTGCTGATTTTTAAAAACTGATTCTTGAGAGGGCTGTTTCCGTGCAGCACGACCAAGCTGTGGCACCGCTGATCCTATCATTTGCATGCAAGTCCCTTCGTTATCAATATAGGTGGCCACACAGTTCATTCAACCTGTAGTGATGAGAATCAAACGTGAAGATGGCTGAAATAATTGGGTCAAATCTGCAGCAGGCCACTTGAGTGGTCACATAAAATTGAGGGCATATTCAAAAATTATGACAAATCACTCTCTGCAGGTAAAAGAGGAGTGATGCTAGTGAAGTATCAGTGCATTTCAGAAGGACACTAGCATGTAAAATGATGTAAATGATGTACTTACATAGGAGCGGAATAAAAATAAACAACACTGTTTATTATCAAAGAAATGTAGGCAGACATATGTATCTAATTTCCAGTTCATTCCCTCTCATAATACAAAAGTTAGTCAAGTAACAGAAGCGTTGGGGAGTCAGGATATTTTAAGCTATTATTTCACATGCCTTCTGTGCTGCAGTCCCCAACATTTTTGGCACCAGTGACTGATTTCGTGGAAGACAACTTTTCAGCAGACCAGGGAGGAGAGGCGATGGTTTCAGGATGATTCAAGGGTATTACCCTTATTGTGCACTCTATTTCTATTATTATTACATCAGCTCCACCTCAGATCATCAGGCATTAGATCCTGGAAGTTGGAGACCCCAGGTTATGTTACACTGGGTTGGCTGTGTCACTCCAAATCCATCCTCTAACCTTCTTTGCTGCATTCTGTACCCTGGGAGGCTCATGTGCTTGGACTTCATCAACAGGCTCCTTTGTCCTCTGGTTCTCAGTTGGGTTGGGTTAATAAGGGACATGAATGCGAGATCAGGGAAGGCAGGAGGGTGGGGTCCAGCACTAATGGTTTCTGCTCCCGTTGGAGGGATCATCCCCCCATAGACTGTCATAACTTTTTCTTTTTAATTCTTAGCAATATTCTGACATTTTTACTTGAATAAACACTCCTAGGATTGTTGCAAGCCTTTAGTTAATATCCAGAATTCTGAAAAGGTAATTTTGGCAAGTGTTGGCCAATGTTTTTATCGCTTTTACGGAGGAGCAGGTTTGGGACAGCCATAACTCTTATCATTCAGACTTAACTTCCTTCTTATGTTGCAGGAAAAACAGTGAGATGGAAGAGGATGGTCAGATCCCAGGTAATGTCCAAGTTCCTGGGACAGCCCCCAAGTATGGGTTTTTGGCTTCGCGCAGGGAAGAATTCAACAGCAAGCCATAGTAAGGAGAAAGAAGGTTAATTCAGGAAGGAAACACACTCCATAGACAGAGTGTGGGCCATCTTGGAAGGAAAGAGGCCCCAGGGTATGTCCATCGAGTTGGTGATGCCATCCAGCCAACTCATCCTCTGTCGTCCCCTTCTCCTCCTGCTTTCAGTCTTTCCCAACATCAGGGTCTTTTCAAATGAGTCAGCTCTTTGCATCAGGTGGCCAAAGTATTGGAGTTTCAGCTTCAGCATCAGTCCTTCCAATGAACACCCAGGACTGATCTCCTTGAGGGTGGACTGGTTGGCTCTCCTTGCAGTCCAAGGGACTCTCAAGAGTCTTCTCCAACACCACAGTTCAAAAGCATCAATTCTTCTGTACTCAGCTTCCTTTATAGTCCAATTCTCACATCCATACATGACTACTGGAAAAACCATAGCCTTGACTAGACGGACCTTTGTCTGTCTCTGCTTTGTCTCAGAGACAAAGTAATGTCTCTGCTTTTTAATATGATGTCTAGGTTGGTCATAACTTTCCTTCCAAGGAGTAAGCGTCTTTTAATTTCATGGCTGCAATCACCATCTGCAGTGACTTTGGAGCCATAAAAATAAAGTCAGCCACTGTTTCCACTGTTTCCCCATCTATTTGCCATGAAGTGATGGGATCAAATGCCATGATTTTAGTTTTCTGAATGTTGAGCTTTAAGCCAACTTTTTCACTCTCCTCTTTCACTTTCATCAAGAGGCTCTTTAGTTCTTCTTCACTTTCTGCCATAAGGGTGGTGTCATCTGCATGTCTGAGGTTATTGATATTTCTCCCGGCAATCTTGACTCCAGCTTGTGCTTCCTCCAGCCCAGTGTTTCTCATGATGTACTCTGCATATAAGTAGTTGCATTTATAAATTTTGGTAAGTACAATAAGTATATTAAATATGAAATTGTAACATGTTCATGTTGAAATAAAAATGAGTTATAATTTAAAAAATTATTTTATGTCACTTTGTTCACTTAATTTAGTGGTTTCATTTCATTCAATGACTTAGAGCAATCTATAGCATGAAACCCAGTTGTGGTCAGCAGTCTGCTTCTGTATGACGCTGACCTAGAACAGTTTTTACATTTTTTTTTTTATTGTGGTAAAATACACATAACATAAAATTTACCATTTTGACTCTTTTAAGTGGTTACAATTCAATGGTGGTAAGTACATTCACGTTGTTGTGCAACTGTCACCACTGCCGCCTCTGGGGCTTTCTCATCCTGCAACTGAAGTTCTGTGCTCATTAAACACTGACTCTCCATTCCCCTTTGCTCCAGACCCTATTCTACTAATAGTGACCACTATTCTACTCTCTGCCTCTTTGAATGTGACTCCTCTAGGTATTGATACTGTATAGAAGTGGAAGCATAGAATATTTGGCCTTTTGTGTCTGACTTACTTCACTTAGCATAATGTTTTCAGGGTTCATCTGTGTTGTAGCACCTATCAGGATTTCCATCTTTTTTTAAGGCTGAATGATATTCCATTCCCCAATGTTCATAGAAGCATTATTTACAGCAAGTAAAAAGTGGAAACCAATGTTCACAGCATCATTATTCAAAATCAGCAAAAAAATGGAAAGAACCCAAATGTCATCAGCAGATGAATGGATAAAGTGTGGTTTATACATACAACAGAATGTTGGTTTTGTTTGCAAAGAGTTGGACACGGCTGAGCAGCTGAGCACAAGCGGTATTGCATTGTATGTATAAACCAGTTTGTATATCCATTCGTTTCTCGATGGACAATGGAGTTGTTTCCATTTTTTGCCAATTTTGAATAATGCTGCTGTGAACACTGGTGTATGTACCTGGAGGAAGAGGTATGGATATGATCCTTCTCTGCTGCTTTTGACCTTGATCAGAGAATCCTCCTTCCTATCCACTAAGTGTCCAATACTGCTATATACATTGGTGTACAGAGGAAATGGGGGATTGTTAGTTCAGTGGGGACAGAATTTCAATTTTGCAAGATGTAAAGCGATCTGGAGATTGGCTGGATAATGTAAATATATTCACTTCTTTTTGGCTTTTACATTTTTACAGTTGTAAAAAAAATGAAAATATTTAGAAATATTTACTATTGAGCCTTTTATAGTCATAGTCTTCCAACTCCTAATTTAGAATAAATTTCAAAAATTTTATAATGGGCTGTTATGAGGTTGCTGAATGAATCTCAACATAAAGTTCCACCGTTCCTTCACGAGGAGTGTATTTAAATTTCAGCAGACTTTCTCACACTTAATATTTAGGGAACTCTATAGTTGTTCTGTCCCCAAATCAACATTGAAAAATCATGGGTTTCTTTTTTGTTGTTGTTGTTAGGATTTGTTTTTGTGTTTAAGTAAATCCAGGACGCAGGTTTTTTTTTTTTTTTCCACACCATGTGGCTTGTGAGATCTTAAGCCACAAGATCTCACAAGTGGTTGTGGTTGTGAGTTCCCCAACCAGGGATAGAATCTGGGCCCCTGCAGTGAAAGTGGAAGTCCTAACCCTGGACTGCCAGGAAGTCCCAAAGGTCCTTTTCTTTGGAGTCAGGTCACGTGAAAGAAAAGGCCCCACCATGTATAATTATGTAGAAACTAACCCTGACCCTAACCCTGAGACTGGGTGGTGGCTGCTTTCCTGATTCTACTCTGAGCAGGCTCTCAATGTCCTTTAAACCTCAGTTTGTCCCTAAATCTTCTTGTTTCATTGCACCCTTAGAACTTAGTAAGTTTTTCATGGTGTTCTTAGGCCAATGAAATTTCTAATAGCTCCATTTATTAAGGAATAAAGTCCAAACAACCTAACTGTAGACATTCATATAGTGTCTGACCAGATGTCTCTCAAAAATTTAAACTCTCCCAACTTTTTATTTTTAAATTTGTTGTTGTTTTTTGTTTTGCTTTATGGTCACCCAGCATTTGGGATCTACGTTCCCTGAACAGGGATCGAACCTGTGCCCCCTGCTTAGCAGGTGTGGAGTCTTAACCACTAGACTGCCAGGGAAGTCCCTGATTTTCATATTCTTGATTCAGGTTTATCCTATCAGTACATTAACTTCTATATTGGCTTTTCTTTATAAAGGCTCTTTATTTAAACTACTGGGATATTTAAATAGCACATTTGCTGTCTTCTTCAAAAGCATGTTACTGGAATTACTGGATTAATGACTGTCAGGATCTCCAGTCACCTCACAAGAAAGGTGATAAAGTATCTTAAGCCACCTGATAATCCTTAGTGTGGTATATGCTGTAGTTTGTTGCTCAAGCGAAGTGGATGCTGTAAGCGGTGCAAACAACTTGCTTGGTAAATAATACATTACCTTGTCTATAAATTATTACTCATGAGATGAACTTTCCAGTAGCTCTATCTGATGGGGAAGTTTTCTAATTGATATTTTTATTTTCAGGCTGGTTTAAGTGACACTTGAATATCAAGTCACAGGCTAAAAGCAGTGTGAAAAGCTTTAATAATTTTAAGATTCACAGTTAGATAATTTAGGAGATTTGGGAGGAGAAAAGGTGTGTTTGGTTAGGAAGAAGATTCTGTGCATTATCTGTTGAGAAAAGAAACATTTTTTTATGGAGACAGATTCTTTTAGGATTTAAGCAAAAATCCCCGTGTCATTTAGTGTACTTTAGATGCTCGACTGTGGTGATCCCCACAGAAAGACAGCTTTCTTTGTGAGGTAAGGAGGAGTCACGGGAGGATTTTGCCCTATGGTGGGAGCAGTTTCCTTTTTCCCGTGTGAGCAGAGCTCTCTGTGGAGCTTTAGTTTTAACTCTTACTTTTTTCATGTATTTCAGGCTATTGGTTGCCCTGTGTAAACTCATGAGCACATGTTCTACATGCTTTTATGTGGGCCAAACCTAGGTGTGGGGTGAGAACTGATTCCTCTCCTGCCCTGTAGAGTGATACTCTGTGCATATTAGTCCCTCAGTCGTGTCCGACTCTTTGAGACCCCGTGGACTGTAACCCGCCAGGCTCCTCTGTCCTTGGAATTCTCCAGGCAAGAATACTGGAGTGGGTAGTTATTCCCTTCTCCAGAGGATCTTCCCAACCCAGGGACTGAACCTGGGTGTCCCATGTTGCAGGCCAATCCTTTACATCTGAGCCACGAGGGAAGCCCTTGTTCTGTGCATGCACAGCTCTGCGTGGAGTTCACCAGGCTAGGGCCTGTGTCATTGGTGCTTCTATTGATATTTTTGTATCATCTTTACCTTGTGGATGTCGAACTAGACTGTTTTTTCTTTTATTCCTAGAGTGTAAACCTTATGATTTGCACTTTGCAAATTTCTCACTTGAAGAGGAGAGGAAAACAGGGGAGCAGTGTCTGTTTTCTCCCTTCTTCCTTGACACTCTTCCTAGGATCCTTGATAAGTCAGGATATAAGAATCAGGCACGTGTCCCAGAACTAAGCTTTTCAATTTTCCTTATTCTCAGGAACCCTGGGTTTGTGGTCAGCACCCCCAGGAAGGAAGACTTAGTGCAAAAATACCTTGCCTGACATATTTTCTGTTGCTGCCATAACAAATGACCACAAAGTTAGTGACTGATGTAGAAACACATTGCTTCAGGATGCTGGGTCATCGGGTTAGGAGTCCTTGGACTGTTAGTAACTGTGAAGGGTCTGAGATTTGTACCCATTTGCAGGTGAATAGGTCTGCCTGCTACAGTTTCATAGATGCTGACAAGACCTGAGACATCTGGACCAGAGACAAAGGACTTCTCTACGAACAGCACAGCAGGCGGTTTCATTGGCTCCTCTTGCCTCCCAAGTCACCCAGACGTATACTGTACTGGAAGGAGTTTGCAGCTGAGGAACTCGGAGCTTAGTAAACCCCCATCTTTTATAGTGACCTGAAAGTAAACCTGTCAACCTTTGCCCTGGAGAGAGACAATGTCTTTATCCTCCTAGTCGGGGAAACAAATGTGTTCTTTGCCCTAAAAAGGAATGCTATCTCTACCTCTCAAGGCTGTTTCAAAGTAGAAGTGTTAATCGCTCAGTCACGTCTGATTCTTTGCAACCCCATGGGCTTACAGGAGACTGTAGCCCACCAGTCTCCTCTGTCCATGAGATTCTCCAGGCAAGAAGACTGGAGTGGGTTGTCATTCCCTTCTCCAGGGGATCTTCCCATCCCAGGGACCAAACCTGGGTCTCTGGCATTGCAGGTAGATTCTTTACCATTTGAGCCACCAAGGAAGAAAAAAAATTTTATATATATTGCTAAATTTCATTGGGACCTGAAATATGGTGAACTATCCTTGGGCAGGGAGAAGCCAGAGGAAACTCTGGTGGAGGTCCATAGTATTCCTAACGTCCAAGCCTGTTTGCTATATGAATATCCTTGAAAAGATATTCCAGAACAAAAGTATACAGAAATGCCATGGAGAATTGTCCCCCAGTAAAGATTAAACTGGATGACCAGGTGACTTATATCACTAAAATTACACATTTGTAAAATGGAAGCCTGACTTGAGTCAACCTGATGGAATTACTTGCTTTCCCTCCCCAAGGCAGTTTTTAGACCTAGAACCATTTTAATAAAAGTGAGGCCACATACTCCTGAGGAAGGTCTGATATAATATTGAAGATACATTCCATGAATCTTGTCTCGGATTTGTCAATGAAAGTATACATAAGGTGGACAGAAACAGCCACAACTTTTATTATTATCAAACAATTGTTTTGAATTAACACTAGTTGGCAAATAATTCTAAACAATGATTACCGTTGTGCAATTCAGTCACGGTTGGTCAAACTAGGTGATTTGAAGACTGTTCAATGGAGGGACTTTTAAAAAAATTTTATTGCAGTATAGTTGATTTTTATGGACTTCCCTGGTGGCTCAGATGGTAAAGCGTCTGCCTATAATGTGGGAGACCTGGGTTCGATCCCTGGGTTGGGAAGATCCTCTGGAGAAGGAAATAGCAACCCACTTGAGTACTCTTGCCTGGAAAATCCCATGGATGGAGGAGTGTGGTAGGTTACAGTCCATGGGATTACAAAGAGTCGGACATGACTGAGCGACTTCACTTTCACTTTATAGTTGATTTACAATGTTGTGTTAGTTTCAGGTATACAGCAAAGTGAATCAGTTATACATATTATATATTCACTCTCTTTTAGATTCTTTTCCCATGTAAGTCATTACAGAGTATTGAGTTCCTTGTGCTATACAATGGGTCCATATTAGTTATGTTACATATATAGCAGAAGCAGAAGATATTAAGAAGAGGTGGCAAGAATACACAGAAGAACTATACAAAAAAGACCTTAATGACCCAGATAATCATGATGGTGTGATCACTCACCTAGAGCCAGACATCCTGAAATGTGAAGTCAAGTGGGCCTTATAGGAAGTATCACTACGAACAAAGCTAGTGGAGGTGATGGAATTCCGGTTGAGCTATTTCAAATCCTAAAAGATGATGCTGTTAAAGTGCTGCACTCAACATGTCAGCAAATTTGGAAAAATCAGCAGTGGCCACAGGGCTGGAAAAGGTCAGTTTTCATTCCAGTCCCAAAGAAAGGCAATGCCAAAGAATGCTCAAACTACCGCACAATTGCACTCATCTCACACACTAGTAAAGTAATACTCAAAATTCTCCAGGCCAGGCTTCAGCAATACGTGAACTGTGAACTTCCAGATGTTCAAGCTGGTTTTAGAAAAGGCAGAGGAACCAGAGATCAAATTGTCAACATTCGCTGGATCATCGAAAAAGCAAGAGAGTTCCAGAAAAACATCTATCTCTGCTTTATTGACTATGCCAAAGTCTTTGACTGTGTGGATCATAATAAACTGTGGAAAATTCTGAAAGAGATGGAAATACCAGACCACATGACCTGCCTCTTGAGAAACCTGTAGGCAGGTCAGGAAGCAACAGTTAGAACTGGACATGGAACAACAGACTGGTTCCAAATAGGAAAAGGAGTACGTCAAGGCTGCATATTGTCACCCTGCTTATTTAACTTATATGCAGAGTACATCATGAGAAATGCTGGGCTAGATGAAGCACAAGCTAGAGTCAAGATTGCCAGGAGAAATATCAATAACCTCAGATATGCAGATGACACCACCCTTATGGCAGAAAGTGAAGAAGAACTAAAGAGCCTCTTGATGAAAGTGAAAGAGGAGAGTGAAAAAGTTGGCTTAAAGCTTAACGTTCAGAAAACTAAGATCATGGCATCTGGTCCCATCACTTCATGACAAATAGATGGTGAAACAGTGGCTGACTTTATTTTTGGGGGCTCCAAAATCACTGCAGATGGTGATTGCAGCCATGAAATTAAAAGACGCTTGCTCCTTGGAAGGAAAGTTATGACCAACCTAGATAGCATATTGAAAAGCAGAGACATTACTTTGTCAACAAAGGTCCAGGCTATGGCTTTTCCAGTGGTCATGTATGGATGTGAGAATTGGACTATAAAGAAAGCTGAGAACAGAAGAATTGATGCTTTTGAACTGTGGTGTTGGAGAAGACTCTTGAGAGTCCCTTGGACTTCAAGGAGATCCAACCAGTCGATCCTAAAGGAACTCAGTCCTGAATATTCATTGGAAGGACTGATGCTGAAGCTGAAACTCCAATACTTTGGCCACCTGATGCGAAGAGCTGACTCATTGGAAAAGACCCTGATGCTGGGAAGGACTGAAGGCAGGAGGAGAAGGGGACAACAGACGATGAGATGGTTGGATGGCGTCACTGACTCAATGGACATGGGTTTGGGTGGACTCCAGGAGTTGGTGATGGACAGGGAGGCCTGGCGTGCTGCGGTTCATGGGGTCGCAAAGCGTCGGGCATGACTGAGCGACTGAACTGACAGTATTTATTGATCAAAAAATACTTGAGTCTCTTTAAGATGAGGTAGAATGTATGTAAAGACAGGGTGTAAAGACAGGGTGATACACACAGCTTTATCTGTTAGAGATGTAGGGAAGTATAGGAGAGGTAGAAATGAATTAATCATGGTGTCTGCAACAAAGCATAAAACTTAGCCTGAAAGATGTGGTGGGTAAAGCTGAAACAATGGGTGAAAATACCCAGTTTCAAAGTTCAGATTTCAAAGTCTGGTATTACAGCCTGTATCATTTTTACCTTCTTCCCCACTCACCTGGTGCATAGTAAACCATTTTCCTTCCATCTGGTGGGGTGGGGGGTGGAGGGGTAGTGACACATTACAAAATTAAGCACACTGCTGGAGATCTGCTCTGAGCTCCCCTCTGCATTCTTGCAACATTTAAACCTAAAACTCACTTAATTCTTTGATTGGTTGGCACAATCTCAGACTCTGAAGGCAACATATTCCTAAAGGAGAAAAGCCTGAGGCAATTTCTCTAGTCTTCAAGTCAGCTCAAAGCAAAAAAAAAAATCAATAATCACTTTCAGACTAGGTAGAGAGTATATACATACATCAACAAAAGATACTGTTTCAGTTACCGATTCACTGGAACAAATCCAACAAAGAACCCTAAACTCAGTGAGGGAAAACCATTTCATTTTAATCGTGAACTTTTTTTAAATGCATTTTTTTAGAGCAGTTTTAGGTTCACAATAAAATGGAAAGAAATGTACAGAGAGAATTCCCAGATCTCCTCCACTCCCACACATGCACGGCCTCCCCCCATCATCAGCATCATTCACCTGAATGGTAGATTTTTCATCAAGGATGAATCTAAACTGATACATCATAATCACCCAAAGACCATAGTTAATCATCCAGAGTCCACAGTTTACTTTAGGGTTCACTCTTGGTTTTTGTGCATTCTGGGTTTGGACAAAATTATAATGACATATATTCATCATTATCATATCATATAGAATATTTTCACTGCCCTAAAAACCCTCTGGGCTCTGCCTATTCATCTGGCAATTACTGATCCCATCTGATAATTATTCATCTTTTTATTGTTTCTGTAGTTTTGCCTTTTCCAGAATGTCATACACTTGGAATCATATAGTATGTAGGCTTTTCAGATGCACTTCTTTCACTTGGTAATATGAATTTAAGATTCCTCCATGTCTTTTCATTGCTTGATAGCTCAATTCTTTTTAGTGCTGAATAATATTCCATTGTTTGAATGTATCACTGTTTATTAACCTGTTTATCTACTGAAAGACATCTTGGTTGCTTCCAAATTTGGGCAATTACGAACAAAAGTGCTATAAACATCCAAGCGCAGAAGATCTTTTTTTTTGTGGACATAAGGTTTCAACTATCTTTGGATAACCAATATGGAGTGTGACTGTTGGATCGTATAGTAAGAGTGTATTTCATTTTGTGAGAAACCACCAAACTGTTTTCCAAAGTAGCTGTACCGTTTCTCACTCCCACTAGCAGTGCGTGAGAGTTCACACAACTGGTGAAATCCTCACCAGCATTTGGTGTTGTCAGTTAAATATTCTGGCCATTTTAATAGGGATGTGGTGGTATGTCATTGTTGTTTTAACTTGCATTTCTCAGATTACGTATGATGTGGAGCATCTTTCCATTATGCTTATTTGACATCTGGATATCTTCTTGGGTGAGTTCTGTTAAGGTGGTTGGCCCATGTTTTAATTAAGCTTTTGTTTCCTTACTGTTCATTTTAAGAGTTCTTTGTACATTTTTGGATCACAGTCCTTTAACAGATGAGCCTTTTCCAAATTTTTCTCCCAGTCTGTGCCTTTCTCTTAGTTCTCTTGAGCCAACGGATTCTTCAGGCCAGGAATCAGGGTAAGGCAGAGCTGGAATGGCTTCCTCTGGTCCACAAGTTTAGCACCTCAGCTTCAAAGACTCAAAATGCTGATGGGTGACTCCAATCCTGGGAGCTAGAATCAGCTTCTCCACTCACGTGGCAGGCACCTGGGCTGGCTACCTGGAGGGCTGGGCTCAGCTGTGACCGTCACTCAGCATACCTTCAAGGGACCTTCTGATGTATATTTGGTTCTTCACAGCACATCAGCCTCTGGCAGTTAGACTTCTTACATGATGGCTGAGAGTTAGGAAAGCAAGTGTTCCAACAGACAAGGTGGAGTGACCTAGCCTCTGAAGTCATATGATCACCTTTCACTATACTCTAGTGGTCCAATCAGCCATGCCCCACCTATATTCAAGGGAGGGGATACAGAGTCTATATCTTTATGGGACAAGTAGAGAAATTGCAGTCACATTTTAAAACCATCACAGACATATTTACATAGAGAAATGGGAGGATACAGGCCAAGGGCTTAACAATGTGCACCTCTCAGAATCCGTCAAAGCGAATTTTGTTAACCTATTATTTTAAGTCAGACTAATCCAAACATACCCTCCATGGATGGGCAAAATTTTACCTACTTATTTTCATATGACACAGTAACATTTCAGCAGAAACTCATTTTCTCTATGTACATTGCATCAAGAATGACTAACAGCTTGCTTTTGACCCTAGAACCACCTGCTAGTCATAACCATTTACTTTTCAAACACGATCAAGTTCAGATCCACCCTCAAACTTAGGCTTAGTCATATCCAGAAAGAATACAGAGAATACCTATAGTAAGTCAGGAGAAGAAAATGCCAGCCCACTTCAATATTCTTGCCTGGAGAATCCCATGGACAGAGGAGCCTGGCGGGCTACAGTCCATGGGGTTGCAAAGAGTCGGACACGACTGAGCAACTAAACATAGCAAGTAAAGCAAGGAGATGAGGATCAGGCCAACACTATGGTTGCTGAAATCAGAGGCCACTCCCTGTCTCAGTGATTACTAGACTCTAGGATTTCACTGGCCAAGAATAATTTCAGAAGTAAACTAAATGGGAGGAAATAAAGTTACTAACTTTCTTATTTTCCAAAGTAAAAATATTTAGAAAGCAACTATTCTATTACTATCCTCACATGAAAGAAAAATAGAATGGACAATTTCAAAATAAAGCATAATCATTTAGAAAGAATAGATTAGACTAAATAAAAAACTAAGTAATTTTTTTTTTTTTTCTCATTTCTCTGCTGACCTGAAGAAACTTCTCTGTGCATGAACCTCAGTTCACATACTGGGGTAGGAAACCACCCGTGCATTTGACATTCCGGTCCCTTCCCTCCCTTGCTTTATTCTAATAGTTCTAGAACTTCAGCTTTCTCCTAGAAATTCAATCTGAAAGACAAATAAGGAAATGATTATAACACACAACAAGTGCTATAAGCATATGGGGAGCAAGGGGGAATCAAGGAAAGTGCCACAAATTATGCGAAAAAGATTTGTCCAAGAGAAAGAATGGGGAAGATTATTATGGATGCCAATGATTGTATCTGAAAGGCACAGGGACAATCTACGTATCCAAGGCAACCATACTGTGTACCAAAAAAGTAAGTAGTAATTATACTTGGATGTAAAGGTTACTCTTCTTTTAGTTTTCTATTTTCCAAAATTTAACAATGGAGTATGCATTAATTTAATGATCAGAAAATTTTAAAATAATGATTTCAATTTTATAGGTTAGCTTAGGAAGAACAAACAAAAGGCCCATTTCCCCTTAAAAAAGCTGCTGCTGCTGCTAAGTCGCGTCAGTCGTGTCCGACTCTGTGCGACCTCATAGACGGCAGCCCACCAGGCTCCCCCGTCCCTGGGATTCTCCAGGCAAGAGTACTGGAGTGGGTTGCCATTTCCTTCTCCAGGGCATGAAAGTGAAAAGTGAAAGTGGAGTCGCTCAGTCGTGTCCGACTCAGTGACCCCATGGACTGCAGCCCGCCAGGCTCCCCCGTCCCTGGGATTTTCCAGGCAAGAGTACTGGAGTGGGGTGCCATTGCAGTCTGTACTAGAAGAGGCCAGGTTGTAAAAAGGAGATGTTATCAAGCCGCAGGCTCTAGCTAGGACAGATGACACTAGGGAAGAGGACATTCTGTCAGTGTCTTTGTCAGAATCCTAGGCTGGGTATATTGACTACTGTAGGCCTTCTTGTCCATAGATGGTCATTATCAGAAATTCTCAGGTGGTAGGTATGGACAGATCCAATGCTCGAGTCAGACACCAAGGTTAGAATCCTGGCTCTACCACTAACTAGTTGAACGAGTTCCTCGAAGTTTATCCTTAAATACTTGAATTTGTTTTCTCATCTGTGATATGGAAAACTGCCTACCTTTTTGGAATTTTGTACACATCAACTGATATAATGTAAGAAAAGCGCTTAGTACAGTGCCTGACCCTCAGAAAATAAGATACAAGACATATTTGTGTATCAATTGAGAAGCAGATAATTTGTTTGCTCTATTGGTTTAGAAAGGCTTTAAGATCCCACCATTGTTTGCCTCAAAGCTCTAAGCACGTAAAACTTCTTTGTCAGTAGTAATGTAAACCTTTTGAAACTTAAATATATGCCAGTTTTTACCAACTTTCAAATGCGGAAAAGATATTCAGTACTGCTTCTAAAATTAAGCTATCCCTAGAACGTTCTTTCGGAAGATTCCGAAATAACTAAGTGGCTCCACCCCTAGATTTTAGCAACTGACACAAAACTAGGCGGACGTTTCCCATTTCCTCTCATTCTGGCTGACTGCCCTATCCATTCCCAGGGAGAATCGCAGATCTTTGGGTCAGAGAAAGGTTCACCTCTAAGGTAATGGCTTCTTACACAGCCTTTCTTAAAGCTGGAATACAGTCAGCAGAACAGTGTAGTAGGAGTTCCTCAAATGTTCTCAAAAGACTTGTACAGCTTGCAAAATCTCCCTGGGCCACTGAACCAGCCGGGAGCAACGCCACAACTTCCGCACATCTCAGCTTCTTCCACCCAGCTAGGTACGCGCCCAGAAGCCCCGCCCCCGAAAAAGACCAATCAGAGATCGGGAAGTGAGCCGGATGGGGCGGGCCTATCTTGCGCAGTCCTCGAATCACCAACCTCAGACAGCGAGGGCGGAAACGGAAGCCCTGGGTTGGCCTTGGGTTCCGCCTTGGGGGAATGTCCCGAAAGAACAAGCGAAGAAATCCTGAGGCTGGTGGGTTGGCGTTCTCATCTGTTATCTATCCGCGGAGTCCTCAGTGACGCCTGCAGCCGCGGCAGGGAGGGAACGCCACCACCCAGGAAAAGAGCGAGCCGGCCGGCCGCCGCGGGGCAGAAACGAACTGAGTGCAGGGTCTTTACCGGCTGGTCCCGTTCGGCGCCGCTCCCCTCGAGGCCATGCTGCCGGCGGAGCTCTGGGCCATCCCCAGGTGAGAGCGGCGGCTCCGCCGGGGATCCCATCGCGGAAGAACTGGGTCGATGCTTTGTGGGGAAGAAAGAATGTTGCCCGCCCTGCTCCCCGGTAGCCCCGTGAGCGGCCGCGTTTGTGGCAGCAGCAGCAGCAACAGTAAGCACAGCGTGGGCCGAGGAGGCGGTTCAAGCTGCTGGTAGAAGTCGCTCGTCGGCTCTTTTTCCGTAATATGCGAGACGAAAAAACAGCCCAAGAACAGGGCTTCGCGGTACCATCTACTTCGAGCTTTTTTCCCTTCCTACTCGGAGCTGATTTATGCGGAAACATGCCTTGCACCTGTACGTGGAGGAACTGGAGACAGTGGATTCGACCTTTGGCGGTGGTTCTCTACCTGTTGTCCATAGTGGTTGCGGTTCCCCTCTGCGTGTGGGAATTACAGAAACTGGAGGTAAGAGGGTCTCGCACCGTCAGCCCCTACCCTTTCTTCTGCCGTCCTGTGCGTCTAAGGTAGCTTGTTTTTACCCGGATGCTCCAGACTTGCTATCCCGAAAAACACGTCATGTAATGAACCCATAGTAGAACCGATGTCTGGCTTCTGGTTGTTCACGGTTTTTCAGAGCATGCTGCTGGTGGAGGTTGGACTGAGAAAATAAAATATATTACTATAGCAGCTTCGGAGAGCACTGTCATCAATTTCCTGAAAGTAAGATAACTTTATTCCTGAAATCTGATCTGATCTGTTCAAATACTGAACTTAGTTAGATCTACCTTAAGGACCAGGTGTAGAATTTTATTAGCATTTAACTAGCTTCCTGACGGAGAAGGCAATGGCACCCCACTCCAGTACTCTTGCCTGGAAAATCCCGTGGACGGAGGAGCCTGGTAGGCTGCAGTCCGTGGGGTCGCTAGGAGTCGGACACGACTGAGCGACTTCACTTTTACTTTTCACTTTCATGCATTGAAGAAGGAAATGGCAACCCACTCCAGTATTCTTGCCTGGAGAATCCCAGGGACGGGGGAGCCTGGTGGGCTACCGTCTATGGGGTCGCACAGAGTCGGACACGACTGAAGCGACTTAGCAGCAGCAGCAGCAGCAGCAGCAGCAGCAGCAGCAGCAGCAGCTTCCTGAATCGGAGAAGGCAATGGCACCCCACTCCAGTACTCTTGCCTGGAAAATCCCATGGATGGAGGAGCCTGATAGGCTGCAGTCCATGGGGTCGCGAAGAGTCGGACACGACTTAGCGACTTCACTTTCACTTTTCACTTTCATGCATTGGAGAAGGAAATGGCAACCCACTCCAGTGTTCTTGCCTGGAGAATCCCAGGGACGGGGGAGCCTGGTGGGCTGCCGTCTGTGGGGTCGCACAGAGTCGGACACGACTGAAGCGACTTAGCAGCAGCAGTAGCAGCTTCCTGAATTAAAGGATTGAGTTGGTTCGACTTTGTTCTTTGTTTTTACTGTGAAATTGAACTCTTAGCAAACAAAGTTTTCAGGAAAAATGCCTTGTATGTTTTTTGATGTCATATTCTTATTATGACATCAGTAAACTACTGTAAGCTGCAAGACCCCAAGGTAAATACTTAACTAAGCACTTTGTAAAAAAGTTGAAATGAACTTTTAAGTTTGAAGTTAATAAAACCCAAGGGACTATTTTTACTTAGAAACAACTGTTTCACAGGAGTTATGACAAGACCATGGCAGTTTGGGCCCTTTTGTGTGGAAATATTTTTATATTAACAAATTGTATTTAATATATGTTTGTTTTCTGTATGCTCACTCAATTTTTTTTTTTCGCTTTCCCGTACTAGCATAGTCCATATAGTTATTTTTAATGTTACTAGACTGTTACACTACATTAAGTACTTCTCATTCTTTAGAAATTTTCCATAATTTGTCTACCAAACTTCACGTATAGACACCTTAATACTAATAGAGATTTCTTACTTCTAAGCATTTCTCTAGAGTATTTCTTACTCTGAAATATAGGAACTATTTTAAAGATTAATTATATGTATCATAACCTAATTTAAGACTTCTCTTAGTTGTTGGTGTCAGTGACAAATAGTAGTCAATCTAAAAAAGAAATGGAAAGTTTTATTCAAGACAAACTGAGCATTATAGCCTGGGAGATAGCCTCTCAGAGAGCTCTGTGCACTGTTCTGAAGAGATACAGGGGAAGCCAGTATATATGTGATTCTGGCTAAGGAGGCAGATGCAGTCAAGTACTCAGTAGAAGATCGCTAGTCACAAGGAACAGGCGTGAATTTAGTGAGTTTCTAAGTATGGAAAGATGCAAGAATCCAGGTTCATTAAAAATTTCTCCTGAAAATATCTGACTGTCTGAAGGCCAGTTTTGCCAATTTTCCCAGAGTCTACCCCCTCCCCCCCGCCCCCCCCCACCCCCAATTCCTTCCAGGGTGTCTTGTACATCAGCACCCACAGAGGCTAGTGACTTGATTCTCAAAGAACTGGATGGGCAGTATTTGTTATTTTACAATCCTTTCCCTTTCACTCTTAATTTAGACCAAAGTTTGGGAGGCATTTTGTGACCAGTTTGTCCCGTGGAACTGGGAATGCTTGTTCTCAGGTCAAATGAGGATTTTCAAGTTAAGCCATTCAGTGTACTATTACTGAACTAAGCCCTGTCAACAGTAACCAAAAGCCTCTGGGCCTGTCTTATGTTCCTGTCCAGGAAATGGTCCCTCTTGTTGCTTCTTCCCACAAAGAAAAAGTTCTGCTGTTACAGTCATGGATCTTATATAACTATATATTGGGTCAGTCATTTCAAGTGGCCTAATCATTAGTTTTATCTGAGATTCAGACACACATTTGGTAGTGCCAGAACCAATAACCATAAACAGGCATGAATGCAGGTCATATAGTTAGTAACATTACTAAGGTTATAAGTAAGTATTTAAGTTTGAACTTCCTTACGGCCCAACATCTCCCGAGGTCTGACCACTCTTGAGCTCCAGTCACCATCTTTAGAAGGAGTGATACGTTGGCATTGCACATAAAGCTCAGCAATGGACATGAACTTGGGCAAACTTCAGGAGATGGTGAGGGACAGGGAGGCCTGGTGTGCTGCAGCCCATGGGGTCACGAAGTCAGACACGACTTGGTGACTGAACAACAACTACAGTAAAGCTCACCAGAGATGTCTGCACTTACAAGTCAAGTGGTGGGTCATCATGACCCCTTTCAGAATTGAGAATGGAATGCTATCTTCTAAGTAGATGCCAGAAGGAGAAAAAGTGGTCTTTATGTTTGAGCAAGTACTTCTGCCATTGGAGAGGTCTGGCTAACAGTTCAGATGCACAGGGCACCCCAGAGGGGCGGGAGGATGCCAAAAGGCAGAGAAAAAGTTCTATGTGAAAATTTTTCTTGTTTTGCTTTAAAATGTAAATTTTTATTTCATCATTGATGTAAACTCTACTTTTTCTGTACCAGCTTTTAAGGAATATTTTAATCTGCAATCTTCACTGCTAACACCCTGAGCCAAATTCTCATCATGTATTGCCTGGACTTTTCTGAACACACCAGCCAAAGTATCTAGATAAAACATAAGTCACGTGATGTGTGTCCTCGTAAAGTTTTCCAGTCACTGCTAGTCCTGGATTAAAAGCCAATATATCCCTGACTGTGGCATCAAGCCCTAACATGATCTGAACCCACCCCCACCCCATCTCACTCTGACTTTCTCTCCTTAGTTCCTGAACCTCCTCCACACTTGCTTTGCTCAAACGTGTAGGGCGTGCTCCCTCCTTAGGGCCTTTGCATGTCATAATGTGCCTTTCCCTAGACGGTATTTTCACCCCTTTGTGTCAGGTTTTTATTTCCGTGTCACTCAGCTCCCCTGTTTAAAAATGACAAGCTTCTTTTCCTCACCTCTTCATATCCTCTTCCCTTCTTTATATTTCTTAGGACTCACCAGCATCGAACACAGTTTATATTTTACTTGTTTTCTTCTTTTGCCCAAATGTCTGATACTTAATAAATGATTGTTTGAATCCCAGTGATACTGTATTCTGTATGGTTAGAGAGAGAAACATGGCACCTACTTTCATGGAACTTAGTGATAGAGAAAAACACAACCAACAAAAACAAATCAATAAATTATGTAAAATGCTATGAGGAAATTAAAAAGATCTAAAAGGTGAACAACCAGGGCAACGTTGTTACACATCTTCCAAAAGCAACTCTAAAGCCTGTGGAAAATTAATTGGAAGTGGAAAGAAGTTAGAAGGCTCTTCAAGGTGGTTCAGAGGTAGTGGGTCCCAGGCTATGATGACTTATGGCCCAAGTCAGGATAGCAGAAATCGAGATGGAAAAGGGAATTTTAAGCATCATGGAAATTGAAGAAACAGAGCTTGACAGGGGATATGATTGGGGAAGAGAGGCAATGAGAGAAAGGGGGACGTCAAGAACCACTCTGAGGTTTCAGGCTTGAACAATAAGGTAAGTGGTGATGCCAGTTCCCAAGATGGAAACCCGATGGACACTCAGATTTGAGAGCACTTGAGTTCTGCTTGGGACACATAGTTCAAGGTATGTGAGAGACATTCACATGGGCTCTTCAGATATGCATGTGCTAGGTTGCTTCGGTCATGTTTGACTCTGTGCGACCCCATGGGCTGCAGCCTGCCAGTCTCCTCTGTCCATGGGGGTTTAATTCATCCAGGCAAGAATACTGGAGTGGGTTGCCACTTCCTTCTCAGGGGATCTTCCCAACCCAGAGATTGAACCCGGGTCTCTTGCATTGCAGGCAGATTCTTGACCGACTGAGCTATGAGGGAAACCCCGGAGGCATCGGGGCAAAAGCTAAAAATGTATGTGGAGTGAAGAAGTGGTATCAGATGTATATGAAGACAGGTTTTTGTTCATTTTGTTTTGAGTATTTTTTTACTCGGGAATGAATGGCACAGTAGATAGAAAGGAGTGTGGATTAAGGGAGGGCCTCCCTGCCACTGTGTTTTGTTGTTAAGGTGTTAGAGACACTAACTACAGCATGTCCCTAAGATAAGGTGTAATTTTCTTTAATGATCTTTAAAGCCTTGAAACCGGAATCATCCCCATTTTACAGATGTGAAAAGTGAGACTAATAAGTGGCTAAAGTGACACTGTGCTAAGTACTTAGTAATCAATCATTCTCATTATTTACTGGATGAGTTTATGTCTTTAAAATGCTTAGCACTGTCCCCAGCACATAGTAGGTGCCCAGGAAGCCCCTAATTACCACTGTTGTTTTTAAAATATCACTGTTGTTGCAGTGGGGCAGCAGTTCTGTTTACGTGTGATAGCATTTTCATTAGGATTAGGTTCACAACTGAGCACGTAAAACAATGTTACATGCATCTGATTAAGCACTGGAAAAAGTAGTTGACATGTTTAGAGCCAGTATTGTATGAAAAAAAATACTTATCTTTTAAACACTACAGTCACAACGCTCACCCTGTGAGGAGTCAGTGGGAACTGAGGTTGTAGAAAGCTGGAGGTTCGGCTAGCCCGTCCCATGCCCGTGAGGAACATGCTCAGGACTGGAGTGGCCAGGTGACCATCTGTGCCACCATCTGTCTCCGTCTCACTGGGCTGAGCGTGTATTTACACATACAGAGGCCGTGTAAGCGACACGCACCCGTGAGGTCGCACCGCCCTGCTAGTCCTGTGTCCCACGTAGCCGCTCTCGGGAAGTGCTCCCTGCTTCTCCCTCAGGAGAAGAGCCCAGAAAGCACTCTCCTGTTTCTCTCTGCTCTCTGAGCGACAGCTGACTCACTTCTGGATGCTGGTCTTGAATGGTTTTTTCTTTCCTCTCTGCTTTCTTCAAGTTACCTGAGAAAAAAAAAAATCTACACTACTTGTCTCCTTTTTTGTGAGCCCAAAAGTGGCTGATAAGTTGAATATTAATCACATCCTTCTGTCAGTGTGTCTCAAGTGTGAATAATTTAGAGAGAAATGTAAATTAAAATAAGTGTAACAAGCATATTAATAATTTGTGCAGATAGCTAGAGTATCCTATTTTATAATGTTACTTTAGTAGAACATATTATATAATTTTATTATATTTTATTATAATGTTACCTAAACATGTA
The DNA here is from genome assembly GCF_054371585.1 of Giraffa tippelskirchi. Classification (NCBI taxonomy): domain Eukaryota; kingdom Metazoa; phylum Chordata; class Mammalia; order Artiodactyla; family Giraffidae; genus Giraffa; species Giraffa tippelskirchi. The sequence goes on from NC_137285.1 coordinate 57,269,518, forward strand.
CACACATACTATAGGTTCAATTTTTTATGCATACAGCTTTTTAAATAGCTCAAAAAGCAAAACACTTCTAAGACCAGTGATTCAAATTAGTAGCATTAATGTGGACGGATGATGCTTTTCTAAACCGGAATCACCACTTGCAATGTAAAACTGGTACTAACTCTCCTCTACAAGGTTTCTAACATTTGGAAGCACCATACTGAAATGAGCCAATTCTCCAGTCACTTGTTTTATGATCATTTGAAAAAGAACTTTCTTCCTTGCAGCATACTGAGGATGCTTGGCTTTCTTTAGTCGTGAGCATGTCAGTTTTCTCTCAAGTCTGCTACCAAGTTCTACCTTTTAGCACTAAAGCAGTCATAAAAACAAATGTAGGCTTTAAAAGGACTTGGCAGTACTGTTCTTAATGATCACCTTATAGTAAAGAAGATCTAGGGTATGTTACTATTATTGCCATCATTAAAATGAGTTGTTGTTTAATTGCTAAGTCATATCCAATTCTTTTGCGACCCCATGGACCGTAGCTCTCCAGACTTCTCTGTCCATGGGATTTCTCAGGCAAGAATACTGGAGTGAGCTGCCATTTGCTTCTCCAGGGTGTCTTCTTGACTCAGGGATCGAACACAAGTCTCCGGCATTGGCAGGCGGATTCTTTACCACTGAGCCACCAGGGAAGCCCAGTACTGAATTTTAAATGAAATTGAGCCAAGCAAAAATCTCTGGAAAATTATTGCTCAGACATTCTTTTTAGACTCTTTACCTCTGCATATTCACTTATGACTTACTGCTGTAATTAATTTCCAGCGTTCAGCAAGACTTTCTAATCTGCTTTTCAAGTTTTCCATGCAGTTGAATGTAGAAATTCATTGTTATAAAAATACATTTGTTCTGTATACTTTTGTTTTCTACTTCTGTAATCTTTGACTCCTGATGAAAAAAAAATCTTGTTCAGAACAGCAAAAGATAGAAGTTATGGACTTCAGTTCTGTTTCCATTAACTGCTCAAACTCCTCAAGTACTAAAAATAAATTCCTAGCTTTTTTGCTTTAAAAAGCTAACATTTGCTTTTTTTTTTTTTTTTTTTTTAATTAAAAGGATTCACATTCAGGAGTACAAGGAATAAAATTTATTCTTCAGGGCTCCTCAGATAGAACAGAGGTTGAAATAAATTTTTTTTACCAGAAAATGAGTGGATTACTTTAGCTCTGCCTTAGGATGAAGCAATTCAAATTATTATTTTTAGAAATTGAGCTTTTTAAAGGAAAAAATGTTGATCAGATATTGACCTTAAAAAGAAATTAGATCTTTTGAAAATGTCTTGTCCTGAGTTGATAATATTGTGTATAAGATACATGCGTGTGTGCTCAGTCATGTCCAACTCTTTGAGACCCCATGGACTGTAGCCTGCCAGGCTCCTCTGTCCATGGAATTTTCCAAGCAAGAATGGTTGCCATTTCCTCCTCCAGGGGATTCTCCCTATCCAGGCATCAAACCTGCACATCATGCATCTCCTGTATTGGTAGGCAGATTGTTTACCACTGAGCCACCTGGGAAGGCCTGTGTGCTCTTATAGGGGCAATCTGTATTAGCACGGGTCCTCTGGACAGGCCCCTTGGACACTGGCCGTGCTTATTAGCCAATGGGAGGATTAAAAGACATGATACGTGTAAAGAACTTAGCAAAGTTATCAGGCAAACAGCACTCAATAAGTGTTCTATTCATATTTTGAGTAACAGTAAAATTTGCAGAAAACTTGGGTAAATTTTATCCCAACATAAAAGCAGAGGAATAAACCAAAAGATTTTTAGATTTGACTTACAGAAAATTCTAAAATTTCTGTACATCCTTAATCACAAAAATCAAATATAAAAGGCCAATAACAATCTGAGGGAAATGACATGGGATTAATATGCATAAATGTATACAGTGCTGTAACTAAAGACCATATGAGGGAAAATCCACCCCCTCCTTCCATAAAAGCACAAATAGGCTGCTATTGAAGAAGAAATGAAAATAGCCACTAGTTATTTGGAAAATACTGAGCTTCAGTAATAAATAAATTAAAATTTAAAAAAATACAAAAATCATATTTACCTCTTTAGTTTTAATATCAGAGAATTTATACTAATATATTCTTTGCTTCTTAAGGTTGGAATACACACTAAGGCTTGGTTTATTGCTGGAATCTTTTTGCTGTTGACTATACCTATCTCGCTTTGGGTGATACTGCAACATTTAGTGCATTATACACAACCTGAACTACAGAAACCCATAATAAGGTAAGTCTTTATATGTTGATTCTACTAGTGTTGTGTTGGCTTATCTCATAAATATCATGTAAAATGCTTTAAATTTATGTTTTTTGCTTTCTAAATAGGATTCTTTGGATGGTACCCATATACAGTTTGGATAGTGTAAGTATGCTTCATTTTAACTCATTAACTAAAAACTTGTTTTATGATACTAACTATAATTAAGGTAATAAAAGTAATGTAACTTGGCAGTAAGGAGTTAGGTTAGTAAGTGTTTTTAATGTTAATAAAGAAGATAAAGCAAAACCGTAGAAAAGGCTGATGTTTTAAAATTTCAAATGAGTTCTTAGTCCTCTAAAGATTGTAATACTTAGAATTACCTTATCATCCTTTTTATTTATTATAATATTTATTTGGACCAAAGCAGAAATCTTCCCCAGTGGATCCTGGTATATGTAATTGTTACAAATAACTGCTTTAATTTGATTAAATATAAAGAAAATGTCTTTAACATCATTTTCTGTGATCATGTCAAGAAGTTTTGGATTATATTAATATTGAAGAACTCAAGTACATAATATAACTTTTCATATTCATTGTTTACTCCCCAGCACAGATGTTTTTGTTTACCAATATGCAAGATGTTTATTGCTTTTAAAAATTCATTTCACAGATTGCCTGGTATCCCTCCTAACGATAAAATTTAGCAAGTTTGTTATAAGTATGTGACAAGACAACTCAAATTTTAAAATAGGCCTTATTGCGAGTGCCATGAATTGCAGTGGTAATTCCTTCTATTATAGTCACAACTGTTTTTAACATCTATGCTTCTTCATAGTGGATAGCTTTGAAATATCCCAGCATTGCAATATATGTGGATACCTGCAGAGAATGTTATGAAGCTTATGTCATTTACAACTTCATGGGATTCCTTACCAATTATCTAACTAACCGCTATCCAAATCTGGTATTAATCATTGAAGCCAAAGATCAGCAGAAACATTTCCCTCCTTTGTGTTGCTGTCCACCATGGACTATGGGAGAGTAAGTATGTTTGGTTTTAATTCTTTAAGTTTGGTTTTACTTAAACAGATATAAGTATCATTTCTCTGTAGTATGTTAAGTGCTATATGCAGGACAAAAAGTATAAGACAGAGTCCCTACCCTCATGTAGTTCATAGTCAAGTTTGAAGACTTAAAAAACATATTTTTATAATCCACACATATGAGTTAGTTTCTTTTACATTATTTACCCTAAATAGAAAACTGACAAAGTTGTGGGGGAAAAAAACCTTAGAAATTATTTAATCAACATTCTTTTATGATTGGAAACCAGAGTCTGCAGAGATCAACTTCCTCAAATCACATAGCAAGTTAATGGCAAAATCGGGTCTAAGACTCAAGGAGAAGATAGTCTAGGTGGGGAAACGATGTTGAACATGAAATAAGACCAACAAATAGCAGTGTTTATTCTAGTTATATGTAAGTTAGTTGGCCTTATTATTCATTCATGTAGGACAGAAAGGAAATAAAGCCTGCAAAGTTAAGTTGAACCTAAGATTTCATTTACTCTATGAATGAACCACTGGATGTTTTTCAGCAGGAAACATTTGAAGACTTGGCATTTTAGAAAGATTAATTTTAAAATACTATACAAGATTCATTAGGAGGAGAAGAGTTCAGAAGGGGAAATAAATTGTTACTATAATGGTTCGTTTGTGAGATAAGCTGAAAAAGAGGGGTGTGGAATTGAAATAGAAAGGAAAGATAATAAGAGAATCCAATGGAGAATCAACAAGACATGATTGCTGATAGATGGGGATATGGGTGGAATGACTTGGAGGAGTCAGTGTAGATGTACGACCTAGGGTTAGTTACATTGCCTTCCATGGAATACAGAACCACTTCGACAACATCAGCACCAAATGTGTCTCTCCTTAACACCCTTGGAATGACAGGGAGCTGCCTGGCTATTTGAAATAATAAACTCCTAAGGTGTTTATTTGACAATTATGTATTGAACACCTAGTATGTGCCAGTATATAGATATATCATAATACATATAACAGATGTAGAACTCATGGAACTTACAGCTTGGTTAGGAATTAAATGAAGACACAAATATATAGTTAGTTACTTCAGGAAACACTATGAAGGAAACAAAACAGGAGCCTATGAAAGAAGATAGTGAGACTAACGGTTGAGGGTGGAAGGATATTGTACTCAATTCCAAATACAATAAGAACAAACAGGGATTTATAACCAAAGAGATTGGGGTGGTCACTGGATGGAAAATTACTAAGAGGAGACATCAGGGTAGGGGAATTCTCTCTAAACCGCCCTAAAAAGAAGGTTACTTAAGGCAGACCAAAAAGACATCAAGAGTGAGGGATGAGGAGCTGGATTCAATATCAAGGGTAATCAGATATTGGGGGGTAGGGTGAGATGATGGAGGGGCGGTGGTAATAGGTGTCTTAGCAGGATTTTTTGCTGAGACTGATTTCCCAGGCCAAGGACAGGGCCTAGCTGATGCCTAGTTGAAAAGAAGGCTAAGAGGAGCCCTGTCTAAAGTTTGGTCCAAGAGAGAGATTGTCAAGTGAGAAGCCATTATAGGATGTTAAGCAGAGGGCTGATATCCAAGTTTCATTTTCAGAAATTACTGTACTCTTTGTATACTGAACTGGAAGTGGGCATAGATGCAAGAGACTGCAGTGGTCTGGTAAATATGATGATGACAATGGGGGAGGTGGCAGTGGCAGCTTGGCCTTGATCAGGACTCCTCTAGTAACACAGAACCTGAGATGCGGTCCTAGCTGCCTCTTCAGGCTGGCTTGTCCCAGTTAGTAGGTGGTCAGCTAAAACCCAGAACCTTTTTCAAGTGATGCTATAGGCCAGAATTTCCCTTCTCTGTGGTTGTGCAATTTATTTGTTCCTAACTCCACAAGCAATTACATTTATTCTTATTTACATTTTTCTAAGCATCACTTTTATTCAGGGATAATTTTACATCAGAATTTTAATTTTTATATTTAATCACATTTTCTCTTTTTAAAAAACTATATTAAAAGTTCTTGAGACTCTTGAGCTCTGGCAGCTACTACCTGAATGATATCAGCAGTGCATCCATAACTATAAACCAGGTTTTCTTTCCTTTGAAGACTTTAAACATTACCAAAGCCATGCAGTTTGGGGATGTGGTTTTAGTAACATTAAACTTCTCATTCTGTTGTATATAAATACAGTTCAGGTTACCAGTCTCCTCCTGTTGGATAACTGCTGTTATATGTCTGATCATGGAGCAGCCTGTTGCTGTTGAGGATAATTCAGTTTGATGCTTTGGTTTTAAGCATCAAACTGAATTTAAGATGCAAGTGCCGTGGCAGGTTTCCAGTCTTTAGATGTAAAACTGCCTCTGCTTTTTTGACAATGATTTATGTGACATATGCAGTGAGCACAGGAGTTTTCTTTTAATGGATGTTAGATTTTATGTATGTGAGTTTATGAGAGGAGGGGAACGTTTTACCTAGTGATTTAATATGGTTAGGAAACAAATGTTTTCATGAAACAGTACTAACTCTTTCTGTGTATTCCCTTCTACCCTCTTGTTTTTAAAATTGGGTCATAGCCCACCATGTTGAATTTGCCACACTTTGAAAAAATTTGCTGTAGGGTGTATACCTTGGAGTGGATATGCTGTGTCTTTGGCTTTTGTGTGACTGTGATAAATTATTTGCTGAAGTGACAGTACCAAATTACTCTCCCGTTACCAGTAGAAAAGATTTTAGAATTACCCGCACTTCTTTGTCTGTCAGAAGGTCGTAAAGGTTTTTACTGATGAGTAGTGAGGTTAACAGAGAAGGCAACGGCACCCCACTCCAGTACTCTTGCCTGGAAACTTCCATGGATGGAGGAGCCTGGTAGGCTGTAGTCCATGGGGTCGCTAAGAGTCGGACACGACTGAGCGACTTCACTTTCACTTTTCATTTTCATGCTTTGGAGAAGGAAATGGCAACCCACTCCAGTGTTCTTGCCTGGAGAATCCCAGGGACGGCAGAGCCTGGTGGGCTGCCGTCTATGGCGTCGCACAGAGTCGGACATGACTGAAGCGACTTAGCAGCAGCAGCAGCAAGGTTAAACAAGTTTTCATATGTTTATCAGCCATTTGTGTTTTCCTTCTGAAGAGGAAAATGTTCCTCATTTTTTAATGGGTTGTCTATCTGTAGGGGATCTTTATACATTAAGATACTAATTCTTTATTTAATGCATGTTAAAAATACCTTTTTCTAGTTTTTGGCACGTTTTGGCACTTTATTGTGAATGTTTATATTGTTGAATATATAAGTTTTATTTTAAGTACTTTTTGTCTGGTTCAAAAAATTCTTCCTGACCCCAGGATTATAAAAATAACTCTCCTGTGCTTTTCTTCTAAACATTTTACTTTTCCATTAAGACTTATAAACATATATTGATTTCTTTTTCATATGTTATATGAGGCAGGAATGCAATTTCACTTTATTCGATTGACTTGCTATCCTAGCACCATTCTCTCCTGCCTCACTGGTCTATGTTGCCATCTCTGTCATATAAGGGTTCCATATATGTGGGTCTATTTGTGATCTTCGTTTTTTCTGTTTTATTAACTTTTCTATCCCTGGACCATTTCCATACATTGACTACTATATTTTATTAATAAGTCTTAAATGGGCTGTTCTTAACTTGGTGCTCTTATGTATAAGTTTCTGATTCAGCTTGTCAGGTTACTTGAAAAACCCTATTGGGACTTTTTGATTGGAATTGAATTCAGTCTTCAGTTTATTGACATCTTTATGGTTATTTGAATCTTCTTATCTATGAAAATGGTCTACTTTCTGCTTATTTAGCTCTTCATTTATATTTCAGTATAGTTTTCTCATAAAAGTCTTATACATCTTTTCTGACTTTATAATGTCTTATATTTTATTGCTATTATAAATGACATCTTTTTTAAAAATTAGTTTAATTACTACCAGTGTATAGAAAGGCAATTGGTTTTTGCACATGGAGCCTATATCCAAAAATCTTGTTAATTTTTCTTATTCTGTGGATCTTAAGTTCTCTGTGTAATCAGTCACCTTCAGAAGGATTTGTTTCTAGTTTTTATACATGTTTCTCTTCTTACTGTGCTGAGTACCTATAGACTGTCTTGTATCATTCCTGGTTTTAAAGGGAATTCTTATAAAATCTCACATTTGAATATAATGTTTCTAAAGATGTTTTGTAGTCATCCTTTATTAGCTTAAACTCTTTTTTTCCCCCTAGTTAAGAGTTTTTAATCATACCTAAGTATTGAATATCATCAAATGCTTTTTCTATGCCTGTTGAGATGATCATAGTTTTTTGCTTTTAACCTGTTAATATAGTGAATTAGATTAATGACTTTTCTAACATAATCTACTTGCATTTGAAGGACAAATTTTAAGTGGTTATGGTGTATCGTCAACTTTTCTACATTATAAGTTTTGGATCGCTAATGTTTTGCTTAGACTATTTACATCTTTGTTCATGAACAAAATGAAGTTATGATTTCCCTTTCTTATACTGTCACTGTCTTCATGTCCAAGTTTTACTGCCTACATAAGAGTTACTGCTTTTTTACTTATATATTACAGGAAGAGATTGTGTACTATACCTTGAAAGATTTGCCCTGGACTTTTCTTTCTGGGAGGACAAGTATAGAACTATTTAGGTGTCCTGTTATTTCTAGAACAAAAATTTTCTTAACTACAGCGTTTAGAAATTAGGCAGACTAAATGAAGTTTTTAAATGTACGGACATATGTTTGAACGTAGACTTCATTTTAAAACAAATGAACATGATCTTGGTTCATGTCCAAGGCAAGCCATTCAATATAATAGTAATTAAAGTCTATGCCCCTACCACCGATTCCGAAGAAGCTGAAGTTGATCAGTTCTATGAAGACCTAGACCTCCTAGAACTAACACCAAAAATAAGATATTCTACTCATGGTTGGGGATTGGAATGCAGAAGTAGGAAGTCAAGAGATACCTGGAGTAAGAGGCAAGTTTGGCCTTGGAGAACAAAATGAAGCAGGGCAAAGGCTAACTGAATTCTGCCAAGGGAATGTACTGGTCATAGCAAGCACTCTTTTTCAACAACACAAGAGATGATTTACATAAAGACATCACCAAATGGTCAATACAGCAGTCAAACTGATGACATTGTTTGTAGCCGAAGATGGAGAAGCTGTATACAGTCAGCAAAAACAAGACTTGGAGCTGACTGCAGTTCAGATCATCAGCTTCTCATAGCAACATTCAGGCTTAAACTAAAGAAAGTGGGGGAAACCACTAGGCCAACCAGATACGACTTAAATCCCCTATGAATATGTAGTAGAGGTTATGAATAGATTCAAGAGATTAGGTCTAATAAACAGTGTGCCTGAGAAACTATGGTCGGAGGTCTGTAATATTGTACAAGAGGCAGTGAACAAAACCATCCCAAAGAAAAAGAAAAGCAAGAAGGCAAAGTGCTTATCTGAGGAGGCCTTACAAATAGCTAAAGAAGAAAGCGAAAAGCAAGGGAGAAAGGGAAAGGTACATCCAGCTAAATACAGAGTGCCAAAGAACAGCATAGACAAGAAGCCCTTCTTCAATGAACAGTTCATAAAACTAGAAAACAACAGAAGGGGAAAGACTAGAGATCTCTTCAGGAAAATTGGAGATATCAAGGGAACATTTTGCCCAAAGATGAGCACAATAAAGGCCAAAAATGGTAGAGACCTAGTAGATGCTGAAGAGATCAAGAAGAACTGGAAGGAATACACTTAAGAACTGTACAAAAAAATCTTAATGTACTGGATTAATAGGATGGTGTGGTCGGTCACCCAGAACCAGACATTCTGGAGAGTGAAATCAAGTATGCAAAAGGAAACACTGCTTTTAATAAAGCAAATGGATGCTGTGGAATTCTGATAGAACTGTTCAAACCCCTAAAGTATGATGCCATCAAGGTGTTGCATTCAATATGTCAGCAAATCTGGAAGACCCAGCAGTGGTCACAGGACTAGAAAAGGTCAGTCCTCATCCCAACTCCTAGGAAGAGTAGTACTAAAGAATGTTCTAAACATCAGACAGCTTTACTCATTTCCCATGCTGGTCAGGGCTTCCCTGGTGGCTCAGCAGTGCAGGAGACCTGGGTTTGATCCCTGGGTAGGGAAGATCCCCTGGAGGAGGGCATGGCAACCTACTGTAGTACTCTTGGCTAGAAAATCCCATGGACAGAGGAGCCTGGCAGGCTGTGGTCTATAGGGTTGCACAGAGTCAGACATGACTGAAGCGACTAAGAAGCAGCAGCCCATGTTAGTAAGGTCATGCTTAAAATCTTGCATGCTATGCATTATGCGAACCAAGAATTGCCAGATGTCCAAGCTGGGTTTAGAAAAGGAAAAGGAACCAGAGGTCAAATTGCCAGCATTCACTGGATCATAGAGAAAGCTAGGGAATTTCAGAAAAACATCTACCTCTGTTTCATCGACTGTGCTAAAGCCTTTGACTGTGTGGATCATAATAAACTGTGGAAAGCCCTTAAAAGAGATGAGAATACCAGAACATCTTACCTGTCTTCTGAGAAACCTGTATGCAGGTCAAGAAGCAACAGTTAGAACCCTGTATGGAACAACTGATAGGTTCAAGATTGAAAAGGGAGTATGAGAGGGTTGTCTGCTGTCACCCTGTTTGTTTAACCTGTATGCTGAGCACATCATGAGAAATGCTGGGTTGGATGTGTTACAAGCTAGAATTAAGATAGGCAGGAGCAACATCAACAACCTCAGATATGTGGATGATACCACTCTAAAGGCTGAAAGCAAAAGGGAACTAAAGAGCCTCTTGATGAGGATGAGGGAAGAGAGTGAAAAAGCCAGATTAAAAACTAAATATTAAAAAAACTAAGATCATGGCATCCAGTCGCATCACTTCATGGCAAAAAGAAGGGAAAAAGGTCGAAGTAGTGACAGGTTTCCTCTCCTTGGGCTCTGAAATCACTGCAGATGGTGACTGCAGTCATGAAATCAGAAGACGATTGCTTCTTGGCAGGAAAACTGACAAACCTCGACAATGTGTTGAAAAGCAGAGACATTACTCTGCTGACCAAGGTCTGTATAGTCTTGGCTATGGTCTTCTCAGTGGTCGTGTACAATTGTGAGAGCTGGACTGTAAAGAAGGCAGAATGCCAAAGAGTTCATGCCTTTGAACTGTGGTGCTGGAGAAGACTCCTGAAAGTCCCTTGGACAGCAAGGAGATCAGTCAGTCTTAAATCAACCCTGAATACTCATTGGAAGGACTGATGCAGAAGCTGAAACTCCAATACTTTGGCCACCTGATACGAAGAACTGACTCATTGGAAAAGAACCTGATGCTGGCAATGATTGAGGGCAGAAGGAGAATAGAGTGTCAGAGGATGAGATGGCTGGATGGCATCACCACTGTAATGAACATGAACTTGGGCAAACTTTGGGAGATGGTGAGGGACAGGGAGGCCTGGCATGCTGCAGTCCATGGGGTCACAAAGAGTTGTACACAACTGGGCGACTGAACAACAACATATACCATAAATGAAATGACAACCAGAAGAAGTCGATTTAAAATCTTATTGCCCCGTGAATCGGTTTTCATATTTAACATTTCTTTCATCCAGTTTAAGGTTTTTAAATTGCCATTTGGATTTCCTCTTTATGCAAGTTACTTTGAAGTATATTTTAAAATTTCCAAATATAAAGATTTTTAAATTTTTTTTCATCTTACATATTTGCGTTGTAGTCAGAGAATGTACTATGAGACAGTCTTCAAACGTGGTTAAGATTCATTTCATGCCCACTAGTACATGATCAGTTTTTGTAATGGGTCTCTGTATGCGTCTAGAGAATGTATATGCTGTACTAATGAGTGGCTCTTATATATTTATGTGCATGAGGTCAATCTTATTGTATTATTCAGTTTGTCTGCATTTGTGTGGATTTTAGCTACTTGTTCTGTCAGGTAGTGAAAGAGATGTTGAAATTCTGTCACTGATAATTTGTCAGTTTTTTGTGTACTTTTGTCAGTTTTTGCTTTATATTTAGATGCTGTTTCTGTTCAGGAGGGCTCGCACAATGGCACGGTGGTAAAGAATCCACCTGCAATGCAGGAGACACAGGACATGTGGGTTCAGTCCCTGGGTTGGGAAGATCCCCTGGAGGAGGAAATGGCATACCACTCTAATATTCTTGCCTGGAGAATCCCATCGACAGAGGAGCCTGGCAGGCTACAGTCCATGGGGTTGCAAAGAGTTGGACGTGACAGGATGCATGCAAGTTACCTGTTCTGGACCTTTTTTTTTTTTTGGGTCTTAAAGTTATTTTGATATTAACAGATATCCTTTGTTTAGTATCTGCCTGGCTTAACTTCCTCTGCCTTTTATTTTCAGGAAAAGATAGAGAAAATTAGGTGTACAACTTTGAGCATTTATAGATGTATTACTTTTCTGTAGGTGGCCCTACATGGCATGACTCATAGTTTCATTGAGTTAGACAAGGTTATGGTCCATGTGATCAGTTTGATTAGTTTTCTGTGATTGTGGTTTTCAGTCTGTCTACCCTCTGAAGCTATTTCAAACCCTGAAAGAAGATGCTGTGAAAGTGCTGCACTCGATATGCCAGCAAATTTGGAAAACTCAGCAGTGGCCACAGGACTGGAAAAGGTCAGTTTTAGTTCCAATCCGAGAGAAAAGCAATGCCAAAGAATGCTCAAACTACCGCACAATTGCTCTCATCTCACATGCTAGTAAAGTAATGCTCAAATTCTCCAAGCCAGACTTCGGCAATACGTGAACCATGAACTTCCAGATGTTCAAGCTGGTTTTAGAAAAGGCAGAGGAACCAGAGATCAAATTGCCAATATCCGCTGGATCATCGAAAAAGCAAGAGAGTTCCAGAAAAACATCTATTTCTGCTTTATTGACTATGCCAAAGCCTTTGACCGTGTGGATCACAACAAACTGTGGAAAATTCTTCAAGAGATGGGAATACTAGACCATCTGACCTGTCTCTTGAGAAACCTGTATGCAGGTCAGGAAGCAACAGTTAGAACTGGACATGGAACAACAGACTGGTTCCAAACAGGAAAAGAAATATGTCAAGGCTGTATATTGTCACCCTGCTTATCTAACTTATATGCAGAGTACATCATAAGAAATGCTGGGCTGGAAGAAACACAAGCTGGAATCAAGATTGCCGGGGGGAGAAATATCAATAACCTCAGATATGCAGATGACACCACCCTTACGGCAGAAAGTGAAGAAGCACTAAACAGCCTCTTGATGAAAGTGAAAGAGGAGAGTGAAAAAGTTGGCTTAAAGCTCAACATTCAGAAAACTAAGATCATGGCATCTGGTCCCATCACTTCATGGAAAATAGATGGGGAAACTGGAAATAGTGTCAGACTTTATTTTTTTGGGCTCCAAAATCACTGCAGATGGTGATTGCAGCCATGAAATTAAAAGACGCTTACTCCTTGGAAGGAAGGTTATGGCCAACCTAGATAGCATATTTAAAAGCAGAGACATTACTTTGCCAACAAAAGTCCGTCTAGTCAAGGCTATGGTTTTTCCAGTGGTCATGTATGGATTGGAGTTGGACGGTGAAGAAAGCTGAGCACCACAGAATTGATGCTTTTGAACTGTGGTGTTGGAGAAGACTCTTGAGAGTCCCTTGGACTGCAAGGAGATCCAATCAATCCATCCTAAAGGAGATCAATCCTGGGTGTTCATTGGAAGGGCTGATGTTCAAGCTGAAACGCCAATACTTTGGCCACCTCATGCGAAGAGTTGACTCACTGGAAAAGACCCTAATGCTGGGTAGGATTGGGGGCAGGAGGAGAAGGGGACGACAGAGGATGAGATGGTTGGATGGCATCACTGACTTGATGGACATGGGTTTGGGTAGACTCCGGGAGTTGGTGATGGACAGGGAGGCCTGGCATGCTGCAATTCATGGGGTCGCAAAGAGTCGGACATGACTGAGCAACTGAACTGAACTGACTGACCCTCTGAAGCAAAGGATAAGAGGCTTATGAAAGCTTCTTGATGGGAGAGACTGACTAAGGGGGAAACTGGATCTTGTTCTGATGGGTGGGGCCATGCTCAGTAAATCTTTAACCCAATTTTCTGTTCATGGGTGGGGCTGTGTTCCCTCCCTGTCCTTTGACCTGAGACCAAACTATGGTGGAGGTAATGAAGATAATGGTGACCTCCTTCAAAAGGTCCCATGCATGCACTGCCGCACTCAGTGCCCCCAAGCCTGCAGCAGGCCACCACCAACCCATGCCTCCAACTCCTGGACACTCATAAGCAAGTCTGGGTCAGTCTCTTGTGGGGCCACTGCTCCTTTCTCCTGGGTTCTTCTGCACACAAGGTTTTGTTTGTGGCTCAGATCATGAACTCCTTATTGCAAAATTCAGACTTAAATTGAAGAAAGTAGGGAAAACCACTAGACTGTTCAGGTATGACCTAAATCAAATGCCTTACACAATTATACAGTGTAAGTGAGGAATAGATTCAAGGGATTAGATTGATAGACTGCTTGAAGAACTATGGATGGAGGTTCATGACTTTGTCCAGGAGGCAGTGATCAAGACCATCCCCAAGAAAAATGAAAAAAGGCAAAATGGTTGTCTGATGAGGCCTTACAAATAGCTGAGAAAAGAAGAGATGCAAAAGACAAAGGAGAAAAGGAAAGATATACCCATTTGAATTCTAGAGTTCCAAAGAATAGCAAGGAGAGATAAGAAAGCCTTCCTCAGTGATCAGTGCAAAGAAATAGAGAAAAACAGTAGAATGGGAAAGACTACAGATCTCTTCAAGAAAATTAGAGATAGCAAGGGAACATTTCATGCAGAGATGGGTACAATAAAGGACAGAAATATATGGCCCTAACGGAAGCAGAAGATACTAAGAAGAGGTGGCAAGAATACACAGAAGAACTACACAAAAAAGATCTTCATGACCCAGATAACCACGATGGTGTGATCACTCACCTAGAGCCAGACATCCTGGAATGTGAAGTCAAGTGGGCCTTAGAAAGCATCACTACAAACAAAGCTAGTGGAGGTGATGGAATTCCAGTTGAGCTATATAAGGCAGAGGAACCAGAGATCAAATTGCCAATATCTGTTGGATAATCGAAAAAGCAAGAGTTCCAAAAAAACAACTACTTCTGCTTTATTGACTGTGCCAAAGCCTTTGACTATGTGGATCACAACAAACTGTGGAAAATTCTTTAGGAGATGGGAATGCCAGACCACCTTATCTGCCTCCTGAGAAATCTGTATGCAGGTCAAGAAGCAACAGTTAGAACTGGACATGGAACAACAGACTGGTTCCAAATTGGGAAAGGAATACATCAAGGCTGTATATTGTCACCCTGCTTATTTAACTTATATGCAGGGTACATCATGCGAAATGCCGGGCTGGATAAAGCACAAGCTGGAATCAAGATTGCCAGGAGAAATATCAATAATCTCAGATATGCAGATGACACCACCCTTATGGCAGAAAGTGAAGAAGAACTAAAGAACCTCTTGATGAAAGTGAAAGAGGAGAGTGAAAAAGTTGGCTTAACACTCAACATTCAGAAAACTTAGATCATGGCATCTAGTCCCATCACTTCATGGGAAATAGATGGGGAAACAACGGAAACAGTGAGTGACTTTATTTTGGGGGGCTCCAAAATCACTGCAGATGGTGACTGCAGCCATGAAATTAAAAGACGCTTGCTCCTTGGAAGAAAAGCTATGACCAACCTAGACAGCATATTAAAAAGCAGAGACATTACTTTGCCAACAAAAGTCCATCTAGTCAAAGCTATGGTTTTTCCAGTAGTCATGTATGGATGTGAGAGTTGAACTGTAAAGAAAGCTGACTGCCGAAGAATTGATGCTTTGAGACTGTGGTGTTGGAGAAGACTCTTGAGAGTTCCTTGAACTGCAAGGAGATCAAACCAGTCAATCCTAAAGGAAATCAGTCCTGAATATTCATTGGAAGGACTGATGCTGAAGCTGAAACTCCAATACTCTGGCCACCTGATGCGAAGAACTGACTCACTGGAAAAGACCCTAATGCTTGGAAAGATTGAAGGCAGGAGGAGGAGGGGATGACAGATGAGATGGCTGTATGGCATTACCTACTCCATGGATATGATTTTGAGCAAGCTCTGGGAGTTGGTGATGGACAGGGATGCCTGGCATGCTGTGGTCTATGGTGTTGCAAGGAGTCAGACACAACTGAGTGACTGAACTGAACTTTTTTTTTAAATTTAGTGTGTTTTTAAGTTCTCATCTGACAGTCCATCAGTTGTACAAGATATACTATTTATATTTTTGTGATTATCGACGTATTCATTTATAATTTTGCCACCTTTTATTTATATCTCTCACTTTTTCTGATTTCCTTTTTTTAAATGATTACATTTTCAAAATAAACTTTTAATTTGGAATAATTTTAAATTTATAGTAAAGTTGCAAAGACAAAACTGAGATTTTCTATTACCCTTCATCCAGCTTCCCCTAATAGTAACATCTTATGTAATCCTGGTACATTCATCAAAAGGAAGAAATAACAATGGTATAATACTATTAATTGCAGACTATTCAGATCTCCTCACATTTTCCACTAATGTCCTTTTTCTGTTCCAGAATGCACCCCAGGAATCTGGAATGCCTCTTTTTAAAAGTACAGATTTTCATTAAATACTTTGAAAATGTACATAAGAAGTTTGAGAAGATCCTTCTAATTGTTTAATAAAGATTTTGACAAATAATTTTGAAGTTTTTCAAACATGTGGGATACCTATGTAATAAAATATAATAGACAAGTCTATTTTATACCACCTACATTTAACAAAAATAAATATATTACAGGTCTGTGACTCCTTATTTCCAGTTGTTTATATGTATATATGCATGTGTGTATGCATGCTAAGTCACTTCAGTCGTGTCCAGCTCTTTGTGACTCCATGGACTATCGCCCACCAGGCTTCTCTGTCCATGGAATTCTCTAGGCAAGCAAACTGGAGTGGGTTGCCATGCCCTCCTCCAAGGGACCTTCCCCACCCAGGGATTGAACCTGGGTCTCATGTCTCCTGCATTGACAGGTGGATTCTTTCCCATTAGCACCACCTGGGATATTATAAATATATATCCTTAAAAACCAAAGCTTTTTCATAGCTTATCTAATGTTAAAACTTTTTAGTCTTTGAGTATTTGTAATTTGAATGTGACTGTCTTGCCATTTATGGAATATATATGTTTTACTGCAGCTCTATCAGTGCTGGGTTACCGGCATTGCTCCAAATGCCCCTGGGTAGTTGTTCACATGTTTTTGTTGATGTTTTTCTTATTCCTTTTTTTTTTTTTGCCCTCATTACTAGTTTGGAAGTTATACTTTCTGTTTCTAGTCTTTAATCTTAAAAAAATAGATAGCAGTTTGTGTAGAATGTTTTTGTAATGCTTTTATAGACAGTGTAACAGTTTGTTTATTACTCCTTCTTGCATCTCAGATCTTCTATCTGGGATCATTTCCTTCTTTCTGATGTATGGTTCTTAAAATTTCTTGCAGCGTCAGCATAGCAGTGGCAAATTTTCTCAGATACACTTATCCAAAAGTGTCTTTATTTTGCCTTCATTCTTGAAAGATCGTTTTGCTGGATGTAATTCTTTGTTGACAAGAATTGTCTACAAACATGGAGATTTTATTCCACCCTATCCTGGTATCAGTTGTTACTGTTAAGCCTCTACTTTCAATCTAGTTGTCATTCCATTATATTAGTAGGTGACCTGTCTTCAGCTGCATTTTTAAGACCCCGTCTTTGATATTTCACAGGTTCACTACAAAGTATCTAGGGTTTTTTTGGTTTTAATCCTGTTTAATTTACAGTGTGCCTCAGTCTGTAGATTAGTGTTTTTGATCAGTTCTAAAAAGTTCTCGGCCATAATCTCTTCTGAGTTTGCTCTTTCTCTACTCTTTCCTAACTTTCAATGTATGTTAGACCTTCTGATTCTATTCAAGTCTTTGTGTCAGCATTGTTGCACTCTGGCCAGTTTCTTCAGGTACATCTTCCAGTTCATTAATTCTCCCCAGCTTTCAAAGGTATCTAATTGACTAGTACATTTGCTTAGTCATCCTAGTGGTCTCAAGTTTGATTTGACAATCAGTTCACAGAGCACTACAGGTTTAACTCAACTCCTACTTAGTTGAGCTTTGTAGGAAGCACAGCATGTATGGCCCAGACATTTTCATCAAGAGTTCTTGCTACACCCCCAAGTGCAGCTCCCAGACCCACCTCCACAGGGGCACTTAGTTCTCAGTGGGAGTGAACTACCTAAGCACAGAGAAGGCTCTCAGCATGTTCAGTTCAGTTCAGTCGCTCAGTCATGTCTGACTCTTTGCGACCCCATGAATCACAGCACGCCAGGCCTCTCTGTCCATCACCAGCTCCCGGAGTCTACCCAAACCCTTGTCCATCAAGTTGGTGATGCCATCCAACCATCTCATCCTCTGTCGTCCCCTTCTCTTCCTGCCCCCAATCCTTCCCAGCGTCAGGGTCTTTTCCAGTGAGTCAGCTCTTCACATCAGGTGGCCAAAGTATTAGAGTTTCAGCTTCAACATCAGTCCTTCCAGTGAACACTCAGGACTGATCTCCTTTAGGATGGACTGGTTGGATCTCCTCGAAGTCCAAGGGACTCTCAAGAGTCTTCTCCAACACCACAGTTTAAAAGCATCAATTCTTCGGCGCTCAGCTTTCTTCACCGTCCAACTCACACATCCATACATGACCACTGGAAAAACCATAGCCTTGACTAGATGGACCTTTGTTGGCAAAGTAATGTCTCAGCTTTTAAATATGCTATCTAGGTTGGCCATAACCTTCCTTCCAAGGAGTAAGTGTCTTTTAATTTCATGGCTGCAATCACCATCAGCAGTGATTTTGGAGCCCAAAAAAATAAAGTCTGACACTGTTTCCACTGTTTCCCCATCTACTTCCCATGAAGTGATGGGACCAGATGCCATGATCTTAGTTTTTTGAATGTTGAGCTTTAAGCCAACTTTTTCACTCTCCTCTTTCACTTTCATCAAGAGGCTGTTTAGTGCTTCTTCACTTTCTGCCATAAGGGTGGTGTCATCTGCATATCTGAAGTTATTGATATTTCTCCCGGCAATCTTGATTCCAGCTTGTGCTTCTTCCAGCCCAGCGTTTCTCATGATGTACTCTGCATATAAGTTAAATAAGCAGGGTGACAATATACAGCCTTGATGGACTCCTTTTCCTATTTGGAACCAGTCTGTTGTTCCATGTCCAGTTCTAACTGTTGCTTCCTGACCTGCATACAGGTTTCTCAGGAGACAGGTCAGATGGTCTGGTATTCCCATCTCTTTCAGAATTTTCCACAGTTTATTGTGATCCACACAGTCAAAGGCTTTGGCATAGTCAATAAAGCAGAAATAGATGTTTTTCTGGAACTCTCTTGCTTTTTTGATGATCCAGCATGTAGAACCCCATCAGTTTTTCATTGAATCCTGGTTACCCAGGGCCTCAAGATCTGTGTGTCAGACTCATTCTTCTTAGTCTAGATACATAGAATTGATAAAGGAGTGTTAAATAAACATTGGCCCTCAGAGCATCTTGGTCTTTTAAGAAAGCTTCACAAGGCTCTCAGTCTTAAGAGAGTTTTCTTTTTTTTTTTTTGGTAGTAGCTTTTTGGGGACTTCTTTTGTTTTGTTTTTGTTTGTGAATTTTGCCCTACGTTAAGTGAGCTCAGTGGTTAAAAACTGTTTTCAGAGTATCTAGTCAGTGATACTGTCTGGAATGATATATATATGTAAAGGCCAAGCTTGAAAGGAAACTGAATCCTAAATGTGAATATTACTTTCTGGACACACTTTCATATATGCAAGCCTACGTGTCATGTAGTTATTACTTGGTTTTTCTTCCAGAAGCATACAGGGACCCACTTGCATCCGTTCTGTGCCTGTTCTGTGCTGCACTACTCAGGAATTTGAAATGAGACATAGAAAGGGAAGTCTTTCAGATGTCATTGTTACATAATTTAAACAACAGTATTTAAATGTGTTTGCTTCCAGCCACATTCCTCCCCAGTAGCCATTTAGAATGACTGAATTAAAAGAATGATTCTAAAAAGGAGTAGATGTACGTAAATGTATAGTTGAATCACTTTGCTGTACAATTGAAACTAACACAACATTGTAAATCAACTATATTACAATAAAAATAACTTTTAAAAATTAAATATAAATATGGCATCATTTGTCAAAATGATTTTAATTTGGGGGCTTTGGAGAAAACCCGATAGTATGAAATGAGTAATTCAAATGCTAAATTCTTTTTCTTTGACAGAGTATTGCTGTTTAGATGCAAACTGGGTGTATTACAATATACAGTTGTCAGACCATTCACCACCATCATTGCTTTGTAAGTACAAAGAACTTACATTATTTTGGTTTTTTTTAATTCTCATACTCTTACCTAAGTGAAACAACTGAGTAGAAAGCACGTAAAACTTGTTACTTGTTTATAGTACATCTAGTCTTTTATAAAAACAGTATGTATAAACCCTACTATGTTAGAATAAATAAGGTGACCATTTATAGGCAAGGAATCACCATAGAATTCTTCTAAATAATATTCCCTGTAGAGATTTCTAGAAAGTGTTTTCAAAATAGTCTTTTTCAAGTATTAATATTCACACAGCTTTACAGAAACATCTAGTACATGAAGTTGAAGTATGCCACTTCAGATTCATTACATGGCTTTATTTTCTAAATGAGTACTGTATTCTAAAGAAGAAAACATATTTTTCCTTTTTAAAAATTCTGTCAAGTCTTAGCATTTGAGGTAAAATGGGGCATCATTAAGCGGCCTGGTAAAACTATTCCCTAAAAACTTAAGAACATCAAATAGATTGTGTGTCTTATCTGCTTGTCATGCTAGCATGCCGTCTGTTCACAAGAATGGGAAGAAAGGTGAAAGAAGCATTCAGTTCTTTATTCTACTTTTGTGCTAGCAGTTCTTTAGCAGCATTTGCCTGAATTAAGATTAATTTACCTTTTTTTAAGCCTGCTTTATTTCTGTGCTGTTTAGAAATTGGGTAACCATACAAGTAAATACTTAGATCTGGGTTATCGTAAAAGTTGCCTGCAAGACAATTTGGGAGAAAAAATTATAGTTTCGTTTTAAACCTGCATTACATGTTTTTAAAATTAGCATCATTTTTTTAAATCTAATAATTACCCTTTCTAATTCAATGTTTTTGTCTTTGGGATTTATTTCAAATTGGAGGGATAATCATATGGTAACATTTCTAGAAAAATGTTTTTAATTTTTGAACCACCTCTATGGCCAAAATCAAGTGATTATCTACAGAAACTTTGAAATAGCTTACTTCTAAATTTAAGTATTGGGGCTTCCCTAAGCGGGCCAGTGGTTAAGACTTTGCACTCCTACTGCAAGGGGCATGGGTTCAATCCCTGGTCAGGAAACTAATATCCCTCATGCCATGTGGTACAGCCAAATTAATTAATTAAAGTATTGCTGTCAATGTTGTATTTTAAAATATATTTTTTTGACTTACTTATTAATAAAGTCTCATTTTTACCATTTTTTTTAGAGTCTGTGAGCTAATTGGTATATATGATGAAGGGAACTTTAGCTTTTCAAATGCTTGGACTTACTTGGTTATCATAAACAATATGTCTCAGTTGGTAAGTAAATATTCATCTTAATTGTACTTAATGTAGTTCTATAACTAAAATTTTTTACGGAAAGTTTCTTTTGGAATAAAGCTTAGTTGTAACTTTAATATTGGACTTGACTTGTAGGAAGAACTTGAAGAAACCTGAATATAAATCTTTATACATATGTAAAGATATAATATCTTTGTTACTTATCTTGTGACTTATACATTGAATTGTTTATGTTATGTGGCTCAGGGGCACAGTGGTTTTTTTTTTTTAAACACCAAAAACATTTTGTATTGGGGTATAGTCAATTAACAATCTTGTGATAGTTTCAGGTGAATAGTGAAAACTCAGCCATACATATGCATGTATCCATTCTCCCCCAAACTGCACTGAATTGTTGATTGTATTTTTTCATTGGTTCTGGTATTCATTGCATAGTTATATGGATATGTCATAAATAAAAGCATAATGCCTCTCCTTAAAACAAAAATCCTAGGTATATTCAGTAAGAAAATGTCTTACTGGTATATGACAGTACAGGGTTTTAATGAAAGTGGGAGAGTAAAATTCTCATATATTTGGAATTGAAAATTGAGAATGCCAAGTTTTTTAAAATGTTATAGAAACTGAAATGAAATGAATCCTTTCAACTTAAGAATGTGCACTTTATTGAAAATCTTTTAATGTAAATATTGAGATTTTTTAAATTGGAGGATAATTGCTTTACAATGTTGTGTTGGTTTCTGCCATACAACAGCATGAATCAGCCATAAGTTTTATATATGTATATATACACACACATCTTCCCTCTCTCTCGAGCCCCCACCCCCACCCCCTAGGTCATCACAGAACACCGTGCTGTGCTCCCGCTTGCTAATGATTTCACCCATGATTATGTATATATGTCAGTGCTACTTTCTCAGTTCGTCCTACCCTCTCCTTCCCCTGCTGTGTCCACAAGTCAGTTCTCTACATCTGAGTCTCCATTCCTTCCCTACAAATAGGTTCTTTAATACTTTTTCTAGATTTCATATATATGCATTAATATACGATATTTGTTTTTCTCTGACTTCTTCACTTGTATAACCAACTCTGGGTTCATTCAGCTCACTACAACTGACTTACATTCTTTCCTTTTTATGGTTGAGTTATATTCCATTGTATATATGTATCACATCTTTATCCATTTATCTGTCGATGGACATCTAAGTCACTTCCATGTCCTGGCTACTGTAAATAGTGCTGCAGTGAACACTGGGATACATGTATCTTTTTGAATTGTGGTTTTCTCAGGGTATGCCCAGGAGTGGGATTTGCTGGGTCATGTGGTAGTTTTATTCCTAGTTTGTTAAGCATTCTCTGTACTGTTCTCCATAGTGGCTGTATCAGTTTGCATCCCCACCAGCAGTGCAGCAGGACCCCCATTCCCCACATCCACTCCAGCATATACTGTTTGTAGTTTTTTTGATGATGGCCATTCTGACTGGTGTGAGGTGTGTTGAAAATCTTTAATGCTTTCTCCAAAATAATAGTTTAGGTACAGTGGCATGCATGTGAGTTATTAGAGATTTATAATAAAAATTAAATGCTTGTGTATTCAATGCTTTTCCACGTTTGTATTTTCTGGATCCAATAATTCCATTTTGGGGAATGCCTCCTCAAGAAATGGCCAGAAGTACTTTTGCTTTCAATACGTTTGTATAGAAGGCCTATTGTTTGCAAAAGCCTGGAAACAGTCCAGAGTCTAGTGATGAAGACTGGTTAAATATTCTGTGTCCTTCCATTGGTCAAAACATTAGGCAGTTATTTAATCAAATATATGGAAAAGAGGTACTTTAAGTGGAAAAAACATAAGGCAACAAAATTTTATATTTATGATACCTGTTAAAAACCACCTTATGTGTAGAAAGGAATGTTTGGATGATGGAACTATGAACAACTTTATACTTTACTGCTTTCATATTCTAAAATATTTTAAATGAGATTTTATAGTGGGGAAAAGGAAACTTTTAGGAAAATGTTTATTGCTGTGCAATGGTACACTAATTAACCACTTATTTTTTAAAATAATTAATATCTTGAGCACTTATCTTTAAAAAGTAAATTCAGCAGGGTTAACATACTGCCCTCAAGAAAAATGGTCTCCCTGATTCCTTACTTTCTGATTTCATGGGCATAGTTTTATTGAAATAGTACTTATTTAACATGTTCACTTACAAATAATATATGTACAGTTAGTAGTAAGCTCAACCCTTATAAAATGAATGGTAACTTGTATATAAAAGCTGTTAATAAGCAGACAGATGTTTTTATTTTGGTTAAATGAGAGCCTTTTCTTCCATTCACGGGAGTCACTTCTTACTGTGTTTTTTGTGGGCCCTGTAAATGAACAATTAAAATCATTTTCAGAGATGATGTTAAAAACATCTCTTCTGAGAAATTTCATGTTGTATATTTTCATCCATAGTAAACTATTTAAAAGCTTCTTGTTAATCTAAAAGGAGCATAATAAAGCCTAGAAAATTTTGCCTGAAAAATTACTCTGTACAAGGTCTGGTCTATGATTTTCATATTTCTAATACCATATTTATTTATTCTTACTGAATACATTTAACTGTTTAATTGTTTCTAGTTTGCCATGTACTGTCTCCTGCTGTTTTATAAAGTGTTGAAGGAAGAATTGAGTCCAATCCAACCTGTTGGCAAATTTCTTTGTGTAAAGCTGGTGGTTTTTGTTTCTTTTTGGTAAGTGTTGCTTTCTCTTAAATGTTGTTGTTTTCTAAAGGGCATTAAAACTTGGAATTTGTAAGTCTTCATATTAATATGGAAAACAAATTAAAATGTCTACTTAACCTTTTAAAAAGTTCATTCTTTTAGCCGTTCTTGGTTTTTCATAAATAATCAGATGGTCACATAACATTTATAAGAAGAAAATAATTTGAGATACTAAATGTCTCAGCACTAAGGGAATCATTAAAATAAGTCATGGTTTTTTCATATAGTAGAATTTGGAAGATACACATGATATAGAATACTTAATAATGTGAGAAAATGTTCATTAGTAAAAAAAAATTGTTTAAAACAGACGGCAAAACTGTACATGGTCCCAGTTTAGTAAAGAGGGGTGGGTGATAGGGGCCTGGAAATAAATATGCCAAATATAACAATATACAAATAATACAAAGAGGGAGAAAAGAAAAATCCTTGCAATCCCACCACCCAAAATGAATGACATTGTGGTCCACATCATTTATAAAACCACAGAAAGAGCTTCATACTATAAAAACCTATAGAACTCAATGTTTAGTATACTGTAGTTATAGTTCTTTGGTGAGAATATAATTTTGTTGTTATTGGGTTTTTTGCCACACACAGTATTCTAATGTATGGATACTACTTTTTAATCAGTTTCTTTTGACATTTAGGTTGTTCCTATTTATTCTTTTTTTACCATTACAAGTAATATGGAAGTGAATATTCTTGCATATAGATATAGGAAACCTTATCTCGTTTTAGCTGTTTAACAAGACTGGTTCCAAAATCTTCTTTAAAATAATCTAAATAATCAATTAATATGTGCATAAATTAACATTTAAGTATCTGTCCTTTATTTAATTTTAAATTCCTATTGTATAAGGTGTTAGGCATGGTCTGTGTGTAGGATGAACTTAAAATCTAATGACTTGTGCACACTTTCAAAACAAAAAAAGACTCTAAACCAAGTACTGAAGTTCTAAGAATACATAATAAACATTCATATGATGAAACTGTACTAGAAGAGTCAGTGTGTAAAGCAGGTGTATCTAATACAGTTATACAGTGTCTTTGGGAATATGCTGTAAAGGCAGGGTGGTCGTGGTCCACAGGTTGTGCTGGGGTGTCACTTTTTAAATGGCGTATTTTTTAAACAACTGCTGGTTTTATGCTTGATATAGATTTGGCGTTTACCTTTTCCTAACATATAGGCAAGCAGTAGTTATTGCTTTGTTGGTAAAAGTTGGCGTTATTTCTGAAAAGCATACGTGGGAATGGCAGACGGTAGAAGCTGTGGCCACAGGACTCCAGGTAAGCAGTGCTCTCTGACTCCCAGCAGAACTTTACTGTTTGTTAAGCATGTTTACATATTATCTCCTGAACCTGACAGCATGCACATATGCAGGCTGCGGGGCTACTGTTACCCTCACTTTACACGTGAGGAAACGGGGAACCCCACAAAAATTGGCCATATATCTTGGTTCTTCTACAAATTAGTAACAGAACCTAGATTTTGTTATTCCTACTCAATTTCTCTTTTCTGCATTTCTCCTCTAAGTCCTTGGATAGTGGAAGAGAATACATTGTACTTGGCCAAGAAATACTTGACTGAAGTAGTACAAAATTGAGTTAAACTTCTGGCATTTTGTGTTTTTATGAAGAGGTCAAAAATCATTATTTTGGAAAATGAAAATATGAGTACAATCTTGTGAGGGAAAAAACAGCTGTTGATACTCAAGTGTTTTTGAAAAGAGATATATAGTGCTTTTTACCTGCAAAACTAGATTTAAAATCCAATATGGCTGATAATGTTGTTGATGTTGTTGTTGTAGGACTTTATTATCTGTATTGAGATGTTCCTTGCTGCTATCGCTCATCACTACACTTTCTCATATAAACCGTATGTCCAAGAAGCAGAAGAGGGCTCATGCTTTGATTCTTTTCTTGCTATGTGGGACGTTTCAGATATTAGGGATGATATTTCTGAACAAGTAAGGCATGTTGGTAAGTACCAGCCATTTTATTTATTCGAACAGGCTATTGTAGTTATCCCGTCCAGTCTGTAGAAGGGGTTTTTGAAAAGACTTTGTGTAAAGCAGTACCACAGTAAGGCTCTCCAAACTGGGAGGGGGGAAAAGGAGCTTAACATTTAGCATGGCAACATAATAGTGGTAAGAATAACCTAACTTTCCGCTAACTCGGAAACTTTTATTTTACTTTAAGGAAGGACAGTCATGGGACATCCTAGGAAAAAGTTTTTTCCTGAGGATCAAGATCAAAGTGAACATACAAGCTTGTTATCATCATCATCACAAGATGCAATTTCCGTTGCCTCTTCAGTGCCACCCTCACCCGTGGGTCACTATCAAGGGTTTGGACACACTGTGACCCCCCAGACTACACTGACTACAGCTAATGTATCTGATGACACAGGTAACGATACTGCAGGAGAGAGAAAAGAGCCGTCAGAGAAGTCCGCGGCCTCCTGAGCAGTGTGCAGAAGCAGACTGTGCTACTTACTGTGTTATTTCATTACCTGGTATCCCGTTGCTCAGGATTTTGTGCTTAGGACAAGCCATTAATGATGGAAAATTTCAACACAACGGCAAAAACCAGGTACAGCCACCGGATTTATACAACTAGGTTTTGTATATCACAAATAATCAGTCTAAATATCCTAGACTTAGACTTCTTAACACTACAGAGTATCACATACTCAAATGGGAGACAATGACTACTAACCATTCCTGACACTACAGTACTTTATCAAGAGGAGGACATTTTTAAAAATCAGTGCTTCCTACCACTGCTGCATGAATATAATGCTCTGGAACTAGCAGAAAGTATAGTTCAGAAATGCGAATTAGTGGACCTCAATCATAATCATGTGCCATATATGCTTACCTAACAATTATTTCTCTATTTCTCAAATGAATGTCTTTCAATAAATGAGAATTTATCATTTATTTTCTGCAACCTTTTATGTCTCTTGTGATTAGAGGCACAGCAGAAAAAACTTAAGCCCCCAAAATGAAAGG
Source organism: Giraffa tippelskirchi (assembly GCF_054371585.1). Taxonomy (NCBI): domain Eukaryota; kingdom Metazoa; phylum Chordata; class Mammalia; order Artiodactyla; family Giraffidae; genus Giraffa; species Giraffa tippelskirchi. Next base: position 57,296,348 of record NC_137285.1, read on the forward strand.
GTTGAAAATCATATACCTACAATGAGAGATGCCTGTGTCTTACATTCCTACTAGGAGAAATGTCTAGGACCTAATCTATTAATTTTAAAACAACTACTGTCTAAAAAATCATTATCTGCACCAAGGTGAACAGATTAATAGGTTATCTAGGACTTGGATATTAAAAGAATAAACTGGACGAAAGAGTGGAAGAATAAGAAACTTGTGGTAGAAGCCGAGTCTGCTTTTCTTGAGGGCTACTGAAAGTGCCAGCAAATGGAATCTGGGCGGAGCAGTCCTGACTGCCTATCAGACCAGTCACAACACTTGCAGACACTCTCTGGGAGAAACTGACTACTTAGGTTAGGTAAGAGTTCCTCTAATTGTTAATCACAACCCGTTGGCCTAACATTTTACACTGAAAATAAATACAGAAAGTGCCAGAGCAGTATGTTGCAAATAGCAAGGGTAAGTATTTCTCAAAACCTATGCTTTATATATTTAAGTGTGCACACACACACACATACACATATATATATACACACACACACTGGTAGACAGTAACTAGGTACAAAGTTTTTATTGTCTATATAAACAAAACATTTTGACTGAAAGTAAAGTTGGGCAGTATAATACTAAAGGCAAGAAGAACAGGCAGTGTGGAGAGAAGGTACATCTTATTTTCTGCATGGCTTACCTATAGAGCACACAGTATATACAAGGCATGATAATTTTCTTTATTAGTCTCCCTATTTCAGGTCTGTGAAATCTGGACTATTTTTCTTTCTTACTGTGTATTCACATCAAAACTTTCAAAAATACTGGTTTAGGTTTAACTCTGAATTTATCAGCTTTAAAATTTTTCTTTGCCAAAGGTAGACCAGGAAAAATGCTGCCTCCTAAGGTATTTTTTGTCCTTCTTTTACTCTTTAATTTAGTCTGTAGCTTTAAAGTCTTATTCAGATTTGCATTCCCAAAACACAAAACTGAGAAGGTGGTTCAGAAGTATTTCAACATTTACAAGAAGCTTAGAATTTACGGGTAAACATAAACCCTCAATCTTCAGTGGAAACTTCAACTTTTTGAGGTACCCTCACCAAATGTTCAGATTTAAGGAAAATAGCCAAGATGTCTAAAAAATGAATAGGAGACTCAAAATTCCTTATCTTTTCAGCTTTAGAGTACAGACTCACAAGTTTGGCAAATTTTAATTATAAGTAAAACCAAGCAATAAAAAGTTCCTAATTTGAAAAATTAACGACCGCCTTTGCCAGAAAGGACGTCTGCAGCAAGATTTTTGTAATAACGCTACTCTTTAGTTAAGAGTCTTAAATATACTTTATTAATGTCAATTTTGTAAAACTACTTGACCATCTCCAGGACTTAAATGCACCTCCATTTTACGGTGACAACCCCACTGCTACTTCAGAGGAGCGGGACCTACTGCTCTACTCCCACAGGTGTTCACTGGGAAACTGCTCCTCACTGCTTTATGGTGATGCTGACGTTGCTTTTGTGGTGCTGGATGTTGAGTACAAGTTCGTCTCCCATTTCCACTTGGATGGGATTATCTAAAACAACTGCAGCCTGTTTCCAGTGAGAGGCTTCACTCGAAGTATCTAACCTAATCTCATCATCAAGGTACATATGATACCAAAATGGAATGGCGGTCACTTGTCCAGATTTACAAATGCGTACCTATGGAAATTAAGAAATCGCAAGAATTTCATCAGATGGAGTAGACTTGGATAAGTCTCTGTCTTTTTAGTCAGTTTTAGATCCAAATTTTATAAAGAGATACATTTAAACCCAATTCAAATTAATTACCAACCTATTCCAGTCACTGATATTTACCCAAACTCAGGTCTGGATACTGTTTAGAAAGTAACATTTAAATTCAAAGAAAGTGGCTAGAGCTATTTTAAGTATGGAAAGTATTACATAATTTAAGATAGTTCTGAATATGATTTAAGATAGTTCTGAATATGACAAGAATAATCATTTTACCTTTACTTCTCTGTTAGAGGTGTTCAAATAGGGCGTCATTAAGTCTAGTCTTAAGAGTTCCACTGGTTTGCTTAAAGGTATACAAGGCAATGAGGACAGGTCCAAAAATACACGTATAGGTACCTAAAGAAAGTGTAAAATTTTTGCTTTTAATTCAGTCCTTTTTGTGACCAAGTTTCTTGCTTTGTACTTAGCTCAATATGATATGGTGCTTTTTACACCTATCACCTCATTTAATTGCCACAGCAACCTTGAAGCAAAAAGAGACTTCCATGATTCCAGTTTTACAGAAAGAATGAACAAACCAAGTTTTAGGTTTGTTACATAATTTTCTATGATTTCAATTATCTGTACATTCTTTGCTTGGATAAAAGCAGATTAAACAGCTCCCAAAATTGTTAAAACAAGGATGCGCTTATATGTGAAGATGAACTAATAAGCAAATAGTACAACATTAATTATTGTACTATTTAAGAAAATATGCCAAATTCTACTGAACAATTAATAGTAGATTTTATTTTGAAAATTGTTTATTATCTAGAAGACAGTGGTTCTCAACTTTGCAAATTATGATTTAAAAAAAAAATCAACTACTTCCTTAGTGGCTCAGACAGTAAAGAATCTGCCCACAAATGCAGGGGACCTGGGTTCTATCCCTGAGTCAAGATCCCCTAGAGGAGGGAATGGCAACCCACTCCAGTATTCTTGCCTAGAAAATTCTATGGACAGAAGTCTGGCAGACTACAGTCCATGGGGTCACAAATAGTCGGACATGACTGAGCAACTAAGACTATGATGAAATCTGTTGCATCAATTTTAGTAACAATTGAGAAAGTTAAAGTGAAAGTCGCTCAGTCATGTCCGACTCGTTGTGACCCCATGGATTGTTCTCTAGGCCAGAACACTGAGTGGGTAGCCTTTCCCTTCTCCAGGGGATCTTCCCAACCCAGGGATCGAACCCAGGTCTCCTGCACTGCAGGTGGATTCTTTACCAGCTGAGCCACAAGGGAAGCCCAAGAATACTGGAGTGGGTAGCCAGCCTATCCCTTCTCCAGCTGATCTTCTCGACCCAGGAATTGAACCAGGGTCTCCTTCATTGCAGGCGGATTCTTTACCGACTGAGCTATCAGGGAAGCCCTTAGTAACAATGAAACCTTCCTATTAACTTTTAGCCTTCTCATTTGAAATAGAAAGGAAACTTTTTTTAAACGTGCCCTCTCGGGTTCCCTGGTGGCTCAGTGGTAAGGAATCCGCCTGCCAATATAGGGAACAGAGGTTCAATCCCTCATCCAGGAAGATCACACATGCTGTGGAGCAACTAAGCCTGCGTGCCCCAACTACTGAGCCTTTGCTCTAGAGCCCATGGGCGACAGCTATTAAGCCTACATGCAGCAGCTGCTGAAGTCCAGGCACCCTGGAGCACACGCTTTGCAACCAGAGAAGCCACCACAATGAGAATCCCAATCTCTGCAACTACAGAGTAGCCCCCACTCTCCGCAACTAGAGACAAGCACGCACAGCAATGAAGATCCAGTACAGCCAAATAAATAAAAGTGCCCTGTGTGCTTTGAGTAATACATCGGAGAACAACTGTTTGCAGTGAAACAGGACACAGATCCACCCACCTCTCCCTGGGCCTCCCTGAGGGCATCCCACCTTCCCTCCCCTTAAAAACGCACAGCAGTTCCACGCCACTGCCAGGACTCCTGCCCTGGGTCCCTATTTGTTCAGTCACTAGAAGACTAGCTCTAGGGTCCTGTGTCACCTCTCATAACCTGCATGCTAACCCTCACCACAAGCTGTACCCATCCCTCACCATCTGCCCTCACTTATGTTTCTCCAGCAGCCTACTGGCTTCTGTCATCTTTACTAATTCCTTCCTAGATTTCCAATCCAGAGCTCATCACTTTGTGAGTTCTCTAGAATTTAGTTCTCAACTCGATAGTCTCTTTCTACACATCCCCAAAGTGATTTCATCCCAGTCTTATGGCTTTAAACATCTACCAAATAAATTTGACTGCCAAATTTGTATCTCCAGGCTAGCTATTTCTCTGAATTCTTATCCAACTGTTTAATGACCCCATTAAAACACAAGCACAACCTGATCCTCCTGCTATTGGTAACTGTCCTTCCAGGCCTTTCTTATACCCCAGGTCCAATCTGTCACAAAACCTACCTTCAGAATACATCAACAGTCTGAACCATGCACCATGTCCATTGCTACCACCCGAGTCTAAGCCAACTCACCTCTCCCCTAATTACTGCAATAACCTCACGCCTTTGCCTGGTCTCTACAGTGGGCTACTCCCAACACAGCAACCATAGCAAGCCTTTCAAAACAAGTCACACCTTATCCCTCCTCTGGCCAATACCCTCCAGTTTTTTCCCACCCCTTTCAGAGTAAAAGCCAAAACCTTCACCATGATCCCTATAGGAGGTGCTACAGGATCTGGCTTCTGATCCTTTTCTTACCACATCCTTCACCTGACTCTTCTTCATGGCTTCTGCCATTTTTGAAAACTCCAATCATGCTCTGGCCTCAGATCTTTGCACTTGCTGATCTTTGGGCTTTTAAATGGTTTGTTTCCTGATTTCTCTCTGATCTCTGCTTCAGTTCAGTTCAGTCACTCAGTCGTGTCCGACTCTTTGCGACCCCATGAATTGCAGCACGCCAGGCCTCCCTGTCCATCACCAACTCCCGGAGTTTACCCAAACCCATGTCCATCGAGTCAGTGATGCCATCCAACCATCTCATCCTCTGTCGTCCCCTTCTCCTCCTGCCCCCAATCCTTCCCAGCATTAGGGTCTTTTCCAATGAGTCAACTCTTCGCATGAGGTGGCCAAAGTATTGGAGTTCCAGCTTCAATATCAGTCCTTCCAATGAACACCCAGGACTGATCTCCTTTAGGATGGATTGATTGGATCTCCTTGCAGTCCAAGGGACTCTCAAGAGTCTTCTCCAACACCACAGTTCAAAAGCATCAATTCTGTGTCACTCAGCTTTCTTCACCGTCCAACTCGCTCTCTCTGCTTAAATATCACTAATTATCCATGAGTCTTTCCTTAGGCATTACCTAAATAGAATATCCCATACCTCCAACTCCATTATCCTCTAACCTCACTTCTCATTACCTATCATACTAATCTTTTTACTCCTTTATTGTCTCTTCTTTATTTACAATCAATTTGAATACTAGCTCCATGAGGACAGAAACTTCTCTTTTTAATTTCATGACTATATTCCCCAAACCTAAAAGAGCACATGGAGAAGACATTTGTTGAATGAATAAATTTCTGCTGTTTTCTGTATAACTTTTTTTTACCACCTCTCATTTTGTTTCACTGGTTCACTCAGTTGTCAGTGTAGTAGTCAGCTAATCATCACATTAGACTGGAGAAGGGCATGGCAAGCCACTCCAGTTCTTGCCTGGAGAATTCCATGGACAGAGGAGTGTGGTGGACTACTGTCCATGGGGTTGCAGAGTCAGACACGACTGAGTGACTAACACAGTCATACAGTAAGTGGGGCTTTCCAGGTGGCTCAGTGGTAAAGAATCCACCCGCCAATGCAAGAGATGTGGATTCGATCCTTCGGTCAGGAAGACCCCCTGGTGGAGGAAATGGCAACCCACTCCAGAATTCTTGCCAGGAAAACCCCATGGACAGAGGAGTCTGATGGGCTACAGTCCATGGGGTTGCAAAGAATGGGAAAAGACTGAGTGAGCACGTCACAGTGGAGGACATGAGACAGTGTATCAGAAAATGAGTGAGCGGACTAGGAAATGGAAGATTGCCAGGCGAGTTTATGGGGCCTCTCGAGATGACTGGTCATAAGTGGAAGTGAGGCCACAGTCAGCGTGTTCAGCTGCAGGGGTACTGGTGTAGAGAAGGCAGAAAGTTGGGTTTAACCAAGGTGGGACTGCCCCCAGGCCAGCAGAAAAATGGCAAGGAAAAGATACATGAAAAATACATCGACCGTGGAATAAAAGATGTTAAGGAAAGGAGGATATGAGGTGGGAGGCAGGGTGAAAAGATGGCAGGATTAAAATATTGTAGATTCTGATGGACTCAAAGAACTGTTGACATCAGGATCAAAGAGAAGCTAGACAGACAGTAGAAGGTGGTATTTTTGGACTACAAACTTATGTCTTCTGGTAAGTACATTTTCTTTATTAAACTCTCCAAAAAACTGAGATTAAATAAACTCCAAAACTTGAGCCTGCTCTGAAAAAAATCATTTCCTCAAAAAATTTGTATTTGTTGAGCAAATACTGTTCATGGAAGATCTAACAATGCATATTCAAGAGCTTACTACCATCTACAGGCTTTAGAAATCACTCCTTTAATTCATTACTTAATTCATTACTCAACACCCCACTTCCCAAAATGCTGTTCTGGCTTACTCAGCAGATTCCACCTCTTTCCAACCCCAAACCTCTTCCCTAGACATTCCATCCCTTCCCACAATTACACCTGACAAATCCTACTTTGCTGCTGGTACTTTTGCCAGCACTATATCCTTGTTTTCCAAAAGTAAGTAACCCCGTTTCCTTGAGCTCCTACACTCATTCCTGCTCCCTGCAGTCTGAATGCCCAGACATCAGCTGCTCCCACCTTCCCCTGCCAGCCTCAAGTCTCAGTGTGATTAAGAGCTCATGTTGAGAATAGAGGTCTCCTGGTTGCTGCTTTTTTAGACAAGGATCATAATTTTTCATAAGACTAAACCTGGTACCCTATTTTTCATTTACAACAGTGGTTCAGAACAAAGACTTCTGTCAGGAACAACAGAATTCTTGGCTATACTAACCCTGAGGTTGATTTTTACCACTAGCAAGTTCCTTGGCTCTAGAAAACTGAGGACCAGAGCAATCCAGTTAAACACAGTGACTATAAACCTGCAGAGAGAGAGAAGGTAGACTGTGGGTGACGGCCACCTGGCTGAACTTCTTTTTTAAACACTTACCTGAAACTGGTTAATGAAAGGCGCTATACTGAAGCCAAGAGTTCGTTCTGCCCCCTGCACAGCACTCTCCTCCATCAGCGTCTGTGAGTCCACGAGCAACCCAAACATCAGCACATACTGGGGAAAGATCTTGCCTCCAGACTGTAGCAAACACCTAGAAGAAGGAAAAATGCTTTAAAAAGCATCTTGATTCTCTATATTTTATAAGTATCAGTAACTAAATCATTGGGGATCTAAGACAGTCTACAGTGTAATGGACTGTAGACTGGTAGCTGGCTGGTAGTTCACAATGGCAGACTGGTAGACCCCCTGAAAAGTAACCAGTGAGCTGGATGAGTACAAGTTTTCAGGTTCGGGAGGAGTCATCAGTGGCTATTAAAACTAGAGGGTCAAAGTTTAATTAGGACAAGGATATTTAACAGTCTCAAAGTTTCACCCCCACTATTGACTTATTCAGTTCACTCAGTCGTGTCTGACTCTTTGCGGCCCCATGAATCGCAGCACGCCAGGCCTCCCTGTCCATCACCAACTCCCAGAATCTACCCAAACCCATGTCCATCGAGTCAGTGATGCCATCCATCCATCTCATCCTGTCGTCCCCTTCTCCTCCTGCCCCCAATCCTTCCCAGCATCAGGGTCTTTTCCAATGAGTCAACTCTTCACATGAGGTGGCCAAAGTATTGGAGTTTCAGCTTCAACATCAGTCCTTCTAATGAACACCCAGGACTGATCTCCTTTAGGATGGACTGGTTGGATCTCCTCGAAGTCCAAGGGACTCTCAAGAGTCTTCTCCAACACCACAGTTCAAAAGCATCAATTCTTCGGCGCTCAGCTTTCTTCACCGTCCAACTCTCACATCCATACTTGACTACTGGAAAAACCATAGCCTTGACTAGACAGACCTTTGTTGGCAAAGTAATGTCTCTGCTTTTAAATATGCTATCTAGGTTGGTCATAACTTTCCTTCCAAGGAGTAAGCGTCTTTTAATTTCATGGCTGAAATCACCACCTGCAGTGATTTTGGAGCCCAAAAAATAAAGTCTGACACTGTTTCCACATCTATCTGCCATGAAGTGATGGGACTGGATGCTATGATCTTAGTTTTCTGAACGTTGAAATTTAAGCCAACCTTTTTCACTCTCCTCTTTCACTTTCATCAAGAGGCTCTTTAGTTCCTCTTCACTTTCTGCCATAAGGGTGGTGTCATCTGCATATCTGAGGTTATTGATATTTCTCCCAGCAACCTTGACTCCAGCTTGTGCTTCTTCCAGCCCAGCATTTCTCATGATGTACTCTGCATATAAGTTAAATAAGCAGGATGACAATATACAGCCTTGACGTACTCCTTTTCCTAAATGACTTATTACAAAGGGAAAACAGCAACTTAAGAGTGGAAAAACCTGATGGATACAACTTAAATCAACTGATCTAAATTCATATCCACAGATATAGGATAGAGCAACATATATGCCTCCTAATGTGACCAAACTTCTGTGGTATTCCTCTCTAAAATGAATAGTCTGACTCCAGTAAGAAACATGAGCAACCTTCTACAAAATAAAAGGCCTCCACTTTTAAAACTGTTAATGTCATGAAAGACTGAGGAACTGCTGCAGAATAAAGGAGACTAAAACTAAATGCAATGTGTGACCCTGGATTGAATTCTGGACCTAGGAAGGGCATTACTGCCACAAATGGTAAAATATCTGAGTAAGACTTTGTTTCCCTTAGATATCAGTACTATGTCCATATAGATTTCCTCGTTTTGATAAGTGTGTGATGATTATATAAAACGTCCTTTTTCTTACAAAATACATACCAAAGTATTTAGGGGTATAGGAATACAGTATCCGAAACTTATTTTAAAGTGTTCAGAGAGAATAATAAAGCGTATGTGGCAATACAGTAACAATCTATGAACCTGGATGTAAGGTTCATGTGTAGTTTTTTGGACTATTCTCTAACTTCTCTGTAAGCTTGAAATTATTTCAGAATAAAAAGTTAAGCACTCTGAAAGAAAAAAAAGTGATTAAAAATCCAAATACTCTAAAGTGTATGAATAAAGGGCTAACAAAACACCTTCTCTTCCTACAATTATCTTGGATTCACTTTCTGTTTCCCTGGAAATTCTATAAAGGTGGAATGTCAGCTGAGTTATCAACAACACTGCTTATGATAAAAAAAAAAAAAGTTTAAGTTTCTTAATGGGTAGATGCACCTGGACTAAGAAAACTGTAAACTATAAATGCCTGATGGGAAGGTACACCACCTCTGGGCTTCCCCGAGTGTGGGGTAACTTGTAACCACGTGTTCCTATTGCTAGAGCTTGGAAGCTATGCCTATGGGAGAAGTTCCCATCTGAAATATGAGGCTCTTAAGCCAAGGCAGCTCCCACGCCCACATACACAGTCTTGTTTCCATACCCTGAGCTCTGTGGGAGGTATGGGGGGGGGGGTCAGCCTACTGCCATCAAATGAAACAGACGTGGAGGATACTTTAAGGTACTTTAATCATTTGCCACATTTCTAAATCCCTCATCCTTACTGAACAATCCAAATCGGTTTCCACTTGAACTTCTAGACAGGCTGCTACTACAGACAGCTTGACTTCATACTATCATATATACCTTTCGTAGTGAGCTTTTTTAGTCAGTAAGGATCTATTTATAAAAATACAGGACAAAATTTTTGACCAATACATTTGTGCATACCTAAAAAATTAGCTCCTATAAGTTTCTAAAATTGTATGCTATGCAGTTTTCCTGAATAGATCATTACAATCTTGACAAACTATAAAACATCACATTCCTCAAAACCACTTTGGCACTTCTGCTCTTAGTTTCAAATTATTTTAATATTGTTTTTACCAAACTGATTATCTCAACCATTTAAAATGATCTAAAACCAGAATATCAACTGAATAACAGTCACAAGACATGGCAACTAAATGTAATACAGACCCCTTGATTAGAACTCGACTGGGGAGGAAAAAAGCAATAAAGAATATTACTGGGATAAGTAGGGGAAATTTTAATACAGACTATCTGCTAAATAAAAGTATTTGACCAATGTTAAGCTTCCTGAGTGCGATCGTCTTGCTATGATATGTAGGGGAAAGGCCCTTGTTCTAAGGAGACACGTGCTGAACTGTTAAGGGGGAAGGTTATGAGGCCAACAACCATCATATGGTTCAACAGAGAAAACAGTCTTGTGTTTGCTGTTACTTTTCTTGCAATCTTTCTCAAGTTTGAAATTTTGAAATTTTTCAAACTAAAAAGTTGACAGAGAAGTTTACAAAAGTTAAACAGGCTGCTCTCATAACAACTTTCCCTAAAGATAGCTGATAGGGAGCCAAATCATAACCAGATCAGCAAAGAAAGAGATGAATCCTGAGTATGATGGCATCAGACTGACTGAGACAAGTCTTCATCAGAAATCAGGAAGATCTGTCTTCACTAAATATAAATAAGTACATGATCACTTGTGGTAAGTTCTTACATAAATTAGCCTAAAAGTGGACCCCACTGACCCCAATGCTTTACTCATTTTCATTATTCCTGTCCTACCAACTTTTTTAGCATTTTGGGTGAAGTTTAGTAGAAACAGAATCTCCACGCAATTAGTAAAATTACATACCTCAACAAAATCACACAGCTCACAATCACACAGCTCTTAACAAAATTCCAATCTATGCCTTTACCAAATCATATACAATTTTAACATCTCCCTAAATAACTGAAAAAACTTACCCATTTCCCTCAAATGGATCAACTTTAATCCTGACAACTTATGGTACTAAATTTTCTGAACTAAAGTTATCTGCTAATTGTGATCCATTTAAATGAAACCAGATCTAATTTTTCTTAAGATCACAAAGTCTTAAATAAAATACTAAGCCACAGCGCTTCATGATGCTTGACTAATTCCCTCCACCCCTATACAGCCACAAGAGGGTAGTGTTCTATGAAATCAGTAAACAAAAAGCACATAGGTTAATAACAGCCAGCCTTCTAGCCATAAAATCAATAGGAGAGAGAATAGGAGGGAGGGTAATACAGTTAAATCACTTAGGGAGTAACCAGAAAATCAGGCTAAACAAAGTAAAAAATACATCAGGTGATACCTAAAAAGTCAGAAAGGTTGGATCATGTACTAAAAGCCATGCCAGAGATAAATACTCCATGAAAGCAAGTATGCAAATTATTTTAAAAGGTCATGTTCACACTATTTTAATCTAAAATCTTGTACAAATCCTTCTTAACTCAGTGTTACCATTACTAACTGGAATGTGTCTTAGTTATGTGTAGATAAAACAGTAACTCCCTGAAGCTCTGCTTGGCTTTACTGACATTGAGTGTTTTGTTGTCACACCAAGGCAGCTGCCAGACTCCTCAATGGAATCCTCTGCAAAGCCAATAATATTTCTGAACCATCTGTGCCTTCAAGGAAAAAAAATAAAAATTGTTCCAACTCAAAAGTCTAGCCATAAATGGCAAAAATTCTGCAGAAACTCTTCACTGTTTCCTTGTGATCCAACACAAAAGTGTTTTAAAACAGGTTTAAAAAACAAAAAAAGTTCACCAAGCTTTTAAACTGTCTCTTGTATTTTAATCTAGTGGGACTAAAAAAAATTAAGAATTAACATTTTAAAACAGTAACAGCAAAGGAACTTAATAGTTTGTGAAATGGCTTGTTTTTCCCTTCACCTTTCTTTGGGAGCGTTGGTATCCAGTGCTGTGACAGACACCTTTTATCCTTATCCTAAAAACAATCTCTCCTCCCAACCCTGAACTTCATCCTCTTTGACCAGTCCTGAGGCCTCTCTGCTGTCAGTAACTAAAGACGATAATGAAAGGCCTGGGTGAGAGTCTGCACACCACTGGCCCCAGGACCAAGGGAAGCCGTGTCCACCTCCAGAGGAGCTGGTAAGGAGTCCGTGCACAAGCTTAGGCTGAAGGGACGGAGCACTGGATCTCTCCCCCTTTACTCAGGAAGGGACGAGGGGGAACACTGGCTAACACGCTGATCAAAGGGCTATGAGCATTTTTTTTTAATGAATTTGTTTATTCTTGGCTGTGCTGGATCTTCAGCACAGGGTTCTCTCTAGTTGCAGAGCACGGGGGCTGCTCTCCAGTTGCAGTGAATGGGCTTCTCACTGCAGTGGCTTCTCTTGTTTCAGAGGACGAGCTCTCAGGCTCTCGAGCACAGGGTCAGCAGTTGTGGTGCACGGGCCCAGATGCTCTGCTGCATGTGGGATCTTCCCTGACCAGGGATTGAACCTGTGTCTCCTGCAATGGCAGGCGAATTCCCGGCCACTGAACCGCCAGGGAAGCTCGCTACTAGCATTCAGTTCCCAGAGGTGCTGAACATCCTGCAACACACTGTCCCCATCCCACCTCTCCCAAAAAACCGTCCCACCCAAACCACTGGGAGGACCCCTCCCTCTACTGAGAGACATACTGAAGAGGAATTGTAGGCAGCATATAAGTTGTTTCCCACTAAAATAACTCATCGGTCCATCAACGTGTGGATAAGCAAAATGTGACAACATAACACAAAGGAACATTATTCCACCTTAAAAAGGAAGGAAATTCTTACATGTACTACAACATGGATGAACCTGAAGAACATTATGCTAAGTGAAATAAGACAGTCTCTCACACGTACACACACACACAATAAAAACTGCATGATTCCAGTCTTAAGATGCAGAGTAGTCGAGCTCACAGAAGTAGACTAGAAAGGTGGTTGTAAGCAGCTGGGGGGAGAGTGAAATGAAGAATTATTGTTTAGTGGGTATAAAGTTTCAATTTTACAAGCTGAAAAGAGTTCTGAGAATGGTTGGAGGTAATGACTGCACAATATTACTAAAATATTTATAATAATACCACTGAGCTGAGAGATGGTTAAGATGAAAAATTTCATGTTATGTTCATTCTACCACATCGAAAAAGCAAGCGAGTTCCAGAAAAACATCTATTTCTGCTTTATTGACTATGCCAAAGCCTTTGACTGTGTGGATCACAATAAACTGTGGAAAATTCTGAAAGAGATGGGCATACCAGACCATCTGACCTGTCTCTTGAGAAACCTGTATGCAGGTCAGGAAGCAACAGTTAGAACTGGACATGAAACAACAGACTGGTTCCAAATAGGAAAAGGAGTACATCAAGGCTGTATATTGTCACCCTGCTTATTTAACTTATATGCAGAGTACATCATGAGAAACGCTGGGCTGGAAGAAACACAAGCTGGAATCAAGATTGCCGGGAGAAATATCAATAACCTCAGATGTGCAGATGACACCACCCTTATGGCAGAAAGTGAAGAACTAAAGAGCCTCTTGATGAAAGTGAAAGAGGAGAGTGAAAAAGTTGGCTTAAAGCTCAACATTCAGAAAACTAAGATCATGGCATCTGGTCCCATCACTTCATGGAAAATAGATGGGGAAACTGGAAACAGTGTCAGACTTTATTTTTTCGGCTCCAAAATCACTGCAGATGGTGATTGCAGCCACGAAATTAAAAGACGCTTACTCCTTGGAAGGAAGGTTATGACCAACCTAGACAGCATATTTAAAAGCAGAGACATTACTTTGCCAACAAAAGTACGTCTAGTCAAGGCTATGGTTTTTCCAGTGGTCATGTATGGATGTGAGAGTTGGACGGTGAAGAAAGCTGAGCGCCGAAGAATTGATGCTTTTGAACTGTGGTGTTGGAGAAGACTCTTGAGAGTCCCTTGGACTGCAAGGAGATCCAATCAATCCATCCTAAAGGAGATCGATCCTGGGTGTTCATTGGAAGGACTGATGTTGAAGCTGAAACTCCAATACTTTGGCCACCTCATGCGAAGAATTGACTCATTGGAAAAGACCCTGATGCTGGGTAGGATTGGGGGCAGAAGGAGACGACAGAGGATGAGATGGTAGGATGGCATCACTGACTCAATGGACATGGGTTTGGGTAGACTCCGGGAGTTGGTGATGGACAGAGAGGCCTGGCATGCTGCAATTCATGGGGTTGCAAAGAGTCGGACATGACTGAGCGACTGAACTGAACTGAACCACAATAAAAAAAATCAGAAAAAGAATTAAAACTAAAAATAAACCATTAGGTAAACAGTACATCTTTCCAAAGTGATTCTGCCAAAAAAGTTAAATCTCATTTGTGTGACAAATTCGGAGAGCTAAAATGCCTTCAAAGGCATCTAGTCCAGGACCCCTGATTTCATAACTGAAGACAAGAGGTATTAAATGGCTTACAGAAAATGTTACTACTTTAGGAATTCAGGGACAAATTTGAGACTAGATTCAAACCCTTTCAGCTTGTTCTACAATCTATCCAAAGTACACCTGTTTAAAATTTTGAGAGAGAGAGTATGAGTGTATATTTCTATGTATGTATGTATGTCAGATCTCTATATCCCCATAATTTAGGGTATATACAAGTTTGTTTTAAAGAATAGAAAATGGTAGTGATTTTTACTGGTTACCTCACATGAAAAGGTAAGTGTGGTTAACGAAAGAAAATGCATATGAAACCTAAAATATAGTTAACCATATAAGCAAATGCTTTTTTCCTGACAATCTGCCTTCTGCTGCCAGTTTGGTATGCACCCTCACCAGTGCTCCTATACTGTCTGTATACTACAAAAGTTAAAACCTATAAATTCAGGGGGGATTCCTTTAAGGGAAAAAAAAAAACAACTCAGTAATAACATGCACAGAAAAAGAAAGACATGAAGTCACAGGTCCTGAAAAGCAAAGCTTGAGGAACACACAATGATGCCTCACTCGTGCAGTTACGCTATTAAGGAACTAAAAGAGTTTACATGAAGTCTGAGCTCAAGTAATCCATAGGTTGTAGTTTTGTGTTTTACCTGGATATTGCAGCCTTTTCCATTATTTCCTGCTGAATGAGTCCAGATGGCTCAATGACATCCAATATAATTATACTCCACAATTTGTCTGATTTTGGCCTTTGCAACACAGCAGATTCATCTTCCACGTGTCTCAACCAAAACTCAAGTGTTTCTTTAGGAAAGTGATTGGCTTCACATATGAGGTCCAGAGTCGCACGATGCTGGTCTTTCTCCACAGAACTGTAAGGTTTAACCTGCCCGAGGGTGCCAGCAATTACAGGCAGAACAGAGAAGCCCTCAGACACATCTAACACATACAGAGGTTCAGGGATGCTCTGGTCAGAATTGCTCGGTCCACTTTCACAGCTCATCTCGTTATTCTGACACTGAGTATCCATGGCCTGACCCAGTTTCTCCGGAGTCAACGAAGACAACACTTTCTTCATTGCCATTTTAAAGCCTTCGTGGTATGGAATGTTATTAAGCAAAGCAATTTCTGTGGATTCCAATACACACATCTGCTCCACAACATCTGGCTTACTGGTCTGAAGGTTGGCCAGAGCGCTACAGAGTTCAGCCTCATTTCCGAAAGACAGCAAGTCTTTATTCCTGGTAAAACTTTTCCCTACCTCCATCTCATGTTCTGAATGGAGGACATTGATACTCTGGATTCTTAAGTAACAATCTTGACAAGACACTTCCATCATCACCTGGTCCCCAGGCTTTATCCAGTAGTCTTTGTAAAACAGGAAGAAAGAGAAAAAAAAGTAATCGATGAATATGAGTGTTTATAAGCCTGAGGATCACACAAACACCTCAGTCCTCCCCTCACGCTTTAAATGACTACAGGAAAGACTACACTTACGGACTTAATTACAATTAAGTGAATTAATCTATGTTTAAAAAAAAAAACTAGGGAAACGCCTTCAGCTTTACTTAAGGAAAAAGTGAGGTTTGAAGAGCCAATTAACTTACAGCATAACAGATTCAACAGCTCATTATTCGACCCTAACTAACAGCATTATAGTGCTTTTACTGTAATCACTATGTATCATCAATGACCCCAAAATAGAGGGTGGGGGAAGGACTACAGGAGACTCCCAATCTTCTTTGTTAATGAATCCAGCAATAACAAAGATAGATGAAATTCAGAAATCAATACCAACCCTCACTTTAGCTTAAAGCAATATTCTTTTCTCTAACAGAAATTTCTGAAAGAACAAGGCAGCATGCAATAGCACCTTATCAGTAATATTTCTTAACGGTAAGTATTCAGATATTCCTGAATGTTTAGAAATTTGAAAATGTAAGGAAGGACTAAGTCCTACAATAAAAACTACATCGTGGACTTCCCTGGTGGTACAGTGGTTAGGAATCTGCCCGCCCATGCAGGGACATAGGTTCTATCCCTGACCCGGGAAGATTTCTCATGCCGCCGGCTCTCAAGTCCACCACTAAAGCCCATGCTCTAGAGCCTGTGAACTGCGACCACTAAGCCCACACGATGCAGGTCCTGAAGCCCATGCGTCTAGAGCCTGGGCTCCTCAACAAACGCAGCCACTCAAAAGAGAAGCCTGCGCACTGCAAAAAGAGAGTAGCCCCCTTCTCATCACAACTAGCAACGAGGACCCAGTGCAACCAAAAACAAATAAATAAAAGTAATAATAATAAAAAGACTGTGTTGTCCGTGAGCTTTCACACGTGGTAAAACTTTAAAGTATAAAAATATAATTGCACTTCCTTCTCAGCCATAGAGCCGGTTGAAAATACAAGCTGCTATTCTTGTGTTTACACACTTAAAATATCCTTTCCCTAAGGATTTTTTTTTAATACCATCTAAGTTACTGAGAGTTAGAATAAATAAACAAAATTTTTAACTGTTACTTATTCAGTGCTTGTCACTATGGTAGGCATTTCACATTCAGTATGTCTAAAAACTCCTACAACAATCCTGCAAAGTAGACAGCATTGTCATCCCCCTCACTTTTCTTTTTCTTTTTTAGCACAACTGCAACACAGCTTACAGGATCTTAGTTCCCTGACCAGGGATTGAAACCGGCACCCCATGACGAAAGCTGGCAGTCCTAACCCCTGGACCACCAGGCAATTCCCAGCATCCTTCCGTTTTTATAAATCACATAACAAAAGCTCTAAGAAATAACCAGCAAGACCAGTGAAGGAGTCAGTATTAGCAAAGATCTGATTTCAAATTTACCTGATTGACTCTAGAACCATATTCTGCCACAATACTATACTGATTCCATGACTTAATGGCCTTGCCAAATTAGATCGTTGATTGAGAGACTATACAGAAGTAAATATTACCTTCCAGTTATAAAACAGTAGAATTTTTCTATGTAATACAGCTGCTATAAACTATATTGAACCACATCAAATTACTGATAAAAACTTTCTTTATAAAAAAGTTATCTTTGAGGCTTCCCCTGGTGGTCCAGTGGCTAAGACTCCATGCTCCCAATGCAGGGGGCCCAGGTTCGATCCCTGTTCAGAGAACTAGATCCCGTATGCCACAACTAAGAGATCCCACATGATAAAAAATAAACAAATATATTTTTAAAAAATTAAATAAAAAGTATCTTTAATATAGGACTTCCCTAGGTTAAGTCCATGGATTCACGAACTCTAAACTGCAAGATTTTGTACTTATATGAGTGTGTATATTTTTAGGGCCTGGGGCTCCACAGATGCTGTCAGATTCTGTGAGCGTTAAGAACTTCTGCTCTATAAGTAATAGTTCTCCACTGTGTTCCAAAAAAATGGACTAGCATTTCTCTCATCTACTCATAACAAGAATAATCAGAGCTGAAGAAATGATTTAATGATAGATATTTTTGAGTGGTATGCAGCAGATTTGTGTTTTAATCTTTTTTTTTTTTTAACATTGGAGTATAGTTGATTAACAATGTTGTATTAGTTTCAGGTGTATAGCAGTTATACATATACATGTATCTATTCTTTTTCAAATTCTTTTCCCATTTAGGTTATTACAGAGTATTCAGCAGAGTTCCCTGTGCACTACAGTGGAACCTTGTCGGTTATCTAGTTTAAATATAGCAGCGTGTACACGTCAGTTTTAGTCTGTCTTCTTAACCATACATATTACTTAAAAGTACTTTTAAAAAACAAAGAGAAAATTCTGAAAGATTTAACCAATCTCCCTTGCCTGGAAACTTCAAAGTGAATTTTTTGACACTGACTCAAATGCTTAGAGGATTAAGACAACATTTTTTTTTTTTAAAGAAAAATAACAAAAAATTAGACAAGATATACCTGCAAGATCATAAACAGGGTAGACAGCCTGTTCCCAGCACGTTTCCTCACTAGGACTTGTGGATAAACTATGTTCGTCATCAAGCTGGAGTACAAACCAAACCACGATAGCATCAAGTATGCCTTCTTTAATAACAGGGATACCAATTTTATCAGGTTTTTTAGTTGCAAGGCTTTTTAATTCCTGACAAACATATAAGAGGAATAAGAGGATTTTAGACATTTATTATCTGCATGCCCCAGTATCATATCACTTCCCATTTCTATAAGTTCTCAGCCCTGCCCAGAACCCTTAGGGATCAATATCACAGCATAACTATAACCAACTAAGCACACTGAATGGGAAAATGTGATATACAGTATATGCTAGTGAATACCATGAGTTATTACAATGAGGCAGATACATATTACTCACGTAGTAAAAGTCCATGACACACTGTTGAATGAAGGCAGCAAGTGGTGAAGCAATAGGGATTATTCTATTCTAAAAAATGTGTGTGCATTCGCGCACGCGCGTGTGTGTGTGTGCAGATTAGAAAAGTAAGTCTGAAAAGATATATTTCAAGCTGGTGACCTGGGGAAAGAAGGACCTAGATTTTAAAAAGGAAGATACATCCTTTTTCTTCTTCCTTTCTAATGTTTATTACTTGAAAATGTTAAACAGGCAGATACAACTTTCAAATTTAAGGTCTTAATAAGGTGTTTGGGGAGGGGGTGTTGCGGAGAAGAAACATTAAAATTTTGGAACACTGTTGGTGAACATGTGGTGATTCAGGGAGCATGAGGCACTTGGAGACGGCATGGGAGCCCTGCCCGCCTCTGCTCACCCCATCCCTATGCATCTCCTCCACGTGACAGTCCCCAAGTTACATCCTTTTCTAACAAACCTAGTAAGTAAAATGCTTAACAAGTAATAAGTAATGCTTAATAGCCTAATAAGTAAAATGCTTCCCTGATTCTATCAGACACTCTAATAAATCAACAGAACTCAGATCATTGGAACTTACAATTTATGGACTATCACTTAAGTAAAGAATCCACCTGCAATGCAGGAGACCCCGGTTCAATCCCTGGGTTGGGAAGATCCACCGGAGAAGGGATAGGCTACCCACTCCAGTATTCTTGGGCTTCCCTGGTGGCTCAGCTGGTAAAGAATCCACCTGCAATGTGGGAGACCTGGGTTTGATCCCTGGGTTGGGAAGATTCCCCTGGAAAAGGGAAGGGCTACCCACTCCAGTATTCTGGCCTGGAGTATTCCATGGACTGCATAGTCCATGGGGTCGCAAAGAGTCAGACACAACTGTATGACTTTCACTCATTTACAAGCACAGATGTTAACCTGGGTTTGTGTCTGGAGACTGAGGAGGGATGCAGGGAGGGCTAAGGATCAAGGAAGGGAGGTGCGTAGTCATGCAGGGATGAGGACTTACAAGAAAAAAAAAAATTGTAACACTGTTATATCAGAAAAGAAATGTTGTGAAGTGATTGGCCCCCAACTAAAATAAATAAATTTATAAAAAAAAATAAAATAAAATAAAATAAAATAAAATAAAAGAAAAAAAAAAAAAAAAAGAAATGCTGGCAAAGCTCAGCCTCAGTTAGCAATGCCAAAGTATTAATTTAGTTCCAGATCACCTCAAAACAAAACAAAAAAACCTATTAACAATTAATAGGGGAAAGATTTTATTAAATTACAAAGATCTTAGGCAAAAATGACACTTGCAAAGTCTTCTGGCCCCTGGCAAGTTTCATCTCAAAACCTTAATGTACTTAAGGTTAATATACTTAAACATTTAGCCTTACTTAAAGATCACCAGAGAAGGACTTGATGTAACTTTCTCAAATTCCTTAGGCTCTTTCTTTGCTCAGTGCAGGGCCCTCACAAAGATACATTAGGATGATACCAGCTTGTCCTCGTTTGCCCAAGACTGTTTCCCAGGAACCTCTCAGTCCTGCACAAGCCAAGACGGTTGGTCACCCTAACACACAGACAACCTAGAGATCTGAGTTATGTTTCATTTCAAGGAATACTGTTCATCTGAAATGAAAGACACAGAGAAAAGCTGGAAGACCTAGGTTATAATTCCTGCCCTTGCATTCATATCTGGGGGGGGTGGGGATTAACGTAATAGCTGCTGCTGCTGCTAAGTTGCTTCAGTCGTGTCCGACTCTTAACGACCCCATGGACTGCAGCCTACCAGGTTCCTCCATCCACGGGATTTCCCAGGCAAGAGTACTGGAGTGGGGTGCCACTTCCTTCTCCATAACGTAATAGCACAAGGATAATTATAACTGTATTGCAATGCTGTTTCAAGAGCAACCTCAGGACTTCCTTGATGTTACAGTGGGTAAGAATCTGCCTGCCAACGCAGGGGAAACGGGTTTGACCCCTGGTCCAGGAAGATCCCACATGCCGCGGGACGGCTAAGCTCTCATGCGGCAACTACTGAAGCCTGCAAGTCCTAGAGCCTGTGCTCTGCAACAAGAGAAGACACTGCAATGAGAAGCCCATGCTCTGCAACAAAGAGTAGCCTCCACTGGCCACAACTAGAAGAAGTCCACGTGCAGCAATGGAGACCCAGTACAACTAAAAATAAATAAATAAATAAGCGAGCTGCCTGAGAATACATGTGAAAGCACCAGGTACGCTGTACAGTCCCAAAAACCTTAGGGATTTTTTTTCCTCTGTATTTAAAAGTAAAGCAAATAATCATTTTCCTTACATACAGTAAGTGGAATCCCATGCATACTCATAAGACTGTCCTATGTATTAACTATTTTAAACAATGCATGAAATTTAATGCTTAAAGTGAAGTGAAGTCGCTCAGTCGTGTCCAACTCTTAGCGACCCCATGGGCTGTAGCCTACCAGGCTCCTCCGTCCATGGGATTTTCCAGGCAAGAGTACTGGAGTGGGGTGCCATTGCCTTTTCCAGGGGAATCTTCCCAACCCAGGGATCAAACCCAGGTCTCCCTTAAAAAATGCTTAAAACCAGTAACTAAATTTTTATTTTTACCTGAAGACTGTTGAAGTCTACTGTCATAATTTCAAAGCACTCTGTCAAAGCCAAATATCCTCCAGGAACTCGACTCATCTTTTCAGTTGTATAAGGTTCAATTGTTTCTTCTCCATCTACAGAAGAAGAAGCTGGGCTCTGAAATTTCACATTGGTTGGCAAACAGATTCCAGCAATGTCCTTAACACTCACCCTGGTGAGAAGGGGAATGAGAGTGGAAAGGGAAAAAGATGGGTTGGTTTTTTTTTTTCTTTTTCTTTAAAGAATCAAGTAACACCGTCTAATATTGAATCCAGCAAAAATTAACATAAAAATGCAACAAAACATCATAGACAAAGGTTTCTTAAACACACTGACATACACAATCACTAAGTATAAATGAAAACAAATAATAGGTGTACGTTAAAATTAACAACTCCACTCATCAAAGGTATCCAGGAAGAATGTTAAAGGCAAGCCACTGAGTACAAGAGGTTTGTAATACATCTACGCAACAAAGGACAAATATCCAAAATATATTTTTTAATCCCCACAATAAAAGAAATCCAAAAATGGGCAAAAGACTTGGACACTTCACAAAAGAACAAGTAGCCAATATGAAAAGTCAGTCATGAGGGAGATGAAGTTAAAGCCATGCTCCACAACCAACAGAACGGGGAAAATAAACAGTCCGTATCAAGTATTGATAAGAATACAGTCTTGTACACTACTGGTAGGAGTATAAAATTAAAAAGACCACTTTGAAAGAGTTTCATAAGTTCCTATCCAAGCTGAACATGACTATTCCAGATTCATTCTTAATACAGGAACCTCAAGGTGTCTGACATTTGCACTTCCAGAAACACGGCCGAGGGAAATGCATACACACAACCACCAAAAGAATGTTTAAGAATGTTTATGGCTCTGCTATAAACACAATACCCCCCAAACTGGATATGACCCAAACATCCGTCAACAGCGAAATGGAGGAATGCACTGTGGTGTGTTCATACAACAGGCACACTCCACAGCAATGAGAATCAACACACTACAAACAAGAACACAGACGTGTTGAAGTAAGGAAGGCAAGCATGAGAATTCATACTGTATGATACCATTTGTATGAAATTCAAAACAGGCAAAATAATCTATGGTGTCAGAAGTCAAGACAGCAGATACTCTTGGGGTGTGGGGCGCTGGTAACTGGAAGGGGTTTCTTCCTAAGGACCTGTTGGGGTGGTGGCAGTGTTCTGGACCCTGATCTGAGCACTGGTACACAGTGTATCAACTTCATGAATCCATCAGAAATGTATGGTTTATGTACTTGCTATAACAATGCTTGATGTCGATAAAAATTTACACTGAAAAAAACACTTCATTAGCATTTTAGAAACACCATCTTGTAACAGGAAACACCTCAACCACCTCTCATTACACACTCTTTTATTAGCCTTTTTGTCTTTACAGGGCTTTATACAGTCTACTTCTAGAAATTATTTTGTTATAATCTAAAAAGATGGATTATCAAATGGAAGTATTATTGAATTTAATAATAACTAAATTAGAAATCACAAGTTAACAGAAACAAAAAGAATGTGACAAGCTCCCTTTCAATCTCTTACCAAATACGTGAATATAAACTTACTGTCAAAACTTCAAACGATGTAGTAAAAAGTGAAAGTCCACCTTCACAGTATCCATTTCCTCCCTGTTAGAAGTTTGATGTGTATCCCCTCCCACCTTTTTCTTTACGTGTGTAATAATATGTATGTATATTGCTCAGACTCACTATACTTATTTTCCTCTGCTCTTAACTCTTTATTTTGAAAATGATTTCAAATTTATAGAAAGGCTTCCAGTGTGGTCTAAAGAACTCTCACATCCTTTAACCACATTCATCAATTTTTTAATAGTCTACCATATTATTATCATATTCTCTCTCTCCCCACATATATTCTTTCTTCTGAACCATCTGAGAGAAAGTTGCATTCATCATATGCATTTATCCTTTCATAGATATACTTCAGTGTATCTTTATTATAAACAAGGATATTTTCTTAATCATAACACAGTTATCAAATGCAGTATTCTCATCTTCATATTAGAATATGTTCATATTCTATATTTATTAACTGAATCAATAAATCAAAACTGTCTTGTATAACTTCCCTCCCACTCCCAATACAGGATCATGATTTCAATTTAGCTGTCCTATCCTTGAATTCTTTTGTCTCTCATGATGTTGACAATTTTGTTTTGGCCATACCATGTTGCTTGCAGGATCTTAGCTCCATTTATTAATCTATTTATTATAAGTAGGGACTTGTGGATTCTTACTTTATTCAATGGAACTTCCCTTATGTATCTTGGTGCTTAAAATGTCCAAGATTTGGCCAGCAGAAGACACTTCCAAACCTGCTGTGACCTTTAACCACCCACATCATTTTCTTCAGCAGTTCCTTAAATTTCCGACCCAAGTTATTTCACAGTCATCTTCAGTCTGTTCTGCCCCAGTCTGGGAAGCAGCCATTTCTCCAAAGAGTTATAGTTCCCCGTGGTGAGGAATGGTATTCAAAAGCCAAGATTTGAGGGCTAGGTATGCTCACTGCTCCTAGAATTATGGCTTGTCTTTTTCACTAATCGTCATTAACTTCTTTCCCTCTCTACATATGCACCTTAACTATTTCCTTTTGTCATTTGCAAAGTATTGCACTGGTTGAATGTTTTATCAGAATGCAATAAGTATGCAGATAGTTTTTTGTTTTGGTTTTTCCAATTACAGAGTTATAGTAAGCATCCTTGTACACGTTTATTTATTAGGACAAATTATCAGTAGAAGTAGAAACATTACATAAAAGAATATACACAGCTTTAGTTTTGTTAGATAACGCCAACTTAAGCTACTAAGATCTTGCACCAACAGGGTATACATTTTCCCCATATCTATGAGAAAATAGGCTTCCCTGGTGGCTCAGTGGTAAAGAATCCATCTGCCAATGCAGGAGACCCAGGTTCAATGCCTGGGCCAGGAAGATCCCCTGGAAAAGGGAATGGCAACCCACTCCAGTATTCTTGCCTGGGAAATCCCACAAACAAGGAGCCTGGTGGGCTACAGTTCATGGGTCTCAAAAAAGCTGGACACAACTTAGCAACTAAACAACAACATGAGGAAGTAGGATATTATCTTTTTTTTGGCCACACTGTGTGGCTTGCAGGATCTCACTTGCCCGACCAGGGATCAAACCTGGGGCCTCGGCAGTGAAAGTGTGAAGTCCCAACCACTGGACCACCAGGGAATTTCCCTTATCGATCATTTTTAATGTTTCAGAATGTAAACAGTTAAAAATGTTATCCTATTGATTTAATTTCCATTTATCTCATTAATAGACAATTGCAAATATGTTTCAGTTCAGTTCAGTCGCTCAGTCATGTCCGACTCTTTGCAACCCCATAGACCACAGCACGCCAGGCCTCCCTGTCCATCACCAACTCCCAGAGTTTACCCAAACTCATGCCCACTGAGTCGGTGGACTCATCCAACTATCTCATCCTCTGTCGTCCCCTTCTCCTCCTGCCTCAGTCTTTCCTAGCATCAGGGTCTTTTCAAATGAGTCAGCTCATCGCATCAAGTGGCCAAAGTATTGGAGTTTCAGCTTCAACATCAGTCCTTCCAATGAACACCCAGGACCGATCTTTAGGATGCACTGGTTGGATCTCCTTGCAGTTCAAGGGACTCTCAAGAGTCTTCTCCAACTTAGCTTTATTCTAAAAGTTGGAAATTTTACCTCAGCTTGTCATCTGCCTTTTAACTTTTTACTATCTTTCACCAGATATTCAAAATTTTTTTTACTGTGTTAAATTTATCAATCTTTTATGGCTTCTAGATCCTCCCTGTGTTTTGCTTTGGAAAGCCTTCACCGCTTAATGGATTTTTTACACTTAGATACTTAATTCATTTTGAAATTAAAAGTAAGGATCTAACTTTAACCATTTGAAGGACAGGGAGGCTGGCGTGCTGCAGTCCATGGGGTTGCGAAGAGTCAGATGAAACTGAGCGAGTGAAGAACAATTTTACCCAAGTGAAGCACTTCATCTCCATTTACTGAACAGTTTATCCTTTCTCCACTCATCTGAAATACCTCATCTGTATCACATGCTAACTCCCTATAAATTCAAAGGTGTATCTAGAGTCTTTATTGTGTTACACTGATCTATTTTTTCTATTTCTGCATCAATAAATCACTGTTTTTTATTTCTAGTTTTTTTATCTAATAAACCAAGTTTCTTAAAACCTGAAACCTCTAACCTCTGGGAACTGCAACACCAGGAAACAGATTTTAAGACACCATGAAGCAAATCTATTAACATGAAGAGGCTCACTAAAGCTAACATATTTACTGATATTTTAATATATTTACTGATACTGATCATTTCTACTGAAGCAAAATTAAATTTATACACACACACATTTACTTACACAGAGCTGACAACCAACTAGCTCACTCTAAGTCAGCCAATCTGCTGGCAAAGGCCACTGTTTGGTTAGCGCCTGTGCCCTACCAATCACTGACTACTTTTACTTATCACCCTGTAACATACACTGAGGAGTGTAAGGAAGAATATACTATAAAGATGAGCAGTACTTATCTACCAGTGAGGCGTTCAGGATAATTTTTATTTTCTTCTTTCAATCACCAGTATTTTCTAAAATATATATGTGTTACATTTACTACTACTAAGTTATCAGATGGAGGGCCTCCTTAAAAAGTCCTGAAACAATATGCATTAATACTTCAGCGAAATAAAAAATTCATTCATGTTCAAGAAAAAGAAGGAACCAAGAAGTTTTTATAACTGAAAAAATTTTTCACCTGTATCACACTTCATAAATCTCAGAATCTCAAGGATAGAAAGATCCTGAAATTTCATCCCACCCACCAACAAAACATTAATATCAAGAGTTATTAACAGTCTCTGGATTAAACTTTCTGGCTAATTCTGTTATCTTAAAATGTAAATTATGGGAGTAGGTCTGTCCTCACAAGGATTATAACAATAATGTATCCTGCCTGAAGGACAGTCTCTGGATTAAACCTTCTGGCTAATCCTGTTATCTTAGAAGATATAACTCCACTGCTAACACTAGCAAGGGGGTACTCTTTCTGCCCCCTTCTGATGCCTATGTCAGAAGCTTTCTCTGTCTCCTTTATACTTTAATAAAACTTTATTACACACACACACAAAAGTTATTAAGAAGAGAAAAATGGGAGAAATAAAGAATCAAAAAGCAAAAAAAAAAAGGCAAAAAGAAAATTAAGACTGGAATAAATATCATGAATTTAAAGGTCAGAAAATGAAACATTCTCATCCGAATAAATGTCCATGAAATAACCTTTTAAGTACAGGCAACTCCTCAAAATTACTGAAATATTTTTTAATATTTACTATTTAAATAATCACTTACCTATGATGTCTTCTTATCTCTGCACATTCTACGGCCATCCCAAATATAACAGCACTTGCTGGTATAACTTTCCCATATTTTTCACAATTACCATTTTCACCTTTGGTCTAAAAATATAACAGTAAAAATTATATTCTGTTACATTGATGTCAAAATATTTTTGTCAAAATATGTGTGTATGATGGCAAGCTATGAAAATTTATAAGAAAGCTTAAAAAAACAATAGTTAATGATAAGCAGGTTAAGGGGTTTTTTTCCTTTAAAAAGTTTATTTCCATTGTTTTATATATATATATATTTATATGTATATGAATGTATATGTGTAAGTATACATATATCATATACATGCACGTGTGTGTATATATACATATATAAATTTTTTTCTTTTTTTAAGTACAAGTAGGAAGAAAGGGAGGGAGGGAAGTGGGAGCAAGAAGCCTCTAAGTTTACACACAACAAAAGATCTTTGCGTATGACTTTAATGAAGAGGCCAAAATCACCATTACCTACTTGAAAAACAAAGAGCTCTTCTTTCAACCTTTCATTAGCTATTTGAAATCCAACTAATTTTCTGTAAGTAGTCAATTCTTATTACATGTTAAAATCCTTTCTTTCATAATACATATATCAATATATAAATGAAAGCTACAGTTTATGGGCCACAGTAGAGGATTTCAATGTAAAATACAACTTGGCAATTATGAGTCAATTCTGTCTAGCCTAGGTCCAAGTGGTACCTTAAAATCATACCACACCAGTTACCCACTACATTCCCTTTTGGTAAATTTACCAAATATACAATATAAGCAGCGAAGCTGTAAAGCTCAAAATACTTCCATTTCTCAACCTCACTCAAGAATTCCAGAGTCAATCCCTTCATCACATAACCTCAATTTCTAAGAACTCCTTCCTGGAGTATTTTTTGCCTGTATACCCCATTTGGGCACACGAGAATACACTGCACTATGTTATTAAATGTTTTTTGTTCACACGGATTCCTTGCCAGCTATATAGTGTATACCTCAATAGTGAGACGCATCTCCTATTGCTTTGCAACTATGCTAGGGGCTCAATGAACCATCTA
This sequence comes from Giraffa tippelskirchi, assembly GCF_054371585.1. NCBI lineage: Eukaryota > Metazoa > Chordata > Mammalia > Artiodactyla > Giraffidae > Giraffa > Giraffa tippelskirchi. Next base: position 57,323,990 of record NC_137285.1, read on the forward strand.
CTGAATAATGAATTCTTAATCAAATTTAAGTGTTTTCATGCTGCTTACCTTTGGCTGCAAAAGTAAATGCTCCCATGCATGAATCAAACTCTCCACAATTCCTTCTCCAAATAAACCTGCATCGACAGTTTCTGTTACAACTAGGGACACTCTATAGAATGATTTTTTAAAGATATATGTAAGTAAAATATCATGCTATTTATGTAAAAGATGTCAAAGCTGAGAGAAGGAAGAATATATTATAGAAACAGCACAAATATAAAATTTTCTAATACATTTCATGTTTAACATCTACCCTTGAATCCTAAGGAACTCTAATGTTCCTCTAAGGCTCCTCTGTTCTCCACTGGCAGCTTCCTGGTGGGGACAGGAGGGGTCACAGACAACCTTCACTTGACCTGCTGCCTCCTGGGTTCTTCTTTCATTGCCTAAACCCTAAGGATTGGTCCCCATCCATTACTTTTACCAGTCCCCCTCCTTAACCCTGAGTAACTGGACATCTATCCCCAATGTTCTATAAAAATACTTTCTATCAACAATGACTCCCCTACAGACAACATGTAGTGCAGTGAGAAAGCCTACCCCTCCAAACCCTTCCTCCACTTCCACTGTCCATGTTTATCTCTTATATGTTGATTGTCCCTCTCCTGTCATCTCTCCTGCTTTACCCACACCTGGAGTTTTCACCAAAGCCTAACCCAGAGTTCTGGTCTCTGTCCATTCTTTCTAGAAAATCTCACTCAAAAACACACTTAAAAAAAACTTCTCCCTTCGTTGAACTTCTTTAGTACTCACTGCCAGTATCATTTATTTCTGTAGTTACAAGAAAAAGATATTTTCAAGAATATTCCTTATCTTCCTATCTTGACTATAGCTGCCTTGATAACAGAAAACAACTTTAGTGCCCTCTACTCTGCCTGTGGGCTTCCCAGGTGGCACTAGTGGTTAAGAACGTGCTTGCCAATGCAGGTTAGACGTAAGACACGTGGGTTTAATCCCTGGGTCGGGAAGATCCCCTGGAGAAGGGAATGGCAACCCACTCCAGTATTCTTGCCTGCAGAATCCCATGGACAGGAGTCTGGCGGGCTACAGTCCATGGGGTCACGACTTTAGTTGGACATGACTGAAGCACAGTATGGCACTGTGCCTAAACCCAGTATTTCATATACATACACAAAACTTTCAGTATTTACGACTGCATATATTTAGAATGCAAAAGGCATCTCAAATCATCTGACATCTTCAAATCTCTAGATTTGCTCAAGGTAAAAATAAATCATTATTATTATTGGGCTTCACTGGTGGCTCAGCAGTAAAGAATTCACCTGCAATGCAGGAGACATGAGTTCGATCACTGGGTTGGCAGAGCCTCTGGAGAAGGAAATGGCAGCCCACTCCAGTATTCTTGCCTAAGAAATCCCAAGGAGAGAGGACCCTGGCAGGCCACAGTCCACAGGGTCGCAAAGAGCTGGACACGACTTAGTGACTAAACAACAACAACTTATTATTATCATAAACCATATCTCTTCATTCAAGCCAATACATCCTTTCTATAATACTATGTGTGAGAAAAAAGTGGATTAAGGTAATGTAACTTTGATTCACACTATGTACTGAATTGGGTACCGACCAAAAGTCACACTGAAGCGCTAACTCCCAGTGTGACTGTATTTGGAGACCAATCTTTACGAGGTTAATTAAGGTTCAATGAGGTCATAAGAGTGAAGTCCTAATCTGATGGGACCTGCGTCCTAATACAAGTGGAGGTGATCACAGCAGTGCTCTCTCTCTCCTCGCGGCCACAGAGGAAAGGCCTCGCAGGGACACAGCAGGACGGCCATCTGTAAAGCCAGCAAGAGAGCTCCTGCCGGAAACCAAATCTGCCAGCACCCACGACCATGGGCTTCCAGCCTCCAGAGCTTGAGAAAATAAACGTCTGTAGTTCCAGCCACCTAGTCTGTGGTATTTTGTTAACCTCAGCCTGATCAGACTAAGACAACTGAGGACACTATTTCTATAAAATATATTTAATATCTGCTTCAACAATCCAACAGGACTTCATGAAAACAAACCTAGGGACCATTGAAAAGTATAACTATCATGTAAATTTAAATATTCTTTTACATATATGGAAGAAAACTTTTCAAAATCATAGTCCCACGGATGACTGAGTATAAAAAAGCCCTGTTTCAACATGAACTGAATTTAAGTAAGATGAAAAGAGAGACTACCCAGGAGAGGTAGTAACACAAGTGCTACACAGAGAAAACTGTATCTAAAAACGATAGTTTGTTGGACCAGATGATTTTTAAATCCCCTCTAGCTCTAAAATTCCATCCCCTTGTGATATGGATCAAAATGAAATAACACTAAAAAGCTGAGACTTACGACATAATATTCAAAGCATTTGAAGAGGGGAAGTCAAAATACGTTGACAGCTGATGCTTCCAAAGCTTTCATTTTAGCCAAGAATATTAACACCGAATGTGATTAAGTCCATCAAGCTTAATCTACTCACGTTTACAATTTTTAACGAGCTATGGACCACATAGGAGGTATGATCCATTTTCACAACTAGAATACTAGAATGAGCAAAAAGTAACTTGCTAAAGCTGAACTTTATTGATTAAATCCCTTGCTGCATATTTTTGTTAAGATCTTTAAATTTTCTTTGTCAAGAATATGACCTTATGAAAATCCATCTTATGCCGAACTATCCTATATTTGTACCTTCACAATATAAAGGTTTCAGCATTTCTATTTGGACTAGAAGCTAGAAATGTGAATATCTTAATTCTTAAGAAATAAAATAGTGGATTATAAACAGTAAAGTTAGTTCATGGTGCAATACCTTTCAGGAATGTGTTTTGGAATTTTTATGTCAAGCGACTTCATGTGTAAGAGTTTGACCCCTTCTTCCATCTTGTTTGCCGCCACTACGTCACAGGCAAGCTCATACATGGTCTTGGATAACTCACAGGCATACACAGAATGCGCTCCAGCTCTCCTAGCAAACATGCTACAAGGGGGAAAAGTGTTCCTTAAAAAAAATAATCTACTGTTTTTTCTTTTCAAATTTCAGTGAAATTATGAAACATAGGCTTTTCCTTTTATCCTTTACCACAACCATTATTCACTCTGCATTTGAAAACAATGAACTAATATTCTCACCAAGAAACAAATCAGACAATAAATCATAACGTCCACCTTACTAAGACAACTGTCATGCAGGATGGTAATAGACTTTTAAAAACTAGAGTCAACCAGAATGTCAATGTAAAACCTACTCGTAAAAGCATTATGCAAAATTTCAATGATAACTTCAAATTTTTCTTGGGGGCTATGTCAAGTTCTTAATAAAGTAAAAGTTATAGTGAAAATAATAATAATAATAGTTGCATGAATAATCATACCAAGATTGTGAGAAATAAATTAATCTCTATTTTTAAATTTCACTGTCAAAATTTTCCACATTTGATAAAATCTTTAATTTACATTAGTATACATGTATATGTAATTAAAACACAATTTCAACAAACCTTAGTATTCCAGTTCCTGCTCCAATATCCAAAACACTTTTGGAGCCCGAACACACTGCCTTTTGGATTGCTGCATTATAAATCGTATTCCTTTTGGTGTCATTAAGCATGATAAAGTGCCAGCGTTCCACCAACCAGTTTGCAACACGATAAAAATTCTCCTTTGCATCACTGAAATCAGGGTTTAGCTTCACTGCTTTGTGAAAATACCCAGCTGCTTCATCTCTAAAGCCCATTCTAGAATGAAAAATGACAAATGAAACATTCAACTATACACTATCAAATGCCTTGGCTCCTGTCACTCATCCAGCCTGAGAACCCCTCTCCAGCATCCCAAATCCTACCCAATGCAAGCGCCGTCTCCTTGGGAAGCCTTCGGTAAGGACTGCGAGTCTCATTTACTTCTTTCCTTTCTGAATCCCTGGGCACACACCTCCCCTGGGCAACACACCAGGTGATCCTGCCCATGCCTCCAACACCAGGTGCCCTCCATTATATTTATGCATTCCAGGACACTAACAAGGACCCGATTATGATATACTACTTTACTAACATATAGTAGAAGCTCTCCTAGTCATCGTCCATTTTAACAACTTTCTAGAACACCAGGTTTCTAAAAACCACTTCCACTGTAAAAGATACTAACGCCCATGGGTAGCAGGTGCCTCTCTGCTGTGCCTTCAATTGAGCACAATGGTCATCAAGAGTTAGCCGTATTTGCAGCCAGACCAATTTACACCAGTTGTACTTGTTACTAAAATTATATATTTTAATTAAAAATAACAGAAACCAGGTGAATATGACTGCAAAAAGAGAGTCATTGTGTCTGAAGAAAAAAATCAAAGGTGAGTCACCCAAAAAATTACTACTGAATTATATGTGAGCAAATCAATAATGAAAGACAGAAGGAAAAAACTATCAAACCACCTTGCTTCTTAAACCATCCAAGAACACCCTCTCTTTGTAAAATATCTACCCACCCGTAGACCAACACACTTGTACTGCACAGGGTTAGCTGTTGTGTAGCTCCTACACCAGATTTCAGAGCCATCAGAGTGGCCCATACTCTCCTCAACAAGTGAGTTACCTGACCACATGCTGGGATTTACCGCAAACTGCTATTCAAATTTCTAAATGTTTACTCACAATTTCTATTTCTATATCTCTCTGTTACTAGCTGGTAATTTATGCACCACACTAGTGTGTGGCCCACATGATGAAGAGAACTGAGCTAGTAGAACCCTTTCATACTCATACGTCTTTGCAAGCACCTCTAAGCATTCCACCAATTTTAAAGAAACGGAATCAGACCATTCATTTTGGGTATGGCATAAGCAAAAAAACCATTCTAGAACCCAAACAGTGAATGGCACTCTTACGAAAGGAAATGGCAAGTTTCCAGGAAGTTCTGGAGAACAGGTTTACAAGAAGTTTCCCCAGCAAGGGACCACAGTGACTTCTCTGCCACCCTGGAAATCAGGCTATATCCTCTCCAACAAGGTCTGTATATCTCAGCCCAGGGAAAGGAACTCTTTCATGGATACCTGATCTCAGCCCCAAGGGCAGCAGCTATGACACAGTATATGATGTAAAATTATTATATACTGTATCTACTACTTCTATATTCTTTTGAGTTCTCTTTACTTCTCACTAGCCAACTCTCTATTCTGATCCCTTTAAAGTTAATAATTCTTTGTAGTAAACTCTCCCTGCTCAAATTACTGTACTACACACTTATCCAACCCAGGCAGATCCAGAATAGTTCTGAACTGGTAATACTGAGACCACTACACACCTGAAGAGATGCTCCCCCATACTGTTGCATATCACTTCATCATCAGGAAACAGCTCCAAGGCTTGCTCATAGCAGCCAAGCAGGTCTTGTGTTCGACTGAGAGCATCAAGTTCTTCAGCCCATCTGAAGAGCGTATACTGAAAAGTTTCCTTCACAAAAGAGAACAGTAAATTAGTCAATAACATAAATGATGAAAGAATATTCAACACGGGTTGAAGAGTCCACAGAAAATAATGACAATTGAAAATTGCCTTAAGTCTTATCTGGCTTTAATAGGCCTGTTTGCTGACTAAATAAATGCATAAATGAGTAAATTTTATCACCTACATGTAGTAAAAGGCAAAATTAAGACAGTTTGACCACTCTCCAAACTCTTTCCATACTTGGCTTCCTTATCACATTCTCCACTGACCCTTTTTTGTGGATTCCTATGTTTAGAAGTAAGGCATTGACCCTCTTTTCTTCTCATTCATCCCCAAGGCATCACCTACACGTTGATGGATGCCACATCTACATCTCAAATCAAGACCCTCTCTTCTGAACCTCAGGCCCATAGATACCGCTCCCTACTAGTCATCTCAACCAGGGACTGCACCCTTAACCAATCTCAAACTCAGATCAACCCAAATATTTCCTGACCAGTGCGCAGAGAAAAGCACTGAACAACATCAATCCTGTTCCTATCCTGACAGAGGCCTCACAGAGAGAAATTCAACATACAATTTTGAAAAAAACTCAAAATGTTCTAAACTGAACCCATAACACTCTTCTCACAAAGGTTAAGGTACCACCCAACTTCAGACCGTGAAGTCACTTTATAATGCTACCTTAACTCCAAAACAATTAATTTCAAACCCAGCCAATTCTCTCTCATTATCTTTAAATCTGTCACCTCCTCTCCCCACATTGTGGGGGCCTTTCACTCATACTTCATGCCTCTTTGCACCCAATACAATGTGGGCCTTGTGACCACTTGCTAGACAACAGCAACTGCCTTCCCAGCCACCCTCACTCCAGTCTCATCTCCCTCCCAACATTCTCCACGCTGCAACCCAGTGTAGACAGAGAAGCCTGCAGTTATTCCAGCTTTATCACTGAAAAAATTTATATCATCTTCACATATTTTCTACAGGAGAGTTAAACCTGAAACAGAATTTTAATGGAATTCACTAGAGAGACAAGGATAGGATGAAGACTCTAGGGTGTGGGAGAAAAAAAAAACACAGATTATATTAAATGAATTGAGGAATTTAGAGGTAAGGAGCTTCGTGTGGCTGAAGTGTGAGGATGGGAAGTAGAAGGAAATAAGACTAAAGAAATAGGTCTTTCACAGAGGCCCATGAAAAGAAATATGGGGCTTTGTTTTGCAGGAAATAGAGCTAGTTACTTAACTCTACTGAACATCAGGCACTGAAATACAAACTTTATATACATTTTTAATACACACTAAATATATATATTAAAAAAAAAGCATTGTCCCTGTTTTACAAAAGAGGAAATTAAGTTAAAAAGAACTGAGGAAAAAGCACGTGGATGGATCCATTAGTCTATGTCTGCCTACCTAGAAGAGCAAACTCAATTTCAAGGTAACACTTTCTCCTCCTTGAGGCTAGCTGGTCCTGAAATTTACACCAACTTTTTGTGAACTATAAATGTCTATATAAAATTGACATCTATTGGGAAGAAGGCGGGCATTCTAGGATCCTATCCAAAATATCAACAGTCTTTGAGGTTGAGAAACCTTGCATGAAATAAAGCGAAGTAGCTTCAGGTTGAAAATTGAATGCAAAATTAAGCTAAATCATTTTTTGAAATTTTTCTAAAATAACCTGAAAAAAAAAAGTAACAGAACTTCAACAAAGTAACTCTCACAAATAATCTAATAATTGAAACTTAAAGAACGCATCACCAAATGATTACTTCAGGCTAATTCCAAATTTAATTCAGCATTCTGTCCACAAAACAGTAGAGAGGAGAGACAAGTGCAAATGCCCTGGGGCAGGAACTTGCTAGAATTAGATATAGGAGATGACAGAAGATCACTGAAGGCCTCGTGTGCAATATAACCTTTGGAATTTGAATCAAGTGAAAGTTTTGAAACAGAGGAATGACACCATCCGGCTTTTGTTATGAAAAGCTCACGTTGGCTGTGTTGCAGAAGACAGTCTAGTTTCTCGAGCCAAAGCGTACTGCAAAAGTCAACAGGAGATGATTGAGCGTTGAATCAGGGTAGTAAAAAAGAAGGTGGTGAAAAGGAATACGATTCTGAATGTAAATTTCGAGGGTCAGCAAACAGTATTTTCTAATAGGCTGGTTGTGGTTGCGACTAAAAGAGTCAACGGTGAACAGTAAACATTAATAACAACCACCAGGCACTTAGAGTCCACACTCCCTCCTCCAACTACCTACGTATTCATTTACTGATACAAGAACAGAGGATCGACCTGCGAGAGAAGGGCCCTCCTCACCTTAACACCGTCTTTCAGCTCCGGCGCCAGGCTGAGCACGAGGAGGTAGTGGGCGTAGGCGGTGCCGAAGTCCTGGGAACCCAGGCAATGCTCTGCGCTCTGCAAAGACCGCGACACCAGCTCGTCCCGCCCAGCTGCCCCGGCGCCACTCCCGGCGCCCCGGCGGGTCCTGGGCCGCGAGTTCGGCATGACAGAGTCACCAGCCGAAACCTGCGCCAGTATCACCAAAGGGAAGGGAAGATGGTCTGGTAAACGGAAGGAGCAGACAGTCTCGGTGACACTACTTCCACGTAACTAGCCGGAGCGCCAGAACCTGTACAGGTAACCTATCCCCTGGCCACCACAAGCTCTCCCACCTTCTCCAGGCAGAAGCCCCGCCCCTTCCCGGAAGGGCGGGTCCCATTGGTTGGCGGCGCACGCTGCGCGAACGACAGCACGCCCGACGTGAGCACGTCGCCCCCCCCCGTTTAGGTGATAAGGCGTCCATCGCGCGTGCGCGTAGGGGGCCTTCCTTAATGAATTTTTTTTGTTCGGGCGTCTGACGAGAAACAAATAATAGCTTTCTCCGTCTTTCCTGACTTCAGGAGTGTGTGACCTCAGCTGGGACACCTAAACTCGGCCGACCCAACCAAGCCGAAGCTGCACCCGCCCGCGAGGGAGGTGATACGTATGAGGAGAGACGGTCAGGCATTTGTGGTGATGTGTAAGGCCTTTGGGTCGTGATCACCAGATCTCGAAGTGGCCAAAGTGAAAAGAACTCGGAAATAGCAAAACCACCCCAGGGGTAGAGGAAATGCTTTCACCGACGTTTTTAAAATCCTCATAGAACCTTGTGAAGTGTACCTCTGGATCATACTCATCTTATAGACTGAGAGGAATATCCTGAGATGGTACTTGCCCAAGAAAATCACACACAGGCAGGGCTCAAATTCGAGTCCCTCGCTTCCTGTTCAGTTTTCTCTAAAACGAGCTTAGGATTTATCTCAACTCTTCGGGGTATCACTACTGTATACTGGGTACAGTATTACATTTTAAAAGTTTTTCTGCATTCAGGTGTGGAACCTAAGGGGTAAATTCAGAACTTTTAAACCGGAGGGGGTCAGTTCAGTTCAGTCGCTCAGTCGTGTCCGACTCTTTGCGACCCCATGGATTGCAGTACGCCAGGCTTCCCTGTCCATCACCAACTCCCGGAGCCTACTCAAACTCATGTCCGTCGCGTAGGTGATGCCATCCGACCATCTATCTCATCCTCTGTCATCCCCTTCGCCTCCCACCTTCAATCTTTCCCAGCATCAGGGTCTTTTCCAATGAGTCAGTTCTTCGCATCAGGTGGCCAAAGTATTGGAGTTTCAGCTTCAGCATCAGTCCTTACAATGAATATTCAGGACTGGTTTCCTTTAGGATTGACTGGTTTGATCTCCTTGCAGTCCAAGGGACTCTTCAAAAGTCTTCTCCAACACCACAGTTCAAAAGCATCAATTCTTCCATCCTCAGCTTTCTTTATAGTCCAACTTTCATATCCATCCTAAACGGAGGGGGAGATGCATAGGAATTACAGCTGAAAAAAGCCATTCTTTTCCCTAGTTTCATACACGCAGATGGTGAATGTTTACTTAAGGAACAAAAAAAGGGAGAATTTTGCATGTCAAACTGACAGACTTCGGGGACTCCAGTTCTCAGAATGCATTATTTACATGCCTTTTTGCCTTCTCTTTTGACCTGGTTATCTGAACCACCCTTCCTCACAGCACACAGGTAAATTCTAATCAGTTCTTCAAAATCCAGATCGCTGGATTGTGGCCTGCTGCGGTAGTCAGAGAATTCCTCAAGGACAGAATTATTTTTAATAATTTTTTAACTTTGCACCTGGCAGAGTCTGGCTCAAAGTAAGGAATTAGATTTTTTTAAATTTTAGTGGAAACTACATCACCCCACTCCTCGGTTTTGCACCTTAGGACTATACCAACCATTTAAGATCCTTATTTCTCTCTCAATCTCAATTGCTACTTTCTGTACTAAATTTAAGATTGAACTGTGTTTATTTCAGTATATGGGGGGAATCATCAGTAACTGATCTATAAAAAGAATAGAAGAGATTTTCTTTTGAACCAACCTGAGAATCAACTGCCTGGCAAACAGGCGGTTGGATAGCTCTGAGGAACTGTTTCATGGAAACATGGTTTCAGCACAGTTTTATATATTGTCAGAACAAAGAGTATCAAACATGACAGAGCTACATTCTTTCAGGTTTCAAAAGCAACAGAGCCGCACATACACAGTGAGTCAGTATGGCCTTGTGTTCCAGGAAGGGAGCCTTATCATTGACAGAGTACGAATACTGACCATTGACGTTCCAGGAAGAGAGAGGCATTTCTATCTTTAAAATGGACACTTTTCTTCTGGACAATGGCCCCTTTTCTTTAATGGTTAAGGCAAATGTACCATGTATGTTTAAATAGGCTACAAAGCAGGCTGTGCTGGTTAGCACAAAGTTTAAGTTAAATCACGTATAAGCAAGAATGACTTCCCCATACCTCAGTATTTGAAAATTTCTTCCTTCATCACCTCACGAAACTGAAATGCTAAGGGCTGTTCTGTCCCAGCAGGATGTAGTAGAACATGAAAAGACTAGTTAACTGAAAAAAAAAGTGCATTCTAGCCCAAGCTTGGTCCTACCTGGCCCATTCAATAACCTTTCCTTAAGAGTATCTGAAAAAAGACCTAACAAAGCTGCTTCTGCTACTTTGGACACAAGATGGACTGGACCATCAAACGAGATGCTATATGTATCAGCATTTTGAATATGATATACATTTAATGATATGCATTATTACTATTATATAGACTCATTTAAAACATAGCTGGGTTGTTAAAAATTAGATCACTAACACCTTTAAGCATTTGGTCAGAAATCTATACAGCTCATATCTTTTAAGAGACCATTGTAATAGACTACTGAGACCATGCTCTAGAGACCATGCTCTGCAACAAGAGAAGCCATCACAATGAGAAGCCCTTGCACCACCACTAGAGAGTAACCCCCGCTCACCACAACTAGAGAAAGCCCACTTGCAGCAGCAAAGACCCAGCGCGGCCAAAAAATTAATTTTAAAAAAGAGCACTTGAAGCTTAAAAATGATCGCTAAAACTAAGAAAAGTGCCACAGGAAAAAAAAAAAAAAGTCAAATGTAATTGGCTAGACTCTCTCCAGAAAGCAGAAGGAGACCTCCTAATCGTTCTCTCCAGAGATTTTGGTTTGGGGGAATCACTTTAGACTTTATCATTCTGTCACCTCTGTGAGTCCCTGCTTCTGGTGAATTATGCAGTACCTCATTTTACAGATGATCTTGTACTCCAGGGTATGCTTTCCCATTCCACAAGGCAAGGTTTCTTTTCTCTGGTTTTGCCTTGTTTTGGTTTTTTTGGTCTGTTTGGTTTGTTACGATAACCAAACTACTTAAAACATTTAGACCGCATGAAACTCAAAGTGGACTTATTATTAGCAAGTCAGTATAGGCTGAGATGGAGGGAAAACTTGACAGGAAGTGGAGAAAGGGCAGAAAAGAAAAGCCAACTTCAGTTCTTTTCGTCATCTATAGTATCAACCTGTGGGCAGTGACTACTGCTAAAAAAAAAAAATGCTTAGGATGTTTCCTGTCCCTTCTGAAAAACTTCAGATAACTTTGTGAGCTACTAAGTCTCACTAACTTACACTGAATATTCTAGATAGAGAAATCACAGGTTATTTGCATTTCTTTGTGGTTTATCTTTAACTTAGACACTCTCTTAGACGCTAGGGAAAGTCACTTGAAAAAAATGAAACTGACACAAACAGCATGGGACATTTGCTCACCACAAGAAACTGAGATAGAAAACATATTTTGAGTACTATTTTTTCTTTCTTTATTACCTCATTCATCAGACTTAGAATTCCTCAAGACTATATATGTTTATTGAAGGCTAACTGTATTTATTGAAATTACTTTTCAGTTCTTTTGAAAGAACCCTATGTTTGATCACAAAGAACCCTGAAGTATCATGCAAAGAAAATGCACAATGTACATTTTACTTCTTGGTCCTTAGTCAAGGGTTTCTTTGAAAATATTGAAAGCATCATTCCTTTGTTCACAATAGCCTTCCTCCTCTCCAACCAAAACTGTTATCTTTAGCGACTCTTAAGAATCTGATTCCTTCATTTATATGCTCTTTTTTTAACCCTCTTTTAAGGTTCTAAGAAAAACCTCACTGATGGGGAAAACCACTGCTGACTCAGAAGCAGGTTTAATTGTGGTTATCTTTCACCATGTTCTAGGCAGCTTGTCAACAAACCAGGTATGCCAAACAAGGAAGCAAAACCAACTGAAGCGCTCTCAGCTTTCCAGTGTGCAAAAGTTGAAGGTTAACAGGGGGAAGAAAGCTCACAGGAAGTTCATTAACAAGGGATTAAGCAGTTTACTGGACACAAGGTATCTTGGGTATATATCTTCTGAGGCAACTCGTATCTTTTTTGAGGGATCTTGTATATTCTATAGTTTGGAGTCTTGCTCTCAGCTCTGTGCATTTTAGGGTCATTTTGGCAGCTTTTCAACAATATCCACACCTGGGCCTCATTTCCAAAGATGCTGATTTAATTGGCCTGGGGTGGAGTCTGGAAATGAGTCTTTTTAAAGAGCTCCCTGGAGAGGTTAATGTGCATACCAGGAATGTAGGGTACAGGGCAGGTTGTTTTCTTTTTTAAATTGGAATATAATTGCTTTACAATGTTGTGTTAGTTTCTGCTGTACACCTACCTGAATCAACTATATCTATATACATATATCCACTTCCTCTTGAACCTCCCTCCCAACCACCCCCATCCCACACGTCTGAGACAGGGTACTGAACTGAACTCCTTGTGCTGTACAACAGCTTCCCACAAGCTATCTGTTTTACACATGGTAGTGTGTAGATGTCAGTCTTACCCTCCCAGTTCATCTCACTCTCCCGTTCCTTGGGGAAGGCTTCTACAGGGTTGCTGATGTATTTGAAGTATGTAGGGTAGGCAGTATAGGCATAAAGGCAGTCTGGGGAGTGGGAATATAATTTGTTTATGGCTTAACAAGAATTGTGAAGAGCCAATTAAATTCTTTGGAGTTGAAGTGATTGTTGTATGATGAAAAATCAAACATTCATCATATTGAATTATTTGTTTGAGAGAAAATTTTATAATTGAATCAGCAAAACACTACAGCCACAGTACAGCTGCTTGGCTATTAAAATTTGCATTAGTAGATTCTCACTAAATATTCCCAGTTTCTTCCATTTTTAAAAAAGCTTTTACTGTAATTAGGATTCTTGTTGCTGTTGTTTTACGTAGCCCTTTCTAATTGTTTCCTGTACATTTCAAAATCTAGAACGCAAAATTAGATGTAAAACTAACAACAGCAAAACCAATGCTGAGTTGAAAATCTGAGTGTACAGGGGCCTATAGGAGTGTGACAACAGAGTTCAGAGGCAGTGATAGAGAAAATCCATATATCAACTGTACTTGGTTCTGGAGAACCTGCCTGAGTCTCCTGCTGGAAATACCAACCAAAATGTTGGTGCCAGAGATGGATTCCAAGTAATCTGAATAGAGCATGTCCTGACTAAGCATTCAGAAAAATGCTAAAAATCCACTTACAGGAAAAAATCTAAAAAACCTGGGAGTCACCTCAACTCTTTGCACTCCTCTCCCTATTCCCCATCAATCATGACTAGTCCAGGTCCCAGCAGGAAAAAACTCAGAGGGCTTATCAATTAAAGAGAGTTTAATCAAAGGACTGTTGACAGAAGTCAGGGAGGTTCAGGGAATCAGCAAAGCTTGTGAGGTGTCCCGAGACCAGCAACACCTGGAAGCTGTTACCATCCTTTGTCCTGAAGAAGCAGAGGGAGAGGACTACTTTACCAGGACCCAGAAAGAGTGGTAGGTGTGGAAGAGAGGCCACCTAACTGGAAGTATGGCTGTCAGCAGAGGAGAGAATTCCCTGACCTTTTTCTCCCCCTACCTACCAATCTCTTAGTGATGGCTCCTACTAGCAGCACCCAATCCAAAGCCAGCCAGTAGAGAATCTTAGATAACACAGTCCAGAGAGTCAGTCACCCTCCAGGGCACAGAGCAGGACAAAGAAAGGTAGAAAACGGTTCTGTAGCGCAAATGGAGAATAATCCGTGAAATTACCAAGTTTTACCTCTTGACTTCCTAAATTTAAAAAAACCTTCCCCCTCCTCTGATTGCTTGCTGCCACTGCCTGCATTCATCTTTTAATCTTTTCCCTTGTCTGTCATAATGGCCTCTCATCTCCCAGGCTTCAGTCATGCACCTCTTAAATTCATCTTTCATCTTCATTGCTGTAGCTGAAATGATCTAAAAAGCAAATTTCGCAATTCATTGGCCCACCAACACTTAGAGCTGTATGTTATAAACTTTTTAAACAAATAAGTTGTGTGGAGAATAATTCTAAATCCTAATCAAAGATTTCCCTCAGGAAAGGAAAGGCAAGAGTCATGTTGAGTGTGTAACTTTCCACACTGAGATTGTACTAGACTGTACTAAGTGTGGATTGTACATTCCACATTTAGAATGTACTATTTGAAAATGCATTAAAGATCTGGGGTTCCTTAGTAGCTAAAAGCCCCAAGAATGTCTACTTATAGTGTCCTCCCTGAGCAAAATAAAATAGTTGACCCAGTTAGAGTTTAGACCTATGGAAGTAAATGAGTTGATAAGGGCACAGTTTTGACTTCTTTTTGTAGCAACCTTGGAGAAGGAAGTGGCAACCCACTCCAGTATTCTTGCCTGGAGAATCCCATGGACGGAAGAGCCTGGGAGGCTACAGTCCACTCGGTCACAAAGAGTTGAACACGACTGAGCGACTTCTCTTCACTTTTTCCAGAGCCCAGGAGCTGCAACCACTGACTGAACGAGAGAAGGCACCACAGTGAAAAGCCTGTGCACTGCAACTAGAGAGTAGCCTCCACTCGCCACAACTAGAGAAAAGCCCAGAGCAGCCATAAAAGAAGACCAACCCCAGGTCCCAGGCTAGGCTTTCTTTTTACACCCTTTACATCAAAGGGCTCTCTGTAAGGAGATGTTTTAGCTCAGTGATTGTCAGGGCACATAACAGGAGGCTACTGTCTGAATCTGAATCCTAGCCCAGCCATTTACCACTGAGGCATCTTGAACAAATTACGTTACTTAACTTCTAGACCTGAATTTCCTTATACATAAAATGGGGATCACACGATACCTATCTCTTAGCTTTGTTATGATGATTAGATAAGTTAATACAGTTACAGTAGTAGTAGTAGTGTTAGTCTCTAAGCCAGGCCTGACTCTTTGTGACCCCGTGGACTGTAGCCCACCAGGCTCCTCTGTCCATGGGATTCTCCAGGCAAGAACACTGGAGTGGGTTGCCATTTCCTTCTCCAATGCATGAAAGTGAAAAGTGAAAGTGAAGTCGCTCAGTTGTGTCTGACTCTTAGCGACCTCATGGACTGCAGCCTACCAGGCTCCTCCACCCATGGGATTTGCCAGGCAAGAGGACTAGAGTGGGGTGCCATTGCCTTCTCCACCTCCTCTTCCTACTGCCTCCCAAATAAACTGACATCTGCCTTGAGAGCTATGAGTGCTTAATTCAGTTTTATCCCCCAGTTGAGTTAAGGAAAGGGAGCAAATACAGTGTTTTTCTTGGTACAATATAAAGGATAGATCTTAAATTGTGATGACAAACCCACAGGTTTTTTGAACTTGGTGGAAAGCAATGATCACAGAAGATTCCTGTGACCTAATCTTTGCGCAAGGTACTCATTGGATGTGAACCAGATTATTACAGGCCCTGTAGAAATAGTAACTCATCTTGTGATCTGTCTTCAGAGCAATTGGCTTAAACTATTCAGGACTCATGCTTTCCAAGCCAAAGATACCCTCTCCAACCCCCTTACGTGTAAGATTTTGATCAACATCCAACACCTGGAGAATCCCAGGGACGGCGGAGCCTGGTGGGCTGCCGTCTATGTGGTTGCACAGAGTCGGACACGACTGAAGTGACTTAGCAGCAGCAGCAGCAGCAGCAACACCTTTAGGTCAGGGAACTATTTTGCATATGATGGGATAATGGTTAGGAGCCTTCCCATGTGGTGCTAGTGGTAAAGACTCTGCCTGCCAATGCAGGAGACTCAAGAGACTCGAGTTCCATCCCTGGGTCAGGAAGATTCCCTGGAGAAGGGAATGGCAATCCGCTGCAGTATTCTTGCCTGTAAAATCCCATGGACAGAGGAGCCTGGACAGAGGAGTCATAAAGAATCGGACACGACTGAGCGACTGAGCAGAGCAGCAGAGGGATAAAGCTTAACTGAGCTGGTCTCATTGAAATAGACGTCAGAACCAAAGCTATGACGCCCAACTGGCCTTCCGTGCCCTCCCCAACTCAGTGAAGACTGAGGGGATTTGTTGAGCCCAGTTTGAAGCCACTCCTCTATAAGGTTAAGTCTAAGCTCCTTAAGTAAGCCCAGGCGACATGATTTGGCTCCTACTTAACCCCTCTAGCCTCAGTCTGCAACATATCCTACTTCACTGTCCTCATTCACATTTTTGCTAAAGTAGTTCTCCCTCCCTTTACATAATGTGTTCCATCTTAGTATGCTCTGCTCACTCCATATCATCTTTACTTAGTTCAAAATTCTCCACTTCTCCAAATTAGTAATTTACTCAAAGTATTCTTTCTCTGATTTCTCACAGTCACCTATCCGTAACTCCATTTTAGCACATTTTTGGTTTTAGTTGCTAAGTCATGTCCGGTTCATCTGCAACCCCATGGAATGTAGCCAGCCGGGATCCTCTGTCATTGGGATTTTCCAGGCAAGAATACTGGAGTGGGTTGCCATTTCCTTCTCCAGGGGCTCTTCCCAATCTCCTGCGTCTCCTGCATTGGCAGCCGGATTCTTTACCACTGAGCCACCAGGGAAGCCCCAATTGTATAAATCAAGTGATTTGTTTATCCTCTTGACTAGAAAGTGAGTTCCTGGGACTCAGGAAGTATGCCTCATTCATTCTTTATCTGCAGCATTCTGAATAACATCTAGAATTAATGAAGTCATTAAATGTCTGATGGGGACTTTCCTGGTGGCCCAGTTGCAGTTCCAGTGAGTTGCCAGGACCAGAACTCACCTAAATCCAATCAGGGTAGCAGCATACAGAATAAATAAAATCCGAGGAATATGAATAAATTATGTTTTCTCAGTATATTGTAATTCACCTTTGTAATGAGAAATTTTTGTGACTCACTGAAAGTGGGAGTTGGGAAGTTAGAATTTTTTTTCCTGGCCGCACTGGGTCTTTATTGCTATGTGGGCTTTATCTAGTTTCAGTGAATGGGAGCTACTCTTCCTTGCAGTGTAAGGGCTTCTCATTGTGATGACTTCTCCTGTTGCAGAGCACAGGTTCTAGAGCTTGAGCTCAGGAGTCATGGCGCATGGGTTTTTGACCATGGTGTGTGAGATCTTCCCAGACCAGGGATTGAACCCGGGTCCCCTGCATTACCAGGTAGATTCTTAACCACTGGACCACCGGGGAAGTCCAGATAGTTAGGATAGTTAGGATGTTTCTCAGGGGAGTCTGTATTGAATGCATTGTGTATTGTAGGGACTGTTTTAGATAATTTAATGTTTCACCAGTCAGCATCTTCCCTCTCCTTTTCTGGGACCTGTGTTAGCTTTCACCAGGTTGCTGGGTTTCCCAGGTGGCTCAGTGGAAAGAATCTGCCTGCCGATCCTGGAGATGCAAGAGACTCAGCTTCCATTCCTCAGTAGAGAAGATCCCCTGGAGGAGGGCATGGCAACCCACTCCAGTATTCTTGCCTGGGGAATTCCATGGACAGAGGAGCCTGGCAGGCTATGGTCCATGGGGTTTCAAAAGACTTGGACCCAACTTAGAGACTAAACGACAACAACAATACAATTTACCACACTTTTCTTCTATTGTCTTGCTTCCCTGGTGGCTCAGCTGGTAAAGAATCCACCTGTAATGCGGGACACCTGGGTTTGATCCCTGGGTTGGGAAGATCCCCTGGAGAAGGGAAAGGCTACCCATTCCAGTATTGTGGCCATTCCAGTATTGTGGCCTGGAGAATTCGTCGCAAATAGTCAGACACAACTGATCGACTTTCACTTTCACTTTCTTCTATTGTCTTAAGCCCCGTAGATCCTGTGGGAAAATTGCATGTTCTTTCAAGTCCCCAATTCTTTGGCCACAATTGATTTCTTCAGGCTTGAGGGTATAACCCAAATATTTTCTAACAGGAAGTAAGAATGGATGCGGGGGGAAGTAGACTCTCTGGTATCCAACTTCTAACATGTAAAGCCTGGGAGTTATCAGTGACCATGTTCCTCATCATATGGCAGAAACTAGGCTACAGGTGCAGGGGACAGAGCTAACAGAGTAAAGCTGAACAGGGACAAAGAGGAAGGTATTATGGGTTGGTTGTTCAGTCATTCCTTGGATTCTGTGAATCATGAAGTTTTCCTTTGTGTCTAAGCTAAAGCTGAATTTGTTTCTGTCATTTGTAATGAAGTCATGATTCATGCACATGTGTAATTCCACTTAATCCTAACACCAATATTTTTAAGCAGTGACCATAATTGACATTTTACAAATGAGTCCCAGAGTTAGAGATGGACGTTCTACCTGGTACCCTATCTAGAAGAAATATTTTACAATAACACCCAACTACATTATTCTCAGATCATTAGCTCCTTATTGCAGAATTCATGCTTAAGTTGAATTAAGTAGGGGAAACCACTAGGCTATTCAACAACAGCAACAACAACGTGCGTGCTCAATCATGTCCAACTCTTTGCGACCCCATGGACTGTAGCCTGTCAGTCTCCTCTGTCCATGGGATTTTTCCAGCAGGAATACTGGAATGGGTTGCCATTCAGGTATGACCTAAATCAAATCCCATATGATTATACAGTAGAGGTGACAAATAGATTTAAGGGATTAGATCTGGTAGACAGAGTGCCTAAAGAACTATTAACAGAGGTTCATAACAGTGTACAGGAAGCAGTGACCAAAACCATCCCAAAGAAAAAGTAATGCACGAAGGTAAAGTGGTTGTCTGAGGAACTTTTACAAGTAGCTGAGAAAATAAGAGAAGCGAAAGACAAAGGAGAAAGGGAAAGATATACCCAGCTGAATAAAGAGTTACAGAGAATAGCAAGGAGAGATAAGAAGGGCTTCTTAAATAAATTATGAAAGGAATAGAGGAAAACAATAGAATAGGAATAACTAGAGATCTCTTCAAGAAAATTGGAGATATCAAGGGAATATTTCATGCAAGGATGGGCATGATAAAGGACAGAAATGGTAAGGACCTAACAGAAGAAGAGATTAAGATGAGGTGGCAAGAATATGCAGAAGAACTGTACAAAAGAGGTCTTGTCGATCTGAATAACCACGATGGTGTGGTCACTCACCTAGAGCCAGACATTCTGGAGTATGAAGTCAAATGGGCCTCAGGAAGCATTACTATGAATAAAGTTAGGGAAGGTGATGGAATTCCAGCTGAGCTATTTAAAATCCTAAAAGACAATCCGGTTAAAGTGCTTTACTCAACATGTCAACAAATTTGGAAAACTCAGCAGTGGCCACAGGACTGGAAAAGGTCGGTTTTCATTCCAGTTCCAAAGAGAGGCAATGCCAAAGATGGTTCAGACTTCCAGGCAGTTGCACTTATTTCACATGCTAGTAAGATTATGCTCAAAATCCTTCAAGCTAGGCTTCAATAGTACATGAACCAACAACTTCCAGATGTGCAAGCTGCGTTTAGAAAAAAGCAGAGGAACAAGAGATTAAATGGCCAACATTTGTTGGATCATGGAGAAAGCAAGGAAATTCCAGAAAAATACCTACTTCTGCTTCATTGGCTATGCTAAATAAAGCCTTTTTTTTTTTTTTTTTTTTAGTGTATCCCCTAAAGTCAAGGTCCCTGCATATTGTCCTTCCACTCGCAACCAGGCACTAAGCTGAACACTTTACTTGTCAATGCTTACCAAAGTTCACTGCAAGGGCTCGTGCTTCAGAATATATACTAGATGTACAAGGTATTGAATATGTGGAATTAATTCTTCCTGGTAAATAGAATGGACAGTCTTCCTTCAAATCTATTGTCTTTAGCAGCTCTCTTATATTTGATACACTCACTTTTTTTTTTTAATAAATTTATTTATTTTAGTTGGGGGCTAATTACTTTACAATATTGTAGTAGTTTTTGCCATACATTGACATGAATCAGCCATGGGTTTACATGTGTTCCCCTTCCTGGACCCTCCTCCCACCTCCCTCCCCATCCCATCCCTCTGGGTCATCCCATTGCTCCGGCCCTGAGCCCTTGTCTCATGCATCAAACATGGAATGGTGTTCTGTTTCACATATGAGAATATACATGTTTCAATGCTATTCTCCCAGAACGTCCCACCCTCACCTTCTCCCTCAGAGTCCATAAGACTGTTCTATGAATCTGTGTCTCTTATTCTGTCTCGTATATAGGGTTATCGTTACCTTCTTTCAAATTCCATATATATGCATTAGTGTACTGTATTGGTGTTTTTCTTTCTGGCTTACTTCACTCTGTATAATGGGTTCCAGTTTCATCCATCTCAATAGAACCGATTCAAATGTATTTTTTTAATACATTTTTAAATAAAGCCTTTTGACTGTGTGGATCATAGCAAACTGTGGAAAATTCCCAAAGAGATAGGAATACCAGAACACCTTACCTGTCTCCTGTGAAATCTGTATGCAAGTCAAGAAGCAATAATTAGAACCAGACATGGAACTACTGACTGGTTCGAAATTGGGAAAGCAGTATGACAAGGGTATATATTGTCACCCTACTTACTTAACTTCTATGCAGAGCACATCATGTGAATTGCCAGGCTGGATGAATGATAAGCTGGAATCAAGATTGCTGGGAGAAATATCAACAACCTCAGATATGCAGATGATACCATTCTAATGGCAGAAAGTGAAGAGGAACTAAAGAGACTTTTGATGAGGGTGAAAGAGGAGAGTGAAAATGCTGGTTTGAAACTCAACATTCAATAAACTAAGATCATGGCATGCAGTCCCATAACTTTAAGCAATTAGAAGAGGAAAAAGTAGAAGCAGTGACAGATATTTTTCTTGGGCTCCAAAATCACTGTGGGCAGTGACTATGCTGCCATAAAGCCATGAAATTAAAAGATGCTTGCTCCTTAGAAGGAAAGCTATGACAAACCTAGATAGCATATTATAAATAAAAAGCAGAAACATCACTTTGCTGACAAACGTATATAGTCAAAGCTATGGTTTTTCCAGTAGTCCTGTATGGATGTGAGAGTTGGAACATAAAGAAGGCTGAAAAAAAGTGAAAGTGTAATCACTCAGTCATGTCCAACTCTTTGCAGCCCCCTGGATTGTAGCCCGCCAGGCTCCTCTGTCCATAGAATTCTCTAGGCAAGAATACTGGAGTGGACTGCCATTCCCTTCTCCCGGGGATCTTCCTGACCCAGGCATCAACCCCGGGTCTCCTGCATTGCAGGCAGATTCTCTACCATCTGAGCCACCAGGAAACGCTAAGTGCCAAAGAATTGATGCTTTCAATTGTGGTGCTGGAGAAGATGCCTGAGAGCCCATTGGACTGCCAAGAAATCAAACCAATCAGTCCTAAAGGGAATCAATCTTGAATGTTCATTGGAAGGACTAATGCTGAAACTGAAGCTGAAGTTCCAATACTTTGGCTACCTGATGTGGAGCCAACACTTTGGAAAAGACCTTGTTGCTGGGAAAGATTGAAGGGAAAAGGAGAAGGGGCAGTAGAGGTGAGATGGTTGGATAGCATCACCAACTCAATGGACATGAATTTGAGCAAAGTCCAGGAGATGGTGAAGGACAGGGAACCCTGGCATGCCTCAGTCCATGGGGTTGATAAGAGTCAGACACAACTTAGCAACTAAACAACAACAACAACATTATTCTACCTACCCTGCTTGCCAAGCAATTTTTCAGCTTGCTCTCTTCCAAAGGTGCAAACACACTGGGAAACAGTGACCCCAGAATGGTCAGATGTTGATTGTCTTGCCAGTAACAGTTCACATTATGAAATAATTTCTTGATATTATTATTTATAAATTAGTTTATTATGAGTTTGGTTAGTATGGATCATTTCTGAGAATAGGACGTAATGCTTTAGAGTTTAAGACTCCGAAAAGTTGAGGGTCATATTAGACTAAACCTTCTCAGGGACTGGCTTTGCCTAGAACACTTGTACAAACTCTTTCTGGACATCTTAGCTGCACAGCTGCCATAAACTAAGATTCCTCAAGATGTCAAAGATAGAGTCCTGGCCACAAGATTGAAGTCTCTAGTCAGTCGTATCACAACAAAGATTTTTTTTTTTAATTATTAGTTTCCTACAGTGCTTTTTGTCTCTGCTGCTGATGCTAAGTCACTTCAGTCGTGTCCGACTCTGTGCAACCCCATAGACGGCAGCCCACCAGGCTCCCCCATCCCTGGGATTCTCGAAGCAAGAACATTTGAGTGGGTTGCCATTTCCTCCTCCAGTGCATGAAAGTGAAAAGTGAAAGTGAAGTCACTCAGTCGTGTCCGACTCTTAGCGACCCCATGGACTGCAGCCCACCAAGCTCCTCCATCCACGGTATTTTCCAGACAAGAATACTGGAGTGGGTTGCCATTTCCTTCTCCCTTTTTGTCTCTAGATTAGCTATTATCAAGGTTTAAAATGGGCTGAAGTGACATTAGTGAAAATAGCAAAGTGAGGAACTCCAAATTCTACCCCTCCATAAAAGCAATGAAAACTAGACAAAAGACTGTCAGAATCAACTTTCTTTGAACTCTGGAAACTAGCCAAAGGCCTGCAACAACCTGGCAAAAATATTATTTCAAGGGAAATAGCTGGTTCTTAGTAAGTACTAATGGGATTCTAGTCCCATCTCCCACTCCTTGTATCAGCGGTAGCTGGGAAAATAACAGCCTGCATTTCTGGTACTAGAGTGAGTAAAGAATTGTTATTAGTTATTTGTTCTGATCTGCCTGGTGGCTCCCTAGAATGGTGACTCAAAGGCATATATCTATTTCGCCTAACTCCAACTTCCCTGGTGGCTCAGTGGGAAAGAATCCGCCTGCCAATGCAGTAGACACAGGTTCGATCCCTGGGTCAGAAAGATCACTTGGAAAAGAAAATGCCAATCCACTCTAGTATTCTTTCCTGGGAAATCCCACAGACAGGAGGACCTGGTGGGTACAGTCCATGGGGTCACAAAAAGTCAGACACAACTTAGTGACTAAACGAGAACAACAGCAACTAGCCTAGTACTAAAGCTCCTTCCCAGGGGTATTTGTTGAAAATCCTTATAGTCTACTGTCTTAGGTTGCTGCCAAGGTGATCATTAATAACTGGGGCAAACAGTAGACCAAACAAAAAGCTTGTGAGGAAAATGAGTGCAAGGCTTTGACAAAGTCTTGAGAAGGTAGAAGGCCAAATGCAAGCATAAGGTTGTATGCTCAGGAAGACCCAAAAAAACTCTGAAACTCTCACCTCCTACTGATTTTACAGCTCTAAGGTTAGTGTTGAAAGTAGGCCACAATAAACACATACGGGTCCTCTGCAAAGATTGGAAGATTTTTTGGTTCCAGGTAGAGGCATACCTTATTATGGTTCACTTGATTACACTTTGCAGACATTGCATTCTTTACAAATCGAAGGTTTGTGGCAACCCTCCATCAAGCAAGTCTACCAGCACCATTTTTCCAGTAGCATTTGCTCATTTCATGTCTCTGTGTGTCGGGAAGATCCCCTGGAGAAGGGAATAGCAACCCACTCCAGTATACTTGCCTGAGAAATCCCATGGACAGATGTACAGATGTAAGCCTGACGGGTTACAGTTCATGGGATCACAAAGAATCGGACATGACTGAGCACAAGGCACCCTGATGTCACATTTTAGTAGTCTCACCATTTTTCAAACGTCTCATTATTATTATTGCTCCTTATAGTGAGCTGTGACCAGTGATCTTTGATGTTACTATTTTAATTGTTTTGGGGCTCCAAGAACCGTGCCCATATAAGACAGAGAACAGAATCAATAAATGCTATGTGTGTTTTGACTGTTCCATCAGCCGGCTATTCCCTATCTTTCTCCCTTTCCTAGGGCCTCCCTATTCCCTAAGACACAACAATGTTAAAATTAGGATAGTTATTAACCCTACTATGGTATCTAAGTTTTCGAATGAAAGGAAGGCTTTGTTGCTAAGACATGTCCGACTCTTTGCAACCCCATGGACTGTAGCCTGCCAGGCTCCTCTGACCATGGGATTTCCCAGGCAAGAATACGGGAGTACGTTGCCATTCCCTTCTTCAGGAGATCTTCCCAAGCCAGGGATTGAACCCATGTCTTCTGCAGCTCCTGCATTGGTAGGCAGATTCTTTACCACTGCACCACCTAGGAAGCCTCACATGTCTCTCAATTTAAATAAAAATTTAGAAATGATTTAAGCTTAGTGAGGAAATCATGCCAGGCTGAAAGCTAGGCCTCTTGAACCAGTTGTCCAAGTTGTGAATACAAAGAAAAAGTTCTTATAAGGAAATTAAAAGTGCTACTCAAGTGAATACATGAATGATAAGAAAGCAAAACAGCCTTATTGCTGATATGGAGAAAGTTTTAGTGAATCAAACCATCCACAATGTCCCCTTAAACCAAAGCCTAATGCAGAGCAAAGCCCTAACTCTTCAGCTCTGTGAAGGTTAAGAGACGCATGGAAGCTGCAGAAGAAGAGTTTGAAGCTAGCCGAGGTTGGTTCATAAGGTTTAAAAAAGGAAGCCATCTCTGTAACATAAAAGTGCAAGTCGAAGTAGCAAGGACTGTTCTAGAAGCTATAGCAAGTCATCAAGATATAAGATAATTAATGAAGGTGGTTACACTAAACAACAGGTTTCCGATGTAGATGAAACAACCTTATATTGGAGGAAGATGCCATCGAGGACTATCATAGCTAGAGAGAAGTCAATGTCTGCCTTCAAAACTTCAAAGGACAGGCTGACTCTTTTGCTGGGGCCAGTGCAGCTGGTGACTTTAAGTTGAAGCCAATGCTCACTTACTATTCTGAAACTCCTAGGACCTTTCAGAATTATGTTAAATCTACTCTGCCTGTACTCTGTAAATGGAACAACAAAGCCTGGATGACAGCCCATCTGTTTACAACATGGTTTACTGAATATTTTAAGCCCAAAGTTAAGAGCTACTGCTCAGAAAAGAGTCTCCTTTGAAAATATTCCATTCATTGACAATGAACCTGGTCATCCAAGAGTCTCTGGTATGGATTTACAATGAGATTATTGTTATTTTCTTTCTTTTTCAACAAAATTTTTAAAATTATTTATTTATTCTTATAATTTATTTAAATTTATTCTTATTATTTATTTTTATGATCTTCCCAGGTGTTGCAGTGACAAAGAATCTGCTTGCCAATACAGGAGATGCAAGAGACTCTGGTATGATCCCTGGGTAGGGAAAGTCCCCTAGAGAAGGAAATGGCAACCTGCCCCAATATTCTTGCCTGGGAAATCCCATGGACAGAAGAGCTTTCTGGCTACAGTCCACGGGGGTGGCAAAGAGTCGGACATGACTGAGCATCACCACCCGTTATTTCTTTGGCTGTGATGGTTCTTAGTTGCGGCACTTAGAATCTTTAGTTGTGCCATGTGGGATCTAGTTCCCTGACCAGGGATCAAACCCAGGTTCCCTGCATTAGGAGCAAAAAGTCTTAGCCATTGGGCCACCAAGGAAAATTAATGTTGATTTCAACAATATTGTGCTTACTAACACATTTATCCTATTGTCCATGAATCAAGGATTAATTCTGACTTTTAAGTCTTATTTTAGAAATACACTTTGTAAGGCTATAGCTGTCATAGATTCCGATTCCTCTGATTGATCTGGACAAAGTAAACTGGAAAACTTTTGGAAGGATTCACAGTTCTAGATGCCATTAAAAACATTTGTGATTCATGGGACGAGGTCTTAATGCCAACATTAACAGGAAGATAAAAGAAGTTGATTCCAATCCTCATGGGTAACTCTGAGTGATTCAGGACTTTAGTGGAGGAAGTAACAGCAGATGTGGTAGAAATAGCAAGAGAACTAGAATTAGAAGTGGAGCCTGAAGATGTGACTGAATGCTGCAAACTCACAATAAAACTTTAATGAATGAGGAGTTGCTTCAAAGAAAGTGCTTCAAAGATGAGATGTACAAAGAAAGTGTTTTCTTGAGATGGAATCTACTCCATGTGAAAATATTGTTTGAACAACAAACTATGAAGTTTGTTGAAAAACAGGATGTAGAATATTATATAAACTTAGCTGATAAAGGCAATAGCAGGGTTTGAGAAGCTGGATTCATTTTTTAAGTTCTGCTATGGGTAAAATCCTATCAAACAGCGTTACATGCTACAGAGAAATTGTTCATGAAAGGAAGAGTTGATCAATGTAGCAACCTTCATTGTTGTCCTATTTTAAGACTTTGCCACAGCCACCTCAACCTTCAGCAACCACCTCTCTGAAAGCTCAGCAGCCACCAACATCGAGGTAAGACCCTCCACCAGCAAAAATATGACAACTTGCTAAAGGCTCAGATGATGGTTAGCATTTTTTAGCAATAAAGGTTTTTAATTAAGGTATGTACATTTTTGGGTTTTTAGACATAATGCTTTTGCATAATTAATAGACTACAGGGTAGTGTCAGCAGACTTTTATATGTATTGGAAATCAAAAAATCTATGACTAGTTCTTTTGAGATATCTGCTTTATTGCAGTGGTCTGGAACCAAAGCTGCAATATCTCTAAGGTGTGTATATATTCAAGGAAGCTGTGTGCAATCATTAGCTGACCACTAAGATAATATAACAGAGACTCCAGGGGCCACATAAAGCACAGAACAGACTATAGTATTAGTCTGTTTAGAAAAGTCACTAACCAATAGCAACTACAATAAGCAGCAACAGCAACAAATCCTAGGGAGTGGAGAATTAATACAATTATTATCATCCAAAGTCCATAATTTACAGTAAAATTCATTCCTGGTATTGCATATTCCATGAGTTTTGACTAATGTATAATGACATGTATCTAACATTACAGTATTGTACATAATGGCCCTAAATTCCTCTGCACTCTGCCTATCCAACCTTTCCTCCCTCTAACCCCAGGCGATCACTCATCACTTTACTGTGTCCGTAGTTTTGCCTTTTCTAGAAGGCCATATAGTTGAAATCATATAAGATATAGCCTTTCCAGATTAGCTTTTCTCACTTAGTAATATGTGATAAAATTTCCTCTCTGTCTTATCCTGGTTTGATAACTCCTTTTCAGTGCTAAATAATCTTCCATTTCCTGGATGTACCAGTTTATTTATTTGTTCCCCAACTAAAGGGCATATTGGATGCTCCCAAGTTTGGCAATTACGAATAAAGTTGACATAGACATCCATGTGCAGGTTTTGTGTTAACATGAATTTTTAACTCCTTTGGCTAAATATCAAAAGCATGATTGCTAGATTTTGTGGCAAAATTATGTTTAGTTTTTAAGAAGCCACCAAATATTTCCAGAGTGGCTGTAGTATTTTTCATTCATGCAAGTAATGTATGGGACTTTCTAGGTGGCACTAGTGATCAAGAACCCATCTGCCAACGCAGGAGACATAAGAGACGTGGGTTCAGTCCCTGGGTCAGGAAGATCCCCTGGAGGAGGAAATGGAGATCCACTCCAGTATTCTCGTCAGGATAATCCCATGGAGAGAGGATCCTGATGGGCTTCATGGGGTTGCAAACAGTTGGACACGATTGAAGTGACTTAGCACTCATGCAAGCAATATATGAGAGTTCTTGTTGCTCCATATCCTCAATACGGTTTGTTGTTCTCAGTATTTTGACTTTTAACTATTCTAATACATGTATAGTGACATCTTGTTTTAATTTTCAAGTTCCCAATGAAATATGATGTTAATCATCTTTTCATATGATTGTTTGGTAACTGTATATCTTCTTTAGTAAGATATCTATTCATATCTTTGGCCCATTTATAATCAACTTTTGTATTGTTGTTGGGTTGTGAGAGTTCTTCGTATATTTTGGAGAAAAGACCTTTAACAGAGTTGCCTTTTACAAATATTTTCTCCCACCCTGTGGCTTGTCTCCTCCTTCTCTTCACAGTGTCTTTTGCAGAGGAGAAGCTTTTAATTTTAAGAAAGGCCAGCTTATCAGTTCTTTCATGGATTTTGCCTTTGGTATTATATCTAAAAAGTCCTCACCATACCTAACTAAGGTAATACAGATTTTTTCCAGTGTTATCTTCTAGGAGTTTTGCAGTTTTGTGTTTTACTGTTAGGTCTGTGATATGTACACTTTAGTTAATTTCCATAAGATGTATAATGTCTGTGTCTAGATTCATATCTTTATATATCAATGCCCAGTTGTTTCAGCACCATCTGTGGAAAAGTAAATCTTTACTTCATTGTGCTGTCTTTGCTTCTTTGTCAAAGATCAGTTGATTATATTTATATGAATGTAATTCTGAGCTCTCTAGGCTCTCCCATCAGTCTACACATCTTGTCTTGTCTTTTGCCAACACCACACGAGCTTGATTACTGTAGTTTATAGTAAGTTTTAAGTTCAGGTTGTGTCAGCCCTCTGATTTTTTTCTTTTCCTTCAATATTGTGTTGGCTCTTCTGGATCTGTTATCTGTGTAAATTTATTTAAGTTTTTAAAATTTTATTTCATTTATTTGTTTTGGCTGCACTGGGTCTTCGTTGCTGCGAGCAGGCTCTCTTTAGTCGTGAGCAGGGGCTACTCTCTAGCTGTGGTGCATGGGCCTCTCATTGTGGTGGCTTCTCTTGTTGCAGAGCACAGGCTCTAGGCACACAGGCGGCAGTGTGGCACACAGGGCTTAGCAGCCCTGCATCACGTGGAATCTTCCTGCAGCAGAGATCCCCTGCACTGGCAGGAGGCTTCTTATCCACTGGGCCACCAGGGACGGCCTCTGTGTACATTTATAATCAATTGTTGATATCCACAAAGTAACTTACTAAGATCTTATTAGGATTGCACTGACTTTATAGATCAATGTTGAGTCTTTCTGTCCATGTATATAGAATATGTCTCCATGTATTTAGGTCTTTGAGTTCTTTCATCAAAGATTTGTAGTTTTTTAAACTAGAGTTTGCACGTATTTTGTTAGATTTATACCTAAGTATTTCATTTTAGAGGGATGCTAATGTATGTGCTATTTTTATAAATTTTAAATTTCACTTGTTCATTATTGGAACATATACACTTCTGTATGTTAACCTTATATCCTGCAGCTTTACTACAATTGCTTATTAGTCCCAGAGAGATGTTTTTTGCAATTGTTTCAGATCTTCTGTATAAACAATCATGTCATCGGTGAACAAAGAAAGTTCTATTTCTTCTTTAAACTCGATAACTCCCAATTCCACTCTCCCCTCAGCTGCTGGCGACCACTGTTCTCTCTGCTTCTCTGAGTCTGACTGCTCTAAGTACCTCATGGAAGTAGAATCATATACTGTTTGTTTTTGTGTGTGTCTTTTAGCGTAATGTCATCCAGATTCATCCATGTTGTAGGATATGTCAGAATTTTCTTCCCTGTTAGGGCTGAATAATATTCTATGGTATGTATATTTCACATAGAATGCATTCATCCATTACTGGACACTTGGGTTTCTTTCATGTTTTAGCTGTTTTGAATAATGCTGCTATGAAAATGGATACAAAACATCTCTTCGAGACCCTGCTTGCAGTTCTTCTGCGTACATACCCAGAAACGGGATTGCTGGATCGTATGGTAATTCTATTTTTAATGTAGGGGGAAACCACCACACTATCTGCCACAGCAGCTGTACCACTTCACTTTGTCACCAAGAGCACCCAAGAGTTCCAATCTCTCCAAATCCTTCCCAGCACTTTTTATTCTCTAGTTTTTTGATAATAACTGTTCTATTGGGTGGGAAATGGTATCTCATTTTAGTTTTAATTTGCATTTCCCTGGTAATTAATGTTGTTGATCTTTTTTTAATGTGCTTATTGGCCATTTATTTATCTTCTTTGAAGAAATATCTATTCAAGTCCTTTGCTGATTGTTGTATCGGATTGTTTGGGGGAGTTTTTTGATGAGTTTTAGGAGTTCCTTATATATTCTGAATATTAATCCCTTACCTGATATATGATTTGCAAAGTATTTCTTCCACTGTGTGGTTGCCTTTTTACTCTGTTGATATTGTAACTATTATTATTTCTTGCAAGTAACATCAGTTACCTGTGAAGTACACAATGTAATGGAAAGAGCAGGGGACTTGATTTCAAGTCCTATTCACATTTATTACCTCTGAGGTACAGAGTCCTGGGCTTGAATTCCAGGTCTACCACTTATTAGTAATCTGAACTCAAGCAGAATTTTGAAACTTGGTTTCCAGAATCCCTGGAGAAGGGAATGGTAACCCACTCCAGTATTCTTGCCTGGAGAATTTCATGGACAGAGGAGCTTGGTGGCCTGTAGTTCTTGGGGTCTCAAAGAGTTGGACATGACTGAACAACTAACACTTTCCTCATCTGACAAATGAATAATATAATAAATCTCACTTTGTATGTTCTTGTGAGATTAACAATACCAAATACAAAGCACCAGGCACACAGAAAGTGATTATTACTTTATATTATTTTAGTGTTTTTTTTCCCTTTTGAGTTGTTTTAGTTGCATAATTTAGTGGTATAGGGTGAGATAATTCTAGAGTGGCTTTTTATCCCAGTGAAAAATAATGAGACCACTTAGTGCTGTCCCAAGGAATAGAGATAAAGAATAGGGGATGGGGTACAACTTCATGGGAAAGCTTTATATAGCTTTTTGACAAAAGAAGAAGAGAAGAAAAAGACAGAGCAATCAATTATGTTTAATTTTGGTTTCAAAAGTTTGCTTCTTAGTCCAAGATGTTTGGTTTCAAGCCGTATGTTTGATGACACTGACAGCAGGGAGGAGTAGAGATTCCAGACTGTTCTTTGCAGCAAATGGAAATACAGTAAGGAGAATCATTTGATAGCAAGTCTTTGTCTTTCCCTATGGCATATTTGTTGTTTGACTTTTAGTCTCTGAGTTGTGTCTGAGTCTTTTGTGACCCCCATGGACTGCTGCCCTCGAGGCTCCTCTCTCCATGGGATTTCCCAGGCAAGAACACTAGAGTGGGTTGACATTTCCTTCTCCAATGGCATATAATAAATATATTAGTATATATGAATCTGAAATTTTTATCAGATGTTCAAATGTATAAACTATCAAATTACCTTCTAGGGTGAATGTGGTATACAAATAATATTTTAGAAAAATATTAAAAACAATATAAATACATATAAACAACTATAGCAATTGTCCCTCTGATAGAGATGATGAAAAAAATAACCGATACGGGTGGGGTGAGGTGGAAAGTGGGAGGGAAGTTCAAGAGGAGGGGACATACACATATCTATGGCCTTTTCATGTTGATATGTGGCAGAAACCAACACAATATTGTAAAGCAATATCCGCCAATTAAAAAAAATAACTTTTTTAAAAAGTAAAAATAGAAAAGAAAGTATAGAGGTTTGTTTGATAACTCATCATGTCCATTTTGCTCCTAAAAATAGTAAATATTTTAAAGTATAAAGAATAATATTTATATTCCATAATAAAACTTTTAGTAAAATGGATGAAACCAAAGAAATCAGATTATATATACATATATATATGTATACAGGATTAAATGCTGTTACTTATTAATGCATTTAAGATAACAATGATAAATTCATTAAATATCACCATGTATAACATATTTTTATGAAAAAGAATTGTATTTTTTTTTAATTGCAAAAACAGTGGCATTATTTTACTTTTTTTTTTTTCCTAATTTTTGGCCTTGCTGTGAAGCATGCAGGATCTTAGTTCTCCCACCAAGGATGAAACCCACACCCCCTACAGTGGAAGGGCAGAGTTTAACCACTGGACTGCTAAGGAAGTCCCTGTTTCACACTTTCAAGTCTCATTAATATCTAACTTAATCAAACATTCTCATATCTTCCTATTTTATGAATGCAATATGTTGCTTTGGTAGAGTTTTATAAAGAAAACCCAATCTGACATAAATATGTCTCTATAAAAGTGAAGAGTAATAACATTTTTGTATATTTGAGGATATTTTTCTTTGAAACAGTATTCAACAAGGAATAGTTTCTTAAAGGCTAGCTACAGCGTGAAGTCTGAAAATAGATCAATGAACTTTAAAAAAAAAAGCATCTGGCTCGAACCATTATCATTTCAGAAATAAGCATCCTATGTAATTTGAGGTGACTAGAATAGCTATATCTGGATTACTATAATAAATGTCTATCAGAATCAACAGTCATCATCTCAATAATCATATACATTTATTTTATTCATCAAGAACTTACACAAATAATTCTTCTGTATCAAAAACTTACAAATGTCACAAGAGAGTTAAGTAATGGTCTATGCAGGAGAAAAGGAAAATTCTGCCAAGGAAAGCTCTAAAGACATTTTTCTCCCCATTACATTTTTTATTGGTATAGTTGATGAAGAAAGCCTAGTTTTGTCTTCCCTTTTAGGCTTCCCTGGTTGCTCACATGGTAAAGAATCTGCCAGCAACTCAGGAGACCTGGGTTCAGTACCTGGGTCGGGAACTGCTGGAGAGAGGAATGGCAACCCACTCCAGTATTCTTGCCTGTAGAATCCCATGGACAGAGGAGCCTGATGGACTACAGTCCACTGGATCACAAAGAGCTGGCTGGATGTGCATGTACGTGCATGCGTGCGTGTGAAGTGGCTTCCGTGCCTATACCCTGCCAGGCTCCTCTGTCCATGAGATTCTCCAGGCAGGAATACTGGAGTAGGTTGCCATGATGAGCAACTAACACTTTGGTGCTTAGTCTGAGAAGGAACACAAGAAACTAAGTCTTAGGATTAAAAACTGCTTTCAAAATCTCAAATGTAAGCCACAAACAGGCTTATTTATATTTATTTTTATTTACTTACTTATTTGGCTGTGCCAGATCTTAGTTACTAACATGTGGGATCTAGTTTCCTGACCAGGATTGAACCTGGGCCCCCTGCACTGGGAACACAGAGTCTTCACCACTGGACCACCAAGGAGGTCCCACTGACAGGCTCTTTGATAAAAGCTTCAAAGCTTAAAGAGAGGAGGAAGACAAGTATGTATTCTATAAAGTATTTCGAAAAATTCAGCAATAAACACACCATTTGTATACTTGAAAATATAATTTTCATGTTTTGAATATTTATCCTGAGAAAAGTTTTGACTATTTTGTTCTAGAAGATTCAAAAATAAAATTTACACATATATAATATATGTTATGTATGCGGGACTATGGATATATTATGTGCACCAGGAATTCTCCGTATGATTAACATTCTGGACTGTCCAAACAATGTCAAACAATGAGAAACCAAACATGATCACATCTGTATTATAGAAAGAGCACTGAGAAGGAACACCAGAAGGATGAATCACCTATGTCTGTGTTTTCTGCTCAATGCTTTTGATAAGTTCAGTGGACAAATATAAAAAAAGCAATGACTTTTTTGTTTCCAGACAGCCAGGTCCCTCTCACTGGCTCACCACAGTTATACAAGTTGTTGTTGTTCAGTCACTAAGCTGTGTCTGACTCTTTGGATGGCAGCATGCCAGGCTTCCCTGTCCTTCACTATCTCCCGGAGTTTGCTTAGGTTCCTTCCCATTGAGTCGGTGATGCTGTCCAGCCATCTCATCCTCTGTTGCCCCCTTCTCCCTCTGCCCTCAATCAGCGTCAGGGCCTTTTCCAATGAGTCGGCTGTTTGCATCAGGTAGCCAGTGTAGTGGAGCTTCAGCATCAGTCCTTCCAGTGAATATTCAGGGTTGATTTTCTTTAGGATTGACTGGTTTGATCTCCTTGCAGTCCAAGAGACTCTCAAGAGTCTTCTCCAGCATTACAATTCAAAAGCATCTAATTCTTCAGTGCTCAGCCTTCTTTATGGTCCACACTCACATCTGTACATGCCTACTGGAAAATACATGAAAGGGAAAGTGTTAGTCACTCAGTCGTGTCCGACTCTTTGCGATCCCATGGACTGTAGCCCACCAGGCTCCTCTGTCCATGGAATTCTCCAGGCAAGAATACTGGAGTAGGTAGCCATTCCCTTCTTTGGGGGATCCTCCCAACCCAGGGATCAATCCCGGGTCTCCTGTACTGCAGGTGATTCTTTACCATCTGAGTCACCAGGGAAGCCCAGAAAAGTCATAGCTTTGACTATATGGACCTTTGTTGGCAAGGTGATGTCTCTTTTTAATATACTGTCTAGTTTGTCATAGCTTTCCCTCCAAGGAGCAAATGTCTTATAATTTCATGGCTGTAGTCACAATCCACAGTGATTTTGCAGTCCAAGAAAATAAAATCTCCCTCTGTTTCCACTTTTTCCCCTTCTATTTGCCATGAAGTGATGGGACTGGATGCCATGATCTTAGTTTTTGAATGTTGAGTTTTAAGCCAGCTTTTTCACCCTCCTCTTTCACCTTCATCAAGAGGCTCTTTAGTTACTCTTTACTTTCTGCTATTAGAGTGGTATCATCTGCATATTTGAGGCTGTTGATATTTCTGCCAGCTATCTTGATTCCAGCTTGTGCTTCATCCAGTAGGACATTCTAAGTATTTGAAGAAAGTCTGCTGTTGATGCTTTACTCCTCTCTGGTCTCTGTGTCACTTAGGACACTACTTCTTAATATTCTGCATTCCAAAAAAATGCAGGTAAGCACAAGCTTACTAATTTTCACTTAACCAAATACATTTTAAAATAGAGGAAACACTTCACTTCTCAGAACACAAACCTTAGTATTCATATTCACTAAAAGTTTTATAATTACCAAACATGAGAATTGGGGACGTGTTTGCTTATTTGGCTGAGAACTACTAAATTTATTTTCTGAAAGAAAACCAGGCCTGAAGTACCGTGATACTGGAACATTTGAAACATGCTGAAAAGTTCTTTTCATACTGTCACATTAAAATTTCATGTCTGTCTCACAGCTTTAATGGATCTTTAACCTATGCATGATTTTGTATGCCTCATGCATTGGTCATTTGGAAGATAGTTCACTGAGCTATGTAGATCTTCCAAATGTTGGCACACGTCATTACACAACATTGAGAAATCACATTTGCTAATATTGCCACAAATCTCATCAGAATTTGTGTTTTGGGAAGCTATCAAACTAACAGTGGTAGATACAGATGTTTAAAAATTCTAATTTTTGCTTGCAAATTTGAATTTTATCATTGGCAACAAATACTGCCAGTTATTTTCCTGGAAGTATCAGAATTACTTGGCTTATTTCCAAAAAAAAGTCTGCCCGTTTTCAAGTCTAGAAAACCATAGTTCATCTTCCAGCTGTTCTTTCAAGGAAAGATGAGATTTCATTTAAAAATGACTAGTTCAGCATACAAGTCAAATAATCACATGTGATTTCCTCAAGACAACCATTGTATATAAAAGTTAATAATTTGTATTGCTCTGTAAATGACTGCTTAAAGGAAACTGGCTTTTTTTCCCTTCCTTTCAAGTGTTCAGTGGAGGAGAATACAGTTGCTGCTGCTGCTGCTGAGTCGTTTCAGTCGTGTCCGACTCTGTGCGACCCCATAGACGGCAGCCCACCAGGCTCCGCCGTCCCTGGGATTCGCCAGGCAAGAACACTGGAGTGGGTTGCCATTTCCTTCTCCAGTGTGTGAACGGGAAAAGTGAAAGTGAAGTCGCTCAGTCGTGTCCGACTCTTAGCGACCCCATGGACTGCAGCCCACCAGGCTCCTCTGTCCATGGGATTTTCCAGGCAAGAGTACTGGAGTGGGGTGCCATTGCCTTCTCCGGGAGAATACAGCAACTTCTAGCAATTGGCACCACAACCTTGATTCATGCTAAGGCACTTAATTTAGCCCACCATTTTTTTGGTACCATCAGTGCAAATGTGAACCCATTGAAAAAGTCAAATAATGCTTAGTATTATCAATAAAATGTTTTGACCTTTTCGATACTCTGAGATATTTTTCAGGGACCACACTTTGAGAACTGATAATCTAGAATGTCTTTCCCATTCTATTGTTTTCCTCTGTTTCTTTGCATTGATCGCTGAGGAAGGCTTTCTTATCTCTCCTTTCTATTCTTTGGAACTCTGCATTCAAATGGGTATATCTTTCCTTTTCTCCTTTGCTTTTCACTTCCCGTCTTTTCACAGCTATTTGTAAGGCCTCCTCAGACAGCCATTTTGCTTTATTCCATTTCTTTTTCTTGGGGACGTGGAACAATAGACTGGTTCCAAATAGGAAAAGGAATACGTCAAAGCTGTATATTGTCACCCTGCTTATTTAACTTATATGCAGAGTACATCATGAGAAACGCTGGGCTGGAGGAAGCACAAGCTGGAATCAAGATTGCCAGGAGAAATATCAATAACCTCAGATATGCAGATGACACCACCCTTATGGCAGAAAGTGAAGAAGAACTAAAGAGCCTCTTGATGAAAGTGAAAGAGGAGAGTGAAAAAGTTGGCTTAAACCTCAACATTCAGAAAACTAAGATCATGGCATCCAGTCCCATCACTTCATGGCAGATAGATGGGGAAACAGTGGAAACAGTGGCTGACTTTATTTTTCTGGGCTCCAAAATCACTGGAGATGGTGACTGCAGCCATGAAATTAAAAGACGCTTACTCCTTGGAAGGAAAGTTATGACCAACCTAGATAACATATTAAAAAGCAGAGACATTACTTTGCCAACAAAGATCCGTCTAGTCAAGACTATGGTTTTTCCAGTGGTCGTGTATGGATGTGAGAGTTGGACGGTGAAGAAAGCTGAGTGCTGAAGAATTGATGCTTTTGAACTGTGGTATTGCAGAAGACTCTTGAGAGTCCCTTGAACTGCAAGGAGATCCAACCAGTCCATCCTAAAGGAGATCAGTCCTGGGTGTTCATTGGAAGGACTGATGTTGAACCTTAAACTCCAATACTTTGGCCACCTGATGCGAAGAGCTGACTCATTGGAAAAGACCCTGATGCTGGGAAAGATTGAGGGCAGGAGGAGAAGGGGACGACAGAGGATGAGATGGCTGTATGGCATCGCCAACTCGATGGACATGGATTTGGGTGGACTCCAGGAGTTGGTGATGGACAGGGAGGACAAGCGTGCTGCAATTCATGGGGTCGCAAAGACTCAAACACGACTGAGCAAGTGAACTGAACTGAACTGAATCTAGAATGTGAGCTCTGTGAAAACATTGAGTTTATT
This sequence comes from Giraffa tippelskirchi, assembly GCF_054371585.1. Classification (NCBI taxonomy): domain Eukaryota; kingdom Metazoa; phylum Chordata; class Mammalia; order Artiodactyla; family Giraffidae; genus Giraffa; species Giraffa tippelskirchi. The sequence goes on from NC_137285.1 coordinate 57,361,247, forward strand.
TTGTTCACTGTTATGTTTTCAACACTGTTGTATCTAGAATAACGCCTGACACACAATAGATGATTATAAATATTTCCTGAATGTATTAATAAAGCAAGGAAAGATGAGAGATTGATCCCTTGTGAAAAACAGAATAACAAAATATATGTATATATATTTTACTATATATAGTTCAATATTTAACCAACACTTGCCACAAAATGATATGATAATCTAGTTTTATTATTGCCATTTCCTCTGAAGAGTCCACTTCTAAATTTTGAACAAAAGAGACTAAAGGACCTTTGTCAAGAAAGAAAGGTAAAGTGTGTCCGAAACGCAGAACAAATTCTATTTTTTTTCCATAGAAGCACAGAGCTGACATGCCGTTAGAGATCATTTAGCCGCATGCCTTCATTTTTACAAATGAGAAAACTAAGCTGACTGTAGGGTTAAAAGACTGGCCCAAAATCGTGGTGAGTGACAAAACTGAAATATAGGCTGTTTCACATTTTCTCTTGCACATTAGCAATAATAGGAGTGGGGATGAGAAGCAAGAGAACAACTTTGGCAAATTTTATGTGTAGGAGACTGGTCAAGCAAGCTCAGAGGCAAAAACTCAAAGCCCTACATGGGTGGAAGAGGAACGGGAAATTAAAGGGTGGAATAGCTAAATGTACCTCCTGATCCAGCATCTTTCTCCTCCCTCAAACAGCTCAGGTCGGAGAGATGCAAAGACTACCTGAGGACTCAAGCTAGTCCCATGGAACTGTGGGCAGGAAAGGAGTCAGGCTCTCAGTGGTGAGCCAAGAGGGCCCTTGAGCAGTCCTGTATAGTAAGAGAGATGGGGCCAGAGACTGGAAAAACCCCCAAAGAATGTCTTTGGCATTTTTCAGCAGGGAACTATTGGTATTTTGCATGGCATTGTCCTGCAATTGCAGGATATTTACCGTCCTTACCATCATCCACCAAATCCCTAAGCCACTGTGACCACTAAAAATGTCCTGCACGTTTCCAAATGCCCACTAGGGGGCTCCTATCACCCCGATTACCGTTTCCCCCTTTACTTAATCAATAGCAGTTATCGCTCTAGAATGAGTGTGCATAGCCCAGAACGAAGAGAACAACTAAGTTTCCGAATAGGATTTCAACATCAAAGCTGAAATAGTAGCTTTTCTTGTAGGGCAGGTTTCTTGAAAGAGGAAACTTTTTTTTTTTTTTTTTGAGTTCTAAATGAATAAACACTTGGGAGGACTCGGAACGTTTACATCAGAAACCAAAGAGGAAGTATGAAGCTGGCTATGGAAAGGAAACAAAAAGAAGAAAATCTGAGGGCAGGTGACTAGAATTTAGATGCTGATAGGTGCCTAAGGGGCTTCCCTGGTGGCTCAGATGGTAAAGAATCTTCCTGCAAGGCAGGAGTCCCGGGTTCAATCCCTGGGTCAGGAAGATCCCCTGGAGAAGGAAATGTCAACCCAGCATTCTTGCCTGAAGAATCCCCACAGACAGAGGAGCCTGGTGGGCTACAGTCCATGGGGGCACAACTGAAGTGACTAACACTTATACTTAGGTGCCTAAGAAAAGATTGTACCCTCTGGCCACTCTCCTCAGTCAATTGAGAAGATGAGAAATTCCCTGCAGGAATACAGGAAGGACTTGAGGGTAGAGAGGATCCTCAGCTTGCTTCTAGCAGGCCTCCGGGGATGACTAAGACATTTCCCCACACGCTGCAGGACAGTGAGCATCCAGCAGTTTCCTGAGCTCCCCAAAGCACCCAGGAGTGGCTGAGAGAGGGATGGCAGAACGGGAGGGGCCGTGTGCTCAGGGCAAACTTGGCAGAGGTGGATGGAGACATGGGGCAGCAAAACAAGGGAGCTGGCAACCAGACCAGAGAATCACCCAGCTCAGCAGATCCTGGACCAGGGGCCTCTGAGGTCAGAACAACATGTAAATCCCTGGAAAAGAGAAGGAAAATGGAGAGGGGGAGAAGCCCTGGATTGACTGAATGTAATCTGTAAATTGCAAAGTTCACACAAAAGGTTAAGTGTTAGGCTTTTAAGTGGAAAGGGGACTCAGCAACTAAGTGCAGTAATAAGGACAGAGTCCAAGAAATTCTCCTTCTCTATTTTCTTTGCCAGTGTGGCATGTGGGATCTTAATTCCCCAACCGGGAATGGAACCCACACCCCCTGCAGTGGAAGCGCAGAGCCCTAACCACTGACATGCCAGTGAAGCACCCCCCAACAAGAAATTTATTTTCAGTACATTAATGAATATTCCAGAGACTAGCAAGGAGAGATAAGAAGGCCTTCTTAAATGAACAATGCAAAGATATTGAGGAAAACAATAGAATGAGAAAGACTAGTGATCTCTTCAAGAAAACTGGAGATATCAAGGGAACATTTCATGCAAAGATGGGCACAATAAAGGATAGAAACAAGGGCAAGGGCCTAATGGAAGCAAAAGAGATGAAGAAGAGGTGGCAAGAATACGCCAAAGAACTGTACAAAATGTCTTAATGACCTGGGTAACCACAATGATATGGTCACTCACCTAGAGCCGGACATCCTGAGGTGTGAAGTCAAGTTGGCCTTAGGAATCATTTACTATGATCAAAGCTAGTGAAGGTGACAGAATTCCAGCTGAGCTATTTAAAATCCTAAAAGATGCTGCTGCTATAGTGCTCCTTGGAAGGAAAGCTATGACAAACCTAGATATTGTATTAAAAGCAGAAACATCACGTGAGTCAAAACCATAGTCAAAGCTCTGGTTTTTCCAGTAGTCCTGTACAGATGTGAGAGTTGGATCATAAAGAAGGCTGAGCACTGAAGAATTGATGTTTTAGAATTGTGGTGCTGGAGAAGACTCTTGAGAGTCCCCTGGACTGCACAGAGCATAAGCCAGTCAATCCTAAAGGAAATCAGTCGTGAATATTCATTGAAAGGGCTGATGCTGAAGGTGACGCTCCAATACTTAGGCCACCTGATGCGAAGAGCCTACTTATTGTAAAAGGGGATGCTGGCAACGATTGAAGGCAAAAGGAGAAGGGGGCAGCAGAGGATGATATAGTTAGATAGCATCACTGATTCTATCCATTCACGTCCATGCATCAGTGAACATGGATTTGAGCAAACTCCAGGAGACAGTGGAGGACAGAGGAGCCTAGGGTGCTGCCGTCCATGGGATGGCAAAGAGTCAGACACAACTTAGTGTCTTGACAATAGTAGGCCTTTTTAATTTCAGGATGTATCTAGGGGCCAACTAACAGTTATTCAATTTGTGTAGGGTTAATTATTTGTGTGGCTTTGATGACTGTATATGGGCAAGCAAGTGTTCCTTTTACTCCTCTGTGATTGTAAATATCACTGAAGTAGCCCCTACCTACATAGAGGGTGCAGATCTGTTGATTTTGCCGTTATCGGTGGACAAAATACTTGAGCTGGAATTTGTTCATTTTTTAATCAGTAAAATACTTATTCTCTATTTTGTGCAAAGCTTAATTTTAAAATTAAGTGTTGGGACTTCCCTGGTGGTCCAGTGGCTAAGACTCTGAGCTTCCAGTGTCTAGGTTCAATCCCTGGTCCGGGAATTAGATCCCACATGCCACAACTAAGAGTTCAAATGTCAGAACAAAATACTTGGCACAGGTAAATTAAATAAGCAAATACCTTTTAAATTTTAAAAATAAATAAAATTGACTGTCATGAAGAAAACAAGCAACTTAGACTTTAGGATAGTTTTCTTGTAACACCCTCCAAAGCATTATAATTCCTAATTGAGAACCATAGTAAATTCAGGGAGAGAAATTCCACCTTAGATTTGACTAATTATCTAGCAGCAAATGATTTTCTCTTTGTTCACACTCTTGGAGAAGATTTTTATTGATGTCATGACTGTTTTGATTTTTTTTACTTGCTAGATACAGCCTGGTGGCTCAGCATTAAAGAATCCACCTGCACTGCAGTAAACGTGGGTTCAATCCCTGGGTCGGGAAGACCCCCTGGAGAAGGCAGCGGCAACCCACTCCAGCATTCTTGCCTGGGAAATCCCATGGACAGAGGACCCTGGTGGGCGACAGTCCATGGGGTCGCAAAGAGTCAGCCATGACTGAGTGACTAAACAACAGCAAAAACAACAAATGTGGTATACAGATTCAACCCACCTATGCAGATGAACAAAATGGGCACTCTTAGCCTACTGCATATATTCACTCCAACTAAGCCTGGAGCTGATTTCCTTGTTTTGATTCTGGTAGAAGCTCACGTTCTACATTAGGTAATTTCTACCTCTCTTTCTTTCTCTTCAGAAAACAAGAGAACTTTAGTTTGTTCTCAAAGAATGCCAGATGAAAAAAATAAAAAGGAAGAAGAAAACCTTAAGCTCATAAGCACATAATCAGATCTTCTTGCCTTTCATGGGGACCGTTGTTTGGTAAATTCTGCTTTATGTTCCGAAAGAACAAAGTGGCAATGTTCTCAGACAATTCTAGTTTTGCAACAAAGTCCGGTAAAATGTCATGTTCTCAGTATTCAATATGTGGGTTTTTAAGGGCAATCTCCTTGCCTTAATGTCAAAACCAAGTGATAAAACAAAGGAATGTGCTGAAGCCAGCCTATTTTATTGCATAGCTGACACCTTTTGTGGTTGACCTTATTACTTAATTCATGAAAAAAATTGCAAGCTTGGCTTTCAGGTCATTTCTGATCACTTTCTGGTTTCTCCTACTACTTAGGAACTTCATATTCTGCTTTTCACTTGTTTGTTTTACTTTTCAGTGAAAATGACTTGGTAGCTTGAATGGTACCTATGCTTCAGTTATGTAAAGAATAAAGAGAGATGACTTCTTAAACTTCTGCATCGTATTAATGTGTCCTTGGGTGAAGATCTCTGAGGCTGAATAGAATAGAAATGCAGTTATGAATGTAGATTTTCATTTCCTTTGATCACTTCATTCCATAAGTAACAAGAAACATATGAAACGTAAAGTTCTAAGAACTAACTTTTAAGCTCAACATTTAAAAATCAAACTGTAAATTAGAAACTGGATATTAGTCACCAAGCTTGCCAAGCATCTTATTTCCGGCACTTGTAACTACTTTTTTCAAACAGGTTAAAAACTGATAAGAAGCTTAGGAAACTCTTATCAGTCATTGCAAAAAAAAGCTTAACCTGTTCTAATCTGGCAAGACTTAAAAGGCCTAAATTCCTTAAAGTATTAGGGGATTTATTTATTTTTTCTACTTGCTAAGTATGCAGTATAAGAGTCATTTTTGTTACCATAAATTCAGATTTAAATATCTTATTTATGTGATATATGTATGAATGCATCCAGAGACTCTAAAAGAGACGGTTGCTTAAGCTGATACAGTAGAATGCTGCAGGAAGTGCTGATTAGAATTCGCACATTTGCTCTGCGTTTGTGAATTTCCAAGCAGGTTTGCTCATAGGAAGTAGCAGCCCTGGCATGGCTGTGTGGCTCTGGATCACGGCCACCACCTGTCTGTCTCCCATGGATGACTCCCATTGATATTTCAGTGCATATCCTTACTGTCTTTTTCTCTCTTTTCACATACTTTTTTTTAATTTGCAAAGTTAATCTCAGACTGTACTATTAGTTCATAATCTTTTTTCATTAATAGTGTGTTACTAATTAAAAAAAAAAATATGGTCAGGGATTTCCTGGTGGTCCTGTGGTTAAGAGTCCACCTTGAAATGTAAGCGATGGAGGTTCGATCCCTGGTCGGAGAACCAAGATCCCACATGCTCTGGAACAACTAATTGAGATCACACCTCAACTACTATGCCCGTGTGCCACAACGAAAGACCCTGCAATGAAAGATTCCACATGACGCAACAGAGACCCCATGTGCCTCAACTGAGACCTGACACAGCCAAATAAATAATAAACAGATGAATTTAAAAATCTAAAAAATAAGGTCAACCATGCTAGATAATCCATCATTTGCTATAATTGATTAGGCTACACTTGACCCTTAACTAACACAGATTTGAGTGGTGCAGGTTCACTTACATGCAGAATTTTTCAAACAGTGAGTACCACAGTACTACTTGATCCACTGTTGGTTGAATCTGAGGACACCGAACTGTGGATACAGAGGAAGCATGGATGTGGAGGAACCATGTGAGAGGAGGGTCGACAGTAAGTTTTATTCGGATTTTCTACTGCAAGGAGGGTCAGCAACCCTAACCCCATAACTAGTCAAGGTCAACTGTACTTTCCTATTGTTAACCACTGAGACTATTTCCAGTTTTTACCTAGTGTAAATATTGTTGTGACTAGCATACTTGAACATATATCTTTGGGCATAGCCTATTATTTCCTGTAGATAAATTACTAAGAGTAATATTGTTGGGTCAAAAGGCAAATAGTTTTAAATAATCACATGCAATATTACCACCCTAAGATAACCACTGCCAACAATTTGATGCATATTTGTACAGTCTTTTAAAAAATGAATATGTATGTGCAGGAATACATGTATAGTTTTTGAAAAGTTGTTATTGTGTTCTGTATGGGAGGGGACCTACTGAAGAATTTTAAGCAGGGGAAAGATACAACCTGATTTTTTTTTTCTTTTGGCCACTCCATGTGGCTTGTAGAATCTTAATTCTCCAACCCTGGACTGAATCCCAGCCCTGGCAGTGAAAGCGCTGAGACCTAACCACTGGACCACCAGGGAATTTCTGGTTTTCTTTTTAGAAGGAGCAATCTGGCTGAAGACAGACTATCTATTGAAGACAGACAATCAGCGAGCCAAAGCGGAGGCAGAGCCCAGGTGGTGTCTGTGGCAGTGACCCCGGAGAGAGGTTACAGGGGCTTGCAGAGGGGGCAGCACTGGGGGAGTGAATGGTGGTCAGATTCTGGATCTCTGCAGGAACACAGGCCGTATGTGGAGGACGAGAGAAAGAAAGCAGTGCAGATTAACTCCAAGTTCTGGCGGCCTGAACACTTGGAAGGATGGTTTAGACGTCAAGTGACAGGGGAAAGGCTTGGGGAGAGGCAAGAGCAGGAATCCATTTGGAGAGAGTGAGTTTGAGATGTCTAGTACGTAGCCAGGTGGAGAGGTCCAGTAGGCTGTTGAGTGTGAATCTGGAGTTCTAGGGTGAGCAGGTGCTGAAAATATATATTGGGAATCATTGGCACATAGATGATATTAAGAGCCAGGAGAGTGGATGAGTTCTCAAGGGAGTGAGTACAGACCAAGAGAAGAGGAAATACAGACTAGCGAAGGGGAGTGGGGCAGCATGGCAGCCTGTCTTCTGCACCGGGCACTTTTCTACATGTTTTGCCAGAGATTACAGGGTGACTCATTTAATCTCCAAAAAAACCTCAGCGAAGGGGTACGATTATTAGCCCCATTTTACAGAAGAGGAATCTTGAGGTCCAGAAAGATTGAGTCAATAAATCAAAAACTATTTCCTATTATGAACTGATGAAATAAGTTTTAACTACCTTTTTTAATCATGCAAACATTTTGAAATAGATCATGTGAACTTTTTCTGCACAGGCTTTATTCATCATGTCTCAAAAATCTTAGCAATTATACATTCCAGTTATACTTTAAAGAATCAGCATGACTGATCTGTTCAAAGGTGCTTTTCTTTCCATTCTTTCCAGCTGACAACACATTCTAGAGTGGAATATTGAGGAGAGACCAAAAGGGGGGAAAAAAAAAGCTTCTGTTCAAAGAGGAGAGTCATTTTTAGAGTCCAATATTTCTTTCTCTGGTTTTGTTTTGTTTTTAATTTTTGGCTGCACCATGTAGCATACAGGATTCTAGTTCTCCCACCAGGCAGCAAACCCACACCTCCTGCGGTGGAGCAGAGTCCCAACCACTGGGCCGCCAGGGAAGTCCCAGTGTTCAGTATTTCTTAAGGATATTTTCTTTCCTCTCATGTGTTTCTCCCTCAAGTATCATGCATTCCCTAATTACATTTGAAGATGGGAGAGGCAAGTTGATAAAGGAAAATTGTCATCATCCCTACCACCTCACCTCAACATATTCAGAATATCTCAGTGGGACAGTTTCTAAGGCCACTGTTACTTTTAAGAGAAATGTTAAAAAGCACTGTGGTGGGTTAACCATTACAGAAGGCTTCCAGAAAAAATATTTGAAACTTTCCCCAGCTACCCTGGAGAATCTTACATCTCAGAACAAGGATTCAGATGAATGAACCTGCAGTATAATTTTCTACCTTCTCCTCCTCTTTGGGAAAAGGGTTATTGTGAATGGGGAGGTGGGCAGGAGAACTTGTAAGATAGCTTTTCAAACATATCAATTTTAGGCAAAAGACCAAATGGAAATTGGGGATCTGGAAATAAAATTTTCCCTGCCAACAGTACTTCTTGGGAAATTTTTACGTACTTTTGAGGTTCCTGTAAATCAAGTTGAAGATGATTGTCTTAAATAATTCCAGTAGGGGGATTTCCCTGGTGAACCCATGACTAAGACTCTGCACTCCCAGTGCAGGGGGCCTGGGTTCCATCCCTGGTCAGGGAACCATTCCCCATATGACACAACTTAGAGTTGCCATGCCACAAAGAAGACAGGGAACAGCCAAATAAATGAATACTTTAAAACATAATAACTCCAATAGGAAAGAAAGAGCAGTATCTTCAGAAAAAAACCAGGAGTGGCTGCAGAGGTATTCCTCTACTGTGCCAAAAATATGAGATAATGGATAGATGTGTACATTTATCTAAATACCAGTGAGCAGTATGTTATTTAAGCATGACCCTTAACTAGCAATATCTGAGAAAGCAGATCCAGAATGAGCTTAGAGATGTGAAAAATAGCAGAAAAACAAAAAGGGTCCTTTTAAGGTCATGTTCATAGCAAGAACAAAAACACGAAGGCTCTGGGGAAAGATGACGTAATGTGAAAGAGATAACAGAGAAGCAGAACCAACCAAACTCTCCTTTTCTCCATTCTTCTCTCGATAACTACCTTCAGATGGAAAGAGGAAAACAAGTTATGGCAGGACAGAACCAAAATGCAAGAAAGGTAAGAAATAGGAGGAGACCTTCTTAAAATTTATCTTAATGAGTTTGTTTTTATTCCCAGGTAAATTGTATCCTGAGATATTTAGAGAACTTTTAATTGTAATCATGCAACCATGGTTCATAATCTTAGAAAATAATTTCATGAACAGAAAGTCAGCCTACGTTCATTAAGAATAAATACGGGGACTTCCCTGATGGTCCACTGGCTAAGAATCGCCGCGCAATGCAGGGAGCTCAGGTTCAATCCCTCGCTGAGGAACTAAGATTCCACATGCTACAAGTAAGAGTTTGCATGCTGTAACTACGGAAGCCCGCATGCCACAACTGAGACCCTAGACAACCACATACATAAATAAAATTTTTTAAAAAATCAATACTGTCAAACTAAACTTGTATCTAGGAACTCACTGCTCAAGAACAAAGGTTTGTATTTTTTTCATTTAATATTATATTGGAGCAGTTCTCTAGTATTCCTCATTAAACATTCTTCTGTACTCTAATTCTAAATAGGTACATAGTGATCAATTATATGAATATACATTTAATTATATAAGCAATCCTCCATGGTCCACTGTTTCACATTTTTAGCTTTAAAAACCATGCTGGGGTCATGATAATTTTATATAAAATTTTGTAAGTTATTTTTTAAATTTTAGGTCAAATTTCCAGAAGAGGAACAAATGAATCAAAGGGCTTCCTATTTCAAAGGCCTTGTTTTTATTACCAAAATTTCATCCAGAAAGAAGTACCTATTTATTTTCTCAACAACAATATATGAATGCCTATTTTTCCAACCCATAGCATTACTGGAAGATTTTGATAGAAAAAAATTTTTTGGTTATTTTTTAATTGTGGCAAAATATATGTAACATAAAATTTACCACTGAAACCATTTTTAAGTGTACAACTCAGTAGCACTGAGAGCATTCACAATGTTGCTCAACCATCATCACTATTTCCAGAATTGTCATCATCCCAAACAAATTTCTGTACCCATTAAATAAAGAAAACTTTAATTTTTTTGAAAATTGGCCTTCTCTTGCATATATTATTCAATCCTATTAGGGACATTCTTCCCCCTTCAGATCTTGGAATTCTTCTGTGTTAGAATAGGACAGGCTATACCATTGTAACAGTCAACTCCCAAATCTTGTTGCTTATCCCACAAGAGTTTATTTCTTACTCAAGTTACCTAATCTATGCAAGTTAATGAGGGTATCTGCTTCTCATAGTCTCTCAGAGGTTCAGGCTAGTGGAGGCCCAGTCATCTCATTGCTTCGCATTTTGGAATATGAGGACTTCATGGTTGGTTATCAAGGCACAGCAAGAAAGTGCAGTGGAGCCTTGCACCAGGAATTAGATGCTCCAACAGATAACTGGGCTTCCCTGGTGGCTCAGTCGGTAATGAATTCACCTGCAATGCAGGAGACCAGAATTCTATGCCCGTGTTGGGAAGATCCCCTGGAGGAGGAAATGGCAACCCACTCCCGTATCCTTGCTGGAAATATCCCATGGACAGAGGAGCCTGGGAGGCTACAGTCCATAGGGTTGCAAAAAGAGTAGGACACAACTTAGCAAGTAAACAACAAACAGTTTTCTATTCTAGCTCAGCCAGATAAACAATTCCAGGCACCCTACAATTTCCCTGAAGGTCCATTGTCTTCTACTGCCAATGTAGGTAACTACCGTTCTTCCTGGGTTGCAAAAAAAAAAAAAACAAACCCTGATTTTGGCAACTTAAGCAAAGTATGTGGGGTGCTAAAGGAAGACTGAAGAACCATCCTGGGAATAAGAAGCTGGGTAGCCTGCCAGGCAGCAGGTCTCTTTCGACACTCTTGGCTGGACAGACAGTAAAGCTGGTCTGTGTTTTACTAGGCTCAAGAGTCAAAGTCCTGGGAAAGAGGGTGTGGTTGGCTGAGGGCAGCCACGTGCCCAGCCTTTGGCAGTGGCAGGCCTGAGAGGAGGGATTAGCAGAAGGAGCCTCCACAGGTCTCCTTGGGTTTCCTGGTGTGAAGTAGGCACACGTATTCTACAGAGATGCCATGTTTTGTGGGAAAATGATCACCCAGGTGGAAATCAGAGTGCTCTGGGGAAGTGGGAGTGAAGGCAGCCTGCCAGTGTCCACTACTGAGAGCAAAAACGTGATCATATCAGGGGCATCAAAGCCCATGAACACATGAGTCTGCTGAGCTGATATCTGCTGATGTAATATTTTCTATTATTAGGTTGATTCCTTCTTTTCCTCTGCAATAAATAGCCCTAAGTGTGTATATCTAAAAAAGTTATTTTGAGACTTTCCTGGCAGTCCAGTAGGTTGACTCTTCGCTTCCACTGCAGGGGGCACAGGTTCAATCTCTGGTCAGGGAACTAAGATCCTACACGCAACACGGCACAGCCAAAATAAATCTTTTTTCCCCTTTGGACAAATTGCCAGGACTGGAATCATTGCATCAGAAGACATGAGTATTTATATGTTCTCATTTTTTTATTTGACTGAAGTGCCCATGGACTCAGAATATGCCCCTATTCATGGCAGATCAGCTTTCTAGTGACAGACCCGGTTGAAGGTCACCCTGGGGAAACTTCTCTCTGGGTCATGCCAGGGTCACTTGGGCTAGTGGGGAAAAACATACTCTTTAGAGCTCTTCTCCTTCCTTCCACATTTTTTTTTATAACCATTACTTTCTGGATCAAAGATACCGCAAGGCCACTGGCTTGGGTCATTTAACCTACATGTTATAGGAAATAGGGCAGCATTTGCCTGAGGGGCCCGAGGGCAGTGGGAGTTCCTGCTGATATTACATCAGCAAATGCAAGATGGTGTACCCAGCTCCCTTTTCTCCATACCAGGCCTCTCCAGAAGCTGGGGCAGGGGAAACAATGATTACACAAGGGCAGGGCATGCCACCTGGAGAGGGTACTGCCTGTGTGCCTTGACCCAGGTCTCTGAGCCGTCCCGGTTCTTCTAACTCCAATCTTGAAAAGATAATTGTCCCAGATTTCTTCAGAGGATTTTAACTTACATGTGACAGAATTAGAAAATCCCTCTCCCTTCCCTGCCGACATACTAATTCCCAATTCCCCCACCCTAGCTTCACTGGGAACATCCATTTCTCAGCCAGACCACCAGGCTGCCTGGGCCAAGCAGCAGTGTACTTTTTTTTTGTAATTACCCGCAGGTCAGCTCGAGCACGTTAGATTGTAAACATCTTGAGATTAGAGACTGTCTGGCTTTCGTATTCCTTGCAGGACTCTCCACAGTGCGCCGCCCACTCCAGGTTGTTGTTCAGTTTCTCAGTCATGTCCAACTCTTTGCAACTCCGTAGACTGCAGCACCCCAGGCTTCCCTGTCCTTCACTATCTCCCAGAGTTTGGCTCAAACTCATGCCTACTGAGTCGGTGATGCCATCCAACTACCTCATTCTCTGTTGCCCCCTTCTCCTCCTGCCCTCAGTCTTTCCAATGAGGAAAGATGTTTTTCCCAAAAGCATCAGGGTCTTTTTCCAATGAGTTGGCTCTTCACATCAGGTGGCCAAAGTATTGGAGCTTCAGCGTCAGCATCAGTCCTTGCAATGAATATTCAGGGTTGATTTCCTTTAGGACTGACTGGTTTGATCTCCTTGCAGTCCACAGGACTCTCAAGGGTCTTCTCCAGCACCACAGTTCAAATCAATATTTGCTGACTGAATATCCTTAGTTAAGTAGAGTCGTTCTAGAACTTCCTTGGGATTCCAAACTCTTCCAAGTTATGATGTCTAGGAGTGTTGGGAAAGGTGAGCTCTTCCTAGAAGCAATCAGGGAACCCTGGAGGGGTTCTTAAACCCAGGCTTAATGTTGTTGAGTGAAGAAGAGAGCCTGGTGCAGGAGCCGATGGGAAGGGCCTTCACACCATCTTGGGGGGGCTGTATCTGAGCCCATGGTGCTTCAGCCCCAGGACCTCTTTCAGTTTCCTGTGGCCAAAGTATTGGAGCTTCAGCTTCAGCATCAGTCCTTGAAATGAATATTCAGGTTAATTTCCTTTAGGACTGATTGGTTTGATCTCCTTGCAGTCCACAGGACTCTCAAGGGTCTTCTCCAGCACCACAGTTCAAATCAATATTTGCTGACTGAATATCTTTCCTTGAGGAGGCTTCTTCCCTCTGCAGGTCACATCCATTTCATGTCTACCCATTAACTCCTCATCCTGCAGTTGTCAGTTCTTCAGTACCATCTCAGAACAGGCCAAGTTCCCCTGTTTAACGCCTGTGTATCTCTTCCCCAGCACTTATCAGGATTTTCATTAAGTATTTATATTTGTGTTTGTAATTATTTGATCCATGCTTGCTCTCTGACTGGAGGCTGTTGCTCCATGAGGGCATGAATTGTACTTCTTGTGTTCACTGTTGTCTTCCTGGTTCCAGCATATTTCCCAGCATATAATGGAAGGACAGTTACTACTAGAGGCAGGAGTAACAATTTTTCTATACCACTTGGCTTTACCAGCTGCAATCCTGGAAAATACAGAGTGTACTAGTCAGGGTTCTCTAGAGAAGCATAATCAACTAATAGAAGATAAGATATATCTACGTCTATATACAGGCTTCCCTGGTGGCTCAGCAGTAAAGAATCTGCCTGCCAATGCAGGAGTCACCAGTTCCACCCCTGGGTCAGAAAGATCCCCTGGAGGACAAAATGGCTACCCACTTCAGTATTCTTGCCTGGAAAATCTCCATGGACAGAGGAGCCTGGAGGGCTATAGTTTGTGGGGTTGCAGAGTCGAACAAGACTTAATGACTAAACAACAAATATCTATGTATCAATAGATATCACTATATTAATATCAATGTATTGGTATATATGGGCTTCCCCAGGGGTTCAGTGGTAAAGAATATGCCTATAATGCAGGAGATGCAGAAGACGTGGGTTTGATTTCTGGGTTGGGAAGATCCCCTGGAGGAGGGCATGGCAACCCAGTCCAGTATTCTTGCCTGGAGAATCCATGGACAGAGGAGCCTGATGGGCTACAGTCCATAGAGTTGCAAGGAGTCAGACACGACTGAAGTGACTGAGCACGGCACGGTATAGATATAGATATACACAGAGAAAGGGAGAGGGAGAGGGAGACACGTTGATCGATTGTGATTTACTGTAGGAATTGGCTCATGCGATAATTATGGAGGTCAAGCAATCTCACAATCTGCCATTTGTAGGCTGAAGATCCAGGAAAGCACTGATGCAAACCCCAGTCCAAGTGTGAAGCCAGAGAACAAGAGCATCAGTGTCCAAGGGCAGAGGAGGATGGATGTCTCAGCTCGAGAAGGAAGAGAGGGTATTTAGCCTTCCTCTGCCTTTTGTGTTCAGCCCCTCAGCGGGGTGGATGATGCCCGCCTCTACTGGTGAGAGCGATCTCTCTCACTCAGTCCACTGATTCAAACGTAATGACACACCCAGAAGTAATGTTTACCAACTCTCTGGGAAGCCCTTAGCCCAGTCAAACTGACACACAGGATAACCATCACACAGAGATCCCGGCTTGACTCAGTAGAGCTTATGCAATGTGCTGCTCTCAGAATAGAATTTCTCAAATTGCACTACCCACATTGCTAGTTCACGAACTCTCAACAGGGTTCTGTGAAGAAAAAAGTTCTTTTAAAAATACAGATGTAATGAAAATATCAAGCACATTTGGACAGCTATTATTCTGTGATAACTTCTCTTTAAGAAAACATACACTCCAAATTGCTAACATTGGTTACGTATGGGAAGGGGGTCTTTCACTTTTCATGCATTATGCTTTATTGTTTCTTTTTTTTTTTTTTATTGTGGGGAATGCTCATTACAAAATTTACCATTTTAGCCATTTTTAAGTGTACAGTTTAGGGTACATGTCAATAGATTAAGCATTCTCATATCATTGGGCAACCATTGCCATTATATTTTGTAGATTACTAGTTCACAAAATTCATTGTGTACTATCCTCATATCTTGGTGAATTAACCCACCCTCAACTCAAAGGGCGGCCTCTGGGTTGTCTGAAGCTACTTGGAATCCCTCCCACATTTGCTCCAGTGGTTAGTTGAAGGACAGGCCTCCAGGTTTGCTTTTTTAAAGTATTCATTTATTTTTTTGGCTTCGTCAGGTCTTAGCTGAGGCAGGTGGGATCTGCGTTGTGCACACAGACTCTCCAGTTGTGGTGTGCAGGCTCAATAGTTGTGGCGTATCTGCCTAGTTGCGCCACCCCCCACCCCCGTTGACGGGACGTGTGGGATCCCAGCTCCCCTACAGGGATCGATCCCTTGTCCCCTGCACAGCAAGGTGGACTCTTAACCACAGGATCACCAGCAAACCCCTTGGCCTACAGGTTTAAGTGAGTGAGGCTTGGCAAGCTCCCAAACTCGTTCGATGTCCAGATTGAAGTAGTTGTGATAGGCAGCATCTTTCTAGCACTGGAAGGGATACTATTTTATAGGTAAGTCTGGAAACTTTGAGGCCGTTTGGTTCTCATGAAGGAAGCTTTCTGGAGACTGAAGGTAACACCAAGAAGAGGGAAGAGCTGAGAGAATCATACAGAAATAAAGTTGCAGTGGTGACAACTTCAGAAGCCTATATCCTACTTCTCCAGGGAGATTTTCAGTGTTCAGTTCAGTTCAGTCCAGTCGCTCGGTCGTGTCCGACTCTTTGCGACCCCACGAATCGCAGCACGCCAGGCCTCCCTGTCCATCACCAACTTCCGGAGTCCACCCAAACCCATGTCCATCGAGTTGGTGATGCCATCCAGCCATCTCATCCTCTGTTGTCCCCTTCTCCTCCTGCCCCCAATCCTTCCCAGCATTAGGGTCCTTTCCCAGTGAAGTTAACTCTTCGCATGAAGTAGCCAAAGTATTGGAGTTTCAGCTTCAACATCAGTCTTTCCAATGAACACCCAGGGCTGATCTCCTTTAGGATGGGTTGGTTGGATCTCCTTGCAGTCCAAGGGACTCTCAAGAGTCTTCTCCAACACCACAGTTCAAAAGCATCAATTCTTTGGTGCTAAGCTTTCTTCAGAGTCCAACTCTCACATCCATACATGACCACTGGAAAAACCATAGCCTTGACTAGACGGACCTTTGTTGGCAAAGTAATGTCTCTGCTTTTTAATATGCTGTCTAGGTTGGTTCCTAGACACTTACTCCTTTCCTTCCAAGGAGTAAGCGTCTTTTAATTTCATGGCTGCAATCACCATCTGCAGTGATTTTGGAGCCCCCCAAAATAAAGTCTGACACTGTTTCCATTGTTTCCCCATCTATTTCCCATGAAATGATGGGACCAGATGCCATGATCTTAGTTTGCTGAATGTTGAGGTTTAAGTCAACTTTTTCACTCTCCTCTCTCACTTTCATCAAGAGGCTCTTTAGTTCTTCTACGCTTTCTGCCATAAGGGTGGTGTCATCTGCATATCTGAGGTTATTGATATTTCTCCCGGCAATCTTAATTCCAGCTTGTGCTTCTTCCAGCCCAGCATGTCTCATGATGTACTCTGCATGTAAGTTAAATAAGCAGGGTGACAATAAACAGCCTTGACGTACTCCTTTTCCTATTTGGAACCAGTCTGTTGTTCCATGTCCAGTTCTAACTGTTGTTTCCTGACCTGCATACAGGTTTCTCAAGAGGCAGGTCAGGTGGTCTGGTATTCCCATCTCTTTCAGAATTTTCCACAGTTTATTGTGATTTTCAGTGTTATGATGCAATAATTTCTTGTTTAAGCTATTTTGGCATTTTCCCTCATTAATGCTTGTGAGAGAAACCAGCCTAATACAGCTTGGAAGATACTCAAAGATTAATATTCTGTTTCTTCTCATCATATCATTTATGCTTTGCCATAGCTATAATTTATGTACTTCACTGACAAAAGTGTCAGCCTGAGCTAGAGCTCCTAGATTCCTGCTCAAAGTTGATTGTCTTTTTGTAAGAAAATTCAGATTTCACTTAGGGTGGCAGTGTACCTGGACAAAAGACCACACTTTACATTTTTCCTTGTAGGGAAGTGTGGTCATGTGACTTAAGTTCTAGCCAGTGAGATAAAAAGCAAAATGTTGTCTAAGACCTGCAGGAAGGCTGAGAAAAGAGGCTGATTCAGCTGGGGGTGGGGGGCGCTTTATCTTTTCCCTTCCTCCTTCACAACAGGAACTCTAGGAGACTGGGGACTATGGAATCAGGTTAGATTATTTACTTATGGATGAGAGAGAGACATAAATTTCTTATTATTTAAATCACTGTTACTTTGGATTTTCTGTTACAATGTATCTGAACCTAACTGACTCACTGCCTGAAACATGTTCAAAGATTCAGGAGAACCCATATTTGACTTTACAGGTAGCGACTTTCTGACTCATCAGGGAAAGACGCTACTGTATGTAGCGGAACCTACGGAACCTACATAAAGGGAAGGTTTCATCTGAGTTAACCTCTGTTTTATCTAGACAGAGGAGCCTGACCAACTTTCACTGATTCAAATCCGTAACTCAGGACTTCCCTGGTGGTCCAGTGGTTAGACTCCACATTCCCAATGCAGAGGCTAGATCCCACATGCCGCAGCTGAGTTCAAATGCCGCAACTAAAGATCCCGCATGAGGCAACTAAGACCCAGTGCAGTTAAATAAATAAATAAATAAAGACTTCCCTGGTGGCCCAGTGGCTAAGACTCTTCGCTCCCATTGTAGGAGGCCTCGGTTCCATCCCTGGTAAGGGAACTAGATCCCACACACCACAACTAAAGATCCCACATGTTACAATTTAGACCTAGAATCGTCAAAATAAACAAACTTAAAAAAAATTAAAACAAAAAGATAAAATTCTTAATTCTTCCAGGCACTGAGTGAAGCATAAAAATGCCCACCTGACATATGTACTTGAGTATCTCTGAGGCACCTAATGAGTCTGAAATCAAAACTGATTTTGCCCATCCCAGTTACCACAACCACATGAACTTCTGTCTCTGGTTTTCTTTGCAGTCGATGTTCAGTAGCGTTCATAGCCATCCACCTAACTTATCATGCCAGGAGCCTGGGGCCTTCTTTGTCACTTTCTTCTTCATTTCTATATCCAGGCTGCTGTCAAGTCCCAGTGTGCTGTGTGCTAAGTCGTTTCAGTCGTGTCCGACTATTTGCAAGGACTGTAGCCCACCAGGCTCCTCTGTCCATGGGATTCTCCATGCAAGAATACTGGAGTGGGTTGTCATGCCCTCCACCAGGGGATCTTCTTGACCCTGAGTCTCTTATGTCTGCTGCATCGGCAGGCGGGTCTTTACTTGTGGTAAAGACCTGGGAAGCCCTATCAAGTCTCAGTATCTCCCTCTAAAATACATTTTGATCTCCTACTCTGTCTCCACTGCCACTTGTGTGACAGCTATACCATTTTTTGCCCAGACAACTCCAAAAGCCTTCCCTCTGGATTCCCATTCTCCATGTAGCACCTGGAGAGGAAACCCAAACCAGATCACATTACCACCATGCTGAAAACTCTTCATAGGCTCCCCAGAGCATTAGGATACAATCCTGAATCCTATTGGTGATGAAAATACTAATACACGATCTACAGTAGGAAAAGAAAAGAGTTTTATTTGAGCCAAACTGAGGACTATAGCCCAGAAGACAGCCTCTCAGAGAGCTCTGAGGAACTGCTCCAAAGAAGCGTGATGTTCAGCACAGTTTTATGTCTTGTCAGAACAAAGAACATCAAATAAATCAGGGATACATTCTTCCAAGGTCTCAAGAAAAAGGAAATAAACCAGATCAGCATGAACTCAGTGAGTCAGTATAGCCTTGGCCTGGGAAAGGAGTCTTATCATCGAAGGAGTAACCACCAGTGGCGTCCCAGAAAGGGAGGCTTTGAATCTTGATTTTTTCTTTTTTTTTTTTTAAGCTGTGCCGCCCAGGCATGTTGGATCTTAGTTTCTCGACCAGGAATCATCCCCTGCATCCTTGAGTTGGAAGCATAGTCTTAACCACTGGACTGCCAGAGGAGTCTCCTGAATCTTTATTTTTAACATGGATATTCTTCACTTCTGGTCAATGCACCTTTTCTTTAAAAATTCAAGCAGATGTACAATGTATGTTTGATAGGCCACAAACAGGCTGTTTTTAGCATAAATTTGAGTTAATTCATGTAAAAGCCAGTATGACATCCCCATACCTCAGTATGTGGAAATTTCATCACTGTATATGGCCTATGAGACTTTGCCAGGTCTGACCCCTGCTGACCCTCCAGCACCCAGCATTGTCTTGAGCTAGTTTCCCTCCCTTACTGGGCTTGATGCCTGACCTTCTCTTTCAGTCTCCAGAATGTGCCAGACTCCCATCCCAGGGGCTTCCACAGGCTGCTTTCCTGCCTGGATTCCTCTGCTCCCATCTGCTATTTGATGGCCAACCCTACTGATTGTTCTCTTCACTGTTTAATGACTCCTTCAATAAGACCTTGACCCCACTCCCAGTTTATATCCGGACACTTCATACTGAATAATATTACACGCGGTGTTTTGTGGCTGGCTTCTTTCACTTAGCGTAGTGTTTTCAAGGCTCATCCTGTTGTAGCATGCCTCAGTACTTCACTCCTTTTTATTGTAGATGAATTATTCCATTATATGTGCATGCGTGCTAAGTTGCTTCAGTCATGTCTGACTCTTTATGACCCCATGGACCATAGCCTGCCAGGCTCCTCTGTTCATGGGCTTCTCCATCAACAATACTGAGTGGATCTTCCCAACCGAGGGACTGAACCTGTGTCTCCTGGCCTCCTGCATTGGCAAGAGAGTTCTTTACCACTAGCGCCACCTGGAAGGCCCATTTCACTGTATGTCAAAGTATTTGAAAGTGTTAATCGTTGAGTCCAACTCTTTGCAACCCTATGGACTGTAGCCCACCAGGCTCCTCTGTCTGTGGAATTTTCCAGGCAAGAATACTGGAGTGGGTAGCCATTCCCTTCTCCAGGGGATCTTTCCCACCCAGGGCTGGAACCCAGGTCTCCTGCCTTGCAGGCAGATTCTTTACCATCTGAGCCACCAGGGAAGTCTATTCCATTGTATAGATACAGATTTTGTTTTTCCACTCATCAGCTGGTGGACATTTGGGTTCAGCCCACTTTTTGCCTATTATGGACACTGTTACCAAGAACAAGCATTGTGTGGACATATGTTTTCATTTCTTTTGGTTTTATGCCGAGGGAGTGAAGTTGCTGACTCAAATGTTGACTGGGAGGTGTCAGCAGCCCCTTTTTATGAGGAAAGGTTTAGGATTTCGTCCAGAGGATTGGATGCCTGTCAGTGTTTGGCTGTTTGGTAACAGCCGACTGTTTACATCCCTCCTATTCTTGTCTTTCCCTGTTTTATTTGCCTCTTTTCTTTTCTGTGGATTCCAGCTCCCCTGCTGATTATAGCCAGCACTAGGCTTTTCAAGGAGTAAAAGTTATTTGTAAAACATTTTGAACTCTCTGGAGGATGGACATTAAAGTAATGTGTATCTGTTTAATCTGTGGGCTAGCCACTTGCAGGCTGTTTTGTAACAAAAAGAGCTTATTGAGTAGGAGGCTTTTTGAACTAGTTCCTGAGAGTAACACTCCTACAACAAACTGCTCAGAGTCTCAACTACCCAGCTAGCAATCTGTACCTTTCAACTACCCAGCTAGCAATCTGTACCTTTTAAAGAACCACTTTGAAGTCCCTTGGTGATAGTAGCATCACAAGGGAACCTATATATGTAAACATATGTTGTTCCTGAGCTTGTAAAAATGTAGAGTTCCTGGTGTGTGCCTGGCAGATAATAATTGCTTAACAAACTGCTGTGGCTGTTGTTTAGTTGCTAAGTTGTGTCCGACTCTTGGCGACCCCATGGACTGTAGCCTGCCAGGCTCCTCTGTCCATGGGATTTTCCAGGTAAGAATACTGGAGCGGGTGGCCATTTCCATCTTCAGGGGCTCTCCCCACCCAGGGTTCGAACCTGGGTCTCCTGCATTGCAGGCGGATTCTGTACGAACTGAGCCACCAGGGAAGCCCTTAATAAACTGTTAGGTGCTATTATTAAGTTACTCTAATGAACAATCGGTTTCTTTGAGGTAAGGATTTCAATCATTCAGAATGTCTTATTAACATTTTGAGGACACATTGAGAAGTACCCCTTTTCAGGTGCACCGACAAATTCTCATTTGATCGTCACGCCCACCTGGTGAAAACCACAGAGACCCTGGCAATTGATTTCAGGTGCTCATTTTTGGCATAATAAAGATCGACTCTACCTACCCTGGCAAATTTAATCTGCTGATTACAGAAGAAACGACTCTCCTGTGATCTGACACCCTCTTCCCTACACCAAGTCGTTCGGTGTGATCACACAGAAGAGCGTAAGAGCAGCTGTCCGCCCTGCAAGAAAATGCTCCTTGCCCTTAAAAAGCTTTCAATCTAAGGTGGAGATTTACACGCATTTTACTTTAGACGAGGGCCGAGAATGCGGAAAAAAGAGCCCTGTGTGTGCGTCCATTCACAGTTCAGGGTCCGCCCCGGGAGGATGAAACCTAGGAGTCAAATCGTCTACCCCAGCAAGCCAGACCTCAGAGTCAAGTCGCCCGGCTGCGGAGTATGACAGATGCTCTGAAGACGCCCCTTCTTGGTCCCGGTCAAGTTCCCCGCATCGGGGAGCCGACAGTGAGTCACTCCGAAGAGAGGAGCCAAGAAAAGGGGAGGCGCTCGCGCCTGGGGCTAGAGGTGAGCCGTAGGGCGAAATTATACACCAAGGAAGCCTCGGAAGGAAGAGGAGGGGCCACGGCGCGTGGGGAAGAGAAGGAAAAGAAGGAAGAGACGTTCAGGGAAGGAAGGGAGAGGAGGAAGGAGGAAGGCGGAGAAGAAAGACAGGGGCGCGCGCGGGGCGGGGCCCGGGCCTCCGGGAGGGCGTGCGGCGCGGGGGCCGGGCGGGGCGGGGCCGTGGCGCCCGAGCTTCGGCGGGGGCTGCCGGGATCCCGGCGCCGCGCTCTCGCTCGCTGCCGCTGTGCAGCTGCGTGCGGCTCGGCTCCCCTCCGCCGGGCATGTTCGCGCTGCTCTCGCCGCACGCCCGGGGCTCCTAGCTTCTCCGGCGCTTGCTTCGCTCGCGGCCCCTCACCTCGCCCCGGAGCCCGGCTCGGGCTGTGCGCGGGGACCGCCGCCGTCATGGGGCTGCAGCCCCTGGAGTTCAGCGACTGCTACCTCGACAGCCCGTGGTTCCGGGAGAGGATCCGTGCCCACGAAGCGGAGCTGGAGAGGACCAACAAGTTCATCAAAGAGCTCATCAAGGACGGCAAGAACCTCATCGCCGCGACCAAAAGTAAGCGGGGCCCCGGGGCGCGGCCAGCAGGAGCCTCTGCCGGAGGGACACCGACCGTCCCGTGCCTGGGGCCGGCAGCCGAAGGATCAGGGGATTCATCCGGCACCGCGAGGCCCCGGGGTCGTTCCTCCTAGGCTCACGGGGCAGCCGGGGGCGAGTCCCTTTCCCGGCCCTGCCCCTGCGCGGCGGCCCGAGCCGGGAGCCATGCGCGTAAGCTTGCCGCCCGCCAGACCCGCCGCTCCGACCGGGCGCCCTCAGTGCCTGCGTTCTCCGACCCACGGGCGGGCGGGTTCTGTTGCCCCCTAGAGCTGCTCTGTCTCGTCTGAAACATACATCAATTTCACGGGTCTTGTCTCGTGATCCTTCAGAAGAACTTGCCTGAGGATTCTTTGCAAAGCTGCTGAGTTGTTCAGAAGTCCCTTAAGCCCTACCCTTTCTGTGTCTTTTTCGGATCCCTTGCGACAGTCTCGTCCCAGGCGCTTTACTGTGTTAAACCCGAAAGTCCACCTGGCGTTGTGCAAATTCCTTCCCTCCTCCTGCGCCGAGGAGGGTTCAGAGATTGGGGCTTGTGAGGCTGAGCAGACAGCCTGCCCTCTGGCCCAGTGAGCCCTGCCTGCAAATAGGGAATTCCACCCCCGCCAAGCTTGATGTCTTCCAATCCTGTTCGTCTCCATCTTTTGGGCAACTCAGAAGTGGCCACAGGAAAATAAGAGATGTATCCGCATATAGCGTCTGAAAAGAGCTTTTCTAGGAGGGAGGTGGCCTGAAATGCATGCTGAAATACTGAGTTGGTGATGCAGCTGGAAATAGGAAAAAGTTAGCTTGAGTGAGGAGCCGGGCAGCCTGAGCACACATGTAACCTATACCCCATCCTGAGGATGCCCGTTGAGTGTTCGCGTTTCCCTCTTTTAGCAGACTGGGAAAAATACCCCATGTCACCGCCCCCCCCCCCCATTCCCCATTTTGCATTAAGGAAGATGGAAACGTACTGACGAAATTGTCCCAGGTACCCAGCCCAGAGCCTGGAACAGTGCAAATTCAATGAATGAATGAGTTGAAAGAAATATGATTTCATAAGAAGAATTCAGTGAGTGAGCCATCTTTAATTTTGGAAGCAAGGCACTCAACTTCTCTGGGTGATGACCAGGGTTCGTTTTGGTTCTGTGACCTCTATGGTGTTGCAGAATGAGGATTGGGAATCACTTTGGGACATGTGGCTGGTGGGCATATTGGGTTGGTGGCTCTCCAGTGTCTTGGCATTGAGTGTGTGTGTGTTGGGACGGAGGTAGGGAGGGGCTGTAAATATGTAGGTGTAAACGGAGAGAGGAGGCGATGAAAAGGATGTGGTGTGTGTGTGTGTGTGTGTGCAGTGAACGTGAGGAAAAGGACTCTTTCCTTTTGTAGCTTGGTCTTAACTAGTGTCGCTGGCTGGGAGAGTGTCCTTTCTCACTGGCTCTTGCAGCTCCCTCTGGCTCGAGGGGTATGAGGAGCGAGGCTTTGGTGTGCAGAGAGGCAGATGGCAAAGCCAGTTTGGCCATTGGTAGAGAGCTATTTATGTGACTGCTTATTCGCTCTTCTGCCAACAGGACACACGCCTGTGTTCCAGCAGCAGGCAGTGCATCTGGGGGCCCAGCTGTCAGCCCTCCTCTCCAGAATGTAGACTTTCTGGCATTTGCGAATTGACTCCCTAATCCTTTTGATTCTTGTCCTTTACTGTAAGAAACATAACTTCTGCTCATGCTTTAGAGACCAACCAAAATTTCTTTTTTCTCCTTCTGTGTAATTAAACCCTTTTCCAGAGAAGGACAGAAACACAGCTTTAGCTCGCAGGCAAGTTAGGAAGGACCTGGCCTTTGCCCAGCTTGCTCCATAAAGTTCACATGGAGTTCATATCAAGACTAAGATCACAGGATGTAAGTTAGGACACCTGAGTGTAATTCGCTTCACTGGTAGGGCCTGGCTGCAGAAAAATTAGGCAGGTCACTTTTGTGTTCTGTTTCTCTTGTTCTACTTCTTAGAGGCATCAGTAAGATTCTGCAGTGTTCAGCAGTGACTTGATTAGGTAATTAGAAATTACAGTCGAGGTCAATCATTGGCATAATCAGTTGAGCTTTTCTAGAACATCTGAGAGTCAAGAGGTCGAGGAGAGACCTGAGGCAGAGGGAGAAGCTACGGAAAGGGAAACAATCAACTAGCTCAGACTGATTGTGTTTTCTGACATTTTAAGCTTTGTTTTGCAAAAATGGCATTTTGTGCATTTTCAGATTTGTGCGTTTAAGTGGTTTCTGCTTTTAATTGCCCTGTGTGATGCCTCCTGCATTCACTGAATACTTGTTGGGTTTATGTAACTTTGTTTTTGCTTTTTTTTTTTAAATGTCTTGGTCGTTTGTGAATGCGTAATCTCTGAAAATTATGTAAACACCCCTATTACCAATACATTTCTAAATACAAAACTGAGGACCAAATTGTTACTTCTGTGAAGAATGTAATAATAATCCACAGATGATTAAAGAAGTTGGAGATGAGTTCTGTAGGGCCTGAATGTTTACTACTGAGTTCAGTTATGTAGCCAATCAACAAATACTTTGCATCTACCGTTTAAGTATTGGGCTTGAGACACAAAGAGGAAACCATGTGGAGGCCCTTGTCCTTGAGGCTACTGTCCTGTAGTTAAATTCGGTTCAATCTAGGAAACACATTTGAACTCCTGTACGCATTGTGCTTAGTTCTGGAAGAAACAAAGGATACACAGACACACAGGTTAAAAGATTGAGGAGATTCAGTGACAGGTTTTCTGACTTGGGCAGAAAGAAGAGCATGTTGCAAGTTAGAGTGGAAGTTTGGGAACTCTGGTATTTCAAGGAAGGAGTAGAACCTGGTCAGATTGGAAACAGCTGCTAAGAAACCAGACCCTTGTGTCTAAGTAGGATGAGGAGACCAGTTTGGCCAGAAAGGTGATTTCATTTGAGGGAGTAGATGAGATTGGTGGAAAGGTCAGTTTCAGATGTTTGAAGCCGTAAAAGTGGGCTTGGAATGTGGGCTTTATCCTGTGGCGAATCACTGCGGGTTTTGCAGCAGAAGCCTGACATAATGGGAAAGAGCTGTTTTAGAGGGACGGTTTGGTGTCTGTCTACGTATGGGGGGTAGTTTTGGAGATAGCAGTGGGGGTGGGGAGGAGCAAAAGAGAGGAGAGTCTGGGATCATTGATTTATGTGTTGGATTTGGAGATCATTCATTGAGTTCAATGGACTCTTTGTTTAGATGGCTTTTTTAGCCCTTTTACTTTTTTTCACTCCTTTCTAGAATAATTAGTGTCTTCTTTCAATACAGTTTAAACTTTTGTAAGCCTTTCCTGTGATGTCTGTGTAGTTTCAGATGCTTATGTTTCATAGCGATGTGTATTTACCAGAAATGGCAATAAGCCTTATATGCTTTTGCTGTAAAGTTTATAATTAGGCATTCTTGAGAGACTACGTTCTGTGCTAGAGGAAGCCATGTATGTTTTAAACAGATAGTCCTTACAATTCTTAAGCACTTACATAGCTGAGTAGCAGGCTCTTTAGTAAACTCAGATTGTCCAGGGGTTTGTGCGTGTGTGTATGTGTGTGTGACTTGCAGGGGCCCTCATTAGCCTTCTCTCATCACAGACCAGAATCATGTTACTGGTGGCCAGAACTAGAACTCGAGTCTTTCAAGTCTTGGTTTTGGTACTTCTTTTAGGCCTTGATATTCTAATGATTTTTACTTTGGTTTTCTTAGGAACATCAAAGTTCCCTTTTGCTGTCTTTATGTTTCTTGTTCCAGAGACATGGTTCATGTGGTAATTCCTTCTGGGGAAGTTTCTCAGGTTGCCATTGCATGGAAGCATAGGGAGATTTGGAGGACTTAAAAGAATTTCATTTAGTAAACTTGAGCCTTAGTCTCATATGTAAAACGGGGCTGTTGCCTATAGCCTTGAGCTTGAACCATGTGTGCAAAACTGTTTTGAAAACACAAGTGTGAAGTGGTTGTGTAGGCGCTATTGTTTGCCCAGCTAACGTTTTTTTTTCTCTGACAATCCAAATTTTGTTCAGATGTCTACGCTGTTTCCCAAATGACTTATAGAAAGGTGATTAGGGATACTTCTGGTTAGCCTGACTCAGTGGTTCTCAATCCTGATCCTGGTTGACCATTAGGATCACCTAGGGAGCTGTAAAAACATGCAGTCAGGGTTGAGAAATGCTGAACTCTTAACAACTCAGCATGGTACACCTGTTTTCTGGGCTGGTAATTAGAGGAATGAGTGATTGGTATCTCACTTCTGACCAGGGAGACCTGATAGGAAGTCTGCTGCAGACACTGGAAAAGGTTTTCTTTTTTGAGAGAGGAAACTCATGAAGGGTTCTTGCCTTCTGTGATGTCTGTCTGTATAGCCTGGAGGTGTTCCCGCCATCTTGGGAGGGTGAGTAGAACCAAGATAAGGACCACTGGAGAAGAGTGGTAACTGAGTCTGGAGTTTTGATGCTGTAATGAGAGCCACGGATGGTTCTGTGCCTGATGCCTACCTCTGGCTCTCTGTCTCTTTGGTCATTAAGTCGTGTCTGACTCGTGCGACCACATGGACTGTAGCCCGTCAGGCTCCTCTGTCCATGGGATTCTCCAGGCAAGAATACTGGAGTGGGTTGCCATTTCCTTCTCCAGGGGATCTTCCCGACCCAGGGTTCGAACCTGGGTCTCTTGCACTGCAGGCAGATTCTTTACCGACTAAGCTACAAGGGAAGCCCAACAAAATGATAGGCCAGTTTCAGTTGGGTTTTCTGCTACCTAACACTCTAACTTTTTTGTTTTTTTGGCCGCTCCTCATGGCTTGTGGGCTTCTCTGGTAGCTCAGCTGGTAAAGAATCCGCCTGCAATGCAGGAGATCGCAGTTCGATTCCTGGGTTGGGAAGATCCCCTGGAGGAGGGCATGGCAACCCAGTCCTGTATTCTTGCCTGGAGACTCCCCATGGACCGAGGAGCCTGGCGGGCTACAGTCCGTGGGGTTGCAAAGAATTGGATATGGCTGAGTGACTAAGCACAGCAGAGTACATGTCTTGCAGGATTAGTTCCCCAACTAGGGATTGAACCTGGATCCTAAGCATTGAAAGCGTGGACTCTTAACCGCTGCACCACCAGGGAATTTCCAACATCCTGATTTTGATGAAGTGGGATAACTGTAAATTTGGGGCTGATGCTCTGATTAAATGGAATTTAGACAGGCCTGGAAGTAAAATGCTATTAAAAAGTTAATAAATTAAATATAATTTTACCCTGAACAGAGGATACTCATCTGTATTTGTTGCCCCAAAGGAACTACTGTGGATCCCCTACAGGTCAGGGCATCACTTGAGGGTAAGTCTTAAACTCTCACTTGGGGTTTTACTAGTGGCCTGGTCTCTAGTGCTAGGGTGGACTTGCTATGAAAAGAATTCTTATCAGGCTTGATCTGGAATGTGGACCCAGACAGGGTTTAAAGGCTTTCAATGCTTTACTCACTGCAGAGGTGGTCCTTGTCTCCATTTAGAGTAGTTCTTATTATATTCGGCGCCCTCCACCAGCCAGCCCTGTTTGTGTGGAATGTCGGCCTGGTCAGTGAGTCATCTGCTGCTCTAGGTCTCCCTGCCGAACTGCTTTTTCCCTGCCCTCCCATTTGCTGCCTTCTACTGAGCTTCCTTTGACCACCTCCTTTTCACTCTGTTCTTTGGTGGGGGACCAGAGAGCATCGTTGACTTCTGGAAGAGGGAGAAGGCAGAGGACGACATTTTTGTGTTTTAATTTTTAACATGGCTGATGAGAGAGTGTAGTATAAGAGGTGAAGAGCATGGCTGGGGCGCTGCCACTCATTCACCCTGGGACCTTAGTCATGTTGGTTAGCTTTTCTGTATCTGTGTTGTCATCCATAAAGTGGAGATGATGGGACTTCCCTGGCAGTCTGGTGGTGAAGACTCCGTGCTTACACTGCAGGGGGCACAGGTTCAACCCCTGGTCAGTGCACTAAGATCCTGCATGCCGCAGAGTATGGTCAGAAAGTGAAACACTCCATTTTCTTTTTTCTTTTCAAACAAGCACTCAAACGTGACCAGTTATGATGTATTGTCTAATTTGCAGGTATGCGTTTTAGTATGCAGGCTGTTTTCTTGTCCCACAGAATGGCTGCTCTGGCCCAGAGATGAGCGTCTAATCTTTAGTGCCCATTATCCCTAAGAATGTCTTCGTCCAAATCATTGTGACCAGTGACCAAGAAGAAAGATTAAGTGATCAAAGGCTGGTACGGCTTCCAAAGTTTGAATGGAGCTCAGGATGCTAAGAAATCTGGCAGGTTGTGAGTGGATGAATCAAAGCTAGGTGGTGTCTTGGGAGAGTATATCCCAGAATTTGTTTCTGATTCACAAAGGCCTGAGGGTGATGTGGAAGGTGTCACTAAGAATGTTGGCGATCTAGCCCAGTTGTCTGCAACTAAGGCTCAAGCAGGCAGCTCCAGGCCTGCCATCCAGGGAATTGATAAGACAGAGTCCAAGAGGGCAGGAAGAGCTCTGCTTGAGAAGATAGGATAACATCGTCGGAGGTTGGAGCCTACAGATTGTTGAAAATCACAATGCTGTTTTTAGAGGATATTCATTTTAGTGTCTAACATGCAGGAGACTCTTAACAATTTAGTGGACAGTGTTTGCTGTGGGAAATCCACCAGGATTATACAGGGCAGCAAGGGACAGTCTGGAGGAGTTGTTACATAACCTATTTTCTGCCAAACGATACTCCGAGTCCCCTGGACAGATTTCCAAAGAAGCTCTTTTGAATTCTGATTCCAATAGCTATTTATCACCTTTTGATTTTGTTTATTTTTGGGGGGAGAGGTTGAGAGGCAAGAATTACGAAGGAGATGCAAGTATTGTATAGTCCTCTAGGTACTATAAGTTGTGCTTGTGATTGCTAACTGTGATCGTAAATAAGTCCAAGTATTTACCTCTGACTGTGGGGCTTCTCTGGTGGCTCAGAGGGTAAAGAATCTGTCTGCAATGCAGGAAACCCGGATTCAATCCCTGCATCAGGAAGATCCCCTGGAGAAGGGAATGGCTACCCACTCCAGTATTACTGCCTAGAGAATTCCATGGATAGAGGAGCCTGGTGGGCCATACAGTCCATACGGTCACAAAGAGTCAGACATGACTGAGTGACTATCACTGTCACTTTACGTCTTACCATAGTTAATATCCTATGGTGTCTGTTGTCACTTTTTAAAAGTTTAATGTTAGAAATGTAGCTGTGAACGCACTGCTTTCTGGGATGCAGTATTATCTTGTATTGCCTTTGATTTTCTACAACTTGTTTAGAGAAAACTTGTCAAGTTGGCTTTCTTCAGAATTTGTAGGAGAGTGTTTAGATATTTGTAGATTATGATTCTGGATGTTTTTTTTTTTGCTTGGTTCCTTTTTTTTTTTTCAGATTATTTATTGTTGACTGTGCTGGGTCTTCGTTTCTGCACAGTTTCTCTGTTGCGACGTGTGGCTCCTCTTATTTTGGAGCACAGACTCCAGGAGCACTAGCTTCAGTAGTTGGAGTTACTAGGTTACTTTAATGGAATTACATATCAGAGACTAATAGGCAGTTCACAACTTCAATCAAAAACTGTTATTTAAAATGAATGTCATTTAGATGATTTTAACAATAGTAGCTAACCTTTATTAAGCATTTACAGTTTGGTTTACTTTGTGGTAAATTCTCTTATTTATTGTGAAAACTTCCTCAATGAGGTATGTTGTTATTTACCCCCTGTTACAGATTTGGAAACTGAATTTAGCGAGGCTAACAGCTTGTTCCAGTCACACAATTTGTCAGTGGTAGAGCTGGAATGTGAACCCACATTTGTTGGACTCCAAAACCCTTAACCACAATAGTAAGCTGTTTCTCTAAAGGGGTGTAACTGCAGTCTTCTGTTAGGGGAAGTTACTACAGTAAGACCTGCTTATCTGGCAAGTGTATACATTTCACGATTCAGTTAGGAGACTGTGCTTATTAGCTCAGCCCAAGGACCATGTTTTAAAATTTAAAGCCACCTGGGATGGCTACTCTAAGTAAAACTGATTGTTAATTTGTGTAATAAGCGCAGATATTCAGAGATTGGGTTGATTTAGGAACAATTGCTAGTTGCAGATGTCTACTCAAAAAAGTATCATTTCCTTCCTTCATTCTCTCTCCCTGCCTCTTAATTTCCATCTCTTCCCTTCTCTTAGTGTCTCTTCTCTCCATTTCTCACCCCAGCTTTTAGAAGAGTAAATTTTAATTTTGTCATGTATATAACAAAATTGTTATATATATATGTATATACGTATGTATATGTGTGTATACATATATGGGCTTCCCTGGTAGCTCAGATGGTAAAGAATCCGCCTGCAATGTGGGAGACCTGGATTCAATCCCTGGGTTAGGAAGACCCCCTGGAGGAGGGCATGGCAACCCACTCTAGTATTCTTGCCTGGAGAATCCCCATGGACAGAGGAGCCTGGTGGGCTGCAGTCCATGGGGTTGAAAAGAGTTGGACATGACTGAGCAACTAAGCACAGCAGACATATGTGTATATACATATATGTATTTATGTGTGTGTATATATATATTGCTGGAGAAGGCAATGGCATCCCACTCCAGTACTCTTGCCTGGAAAATCCCATGGACGGAGGAGCCTGGTAGGCTACAATCCATGGGGTTGCTAAGAGTTGGATATGACTGAGCGACTTCACTTTCACTTTTCCCTTTCATGCACTGGAGAAGGAAATGGCAACCCACTCCAGTGTTCTTGCCTGGAGAATCCCAGGGATGGGGGAGCCTGGTGGGCTGCCATCCATGGGGTCGCACAGAGTCGGACACGACTGAAGCGACTTAGCAGCATATATATTGTTTGGCCACACCACTGGGCTTGCAGGATCTTAGTTCCCTGACCAGGGATTGAGCCCTCAGCAGTGGAAGCATGGAGTCCTAATCACTGGACTGTCAGGGAAGTCCTTTGTTCTCGTATTTTAGTATTAGGCTTTTTCCTTTGCAAAAATGTTGAGTCAGTTTAGAACTGTAAAATGATACAGAGAATCTCATACTAAACGTCTCTGTATTTGCTTTTCAGCTTTGAAATAAAAGCTTCCTGTCTGCCTCTTCCCAATGGCACCCTTTCCCTGAAGAGGTGCAACTATCTCAAATCTGGTATACATTATTCCCAGGTATTTTAACTCATTATTGACTGGAGGGTTTTTGCAGAAACTAATGGCTGTGGCCATCGATTTGTTATATAAGTGATATTGGTATGTTTCCGATCAATAATGTTCTGGTAACAAAAGACGTATTAATACGTTTCCAGTTAATAATGTGTTAATACATTTGCACACATTCCTAAATAAAAGATAGTATGCTTTGCATGTTTTTAGACATCATATAATGGATTCATACTACATATGTTCATGTGTGCTCAGTCATGTCCGACTCTCTGCAACCCTATGGGCTGGAGCCCGCCAGGCTCCTCTGTCCATGGAATTCTCCAGCAAGAATACTGAAGTGAGTTGCTGTTTCCTTCTCCAGGGATCTTCCTGACCCAGGGATTGAACCTGCGTCTTTTTCATCTCCTACATTGGCAGGTGGATTCTTTACCTCTGCATCACCCGGGAAGCCCATATGGGTTCTTCTGCAACATTTTTTCCCTTGACATCCTATTTGTGAGATTTATCCACGTGGATACATGTAGCTCCATTTCATTGAGTTTGACCTTTTTCCTACAAGTGGCATTTAAAAAGACTTGGTTAACTGATGTTACATAGATACTTCATAAATAACTTAAGGTGTTTTGTGATGTACCTTATTTACACCCAGTTTTTGGATTGTGAGACAATATATTTGGAGAATTTATTCAGTATGAAAGCCTTGTTGTTATTTTTATAAACTTTAAAATACTAGCTCTGCGGACTTCCTTGGTGGTCTAGTGGTGGGACTCTGTGCTCTTAATGCAGGGGGCCTGGGTTCAATCCTTGGTCAAGGAACTAAGATCCGCATGCTGTGACTAAGACCCAGTGCAGCCAAATAAATTAAAAAAAAAAAATCCAAACGCTGACTCTAATAACCAATAGATAACGAATTCATGAATTTTAAAGATATTTAGTAAAGTTTCTGTTTGATATTTAATGTTACCAGCTTGGCATGGGCGATCAGAACAAATCAGTTTAAATTTCAGAATTGGAAAAAATAACTGGCCTGAGTCACACAATCTTCAAGGGCCTTTTTGCTTCACTGAAATTAGATTTCCAGTATTAGCATGTAAAAAAAAAGATCATCTTCATAAACGCAGTGCTCTTTAAGCACTCTGGAAACTGTCAGTCTGGTTAGGTCAGATGAACATGATTTTTAAGGCAGGCATTGGTTGGTATTTTAATAGGCCTCTATGCAAACAGCCTGTTTATTTAATTACCCTAATGTAGGAAATGTGGGGACGTAATTTATAGACTTGCCAGGGGGATGCTTTTCTAATTAGTAAGGTTTGACATCCGTCTCTTTAAATAAACAGGCGCACTGAAAAAAACCCCTGACACTTGACATTTTAAGAGCAGGCATCTCTTTAAGCCCCAAGATCTGCTGGGATCGCTGCTGCATTGCTGCTGCTAGGCCCGCCTCCCCGGTCAGACTAGAATTTCCTCCCCATGCTTTCTGAGGAAGATGTTAATCTTGTGCCACTTAATATTTCAACGGGGAGTGTGAGTTTTCCTTCCTTGTTGCCCGGTTCACCCGCAGGCACTGTCTGCCCTTTGCTCCGAGGTTCCATCACCTGGTAGCAGACGAGTCACGACTGGGTATGTGACTGGAGGAAAAGTCAGTTTGGCCAGAGTGATGTCACATCTGGCCTGAATACTGGATATATTTATGACTCTCATTAAGAATGTGCTTTTAAAAAAATTCTCTGACTATAAAGTTAGCTCCACCACTGACTAGGTGACCTTGGGCAAGTTACTGAAACCCTCAGTGGCTAATTTTCTGTTTGTTAGTAAAATGGAGATACCGAGAACTCTACCTCAAGGGATAGTGATATTTAATCCTCATGTTACTTATGAAAGATCTTAGAGCTCTGCCTGGCCCGTGGTAGGTACTGTCATCATCACCATCATCCCCTCCACTCCCTACCATCATTATCGTTGTTAGAGGATGACTTCCTTTGGCTGAATTTGAATCTAGTTGTGGCTTTACCTGTAGTAACAGTGGAAATCGTCTGAGAACACATGTTCTTTTCTGTCTTTGAGGCTCACGATATTTTGAAATGCAGGGCTGATACAGGCCTCTCATTTACTAAGCAGGAGAAACCCTCTGTAACAGGTTGTTGAAATCTCGCATGTTACTGAAGATCTTGGCTTGAAAGTTTTGGAAGCAAAGCCAAGGAAGGACAAGGGAGCAGAGGGTCAGCGACACGTCATTTCTTGTATTTGAGAACCTGGCAGATAGTCCTTCTATCACTCGGACAGATTTCTCTTTCTTTTGTGAAATGCAGGTCAAAGGCAGCCCAGCCAGAATATTACCGATCATGAGGTTTGAAGTCAGATCCATTTCCTGCATGACCTTGGGCGACGTTGCTTAACTTCTTTGTGCCTTAATTTCCTCATCTGTCAAATGTGGATAGTAATTTTATCTCCCTGAATGTTGCTAAATTATTTGTAAAGCACTTAAAAAAAAAAAATGGCCTGGTCTATAGTGAGCCCTGTATGTGTTTTCTAAGTCTAGGAAAAAAATTTAAAAATCTGTTTACTATTTAGTCATCACTATAATAATCTCATTTATGACAGTGGACGAGAGGTGTCATTTGAAGCTCCTGAACTCAACCTGTTGTGAGGTTAGTTGCTAGAGGGTTAGCAGTAAAGAGACTTGGTATATCTATGCAGAAGTTAAGACTTCTCATGGGGGAGATAGAAGATTAATTAAGCATTGTCATTCACACTGTTGAGTGAGAATGGAGAATGGGATACTGTGGCCATAGTTAATAGGACTAACTGGTTGAGGGGTTCAAGGAAGACTTCAAGAAATTAGAAACTTCTCAGAGACTTCCCTAGTGGTCCAGTGGTGAAGACTCTGGTCTTCCACTGCAGGGGGATATGACGTTGATCCCTGGTTGGAGAGCTAAGATCCTATATATGCAAGGTGCAGCCTATAAAAAAACAAGAAAGAAGTTGGTAACTTCTGTGCTGAGACCAGAAGGAGGTCTATGCTGCGGGTAGGGAAGAAGGATGTTCCCTGCCTAGTGAAATGCCGGCGGGTGGCCGGGAGGCAAGAGCGAGCACGTGTGTGTGGCTACAGGACCACACAGATGGGTTGGGGCTTGGAGATGGGGACGGGGGAGGGGGGAGCCTCTGTGGGATGGGGAGCAGGAAGAGGGGTCTACGGTGCGGGGGCAAGGGCGGGAAGGGTCTGGTGAAGCAGGTCAGGGACTTCAGACACTTTATTCAAAGGACGGTGGAAAGCTATGGTGACATTTTGAGCAGGGGGTCGACCACATCCGAGTTGCGTCTTAGAAAGGTTTCGGAAGCCTGCAACTGGGAGAATGGATTTGAGGACTGCAGGCCTGGAGGGTGGGCGCTTACTCATCGAGGCCCAAGACTTTGGTAGAAGAGGCAGGCTGTTAAGAAGTCAGGATTCTGGGACTTTGGTGGGCGCTTGGGTGTGGCGGCTGAGGAAGGATGCATCAGAAATGACACCTGGCTGCTTGGCCTGGGCAGTGAGGGCTGTGTGCTGAAGTGGTCCAGCCAGAGGAACGGGTTTGGTGGGAACGAGGAGCTGTTCTTGGTTCCGGCTGTGGAGGCGGAGGTGCTTCTGGATTCTCCTCTGGCTATGCTTGGGAGGTATTCATTTCTTTTATGAGTGTGTATTGCAGAATATCTACTTCTGCTTTATTGACTACAACAAAGCCTTTGACTGTGTGGACCACAACAAACTCTGGAAAATTCTTAAAGAGATGGGAATACCAGACCACCTGACCTGCCTGTTGAAAAATCTATATGCAAGTCAGGAAGCAACAGTTAGAACTGGACATGGAACAACAGACTGGTTCCAAATCGGGAAAGGAGTACATCAAGGCTGTATACTGTCACCCTGCTTATTTAACTTATGTGCAGAGTACATCATGAGAATCACTGGGCTGGATGAAGCACAAGCTGGAGTCAAGATTGCCAGGAGAAATATCAATAACCTCAGATATGCAGATGACACCACCCTTATGGCAGAAAGCGAAGAACTAAAGAGCCTCTTGATGAAAGTGAAAGAGGAGAGTGCAAAAGTTGGCTTAAAGCTCAACATTCAGAAAACTAAGATCATGGCGTCTGATCCCATCATGGCAAATAGATGGGGAAACAATGGAAGCAGTGAGAGGCTTTATTTTTTTGTGCTCCAAAATCACTGCAGATGGTGACTGCAGCCATGAAATTAAAAGACGCTTACTCCTTGGAAAGAAAATTATGACCAACCTAGACAGCATATTGAAAAGCAGAGATAATTACTTTGCCAACAAAGGTCCGTTTAGTCAAAGCTATGGTTTTTCCAGTTGTCATGTGAGAGTTGGACTATAAGGAAAGCTGAGCGCCGAAGAATTGATGCTTTTGAACTGTGGTGTTGGAGAAGACTCTTGAGAGTCCCTTGGACTGCAAGAAGATCCAACCAGTCCATCCTAAAGGAAATCAGTCCTGAATATTCATTGGAAGGACTGATGTTGAAGCTAAAACTCCAATACTTTGGCCACCTGATGCGAAGAACTGACTCATTGGAGAAGACCCTGATGCTGGGAAAGATTGAAGGCAGGAGGAGAAGGGGACGACAGAGGATGAGACAGTTGGATGGCATCATTGATGCGATGGACATGAGTTTGAGTAAGCTCCAGGAGTTGGTGATGGACAGGGATGCCTGGCGTGTTGCGGTTCATGGGATTGCAAAGAGTTGGACACGACGGAGTGACTGAACTGAACTGATTGCAAAACAGGGAACACAGCTGAAGAGACTGAAGACAAAGCATTGAGATAGGAAATGACACTGGGCAACTGGATCGCAAACCTGCTGGAGAGAAAATATGGAGGAAGAGGCAAGGTGGCTCAGGGCAAGTCCTGGAGAATGAAGCTTAAAAAAATTTGTTTGGCTATCCTAGGTCTTAGTTGCAGCATGTGGGATCTAGTTCTCTGACTAGGGGTTGAACCCAGGCCCCCTGCATTGGGAGCTTGGAGTCTTAGCCACTGGACCACCAGGGAAGTCCTGAGAATGGCATTTCTAAGGAGTGGGTAGAAGAGGCTGAGAAAGAGATTTGAGAATGGTAGCCATTGAGGGGGCGGGGGCGGGTGGAAAAGCCCAGACAGGGTTGCACAAGGAGAAAGATAGTTTTAGAAAGTAGGAGGGAGTAGATAAGGTCATGCTATGGAGAGGTCAGGTCCCAGGAGCCCAGGTGACACTGTTAGCAAGATAGAGGTCATTTGCACTCCTATATATGAGATAGCTAAGTAACGATGACTACAGGATAGCACGGGAAACTCTGTATCACCTATATGGAAATAGAATCTGAAAAAGAGTAGATATGCGTATAGCTGATTCACTTTTCTGAAACCAGCACAACACTATAAATCAGCTATACTCCAATAAAAACTTTTAAGAAAACAACAGTTTTTTTTTTTTAAGTTTATTTTTGCTGTGCTGTGTCTTAGTTGCAGCATGCAGGATCTTTTTAGTTGTGGCATGTGGGATCTAGTTCCCTGACCAGGGACTGAACCTGGGCCCTCTGAATTTGGAGTGTGGAGTGTTAGCCACTGGACTACCAAGGAAGTTCCAATGGATGGGATTTGAACATGCCAATTTAAGTGTCCAACAGAGAAGAGGAGATGGAAGGTTCAGGGGCTATTGCAGCAAATACAGTGCTTCTCAACAGTATAGAAGTTGGGATTCAGATTCCAGGTGAAGGGGGGACACATCTACTTCAGTAACAGAAGGGGTAGAAGTGATGGGTGCAGACCTAGCTCCATTTGTAGGTTTGTGTCAGGACATCGAGGAAATGACGAACTGATGGATTTGTGTTCTCTGTGAGGTAGACAGCAAGATGGTTTCGGTAATGAATTGTGTTTTAATTTTTCCCCACCGCATTCTTTTTCTGCTTAATAAATAATACACCGCTTGTAAAAGTTTTGTCTCTTTGAACTGGGTAAGATGGAATAAAGTTGTTAAACTGAGAAGTGATGGGAGGTGGGTGGGGAGGAAAAAATAGGAATAAAACGTCTGGAAAAACAGTCCTCAAGACACCAGGACATGTGTCTTTTTCAGAGTTCTGTTGGCACCTCAGGTTGAGTACTTCATTCAAACACTCTTTATTTTTAACACACTGTTGACCGGGGGATTTTTGCAGAAACTAATGCCTGTGGCTGTGATTTGTTATGTAAGTGACTATTGATATATCTCTGGTCAATAACGTTTGGATAACAAAAGACGTATTAATGTGTTTCTGGTTAATGAGTTAAGCAGTCAGTGGAGACACCTTTTTTCTTTTTCACTGAGGACCACTGCTGATGTTTTGGTGTGATCCCAGTGGAGTCATGCTGGTTCTCTTTGAATGTCTGCAGAGAAGAAATTTCTCTTGGCAACACTGGAGAAGAGATTCTAGGACTTCAGGTTCAGAAGAGAACCTGTAAGAGTTAAAGGTGTAGTCAGTATCAGTGATCGGAACATTTCTTTTCTAGTTAACTGCTTAGTTAGGTTCTTACTAGTTTAAGAAACGATTCATGGCCATCCCCTTCCCTCTGGCCCCAGGTGAACAGAGTCTGGTCATCCGGTACCTTCAAGGTTGGGAAACGTGGAGACTTTCAGGTTCTTTAGTGGGAAGGCTTCTAGGACTTGGTGAAGTTCATTGCCTGTGCCCCTAGAGCTAGAGTTGGTGGCCTGTTCTTGTGGAAAGCAGTAGGATAGGGTTCTGATTAATTTTTTTTTTTCTTTTCTTGACAGTTCAGAATTTTGGCATAAAACATGCTGTATATCCTCATGTGTTGCTTTCAGTAGCAAGTGAGAGAAATCCATCTAAAACTAGTTGAGGCAAAAAAAGACTTTCTGGCTCATATGAGCCAAGTCCCAGGAGTGGGGCTGCTTTAGATAGATAGGCAGCCAAGGGTTCAAGCAATGTCATCAGGTCCCTCTTTTTGCATCCTAGCACTTGCCACAGTTGGCTTGACCCCAGTGGGCGCTCTTTCCAAAGTGGTGATACCTTAGGGTTACTTGCTCCTTACTTAAGGTTACTTTTTAAAAAAGATTTTTTGATTTATTAGCTGTGATGAGTCTTCTTTGTCGCACGCAGGCTTTCTCTGGGTGAGGCGAGCGCAGGGCACTCTTCTTGGAGTGTGCAGGCTTCTCGTGGTGGCCTCTCCTATTGCAGAGCACAGGCTGTAGGTTCACGGGCTTCAGTAGTTGGAGCTCGTGGGTTCAGTAGCTGTGTCGCATGGGCTTAGATGTCCTGTGGCATGTGGGATCTTCTGGGACCAGGGGTAAAACAGGTGTCCCTTGCATTGCAAAGCGGGGCGAATTCTTAATCACTGGACCACCAGGGAAGCCCCTGCTTGCCTCTTTCTCATTGCTCTGGGGGTTCCAGAGAACAATGCCTCCTTTTCCTTAGGGCAGTTGTTCTCAAACAGATGGTTTTGTGATGCCCTGGAGACATTTTTGTTGTCATAATTGGCATAGATGGCTGCTGGCATCTAATGTGTGGAGGCCAATAATGCCCTGAGGCTGGAATAGCCGTTGATGCACAGGACCTACTGCCCCTGCTCTCCTCGCCCTCTCCCCAAGAGCTATCTAGCTCAGAGCTACTTGCCCTGAGGTTGAGAGACTATGTATTGTCTCTACAGGATGCTTTTGGGCATAAAGTTCTGCCAGTCCAACAGGCATAAATTAATCTTGTCCTAGGTGAACCTGAACATGTGGTTGCCTTCCCTGAAGGCCCCGTCTCTCCTGGGTCACTTGTCCAGCCTGGAGCCATTGCTCAGTGTGGCATTGGGACCCCTTGGCCAGCCTGAATCCCATGCCTGCTAGTGGGGAGAAGAAGCAGGTGACCAGCGATGATCTGTTTCACCAGAATGCCATGGGTCCTAACGAGAGATGCGCAGACCATAGAAAAAAGCTCTGATGTCCAGTGTGCAAGAATATAGGCATTTTCTAGAAGCTAAGTTCTTTTTTAAAAAAATTAATTTTTGTTGTAGTTGATTTACAATGTTGTGTTAGTTTCAGGTGTATAGCAAAGTGTTTCAGTTATACGTGTATATGTCTTACCTCATAGGTTATTACAGAATATTGAGTATAGTTCCCTGTGCTATTACAGTAGGTTCTTGCTGGGAACCTGCATCTTGGAAAGTATCTTGACTAGACCTGGTTTTTCTGGGCCTAAGGGTATGAGATTAGCGAGTCAAGATAAGAATGGCTTCTCTTTTTTTCCATTGCTTGGTTGATCCATTTTAACCGAAATAGAGAAGCATGGGAGAGATGAGAGGGTGGGAACAAAGACTCTGGTCTGTGCAGCTCCTCTGGATGCAAAGTCAAGGTTGTTGATTCTCTACTGTGCTGAGTGTCTGTGCGGGGCAGTCTTTAATCTCTGAGCTCGGGAGTAGCTCAGACACTCGCGGTCATTGTGGGAAAGCTGAAAGTAGTTAACGTTTATAACATCTTGTTAGAGTCCACGGTCATTGTGGGAAAGCTGAAAATAGTTAACGTTTATAACATCTTGTTAGAGTCCAAGGAAGCATTGTACAAGTTAAATAGTGATTTTTCTGGCTTTGTTTAGACTACACTCATAGTGTTCTTGTTTAGTTTTGGAGAAGGTATTGTTAAAAAAACAACTGACCTTTGTGAGTGTAATTCATCTGGCAGAAGGATTGAGTAAGTTTATTTTCTTTTTTCCTTTTTAAACAAAATTCTTGAAGAGAAACAAGGGCAGATTTTAAAAACTTCTGATTTTCTGTATTCCTGGCTTAATTTTAATTTTGAAACCATTTGAGAAATCCTGTAAACACCTAGAAAAGTTGTGCAAATAAATTTATTTTCTTTTGAAATTGTGTGGTAGTCCCTGGAAATACTTCCTTGTCTCTGTTTTATTGTGTATGCTGCTTAGTATCAGAAACAAGAATTTGAAAGTAGGTAAGTGACCTATTTGGACTATTATCTTGGTAGTCTAGGGGAGTTGAGATGGTTAAATGTTTATGATGTGAACTCTGAAATCTTTTAGAATTGACTGCTCTGTCTTAATGGCTAAAAGGCTTGCAAATTAACCTGGTAAGGAGCAGTCCCGCATCCACAAACCGGATGTATTACTTAACCACAGTTAACAGTTTTTTGTTGCTCTGGGATGGTTCAGTGCCTTTTGACAGTGTCTCCGGGACTGATTTATCTTGATACTCATCAAACAAAAAGGTTTTTAAAAGTGCTCCTCTGTCCAGAGACAAAGAGGCAACTTTGTAAAGACCTTCACATTTTGTGATTTGGAAGCTTTCATTTCCAAAAGCCTTAAAGCTGTAAGTAGAGTTTCCAGTTAAACGCACTTCCTCCATGTACTGTCTGGTGAGAGCACAGCTGGGGGTGGTGGTGCGGGGAGTGGAGAGGACTGGGTTCCATGGTGGGAGCTAGTGCATTGGTGAGCGTTTGACCTTTGGAGGGTGTGGGAGGGCACATTGGAGTGAAGCCTGCTAGACTGTGGCATTGGTTAATGCCTGTGAACCCAAACCCGGAGTTTATATTAGGAAGAAAAGATGGAATGGAGTGGAATGAATACACATTCAGCTCTGTGGGCTTACATGATGTGTGTGTGTGTGTAATCGAATCACTGATTAGATGTAACTAAACAAGAGGGATCAGAGATGGTTCCTTTATTCACTCCCCGCCTATTTTTTGTGTGTATGTGAATATCCATTAAATTTTTAAAGTTGAAATACAGTTGATTTACAGTGTGTTTCAGCTATACAGCCAAGTGATTCAATTCTATCAGATTCTCCATGATGGTTTATTACAGGATATTGAAGATAGTCCCCTGTGCTGTACAGTACACCTCTGTTGGTTTTCTGTTTTATGTATAATAGTATGTAGTATGTATTTATTAATCCCATACTGCTAATTTATGACCTCCCTTTCTTCTTTGGTAACCATAACTTTGTTTTCTGTGTTTGTAAGTCTATTTCTGTTTTGTAAATAAACTCATTTGTGTCTTTTTGTTTTTTTGGTTCCATGTATAAGTGATACATTTGTCTTTCTCAGTTTGGCTTCATTTACATGATAATCTCTAGGTCCATCCATGTTGCTGCAAATGGCATTCTTTCTTTATTTTTTTTTAACATCTGAGTGATATTCTGTAGTGTAAATGTGCTGCATCTTTATCCATTCATATCTGTTGATGGACATTTAGGTTGCTTCCATGTCTTGGCTACTGTAAATAACGTGTGATAATCCATTTTTATCCCTTGCTGCCGCTGTTTAGTTGCTCAGTTGTGTCCGACTCCTTGCTACCCCATGAACCATAGCCTACCAGGCTCCTGTGTCCATGGGATTTTCCAGGGAAGAATACTGGAGTGGGTTGCCATTTCCTTCTCCAGAGGATCTTCCTGACCCAGGGATTGAACTTGTGTCTCTTGCTTGGCAGGCGGATTTTTTACCACTAAGCCACCTGGGAAGCCCTTTGTTGGTTAAATGAAGGTGCATATAAAATATCTTCTGTTTAAAACAGCAATGGGTAGATTAACTACAGTCTCTCAAATTAGAAGTCTTAGATTTTATTTTCATTTGCCTTATAATCTACTTATATGTTTAGCTCTTGGTAAACATCTGAGATGTGCTAACACAAAGTTTTAAGTTTCCTAGAAGTCATGATAATAATAGTGATGGTGGTTGTAGTAGTGGCAGCAGTCAGTAAGGTTTTGAAATTTATTTTTTAACCCAGTGTAAGAGGACAAACTTTTATGTTAATTAGCATTTACTTCTCACAACAGTCCTGTTTGGTGGTTACTCTTACAGTACATATTATTTTGCAGTATAGGAACCTGGGTTTGGATATGTTAACAAGTTTCTTTCCCCAGGGCCCTAGCCTGGAAAGCCACCAGTTTCACACTGTCTCTGAGACCTTTAGTTTTCTAGAAGAGCAAACATTATTGCTGTTGGTATAGTATGTATTTCACAAGCCTTATTTGTGGTGTTATCTTGTGTAAAGCCTTGGGGGAGGGGGTTATATCTGCAAAGCACACTTTAGGAAATTTAAAAATTTCCCATGAAGGTGATAAAAGCTTCCTTTAAGCTGTTGAAAGTCACAGGAAAGGAAGTCATTTTCAGATGATCTGAAATAGTGGCTGTGCGATTCTATTTGTATTGCATAAAACGAAAAGGATTTTGCTATTGTTTGCTTTTTAGCCAAAGCGGGATCTAGAGAGTAATGCCATTGTTCATGATCCAAAGGGCGCACTGGGTTTGAACCGTGCTGGTGCTGACAGACTGATGTTGCCATTTTCAGCTTCCATGTCTTATTGATGATCGACAAAGCATTTCTCTCCTTAAAGGAAAATACTTTGCTTGTTTTGTGAAATGAATGCTTTGCTGTCAGTGCCAGTTTGGACCCTTGTTAAAATTTGCTGCTTATCTTACACTCCCAAACTGTACTGCTATTTAATTTTCTTCACAAATAGCTGTTCCCTTTCTTTCTAGATGCATTTTCATTCTTTTTAGTGATGGTGTTCTGCCTGTGTTTACCCTGAAATAAATTTTCTCCTGGTTCACTGGGGAGGAACTTGCTGCCCAGAAGATTAAGAATTTTGCCCAAAGCTCTATGGCAAAGTCGGAGACAATGTTGATGAAGACATTGGTTTTAAGAGTTTCAGGGTTTGTCTGATCTCGGGTTTCGTAAATCTCTGTTTCCCCGTAGAATGCCGGAGTGCGAGTCCTGCTCTCCTGATTCTCGTGGAGTGGGAGGGAATGCTCAGCCCTCTTCCTCTACAGACGAGGAAGCCCGACCCACGGGCCCACTCGGACAGTCTGTTGGTTTCATGAAGCTCATTTTGTAGTGTTGAGTCTCCATTGAGCTCATTTTTCTTCTCTGTATATTTGCAGTATTAGTGAACAAATAATGAGGAAATCCTGTTTAAAGGGTGTTTCCCGCTCCCTTTGGAAACAATTATTTCCATGATGCTCACGTTGTATTCATGTTCATCAAAAATTTAGATACGGGGACTTCCCTGGTGGTTCAGTGGCTAAGACTCCATGCTCCCCATGCAGGGGGTCCGGGTTCGATCCCTGTTTGGGGAGCTAGACCCTACATGCTGCAGCTAAGGCCCGGTGCAGCCAAATAAATTAAAAAAAAAATTTAAATCTGGAGGAGAGAAAATACAAGGTCAAAAGGATGGTTACGGCATGCCAGTAAGGTTCCTACTTCAAAGGCGGTTTGGAGTAAAGTCTCTCATCTCTCTTGGTGACCCCATCAACTGCAGCCTACCAGGCTCCCCTATCCATGGAATTTTCCAGCCAAGAATACTGGAGTGAGTTTCTATCTCATCTCTCCGGGTCTCATAAAAGCTCCTGACCTGACTATCACTATCAAGTATTTTGCAAATATTAATTATACTTACGTTTCCTTCTATTGAGGTAAGGGATACTGATCCCAATTCTCTGATCTATAGGAGTGCATAAACTACCTTAGTCCCAAAGGAAACTGTGATTCTGTATTAAGCCTAGTCCAATAATATATGCTGTTTTTAATCTGAGGTTCATAAAGACCTTCAGAAGGAATCCTCAACCTTCCACCATTGAATTATTCCTGTGAGTGAGAGCTCTTCCTCTTGACGCCTCCTTTGAAGTTGCAGTAGAGAAATTAATGAGTTGGACAGAGATGGTGTAACATTGACATTGTTTTGTGCTTGGGGCTTCCATTCACCTGCTGTGACCGGTTCTAATAAAGCCTAGACTTTCCTAAAGATGTCTGTCACTCACCTTGCTGCTGTTCCAGGTCCTGGGAGATGGTGAGCCCCTTGAGGGCAGTATCTGATTTTGGTCCCCAACTAGTGTCAAGAGCTATGTCTGGCTCTGAGGTTTTCGATTCATACTTGCTGAGTAGACTTCTGTCTGGCTCCTTGCATATTGGAAGCCTTTGAGGTTCAGAGGTTGGATAATATCAGGAAAGACGCAGAGGAGAAGATGAGAATCGAGGGCCTCCGATGGCAGGCCTGTTCCTGAGCCACAGGTGAAGGTGGAAACAGCCTTCTGTAACTTTGGACCAAATGTTACCATTTCCCATCTCAGCTCCTCCACGGATTCCTGCCAGGATTCTTTACCTCTGATGAACACAGTCAAAATCAGAACTCTTAGGTGGTGAGAGTTAGAAAGTTGTTTTGGCCTAAGTTGAGCTGATAAATCTTCAGAGTAGGAAGACAGGTCTAGAAGGAGTCAGGGCACAGTTTGGGACAGCATTCATGTTCGGCTCAAGGTTCCAAACTGCCTCCAGATGGAAAGAAAAGCTCAGAGTGTGGTTAGTGCTTTATTTATTTTGGCTGACTTTCTATTGTCATTCCTTAATAGCTGTTTTTATTTAATATGCTGCAAGTTGTATATTGTATACCAGTTATTCTTTAGCCTCT
Organism: Giraffa tippelskirchi; assembly: GCF_054371585.1. Classification (NCBI taxonomy): domain Eukaryota; kingdom Metazoa; phylum Chordata; class Mammalia; order Artiodactyla; family Giraffidae; genus Giraffa; species Giraffa tippelskirchi. The sequence goes on from NC_137285.1 coordinate 57,406,185, forward strand.
CTCCGTATAGAGATAAATAGCATGGGTAAATTTTCACTGTTGCACACGAGTGAAAAGGGTGTTAATGTTTCACTGGTGTTGCATCAAGTTAAATAAAAGGGAAAAACACAAATAAAAATAGTGATTTTGCTACACAGTCCGGTTGTACATTCTTTTGTTAGATTTAACAGACCAAGGTCCCTGAAGGAATGTTAAAATCCGTTCAAAGTGATGGCTTTAAAACGTTCCCAAGCAGTAATGGTAAAATACAAGCAGTTGTATTATTGAACTGTGATATTAGAAGTCCTTGTTTATTTTAAGTAGAGCACAATGTCATATTTTTCCGTACTAATTTTTTTTTCTTACATAGCCAACTCTTGCGATAAACTTGGTCTGGGTGTTCTGTGTTCATGGCATCACTTTCCATTTGATTTCTCCTAGAAAATCAGGATGCATTCCATTCCTCTGGCTGCTTTGTACATGGCGATAGCTTAGCATTGAGACTAGTGTTGAACAGGTTCATGGCCTGTGGTCTCAGCGGGCAGGAACTCTGGCTGTAGGAAGAGACCCCAGTACCATGTTATCCAGAAGAGAGAGGTCTCTTTGAAAACAGTGACATCACAGGCCTTTTCTTTGGTAAGCTGCTGGTGAAATATTGTAGGGAGCAGCTCTCCTTTTGCTCAGAGAGACAGAGGAGAAAGAGACCACCCTCTTGTGTAGCTCTCTTGCCCTTATTATAGAACAGGTGATATTTGTCTCTCCTTTAGAAACTAGACTGTCACTGAAGAAGGTAGGGCTGTGTGTGGGTGTATGTGCAGTATATGGTGAGTTAGCCTGTGTGACTGTTTGCTGTGTATTTTGTCCTTGGCTTATATTATGTCTTTTTAAAACAATCTCTTTTTTAAATGCATATATATTGAATCTAGATGGGTGGTACTGATGAACCTATTTGCAGGGCAGCAATGGAGATGCAGACATAGAGAACAGACTTGTGGACATAGTTAAGGAGATGGTGGGACGAATTGGGAGAATAGTATTGAAACATATACTTTACCATATGTAAAATGGATGGCCAGGATGATACAGGGAGCTCACTGGTGCTCTGTAACAACCTAGATAGGTGGGAGGTTCAAGAGGGAGAGAACGTGTGTATACTTACGGCTGATTCATGTTGATTTTTGTCAGAAACCAACACCATATTGTAAAGCAGTTATCTTCCAATTAAATTTTTTTTCCTTTCTTTTTAAAATTGAAGTATAATTGATACACAGTGTTCTGTTAGTTTCAGGTATACAGCAAAGTGATTCAGTTACACATATATACATTAAAAAAAAATACTGCTTTCCAGTATGGTTTACCATAGGATATTGAATATAGTTCTATGTGCTATACAGTAGGACCTTGTTGTTTATCCATTCTATATGCTGCTGTTGTTCAGTTGCCCAATTGTGTCTGATTCTCTGCAACACCATGGACTGCAGCATGCCAGGCCTCCATCCCTCACCATCTCCCGAAGCTTGCCCAGATTCATGTATATTGCATCAGTGATGCCATCCAGCCATCTCATCCTCTGATGCCCTCTTCTCCTTCTGCCCTCAAATCTTTCCCAGCATCAGGGACTTTTCCAACGAGTCAGCTGTTTGCATCCGATGGCCAAAATACTGGAGCTTCATCGTCAGTATCAGTTCTTCCAATGAGTATCCTGGGTTGATTTCCTTTAAGATTGACTAGTTTGACCTCCTTGCTGTCCAAGGGACTTTCAGGAGTCTCCTCCAGCACCACATTTTGAAGGCAAAGATTCTTTGGCACTTTGCCTTTCATAACTGTACAGGACCACTGGGAAGACCATAGCCTTGGCTATACCGACCTTGGTCAGCAGAGTAATGTCTCTGCTTTTCAACACACTGTCTAGGTTTGTCATAGCTTTTCTGCCAAGACACAATCATCTTCTGATTTCATGGCTGCAGTCACCATCCTTGGTGATATTAGAGCCCAAGAAGAGGAAATCTTTCACTACTTCCACTTTTTCACCTTCTGTTTGCCATGAAGTAATGGGGCCAGATGCATCGACTATTTAGTTTTAAGCTGGCTCTTTCACTATCCTTCTTCACCCTCATCAAGAGGCTCTTTAGTTCTTCGCTTTCTGCCGTTTAAGTGGTATCATCAGCATATCTGAGGCTGTTGATGTTTCTCCCACCTATCTTGATTCTAGCTTGTAACTCATCCAGCCCAGCATTTCTCATGATGTGCTCAGTGTATAGGTTAAACAAACAGGGTGACAGCAGACAGCCCTGTCGTAGTCCTCTCTTAATCTTGAACCAATCAGTTGTTCCATACAGGATTCTAACTGTTGCTTCTTGACTGGTGTACAGGTTTCACAGAAGACAGGTAAGATGGTCTGACATTCCCATCTCTTGAAGAGCTTTCCACAGTTTGTTATGATCCACACAAAGGCTTTAACGTAGTCGATGAAACAGAGGTAGTTGTTTTCCTGGAATTTCCTTGCTTTCTTTATGATCCAGCAAATGTTGGCAATTTGATCTTTGGTTCCTCTGCCTTTTCTAAACCCAACTTGGACATCTGGAAGTTCTTGGTTCGCATAATGCTGAAGCCTCCCATGCAAGATTTTAAGTGTGACCTTACTAGCATGGGAGATGAATGCAATTGTCTGACGGTTAGCAAATTCTTCAGTACTACTGTTCTTGGGAATTGGTATGAGGATTGACTTTTCCAGTCTTGTGGCCACTGCTGGGTCTTCCAAATTTGCTGACATATTGAATGCAACATCTTGATGGCATTATCTTTTAGGGTTTTAAATAGCTCTACTGGAATTCCATGGCATCCATGAATTTTATTAATAGCAGTGCTACCTTAGACCCACTTGACTTCACACTCCAGAATGTCTGGCTCTGGGTGACTGACCACACCATCGTAGTAATCCAGTTCATTAAGTGTAGTAATGCAGTTCATTAAGATCGTTTTGGCACAGTGCTTTGTGTATTCTTTCCATCTCTTCTTGATCTCTTCAGCATCTACTAGATCTCTACCACTTTTGCCCTTTATTGTGCTCATCTTTGAGTGAAATGTTCCCTTGATATCTCCAATTTTCCTGAAGAGATCTCTAGTCTTTCCCCTTGTGTTGTTTTCTTCTAGTTTTATGCACTGTTCATTGAAGAAGGCCTTCTTGTCTCTCCGTGCTGTTCTTTGGAAATCTGCGTTTAGTTGGATGTACCTCTCCTTTTCTCCCTTGCTTTTTGCTTCTCTTCTTCAGCAATTTGTAAAGCCTCCTCAGATAATCACTGTGCCTTCTTCCTTTTCTTTTTCATTTGGGATGATTTTGTTCACTGCCTCCTATATAGTATTACAGACTTACATCCATAGTTCTTCAGGCACACTGTTTACTAGATACAATCCTTTGAATCTATTCGTTACCTCTTTGCGTATTCATAGTGGACTTGATTTAAGTCATACCTGATTGGCCTAGTGGTTTTCCCCACTGTCTTTAGTTTAAGCCTGAACTTTGTGATGAGGAGCTGATGATCTGAGCCATAGTCAGCTCCAGCTTGTTGGTGTTGACTTCACACAGCTTCTCCAGCTACAAAGAATGTCATCAGTTTGATTTCGGTGTTGACAGTTTGGTGGAGTCCACGTGTAAAGTCATCTCTTGTGTTGTTGAAAGGGGTGTTTGCTATGACCAGTGCATTCTCTTGGCAGAATTCAGTTAGCCTTTACCCTGCTTCATTTTGTTTTCCAAGGCCAGACTTGCCTATTAACTCCAGGTATCTCTTGACTTCCTGCTTTTTGCATTCCAATCCCCAACGATGAGTAGAACATCTGTTTTTGATGTTATTTCTAACAGCTCTTCTAGGTCTGCAGAGAACTGATCAACTTTAGCTTCTTTGACATGAATGGTAGGGGCATAGACTTGAATTACCGTGATGTTCAATGGCTTGCCTTGGAAACATACTGAGATCATTCTGTCATTTTTGAGGTTGCACCCAAATACTACATTTCAGACTCTTTTGTTGATTATGAGGACTATTCCATTTCTTCTATGAGATTCTTGCCCACAGTAGTAGATATAATGGTCATCTGAATTAAATTCACCCATTCCTGTGCATTTTAGTTCACTGATTCCTAAGATGTTGATGTTTCTTCTTACCATCTCCTGCTTGACCATGTCCAGTTTACCTAGATTCATGGACCTAACATTCCAGGTTCCTATGCAGTACTGTTCTTTGCATCAGATTTTACTTTCGTCACTAGACACATCCATGACTGAGCATCGTTTCTGCTTTGGTCCAGCCGCTTCTTTCTTTCTGGGCTGTTAGTAGTCATCCTCCGCTCTTCCCCTGTAGCATCTCGGACACCCTCTGACCGGGGGAACTCATCTTTTGATGTCATATCTTTTTGTCTTTTTATATAGTTCATGAGGTTCTCATGGAAAGTATACTGGGGTGGTTTGCTTTTCCTTCCTCCAGTGGATCACGTTTTGTCAGAAATCTCCACTATGACCCGTCTGTCTTGGGTGGCCTGACACGGCATGGCTCATGGCTTCATTGAGTTAAGCAAGCCCCTTCGCTACAACAAGGCAGTGATCTGTGAAGAGGGGATCCATTGTGTATGCTGCTGCTGCTGCTGCTAAGTCGCTTCAGTTGTGTCCGACTCTGTGCGACCCCATAGACGGCAGCCCACCAGGCTCCGCCGTCCCTGGGATTCTCCAGGCAAGAATACTGGAGTGGGTTGCCATTTCCTTCTCCAGTGCATGAAAGGGAAAAGTGAAAGCGAAGTCGCTCAGTCGTGTCCGACTCCCAGCGACCCCATGGACTGTAGCCCACCAGGCTCCCCCATCCATGGGATTTTCCAGGCAAGAGTACTGGAGTGGGGTGCCATTGCCTTCTCCAGCCATTGTGTATATAACAGCTTAAATCTGCCAACCCCAAGCTCCCATTACATCCTTTCCCCACTGCAAAAGGAGGCCCCTTTTGCAATGACAAGTCTGTTCTCTATCTCTATAATTTTGGTTCATAGATAGGTTCATTTGTGTCATTTTAGATTCCACATGTAAGTGATATATATGGTATTTGGTTTTCTCTTTCTGACTCACTTCACTTGGTATGATAATCTCTGGTTGCATACACGTTGCTGCAGATGGCATTGTTTCGTTCTTGTTATGACTGAGTATTCCCTTGTATGTATGTACCACATCTTTACCTCTTCCTCTGTTGATGGGCATTTAGGTAGTTTTCAAGGCTTGGCTCTTGAGGATAGTGCTGTTATGAGCATAGGGATGCGTGTATCTTTCTGAATTAAGAGTTTTGTCTGGATATATGCCCAGGAGTGGGAGTGCCTAATCATAAATAATTCTATTTTTAGTTTTATGGGAACCTCCATCCTACTTCCCATAGCGGCTGCAGCAATTTACATTCCTTCAAACAGTGTAGAAGGGTTCCCTTTTCTACACACCCTCTCCAGCATTTGTTATTTGTAGAGTTTTTATTGATGGCCATTCTGTCCAGTGTAAGGTGGTACCTCATTGTAGTTTTGAGTTGATTTCGCTAATAATTAGTGATGTTGAGCATCTTTTCATGTGTCTGTCTGGCCAGCCTTTTGATGGGCTGCTCTTAGATCTGGTGCCACTCCCTGGCTGGCCAGTTGTAAGCTGTCATATACAACAGGTTTGCCCAAGACTGCCCGCCTCACCTGGGCCTGGGAGAGGAGGAGCAGGCTGGCTAGGGGCAAGCACTGTACAAGTACAAGCCTAGTCCGTGTGCCAGAGCTAGCTTGGTGTTTTGTAATCATTTCTTTATCAGAGGGAGCTGTTTTCCTTCTCACACTATACAGAGTGTGGTGCAGTTACATATGAATAAATCTTTGACTAATCTTTTTTTTTTTGGTATTTTTTAACAGCTTTACTGGGACATAATTCTCACACCTTATGATTCACTCATTTAAAGTGTACACTTCAGGGACTTCCCTGGTGGTCCAGTGATTTGGACTCTGCCCTTCCATTGCAGGGTCACAGGTTCAATCCCTGACTGGCGAACTAAGATCCCACATGCTGTGCAGTTCGGCCAATAAGTAAATAAATGAATCCTAAAAAAAGTGTGCAATTCAGTGTTCAGTTTCCATGCTCACAGATTTGTGTAGCCATCACCATGGCAGTTTTAGAAAATTTTCATCGCCCTGAAAAGAAGCCCTGCATCCCTTGGCATAATATTTTTTGATTCTGATCACGGGTGTCATGCTTGCCTACTGCCACGCTGTTCTAGTGAGGCCTCTGACTTTCCATGTTCTCCCTTCCTCATTTTTCCTCCCTCTTGCTGACTGTTATGAACCATAGTATTTAGCACTTTCTGTGTGTTTTTACATTTCTATTTTTTTTTAATATAACCTGGAAAGTCTTTTTTTAAAAACCACTGTTAATTCTGTTATTTATTTTTTTCTTTGGTTGTGCTGGATCGTTGCTGCTGTGTGCAGGTTTTCTCTAGTTGCAGTGAGCAGAGCTACTCTTCATTGCGGTACACGGGCCTCTCCTCTCGGTAGCTTCTCTTGTGGAGCACGGGCTCCAGGGCGCTTATGTTTCAGTAGCGGCATGTGAGATCTTCCTGGACCAGGGTTTGAACCCATGACTTCTGCAGTGGGAGGCGGATTCTTTACCACTGAGCCACCAGGGAAGCCCTTTCCATTTCTATTTTAATGTTGGTTTTTCTCAGAATGTAAGCTTTTTGGAGGCAGGGATTTTTGCCTTGGTTCAGTTGAGTTCAGTCGCTCAGTTGTGTCTGACTCTTTGTGACTCCATGGACGGTACCACGCCAGGCTTCCCTGTCTGTCACCAACTCCTGGAGCTTGCTCAAACTCATGTCCATCGAATCAGTGATGCCATCCAACCATCTCATCCTCTGTCATCCCCTTCTCCTCCTGCCTTCAATCTTTCCCAGCATCAGGGTCTTTTCAAATGAGTCAATTCTTCACATCAGGTGGCCAAAGTATTGGAGTTTCAGCTTCAGCATCAGTCCTTCCAATGAATATTCAGGACTGATTTCCTTTAGGATTGACTGGTTGGATCTCCTTGCAGTCCAAGGGACTTTCAAGAGTCTTCTCCAACACCATAGTTCAAAAACATCTATTCTTCGATGCTCAGCTCTTTATAGTCCAACTCTTACATCCATTCATGACTGCTGGAAAAACCAAAGCTTTGACTAGATGGACTTTTGTTGGCAAAGTAATGTCTCTGTTTTTTAATATGCTGTCTAGTTTGGTCATAGCTTTTATTCCAGGGAGCAAGCATCTTTTAATTTCATGGCTGCAGTCACCATCTGCAGTGATTTTGGAGCCCCAAAAAGTAGTCTGTCACTGTTTCCACTGTTTCCCCATCTATTTGCCATTAAGTGATGGGACCAGATGCCATGATCTGAATGTTGAGTCTTAAGCCAACTTTTTCACTCTCCTCTTTCACTTTCATCAAGAGGCTCTCTTTTGCTTTCTGTTCTTGCCCACAGTATTAGATATAATCGTCATCTGAGTTAAATTCACCCATTCCAGTCCATTTCAGTTCACTGTCTCTTAAAATGTCGATATTCTTGCCATCTCCTGTTTGACCACTTCCAGTTTGCCTTGATTCATGGAGCTAACATTCCAGGTTCCTATGCAATATTGCTCTTTACAGCTTTGGGCTTTACTTCCATCACCAGTCACATCCACAGCTGGGTGTTGTTTTTGCTTTGGCTCCGTCTCTTCATTCTTTCTGGAGTTATTTCTCCACTGATCTCCAGTAGCATATTGGGCGTATACTCACCTGGGGAGTTCATCTTTCAGTGTCCTATCTCTTTGCCTTTTCATACTGTTTATGGGGTTCTCAAGGCAAGAATGCTGAAGGGGTTTGCCATTTCCCTTCTCCAGCGGACCACATTTTGTCAGAATTCTCCACCATGCCCCGTCAGTCTTGGGTGGCCCTACATGGCATTGCTTATAGTTTCATTGAGTTCAACAAGGCTGTGGTCCATGTGATCAGTTTGATTAGTTTTCTGTGATTGTGGTTTTCATTCTGTTGGCTCTCTGATGGATAAGGATAAGAAACTTATGGAAGCTTCCTGATGGGAGAGACTGACTGAGGGGGAAACTGGGTCTTGCTTGGATAGGCGGGGCCATGCTCAGTAAATCTTTAATCCAATTTTCTGTTGATGGGCGGGGCTGTGTTCCCTCTCTCTTTGACCTGAGGCCAAACTATGTTGGAGGTAATGAAGATAATTTCGACCTCCTTGAAAAAAGGTCCCTTGTTTAGGTCCTATTTTAGATAGTTTTTTTGTCTTAAAATATCTAGAATACCATAAAGATTCAGTTATTTGCTGAATGAATGAATTATGAGTGATCAGTTTATTAATTTGTGCTAAGAACTTGCTTGAGAGCTACTATCTTTAGTTTATTCCCATAAGAATTTCAGCTCAGAGATGAAATAACTTGCCCCAAGTAGGTAACTGGCAGAGCAGATTGGTGAATCTCAGTTTAGCTCATTGCTGTCTAGTGACAATATAATGTAAGCCACCCATGGGGCTTCCCAGGTGGCTCAGTGGTAAAGAATCTGCCTGCCAGTGTGGGAGCTGAAAGAGACACAGGTTCAATCCCTGGGTCAGGAAGATCCCCTGGAGGAGGGCATGGCAACCCACTCCAGTATTCTTGCCTGGAAAATTCCATGGGCAGAGGAGCCTGGCAGGCTACAATACCTGTGGTCGGAAAGAGGCACAGCTGATCACTGCTCATGGACTCCACACACACGCAAGCCATGCATATAATTTACATTTTGTTAGTAAGGTAATTAAAAAGTGAAAAGAAACAGGCGAAATGTATAGATTTCATTAATCTAGCACATTCAAAGTATTATTATCTCAACGTAAACATTGTAATCAGTATAAAAATTGTCTTCTGCTTTTTTTTCAAACCAAATTTTTGTAAGCCATTGTGTATTTTATGCTAATGGTAACTATCCATGGAGACCAGCCACATTTCTGGGGCTGAAGAGTTGCACCTGCGTAATGACTTTTCTGTTGGGAGCCTAGCTCTAACTGACATCAAATCTCATGGTCCTGCCTCTGTCCCTTGCTGCTTCCCAGCGTTCAAGCTGACATTCCTTTCCAGTTTGGGAAGATGACAACAGGACCCACACCTGACGTTTCTTGAGGCTGATCTCATGCAGAAGGGTTAGGTCACGTGCTTATTAACTCCTGTGATTTTTCAGAAGAACTCAAGGAGGTCAGTATGTCAGGTTCCAGATTTTGTCCAGTAAGCAGAGATGTTTTACAGACAATGGAATGGATATCTAGAGGCTTAACAGCTTGTCTGAATTTACAAGGTTTCCACTTGGCAGGGTCAGGTGTAGAATCCAGCTCACGTGGTGCTTGGGATGGTCCTTCAACATAAAGTTTGTCCCGCAGGTCTATAATTGGCCCAAGGGACTCACTCTGTCTGAGAAACCCAGAGGGTCTGTGTTGCTGATTTCAGTCTATGTACATTTGGACCCCTCCCATTTTTTCTCTTTAAAAAAAAAAAAACTTATTTATTTGACTGTGCCAGGTCTTAGTTGTGGCATGTGGGATCTAGTTCTATGCATGAGTGCTCAGTCGTATCTGACTTTGCGACCCCATAGACTGTAGCCCACCAGGCTCTGCTATCCATGGAATTTTCCAGGCAAGTGTACTGATCAGGGATTGAACCCAGAGCCCCCTGCATTAGGAGCGCAGAGCCTTAACCGGTGGTCCTCCAGGGAAGTCTTCTCTTGTTTTGGACAGTCCCTCCTCCTCTACTGGAATGCACTTGTTGGATTTCTTTTTTCAGACTGAGTTCCTGGTAAGGCTTTCTTATTTCCCCAAATTCTCCCCTGGAAGTTCCCTGCCCTGTCCCTTTCCTGACAAATAACTTCAAACAGTCTTTTGAGAAAAAGATATGTTAATTTGTTGACTTGACTCTCTGAGGGCCCGTTCATTAGTTGGCAGCACAGAACTAGGTGAAAGAAAGATTTCTCCTTTGTGGCTGGTTCCCTGCCCTCCCGGTTGGAGGGGGCTCTCTGGATGTCTTCTGGGCGGGAGGGGTGAGCCTGCAGCTGTGTGGGCGCTGGGTGGGGCTGTCAGGGGTTGAGAGCTGGCAGTTCTTGCCAGGCTTGCGGAAACTATGTGGATTGGAACAAAAGGCTGGGTGTAAAGTTAAGAACCCTGAACTGAGAGCTGGAAAAGAGCTGCCTGTGGGTGATTGTGTCTGAGAGGCAGAGTATTTGATACGTTAAGGTTTCCTCTTTCCAGTATCCTGGAGTTAAATTTGTTGAGCACACTTTAAGTCTTTTCTTGGGTTTTCCCTTTTAATAAGTAGTTTCTTCACTGACCTCAGCTGAGTTTTGTGTGTGTGGCTGGGGTGGGTGGGGCAATAGCATTTAATTCAAACCACATGAATCTGCAGCATGACCTAGTAGTTCCTGTCTGATTGAAAACTTAGTGTTTGGATTTATTCCACTTTCTCTTCATCGGAGAAGCAGCAGTCTTTTATGAATGGAAGGAACACTTTGGGTGGGGGAGGTTAGTCATTGCATCAGACTTTTGAATTAATCCACTATAAAATGGAATTGCATGGATTTCTGGAGCATATAAAAGCAAGCAGCATGAATTGGGAAATTGGTCCATTTAAGATGTGTGGATTAGTTTGCCTTATGTAATATGGGACTCTTACTAAGATTTTGTGCTAATTAGTGCTGATTTTAAGGTGATTTTAAGCAGTTTCCTAGCACAGAAGGAAAAAAGCTGAGTGAGTTCACTTGTAAGTTGCATTTGCTTCAGTCATTAGAGCAGCAGCAGCATCTTTTCTTGGGTCCATTCTCTTGACTCTGATTTTCATACTGATACCTAGATGGGAAACTGCCAGGTGCTCCCCTTTGAGAAACTGATTCCTTTTGAAATAGAAAATGATACCAATTAATGAAATTATCTTGTAACAAATTATACTTTTTAGCAGTGGTATTTTTTCTTTTTCAACTTCATTGAGGTAGACAATATTGAGCAACCAGTTATTGAGCAACCAGTCTGATTGCATGAAGCCACTTATACACAGATTTTTTTCTAATAAATATTTACTACAGTACTGAATGGTCTGTGATTGGTTCTGAATCTGGGGGTGCAGAGTCACCTGTGTGGAGAGGTGACTAAAGTTACATGAAGGTTTTAACTGCATGGGGGTTGGCACCCCAAACTTCCCAAGCTGTTCAAGGCTCAACTGTAATTGACAAAATTGTAAGATATTGAAAGTGTGCAACAAAATGATTTGATATATGTGTACATTATGAAGGATCCCCCTCCAAATTGATACATTTCATTATATAAAATATAATATTTTATATAATATATATTATGTAATATTTTTATATTATATGTATCTGCTTTAACTAAAGCAGAATGGTAATCTGATAAGGGTGTCAGTTCAGTCACTCAGTCATGTCCGACTCTTTGTGACCCCATGGACTGCAGCACACCAGGCTTCCCGTCGATCACCAACTCCTGGAGCTTGCTCAGACTCATGTCCATCGAATCCGTGAAGCCATCCAACCATCTCATCCTCTGTTGTCGCCTTCTCCTCCTGCCTTCAATCTTTCACAGCATCAGGGTCTTTTCCAATGAGTCAGTTCTTTGCATCAGGTGGCCAAAGTATTGGAGTTTCAGCTTCAGCATCAGTCCTTCCAATGAAAATGGAAAAAGAATGTCAGTGGGGTTGGTGAGACAGCCCCAAAGATGAATGATTTTTTCATTTCTTCATTAAGTGAACTAGGGTGGGGAATAGAGGGTATTGTTACTAATCAAAGAACAGATCTGTGCTACTCACCTATTCTCTGTTGCATTCCCTAGGAATGCTAAAGAATAACAATAACTTTTAACAATAAACCTTGACAGGACACAAGCACAAAGAAAGTAAAATTAGTTAACCAGTCAATGATATTACAGAAAAAAGATCCATATATAAAAGAAGATCCATTGAGAGCCCCCGAGGTGATTCTAGGGTTGGGAATAACTGGGATGGGTCATGAATGGAAGCCTTATATCAAAAGTGGTTCTTGACATTTAGGAAATCAGAAACACTGAGTGCAGTTTCCTGGTCTTCATTCAAATTCTGTCCTGGGTCTTCTCTGTTTGAGAAGCCCTCTGGTAGGCGTAGACTGTTGGGTTTTGAGATCACTGGGCCCTGAATGGGGTTGGACAGGTTTCATGAAAAGTGAGGCATGAACAAGTGTCTGAGTAATGTGTAGAATCCAGAAGAGTGGGTGGGAGAGCAGAAGGTGTGTTTGGGGCATTGAGAGAGTTGGTTTCGGTGGAGGAGTCATGTGAGATGAGGTTGGGAAGGTAGAGGGCCTTCAGCGCTATTTTCGGCAGGTTAGGTTTTACATTGTTAGGCTTGGGGAGACTTGAGTTTCGAGGGCCTGGCCTGAGCAAGCTAGGTCATTAAACATACCCAGTGGGTAGGTGTCCTTGACACAAGGATGTACTGGTTATATGGGAGGTGACTTGGAAAGTACAGTCTTATTTCACATTAGCTCCCAGGAAGTCATAAAATGGTGACACTTGAGCTAAAACTCTCTAAATTTGAAATAGATTCGGCAAGCATTTAAAAAAAATTATTTTTAATGGGAGAAGTTTTTAATTTTTTAAGAACGTTTTGGCCATGCCATGTGGCATGTAGGATCTTGGTTCTCTGACCAGGAATCAAACCCACACCCCCAGCATTGGAAGTATGGAGTCTTAACCACTGCACCACCAAGGAAGTCCTTCAACAAGCATGTATTAAGTGCCTTTTGTACAGCAGATATGCTGAAGCACTCTAAGTTGTTTTCTGAAAGCATGCTGGAATGCTTTGTTGGTAGCATATTTATATATTAATTCCTGCAGACTCATCAGACCTCAGTCCATCAGACCAGGGAGAGAAATAGCAACTGTGACTTTTATTTGTGCGACAATTCTAATGTCACGGTCATGGCTCATTGGAAATGCTTTACTCAGGACATTTCACAGTGGTTTGAGGATCTTGACACATACAATTGTGTCAATACAATATGACTAGAAGAAAACTAGAAGACTGCTGGCCTATTGGGAGTGTTTTAAAAATATATTTAGGGCCATGAATCCTTCGACTAGCTAATAAGAGCAAGAGCTGCCTTTCTGCAAAAACGCATGGAGACATGTAATCTTGCTTATAATTTTAGAACTTTTAAATGTTCTGAAATTAGTTCATAACCCTTGAAGGTCTCATAGAGGCCAAGGTAAGGCTTGGAATAGACTGTGGAGTAACTGTGAGGTCACTTACGTCTTAGGGGAGTGGAGAGGTACAGCTGTCCCAGTCATTTTCTTTTCTTTGATTATTAGCCATAATTCATTACGATCTATGAGTAATTCAATAACTATTTAACAAATAGTTTTTTGGTGAAGCTGGCATAAGCCACAGCTAAGTGTTCCCATATTTTAGTATTATAATTAAGGACATGTCAGAACATCGGTGTGGGTGTGACTTATGCCACATCCATTTTCATTGACAGGCTGCAGAGGAATGGGCATGTCTTTTGTTAGGCCTTTTGAAGTAACACATGAGATAGGAACTAATCCAGCAATTCCCAGTGTGTTTCAGGGGTGGGACGGGGGAATGCTAGTGCTGATAGAAAGAAGCTGCTTGAAATCAGCATCTGAAGTAAACGTCGTTCTGTAACTCATGACGTGTTCTGTCCTGTCTTGGGAATATGTAGTACATGTGATTATATTAAAGGAAGTAGGGCAGTAAAGAAGCCTATTTAGTGTGGTTTAAGCTTATTGATTATTGACTTTCTTTAGCTAGGACCTCTCTTCTCAAACCTGTCTAACTTCTCAAAGATAAATATTGCAGAGTATTAATTTAACTTACTATAATTAAAGTTGACTGCATGAAATACACAGGAAGCCTTAATGTTGTGTGAGCTGCATTTGTTTTTTAACCCTACATGGAAGGAATTATGTAGACACTCTGGATGATAACTTTATCTCTCTGCAAATCTAGTGTCAGAATTTTGAGTAACATTGTGAGATGACTGAGATCTGCCTATCACTACTTTTAAAAAGAAGAGCTGTATTTGCTCCTGTAAAGAAGACAGAATATTTCAAGAAGTTATCAAGAATCGTGTTAAAGATAAAATGAAAAACTTCACAGTTTTTGTCTTCTAACCTGTGGCTTCTGCTCAACTGGGGTCTTTTCTTTCCCCAGAATGAATTGCAAATTTGAAAGCAGTCATAATGGGGGTAGGGGATCGGAGAATAACATATTTGAATGCTCAAGAGAACTGCTGTTAAATAATAAGACCAATAAATTAGAGTATTTTACTTATGAAGGAGCCCAAATAAATGATGATAGAATCATGAAGTATATTATTTATGAATATACTGGGGTATGACTCTTCCCCCCAAAATGGTGTAAGTCTTAAGGCATGAAAATTACAGTGTAATTAATGGATTATTCCTTTTTTTATCATTATTTTTTTAAATGCTTGGCTGTGCAGGGTCTTAGTTGTGTCGTGTGGGATCTCTCCTTGTGGTGCATGGACTCCATGACTGTGGCTCTCAGACTTGGTTGCTCCACGGTGTGTGGAATCTTAGTTTCCTCACCAGAGGTTGAACCTGTGTGACCCCTGCCTTGGAAGGCGGATTATTGATCAACAGGGAAGTCCCAGATGATTCCTTCTTAATAGTTTATTAACTATTTCAGGATGATTTTCAAACATCTAATGGATTGGATCACATATCAAACACTGGATAAACATCTGTGATTGAGCTCTGAATATTCAGGGAAGGGTAGGATGTGGCACCTGCCCCTGAGAGGCTCATGATTTTGGTGGAAGTTGCTTTCTCCACGCCGTTTCCCTCTGGGTGGTGTCTTTTTCCCTTTCTAGGCCCTCTCTCCTCCAAACCCCTCCTAACCCCCCGCCCCCCACGCGACTATTGCGCTCAACTCTTGCCAGCCTGCTTTCAGGCTGAGTGGGTTATGTAGAGAGGAGTGTGGCGGTATGTATTTTGCCTTCTTGTATTGTCAAACACTCCTTGATGGTTTCCAGTGTCTGGAAACATTGTGAACCTATGGCCAAATAATCGTAAAGGCCCTCTATTTTAACATCAGTGTACAGACGTGTCAGTGACCTACCGTGGATTCCTATCACAGCAGTCTCCCTATTTAAGAAAAAGCCTTTCCAGTTTTGGATTTAATGAATTTTGCTTACTACGTTTTCTCAGGAAGAAGAAGCTTGAGCATATTTTCATTATGAAAGTGTTCATTCCAGGAAGCTTCTCTGCCAAGTTTTCTGTTTTTTTTTCCCAAACATACGTTTGCCATTTTTGAGTTGAAATGGGTGATGGAAACTGTGGAAACTAAAAGAATGAGATGTCAACTTTTATGTGTTTTGAACATTTTGATTTAAATATTGTATCAGTACTTAAGTACTTAAAAATAGGGGAAAGTAAATTATGCAGTGGTGATACCATCATTGCTCTCAGGAACTGCAGAGTAGCTTAAGGTACCACTGATCTGTTTCAATGATGAGGCATTTTCTCACCAGGGTAGTAGTTCTGGTCTTCAGGAGAATTAGTAAATGTGCTTGAGGAAGTAAGGAAAAATGAAAGTTATCCATCATGGCTTGTAATTTTAAAGTTAAGGTAAATCCCTAATTAGAAATTAAGTATGCATTTTATATGGATCTAAGTCTTTATATATATCTGTACTCTGTATTGTTTTAATCATAAAAGTGAAAATGAAAGTTGCTTAGTCATGTCTGACTCTTTGCGGCCCCATGGACTATACAGTCCATGAGACATACATTAAAAACAAACCATGCATCAAGTCTTTTCTTTTAAATTCAAGCCACAGAGCTTTTCTTTATATAGTAAAGTCCCTGTTAGCTGGCACTCTTACCCTGGAATTTCCCTGCGTTGAGGTTCTTTCTGTAGTGATGATTAATACTCATAATAATTACCCCGAGGATCCTTGAAAACCTCTTTGAGTCATCAAAGATTAAATTATATTTAAGTCCTAGCTGTCATGTCACAAATTTAATGCCTTCTAATGGTTTGAAAATTGAACATCTGTTTGTAATATTTTTTTTCTCCTGGTGGAAATGCCCCATTTGCTTGCATAAGAAACCGTAGGATGGATGCTCTGGTGGGACCTGTTTTCCTTTGTTATCCTGGTTAGAAAAAAGCAGTGGCTGGAATTAAGGACAGTTCCGAGGTAAGAAAACAGGAAGTGCCTCCCACCTTCCCCTGACCATGGTTTGTGGAGCACAGCGTTGAACTAAGAATGATGAAAATGAAGGGTATTGAAAAGTCATTCTGTCTTTTATGCACGGATTCTAGATCACAAGGTCTCGAAGAAAGCAGGGAAAAGGTGTGGCTGTCACCTTTGATCCCACGGAGATGGAGGTGTACAGCAGCATATGCTACCTCTGTTCTCTCTGTTCACCTCAAGCACTGAGTCTGACCTGTGTCATCTCATCAATTATGTGACTGGGGCATTTCCCTCAGTTTTGAACTTAACTTCAAACAATAGAATCACAGATGCAGTTGTTGTTGTTATTTAGTTGCTAAGTTGTATGTGACTCTCCTGTGACCCCATGGACTGTCGCCCGCCAGGCTCGTCTGTCCTAGGCAGGAGACAGAGATTCTCCAGGCAAGAATACTGGAGTGGGTTGCCATGCCTTCCTCCAAGAGATCTTCCTGACCCAGAGATTGAACCTGCATCTCTTGCATCACACCTGGGTCTTCCTGCATTGCAGGCAGATTCTTTTCAAGATACTGTACTGTAATATTAAAAATGTTTTCTTTATTTTTTGTTTTTATGTATTATTATTGTAAAAAGTATTATAAAGCTATTACGTTACTATATAGCCTATTATGTTAGTTGGGTATGTAGGCTAACTTCGGACTGAAGAACAAATTGGACTAATGAATACGCTGTAAGATCGGAACCCATTCATATGTAGGGGACTTACTGTGCATGTGAATAACGAAATCACTTTGCTGTGTACCTGAAACTAATACAACATTGTAAATCATCTGTGTACTTCGGAAAAAAAAAAAAAGTAGCCAGTATTTATGGAGCACCTGCTTTGTGCCAGTGCTCAACTTGGGAAGAGTGGTCTGAGTTTTGACCTGGATTCCGGTTCTGACTTTGCCAGGTATTAGCTCTGTGACCTTATCCAGTTACTGAGCCTCTCTGAGCTCTACTGTCATTTTCTGGATAGCAGTTGTGTTAGTTTACTTGGGCAGCACCATAGACTGCCTGGCTAAAGAAACATACATTTATTTTCTCCCAGGTCTGGAGGCTAAAGGTTCAGGGTCAAAGTGTCTGCACAGCTGCCTCTCCTTGGCCCGTGCATGGCTGCCTTCTCCCTGTGTCTTCAAGCCTCTTCTTTCTCTGTGTGTCTTAGGGACAGTTGTCTAAGGACCCCAGTCATTCTGTTGAATTAGGACTCACCCCGATGATCCTATTTTAATTTAATATCCTTTTAAAAGCCCCTATCTGCAAATAGACAGTAGTCACTTTCTGGGGTACCGGGATTTAAGTCATCGACATGCATTTTGGGGGACATAATGCAGCAGACCATAGCAGCAGTGAAAGTATTGATGTGCTCAAGTATCGAGGTATTGTTGTGAGGATTAAATGAAACAACATATGCAAAGGCCTGGCCCAGAAGCTTAGTGCCTACTCACTATTAACTTTTTTGCTTGAGGTTGAGGTGGAGTCCTGCTTTCTTTATATTCCATCCAAGTGTGAACTGTACACATTGCTGAGGTTGTGTTTGGAATACCTCCTGGCTTTTTTCATTGGATTCTTTTTCTTTTCCCTCCATTCATGAAGTCAAATTGGTGTTATGCTTCATGGCTGTCTTTTGTCTCTCCTGTGTGTGTGTGTGTTCTAATTCACTTCAGTCATGTCTGACTCTTTGCAACTCTATGGACTGTAGCCTGCCAGACTCCTCTGTCCATGGAGTTCTCCAGGCAAGAATACTGGAGTGCATTGCCATCCCCTTCTTCAGGGGATCATTCCCGACCCAGGGACTGCACCAGCATCTCTTACATCTCCTGCATTGGCAGGCGGGTTCTTCACCACGAGTGCCACCTGGGAAGCCTCTGGTCTCTCCTAGGACATTAGTTCTCTCTGCCTAGTTAGTTCTGCTCCCTATCCACCTGGGCATCGTTGCTTCCGCTTTCACGCCAAGCTGGGTTCTTCTTGCCTTGCAAGTTGGCAAGCGTGTCTGAGACTTTTCTAGTACTCAGCACTGGACGTCAGTTCCTTCTCTCCCTGGATTCTTTCACCGTTTCCTCCTGGCAATAGTGCGTATCTGCCAGTGGACACTCTTCAGATCTCGTGGCTTGTGTTTTTTGGACCGTACTCTGATTCCCTCTACCTCACTTGACTGTATCCACCCCCGCTCCCCACCTTATTTCTGCGAGGTGTGGGGTGGAAAGGAAAATGAGCCTGGGCTCTGGGTAACTTACTGTTTTAGTTCAGACCTGCATCCTGCGGCCCAGGCCTCGTGGTGAGTGAGCTGTAATCCCTCTGGGAATGTTCCCCTGGAGGATAATGTTGGACCAGGCGTTAGCAAACCATCATCATCCCAGGAATTCCAGATAAACACACATGAGTTTAAAATCCCAGGGTATAAATGGTCCCCAAATTTTACAAATCATTTACTTCTAGGAGAGAAAATGTATTTTATAAATGTCACTTAAAAAGCTTTTGCAGGCATTTTCACTATTACCTAAAGGGAGTTTCCCATGGTGTGTTCTCTCAAGTTGAGAAGGGTTAGTACTCAATGTAGTTTTCCAACTGGAGCTTGGTTTCCTGAAAGCTATTCTTGGTGTGGTGTCCGAGTGCAGCTGTTCACATCTCTTAATATTTCACTTTGAGTCTTTGGGTGGGCGGAACTGATTAGAATTCCAAAAGCAATACATGCAGGCAGTTAGTGGAATTCTCTGGGAATATACTTGGAGAGATTTTTGAGGGAACCCCTACATTCTGAAATTAGTTAAGTGGTCAAAAGAACACTTTCTGTACAAATTATCTGAGGAAGTGTCTTTTGGATTTTGCCTTGGTTTTCTTCTTAGATTGGTGGGACACTTTTCTTTATATATTAAGGAACCGTTAAAATATGTTGTCGAGAAGGCGTTCTTTGGGACTTTCCGATGGTCCACTGGTTAGGACTCTGTGCTTTCACTGCAGAGGGCACAGGTTGTATCCCGGGTCAGAGACCTAAGGTCCCACAAACTGCACAGTGTGGCCTCCCTGCCCCCAAATAATATAAAATAAAATAGAAGAGTTTGTATTATTAAATAAAAGAAAACATTCCTTGAAATTATTTAGAATAATGTTTCCCTTCCTAAAATAGGCTTATTTATTGTGGGTTGTTGGTGGTGGTTTAGTTGCTAAGTTGTGTCCGACTCTTGCAATCCCGTGGACTGTAGCCCACCAGGCTCCTTTGTCCATGGAATTTCCCCGGCAGGAAAACTGCAGTGGGTTGCCATTTCTTTCTCCAGGGGATCTTCCCCACCCAAGGATTGAACTCGAGTCTCCTGTATTGCAGGTGGTCCTCCTGCATTGTAGGCGGATTCTTTATCAAGTGAACCATCAGGAAAGAGGGTTATTGTGGGTTAGTATGATCTTGTTTTATGAATGATCCTGTGTACATACAAAGCATTCTAATTTTTTCTTTTAAATACTTTACAGAGCTTTTATAGTTATTCTACCCTGCTTATCCCAGGTTTGAATTTTGCTCTTTCCCAAGTACTACTTGAGAAGTTATATTTATGGGGTGGAAAGTAACTGGAGCTAGCTAGTATAAACATCCTTCTGGACCGTTATCCAGAATAATAGAGACAGGGCCGCAGAAGGCTTCAGAATGGAGGGTTCCAGCTGGCCACGGACAGCTTGGGAAGCGGTGTTATTTTTTAAAGTTTGCATTCGGAATCAACTCAAAACCATATGTGGGCTGGAAGATTACTTTCTGAGTTACGACATAAACTGACATTGTAGTGTTTTCTAGTGTGTGGTTTCCAGGGTTGTTCTGATGTCACCAGTAAGGCTTTAAAAACAAATCTGTTTTTCACAGGCAAAGTTTAGAACAGTGTATTCAGAAGCGTGCGTTCTGTGCAATACAAGCCATCTGTCAAAAGTATTGCATTGGCCAAAAGTTCGTTCAGGTTTTTGGTCCCATCTTACAGGTCCCTGAATGAACTTTTGGGCCAACCCAGTAGAATGTTGGGGAATCCCTGTGGGCTCACGAGGGGAGAGGGTTCTTGCTTCCCCACCACAAGTCTTCAGGATCTGAGCACCTTAAGAACCTGGGCGACTCGGAAACAGGCACATTTTAGAGACTGTTTGTAGGACTGAAAACCCCTTTGCAGGATTAGTTCCTTTTCTCAGTCCTCCAGTCTTTTCTCACTTCTAGAGCATGGCGTCAGATAGGTCTTGACGCTGTTCACAAAGTAGCACCTCTGGTTAGGAGCACAGGCTGGAGAACCTGACGCCCGGGCTGGTGCACACCTGCTTCTGCTGTGCGGTCTGGGGCAAGTTACGTACATATCTCCCACATCTGACTCTCGTCACACCAGGTTGATTCTCCATTCCTGACCTAGTTTGTCTTGGGTTCTCCACTGAAATCTAAGATCCCCAGGCTAGGCAAGTATTGTCGTCTTCTCAGTGGAATCTCTGTAGCATCATTTGTTTCTGCAGATATCTGAGGTTGTTTGACAAGTTTGGTTCATGTGGATGGGTGTTAAGTGGAGAACCAGACCTGGGTTTGTGCTGTAGGGTGTAAAGTACGTCTTTAGGATTAGGGTTATTAGGGCGAGTTTGAGATCAAATTTTTTTTTTTTTTTTTAAAGCTTTTTCCTTCCAGTGCTCTCTCTTCTATGATATACTTAATTTGTCTTTTTTTTTTTTTTCTCCAAACCTTTAAGGCTCAGCCTCTTTTTTTCTTATGACTTTATTTTGTGGGACAGTGATCATCTGGGAGTTTGAGAGCTTGGGGTTTGTGTATAACAGATTGTATAACATTTGGATAGTGCTTTTAGCTAGCCACTTGTGTGTGTTTTCTTTCCTTGGGCTTGTGTGAAGACGCAGAAGTAAGATAAACATTTTGGCATTGTCTGAGCCCCAGCAGGACTCAGAGCTGATGTCAGCTGCAGTCCGTGGGTCTTCTCCATGGTAATACTGGGGTTCTTTCCTCCTCGATGGTCCTTACCTGCCCTCTGAGTCCTCATTTCTTCATGGAGGTCAGGTGCGGATCTTCCATACATCCTCCCACCCAGTCCTGCTGCTGCTGCTGCTGCTAAGTCGCTTCAGTCTTGTCCGACTCTGTGCGACCCCATAGATGGCAGCCCACCAGGCTCCCTCGTCCCTGGGATTCTCCAGGCAAGAACACTGGAGTGGGTCAGCCAGTCCTGAGCCCTACAGAAATAGATGGGCCTGCTTTGGGCTGCTCCAACTCCATCTCGGGCCGGCAGAGATGGCCTTTCTGCAGGGACTGAGCTGGCAGGTGGGAGCTTTCTGGAAGAAAGCATTGCCCGTTGTCTCAGCCTGTGTGAGGGCTGGTGATGGTTAAGACCTTTTCTCAGAGTTGTATCAGGGTTCTGGTCTAAACTTTGTTTTCATGTGTACTGAATCAGCATATTATAATGTGGCTGGCCTAATGGAGAAGAACGATGATTAGCATCGATTCCAGCGGTCCCCAGCCTTTTTGGCACCAGGGACCGGTTTCAAGGAAGGCTGTTTTTCCATGGGTGGCAGCGGGCTATCGTTTCAGGGTGATTAAAGTGCATCACATTTATTGTGCTTGTATGAGAATCTAATGCCGCCGCTGATCTGATGGGAGGCTGAGCTTAGGCGGTAATGGGAGTGATGGAGGGCAGCTGTAAATACAGGTGAAGGTTTGCTTTCTTGCCTGCTGGTCACCTACTGGTTCCTAACAGGCCACAGACTGGTAACAGTCCACTACCAGGGGGCTGAGGACCCCCTGGTCAGTTCCCAAGGCTTCTGGCTCCTTTCTGTTTGCCCAGGAGGCAGAGTGGGAATATGGGAACATGACAGGCAGACGTGGGTTTGAATTAAATAGATACAGATACATAACTCGTACTGAGCCTGTTATCTCCTCTGGAGCAGAAGGCAGGTCTCTCATTTTTGTCATGTTTATGGTGTAGAAGCACCTGGGACATGCAGCACCCCTGGGCAGTGGCAGACAGTGATGCTGGAGGTATTGTGGATGTTGATGGAGGGCTTGCTCTGTACCAGGTATTGTCCTCAGATGTAACGCCACCCAAACCACACCTCCGTTTTGCACATCAAGCCTTAAGGCACAGAAAATGAATACAGCACATTGGCACTGAGACTCAGATTTATTTCCAGGCCCTCACAAGTTTGCTCCTGCCGTTGTCCGGGTGTATGACTTCTTTTCTAAGTTTATTTTTGGCTGTCTTTGTTGCAGCCTGTGAGATCTTTAGTTGTGGCACGTGGGTTTAATTGCCCCGTGGCATATAGAATCTTAGTTCCCCAACGAGGGATCAAACCCACGTCCCTGCATTGGAAGGGGAATTCTGGACCACAAGGAAAGTCCCCAGATGTGTAGCATTTTGATTGTTCTGAAGGCTTTTTTTTTTTTAAAGTATTTATTTGGCTGCGTCGGGGCTTAGTTCCTGCATGAGGGATCTTTAGTTGTGGCATGTGAACTCCTGGTAGTGGCGTGTGGGATCTAGTTCCCTGACCAGGGATCAAACCTGGGCCCCTGGCATTGGGAGCGCAGAGTCTTAGCCACTGCACCCCCCAGGGAAGTCCTTGAAGACTTTTGATATTAGAAACCAGAGTGACTTCTCAATTCTCAGTTACCAGGTAACATTTCCTTGGCTGCTCCATTCACCTCCTGGAGACCCACCTGTGGGCGACAGGGACAGCCCACTGATGAGAAAACGGCCCTTTTGCAGGGCTGATGGATGAGGTTGAAAGGGCTGTCCCTGTTTGATGGGCCGCACTCTTCCCCCCTCAGAGACCGAGGGGAGTCCCCCCCCTTGCCCCCCGCCATGGATGGCACACAGGCTGGGAACCTTTGTCCTTGAACTTTTGATGAGTCTCCAGACCCTTCTGGCTTCCCTGGGCATCTGTGCTTCATCCAGGATGTCTTGGGGCTCTGCCGCTGCTTGGAGGTGCGGCTTGACAGGGAGCAGCTGGTCCGGGGACGTGCACTGCGGCCTGGACTGTTGCCTATCTCCTGTGAGGCTCGGATGACATGTGGTTCGTTCTGCTCCTGCTCAGCGTTGGGGGGACTTTTGCCAGGGCCTGGGGAAAGCTGTAGGGTACCTCCTCTGTGTGTGACAGCCAGTGTCCTCTCCCTCTCCTAGTGCCTTCCCCGGGCTTTAGGGAAAGATGTTTGGCTATCTTCATCCCGGCCAGTCTGGAAAAACACTGGCTGGGCTTGAATCTGGCAGCGCAAAGCCCTGCAATGCTCCTGTGAGCTGTCCTAGTCTGTTCTCTTCTTCCAGACCCAAGCGTGTATGTGTGTTAAACTGTTGGATGTTGGATGGTCTGAGTCTCAACTCCGTATCCGTGTCTGTTCCCACACCATTAGGAAATTGGATTTTTTTGCCTTTGGCCAATTGAATGAAGATTTGTGTGGCTGGATAAAGTTGTCTGGCTAGGGTGTGTTGTTCAAACTTGGCCTTGTGCTGAACCTACAGCTTAGAGACGGAACCTTCCTGTCAGGCAGATCTGTGAATCACACTGGCTGGGCTGCAGGGGTGATTCATGAGCCTGTCGTCCCCAACTGTGTCTTTACTACACCCCAGATAGGGACATTCTGCTTCTGTAAATAGTGAATGGGAAGCAACTGGGAGGGTGTTCTCTGCTTTTGATTATCTGAGTGACACACATGAAGTTATACAGTGGAATTCTTCTTGTTCCATAAACAGTACAATAATAGTAATATAATGACCTAAGTTTCTTTCTTTTTTTTTTTTTTTTTAATTTTTTTGACTGTGCTGGGTCTTTATTGCTGCTCAGGCTTTTCTCTAGTTGCGGTGAGCAGGGGTTACTCTTGAGTTGAGGGGCACAGGCTTCTCATCGTGGTGGGTTCTCTTGTTGCAGAGCACAAACTCGACCTGTACGGGCTTCCGTAGTTGTGGTGCACGGGCTTCGCTGCTCCGAGACGTGTGGGATCTTCCCGACCCAGGGATGTAACCCGCGTCTCCTGTGTCTCCTGAATGGGCAGGCAGATTCTTGACCACAGAGCCACCAGGGAAGCCCCCTAGGAGGACATGTAAGTGAGGTTAAAAACAACATAGATGTAACAGGGGATGCTTGGTTAGAAATGTTTCTTAACATTGGCACCAAGAGGAACAAATGGTTTGAAATAGATGGAACTGTTAACCTCTGAGCCTGGCTCAGACATGGTATTTTTGTGTGGCTTTCTTTAAAAAAAAAAATGATTTATTTGGCTGTTCCAGATCTTAGTTGTGGCATGCAGGATCTCTAGTTGTGGTATATGGGATCTGGTTCCCAGACCAGGGATATAATCCCGTTAGGAGTGTGAATTCTTAGCCACCGGACCTCCAGGCTTTGTTAAACACAGAGGGAAGTTGGTGTCATCTGGCAATGACAGATGTTACTGTTATTGAGGAAGTTTCTTTTTTTTGTTGTTCCTCACGTCACCCAGGGTAGCATACCTGTGGAGTTCTGGAGAAAATTAGATATGCATGGTGCTTATGGTGTGCTACAGCTCTTTAACCTGGGGCATCACACGCTAGGTCCACAGGTCCTGGGCTGCTCTCTCGCAGACCTGTTAGAGTCAGACCTGTCAAGTGCACAGGCAGTGGATTGTGCCCCCTAAGTTATACTTACTGCAGGCTGTTTTGTCTCTGAGTCTTTGACAACCCTGTCCCCCACCTCAGCTTTGAGTTCAAATCCTAGAGCAGGAAAGAGAGGTAGTAAATATGCTATTGCTCTCCTCCAGCCCTCCCAAAGAAACTGGCATGGTGCTCATCGAACTAGCATTTTCCTACCTGGGTAGAGCATCCGAGTCTTTCAGAACATGTGGTTCCTGGCTGCAGCTTCCAACTTGACTTAACATTGGCACATTTTATGATGCCTGTAATCCCTACCCTAGAGGCTGGAGGTGGCGTCATGTTTTGGCTGTGTTGAGCGAGATGACAGAGTCACATGTTAGGATCGCATGTTAGGGTGATCAGGAAAGATCTGCTGGGGGAAGAAGGGCTGGATCTGTGCCCTGAAGGGCAGAGAGGGTTGAGATGGATGGATAGTAGGGAGGAAGTTGCCCTGTGAACAGAGGGACAAGAGCCGAAAGGAAGAACAACTGCTAAACTGGAGATGGTGAATGAGTCAGTTTGAGAGTTTGGGAGGGTTTCTGTGGGGCAGTGGTTCTTGGTCTTAGTGTATCAGTCACCTCTGGGCCCCATCCCCAGAGTTTCTGGTTTAGTAGGGTCTGAGGGAGGGCCTGTGAATTTGCATTTCTAACATTTTCCAGGTGATGGTGGTGCTGTGGATCCGACCCAGCATCCGGGGAGATGAGATGCTGCTGGAGGAGTCACCTCTGAGTGGAGGCGATGACTGGTGCTGCATTGCCCCCGCTCTGGGGATCAGCATGTCCATGTGTGCTCTGTTCTGGGGTGGCCCTGGGCAGCAACCTTGCTGAGGTCTGCAGTGCCAGCCTAAGTGTAGCTTATGAGAAGCCAGGGGAGGAGTTTATCAGGATCTAGTTATTGGCATTAGCCTTTTGTTAATTTAATGGCAGAGGGGGAAGTGGCCAGAGATGTTTAGACAAGCTGAAGGGCAATGCCATGTCCAGTGGGTGGGTCATTTCACCAGTGGACTTGGGGAGAAGATCTGGAAGGAAAGAAAGAGGAAGAATGCAAAGGTGACCCGATGTTTCCTTCAGCTTGGCAGCCTGGCGAATGGTGCTCACATTGGCATAAAGGGGAAATCATAGCCTGGGCTGCTTTGGAGGAAACCTCTCAGCTATTTTAAAACTGAGTTGAAATTGCTTATCTTTTCTTCCAGGAAGATTGTTGTCTATTCATTTTTCAAAATGAAGGGTCTTTGTCATGTTCTGTGACTTCCAGTTGTTTTTATCTTTGATGTCTAAGCATTCCATGAGCTAAACATGCAGTCATTTGTCTCCTGGAACAATTTCCTCTTATACCAAGGTTTAAATGGAAAATCAGCCGTGAATTCTTAAATCATGCCTTTGCACTTGTTCTCCATCTTGGTCTCTGCATGACTGTGTGTGGATGGCAGCCATCGTGACCTGCATTCTCCTGTCCCTCCTCTACCCCAGGACCTGGCGACCCCTGCATTTTGCCTGGAGCTACATGACAGGGAGCGACAGTAGGAAACCAGATGCTGACCTGGACAAGAAAGGGGTCTGGGGAGCAGGGCTGGAAGTAAAGAGGGCCGTGCTTGGGGCTCTGATGGGGCCGGGGAAAGTCAGACTGAAGAAACTGTCCCAGCAGGATTCCCCCACCTTGTCCACAGAGAGGGATCCAAGAAGGGGAAGTTCCTTACTGATCATGCAAAGAGAGAAGGAAACGTTAGGGGTCGGTGACCGGCCAGCCTTGGCTTCCCTGCTGGTTCAGACAGTAAAGAATTTGACTGCAGTGTGGGAAACATGGGTTCAATCCCTGGGTTGAGATCTCCCGGAGGAGGGCATAGCAACCCACTCCAGTATTTTTGCCTGGAGAATCCCATGGACAGAGGAGCCTGGAGGGCTACAGTCCATGGGGTCACAAAGAGTTGGACCCGACTGAAGCGACTTAGCAAGCGTGCATGATAGGCCAGCCCCGGCCCGGAGTGGCTCTGGCATGACAGCAGCCACAGGTGGAACAGGTGAGAGTAAAGGCAGGTAGTGACAGAGCTGAAGGTGAAGCTGGATGAACAGATGCCTACATGGGATGCTTGAAGGACTCCAAGAGGGGATCCAGGGCTAAGTCAGCAGCCTGGCTTCGTGAGGGTGAGTCCCGTCCTCTCCACCTCTCGCCTTTGGGATCTCCAGAGAAAAAGAAAGAGGAAGGGCTCAAGTCTTTGGTTGTAGGAGCCATTGATCCTGCAGACTTAGGGAATGCCTGAGAGTGACCTTACTTAGGACCCAGAAGCTGTTGGGGCTTGGGTGTGGTGACCATTTAATCTGTTGACCAAACTGGGACACTGTTAATATTTGCACTGGGACTGGACCTGGTAGGCTGGGATCACCCTAGATATCAGGGCTATTCTGTCACAATTACACATTAAGATACATGTAGGAACTGCTTCTATAGCTTAAGTACCTTCTTCCCAGGGCCCTGAACTATTTTCATATGTTGGCTTTTTTGTTCTGTCTTAAAAAAAATAAGGATAGCAGTACTTTGTTAGAACTATTTTGCTGTACTAAATATTTTACCAAAAATATTGTAATGGCTTGTTGGGTTTTGTTTCATAAATGTATCACAATTTTATTAATTTTATCATGCTATTAATCCATTCCAGTTGTTTGCTACTCTGAGTAATAGCCAAATAAACCACTCTTTGTATATGTCTGAATATTTCCTCAGAAGTCAAATTCTTAGAACATCTGGGTTAGATTGTACAGTTCTTGATATGTGTTGCCACTTCTAGGCATTTATGTTAAATCTGAATTTTTCAGTTGAAAAGTTCTGATGGTTGAGCCGCCAGGACTTGGAAATACTATGAAGTACATGATTTTTTAAAAAGTCATTAAATAATTTTTACCACTTTGTAGTCCACGGTCACAAGAGAGCTACTAAGGGGTAATTCAGTGAAGAAATGGCTTAAATAAAGAAAACATTTTGGGGAAATTCCCTGGAGGTCCAGTGGTTAGGACTCAGCGCTTTCACTACCAGTGCCCAGGTTCAATCTCTGGTTGGTGCTGACTTAAAAAAAAAAAGCATAATGTGAGAGTTGTGAGTTGTTTTATTTGGGGCAAACATGAGGACTATAGCCCAGGAAACAGCATTTAAGATAGCTCTGAGAAATTGCTCCAAAAAGCTAAGGTCAGTGTACATGTGATTTTGGTGATGGGGAAGTACATGTATTCAAGAAGGTAATTTCTTTTTTTGCAGAAGGTTGCTGCTAGTCACGAGGAGCAGTTGTCACCATGAAGGATTTTAGTGCTTTTCTAGATATGAGGAGATGCAAGAATTGGGCTCATAAAACTGCCTCTTGAAGATATCTGACTATGTATGTGAAGACCTCTTCTGCCAGTTTTTCCCAGAGCAGAGTGCCTCATTTCTGCTCTCTACTCTGAACTCCTTTCAGGGGGTGTTGAAAATCAGCAGCTGCAGGGACTTCCCTAGTGGTCCAGTGGTTAAGAATCTGCTTTCCAATGCAAGGGATGTGGGTTTGATCCCTGGTTGGGGAGCCAAGATTCCATGTGCCACAGGGCAGCTAAGCTCACACGCTGCAACTACACCACGAGGAAGACACAGCGCAGCCCCCTCCCACTCGCCGCCCTCTCACCCCCTACATCAGCAGTGGCAGCAGCACACGGTTTAATCCTTACAGAGGTTGATGTGTGTGTATTCAGTCATTCAGTCGTGTCCCTATGGAATGTAGCCTGCCAGGCTCCTCTGTCCGTGGGATTTCCCAGGCAGGCATACTGGAGTGGGTTGGCATTTCCTTCTCCAGGGGATCTTCCGACACAGTGATCGAACCCGCATCTTCTGCATCTCCTGCGCTGGCAGGAGGATTCTTTACCGCTGAGCTACCGGGGAAGCCCTATAGCAGTAGATGGCAAGTGCCAATTTGTAGTTAACATTGGGGAAATAAGATCCTGCAAACCTAGTGGTATGGCTGAAGAAAAAGGGGAAAAACACATTTGTGGGGAGGGGGGCTGGATAAATTAGGAGTTTCGGATTAACAGATACACATTACTACATATAAAATAAATAAACAGCAAGGGTCTATTATATGGCACAGGGAACTATATTCAGTATCTTATAATAACCTATAATGGAAAAGAATCTGAAAAAAAAAATATATATGGAGATATATATATATATATATATGTATATATATATAAAGTGAAACTCATTACTATACACCGAAGCTAACATAGCATTGTAAATCAGCTATGCTTCAAAAATGTTGTTTTGGGGGAAGACATTTCTGTGGACAAAAGTAAACATTTTTTTCACATTGTAAAATAAACAACCTCACACTTCCACTTTTATTGCTAATGCAACCTCTTTTCACATTGCCATGAAACAGAAGTCTTAGAGAGACTGGATTATACAGAATTTAACTGTGATGTGTGGGGTGTGGGAAAAAACATATTTTCCGGTGGAAAATCCCTCCTTGCTTTATTGATGGTTGGCACACCGTGGTTGAAAGATGAAGTACGTGTTGTGTTGAGCTCTGTGTAGTTTTCAGGAGGAACGTGATTGTCTGTATCTGCTCAGTGGGTAAAGAATCTGTCTGCAATGCAAAAGACAAGGGATGGAGGTTTGATCCCTGGGTCAGAAAGATCCCGTTGGAGGAGGAAATGGCAACTGATGGCAGTATTCTTGCCTGGGAAATCCCATGGACAGAGGAGCCAGACTGGCTGCAGTCCAAAGGGTCACAAAGAGTTGGATAGACTGAGCACGCACACATGTGGTGACAATTTCAGGACATCATGGGGATGCCAGTGACATTTCTTGTGTGGCACGTGCATCTTACCAGCATGAAAGGAGCACATTTTCAGCAATGTGTTCTTCCATTGTGAATCAGCCATGCAGCTGACTAGTCAGCTACTAGTTATAGAATAATAGTGGTCAGCAAAAAAAAAAAAAAACGACTGAGTCTGCCTGACTTCGGCGAGAACTAAAGCTGGAAAGTTGGGTTGGAGAGAACCATGCATGCAGATCATGGGGTTGGATGAAGGGAAGGCGCTTTGTGGAGGCTGCATGCTAACTGGTTCAGTCACTGCTTCTGTCTCTGTGCAGCCTGTCAGCCTGTGTCTGGGGTGCCCATTACTGACTATGTTACAGCTTGCTCAGAGGAGTCAGATCAGTTTGCAAACAGGAAAGGAAGCATCTGCAGAGTTCAAATGTGAAGACATCCTGGTTAGTTTAAAAGCATTCCTGAGTTGTTCCCAGCTCAACTAGTCTGTAAAGAGTCAAAAGACCCAGGAAAGATGTCCTTCAGTTTTAAATATGAGAGACTGTAGTCCATTCCAGAATGATGACGTGTGCAGGTGATTATGTGCTAACAGTCCGGAAAATAAAATGTTACTGTGTGTATGACACTCAGATAATACCACCTAAGTTAAAGGGGTCAAATAACTTTGAATTTTATTCAAATGACACCACCCTTATGGCAGAAAGTGAGGAGGAACTAAAGAGCCTCTTGATGAAAGTGAAAGAGGAGAGTGGAAAAGCTGGCTTAAAACTCAGCATTCAGAAAACTAAGATCATGGCATCCAGTCCCATCACTTCATAGCAAATAGATGGGGAAACAATGGAAGCAGTGAGAGACTTTATTTTTGGGGGCTCCAAAAATCACTGCAGATGGTAACTGCAGCCATGAAATTAAAAGATGCTTGCTCCTTGGAAGAAAAGCTATGACCAACCTAGTCAGCATATTCAAAAGCAGAGACATTACTTTGCCAACGAAGGTCTGTCTAGTCAGAGCTATGGTTTTTCCAGAAGTCACTCATGGATGTAAGAGTTGGACTAGAAAGAAAGCTGAATGCCAAAGAATTGATGCCTTTGAACTGTGGTGCTGGAGAAGACCCCTGAGAGTCCCTTGAACTGCAAGGAGATCCAACCAGTCCATCCTAAAGGAAATCAGTCCTGAATATTCATTGGAAAGATTGAAGCTGAAGTTCTAATACTTTGGCCACCTGATGTGAAGAGCTGAGTCATTGGAAGAGACCCTGGTGCTGGGAAAGATCAAAGACAAGAGGAGAAGGGGATGACAGAGGATGAGATGGTTATGCAGCATCGCTGACTCAATGGACATGAGTTTGGGCAAACTCTGGCAGATAGTGAAGGATAGGGAAGCCTGGCGTGCTGCAGTCTGGGGGGTCACAAAGAGTCAGACACAATATAACAACGAAACAAATCTATCATCGATGGGCTTTCCAGGTGGCTCAGTGGCAAAGAATCTGCCTGCTAATGCAGGAGATGCAGGAGATTTGGGTTTGATCCCTGGGTTGGGAAGAACACCTGGAGAAGGAAATGGCAACCCACTCCTGTATTCTTGCCTGGGAAATTGCATAGACAGAGGATCCTGGCAGACTTCAATCTATAATGTTGCAGAGTCAGACACGACTGAGTGGCTGAGCCTGCATGCACTATCATTGTTAACTGTGACTTTGGTCAGTTACTGTTGATTTTTAGCAGTCACTTCATATAAGGAAGATTGGACTCTGTGAAATTTTATTACACTAGGCTTAAAAATATCTATAAAGGCTTGGCTCATAGATGACTGTTAGCTGACACTCATTTTCTTAATCCTTTAGGTATGCAAACCACTCCCTATTTTCATAATCTAATCATGAAATACCTTTTTTTCCAAAGTCCCAAGTTAGTAGTGAGAAACTGAACCTTTGAATTCCTTTTATAGGATAAACTTATTTCTGATCTTCAGAAAATTGAGGTTGGTGTGTTCATGTTTATTGATAAGAATTTTTTGGGAGCTGGGTTATTTAAAAGTTGTTGGTTTCCAAATTTTCCGTGTGCAAAGTTGATTTTGTTTTTGATTAAAGATAAGGCAGAGGGAGACCCTAGGCAAAGGAGCTGTGACAGTTTAAACTGAGAGTCGGGTGTTAGTGAAACTAGGGCTTCTCAAGTGGGGCTAGTGGTAAAGAACCCACCTGCCGGTGCAGGAGGCATAAGAGACATTGGTTGGATCCCTGGGTGGGGAAGATCCCCTGGAGAAGGAAATGGCAACCGACTTCCAGTATCTTGCCTGGAGAAACCTGTGGACGGAGGAGCCTGGTGGGGCTGCAGTCCATGGGGCTGCCAAGAGTCAGATACGACTGGAGCAACTGAACACAGCACAGCCTTAAGGTGACTGGAGAGCCCCTAAGCCTTTCTTAAACAGCTGCATCATATTAAATAACTGATTTGCATTGATGTTAGTATGAAAAGCAGACTGAGTAGGGTGTTTAAATGTATTTGTTTTATGAATCTGGCAATGTCAACATTAATGTTGTGTGACCCCCCCCGCCCCCGAATAATTGTGCTGTGGCCGTGGGAAATGTTGCACCCCACTGAGGGATCCATAAAATGAAACTCTGTCCCTACCTGTGACAGGGAAAAGAGCATCAAAATATATAGGAAAGATTTTTTTTCCTCTTTCCCATCAGTGCATTTTCCTTAACCAAATGCTGTCCCATCTGCAGGAATAGCAAGGAGAAAACATTCCGTGAAACATTTTGATTTGTGGGATGACAGGAAAAACATTGTAATATTTCAAAAGACAGCTGAGGATAAAATGGAATCTATGCTGCAGGTCTTATATACTGGGTGGCACAAATTAGTTTTTGTGTTTGAATTAGTTTATAGCAATAATTACTATCCCTTTTATTTTGACTGCGCTGGGTCTTCATTGTGGCACTCTACCGGTCTCGCCCCGGCTCAGTAGTTGGGGCAAGTGGGCTCCAGTTGCGACTCATTGTGTGTGGGATTTTAGTTCCCCTACCAGGGATTGAACCCGCGTACCCTGCATTGGAAGGTGGATTGTTAACCACTGGATCACCAGGGAAGTCCCAATAATTACTGTCTCTGTACACGTAAGACCTCTTGAAGCTATTTGGGGGTGTGGATGGCAGAAAGGTGGGATGATGATGAATCTATATTCAGTCCGCATTTCCTTGTCTGCCCCCTCTCTCTGCTCAACTCATTGTATGTTTTTTGCTCTCCCCACTCTAGTGATGGTTGTCCTCCCCAAGGTCATGCCTCTGATCTCCTTGGACTTGGTGTAACGGGTGCTTTTTACTTCTTATCTTCACCCCTTGGCAGCATTTGCTGTGTTGAAAGTCACTTCCTTGTTCTTGAAGTACTCCCTGCCCTCTTCCAAAGGACCGCTCAGTCGTTCTGCAAAAGAGTTTATCTCTTGTTCACTAGGCTTATCGCCCCAACACATACTCCAGGTGGAAGCTAGGAGATTGGGGTATATGCTTATAAGGTGCTGTCAGCTTTTATAAGACAGGAGGGAAACTGGGGGACTAGGGATGAATTCCTGGTAGAAGCAGCACTGAGTTTTTTTCCCTCTTGTTTAAGTGGCCTTTGAGAGGCGCTCGGCACTGTGGGGGCTCAGTATTTGAATGAATGAAGGCAGGGTTTAAACAGATTGGATCTGGGAAGAGTAGTTTCAGTGTAGGAAACAGCTTGAGCAAAACAGTCAGTTGAGGGAGACGATGGAGTTTGTGAAGGTAAAAGTGAATCACTCTTGGCTGGAGGCAGGGGGATGGGGCAGGAGGAGGGCAAGGCTTCGGATGCCAGCCAAGGAATTCCGGGTTGTGTTTGTAAGGCAGTGGGTGGAGTGGAAGGATTCTGAGCTGGAGCGGCTGGAGGCATTGGGAAGATTAGTTCTGCAGCAGTGTGTTGGAGGGGGTTAGGATGAGGAAAACCTCCCTTTGGTTTCTCACCTCTGCACTCTTTTCAGGCATAGTGCTTCGGAGCGGTCATGTCCCAGCCACTGCCTTCCCGTTGCCCCAGCTCAGTCCTGTTGTCCTTTGGTCACTTCGCCTGAGCCACCTGGTCCCATGACCATTGACTTCCTGTCACTTTGTGCCAAGCATATCAAGTAATAATGGCCTTAACTCTGATCTGATAACAGGAACACTAATGCAGTAACCTTAGGAGCAGTCTTGGTGCCTGGTGGGAAATACAGCAGGGTGTCAGTGGAAGAGGGTCTGTGATGTAGGAAAGAGAGTGTGAAGGGTATGGGCCCTGTGCGCTGGGTGCCTTGGACAGGAGTAGGGATAAGGGGCTTAGGGAGAAATCAGGCCTCAGTGTTGGTCTTAAAACCCTAATTAGTAAATAAATGGGATTCCCAGGTGGCTCAGGGATGAGGAATCCACCTGCCAATGTAGGAGACACAGGTTTCCCTGGGTTGGGAAAATTCTCTGGAAAAAGAAATGGCAACCTACTCCCATATTCTTGCCCGGAGAATCCTATGGACAGAGGATCCTGGCAGGCTCCTGTCCGTGTGGTTGCAGAGTTGGACATGCCTGAACACACGTGCACAGACAGGGAAAACATCCGCGAGAATTGACTTTTCCTCTCTTCCTCTGCAGGACTCCTTTCTCCACAAACCAAACACACCTTCTCCCAAACGTCATATTGACATCATAGTAACTTGGTTTTTCTTTCCTTTAAAAGAGTAAGTACTTCTGAGGGCAAGTGAAAGTGTGAAGAAAACATGTAGAAAGCCCTTCATTTTGTCCAAACCTTGGTGTACATGGGGGCCGTGACCAAAGGTGGAGTGGCCTGTGCCTTGGGCTGGGAAGGACAGGTTTCCCCTCTTCACCTCCACCAGCCTCTCTCTCTCCCTGTGTACATGTTTGGGAGTGTTCTGTGTGTATGGCTTGAGCAGTGAGTGGTCAGCAGCCTGCCTGCCTTATCTCAGTAAGTGTTATCTATATTAGGTCTTTCTGCTGGGTAAATATGAGGAAAAAAAAAAGTGTCATTCTGAGATATTGGTGAACTGTGATTATAAGTGTTTTGGTGGATTCCTGTGACACCAGGAAAGTGAGATACTTTCTTACGCTCAAGAGAATATTCATGCATCATTGATATTTATTTCATGCATCATTGGTATTTATAAGCTATGAAACAACATCTGGAAAATCCCTCAAACGGAATAAAGCTGAAATAGGTTAGAGTTTCAATTAATATTGTGATCATCAATATGATGCCAATGTCATAAATTGATTTGATTCTTGTAGCAGCAGGTTTGCTCAGCTACTTGAAATTTTCCCTGCAACGCTGGTGAGAGCAGATTTCCCTCTTAGCAGCCCCAGCTGTCTCTGAGGTTGAGCCCTGGAAAAAGAGGCTCCTGGGATAAACATTACCTGTGTTCTATTTGCGGAAGTCAGTTTAACAATGATCTTAATTCAGCTTGGTAAATCTAAGCAGTATTTTGTTCAGATATATGTCTGTGTGTGGATTGAATGCCACTCGGTTGCCACATTTTAAGCAAGAGATTCAGAAATTCCTAATTAGTGTAACATCCTAACTCTGAACCCGAAGAGACTCTGGTCCTTAGGACCACTCTGGTGCTTTAGATGAGTGTGTCGGGTACAGATGAACTGAGTTGCCCAGTGTCATGCAGGTGGGTAGTGTCAGATCTCAGACCTCACATATTTTCACTTGGTAGTCAGGGCTTTCTCCAATAAACTACTGGTTTCCTTTGTAAAATGGTGATGGGAATTGTTTAAAGTCAGAGCATTCCTGTTGGTCCAGGGAGATGGGACCCACATGAAATGTAGGCGTCTCATCAGCTCTCCTTGGTAGAGATGTATGAGCACTCAGATCTGATGCTTTTCTATTAGCAGTTAAGAAGGTGTGTTCTTAATGAGCAGAGAGAGTTTTATTTTTTTGTTTGTTTGTTTTTAATCCTAGTGTCTTAGCTTGGGTTGCTGTAACAAAATGCCATAGGCTGAGTGGCTTAAACAACAGACATTTATTTCTCAGTTCTGGAGGCTGGGAAGTCCAAGATTGAGGTGCCAGCAGATTTGTTCATGGGTGAGAACTCGCTTCCTGAGCATTTAAGCTCTGGTCTCTTCCTCTTATAAGGACACTAATCCCATCAAGGGCCCCACCCTCATGACCTCATCTCACCCTAATGACCTCCTGAAGGCCCTTTCTCCAAATACCATCACGTGGGAGGTTAGGGCTTTACCATATGAATTTAGGGTAGACAGAAACATTGGCTCCATAACACACAGTGATACTGTTTTTTAAATAAGCCATCTGGTAGAAGATGTGTTCTAGAGGAGATGCAGTGTATCAGTAATTATTATTCAGACTCATAAGTATTCAGCAATTAGATGTACTGTATTTGAAAATCTTCAGTGATGACTCGATTAATAGTTCGACCTTCTTCCTAACTGCTGGTCTAGTTATTGAGCAAATATTTATTTGAGCACATTGTATGATTCAGGCCCTGGGCTGGTTTCTAGGCTGAAGGGATAAGAAAGCTATAGATAGGGGAGCCCACATTTGGTAGCTGGTATTAAAGGTGTTTTACAAAGAGTTATTTTCATCCAATCTTCTTTCAAATAAATTTTATTAAATTGTAATCTTGTCCTGTTTTTTCTTTTCTGTGTTAAATTGTGAACATACATATTAATAATATATGAAAGTGAAAATGTTAGTCGCTCAGTTGTGTCTGACTCTTTGTGACCCCATGGACTGTAGCCCACCAGGCTCCTCTGTCCATGGAATTCTCCAGGTGAGAGTACTGGAATGGTAGCCATCTCCTTCTCCAGGGGGATCTTCCCTGCCCGGGGATCGAACCTGGGTCTCCTGCATTACAGGCAGATTGTTTACTGTCTGAGCCACCAGGGAAGCCCATAATAATATATTGATAATATAATGAATACCTAAGTACTCACACTTGGCTTTGCCAGATCTTAATATTTGAAGGAAACATGTCAAAATATTTTTTAATATGAGAATGAATATCACTTGGAACTCAAGACCCCTGTCTGTCCCTCCCTGTCCTGTGTGACTCTGTCCTCTTCTAGAGGTAACTACTGTCCTGCATTTGGGGTATATCATTACTGTGTGTGAATTTATGCTTTTATTATGCATATATGAGTTTAGGAGCAATATAAAATGCCATTGTAAAAACTTTATAAAAAGATAGCAAACTTGTATAATTTTTTCTGTGCTTCGAGAGAAAAAATAACCATAAAATTGTTTTTGAGTTTTATTTGTTATGAAACACAGCTCTGCTGCTGCTGCTGCTAAGTCGCTTCAGTCGTGTCTGACTCTGTGTGACCCCACAGACGACAGCCCACCAGGCTCCCCCGTCCCTGGGATTCTCCAGGCAAGAACACTGGAGTGGATTGCCATTTCCTTCTCCAATGCATGAAAGGGAAAAGTTTAAGTGAAGTCGCTCAGTCGTGTCTGACTCTGTGCGACCCCATAGACTGCAGCTTACCAGGCTCCTCTGTCCATGGGATTTTCCAGGCAAGAGTACTGGAGTGGGGTGCCATTGCCTTCTCCGGAAACGCAGCTCTAGTTCTTTTCAAAAAACTGATGTATCCAGTATTCCTTTGTGTGATTAGTCTGTGTTATAGTAGTCTGTTTTCCTGTTGTCAGATATGTTTGGGACGTTTCCGAATTTTCAGTATTTTAAACATCATTGCTGTGGACATTCTTGTGTATGTCCCCTGCTGTTTGTGTGCGTGCGTTTCCCTGGGGACGCATGTGAGTGTGGAGTTGCTGAGTGCAGCTTATCTCCGGCTTCGCCAGAGAACATCACCTTGCTGTCCACAGGAGCCAGTTTACTGTTCCCCTCGGTACATCTGTGGTCTTGTTGAACTGCATCTGCTCCAGGACTTGATATCATCAGACTTTGGAATTTTTGCTCATCTGTTGGGTGTAAAGTGATACCGCACTGTTTCTGGCTCTCACAGTGCCTTTCCCTGATGGTGGCGAGGTTGATTATCCCCTGCTACATACCTGTTGACCTTTCAGGCTGCTGCTTCTCATAATTGTCTGTTCATAAGGCACCCCCTTTTCTATATTGGTGATGGCGCTTGGGTGCAGAGAAGCAGATCGACCATAATCTTTATCATGACACATGATGATCATTGGGCTTTCTGTGACTTTGTTGTTTATTCATATTTTTAATGTAATGGATACCTGTGAATGCATCAGTGTCTGGAACATTACCAACAGTTTCCATCTGCCTGCGTTTCTCCCTGCTCCATTCCTCTGCCTCTCCTCCCCCCCATTTGTTTTTTTTTTTAAATATATTATCCTGAGCTCTGTGATTGCTTCTTATCTAATTCTGGGAATGCTCTTTGCTCTGGGCCTTGCTTTTCTCATTCCTTGTTATTAGGATAGTTTATCCTGGCTGTTGCCTTGACTTTGATCCATTCATTTTCACTGCCCTATAACATTCCCCAGTGTGGCTATTTTTCTATCATTTCACCTTTGAGTAGCATTTGGGTTATTTCCAGTTTTGTTGTTATGAACCATTCTTTTATGTTTTTCATTTATGTGAGTCTTGCTGGCTGTGATCAGGAAGGCCTCTTGAATACTATCTGGGACAGGAAATGCTGGATTAGATATTCTAATTCTAACTTGGTTATCAAATTCCAATTTTCCCCCCTCTGAAGTTGTACCATTCATGTCCCCACAAGCAGTGAATAAGGTTGTTCTAGAGCTTCTTCTCAACTTGCAGTTCTTTTGGTGTGTGTAATTCTCTTTAACAGACATCTGTTGGTTTGGTAGAATTGGTAGTAAGATTTGATTTCCTTGTAACACACCAGCTGCTTTGAAGCAGGCAGAGGAGGAACCCTCAGACCTCCTTGGCTCACTGCTGGGGTCTCCCATTATTTGTGAAAAGAACCTGATGTTGGGTGGCCAAGTGGACTTAGGTCATTTGCAACGTTTCTCTTCCTTTGTATCTCATAGGTCTGTTATTTAAAGTTGAAGCAGACTGAATCCCTGCAGTTATTTATTTATGGTTGTGCTGCACAGGGGCTTTCTCTAGTTGTGGTAAGCAGGGGCTGTTCTTTAGTTGCGGTTCACGGACTTCTCACTGTGGTGGCTTCTCTTGTTGCAGAGCACAGGCTCTGGGGCACGTGAGCTCAGTAGTTGCAGCTCCCAGGCTCTAGGACACAGGCTCAGTAGTTGTGGTGCATGGGCTTCCTTGACCCAAGACATGTGGGATCTTCCCGGACCAGGGATCAAACCTGTGTCCCGTGCATTGGCAGGTGGATTCTTAACCACTGGACCACCAGAGAAGACTGAATCCCTGCTGTTTTGTAATATCTGCTCTGTTTTGTTCATGGTGGATTTTTTCCTTGTGTGTGTTTTAGTTGTGGATTGTGAGCTCCTTTATGGTTGAGTTTTCTCTGTGGGAGTCCTAGGAGAGCTAGGTCTAAGGTGTATTACAAATATAGAGGAGGGGTTTGATTGACAAAATACTTCGCAGTGTTGGGCAAGCTAATAAACATTCTTTAATCCATAGCTGTGATTGTTTAAAAAGTATGGGAAAATCCCTTGAGTCTGACAATGAGGAAAAGATGATTCCAGACAGTATATTAGGTATATACTGAACTTTCAGCAGAGTCAGAAGCAAGATGCTTGATATCTTCACACCAACACAAGAAGAGAGAAGGAAGCTTTGGACCAGGAGTAGGAGCTATGGTCTTCCTCCCTGTCTGGTTTGTCAGGACTGTCCTATGGCTGTACCCTTGGTGAAGGAATGGACTGAAAACTCCTACCTGCCAGCACAGAAGTTCGAAGTTTATCCATCTCAGCCTGGACTCTGGGTAGGAGATACACGTGCTCTGGTCTCTTCCTAAAATTAGAAAGCATAGGTGGTTCCCTTACCTCTTAGAGTTCACAGGTATGCTACCCAAGTTTTCTAGGAGTCACCAATTCAGGGAATTAGCATAAAATCCAAGGAGTCACTGACTCAGGGATGTAGTCTAAAATCCCTCTGCAGAGGTGCCTCCCAGAAACAAATTATGCCTGTTTACACATTTTCCTGAGCAGTAAGCTTCTTGGAACGTGGACACAGGATTCTATGCACCTGTGTACATCAGTGTGTTTGTGGAATGAATGAATGAGTGAACAAGTGGAAACATGAACGTTATTAAACCTACTTAAGATTTACTTAGTAGGTAGGTTTTCAACACGTTAAAAAATAAAGCTTAGCTACCGTGTGACCCTACAGTCCCACTCCTGGACATATATCTGGAGAAAAACGTCCGAAAGGATGCATGCACCCTATTGTTTATCGCAGCATGTTTACAATAGCCGAGACATGGAAGCAACCTAAATGTCCATAAAAAGAGAAATGGATAAAGATGTGGTACATATATACAATGGAATATTTCTCAGCCATTAAAAAAAATGGAATAATGACATTTGCAACTACATGGATGGACCTAGAGATTGTCATACTGAGTGAAGCAAGTCAGACAGAGGGGAAATATTGTATGACATGTGGAATCTAAAAAGAAATGATACAAATGAACTTACTTGCAAAACAGAGATTCACAAAGAGATTCACAGACTTAGAGAAGGAATTTATGGTTGCTAGGGGGAAGGGATAGTTAGGGAGTTTGGGATGGACATGTACACACTGCTATATTTAAAATGGATGACCAACAAGGACCTATTGTATGGCATATGGACCTCTGCTCAACGTCAATGTTATGTGGCAGCCTGGACAGGAGGGGAGTATGGTGGAGAATGGATACGTGTATATGTATGACTGAGTCCCTTCATTGTTCACCTGAAACTGTCACAACATAGTTAATCAGCTATACTCCAATAGAAAATAATTTTTTTTAAAAAAATAAAACTTAGAAGGGGTGGTATTTTGCAGGTTTTATTTTATTTTTTTACAATTTTTAAATAATTCTTCCATTCTTAGAATTGTCTTCAGATCCCAGAATCAGAAGACATTTATTGAGCATCTTTGCTGTTCTGTGTGTTGTGAAGGATACAAAGATGACCATGTACTCTGCCCTTAGGGAGTTATAAGTGTAGGGAGTGACAAGCTTGAATGTAAATTGTTATGTGCAAAGTGTGGAATAAGTGCTATAGTAAATTTTTACTGTAGTTTTGGGATGGCAGAGGTTGGCAGTGTTTCGTTTCACCTTAGGGATTTGTTCATTCAGTGAACATTTACTGGAGCCTCTCATGTGGTCAGCACTGGGAAGATTACAGGAGTACCTAAGATTTATTGTACTCTCACCCATGTATTAGGTCACAAGCATTTTATATACAGTTCATGTTTACAACATAGTTAAATTCTCACAACATCCTCTTGAAGAGAAGCCTATAATTATCCTCATTTTAAAAACTTTTAATTGAAGTTTAGCATATATGGAGAGAAATAACACTTTGTTTTTTGGCTGCATGGTATGGCATGCAAGATCTTTGTTTCTGGACCAGGAAGTGAACCTGCATCCCCTGCAGTGGAAGCCAGGAGTCTTAACCACTGGACCACTGGGGAAGTCCTGAGAGGAGTCTCCTTTCATATGTATACACCTGGATGGATGTTCATGGATTGTATACTTCTGTGTAACCAGCACCTAGAACAAGAACAAACCAAACATTGCAGGCACTTCAGAAGCCCCTCTATGCCTGCTTGACTTCCAGCAGCAATTTTTTCCTCTTTTTGTATTTTCTAGAAATGAAATCACGTAGTATGTATTCTTTTGTTGTGTTGTTCTATTGTATGTAATTTGAGATTATTTATTCCCATTAGCCCCATATTACAGATGAGGAGACAAGGCTGAGAGGTCAGAGTACCCCAAGATCATGCAGGTAGTAACCAATGTATTACAGTATCATTAAGTGTTTTTTTGAAATATGGATTTTCGCTTTCCTACTGTTGCATTTCTGTCCTGTAAGTTTCCATGATAAATGTAACCCCAGTGAATTTATCCTTCTGATGACGATGTGGGTTCGCTCTAACATGTCATCTTTGATGTGTGTCATGCATGCTCGGTTGTGTCCAACTCTTTGCAACCCCATGGACTGTAGTCTGCCAGTCCCCTCTGTCCATGGCATTTTCCAGGCAAGAATACTGGAGTGGGTTGCCATTTCCTACTCCAGGGGATCTTCCTGACCCGGGGATCGAACCCATGTCTCCTGCATTGCAGGTGGATTCTTTACCGCTGAGCCATTCACTGGGGAAACCATCATCATTGATACTTAACCATGAAAGGAAATATCCATTTCATTATTTTAAGTATGTTTTTAACTTTCCAGCCACTTTGCTGTTGGCAATCAGGCAGCAGCTAACAAAGCATTGATATCCCCCATGGTCACCTTTGTGAAGTAGCAGCTACCAGTCAAGGGTGGTGTTTGCCGTTTTTGTGGTCTACTTGCCTTTCGAAAGTGCCTCTTGAGAGGATGTAGTGTCCTTGCTTTTTTCCTTTTATCCTAGTTATGTTGTTTTCTTCCTACTCCCATTATTTTCCCTTTAAAACTTATTAGATCATCTCAGTTCTGCTGTAGCCCCAAGTTACATTCCTTTGCCTGACGGCTGGCTCTCTCTTTGGCCTGCTCATGAGACCTTCAGGGGGCTTTCCACGGGTTATGGGTCTTCAGAGGACATAGGATTTTCTTTCTTTTTCTTTTTTATTGAAGTATAGTATTCATATATATACACATATGTGTGTGTGTTATTTGCTTAGTTGTGTCCGACTCTTTGCAACCCCATAGACTGTAGCCCACCAGGCCCCTCTGTCCATGGGATTCTCCGGGCAAGAACACTGGAGTGGGTTGCCATTTCCTTCTCCAAAAGGAACTATAGAAAGAAAGAAAGGGAAGTCACTCAGTCGTGTCTGACTCTTGGCGACCCCATGGAATGTAGCCTACCAGGCTCCCCCATCCATGGAATTTTCCAGGCATAATATGCATACTGTACTTCATAGTTTTTCCACTTTATTACAAGATATTGAGTATAGTTCGTTTTCCATACAGTTGGACCTTGTTTATCTGTTTCATATGTATTACTTTGTATCTTGTTTATCTATTTCATACATATTAGTTTGTATCTGCTAATCCTCAACTCCTAATTTATCTCTGCCAACCCTTCCCCCTTTGGTAACTATGTTTTCTGTCTGTGAGTCTGTTTTGTCAGTAAGTTCATTTGTATCATATTTTAAATTCCATCTATAATATCATATGATTTACTCTCTGTCTGATTTCACTTAGTATAATAATCTCTGGGTTCCTCCATGTTGCTGAAGATGGCATTATTTCATTCTTTTCTATGGCTGAGTAATATTCGATTGTATTATATATTCATTCATTTGTTGATGGATGTTTAGGTTGCTTCCATGTCCTGGCTGTTGTAAATAGTGCTGCAGTGAACATTGGGGTCAGTATCTTTTCAAATTAAGAGTTTTGTCGGGATGTATGTCCAGGAGTGGGATTGCTGGATCATGTGGTAACTCTTATTTTTAGTTTTTTAGGACACTTCCATACTATTTTCCTTCCTTAGTGGCTGTACCAATTTACATGTCTACCAGCAGTGTAAGAGGGTCCTCCTTTTTTCACCCTTCTCCAGTATTTATTATTTGTAGATATTTGATGATGGCCATTCTTACTGGTGTGAACTGATACTTCCTTGTAGTTCTGATTTTCGTTTCTCTACTAATTAGCAGTGTTGTTTCTTTTCATGTGCTTATTATAGACATTTCTCCGTGAGACATTGTCTGCTACTATGACTGACAGAGGGAACTTCCAGAGTATGAGCTCCTGGAAGGTAGGAGCTGTGTGGTAGTCACCATGGCACCTTGCATGTAGTTGATGCTCAATAAATGACTCATGGAGGACCTGCTGGAACCTCAGGCTTGTATTCTTTTGATTGAAAGTTATAATGCTATCATTTATGTTTTGGGGGAACATGATTAATTTTCTTAGACTTTTTGGTCACAAATAGAATACCCGGAGCTGTTTATTTAAATATTTTTTCTCTATTCTGATAGGAGAGGAGGAGTGATTTTAGAATGCACTAGAAAGTAAATATACAGTGGTTTTGCTACAATATGAAGTTTCCTATATTTTCTCCATTTTTTGAATATTTATTGAAGTCCTACTGACTTGCATGCAGTAGACATACAAAGGTACAAATAAATTATTCCATGCTCTTGGGGAACCTACTAGGAGAGACTGACACATATATTAACATAATGCAGTGTGGTAAAATCAGTCAGTGTAGCTGTGAGTAGATTTTGGTTTGTGAACGTGGTAGAAGGGGAGACCTCAGCCTGGTGAGTGGCGAGGCTGTCTCAAGGGTCCTCTTGGAAGAGATGCTGCCAGAACAGATTCTTAGGGAATCTGTTCCTACTTAACCTTCCACCCAAACCCTACTCCACCTCTTTCCCCCTCTATTTCAAGAGTGGAGATTCTGCCCACTTTTTACCCTTCTTAATGTAAAACCTCATTCTTGTCTTTTCCTTCACATCCTGTGCCTCTTCTCTCACAGGGTTATGCTGATTCTGGCTTTGAAATGAGTTTAGAATGTGGTTTCTGCCGTCTTGTCCTTTCTGTCCTCCCGTGGGTGCTCTGGGTTTGGAAGAGAAGAGAGAAATCAGTTGTCATTGTGTTTTAAGCATCTGACCTGGAGCGTTGCACATCGTGCATCCAAACTTCTGTTGGATTAGAATGAACTGATCTTCCTTCTCTTGTCTCTTTTCCTTCCCTTTGATTCCATATAGGGTCCTCAAAATTAACATACCCCCCTCCCCGGTATTATTCCTCTGCTTAAAATTCTTCTGTGACTCCTTCTCACCCTCAGGATGGAAATCCAGTTTCTTGGCCCAGGTCCTCACCACTGACCCAGGCTGCATGAGCTGTGCCTCATCCTTCCACTGCCCCATCGTACTGCATATCAGAGCACACCTCGAGATCTTAGTCATTTCCTGGCCCCATGTACTTACTCTCATTTTTTTTCTGATGTGTCATTTCTGTGTCAGGTATTAAGATCCAGCTCAGCTGTCACCACCCCTGCAAAACCTTCCCTGCCTTTCCCAGGAAGCATTAATCGTACCTTCTGCTGGGTTTCCTGATGACTGTCCAGTCA
Source organism: Giraffa tippelskirchi (assembly GCF_054371585.1). NCBI lineage: Eukaryota > Metazoa > Chordata > Mammalia > Artiodactyla > Giraffidae > Giraffa > Giraffa tippelskirchi. Next base: position 57,450,981 of record NC_137285.1, read on the forward strand.
GTACTCTAGTGGGGCTTCTACTACCCTCTGTTTCTCTCTGCATCGCTCCCATTACACTGAGGACCAGGAACTGTGCCTGATTCTTCTGTCCCTTGGTCAGGCTCTTGTTACATGTCATACAAATAGATCCTCCCTGTAAACACACTTGCCACTTCCCGTATCTTTAGTTTTGCTTGGGTGAGTTTTTAATGAGGGACACACCCTTTCATCAGCTCTGTTTAAATGTAGTGCGTTGTTCAGGGGCCATCTTCTCATCCCTTGGCTGTGAAATTTTTCTGTTATTCTGGAAGCCCAGAATATTGGCAACTACCTCTAAACTGTATTTGTTTGTTAGCCATTGGCTGTGGCATTTATAGAACATCTTCAATGATTATTTGTACTTCTGTTGTGTATGGGCCATCTCTCTCTAGGTAGATTATAAACTCTGAAGGTAAGAGGTGGTCTTATAAATAATTTTGAAACGTCTCTGTTGAAAAATAGAATTCCTTAATTAATACTCATTTGTTGTTTAAAAGTAGGTCTGTTAGTGACACATTCTTTTAGTTACCTTTGAGAATGTCTATTTGCCATTCATCCCTGAAGGATACTTTTGTTGGGTATAGAATTTTCAGTTGAAAATTTGTTTGTTTCAGCACTTAAAAAATGTGCTACTTCCTTTAACCTCCATGGTTTCAGATGGAAAGTTCATTGTCATTTGAACTGGTGTTCCCTTCCTGATAGTGGGTCTTTTCTCTCTGGCTGCCTTCCAGGTTTTTTGTCCTTAGTTTTCAAATGTTTATGTAGGATGTTATAATATTTTACCATTGACCCCAGCTTCTGCATAGTTTTCTTTGGGTTTATCCTGATTCAAGAATTTGCCCAGCTTTCTTAAATCTGTATGTCTGTGACTTTTACCAGATTTGGGAGGTTTTCAGTTGTCATTTCTTTGAATACTCTTTCAGCCTCAGTCCATTTCTCCTCTCCTCTCTGGGACTCTGATGATACAGATGTTAGTTAGCTTTTTTGTTGTTCCCTGAGACTCTATCGGTCCCTGAGACTGTGTTCATCTTTTCAGCATATTTTCGCTGTTTTTCAGATTGAGTTAATCCTATTTGTTTTTTCCTCAATTTCATAGATTCTGTTCTCTTTCATCTCCACTCTTATCATTGAGCCTATCCTGTGAGCTTTTACTTCTGTTACTATATTTCCCAGTTATATAATCTCTATTTGGTTATGTTTCTATCTCCTGTTTATTTGCCAAGAATTTCTGTTATTAAATTTGTTGCAACAGAAGTTGTAATAGATTCCTGAAGCACTTTTATGCTTTAAATCCTTATCAGGTGCTTCCAACAGCTCATTTATCTCTGGATTGGCATCAGTTGATTAGCTTTTGTCATTCAGCTTGTGGTTTTCCTAGTTCTTGGTCTGATGCTTTTCTGTTGTGTCCATCCATTTTGCCTGGACATATTAGAATATTCTGGGTCCCACTTTTGTATTTTAGCCAGCAGTCACTCTGTTTAGTTTTAGCACATTTATGGGCTGTGCTTCCAATGATCAGTTAATTTTCAGAGCCTTTTCAGTGTTAATTTAATCTCCTTGTTTGACCAGGTATCACTGGAGCTCCTTGCTCTTACTGGTTGAGGGGGCAGACGGGATTTCTCTAAATGGGGCCACTGAGCATTTCTTGATGGAGGAAGGTAGACTCAGATGTCTGGGGACTAGAAGCTTCCTTGAATGTAGTGGATCTCCCCTGCCTGTGGGTCTGGGGGGTAGCTTTTCTTGATCTGGTTACTTGTTGAGGTGACACAGCTCTACAGGTGCTGCATGGCCTCTCTGAGGTCTCGGGGCAGGGGAAGTGGGGTGTCTGTGGAGCCACAGTGGCTTCCTGGGCTGGGCCGTGTGTGGCTGGATTCTTTGTGTGTCTGCCTGGTTTAGTTTCCGTGTCTTGGCTCTCCTAGTTGCTATTGCTGGTGGGGCTTCAGATAGATCCCCTTTTGGATGGTGTAGGACTTGCCTGATGTTGCTGGAGGGACTCCTTCCTCTGGGGTGGAACTGAGCCTCCATGTGTGGCTTACTCTTGTTAGAATGGGGGTTGGGACATGGTGGGTCCGAGTGGCCACCTTTTTCAGTCCTTTGTTGTGTGGTTCCTTGAGTCTTGGAGTGACAAACTGATTTGCTTTCTTCCTGACACCTTTCATAGTTCTCCTCTGGCTTTCCTTTTGTTATTTCCAGGGTTTTTATTTTTACTTATTTTTTGGTTGCACTGGGTCTTCATTGCTGCTCAGGCTTTCTCTCGTTGCGGAGAGCAGGGGTTTGCTCACGAGTTGTGGTGCGTGGGCTTCTCATCGAGGTGGCTTCTCTTGTTGCGGACCACAGGCTCTAGGGCGTGCGTGCCTCAGTAGTTGCAGCTCGTGGGCTCAGCAGTTGTGGCGCACAGGCTTAGTTTCTCCATGCCATGTGGGGTCTTCCAGGACCAGGGCTCAAACCTGTGTCTCCTGCATTGGCAGGCAGATTCTAATCCACTGGACCACCAGGCAAGTCCTCTAGGGTTTTTAGTACTTAGCTGGGAGGATCAGGGGAAATAAGTCTATGCTATTTTTATCCCTAAGCATCCATCATTAAGTGTTGGATTTTTAAAAGGAATTAAAAATGTCAGGAAAGTTAGCATTGCTTTTTCTGCATTGGCCACAACATATCATTGAGCACTCTCATTTTATATTAATAATAGATCAGGAAACTTGAGACCCAGTCAGGTTAGGTGACTGGTTTCAGGGGTGCTGGTCCTAGTTAATTGCGTAGTCCAGATTTGAGGCAGGTTCTTAATGAGAAAGCCAATATGTGTTTCATTGTAGCAGATCAGAGAGTTGTCTGGAAGAGAAGCGAACCTTGCAGTGCTGTGGTGTTCTGGGCTTTGGAACAGTAACCTACTGAAGAATTTATCGCCCAAATGAAAAACCTATCTGAATACAAGAGAAAGATAATCTAGTCTTACATTATATTGATTGAGGTTGAATGCCATGCTGTATATTTGTCCCCATTTTAATAGTAATCATTTCTCATAAAGTCTAAGATAAGCATGGGCTTCCCTGGTAGCTCAGCTGATAAAGAATCTGCCTGCAGTGCAGAAGACCCCGGTTTGATTCCTGGGTATACCTTCTGTTTTTACTATAAAACATCTGAATAAGCTTATAAAATGTTCCTTCTTGCAAAAGAAAAGTCTTTTGCTAGTTATCACCATTCATATTCTACTTCAGAGAAACTGGAGAATGTAACAAAGATCAAAGGTGCTGCCCAAACAAATTAATATTATAGCTTAGTATTCTGTGTGGCTTGTTAACGTGTAATCGCTGTATCCTCCATCGACATTAGGTACTTCTCCTAGCGTTTCCCTGGGAAGCTTTTTCCTGTATGGTAGAATTGGAGAAATGGGGAAATTCAGATGTTAACTCTTTGGTGGTTTGTAAAGTTTTTTTTTGAAGTCTCCAATGTTTTACAGATTATAATAGGGTCAGAGATGAACTGATGCCAAAACTCTTTGGAGATCTGAGAAGGGAAGCATTTACTTCTTCCCCTAAGACTTTCCCTGAGGCTCCACAAGAATGAGGTATGATGAACAGGATTAAATGCTGGCTCTGTTTAGTGCTACTTGGGTAATGGTGACCGTAGAAGCCTGAAGAAAGGGTGACACTCTCTTGTACCCACGTACTTGTTTCTCTTTTTCTGCTTTTTTCTTCCTCTTTACTACTCATGGATTTTTGCTGAAAAGGTAAAATCTCTGATCCCTACTGAAGAAGGAATTAAACATATTGTGCTTTGTAGAATTTTTCCAATCACTTATGATAAAACACTTGCCTCGGCAATCCATGTGCTAAAATCATTTGCTGGGAATTTGGAATAAAATTTCATTAAAAATTCCATATACCATAATCATAAAAAAAAGCCTATGCAGTATAATGGTTAGATTTTCAAACCTGCTTCCCTTATGCATGATGCATGTACTGTATTAATAGTTGAGCTATGATGCCACTGGTGAGATAGTAGTATGAATGCTAATAGTTCACTAACTGTTGATTGACTTAGAATCAGAAAATGTTAGCATTGAACAGGGACCCTGTTGCACCACTGTTCTGACCTCCCACCCTCAGCAGTATCTCCATGATACAGACAGTGAAGATATCTTATAATTGTTTTCAGTGAGGAAGCCCATTGCATTACAGTTGGCAAGTACTGCTTTATCCTAAACCAGATCTGCTTCCTTTAGCTTCTTCCTATATTGGGTTTTTTAGATCATGTAGGGTGAATCGAAGAATTGTTTTAATTCACATCCCCCACAATTCAGGAGGGGGCCCCCAGGTGGCTCAACGGTAAAGAATCTATCTGCCAATGCAGGAGATGTGGGTTAAATTCCTGGATTGGGAAGATCCCCTGGAGAAGGAAATGGCAACCCACTCCAATATTCTTGCCTGGGAAATTCCATGGACAGAGAAGCCTGGCGGGCTGCAGTCCACGGGGTTGCAAAGAGTGGGACACCACTGAGCGACTGAGCACACCAGCACAATTCCGAAACAGAAGTTATGATTCTCCCTCTCCAAGGCGAGTCTTCATCAGTGGGGTTTTGGGACTCATCATCCTATTTTTTTTCTGGATGTTCGGTTTTGCCAGTGTCCCCTTAAAATGTGGTCCAAACAAAGCACAGTGCCCCAGTTTTCTTACTGAGGCAGGGAATATTACTTCTTACAACAAAACCTCCCACTCCTGGGCGTATATCCAGAGAAAACTCTTAATTCAGAAAGACACACGCGCCCCAGTGTTTATAGCAGCGCTATTTACAGTAGCCAAACTAAGTGTCTGTCCATTGACACATACATGGATAAGGATGTGGTTCATATATACAATGGAGTATTATCCAGCCATAAAAAAGACTGAAATCATGCTATTGGCAGCAACAGGAATGGACCTAGAGATTGTTATACTGAGTGAAGTAAGTCAGAGAAGGAGAAATATTGTATGACATGTGGAATCTAAAAAGAAATGATACAAGTGAGCTTACTTCCTGAATCACTTTGCCATACACCAGAAACTAATATGGCATTGTAAATCAACCATACTTCAATTAAAAAAAAAATTTACTTCCTCTCTCAACTTCCCTTTTTGTTGTGTCACCCAGACAGGATAACTTAGTAATCTTTGATTCATTAATTTCCTTTGTTGCCATTTGTTATAGAAAATCCAGTATTATTCCCAAGTTGTCAGTGATGAAACTGAAGCTTGGATGGGTGGTCACTTGTCCAGGTCCACCCGGCTGGTCACCACGGACGCTAGTATGTGAGCCCCAGCCTGTCTGACACCAGAAGTCATGCTCCCAGTCACTGCGCTTTCCTTCACCAAGGAGCTTTGTGATTAGACTTTTTCAAAGAACAACAAACTGTACTTTGTAAACTGTGTCAAATGTTCAGAGGTTGGCATATCTGGTGTCAATAGGACTTATACTGGCTATCTGAGTGTTTGCTCTGGAAATTGCTGCTCATATGATATCTCTTTTGTGGATGCAAAAGAAATTTGTCATTTTGCTATGCCAGATTATTTACAGTCTCCCCTTTTGGCAGGAATAAGGGAGATATGGCAGTAGTGGGGTGTAGGTTCTTCATTTCTTTCTTTCTGCCAATATATGAAAGGGCTCATCCATATACTTGCAGAGATTGAATTTTATGGTTTAAAATAGTGTTGGCCACCAACTGTAAAAGCTGTGATTTAAAATTTCCTTTCATCACTGGTGACATTGAATTTGTGTGTGTGTGTTTATTTGTGGATGGATGATGTCCACCCACACACGGGAAAGCCATCTGCTTTGCTCAGGCTGCCAATTGGAATGTAAGTTCTTCTAGAAACACTTCACAATGAAACCTAGAAATGGGACTTAATGTGCTAACTAGGCATCCCCAGGCCCGGTCAAGGTCACATGTAAAATAAACTATCACAGACAGGCACGTTGAGATCTCTGCCCATCGTGATGATCAGCTGTCATCCATTCTTTGGTTTTGACTTCAGCTTGCTTTTTTCTGATCATAAAATTAAGTATTGCTAAATGAAGACTATTTTGAAACTAATGAAAATCATTGGTACCATTTTTGTGGGGGTCTTACATTCCAAACTGTTTTGTGGGCACGTGTGTACCTTTCTCAGGCTTTAAGTAGGTTCATGAGCTGACCGTGTGTCTTATTTCTTCATATAATCTCCCTCTGTGAGCAGGGCGTTTGTGGGATGTCCCTGTTAGTGGCAGGATCGCCCTAGAGACCTGGGTTGTGTGGGGTCTGCTGTCTGGGGTCTTGGTGTATCTGTTGGCCCTGCCCTCGAGGAAGCCTGAAGCCAAGAGGCAGACCTCACAGACCTCACCACCCAGCCTGCACGCTTGTTTTCTAACAGCTTTTCCAAGTGTGCTGTTTCCTCCTTCCTGTTTGCTGGGGGTTCCTCCGCATAGCTCGTTCTTATTCCGGGAAGCTTTCCTTTCTTGGGGGCTGGCCCCAAAACCTTTGCTGAAAATTCCTGACCTCTCCTCTAACATTTCAACACCATCTAGAAAGACTTCTTGATTATCTGTGTATTTTGTAAGGACCTTGTGAGGAAAGCATCTCACGGCCCTGTTGTGGTGGCCTCTATAGTTTGTGTTTCCTGCAGTGAGGTAGCAGATTGTGGGCCCCCCCCCCCCAGCGTTTTTAAGTTTTTGGCTGCCACTGCTGCTGGTGTGTGGGACTTTAGCTCCCCAACCAGGGATCAAACCCGTGCCCCCTGCATTGGAAGCACAGAGTCTTAACCACTGGACCCAGGGAAGTCCCAAGGCAGCAGACTGTGATGGTTTAGAACGAAAGCTAGCTCCTGGGTTCAAATCCTGGCTCCATGACTTAACACCCTGTCTTCTTGTGCTTGTCCATAAAATTCTGTGGGAAATGCTTACCAACCTGGGTGTAATGAGGACTGAAGGAGCTAATGACATGCAGAGTATTCCTTGGAGCAGTGACTAGCACGTCTGAAGTGCTAAATAAATACTTGATGGTGTGGCACACACCTAAATCCCTTGGAAGTGCTGAATTGCCAATGATTTTCTAGTCAGTGATGAGTGTTGACATTTCTGTATGTTGAGCATAGTTCCTTACATTAAAATTGCCCATCTTATGGACTTAGGCCCTGACTGTTACAGTCTTTTCAGTGGACTGGTTTCTGCCTTTAGGGACTTTTTTTGGTGGAATTTTATATGATAACATAGAAAAACCTTCAGAGTTAATTTTGGCTTTTAAAGATGTGGTGTTTTTTCTGTTTTTTGTTTGTTTCGTTTATGGTTGTACCACGTGACATGTAGGGTCTTTGTTCCCCAACCCAAAATACCCCTTGCGGTGGGAGCCTGAGTTTTAACTGCTGGACTGCCAGGGAAGTCTCAAAGATGTGTTTTTTTTAAAAAATCACTTTTTTAAAAAAATTGAACTATAGTTCATTTACAGTGTTAGTTTCTGGTGTACTGCAAAATGATTCAGTTGTATATATATATATATACATTCTTTTTCATATTCTTTTCCATTATAGTTTACTATAAGATATCGGATATAGTTCCCTGTGCTATCCTGTAGGACCTTGTTGGTTATCAATTTCGTATATAATAGTGTGTATCTCCTAATTCCAAACTCCTAATCCTCCCCGTCCCCTTTCCTCTTTGGTAACCATGAGTTTGTTTTCTGTTAGTCTATTTCTGTTTTGTAAATAAGTTCATTTGCGTAATTTTTTCCAGATTCCACATATAAGTGGTAGATGGTATTTGTCTTTCTCTGACTGCACTTAGTATGATAATCTCTAGTTGCATCCCTGTTGCTGCAAATGGCGTTATTTCATCGTTTTTAATGGCTGAGTGATATTCCATTGTGTGTGTGTACTCCACATCTTGTTTATCCCTTCATTTACGGATGGACATTTAGATTGCTTCTTCCGTGTCTTGACTTTTATAAATAGCGCTGCTGTGAACATAGGGGTGTATGTATTTTTCTGAATTAAGAGTTTGTTTTCCTGGGTCTATGTCCGGGAGTGGGTTTGAAGGATCATACGGCTCCTCTAGTTTTTAGTTTTTTAAGGAACCTCCATACCTGCACCAATTAACATTTCCCCCAGCAGTATAGGAGGATTTCTAAAGGACATGTTTTGTACTCACTGGCCTTGCATGTGAGTCGTCACTCATGTCCTCTGCCAACTGCTGCATAGCTCTTAGCAGGGAGAAGGGCTCCGCTCGCAGCCTCTGTGAGGAGGTGTCTCTCTGAGGACCTTGGGCTCTCCCTCCTCTCCTGTCCCTGGGCTGGCTAATGTCACTGGGAGAGGCACTAGACAGCTACTTGTGTCACGTCCTTCTGTGGGAAAGAAATGAGCAGGGCCATTCTGAGTCTCCTGAGAATTTCACTTTGGGAACGAAGATGGGAAAAGCATTGGGAGCTGAAGTTGAAAGAACGCATCTGAGCTGATGTGAGGACGCTGGAAAGGCCCCGCCCTTCCAGGAGCGGCCAGGCCACAGACCCTCTGAGCGGCAGCAATTCCAACAAGAGGAGTTGATGTGAAATAGAAGAAAACACCCGATTTCAAGTGGGAGGAAAGTAAACACTCGGAGGGAAGCTGTGTTGTATTAACGGCAGAGAGAGGGTCCCAAGGCAGACTGTACTGCAAGTTCTCAGGACACGTGTTCACTATTTTTTCCCCTGGCTCTTGGCAGTTATGTTCTCATGACTTGTCTTTATTGCTTGCATTCAAAGGCCCTAACTTTCATAGTGCACAGAATATATGGAGTCCTCTTTCCATCACAAGGATTTGCCTCATTTTTTTCATGGTGCCTCACAGTCTGCCCTGTGGTTTATGACATGAATTTAACTCATTTTGGGGAACCCTGTTCACCTCCCTCACCCCATTCTCTGCTGTGTTTTTCTGATGACTTTTTTTTTTTTCCCAGTTTGTCTTCTGCTGAGCTCCACTGGAGTGTGTTGTTTTGACTCTGTGCAGAGTGGATGGTGATCTCCCATCTAGCGGGGGCCGGGGACTCCCTTGGTCAGCAGTCACGTCCTCTTATTTTATCCCACGCCCTGGACCGTGCTGAGGGAACAGGCAGTGCAAGTCAGCGGGGATTTCTTGTGGCATTTCTTGTGAAATGCTTAATTTGGGGTATAAACCGGGGAGGTTTTAGCCCTTCCTTAGAGTGAGTCATGTTTGACTGAAATAATTTTATTTTGAAGGAAGCGAGAGGCTTCCCTGATGGTCCAGTGGTTAAGGCTCTGGCTGCCAGCGTGGGGATGCGGACTCAGTTCCTGGTTGGGGAAATAAGATTTGACATGCTGTGTGGCGTGGGCAAAAGTTTTAAAAGATGAAAAATATTAAAAGGAAATGAGTATTTAAGTGTTTGTGGGAAATGGGAGACTTAAACAGTAACTCTTGGCTTTGGTCAGCAGCTGAGTATCTAGTCCGTGCAATGAAATGGTGACCCAGTGGCCGAAGAGTGGGAAAGCTTATATTCTTTCCATCAGGTGAACACTTGACATCTAAATCCTGGCTGCTATTTATTTTGGACCTTAAGCATATGCTGTGGTTAACAGGGCAGCTTGTCTTGACATTATCCCCTGCATGCGGTTTTATTTTTCTTTTCTGTCTCCCCTTCCTTAAGATATTTTGGAAACTGCTTTGTTTGCCAAGTTACTATATTCAGTTCTGAAATGTTTGAATGATATTATGTTTTGTCATTGAGCTTAAATCCTCGATCTGAGAAAACAGTACTTGCAAATAGTGTTCTTGTCTTCTGTATATTACCTTGAACCTCAAGGTTACATATTTTTCTTAAGAAAAAAATATCATGGTATATTTGTTTCCTAGGGCTGCCATAACAAAAATCCTACAGATGGGGTGGCTGAAGCAGTGGAAATGCATTGTCGCATAGTCTTGGAGGTTAGAAGTGCAAGATCAAGGTGTCAGCAGAGGTGGTTCATTCCCAGGGCCGAAAGGGAAGGACCTGGCCCAGGCCTTGCTCCTTGGTGGTACATGGGTGTCTTCTCCCTGTGTCTCTTCACCTTATCTTCTCTCTTTGCATGTTTCTGTGTCCTTTTTTTTTTTTTGAAGGACACCAGTCATTGAATTAGGACCCACCATAATGACCTTGGGACTTCCCAGGTGGCACTAGTGGTAAAGAACCTGCCTGCCAATGCAGGAGACTTAAGAAACTTGGGTTCAATCCCTGGGTCAAGAAGATCCCCTGGAGGAGGGCGTGGCAACCCACTCCATTATTGTTGCTTATTGTATTTTTTTAGATTCCACATATAAGTGATATCATACAGTAGTTGTCTTTCTCTGTCAGACTTACTTCACCTAGTATAATAATACCTGCAAGTCCGTCCATGTTGTTACAAATGGCAAAAATTTCATTCTTTTTAATGGCTGAGTAGTAATCCATTGTGTATTTGTACCACACCTCCTTTATTCCTTCATCTGTTGATGGATACTTAGGTTGCTTCCCTATTTTGGCAGTTGTAAATAATGCTGCTATTCACATTGGGGTATGTGTATCGTTTTGAATTAGTGTTTTCATTTTATTTTTTAGATATCTACCCAGGAGTGGAATTGCTGGGTCATATGGTAGTTCTATTTTTAGTTTTTTTGCGAAGCCTCCATACTGTTTTCTGCAGTGGATGTACCAATTTTCATTCCTACCAACCATGTATGAGGGCTCCCTTTCCCCACATCCTGGCCAACATTTGTTATTTGTGATCTTTTTGATAATAACCATTCTGACAGGTGTGAGGTGATATCTCATTGTGGTTTTAATTTACATTTCTCTGATTAATGATGTTGAGCATCCTTTTATATGTCTGGCCATCTGTATATTTTTGGAAAAATGTGTATTCAGTTCTTCTGCCCATTTTTTAATCACTTTTAAAATATTGAGTTGTATGAGCTGTTTATCTGTGTTGGATATTAACCCCTTATGGGTCGTAAGATTTGTAAATATTTTCTCCCATTTAGTAGGTTGTCTTTTTGTTTTGTCAGTGGTTTCCTTTGCTGTTCTAAAGCTTTGAGGACCACCAGTTTTTGTTGCTCAGATTTAGGTACTTCTCTGGATATGTCAATGATCCTAGTTTTCACCATACATTCTTGTTACTTAGCTTTGTTGGTCCATCAGCATTTCTTGTTTTCTCATGTAATTAGAGAAGGTAGAAATTGAGAGTGTGTTAGCCTGGTTATTCTTTTTTCATACTTAAGCACTTCGCCTTATCCCACAGTGTGTGTATGCGTGCACACACATGTGTGTATGTGCATGTCCTTTGCAGCCTCTCTCTGGGACGTGCTGTCCAGCTGGTGGACCACGTATCCCTCACTAAGCAGTGTACCTGTTACTGTCATTCTTTGCCTCACCAGGTTATACCAAGACTGATTTCTGTACTAAAACCTGGATTCTAGTTAGTGCTCTCCTTGCATTAAGTGTGTGAAATTGAGCTAGTTGTCCATAGTTGTGCTTCCTTCCTTGCCTGTAGAGTGAGGGTAAGACTGTGATTTTCAGATTGGATCCTGTAGGATCTGGTCTCATTGGGGAGCTCTCGGTGGGAGATGGGGGCACATCAGGCAGGGTTCTTCATCCTACCTCCACCTGAGCAATTGTGAGTATCTCTTGGTTCCACTGTTGACTAGTTGTGTGATCTTGGGTGAGTTGCTTGACCTGTGTGTCTCAGCTTCCTCCTCTCTAAAGTGGGCATAATGACAGAACCTGCCTCTCGGAGTTGTGGTGATACCCAAATGAATCAGTAAATGCAAGGTGGTTAGGAGAGTACCTGACATTATCAGGTATGGTAGGCAGTGTAATGACTCTCCAAAGATATCCCTTCCTAATTACCAGATAACCTGTGAATGTTATCTTAGGTGGCAAAAGAGACTCTGCAGTTGGGATTAAGTTAAGGATCTTGAGGCGGTGAGATTATCCCGTGTTGTGTCATGGTGATCCCATTGTAGTCATGGTGGTCCTTGAAAGAGTAGGAGGAGGAGGTGTAATGACCATAGCAGAGGTTGGAGGGATGTGATTAATGGCTGGGGGGCATGAGCCAAGGATTGTGGGCACCCTTTAGGAGCTTGAAAAAGCCCGCAAATGTGTTCTCCCCTAGGGCCCCAGAAGGAATACAGCCCCGAGGGACCCAGTCTGGACTTCTGACCTCCAGAAATAGAAGATAATAAGGTGGTATTGTTTTAAGGTACTCAGTTGGTGGTAGTTTACTTTAGAGCAGCAATAGGAAACAAATACAGAAGTGTCAGCTGTTTTCTCGGTTCTCACTGTAAGCAAGATTTTCTTTGAACGAAGAGATGTGTGGCCTAAGTTTGAATAAGATGTCATTCTCATCTGACAGCCTGCTGTGGCAGCTCCTCTCTCTGTACACACAGCCTCACCCAAGAAGACTCTCTGTGTTTGCAGAGATGTGCATTGTGGCTGAGGTCTGGAATAAGGCAGGGTGGGGTGGTGAGGATTGGGTGGTGGTCTCCAAAGTGTACCTGCCTTGTGGGATTCTCTGCATTGTCCAGATCATCCCTTCTGAAGTGTTTTTCGTAATGACTTGATCACTTTGGTCAACAGTATCTGGTTGTCGGTTATGCTCCATATTGGGTCTTTTTTCTAGTTTTTATTTATTTATTTTGGGCCATGCAGGGTTTTTGCTGCTGTGTTGGCTTTTCTCTAGTTGCAGCGAGTGGGGGCTACTCTCTAGTTACAGGTGTGCAGTGGTCTCTCTGGTGGAGCATGGGCTCCAGGGCACGTGGACTTCAGTAGTGGCAGCTCCTGGACTCGAGAGCACAGGCTCAGTAGTTGTGGCCCACAGGCTTAGTTGGGCTTCTCTGGTGGCTCAAATGGTAAAGAATCTACCTGCAGTGTGGGAGACCTGGCTTCGATCGCTGGGTTGGGAAGATCCTCTGGAGGAGGGCATGGCAACCCACTGCAGTATTCTTGCCTGAGAATCCCCATGGACAGAGGAGCCTGGTGGGCTACAGTCCATGGTGTCTCAAAGAGTCGGACACAACTGAGCGACTAAGCACAGCACAGGCTTGGTTGCCCTGCAGTATGTGGGATCTTTCCAGATCAGGGATCGAACCCATGTCTCCTGCATTGGCAGGAAGATTGTTTACCACTGAGCCACCAGGGAAGCCCCTCCGTATTGGGTCTTGAGTCCTGGTTTATGCATTTGTTTTGAGGCATCTGCATCTTTGTGGACTCAGCTTGTGTTCCTTTACCCCTGATGTTTGTCAATTCAAGCCATTCTCTTACTAGTGACTTAAGATGCGGTTTATTCTGTGATTAAGAAGAACTCTCTACACAGGCACTCTAATTGGGTTGGCATTGGAGAGTTAGGGCCCGGAGGGCTTTAACGTAAGAGTTGCAGAGAGTTGCTGGCACTTGAGCTGCTCGAAGTATAGCCTGTGATGTGGCCTTCAGGCCATGACTAGCCCAATAAGGCATTTTGGGCTCCAGAGACATTTGCACCACTTGAAAAATCTGTCGGATGAGTTGTTTTCTTTCTTTTTTGACTGATATAGAGAGGCCAGGATGCTATTCTTGTACACGGTGCTGCAGTCAGTTCTGTAAATCTGGAAAAACACGAAGGAAAATGAGAAGCTAGTCCACAGTCCTGGAGGAATTTTGTATCACTTCCAAGTTCCTTGGATTAACGTCAACATTATTTCCTTGGCATGAATCTGACGTGAAAGAAATTAAGTTCTTAGAGTCTGTACCCTGTTCATCTCTAAATAAAACATAGAAGAATTTGGGGACGTGTTTTGATGTGCAGAATGGGTGGTGGCAGTTCCCTTGGCAGAGCCGGTGCATATTTGATAATCTAGTGATTTCAGTCTCTACATGCCGAGGAATGTGAGCTTCTAGGTGCAGTTTGTCTGTTTGGAAAAAGAGTTTAGAATTTGATATGGTTGGTAAAGAATCCAGAGTTTCAAATTTAGTGAATGAGAAAGGTACATTTATTGGCTGTTTCAATTTCCATCTCAAACCCAGAATTAGAGAGCATGCCATGGTTCCTCAAGTGTGCCATTTAGTGGTTTGGTTGATGGGACGGGATGTTGCAGAGATAGTCCTGTAGTTACAACTTTATACCCAGGGCCAGGCTTGTCACTTCAGGGGCTCTCATGTACCCAGAGGGCTGCCTGGCAGTGACGTAGAACAATCCGAATAGAGAGGTTTCCCTTCCTTCCAAGTGTCTGTATGTGTCTAATAGTTCAGAACTATTAGGTTCATAGGTGGCTATGCTGTAAGAAATAATCTTCTCGTTTGTCAAACCATCAACAATGAGTGGGGCAATCCCAGCCAGTGTCTGGAGGCTCTCCAAACCTGGATTTAAACTGTAGTTGGGGACTTCTCTGGTGGTCCAGTGGCTAAGACATTGCACTGCCAATGCAGGGGACCCAGGTTCGATCCCTGGTCAGGGAACTAGATCCTACATGCTACAACTAAAGTGTGGTTGGATCTCTCCATGTGGAGTTCTGCATCTCAGACTGAGTAGGTCTCAAATACAACTCCTCATCTCTCAAACTTCTTCTAGCCCTGGGGAGAGTTTTAGTGCCTGTATTTTTCTCTTCCATTTGTCTGCAGATTGAAGACCTGAGAGTTCCACTCTGGGAGACTCTGGAAGCTGCAGGTTCAGTTGAAAGGGTGCAGATCCCTTTAATTCTTTTAAGTCAGCTGTGCTTTTTGTGCACACACAGGCATCGTATTGGGCTTCCCAGGTGGCTCAGTGGTAAAGAATCCACCTGCCAAGGCAGGGAGACACAAGAGATGCGAGTTTGATCCCTGGGTCGGGAAGATCCCCTGGAGAAGGAAATGGCAATCCACTGTAGTATTCTTGCCTGGGAAATACCATGGACAGAAGAGCCTGGTGGGCTGTAGTCCATGGGGTCGAAAGAGTCAGACATAACTTAGTGACTAAATAACACCACCAACAACAAAAGCTTCATCTTATCCAGTAGTATGTGCCAGCCTTGAGGGTGTTCCTGGAGAGTAGTGCTAACTTACCATCCTTGGGAATTAGCGTGCAGGAGAGGATGAGGAACATGGAAGCATACAGTATATGAATTTTCCATTTAGTTAGAGGCATTCAAGAGAACTAGTTGAGATCTGTGCTAAGGCCCTGGAGATCATGTCAAATCTCCCAAAAAGTCAGAACAATGTGATGGAAAAGACATCGGTAGAAGCTTGAGAGACCAAGGAGTTGATCCTTTGCCTCCAGGACATAATATGAGCAGTCTAAAGAGGTCTGTGACCTTGATCAAGTCACTAATCTATCTCTGAACCTACTTAACCCATTTGCAACATAAGCTAACATCAACACTCACCCTACAGGCTGGTTATAAGAAATAAGTGAAATATTATTTGTAAGCCCATTAGCACAGAGTAGGCACTCAACAAAGGTAGTCACAGCTAGTGGGCCTGTCGTTACCTTCCCCTAGCAGAGGAGTGCTGCCAGCCATTGTAACTTGTAACTTAGACTGGTTGAGTTTCATGTGCTATGATAAACCTTTATCTTTGGCACAAGGCATCTTTGTACTTATTTAATGGACTGTACTAAATGTACAGTCTTATGGTTTTATTATGTCTGAAAAGGCAGCAGAGATCTCTCCGAGTATAAACTACATGGGAGAAGGTGCTGTGCTTAGTCACTCAGTTGTGTCCACTCTTGGCAACGTCATGGACTCTAGCCCACCAGGCTCCTCTTCCATGGGGATTCTCCAGGCAAGAATACTGGGCGACTCCAGGCCATGACCTCCTCCAAGGGATCTTTGCAAACAAAGGATCAAACCCAGGTCTTCTGCGTTGCAGGTGGATTCTTGACTGTCTGAGCCACCAGGGATTTAAAATGTACTATAGAGACTTCCCTCATGGTCCAGTGGTTAAGAATCCATCTTCCAATGCAGGGGACATGGTCGGGGAACTAAGATCCCCCATGCCTCAGGGCAACATGCCTGTGAGCCACAACTAAGACCTCATGCAGCCAAAAATAAATAAATAAAATATTAAAAAAAGTGTACTACATAACAAGGTGATAAATTTGTGGTGATTAAATGGAACTGGAGTTTGGTGTGGTGAAATTTTTAAGCAATAAGAAGTTTTCGTAATGAATTCTTAATAACACTAGAAAGAAGTCAGTGGAGGGAAAAAATGATTATATTCTAAAATAAAAATAGATGTAACTATAATACCTAGTGCAGAGGTAAGAGAGAAAAGTATGGTATTTGCATAGGAAGAAATGTATCATATTAGCTGTGCAAATACGATTCAGTTCAATTCTGCTGTTATAAATATTTTCAACTAGTGAGATTAGGAATTATGAAATAAATGTTGAGAAATGGATGCATTTAAATTATAGCTGTCTGGAGAATATCTTGCCCTGACATTATGAAAGCATGCTTCTTGAAGTGTTCTTTGACGTGGTAGTTTTGGATAAAATACTCAAAAGTAAGAGATTCCAGAGGGGAAGAATAGATTTTATACCAGCATTTATGGTTCTGTGGGCTTCTCTGGTGGCTCAGATGGTCAAGAATCTGCCTGCAAGGCAGGAGACTCGGATTCAATCCCTGGGTGAGGAAGATTGCCTGGAGAAGGGAATGGCAACCCACTCAACTATTCTTGCCTGGAGAATTCTTTGGACAGAGTAGCCTGGCAGGCTAGAGTCCATGGGGTCATAAAGAGCCTCTGACATGACTGAGTGACTAACACATGGTTCTGTATGTATAATATAAGCATTTATATGTTGTTTATATATGGCATATATAAATAAGTACATAGAGACTTACATATATAAATAGACAAATGGAACCAATTACATGCCCCTGTTGAGAACTGGTAAACATTAGCAAAATGAAATACGATAAAGTTATTAAAAATGATAATAAGCCCACACAACACTCACTATTTGGAAATAGCTGCATGAGCTAAAAAGCAAAAACGGTGTGGTCCCTGTTTCAAAGATACAGGGAAGCACAAGGGTGTCAGCTGCTGCCTCAGGGCCCAGATAAGCTGTGGCAGGAGAAGAGAGAATACTAACTAAATGAGGCAGTTTTGGGTGAGCAGTGCTGTGAAGATCACGCACTGTGGAACAGAGGGGGGTGTAGGGAACAGGGGTGATGATTTTGGGGAGGGTGGTGTGATTGGGAGGTTTCTGTGAAGGAGCCAGCCAGACGGGGGTGAGGGTGGGGAAGGAGCCCTTCCGGGGTGGGTCCGCACTTTGAAGCCTGTTAGTTCACTCCAGTAACTCTTGCCTGGAAAATCCCATGGACGAAGGATTTTCCGTCTATGGGGTCGCTAAGAGTCAGACACGACTGAGCGACTTCACTTTCACTTTTCCCTTTCATGCATTGGAGAAGAAAATGGCAACCCACTCCAGTGTTCTTGCCTGGAGAATCCCAGGGACGGCGGAGCCTGGCGGGCTGCCGTCTATGGGGTCGCACAGAGTCGGACACGACTGAAGCGACTTAGCAGCAGTAGCAGTAGCAGCAGCAGCAGCAGTGTGGAGTGAGTTTAGCTTGTGTGACCCAAGAACAGGCCGGCATGGCCAATCCTAAGGAATAATTGTATGTTTGCCTGGATTAACTCTGGAGTGACCTCAATAGCCAGGGTTTATATTTTTTTTTAGAAGATATATGCGTTTATTATTTTATTTATCATGCCTCTTGGCATGTGGCATATTAGTTCCCTGACCAAGGATCGAACCCGTGTGTCCCCCCTGCAGTTGAAGCGCAGAGCTTAACCACTGGACTACCAGGGAAATCCCCAGGCTTACATTTTTATGATTTAAACATTTTTATTGTGAAATTTTGGTGGAAATACAGAAACATGTGAACCAGGTGCATGCTTTAAAGAAGAATGAGAAAGCAAATATCCACAGACTCACCACTAGCTCATGAACTAAAATAACCTTCGGGTCCCCTCGTAGCGGTCTGCTACATCCTCTGCCCTGACCCCAGTGGTGAACATCGTGTGACTTTTGAGAGAATGAGTCACTTACTGTTCTTAATTTTTATGTAATTTTGTGACCTATGTATGCAACCTAAACATAGGGTTTAGGGGAGCTTGCTTTGAACTTTATGTGAAACAACCATACTGTGTGGATTCTTTTGTGACTTCCTTCTTTCCCTCCAGTTTGTGAGATTAATCTGTGTGGATGCGTGAATTTATATTGTAGAAAGTACACATCTGTAAGTGCATGTGTGCTAAAGTTTATCTTAGGAATTTACCTGGAAGGACAATTTTAGGTTGTAGGTTCTCATCAAACTTATTAGATAATGCCAAAGTACTTAAAAGGTAATTATATCAATTTTTGGGCTTCCCAGGTGGCTCAGTGATAAAGAATCTGCCTGCCAAGGAGGAGATGCGTGTTCTATCCCTGGGTCAGGAAGATCCTCTGGAGAAGGAAATTGCAACCCACCCCAGTATTCTTGCCTGGGAAATCCCATGGACAGAGGAGCCTGGCGGGCTATAGTCCATGGAGTTACAAAGAGTCGGACATGACTTAGTGACTAAATCACCACCACTGCATAACAATTCTTACCTTTGCTGGCAGTAAGTGGAAATTTTGTTGTTCCACATACACCAGCTCTTGAGGTTGCCAGACTTATTGATTTTTGCCAATGTGATGAGTGTACTGAGGTATGTTGAGGTTTTCTTTTCACTTTTATAATCACTAATGAGTTTGAGCACCTTTTCATGTGGTTTTGGGCCATTTGGATTTCCTTCATTTCGTTTTGCAAAGGGCCTATTCAAATGTTTTGCCCAATTTTTTATGGGACTTTCTGCCTTACCTTAGTGATTCACAGCTGCTGTTTGTACCTTTACGGTATGTGCTTTTTCTTTACTCTTTAATGTCTTTAAAATTTTAATACAGTCAAATTTCATTAACCCTTCTATATTAGTCTATTTATTACTTAGTAACAAATCACCCCCTTGTCTAGTGGCCTAATCAGCAGTCTTTATTTCAGTTTGGACTCTGCCCACTGGGCAGTGTGATCTCATCTGGGCTGCCTCCTTTAAGGCGAGAAGCTCTGCTTCTGTGGGTGGGATGTCTGACCGATGGGGCAGTAAGTGGGGGGCCTGGGCCGCACATCTTTTACCATTTAGGAGGCTAGCTGGGACTTGATCAATGGAGGCCAGAGGCTTTCAATGGAGTGGAGCAGGGAAGTGCGAAGTTCTAAAGCTGGAGGTTCCGAATTAGCAGTGTCACTTTCATCACATTCTTTTGGCCACAAGACCAGCCCAGATTCAGGGGGTGGGATGAAACTCTACCTATTGCCAAAAGGAGCTGAGGAATCCCATTGAAAAGAGAAGCTCTTACAAAGGAGGGGTGGAGAATGAGACCATGCTTTTGCAACCCATCACGTTTTACATTATGGTTGTGCTTTTGTTCCATACTCCAAGGGTAAGAAATTACGATCCTGTGTCACCTTCTAAAAGGTTTCTGGTTTAGCTTTGGAAGAATGAAGTTTCCAAAACCGAGATAGTGGAGGTTGTTAATAATGAGGGAAGCTATGCATATCAGGGCAGGGGTTCTAGGAAAAACCTTTCTACCTACTCCACAATTTGCTCTGAACCTGAAACTACCCTAAAATAGAGTCTGTTAAGAAAAAATTAAAAGCACTTCCCTGGCGGTCCAGTGGTTAAGAATCTACCTGCCAATGCAGGGTACACGGGTTCTGTCCCTGGTTTGAGAAGATGCCACATGCCACGGGGCAACTAAGCCTGTGACCCACAGCTAGAGAAAGCCCATGTGCCACAGGGAAGACTCAGCGCCGCCAGAAAAAAAATAAACAACCAGACCATGAGCGCAGCTGGAAGAACTGGTGAGGGTTATTAGGACGTTTAAGAAGTGAGAAGCGGCAGCTTGTCAGGGAGAGCATTGGGGAGGCATTGTGCTTAATGAGTGGCGGTAGAGTTGGTTAAAAGATTTTTTTTCCAATGTAAAAATAAATTTTTTCTTTCATTCCTTGCTTGTTAGCTATAATACAGTGACGAAAAAAGAGAAGCTTTTTGCTGCTACCGTCTTAACACCATCTTATTAAAAACAGCACTCAGTGTTCATGTCCAATGCTTTGATTTCTTGTCCGTATTTATGTTTTGTGTGAGTGCTCTGATCAACAGTTATGGACTGGTGTTTTGCTTTTTCAACTTTTCTATTTGCTTGACAGGAAGTTTTACTTTAACACAGTCTGTCGGTATTCATTGCAGTGAGCCAGGAGCCATACGGGGTGCAGGCGTCAGGGAGCAGCAGCTCTTAAGGTGCTTTAGAAACAAGATTGTACCCTGGCAGGGGCATGAGCTTTGTACAGACGACTTTGGAAGCGATCAGACCTTTGCTGTTGTAGTAGCTGTGTGGCTTAGTGCTAGTTATTTAACATCTCTGAGCTTTGGCATTCCATGGTAAAGTGGGGATAACCTTTATTTATCTCTTTAGAGTATTGAGTGAGGTTAAAAAATACATAGCCTGTAGCATGGTGTGTGGTCTGTAACATAACTGTTAGCCTGTTACAGAAGTAGAATTTTCCACTATTTTCTATAAGTCACCAATTAAAAAAAAAAAATAGATGAGGCCCTATAGGTCTTTTGGAGAATGAATGCTTTCTGCCATTTAAGCTTGGCCTTTGGCTTACCTCGCTGCTGCTGTTTGCTTTGAAAGCTCTTTGAATTCTCTGGGTTTCTCTGGCCAGAGTTGGACTATCAGTTAAGGGCATCTGGTGGGATGACTGGGCTTTGGGATGTTTATATTTGAAATCGTTGCACCTAGTTGGATATCGTCAAGCCTTGGGAGATAGTCAGGTGTAGTGTGCCCCTAATGATAGCTAGAACTTTGGAATTGGCCCACATTCTGACCTGAGTGAGTAGAGAACGGGAAAGTGCTTTTGGGAGCAATATAAGTATTTCTGCAGCAATTGTTACATCCTAGAACATAGCAGACAAACTCCCAGGGAGTGCCCAGGTGGGATGCTGGGCCCCTTGGCTGGGGAGCTGGGTTGTGACTCGTCACAGCTCATGTGGAGGAGAACTCCACAGCTCTGCCGTCTGAGGAGGAATCAGTTCATGCTAAACCTTGACTGGAAGCAAGAACCCCCGTGGTCACTTCATCTGTCTTTCCAGGTCTCTCGGCAGCCCAGCGGAAGTTCGCTCACTCCCTCAGAGACTTCAAATTTGAGTTTATCGGTGATGCAGAGACTGACGATGAACGCTGCATAGGTATGTAAAGACGAGGTTTTGGTTGGCTTTTCTTTGTTTTGGCCACCAAATAATGATGCCTTTCTCCTTACAGATGCTTCCTTGCGTGAATTTTCTAATTTTTTGAAGAATCTGGAAGAGCAGAGGGAAATCATGGTGAGTGGTGGGGTGTTAATGAACACGTCCATCTTTAAATGGGGGGAAATCTGGGTGTAGAAGCTGATTCTGGTGGAGGTTTTGGTGCACTTATCTGTGGATGAGTAGTACCTGGTAATGGAAAGAAGCCTGGGTGAAGTTTGGGGAGCCTGGATTCCTAGTTCCCCAGTGGCACCGCTAATGGTGAGATTTTGGACAAGTTTCTGAACCTCTCGACCAAGGCCCTGTGTCTTCATCTGTAAAAAAGTGCTTTGAACTGTATCAACACTTCCTAGATTTTTGTTAGCCCTGGAGCAGTTGCATTGAAATCAACTCTCATGCAGGATCATCTTAACATATCAAGAAGACAAAAGCAGGAAACTTACAGGAGGACTTCCCTGGTGGTTTGGTGGTTAAGACTCCGTCTGCTAATGCAGGGCACATGAATTTGATCCCTGGTCTGGGAACTAAGATCCCATGTGTCTCGGGGCATCTAAGCCTTTGAGCTGCAACTCCTGAGCCCATGCCACAGCTACTGAGCTAGCACACCCTAGTTCCTGTGTGCTGCAACAAGAGAAACCACTGCAATGAGAAACCCACACGCTGCAACTAGAGAGTGGCCCCATCTCACCCCAATTAGAGAAAGCTCATGTGCAGCGACAAAGAGCCAGTCAAAAATTTCTTTTCTTAAAAACGACAACAACAACAAAAATGATAACAGCTTATGGAGAGGCAGAGGGATAGCAGGGCAGTGTTGGAACTTGCCTCATTCTGTGGGTTTCTAGGCTGTGTGCAGAGGAAGAGAACTTGAGCCTGCAAGACTTTAAAATCCCACTTTGCCTTGAAATACACAGTCACAACAGTAGTAGTAATAGCTCCCCTCCGTTGAGTGCTCTCCATGTGCCCAATGCTATGCTGAGTGCATTGTGTGCGTGATACTATTTCGCATGAATTCTGAGGGCGTTGAGTAGTATTTACCAACGTTTCTTAAAAGCTTGTATTTCTCTCCTGACATTCATTCACTCAACAGAGATTTGCAGCAGAATCCCCATTGGATTATGATACACTGTATTGTCACCAGTTTTTTCAGGCCTTAGAGAAAAATGACAGTCAATTTTTTCTGTGTTCTTGAGAAGGAGTACTTCCTAGAATTATGTTAAAGTGTAAGTGTATAAGCTGGAGGAGGAATTGGCAACCCACTCCAGTATTCTTACCTGGAGAATCCCATGGACAGAGGAGCCTGGCGGGCTACAGTCCTTGGGGTTGCAAATAGTCAGATGCGACCGAGCGACGGAGCACGCACATGTAAGTGTATGAGTGAGTTCAGCTGTGGTGGTAATACTACTGAACATGACAGCTGAGAGAATGGACCTTTACCCTGTGCCTGGTACTGGTCTAGGCTGTTTACCTGTTACTCAGTCATTTAATTCTCGCATCAGCCTTATGATATAGACCGTGTGACTGCCCCCTGATTTACAGATGAGGAAACCAGTGCAGCACCTTGCCCGGCATCATGTGGCAGCTGAGGGCTAGAGTCAGGTCAGGCTACAACCAGACAGTCTGAACCGCCTGCCAGCGCAGCCAGCTTCCTAGATGTTGCTGTAACAAGGCCAGTTGCTGGTTGGGATTTCTAGCTGGTAGAATGGTAGTAGGAGAAGTAGGAGCGAAGCACTGCTTGTTTTTACCCCAAGTTGCATAACCAAATGTTGTTTACTTTTAAAATCTATTTGTATTAAAAATTTTTTATTGATGTATAGTTGATTTACAATATGGTATTAATTTCAAATGTACATCAGAGTCAATCAGTTATACATACACAAATATATCTACTCTTTTTAAGATTCTTCTCCCATATAGGCCATTACAGACTATTGAGTAGAGTTTTCGGTGCTTGCTATACAGGAGGTCCTTATTAATCTGTTTTATATACGGTAGAGAGCACTGATTTTCTACTTAAAATAACCAACACCCATGGCCTCTAAAGGCTTTAATGTAATTCACTCTGCACCCTAAATTCTGAGACAATTTGTGTTTGTTGTAAATACTGAAGTGGGCACGTGAAGGTACTGGGCTTGTCCTGGGTTTTTTTTCCGGCACAAACTGACATATTCAGCTATTATTAATATGCCCCTGTAGTCAGTGATTTTTCAGCTCTTTAGAACAGTCTAAATGTCAGAGTGGATAAAAGTAGTGCCATGAAATCACCCTGTTAATGCATGCAGTGGGTGTGGGCGTGTGGGTGGGGAAAGCGCATGTTCTTAGTTAATGTTAATAGCGTCAGTTTTTTGTTCTCAACGCTTTGACATTTACTCGTATTTTCCTGGGATCCTGAGCATTCTACATATGTGTTTGCTCTGCTTTTATGCTTCAGTTACTGTTGAGAATCTGAGCACACAGAGGCAAACCAAGCAAAGTCCTTGCCCTCAGGGAGGTTACAGCTTGGAAAGGAGAGGTGATAGACAAACTTATTGTCACGTAGCAGTAAGTGCTACAATATAAAATTGAGGTAATTCCCTGGCAGTCCAGTGTTTAGGACTCTGGTCTCACTGCTAAGGGCCTGGGTTCAATTCCTGATCTGTGAACTAAGAGCCCAGAAGCCACCTGATGAGGCCAAAAAAAAAAAAAGAAAAACAAAATTGAGAAGGGCAAGGAACCAGGGAGTGGGTTGGGGCACCGTTACCTCTGGAGTGGCGTGGGAAGGAAGTCTTTCCAGTGGAGAACTATGAAGGCATCTTGGTACCCAGGGGAGGAGAACTTTAGGCAGAATGGTACTGGAGTTTAGCTCTACAGAAACACAGGGTGATATTCTGTAGCTGGTGCTCTGTATCTGTGGAGTTTGCCTTTGCAGATCAAAAATATTTGAAAAAAAATTCCGTCAAGTTCCAAAAAGTAAAACTTACATTTTCTACATGCTGACAATTCTTTGTCTATCATATAAATTGTATTCACAACTATTTACATAGTATTTTCATTAGGCCTTATTGTGCTTTTCAGATATTGTGTTTTTATTGCAGATTTGTGGCGACCTTAAGTTAAGCAAGTCTTTAGGTGCCATTTTTCCAATGACATTTGCTCCCTTTTTGACTTGGTCACATTTTGATAGTTCTTTTTAAAGTTCAAACTTTTTCATTGTTAATACATTTATTGGGGCGGTCTGTGATCAGTGATCTTTGATGGGACTACGGCAAAGAGATCACGACTCACTGAAGGCTCAGATGATGGTTAGCATTTTATAGCAGTAAAATATTTCTAAATTAAGGTGTGTACATTGCTTTTTAAAGATATAATGCTATTGCACACTCACTGAATTGGTGGCTCAGATAGTAAAAAGTCTGCCTACAATGCGGATGACCCAGGTTTGATCCCTGGGTTGGGAAGATCCCTGGAGAAGCAAATGGCAACCTGCCCAAGTATTCTTGCCTGGAGAATCTCATGGATGGAGGAGCCTGGTGGGCTACAATCAGTGGGGTCACAAAAAGTCATACACGACTAAGCAACTAACACTTTCACTTCGTATTAAAAACATAGTTGTGTATACTGGGAAATCACAAAATATGAGTGACTTGCTTTATTGCAACATTCGGTTTATTACAGTTATCTGGAATTGAGCCTGCAGCTGCAGTCTTCTAAAATTGAACCTCTGAGCTCTGTCTGCTTGTATTATGTATTGCAAGTCATCTAGAGATGATTTAAAGTAAATAGAAGGATATGTATAGGTTATATGCAAGTATTATGCCATTTTTATGTAAGGGACTTCAGCATCCTTGGATTTTGGTGTCCGTGGCGATCCTTGAACAGTCCCCACTGGATTCTGAGGGACAACTGTATCTTTGGTTTCTGTGCCTTGAGACGAATTGGCTGGAATGTGGCTGTCTGATCAAGTGTGCTTGTCAGAGCTGTTGGGAAGCTGACCTGTTGATTGAATCTTCAGCTGTGCTGGGGGTTGATTGGCCTCTGTCTCAGGCAGAATGAGGGTCACAGAGCTGAGTTTCCAGTGCAGGGTAGAAGTAAGAATGGGATGTTGTCTGTATAAGGTCATGAACCTCAGAAAGGAATGGGACAGTATGTCACAACCCATGTGTGGGGATGGCAGCTCCCAGACAGCAGGAAACAAACCAGAGCAGAAAGCAGTGGAGGGCGGCTACCACCAACCATAGAATTCAGTGGGCACCTAATGCTTTCTTAAAATTATTATCTAAATTTTTTAGTTTGAAAAATTTTGAGCATGTTCAGATAGAGAAATAGAATTAAACTACACATACTTGGTGTTTACCTTCAGTGGCCACTGCCACACAGTCAGTCCCATTTCTCCTGTACTCCTCACCACCCCACCCCAATTATTTTGACAGAAAGTCCAGTATTATATTGTTTTATCATAACTCTTAAAGAACCACAATATCCTTGTCAAAGATGGGCTCAATAAAGGACAGAAATGGTATGGACCTGACAGAAGCAGAAGATACTAAGAAGAGGTGGCAAGAATACACAGAAGAATTGTACAGGGGATTCTGGAAGGGGAACACATGTACACCCATGGCGGATTCATGTCAATGTATAGCAAAAACAATACAATATTGTAAAGTTAAAAAAAAAAGGACTGTACAAAAAAGCTCTTCACGACCCAGTTAATCATGATGGTATGATCACTCACCTAGAGCCAGACATCCTGGAATGTGAAGTCAAGTGGGCCTTAGGGAGCATCACTGTGAACAAAGCTAGTGGAGGTGATGGAATTCCAGTTGAGCTATTTCAAATCCTGAAAGATGATGCTGTGGAAGTGCTGCACTCAATATGTCAGCAAATTTGGAAAACTCAGCAGTGGCCACAGGACTGGAAAAGGTCAGTTTTCATTCCAATCCCAAAGAAAGGGAATGCCAAAGAATGCTCAAACTACCGCACAATTGCACTCGTCTCACACGCTACTAAAGTAATGCTCAAAATTCTCCAATCCAGACTTCAGCAATACGTGAACCATGAACTACCAGATGGTCAAGCTGGTTTTAGAAAAGGCAGAGGAACCAGAGATCAAATTGCCAACATCCGCTGGATCATCGAAAAAGCAAAAGAGTTCCAGAAAAACATCTATTTCTGCTTTCTTGACTATGCTAAAGCCTTTGACTGTGTGGATCACAATAAACTGTGGAAAATTCTGAAAGAGATGGGAATACCAGAACACGTGACCTGCCTTTTGAGAAACCTGTATGCAGGTCAGGAAGCAACAGTTAGAACTGGACATGGAACAACAGACTGGTTCCAAATAGGAAAAGGAGTATGTCAAGGCTGTATATTGTCACCCTGCTTATTTAACTTATATGCAGAGTACCTCATGAGAAACACTGGGCTAGATGAAGCACAAACTGGAGTCAAGATTGCTGGGAAAAATATCAATAATCTCAGATATGCAGATGATACCACCCTTATGGCAGAAAGTGAAGAAGAACTGAAGAGCCTCTTGATGAAAGTGAAAGAGGAGAGTGAAAAAGTTGGCTTAAAGCTCAACATTCAGAAAACTAAGATCATGGCATCCAGTCCCATCACTTCATGGCAAATAGATGGGGACACAGTGGAAACAGTGGCTGACTTTATTTTGGGGGGCTCCAAAAATCACTGCAGATGGTGACCTCAGCCATGAAATTAAAAGACACTTACTCTTTGGAATGAAAGTTATGACCAACCTAGACAGCATATTAAAAAGCAGAGACATTACTTTGCCAACAAAGGTCCGTCTAGTCAAGGCTGTGGTTTTTCCAGTGGTCATGTATGGATGTGAGTGTTGGACTGTGAAGAAAGCTGAGTGCCGAAGAATTGATGCTTTTGAACTGTGGTGTTGGAGAAGACTCTTGAGAGTCCCTTGGACTGCAAGGAGATCCAACCAGTCCATCCTAAAGGAGATCAGTCCTGGGTGTTCATTGGAAGGACTGATGTTGAAGCTGAAACTCCAATACTTTGGCCACCTCATGTGAAGAGTTGACTCATTGGAAAAGACCCTGATGCTGGGAAGGATTGGGGGCAGGAGGAGAAGGGGACGACAGAGGATGAGATGGCTGGATGGCATCCTCAACTAGATGGACATGGGTTTGGGTAAACTCCGGGAGTTGGTGATGGACACGGAGGCCTGGCGTGCTGCGATTCTTTGCGATGGGGTTGCAAAGAGTCGGACACGACTGAGCAACTGAACTGAAGTGCTAAACAGAAGTACACGGTGTGGTTGCCTGGAGAGGCGAGTAGCTCAGCCTGTGCTTGCTGGGAAGGGCTTTATCAAAGAAGTGGTATTTGAACTGGAGTTTGTGGGGTAGAGACTTGGGGTGGGGTTCTTTGTATAGTTTAACAAACTCATACCCACAAACACAGTGACAAGGAGATAAGGAAGTTCTCTCAGGAGCTAAAATGGATGACAGTACTTTCTGAGAACTTTGAAAAACTCTTGTTTTTCTTAAAATTGTTACAAAACAGCAGCACGTTAAAAGTCACATATTAAAAAGGGGGGGGGGCATGGAAAATGACAGCTGTAAAATAGAGGTAGACATACTCTGAAATTGGTTACAAGAGCTTAACAAAATCTTCATGTCACTTAATCTTTAAAAGTGGTTAGTCAGTAGACATGTGAAAAGATGCTCAACATCACTAATTATTAGAGAAATGCAAATGAAAACTACAGTGAAGCATCATCTCATACTGAGCAGAATGGCCATCATCACAATATCTACAAATGAATGTTGGAGAGGGTGTGGAGAAAAAGGAACCATCTTGCACTGTTGGTGAGAATGTAAAATGGTGCAGCCACTATGGAGAGCAATATGATGGTTCCTCAAAAAAATAAGAATAGAGTTACCATATGATCCAGAGATCCTACTCCTGAGCATATATCCGGACAAAACTGATTCAAAAAGATACATGAACCCCTATATTCGTATAGCACTGTTTACAATAGGCAAGACATGGAAGCAACCTAAATGTCCATTGATGGATGAATGGATAAAGAAGATGTGGTATGTTCACACACATACACACACCTATACACTGGAATATTACTCAGCCGTAGAGAAGAACAAAATAATGCCATTTATGGCAACATGGATGGAAACAGAGGGTATCATGCTAAATGAAGTAAGTCAGAAAGAGACAAATACCGTATGATTTCACTTACATGTGAAATCTAAAACAGGACACAAATGAACCTGTCTGTGAAACAGAAACAGACTTACGGACATCAGGCTTGTGGTTGCTGAGGGGAGTGTGGGGGAAGGATAGGCTGGGAGTTTGGGATTAGCAGATGCAAACTATTACATATAGACTACATAAACAACAAGATCCTACTCTATAGCACAGGGAACTATATTCAATATTCTGAGATAAACCATAATAGAAAAGAATATAAAAAAGAATATGTATAACTGAATTACTTTTCTGTTCAGCAGAAATTAACAGTGTAAACCAATTGTACTTCAGTTTTTAAAAAGTGATGAGTATTTCCTGAAGTCCTAAATTAAATGATGGTGGAGCATAATACTTAGATATTTACAATTAAGTCATTAAGATGTTAAAAAATATAATCTGTGTTTTAGAAGGCAAAAACTGGTGCCACATATTTTTTAAAAAGCTTTCCATCTCCTAAATAAATGTTAAAATATGTTTTGGGGCTTTAAGGGATAAAGACATAAGACTGGAAGTTCAGCAATCAGGAATACATGCTTCTCTGTTTTGAGGCACCAGGTGTGTATGGTCACATGACTCATGCATACCTCAGTGGGCTGGATACATATATGGAGTTCCGCAAACACTCTGTGTCAAGTGCCATCAAGACAAAGGCATAGTTCTGAGCTTTGAGTGGTTAGTTTTGCATGGGGGAGATTGCCTGAAGTGTGTATTGTGGAAAGTTATTGGGGAATTCGGGGAAGGCACGTTAGAGACATTGTTTCTGGTCTGAGTTGATATATTGGAGTTAGCTTGGGAAGGAAAGATGGAAACGAAGCCCCAGTTTCTTTTTTTTTTTTTTTTAACATTTACTTGGCTGCACTGGGTCTCAGTTGTGGCATACGGGATCTTTAGTTGCTGCATGTGGGATCTAGTTCCCTGACCAAGGATTGAACCCGGGCGCCCTGCATTGGGAGCACAGAGTATTAGCCGTTGGACCACCAGGGAAATCCTCAGTTTCTTCCTTAAGGGAAAATGGATTGAATGTGGGGAAGAGGGAAGCCGTGTTTGCATATCCTCTCCCCACCAATCGTTCCAGCTCTGTAGCTGTTAAAATGAAGTGTTAGAAAGTGGAGAGAATGCCAGTCTAGGAAGTCAGTGGTTCCCTCCATGCGTGAAAGGCAAATTTCTATGAACGGATGTACCATGTCCTTGAAAAGGCCAATATTGCCCTTTTTCAGGACAGTGTTTCCAAGTGAGCAGTTTTTTTCCTAATCACGTTGCCAACTGCTGAGGTGGAGAGCCAAGTCCACAGGATGCCTGTGTCACTTCCGTCACGTCCCCTGAGGAAAGTCCTGTGTGGCGTTACCCTGCCAGAATTCCGGGCATGCTCTCCAAGGCGGGGCAGGACATGCCGTACTTATCTGCAGTGGGCAGCTGGCCAGGAATTTAGGGACGTTTAAAATAGTGCTGTCATGTTGATGATGTTCTTTTGAAAGCCCTTCATGTTGTATTTACTTCTCCGCGTGAGTCCTGTCTTCCTGCCTTTTTAATTTTTGTCCGTTGCTGAAAATCGGGGAGTTTTCAGTGACGCTGAGTGTCTGGGAGATCTGGTACATCAGGGCAGTTGCATGAGGCCCAGAGGTGCAGGGAAGCTTGGGGGAGGTGGGCGGGTCTGGAGAGAGAAGTGAGAGCTTGCCCAGTGGTGTCCAGACATAGGCGGGCATCTTGTCCCTCAGTTGCATCCTTTTCCCCCTTGAGCTGTCTGTGTGTACACAGACTCTTCAGGCTTTTGAGACCTCTGCCTTCCTTCCTTCCTTTCTGTTTTCTCTTCTCCATGTTTTTCCCCACCGTGGATTTTACTCTTGTGAACACACTGGGCTGGGGAATACTTGCTGGGTGATGGACCCTGAGCTTGTGTCCTGATAAAGAAAGCGCTAGGTTGAGTCCTGAAGGCTTTAGTTAATACTGGGTTGGCCAAAGAGTTACTTTGGGTTTTTCTGTGTGCTCTTACAGACCCAGTGGACTTTTTGTCTAACCCAGCAGTTTAGCTGCTTCCAGGCAGGGCATGATGGGTGTTTCCTCAACTCATTCTGATTTGCTTCACTCCTTTCTTGTCATTCTTACGTCATGTCAAGAATCTTCCGGAAGCATTTGGTTATGTGATTTCTGTATCTTTTGGGGGTTTTGACACTGATTTTTGTTTCAAACTTTCTATGACAATTTTAAAGTTTCAAAAATGCTTCATGGCTTTATTAAAATAATATATGTTGGTTGTGTGTGTGTGTTAGTCACTCAGTCGTGTCTGACTCTCTGTGACCCCATGGACTGCAGCCCATCAGGCTTCTCTGTCCATGGAATTTTCCAGGCAAGAATACTAGAGTGGGTTGTCATTGCCTTCTCCAGGAGATCTTCCTGACCCAGGAATCAAACCTGGGTCTTCCGCCTTGCAGGCAGACTCTTTACTGATTGCGCCACTAGTGAAGCCCATATGTGTTAACACGAACTAAGTATCTTTTACCACTGGGGAGAAATTTCCATGATACTCTGTCTTTAGTACCACCTTGGGTGGTGGTTCTCCAAGCTGGGTCCCTGGACCAGTAGCGGAACTGGGAACTTGCTGGAAATGCAGACCTTTGGGTGCCTCTGCAGACCTACTGAATCAGGAACTCTGGGGTGAGACATGTCAGGCTGTGTTTTAATAACCCCTCCAGGTTGTTGTGCAACATTTCTACATTTGAACCACTGGCCTAGGGTGCTAGTGAAATCTCCACTGGCCTTCTTAGTCTTGGAGTTAGATCTGTCTGAAAGTTTTTGTTGTTGTTGAGTCTCTCAGTTGTGTCCCACTCTTTGTGACCCTGTGAACTGCAGCACGCCAGGCTTCCCTGTCCTTCACTATCTCCTGGAGTTTGCTCAAACTTACGTCCACTGAGTTGGTGGTGCCATCCAACCATCTCATCCTCTGTCACCCCCTTCTTCTCTTGTCTTTGATCTTTCCCAGTATCAGGATCTTTTCCAGTGAGTCGGCTCTTCACATCAGGTGGCCAAAGTAGTGGAGTTTCAGCATCAGCCCTTCCAATGAATATTTAGGACTGATTTCCTTTATGATTAACTGGTTTGATCTCCTTGCTGTCCAAGGGACTGTCCAGAGTCTTCTCCAGCACCACAGTCTGAAAGTTGGAGCTGCTATGAATTGCTTTTTCGTGGCTTTGTGTCTCTCAGGAGATTAAAGTAGTCTCTATGACCCTAAGTTTTAACTTGTCATTTCCTAAGTATTTTGGACTATATCAAGTTTATTTTAATGGAACAGATTTCTGCTGTTAGAAATTTTATGTGCTTATTTATTTGCATCAGGTCTTAGTTGCAGCATGCGAGATCTCCATTGCATTGTGTGGAATCTTTTGTTGAGGCACATGGGCTTAGGAGTTGTGGTGCAGGGGCTTAGTTGCCCCTCGGCATGTAGGATCCAGTGCCCTGAGCAGGGATCTAACTCAAGTCTCCTGTAGTGCAAGGTGGATTCTTAACCACTGGACCACCAGGGAAGTCCCTCTGCTGGTAGGAATTAGTGTTCTTTAATTTGTGTTTAGTAATTGCTTCCAAATTCCTGTAAAGACGTTACATGCCGTTAGAAAAACTGTCTTTCATGTCATCTGTTTATATTTTATACAGTATATCAAATCTAATTTAATTAGTTCTATTACAGATAAATGACACATTTTTATGCCGAATTCCCTTGCCAGGCACAATTCAGGTGGGAAAGAATCCACCTTCAACTTACTTATGAAAACTTTTCTTAGTTTAGTGTAGAAGCTGTCAGTGATCTATATTTATGAAGAGTTTTTCTCCTAGGAACTGACCTTTACAACTTGACAACACTGTTTTTCTGGGAAACCTGCTATAATTCAGCCAGACGCAGATGTCATGGTGGAACTTGTTCTTCAGGAATGCGCCTTTTGAGAGTTGGATATTTTTCTGACCTGGAATCCTGTAGAGCTGGGGTCCCCTCCAGATCTAATGCTGATGATCTGAGGTGGAGCTGATGTAATGATCAAAGTAGAAATGAAGTGCACAATAAATGTAATGTGATTGAAACATTCTGAAACCATCGCTGCAGCTCTCATCTGTGGAAAAGGTGTCTTCCACGAAATGAATCTCTGGTGCCAAAAAGGTTGGGAACTGCTGCTCTCGAGGTTTCAGTCAGGACTCACTCGAATCAGAATTCTACTGTGAATGCAGATATCCTGGGCGGGTGGCCTGGGCTCCTTCCTGACTCTTTCGTGTGAGGCCTGGCCACCTGACTCAGTGTCCTCACTGCTGGTGACTCAGGGTCATCTGTGGCCTTGCAGCCTTGTCATCGTCAGATGCTACTTCCCTTGTGAAACTTGTGGTTCCTGAATTTCAGCTCCTTGGGCTTCTCCTCTGTGTCTGAAGAATCAGCCAGCTCTTGTGATAAACCATTTAGT
This sequence comes from Giraffa tippelskirchi, assembly GCF_054371585.1. Taxonomy (NCBI): domain Eukaryota; kingdom Metazoa; phylum Chordata; class Mammalia; order Artiodactyla; family Giraffidae; genus Giraffa; species Giraffa tippelskirchi. The sequence goes on from NC_137285.1 coordinate 57,483,933, forward strand.
ACTGATGTGAAGGAGTAAAAAGCAGGCATGGACCCTTCCACTTGACCCGCCCCCCTACACACACACACACACACACACACACACACACACACACACACACACACTCACACTCACACTCACACTCACACTCACACTCGCTACACACTCGCTACACACTCGCTACACACACACTCGCTACACACATACACACTCGCTACACACATTCACCCCCTGCAGGACCAGAACGGCTCAGCCTGTAGCCTGTAAGCAGCCTGCTCAGTCAGCTGTCTCATCCACATTAGTGGGAATCAGTTCAGTTGAAGCCACAGTTTCATGAGGGAAAGACTTTCATTCAGGTCCTGTCACGTAGTCCTTCAATAGTATGGCTTTGGCTCCTAAAACAGAGATGAGGGAGAACTTAGGGAAACTTAACTTTAATCCCATCATTCCAAAACAAGAAAGGAAACGGGAACTGGAAGAGGTGGAATGATTTGACTTGGGCTTCCTGGTGGCTCAGACGGTCAAGAAACCGCTTGCAATGCAGGAGACTCAGGTTTGATCCCTGGGTTGGGAAGATCCCCTGGAGAAGGGAATGGCAACCTACTCCAGTGTTCTCGCCTGGAGAATTCTGTGGAATGATTTGACTTCTATCACAAAGTAAGTTGGTGACAGAGATGCAAAGAGAATCTTTATCCTATCTTCTGGTAGTCCAACGACAGTATTCCTTGCCTTTAGCTCCTCATAAGATTTAATACCCCCACCTCCACCTTTGAATATGGGTCAGATGTATGTATTCTTACAGGGGCTGCCCCCCACCAGGCAGCAGTCAGGAAGAAGCATGAATTTGGTTGTTAACTGGCCTGTTTGGACAATAGTAACCTCTCACTAGTTCAGTCAACGGACCTCTTAAGGACCGCTGAAGGAAGAAATATAAATTCTGCTGGTGGTTGGAACGCCACTGAGGCCTTCTGTGTGGGTCAGGGAGGTGCCAGTATTATTACCTAAAGGTCGGGTGCTATCATTTTGAAAGAAAATCCCGGGTACCATAGTGGAGCACTCCTTAAAGAAATGATTCAGCTGTGAGACTCTTGATGGCACAGAAGGAGAAAAAATGCATGGGGAAAACCAGATATTGGTGACTGAGCTGAAAACTGACTGAGAAGAGTTGGACTCTGGAGAAGCTTTAGAAACATCTGTAATATAGTTTGCCTATTGTTGTTTAAAAAATGTATGCATAAAAAGGGAACATGAGGGTCTTCCCTGTGGCTCAGTGGTTAAGACTTCGATGTGGAAGGTGCCGGTTCAATCCCTAGTCAGGGAGCTGAGATCCCGTATGCCTCACGGCCAAAAAACAGAAACATAAAACAGAAGCAACGGTATAACAAAGTGAATAGAGACTTTAAAAATGGGCCACATCAAAAAATTCTTAAAAATGTATGATAAAAATATATCTGACTCCCAAAGATCACTTTCAGTAAATATAAAAGTTCTTAGAGTTGATAGTGAATGATGTTACTAGCAGCATTTTTTTTAATAGTATAGGACTAAAACTAAGACACTCCATATTTTCCTATACTATTAATGAAATTAATTTCATTAGATCATTAGATTTTAGTAGATCATTAGATTTAATGAAACACAGAAGTACCGTGGTGGGGGAGACTGTTAGAGGCCCAGGGGAGAACCCCTGGAAAGTATAGTGGAAGGAATATGGAATTGGAAGCAGTGGCAGACGTGGTCTCCCGTCGCAGGAAGTGGAATCCACCACTGGGCCTCATTGCTGTGAGGTTCCATCGCTGCATTAGCGTGGAGACCACAGTTCCCACATCTGCCCCCAGCCTGTGAATGAGCAGAGCAGAGGTACTAAAGCAGGCTCATTCCCGGGTACTGGAGTCCTCTGGCAGGCAGCCATGGCTCGAGGAGTCCCTGATGGTCTAGTCGAACTTTTTCTAGAACTGCACTACAGTCTAACATGCATCCACCCCACCTTTCTTCCTTCCTTATCTCCTTTCCCTGGGGCCAGACGTTCACGGATATCTGATGACTTCCAGCCTCCCCTGGCTCCTTCCCCCTTTGCTCTCATAGACATTTCTCATAAAAATATCTTGTATTTCTAATCCTGTCTTGGTGTCTGCTTTTTAGAGGACCTAGTCTAACACAGACTATTCTGAAGGAGAGAGAATGTGTCCCTATGTTGCATGAAGGGGGGCCCCTTCCAGGACCTGAGAATGGGTTCTTGTCTAACACTCAGAAGTGAATTATTTGAGACACCCATACTGGCAAAGCAAGAGACGTTATTGGCAAGGGGCGCCCGGGTGGAGAGCAGCAGGGTCAAGGAACCCATGAGGATGGCTCTGCCACGTGACTCACAGTCTTGGGTTTTATAGTGATGGGGTTAGTTTCCGAGTTGTCTCTGGTCAACCATTCTGACTCAGGGTCCTTCCCGGTGCTGCATGCATCACTCAGGCAAGATGGATTCCAAAGAGGAGGCTTCTGGGAGGACATATGGACTGGCGTCTCCTGTATCCTTTTAACTCTTCCCGAACTCTTCCAGTTGGTGGTGGCTTGTTAGTTCCATGTCTCTTACCAGCAACTCCTATCGCAAATGGTCACTATGGTACTTGGCCAGGGTGGGCGGTTTCAGTCAGTGTTTCCCTTAACACATATAGGAAGCTCAACTTGGGGGTTCATGGCGACTTTATCACCAGCAGCAGGAAATTGATCCAGAAATGCTGTTCTTTATATTATGTAATTTTGTGAGAGAATCACGCTTCGTAAAATATGTTTGAATGCCATTATGAGCTGGGCAGAGTTCTCGCACCTGAGGATACAGAGAGAACTTAGGCCCTATTCCAAGATGAGGTGCTTAGCTCTTGCCTACGCAGCAGAGAATGTGTTATCAACGGCCCTGCTGCCCCAGGCCCTTCCTTTTCCCTCTTGGACTCTCAAGGAGCCCAGGCCTCACAGAAGAGGTAGACAGCTCATCTCTCTGTCATTGGTCGAAAGTGTAGGTGTTCTTTTCTGAATAGTTCTCCTTTCTACCTCTGTCTCTCTCTCATATTTTCTAAATTCAGCAATTTATTGTCTCCTTGTTCATGACGTTCCATTTCTAGCTATGCCACTGAGTTATACTATTTACCTCAGAAATTAACATTTTCTTATTTACAGTTAAAAAAAAAATCCCTCTAATTTTCTCAAGATACTTTTACGGCTTTCTGACAAGTTTAACTTTCACTCCTGTGGCATTTTATTCCTTCTCATGATGTTCTGCCCAAGTATTTATTTCGTCTAAAACATAGAAGCCAGGTTTTCATTATCCCTCAGGCACAGAGGGAATGAGACTCAAAGTTAAATACTCACACATCCTTATTAGGTTGTGCTCAGTCGTTAAGTTGTGTCCTACCCTTTGAGACCCCGTGGGCTACAGCCCGCCAGGCTCCCTATCTATGGAATTTTCCAGGCAGGGATACTGGAGTGGGTTGCCATTTCTTCCTCCAGGGAATCTTCCAGACCCAGGGATTGAACACACGTCTCCTGTGTATCCTGTTTTGCAGGCGAATTTTTTACTGCTATGCCACTGGGGTAGCCGCTTATTAGGTAAAACCCAATAGCTTTTGTTAGAAGATTCTTGATTTTTCCTAAGTATAAAAAGCAAACAAAAAACAAACACTAAAAAATCTTTCCTGGTGGGGTCTGTGTGACTTAAATAATCTGAATAAACATGATACTTTTATTTTGATTAATGCCCTTCAAAATTGATGCTTCTCTCCCCCCACCCCCAAGCAGTCCCCACACAAACACTAAGATATTTGTTTTTAGAAAATAGGCATTAAGTGCATCTTAAAATTTTGTCATAAAATGACCCGACTTCTTTTTTTGAGAGCAAAAGTGAAAGTCTCTCAGTCGTGTCCAACTCTTTGCGACCGCATGGACTATGCAGTCCATGGAGTTCTCTAGGCAAGAATACTGGAGTGGGTAGCCTTTCCCTTCTTCAGGGAATCTTCCCAACCCAGGGATTGAACCCAGGTTTCCCCCATTGCAGGCAGATTGTGTACTAACTGAGCTATCAGGGAAGCCCTTTTCGAGGGTGAGGTGGCCAAACATCAGGGCCGCTAACTCAGAGCAGAAGTGGTCAGACCTTGAGCTCAAACCCTCTAGCTTTGTTAGGTTTCAAGCTATTCAGAATTTAAGACTGGAAGTTGAAGAACTTTTATTCTTGAATTGTCTGAATAAAAGCACAAGCATGGTAACTAAAGTCATGCATTTGGAATATATATCAATATTTTACAAATTATGGTTCCTAGGCTTTTAAGTGAAATTGCCATAGTCTGAAAGAATCAGACATTGAAGGAACCATTTCATATTAATTGGCTTCTCATTTTCAGGTACAAACCCTGCAGAATTAATGTGCAGACCCTCTGCACCTGTGTCCCAATTATAGCTTATTTTACAGGTCCATTAAAATGCTCTCTAATTCTTAGCTGGTGAGTTTGAGCTATTACCACTATAAAATTTAATTTCATATTTTTCCATGAATTCTTTTTTCTGACCAGGAGGGATTAACTTAGCTTTATTGTCCTTAGAAATAAAATAACATCCAAGGATTTATTTATTTTGAAGTTAAAATTGCTTCTAGCATGATATCCTCTTCCTCTTTTTACTTAATGGTATTAAGTAGGCAGAGAGCAAGTAATTTCCTTCTGTACAGTTGAGAATACACAGGCAACAAAAGAAAATTGTTTTTCCTGTGGTCTAAAAACAGAACTAGTTAGGTCAGAGCCTAAGTGAAGAAATGTTGGCCTCGTATTTGTCTCTGTGTCAGGACTTTTTTAGCAAAACCAGCTGTGAAACTTCGTCATTTTTTGCCAACATTAGAGCCTTAAAAAAAAAAAAATGGGAGGACTTTAGTGTTCATTTAAATTTTCCCTGTAAGATTTGAGCCTTGATTGATAGGGGGAAGGTATAGTACAGAGAGAGACTGGCTGGAGGGAGAAAGAGGTAGCAAAGGAGCCTGTGGATGGGGAGTAATCTAATTAACTAAAAGTGAATTGGCTTAATCAGGAGAAAAATCTTGTTTCGGAATAAGGAGAAGGATAGCACTGGAAGCAGTTTGACAAGACGGTTTAAGGTTCTGAACTTTAAAAAAATATTAGTCTAGATTCTCACTTTCATGGTCTAGCTTTTCTGAACAGAAAGGAAATTTATTGTTTGTTTATTTGGCTGCATTGGGTCTTAGCTGTGGCACAGGGGGTCTCATCGCGTCGTGAGGGATCTTTTGTTGCTCACTTGGACTCTCGAGTTGTGGCGTTTGGGCTGAGTAGTTGTGGTGTGCAGCCCTTAGTTGCTCCATGACCTGTGGGAATCTTAGTTCCCTGACCAGGGTTTGAACCTACATCCCCTGCATTGCAAGGTGAATTCTTATCCACTGGACCACCAGAAAGGGAGTTTATTAAAGAATAGTAGTAGCTTGCAGTATCTTTTGGGGACCTGGGAATGATGCCAAGGGTTGTACCACGGAGTTGGGCTTGAAGACTATCGCGGTTGCCACCAGGTGTGTAGACAATACAAGCGCACCAGGAAAACCACTGCCCCTGGTGGCTGTTCGTGGAACTGCTGCAACTGGGAAAGGAGTTGCTCCCAGCACCAGAACTTGGTGTTTCAAGTACTATTGCTCAGATGCTCAGTCGTGTGCGACTCTTTGCAACCTCATGGACTGTAGCCCACCAGGCTGCTCTGTCCATGGGATTCCCCAGGCAAGAATACTGGAGTGGGTTGCCATTTCTTCCTTCAGGGGATGTTCCTGACCCAGGGATCGTACTAGTTTCCAAATCAAATTCTTGAGTTGGGGTCGCTGACTAGTGGAACTCTGGACAGGTGCCAGGACCTCAGGCAAGATAGCAGGGAAAGCAAGTGTCTGTCATTTTCAGCTTTTATAGTGGAAGATGGGTTTTGTCCTGTTTGGGAGGAGAATTTCTCAAATATAGGAAGGGGGTTTCAAGTATCCAGTAGCCAAAAAGGACAGATATCCACTACCTATAATGTTTATGCCTGATGGTAATGCAATACCGTTTTCCCATGAAAAGATTAAATGAGAGATTTTTGGATAGCTTGAACTTAGATACTTTTAAGGGACTCTCTAGTCCCTGCATGTATGTGTCTGCCAGATAATCAGATGTGTATTATCATGATTTAGTTGATTAAATGTGTGTCTGTATTTAAAAATTAAACTACCAATGTATACTTTAGGAATATTTCCCATATTTCATGAAGAAGTTATTCCAGCTCTTGATACCTTTGCCATTAATGTAATTATTGTGATACATTCTAAATTTTTCAGCACAGCTTTCCTCTTGGCCATGTCAGTCTGAGTTCTTTGAGATACAGACCTCTTTAAAATGTCCTTCTGATGTTTTCACTGGAAATTTTATCTCAAGCTACAAGTACCGCCTTACAGCACGTTTGGACAGTCTCACTTAAAAAAAATTATTCCTGAGGTATATTTTCATGGCTTTCTGTTTTTAAAAATTTATTGAGGTGTAGGTGATTTACAGTGTTGTGGTCATTTCTGCTTTATAGCAGAGTCATTCAGTTATACATATATGTATATTCATGACTTTCTTAATCACTTAGCTTGTTCTTCTAGAGTGGTTTTTATGAAATTACTGAACATCTCCTGAATGATAAATAAATCTCTTCAATTTCTTAGCTTCCCCTTGTGTTTGTAAGTCAAACCTGTTCGTGATCTCTAAGCAGCTGAAACTAGGGGTGTTCAGGGCTGTTTTAGGCTAAGATTCTTGAAACAATTCTTTGTTCATCAAAACGTTGGAAAGTGCACTCCTTTAGGAGACTAAAAATTCTTATATAGGGCTAAGTCTTTTTTTTCTTGAGGGGACATTTGAGAAACACAGTCCTTATGTTCAGATATATATGAGAGTTCCTTGACACCTTTTCTCAAGGTTCTGTTCAAGGAAAAATAGTATGTCTTTGCCAAAAGGTTTGTCTGCCGCTGTTCTTGACACTGGAGTTGGAAAGTCAAGTTTTTGCTTCAGTCTAATGAAATGGAAGTCTCTGGAAGGTCATGGGAGAAAAATAGTGAAAATTCTCCTTTGCTCTCAGATTATGCATTCCTCTGGGGTCAAGAACACTTGGAATCCAGGCTTAAAATAACGAGGGCCATAGGGAATGGTCATAATTCCTTCTGTTTCATTAGACTCAGTCTGTCCTTGTTAGAGTTGAGTGATTAAGAAGGCAGGGCATAGTGAATCTACTGGCTGATTCATTGTTTGACCTGGACTGAGACTTTAAAAAAAAAAAATTACTAAAGATATCCTGGGTTGCAGTTCTGCCTTTGTTGCCTTTTTACTGAATATGGGTTTCTGGTCGTAAACCCTGTTCTCTTTAGAATGTACATCAGAACTTCGCCTGGAGAAGGGATAGTTAGGGAGTTTGGGATGGATATGTACACACTGCTATATATAAAATAGATAACCAACAAGGACCTACTGTTTAGCACATGAAGCTCTGCTCAGTCTTATGTGGTAGCCCAGATGGGAAGGGAGTTTGGGGGAGAATGGATACATGTATATGTATGGCTGAGTCCCTTTGCTGTTTGTCTGAGGCTATCACAACATTGTTAATTGGCTATACTCCAATAGAAAATAAAAAAGTTAAAAAAAAATGAACTTCACCTTTGGTGTCATACGTGAGGGAAATTTAAAGCAGTGGCAGTGGTTCTTCCCCAGTAGAGCCTGATCTCTTCAGGTCAGCTAGTATTGTCAACAGAGTCTCAGCTCTGGCTTAAACTGCAGAGGCAGATAAAGATACCACCCTATCATTCCGTTTTAAAAATACATATATTTATTTGGCTGTGCTGGGTCTTAGTTGCAACACAGGGGATCTTTAGCCGTGGCATATGAACTGTTAGCTGTGGCATGTAGGATCTACTTCTCTGACCAGAGATTGAACCCTGGCTCCCACCCTGCGTTGGGAGCCCAGACTCTTAGCTCGGACCACCAGGGAAGTCCCATCCTTCCTTTCCTTTTTAGACATTTAAGCTCTCAGATCCAAATGGCTTACAAAAAGGAATTTCAGGCTTAACTAGTGAGAAAAAATTTAATCCTCCACAATGTTACCTAATAATCTGGTTCTTCTACTTTGGATTGTGGAGTTCTGATGGAGTCTGTGGTTTGCCGTCATAACACAACATTGAGATGTAGTGTGCACTTCTGCCTCTTGCAACTCATGCTGAATCCCAGGTGATAGAGATAGGTAGGACCTCAGAGGTCTCCTTGGTGGTAGTGTCTTAGGACACGGGCCGTCTTGCGTCAATGAGTACTTGTTGATGTGGAAGGAACCTGGGTGCCACAGGTTGGGCCCATCGTAGTTGGTATTGAGTTCCTCTTGGGGGTGAACCCAAATCTGCCCTATAGCTTTCCCTCGTTAGCCCTGGTTCTGTCCTCTTCCAGCATATCAAAATGATTTTTCCTTCTCTCATATTGCACCCTTTTAAATATTTGAAAACAGCTTACATCTTGTTCCCTCGAAATGTTCTTTTTCTACTTAATCACATTAAACACTGTTTTTTTTTTAAACCTGTTCTTCTAAACATTTTTGCCTCCTCATCTCAGATTCCTACTATGTGCCCTTTAAAGAATGTCTCTCTCTTTTTTAAAATTATTTTTTTTATTGAAGGATAATTGCTTTACGGAATTTTGTTGTTTTCTGTCAAACCTCAACATGACTCAGCCATAGGTATACATGTATCGCCTCCCTTTTGCACCTCCCTCCCTATCCCGCCTCTCTAGGTTGATACAGAGCCCCTGTTTGAGTTTCCTGAGACATACAGCAAATTCCCATTGGCTGTCTATTTTACGAGAATGTCTCTTAAAATGTGGTGAACCTATTGTTGAGATAGCTTCTGATCTTACAAGACACAATTGAAGGATTATCTTATTTGGATTTGAACAATGTATGTAGCCTACATATGTGTTCATTATCTTCTGGGGCACTTTATGACAACTTCAGTTCATGCTGAACTTTTAGTTCACTCAAACTTTTAGGAGCGACAGCCCCTGTTAAAGTCCACTATTAAATTTGTATGAGCTGCTGTTAAGACACCTTTTACACTTGAGCATTTGGCTTTCAAGATTGCCTGGTTGGTTGCTTATCTTAGGCAAATACTGCGGCACCACTTTCGAGTCCTTTTCAGCTTGAGAGCTTCTTGAGCTATGATTCCTTTATCCAACAACATTCAACCTTCCCTCCCAACTTTGGTGCCCTGCAAATATGACAAATGGATATTTTAAAAAATATATAATCAGATAAGAGTAAGAAGAATACCTTATGCTCAAGATGATTCTCTCAGGCAGGGTTGAGTCAATCGGGGTCCATAGGCCCAACGCAACTTGCCTCTTGTTTTGTAAATGAAATTTTGTCAGATCACAGCTACACTCGTTCATTAGTATACTATATATGGGCGCATTTGTACTGCATGGGGCAGAGTTGAGTAGTTGCATCTAAGGCTGCACAGCTCAAAACCTAGATTATTTACTGCCTGGCCTTCTATAGAAAGAGTTGTCTGACCCCTGCTGTAAGATGAGACCAACTGATTTATTAACATGCTTTATGTTCATGTAGATACATCCTGTTTCTAAGCAAGACTATCTCAAAAGTCTTTCCATGGCTCATTAGCAAGGCTTCTTATGACATTTTTTGTGTGTCTGGTTCAAGTATTTTATGGGAAAAATAAAGTTTTATATACATGGTTATAAAATCACATTCTAAATTTGCTTTCTCTGTTTTTAAATTATCTGATTTATTTTTAATATTTTAGGATTTGAAAACTCTTCTCCATACTATTACTTCAGCTGTTTATTTCAAATTTGGAAATTTCCCCATCAGGAATTGCCTTAGAGTTTTAGGCGTGGTTCCTGGAATTGGTATATGTTTATCTCTAGGGAAGAAGACTCACTTTGGCACTAGAAAACTTCCATAACATTTATTACTCACAAATACTATATAATATTTTTGTGAAATTATAGAAGGAACAGAGAGATTTCATGGAGTCTCTATTTTTAGAAAAAGAAGAAAATTGTCTTTGTTGTTCAACCCACATTGCCTTACTCCGAAGCATTTAGCAGCTACTTTAGGATTTTGTCTTTGAATAGAATTGTTCAGTTCAGAAGTTACATAATCAGGCTTTCTTTCTTTCTGTTTTTTAAGTTAGTTTATTTCTTTTTGGCTTTGCTGGGTCTTTGTTGCTTTCTATGGGCTTTCTCTGGTTGTGGTGAGCAGAGGCTCCCCTTTGCTGTGGTGCGTAGCTTCTCTTCTTGCAGAGCACGGGCTCTTGGCGCCTGGGCGTCAGTAGTTGCATCTTGAAGGCGCTAGAGCACAGGCTTAGTTGCTCCGTGGCAGGTGGAATCTTCCTGGACCAGGGATCAAACCTTTGTCCCTGGCATCGGCAGGTGGATTCTTAACCACTGTCATAATCACCAGGGAAGTCCAGACTTTATTAATGAAGGAAAATGATAGTGGAGTTTAAGTTAAAAAATTTTAATCAAAACACTTTTATCAAAGAATTGGGTTATAGTGATGCCTGTTGTAACTACTATTTCTGTTATTTTGGAAATATGCTTGTTGACCTGCCAACAGTAAGGTGGAAACCCCTTATATTTTTTGTCTATACTAGTGCTAGCCCTTGGAAGTTAGATATTGCATGACATTCTCTCAGCGAAGGATGGATATAAAATTGCTCACGTGGAATCTTTGTGGCATGGTCCTTTTGTGAAGGACAGTGCTTACTCCACAGAGTATGGGGTTTCAGGGCTCTGATTTTAAAGGGTCTTCGTGTAGCTATGTCGTCATTGCCACATTTAGTGTTGACTCAGCATCTCTAGGTCCCATCCTGGTGGCTACTGGAGCCCATCAGACCTCTCCAGCCTCCTCCCCAGATTTCTGATTTCTTCAGGGGCTTTAGTGATACTGAATTGCTGGTGATTGCATGCTTAGAATCACTGGTTTCCCCTCTTTCTTTTACTCTTATCCTTTGACCAGAGAGCTGCCATGCCTGTTTCAGGCTCACTTCTATATTATCCCTTCAGGAAGTCCTGTCTCTCCTAAGCACCTGCTCTGGGGCCTCACCCAGACTGTACACACTGCCTTATATCATCTTACGCTGATGGGCTCTCGGAAATATTCTTACTAGGATGAACCCAACTGCTCACCTTCTTCATGCCTCACTAGAGACAGTTTCACAAGGCCCAGTGGAGGTCCCATAAACTCCTGTTTACTTCTCAGCCAGGAAGCCCTGTCCCCACTGTTTGTAATGATTCCTTCCTTCATGCTCCTCTTTATTCACACTTTTCCCTGCTCCCCAAATCTTGATAACTGACCTTGCCTTGTATTTGGAAAAAATAACCCTCTGGTAGCTATGGGGTCACACAGAGTCGGACACGACTAAAGTGACTTAGCAGCAGCAGCAGCAAATCCCTCAGCTTCTGTTCATGAAATCTACACACCCATTTATTTGAGCTATTGCTTTCTCCTTGCATCCTGTCTCCACCCCCATTAGAGACTTTGGATCATCTTTTCTGGATTCTTTAACAGGGGAACAGAGGTGTGCTTTCATCTTCCTTATTTCTTTGGCTGTGCCAGGTCTTAGTTGTAGCGCATGGGACCTTCGATCTTCGTTGTGACTTGCAGGATCTAGTTCCCTGACCAGGGATCGAACCCAGGCCTTCTGCTTTGGGAGTTCAGCGTCTTAACCTCTGCACCACCAGAGAAGCCCCTGCTCTCATCTTTAAAATGTTGATCGTACTAAGAAAGCAAACAAACATGCCTTTGCTTTGTGTCATGTTCCCTTTCAGCCATCCTCCTCTCTCATTTCTGTCCTTCATGGCCATCCTTGTGAAGAAGGGTTGTTCCCACAGAGGTCCTCGCTCTTTAATTATAAACCAGCTCCAGCCTGGCCTTTTCTCTCTCCTTGCCTTGGATATTGCTAAGACCTTGTTCCTTATTTAATTTCTCTGGGGCTCACACAGTTAAAACCCGGTCTTCATCATCAGTGCCCCAGTAGCTTCTTTCCAGTGTCCGTTGTCATCTCCTCCTCCTGTTTATCCCTTTCTAAGCATCCTAAGTGCCTGGTCTGAGACCTCTTGTCTCAGTCCCTTACCACATCCTCCTTCAGTTCTGTGGCTTCCAATACCACCTACTTGTAAACGACTCTTGCCAGATGTGTATTTTTGATCTAGGTGTCTTTCCTGGGCTTTGGACCAATGTCTCTGGCAGCCTCTTTTACTCGTCTTTGGATTGTCTCTCAGCATCTCTGACGTAACATATCCCTGTAGTGCTTCCTCTCAATTGCCTTTCCTCAAAAGTTTCCTATTTCAATAAATAAATGAATAATATTGTTGTCCATTCACTTGCACATGGCAGAAATCTAAGAGTCATCCTGGAAACCCTTACCTTTTCCACGTTCAGTCCATCACCAGTTACTTTAATTCTGCCTGTAAATATCTCTGAAATCTATCTACTTCTCTCTAGTTTTGTTGTCACTGCCTTCAAGCCATCATCATCTCTTGCCTGTGTTGTTCTGGAAGCTTCCTAACAAGTCTTTCTCCTTCCAGTTTTCCTCACCTCTAAACCCTAATGCTGAGAAGGATTGGGGGCAGGAGGAGAAGGGGACGACAGAGGATGAGATGGCTGGATGGCATCACTGACTCGATGGACATGGGTTTGGGTAAACTCCGGGAGTTGGTGATGGACAGGGAGGCCGGGTGTGCTGCGATTCATGGGGTCGCAAAGAGTCGGACATGACTGAGCGACTGAACTGAACTGAATCTGTCTTTCTCAGAGAGCCAGAAAGAGCCAGAATCTGGTGATTAAGACTTCACCTTCCAATGCCAGTGTTGTGGGTTTGATCACTTGTTGGGGAGCTAAGATCTCACAAGCCTCGTGGCCAAAAAATCTAAACATAAAACAGAAGCAGTATTGTAAAAAATTCAATAAAGACTTTAAAAGTGGTCCATATTAAAAACAAACAAACAAACAAACTTAAATTGGAGTCATCTTTGAAAGTCATTGTAATAATTCTGAGCTTAAAGCCGTTTAGTGAGTTTCTATTACTCCCAAAAGAACCCTTTCCCTGGACCCACAGGCACTGCTTGTTCTGGTCCCCTGCCTTCTCTCATCTCTCTAGTCGCTTGCTTGTTCTCTGTGCTTCAGCCTCACTGGTCTTTTGCTGTTTCCTGTAATCCTCACCTTTGTCCTTTGCCTCTGCTGGCTTCAGGCTGCTGTTCCAACCTTGTTCTTTGCACCACTAATTCTGTCTCATCGTTCAGATCTCAAGCTTAAATGTCACTTCTTTGAGGAAGCCCTCCCAGAACTCATTTCTCCCTATATCTCCTCTAATAGATTTGTCAAGCATAGCCCTCCTTCCCTCTGTTGGAAGGAATTACTGGAATTCCTTCTGCACATTTGCTCATGTGTTCATGTGTCCACTGTCTATCTCCCCAACTAGACAGTAAGTTCCACAAGGGTGGGAGCTGCACTTGGGCTGTGTTGTTCATAGTTATGTCTTTAATACATGGTACTTGGCACTGAGTGCTCAGCACATATGTGTCTCATGAGATAGTTGATTGATATGACAGCTTGGAATGGGGAAGTGCCCATTTGGTACTTGTGTTGCGGTATTGTATGGTAGTTAAGGCTAGGCTAGGCTCACGCTTGCTTGATTTTGCATCCTTGTTCCTCTGTGAACTTGAGCAGTTATGAGCCCCTGTGATCCCAGCATGGAATTCTGGGCTGACTTCTTTCCTGAGTTGACCAACTTCCAAGGATGATGTATCATACCTGGGTTTATGTAGGACCACTAGTAGGCTAGGTCCAGATGGAAAGCCTAGGAGATGGTATTTGTGCTAAGAGCCTTAAATTATTTTGAGATGGGACTTCCCTGGTGGTCCAGTGGCTGAGACTCCATGCTCCCATGCTGGGTCTGGGGTTTGATCCCTGGTCAGGGAACTAGATCCCAACTAAGAGTTCATGTGCTACAACTAAGACCCAGCTCAGCCAAATAACTAAGTGAATGAATGAATGATTTTTGAGATGTTGTGTGTCGGTTGAATCACCTTGAAAATGTATGGCAGAGCCTCTGATCTGCTTTCCCAGGTGGACTCGAGGCATTCCATATTGTTTAGAGTCATCAGGGTTCCTGGCATGACCTGCCCTGACCTTGTCTATTCTTTGGTTTGGTCTTGTTGTGGGTCACGTGGCCTACAACGCGGAGAGGATGAGATTAACCTGTTTTGAAGATGATCCCTTTCCCTTGACTTGTGATTGCTCTTAATTCTGTCTGTTGCCTCAACTCTTCAACACCTAAGTAACAAATTGTCAGGGTGGGAGTGAGTGGAGCCCAGTGGCTCGTCTGGGGAAGAGAGTTCAAGCAAGCTCTGGGCATCTCGAGTGTGGACAGAATCATTTTTTTGAGAATTCTCCAGGGGGCTTCCCTAGTGGCTCAGACAGTAAAGAATCTACCTGCGATGCAGGAGCTCAGGGTTCGATCCCTGGGTCAGGAAGATCCCCTGGAGAAGGGAATGGCAACCCACTCCAGTATTCTTGTCTTTTTTGATTCCATATATAAGTGATGTGTAGATTCTATATTAAAATGACTTTTCACTTCCACCTCACTGGATGAATGGTCTCTGGGAGAAACCCTTACATAATGAAACAATGCAAAAGAGCCTAGGGAGTTAAATGAAGATTGCTTTCCTATTCTAAGTCACTTATATTTTTTATGTAATCTTAAGTTTGGATTTCTGGGGACCTTTATTGTAATAAGAGGGGTGATACATTGTTGTATGGTGTCTTGAGGTTCTACTGAGATTCTATTCTGGACCTTTCTGGAAATAGTGAGAACACTACTCACTAGCATATTGTGCTTAAGTAAATTCTCCTTAGGTAAATATTCCCTTGTACATTTTCAGCATTGTAGATTTTTAAAAATTTTTATTGAAATTTTTAAAATTGAAATATAGTTGATGTACAGTGATATTATGTTACAGGTGTATAGTATGGTAGTTTACAATTTTAAGGTTATATTTCATTTATAGTTATTAAAAAGCACTGGCTGTATTCACCCATATTGTATAATATATCCTTATAGCTTATTTTAAACCTAATAGTTTGTACCTCTTAATCCTCTACCCCTTTGCCTCTCCCCACTGGTAACCACTGGTTTGTTCTTTATATCTGTGAGTCTGCTTCCTTTTTGTTTTATTCACTAGTTTATTGTCTTTTTTGATTCCACATATAAGTGTTGTATAGATTCTGTATTAAAATGACAAGCCCCAAATCAGCCAATATAAGAATGAGTGAGGTTGTGGGTGGCATTTGTGTGTGGTTCCTGTCATGGTGACCTTGCCAGCTCCCCTAATATGTGGATGACTGACTGTCCTGAGCTCCAAGTGACTCTGTTTTGCTGGCACAGCCTAAATCCTTATGAGAAATTTTCAGTGATGAAGGGCAGTCTGAGTACATTTAGACTTGTAGCCACAAACCTAGCCCTCTGTGTAATGTAGTCTGATCTCTAATAAAGGAACGTCATTGACTTTTAAATTTCTGAGCAGAGGGATTGAAAAAAAAAAAACAACAACCCTCAAACAGAAGTGTTCTGTTAATGACTGTGATAGACCCCTTTGTTGTTTGAAGCCAACCCTCTTGCTGTGTCTCTGAAGAAAGGGCTGTGTTGGGGCTGGGTTGCACATTTCCCTGGCACTTTGCCCCGCCACCTCTTCCCTGAAAATATTTATGGAGATCTGGTGTGTTAATAAATTTAGAAGTGATTTAATGGCCGCATTGGCAGCGTGAGATAAAGCTGTTCAGTGTGTTGTTCGTTGTGTTTCTGGGTGGGGTGGAAGAGGGGAACGGAAAGCTCACTTTTTCCCTTTTGGAAACCTAACGCTCTGCTCTTTTGTTATCGCTCTTGTTCTCTAGGCATTAAGTGTCACCGAAACCCTGATTAAACCCTTGGAAAAATTCAGAAAAGAGCAACTCGGAGCTGTCAAGGTCGGTGTCTAATCTGAGCGCACTTGTAAACAGCCAGCGTAGACACCTCTGCTGCTGGAGCACACACTCGCTTCACACCAGGAAGGGGCTGTTGGAGACCAATGTCTGTTGTTTCATGTTTCAAATGTGTTGTATCCTCTTTGGGGGAATCTGAACGGGAAAACAAAAACACCTGGACTGGATGGTAAAACCTCTCGTACTCGGCTTTGGCTACACCTTTTCATATAGAGTTTTGAAAATATCTTTCACCCAGCAGCACATTTACCCTGTGCCAAGCATCTTATCTCTGTCAAGAGGGCACTGATTTCCTGCCTCAGTTGGGTGTCAGAGTGTAGCATCAAACGAGGGTTTGAGATTAGAAGTGCCGCTACACCGGCATGCCATTGAAACTAGAAAGAGAGTACTCGGTTATTCTGATATCCTTCCTTCCGTTTAATACAGATTTCTTGTGCTACTGTTGCGTGCTAGTGTTGTTATGGGTGCTGGGGATTTAAAAGTGAGTGAACCACAGACTCAGCTTTCAGAAGCTCTGAGATGTAGCCAGGATTTCTGGGAGTACTGTCGCAACTTTGCCACTGGGAGCCTGGGATGTATTTAGCAACTTGTAAGGTTTGCGAACTGAGCTTTGAAATTAGTTCAGAGAAATAATATCCACCAGCCTTTTCTGAAGGTTGTGCATGTACTTTAGGGAGGAAAAAGTAGCTTCTATGTGTGGTTGACCATTTTTGGCTTGGCCCAAGGAGAAGGGAATAAATAACATCAGTTTTAAGTAGAAAAGAGAGTTTTTATGTTTGTATTGTTTTTTCCCTCATACCTTGGGGATGTGAGTTTTTTTTTTTCCTTCGTAAACAAACTATTAAAATCCTTTTCTGTAAATAAACATTGTGGTCTTCCTGGCCATAGCTATACAGATGGGCCC
The DNA here is from genome assembly GCF_054371585.1 of Giraffa tippelskirchi. NCBI lineage: Eukaryota > Metazoa > Chordata > Mammalia > Artiodactyla > Giraffidae > Giraffa > Giraffa tippelskirchi. Next base: position 57,500,890 of record NC_137285.1, read on the forward strand.
AGAAAGGGCCAGCATTTTATGGACTTAGTTCTTCAAGTGACCTGTTAACATATTAGACACTTCTTTTCGGCATAGTTTTCAGTGAAGGGCTGTGTGTTGAGTGGAGGTCAGTGGGGATACCCCCCAGTCCTCATCCTAGGATTGTTTGCTGAGCTGCGCAAAGCTGCTGACTTGTAGCAGGACTTTGGGGGTCTGGCTTCACATTTATGACCTTGGGCAAGTAATTGGCTTTAGTTTCTTACTTGTAAAATGACAGACCAGGGATCTGACTGCTCTGCTTTGCAGTTTTATTATTCTGTTTTCTCCAGTCTTCTTGGGCTGTTTTAAAACTTGAATATCTTGGTACTTTCTCTTTGAACATTTCATTGGCAGACACTGAATGTAAATGTTGGGTGGTGGTGGACAGATATTATGGAAATGAAAAATGGATGTGACTTTATTAATAAATGTATTTCCTTTCTATTTATTTGCTGATCAGATTTTTAGAAATTTCTAGCTTCAAATTTTCTATTGATTCCTTCTCCTCTACAGACCTGTCTAGCTTCTCATGCTGTGGTTGTTCAAGGTGTGGTTGACCGTTGAACAACTCAGGTGTGGACTATGTGGGTCTACTTGGATATTTTTCACTACTAAATACTATAGTGCTACAGGGTTTGCAGTTGAGTGAACCCGTGAATGTAGGACCTTGTATATTGAGGACCGACTATAAGCTACCCTGGGAATTTTGGCTGCTCCCACGTTGATGTCCCTGACCTCCGAGTTGTTCAAGGCTCGGTTGTATAATTTGCAAAGCAGTTTGCAAAAATAAATTGCCATATTAAAAGATTTAATTATTTTAATGCTTTTAATCTGTGTTTTGATCTATTTAGTGGCCAAAATCTACCCTGAAGTCCCATTTCTTTCTTTCTTTCTTTCTTTCTTGGGTTCCTGGTTTCAGGTTTATGAAGGGTGTACCCTACACTGTCGTTCAGTACAGTGTGTGTGTTGACTGTCATACCTTGAGGAGGTCCCATCATGTGAGTCACAGGGAGTAGCCTTTTTTTTTTTTTTTTACTGGCAGTTTTGTGTATTATAGTAAAAAAAGAAAGATAACTTTCTAGGTTATATAGTGACATATAAGCATCTGTCTTTTTCATCAGATTGTTAAATCTTTAAGAGAAAAGACTATGCTTATTTATTTTCTGTTTCCGCTTCCCCCCATCTATTTGCCATGAAGTAATGGGGTTGGATGCCATGACTAGTTTTCTGAATGTTGAGTTTTAAGCTAGCTTTTTCACTTGCCTCATTCACCATCATCAAGAGATTCTTTAGTTTCTTTTCACTTTCTGCCATTAAAGTGGTATCATCTGCATATCCGAGGTTGTTGATATTTCTCCCAGCAATCTTGATTCCAGCTTGCGATTCATCCAGCCTGGCATTTCACACAATGTACTCTGCATATAAGTGTAATAAGCAGTGTGACAGTATTACAGTCTTAATGTATTCATTTCCCAATTTTGAATCAGGCCGTTGTTCCATGACTGGTTCTAAAGTTTGCTTCTTAACCTGCAAGGTTTCTCAGAAGGCGAGTAAGGTGGTATGGTATTCCCATCACTTTAAGCATTTTCCTCAGTTTGATCCATAGAGTCAAAGGCTTTCACCTAGTCAGTGAAGCAGAAGTAGGTGTTTTTTTTTGGGGGGGGGGGATTCCCTTGCTTTTCCTATGATCCAGCAGATGTTGGCAATTTGATCTCTGGTTCCTCTGCCTTTTCTAAATCCAGCTGTACATCTGGAAATTCCCAGTTTACGTTCTGTTGAAGCCTAGCTTGAAGGATTTTGAGCATTATCTTGCTAGCATGTGAAATGAACTAAGTCGTGGCATCCGGTCCCATCAATTCATGGCAAATAGATGGGGAAAAAACTGGGAACAGTGGCAGATTTTATTTTCTTGGACTCCAAAATCACTGTAGATGGTGACTGCAGCCCTGAAATTAAAAGATGCTTGCTCCATGGAAGGAAAGCTGTGACAAACCTGGACACCCATATTAAAAAGCAGAGACATCACTTTGCCGACCATAGTCAAAGCTGTGGTTTTTCCAGTAGTCATGTATGGATGTCAGAGTTGGACCCTAAAGAAGTCTGGGTGCTGAAGAATGGATGCTTTTGAATTGTGGTGCTTGAGGAGACTTTTGAGAGTCCCTTGGACAGCAAGGAGCTCAAACCAGTTAATCCTAAAGGAAATCAACCCTGAATATTCATTTGAAGGACTAATGTTGAAGCTCCAATACTTTGGCCACCTGATCCGAAGAGCTGACTCAGTGGAAAAGACCTTAATGCTGGGAAAGAAAGAGGACAAGAGGAGAAGGAGAGGGTGAGATGGTTGGACGGCATTACCGACTCAGTGAACATGAATCTGAGCAAGCTCGGGGAGACAGTGAAGATTAGGGAAGCCTGGCATGCTGCAGTTCATGGCGTTGCAGAGTTGGACACAACTTAGTGACTGAACAACAATGATTCCTTTGTTTTCTGCCAACCTCCACTCGACTGACTTTAAGTTATCTAATAAATAAACCAATTCTACCCTTAATTCTTGGCTTCCCAGGTGGCTCAGTGGTAAAGAATCCTCCCACCAATGCAGGAGATGCAGGAGATGTGGGTTCAATCCCTGGATAGGGAAGATCCTCTGGAGAAGGAAATGGCAGCCCACTCCAGTATTCTTGCCTGTGAAATCCCATGGACAGTGGAGCCTGGCGAGCTATAGTCCATGGGTTTGCAAAAGGTTGGACACGAATGAGTGACTAACACTTTCACTTTCACCCTTTATTCTAGAAGAACCAGGAAGGGGTTTATAACCTGGATATTTGATTTTCTCCATCTGTGCTTCCTAAACACCAATCAAGAACAATCACATGTTCTTGTTCCACTGATTTGTTTACTTACTTGAGATACTTAAAAAATAACTTTATTCTCTTAGCATGAAGATCTTTTAGAAAGTACCATGAAGCAGTTTTCATATGGGGGAGAAAAAACAAAAGTCTTTAAAAGCTGACCACAACAGAAGTTTTTGGATCTCCTTGTCAAAATGTTCATCTTCTTTTCCCTATCTGGAAAGTTTCTACCCTTTGACTTTATATGGAAGCTCTTTCAGTTCCCTTTACTCTATCATCAGTTTCCAGAATCCCAATGACATGGGAACTTGTGGTTTTAATGTAATCGAAACTGCCAGGTGGCTTTTATAAATAGGATTTTTTTAGGAGTCACTGGATCTTTCTTTTCTGCTGTTTTCTCTTCTGTTTGGATATATTCTCCATCAGTCGTGTCTGTTTGGTTTGAGCTTCAACTTCCATCCTGTAGGTTCTGACACTTTTTCTCATGTGCTTGCCGGGTTCTTACCACTATGTAAAGAGACCCAATTCCCACTGCAGGATGCAGGTGGTCCTGTGCTGTGTCCCAGCAGTTCGGAGTTTTCCTGTTGGCTTCCTCAGCTTTATGTCCTCTGAAACTCTTCTCCCTTCCCTAGAAGCTTGCCACTTATTCCCAAGCGTCTGCATACACTTGTCGATAACCATTGCTCATTAACTGTCGGTTTATCCACAGGAAACTAATACAGGCACCAGACAGCATCAGAGCCAAGTGCGTTGTGTACAAACTCCAAGAAGTACTAGCACTTGCTAAGGGTTACAGTGGGACAGTATCAGTTGGGAGAACTTAAAGTTGCTTTTTTTCTGTAAGTGGCAGGATGCAAGTATCAAATGGATACAGCAAAATCCTATGGATAATTTATAGAGCCTATTCAAATTCTGGGGCTTCCTGGTGGCTCAGTTGGTAAAGTATCTGCTTGCTAATGCAGGAGACCCGTGTTTGATCCCTGGGTCGGGAAGATCCCCTGGAGAAGGAAATGGCGACCCATTCCAGTATTCTTGCCTGGAGAATCCCATGGACAGATGAGCCTGGTGGGCTACAGTCCATGGGGTCACAAAGAGACAGACTCGACTGAAATGACTTAGCACGCAAAATGCCCTGTTTTATTCAGTAGAATAAAAAGATTAACCGCAAGAGTTAAAAAATGTTTATATCGTAAATTAAAACTTAGCAGCCCAGCCATTACCATACTCTCACCTCTTTACAAGGCTGTGTTTTGTGAATAAATGTTGAATAGAAATTGACTTCCTGAGATTCTGTAAATGACTGCAAAATACAGGTAAAAAAGCAAATCTGAATAATTTCTCAATAATGTTTGATAGAGCAGAAAAAGTGTGACTTAATCACATTTCTTTCATTTTAGTATCACAATAATAAAACCACTTATCAGGCCTATTATATGGCACAGTATGAGATATATGGTAAGTATATCTGGGATATACATTAAATTCCCTACTTACGAACCTTTAGATTGGAAACTTTCAAAGATGTGAACGTGCGTTCCGTCAACATGAGGCATGAGTGAGCTTGCAGCTTGCCCTCCATCTGCTATTGCTGACGACCCTTCAGCTCTACCATCTCCCACCTCCTCTCCCTCCTCTGGTCAGTAACACTTCTTGCCTGTTCACTCCATGCCAGCCCCTGTATACCAGCCAGGGTCCTGTACTACTGTGCTTTTCAAGATACTGTACTGTAAGATTAAAAATGTTTTCTTTATTTCTGTGTTTGTTTTCTATATATTCTTTGTGTGGAAAGTATTATAAACCTATTACAGTACAGTACTGTTTAGCTGATTGTGTTAGTTGGGTATCTAGGCTAACTTTGTTGGACTTAGGGACAAACTGGACTTATGAGCATTTTCTTAGATAACAGCTCATTTGTTTGTAGGGGACTTAATGTACAACTGTGAATTAAAATACTGTCCAGTCTTCAAGAAATTGGCGAGTCTGTGGGGAAGATGTTAAAAAAACATACCAATAAACATGCACTGTGAAAAGTGCCCTAGGGCTTCCCTGGTGGCTCAGTGGTGGGGAGTCTGCCTGCCAGTGTAGGAGACGTGGGTTTTGATTCCTGATCCGGAAGGATCCATGTGCCATGGAGCAATCAAGCCCACAGGCCACAACTATTGAGCCTGTGCCCTCGAGCCGGGAGCCAGAACTGCCGAAGCCTGAATGCTCTAGAGCCTGCACTCCACAACAAGAGAAGTCACCACAGCGGGAAGCCGGTGCGCCGCAGCTGCAGAGTAGCCAGCTCTCGACAACTAGAGAAAACCCGTGCAGCAGTGAACACCCAGAACAGCCAAATATAAATAAATAAGTTGCTGCTGCTGCTGCTAAGTCGCTTCAGTTGTGTCCGACTCTGTGCGACCCCATAGACAGCAGCCCACCAGGTTCCCCCGTCCCTGGGATTCTCTAGGCAAGAATATTGGAGTGGTTGCCATTTCCTTCTCCAGTGCATGAAAGGGAAAAGTGAAAGTGAAGTTGCTCAGTAGTGTCTGACTCTTCGCGACCCCATGGGCTGCAGCCTACCAGGCTCCTCCGTCCATGGGGTTTCCCAGGCAAGAGTACTGGAGTGGGGTGCCATTGCCTTCTCCGATATAAGTATTAGTGAATAAAATGAAAAAAAAGTGCGCTAACAAGAGAAAGCATCAGTGCTCTATATGGGCGGCCTGTCATCTCAGTTTTGGACCTGATTATCCCTCATTTTGAATTGTATTTCTGCCCCTTAAGTAGCTCTGTGATTTGGGGCAAATTACTTAAGGCCTCTAAGCCTCAGTTTCTTGACCTTTAAAATGGGACCCATCACACCTGTCCCCAAAGGTTATCACAAGGCTTTGGTGCATTTGATAACATATTTCTGGGGTCTAGTGCAGGGCCTGGCATATACACTGTTGCAGTTCTTTTATGATCCCCTTTGTGACTTGCTCTGTATCGGCTTGCTAACAATAACTGCTTAGGTTTTACTCCAGTCTTTGCCTGCCAGGTTCAAGCACTGGTCAGACAGTGCTCAGGTGATGGATTGGTGACTTGGGAGCAAGTGCTGAGGAGCCAGCAGGGGCAGTTTTTCGGCGTCGGTGCCTCTACAGCCATAGGCCTCCACCTTCCTTTGTTCTCTGACCAGTGTCCCCTGGGCATCTACCAGGTGTGGGGATAAAGGCTGACTTCTCAACGCTTTGGAGAGGCTGAAAGAGCTTAAAGGCAGGAGAGGGTGTGGGTTGGATAGGGCAAATGGACTGTCAAGGAGAAGAGGTGACATTGGTGCAGGAGATGAGGGAACGGGCTGTTTCCCCACTGGAGAAGTCAAGGAGTGCTTCATGGAAGAGGTGGCATTTCACCTGGGTTGTGAGGTGTTGGTGGACCAGCAGAGAAGAGCAGGGATTTCAAAACGCTGGTTGCCCTGGATATGCAGGAAGAAGTGCTCCTGCCAAGTGTGTTACATGTGCTATGAGTTTTATTTCTTGCAAGTGTGGGCATTGCAGTTGTGCTAAAAGTCACTTCAGTCGTGTCTGACTCTTTGCGATCCCGTGGACTGTATCCTGCCAGGTTCCTCTGTTGATGGGATTTTCTAGACAAGACTACTGGAGTGGGTAGTCATTCCCTTGTCCAGGGGATCTTCTCAACCCAGGGATTGAACCCAGCTCTCCTGCTCTGCAGGTGGATTCTTTACCATCTGAACCACCAAGGGAGCCCTCGTGTGTGCATTATCCCCACCTTTTAATTTAAATAAAAAGAGAGTTGGAATCTCTAAGAACATATTTAAGCTCTTGTCTGGACTAGTCGGGCCTTACGATTTGCTGTTCATAGTCTGAAAATAAAAGTCTTTTCATTTCCTCAAACTAGAAAATTTGTAAAATACCAAAAATATGTAAAAAGGAAAGTTACCTTGTAATTTAAAAATTTCCCCTTCTTCTAAGACGAAACAAAATATTCTAGTAAATGTGGATAGTTTACAAGTGTTTTCAAACTTTTGTGAATTTTCTGTATTCTTTACTAATTTTTCTGTGGAAGTGTAATGTATGCTTTGAGCAAAAAATTACTTCATAAAGAATATTTTATGTGTCAGGAATGTTGACTCCCCTTCTTCCATATTAATTGTATCTTTTCCCTGCCAATTGTTGGCCTTTTGCCTTATTTATTGTATAGTTTTGCTATCTAGAAGTTCTTATGGCTTCTTCCGTTTCTCTTTTCCTCGCAAATTCCTTCTCTGTTCTGAGATCTGATGAAAATGCTCTTTTTTGGCTTCATTTTTTACTTGTGACTCTTCAGTCCATCTGGAATTAATTTTGATTTGAGACTTTCTCTTTTTATTTCCAACTACTTAACCAGTTATACCACACCATTGGTTGAATAATAGTTTTTTATTCCATGATTTGTTATAACACCTGTAAATATATATACTATATATATATGTTTTTGGCTTCCCTGGTGGCTCAAGTGGTAAAGAATCTGCCTGCAACGTGAGAGACCCAGATTTGATCCCTGGGTCGGGAAGATCCCCTGGAGAAGGGCACGGCAACCCAGTCCAGTATTCTTGCCTGGAGAATCCCATGAATAGAGAATCCTGGTGGGCTACAGTCCATGGGGTCACAAAGAGTAAGACACGACTGAGCAATTAATGCTTTGACTTTTTTTTCATATATAGGTTTATTTCTAATATATTAAAAAAACCTGAGTATTTTAGTTTTGTTTCTTAGATTTAAAAATTGCTCCTCCATTTACATAGTGTACATCTTATTTGACTGGTTATGCTGTTTTAAGTAACAGCTGTTCTTCACTTTTTTTTTTGCATGTGTGATTTTATAACATTACAAATTGACTTCCCATGAGCCATCTTTAACTTGTAAACATTTTTTCTGGCTTACTCATGTTTGTTTGGCTTACTGAAGTTGAATGATTCTATGAAGACCTATAAGACCTTCTAGAAGTAACACCCGAAAAAGATATCCTTTTCATCATAGGGGACTGGAATGCAAAAGTAGGAAGTTAAGAGATACCTGGAGTAACAGGCAAATCTGGCCTTGGAGTACAGAATGAAGCAGGGCAAAGACTAACAGAGTTTTGCCAAGAGAATGCACTGGTTGTAGCAAACACCTTCTTCCAACAACAAAAGAGAAGACTCTTCACATGGACATAACCAGATGGTCAATACCAAAATCAGGTTGATTATATTCTTTGCAGCCAAAGATGAAGAAGCTCTATGCAGTCAGGAAAAACAAGACTGGGAGCTGACAGTGGCTCAGATCATGAACTCCTTATTGCCAAATTCAGACTTAAATTGAAGGAAGTAGGGAAAACCACTAGACCATTCAGATATGACCTAAATCAACCCCCTTAAGATTGTACAGTGAAAGTGACAAATAGATTCATGGGATTAGATCTGCTAGACAGAGTACCTGAAGAACTATGGACAGAGGTTCATGATGTTGTACAGGAGGCAGTGATCAGGACCATCCTCAAGAAAAATGCAAAAAGGCAAAATGGTTGTCTGAGGAGGCCTTACAAATAGCTGGGAGAGATAAGAAAGCCTTCCTTAGCGATCAGTGCAAAGAAATAGAGGAAAACAATAGAATGGGAAAGACTAGAGATCTCTTCAAGAAAACTAGAGATACCAAGGGAAATTTTCATGTAAAGATGGGCACAATAAAGGACAGAAATGGTATGGACCTAAGAGAAGCAGAAGATATTAAGAAGAGGTGGCAAGAATACACAGAAGAACTATACAAAAAAGATCTTCATGACCCAGATAACCACATGGTGTGATCACTGGACTAGAGCCAGACATCCTGGAGTGCAAAGTCAAGTGGGCCTTAGGAAGAATCACTACGAACAAAGCTAGTGGAGGTGATGGAATTCCAGTTGAACTATTTAAAATCCTAAAAGATGATTCTGTGAAAATGCTGCATTCAATATGCTAGCAAATTGGGAAAACTCAGCAGCGGCCACAGGACTGGAAAAGGTTGGTTTTCGTTCCAATCCCAAAGAAAGGAAATGCCAAAGAATGTTCAAACTACCGCACAATTGCACTCATCTCACATGCTAGCAAAGTAATGCTCAAAATTCTTCAAGCCAGGCTTCAATAGTACGTGAACTGTGAGCTTCCAGATGTTCAAGCTGGATTTAGAAAAGGCAGAGGAACCAGAGATCAAATTGCCAACATCGGTTGGATCATCAAAAAAGCAAGAGAATTACAGAAAAATATCTACTTCTGCTTTTTGATTATGCCAAAGTCTTTGACTATGTAGATCACAGAAACTGTGAAAAATTCTTAAGGAGATGGGACTACTAGACCACCTTACCTGCCTCCTGAGAAATCTTTATGCAGGTCAAGAAGCAACAGTTAGAACTGAAAAATTCTTAAGGAGATGGGACTACTAGACCACCTTACCTGCCTCCTGAGAAATCTTTATGCAGGTCAAGAAGCAACAGTTAGAACTGTACATGGAACATCAGACTGGTTCCAATCAGAAAAGGAGTACATCAAGGCTGTATATTGTCACCCTGCTTATTTAACTTATGTGCAGAGTACATCATGAGAAACGCTGGGCTGGATTAAGCAAGAGTTGGAATCAAGATTGCTGGGAGAAATATCAATAACCTCAAATATACAGATGACATCACCCTTATGGCAGAAAGTGAAGAGGAACTGAAGACCCTCTTGATGAAAGTGAAAGAGGAGAGTGAAAAAGCTGGCTTAAAACTCAACATTAAAAAAACTAAGATCATGGCATCCCGTCCCATCACTTCATGGCAAGTAGATGGGGAAACAGTGGAAACAGTGACAGACTTTATTTTTTGAGGCTCCAAAATCGCTGCAGATGATGACTGCAGCCATGAAATTAAAAGATGCTTGCTCATTGGAAGAAAAGCTATGAGCAATCTAGACAGCATATTAAAAAGCAGAGATGTTACTTTGCTGACAAGGGCCTGTCTAGTCAAAGCTGTGTTTTTTCCAGTAGTCATGTATGGACGTGAGAGCTGGACCATAAAGAAAGCTAAGCGCCAAAGAATTGATGCTTTTGATTTGTGGTGTTGGAGAAGACTCGTGAGAGTTCCTTGTGCTGCAAGGAGATCCAACCAGTCAATCCTAAAGGAGTCCTTGAATATTCATTGGAAGGACTGATACTGAAACTCCAATACTTTGGCCACCTGATGCAAAGAGCTGACTCATTGGAAAAGACCCTGATGCTGGGAAAGATCGAAGGCAAGAGGAGAAGAGGATGGCAGAGGATGAGCTGGTTGTATGGCATCACTGACTTGATGGACATGAATTTGAACAATCTCCGGGAGTTGTTGAAGGACTGGGAAGCTTGGCGTGCTGCAGTCCATGGGGTCTCAAAGAGTTGGACAGGACTGAGCAGCTTAACTGACTCATGTTAAACCTAAAACATAAGGTTTTTTTGTTGTCATCATTTAAAAATCATTGAGTCTTTCAGCTGTTCCAGAAAAATCAGTGGAGCGGCCTAAATAGTGGGCTTATAGGTCCACATGGCAAAAGCCTGCTGGGGCTCTGTAATGGCTGCCTGCCTCTCTCTCTGATATAGATGTGGGCTGGCTGGTTAGCCCTTGCCTCCACTTTTCCTTACTGAGTTTACTTCCAGCTTGACCCAGACTCACTTGAGTAATGCTGTTTCCTAAAACAGTTTTCATTGTAGTAATTTGATCCTTGAATAGAGCCTTTTGTCTCATATTACTCTATTTTATTTTTTTATTGGAATATGATTGCTTTAAAGTGTGTTGTTTGTTTCTGCTGTACAACATCATGAGTCAGCTATATGTATACATATATCCCCTTTCTGGTGACCCTCCCTCCCCACTTATGCCTTCCCACCTCTCTAGGTCATCACAGAGCACCAGGCTGGGCCCCCTGTGTTACACAGCAGCTTCCCACAAACTGTCTGTTTTGCATATGGTGGTGTATTTATTTCAGTGCTGCTCTGTTAATTTGTCCCACCCTCTGCTTCCTTATCTATCTCCACAAGTCTTTTCTCTATGTCTGCACTTCTGTTCCTGCCCTGCAAACGGGTTCATTGATATTTATTTTTCTAGATTCCGTATATATGTGTTAATATGCAATATTTGTTTTTCTGACTTACTTCACTCTATCACTTCAACTGACTCAATTTTGTTCCCTTTTATGGCTAATTTATTTTATATTTGTGTGTGTGTGTATATGTGTATATATACATGTATGTATATATATGTATAAATCCATATGTGTATGTGTATCCTGTATTGCAATGTTGAAAAGACTCCATTCTTTATTGAATGCTACTTGAACACAGCCCCTTTTAAAATTCATAATTAAGTGCCCAAAGTCACGAGTACAAAGAAACAGAATATTCTATAGAGACACTGAGAAAAAAAATGCAAGGAGAGACAATTATCTGAATCTTAAGATTCAAAAACGAAACACAGCAGCATTTGTATAGTATCATACCAAATATGAACAAATGTATTTTCACTCAAATTGGTGGGCGTGATGTTGTTTCTTGGCTAGATGCTTTCTTCGCAGTGGCTTGATGGCACCGTTTTCTTTCATTCCAGACTTAACCCACGTCCTCATTTACATGCCCCACTATTTCCGCGTGTGCTGGGTGTTTTGACTGCTGACTGTAGCATCGTTGCTTCCTTTGTCCCCTTCTGTGATTCAGATGAAACCAAAGGGGTAAACACGTTTTCAGTATTCTCTGAATACTAATCTGCAAAGATAGGAAGCATTTTTAACCACATGATGTTGTGTTGCCACGTACTTGTGGTAAATGCAGCTGTGTTACCTCCATTCCTGTCTGGTTTTAAACCTGAGAAACCGATGCTCAGAGAAGGCTGTGACCCCGGGGGCAGAGCCACAGGGTCATAGTGGCCGCTGGAACCTGCGTCTTCTGACACCTAATCCAGTGCACACTGTGCAGAATGAACTTGTAAAAATAGTGGAGATTTTAAAGTAGTGGCCATATGTTCCATTTAGTTTATTTTCTGTTAGTCATTTAAATCATTCAGGAAGTGCATCATAATAAAAAACAGAAAAGAGAGAGTAACCATGTAATATTAATGCCTTAAGCGTAAAAAAAAAAATAGTTGTAAATTAAACCTAGGGCATAGAGAAAAAAAATGCTTCCATTTCAGTGAAAGTTGGACCGTTCTCATGTATAGGTGAACTGTAGGATGACAGAATTTTAGGATTGGTTCTAAGAATGATCCAGGACAAAACTGAATTCCTGATCTATTTTTTTTTTAATATTTAGGTTTTATGACAGTATTTTTTTTGGCCACACCACACAATGGCATGTGGGGGCCATGTGGGGTGTTAGTTCCCAGACCGGGGATGGAAGCCACCCACCCACCCCCTGCTGTGGAAGCATGGAGTCTTAACCACTGGGCCGCCAAGGAAGTCCCCTGCTCTTTTAAATAGAAAAACTAAGGTTTTATATGGTTAAGTGTTTTGTTTTTGCCCTTGGAGATGTGCGGCTAGTTGGTAATGAAACTTGGAGTAGAAATGGGAAGAAGCATCAGTTCTGAGTCTTGCGTCTTCGTCAGCGTGGGGATTGATTTAGTCTTTAGGTGAGCCGGCAGAGCTTCGTTCCCAGGGTCTCACACGGTTTGTAGTCCCGTGGAGAAAAAAAAATGATAAATGCAGAGAAATACAATTTTTGTGCTTTATTTACCCCTTTTGCTTAATAGGAAGATCATGCCAGAAAAAGCTGGGACAGTTCATTAGTTTTGACTTTATAAAATAGAAGCTGGAAAATAGGGAAGGGAACGTTCGTTTCTAGGAGGCCTGGGAGAGTTGGGGAGAGTTCGAAGTGAATAAAAACATTTTGACAGCAGGAGAACATCACGTGAGCTCATTGGTGCTCAGAAATGTTGGCAGGCAGTTTTGGGGGAGGTTGTCTCCGCTGTACTAAAAAAATTGGTTCCTTGTTTTCTCTAAAAGCTACTCTAGCAAAAGGAAAACAAATACTATTTCTTGGCAATGCCTGAGAAATGTTTGTAATGTTAACCAAAGGATCTCAGTAGAAGTATGTCAGTATTATTTTAGGCCCTGTGGATCTATTGATAAATATTCTAGACAGTGTTATAGAAATCACTGCTGAAATTTGGGTAAGTAGTTGACATTTCTGGTCAGAGGATTTTATTGTTACATTTATACTAGACAATTAGGGAAGATTTTTTTCCCAAGATGTGTGTTTTTTTTTTCCCTCCTCCTAACGGTGATTATAAATAATTTTTAAATGTAGATCAAAACTTACTCAGTTTTACGTGAATTCCATTTCTATGCCAGAATCTGTAGCAAGTTTGCTTTTTTAAGCTTTATGGTCTTATTATGTTTTCATCCTAAATTTTTTTTTTTTAAATGGACAAGTGAATGGCATTAATTCCAAACACTGATAGGTATGAGGGGTTGAAAATAACAGGCTAGGAAAAAAGTTCATTAAAGGAAAAAGTGAAAAGGTAAGTGATTCTTCAATCTTAATGCTGTCTTGATGATTAATAAACAGTGGCTTGGCTGCAGATAGATTTTCCAGATAACTTTTTCACACTTCATGGTACTTTCTTTTATTTTTGGATATTTTTCATATTTTGATCTCCCTAGTCAATTACTGTATATGCCTCCTCCCCCACCCCCATTTAATCATACTTGTTTATGTTTTTCTTATCTGCAGGAAGAAAAAAAGAAGTTTGACAAAGAGACTGAAAGGAACTATAGCCTAATTGATAAACATTTGAATTTATCAGCAAAAAAGAAAGACTCACATTTACAAGAGGTATTGTTTTTATTTTTCTTTTAACTTGTTTGTAAAATTTAATAATCAGTGCATGTCTTTTTTTAATGAGCTTTTATTTTGAAAATGTTTCATCTAGGTTTATTAGAGATAGAAAAAATGACTAGATATCGCCTAGTCATTTGATATGAATTTAAATAACTCTTTTGGAATAAGACAAAATAAGACTTCATAGAGTGATTAATGCAGTGTGGGTTCAGAGTATTAGAAGTTTTGGTTCTGAGTATATTTTCCCAGGAACAACCATTTTAACTAGCATCACTGAGAAAAGATATGTTATTTTCAGGAATAGATTATTAATTAACTTTCAAGATGTGTTGAAAAAGTGAATTGAATAAGCTCCTATACCATTTGGCTTCTATGTGAAGGCAGCATTAATCTTACCTAACGCTGAAGATTGAGGAGTTTTTCAGCTTCTTTGGAAAGAGAGCATCTGTTTTACTTGTGTTAATAGACTTGCTTCTTTTGGAGGGAGCCGTATGTAAGGAGAAAGGAATTTATATCTTCCCTCTCGTTTTCTCTTTCTATTACTTTTCTAAATTCCCTGCCACTTGTTTTTCCTCACTCACACCCTTGAATGGAAACTCAGTTGTTTACAATTTGGAACATATGCTTTCCTTAAACATAATGCTATTTTCAGTTGTAAAGATCTCGATTCATCCCACTGAAGTGTGACTTCTTCCCCGTGCATTTGTTTATTTTTAAACACATAAGGGATCCAGGCATAATGTACCACTATAATATACACTTAGTGAAGTATCATCAAAATGACAATGTTGTAGAGTAAATCTGGGTTGTGTTTAAATGTTACAGATTTAGTTGCAAACTCTGTGTGTATGTGTGTGGTTATTTTGACATTTACCGCATGTCACATCTTCTTTTGTCTCTCTGATGTGCTTGGCTGATGTTTACATGGTGTTCGATAGTCTGTAAAAGAGAAAGGCCCTTTTGTGCCATCTAATCCTGACTCCAATCCTATTTGAAGGCAGGGCTCCATTCTCCCCTTTTCCATATTGTGAAGAAGGCCATGCAGTTGTTACATCTGCTCCCTCACCTCCTACCCTCTGTCAGTTTTGAAGTGACAGCTGTTGCTCGTAGAGGCTCTCTTTACGCCAGCAGTTTTCCACTTCCTGTTCTACTTGATCTGTGTTTCCAGGTATCCTGATGGGATTTCCATGCTCCAAGTCAATTTCTCACTCTCTAATTAGATATCATTCTACTTGTTGCTAGGGCAAAATCTGTAGCGTCATCCTTGGCCTTTTCACTCTCAGCCCATCTAGACCCTCAGCCTAGGTCTTCTTCAACTTCAGGATATTCTCAGAATGTGGCCAGTTCTCCTAGCCTGCAACTCTGTCACCCTGGCCCAAGTGGGGGGCATTTCTCACATAGATGACTGCAGAAGCCTCCCTGCTTTTTACTCAGGTCTCCCTACAGTTTATTTTCTTTTTCAAGGTATTTTGCATTCATTTATGCATGTATGCATGCAGCTTTCCCTGTGGCTCAGACTGTGAAGAATCTGCCTGCAGTGCAGGAGACCCGGGTTGGATGCCTGGGTCTTGAAGATCCCCTGCAGAAGGGAATGGCTCCCCAGTCCAGTATTCTTGCCTGGAACTCCCATGGACAGAGGAGCCTGGGTGGGCTACAGTCCTTGGGTCTCAAGGAGTCAGACATGACTGAGCAACTAACACTTTCACTCTTTTTTTCATGCATACATGCATGCATGTCACTCTGTCATGATGACACAGGGGTCGAACCCATGTCTCCTGCATTGGGAACATGGACTCTTAACCACTAGACTGCCAGGGAAGTCCTCGTACAGTTTCTGTATGGCAGCAGAGTCAGCCTTTGTGTTGCTCTTCTCCAAATGCTCCTAGAAGCTCCCTTCAGAGGCCCCCAGTCCCCTCCGCCTTCTCTCACCCCCACATGGCTGCCTCGTTCTGGCTTGGCTCCATGGCTGAGGGCCTCAGTGTTCCTCCTTCTGCCAGATCTGCATGACTCACTCCTGCAAATAGTCTTCCAGATAGTCTCCTCTCAGACTTAACCCCGAATGGAGATGTTTTATCTTATTCAGGGTGCCTTCCTTACTCTGCCTTTTTTTTTTTTCATATTCTTAAAACCATTTGACTCATCACATATTCAGATGTGGGCTTTCCAGGTGGTTCAGTGGTAAAGAATCCACCTGTAAATGCAGGAGGCACAAGAGACTCAGGTTCAATCCCTGGCTCAGGAAGATCCCCTGGAGTAGGACACTTCCTACCCCAGCTCCAGTATCCTTGCCTAGAAAATTCCATGGACAGAGGAGCCTGGTGGGCTACAGTCCATGGGGTCGCAAAGGGCTGGACACGACCGAGCACACACCATGTACGGTGTACATTCGGTTGTTTCGTGGCTTCTTTCCATACGATGTCGGCTCCTTGCAGGCAGCAGCATAGTTCTCTTAGCGCTCTGTCCACAGTGCCTAGAATAAGACCTGTCAGGGAGCAGGCACTGCTAAATATTTATTGAATGAACACGTGTAAAGATTATGAGCTAGACCTTCAACAATTTCATCATTGCCAAAGATAATTAAACAGTAGATTGGAAATTTGAAGAGACCCTCAAGATGAATCATTTTCGTTTTCACTTGAATTATATATTCTTGGGTCTTCTCGGGTGGTCCATGGTTAAAAGACTCTATGCTGTCAACGCAGGGGGCATGAGTTCAATCCCTGGTTGGGCATCTAAGGTACCACATGCCGAGTGGCATGACCAAAAGGTTAAAAAAAACTACATTTTCTTTGCTGTCTTGATCTGTGTGCTCCTTACAAATATACAGAACCCCACTTGACCGAGCTTTCTGTTGCAAGAGTGAATGCCTTAAGGATGGGGATGCTCCTTAAAGGAAAGAAGGTTAGATGGGGCTTTAGCCACTTCTGGCAGTGGCTAATGCATTGCTGATCTTCAGTAAATTGAGTTGAGGTGCTTGAGAGATTCGGAGAAGGCAATGGCACCCCACTCCAGTACTCTTGCCTGGAAAATCCCATGGACGGAGGAGCCTGGTAGGCTGCAGTCCATGGGGTCGTGAAGAGTTGGACACGACTGAGCGACTTCACTTTCACTTTTTCCTTTCATGCATTGGAGAAGGAAATGGCAACCAACTCCAGTGTTCTTGCCTGGAGAATGCCAGGGACGGCAGAGCCTGGTGGGCTGCCGTCTATGGGGTCGCACAGAGTCGGACACGATTGAAGTGACTTAGCAGCAGCAGCAGCTTGAGAGATTAATAAAGGTTGCTGAGAGTGGTACTGAACAAAGGCGTGTGTCCTTGTTATCAGCCATTCTTTCCTCTGGTTTCCGATGAAAATCACAGGAGAAAATTGTGGCAGACAGCAGGCTGGCAATCTTGGTAATTGTATTAGGACCTTTACCTTTCACTCTGTATTGAACGGACACATTAGCTTCTGCCTGCATCACACCGCCAAATTCTCAATATTAATATTTGTACTAGAACAGTAATTGGATATTTGAGAAAATTCTATGACTCTTGATATTTGAAGTATATTTTTGTTTTCCTTATGGAAGCTAAAAATTAGCACTTGCCATCTGCCTCTACAGATTAAATTCGCTAGTCAACCTCTGAGGAACTGCTCCCAGACTCTATTCCACGTTGTGCCCCTGATAAAACTTGACTCACAACACTCACGTTGTGCATTTTTTTTTCAGTTGACGCTGAGCAGTCAAATAATTATGTTTTCGTAAGTAGAACCAGAGAAATAGATCCCTTGAAGATCTTTGTGTGAGTGATCTATTCCTGTTATGCATATTTACAGCAGGCATGGTCAGAAGTGAAATTGATAATCAATTTGAAGCTATATGTTTAAAAAAATGACTTTTGCTTGGTATAGTAAAAAGTATAGTCCAGTTGTGTGTTTTTCAATGTCACCAAGCAATGAACTCAGTTCTGGCACTACCTGGAAATAGCATCAGATCCTGCAGGTTCAGGGCTCAGTCCTACAAGATTGCCCTACTAATGACTGGCAGATGCAAACTATTATATATAGAATGGATAAACAACAAGGCCCTATTCAGTATCCAGTAATAAACCATAATGGAAAAGCATTTATACGTATAGCCAAATCACTTTGTTGTACAGCAGAAGCTAACACATTGTAAATCAACTGTACTTCAATTGAAAAAAAAAAAAAGACTGCCCCACTTCTAACATCAAGTCCTGGTGTGCTTCTGATTAAATGACTACAAAGAAAAGGTTCCTGTGACCCCCTTCCCTGGGTTTGATTGATTTGCTAGGATAGCTCACAGAACTAGGACGCATTTCCTTAAGTTTACCAGCTTGTTCTAAAAGGTCATCTAGAGGCTTCAGATGAGCAGCCGAGATGGAGAGGTGCACAGGACTGGGTCCGAAGGGTCCCAAGTGCAGAAACCGCTGACCCTGTGGAACTGGACTGTGTCACTCTTCAGGCAAGTGGATGCATTTACTCTTGACCTGAAATAAATAGTCTGCCAGATATTTCTCCAGTAAAGATGGGTTTATTCAGGATCAGAAGAGAGTTGCTGTTTGGGGCCTTGCAACCATGGTGAGCCTAGGGCAAGTTCCCACATGACCCATGAAGGAGAACCCCTTGATTGTGAGGGAAAGGGAGTTGAGAGGCTATAGTAAGCAGAGTCCATGGCTTTTCTTGGGCTGAGTCCTGGCCAGGCGAGAAGAGTCATCTTCCTTCTTTCTCTTGGGCTCTGTTGTCCTCAGAAGCCATGAGCACTCCCACTCTGGTGTCCCAGCTCTGTTTAATTGAGTTTTCTGTTAACTAATTTTTTACATTACCAACCGGGAGGCTTATGAACCGTTGTTCAAGAGTTGTTACAGAGCTTAATCTGTAGTGCTTCCCCCTTCCTGAAGGCCAGTGGCTGGGGCCAAGGTTCTAACCTTCTAATCAGTGCAGCCTTGGGGCCCTACCCCAAGTCACCTTATTAGCACAAACAGGAGTGTTCTCAGTAGGGGCTCCTTACAAATGACAGCAGACACTTCCCTCAGTCAGGAAATTCCAAGGGTTTTAGGAGATTTGTGCCCGGAACCTGTGACAAAGACCAAATACATTTCTTCTTATACCGCTTATATAGTGATTGCCTTTTAGACTGAGTCAAGCTAAAGGACTGTGCTGCTGGATATAATTTGGATGTCTGTGGTGGTGGTGTAAATGATGGGTTATCTACAATCCCAGGGATTCTGGTGATAAGATCTCTCCGTGCCTGGCACAGCAGTTCTGAACACTCAGAACATTAGGAGGCTGTGAATAGAAGCTGAGAGCAATGCAGGAGCACAACCAGAAGAGAGAATCCACTCAAAAAAAAAAAAGAAAACGACCTTGGTAAATCTGATCCAGGTGAAATTTTCTTGAAAGGCATTTCCCATTAACAATAACATAAAAGCTGCTGCTGCTGCTGCTAAGTCGCTGTGCGACCCCATAGACAGCAGCCCACCGGGCTCCCCTGTCCCTGGGATTCTCCAGGCAAGAATACTGGAGTGGGTTGCCATTTCCTTCTCCAGTGCGTGAAAGGGAAAAGTGAAAGTGAAGTCGCTCAGTCGTGTCTGACTCTTCGCGACCCCATGGACTGCAGCCTACCAGGCTCCTCTGTCCATGGGATTTTCCAGGCAAGAGTACTGGAGTGGGGTGCCATTGCCTTCTCCGATAACATAAAAGAGTCATCCTTAAATTCCCCGTAGCTCCATTTTAGTAAATACTCAACACACTTGCATTGTTTTTCCTGGGAGTTGTGCCTATTAACTGCTGGTGGCTGAGCTCAGTGGCTGAGCTCAATCTCGGGTCATTAGAGGCATAAAAAGTCATGATTTCTATGAGTATTAGGTAGAAAATCTGGCTCAATAAGAAACATTTTGACTTAGTCATGTTGACTAAACAAGTAGTCACAGTCTGAAAGTAGAGTTCTTTTTGCGGTGGGAGTTATGAGGATTTCCAGCAAGGAGAGAGCATCTCAAAGTGACCCTGAGAGACTGCGCCGAGGAGGCGGAGACAGGAGTCAGGATATATCGAAGTTTGCAGCAAGGTGGTGGTGGCGGGAAGCAGTCTGTTAATTAAGGAAAGCCAGATATCTCAAGGAATTTAGCGTTCTTATATGGATGTTGTTGTTCAGTTGCTAAGTCGTGTCCGACTCGTGCCACTCCATCGAATGCAGCAAGCCAGGCTTCCCTGTCCTCCACCATCTCCCAGAGCTTGTTCAAACTCTTGTCCATTGAATTGGTGATGCTATCTAACTGTCTCGTCCTCTGTCGCCCCCTTCTCCTCCCACCTTCGATCTTTCCCAGCATCAGGGTCTTTTCTAATGAATCGGCTCTTCACATCAGGTGGCCAAAGTATTGGAGTTTCAGCTTCAGCATCAGTCCTTCCAATGAATATTCAGGGTTGATTTCCTTTAGGACTGACTGGTTTGATCTCCTTGCAGCCCAAGGGACTCTCAAGAGCCTTCTCCAACACCACAGTTCACATGGATCACAGGCTTGTCTTCTATGTATGGGAAGATGCAAGTGTCTGCACTCACTGCATTCATTCCCTTCATGTACATCTCAGCTATCTGGGCCCAAATCCTGCTTCTTGATTGTTCATATCCTTAGTGTTTACCGTGTGTGTGTGTATTAGTCACTCAGTTGGGTCCAACTCTTTGCGATCCCATGAACTATAGCCCGCCAGGCTCCTCTATCTGTGGAATTCTCCAGGCAAGAATACTGGAGTGGGATGCCATTCCCTTCTCCAGGGAATGTTTACCATAAGAGGTGGAGAATGTGATGGATGGCTGCCTCCTATGCTTTCTTGGCATCCCCCCCAGGCTCCTTAGCACACTTACCTGATGGCTGGTGCATAGCTGGTATTGGTTTCCTGGGCTCAGAAATTTACATTTGAAAGGCTGGTGTTTACACATACAGCAGAAAATATTTCATTTCACAGTAAGAAGCATTTATTATATTTAAACATTAATTAAAAAATGGAATGGTGCCAAAAAATTATTACCTGTTACCTTTTTTTCCCAAAACTTAAAATTTTGTTGTGGTAAAGTATAGCAGGTGAAGTGAAAGTCGTTCAGTTGTGTCTGACTCTTTGTGACCCCATGGAGTATACAGTCCATGGAATACTCCAGGCCAGAGAGTCCCTTGGACTGCAAGGAGATCTAACCAGTTCATCCTAAGGGAGATCAGTCCTAGGTCTTCACTGGAAGGACTGATATTGAAGCTGAAACTCCAATACTTTGGCCACCTGATGCGAAGAGCTGACTCGTTTGAAAAGACCCTGAGGCTGGGAAAGATTGAAGGCAGGAGGAGAAGGGGACGACAGAGGAGGAGATGATTGGATGGCATCACCAACTCCATGGACATGAGTTTGGGTAAACTCCGGGAGTTGGTGATGGACAGGGAGGCCTGGCATGCTACAGTCCATGGGATCGCAAAGACTTGGACACGACTGAGCAACTAGGCTGAACTGAACTGAGAGGGTAGCCTTTCCCTTGTCCAGGGGATCTTCCCAACCCAGGGACCAAACCTGGGTCTCCTGCATTGCAGGCGGATTCTTTACCAGCTGAGCCACAAGAGAAGCAAGATATGATTTTAACTATGTTCAAGTATATAGTTTGTTCAGTGTCATTAAATACAGTCCCATTGTTGTGCAGCCACCCCCACGTTCCAACTCCTAAAGGCTTAGATACTGAAACTGTACTACCCATTAAACTGGAACTCCCCAGCCCTCTTCCCTCCAGCTCCTAACCATCATTCTACTTCCTGTCTCTATGAATTTCACTCTTCCAGGTACCTCATGGAAGAGGAATCATATAGCACCTGTCCTTTTGTGGTTGGCTCATTTCATTTAGCATTGTTGACTAAAATAAATGTACAGTGTTGTGAGTTGAGAGTTGCGAGGAAGTTTTATTTGGGGCAAAATGAGGACTATAGCCCGGGAGACAGCATTTCAGATAGCTCTAAGAAACTGCTCCAAAATGGTGGAGGGAAGGTCAGTATATATGTGATTTTGTTGAAGGGGGAGTGCATGCATTGAAGCATGTATTTTTTTGTGGAAGGTTTCTGGTAGTTTTGTGAGGATGACTGCTAGTCATGAGGAGCAGACATCTCCATGAAGGATTTTAGTGCTTTTCTAGATATGAAGAGATACAAGAATTGGGGTCATAAAATCAGCTCCTGAAAATATGTAGCTATCTGAAAACCTGTCCTGCCAGTTTTCCCCAGAGCACAGAGTGCTTCATTTCTGCTCTCTACCCTGAACTCCTTTTCAGGGAGTTTAGAAGGTCAGCAGCTATAGCAGCTCATGATTTAATCCTGTAGAGGAACATGGCAAGTGCCAATATGTAGTAGACATCTTAATGTCCTCAGGCTTCATCCATGTTGAGACCGGTGCCAGAATTCCCTTCTAGTCTGAGGCTGAATAATATTCCATTATCTGTGTAGACCAGATTTTGATTATCCCTTCATCTGTTGGTGGGCACTTTGGTTATTTCTACCGTTTAGCTGCTGTCAGTGTGAATGAACAAGTGATCTGTTTGAGTCCCTGCTTGCAGTTCTTGTGAGTGTATAACCCGAAATGGAATTGTTAAGATCATATGATCATTCTATTTTTATTTTATTTTTTTTTAGAGAACTGCCATACTGTTTTCCATAGCAGCTGAATCATTTTGCATTCATATCAGCAGTGTTCCAATTTCTCTACATCTTCACCAGTACTTTTTGTTTTCTGTTTTCTTCTGGGGATAGGTTTGTTTTTGTTATTTCCTGTTTTCTGTTTGTTTTGTTTTTGATAAGTGTGAGGTGAGTGCGTACACCACAGTGTAAACTGTGGTTTTGATTTGTATTTCCCTCATGGTGAGTGATGCTGAGCGTCTTTCCATGTGTTTAGATATGGCCTCTTTGGAGAAATGTCCAGGTAAAAACTACATGATGCCTTATAAGAACCGTCCTGAGGGCCAGAGTTTTCTCCACTGTTCCTCTGTGGAGCCATCTCCTCTCCCAGTGCCTTTCTAGTTCGACAAGAGAACCTGGAACCTTTTTTTAGAATAGTCTCCTGGCCATCTGGTGCCTGTTCCCTTCCAAGGGATGGGGCATGTTGAGGGCTTAGGAGCGTGACTACCTGCAGATGGGCGTCAAGCCCAGCCTTGCCTGGGAGCCAAGTCCTTGCAGTGGGGCTGTTGCCACTTCTTCACCTGCTGTTTTCACTCAGGAGTGCTGTGGCGACTGAAATTTGTTCAGTCCTCCTTCCCAGGCCACTTCATTCTTAGGCGATTTGTTAATGGAAACACTATTCGTGTAGTTCAGATTCTGTGTGTATGGTTCCATCTTGAGTGTCAGTTGTGGTTGGGGTAGGTTTCTCGTGAAGAGCAAGACTGCGTGATGTTTGGTCCTTAGGGGTCAACCTCATCACAGGGATGACAGGGGTTGGCAAACTACTTCTGCAGACAGTCAGATACTAAGTATTTTACAGTTTTGAAGACCACGAGGTCCCTCTTGCATCAACTCAGTTCAGCCGTCGTAGTAGGGAAGTCTACATAGAAGATCCGTGACGGAGTGGTCACGGCTGTGTCCAGCATAACCTCATTTAGGAGAACAGGCGGCTGGCCATATAGACCTCGGATAAAAAGTTTCACGTCACACCATCTCTAATCTGATCGCTTCTTTTGTTTTAACACAGGCAGATGTCCAAGTGGAACAGAACCGGCAACACTTTTATGAACTGTCTCTTGAGTATGTGTGTAAGCTTCAGGAAATCCAAGAAAGGAAGAAGTTTGAGTTTGTGGAACCCGTAAGTATAAACAGCAAGTTTCTCTGTGAGTCGAATGTTCATGATAGAGAATAGAAATCAGTTTCTTTCAAGATCTAATTTATGGTTGCTACAGGCTGTGATGCATAAACATGAAACAAGATGTTGTAAATTGTACACAGGGCACCCAGGTCACTGTGGAGTCAAAATACCACCACTAAGTAGTGGTTCTCGGCCTTATTTGCACAGCAATGTGGAATGAGTATTATCCCTTTTGCTCCATGGCCTCAAGAACGCTGCAGTCAGGTGCAACTTCTCCCATCCTAGTTGTAACTCCACCCTTAACAAGAATTCCCATGAAATTATTGGAATGTGAGTGAGTGTGGGGGTGTTTATGGGATAATCTTTATTCTACTTAAGTTTGTTTCTAAAGCAAGTGCATCCATCCAAACCTTGGTACTTTTCGACAATCACTGGTAACAAGTTATTTCTAATACAATTCACAATACTTATCCAATAGCTCAGTTGGTAAAGAATCCGCTTGCAATGCAGAAGACCCTGGTTCAATTCCTGGGTCAAGAAGAGCCCCTGGAGAAGGGATAGGCTACCCACTCAGTATTCTTGGGCTTCCCATGTGGCTCAGCTGGTAAAGAATCCGCCTGCAATTCGGGAAACGTGGGTTTGATCCCTGGGTTGGGAAGATCCGATCCCCTGGAGAAGGGAAAGGCTATCCACTCCAGTATTCTGGCCTGGAGAATTCCATGGACTGTATAGTCCATGGGGTCGCAAAGAATCAGACACGACTGAGTGACTTTCACTTTCATGCAACCTAAATTAAGAACCAGTATGCAGAACATTTGAAACTACTTTGTGAGTTACTCTGACATTCTTTACACTTATTTTAGAAACACGTGATTTTCATTGGTGCTTATGTAGGTGTACTCTGAGAACTTCACTTATTTTTATGTTAATATATCTATGAATATATATATATCTTCTGAATCAAAACAAAGGATATTTCATACTGTGGGTTTTAGCAAAAAAAAAAAAAACAACAACCAAAAAACAGATATACATTGAGATCCATGATTCTCAATAGTCACTTTAATTTTAAAATAGGCTATTTTGCATGTGATAAAAAAAAAAAGCTTTACTGAGGTATAATTCATATGCCATACAGTTTACCTATTGTATGTATAATGTTGAGAAACAAACTGAAAAATCAAGTAATTATTAATGAAAAATTAGCATTGGTGGGGTAATGGAATTACCCTAAGTTAAACAGAGAAAACCTCCTTCAAGCTTTCTTTTTATGAGAAATCATAATAATGGCCTACTTTTTTTTTTTTTTTTTGTAAACATTTACAGTGCTCTGTCCTTGTTTAGGTCATTGTTCTAAGTACTTTTCTGTGATCATGCATGGATTCCACACAGTACTCTATTAAGGAGATATTTTAATTATGCCGTTTAGCAAATGTAGACGTTGAAGTAGAGACGTGTCAGTGGTTCGCCCCAGTGGGGAATTGACGTCTGTTGGCCGCTTGATGTCAGAGTCCCAAATTCCTCAGCACTACACCATGTGACATTCTGAAAACAGTGGATTCTGGGATTTCCTAACTCTCAACCTCAGATCATTCTTACTGTAGATTTGCTCACGCATGGAGCAGAGGCGGCTGCTCTCTGATCAGGAGGGTCAGGGAGTTTGTAGGAAGCTCGGGGTTTGATTACTGCCCTGCCTTTTCCTTCTGCCTCAGTCACGGAGCATCTTTGTCAACAACAGAGAGGGTGCCCCATGCTGGGGTGCCCTTTGAAAGAGCTTTTAACTCCGATCTGTATTTCACTTTCCTTATAGGTTCTATCTGCCTGTAGTGATGAGGTTTTATTTTAAATGAATATAGGGATTCTCTTGACTAAAAAGGACAAATGGAGGCTTCCCTGGTGGCTCAGTGCTCAAGAATCCACCTGCCAATGCAGGAGACATGGGTTCTATCCCTGATCTGGGAAGATCCTACATGCCACGGAGCAATGAAGCCCGTGGGCCACAACTACGGAGCCTGCGCTCCAGAGCCCGGGGACCGCGGCTACGGAGCCTGCCCTCCAGAGCCCGGGGACCGTGGCTACGGAGCCCACGTGCTGCCAGTACTGAAGCCTGTGCAGTCTAGAGCCTGTGCCCTGTGACGAGAGAAGCCCGAGTGGTCCACACTCATCACAACCAGAGAAAGCCCACGCAGCAAGAAAGAACCCAGTATGGCCAGAAATAAAGATTTTTTTTTTTTTTTTAAAGAAAAAGGACAAATGGGTGATGTAGAATTCCATTTCTTCTCTACAGCATACTATAACAGCTATCTAATGGCTCTGCTATTTAGGGAAAAATCGCAGCCCCTTCATTCTTTTTTAAATAGGAAGCAATTAATGAATAAAATGCAGTTAGATGTAGTTGAATTCTGGTGACTTCCTTTGAATTATTTTACATTAACAGAATCATAATGAGATGTGGGGGAACATGTGGCTGTTTTATTTTTTTCCCCTGAGGGTTTTTTTTTGTGTGTGTGTGCGTGTATGTGCGCTCTAATGTTGCCTTTTCTCCTTTGTTTTAGATGCTGTCGTTTTTTCAGGGAATGTTTACTTTCTATCATCAGGGCCATGAACTTGCCAAAGACTTCAATCACTACAAAATGGAACTACAGATCAACATTCAGAATGTAAGGAAATGAAAGCTCTCTCTTTAAAAAAAAAAAAAAAAAAAACGTTTGCGAGGTAGTTTTGATTTCTTTGGTGTTTGAAAAGCCTTAAGAGCACGCTGATGTGTTTGTACTAAGAAACTGAGGCCACGCTGCCACCTTCTGGTCAGTTCTCAGTATCACAGCTGCTCTGCAGCTAATGGAGGCTCAGGACACTGCCATCTGGCGGCTGCTTTTTTTAAAGACGAATTCATTTTCTATAATTTAGTTTTCTTATTTTCCCAAAAGTCACGAAGTACGTTGTTATAATAAAATTTCACATAATTTGCTTAACCCCCCCCAATTTTCTTGAGATATAATTGACACACAGCACTGTATAAGCGGTACAGCTTAACAACTTCATAATTGCAAGATTATTTCCACTTGAGTTAACATCAGTCACCTCCTGTAGTTAAATTTTTTTTTCCCTTGTGACGATAGCATTGAATGCCTACTCTCTTAGCAACTTTGAAACATGCCATATGGTGATGTGACCTAGTCGTTCTACGCTTTGTAAGAGGGTTCTAAGGATAACTTTTGTTGTGTAATTCTAAGTTTGATCTGTATGAAAGACAAAACAGCCCTCCAGTTTCGATTTAAGGCATTTCAATTGTAATCTAAGTTTCTTCTGTTCCCTGTATGACTTATTTGACTTTTATTCCCACATAGGCTCACAGTTCCGGTGGAATCTCTTTCATGTGTTTTGTGCATATTCACTAATATATTGGTGTTCATAGTTGGCTGTTGGTCCTTTATTGTTTTCCTGGAAGGAGGTATACTTTCTGTTAGGTCTTGAATAGAAATTTTTAAAGAACCTAATCTGTTAAACGGGTTTCCCAGGTGGCATCAGTGGTAAGGAACCTGCCTGCCAGTGCAGGAGACTTAAGAGACTTGGACTTGATCCCTGGGTCAGGAACATCCCCTGGAGGAGGGCAGGGCAACCCACTCCAGTATTCTTGCCTGGAGAATCCCATGGACGGAGGAGTCCAGTGGGCTACAGGTCACAGGGCTGCAAAGAGTTGGACACGATTGAAGCGACTTAGCAGAGCACAGCATAATCTTTCAAACAGTATAATATATGATTTTGATCAGAAGGTGGTAAATGTTTTTCATTTCAAAACTTTAGTTGATTTTGAAAGTTGGAAGTCTCCTCCTTGAAAAGCTATTCAAGTTATGCTTAGTATAATTTCAAACATTGTTGAGAATATAGTGAGTGAGTTTTGGGACAAACTCCTAGCTCATCCTGAAAGGCATACCAGGAGAAAGATGGGAATCTCTGTACTGTTTGCTATCTGACCTTCAACTTCTTATAGTCTTAGAAATTGAGAATGAGGGGTTTTTGTGTAGATCTTGTTTCTAAGTTATTTTGGTGTAGTTCCCTACAGTTGGGAATACAGATAATGAAACCTCTCATGTTTTGTAATTCATGTGTCAGTTTGATTTTAAGATTGTACATTCTGCTGGGTCATATGAATAAGAGTCGATTCCTCCCTTCACCACCACCCCCACCCCAATATCAGCGACATAACGTAACGCAGTTTAAGAATATGTCACAGTGTCTGTGTGTGGGTTAGTCCCAACCTCAAAGCTGTCTCTGTCGGTAGAACATTTAGTCTAATGATGCTGTGATGTATCAGAAGACTTCTGCAGACAGTGGAACGCAGTGTTGTAAAAAGCATGTTCCATAGTTAGTTTAGAAGATGAGGTTATTATCTTGATTTTTTTGTTTTGTTTTTTCTCCACTACCTGACTGTGTAACTTGTGTCTGTAGCTTACCTGTCAAGGGGAGGGCTGGTCTGGATGGGAACCTTCAGGCAGAACTAACCCATAATTTGTGTAAAATGAGGAGGCAGGACCCCTTATTCAAGAATGAAGAATTTCAAGGCAGTCACAGCAGAGCGTTGAATCAAGCACACAGCCATCTGCGTGTGGGCCTGGGTGACAGCTCAGGCTACCTGCCTGTGGAACCGCTGGCTCTCGGGGTCTCCTGGGGGCTCCGGAGGAACCGTCCCTGCATTGCTCACGTATGTGGACAGTCATTTGTCACATACCCCGGGGTCAGGGGACTACAGTTACCTTGTTGCTGTGTAGGCGCTAAGCAACGTCTGACTCTTGCGACCCCATGGACTACCTTAGATACACCAGAAGAGTTTGAGAGAGAGTCAGGATTTCACTGGGAATGAGCAATACTCAGACGTGAACTAACGGTAAGCAAAACTTGAAGACAGGCTACCGGTTGAAATGGTTCACCTGGCTTATAGCCTTAGTCTATGTAGAACTTAACGCACATGCTTGGTAACCTTAATTTCCCACAAAGCAACGGGCAGAGAATAAGTCGCTGAGAAGAAGTCTTTTCCTGTGTCCTCGGAGCTTCAGGATCGTCCTCAGTGAGTTGCCCGAGCGCTCCGCCTTTCCTGTGAGTCCTCCTCTGCCTTCTGTTCTGGCTCTTTCTGAGGCCGCCCTGCCGTCCGCCTCACCTTCGGCGTGGAGACACCCGACCCCAGGAGCCGCTGTGCTCTGCACTCGTGCTCCTAGCTCATTCTTTTCCCTTCAGCAATACCAGCGCCCTGGAAACACGCGCCGCTCACTGCGCCTCACCTGCTGTACCTCAGTGAGGTACTGTGTTCTTAGCCATTTGTCCCATCCCCTGATGATGTCAGCCGATAGTATATTGAAGGGACAGCGTTGGCTGCTGAAGACCACATGGTACAAAAATCCCAGCTGGGCGAGGGAAGAAGAGGGTGGGACAGCTCGAGAGAGTGGCATTGACTGTACACATCACCACGTGGGAAATAGGTAGCTGGTGGGCAGCTCTTACATAACAGGAGAGCCCAGCCTGGTGCTCTGTGACCTGGAGGGCTGGGATGGGGGCCCAGGGCAGGGAGGCTGCAGAGGGCGGGGATTTGTACATGGTTATGATGGGTTCGCCTTGTACGACAGAAACCAACGCAACATCGTAAAGCAGTTATCCTCCAATTAAAAGATAATCCCAGCTGTGTGTTACTCTTTCTGTTTGTTTTTTTTAAGAATCTATTTTTTCTTTTTTCTTTCTTTCTTTATTTTTATTTTAATTGGAGGCTAATTACTTTACAGTATTGTGGTGGTTTTTGCCATACATTCACATGAATCAGCCATGGGTGTACATGTGTTCCCCATCCTGACCCTCCCTCCCAAGAATCTTTTTTTGGTGTTCTGTGTCTTCACTGCTGCACATACTTTCTCTACTTGCCGTACGTGGCCTTCCCATTGCAGTGGTTTCTCTCGTTGTGGGTCTCGGGCCCTGGAACACAGGCTCAGGAGTTTTGGTGCACAGGCTTAGTTGCCCCATGACAGGTGGGATCTTTGTGGACCAGGACTTGAACCCATATCCCCTGCACTGGTAGGCGGATTCCTATCCACTGTACCACCAGGGAAGTCCCTGTTTGGTTTTAATTGACGTATGAGCTGTGCTCACTCAGTCAAGCCTGACTCTTTGCGACCCCATAAACTGTAGCCTGCCAGGCTCCTCTGTCCCTGGAATTCCCCGGACAAGAATACTGGAGTGGGCTGCCACGCCCTCCTCAGGGGATCTTTCTGACCCAGGGATCGAACCCACATCTCTTGCATCTCCTGCATTGGCAGATGGGTGCTTTACCACTAGTGTCACCTGGGAAGCCCTTTATGCATAGTGATGTGTGTCTATGAGTCCAAAATTCCTAATTTATCCTTCCCCACTTCCTTTTTGGTAAACATAAGTTTCTTTTCTATGTTTGTGAGTCAGTTTTATAAATAAGTTCATTTGTATTATTTTTCAAGCTTCCACATTTAAGTAATATGATGACAGTTGTCTTTCTCTGACTTACTTCTTTGTGATACTTTTTATACTGTATTTATGTATGGAAGGAAATATACCCAGGTATTGACACCAAATCTTAGAGTTAACTGTCTCTGTTCTATAATGTTAGAGATAATTTTGATCAACTTTTAGGTATTTTCCTGTAGTAAAAAAAGTGGAAAAACAGTTTTATAATCAGAAAAAAGGGAAAAGTTATTTAAAAGTAGAACAACCTATTTTCCCCCATCTGGTTTCACCTTTTCTGTTGTAAAAATGGTTAGACCTTTTTTTGAGAGAGACTCACTCAGTCTTTTTCCATTTTCCATAATCTAGAGTAATTAATGGGCAGCAAAAAAGAGCAAGGTGGCTTTTAAAAATTACAGTTTTCCAGAAGAATGTAAATTGCATCAAAATTAAAGGATATTTTAAAAAAATAATTAAAAACATTTTATGATCTCTATCCCTAGAGAGACTAGAATAGAATTCTTCTGGAAGAAGTAGAACCTGAGAAATTTTAGGATTCTGGAGTCCCTAGAAGATACTAAGAATGGTTAATAAGAATTTATGGATATATACGCATTTTCGTTACAGTTTTGTGAGAAGGGTAGAAGACCAGAATAAACTGTGTGACAGAGAGAGAGAGGTTGGAAGAGCCTGTGTGAAAATACGGCCGTGACGGTCTCTGAGGGATGAGTCTGTCTGGGGTCACTTTGTGAGCTTGTTTGTTCCTCCTCTTCTTGCCTCCAGACACCATGTTTGTGCGCCCCTGCCTGTTTATAGTGTCGTGAATTAGCTTTTATAATCCACCCCCCCAAAAATTAAAAATGTACTTTCTCTTTCACTCCGATATCAAATAATACAATTTTAGTTTTATACTGAAGATTCTCTTCTTTCCTTTGTTAGAGACTCATTGTCACTATTGAGTGGCTTCATTGCAATTAAAATAATAATAACACTTATTTTGTTACCACATGCCAGGTGTTACCTATATGCGATTTGTTTACAATACAAATGTGTTGTAACATTTAGTCTTAAGAAATGTCCTGTGATGTAGATTTTCAAATTCCTACTTCTGCAGGTGAGGAAAAGGAGGCAAAATAACTTCTTTCAGTCATACTGCTTTAAGTCCAGGTAGCATTGGAACTTGGGCAGGCTTATTCCAGGGCCCAAGGTCACTGATTTCAGATTTAATGTTGGACTAGAAATAGGTTCACTCATGGAACATCTGGGGTCAGTACATACTGGAGTTGGGTAACATCCTGCTGTGGCCATTTGGCTTCCTTGGACCTTAACAGTTTCTGGGTGACATGGGCGTCCCTTTAATGGTAAGACTTCAGACTTGGGAACGGGTGGTAAGTATCAGCTCATGCCTGCCTCTCCACCGTTCTACCCTGCATTCCCCTCGTCCCCGTGGAAGCTGTCCTTCAGGTGTTCAGACTTGATTACCTGTTGACCTGGCATCCGTTGCATGCCACTCCTTACCTGGCCGTCTCCCCCTTCTTAAGGCTCTTGAGGGGGTGAGTTGGGGATGCAGTGACGGGTGTGTGTGGAGAGCCCCACCGCTGCTTTTCTGTTTTACTGTTTTGAGAGGTTACTAAAGCGGGCTGCAGGGGCCCTACCCCTGATGTTTTACAGCTCCTTCATGAGACCCTCCTCATATTTTTAATTATCCTCTGCCTTCTTTTGCTCCCCAAATGAGGTCATAGGGCCCGGATGAGAAAGCTTGAATGAAAAGTGGCAATCTGAACTTGAAGTTGGTCTTTGCTACTGCCTGTGTCTGCTATGTGCATGGTCAGTCGCGTCTGACTCTTTTGTGACCCCATGGACTGTACCCCACCAGGCTCCTCTGTCCATGGGATTCTCCAGGCAAGAATACTGGAGTGGGTTGCCATTCCCTACTCCAGGGGATCTTCCCGATCCAAGGATGGAACCTGAGTTTCCTCTATCTCCTGCATTGCAGGCAAATTCTTTACCACTAGTGCCATCTGGGAAGCCTTGCTGTCTGCCTCTTAAGCTTTATTTCTGGGTAAAACTTGCTGTGAACAGTGCCTTCTCTCCCCTTCCTGCCAGTTTTGTAAATACTCTGATGTATTTGAATTCCTGCTTAGTCTCCAGTTTGAATCCTCCTCCCCCCAACAGGTAATGTAATAATATATTTATTATGAGACTTAAGACTCACCAGTTTGGAAATGTGTTTTTTTTTTTTTTTTTTAACCAAAGCATGCAAGGAAAGGAAATACAACAATGGTGTTTTATAAGCATTAGAGATGCTAGACTATCTCATAGGTTATTGTGAGGATTAAAGCACTGTAAATTGATTTGAAAGCCTGGTGTGCTGTAG
The DNA here is from genome assembly GCF_054371585.1 of Giraffa tippelskirchi. Classification (NCBI taxonomy): domain Eukaryota; kingdom Metazoa; phylum Chordata; class Mammalia; order Artiodactyla; family Giraffidae; genus Giraffa; species Giraffa tippelskirchi. The sequence continues at coordinate 57,533,207 of NC_137285.1, forward strand.
CTCATGGGGCCGCAAAGAGGTGGAAACGACTTAGAAGTGAACAACCAAAATCACAGTGTAAACCCTCTCATGTGACCTAGTAACATTTATAGTCTAACATTATTATTATTTGATGATCTTTTCCTGTACACCTGGAATTTAGAACCAGAAATTGCTAGATTCCAGTCACTATTCTGATGTTGTTGTTTAGTTGCTAAGCTGTGCCCAAATCTTTTGTAACCCCATGAACTATAGCCCACCAGGCTCCTCTCCATGGGATTTCCTAGGCTAGAGTATTGGAGTGGGTTGCCACTTCCTTCTCCAGGGGAACTTTCTGACCCAGGAATCGAACCCACATCTCCTGCACTGGCAGGTGGGTTCTTTCCCATTGAACCTCCAGGGAAGCCCAGCCATTCTATTATTTGGGCTCTGATTTTTAAAAATGTAATTTTTGCCCTCATTCATAATTTACCTAAAATGATACATTAAAAATATAGCTAAATTTTTCCCTTCCCAGTGCAGAGTCCCAGGCCTCTGAGGGAGGAGGGCAGGGAGGATGGGGTGAGCGTGGGAGGGTACAGAGGCAGAATGCAGAGGAGGGGGCTAGAATATTGAGAAGATTGGTTACATCAGGTGGATATGTTTGTTGAGCAAATAAGTAAATGTATCGGGAATAATGAGAGCCAAGTTTCTTATTGTCTGAAAAGAAATGCAGAGTTGGAAAGGGGGCTTCCCAGTAGTCAAGAATCTGCCTGCCAATGCAGGAGGTGCCAGACACGTGAGTTCAATTCCTGGGTCAGGAAGATCCCCTGGAATAGGAATTGGCAACCCACTCCAGTATTCTTGCCTGGAGAAGCCCCATGGACAGAGGAGCCTGGCGGGCTACAGTCCATGGGATCGCAAAGAGTTGGACATGACTGAGCAACTGAGCATAGCACACATGAAAATGAAATGGGACTCAGCTAGAAGGGGTCCCTGCCGGTCAAATCTGGGGCAGTGTGAGCATTAACTTAAATAACCAGAGTTTTGGATACAACTCATTAGGTTAATAGCAGAGTGTGTGTGTGTGTGTGTGTGTGTGTGCACACGAGTGTGCTAGCATTTGCATACATATAGCATGTACATATATGTGTGCATGTGTGTGTGTATAAATATTAGACACACAGAGATGGAAAGAAGTGAGAGTCATGGAGAATCTCCGTAAAGTGACAAAGAAGATGACTAAAATTAGGGTATAATTAGCTCTAAGATGCAGACAGGAAATCCCAGAACATAAGAAATGGGAAGGCAAGAGGTGGCCGTCAGCAAATGAGTTGCACCCTCTCTGCAGCCCCGTACATTTTTAGAGTACATAAATGAATTAAAAACAACCTCTCAGCTTGTGTTTAAAATAAGCCTTTGTGGTTAAGTTTCTCCTTTACAATCTTCATTTATCAGACTTTCCATCCCCCTCTAAAAATGGACCATTCTATCATTTTTCTGCATTTAGAACCCTTGGTAACCCCTTTCATTGTAGGGAGGAGAGAGGAGGAATTTCAATAATAATTTTTCATCTCAGCTCCTCCACAGTTTCACATCAGCAGTTTTTCGATATTAATACAATTATTTTTGAGTGTAGATGAAAGAAATGTCCAGAAACTTGGTGGTGCTGACTCGTCAGGTTTGCCTGGGTAATTTTGTCACTTCACCTTGCATGTCCATTTGCAGTCTAGCCGTTTGACAGAGATATTGACATCCCGTCTCCAGGGCTTCAGAAATGTGATTTGTCTCTTTAGATATCAAAGGCAGTATTCATAGGTGAGATTCCCCCCCGCCCCTTCTTTATTCTGTGAAGAAATGTCATTTTCAAGTGCAATTACCATGGCTTGGGAAAAATGACACTGATTTTTAGTAGTTTGCAAAGTAGAATTAAGTTTTTCAGATTCTGAATACTTAGATATATTGCTGGTAATGAGTCAGATTGATTGTTGCAAAGGAAAGACTTCCTTTTATGGCCTATATATATTTTTTTAAACCTAAGATTTAATAATATTGTGAGACATGCAGGCATGAATTCTTATGTTGAATAATGGAATTATTCTTGGTGTTAGAAATCTTCAAAGTAAATAACCTCTAGTAACCTTTGTTTCTATATGTCTATTAACTACTTACCCATTAATTGTTTTCTTTGCACAATAATCTCAACAAAGAAGAGGCAATGGAAAAGATGGGCATGTTTTGAGAAATTGGTAGAAAAATTTAATTATAGCAATCCAGAGACTTGAAAATGTACTTACAATGACTTAAAAATGAACGTAAAACTTTTATGTGTTTTTTAAATCCATTTCAGACACGGAATCGTTTTGAAGGAACAAGGTCAGAAGTGGAAGAACTGATGAACAAGATCAGACAGAATCCCAAGGACCACAAACGAGCAAGTCAGTTCACAGCGGAAGGCTACCTGTATGTACAGGAAAAAAGTAAGAGGCTCTCCAGTCGTGGTGAATAACTCATTAAAGATTATTTAAACACTCTCACTATAGTTACTCTCTGATATTTTGGGAGGAATTTTTCCTACCACTTTCTTTGCTGTCTGAAGGTGTAGGTTGCAGTTTTGGGGGGAAAACACATTCCTTCCCTAGGGAAAGGATGGTGAGATTGGGAATTCTGTGAGCACCCTGCTTTCCAGCCACAACCCACTGATTCTCTGTCACACTTTGTTAAAATTTGCTTGCAAGGGAGGAATGACTTGGTAACATCTGAAAGCGAGGTGGGTATTAGCTTTTTCCTCTTTTCTTCTCATCCTCATCTTTAACACCCAACACCCAGCCACCCACATACTCATACACACCTGCACCCCCTCCCCAGAACCCTGTTCTTCCATGTTGAAGTCAAGAAGGGCATATGTCTCTCCTGCTTTCACATCATTTCTTGTATGCTTTATCTGAGATCGTTTTTTGTCCTTGTTAAAATTATCAGGGCAATTGCATATGACTATGAAAAAAAATTCCTAGATAATATGCTAACTTATCTCACTGAATTTTCAGTATTGTTTTTGTCTTAGTGAATGTGCAGTGTGTAGAGTATCCTTATTTTGAAATTAATGCACCCCACGATGCTTTCAGACTTTTGACAGTTTTGTCTTACTTTAATGATGAGGCTGTTGCGGTTTACCTCTTCAACGGTAGAGCCTCAATGCTAGTTAGTGGAAGGAGTAGTGGGCTTCCCAGGTGGTACTAGTGGTAAAGAATCCTCCTGCCAGTGCAGGAGACGGAAGAGACTAGGGTTCGATTCTTGAATCAGGAAGGTCCCCTGGAGGAGGGCATGGCAACCCACTCTGGTATTCTTGCTGGGATAATCTGATGGCCAGAAGAGCCTGGCGGGCTACAGTGCATGGGTTTGAAAAGTTAGACACGACTTGGGGACTGAGCGTGCACACGCAGAAGGAATGGTGTGTGAGAATGTTCCTGTGTTTCCTGTTTCCCTCCCTTCTGCCCTTGACTGTAGTTACGGTGCTTTAGAGTTTTCATTTCATTTGCCAGGTGTGACTCTTGCAACCGGATTTTCAAACTGACCAGTTTTGTAGCAGAGAGACTCAAGGAACACCCATGTGATCCGGGTGTTCATGTTACATGCAGTGGGCAGAGTGGTGGTTCTTTTTCCATTTGCCCTTCTTTAATGTGAGCTTAGTCTTAATGTCTCATCAAGGACAGTTACTGGGATGGCAGAACTGTAAATTTGTTTAATTCTTTTAGTCTTTTTATCCCCCCCCCCAAAAAAAACTGAGAGGCAATTTATTTTTACAACTTCTGGTTGAATGGCAAAATCATGTCATTTCTAAAGGTGTTGTTAGGAACAACAGCTATTGAGCTGTGTATAGAGTGAATATTTCATTAAAAAAATATTTACTGGAGTATAGTTGATTTATAATGTGTTAATTTCTTCTTTACAGCAAAGTGAGTTAGTTACACGTATATTTGTTTTCTTTTTCATATTCTTTTCCATTGTGGTTTATCATAGGACATTGAATATAGTTCCCTGTGCTATACAATGAATGGGACCTTGTTTATCCATCCGGCAATGGCACCCCACTCCAGTACTCTTGCCTGGAAAATCCCATGGACGGAGGAGCCTGGTAGGCTGTAGTCCATGGGGTCGCTAAGAGTCAGACATGACTGAGCGACTTCACTTTCACTTTTCCTGTTCATGCACTGGAGAAGGAAATGGCAACCCACTCCAGTATTCTTGCCTGGAGAATCCCAGGGATGGCGGAGCCTGGTGGGCTGCCGTCTGTGGGGTCGCACAGAGTCGGACACGACTGAAGCGACTTAGCAGCAGCAGCAGCATATTACTAGTTTGCTAATCCCAAGTTCTCAATCCTTTCCTCCCCCTCTAATTTTTTTAAATCTTCTAAACAGTCAAGTGAAAAAAATCACAAGAATCTTTTTTAGACTTAGAATTGTTGGTTAACTTACTGACTTTGAGAGAGATGGGGCTGAAATTGAACCAGAAAAACCACAGTGACAGAATTCTTCAGTTACTAGCTGTATGCTAGGCGCTGTGCTAAACTCTTTATCCATCTTGTTTTATTTAATGCATTAAAAAACCCCGATGAATTGTAAGGTGCTGTTATTACCCTATTTACCAATGATAACACAGAAACACTGAGGGGTTAACAATGTTCCTTCGAGCACGCACCTCCTCAATGCTGGAATTGTCCGCACACTAAGTCTGTGTTGGGCTTCCCTTGTGGGTCAGATGGTAAAGAATCTGCCTGCAATGCGGGAGACCTGGGTTATCCCTGGGTTGGGAAGATGCCCTGGAGAAGGGAATGGCTGCCCACTCCAGTATTCTGGCCTGGAGAATTCCATGGAAGCCTGGCTGGCTGCAGTCCATGGGGTCGCAAAGAGTTGGACACGACTGAGCAAAGAGTTGGACACACACACACACACACACACTCTCTGTGTTGCACCCTCTCTGTCATATTGCTTGAAGCTTGGATGGTGTGGAAAGCCGTCACTAATCTCTGTGCTTAGGCCTAGTTGAGTGGGGTCTGGTGGAGTCAGGAGGGGGTGGCAGCTTAATTAGTGAAGCACCTTGATATCTGGGCAAGAGATTCTGAGGTTTGGCTTTGCCATTTTGCAAGCATTTGGTCTAAGCCTAAGATTTTTTAGATTAAAAAGACAGTAATATACTTACCCTCTCTTGAGGTATTTTTCTTGGTGTTGAATGAAATGCCTATGCAGTATTTTTTATGAACCGTAGAACAGAGTACATATGCTTGCTACTGATAACACACACACACACACACACACACACACACACACCAGGGGTCCCCAAACTCTGATCCAGCGCTAAGGGTGGTTTGAGGTGAGATTTATTGTGATCTAGTAACGCCTTTCATCTCCCCTCCACCCAAGGTGATGTAATTCATTTTTCCTAAAGCTAAATGCGTTTCTTTTAAGTGAGTCCTTTTCCCCCCTCCTAAGTTTGTTCTTTTTGATTTTTAGGTATGAAAAAAACCCTGTATTTTTAGGCTTTATTTGTTTTCAGATGTGATGATGTTGATAATATGTGTTGACTTTTTTAAACTTTAATGCCCTTTCTTGATAAAAGAAAAAATTATCAGACTGGATGGGACCTCGCTTTTCCTTTGCTGTGATGGGACCGTTCTAGGTCTCCCGGCTTGGGATCATTTTCTTTTAAGAGCTCTGATGGTTGTAATACTGACTAAGCAAGAGGTAAAAAGTGGTTCCAAAAATGTTCCGGTGCATATGTGGACAGCTCACTCTTATGTTCTTCATACTTCATTTAAATTTATTTTTACTTTTGGCTGCTCTGGGTCTTTGTTGCTGCGAGCGAGCTTCCTCTAATTATGGTGAGTGGGGTCTGCTCTCTAGGGGTGGTACACGGGCTTCGGTTACAGCACATGGACTTAGTTGCTTTGAGGCCTGTGGGATCTTCGTTCCCAGACCAGGGGTCAAACTCTTGTCCTCTGCATTCGCAGGCAGATTCTTAACTGACGGACCATCAGGGAAGTCTCATACTTCATTTTAAAGTTTAGCTTTGACGTCGTTGGTCAGAGCTGCTTACAAGGTGCTTTAGTGGGCTTGAAACACTAGATAGATTTATAGTCTACATGCTTTTCTGCACTGTGACTCTACAGTTCTATTATTTTGAGAGGCCAGAATTGAATCCAAGACCATCACATATATCTTGGTGGAATTCTTGAAATTCTCATGAGCTATTCATGCTGCTAAGTCACTTCAGTCGTGTCCGACTCTGTGTGACCCCACAGACGGCAGCCCACCAGGCTCTGCCGTCCCTAGGATTCTCCAGGCAAGAATACTGGAGTGGGTTGCCATTTCCTTTTCCAGTGCATGAAAGGGAAAAGTAAAAGTGAAGTCGCTCAGTCGTGTCTGACTCCTAGCGACCCCATGGGCTGCAGCCTATCAGGCTCCTCTGTCCATGGGATTTTCCAGGCAAGAGTACTGGAGTGGGGTGCCATTCATACATAGACACAAACAAAAAGTATAGTTTACAATTAGGAGATTTTCATGTATGAGATAATAGTCTAGCAGATTATGTGAAAAATATGTCTTTAAATTATTTCTTGCTGAGAATTGTTAGGACCTTTTCTCAAACTGTCTCTATGAGCCCTCTTATTTCCCCTAGTTTTTCCCTTGTCTTAGATTACTTGTGTTGCTGATTTGTTTCCTTGAGCTGTATTAGTTGCCATTTCTTGGGTTTTTTCTCTTTAGCAATATGGAGTTCTGCATATCTGTTTGTTTATAAGGAAACATGTAAAGTTCTGTTTCTTGTTGAAGGGCCTCCTCCATTTGGTTCCAGCTGGGTCAAACACTACTGCATGTATCGGAAAGCGGCCAAGAAGTTCACCATGATCCCGTTTGAGCACAGATCTGGGGGGAAACTTGTAAGTGTTTGCTTTTTGTACTTTGTACTGTCTGTGAGGTGGTCTTTGAGGGCATCATTTTAGTAGTGTTTCCATTCACTAATGATAAATGCCTTCCGTTTTGTTTTTAGAATGAAAAAATTGTTTTTTTTCTAAATAAAATTGGCCAGAAAATAATTCCTGTGTTTTCTGAATTGTTGGCATGTGGTTTTAAAAAAACATTTTAAAAATATTTATTTATTTGGCTGCACCAGCTCTTAGTCCTGGCATGCGGATCTCTTATTTTCAGCATGTGGACTCTAGTTCCCTGACCAGGGATTGAACCCAGGCCCCCTGCGTTGGAAACACGGAGTCTTAGCTACTGGACCACCAGGGATGTCCTGTTGGCATGGATTTTTTATGGCCAGCCTTTTTTTTTTTTTTAAAGAAAGAATTATTTGATGTCCCTGTTATTGGAAGGTACTAACTAATAGCTTCACCATGCTTTCCTGACTCAGTGGGCTGACTGCTCAGGATTTACGGGGGAGGCCTGACGTGTACACGTGGTGGTGGTGGTTTAGTTGCTAGGTTGTGTCCGGCTCTGGCTATCCCCGCCATGGGGGTAGCCCTCTAGGCTCCTCTGTCCGTGGGATTTCCCAGGCAACAATGCTGGAGTGGGTTGTCATTTTCCTCCTCCAGGGGATCTTCCCAACCCAGTGATTGAACCCACGTCTCTCAGAGATTCTTTATTGACTGAGCCACGTGCACACATGCTGCTGCTGCTGCTGCTAAGTCGCTTCAGTCATGTCTGACTCTGTGCGACCCCATAGACGGCAGCCCACCAGGCAGCCCCGTCCCTGGGATTCTCCAGGCAAGAACACATAAATTCACATAAATGAAAAGATTACAGAGTAGATGATCTGTAATGAAGTTAACTGCTTTTCATTTAGACTTTTTTAACCTTCTTACTTAGACACTCACCATTTAGTTTACACCTGCTGTAGAAATAAACACCATAGCAACTCGTGATACAGGAAATGTATGTGAGAAGCCGACAGGAGCTGTCTGGGTGGAAAAGGTGGTCTTTGTTTTAAAGCAGAAGCTGTAGCTCTTAGCAACAATAATAGTCAACCCAGAGCCCCTCTCACTAACATTGACTGTAACTGGTGACACATTTTAAGGTTAATTCATTGCTTTCCGGGTGGATGGGCATAAATTTGCTCTGTGAATACAGAATTAACCCAAGTTCACTTCTGTTTACACATACTTTGCATCTTCCTGAAAACTATTTAAAGCTGCTTATAATAGAAACACATTTTTGTGATATTGAAACAGACATGGAAAATCGTGGCTGTGGTAAAGAAGAGGAAGCGAGGATGTCTCCCCTGGAGGGGGATGGGTTTGTTGCTATTGTGTGTGTGTGTGTTTTTAAAGATCACAGTCATTTATTTTTGTCAAATGTAACTAAAGTTTAATGGATACAATCAGGAATAATTTGTTAAGAACATATCAGACGCAGAGAAGGCAAAATTTGTTGTTAAGTGAAGCATCAAATCTAATAAAAGAGCAAACTCCAGGAATGATCATCAAGTGTGCACAACTCATTAACCAGATGCTCGTGATTACTTTATACCTCTGAGGACCACTGATATGATCATAAGTTGTAGTGAAAGGATAAATGCAGATTAATTTCTGTATCTCTGTATACTTTTTCCAGTTTTTAAAAATTTTATATTTAATTGGAGGATAATTGCGTTACAATGTTGTGTTGGTTTCTGCCATACAGCAACATGAATCAGCCATAGATATACATACGAACCCCCCCTCTTGAACACCCCTCCCCCCCATACTCTTTAATGACAAACTTAAGCCTGAGGTTGGAGTGTGCGTTTCCTATCAGAGCCAACTCAAGTCCCAAGACACATCTGCTTAGTGGTATCTTTCTGTTTTAGCTCCAAAGAATAAATACATTAAAAATATGATGACTGTGATATTTCACATGTTTTTACATCTGAATGCTGGTTTAATATTAGAGATGTTCACATTCCAGAAAATACTAAAATATTCCAGAAGTGTTTCTCGGACTCCTTACAGTTTCTTACTGAGAACCTGTTTTTGCATCACTTCTGTCTCCTGTTTTCTGCTGCTTTTTAAAGCTTTTGGAGAGGGTGGTTAACTGAGATAAAATGGTACCATGTTTAACTGAATGCTCAGTAAAGGTAAATTTAGGGTGATTCACTTTGGAAACAGCAAAACACATAGATGTGTTGTGGAGATCCCCTGGAGAAGGAAATGGCAACCCACTCCAGAATTCTTGCCATGCATGCATGATCCCATGGACAGAGGAGCCTAGTGGGCTACAGTCCATGAGGTTGCAAAGACTTGGGCACAGCTGAGCACACACACACACATAAATGGAATTGTTCTAGCTTTAGATGATCACAATGGCTGATCCAAGGTCCTTAGTGTACTTTTAGGCAGATTCCTATGGAATTAAAGTTTTTGTAGGTCAGGAATGGTTACCTGTGGGCTGTTTCATGTGGTATAATGTAATGTGAAATACAAACACATTGTCATTTTTTTAACAAGAGGGCAATAAGAATAAAAATACAGACATGTGGAAACTATATTGTTAATCTACCTTTTAAAATTAGCACTCATAAGGTCTGGTTTAATGTTACTGTAATTGAAGCAGGGTCTAAAAAATTTTAAGAAAAGCTCAGTGACAAAAATGGCTACAGTTCTAAATAAACTGGTTCAAAAGAGAATAGAATAGAGGAACCTAAAATCTGAACCTTGCCTCCCTCCCCCCATCAAGTATAGGATACTTAACTCTGTAGTTTTTTAAAATGCTTAAAATGATTCTTTGCAGGGGGATGGAGAGATCTTCTTTTTGAAAGAATGTACCAGAAGACATACTGACTCCATTGACAGAAGGTTTTGCTTTGACGTGGAAGCTGCTGACCGGTAAGTTATTGGAATTACTGGACTTCATGGAAGGAATCATTTAAAAAAATGATTTAAAAAATAGTTAATTGCAGCTTGGATTTCTGTGGCCGGGGAGACTGTTATCTTTCTATTTTTCCAAGCTGTGTATTCACTGTGGGCTGTTCTGTGTTGGTCACTGCGTTTAGCTATGGAATGATAGCTTAGTCTTGGCGGAAGTTTGGAGCCACTTTAACTAGCGTTGTCACTTAAACAATGACCTTGGGACATTTCATTGTTGATCCAAGCCTCCTTTTCTGGCACTAAAAGTGTAAGGCGTGAATTTGAGGAAGTAGGTGATAGAGCTAAAAAGAGGTGGTTGTGGCTGTTCATACACAGTAGTATTCATTTTTGTGTGTGGGAATTTTCCATGTATGAAAAGGTAATAGAAGGGCACAGGCAAACTCTGTTTATTCAAAGACTAGTTATCTTTTTTTCTTGTGATATGACGTGTAGTTATTTAGTTAGAAAAGAATCTTTGCTGGAGGAAAAGAAGTAAAAACAGAAAAAGAAAGCTTATTTGTCAATATTACTACCTGTCTGGCATTTATTTCTGTATCCTTCCATAGTACTAAGGAGAATCATGGTGCTCATAGAATATTTCTTTTTTAAGGACTGATGGTATGAAGGTTTCTTGCCAGCCCTAGTTTTGGGCAACAATGGTCTCTAGATAATGAGAGATATTTGTATAATATTTTTATCATATTTGTATAATGAAAGTTTACAATATGAAATTTTTTAAACACAAGTTCATTTCAGATCAGGACCCAAGAATACAAAAATAATTAATGCTTCCTTTTCTATCACATGATATAACTGAGTCTATGGGGTTCATTCAATAAATGCGTTGAAGACCAGGTACATAAAGATGTGTGCTTATGCACCATGATAATATGGTAATACAATGAAAAGGACAAATGGTTTAATAAGCCTTTTGCCAAGACTGTAAAAAAAGAGAATGTCATTGTAAAAGAGGTTAAATTTCAAGCCAGTAAGGATAAGTTCAAAAACTTTAAGAAGAGATTTGGGCTGTATAATACAGCTTGAGTGTAAATATGTATGCATGCACCCATTGTAAGCATTGACTGAGTTTTCTGTAGGTACCAGACAGTGTTCTAAATTCTTCTCATCTTTGCCTCATTTTATGCTCAGCCCAGCTCTGTCAGGTAGACATTATGCTTCTCATTTTATGATGAAAAATGGACCTTATGTGATTCTCCTAAGGTCATGTAGCTAGTAAGTGGAAGAGCTGAGATCTGAACTGTTGCGTTTCTCTGGAGCCCGGGCTCTTAACTGCTCTGCTGCAGGCATCAGAGTGTAACTGTGTAAATGTGTTGTCTCTGAACTAGTTGACAGAGGTGAGTCAGCAATGATGTCTTATCAGAAAACGTGTCAAATGAGGTTAATCTGCATTTCTTTGAAAGGGTTATTCTAGTAGTTCCATTTATTGTTTTAATGTGATTTGTGTTAATTTTTCCCAGTCCTGTGTTTTCTCTAAGACCTTGATCATGCCAAATGCTCTTCTTCACTGAGATCCTTATTACAATGATAGCTATTGAATTGACCAAAAAGTTTGGGTTTTTCTGCAAGATGTTACGGAAAAACCTGAACAAACTTTTTGACCAGCCCAGTACTTTCCACCCCTCACAAAGGTTGACGAGTGGTTACTGTGGAGTTACTTTCGTAATGATGGTATCTTGTACAGAGACCCTCAGAACTGGAGAAGACGTTAAAGGTGATCTATTTTAAAGCAGAGACATTACTTTGTCAACAAAGGTCTATCTAGTCAAGGCTATGGTTTTTCCAGTGGTCATGTATGGATGTGAGAGTTGGACTATAAAGGAAGCTGAGCTCAGAAGAATTGATGCTTTTGAACTGTGGTGTTGGAGAAAACTCTTGAGAGTCCCTTGGACTGCAGGGAGATCCAACCAGTCCATCCTAAAGGAGATCAGTCCTGGGTGTTCATTGGAAGGACTGATGCTGAATCTGAAACTCCAATATTTTGGCCACCTGATGCGAAGAGCTGACTCATTTGAAAAGACTCTGATGTTGGGAAAGATTGAAGGCAGAAAGAGAAGGGGATGACAGAGGATGAGATGGTTAGATGGTATCACTGACTCAATGGACATGAGTTTGGGTAAACTCCAGGAGTTGGGGATGGACAGGGAGGCCTAGCATGCTGCGGTTCATGGGGTCACAAAGGGTCGGACATGACCGAGCAACTGAACTGAACTGAACTGATTTTAGTGGTTTTCAAACTGCTCTATAGGGATGTCTTCTTTTCAAATAAAAACTTTACACTTAGGCATATTTAAATCAGAAAAAAAGAGAGTTCCCTTATTAAAGTGAGGTAGGGGGCCTGGAGGGCTTCCTAGGTGGCGTTAGTGGTAAAGAATCCACCTGCCAATGCAAGAGACATAAGAGATGTGGGTTCAGTCCCTGGATTGGGGAGGTCCCTTGGAGGAGGGCATGGCAACTCATGCCAGTATTCTTGCCTGGAGAATCTCATGGACAGAGAGGAGCCTGGCAGGCTGCAGTCCATGGGATCACAAAGAGTCGGACATGACTAAAGTGATTTAGCATGCACACGTGGTGGGGACCTGGATCCTTACCTTCTCAGCTGTCTTCTTCTTGAAGAAATCTCTAATTTACTTCCATTGATGCTCAGAGCTGCTTTCTTGGAACTGGGTGGAGATGGACCGGTAATCTAGTTTATGTGGTTCAAGAGAGGCATAGAGGATCTAACGTCTATAATGATAACTGAAGGTGTATTTGGAGTCTGCTGGGATTGATTGAGACACATTCCAGGCAGAGTGATTAATGTATGTGAAGTTCTGGAGACAAGAGAGAGCGTGATCCATCTCAGGTTCCCCTGGGGATGGACACCCAGCATCCCTGGAACAGAGAACCAGGGAGGATGGAGATGAGGCTGATAGTGGGGGTCAGGGCCTGACCTTGAGGGTTTGAGCTTAATTTATTAAATGGTTTTAAGCAGGGCATTGAGTGATAGGTTCATATTTTTCAAAACCCACTGTGGCAGAGTAGAGAAAGTTTAGAAATGGCAGGAGTGGTTGGAAGGGGTATGGATTGGTGTGGTGGTGGCAGAAATGGAGGCCAGAGTGTCTGTTAGAGGAAGACTTTTAGAGAGAAATTTACAGAAACAATGGATGTTAGATTCCAGGTTGAAGGAGAAGGTTTCTGGCTTGAGCAACTAGGTGGTTGCGTTTACTAAGATGGGAGAACCAGAAGGCACAAGGATGGAGGCAGATGATGACTTCAGTTGTGGTCCTGTTGGGTTAGCTTGCTGTGGGCCATTCAGTGATACACGTAGCAGCCACTTGGGTGTAGCCCTCGGCAGCTTCGGCAGCGTTGGACTCGAGCTGACCTTGTACCTCCTGCAACTCTCCATCCTGTGACTGTCACCATGGTGAACCAGGCTGGTCCTCCCTCAATTTGGGCAACCTGTCCATTTTCAGCCATTGCAGCTTAAAGTGCTATTTCCCATCTCCATCCATTCACATGGTTTCACCCTCCAAGTATCTCTCTCTACAGTCTGTACTTGCCTTAACTTTTTTCTGTGTTTGAAACCACATGTAGACTTTTCAAGTTCCTTGTATTGGTGTGTCTCAGTTCCCGTCCTTTTATACTTTCCTTGGTAATTTCAGTGGCACTTCAGGTAATTCGTGCGGGACTTTGCCGCTTTCTCCCTGGACTCCTCTCCTTCAGTCCTCTGTGCCTCACCTTCCCTCAGCTGTTTCCTGTCATGCTCACTCCTTAGATCTTATCACCAGGAGGGGTACCCCGTCTGTCATCTCAGTTGCGAGGCTTCCTCCTTCCAACACTACTTTCTATTCTTCTCTGCTTACTCTTCGCTAGTAAGTAGCCTTAGCTTACAATCAACTGATCCTACTTTTCTCTGCCCCTCACACCCTCCCTTCTTTCCACGTGTGAATGGAATTTCAGTGTGTGCATTTGTCATTTGTTAAAGTCACTCTTTTCACTACACACAACTCCATTGCCCTTCTCTACCTTGATTAGACTTGTTTGCACAGCTCCAAATTAAGGAGAGTTCACCTCTGCCTTCTCTCTTCCTGGAAAGGTGTGTTCAGTCATGTTCACTGGGGTCACTTCAGATTCATGACCGCTGGCCTCACATAGGCCATTAATCCTGACCACAGATCATCTTCCATTTCCTTAGTTCCTTCATTCTCCTGGTTGATGGATATTTTATATCTTCTCCTCTCTCTAAGCTTCTGGGACTGCCTCCCTTTCCTGATGATTTTGTGTCCTGTTTTGCTGTGAACTCTGTGAACTTAGAACTCATTTGAAGAGCTCTTCCACTGGAGTGGATGCCCGCTCCTTCACGCGTGCCAGGTACCCTGCCTGCCCTCTGCTGCCATGGGGACTGTCAGCGGCCAGCTCTGTCCAGCTGTTTCCGTTCCCTCTTCGCCTTCCCTCTTTACTTCTCCAGGATGTCACACAAGCAGTTCTTCTTTTTCTTTCTCATTGACACCTGTTTTGCCCTTTCTACTGGATGACTCCCCTCAGTCTCCGGAACACTCTTAATTTCATCCCTATTAAAAAAAAAATACCACCCCCATCACCAGTGAAAGAACCCTGTCTTCCCTTTTGTCTGCTGCCCACATTTTATTTCTCATACACAGCAGAAATTCTTTCAGAAACGCTTATATTCAGGGCTCCCATACATTCAGGGCTCCCATACATTCAGGGCTCCCGTACATTCAGGGCTCCCGTACACTCAGGGCTCCCGTTTCCTTCCTCCTGTTCTCACCTGGGCCCTCTCTCGTCGGGCCCTTGCCTCTACCCCTCCACTGCGGTGTTCTGTGAAGGTCATCCTGATCTCAGGGTGCTGCCTCCAGTGTCAGTTCTCAGTCTTCCTGTCCTTTCCTGGTGGCAGCATCTGATGTGGCCGTTTACCTTCTCCTCTGTGATACCCTTGCTCTACTTGGCTCAATAACATCACACCTGCTTGCTTTTTCTCCCACCCCACTGGCTTTTCCATTTTTAAATTCCTTTGCCAGATTTCCTCCTTTCCTGGACTTCTTGTTGTTAGAGTTCTCTGGAGCTCAGAACTTTTTTTTCCCTTTAAAATTTTCTTTTTTATTGAAGCATAAATTTATTACAATTATTATTAAATTTGATTTACAGTGTTGTGTTAATTTCTGCTGTACAACAAAGTAACTCAGCTATATATATGTGTGTGTATATATATATATATATAGTTCCCTGGAGTGGGTTATCGTTTCCTTCTCCAGGGGATTTTCCCGACCTAGGGGTCGAACCCAGATCCTCCCACATTGTAGGCAAATTCTTTGCTATCTGAGCCACTAGGGAAGCCCCATATATATGTACGTATGTATCTGTATCTGTCTAGATCTTCATGACCCAGATAACCATGACAGTGTGATCACTCACCTAGAGTCAGGCATTCTGGAGTGCAAAGTCAAGTGGGCCTCAGGAAGCATCAGTACGAACCAAGCAAGTCGAGATGATGGAATTTCAATTGAGCTATTTAAAATCCTAAAAGATGATGCTGTTAAAGTGCTGCACTCAACATGCCAGCAAATTTGGAAAACTCAGCAGTGGCCACAGGACTGGAAAAGGTCAGCTTTCATTCCAGTCCCAAAGAAGGGCAGTGCTAAAGAATGTTCAAACTACCGCTCAATTGCACTCATTTCACATGCTAACAAAGTATTGTTCAAAATCCTCCAATCCTCCAAGCTAGACTTCAACAGTATGTGAACCGGGAACTTCCAGATGTGCAAGCTGGATTTAGAAAAGGCAGAGAAACCAGAGATTAAATTGCCAACATCTGTTGTTTCATAGAAAAAGCAAGAGAATTCCAGAAAAACATCTACTTCTGCTTCATGACTATGCTAAAGCCTTTGTGTGCATCACAAGAAACTATGGAAAATTGTTAAAAGAGATGGGAATACCAGACCACCTTATCTACCTCCTGAGAACCTGTATGCAGGTCAAGAAACGAATCACCAGTCCAGGTTCGATGCATGATACAGGGTGTTCGGAGCTGGTGCACTGGGATGACCCAGAGGGATGGGATGGGGAGGGAGGTGGGAGGGGGGTTCTGGAAGAGGAAAACATGTACACCCATGGTGGATTCATGTCAATGTATGGCAAAACAAATACAATAGTGTAAAGTTAAAACATAGATAAATAAACTAATTTAAAAGAAAAAAAAAGAAGCAACAGTTAGAACCAGATGTGGAACAACAGACTGGTTCAAAATTGGGAAAGGAGTACATCAAGGCTGTATTTTGTCACCCTGCTTATTTAACTTATATGCAGAATACATCATGCAAAATGCCAGGCTGGATGAAGCACAAACTGGAATCAAGATTGCAGGGAGAAATAACGGTGTACACACACACACGCACACGCACACGCACACACACACACACAAGTATATATACACAGATGACACCACCCTTATGGCATAAAGAGAAGCGGAATTAAAAGAGGCTCTTGATGGGGTGAAAGAGGAGAGTGAAAAGACTGGCTTAAAACTCAACATTCAAAAAAGGAATATCATGGCATCTGATCCCATCACTTCATGGTAGATAGATGGGGAAACAATGGAAACCAAAATCACTGTGGACAGTGACTGCAGCCATGAAATTAAAAGATGCTTGCTCCTTGGAAGAAAAGCTATGACAAACCTAGATAGTGCATTAAAAAGCAGTGACATTACTTTACTTTACCAACAAAGTCTATATAGTTGAAGCTATGGTTTCTCTGATAGTCATATGTGGATATGATAGTTGGACTGTAAAGAAGGCTGAGCACTGAAGAATTGATGCTTTTGAACTGTGGTGTTGGAGAAGACTCGTGAGAGTCCGTCGACTGCAAGGAGATCAAACCAGTCAATCTTAAAGGAAACCAATCCTGAATATTCATTGGAAGGACTGATGCTGAAGCTCCAATACTTCGGCCACCTGATGCAAAGAGCTGACTCATTGGAAAAGACCCCGATGCTGGGAAAGATTGAAGGCAGGAAAAGGGAATGACAGAGGACAAGATAGTTGGATGGCATCACTGACTGGGTAGACATGAGTTTGAGCAAACTCCAAGAGGTGGTGAAGGACAGGGGAGCCTGGCGTGCTGCAGTCCATGGGGTTTCAAAGATTTGGACACAACTGAGCAACTGAACAGCAACTTATATATTTATATAAGCCCCATGTACACATATCTGTATATATTCTTTTTTTAAAAAATAAATTTATTTATTTTAATTGGAGGCTAATTATTTTACAATATTGTAGTGGTTTTGCCATACATTGACATGAATCTGCCCTGGGTGTACATGTGTCCCCCATCCTGAACCCCCCTCCCATCTCCCTCCCCATCCCATCCCTCTGGGTCATCCCAGGGCACTAGCCCTGAGCACCCTGTCGCATGCATTGAACCTGGACTGGCGATCCATTTCATATATGATAATATACATGTTTCAATGCCATTCTCCCAAATCATCCCACCCTCACCCTCTCCCACAGAGTCCAAAAGACTGTCTATACATCTGTGTCTCTTTTGCTGTCTCACGTATAGGGTTATTGTTACCATCTTTCTAAATTCCATATATGTGCGTTAATATACTGTATTGGTGTTTTCCTTTCTGGCTTACTTCACTCTGTATAATAGGCTCCAGTTTCATCCACCTCATTAGAACTGATTCAAATGTATTCTTTTTAATGGCTGAGTAATATTCCATTGTGTATATGTACCACAGCTTCCTTATCCATTCATCTGCTGATGGGCATCTAGGTTGCTTCCATGTCCTGGCTATCATAAACAGTGCTGTGATGAACATTGGGGTACACATGTCTCTTTCAGTTCTGGTTTACTCAGTGTGTATGCCCAGCAGTGGGATTGCTGGGTCATATGGCAGTTCTATTTCCAGTTTTTTAAGGAATCTCCATACTGTTCTCCATAGTGGCTGCACTAGTTTGCATTGCTACCGACAGTGTAAGAGGGTTCCCTTTTCTCCACACCCTCTCCAGCATTTATTGCTTGTAGACTTTTGGATAGCAGCCATTCTGACGGGTGTGAAATGGTACCTCATTGTGGTTTTGATTGTCATTTCTCTGATAATGAGTGATGTTGAGCATCTTTTCATGTGTTTGTTAGCCATCTGTATGTCGTCTTTGGAGAAATGTCTGTTTAGTTCTGTGGCCCATCTTTTGATTGGGTCGTTTATTTTTCTGGAATTGAGCTGCAGGAGTTGCTTGTATATATCCTTTTTCCATTCTGGTTTATCACAGGATATCGAATATAATTCCCTGTTCTATATAGTAGTACCTTGTTGTTTTGTCTATCCTATATATGACATCTGCTAATCCCAAGCTCCCAATCCTTCCCTCCCCTTTGGCAACCACAGGTTTGTTCTCTATTTCAGCAAGTCTATTTCTGTTTCATACATATGTTCACTTGTGTCATATTTTAGATTCCATGGAGCTCAATCTTTAGATCTCCTCTCTCTAACCATCTTGTCCAGCCTCAGGACTTTACATGCTATCTGCTGCTAAATCGCTTCAGTTGTGTCCGACTCTGTGTAACTCCATAGACGGCAGCCCACCAGGCTCCCCCATCCCTGGGATTCTCCAGGCAAGAACACTGGAGTGGGTTGCCATTTCCTTCTCCAATGCATGAAAGTGAAAAGTGAAGGTGAAGTCGCTCAGTTGTGTTCGACCCTTAGTGACCCCATGGACTGCAGCCTACCAGGCTCCTCCGTCCGTGGGATTCTCCAGGCAAGAGTACTGGAGTGCTATCTATATGTCTGTAAAAACTTACCAATTTATTATCTATACCTGGATCTCCTTCGTGAACTCCAGGTTTTTATAGCCATTTTTATAGTTGCTTCTGGGGTGTGTGCTAGGCATTTCAAACAGTGCCAGAGTGGGAACGATTGATTGGTTTTTGTAAAATTTCCAAGAATTCATGGGGGAAACAAGGTATATACTCTTTATGGATGCAACATTTTATATAGATATGATAATTCAACCTTATCATATATATACTAATAATATATAAATCTTTTTTTAAGTACTGTATTCTCATTGTAGTCTTTTTCTCTAAAGCTTTTTGATTAGCTTGGAAGACTTTCATGTGTATATCTCCTTGAGTCTCTGGGATCACATGACTCTTCAGTTGTATTATAGAACTCTGTTGTCTTTGGTTTGTTCCTCATTTCTGAACAACCTCAGTCTGTTCAGGTTGGATGTTACCAGTGGATAGTGTATTTGTGGGACCCTTAGTTTCCTTCTACCCACTACTGGCAGTGTGTTGCTGTTGGTCTTGTACTTCTAGAACAAAATCAGAAAGGAGGGAGAGAGAGTCACTACCCTAATTCTGGGGACATTTAAGGCATAATTTAGCAAAAAGTTTGAATGTGATTGGCTCTTATTTTGTTTCTTTCCCTGATTCGCGGCCAGGCAGACTATTGGGAATTAGAAGTAATTTGTTACTTGTCTATTAGATTATGAATTCCTTGAGGATAAGAATCTCATCTCATGAACTGCAGTACCCAGTGCAGTGCTTTATATGTGGTGGGCATTCACCAAATTTGTGCTGGATTAAATGAAATTGAGTTGTTGCTTAGCAGTGACAGGACTGGGATTAGATTCAATCAGGCAACAGTCAGTGAACTGTCCTTTCCATCTGTGCACACTGCAGCGTTGTGAGCGTCTGTGTTTGCATTCTGCTGAAAGAAAATACACTTAACCCATTTTGGAGTGTGTGGGTATTGCAGATAGGTTTCTAATGGGGTGTGTACAGAATTTCTCTTGTGGACCTTCATGTACAGCATTTCACCACTGATTGCATGTTTCATGTAAAGTTATCTTGTCTTCTTTCCTGGTTTCAGTCTTTGCTAGTTTTTCATTTTTTATGTTGGAAAAGCAGTCAAGTTAACTCTGTGGCAATAGGAAACACTTCATAAACTGCGGAATGGAGCCTGGCCTTGCATTTGACCTGTGTACATGTAAATCAAGAGCCTGCACTTCACTGTCACATGAGTTCAGATCAGATTTCATGTAACAGAAAAACTCAACATATAATAAAATACATTAAACAGTGTAGAAGATGAGTTTCTTCTCTTTGTTAGTAAGCCTGAAGGTGACCAGGTCAGAGTTGATACACTTCTTGGTGTCAGACATGCCCCCTCTTGTGCATTTACCTTGCTAGTCACCTGAGGGCAAAGATGCTGACTCACATATACTATGTAGCCTTGTCTCTTGTAGTAGGAACACTTTCCAGAGGAAGCACACACTGGTTTTGCTCAGATACCATTGGCCTTGATGGAGTTGTGTGGTTATATCTAGCTGCAGAGGAAGCTGGAAAGTACTGAGACAAGGAAATGTCTGGAAACGAGAGAGAGCAGTCCTGGACTTCCATGGTGGTTCAGTGGTTAAGAATCTGCCTTGCAACGAAGGGAGTGAGTTTGATCCCTGGTCAGAGAGCTAAGATCCCACAGGCTGTGTGGTGTAGCAAAGAAAAAGAAAAAGATTAACATTGCATTTGCTGAAAACAAGAAAAATCATTATTTAAAAAGAGCAATCCATGTGTTGTTCTAATATTAATACTTGGGAAATCTCTTGCTAAAAATGAAGGGGAGAAGAGCTGGTGGGTTGGTTTCCAACTTGCTGTTACTGCTTTGGTTATCAGTGGTTAGGAAGGTGTGTGGTTCATTTTCCTTTCCTCTGATCACTGAAAGCTTACTTTAACTCCTTTAGATAAGAGGTAGTTAAGAACACATATGTTAAGAACAACATTAGCAAAGTGAAAAGACAACCCATGGAATGGGAGAAAATTCTTGCAAATGACATATCTGTAAAGGCAGTGGTCCCCACCAGGGACTGGTTTTGTGGAAGACAATTTTTCTGTGAGCTGGAGATTGTGGGGATGGTTTCAGGATGATTCATACACATCACATTTATTGTGCACTTTATTTCTAATCTTATGCTGCTGCTGATCTGGCAAGAGTACTGGTCCACAGCCTAGAAGTTGAAATCTCCTGTGATAAGAGACTTGTATCCAGAATACATAAAGAACTGCTAACTCAATAATAAAATACAAATAACCCAATTAAAATGGGTAAAAGTTCTAAATGAGACATTTCTTCAAAGAAAATGTACAGGTGGTTGATAAGCATGGGCTTGCCTGATAGCTCAGCTGGTAAAGAATCCACCCGCAATGCAGGAGACCCCAGTTCAATTCCTGGGTTGGGAAGATCCGCTGGAGAAGGGATAGGCTGCCCATTCCGGTATTATTGGGCTTCCCTTGTGGCTCAGCTGGTAAAGAATCCACCTGCAATGTGGGAGACCGAGGTTCGATCCCTGGGTGGGGAAGATCCCCTGGAGAAGGGAAAGGCTACTCACTCCAGTATTCTCACCTGGAGAATTCCATGGACTGTATAGTCCATGGGGTCACAATTGGACACTGCCGAATGACTTTCATTAATAAGCACATCAAAAAGATGCTTAACATCATTAACTACTAGGGAAATGCAAACCTAAACCACAATAAGATATCACCCACTAGGGTAGCTATAATTGAAAAGTCAAATAATAACAAGTATCGGTGAGGATGTGGAGAAATAGGAACTCTTACATACTGATGGTGGAAATTTGAAATGGTATAGCTGTTTTGTCACTTCCACTGTATAATTATAAGGGATTTGATTTAGGTTATACCTGAATGGCCTAGTGGTTTTCCCTACTTTCTTCAATTTAAGTCTGCATTTTGTAATAAGGAGTTCATAATCTGAGCCACAGTCAGCTCCTGGTCTTTTTTTTTGCTGACCGTATAGAGCTTCTCCATCTTTGGCTGCAAAGAATATAATCAATCTGATTTTCTTATTGACCATCTGGTGATGTCCATGTGTAGAGTTGTCTCTTGAGTTGTTGGAAGAGGGTGTTTGCTGTGACCAATGCATTCTCTTGGCAAAACTCTGTTAGCCTTTGCCCTGCTTCATTTTGTACACCAAAGCCAAGCTTGCCTGTTACTCCAAGTATCTCTTGACTTCTGCTTTTGCATTCCAGTCCCCTATTGTAAAAAAGACATCTTTTTTTTTTTTGGTGCTACTTCTAGAAGGTGTTGTAAGTCTTCATAGAACCATTCAACTTCGGCTTCTTTGGCATTAGTGATTGGGGCATAGACTTGGATTACCGTGATATTGAATGATTTGCCTTGGAAATGAAAAGAGATCATCCTGTAGTTTTTGAGATTGAAACCAAGTACTGCATTTTGGACTCTCTTGTTGACTATGAGGACTATTCCATTTCTTCTAAGGGGTTCTCGCCCACAGTAGTAGATATAATGGTCATCTGAATTAAATTCACCCTTTCCTGCCCATTTTAGTTCACTGTTTCCTGAAATGTCGATGTTCACTCTTGCTATCTCCTGTTTGACCACTTCCAATTTGCCTTGATTCATGGACCTAACATTCCAGGTTCCTATGCAATATTGCTCTTTAAATAACATCGGGCTTCACTTTCACCACCAGACACATTCACAACTGGGTGGGTGTTGTTTCCACTTTGGCTCAGCCTCTTCATTTCTTCTGGAGCTATTTCTACACTCTTCTCCAGTAGCATATTGGACACCTACCAACCTGGGAAGTTCATCTTTCAGTGCAGGCACAATAAAGGACAGAAATGGTATGGGCCTAACAGAAGCACAAGTACTGAAAAGTGGTGGCAAGAATACACAGAACTATACAAAAATATCTTAATGATCTGGATAACCAAAATGGTGTGATCACTCACCTAGAGCCAGACATTCTGCAGTGTGAAGTCAAGTGGGCCTTAGGAAGCATCATTGTGAACAAAGCTAGTGGAGGTGATGGAATTCCAGCTGAACTATTTAAAATCCTAAAAGATGATGCTGTGAAAGTGCTGCACTCAATATGCCAGCAAATCTGAAAAACTCAGCAGTGGCGACAGGTCTGGAGAAGGTCAGTTTTCATCTCAATCCCAAAGAAAGGCAATGCCAAAGAATGTTCAAACTACCGCACAATTGCACTCATTTCACATGCTAGCAAAGTAATGCTCACAATCCTTCAGGCTAGGCTTCAACAGTGTGTGAACCGAGAACTTCCTGATGTAAAAGCTGGATTTAGAAAAGGCAGAGGAACCCGAGATTGTATTGCCAACATCCGTTGGATCATAGAAAAGGCTAGAGAATTCCAGAAAAACATTTGCTTCATTGACTATGCTAAAACCTTTGACTGTGTGGATCACAATAAACTGTGGAAAATTCTTCAAGAGATGGGAATACAAGACTACCTTAACTGCCTCCTGAGAACCTGTATACAGGTCAAGAAGCAACAGTTAGAACTGCATGTGAAACAACGGACTGGTTCAGAATTGGGAAAGAAGTACGTCAAGGCTGTATAGTGTCACCCTGCTTATTTAACGTATATGTAGAGTACATCAGGCAAAATGCTGGACTGGATGAAGCACAAACTGGCATCAAGATTGCCGGGAGAAATATCAATAACATCATGTATAGAGATGACACCACCATTAGGGGAGAAAGAGAAGAGGAATTGAAGAGCCTCTTGTTGAGGTGAAAGAGGAGAATGAAAAGCTGGCTTAAAACTCAATACTCAAATAATGAAGATCATGGCAAATAGATGGGGAAGCAATGGAAACAGTGACAGACTTTCTTTTCTTGGGCTCCAAAATCACTGCAGATGGTCACTGCAGCCATGAAATTAAAAGACGCTTGCTCCTTGGAAGAAAAACTATGACTAACCTAGACAGCCTATTAAAAGACAGAGACATTACTTTGCCTCCAAAGGTCTGTGTAGTCAAAGCTATGGTTTTTCCAGTTGTCATGTATGGATGTTAGAGCTGAACCATACAAAAGGCTAAGCCTGGAAGAACTGAGGCCTTCAAACTGTGGTGCTGGAGAAGACTCTTGAGAATCCCTTGGACTCCAAGGAGATCAAACCAGTCAGTCCTAAAGGAAATCAGTCCTGTGTATTCATTGGAAGAACTGACGGTAAAGCTAAAGATCCCAAACTTTGGCCACCTGATGCTAAGAGCCTACTAATTGGAAAAGACCTTGATGCTGGGAATGATTGAAGACGGGAGGAACAGGAGACGACCGAGGATGAGATGGTTGGATGGCATCACCAACTCAGTGGACCTGAGTTTGGGCAATCTCTGGGAGTTGGTGAAGGACAGGGAAGCCTGGTATGCTGCAGTCCATGGGGTCACCAAGAGTCAGGCATGACTGAGTGAACTGTAGAACAACAACAAATAACTGTTTTGAAACTTCTTTGTCAGTAGTTTCAGAAATTAAAGTTACATGACCCAGAAAATTCTACTCCTAGCAATATAAAAAAGAGAAATGAAAACCTATTGTCTACCTAAAAACTTGCGCATGAATATTCATAGAAACATTATTCATAATAGACAAAAAGTAGAAATGATGGAAATATCTATCAACTGATTGATAGATAAAGGTGGTATAGCCATATGATAAAATGTGGTTTGACAGTAAACAGAAATGAAGAGCTATGTTTTGGTTTTAGGCAAATTTAATTTAGAGCCTGAGACTGCCTTCACTTATATTTTGTTTAACACAGGTCCATTGTGGGAATAATTTCACAAGGCAGTAGCATGTAGGGTGCATAATGTCTCCTAACATATACTGTCTCTAATTGCATACATGTTGTCTCTTAGCAAGTTAATACAGAAATAACATAATCCAAACCAGTGACAGATTAACTAAACTATCATTCCAGGCAAGGGAAGATGAAGGGAATAAATGTAGTTGGGGGTACCTTTTTACAAGTTGGCCCTTGGAAGGAGACGACTTGACCTGCTGAGAGCAGATGTGGGAAGTCCCTGGTTGCTAGGGAATGAAGGTACTGGTGTGGGTGGACAGGATCTTCCCTGTGGGGCTGCTGTTAGGTTTCTGCCTCTGCTGGGAAGAGTCCCCTTCACCAATGCAGGCGTTAATGCCCCAAGGTCTTCAGAGAGCTCCTTAGATCAGTGGAGGGTAGCCTTGCCCAGACCTCACAAACGGCGTATTGAGTTCGAATCCCCACCATTCCACGGTTCCTTCTTCATGTGTTCTTACTGATAACCCCCAGCAGTGCCCTTCACTAGTTGAACTACTGAGTGCTTTTGGTATCCACAGATGTGGTTGATGCCCTCTGGATACACTTTTTTTTTTTTAATGAAAAATTTTTTTATTGGAGTATAATTGATTTGCACTCTTGTTAGTTTCTTCTGTACAGCAAAATGAATCTGTTATACATGTATTACATATATCCACTTTTTAAAAAGATTCTTTTCCATATAGGTTATTACAGAGTATTGAGTAGTGAGTGTTCCCTGTGATGTACAATAGGTTCTTATTAGTTATCTATTTTAATTTAAATTTATTTTTAATTGGAGGTTAATTGCTTTACAATGTTGTGTTGGCTTCTGCTGTTTAACAAAGTGAATCAACTCTACACCAGGGATCTTTCCCAGAGCAGTATATCTCCCAACTTCACTCTTACAAACTTTATTTTTGTCATGAACAAGAAGATTTGAAATTATATCGAACCACTACTATGTGGATGTGAAATTATATCGAACCACTACCATGTGGATGAACCTTGAAAGCAGTCTACTGAGTGAAACCAGCCAGTCATGAAAGACTGCATACTGGATGATTCCATTTATATGACACATCTGGAACAGGGAAATCTGTATAGGTAGAAAGTAGAGTAGTCATTGTCCAGCGCTGAGTATTTGGAGGGAAATAAAGATTAATGGATAATGGGTGTGGGTTTTTTTTTTTTTTAGGTGGTGATGAAATGTTCTAAAATTGATTTTCATGATTGTCGTACACCTCTGTGACTGTATTAAAAGCTATTAAACTGTATGCTCTAGGTAAATCTTACGGTGAATTATATCTCAATAAAGCTTAAAAAGGAACAATGTTGAAAATAAATAAATACTATAACTAAAATCAGGCTTTTAAATGGCTATAAACATTCACTACTTCATGCCCAGCCACACATCAAGTATCATGCGCTGTGAAATGGTCACATCACTGAATTTAGGTTGGAGAAGAGCATTTTGTCTAGTTACCTCCCCCATGGCAAGCTGTAGCCTATCAAGAGAGACAGCTTTCCTTCCTGGAGGGTGAAATACCACCTCCCTCCGCCCACAATTTTGTTATATAACGTTCTTTTCATTTTCACTGGCATGGTTGCCATATGCTCCATTGTGCTGTGACCCCATACCCTTGCTTGGTGAATAATTACCATTCTGTGCCATTCTCCCCCACATCGCGTTCAGGCACCACTTAAAGAAAGCACTTGCTGTTTTGCTTTCATTAATCTAACATTTCAGGTATAGATATCTGATGGTTTGATGGTTGCCTTATTCCTAGTGTATTGCCCCTGAAAGGATGCAGGCAAGGTACTTCTTGTTTTTACAATTCACCCACTTATATTTTCATGATGATGATAAGATGAAATCGCCCCTGTATCTGAAGCAGTATGCATTTATACCAGAGACTTTATTTAGCATCTGTGTGCATGGTAATATACTCTTTCATCACTTCAAACGAGGGAGTTAAGAACATACTGCTTCCAGAAGCCTATGTCATTGGACTGAATAATAATAACAGAGATGTTTCTGTAGCACATCAATTGGCATAATATTTGCAAGTATTTTCTAGTGTGTGTCCCTCAGGCAACTAAACAGACTTTGACTGTGTTTGACGCTGAGGATAGGAGGGACAACCAGAGACTAAGAAAAGACCTAACCTTAAGGGAACTCACAGCCTGGGAGCGTTTGCAAACAAAAAGCAATTCAGAGCTCTGTCCAAGGTGCTTAGGGAGCTGAGAAGCATTAGGGAATAGGGCTGTCTGTGAAAGTGTGTACTAGAAAAATTGATTGTTAAATTTAATCTTAAAGATTTGGTCACAGTTTGGAAACTCGGAGGAAAGGAGACCCAAGATAAAAGGAATCATAGAAATCTTGGGAGAACATGTTAAGATAATCCTTGGAGTCTGAGGTTCTCAACAGTGAGTGACTTCATATCTGGGGACATTTTGATTGTTGCAGTTGGCATGAGGAAGGCAGTAGGGGTACAGGCTGTTGCTTTTACTGTTTGGTGAATGGAGACCAGTAGTGATGCTAAATGTCCAGCCCAGGGCAGCCCTGCCCAGGAAAGCACTGTCTGGTCTAGCCTGTCAGTGTGGACTCTGTTGAGAAGCCCTGTTTTAAAGCATTTGAAAAGATAACGCCAAGAGTTGGTGGAATTGAATGCAGTTGTACTGTTTTCCTTTACATGTTTACAGGAATGTATTTATGAGGTGTACATTTCAATTAAAAAAAGTGTAACGGCAGCATAATTGGTTATAGTGCAGGGAATGAATAAAAGCACAGTGTCCATTTCAGACATTGTGCATCATTTCGTAATTCTGCTCAGATACCATGGTAGACAGAAGAGGAAAGGAAATAACTTGTAAAGAATTTTGGTAGAATTGGTAGAAGATGGAGTGGGCAGAATTATAAGCAGCATTTCTTGTATATAGGCTTCAGTGTTTTTCATAGAATGTAAGATTTTTTTTACCCTAAGGATGGTACTGTTAATAATGGCATGCTGAAAGCTATATTTTGTACTGGTTCCAATATTTAAATGGAAATCTGAATTGACATTCATCTGAATTTATTCATGGAAATGCATGCTGAAGGACACTGGAGTGTGGATCATTGAAAAGTTTTTTAGGTTTGTAAATAAAGTTGTAATGAACAATTGTATACAAGGGTTTTTGTAGACACATGTTTTCATGTCTCTTGGATAGATATCTCTGAGTGGCATTGCTGGGCCTGTGGGCTGTATGTGTGTGTGGATGACTTAAGAAAACAGAGTTTCTTGCTACCAGCATGTATGAGAATTCCAGTTTCTCTGGAATTATGTTAGTGTTTTTCCTTTAAGCTGGTCATGACTAGTGACGTTGATTGAATGCTGTTCCATATGCTTTCTGGCCATTTTTATTTCTAACATTGTGAAGTGTCTATTAAAATCTTTTTTTTTTTTTCATGTAAAATATGTTGTTGGTCTTTTTGTTATTGAACTGTAGGGTTTTAAGTTTTCTGGATACTAATCAACCATACTGTGAATATATTAATGTGAATATTTTCTGGGCTCTATGGTTTGCCTCTTCATTTTAACAGTGTCCTTTGATGAGAAAAACATTCTTATTTTGATGAAGTTCAATTTATCAGTTTCTTGCTTAGTCTATTCCTTTGGTTTGTCTGTCCTTTTTGCCAGTTCTGTAGTAGCATTATTACTGTAGCTTTATAGTAAGTCTTGAAGCCAAGTG
Source organism: Giraffa tippelskirchi (assembly GCF_054371585.1). NCBI lineage: Eukaryota > Metazoa > Chordata > Mammalia > Artiodactyla > Giraffidae > Giraffa > Giraffa tippelskirchi. Next base: position 57,561,421 of record NC_137285.1, read on the forward strand.
GTATGATTCCTCTGGTCTTTTTCAAATTTGTTTTTGCCATGCTAGATCCTTTCATATAAATGTTGCAATCAGTATAAATTTGTAGGAATTATTTTAAGTATTCTGGATACTAAACCTTTATCAGAATCCTTCATCAAAAAACCTACAGACCAACATTATCAATATGGAACCATAATAATTCACAAGTCTGACTTTCTATTTATTTAGTCTTAAATTTCAGCAGTGTTTTATAGTTTTTAATATTGGGTCATGGATATCTTTTGTTAAATTTCCCTAAGTATTTTATGCTGCTGGGTCCTATTTTTAAATGTATTTTATTTTTCATTTTATTTTCCCAATATGCTATTAGTATATAAAAATGCAGTTGGTTTTTGTGCGCTATAATGTTGCTGAGTTGATCTGTTGCTTCCTGTAGTTTCTTTAAGGATTTTTCTATTGTATACAACAGTATCATGTGTGAAAAAGACAGCTTTCTTTCTTTCTTTCCAGTCTGAATGCCTTTTATGTCTTTTACTTGTCTTTTTGCACTGCCAAGACCTCCAACAATATATTGAATGGAAGTGGTGATAATTGGGCATCTTGCCCTATTCTCATCTTAAAGGGAAAAGCATTCATAAAGGATGAAATTTGGTTTAAGGCTATAGATGCTGTTTATATTGAGATTTTTTTTGTCTGTTCCTAGTTTTAATCATAAATAGATGTTGACTTTTGAAAAAAATGTTGGTATCTGTTGAAATGATCATGAAATATTTTTCTCGAATCTGTTAGGTGAATTGCATTGAATTTTCTAAGTTAAACTAACCTTGCATTTCTGAGATCAACTCTACTTAGTAGTGATGTATTAACTTCTTTGGATATTGCTAATAATTTTTATGCTAATATTTGGTTGATAAGGAAAATAAAAGTGTTAGTTGCTCAGTCATGTCTGACTCTTCGCAACCCTATGGACTTAGCATGCCATGCCCCCCTTGCCCCGACTCCTCTGTCCATGGGATTCTCCAGGGGAGAATACTGGGGTGGGTAGCCATTCCCTTCTCCAGGGGATCTTCCTGACCCAGGGATTGAACCTGGGTCTGCTGCATTGCAGGCAGATTCTTTACTGTCTGAGCCACCAGGGAGCTCTTTTTTGGTAATGTGTCTGTCTGATTTTGACATCAGGGTTATGCTGGCTTTAGAAGAGTTGAGTTTTCCAGCTGGATCTGTTACTTCAAAGTGACTGTGTGGTTTCTTTCTTAAGTGTTTGGGAGAATTTACCTGTGAAGCCATCTTAGTCTGTTTTTGTGTGTGTGTGTGTGTGTGTGTGAGAAGTTTAAAAATTACAGATTCAATTTATTTAGTATGTAAAGTGATATTCAGATATCCTATTTTTGTGTGTCATTTTTGATAATTTGTTCTTCAAGGAATTTGTTAATTTCCTTTAAGCTGTTGACTTGATTGGCATGACCTTCTTCATAATATCCAGTATTTTCAAAGAGGATCTATAATGATACCTTGTTTTTAATGCTTGGTACTGAAGACTTATTTTTTTCTCAATAAGTCTTGCCTAGAAATTTATTAATTTGTTAATTTTTTCAGATGACCCATATTGTCAATATTTCATTGGTTTTTGCTTCTATTTTTACTTCCTTTGGATTTTCTTTTTCTTTTAAACATTTAAGATGGAAGCATGACTTTTCTGTTTTACTTTGAATACAGACATTTAACTCTAAATTTCCTTCTAAAACTACTTTAGCTTGCATCCCACAAACTTTGATATTTGTGGGATGTGTTTTCATTGTAATTCAGTTCCCAAGAATTCAAATTTTTTATGTGATTAGAATATAGGCATTGAGTTTTAACTCAGATGTTATTTAGAATGATGTTTTAAAAATTCCCAATGGATGGGGAATTTCTGTGTACATGTTATTTTTTTTTTCTACTTCTCTTTTGGTCTGATAACATAGTCTGTATTTTATTAATGAGTTGAAGTTTATTAGACTTGTTTCATTGTCTTAAGTGTGGCCTATTAGTAAATGATTCATGTGCATGTGAGAACAATGATTTTTCTGCTATTGCTGGGTGTAATGTTCTGTAAATGTCAATTAGATCAAGTTGGTTGTTACTGTTGCTCAAATCTTTGGTACTGTCTTGATTTTTGATAATGTTCTATCAATGACTAAACTAGCGATGTTAAAATTTCTTAACTATTAAGAGGACTCGCTTGTTTTCCTTTGATTTTGTAATTTTTGTTTCCTATACTGAATATTCATGATCTTTTTCTTTGTGTATGCACATTTATGATTGTGTTCTTCAAGTGGCTGTTTTACCATTATGAAATGTCTGTTCTGGGAATAATCTTTATTGTGGAATCTACCTTGTTTGATGTTAATTATAGCTACACTAACTTTCTTAGTGTTACTTGGCGTATTTTTTTCATCCTTTTTCTTATATCCATTTGTGTCTTTATGCTTAATTTTTTTGGTAAACAACATATAATTGAGTCCCGCTCTTAAAAAAGTCCAGTGTATTAGCCTTTGCTTTTTAACCAGGGTTTTAACTAATATGTATATAGTATAGTTATGTATATGCATAGGTTTAAGCCCAGCATCTTGGTTTTGTTTTCTATTTGTCCTTTTTGCTCTTTGTTTTTCTGTTCCTCCTTTGCTGCCTTCTTTTGAGGAACTGAGTCATTTTTAGTATTCCATTTTATCTCCTCTATTATATGATTTTTAGTTATACCTCTTTGTACCTTTATTTGAGTATGAGGTGCATTTTATAGTTAACCTATTTTTACCTTTTCATAAGCAGTATAAGAACCTTGCAACAGTAGACTTCTAATTACCACCCTCTTGCCCTCTGTACCCTTGTTTTATATATTTTAATTCTGCATACACTCTGAGCCTAGTTGTATGTTACTGCTTTCACTTTATGAGATCAATGATCAGTAATCTTTTGAAAAAAATTTAATGTTTTATTTACATATATATGGGTGTGTGTGCGGTTTCTTGTCTTTTAGTATCAGTGTATTTATCCATTCTGATTTTCTTCATTCTTTTCTGCAGAACTAAGTTTCTATCTTGTGGTATTTCCTTTAAGTCCCTTAGGGTAATTTATTTTGAACATTACTTGTAATGCAGATGTGCTGGAGAATTCTTTCATGTTTTGTTTGTCTGAAAGGGTCTTTATTTTGTCTTCATTTTTGATGAATGTAGAATTCTGGATTCATCGTGCTTTACCCATAGCACTTCTAAGAAGTCATTTTATTTTCTTTAGCTTCCATTTTTTTTCCTCATGGCAAGTCATCTTTCTTACTGTTCTCTTGTATGTTGTCTTTTTCTTTTGCTGCTTTCAAGATTTTCTTTTTATGATGTGCCTAGATGTGGTTTTCTGTTTTATCCTGCTTGGTGTTCTTTCAAGTTATTGAATATGGGAGTTGATAATTACTCTCAGTTTTAGAAAATCTTACCCATTAGCTCCTCAAATACTTCTTCTGCCCCCCTTTCTCTTCCTTCACATTCTGGATTCTGATTGCATTATGTTAGACCATTTGAGACTGATTTCAATTGTACCTGTAGGATTTTAATTTACAAAGGTGGCTGAGGGATGGAGAGGCTAATGCCACAGAAGAGAATTTTATCCTTACAGTTTCCAAGGGCAGAGAGCAAACATGCCGTGTAGGGGCACGTGGAGAAACACCAGGGTTTGGTCAGGAGTCTGGAAGGAGCAAGGGAAAATCCTAGACTCTCTTTCCTGGGGTTTCCAAGGGAAAGGCAAGGCAGAAAAGGAAAAAGCATAGGGTTGGATGCTTCGAGTTACGTTGGTGGGCCCTAGGCTGTAGGGGTGATTTTCAGTTGTCTGGCCTGGTGGTGACGTAGAGCAAGAGAAATTCTGGCTGGGTGTGTAAGAATTAGGGATATAGACTTGAACTTGTTGCTTTGCCTTTGGAAGTGAATTCTTCACTACTGTGGTTTTATTTTCTGTTTCTTGCATATCCACATGTCTCTTTTTAATAGTTTCTATCCCTTTGGTAAAATTCCTATCAATTTATGCATGTTGGCCAGCTTTTTTAAAAAGAGTTTCATTTATTTATTTAGCCATGCCAGGTCTTCATTGTGGCATCAGGGCCTTTAGTTGAGGCATGTGGGATCTTATGTTCCCTGACTAGGGATTGAACTCGGGTCCCCTGCATTCAGAATGCAGAGAATTGGCCACTGAACTGCCAGGAAAGTCCCTTGGCCACCTTTTACACTGGATCCTTTAACATATTTAGAGTAGTTTTTAGGTTTCAGTTTGACAGTCTCACCCAGCCCCCACCACCTGAATACCTGGCCTATTTCTGGGTCTCTTTCTTCATGATTTTGAGTTACTTTTCTTTGCTTCTTTGCATGCCTTGTGATTTTTTGGTGTAATGCCAGAGATTGTGTGTAAGAGAGCAGTAGAGACTAAAGGAAGTGCTATCCATACCTGGTGAAGGGCACACCCATTTTTCCATCAAGCTACAAGTATGTAGGACTGTCAGGTTGGTTGGCAGTTGAGCTGAGATTGGGCATGGTTGTTTGTGACAGATCCTGTTAGTCACAGGGTTCCTGTGATTTGAGGATGCTGTCAGAAGCCTGTCTGGAAGCTCACCCACCCTGTCCCTTATTCTTACCGCACATACCTCTTTTAGCTCTGCTCTCCAGCTGCCCCTGAGCATCTGGGGACACCCTGTGGGAAGGGGTGAGAAGGTGGGCCCACATTCTTCTCTTGTCCGTGTCTTCCAGGGAAGGGGTCTTTAACCCCCGGGATCTAATGCCTAATGATCTGAGGTGGAGCTGATATAATAACAATAGAAATCAAGTGTACAATAAATGTAAATAATTGGAATGCACTTGAATCATCCCGAAGCCATTGTCTGCCCCCATCCATGGAAAAATTGTCTTCCATGAAACCGGTCCCTGGTGCCAAAAGAGTTGGGGACCACTGTTCTAGAGGTTTAAACCATCACACCAGCTCATGGGCTCAGTCTCTTCAGTCATGTCTGACTCTTTGCCACCTGTGGACTGTAGCCCGCCAGGCTCCTCTGTGCATGAGATTCTTCAGGAGAACACTGTAGTGGGTTGCGGTGCCCTCCTCTAGGGGATCTTTCTGACTCAGGAATTGAACCCCTATCTCCTGTGTCCCCTGCATTGCAGGCAGATTCTTTGCCCACTGAGCCATCTGGGAAGCCCCCCACCAGCTCATACTCTACCTTTAAAACCTTGTTAAAATCCAGTTTTCCTCCTCTCTTATAGCTTCCTCTTTGTCCTGCTCTTCCCAAAGGATGAAAACAGCTGTACATGTGTGCATGCACATTCTCTCTAGGAAAGGACTGGTTACTTCCTGTGTTTTAGTGTGGGTTTTTTTTTTTTGGCATCTTCAGTTCTCAGATGTTTATTAAAAGAAACCAAACTACTGTGATTTTGTAGGGATTTTATAGATTCTCCATCTTGTTCAAGTCGTTAAGGTAAAAATGATATTTTCTATAACTTCTGCAGTCGGAGCAGAAGCAGCCGTTCTCTAATGAGAACGGGTTGAATTCACTTTTACTGGAGAAAATAATCCTACTTGTGACTATATCACTGCTTATTTGCTCTGTTTGAAACACCTTTTTGGTGGACAGAAGAAAGAAGTTGTCATTAGGTCTTCTTCCTTAGTAAACTCAGGTTACAAGCTTTAACCGTCCCTGGAAAAATTCATAGATTTGTGTTTAAATTTTTTCCCCCAGCATCTCTTGTGAGAAGCCGATTATGACTGCTATATTTCTAAAACTTTTATAAGTGTTTTACTTGGCTTTGGCACTTTCCTCTTAGAGTAAAATTTAGTGCAGGACTTGTAATATGCTGGGATTTTTTTTCCCCCCTCTTCCTTTTCAACATTCCTCTTACAAAAGCATTAGAATATTCCTGATTTATTTCCATCATAAGTTTTGGTAGCTGCTGCTTAGTTTTTTTTCCTCTTAACTTCTCCATTTACAATAATATCTCATTAATTGACATCTCATAAATGTGAATGTTTCTCTCTGTGCTTATGTTGTTTTATGTTTTCTTAATTTACAGACTCATTGATCTGTCTTATAGAATCTAAGAAAAACCCATGTCTTCCACATGCTTTGACAGAACAATAAAAAATGCCGTTGAATGAGGATTAATAGAAGGTCAAATGGAACCCACTCCAGTGTTCTTGCCTGGAGAATCCCGGGGACTGGGGAGCCTGGTGGGCTGCCGTCTATGGGGTCGCACAGAGTCGGACACGACTGAAGTGACTTAGCAGCTTTGTAAGGCTGTTTCTCATGCCTCAGTCTTGAGTTGTGTCTGATGCCTGATAGTCCATATTTTTTTTGAATGAATGAATGAAAAGAGATTGAGATGGTTATTTAAGAATAAGAACCTGTTTAACCTGAGTGTTTGTTTCTTTAGAGTTCAGTTCTCAACCTTCGCTGTACAGATAACAATTTTGGTTTTAAGTAAAGACAGACTATCCCAGGTCTCTTTGGTCTGGTTCAGTTTTCCTTCATGAAGTTTATCCAGTTGCCTTTGTGTTCACCTGGAGTCCACTTTGCCTTGCTGGACATGGAGTAACCTGCAGAGCTTAGCACACTGTCTGGGACACAGTACATACCAAATGCTAATTTGGTTGAATTGATTTTTTGATGAAGGAAGAAGAGGAGGCTGTGTCCTCCACTGGACACTGCAGCAACATCTGTTCCAGAAAACCAAGTTAGAACATTCTCAATCCCAGTTTCTGGCTCCAGGGCAGTCACTAATGTTCTTCCCTTAGCTTGTCCATGAAATGAAAAGATAATTGCTACTTCTGTCTTTATGTGGGCTTTCCTGGTGACTCAGATGATATAGAAGCTGCCTGCAATGCAAGAGACCTGGGTTCAATCCCTGGGTCGGGAAGATCCCCTGGAGACGGGAATGGCCACCCTCTCTGGTATTCTTGCCTGGAGAATTCATTGTTTCTCTCTTTATGTAAATGTGAACAATCCAGCACATTGTTGTAAAATTTTCTGTTCTTCACTAGCCTCATGGTCACCAAGTTGTTCTAAGTGTCCACTAAATTTTATTAGAAAAGCATGTTTTATCAATAAAGCATGTCTTTCTTTCAAAAACTGGAGAATTTTTATGTTTCAATGATGAGATCCTATTAATACTGTAGTTTAAAATGTGTCCTTAAGTCTCAGTTTTGCTTAATGATTTCCTAGCAATTGATTATTACAAACAAACGGAAGAAACTTGAGAAATTTTAAATGGTTGAAACGTATTTTAGTGCATGATGTTTCATTTGGAGGTAGGAGCTACAGTGGATGGCTATGGGCAGCTTGTGTGGTAGGATGGGGCTGCTTTCTGTAAATCTGGTCACTGTTCCCTTTAAGAAGCATGTGACGAGTGTGAAGTGTTCTGGGGAATCACTGCAGTGTGATGGATTAATTCTCTGAAGTGGAATTGTTGTGAGTTACTGTGTTGTTATTTGTCAAAATGGAAACAAAAATAGAATTCTGTCCTTGTAGGTAATAGATCTCTGCTTAATCTCTCATCTTTCAGCAGGTAGGTTGGTTCGTTCTCCTCTGTATTCTTCAAAGAGCCGGGGGCTCAAGTCTGAATCATGCCTTGGAGACAAGGAGTAGAATAGTATTTTCATTTTTATGCCACATTGGATTTCTATCCAGACATAATGTGGCTCTTTGATCTGAAGCCTGACAATTGCTTTTTTATTTACTTTAGTATCTGTAATTCTAGTTTCATAACTCTTCATCATTCATTGTCTTCACTCCCAAGTTATCAGAACCAGACATCGTTTCTCTATCTGCTGCTCTTGTACAATTTAGTTAAGAATATTCAACTGTCTACTGGTAGTAAATGTTACCTCCCCTCATGTATGAATGGAGAACCTTAGGGGAGAGCAAAAAGAAACTAGTAAGTACAGGAAATTTCATCACGATTCAGGTCTGATTTTGAGTATTCGAAGCATGCGTGCGGGCTCAGTCTCTCAGTCATGTCTGACTCTCTGAGACCCTATGGACGTTAGCCTGCCAGGCTCCTCTGTCCGTGGAGTTTTCCAGGCAGAAATACTGGAGTGGGTTGCCATTTCCTCCTCCAGGAGATCTTCCTGACTCAGAGATCGAACCCGTGTCTCCTATGTCTCTTGCATTGGCAGGTAGGTTCTTTATCATTGCACCACCTAGAAAGCCCATTCTAAGTATCAGTTCAGTTAAGTCGTGTCTGACTCTTTGCTGTCCATCACCAACTCCCAGAGCTTGCTCAAACTCATGCCCATTGAGTCGGTGATGCCATCCAACCACCTCATCCTCTGTTGTCCCCTTCTCCTCCTGCCTTCAGTCTTTCCCAGCATCAGGGTCTTGTCAAATGAGTCAGCTCTTCACATCAGGTGGCCAGAGTATTGGAGTTTCAGCTTCAGCATCAGTCCTTCCAATGAATATTCAGGACTGATTTCCTTTAGGATGAACTGATTGGATCTCCTTGCAGTCCAAGGGACTCTCAAGAGTCTTCTCCAGTTCAAAAGCATCAGTTCTTCAGCGCTTAGCTTTCTTTATAGTCCAACTCTCATATCCATACATGACTACTGGAAAAACCATAGCTTTGACTAGACGGACTTTTGTTTGCAAAGTAATGTCTCTGCTTTTAAATATGCTATCTAGGTTGGTCATAACTTTTCTTCCAAGGAGCAAGCGTCTTTTAATTTCATGGCTGCAGTCACCATCTGCAATGATTTTTGAGCCCCCCAAAATAAAGTCTGCCCGTTTCCACTGTTTCTCCATCTATTTGCCATGAAGTGATGGGACCGGATGCCATGATCTTAGTTTTCTGAATGTTGAGCTTTAAGCTAACTTTTTCACTCTCCTCTTTCACTTTCATCAAGAGGCTCTTTAGTTCTTCATCACTTTCTGCCATAGGGGTGGTGTCATCTGCATGTCTGAGGTTATTGATATTTCTCCTGGCAATCTTGATTCCAGCTTGTGCTTCAAGTATTCTAAGTATAGTATGTCTTTATTTGCTTTGGCTGTTTTGGCTTTCACTGAATCCCTTAACTAGTTATTAATGGTGTATTGTAAATGATCTGTCTTTTATTCTTTATTCTTGGAGTGATAGCTTTCTTTCTCATTATTTTGTTGCCCATAGCATATGGAAGCGCCTCTTGAGTATTTCTCAGATCCATTCATTTATTTTTCTTTATTTTGGTCATTCTGTCTTATCCTCTGAATTGTCTAACACATCTTTTAAACCACCCCTGCTCAGCTTCAGTCCATTTGTCACTGAGCAGCTATTGTTCATGTACACATTTTTTTTTTTTTTACTTTACCATAATTTTTTAAATTGGAGTATAGTTACTTTACAGTGTTGTTACTTTTTGCTTTAGAGCAAAGTGAATCAGCCCCAGGTATGCATATATCCTCTCTTCCTTGAATTTCCTTCTCATTTACATCACCACAGAGCACTGCGTAGAGTTCCTTGTGCTATACAGTCAGTTCTCGTTCGTTATCTGTTGTGTGCATAGTAACGTGTATATGGGGTTTCCCCGGTGGTTCAGATGATAAAGCGTGTATACACCAATCCCAGTCTCCCACTTGTTTGTTCTCTATATCTGTGCCTCTATTTGTGGTTTGCAAATAAATAAGTTCATATGTACCATTTTTCTAGATTCCACGTATATGTGTTCATATATAATATTTGCTTTTCTCTTTCTGACTTACTTCACTCTGTATGTCCGTCTCTAGGACATGGAAGCAACCTAAATGTCCATCAACAGAAGAATGGATAAACGAAGTTGTGGTCCATATATACAGTGGAATATTACTCAGCCGTGAGAAGGAATGAAATTGTGCTATTTACAGAGACGTGTACATGTTTAATCTGACCGTGTTAACCCCCTACTAAAAACCTTCAGTGACATGTAGGGTTTGTTTATGTTGTCAAGTCGCTTAGTTGTGTCCGACTCTTTGGGACCCTGTGGACTGCAGCACTCCAGGCCTCCTTGTCCCTCACTGTCTCCTGGAGTTTGCCCAAATTCACTTTCATTGAATCGGTGATGCTATCCAAACACTTTATCCTCTGCTGCACTCTTCTTTTGCTTTCAATCTTTCTCAGCATCAGAATCTTTTTCAAATGAGCCAGCTCTTTGCATCAGGTGGCCAAAGAGTTTCAGCTTCAGCGTTAGTCCTTCCAAAGAATATTCAGGGTTGATTTCCTTTAGGATGGACTGGTTTGATCTCCTTGCAGTCCACAGGACTCTCAAGAGTCTTCTCTAGCACCACAAAAAAAAAAAGCATCGGTTCTTCGGTGCTCAGCCTTCTTTATGGTCTGACTCTCACATCCATACATGCTGGAAAGACCATAGCTTTCACTATATGGACCTTTGTTGGCAAAGTGATGTCTTTGCTTTTTAATACTCTTGTCTAGGTTTGTCACAGCTTTCCTTCCAAGGCACAAGCATCTTCTAATTTCATGGCTGCAGTCACCATCTGCTGTGATTTTGGATAAGTAAACCCTCAGCATGACCAAGGAGGCCCTGCATGGTGGGACCCCATCTTTCCATGGAGTTGCTCTGCAGCTGGTTTGTAGGATGCGTGATGAGACTGATCCCAGCTCCTCCAGAGTGTGCCCTTTCCTTGCTATGTGCCTTCTTAGCCTGGGGAATGCCATGACCCTCTTGCTTCAATTCGTACATGGCTCATTTATCCTTAAAGTTTCAGATTAAATGTCCTTTCCCGAGGGAAGCCTAACTTCTAGGGTTAGGACAGGCTTTCCTTTCTTATGTGGCTTCCATGGTGGCTCAGAAGGTAAAGAATTTGCCTGAAATGTAGGAGACCTGGATTCAATCCCTGGGTCAGGAAGATCTCCTGGAGAAGGAAATGCCAACCTACTCCCAGTATTCTTTCCTGAGAATCCCATGGACAGAGGAGCCTGGTGGACTATAGTCCATGGGGTTGCAAAGAGTTGAACACAACTGAGCAACTAACACTTTCACTTTCTTCACTTCCTTTCTTACTCCCAGATCACCTTAAAAATCCTGAAGTTGCCCAAAGAGATTGGCAGGTTCACAGACAAATCTCCTAGACCACAATGATTTAGCATAATTGAAAGTGAAAGGTTTTTTATTTGGGTACATATCTCCTGATGTGCTTCTTCCTTCCTCTTTTCCTTCTAGGGAGCTGGCTTTGCTCATTTACACTCACCTGACTCCCTTACAACATTCTTTGTGTGTGCTTCGTCGCTTCAATTGTGTCCGACTCTTTGCAGCCCTGTGGACTGTAGCCCGCCAGGCTCCATTGTCCGTGGGATTCTCCGGGCAAGAATTCTGGAGTGGGTTGCCATGCCCTCCTCTGTGGGCTCTCTCTGACCCAGGGATGGAACTCTCATCTCTTACATCTCTAGCATTGGCAGACAAGTTCTTTACCACTAGCGCCCCCTGGGAAGCCCAGCATTCTGTGTACTTGTAGTTAATTGATTATTTATGATTTGTTTATCTCTGCTTTCTCTGTTAGACAGTATGCTCAGCCCAATACCTAGCACATGGTAAGATATTTAATAATTCCTGACCTTCTGGGACAAGACAAAGCATAATAGCTCATCATCCGGTGGTTGTTGAAAGAACTGAGTGGTTGTAAACCCTGTCTTTGTATCCTATGACAGACTTTGCCATTTTTGGCCTGGAGTCCCATTTTCTCTGCTGATTTTGTCATTCCTGGATTAGAAAATCTGTTAGCTTTCTATTATGTATTTGCTGTAGCTCCTCCCTGTCCATTTTATATTTATTTCTTTTAATTATATATTAAGTGTTTGAATCTGTATACTTTTGGGAGAGGTCTTTAGATATTTTTTCTGCTTTGCAAGAATGGAGCATTCATGTAGACCTGAGACCCCCCGTGTGTAAATATTGTTTTATCACTTAACCGATGTAAAGAAAAACACGCCTGCCATCTGAAGTTTTCCCTCACAATTTTAATTAACTCCCCTGAGCCCAGTGTGGGTTACTAAGAATAAGGGCCAGAATCCCCACGTCCCAGTCGAGGCACTTCTTTAAACAGCCTGGTTTTCTGGGCATCTTGCCTCGATCCTTGCTGCAGAAGGATGCTGTGCATAGCGAGAGGCGGTGGGATCTTGGTTGTGAGCTCCGTAGTGCCAGAGTGATGGCAACCCTGGGCCGTTGCTGAAATGCTTAGGGTAGACCAGTCAGGAGTCATGCTGCTGTTCAGGAGTGCACTTGGGGGTTGAGAATTGATTTTTAATTTTTAGGGTTTTTTTTGTTTTTTGAACGTGGACCATTTTTAAAGTCTTTTGAATTTGTTACATATATGTGTGTGTGTGAGTGTGTATGTATGTATGTATATATATATTTATATTTGGGGGGTTGTGTGGCATCTGGGATCTTAGTTTCCCAACCAGAGATTGAACCCACACCTCTTGTGTTGGAAGGTGAAGTCTTAACCTCTGGACCACTAGAGACATCCACAAGTTATTTTTTTCCACAAAATTCATAGCCTGGAGAAAGTGGTTGAAGACCTGGACCTATCAATTGTAGATATTTGATAGTGAACTTGAAGCAGATAACTTCTCAGGCTTTATAGCCATCATGTGGGGAAAGAGCCTGTGGGTGTGAGTTTTGGGAACACCATGTATTTGCATTGGTTATGGTGCTTTTGGAGTATTGCATGCTTTAAGTACTTTATAAAAATTGTAGTGGTTACTGAATTACATTTGATTCTTGCCACTTGCTTTACTTGTAAAAGATTATCCAGTACTTGAAAATGAGGTGAAATACTGTTCCAGGAGTGATAGCTTTAATTCAGTATTAAATGGGAATGGATATTTACTTTCCATTTCAACCATCTATTTTCATTTCCAGTTGTCTGTGATGTGGAGTATTCTACCTTTTCATCCCTTTCCAAAAAGTTTGTTTTTAATACTTTTTATCAAATGTACAAAATTTGTTTCATTGGAGAAACCACCAAAGTTTAAGAGGAATTATTAATAGCTTTTCTACCTAGCATACCTTCCCAGCATGAAGAGTTTTCTGGCAGGTTGTCTAAATATCCAAATAAACTGAACTAAGATCAGCATTTGGCTCTGAGGACCAACCCAAGGCTCTGAGAAAACACCGAGGAAACCCCCCAAATGGTTAACAGTGCTGGATGGGATGAAAATGACTTTCTGGTTTCATTCTGTTCATGCCTGGGTAACAGTAAACATGTGCCAAGTCGCTTCAGTCGTGTCCAACTCTTTGTGACCCCATGGACTATAGCCCACCAGGCTTTTCTGTCCGTGGAATTTCCCAGGCAAGAATACTGGAGTGGGTTGCCATTTCCTCCTCCAAGCGGTCTTTCCCACCCAGGGGTTGAACCCGTGAATGTCTCCTGCATTGGCAGATGGATTCTTTACCACTAGAGCCACCTGGGAAGCCAACAAACGTGTATATCTTTTGTAAATAAAAATGTAATCCTCACTACCATCCCACATCCATTGGATGGCTACTTTCAAAGAGAAAGAGAGAGGAAGAAAATTAAAAGTGTTGGTGAAGATATGGAGAAATTGGAACCCTGTGCAATGTTAGTAGGAATGCACAACATTAAAAAGAATAAAATTACTATTTGACCCCCTTTGTGAGACAGAAAGTTTTCTCCCTAATTACAGAACACATCTGTACTCCAAATGTGTGAGTGTCTCTAAGCAATTCTCTAATTCTCTGTGGAGAGCAAGTGTCCTGAGATTAAACTCGGCTTCAGCACCAGGTAGAGTTCATGAAGACCCCGCAGATCAAGGCCTCAAGACCCCCTACCACTTCAGATGACAATCACAAGTCTACAGATCAAGGCCTTAAGACCCCCTACCACTTCAGATGACAATCGCAAGTCCAGGTTGTCATCTGTGCTTTTGGCTATAGATCAGGTGTTCCCGTGACCCTGTCCTTGAGTTTGATAATTTGTCAGAATGGCTCACAGAACTCAGGAGAATAGTTTCCTCACTGTTGTTGATTTATCTGTGTGTATGTGCTTGGTCACGTCTGTCTGTCTGTGATCCCACAGACTGTCACCTGCCAGGCTCCTCTGTCCGTGGGATTTCCCGGGCAAGAATACTGGAGTGGATTACTATTTCCTCCTCCAGGGGATCTTCCCAGTTGACAATAAAGGATATTTTAATGAGAACAGATGAAAAAACCCATGAAGAGATAATACAGGGCAAAGTCTGGAGGAAGGGACTTGGAGGTTCTGTTTCTGCTGTTGGGTACTCTCCTAGCAGTACCTCCATGGGCTCACCACCCTACAAACTTTTTTGAACCCCAGGAATTTTTATGCAGGCTTCATTATGCAGGAATCATTGATTAAATCATTGGCTCTTGGTGTTTGAAGTCAACCTCCAGCCCCTCCCCACTCCTGGGAGGTGTATGGATGAGATGGAGCTGAAAATTCTAATCCTCTAAGCACATGGTTGGTTCCCCAGGCAACCAGCCCACATCCTGAGGCTTTCCAGGAGCCTCAGCTCATTAGTATACAAAATGACACATCATTTTAAAGATTCCAAGTTTGTCCTTCCTGCCTGCCTCCCTTTCTCTATTCCTCCCTTCCTTCTGTACCACGTGTCATGCGGGATCTTAGTTCCCCAACCTGGGATCGAAATAGTGCCCCTGGCTTCAGAACTTCAGGGTAGTGCCTCGAAGAGTTTTTGGAGCTGTGTGCTGGAAAATGGGGTCAGAAATTAAACATATATTTATCATTTCACGTACTACAACTCCACTTCTGAGTATATACCCAAAAGAATTGAAAGCAGGATCTAGTAGCAGCATTGTTTACAGTAACCAGGTGGAAACAAGCCATGCATTCATCGATGGGTGCATGGATAGAAAAATGCGGTATATGCATACAGTGGAATACTATTCAGCCTTAAAAGGGAAGGAAATTCTGACACACGCTACAACAGGGATGAAAATGGAGGCTACTTCACCAACTGAGATAAGCAAGTCACAAAAAGACAAATACTGTATGAGTCCACTTTTAAGAGTCACCATGTATATTATCATACGTGAAACAGAACACCATTCCAGGTTCGATGCATGAG
This sequence comes from Giraffa tippelskirchi, assembly GCF_054371585.1. Lineage (NCBI taxonomy): Eukaryota > Metazoa > Chordata > Mammalia > Artiodactyla > Giraffidae > Giraffa > Giraffa tippelskirchi. The sequence goes on from NC_137285.1 coordinate 57,576,492, forward strand.
ACAAATGCTCAGGGCTGGGGCAATGGGATGACCCAGAGGGATGGGATGGGGAGGGAGGTGGGAGGGGGGTCCAGGAAGGGGAACACATGTAAACCCATGGCTGATTCATGTCAATGTATGGCAAAAACTACTACCATATTGTAAAGTAATTAGCCCCCAACTAAAATAAATAAATTTATTAAAAAAAAAAAAAAAGAGTCACCTGGAGTAATCACGTTCCTTGAGACAACAGGTAGAAGGGTGGTTGTCACGAGCTGGGAGGGAGGGAAGTGGGGACTGGTTGTTTAATGGGTACAGAATTTTAGTTTTCCAGGAGGAAGAGTTCTGGAGTCTGGACTCAATACTGCTGAACTGTGTCCTTAAAAATAGTGTAGATGTAAATTTTATGTTCTGTGTATTTTATCTCAATTGAAAATTTAAAAGAAACAATGACCACAATGAAACCTTAGAAAGTAGAAAAGAAGGTTTGTTTTTAGCAGTCAAGGAATAACCTGATCTGTTCCTGGTGTCTTGCAGGCCTGGTGTTTCCTTGACCATGCAGGCGTTTTCGGAAGAAGAGAGGAAGCAGTGGTTGGAAGTTCTGGGTGGAAAAGAAGCTGTAAGATATAACCAGTGGTTGAGTTTTATTTCAAATCCTTTAGCGTTGACTTCTGTTCATTTTCATGTTATTTTTGCTTTATAGTATATGAAAAAAGTTCCCTGCTGAAGGTGGTGTCTGAATTCCTCTTGGAAGCATTTGGTAGTCTAGAAATTTGGTTTGAGGTAGCAGCAGCACACTTGAGACTGGCATATCGTTATTTTTTATTTTTCTTGACTTTGCCACTCAGGTTCGCTTGGCTTGAGGAAGTCATCTAAATTCTCAATTTCTTCTTCCCTACCTGTGAAAGTACTTTGGGTGATGAACACAATAAATGCTTGCAATTCATTTTGATCTCAGTGGAGATGGAACGGTAAATATGAGGCTGTGCAGGCAATATTACAAGTGACTGCTGTACTTATTTGCTTGATTTAATGGTTTCTGGTTTAGCCTAATGAGCCACAGTGTGCAGTGTTAGGTAGCCTTAGTGATTGGGCCTCTGTGTTCAGATTGGTTTGCGGAATAAATTAAAAGCAGTGAGAGCAATCCAGAGGCATGGCACTTCAGTCTGTTTGCCACTTTATGCAAGCACTGCCTTCCTCTCAGAGGACTGGAGGCGTCTGGGAGTTGAGAACTGGGCAGGTCATGTATTGAATGGGGGACTTAGCAAGGGTAATTATAGGAAACACCATAGGACTGGTTTAAATCAACTCTACTTCAAGTATTATGACACATAACCAGCTGCCAATGCAGGTACCTTGGGCTTATCTGGCAAGCATTTGGCATTTCAGCAGGATTTAAAAAGAGGGATAGAGCACAGTAGAAGAGGTGTCATATATAGTAAAAAGAGAGGTGTCAAAACAGAGCTTGTGAGATGGACAGAAGATAATGTTATCTGATGGCAGCAGGCAGTCAGTGAGAATGTAAGAGACAGGGCGAAGGGGATGGGCAGCGATGCAGGTAGCAGTCTTGACATGGTGTTGAAACACGGAAGCCCAAATTACATATGTTAAAAATAGATCCTGTATAAGAAAACGTATCATCCTTGGAGGAAAAAAAGCAGTGATCAGATCTGTGTATCATTTTTTTATACTTGATCTACATTTAGCTTCTGTGATTTTAGTTCTATCTATTTATTCTTAATTTGTCCTTGAAATTTTTAGCTAGGAGTCAAGAGTACTTTCAGCATTGGTAGCTGCTGAGATCCAAAACAGTTTGTCCTAATCCTCTCTAGTAAAGGCACTGACCTGGACTTGTCCCCCAGAGATTCAAGAAATGCTTTGGAAAGTGAGTTTGCCTATTTTCATAGCAAAATGGTCATATGGCTAAGTCATGAGGAAATAAGTCTATTGCCAAAGGCAGTGTAACCTTGACACATATATCCTCTCCTTTAGAGTAAAAAAGCCAGGTAATTAATTCTAGATATACAGATAAAGGCAAGTCTGCATAAAGAAAATAAATATTCAGCTATATATTTAGGTAAGGGCACTGAAGGCATTTCATAATTTTTTTCAGATGATGTATATGCCTTGAAGATAATGGGGCCGCACTAGAATTCTCAGAGGTAGCCTGGGATCATTACCTTGATATTTCAGATGTGGTTATTGAGATTATGGCAGGAATCACGTCTTTGAGTTAACAGCAGATTTTAGCAATGGTGAATAAATGAGCTTCATCTTCCTAATTAAAATGCAGCAATTTGCTTGAGCATTTCAAATTTACATGAACTTTCAATCTTGGCACTTCATATTATTTCTGTTACTTTGACAATGCCTTGGTGAGAGGCCAAGGAGACTCAGAGCTCTCCTTTCTGTTACCTGTCTTTGCCTTTGAGCCCATGATAGTGATTAACCAATGTCAGTGTATTTTTTGGACAGTCCCTAGGTATGCCTACTACAATAGAATCATTTTTATGGATTTGCTGAAAATATTGTTTCCCCTTTTTCTCTTTTACTAGCTGTTCCCTAGTTTTAATAGAGCCATCATCCCAAGACCGGAAGGAAGTAAGTGCTAATGTATCAAGATGACTGTTGTCTCCCTTTCTCATGAGTTACTCTGTTTTTATTACTGATGTCAAACTGTTGCTGGGTGCTTGCTCTCTGTGCTCTGTCTGTGTTAGTCCGCTAAGTGGCAGACGTCTTATCCACTGAGGACCTCGTCAAACTTTTCTTGGCGGCTGAAACTCTCCTTGATCTTTCCCATCTCTGAGCCTGTTTCTTTCTAGTCTTCCTCTACGAAAACCAAAATACTAGATCATTGACTTTGGTATTTGTGTTTATAGTCATAAACAGATACACAAGAGTTTCAGGTATGCATCTGTAACCTTCCTAAGTTGTAAACTCCTGTGGGTAGGAACTCTTTACCAGGTCCTCTGCTCCCAACCCCTCTCACCTCCACACTTGGTATCCTTTATCTTTCCAGTCTGTCGGGCGTGGGCTGTACAAATAGTTTAGCATTACACCTTAGAAAATAAAACAAACAGCAACCAAATGCGTTCAGATATTCTAGGACAAAGATCTTCCCTTGCATTGTATGTACTAGAGGAAAAGGAAATACACTCTGGCTCTGTACTCTTGATTTTAACTGAGATAAGATGAAGGTGTGATCAAATTTGCTGGATTCTTTATGAATCTACTTCTCATATCTTTGGAAGAATGAAGCTACATTTGTCAGATGGCCACAGTTTGGAGACATTGTTAAATAAGCCATGATTTCAAAGTGATTATGGTGTGTGTTTTGCTTAACCTGGCACTGGAAATTCACCAGGTGCCTCGCAACCTTGTCAGTCATGGAAACACCTGCTTAAGACTTTCCTCCCTCTTGTCTTTCTCTTCTATTGTCCTTTCTTTTTCTTTCCTTTCTCCTCCTCCTTTCCCTTATCCCTTCTTTCTCTCCTCTCTTCCTTTCTTTTCTTGTTTTTACCTGAGAAATGAAAACATGTTTTGGAAGAGTAGTTTTGCTAAGCAGAAAGAAACACTTACATTTTATATAAATGTTGTGAATGCTGCTGCTAAGTAGCTTCAGTCATGTCCGACTCTGTGCGACCCCATAGACGGCAGCCCACCAGGCTCCCCCATCCCTGGGATTCTCCAGGCAAGAACACTGGAGTGGGTTGCCATTTCCTTCTCCAGTGCATGAAAGGGAAAAGTGAAAGGAAAGTCACTCAGTCGTGTCCGACTCCTAGCGACCCCATGGACTGCAGCCTACCAGGCTCCTCCGTCCATGGGATTTTCCAGGCAAGAGTACTGGAGTGGGTTGCCATTGCCTTAACACTGCCCAGTTTTCCTCATTAAAATGCTCTCCAAGCTTAGCTTTAAACCTGCAAAGATTTGTTCATAAATTGTACATGCTATCCCTTCTGAGAACCAAAGGTTAGTATTCCTGCCTCTGAGTTCTAAATATGGAATAAAGCATTCACTTTCCCTGAGTGCATTTTTGAAACAAGAATTGTCTTTTATTAGGGTCCTCAAATACGTCAGCCTAATCAATGGCAAAGTATTCATATTAGAAAAAATATAAAATTGTATTTTCAAAATAATCTTTTTTTGCTACATGAATCATCTTTTAAATTCATTATGAAAATAATAAAATATTAAACATTTAGAGCATGGTATAAAATGTGAAAAAAGTTTCTGGCTCATCGTTCAAATGCTATTTTTAAGAGTGTCTTAATTTTTTCCCCCTAGGTTAAAAAAGAAAAGTTTTGTGTTATTTCCCCAGCTTGTCAAATAATTTAAGAACTTTCACTCATGTCTATAATTAAAAAACAAACCCAAGTTGTTGGAATTTGGGCAAAACATTAAATATTTCTGATAGCTTCTTCTAAAAATTAATTGTAATCATTTTCTTGTTCACTATTTAAAATATTATTTTTGTTAACAGCTAGTTTAAATTATAAATTTATTTATATATGTTGGTAATGTTAGTCGTGTCCAACTCTTTGCAACCCCATGGACTGTAGCTTGCCGGGTTCCACACTCCACGGGGATTCTCCAGGCAGGAATACTGGAGTGGGTTGCCATGCCCTCCTCCAGGGGGTCTTCCCAACCCAGGGATCGAACCCAAGTCTCCTTTCTGCAGGCGGATTCTTTACCGTCTGAGCCACCAAGGAAGTATCTGTTGTTAATGAAGGTCCTGATACTACGAATGCTTCTCTCCTATGAAATTCTGATTTACGTTATGTAAACGGGGAGTGCATGGCCTTTAGTTTTCTTTCTTTGAAGAGGGAAATAAAAAGTATATCGAACCTAAATAATTTTGCCTTATTTTTGTCAGCAAGAAAAATGTTGAGTATTTGCACCTTTAATATTTTACAACTGTATTTCTTTTAGGTGCACAGTTGGATAAGATGGGATTCACAATTCTTAGAAAGTGCATCCGTGCAGTTGAAACACGAGGTAACATGATTGAATCGTTTTATTCATGAGAGGCTATAGGTATGTAAAATCTTAGGGTCGTTTCAAATGCTCTTTGCTTGGTTAAGTAGAATGAAATATTTTAATGCAAAATGCACCTTCTAGGCATCAGAGATTCAGTTGTTCATTTACTCTGAGCGGGGTAGGGGAGGAGGGTGGCGGGGGTTCCTTTTTATTTACGTGTTTCTTCCTTGTGTCGAAACCTGAAGTCAGTAGAAGAATCAGCAGTGCTGGACTTGGACAATCAGTCTCAATCACTTCTTGTTTACATGCTAGTAAGGTATTTCCATCTTCACTTGTCTTGTTAGCTTCCAGTTTAAAAATCAGCATCATTGAGATATCTTTTATGTATGGTAAAATTCATTGATTTTAGCTGTCGATTGATAACTTCTGATGAATGTGTTAAAGTTGTGCAGCGACCACCACTGTCATAGAAGATTTCTGTCTCCCCACAAAATGCCTTTGTGCCCCTTCTCAGCCTTCACTCCATCCTTGGCCCTTGGCAACTACTGAACTGCTTTTTACCACTTTAGTTCTTTTTATTGTTTTAAAAAGCTTTTTATATGAATGGAATTATGCAGTGTATACTCTTTTGAGTCTGGCCTCTCCTTTTTAGCATGATGCTTCTGAGACTCATCTTACTGGATGTACTCTTGTGTGCTAGTGTGCTAAGTTGCTCAGTCGTGTCTGACTCTGTGCGACCCCATGGACTGTAGCCCTCCAGGCTCCTCTGTCCATGGGATTCTCCAGGCAGGAATACTGGAGTGGGTTGCCATGTCCTTCTCCAGGGCATCCTCCCGACCCAGGAATTGAGCCCACATCTCTTACATGTCTTGCGTTGGCCAGCGGGTTCTTTGCCACTAGCACCACTTAGGTGTACTCTCGGGGCTCTTGTTTTATTGCTAGGCAGTTATTTCATTTTATGGATATACTGCATTTTGTTTATTCATCCACCTGTTGCTAATATTTGAATTGTTTCCACTTTAAACTTCAGGAAAGATGATCCCTCCCCATTTTGGTCCCCTGACTTAAAAGCTTAAGGATCTTTTCTTTCCAGTCCTTAAGGAAAAACAGAGCCTTGGCGCTTTGCAGCCATTGCGGCAGACTTTGGAGAAACTAAATACAATAAATTTGCAAAACAGGCTGTTTCTAGGGGCTGGACTTCTCTTTGTTTAGAGTCTAGTGAAGTATGGATAAATTGAATATTTAATTCCCTCTCATATATTGTTTATCCCAGTCCTACTCTGAATGACTTAGTGGAATGAAGCATTGCACTCACGTTTTCTTTCAAAACAAGGGCTTTGTTATAAAGCCAGGACTGCCACCTGTGAAATGAGAGTGTTGGCTAACAGATGAATACGGGCTGTTTTATGATTTGGGGATTTGCCCATCGATAATAAAAACCCAAGCCACAGAGAGCTTTTCTTCCATTCTCCGTTACAGTGGCAATTCAGGCAGTGACACATTTTCATTCATTTCAACCTGCACTGAGGTTGAGCTGACAAATTTTTTCTTTTTCCTGGTGCTTCAAAAATTTCCAAAATGAGGATACTGTGATTTTTCATGTCTCTCACTTCATCATTCATGTTTCTCTTTTTCCTGAGCTTCTTAAGAGCCTTTATGGTATCACTTGCATGGTTATTTTTTTTTTTTTTTTTAGTAAATACAATTCTTTCCACAAAGAATATAATTTATATCTACTTGTTTCTGCCTGGGCAGATAAAAATCTATCTTGAATGCTTTCTGATTAATCTGTAGTTTTATGGAGTGTTATGTTCATTGGCTTCCCAAGTGGTGCTAGTGGTAAAGAAAGTGACTGCCAATGCAGGAGATATAAGAGTCACAGGATTGATCCCTGGGTGGGGAAGATCCCCCGGAGGAGAGCATGTCAGTCCACTGCAATATTCTTGCCTGGAGGATCCCATGGACAGAAGAGCCTGGCGGGCTACAGTCCATAAGGTCGCACAGAGTCAGATACGACTGAAGCGACTTAGCACGCATGCACATGTTCATTGAATGGAGTATGTATAGTAGAATCTGCATGTATTGAATGTATTTTATTATAAACATGTACGTTTTTAATAGAAAAATGAGTATATTTTAAGTTAGATTTTTCCCATTTAAGATAAAAAATGCATATATTTTTCTTTTCAAATCTTTTGTCCCTCAAGGTCTTTTATTACTAAAGCCTTTTGTTTTTAATGGAGTAATAGGATAAAAAGAGAGTTAAAAGGATCAACTGTCAGATCATGTTACTCAGCATGATGAGGAACCTTGTGGAATCTCTGAGGTTTTTATCCTAAATTTGGAAGTTCCCTCAGGGAATATTGCTCTGAATGATTTTCCCTAAATCAGCTATCACGGCTATTGATTTTTTTTTGCTACCAGTGTTGTTGCATCACTTTTTTTCATCAGCCAGGATAAAGCTAGTTTATGTTCCTATAACAGGAACCTGGAAATTCTCTGCGGCTTAAGACAGCAAGACTTATTTCTCGCTCAGACAGTTGGTAGGAGGGCTTTTCACATTACTGCTGCCTGGCTCCCAGGCTCCTGGTTGCCGTGCCTGGAAGACTTTGAGGGCTTTGCGCATCACTGCTCCCTGGCTTCCAGGTCCCTGGTTGCCTCGCCTGGAGGACTTTGGACTATCAGTGAATGCTCTGGCTTTGACGTGAGTTTCACTTGCTCACAACTGATTGGTCAGAAATGGCCACGTGGCCTCACTCAGCCCCAAAGAGTCTACGTAGCACACCCCTACCAGGAGCCTGGAAAACAGGCAGAGAGCCAGGAGTGTCTGGTGGCAGCATTAATGACCACTGTGCGTACTTTGTGGATCTACATGCCTATGGTCCAGAGGCATTTAATGAGGTCTGTTTGAAGAATTATTTCTATAACATTTTTCAGCATTTTAAACATGACTCATTTTCTCTGAAAACTACCATTTCATATGTTTTGGTTAAAGCAGTTAGTGTACCTTTTACCTAACATGTCTTTTAAAAATGACACTTGGCATTTTTATCAACTTTTGAAAGTCACTTGGTCATGTCTGACTCTTTGCGACCCCATGGACTGTAGCCCGCCAGGCTCCTCTGTCCATGGGATTCTCCAGGCAAGAATACAGGAATGGGTAGCCATTCCCTTCTCCTGGGGATCCTCCTGACGCAAGTGTTGAACTCAGGTCTACTGCATTACAGGAAGATTCTTTACCATCTGAGCCACAGGGAAGTGGCATCAACATTGTGTTATCATTTAAATATGTACAAAGCATCAGACAAATGTCTAAAACTTACTGTAGTCCTCAGCCCCCTAAGGAAAGGTAACATTTTTACTGATGCGTCTACAACACGTAATGATATAGATAACATATATACTATGTGACACATATGTAGTATTATATATATTGTCCTAGATGGGACTGTTGGTGTATACTGTCCTTTTGGCATCCTAACAAACTGCATTTCACTGTAATATCAGCATCAGTTAACAGATCCTACTCTTCGTTTCTGTAGAGTTGTTCATGAAGCTAAGGCGCATGAGAGCGTCAGATCAATGGATCTTTCATCCATTTACGAAGTAATTGTTAATGATCTTGTACCGGCTCTTAATGGATCCAGGTCATCTGACCACCGCTGGGAGTGTATTGCTTATGTGTTCCAAGTTGAAGGACTTCCTGAAGCATCTGTCCTCAAACACTGCTGTGCCGTGGAATCACCTGAGCTCTTTAAATAATGCTGCTGCCTAGCTCTCACCCCCAGTCAGTCTGATTTCATTGCTGCTGGGTGTGAACTAGGAAGCTGGCATTTTAAATGTTTCCCAGGTGATGCTAATACGTAGTAAAATTTAGAAGTCTTAATGGAAGAGTTTCTTAGGTATAGGAGCAACAGGATACACAGTTGTTATATTTATAGTGTCCTGCTATATGGTGGACTTTCAACTTCTTTAAAATAACCCAACCTAAACCTAGACAAACAACAGAAAACTTCCAAAGAAAATAGCTCCCTGTTTGCTTCCTTCCCTCAGTTACAAGTGATTTGTCATAGTTAAATCATAGTTCTCATCTGAAGCCAGTGTTTATTGAGCATTCATGGGGTGAATATAGCCTTGCTCTAGGCTTTTGGGATTCATGTTAAAGGTTGGTTACATGTAATGCTCAATCCATGAATGGTAGACAAAACATAGATATTTGTAAGCAATTTAAGTATTTCAGATACTAAAATAAAACTGTTACAAGATTGCGTGGTTGAAGAGAATTTGAATACGCATCGATGGATTGCTGAGCGTGTGTCTGTGTGTGTGTTCAGTTGCCAAATCATGTTCGACTCTTGCGACCCCATGGACTGCAGCACGCCAGGCTTTCCTGTCCTTCATTATCTCCTGGAGTTCGCTCAAATTGATGTCCAGCCAGTTTTGATGCTATAAACCATCTCATCCTCTGCCTCCCTCTTTTGCCTTCAGTTTTTCCCAGCATCTGGGTCTTTTCCAGGGATTCAGCTCTTTGCATCAGGTGGCCAAAGTATTGGAACTTTAGCATCAGTCCTTCCAATGAATATTCAGGATTAATTTCCTTTAGGATTGACTGGTTTGATCTCCTTGCAGTCCAAGGGACCCTCAAGAGCCTTCTCTAGCACCATAATTTGAAAGCATCAATTCTTTGGTGCTCAGCCTTCTTAATGGTTCAGCTCTCACATCCATACATAACTACTGGAAAAGCCATAGCTTTGACTATGTGGACCTTTGTTGGCAAAGTGATGTATCTGCTTTTTAATACGCTGTCAAGGTTTGTCACAGTTTTGTCACAGTTTTCCTTCCAAGGAGCAAGCGTCTTTCAATTTCATGGCTGCAGTCACTGTCCGCAGTGATTTTGGAGCCCAGGAATGTAAAATCTGTCACTGCTTCCACTTTTACCCCTTCTTACCATGAAGTGATGGGACCAGATGTCATGATCTTAATTTTTGGTTGTTGAGTTTTCATCTTAATTGAAGTCTATGTTTTGGAACAGCTTTCTTTGGATTTAAAGGAGTAGAAAAGTATATTTTAGCATTTAGAGAGACCTCACCAAAGACGTGGAGACAGAAACAAGCCAAATGGAAAGGACGCATGAAGAAATAAAGGAAATACTCAGGTGTTTGCATTTAATTGACAAGAACCTGAATAAGTACTAGAGAGTGGTGGATAGCAGAATAGCAGGCTTAGAGGAGTGAATATAAAAGCTAGTATTAGTGACCATATGTGGGATAAAGGGGCTGAAGAGGCACATGGGGGGTAGCTGGTGAGCTCAGGTTACTCTGGGAAAGAGTTGCCTTTCTGTGGGTGATGAGATGTAGGTTCCAAAGTGGTGCAGTAAAGGGGCCTTTCAGAAAGTTAAAGGTGGGTACAACTTTTTTTTACCCTTTCAGGCTCTTAGTTTCTAAAAGACTGTAACTAGGAATTTCATTCATTCTACCTACTCCCGCCCCGTCCGTGAAGGTCAGAGAGCTAATTTTTGTACACAGTAGATTTTACTGCTCATTAAGTGTATCTGTTTCCTCTTTCTATCCTTCCCCTGAGTTGTTTTATTTCTTTTTTAAACTTTTTATTTTGCACTGGAGTATAGCCAATTAACAATGTTGTGATAGTTTCAGGTGGACAGCAAAGGGACTCAGCCAGACATATATACATGTATCCATTCTCCCCAAACTGCCCTCTTATTCAACCTTTGGATGGTTTTAATCCTGAGATGTCCATGTTCCTTCATTTGGCACTTCTGTTGCCTGATATTGTTAATTATATATTTATTTTGTTTCAGAACGTGGAGAATAATTTTCTTTTGTAAGTAACTTAAGAAACTGCCTCCCATGCCCAGTACCTGTTGGTTTTTTTTTGCAATTGGATGATACCACTTTTTTCAGGTGCATGCACTATAAAATATGCACAAACAAAGTATAACGCTTGCTGAAAAACTTCTTTCAGTTGCTATTTTTTAAATAGTCATAATTTAAAACTAAATTCGTATGCCACTTTGGTTTATGAAGTTTCTCTTAAAAAATTCTTCCATATGTGGATAATTTGAATATTCACTTTAATTTCTAGAGCATGGCATTAAGACGTCAGTCTAGGCAAGCTGTCAGTTATCAAATTCAGCTTTGTAACAAGCTGTGAATTCATGGGATAGAAGTAGGAAGCCACATCTCAGATATGGCAGTCTTTGAATTGTCTCACGTAAAAGTGAATTTCTCTTCCTTTAGAAAGCAAAGTTTTAGGTCTTTGGAAAAATATCCTGAAGTTGGCTTGAGGACTTTTCTGCTTCCAGAGCACTTCTAGAGCTGTATGGAGTCTTAGGATGGACCTGGTAGAAGATGATAATGTACAATTTCAGTATTAATCTTTGTTGGAGGGAAGATGCCCGAAGTAAACTTGCAACATATTTTACCAGGGTTGCACATTAATCTTAAATTACCAAGGGCCATTTATGTGCAAAATGAAGAAAATAAAGAACAGCTGTCCCTGGAAAATTTACAGCAAGTCAACTAGACTTTCTCGCTCAGTGTCTCTTTTTTAATCAGAATGGGTGTGAGATATGTGTGGGTGGAGAGAGAGGGCAGTTTTCTGTGGGAGGGAGCTGAAGAGTCTTGTGGTGTCTGCATAATGCAAATACAGAGCTGAAATACTAACTCCAGGCGAGTCAGGGCTGACTTTTCGTTTTCTCAGTTAGTAATCTTAATTGTTTTAAGAACAAGTACGCTTCCAAAGCTGTTAGCTTCCAAATGAGTGGTTCTGTAAAATTAATAGGGACAAATGGTTAAACCATCTTGCTCCCGAGTCGGCATGCGAGGTTTTGTGTGTTTGGCTCATGGTTGGATGAGGTCCGTGGGCATTTTCTTGTGAGGCTGTCTTGGCACTTGGAGCATCATGCTGGAGACCAGGGGAACAGAAATCAACCCTGATTAAAATCTCTTTCTCCACTTTTCTCTTTAGCTCTGCAGCCCTGTAAGTGAGCTTGTTAACCTGTCTCAATTTTATCATGAGTAAGACAGGCTAATAGGGGCAACTCCCTTGTAGTTTGGTTGTGAAAATTAGCAATGGGGATTCTTGGGATATTGGCATACATTGAGTGCTTAGTAAATGTGAGTTGATTAGAAATAAATCTATTAATTGAAGCCAGTCATCATTAAGTGGTTCCATTATTGATTCAAGGCTCTGGGAACACTAACGAACATTGTTTTTTTAATGGTAATTTATATAGGGAAACAAATCACCTGAGTTCAGCTTGTCATGTAATGCTGTGTGACTTGTAACAAGCAGCACAATTAACTGGCTTGACTTTCAGCCTCTGTCTCTCAGTGCCTTATAATGGACACTTGAGCAGTTAAATGGCTCGGGTGCAAGGAAGAGACCTTGCATATGGAAAAAGAAGAAGATGGCTTTAGATTATCTCAAGCTTTCCAAAAAAGAAAAAAAAAAAAGAGAGGTTGTCCAGGGTAGCCTAACATTGTTGTTCAGTTGCTAAGTCATGTCCTACTTGTTTGCGACCCCATGGACTGTAGCCCGCCAGGCTCCTCTGTCCATGATGTTCTCCAAGCAAGAATACTGGAGTAGATTGCCATTTCCTTCTCCAGGGACCTTCCTGACCCAGGAATCGAACCTATGTCTCCTGCATTGGCGGATTTTTTACCCCTGAGATACCAGGGAAGCCCATACGTGAGAATAAACCCACAGAAATATGGATATGAAATTGTGATGATTTTTGACTTGTCCCTGATGCCACAGCTGCTCTGAGGTGGTGCGGCAGGTGGCAGCAGAGAGACACCACTAGACCTTTTCCAATAATATTCTGATCTCTGTAGAGGACCGATGGAAAAAAAGAGGCTTCCTGGAACTTCCCCAGTGGTCCAGTGGTTAAGACTTGGAGCTCACAATGCAGGGGCCCAGGTTCAGTCCCTAGCGGGGGAACTGAGATCCTGCATGCTGCATGGCACAGCCTAAAAAATAAAACAAGTATCTTGCAAGTAGCAACAGCCAACTTTTGCTTTAAAACTGAGTCTCTTTTTTAATTTATATAAGTAAAAATTTGTAGCTACTTAAACTTGAGCTACATGAGTGCTGAGTTTGAAAAGAAAATGACTCTTACTTAGCAGCCCATGCATTCTAGCTTGCTGTACTACTTATCCACTCCTGAATGTGCACAAGTTAGATGGACTTTAGTCAGCACTTTTTGGCTGTTTCTTAAAGGAAAGGTATGAGGCGGGGGCAGTTGTAGAGATATGGTTCCTGTTCTTAATTATTGCCTTTAGTTTAAGGCAGTGAAGGCTCTGAGATTTTATATAACTTTCATGTGAACAGGTTCCCTTGTACAGTTTCATGGATGCTGGTGGAAAACACAAGACTCCTGGATCAGGGATCAAGGACAGTTCATTACTCTCGGTAGGCAGCGTTTTACATTTTGTGTTGGTGTCCTGAGCCCCAGTTCCCAAGGGCATGGCAAAGAGGGTGACATATATCTGCGCACAGTACATTGTGCGTTGTGTTGTAGGAGACTAACTCTGAACTTCGGAAACTCGACTGTTTTGAAATGATTGGCACGTGTGCCTGCTGTTTGCTCTAGATGGACACTAGCTCTTATTTTCCAAGGTCACAGGCAAACCTGTTCTTTGTGTCAGAGGAAGGTGCTGGCACAGTTGGTGTTCATGCACCCTGGGGTGTTGCTGGCGGAGGTGAGTGGGTGGAGATGACTTGAGAAGATGCCCTGTAAGCAGTTGAGGCCAGCCTGTGGTAGGTCCCAGGTGCTGGGCTGCGTGTTTTGCCTCAGTTGTACAAGCACTGGTGACACAGTGACAGATTGGAGCAGAAGGGGACGACAGAGGATGAGATGGTTGGATGGCATCACTGACTTGATGGACATGAGTTTGAGTAATCTCCGGGAGTTGGTGATGGACGGGGAGACCTGGTGTGCTGCAGACCATGGGGTCGCAAAGAGTCAGACACGACTGAGCGACTGAACTGAACTGAGAGTTGATGTGGGGAGGGGCACAGAAGTGAAGATGGCTGGTTAGATTTTAGAAATAATCTAGTAGGAAAGGGAAGTGGGGAGAGAAGATTTGAGTATCTCTCTATGAAGCACTCAACTCGATTTGGGATAAAGCCATTCTGAAGTTACACCTGCCCTCTTTCCAGATCAGCTCCATCATGGACCCCTGAGGTATATCATCAGCCCAAGAAAGATATGTCCCCTTTGCTGAGACTCTTTGCAGTGCCTCAGAAAGTCTCTTAGTGGCAGACGTCATGTCGGTGTAGAAGCTGCATCTGACAATGTTTAAAATCCTAATAAGCAGCAGTTTACATTTTCTAAGTATTTCATGTATGCTACTACACTACTTCACCCAGTCCCTGTAGAACTCAGTAGGTAGTTGACCAGATAAATCTTCTTTCTTAGGCTCAGGTGCTCAGTTCCAGAGACAAGTTGAAAGTGAAAGAGCTGGAATTCAGATCTTGGTTTCTGATCTGATCCTGGTCTGTGATTCTTAGAAATGCTGTGTGGTATAGAAGTAAAGTGAGAGGAAGAGTGGGTGACGGAGCATCTTAGTGGTGGTAGGGATGCTGAATTCTGCCGCAAGGTCCAGAGACTGTGTGATGCTTCTTTTCTCAAGGTTCACGCTGTTGGGAAAGACGGAAGGGTGCTTTGAACGAGTTGAAGCTAGATCTCTTAGACCTGGGACAGCTGGACATCTGACCTCTGGGGAGAGTGTGTGACCCTGAGCAGTTTTTCTGGCTACACCTTGTGGCTTGTGTTCTCTTTATTCCCTGATCAGGGATCAAGCCTGTGCCCCCCTGCAGTAGAAGCATGTGCTATGTGCTAAGTTGCTTTAGTCCTATCCGACTCTGTGCAACCCCATAGACTGTAGCCTGCCAGGCTCCTCTGTCCATGGGATTCTCCAGGCAAGAATACTGGAGTGGGTTGCCATGCCCTCTTCTAGGGGATCTTCCCAACCCAGGAATTGAACCTGCACTTCTTAGGTCTCCTGCATTGGTAGATGGACTCTTTACCACTAACACTACCTGTTAGAGTCTTAACCACTGGACCACCTGGGAAACGCTGTCCCCCTGAGCGTTTCTAATGAAATAAGAAACTTCCTGTTACTCTGCAGCTTTCTCCTGCCCCTCCAGACATTCTGCCTGCTGGTTTGGGTGGTTGTACAAGGAATGCAACAAGTCTAGGGGTTTTCTGGTCCGAAACAAAAATTCTTTCTCTTATTCTCACTAGAAACTCGAGCTGAGGCCAGCTACCTGGAGTATTGGGAATATACTGTAATCCATTTGGACCCTAATACAGAGTTGGCCTTAATAAACCAAACACTCTTTATATTCAAGACTTGGATTTGAGAGGATGAGATTCATGGTCAGACCTCGATGTGCTGCAGAGTCCAGAAATTATCAGTACTTCCAAAGAAGTTGGCTTGGACCTGGAATTGGATATTTGCCTTGTAGTTTTTTTGAACATGTCTCACTCCTGCTGGAGTGGGTGTGCACATGACGGCTGACCTCAGGAGTGCCAGGCTAGCGAGGCTCTGAGCTCAGCCTTGGGTTGGTCTGGGTGTGAAAAGAACATGTGAGTGAAATCATGAGACCTCTCCTCCAGGTGCCTGCAGATAGGGAGGCACCTTGATGCCAGCCTAGAAGTGGATTTATATGAAAAGAGTGTGAGAAAGGTGACATGAAAGTGAAAGCAAGACTTCATAGGAAAGGAAAATGCAGATCAGTTCCTGGCAGGTAGTAGCTGTCTGTAATGCTTTTCTATCTGCCGCCCAAATAATTATCATCCAAGGGAGAAATACCAAATGTTACTGGTGAACAGGAATTTTATATTTTCCATGAGTCATTCATATTAAATAAACTTTGACTCTCTTCCCAGCATATGCTTTGTTTTATGACAGTGGGCTGCAGACTATAAGCCTTGGTTAGGGTGCCTATTTATATGCATTGTA
The DNA here is from genome assembly GCF_054371585.1 of Giraffa tippelskirchi. Lineage (NCBI taxonomy): Eukaryota > Metazoa > Chordata > Mammalia > Artiodactyla > Giraffidae > Giraffa > Giraffa tippelskirchi. The sequence continues at coordinate 57,592,439 of NC_137285.1, forward strand.
ACAAACTATTTTGATATTAATTTTGAGTTTTATGTTAGAGATTTTCATGGCTGTTACGTAAGACTCATGCAAATGCTTTATAAACATCATCTCTTTTATTTTCGCAGCAACTCCATCCTATCATTAACCTTGTTTTCAGATAAAGAAGTTTAGACAGAGATTGAGTAACTTGCCAGGTTATACAGCTGGGAGAGAGGAGAGCTGGAAGCTTCCAGAATCTCTATAACATTAATTTGTAATAATTTGTATCTGTAACCCTAACAAATTTGTTTCCCAGATGGTTGTATTTTTTTTTTTTTTTTTTTTTTTTAATGAGGGAACCAGGATCCGGAATGAAGATGTTACTCAGTATCATTTTGAGCTTCTCATCTTTGTAAAGCTATAGTTAATCCTCGAACTGTCTCAGTGCTTAGAAATGGTCTCCTACCCTGCTTTCTGCAGTATTTGCTACTTAGTGGTAAAATAATGCATTCTTCTCCTAAAGCTTTAGAATTCTTCAATTTTATACATAGAGCATCTTAAATTTATGATGTTGAATATGTATGTTCCTTTGATGGAAGAGTGAAGCATTCTTGATTTTATGTGCTTCTATTTAAAGCTAATTTAATATAAACATGTGTTTTTGAGAGAACCTTAAAGTATTATGAATGATGCTGTATCTTGGAAGGGTATCTGTGTATGAACCTGTTTATGTAACTCAGTGTAGTGGATGGCCTGAAAACCGTTTACTATAACTTACACAGACATTTAAACACAGTGTTTACTGGGACTTAAGAAACACACTGCCAAGTTTTTGTAATTCACCTGTGACCCAAAACAATGTTCATGAGCCTTTTCATTGCTTTTCTTTTTCTTTTTTTTGGCAGAACAGTAAGAAACGGTTTGAAATAAAAATTAGCAAATTCATGAAAAATGATTCCTTTTTTTAAAAGGCCGAATAGGACATGATATCTCAACTACAGGCTTTATTTTTTTTTAATTAGTTTATTTTGTATTTTTTAACTTTACAATATTGTATTTGTTTTGCCACACATTGACATGAATCCACCATGGGTGTACATGTTTTCCCCTTCCAGATCCCCCCTTCCACCTCCCTCCCCATCCCATCCCTCCGGGTCATCCCAGCATTGCTTTTCTTTGAATGACTTTAATGACATCTTTTTTGTTTAAATAATTGAAGTATAGTTAATTTACAGTATTATATTATTTCAGGTGTATAGCATAGTGATTTGATTATTTATATATAACTCCAGTATTCTTGCCTGGAAAATCCCATGGACGGAGGAGCCTGGTAGGCTGCAGTCCAAGGGGTCACGAAGAGTCGGACACGATTGAGCGACTTCACTTTCACTTTTCACTTTCATGCATTGGAGAAGGAAACGGCAACCCACTCCAGTGTTCTTGCCTGGAGAATCTCACGGACAGTGGAGCCTCGTGGGCTGCCGTCTATGGGGTCGCACAGAGTCGGACATGACTGAAGTGACTTAGCGGCAGCAGTATATAGGGCTTCCCAGGTGAGTCAGTGGTAAAGAGTCTGCCCGCCAATGCAGGAGATGCAGGAGACATAGGTTTGATCCCTGGGTTGGGAAGGTACCCTTGAGGAGGAAATGGCAACCCACTCCAGTATTCTTGCCTGAAAATCCCATGGACAGAGGAGCCTGGCGGGCTACAGTTCACTGGGTCGCAAAGAGTCAGACACAACTGAGTGCACACACACACACGTATATAGTTGTGTGTGTATATATACTGTATACTTATATACACACATACACATGTAATGTGTGTATATATACTTTTTCAGATTCTTTTGCACTATAGATTATTAAAAGTTATTGAATATAGTTCCCTGTGCTACACAGTAGATCCTTGTTGTTTATTTTATTAATCCTATACTCCTAAATTGTCCCTTCCCCTTCTTTCCCCTTTGGTAACCATAAATTTGTTTTTTGTGTCTGTGAGTCTATTTATGTTTTGTAAATAAATTAATTTGTGTCACTTTTTTAGATTCCACATATAAGCGATATCATATGACATTTGTCTTTGTCTGACTTACTTCACTTAGTACGTGAATCTCTAGGTCCATCCTTGTTGCTGCAAATGATATTATTTCTTCCTTTTTATGACTAAATAATATTCCACTCTGTGTGTGTGTGTGTGACATCTTCTTTATCCATTCACCTGTTGATGGATACTTAGGTTGCTTCTGCATCTTGACTATTGTAAATATTGTTGCTGTGAACACTGGAGTGCACGTATCTTTTTGAATTAGAGTTTTTCTCTGATATATGTCCAGGAGTGGGACTGTTGGATCATATGGAACTCTATTTTTAAGTTTTTGAGAAATTTCCATACTGTTCTCCATAGTGGCTGAACAAATTGACATTGCACCAACAGTGTAGGAGGGTTCCCTGTTCTCTATACCTTTTTCAGTGTTTCTTATTTGTAGACTCGTTGATGATGGCCATTTTGATTGGTGTGAGATGATGCCTCATTGTAGTTTTGATTTGCATTTCTCTAATAATTTGTGATACAGTTACCATTCTTAAGCTTTGTTGCTAGATATTTCCTCACAAATTTTTCCTAATAATTTCACCTATGGTACTCCTTCCCTTTTATTTTCAAGAATCTTGAAGATATAGAAGATCTAAAACATATATGCATGAATATTTATGCTTATTCATTACAGAGCCCACAGGGGAATTTGTCTTTGCAGTGCTGGTGGGATATGTAAATGTATATTTGTATTTATGCATGTCTATATATGTATATGCACATGAGCCTTGTGCATATATGCACATTTGACTTTTGATGTGAATGCGAACATGAACATTAATGACCTTTCACCCTTGTTGTCAGCATGCACAAATGCAAATAAATGTTTCACTTCCTCTGTAAATATTGATCAAATATCTCAGTTCACGCCACGCACTCTGCTGGGTACTATCAATAGGTGAGAACTGAATGAATGTTAGTTTATAGACCCGTGGAACCTGATCATTTATTTCTGTAGAATCATACACCTGGAAAGGTCTTTTCGATAATTTTTTGTCTGTTAACCATCAAAAGTGTTGATGTTTCAGTTTGAATCTTACTTCTTTGTACAGTTACATCTAGTTTTTCTTTTCTTTAAAAAAAATTTTTTTTTTTGCATTGGAGTATAGGTGATTTACAGTGTTGTGTTATTTTTTTCTCATTATAATCTTTTTTTGTCTCTTTCTTTCCATGTCTTTTTACTAGCCAGTCATCAAGTTATCAATCACTGATTCAGTGTATTAATTTATTCTGTTTCTTTGTTAAATGTATACCATGTGCTCTCAGGCACAGAATCTGCTGCTGAAGTTCTTTTCAAAAGAAAAGAGTTACGACTGTATGGGTCCCAAGTTACTCTCTCTTTTAATTTGAATTCCTTTTAAAATTTTACCCTGTGTCTTCACTTTATTCTACCTCAGTGCCTAAAATATAGTAAGTCCTCAACAGTGGTTATGAAATTAACAGGAAATTAAATGTGATACTGTTTCTAGCCCGTGATCCTCTCATTTCTTCCCACCTTCTCCTTCCATTCATTTTATAGTCGTCTGCTCCCTGTTTGCCTTTCCTGTGTGCATGTTTTGATTACTTGTCTTCTGTCTTCTGCTTCCATGACTCCAGACACCACTGTGTTTTATTCTTACCACGCTGACTTGTCAGGTCACCTCTTCCAGCCTTTACTGCTACCTCTGTTTTTTAATGCAGTTTACCAAGCCTTGAAAGCTTCCTGTTTTTCCCTTTTGCATGTAATTTTCTTTTAGTTGTCAAGTGAAGCATCTTCTTTTCCCTTTTGATTCTCCCAGCCCACCTCCAGGGCCTCTGGGTTGCCCTCTGGAGTTCCTGAATTCCACGTGAGGGTTTGCTGGAGCTGACCGTTTGGAGAGGGAAACAGTGAGACAGAGAGGATGATGAAACCTGACTCATTGCTGCTGCTTGCCCCTCGCCTTCAGGAGGATGTGCGCAGTGCTCGGTGACGGCACTGTGTGAGATTGGAGGAGGCAGGTGGGGGAAGGAAGACGAGTTGATTTCACTGTGGCCACTATGCCCGGGGACAGCTGTCATCAGCTGCTCATCAATGAACTGGAGAGCACTCTCCTTGTCTTTACTACTGGTCAGAACCAGTCTGACTTATTAAAGAAAAAAAACTATGGGCCTGTAAAAACTTTGATGAGATTACAGGTTTTTGTTAAAAGTTAGAAAGGATTGAGGTAATGACAGCTGTCAGTGAGCTTTGCTATGCTGGAAAAGTTTTAATACCTTGGGTTTTTGTTAAGATTTTTTACTGGAGTATAGTTGATTTATAATGTTGTGTTCAATTTGGGTGTATAGCAAAGTGAATCAGTTATACATATATGTATATTCACACTTTTTTAGATTCTTTTCCCTTATAGGTCATTACAGAGTATTGAGTAGAGTTCTTTGTGGTATACAGTAGGTCCTTATTATTATTAGTTATTTATTTCATCTATAGTATTATGTATATGTCAGTCTCAATCTTCCAATTTATCCCTCCTCTCACTCGCCCCTGGTAACCATTGGTTTATTTTCTACACCTATAGCTCTGTTTTATAAATTCATTTGTACCCTTTTTTAAGATTCCACATGTAAGCAATATCATAATGAAATTTGTCTTCTTCTGTCTCACTTCACTCAGTATGACAATCTCTAGGTCCATCCACGTTGCTACAAATGGCATTATTTTGTCCTTTTTTATGGCTGAGTAATTTTCCATTATATATGTGTACCACATCTATATTTGTTCCTCTGTTGATGAACATTTAGGTTGCTTTCATGTTTGACTATTGTAAACAGTGCTTCAGTGAGCATCAGGGTACATGTATCTTTTTGAATTATGATTTTCTCAGGATATATGCCCAGAAGTGGGATTGCTGGATCATATGGTAGCTCTAAGTTAATAGTTTTTGAAGGAACCTCCATACTGTTTTCCGTAGCTGCTATAACAATTTACATCCCCACCAATAGTGTAGGAGGGTTCACTTTTCTCTGTACCTTCTCCGGCATGTATTGTTTGTAGTTTTTTTTTTTTAACGGCCATTCTGACAGTGTGAGGTGATACTCATTGTAGTTTTGATTTGCTCTTCTCTAATAATCAGTGAAGGTGGGCATCTTTTCATGTGCTTTTTAGCAGTCGGCAATGTCTTCTTTGGAGAAGTGTCTATTTAGATCTTCCATCCATTTTTTGATTCTTTTTTGATATTAAGCTTCATGAGCTGTTTATATATTTTGGAGATGAATCCCTTTTCAGTCACTTCATTTGCAAATATTTACTTCCATTCTGAGAGTTGTTGTTTTGTTTATCAATACCTTGGACATTTGAGTTTTTAGTTCCTAAGTGTAATGTCTGTTTTAGGCCAAGTCCAATCTATATCTGTAATTCTAAATTAATTTCAAGTCAAATCAACCTAGGTATACTGTTCCATCCTCAACTAGTCTATGCAAGGCACCGTGAGGGCTATTGAAAACAAACACACCAAAAAACCCAAACCAAAGCTAACCTAGTATTTTTCCAGCTAATAAATATGTCTGCATATTTGGGGAGAGATGGAAGAACAGAGGTCCACAGTTCTTAATCTGAGGATTCTGAGGTGAATGTGTTTGAGAAAAGGTGGTATGGGACATACACTGTCGAGCATATAACATCTTTAGACAGGTTTGGTGCAGAAACTACTTTTAACGTAGTGACGTATGAATATTCATACTGACTGGGGAAAAAGACCGAAATAACCTGATGTCGGGTCAGGCATTCAGATGTTTGATTTTGGGAATTGTGAATGGGAGAATTTGGGCTTGTTGTAAATGTAATCAGATGTTAAAAGGAATTAATTATGAGTCAGATTCAGAAAAAGGGACTATCAGAAGGTGTGGAGAAAAACGAGCCCTCCTACACTGTTGTTAGGAATCTAAATTGGTGCACCCACTATGGAGAAGAGTATGGAGGTTCCTTAAAAAAAACTATGACTAAAATTAGAGCTGCCATATGATCCATCAGTCTCACTCCTGGGCATATGTCTAGAAAAGATGAAACTCTAATTCAAAAAAGACGCCTGGACCCCAGTGTTCGTAGCAACACAGTTTATAATGGTTGACACATGGAAGCGACCCTAATGCCCATCGACAGATGGATAAAGAAGACATGGTACATGTATAGAGTGGAATATTACTCAGCCATAAATATGATGCCATTTGCAGCAACGTGGATAGACCTAGAGATTATCATACTAAGTGAAGCAAGTCAGTTGGAGAAAGACAACTATCATCTAATATCACTTATATATGGAGTCTAAAATATACAAATGAACTTATTTACAAAACAGAAAAAAATTCATAGACATAGAAACAAACAATAGTTATTAAAGATGGTGGTGGTGGGGGAGATAAATTAGAAGTCTGGGGTTAACAGATACACACTGCTGTACATAAATTAGATAAGCAACAAGGACCTACCATATAGAACAGGGAATTATAGTCAATATCTTGTAATAACCTATAATGGAAATTAATCTGAAAAAATATATATACACACACACATACGTACACATAACTGAATGAATTTGCTGTATGGTTGAAACAAACACAACGTTACAAGTGAACTATGCTATGCTATGCTAAGTCGCTTCAGTCGTGTCCGACTCTGTGCGACCCCATAGACGGCAGCTCACCAGGCTCTGCCGTCCCTAGGATTCTCCAGGCAAGAATACTGGAGTGGGTTGCCATTTCTTTCTCCAGTGCATGAAAGGGAAAAGTGAAAGTGAAGTCGCTCAGTCGTGTCCGACTCTTAGCGACCCCATGGACTGTAGCCTACCAGGCTCCTCCGTCCATGGGATTTTCCAGGCAAGAGTACTGGAGTGGGGTGCCATTGCCTTCTCCGCAAGTGAACTATAGTTCAACAGAAAAAAATGATGGAAAAAGAATACATAAGTTCAAAACAGATAACATTTTTAATTAAAGGAAATATCACTGTGGGATAGTGACAGAAAAAAGGTGGGATTTTTTTTTTTTAGTTCAAAGTTCCCAATGGGACTTTATGTTGCTCATCGTTGACTCCTGGGCAGCTAGAATTTCACCTGCCATGTATTTGATGAATAAATATTTGGCAGATGAGTCATTAATGAAGAGGAAGGGAAGAACTTCTTCATCAGAGGGGACTTGTGCCTGAGGAGGGGATGAATTTGGTTTTCTCTGGGTAATAGTCAGGGGTCTATTCTGATTTAGGTGAATACTCTACAGTAAATTATGGGTTGGTGAGGTGAGGCTCGTTATGAAGAGTTATGTGTCTATGCCTTATGTGCTTGTTCAGCTGAGGAATTTGGATTTGATTTGATGACTTCCTCTTAAGTGTGGATGGGAAAGACCTAAGATAATCAAAGTCACTTGAAAAATAAAAAGTAGAAAAAAATGATGGTGTTCAAAATGGATTATGGTTATGTGTTTGCCCCTATTAGGGGTGCTCAACATACAGGCATCAAATTCAAGGCCATGATGAAGAAGCAGAGATTAGTCCAAAGTGTGAAGAAAATGCAGACATTGGTCTATTGAATTTGGAAAGTGACGGGGAAGAAGTTAAAGAAAATTTTCAAAATTCTAATACTTGGTGATAAGAAATAGTGATCCCTTTGGCTGGAAGAGGGAAATTTGGAAAGAAGTTGCAGAGGTTGTAAAAATCCTATGACTTGACATTTTGATTGGTTTATAGTCTTTAAATCTATTTATATGATGTCTTTTGTATGTCATGCATGTGTTCATAGATGTAGTTTTTCTGATTATTTAGTCCGGAGCTTTTAAGAACAGTGTGACAAGAAACAGAAAATTCTGCATGACCTGAGTATATGTGGTCCATGTGCTGTTTCCAAGTTGCTTTTGTACAAGTTTTATTTAAATTTATTTTAAAAAAGTAAAAAATGTTGAGGAGCATTAATTCCCCCATGCATCTTTCATTATACATTAGCAATTAACTCTCCTTCTCTTGGGTTGATGAATGTGAACTCGATCAATTATCTGATCGTAATTAGCAGCACAGAGTGATGATTATTGCTGAAGTAACATTCTTATTTCATTTCTCTATGTTTGTCAGGCACTTCTCAGAGGGGCATGTTAGTCTGCAGAATATGACTTGCTCTTTTGGCTTCTGGCTTTGAGTCCAAACTATTTTAGGTTTCTTAAATAGAGGAGTGTTGAAAAAAAATGCTCTGGTATTTCAAACTCTCTGGACATAGCCTTCTAGCCTCTAGGAGAAGGAAGGAGTGAGGTCTGGTCTTTTTTTTCCTCTAGCAGACTCAAGCTCTGATTTTTGTGTTTTTTGACAGTGTTTCTAACTCTTGGCAGGGCTGACCTGCATTTTTCTCCTCTCTCAGCATTTCCCATCACAAAGGTGCCTCTCAGCTACTCTGATTCTTGAGCCTTCTGAACAGCCTTGGCCTTCCTAGTTCTTGGAGCTCTAGAGAAAATCCAGAAAGAAGGTGTGTCTGTTTGCTTGGGCTGCCATACTCAAGGACCACAGACTGAGTGTCTTAAGCAACACAAATTTATTTTCTCAGAGTTCTCGGGGCTGGAGATCTGAAACAGGGTGTTGGAGATCTGAGATAGGGTGTTGGAGATCCGAGATAGGGTGTTGGAGATCCGAGATAGGGTGTTGGAGATCCGAGATAGGGTGTTGGCATGGCTGGTTTCTCCTGAGAGCCCCTCCTCTTGGCTTGTAGACGGCTGTCTTCTCCCCTCTATTTCACATTGTCTTCCTTCTGTTTGTGTCTGTGGCTTGATCCCTGCTTATAAGGATACCAGTCTTACTGGATTAGGACTCACCCTCATGACCTCATTTTAACTTAACCACCTCTTTTAAAGACTTTAGTAACCAAAACTGTCACATTCCGGGATACTGGGGTTTAGGATTTCAAGATATGAATTTTGGGGGACACATAACAGACAAACGGGACATTCAGAAGTTTGAAGCTGAGTGAGGAGACGTAAGGGTTTCCCAGGTGGCTCAGGGGTAAAAGAATCCACCTGCTAATGTAGGAGATGCAGGAGACTCAGGTTCGATCCCTGAGTCGGAGAGATATCCCAGAGGAGGAAATGGCAACCCACTCCAGTATTCTTGCCTGGAGAATCTCAAGGACAGAGGAGCCTGGCAGGCTACAGTCCACAGGGTTACCATGAGTTGGATACAGCTGATCAACTGAGCATGCACACAAGGTGAAATAAAGGCCAAAAAGTGAAAAAGAAGGAGCAGAAATCTTCATTTTTGTTAGGAGTAATGAAACATAGTGTGTGCGGTGTGTTATAATAGGCAGGGCACATGTAGGTAGCATTTGTGTTCTCCCAGTGAGACAGACTGGGACCTGGGACCCTTTGCTGTGATGCTTGCACCTGGACAAATGTCTCCTTGAGACAAAGAAACATTGTATTTGTCTTTGTCAAATATAAGGAAACTGTTGTTGTTCAGTCACTCAGTCGTGCCCAACTCTTTGTGACCCCATGGACTGCAGCACTCCAGGCTTCTCTGTCCTTCACCATCTCCCGCAGCTTGCTCAAACTCATGTCCATCGAGTCGGTGATGCCATCCAACCATCCCGTCCTCTGTCGTCCCCTTCTCCTCCTGCCTTCCATCTTCAGGGTCTTTTCCAATGAGTCGGCTCTGTATTAGGTGCCCAAAGTGTTGGAGCTCAAAGAAATTGTAAGGGACTAAAAATAACTGCATTCTCAGTTGGCGCAAATCATGGGCAACAAGATACAGAAAGATCAAAAAATCCAACTGCCACTTATGAAGAGCCAGGAAGCAAAAGCTGGGTACCTACCGCACATGCCCCCCTGCACACACGACCACCAAAAGGGTGGGCAGACCACTTAAGCCACCCCTCCAACCCAACCTCTGGACCCGCCCCTACGCTCACCCTGTGTTGGGAACCAGCTCTCCTCCCACCTCGGGCAGTGAGCAGGGGAACCTGTTATTTGTTCTTGCTCCCCCATGCCACAGCAGGGGCCCCAATAAAGCCTTGCCTGAATTTCTTGTCTGGCCTTAGTCAATTTCTATTAATTAAGGAAGGCCAAGAGACCTGGCCTGTATCACCATCCTAGCACATGGGGAGAGACACTGTCCTGACCTTGGAGTCAGCGTTGAGACTCAGAGAAGTTTCCTGGCCTGACCTGGGTCTCAGAACTCAGGAGAGACTAGGCTGTGACTTGAATCTAGTTCTTTAGACTCTGGCTGGTATACTTGTCACCGCTCCATACAGGGAGGCAGGAAAAAAAAAAAAAAAGGAGAAAGTTCCCTTGGGTCCCTTGGTTTTTTTGGTGTGGTGTTTTGTTTTGGAAACTCTGCGGATTAGAGCCACGATCTCCTGGCCAGCCAGTCCGGTTCTTGTTAGTTTTAGCATTTGTGGTGCAGAAAATAAACACACAGAAAGTTTCACCTCTTTTAAGAAGTAAAGATATTAAGTCATATTTTTTGGAAGTCGTGATTTTATCATGGAAATTTCAAGCACAGAAAAGATAGAGGGTACAATGAACTCCTGCATTCTTGTGCAGACTCAAGATTTTGCTACAGTCTCCTCATCTTTCCCTTCCTCCTCCTTCAAGCAAATCTAAGATAGATTACTCTTACTCCTTTCAATATGCAATGTAAACAGTAAAGACGTTTTCTTACATAACCCTAATGCCACTTCAAGTTTCCTGATTGCTTCAAAAATGTCCTTTTTCAGTTGGCTTGTTCACATCAGAATCAAACAATCATGTATCCAGCATACTAAGTTACATTTGCTGATACATTTTTTTGCCTTTATTTCTTGTCTGTTGTACTTTGAGATACTTTGTTTTCAGGTCTCCACAGAGAGAGAATGCAGTGATTTGGTTCATTTTGATGTATAATTTTGATGCGGTCCTCATTTGGAGTTTTAGTGCTTCTCTGAACAATGCATGTACTGCCCTTAAAGAAACACAAAAGAAAACAAGTTTTGCTTTATTTTTGATTAAGTGATTTCCTTGGTCATCCAAACAATTTCTATGTTACCAGTCAGCACCGTATTATTTTTAAAAGGCTAAAACTTGTCAAGAACAATCTCAAGAATACCTAAATATAAGAAACGTGAAAGATACAGTGCATCTTTACAAATTGCATTGGTATATGTGACGACTGCTTAACCAATGCTTTTTCATTACTGCTTACTCCTTACATTTTGTCCACATGGAACTTTGTTTTATTTTTTTCCAGCTGTAACTCTTGAATACCAAGCTGCTAAGACAACTTGGTAAACACTTACTCTTGTCAAGCATTATTTTTATAGGCTACAGGAATGCTGTTAATGTGAGCTAGCAAGGATTCTGTGTGCAACTGTGTGTCGACAGCTTTTCAGATTTGAATGTCTGTATTTTGCTAACGTTTTTTCTCTTCCAATAGGTATAAATGACCAAGGATTGTATCGAGTTGTGGGGGTGAGTTCAAAGGTCCAGAGACTTCTGAGTATGTTGATGGGTATGCCTCTTTTCTAATCATTTTCCATGCGTTATTTGTTGATGTTTGTTGACTTTACAACTTAATGTTCCAGAGTAACATAACTCAGAAACCCATTCTGTTCTACTGCCTCCAGGAGTTTTCTCCTGAGCAGAGAGTTGGCTCAGATAAGTTGATTAGTGTTTGCTCAGGCCTCTCTTACTAAAAAAGGGAGGAAGAAAAGAAGACAGCTCATGGGTGAATGTCTTCTGCTTGCTTCTTCCAGGGAAGGCAAAGCCAGGCTTCTGATTTGTCTGGCTTCCAAATTGCCCGTGCAGTCTTGACAGTACATTTGGCTGGACAAGACCACTGGGACTCGTTCGTTTTTCTGGAGCTCCCCAGCTGTCACTCGACAGCAAGGGTCTGATTCTCAGGGATTCATTGGTATTCACACTGGCTTGTTTGTATCAGGCTCTTCTCCAGAACCATGCCTTCTCCATCTGTGCTGATAACACAGTGTTCTTTGGCATCGCAGACAAGAGGAAGCCAGAAAGTGAATTCATTTAGTTACCCCAGACATTATGCGAATGACAAAGAGCTTTTACATTACACTCTGCTGGCAGCTCGGTGCCACCTGTAAAAGGCCTCACTTCTCCCCGCACCCAGGCCCCAAGCAGGCTACCTGCTCTCCTGGGGGGTGATGAGAACTCATCAGTCTCGAGGGCCCATGTGTCAAACTGCTCTGTCAGTATGACCTTGCTAAATATTAATTAATTTGATATCTCACTTTAATCAATATTAGCAGTACCCTCAGGTATTCTGTCGATGCATTTAAACCTGTCTGCCTCTTAAAGCGTTGTTGCAAAGGCTCACTTTGAGGAAGCATGAACCGAGCTGCATAAAATCAACTGGGATGTTACAAATATCATTGCTTGTTTGGCTGTACTTGAATTCAGGATTTAATAAGCAACAACCCTTTTTTTAGATATTAACCGCAGGAGAAATGGCTCGTCATCACTTGGAAGAGCCTTATTAGAGTACATTCGCTTTTCATGAGCTGTTTTCATTTTCTGCCTCTCTGGTTTAACTTGGGTGTGCAATTTTGGCAGTCAGATTTTCCTTTTTACCATTAGGGGCTCCAAATTAAATAGACTCAGGTTGCCAGTGGTTCAGTAGCAGCTGGCAAAGTTTAATGGGACAACAGCATCTGCTTTTAGTTAATTTTAAAATTAGAAACACTTCTCTCATTTCCAAGATGGTGTTATAGTGATTAGAACTGGAAGACTTTGTTGGTATCAGAAAGGGAGATTTGGCTGAAAGCCCCACTTGGCAGTGAATGGGTCATAAGGATCCTAGGGTTATTTTATTATCTTCTTGTTCATGTTGAAGGGCAGCTTGAACAAGTGGATGTCCCTGTGGTTACCCTGAGGTGTTAAGCTGCCTCCAAATTTGTTCTTAATCTCATAAAAGCCCACATGATCATCAGCATCCCTAGACCCGGGTGGTGCTTTGCTGTGCTTGTGGGAAATGTCCCAAGACAGTCCTTAACTTGCAAGGTGTTTAAAATATCTAAACCCTTAAAAATTCATGACCTGGAAAACTGTTTTCACTTGCCATGAGACTCAGGGTAGAGAAGTCCAGGACACAAGCGTGACACCACCACATTTAAGTTGCTGGCAAAAGAAATGCTGTGTTTTCAGTAATATTGTTCTGCCATCAGAGGAAATCAGAGAATTAACACAAGGGGAAGATACTGACTTGTTATTTTTCTTATTCAGTAATGCATTTAAGGAAACAGTACTGGATAAATTTATTTTACTTCATTTCTAAATAATTCCTAGTGTGAATTTAAGTTGGTCAGTCAAAAACTTTGGATTTTTATTAGCATTAACATCATTTTTTGTTACTTTATGTTACCAACTCAAACTTTAGTTCTTAGGTTCACTCACTGTTTTTGAATGAATTTTAAGATGGCCTTAAGATGTTTCTTTCCTTTTTTCCTGATTGAGAAAGTGTACAAATTGAACTAATTTATACCTTTTCAGAAAAAGAATTTTAGAATTTCTGAATAGTTGTGTACATTCTATCCTGTAGATGTTTTTTCTTTCCAACTTTTCCCAACCTCTCTACACTGTGTCAAAGTTATATATGTTAAAGAGAAAACGTTGCAAGAGTCTGCCAGATTTTCCCTCCTATATAACTTATTAATTCTGTTAATTTTGCGTGTTTGTGATACTAGTTCTTTTTAAAAAATGTGTTTTTATTGTTTATCTTTAAAAAACAATATTTTTAAAATTTTGAAATAATCTCAAGCCTACAGAAAAATTGCAACTATCGTACAATGAAGTCCCATGATAACCTTTCCTCAGATTTACTAAGTTTTAACATTTTTAGGCAGTTATTTTTTAAAAATCTCTATGTCTCTAGATAATGTTTATTTCAAATTTGATTGCTTTCAAAATGTTTTTGTTCATAATGCATTTTTTCTTTGCAGAAATGAAGAATAATATAACTTCTTAAGAATCTGAGAAAAAGTTCTAAGTTGTTTTATATTTTTTGACAGGAACTTCTGTGGTTTGTTTTTTTTTTTTTTTTTTGGCCTGGTTCTTTGTAGTTCTAAGAACCAGTCATATACTTTGCTATTCTTTTTCTTTTATTGCCATTTTTACGTAAAACATTTTTGTGTTTAAAATATTTTCTACACTTTTAAAATATTCCTGTGTTAAACATTTGTGATGATTTCTAAAAGAAGGATGCATACTTAATATCTTGCATGTATTTCTTTGCTTGTCTCTCTTGGGTATGTTTTCACTCTTCACATTTAAGATTGCAACAGAGAAAAATATTTCTCTCTTCTTCTTCTTCCTCCTCTTCCTTCCCCTCCTCCTTTTCCCCTCCATCCTCCCCTCCCCATTCCTGTTTGCCTCTCCCCTTCCTTCTTTTCTCCCACCACCCATGAAGTACTAATGGCAGTTGACCATAGAAGGCCCTCTAAATAGACACATTGCTTGTACTCCTTCAGGAGAGGTAGAGGAGGGGGAAGCTGCCTTCCTCCCCCAGTGAGGAGAGTTGTTTGTCTCTTGGTCATTCTCCATCCCCGGGGGCAGAAGGTTGCAGAAGGTTGCGGTCTGCTGAGTTTTCCAGCAGCCTCCCTGCCTTCCCTCGGACCATGCTTCTTAAGGTTCCATAAGAACATTCCTCAGTGCCTTCCTTCCCCTTACATGTGTTTTTTTTTTTCCTTCTTCTTCTTTTTTCTCTAATAGAGGGCACACATGGTCTGTTAAAAGTTTTTTTGGCTTGTTTTTTTATGAGAAACTTGAGGCAGTTGGGAAAGGCAGAGAAACAGCAGATGAGGTGTCTTTGGGTAAGTCATGGTGTTGTAGTAAGTGGGGTGAGAAGTAACAGATGAATTGCAATTGCTGGTGATACATTGGAACTGAGCTGACTTACAGTTGTCCTGTGTGCTTCCTCCTTCTCCTCAGGATGAGAGCATCAGAGCAGTGCTGAGAACATTCAGTGGTAGCTTGTGTGTGCTGGTGAATTTTCTGCCTGTTTCCAAATTTAATTTGTAGAAACAGCTGGATGATTTTAGTTATTTAAGACACAGAACCATAGAAAGCCAGAAATCAAACTGATTTAGAGTTGTTTTACTATAAACCTCTTATGTTGTTTACTTTGTAGGACAACTTTTCACATAGATTGAGGGGAAAAGGAAACTAATGGAGCTGAGAAAGATTCTGGTTTTGGATTATAAAGAATATTCTCAGAACTCAGTCAGTCACTGTGCCTCTTCAAGTGCTTTAGGACCCAAGTCAGTGTCCAGTAAGATGTCAGCACTTTGTGCTGGGCTGAAAATTTCCAGTTTCGAAAAGAAAATGACCACTGGTTATATAATTACGAAACATCTATCCAAATAAAAAGTCAACTCTTTGTGTCTCTGCTTACTAGTTTAGGTTTTAAACTAGCCCATGTGGTGTAATATTCCTTGGCCAGAGAAGAAACAGAATTTCTACCTTATTTATAGTAGAGCATATATTCTAATTGAACACTCTAAATGCATCTTTAAGTTTGAATCCCAAATAAGTTACTAACAAATTTGTCTAGTCCTAGTGCATCCGCAGATTGTCAAGAGCTGCTAAGGATGGGTGATTGAGTTATTTGAAAACAGTGGAAATTTAATGGAGGAGTAATACCATGGACACCATGTAGTTATTGGTTTCTATTGTGACAGCTCCGTTTTATTCCATAAATACAAAAGATGGCTTATTTTCCCATAGAAAGACTGTGATTCTCAAAATATAGAACAATGGTCAAAAGCTGAAAGTAAAAGATTTCCTTTCGAAGCCTCCTGGATTTTAAAATGGTGATTTGCTGGTAGCAGGTTGATTGAAAATGTTATCTGACTTGTATGAGATTTAAATAATTGATTTAATGAGAGAGAGAATATTCAGTTACTGCAGTAATTGGTTGGCAAAGCCTTTAGAGCAGAATTATTTAGTCCTAGTTATAAAGGATTGCACCTTTAATCAGGGTGCTTAATTTGATTTTTTGAATGTATCTGTGGCTTGTCTGACAAGCACAGTAACAAATGAGTTCTGAATTGTAGGAACCGATCAAAATGTAATCAGTGTCAATTGCCATTGTTGTAGTTTATTGCATCTTGCTGTCAGTTGCTGTAATCAAGAGCTGTTGAAGTGCTTTAAAAAGTCTCTAGACTTTTGAGTAACTGACTTCATATATCTGATGTTATGGCTGTGAAATAACCATCACTTACTGTTTTACTTTACTTTCGAAAAATTTGAGGATAGCGTTGTGTTGTCACACATCCTTTCTCTTTTAAGGGGCATGCGTGACTTAATGCACTGTTCTTTTTCAACAGGATTTTCTTTTTGAGCTTTAATTTGAAAAGGGTATACCAACAAAGTGTTTCCTTGCATATTTAGACAAATATAGTGCAATGAAGGAAAAAAACCCTGAAACAACTAGTTTTTTTGGGAGTCTTAGTTGAAACATTCTGGAGTGAGGGAGAAATGTCTCTTTCACAAATCTCTTACTTTCTCCTTTGCATGGTCGGAGTGTAGAAACTCATACCAGTTTCTGTTGATTGACTGATGCCGTTTATCATAACTCACTTACTGCTTCTCTCTTTGGGTAGAATGCTTATGCTTTTGGTGACTCAGTGTGGTGATTACCTGCACATTTAATGATTTATGGAAATCTGCATACAGCCCTGATTGACTTTGATGCTCTCTATAGAGCATCAAATAGTTACCTCCATTGTGCACAGGAAGAGCTGAAGTTCAGATAGGTTAGAACTGACTTGGAGTGATGAAGCCGGTCAGGTTTGCAGCAGGACTTAAGCCTAGGCATTTGATCCCTTGATGCACTCTCTTCCCTGCTACTGGGTCACAGCCAAGTGCAGTAGTCTAGCCTTCCAAGGCTCGGAGATGCCACCACACTCAGAATGCTTGCCTTTCCCACTATCCTTTTTTTTTCTTTTAATTTCAGGACTGACTTTTTCCTTTTCAAAATTGACTGTACATTTTCTATCCCCTCCTCCCTCTCCTGCCCCCTCTCCTTCAACTCTTCGTGTTCTTTTTTTTAGTGCATGTTTTACATCTTCTTTAGAGCTCACTAGGTATTTGAAAGGGCATTTAGGAAGAAAGAAAGAAACACATTATTAGTGTAATTTTAGGACAAAGAACACTAATTCGGAATGAATGTCCAAAATGTTTTGTAGCAGCTTCTAATAAATATCTCCTGGATGAGTGTATAAATTGTAATGTTAATATGAAAGATTACTCATGAAGGACTTTTTAAGTTTATGTGTCATCATATATCTGTTTTGGTTGATCATGTATTAGTCTTTGGAGAGATAGTATGATGAGTACAAACCTTAGAAGTGGGGGACCAGACTTAGTTTCCTTCTTCTCCACTGAGTTGTTGATCTTATAGTAATTTTAACATTAAAGATGCTGTTCCCCCTGTCATAACACAGTGTGGTAACAATAATGCCACCCGAAGCAGGTTCAAATATATAGGCTCTTCAAATGTCACATGCTGTAAGCCATGGCTGCTGAGTAGTATCTTGTAATAGTAGTAATAACAGCGATACATGCTTTGCAGTTGTGAATACTGAAATGCTTTGTTAAGATCTTCCATACTCCTAGCCCAACCCTTACCCTTTTACTTTGATCTCCACTACAGATTTTCTGAAGTGCTAGAAGTGTCTAAGAATAGAACATGACTTGTAATATGATAAGAAATTGTATGTAATGTTTTTTTATAGGAAACCACAGAATTCAATATTTGTGATTTGGCTGTTTAAGAATCTAAGCATTGTCAGCCAGTCAAGAGGGCCTCTGAATGGTCAGGTTTTAATACTTGTTTCTTCCTTGCTTGCTCACTAGATGTGAAGACCTGCAATGAGGTAGACCTGGAGAATTCTGTAGATTGGGAAGTGAAGACAATAACAAGTGCCCTGAAACAGTATTTGAGGTGAGCTTCTCTTGGTAGCGGGGGGAAGAGCAGACTGGGTGTCTAACACACAGCTGATGCTGACTCTGCATGTGCAACTCAAAAGTCAAAGTTTATGTGAAAGTATATTTGTGAGGTGCCTAATGATACTCCAGGAAGTGTGGTCCATAGTCAGTGAACATTAGCCAACAGATCAATTGCAACTGAAGAGAATTGGAATAGACTTGGATTTTGAAATGCGGATGTGAGTTTTCCGAATTAAACGCTCTGAAACAGTGAGGAAGAAGGCTATTTATTACATTCATTGAATCTTTTCTTTGTATTGTAGGCTAAAGTGAAGATATCTTAATTTAAATGTAAACCCTGTGAAATTAAACACTTAAGATAATGACACAAAGATACAAAGCTATTTGAAAAGAAGTTTAATTGACGAGGTGTTTTTTAAAGATTAACTTTGAGTTTTACATATTTGCTATAGAGTTCAAAGAGGGTTCAGCATTTCTATGAGCATTCACCTTTCCTGAAAAAAATAAAGGAACTGAATGATCACAAAGCTGGAGATTAGATGAAGGACAAGTACATGGAGCAAAGGAATGGAAAATAGTCACAATTGCGGTTCCTAGACTGTGAGTCTGCTGGGGACTTTGATTTTTGTCCGGCAGTCAAATGGCACTGCCTCCCCAGCATGAGTTCTTTTTAACAGGATTATTTTTCAGGGAAATGCTATTTGGGTTCCAACAAGCACATTGGCATCAACTTATAGTATGTATTTTATATTTTTAAAATTTCAAACATATAGGCAGGAAGATGAATATAATGACTTCTCATAGCCCCAGTATCCTGCTCCTTCAGTTTTCAACATTCGACACTTCTTGTTTCATCAGTCTCCCTACTCCCACTTTTTGGGAATAATACTTCAAAGATTTTCTAAACCATCGTATTGCTGCACTCATAAATATTTGAGTGTATCTCAGAAAAGATAAGGACTTTAAAAAAGGGACCAAATAGAAAAGACAAAATGTATCACGCATGTGTGCTCAGTCGTGTCCAACTCTTTGCAACCCCTTGGACTGTAGCCCGCCGGGCTCCTCTGTCCATGGGATTCTCCAGGTAAGAATACTGGAGTGGGTTGCCAACCCTTCTCCAGGGATTTCCAGTAATTCCCAAAATGCTGGGACAATGAGAGCGCCTCCCCTGTCCCCAGGTGTCCAAAATGTCTCCTGTTGGATGAGAAGCTGACCGTTGTGGTGACTCAGTATAATGAGTTGTATATGGGAAAGTTGTCATTTTTATTACTGCTTCCCCAACATTAACAATAGTTAAGGGATTTACATGGTGGTCTAGTGGTGAACAATCTGCCTTCCAATGCAGGCGACTTAGATTCAATCTCTGGTCAGGGAACTAGGATCCCACATGCTGCAGGGCAACCAAGCCCATGAACAGTAATTACTGAGCCCGTGTGCCACAATAAATAGCCCGTGAGCCACAAGGAAGACCCAGAGCAGCCAAAAGTAAAAAAAAAAAAACAAACCTAAAAAGACCCAGTACTTAATTCTTATTTTTTTATGCCACATCGCTTGGCTAGACATACGGCAATGACGTAAGTAGCATGAAGATATTTAGATACAAATTCATTTTTATTGGAAATGAAACACTCTCTATGGGATTTCTAAGCGATCTCATTTCCCCCCTCTTTCTTTTGGGAACCCTTTAACTTTCATTCTCTGACAGATGAACATTTTACTTTATCACTACTTCCTGCTTGATCCTTTTTTGAAACAAAACCAAAGCTTTGCTTTTTGATTGCGTCTTCTTTTTCTTTATTTAGTCTGTGGTGTAATTCATTTTATTTTTCTTCTTTGAGTATAGGGGATGAAGGGGAGAGAGAGAGGAAATAAGAGAACAGCTTTTCTTCACTAGTGCTTTTAAGTTTTAGTTTCACTGTCTCCAGTTGTCATTTTGTGTGTGTGTGTGTGTGTGTGTGTGTGTGTGTGTCCTGCAGCATCACACATTGTATGTAAGA
Source organism: Giraffa tippelskirchi (assembly GCF_054371585.1). Classification (NCBI taxonomy): domain Eukaryota; kingdom Metazoa; phylum Chordata; class Mammalia; order Artiodactyla; family Giraffidae; genus Giraffa; species Giraffa tippelskirchi. Next base: position 57,612,409 of record NC_137285.1, read on the forward strand.
TAAAATAGTGGCTATGAGGGCATGGTGGAGGGATAAGACTGGTGTTAAAGGGGACAAACCTGTAATGAGTAGTAAATAGGCCATAGAGATTTAATGCACAGTATAATGAATGTAGACAACAATCAGTTCAGTTCAGTCGCTCAGTCATGTCCGACTCTTTGCGACCCCATGAATTGCAGCACGCCAGGCCTCCCTGTCCATCACCAACTCCCAGAGTTTACCCAAACCCATGTCCATCGAGTCAGTGATGCCATCCAACCATCTCATCCTCTGTCGTCCCCTTCTCCTCCTGCCCCCAATCCTTCCCAGCATTAGGGTCTTTTCCAATGAGTCAATTCTTCGCATGAGGTGGCCAAAGTATTGGAGTTTCAGCTTCAACATCAGTCCTTCCAATGAACACCCAGGACTTATCTCCTTTAGGATGGACAACAATACTGTACTATAATTATGTAATGTGATAAATATTGATACATTGGTTATCACATCACAATATATAAATTATCAAAATAACACACTGTATGCCTTACACTTACCTAATGTTCCAAGTGAAATTTATTCAGTAAAAAATTAAATGTAGGGGGAGCATAGTCTGTAAATATATTTTTGCATCTGTTTTGCTAAGCAGTTTTGTTGAAGTGTAATTGATGTACAATAAACTGTATATATTCACAGAATATATTTTGATGAGTTTGACGTGCATGTACAGCTGTGAAGCCATCAGCAAAGTCAGGATGGTGAACCTGCCATCAGAGGTTCCTCAAGCCCCTTTGAATTCCCTTTCTCTCTTCTCTTCTCATTCCCTCATCCCTGGGCAAACCACTTGGTTTGCTTTCTGTCACTGTACACTGATTGACATTTCCTGTAATTTCATATAAATGGAGACATACAGCATTTACTTTTAAAAATCTGTGTTCTTGGACTTCCCTGGTGGTCCAGAGGGTAAGACTTGGCTCTTCCAACACAGCGGGGACTGGTTCCAACCCTGGTCGGGGAACTAGGATCCCACATGCTGCATGGCCAAAAAAGTAAAAAAAAAATAAAATCTGGGTTCTTTCACTTGGTATAATTCGAGATTCACCTATGTTTTAGCAAGCACCAATTGTCCATTCCTTCTTTTTTTTTAAAAAATTAGTTTATTTTCTATTTTTTAACTTTACAATATTGTATTTGTTTTGCCATACATTGACATGAATACACCATGGGTGTACATGTGTTCCCCTTCCAGAACCCGCCTTCCACCTCCCTCCCCATCCCATCCCTCCGGGTCATCCCGGTGCACCAGCCCTGAGCACCCTGTATCATGCATTGAACCTGGACTGGTGATTCGTTTCACACATGATAATTTACATGCTTCCATGCCATTCTCCCATATCATCCCACCCTCGCCCTCTCCCATAGAGTCCATAATACTGTTCTGTTTATCTGTGTCTCTTTTGATGTCTCGCATACAGGGTTATCTTTACCGATTGACTAAATACCATATATATGTGTTAGTATACTGTATTGGTGTTTTTCTTTCTGGCTTACTTCACTCTGTATAATAGGCTCCAGTTTCATCTACCTCATTAGAACTGATTTGAATGTATTCTTTTTAATGGCTGAGTAATATTCCATTGTGTATACGTAGCACAGCTTTCTTATCCATTTGTCTGTTGATGGGCATCTAGGCTACTTCCATGTCCTGGCTATCATAAACAGTGCTGCGATGAACATTGGGGTACATGTGTCTCTTTCAAGTCTAGTTTCCTCAGTGTGTATGCCCAGCAGTGGGATTGCTGGGTCATATGGCAGTTCTATTTCCAGTTTTTTGAGGAATCTCCACACTGTTCTCCATAGTGGCTGTACTAGTTTGCATTCCCACCAACAGTGTAAGAGGGTTCCGTTTTCTCCACACCCTCTCCAGCATTTATTGCTTGTAGACTTTTGGATAGCAGCCATTCTGACAGGCGTGAAATGGTACCTCATTGTGGTTTTGATTGTCATTTCTCTGATAATGAGTGATGTTGAGCATCTTTTCATGTGTTTGTTAGCCATCTGTATGTCTTCTTTGGAGAAGTGTCTGTTTAGTTCTTTGGCCCACTTTTTGATTGGGTCGTTTATTTTTCTGGAATTGAGCATTCCTTCTTGATGCTAACTTGTGTTCCTTTTTATGGATACACCACAAATTTCTTCTTTTATCTCTTTACCTGTTACTAGATAGTTGCATTGTTTGTTGCTTTTGACTGTTATAAATAAGCTACTAAAAACCTTTGTGTATAAATCTTTTGAGTGAACTTAGGCTTCCCAGGTGGAGCCAGTGGTAAAGAATCCTCCTGCCAATGCAGGGGATACAAGAAACTGGTGTTTGATCTCTGGGTTGGGAAGATCTCCTGGAGAAGGAAATGGCAATTCACTTCAGTATTCTTGCCTGGAAAATTCCAGGCAGAGCCTGGCAGGCTACAGTCCATGGGGTCCCAAAGAATCAGACCCAACTGAGCTTTGAGGCTTTCGTTTCTCTTGGGTGAATTCTGAGAGTATGGTGCCTGGGTCTTATGATAAGTATATATTTAACTTTTGGGGAAGCTGGCAAGCTGCTTTCCAGAGTGGCTATATTTTTTGACACTCCCACTTATGATATATAAGAGTTCCATTTCCTTTATATCCTTGCCAAATCTTGTTATTTTGGATACAGATCCGTAGATATGTGCTTTGCAAATATTTTCTTCCTAGCTTTGTGGCTTGACTTTTCATTCCCTTCAAAGTGTCCTTCAGAGAGCATTTAAAAATTTTGATGATGTTGCATTTATTTATTAGTTATTATGGACTGTACTTTTGCCGACTACAAAGTCACGAAGATTTTGTTTTCTTCCAGAAGTTTTATAGTTTTAAGTTTTACACATAGGTCTATGATCTATTTTAAGTTAGTTGTTGTGTAGGATATAGAGTATGGATCTGAGTTCACTTTTGAATGTGGATTCAGTACCATTGTTCAGTACCATTTGTGGGGAAAACTATCCTTTCTCCTCTAGATTGTCTATTGAGATGATCTTACAGTTTTTCTTCTTTAGTTTGCTAGAATAGTGATGGTTGTTGTGAATTGCATTAATTTTATTTTAATATTAAGGCAGTGACGTTTCTGTGATGGGCTTCCTTGGTGGCTCACTGGTAAAGAATCTTTCAGGAAATGTGGGTTCAATCCCTGGGTTGGGAAGATCCCCTGAAGAAGGAAACGGCAACCCATTCCAGTATTCTTGCCAGGAAAATCCCATGGACAGTGGAATCTAGCGGGCTACAGTCCATGGGGTCACAAAAGAGTTGGGCATGACTTAATGACTAAAAAAAAACAATAATTTCTGTGGTAAACCCAACTTAGTTATGATGTATTATCCTTTTATTTATTTTCAGTTCAGTTCAGTCACTCAGTTGTGTCCAGCTCTTTGCAACCCCATGAATCGCAGCACGCCAGGCCTCCCTGTCCATCACCAACTCCCGGAGTTTACCCAAACTCATGTCCATCGAGTTGGTGATGCCATCCAACCATCTCATCCTCTGTTGTCCCCTTCTCCTCCTGCCCCCAATCCTTCCCAGCATCAGGGTCTTTTCAAATGAGTCAACTCTTCGCACCAGGTGGCCAAAGTATTGGAGTTTCAGCTTCAACATCAGTCCTTCCAATGAACAACCAGGACTGATCTCCTTTAGCATGGACTGGTTGGATATTCTTGCAGTCCAAGGGACTCTCAAGAGTCTTCTCCAACACCACAATTCAAAGCATCAATTCTTCGGTGCTCAGCTTTCTTCACCGTCCAACTCTCACTTCCATACATGACCACTGGAAAAACCATAGCCTTGACTAGACGGACCTTTGTTGGCAAAGTAATGTCTCTGCTTTTTAATATGCTGTCTAGGGTGGCCATAACTTTCCTTCCAAGAAGTAAGTGTCTTTTAATTTTATGGCTGCAATCACCATCTGCAGTGATTTTGGAGCCCCCAAAAATAAAGTCAGCCACTGTTTCCACTGTCTCCCCATCTATTTGCCATGAAGTGATGGGACCAGATGCCATGATCTTAGTTTTCTGAATGTTGAGCTTTAAGCCAACTTTTTCACTCTCCTCTTTCACTTTCATCAAGAGGCTTTTTAGTTCTTCTTCATTTTCTGCTGTAAGGGTGGTGTCATCTGAATTCCAATTGCTAACACTTTATGTAGAATAGTTGCATCTACATTCATGAATAATATCAGTCTATAGTCTTTTTGTCTTTCATTTTGATATTAATACTAAGGTAAATGCTGATATCAAAGAATGGACTTAGAAAGTATTCCCTCTTATATTTTCTGCAAGGATTTGCATAGAATTGGTACTATTTCTTCTTTAATTGTTTGGTAGAATTTATCAGTGAGTCATCTGGGTCTAGAGTTTTCTTATTGGCAGGATGTTTACAAATTCATTTTCTCTAACAGACGTGGGATAACTGTTTCTCAGATAAAGTACTTCTTATGGAGTGAGCTTTGATAGTTTATGTCTTTTAAGACATTTGTCCATTTCATCTAAACTGTTGAATTTGTGGGCATGAATACGTTCATAATATTTTATTTTCTTTCGAATACTTTTAGAGCCTGCAGTGATTCTTCAGTTACCTCTGTTATTTGTGATTGGTAATTGGTGTTTTCTATCCTTTATTTCCTAATTATTGTGGCTAGGCTTCCCAGGTGGCGCTAGTGGGAAAGAACCCGTCTGCCAGTGCAGGAGATGTAAGAACCCTGGGTTCAATCCCTGGGTGGGGAAGATCCCCTGGAGAAGGAAATGGCAACCCACTCCACTATTCTTGCCTGGAGAATCCCATGGATAGAGGAGCCTGGTGGGCTGCAGTCCACGGGGTCACAAAGAGTCAGACACGACTGAGTGACTGAGCAGCAGCAGACTTACCAACTTTATGGATTACTTAGAACCAGTTTTTGTATTCACTTATTTTCTCTGTTGTTTTTTTTGTTTTCTGTTTGATTTACTTCTGCTCTGATCTTTGTTTCTATTTTTCTGCTTATTTCCAGTTTAATTTACTTTGGTTTTTTTTTTTTTTTTTTTTGGCTGTTCAGGGTAGAAAGTTTAAGACTTTTCTAACATAAGTACTTAGCGGTATAAAATTTTCCCCAAATACTGTTCTATCAATATCCCTTAAATTCTGATATGTCTTATTTTCATTTTAATTCACAGTGCTTCCTAGTTTTCCTTTCTTTGAGGTTTTCTAGATATTTCTGTTACTGATTTCTAATTCAGTTTTTAATTGTAAACAGAAATACCCTGTATAAATTGAACCCTTTAAATTTATTGAGATTTGTTTCATGGTCCAGGATATCTTTATCACGATGAGTCCTCCATACGCACTAGGAAAGAATGTGTTTTCTGTTGATTTTGGATACAGTGTCATTTAGGTGACAGGCATACCAATTAGGTGGGCTTCCCTTGCAGCTCAGCTGGTGAAGAATCTGCCTGCAATGCAGAAGACCTGAGTTTGATCCCTGGGTTGGGAAGATCCCCTGGAGAAGGGAAAGGCTACCCTACTCCAGTATTCTGGCCTGGAGAATTCCATGGACTGTATAGTCCATGGGGTTGCAAAGAGTTGGACACGACTGAGCATCTCATTTTCACTTTGATACCAGTTAGGTACATCGATGGTTGGTAGCTTTGGTCAAATCGGTATCCTAATTGATTTTGTCTACTTTTTTTTTTTTCCCCTGTCTGCTTGTTTTTACCAGTTACTGAAACAGAGAGATGTTTAAATCTCTGGTCACACTTGTGGATTTGTCTTTTTCCTCCTTGTAGTTCTATCGGTTTTTGCTTCATGGATTTTGAAGATCCTGTTATTAGACCCATTAACATTTATGACTGTTGGAAATTCCCTGGCAGTCCAGTTAGGATTCTGTGCTTTCACTGCCGAGACTGAGGGTTCAATCCCTGGTTGGGGAACTAAGAACCTGCAAGTCATGGGGGCACAGCCAAAATAAATAAATAAATAAGTTTAAAAAACTCATTTAGGATTGTTAAAAAAATTAGGCTTGTTATGTCTTCTTGATGACTCGATCTCTTTGTCAGTGTGAAATGACCTTCTTTATCCCTGGTGTTTTTCTATGCTTTTGAATGTGTTTTAAATGTGTGTGTGTGTGTGTGTGTGTGTGTATGTCTTTGATTTTTTAGAAAACATTTGAAGAGGAATCTCTGGGCTTCATGATCTAAATGTTTTAAGAAGTTTTTTTCTTTTATCTTGCCAGATTGCCCCCCAGAAAGGGGATGCAGATTGATAACTCATCTTAGTGTTCTTTAAGTGTTTATAGAGTTTGAAGATCTGGGCTTTTAAAATTTAAGATACATATAAACATTGATTGAACTAACATTCTGTTGACCACAGGATGAAATCTACTATTTTTGTAATCTGCTTTGTAGAAAATTAAAATGATTTTTTTCAAGTTGTCATCAATTTTATTTTATATCGTTTCATAGGCATCTATCAAAATTGAGTGTTATATTTTTACAAGAGATGTAAGAGGAGGGGACTTGATTTCTTTAAGTTTGTTTAATCTTTTCCATATATTTTCTCTGGTGTCTTCAATTAATACCGTAGGGGTGATTTTCAATGTTATCTGTTTGTATTTGGTTGGATAAAATGTTTGACTTTAAATAAGTTAGTCTGTGGAAGGAAGTTTTATATATGAAATCAGATGTTTGTAAAGGTACTTTCCCAGATTAAATGTGAAATACTCTGTGCTTAGATCTGATAGGGATTTGTGACGGCTTAAGCTTTTGATAATGCCTAGTGCAGATAACACTTAATAAAAGAATCCATTTGAATGATGTATCTTTTTTGATATGTAAAAGTATTTCTTGGAGAGTTTTGCACATAAAGAAATGCATTACATATTGAATATCCTTTTTTGTGTGTTTTTTTGATATTCTAACGTGAGAGGTAGAGGACAGAAAGGACACAATGGCCATTCTGTAGCATATAACACCTCCTCCCAGTTATTTATTTATTTATTTTTTAAAGAAATTTATTTATTTTAGTTGGGCTAATTACTTTACAATATTGTAGTAGTTTTTGCCATACATTGACATGAATAAAAAGTGCAAAGAGAGGTGACCTGTTTGTCTTTGGTAATTCTGAGCTGTCTTTTCCATGTAGGAGTCTTCCAGAGCCACTGATGACCTATGAGTTACATGGAGATTTCATTGTTCCAGCCAGTAAGTATTGTGTCGAGGTGATAGAAACAGTTCTCTGGTTAACTGTGTTGACACTAAAATTTCCACTAAATTGAAACTAAATTTTGATTTAAATCTCACTAATTTAATTTCCATTTAAATTTCCACTAAGTCTCATTTCCACTAAAATGAGAGATTTATTTTTATTTGTTATAATCTGTATTAAAAACGGAAATCACTTTAGGAGGTGTTTGACATTTCCCCCCCTTTTAGAAGATGAAAAAAGGAACAATTAATATATGCATTCATACATTCATAGACGTTTATTTATTGCCTACCTTGCACTGGTCCCTGGTTCAGTTCACTTCAGTCGCGTCCGACTCTTTGTGACCCCATGAACCACAGCACACCAGGCCTCCCTGTCCATCACCAACTCCCAGAGTCTACCCAAACCCATGTCCATCAAGTCGGTGATGCCATCCAACCATCTCATCCTCTTCGTCCCCTTCTCCTCCTGCCCCCAATCCTTCCCAGCATCAGGGTCTTTTCAAATGAGTTAACTCTTCCCATCAGGTTGCCAAAATATTGGAGTTTCAGCTTCAACGTCAGTCCTTCCAATGAACACCCAGGACTGATCTCCTGTAGGATGGACTGGTTGGATCTCCTTGCAGTCCAAGGGACTCTCAAGAGTCTTCTCCAACACCACAGTTCAAAAGCATCAATTCTTCGGCGCTCGGCTTTCTTTATTGTCTAACTCTCACATCCATACATGACCACTGGAAAAACCATAGCCTTGACTAGACGGACCTTTGTTGGCAAAGTAATGTCTCTGCTTTTTAATATGCTATCTAGGGTGGTCATAACTTTTCTTCCAAGGAATAAGTGTCTTTTAATTTCATGGCTGCAATCACCATCTGCAGTGACTTTGGAGCCCCCAAAAATAAAGTCAGCCACTGTTTCCACTGTTTCCCCATCTATTTGCCATGAAGTGATGGGACCAGATGCCATGATCTTAGTTTTCTGAATGTTGAGCTTTAAGCCAACTTTTTCACTCTCCTCTTTCACTTTCATCAAGAGGCTCTTTAGTTCTTCTTCACTTTTTGCCATGAGGGTGGTGTCATCTGCATATCTAAGGTTATTGATATTTCTTCCTGGTAGATAATGAATATATTGAGCTGTGAAAGGATTTCTGCCCCCAGGAGTGAGTTCTGTAGCAGATATTGGGGTTCACACACCTCTCCCTATACCATAATATGTATAATAATGTTATGAGCACAATGTGATGGGAACACAGACATATTTAACTTGCAGAAGGTTGGGGAGATTAGCAGATTTGGAGAGATTAGCAGGTTGGAAATGACTTCACATAGAAAGATATTTAGATGGAAATTGCAGGCAGAAGGAATATTGTGAGCTCATGCCAGAAACCCACACAATATTTGGTAGAGAGTGAATTCTATGTGATGAAACGTTAAATGAAAAAGGCTTATAGTTGGTAGAATTTTAATTTGTGATGACATTTTTTTGTGAGTCATACTCATTTCTTGTTTTCTTTCTATTATACACTCAGTTATACTCTGTTTTACACACTCAGTTTTTATATTTGGCACATGATGTTTAATCACCACGGTCCTCCTAAATATTCTGGTGTTAGGTATTTAATAGTTAAGGAAAGGAAGGTTGGGATATGCTAAGTACCTTGCCAGGTTATACAGATCTTCATTTAAAATTCAAAACCCCAGTTCTACTGGCTAAAACCTGCAGTATTGGTTTTCACAGGTGCACTGACGGTAGCTGTAATTGTATTTTCGTTTCCGTTTATTTTTTTCCCTTGGATGTATTCCATAGTTTAATCTGTTGAAAACCTTAGAGCAATCCCTTTGGGTCCTCTGTTACTGCTGCCCAAACATTGCTTTAAATGTTATCTCCTTGTGAGGTCCCTGCTCCAGCCAGCATGAAGGTTCCTGGGAAGTCACAGAAAGAAGTAATGGGTCAGCCCAGTTAGATTCTGCATATAAAACAGGCATTTGCAAAAGGCAAAAATATGGTTCTATTCACTTTTGTTTTCACATGGAAGAGGATTTTTTTTAAAAAGGGAATCAGTGTGATCAAGGAAGTGGGGGAAAGTTTTCTTGGCAAAAGCTCAGGCAAATGCTTAGTTGTTTTGAATTCTTCCCTGTGGCATTTCTGGCACACCAGGGAAAGAGAAATTAAACTCTCGTTGGAGGACAATCGTTTCATGTTGTTTGCCTCCGAGACTGGAAAAAGCAGAAGAGTGCCAGTTTTAATCTAAAATCCTTTGAGAATTGGAGAAAGATAAAGTGATTATGGAATAAAGGTTTCAGTTACCATAAGTTAGTATCATTATCACGCCTTGTAACTGAAGCCAGTATGTTTGAAATTCTAACATCACTATATTTTTACCAGATGTAGAGGTAGGAGCTTACAAGTGGTTGCTAAGCCCTAGGGGGTGAGTTTCAAGAGTTGTTGAGACTGTCCTTCAACAATGTGGAAGGAGAGATTGTGTAAGTACAAAAGGTAGCATCACCTTCTAGACCAGTAGTTTATTTTTTTGCTTCCGGACTTTGTGGGGATCCCACACAATGGGCTCTCAGTTCCTGACCAGTAATTGAACCTGTACCCTCTGCTGTGGAAGCTCAAAGTCCTAACCACTGGACGACCAGAAAAATCCTTCCCTTCATCTTTTTCCTTGTCAGTTTCTTTCCTTTAGAGATCTGTTGAGAACCTGTGAGTTCATTTCTGGAGTATATGATACAAATAGAAATTTCCTCTCTCTGTTGTCATCACAGAAAAGAATTTTTTTTCTTCTTCATTCTTTAAAAAAAAAAAAATAAAACTTACTGATCCATGTTGAATGCATCAAGAAATAAAAAATTTTTTTTTTTCTTAGTGAAATTAAGAGCATCCAATAAACCGTTTCAGCTGATGGAGTTAACTTAAAATTGCTAAAGAAACTGGAAACCATCTGTGTAGGAAAATCACTCCTTTGTTTCTCCTGCACACACACAGTACTTCACTTCTGGTCACCAAATGTGTGGGTTTTCCCCCATACCAACCAGTTCTGTGATGCCAGCAGAGTGGCCTGCAGTTGGATTCAGTTCTGATTCTGTCTACCTGGAGTTGACCTTTGATCCCACAAATTAAAGACTTGGTGCTACAAGACTGCCTTCCCGTTAAGATACCAGTCCCAAGTCCCAGGTTATTCCTGGTACTTTTGACTGACCGGCTAGAAGTCCACTTTCTCATAGCCCCTGTCTTGGACATGAGAATTTGTTAGAGTGGTTCATAAAACTCATGGAAATGCAAGTGTCCATTTACCAGCTTATGGTAATGCATTTAATAAAGGATATGATGAAGGATGCAGTACATGGTCAGGTTCATAGGGCAAAGTCCAGATGTCTCCTGAGTGTAGGAGTATTAGACCCGTGAAGCTGGGATGTGCCACCCTCCTGGCATTTAGATATGTTCATTCAATTGGAAGCTTTCCATACCCTGTGCTAGAGGGACTTTTTATGAAGGCTTCATTCTTGTAGGTATGCTGCTGCTGCTGCTGAGTCGCTTCAGTCGTGTCCGACTCTGTGTGACTCCATAGACGGCAGCCCACCAGGCTCCACCGTCCCTGGGATTCTCCAGGCAAGAGTACTGGAGTGGGTTGCCATTGCCTTCTCCAGTGCATGAAAGGGAAAAGTGAAAGTGAAGTCGCTCAGTCGTATCCGACTCTTAGCGACCCCATGGGCTGCAGCCTACCAGGCTCCTCTGTCCATGGGATTCTGCAGGGAAGAATACTGGAGTGGGATGCCATTGCCTTCTCCCCTGTAGATATGATGGATTATTAACTCCATTTCTTGGCCCTCTCCAGAGAATGGTGGATGGACCTGAAAATTCAAGCTTCTTTCTGGTGACTACCCTCCATCTAGAAGCCTACCAAAAGTCACCTTGTTAAAATAGAAGGCATTCTTATCACCCCCAGATTCAGAGGGAGTTGGGAGCTTGGTGTCAGATGTTCTTATCACTCAGGAAATTACAGAACTCCTAGGAGTTCTGCGTCAGGAACTAGAAATATTAGAACATAAGACTCTCTGAGCACACCCCAAAGACAAGGGTTTTAGGAGCTCAGCATCAGGAACTAGGCACAGAGACCAATATATGTATATTTATTACTATTTCATACCATCCATCTTGTGAGAGAATATAATGGGATTTTAGTATAGGAATTTGTAAGGTGAAAATGCAGTTTGCTTGGTCCTGCTGGAATCAGAATCTTACCCAGCTGGGGAAGACTGGTAGGCATTTACCTGGGTCTGTTACTGCACATGGGGTGTATTACCTTTGAGAATGTTTTAGTCCTCAGTGTGTGTCTCAGCCTTTTAGGCTCACAGTCTTTGATAGATCATATTGGTAAGAATTGGACCCAGGCTTCAGGGTTGTACTTATGCTAAACTTAGTTTGAGGATGAAAACTGAAGCCTGGATGCCTAACACAGCATCAGTCTAAAACTTTCTGTCTCCCAAATCAGAATACTTGTCTTCTGTAGTACGTATTCTTCAGTTCAGTATGTGTTCTTCCTGTAGTTAAGTTACCTGGGAAGCAAAATCATAAATCACAACGTTCTTTAGTCATTTGTAATGAAAAGAAAACTATTACAGGAAAGGCACTAGTGTTTGCCTAGCTAGATTGTTCTATCATTGTTTCTTGTAGGGGAAACAAGACAAAGTCATGTTGTCTTGGTGAAGAGGGACTCAGAAATCTGGAAATTAAAGGAATTGGATGCTTAATGACATCAAGCTATCTGAGCCTGATGTATTCAATATCTGTTAGATAGGGTCTCCCCCAGAAGAACTGGATTCCTTGATGTCTGTTAATTGATGCCCTTTGTCCCGTGGAAAGTACTTGAATGGTTACTGCTAATGGTTTCCTAAAATTGCAGTATTATTGACTTATGACATTTAAATATTGAATTTAAGTTTATCTGTCTGTGTATCTTTGATAAGCTCCAGTAAGCTATGTTCATATCTTTTTCAGTCTCCATTAGTTGGCACAGCAATGTAAGCAGATTGACATTAAGTATTGTAGATGCTGATTTGTAATTTCACAATTTAAAATGCTTTTGCTGTTACAGTAAACTCCTGTCCCTGGCAAATGGCAGGAATTTGGTGTTGTGATGAATTCAGTATCTTAGATTTTTTAAAAAGTTATGTCTTGCGTTGTCAGTTTATATTAGTTAAAATATAATTAAATGCACATGGCATAAGCAGCTAAGGACAATTTATCTTAGAAAACTCCTTTTGAGTACCTGAAAGTTATTATTATGTTGTAGCCCATTAATATAAAGCCTTTATTAATATAAAAATGGAACAAAACGGAGAAAAAGTAGTTTCACTTGAAAAATTTTGTATCCACAGAATCTTCTTTTTGGAAGGAAAATCAGACTCAGAAAAAATTGTGTGTGTGATTTCAAATAAGATGGATGTGAGCTGGTGGGAGAGGGACTCAGGAAAGGACATAGAAGGTTTTGGTTCTGTTTTTCAAAACTGATTATAGTATTTTTAGAAATGAAGAACCTTATCCTTAGAAGGCAGGAAAACTGTTTTCCTCTCTTGTATTTCTGAATAAGTGATAAATAAAAAATATTAAAATTAGATTTTCTTTGAAGAAGATGATTATTGGCAAGATACATGAATTACAAGTAGTGTTTTAGTGCAGAGTTTTCAAAAATTTTTAGTTTTTGAAAGTATGAAATTCTTATTGCAGGCAATTTTCCTTTTTTTCCCTGGGAATTTTTGACTGTTTTTCAGAGTCCCTGCTTTAATTTCATTTTTAAAATCAAAGCTGTGAATTGAAAAATGCTATTATATTTTATTGCTTTCATTTTCTTACAGCTTTGATTTAGTAAGGTATTATCTTGGTTTTAACTCCAGATTAAAAGCTTGATTATAATTTATCACCTAACTCTTTAGATAGTTTTACTTTTACTTTCGATGACAAATGTAGTCTGTATCTAAGAGGCTTTTATTATTTAATAGTGTTTGATTAATTGTGTTCTCCTTTATCATGTGCTTTTTCATTTCTTAGCCTTTTTCCCTTCCTCTTGCTTTATCAACAACATGTCCTGTGTTGTAAAATCTCATTCCTCCCTCTCAAACAGTACTACTGAAAGTGTCAAGTGGAACAAGCTTAACTTTACAAACATTGGAAGCAACCTAAATATTCATAAAATTAATGGTGTGCAGTCCATTTAATGACCAAGAGATGTCCACTATATATTAAGTGAAATAGAATATTTGAATATCTTATTGCAAAAAAAGAGGGAAAACTCTGAAAGGATTAAATTTAAAAGTTACACAGCCACTGTGGAGAACAGTATGGAGGGACCTAAAAAAATCTAAAACTAGTTACATATGATCCTGCAATCCCACTCTTGAGCACAGAGCTGGAAAAGGTGAAAACTCTAAGTCAGAAACTTGTATGTACGCCAGTGTTCATAGCAGTATTATTTACTATAGCCAGGACATGGAAGCAGCCTAAATGTTCATCAAGAGATGAATGGATAAAAATGTGATTTGTGGGTATACACACACAATGGGATATTAGCCATAAAAAAATGAAATAATGCCATTAGTAGTAACATGGATGAACCTAGAGATTATCATGCTAAGTGAAGTAAATCAGACAGAGAAAGACAAATACCATATGATATCACTTCTATGCTGAATGTAAAAAAATGATACAAATGAACTTATTTACAAAATAGAAATAGACTCACAGACATAGAAAACAAATTTACTGTTACCCAAGGGGAAAAGGGGTAAGGTGGGGTAAATTAGGATCTTGGGAGTAACATATATACACTTGTTGTGTAGTCAGTAAGTTGTGTCTGACTCTTTTGCGACCCTATGGACTGTAGCCTGCCAGGCTCCTCTGTCCATGGGATTCTCCAGGCAAAAATACAGGAGTGTGTTGCCATTTCCTTCTCCAGGTGATGTTCCTGACCCGAGGGATAGAACTTGAGTCTCCTGCATTGGCAGGAGGATTCTTTACCACTGAGCCACCAGGGAAGCCCATATACACACTACAATATATAAAATAGATTAACAACAAGGACCTAGCGTATAGCACAGAGAACTATATTCAGCATCTTGTAATGACCTAAAATGAAGAAGGATCTGAAAAAGAATTTTAAAAATTACTATTTTATCTTAGGGTGAGAAAAGTTTTGAGTGACTTAGACCTCTCTTTGAAACATGCTAGACATGTGCACAAATAATAAGCGTGCAGTTAGTGATTTTCAGTGAAGTAGAGACAGCCATGCAGTTAGTGCTCAGGTCAAGAAATTGAACATCGAGGAACTCCCTGGTTGCCCAGTGGTTAGGACGCAGTGCTCTCACCACTGAGGTGAAACAACAACCCCAGGTTACTCTCCCCCTTTCCCCATGCTCCCAACTTCTGACATCATGGGTGAGGGTTGCTGCATTTGACCTTTATGTAAATGGGATCGTACGGAATATACTAACGTGTGTGGCTTTCTTAAGTTCACTTAATGAGATGTATTCCTGTTGAGGGAATCAGTATGTCCCTCTCACTGCAGTGCGGTGCTCCATTGTGTGAATAGACCATCATCCACCTGTTCTAGTCCTGATGCATGCTTGAGTTGCTTCAGTTTTGGACTATTACCAAAAGTGCTGCTGCCAAGAACATTCCATTGTGTGTCCTTTAGTGAATGGTCCCACGGCATTTTGGGATCATCGGGAACATGTGTGTTCAACATCAGTGGATTTTGCCCAACAGTCCTCCAAGTTGGTTGTACCATTTAATTATTCCCACCTAGTTAATGCATGTGGAGAAGGCAATGGCACCCCACTCCAGTACTCTTGCCTGGAAAATCCCATGGATGGAGGAGCCTGGTAGGCTGCAGTCTATGGGGTCGCTAGGAGTTGGACACGACTGAGCGACTTCACTTTCACTTTTCACTTTCACGCATTGGAGAAGGAAATGGCAACCCACTCCAGTATTCTTGCTTGGAGAATCCCAGGGACGAGGGAGCCTGGTGGGCTTCCGTCTATGGGGTCGCACAGAGTCCGACACGACTGAAGCGACTTAGCATCAGCAGCAGCAGTTAATGCATGACAGTTCCAATTGCTTCATGTGCTTTTCAAAGCTTATTATTCACTTAAAGCCATCCTGACAGGTGTATAGGAGTTTTTATTGTGGTTTTAATTTCTATTTTCCTGATAACTAATGAAGTTTAGTGTTTTTTCCATACATGTATGGGTCATTTAACTGTCCTCTTTCATATATTTTTGCTCTACGCTTTCCCATTTTTCTTTTGGGTTGTCTCTCTCTCTTCTGATTGTAGGAGTTCTATGTAGTCTGATTGCATGTTCTTTCTTAACTATATGTATTTCAGATTTTTAATGATTTTTTTTTTTTTACTGAATTTTTACTTTGTTTTCTAAAATTTTAGCAGAACAGACTTTTTTTTGTTTTACAGTGATAAGAAGAAGAAACTATTATTTTGAAAAAACATATTCCCTAAGTCAAGCAGAGAAAGACAAATACTGCATGATCTCACTTATTTGTGAACTTAAAAACAAACAAAAAACCTTCAAGTTCATAGACACTGAGATCAGATGAGTAGTTGACAGAGGTGAGAGGCAATGGGTGGGCAAAATGGGTGAAGAGGGATAAACGGTACAGACTTCCAATTGTAAGATAAATGAATCATGAGGATGTAATGTACAGCTTGATGACTGTAGGTGATCACACTATTGTATGTTTGAACGTTGCTAAGAGAGTAGATCTTGAAAGTTCTCATCACAAGGAAAAAATTTGTAACTACATGTGGTGACAGATGTTAACTTGTTACGGTGCTCATTTTTCATTTGCAGTGTATCCATATATTGAATTATGATGTTGTACACCTGAAACGAATATAATGTTACATGCCAATTATTAAAAAGTTAAACATACCAAATTCCCCTTTCTTAATCAACTTTACCTTTCTTTTCCCTTCTCTGTCCTTTCTCCCACCACCCCCTTACCCCCTTTTTTTTCTTTTTTGGCTGAGCCTTTTGGCATAAGGCACTTCTCTGACCACAGGTCAATCTTGCGCCCCCTGCAGTGGAAAGGCAGAGTCTTAACCACAGGACCACCAGGGAAATCCTCTCCTGTTCTGAAGAGGTGGTTGAAACCCCACCCTCCCTGTCCCCTGCAGCACCTCACTCTTTAACCTCCTCCTTTTGTTAGGTAGGTTTTGCCGTAGCTGGGGCTCCTTCTTTGTGTTTCGATTTCCTGGTCTCTCCTTAACTCCCGATGGTACGATGGTACGAGCTACCCAGTCTTGGTACGATGGTACGAGCTACCCAGTCTTCACAGGTTTCTTCTCACTTGACTGATGACACTGAACCTCCCTGATCATCCCGTCTCTTCCTCCTCCTGTGTTTTGCTTGGCTCCCTGTTGGCATCTCCCCTGTATGTCTTTGGAGCTCTTTTCCCCACCATGTCCTTTGTTGGCCTCTGGAGTAGTTGGGCAGCATTGGCCACGTGCTGGAGGTCACACCCTTTGGAGTGTGTGGCTAGTCTTCAGCTCTAAAGCATCTTCCCCTTTACAGATACCTGTTAGAGTGCCAGCCCTTGAATGTCACTTTCTCCATCCCTCACCATTGTCTTCCTCCTCAAACATACTTTGCCTCCTGGGTTCCTGTCTGTCCGTAGAACTGACTGTACTGCCAGATAACCCAGCCGAGAAACGTCGTCATCTCTGCCTCTTCCTTTGACCCACAGCCGAGCTGAGGCTAGATCATGTGAATTCTGCCTCTTCTGTAGAAGCTGTCACATTAGAGGAACACAGACTGCAACAGGAACACAAATGACATTAGTAAGGTTTGCTAACAGTTTGAGTGCCTCTCTGCCAGCCACTGGGGCTCAGCGCTTGACATTGGTCACCTCACTGAATCTCAGAGTGGCCTGCTGAGGTTGTTCTGTTCACTTCATTTTGCAGTTGAGGAAACAGGCCTAGAGAACATAGGTAACTCGCTTAACGCCACTTTGCTGTCAGTTGGGAGCAGTGATTCTGCTGTCTGACTGCAGACTACATGTCTCTGCTCTATCTTCTCATTTGTAGTTCAATCCCTTTCCAGACTTCCCTGGTGGTTCAGATGGTAAAGAATCTGCCTGTAATGTGGGAGACCTGGGTTCGATCCCTGGGTTGGGAAGATACCCTGGAGAAGGAAATGGCAACCCACTCCAGTGTTCTTGCCTGGAGAATCCCATGGACGGAGGAGCCCGGCGGGCTACAGTCCATGGGGTTACAAAGAGCTGGGCACAACTGAGTGACTAACACAACCACTTTCCCCATCTGCCTGCCCCTTCCTGCCTCACGACTTCTTGCCCACATAGCATTTCGCTCTTAATTTGTTCTTTTCCCCATTCAAAATTCATCCTCCAAAAATTTCAGATGTATCTTCCCCTCTGCTCATATTCTTTCTTGCTTTACTTTCAGTGACTTATTTAGAAGCCATCAGTAGAGACAGTTCTTTTTTTAAAAATTTTAGTAGAGTGTAGTTGATTCACAGTGATGTGTTAGTTTCATGTGTACAGCAAAGTGAATCAGTTACACACATACATACACACACACGGATATATATATGTACTCTTTATTAGATTCTTACCCATATAGGCCATTACAGAGTATTAAGTAGAGTTCCCTGTGCTACAGAGTAGGTTCTTATTAGTTAACTGATTTGTGTATAGTGTGTATATGTCGATCTCAGCCTCCAATTTATCCTCCCCCTGTTACCCTTGATAACTACATGTTTGTTGTCTACATCTGTCACTCAATTTTTGTTTTGTAAATAAATTCATTTGTACTGTTTTTAAAAAAGATTCTGCATATAAGCAATATATGATATTTGTCTAACTTCGCTCAGTGTGACAATCTCTAGGTCCATGTCACAGCAGATGGCATTATTTTGTTCTTATGGAAGAGTAATATTGGTCTTGACAGACCCAAGTTTCGTTCTGACCACCTTTCTATAAGTTTAAGCTGCCATCTGTGAGTAGGCTGTGTACTTTCTCACACTGTTTGCCGAATCCAGAATGTACCCCTCACCTCTCAGTTCCGCCTGTCCCTGAAACCTTTCCTGTTTTTCAAGCCCCTACTTCAGTGCTCTCCCTTATGTGAAACCTTCCTGAGCGTCCCTTCCAGCTCTCTGAACTTCCACAGCAGTTTGCAACCTTCCTTCCTGATGTGGTAAACTGAGCAGCTAATTCTCATCAGTCACTTCTTTGACACCTCTGAAAACTCAAGCATACTTTTCAATATTAAGCATTTTTTTTGATGTGTTCCATAATTTTCCATCAACACAATAAAAGGAATTTGGGCACATTGTTCATAAGAGCCATGGATGATAAGACCAGTCTAAGGGATTAAGGGACTATATTTGTTCCCTTAAGCTGCTGTGACAAAGAACCACAAACTGAATGGCTTAAAGCAGAAGTTTATTCTCTTACAGTTCAAGAGGTGTGGTCCCAAATCAAGATGTCAGCAGGGCTTGCTCCCTTGGAAGACTCTAGGGTAGGGTCCTTCCTTGCCTCCTCCACCTTCTGACGTTTCCTGGCAATTCTTGGTGACCCTTGGCTTGTAGCTTCATCACTCCACTGACACATGATCTTCTGTCCTGTGTCTACCTTCATAGTGGTCGTCTTGCCCCTATGCCTTTGTTTTCTTATAAGGACAGCAGTCATATTGGATTTGGGGCTTCCCTGGTGGCTCAGCTGGTACAGAACCTGCCTGCTAATGCAGGAGACACAAGAGACCTGGATTCAATCCCTGGGTTGGGAAGATCCCTTGGAGAAGGAGATGGCAACCTGCTCCAGTATTCTTCCCTGGAAAATTCCATGGACAGAGGAGCCTGATGGGCAGTACCATGTTTCTCCACTCTTGCCTCATCTTAACTAATGACATTTTCAGTGACCTATTCTAAATAAACGCTGTGTTAGGCACATCTTGTGATCCTAATGTTTTGACGTCTGGGGCCTGACTGACCCCGGGGAGACTGTCCTTTCCAGGGCTAACTAATTCCTAGAGATTTTTAACCTGAGCGCACTTTCCATGTGTGAACTAACCAATCCAGAGCCCACGTTCCCTCCCTGACCCCATCTTTCAGGTTCTAACATTCCAGGACAATGTTCTCCTGCCTTAATCACCCCTGGGCCAGGTACCAGATAATCAGGAACAGTCTTTATATCCCTGAGCCTATTGAAAGATTTACACCAACCAATCCTAAGCCTGCTTACCCTGCCTTGCCTGGTCCTTCAGAAAGATAGCACAGTAAAGCATTTTGCCCTCATTCTTTACCTCCTGACCACCCCTGGTGCTTCACCGCATGGCCCTGCCTGGCATGCCATTCCCCTTATTTCTAGGGATCTGTGAGGATCAGCTTCTTCCTTCACAACAGTTTTCATGTCTGCGTGTCTTACCACACCTGATGAAAACAAGATGGTACATTTAAAAACATTCACATTCTGTGATACTGGGAGTTAGAATTTCAGCATGTCATTTTGGGGGATAAAATTCAACGCATAAAAGGAAAGAAACCGCTTGGTGAGATTTTATTTGCATTCCATTGTGGGGTGGTGTCCCATGACTAGAGTCAGCAGGTAAGTGAGGAGCAGACTTGAGGGGCAGCGTGCCAGAGCGAGAAGCCGTGGTCCCTTTCTTTTCTTAAATGTCAGCAGAGGGAAAGGCATTATTTGCCGCTGCACTGAAATTACATCATAGGGGAGGCATAGAAGATTCATAATAGGGAGAAAGATGGATTTTCTTTTCCTTTGAACGGTGGCAAAATACGTGTAAATTCTGTGCTTGAAGATTTAATGGATGAGCTGTTGCAATTGTTTGTTTTCAGAACTGTATTTCATTATGAATTCTCTGCTAACTTTTTTTTTTCTTTTTTTTTTAAAAGAAAGCGGCAGCCCGGAATCTCGTGTTAATGCCATCCATTTCTTAGTACACAAACTGCCAGAAAAAAATAAAGAAATGTTGGATATTTTGGTGAAACACTTAACTAAGTAAGCCTCTTTTTCTTCCTAACTTCCTTATTTTGCTCTGGGTGCCATGTGGTGGTGTCGGATCTGTAGTGCTTTGAACTGGGGCTGTGGACACAATACCAGGGACCACACCTGCCAGGCCAGGCTGGACGCTTGCCTCGTTGTGTGTGTGTTTTGGACAAGAGCGATGAAATGTGATGCTTTCATGAAGTCGGATAATTATTTGCTTAACTTCACTGCCAGCAACTCAGGGTTTGATTAGAAGTAAGAGAAGAGAATCTTAAACATTTCCCTATACACTGATTCTGGCCATGTGATTATAAGCCTGTTAGCAAATTCAGCTTGGTTTCACACCTACCTAACTCTCAGTCTGCATGGATATATCCTTGGAGTTTGTTTAATCCAGTAATTGGTAGTTATTTTATATGATCCATTCCTTTTTTTTTTTTTTTCACTCCCTCTTTACAAAGTAAGCAAAATCTAATAATTCAGTGGGGAAATTAGCTCTTTCTTCATATATAAATGACTCGTAGGTCACTGTAATTGTAGAATTTTAGAGGTGAGAGGAAGCTGAGGAACACTGTTTTATAACCTGTATTTCACACACACACAAGAAACTGAAGGCGAGAGAATAGTGTGTGCTTCCAGAGGCCCGACTGCTGTAGGGCCATTCATTCATTTGGCCTGCCAATATTTGTTGAGTGCCTTCTAAGGTGTTAGCTGAACACACAGTTGAAAAAGATAAAGTCCCTGTGTTCGTGAAGTACCTTCTTTCTAAGAGAGAAAAGGTAATGAACGGACTACAAATAAAAATGTCAGGTGGTAAGTGGTAAAAAAGGCTAAGTAAGAGTGAGGGATAAAGAATATGTATTGGGTTTGGGACTAGAAAGAGTTGTGATGGAGGGTCTTTTTGAGGATAAGACCTTTGAGTTGAGACTTGAATTAGGTGGCAGGGCTGCTGAGAGCAGTTGCCCAGGTCGTTTGCTGCACAGTGGAGTATGGGTGTTCTGACCAAGCTCTGCGTGATGATGATTCTTACAGAGGTGCCAAGTGGTCTGGGAGTCTTTGGAAACAAGTGTATAATGACCAGGAGAAAGGAGGGATGTTCTCAGTAGAAAGGAACAAACAGTAAATGAAGGCCTTCAGGGACACAAGCTTAGCATAGACATAGAATTATTAAGAAAGATGCTATGGTTAAGCAGAGCATCAAAGAAAAGGAAGGAAGTGGGAAGGTGGGCAGGGTCCCCACAATGTGGTGCCTTGCCAGCTGTGGCTGTTACAGTGGCAGACACTGAGGACAGTCGAGTCTGACTTCTTGTATGTAGGGAAAGACAGAGTTGCAAACATCCCACGGTCACTGCCCCTTCTTTTAACCAGAGACCTTTCTACCCCCTTTCATCTTATTAGTGTTTCCAATCACTCCAAGCAGAACCTCATGACCGTGGCAAATTTAGGAGTGGTGTTTGGACCAACTCTCATGAGGCCACAGGAAGAAACTGTTGCTGCCATCATGGATTTGAAGTTTCAGAACATTGTCGTGGAAATTTTAATTGAAAACCATGAAAAGGTAAAAGTGCCTTTTTTCCCTTTCCTGGGGATAATTCCTATTTGGAGCTTATTTCCATGTGAGGTGCAACTGTCCTCTTAGTATTTTATTTAATGATTTTATTATCATGATGGTAAGCCTGGTTCTGAGAAGTCCTCATGGAGGTTCTGTCTTCGGTGGAGTTCCATAAATCTGAAGCTTACCTAGTCTTGTTATTCCACTGGTTTAAGGAAGGAACATTTAATCCAGATGCAAATGAGTATTGGCCGTGTTGTAGACTCTTTTTTGCTGCCTTTGTTCCTTTCCTTGGATTTCTCACTCAGATTCTGTTTTCTGTAACACAGGGAAAACATTTGTTATCAGTCTGTTTCACACTCTCCCCAGAAAAACACACACAACTCCCCCCTCTCCTCACAGCTATGCTAACAATTTCAGGAGATCCACATGCATTCTTGAACCTGGGGCCTCCGGGTTGAGAATCTCTGGCTTAAAATGAATAATCTCTTAGGTAACATACCCTATTGTTTGTTCCTCTGTGTTCAGAGGAATACATGAATTTTCAAAATAAATGGACTCTTTCAAGATCTTTTAGGATTTTTTCCCTCCTCTTCTGTTTATATAGAGCAGGATCTGGCCAGTAGCTTTCCTCATTCTTTTTTGTTTTTTGAATAATTTTTATTGAGGTATAATTGCCTTACAATGTTGTGTTATTTTCTCCTCTACAGCAAAATGAATCAGCTATGCATATACATATATCCCCTCCTTTCTGGTTTTCTTTCCTGATTAGGTCAGCACAGAGCACTGTGTTGAGTTGTTTGAACCATACAGTAGGTTCTCATTAGTTTCGTATTTTATACATAGTGTCAGTAGTGTATATATGTCAATCCCAATCTGCCAATTCATCCCGTCCCTCTTCCCCACTTGGTATCCATAAGTTTGTTCTCTACATCTGTGTCTCTATGTTTGCTTTGCAAATAAATTCATCTATACCATTTTTCTAGATCCTACATATATGTGTCAATATATAATACTTGTTTTTCTCTTTCTGACTTATTCATTCTGTATGACAGACTCTAGGTCCACCCACGTCTCTACAAATGACCCACTTTTGTTCCATTTTATGGCTGAGTAATATTCCATTGTATATATGTACATCTTCTTTATCTGTTCCTCTGTTGATAGACACTTAGATTGCTTCCATGTCCTGACTATTGTAAACAGTGCTGCAGTGAACATTAGGGTGCATATGTCTTTTTCGAGTTACGGTTTTCTTCTAGGACAGGGAACTGGAAAACTGTTAAGATAATTGGTCAACAGCTTTAATTTCTTACTAAATTTTCTAAAAAATTGAGATTGCGTTATATGGTAAGCATGTATTAGGTGCTGGGAGGCAAAGATAAACCTTACAGCCCCTGATGGAAAGTAAGTCACCATCTGAGGGGGTTGGAGTCGTGTCTTGGAACTGTATCCCACAGCTCACATCCCTAACATCCTATGCAACATACTTACTTTTCTAGTTGTTACCCATTTCTGTCTTCTAGATCTCTGAGGACAAAGATCTTTTTGCACATTTAGAATAAATCCTGGTACTCTAGGCACTCCGTTAATATTTATTTGGTGAATTAATAGATTCAGTAAAATACATGGAGGTCAAAGAAGTGGGAAGGAGACAGAGAGGCATAGTCCCTTTGAGCAAGGCGTGGCAAGAATGTCCCTTGGATTCCTGTTATGTCTTCTGTTGGCTGGAGCAGTTCTAGCTTACGTGAATATCATTTCCCACTGAAAAGTGAGGCTTGAAACCTAGTTAGAGATCCGCTTTACGAGGTGGCAAAAGCAGCTTGCTTATGGGTGTCGGACATTGGTGGAGTTTTTTTTTTGGTTTTGTTTTTCGGCAGCTAGTGGTGAATTTATGCCTCCTTTTACGGTCCCATCAAATAGTCATTAAACCTTGTTAGCGTGTACAGTGAGCTACCCAGTAAGACAGCTTCATGGCACAATGGCTACTATTCATTTTGTGGAAAGAAATAATTAGACTCTAAGCTTCGAGAAAATGTTTAGGAGCGCAGCTATCATTAGGTTAAATCCCAATTAGAGAACTTTTATTCAATTTATTTGTGAAAATACCGACTCTGGGTCTTGCTCTTGGATAAAAGGCTCCCCCCACCTAATGCTGCAGCTTCCCATTTTGTTCTTTTATTTGGTGCTGGGGAGATAAGTACCTGATTCTGTTCTTCTGGGAAGTAGTGAGGGCTACTTTCACCCTGCTAACAAATCTTACAGGAACTTCCAAGCGGCATTGTCGAGCCAATTACAATAGTTACCGCAGATGGGACTGGGCCCATGCTCGGAGATGGAGCTTTATAAAATTAAGTGGAGGAATGCATATATATGGAATTTGAAAGATGGTAACGATAACCCTATATGCGAGACAGAATAAGAGACACAGATGCATGGAACAATTTTATGGACTCTGAGGGAGAAGGCGAGGGTGGGACGTTCTGGGAGAATAGCATTGAAACATGTATATTATCATATGTGAAACAGAACACCATTCCATGTTCGATGCATGAGACAAGGTCTCAGGGCCGGGGCAATGGGATGATCCAGAAGGATGGGATGGGGAGGGAGGTGGGTGGGGGGTCCAGGAGGGGGAACACATGTAAACCCATGGCTGATTCATGTCAATGTATGGCAAAAACTATTGCAATGTTGTGAAGTGATTGGCCCCCAACTAAAATAAATAAATTTATAAAAAATAAATAAATAAAAAAAAAAAAAAAAAAAATTAAGTGGAGGGCTTCTGGTCTTCCCTCTCCCCGTTTCTGTGGCCAAGCTAGGTAGTGCTGTGAATGCACAGCTGATATTGACTGAAGTCCTGAGGTCTTCTACCAAGAGGAAATGAGATACTGAATTTTAGATTGTTCTCTGAATGTGTGGGCTCACGTTTGGGGCACCCTAAGGGTTGCTTGGGGTGGGGCGGTTAGCTTGGATTAATGAATATTTTTGAGAAATTAATTTCTCCATTCTCTTGTTTTTCCCCCCTTCATCTTTGTGCACTTTTTTTGAAAAAAGATTTTTTTTTAATGTGGATCATTTTTTAAAAAGTCTTTATTGAATCTGTTAAGATATTCTGTTTTATGTTTTGTGTTTTGGGCCCTGAGGCATGGGGCTCTTCACCTCCCTCACCAGGGATTGAACTGCAGCCCCTCCATGGAAAGCAGAGTCCCAACCACTGATCCACCTGGGAAGTCCCATCCTTGTCCACTTTCACTCTCACTGCCAGCTTTTTGTTTCTGTTTGTTTGGGCTTCATGGAGGAGTCTGTACTCGGCTACGAGGAAGAGTATTTCTGCTGACAAGGGTGGCTTTGTAGAAACACTTCCTGTGGACCTCTGGCCCCACCTGAGCCATACATTTCCTTGACAACTGATCTCCATACACCACCTAAAGAGCCTTGAAGGTGGTGAAAGAGGGATATATTGATAGCTCCTTTTAATCTTTGAGAGCAAAGAGAAAAATGAGAAAGGATAGGAAATGTGAGAAAGAATAGTCTTGTGAGGAAGGAAAAAAATTATAATTCAAAAAAGAGGGGAAACTAGCAGTGAAATGAAACAGCCAAAATGACAATAGAAGGAAAATGTTTTCTTTTCCTTAGTTACTTATTTTTCTTCCCTAGGAATGTGAAATATGTTAACTCTAACCAGGAAAGTTGCTAAGTCAGAAAAGGAAACTTTCAACATATAATTAAAGCAAGAAAGCTCCAGATTAATTTTGGAGTTGGAAAAGGACCCCTGGATAATCTTTGGAGATCACATTTTCTCCAAGCCTCTTTGCTGTTTTCATAAAATCTGTATGTACTTTATAGGAAACTTAATCCATATGTTTTGGCTTCATTTCCACTCAATACATTAAGATGTTGTTTTAAAAGAAGTGTTCATGGGCCAAAAATATTATCAAGGTCTTTTTTCCTTTGCAAACCAGAAAATTGCATTTCCCAGATGGAAAGGGTACTGTGAAATTCCCAGGGATTTTCAAATAGGGGTTGTACCTTAGGATGTGTGAGTTTTGCATTTGTTTTGTTCTTAAAGTATACAGTTGTTCCCTTGGTATCTGTGGGGAGTTGGTTCCAGGATCCCCTGCAGATACCAAAATCCACAGATTTTCTAGTCCCTTATAAAAAATGGCATAGTATTTGTGCATATTCTATACACATTTTCCTGTATTCTTTTACATCATCTCTAGATAACATGTATTGATAATACCTAATACAATGTAAATACTGTGTAAGTAGCTGCCAGTGTGGGGCAAATGCAAGTTTTGGTTTTTGGAACTTTCTGGAATCTTTTTCCGAATAGTTTTGATCTGCTGTGGGCTGAATCTGCTAATGGGGAACCCACGGAGGGCCAACTAGTTGAGGATTAGTTCAGTACGTCTGTCACGAGTGCCTGCTCTGCGTCAGACACAGTGTGAGATTTGAGAGAAGTGAAGACAGTCCTGTAAGAAATGGAGTGGTGGAGGGCAAGTGTGCTCAGACAGAAGAGAGAAAGCTGCTGGGAGTTTATGAGGAGGGTTTATGTCCTGCTGCGGGGAACCTGGAAGGCTTCCTGAAAAGGTGACTTGAATAGGTGGTAGCATGGAGTTTGAACAGGTGGAGGTGTTTTAAGGGGACATTTCAGGTATGAGGCATCATGTAATCAGAGAAGCAGTGAGTCAGTGTGTGTTCTGGGAATGCACCTCTTGTTGGAACGCGGGCGAGCGGCACGAGCTGAGATTGGAAAGAGATTCAGGCCAGGTGTGGGAAGGTTGAGACTGCCACCACAGGACTTGGGGTTTAATTTTAGAGGTACCAGGGCTTCTCATCGTTTTGAAGTGAACTGCTTAATCTGGCAGCAAGGTTTGCAATGAAAGCAGAGGAGTGAAGGACCAGGTGAGAGGGCTCATGGAACGGTGGTGAGAATGGGGCGTTTCCGGGGGAGAGCATCAGTTTGTGAGGTGGTGCCGGATTTGTGGGGCGCCTCAGAGGAAGGGGTTATAAATGACTCTGGGTACTCCATCCCAGGAGAATATTGGTGTTATTAATGAAAGAAGGGAAAAATGTGTTTGGGGCAGGAGTAAGATTGAATTTAGTTTATAACATGCGGGATTTTAGTGG
Source organism: Giraffa tippelskirchi (assembly GCF_054371585.1). NCBI lineage: Eukaryota > Metazoa > Chordata > Mammalia > Artiodactyla > Giraffidae > Giraffa > Giraffa tippelskirchi. The sequence goes on from NC_137285.1 coordinate 57,639,340, forward strand.
TTGTCTGGATATCTAGCAAGATCAGCCCAGCACTGGAAAAGACCCTGATTCTGGGAAAGATTGAGGGCAGGAGGAGAAGGGGGCGACAGAGGATGAGACGGTTGAATGGCCTCACCGACTCAATGGACATGAGTTTGAGCAAACTCCTAAAGGACGGGGAAGCCTGGCGTGCTGCAGTCCATTGGGTTGCAAAGAGTCGGATACGACTTAGCGACTGAACAACAACAAAGCCCAGCAGACAGTTGGAGATGTGGGGCTCAACCTGGGGAGAGAGTTTAGTGGGAGAAAGTATATTATTAACATATGGGATAAAGACAGGAGATAGACATGGGGAAAATTTATTGGTGTGTCTGTTATATAGTATTTATCTCATATGACCTGTGTGTATAATCCCCTTTGTGTGTCTCTGTGTGTGTATATATAATAGAATGTATATGTACAGCATTCTTATTACATATCGTATCCCTTTATGCATATGAGAAAACCCTAAGGGTTCAAGATCCCTCACTCATGCATACGTAGCTAGTAAGCAGCAATGCTTGGGTTTGCACTAAAGAGTGTTCAACCCTAAAGCCTTAGGTTTTCATCACCAGGAGGAGGGCGAACAATACCTTTGAGAAACATGATATCTTACTCTTAGTGATGAAGGTGGAGCCAGAAGCCCAGACAAGTTCAGTGTCAGGGTGCTTGAGGGGCGTTGCCGGGGATGCCAGTTGCTCTCAGGAGACAGGCAAGTTTGAGGGCTAACGGAAGACATGTTTTCTCCAAGAGTAAGATGTCTGTTGAGACCAGCTTATAAGGCCTTAACTGCATGAGTGTTCAGGAGTGGGTAATAAGTCTGGGTCTACTTCCGGCTTTTCCCGTGTCACAGAAGAACGTACAGGAGGAAAAGTCAGAGCAGACTTGACAGGGAAGGGAAGGATGGTGTGGACTCCTGCACCTGCTTTGTCCATGGTTTGGTCATCATTCTCATCCCTTATCTTCTGTTAGCTCACAGCTGGGGTGGGGATGATCCTCAGAGGAGCTTAGTTAAACTAAGTGTAAAGAACCCTCTTGAGTTATAGGGTCTGTTTCAGTTGAGCATGTTCTGCTATTTTACACACTTTCAATGTCATAAAAGAAATTTATGTTTACAATGTGACTCCCTCCATGCCTCTGCCCTGATCTGTTCCCGCAGGGCCCTTGAACATTCAGAAGAGCCTTTGAGGATCATCAAAAAAAAAAAAAAAAAAAGCAAAAATCCTATATCACAGTGGTTTTCTTTAACTGTGTGCTTCGTTTTATGTTCTTATTGAAAGTGGCAATTTATATCAAGTGAGGTATATAAAGTTACTCTCAAGAAAATCACTTCACAAAGTATGTGTTATACTATAGTTATAATCTAAATTATATTTATCTTGTTAAGGATTTTAGTTGGATTTTCAGTGTGATGGGTTTGCTCTCAAGGTCATTGATTCTGAGGGACAGTAGATGATGAGGTTTTTTCCTGGCTTTAGCTTGTGTACCTTACAATTTCTGGGGACCACAAGGTACTGACAAACAATCACACTTTGTTTACATAAATCTTTTCCTCTATGAGGATTCCTGTAACTTTGCTAAAAGAAGCATTTTTGCCTTTGAAATAGGCTCAGTGTCAGTCTTTGTCATTTTTTTCTTTTTGATTGTGCTGTGTGGCGTGTGAGATCTTAGTTCCCCGACCAGGGATTGAACCTGGACCCCGGCAGTGAAAGCGTGGAGTCCCAACTACTGGATCACCAGGGAAGTCCCTGTGTCTTTTTTTCTTGGTGAGAAAACAGAAGCTGTTTGAGATGGTCACGCGTTGTGGTAAAGGCTGATGTCACGTTCCTGTTCTTGAGTTTCTTCAGTAGACTTCGTTTATCCTTCTTTTTTTGTAACATGGGTTGCAAAGTTCTTGACTAGCCTGTATCCCCATTCACAGGAACTTCCCAGGTGGCTTGCGGTAGAGAATTTGCCTGCCAGTGCAGGAGACGCAGGTTTGATCCCTGGGTTGGGAAGATCCCCTTGAGAAAGGGAATGGCAACCTAATCCAGTATTCTTGCCTCAAGAATTCCATGGACAGAAGAGCCTGGCGGGCTGTAGTCCATGGGTTGCAAAGAGTTGGATGGGACTGAGTAACAGAACATGCTTGCTGTTTATCACAGAACATTTAGTAGGAATAAAGGTGAGAAGGGTGTACATGTTTCCCCTCAGGTGTGCAGCATAATCCCCAGGTGTTAAATTATACCACGTGGAGAAGGGAATCCAACGGGGGCGGGGGCGGGGATGATTCACTTTTGCTAACCTTGGGATGGACTGTCTGAGCTTGCATCCGGTGGACTTTCCCAAAGCTAGCAGAGTCTGTCTCTGTTCCCAGAGACAGACTGGTGGGATGCATGGTGGGATGGACTCCCTGTTTGGGCCCCCCCTGCAGGCCTGCAGCAGCCATGTGAGTTCTGTCTGGGGTACAGGGCAGCCCGTTCCTCCATTCCTGTGGATTCAGAAACCACACACCCAGCCTGGCCATCTCCTGATCTCTTGTCATCCTGTAATGCCAGTGAGGCCCAAGTGAGCAGCATGCAAACCATTTTTCACTGAGTATGAGAAATCTTCCAGTCTTAGCATACACTTGTTGTTTAATGGGGAAAAGATTCTTTTTCAAAAAGAACCCAACCTAAAATGCATCTTGATTTAGCTTTGCTGGCCCTGGGTTGCTAGGCAGCACCAGTTTTCATGTGAGAGAAAAAGAAATATCTGAAACCTCAGCGACAACAATAAAACTCCTAAGTTTCTGAAAGTTGAGTCTGCTTGAGTTGTGATCACTCAGTGTAGAGGTCAAACTCTGTGGCAAGACTATTTGAGAACTTTTCAAAGGTTTTTTTTTTTTTTTTTTCTTTCCAGTTTTCATAAATGTTGACCTTGGTGTAGCCATGAAAACATACTTTGCTGTTGGATTTTTTTTTTGTCTCAACAGGGCAATGCATTTTCTGGAGTGTTTTAGAAAGAAGCTTTATTATTCTTTTTAATTGGAGGATAATTGCTTTACAATATTGTGTTGGTTTCTGCATATAAATATATATTCACGTGAAAAAAGTGTGAGTCGCTCAGTCGTATCTGACCCTTTGCAACCCCATGGACTGAAGCCTGCCAGCCTCCTCTGTCCATGGGATTTTCCAGGCAAGAATACTGGAGCAGGTAGCCATTTCCTTCTCCAGGGGATCTTCCCAACCCAGCGATTGAACCCGGGTCTCCTGCATTTCAGGCAGATTCTTTACCATCTGAGCCACCATATATATATATAATGTTTTCCTTCTTGAACCTGCCTCCCCCCCACCCCCATCCTACTCACTAGGTCATCACAGAGTATGGAGCTGAGCTCCCTGTGCTGCACAGCAGCTTCCCACCAGCTCTCTGTTTTGCACATGGTAGTGTATATATGTCAGTGTTACTTTCTAAATTTGTTCTACCCTCTCCTTCTCCACTGTGTCCACAAGTCTGTTTTCTATGTCTGCATCTTTATTTCTTCCCTGTAAATAGGTTCATCAGTACCGTTTTTCTAGATTCCATATATGTGTGTGGATATACGATATTTGTTTTTCTCTTTTTGAAGGAGCCTTAAAAGCACAGGAAACTTGCTTCTTCCTTCCTTTAAGGTGAGTTGGAAAATAATAATGACATTGTCTTCTGTTCCTTTCATTTGGCTCCAGCATGAGGTGTCTCTGCTCTGTTATAACTGCGTAGATGGTGGGTAGTATTTCCCCATGGGACTGTAGAGTGACTTGATGTGAGAAAATTTGGGAGATAGGGGCCTTTCCTTCTGGAGCATTTTCGTGTCCAGTAGAGACGAGGCACTGGGACTGTCTCAGGAGGATGGAAGAGCTGCTGCACAGAAAAGGGAGATGGGGGAGCTGATTCTCTCTTGTCTAAGAAAGCATGCCCAGTACAAGTGAGTGGAACTTGCCGGAAGATGAGTTTTTAATTTAGTAGGAGGAAGAACTCCATAGTTTGTTGAGATTGATTTATTTATCTTTTCTGGCTGTGCTGGGTCTTCATCGTCGTGGGGTTTTCTCTGGTTGCGGGGAGCGGGGGCTGCTCTTCGTTGTGATGTGCAGGCTTCTCATTGTGGTGGCTTCTCTTGCTGTGGAAGCACGGGCTCTAGGGTGCGAGAGCTCGGTAGTTGTGCTGCATGGGCTTAGCTACCCCTCAGCATGCGGGATCTTCCCAGACCAGGGATCGAACCCATCTGCCCCAGAGTGGCAGGCAGATTCTTAACCCCTGGACCACCAGAGAAACCCCATAATATTTTTAATAATGAGACTGTGTTCCTGGTAGAGATGGGTCTGAGGAGTTGAAGAAAAGTGGGCAGATGGCCGAGGTCTGGCCCAATCTGGACGTCTTGGCCAGAGACTCTGGAGACGCAGAGCTGCAAAGACAGGTCCTCAGAGTTTGTCTCAGTGCTTGGAACTGGGCAGTCAGTCAGTGTTGAAATAATTAAAATAGCAAGGAGAATTCTGATCCTTTTGTTCACCTCTCTTTATGTTGTTAGATTCCCAGCATCATCCAGAGGTCTTGGAAGGGAAGATAAGGATCCAGGAGCTAGGTTTGTGAGGGAGGGAGCTGGAGAAACCACCATCAGTGCCTTTCCTTAGGAGACAGCAGAGTGTGGGGTGCTTACTGGCTTTTGCATGGACAGATCTCCCCCCACCTTCCTTTAAATTTTCTTTGTAAAATCAAGAAACCAGTTTTCAGAGCTGGCTCTTCCATATCTGTCAAACTCAAATTTGGTTTGGTTGAGAAGTCATATCTGATTCTTTGCGACCCCATGAACTGTAGCCTGCGAAGCTCCTCTGTCCATGGGATTTTCCAGGCCAGAATACTGGAGCAGGTTGCTGTTTCCTTCTCAAGGGGATCTTCCTGACCCAGGGATCAAACCTGGATCTCCTACGTAGCAGGTGGATTCTTTACCAGCTGAGCCACCAGTGAAACCCCAAGCTCAAATGGAGAATAGTAATAATTCCAGTAGGCAGTATTAACAGAGGGGTGATGATGTGCTGGTACCTGGCTCTGCTCCTGACATGACATTTTATTGCAGAAGTCTGCAGACAGGATCACAGAATGCAGCAGAGTGGGCTCGAACACAAAATTCCTTGGGTTGGAATCTCAGCTCCACCAGGTGTGTGACTTTGGGGCCTTGGGGCCCCCCACTGACCCTCATTGTCAATTTTCTCACCTGTGAAAGAAGAAAAGCTAAAGTATCTAACAGTCAAGACCTACGTGAGGATGTTGGGAGCTGTTTTACAGGTGAAGAAAACGAGACTCACTAACTTGCTCAGGTGGCTGATCTGGGGTTTGAACACAGTCTTTCTGCCTCCCAAGTCTACTCCTAACATCTATGCTGTAGCTGTCTGATAAAGTGTGCATAACTCTGTACATTTCATGTCAAACAACTGTAGTGACTTATTTGTATTTTTGATCAGACTTGGTATTTTTTAGAACAGTTTTAGGTTTATAACAAAATTGAGAAGAAGGTACAAAGATTTCCCATACTCGTCCCTCCCCTACCCCGTCCCCACACATACACAGCCTCCCTGACGCACACACAACCTCCTCCATCGTCAACACCCGCCCCCCGAGGGGTCCATTTGTTAGAACTGAGGAACCCACCTGGACACAACATTATCACCAGAGTTCATTCAGGGTTCACTCGTGACTTATGGGAAATGGCAGCGCTGGGATTTGAACTAAGGACTGGCTGGTTCGGGAGGTGGAGCTGTCCAGTCTTCTACTCTGCTGCTGCTCCTTCTGTTTTAAATCACTTTCAGTGGAAGGCTTGTGTTCAGGGTCACTAGTGAGCAGGACCATGATATTCTGATGCTCAGAACCAGCAGATCTGGAATAAACCCCTTTTACTTATATCAACTTGGTGACATTTTGGTTGCAACCAAATCATCTTGGGATGATATGAGAAAATACACAGTGCGAAGTGCTGGCAGTTTGATAAATTCCCAGATAGTTTACTCATTAGCTTTGATTTGGCTCAGTTTGTGCTTTGGTAATTTCAGGTAGTCTCTGCGTGTCCTTGAGTCCAGCTGCTTCCTGGGCCCAGTCCTTATGGAAGTAGGTCAAGTGGGTCTGGTGAATGTAGCTTTAGGTAGAAACTGGTACTTTGAAGTCATCCAGATCAGAACCTGTTGGTCTCTTCCCAGAATTTTATGACTAGACCTTCTTTAACTTTCTTCTTTAGTTTTCTCATCTTGGACCTAGGTTGAAACCAGAAGTGACTTTCCTCTCAATTCTCACATAAGGTCTTTTTTGCCAGGTAATTGATTTCCTAGGGCTTGCTCTCCAGAGTCATGTACCTGTTCTTCCCTCCCCATTGCATTCTCCACTGCGTTCTTATATGTCTCCCAGCAAGATGGGCCTCGCGTCTACCCTGAGGCAGCCAGTTGGCATCTTAAAGTCTACTCATGTCTCTGACGTTCTTTCCCTCTATCTAGAGAAGTAGTTTTGAAGGCATATTACGTTAAGACCCACTTTGAAAATTTAAGGAAAGCTTTGGGTCCTTTTCCCAGAAAGTAGTATAGTATCTATGGAGAAGGCAATGTCAACCCACTCCAGTACTCTTGCCTGGAAAATCCCATGGATGGAGGAGCCTGGCGGGCTGCAGTCCATGGGGTCGCTAAGAGTCGGACACGACTGAGCGACTTTACTTTCGCTTTTCACTTTCATGCATTGGAGAAGGCAATGGCAACCCACTCCAGTGTTCTTGCCTGGAGAATCCCAGGGACGGAGGAGCCTGGTGGGCTGCCGTCTATGGGGTCGCACAGAGTCGGGCACGACTGAAGCGACTTAGCAGCAGCAGCAGTATAGTATCTATACACAAAAGAGACATATATACAGTTTTAGGAATTTTGGAGACTCCCAGATCAAGAACCTAGGACCACAGGGAAACCAAGCGCTACAGAGTGATCCCTGAAGAATTAGGGTCCAGTGCGTTTCTTCAGGTTCAGCCTTTCTCCTCTTTTGCTGGTTTTCTGTGCTTCTGCTGAGGAACCGAGGTGGGGCAGGGTGTGGGTAGGTAAGGATTCATACTTTGTCAGTGACATGTGATTGTTCCTGTCCTCTACCTGGGGTCAGCCACTGAGGGAACCTTTTATGAAGATACTGATTGCTCAGTTGGGCCACAGACAATGGGAACCCCCAGTGAGAGGCATTTTGCTTCAGTAATGAAAGACAGCCCCTCAGCATTATTTTGAGATGTGCTGGTGCTCAGACTTCTTCTGCCTCTGGGGGTATAGGGAGGAAATTAGGAGACAGACTGAAGAAGGCTACTCTGTCCATGTCAGGTCTTCCCAGAGCAAGCCCTTTTATCTCATTTGAATTCTTCCACATTTCCTTGAAGTTAAGCCTGCTCTGAAACCCCACTGCTCCATTTAGTCAGTGATAACTGACCGCATGCCGCTGTCTCAGCTTCTGCATCTTTAGAATGGCAAATAGTGACATCTTACTCAACTGATAATGAATGTTAGCCAGGAAATGGCTAAACGAAGAGTTGATGGTCTTAGCTCATGGATCCCGGGGCATAACTGTTGTCTTTCTGCCAGACTTCTGATCCTCCTCCATTTTCCCCTGAAACTACAGGTCACAGTGGGTAGACTGCTTAAGGAAGCAGGCTGCCATGGGGGGGGGGTCCTCCAAATTGAGGCCTTCCCATTAAGTCTAGCGCCTGCCTCCCTGGGTGTGTCCAGGGTCTTTAAAACCACCCCTGTGTCTGGGGGTTTGCTGGAAGGACTCATGAGACTCAGCTTATGGTTGGACTCACAGTGGAAAAGATGACACCAGAGGCATCTGGAAGAATCACGTGGAGTCTTCCGTATGTTCTCACCTCCCAGGAGAGGTCACACACAGCAGACTTTCCCCCGGCCCTGAAAATGCAGCCACAAGCATATAATGTGTCTGTTCAGGGAAGCGCCTTAGAGACTCGGGGCCTGTCGGGAGGTAGTCACATCTGCATCCTTTGCCAAGCGGGTACCAAATTCCAGATTCCAGGAAGAAAAGCCAATGTTCCTCATCACACCTGCATGTGCACATTTGTGTGTAGACAGGTGAGGCATGGTGGGCCATCCGAACCATTTTGGATTTTTTTTTTTCTTTTGTCTACATCATTTCGGGAATTTGGGGTGGGGGCAAGGGCTGGGTGGTGCACCACGCAGCTTGTGGGATCTTAGTTGCCTGACCAGGGATCAAACCTGGGCTCTCAACAGTAAGAGTGTGGAGTCCTAACCACTGGACTGCCAGGGAATTCCCTCGGGAATGTTTTATAGCAATTTAGAGAACTGTTAATTTGCCAGGTTTCTAGATGCCGGCCAGAGGCCTGCAAACAGGGATTTCTAAGGATGGCCGGCTCAGCCTGCCCTTTACTGTTCACTGGGAATCTTTGACCAGCCACGGTGAGGAACTTGTGGGACAGCTGTGAGGGTGAATTCCTGTTTCGTCTGTAAGGATGTTCTCTGACACTGGGATTCAGAACCCTTCCTCTTTTGCTTTGAAAGCGTCTTCTGCATTCAAGCAGGGAAGTGCCTATGGCCAGCCCTGTTGAGAAGTGTGGGGTTCGGAGCGGAGGAAGGATGTGGTCAGTACAGGGTAAGCTATGTCACCTTGTGTCACTGGATGAATTTGGCACAGGGTGAAACATCCCTCAAAATCTCTCTTTGTTTTAACTTTCCAGTTGGTCGATTTCTCCTTGAGAGTGATCCCAAAAGGCAGGAGTCAGTTTTGTTAGGTGTGTTTTCACCCTTACATTCTACAGAGTCCTACCTTTGGGGCCCCACGTGTCCTCAAGGATCAAGGTGCTGCCACTTCTTCCCTGCCCCCCTCCCTTCTGCATCTGGTCAAACGCCCCTTCTTGTCTCAGCCTGACCCTCCTCAGATATACTCCTCCCTCTGTTTAATCTTCTGGATTTTTCTCCAAGAAACCTTCTTATTGCAAAATTTGATGAAATCCCTGCAGCCTTTCATCAGTGTTCCTCAGTGAACATCCCATCCTGTATTAACACTGTCTTCCTCCTCCTGTGACATGTCTCAAGGTCATTGTTTATTTTCATGCAGATATTTGCAAAATTATCATCTAACTCTTTTGGGGAAGGATATCTTAATCATATCCATATTGTAAGTACCCCCTGATCCATAGCGGGGCCTCCCAGATGGTGCAAGTGGTAAAGAACCCTCCTGCCAGTGTAGGAGACGTTAGAGACGTGGGTTCGATCCCTGGGTCAGGACGATCTCCTGGAGGAGGGCATGGCAACCCACTCCAGTATTCCTGCCTGGGAAATCCCATGGATAGAGTAGCCTGACAGGCTACAGTTTATAGGATTGCACAGAATCTTGGACACGACTGAAGTGACGTAGCACTCGTGCACACACTGACCCACAGCAGTTTAGGGGGATGGTTTGATTTTTACTTCTTGACCGTGCAGTGGGGAATTCTGATCTTGGTCCAATAGTGTATGTTTCTTTTTACTCTCAAGATCCTAGTATCTAGAATTCTAGAGTTAAGCAAAACTTAATCCCGTAAAGCTTCTTAAATGCCCATACGTACAGTCCTTAGCCTGGAATCTTCTTCAAAACAATCTGGGGATATGGATGAACTGAGATTGGTCATCAGTTAGTGACTTGGTGTAGCTTGGTGAGGTGCACAGAGGAATTTGTTACAGTATTCTTTTTACTTGTGTATACTTGTGTATATATCTGAAATTTGTTGTTGTTCAGTCGCTCTGTCATGTCTGACTCTTTGTGACCCCATGGACTGCAGCACGCTAGGCCTCCCTGTCCTTTTTCATCTCCTGGGGTTTGCTGAGTCTCATGTCCATTGAGTCGTTGATGCCATCCAGCCATCTCATCCTCTGTCATCCCCTTCTCCTCCTTCCCTCAATCTTTCCCAGCATCAGGGTCTTTTCTAATGAGTTGGCTCTTTGCATCAGGTGGCCAGAGTATTAGAGCTTCAGTATCAGAAATGATTGATGATAAAAGTTCAATGATCTGGTATTCAGTGCTGACATCATTTCTTTTATTGCAGTTCAGTATCCGTTCAATCAGTTGTTAAGCTACTCCATGCCTTGTACTGTATGGACAGGCATGCACACGTGCACACACTCACACACACATGAAGGCAGGTCTTGCTTTCCGGAAGTCCAGCATTTTAGCAAGAAAGACAACAGTGAGACTAACTTGGACACAGCTGAAGTCTAGTTCCCTGGCCTCAGGATTGTATGTTTGAGTTTGGACCGATGCTAAGCTAGTTACTTTCTTGGTCCAAAGCCAGGTTGAGACCGTTTCTGCACTTGAATTCTTTGTACTGGGCATCCCTTATTGCTTCTCCAGAAGGTATTTACGCCTTCCATTCTCAGCAGCAAGCGAGACCTGTAGGGGCGATAGTGTGTGTAATTACGAGATGTAAGGTTCCTTAGCAGACTAGAATGTTCGGAAGAGGCTTGGGTCTGAGGGCTTCCCGAGCCCCTGGTGCTCCAGACACTGTCTGGCTCTAGGTCAGAGCAGAAATCAACCAGCTGATGCTGAAAGGGTAGGGAGTGTAGATTTGTCTGCAGTTTATAGACTTGGGCAAGAATCTGAAACTTGGGGAGTTGAAAGTAACCAACCCAAGGTCACACAGCTTGCTTTATTCATTTACAGCCTGCATCGTTCCAAAAAGGATTTCAAGCCATGAAGCCACACAGTTAGAAAGTTCCTTGTGGTCCTTCTACCATCCCAAGAAAAACAAGGCTATATTTTTTTTTCCTTTTTGAGCTTAAATGATGCATAGTGTTTCAGTCAATATTACTGTGCAGATAGCTCCAAGTTTAAATTGTGCAAAAGTGCTTATGTGTGTCTTTATTGGAATGCGTGGGAGTCAGAAAGGAAGTCTCTGTATTTGGTTTCATAAAGTCATGAGCTTTTCATAGTCGCCTGAGCCACACATGCCAGCACCTGGTTGTACGCACGCCGTACACTTATCCATCACTGCACAGCTGGTGTGTTGTTTGTCATCGTTATTCCTTATTCTTAATTACCAAAAGTGCACACGGGCTGCAGACTGTCGATCGTGCCAAACTAAACCTCTGAAGTGGTTGGATTAATAGGTTTGGGGGAAGATTTATAATCCTTTGTAAATGATAGTAATTCTGTGTACGTTCATGGAAAGAAACAACGCACATCAGAAAGTCACTCAAAATCTGAATCAAAATCTCAAGTATATTATTATTCTCTATATCTACCTCCCATTCTTTTATTTGTTGCTGAATCGACTTTGCTTTCTTTTTTTTTGTATATTTAAAATGGAATTTATTTACAGGCTATGCTTTTTTTTTTTTTGTAATTTTTTTCTGTCTACCTCAGCAGTAAGTAAAAGTGGAGACATTCTTCCTCCAGGGAAGGCTTCAAACACTTGGTTTTTCTGGAATGTCATTTCTCTTTAGGTGGAAATGAAGGGAATGACCACTAAGAGGATTAGTTGTCATTTTCAAAATTTAATGAAGGAATTAAGTCATTTGTGATTAATGTGCTTATAAGCTCAGAGTCAGCTGTACTTATGGACAGATTAATGTGGAAAGGTCCTTGGAGAGGTAATTGTTTCATGTGTATGATCATTTTATTCCATGATTCCTGCAAGACTGTTTCCTACAGTGTCCAGGGCCACAAACACATACTCAGCAGTTAAACTTTTTCGGAAGTCTTCTGTGGCTTTAGCCAAATTCAGTGTATCTTAAAAGAAAATTCTTTTAGTTGCCTTTATTATTCAGATGGATTCAACCTTTTGTAAATTGTCTCTAATTTTCCATTGTTTCCCATTCTTGGCAGCTTTCTTGTTCATTACTCTAGGTTAGTGATTCTTAGCTAGTTTTTATGTTTCATACCCCTTTGAGACTTTGAAGGGTCATAGACCTACTTTCTGAAAAAATACAACTGTATATATGCCATTTGCATGTGACTTTAGGGCATGTACTAACACTGAAGAGACCTCAGTGAAGGAACCCCTGCTCCAGGTGAAATGAACTTGAGTGATATTGAAATAATTTAATAAAAGCATGTGACCCATTTAGACTATGTGCAGAGTGGAGAAAGTGAAATTATAGGTTTCCACACGAGATGGTATATTACTTTTTACTAATGTTTTCACCAGTATTATTTGTCATCCATTTATTATCTAAAATAGGTATCTCAAACATATGCTTCCTCATGGCATAAAAGTAAAGACTGGTCTTTAAGAGCGAAGACAGGTCTCATAATCTTGCAATATAAATCAAAAACAGGTTAAAAAGAGAGAAAAACCTTGGTATCAACCAAATGGAGGGAAAGGCCTAGAGACCACCAAATGGAGTTTCTAAACATTGGTGTGGGCCATCTTCATTTTTATCCTAACTTAACCTTCCACAGACTATGACATGGGGCAGACATGTATGCAGTCCTCAGACACCTCCCTTTGGAGGAAGTGGGTAGATTGTTCGGGCAGCTTTGGGTCAAGATGTGCAATTTCCACAGAGGCTGAAGCTCCTCCTGAGCATCCACCTCTTCTGCTAGAGTAGCTGGGGCTTTGTCAGATCATCCTCCCATCTCAGAGATACTCCCGGATTAGTGATCTCCAGCAAGAAACAGAAAGACAGAAAACTTCAAAAGGAAAAGAGCTTCTGCAAAAGGAGGAGAGGGAAAATGGACCCTGGGAGCGGAGGAGTGTCACTTCCCACCCTGATAACTTCCAACGTGCGCACCTAGCATCATCATCTCTTACGTGGTCCACCTTGTGCCTGCAGAATGACAGGAAGTGTTTGACAAACTGGCTACCCAAGTCAGACTGATGCTCCTGGTGGGGGCTGGAGGGCCACGCCCTCTGCAGGAATCGTGTGCAGACCAGACAGGGAATGAACACATACATGGGCATTTTGGCCAGACCACAAAGGTGAGGTCAGAGACTACTGCATCCAGTCCTGGCTGAATCCCTGTCCTCTCCATGCCTGTTGTTATGGACTGAATTGTGTGTGTGTGTGTGTGCGCGCGCGCGCGCGCATGTTAGTCGTGTCAGACTTTTTGCAACCCCATGGGCTATAGCCTGGCAGGCTCTTCTGTCCATGGAATTCTCCAGGCAAGAATACTGGAGTGGGTTGCCATTACCTTCTCCAGGGGAATCTTCCCAACCCAAGGGTAGAACCTGGGTATCCTGTGTTGCAGGCAAATTCTTTACTGCCTGAGCCAACAGGAAATTATATCCCATCAAAATTCATATATTGAAGTTCTAGCCTCCAGTGTGACTCTGTTAGGCCATGGGGATCTCTAAGGAGAGAACGAACATTAAAAAGATGTCAAAATGATGTGGCCCTAGTTCAATAGGACTGCTGTCTTTATAAAAAGAGGAAGAGACACCCAGGATGTGCATGTACAGAAGAAAGGAAGTGGGAGGACACAGAAAGAACCACGTACAAGCTAAGGAGACAGGCCTTGGAAGCAACCAGCCCTACCCACACCTTGATCTTGGACTCCAGCCTTGGACTCCAGAACTGTTGTTTAAATCACCTAGCTGTGGTACTCTGCTGTGGCAACTCTTGCAGAGAAATCCACCATTCTCAGGCTGCAGACACCTGGGCGGGCAAAACTGTAGAGCATGGAAGAAGGACATAGACATCCAAACCATGGGACAAGATTCAAGGAGATGTCACCCCAAATGTAGTGGTGTGAAGAGAAAGAGTTGATAGAGCTGCCCAGTTAGAACATTAGTATAATTGAAATGAACCCAAAATACCCAGTGTGGAGTCTTTGTGAATCTATTGCAGCAAAAGGGGAAGAAATACAAACTGTAGATGAGGGATTTATTTTGATCTAAGGAAGAGCAGTGAACTTACTACAATTTATCTCTCTGGGAGAACTAAATATTCAGTAAAACAGGAGTTCAGAAATAGTAATGAGAACTTTTTTAAGAAAACAGACTGACACCTCCAGCGATATTGCAAAACAAATGAGCAAATTTAAAATGGAAATGAACAGAATCAAAAGTTAAAGAAAGGAGGAGTCAACATCGATGAAGCAGTCCCATTCAATGAAAGGAGAAAGATAAATGGAAGCAGTCAGAACAGGAAACGAGGGGAAGATGACGCAGGGTAAGATATGGTCCCAGAGGTACAGAACCACATACATAGATAAAAATAATTTTGCTGATAAAAATAAGAGTTTTTTTTCCCCCTAAATCAAAGTGAAACCTTTATCTGATCGAAGTGTCACTGAATTGGAAGAAACCAATTCTGAATTTTAAGTCGTTCAGAATTACTCATATAGAGACAGAGTATGGCTCAGTTATTGGATTTTTGAGGAAAAATCAAAATTCCAGTGGGGATGATACATATGGTTGCCTCATATTTTTCTGTAGCAACTCAGAAGGTAATAAAGCAATGTTTATAAGTCTTGAGTATCTATTTTTGGCAACAAAGAAAAACTAGAAATTTCAGAAGGCAGAAAAAAATATTGCTTTTTCTGAGCCATATCAGGCTCAATCTAGAAAAATTTTAACTTTAATAATTATAGAAGCAAAAAAAAAGTCTCTGGCCATTTGGAAATTTAGAAACTTTCATGATTCTTGGATCAAAATAGAAATTTTTAAAAGTCATACAATGCCTAGGAAACTAGTGCATTAGAACTTGGCAGATAAGGCACAAATTATGTTCTGAGGGAAATTATAACTTTAACTAACTAAAGCTTCCACTCACCCAGTTCAGTTCAGTTCAGTATAGTCTCTCAGTCATGTCTGACTCTTTGCGACCCCAAGGACTGCAGCACGCCAGGCTTCCCTGTCCTTCACCAACTCCTGGAGCTTACTCAAACCCATGTCCATTGTGTTGGTGATGCCATCCAACCATCTCATCCTCTGTCGTCCCCTTCTCCTACTGCCTTCAATCTTTCCTAGCATCAGGATCTTTCCCAATGAGTTAGTTCTTTGCATCAGGTGGGAAAAGTATTGGAGTTTCAGCTTTAGCATCAGTCCTTCCAGTGAATATTCAAGACTGAGTTCCTTTAGTATGGACTGGTTGGATCTCCTTGCTGTCCACAGGACTCTCAAGAGAGTCTTCTCCAACACCACAGTTCAAAAGCATCAATTCTTCAGCTCTCCGCTTTCTTAATAATCCAACTCTCACATCCATACATGACTACTGGAAAAACCATAGCTTTCCACTCACCCAACTCCCCCTAAATTTGAAGAAAATAATAAATACAAAAGATAAAAATAGTAGAAAAGAGAAAAGGTGGCTTTTAGAAGTATCTCCTACTTTGTCGAGGAATTAGAGAGCATGGAATGAAACAGATAAACCATAGGCTAGGTTAGTCAAGAAAAAAAGGATGGGAGACCTGTCTGCATGTATAAGTAGAAACATGTGGAAATGACCACAGCTACACAGTGTACACCATTTTGAAGATCTGAATGAAATTAGTGAACTAATAAAAAACTGAGACATTTTTCAACAAGCTACCATCCATTCCCTAACAAGTACCGGGCTTAGATATTTTCACAGGTCAGTGCATTTAAACTTGCAAGAAACAGTTAAATCTATTGGCATTTGAACTGGTCCACAGCGTAGTGAAGAGAAACTTCAAATTCTTTCTGTGACATGAGGAGGGCATTAACAAACCCTGTCAAAGATAAAGTTGTAGATCAATTTTACTTATGAATATTTATGCAGAGATCTTAAATAATACACCAGCAAATAACAGCAGCACATTAACAGTATAATATTTCAGTCTAAGCTGAGTTCATCCCTGAAATGCAAGGGCGGCTCAGTATTGGGAACTACATTAATATAGCATATTACTAGGGCAAAGAAGAATCTTTCAGCAGATGCCTAAAAGTACTTGACAAAATTTGCATAATTCCTAATCAGTTCAGTCGCTCAGTCGTGTCCGACTGTTTGCTACCCCATGGACCGCAGGATGCCAGGCCTCCCTGTCCATCACCAACTCCCGGAGTTTACCCAAACCCATGTCCATGGATTTGGTGATGCCATCCAGCCATCTCATCCTCTGTCATCCCCTTCTCCTCCTGCCCTCAATCTTTCCTAGCATCAGGGTCTTTTCCAATGAGTCAGCTCTTTGCATCAGGTGGCCAAAGTATTGGAGCTTCAGCTTCAACATCAGTCCTTCCAATGAACACCCAGGACTGATCTCCTTTAGGATTGACTGGTTGGATCTCCTTGCAGTCCAAGGGACTCTCAAGAGTCTTGTCCAACACCACAGTTCAAAAGCATCAATTCTTCGGCACTCAGCTTTCTTTATAGCCTAACTCTCACATCTATACATGACTCCTGGAAAAACCATAGCCTTGACTAGACGGACCCTTGTTGGCAAAGTAATGTCTCTGCTTTTTATTATTATTATTATTATTATTATTATTTTTTTTAGTTCTACCAGTTTATTGCTACCAACCCATTTCCCTCCACCCTCATGCACGCGTGCTCAGTCATGTAACCCCATGGACTGCAGCCCACCAGGCTCCTCTGTCCATGGACTTTTCCAGGCAAGAATACTGGAGTGGGTTGCCATTTCCTTCTCCATGTCTCTGCTTTTTAATATGCTGTCTAGGTTGGTCATGACTTTCCTTCCAAGGAGTAAGCATCTTTTAATTTCATGGCTGCAATCACCATCTGCAGTGATTTTGGAGCCCCCAAAAATAAAGTCAGCCACTGTTTCCACTGTTTCCCCATCTATTTGCCATGAAGTGATGGGACTGGATGCCATGATCTTAGTTTTCTGAATGTTGAGCTTTAAGCCAACTTTTTCACTCTCGTCTTTTTCACTTTCATCAAGAGGCTCTTTAGTTCTTCTTCACTTTCTGCTCTAAGGGTGGTGTCATCTGCATATCTGAGTTTATTGATATTTCTCCTGGCAATCTTGATTCCAGCTTGTGCTTATTCCAGCCCAGTGCTTCTCATGATGTACTCTGTATATAAGTTAAATAAGCGGGGTGACAATAATACAACCTTGACATACTCCTTTTCCTGTTTGGAACCAGTCTGTCGTTCCATGTCCAGTTCTAACTGTTGCTTCCTGACCTGTATACAGATTTCTCAAGAGGCAGATAAAGTGGTCTGGTATTTCTGTCTCTTTCAGAGTTTTCCATGATTTATTGTGATCCATACACTCAAAGGCTTTGGCATAGTCAATAAAGCAGAAATAGATGTTTTTCTGGAACTCTCTTGCTTTTTCGATGATCCAGCGGATGTTGGCAATTTGATCTCTGGTTCCTCTGCCTTTTCTAAAGCCAGCTTGAACACCTGGAAGTTCACAGTTTATGTATTGCTGAAGCCTGGCTTGGAGAATTTTGAGCATTACTTTACTAGCGTGTGAGGTGAGTGCAATTGTGTGGTAGTTTGAGCATTGTTTGGCATTGCCTTTCTTTAGGATTGGAATGAAAACTGACCTTTTCCAGTCCTGTGGCCACTGCTGAGTTTTCCAAATTTGCTGGCATATTGAGTGCAGCACTTTCACAGCATTATCTTTTAGGATTTGAAATAGCTCAACTGGAATTCCATCACTTCCACTAGCTTTGTTCGTAGTGATGCTTCCTAAGGCCCACTTGAATTCCTAGTAAAACACTTTAATAAAGTAGGAATTTTGGATACTTCCTTAAAATGATATAAAATGTGTATTTTAACCCAAAGGGTAGAGTTTTCATCATTAAAATCCTCAAAATGTTGAATTGCTGACTTGATTTGCTGTTTAATTAACTATTATCCTAGGATTACTAAACAAGAAAGGAGAGGAAAAAAAGGAATTGATATGATAACTGAAAGGGAAAAATGTTAGATTATTTGCAAATTAGATTGCATACATGGGTAGCCCAAGAAAACAGACTGAATAACTATTAGGTACATCAAATGGTTCTTTGAGATGAAGCATTAAAAGTAATCACCCCATCGCTAACTTCCTTATATACAACAAAAATCAGAAAATACAGTGAGAGAATAGGCTGTATCATTGATGTCCTTCAAAAACATACATTACCTAACTCAAGAAAAGATAAATCACCCAGTTGTAAGCGCAAATCAAGAAATGAAGAACACCTACTTGATGAAAATTGTAAGATTCCACTAAGGAATGTGAGAGAGGTAAATCTCATTATTATTGTTCAGTTGCTAAGTCATGTGTGACTCGTTTTGACCACATGGATTTTGCAGCATGCCAGGCTCTTCTGTCCTCTGCTCTCTGCTGGAGTTTGCTCAAATTCATGTACATTGAGTTGGTGATGTTCTAACCATCTCGTCCTCTGCTATCTCCTGGAGTTTGCTAAAATTCATGTGCATTGCGTTGGTGTTGCTATCTAACCATCTCATCCTCTGCTGCCCTCTTCTCCTTTTGCCTTCAGTCTTTCTCAGCATCAGGATTTTATCCAATGAGTTGGATCTTTGCATCAGGTGGCCAAAGTATTAGAGCTTCAGCATCAGTCCTTCCAGTGAATATTTAGGGGTGATATAAGTGGTCTTCTCTATGGCTGATGTGTGAGTTGGTGCAACCTTTCTGAAATCGTTTGGCAGCATCCAGAAAAGATTAAAATGTACTCCTACTTTGAAGGCAATCTCTGCTACAAAATACCTTACAGATATTCTCTCAAAATTTTGCAAATATGTCAAACATGTTCACTGCCATGTGTATATCTCAGTGGAAAAAGTCAGAAACAGATAGTCTTCAATGACAGGGGAGAAAATTAAATTATATGCTCCCAAGAAGAAACATGGGTAACTCATTAAAAAATGAGGTAGATTTGTAAATGCTAATACTGGTTGTGATGGATACATTCTAAGGTGACCCAGTAGTCAAGGCCCTTGAGCACTGATGGGACCTGCTTGATTCTAACCAGTTGGACCCAAGCTGATGGATTCTTTCCCAAGAATGTTTGGTTATGTAAGACTCCAGTGGACCAGACTGGAGTGAGGTTCCCCTGCTGGCCTGAAAGAAGCAAATAGCCACGTTGTGAACTGCCTATGGAGAGGACCACATGGCAGGGAACTGCCGGCAGCCTCCAGCCCATAGTCAGCAAGAAGTCAGGACTCAGTCCTCTGACTACAAGGAAATGAATTCTGCCAGTGACCCAAATGGGCTTGGAAGTAGAGTCATCCCCAGTGGAGCCTCCATAATTCAGGCTGGCGGACCCCTAGATGACAGCCTTGTGAGCTGAGGACCTGGGCAGGGGCCCCAGTTAAGATGTGCCTGGAAACCTGCCACTTGAAAACTTTGAGATATTTCTTTTCTAGTTCTTGTTATATGTAACAAAGTTATAAAATGTATATTTAACTTTGTTATATATCACAAGAA
Source organism: Giraffa tippelskirchi (assembly GCF_054371585.1). Taxonomy (NCBI): domain Eukaryota; kingdom Metazoa; phylum Chordata; class Mammalia; order Artiodactyla; family Giraffidae; genus Giraffa; species Giraffa tippelskirchi. The sequence goes on from NC_137285.1 coordinate 57,658,675, forward strand.
TTAGAAAACACAATAATAGTAGCTGTATTATTTTCAGCATATAAATTTATAGTCTTTTGTTTGACAGTAATAGTAAATGAATACACTGAAATTGAATGATCTTCAAGAGTCTGACATCCTGTCTCACTGTGAATAAAAAAACTCATGCTGTTTACTGATGCAGCTTCCCTTTCATACCCTCATGCACTGCATTCCAGTCACCAGTCCTCTCTGGTTTCCTTGGAACACGCAAGGTATGTTTCTGCGTTAGGGCCTTTGCACTTACTCATTTATCTCCAACATCCAGAGTGTTGCATGTCCCGTAGCAGGCGTTCAGTTAGTATTTGAATGGATAATTAAAAATTGAAGTGATGTACTGTATCTCTATTATGATCCTTTGTGTGTTAAAATACATACATAGAAATGACACATGTAAGCAGGCATATGCTTAGGCAACTTTTAAAATTTTCTTAGAAAAAAAATCAAAGCAACTATTGACAATGATTACCTTGGTGGGGAGAAAGGGACTTTGTATTTTTCCAATCTTCTTTGTCAATATTATCATTACAGTGATGGCGGAGATTATGACTCATTTGTAGTTTTCTTCTTAGACTTAAATAATAAGCCAAGGAAGTCTGCTCAATGGTATGTGGCAGCCTGGATGGGAAGGAAGTTTAGGGGAGAATGGATACGTGTACATGTATGACTGAGTCTCTTTGCTGTTCACTTGAAACTATCATGACATCATTAATCAACTATACCCCAATACAAAATAAAAAGATTTTAAAAAATTAAAAAAGAGGGGGATATATGTGTACATGTGACTGACGTTATACACAGAAGCTAACACAAGATTATAAAGCAATTATACTCCAATAAAAAGAATGTAGAGAAAAAAATAACAAGCCAAGTACCACAGACTTAAATTTACATTACAAGGTAAATAAACGCACTAGACCTGAATCTCAGTGCAAGAATATCTGTCAGTTTGACTAATCTATTGGATAAAATTGGAAATCACTAGAGGGATCAGGTTTCAGTTTGAAGAACCTTTAAAAAAAAATAAGTCTGAATCTTTTTTGAGTTTGAGCTCCTTACATTTCTTCCATATCCTTTGTGATAAATGGAGCTCTTGTGTGGCTGTCTTGTCCTCAGATGGCAAAGACCTGAAGCAGTCGTGAGAGAAGTATTGTATTTATGACCTGTTTAGCACATTATATTTATTGTGAAGTGCTTCTGTCTTGATGTTACTTTGGGGATGGTTATTTTGCTCATCTTATATCTGGGCCTGCACATGATACCAAGTGAAACCTGAAATAAATATGTCTCTTGGTGGCCTATCACAGTCCTCTCACTGTTTTTGTAGAGATAGGAGAGTCTGTGTCTCCTTCTGTTAAACCTCAGTGGGCTCTGAAATGACTTTGAGCATTAGACTATGGCAGAAGTGACTCGGAGCTGTGGCTGGGAGAGACCGACCCCTTCCTTCGTCTGGCTCACCAGGAAGTCCGCTGCGGTGGAGGACGTCCGGCCACTCTGAGGATGGCGGGCTGCGAGGAGGCTCCTGCTCGCCATGGGCAGAGGCTGTGTAGCTGAGAGAGAGAGATGCCCAGCCAGCCCCAGCTCCTCCAGCCTGTCCATCCTAGGCATTATCCCAGACTCCAGCAGACCAAACTGAGGAACCCAACCCACAGCCAAAACTGAGCTTTCAGACTTTGGGCCCAGTCACTGTCCTAGCCGTGTCCAGCCATTTGCCAGATCCCTCCAAGGCTGATTGGGCCTGCTGTGCCATGCCCAGATCCCTGGGCCAGAGAATTAGGAGCATAATTAAATAGAGGTTGTTGGAGACCTCTCACTTTTGGAGAGCCTGTTAACGTTGTGATAAAGAGCAGTATCCCACTATTTTGGTGAAGATGAATTTTGGTTTAGTGAGTGTCTTTCCCTGTTGCCTTCCAGAGCTGTGAGCTTCTAGATGGAAAACGGAGCTTTTTTTTTCCTTTTTAAATGGAGTATAGTTGCTTTACAGTGTCATGTTAGTTTCTGCTGTATGGCAAAGTGAATATATATATGTACATATTTCCCCTCTTTTTTAGATTTCCTTCCTATTTAGGTCACTAAAGATCACTGAATAGAGTTCCTTGGCTATATGCTAGGTTCTTATTAGTTATCCATTTTATACATAGTAGTGTATATACATCAATCTCAATCTACCAGTGCATCCCACTCCCTGTTCCCTTCTTGATTCCATAAGTTTGTTCTGTATCTGTGTCTTTTTTCTGCTTTGCAAGTAAGTTCATCTGGACCATTCTTCTAGATTTTACATACGCATTAGTACATAATATTTTTTTTTCTCTTTCTGACTTCACTCAGTATGACAGTCTCTAGGTTATCCACATCTCTGCAAATGGTGCTATTTCATTTCCTTTCATGGCTGAGTAATATTCCATTGTATATATGTACCACATCTTCTTTATCCATTCCTCTGTTGATGGATATTTAGGTTGCTTCTATGTCCTGGCTGTTGTAAATATTGCTGCAGTGAGCATTGGGGTGCATGTACCTTTTATTTTTTTTTGCATTTTGCTAAATTTATTTATTTATTCCTGTGCTGCTGATTTTTTTAAATTTTTTTTATTGAAGGATAATTGCTTTATAGAATTTTGTTGTTTTCGGTCAAACCTCAATATGAATCAGCCATAGGTATACGTATATCGCCTCCCTTTTGAACCTCCCTCCCATCTCCTGTCCCATCTCACCCCTCTAGATTGATACGGAGCCCCTGTTTGAGTTTCCTGAGCCATACAGCAAATTCCCGTTGGCTATCTATTTTACATATGGTAATGTAAGTTTCCATCTTACTCTTTCCATACATTTCACCTTCTCCTCCACTTTCCCCATGTCTATGTCTATTCTCTATGTCTGTTTCTCCATTGCTGTCCTGTAAACAAATTCTTCAATAGCATTTTTCTAGATTCTGTATATATGTGTTAGAATATGATATTTATCTTTCTCTTTCTGACTCACTTCACTCTGTACAATAGATTCTAGGTTCATCCACCTCATCAGAACTGACTCAAGCTCATTCCTTTTTATGGCTGAGTAATATTCCATTGTGTATATGTACCACAACTCCTTTATCCATTCATCTGTCAATGGACATCTAGGTTGCTTCCATGTTCTAGCTATTGTAAATAGTGCTGCAATGAACAATGGGATACATGTATCTCTTTCAGCTTTGGTTTCCTTAGGTTATTTGGCTGGGAGTAGGATTGCTGGGTCATATGGTAGTTTTATTCCTAGTTTTTAAAGGAATCGCCATACCGTCTTTCATAGTGGCTGTATCAGTTTACATTCCCACCAACAGTGCAAGAGCATTCCCTTTTCGCCACACCCTCTCCAGCATTTATTGTTTGTTGACTTTTTGATGAGGGCCATTCTGGCCAGTGAGGGGTGATATCTCAGTGTAGTTTTGATTTGCATTTCCCTAGTAGCATGTACCTTTTTGAATTAAGGTTTTCTCTGGGTATGTGCCCAGTAGTGATATTGCTGGGTCATATTATAGTTCTACTTTTAGTCTTTTGAGGAACCTCTGTGCTATTCTCTGTAGTGGCTACACCAGTTTACATTCCCACCAACAGTGTAGGAGGGTTCTGAAAAGGGAATATTTTTAAAGGTTATATATTTATAGACCAACATGTTGTCTACGTCTTTTCATTCAATAGAAGTCCTTAAAAAATGAAAATGCAGTGCAGGTTCTGCAGGTTATATAGCTTCTTCTCATACCATTCTCCCCATATTAACAGCACTTTTAGAGCTCTGGCCTCTGGCTAAGATTTCCACCTCCTCTGCCCTTCTCACTTTCATCCTTTCCCCACACATGTACTTGACTTCTCAGATGAACTCTCAGGTCTTTTGGGGAATAGTAACAGTGGGACTGTAACACATGCATAATTTTGTATGTGTGTCTGCATATTTTCGTGTACTATGATATAGGAAAATCAGGTTAGAATGCCAACAGGTGCTGTGGCTCTTAGGAAACTTATAAGAGACTAATTATTATACTCTTGGACGTGTCTGTGGAAGAATTATAAAGTTAGTATTTCACGGGCCAAAGAAGAGTGACTTTATTGATGATGAATATATTTATGAATGGTAACAGTTTACAAAACCTTAGCATTTACTTGTTAATATCTGGCATGCTCTTGTTTGGCACAGAGAAAATCAGATTAAAAGGAATATTAAGATGTCTGGGTCACCCCTTTGGTATGTTGATATCCGTGCACTGTAGATGAAATCAGAACCTTGAATGTGGCCAACTTGGAGTGCAGAAAGAAAGTTCAAGTCTTGGCATGGCACAGCCTGTGTTTATCAGGGATCTGGTAAGGTTGCCATGTCCTGCAGAAAAGTGTGACAGGTCAGCTTGACGGCTGGCTTCTGTATTGAGAAGAATGAGTCAGTTGGCTCAAAGAACTTGGTGAGTGAGACTGTCTTTAGGGGATAGACGTGTAGTTTCTCGCCTACAGATGCATGGGTCAGCTATTCGAGCCCTGCGTGTAGTATTTGAACCTCTTTTGGAATGCCCCGATCTTATCTTGTAAAACTTTTGTGACATGGAACTCAGTATCTCCCAAATTGACTTGCCTAGCAGTTGTGTAACTTCACCAACCCTGAAAGTTGTTTCCCCTCATACCCAGTTGACATGTGCCTTTTTATATTCTTAGCCCATTAGCCCTAGTTAAACCTCTGGGTCAAGTACAAGGTGAATCCCTCTTGCACGTAGGACTGGTTTTAGAATCTGAGAATTGGTACAGTGACCTGTTGAGTTTCTTTCTGGGTCCTTCACTTGTATAACTTGCTGGTTACATTCTGTGATGTACTTTATTTTTTTTAATTTTTGTTTTTTTTAAATTATAAAAGTATGCTAACACATTTATAGAAGACTTAGAAAATACAGAACAAGGTTATATATAGTTCCACTACATATTACAGTTGTTTTTTAAGTAGATAAATTTAGATTTTTAATTGGAATTTCAATATCAAACTCTCAAAAATTAATAGAATGAGTATACAGAGAAGTAGAACGATATAGTAGACCTGAAAAGCACTGTGAACCAATTCAACATAATTTTATGTTGATTTTACATACAATTTTCTCACAACAATTTTCACACAACCATAGGATACAAATTCTGTTCAAGTTCCCATAGACTGTAAACTAGCAGACACTAGAACATATCCTAGGACATAAAACAAGGTGCAAAAGTTTCATGGTCTAAAGGTATTGAAATCATACATAATTCCATCATGGTGGAATTATGTTAGAAATCAATATCAAAAGATACTTGAAAATAACCCACATATTTTCTAGTGCAGTGTGACATGTACCAAGAGAGATCTTTGACTTAGCCGTTGAAAGCCTCAAAAAAGTTAGACTGATTAATGTCAATGTATAGCAAAAACCACCACAATATTGTAAAGTAAGTAGACTCCAATTAAAATAAATTAACTTTTTTAAAAGTTAGACTGAAAAAAACAGAGGGTGACTGCAGAGAAGAAAGCATTTAAATGAGAAATTAGTGTCAAAATGAGAAATTAAAGCTACTTTAAACAAAATCCCATGTATTTGGAAATTAAATGTCCACTTTTAAATGATGGGCATTATCTAAGAAGCCATAACAAGGAAAATTAGAAAATATTTGTAATTGAATAAAAAATGAAAAGAGAATTTACCAGAATTTGTTGCATGCAGCATGTGATAGAGTATTATTAACTAAAGTACAGGTTATGTTCAAATTTCACAGAATTTTAAGCTAGTATCCATCATTTGCTTTGATGTACTTTATAATAAGAAATATATGTTTGGTTTTTGTCCATGGTACCTGGCACACAGCTCCCCAAACACTTGGAATTTCCTGAGTAATAAGAGTGCTAGGAGCATCTTTGTTATATTTTGTTTCTCATCCACAGTTCCTCAAGTTGCTTCAGGGCCATGGAGATGAAATGGGTATCTTCCTTTCATGAGAATTCTCTTTGCACCATGGCTGAGCTTATGTTAATTAGGTGGCTTTGGGAAAGTGCTCAAGTGTGAGGGCAGGTTGCCAGAGAACCAACCATGAGTAAAGGATTGGAACTTTCAGTCCCACCCCTTGATTTGTGGTGGGGGAGAGGGGCTGGAGGTTGAATCAGTCACCAGTGGCTGATGGTTTAATCAATTGTGCCTGTGTATTGCTGCTAAGTCACCTCAGTCGTGTCCGACTCTGTGCGACCCCACAGACGGCAGCCCACCAGGCTCCGCCGTCCCTGGGATTCTCCAGGCAAGAGTACTGGAGTGGGTTGCCACTTCTTTCTCCAGTGCATGAAAGTGAGAAGTGAAAGTGAAGTCACTCAGTCGTGTCAGACTCTTAGCGACCCCATGGACTGCAGCCCACCAGGCTCCTCCATCCATGGGTTTTTCCAGGCAAGAGTACTGGAGTGGGGTGCCATTGCCTTCTCCGCCTGTGTATTGGAGCCTCCATAAAAATGAAAGGAGGGACTTCAGAGAACTTTCAGGTTGGGGAACCAGAAAGCTTCTGCATGCTACTCTGCCCGTCCCTAAACTCCCAGAGGATGGAATCCCCTTCAGAACCTTGCCCCACGTATCTCTTCATTTGGCTGTTGATTCATACCCTTAAATGTCCTTTGTGATAAATTGCTGAACTAGTGAGTGTGTGAGTTTCCCGAATTCTCTGAGCCACTCTAGAAGATTAATTGAACCCAAGGAGAGGGGGTCGTAGGAACCTCTGGTTTATAGCCAGTCTATCAGAACCAGATGTTCTGGTTCCAGATGTTCAAGCTGGATTTAGAAAAGGCAGAGGAACCAGAGGTCAAATTGCCAACATCCATTGGATCATAGAAAAAGCAAGAGAGTTCCAGAAGAACATCTATTTCTGCTTTATTGACTACACTTTATTGACTGCTTTATTGCTTTTGACTGTGTGGATCACAACAAACCGTGGAAAATTCTTCAAGAGATGGGGATACCAGACCCCCTGACCTGCCTTCTGAAAAATCTGTATGCAGGTCAAGAAGCAACAGTTAAAACTGGACATGGAACAACAGACTGGTTCTAAATCAGGAGTATGTCAAGGCTAAATATTGTCACCCCGCTTATTTAACTTAATGCAGAGTACATCATGTGAAATTCTGGGCTGGATGAAGCACAAGCTGGAATCAAGATTGCTGGGAGAAATATCAATAACCTCAGGTATGCAGATGACACCACCCTTATGGCAGAAAGTGAAGAGGAACTAAAGAGCCTCTTGATGAAAGTGAAAGAGGAGAGTGAAAAAGTTGGCTTAAAACTCAACATTCAGAAAACTAAGATCATGGCATCTGGTCCCATCACTTCATGGGAAATAGATGGGGAAACAATGGAAACAGTGACAGACTTTCTTTTCTTGGGGTCCAAAATCACTGCAGATGGTGACTCCAGCCATGAAATTAAAAAATGCTTGCTCCTTGAAACAAAAGCAATGACAAACCTAGACAGCATATTAAAAAGCAGAGACATTACTTTGCTAACAAAGGTCCGTCTAGTCAAGGCTGTGGTTTTTCCAGTGGTCATGTATGGATGTGAGAGTTGGACTATAAAGAAAGCTGAGCACAGAAGAATTGATGTTTTTGAACTGTGGTGTTGGAGAAGACTCTTGAGAGTCCATGGACAGCAAGGAGATCCAACCAGTCAATCCTAAAGGAAATCAGTCCTGAATATTCATTGAAAGGACTGATGCTGAAACTCCAATACTTTGGCCACCTGATGCGAAGAGCTGACTCATTGGAAAAGACCCTGATGCTGGGAAAGATTGAAGGCAGGAGGAGAAGGGGACGACAGAGAATGAGATGGTTGGATGGCATCACTGACTCGATGGACATGAGTTTGAGCAAGCTCCGGGAGTTGGTGATAGACAGGGAAGCCTGGGATTCTGCAGTCCATGGGTTGCAAAGAGTCGGATACGACTGAGCAACTGAACTGAACTGATCAGAATCACAGGTAACAACCTGGACTTGTGATTGGCACCTGAAGTAGGAGTTAGTTTTGTGGGACTGAAATTTCAACCTGTGGGGGCTGATCCTGTCTTCAGGTAGACAGGGTCAGAATTGTGTCAGATTGTAGGATACCCAGTGGGTGTCAGGAAATTGCTTATTGGTGGGGGGAAACCTTCATGACTTGCTGGAATTGATGACTGGAATCCTTGCACCCCACCAGGGACACTTCTGATTCTTAGTGTCTCTTACCGTGGAACAGAGTGTAATGCCCTGTCCTGGTCCAGTCAGTATGGAGTACAGTTGGGATGAGCATCTTTCCCATTCTAGGTGTATTCTGCGTTGTGTAATCCTGTCTGTGATGTCGTCAGCTTGCCAGCCATGCCCTGTGCTAGCCTCATCCTGCCCTTGCTGTCTGCAGAGCTGGCTTTCTCCTGGTGGTTGTTGAAGTAGCTAGTCTCTGCTATAACTGTGGGACTGCTTTGTAGACGTGGAGGTACTACTACTCGATAGTTTTTCCCTTTAGATCCCGCCTTGCTTGTTGGTTTGTTTCCAAACTGCTGAAAGCTGCTTGGGCACATTTCTTGCTCAGAATATTATTCAGTACCTCTCTCGATTTTGTGTGGTCTGCTGATGAAGACCAAGCCATGGATAACAAATATTGAACTAGCGCTCTGAGGCACACCACTAGAAATGTTTCTCTAGGTTTACAAAGGTGGTTCTCAATCCCTGGGGGACGTTTAGCAAAGTGTGGAGACATTCTTGATGGTTACATCTGGGATGGAGTAGAGTCTGGGATGCTGCTAACAGGCACAGAATAGCTCCTCCAACAAAAGTGATCAGGGACTTCCTTGGTGGTCCAGTGGTTAAGACTGTGCTTCCAAGGCAGGGGGAGCAGGTTCGATCCCTGTTTAGGGGAACTAACATTCCACATGCTGAGTGACCAAAAAAACAAAAAAAAGAATGATCAGACTCAAAATATCTATGTTTCTGAGGGTGAGAAACTTACTGGACCGATGTAATTTTCCTACAGAGTGCCTGGTGGGGATGATATTTTTAATTTAGTTAAGCAGGCTTATCATATCAGCATGGAAGATAGGGATTCTCAAAGTGTGAACTGGGGTCCCCTGAGACCCTTTCAGAGGTCTGTGAGGTGACTGCCTTTTTCACGTATTCTTTTACAACTGTAGAGTGGGGTTTTCCAGGAGTGATGTGACATCTGGTGTCAAAACAGATTGAATGCAGAAGCAGAGATGAGAATCCTGCTGTCTTCACCTAAATCTGACAGGAAATAGACTTACAAAATAGAAAACAATGCTGTTTTTTTTTTTTTTTCACTGCATTATTTTTGTTTTGGAAAATAGTTATTTTTTCATAAGACAGTATGTTGTTATGTGATGGTTTTTTAATCAACTAATATGTCTTTGAAAAATTTTAAATTTTAATTCCTTTTTCTAGCACTGGGAATATATCAGTAGAATCCACACAAAGAAAAGTTCTTTGGAACCTAATAATTTTTAAGAGTATAAAGAGGTGCTGAGATGACAGATTTTAAGTGCCTTTGACTGGTCTGTATTTCTTTGTTTTCTGTGCAGGGATACCCTGTCGTGAGCAACAGTTTCTAGGCCTTGTTAGAATGTAGATACAGACTCACGGACTCAGGAGGGTGGGCTTGTGGTTGACAAGGGGGATTGAAGGGAGGATGAATTGGGAGGCTGGGATTGGCATATGCACACTACTATATATAGTATAGTATATACTATAGTATATAAAATAGTATTTTATGGTATATAAAATAGATAACTAACAAGGACCTACTGTGTAGCACAGGGAATTCTCCTCAATACTCTGTAATGATCTACATGGGGAAAGAATCTAAAAATGAGTGGATATATGTTTGTAACTGATTCACTTTGCTCTACACCTGAAACTAACATGACATTGGGAATCAACTGTACTCCAATATGACATAAACATAGTTTTAGAAAGTGAGTTCAAAAAATAGGGAAGAAAAAGAATGTAGATGTACAAAATGTCAATCTGTTTCCCAGCCTGAAAACCCTGGACTGAAGGAAATCAATTGGCAGCTTCCTAGGTAACCTCCACAGTCCTGGATATTCTCTCTGCTTTTCCAGCTGCTCACCATTCCTTAGAAATCAGTCCAGAGCCTAAGTTGGAATCTCCGTTGTTCAGAATTGTCAGTTTCAGGTCCCTGGCCCCATTCACGTATACATGCCATCTCTTGGTTGCACAGTTAAGGCTGTTGTTGTTCAGTCACTAAGTTGTGTCAGACTCTTCGTGACCCCATTGACTGAAGCATGGCAAAAAAAGAAGAGTTAAGATTAAAATTCGGAAATATCTTTGGCCCTTTGATTCCCGGGTCGGAAAGATCCCCTGGAGAAGGGATAGGCTACCCATTCCAGTATTCTGGCCTGGAGAATTCCATGGACTGTATTGTCCATGGGGTCGCAAAGAGTTGGACACGACTGACAACTTTCACTTTCACTTTGGCCCTTTGAGCAGGCTTTCCTATAAGGCCCTAAAGTGGTGTAAGCATCCTTAACCTCATGCAGAGTATTTTGAAATCTGCTCGCGTGAAAATTAAGTCTGGCATCTGAATAAGGGATAATAATGTTTCATAGAGTAAAAATGGGGCTTAACTCTTGAACTTTTTGTTAGTTTTTGAAATCCTGGCTGCTCTGGTTAACTAATTCAGAACTTCATAGAGATCTGTGATTTGGTCTTGGCTGGATAGGTAAGGTTTCCAGTAATGTTTGCTTTTACCCTTTCATTCTGCCATGAAGGTGGAGGAAGAATAAAGTTCTGCCATAGTGAAGTGTGGGAGGAATCGAGTGACTGAACAGCACATTGACTTGTGTTAATAACGTGGTGTTGGAGTTGCTAGAAGTCACCTGGCCTGGTGCAGCCCTTCAAATCAGGAAACTGAGGCTTAGAAGTCTGAGTTACTCTACAAGGTCTGAGTTACTCTTCAAGTTGTGACAATCAAATGGCAAGTTATTAACAGTACTTGCCAAATAAGCGAGGTCATTGCTTAACATTTATGGCCTTGGGGCCCTTTATTAGTAACATGATTACGCACAAATTATTTAATCTCTCCAAACATCTGTTTCATCAGGTATACCATTGAAATCAAAACAGCAGCCTTAAGGGTTGTTGGTATCTACCTATTTACATAATACCCTTTCTGTTCCAAAATTGGCCTTTGAAAATTTTCAGACTCATAGCAAGGTTGCAGCAATAGTACAATAAAGGTTTGTAAGCCCCATACAATGTAATTATTATAGCTATTGTTGTGGAACCCTTTGAGACTAAGTTCCCTTACATCATGACCCCTCATTTCTTCAACATTTGTCTTACAAAAACAAGGACAAGTTCAGGAAGTTTGGCATGGACGCTGTATTGAATATATTGTCATTCTAAGTGTGGTCATAGTCCAGCATGTCGATACAAATTGCGAATTTCTTAGAAATTAGAATTTGGGCCCCCACCCCAGCCTGCGAATTAGAATCTGTGTTTTCACAAGACCTCTGAGTGAATGTACACGCATCAGTATTTAAGAAGCACTAACGTATGGGTTATTCATGCTTCACCAGTTGTCAGATGATACCTGTTACAGAAAAATTGCCCTCAGTGCAGGATCCAGTCCAGTGTCATGCAGTGTATTTAATAATTGTCATGTCTCTTTCATCTCCTTTCATTTGGAACTGGTTTCTCAGTCTTTGTTTTTCACGATACTGGTACTTTTTTTTTTTTAAGATTTATTAATTTTTAGCTCTGTTGGGTCTTCACTGCTGGTGGGCTTTCTCTGGTTGCAGTGAGTGGGGGCTTCTCTCCAGTTGTGGTACACAGGCTTCTCTTGTGGTGGAGCATGGACTCGAGGCGCTCAGGCTTCGGGAGTTGTGGCACTCAAGCTTAGCTGCCACGTGGCATGTGGGATCGTCCTGGAGCAGGGACCGAACCCATGTCTCCGGAATTGGCAGGTGGATTTTTAACCACTGGATCAACAGGGAAGCCTGATACTGGTACTTTTCAAAGTATGTGGGCCAGTTATTTTTCAAGATGATCTGTTTTGACTTTTTCTTCACAATTAGATTCTGGTTATATATTTTGGGACAATAGATAAGTGATGTTGATTCTTCAGAATCCTTCAGCTGGAAAGTCTTGAATGGCTGGGGACTGGAATCATCTGGAGGCTTCTGTAGTAACTCACTTCTGATGCCTGGGCTGGGGTGACCTGAGCGTGGGCTCCTCTGAGTCTCTTGAGCAGAGGACATTCACACGAGCCTCTTCCTGAATTTTGAGCTTCCTTGTAGAGTGTGGCAGCGTCAGGGCTCCGAGCAAGGATTTCAGCCAACAGGGCAGAGACCAAAGAGCCTTTTGTGGTTTAGCATCAGAGACCACAGAGCATCACTAAGCACATGCTGTTGACTGACTCAGTTGGGAGCCTGCCCAGGTTCAAGGGAGGGCGGAAATGGACACTGCTTCTTTTTGGGAAGAATATCAAGGAATTTGTAGCCATGTTTTAAGAGTGGGTGCCACATGTACACCTATGACTGATTCGTGTTGATGTATGGCAGAAACCAGCCCAATATTGTGAAGCAATTATCCTCCAATTTAAAATAAATAAACAACAACAGCAAAAAACCCTGCTATGGGTGGTGACTGCCAGATTTCTCAATATAAATGCACCGATCTCTTTGTAATTGATGGTAATTGACCCATTAGGAGATACCCGGGAATAGTTACGAATCCATTCCCTCCAGCAGGTTTTTACCCTTTTAAGTTAGTATTCACTGATGTGGAGATTTATGTTACATAAAAATCTTAAACATAAGGTGCTCACCTCTCAGCAAATAAGCATATACATAATGATACAGTGTTGGAATCTTGTGTGATAAGGATAATCATGCATGACCCAATTTGACAGGGTCTAAACATGTGGTGGCAAATAGATGGGGAAACAATGGAAATAGTGACAGACTTTCTTTTCTTGGGTTCCAAAATTACTGTGGACAATGACTGCAGCCATGAAATTAAAAGATGCTTGCTCCTTGGAAGAAAAGCTATGACAAACCTAGACAGTGTATTAAAAAGCAGAGACATTACTTTGCTGACAGAGATCTGTATAGTCAAAGCTATGTTTTTTCCAGTAGTCATGTATGGATGTGAGAGTTGGACAGTAAGAAGGGCTGAGCACCAAAGAATTGATGCTTTCAAACTGTGGTGCTGGAGAAGACTCTTGAGAGTCCCTTGGACAGCAAGGAGATCAGACCAGTCAATCCTAAAGGAAATCAACCTTGAATATTCATTGGAAGGATTGATGCTGAAACCGAAGCTCCAATACTTTGGCCACCTGATACGAAGCTCTAGTACTTTGGCCACCTGATACAAAGAGCTGATTATTGGGAAAGACCCTGATGCTGGGGAAGATTGAAGACAGGAGGAGAAGGGGACGACAGAGGACGAGATGGTTGGAAGGCATCACTGACTCAATGGACGTGAGTTTGAGCAAACTGTGGGAGCTGGTGGTGAAGGACAGGGAATCCTGGCGTGCTGTAGTCTATGGGGTGTCAAAGAGTTGGACATGACTGAGAGACTGAACAAATAAACAAAAACATTTCATACTGATGTTAAGTGATACTTGATAATTAGAATATCGACAGCAAAACAGGAAGGGGCTCTGCACTCTTCAGTGTGTGGGTTGCTGGCGGTTTTATCCTGACTGTTGTCTCTCCTTCCAGTTGAAGGGATACACTTAACGCATCATTGCCTCCTTTGTCATTATTGGAAACCTGTATGTCAAAGCTGGTCCTAGGGGAAGTGAGCTCCGTGGAGGGAAATCTTCCCTTTTTCGCTTCAAACACAGCTACTAAAGACAGAGGATGCACAAGTTCCAGACTGAGGTGGAATCCAAGAATCTAAGCATTAACCTTTTGAGACGTTCCCTATAAGATACAGGAACTGAGTACAGTTGATGCTTTCATCACGGTTCAGGCTTAAGAAGATGAATTGTGCATATGCATTGAAGGAAAGGCTACTTTCAGTCTCCAGTATGTATGCCCTTCATGTAGCCTTGAGTTGGCAAAGATGAGGGTCTAAAACACTGGGCTGTTTGGAATGTTCTTAAAAATATGTATGCCTGATTTCTAAACCCTCGTTAGGAACACATTTCAATTGGAAGGTTGAAATCTGGCTGGGCCCTAATGTGTTGAGAAATCGAATCTTGCCCAAAGCTTGTTTCTAACAGATGCATACAGCAGAGGTCACCTCTCAAGTACAGCTAGGGACTGTGTTCTGGTAAACTCTAGGAACCTGGGCTCCACATACAGTTGTCCTGATGGGTTGATTCTTTTAAGAGATAGGTGTTGCATGGGAAGAAAAGACTCTGAAGAATAGTCATCAGCATTTTAACAGAAATGTTTTTGTGTGTGGGATGATGGGTGGCTTCATCTTTATAGATATTTTTTTTGAGTGTTTTTCAGGATTTTTGCAAGGAATATAATGTGTATTAGTTATCACTTTTGTAACAAATAAATTGTAATTCAAAAGAAACTTGCTATTAAAAATAGACAAACTAGTCACATAAATTTTCGAAGCAGTGATAAAATATAAAGGCTTAAATCACACCTCACCTCTCCCCTTATGCAACTTCTCATAAAATCCCACCATTGATCACATACAGAACATGGTTTTGCTTTAGGCATTTTAGGCATTTTATTCTGATAGCTAAAATGGAAAAAAAAAAAAGTGTGTTGCATTATCTCTTAAATATGTAGGCCATGCCTGGGGGCGTGCATATTTGGAAAAAAGATTTCAGATGATTCTGTTAAATGTAATCATATGCAGGTCTTGAGGAGATGTTTTCTTCACTTTTGAAAATTCACACATTTCCTTTTGTAGAATTCGTAGGTCCAGGGCTTATTTTTCTTTTCAGAGAAATGGTCATTCCTGCCTACCCAAATGAGTAGGAGTCCTGGCTTACATGCCTAAAGAAAAAAATATCATTTACCTTGAACATTTCATTTACCTTGATGAGTCAGTTCTAAATGCATTTACTTATATTCAGTTTAAACACAGATAACATTGAGGTCAAGTCTGACTTTTGTCATAGCCAGAGCTAGCCCTGGCTGGCAGAGATCTCTTTTTGCAGATGCTAGGCTTCCTGTGTCCTGACCTTCTGTGCCACTGTTAGGACCATGTGATTTCTAAGGCAGGCTTGAGTCCTGGAAGGAGGCTGGAGTAACAGAGAAGTAAAAGGACCTCAGGAGAAGTTGTACACCTACATTGAAGGAGGAGGAAGAGAAAAAGGAATATCATGTATGGAATATGCTGTATTGTTGACATGGTGTATATTTCTTCAGTGTTATTCTAGACTTCTGTAAGAGAAGTATAAACTTATGTTTGTGTATGAGCGAAGGACATATTGATCAGAAAAAAATTCTAGCTAACCACTGGCTCTTTATTCATTTAAGAATATTTGTAGACATTTGGGTTATGAAAGTCAGGTTACAGCTGTGTTTGGGGAAGTGTTTTCTTCTGACTTCAGAAAGTGTATGCTTGCATTTCCCAAATGTTTGCAGGTGCAAATTGATTTAAAAAAATGCACTTGGAGTGTTTTTAAAGGTTTGTAAACCAGAAAACAACATTTTAGAACTGGGAACATGTGTTTGCACCGTGAATGTAAGAACGATGCAGTTTTGGTTTAATCAGGAGAGGTTCACCTCATGAACTGATCAGGGAGAAAGTTATTTGGTGAGCATATGCGAATTTCTTTAATACCAGTTGGTTCCAGTATGTTATCAGGGTTTTTCTTCTTCTTACCTCTTTTTGGTCTTTGTGGAACACTAGGAAGACTAAAGCACTGATGTTGCATCAGCGGTTTTTATCACTGAAAAAATGCCCATGGTTTGGGATGGGTAGTTTTGGGGTACGTTACATTTTACAAACCTTGTTGATAAAGGTTGTCAGTTACTGAAATCTTGACGTCAAGAGCCAAAGTCAGTTATGTATTCTCCTATTTGGAGCGCAGAGAGCTGTAGAAGTCAACATATACATTGCACTAGGACTTGGGAAGAGGTCGGAAAAATGTCTCCAGAAATTAAAGTTGGAATCTTAAATGAAAAAAATATTTATGTGGTCCGTTTTTAAAGTCTGTATTGAGTTTGTTACAATATTCTTTCTGTTTTCTGTTTTGGGTTTTTGGCTACAAGGCGTGTGAGATCTTAGCTCCCCAGTCAGGGATCAAACCTGCACCCCTACTTTGGAAGGTGGAGTCTTAACTGCTGGATTGCCAGGGAGGTCCCCACAGTCGGAATCTTAGAAAGAAAAACAGTGGTACTGATTTGATAAATCCCTCCCCACCCCGCAGTGGGCCTTCCCAGGTGGCACTAGTGGTAAAGAACCCACCTTAATCCCTGGGTTGGGAAGATCCCCTGGAGGAGAGCATGGACACCCACTCCAGTGTTCTTATCTGGAGAATCCTGTGGACACGAGAGCCTGGCGGGCTACAGTCCATGGGGTCACAAAGAGTTGGACAGGACTGAAACAACTTAACTTGCGTACAAGGACCCCTCCACCCCTACTCCCTACCCCTACCCCCTACCCCCCCACCCCTACTCCCAATACACCTTTTGCCTTTCTTTTCTTTTTTGGGAAGATTGTAAACCAAAACTGTTGTTCTTCAAACATTCACAGTGAGCCAGGGCCGCTGTCAAAGCTGGGGCCCGGGGGATGGACACCCTGGGGCTTGTTGTGTCTCCCGCTCCTCTGTGACATCACGGAAATAGCCTCATGCTGGCGGGTGTCAGCAGAACTGGGAACAAGACCCTGCACTGTGCTCCCGTGTCAGCCTCCTGGGTCCGTGTGTTGAGGCTTGTGTCCAACAATTCATGTGAAGGCACTTTCAAGAATTTCAGCTACTGAGCAAAAATCTCCCCGATGAGGAAGTTCATGCATAAAGGATAGTCTGTTGGAAAGAAAGGGTCGGTGCCAGCATGATGAGAGAGAGCAGGCAACACTGAGACCTTCATCTGGGAATGAATCTGCCGTTAGCCGGTGGTGTGAATAGAATATGAGGGGATCTTTAGCCACAGGGCCTCAGTCTGTCCCACTGAGATGCAGGGGTGAGGCGATAACGAGGAGCCTTTTCAGCTCGCAGATTCTGAGTTTGACTGAACCAGAATAAAACGTGAAGCCTTAGACTGTTTCCAGGGTCTGGTCTTACTGTCAGTTGCTATATTATCAGTTCTAGTTAAATTTTCTGTGGAATGCACATTCAGTCTTGGGGTAATGTTGATTCCAGAAGAGGCAGTTGGACGTTTTCAGAGCTCTTGCTGTACTATTCACCCCACAGCTTAACTCTGAAAGCATGTTGAGATGGATCGGTCAGGGCTAGAGTCACACCGCCCCCAGGTAGCACGTGTTTGTCCAGACACACTAGAGACTCTGAACCGGAAGAAATATTTGGCCATTTTGTAGTTACGTGTTTTATTTAATTTTTTTATTTTTTATGTGATTGTTTTTGCTGGGAAAGATTGAGGGCAAGAGGAGAAGGGGTCGACAGAATGAGATGATTGGATGGCGTCAATGGACCTGAGTTTGAGCAAACTCAGAGAAATAGTAGAGGGCAGGGAAGCGTGCTGCAGTTCACGGGGTCGCAAAGAAGTCGTACATGACTTACCGACCAAACAACAATACAATTTTCAAAGATGAACTTCCCTTTACAGTTATTACAAAATACTG
This sequence comes from Giraffa tippelskirchi, assembly GCF_054371585.1. Taxonomy (NCBI): domain Eukaryota; kingdom Metazoa; phylum Chordata; class Mammalia; order Artiodactyla; family Giraffidae; genus Giraffa; species Giraffa tippelskirchi. Next base: position 57,676,435 of record NC_137285.1, read on the forward strand.
ACTGTATTCCCTGTGTTGTACAGCATGTCTTTGTAACTTATTTTACACCTAGTATTTTGTACCTCTTAATACTTTACCCCTGAGTGGTCCCTCCCCCCACTCCCTCTCCCCACTGGTAACCGCTAGTTTCTTCTCTGTGAGTCTACTTCCTTTTTATTACTTATTTTCCCTAGTCTGTTGTATTTTGTATTTTTTTAAATTTCCATTGTAGTATAGTTGATTTGCAATGTTGTGCTGGCTTCAGGTATGTACCAATATAGTTTTGTATTTAAAAAAAAAAACAGAGATTGGAAATTTTATTTGTCCCTCTTTTCTATATTAAAGGTTTACTAAGGAGAATATGTACTGATTTCCAATGTCTTCTTATTGAACCTGTTTACGGATAGATGTAGTTATATGAGATATGACGTCACCAAAAAGGACATAAGATGAATGGGCCTAACCTAACTGGGTGGTATTGGAGGTGGACGGCCATGGTGATGAAGACAGGCATGCTGGAATCAGGAAATCTGGGTTCAAATCTTTGTAAGTTAAGCTTCTGGCATAATGTCAGTCATACTGCAAGTACCCAGTAGTTGCAACTGTCACTATTCAAGATGACAGGAATATACAAACATATTAGTAATCTCCCTAATCACAAGAAAGACCACTGAACTCTTTTTTAAAAAGAAGGACCTCATTCCCCTTAACTTCCTTTACCCATGATGATGATGTTTAGTCGCCAAGTCATGTCCAACTCTTTGTGACGCCATGGACTGTAGCCTCTGTCCATGAGATTTCAGCTGAACCAAATGCTTGAGTTGGATACTGAAGTGAAATTTGCAGAAGCCCGTTCTTCTTTCCTATTCTTTGCAAAGTATTCCGGCAGAGGCTGCCTGGTCGTTTCCACACAGGCCCCTAGTAGCAGAACGTGAAGGACCCAGGGAGGTATTTATGTGTATGGCTGCATCGCTTGGGTATAAACATCCAGTTTGTTGAGTCTGAGGAATCTGTGACTCTGAGCGGTAGTGCCAGACTTCTGTTTGTGCTAGCACTCTTCAGAGACCCGAGGAAGCGCTTCTTTACCTGACGTGCCTATGTGTGGATTTTTGTTTTTTGTCATTGGATTGTCTGGTTTGAGTTTTTCTTATGTTGTAAATACATAGGTACAGTGGAGAAATTTTCTACCCTGGAAAAAACAGATTTTGAGTAGGCTTGATCTATTCCTTGAGTTGAGTTCATCTTTTGCCCTAGAGCAAAGGAGTCATGATATGGGGAAGTTGGGAGAGTCACATGATTTTGGAATGAGACCTGGGAGGTAGAGGAATTTGCCTCCATGCAGTGGTTCTGGAATTGGAAAATCAATGTTATATTTAAAGCAGACAAATGTCTTGGCTATGTAGAACAAGGTAAGCTAAATTTTAACTGTTAGAATCAGATTGCCAAGAAAGAAGACAACATTTTAAAGTAAATAATTTACTCTTTCCTCTTCTGAATTTAAAAAGAATATCTTTTAAAATAAAAAAAGAGTATCTTTTAAAATAATTTCTGAAGTTTCAGAGAAAACCATGAGAGCATAGATTTGTAGCCTAAAAAAAAAAATAATTGAGAACTGTGGTAGGTGCATTGGCAAACAAGGCTAATACATATGAGAGGTAATGTATTCTTGAAATGTCTAGAACAAAACACATCGATGGTAACTCTATACAGATAATCTCCAGATGTACTTTTCTGAATACATCAGGACAATATAATTGGTGGTTTTTTTCTTTAAGAATTAAATTTGTTTTTCAAATGGGCAACAGGAGCTTTGAAATTGGAGTTAAGAGTTATGATACCAACTCTGCCATCTGGGCTGACTATTTAATCTTTGAGCTTTTATCATTTTAAAAACCCATGAGTAATAATACTTCCCTCCAAGGTTCTTGAGAATGTTAAATTGTTTCAGAGAGAACCTACCACCTAGTAGGTGTTTATTAAATGTGAAATGTATTGAATGATAGAGGAAGTAATTTAAATGTTAAATTTCAGTGCTAAAATACAGAAGTAAATATATGAAACCATTGTGTGATTCTAGGTGACTTGGCAATTTTGAGGAGATGCTGTTCATTGCTTCCTTTTAGTCAGCTGCTTGATGAGCTTTTCTACAAACACTTTCAATCGACTAAACAGTGAATTTAAGGGATATTCAAGACCTCAAGGAACTATCAACCTCTTAAAATGGCAGTTGAGTAGGGTAATAAGGATCTGTCTTCATTTTTATTATCATTATTTACTGGATGTGATCCTACTACAATAATACAGTAGTTACTATTTATTTCTGGTTACTTAATGGTGCCAAGTACTGTACCAAATGCTTTATAAATATCTCATTAAATCCCTGTAATAACATGAGGTGTACATATGGCTCTTACTATGTAGATGAAAAGATGAGAAAACACTCTTTTAATAATATGTCTAAACCTCCATAACTGGGAAGACTTAAAAACAAGGATAGTACCTTTTCAAGTTATCATCTCTGCTTTGGAACCACCTAATCTGATGATGGGCTTCCCAGGTGGCTCAATGGTAATGAGTCTGCCTGCCAAGCAAGAGACACAGGTTTGATCCCTGAGTCTGGAAGATCCCTTGGAGAAGAAAATGACCTGGTGCGCTGTAGTCCATGGGGTTGCAAAGAGTTGGGCACAACTTAGTGACTAAACCACCACCAGTTCAGTTCAGTTTCTTAGTCGTGTCCGACTGTTTGCAACCCCATGGACTGCAGAATGCCAGGCTTCCCTGTCCTTCACCAACTCCTGGAGCTTGCTCAAACTTATGTCTATCGAGTCAGTGATGCCATCCAACCATCTCATCCTCTGTCATCCCTTTCTCCTCCTGCCTTCAATCTTTCCCAGCATCAGGGTCTTTTCCAAGGAGTCAGTACTTCACATCAGGTGGGCAAACTAATGGAGTTTCAGCTTCACCATCAGTCCTTCCAATGAATATTCAGGACTGATTTCCTTTAGGACTGCCTGGTTGGATCTCCTTTCAGTCCAAGGGACTCTCAAGAGTCTTCTCCAACACTGCAGTTCAAAAGCATCAATTCTTCGGCACTCAGATTTCTTTATAGTCCAACTCACATCCATACATGTCTACTGGAGAAACCATACCTTTGACTAAACGGACGTTTGTTGGCAAGGTAATGTCTCCGCTTCTTAATATGCTATCTAGGTTTGTCATAGCTTTTCTTCTAAGGAGCAAGTGTCTTTTAATTTCATGGCTGCAGTCACCATCTGCACTGATTTTGGAGCCCAAAAAAGTAAAGTCTGTCACTGTTTCCATTGTTTCCCCATCTATTTGCCATGAAGCGATGGGACTGTATGCCGTGATCTTAGTTTTTTGAATGTTGAGTCTGAAGCCAGCTTTTTCACTCTCCTCTTTCACTTTCATCAAGAGGCTCTGCAGTTCCTCTTCATTTTCTGCCATAAAGGTGGTGTCATCTGCATATCCGAGATTATTAATATTTCTCCTGGTATTCTTGATTCCAGCTTGTGCTTCACCCAGTCTGGCATTTTGCATGATGTACTCTGCATTAAGTTAAATAAGCAGGGTGACAGTATACTGCCTTGACATACTTCTTTACCAATTTTGAACCAGTCCATTGTTCCATGTTCGGTTCTAACTGTTGTGTCTTGACCTGCATACAGATTTCTCGGGAGGCAGATCAGGTGGTCTGGTATTCCCATCTCTTGAAGAATTTTGCACAGTTTGTTGTGATCCACAGTCAAAGGCTTTGGCATAGTCATTAAAGCAGAAGTAGATGTTTTTCTGGAACTCTCTTGCTTTTTCTATGATCCAGTGATGTTGCAATTTGATCTCTGGTTCCTCTGCCTTTTCTAAAGCCAACTTGAACATCTGGAAGTTCACAGTTCAGGTACTGTTTGTTGACGCCTTGCTTGGAGAATTTTGAGCAAACCACCACCACCAATCTGCTAATAGATTGGCTCTTTGAATGCTAATTCACATAGAGTTTATTGAGAGAATGGTGGGTCATTAGAATCTTTGAAACATTTCACCCCTAATTAGAACTTGGGAAGATCCAAGGAATTGATTGCATATGTCCAGTGCCAGTTTTTCTGAAACAACTTTTCTGGTGTTTCAACATAGATTTAGTCCATCCAAAGAAAGTACAGAATGCTGTGGAATGACTATCTAAATAATTGTTTCTCAGCCTTGACTACACAAAAGAATCACCTGGGGAGCTTTAAAATGCAAATCACAGAAAAAACAGAATCACTCCCATCCCCCAAAGCCCAATCCCCATTCTTAGATATACTCCCTCCTTCAGTTTTATAATTGACATATAATGTTTCAGTTGAAGATGTACAACTAATTTGATATGGGTATATGTTGTGAAATATTACCCCTGTAAGTTTAGTTACCATCCATCATCACGTCACATAGTCACCCTTTTTTTTTTCCTGTGATGAGAATTTTTAAGACTACTCTCTTAGCAACTTGCAAGTATATGATATAGTACTGGTAACTATGGTCACTATGGTGAACTTTACACCCCCAGAACCTATTTATTTTATAACTCAAAGAAGTTTGTACATCTTGACTACCTTCACCCATTCCCAGGGCTGCCTCTGGCAGCCACCAATCTGTTCTTTGTTTCTATGAATTTGGTTTTTTTCTGAGATTTCTTTCTTTCTTTTTAAGATTCCAATGTAAGTGAGATCATATGTGTCTTTATCTGTCTGACTTATTTCACTGAGCACAGTGCCGTCATCCACGTTGTTGCTTGCAGCAGGGCTCTCTTCTTTTTTATGGCTGAGTAATATTCTCCTTGGAAGTACTGATGCTGAAGCTGAAGCTCCAATACTTTGGCCACCTGATGCAAAGAACTGACTCATTAGAAAAGACCCTGATTCTGGGAAAGATTGAAGGTGGGAGGAGAAGGGAATGACAGAGGATGAGATGGTGGGATGTTATTGCCGACTCAGTAGGCATGAGTTTGAGCAAGCTCTGGGTGTTGGTGATGGACAGGGAAGCCTGGCGTGCTGCAGTCCATGGCGTCACAAAGAGTCGGAAAGGACGGAGCGACTGAACTAACTGCCTGAAGATTCTCCTAGATACTCTGATGTAAACTGAACTATTTCAAATCTTCCGGAAGCCCAGCCCCAGGATGTCTTGGATCAACCCCCAGAAATCTAGGAGTCACACGCCTGGGTCCCAGTTTGCTCTGCAGACTGGGACTGCTCTCCCACTGCACTCCCCACACCCTCACCCTGTGTGGTGGGGGAGGTAGGGGATGCGAAACAGGGTCAGCATTCACGTCATTCCAAGCAGTGCGATCTTCTAGAAAGGTCTGCTTAGACGGTTATCAGCTATAACTGTGCTGGTTCGTCGTATGTACCCTTTCCACTGTTTATGCTTTGGGGATACTGGCTCTGTGTTGTTTGATTTCCGATTCCAGTAACATCCCAGAGGCAGGTGCCGTATTTGTAAAGATTGAACATAAGCCGCAGGCTCTTCCCAGTGTTGGTCACACATAGGTGCTGGTTTGTCCTCATGGGATCAGGTTTTCCCATCTTTTCTTCCCTGTTTCACCATGTCATCCTCTTTACAGCCTAACTTCTCTCCTGTTCCCATCACTCTGCAACCTTCCTTGATTGGAATCATGACACATGGCAGTAAAGCCAGCTGTGGAAAACAGTGTACACAGAAGGGGATTTTTAAAGGCAGATAAGTAGTTGCTATTTGCTAGAGCACCCTATTGGAACACAAAGTCTGTGGAAATGTGGTATTAGCAGGTTACCAGTTGGAGCACAAAATTAAATTTTCACAAGCAAATATTTGTCCATAGTAATTTAAACCATTTTTTATTCCGTTTACACATGAGGGGGCAGTATGGTACTATAAAGCAAAAGCTCTGTTGAGATTGTTTATTTCTGTTGGTATATGATAGTTTTTAGATGAGAACTTGTAGATTGTGAATATAATTCTGACGTGTTGGTTAGCTATTAAATATAATACATATATGTGGTACCCTCACTTGTATACACAAGTCATACACCTATTTTTATTAAGATGCATAAATAATAATCTCTGTGCAACAATGGGGCTTTCACTCAGTGCCTTTTATTGTGAGTTTTATATTTATGGTTTATTTAATGCTAGCTGACTTTCTCCAAGTGTCTACATTTAGAACGTCAGTGCTCTGGAGATACAGTGTCTGTTAGGGTGATGTCTAAATATTTTATATTAGGACTTCATTGAAGGCTGAAGGGACTCCAGTGTTGGGGATGGGAAGCTTCTGAACTCAGGTCTTGGCAGCAATGGAAATTTTATAATAAATTACCTCTATGATAAGCTTCCCTATATGGCACAGTTTGGAGCTTCCCAGGTGGCACTAATGGTAAAGAACCCTCTTGCCAATGCAGGAGACTAAGAGACATGGGTTTGATCCCTGGATAGGGAAGATCCCCTGGAGAAGGGCAGGGCAACCCACTCCAGTACTCTTGTCTGGAGAATCCCATGGACAGAGGAGCCTGCCGGGCTACAGTCCATAGGGTCACAGAGAGTCGGACAAACAACTTAGGACGCACGCATGGCCCAGCTTGTGATTCTCAAAGAAAAAATTTGCTAAGGAAAGAATCAGCACATTTTAATTAATGTGTTATTGCTGACGGATGAATGACACTGTAGATAATGAAGGTGCTGATATTCTAGGTTTCATAAATAGAGGGGAAATATTTAAGGGAGGTTGGAGGGTATTAAATGGATTAAACATACAGAGCATTTTATGAAAAATGTATGTGGACTCTGAAAGGTAATTTCATAAGCACAGGCTATTTTTAAATGTGTAAAAAATATTTGCAGTCATATGTTTCTGTTTATGTAGTTTGAAAAAAAAGTTGAAAATAGCATTTTGGCATAAATATAACCCTGTGTGAAATTGAATGAGATATTTGTTTTTAGTGTTTTATCCAGGTTCCTTCCTTTGTGGATGAAGAGCTGTGGTATTGTCTACATCTGATGGAGATAATTAGACTCGTTTAGTTTGGGCATGACTCTATTTTGAAATATAAAGATTTGATGTTGCTTTTACTTACTGTTAATGAGAAATTTTATTTTGAAATCTTCTGTTAAAAATAAATAAAAGATTTATGACTTATGCCCCAAATTTAAAGGCATGGATTTTTGGCTCCAGCAGCCCATTTTGGATGGACTCCAAATCAAATGTTGTTTGGGATTGGTATACTGTTGCAAAACCCAAGTTTCCATTCATGAAAAACAATTCATGTCCTTTGTGTTTCGATGGCAGATTTTTAGGACCCCGCCTGATGCCACATTGCCTGAGCCAGTCCTCCTGTCAGCACCCCCAAACGCTCCGCCAAGACAATCAAAGAGGCAGGGCCAGAGGACTAAGAGACCCGTGGCTGTATATAATCTCTGTCTTGAACTGGAAGATGGTAAGATGTTCATTACGTTTTTCTTCTTGCCTTTGTCCCCAGGGCAGACCATAGTTTCCCATCCTTTGTGTTTTTAGCTTCCTTCTACCCTTAAGATTATAATTTTTTGAGATTAGCAGGGAGGGTAAAGCTTTTGTGTCAGGGAGAGCATGCAAAATTTCAGTTTGTGTTTGTCTTTGTTATGCACGGTTCTTTTTTTACTTTGAAAAAGACAGCTTACATTTCTTTTTTGGGAGGCTTGTGTGACCTCCTGTGAGGTTACATAACCCTGAGACAAATGGAAGAGGAACTGAAATGAGAGCAGGTCTTTTGCCAGAGGAGCAGATCCAGTCCGATGTTCAGTGCATTGAGATCAAAGGCGCAGGTCACGGTTGCTCTGGGTCTGTGCTTCCGCACCATCCTTGCCCCAGTTTCCGGACTTTCTCCTGAGGCAGGTGGCTTATCCGGTGGCAGACTGACCACAGTCAGGGCTAGACTGAGTGGACCAAACTACACTGGGACTCTGATTAGTGGAAGCCCTCACTTTACGTCCGAACCACCCTGTTCCCGCTCACTGTTGTCCTGTGGTTGCCACCTGTCTCAGTATTGCCACCTGTCTCAAATTGGAATTCTAAACAGTGATCCTGACAAAACAAGGCTGTGAGCTCATGGGACACACCCAGTTGCTGATTTGTAACCATTTGATCATTGGTGTGGAGAATAAGATTGAAACTACCAAGGTTTTATTGGTTTGGAGGTATGAGGTGATTGTCAAAGGGAGGGAAGAAATGAAGATAGGAACAAATCCAGTACCTCCATCATAAGCAGCTGTATAATCAAATATCCACATAGCTGATATCAAAGAGCCAAGCCAGCAAGTGACATGTGTCTTTAACTCCCAGGGGGTCTGTGCAGGAGGGCTCAGAATGCCTCCTGTGATAACATTGAGAGCTAAGGCGTTCCGATATTCTTTTACAGTATTTAAGACATATGTGCATGTGATACAAGTGTTAGTTTTACAATCACATCCATATTTTCCAGAGTAAGGGCATGATTGATTGTGTTATTCCCTTAGTCGTGTCCAACTCTTTGCGACCCTATGGACTATAGCCTGCCAGGCTCCTCTGTCCATGGAATTCTCCAGGCAAGAATACTGGAGTGGGTAGCCATTCCTGTCTCCAGGGAATCTTCCTGATCCAGGGATCGAACCCAGATCTCCCACATTGCAGGCGGATTATTTACCATCTGAGTCACCAGGGAAGCCCTATGATTTAAAGCAACCTCTAATTTCAGAGCTGCCTTTTAGTCCTTAGTTTCAGCTTCTGAGCCCAGCTAACTTTTTATCCTCTCCTCTTTTTTTTTCCTCCCATTCACTGTCTCTACAGAGTTGCTAATAAGGAGTAAAGCTGACTGGTTTGAATTGCACCTTGACTTTTATCTCACCTGTCCTCTGGTGGAGGTCTTAAAAGATTAGTGAATGAGGCAAATGTTGGAAAGTAGGAGGGTGAAAGAAATCAAAGTGCCATGAAACAGTACCTACACAGGCTCACCAACTTTGAGCAAAATCGAATTGACTCTCATTTAATAAAAGAAATGACCAAGGAGGGACCTTTTGTTTTAGACTTGCATCAACTGGGGGGCAGGTATTTTTAGCAATTGAATCAGAGTATCCAGTCATGTGAATATAGTTTACTAATCTTTTGATCATTGGGTTGCTGAGTGATTATTAATTAATGGGTAAGAAACTGTTGAAGTGGTATTTAGCATATTTTTTATGGATATATTCAAAATGGTGTACACTCATAGCTTTTCTGATTTTTAGGCTATATAATAATTCTTTAAAAATTTTAATTTTAAGGAAAAAAGATTGACAAATATTTACTTCCTTTAGTCTGTTTTTATATTCACTATTTATATGATGTTTTAATCTACATTTTGTCTTTTTGTAAACTTTATGTTAATTCTTGATTCAGCCTTTGATTTTTTTGAATGTTGTTACAATCACAAAAGCTCATAATTTTGGTCATGGAGTGATTTTATTTTAGCTCACAGGTCATAAGATAAAGCAACTAAAAACAGTTGTTTATCTTCTCCCTTTATCCCAACTATTTGTAGCTCAGCTTTAGTGAAACTCAAGTTGTGTAAAAAAGGATTGTTTCAGAGCGAACAAAGTGGGAGCCATATTTCGCGTATTCTAAAAAAGGAAATAAATGAAGAGGTGGTGAAAATGCTTTTGAAAGGATGCATACAGAAAAAGGATACTAAAAAGCTTTGTTATTGATTACTTAGCATACTGAAAACTCTACCCTTTCAAAAAAAAACCTCTTATCACCAGAACTAAAGGTTTTTCAGTAGTCTGAGTCACCTAATTGTCAGCTCTGTTTGGAATTTTCAGAAGTTTAATATTTTCATGCATTTTTTTCTTATTCATGGTCATTGGGTCACTTCTCATGTTTATCTAGTTTTGGTTAAAGTATGTGTTATAGCCAACTTTGGTTGATTTATTTTTCCAAATTGTTTGAGTATAATAGAAAATTTAAATGCAAGTATGTTTCCACCCTTCCCCCCCATTTATTCACTGTAGTACAAGTTAGATTTAATAAACTCCAGTACAAATTATTTATGTTTAAAGTTAGGTAATTTATTTGCCAAGATTCAAGGAATCAGTTTGGATGACTAGAGATTTTCTTTCTTTTTTTTTAAAATTTTTTTACTGGAGTATAGTTGCTTTGCAACCTTGTGTTATTTGAGGATTTTCTTATTAAGCTTTTTGGTCACAGATTTGGTATTTGAGTGAAGTGGTTTGTAGTATGTTATTTCTTCTTCTGCGTGCAGTAGGGTGTGAAACTATAATATGTGATGTACGAAACGGCCAACCCTGGAAAACACTTAGAATTGGTTTCAGTTCCACATGTAGCAAATCAGAAAGTCATTATTACCAGTCAGCAAGCCTGATGGTATGAGCTGAAGTAGGATAGGCTTGAAAAGTGGAGAGTCCTAGCTTCGCCTGTGTGAACTGGGAGAGACACCCTCTGCTGTTAGACATGGTTCTTATTATGTTTTTTTAATACCCACCCCCAGCAAATTTAACTAAAGATACTTAGTATCTTTACTTTACAAAGGTTTAATTGGCATTGGCACATTTAGCCATACTGCATACGCAGGCTCATTATTTTCCTTTGTTAATATGTGATTTAATGGTATTAAACTTGTTATTTGCAGAAAACTTTACAATTTAGTTTCCTAAGGATCTCTGTTGATGATTAATATGAACTGAAATGGATATAGTATCTAGCTAGATTTCTAGAGCAACTGTTAAATCTTTTCTGAAATTCTTATCTTATTTTGTAGGAGCCATATTGTTCACTTTAATACAGCATTTTATAGTCTCAAAACCTTAAAGCTGAGTAGCTTTAGCTAAGTCAGTTGTGAAATAGTTAAATTATGAGGTAGGCTGCTCAATGCTAAAAAGTAAATGAAAAAAATCAAAGGCTCCCTTTTATTTTATTCTCAACTTATGTTCCTGTGTTTTTATTTCCTCAGAAGTGGTAGTAAAGTATCTTTAAAAAAGTTAATGTATGTTGTGTTTTTGTTTTCACCTGCCCACTCCAAATTTATGTCCTTACTACCTCTTTTTTAATTATATGGATTTCAGATGTACATTATAATTTGACATTTATATACACTAGAGATTCATCACCACCACAAGTTAGTTATCATCCATCACCGTACATTTGACCTTGAACCCTTTCATCCACTTCCCAACCCTCTTTCCCTCTGATAACCACTAATCTGTTCTCTGTATCTATGTATTTGTTTTATTTTGTTTATTTGTTTTGTTTTTTAAGATTCCACATGTGGGTGAAATAATATAGTATTTGTCTTTTACTCTCTGGCTTACTTCATATAGCAAAATACTTCCAAGGTCTTTCTATGTTGTCACGATTCCATTCTTTTTCATGGCTGAGTTATATATATACATATGCAATAGATATGGACATATATATATCCATTCATCTGCCAGTGGATGCAGGTTGTTTTCCGTATCTTGGCTATTATAAATAATGCTGCAGGGAAAATTGGAGTGCATGCGTCTTTTTAAATTAATGTTTTTGTGCTCTTCAGGTGAATACTCAGAAGTGGAATAGCCGGGTCACATGGTGGTTCTATTCATCTCTTGAGGAACTGTTTCCCCTAATGGCTGTAGCAAGTTACTTTCCCCCAGCAGTGCTCCAGGGTTCTCTTTTCTCCACAGCCTCGCCAGCATTTTCTTATCTTTGATAATAGTCATTCTAACAGGTGTGTGGGGATATCTCATTATGATTTTGATTTGCATTTTCCTCATAATAGATGATGTTGAACATCTTTTCATGTGTCTTTTGGCCATTTCTGTGTCTTCTTTGGAAAGTGTTTGTATTCTCTGCCCATTTTAAAGTTTTGTTAATTTATTGCCTTATTTCTGGCTGCCCTAGGTCTTCGTTGTTGCACATGAGCTTTCTGTAGTTGCAGGGACTAGGGGTTCCTCCTCTTTGTGGTCCATGGGCTTGTCATTGTGGTGGCTTCTCTGGAGGAGCACAGGCTCCAGGGCATTGTGGGCTTCAGTAGTTGTGGCTCATGGGCTTAGTTGCCCCACAACATGTAGGATCTTCTCAGACCAGGGATCAAATCTGTGTCCCCTGCATTGCAAGGCGGCTTTAAACCACTGGACCACCAGGGAAGCCCTCAGCCCATTTTTAACTTGGGTTGTTTTATTTGTTTTTATTGTTAATTTGTATGAGTTCTTTATACATTTTGACACTGTAAAGTGTTAAGCCTTATTGTATATGTGGTTTGCTAATATCTCCTTCCATTCTGTAGGTTGCCTTTCATTTTGTTTCTTCTGCTGTGCAGGATTGATACAGTCTCATTTGTTTATTTTGCTTTTGTTTCCCTTGCCTTTGGAGTCAGATCCACAAAAAAATTAGCTATGGCCAATGTCAGTGAGTTTACTGCCTATGTTTTCATCAAGGTATATTATGGTTTCAGCTCTTACATTCAAGTGTTTAATCCATTTTGAGTTAATTTTTGTGTCTGGTCATTCTTTTGCATGTGGCTGTCTAGTTTTCCCAGTGCTGTTTATTCAAGAGACTGTCGTTTCTACATTTTATGTTAGTTGTTCTATAATTTAATTGTCCATGTGTGTGAAAGATTACTTCTGGAATCTCAGTTCTGTTTTTTTGACCTGTGTGTCTGTTTTTGTTCCAGTACCATACCGTTTGGATTACTATAGCTTTGTAATATACTTGGAATAAAGGGAGTATAATACCTCCAGCTTTGTTATTCTTTATCAAGATTGTTTTGGCTATTTGGGGTCTTTTGTGGTTCCATACAATTTTTAGAATTATTTGTTTTGGTTCTGTGGAATATGCCATTGGCATTTTGATAGGAATTTCATTGAATCTGTAGATAGCATGGATATTTTAGCAATATTTTTCTAATCTGCGAGTGTGGAATATCTTGCCATTTACTTGTGTCTCCTTTGATTTCTTTCTAGTGTCTTATAGTTTTCAGTTTACAGGTCTTTCACCTCTTTGGTTAAATTGATTACCAGATATTTCATTATTTTTGATGCAATTTTAAATGGGATTGTTTTCTTTTCTGGTAGTTTGCTGTTAGTGTATATAAAAGCCACAAAATTCTATATGTTGATTTTGTATCTTGCAACTTTAATGAATTAATTTATTCTAACAGTCTTTTTTTTTGATGGAAGCTTTAGAGTTTTCTATATATGGTATTATGTCATCTGTGGATAGTGGCAGTTTTATTTCTTCCTTTCTAGTTTTGATGTCTTTTATTTCTTTTTTTACATAATTATTGTGGCTAGGGCTTTCAGTACTGTGTTCAATAAAAATAAGGTGAGAGTGGGCATCCTTGTCTTGTTCCTAATCTTCAGGAAAAACTTTCAGATTTTCACTGTTAGAATATGATGTTAGCTGTGGATTTGTCACATATGGCCTCAATTCTGTAAAGGTTCATGCCCTTTATATGCACTTTGTTGAGAGTTTTTACCATAAATGGATGTTGAATTTTGTGAAATGCTTTTTTTTGTCATCTAGTGAGATGATCATATGGTTTTCATTCTTTAGCTTTGTTAATGTGATGTATCATATTGATTGATTTATGGGTGTTGAACCAATCTTACATCCCTGGAATAAATCCTAATTGATAATGATGTAAGATCCTTTTAATCTATTGTTGAATTTCATTTGCTAATATTTTGTTGAGAATTTTTTTCATGTATATTCATCAAGGTATTGGCCTGTAATTTTCTGTTTTTTTGTGGTGTTCTTACCTGGTTTTGGCATCAGGGTAATTCTGGCTTCATAAAAAGTGTATGAAAGATTTCTCTCCTTTTCATTTTTTTTTTTTTTTTGAAATGCTTGAGCAGGCTGGGTTTTAAATCTTTAAGTGTTTTGTAGAATTTGCTACTGAAGCCATCTGCCTGGGTTTTTGTTTGTTGAGAGATTTTTGATTACTGTTTCAACCTCCTTACTAGTTATAGATCTAGTTTAGATATGCTCTTTCTTCATGATTTAGTCTTAGAAAATTGCATGTTTCTAGGAATTAATCCATTTCTTCTAGGTTGTCCACAGTTTGTTAGTTTATAATTGTTTGTAGTAGTTTTTCATGATTCTTTGTATTTCTCTAGCTGTTACTTCCCCTCTTTCATCTCTGATTTTATTTAGTTGAGTCCTCTCTTTTTTTCTCAGTAAGTCTAACTAAAGGCTTGTCAGTTTTGTTTGTCTTTTCAGAAAACCAGTTTGTAAGTTTCATTGATCTTTTCTATTGTTTTTTTCATCTCTGTTTCATTATTTTCACTCTATTATTCCCTTCCTTCTACTGATTTTAGACTTTGTTCTTTTTCTAGTTTCTTTAGATGTGAAGTTAGGTTGTCTAATCGGAAATTTTCTTATTTCTTGATGTAGGCCTGTATTGCTGTGAACTTTCTTTGCTGCATCTCATTGATTTTGGCATGTTGTATTTCTGTTTTTATCTCTAAATATTTTTTATCTCTCCTTGGATTTCTTTGATGCATTGATTCCACAGTAGCCTACTTACCTTCATGATTTTGTGGATTTTACTTTTTTTTTTTCCTTGTGATTGATTTCTAGTTTCATACCACTGTGGTTGGAGAAAATGCTTGATGTATAATTTCAGTCTTGAAACTAGTGAAATAACATGTAGCCCATCTTGGAGAATGTTCCACGTGCAGTTTAAAAGAGTGTATATTCTGCTTTTGGATGGAATGTTCTGTATTTGTAGATATTTATTAAGTCCATCTGATCTAATGCATTGTTTAAATTCAATGTTTCCTTATTGATGTTCCATCTGGATGAACTACCTACTGATGTAAGTGGGGTGTTAAAGTCCCCCACTATAATTGTGTTGCCTTTAATTAATCTCTTTGTATGTCCATTAATTCTTTTGTATATCTTGTGCTCCTCTACTGGGTGCATATACATTTATAAATCTTATCTTTTCCTGCTGTATTAACACCTTTATCATTATATAATGCCTTTCTTTGTTTTTTATCACAGTCTTCGTTTTAAAGAACATTTTGTCTGGTATGAGTATGGTTTTCTCCAGCTTCTTTTTATTTCCATTTGTGTGAAATGTCTTTTTATGTCCCTTCACTTTGAGTTTGTATATGCCCTGTCTTCTGAAGTCTGTCTCCATAGGTTTTCACTCAAAAGTACCTGCTAATTTTTGTTCTTGGCACACATTTCTCTAGGGCTTCTAAAAAAAATAATAAAATAATTATTGATAGGAATGTACTTATTGCCTTGATGTTAATTGTTTTCTGGCTGTTATTGTAGTTCTTCCCTGTTCCTTCTTTTTCTATTAATAGTTTCTTTTGCCTTGGTGGTATTGTGTGTGTGAGTGTGGTATATTGACATTTCTTCATCATTTTCTTCTTTGTGTTTAAGCTTTTTCTCATGGTTTCGATGAGATTCACATATAACATTTTCATAGTAGCCCATTTTAAGTTGATAGCCAGTTAAAGCTTTGGAATGTGTCCACATTTATCTTTTTTACTCCCCCATCACATTTTATACCTTTGAAAAAAGTTATTTTAGTAACTTTTAATTAATTAATTTATTTTTGGCCATACTGCACATCATGTGGGATCTTAATTTCCTAGCCACGGATCGAACCCATATTCCCTGCATTGGAACACAGAGTCTTAACCACTGGACCACCAGGGAAGTCCTCACATTTTATACTTTTGATGGCACATTTTACATCTTTTTATTTTGTGCATCTTTTAACTAATTATTTTAGTTTTAATTAATTTTACTATTTTTTGTCTTTTAACCTTCATATTTGCATTTTAAGTGATTAATTCATTATTATATGTTTACCTTTTCCAGTGGTCATTTTACTTTTATATGTTATCTTATTATTAGTGCCATTTCTTTTCAGCTTGAAAAATTCATTTTAGCATTCCTTAACAGGGCTAATTTAGTGGTGATAAACTCCTTTAGCTTTAACTTATCTGGAAAATTATTAATCTCTACTTCAGTTCTGAATGATAACTTTGTGGGTATGGAATTCTTGGTTGGAAGCTTTTTTCTTTCAGCACTTTGAATATGTTGTATCACTCCCTTCTGGCCTAAGTTTCTGCTAAAAATTTGCTAATAGCCTTATGTGGCTTTGCTTGTATACAACAAATTGTTTTTCTCTTGCTGCTTTTAGAATTCTCTCTTTATCCTCAACTTTTACCATTTTAATTGTATGTCTTGGTGTGTGTCTTTTTGGTTTCATCTTGTTTGGAACTCTTGGGCTTCCTGGACCCTTGGAAAGTCTGTTTCCCTCCACAGATTAAGGAGGTTTTCAACCACTATTTCTTCAAGTAACTTTTCTGCCCCTTTCTCTCCCTCTTCTCCTTCTGGCACCCCTGGATATGAATATATTCTGCTTGATGTTGTCCCAAAGGTCCCTTAGCTTATCTTCACTTAAATTCCTTTTTTTTTTTTCTTTTTGCTGCTCTGTCTGGGTGAGTCCTATTGTTTCGTCTTCCAGTTTGCTGATTCATTCTCTTGCCTCATTTAGTCTCCTGTTGAGTCCCTGTAGTATATTTTTCAGTTCAGTTATAACTTATGTTTGGTACTTTCTTATCTTTAATGTCTCCTTGTTGAAGTTCTCATTGTATTCATCTGTTCTTCTCTCAAGTTCAGTGAGTACCTTCATGACTATTACTTTGAACTCTTGACAAGTAAATTGCTTATCTTTGCTTTCTTTTGTTCTTTTTCTGAGGCTTTGTCTTTTTCTTTGGTTGGAACATATTCCATTGTCTCTTCATTTTGTCTCATTTTCTGTTTATTTCTATCATTGACTTTAAAAAAATGCACAATGTGAAAGTTGTGAGTTTTATTTGGTGCAAAATGAAGACTATAGTCTGGGAGACAAAATTTTAGAGAGCTCTGAGAAACTGCTCCAAAGAGGTGGGTAGGGGGGGGAGGTCAGTATATATGTGATTTCAGTAAAGGGGGAGTACATGCAATCAAGCACATATTCTTCTTTTCAGAAGGTTTCTACTAGTCACAAGGAGCCGTTGTCACCATGAAGGATTTTAGTGCTTTTCTAGATATGAGTAGATATAAGCATTGTGTTCATAAAATCAGCTCCTGAGAATATCTAACTTTCTAAAAACCTGTCCTGTCAGTTTCCCAGAGCATAGAGTGCCTCATTTCTGCTCTCCACACCATGATTTCCTTTCAGGGGGTATTGAAAATCAGCAACTGCAGCAACTCATGATTTAATCCTTGTAGAGTTGGATGGCAAGTATCAGTTTGTAGTTGACTTTATGTATTAGGTAAATCAGCTCTCTCTCCCTGAATTGAAGGAATGGCCATATTTAGGAGATTCCCTATGGGGCTCAGAGTGTTTTCCTGGCTGGCCCCCCAGAGCTAGGTACTCAGGGAATATTCGCTGTGTGGGCAGCACGTGCTCTTATGGTGGGACTGTGGCTGCCACTGTGGTGTCCGGTGGATGGGACTGGCCCCTCATCCCTTAGTACCTTTTCATATAAAGAGAGACTTCTGTTTGTTTTAATGTCCTCATAAATAAGGAAAGTTCATGAGGCTATATGAAGTATATTCTTTGCTATTTTCTATTCAAGGCAGAAGAAACATTTTAAAAGAAGGTTGGGAGTGAGTGAGAAGATTATCATCTGAATTTTGACTAAGCTCTCCAATTCTTCCTTTATGCTAGCTCTGATTTTAAACAGAACTAGACATTCACAGGACTAGTTTTTATTTGTATCTTCTTGGGTAATTAGGTATTCTCTGCCTATCTTCTTTTGTACATGATATAGCAGTTTGTTTGTTTAGACAACATAAAAAATATGACTTATAATGAGTTGAAAACAAAAATCATCTTGCAAGCCAATTGGCAAGATTTGATATTATTTTAGAGTAGTTCTTACTTGGGTATCGTTAGGTTGGCACTTTCCCACTTGGATCCCCAATGTGCTAACTGCAGCACATTTTGTTGAACATGTATTATAGTCCTACAGTGTGGTGGGGAACATGATGACAATGCAGAGCTTTGTAAGCAAAAAAAGTGAAAACACAACTGTTGAAGGGGAGATGGATTAACAATGAAACAGGACCATTTCTCGCCTTTCTTAAAGGAGGGAACCTGTCCTGATACGCATTAGTCTCTAAAATCAGATTAGAATAAATCTTTCTGTAGGAATCAAGAAGGCTTTTGAAAAAGGCTGGGTTGATAATTTAAGCTTAGGTTGCTTGGGCTTGAGTCAGCAGAAGGAATTGAAAATAAATAGTTGTCTGGTAGAGATGTTAAAGTGGTTTTGGGACTTCTGCAGAGATCTGATGTAGAAGATGAAGGGAGGTCATCAAAACAGACATCATCAACAACATTTTAGGCTCATAGGTAAATCTATTCCTTGTGTTTATATTTTAGTCTGGTCCTGAGGCTTTTTTTTAAATAAAAATATTTAGACCATCTTCTCATCAAAAGGAAGAAATCGTCTCATTTTGTTAGTGTCATGAGTACATATTGTTATGTATAACTGCTTTAGAAAATAGGTTTGGTATAAGTAGTGTATATGAAAACCAGTGGATAGAGAAATAGTACATAATGACTAAAATGTTAATGTCTTCCTAGACAAAGTAAAGTGTCATAAATTATGAACACTGTATTACAGACCTCAGTTTTCTCCTCCTTTGCCTCACAGACATATCCATTCATTCATAGGCTTTTGTAAAGGACAGGCAGCACCCACCATACTCGAAGATGGTTATTTCAGTAGAAGTCAAGGAGGGAAGGCTGACGGTCATGGCAGCTATGCACTCCCTGATCTCAGGTCCAACAGAGTATCTTTAGAGGGATAAATAAGGAGTTTGGGATTGACATGTACAACTGCTATAGTTAAAACAGTCAACAAGGACCTATTGTATAGCACAGGGAACTATACTCAGGACTGTAATAACTTAAATGGAAAAAGAATTTGAAGAAGAGTAGATACCTGTATATGTACAGTGGAATCACTTTGCTGTACACTTGAAACTAACACAGCATTGTTAATCAACCATGTGTGTGCTCAGTCGTGTCTGCCTCTTTGTGACCCCATGGACTGTAGCCCACCAGGCTCCTCTGTCCATGGACTTCTCCAGGAAAGATTAGCAGAGCGGGTTGCCATTTCCTTCTCCAGGCAATCTTCCCAACCCAGGATTGAACCTGAGCTTCTTGCATCTCCTGCATTAACAGGCAGATTCATTACCCCTGCACCATCAGCGAAGCCCATTAATCAATTATACTCTGATATTTAAAAAAAAAAAAAAAACCTTCATGAAAACATGCTTTTGTAAGTAAATTGTTACTACGCCATCCTCCATCAAATTGTACCAGGGCCCTTATGTGAGAGAAGAACCTGTGTAAAACCTTTGTTGGTGTGGGTTTTCAGAGCTATTGGCATTTCCTTGTAGACATATCTGTTCAGTTTGCATAGAAGGATAACCAACCCAAGTAACTGGTCACAGGTGGATCTTTGTCTTAGGCTTGGTCATCGTCTCGTGCTTCTTACCATTTTTATTTTTTGCATGACCCTTCATGGGTGGACCCTGGATAATGACTTCCCAAGGGTCAAGACCTCTTGTCACCTTCTCAGAGCAAAGTCATGGTTCCGTAGCATGGAATTACCGTGTTGTAAAGTTAAATCTAAGACCAGGCTTGACTCGGTGACAGCCTGTGTAGACAGATTATGTCTCACTATTACAGTGATTAGATCAGTGGGTTGGAAAAGGCAGCCGGAATGTCAGGGCTGTGACTGAGTTGTGGCCTGCCCATAAATCACGCACGCTGCCTCCTCTGCATGGGCGTCTCCCCAGATGCCTCCCTGAAGCTCAGCCCCGTCATGTCAGCGACAAAGCACGAGGCAGCTTCTTATATGACTTCCTCTATAATGTTAACTGCGCTTCTGTGTGGGATGAACATTTCCCCCTTTCTCTGGAGGGGGGAAAAAGGCTTTTTTAATGCCTTAAAAAAATACATAGCTGCTTCTGTGGTGAAAATAAGTTCATGGCAGGTAACTTGAATTTATAGAAGAGAGAAGAAGTCTTTCAAGCTTGTCTCCCTGTGGTGTGGGTTTTTTCTTCACTTCTAATAGCTTTTAATTTCTAGTTCTGAATTCAAGCAGCTGTCACTCTCTTTATAGCCCTCTTTGAAACGCTTACAGCGTAGGAGGTAGCTGGGCTGTCTAAGAAACATCTTTTCAAACCAACCAAAGTATTGTTTATCCTGAATGAAATAGATTTTAAGACTGTCAGGAGTGACTGATTTGAAACATTTCCTTTGGTAGCCAGGAAGATGAAGAGAAATCTTGAAGGGAGAGGTATTATCTCAGTGTGGCCGAGTCCAAGCGACTTTTATTGCTCAGAAAACTCTTATGGACCACGATAAAAATTACCAGGCACCCAGGACTTCCCTGATGGTCTAGTGGTTAAGACTCTGCACTTTCACTGCTGGGGCCCAGGTTCAATCGCTGGTCAGGGAACTAAGATACCCAAGCTGTTCAGAGGAGCAAAAGAAAAATTTTACCAGGAGTAAAGAGTGCCATATGCAGTTACTATAACCAAACAAACCTGTGGCCAGTTAATTTGTACTTACTGAATCCTTCCCAGCTATTGAAGAAAAAGCAATGACGTGGGATTGAGTCAACTGTGGAGACGAGTCCTGTAACCAGTTGTCTTCTCATTGCTCTTTATGAACCCTGGGTCGCAACTTAGCAGCCTGGCTCCTCCTTAAATGCTCATTCTGCTTCCCGTGGCATTCCCGTGTGTCTCCTGAGCCAGTATTTAGAAGTCCAGTGTCACCTTTGGATGGGGAAAAAAAATCTTCAAGCCTGTTACAGTGAATTATACGTATAATATTTCTCATGTATTAATGTTTGTTCTCTGAACTCAGCAACATGAGTTTTTGAGCTTGCAATGTGATGATGGTCATGGTTTTATTTTTCTCTTTGGGTCAAAATAGAAATAGTGACTCTCTAATTGTCTGGTTATTATCTTAATTATTTCAAAGGTGGACTCTTAACATTTTTAATATTTACTGTGAGAATAGAATACACAATTGAGAGGGTAACACTGGTGCATAGATACAGATTCCATATTATATGCCAGCTACTGTTGTTAGCGTATTTGTTAAACTTACGTAATCCTTATAACAGCCCTTTAGGTAGTACTGTTATCGAGTCGGACACAACTGAGTGACTAACACTTTTTGAGGAAACTGAGACTCAGAGAAGGTTCAGTAGCTTACTTCAGTCTCCCAGCTGGTGAGGGAGGAACCCAAGACTGGCCAGTCCGATCCCAGAGTCTGGGCTCCTTACCACTCTGCTCAAGTAGAAACCCAAGTGCCTCAACACAGGTCTTCTCTTCTCTGGAGTTTTCCACGACCAATCTTTTCTGAGCTTTCATGTGCCTTTCAAGCACTATGTTGATTTACTTTCTTAATTTTAAGAATAATTCTTATTTTTTTCATTAGAAACAGTGGCTACTTATAAAGAAATCAGAGTGATGGTTTTAATGAAAGAGATGGAGAAGAAAGGGCCTGAGGTGAGGATGGTTTTAAACCCAGGATACAAAACACTGTTACAAAAATGGACCCCCAGGGAAAAGAGGGATGCTCATGTTTACGGGCAAGGAGGAGGGAAAACAGTAATTTTATGTCAGTGTTATATGTGTTTTATTGTGACGTTTGTACCCATTGACCTCAGTGAACAAGTGTCTGGTCTTGTGTTAGTTGTAATAAAGTGAAAAATCTCCACTCAGTTCCATTAATTCAATCCCTGCCCCTCAGGTACACCTGCAGACCAGATCTGTAACCACTGCCATTAATAGGCTGAGCCATGCCCGAGAGCCGTCTCTCAGTTCTAAAGTTATCTAATATCAGCAATTTCAATTTTGTTCATTTAGTGCTTCAAAATGGTAAAGCAGCATTACTTTCATGTCATTCCAGCCTATAGTTTCTTAAATCCTTTCCAAGTTGAAATTCCAAATTGCATTGCTAGCTACTGTTATGAGTAGGCTCGTACCATGTGCAACTGCCCTGCTGTTGGTCTGTGTCAAGATGATTGAATAGCAGCAGTTTGACATGGTTCAACCTATAGTTTATTTTTTTTTCTAGAATCTTTCATATATATATATATATAAGCATATATATAGTTGTGTCCTTTGTTTAAAAAAAGAACTACAGTATATCTGGTGTTGCTTTTCATGCCAATATAAAGAGAATTCTTTCCTTTCATATTGCTGTGTATTATTCCATGTGTTCTCTTGTGTGGGTGTGCTCCTAAAAGCCTTGTGTTCTACAGCCAAACACAAGCAATATAGGTCCCTTACTAACCACACACAGGCTTCTCACCTTCCAAGGGTCACACACACACACAAAAATGTGTCCACAGAAATATTACACATAGTGTATTTTTGAGTGGCTAAAGCAAGTTATAAAACAATTTCAGAATCACCTCCCTTCTAAAAGGAAAACTATGTGAATAAATGTATAAGCATAGAAATAAATCTGGAAGAATATTAGTCAGATATGATAGTAGTTATCCTTAGAAAGTGAGAGTCTGATTTTCATCTTTAAACGTACCTACTTCTTTTTCCTTGACATTATATACATATATAAATGCACATAGACACATAAAGCATGCATACAGATATGTGTATTTAGGTTATAATAGTTTCAGCCTAACTGATGTAAGCTGTGCTTACTGTTTGGTGTCTTGGGTGTAAGTTGAAGATTTTGAAGTAGAAAACACGAAGCAAAGCCCAAGGAGAAACATATGGAGTCCCACTAGCCTGAGTTGCCCTGGAGAAACTTCCTTGGCAGCACACTGAGAATGGGGAGCCTTCCCTGCTTAGTCTTTTCCTGTTGGATTTAATGCATCTGTCACCTCCCACCTGGGCTGCCCTCACAGTCTCATTGCCCTAGCGTTTTGGGGATCAGTATTACTGGAAATCCCTGGAGAAGGAAATGGCAGTGCACTCCAGCGTTCTTGCCTGGGAAATCCTATAGATAGAGGAGCCTGGCAGGCTACAGTCCATGGGGTTGCAGAAGTGTTGGACGCAGTGACTGCGCGCACATATTTGTGGAAGTACTTAGACAGCAATGAGTTTTACTGAATGGCAGCATTATTTGTGGTTAAGTTTGGTTGTAACCTAACCTGGGTTTCAGTCCTCTTATTGTCTGTTATGACCGAGGCAAATTCCCCTCCAAGCCTCATGAGTTTGGGTTAGTAAACTTTCACATGGCCTTTGCCAAGAACAAATGAGTTAATGGCTGTAAGCACCCAACATTTAGTACATACTCAAGAATTTTAGCTTACATTTTCCTGAGGACAAATAGAGGGCTTCATATGTACTTTCTATGTCATCTACTTTGCAAGAAAATGTAACTTAGTCATTTGTTTTTGGTTATTTTTGTCCAGCTTAGTAAGGAGACGTATTTGTTGCTACTTAAGGTCTTCATCTGGCAATTGATAATTTATATTGTTCAGGGGAAAAGAATGGAGGGGAGGCGAACAGGTAAATAGCTAGGAATCCAATAACCTTCCTTTCTCAGCTGGACTGAAAGGTGTTCCGAGCACAGTGCTTTAAATTTCCTGAGCTGTCAAAATGTCAGGCTTCCTCAGAAGTTTATGGAAGACAGCTTGATTCAGTATCTGATTACTTTTTGGTTCCTAAGGACAATAGTAGATGGTGGTCATATTTTTTGTTTGTTTATATAGGCAGAAATCTCAATCTGTAAATAATGCCTGAGGACTGTGATTATGATATAAAAATGTTCTCTGCTTTACAGAGTAAAGCAATTTGCTTTGACTTCTGTTGACATTGCAACTGAACTGGTCTTACTCACTTTGTAATTGAATTGCTACAGACTTCATTGACCTTTGTAAGTAGCAGAGGTGGTTCCTGGAGTGGTAACCTAATGCCTATTAGCTGCTGCTCTAACATTATAATTGGGTCTGTGTTTCACGTCATGTGATTAGAACACAGCTGATTCTCTCATCAGCTTTTCCCAGCTTACACTTTTGGCATATCTTAGCCACTCAGTAGCTTTTCAGGCAAGCAGTATGTTCCATTTTCAACATCTTCAGGCAGTAGAAAATAAAATCTGCTTTATAATTGTATGGAAATTTCATTACATCTTTTCGTGCCTTAATGTGACAGGAGTTTACTTTTATTCTGATTTGTTTTGTGTGTCAGTGGGGAGGATGCGTCTCTATGGGTACTTTTGTTTTTATGCTTTTGGGGACTGAGGGTGGGAGGTTATTCCATTAGAGTCACATTTCACTTTTTTAGACACTATTTCAGATAAAGAAATTATATTGCTGAAGTGAATTTTTCTTAGCTAGACCCTGTCATTTATTTGCATGGTATTAGCTTTATTATGGTTCCCATTGCGGTTTGTTTTGTTCCATGAGGCCAAATGAAATGAGAGCAACTGGGACATCTTGCCCCCCCATCCAGCATGACATTGCATTGACTTGCAGCAGAGCCAAGAATTGGGGTCACTGGGACTTTAGGAACTTTCTTTCCACTTGACAATTAGAACTGGTCTCTCAGCGCACCTTTCACTGCTGAGAAGTAAAATTAGTGTTCTTTCCTTAATGGACAGTTGGCTGGGTTAATTTCTTAGAGTCCCCTCCCCTTTCTTTCCCTAATGGAAGACTTAGGATAGATTTTCTAATCAGAGACTCCAGACTGTTTTCTCATAGTAGTCGTTTACTACCTACTGATCTATGGATAGCAAAGGAGAATTCCCTTTGCATGGGAGGGTTGGATTTGCTCTTTTTAAAGAAATGTACCCCATCATATTAGCAGTTGTAAAAGTTTAATTTTAAATTCAAACTTTGAGTTTCCTAACCAGTCTTTATTATTCTAATTAGTTTAAGAAAGAAATTGCATGTATGTGCATGTACACATGGAGTTGTGTGCATATGTGTGTACACTTTTCCAGTTAATTAAAGCTAATGTATAAGATGTAACTCTTTTGGCCTATGTTTTGAGAAGGATAAGAATACCTGAAAACTAGATCAGCTTTAATTTTTGTCTTGCTTTGGATGTCTTTTTCTCTCTGTTGATCTTAACCTGTTTAATGCCACTGTTGACAGTGTCTCATAAGGCAAGTTCTCTTAATTCCTTGGCCATTTTAGTTGATACGGACTAGCATATGCAAAGCCGTGAAGGCAGTGCTGGGTTTTCTTTGGCTCTTAGGTGTTAATGGAGTTTGGTACCTGATCCTGTCGCTTCTCAGCCATGCTGCTCACAGACTGCCCCGCTGTACACTGGTCATTCCATGTGTATGCTGCAGCTTTTAGTTCTAGAAGCTCATAGAACTCCATGAGGCTCTGGGTGGGTGTTTAAGTAGGTTATGAAGAAACAAGCCTGTTCACTTTTTTTCACCACCAAACAGTGGACCACTTGATAAAACCAGTGTTAGATGGTCCAGTTAGGTAAAATAGGCTGTTCTTTTGTGTTATTGGAGTATATGTAGGCTTTTCCCATTTCCCTCAGTCTCACAGTAAATTTGGATATCTGGTCACCCTTGTTATCTGCATGTTAGTTGTTAGGGTGATGCTAGCGCTAAGGACCAAATGCAAAACCAAATGCTGAACAAAACTGTAATCCTCCCTTTGGAGCAGCAGTTGTGCTCCAGCTACTGTGTGGAAGTCACGCTCCTTTACTCAGAGTTGGAACCCTTGAATGTTCCATCGTTTACAACAGTCTCACCCAGTAATTCGAAAGCAAGGAGACATTATGCTGTACTTTCAAGACTTAGGTGGAAAGAGTGAGGCCGTGAATGACTGAAGTGTTCTTGAATGTCCTTGTTAAAAGTAGAGTGCTATCCTAGGTGGGTGAGTGTTCTGATTCAGTATGATAATTCTATGAGGTCTCATTCCTCATGAGTTAAGTAGTATACTTTGACTTGTATTAACCACATTTCAGGGCTTCTGTGGTGGCTCAGACGGTAAAGATTCTGCCTGCAATGTGGGAGACCCAGGTTCGATCCCTGGATCAGGAAGATCTGCTGGAGAAGGAAATGGCAAGCCCACTCCAGTATTCTTGCCTGGAGAAGTCCATGGACAGAGGAGCCTGGCAGGCTACAATCCATGAGGTCCCAAATAGTTGTACACGACTGAGCAACTATAACACACTTTCACAACTGCGTTTCAGGGGCCAGTACTGCTTAGTGCATGGTACTCTCCCTGTGCACGAAGTCATTAAAGAATGAACTGTGGCTAAATCCTCTGATGTCTGTCAGCCTTGAAACCCCATTGTTAGTCCACATCCCGTCTTATATTGGCCTTGTGCAGGTTGATGGGGGCATTTTATTTTTCCTTTGGCAGTGCTGGGTCTTCACTGTTCTGCTTGGGCTCTCTGTGGCTGTGGTGAGTGGGGGCTGCTCTTCATTGTGGTGCCTAGGCTTCTCCTTGCAGTGGCTCCTTTTGTTGCAGAGCGCAGGCTCTGGGTGCATGGACTTCTTGTTGAGGCACACGGGTTCAATAGTTGTGGCTCGTGGGCTCTCTGGTTGTATCTGTAGTGTTGGGGATTGGCTGTTCGCAGCATGTGGAAACCTCCCAGGCCAGGGGTCAAACCTGTAGCCCCTGCATTGGTAGGCGGACTCCCATCCACTGCGCCACCAGCGAAATCCTGTTTTCTTTCTACTGTTTCATATAGCTGAAGCTTCACACTGGCTCCTAGACAGATTTAGCTTTATTTATGGAGGTCACGTCCATATTTGTTCAGCCTTAGGTTTTGTTTACAAGGTCCAGTCCAACCGTGTATTGAGTAAAGGGGAGGGTTTGATTTATTCTACTTTACACTAGTCAGTGCAGTTTTAGAAACTAGTTTTTGACATGATGAAATATGGCAACTCAAACTTCATTTTAGCAGAGTAAGAATTATTTAGTCAGAGTATCTGTGAAATGAGTTTGGGAGTACTGTTCCTGATACCAGGCACCCCTCTCCTTTTCGGTACACTGTATGTCCCGGGTGACCTTAGGAGGAAAGACCACTGTGGCTCGAAGGAGATTTTATTGATGTCATAATATCTACCACATGATGGAAACTAGGGCAGCATGACTATTTTCTGCTTAGTTCAAAGGTCGTGTTTTGAACAGGCTTATATAAGTTAGCAAAACAAACAAAACTCTCCTCCTGAAGCATTTCATTACTTGCTCCCAGTTTCAACCTCTTCGCATTTAGCTTCATTACAACTGTTAGTCTGTCTGCTCCTGTGACTTGTACCCAGACATGTCTTTCCTTGGGGATAGCCTTTCTCAGTCTCCTCTGAAGTTGCAGATGCTGCGTGCTCTTCAACTTCAGACATAAACCCTAAATGTTTGGCACCTGAGTCTTCCTTGGGTGCAGCATCATGAGAACACACACACCAAATGGACAAAGACGATGTTAACACTATAAAGCAAGACATTATTGGTTATTATTGGGACGCCCTTTTTAAAAGCTGGAGAATGTAGAATGACAGGAGAATGAACCCACGCACAAGGGGAGAGGGAATTGAGGTGTCTCTTACCACATCAGCTTTTCAGCCCCTGCTGGGGAAGGGCACACCTAGTTTTGGTAGAAGCCACCTGCCAGAGGAGCCTGGCAGGAATACAGTCTGTGGGGTCGCAGAGTCGGAATTGACTAAGCATGCACATTCACGCATGCACACTCAAAAGTAAAACAGGTTATTTTAGCCTTGAGATTTATTTCTCTATACTTAGGTAGTGAATTTCTATATGTCTGATTATATTTTCTAGTCAATTTCCATTGTGATTTTCCCCCCAAGGAAGTCGTACATATCAATCAATAATAAAAATAGCAGTTAAGAATATTAGTTGTTTACTTTAAGGAATAGCCTGCGTATATTAATTATAGTATACAAGTAATCCTTGTTGAGTGAGTACACTAAAATATAAAATACCTCAAATATATTTTAATACATTCTGGTTTTTAGGGTTTACTGTGACTGAATTTAACTTGACTATCCAGTCATGATGACCCTTTCACTATTAATACTTAGGAAAATTGCCAATTTAAATATGGCATAGAAAATGTTCTGAATCTTCTTTTTTTCCTAATAAATATTTTAGAGTTCTAAAATTCTTCTTCTTGGTATTATTGTGCCATGTTTCACAAATTTTGATACGAAATGTCTTTGATATGAAATGTCTCAATGTCAAATCATTGAGTTCTAAATCTTTTTAAATTTTGATTATGATTCTCTTTTTAACCATATTTAGTTTAACAGCATATTGAAATCATAAAAATCTATCTTTTTTATTAAGTTCTAAGTATTTTACAATTTTGGCATGAGAAGAGAGTATGTATAATTTCATCCTTCAAAATATTTCCTTCAAAAACAGTTCTTATAGAATATTTATCCTCTGTTTCTTTCAAAGTATGTGTATATACATGTATGTATGTGTAAAACAGAATGCTTGGCATTATTGGTTACAGATACCTTTATTTCTCTCTCTTTTTGTCCTGTCTGATAGCACTGTCTGAGAAGAATATGTTAAAATCTCCAATTACAGTAGTTGATTTTTTAACTTTTCTGTACAGTTCTATATGTTGCTTGAGGCATATTGTTAGGTGTTTATCTTCTTGTTCCATAATCTTATCCCTTTATCAATGTAAAATGACCCTCTTTGTGTTTCAGGTAGTTTACTAAGGTCATTAACTTTATTTTGATTTATATTTGCCTAGTATAGCTTTATTTTTTTATTTTCAACCTTTGTCTTTTTGCTTTAAGTGTCTTGTAGTCAACATATTATTGGATTTAAAAAATACATTGGAGAATCACTGCTTTTTAATTTGTGAGTTTAATCCATTTATATATAATATACTGCAGTTACCATTATGTTAGGATTTCTCTGATTTTATTATTTTTACTTAATAATTATTTTTGATACCTTTTACTTTTTTATTTTTCTCCTTTCCTCTTTTCTCTCTCCAAAAGCAGGTGTTCTTCTGCTGTTTCCACTAATGTATATATATCCTGTCTTTGTTTCTAAGGTACTTTGGGATTTATAATCTCATTTATCTGTTGGCTTCTTAAACTTGATGGCTGAGATGGTAAAGAATCTGTCTGCAATGTGGGAGACCCGGATTCGATCCCTGGGTTGGGAGATCCCTTTGAGAAGGGAATGGCTATGCACTCCAGTATTCTTGCCTGGAGAATTCCATCCTACAGTCTATGGTCTCAAAGAGTTGGACGTGACTGAGCAGCTTTCACTTTTCTTAAACTCAGCCATGTTTCTCTCTCCATCTCTAATAAGATAAATAACTAATGATCTCTACATTTCCTTTCTGGGCTGCCCACCCCCATGATGTCGATATGATTCTAGGTTCTGGATCAGTTTGGTTATTTTTTCCTTTTTTCTTTTATCTTAAAGTTTTCAGAAGACAACAGTAGACATTGAAAATGTCACAGTGCTTCGTTTATTTAAATATTTGAAAATTGTCTTTTAAGAGTGTTATCAGTATAGTTTTTTATGTGCCAAATTTTGGGTGTTTGTATGTCTAATATGTTTATTATGCCCTCACATTTGAATGGCAGTTTGAGTATACAGTTGTATGCTCAAAATTCTCCTTCAGTACTTAAAAAATGTTGTGAATTCAGTTTTACTGTTGAGAACTCTGATGTCATTCTGGGTCTTTTTAAAAAATATCTTCCCTGTAAGGATGCTTTTTATTTTATTCTCAGTGTTTGATATTCTCAGCTTCCTTAATAATGTATCTTATGAGCACCATTTTCTTTATTTCCCTGTTTGGTACTCTGAGTCCTTTGTTAAATAGATTGAAGTCTTTCGAGGTCTTTCAGATTCATTAATTTTGAGGAATTGGTCATTATTTCTGTAAATGTTTCCTCTTCTCAATGTAGTTCTTTTTCTGGGATCTGAATGTTGGCAATTTCACTTCTCTTTTATGTTACGGATCTCTAAATTGCTGAATTTTTGTTGAGTTTACTATCCTAGTTTTCTTTGTGTTCTTAGAAATTGTAGGTATAAGTCCATTGTGAAGGAGGGTTTTGTGTGTGTACCTGTGCTTAGGATGGTTTGGAGTCTCCCTCTCTTCCATCTTTCCTTTTTTCTATTCCATTTCTGGCTTTGCCTGTATCATGTTCACCAGGTTGAACCAGGTGCTTTAGTTCAGAACCAGCTATTATTCCTGTACATACTTCTCATTCCCGGGAGGGGAGCAGACAACTTATTAAATCCATTTCATAGGCAAGTAGGACATTTAATCATAGATTTTGGCCTTAATTTAGTGTGGTGTCTCCCAACCACTAATTCCACATTGGGGAGTCTGGTTCTACCCTCGAATCATGCCTGGTGTATTGTAGGTATATTGGTCTAAGGACACCATAGGATTGAAACGTCTACTGGTTCTGCTGGTTTTGATGAGTCCTGGAGCCAGTAGACTTCTGGCTTGAGCTCCCACTGACTTCTGAAACTATTTTCTTTTTATTTCTGACTCACAGAAATGTGAAGCAAGTTTTCAAGTACAAGTTTATTTTTAAAAAATATAAAAGAAATAATTTCATTTTTGTTCTTTTGAGTATATGTGGGAAAAAATGTGGGTTTCCTTTTAAGATTACATTGTCTTCTTGACTGATAATTTCCTGACTGATCTTTATTGTTAAAGTGTTACTGTGTTGTTATAAGTACAGTTACTTTGTTCTCAGAAAATCTTTCTTTGATTCTAGTGACTAGCTTGATATTTAGGAGCATCTAAGTTTATTCTGATCTGTATTGTAAAAGTGTTAACTGTGTTGTTGTAAGTATAGTTACTTTGTTCTCAATAAATCTTTCTTTGATTATCGTGACTAGCTGCTCGATATTTAGGAGCATCTAAGTTTGTTTTGATCTGATGGAAGGGGTGTTTGTGTGCCAGGGGAACTACAGAGGGAATCTGCTGTTGTCTTCCATTTAACCAAGTGTGTAACTGTGGGGTTTGTCAAGAGTTAAGTTCAACTAATGCATTAGCTCTTTTCTTTTTTTTTTTTTTTTCACCTATATATTTTCCATTTTATTTTATAATACATGCCAGACTCTAATGCAAAAAATCTGATAAATAGAACACAAACAGTGACAAAAAATAATGGAAGAGAAAGTTTGCTTTCTTTCTTTTCTCTTTTCTGTCCATTTTCCTTTTCTTTCTTACTTCTGCTAATTCATCAGCCAGGATGTTTGAGATGGGGGACATGGACCAGCCATACTAGTGCAGATAGCCTGTCTCTGAGAAATGACAGAAACCTTCTCCAGTTTCAGCTCATGCCCAAACATTCTAGGCTAAGTAGAAAACAGCTGGAAAGGGATTCAAAGGGAACCATCTCTGACTTCTTAACAATGAGGAAGTGTATTTGAGAGGCAGACAAAGAAGAAATGAATGAAATGAGAAGGATAACTCTGAGCCTCATTCCCTCCAACAATGCAACAGCAGTTCTGTTTAAGTGAAATTAGCAGAAGATGAGTGGAGAGTTTCACCTTGTCATCATCAGAACAAGAAAGTTCAACTAGAGTAAAAGTTGATCAGTATATTAAAATATAGGAGATAAACATCCTCTGTGTTGTTAACTGTGGTAGAATTATAGAGTTCTTCTTCCCTCTTCCTGCTCAGTTCTCTGTCAGTCATTGAAGATTGTTTTTGTCACTCATGAGAACAAAGCACTTATGCATGTGCTCAGGGTCATAAAGAAATCAGAATAAGTAATGAATCTATTGGGTTGGCCAAAAAGTTTGTTTGAGTTTTTCCAGAACCTGTAATGGAAAAACTCAAATGAACTTTTTGGCCATCCCAGTAGCTGGCATGAAAGGCATGTCCTCATTAATATTTTTTTGGTCCATTTTTAAATGCGAGTCTATGTCTAGGGGGTAGTCCTAAGTACTTATCACACTTCTCTCTCTCTACCAGAATGACAGCAATAACCACCACCACCAATAAGGAGAAGCCTGCTCCTAACACTAAAGTTCCTCCAGGGTTCTCTTCCATTTTTACATCTCCTTTGCTTTGGCCATCCAATGCCATGACTTCAACTCTACCCACATGCCTCTCACATCAATGAAACTGTCCCAGACCTCTCTCCAGGGCCCTGGAGCTGTTTAACCAGATCCCCTGGATCTGTTACTAATCCCTCAAACCTAACATGTCCACAACTGATTTTGTTTATGTCCCACACCCAACTAACTTGCTCCTTGTTTTTCATTCCCTATTTCAATTGATAATTCTACATTCACCCAGTTATCTAAGTCAAGAACTTGAGGGTAGTGTGCCTTGTACAGTATGTCCTCTACATATGAATGAGTTGTGTTCCGAGAACACATTTGTAAGTCCACCAAAGTTAGCCTAGGTACTTAACCAACACAATCAGCTATATAGTACAGTGATATAATAGGTTTATAATATCTTTCACACAACTAACACATTAAAAAAATAAACACAAAAAAGAAAACATTTTTAATCTTACAGTAGAGTACCTTGACAAGTACAGCAGTACAGTACAACAGTGGGCATACGGGGGCTGGCATCAGGAAGAGTTCCTGACTAGAGGAGGGAGAGGAGGTGGGAGATGGTAGAACTGAAGGACTGTCAGCAATCAGACAGGGAGGGCAAGCTGCAATCTCACTCACGCCTGACATTGATGGAACTCACATTTGCGTCTTTGAAAATTCACAACTTGAAGGGTCGTATGTCTGGGACTTACTGTATGTAAGCAGAACCTCAGCAAATGGAAGAAAGAGGATGACTGATATCTGTGGCTTGAAAGGGGAGAGGACAGTCCTCAGAAACTGTGTGCAGGTTTTATAACAGGAGTACTTTGAGGTTTGTAGGTTTTTTTCCTTGTTAATTCCTGGAGGTGTTGGCTTTGCAGCATCATGATCTCTTCTCTGGCAGTGAGTCCACAGTCAGTATTTCCTGAAGCCTCCAGATGTGCCTGGCACCGCCTTCTGTTCTCTAAGGGTCACCGAGATGAGACGTGGACTCCACCCTCAGAAGGTGTGTAACAGTGGTGGGAGCTACAGTCAGCTCCTGGAAGCATTGACAGTGCAATGTAAACCTGACTGCGGCTTGCTGTTGTGAGAGAGGAGAGAACGGGCTAAAAATGTGGCTGGCAAGAGCTTATGGAGAAGGTGGGGATTAAGCCGGGGGTTGTGAGGAAGCCATTCTCTCTTCTAGATGCTGCTGGTTCTCTTCTAGCGCATTTCTCGTCTTGGCGTCTTTTGCTCATGAAAGCTCTTCAGCACCATTCTGGTTCCCGTACCCAGCTCGGCCTTGTTACTCGTAGGTAACGTGTCTGTCTGGAGATGCCCGTTGACGGTAGCACCTAAACAAAGAGGCTGTGTGACACTCTGAAGAAATGCAAGGTGAAAAATGATGAGGGTGTCTGACTTTAATTCTCAAGTACAAATGAGCTTCATAGGATTTAAAGTCTCTATTCCTGATATTGTCGAACATAGAGTTTTTTAAAGCTTTATTATTTTCCTACTATTAATGGTTACAACGAAGTCATTTGGTGTTGGTAAACTAAAGTTTTAGAACATTTAACCTTTCATGCCTGATATTAATGTTTCCTGAAATTCAGTGATTCTTCAGTAGAAAAGCTCTTTCCTAAACAGTGAGGGAGAACGGAATTTTGAGGGAGCTCTCTGATCAGTTTGTGTACACCCTTGTATCAGTATTTTTTTTCACTTGAGGGTTCAGATTGCCACCATTTGGCAGGAAGGAAGGGAGAAATTCTCTTACCAGTGTGTGATTTAATATGTTGGGTGACAGTCTGTGCTGTGTCTGTCTTCTTGGGGACAGAGTTGCAGGGGCTGGTGATGAGCTAGTGTCTGTGGTTGTGTGAACATTGCAGGCATGCAATGTACCTTTTGGAAGGAACTTGGGACCTTGGGCTCCACTTCCTCAAGCTCCTTCTCATTGTCAGCTTTCTCCTTGTAGGAATGAGGCAGGGAGTAATAGGCCTACTTGCTGCTTTTGCTGTGTCAGGCCCTGCCCTGGAGACAGGGCCCATGGCCCAGAGAGAAAAGGGCCAGCGTCCAGCCTCCAGCCGCCAGGAAGCTGCTGGCGTGCGACTCACTGTGGAGGTTATCCTGTCCTACTGCAGACCTGGTCCCAGTTTGCACCTTCTAGCCAAACCCTGATTTGGCAGCTGTCATGCCAGAAAACATTTCAGAGTTCGCTTTAGACACTGTGCTGTGGTTACACAAGAGACCGTCCTAGTTTTAAAGGGAGTGGCTGCCCAGGATGACTGAGCGATATCCGGAAGGGCCGGGGAAGGCTGGAGCCCCAGGTCTCATTCGCAGAGAACTGGATGGATGGAGCTCTCCGGGCACAGAGGGAGAAGAAGCCTTTGCTGCAGAGTGGACTGTATCCCAGAACAAAAACCAAAAGGAAATCAGAAATCCTAGCAGTGGGTTTTGGTTCATTTGCCTGAAAATGAGCCCTTTTCTTCGGGGCTGAATTATCCCAATTAGCTAAATGTGTTTGCGGTGAAGGGCTGTAGAAAAAGGAAGATGACTGGAAGAGGAAGTATATGGTATTATGTTTTTTTTAAAAAAAATTATGGAGTATAGTTGCTTTACATTGTTGTGTTAGTTTCTGCTGCACAGCAAAGTGAGAAGCAGTACATATATCCCCTCCTCTCTTTTTTTGGATTTCCTTCCCATTTAGGTCATCACAGAGTGTTGAGTAGGGTTCCCTGGGCTATACAGTAGGTTCTCCTTAATTATCTATTTTATACATAGCATCTATAATGTACATAGATCTCCCAATTCATCCCACTCCCCCTTACCCCCTTGGTATCCATATGCTTATTCTCTGTGTGGATACCAAGGGAACATTTCATGCAAAGATGGGCTTGATAAAGGACAGAAATGTTATGGACCTAACAGAAGCAGAAGATATTAAGAAGAGGTGGCAAGAATACACAGAAGAACTGTACAAAAAAGATCTTCACGACCCAGATAAGCACGATGGTGTGATCACTCACCTAGAGCCAGACATCCTGAAATGTGAAGTCAAGTGGGCCTTAGAAAGCATCACTACGAACAAAGCTAGTGGAGGTGATGGAATTCCAGTTGAGCTATTTCAAATCCTGAAAGATGATGCTGTGAAAGTGCTGCACTCGATATGCCAGCAAATCTGGAAAACTCAGCAGTGGCCACAGGACTGGAAAAGGTCAGTTTTCATTCTAATCCCAAAGAAAGGCAGTGCCAAAGAATGCTCAAACTACCGCACAATTGCACTCATCTCACACGCTAGTAAAGTAATGCTCAAAATTCTCCAAGCCAGGCTTCAGCAATACGTGAACCATGAACTTCCAGATGTTCAAGCTGCTTTTAGAAAAGGCAGAGGAACCAGAGATCAAATTGCCAACATGTGCTGGATCATCGAAAAAGCAAGAGAGTTCCAGAAAATCATCTATTTCTGCTTTATTGACTATGCCAAAGCCTTTGACTGTGTGGATCACAATAAACTGTGGAAAATTCTCCAAGAGATGGGAATACCAGACCACCTGACCTGCCTCTTGATAAACCTGTATGCAGGTCAGGAAGCAACAGTTAGAACTGTACATGGAACAACAGACTGGTTCCAAATAGGAAAAGGATTACGTCAAGGCTGTATTTTGTCACCCTGCTTATTTAACTTATATGCAGAGTACATCATGAGAAGCGCTGGGCTGGAATAAGCACAAGCTGGAATCAGGATTGCCGGGAGAAATATCAATAACCTCAGATATGCAGATGACACCACCCTTAGGGCAGAAAGTGAAGAGGAACTAAAAAGCCTCTTGATGAAAGTGAGAGAGGAGAGTGAAAAAGTTGGCTTAAAGTTCAACATTCAGAAAACTAAGATCATGGCATCTGGTCCCATCACTTCATGGGAAATAGATGGGAAAACAGTGGAAACAGTGTCAGACTTTATTTTTCTGGGCTCCAAAATCACTGCAGATGGTGATTGCAGCCATGAAATTAAAAGACGCTTACTCTTTGGAAGGAAAGTTATGACCAACCTAGATAGCATGTTTGAAAGCAGAGACATTACTTTGCCAACAAAGGTCCGTCTAGTCAAGGCTCTGGTTTTTCCAGTGGTCATGTATGGATGTGAGAGTTGGACGGTGAAGAAAGCTGAGCGCCGAAGAATTGATGCTTTTGAACTGTGGTGCTGGAGAAGACTCTTGAGCATCCCTTGGACTGCAAGAAGAACCAACCAGTCCATCCTAAAGGAGATCAGTCCTGGGTGTTCACTGGAAAGACTGATGCTGAAGCTGAAACTCCAATACTTCAGCAACCTCATGTGAAGAGTTGACTCATTAGAAAAGACCCTGATGCTGGGAAGGATTCAGGGCAGGAGGAGAAGGGGACGATAGAGGATGAGATGGCTGGATGGCATCACTGACTCGATGGACATGAGTTTGGGTGGACTCCAGGAGTTGGTGATGGACAAGGAGGCCTGGTGTGCTGAGATTCATGGGGCTGCAAAGAGTCGGACACGACTGAGTGACTGAACTGAACTGATACAATATTCTGGACTGTGTGTTTGTGAATGGGGGGAGAGAGCAAGGCTTTTCTAGAGAAACTTTGCTCAGGGAGAAGAACTGCCCACAGAGATCACGTTTACCTCTTGCTCATTATATCTCCTTCCCCAACCAGACATTTAAGAAAGAAAAAAGCTCAGAAAACTCTTCCTCACTAGAGTCTTCTGCACAGGACCATGCATCCCCCCTCAGAGCTTCCTTAAGGGATCTCTTCTCCCAGCCATCACCATCTCTAATTCCTTGTTGCCTGAATTCTGTTTTTCCAGATCTTCGCTCCTCAGATCCTTTTAGCCTTAGTTGTAAGCTGGGTCAGAGTTAAGTAAAAAATTTTTTACACAGTTTTCAAGATTAGTATTTTGGGAGTGAGCCTAATCAGAGGCCATGGATTTCACTTGTGCTACATGATGAGTAGAGCTGAAGTCTAAGATGCTTTTCTGAGAGTGGGTTCCTGGCATTCATACATCCTCTATTTCTGGGACTTAGGCCTGAGGAGGAAGGAAGCTTTAATCAGCTGGAAGCTGTTTGTGGCTAGGGTGTGACCTTCCACATTGTGTGTCATCTGCTGCCATGGCAGTTTGCTGAGCAACTCTCGTGACCCATCATTTATAAAAATCAAGGCCAAGTCATTGCCATCTTAATAGAAAGTTGCTGCCTCTGGAAGACACCCTTGAGTGGTTACAATTTAATGCGGTCCGTGACTTTGGCTGAAGGGGCCAAGCTTTGATGTGGGCTGACAGTACCATGGAAGTGAGGAGACCAGTTGAGAGAGACAGAAGCTCTTCTGCGCTCCTACCCACCTTCTGCATTTTCTACCCAAGCTCGTAATGCGTACAAATGATACTAGACCTATTTCACAAAGTGGTCTTCTGTGAGTGAATAAATCATGGAACCCATTTAAGAAATGCTTCTTCTGTTTGAGTGTAAATTCATCTCCTGGGACTTCCCTGGTCTGGTGGTCAAGTGGTTAAGAATCTGCCTGCCAATGCAGAAGATACGGGTTTGATCCCTGGTCTGGAGCATCCCATGATCCGCAGAGCCACTAAGCTTGAGAATCATGACTCTTGAGCCTGTGCTCCAGAGCCCATGCACTGCAGCTGCTGAAGTGCCTGGATCCAGCGCTTCACAGCCAGAGAAGCTGCCTCAGTGAGGAGCCATGAATGAAGAGGAGCTCCTCTTTCTGCAGCTCAAGAAAGCCTGTGTGTAGCAACAAAGACTCAGTGCAGCCAGATAAATAAATAAATCTTAAAAAAAAGTCATCCCCTGCAGTCACTGCCTGGGCCTAGTTCTTGTAGAACATCTTCATGTTCACCAGCAAATGGAATTCTCTCTTTGTCCACGATTTAATCAGTTGGGCTATTAAATTGTAATCTAAGATTTGAGTTCAGAAAACAAGGTCCCTTGCAAGTTGTTGAATTTCTGTGGTAGGTGGTGATTGGCAATAGCTTGAAGAGTCATCATGTGGCTGGAAAGAAAGAGGCTGGACCCAGCAGGGCTGGTGCATTGCTCTGGATTGCTCTTGAGGTTATCCCTGATTTATGACTGTGCTCCTTAGAGACCAGGAAGTCATTGTGGCCGCCATTGAGGCTTTCATCTTCCGTCTTGATCTGATTTTGATGATTGCTTTTTTGTTTTTTTTTCCTTGTGGGGAAAACACTCCTCATTTTGTATTATCTATGATTTATTTTAAGCATCTTTGATTTAAAAAAAAAAAAAAACAACAAAAACAAGAAAATCCCTGAAGACAGGGCACCAAAATACTCTCAGACTGCATTGTAAATGTAATTTTGGATATAATAGGATCGACTAATCAAGTGAGGCCATGTAGTTATTAGTGGAGTTGTTTTTTTCTCCTCTGAGCATTTGTTTGAAAGTTAATGCCTTTTTCTCCTCCCTAGGTGACCGTCCCAATCTTCCTAAGGAGGACACCCCTCCCAGCAGCCTGGACTCACTTTCCTCTCCGTCTCCCACAACTGCCACTGTCCTTGGGCCCCCTGGACCAGACAGGAACCACCTGCTTACAGATGGGGGCAGCTTTGGGGACTGGGCATCCACTGCGTAAGTAGCTGTTCTGTTCTGTTTGGTGCTGAGGGAAGGAGTGTGGTGATTTTTATTTTGAAGTTTTATGTGCCAGGTCAGTCCTATAGCCTTAGATCTCAGGACCCTTGTTCTCTTAACCTGTGGGGATGCCAAAGAGAAGAGGGTCCATAAACCAAAGGGAATAGGGTCTGTGTGTTCCCAGTATGGAAGGGGTGGATAGATGTTATTTCAAATCTGTTTTAAGTTCAATTTGTGGAAGTTTGGGGTTGCACAAAGGAAGTTTGTTCTTGTCCTGCTCGGGAGGTTTTCTCATTAGCTACCACAAACTTTTAGAAAGGCGAAAATGCTTGCCTTGTGATCAGTAGACTTTTACGTTTTCTATAGGATGATATCTTAATGATAGGAATTTTTATGAGCTTCATGCTAATGTCTTCCTCTGTTTACTCTGTGTGATCATGTATAATTGACAATTGATGGATGAAATATCTGATTTTGTCTTCTCAGTTTGGTTTAGTGCCAGGCATATGCAGATGCTCATGTGTATTAGGGCAAATAATTCCAATACAAACAAAATACCATGCATGGACCTGATTTTGAGGGTGTGTCTTTCTCTGCTTCCTGAAGTTGTGGAGTAAATGCAGATCAGTGATGGTGTGAAACATCAGATTTCAAACAAATGATCAGAGAAGGGAAAATAAAACAACTCCACTAATAATTACATGACATTACTTGATTACTCAATCAAATGACATCCAAAAAAACATCTGTAATTCAACCTGAGACTATTTGGGTGTCCTGCCTTTAAAGTTAAAAAAAATTAAAAAAAATTCAAAGTTGCTTAAAATAAGTCATAATGATGTCATTTGACCCTAGCTGAGCATTCCTGGGACTTTAAATGGAATTGAAAACTGTTCCTCACAGTACTTGGCTTTTTATAGTTACTGCTGGATTCACATGAAATCATTATGAACTTATGAAGTATTAAAAGAGGCAGGGACAAATCTGGTATGTTATCCTAAAATTTGGGGGTGACCTGAAGACTTTGAAAATCTAACAGAAAATCCAAGTGGAACTCAAAATATGGGTACACGTTCTCCAGATGAGTTTTTTCCCCTCAAGATTGTCACATATATACATTTAAATGCTGAAGACTGTATTGTGGATTTCAATTACATGTTACTCAAATGGGCCTAACATCTTTACTATTCTCTTTTAAAAGTAAGAATAATTTTTCACTTTCGTGCTACAAGCAGGAGTGACAGTGGCTACATAGGAACCAGAATCTGTAGTGCAGGGCACTCTAGCAGTGGAACTTGCGGTGTATTAGTGTGTGTGTGTTTTAAAGCACAGAGCAAGCCTCCAGTCTTGTCAGTGACTGTCTGTCACAGTCAGTGGACAGCAGTTTAGGCAATTCTTCTTCCGTAGTGGTTCTGTGGAGAAGTGGCATCTGAGCCACGAGGCAGCCAGTGCTCCATTCATAGCACGTCCACTGCTGAAACATGAAAAGCTTGATAGTTTTGCTTGTAAATCAAATGCGGAGTGAATCCCCCAGCTTCTTATTCGTACAGATTTAAAAAAATAAATAAATAAAACTTTCGTCTTGATTTATTTGCTTTATGTCTCAGGCCAGGCCATGCTCAGCATGTGGGATCTTAGTTCCCCAACCTTTGCTCCGAACGTAGGGAGCACAGAGTCTTAACCGCCGGACCACCAGGGAAGTCCCCATACACATCTTAAAATGTCACAGACAGTACTCCAACCTTGAGAGGCCCAAAAAGAACAAGGCAAAAGAAGTAGTTGAATCCAGTCTGGAAAGGAGATTTTTGTTGTAATGGACACTTCCTGCTATTTGAAGAACTTGATCTTTTTCCCTGGGCGCTGGACAAAATTCATCTCTCTCTTATGTATGTAGAATGTTTCCTGTGTATCTTTTAAAGGATTTACTTGTAAGGATATTTCAGTCTAGGTTTCTCATTAAGTTGAGGAGTGCTTCTCATACTTGAGCCCAGCGAGGATCCTCTGCAGGACTTGTGAAGCCCACAGTGCTGGACCCCACCCAAGAGTGATGCTCAGGGTTAGAGGGGAGCCGGAAAAATGTGTATTTCTAATGTATTTCCCGATGATGCTGGCAAACCCTGATATAATCTCCTGCCCGCCCCTTCCCCCACGGTTCTAGGCACGTGCTGATGTACATCTCTGAGGATTATAGTTAAGAAAAGTGACAGTGCCTAGTGCTTCCTTTTTCTTTTCTTTTCTTTTCTCTTCCTAGGATTGTGTGTTTGCTCTCTTCAAGAACCCTTGGGTGCTCACTGCAAATGTTGATTCTCTCTGCCTGAAATGTCCCCCTTCCTTTTTGCTCAAGACAGTCCTGACCTGTCTTCAGGGTATAATTTAGTTTTCACTTTTAGGAAGGCTTCTCAAGTATTCGAGTCTACTGGAGGATTCAGAATCATACCTTTCTTTGTCTGTGCCCGATACTTGATGTTAGGAAATGATTCCCTAGTTAATGTTGCTGTTCAGTCGCTAAGTCATGTCCGACACTTTGTGACACCGTGGACGTCATGCACACCAGGCTCCTCTGCCCTCCACTGTCTCCCAGAGTTTGCTCAGATTCATGTCCATTTCTCCTTTTGCCTTCAGTCTTTCCCAGCATCAGGGTCTTTTCCAATGAGTCAGTTTTTTGAATCACGTGACCAAGTATTAGAGCTTCAGCTTCAGCAACAGTCCTTCCGAAGAATATTCAGGGTTTATTTCCTTAAGGATTGACTGATTTGATCTCCTTGCAGTTCAAGGGACTCTCAAGGGTCTTCTCCAGCACCACAATTCAAAGGCATCAGTTCTTTAGTGCTCTGCCTCCTTTATGGTCCATCTCTCACACCCATACATGACTACTGGAAAAGCCATAGCTTTGATGATGTAGATCTTTGTTGGCAACGTGATGTCTCTACTTTTAAATACGCTGTCTATGTCTGTCATAGCCTTCCTTCCAAGGAGCAGGTGTCTTTTTATTTCATGGCTGCAGTCACCATCAGCAGTGATTTTGGAGCCCAACAAAATACAGTCTGTTACTGGTTCCACTTTTTCCCCACCTATTTACCATGAAGTGATGGGACCGCATGCCATGACCTTAGTTTTTTTGAATGTTGAGTTTTAAGCCAGCTTTTTCACTTTCCTTTTCCACCCTATCAAGAGGCTCCTAAGTTCCTCTTCACTTTCTGCCATTAGAGTGGTTTCTGCCATTTTGCATTATATACTCTGTATAGAAGTTAAATAAGCAGGGTGACAATGTACAGCCTTGTCATACTCCTTTTCCAGTTTTGAACCAGTCAGTTTTTACATGTCCAGTTCTAACTGTTGCTTCCTGACCTACATACGGGTTTCTCAGGAGGCAGGTAAGGTGGTCTGGTAGTCCTACCACTTTAAGAATTTTCCACAGTTTGTTTTGATCCACACAGTCAAAGGGTTTTGCATAGTCAGTGAAGCAGAAGTAGATATTTTTCTGAAATTCCCTTGCTTTATCTATGATCTGGTGGATATTGGCAGTTTAATCTCTGGTTCCTCTGCCTTTTCTAGATCCAGCTTGTATATCTGTAAGTTCTTGGTACATGTACTGTTGAAGCCTAGCTTGAAGGATTTTGAGCATTACCTTGCTAGCAAGTGAAATGAGAGCAATTGTGTGGAAGTTTGAACAGTCTTTGGCATTGCCCTTCTTTGGCATTGGAATGAAAACTGACCATTTCCAGTCTTAGGACCACTGCTGAGTTTTCCAAATTTGCTGGCATATTGAGTGCAGCACATTAACAGCATTGTCTTTTAGGACTTGAAATAGTTCAGCTGGAATTCCATCACCTCCACTAGCTTTATTCATAGTCATGCTTCCTGAGGCCCACTTGACTCCACACTCCAGGATGTCCAGCTTTAGGTGAGTGCCCACATCATCGTGGTTATCTGGGTCATTAGAGCTCTATTGTACAGTTCTTCAGTGTATTCTTGTCCCCTCTTCTTAATGTCTTCTGCTTCTGTTGGATCCTTACCATTTCTGTCCTTCATCATGCCCATCCTTGCATGAAGTGTTCCCTTGATATTTCTCCAGTTAACCCTTAACTTTCCTCATTGTCTGATAGTAGTATATGTGTGTGTCTGCATCAGTATCTCCGTCTGCCTGCCTGCTTATCTATCTCACTCAGTTCCAGCTGCTGTAACAAAACTACTTTGATTGAGTGGCTTTATGAACAGCAGGAGCTTAATTCCCACGGTTTTGGAGGCTGGAAGTCCAAGTTCAGGGTATCAGCCTGGCTGGGTCCCAGTAGGAGATTGCTTCCTACTGAGCAGACTGCTCACTTATCTTGTATACTCATGTGATGGAGAGCAGAGAACAGAAACGGATTCTCATGGATCTTAGAGGGACACTGATCCCTTTCATGAGGATTCTACTCTCATCTCATCCTAATTTCCTCCTAAAGGCCCCAACTCCTAATGCCATCTCATTTTAGGGAGTAGGGGTTCAACATGTAAATTTTGGGGGCACAAAAACGTTAGGTTCATAATACTATGCAATATTTCCCTCACTCCAAGGTCAACCATAAAATTCTTGATAGTAGAAATTGGGTCTTAGGACTTTTTAGTGATATTGTGTGTGTGTGTGTGTGTGTGTGCTTGGTTGTGTCTGACTCTTGACAATCCGTTGGACTGCCCACCAGGCTCTTCCATAAATGTGATTTTTCAGGCAAGAATACTGGAGTGGGTAGCCATGCCCTCCTCCAGGGGATCTTCCTGGCCCAGGGATCAAACCCAGGTCTCCTGCATTGCAGGCAGATTCTTTACTGTCTGAGCCACCAGGGAAGCCCAAGTGATATTGAGATAGTTATTAATAGATATTTTATTTTCCATTTTAATTATTTCATATTTATAAACATGCTTTCCTTGTGTAAATCTCATTTCTTTCTATATATCTTTGAATGTCTCTCAGGCAACTATGTTTGATTTGGTTTCCATCTGCTTTAAGCTTCCTTATAAAGATTTAAAACTCTTCCTCTGGGAATTCAACAGAATTCATCTCAGCATTTTCTCTTTGTGTAGCATTTTTCTTCATTTTCTTAGCACTTATAAATTTAGTTTTCGTATGTATGAGCTTTCCTTTTTGTTTCTTTAAAAAATTACATATATATATACTAGCTGTACAGTATTGGTTATAGTAGCATCTGAGTAAATTTGATGATTAAGATCCCTTTTAATAAAATCAAAGCTGTTGTAGGGCCATTAAAACTCTACTCGGAGCCTGAAAGAAGAGGCCCAGCCTGGTCTGCCAGGTTTTAATCTAGAGTGGTGACTCTGTGTTTCAAAAGTTACACTCGCCTTATCTGAGGTCTTGTAAAATGAAGCCCAAATGTATGTGGATCACATGGGACCTCAGTGGCTCTATTGTAG
This sequence comes from Giraffa tippelskirchi, assembly GCF_054371585.1. Classification (NCBI taxonomy): domain Eukaryota; kingdom Metazoa; phylum Chordata; class Mammalia; order Artiodactyla; family Giraffidae; genus Giraffa; species Giraffa tippelskirchi. The sequence continues at coordinate 57,720,435 of NC_137285.1, forward strand.
AGAAATGCCGCGACCCTCGCCACCAGAAGGCAGCTTTACATAGGAAAACCTACAGTAGCTGATATTCTGGTATACGCAGTGTGTAAATACAGCTGTAGCCTCTGTCAGGTAGAAAACAACCCAGCAGAATTGGATTTCTTGGGTTTCTGCTGATGGGTATGAATGGTGGATAGTATTCATCACAGCCCATCAACCTGGAGCTATTACTTACCTATGCACTCAGTAAGGTGATGGGCAACCTCATTGCCAGTGAAGAATTGCACACTCAGTCTCCTTGGAGACATTACATCAGAGGCCAAGGTATTTCAAATGTTCCGAAGTCATTTTTTCCCCAATGAAATAGTTTTCTCTTCAGTTTTAAATGGTGGAGCAGGTCTTTGACAAGTAATTTTTTTTTAGGTTCCCTGCCACAATTGAGAGTCTCTTGTTAGAAATGCCAGGCATTGCTATCTGCTTCCTTTACAGATTTCCAATGAAAAGGAGCACCTCCTGCCAGGACTTGCCCACATTCAAAATGGCAGCATCCATTGGTACCCACATTGGATGATGTGGGGAATTAGTTGTGTACACAGTTACCATGGTATTTATTGCAGGGAATGTCCTCGGGGGACCTCAGTTCTCTTTGGCCAGTGAGTTCTGGGTCTGAGAGTTGGCTCAGGTCTGGATGCTGAATAAGGGATGGTATTTCTTCTAGGCAGCTTTCTATTAGGCAACTAATCTCAGCCCTCAACACAGTCATTCTTGATCTATTAATTACCATACTAAGCAGCACTCTTTGTTGGCTGTCCATCTGCCTTACCTCTAGAAACACCGTGATCTATAAGACATTTCTAGAAGCCCCCTCACAGTCAGAATTTCCTGCTTCCATTCTGACATTGTTAGGGAGTTTAAAAATTTAGCTCTTGCTTCTGCCTTCCTGTCACCTGTCCCCCCAGCTTTCTGGAATCCTATTATCCTTGTTACTGCTGTAGTATTATCTCCTAGATCAGCCCCCACTACAAAGCACAAACATAGTGAGGTTAATTCTCTGCCCAGTTGCTCATTTATTACTGCCTCATATACACTTTCCTTTAGGGAATAGTTACCTGGGTTTTCTTTTCTTCCAGTTTTGTTTTATACCAACATGCCCAGTTCTCCAGGCTTTTTCATGTCTTTCTGTACAGTCACTGTGGTGGTTCTGGCACCAAGGCTTCATTTAATGTGCACCATAACCTCTGTTAGAATGACTTTATTGATATATAATTCACCCATTGAAAAGAATTGATTGTGGCATCGTCACAGAGAGGGGTGACCATAGCCCCAATCAGTTTTGAAAGATTTTCATCACCGAAAGGCAAAGCTGAAGCTCCACTAGTTTGGCTACGTGCTGTGGAGCGTCGACTCATTGGAAAAGACTGATGCTGGGAAAGACTAGGGGCAGGAGGAGAAGGGGGTGACAGAGGATGAGATGGCTGGACGGCATCACTGACTCAATGGACATGAGTTTGAGCAAACTCTGGGAGATGGTGGAGGACAGGGAGGTCTGGTGGGCTGCAGTCCATGGGGTCGCAAAGAGTCAGACACGACCGAACAACAGAACAACAGCAGCCAAGGCATATAGAACATTGTTCTCCCCTGTACCTGTTTATTCCTGTGGGGTCAGCCTCTGTTTCTCGTCAACATTCCCCTCATCTGTAGACAAACAGTAATCTACTTTCTGTCTAAATGGATTTGCTTATGAATCCTGTAAATAAAATCACACAATCAAAAAAAAAAAAAAAAATGATGGCTGCATCGTAGCTCTTCATAACTGGGGATGTTGATACCCCGAGGTGTAAGTCAGTCTGTGTTCTGGCAGGCCGGGAGGGCAATAGATCCTTCTCTTCCTTCCCCCCACTGTGAGGCTTGTCTTGGTTTGGTTTATCCTGAGTGTAAAAGTGTTCCTAGCACATCTATCCTCGGAGCTGCCTTGAACTGCATTAAAGATTCATGCCTCCCCAGACTTGGTGCTTGTTAGTTAAAGTCGTCATGTGGTAGACTCCCGTGCCCACTGTAGACTCCGTGTGTGCTTACTGGGGACCATCTTTATTCTTGTCAGTGAAATAACTTGCTGCTTTTAATGTGGGCCGACAAATAGAAGTTTCCCATAGACAGTTACTTGGCATTTGAAATTCCTTGACTTTTGGTTACTTGATTGCTTTTCAGGGAGTTGATGAACTTTGCTGGGAGATAGCAAAGTACCCCTTCAATTGTATTTGTGTCTACCACAACAGTGATTTGTCTCAATCAGAAAAATAATCCTCTTAAACAGTTTTTAACCGGATTTGGTGAAATTGGGTGCACACTTAGAAGTGATAAGGTAGCTGTCATAGCAGACTTTGTCTTCACTTCTTCCCTTCCTCCCTCTCTTTCCCTTTCTCCCTCCTTCACCCCTTCAGGGAGGGCTTCAACCCCATTGCTCTTGATTTTACTGCTCTCAACCCTGCCGGAGGCAGTCAGTTCACCCTAGAAGTTGATGTCTTACTAAATTTTTCTCTCTATTATGATGATTGTTTTGAAAGAAAATAGGGAATTTATGTTTTTTTTAATGTAGACCATTTTTAAAATATTTATGAAATTTGTTACAGTATTGCTTCTGTTTTATGTTTTGGTTTTTTGGTCTTGAGGCATGTAGCATGTTCTCTCCCCGACTGGGGCTGGATCCCATACCCCTGGAAGGCGAAGTCCCGGCCACTGGGCCACCACGGAAGTCCTGGGAGTTTATCTTTTAAATGTTCTCCCTCCCTCTCTCTCTATCTTTCTTTGTTTTTGCATATCTACATTTTGTTAAACTTGACTAAGATGAACACAGATGGCTTTTGTCACGAGGGGAGAAAACCGATGTGGATTTAAAAAGAGATCAAGAGAGGGTAGTCTTTAACTCCCCAAAATGAATTGCCATCATAGGAATTTCCAGAATCTTCGTTGGCTAATCAGGTGATCATATCCTTATAATGGGGGCACCTTGTCTTCTCTGCTTACCTGTAGGTGAGCCCCATCGGCCGTGATCTCTAGTAGAGCTCGTGCTGGGAGGAGTAGTGCATGTGGGAGGACCTACCGCCCGGTGCCATGGGAAGTGGATTGGAAGCCAGTGTCCCGTACCTAAGTGAGCAGCAAAGTCCCTGGTGGGTTCAGAAAGATCGAGGTGTCAGATAGCCCGTAAGGAAACACAGGGCAGTGAGCAAGAGGAGTGAGCTGCCTTGCTGTGAGCCCCAACAGTCTTGTGACGTCTGCTCAGAGGTTGAATCTGGACCTGTGTGGGCTGGGGACTTAGAGGGGGAGGAAGCTTATGCTTCAGCAGGGACTGGTGGTGAGAGGCTGCAGGGAAGGTTTGATGCAATAAATCACCTCTTGCATTTCTCAGAATCAAAGACTGTAGAGCATTGACTCTCAAGGGCCACAGACTTTGTTATAGATTCTTTATAAATATTTCATGTTGAGCCTCACATCAAGCCTGGTAAGGCAGAGATATATTCTTTTTAAATATATATGTATTTATGTATTGGGTTTCTCTGGGTCTTTATTGAGGCAGGTGGATCAAGTTCCCTGACTAGGGATTGAACCCTGGCCCCTGCGTTGGGAGCAAGGAGTCTTAGCCACTGGACCACCAGGGAAGTCCCGATGTATTCATTTTTAAACATAGGGAAATGGAGGCACAAAGGTGGTCGGAAACTTGCCCCAAGGCACATGACTAGCAAGGGGAAGACCCTATTTCTGGCCTTAATCTGCCTGTCCCTGGGATCTGTGGTTCCCTTGGACTGGTTTTACTGTCAGTATGGAGATGGTCTGCAGATGGGGACACCGTCGAATTGAAGCTTTCCCCTGATTCGGAGACCCGGTGAACTAACGAAGGGTGGCTGTCAGCTGGCCGCTGCCCTTGTTTTGAAGAGGGAGCACTGGCCCAGTGTTAGGTCATGTGGCTGTGGTTTATAATCATCTATGGGGAATCAACACTTGAATCTGAACTTCGGCACGTTCACCATCCAACACCTTTGGCTGAAATCTGGGAGGGGAGAGGGCGTTTTCCCCCACCACACCCACAGCAGAGGTGGGAGACTTGAAAATTTGATATTTTTCAACAGAGCAGCATCCATAATCTTTTTATGAGTAATACGGTATCTGGTAAAGCTCTTGAAGTTAGTCTCAGGGCCCACATTCTTGGCCTTCAACCATCAGTCTCTGCATGTTCATTGGTGGAGAGGGTGGGGTAGTATAATAACTTTGTCCTGTATATTTTCTTGGATCTTTTCTCTAACTTGGTACAGAAAGTATGCTGCCCTGACCTCCTAGGTTCCTCGCAGCCTTCCATACATGTCCCTTGTGTGTTGCTAGGTGTTTTTGGTATTTGTATTGTGTACTTGGCAATTGCGTGTGGCCTGATTCACTTCTTCCTTTCCAGTGCTGTGACTACAGGTTCTGAAGTTCAGAAGTTTTATTTTCAATGCAGATCGTTGGTCATTCTTGTAACTTTAAAGCCTCATAACAAAAAGTTGACTTTCCAAAATAAAGACACTTGTCTGAATGTTTATAGTAACTTCTCTACTGCTTAAGACTCAAAAAAAATTGTCTTCTCGTGAGTCTTATTTTGTTTTTATTTTATCAGTTTTTGTTGTAACTGGTCATTGGCTGTTCATGGATTGGTTGGCTGTATCTCAGTGTTGAAATGCAGGCAGGGCCTTGTGAGCTTTCTGTGAGTTGGAAGACTCTGGTGTAGACTGGTGAACCACTGACTTTTATCATTTATTTAACTTATCGAAGAATTTTTTTTTTCCTTTTTGCAAGAATTTTTTTAATTGGAGTATAATCGCTCTACACCATTGTGTTGCTTTCTGAAATACAACAGCATGAATGAGCTGATACACAGCTGATGGGCTCCGGTCCATAGCGTCACAAAGAGCTGGACACAACTGAAGTGACTGAGCCCGCATACATATATCCTCTCCTTCTTGAATGTCCCTCCCACGCCCATCCCCCATTCCATCTCTCTAGGTCATTACAGAGCACTGAGCTGAGCTCCCAAAAGCACTGATTTTAGAGTCAAACAAGCCTACCTTTGCATTCTTTTCCTGCCATTTAAAACCTTGGAGGCCTTATATAAATTACTCGAGCAAACTAAGGCTTAGCGAGATTATCTGCAAAGGGGGAGTAAGAGCACCTGCCCCTCTGAATTGTTGTGAGGTTTCTAGGTGCCACGTGAAATAAGACCCCACTGCTCCCCTGGGAGCCCTGCTTGCATTTTCCTTTCCTCTGAGAACCTAACTTGATAGTCTTAGTTGAACTTGACCCGACTTCCTGGTTTATCAGTTATATAATCTCCCCACCAAATGGCTTAGGAAAAATGGCCTCTCTAGTCCTTCAGGAGCCTTTGGCGTTGACTTGAAGTTGTGTTGTTTCCAGCAGTTACAGTAGTTATTCCAGGAGGACCCGGGGCTCCCTTCCTAACCTCGCTGTACAGGAACCTCCTCTGGAGAAACTTCTGAGAAATGGCCCTTGGGTATTGCGTGACCAGGGCATGGGGTTCCCATGGGACCCAGTGAGCTCCCTAAACTGTTCTGAGCAGTTTCGGAAGCTTATCTATCATGACAGGTAACCTGTAAAACAGCTTGGGGAGTAAGCAGAGGATCTTCATAGCAGAGAAGTGGTATACCCCTTTCAAGCTGTGCTTGGGAGGCCCCCTGTTCTATATGCTCCACTCTCACGTTGGGTGGTGGCTGTCTTCCACATACGAATTGACCTTGTAGAGACATTCCTGTCAGTTGCCCTGCAGGACCACAACTCCCAGACCCCTCCAGCCCTGTAATTCTCTGAAATGCAGCTGCAGCTCCTTTTCCGTTGAGCTAGCAAGCCTTGTCCCTGATTCCACAGATCTGGAAGGAATAGAAATGCGATTCAAGGAACACTTTGAGTGACAGATTGGTTAGAGTTAATCACTCTCATATAGTTCTTTTATAGTGAAACCCAAGTAAATGATCCTTCTGGGAGTGAACTTTGTAAGATGCTGGCTGACTCAGTGGCGGTGTCCTTTCTCGTCAAGGGAGGAAAGCCACGAGCAGCCTTAGCATCCTGCAGGGTGGGGACTGAGTGTTCAGAGTGGTCGTGTCCAGCCTCAAAGGGTTCTGTCATACCTGCGTTTGAGAGCTTTCCCTCCATTCCCTTCCTTCTCTCACTGTTCACCTCTCTCCTGTAGAAGACTTTTTTTTCTCAACGGGGAGCAAGTTCTGGCTTTTAAGTGCTGGCTTGATCTATGGGCTGTCTCCTTCCTGCATGGCAGGTGATCTTGAGCAATTTGTCAAGAGAGCTTCTGCTGCAGGAGAGCCCTGGGTATTTGCACATCGGCTTCTAACACACAGGAGCCCCATGCCGCAAAGCCTAGGAAGATGGAGGAAGGGGAATGGGCTTCTCGAGCCCTGGGGAGTTTTCCATCAGTGTCTTCATGTGTTCCAACTCTCCACTACAAAATAGATTCACATCTAGTCCATCTCATTCAGGAGTCTGCAAACTACATCCCACTGGTGCCTGTTTTTAATAGATAAATAAAGTTTTATTGGAACACAGCCACCCAGACGCTGACATTCTGTCTGTGACTGCTTTTGTGCGGCTGTGATAACAACTGGGTTAAGAGGGTGCAAGACCTACAGCCTGCAAATCCCAAAGCATTTACTGTCTGGCCCTTTGCAGAAAAAGTTTGCCAACCTCAATCTATCATATAAACAAAACCAATCTTTTTGGAAAAGCCCACATTCCTTAAAAACCAGTTTCAACAATTGTGGTTAATCACTATGTTTCAGATGGGTTCGTCTAAGTGATTTTTAAATAGAACCCTTATGAATTTTTTCTTATTATTCAGTTAACCAAAAGGTTTCCTGCAAGTGTGTGATCATAATTTCAAAAGGCTTATAGTGTTTAAATGATTAAAAAAAAATACTTGGGGTTATTCTTTTTAAGACTTATTGTTAAAAATAAACATTTTATTTTGAAATAGTTTTATAGAAAATATACAAAGATAGTATAGAGAGTTCCTGAGACCCTTCATTCAGCTTCTCCTACTGTTAACATCTTAAAACCACTTTGGTTAAAACTAAGAAATCGGTGGGAATTATCACTCTTGGACATTTTTACTTTTAGCCAAACTTACTTTGGTTAAAATTAAGAAATTCACATTAGTACAACACATACAGAATGTATTTGTATTTCACTATTTTTTTTTTAATTTTTTTTTTACTCATGTCCTTTTGTTCTAGGATCCAGCCCTAGATCATGTGTAGTCATATTGCATTTAGCAACTTTTCTTCCCCAATGATGACATTCCCTTAATGTTTAGAGTTTTCTTTCTTTAACATAGCTCGTTTCTTTAGGTAGAGAAGATGATTCATTAGTGAAGCAACAAGTCTGAGAAGCAGAGGCGAGAACACCTAATGGTCATAAGAAGTGATCTTGGTGATCCCTGATCTCCAGTCACTCCCGGATGCTTTCTGCCTGTCATTTTATGTATACCTTACTGCCAGCCAGCCTCTTAACAATCACTCTCACTTTAGCCCAGGAAATGGAGACAAGGAGATGGTTAGCCGCCTGTTTCAGTTGTGGCTGACCCTCAGCCAGGGCTGATCACGCCAGCTGTCTCCCAGCCTCCAAGAGAGTGAGAGGTCCTCCTCTGTTCCCCACCCAGCCTCATTTTTTTATTTGCTTTTTTTAACAAAAAGAGGAAGAAGCTTAGGGAGATTACGAAATTGCAGATGGGCACCCAGCCAGAGCTGTCTTGGAACCCAGGTGTCTCTGCAGAGTAGCAGCGTGTCATGGTGTGAATAAAATCCTTCAGTTGCCCTGCCTGTGAGCATTTGAGTCTGTGATCTTGTCCCCTGGGTACCTCTGCCTCCCCGCTCTCTCCATTCAGCTCCTCACGTTTCATTCCAGCCACTCGCTGGTAGGGACCTGCGACTCTGAGGTCTTGCAGTCTTGTCAGAATGCAGCTTTGACCCAACATGACCTCGAGTAGGTCACCTTCGCCTTTCTGCTGTTGGCTCGTCACGTGTCATGTCGGAATGCGTGCAGTAACGTGTGCGCGTGGTGTCTGGCAGAGTGCTGACTGCCAGGGTGTAGGGAGGGGGTGAGGATCCTGAGGAGCAAGGCATCACTCGGGGCAGAAAGTCTCTCCCGGTGGCCATGTGACAGCCGCCTGCCCCTCTGTTCTCCCGTGGGACCCTGGGCACCTCTCCGCGTGGCCCTCATCGCGCTGCGTCCTGATCATCAGTGTGTCCTCCTCTCACCTGACTGGGTGCTCACAGGAAACAGATGTCGTAGTTCCCCGGGTGTCCCCAGGGCAGGCATGGGGCCTGACTGCTAGTTCTGAGATCCTGAGTGATGAGTGAGCAGGGTCCAGTTTGAGCCCTCCTAGTGATCAGTGCTGACCTCCTGGCCCACCACTGTGGTTTCTGGTGACTTGTCACAGGCGTTTGCCTCTCCCTACTGCCGTGCCCTCACTTGGAGCCAGCAGGATGCTGGCTGGGGAGTTCACCTTCTCTGGCACTTCAGGAAGATCAGTGGCATTTATTTGAACAGAGATTTCCCATAACATACAGATCGACAATATTTCCTTCTGTCTTTATTAACATTTTCAAACACTTTTGCCCAGGACGGCTGTTCTAGACTCATGCTGTACGCTTCCCGGACTGAAATGAAAGATCATTTCAACAACGTCTTAGCTTCTGCTCAGAGACCTTACAAATGAGGTTTTAAAATCTTTCCTTCCCATACAAACTTCTGATTTGATGCCGAAGTGATAAAGGCCATCTTCAGACATCTTGGTGCTTGGGGGATCTAACCACTTTAGAAAAGCAGTCATTTCTTTCCTTGATACGTATTCTCCGTTGAATGTTACCTTAGGCCCTGTGCTCCCAGAGCTTGGAACCGGGTTACTTGTACTACCAGCACTGCCCAAGGCCTGACATGCCTCAGCTATGCAGGAAATATTTGTTAGAGATAGACAGGCTCTGGTGACTGGTGCAGCTGTTGTTGAATTTCAGCAGTTAAAAGCCTAAGTCCCCTTCCCTATTTCTGAAATGTTTGTGCTCTTTTGCTGCCAAAAAGTTTCTTAATATGCACAGTGCGTGGAGTCTGGTATTGGAGATTGGGTCGCCGTTTGAATCCCAAGCAGCATCTACTGCTGATTTGTTACGTTTTCAGAAAAATAAGCTCTGCAAAGCATACACATATACAGCTACAGTCATAATTTTGTGTTCAGGGTTTATTCCTCTGCATGGTGAAGAGCTACAGGGTCTTTCTCTGGAGTACAGACCTGTTTTGCCAAAGCAAAGATGTTGATTTTTGTTACTGGATAGAGTTTTCTTATCACTTCCACAAATGCGTGTTCCATTCCCTACCCCTTTCCCCTCCCCAAAGCAGGAGACATCCCTGTCGCCTTTCAGTATCAGAAAGTTTTCCAGCATGAGTTTCTAAGTTAGCAGGAGGAAACCTCTGTGTTTTTTGGTGAAACCCTCGTTTCCATTTCTTCCTTTTCTCTGAGAAGGAAACGTTCCTCCTCAAAGGGAGGTTGGCTCTTCTGCCCTGAGAACGGAGAGGGGTCACCATGGTTTCAGTTTTGTGTGAGAAGTTGGGAAGAGAGCAGAGACGCGCATTCATCTTTCTCTGTAATTTATTTCTCTCTTGGTAAATGTGGTTTCTGAGCTTTTCAGGAAGAGTTGACTTCTGCCTCCCATTTTTGCAGACCACAACTTGGCTTTCAGGAAACAGGGCACTTGAGGTACTCTTTTATAATTGGTCAGTGGCTTCTTACTCAATAAAATCAGTGGTTTATGATCACTTCAGTCTTGTTCATCAAAAATCCATAGTTAAAGCGGTAGCAGGAAGAAGGAATTAAATACGTTTTTTTTTTTTTAAAGCGCTGAAACTTGGGGAAGTGAAAGGAGAGAACATTCAAAATATTCTATTCTAGCATATTTATTATGTTTTATTATGTTAGTATTAACTATCAGTTTTGATCTTTTACCTGAGGACATTTTTAGCCAGAGTTCTCCTGTGAACCACAGAATACCAGAAATGGCCTGAGTATTTTCTCAGTGCTCTCAAGGATGCTGGCATGAAGAACTCTGACATCGGAAATTTGTCTCTGCTTCACAAGCTCCCACACTGGCCTGCCATGATTCCGAGAATGCTGGCAGAGGACATGGGATTCCTGGTCAGAGTTAAAAGACTGTACTCAACACAGATATAGCAGTCCTCAGAAGATTCCTTTGAGTCCCAGTTCTCACAGGATGATGCCCTGTGGGCCAGATGACACCTGCCTGTGGAGTGCTACAAGCGAGAATCCAGAGCTCTGGAAAACCAGATCTTTTATGATGGTGATAAAGCCTGTTCTTCACTCCAGGAGAAGACACAAACTTTATCTTCCAAGGCTCTATGCTCCATAAACACTTTTGAAAAGATAACCCAGCCTCTGCTCACTGGAAGTGCATAAATACCAGAGATTCATGTACAGTTGTCTCCCAGCATGTACATAGCTAGAGCACTTCCAGATCTGCAGGAGAGACGTTCATTCATTATGTACATGGTGCCTTAGGGCTTCCTTCTCTCCTAGAGTGCAGGCTGAGGAAAACCGCCAGACCTTTGCTATGGGTGCCCTTTCCCAAGTACTTGAAGTCAAAGTGAAAGTGTTAGTCACTTCAGTCGTGTCCAACTCTTTGCCACCCCACGGACTGTAGCCCGCCAGGCTCCTCTGTCAGTAGAATTCTCCAGGCAAGAGTACTAGAGTGGGTAGCCATTCTCTTCTCCATGGGATCTTCCCAACCCAGGGATTAAACCTGGTTCTCCTGCATTGCAGGCAGATTCATTACTGTCTGAGCTACCAGGACAGACACCACCCTGTCCCAAGTGCCTAGGGTTCCTCTAAAATGTTTAAGTCAAAGAAGAGAAAGAGAATATCAGACATTCTATCTTAACAACACATTATCGACCGGAGACATATTAATGCCATGGGCATTTGTTGCTGCAAAAATTCCCCAGTCCATAATGTATTAAAAGTAATACTCCACTGCTTTTTGAGAAAATGTAAGTATTATATTTAAAGATTTAAATACTTAAAAACATTTTTTGATCCTTATTGCCAAAACAAAACCAAACCCAAATTCTGAAAAGTAGAGGATGGTTTATATAAAAGAGCTCACGTTTACTATTTCTTGTCTTCAAAAAAAAAAAAAAAGTTATGGGAACATTGCTTTGGAGACACCTGTGAAGCATCTTCAGTCTCTGCTGGCTGAGGTGAGAAGTCAGGTCTTCAGTCTTGAGTATATTTATGTAACTGCTTCTTGCCTCGTCCCGGCTCCTTCCCAGCAGAAAAGCCAGTGGAAAGTTTCTTGTATCCTTGAGACCACTCGCTCTGTCTCCTGGACTTGGTTTTGCTGGGCCAGTCTCACAGGACTTCATTTCTCCATATGATGATGCCGCCTCCCTACAGAGGAGGCTGTTCCCAGACTTGTGTCTTATGACCTCTTACAAATACTCCGGCCTGCAAAGATCGTGCCCACAGAGAAGTCCTCAGCTGAGGCTTCTGAGACATTGTGGAGAAACCCAGGGACTCAAATAAAGAAGGACTTCCTAGGTGGCGCTAGTCATAAAGAATCCACCTGCCAATGCAGGAGACACTAGAGATGGGGTTCGATCCCTGGGTTGGGAAGATCCCCTGGAGGAGGAAATGGCAACCCACGGGGTCGCAGAGAGTCAGACACGACTTAGCTACTGAACATACAGCACACAAATAAAGAAATGTAGGTCTCAGTGGGAAGTCTGGAAGGCTCTCTTTATGAACCGTTGAGTGCAGGGTTGCCAACACATCTCTGTGTTGAAAGACAGTAGAAAAATCACAGAGAACAAACCAAGAAGCAAAAAAGGCTCGTGTTGAGAGCTTGACTCTGGACAAGGTGGAGAAGCCAAGCTAGGGATGTGCCCTTGCCTTCTGTGTCTGCTATCCTAACAATTCTTTCACTTTCTAGAAGGCATATTTTCCCTTTACAAAAAAACAAAACAGTTTTCTTAAAAAAAAAAAAAAAGGTATGAGGATGGAATAGATAATAGCTATAAAATTTATGAGTTTCACTTTGAAAGAGCCTTATAAATATACACATCGTTACTCTGTCTTCATCTCCTGACTGTCCTCCCTCTCAGCGGATGGATGGCCATCATTTTATCGCCTGACTATTTATGACCAGGAAGAGTTGATGGGGGTGGGGTAGTACCCTTCATTCTCCACCACCACCAGCCCTGAGCACCTTGAGTAATTGCTGGGAGATAAAATGACAATTGTTTGGCTAAGTGTAGTCTTAAATTCTCTGTCAGAGCTTCACTCCTGCTGTCCTTTCCTGATTAGTAAGACACCATTAAATGTTCCTTTTCTGCTAAAGAATGGAGTGACTTTTGCTGTTGGATATATGGACCCCCTTGGGATTTATAGAATGGTATATATTTATAGCTTGGTATGAAATAGATTTGATGACTTCCAAATGAATGACTGGATAGGGGGATTGTAAAGAAGTTGTTCAAAAAATAACTTGTAATCTTTTGGCTGTGCTGCGTGTGGGATCTTAGTTCCCTGACCACAGATCAAACCCATGCCCCCTGCGTTAACCACTGGACTGCTGGTGAAGACCCCCAAAGTATAAAGTTTTTAAATCATGCATCCCTCCTTTTTTTTTTTTTTTTCTGATGAAGAGGATAGGAACCTTCACTGTACTAAAAGCCGATCAAGTCAGTCATGCAATATTTCATGTACTCGATGGATAAAAGCCAGGTATAGTGTTAGAACATCTGGATTGAGTTCCCAGATGTGGCTTGAAGACTTCCTGTGCCGAGCACTCTGCCTGACTTTATGCAATCTACAGAAAGAATTATAAACCTGCTGTTATCCAGAGGCTAAAGAAATACCTGAAACAATCACAGAACAACCCATGGTAATCTACCTTCCCATGTATTGATGTGATGGGCCTTTAAAGAAGTTCTGTGACTTAGGCCAGAGGAGAAGTAGTTGGTGGGGGGCGGGGGGTGGCAGCTGAAGCTGAGCCGAGGGAAGGGATAGATTGGAACAGGCAGAGGAGCGGAAGAGGCTGAGTGGGGAGGAGGGGAATGTCGGGGGACCAGAACTGCAGGCAGAATGGCCTGGCTGGTGGGGAGCTGCTGGAGGGCAGGTGGGGGAGCGCACCAGTTCTTGGGGGAGGCAGATGGGGTGGACTGGGTCTTACCCAGTCGGCTGATGGAGCTTGCTGAGTGGGAAGCACGGGCTTGGGGGCCCCGCTAGGAGACCACAGCAGCAACGCAGGCGCGAGCAGGAAGAATGGGCTCGCCTCCTGTTTACGACGAGAGGGCACAGAAAGGAACAGCCTGGGAGCTTCTGCAGAAAAAACGGACAGAACGTGAGGTGCATTCTCGTCTACAAGAAGAATCAAAGAGAAGGCTCTGGGATGTGGAAGGACAGAAGCTGCCCGTGGAAACTGGTTTTAGCCAAAGAGGGTGAAATTGAGGTGAAGAGCATCTGGGTGTAGCCATGCTGAATACCCATGCGTTTTTGTCCTTGAATGAAATGAGCAGCTTTCAGCGCGTTACTCTTAAACCAAGCTTTGTTGACCATAGTCCCAAGCCTCCAGTTTTGAGACCATTGAAGAATAATTCAGGTCCACATATATTTATTGAACTCTCCATGTTTAGAGGCCCCTCCATGAGTCTGTTTACTGATCTGTTTACATTAACTTATTTTCAAAACTGGCAAATACTAGGGAATGTTCAGGTTACCAGGGGTTTGCTATTCCTTGGTTTCTCCCTTAAATGCTAGGTTTTTTGGTCTACTCTAAAGGAATCTCAATTCCCAGTGGCATTTTGTTCTGAGTTTCCACATTTATAGGACCAGGTAAAAGAACGTTAGACATGAAAAGGCCACTGTTGAATTTTTAGAGGTATAGGTCACGGGCTTAACTAGAGATTCTTGTGATTTTCCTTCTAAGCAGAAAACACGAATACTTCGAGAGTCCCAGCAATTTGTTTTGGCCATTGGATTCTGGTGTTCTAATTAGTGAATCAATATGATGCTAGGTTGGACAAGACTAGATCTTCTCCACAAACCTGGAGAAGTTCAGTAAGACATCTCTAGTTCTGAGGTGTGGCTCTTGGGGCTACAGACCTGGGAGGGTGTGGGGAGGATTCCGTCCCTTTGGATCATCTGGAGAGAGAAAGAAGCTCTCATCCTAGCTGTTGAGGAATGGAGTGTCATGTATGTGGTGTTCTATGGCCTTTATACTATTAATTCTATTCTTCAAACTTCCACCCTTAGCCCAAGCCCGGCCCGATCATCCACAGTCCAGTGGCTTAACCCTCAATCTCCAACCACACCAAGCTGCAACCCAGCTGTTACACCTCCTTCACCCAAGCTGTCACCTTTCCCCCTCTCTCTTCCTGCCACTGTAGCAGACAAGCCACCTGAAAGGTATGTAGTTTTCAGTGTGATGTAGAATTATGGGGGTGGCACGCAGAGGGGCTTGATCAACCTGAGCGGGTTCTTGTGCTCCCCGCATGGAAAAAGCTTCCCGTCTCCTGGACTTTGTGGACGTTTATAACCTTATCTCAAAGGTTCAAGAGCAAGTACATTCTTGGGAGAAATTTGCCTTATGTGAGAGCTGCTTGAACCTACCCTTTCTGGTTCTGGTGCATTTATGAAACCATATATTTTGGAAGAACTCCTTATACATAAATAGAAAGCACACATGCTTTGTTTTCCAGAAGGTAAATGTTGTTCAGTAGCTCAGTTGTGTCTGACTCTTTGCAACCCCATGGACTGCAGCATCCCAGGCTTCTCTGTCCTCTACTATTTCCTGGAGTTTGCTCAAACTCCTGTCCGTTGAGTCGGTGATGCCATTCAACCCTCTCATCTTCTGTCATTCCCCTTCTCCTGCCTTCAATCTTTCCCGGCATCAGGGGCTTTTCCAATGAGTCAGCTGTTTGCATCAGGTATAAATGGGGCACTGGAAACTGTAATTAAATGGCCCTTTGATGGGCCAGTGATGCAGAGGCTGGAGTGCTTTAGCAAAGCCCATCCTCTGGGCCAGCAGACTGGCCATCCCCATCAGTGGCTTCCCCGCCTGCCGTGAGATGGGATGCTTCCTTCTGCCCTGGCGTGCAACTGGCTGGCAGCTTGGTTTCCATCCTTCCCCACTGGGTTCTTTTCCCACGAGAACACACAGGATGTTTTGACAAGCGGAGGGAAGTTGAGCCTGATGTGCCTTTTGGGGGCGAGAGTGAAGGGGTCAAATATAGAAGACCCAGATGAGAACTGCAAGCCCTTTCTGGCGGAGGCAGGGAAACAGACTGCCAGTGTAGGACCGCGTCCTTGGTGCACGGCTGAAGCCACTTCGTATCTCTGTGCTTCTGCCCTTAACTGACTCGCCCCTGTCTCAAGACACTGGTGCTTTTCCTTAATCGATGAACTGAAATGCATTGGAAATAAACATGCCCCGTGGTTCTAATAACACTGAAGGAGAGGAAAGGGCATCCCACTGAGTGCAGAGGAGAATTAGGTGAAGCGGTTCAGGGTAAGCTTCTCAGAGAGGCTCCCTAAAAGGAAGATCTGAATTTGAAACTCGTCATTTACTTGTCAAGTGGTATGGTTTCGCCCGATGTTCACTTTCCCGCTAATCTCTCTTGTGGAAGGCACTGCTGCGCAGGTGTCATAGAAATGAGATTTGGGAAATGCGGGTGGGGGAGAGGGGAGGTTTCTCACGCTGTGGTCTGTGTGTCTCACATGCTCCCTCTTCAGCATCATCAGTCGGAAGGCCCGGGCGGTGTACCCCTGTGAAGCAGAACACAGCTCGGAATTGTCCTTTGAAATTGGAGCGATTTTTGAGGATGGTAAGTGTACCATGGGAGCTTTGCGGGAAGTTGCCTTCTGCCCTCACAGAGGGTCTGCAGCCCAGAGCAGGCAGGTGGTCCCTGGCTGTGGGGTTGTCAGGAGCTTGTTGCTTCGGATGAGCGAGGGCCAGCCCACGTGGCTCCCAGGAACTGAACACCAGGGCCTATGCATGCCCACTTCTGCTTTAATCTTGGTTTTTCTCCAGACTTTTTAACTCTAAAGGGCCTTCATTAGGACATTTTTGTCCTGATGTAGAGAAGCCGGTGCAATGTGAAAGCAAGAAATATTTCTAATTTGCACCCTCTGTTTTCCTCCCAGAGTCCCCAACCCTCTTAAATGCTTCAGGTTTGTCAGCCCTGAGTTACAGGCAAGTGCTATTGTCAACCAATTTTGGTTTATCGTTCCCTTACCTTCTTAGGCTTGACATGATTTTTGCTCATTGGAATTGTGTCTGAATCTCTAGATGTGGGTATTGACTTTGCATATTGAAACCAGGGTATAGATTTCATTTGTGTGTTTAATAGTCACACGTAAGCATTTTAGGAGCTATGCCTGGTTTCAGATTTCACAAATTCCTCCTGTGGTTCCATGTGTGTCTCTTCCCTCCCCCTTGATTTCTTCCTTCCCAGTCCTCCTCATTATGAAAATCATGGGTTGCTATGGAAACAGTGGTGGTGTGTGGGGGCGTAGCTGCCCAAAAGAGTTCTGGAGAAGCAGCGAGAACCTTTGATGCTTGGAATGGGAGGGTTGATTAGCCAGAATGTTTGGGATATATGGAGTGTATCAACACAACGCCTGGTGCTGTATTGTCAGTGATGTGGCATGTGCTGATGATTGTGTTTTAGAAAGCAAGTTGCCTCATTTAGAGGAGATGTCTATATCTGTGGGATACGTACTCTGGAGAGCCAGAGACTACTGATAGTGTCAGCAAACAAACAACAACAGAAAACCCCACATGTGACAGAATTATACTTCGTGGAGAAATTTCGTTCTTAAGAGTAGAAGCAAGATCAGTCTTCTGCCACTGTAACATACACGCATACGGTTTTGCTAGGAGACTGTGGTCAGTTAGCTGCCCTGCTCCAGGCCTATCTCATATTGACACCAATAGCGCAGAAGGGAAAGCTGAGAGCGTTGAAATGTGCCATGTAAGAAATGAAGATGAATCCTTTTTTTTTTTTTTTTTTTGCTGTACCCTCATGTATGGCATGGAGTTTCCCAGGGGCTCAGATAGTAAAGAATCTGCCTGCAATGCAGGAGATGAGGGTTCCATCTCTGGGGTGGGAAGACCCCCTGGAGAAGGAAATGGCGACCCACTCTAGTATTCTTGCTTGGAGAATCCCATGGACAGAAGAGCCTGGCGAGCTACAGTACATGGGGTTGCGAAGAGTCAGACCCTTGGTGAGTAGACAACAACATGTGCAGCCTGTGGGATCTTAGTTCCTCACCAGGGATTGAACCCACTCCTCCTGCAGTGGAATCTTGGGGGCTTAACCACTGGACTGCTTGTGATGCTGTGTGATTAGATTTGCTTAGGAACCCCTGAACACAGCAGTGTTCATGTGATATTTACCTTGGTGGAAGATGTATCTATTAGGGTGCCTTTGGCTGTAGCTAACAAAAGCTGATAGCACTGGTTAAAGCAGTCATGAAAATGGATTCCCTCATGCAGTAAGAAGTCTGCAGGTGGGGAACTCCAGGGCTGGGTAACCACAGTCACAAGGGTGTCACCAAAGCCCACAGTGTGTCCATCTCAGCCTGGATACAGGGGGCCCTGGCTGCTTCCCCAGTGGGGGCGGGAAGGGTGCCCCAGTTCTGGGGATCATGGCCATGTTCAGCCAAAGCAGAAAGGGTATGCCTCATCCTTGTGTTCCTTTTTTAAGTATGAGAAAACCTCTCCCAACTTCCTTCCTGGTTTATCTGTTCTTTTGTCTCAGTAGCCAGAATGAGGTCAGATGCTCACCTTAAACCCACTGCTGGCCAGGACTTCAGACCACACTTGGTCCAGAAATTCCTCCTCTGGGCAAAAAGACATAGGAAGGGGGAATCAGAATTTCAATCAAATCTAATTCTGCCAGCATGGATGGTATTGGGAAAGGTCAGCAGATGTCAGATGCAGGAGATTGAAGATCTCCATTTCTAAAGTCCCTCTGTGGCTTGCAGGAGTCCTTCTATGAAAAATAGTGTGTGCACAGGTGTGTGTGTATACACAAACATGTCCATGTGTACATGTACATACCTGTATGCACACACACATGTATCTCAGTGTGTTTTGGGAACAGGAGAGTGATTGAGAGCAGACAGTTATGAATTATCAACCCTGCACTTCCTTGCCCTAGGTCAGTTGGTTTTTCCACTTTCTGTGTGACCCTAGACAAGTTCCTTAAGTTCTCTCTGCATCAGATCCTCCATCCTGATCCACAAGGATGTTCTCTTGGGTGGCGATGTGTCAGGGCAGCATCTGGGGCCATGAGTGCAGCACAGACATCTGAGGAGGCTATTGCTGACCACAGAGCTTCGCTTGGTGGCCTGTGGACCCAGCTCCAATTTGAGCCAAGGCACAGAGCCCTCAGATTTGAGACTCTGTGATGCTGGTCTGGATGGCTGCTTGGGGCACCCAGTGGGTTTTGGGTATTCCTCAGGCCTTCCCCCAGGCCAGCTACCCCAGAGATGCTTACTGATGTGTTGACACCCTCCCTCTCCACGAGCATCCTCTGGTATCATTTGATGTGAACTCCATGCCGTGCAGCCCTGCCCTCTTCTTTTGCAGCAGCAAATAGACATGGGGACCATGTTCAGAACCCACGCCCCCAGACTGACTGTTTCTTAGGGAGGTTCTTAAAGGTCACAGACAATGGAAGACCCTTTTTCTTTGCTGTTCAGTCACTAAATCATGTCCCACTCTTTGTGACCTCATGGACTGCAGCATGCTAGGCTCCTCTGTCCTTCACTATCTCCCGGAATTTGCTTAAATTCATGTCCATTGAGTTGGTGATGATATCTAACTATCTCATCCTCTGCTGCCCTCTTCTCCTGCCCTCAATCTTTCCCAGCATTGGAGTCTTTTCCAGTGACTCAGCTTTTTGCATCAGGTGGCTAAAGTCTTGGAGCTTCAACTTCAGTATCAGGCCTTCCAGTGAATATTCAGGGTTTATCTCCTTTAGGATTGACTGATTTGATCTCCTTGCTGTCCAAGGGACTCTCAAGAGTCTTCTTCAGCACCACAGTACAAAAACATCAATTCTTCGGTGCTCAGCCTTCTTTATGGTCCACCTCTCACATCTGTGCATGACTACTGGAAAAACCATAGCTTTGACTGTACGGACTTTCATTTTCAAAGTGATATCTTTGCTTTTTAATATGCTGTCTAGGTTTGTCATAGCTTTCCTTCCAAGGAGCAAGTGTCTTTTAATTTCATGGCTGTAGTCACTGTCTGCAGTGATTTTGGAGCCCAAGAAAATAAAATCTGTCACTGGTTC
The DNA here is from genome assembly GCF_054371585.1 of Giraffa tippelskirchi. Taxonomy (NCBI): domain Eukaryota; kingdom Metazoa; phylum Chordata; class Mammalia; order Artiodactyla; family Giraffidae; genus Giraffa; species Giraffa tippelskirchi. Next base: position 57,739,830 of record NC_137285.1, read on the forward strand.
TACTTTTCTTCCCATCTGTTTGCCATGAAGTGTTGAGATGCCTAATGCTGAGCTGTTATTCTGGGGCAGTGCCTCCCATATCGCATAGGGGGCGCTGTGTGTGTAAGGCTTCAGGGCAGAGGATGTTCTCATGAGACACCCCGCCTCCCCCCCAACATGTACGCATGCGCACGTGCACGCTCACACATACACAAGGCATGTGTAGGGGTTATTTATGACTCTGACCTGGTCTGAAGCATTGAGAGTGGTCTTGGAAGGCGTGTGGGGTGCCTCAGCAGATATCTGAAGGTAGAAGATCGTTGTCCAGGCGTAAATGGGAGCGAGAGCAGAGGACCAGCCATGTAAAGCTCAGACTGTGGGTGGCTACACAGGAGTGAGTTATGAACTCCATTTGCTGAGTTGGCAGTCAGCGTTGAAAAATAGGAAAGAGTTCATTTAAAAAAAAGTGCATTGAACATAGAAGTATTATCCCATGAAGCTTTTGTATGTTGGGCACATATCCATGTGTGCTGGATTTCAGCTACACAGTTGCCATCTTTTGATGGGTTGTGGTCACGGCTGCTGTGTTTGGCCAGTTCCTGACCTGGTCTGCTGGGCCGGGACACACCTCCCTTTTCTTCTATGCACACGGCTCCACGTCTGCTCCTGGTCTGGCCTGAGCTGGGATGTCCCCATGGCTGTGGGGGGACCAGATGCTTCTAGACCCTGGTGATGAGCGCTTAGACCCTGTGCCTGTTGCTGTCCAGCCTGTGGTTGTTGTCCTGCGTATCGTTACGGCTCTTTGTGGGACCTGGGGTTGCCTGACACTGGCCCAGGTATGGAAGGCCTCCCCCTGCCTCAGGAACACCCCACTTAGGTGCCAGTCAGATGGGGTACCCAGACGATGCTGGCAAGGCCTGGTGACTGCTGAGAATGGCCAAGGATGACTCCCCAGAGGAGAGGGTGTCTGGGGGTCTCTGAAGAGGAAGAATCCCCTGTGCAGAAGTGGGGGGAAAAGACATCAGCAGAAAGCACTGCCCGTGCAGAGGCCTAGAGCCTCACCTGGGGGTTTCTCTGGGTGATTCACTGCAGGTGACCTGCTTGTGGGCAGAGTCGGGACGGGTGGGGAGGTGGTCGGGCCAGGTGCCTATGGAAGCTTGGGTTTGTTCCTCCGGACAGTGGAGGGTAGTGCTGTGATCAGCCGGGTATTCTGGAAAGTTCAGTGAACTCCCTGGTGCACGTGGTTTAGGAGGAGCCTGACCAGACGTGGAGGGGATGGGTTAGGAGGCTGCCTCCTTCTGCAGGGAGGAGAAGTGGAGTCTGGGGTGACCGGTGGGGGGCACCTATAAATAACTCTCATGCAGGCTTGTAACCAGACAACCCGGGAGTGGCCCCCGCTGGGTTTGACTGACGCGCAGCGGGGCAGGGAGTTCAGGGTGGCAAGTACCTGGGGCATGTTGGTAACAAGTGATGTCTCGTCCTTTTCAGTGCAAACCTCAAGGGAACCTGGCTGGCTGGAGGGGACTTTGAATGGCAAGAGGGGGCTGATTCCACAGAATTACGTCAAGCTGCTGTAGCGCCCAGCCCGCAGACCCTGGCCCCTGAGCACCTGCCTGGGAGCGGCGAGCACCGTCCACCTCCTGGGCAGAACCCACGGCCACCTGGACACCCAGCAGTGTCACAGCCTGACACTCCAGGGCCGGGAGCGGGGACAGACGGCTAGAGGTGGGGGGAGAACCGTGTTGGGCGGTGCGGATCCGAGCAGCGGGAGAAGGCTGTCCAGATGAACAGGAGAGACTCTGCATCTGGCATGCCTTGGGACTTGTGGTTTTAAATTATCTGGTCTCTAGGGCAAGGGGGAGGGCGACCTTCTGCTGGCCTACCTGCCCCACTGGCAGCCCCGTCACGGGACACCTCCCCTCACACCTGAAAGGGCTCTGCACTGCGAGATGTGCCCTTAACGCTGGTGTCCTCGAGGGATTGCAGCAGGCAGGCGCCGGCTGCGGTGGTCTCTGCACCGAGGGCAGCAGACCGAGGCTCCTGCCCAGAGGGATGGCCGGCCTCCCTGGGGACCCCACGCACCTGCGGACTCACGACAAGCTTCTCCTCCGTGCTGCTCACCGGTGTGCTGTTTCCCCGGCACCCCCTTTCCGCCCCGAGTCTTGTGTACATGAAATAAAATATAATTTACTATGGGATCTGTGTCCTCACGTGGGGAAGAGGTGGTGGCGCTCACTCGCTCTGTAATATCTCATGGTGTGGCTGGTGGGTGGGCTTGCACTCTCCCCCGTGTTGGCTTGCATGCACTCACAGGTAGGATGGATGAACCAGGCGCCTTGCTGCTTTTGAACGGGGCGTGTTTCTGGGGACAGGGGTCCCCTCTCTGACAGGAGAGATCCTGGAGGGTCCCCTCCAGCTACCTCAGAGGGCCTTGGGTGAGCCCAAACAGGACGGAGCTGGGGTGCTTTCCCCAGAGCTTTGTGTGTGAGGGCAACCTCCTGGTGAGCTTCTGTGTACAACCCTGTAGCACGACCCCCCACCCCACCCTCCCCCTCCCAATCCCACTCTGTTTTCCAGACTGCAGTGCCCATCTCTCCATCTGGATTAAGCCGGGCTATAGGGCGGTCTGGGCTGTATGGACCCAGACCCTTCTTGGAGGAGCTTTTGCCACATCCCTGCACACAGGGTGCGCCAAGTGATGCTTCTGTGGTCTTCTCAGCCTCTGACTCGCAGGCGCAGCCTAAACCAGCCTCTCCGGGAAGAGGGCACCGCTCTGCCCCCTGACCTGGAGTCCCTGGAGTGTGCAGCTCATTTGTAGAGGCCTCAGGACTGTGGAGCCATCCCTGCTCCAGGGGCTGCTCGGGGGGCCTGGCATCTGTCTCTTCTACAGAGGCTTCTTGGCCGGTCACAGTTCTCCCCTCAGATTGTCCCGGAAGGACGCATCTGCTGCCTCTTCCCAGGTGAGATGATCCCAGAGTGCTGCTCGCCTCCCCTGGACCCGGTAAGGTGTCAAGTTTGGGGTCAGATGTGTGTAGAGAGACAGGCCCATTGACCAGTATCCATTTTCTGACTAAAGTGTTAATCGCTCCGTCACATCCGACTCTCGGCAACCTCACAGACTGTAGCCCACCAGGCTCTTCTGTCCATGGGGTTGTCCAGGAAGAAATACTGGAGTGTGTTGCCATTAGTGCAGTATAATTGAAACTGCTGAGCTGTGGGCCCCGTGGAGAGTATTGGGGCTGCCAGGGGCCCAGGGCCCCAGACAATGGCTGGCCCTGGGGTTACGGGCCAGGCTGGCAAGAGGGTGGGGGTGGCACCTGTTTTGAGTTCTCACTTCCTGCTCCTGCCTGCTGCTTAGAGGTATAGGAGAGAAGCTTGGCCTGGAGCAAAGTTCCCCATTTCTGTGGGAAGGTGCAAGCTTGTGGGCAGTCAGGGTGAGTGGACTCAGCACTGGAGTGATCTCCTAACTGTGTTCTTCATTGGAGCCCATCCATGGACAGTAAACAGAAGACCTACCAAGTTGAGACCTGATGCCTTTACTCACTGCTGTTGCTCCCAAGCTGTTGTTAGCTCCCAAAGTACATTTGTCACCACTTCCTCGGTCATGGAAATTGCTGTAAGGTCTGGCTACTGGTGTGGGCTTTCCCGATAGCACTAGTGGTAAAGAGACTGAGATCCGGTTTGATCCCCTGGAGGAGGGCATGGTGGCACACTCTAGAATTCTTGCCTGCAGAATCCCCATGGACAGAGGTGGGCTCTGGTGGGCTACAGTCCATAGAGTCACAGAGTCAGACACAACTGAAGTGACTTAGCACACACACTGGCTACCTGTGTGGTTTAGGGCAAATTAAATTGACTCTGATTCTGTTCCTGCCTCCTAAAAAGCCAAGGATACTCAGAGATTTGGGGTTGAAGGGATAGTATATGCTCAGTTAGCAGGCAGTGCCAATCCCTGTACTGATGTGAGAGTCACTTGCTTCTGGTCCCCGTTGTCATGGCCACCATCTGGTCACTGCTGCTCCCCGTACGGATGTTACTGAGGGTGAGGGTCACCTGCATCTCTGTTGCTAGAGCATCTGTGTTCTGTATGATGGCAGTGTGACAGCAGTGAAGCCTCAGGATAGGGCTGGCTCCCCAGCCCTGCAGACTCCTCTGTGGTTGTTCCAGGAAGAACAGGGTTAACGGCAAAGGGGAGTTGGGGCATGGGGGTGTCTTCCTCTGGGAATAGGTGCTGCTAGGTGGCCCCCGGCTGAGGAGCTTTCTTCTGTGCCTGGCCCCAGAGTACGCTTAATAACGGGACCAGGAGGCGTTCTCTTCCACCTGCAGATCTTCATTTCCCCAGCAGAGACAGAGGAGAGTGGCAGTGGTAGGTTTTTCTGTGTTTGTGTTGTGTGGGTGTAGTTCCCTGAGCACCTACTGAAGGCTGGCTGAGCCGTGGCCCTGCCTCCCTCAGGACCCAGGCCCCTCAGCCCACCTCGTTCAGCACCAGCCGCTTTCACCAGTGTCAGCCTGTGTTCATTCAGAAGAATGACCGGGGCAGGGGGCGGCTTTGAGCAAAAGACGGCACTCAGATTGTTTTACCTACAGTGGGGCTTGCATTCCATGATGTCACTACAAGGCTGGCCCTGGTGGTCTCTGCACCCGTAAAGGCCGTGCCAGATGAGAACAAAGCCAGATGGCCTGGGGGGCGGGGGTTATAACCTGCTTTTTCTTGGTAGCAATAGAAACATCTATAGTTGGGAGTACAGGGTGCAGGGGCACTGGGTTGTTTGTGCCGGTGGTGGACATTCAACCCATTCATTCTTTACAGGGACTGACTCAGCCAGGGGAAGTTATTTTAATGAAGACTGTCAAGAGCAAAGCGCTTTGTTCAAGTTCAGTAAGCTAGTCACACTATTTCTCCTCTGCTGTCTTGCTTCTGGGGCTGGTAGGGAGGGAGAGCTGTTATGAGGTGAATTGTGTACCCCCTTCCAAAATTCATATGCTGAAGTCATAACCCTGGTACCTCAGAATGTGACCTCATTTGGCAACAGGATCATGGCAGATGTCATTAACTCAGATGAGGTTGGTAGGGTTGGACTGTAATCCAACATGACTGGTGTCCTTATAAAAAGGAGCAATTTGGACACTGAAAGAAGCATAAGGGAAGACGGTGGGAAGACACACAGGGAGGCAATGGCCACGTACAAGCCAAGGAGAGAGGCCAAATCCTCCCTTAGAAGGACCCAACCCTGATGACCTCTTGATCTCAGACTTCCAGCCTCTCAGATGGGGAGACAAGACATTTCTGTTGATCTTAAGCCCCCAGTTTGTAGTACCTTGTGACATTTCTAGGAAACAAATACGGTGGCTAAAAGTGCATGTTTTGAGTTAAAATGTATATATATATATATATATATATATATACCTGTTTTGAAATTCTGTTTTCACTGTTTTGTACGTTGGTGATCTTGAGTTCACTTGACCTCTCATGCGTCAGTTTCCACCCATGAAATGGAGAAAGGGGGACCAGCCTCATTGGAAGACTGTGACAAATGATGATGCAAAGCTTCTGAAGGGCACCCAGCAAGAAGCAGGGTTTAGTAGATGGGAAGATGGGAGAAGGTAGCCACAGGGTACCTGGGGGGCTGGTCTCTGCCCCCTTCTCATCTGATAGCCACACCCTGCCTGCTTCCTTCTAGCCTACTTGCTCCAAGGCCATGCCTTGCTCTCTCTGCCCTACATTGTTCAGCCTTTCCCTGCCTTCCCAAGGGCACTCCATGCTCTTTATTTTTTAGATAAAGAAATTTATTTGGCTTAGTTGAGGCTGTTATTAGTTGTGGTGTGCAGGCTTAGTTGCCCCAAGGTATGTGGGATATTAGTTCTCCGACCAGGAATCGAACCCATGTTCCCTGCATTGGAAGGCAGATTTTCAACCACTGGAGTACCAGGGAAGTCTCCCCATTCCCTTTCCCGCTGGGCCCCTATCACCTGCTCACTGGTTGTCCCCTCAAGACTCTCACCAGGCTGGGTGGCTCCTTCCCCAGCCAGATGTTCTGCATGACTCTGAATCTTCCAGAGCCACCCGACTTTCTTCCCTCCCTCCTGTGAGAGGAAGTTATTCCAGGACTGTGTCCTCAAAGAGCTTTCTGGCTTAAGCTCTGAGAATGTCTTCTCTGATGCTTGTCAGCACTCTTTTTCCTTGACTGGCCTGGGCGGTAATTTATTGCTACCCCGTCTGGGTAAGCTGGCACATTCTCCTGACACTTTCATGTCTGGCTAAAAGTATCTCAATCTGCTGGGTAGAATACCTTGGAGAATTCTTCCTTATCAGAAGATCAACTTGATTGGAAAGAAGAGTTCTAATTTTTGCCCACCAAGAGACTTGCACTTTGGACGTTGGCAATAAGTGCATGGGATTCATTGAGGCTGCTCAGTACCATGCATTATAGTTTCTGAATTTTTCCTTCCTTCGATGGTTTAACAGCTGCAGGTGGAGCAGCTCGGAGTGTGGGCAGAACACAATCTGACTCAGCTCAAGCAAGTTTTCACCACAACCCTCTCTGGATCAGGCTGGACCAGGGCATGAAGATCCAAATAAATGGGTTTTTCAGGCCATGGAAAACTTGAAAATCACTGTCTTGGCAACAGAAATTCTATGAAAAAATACCTAAATTGTGCATGGTACATTGGTTGAATTATCCCAGGTTTCACCCCTCACTGGATGCATGCCGTTATGGGTAACCCTCCCATGCCAACTATGGGCTTGACTTTGTAATTTGCTTTGGCCAATGAAACAGAGGCAAACTTGATACAATTAGAAGCTTGAAAAGTGCTATACATTCCCACTGTCTTAGAGCTTTGCTTATACCATGAAAATATGCCCAGACTAGCCTGCTAGAGGAGAGGTCACATGGAGTAAAAACTAGCTCATAGCATTGGCTACATGACCAGCCCAACCAAGCTCAGCCTGGCCCAGACCAGCAGAACTTCCCCTGCTTAGGAGAATAATAAATGATGGTTGCTTTAAACCACTCAGTGTTGGGTAAACTGCTACGCTGCTCCTTCATTCACTTTGCTTTGGATTTAGGATTGGTCTGAGAGTCCCTTGGACAGCAAGAGATCAAACCAGTTATTCCAAAAGGAAATCAGTCCTGAATATTCATTGGAAGGACTGATGCTGAAGCTGAAGCTCCAATACTTTGGCCACCTGATGCGAAGAGTCAACTCATTGGAAAAGATCCTGATGCTGTGAAAGATTGAGGGCAAAAGAAGTGGGTGACAGAGGATGGGATGGTTGGATGGCATCACCAACTCAATGGACATGAGTTTGAGCAAACTTCGGAAAGTAGTGAAGGACAGGGAAACCTGGAGTGCTACAGTCCATGGGGTTGCAATGAGTCGGACACGACTTAGCAACTGACAACAGGTTTGGTCTGTGTTGAATGTTAAAATCCTATTTTACTCTTCTCTTATCCAACATTGTTTGGGAAGCCACTGCTTTATTTCCAAGAAAACTGCTGCAACAGCAATTGGATGATTTGAAATTAAGGTGCTGGAGATAGCTGTAATCAAGTCATTTTAGTCTGTGGACATTTTCAGTTTATCAAAAAGTATGTGGAGCTGCCCTGGAGAAGGAAATGGCACCCCGCTCCAGTATCCTTGCCTGGAAAATCCCATGGATGGAGGAGACTGGCGGGCTGCAGTCCATGGGGTCGCAAAGAGTCCAGACACGACTGGAGACTCACACACGTGGAGCTGACTTAAAATAAGGGAACAATGTTTTCTATTTGCTCAAGGGGCATTCATAACAAACGCCTAACTATATATGTGTCACTATGCATAATTTTACAGCTTTGGAGTACAGTGGCTGGCTGGCTTGCTCAGCGGCAGAAACGTGGTTCTTAGCTAATGATTCCTAAATGTGCAGGTGGATCGTTTGGGTCTGAAAGCACTTTAAGACCTTCCTAGAAATACAAGGTTTCTGGCTCATTGACCCAGGAACAAGCCTGCTCTATGAAGAAAGGGCACTCACTTTAACCAAGGGTGCACATCCAAGGGGCCCCATATCTAGCCACGCAGACTCACCAGCCATAATGGCTTTTGTTTAAAGTTAGAGGCTCTCTGTGACAAATTCCCTCACAGGTCAGATTGCATACATTCTAAGATATAAAATTACCTTCATTTTCAATAAATTTTTACAAATTTGTGCACAAAGCTCAAAAGTTTTTTTCCTGTGCTGTTTCATGGCTAATGTTGTGTTTCAGAAACAGATCAGCTGTATTAAAGCAAAGTTGTGTTTAACCCTCAGTCTTCTAGACTGACGGTCACTTAAATGACACATTAAAAATGTACATGAATTTCTCTTGTGGGCAATACAAGATTTCTAATTTTCAAATGAGCTGATAATTCCTTACTGCTCTTTTGTAGTCTGTATTGCTGAATGAGGTCTGGAGAAGCAGCCTGTAAGGAATGTGAGGAGGATCATGACTGATGGGGAATGGAGTCCCTTGACAGCCCAAGAGGATGTGGGGCAAGAATAACACTCCACTGTGTGGAGGAGGACCTGGGAATGAGGTGGGGCATCTGGTCTACTCAGGTGAGTCTCAAAGTCTGTAAACAAGCTTTCATGTGGTTGTGAAGATAAATGAGGCAATGTATGTATCGAATTTAGTGGCTACATCAGCAGTAATTATTGTTATAAAATTGTCATGGGGTATATTTCAGTGAACCAAATATTTGCACTAAGAAACAAAACATTTAACCAGTCTCCCAAAAGAGTAATGAATATGTGGATAACACAGGCTTCCTAACATGGGTGGTGGGTGGGCATGGTGATTCCATCTTGGATGTAGGCAGAGGGGCATACAATCCAGATTTAAAAGGCCACAAAATCCACATGTTCCTACAGACGTTCAAATGAACTGTTTCCAAAACAACAGGTGATTAAAGTAAAGGATTTATTGTAATCTGCTTACAGTCCTTTGCAAAGACAGACATATGTTTTTGCATAAAGATATAAATTGCTTCATTTTAAACTAGTTTAGTGTTTTTTTAATTATATGAAGAAGTTTTGGTGAATTATGAATTGTACCAAACCAAGATTTTAAAGAGCAATATGGTACAAAAATAAGAGCAGACAGACAATTTGGACTGGGACAGGCATTCAACAGTGGATTTAGAATATGGCTTTGCTGTTCACTCAAGCAAAGTTACCCGGAGACACACAGAGTCAGTAACTTTGTTAATACAAAAAGCTGATGCAGACTGTTTCCATCCCAAACCCGGTTATGTCGAAATTCTGATTTCATAAAAAGTCAGTCTGAGCTAAAAGCTGCTCTTATGAAGCCATTTCTTTCCAGAAACCCCCAGTCTGCATGCGGTGTATTTATCGCCTCTCAAGTGTGGCTTTCATATTGCTGTGCATGTGAGTTGACTGTATTGAAAGATCTGCCTATAAATTAAATTCCTGAAATTGCAAATTATGTAAGAAAAAACTCCTCTGTCTGAGTGCAGCTTTCACAGGTTTCCCCTTGCATAAGGCAGGTGTCTTCTGAGAGACAGGGTAATGTTGCCTGCATGGTGAACCCTGGAGAAAAGGGTTGATCCCAGTGCTGCCATCTCCCGGCCTTGGGGTTCCCCAGCTCTTTTAGGTTTTGGAAAAGAATACAATTTCACTGAGTACCTGATGATTATCATCACTTTTCCAAGATTAATTTGGCCTCTATTCAAAGTAGTTTATTTAGTGCAATCATATTAAGTTTCCCCAAAGATATATATATATATATATATACACACACACACACATATATATATATATATATATATGTTTGTGATTTGGGGCAAGAGAAAAAGCCATAAATTGCATCAGTGCCAAACAGATTAGTGAATTAAAAATTTTAGTGCCACTGTCTTACTTTTATGATCTGTAGTGTTGTTTTTATTTCCCAAAACTGTTTACATATAAAATTTTATTTTTAAAACCTACCTTTTAAAAATCTAAAAACCCTCTAATTATCGTGCAGTCTCCACGCTGTTCTGACTGAACTGTGCCCAGGGGCATCTTCCAAAGGGCCTCCTGCCATGACCGATGCGTTCCTGTGACCAGTTCCAGGAGTGCAACACCCCCTTCTGTGACCGGAAGTGAACATTTCACCTTTTGCAGACATAGAGAGCGCATGGAATTTTCCCTCCACCCGCCGAAAGGAGAAAATTCAATTTCTAAAATGGGATGAGGATGCGCACTCAGCCACAGCCTTTCCAGTCTCTCTCCTAAAGCGGATTCTGCTTCTTGAGGGGAAAGAGGCAGCTTTCCTAAAGCCACAGCACTCCTGGGACATCCTCTCATAGGGGTGTCGTCGAAGGACGCCTTCAAGGAGCTGCAGACGCCACGCTGCGCCATCCCCACTGGAAGGAGGATGGAGCTGAAGCCGGAAAATGCACTCAAGTCCCATGAACACCCCAAGCGGGAGACCAAGGACGAAACAAAAGTACAGAAGAAGTAGAAAGGCTTAGAGACAACCGAAGAGGCTTAAGTGTGGTTATTTACAACAGAGACTGTAAAATGGTAAATTAGATATGAAGCTAAAAAAGGCACAGCTTTCCCTTTCTTAAATACGCTGTAAACGGTTCATGATGCATGCAGAACATTTCACTTTACAAAAAAAAAATTTTTTTTTTTACCTTGTTGGTTTAGACAAAGATAGTACTTAAATAGTCTCCAGCAAAATAGAATTCTTTCAAAAATACTTTCCCATTCATCCTATTAACCATTAAAGTTTTTTTTTTTTTTGTATGTGTCTCATTTACAAAAGTTCCTTATACCTTATTTTAGGTCCTTCACAATTTATACATACAATAATGTACAGCACAGCAAAAGACTGCAAAAATTATCTGTAAAGCCAACACAATAGATACTAGAAATTGAAACCAAGGCATTTTTTTCTGAACATCTTATCTTATCCATTCTAATTAAATAATAAGTGGAGAGGGTGTGGATACCAGTGATGCGGAAAGACGTGGGTGAAGACGCACCCCTGTGGGAGCTGCCAGTCCACTCCACGTGATCCGTTATTACACAACAGGAATCTGTATATATTTTTTCTTTTTTTGTTGTTTTTTTAAATAACAAAAGAATATTAATGCCCCATATTAACTACACGTTTTATGTGCAAACCAAGGGTGAGCTTGAAAAAGTTCGTTAGTCCTTGAACCCTTTTAACACAAGCGAACGATCCCAGGAACTGCATGGCCTAGTTAAAACTTCCATCTGTTAAAATATCAAAATCAGAAAGTTATTGACGAGATATGGCTTTTCATCCAGAGGAACGGGAACATGTTTCTAAGCGCTGGGGGCTGGAGAAGGAAGAACCTTCCAGACTGTGCAGGTCTCGCCAAAGCCATGTCACCGTGCCTGCCCGCCTCCCAACCCTTGACATGATTTTCAACTTGAGAAACTGCTGAACAAGTGGGAATAAACCATCATGTGTGTCAAAAATAGGATTTTTCTTGGGTCCTTCGTGGGTGTGGAACAACACGGGGAAACTTAAGGCAAAGTTCTTCTTGTGAGACGTCTCCCGTCACTTCCTGTGAAAGTAAAGGGTCTTGGCATTCCCAGACTCCACCTTTGGCAGCTGGTCACTGATGATCTCCACCAGCATCGCTGGGAACTCCACTTTCAGGGCCTGGGACTCCCGGAAGGTATAGAAGCAAAATTCCAACAAGTCGCTCACCAGCTGCAACAGACAGACAGAGGGCTGTGATGTCGAAGCCTGATTCCCACTCTGGCCTGCGGCTGGAGCACTGTTCATAAACCTGACCGTGTCTACGAAGCCACCTAACTCACGCGGCTAAGTCATCCACCTTGGGGGAGGGAGGAGGATGTATCTGCTGCATGGAATATGCCTTTTGTGCAAAACAGATTCCAGTGGAGCTGTGTCATGGTTGAATCGTAAACATTGTCAGTGGCTCGGGGCCAGTAACAGAGTTCAGAGTGGCAGCAATCATCACTGACTCTCACTGGTAAGTGTGGAGTTGGGTGGGGCAGGTTTTAGTACATGTGTGTAGCTCTGGACCCTGGCACTGAGCCTTCCCCAGCCTGTAAGGCCTGACTGGGCCCTGCCAGTGGGGCTGTGGCTGCTGGGAGGCCAGACTCCTTCCTTCAGGATCCCAGTCCTGAGCTGGGGGCTCAGAAGTCTTTCTTAAGATGGAACTGACATATAACTTGGTGGGAGTTTAAGGTGTACAAAGGGTAGATTTGACACACTTATAATATTGCACAATGAACACCTCTGTTAAGGTACATCATTACCATTTCTTTTTATGGTGAGAACTTTTAGATCTCACTTAGCAGCTTTCCAGTGTATAATACAGCATTATTACTCTAGCCACCATGCTGTATACTAGATCCCCAGAACTTGTTCCTCTTATAACTGGAAATTTGTACTCTTTGACCAATATCTCATTTCCCCCACCTGGTAACCACCATTCTACTGTTTCTATTAGTTTGCTTTTTTAGGTTCCACGTGTAAGTGAGGTTGTACAGTACGAGTTTTCTGTCTGATTTATCTCACTGAGCATAATCCTCCCTGGGCTTCCCTGGTGGCTCAGACAGTAAAGAATCCACCTGCAATGCGGGAGACCTGGGTTCAATCCCTGGGTTGGGAGGATCCCCCGGAGGAGGGCATGCTAACCCACTCCAGTATTCTTGCCTGGAGAATCCCCACGGACAGAGGAGCCTGTGGGCTACAGTCCATGGAGTTGCAAAGAGTCGGACGTGACTGAGCGACTAAGCACACAGCACGATCTTCCCTAGGTGCATCCATGTTGTTGCCAATAGTGGCGTTTCCTTGCTTCTCATGACTGGACAATATTCCTGTGTGTGTGTATAATATATATTGATGTATTTTATATATATATATATATGTAATATTATCTTTATCCATTCATCCATTCTCAGTCACTCTAAGAACATGAAAACATCAAGGGAAACGGTCTTGCTGCCTGTCCAGCCATCTTCTCTCCTCTGTGACCCAAGGACTTTCCTATCCTCCTGGATCTGAACTACTCCCAACTCTGTAAGTTAAAAAAAAAAGACAAACCCACCAATGCAGTATAGCATTACTGGTTGCTTACTAGGAATATAACCTCAAATCAGTATATAATCTAATTTTTCTTGACTTAATTCCATTTCCTATTATGGGAAAAATGACTTTTGGTCATTTCCCACTGTATTAAAGTAGGTAATATTAACATAACATGTCATAAAATAACTGCCATCTTAATAAACTGGTTTTCACTTTATTAAGTGAAAATCTGTAACTTTCCCTCAAGATTAAAAAAAAAAAAAATCAATCTGCAGGCTTAAATTGAATCAGGTAGTAAATAACTATGTGGTAAAGGCCTTCAAAACAAACCAGGAATCCCAGAAAACCCATGGGGAGCAACATCTGATGCTTCTGTTTGTGCCTGAATTCTCTGTACCCACAGAAAGTTGAGGCCTCATAAGCTGCGAAACAGCATGAGGCACTCTCTGCTCTGGCTTGTTCAGGCACACACATGCTTGCTTAGTGAATGACAGGCTTCAACTTCCCCATCTGTAAAATGGGGGCAAGAAGAGTATCTGCTGCTATTGGGCCATCCCTGTTGGTCCAGTGGTTAAGACCCCCTCCCCCCATGCTTCCAATGCAGGGGGCACAGGTTTGATCCCTGGTCAGGGGACTAAGAGCCCACATGCCGTGTGGCACAGCCAAAAAAAAAAGTATCTGCTGCATGAGGTTGCAGGAGTGACTGAATCTGTGAACTGGCATGGAGTAAGCACTGAATGGGTACCAATTCGCAATCATCCTCTCCCTCTTCCCAAACTCCTTCCACCATCACTTTTCTCTGCAAACTGGAACACAGCTTGCAAGACCTGCTCTGGAGCATCTTTGTGTAACTTGGCCCTCCTTCTATAAAATGTGAGATGTGGGAACTTTACATTTGGCCTTTCCTGGAAAGAGACTCTTGAGAGAGATCTGCAATGGTAAGTTGCTTGATTGTTTCAGGTGGTGGGTCAGTGGCTGCGAGAACTGAAAGACATGCTGGGTCTTGCTCACCAGACTTGGTGCCACAAAGAAGTCTCACTGTGGACGGCAGGGCATGCCTGTCAGTGGCACCGGCAAAGGGCACTCGGAACCTAGTTTAAGTTCACCCTGGTCTCTGCCCCTGCTGCCCCCGAGGTCCCTCTGTGTGGGCACCTGCAGGGCCGGGAAGGAGACTGTTTGTTTCTTCATCCAAGTTTCTAGGTTGTATCAGCTCCCGAGTAGGACAGCAGAGCTCTGCCACACCCGACACGTCTTTGGGGCTAGGACGGGCTCACACCCAGAGAGAAAGGCTCCCCGTGGCTCAGAGCGTCTGGGGAGGGCCAGGGTCTTACCCACTTCTCTTCCATCCATCCCAGACGAAGGCACCTACCCCAGACCAGGTGCTGGGACCCGCAGTGGACAGGACAGAGTCCTGTTCTACTGGGAGGAGACATCAGTGCAGGAGAGGTGTGGACGATGCTGGCAAGGGGAGGAGGACGGTGGTCAGAGTGAAAAGGGGACCTTGGCATATGGCCTGAGGACGGTGGAGTGGGGTCTCGGCGGATTCAGAGCAACAGGAAGCTTGTGGGTGGCACTTGCTGGCCGACAGACTACCATCCCTGACACGTCAGCTGAGGGCCAGGGCCACTTAAGGGTTTATGTTTGCAAATAGGCGACGGCACTGCTGACTTCTGTATGTGATGCGAGATGAGGAAGCAGAGGCAATCAGTCCGTGAACCTGAAGAAGCGTGCAGGGGAGCACCTCTGTGAGCTTGTAAATGGGGACAGGCCGCTTGTCTTTAACACCCACCTGAGCATCACCTAGGAGATGCTGAGCAACTAGACCAGATGGAGAGAGAGCAGGCCAGGAGCTCGGCGGTTCTTCCTGACAGGTTGGTTGGGGGCAAGTGTCCTAGGTGCTACTTATGACCCTGCATATTATAACCAGGGGCTGGCATTTCTTTCCCACCTCTGGACCACAGACAAGGAAAGCAGCTCATTTCCAGTCATGAGCTATACCCGGGGCTTCTGTTCAAGAGATGGGGGCTCACGTGGGGTAGCCTCTGACCCTGAGAACACCTGGAGGGGGACCCCATTAGCACTAACCACTCTTAGGAAAGGGTTCACTGCTTGCTTTGGGGGTGGCCAAGATGCCCAGAAGCCCCCAGAAGCTACCAGAAGGTGCTAGCTGCCTCACAAGTCTGCCTGACTCACTGCCCTCGGAGGGCTGCAAAGCTCTGAAGACCCCAACCCAGCAGAACCTGGGCTGGTGGCTGGGGTTGTTGGGGTCAGGGAACATCTGAGAATAAAAGCCAGGAGCCCCTGGTCCAGGCTGTAGGACCTGCCTGCCAGGCACCTGCGGACCCACAGCACCCTCCCACAGCCAGTGCACCGGGTGTCCCTGGCCCTTCAAAGATGTTTGAGGTGCCTGCTGCTGCAGTAGGTACAAGAGAACCATCCCTCCTGGAGAAAAACAAGGCACGGGAAGAGCGAGGCTGCAGATGGTCAGAGCATGAGGTGGGGACTGAGATCCTGAGAGCCAGGGACTCACATATTGTTGCATCAGCAGGAATGTTGACCCAACAGAATGGACACCAGTTCCTGAGACAAACCTTTGTATCATGGCAACACATCTACTGGTCATGCTGCACACAAGCAGGAGTCTCCTGGGTGTCAGCCCCATGTGCAGCAGGTGGCATCTCTGTCTGAGCCCAGAGGAGCCAGGAAACACAGGGACAACAAGGTATGTGTGACGCACGTCCCACACGAGGCACTGTCCTGTCCTCGGCCCCAGGCACAGAGAGTCGGTGGAGGCAGGCAGGCCACAGTCAACAACGTGGAAGGTTGGTAAGTACAAGGCTAGAAGCAGAGTCAAGAAGCCTAATTATCATCAGCAATAAGAGTCCACACAAACTCTGCAGGCCAAAAGGGAATGGCAGGATATATTTAAAGTACTGAAAGGGAAAAATCTACAACCAAGATTATTGTACCCAGCAAGGATCTCATTCAAAATTGATGGAGAAATAAAAAGGGACTTATATAGTCAAGAGATACAAGAGAAGGAAAAGATCTACAAAATCAACCCCAAACAATTAAGAAAATGGCAATACGAACATGTATATCAATAATTACTTTAAATGTAAACAGATTAAATGCTCCAACCAAAAGACACAAACTGGCTGAATAGATGTTTTTAAACAAGACCCATATATATACTGTCTACAAGAAACTCCCTTCGGACCTAAAGATACATATAGACTGAAAGTGAGAGGATGGAAAAATATATTCCATCCAAATAGGAAGCAAAAGAAAGCTGGAGTAGCAATCCTCATATCAGACAAAATAGACCTTAAAGAAAATTACAAGAGATAAGGCAGGCCACTACATAATGATCAAGGGATCAATCCAAGAGGAAGACATAAGAATTGTAAATATCTATGCACCCAACACAGGAGCACCTCAATACATTAAGACAAACATTAACAGACATAAAAGGAGAAACTGACAGTAACACATTAATAGTAGGGAGACTTTAACACCCCACTCACACCAATGGACAGATCATCAAAACAGACAATTAATAAGGAAACACAAGTCTTAAATGATACATTAGATGAGATGGAGCTCATTGATATCTTCAGGACATTCCATCCAAATGCAGAAGAATACACCTTCTCAAGTGCACATGGAACATTCTCCAGGATAAGCCACATCTTGGGTCACAAATCAAACCTCAGTAAATTTAAGAAATTTGAAATCATATCAAGCATCTTCTCCGACCACAATGCTATGAGACTAGATATCAATTAAAAGGAATAATCTGTAAAAAACACAAAACACATGGAGATTAAATAATATGTTTCTAAATAACCAACAGGTTACTGAAGAAATCAAAAGGGAAATCAAAAAATTTCTACAAATAAATGACAATGATAATACAACAACTCAAAACCTATGGGATGCAGCAAAAGCAGTTCTAAGAGGGAAGTTTATAGCAATGCAATCCCACCTCAAGAAGCAAGAAAAACACTGAATAGACAACCTAACTTTACAGCTAAAACAACTGGAATAAGAACAAAACACCCCCCAAAATTAGTAGAAGGAAAGAAGTCATAAAGATCAGAGCAGAAATAAATGAAGAAGAAATGAAAGAAACAATGGGAAAGATTAATAAAACTAAAAGCTGGTTCTTTGAGAAGATAAACAAAATTGACAAGCCTTTAGCCAGACTCATCAAGAAAAAAAGAAGAATCAAATGAACAAAATTAGAAATGAAAAAGGAGAGGTTACAACAGACAATGCAGAAATACAAAGAATGATAAGAGACTATTATGACCAACTATATGGCAATAAAATGGATAACCTGCAAGAAACAGACAGATTCTTAGAAAATTTCAATCTTCCAAGACCGAACCAGGAAGAAATAGAAATTATGAACAACCCAATTACAAGCACAGAAATTGAAGCTGTGAGCAATAATCTCCCAAAAAACAAAAGCCCAGGACCAGATGGCTTCACAGGAGCCATTTAAAGAAGAGCTAATGCCTATCCTTCTAAAATGCTTTCAAAAAATTGCAGAGGAAGGGACACTTCCAAACTCATTCTACAAGGCCACCATCACCCTGATTGATACCAAAGATAACACAAAGAAAGCCACAGGCCAATATCACTGATGAACATAGATGCAAAATCTTCAACAAAACTTTAGTAAACAGAATTCAGCAACACATCAAAAAGCTCATACACCATGATCAAGCTGGGTTTATTCCTGGATGCAGGGATTCTTCAACATATGCAAATCAATCAATGTTATACACAATATTAACAAATTGAAAGATAAAAACCACACAATAATCTCAATAGATGCAGGAAAAGCCTCTGGCAAAATTCAGCACCCATTTATGATTAAAACTCTTCAAAAAATGGGCATAGAAGGAACCTACCTCAACACAGTAAAGGCCATATATGATAAGCCCACAGCAAATATTATTTTCAATGGTGAAAACCTAAAAGCATTCCCTCGAAGATCAGGAAGAAGACAAGGTGTCCACTTTCACCACTACTAGTCAACATAGTTCTGGAAATCCTAGCTACAGCAATCAGAGAAGAAAAAGAAATAAAAGGAATCCAGATTAGAAAAGAAATAAAGCTCTCAGTGTTTACAAATGACACGATACTGTATATCAGTTCAGTTCAGTTCAGTCGCTCAGTCGTGTCCGACTCTCTGCGACCCCATGAATTGCAGCACGCCAGGCCTCTCTGTCCATCACCAACTCCCGGAGTCTACCCAAACCCATGTTCATCGAGTCGGTGATGCCATCCAACCATCTCATCCTCTGTCGTCCCCTTCTCCTCCCGCCCCCAATCCTACCCAGCATGAGGGTCTTTTCCAATGAGTCAACCCTTCGCATGAGGTGGCCAAAGTATTGGAGCTTCAGCTTCAACATCAGACCTTTCAATGAACACCCAGGATTGATCTCCTTTAGGATGGATTGATTCGATCTCCTTGCAGTCCAAGGGACTCTCAAGAGTCTTCTCCAACACCACAGTTCAAAAGCATCAATTCTGCGGCGCTCAGCTTTCTTCATCGTCCAACTCTCACATCCATACATGACCACTGGAAAAACCATAGCCTTGACTAGATGGACTTTTGTTGGCAAAGTAATGTCTCTGCTTTTAAACATGCTATCTAGGTTGGCCATAACCTTCCTTCCAAGGAGTAAGCATCTTTTAATTTCATGGCTGCAGTCACCATCAGCAGTGATTCTGGAGCCCAAAAAAGTAAAGTCTGACACTGTTTCCACTGTTTCCCCATCTATTTCCCATGGAGTGATGGGACCAGATGCCATGATCTTAGTTTTCTGAACATTGAGCTTTAAGCCAACTTTTTCACTCTCCTCCTTCACCTTCATCAAGAGGCTCTTTAGTTCTTCTTCACTTTCTGCCATAAGGGTGGTGTCATCCGCATATCTGAGGTTATTGATATTTCTCCCGGCAATCTTGATTCCAGCTTGTGTTTCTTCCAGCCCAGCGTTTCTCATGATGTACTCTGCATATAAGTTAAATAAGCAGGGTGACAATATACAGCCTTGACGTACTCCTTTGCCTATTTGGAACCAGTCTGTTGTTCCATGTCCAGTTCTAACTGTTGCTTCCTGACCTGCATACAGGTTTCTCAAGAGGCAGGTCAGGTGGTCTGGTATTCCCATCTCTTTCAGAGTTTTCCACAGTTTATTGTGATCCACACAGTCAAAGGCTTTGGAATAGTCAATAAAGCAGAAATAGATGTTTTTCTGGAACTCTCTTGCTTTTTCGATGATCCAGCGGATATTGGCAATTTGATCTCTGGTTCCTCTGCCTTTTCTAAAACCAGCTTGAACATCTGGAAGTTCACGGTTCACGTATTGCTGAAGCCTGGCTTGGAGAATTTTGAGCATTACTTTACTAGCGTGTGAGATGAGTGCAATTGTGCGGTAGTTTGAGCATTCTTTGGCATTGCCTTTCTTTGGGATTGGAATGAAAACTGACCTTTTCCAGTCCTGTGGCCACTGCTGAGTTTTCCAAATTTGCTGGCATATCGAGTGCAGCACTTTCACAGCATCACCTTTGAGGATTTGAAATAGCTCAACTGGAATTCCATCACTTCCACTAGCTTTGTTCGTAGTGATGCTTTCTAAGGCCCACTTGACTTCACATTCCAGGATGTCTGGCTCTAGGTGAGTGATCACACCATCGTGATTATCTGGGTCGTGAAGATCTTTTTTGTACAGTTCTTCTGTGTATTCTTGCCACCTCTTCTTAATAGCTTCTGCTTCTGTTAGGTCCATACCATTTCTGTCCTTTATCGAGCCTATCTTTGCGTGAAATGTTCCCTTGGTATCTCTAATTTTCTTGAAGAGGTCTCTAGTCTTTCCCAATCTGTTGTTTTCCTCTATTTGTTCGCACTGATTGCTGAGGAAGGCTTTCTTATCTCTCCTTGCTATTCTTTGGAACTCTGCATTCAGATGAGAATATCTTTCCTTTTCTCCTTTGGTTTTCGCCTCTCTTCTCTTCCCAGCTATCTGTAAGGCCTCCTCAGACAGCCATTTTGCTTTTTTGCATTTCTTTTCCATGGGGATTTTCTTGATCCCTGTCTCCTGTACAATGTCACAAACCTCTGTCCATAGTTCATCAGGCACTCTGTCTATCAGGTCTAGTCCCTTCAATCTATTTGTCACTTCCACTGTATACTCATAAGGGATTTGATCTAGGTCATACCTGAATGGTACTGTATATAGAAAACCCTAAAGACAGTATCAGAAAACTAGTAGAGCTAATCAGTGAATTTAGCAAAGTTGCAGGATACAAAATCAATATACAGATATCACTTGCATTTCTATATACTAACAATGAAAAATCAGAGAAATTAAGGAATCAATCCTATTCACCATTGCAACAAAAAGAATTAAATATCTAGGAATAAACTTACCTAAGGAGACAAAAGAACTGTACACAGAAAATTATAAGACACTAATAAAAGAAATCAAAGACAACAAACAGATGGAGAGATATTCCATGTTCCTGAGTAGGAAGAGTCAATATTGTGAAAATGACTACACTACCAAATGCAATCCACAGATTCAATGTGATCCCTATCAAATTACCAATGGCGTTTTTCACAGAACTAGGACAAAAAATTTCACAATTCATATGGAAACACAAAAGACCCCGAATACCCAAAGCAGTCTTGAGAAAGACGAATGCAGCTGGAGGAATCAACCTTCCTGACTTCAGATTATACTACAAACTACAGTCATCAAGACAGTATGGGACTGCAAAAAAAATAGAAATATAGACCAATGGAACAAGATAGAAAGCCCAGAAATAAACCTATGCACCTACGGTACCTTGTTTTTGACAAAGGAGGCAAGAATATACAATGGGGCAAAGATAGCCTCTTCAATGAATGGTGCTGGGAAAACTGGACAGCTACATGTAAAAGAATGAAATTAGAACACTTCCTACCACCATACACAAAGATAAACTCAAAATGGATGAAAGACCTAAATGTAAGACCAGAAACTAAAAAGCCCTTAGAGGAAAACATAGGCAGAACACTTGATGACATAAATCAAAGCAAGATCCTTCTATGACCCACCTCCTAGAGTAATGGAAATAAAAATAAAAGTAAACAAGTGGGGCCTGATTAAATGTAAAAGCTTTTTCACAGCAAAGGAAACTATAAGCAAGGTGAAAAGACAACCCTCAGAATGAGAAAAAATAATAGCAAATGAAACAACTGACAAAGGATTAATTTTCAAAATATACCAGCAGCTCATGCAACTCAATACCAGAAAAACAAACAACTCAATCAAAAGTGGAAAAAGACCTAAACAGACATTTCTCCAAAGATGACATACTGATGGCTAACAAACACATGAAAAGATGCTCAACATCGCTCATTATTAGAGAAATGAAAATCAAAACTACAATGAGATATCACCTCACACCAGTCAGAATGGCCATCATCAAAAATCTACAAGCAATAAATGCTGGAAAGGGTATGGAGAAAAGGGAACACTCCCGCACTGTTGGTGGGAATGTAAATTGATATAGCCATTATGGAAGACAGTATGGAGATTCCTTAAAAAACTAGGAAGAAAACCACCATATGACCCAGCAATCCCACTCCTAGGCATATACCCTGAGGAAACCAAAATTGAAAAAGACACATGCATCCCACTGTTCACTGCAGCACTATTTACAATAGCTAGAACATGGAAGCAACCTAGATGTCCATTGACAGGTGACTGGATAAAGAAGTTGTGGTACATATACACAATGGAATATTACTCAGCCATAAAAAGGAACCCATTTGAGTCAGTTCTAATGAGGTGGATGAACCTACAACCTATTGTGCAGAGTGAAATAAGTCAGAAAGAGGAAGATAAGTATCATATTCTAGTGTACATATACAGAATCTAGAAAAATGGTACTGAGAATTTATTTGCAAGATAGCAATGGAGAAACAGACGTAGAGAACAGACTTATGGACATGGGGAGAGGGGAGGAGAGGGTGATATGTATGGAGAGAGTAACATGGAAACTTACATTACTATATGTAAAATAGATAGTCGACACAATTTGCTGTAAGGCTCAGGAAACTCAAACAGGGGCTCTGTATCAACCTAGAGGGGTGGGATGGGGCTGGAGATGGGAGGGAGGTCCAAAAGGGAGGGGATATACGTATACCTATGGATGATTCATATTGAGGTTTGACAGAAAACAAAATTCTGTAAAGCAATTATCCTTCAATTAAAAAATAAATAAATTTATTTTTTTTAAAAAAAGAGTCCATATTATTAGGAATCAAAGAGAGCCCTCTGTGTTGACTTTTCATTCTGTACAAAATGCATCTGGTTGGGAGCACAGAAGTTTGGCTGCATGCTCAGCATGACTGATCCAGAGCCCGTGTCAGGGACACAGCTGTCAGGGGAGGGAGGCGCAGAGAAGCCTGGCAAGGTCACAGGGGGACTAATGGCTCTTTGCTTGCTTGACTTGGATGCTACCGCGTTTGGTCAGTGCCTCTTCCCCATTCTCTCCAATGAGTCATCATTGCTGGGCAGGCTTATAGCTGGGCCTGCTCCCACCATGAACTGAGGTCGTTTGTAGGGGGGTACATAAGGAGGGTCCAGCCCTGTTGTTCTGAGGTTACAACCAGCCAGCAGTGATGGAGCACCTGAAAGATACAACTTCTCTGGAAAAGGGGGTGTTTTCAACAGCAAATAAATTAGCTGCTGACTCCAGAACTTTCAGCTAATTAGGATGGAGCTTTTCCTTGAATTGAGCATTGGGCGGGGTGGGGGTGGGGTGGGTGGTTAAGCTTTATTTGCAAAGATCAGAATTCTAGCCAGATATACTGATAGGGGCAGAAGATACACAGCTTCAACTCTCAGTATTGCAGCAGTAATAGAAACAATCAGTAACCGTTTACCCTCTTTGTTCCAGCAATAGCCTTGTGAATGCTAGAAAACGATGCAAGGAGTCTGGCCTTTGTTCAAAACCCCCCAACCTCCACCCAGCGTGGGCTAGTGTGGGAGATGCCAGGGTGGGGGCTCTGCTGCCAGGCAGGACTGCTGCTCTCTGGCCGGTGATGTCTCAGCAAAATGAGACGGTAACAAAGCCCCCTCCTACCCTGATTTAGTAGCATTTGCTTCTGCACCCGGAAGAAAATATAACCTTTTAACAACAAGGTTAGACTATTTATTTGTGGGTTCCCACTGAAAACCCAGGCCCTGCAGTGAGGCTACCCTACTGAGTGTTCCTGGCAGGGTCTCCCAGAGGCTGGGTTTAGGAGAGTCCTAAAGGACCTCCTAGATGCAACCAAGAGAGGAAGTATCAGAAGAGACCATCACAGAGCACTGTCAGTGTCATGACAGCCTGCAGTGCATCCTCCTCCTTGTCTCCCCTTTGCAACAAAGAATGAGTCATCCATTCGTGAACAAAAGCACCTTTGTGGAACTCGGGGATCCTTGGGAGAAGTCTGGCCCACCTGTGCATCTGGTAGTAGGCAGGCATCTTTTGTCAAGGACTACGAAACCAGTGGAGCAGTGAACCTGCCTGAAGCCCTCTTGCCAGGGTTGAGAAAATACCTGGAGACTGCTGACCTGGCCAGATACTCACCGACAAGGGAGGAACTGCAGAAAACCAGCCTTCCCAAGGGGAGATTCCAGCACACCACTGGAGCAATAAATACACGCGAGTTTGTAGGTACTGGAGATGGAAAGCAGTTTACCAGTGTTCCTCCAACCCCCGGCAGCACTGCATGGGGCCAAATTATCAGGTGGCAGCGACCTGTCCCTCAGGGGAAAAGGTGAGTGAGTGCCTGGCTTCCCTGGTGTTGCAGGTCACAGCTGGAGAAACCTGCTTCTTTACAGTAACACCCAGAGTACGGAGGCGGACCTCCATGACTGGAAGGAGGAGGGAGGAGACTGGGAGACAGACAGGTAAGAATATCAAAGGACATTAAAGGCACACATTCTTTAAAGTCTACTCAGGAGCTTCTGTGAATACTACAATTAGAGATCTCCCTAGGAGTCCACAAGTACCTCCAAATCCCCAAGTGCTAAACTCCCAACTCCCCCCACTCTGCGGCTGGCATCTTGTGCACAGTCCCAAACGTGGTGGGGCAAGAGGAAGCTCCAGTAGACAGGAAGTGTGCTCAGAAAACAGGCCAGGATCTGTGGGCAAGGCAGAAACCACAAACTTCCACCCTCTGGAAAACAAAAGAAGGGTCTAGTAGTCAGCCTGTGGCGCTGTAAGAACAGGACATAAAAGCTGAAGAATTCTGCCACCATAGGAAGGAAAGGAGTGGAAAGATGTACCCATACAAAGGCAGGGGAATTCCAAGTAAGAGCACCAAAGAACAGAATATCTCATCTGAAGGCAACTAGCAGTAGTTTAAGGCAGTATCTGCCATTTCAAGTGCAAAAAAAAATGCAATGCAGAACTACAAGAAACATGAAGAATCGAGAAAACATGTCATCACTAAAAGACAGTAATTCCCTAAAAACTGAGATCAAAAGCATGGGCTTTTGCAATCTAGCTAAATTCAAGAATAGCTGTTTTCAACAAACTCAGTGAGCTATAAGAGAGCTCAGACAATTTAACAAGATTATGAAAAAATACAGGTTAAAAGTGAGTAATTTACCAAAGAAACATAAATCATAAAAAAGACCCAAGCAGAAATTCTGGAGCCGAGGAGCTCATGGAATGAAATGAAAAATGCTGTAGAGAGCATCAGCAGTTGAGAAGAATTAAGGAAGAAATAATAAGTGAGCCAGAAGATTTCAAATACCCATGTTAAAGGAAGACAGAGGAAAAAGAATGAAAAACACCAAAGAAAGCCCATGGGATTGGGATTCCATCAAAAAACCTAACATTAGAAAAATCAGGGTTCCAGAAGGAGGAGAGAGGGATATGGGGCAGAAAATTTATTTAAATAAATAGCTGAGAACTTCCCAAACCTGGAGAGAAAAATGGACGTCCAAGTTCACAAGGTTACTCTAAGACACATTATAATGAAACTGTCAAACATCCAAAATAATGAATTCTAAAAATGGGTGGAGGGGGGGGAGTAGATTGTAACCTGCAAAGGAACTTCCATTAGGCTCTCAGAAGATTTATCAGTAGAAACCCTATAGGTCAGGAGGGAGTGGAATCACATATTCAAACTGTTGAGAGAAGAGAATTACCAGCCAAGACCTACCCGGCAAAATTATCTTTCAGATATGCAGGAGCAAAAGACTTTCCAAGACAGACAAAAACTGAGAGAGTTCCTCCCCACTAGACCCACCCTGCAAGAAATGCTGAAAGGAGTACTTTAAGCTGAAATGAACAGATGCTAATCAGTGACATGAAAACATATGACTATACAACACATTGGTAAAAGGTTAATATACAGTCAGATATAGAAAATCCCAATTCTGTAATAGGATGGTATGTCAACCACTTTACTATAAAGGTCAAAGGAGAAGAATATTAAGTAATTATTATAGTGACTACAATGTGCTAAAGACACAATATAAAAAGAGGTAGGTAATGACATAAAAATATACAAGTGGAATTAGGTTGCTATGAACTTAAAATGAACTGTTTTGTCTATGCAATATCTTATGTAAGCCTCATGGTAACCACAAACCAAAAAACCTACAGCAGATGCACAAGAGATAAAAGGGAAACAGACCATACCAAAATGGAAAATTACCAATTTACAAAGATAGGCAGAAACAGAGTAAAAAAAAAACAATGGAAATACAAAGCAACCAGAAAACAATGAACAGGATGGCATCACTAAGTCCTTACATTACCAATAACAACTCTGAGTATAAATGGACTGAATTTACCATCAAAAGAGAGAGTGGCTAGATGGGTAAAAAATTAAGACCCAGCTATATGCTGCCTACAAGAGACTCACTTCAGCTTTGAGGCAGCGCTCACACAGGCCCAGAGGGAAAGGATGGAAAGAGATGTTCCATGCAAGCAGAATCCAAGTGAAAGAGTAACTATTCTCATAATAGACAAAATAGACTTTAAGTCAAAAATGCAAGAATCAAAGAAGGTCAATATATAATGATAATGTGGTAAATTCATCAAGAAAACATAACAATTGTGTATGTATATACTTACATCGGAGAAAGCAATGGCACCCCACTCCAGTACTCTTGCCTGGAAAATCCCATGGACGGAGGAGCCTGGTAGGCTACAGTCCATGGGGTTACTAAGAGTCGGACACGACTGAGCGACTTCACTTTCACTTTTCTCTTTCATGCACTGGAGAAGGAAATGGCAACCCACTCCAGTGTTCTTGCCTGGAGAATCCTAGGGACGGCGGAGCCTGGTGAGCTGCCGTCCATGGGGTCGCACAGAGTCGGACACGACTGAAGCGACTTAGCAGCATATACTTACATATGCAATATCAGAGCACCTAAATATATAAAGCAAATATTAACATATCTGAAGGGGGACATATACAACAATCCACTAATAGTAAAGGACTTAAACATCCTACTTTCAGCAATGAAGAGATCATCCAAACGGAAAATCAGTAAGAAAACACTGGACTTGAACCATACACTAATCCAAACAGACCTAAGAGAACATTCCATCCAACAGAAGTAGAATATACATTCATCTCTGGGGCACAGGGAACATTCTCCAGGATCGACCATATGACAGTCACAAAATAAGTCTGGGCAAATTTAAGAAGAGTGAAATCATACCAAGTATCATTTCTGACCACAGAGTTATTAAACTAGAAATCAGTACAAGGAAAGTCAGAAGATCTACAAATCTGTAGAAATTAAACAACACATTCCTAACAACAAATGTGTTAAAGAAGAAATCAAAAGGTAAATTAAAATATATCTTGAAACAAATTAAAATGTCAACAGTGTGCCAAGACCTGTGGGATACTGCAAGAGCAGTTCTGAGAAGACTTTATGGTGATAAATGAATATATTAAGAAGACAGATCTCAAATCAATAGCCTAACTTTACACTTCAAGAAAACAGGGGAAAAAAAACAAAGTTCAGCAGAATGAAATAAATGACAAAGATCACAAAGGAAATAAATGAAATAGAGCTCAGAAAAACAGTAAGAAAAAAATCCCCAATGAAACTAAGAGCTAGTTTTTTGAAACAATAAACTGACAAACCTTTAGCTAGAGTTAAAAAAAAAATAAGGCTCAAAACCTGAAAGAGGAGACATTACAACTGACACTACAAAAATACAATGACTATAAGAGACTACTGTGGAAAATAATATGCTAATGAATGGGATAACTTGAAAGAGATGGATAAATTCCTGGAAATACACAATCTAAATGAATCAATAACAGGTAAAGAGACTGAAACAGTAATCAAAAATCTTCAAATATAGACAACCCTGATGGTTTCACTGGCAAATTCTACCAAACTTTTAAAGATTAATGCCAACCTTCCTCAAACTCTTCCTAAAAACTTAAGAAGAGGGAATACGTCCAAATTCCTTTTGCCAGGCCAGCATTACTAACACAAAAGTCAAAGATACTACAAGAAAACAAAACTATGGACCAATATCCCTGATGAATATAGATGCAAAAATTCTCAACAGAATATTAACAAATAGAACTCAACATAACAGTAAAAGGAGTATCACAATGAATTGGGATTTATCTCTGGGATTAAAGATAGTTCACCATGCACAAATCAATAAATGTGGTCTGTCCATCCTAAGTCACTTCAGTCAAGTTTGATTCTTTGTGAACCTATGGACTGTAGCCCAGCAGGCTGCTCTGTCCATCGGATTCTCCAGGCAAGAATATTTGAGTGGGTTCCCATTTCCCTCTCCAGAGGATCTTCCAAACCTGGGGATCGAACCCACATCTCTCAAGTCTCCTGCACTGGCAGGTGGGTTCTTTGCTGCTGGTGCCAGCTGGGAAGCCCCAAAATGCAGTACACGACATTAGCAGAATTAAAACTTACATAATCATCTCAATAAATGCATAAAAAGCCTTCATCCCTATGTTAGGTAGTTAGAATAGGAAAAAGAAGTCCAGAATGGCGGTGACTAAAAGACAAAGAAGGGAAAAGCCCACGAAAACAGAACTAAGGAAGGTCTGAGGACTGGAGTGAGGACCTCAGGTAAAACAAACAGCCCTCCTGGCTAGCCCAATTTACATAGCGCAGACCCAGGGGGAGGAGAAAAAAACATATGAAAAGAGGAGCCAAAATTGAGCCAGAGGCTTCTCTTCTCTTCGTGGCTTTTGGGTTGGCCCACTGTCACACCTCGAGGATGTATTTTCCTTTGCTTTCTAAATAAAACTGAGCTATAACCAGAGCTGTAACACTGGTCTGTCCAAGAAAATTACACGGGGCTGTAACACTGGTCTGTCCATCGCTTCAAATTTTTGTTGCAATGAGACAGAACCGAGGAAATTACAAACGCCCCCGACACCTTCATGAAAAAACTCTCAGCAAACTGGGTATTAAGGGAGCATACCTCAACAAAATAAAGGCCATACATGACAAACTCAGAGCTAATGTTATACTCAATGGAGAAAGACTGAAAGTTTTTCTTCTGTTATCAGGAGCAAGGCAAGAGTGCCCACTCTCACCCCTCTTAATCAGTATAGTACTAGAAATCCTATCCAGAACAATAGTTGCTGATGTTCAATTGCTAAGTCATGTGTGACTCTTTGAGGCCCCTGGACTGCAGCATTCCAGGCTGCCCTGTCCTTCACCATCTCCTGGATTGCTCAAATTCATGTCCATTGACACCAAAAGCACAAGTAACAAAAGCAAGGTTCAACAAGTACAACTACATCAAGCTATGAAGCTTCTGCAGAGCAAAAGAAACAATCAAAAAATGAAAAGGCAAACTATAGGATATGCGACAATATCTTCAAATCATATATAAGATAAGGGATTAATATCCAAAGTATATTAAAATTTCATAACTCAATAATAAGCAATGTAATTAAACAATGGGTAGAGGAACTGAGTATACTTTTTTTTTTTCCTAAAGAAGACATCCAAATGGCCAAAGGTACACGAAAAAGATGTTCCACCTCACTAATCAGGGAAATGTAAATCAAAACCACAATGAGATACCAACTCCACTGATACCAGATAATGACACCTGTTAGAATGGCTGTCACCAAGAAGATAAGAGATATTTGTTAGTGAGGATGTGAAGAAAATGGGACCCTGCACACTGTTGTTGGTGGGATTGCAAAGTGGTTCAGCCACTATGGAAAACAGTACAGGGGTTCCTCAAAACATTAGAACTACCCTACAATCCAGCAACCCCACTCCTGGTTATATAGCTGAAGGAAAGGAAAACGGGATATCAAAGAGATATATCCACTCTTGTGTTTACTGCAGCATTTTTCACAATAGTCAAGATATGGAAATAACCTAAGAGTCAACAGATGAATGGATGAATAAGATGTGATACACACACACACACACACACACACACACACGAGATATTTTTCAGCCATGAGAAAGAAGGAAATGTGCAACAACCCTGATGGATTGCAAGGGCATTATGTTAAGTGAGATAAGCCAGACAGAGACAGATATTGTATGATCTCATTTATACGTGGAATCTAAAAAAGCCAAACTCTTAAAAACTGAGATTAAAAGACTGGTTACCAGGGAGATGAGGGACTTCGACAAACAGATGCTGTTTAAGGGTACAAACTTGCAGCCAGTAGCTAAGTCCTAGAGATCTGATGTACACCATAGTGATTACAGACAAGAATACTATTTTATAAAGTTGCTAGTCACTTGGTAGGCGTGACCCCCATGCAACCCCATAGATTGCATAGATTGATTAGATCTTAAGTGTTCCTACCACAAAAATGAAATGATAATTATGTGACATGATAGAGGTGTTAGCTAATGCTATGGTGGTAATCATTTTGCAATATATAAATGTATAAAAGCAGTATGTTGGACATCTTAAACTTATACAATACTATATGTCAGTTATATCTCAATAAAAAAAATACTCAAATCCAATAACACATAAAAAAGATCATACTACCACAAGCAAGTGGGATTCTTGCCAAGTTCACAGGAATGTCACCATAAGCAAATCAATCAATGTGATACACCACTCAACAGATGACAACCACACGTTCATCTCAAAAGGTGCAGAAAAAGCATTTGAAAAAATTCAAGCATGCATTTATGATAAAAACTCTCACCTAAGTGTGTGTAGAAGGAACATATACTCAAGACAATAAAATCTATTTCTGACAAATCCACAGCCAATATGATATTCAGTGGTATTTGAAGGTAAAAGCCTTCATGCTAAAATCTGGAACAAGTCAAGGATGCCCACTATCATCTCTTCTATTCAACATAGTACTGGAAGTCCTAGCCACAGCAATCAGATAAGAAAAAGAAATAAAACATATCCAAATTGGAAGGAAAGAGGTAAAATTGTCATATGAAGATGATACAATATTATATATAGAAAACCCTTAGGCTTCCCAGATTCCAACAAAAACTAGAGCTGATAAAGAAAATCAGCAAGGTAGCAGGATACATGATTAACATACAGAAATTTCTTTACAATAACAAAATATCATAAAGAGAATGTAAAAAGAAAAACAATAACTTTTAAAATCACACCACCCCAAATAAATACTTAGAATAAACCTGACCAAGGACGTGAAAGACTTATATGCTGAGAACCATAAAACTGATACAGGAAACTGAAGATGACTCAAAGAAATGGAAAGATACGCGATGCTCTTGGTTTGGAAGAATTAATATTGTTAAAATGAACATATTACCGAAAGCAATCTACAGATTTAATACGATCCCTGTCAAATTACCTATGACATTTTTCACAGAACTAGAATAATCCCTTAAAATTCATATGGAATCATAAAAGATCTAGAATTGCCAAAGCAAATCCTGAAGAAAAAGAACAAAGTAAAGGGACATAACTCTCCCAGATTTCAGACAATACGACAAGGCTACAGTAATCAAAAAAACATTGTACTGGCACAAAAACAAACATATGGATCAATGGTTCAGAAGACAGAGTCCAGAAATAAACACACACCTTTGATCAATTAATCTTCAACGAAGGGAAAAATAGACAATGGGAAAAAGACAGGTTATTCACCAAGTGGATTTGGAAAAATTGGACTGTTGGATATAAACCAATGAAGTTAGAACGCACCCTCCCACCATACACACACACGAAAACTCTAAATGGCTTAAGGGCTTAAACATAAGATCCGACACCATAAAACTCCTGAAAGAGATCACTGGCAAAACGTTCTCTGAAATAAATCATACCATACGTCAGTCTCCCAAGGCAACAGAAATAAAAACAAACAAGTGGGATCTAATAAAACTTACAAGATTTGCACAGTAAGTGAAACCATAAACAAAATGAAAAGACAACCTACAGGATGGGAGAAAATATTTGCACATGATACAACTGACAAAGAGTTTAATTTCCAAAACATACAAACAGCTCATACAACTAAACAACAAAAAACTAATTTACAACCCAATAAAAAAACAAGCAGAAGACCTAAACAAACATTTTCCAAAGAAGAAATACAGACAGCCATTAAGCATAAGGAAAGCTGTTCAACATCTCTAATTATCAGAGAAATGCAAATCTAAACTACAGTGAGGTACCTCCTCACACCGGTCAGAATGGTGATCACTAAAAAGTCTACAAATAACAAATGCTGGAGAGTGGGTGGAGAAAAGGGAACCCTCCTACACTACTAGTGGGAATATAAGTTGGTGCAGCCACTGTTGAAAACAGTACGCAGGTTCCTCAGCAAATTAAAAACAGAATTACCGTATGATTCAGCAGTCCCACTCCTGGGCATATATCAGAGAAAACTAGAATTCAAAAAGATAAATATACACCTATGTTATAGCAGTACTGTTCACAGTAGCCAAGACATGAAAACAACCTAAATGTTCAACAGATGAATGGATCAAGAAGATACGGTGCATATACACAATGGAATATCAGTCATAAAAAAGGACAAAATAATGTCATTTGCAGCAACATGGATGCAACTAGAGATTATCAGACTAAATTAAATCAGAGAGAAAGACAAATACCGTATGATCACTTACATGTGGCATCTAAAATATGACACTAATGAACCTATCTATGAGACCAAAACAGAGAGAGAAGAGACTGATGGTTCCAAAGGGCTGGGGGTTGGAATGGAGCTGGAAGTTGAGGTTAGCAGATGTAAACTTATATATATACACCCATTATATGTCAACAACAAGGTCCTACTCTGTAGCACAGAGAATTCTATTTGATATTCTAAGATAAACCATAATAGAAAAGAATAAAAAAGAATGTGTGTGTGTGTATATATATATTTATGTATCTGAATCACTCTGCTGTATAGCAGTAATAAACACACACTGTAAATCAACTATACTTAAATTAAAAAAAAAACAGGTATGGTCAGAAAAATATCTAGAAAGGCTATTTTTTAAACCTCACCAAAAGGCATTTCCTGGCCAGTTTAGAAGTGAATATACTGAGCATATCAACTAACTTCTCAGCCTACAGGAGGCATTTGGGGAACTTAGCAGGATGTTCCGGGGTTCTGAGTTACCACTGGCAGGAAAGCTGCCATCTGGAAGAGGGGTATCTGGATTCCCTATTTTAAAAAACTGCCTTCCTCTGCCAAGGGCAGGCCTGCATGGATGCAGGCATCTGGGTTCAAGTGTGTCCTGGAAGCAGGAGATAAGCCTCCATGCGGCTGCTTGCTCATGTGAGCTCTGCCTGCAAATTCTAGACAAGCAGACCCCCTGTGAGGGTGACTTCAGGCCAAATGGGCACCTCTGGCTCTGCTTCCAGAGGCCCAGCTGCCTGATGAGAGAGGCAGGGTTGTCCCACGTGGCCTCAGAGGGCTGGCTCCTGAGTCTAGGCTGGTACGGGCTCGAGCAGCTGGGCCACACCAGGTGCCCAGGAATGGGCTGGCTGCGGGGGTCAGAAGCAGGCCGCTCAGTATCTCATGAAAAGCCAAGGGCATTTCTGAGCACTCTCCGCTGCCCCCATCCATTAGTATCTGACTGTTATCTGAGGCTACATCTGAATTCATGTCTCATCACCGTTTTTATAATAAATTCAACATCAGTCATCCATCTCTGGTCAGTAATGAATATTCAATCTTCAAAATATGTTATTTGGATGCTTTGCTAAAGCAAGATGGGTTCAGTTTCCTTCTGATTTTTTTTTTTGTCCTTAAATTTATTTAATTTCCACCCTGTTTAACTTTCCTTGTATTACTAGCCTCGTTCTAGATCGCGGCTCCGCCTTCTTGTGAATAAGGTCTATTGTATGTGTGAAAAACACAAAGAAAAATGACTCAATGGAAAAGCAGAAAGTAGAGCTTAAACATAAAGGGGTAATTAGAACATTGCTGAACAAAGGAAATCTAATGAAAGGGTTGTGTGTGAAATGCATTGGCACGTTACTGTATATAGAAGTATGAACTTTTGCTACTTTTGTTTTCAATATTTCCTAGATCCCTCTTGCAAATACAGGCTCCACGGAGCAGTGTAAAAATCTAAACCAATTCATATTTATAAGTTACCAACTTTAATATCTGGTTACATCAAGATGAATCAGTTAAATCCTTATTCCAGTTTCTGAAAGCAAAGGATCACGAGTAACAAGAGGCAGGCGCCACTGGCTAAGGAGCAAAGGCCTCTGCTAATACAAATAGGGACTCTCCAGAAGACACCAAGGTGGCTGAATTTATTCCTTTAATCCTATGATGCCACTGAATGAATGGGGGGTCAGTAATTATGGCCTCCAGGGTAAATCTGACCTAATAATGGTGTCTGTAAGAATTTTTCATTGTTTTTTACACTCTTAAACGGTTGGGAAAAGAAAACCTAAAGAATGTTTGTGACATGTGAAATTTATATGAGAAAGTTTTACTGGAACCCAGCCATGCTCCTTCATTTAGATATTATCTGTGGCTGACTAGCTGAGGCAAAGACCACATGACCCACAAAGCCTGTGGCATTTACTACCTGGTCCTTTATGGAAAAAGTCTGCTGGCTCTGGACTGGACGGAGCACCAGGGATTCAGTAATGGCTCTGGGAGAACAGGCTTTGGTTGTTAGTTAAATAAATCCAGTATAAGATGTTTCCTGATTTCAGAAATATTAAATGTGGGCGAAAAAGTTTGTGAATCAAGTGATATGGTGCTGGCTGGATCTGGTGTTCCAAGTGTTATACAGATTCTCTAAGCCTTTAAAGAAATGCTTTAGGAAGAATCCTTGTCCATAAAGGGGCTAAACTAGGGAACCGAAGACATGGCCCAGCTTAAAGGATCCAGAATTTTTCATTTAAGTGGAGAGCTGCCATCACTCATGTCATATGGGTTACACACATTTACAGTTGATTCTCATTGTTTGTAGCAATTACACCCTATAAAGTCACTGCCAGGAGTGAATCAGTGAATACAGACCCTTTGCTCCCAGGGATATAGAGGATCAGGTTCCCATAAGCTACTGGTCACAACATTTCATTAAACTATCAATATATAACCTTGTTTTATGTATGTCTCTGTGTGTGCACTCAGTTGTATCTGACCCTTTGAGACCCCATGGACTGTAGCCCACCAGGCTCCTCTGTCCACGGGATTTCCCAGGCAAGAATACTGGAGTGGGTTGCCGTTTCCTTCTCCAGGGGATCTTCCTGACCCAGGGATTGAAATTTTGTCTCTTGCATCTCTTGCATTAGCAGGTGGATTCTTTACCACTGTGCCACCTGGGCAGCCATCTCTCTGTTTAAAGACAACTTATTCTGTATATATTGCTGATTCCTTCACATTGAACTCATGGTTGAGAGCATTATTATAACTCACGCCTGAACAAAGCTTGGTAAACACATTTATCATCTCCATAAGGCATATCACAGCCTCCTTGTGCTGAGCTGCACAAGACGGTGTGTGAGCAGTACATCTGGGGGCAACTGTAGACAGCAAAATCACCAACCAAAATGCAAAAAGACAGTGGCATTAAACAGTTCACCCAAAGGACACTCACTGTACCAAGAGCTGAAATAAGAAGGCAGAATGTCACCATGTTTGACCTTGTTGGGAGCATGCTCCTTGGGTGACCTGAAGTTTCCACTGCTCTGTGCATGTCTGTGAATGACTGTGAAGGTGCCCTGAGAATTCCTGATTTGAGGGTTAAAAATACATTTTAATTAGTAGGCAAATTCATAAATACAGAATCTGCAAATAAAGATGGTCGGCTGTGTGTGTGAAACACTATACACTTTCTAGTCCCATGAACCATGACCTTCATACATAAAAGTGATCCAGTGGCATCCTCCCGGCTTTTAAAATGATCTTAGGTTTTTTGTTTGTTTTACTTTTTGACCACGCCCCTCAGAATGTGGGATCTTTGTTCCCTGACCAGGGACTAAGCCTACACTCCCTGAATTGGAAGGCAAAGTCTTAACCACTGGACCACCAGTGAAAGTCACTCAGTTATGTCTGACTCTTTGCGACTCCATGGACTATACAGTCCATGGAATTCTCCAGGCCAGAATACTGGCGTGGGTAGTCATTTCCTTCTCCAGGGCATCTTCCCAACCCAGGGATTGAACCTGTGTCACTCACACTGCAGGTGGAGTTTCCTAAAATGATCTTAGTTTTAAGGTTCCTTTCCAGTGCATTGGTTTCCCTCATTCCCTTCAGTCCTCACACCCTGCTTTACTGAAGCTTTCTGCCTCTCTGACCCCTGCTTCTTTCATAGACACATGTGCACAGTTCACCACGGGCTGCAAAATTCTCTTCACACTCAGCATCTCCTCTGATCCACATGATCTTAAATACATTCTATTATGCCCGGGACAGGTTGCATTGTTTGTGGGGCCAGTGCCAAATGAAAACATGGGGCCCCTTGTTCAAAGTTTGCTAAGAATTTCAAGATGGCAACGGTAGACCATTAAGCTAAGATGGAGGCCCTTTTATGTGTGAGGGCCCCCGAAGTGAGAGCTAAGCTGCCGGCAGCTGCAGGGCTAACCAGGTGCAGGGCTGGCTCCGCACTCAGGGCCCCATGGGGGCTTCTCCTCCCTCCACTCCTGCCTTCTGGGCCTGCCTCTCTCAAGAACCAGGGAAAACCCACTTAATCACTCCCTGCCTTCTTTTCTCTATAAAAAGGGTAAAAAAAAAAAAAAGAGTAAATATTACTATTATTCCCTTTTCATAGAGAAAGGAGTTAAGATGAGGTAATTAAGTGTAAATAGTAATATTTACACATCCTTGCTTCATGGAGTTGTTAGAAGGATTTATAGACAGGACTGAGGAAGAAAGGCACTAGGTAAATCCCAGGCATTACATAATTATTTTATATGTAAGAAGAGGGATTTAGATTGCCTAAGAGGGGGGGATTTATGGACACAGGTGTTAGACAATGACATAGTTTTCCAAAAGCTTCCCTAGGTGGATTTCGGATTAGGACAAGATTCCTGTATGTCAGATGTGATTTTCTATGAGGACATTTTTCCCAGACCCTCAGTGGCTCTTTCTAGCTGAGGTTTTTTCCCCTGAGAGCTTACCCTATAGCATCACAAATCTCATGGGGTCAGGTGGAAATGGAATGCACAATTCCCTTAACCTCTCTAAACAAGGCAAGGTCCGCACATATCCCCAGTATTCCTACAGGATGGTCTTCTCTTATGGAGTTTCAAAACTAGCTATAAAAAGGGTGCATGTTCTGTGGGTATACTTAGGAAATGTATGAAATGAATAATGAAGCCAAAGAAATGGTTATCATAAGAAAAGTACTTTTTCCCTCCTCTGTTTAAATAAATTGGTATCAGACATAACCTTTAATTCTGCCAGTCAAGCATTAATAAGCAAACTACTGTCAGTTATCATTATAAATTTATAGGAGAAAGATGTCTGACACCAAGACAAAAAAAATCCCATGGAATTGTAGAAAACATTTGCAAAGAAGTTGTAATCAAGACTGCCGGGAGAAATATCAATAACCTCAGATATGCAGATGACACCACTCTTATGGTAGAAAGTAAAGAAGAACTAAAGAGCCTCTTGATGAAAGTGAAAGAGGAGAGTGAAAAAGTCAGCTTAAAACTCAACATTCAGAAAACTGAGATCATGGCATCCGGTCCCATCACTTCAGGGCAAATAGATGGAGAAACAATGAAAACAGTGAGAGACTTTTTCTTGGGCTCCAAAATCACTGCAGATGGTGACTTCAGCCAAGAAATTAAAAGATGCTTGCTCCTTGGAAGAAAAGCTATGACCAACCTAGAGAGCATAATAAAAAGCAGAGACATTACTTTGCCAACAAAGGTCTGTCTAGTGAAAGCTACGGTTTTTCCAGTAGTCATGTACGGATGTGAGAGTTGGACTATAAAGAAAGCTGAGCACTGAAGAATTGATGCTTTTGAACTGTGGTGTTGGAGAAGACTCTTGAGAGTCCCTTGGACTGCAAGGAGATCATACCAATCAATCCTAAAGGAAATCAGTCCTGAATATTCATTGGAAGGACTGTTGCTGAAGCTGAAACTCCAATACTTTGGCCACCTGATGCGAAGAACTGACTCATTTGAAAAGACCCTGATGCTGGGAAAGATTGAAGGCGGGAGAAGGGGATGACAGAGGATGAGATGGTAGGATGGCACCACTGACTCAATGGACATGAGTTTGAGTAAGCTCTGGGAGTTGGTGATGGACAGGAAAGCCTGGCGTGCTGCAGTCCATGGGGTCACAAAGAGTTGGACACGACTGAATGAACTGAACTGATGCACAATATATAAAGAATCCTACAACAAGAGAAAAGCAAGCAGTTTTTAAAAAATGGGTAAAAAAAAAGGGGGGGGCAATTCACCAAAGAAGACATCCAAATGGCCAACAAGCACATGGAAAGATGCACAATATCACTAACCATTAGAGAAATGCAAACCAATACTACAATGAGATACTACTTGAAAACCTGTTAGGATGGCCACTGTTGAAAAAAAAAAAAAAAAAAACCCAAGAAAATAGCAAGTGCTGGTGAGGAAGTACAGAAGCTGGAACCCTGTGCCTAGTTAATGGGAAGATAAAAAACTGCATAACAGTGTGGCAATTCCTCAACAAATTAAACAGAGAATCATCATATGACCAGCAATTCTATTTCTAGGTCTATATCTCCAAAAGAGAATCAAAGAGATAGTTGCACACCCATGTGTATAGTGGCATTATTCATAATATCCAAGAGGTAAAGCAAGTCAAGTGTCTATTGACGGATGAGCAGACAAACTGTGGTTTATATACAGAGCAGATTATTATTACCTTAAAAAGGAAATTCTGACACATGCTACAATGTGTATGACAATGGAGGGTATAATATTAATACCAAGTGAAATAAACCAGTCTCAAAAAGACAAAGACCGTATGAGTCCACATAGATGAGGCACCTGGTCGGATGCAGAGAGGAAGTGGAATGGTGGTGGTTCTGGCCTGGGGAGGGGAAACAGGAGTTAGCCGGTATAGAGCTTCAGGTTTGCAAGATGAGGAGTTCTCGAAATTGGCTGCACAACAACGAGAATGTACTTAACATTACTCAACCAAATAGTTAGAAATGGCTAAAGCAGTAAATTTTATGTTTGCGTATTTTACCACAATTTTAAAAATAGGAATGACAAGCTCTTATATTGAAGATTTTTTTCCTCATTTCTCTAAAGTCAAGTACAACTGCATCAGAATGTTGCCAGGCAATTGATCGGCAGTTGGTAAGCACTGTCTGAAATAGTCTAAACTTAGCCACTGAAAATATTTAAACATTTCACATCATTAAATTAAAACTTTCACATCATTAAATCATTTCACATTATTTGGAGATAACCAAGATTTTGCATTACGTTAGCCACAGAAAGCCATGAACAAACGCAAATGACCAAAGGAGATAAAGTTCTGTGACTGCAAATACTGGTGAGAAAGGATTCAGGACTAACCTTATGATAAAATCATGACTTGAAGCACAAGACCGGCTCCAAAGCATCATGGATGCCTTAGATGCCAAATTCTCACATGTGTATCAATAGCTCTTCAGGGCTGAACACTCATCGATCCATCTACCCATCTATCTACCAGTCTGTCCATCATCTATGTGTATAAATAGTACATATACATGTATATGGTATATTATATATATATGTATGTAATATATAGTAAAGCTTTCACTAATTCAAAATTACTCAGACATGGGTCTAGGTCCACAGAAGAACTGTACAAAAAAGATCTTCATGACCCAGATAATCACGATGGTGTGAGCACTCACCTAGAGCCAGACATCCTGGAATGTGAAGTCCAGTGGGCCTTAGAAAGCATCACTACGAACAAAGCTAGTGGACGTGATGGAATTCCAGTTGAGCTATTTCAAATCCTCAAAGGTGATGCTGTGAAAGTGCTGCACTCGATATGCCAGCAAATTTGGAAAACTCAGCCATGGCCACAGGACTGGAAAAGGTCAGTTTTCGTTCCAATCCCAAAGAAAGGCAATGCCAAAGAATGCTAAAACTACCACACAATTGCACTCATCTCACACGCTAGTAAAGTAATGCTCAAAATTCTCCAAGCCAGGCTTCAGCAATACGTGAACCGTGAACTTCCAGATGTTCAAGCTGGTTTTAGAAAAGGCAGAGGAACCAGAGATCAAATTTCCAACATGTGCTGGATCATCGAAAAAGCAAGAGAGTTCCAGAAAATCATCTATTTCTGCTTTATTGACTATGCCAAAGCCTTTGACTGTGTGGATCACAATAAACTGTGGAAATTTCTGAAAGAGATGGGAATACCAGACCATCTGACCTGTCTCTTGAGAAACCTTTATGCAGGTCAGGAAGCAACAGTTAGAACTGGACATGGAACAACAGACTGGTTCCAAATAGGAAAAGGAGTACGTCAAAGCTGTATATTGTCACCCTGCTTATTTAACTTATATGCAGAGTACATCATGAGAAACGCTGGGCTGGAAGAAAAACAAGCTGGAATCAAGATTGCCGGGAGAAATATCAATAACCTCAGATATGCAGATGACACCACCCTTATGGCAGAAAGTGAAGAAGAACTAAAGAGCCTCTTGATGAAGGTGAAAGAGGAGAGTGAAAAAGTTGGCTTAAAGCTCAACGTTCAGAAAACTAAGATCATGGCATCTGGTCCCATCACTCCATGGGAAATAGATGGGGAAACAGTGGAAACAGTGTCAGACTTTACTTTTTTGGGCTCCAGAATCACTGCTGATGGTGACTGCAGCCATGAAATTAAAAGACGCTTACTCCTTGGAAGGAAGGTTATGGCCAACCTAGATAGCATATTTAAAAGCAGAGACATTACTTTGCCACAAAGGTCCGTCTAGTCAAGGCTATGATTTTTCCAGTGGTCATGTATGGATGTGAGAGTTGGACGGTGAAGAAGGCTGAGCACTGAAGAACTGATGCTTTCGAACTGTGGTGTTGGAGAAGACTCTTGAGAGTCCCTTGGACTGCAAGGAGATCCAATCAATCCATCCTAAAAGAGATCAATCCTGGGTGTTCACTGGAAGGTCTGATGTTGAAGCTGAAACTCCAATACTTTGGCCACCTCATGCGAAGGGTTGACTCATTGGAAAAGACTCTACTGCTGGGTGGGATTGGGGGCGGGAGGAGAAGGGGACGATAGAGAATGAGATGGTTGGATGGCATCACCAACTCGATGGACATGGGTTTGGGTAGACTCCGGGAGTTGGTGATGGACAGAGAGGCCTGGTGTGCTGCAATTCATGGGGTCGCAAAGAGTCGGACACGACTGAGCGACTGAACTGAACTGGGTCTAGGTCCATAATCGCTTGTTTGGGGGCTTTTTATAAAGTTTGCTAAGCTACTGTGATTTCTTCGCTGCATTTAAACACATAAACACAACCTTGGCAAGTTCTCTCAACCACATTCAGAAATGCTTATCTTACATCCATGCCATCACATCACAGAAAGACTCATAGTTCCGTTTTATTAAAGCAGTTTTTATTAAAGAGCTTTACCGGATGTCACCTTGACCTTTTCCTGAGTTTCCTGTAGCCCCTGTTTGCTCTGTGGTTTCTGAGAGGTGAGTTACTGGAAACCAAATTGAATCAATCAGCTATTCCTCACAATAACCTCCTTTGTTGCTATGGCTACTGCAAAGTTTTCAGACTGTTTGCTAACTGGCCTGTCGGCACCTTCTGCCCCTACCCCTTGTTTGCACAGTGAGGGACACACTCTATTCTGGCTCCTGTTGGTATTTTTGCCTCCTTATCTCACTTCAGCAGCAGCTCCTGCCCAGACTCTCTGCAGGCACCTTCCTGGTTTTGG
This sequence comes from Giraffa tippelskirchi, assembly GCF_054371585.1. Lineage (NCBI taxonomy): Eukaryota > Metazoa > Chordata > Mammalia > Artiodactyla > Giraffidae > Giraffa > Giraffa tippelskirchi. The sequence continues at coordinate 57,781,247 of NC_137285.1, forward strand.
TCCCTTGGTGGGTCTCTTCCTCGGGGTTCGGTTCTGTCCACCACACAGTCACACCGATGCCTGGGCAGCGCCACTGACCCCAGGGCTGCATGGACAGCCAGGCGCTGCACCTCCCGAAGCTGCATCAGCACTCACCTTCATCTCCACAGAGCCCTGAGCTCACCTGACCTCTCTCCTGGGACTCGTCAGGGCACCTCAACTCAGCACGTCCAAAACATGCCCATCACCTCTCCTCACAAGGCTCCTCTGCATCTCCTCACTCAGTGCTGTTGCCACCCCACTACCAACCTACGTCCAAACCCTGGGTCATCTTAGACCCCCTCCCTCCTCTCTCAACCCCTCTGTCCTAATCACCATCACGAACCGTCCATTCCGCTACCTGAATATGTCCTTGGCCCCCCTGCCCCTGCTCTATCTTAGCGCCCAGCCTCCATCTCTTCCCTGGACCACCGTATCGGCATCCTTACTGGCCCTCTGCTTCTCCTCCAATAGACCCTCTAGATCAGCACTGTCAATATAGCCATCTGCCCTGCCCAAGGCAATGGCAACTGGCCATATGTGGCTGCTGAGCCCGTGAAATGAGGGACTCAATTTTAAGTTCTATCTACATGTCAGTAGCCCCTTGTGACCAGTGGTTACCAGACTGGAAGGAACAGCTCTAGATTCTACAGATGCGCTCAAAATCCCTCACTAGCTACCTCAACGTGGTTTACAGATCTTTTCATTGTCCCCATCCTTAAATCTCTCTGCTCATCTCTGATGCTCTCGGATACAATGAATTCTCTATTTCTCAAAATCACCACGTGCTCTCTCCCTTGGGATAGGAACTCCTTTGGCTTGGGTTAACTGCCCTCTGTCTGTTTGGCCAACACCCACTTTGCCTTTGGGACTGAGCTTAGCAGTCACTTCCGTCATCTCATGCCCTGGACCACCTCTACTCTGCCACTTGCCCTTCAGGACACCGACCCTGACACACGTGGGCCTTACCCGTTGACCTCAAGCACCCAGCATGCCGCATCCTAACTCCCAGGTTACTTGTCTCCTCTCTTCCCTAACAGACTACACACTCTGCAGGCAGGGACTGAGTCCCCCTTGGCTGCTCTTATATCCTCAAGACTAGCAAGGCCCCTTGTCCAGTGGAGCCTTCCATACATGTGCTTACCTGTCAATTCCTTGACCTTGGTCTTGGCAATAAGTTTTTGGATATGACACCAGAAGCACAGTGACAGAAGGAAAGTTCAACAAGTAGGACCCCATCAAGCCGCAGCCTCCGGGGGCATCCAGAGGGGAGCTTGGAGAAATATGACAGTGGTCACTGAGCACCAGCACCCTTAACCATGAGCGTGGCGAGCAAAGGAGGAACAACGGGCAAGGACGCCCTTTGATTCCATGGGGACTTGCGTCTCCCAGCTGTGCTTCGTGGGCCCAGCTACCAGCACATGAAACACACCCATCCTGAGGCCACCCAGACCTTTCCACCTCATACCCAAAGTCATCCTTTCCCCATCTATCCACAATATTGAAAGAAAAGGAACATTCTGACCTATTTTATCCCATTTCCCTCATTTTTATGTTTAAATATATGTGATACATTTTTTTCAGTCATGCAAACATAAAATAATTTTCTTAGAGGGAAATAAGCACTCATTGGTACAATACACCCAGGGCAATGCAGTCTGAACTCCACTGCACCCTTGAAATGAGAAATTTGTAAAGGCAATTCAAAATAGGGCTGCAGAAAGAGACGCCACGAACCATTAATAACTGTCCTGTTGGTTTCACCAAAAAGACAAAGAATGAGCTCCGCCACATCAGTTCCTCAGTTAATTTGAAATCATTACCTATGATGATTTCCTTTCCAGGAGGAGTAGGTCTGGGCCCCTCCGTGGTGCCCTGGAAAATAAGGCTTTGCTCACTTTGCTGACTCTGGCATAACCAACCCTGCCTTTATTTAGACTCTTTCTTAGTCATGGTCTCGTCAAAGAAGAAGGCAGTGTAATATGGCTAACAACTGTATTAAATGGTTGTTTCACCTGGTGAGATAGAGTAAGGTTTTGAATCTTGATCGAGCTCTCTTAGACACACACACACACACACACACGTAGACACCCATACACACAAACACGGCGGGGGGTGGTGATGGTGTTGCCGGTACTTTAGCTTTTTATCACACATGTAGTATCAGACAGTCTCATTTCCCTGTCAGCTGAACAAGGGGCAGAGAGGGAGGTGTCCCCTCAGCAACCAGGGGCAGTATGGCCAGGCTTCAGTTACTAGCAGCATCCTGACCAGACCGGGCCAAGGGTTTTCCTTCAGCAATGTTGATCCTTCCTGATGGTGACCTCACAGCAATCCTCCATTGTCTCCATCACCAACATCTTTCATCTGGTCAGTGAGTCAGGAAGCATCTCGAGCACATTCAGTATGTTTTAGCAACACCAGCCTCCCCTGGTACAGGGCCGGCCGCACAGAGCACTGTAGTAGTCATGAATGCAGGTGAGAGTCGGACCATGATCATAAAGAAGGCTGAGGGCCAAAGAACAGATGCTTTCGAACTGTGGAGCTGGAGAAGACTCGAGAGTCCCCTGGACAGCAAGGAGATCCAACCAGTCCATCCTAAAGGAGATCAACTCCGAACACTCACTGGAAGAACTTAAGCTGAAGCTCCAATACTTTGGCCACCTGAAGCGAGGAGCTGATTCATTGGAAAAGACCCTAATGCTGAGAAAGATCGAAGGCGGGAGGAGAAGGGGACGGCAGAGGATGAGATGGTTGGATGCCATCACCGACTCAATGGACGTGAGTTCGAGCAAGCTCTGGGAGATATTGAAGGACCAGAAGCCTGGCGTGCTGCAGTCCACGGGATCGCAAAGAGTCAGACGTGACTTAGCGATTGAACAATAACAAGCGGGCGGTGGGAAGGAAAGCACCCTGGAAAGGCTTCTATGCTGACCGAAGTCTATGGGACTCACCACCAGATGACTGCCCCACAATGCAGAATGGCTTTTCCTGCCCATGTCCCTGCTGGGCCTTGCCAACTTCAGACTGTTACCCACTTGAGGGCCCTGCCATATGCTTGTTTGTCTCTGTTTACGGTTAACTAAAACAGCCTGATGGGATTTTTTTTTGGTGGTGCAGAGACATGGTTTGGGGAAATGCAAATCCAATCTGGAAAAATGGAAGCAAAACGATGAACATTTGTTCGGTGCTTGTTACCTTGTGGCTGTGTTATTTCACATGCTTCAAAAATTCCCTTATAGTAAGATGGGTATTATTCCCATTTTACAGCTGAAGAGACTGAGGACCAAAAAATGTAAGTGGAGTGCCCAAGAGAAATGTTGGTGGAGCAGCAGAGGCCATGCTCTGTTGTCCCCAGCGGTCATCATTTTGTGGCAGATTCCTTTGTGGGCCTCAGAACTTTTCTGGAGGGGACACTGACTGCAAAGACGTGAAGCAGAACCAGACAGGAAAGCAGCAGACAGCTCAAATGGTGGATCCAGCCGACTTAGGGCTGGCATGCTTCAGTGTGCGGGAAGAAGCAGATCTGCATTGCTCTCGAAACCACCTCGAGTGCAGTCATGATGGAAATCGCCACTATCACTGCCTGATATGAAAGCACCCGTTCATTAAATGAGTAATGGGGGGTCTCAACATAATTTAATACACATGGCTGCTTGCAGCGATCTCTTCTGTTGATGATCATGAAACTGAAATTAACACCCTCTCCACATAAAGAGGGAGTCTCCCAGTGTGCAGTGGGGCGGGTACTGTATCACTGTGTCTGCTCTCACCATGCCCGCCTCCCCCTTGCAGAAGAGAAGCTTAGTTCTGAGAGCCACCTGGGCTGTGCAGCCTTCCTTCTGCCACCACAGAAAGCAATCACAGAGGGAGAGGACCTTCTGGTCCCACCCAGGGACTCGCCAGTGCCCACCCAGGCCATGGGTAAGTTCTTAGTCCGGTTTATTGTTTAATGGTCATTAGCAGAGATGAAAACCTCCCCTCCGCCCTGAAACCAGCTCAGCCTACAGTGAGGCAGACCCTACATGTGGTTTTGGGAACTGCTAAACATATGTGATGTTTTAGTATAACACCAGGTTCATTGCCTTCAGATGCAACCCCGTGCCTCACAGAACAATGCATTCCAGAAGCTGCCAGGGAAGAGCCAAGTGAGTCTGAAGAGTCAGAGAGCAGTGCAGCTGCTGTTGGCGGTGCTCCTCCTGCTCATTCTCTGATCTCTGGAGATGCAGCCCAGCCTGGACTCCAGCAGCGGCCAGCAGTGTGAAGCCCTCCTGCATCCCGTGGGTGGTATGAGGAGCACCAGGCAGTCAAAGAGGGTTCCAGCTGCCATTGGCTCCCTAGGGACCCTGAGAAATCACTCTCTGGACCTCTGCCTCATCTTCCACGAAATAAAGATTCTCTGAGACACCCCTACTCCACTTCCAGAAGGCTTTCATGACTCCTGCCCAGCATGACTGGCTCCGAGACCTACCCGACAAGGTTTTCCAGCGACTCAGAAGAAACGTCAGTGAGCACACAGTGTGTGCTCATGTCTGCAGAGCGCCCAGCCCCCTGCCCTGCACAGCGCTGTCAGGGCGTCCTAGGCACGCGGAAAGCTCCCGGAGGCCAGATTTGAGTCTCTCCCTCCACTGCACTGCCTGACACTTTTAGACGCTAATGTATTTGTTGAATGAGATGAACCTCTTCCTCTATGAGAGCAAGTAGGAATCCTAAGGACAGGAATGGGAATAATGAGAATAATACCCATCTTATAGGGAGTTTTTAGAAGGGCATGAAATAACATAGGTACTGAGGCATCTGAACAGATGATCACCCCTCCGCCTCCCCTTTGGAACAGGATGCTCTACCTTAGAGCAAGTGGTATACCTAAAGACAGGTGTTCTGGCCCCATTTGTACCTCTCGTCCTGGAACACAGGAGGGGCTCGCAGACATGTGAATGAATGAACAGCGTGTGTGCTCTCAAAGATCGCTCTGTCCTTAGCTACCTTCTGGCTTGTGTTATGTTCCAGTTGCCTCTTTTAGACTCTAAGCAGTTTGAGGGGTAGGTTGGTGTCCTATAGTTATTTTGTATCCTCTGTAGTCACAACAGTTTTGCTAGGCATGAGGCAACATATTATGTACATAAAGTCAATTACAATAGTATGACCTTGATACTACTTAACAGAAAGGGCAACATTTTTGCTTCTGAGAAATACTGTTAATATCATCTTTTAATGTTTACTAGCTGTTCTACACCCTGATCATAGAATAAATAGGCCTCGATCTCCATGAATGAATAGAAGTTACCAATAAATTCATGAGAAATGTGCCTTCTTCACTGATAGGAAATTAACTGCCTTAACATGGACTTTATTTCCATGTATATAATATGTTGCCTCATGCCTGGCAAAACTGTTGTGACTACAGAGGATACAAAATACCTAGAAAGTGACTGTGTGTACTTGGTTGCTTAGCCATGTCACTCAACCATGTCCAACTCTTTGCAACCCCATGGACTGTAGTCCCCCAAGCTCCTCTGTCCATGGGATTTTCCAGGCAAGAATATCAGAGTGGGTTGCCATTTCCAGTATTCCTCCAGGTGATCTTCCAAACCCAGGGATCAAACCCTCATCTCCTTTGTCTCCTGCGTTGCAGGAGATCTTTACCTGCTGAGCCATCAGGGAAGAAAGCGACTAGTAATTCTCAATTCTCTCTGGAAGAATAAAGAATCTGTATGCTTTACATATAACACCCCTTTAGAATGCATAAACACACCCATCCCTAAGAGCCTGGCCACAACTGCTTTCTTTGAACCTTTTTTGGGAGGGAGACTGGTGTTCGAAGGGCTTGTGATTCATTCAAGTTGCTGACCAGTTCAAATACTTGACTGCCAACCTGATCTTTCAGACACTGTTCTTTCGCTCACCCTGGCCCAGTTCTGCCAACACATTTGTTCACGTGGGAGAAAACCATATGTCCCAAGAATTGTGTACACGTGTCCCCAGATCTGCAGACGTGTGTCCCAAAGCCTGGCATACTAGGCATGCTATTTAAACAGAACTTGGATTTACATGCACAAGGTCCTTGTTTGTGTGTCTCTCAGGAACACATGCTCTTTTTCCACAAAGTGACCAGAACAAGGCTCTGAGCACAGAGCCAGTCCTCCTGCAGCTCTTTGTTCCCTGGAAGAAAATTCCACAAACGTTGACTCACTAATTTACTCTAATGAAAAAGCTGTAGGCAGTCTCAAGTCTGAGTAAGCGTGAATGTTAGAAAGGTCCCTCCAGACTTACAATGCATTTTTCAATGTTCTGTCTGGGATGAGAATATATTAATAAACAGAGTGTTCAAGATGCTTCTGTTAAGCTACTTCTAAGAGCAAACATTTCCGATTGTTTAAAATGAAAGGTTTCAGACTTAAAGTGATTCCAGTGATTCCCCAAAGAATGTTCTCCTCCCAGCAAAAGTGGAGTCAAGTGGATTAGATCTACCCTTCCACCAAAAACAACACAAAAATAGTTTTTGAGATACTACACATCAGTCAATGAAGGACAATGACCTCTAGAACAAAAGAGAAAAGCTTTGTGATGTTGGCATAGACAAGGAATTCTTAGCTACAACACCAAAAACATGATTCATGAAAGAGAAAACAATCAATTGAACTTTCTTAGAATTCAAAATCCTGGCTCTTCAAAAGACATTGATAAGAGAATGAAAAGATAAGCCATAGAGAGAAAATACTTGCAAGTTATATGTCTTATAAAGGAATTGTATCCAGAATATACAAACAACTCTCAAAACTCAACAATCCAACTACAAGCAAACATCCTAGTTTTTAAAAATGAGAAACAGTTGAACAGATATTTTGACAAAGAGGACACAGAAGTAAATAAGCATAAGAAAAGACCATTAATTATGAGGGAAATGCAAATTAAAACCATAGGAAGACTTTGGGGCTTCCTTGGTGGCTCAGACAATAAAGAATCTGCTGCAATGTAGGAGACTCAGGGTTTGATCTCTCTGGGTCAGAAGATATCCTGGAGAAGGAAATGTCTATCCACTCCAGTATTCTTGCCTGGGAAGTCCCGTGGACAGAGGAGCCTGGCGGGCTATAGTCCATAGGGTCGCAAAGAGGCAGAGATGACTTAGTGACTAAACCAACCACTATTTTTATCTTCTCAACAACTCTATCCTGGAATAGAAAATGGTAACCCACTCCAGTATTCTTCCCTGGAAAATTCCGTGGACAGAGGAGCCTGGAGGGCTACAGTCACCGAGATGGGTCCTAAAGAGTCAGACACATGACTGAGCGACTAACACTTACTTGCCAGGGAGACATCACCACACAGCTATTAGAAAGGCTAAAACTAAACAGACGAATAATGCCTTGCATTAGCAAGGACATGGGGCAATCTGTATTCACACACACTTCTTGAGGGGATGCACAACTATCCAGCCACTTTGGAAAATAGTTACACACCTACCATAAGACCCAGGTCTTCCACTGCTGCTAGCTTTTCACTCAAGAAAAAGAAAGCACTGTTCATACATAGACATATACATGATGTACAACTTGGTGTGTGTGCTGGTTGCTCAGTCGTGTCCGACTCTTTGAAACCCCATGGACCGTAGCCCACCAGGCTCCTCTGTCCATGGGGATTTTCCAGGCAAGAACACTGGAGTGGGTTGCCATGCCCTCCTCTAGGGGTATCTCCCCAACCCAGGGATCGAACCCAGGTTTCCCGCATTGCAGGCAGATTCTTTACTGTCTGAGCCACCAGGGAAGCTCGAGAATACTGGAGTGGGGAGCCTATCCCTTCTTCAGGGGATCTTCCCGATTCAGGAATTGAACTGGAGTCTCCTGCATTGCAGGCAGATTCTTTACCAGCTGAGCTACCAGGGAAGCTTAACTTTCTCTGAAACTTTCCCTAATTTGGAAACAATCCAAATGTCCATCAATGGGTGACGGGACTACCAAACTGTGGAATATCTTCACAATGGGAGGTTAGTCAGCAATAAGTAGGAATGAAGTACTGATATATGGCAACAGCATGGATGAATCCCCAAATAATTATGTCACGTGAAGGAAGCCAGATACAACAGACTACATACTATAATGCTGTGTAATTCCATGTATATGAAACACTAACATATATGAACCAATCTACATTGCCAGAAAGCAATCCAGAAAGCAGCTGGGGAGTAGGAGATAGCAGGAGAGGTGATGGATACGCAACAAAGTCTACCGTATAGCACAGGGAACTACATTCAATAGTCTGTGATAAAAGATAATGGAAAAGATTATTTATATATATATATATGTGTGTGTGTGTATATATATATATGTATAACTGAAGCACTTTGCTTATAGCAGAAATTAACAATAGTGTAAACCAAGTATACTTCAATTTTTAAAAAAGGCACAAGAAAACTTCTGGAGTGATGGATATGTCTGCTGTCTTGATTTCAATAATTGTTTCATGGGTGTATACATGTGTCAAACATCCCAAACGGTAGGCTTTAAGTATGTTCAGCTTATTTTGTATCAATTTCACTGTAATAAAAAATACTAAAAATATATTCATAGGAAGGGCTGATGCCAAAGTTCCATTACTTTGGTCACCTGATGTGAAGAGCCGATTCACTGGACAAGATCTTGATGCTGGGAAGGCAAAAGGAAAAGGGAGTAGCAGAGGGTGAGATGGTTAGATAGCATCACCGACTCAAAGGTCATGAATGTGAGCAAACTCTGGGAGATAGTGAAGAACAGAGCAGCCTAGCATGCTTCAGTCCACGGGGTGGCAAAGAGTCAGACATGACTTAGCAACTGAACAACAAGACATTGATTTGCTTTGGGGGGGTCTGGCAGAAAATCATCATTTATGATTTAGACATTTGGCAACCAGCTCACTGTGCTGGAGCTAAAAGCAAGCCAGCAGAGGACAGTCTGAGATCCTGACGACTGGTGTGGCCTCCGGGTGTTTCCACCATCCCACTGTGCACTGAGATTCCCAAAGGCATTGAGATTCCTTTAGGCTGTAGATAAACAAGTTTTAACTTCTGTTGTTGAGTCTCATTATATGCAAATTGCTTCAAAGTGTATCATATTTTTCATGAGATTACATGATACCAATTACACGCTCATTTTACAACTGTACTTGTGCCTGCCCAATCATTTACACGAATAACATAATTCATCAAGAAAGAATTACACCTGCTCCCCGGTCCCCTGCCCCCAGCCCAGGTCTGTTAGGAGAGACAGTGACTGAAACTGCCCACCCGGGCAAGCCACCATAGTAACTATTCGCATGAGTTATTTTACAACAGGAGATCCTGTTAAGGAACACGGAACTAACAAGCCACCACCAACTGGAAGCGTTTGGGAAAGGTCAAAAGGAGATGCCACATGTCCTAACAACCTTCCAGAATCCTCCTCGCTGGAATCCATCTGGGCTGAATGAGGTGCATGCCACCAGGAAGGACCCTGAGTCAGAATAAAGAATAACTGGCCAGAGACAACCTGGGGACTAACCCCATTACTATAAAACCCAAGACTTCGAGCAACGTGGGAGAGCCATCCTCCTGGGTTCCCTTACCCTCCTGCTCTCCACCCAGGCGCCCCTTCCCAATAAAGTCTCTTGCTTTGTCAGCATGCGTGTCTCTTTGGATAATTCATTTCTGAGTGTCAGACAAGAGCCCACTCTCAATCCTCGAAGTAAGTAAGTAAGTAAGTGTTAGTTGCTCAGTCGTGCCCGACTCTTTGCCACTCCATGGGCTGCAGCCCACCAGGCTCCTCTGTCCATGATATTTTCTAGGCAAGGATGCTGGAGTGGGTTGCCATTTCCTTCTCCAGGGGATCTTCCCAACCCAGGGATTGAACCCAGGTCTCCTGCACTGCAGGCAGATTCTTTACAAAGGGAGCCCCTCGATCCTGGAAGGGGTCCCCCTTTCTGCAGCAGCTCCACTAAGAAAGACTTTCAAGAAAACCAACAGGAGAGAGTAACTGTGCTCCTGATTCTTGGCTGGATTATCCTGCCTCATGCTCTACTTTCCTTTACTTCCTTTTGTGAGAGTTGTGGAGAGCATTGTTGGCTGTGTTCCCCAAAGTTTTAGAGCCCATCATTTATTATCCCTGAGATTTTCCATTAAGTCATGTTCTGAGGCCACTGATAACTAGCCAAACTACCTATCACTGAATTCACCTTGTGGGAATTTGACTCTTATCATGTGAAATATTCAGAGAAAGTAAAGGCCAGTGTGATATGCACTGGGTCTTCAGTGTAAAAACCCTGGAAAGTGACCTTCTTTTATCAACCAACCCCAAAAGACATACCATTCCAGTGGCATAAACAAATCTCTAAAGGATGAACCATTATTTCAGTAGTAACACAATTATAATATTGGTCATCAAGCCTGTCAACACTGTCCTCAGCAAAACAGAAATAGTTGAAAAAGGATTTCTTATACAAATCACATGGGCTGAACTTGGGCAATAAATTTTCCAAAAGAAAGCAAATATAAAAACGTTAAATTAGCATGACCGTGTACAATGTTTTTTGAACCAGACTGAAGAAACTGCTTGCAAAATGAAATGAGAAGCATATTTTAAGTGTCATGACGAACCAAGTTATCCAAATCAGTATTCTGTAGAAAGTGCTAACACCTTGACTACATCTGTAATTCAGTAAATTAGAAACAAGCTCAAGAGTTTACTTTCCATATTTACACAAGACAAGAAAGGTGACTCCTATGAAGAATAGTGAATATAAGATTCCAAATCTGGCAAAGAATGAGATGATCCCAGCTGGCCCTGGACCACTAATAATGTTTTTGAAAGATTGGGTTATTAGATGAACAGTTGTAGAAGATGGACATTATTTATGCAACGTTAAAGCAAACATTCCCATTAACCAAACATTTCCTAAATTGCCAGCAGAAATGGGAAACTTGATCTGACACCTGTAGCAAATCTGAGAACCTTCTCCGGCCCCGAGCTCAGGGTTTTGCCACGATAGTGCACATTGATCTTACATTCTGCTCAGGAGGGGAAGGAGCCACACCTTTCACTTTAAATGAAGTTTGTTTCAAAGGTATTCTGAAAAAAATAATTTTCTTCCTAATCAGTTTTGGGATCCTATTCCCCTGACCAGGAATGGAACTGTATTGGAAGTACAGAGTCTTAATCACTGGGTTGAAGGGGAAGTCCCCTAATCAGTTTTTAAACTCTCGTTGCCTCCCGTGGATAATATACCCCTATTCTTCCCAAAGCCTCAAGAACTTTCTCAGCTCTCCGCTTTCTCTGGGCCCACAGTGTGTGGCTGTGGGTCCTTCCTTTGACAGATGCCAAGAGGCTCTACTTACGTCATGCATGGAGTCCAGAAGCTTGGTCAGTTGGTAGAACCTCTGCCAGCTCTGCCCAGAATTGTTGGGACACTTCGTTACCATCTTTCTCAGCTCCTTGATGTAATTTGTCCTCATTTCTTCAAACACAGCCTGGCTTTTGAGGCCATCCTTTGGAACTGTGGTGAAGGAATACAGACATGTTAAGTTCTCAAAAGGGAAAACAGCTTTAGCATCTTCGTGGTTAAATGGCTTGGACTATTTTGAGGTCATGAAGCTCACACTTTGAGACTGACACTGCATCTTGCTTATTGCATTTGTGAATAAATGTGTGTGTGCTCAGTCGCTCAGTTGTGTCTGACTCTGTGTGACCCCACAGACTGCAGCCTGCCAGCCTCCTCTTCCTCTGTCCATGGGATTTTTCTGGCCAGAATACTGGACTGGGCTGCCAGTTCCTTCTCTGGGGGATCTTCCAGACTCAGGGATCGAACCTGCATTTCCTGCATCTCCTGTATTGCAGGAGGATTCTTTACCACTGAGCCACTGGGGAATCCCTTATGAGTAAATGTGGCAGCTAAATAATGGTTAACCTCTGTATACACACATATACAAAAGAGTAACTGGTTCAGCAGGTGTATGTTAGAATGCCCTTTACTTATATTAACTTGCTTAATCTTGACATCAATCTTCTGACATAATCATCATATTATTCTCATTTCACAGATGTGGAGACTGAAGGTTGGAGGTTTAATCACCAGCCCAAGGACACAATAAACACATGGCAAAGAAAGAGCAGAAACCTAGGCCTGCTTCCAATGCCTGTCTCTTAAGCACAATGCTTCACTATCTTGTGGCCTGTCTTCAAAGTTTCTTTGAATCCTAATGTGCCAATACCTCAGATGTAGGAAAATACACTTTGATTTTTCAGGACAACTGGAAGAAACACAGACAACCTAAGCTGGGGCTGAAATTAGAAATTCAAGTTCAAATCTCAAAGACACTTGGGGAACCTCTGTCTACCAGGGGCAGGACATGCTGCAAAGAAGCACTTCCTAGTTTCTTTGCTCTAAGGTCACATGACCACCAAGGCCCTGTCACGTGACCACCCAGACACCCTGCTAGCAGGTCTGTGCCCGGATTTACGTGTGTGATGCATAACAGGACAGTGCTCTACATACAAAACAAGATCAAAAACTTCTGAAGGGAAGAAATCACATTCATCTTTATCTTCAATAAGAGAAAATTAAGAAGCATGTTTTCTTCTTTCCTTGTATAGAGCGTCTCTGTGTGTGCGTGTGTGTGCGTGCTCATGTCAGACTTTTGTGACCCCACGGACTGTAGCCTCCCAGGTTCCTCTGTCCATGGAATTCTCAGGCAAGAATAATGGAGTGGGGTGCCATTTCCTTCTCCAGGGAATCTTCCCGACCCAGGGATTGAACCCAGGTCTCCTGCACTGCAGGCAGATTCTTTACCATCTGAGTCACCAGGGAAGCCCTCTAGAGTTGCTAGCTTTTTCTAATTAAATGAAAAATACCTCACTGAAAATAATACTTTGAAATTCAGCACCTGTAAGCATAATGAGTGCTTCTGGGACTTGAAAGGAGATACTCTTTCCCAGGACACACGTGAACACAGTTTATGGAGATAGAGAGCAACCTGTGCCTGCGTCCTGGGAGGAGATGCAGGGCAGGGTGTAAACTACAGGTGCTCCCTTTGAAAATCTACTTACATGTTTGCTTTTGTTCACTACAGCCAATGGGTACTTATGCTTTAACTCTGAAGAATATAGTCACTGAGAACTTTCACTTTTGGAAGATGAAGATGAGAAAAATTCATCTTGTGATATTAATAGTCTGAGTATGAAATTGCTCTTACTTTCATTTCTCAATTGCACATGCTATTTGCTAATTTATCATAACTGGTATCAATAAAAATTCACTTGGGTCATCAGCTCTTTAGAACAGCTCAGTATGTTTTTGAGTGTTACATGTAACCTCGGGAGTCAAGAATACCACTGCTCCTAAATAAACCCTGTTGTCCTATATAAAGATATGATTATCTTGCAAATTAACTTCACACATGATGTTAATGACCTCCTTGAGTTTTAATTGTTGAGGCTTTTGATTTGTTTATCTTAACAAATATCTTGTTTGTTTATCTTGGTTTATCTTAACTCTATTTTTGTGGGGAAAATATAAATCCCTTGTAGGCACTGCACACATTCCTGAGGCTGCCACAATATTAGTTGTGGTTTCAAATATCTGACATTCACACTCAGAATTAAATGTCATTCATTATGTAACAGTTTTTCTTTCAAATTAAACCCTTGTTTTGAAAATATAAAAAAACATAAAGAAGGATGGTAATAAGTAGAATGTTAACTGTGAAACTATAGATTCGCTTTCTACCAAAATTTTAAGGTTAACCCAAAACTTTATAAAGGAAACTGAGAGTTTATATATAAATGCTTTCACAGCCCACCTATTGATACACATTTTTTTTTAAGGTTTCAAGATGTTACAGAGTAAACCTTTCATTTTTCAATATAGATACTTATGGATATTACACATTTAAAAAATTACCTAAAATTAGAATGGAGTGAGTACATTTCATGACTATATTTCAGTGTTATTTGGTGTAGCTACTGAGATTAACCAAAAGTTTTCATATTTCTGACAGTTGTGTTATCAAAAATTCTCAAGATTATGAACAACTTGTGTCAAATATTACTTGTGTTTTACTGCTGTGACTGGAATATATTGTACCATTTTCCCAGCCAGATATTTTAGAAGTTGAAACAGACCCACAAATAAAAGAGAACTTAGGCAAAACCTCAAATTTTGGAGGTCTGCCTAGATTTTTCTGAATTTACTTATTAAATGCAGCAGGGCTCCTGGAAATCATCCAGAATCTATGGGCTGGAGAAGAGCAAAGAGACAGCTGGGTGGGAAGCTGGTTTGCTTTCCTGTGTGAGCAAAAAGAACATGATCTTCTTGATGTCACAGCTTAACTTTCCTTATACACTGGACATCAGGTGTATAATGTAACCTAAATAAGAAGAAAAATTTTCATACATTCTATCACAGATTAGCAAAATAAGCTTACTAAAGCCTGAAGTTTTTCTGATTTATACAATTCTTTACTTCTGTTCTCCTGGTTTTTTATTTTGCTTTTTCTGCATCAACAAAAATCAGCTTTGAATGTACTGAATTACCTGGAAGCTAATAAATTAATCTGGGGAGCTAAATGATATCAGAATTGATTATAAGGTTGACTGAGTAAATGGATGTTAAAGGACAAGACACCAACAACAATTGAGTGGCCAGTGTTTATAAAGGATTATCATGTACATTTTTAGAAAAAAATTTAAATCCTATCATCCATCTGATATTTTTTTTCCTTTTTAAAATTTCTTCTAATGGTTAATGATATAGCTTGGAAAGGGGACTAAAATCACTGTTGCTGAATTTAAAGAGTACATTTCCAGGGGAATTCCCTGGCGGTCCAGAGGTTAGGACTCTGTGCTTTCACAGCTGAGGGCGCAGGTTCAATCCCTGGGCAGGGAACTAAAGGTACATTTCCCAAGTTATGTTCTAGAAAGGATAAGCTGGGAGCCTCAGAAACCTTGAAGAACAATGGAGCAGGGAGAAGAGCCTGGTTCTACTGAGCCTGTGGACGGACTGCAAACACTAGCTCCTGAATGTGGGCTGAGCGTATAGTGAGGAATGGTGGGTCCTGAGGACTGGTGGGGCCTGCAGTAAACTGGGGAGAGCGTGGGCTGCCCCGTGCAATCAAAGTCCATGAAAATCAAACAAGACAAAAGGCCGAAAGCAACCTGAAAAGCCTTGCCGGCCAAGCGAAACACAGCTGAGACGTGCTGACCCCACCTCCCTCCCAGGCTGCTGGTCTGGCTCGCTGCTGGAGTCCAGCCCAGCTGGCTCACCCTCCCCTCTCCCTGCGGCTGTCCCCTGCTGCCAGCCTGCTTTCCACCCTTGCATCCGGCTGGAAGTGAAGGCCAAAGCCCTGGGTCTGAGTCCTAACTCACCAAGGAGGCTGCACAAATTCACACCTGCATGCCTCTGTCTTGTCCACTTTAGACAAGCTACCAGTCTTGCAGCGTTAAATTAGATAATAGAGGAAAAACTCTTTGGAAACTGAGAGATGCTAGATGTGTGTGTAGAGCAAATACTGATCCACATCGGCCGCTGCCTCCCCGCTTCCTGTCCTACCTGGTGCAGGCTTCACTCTTCCCCAGACCCAATCCCTCTGTGCTGGATCAGCATCTTATCCATTCTATCCTCAAAGCTTGGCTGCTCAGGCCACTCATTTCCAAATGGCTCTACTGAAAACCCTTAACCCCAGCCACTGATTCCTGGGCCATGGAGAGGGCTGGGCATGTCTTAGATGCTCTTTTCAGCTTCCAGGGGGTCACTCAACAGCCTCTCCTCCTTTGAAGTTGGCGCCACTCGCCCTGGTGTCCTGGAACCCAGGACATTTCTGTTTCCTCAGTGGTCACAGCACTCAGTTCTGAGATTTCCTTTCTATCCTGTCTCCTGCCATCATCCCAGACTCACCCTCGTCTGATGAGAGCTTCCTCAAATTCCTTCCCCTCTGTTTGGAAAGGCTTGTGCCGCTGTCAGGGGAAGAAGCGTTTAGCATCCTTGCCAAGGCTAATCCTGCCCTCCCTCGTCTCTCCTGGCTCCGTCTGCCATCAAGTTCTCTCCTCTCACGCTTGGTTCCAGACGCCCAAAGCAGCTTCCCATCAATCTGCGAGTCCCTGGCCGTCTGGCACCTGCCTGATGCCGCATGGTCAACCCCGGTAGAATTCTGTCAGCATTCCTGGCTTCCATTGGAAGCTCTGCCATGAGTCACGCCTCTGGGAAGCCTTGAACTCTTGGCCCTCTCCCAGCTCCTCTGCCTCCCTGATGGTTCTGCCCTGTCCCTCAGCGCTGCCATCCTCCTTTCAAGCACCTCAGTGGATCTTTCCTCTTCTCCCTGTGCCTCGGCACCCCCACTTGCCATTGGACTTTCCTGTTCTACAAGGATCATGTACCCAAATTTGTTTCCTGAGTTCTAGTCTCCCAACTTTCCCCTTTTTAGGCCTCTCTCCGAGGCTACGCATGCTCAGTCACTCAGTCGTGTCCGACTCTTTGCGACCCCATGGACTGAAGCCCGCCAGGCTCCTCTGTCCATCAGATTCTTCAGGCAAGAACACTGGAGTGGGTTGCCATGACATCCTCCAGGGGATCTTCCTGACCCAGGGACGGAAGCCACATCTCCTGTATCTCCTGCATTGGCAGGTGGGTTCTTTACCACTTCCCCTGGAGAAGTCATTTTACACTCCATAAGATCTGCTCCAATCCCGACAAGAATGCACTTCTCTTTACAGTATCAGTACCACCTCACAATCGTCTCTGCCCTCAAAACCTAGGTTACTTCTGATCCAGACAATTTCGCGCCCCCTTCTCGTCAAGGCTGATTCTGCACTGTGTCTTGAATGCATCTGGTGCTGTCAGCAAGCTGCCCACCACCAGTAAGAAAGTGAAAGTGTAGTCACTCAGCTATGTCTGACTCTTTGTGACCCTGTGGGCTGTAGCCCGCCAGACTCCGCTGTCCATGGGATTTCCCAGGCAAGAATACACCATTATTCAGGCTGTTATTTCAACAGCCTCACAGCAGGTCTCTGGGCTTCCAGTCTGGCTCAATTCTCTGTCTGACGTGGCCTCTCTCTCTCCTCATCCCATTTCCTTTCCTCCAGTCTATCTACTGCCAGACACATCTTCATGAAGGACCCCTTTGGTCATGTCAGCCCACTGCTCAGAGCCTTGTGGACCACACTCCCCTGCTTGCCTAATAGACACCAGATGTCTTCAACAGGTGGGAATCTTCCAGTTCAATCTACAGGGCAACCATTCCTCCCCAATCAAATAGTACCTGATATGCCTTGAAAAATTAGTGGATACATAAATGAGATAACAAATGACAACATTAACAGGCAAAACAACTCCCCAGAGCTAAGCACTATTATGTGGGTCTGCTTCCCACCCCACCATGCTCTCTCACGCCCCCCAGCAGGAAGGTCAGCTCGTGCCTCGGACTCAATCCCTCACCTTGGCAAAGCTCTCTGAGATGAAGCTTCCTCAAGAATCCTCTGATGCCAAGAAGGGAGCATGTGCTTCCCTTCTCTGAGCCCTCAGGACATTCTTTATCATGGTAGACAATCACTTTCCACAGTGTATTAAAATTACCTTGAATTTATCTTACGGGTGATAGTGAAGGACAGGGAAGACTGGCGTGCTGCAGGTCATGGGGTCACAAAGAATTGGAGGTGACTCAGCGACTGAACAACAAAAACACAACCTCCCCGAGGGTTGAGTCTGTGCCTCGTTCATTCTAGTAGTTGCTGAACTGCCCAGTCCCACCATACACATAACAGACATTTAACCAATACTTAGTGGCTGGATGGATGAAGGAATCAAGGCAGGTGTATCACCCAAAGCTTCTAACTCTGCAAGTAACTTAATGTATCCTGTACCAAAGCCCTCTGCCTACCTCCTCTTACTTTTTATACTGACTACCTGGGCCTAGAAATAGGCTAGTCTCCTAAAGGGAAGATGATGTGACAGTGTAAAAAAGTGCCAGTTGGACATCAATTTACTTGTGCTCAGCAGCAGCAACACTTTCATTACGGTGTATTCCTCGAAGGTGAGCTGCAGCCGGACAAACTGAAGGCTGATCTGGTGCATCCCCTGGCAGAGCTCATACATGGCAGACTGGTGCATCTTCTCTCTGCAAAGCAAAAGCAAAGATGTCTGAGAATGGAAAGCCCAGGACCAGACCCAGACCAGCAGCCCCAGGAGAAATCTGAATCTGAGTTATGCGTTCGGCTTCAATGTGGAGCAGATGTGTATTTGCAAGAGAAGTCAGCTGCCTAGCACGGTAACTGGTAAATTGCCTCTGGACCAACCCACCCAGGCTGTTTATTCATCCCCTGGGAGAATGTCAGACGCACCGAAAGCAACCTTTTTGGAAGCGTGCCATGATGTCACGTTACATCAAGAGTGATAACGTGTGATGGTGCTGTGTGTGCTCCTGAGATCGTCCACTGAGTGGAGGAGCTGCTGTGACGTGAGGTGAAGCCCAGAGATTCCAAGCCCTCACTGTTTGGAAGAGCTGTGTTAGGTGCTATGGACACAGGACAACGATGACCAGTCTCGTTTCCACACAGACCTCTGTTACCCTCCCATGGAGGTCGTGAAATGTGCCTGCTAACTCTCTGCAGCAACACATTTAAAAAGAAAAACCAGGGACTTTCCTGGAAGTTCAGTGGTGAAGACTTCACGTTCCAATGCAGTGGATGTGGGTACAATCCCTGGTCACAAAGCTAAGACCCCACATGCCTCGTGGCCAAAAAACCAAAACATAAAACAGAAGCGATACTGTAACAAATTCAGTAAAGACTTAAAAAAAGAAAGAGAAATTAAAGTTCGAAAAGTAAAGGGAAATCAGACAACATTTAAAAAGATTCCTCAAATGGAATCTCTCCGGTCCAGGAGAAGATGATTTGGGAATCTGTGTGAAACGTACACATGTCCATTCAACCAACCAACAGAGCCACTCTCTATGCCAAAACCCAAGTGTTTCCATAAAAATCCACAAGATATTACAGCAGAAGTCATGATTATCTGTTTCCGTGAGAAGGAAGGAAGGCATCGTTTAACTGTTCAGATGTTTTTCCTCAAAGTGATAAATCTTCTGGGAGGCCCTGGGTAAGAACCACTTATGATGACCAGACAGGAATGAGTGAAAAAGAGGCTGCTAGTGAGACACAGGCCTGCTGACTCAGGCCGCAGACACAGAGGAGCTGATGGTGGCTGATCCACTTCTATGACTGACTGAACGCAGGTGAGCGGCTGTGCAAAGCCACCCTGGGATACCTCTTCCAGGGTGCACCTTTGGGTCCCAACGGCAAAATTCTCTCTCTTCTCAAGTCTGAAAGCCATTTGTAAAAAACTCATCATAGGACACACAGCATTTTTCTTGGTATTATTGCTATATGTTTTTCTTTCCCCATAATAAGCTGGGAGATATTTTTACCATTAAAAATTAAAATTTTTTTTTAATTTATGAAATTTTAAATTTAATTAAAAATTTTACAATTTATATAAAAAATGCAGCATGTTGGATCTTATTTCCCCTGCTTCTGCTGCTGCGGCTGCTAAGTCGCTTCAGTCGTGTCCGACTCTGTGCGACCCCATAGACGGCAGCCCACCAGGCTCCGCCGTCCCTGGGATTCTCCAGGCAAGAACACTGGAGTGGGTTGCCATTTCCTTCTCCAATGCATGAAAGTGAAAAGGGAAAGTGAAGTCGCTCAGTCATGTCTGACTCCTAGCGACCCCATGGGCTGCAGCCTACCAGGCTCCTCCGTCCATGGGAATTTCCAGGCAAGAGTACTGGAGTGGGGTGCCATTGCCTTCTCTGTTATTTCCTCTACTAGGGATCAAACCTGTGATCCTTGCACTGGGAGCACAGAGTCTTAACCACTGGACTGCCAGGGAAATCCCTAAATTTACTTTTTAATTGAAGTATAGTTGATTTACAATGCTGTGCTAATTTCTGCTCTACAGGAAACTGATTCAGTTACACATATATATATATACACACACATTCTTTTTCATTAAAGTTCATTGTGGGATATGGAATATAGTTCCCTGTGCTACAGTAGGACCTTGTGGTTTATCCATTCTATATATAATGCTTTGCATCTGCTAATCCCAAACTTCCAATCCTTCCCCACCCCCCCCCCTTGGCAACTACAAGTCTACTCTCTATATCTGTGAGTCTGTTTTTGTTACACTTGTGTCATATTTTAGATTTCATATATAAGTGATATCACTTGGTATTTGTCTTTCTGGGAGCTATTTCTAATTAAGGAAATATTTTCAAAACACTGGCACACACACCCAAACCCAAACACACACATACACACAGAAAAACAGCGGGAGATGATGGATCCACCATGAAGAATTAAGAATGCAAATATATGCTAATATTTTTGCCATACTTGCTTCAGATCTTTCAAAAGTAAACACGGCCTAGTTAAGTCCTGCTCTGCCTCCCTCCTTGTCCCCGTTCATCTTCCTCATTCAAGAAGGTAACCACCCACCTTGGGAGATTCTCATTTCCTCTCAGATAGGTACGCTTTACACACATGTATGTATTCATAAAAACAGCACCCAGTACCACTGTGTTTTATGTAAATTTGAAATTAGATATGCACATCCTTCTGCAACTTATTTTTACTCAGCGTTGTGCTTCCGCGATGTATCTGTTTTAATACAGGTAACTCCACGTGATGTCATTTTCTCTGCAGCGCCTTTCATTTGTCTGAACACACCACAGTTTACTAATCCCTTCCACTCCGGATGGACACCCGGGCTGTTTCCGCTTTATGGCTATGACAGACGAGACCCCAGGGACATCCTTGGGTATTTCTCTAGGATATAGGATGAAAATAGAACTGCTGAGTCATAGATGTGTGCACAGCTGCTGCTTCCATTCCAACCAGGAGGAGATGAGATGTCCTTTTGTTCCACGTCTGGCCGACACTCGTCATTAACCCATTTGAATTGTTTTTGCTCCTTGATGAGGGCTGAAAGGTTAGCCCCACTATTGCCTTTATTTGCATGGTCATGATCACCAGCAGGCTGAACATGTTTCAAATGTTTTTTGACCATTTGGGTTTCTTCTTCTGTGATTTGTCTTTTCATATCTTTAAATACTTTAAGGTGTTTTCTCCTTCTATCACCAATTACCATCTTTATTCATAATTTTTTTGCCTTATAATTTTTGTCTGATATTGATGTTGTTTCTTCCTTATTCCCTCCATCTCTTCCTTCCTTCCTGTCTCCTTCTTTGGCTCTCTCTTTAGAATTAGCCTGGGGACTTCTCTAGTGGTCCAGTGGTAAGGACTCTGTGCTCTCACTGAGAAGGCCCAGGTTCCATCCCTGGTCAGGGAACTAGGATTCCACAAGCCATGTGGTGCAGTCAAAGGGACAAAAAAAAGAATTTGCCTGCAATGCCCTGTAAAAAAAATCCCTTGTTTACAAAGTTCCCATGTAATTATATTTCACACATGTTGCTTACAAACAGCAAAAAGCTGAATTTAAAAAGTCTGAGAGTCTCTGTATTGTAATAGCTTGGTTTAATTCATTTTCATTTATCATGATTATTAATTTATTTGGAATTTTTTCCTACCATTTTAACTTCCTCTCCTCCTTTCCTTCTTTCTACTTCATTTCCTTTTACTAAATAGATCCAGCTTTAAAAAAAGAAAAAAACATTTTGCTCATCTACTGGATTTAGAAGGTTCACATTCTATTTTTACTCTTAAAATAATTAAGTTATGAACTTGCATACTTAAAAATCTAAAGTTAATCAACAGCTTTTCCACAAGGAACAGAAAAAATGTAGAGTACTTTATCTTTGGTCTACAGCTTCCCATTTTCATAGTATCGCTCTTTAGTATTTAAACTTCACTTGTTTTCAAATTACTGCTGAAGTCTCTCTCTCACATCCACACCTCATGTCTGTTTAGAGTTATAAATGTATTTCTTGGATTACCACTGTTAATTGCACTTTACTCCTTACTACTGGGTTCAATTTCTTATTGAAGAATATATATACATGTATAATTAAAATTCTGCAACAGTCACTGAATGTTGAAATCTTTCAGTCTTTCTATGCCTGAAAATGTTCTTATTTCACCTGCATTCTAGAATGATAGTTTAACACGTTATAGATTTCTAGTGTGACAGGTAATCTCCTCCAGTACTTTGAAGATAGTATTCCACTACACCTGGATCTTCACCACCACTTTTGGGAAATTTCTTGTCGGTCTAATTGCCTTTCCCTTATAGGTAGAGAACTAGTACTTTCTCTTTGGTAGCTTAATAAAAATTTGCTCTGTTTATTTTTGACGCCTGCAGTTTCAATACGAGGAACTGAAGTATACACTTATTTTCACTCCTCTTGCTCAGGATTCAGTGTCCTTATTTGATTTGAAGATGCAGTTATTTCTTCAGTTCTGAAATGTTCTTAGACATTATTTCTTCAAATATCACCCCCACCCCACCTATTTTTCCTTTTTGAACTCCTACTAGTGGGTTAGACCTTTTGATTGAATCTTCTGCATTAACCACCGTTTCATATTTCCTATCTTCTCATCTCTTTGTCGGAGAAGGCAATGGCACCCCACTCCAGTACTCTTGCCTGGAAAATCCCATGGACGGAGGAGCCTGGTAGGCTGCAGTCTATGGGGTCGCGAAGAGTCAGACACGACTGAAGCGACTTAGCAGCAGCAGCAGCAGCATCTTTTTGTACTGCATCCCAGGTGGCTCAGTGGTAAAGAACCCGCCTACCAATGCAGGACACAAAAAAGGTGTGGGTTTGACCCTTGGGTCAGGAGGATCCCCTGGAGGAGGGCATGGCAACCCACTCAAGTATTCTTGCCTGGAGAATCCCATGGGCAGAGGGGCCTGATGGGCTATGGACCGTAGGGTCACAAAGAGTTGCCATAACTGAAGTGATTTAGCACACACACCCGAACAGCATTCTAGGTGACTTTCTCATCTATTTTCTAACATTTTTTTTCTTTCTCTGTGTAATGTGTTTAATGTCTATAGTGTTTTTATTTTAGTGTTTTTCGTATCTTGTGCTTGCTTGCTCAATTGTGTCTGACTCTTTGCGAACCCATGGACTGGAGCCCACCAGGCTCCTCAGTCCATGGGATTTCCCAACAAGAATACTAGAGCGCATTGCCATTTCCTCCTTTGGAAACGGCAGGCTAGGTGCCTAGAAACACTTGATTTAGTTTTTTCCTCAAACATTTCTGTTATTTTCCATGAGATACTTCTTACTTTATGGCTATTATATCTCCTTTCTCTAAATTATACCTTATCTATTATATCTCTAAATACTTTCAACATGTTTATTTTATAGTTGGTTTACAATGTTTTAAATTCATTTTAGGGGGATGCTCATAAGCCTTTCCAGCATGTTTTATTTAGGCGTATATTGTTTTCTAGGTGAATCCCAGGGGCACTGTCTTGTGGAAGGGACTCTACAGGAAGTTTTAGCATTTATAGCTATCAGGGGTACAAGCATTTCACTTGATCTGGACCAGTTTTGATGCTAAATTTTCAGCTTAATTGCTTTTTGCAAGACTCGTGTAGTTTAAATTTAGGCTCCACACTTGATGTGATGCAGGCTTGTGGTTCTTATTTCTTTCAGCTTCCTTGCCATGTCCCTGGGCTGGCTGGCTTGCTGGGTTTCACTGTCCTTGTTAGTAGACAGTGAAATCTTTTCAGAGCCTCGGGGCTCCATCTCAGGCCCAGTCTTGCTGGAGTCTAGACTCTCCTGTCCTGTCCTGTTTGTGTTCTGATACCCATCTCTAAGGCATTTTTCTGCATCCAGCGGTCTGAGGGCCATGTGTAGCTAGCTTTAACTCCACGTTGAACTACTCTGGCTGTGAATTCTCTGTTCTTACAGCTGTTTTGTTTTTTTTTTCTTTTGACCTTGGTTATATATTTAAGATCTTTTAAAATACAAAATATCTATGTGTTCAGAGGAGGGGGAGAAGGCTCGGTTCACTTTCACCATTCTAATTGCTAACTTTAAGCTTCCTAAAGGCAAGATCCATGTCAGATTGACCTTTGTGAATGTCAAATAGAGTCTGATAGGCAAGTTCCATGTATCCATCTTTATGCAAAAGTGTTTCATGAATGAATGAGAGAGAAGGAAAGGGGACAAGCGAAGACAACCAAATGAACGAGAGATACACAGATGTGCATGTGATAGTGATGATCAGAGAAAGGTAACACTGAGAAGTCACAAAAAGATCAAGTGGCTAATGAACTAGGCATGGCTTTTGTTAAGTTCTGGAAAAGTTTCTAAGAACAAAAGGAGAGATATAGGCTGTAAAATGGGGTAGAGCGGATAGCAAATCTGGATGTCTGTGGAATATAATACAACACACACTTGATGACATGCAATTTAAAAAGGGCACTCCTAAGCACTTGGCCCCTTCAGCTTCCTTGTGCTGGAGGCAGAACAGACATCCTTGGCTTTGCCCCAGTACCGGGTAGGAACGCATGGCCCATGTGCCCCTGAGTGTGCTGGTTTTGTGAGCCTGGCATCATGTCACTTCTGAGATCTAGGCTTATCATATGTAAAACTGAGAATTAACACTAAATCCCACTTTGCAGAGACGTAGGGACCAACTGTATGGAAGTTCTTAAATTATAAAGTCCTCTATAAACGTTAGCTTTTGCTGTTGATGTCATGGGGAGAACAAAATGCTTCTTGAGAGACCAATGATCATTTTGGTTAAAACAAACCAAGAAAGAATCAAATTCTTAAAATTACTTTTCAGGAAAACAAGACTGCATTCTTGCTATTATTTCTATACACAGCATGGTAAATAAATCAGGAGAAAAACCAGAGAGGATACAGATTTTCAAGAAGGCAGACGTGACTTGCCCAGGGCAGAACACGAGGAACGAAACGTCTCATGTCAAAGTGTTTCTGTTATCAGATGTGTTAGCAAAACGTCCACACACAGATTAAAGGTTGCTTACAGAGAGACCTCAGATTCTACTTGAAAAACAGATTAGAATGTTAATGTGTAACAACACACCTAAAAAAAGCACTTTTTTGTCACTTATATAAGAAAGGCATCTCTGTAACTCTTTCTTGAGGCATTACTACCTGAATAATCCCCATCGTTTTCAGAGCTATCACTCATGGAGTGCCTACCACACAAAATTCCCTCTTGTTAGTTCTCATGATGCCTTGTGCAGACTCATTCTCATGTTCATGACAAGGAAATAATTTAGGTACACAGTCGAGCTTTGGACTTAAACCCAGGTTTTTCCTTCAAAACACAGGCCTCTGCACGTGAGCCAAGCAATTCCTGAAGGAGCCCCCTCCCCCCATGATGCAGCAGTGGAAAAGATGCGCAGTGAAGAGCATAGCACTCTCTTAAGAGTTGTATCCATGAAACTGCTGGAAGTCTGTACTGAGCTGGTCACCACAGCAGTGACTGGAATAAGAGATAGGGCCAAAATGATACTAGTTTATGAACAGTGTTCATAAAGAGATAGCTTGAAGAGGCTAATGAAGTGAAATGAAAGTCACTCAGCAGTGTCCAACTCTTTGCGACCCCATGGACTACACAGTCCATGGAATTCTCTAGGCCAGCATACTGGAATTAGTAGCCTTTCCCTTCTCCAGGGGATCTTTCCAACCCAGGGATCGAACCCAGTCTCCGGCATTGCAGGCGGACTCCTTTTCAGCAGAGCCACAAGGGAAGCCCTGAAGAGGCTAGAATGTTCTTAAAATAGACCTCCAAGAGATGAACTCTTTTCTGACAGACGTATCATCTCCACTCTGTTTAAGTCCATGCCATGCGATGGTGGGAACTGGATTACTTTTAGGCTCCTGACTCAAGATAACCACCTGAAGACGTTTTCCCCCAAGTTAACACCCCAGTCACACCGACGTCACTCTTTCTCACTCTCTATTTCCAAATCAGAGAATCTTATGGCTGACAGTCTCAACTACCTCCATCAGAAACACGGCTCCCCAACTAAGCCTGAGTGCCACAACTGCTGAGCCCACGCTCTGCAGGAAGAGAAGCCGCCACAATGAGAAGCCCTGGCACCACAGCGAAGAGCGACCCCATTCGTCACAACTAGAGAAAGCCTGTGCACAGCAACTAAGACCCAGTGCAGCCGCACATAAATAAAACGGGGAAAAAATCCCTCATGCCTTCTCCTCTATCCATGCTGCTGGCTCAGTCATTTACAGCTCTTTCCTTCAGAGGGTCTCTTTACAACTATAAAGAGGTATTTGGTACCTCAAATGTTTTTGCTATTACATTTGCTCACTTGTTTATATTTTGCTCCCCATTATGTGGTAAGATTTTGTGTTTTTCCAATTCCACTGCTGCTGCCACTGCATGAAGTTGAGTTCTCTAAATGAAGAGTACTGTGTACTCAATATAGCTTGAAATTTCAAGAAAATAGGCCATCTTAAAAACACATTTTACATCACATCATTTTTTGCACAATTAGATTAAATGCACGGAAATTTAATGTACATCCAAAGAAGTTGAAACAAGGACAATCTTTTCAGCATGATATGGGGATTAATTTTGCAACATCACAAAAATTATCTCTGCTACCTGCTTTTATTCATTAGATAATCTTACGTCATTTTGAGTTAAAAAAAAAAAACAAAAAAACATAAAAATATACAGACTACTTTGGGAAAGAGATGAAATTTGTATAAATTTGTACAAAAAATAAAAGTAAATGCAAAAGTTACCCGTGAACAGTGGGCTAACATAGAGCCAGTAGGGGATTTCTGATGTAGGAAATATCCCTGTGTTAAGGTGAACATTGGAGCTGAATAACTGATAGTCATTGGTCTCTACTTCTAAATGTGGATACCACATCCACTAATAAATATCATCTCATTTGTAGGAACAGCACAAACTCTAATTTTAAATAAACACAATAACAAAATGGTCACAGAGACCCAGTTCCAATTCAAAGACCTTAAGCTTATATCCATGAGAATGACAGTTTTAAAATATTCTCAAAGAAACTCTCAACAAAGAGAGAGAAAGAGAAAGAAGCATTTCAGTTGTATTATCATTTTCTCAAACTAGGAAACCAATTTTATTCACAGCTATAATTTTATTTGGTCCTTTCTTAGGACATCTATTACACTAAATTGAAATCATATGATCATTTGGAAATAGTTATACGATATTATATTAAAATAATCTAATGTCTCTAAACTCGATTTACTCGGAACAAAAGTGAAGAACCAAAAAATTAGAAAATACTTTTTTTTTCTGACTTTTGAAAGAATTTTGAGTAGGATATAGAATTTACTCTCATAATAAAGTGGGAATTAGAGGGCCTTCTCTGCTGACCCAGGGGTGAAGAATCCGCCTTCCAGTGCAGGTGACTTGGGTTCAATCCCTGGTCAGAGAACTAAGATCCCACACACCTCGGAGCAACTAAGCTCTCATGCCGCAACTACCGAGCCTGCAAGCCGCAACTGGACAGGAGTCTGCACCACAGTGAAAGAGCTCGTGTCCCACAACAGGACCTGATGCGGCCAAATAAGTACGGACATAAATACATACTTTAAAGAAGAGTGGGGCTTAGAAAAAGGCCCATTTAAATCACAGTGGGAAGGGCTTCACAATTAAAATGATTTGCATGGTAGTTGCCTGCTTTTAACTTAGTGGCTAAATGATGTGAACAACATTGTGTCTATGGGATCCATGTGTTCTTGCTATTATTATATGATAACAGTTTTGCCCTATTTCACATTATGAGATTAGCCCATTTAACCTACTGTCCAAAGGCTGTCAGAAGGAACACTCTTATTTTGGTATTCAAGTACTGGCCCACTAAAATATTACTAAAGATGTGCTTGAAAATCTTCTTCAGTTATCTGGAGGTCCATATTGGTCACAGCTGACTTAGGAAATTATTGTCCCAACTAAATACATTCCTGGAATCATATTCATGTACTACTCTGATAGAAACAGACAATTCATAAGCCCAAACCACAAAATATTCCAGGCTACAGGTCCCAGAGGACTCAGAAGCTCCAAGTATTAGCCTGAACAGCTACAGGTATTCCTCATGCTGTGACCATCTACAAGGAGAATGCAACCTAACTTCAGCTTACAGAATCTCTGCAAGAATAGAAAGCAGGGTCTTGAAGAGATACTGGTACACCCATGTTCATAACAGCATTATTGAAAATACCCAGAAAGTGGAAGCAATCCAATGTGTGTTGACAGATGAATGATAAATACATATGTTGAAGTATTATTTAGCCTTAAAAAGGCAGGATATTCTGACACATGCTACAACATGGATGAAACTTGACTGCATCATGCAAAGTGAAATAAGGCAGTCACAAAAAGACAAATACTGTATGAGTCCACTTCTCTGAGGTACCTAGAGTAGTCAAATTCAAAGAGATAGGAAGTAGAATGGTTGTTACCAAGGCTGGGAATAGCGGGGAGTAGGGACTTGTTTATATAACAGTGTGTTGATGTATTTAACATTATTGAACTAAACAGTTAAAAATAGTTAAGATAAAAACTGTATGTTACAAGTATTTTATCACAATTAAAATTTTTAATTAAAAAGAGAATATTTGCAAATTATGACTTATAAGGAGTTAATGTCCAAAATATATAAATAGTTCATATAACTCAATATCAAAAACAAACAATTAAAACATGGGCAGAAGACCCGAATAAGCGTTTTTCCAAAGGAGACCATCAGGCCATCATGTACAAGAAAAGATGCTCAACATTGTTAATCATCAGAGAAGTCGCGTCAGTCATGTCTGACTCTGTGCGACCCTATAGACGGCAGCCCACCAGGCTCCTCCGTCCCTGGGATTCTCCAGGCAAGAATACTGGAGTGGGTTGCCATTTCCTCCTCCAGTGCATGAAAGTGAAAAGTAAAAGTGAAGTCGCTCAGTCGTGTCCGACTCTTTGAGACCTCATGGGCTGCAGCCTACCAGGCTCCTCCGTCCATGGGGTTTCCCAGGCAAGTGTACTGGAGTGGGGTGCCATTGCCTTCTCCGGAGATATCACCTTACACCTGCCAGAATGGCTATCATCAAAAACACCACAAATAACAAATGTTGGTGAGAATGTGGGAAAATGGGAACCGTGGTACACTGTTGGTGAGAATGTAAGCTGGTGCAGCCACAGTGAAAGACAGTACAGAGGTTTCTCAAAAAACTAAAAATAGAACTACCACAAGACCTGGCAATTCCATCCCTGGGAATATATATCCGAAGAAAACGAAAACATTAATTTGAAAAGAAACATCCATCCTAATGTTCACAGAGGCACTATTTACAATAGTCAAGATATGGAAGCAACTTAAGTGTCCATCAACAGATGAGTGAATAAAGAAGATGTGTTATGTATATAGACAATGAAATACTACTCAGCCATAAAAAAGAATGAAGTTTTGCCATTTGCAACAGCCAACGGTGGACCTGGAAGGTATTATACTTAGTGAAATACATCAAAGAGAGAAGAAAATATATTACATGATACTATTTAAATGTGGAATCTAAAAAAAAAACCAAATAAGTGAACATAACAAAAAAGAAACAGATTCACAGATACAGAGAATAAACTAGTGATTACCAGTGGGGAGAGGGAAATGAGGAGGGGCAGGATACAGTTAGGGGAGTAAGAGGCACAAACTACTATGTATAAAATAGGTAAGGTACAAGGATATACTGTACAACAGGGAATAAAGCCAATATTTCATAAAAACTGTAAATGGAATGAAACCTTTAAAAATTGTGAATCACTGTGGTGTACACTGAAGTTATGTAATACTGTGCATTAACTATGTGCACATGTGCTCAGTCGTGGCCAACTCTTTGCGACCCCACGGACTGTAGCCTGACAGGCTCCTCTGTCCATGAGATTTCCCAGACAAGATTACTAGAGTGGGTTGCCATTTCCTACTCCAGGGGATCTTCCTGACCCAGAGATCAAACCATCTTCTGTGTCCCCTGCACTGACAGGCAGATTCTTTACCACTGAGCCACCTGGGAGGCCCACATTATCTACACAACAACAACAACAAAAT
The DNA here is from genome assembly GCF_054371585.1 of Giraffa tippelskirchi. Lineage (NCBI taxonomy): Eukaryota > Metazoa > Chordata > Mammalia > Artiodactyla > Giraffidae > Giraffa > Giraffa tippelskirchi. The sequence continues at coordinate 57,811,304 of NC_137285.1, forward strand.
CTGCAACTCATCATCCTATCTGCTATATTTTGATGGAGATTAGAAATTAAGACCTGTGTCTAATTATGTAACTTCTCTTACAGTTTAGGCTTTTTATTCATTCTTCTTTTATAATATATGAATAATCTTCCTCCATTTTTACTATTTGCCTTCTGTGTTTTGCTGCATTTTTAGTCTTATTGGTGTTTTTATTCTAAGCTGCACTAAATGCTTTTCGAAAGCAGGAAGAGTGAAAATTCTTTCAAAAGCTATAGTTTTAAAAATTAGAAATGGTTCCCTAAAGGCCTGTCAGCTGTTGTTTTTGTACCCCAAGGAGGAACGGAAAATAGAACTACCTTTATCACTCCTTTCTCTTTCCAAGAACTCACAGTTACTACGTGTAATTGTTTTACACTGGTTGATTTCATAAATGCCAAAGCAGAAGTTCCCAACCCTTCCACCTATGGGAGCCTATGGAAGGTACGGTAACATTTTAAAACTTAATATCCTTCAGCAATATTGCACCAAACTGTACCTTCGTCACTCAAACACCTTTTCAGTGTGTAAGACATCACTTTACTTAGTAAAATCTAGAAAACTAAGTCTTTGAAATATTTCACTTTAACCCTCGAATCCAACTGAATCCTATTGTTTAATCAAACAACAAGCAACTCTCATCACCTGGAAAGTCTGTATCCTTCTTCTGGATACTAAGGCACGTATCACTGTTTAAAATCTATTTTTAATTGGAGGATAACGGCTTTACAATATTCTGTTGGCTTCTGCCATACAACAATGTGAGTCAGCCATAAGTGTACATATTTCCCCTTCCTCTTAAACCTCCCTACCACCTCTTACCCCATCCCACCCCTCTAGGATGTCACAGAGCATGGGTTTGGGCTCCCTGTGTGATACAGCAACTTCCCATTAGCCATCTATTTTACATATGGAAATATATATGTTTCAATGCTACTGTCTCAACTCTTCCTACCCTCTGCATTCCCTGCTGTGTTCAAAGTCTGTTCTCTATGTCTGTGTCTCTATTCCTGCCCTACAAATAGGTTCATCAGTACCATTTTTCTAGATTCCATATATATGCACTAGTATATGAAATTTGTTTTTCTGACGTACTTCACTCTATATAACAGGTTTTAGGTTCATTCACCTCATTAGAACTGACTCAAATGTGTTCCTTTTTATGGCTGAGTAATATACCATTGTATATTTGTACCACAGTTTCTTTATCCATTCATCTGTTGATGGACATCTAGGTTACTTCCATGTCCTGGCTATTGTTAATAGTGCTACTATGAACACTGAGATACATGTTTTTTCAGTTATAGTTTTCTCAGGGTATCTGCCCAATAGTGGAGTTGCTGGGTCATATGGTAGTTTTACTCCTAGTTTTTAAAGGAATCTCCATACTGTTCTCCATAGAAGCTGTTTCAATTTACATTCCCATCAACAGTGCAAGAGGTTCTTTTTTCTCCACACTTTCTCCAGCATTTATTGCTTGCAGATTTTTTGATGATGGCCATTCTGACCGGTGTGAGGTGATACGTCATTGTAAATTTTGATTTGCATTTCTCTAATAATGAGCAATGTTGATCATCTTTTCATGTGATGATTGGCCATCTGTATGTCTTCTTTGGAGAAATGTCTGTTTATGTCTGCTGCCTACTTTTTGATTGGGTTGTTTTTCTGGTATTGCTGCTTACATATTTGGGAGATTGATTGAAGCACATATCTCTATATGACTGTGCCTTTGTATCTTTTGTATAGTGCATAGGTCCAAAATTACATGAGCGCTAAATAAATATCTGATAGCTACAGAGAACAGGTGAATCTAACAAATTTCACAGACTTTGCTTCTCCTCAAATAGAGATACAAACAAAGTCGGTGCTCACTCAGGGCTGAGCTCCTTTATGTCTCTGAAATCTCAAGAAGTTTCTTAATAAACCTGCTTGCTAACATACTCTGACTTCTGTCAATTGCCCCAGCAGTGTGCATGCATGTGTGTGTGTCTGCTGAGTGCTATGTCAGAATGCACTCATCAGCTCATCAGTAGTGCCAATCTTAAAGCAGAGAGTTAAATAATTTGAGTGGAGTAGTGCACACAGATAATTACAGCAGATCTGAAGGAGCAGACCTTATATCTGATACTGCAAACCACCTCATTACGTCTGAATAAATCTAACATCTTGCTACATGGTCAGTCTAACAGATGGTCCCTGTCTCCAGCTTGTTATTTTCCTAAAAACAGCATGCAGAAACAGTTCTTCTTTTTCAAATCTTAATTAGAATAAAAATGACCTCAATTTGAGCATTCAAATGATGCCAGTCTACGGTTTTTATTTTTTTCATAGTCTTACTAGATTTTTTCTTAACGGACAAACAGAATGTATCTGTAGGAGGACCATTTTGCTAGTTGCAGTTTTGCTGTCTGTTCGTCTTTACAGTATTGACATCATCTATTAACAGCCAGGGTAGAACTCAGCTGCTTAGGAATTGCTGGAGAACGTTGTTTGTGGTTTGCTTTCCTTGACAGGTGTGCCTAAGAGAGTGGTCTCCCCACTATCTCCATAACATTCATGTATTCCCCATTAATTTTACATGGTGAAAGCCCAGCAACAGTTAAAAGCTAGTTCAGTGTTTTGCTTGTTACCTTAATTGATGTTCCAGAAGAGCTGTGTTTCCCAGAACTGCCCTTGACTTAACCATACAATTTCACTGACTTTAATGGATGTTACCCAGATCAAAAGAATATGTGCCCAGCAAAAAAGTCTAGAAGGGGCCTGGTTATAAGATGGTAACTTTAATTGACCACCAACGGTCTTAGAAATCTACAAATGTTTTATTTTTAACCATACATTCTATAGATAGTTTTAGTGAAACATTCTTTTGTGCCTTATATTTTTAAATACTTACGCAGGTAGCATCATTTCTTTTGGGCACAGGACCATGTTTTTTGGTAGAGACAGAAACATGTAGCCATAGTCCACTGTGAAAAATTCTGATTTTAGAGCAAGTTAATTGAGGGTACCTGCATGACAAAAATGTTTTGGATTGACCAAGTCAATCTTAGTATTCACTGCATTGTGAATTTCCACAGACCAGTTATGATATAATTCATTTAAAAAGTCCTACTACATAGCACAGGGAACTGTATCCAGTCTCCTAGGATAAACCATCATGGAAAAGAATACAAAAAAAGAATGTACATACATGTATAACTGGGTCACTCTGCTCTACACCAGAAATGAACACAACATTGTAAATCAACTATACCTCAATAAAAAAATTAGTAAAAATAAAAAAGGGATTTTGAAGCAACTTTTCATGACATACCTGTCCCTGAGATGTGTGACTAAATACTTCACACTAGAGGAAAGTCAGGAACACAGCAAACTGCAGAATATTTACAAGAATAATGGCTCACTATCTATTACTTATAGCCTTTGGCACAGGCAAACAGGCGAACACTGTAGGCACTGTTTTCCTCCTGACATCATAGGGGACTGGAATGCAAAATTAGGAAGTCAAGAGATACCTGGAGTAACAGGCAAATTTGGCCTTGGAGTACAGAATGAAGCAGGGCAAAGGTTTACAGAGTTTTCCAAGAGAACACACTGGTCACAGCAAACACCTTCTTCCAGCAACACATGAGAGGACTCTACACGTGGACATCACCAGATGGTCAACACCAAAATCAGACTGATTATATTCTTTGCAGCCAAAGATGAAGCTCTATTCGGTCAGCAAAAACAAGACTGGGAGCTGGCTATGGCTCAGATCATGAACTCCTTATTGCCAAATTCAGACTGAAACTGAAGAAAGTGGGGAAAACCACTAGACCATTCAGGTATGACCTAAATCAAATCCCTTACAATTATACAGTGGAAGTGACAAGTAGATTCAAGGGATTAGATCTGATAGACAGAGTGCCTGAAGAACTATGGACGGAGGTTCGTGACATTGTACAGGAGGCAGTGATCAAGACCATTCTGAAGAAAAGAAATTCAAAAAGCCAAAATGGTTGTCTGAGGAGGCCTTAAAAATAGCTGAGAAAAGAACAGAAGTTAAAGGCAAAGGAGAAAAGGAAAGATATTCCCATTTGAATGTAGAGTTCTAAAGCCTTCCTCAGCGATCAATGCAAAGAAATAGAGGAAAACAATAGAATAGGAAAGACTAGAGATCTCTTCAAGAAAATTAGAGATACAAAGGGAACATTTCATGCAAAGATGGGTACAATAAAGGACAGAAATGGTATGGACCTAACAGAAGCAGAAGATATTAAGAAGAGGTAGCAAGAATACACAGAACTATACAAAAAAATCTTCATGACCCAGATAACCATGATGGTGTGATCACTCACCTAGAGCCACACATCCTGGAATGCAAAGTCAAGTGGGCCTTAGGAAGCATCACTATGAACAAAGCTAGTGAAGGTGATGGAATTCCAGTTGAGCTATTTCAAGTCCTAAAAGATGATGCTGTCAAAGTGCTGCACTCAATATGCCAGCAAAATGGAAAACTCAGCAGTGGCCACAGGACTGGAAAAGGTCAGTTTTCATTCCATTCTCAAAGAAAGGCAATGGCAAAGAATGTTCAAACTACCACACAATTGCACTCATCTCACACGCTAGTAAAGTAATGCTCAAAATTCTCCAAGCCAGGCTTCAACAGTCTGTGAACCGTGAAGTTCCAGATGTTCAGGCTGGATTTAGAAAAGGCAGAGGAACCATGATCAAATTTCCAATATCCACTGAATCATTGAAAAAGCAAGAGAATTCCAGAAAAACATCTAATTCTGCTTTATTGACTATGCTAAAGCCTTTGATTGTGTGGATCACAATAAATTGTGGAAAATTCTTCAAGAGATGGGAATATCAGACCACCTTACCCGCCTCCTGAGACATCTGTATGCAGGTCAAGTAGCAACAGTTAGAATCAAATATGGAACAACAGACTGGTTCCAAATTGGGAAAGGAGTACATCAAGGCTGTATATTGTCACCCCGCTGATTTAACTTATATGCAGAGTACATCAGGAAAAACGCTCGGCTAGATGAAGCACAAGCTGGAATCAAGATTGCCAGGTGAAATATCAATAACTTCAGATACGCAGATGGCACCACTCTTATGGCAGAAAGCAAAGAACTAAAGAGCTTCTTGATGAAAGTGAAAGAGAAGAGTGAAAAAGTTGTCTTAAAACTCAACATTCAAAAAACCAAGATCATGGCATCTGGTCCCATCACTTTATGACAAATAGATGGGGAAATAATGAAAGACTTTATTTTGGGGGGCTCCAAAATCACTGCAGATGGTAACTGCAGCCATGAAATTAAAAGATGCTTACTCCTTGGAAGAAAAATCATGACCAACCTAGACAGCATATTAAAAAGCAGAGACATTACTTTGCGGACAAAGGTCCATCCAGTGAAAGCTATGTTTTTTCCAGTAGTCGAGTATGGATATGAGAGTTGTACTATAAAGAAAGCTGAGTGCTGAAGAATTGGTGCTTTTGAACTGGGTGCTGGAGAAGACTCTTGAGAGTCCCTTGGACTGCAAGGAGATCCAACCAGTCCATTTTAAAGGAGATCAGTCCTGAATATTCATTGGAAGGACAGATGCTAAAGTTCCAATACTTTGGCCACCTGATCGAGTTAACTGACTCAGTGGAGGAGACCCTGATGCTGGGAAAGATTGAAGGCAGGATGACAAGGGGAAGACACAGGATGAGATGGTTGGATGGCATCATCAACTCCATGGAGATGAGTTTGAGCAAGCTCCAGGAGTTGGTGAGGGACAGGGAAGCCTGGCGTGTTGCAGTCCATGGGGTTAGAAAGAGTCGGACGTGACTGAGCTTCCAACTGAACTTGGCACAGGCAAAGAGGTGAACACAGCAGGCAGTGTGTTCCTCCTGACAGCAGCCACTCTACCAGGGGCAGAAAATGGCCTGATTATTTCCAGGACATTTTAAGACCTAGTGAACCAAATATTTTGATTTTTTTTTCTGCACCACGGCACATGTGGGATGTCAGTTCCCTGACCAAGGATCAAACATGTCCCCTGCAGAGGAAGGGCAGAGTCTTAATCACTGGGCTGACAGGGAAGTCCCACAAATATTTTGATTTTTGATTTTGGTAAGGAAGTGTATATGTCTTTGACAAAGGAGCAGGCTCTAGTTCTTGACCAGATAAAATTCTAAGTATAAACAAGAAAGGCAACCCTCACTGAAAATTGTATTCTAGGACTCAGATCCAAGCAGTTGGGTCTCAGAGCCTGCATTCAACTGTTATATTCAGGTTAACACCCAACAGTGTGCCTTGAACCTTATGAGACTTCATCAGGGTTAATTGTGTGAAGAGTTATGACAAGAATTGCTCTGCATGCAGAATGGATACAAAAGAACAATATTCGCTTTTGAATTTTTTTTTTTTTTTAATTATTAAGCCTCATTTTTGTAGGCTGTAGATTTTAATAGTAAGTTTCTGGAAATGCAACAGTATGAAGAGGACAGGTGGTTCAACAGAAGACAGAAAACCTACCGTGAGCTACTGCCTCAAACAGGGGCATTTCAGGTACATGCTTAAAGACACTGCTTCATTTCAATAAATGACCAGCGTTTCCTGGCTTGTTTGCTAACTACTGAATTTCAACAAGGTGAACAACATGAATTGCTGAATTTAGAAATGTCACTGGACTATTAGTTGGGTAAAGGGTGACAGCAAAATCGTTTTTTTCCGAGTATGATAAAACTTGTGTATTAAACTGTAACTTCTGGAGTCATTTTCTTCTGGAGGCAAAAGCCACAGTCTTCTAGCAACCAGAACCTGTCATGGGTTATAAAGCAGGACTTTCACTCTGATGAAGCCCAGCTGTCCTTCCAAGGAAATAGCTGAGAAGCTCACCATTGCAGAAGTGGCCTTAGCAGTGTGTGTGCTAGGATGGGGATGCGGTGTTGGAGGAGGGCAGCCACTGGACCACAGAGTCCTTCCTCTACCTTGAGAGTCTGGCTTTGGAAAAAGAAAGCAGCTAAACCTCCAGTGATCGTTATTACAGACCCTCTTCAACTCATTAACCAAACCTAGAAAACATTTTCCAGAATGCCATAATTCTGGGGGAATGGTGGTTTCTTCTGTTTGAGTCACTCTAAAAGCCAGTAAGTCCATTTGCCTAAATTTATTTATATTTAAATTGTTACTTTTTTTCAAAGTACAGTGGATTTACAATGTTGTATTACTTTCTTGTGTACGGTAACGTGATTCAGTTATATGTATACATATATCTTTCCCAGACTCTTTTCCCATACAGATTACTACAGAATATTGAGTAGAGTTCCCTGTGCCATACAGTAGGTCTTTACTGAGTATCTATTATATATTGTAGCATGGATTTCTCAGGTGGCTCAGTGGTAAAGAATCTGCCTGCCAATGCAAGAGACAAAGGAGACACAATTTTGATCCCTGGGTGGGAAAGATCCCCTGGAGGAGGAAATGGTAACCCACTCTAATATTTTTGCCTGGGAAATCCCATGGACAGAGGAGCCTGGTGGGCTGCAGTCCATGGGGTTACAAAGAGTCAGACACGACCCAGTGAGCACATGTGCGCACACACAAATACTGTGTTAACAGCATGTATCTGTTACTCCCTAATTTCTAATTTATCCCTCTCCTGCCACCTTTCCCTGTTTCTCGTCTTCATCAGTTTCTTTTCTATGTGTGAGTCTCTTGCTATTTTGTAAATAAATTCATTTGTAGCATTTTTATAGGTTCCAGATACAAGTGATATCATATGATCTTTGTCTTTCTCTGAGTTACTTCACTTAATATGATCATCACTCGGTCCATCCATGTCGTTGTAAGTGGCATTATTTCATTCTTTTTTTATTCTGTCTAAATTAAAAAACAAAAGATGTTCAACTTGATTAATTTAGCAGAGATTAGCCATGTGTCCTTTCTTATTACTGATTCTGAACATCTGTCACCAGGCAGGTTTTGTTCAGGACATTGTGAACACCTGCATCATTCATGATGGGGTGGGATCCGCATCACACCCCCAGGCCACCACACCAACAGCATAAATGTCAGCACCAGGACTCACACTACACACAGACATGGAGTGAAATGAACTCAATGCTTATTCAAAGGGTAGCCTCAACAGTTCTCTTCTTTTTTAAACTGCTTGTAGAAATCTGCTCGTCAAGACAGCCAAGGACCATAGCTAACATTTTCTAACCTCTTTTACTCAGAAATTCTGTGAACTTCTGAACTTCCTCCAAATCAAAATGAAGGGCCATGGAATCTCTCTTTAATGACAAACAAATGATTCCTTGGGGTTTCGTGCTCATCGCCTAGGAGCCAAGAGAGTTAAAGCTCATATTTCACAAGTGTTAGTGCCCTGGGTTCTCTGGGGGAGGCAGATTTTGAATGAAGTGTCCTGAAAGACAAGGAGAATCAGAGCCTGGGCTGGGTTTTAAACATCACCGAGACTTTTGCTCATTCACTCAGTCATGTGTGACTCTTTGTGACCCCATGGACTGCAGCAAGCCAGGCTCCCCCGTCCTTCACTATCTCTGAGTCTCCTCAAACTCACGTCCATTGAGTCGATGGTGCCATCCAACCCTCTCGTCCTCTGTTGCCCTTCTACTTCTGCCCTCAGTCTTTCCGAGCACCAAGGTATTTCCCAATGAGTTGGCTCTTCACATCAGGTGGCCAAAGTATTGGAGCTTCAGTTCTTCCAAGGAATATTCAGGGTTGATTTCCTTTAGGTTTGACTGGTTTGATCTCCTTGCTATCCAAGGGACTTTCAAGAGTCTTCTCCAGCATTGGTTCTCAAAGTGTGGTCTGAGGACACAGGAGTACTCCCAGGACCTTTCCCAGGAGTCTGTAAAGTTCCTTCTCTGACTACACATCTGGGTGAGGTCAAATATTTTTCCTACACTTTGGCCAAACAACCTATCACAATAGGCTGGATGTAAGAAGCAGGTAAGAGGGTACAACTATCTTCCTTTAAGTCAAATTGCAGGAATTTGCAAAAAAGGCAAAACAGTGTCACTCTAATTTCTTTGGTTTTAGGAAAAAGTTATCTTTCATAAAATATATATTGCTGTATGTTTATGCTGTTATTTATGTAATATGTCAATGTTATTTTAAAATGATAAATCAAAAATTTAAAAACATTTCTGTTTTAATTTCTTATATGGGTGAACACCAACAGCTATAACTTACATAAACAAAAGGTCTTTGGGGTCCTTGATGATTTTAAGAGCATAAAGGGGGTCCTGAGAACAAAAAGTGTGTGAACCACTGATCTGATCCAATTCCCTCACTCTGTAGATGGGAGAAGAGGGTCCAATGAAGTGAATCATTCACCTGGCAACACTGAGTGACTTAGCAAAGTCAGGGACTGAGCCCCAGGTCTTCAACAGTGGAGCTCTTAAATACTGCTGCAATGTCAGAGAGGAAGGAAACAGATTTGGAGGACTAAGTCACACTCCAAATCAAAGTTCCAGTGTTTCTAAGAATATTTTATTTCCCATTTGTGTTCTTTATACTTTGGCATAGTCTCACCTATTTTAGAGAGAAACTCTTATGAAAGACGATACATGATTGGTCAGTAAAGTTTCCAAATATACACAGTCTCTGAAACCATCTAATGAAACCCATATTAGTGCCAAAAGTCCTGCCTGAGAAATCAAGTTCCATGGTCAAGGTATAAGCCTTGATACAGCTGAAAAATTCTGAGATTTGGACTGAGAGACATCTGGGCTTGAAACGTTGAGCCTCTGTCTCATCTCTGAAAGAAGGGTAATAAATTCCCATGTCATGGCTGTAAAGATGAAATAGGATAACGTGTGGGAGATGGCGTATATTATAGCACAATGCCTTTAACCAGCTTTCAGCATCAGCTTATCATCCTTCAAATTCACCTTCTAAACTACCTGATTATCAATAACTTTTGCACTGTAGTGTCCTTGTAAATGGGTGGTGTTATGGACTGAATGTTTGTGTCCTCCCGCTTCATATGTTGTTGATGCTCTAACCCCGGATGTGATGGTATCAGTAGGTGGGGCTCAGGGGAGGTAATTAAGGTTGCATGAGGTCATGTGGGTGGAGCCCCCAGGATGGAATTAGTGCCCTTCCAAGAAGCAGTGGAGACTCCAGAGCTTCCTCTCTGCACTATATGAGGGCAGTAAGAAGGCTAGGAGGAAGGTCTTTATCAGACCTGACCATGCAGACATCCTGATCTTGGACTTTCAGCCTCTAGAACTGTGAGAAATAAATGCCTGCTGTGTAAACTGCCACATCTATGTTTGTTTGTTGTTTTTTTTCATAGCAGCCTGAGATGCCAAGACAGAGAGGGATACCATGCCTGTAGCAGGAAGGGAATTAAGAGTTTATAAACTGCTCATTACACTGACTATGGAATAGACAGCATCTTTTTCAAAGTGGACGGACAGAGATGGGCCCAGTTAGATGAAGCTTGTAACACCTGTAACTGTGTCGGTTGTCTGAGACGACATTCTTGCTGCAGTGCAGTTACATGTGACCCAGATACACGGCTGTGCTTTAAATAAGGAGGCAGAGGGTCTCCACATATGACCCTCGTTTTTTGACTTCTCTTCCTTCTCCACTTGTTTGTTTCAGAAAAGTAGCAATCTCAAAACTGAAGACAAATTAAATAACTTCTCCAGAGCTGTCTATAAACAATTCTATTAAATTAGTTTATGACTTTATGTGTGGAAGTGAGGGATCTAAAACCAAAATCATCTCTCAGTGTGATACAATAAAAATGGCTAATCATGTGGCTTGGTTTGGGTTTTAAAAGTGTCTAAAGACACAAGTCCAGAAAGTACTTTATATATCAAGACAAGATTGTTTTCCTTCAATCCAGAGATGCACCATCAAACTGCCATCTTTGTATCTTATGACCTGTGTCAAGGGAGGAAGTCTGGAGCCCTCCTTAATTGTGTTAATTAATTCATTCCTTGTCATCTGCCCCATCTTGCAATAGAATCACTGCATCAAAACTAACTTCTCTCTTTTATTTTTTCAATAAAGAAATTAATTCCAGTGATATTATTTTGTGTGGAAAAGGAGAGTATTTTTAGCTGAAGAGACCAGAGTCCTTGAGCACATTAACTGGAATAAAGGACAACATGCTAATATTAGCCACACTAAGCCTTTTAAACACAACATATGATCTTAAACTGGTTTTGACTTCTATTCAAAATGAAAAAATACCTCCCTCTAGTTAGCCACAGTAAAGCTGGGACATATTTCTTGCATCATCACTACTCTGTGATTTCAATATAGTTAAAAATAGCTTAAACAGTTCATTCCATTTGCAGTCTATTTGTTTTGCTTTAATTTCATACTATACTGACAATTACTCAGCTTCATTAACTACTTAGGAAATTTCTCAAGTACACTACAAGAAACATCAGGCAGGAAATAATAAATTACAGCATGTACTGTTCTTGAAGTCAATCCTGAAAGAGCCTTTTCACCAAATTCACATGCTAAGCCCTAAAAGCACTGTAGGGTCAACCCACACCAGGATTCTTGCTTCTGACCCTTGTATTGGAAAGAAGACTCATTACAAACCTAAACATCACCACCATGTGTCGATTATACAGAAAGCATTTGGGTAGACATTAAAGAAAAATTTAAAAATAATTCCTGTATTCTAGGAGTTTACAGTATACTTGGAGTAAAAGTATGTATGTAAAACACAGGAAGCACCAAAGGACTGATACAGAAAAAACTGATGGAAGAAAAGAGTTTTTTGGGAAAAGTCACTCTTGAGTTGGATGGTAAGAGAAGTGATCAGAGGAAGCATCCTTTGGCTTGGGCTTGGGGCAGCGGGGAAAGGAAATCAGGAGCAAAGGCACAGCAGTGGCAAGACAGGATGAAGGGAAGTGGAAGGAAGGTTCATTTGGCTGCTACAGAGTTTATGTGGGGAAATGATGCTGCAAAGAGTATTTAAAAACTAATTCCTGTGATTTTATATATAGTAGTGTGCATATGTCAATCCCAACCTCCCAATTTATCCTCTCTCCTTCTCCCACTCCGGTAACCATAACCACTAAGGACATACTGTATAGTACAGGGAATTGAACTCAATCCTCAGTAATGACCTATAGGGGAAAAGAATTAAAAAACAGAATGGATATATGAATATGTATAACTGATTCACTTTGCTGTACACCTGATACTGATACAACATTATAAATCAGTTACATTCCAATAAAAAAAACACAGAAAAAATAAAATTAGTTGGTTCATCAAGCACTTACTAATGCCAGACAGTATCCAAGGTGCTGGCCATGGTGAACTACACAGGTCAGATTCCTCCCCTCCCTGAGCCTACATCATGGGGTCAGGGGACCTGCTCTGGAGAGAATAAACGTGGGACAGGATGGGAGGGCTTAGGCAGGGTGGGTGTCTACCCTAGATCTGGGGGTAAGGCAAAAGCTGCCTGAAGAGGAATACTTTGAACTAAGACAAGGTAAGAAGCCACCACCCTCCTTTGCAGAGGGAACAGCAGGCATCAACGGCCTGAGTCAGGAATGGCCTTGGATCTTTCAAAGCACCAAAAGGTCATCGATGGGGCTAACCAAAGGGACTAGCAAATCCTCTGAGAGAATTCCTTCAAATCACCCCTATTTTCAGAACCACTTTTTCACGGTCTTCTATGAGGATGATGGTATGTTGTCTAAGCCATATTCCCTGGGGATATGGCGGGTGGGATTTCTGCCTGACACTGCCTTCATTTTCCCCACAGTCCCACCCACCTGGCACTCATAAGGGAGCCCCAGGGTTTGCCCACTGTTTAATTCCCAGGGTCTAGGACAGTGCTTGGTGCCTTCAAGTTGCTCAGGAAGTGTTTGTGGAACGGATGCACTGAGTGAGTATCACTCATCTCCTCCTCCTCAGAGTGGTCCAAAATGAGAGGTAGGGATAAGACAAGACGGGACAGGACAAGAAGTGAATTAGAATGCCTACCTGCCGTTCTAGCTGAGGAGTGGATGAAGAAGGTGTGGTATATTTATACAATGAAATATTACTTAGCTGTACAAAGGAACAAAGTTGGGTCATTTTTGTAGAGACATGGATGGACCTGGGGACTGTCATACAGACTGAAGGAAGTCAGAGAGAGAAACAAATATCATATATTAACACATTTATGCAGAACCTGAAAAAATTGGTAGACGATCTTATTTACAAAGTAGAAATAGGAACAGGTGTAGAGAAAAAATACGTATGGATACCAAGGAGGAAAGGGGGAGTGGAATGAATTAGGAGACTGGGATTGACATATATGCATTATTGATAAAATATATAAAACAGGTAACTAATGAGATGGGAATATCTTTTCTTTTCTCCTTTGCTTTTCGCTTCTCTTCTCTTCCCAGCTATCTGTAAAGCCTCCTCAGACAGCCATTTTGCTTTTTTGCATTTCTTTTCCATGGGGATTTTCTTGATCCCTGTCTCCTGTACAGTGTCACGAACCTCTGTCCATAGTTCATCAGGCACTCTGTCTATCAGGTCTAGTCCCTTAAATCTATTTGTCACTTCCACTGTATACTCATAAGGGATTTGATCTAGGTCATACCTTAATGGTCTAGTGGTTTTCCCTACTTTCTTCAATTTAAGTCTGAATTTGGCAATAAGCAGTTCATGATCTGAGCCACAGTCTGCTCCCGGTCTTGTTTTTGCTGACTGTATAGAGCTTCTCCATCTTTGGCTGCAAAAAATATAATCAGTCTGATTTCGGTGTTGACCATCTGGTGATGCCCACGTGTAGAGTCTTCTCTTGTGTTGTTGGAATAGGGTGTTTGCTATTACCAGTGCGTTCTCGTGGCAAAACTCTATTAGCCTTTGCCCTGCTTCATTCTGTACTCCAAGGCCAAACTTGCCTGTTACGCCAGGTGTTTCTTGACTTCCTACTTTTGCATTCCAGTCCCCTATAATGAAAAGGACATCTTTTTTGTATGTTAGTTCCAGAAGGTCTTGTAGGTCTTCATAGAATCGTTCAACTTCAGCTTCTTCGGCGTTACTGGTCTGGGCATAGACTTGGATTACCGTGATATTGAATGGTTTGCCTTGGAAACGAACGGAGATCATTCTATCATTTTTGAGATTGCATCCAAGTACTGCATTTTGGACTCTTTTGTTGACCATGATGGCTACTCCATTTCTTCTAAGGGATTCTTGCCCACAGTAGTAGATATAATGATCATCTGAGTTAAATTCACCCATTCCAGTCCATCTTAGTTCACTGATTCCTAGAATGTCAACGTTCACTCTTGCCATCTCCTGTTTAACCACTTCCAATTTGCCTTGATTCATGGACCTAACATTCCAGGTTCCTATGCAATATTGCTCTTTACAGCATTGGACTTTGCGTCTATCACCAGTCACATCCACAGTTGGGTATCGTTTTTGCTTTGGCTCCATCCCATCATTCCCATCTGAATGCAGAGTTCCAAAGAATAGCAAGGAGAGATAAGAAAGCCTTCCTCAGCGATCAGTGCAAACAAATAGAGGAAAACAACAGATTGGGAAAGACTAGAGACCTCTTCAAGAAAATTAGAGATACCAAAGGAATATTTCATGCAAAGATAGGCTCGATAAAGGACAGAAATGGTATGGACCTAACAGAAGCAGAAGATATTAAGAAGAGGTGGCAAGAATACACAGAAGAACTGTACAAAAAAGATCTTCACGACCGAGATAAGCACGATGGTGTGATCACTCACCTAGAGCCAGACATCCTGGAACGTGAAGTCAAGTGGGCCTTAGAAAGCATCACTACGAACAAAGCTAGTGGAGGTGATGGAATTCCAGTTGAGCTACTTCAAATCCTCAAAGGTGATGCTGTGAAAGTGCTGCACTCGATATGCCAGCAAATTTGAAAAACTCAGCAGTGGCCACAGGACTGGAAGAGGTCAGTTTTCATTCCAATCCCAAAGAAAGGCAATGCCAAAGAATGCTCAAACTACCACACAATTGCACTCATCTCACATGCTAGTAAAGTAATGCTCAAAATTCTCCAAGCCAGGCTTCAGCAATACGTGAACCGTGAACTTCCAGATGTTCAAGCTGGTTTTAGAAAAGGCAGAGGAACCAGAGATCAAATTGCCAATATCCGATGGATCATCGAAAAAGCAAGAGAGTTCCAGAAAAACATCTATTTCTGCTTTATTGACTATGCCAAAGCCTTTGACTGTGTGGATCACAATAAACTGTGGAAAATTCTGAAAGAGACGGGAGTACCAGACCATCTGACCTGTCTCTTGAGAAACCTGTATGCAGGTCAGGAAGCAACAGTTAGAACTGGACATGGAACAACAGACTGGTTCCAAATAGGAAAAGGAGTACGTCAAGGCTGTATATTGTCACCCTGCTTATTTAACTTATACGCAGAGTACATCATGAGAAACGCTGGGCTGGAAGAAACACAAGCTGGAATCAAGATTGCCGGGAGAAATATCAATAACCTCAGACATGCGGATGACACCACCCTTATGGCAGAAAGTGAAGAAGAACTAAAGAGCCTCTTGATGAAGGTGAAGGAGGAGAGTGAAAAAGTTGGCTTAAAGCTCAACGTTCAGAAAACTAAGATTATGGCATCTGGTCCCATCACTCCATGGGAAATAGATGGGGAAACAGTGGAAACAGTGTCAGACTTTACTTTTTTGGGCTCCAGAATCACTGCTGATGGTGACTGCAGCCATGAAATTAAAAGACGCTTGCTCCTTAGAAGGAAGGTTATGGCCAACCTAGATAGCATGTTTAAAAGCAGAGACATTACTTTGCCAACAAAAGTCCGTCTAGTCAAGGCTATGGTTTTTCCAGTGGTCATGTATGGAAGTGAGAGTTGGATGGTGAAGAAAGCTGAGCGCCAAAGAATTGATGCTTTTGAACTGTGGTGTTGGAGAAGACTCTTGAGAGTCCCTTGGACTGCAAGGAGATCCAATCAATCCATCCTAAAAGAGATCAATCCTGGGTGTTCATTGGAAGGTCTGATGTTGAAGCTGAAGCTCCAATACTTTGGCCACCTCATGCGAAGGGTTGACTCATTGGAAAAGACCCTAATGCTGCGTAGGGTTTGGGGCGGGTGGAGAAGGGGACGACAGAGGATGAGATGGTTGGATGGCATCACCAACTCGATGAACATGGGTTTGGGTAGACTCCGGGAGTTGGTGATGGACAGAGAGGCCTGGCGTGCTGCAATTCATGGGGTCGCAGAGAGTCGGACACGACTGAGCGACTGAACTGAACTGAACTGAACTGAACTAATGAGAACCTACTGTATAGCTCAGGGACCTCTACTCAACGCTCTATGCTGACCTGAAAGGGAAAAAAAGAAAATGTGGTGTGTTTTGTTTTTTTTTATGGAAATTCAAAAAGGAGGGAATATATGTACATGTATAGCTGATTCCCTTGGCTATACGGCAGAAACTGAAAGAACACTGTAAAGCAGCTATAGCCCAACAAAAATTTCCAAAAGTAAAATAAAGACCACTCTCCTCACTGCACTCATTTTCCTCAGGTAAGGGAGGTCCCTGTCCCTTGCACACTCTTAGGAACTTTTCTTTTTTATTGAAGCAGAGTTGATTTATAATGTTGTGCTACTTTCTGCTATACAGAAGTGATTCAGTCATACATATCCTTCTGTTCTTTTTCATATTCTTTTCCATTGTGGTTTCATACTGTTATCCATTACAGGATATTGCATATAATTCCCTGTGATGAACTTTTCTTGATGTGAGCAGATTACCCATTCCATCAAGAACCTTCCTCCCTTCGCTTCCTCCGCTGAAATATTTGAAAGTAACTTTTGATTGCAACTCTACCTCTCATCACCCTGCTTGGTTGATAAAAGGGAAGAAATACTTTTTTAAAAAGAGGAGAAATAAAGAAGAAATACGGTTTTTTAAAAAAGAATACAGTCCCTTCTGTTTTGGAACTTTACCTACATTTCCTCTCCCCTCACATATAACTGAGTATTTTTTAAAATGAGTATCTTTTATTTGTTGGGTATAAAGTTCAATTATTAAATAAACCTTATTAACTATATTACACGAATCCTATACACATGTAGGAGGGGGAAGAACAGTATTTAAATATGTCAAAGACAGAAAAGTATGTTAGACCTCCTCCAGCATTTTTTTTTTTTTTGCCACACCAAGCTTCCTGTGGGATCTTAGTTCCCAGACCAGGGATGACTGTGGCCCCTGGAGTGGAAGGGCAGAGTCTTAACCACTGGACACCCAGAGAAGTCCCCTAACTTAACGATTTCTTGTTTGTTGCTTAAAACAAGACCCCATGACACCCTCCTTGCAGCTCCCTCTGCCTGTCCCCCTTCCAATGGCAAGATGTCCTTTATGCCTTGTTATTGTTGTTTAATCACTAAGTTGTGTCCGACTCTTTGCGACCCCATGAACTGCAGCACGCCAGGCTTCTCTGTCCTTCATTATCTCCCTGAGTTTCCTCAAACTCATGTCCATTGAGTCAGTGATGCCATCCAACAGTCTCATTCTCTGTCACCCCCTCCTCCTCTTGCCCTCAATTTTTCCCAGCATCAGGGTCTCTTCCAAGGAGTCAGCTCTTCACATCAGGTGGCCAAAGTAGCTGAGCTTCAGCATTTGTCCTTCCAATGAATATTCAGGGTTGATTTCCTTTAAGATTGATTTGTTTGATCTCCTTGCTGTCCAAAGGACTTTCAAGACTCCTGTTTCTTCATGGCAAATAGACAGGGAAAATGTGGAAACAGTGTCAGATTTCAATTTCTTGGGCTCCAAAGTAAATGCAGATGGTGACTGCAGCCATGAAATTAAAAGACTCTTGCTCCTTGGAAGAATAGCTATGCCAAACCTTTATGCCTACTTCTCTGCAAAAGAAAGCTAGTTCCATTTTGCAATGTTTCTGTCCCTTGCAGACAAGGAATAATCACTGTTAGCGAAATTGTTTTTCTTTGTTCAGGTGTCTCACACTCAACCATCTACAGAGGCTGGGCCTGGGTGAGCAGGGCAGAAGGGCACGTGGTGGTGGGATGTGTGATGAGACGAGCAGCTTCTGTACTCTCTAAGTGGGGGCTCTGAGTCCTGCTTGGCAAGCCAAGTGCTCAGATCATTCTAAGGAGGACGTTGGCCCTCCAGCTTCTGGTCCAGGGTCTGGGGCATGGAAGGGTCTAATGGAGACAGAAGGAGGACTTTTTTCTTATACAGTTTATTCCCCTAGATTGACCCAGAAGTGAAAAACGAAACAATGGAAATCTCAGAAGGCTGCTGATTTTTAAGTGCAGGAAAAGAGGGGTAGAGTGTGTGTGTGTGTGTGTGTGTGTGTGTGTGTGTGTGTGTGTGTGTGAGAGAGAGAGAGAGACAGTGAAAAAAGTGAGAAAGAGAGGAAGGAAGGAAAGAGGAGGAAGCAGGAAGAGGTGGGGAAGTGAGGAGGGAAGAGATGAGAAGGTAGGGAGGGGAGGGAGAAAAAGAGGTGGTCAGAAGCTAGAAACTACAGAAACTCCATAGTTCAGTGGAACAGAGGGAGGTAAGAAATCAGATCCGAAAGCAGGAGCAAGGGAATAGGGGAGGGAAAGAGAGGCTGGGGACAGAGGGGGAGAGGAGGGAGCTAGTGCTGGGGGTGCACCCCACGCCCTGCCCCTGTCAGTCACCAGCCCCAGTCTGGCTGGATCAAGGCCCAGGCACCGAAGTCACCTCCTGTGGCTCAGAGATATCGATCAGTCCCTCGGGAGGCAAGGGTGAGGTATGTCTCAGTCTCACTCCAACCCTCCGGGCTCCCGTGGGGACACCGATTCCAGCCTGAACAACAGGGACCTGTCCGCAAGATGCAGCCCCTCTGAGCCGAGCCTCCTGGAGCTTTAGGACTTTAGATGCAGAGGGATCTTAAAGGGATGCTTCCTTGGGCAGAGCGGCCTGGGGAGAGCCCCTCACTAAAGTCAGCCAGATTATGGCGGCCCTCAGTGGGGACAAACCAAGGGCAGGCAGCCCCCCATGGTCTGAAGTGGTGGATAACTGAGTCCTGCACTTTTCTACTGGCACTGCCATCAGACAGGCAGCACTGACCCAGAGGGCGGGGTGGGCTGAGCTCACAAGCTGGTCAAACAAGGGCCCCCGTGTAGTCACACTCAGCTCTCACCCGAGACTCAGAAACGGGCACGAAGACTTAAGCTCTCTCTTACCAACAGTCTCTGAACCCGAACAATCAAAGGCTCAGAGCTACAAAGGCAGTGAAAAATCATCCAAAATACATTTTTTTAAAAAAATCGGGCTCCGACTTGAAATAATACAAACATGCTTTTAAATACACTTTTCATTCTCTATTACTCAACCGTTAAAAAGAAGGAAACAATTCCACTTAGAGCAACATGGATGTACCTAGAAATTATCATTACTAGGTGAACTAACTTGGACAGAAAAAGACAAATACCCTACCATATATGTATATGTGGAATCTAGTATTGATTACACACAGCACAAATAACCTACCTATGAAACAGAAAAAGACTCAACAGACATAGAGAACGGACTTGTGATTGTCAAGGGGGAGAGTGAGTGAGGAGGGATGGATTGGGAGCTTGGGACCAGCAGATGCAAACTAGTATATATAGGATGGAGAAACAGCCTCATACTGTATAACATAGGAATCATATTGAATATTCTATGATAAACTACAATGGGAAATAATATGAAAGAAATATATCAATATATTTGTATAACTAAGTCACTGCAGTACAGCAGAAATTAACACAACACTGTAAATCAACCATACCTCTAATAAAATAAATACATATATACTTTTAATTATAAAATATTCAGTTCAGTTGCTCAGATGTGTCCGATTTTCTGCAAGCTCGTGGACTGCAGCACGCCAGGCCTCCTTGTCCATCACCAACTCCCGGAGCTTACTCAAACTCATGTCCATGGAGTTGGTGATGCCATCCACCCATCTCATCCTCTGTTGTCCCCTTCTCCTCCCATCTTCAATCTTTTCCAACATCAGGGTCTTTTCAAATGAGTCAGCTCTTCGCATCAGGTGGCCCAAGTATTGGAGTTTCAGCTTCAACATCAGTCCTTTCAATGACAACTCAGGACTGATCTCCTTTAGGATGGACTGGTTGGATCTCCTTGCAGGCCAAGGGACTCTCAAGAGTCTTCTCCAACACCACAGTTCAAAAGCATCAATTCTTCAGTGCTTTCTTTATAGTCCAACTCTCATATCCATACATGACCACTGGAAAAACCATAGCCTCGACTAGATGGACCTTTGTTGGCAAAGTAATGTCTCTGCTTTTTAATATGCTGTCTAGGTTGGTCATAACTTCCCGTCCAAAGAGTAAGAGCCTTTTAATTTCATGGCTGAAGTCACCATCTGCAGTGATTTTGGAGCCCCCAAAAATAAAGTCTGCCACATCAACTGTTTCCCCATCTATTTGCCATGAAGTGATGGGACTGGATGCCATGATCTTAGTTTTCTGAATGTTGAGTTTTAAGCCAACTTTTGACTTTCCTCTTTCACTTTCATCAGGAGACTCTTCAGTTCTTCTTCACTTTCTGCCATAAGGGTGGTGTCATCTGCATATCTGAGGTTATTGATATTTCTCTCGGCAATCTTGATTCCAGCTTGTGCTTCTTCCAGCCCAGCATTTCTCATAATGTACTCTGCATATAAGTTAAATAAGCAGGGTGACAATATACAGCCTTGACGTACTCCTTTTCCTATTTGGAACCAGTCTGTTGTTCCATGTCCAGTTCTAACTGTTGCTTCCTGACCTGCATACGGGTTTCTCAAGAGGCAGGTAAGGTGGTCTGGCATTCCCATCTCTTGAAGAAATTTCCACAGTTTTTTGTGATCTGCATAGTCAAAGGCTTTGGCATAGTCAATAAAGCAGAAGTAGATATTTTTCTGGGACTTCCTTGCTTTTTTGACGATCCATCGGATGTTGGCAATTTGATCTCTGGTTCCTCTGCCTTTTCTAAAACCAGCTTGAACATCTGGACGTTCACGGTTCACTTATTGTTGAAGCCTGGCTTGGAAAATTTTGAGCATTACTTTGATAGTGTGTGAGATGAGTGCAATTGTGTGGTAGTTTGAGCATTCTTTGGCACTGCCTTTCTTTGGGATTGGAATGAAAACTGACCTTTTCCAGTCCTGTGGCCACTGCTGAGTTTTCCAAATTTGCTGGCATGTTGAGTGCAGCACTTTCACAGCATCATCTTTCAGGATTTGAAATAGCTCAACTGGAATTCCATCACATCCACTAGCTTTGTTCGTAGTGATGCTTTCTAAGGCCCACTTGACTTCACATTCCAGGATGTCTGGCTCTAGGTGAGTGATCACACCATCAAGATTACCTGGGTTGTGAAGATCTTTTTTGTACAGTTCTTCTGTGTATTCTTGCCACTTCTTCTTAATGTCTTCTGCTTCTGTTAGGTCCATACCATTTCTGTCCTTTACTGAGCCCATCTTTGCATGAAATGTTCCCTTGGTATCTCTAATTTTGTTGAGGAGATCTCTAGTCTTTCCCATTCTGTTGTTTTCCTCTATTTCTTTGCACTGATCACTGAGGAAGGCTTTCTTATGTCTCCTTGCTATTCTTTGGAACTCTGCATTCAAATGGGAATATCTTTCCTTTTCTCCATTGGTTTTCACTTCTCTTCTCTTCACAGCTATTTGTAAGGCCTTCACAGACAGCCATTTTGCTTTTTTGCGTTTCTTTTCCATGGGGATGGTCTTGATCCCTGTTTCCTGTACAATGTCATGAATCTCTGTCCATAGTTCATCAGGCAGTCTATCAGATCTAGTCCCTTAAATCTATTTCTATTCTATTTCCACTAATCTAATCTATTTCCACTGTATAGTCATAAGGGATTTTATTTAGGTCATACCTGAATGGTCTAATGGTTTTCCCCACTTTCTTCAATTTAAGTCTGAATTTGGCGATAAGAGTTCATGATCTTAGCCACAGTCAGCTCCAAGTCTTCTTTCTGCTGACTCTATAGAGCTTCTCCAATTTGGCTGCAAATAATATAATCAATCTGATTTTGGTGTCGACCATCTGGTGATGTCCATGTGTAGAGTCTTCTCTTGTGTTGCTGGAAGAGGGTGTTTGCTATGACCAGTGAGTTCTCTTGGCAAACTCTATTAGCCTTTGTCCTGCTTCATTCTGTACTCCAAGGCCAAATTTGCCTGTTATTCCAGGTGTTTCTTGACTTCCTACTTAAGCATTCCAGTCCCCTATAATGTAAAGGACATCTTTTTTGGGTGTTAGTTCTAAAAGGTCTTGTAAGTCTTCACAGAACTGTTCAACTTCAGCTTCTTCAGCATTACTGGTTGGGGCATAGACTTGGATTACTCTGATACTGAATGGCTTGCCTTAGAAATGAACAGAGATCATTCTGTCATTTTTGAGATTGCATCCAAGTACTGCATTTTGGACTCTTTTTTGACTATGATGGCTACTGCATTTCTTCTAAGGGATTCCTGCCCACAATAGTAGATATAATGGTCATCTGAGTAAAATTCACCCATTCCAGTCCATTTTAGTTCGCTGATTCCTAAAATGTTGACGTTCACTCTTGCCATCTCCTGTTTGACCACTTCCAATTTGCCTTGATTCATGGACCTAACATTCCAGGTTCCTATGCAGTATTGCTCTTTACAGCATCGGACCTTTCTTCCATCACCAGTCATATCCACAACTGGGTGTTGTTTTTGCTTTGGCTCCATCCCTTCATTCTTTCTGGAGTTATGTCTCCACAGATCTCCAGTAGCATATTAGGCACCTACTGACCTGGGGAGTTCATCTTTCAGTGTCCTATCTTTCTGCCTTTTCATACTGTTCATGGGGTTCTCAAGGCAAGAATATTGAAGTGGTTTGCCATTCCCTTCTCCAGAGGACCACATTTTGTTAGAACTCTCCACTATGACCTGTCCGTCTTATTGGCTGGACTTAAAAGAGAACAAAACACTGAACCTTCATTTCAGAAATTAAAAAAATTTGAAGAAATTTCATTACAGGCTTAAATGGGAGTTTTAATATGTGTATTGAAATTGATAAGAAATTTGAATACTTGCAGTGATTTGGAAGCATATTTGATAAGCTGTTTCAAGGCAAAATTGAATAATGAATCATTTAATACATATTTGAAAGTTTTGAGTTTATAATAAAAATTCTAGTATTCTAATTTAAAGTACTAACTCATATCTTCACCCCAATGTTTAATAAAAACTTAAAAATAATGTTCTCCTTATTATTCCCTACTTCCCATCATTCCTTCATCTCCAATAACTGCTGAAGGATAAGATCTTTGGGACCTTTCAGATCCATTTCACAGTTGAAGGCAAACACATAATCAACTATTCAAGTTTTCTTCTCCATTTTAAATATAGCTACACCTCTGTTGGTGAAAACAATGTATTTCTGTATCACACTTTTTGGTCATAAACAGCAATGATAATTAAAAATCTCTCTTGATGAATAGATTGTTTGGTGTATTAATTCATTTATTCCACAAATATTTATGGAGAACCTGCTATGCCTTGGACACAATGCCAAGGGCTGGAAATTAACAAATGATTAAGACAGAGTCCATGATTTCAAGGAGGAGGTGCTATCCAACATGCGAGGGATACAGACACCTACAAAGAGCTGCCAATGCGGGTGAGAGGGGGTCCAAGACAGCTGAGGGTGAGTGGGAGAGCAAGGGTGGGTCCCATCAGCGCATTCTATCCTCAGCCGAATGGCATGCATTACTCCCTGGCACAAAAAGGCAGCTTGTTTCCCTCTCTTTGGTGAAAGGTATGAGGCACGGGCACTGACTGGGGAGAACACAGGGACACGTTCAGAAAACATGAATAGTAAGTTGTCGGCAGGCCTGGGAGAAGCATGTTCAAGCCTTCCAGCCCCCACTTCACTGGGACTGTGACAGCATTTAACACTAGTCACCACAGCTCCTTTTCCAAAGTTCTCTCTTTTCCTGGAGTCTGTGAGATAACACTCTCCTGTCTTTCTTCTTTTAATCTCCACCTCTAAGATGTATTTGAAAATTTCTCTCTCCAGCACGACCTCTCTTTGGGCTTCTGATCTGTCCAGTTAACCACCCATTTGACATCTCCTCTTAGACAATAAGTCAAAAGCAATTCAATCTTAACACTGGCCTCGTGCTCTTCCCTCCCAAACCCTGGTCCTCCAATCCAGCTCTTTAACCCAGTGAGTGGTGCCATGTCTCCCCTGGTACTTATGGCTGAGGCTTGAAAGTCATCTTACACATCTACTTCCTCTTTCTCCTCTCCAATTCCTATCAGAATCCAACCACCCACAACTCATGCTGATTCTGCCGTTGGGCATCTTTGCATTTCTATCGAGGTCCATTGTGATGCTGCCCTTCATTCAGTGCTGGTCCCTCAGCTTAAATCAACTTTCTTCCTCCTGTACTTCCTGCCCCTGGATGACACTAGCTTCATCAATCCCAGGGAATCCTTCCCTGTCTAGACCAATACCTCTCATTACCTGTTCTCAAAGTACTCTTCTTTCAGTACTTATCACAACTATGATTTTAGAATTTTTTCTGCATCTATTGAGATAACCATATGGTTTTTATCTTTCAATTTGTTAATGTGGTGTATTACATTGATTGATTTGCAGATGTTAAAAAAACCTTGCATTCCTGGGATAAAGCCCACTTGGTCATGATGTATGATCTTTCTAATATGATGTTGGATTCTGTTTGCTAGAATTTTATTAAGGATTTTTGCATCTATGTTCATCAGTGATATTGGCCTGTAGTTTTCCTTTTTTGTGACATCTTTGTCTGGTTTTGGAATTAGGGTGATGGTGGCCTCATAGAATGAGTTTGGAAGTTTACCATCTTCTGCAATTTTCTGGAAGAGTTTGAGTAGGATAGGTGTTAGCTCTTCTCTAAATTTAAGGTAGAATTCCGCTGTGAAGCCGTCTGGTCCTGGGCTTTTGTTTGCTGGAAGATTTCTGATGACAGTTTCGATTTCCGTGCTTGTGATGGGTCTGTTAAGATCTTCTATTTCTTCCTGGTTCAGTTTTGGAAAGTTATACTTTTCTAAGAATTTGTCCATTTCTTCCAAGTTGTCCATTTTATTGGCATATAGCTGTTGGTAGTAGTCTCTTATGATCCTTTGTATTTCTGTGGAGTCTGTTGTGATCTCTCCATTTTCATTTCTAATTTTGTTGATCTGATTCTTCTCCCTTTGTTTCTTGATGAGTCTGGCTAATGGCTTGTCAGTTTTGTTTATTTTCTCGAAAAAGCAGCTTTTAGTTTTGTTGATTTTTGCTATGGTCTCTTTTGTTTCTTTTGCATTTATTTCTGCCCTAATTTTTAAGATTTCTTTCCTTCTACTGACCCTGGGGTTTTTCATTTCTTCCTTCTCTAGTTGCTTTAGGTGTAGAGTTAGTTGATTTATTTGATTTTTTTCTTGTTTCTTGAGGTACGCCTGTATTGCTATGAACCTTCCCCTTAGTATTGCTTTTACAGTGTCCCATAGGTTTTGGGTTGTTGTGTTTTCATTTTCATTCGTTTCTATGCATAATTTGATTTCTTTTTTGATTTCTTCTGTGATTTGTTGGTTATTCAGAAGCGTGTTGTTTAGCCTCCATATGTTGGAATTTTTAATAGAATTTTTTGATAATGTCTGTCTGTTCCATTAGACTACATACTCCATGAGACAGGGTATATTAATATATTTCACAATTTGAAAATCACTGCTTAGAAAATTGATGAGAGTTAGTAAATATCTCCTCAATAAGTACAGAATGAAGTATGCATATACAAACTTCAGCTCTACCCCATACTCTGCAACTTATTAATTTCCCTAAAATATACAGGGTCTATGATAGCACCTTGTGGTTGAGTTACCACAACAACTCTATTTGTTGATAGGATTTGACCAAAAGGCTTTATGTCATTTCCAAATGTTTCCTGGGAGTAGGTTTTCCTCCCTGCTTTGAAAAATGCAAAGTTTTTTTTTTTTTTTCCTGCCCTACTCTTTCTACTTGAGAGAAAACTTAGTAAGTCTAGGCTGTGGTTGAGGTCAGAGGTTTTAAGAATAGGGAACAAAATGTTCATTCTAGTACTTATACAATGTCATATTATTTAACTACTTACAATGTTAGAAGGGAATTTTTTGGTTATTTCCATTTTATTTCTATTAATATTTTCTAGAACAAATCAATGCACAGAGCTTATATGACTTTTTCTTTTGTTTTTGGTTTCTTATCTACTTCTAAGAACCTTCAATGACATTAATTTTATCAGTGTCTGGGAATGGATAAAATGTGGCCAATTCTATTTGGTAAAAACAAAACAAACAAATATGGTAATTATGTTCTATAAAGTTACAGTAGACACAAAAATAGCTAATACTGAGCTATGTCTCCTTCAAGGGGACATACGGTGAGGTTCCTGGGAGCTACTGCTCATAACATTTTCATCAGCTGATCTACACCTAATCTTGTTTTATGTGTATTTCTGTTTAAAGACACCGTATTAACATATATTGTTGATTCATTAATACTGAGCTCACAGCCAACAGTACCGTTACTCATGCCTGATAGAAGCTTATCGAACATCTGTATTTTTTCCCTACGGCACATCACAGCCTTCTTGCACTTAGGAACACCAGATAGCACTACAGCATTCTACTCATGGGTCATTTTAAACAGTGAAATCATCAGAAAAAAGCACAACAATGCAAAAAATGGTACTAAATAGACCATGTAAAAGATACTTGTTTACCATATGAGAACTGAAACAAGAAGGCCTAGTCTCAGCTGAAATGTACACGTCAGGTCCCTCAAATTTACTGCCTCTCTGTGCGGCAAATATTGACTTTGGGTTTACAAATGTGCCAGAAGACCAATGCACAAATACAGAATCTGCAAATAATGAGATAAGGTCTACACACATACAATGGAGTATTATCCAGCCATGAAATGAAACTCTGATACCTGCTACAGTAAGGATGAACCTTGAAAACTTTATGCTAAGTGAAATAAGCCAGACCCCCAAAAAAGGACACATATTACATCGTTCCATTTATATGAAATATCTAGAATAGGCAAGTTATCAGGGCTTTGGGGGAAAGGAGGATGCTGAGTTATTGTTCAATTGGTCTAGAGTTTCTGTTTGGGATGATGAAAAAAGTACTGGAGATGGATGGTGATGGGAGTACAACGAAGTCAATGCAATTAATGCTACTGTTGTACCATGAATGGTTAAACAGGAACATTTTATATTATACACATTTTACAATAAAGAATCAACAGATTCACTGAATAAGATTAAATGGATTATTTGAATCTTCTGTTAAAACCTAAAGGAGACATCTGGATGGAACTAAGAGATTCTAATTTACCCACAGGTCCTCTTAAAGCAAAGACCCTCCTTAATACGTTTTCTTTTTTTTTTCTTGGCCACACTGAGCAGCTTACAGGACCTCAGTTCCCCAGCCAGGGATCAAACCCGGGCTCCCAGCAGTGGAAGTACAGTGGCCTAACCAGTGGACCCTCGGGGAATCCCACAATGTTTTCCTTTTGGTTTATAGACCACATTGAAAAACAAGCTTGCTATTTAATAATATCAGCTGATTATTGAGGAAAACAAACAAATTAAAATGTGCATGTCAGTTGTTTGGCCTCACTTCATGCTTTTGGTGAAAATTTATGTACTCGCAGAATTATTTGTTCTGATTGCCAAAAGAATGGTCACCCCAGGAAGCAACAACTGATGCTCCTAATTTATCTTGAACTAAAACTGCCTCTCTGGTCCACTATATTTGGGTGAAGTCATTTTCTCAGGAAAACTACCACCAGTACAATTTAGGTACTTAGGCACTACATGTCCACTTTGAATCTTTCATGTCCCTTCTCTCTCTTACCTCACCAATCTAATTCTCATCTGCTTCCTTCCCTACTGAAAAACCCCTATTTTCATATCTCTAGAGACAGCCATCTGTTAGAATATGGCTGTGGTTACTATCATCATTCAAATGTTCCTTTTTATTTTAAGTATTTCTTGACCCGACAATTACAAAGAAGCATGGCTAGATATAAACATAAACGGAATGTGCTAATGTAGAATGCAAACAATATTAAAATGTTAAACTTAACATAGGGAGGAATTCATGGCCAAAGAAAAGTCTATTACAGTTCTTTCAATCTTTTTAAAATGCATCATAAAACTAAAAATGTTTCACTACAGAATAACATTTTGGCTTCTCTTATGATTGCAAAGAAGGGTAATTATGATTGTCATGAAAACACACTGAGCAGCTGTATACTGTTAACAAAAGAATCATTCTATGAACATGCTCAAAAACTGGCACTCTATACGCTCACACTTCCTAGAAATTAGACAGTCTTCCCAACTGGAGCAGACAGCAAAAGAGACACTTTGCTATTAATTGTGGCTTTGTACCAATCAAGTTTTGGGAGCCAATTGGATTATCTTTCTTTGGGACAATTTCTTACACATACTCAGACATGTGCATTATAATTTTATAAAAAGTAATTTTTAAGTTCTCAAATGATAGCTTTTTCTATTTGCTTTTTTTTTTTAATTTTTAAATTTTTTTGGCCTTGCTGCGTGGCATGTGGGATCTTAGTTTCCCAATTAGCAATCAAACCCATACCTGCTGCAAAGAAATGTGGAGTCTTAACCACTGGCCCATCAGGAAAGTCCTGATGGCATTTTAACTCTTAAAAAATATTGGTGGGACTTCTCTACAGTGGATAGGAGTCCTCCTGCCAATGCGGGCGATATGGGTTCGATTCCTGGTCTGGGAAGATTCCATATGCCATGGAGGAACTAAAGCCCATATGCCACAACTACTGAAGCCTGCCTTCCAGAGCCTGTGAGTTGCAACCAGGGGGCCCATGTGTTACAACTGCTGAAGCTCACATGCCCTAGAACCTATGCTCTATATTCAGAGGAGCCGGTGCAAGGAGAAGTCCATGCACTGCAACTAGAGAAAGTCCATGCACTGCTCACCACAACTAGAGGAAGCCTGTGTGCAGTAATGAAGACCCAGCACCACCAAAAAAAGCACACACACATATCAGTGTATTCTTTCATAAAGGTACGTCTGTTTAGAAATCATACAAAAGCATAATGAATAACTGTTCAGTTTATTTTATGAAGGCTAATGAATAGGTACTTACTCATTAAAGACTAGGTCTGGTGCAAAATAGAGATACTGGCTGTTTGTATGTTTGTACGATCTCCAGCTCAAGGCAAATGACGACAGACACATCCAAGAATACTGGATGAGGGTTATTTGGTCCTCAAGAGGCAGGTTTTTAAATCCTGAAGAACAGAACAATTTACCACAGAAAACACTTAGCATTTAAGTACATCCCAGGAAGCAGCTTCTCAAGTCCACTCTCATTGCCCCCTTTCTCTCATCGACTCAAATCAATCGCACAGTTACTTCCACAGTACCTATCATGGACCTGGCCTTGTTTGACATTTTATGTTAAATTCACCTTAAATCCTCATGAAGCATAAACTGCCAGGGCAAAGAAAACTAAGATATCCTGGAAGTTTCACTGTGGATGGTGGTCTACCACCCTTAGTGAGACTGAAAGAATTTGTGTTAACCTGTGCCACTTGCTTCAGCCTATTCACAACTGATATCTTCAAAACCAAAGATAATTTAATGACTGTCTACTACTGCATATCTGCCATAGTGGTGGAAGATTTTAGTTTTCATGAAGTGAAGTAAAAGTTAGTCACTCAGTCGAGTCTGACTCTGTGACCCCATGGCCTGTAGCCCACCAGGCTCCTTTGTCCATGGAATTCTCCAGCAAAGAATACCAGAGTGGGTTGCCATTTCCTTCTCCAGGGGATCTTCCCAACTCAGGGATCAAACCCAGGTCTCCCACATTGCAGGAAGACTCTTTACTGTCTGAGCCACCAGGGAAGCCTGGTTTCCTGGTTAATTTTTATGAGTTTGCAGAGATTTAAAAAGTCTTATTCCTTGCTTCCCCTAGTTGGGAATAAAAGACTTTTGAGGCAGAATAAGCATCCTTGGCAGGGCTTTCTCAATAGCTCCATGGTAAAGAATGTGCCTGCAATGCAGGAGACTCAGGTTCAATCCCAGGGTCAGGAAGATGCCCTGGAGGAGGAAATGGCAACCCTCTCCAGTATTCTTGCCTGGAGAATCCCAAACACAGAAGAGCCTGGCGGGCTACAGTCTATGGGGGTCTGAGAGTCAGACACAACTGAATGACTGAGCACGCATGTCCTCCAGCATCCTTGGTGCTGGTCCTCCCTCCCCTACAGTCTCCCTTCCTGGGCCTCAAGCCCTCCATTCATTTCTTTTTCCACCCTCTGTACTCCAAGGGGCACCAAGGTATTCGTCTGTTCATATATTCACCTGGGCAAGCCTTGCCCATTCACCTGGGGAAGCCTCCCTTCAAAGAATTAGGGCTTCTGATTATCTTTTGTTTTATGCCTGCTGGTTGACCACAGGTCATCTAAGAAATGTCTTTGGATTAATGAACTGGGACACTGTGATTGCAATTCTAAGCGATGTTTCCACAGATTAACGGGGACCTTATTAACAAAATTCTACAGCATAAAAAATGACTAAATTAGGAATTTCAAGGACAATTTAAAGGGTGATGGAGGTAAGATGATATTTTCAGCAAAATGCAGAGTCCCCTAAAGCTTACCTGACAGGTCTTTTCTAAAAATTAATATTTATTGGAGTATAATTGATTTACAATATTGTGTTAGTTTCAGGTGTATAGCAAAGTGAATCAGCTTATATACAGGATATATAATTATATAACTATATAATCAGGATATACACATTTATCCACTCTTTTTCAGATTCTTTTCCCATAGAGGTCATTCCAGAGTACTGAGTAGAGTTCCCTGTGCTATATATATTTTATATATAGATATATATATAGTATGTGCGTGCATGCTCAGTCGCTTCATTCATGTCTGACTCTTTGTGACCCTGTGGACCATAGTCCATTAGGCTCCTCCATCCATGGGATTCTCCAGGCAAGAATACTAGAGTGGGTTGCCATGCCCTTCTCCAGGGAATCTTCCCGATTTAGGGATTGAAACCAGGTCTCTTACATCTCCTGCACTAGCAGGCAGGATTCTTTACCACCTGAAAAGCCCATATATAGTATATATAACTCTTTTATATACAGTAGTGTGTATGTCTTATTTAACCTGGTTTAGGCTTAGATTAGCTCTTGTTATGAGCTGCTAATAATGGGCTTATTTTGGGCTTTGACAACTGGAATGTGTTTTACCTTATTAATATTACTAGGATGAAACGTTCCATTTCAATCCTCAACATAAGAAACACATACATTATATTAACACTAGACTACTTTAACTTCTCAAGAGAGATGAGCACACTCAACAGACTTTTTCTACACACTTAATTTGACATCAAGTTAAAAAAAAAAAAAAAAACACTGGGTCTCAGGATTGAGACGAATGCTAACTCAATCGCACTGCTGCATATGGCGCACTCTGTGGCCCTCAGGTGCCTGGTTCAGGATGCAGACCCAGAAAGGAGAGCCCATCCTTACCTGGAAGTACCTTCGCCCACTTCACAACCTGGATCATCTGCTTGCCGGCTAAGCGGTTTAGGGTGGAGAGCAGGTTTTCGGCCGTATCTGGTTTGGAGCCGTCGTAGCCTGCATATACAATCTCGGGCTCGATGGTTTCAAGGATCATCGAAGGGGAAGGTGTGAGCGCTCGGGAGATGGTGGAGAGCTGCGGAACGAGCGCCGAGTTGACCGAGGGCTCCTGCGCAGGAGCGATGTATGTAGTGCCTTCCTCCGGGCTCTGCGGGGGCGGGGGCGGGGGCGGGGGTGGAGGCTGCTGGGCCTGTTCCTCCTGAATCCCTTTTAACTTCCCCAACTTCTTGGACTTCCGAGCTGAAAACACAAAGGTATAAACCATAAGGGCAAATTAAGACTATGTTTGGCCTGATAAATATGTCAAGGACAACATTTCCGTGTGTTACAGATAAATGAATGTTGTTAATAGTTACAAGAAAAAATTTTATTTTTTCATTTTGTGTCCATCTGAGGGTCTGACTGTTCCCTAAACTGATTGGGATAATCATTTCATAATGTAAAGTCATTAAAATCATTAAGCTATACACTGCATATATAGTACATGTTGGGCTTCCCTGGTGGCTCAGCTGGTAAAGAATCCGCCTGCGATGCTGGAGACGTGGATTCTATCCCTGGGTTGGGAAGATCCCCTGGAGAAGGGACAGGCTACCCCCTCCAGTGTACTGGCCTGGAGAATTCCATAGCATGGGGTAGCCAAGAGTCTGACACGACTGAGCGACCTTCACTTTCCTTCTTTCAAGTCGCTTTGGTTGTGTCCCACTCTTTGTGACCCTGGACTGCAGCTCGCTGGGCTCCTCTGTCCCTGGGATTCTCCAGGCAGGAACACTGGAGTGAGCTGCCATGGTGCTGTATGTCAATTATTACCTCAATAAAAATGAAATGGCAAAAACTACTACAATATTGTAAAGTAATTAGCCCCCAACTAAAATAAACAAATTTATTTAAAAAAAAAAAAAAGCTTTCAGAAAAAATAAATAAATAAATAAAATAAAATAGGTAAGTTTCAATTAAAAAAAAGAAAGAAAGAAGAAATAAACAGTACCAAAAAAGAGAATGAAATAAAAGGTTCTGTTGGGTATACTGTCTATGAGGTAAATTGCAATCAAATATTGACTTATATTGATGAAAACATAATTTCTCTCTAACGATGTCTTGCTATACTGGTAGGAACAGTCCTTTTTCAGTATTTTTCTGATGCCAGGCATTGTCCTGTATGCTTTCTATAAAATAACCACTTTAACAACTTGGTCAGTTTTATGACTAGGTACTATTACAATTCTCATTTTATAATGAGGAAACTGAGACCAGAAGGGCTGAGAAGTCTGTCCAAGATCACACAGCCAGCATATGTAAAACAGATGTAAGAGTTCAGAGGAAGGATAAGTTACTTCAGATGCCATTAAGTTATATATGCCTCAACTAAATCTTATATATAAAAAAAATTCCCACCTCTTATCCACCAGCGTTGGCAATAAGAGCCAGTCTTACCTGAGTGAACTTACTGTCTGAGCCCTGTCTCTGCTCCCTCTAATTAGCTTTCCTGGGCCCTTGACTTGTTCCTTTTGGTGTTTCTCTGCCACCTACTCTTCTTGCTGTGGCCTACATGTAACCACTCGCTTACTCGGAGTAGTTATTTTGTGCAAATGCTGTTAGACCAGGATCCCCAGCTATACTGTGAACTGCTGAGATATAAGGATTGGGTGTTCCTTCTCTTTGACAGCCCCCATGTCACCTTGGTAAATGTTACGCCTGCACAAGTGATTTACACATTTCCACTGAATGAATGGGGTTGCAATCAACCCCAAAGCAAGACAACAAAAGGGAAGAAATGAAGTATCTAGATGATTCCAAATGGGAGTGCTAACTAATAAACGTACAGGAAGTTAATGCTATTAAAAAAGGCAGGTGTGAGTTATACCATTACACAATCTTTAAAAGTCTCTCCTACTGTTTATTTTTTACTGTAAACAATTCACATATCACATGGTCTATAACCAAAAGATATGACAAAATACTGTACAGGAATACCATTTTAGAGTTCCAGGAGAATATATGTACAAGAGACCATGTTCTAATTTATCTAGAACAGTCCTGGTTTACTTTGATTTGGTTTATGCTTGATTCCCAGCACGATTATTAGTAAGTGCCCCCTTTTACTCCTAAAAGCACTACATTTTGGACAACAAATAATGTGTTCATCTTAATTAAAACCAAAGAATCAGTATTAACTTTAAGAAACTGCTCACAAATTTTTTATTGAAGTATAGTTGGTTTCCAGTGTTGTGTTCGTTTCTGCAGTACAGCAACGTGTCAGGTATACACATACATATTTCATATTCTTTTCCATTATGGTTTATCACAGGATATTGAATATAGTTCCCTGTGCTATACAGGACCTTGTTGTTTATCCATTCTATATAGTACTTTGCATCCGCTAATCCCAAGCTCCCCAAACTTCCCTCTCCCCAACCCTGCCCCCTTGGCAACCATGTCTGTTTTCTATGTCTGTGAGTCTGTTTCTGTTTCATAGATAGGTTCATTTGTATTGTATTTTACATTCCACATTTAAGTGGTATCATATGATATTTGTCTTTCACTCTCTTAGTTTGCTTAGTATGTTAATCTCAAGTTCCATCCATGTTGCTGCAAATAGAATTATTTAGTTCTTTTCATTGACTGAGTAATATTCCACTGTATATATGCACCATTTCTTCTTTATCCACTCATCTCTCGATGGACATTTAGGTTGTTTTCATGTCTTGGCTATTGTATATATTGCAATAGCAACTGCTTTTCATTCACATTTCTCTTGATGGCTCAGTCATCCAGAACAGATCCCTCCTTGCTTGACAAGTGAGTCTTCTCTCTGCTCTCCATGGGGGACTCCAGTTTTGTCCAGGAAAAGGTACTGATTTAATAATAGAAGTCTATCTTTGTTTGAGTGGATTTTTTTCTTCTGTGATTAATGGGATGTTAATGTGGATTTCCTGTTTTGTATTGAGCAACTTTGGGCTTCCCAGGTGGTGCTAAAGAATCTGCCTGCCGATGCAGAAGATGTAAGAGATGCAGGTTCCATTCCTGGGTCGGGGAGATCTCCTGGAGAAGGTAATGGCAACCCACTCCAATATTCTTGCCTAAGAAGTCCCATAGTCAGAGGAGCCTGGTGGGCTACAGTCCATAGGGTTGTAAAAGAGTTGGACACAACTTAGCAACTAAACGACAGTAGCAACAACGATAGA
The DNA here is from genome assembly GCF_054371585.1 of Giraffa tippelskirchi. Taxonomy (NCBI): domain Eukaryota; kingdom Metazoa; phylum Chordata; class Mammalia; order Artiodactyla; family Giraffidae; genus Giraffa; species Giraffa tippelskirchi. The sequence goes on from NC_137285.1 coordinate 57,846,199, forward strand.
GATGGTAAAAGAAAGATGGGGGGGTGGGGGAACTGGAAGGGCGATGGGAGGATTGGTGGATGGATAGCAGGTGGGGGGGTTGATGAAGAGTTTAATAGATAACGGGAAAGATGGGTGAATAAGTGAATAAATGGATAATAAGAGAGAAAGCTCAGAAATGCCAAATGAGCTTCATTTCAATTCAGTTCAGTTGCTCAATCATGCCTGACTCATTGCGACCCCATGGACTGCAGCACACCAGGCTTCCCTGTCCATCACCATCTCCCAGAGATGCTCAAACTCATGTCCATTAAGTCAGTGATGCCATCCGACCATCTCATCCTCTGTTATCCCCTTCTCCTCCTGCCTTCATTCTTTCCCAGCATCAGGGTCTTTTCCAAGGAGTCAGTTCTTTGCATCAGGTGGCCAAAGTATTGGAGCTTCAGCTTCAGCATCAGTCCTTCCAATGAATATTCAGGACTGATTTCCTTTAGGATTGACTGGTTTGATCTCCTTGCAGTCCAGAGGACTCTCAAGAGTCTTCTCCAACACCACAGTTCAAAAGCATCAATTCTTCAGTGCTCAGCTTTCTTTAAGGTCCAACTTTCACGTCTAAGTGAGTCTGCTGCTGCTGCTAAGTCGCTTCAGTTGTGTCCGACTCTGTGCGACCCCATAGATGGCAGCCCACCAGGCTCTGCCATCCCTGGGATTTTCCAGGCAAGAACACTGGAGTGGGTTGCTATTTCCTTCTCCAATGCATGAAAGTGAAAAGTGAAAGTGAAGTCGCTCAGTCGTGTCCGACTCTTTAGTGACCCCATGGACTGCAGCCTACCAGGCTCCTCCGTCCATGGGATTTTCCAGGCAAGAGTACTGGAGTGGGGTGCCATTGCCTTCTCCCTAAATGAGTTTAGAGCTCTGGTAATAACTTGCTTTGCAACTGTAAGCTTTTCTATTTTATTAAGTAATTTATTTTTAAATTCTTGAAGTACTAGACACCTTCAACTTAGTTCTAACATGAATGAGGAACTTACAGGATACAAATTTAACACAGAGTAGAGCTTTGCAACCTAGATAGCATATTAAAAAGCAGAGACACTACTTTGCCAGCGAAGGTCTATCTAGTCACAGCTATGGTTTTTCCAGTGGTCATGTATGGATGTGAGAGTTGGACCATAAAGAAAGCTGAGCACTGAAGAATTGATGCTTTTGAACTGTGGTGTTGAAGAAGACTCTTGAGAGTCTCTTGGACAGCAAGGAGATCCAACCAGTCCATCCTAAAGGAAATCAGTCCTGAATATTCATTGGAAGGACTGATGCTGAAGCTGAAACTCCGATACTTTGGCCACCTGATGCAAAGAGCTGACTCATTTGAAAAGACCCTGATGTTGGGAAAGATTGAAAGCAGGAGGAGAAGGGGATGACAGAGGAGGAGATGGTTGGATGGCATTACAGACTCAATGGACATGAGTTTGACTAAACTCTGGGAGTTGGTGATGGACAGGGAGGCTTGGTGAGCTGCAGTCCACGGGGTCGCAAAGAGTCAACACAACTGAACGACTCAACTGAACTGAGCTGAGAGCTATGCCACACCAATTAATTTGATTTTCAAAATAACCATTCATGCTTGTCATTAATACCACTTTCATCACAGAAGCACTTACTGATACAGATAAAAGACAAGCTACTATCCAGCAACAGACATATCTGCCACCCATTCATTAAATGTTGGAGCTGGATTTAAGAGATGAACAAGATGTCATTCCTATCTTTAAAGAGTTTGAAATTAGCAATTAACAGTTTAAAATTTTCAGCCATTTCAGATCATTTCATTTCTCATGGACTGTCTCCTTCAATAAAAGAGGCAGAAAAATCTGAGTTTTAGAATTGTCTGAATGAGAGGCAGATGTAGTCTATTTATCTATGTTAATGGAGAGCCACTGACAAAGTACTGCCCAGCAGTTCTAAGTGTACAGTAGGGAACCAAGATGCTTCCGATGAAGGAATGAGTGAATGAACTGAAGAAAAAATAATCACTAAATGCCTCAAAAACTAGGCCAAACAGACAAGGAGAAGAAAAGAATCAAACATGCAGATAATCCCAAATGCTGGTCAATGGGCGACTCTATAAGAGCTTGAGAAAATCCTCGATTGCACAGATTAGCCATTTGAGGAGTCAGATATTTGGAACTAACTGTCACAGAAAGTTCCCTCTAAGCCTCAACTGATTCATCCCCAAAATGAGAATGATAGTGTTCTATCCCCGATTTCATAGAGGGCTACATGGATAAGAAAGCTAAAACAATGCTGAAAATTATTATTAATTCTGAAAGAGTGCTTCAACATTATTTTCATTCTTTCACATAATTTCACAGATATTAAAACTATTCCAGTTCATTAGAATGTCCTTTCTCTTTAGAAGACTACATCTAATGATAGCTGTCATTTGATTGACAAAAAATAGCTAAGGGTGGTATTCTCAAATTTTATTAAAAGTTATATTTTGCTTGCAAATTAACTATGAGATTCATACTTGTTTTAGGCTTTCAATCTATAATGCTGCATCTATTTTCATGACTGATTTAAGGTCAATGTTAGGAAACATGAAGAAGAATGCTTAATATTTTCTCTAGCATTTATACACAAGGTTGTGGCCTGTAGCAGGACCTATTGAGAAGATTATCTATAGTTTGCTTAGCATTTCAGCTACATTTAATTTTATGTTATGATCTTATGAATATACGTGGGACACCTGTAATTGAGTAATTATCTCTATTTTCTTAAATAGTTCAAGAAAATAAATATTTTCAGTGTGTAGATTCTTCAGCCAAGTGTTTCATCCAATATCTTTTTCTAAAAGAGCATAGTTACATAATAATCATATTACTCAAAGTAGCCCTTCTAAAATGCTTGAAAATTTTATACTGTTCTCCAACACATGCTGTCTTCTAAAATTAAAGTTCCTGAAAGTTGTTAACGTCTAATGTGTTCCTATAACATCACTTTCTGTGATGCTTGCGGGTACTCAATAAATGTCTGTCGACTAAATTTATTTCATTTTCACAATGTAACACATTTGAATAAACTATTACATATATAATGTATTAATTTACTTCTGTGCTGGAAATGCAGGCAAGTTTCTGTGATTTTAAAATAAAATTCCTGAATTGTTATTATTCCTTTTCAATCTATAGAGTTATTACTCTGAAAATGTCACAACTAAAATGACAATAAACTCAATTTACTGAGCACTTATATACCAAGCACAGTTCAAAACAACTTCTAATGGTCTTAAGCATTCCAATGCAAACCAGGACCCTATGATTAGGCAATTATTGTTTTCATTTTACAGGTGGAGAAACTGATGCACAGAGATAGTATTTCTTTAACACTGCAGGGCTGCTGAACAGCAGAGCTAGGTTTGGAATCTGGTCATAGCTCAGAGCCCACACTTTTTTTCAGTTTTTTAAATTAATTAATTAATTTTAATTGGAGGCTAATTATTTTACAATATTGTAGTGGTTTTCCCATACACTGACATGAATCCGCCACGGTGTACATGTGTTCCCCATCCTGAACCCCCCTCCCACCTCCCTCCCCATCCCATTCCTCTGGGTCATCCCAGTGCACCAGCCCTGGGCACCTTGTCTCATGCATTGAACCTAGACTGGTGATCCATTTCATATATGATAATATACATGTTTCAATGCCATTCTCCCAAATCATCCCTCCCTCGCCCTCTCCCACAGAGTCCAAAAGACTGTCTATACATCTGTGTCTCTTTTGCTGTCTCGCATATAGGGTTATCATTACCATCTTTCTAAATTCCATATATATGTGTTAGTTTACTGTATTGGTGTTTTCCTTTCTGGCTTACTTCACTCTGTATAATAGGCTCCAGTTTCATCCACCTCATTAGAACTGATTCAAATGTATTCTTTTTAATGGCTGAGTAATATTCCATTGTGTATATGTACCACAGCTTCCTTATCCATTCGTCTGCGGATGGACGTCTAGGTTGCTTCCATGTCCTGGCTATCATAAACAGTGCTGCGATGAACATAGGGGTACACGTGTCTCTTTCAATTCTAGTTTTCTCGGTGTGTATGCCCAGCAGTGGGTTTGCTGGGTCGTATGGCAGTTCTATTTCCTGTTTTTTAAGGAATCTCCACACTGTTATCCATAGTGGCTGTACTAGTTTCATTCCCACCAACAGTGTAAGAGGGTTTCCCTTTCTCCACACCCTCTCCAGCATTTATTGTTTGTAGATTTTTTGATAGCAGCCATTATGACTAGAGTGAAATGGTACCTCATTGTGATTTTGATTTGCATTTCTCTTATGATGAGTGATGTTGAGCATCTTTTCATGTGTTTGTTAGCCATCTGTATGTCTTCTTCGGGGAAATGTCTGTTTAGTTCTTTGGCCCATTTTTTGATCAGGTCATTTGTTTTTCTGGTATTGGGCTGCATGAGCTGCTTGTATATTTTTGAGATTAATTCTTTGTCAGTTTCTTCATTTGCTATTATTTTCTCCCATTCTGAAGGCTATCTTTTCACCTTGCTTAGTTTCCTTCATTGTGCAAGAGCTTTGAAGTTTAATTAGGTGCCATTTATTTTTGCTTTTATTTCCAATACTCTGGGAGGTGGGTCATGGAGGATGTTGCTGTGATTTATGTCAGAGACTGTTTTGCCTATGTTTTCCTCTAGACATTTTATAGTTTCTGATCTTACATTTAGGTCTTTAATCCATTTTGAGTTTATTTTTGTGTATTGTGTTAGAAAATGTTCTAATTGCATTCTTTTACAGGTGGTTGACCAGTTTTCCCTGCATCACTTGTTAATGAGATTGTATTTTCTCCAATGTATATTTTTGCCTTCTTTGTCAAAGATAAAGTGTCCATAGGTACATGGATTTATCTCTGGGCTTTCTATTTTGTTCCATTGATCTATGTTTGTGTCTTTGTGTCAGTACCATACTGTCTTGATGACTGTAGCTTTGTAGTCTAGTCTGAAGTCAGGCAGGTTGATTCCCCCAATTCTATTCTTCTTTCTCAAGACTGCTTTGGCTATTCAAGGTTGCTTGTGTTTCCACACAAATTGTGAAATTATTTGTTCTAGTTCTGTGAAAAATACCATTGATAGCTTGATAGGGACTGCACTGAATCTATAGATTGCTTTGGGTAGTATATTCATTTTCATTATATTGAGTCTTCTGATCCATGAACATGGTATATTTCTCCATCTATCTGTGGGATCTTTGATTTCTTTCATTAGTGTTTTATAGGTTTCTATATATAGGTCTTCTGTTTCTTTCAGTTCAGTTGCTCAGTCGTGTCCGACTCTTTGCGACCCCATGAATTGCAGCACACCAGGCCCTCTGTCCATCACCAACTCCTGGAGTCTACACAAACCCACGTCCATTGAGTCAGTGATGCCATCGAACCATCTCATTCTCTGTCATCCCCTTCTCCTCCTGCCCCCAATCCTACCCAGCATCAGGGTCTTTTCCAGTGAGTCAACTCTTCGCATGAGGTGGCCAAAGTATTGGAGTTTCAGCTTCAACATCAGACCTTCCAATGAACACCCAGAATTGATCTCCTTTAGGATGGATTGATTGGATCTCCTTGCAGTCCAAGGGACTCTCAAGAGTCTTCTCCAACACCACAGTTCAAAAGCATCAATGCTTCAGCACTCAGCTTTCTTCACTGTCCAACCCTCACATCCATACATGACCACTGGAAAAACCATAGCCCTGACTAGACGGACTTTTGTTGCCAAAGTAACGTCTCTGCTTTTAAATATGCTATCTAGGTTGGCCATAACCTTCCTTCCAAGGAGTAAGCGTCTTTTAATTTCATGGCTGCAATCACCATCTGCAGTGATTTTGGAGCCCCCAGAAATGAAGTCTGACACTGTTTCCACTGTTTCCCCATCTATTTCCCATGAAGTGATGGGACCAGATGCCATGATCTTAGTTTTCTGAACGTTGAGCTTTAAGCCAACTTTTTCACTCTTTCACGTTCATGAAGAGGCTCTTTAGTTCTTCTTCACTTTCTGCCATAAGGGTGGTGTCATCTGCATATCTGAGGTTATTGATATTTCTCCCGGCAATCTTGATTCCAGCTTGTGTTTCTTCCAGCCCAGCGTTTCTCATGATGTACTCTGCATATAAGGTAAATAAGCAGGGTGACAATATACAGCCTTGACGTACTCCTTTTCCTATTTGGAACCAGTCTGTTGTTCCATGTCCAGTTCTAACTGTTGCTTCCTGACCTGCATACAGGTTTCTCAAGAGACAGGTCAGATGGTCTGGTATCCCCATCTCTTTCAGAATTTTCCACAGTTTATTGTGATCCACACAGTCAAAGGCTTTGGCATAGTCAATAAAGCAGAAGTAGATGTTTTTCTGGAACTCTCTTGCTTTTTCGATGATCCAGCGGATATTGGCAATTTGATCTCTGGTTCCTCTACCTTTTCTAAAACCAGCTTGAACATCTGGAAGTTCACGGTTCACGTATTGCTGAAGCCTGGCTTGGAGAATTTTGAGCATTACTTTACTAGCGTGTGAGATGAGTGCAATTGTGTGGTAGTTTGAGCATTCTTTGGCATTGTCTTTCTTTGGGATTGGAACGAAAACTGACCTTTTCCAGTCCTGTGGCCACGGCTGAGTTTTCCAAATTTGCTGGCATATCGAGTGCAGCACTTTCACAGCATCACCTTTGAGGATTTGAAATAGCTCAACTGGAATTCCATCACGTCCACTAGTTTTGTTCGTAGTGATGCTTTCTAAGGCCCACTGGACTTCACATTCCAGGATGTCTGGCTCTAGGAGAGTGATCACACCATCGTGATTATCTGGGTCATGAAGATCTTTTTTGTACAGTTCTTCTGTGTATTCTTGCCACCTCTTCTTAGTATCTTCTGCTTCTGTTAGGTCCATACCATTTCTGTCCTTTATCGAGCCTATCTTTGCATGAAATGTTCCTTTGGTATCTCTAGTTTTCTTGAAGAGATCTCTAGTCTTTCCCAATCTGTTGTTTTCCTCTATTTCTTTAGGTAAATTTATTCCTAAGTATTTTATTCTTTTCATTGCAATGGTGAATGCAATTGTTTCCTTAATTTCTCTTTCTGTTTTCTCATTGTTAGTGCATAGGTATGCAAGGGATTTCTGTGTATTAATTTTATATCCTGAAACTTTACTATATTCATTGATTAGCTCTAGTAATTTTCTGGTGGTGTCTTTAGGGTTTTCTATGTAGAGGATCATGTTATCTGCAAACATTGAGAGTTTTACTTCTTCTTTTCCAATCTGGATTCCTTTTATTTCTTTTTCTCTGATTTCTGTGGCTAAAACTTCCAAACTATGTTGAATGGCAATGGTGAGAGTGGGCACCCTTTTCTTGTTCCTGACTTTAGGGGAAATGCTTTCAATTTTTTGCCACTTAAGATAATGGTTGATGTGGGTTTATCATATATGGTTTTTATTATGTTGAGTTATGTTCCTTCTATGCCTGATTTTGGAGAGTTTTTTTTTTTTTATCATAAATGGATGTTGAATTTCGTCAAAGGTTTTCTCTGCATCTATTGAGATAATCATATGGTTTTTATCTTTCAATTTGTTAATGTGGTGTATCACATTGATTGATTTGCAAATATTGAAGAATCCTTCTATCCCTGGGATAAAGCCAGAGCCCACATTCTTAACCTCCATGATAAGCAGTCTCCTTATCCTTTTCTCTTTATCTAATTTTTTTTAACACTTAAAGATTAGCTCCAGCTTCAAATCCAAGTGTATAATTAAGATGTATGCTAATTAAACAGGAAAATTTTTGGCCAAAGATACTTAATGAGCATGTTTCTATTATCCAGAGCATCCGTGAACATAAATTTGGGGTCTTATCACTACCTACCACCTTACTAAATTCACAAGGAGTTAACGACCTCTGGGCTTGGGAACTCACGTTCCCAGGTGGCCCACAGACACACTTCATTTCTCAACTGGCAGCAACAGTTGCAGGGTGGGTGGGGGAGTATTAATCTGACCGTGAACATCTCTAGTCCCACATGGGCCTGGAGGAATTTTCACTTGTTTACCTGGCTGTCACAGTAATGTTATATACTTAGCAACTGCCCCCACTACCAAGTCCTTAATTATTAGCAGCATCTTGGCAGCCACTTCCTCCTGGCATGGCTGGGGACAGAATGCTATAGACTGCCCATGAACTAGTCCCTCAGGAGCTGTGAGATGGAGGCCCTGCTTCATATCCAGACTGATAAGCAGAACAGCAGGCAAGAAGCAGCTGGTAGGACCCTACAAAAATTGTGAAAAGTTCCCGATGGGGTCTCAAGATGCATAAAGGCCCTGAAACATGCCCTGACTTCCTTTCTGGTTTGCTCTGCCTCCTGAGGCCCAGCTGGCCTGCTACATATCCTTTTGACCAACTATCAGTGTGCAGAACAATGGCCGGCTAGGAATGACATAGACAGCTTCTGCATCTCCCAGTAAAATGATGAGATACACGGGACTATCACGGTACTTTCATCATGATCTTTGTCAAGTGTGTTCAATTACAGATTCTTTATAGACATCTAGATGGGTCATCAGGACATTTATTTTTTGTGCACCCCCCTCCCCGCCCAATCTGATGTAGAATAAAAGATTGATGGGGAGCTTTTTCAATCACAACATTGCACTGGAAAGATTTCAAGGGAGAATTTTGTGTCATTTTAGAAATGCTTCATGTCATGTCTTGAAATTTTAGGTCTTGGCAGTAAATATTAGAGAGGATATATTGAGGTTATGTGAAAACATGTATTTTTCTGTTCACAGCCCAAATGCAATTACTCGTTTAAACCCACAGGACAATACCAGCATCCAGCCCATCTTCTCTCTTTCACAGACCATTTTTCTTGCTACTTTCCTCCTAATCGTGCTTACCTATTTTCCTCATCCTCTGTATCCACACATTTTCTCCTTCTCCCTTGAGTGGAGGAAGATGCTCCGAGTTAAAGGGGAAAAAAAACTAGGTATTTTTATGTCACGACACCAAATGAAGGAATGCCATCTTCCTACAGATTTAACGGTTTGGCAGAAAAACTTCTCTGGCTTTTACTAATAGAAAAAAGAGCATCAAAGTTTCCCAAAGCCACACACATGAACAGGACTGGTATGAGAGTCAGGGGTACATTGCTTTATGAATAAATCATTAGCTGCTCAAGTGATAATAAGGAAGTGACATTCCAGTTGCTTGTAAATCTCTTTGAGTAGTTAAGGAACCTGAAAACCGAGTGTTCTTAAAAGTATCCCTAGATATGCTCACATTAATATACATAATTTAACAAATCATGTATATCACGGGCATTATTGATTTTTATTAGTATAAAAAACATGCTAAGGCAAACTCAAACGCAACCTTGGACCACCATACACACACACCAGTGGTAACTATGTGAGGTGATGGGCACATTAATTAGCTCAATTATGGGATTTATTACACAGGTATATTGCTGCCATAATACCACACTGTCCATGTTAAAGATATGTAACTTTTGTCAATCATAACCTCACTAAATCTGGGGCGGAGACAATCCAGATTAGTGGATCTCCATATATTACCTTTTATTGTGTATATAAAGATAACCATAGATAGCTCTATAATAAACATAATTTTGTCACTATTGTAACATACATTTATCCATTACTTCATGAGTAACTAATATTCACCCACCGTGTAGAAAGTGAGCAATGTGATGATGAATAACAAAAATAACAAAATCTGAGCCCAGACATCACTTACAATCTTGGGGAAGCTGGATCAAGACATAAGAAAGTAGTTACGTTTATAAAGCAGGCTATGATAAGTCTGGGGTCAGTGTTCCTTGATTATACATGTGCTGAGTCAGACAATGGCAGGGAGATGTTGGTTTAGCTTTCTATGAGCATTCCTACTTTCCTGCATCCCTCTGTGTTAATTCCCACTGTGCCTTGGTGTGCTTTTGGTGTGATTCACGTGACACTGAGGGCCCACTCCATTCCATGTGAAGCACCACGGGCACACTCTTAGAGGAGAGTCCCTCAGACCAGAAGCCAGATCTGAGCAGAGATGCAAGGAATCTGAGGGAGCCTGAATAAGGGGCCACTGATTTTGCAGACACAGTGACAAAGTTATAGAAAACAAACATATTCTGATACCTTCCCTGCTGGAGACAGGGATTCAGAAAGGGGCAAAGCCAGCAGCCGCCTGTGGGATACTCCCTGGGCTAGCCAGATGATTAACATGATTGTTTTTATGGCATTTATATTTTCTGTGATTATATTCTTTTTTTCTCCTTTAATACTTAGAAACATCTTTTCCTCCCATTTTTCCTTTCACTGCCAGTCAGAATCAGGAATGTCTGCACATAAGAGGATGTGTCAGGGGGAGGGTTCCATCTCTGGCCAGAGTTCTAAAGGTAAGGCAACGTGTCTCTGAGGCTGGCCAGGCCGGGACTGCACTAAACCAAGCAAATATCTCAGGAGAAGATGAGATAGAAGGTCTGCGAAGTGGCCTCTTGGTGATAGCTTCTAAGTAATGGAGAAAATTTCCAGTACTTTCTTCTGCTGAAACCTTTGCTGCTTTGGTACTAAAATGAGAGGGAATGCCACTGGACTGAGTGGCAGGGTGCTGAGCCACTGTAATTCCAAAACTCCTTTGGGCATAGTTCTAAAGAACTGCAGGCAGTAGCTGTGGAGGGAGGTAGCCAGCGCCCCACGGCCAGGTGACGCAGACGGTGGGTTTATTACACAGAACACCTCCTACCTGGGCTTTGTTACTGCTGTGTTGATATATACCACCAGGAAGTATCAGAAGGGATTGACAAAAGGACAAAGTCTCCATCCACAAAAATTTGGGGCAAAAAATGCTTATGGAAAAATAATGCGAGAAAAGACGGGGATTAAGTTATCCTAGAGGAGAAAGTAAGAAATATGAGAAACCAAGCAGCAATTTCAAAAACTTGACATTTGCCAAATCATGGTGAGCAGCTATTTTCTATCTCTGCTGGGGTCAAGATAAGATCTAAAGGGCTTAAAGGGCAGAAGCAGGGATTTAGATGAGACAGTAGGAGAATTTCCTTCAAGTTTTCTGGAATGTGTTATGGAGAGAGCCTGGAATGCATGACCGGCAAGAACATGTAATATTCTTTTCTAAAAACTCTTAAAGTAACAAACAGGTAGGCAGGTTCCCTACTTGCCTGAGTGCAGCTCTGCCCTGCGGGGGAAGGATGATAGAATGAGTTACTGAGACGCCGTGGCCCTACAGTGGAAGGAAATATGACCTCCCATGTACCTTCCAGCCTCCGTGTGTCTGAATGGGACTTCTCTGTCTCATATGTGTCTAAAAAACAGGACTAAATCCTTTACACTTGTAAGTGTGGTGAGAGATAATTTTAGAAATATTTTTCCAAAGTATACTTCCAGGGCAAATACTGTGATCTCTGAACACAGGCTTGGAAGGACATCCAGACCCATGGGAAAAACCCCTAAAGTTCTATACGCTCCCTTCTACCCTACCCTGCAGTGTTCACACGCCGTGTTTTTTTTTTTTTCAGTTTTACCATCTAAGATACAAAACTATTTGCTCAAGTCTGTATTTAAAATGGGCTCTGTGGTTTCTCCTAATCCTGAGATTAATTTTTTTTTTAAGTGGGGAGAAGAGTTCATGGTAAAGAGCTCTCATTAATTGAGAATCTGTATGCCTAGGATATCAGTATCTTTTAAAAATATCTTGCTTAATCCTCGTAAGTGCCCTGCAAGGTAGGTACTGTTGTTAGTACCATTGTACACAGGGGTAAATAGTTTGTACAGGGTCACAAGGATGGCATGCGGTTAAGGTGGCAGGGTAGGAGAAGGTGAGTTATTGTAATGGCATAGAAAACAAGAATAGAAAAATCCCATCACATGTGCAGACGGCATCAACTCGAGAGGTCAAAGGGGTGTGAAAAGGACCGAGAACCCAAGTGACTTTTTAGATGATCAGCAAGGTTCCCCCTGTAGCATCTCTAATAAGAGATCAGACTTTTTAATGGACGGCACAGAACAACCTGTACCAATATGCGGGTGCTTTCTGTCCTAATCCCCTGGGCAGGACAGTCAACTTCTGTGTACTTGGGGGCTGTTGCCATAGCAGATAAGCCAGTCTTTTTGCTTTTGCATCTGGTTTGGACACCTTAACTCTGATGGGAGGAGAAATCAAAGGCAGAAATCAAACCAGTCCATATGAAAAAACAGGACCTGTGTGGGAAGGACTTACCACTTGTGATTAAAAATAAAGTTCCTATGTTCAGGAATATTGAAATGGTTAGTAGAGATGAATTAATCAATGTACAAACCAAAATGTCACCTTTTATGAGTTTAGCTAAACTTTACACATCATCTTATTTTATTTCTGCAACATCAAAAAAACAGAATTCTTAGGTAAAAAATAAAGTTCCTACACTCCACTGCAACTGATATCTGAGTTTGAACAAATATATTTTTTAAAATCAAATGAGTATTCTTTAGAAAATACATATGTTTGTTTCTGTTAATTCTTATTCACTGGGAATAATGATGCCACACTCAAGACTGAGACATGTTTGTTTAAAAAAAAAAAAACAACACAAGCAAATAAGCAAAAAAGAAGAGAGAAAATCTCCCTCTAGTTTTACAATCTACTTAAAATGAGAAAAAGAGCACTCTGATAGCTGTGGCCACCCAGCCAAAGGGCCCTCTCTTGGTTAAAAAGTTAATTCTTTAATAGGTCCAAGAGTTGCCTTTCTGGCATGTGTTTGAGCAGAAAATTTATTACATGAAGTACGAGCTCACTGGGTCTGCATGGTAAATAGTCTCATTAAGAATGTTTTATGAAGAAACGTGACTAGTCTAACAAGGTCAAGGGGTGAGCAAGGTATGAGAAAGAGGCAAAAGGCAGTGACCTGGAAACAGACGTTGGCACCCAGCTTAATTTACTGTGCTTTCCCCCAGGCCTGGCGTGACCCTCCATAAGCTCAGACCTAAAAGAAGTGGTCAGAAGCTGGAGCACATGCTATGCAGAAAACCCACACGAGTGGTTCCGAGGAAGCAGTCTTACCTGCCAAGTCGGCTAAGCAGACCTAGCTTAAGCAAAATTTTATGTAGAAAATAAGGGTTTGCCCAACAGATGTATTAGGAGGGTATTTACACTGGGTAATGTCATTTTTCTTTATAAAAATATCAATGGAAGACTCCTCCCATAAGCTCTCAAAGAACATATAAAATATAATGCATGAAGTTTGTTTGCACATCATTTTTAGGTATTTGTAAAATTTCATTTATTTTTAACTGGAGAATAGTTGCTTTACAACATCGTTTTGGTCTCCGCCATGCATCAGCATGAATTAGCCACAGGTATACATATGAGCCTCCCTCCTGAGCCTCCCTTCCATCTCCCACCCCATCTCACCCCTCTAGGTTGTCATAAATTATCTTGCTTTTCTCTCTTGGCATTTGCTGCTACTTCACTGCAGTGGTTTCCTCACCTTGGTCCCTTTAATTGTAGCCTTACAATTGATCTTACAATTTGGAAGTGTCCAAGAATTCTAACGCAACCAAGGAAGCTGCCTAAATTCAATTTCAGGATTTTTTAAATGATTAGTATTTGTGTATATGAGACATAACCAACCATGAAGTGGAATGAAAAAATATATAGAGGTCAAACAGTTTTATTTCCAGGACCAATTTTTTTCAAAATATGTCATCACTCTTAGCTCAATATTCTTACTATAAAATAATTACTAAGAGCCACATTACAATTATTCTTTCAAAAACTATTATTTAACAGCATGTTCTGTTAAATAATGTTTAACAGCATGTTCTGTTCTAAAAATCACCTTAAGTTTTTAAATCAAATTATAAGTAATGCCTTACCTTATTTAACTGAAAAGTAAACTGATGAATTTTAGTTGAGACTACTAATGCTGAGATTATAACTGAATGATTAAAAATGATTAAAACTGCCTCAGAAGAACAGGTGAAGCAGGTAACCAAATGTAAAATAGTAATCCCATGAATTGATACAAAAACATTTTTCACAGCTGGTATAACACAGAAAATATTCTGTATTTCTAAATATTATCACTCTAGTATTAAGAACGTTTTACAAATGCAAGACAAAGCAGGTCAGCAGAGTCAGACAAAATCCTCATATTAAACGCTGATACAAAAAAGAATGAGTAAAACGAGGACATGTTAATGAGTTAACAGGCTGCCACTTAAGTTTGGGGGAAAAATTAAATAGGCCTGAGGAAAAAGAAAACAAACGCCAATGTTGCTAGCTCTTGTGCATTTTCAGTAAATGTTACTCCACATTCTATTCCTCTGACATTATCCGGACGCACTGAATTTAAGAATTAATAGTAGCCATTGATGCACAGACTTGGAAAAAAATTATTTTTCTAGGCTAGGATCTCTTCAGGATACAGGCAGAATTGGTTTGGAAACTCCCAGACAAAGCTGAGCCAAACCAAATGGCCTTTTGTGAATAAGTGATTCTTTTGCATTCGCTTCTCGTGTTTTCATTCCAGCTTCTCTGTGCATACGGAGTTTGTGCTGGAACATCCTGAGGCCCTTTGATGATGTCTGGTGTTGGCAGGTGCAGGTCACTGCTGGGGAGGAGCCCTCTCAGCTGCCTGGTGTTGAGTGGGGTTGTGCCAGGGTAGGGCTTATGCCCAGGTCGGACCTCTTAGCTCTGTTGAAAAGACAAACTGCTCTTTTTTTCACTTGGTATTCTGCCACAGTGTAAATTCCAAAGCTTTGGGTGACTCTCTCCAACCTCGCTCAGCAGGCTGAGAAAAAGCATTTTTTAAAAGAATATGCTTTCCATTTAGGTTTCAAAGGACTCTTTAAATTTACGGCATTTAGTTGTGCTTAAATAAAAAAAGTCCAAGAATTTAAGTTCTGAATATGAAACTAACTCGTTAAAAAGAAACTTTTAGCAGAAGAAAATCTTAAATGTCCTTTTACTTTCAGTGATTTCTTATCTGTATTTTTCCTTCACATTTATTTTTCCAGACTGAACCACAGATTGGATGGGAACAAATGGGCTCTTCTCCATCAAAGCTGGAAGAGGAGCTGTCTTCTGGAGATGATACAAGTAGTTCAAGGAGGGATAACTGGGCCATTTCTGCAAGTTTTTCCTCTGAGGCTGCAATTAACATCTAAGTCACTGTTAGTTGCTCAGTCATGTCCGACTCTTTGTGACCCCAGGGTCTATACAGTCCATGGAATTCTCCAGGCCAGAACACTGGAGTGGGTAGCCGTTCCCTTCTCCAGGGGATCTTCCCAACCCAGGGATCAAACTGGTAAAGAATCCGCCTGCAATACGGGAGACCTGGGTTTGATCCCTGGGTTGGGAAGATCCCGTGGAGAAAGGAACGGCTACCCACTCCAGTGTTCTGGCCTGGAGAATTCCATGGACTCTATAGTCCATAGGGTCGCAAAGAGTCAGACACGACTGAGCGACTTTCACTGTTGGTAATTTTTACAGTAACATCACATTTACAATAGAGAGATTTAACAAAGCACTTAGTTGTTCTCACATATGGATCCCGCTTTTCCTATCAAAATTCTGCTTCTGTTCCAAAGATAGGCTTCCCTTCATTTAAAACAGTCTGTTAGCCTGGTGTGATGTCAGCGCCCCACACGTAGCTCTGGACGCTGCCATTGAGGGATTTCATTGATGGCTTTGCTAGTGTTAGAACAGCCTCCTCTGGGGTCACAGGGTGGCCCATGGCTGTCAACCAGAGCAGATGCCTTGACCAGGAGTCATTTCTTCACTGCTGACTTGGGTTAAGGCCAGTTTTATGCTAAGATTTTCAAATGGATGATGTGGTTCTAAGTCACATATCAGGTAAAACAGTTTTTAACCCTCATGATCATTTTTCACTTCTGCAATTGCCAGAGATGACACACGCCTATGGGCTTTCCCAGTGGCTCAGGGGTAAAGGATAGCCTGTCAACTATCCTTTGAAGGAGATGTGGGTTCGATCCCTGCCGGGGAAGATCCCCTGGAGAAGGAAATGGCAATCTACTCCAGTATTCTCGTGTGGAAATCCCCATGGATAGAGGAGCCTGGCGGGCTACAGTCCATGGGTTCACAGAGTCAGAGATGACTTAGCCACAAACAGCAGCAACAACAAAAAGCTGTGCTATAGATGTGAAAGCTCTACTGCCTTCATCTTGACAGAAATCACAGTTTTTCCTTCTTAGAAGATATGGCTATTTTCTAGGTTAATATGTACAGATCTCACACTTTTTTTTTATAAGCTGAATAATGTTAAGTTTTAAAATGTGATTTATTCAGCCATTTTCTTTTATAATAAGCTTTGTCATATATTGAAAATATTTTCTCCCAGCTTATTTTTGAGTTTTGATGGTAAGTTTTAATTTGTATGTACTCAAATCTGTTGATATTTCTTTTTATGGATTCTGGGCTTCACAATGTTTTTTAAATTAATTTATTTATTTTAATTGGAGGACAGTTACAATGTTGTGGTTTTCGCCATACATCAGCATGAATTGGCCATAGGTATACATGTGTCCCCCTATATTGGACCCCCCCTGGCACCTCGCTCTCCACCCTACTCCTCACGTTGTCCCACAGCACTGGCTTTGGGTGCCCTGCTTCACGCGTTGGGACTCGCACTGTTCGTCTATTTCACATACGGTAATGCACACATGTAATGTTCAATGCTGTTCTCTCAAATCATCCCACTCTCTTCTTCTCTGAGTCCAAAAGTCTGTTCTTTATGTCTGTGTCTCCTCACAATGTTCTTATCTTGTGTTCTCAAAGTTAAACATATATCTCAAATATTCTACTACTATACTTTTTATCTGGCATTTAGTTTTTAAACTGTGTGATTTATTTGTTGTACAGTATCAAATATGATATAATTTATTTTTTCCAGATGGACAGTAATTGAATAAAGTTCACTTTATCCAATATATTATAGAATCATATTTGTTATATTTAAAATTCATATGCACTTGGATAAGTTTCTAACTTAATATTCTATTTGACTATTCCTATGCCACTTGGCATGTGACTAAACAAAAACAATAATGAATGACATATCAGAGGATGGTCCTTAATAAATGACCCAGTCATTGCTATCTATCATTCTAGTTGTAAATTTCAAGAAGACACTGAATTCCTGACTATCAAAGCCCTGTGATTTGAATTCAA
This sequence comes from Giraffa tippelskirchi, assembly GCF_054371585.1. Classification (NCBI taxonomy): domain Eukaryota; kingdom Metazoa; phylum Chordata; class Mammalia; order Artiodactyla; family Giraffidae; genus Giraffa; species Giraffa tippelskirchi. The sequence continues at coordinate 57,863,415 of NC_137285.1, forward strand.
TACATTAAAACACATAGAATGTCAGACACGAGTTGAAGCCTCTGAAGGAAGAGACCTACAGAGACATAAACATCCAGTCTTCCTAAATGCCAATCAGCATTTAGAGGAAAAGCTCTTATGGAACTTACAACTGCCCTCACCATTTCGCCTTCATGGAAAAAGCACATAGTGTAAACTAATACTTCCTGGGAGTCCATCTTTTGTAACATTTTGTATGCATATGTGTGGTTAAGAAATCACTAACATGAATTATTTTCAACATTTTCAGCCATAATGTCCATGCTTTTGACTAGTTCATATGTTTAAAAATATTTATTTTATTTTAAAAATATTTATTTTTGTTGTTGTTGTTTAAGTTGTGTTTTTGTTGTTGTTAAATTGGTAAGTTGTGTCCAGCTCTTTCACAACCCCGTGGACTGTAGCCCACCAGACTCCTCTGTCCATGGGATTTCCCAGGCAAGAACATGGAGTGGGGTGCCATTTCCTTCTCCAGGGGGTCTTCCTAATCTGCTGTGCTGGGTCTTAGTTGATGCATGCAGGATCTTTCCTTGTGGTGCATGGACTCTGGTTATGACATGTAGGCTCCAGAGCACATGGAGTTCAGCAGTTGTCTCATATGGGGGCTTAGTTGCTCCCCACCACGTGGGATCTTAGTTCCCTGACCAGGGATTGAACCTGCATTCCCTGCATTACAAAGCAAATTCCTTACCACTGGGCCACCACTTAAGTCCCCAAACAAATTCTTAGGGAACCACTATCAACCAGCATCTTAAGGGGAAAACATATGGTATAAGACAAAATTAGGGAAGAGATTAGAAATTTGGGGAAAAACTGTAAGATATATTACCCAACTACTTGGATAACTTGTAAGGACCAAATATGATTATGTATGTGTGTGTACTAAGTCCTGTCTGACCCTGGAGCCTGCCAGGCTTCTCTGCCCATGGAATTCTGCAGGCAAGAATACTGGAGCAGGTTGCCATTTCCTTCTCCAGGTGACCTTCCCAACCCAGGGATCAAATCTGCATCTCCTGCATTGGTGGGCAGATTCTATACCATTGAGCCACATGGGAAGCCAAACACAATTACACTTTGAACTCTTTATCAATAAATATATTTAAATTTACTTATTTCCCAAAGTTTATATATTAAAAGCTATGTATATCTTAAGGGCTTAATCAAAGCAACAGAGTGTAATTGAGAACTTCAGCTACTAAAGAATTTAAAAAATGAAGAAAAGAATAGGGCCAGAAATTACGAAAACAAAGATTATCTTACTACTTCTCTGTGGTCCAAGGATGGTCTTTCTTAGATTCACCTGGGAGCTTTTTCAAGATGCTAAATCTTGAGCCATCCCAGATCTGCATGTTAGCATGTCTACAAAGTGGGGGCTGGGACTCTTCATTTTCAAATACTCCCATTTGACTGTTTTTCTGTATTTTTGAAAATGAGAACTACCAGCCTAATAAGATTAGAGAATGACAGAAAAACATAATCTGCGAAAAGATTCTTTAGAAGAAATATAGAAGGGTGGGAGGGAGGGAAGGATAAACAGGGATAAAAATACAGCCTATATCAGAGTTCTCAACCTCATGACTATCCATACTGTGCACCAGATAATTCTTTGTTGTTAGGTTCTGTCTTGTGCAAACAGAATATTTAGCTGCATCCCAGGCCCTCTAATCCCTAGATGCCAGCAGCATCCTCCCACTGCAAATTGTGACAATCAAAAATATTTTCAGACTTTTCCAAATATCCCCCCGGGGGTATAATTGCCCCTGATTGAAAACCACTGGTCTACACTAAGGAAATTGATAAAAACAAGAACAGTAAGCTAGAAAGATAATTAAATCCCTAGACTATATTTTAAAAAAGCAAAAACAAAAACAATCAAGTGAGTGCTGAGCCGAGAAGCATGCTAATTCATTACACTCTGCATTTTAGTTTCCTTGATAGCAGCAGTCATAAACCAGAAAGTGAGCTGAAGTTAGTTTCAAAACTCCTTTTCATTTTCCAGAATTTGGCATATTTTACACAAAAGTTTGTATTTCTGATATCTCGAAAAGAAGTGAAAATCTTGCCATATCTGCCCGCTCTCCCCTATGGCAACAAATAGCTGAAACGTATAGCTGGCCATTCCCTTTGAATGGAGCACTAAAGTTTTCCCCTTACGCTTTACAAAGGTAAATTCTGCATAAAATTTCTGATATAGGTTATGGGGTTTGTAAAAGATGAGAACCTATCCATATGGCTAAAAATTACATTTAGTTTCTTAGAAATACAAATTTTATGATCAGCGCCACACTTTTAAACTACAAACGTAATTTACAAGCAATCCAGGCACACAGCTACAGCACGCCAGAGAGGTCCCTGCAGTCTGGTGTAATCACAGCCAACGGGTTTAGGATTCACAGGCATGGCCAAGTTCCCCCCACACCAGTCGAGGGTGTCCAATGACTGGCAAGTGCACAACCTGTACGTTATTACACTCATTTTAAAAAAATGAGTAATGGCTCAGTAATTTTGACATTCTTACATTAAAGTTCAAGCTGCGCTTCCTACAATAGGTGTCCTTACTAACCGTCCATTAAAAAGAATATGTGTTCCTGGAATGAAATGCCCTCCCCAAACATAATCTTCCTTCAGCTGTGTGGCTGGCACTGTTCCCCATGGATGACTTCCTGCTGACACCACCTGGAGGGAAAAAGGTCCACACCCCCAGGTTTACAGCTCGTTTCTCATCTTGGAAGTTGCACCTTTTCCAGTTGTACCTTACCCAGGAACGGCAGCCCTGTACCCACCAACTTAAGTGCAGAATTAAACACGACTACAGTGTAAAGTGATTTTCAGGTATGGCCTGCCGAGAGTGACTTCAACCACGGGTGAAGTTTCATGCCGTTCAGTTATGTAGGCACTCATCTTTCTCAGGAGGAGGGCATGGCAACCCACTCCAGTATTCCTGCCTGGAGAATCCCATGGACAGAGGAGCCTGGCGGGCTACAGTCCATGGGGTCACACGGAGTCGAACACGACTGAAGCAACATCTATCTCAAGAATGAAGGTCTTATGAATCCTCCCTGACAGCACTGTCTTTCTTTAGATGATCAACTTATTTCCCAGAAACGGGGCTGAAAGACTGTCTCTGTGTTTATGGCCATGGACACAGCATCGCTCATTTCCACTTTATTCAACTGGCTCCTCAAAATATGGGTGGAGCATTTCTGTTAATCTTGGCTAAGTTCTTGGGGAGGCAAATTCTTCCCTCTTCTGAAACCAGCACTTCCCCCGGACGTTGACCTTGTGCTGCTGCTGCTGCTGCTAAGTCACTTCAGTCGTGTCCGACTCTGTGCGACCCCATAGACGGCAGCCCATCAGGCTCTGCCGTCCCTGGGATTCTCCAGGCAAGTTGACCTTGTAATACACCTGAATTCATTCCACTTATTTAGTTAATGATCCTTGGAATATACTCCACCCACCTCCTCAGTCAAATCTTTGTCTTAACCTACTCTTCTTGGGTTTGCCTCACTCGTTTTGTCTTCTCTTCTTTCCACTCCTCTCATCCTCGTGTTTTCATTTATTTTGGAGGCTCATTCCTCTAGCTCTTTTACTCTGGGTCAATTCATCCTACCTTGCCTTGACTTTGAATTTAATATGTCACTATGAACTACTGGATCAGGGCTAGAATGCCCACCTTAACAACAGCTGTCCCCAAATGCCACCCTCCCATGCTCGTGAAAAAAACTGTGGTCCAATAAGCATAATCAAGACATCACTTAAAAATTCTCATCAAGGAATGAAGAGATTTGCGAAGACTTCTTCTTACTTAAGAAGTTGCCAAGTTAAGGTATATAAGTCAATATAAGCTCAAGATGTAAATTGCATCTTCTTGGTAAAAAAATGGAAAAATAATATTTATACAGAACTTTCTTAAAATATCATCCTTGGAATCTTTGTTATAGTTATGAGTTGGTTTTAAAATGAAATCCACTGTGCCTTTAATATATATCCTTTAATATATCCACTGTGCCTTTAGTATAACCAAGAGTTTTTCCCTAAATTCAGCTTACTCATGTATGGCCACCTGATGTGAAGAACTGACTCATTTGAAAAGACCCTGATGCTGGGAAAGACTGAAGGCAGGAGGAGAAGGGGAGGACAGAGGATGAGATAGTTGGATGGCATCACTGACTCAATGGACATGAGTTTGAGTAAACTCTGGGAGTTGGTGATGGACAGGGAGGCCTGGCGTGCTGCAGTCCATGGGGTCGCAAAGAGCCAGACACGACTGAACAACTGAACTGAACTGCATGTATGAACAAAGTTCAACTTCCTACTCTTGTATTCATTCATTCCTTCAATAAGCATTTATTAGGAATCTACATGCTAAATGCTCTGGCTATGAAGACTAAAGGATAGCTCTGTTCCTGAGAAATTCAAAGACTATTTGACAAGAAATACCTATAAACAATAAGTACAATAAAATATATGAAGTGCTACAATAGAAACTTTGGTAGCACAGAGGAGGCATTAATGAATGTGAGCTGAAGAAGTTATAAGCAGCTTTACAGAAGACATGTTAACACTGTATATACACACAGGGCTTCCCTGGTGGTCCAGTGGCTAAGACTCCATGCTCCCAATGCAGGGGGCCTGGGTTCAGTTCCTGGTTAGGGAGCTAGAGCCCACACACCACAACTAAAGAACCCAAGTGCTGCAACTAAGACCTGGCACAGTCAAATAAATGCATAAAGATAAATATTGAAAAACAAATGTATATACGTACATAACATCTTAGAACTGTGTAAAAGACTGATCTGTGAAGGGTACAATTTAAGTAAAGGTGGAAGTGATGCATTTTTTGAGTTCAGTCTGGAATGGGTAATAAGGACTGATCAGCACAAGGGAGGGATATGCAGGCCATTTAAGAACTGTGTAGACAACGGCACAACCAGAAGGTTGTGAACAAGTGTGATGTGAGTAGCTTTTCAAAAAGGAAGGGAAGTGTCAGGGAGTAAGAAGAGACAGGGATGAGGTGGGTGAGTATGTAGAGGGCCAAAATCAGCAAGGCTTCCAAAAATTTCAGAGTGATGGGCATATATCTGGAAAAGACAGAAACTCTAATTCAAAAAGACACGTGGACCTCAATGTGCATAGTAGCACTACTTATTAAGACAGGGAAGCAGCTTAAGTTTCCACAGATCAATGGATAAAGAAGATGTGGTACATGCATGCGATGGAATATTACTGAGCCATAAAAAGGAACGAAATAACACCATTTTCAGCAACATGGGTAGACCCAGAGACCATCATACTGAGTGAAGTCAGATAGAGAAAGACAAACATTATATGGTGTTAATTATATGTGGAATCTAAAAACTAATATAAACAAATGTATATGCAAAACAGAAACAGACTCACAAGGACAGAAAACAAACTTCTGGTTACCAAAGAGAAATGGGCAGAGGGAGGAATAAACTAGGAGGATGGGATTAACTGATATGCACAACTATACATAAAATAGACAAACAACAAAGATTTACTATACAGCACAGGGAACTATACTCAGTATCTTGTTGTATATATCATACCTATAATGGTTAGAATCTGGAAAAAAGTACATATATCTGAACCTCTCTGCTGTACACTTGAAACTAACATAATATTGTAAATCAAATATACTTCAATAAAAATAAAAAATTACAGAGTTTTGTTGGATATAGACCATAATATAGGTGATGGGCAAAATAATGGTCTCCCAAAGATGCTCACCTCCTCATCCCCAGAACCTGTGAATGTGTTACCTTACAGGCAAAAGGACCCTGCAGGCTTAACTAAACTAAGGATTTTAAGATAAAGTAATTATTCTGAATTGTTGACATGGGCCGAATATAATCACAAGGGTCCTTATAAGTGACAGATGGAGGAAGGATAGGCAGAGAAGATGTGATAACAGAAGCAGAGGTAGAATGCATATAATACGGCTTTGAAGATGGAAGGGGGCCAGGAGCCCAGGAATGTGGGCAGCCTCCAGAAGCTGGAAGAGGCAAGGATATGAATTCTTTCCTTGAGCCTCCACCAAGGAACACTGGCTGCTGACACATTGATTGTAACTCAATGAGACCCATTTTTGACCTCTGACCTTCAGAACTGTAAGGTTCTGAATTTGCCTTGTTTTCAGCTTGCGTTGCTTTGTCACAGCAGCAAGAGGAAATCCATACACATAGGTGCACAGGTACTTCCTTCTTAGCCTTCCTATGTTTGGTGCAAATGAGAGGGCTTTGTTGTGCCTGAAAAAGGGAGCTGTGTTGCTCAAACCACCAAGAGGGAGTTGGCAGAAACTGTCCATAGCACTGAACCAGAAAGAGGAGTCAGGATGGAGAAATCACTGACCATGGGGTGGGCACGGCAGAGCAGGTGGCAGGACAAGGCACCCAGAACGATGCCCAGAAGTGGCTAAGAACCTTCCAAAGAGCAGGGGAGCAGGTAGAAGCAGAGAGGAAAGTGTATGTGGGGGAGTTGAGGCAAATCAGCATTGCGTACACTGCTTTATGATGAGCCATGGGATCTCGTTCCTTCTGAATTTCAAATAGCCTAAGGAGATGTAGATTTCTTTCTTTTTAAATAAGTCAAATATATTGAGAAAAATCGACCTACTGGAAAAGAAAGCCTGTTTGGGAACAGAGCAGTTAGTTGGCCTTAGAGTAAATGAATCAAGTCAAGCCAAGCTCTTTTAACTTTTATTTTGAACCTGTTTTCAATTCCAGAGTATTGCAATAAAGTCTTTTATATCAGATTTAGCACCTGATAAGAAAATTTCTTTAACCACAAAACAGCTGGAAAGCCAACAACAGTGTCAGCACTAATATTATCTGGAAAAGTTGAATGATGTGGCCCAAACCAACTCTACTGAGTAAGGACAGGTAAGTGGGTCAAGAGGTTATTTACTGTGAAGAACAAACACTGTGCAGAGACTCTCGCGGGCTTAGGAGACACCAGATACGCAGAGGTGTCCTTCCAACCCACTGACCACGGTGTGAGAGAAGACCACCATGGTGGGGCCTGAGAATACGAATGTGGGGGGTGAGGTGCAAGCCCAGCTTCCTTCTCTCCTCTCCTGCCTCTCACAGTGGATACAGATGTCTACACATGTCGGGGGTGTGTCCAGGTGGGAGCAGAGCAGAAGTGTGGTGACACAGGGTGGCATTTCTAAATGTGTTCCTCCTCTTGTAACAAATCATAAACCTCACCAGAGACCCCTCTTCCCCCCTCCGTTTCCATCCTGGGATTATTCTCACCTTCTCTTTCTTACCTCACTTTTGTCTCCCCAATATGCAAAGTCAGAACCATTGTTTCAGTACCTTTCTCTGGGGGTGGTTTAGCGGGGGGGGGGGGGGGGGGGGCTTCCCAGGTGGTGCTGATGGTAAAGAACCTTCCTGCCTATGCAGGAGACACAAGAGATGAGGGTTCAATCCCTGGCTTGGGAAGATCTGCTGGAATAGGAAATGGCAACCCGCTTCAGTATTCTTGCCTGGAAAATTCCATGGACAGAGGAGCCTGGTGAGCTATAGTCGACGGGGTCACACACAACTGAGCGACTGAGCACACACACAGCTCTCTGGGGATAAGGAACCTACCTTCATATTTGAGTTCTGAAGAATATGCCCCATGGATGTGCAGCGTTTAAACGTGCAGCTTATCAAATATGTTTAAAGTTACTGCTTGGTAAGGCATAAAACTAGAAAAGTTAGTGGACTAAAAGCTAACATGGCCCTTTGTAAGTTTTTTCTGGCAAGAAAATTCAAATATAGTAAGTTAAAATATTTTTAGGGGCCTTCTCCTGATGAAGAAATATTTACCAGAGGCCAGTTAGTGATTTACTTGAGAAAAAAAGAAATAACATGAAATAGGGAAAACAATTAAAGGGCTTAAAAAAATGAAACCAGTGAAAGGGTTTTCTTATCCTAAGAAAAATGCTCCCAATGTTATAGCAAGCTCTCGAATAGTCATTCTCTGCTCTGGTGAGATGATGTACAATGTCTAGAGTTTTATAAAGGAAAGATGCTGCCTATGCTCCATCTAGATTTACTGCATGAGAGTCTCCAGGCACAGGGCATCGTGAGCGCATTTACAACAAAGACCTGACATGCTAGAGAGGGTGCAGAGAAAAGGGAACCCTCTTACACTATTGGTGGGACTGTGAGTTGGTGCAGCCACTGTGGAAACAGTATGGAGTTTTCTCAAAAAATTAAAAACAGCTGCCACATGATCCAGCAATGCCATTCCTGGGCTTGGTTCTATCTAAACCAAAACTATAATTCAAAAAAATGCACGCACATTTATGTTCACAGCAGCACTGTTTACAGTAGCCAAGACATGGAAGCAACCTAAATGTTTGACACACGAATGGATGAAGAAGATGTAGTACACACACACACACACACACACACACACACACACATACACACATATATGCAGTGGAATATTACTCTGCCATAAAGAGAATGAAATAATGCCATTTGTAGCAACATGGATAGACCTATAGATTATCATACTAAGTGAAGTAAGTCAGAAAAAGACAAATACTGTACGGTATCACTTATATATGGAATCTAAAATATGGCACAAACGAACTTATCTATAAAACAGAAACAGACTCATAGACAGAAAATACATTTGTGGTTGCCAAGGGGCAGGCGGAGGTTGGGGAGTGAAGGATTAAGACTTTGGGGTTAACAGATGCAAACTATTATACACAGAACAGACAAACAAGGTCCTACTGTATAGCACAGGGAACTATATTCAGTGTGTGTGCTGTGTGCTCAGTTGCTTCAGTCGTGTCCAACCCTTTGCAACCCCACGCACTGTAGCCCACCAGGCTCCTCTCTCCATGGGATTCTCCAGGCAAGAATACTGGAGTGGGTTGTCATGCCCTCCTGCAGGGGATCTTCCCCATCCAGGGATTGAACTCACGTCTCTTATGTCTCCTGCATTGGCAGCTGGGGTCTTTACCACTAGCGCCACCTTAGCTTCCCAGGTAAAGAAGCTGGCTGCCAATGCAGGAGATGCAAGGGACACAAGTTTTGATCCCTGGGTTAGGAAGATCCCTGGAGAAGGGCATGACAACCCACTCCAGTATTCTTGCCTGGAGAATCCCATGGTCAGAGAAGCCTGGCAGGTTACAGCTCACAGGGTCACAAAGAGTCGAATGCGACTGAGCACACACACAGACACACACACACACACTAAAAGTATATAGAATATTCTGTGACAAATTATAATGAAAAAGAATATGAAGAAGAATGCATATATGTATATAACTGAATCACTTTGCTATACAGCAGAAATACAACACTGTAGCTCAACTATACTTCAATTAAATAAATTTTAAAAAATAAAACAAAGACTTGAAGATGAGTTGGAGAGGCGGCGAGAACTGAGAACAGCAGCCCCACAGGACTGCTGACTGTACAGTCTTCCTAATTCCCATCATTCTTACAAGTAACCTTTAGAAATTGGCCTAAAATTTCTAATCTGACTCAACTTTATCTAAAAATATGAGTATTTACAAATGTAAAAGTGTTTTTAAAGTTTTGGCTTTAAAAATGTAAAAACTGAGCTAATTAACATATGCAAATGTTTCTAAGTAATTAACATGAAACTCCTGTCACTTACATGGCAAATGAAGATGTAACTGTTGGAAGCTTCACTAGTGAATTAGTCTAATTTTAGAATGAAGAACGGTTTGGTTTGAAGATTGATAGACTAAGAAAACTGTATGTTGTAAGAAATCTTCAATTATAAAAAGTTTACAAAATTGCTCATCAAGGTGTCTCTCAGTTTCTCCAGTGGTGCTGAAGTGAGTCCTGAAGAGTTTCCAGGGGGACAGAGAGGTGTTGGGGCGGGTCAAGAACTGAAAGGAGATGTCAGGAGGTGGGCTGGTGCCAAACGGCTCCCAAGCCAGGTCACAGCCTAGCTTCACAGGTGTTTCTTAGTGTCTGTTCCAAGAGATACATTAATTCTTTTGTCTTCAGCTTTCTTTATAGTCCAACTCTCATATCCATACATGACCACTGGAAAAACCACAGCCTTGACTAGACGGACCATTGTTGGCAAAGTAATGTCTCTGCTTTTTAATATGCTGTCTAGGTTGGTCATAACTTTCCTTCCAAGGAGTAAGTGTCTTTTAATTTCCTGGCTGCAATCACCATCTGCAGTGATTTTGGAGCCCACAAAAATAAAGGCTGAAACTGTTTCCATTGTTTCCCCATCTATTTCCCATGAAGTGACGGGACCGGATGCCATGATCTTAGGTTTCTGAATGTTGAGCTTTAAGCCAACTTTTTCACTCTCCTCTTTCACTTTCATCAAGAGGCTTTTTAGTTCCTCTTCACTTTCTGCCATAAGGGTGGTGTCATCTGCATATCTGTGGTTATTGATATTTCTCCCGGCAATCTTGACTCCAGCTTGTGCTTTTTCCAGTCCAGCATTTCTCATGATGTACTCTGCATATAAGTTAAATAAGCAGGGTGACAATATACAGCCTTGATGTACTCCTTTTCCTATTTGGACTGCAAGGAGATCCAACCAGTCCATCCTAAAGGAGATCAGTCCTGGGTGTTCATTGGAAGGACTGATGTTGAAGCTGAAACTCCAATACTTTGGCCACCTCATGCGAAGAGCTGACTCATTGGAAAAGACCCTGATGCTGGGAAAGATTGGGGGCAGGAGGAGAAGGGGACGACAGAGGATGAGATGGGTGGATGGCATCACTGATGCGATGGACATGGGCTTGGGTAGACTCCGGGAGTTGGTGATGGACAAGGAGGCCTGGCGTGCTGCGATTCATGGGGTCACAGAGAGTCGGACACGACTGAGCGACTGAACTGACTGACAAGTGATACAAAAGACAGAAAATGCATGCATTCCAAAGACACCAACCAGGACTGCCTCAATCATCCCCAGGCTAGAAATGATTTAAAAATCTCTGTGTGTTTGTGTGTTCAGTCATGTCTGATTCTTTGCGACCCCATGGACTGTAGCCTGCTATGCTCCCCTGTCCATAGGATTCTCCAGGCAAGAATACTGGAATGGGTTGCCATTCGATTCTCCAGGGGATCTTCCAGACTCACAGATCAAAGCTGCATCTCTTGCAGACTGATTCTTTACCACTGGAGCTACCTGGTAAGCCCTAAAAATCTCTAAGATGGCCAGAAACTGTAAGTTAAGTTGTATTCAATTTTTGGTAAGAACGGGAAGGGTTGATTTTCACAGTCCTAGTTCAGAGCACCAACATCAAATGAAGAATCCGTCTATGGATGGATGCTGAGGTCGGAATGGAGGTGATCTGCAGGTAGGGAGAAGCGTGGGTCTTCTGATTTCATGATGCAGAACCACTCCTTTCCAGATGATGTCCCACACAAGTGTCAGTTCATGCCATAGGACCATTTGATCATTTCGATGCACAAAGCATGCAACCAGGATAAACGCCCTCCTCTCCAAATATTGAGGGACAGAGTCAGAGAAAGCCACCCTGACATGCCAATACTTTACGTGATAAAAGTCAGGAGGCTGACACTACTCTACAGCAAGGAGAAAGACCTGTTGTGGGCCGTTATCAACACAGAGGGTGCTCTTAAGTACAGCGCTGTAAATTTCTAATGCTTATCTGGCACATAATAAGTTTCTTCTTTCTTAGAGATTAGCCCTTTCAAAAAAAGGCTGGTGCCTGCCTTCACCTGGCTACACTGGCAATATCACGGAGAACATATGGAATTTAGGAGGCATGCAATGGATATTTGCTGGATGAAGAATCAATGGATGGATTCATCAGAGATGCACTTTGTTTTGGCCATGTAGCATGAGGGATCTTAGTTCCCTGACCAGGGATTGAACCTGTGCCCCGTGCATTGGGAGTATGGAGCCTTACCCACTGGAGCCAGGAAGTCCCAGAGGTACACTTTTTGAATACTATGATCCCTTTCTATATAGGCTAGATTAATTTTAATATAAAAATAATTAAGTGATAGCAGAATAACTGCTTATCTTCATCACTATTTAAACATACTTTACATCATTATGCTCTCAAAACAAATATTGTATAAAACACCTGAAGGAGGAATACAGAACAATTACATTTTGGAATTTCTTGTTTTCATGACCTAACTCAGCAACTGGTTTTACATTGTTGTTGACAGATCTCCTTTTCAAAATAATGAAGCAGCACATTCAGAAGAAACTTTTTATTAGCTCTGCTAGTTCAGGTTTTAAGAGCCTCTTCATCAAAATGTAAATCATTATTTTTTATTTAGCCAGTCTTGGCTCTTCTTCCACCTTCATTTCCTCAATTTAGTACAAAGAACTTTCTCTTTCCTTTATTAATCACTGTAATGCCTATGTATTTTATGACTTGATAAATCAATAAAAATATTTTCAAAATCTGTTAGAATTGCATTAGCTGTTAAAAGGTATGCTATCTATCCCAGAAAAATCATCATCTACGATATTAAATATCATACTTACTTATTCCTGAAGACTGAGGGGCTGTTTTCTGTTTTTTAATTTATTGAAGTATAGCTAAGTGACAGTGTTGTGTTAATTTCTGCTGTATAGCAGAGTGATTCAGTTATACACACACATATACATTCTTTTTCACGTTCTTTTCCATTATGGTTTATCACAAGATATGAAGGATTGGTTTTCTAATAGTTACATATTAAGTGGTTGAATGGCTTTCTGTATATCTTAGAGGTAAGAACAGAGACTTTACTGGAATATAAGTAGGTGAAGAGGGGAGAAGAGGATATTTATCAAGAGCCAACAAGTTGCAGGTCACTGGTCTCTAAGATTTTTCCAATGAAAGAAAAAAGACTAAGTTATATTCCTTAATGTGCATATCTGTAAATTGAAAGTAAATGAAATCAATGATTGTAACTTTGAGAAATCAGAGTCTGTGAGGTAGATGATACCTACAGAATAGGTGGGACTTTACCTAGCATGATAGTTCAGCTCATTCTAACATGACTGAGTGCAGACAACCTATGACGCTTGGTTTTAAGTGTATTGTCCCTCTTTCCAAATTACCTCTACCCCTACTCTCCCAAGAGCCCAGAGCTCACCCAAAATTCTACAGCCTGGCATTTAGGGGCAGAGAATAGTTCAGACTTAGAGAGGTATTCTATAAGACAATACCCATCTTACACATTGAATGATTTAAAAAAATTAAGATTTATTTATGCTTTTTGTGTTATGTCTTGGTTTGTGTGTTTTCAAAGAAGCCATGTCAAAAAGTCTTAAACTCCAAAATAAAGCCCTAGCAGTTCTGTTCCAAGAAGCATGCTGCTGCTAAGTCGCTTCAGTCGTGTCTGACCCTGTGCGACCCCATAGACGGCAGCCCACTAGGCTCCGCCGTCCCTAGGATTCCCAAGGCAAGAACACTGGAGTGGGTTGCCATTTACTTCTCCAGTGCGTGAAAGTGAAAGTGAAAGTGAAGTCGCTCAGTCATGTCAGACTCTTAGCAACACCCTGGACTACAGCCTACCAGGCTCCTCTGTCCATGGGATTTTCCAGGCAAGAGTACTGGAGTGGGTTGCCATTGCCTTCTCCGTCCAAGAAGCATAGAAAGCTATTATTTCGTTCTGTCCATCAGTTTTCTAAAAATGGACACTTTTTACTTCTAAATATATAGATAGCTCAGAATAAATTCAGGGTGTTGGAAAAAGTGCTATGGTTTAAGAGACACTCCACAATGGAGAGGTAACTGTAATGGCTGGGATTCTGCATTGCAGCCACAGTACCCGGATCGCTAGCTACACTTGCAGTACCTTTTTGAAAAATGGCATCAAAAGGCTCCTTGTCGCAGGCTGTCATGCCCTGCACCATAGCGACCTGTACCTGGCCATGCCAGGCTGGGCAAGGTGGGGCAGCAGAGTCAAAGGCCGCTATCTGTCTTCATCTCACTCCAGGGGAAGCTCTGTTCTGTGTGGTGACCAACCAGTTGGCCTGGCCTTCTTTGGGGAATTTTGAACACAAAAGACTCAGGTGACAATGAAGCTGACAGACAGAGAGAAGGCAGTAAGTAGAAACAGGGGCAGCGAAATAAAAAAAAAAAGCAAACGAGGGAGGGAGGAGAGAGCGTGGCAGAAAGAAGCTGGTAAAAAAGGGGAAAAAATCCAAGAGAAAAAGTTCTAAAAACTGGAAACCTATTGTCTCCTAAACGACATCCTCATATTTCCCAAAGACTAAACGTGAAACTAGCAATATTTTTATAATAAAACTCCATCATCTGCGGTAACTCGAAAGAGTGTTAACAATAATATAAAACACCCTGAACAAAACAAAAACAGAACAAAATCTCCACTATTTTACCACAGAGTTATGAAAACAACTGTGTATTACAGAAAATATGGGTGAGTGTGTGAAACTGCAGGGCTTCGGTAGACCAGCTTAAAGAGACCTGTATATCCGAGATGCTTCTTAGAAGGACAGTTCTGACTCAGACCTACTGAAACCACCAACATAAGATACCCTGGACCCCAAAGGCAGACAGGGTAAGCTCTCAGGCCCACTGGCCTGTAAGTATGACTGGGATGATGACCTACTAGGACAGAATACAAATGAAAAAGGAAATGAAAGCAAAAATGGGCATCTGGGCTTCCCAAGTGGTACTCATGGTAAAGAACCCACTTGCCAATGCAGGAGACATAAGAGACAAGGGTTCAGCTCCTGGGTTGGGAAGATCCCCTGGAGAAGGATGTGGCAACCCACTCCAGTATTCTTGCCTGGAGAATCCCATGGACAGTGGGCTACAGTCCATGGGATCTCAAGAGAGTCACAGACATGACGGAAGTGACTGAGCACACATGTATACCCAGTGGAAGGTTTCCAACATCCCTGGATTTTATATTTAAAAAGACCCAAGATAAGTAACCTGGAGAAGGCAATGGCACCCCACTCCAGTACTCTTGCCTGGAGAATCCCATGGATGGAGGAGCCTGGTAGGCTACAGTCCATGGGGTCGCTAAGAGTCGGACACGACTGAGCGACTTCACTTTCCCTTTTCCCTTTCATGCACTGGAGAAGGAAATGGCAACCCACTCCAGTATTCTTGCCTGGAGAATCCCGGGGACGGCGGAGCCTGGTGGGCTGCCGTCTATGGGGTCGCACAGAGTCGGACACGACTGAAGCGACTTAGCAGCAAGATAAGTAACCTACTTGGGTAAGCACAACAAGGCTCAAGTGAGCACCTACAAGTATATATATTCTTGGGCGGGATGAGCATTTACATTGAATGTCTGTATTGCTTCCGTTCTAAGACACTATCAATCACAAAATAAGACATCAATTTCCCCCCCTTTTGCTTAGCTTTGATGTTTTTCTTTCCTTTCTAAAAATTTTTTATTTTATATTGGATTTACCATGTTGTGCTAGTTTCAAGTATACAGCAAAATGATTTAGTTATACATATACATAAGTCTATTCTTTTTCAGATTCCAATTTAATTAGAGTTTTGAAGGGAACTAATAAAAATTAAATGTACATATTGGTTACAAATTGTAACCACAACACTTAAAAACCTACAAGAAAAAAATGCTGTAGATTTGAAGAAATAGAGTAAATCTTGAAATGCTGCTTGTCTCAGAACTGGTCCTAAACTCTCCTTTGGAAATTTCACAAGGTAAAAATACCAGCTGTTTAATTCAAGTTGTATTACTATGACAATGAATAAGGCTTAACTCACATATGAAGGTTCAGAAACCATACTTTCAGTGATTTATAGAAATGTGTCATTTTTCTCTCCACTTTCCTGCTCAAAAGTCCCACTGAAATTCTTACTGTTTACAAGCAAGAGGAACGGAAAGGGGAAAAAACCTAAGGAATGGTATTTCTTCATAAAACTCAGTACACTTGGGCTTTCTAAACTCCTACAGATTACTGCCTATCCGGCCTCAGGAGACCCTTCAAGATACAAAAATTGTTTTTCTTATTGGATTTTGGATATTACACCTTCTCTCTCACTGGCACTGATCCTGTGATTTCTCTCCCCAGACCTGCAGTGTGTGTGAATTTCGCAGGTGACCAGATGAGCTAGTTGGAGCAAGCCGCTGGCAGATAAAGCCAATTTTCCTCAAGTAAAAAGCTCTCTCTCTGGACCTCCCATGTCAGTCATGGTTCTGTCATTCTTTGGTCTCTGGGTCTTTTGTTTTTCACTCACTTTTCTGAGCATTTCCCAGCGGAAGACTTACTGATGTCTCTAGGTTTGTTTGTTTTTTCCTCCTTTTTTACCTCCTTCCTATTTGTCACTCTGTATGTCGAATTCTTTACCTCTTCTGCTCAGTAGCACAATTAATCTTGTTTCCCTTCTTTCTAGTTCAAAACTGTGAATGCTATTTTTAAAACAGTTTATTACAGAACATGTTCATCAGGATTGATAAACTCGAAAAGAGACAAGAAAAACCTTATCTTCACTTTACTTCATAAATATAAGCACTTTTCGTATCCTTCCATTTCCTCCTGGTCTCCTGACTCACGCAAATCTTTTCCTATAGAGCTGTAATCACATAATAGGAACCTAAATCATTTTGCATTCTCATTTTTCATTATTACTTTTGTGCAGAAAGTATTCTATTTTGTTATGAATTTTCATAACCATAATTTTATTGCCTGATTAATATTGCATTATGTGGATGGATTTGAATTTAAATATTTTCCTCTCTCTGGTTCCATTCTCATCAGGAATATAAGAGTATCCGTTTCTTTGAATAGTTTCCAGAATTAACCTCACGTCTCCCTTCCTTTCTCACCTAGCTGCTTTCTTTCCAGCCTTCAGAAAAGCAACCATGAGATCTGCTCTTGCTACTGCTCCCTGTGTCTGAGGGTCTTTTCTCTTTTCACATGACATGTTCCATTCCAAGAGGAAAAGGTGGACCTGAGACGGCAACCCTTTAAAGGCTCCTGCTCAACCAAGTAAAATGATGGATGCAGGTAGCCTTGGACGTAAATTGAAAACAGAAACAGGACTATTCTGTGATCTGTGAAATTTACATTTTTAGAGCTCCAGGAAGCAAGATTTGAATATTTTAGAGTCTTCATTAAAGGAATATGAAACTGGGCTTTAGCATAGATGATGAAAAATGAATCAGGGTGGTGGCTTGAAAAAAAGAGGAAAGACAACTGCATTAGAATCCTTAGGTTGCATTTCTCAAGTCTCTGATGATATCATCCTGGATTCCAAGTTCCTCATCTGTGAGTGGAGGACCGGGAGAGAAAACCCTCCAAGATCCCCTCTATCTTCTACAGCCAGAGTGCAGTCACGTTAGAAACGCCCAAGGGGCTCATTCCTGGTCTGAGGGCCATGGAGCCTTAATGCTGTGCTTTATATATTTTAGGGGCAGCTCGAAAACACGCACATAAATCATCCTCTTTAGATGACTAGCAGTAAAAGCCAAGTGATGGATTTCTTAGGAGAAGGCTATGTAAAACAGTAAATTCTCATGGAACCAGAACCACACCTTTTTGAGATCTACTCTTAGGGGCTAAAGAAGACTGTGCGGCCCAGCCTGGGGGCAGAAAAACTGTTATTTTCCTTTCCATTTCTCTGTTGATATTCTTACATCTTCTTCGATTCTCCGTTGCATGCAGCGTAAACATCACCAGGATTTTAAAGAAAAGGGATGGAGCTTGTAATAAGAGGAAGGAAGAGGATCCAGAGAAAGGGGAAGAGGCACATTTAATGGCTTTGGTTTCTGATAAATATAAACCTACTCATTCTTCCTCCTTCCTTCCACTTTCTAACTGAGAGGCTGTTTGGGGACATGGTTAGGATTACATGCTAACCAGCTGATAGGATATAAGAAAAAGAAATTCTGAAGTACTGTGAATTGTCAGTGTCTTTAGAAGTGTGTTACAAAGTGTTAGTCACTCAATCGTTTCCGACTCTTTGTGACCCCATGGACTGTAGCCCACCAGCCTCCTCTGTCCATGGAATTCTTTAGGCAAGAATACTGGAGTGGGTAGCCACACCCTTCCCCAGGGGATCTTTCTGACCCAGGGGTAGAACCCCAATCTCCTGCATTGCAAGCAGATTCTTTACCATCTGAGCCACAAGGGAAGCCCTGTCTTTAGAAGGGGAATGACTAATTTTGTTCCTGGGGTCACAATCATCCACTAAAGAAAGTGTCTTCCAAGTATTATATGAGGTTGCATCTGCCTTATCTCCCAAGAGAGGTAACAGGAAAGAAGGGTGAATAAAGAGAGACCCGGCAGGCCTGCTCTGCTGGGAAAACAGAGGTGAGATTGGAACATGTATAATAGGTTTTTATTTAATTCACGTATTTCATTTAAAAAACTGCTTCATACTAAAAGATTAAACTTTTTTATCTATTTTGTTATTTATCTATTAAACTTTTTAATCTATTTTATCTATGTAATACTATTTTATAGTGTTATCTCTTTTAAAATAATGAAATTGTTTGCATTTCTTTTTGCCCACATTGAGACAGAAAGCAAGGCTTCTAAATAAGTAACAAAAGAAAAATGACAATGTATGTTACATCAACCGGGTAATTAGTAAAAGTTACTTATTTAACCCAGGAACCAGAAGGAGTTATATTATAACTTGAACCTAAAGAAAGTACTACTCTTATGAATATTAATTTCCACTTTAACTATTTTCGACTCACGACTTTGAATGACCTCAGTATTCAAGGTAAGCTTTTTCTCTAGGGAAATGTTTTACTGAAATCCATAAAACCTATCCTGCATATATACAGAAACCAACAACAAAGCTAGGTGAATCTGAACTGTGTCCTGTGCCAAGCCTCACTTAGAGACCATCACAGACACAAGTAAGAAGCCTGGTGCCACAGCTGCCATTAATAGATAAGCAGGGCTATTTTTAAATGTCAGTCTATAAACAGTGGACCCATGTCATACAGAAGAGCAATGCTGCATATGAGCTCTTGTGCCAGGAACAGAGATTTCAGTTCTGGTGCTGCCACTCCCTGGCGCTGCGGCCTTGGGCCAGCTCTTCAACTGCTGTGGGCCTCTATGAACTCACTTCTTAGGAAGTCCAAAAGGGAGGGGATATATGTATATGTATGGCTGATTCATTTTGTTGTACTGTAAAAACTAACACAACATTGTAAAGCAACTATACTCCAATGAAAATCAATTTAAAAATAAAATAAAATGGACAGATTAATAGTATGGTCACATAATGTTATGTGAGGTTTGACACATATAAAGGGCTTAGGAGAATGCTCACAACACAGAACCCTTAAAAATGCCAGTTAATCATGCATTCACTCAACAAACAACTACTGAACACCTACTTTTTGCCAGGCACTGTTTAAGTCACTGGTGATAAAGCAATGAACAAAACAGACCAAAATTCTCCCTCTGATGGAATAGATATTCTAGCAGAAAATATCTCACAGTTAAGTAGCTTACAATTATTTACTATTACTGGTAAACCACTGGGTTCCAATGCCACCCAGGGGATACTTAGCAAAGTTTGGAAATATTTAAGATTGTCACACTGAGGGAGCAGGGACCGCTAGACTGGCATCTGATAGGTAGTGATGAAGGATACTGATAAACATCCTACAGCACACAGATGGACCCCACAACAAAAATCAGTGATGTGCCGTGCTAAGTCGCTCAGTCGTGTCCAACTCTCTGCAACCCCATGGACTGTGCCCTGCTAGACTCCTCTGTCCATGGGGATTCTCCAGGCAAGAATACTGGAGTGGGCTGCCATGCCCTCCTCCAGGGGATCTTCCCAATCCACAGATCGAACCCAGGTCTCCTGCATTGAAAGCGAATTCTTTACCACCTGAGCCACCAGGGAAGCCCAAGAATACTGGAGTGGGTGGCCTATCCCTTCTCCAGGGGGTCTTCCCAACCCAGGACTCAAACCATGGGGTCTCCTGCATTGCAGGTGGATTCTGAACCAGCTGAGGTATCAGGGAAGCCCAACAAAGATCTATCTGGCCCCAAATGTCAAGAGAGCAGAGACTGAGAAACTCTGTTCTAGAGGTAATGTACAGACTCAGTTAATCCTTAACACAGCCCTATAAGATATGGATTATAAGTATCGCTATTTCATAACATTTTATAGTAACCAATGGTAATGGTATTTAAAAAAAATTTTTTTTGATGTGGACCATTTTTAAAGTCTTTATTGAATTTGTTACAATACTGCTTCATTTTTATATTTTGTTTTTTTGGCCCTGAGGCAAATAGGATCTTAGCTCGCCCACCAGGGATCTAAGCTGCACACCCAGCATTGGAAGGCAAAGTTTTAACCACTGGACCCCCAGGAAGTCCCAGTATTGGTAAAGGGTGATTGTTTTATAAAGGGTGATTATACAGTATTGACACTAAAGTGTGTACGTGTGTGTGTGTATATATGTATATATGTATATAGTGCATGCTAAGTCACTTCAGTTGTGTCTGACTCTCTTTGCAACCCTATGGACTACATATACTGCCAAGCTCCTCTGTCCATGGGATTCTCCAGACAAGAATACTGGAGAGGGTTGCCATGTCCTCCTCCAGGGGATCTTCCTGACCTAGGGATCGAACCTGCGTCTCTTATGTCTCCTGCATCAGCAGGAGGGTTCTTTACCCCTAGCACCACCTGGGAAGCCCCATATGCATACATATATGGAATATGTAAATGTTAATATATAAGATGAAATAGTTACATAAAAATTACATAGGGATATACACACACTTCAGCAGTGTGTGCACTTAAGCTCAGATGGCAGATTTTACAAAAACTGACTTTGAGTTCATTTTCTGACCCGTAGCTGTACCCTGGTGCCATTTAGATTTTAAATTACTGATATCTTGCCAGATTCTCACTCATGCCTTCAGAAGGTGATCTTTTGCACCACATTTGCATTGATTGGGATGTTAGACAAGAGAGCAGAAACTCCAGACCAGGAGTCCAGAGATCCAAGATGTAGCTTCATCGTTTCACTGGCCGTGGCATCTTGGAGCAAGTTTCTTAATTTCCCTGGACATCACCAACACATGGGGCAGTCATGTCCCTCAGATCATGCGTGAAAGCGCTATGGGATGTGCAGTGAGTGACCACTCCAGCGACATGTACTGAGTGGTCACTCTACACTGACTGACTGACTTCTCACTACAGCCTGGGAGGTAGGTATGCTGATCAAGGCGAGCTGAAGGAAACAGCGGCATGGAAAGGTGGCAGCCTGCCTTTGAGGTTACAGGTCAGGAAGCGGCAGATCAAGGGTTCTCACCAGGCGGTGTGGCTCCAGGGCCTGCCCTCTGGACCAGCGTGGGCTGCTCTGGCTGAGTTCAGGACACCCAGGATGCTCTCACAGGAGCAGTCCCAGTTGGCCCCAGCTCATCCTCCTCTTGATTCCCAAGGGCTGTCCTGCTCCACGTGCAGCCACGTTCCTCCCCAGGCCTAGTCAGCCAGTTGCTTCATTCATCAAAGCAAAGAGTGAAGTCTCTTTGTCTTTTTATTTATTGGAATATAATTGCTTTACAATGTTGTATTAATATCTGCTGTACAATGGAGTGAATCAGCTATATGTATCCATGTATCCCCTCCCTCTTGAGCCTCCCGTCCACCATCCTTGCCATTCTATCCATCTGTGTCATCACAGAGCACTGAGTTGAGCTTCCTGTGCTATACAACATGTTCCCACTAGCTACCTATTTCACACACAATGGTGTATATGTTGTTGTTGCTGTTCAGTTGCCCAGTTGGGTCCGACTCTTTGCGACCCCATCGGCTATAGCATGCCAGGCTGCCCTGTCTCTCCCCATCTCCCAAAGTTTGCCCAATTTCATGTCTATTGCATCGGTGATGCCATCCAGCCATCTCATCCTCTGATGCCCTCTTCTCCTTCTGTCCTCAATCTTTCACAGCATCTGGGACTTTTCCAACAAGTTGGCTCTTTGTATCAGGTGGCTAAAATACTGGAGCTTCAGCTTCAGCATCAATCTTCCCAATGAGTATTCAGGGTTGATTTCTTTTAAGATTGACTGGTTTGATCTCCTTGCTGTCCAAGGGACTCTCAGGAGTCTTCTCCAACACCACAGTTCGAAGACATCAATTCTATGTTGCTCTGCCTTCTTTATGGTCCAGCTCTCAGAACCACACATGACCACGGGGAAGACCATAGCCTTGACTATATGGAGATTATGTATACACGTCAATCCTAATCTCCCAATTTGTCCCACACTCCCCTTTCCCATGTGTCCACACGTCTGTTATTCATGTCTGCATCTCTATTCCTGCCCTGCAAATAGGTTCATCTGTACCAAAAAGACATATGTACCCAAACGTTCACTGCAGCACTATTAAAGCCAGGACATGGAAGCAAGCTAAATGTCCATCAACAGATGAATGGATAAAAAAAGACGTGGTACATATATATAATAGGGTATTACTCAGTCATAAAAAGGAATGAAATTGGGTCATTTGTTGTGATATGGATGGACCTAGAGTCTGTCACATAGAGAGAATTCAGAAGGAGAAAGACAAATATCATATACTAACGCATATCTATGGAATCTAGAAAAATGTGCTTCTTTTTTGGATTACTTTCTTTTAAGTAGGTAACTGGAGTACACAATAGACACATTAATCCAATACAAAATTCAAAAGTGCAGAAGAATAGACAGTGACAATTGATTTTCCTTCCTATCCTTGTCTCCCAGCTATCCGCTCCTTTCTACTAAGCTAAGCACCATTTCTGGCTTCTGGTACATCATTCCAGAAATGTGCTATACAATATATATACTATTTTTTGAAAGCAGATATACAACGTGTAATATACAAATCATACTATTTTGCAACCTGATTTTTTCACTGAAGAGTATTTTTGATAATCAGTCCATATAAAGCTCCCTTTATTCTTATTAGTGTCTGAAGAGTATTCTTCAATTTATTTAATCAATTTTGAACAGATAAATAGTGTATGTCTGATATTTAACAAGGCTACACTGGACATATTATGCATATAACACTTTTTACATTGCAAGAACATACTTAGGATAAATTCCTAAAAGTGGAATTGGTGAGTCAAAAGGTATGTGCCTTTTAACATTTAATTGAAATAGCTAAATTGCTCTCCATAGGGGTTATATCAATTTCTACTTCCACCTAAAATGCACAAGATTAACATTTATTTTCACTTTTATTTCTATACTCAAACAATATATTAGAAAAATGTTTTCTCTTCACCATTTGTAAGAAATTATATCTCACATTTTAAATTTATATTTCTCTTACTGGTATTAGATTGAGAATATTTTCATGTATTTCAAGAACCAACTGCATTTCTTTTATTATTCTTTTACCTGTGAATATTTTAATCATATTCTTATTCTCCTCATTCTCATTTTCCTAATGAGTTGGTTTCTTTAACTTATGGAATTACAGAAGTGCTTTATCTATGTGAGAAATAAACCCTTTGTCTAGAAACTGAAAGTATTTTCCCCCAGTTTATCTGTCTTTGTGGTGATATTTGATTTGTAAGTAGGGTTTATCTTCTCAATCTTTTCTCTTTTAGCTTCTGGGTTTATTTCATACTTAAAAAGTATAAAATAATATTCCACTTGCAGAATACTAAAAAAATCCTTTAGTACTTCTGTGTTATATTTCAAAGTTTAAATCTTTGAAAGAGCAGAATTTATGTTGGAGGATCGTAAGAATTCGGATTTAACTTTCTTGTTTCCTAGTTGTCACAATAATTCCTATCAAGTAATCTATCCCTTCCCCACTGATCTAAAATGCCAACTTTATTATAAACAAACTTTTCACATTATTTGAATTCACTTCTTGACTTTCTGCTGACCTGACAATCAATAAACAAATACATAGACCATTTTAATTACTGTAGCTGTCACATGCTTTACCATGTGGCAGAGCTAGTTGCCATCATTATATACTCCATTTCCAGAATTTTGCTGGCTGTTCTTTAAGAACTTAGAATCACCAAGTGATATTTTTGTTAGACTTATGTTATATTCATTAATTAACTTAGAGAAAACTGATACCTTCAGGATGTTGAATCTTCCCATCCATGGACATTGTATACTTCTGTGTTACAAGTCTTTACCTCCCCCACTCTTTTGGTGAACTTCTATAACATTTAAAACATTTTTTTTTATACAGTCTTCCTTTACTACATTTACTCCTAGAGTTAGCAATATATTCCTATCTGGCTAATGTCAGCACAAATAGGTCTTATTTCTAAACAGAAATGGTAATAAAAACTATTAGCTACAGTTTTGTACAAAATGTCATTCATTTTTGTTTTGGTTTTGTTTATGCACCCAGTTCTTGAACCCTTAGCAAACTCAAGAGTTGAAAACTTCACTATGACCAGAGCCACATAACATACTTGTTTTTAACTCCTTCTAAGAAATATTTTTCTCCTAAAATGTTTTAGCATGAATATAGAACTTTATATAGATTTTTAAAAATCTTTGCTTCATGTTATCTTCACCTTCAATTTTGGGAGTACATTGAGTCTAGTAGTGTTACATTACATATTAACAGTTCTTTTTAAACTAATACCCACAGACCTTACCTCCTAAATTCATTCCAGCTTGAAGACACTTCTGAAGTCTGCAGGCAGGACAATTCTTCCGTCGAATCTTATCAATTATGCAGTCATTTCTTCCCGCACACAAATAGTTGTGTTGCCCTGAATAAAATAATAAAGAATAATTGTTAAAATAAAGACTATTTTATTAACATAAAATACTAATATGTATAATCAGATAACGAAACATCCTCTTTCATGCTTTAAAATCTCTTTGTCAAAAAAATAGAAGAGAAACATGATCTGCAAATACTATAGGCACAGGAATGGTCAGCTGAATACAGGTGAGACTTTAGGTTGCAGATGATAAGCTTAAAAATATGTTTACTTCCAACAGGTTTCCAAAGAAATAGAGCTGCACTCCCCGTTTGAATTTATTGGCATGCGCCCTTTCAGGAGATGGTGCACATTTCATCCAGACATCACCCAGCACCAAAGTAAACAAAGGTCTTGCTTCAGCTTTTTTAAAAAGTGTACTTTATTGAAGTATAGTTGATTTACAATGTTGTGTTAGTTTTAAGTGTACAGCAAAGTGATTCAGCTGTAAATCTATATACATTCTTTTCACAATCTTTTCTATTATGGTTTATCACAGGATACTGCATACAGTTCTCTGTGCTGTGCAGTAGACTTTGTTGTTCATCCTTCCTACATTTACTAGTTTACATCTGCTCATCCCAAACTCCCAACTGCTGCTGCTGTTTAGCTTCTCTGCCTGCTCCCATTCATACATGTCATTTCAATGGGAAGACTTTCAAACCATTTAACTAGAAACGTAGAACAATTTCATTTTGCAAGTCAAACTGGGACCAAAATAATTCAGATGTGGAATATGCTTGGAGAGTGGCATCTACTGGCAAAATGCTAAGCTGTACCCTAGCTCTATCATTCATGTACATATCCAAATTAATACACAATATTTACTGAACCTCTACTAGAGATCAGCTCCGTTAGAGACAGCAATGAAAAAGACAGACCAAAAGTCTCCGCTCTTGTGACCTTTTAATGAGGGAAAGAGAGTCAACAGACAAGTAATTAGGTACAATGGTCAACTGCTGGACAGTAATAGGTGCTCAGGAGGAAAATGAAGGCAAGGGCATAGAACGCGGTGGAGGTGAGGAGGGTGTTGACATTTCAGAAAGAATGAAGGGAAAACCCCATTGGAAAGCAATTTTAAAATAAAGGGCTGAAGAAAAGGAAGGTACTAACTGTGTGGACATCTTGGGGAGAGAATACGGTAGGGCAGAGGGAAAAGCAAACAAGGGCTGACGGGGCAGGAGGACACCTGGCGTGTTTAAGGAACAGCCAAGTGTGAAAGGTGGAAAGAATCAGTGAACATTACGAGGAGATGAGGAAAAAGAGCTAACCTCAGTCAGACCATGTAAGGCTGTGTAAATCATGTTCAAGACGTCGACTCAGTGAGATGGGAAACCACTGGTTTCGAGGGCTTTGAGATGAGAAATGACTTGATGTGATTCTTGTTTAATAGGATTGTTCTGGCCACTGTGTAAGAAACCGACTGAAATGGACTAAGGACAGAATCAGAGGGAATGGGTAGCAGGCTGTCCCTATACTTGAGGGGAAGATGACGGGGGAGTAGCGATGAGAGGCGGTCAGGTCCAAGATACACTCTGAAGGTAGAGCTGCTAGAATTTGCCGCGAGATCTGAGGACAAGGGGATCTAAAGAAGCATTAAGATTCTTGGGCTGAACAAATAGAAAAATGGAACTGCTGTAAATTAAAATGAGGCAGACAGTTAAGAGCCATGGCTTAGGGGGAACTACTCTGGCTTGGCCTTGGACATGCTAAGCTTGAGACACCTGAGAGGTATGTCAGTGGAAGCATGGGGCAGGGTGGGGGGACAGTTAGATACAGAGACCTGCTGGAGAGGTCTGGGCCGAAGATGTAATCAGTTTGTGGTCATTATTTTAAGCCATGAGACTGGATGAGATCAAATGGAGACTGGAAAGGGAAGAGGTGTGAGGACTGAGTCATGGGTCTCTGAAACATGCAGACTAAGCAAGCAAACGGAGTCTCACTGATGACTGTAAAGCAGGAAACAGGCTCTAAAACCCCCCTTCAACCCAGTACCATCACATTCCCTTGGTTGATAATTACTAAGTAAATTACAGGAAGTACTCAATAAATATAATGTGTATTGCTAATGGTATTAAAATAATTTAATCTAGAGCTCATTCTCTGTAACATTATGGTAAATTTTAGTAATGATGATCACAATAAAAGAACAGTAATAGAATAGGGAAATCTATCAAAGGGAAGAAATGAAACTCCATCATTATAATAATCTAATGACTTCTTAAAAAAATGAGAGGCTCTTAGTCACTATAGGTAGGTGTAGATAATTACACAAAGGCAATCAATACCCACAGGAAAGACTAGAACCGATTAATATAACATTTCACAATGCTGCACAATATCTTAAGAAGTTACCATAAAAATGAAATTTTAAGACCTATTATAGCACTATTTTATTTGTCTTTCAACAACTGTACGACATAGGTAAGGCAGTTATTACTGCTATTGTTCACAAGAAGAAACTCATGCTAGAATTGATCAAGTAACGTCCCCAAAAGGTGGAACTGGAAGCAGAATTTGGACAATGCTGTGTCTCAAGGTCAGAGTCTTTTCTAAATGTCGATTTTGAAATATAATTTATTGGTGGTCCAACAGGTTGCTGAATGCTCTTTGGAAAGAATAAGCAAAGGAACATTATTTGAAGGAGGCATACTTTACTTTATCACCCAGTACTTCCACTGGCAATCAGCATTATGTGCCTTTTCTCATGGTGTGAAACTAAAGACAAATTCAGAAATTTCATCTCTAATGTACACTGAATTGAATAAACTTCAATGTCCAAAGAAATAACTAAATGTAACTTTGGTTTCAATTCAACAATTATTTATTGGGAACCTATTATGTGTGCAAGGCCATAAAATATTTGCATAAGGGGCTGGGGTGGTCTATGGTTCCTTCCATTTCTGAGAATCCATGATAAAATATGACAAAGTCTCTCAGCTGTAAGCATACAATAATGCACAAGAAATGACCACTGCCCAATGCATACACTAGAAAACTTCCCTTTCTGGGTGTTCAAAAACAGACTTCTAAGAGTTAGGATTATACTATGGGGATTTCTTTTTAATGAACACCTTTAAAAAATTCATGTTACTGTCAGAGCTGCAAAAAATGTCCTTCCACATACACGGAATTATTGTATCTGGTTTCTACCAGACAGTAGAAACCAGAAATTGGTCACAATCACCAATTAATCTCCCATCCAAACAGGATGGGAGAGTTTAAAGGCCAGCTGTGGGGATGTCATACTAGTTATATCTGTCATTGATATTTTTAAATCTGTAAACATGAAAGATTTGAATAACACCTACACAAATAGGCAATATGTGCCCTGTCCGTTAATCTATATTGATAAAATAAACAAACAAAAAACAACAATGAAAATAAGAGAATGCATTTAGAAAACTTAAAAAACTTTTGATCATGTCTTTTAAAAAACACTGTGCTCTCCTGGTATAAAAATAGCTAATCCAGAATAAGTCATAACCGAGGCTTTTGAAGGTAAGTAATTTTCTACTACAACGTTAACATAGGCCGGACAGTGGAGGCTTTGAATGACAAGTTAAGAAACTCATTTTATTCAGCAGGTGATGAGATTCTTGCTTACAGGATGTGAAGTCCAGAGCTGCATTTTAGAAACATCAATCGGAAGGCTATGTCTTAAGTAGGTAGAACAGAAGTAGCAGACACTACTGCTTTCAACTGAAGGTTCTCTGAGATGGCCTCTCTGTAAGCTAATAGCTCTATTTTATCAGAATATATAGCCACAGGAATAATCCTATGGATGAAAAATGTTAGTGGTAAAGGAAAGTGGTAAAAGATTTCTCATTCCACTTACATGTCCTTAGGGGAAGAATTTCAGTTTTAGTAGTAGAATAACTTGAATCAGATAAACTTCCTATAGAGGACAATTTTAACTGTCCACAAAAGGGGAGAAAAAAGATGTGAAGGCACTGGGGAGCAGCCAAAAGCAAGCAGAAGCTAGAAGAAGCCTGACTGTAGAACAAAAAGCCCACCATAGACGGACTCATGTTTGAATGGGTTTTCTTCCTGAGGGTCTTGGACTCTCATGTCCTTCCGTGGAGGCTGAATGGAAACCAAGCAAAGTCCTAATTGCTAGAGAAGGCAGAGAACAGGCTTTGGAATGTTGTAAATGCGTGCATGCTTGTTCAGTCGCTTCAGTCATGTCTGACTGTTTGTGACCTATGGACTGTAGCCCAACAGGCTCCTCTGTCCATGGGATTCTCCAGGCAAGAATCCTGGAGTGGGTTGCCATTTCCTCCTCCAGGGATCTTCCTGACCCAGGGATCGAACCCGCATCTCTTATGTCTCCTGAATTACAGGCAGACTCTTTACTGCTGAGTCACCAGGGAAACTCCTTTGGGACTTTAGGAACAGCTCAAAACTGAGAAGGGCTTCCCAGGTGGCTCAGTGGTGAAGAATCTGCTTGCCAAGCAGGAGACATGGGTTTGATCCCTGGGTCAGGAAGATCCCCTGGAGAAGGAAATGGCAACCCACTCCAGTATTCTTGCCTGGGAAATCCTGTGGGCAGAGGAGCCTGGTAGGGCTACAGTCCATGGGGTCGCAAAGAGTCACACATGACTGAGCAACCAAACCACAAAAACTGAAGAAGGATAGACAGTCCAGAAAGGAGGGGATATCTTGAGGTGCAGATGTATTAACTCCTCTCAAATTTTCAGCTGACCTCTGAATTGAGCGTGAGACTCCAAAGAGTCAAAGGGTGAAAGACTTTCATGCATGAAACAGTTGAGCAGGGTATTTTAGCTACTATCAATCACAAGGAGAAAGAGTTTGAATCTCACTAAATTAGAAGGACTCAATCTTTCCATTTCCTTAGGCTTTCCATTGAAATTCTAGAAGGTCCCTGCCTTAGGAGGAAATAATGTATCTTAGGATTAAGGCATTAATTTTAGGGTTAAAGGTATAACAAAAACAGACCATTCCTAAAAAAGCATACAGTAGAGGCCCTGTAAGTTCAAAATGATCTGTCAGTAGTTTGATTACTAGAATAAAACTCAATACTTTTCAGAGAAATATAACAGAACCTGGAGTCTCCAGAATGTCTAGAATACAATAATAATTACTAGAAAAGTACAAACCAGAGTCAACAGAAAACTGAGTCAGGAGAAAGAGACTCACAGATGACCTATAGTGTGAAACTAGCAGATAAGGATTTTTAAATTGATATTTTAGACAACACAAGAAAATATGAAAAGAAAAAAAGAAAGAAATGGAAACTCTCAGAAGAGAGTTGGAAACTCTCTATAAACTCTCTATAAAAAGAAATTGAAGTCAAAGAACTATAAAATATACTATTGAGGACAAAACATTTTGGGTTGAAATTAACAATATACTGGACACAAAAATCAGTGAAATTAAAGAAATATAAATAGAATCATAAAATTAAAGCACAAAGAGAAAAAAATTAAAAGATAAAAGAATAAGGTATTTGTAGCCTATGCAGTAGCATTAAGTAATTTAATATACTTGTAGTAGGAGTCTCAGAAAGAATGCAGAGAATAGGTCAGAAAATAATATACGAAAATTTCCAAATTGACTAAAACAACAACTTTAGCAAATGCCCCAAGAGATAAATACAAAGAAAAACACTAAGGTACAACATAGTTAAATTGCTGAAAAACAAATATAAAAGATTTTAAAAGCAGCCAGAACAAAGCAAAAAAAAATTACAGTGTGTAAAGGGGAATAAAGGTAAGAGTGAAAACTGATTCTTTATAACAATCAAGGCCAGATAACAACATACAATTATCTTTGAATTCAGTAGCACCAGTGGAAACATTCCTCAAAATGAAGGTAAAATAAAGACATTTTTGGATAAACTAAAGCTAAAAGAACTGGCTGATAACAGAATCACATTATAAGAAATAAAAAAGGAAGTTCTATGCTAAAGGGAAATGATATCAGAGAGAAATTTGAAATCTGGATGTATGGGAAAGAACTAGAAATGACAGACAGCTAAATTTTAGAGAAATTTTCTTTCTTTTCTTAAATTAAAAAGTCAAATGACTGTTTAAAACAAAGTAAATGTGTATTATGGGATTTATAAAATGCATATAAATAAAATATCTAAAAACATAGCACAAAGTATAGGAAAAGATATAAATGAAATTTTAGTGCTCTAATTTTTCTTACATTGTACTTGAAATGGCATAAATTATTCAGGGTAGACTATGATAAGTTAAGAGTACATCTTGTAACCCCTCAAGCAATAATTTTCTTGCCCTGAGCAAGCAGCATCAGCATTACCTAATAATTTATCAGAAATTAAAATCCATAAGCCTAATTTCAGACTCACTAGCTCAGAAATTTTGGAGTGGGACCTAGAAATCTGTGTTTTATGAAACCCTTCATATGATTCTGATGTATATTAACGTTTGAGAAATACTGTCATAAGCAGCCAGTAGAATAAAAACATTAAGTGTAGTTTAAGGGACAATAAAGATATAAAATGACATACTAAAAATACTCAATCCAGAAAGGACAGAAAAGAAAAAACATAGGAACAAGTAAAGTAGGAAACACAAAGAAAACAAACACGAAGATAAGAGAGAGAAGTTCAAGTACAGAAAGACACACTAAATGTAAACGGCTCAAACACTCCAGGCAAAAGTCAAAGATGGCAGAATGAATTTTTTAAAACAGACAGTACTTAAGTGTGTGTTATGATGCACTTTAAATAGAAAGGTACATATAGGGTGAATGTTAAAAAATGGAAAACATATTTACAATGAAAAAATGTAAGCATAAGAAAACTGATGTGGCTACATTAAAGTCAGACAAAGTAGACTTCAAGAGAAAAGTATCACAAAAGATAAAAACTAGCACTCAGAGTTATTAAGCTGGGATATAAGCAGCCCTAACATCAACGCACTTACCAACAGAGTTTCAAAATTCATCAGGTGAAAACTGTCAGGATTAAGGCAAATAAGGGTTAGTCCAAAATCATAGCTGGAGATTTAAAAACCCCTCTCTCAGCAATTGATGGAATAACCACAATGTAGAAAATTAATGAGGATACAGGAGATTTTCAAACATCTTGGTCAGATAACTGAACAATACACGTGTTCTTTTTAAGTACACATGAAGTATTCACTGAGACAGACATATTCTGAGTATGAAACAAATCTAAAATTCTCAGAGGATTGATATACCATGTACAATATATTTGCTGGCCACAAAGGAACTAAATTAGAAATCAAACAACAAAATGATATATAGACAACTCCTATGTTTGATAATTAAGCAACATACTTCAAAAAATGTACGGGTCAATGAAGAAATCACAAGGGAAATTAGTACAGATTTCAAAATGAATGATAACGAAAACAACATAAAACTTATTAAATACATTTAAGCAGTCCTTGTAGAATTTTTAGCTTCATATATGTAGACTAGGAAAGAAGGGTTTAAAATTGATGACTGAAGATTCTAGCTTAAAAAACTAGAAAAACTAAAAGCAAATCAAATAGAAGGAGTGAGATTATAGTGCAGAAATCAATGAAAAAGAAAAAAGCAACAGAGAAAAATCAACAAAGCTAAAAGCTGGGTTTTGGTACAGATCAGGCATCAGCAGACAGGCTGGGAACTCTGTTCCACGTGTACTCACGTGGGGCCCCAGGCTGATGGGAACGGCCACCCCGGTAAGCACTGGGAGTCCGGGCACAGGAGCTGCAGAGTCT
This sequence comes from Giraffa tippelskirchi, assembly GCF_054371585.1. Lineage (NCBI taxonomy): Eukaryota > Metazoa > Chordata > Mammalia > Artiodactyla > Giraffidae > Giraffa > Giraffa tippelskirchi. Next base: position 57,895,825 of record NC_137285.1, read on the forward strand.
GACTTCGGAAGTCCACTGCTCCAGCCTAGAGGGGCAACTCACTCCTCACTGTTCAGATTTAGTCCAATGACCCCACTCAAGCACAAGGGAGACTAGACCTGTAAGCTTACCTCTGATCAGAACACAAAGAGCTGGAAATAAATGAGGAACCTCACTGAAGACTACCTCCATAAAGGGAGAAGAGAAAATAAGATTCAACCTTCATATCACTTCCTCTCAGAAGTATTGCTGCTGCTAAGTCGCTTCAGTTGTGTCCGACTTTGTGCGACCCCATCGATGGCAGCCCACCAGGCTCCTCCGTCCATGGGATTCTCCAGGCAAGAACACTGGAGTGGGTTGCCATTGCCTTCTCCGTCAGAAGCATTAAACTACTTATATTATTGCTTTTGGGGGGACAAATTTTAATGGATGAAGTTGAGGGCCCTTTCTATAAATAGCTAAACTTTTCAAACACTATTGAGAAGCTATCAGCAACTAATGTATTTTTTAAGAAAGAAATCAACATCTCTGGCTATTTTAATAAAGAATATAATCCAGTGACCACTACACCCCTAAGTCCTGAAATCCACAACCTATTTTGTCAATGTCAGTACCCTAATATGCATAACATACTCAAGAATCTGTACCCAAAAAATGGAAGCTAAATAAATTGAAAGCTTAGAGGGGATCATTTTTCCTCATAAAAATTTAGAGAAAGTTTGGTCAGCTACCTGGTAGCAAGCACTGTAATAGATACTCCAAAGGAAAAAAAAAATGCATATTTTCACAACATGGAGAGAAATAAAAGCTTAAAATAAATGGGATATGATTGAAAAATTCCAAAATATTCCTTTAAAGTAAAACTTTTACACAAATGGGCTGAGCATCCATCCGTAGGCACTAAGGCAGTCTATGAGAAACACTATGGACTATTAGTCTACATACTAACTGAGAAAGTAGAGGTATGTACAAACAGTACCCTGCTTGACAAACAGAACTTTTACGTTCATTTGGAATGTGGTATATAGACACAAACCTGCAGTAATGAATACTCACACAAGACCTACTGGCTGGCTTATACTGCACTGGTTTACAAAAGACCCATATAATACACAGATCATTTTTGTCCCATCTCCAGCACCATATCTTTCACACGTAACAATTTAGAGGGGAAGTCTACACTTCCCCTCTACACACGTAAGAGTTTAGAAAAAGACCTCTGAGGGCTTGCAAGAAGGCACTAGAGGATTCTGTGAAAGGTAGAAACAGCTTAAAGCAGGGTAAGAATCCCAAGCCAGATACATGTGCCTTCCTGGTGTCCTAAGTCTTAAATACTTTCCCTGTAAGGCTCACATCACCATCCACTGACATTGGTTAGGTTACCTTAAGTTATAGCCATTGCAGAGTCATTTAGATGTAAAAGCATCTTGTTTAAGAAAGCAATTCTGTCCAGTAGGGCTCAGGGAGTTTTAGCCACTCATCCATCTGTTGTACCAGTTCAAGGTACCTCCTGCCTGACGGAGTGGTTACTTTTAGGAGAAAATGATGCCGTTTTTGAAAATAGAAAGCTGCCAAGGTTAGAGTAAATTTGGATGGGGCACCAGGAAGATTAGTTAGTACAATATTAATTTACAGGGAAACAAGGACTCATATCAAAGGGGAAATACTTACAGACTTAAAAAAAACCAAAATCCAAAACAACCAAAGTTGAGTTCAAAAATTAAAAAAAAGTATCAATTTTCCTGTTTTTTCAACTATGATACTGCTTTTAATTGTAGAATAATTCTGCTTTTTTCAACAATGACATTGCTTTTAACACTGTTTAAATTTTATTCTTTAAAAAGTTACCGAACCCAATACAGTGTCTTTTAAAACTGTCAATCACTGTGAAATCAAGAACCAAATTTTTGTTATACTTGGGCTGATCCCCTATGAGAAAATACAGATTGTATAACATAGGGATCTTGTCTCAAAACATCAATAATGCTAGAATGGAAAGGTGGAAACATGGAAGGCAGCAAGGAAAAGATACGGGGGTGGGGGGGAGGGCAGGGCTTTGTAACCAGATACACCTGGGCACCGATCCTACCTCAATCAGTAGGGAACTATGAGCTTCTTTGCCAAAACAGGTGAACGGCTCTGAACCTCAGTTTCCTGATCTATGAAATGGGCACAGTAACGCCTACTTTGTAGGTTGTTGTGCTAAGCCACTCAGTTGTGTCCGACTCTTTTGCAACCGCATGGACTGTAACAGCCCATTAGGCTCCTCTGTCCATGGAATTCTCCAGGTAAGAATACGGGAGTAGGTTGCCATTTCCTCCTCCAGGCGATCTCCTGACCCACAGATCAAACCTGCGTCTCTTACCTTTCCAGCGCTGGCAGGCAGGTTCTTTACCACTAGCACCACCTGGGAAGCCCTAACAGGTTGTTAGATGGATTCAAATTAATATATATAAACAAGAAGTGCAATGCCTGGCCTGAGGTACGGACTCAGAATAAAAAGGTGATAGTTATCATCCATCATTCATTTGGTTAGCTCAGTCTTTAAAAAAAAAAAAGGTGTGAGAAAATCCAAAGAACAAACACAGTCAAATCTTAATTAAATATAAGTAAGTAAAGAATTTCCTGTTGGAGCAAATATGACCACTGAATTAGGAAGGCTTCTAGATGAAAAGTGTCCACTTGAGACAGGACAAATACTACTCAGCTCTGATCTCATCTTCAAGCCCTAACGTTTTCTAAAAGCTGGCAAGGATGTGAGAATGGAGAACTATATCCTTTAAGGTCAGCACAGGACAAAAAGCTGGGACTCTCTGAGCTGTTTGCAACTCAGCTAAGAATTCTAGATTAGTGCCCCAAACTGTAAGAGTTGTGTAAGATGCTGGAAAGTTATAACTCCCTTGAATTATTGTTCCTCATCTCCCCTGCCTGTTTTCTGTTACAACTTAATATCCAAACTCAGTAGGCACACATGTTTGAGGGCAGACGAAAGGTGAATCTGGGAGACTGAACTCCATTCTGCCTGGTAAGGATAGCAGATACTTAGCAGCAAACAAACTGAGAACAGAAGATCCTCCAGTTCAGTTCAGTCGCTCAGTCGTGTCCGACTCTGCGACCCCATGGACTGCAGCACGCCCTGTCTGTCACCAAGCCCCAGAGCTTACTCAAACTCATGTCCATTGAGTCGGTGATGCCATCCAGCCATCTCATCCTCTGTCATCTCCTTCTTCTCCTGCCTACAATCTTTCCCAGCATCAGGGTCTTTTCAAATGAGTCAGCTCTTCACATCAGGTGCTCAAAGTATTGGAGTTTCAGCTTCAGCAACAGACCTTCCAATGAATAGTCAGGACTGATTTCCTTTAGGATGGACTGGTTGGATCTCCTTGCAGTCCAAGGGACTCTCAAAAATCTTCTCCAACACCACAGTTCAAAAGCATCAATTCTTTGGCACTCAGCTTTCTTTACAGTCCAACTCTCACATCCATTCATGACTACTGGAAAAACCATAGCCTTGCCTAGATGGACCTTTGTTGGCAAAGTAATGTCTCTGCTTTTTAATATGCTGTCTAGGTTGATCATAACTTTCCTTCCGAGGAATAAGCATCTTTTAATTTCATGGCTGCAGTCACCATTTGCAGTGATTTTTGGAGCCCCCCAAAATAAAGACCCTTGCAAAGAACAAAAAGAGGTTCTGGGATTGATTGGTTGATTGATTTTATTGGAGTATAGTTGATTTCCAATGCTGTGTTAGTTTCAAGTATACAGCAAAATGATTCAGTTATACATACATATATTTATTTATTTTGAGATTCTTTCCCCTTATAGGTTATTGCAAAATACTGAGTATAGTTCCCTGTGCTACACAGTAGGCCCTTGTTAGTTATCTGCTTTATACACAGTAGTGTGTATACATTAATCCCAAACTCCCCTTTGGAGACCATAAGTTTGTTTTCTATGTCTGTGATTTAAAATAAGTTCCCAGACCATGATTTAATTCCATTCAGCAAAGATATCTAAATGAAGATATAAAGAAGTAACACATGTTCCATTTCTTCCAAGACCTTACTTTCTAAAGGCTGGGAAAATTTAAATGATTAAGAGAAATCACACGGTACTCTTGTGACTTTAAAGGCAGAAAAGATTATACCTGAATGGGGAGATGAGGAAGGTTTATAGAAGGAGAAAGCATCTGATGTAAGCCTTGAAGAATGCTGTGGTTTTGAAACACGGAGAGGACAGACACACAGGCATCCGCAGCAAAGGATGAGCACAGAGGAGGGCAGAGACACAGCTCCATGTTCAGTGAGCAGCTGCTCTGGCAGGTGGGTGCCCAGGAGCGCAGGGGCTCAGAGGAGGAGCCAGCGGCATCTACACACACCAGTGACCAGAGGGCGACCCGGGGCTGTCAGCCCCTAGGGCTCCCGAGCCCTGTCTTCCCTTCTGGGGTTCAGACCCACACTAGCACCTACCTGTGGAATACCCCACCTGAACGCCTGACACTTTAAGCTTAACAACCCTACCACTCACACAGCCCCCTTCCAGCCTCCCCAAAATCCTTATCCTTAAAGCTACAACCAGTGGTCACAATCAGGAGCCGCCTGGTTTACACCCCACTGCCTGAAATCCTCACAAGATCCCCATGATCCTTCCCTCAAGCTTTCCTTGCATCCTCTCCATGTTCACCAGGACCTTCGCCCCTTTTCTCAGGCCCTATTGGTTGAACTTCTGGAGTTTGGATCCTTGCTTACTACTTGTATGACCTCAGACGAGTGACTCATCCTTTCTGTGCATCAGCTTCCTCCTTTGTTAAATGGGAATGATCCAGGGGTCTATCTCATGAGTTCCCCCGAAGATGAGTCCCCCAGACATGGCACTGGGAACAGTCAGTGGCCTCCAGGAAGGATGTAATGACTGCTGGCAGTTATCACTGTATGACTGCTATTGTCCCCTGTCTTCATCCATCGTTCCATATTATCTTTATTATCTCAAGGGACTAGTAACAAGTCTACCTGCCACTACTATTTCCCCATTTCTAAATCAAAGACGTCTTAACCTTCAAAAGCTTTCTAAACAACAACAACAAAAAATTAACTCTTACGCAGACCTCAATTTGTTAAAACCAGAAAAGAAGAGCTACTCTGGTTGAAATGAATGCCAGGGAGGCTCCCTGGTGCTGCCCTCCACTTTGTAGCCATCAGTGATCCAGGAGGCACCCCCTGGACCCCCAGGTCTCCTCTAAGCAAATTCTTGATGACAGTTAAGGCAGACTTTAAACCCTTCTCTGTTGCTGTTTTGTGTCCCTTAAAAAAGACAAAAACAAAACTGTCAACTACATTTCACCACAGAATCTTGTTTTCCTTTAAAACCTGTTTTCATGCTCACTGTGCTACGTGAAATGTAATTTTCTTTTTCACACCTTGAAGCTACCAGAGAATTTAACTAAAAGGGACAGTAACATGAAAGAGTTTAATATTTATCAGCCTCTGAATGAAATATTGCTCAATAATTTTGTTATACGCCCGAAGCCGTGAGCAAACCTGATGGTTTTGTTGTTGCCATTCCTTAAAACATAAGAGGCTCAGTATTTTAATGGCAAACCAAACTTTTAAAGGACCCTTTTCACTGAACTACCCTGATGGATGCTTTAGAACAACAAGATCTTACATACTTTTCCAAACATGTCATTCATTTTCAGCCTCAGAAAGTCACTTTGACCAAATTCCTTTTAAAATGAACTTCTTGCTTAAATCTCCTTTTCACATTTAGAAGTCAGAAAGAGAAAAACAAATATTGTACATTAACGCATATATATGGAATCTAGAAAGATGGTACTGATGAACCTGTTTTCAGGGCAGCAATGGAGATGCAGACATAGAGACCAGACTTATGGACAAGGTCTGGGGGAAGGAAGGAGAGGGTGAGATGAATGGAGAGAGCAGCATGGAAGCATATCCGCTACCATATGTCAGACAGACAGCCAATGGAAATTTGCTGGATGACTCAGGGAACTCTAACTGGAGCTGTGTGACCACCTGGAGGAAAGGGTGGGAGGTGGGAGGAAGGCTCAAGAGGGAAGGGACGTATGCACGCCTATGGCTGATTCGTACTGATCTATAGCAGACATCAATACTGTAAGGCAATTATCCTTCAATTAAAAATTTAAAAAATCTCCTTTTCACGGTTAGAGGTCCATTTGTTGTCCAGCTGGAGGACTTCTTTTTTTTTTAAAGCAGTCGACAACTGCCCAGCAACAGCAGCCTGTGTTTGCAGTCGCTATTTTGGGCTACATCACATGACACTTACATAACCTTGTTTAACTGCTCTTGAACTGGTTGGAACAACCTGGGAAACAGATTAGGGCCGTCCCAGCAAATTCACGCAGAGCAGATTCTGATGGGTGAGTTCTCATCCCCCCACCCCACCCCCATCTTACAATGTTGCCTGGTGAGCCAGAGGGTATCCAACAAGAACTGGTTACTCATTGTTCGAGCCAGCTAAAACATTTGATAATTAACTTCCTCTGCTCAGTTGAAACCAGTCTGGTCTGCCCATAATAAACCAATGAACAATGATCCCCTACTGCTGAGCTTTATGAGGGAGCCTGGATTAACAGGCTTTAAAATGCCAGAGGCGGGGGAAAAACTCACTTGAGAAGTAAGTACAGGTTGCCTTTGCCACCTTTAAACACAGATCTTTTGAAGCTGTGATCCGGGGAGTCAAAGATTTTAATTTAGAAGTCAGAATGGACTTATATTTTTTCCCTGTGATATTATAAGAGTTCTTCTCATGTGGGTCAGCACAAGATTCCCAGATAAACATTTTTCTCAGTGTAAAAGTGTTCGTTTTTCATTTAAAAAACATATATATATATGTATATATATATACACATAACTCTAATTATCATGACTTAAATTTTAGGCCTGCTGCCTATTTTAGTAAAAGATAATCAAAGAAAATACTGTACAACAAAAGCCAAGTGCTATATGCTTTTAACCCTGAGAAACATGTTATTATGATGCGTAATAAGAAAAGACAAGTAACTTATCACCATGGAACAAGGAACATTTTTTTTTTCCCCAGGAGGCATGACTTGGATCCTACACATTTAATAGTAGGAATTTAATCTAGTTGTATTTGACTATGCAAAAACATCTGTTATCTAGATAAACTAATATGCTATTCAGGGCAGTGGGCAGGGAACTAACATTTGTTGAATTCCTATTATGTGACAGGTGCTTTCCCAATCATATAATTTAATCTGTGATTTAAAATCCTATGGGGAGGAGGCCCTGGGAGATTGGTCCTATTATCTCCATTTTGTCAATAAAGACACAGAAAGGTTAAGTCATGTGACTAGGGGCTTCCCCGGTGGTCCAGTGGTCACGAATCAGCCTGCCAATGCAGGCGACACCAGTCAGATCCCCAGTCCGGGAAGATGCAAAATGCTGTGAGGCAACTAAGCCTGTGCACTGCAACCACTGAGGCCTGTGCCCTGGAGCCCGTGCTCCACAAGAGAAACCGCTGCAACGAGGAGCCCACGGGCCACAACAAGCAAGGAGCCCCCACTGGCTGCACCTCGAGAAAGGCCGCGTGCAGCAACAAAGATCCACCACAGCCAGAAATAAATAATAATAAATGAATAAATAAAAATAATTTAAATCACGTGACTAGCTTAGCTGGGATTCATGCTTGGAATTCTTTGGTTACAGCACTTTTCTTTCTATGGCTTCATACATATTGGAAGTGTCCTTTAGATATCTATACCTAGAGGGTCATACAGAACACAAACAGGATCTTTGCGGTGGAAAACACTTAGGCTGCCTTGTAATGCATAAGTCTTACATGAAAACATCACTAACCACTCTGACAGATGGACAAAAACCTGCATGAATATAGGTGTACCTGCAAGTCCAAGCCTCTGCTGAAGTATGCTGAGGACAGCAAACTTATACACTGCATGCTGCTGCTGCTAAGTCGCGTCAGTCGTGTCCGACTCTGTGCGACCCCATAGACGGCAGCCCACCAGGCTCCCCCGTCCCTGGGATTCTCCAGGCAAGAACACTGGAGTGGGTTGCCATTTCCTTCTCCAATGCAGGAAAGTGAAAAGTGAAAGTGAAGTTGCTCAGTCATGTCTGACTCTTAGAGACCCCATGGACTGCAGCCCACCAGGCTCCTCATCCACGGGATTTTCCAGGCAAGAGTACTGGAGTAGGGTGCCATTGCCTTCTCCGTACATACTGCATAATCCATCTCTTTTTGCCTGATCCAAACATACCTCTAAACCCCAGACTTCAAAGCATACATGTGCCCAGCCCTGTGGCACTGAAAACTCCTGTGTGCCAGGTTTCTCGTGATCAGATTTCATTCATTCTATTGGCTGAGAATAAGAAAGGCAGGGCAGGATGATGAACCCAATGCTAAGAGTGGGCAGCAGCCATGAAAATACGACAGACGGCATGAGATAGAATTGAAGACTAATGCTTGTTGTGTATCTATATGTTCCAAACTCCCAGGCTGTGAAAGTTACATGCTCTTCTTATTTAATGTTTATGATAACTTTCCTAATAGGTAATACTATCCTCCTGTCCTAGACAAGGAAATAAAGCTAAGCAGCTGTCTTCAGTGCTTCACGTGGCCAGAGGTGATACCAGGATTCAAACCCAGGTCTTACAAGAACCCGTGCTCATCTGGCAAATCATGCAGAAGCAATCTGGAAATCTCAACATGCACAAAAATATCTTAATTTGCTTTCTGAGAAAGCTTTGTACTTATACATTATAACTTTGTACATTTCCTCATTTGAATAAATCACTTAAAATCAAAGAATTTCCCATTTAGAGGACAGCTTAGTCCTTATTTATAGCCAAAATTCAGGACAAGGAAGTCTGTTAACTGTATTAAGAGTTCCTAATGTAGTAATGGGGTTTGGAGTCAGAAACATGTGACGAAAATCCAGACTCTGTCATTCATCAGCCATTTAGTCTTGTATTTTCTCATCCATAAAGGGAGAGCAACAAAACTGATCTCCCAGGGGATTATCAATAATAAATGTGGTGGTGTATTTAAAAAGCCTAGTGCCATGCCTGAACAAAGCTTCTGGTCTTCCCCAAGGTCATGCCCTTAGGGATGGAGATCAGGAAGCCGAGTACTGCTCTTGGAGCAGACTGCTGGGTCCAGTTGGTTTCCCCAAACCCTGACTGCAAGACCCAGGGTTAGCCAGCCTCATGAAGCGTTAAGTCTCCCCATCTGTAAAATGGGGCAGCAATGAAGCCTCTCTCCCCTGGCTGCATTCAGCCCTGTGCACTCCAAACTTGACTTTGAGCAGCAAGGATCCAGTCCCTCTACTCTACACCTGGGCTCTCAGAGGTAAGCCACTTTTCTTCTAATTATGCTCGTGCTTCAGGTTCGCTTTCTGTTACCTGGGTTTATGCCTCCTTCCCATAGGTCCCACTGCCTATTCTGTAGCCTGCACTGTACCCCTAGCTCTTACACACTCAAATTCTTGCAGGGCTTCCCTGGTGGCTCAGATGATAAAGAATCTGCCTGCAATGCAACCTGGGTTCCATCCCTGGGTCGGGAAGATCCCCTGGAGAAGGGAATGGCTACCCACTCCAGTATTCTTGCTGGAGAATCCCATGGACAGAGGAGCCTGATGGGCTACAGCCCATGGGATTGCAAAGAGTTGGACATGACTGAGTGACTAACACTTTCAAATTCCTATAACCCTGGTTCTCTCTGAAGTCCAGCTGAAGACTGGGGCTCTGACACTTGCCTTTCTCAAGAGTCTACCTATCTCTTGATGAACCCTAAGACCGCCATCGATGTCTTGTCCAGATCACAGGGGCCTCTGAGCTCTGCCTCTGGACTGTGCTTCCTTGTAGCACGTGTGCCCAAGCCCCATCACTGTCCTACCCTGGGGAGCAGGCATGGTTTCAAAGCCCAGGACTTTCCAGTTTGCTCCATTATTTCCTTAGTTAATTTCAAAAGATATATGTACTTCCTCTAATTCTCGTTACCATTTCTCTTACACAGAAGAGATAAGACATATATAGAAATATATAACAACATTTAGTTTATCTTTTTTCTCTCTCAAAAAACACAAGCTCGTCATGAGGAACATATCAAAACTGTCATGAGGAACATACCAAATTGCTTTACTCAATCATAAAAGAGTACATAGATGTACAAGCTGATAGCCTATCACTGCAGTCACTTGTAAAGGAGACACATTCATCTTAGTAGCCTGTGTCGCTAGAAACTGTCAGCTGATTTTTAGCTCATTGAGAGAACGTAAAGAGGCTTGGGACAACTGTCTCTATCTCCAGGACTGTCTGGGTCTTCCCCTGATCCTCCAGGACCCCTACTTCCAGGTCTCCTGAAGCTTTAGGTCCTGGGTTGATCCTACTTAAGGCGAGAAGTTTCTAGAACATTTCAGCTCTTCCCTACTCCTGCTTCCCAATCCATGATGCTGGCCCCCTGGGTTGCTCTGAGCTGCACTGCTGCATGTGCGGGCATGCAGGCTAAGTTGGTTCAGTCGTGTCCGACTCTTTCTGACCCTGTGGACTGTAGCCCTCCAGGCTCCTCTGTCCATGGGATTCTCCAGGCAAGAATACTGGAGAGGGTCACCATGCCCTCCTCCAGGGGGTTCCTGACCCAGGGATTGAACCCATGTCTCTTATGTTTCCTGCACTGGCAGGCGGGTTCTTTACTGTTAGTGCCTTGTGGGAAGCACTGCTGTATACTGTTCTTAAAATGGAGCAGGACCCTATGGGGTTTCTGAACATGGAAGCCTTTCTGACTCGTTTCTTGTCTATAAGGCAAAGACTCCAGCCTCCATGACCTTCCCTGAGTTCCAAAGGATTCAAAAAGTTGCTCATCAGGGAAGGGAGGAGATGCAGAGACAAAAGAGGAACAGTCAAGAAACAACAGTGCCGCCTTGGGGCAGGGTCTTGGTTCCTCCTCAAGGTATACATAGAACAATAGCTTGCAGTTCAGTTCAGTCGCTCCGTCCTGTCCAACTCTTTGCAACCCCATGGACTGCAGCACACCAGGCCTCCCTGTCCATCACCAACTTGTGGAGTTTACCCAAACTCATATCCATTGAGTTGGTAATGCCATCCAATGATCTCATCCTCTGTCGTCGCCTTCTCCTCCCACCATCAATCTTTACCAGCATCAGGGTCCTTTCAGATGAGTCAGCTCTTTGCATCAGGTGGCCAAAGTAATGGAGTTTCAGAATTAGCATCAGTCCTTCCAGTGAATATTCAGGACGGATTTCCTTTAGGATGGACTGGTTGGATCTCCTTGCAGTCCAAGGGACTCTCAAGAGTCTTCTCCAACCCCACAGTTTAAAAGCATCAATTGTGCAGCACTAAGCTTTCTTTATAGTCCAACTCTCACATCCATACATGACACTGGAAAAACCATAGCTGACAAAGTTAGATGGACCTTTGCTGGCAAAGTAATGTCTCTGCTTTTTAATATGCTGTCTAGGTTGATCATAACTTTTCTTCCAAGGAGCAAGCACCTTTTAATTTCATGGCTGCAGTCACCATCTGCAGTGATTTTGGAGCCCCCCAAACTAAATACCTCAACAGAACTAAAGCAAGACCTCAAGTGGGCCTTAGGAAGCATCACTACAAACAAAATAATGGAGATGATGGAATTCCAGTTGAGCTATTTCAAATCCTAAAAGATGATGCTGTGAAAGTGCTGCACTCAATATACCAGCAAATTTGGAAAACTCAGCAGCGGCCACAGGACTGGAAAAGGTCAGTTTTCATCCCAATTCCAAAGAAAAGCAATGCCAAAGAATGTTAAGACTACCACACAATTTGCACTCATCTCACACGCTAGCAAAGTAATGCTCAAAATTCTCCAAGCCAGGCTTCAGAAGTACATGAACTGTGAACTTCCAGATGTTCAAGCTGGTTTTAGAAAAGGCAGAGGAACCAGAGAGCAAAATGCCAACATCTGTTGGATCATCAACAAAGCAAGAGAGTTCCAGGAAAACATCTATTTCTGCTTTATTGACTATGCCAAAGCCTTTGACTGTGTGGATCACAACAAACTGTGGAAAATTCTTCAAGAGATGGGAATACCAGACCATCTGACCTGTCTCTTGAGAAACCTGTGTGCAGGTCAGGAAGCAACAGTTAGAACTGGACATGGAACAACAGACTGGTTCCAAATTGGGAAAGGAGTACGTCTAGGCTGTATATTGTCACCCTGCTGATTTAACTTATATGCAGAGTACATCATGAGAAACGCTGGGCTGGAAGAAACACAAGCTGGAATCAAGAATGCCGGGAGAAATATCAATAACTTCAGATATGCAGATGATACCACTCTTATGGTAGAAAGTGAAAAAGAATTAAAGAGCCTCTTGATTAAAGTGAAAGAGGAGAGTGAAGAAGTTGGCTTAAAGCTCAACATTCAGAAAACTAAGATCATGGCATCTCGTCCCATCACTTCATGGGAAATAGATGGGGTAACAGTGGAAACAGTGTCAGACTTTATTTTTTTGGGCTCCAAAATCACTGCAGATGGTGACTGCAGCCATGAAATTAAGAGATGCTTGCTCTTGGGAAGAAAAGCTATGACCAACCTAGACAGCATATTAAAAAGCAGAGACATTACTTTGCCAACAAAGGTCTGTCTAGTCAAGGCTATGGTTTTTCTAGTGGTCATGTGTGGATGTGAGAGTCAGACAATAAAGAAAGCTGAGTGCCAAACAATTGATGCTTTTGAACTGTGGGGTTGGAGAAGACTCTTGAGAGTCCCTTGGACTGCAAGGAGATCCAACCAGTTAATCATAAAGGAAATCAGTCCTGAATATTCATTGGAAGGACTGATGTGGAAACTGAAACTCCAATACTTTGGCCACCTGATGTGAAGAACTGACTCACTGGACAAGACCCTGATGCTGGGAAAGATTGAAGGTGGGAGGAGAAGGGGACAACAGAGATGAGATGGTTGGATGGCATCACCGACTTGATGGACTTGTGTTTGATTAAGTTCCAGGAGCCTGGCGTGCTGCCGTCCATAGAGTTGCAGAGTAGGACACGACTAAGTGACTGAACTGCATTGAACTTACAGAACTAAAACAGCCAACAAATGCAAGATGCTAGCATTCTTTATTCCAGAGAAGATCAGAGTTTGATAATCTCAAGAAGCTTATCAGGAGACCACTGGAGGCCAAAGGAGAGCAAGTCCTGCACACACCCTAATCTTATTTGCAAGCCTACCCTGAACCATTGCTATAAAACTCTTCACCAAACCCTCCCAGGTTGGGACACACAGTTCTGGAGCCACGAGCCTACTGTGTCCCCCTTTGCCTGGCAAAGCAATAAACCTATTCTTTTCCACATCACCCAGAACCCTGTCTTTAAAATTCAATTTGGCATCTGAGCAGAGGCTGAATTTTTTGGCCTCATCCTCTCACTGGACAAGAGTTTCCCAGGCCTAAGCTTCCCTACTGGGTCTCATGTCCTAAGTCAGCATGGCCTCTCTGTTTCCCATCCTCTTCTCCCCAGAGGAGGGCCTGGTAGTCAGTCTAGAGGATGGTCCCTTTTTTGCTAGCAGGGAATGAAAGTGGGCACAGAGACTGCTTTGGGGGGGATGCCTGACTAATCCTGACTTTCTTAAGTTTTCTCCAGCAGTATCTGGACCCAAGCCCAGTGCATCATAACAAGGCAATTTGCTTCCCCACTAGTCAGTGTCCCTATGCATACTCCGAATGGGAGAAAAAGAACTCGCGTCTGAGGCAAGGTTGGGCCTTGGCAGTAGTGCCCATCTGAGCTACTTTGCCTGCGATCTGTCGTGGCTGTTGTGTCCTTGCTTACCCCTATATCCTACAGTGTGGCTTAAGTGCCACAAACCATGGGTAAAATTCCAACACTGTAACTGTCTACTTGGATTCTTCTTCTTAAGCCCTGTTCGTTTGCTCTGCAATCTCCAAGGCATCACATCATCCATTTTCCTGCACTGAGCCTGGGGACTGCACACTCCTCCACTTTCAACCTTTTCAATCTATCCTAGGATGTGTTAGAAGTACACGGTCATGCTGTAAGGATGAAGAAATCCTAAGCTATAAAAAGGGCAAAGCAATCATGATGTGGCTTTTAAGCCTTTACTGTCCACAAGGACCAAAAAATTATCACGTTACTATGTTCAGTGTTTTCATACATAAGTTCCTGTGCAAGATCTGTAAATCACTATCATGCTGGTGATTGTGGTCCAGTTATAGCCTTTCTACATTCCTTCTCTTCTCTGCAAAGTGTTGACATGGCTTTAGATGATTTCCACTGTCTCTGTCCCTCTCTCTCTTGGCTTCTATGGTCCAAAAGAACAACTGCTGAGGGAAAGATATAATGTCAGCATTAGAATGAATAGACAGTAAACAGGGCAACGGAGTCACACCCTGTGGCCCGTGTAAATACAGAGTAGCTGGCAAAGCCGACTAATAGCAAATTGCTAAAGACAGGAGAGGGAGCTGCAATCAACATCCTTATCCCACATAAGAGTCTTAGAATTGCAAATGAGTTAAAAGAACTCAAAAGCAGTCACTATGGCCTTTGATGAGAAAGGCAGTCAAAGATACGGGAAATTACTTTTATTTTTGGAAAATAACTTCTAAGCAAAGTACTCCAGGAGATAAAAAACAAACAAGGTTGTAGATATTCATTCGTGTACAGGTGTCTATTCAGACATATATTTTAAGTAACTGCAACAGGGTTGAAAGATAAAAAGACATCAAACTACAGACTTGAAGCTCTGTTCTTAAAAAACATCATGGACTATAGGCTGCCAGGCTCCTCTGTCCATGGAGTTTTTCAGGCAAGAATACTGGAGTGGGTTACCATTTCTTCCTCCAAGGGAATTTCCTGATCCAGGGTTCGAACCCACATCTCCTGCATCTACTGAACTGGCAGGTGGATTCTTTACCACTGAGTCACCTGGGAAGCCCCTGCCTCGTCCATGGTGAGTGTTAAATATACATGACAGGAGTTTACATCCTCACCCTCTTGAGGAGCGTGCAGATCTCTTGTTTAGCAAGGGGCTCGTACCTGGGGCAGGACTGCCCCCCCTTCTCAGCTAATGCACCAACCCTGTGCTGTGAACTGCTGTTTCCTCCCAAACCTTGCAACGCCCAGGCTGGCAGAGTAGTAGGAGTTAATGTATAAAACCCTGCCCTGGAGGAGTCTTTACTTATCGTATCACCATATAATAAGGCTAATACACACAGGAAGTCAAGAAAATACCTGAAACTGAAGAAGTTCATTTGAATGAAATGAAAAAAAAAATTTTTTTTAAGTACATTTTGACTATTTTCAGTGGTCTGCAACAAGATGAAAAAAAAAAATCCTCATTTAACCAAAGTTTAATCTTAGGATACAAAATGATTTCTGATAAAACAGAAGTATTTTCTAATTGCTTGGTTTTAGCCTCTCTCTCTTTATATGCACCTACTGTGTGACAGACGTCATCTGTATCAAGCACACAATGGCTTTAAGGAAAAATACCTACTCACAAGGTGTTCACAGAACTATGTACACTTACGATTAAGGTATAAAAAGTGCTATGAATCTCATACCTGTCAGAATGGCCATCATCAAAGAGATGAGAGATAATGAGGAGCAGAGAAAAGGGGACCCTTGTGCTCCCTTGATGGGACTGCAATTGGTACCGCCACTATGGAAAACGGGAGTTTCCTCAAGAAATTAAAATAGAAGTGCCACACAATTAGCAATGCCACTTCCAGGTATTTATCCAAAGGAAATGAAATCACTGTCTTGAAGAAATATCTGTACTCCTATGTTCACTGC
Organism: Giraffa tippelskirchi; assembly: GCF_054371585.1. Taxonomy (NCBI): domain Eukaryota; kingdom Metazoa; phylum Chordata; class Mammalia; order Artiodactyla; family Giraffidae; genus Giraffa; species Giraffa tippelskirchi. The sequence goes on from NC_137285.1 coordinate 57,911,631, forward strand.
AGCATTAGTCAGAAGCCAAGGTATGGAAACAACCTAAGTGTTGACAGATGAATGAATGGTTTAAAAAAAAAAAAGTGAGATACATACACACACAATGGAATATTATTCAGCCTTATAAAAGAAGGAAATTCTGCCATTTTCAACAACATATATGAACCTAGAGTGCATCGTATCACTACACTATGAGAAAAATAAATCAGAGAAAGACAGTTACTGCATGGTGTCACTGATACGTGGAGTTACAGAAAAAACAAACTCATAGACACAGAAAGGAGAATGATAGTGGCCAGGGGCTAGGAGACAGGAAAATAGGGAGAGTCTGGTAAAAGAGTACAAATGTTCAGTTATAAGATGAATAAGGTCTAAGGATTTAACATACAGTATGGTGGTTATAGAGCAGGGCATGGCAACCCACTCCAGTATTCGTGCCTGGAGAATCCCCATGGACAGAAGAGCCTGGTGGGCTACTGTCCATGGGGTCGCAAAGAGTCAGACATGACTGAGCAACTAAGCACATGGTGATTATAGCTGATAACACTGTATGGCATAAATGAAATTTGCTGAGAGTAGAATCTAAGAAAAGAAAAAAAATCTTAAAAGGGTAAGTATTCAAGGTGATACAGTTGTCAATGAACTCAATGGTGGGAGTTCTCTCATAATGTATACATCCATCAAATCATCATGCTGTTCATTTTAAATAATTTTAAATATATTACAAATTCATTTGTCAGTTGTTCCTCAACACTGAAAAGAAAGTGTTAGGAGATCACAGAGAAGGAAGAACTTAATGAGAGAAGGAGGGGATACAGCAATATGGGGGCAGAGAGGCTTGATGAAGAGGTCATTTTTTATTTAGACCTTAAAGAAGAAATGCAGTTTCCCCGGGCTGGGAAGGGAGAGGTGACGCTTTCTTTCAGACAAGTTCATATCTCCCTAGTTAGGGTCACAGGTGCTTTGACGCGGTCTCACAGCACAAGTAGAATGCCCTCTACCCAGGACTTGGAATGAATCAGTAAAATAACTGGATGGTGACATTCAATGACATCATGGGATTAACTTTAACATCAGTATCATAAAGATATCCACAAAATGTGAGTATATGAAGACAATCATATTGCCAAATCCAAGGGAAAACAGAAATTGTCCCTGACAAGATTCTGAAGTCTAAGGACGTCTAACAAAAGGGGAGCAACTGAGCCCCTAAACTGACGGCATTCCTGTGTAGGTCTGCAGTCACATGACAGCTTACAAGGATCAGTTTTCCACTTTAATATTTATAGTACTCTGAGCTGAATATGTTTCTCTCATATGAAATTAAAGCTGAGCATTATTATGCAGCAGTTCTGAAGAATATGGTCTTTCACATGTACTCAACCTTTAAGTCAATACAATCTAATGGTTAAAGAAGACGTTACGTTTCAGACAGCCATTCTGCCTAAAAATACTCTAAACTATTTAAATTGAATTCTGATTAAAGATAAAATGAAATCTTCTTCAATAGGGCATGCAAGGGTCTCAGAATTTTTGCAAATGAGATCTTTGTAATCTGATTCTCTTTCACCCAGTAAAACCACAGAATGAATATGCTATGAAGCCACAGTCACTGTGACTATGGAATACTTTTCAACTCACATAGATAGCCCTCTTGTTCTTGAACTCTTAGGAGGCAGAAGAAAATGGTACAAATGGCTCTCTTTGAAGCTTGAGTCCCAGGTACTACATTCAATTGTTGAATTGAAAGTTTTGTTCCTTATTGAAGAAAATAGAGAGCTTTGGTCTGTTTATTTTAGAAAATTATATCATTTTAGAGCTGGAGGGAAATAGTTCACTCCAACCGAGGGCTTACCCAAGTCACAGGGATAACAAGATGTGTGTGTGTCACTCAGTTATGTCCGACTCTTTGCAACCCCGTGGACTGTAGCCTGCCAGGCTCCTCTGTCCATGGGGTTTTTCAGGCAAGAATACTGGAGTGGGTAACCATTCCCTTCTCCAGGGCACCTTCCTGACCCAGGGATCGAACTCAGGTCTCCCACATTGCAGGTAGATTTTTTACCATCCGTGCCACCAGGGAAACCCATGCAGGACTTATTTGCCTATTTTAAAAAAATAACTCAGCTTCCTCCATTTATTTAACTGCATTGAGTCTCATTTTATTCACCAGTAAAATAAAGACAGTAACGCTAACTTCATAGGGTTGCAATGATATAATGCAAGCACATGCCTAAGATGCTAGACTTTGAATCCAGAGACCTGAATTTGAAATCAAATTCATCTGGTCACTAACTATGTGACTTGAAACAAACTACTTCACTACTTAAGGGCTAGTTTCTTTATCTGTACAACTGTAAATATATAATCTACTTTGCTACTACAAAGGACAGGGGAAAAAAAGCATATGTAAGGCATCAAGTCTAGTACTGAGCAATAGTTTGCAAACAGCATAGCTATTAATATGGATTATAAAGTTGAGGTCAGAACCAACCAAGATCTCCTGGCTTCAGTTCACCAAATTGCCAAATTGTCTGGGCTGTTTTTATCCTGCTCTTCTTTTGAGAAGTTAAAAAAAAAAAAAAAAAAACAAGTACCATGTAATTTAACCATATACCCGCTTCCTACCAGTTGAGTAATGCTCAAAATTCTCCAAGCCAGGTTTCAGCAATACGTGAACCGTGAACTTCCAGATGTTCAAGCTGGTTTTAGAAAAGGCAGAGGAACCAGAGATCAAATTGCCAATATCCGCTGGATCATCGAAAAAGCAAGAGAGTTCCAGAAAAACATCTATTTCTGCTTTATTGACTATTCCAAAGCCTTTGACTGTGTGGATCACAATAAACTGTGGAAAATTCTGAAAGAGATGGGAATACCAGACCATCTGACCTGTCTCTTGAGAAACCTGTATGCAGGTCAGGAAGCAACAGTTAGAACTGGACATGGAACAACAGACTGGTTCCAAATAGGAAAAGGAGTACGTCAAGGCTGTATATTGTCACCCTGCTTATTTAACTTATATGCAGAGTACATCATGAGAAACGCTGGGCTGGAAGAAACACAAGCTGGAATCAAGATTGCCGGGAGAAATATCAATAACCTCAGATATGCGGATGACACCACCCTTATGGCAGAAAGTGAAGAAGAACTAAAGAGCCTCTTGATGAAGGTGAAGGAGGAGAGTGAAAAAGTTGGCTTAAAGCTCAACGTTCAGAAAACTAAGATCATGGCATCTGGTCCCATCACTCCATGGGAAATAGATGGGGAAACAGTGGAAACAGTGTCAGACTTTACTTTTTTGGGCTCCAGAATCACTGCTGATGGTGACTGCAGCCATGAAATTAAAAGACACTTACTCCTTGGAAGGAAGGTTATGGCCAACCTAGATAGCATGTTTAAAAGCAGAGACATTACTTTGCCAACAAAAGTCCGTCTAGTCAAAACTATGGTTTTTCCAGTGGTCATGTATGGATGTGAGAGTTGGACGGTGAAGAAAGCTGAGCGCCGCAGAATTGATGCTTTTGAACTGTGGTGTTGGAGAAGACTCCTGAGAGTCCCTTGGACTGCAAGGAGATCCAATCAATCCATCCTAAAAGAGATCAATCCTGGGTGTTCATTGGAAGGTTTGATGTTGAAGCTGAAGCTCCAATACTTTGGCCACCTCATGCGAAGGGTTGACTCATTGGAAAAGACCCTAATGCTGGGTAGGATTGGGGGCGGGAGGAGAAGGGGACGACAGAGGATGAGATGGTTGGATGGCATCACCGACTCGATGAACATGGGTTTGGGTAGACTCCGGGAGTTGGTGATGGACAGAGAGGCCTGGCGTGCTGCAATTCATGGGGTCGCAGAGAGTCGGACACGACTGAGCGACTGAACTGAACTGAACAAGTTGAGTTGCTTTTTCAACCTGAGAAACGAAATAAAACAAAAAGGTTTCCCACATGACAGTTTAGGTCAAAATGAATGGATTTGGCTTCATGACTCTTTAGCATGTTAGGTGACAAGTGAAAATTACCTGTAACTAAGGAATCAAGGACTCAGAAAGAGCTACCTAAACCACATCTAGGAAAGGTGTGACCCAGCAAGTTGCAAAGAGGCAGCAGCCAGGGGACGGCAGGCCTCGGCCAAGCAGAGCAGCTGCTACAGCTGCTACTCGAGGCATGCCAACTGCTGGCATGTGGGAACACAGGAATGGTGAGGCCAGACCATCACTGCTTTGAGAGAGGCTAGGTGTCTGGATTTTGCATGAAATTTCCTGATTTTTAAATGCTGGCAACTAATTCAAAGAAAGAATTTATATAGGCCAAATCACACCTCGGCAGGCTGGATTTCAATCACATTCAAGGCAACCCTTGAAAGGACAGGCATAACTAGGTGTGGGGGCTAGGGCTGCCCACAGCCTTTAACAACCAGATGGGAGCTTGGAGAGAGGAGTGGATTCTCTGCTGAAGCACTGCAGGGCAGTGGCCTTCTGTATCTGGATTGTATTTTTCTGGCGAAGAATTCAGAGTTAAACCCTGAAAACTGGTATTAGGGTAGATAACATAAACCCTGTTCAGTGTTATGAGAAGGGAAAACAGGGTATCTAGAACATAGGCATGTCCCCGAATTTTGTTACCCTTACGTCCTTGGGATCCACTGCTATATGCCTCTGGTGTTTCACAGAATATTGGGAAAAACATTCAAATCGAATCTCAGTTCTCTAGAAAGCCATTCCAGTTCACTAAGCTGCAAATGTGATTAAATGCCCTCGAGGCGTTTATCCCTGGACTGCTGTGTATTGGTGGTGACTGTGCTTGGCATGCTTCTGGAAGCTGAGCCAGGCCTTCCTTGTGAGGAAGCAACTGCTGTGGATAAACAAGATGGAGGAGGTGGAGGTAATTTATTAACTCAGATCACAGCATCGCTATACGTGACCCAAGATAGGCACTTGAAACTTCAGGATCAAAGTAGCTATTGAATCTGTTCCTCCTTCAATCCACTCTGGTAAGTAACGTGGGGCATCAAAAACACAAGAACATCAAGGCAAAAAGGCTTCCTCACTCTCCGTTCTATTAGATAGAGGGAGTGATTAACCCAACTGGGCTCCAAGCACTGCAAAGATCTAGAGCAGGGGTAGACACAGTTTCTGAAAAGGGGCCAAACTATAAGCACTTTAGGCCTTGTGAGACGAAGCCACTGTAGTATGAAAGCAACCATAAAGAATATGTGAATGAATGAACGTGACTGTGGTCCCAAGAAAAATTTGTTTATGGACATCGTGAATTTGTTTACGTCCATCCACATCATGGACGTGTGAATTTCGTGTATTTTTAATGTATCACAAAACCCTTTTAATTCCCCTCCCCTTTCCATTCTTAGCTCAAAGAGCATACAGGACCCGTTAGTGAACCAGACCTGGCCACTCATCTAGAGGAATAAAACAAACAAGAGGAAACAGCATTTTGTGGTCAATCACCATAAATCATTCAACTACGACAACAACTCTATGAAACACTCTCACTCACTCTATTTTACATAAAGAATGCTAAGCCCTGGCACAGTCAAGTAACTTGCCTAAGTGTATACAGACACAATTGGAACCCCAAAACACTGGTTGTGGGCTCCATGTCACATGCTGGAGCTACATATGTACACAGTGGTTCTCAACCCTGGCTGAGCAACCTTACTGGAGAATTTTCAAAACTACAGATACCTGAATTCCCCCAATTAATTAAATCACTGGATTTAATAGAATCACTGGACATGGGAGTCAGACATCTTGATTTTTTTTCCTTTTTTTTAGTTTCCCACTAGTATTTCTGGAGTACAAAGAGGACGACTATCTGCCTAGACACTTGCTTTGTGGCACCAAGTATTATCAAACATGTTCTTACTAATAAAGAGTTTATATCTAATATATCTTGAATGGACATCACGGCTATTTGGACCTGTTACTTAATTCACGTTCACAATCATAGGCAAGTTCTTTAAAGGTAAAGTCTTCTTAGATTCTTGTGGGCCTGAAGTCTTCTTGCCAAAGACATATTTGCTGGAAACTACAACCATGGAGGTGGGGATGAGCCAAACTTGGAACTAAAAAGTAGCAATACGTCTAGAAAAGGCAATACAAATCATGTAAGAACGTTAAATAATACATTTCAACAGGATAATCGTATGGACAGATAAACAGATAATAGATAAACGCTTATTTGCATGACTGCCATGGGTTCCCAACGGTCAGAATTTCCTCTTGGCTCTGGGAAGTAATGAAGTCTCTGGCTCAGCAAGAAACACACCTTAAGAAGCTCTTGTGATATCCCTGCTAGATTTAACCCAGTGGAAATCACAAAAGAAAGCAGTCAGCTCAGGGAATAGACTTCTACCCCAGAACAAAAATACAGAAAGCTTCCAGGACATGCACAAAAATCCCTCATGGTCCACGGAGTCCGACCTGGTACTATACACCTCAGAGATTTTCGACCTGGGGTCAGGGCCAGTCATGTCTTTCCAAACTGCCCTTATCAGAGATCATTCATGCAATGGATTTTTTGCAATGCACACAAATGATGTGACTGTCTTTACTGAAGCCTTCCTGGGATGGATCCACAGTCCTACTGTGGTGAGTTTCTGCCTCCTTCCATCTTTTCTGATGACTTGTCCTGATATGCTGGCCACTGTCTCTGTTGACACCAGTCAGTCACTTTCCTACTAACAAGTCTCTGGCCCCAAATACAGATTCAGGGCCTTGGGACCCAGAGTAGTTTTAACTTTTTCACCTTCTCACTGGGATTGCGTGAAAGTGAACGTTGCTCAGTCGTGTCTGACTCTTTGCGATCCCATGGACTGTACAGTCCATGGGATTCTCCAGGCCAGAATACTGGAGTGGGTAGCCTTTTCGTTCTCCAGGGGATCTTCCCAACCCAGGGATCAAACGCAGGTCTCCCGCATGGCAGGTGGATTCTTCACCAGCTGAGCCAGAATGGAAGTCTGAGATTGTGTGCTCCCTGCTTATCAAGTACTCAAGAAGCTAAGAGCAATAAACAGAGAAGACAGATATGGAGAGTAACTACATATCTAAAGGGGCAGACAGACTCCATGTATAATGAGCTGTGGCTCTTATAATGAACATATGTTGCCATCAGCAGGAAACTTCAACAATGGCACCTCTGGATAGAAAGGACAATGAAAACCTCTGAAAACCAGAGCAAATCTACTGCAGCTACACGTTTACTCAATCAGATAAGTAGTTTTGCTGTCTTGTTTTAATTTTCTAAGCAGTACAAGACCCCAATGCTGAAAAAGATTGAAGGCTGGAGGAGAATGGGACGACAGAGGATGAGATGGTTGGATGGCATCACCGACTTGATGGACATGAGTTTGAGCAAGCTCCGGGAGTTGGTGATAGATAGAGAAGCCTGGTGTGCTGCAGTCCAAGGGGTCACAGAGAGTTGGACATGACTGAGTGACTGAACTGAACCCTGTAACTTCAGCAGAGTGGTACAAAATAAAATATTACCAATATTTGATCTTAACTTCTTAAGGTACTAGGAACCCAATGTCTGAGGTGTGTTAAGGCTGTGAATTTGCTATAAGCTTAAGTACAAAAACAATGGTAAATGTTGTAGGTATGATTAATAGGCACTGCAATAATGCCTATTAATAATGCCATTGAAAAAATGGAAATAAGAGAAGATGTTAATGATAAGAGTGCATGGGCATCACTGGAAATTGGTATCTTGAAAACAAGATAATACCTTGAGAGTGTGGCTCAAAGAGAATTTTCAGGCAAAAAACACATGGTAGTATAGTCCATTACACAAAAAGCACAACTGGACAGAATCATAGGAAATGTTCCTATTCTAAGGGATCCAAAAAGTTACAGAATGTAATCACATACTTTCTCATAGGTAACAAGAGTTCATATTAGTCTATAGTAGTTTTACTGTTTTATTTTGGTTAAAATGTTGGTATATCTCTCTTGTCTTATTTTTCAAGTACACATTTAATACCAATAGGTTTTTTCTCATCCATTTTAAGTGTATGACTCAAATGTTTATTAGCTGATTGATAGACTTGAGCAACCATCACCACAATCCAGTTTTAGCACATTCCCACCACTCCAAAAAGGTGTCTTATGCTCACTTACAGTTAATTCTCATCTCTGCTACCCCCATAAATCACTAATCTGTTTTCTGTCTCTTTACAATTGTCTAAAGCAAGTATAATGGAATCATATAATAGATAGTATTTTGTTTTTGGTGTTTTTTACTTAGCACAATTTTGAGGTTCATCTGTGTTGCAGCATGCAAGAGAAGTTAATTTCTTTTTGTTGCTTAAGAGTATTCCATTATATGGATATACCCCAGTGTGTTCCTTCACTAACTGGTGGTTTCTGCAATGGAGGGTTTCTACATTACTGCTGCACTGAATAATGCTCATATGAGCATTTGCATATAAAACTGTGCAGGCATAAATTTTCATTTTTCTTAGATAGAAAATTAGGAGTAGAATTTTGGGGTTCTTTTAAGGTAAGTTTCTGTTTTTCTTTTTTAAGAAACTGGCCAATTGTTTTTCAAACACCATTTTACATTTCTACTACCAATATATAACCAGGTTGTAGTTTTTGTACATCCTCACTGAACTTAATATCATCTGTTTCATTTTGTACTTTTATTACAGCCATTCTAACATGTGTGAAGTGAACTCTCACTACGGCTTTAACTTGCGTTTCATTGATGATTGATGATGTTGAACACCTCTCCATGGAATCGTTAACCACTCATGTATCTTCTTTCATGTGTGTCCATTCCAAATTTTTTGTTCATTAAAAAGAAAGCTGTTTGTCATCTTACAGACAACTAGGGGTGGTTGTTCTAAGTGGGGTTCTAGGTTCCAAGTATTCTCATAACTACACTAAGACATTATTTGCCTTTTTCATTCTCATTCTTTTATGATTATGCAATGAAGTTTTTTAGAGACTAGAAGTACCTACAATTATCTGATAAGGCTCTTAAATACTGTTGCTTTTTTCAACCATATATCTGGGTGAGGCCACACTGCCTTTATATACTGCAAACAAAACAGCATGGCAATCCAGCTATCTTCTACTGAATCAGATAGTAGAGATTTACAAAAATGTAAATCAATGCCACCCTTCTCGCTTTTTCCAGAAGTTATTTTTGATAAAATATGCAATTAAATATATAAATAATGTTAACGTGTAATGGGCTTTATTGTTAAAAGAATTAATATTTTTGAAATGTCTCTTTTAATTTCTAACATGAAAACTATAAATAGCTATCACTTATATAAACAAAACCTCTTCAACATTTTTAAGTGTATCAAGGAACTCTGAAAGCAAGACTTGAGAATCACTGAGGTATAAAAACCATTAAGTTAAGTAAATACTACAGTGACCTGTGATTTTAGCAACTACCAGAAAGCATTTTGGTAAAATCTATAATCAAAGGAAAATTTCCTCATGGAATCCAGCTGGAGGTGCAGCAGACAAGAAAGAGGCACAACTCTGGAGAGGGTGGGTGCCGGGCAGGGGTTGGTGGTAAGGTTCTCTGCTCCAGCTCCTCACCTGGACTGGGGGGGCAGGATGCGGGGCTGTGGGTAGAGAGCAGTGTGTTGATGGAAAAAATACACAGAGTGGGCTCTGGTTAACCCCAGGTTTTTTACATCTGCTTCTTTACTTCAGATTCAACTAACATTTTTGAAGACTCTGAGGGTTTTGCCATTACATGCTGAGGAGGAGAATAAAGAAGCTGGCAAACAACAAAATACAGATAAAGACTATCTGGAGGTGAGCCCAAATTTCTGATGAGATTACTGTTGAAACTTGTTAATGTGATGTTGGTCCCATCAACCTCCTGGGACACTGCTGTCAGAAGACAGTGGCTGAGGAGTTTGAAAGGTAAATTGTAAGCCTATAATATTATCTGAATCTACCAATCGTATTTTTTTTAATACATCTGCTAAATCTCAAACAAGCTTTTCCAACAGTGTAGTAACACTATACAGTCGTATGACATAGAGGTACAAGTTCTAGAGTTAAGTCTTTCTCAATCACCGCACTTAATTCTCATACGTCCTTAAGTTCGAAGGAGATTATCTGTTTAATTGCTGGTCATCATATGTCATGAAGTATTATCAGTGAAAAAGTAAACAGATGATAAAAACTGGGAGACGAAACTAGATAAGCTGCTTCTAAACAAATTGATGAAAATTTATCATTTTTCCTCTTTATTGAAACTAGAAAAAAACCTCCAATAACTACAGATTTAAGTCTAATGCAAAGCATATATTTATTAGGTTGTAAGGCCAGTTTAAAAATAGTATTATAATCTTATACTCTAAAATGGAATAATTATAGTAACCTAACTTATAGATTAGTATGTATGTGAATATGCTTATGAGGATTAAATGAATTAATATAATATATAAAGAGCTAGAACCATGTTTGGCAATCACTAAGCTTACTTGACTACTCAATCACTAATTAAGTAGGCAATCAGTAAGTGTTCACTATTATCATTGTTGTTATTGATACAAAAGAAAACTCACTGATACCAAATAGGATTTTTGTTTATTTAATCCGTGGAACATTGTCACTATATTGTCTTGAAATGAGACAAAATGTCATAAAACATCATCTAAAGGGATAGATTTTCTATTCTTTGTAGTTATGAGCAATGAGGAGAGCACGAACAAGTAAAATTCCCCAATAGATTCTTATTTCTTAGGAAGGTGTCAGGTGCTAAGTACACAAAAGCTTGTTGATTTAGTCAATGAACCCAGAGCCCACTTTAGCCCACAATGTTTACCTGAAAGAAATTCACTCTGGTTACCCAATGCTACTAAGAAGCTGGACAAATTCCTATCCCCTGAGCTGTACAGTAGAAAGAAATACGACTGTAAAGCAATACTCAAATAAAACCTTAAAAAAATAAAATAAGGAATTAAAAAGTCATAAAAAGAAAAAAGATCCTATTACCTTCAAGAGCTCTGCTTTCTCCCTCTTAAAAAGGGACAATGATTCTTAAAATTTTAAAATACAATAGTTGAAAGAGAAACAATGTACCTAGTAGGGCAGACCCTGATTTATTGATTTATTGACCACTGAAAGTCTGAACATTTCCAGGGCACTTCTTTTCCATGACAAATGGCAGCATTTAGGGAATTGAGAAGACATAATAAAGAGCATAATAAAACACAGGACACACCCTCTCACCTGCTGTTTGACTGAGAGTCCTTAATTTAATTCAGATAATTTTATAGCTTGCCATCTGAACCACTCACCAGGAAGGAGCAGAGAAGGTAGAAATTTTGGTATTTCCTTTGCCACAATTCATTTAAATAAGTGTTTACTGATCGTGTACTGTGTGTCTACCAGCTTTGTGGATGCTACGGGAATACAAAGATATTTCAGACAGCATATTACACCTTTGGAGTTCACAGAATAGACTGGATGTGTCACGATCTACACACAGTCATCATTTGGTACCCACAGCGGATTGGTTCCAGGACTCCCCTCGGAAAACAAAATCCGCAGAGGCTCAAATCCCTTATATAAAATGGGTTTACTGTACCTCAACATGCGGGAGGGGAAGAAAAAGAAAGTGGGTGGGCAGGAATAAAAAAGCTATCAGGGGTAAAAATGTATGGTAAATTCATATAGGCATCTGGGTAAAAGGGAACAAAGATAAGTGAACTGGAATTCTTGAGAAAGACTTCAGAAAGAATATTAAAAAGGGAGGAGAAACTGAACAGCTAGAGAAGTCAAAGGCATTCTGACTCCAGCCCCACTTTCTAACTTGATCATCTACTCCACGCTACACCAAGACACCCCCGAAGCAATATTCCAGAGCTGTGCGTTCAGCTCCTAACAGTCCTTACACCCCCTTGCAATTTCTACTGATTCTCTTGCCCCAGTCTCAAATGCATTCCCGCTTCCTTGCCTCTATAACTTCCTTGCTTGTATGACTCTATTATTCTCCAGGGCTCAGCTCAGGCCTCATAAGGGAGCCCCTACTTTGGTCCTCAGTAAACCCTCCCATGCAGTTAGTGTTACTCCCATGTAGCTGTTAGTGTCGTTTTTCACACGTATGTTTTAATTCTCCAACTAGACCATAAGATGCTTGAGCACATGGCCTGTGTATTATGCAAATCTATGTATTCCCCACAGTGCTTGGCAGGCTTTCAATAAATATCTGGTAGTTGATTAAGGTAGAATCTGGTTTAGGAGCAAAGTCAGACTGTTACTGAGCTACGATAAACTCTTACTAAAGGAAGGCTCAAAGGAATCAGCACTGGAGAAATACTAGTTGAGCAGTGGTCCACTTACTTTTGGGGACAGGATGGAGTCTGCCAAGGGATGGAGGAGAAATACCTGGATAAATGGAGGAGGGAGAGCAGAGACATTGTGAAGGAAGAGTAATTAAGATGTGGAGACTGATTTTACAGGAAGAACAAAAACAAGAGACAAATCCAAATGACTTCAAGGTTATAAACCTTGGTGTCTGGAATAATAATGGTGTTATCATTAACAGTAATGTGGAAGTTGGAAAAAACTGCCACTTTTGCAGGAGAGTTCAGAAGTTAAAATTTCCTTTTATATAAGATGCTTAAGTATCTTTCCATAAGATGTTATGAAAAACCTGAATGAACTTTTTGGTCAACCCAATGTATAAGATAGGGAAGTCTGGCGTGCTTCAGTCCACGGGGTCACAAAGAGTTGGACACGACTTAGTGGAGGAAAAACAACAAATGTATAAGATATACACAAGATGCTTACATGTATAGCTCATGCTTCAGTTCAGTTCAGTTCAGTCGCTCAGTCGTGTCCGACTCTCTGCGACCCCATGAATTGCAGCACGCCAGGCCTCTCTGTCCATCACCAACTCCCGGAGTCTACCCAAACCCATGTTCATCGAGTCGGTGATGCCATCCAACCATCTCATCCTCTGTCGTCCCCTTCTCCTCCCGCCCCCAATCCTACCCAGCATTAGGGTCTTTTCCAATGAGTCAACCCTTCGCATGAGGTGGCCAAAGTACTGGAGCTTCAGCTTCAACATCAAACCTTCCAATGAACACCCAGGATTGATCTCTTTTAGGATGGATTGACTGGATCTCCTTGCAGTCCAAGGGACTCTCAGGAGTCTTCTCCAACACCACAGTTCAAAAGCATCAATTCTGCGGCGCTCAGCTTTCTTCACCGTCCAACTCTCACATCCATACATGACCACTGGAAAAACCATAGCCTTGACTAGACGGACTTTTGTTGGCAAAGTAATGTCTCTGCTTTTAAACATGCTATCTAGGTTGGCCATAACCTTCCTTCCAAGGAGTAAGTGTCTTTTAATTTCATGGCTGCAGTCACCATCAGCAGTGATTCTGGAGCCCAAAAAAGTAAAGTCTGACACTGTTTCCACTGTTTCCCCATCTATTTCCCATGGAGTGACGGGACCAGATGCTATGATCTTAGTTTTCTGAACGTTGAGCTTTAAGCCAACTTTCTCACTCTCCTCCTTCACCTTCATCAAGAGGCTCTTTAGTTCTTCTTCACTTTCTGCCATAAGGGTGGTGTCATCCGCATATCTGAGGTTATTGATATTTCTCCCGGCAATCTTGATTCCAGCTTGTGTTTCTTCCAGCCCAGCGTTTCTCATGATGTACTCTGCGTATAAGTTAAATAAGCAGGGTGACAATATACAGCCTTGACGTACTCCTTTTCCTATTTGGAACCAGTCTGTTGTTCCATGTCCAGTTCTAACTGTTGCTTCCTGACCTGCATACAGGTTTCTCAAGAGACAGGTCAGATGGTCTGGTATTCCCATCTCTTTCAGAATTTTCCACAGTTTATTGTGATCCACACAGTCAAAGGCTTTGTATATATATATATATGTGTGTGTATATATATATATATATATATATGTGTATATATATATATATACATATATAGCAAATTATATATACCATAACCATCTGAGAAATATAGGCATAGGAAAGTTCTACAAGCAAATGAACCTAAAAAAACATAACTGAGAACTGAAACTGGAGAGAGAAACAGGTTTATAAACATACACTGACTGGATTTACCAAAGGGATTAAGTGAAACAAGGGTAAGACCACAGAGTCAGAACCTCAAGTTAGGTGGGAAGAGTATGTATTGGAGAAAGAATGGACCTCCCCCCAAAAAATGTGCAAGAAAAAGAGGGAACTAGCAGAGACAGCCTGAAAGAGCCTACACTCCAGAAGAAGTAAGTTATCTTGCAATCAATATAATGAACTGTTAAAGTCAAAAAGTTTATGATTGGGGCCTCCCCTGATGGCTCAGTGGATGAGAATCCATCTGCCAATGCAGGAGATACAGGGTTGATCCCTGGTCTGGGAAGACCCCATATGGTGTGGAGCAACTAAGCCCCTGCACCACAACTCCTGAGTTTGTGCTCCTGAGTCTGTGCTCTGCAACCAGAGGAGCCACTGCAACCAGAGGAGCCACTGCAATGAGAAGCCCACCCACTACAACTAGGGAGCAGACCCTGCTCGCTGCAACTAGAGAAAAGTATATGCAGCAGCAAAAACTCTGCATTTATATTCCATAGCTGGAGAACATTATAAGTGTTATCCCACTTTACGGATTTCAACATATTCCACACTTCAAGCCATAATGTTGTTGGCATGTGGGAAACTACTTTGGTTTTGGAGGTGGACAAAATGGGTCAGTTCCCAGCTCTGCCATTTATTTTAAAACTCTGAAGCTTCTGGAAGCAACAACTTCAATGTCCTCATTTAAAAATGGTAATAATATTTAAAAGGATTGTTTATGAGGAATAAAAGAGACAGAATAAGTGAGAGGACCTGGCTGAAGGAAAGAAATTCATTGATTTCCCTCTCATTTGAGTAAAGTTACCTTCAAGAAAAAAAAAACCCAAAAAACCTTCTAGAGTTGAGATTCCTGCATCTCATTTCTATTTTAATCAAATTTTTCCTCTTTCTGCTGAATCAAGGCAAAACTGATGAACAAAGAGGAACATATTACTAGGAATTAAATATTAAGGAATTATAACTTGAGTAAGAATATCATGTATAAAATTGGAACCTTAAATCTTCACTGGGAAGACAAGAAGCTATGGTGATATATAGTATGTTATTAACAAAACATCTACTGATTTTCTCTCTCATGAAGGGCTTCTCTTCTAACTGGAATCCAGTCTTAACCCACTAACCCAGCTGACACAAGATTCTAGAAAATTCTGTCACCAAATACATAGGGTTCTGGTGGGCGACAGGAAACACACTGAGGCTTGGCAACTGACAGAAACATTCTGCTGAATGATCAATAAAACAACAGTCTATAAAAATGCTACGTGAGTTTCTAGCAAAGTTTATTCATCTACCTATTAGAAAATATGAGCTAATGCTTGCAAATATAATTCATTATGAAACACATCAAATCATGCCTCAAAAGATAGATAGAAAAATATAAACTCCCTCATCTCCAGAACTTTGTTTTCAAAAGTTTATACATAATAATTTTATGAATTCTGTAGGAGTTTTAATTTTTTTCTCTGCTGAAACTGACACAAATATTCATTTAGAAAATATTCATTCCCATCAGCTCCTAATGAATTACATATAATTTGTGAATATTAAAACTTGACTAATTTTGAAATAATTAGAGCTCTTCTGAAAAGAGAATTTCAATATCACTTCTATACTATTAACAGATTGACTCAGTTCCAGAAAAATGCCACTGAAATAACATGAAAAACATTTTTATTAACAAAAATCAACCTCCTGAGGAAATAAAGTAGATGCAAATAATTTAACAGCAGACTCATCTGGAAGATTATAAACCTAATATTGTTATACTCTTCCTTAAGCCGAACTCAGACATCTGGCATTCTAGTCTATTATTCATTGGGCCATTTTACCTCTTTCAAAAAGGATGTTTATGACTTACTAATAAATGTCCTAGCTTTATACAGAAGTTTACTGAAGTAAGAATATTTTCAGATGTTTGCAATCCATAATGTAAAATAGATTAATAAAATTTAGATATAGTGTCTTTATGCTTTCTTAAGATATATCTAATAAAAAATAATATAGAATAAAATTTCCTACAGTATCTAGCACAGAATAGTTACTGAAGGCTTTATCTACATGAATATTAACTTAAGGGTCCAGTTTTATACATGCCATTCTTAAGTTATCATTCCTTTAAAATTTCACTAAGAGCTTATTCAACATCAGGCATTTTGCTCCATTCTGGGCCTTGGGTTTAACTGAGCTAAAATTGACTGTACAAGTCAATATATTTGGGTAAATATGTACACCTATCAAATCAGATATAGAATATTTTCATTATCCCAGAAAATTCCTCTGCACTCTCTTCCAGCCAATCCCCACCTACCACTGGACAGTAACAATTCTGATTTCAATCACCATGGTTGGGTTTTTGCCTTTTTTGAATTTCATATAAATGGAACTGCAAATATTCTTTTGTGTCTGACTTTCTCAACATAAATTGTTAATAAGATTCACCCACAGTGTTGGATGTATCACTAGTTCATTCTTTCTCACTGCTGAGTAGTATTTCATTACATGAACATAGTCTATCATATTATGAACAAAAATGCTATGAATATTGATGTACATATTTGTGTGTATATGTGTCTTCATTGCTTTGAATAAATATGATAGGCATAGGGTACATGTAAATTTTATAGGAATCTAAAACACTGCTTTCTAAAACAGTTATACTATTTTATATTCCCACCCGCAATTATGAAAAATGAAAGTGTTACTCGCTCAGTCGTGTCCAACTCTTTGTGACCCCATGGACTGTAGTCCACCAGGCTCCTCTCCATGGAATTCTCCAGGCAAGAATACTGGAGTGAGTTGCCATTCCATTCTCCAGAGGATCTTCCTGACCCAGGGATTGAGCCCTGGTCTCCTGCATTGCAGGCAGATTCTTTACCGTCTGAGTCACAAGAGTTCCAGCTAATACATGCCCTTGGTGATATGTGATGATGTTCACCTTTATCATCAAATCTTAGAGGTGTAAAATAGTGACTTGAGGTTTTAATTTGCAGTTTGTATTTCTCTGTTAATGATGTTAACATCTTTTCATGTGTTTATTGGCCAGCATCTTTGGTGGGGTGTGTGTTCAAGTCTTTCTGGTAGTATTTTTAACTTTTAATTTTGAAATGCTTTCAGACTTATAAAAATGTTGAAAAAAATGCACTTGGCCCTCCATATCCATGGACTCTACATCTATGGATTCAACTAGCCATAAATAAAATATACTTGGGGAAAAAAATTTTTCAGAAAGCTCCAAAAAGCAAAACTTGAATTTGCCATATGTTAGCAACTATTTACACAGCATTTACAGTGAATTTACAACTGTTTATATTGTGTCAGGTATTTGAAGTAATCTAGAGATGATTTAAAGCACACAGGAAGGAGAATGTACATAAGCATATGCAAATACTAAGCCATTTTACATAAGGGACCTAAGCATGTCCAGATTTTGGTTCTGTACGGGGGTCCTGGAACCAACCTCCTGCAGATACTGATGGACCACTGTATCCTGCTTTTTATAGCTTCATCCCCTAATTTAGCATCCTTAACTTGCAATAATTATTACTGCAGTGTCAGCTTCCAAGGTGGCGCTAGTGGTAAAGAACCCGCCTGCCAATGCAGGAGACATAAGAGACGTGGGTTTGATCCCTGGGTCGGGAAGATCCCCTGGAGGAGGGTATGGCAACTGACTCCAGTACTCTTGCCTGGAGAATCCTCATGGACAGAGGAGCCTGGTGGGATACAGTCCATGGGGCGCAAGGAGTTGGACAGAACTGAAGCACCTTAGCAGCAGCAACAGCAGCAGTGTCGGTAGTAACAGTGTGATTCTCTATTTCCCTCCTTTCTTCTACATGAATTAATGGAATTTTACTGTCAAGAAGAATTATTTCACCTCATTTCCATATAGTATATAAGGAATATGGATATTTTACTTATGCTATGGATTATAGCCCATTATTATCAGTCATTTTTTGCTCAAGTCTGTAACAATTTGCCACTGGGAGCTCCTTCAAACTGGCTCTTGTGTGCTTTTGACATGCTCCCATCACTTTTTTTTTTTTTTGATCCCTTCAAACTCTGGTTCTGGAGAAGATTCTTGAGAGTCTCTTGGACAGTAAGGAAATCAAACCAGTCAATCCTAAAAGAAATCAGTCCTGAATATTCACTGGAAGGACTGATGCTGAAGCTCCAATACTTTGGCCACCTGATGCAAAGAGTTGCCTCATTAGAAAAGACCCTCATGCTGGGAAAGATTAAAGGCAGGAGGACAAGAGGACAACAGAGGACAAGATGGTTGGATGGCATCACCGACTCCATGGACATGAGTTTAAGCAAGCTCCAGGAGATGGTGAAGGACAGGGAAGCCTGGCGTGCTACAGTCCATGGGGTTGCAGAGTTGGACGTGACTGAGCGACTGAACAACAACAGCAGCTTATTTTTTTAAAGACTTCCTTACTTCTTAGTAGCTCAGCTGGTAAAGAATTCTGCCACAATGCGGGAGACGTGGGTTCGATCTCTGGGTTGGGAAGATCCCCTGGAGAGGAGAAAGGCTACCCACTCCAGTACTTTGGCCTGGAGAATTTCATGGACCATATAGTCCATGGGGTCGCAAAGAGTCGGACAGACTGAGTGACTTTCACTTCACTTCACTTACTTCTTAGTGCTACAAAGTGTTCCAGGATTATCTTGTGTGCTTTGACCCCAGCCCTAAATTCAACCATTTCTCCAAAGATTCTGACCCTTTTGTGGGAGAATGGTATTTATTAGAATTAAGATCTGGATGGTATGCTTATGGCTACTGGTGTCATTGCTTTGGGTCTTCTCAGGAGACAGAACAAGATAGCATGTATGTGTATATAAAAAAGACAAATATATCTGTATATCTGTATAAAAATTAAAAATCATGAGTTCATACTATTTTCTGTTCCAATTCAACAGTCTAGGGTTCATCCCTTATTTGCAACCACTTTCATTAGTTTCTGGTTTATCCTTCCAGTACAAATATGCAGATACTTTTATTTTAAATCTTGTATTTTCATTTTTCTCAAATAAACAGTAGCATTACATAGATGCACTTTTGTACTTTCTTTTTTCCACTCATCAAAATGTCCTCCATGTCAATTCTGAGATCTTTCTCATTATTTCATGAAACTGTATAATACTCCACTGTATTGAAGATGTACCATGGCTGATTTAGCTTCTCTCCTATGTATGGACACGTAGGTTATTTCCAACATTTTGCTACAATATGCAAAGATGCAATTAATTTTTGCATTTAAACATTTTTTCTTAAAAATATATATTTTACATAAACAAGTCCTTTGTCAGATGTATGAGATGTATGTTGTAAATATTTTCTTCAATCTCTATTTCCTTCGCATTTTCTTAATGGTATCCTTTGATGAACAGAATTCAAAATTTTGATGAGGCCCCAATTTTTTATGAAAAGACAGTAAAGCAGAAGAAAGTTTTAAGTCTGAAGAGTTACTGAAATCTAAATACCTATTTTTAAAAAATGGGTCAACTATACACATTGTAAATATACAGCTTAAGAAACCTTATATTCAAGCCTATATAATAACAGCATTCAGAGAAACAGAATCTTTCCACTGCAGTCAGACTGCTGGCAGGAGAGAAAGGCAAGGACATAGTCCAAACCTCTGCATAACACCAATAAAAGGGTTGGCAAGCATAGAAGAGATGAACAATTGCAGTGAAAGATCTGAGTACTAAGAGAAACATGTGGTCCAGACTCCATGAAAACAGACTCCTGACAAAGAGACAAAGTCTAGGCTGGGAAGCCACCTCTCAGCCTTTTGCTGAAAGTAGACCAAATTAAGTTAGATTACAAACCAGTATACGTGCCAGTCCTGGGGCTGGAGGGGATTCCCAAGAACCTGATTCTAAAGAAATAAATGTATTCTGGCCTGTGACTCTCCTGGCAGAAAGGGATAAGGCCTGGTTAGAGACTATTGACATTCTCCACTCATAAATGCACGTTGCAACAGGTCACAGACACTCCTGTGCTACCCAGGTCTCCCCGTTCTATGATCTGCTACAGCAGAGGAAAGACACCAAAGGGAAATCACCAGGGTGACCCCTGGCCATAGGTCCCAACTTAAACAGTTAGAAGAGCAACTAGAGATTATTATACTCAGTGAAGTAAGTCAAAAAGAGCAAGATAAATACCATATGATATCACTTATCTGTGGAATTTAAAATATGACACAAATGAACCTATCAATGAAAGAGAAACAGAATCAAGGACATAGAGAACAGACTGGTGGTTGCCAGGGGGAAGGTGTTGAGAGACAGATGGAATGGAAGGTTGGGGTTAGCAGATGCAAACTTTAATATATAGCATGGGTAAACTACAAGGTCCTACTGGATAGCACAGGGAACCATATTCAGTATTCTGCGATAATGGAAAAGATACATATACTCACTTTGCTACACAGCAAAAATTAACACATCGTAAATCAATTGTACTTCAATTAAAAGAAGTAAACAGAAGAAAGGTGACTTTTCCAGAAGCTGTTTGAAACTGAAAAGGCCTTGCAGTGGTCGCTAGTGTTGCCCACATGGCCTCTCGCATCTCCTTTTCCCTTTCGATCTCTAAATATGCCCCCTTTCTACCCTTTCCCACACAGATATGCACTTCAAGATATCCAACTCCCATCTCAGCCCCAGGAAAATTCTTAATCCTACAGGTTATACCAATTCCCATGTTGAGAACTATTCACCAGTTGAGTGTGCAACTCCAAGGCCAAAGGTTTGCTGAGGCCTTTGGGTAAAACAACGCATTCTTACTTATTTTCTTAATGAGAATTCTATCTCCCCTTGTACAGAAATGAGAAAGCACACAGCTCTAGTTGCTTCTGGGAGTAAAACAGGCACTTAGAGGGGAGATTGGAGGGAGGATGGTAACATGGATCCTGATCCTGTTACTCTCTATTCACCAATCCTGATGCCTTCCTTCCCTCTGAATTTGCAAGTATGTGAACAAGTAATATTTTACATTATCGAAGTCTGTGTGTGTTGGATTTCTGAAAATTAATTACAGCCAAAATCATTCTAAATAATAGAATATACTACTTAATACCCACCACTTTTGCCTCAGTTAAGTACTTCCTTCCTTCTTTCATTTAAGCTTGCCTGCTCAGTCCTAACCATGTAGTAGGCTGCAACAGCAGTGAGCACAAGTTCCACAGGAAAAATGTGAGAATATAATCATGCTTTAAGTCTCAGTCCTAAATTCAACAGACCAGGTGGTTCCTAGGATTGCAGTAACGTTTAGCAAAAGCTAAAGAATGAGAAAGATGTGCTCAGCGAATTTTCAACATTTAAATATCAGTTACTGAAAATAAGCTCTTGCAATATAAACTCAAAATAAAAATTCTAAGATGTGAAATTCATAAATGGGCAGGCACAGTGGTGGTCTTGTGTACATGCTTAAAAAAATTAGACATATTTTTCTTTTTAGGACCATCTAAAAGATCTTAGAACCTATTTGTCAAGCAGATTTTCACCCCTTGGTGAGAATTCCAATTCCTACACAAATTAATCATCTCAGGTATTAGACAGTATTCCGATAGAAGCACAGTACCTTGAAGTGACAACGGAATTACCATGTTCTAAGAAGAGGTGGCAAGAATTCACAGAACTGTACAAAAAAGATCTTCACGACCCAGATAATCATGATGGTGTGATCACTCACCTAGAGCCAGACATCCTGGAATGTGAAGTCAAGTGGGCCTTAGGAAGCATCACTACAAACAAAGCTAGTGGAGGTGATGGAATTCCAGGTAAGTTATTTCAAATCCTAAAAGATGATGCTGTGAAAGTGCTGCACTCAATATGCTAGCAAATTTGGAAAACTCAGCAGTGGCCACAGGACTGGAAAAGGTCAGTTTTCATTCCAGTCCCAAAGAAAGGCAATGCCAAAGAATGCTCAAACTGCCGCACAATTGCACTCATCTCACATGCTAGTAAAGTAATGCTCAAAATTCTCTAAGCCAGGCTTCAGCAATACGTGAACTGTGAACTTCCAGATGTTCAAGATGGTTTTAGAAAAGGCAGAGGAACCAGAGATCAAATTGCCAACATCCGCTGGATCATCGAAAAGCAAGAGTTCCAGAAAAACATCTATTTCTGCTTTATTGACTATGCCAAAGCCTTTGACTGTGTGGATCACAAAAAACTATGGAAGATTCTCCGAGAGATGGGAATACCAGACCACCTGACCTACCTCTTGAGAAACCTGTATGCAGGTCAGGAAGCAACAGTTAGAACTGGACATGGAACAACAGACTGGTTCCAAATAGGAAAAGGTGTACATCAAGGCTGTATTATCGTCACCCTGCTTATTTAACTTATATGCAGAGTACATCATGAGAAATGCTGGTCTGGAAGAAGCACAAGCTGGAATCAAGATTGCCAGAAGAAATATCAATAACTTCAGCTATGCAGATGACACCACCCTTATGGCAGAAAGTGAAGAGGAACTAAACAGCCTCTTGATGAAAGTGACAGAGGAGAGTGAAAAAGTTGGCTTGAAGCTCAACATTCAGAAAACTAAGATCATGGCATCTGGTCCCATCACTTCATGGGAAATAGATGGGGAAACAGTGGCTGACTTTATTTTTTTGGGCTCCAAAATCACTGCAGATGGTGATTGCAGCCATGAAATTAAAAGATGCTTACTTCTTGGAAGGAAAGTTATGACCAACCTAGACAGCATATTAAAAAGCAGAGACATTACTTTGCCAACAAAGGTCCGTCTAGTCAAGGCTATGGTTTTTCCAGTGGTCATGTATGGATGTGAGAGTTGGACGGTGAAGAAAGCTGAGCGCCGCAGAATTGATGCTTTTGAACTGTGGTACTGGAGAAGACTCTTGAGAGTCCCTTGGACTGCAAGGAGATCCAATCAATCCATCCTAAAGGAGATCAATCCTGGGTGTTCATTGGAAGGTCTGATGTTGAAGCTGAAACTCCAATACTTTGACCACCTGGTGCGAAGGGTTGACTTATTGGAAAAGACCCTGATGCTGGCAAAGATTGGGGGCGGGAGGAGAAGGGGACGACAGAGGATGAGGTGGCTGGATGGCATCACCAACTCGATGGACATGGGTTTGGGTGGACTCCGGGAGTTGGTGATGGACAGGGAGGCCTGGCGTGTTGCAGTTTATGGGGTCGCGAAGAGTCGGACATGACTGAACGACTGAACTGAACTGAACTGATGAGGATAAAATAACATACTGACAAAACACTTGAAATAAATGGCCCATATTTACTCAATAATTATGAGGTTGACCACCATCCACAAGCAAGCCACCAGTAGCAACCTCCATATGCAAGCTTGGTTTCTGTCATATATGGTGAATCGTCTGCATACTGAATACACTGTATCAATATGTATAGTCTCTCCACATTAGATTTTAGGAAGGTGACATTATAATGACTTTTAAAATAAGTTGGGCAGATCTGCTCTACATGAAAATATTTTCACAGGATAGTTAGGCTAAACTACATCTGCTGTTTTACGAAATGATGAAAATATGTGCAAGACCTTTGGTGTGGTTCCTAAATCACATTTAAAATTATAGCTCCTAGCTTCTAAAATCCTAGTTAAATGCTGTTCAGGATGTTAAAATCTGTGTAGCTTGTTTGATTCTTGATTTCAACAATTACAAAAAAAAAATTTTATTTTCTCCTTGCCAAAAATACTAAGGAAATTTTCAATAACTGTTCTTTTAGTGATAATTACATTTCACAGTTTAAGTGATAATTAAATTTTAGTTGAATGTTAAAGAGAGTCCTATCCATTAAAGATACAAATTGAAGAACTTATGGACACCAGGACATGCTTTAAAGTAATCCAGAAAGGCAGCAAAGGGAATATACTGATAATGGTTGAACCTGGTGGTTCATTACACTATTTTACCTACCTTTATATATTTAAAAAAAAATTCTCCATAATGAAGTTAAAAAACACTTATTTTAAAATATGAGAAATTAAGAGCAGAATGGTTCAGTGGATTTTTTAAGACACAACAGAGCCATTCTGAAATTGGATTCTTTTTTCACTTTTAACTGCTTTATTAAGGTATAATTTATATCTATACAATTCACCCACTGTTAAGTGCACAGTTCACTGATTTTTATTTAGTTTTTACAGTTGTTCAATCATCAGAACAATGGTCTAATTTCAAACGAGAGGTTTGTTGTTTGTTTTTTTTGCTTTTTTTGTTTTTTATTTTTTTTAATTTTTTATTTATTTTTTTTGAGAATTTTTTATTTTTTTTGTTGAGAAAAAGTTCTCTTTGAATGATGGTTGGCATAACAGCTTAGTTGTGCTTTAGAACCCTGCCTGTTTTCCTCTTCTTGAAATACTGCTGCTGCTGCTAAGTCGCTTCAGTCATGTCCGACTCTGTGCGACCCCACAGACGGCAGCCCACCAGGCTCCCCCGCCCCTGGGATTCTCCAGGCAAGAACACTGGAGTGGGCTGCCATTTCCTACTCCTAGTAATCCTATAAAAACAGCATTTATCAGCAATTACATTTTGAGACTACAACTACAGCTATCTTTTCCTTCCTCTGTTTTACTGATGTGTTTCCTCCTTGCCAAGTTATGACGAAGAAATACATATTTCTCCCTTTTCCATGTGACTTCTCTGTTGGCAGATGGCCATGGCCAGTAGTGGCGGGCAAACAAGAGGTGTAAATTGACTTCTGTGTTGTAAGGCTAGACCAGGGTTCCCACACCCCCATCTTAGGTTCCCTTGCAAAGAGCGGACTATAATTTATCTTTCCCACTTCTTAAGAAGTGGGGAAAAACTGAATACACGAAAGTAGGCCTGACTATAATGACACCATTACTTGTCCACCATCATCCCCACTCAGGTTGTAAAGGAAGAGGTAAATTATCACCTAGGAAAACAATGGTTTCTAACATTCATTTCTACACAAACAGTTCTGTGTTAGTATCCATTCTAGAAATTGGCATTTGTGCTCCCATTTTCAAATTTCCAATCTCAACCAAAAAAGAAAGGTTGGTTTGTCTAATAAAATCCTATCGGCTTTTCATATAGGTGAAAAGATAACTTATTAATATTAGTAGTATTAGGACAATTCACTTTGGATATACATTGTTAATATACACAACTAACGATAGATATTCTATAAATTAAAAATAAAACTTCAGAAGACTATTTTAAGGTTTAGGAAACACCATAAATAAAATATAGAAGATTCTAGTATCAGTAATAACACTCATGGGCTTCTGAGGTGACTCAGTGGTAAAGAATTCGCATGCCAAGCAGGGATGTGGCTTCAATCCCTTGGTTGGGAAGATTCACTAGAGTTGGTAATGGTAACCCACTCCAGCATTCTTGCCTGGGAAATCCCATGGACAGCAGAGCAAGGCGGGCTATAGTCCATGGGGTTGCAAAGAGTCGGACATGATTTAGTAACTAAACAACAACAATAATACTCATATTTCATTGTTTTGAGCATTTAAGAAAATGAAATGACTTGGGGGAAGTGTGGTACACAGACACTCATAGTTACAATTACAATGCCTCGTACATAGAATAACCATATCATATATTATCCAAACACTGCTGAGTGTGAAAGGAGATGCTATAAAAAATTACACCAGGAAAACAGGCTTAATCCAAAACTATTCCGGGCAAACTGGGATATACGATCATCCTAGTTATTAATAATTCAACATACAAACATTTAAGATTAATGAGACTCATCTACAGCTCTCAGTCCTTCGTGGGTTATAATGAAGTCTCCAATAGTTATTCTCAAGTTTCTACCTTTGGAAAGCTTAGCCGTCAGAAGTGAAGTGAAAGTCACTCAGTTGTGTCTGACTCTTTGCAACTGCATGGACTATACAGTCCATGGAATTCTCCAGGCCAGAATGCTGGAGTGGGTAGCCTTTCCCTTCTCCAGGGGATCTTCCCAACCCAGGGATCAAACCCAGGTCTCTTACATTGCAGGCAGATTCTTTACCAGCTGAGCCACAGGGAAGCCCTTAAAAGGGAGAAGTTAAAAGGATTTCTTTTTTATCTTATCCCTTGATTCTGATATTTTATGTCTGTACCATTAACATCTTTATCTTTATGTTTATAATATATGTCACTGAACTATGAATGTTAATGAACCTTACTGAATATAGTAAAACATGATTTATCAAATGAGAATTATGACAACCACCTAATTGTAATATTTTGAAAACAACATCCAATTGCAGGAAGAATACTTTCACTTCCCAATTGGACAATTTAATTGTTCAAGAAATACCGCCAAAACCCAGTAGGACTCTAAAATACCAACAACAATTTTGAGACTCAGAATGCATGCCTAAACTAGAAATCCAAGACAAAGAAAGAATGAACTTGGAGGCGTTCTTCACATTTATCTCATTTGGATAATCCTAGAATTTGAATAACATTTCAATTTCTTTTAAGGTCGCCTCACTCTAAAAGTGTCATAATTAAAATTCTCAGCGGTACTTGTATCCGTGAACGTTAAAATCAAAATCAAAATACAAAATTAAAAACAGCTGGAATTTATAAACCTAAAGGTTTTTCCACTTTGGTAAAGAGATTATAATGAAGTGTGACACAATTTTATGAACTTATTAGCCCAACTAAGTGAATTTACATTCTGCAGCACTTCAGTAACTTTATAAGTTGGAGCACAGCCCAAAAACAAAATGAGAATTTTTTTTTCTTGTTGCTTTTTTATGTAGAAATCAAAATGATTTACATTTAAAAATTCAATTACAAAAGAAAATACACGGCATTAAAAAAATCACGTTAAGAATACTCATGTGTGAAGTTGATGCATTTTATAGAGCAGAATATTGTGCTATGTCTCTTTTGTGATGC
The DNA here is from genome assembly GCF_054371585.1 of Giraffa tippelskirchi. Taxonomy (NCBI): domain Eukaryota; kingdom Metazoa; phylum Chordata; class Mammalia; order Artiodactyla; family Giraffidae; genus Giraffa; species Giraffa tippelskirchi. The sequence goes on from NC_137285.1 coordinate 57,938,597, forward strand.
GAAAATTATTTTTCACAGATGAGTAATAGCAATGTGAATTTTCCTGTCAAGAAAAAAGCAATATACACGCTAAAACTATTTCCAAACGAACGTCCGAAAGTATTACTATCATTCATTTAAATAGTCTTGATAGTAAGATGATCGCAGTTTAGATATGGATTCTGACAGTTTATTCCATCTCTACAAGATATCACAAGGGGAAATTTAGATACAATCTGAGGATCCCAAACGAGAAACTTCACTGTCACTTTTTGACTAATATCTAGAAGAAACCATCTGAGGACACCATCGAATATATTTTCCTTTCCCCAACCTTTCACGATAGTTAGTGCTGGCCTTATTTTATATTTTCGTCTCAAATTACAAACACTATTTGCCAAAGTATCAACTGTTAGGCATCCTCTCTTGGTATACCCAGTACATGGGTCAAGATGAGAGAAAGGCAACTCCTATTCATTTAAAAAGCCTCTCAGCAGGAAGGGCTACCTAGTCACAGATGGAAAGACACTCAAGATTTACCTTTCATTTGTCTCCCAAAGCCAAAACAATGTTTCCCCTCAGCTGAATTTTACTACTGGACTGATCCTGTAAGACGAAATGGAGTTAGTTTCTTAATGTCATCCGTGAGAATGTGAGAAATTGGAGTAAATCCTCTAACACTGGCAACAACGACAACAAAATGTCATTTTGCCAGACAAAGGAGAGGAGAAACCAATACAAAAAAAGGAACCGAAGAAAGCTATTCAAAGTGTGAGAACAACTGAAAGATAGTGATCGACATCAGTTGCATCAAATGATCATCATGAAGTACTGAAGGACATTGCACCGCAGAGATCCTATTCAAGACAATCAGCTCTCGGTTTTCTACCATAGTTAAATTTTTAAATATTGCATTTTCCAAGATCTAAGATACACGTTCAAAAACGACATGTGACTGTGAGAAGACACTGGCGTCTGAGTTTTCAGCTCATTCACTCATTCTCCTGCAAGGCACTAGCTTGCTGTTGTTCAGCCACTCAGTCACGTCCGACTCTTTGCTCACCCATGGACTGCAGCGTGCCAGGCTTCCCTGTCCTTCACCATCTCCTGCAGCTTGCTCAAACTCATGTCCATTGAGTCGCTGATGTCATCCCACCAAGGCACTAGGTACTGTGTTACTTATAGGAACAAAAGATGAAAACAGGTGCATCCGTACTCTTCAGGTTACGGTGGGAAGACATAAACAGGCCCCTTTCAGATCTGTGATAGGGCAAGCTCAGTGTGACGAGACACCCAGGAGTCAGGGAAGGCTCCCAGAGGCAGCCACTTCTCACCTGAGAACTGAAGCCCGGGGAGAAACCGGCTGGCACAGATCAGGGACAGGGAGGATGAAGGGGTGATCAAACAGATGGAACCACGCACGCCAAGCCTGCAGGGTGGGCTGGGCAGCCAGCCACACACAGGAGGGACAGAGGCCTTCAGACTCCGAGCTCAGGTATGGAACAGATTCTGAGGCACACGCAGGAAGGGACCCAGCTTCAGCAGGAGGCAGGCTGCAAAGCACCAGTACAGCGCTGAGGAATTCTGAGGAAACTTGCCAAGTCAAGCCACGCAGCTGACCGCATGCCAGGCAGGCTCGTCTGCTCTCCCTGTTCTCTCTTCCTGGTGCCCCCTTCCCACCCAGGGAGCCGAAGGGGTGCTTCTGCCACGTTATTAAATACAACAGACCTTTCAAACTAAGGCCAGACTCTCAGCCTGGCCAGATGAGTTTGGTCAACACAGTTCAAGGCACGTGGGACCTGCAGGCCTTCTGCAAGGCACGGGGTCTTTGGTTCAGCCGTGGGTCCCATTTTTTCCTTCACTCGGCTAATGATGCACTCCTTGTCCACCCACCTCTGAGGACATCCGAGTCGGCCTCTGGTTTAGACTATTGGGAGCAGCGTCACAAGTGAGCAGAGAGTGATCTCCAAGTTCCTCATATGTGAAGGGCACCAGGACTTCCCTGGTGGCCCCGTGGTTAACGCTTTGTTTTCCAACGCTAGGGGTGTGGGTTCAATGCCTGGTCAGGGAGCTACGATCCCACATGATTTGGGGCCAAAAAACCAAAACGTGAAACAGAAGCAATATGTAGCAAACCCAATAAAGACTTAAAACACGGTCCACATCAAAAAAATCTTTAAAAAATGAGGGGGTACCATGACAAGCATCCAAGTGCAGAGGATGGCAACTCCTTAGCTGTCAGGAAGAGCTGCTCAGGTCTTGAGGAGTTCTCTTTCAACATAGAAAATACATTTTTATTGAAAACATTTTGCTAGGTGAAATAATAAGCCTGTCACAAAAGGACAAATCAAACGCCTAGATAATGGAAAGCAGAATGGTGGTTGCCAGGGGTTACAGGGAGGGAGGTGAGGAGTTAGGATTTCTTGGGTAGCATTTCAGTTGGAAAAGATGAAACGAGTTCAGGAGATGCAAGGTGGGGATGGCTGCTGAACTGCACACGGTGGTAAACTTCATATTACGTGTATTTTACTACAACTAAAAACAATAATGGTGATACCTACTCATCAAACTAGCAGTAAAAAGTGAAAAAGTGAAAGTAAAAAGTGTGGCAGTATCTGTTTGGTGGGGATGAAGGAAGGGTACTCGAATAAACTAGGTGTGGACATGTGAATGATTTCAGCTTTTTGGAAAGCAATCTGGCAACATTTCTCAAAATTTAAAATCCTTATTTGATTCAGAAATCTTATTCTGAAAGCCTATCAAATATAAAAAAATTATAAGGACATCTATAGAGAACATCTTTGTGGAAACATTCTCCCTCCACGTGAGAAGAGTTTAGAGCACATATATTTCTTTGTATTCCTGTGGGCCCTGCATTTACTGGGCAGGAAAGCAGATATCACAACACCGACTGACTCTCATCTAATTCCCTGCCAAGCTCAAAGCATAAATGTTTTCTTTCTCATTCTTTTCCTTCTAAAATTTTACAGAAAATATTCTCTTACATAAGCAGGAGAAAAGACTCCTAACTAAAAAGCTGTCTAACCAATGCAATTTTATCATCAAATCGACTTCTTAAGAATGAGAAGTTTAAAAGTCTATTACAAAGTAAGAGAAATAGAACATATAAGAAGCTGAGAAATTAGGGTGAGTGAACCACATTAAGCTTCAAACATTTAATTTTTCAAAATATTGTGTCAAATCAAAAATTTTATGTCTCCTCAATGAGACTAACTTAGGGCAAAAATGAAATCCTATTAAAATGATCCTAATAAAAGTAGGAACATTAATTCGTCACAAGAAGGTTATTATAGAGGTAGCATGATTTCTCTGGATTTTTATTCATTTAAAATAGGTATTTGGCTCTTTCTTTCTATACAGCCCCCCCCCCTTTTTTTTTAATAAACTCTGAGAAAGATGATCCCATAATAAATAGACTCTCCTCAAGTACCACTAATCAGCTGATTACAATTATAAAAAAAGAAAACTCAGGGCAAAGTTACTTTTACTTCATTTCCATGCCTCAGTGGTTAATTTTAAGAAGGATTTCTAGTATCCGCTTAATGTCCTGAGTTCTGTTTGAGACCAGACCTGTCTCCTTGAATTTCCAAAGGCTCCACCCACCTCCTTACAACACTCAGGAACAGCATATACCAACTGAAGACTCATTGATCATTTCTATCATTTCCATGTCAACAAATACAGACTTCTACAGAGCGGGCTTTCTTGAAATGGAATACACTTGAACAGTTGAGAAAAGTAATCCTGACCAGTTGTTGCCCTAAATACCATCCCCCAAATCTACAGTGACATATTTACAATTAAAGCCATTCTAACTTCTTGCGATGCTGCAGAGCACTGGGAAATCCTGGAAAGCAAATCATCTGTTGCTCTTAACTGTGTGCCAATTTTGACGTCGGTACCCGTTCACTGAAGAAGAGTGCTGAGTGATCACTGCTGTAACTTCTGCAACAGCAAAGTTTCCTGCAGCTACATCTTCTACAACTGGCACTACGGACAAAGTTCTTTAAGATGGGTTAGTTTCCAGGACAGTCGCCGACACAAGAGAACGAGTTTATAGCACAATAAATTCTTGCTAACATGTACCAGGAGATTGAGCCACATGTAGAGGCAGAGCTGACAAACCACCAACCTTGATAGATGTTCTGAGACATGTATTGACTCCCACTGGTTTAAGAGGTCAGCGACACAAACAGCATCCTCAGCTAACAGTGCTCTCAATCCCAGTTTACATATTCGTTTCTAAATGGCCAGCTATAGGTTTGGGCTGAGAATGGTGGGCATCTCAGGTTGTTTTCAGGGAAAATCACTAGAAGTTTTTGAAAGCATTTTGGGACAATGGAAATCAACTCCAGTTTAAAAATTTTAACCAAGGCACACCCCTCCTCTTTCCACTTTTCTCCATAAACCATGCTTACAGCATTAGCTACTTAGTCAGGGCTTTGAGGTCAGATTTGGGTTTGAGTCTCAGCTTTGTCACTGATGTGGCTCAGTAATAAAGAATCCACGTGCCAATGCAGGAGATGCAAGAGATAACCCTTGGATCGAGAAGATCCCCTGGAGAAGGAAATGGCAATCCACTCCAGTATTCTTGCCTGGAAAATCCCATGGACAGAGAAGCCTGGCAGGCTACAGTCCATGGGGTTGCAAAGAGTCGGACAGGACTGAGCGACTGAGCACACACACAGCCTTTGTCACTGATTAGCTGTGCCACCTGCTGAAGCTGCTCAATGGCAAGTGTCTGCCAGTGTGACGATGTGCACAGCACACTGTTATTACCTCAGTGGAACACAAGCAAATGGAGGTGAACCTCCCTGCATATTTCTTCTCAGGAGCAGAGCCTCCAGGATCTTAACTTTGGCTGCCACTGTATTCTGGTTTCTGAAGATCTGGTCTCGAATGAAGAGAAACTGCCTAGCATTTTCATCAATTTATTGCATTCCTTGCTTTTTCTTCTAAAAGATTTTTAATGGATACTTTCCCATTAGATGTACGTGGGCAGAATTTTAGTAAACTTTTCTTTCAAGTTAGGATTTAGGTTACTCCTTTGAGAAATCTAACAGTTTAGGACTTTTGATCTGTGCCCACACCTAGTATCACGCAGCGAATCTCTTCCACAAAACAGTATTATAGCTTTTAATGTCATCAATCACTGACTTGATAATAAAACAGAGCTATTTTAACAATTGGAAAAGCTGCTCACCCTCGGTCTACATCCAATTTCAGTGGCATTTACTCTCACCAGGATTCAGAGCAGCCCCTTTACTGGTTTCAAACACACACACTTTGTATTTAACATGTGTGCAGGGGGTTTTGGCATCGGACATATAAAATTATGGGTCCCCTGACGTCTAGACACAATTCCATCAAGTAACCACTTAGGGAGCTCTGCCTACTCTCCAGGATGTGTTCAGTCTGACAAGTAATAAGAGGACTGTGAACAGCTATCATTTCTTTAACGTTGACAATGTGCCAGGCAATCGGCAAATACCTACCACCTCCCGTTGTCAAAACATCGTGATATGCAAGGTGTTTCCCCGTCTCCATTCTACAGCAAGCAATCAGGGAGAACTTGCCCAGCACACGGTGAAACTGGACAAAGGAGAGTCCGGAGTCAGGAATAGCCAACTGCCATTCCTACCTCTGTCTTTCACTGTGTGACTACGCATGCATGATTTAATTCCTCTAACTAACTTCCTCATCAAAACACAAGGATACCACTTCACCCCTACAGACACTACAGAAATGAAACCAGAGACTGTCCATTTCAAGGCCCAGATCATAGCTGCATTTAATAAATGTTCACCATGATGAATACTAGAGACAGTGACACTGGACTTTGAACACTGATTCCTAAGGTTAGGATTCCAGCTATAACATGGCATATCTACACCGAATCTGGGAAATGAGATACATCAATGTAATTTCAGTTACAATTAAAATTAAGAAAAAGCAGATGTTAGAAAAACAAAACCTATGCAGACAAAGTAAAATTGTGGTTGACAGAGGCTGGGGGAGGGGAGCCTGGGCGATGATGGTTTAACCGATTCAGAGTTTCAGTTTCTCAAGAAGACAAGAGTTATGAGGATGAGAGGTGGTTACAGCTGCACAAGCACATCAATGTATTTGCTACCACTGAACTGTACATTTAAAAAATGGCAAGATGTACATTTTTATGTTATGTGTGTGTTTTACCACAGTTAAAACCAAAACTAGACAATAAGCTTTATGAGACCGAATCTGGAAGTACGGCCTTTGATGGAAATTTTATGTAAGGAAATGTAATTATGATCTATTTTAAATATAACAAAACTGTTTTAATATGAGATCTTAGTAGAATCTTAAACAGTGGGAAGAATATTTATCCTATGATTTACCTGTATAATAGAATACATAAATAAATAAGTCACTGCCTGGGATTAATTTCCAACTGATTTCTTAATTAGTCATTTAATAACAAACAGGAGATGGCAAGAGTGAACGTCGACATTCTAGGAATCAGCGAACTAAGATGGACTGGAATGGGTGAATTTAACTCAGATGACCATTATATCTACTACTGTGGGCAAGAATCCCTTAGAAGAAATGGAGTAGCCATCATGGTCAACAAAAGAGTCCGAAAGGCAGTACTTGGATGCAATCTCAATAACAATAAGTGGGCACCTGCAATGTGTTCTAGAAATGGTAACCAAACTGTCAGCATTGCCTTATCAGATGGGATGAAAGAAGGCAGAAGGCCCTTTCTGTGATTCTAGACACAGCATTTTCTGCTTTAAAAGACCTGGTCTATGGTAGTAGCACAAATGCAACACAGGTACACACCTCTCTGCATAATGACATTTCTCTTGGTAACTGTTTTTCCCAAAACAAATCACATAGAACGTATAACAGAATGATGTCATAATGCAATTCCTAAAGGAAAAACTACTTACATGTAAAGAAAGTTTACTAATGTTTCAACTTAAATCTTAAACATATTTCAGTACCTGTAAAAGTATTTAATTCAGAGTTGATTTTTTAAAAATCTTCACTGAAAGCAGTAATCACAAGTATCTAAAATGGATACTTGTGATTATCCAAAACAAGAAGTATTACAAAATTCTTCTTGTAATCCAGCTAGCAACTGATGATTTTCAGAAGATCATAATCAGATATGTTGGTTAACATCCACTGAATACCCTTTTAGATTACTATTCTTTTATAAGCTATAATTTCAGGTCATATTGGATAGTAAAAAAAGAAAAAAAAAGGAGAATCAGTACTTATGTAATGGAAAGTTACAATAAAGACAAGAGAGACAGCCTAGTCTGTTTTATTACATAAATGAAGAAATATACTTTTTAGTTACATTCCTAACAGTCTCCCCTCACTAGAGGAAAGACAATTTGCTTGATTTTTCAAGTAATTTAAAAATCACTTTAATTTCCTGGCTTGTGTGACAAAGGATGTGTAATGGCTCAATAGAGGTTAATTTTCACGAGTAAAATAATTTTTTTTTGTTCCCATCCTCTCCCTGTGGGTCATGACTGTAAATTATAACTTACTCAGCCTATTAAAGAAAATAGCTATCAGTACCTGAAAACACCAATTTTCTGCCTAGAAAACAGTTTGACAGTGAAAAACTTTGTAAAAAGGGAAATCATTCCCAGTTTCGGTTCCCTTTTACACAATTTGCACTGCTTCACTGAAAAAGACAAGATTAACTTGTAAGGCTTGATACGATTATTTTTGCTTTATAGATAATTTTTAAGGTATAGTAAAGGATAAGAACTGGAGAAGGAAATGGCAACCCACTCCAGTATTCTTGCCTGGAGAATCTCATGGACAGAGGAGCCTGGTGGGTTACAGTCCATGGGGTCGCAAGAGTCGGACATGACTTAGCAACTAAACCACCACCAGAGGATAAGAAGAAGATACACTGCTTAGACTTAAAAAGCGTGGTATCTAGCATTCCATGTCTTTCTATTAAAAAGAATGGACTGTAGCCCATACCCAGCCCAATACCTAGTTTTAAGTATCCAACAGATGCTGGCTGAATTGAAGGAAAGTGCCTGTTTTCTGTCTGAGTCTACACGGTGGGCACATATATGGCATTTTCCTTTCCATTTTCAATGACTGCTTTACCCCACATTGGCCCTGGCTCTGTTGGTTCCTATGCTCTTCATCGTCTACTTCTTTTTTCATTATTATCATTATTTTGTAGATGTGGACCATTTTTTACTGAATTTGTTACAATATTGCTTCTGTTTCATGCTTTTCGATTTTTTTGGTCACAAGGCATATGGGGTCTCAGCTCCCCAACTAGGGATAGAACCCACACCCGCTGCTTTAGAGGAGAAATCTTAATCACTAGACCACCACAGAAGTCCCTCCACTGTCTTCTTAGCACACGCTCCTGGTTTGATTCTTCAAGTTCTGAACCAAGTTCTTCATATTTCACTGACATCTGGCCTTAGTCATGATTACAGCTCTGTTCTGTGAAACGATAGTTAAATTAGGTGTAGGTCAGCTATTTCAATCTTTGGGTGATGTCATATGAATAATTTGAATTTTAAGTATCACCAGTTAATGGTATGGACCTAACAGAAGCAGAAGATATTAAGAAGAGGTGGCAAGAACACACAGAGGAACTATACAAAAAAGATCTTTATGACCCAGATAATCACGATGATGTGATCACTCACCTAGAGCCAGACATCCTGGAATGTGAAGTCAAGTGGGCCTTAGAAAGCATCACTACGAACAAAGCTAGTGGAGGTGATGGAATTCCAGTTGAGCTATTTCAAATCCTGAAAGATGATGCTGTGAAAGTGCTGCACTCAATATGTCAGCAAACTTGGAAAACTCAGCAGTGGCCACAGGACTGGAAAAGGTCAGTTTTCATTCCAATCCCAAAGAAAGGCAATGCCAAAGAATGCTCAAACTACTGCACAATTGCACTCATTTCACATGCTAGTAAAGTAACGCTCAAAATTCTCCAAGCCAGGCTTCAGCAATACGTGAACCGTGAACTTCCAGATGTTCAAGATGGTTTTAGAAAAGGCAGAGGAACCAGAGATCAAATTGCCAACATCCACCAGATCATCGAAAAGCAAGCGAGTTCCAGGAAAACAACTATTTCTGCTTTATTGACTATGCCAAAGCCTTTGACTGTGTGGATCACAATAAACTGGAAAATTTTGAAAGAGATGGGAATACGAGGCCACCTGACCTGCCTCTTGAGAAACCTGTATGCAGGACAGGAAGCAACAGTTAGAACTGGACATGGAACAACAGACTGGTTCCAAATAGGAAAAGGAGTACGTCAAGGCTGTATATTGTCACCCTGCTTATTTAACTTATATGCAGAGTACATCATGAGAAATGCTGGGCTGGAAGAAGCACAAGCTGGAAACAAGATTGCCGGGAGAAATATCAATAACCTCAGATATGCACATGACACCACCCTTATGGCAGAAAGTTAAGAAGAACTAAAGAGCCTCTTGATGAAAGTGAAAGAGGAGAGTGAAAAAGTTGGCTTAAAGTTCAACATTCAGAAAACTAAGATCATGGCATCCGGTTCCATCACTTCATAGCAAATAGATGGGCAAACAGTGGAAACAGTGTCAGACCTTATTTTTTTGTGCTCCAAAATCACTGCAGATGGTGATTGCAGCCATGAAATTAAAAGGTGCTTACTTCTTGGAAGGAAAGTTATGACCAACCTAGACAGCATATTAAAAAGCAGAGGCATTACTTTGTCAACAAAGGTCTGTCTAGTCAAGGCTATGGTTTTTTCCAGTAGTCACGTATGGATGTGAGAGTTGAACTATAAAGAAAGCTGAGCACAGAAGAATTGATGCTTTTGAACTGTGGTATTGGAGAAGACTCTTGAAAGTCCCTTGGACTACAAGGAGATCCAACTAGTCCATCCTAAAGGAGATCAGTCCTGGGTGTTCATTGGAAAGACTGATGTGGAAGCTGAAACTCCAATATTTTGGCCACCTGATGGAAAGAGCTGACTCATTTGAAAAGACCCTGATGACAGGAAAGATTGAGGGCAGGAGGAGAAGCGGGTGACAGAGGATGAGATGGCTGGATGGCATCACCGACTCGATGGACATGAGTTTGGGTAAACTCCGGGAGTTGGTGATGGACAGGGAGGCCTGGCGTGCTGCGGTTCATGGGGTCGCAAAGAGTCGGACACGACTGAGTGACTGAACTGAAAGTGAGAGCAACTAATGGTCTTCAAATACACCTTAATCAGATGTGTCAGAAGCACATTTAATTTTTATTTTTTAAGTGGAGGATAACTGCTTTACAATGTTGTATTGGCTTTTGCCTATAAAAACAATGTGAATCAGCTGTAAGTATATACACGGCCTTTCACCTCCCTCCCACTCCACACCCCACCCCACCCCTCTAGGTCATCACAGAGCACCAGGCTGAGCTCCCTACATTATACAGAACCTCCCACTAGCTCTGTTTTACGTATGGTGATGTGTATATTTCACTGCTATTTTCTCAGCTTGCCCCACCCTCTCCTTCCACCACTGTGTCTACAATTAATTTTAAATACTGAAATGAAAGGTTGTTTGAAGGGCCTTTTCATCTACTATCATTTAATGACGTTTCAGTAATGGTTTACCCACTCTTCTCCTTAAAAAACAGTAATTTTTCTATTCATTTTATTAAAGTGAACTCTGAGGTGAACTGTGGACTCTGTTGGTTATTATGTGACAATGCAGCTCATCTTCAACTCAGAAAAAAAAGGTATCACGCACCACTGTGTTAATAGTGACTATAATGTGAGCAGAAAGAGTACGTGGGGAATTTCTGTACCTTCTTGTCAATTCTGTTGTAAACTTAAAACTGCTTTTAAAAGAAGTCTCAAAGAAGAATTAACACTCAGGGTAGACATTTTTGGTTAAGCTTTTGTTTCACTTATGAATATGTATATATATTATATACATAATAATTTATATAATATTCTGTATATAAATTATAGTATAATACATTATATAATATATAATCATATGAAATATATTATTTTATTTTTATATTATATATAAACATACAATATATATAATGTATAAAATATTATACAATTATACATTATATAATATACAATATTATATACATGTTTGTTGGATTGTGTTGTAAAATTTTTTTTAGATCTAAAAAGTTTGTAGTCCACTGTAGCTATACTGGCTAAGAAAAGCACAAATTAACCTCAAAAAATAAATAAAATAAAAACATGATTTTTATTTAAGATTTCTAACTAATAGCTACCAATAATCTTCATTCCTATTTTCTCTCTGAATGCAACTTCAATTCCTATTGGATAATAAAAAAACAGGACAATTAGTGCTCATGTAATGCTAGCAATATCAAATTGCTGAGCCTGGTTCAACTGGGAAAATGCCTGGTGCAGGCCAGATGAAAAACAATCAACCTAGACTAATTCTGTACTGGTTTTCCAATTAAGTTGGTCAGCATGAGTGGGAGGGCAGGAGAATGAAGCATGTTTCAGATATCCTGGTGCAATTAATTAAAATAGGAAGAAAGTAAAAAGTAGTTGTGATCTCTGAAACTGTTTAAGATGTAGAAAGAGTGTGAAAACTCTCTCTGTTCTCTGTCTGATCCTGTATTTCAGTTCAGTTCAGTTCAGTCGTGTCCGACTCTTTGCGACCCCATGAATCGCAGCACGCCAGGCCTCCCTGTCCATCACCAACTCCGGGAGTTTACCCAAACCCATGTCCATCGAGTCAGTGATGCCATCCAACCATCTCATCCTCTGTCGTCCCCTTCTCCTCCCGCCCCCAATCCTGATCCTGTATTTAGGCAGACTAAATTTATATCCGGATCTTACAATGAATTAAGAATTTGAAAAAGAATAAATACATGTGCAACTGAATCACTTTGCTGTTCACCTAAAACTAACACAACATTGTTAATCAACTATGCAAAGTTGCTTCAGTCTGTTGGACCTCATGGACGGTAGCCTGCCAGGCTCCTCTGTCCAAGGGATTCTCCAGGCAAGAGTACTGGAGTGGGTTGTCATACCCTCCTCCAGGGGATCTTCCTGACCCAGCAATAGAATCTATGTCTTTTACATCTTCTACGCTGGCAGGAGGATTCTTTACCACCATCACCACCGGATACTCCAACATAAAATAAAAAGTTAAAAAAAAAAATCCTGCTGTTAAATACAAAGGTTTCCCCAGTGTTACTCTTGAGTCCATGAGCAATATGGACCTGCCTAAGTCTTACCTAAAGTGAAATATGCTTTTCTTTAATTTTTACTGTTTCCCCCCTTCAAAGCAAATATTTAACATATGCAAAAAGTAGCTGGAATTAAATATTCTACAATTTATTGAGAACCAAGGCATGCTGATTTAATGACTTCGGAGGGCATACTGATTTTTAAATGCAGTGTTTGTAAAGCAACCCTTTACTGTTTCTAAAGCAGTTTCAATACAGGTGAACTAACTTTCATCCTCCTCACTCTGAGACATGGGTAGGACAGACACTTTGAAGGTTGATTTTCTCTTGATTACAGAAGAGGAAACAGAAGTTCATATTTGCTCAAATCATTCCAGACTCAAGGCCAGACTGTCTGACCCCAGGGTCTATTCCCTCTCTACTCAAGCTATAACTTAATATAAAGATGACCCTAGAGCCTGTGCTGGTGATGTTTTATCACACAGCTTCTGGACAGGGGAATCTGGCGTGCTGCAGTCCATTGGGTTGCAAAGAGTCGGACACAACTTAGCAGCTGAACGATGACAACTGGAGAATTCTTGCAGTGTTTGAACTGTTGAATAATAGCCAAGGAGCCTTTCACTAAGACATTAAGTGGTCATTATAGCTTCTAAAAGGATGGTATGAATCTCCAAACTTAAGCCCTGGTTCTTCCTTCAGAACTGAAGAAGAAAATAAAAGAAGGGATTAGGAAGGAAGAGGTAACTGTGCCCCCCGCCAATTATACAGTTTTGACTCCTTTGAAACAAATATAATTTATTGAGTCTATATATTTGCTTAGATGGTAAAGAATCTGCCTGCAATGCAGGAGATCCAGGTTCAATCCCTGGGTCGGGAAGATCCCCTGGAGAAGAAAATGGCAACCCACTACAGTATTCTTCATGGGAAATCCTATGGACAGAGGAGCCTGGTGGACTACAGTCCATGGGGTCGCAAAGAGTCGGACACGACCGAACGATAAACATTTTCACTTTCACTCATCTACAGGGCTATGTGTGTGAATTTCAATTAAACTTTCTAAAAATTTCATCCCATTTATGCCCCCTAATTTGCTACAAGGGACTTTTCAATTCTTGTTCACATGTATGACGACCCTCTAAAATTTTAGTCTTTAATCTTTTATTTCATTTGCTTTATATTGTGGTCTAGGGCTTCCCTGGTGGCTCAGACGGTAAAGAATCTGCCTGCAATGTGGGAGACCCAGGTTTGGTCTTACCATTAAAAAAGTAAACAGAACCTCTCTGTGAAGCTGAATCAGGTTGTCAAAGGCCAGTGCTTTCACAGAGCCTTTAGCCTTATACTTATAAGGAGAAAATATGTTGGCCAAGATGCTTGTTTGGGTTTTTCCATAAGATGTTATGAAGAAACCCAAACAAACTTTTGGCCAACCCGACACACTTCTCACTCTTCTGGAAGGATCAGGCTTTCTTCTATGTGGTGGAAGAGTTCACTATTAATCAGCAACATAACATGGACAGGAAGGTGCTGCTGCCGCTGCTGTCGTGTCTGACTCTGTGCGACCCCATAGACGGCAGGCCACCAGGCTCCCCCGTCCCTGGGATTCTCCAGGCAAGAACACTGGAGTTGGTTGCCATTTCCTTCTCCAATGCATGAAAGTGGAAAGTGAAAGTGAAGTCGCCCAGTCGTGTCCAACTCTGTGCGACCCCATGGACTGCAGCCCACCAGGCTCCTCCGTCCATGGGATTTTCCAGGCAAGAGTACTGGAGTGGGGTGCCATCGCCTTCTCCGACAGGAAGGTGATGCTTCTGTAAATCTAATGTCATAGTCAACACATTCCAAGTGCTGACACTGATGAAAAGAGCTTCAAATAGGGCCAACCCAAGGGTCATTGGCAACAAGCTGCTTTGCTCTGAGAGGCGTGAGCTTCATTCCTTGGGGGTGACCTACCTAGAAGTGGATTTGGTCTCAGATATTGGAGGGAGGTATATAAGCATGAGAGACTCAGAGAACATGACCATGTGCACAGATGCTTTTATGATCATTTCAAAGGGTTCTGGAGTCTTCTCGCTGATGTTCAAGCTTTCCCCCTGCCCTTAGAATGCCTATCACAGGGTGACAGGGTGAGGGGGAGCAGCAACTCTGAACACACTGTGTGCTTGCATGTGTACATGTTACAGACATCTTTTTAAAAAAGATTTTATTGGAGTGGAGTTGATTTACAACATTGTGTTAGTATCAGGTGTTCAGCAAAGTAAATCAGTTATACATATACATGTATCTACTCTTTTTTTTTTTACAGCTATCTTCTCTCTCCAGAAATCGTAAGTCTCACTCTCTTCCTGATCTAAGAAGTCAGGATGGGCAGTGAACAAAAATACCCAAGGACTAGGGTAAAAGAAAAAAAAAGTCACTATGCTGAATATGTCTGTCTTTAAAGAGCAAAAAGTCAGAGCAAAGCTTGTGGAGACCTGAAACATGGGCATTTTGTTTTGGCTACAGAATTTTTCTGCTTTATCATTAATATCGTCATGTTGTATTTTCCTATGATGTCATGAGCTGCTAAAATCATCATTTAGTACTTCTAATATGGGCAGTAACAATGGCACAAGTCCACCCAACGAGCATCATACCCTGCAGGCCTGTTTCACCAGTGCTGAGCACCCAGCACATTCACCAGGCTTTCAATTTCATTGCCTAACTTCCCATGTTCTGCACCAAATCAAGTAGTCACTGACATCTGTTGCCTAAAGCTAAGCCAATCTGCCAAACTACCTGATACCTAGGTTGGGCACTTTAAAATGCACAAGGAAATATCTCCAGGTAAAAATTGAACTGCTTTAGAATTTTGTCTCTGCTTTTCCATACGGACTGCTTTATATCTTTGGGTGATTCGATCTCAACAGTTTTAAATGCTTCTCATCCTCTCCATTCTCCAAGTGTTTTCTTCCCAAATCTCCGTCAGAGATCTCCAACATCCCCCAGAACTAACCCACCATGAGGTCCTGCCCCTTCTTCCTTCTCACCTCTCACATCAGGCCTTCTGTTCAGTTGCCCCCATTCCATCCTAAGCCAGGCTCTTTCTACTTTCCATCAGCCACAATCCCATCCCAGTCATCTTCTCTTCCTCCAGGTGGTACCTGCCATGAGCCATTGCACAGACACCAAGGGGCAACACAGCCTATACTTCGTTACTGTTATTCAGTCACTCAGTCGTGTCCAGCTCTTTGCGACCCCGTGGACTGCAGCACGCCAGGCTTCCCTGTTCATGATCTCCCAGAGTTAGCTCAAATTTATGTCCAAAGAGTCAATGATACCATCCAACCATCTCATCCTCTGCCACCACCTTCTCTTTTTGCCTTCAGTCTTTCCCAGCATCAGGGTCTTTTCCAATGAGTCGGCTCTTCACATCAGGTGGCCAAAGTACTGGAGTTTCAGCTTCAGCATCAGTCCTTCCAATGAATATTCAGGGTTGACTTCTTTTAGGATTGACTGGTCTGATCTCCCTGCTGTCCAAGGGACTACTGCAATGATTTCTTCCTGATAGAAGACTCACAGGGTTTAAGAAGGACTGAGACTTCTCACTGTACCATGAGAGCCTTCATCTGGCCCCTGTGTCTTTGTTCAGCCACCTTCTCCACTTCTGAGCCCTGGCCAGGCCCTCACTGAACTGCATAACTGAGCAGACTCGGGTTCAAGCCCCATCTTCCCATCCCTCCACCACTGGCCTCCACTTTAAAGCCTAAATGCCTCCTCATCCTTCCCAACTTCCAGAGCTATGTTTGAGCACTGACTGCAGTCAACGTAGCAATTTTCATTTTCGATGTCAAATCATTCTAAGGAGGAGAGACTCGCATAAGCAGTTCGATCCTAATCACGTCCTGGGTGTGAAGCAGCCCTGCATCCTCTGGCTCCTGGGTCTGTTTCTGAGCCGCCAGGCATCAAGCGGACAGCAGGGCTGAAGAGCTTGGGGCTCTCAGCTTTGAGGAGGAAAGGTTCTTCCTGCAGTGGTTCTCTGAGCTTGATAGGCTACATCTAATTTTTATCACACACAGGAAATGAAACACAGGAAGATAAAAATTTTCCATAAGGCTTCAGATTAATATCAAGATGTTAAAGAAGTACTTCAGGGTGGTAATGGTAATTTTTTTAAAAATAGGGAGTTCATTCCTTATGAAGAAAAAGAGAGACTACCCAATTTCTTTCCCATTAGGGCAACAGAAATTCAAATGAGAGTTTCAACTTGGAATGGCTAGGAGTTAATTATTTAGGGTATAGCGAGGTAACTGTTAAATTATAATGTGCTCTTCATAAGTGTTCTGAAGCCAGAAATGTTGCCCTACTTTTCGAGGGGTAAAAATAGTTGGGATCTGATAGGACTCTGTGAGGGGCAGTACAGCTTATGTGCTAAGTGGCCAGAGGCAGCATGCCTGGAGCTTCCAGGGTTCAAATCCCAGTTCTGCCACTTTGTTTATCTGGGTGACCTCGGACTAACTTACTCGCCTCTTACTTGCCTCAGATGACTGATTGCTAATATGGGGGGAGATACTAATCATATATATTTAATAGGATTATCATGAGGATTAAAATGATAATATGCAATAAAGTTCTTAGCATAACAGGCACAAAAGAAGTACTCAAATATTTACTACTGTGGCTATTAATTTTAAGAATTGAAGGATCATACCATTAAGCCTTGCTAAAAAATAGTCACTGTCTTCCTTGTCATCAAGATTGCTTAGAGGGCTGTTTTAAAGATAGTACCGTGCAAAACTCACAAAACTTTCACACTGAACAAGGTGGTTATGAGGAAAAAAATGAAACAAAATATGGAGGACTTGGCACAGTTCCTGCCTGGGTTGAGTTAACTGCTCCATAAATAAAAGGGATTATTATAGGAGCAGGAAGTGGACAGAATAAAGCATGTTTCTAGCAGTATACCTTAAGATAAACCAAACAATTCCATTAATTCCAATGGGAGAGTTACTTTAAAAAAAAAAAAAATCAGGTTATTGCTGTTGTTCAGTCCCGAAGTCATGTCCAACTCTTTGCAACTCCACGGACTGCAGCACACCAGGCTTCCCTGTCCTCCACTATCTCTCAGAGTTTGCTCAAACTCATGTCCATTGAGTTTGTGATGCTATCTAACCATCTCGTTTTCTGCTACCCTCTTCTCCTTTTGCCTTCAACCTTTCCAGCATCAGGGTTATAATTCACATGAAAAGTAGAGATACATTACAACCGAAGCAGCTCATGAAAACTTGCTTCTAAATAGGCGGTTTCCTAATCTAGTCTTTAAAAACATTATAAGTAAGGTGAGTCACCACTGTCTGTGGGCTTGGGATGAGAAAGCTAAGTAAGTGGCTGATCTCTGCCAAGGTCAAAGGGCATGTTTTCTCTATACTATCCCCATTCCTGGCTCACTCTCCTTTCTCTTGCTCTCATCTTCCCTTTGTCCTGTTTTCATTTCACTTACAGGAAATTTTATTTTGTCTCATGGAAACCTGTGAGTTGCTTTAGAACTAGATAGATGGGTTGCAGACAAACACAGAAGCATGGGAAATACCTGAATATTATTGTGCTTCTAACTTAGACTGTTCAAATTTGGTATGTGAAGTGCACCTTCGTTTACATTTAAAAAATTTTTATTTATTCGTTTTTTAAATTTTTTGGCCACAGCACAGGGCATGTGGGATCTTAGTTCCCTAACCAGGGATCAAATCCATGCCCCCTTCATTGGAAGCTTGGAGTCTTAGCCACTGGACCACCAGGGAAGTCCTTCATTTAAAATTTTAAACAACAAGAAGCTCTCTTTGGAATACCACTTTACTTTTGGTTTACATGTCCCTACTCAAAATCATTTTCAAATAAATCACTTCAACATAGTTTGGATTTCAGAGAAACAGTGACAGAAAGAAGAGGAATCCTACACACACACACACATACACACACATAAACACACACAAACACATACACACACACACATATCCACACATACACACATCCACACACACACACACACTTTGGTGATCATTGATCAACAAATGTGGCTTGAGCATCTGCTACGTATGTGGCATTATTTCGGTCCAGGGTTGGCAAATCAAATTTCCTTGCTACCATGTTTGGTTGTGGGCTTTGGACTGGCTGAGATTCAAAAAGAATCAAGCTTAATGATAAATAGAGAGCAAAAATTGGGATTGCAAGTTCCACAGATGCAATTATCTGAAGTTCAGCTCAACCTGGAAGAATCAGAAACAAAGTAACTAAACATTTTCTGTGTACAACTTGGAGGACATTATTCACACATACGTAACACACACACATGTAACACACACACACACACACTGCCCTAGATTTATGTTTTCTAAGGTTCTAATCTTGCCTTATTCCTTGTGTATTTCTTGGGCAAATGCATCTACTTGCATGGATGATGATTCTATAAAACTTTATTCTCCATACTGCCCTACTCCCCAAGCTTCAGAATCACAAATGCAACTTCCTGTTAGACGCGTCTGAAGGTTTACTGACATTTCAAACTCATTCCAACCCCCTTTATTCTGGCAGTGCTTATTTTCCTGAGCAGCTATCAACTTTTCATATGCTATACAAATAACTCATTTATTATGTTTAATGTCTCCACTATCTTTCACTGGAATGTAAGCTTCACCGTGGCAAGGATCTTGGTCTATTTTGTTCACTTGATCTTCATCCAAGAAGTCCTTAAGTTTGTCTAGAACCTGCTGCTGCTGCTAAGTTGCTTCAGTCGTGTCCGACTCTTTTGCGATCCCATGGACTGTAGCCCGCCAGGCTCCTCTGTCCATGGAATTCTCGAGGCGAAAATACTGGAGTGGGTTGTCATGCTCTCCTCCAGGGGATCTTCCCAAGCCAAGGATTGAATCTTTTACATCTCCTGCATTGGCAGGTGGGTCCTTTACCACTAGCGCCACCTGGGAAGACCTTGTCTAGAATAGTGCCTGCCATTTAGTGAATATAGAATATATATTTTTTGAATGAATGACCTTTGCCTCCCATAACCCCAAAGCTGTTCCCACTCCAGGTCCTCAATCTCAGCAGAGGGCAGAAACAGTGAAGCTTGGGGAAACATCCCAAATCTTTGCTTCTTTACCTCCAGTATAGACCCACCAGTGTTACTTCCCAGACAGTCTCGCTAGCTGTCCCCTCTTCTCTACCCCTAACACTGTTCTATCTCTCATCATCTCTCATGAAAATGACTTGAAAGAGCCACTGGGACTGACCCTCTTTCAATAAGCATACCTCCCAGCAGCCATATCTCACATGTGAACCTGCGCTCACCATTCTGCTACATGAAAACATTGAGAGGTTTTTTTTTTTCCAGGAATAAATTCAGGTCCCTCCTCAGAGCCCAGGACCTGGGTCCAATCTGCACACTAGTCTCCCCTCCTATCTCCTTGCATCTTACACATTCCCAGGGGTAACACAGAATTGCTTCTGGTGCCCTGTGCAGACAGCCTGTCCTTTCTCCCCCTCAGCACTGCCAATCTCAGTCCTTCAAGATTCACTTTGGGGGTCAATTCTTTAAGAAGCTTCCCTGACCTTCCAGGTTGGCCTAAATGTCATGGCTGTGTGTGTTCCCATGGCAACCAATTGAAAGGATATAAAAAAAAAAATCTGGGCAAACATTTGCAATTAACTCTAAAGCCTTGGCCTATATGGGGAAATAATCTAAAAAAGAGTGGATATACGTGTATGTCTAACATTCACTTTGCTGTACACCTGAAACTAACACAACATTGTAAACCAACTATACTCCAATAAAAATTAAAAGCAAACAAACAAAAAACCCCGCTAAAGCCTTGGGCTTATGTCAGGAGGAAAGAAGTGTCTTTAAAAATCCTAGATATGATCAACCGGGTAGGTATTTATTTAAGTGCTTAAGTAGCTAGAGTCAGGTTACCCGGTTCCTAATTTCTGGTAAAAGGAAAAAAAGACTTAATCTTTAAAGTGTTTCATGAGAAAACCCTAAGTCAGAACAGTCTCTGGTTTGCTATCTCTGACGGAGCCATTTCACAGGAGGCTCAATGGCCTCTGGTGTGCATTAGATTCCTGTATGTGGCACCCGGAGGGCTGTACCACACCATGACCCGAAGACATCTGATGAAGTATGTGTTATTTTCTTAATTTTATATTGCCAATTATAAGGAATAGCTGTATTTAATTACTATGTAATACCATCCTAATCCTGTGTCGAACTCAATTTAAGTGCTCTATTTTGCAGGATAATCTCACTGTCAATCAATCATCAAGCCCCCAAGACCTCACACTTGCTCACACTCTCACTTGCTGGTCCTTTTGCTCAAGAGTACACAGCCTGATGGGCATAACTTAGGTCCATGATACAGTGAGACACACTTTCCTCTGGACCTGTTCAGTTTACTCATTCAAATTTAGAAAAGTGAAGAAAATTAACTGTCAGTCAACCATTACAGGTCCTTAAAAACATTTTCACCCCAAAGGATACTGTTGATGATATGAAAGATTTCTCATCTATGTGCTGTGAAGTACACAGGAAGGGGATGAGGAGTATATGTCCAGATTTGTGTACCTTAAATACTGCAAATCTGAGGATTCTGGAGATTAATCTGCAATTAGGTCTTTTAAAGCCGTGTCATTTCAGGAAATAGATTTACAAGTCTCTTAACTTAAAGGGAAAGGTCTGAGTGTTGAAACAGGCATCATATGATTTGACTGGCCACACCAAGATACGGACTCTTTAGCCTAACAGGTCTGCTTACAAAAATATAAATCCAGCTGACTTTACAGAATAATGAGCTCTCTTCTCTTACAACACTGTAAACTCTTCAGTGATTTGTGGTGGCTGTGTCTTCCAGACACTACCTGTATACTGTATCCAGAAACAAAATTAGGTTATAAAATAGCCTGCTGAATGTAGTCAGCTCTATTCATTGAGGGATCACAAAGTAAAATACACATGTGATGAACCAACGGCAATTTACAGTTGAAAAGAGACAAAGATAGTAAAAACTCAGAGTAGAATTAGAAGTTGTAGATTAGATGTCAAAAGGCCTGTGGAAATTCTTGGGCCAGTTTTACTGCTAATTTACTGATTTGCAGGGAGGAGAGGAGTCATTTAATCTGGAATACTCATTATGTCATATAGGTACATTCATGTGTACATTCAAACATTCTTTTAGCAGCTAATAAATATCTGCAGTGTTGCTAGGTTCCAGAGATAAGGTCCTTTCCTGTCCTAGAGACATCGAGCAGGGGCGCTGAAAGTTCAGTTGGTTTCTCTCAATATTTTCTCTACTGTGCAGCCCTCACAGGTGGGACTGACCCAGTCACCTCTGCAGGTTCACTATGGGAGTAAATGTTGGTAGTTCAGTCCATGTTGGAAAATGTGGAAAAGTCCCTCGAGGGAAATATGAAAGACCCTCCATTCCCCCATGCTTGACCCTTGGCCCCTACATTCTTCGAGAACTGCTAGTCTATAAACATCTTACAATTGCAAAGCCCAGTTCTATGGGCAAAACAAAGCACTTTGGGAAAAATGAAGCTGCAATGGAGAAAAAATGAAGACCTAACCATGCACCATTATTAAATCATTTACATGGTCCCTGTGTACAGACATGGCCAAAGAACTTCAGCATTTTGTTTTTAAAGAAGAGTCAAGATCTAATAGTTTGATGCCACTTTATGATTTATAAAATCTGCACAAAGATCTTGTTTTCATGTAATTTTTCAAAGGAATAAGTAGGGCAATACTACCTTTTCCTTGTGTATATAAGAAACTGAGGCCCAGGTAAGCTAAATAATTTGCAATAATCTCACATCTAGTGAGTGGCAAATCTGCAAATTAAACCAAGTCTTTTGACCCTAAAACCAGTCCACTTTCCACCACTAGAGAGAACCCTGTTTAAAATATATGTGTGGGGGGTGTGTAATCATGAGTGTGTGAGTGTGTGTGTGTGCGTGCTTATTCTTTTTCTTTTGTTAGGAAAGGTCCTAACAGACATTCAAGGCAAATAAGCAATTCAAATTAAAAAATAAAATGATACATTTCCATTGAAAGGTACGGTAATATGGCTCTGAAGTGACATTATTGGCCAAAAAAAGGTATTCTAGATGAGGCTTCTAAGTGTTTTTATACTAAATGTTTATGAATTTTAAGAAAAGCACATCTACACATCCCACTAGACAGAACACAGAGAACATAATTTACACTTAACTGATGTGCAGTTCCCCTATGTGGTCACCACTCCACTATCAGACCAAGCTTCTGAGAGGCGCACTCTAGGGCATAAAGTCTTAATTACCAAGCAGCTCAAAGCCCACACCGTTGTGTTTCCCTCCATCCTCTCTCCAGTGGCCCTGGACACGGCAGTTCCTTTCGACTTTGAACAGACTCCCCTTCTCTCCGCTCCCTCTACCCTCAAGCGCTTAGAACCCTGTGTCATAGTCTAAGGAGGAGCTTAAGGTTAAAACCGGAAAACCACCTTCGTAAATATTCAAATACAAAAGCACATACACATATTTGTGTGTGTGTGTATACACACTGTGACACAGAAAGGGTGCCACACTGTTTCTCGATGTTCACATCACTGTCACCATTGTCACCGAGCAGGCATAAAGCATGACATCTAGAGTAGGGTTTTCACAAACTTGATTATTATGCAAAATGGAAACAATAGATTATGAGATTTACAGTTATAAGGCCTTTGGTTGGATTGAGCTTTGGAGTCATAAGACTCTAATATGGGTTTAAGTTTGATCTTATGATTCCGAACAGGTTAGTTGACTGGGTCTGATCCCAAATGTCTTTGTCTGTAAAAAGATGAATAAAAATAACACTCATATACCATAGCTTTGTGAAATTAATGCCCTGAATTAGACAAACTATTTTAAAAATAATTTCTTATTAAACCAAAAAATTGTGATTCAAAGATGGTCCTATTTCTTTCACACACACACACAATAAGAAAGTAAGCAAATACAAATTACAAAACAAAAACAAGGCATTACTCTCATGAAGTTTATATTTAAAATGTATAGCCTTGTTTCACACAAGTGAGTGCTAAATTCTAATTCCCAAATAAAGAGTAAATAAGCTATATTAATAAAAGTTTTAAAAGGCACTCATCAAAGTTCATTATCCATTATTACTGATTGGCATTCCAATGAAACAAAAACGTATCCATGTTTAGGCTTTTCCATATTTATATGTCTCTCAGTTATAAAAACAATTCTTTCCTTAGCTACTTCTAGAGAAACTACTTAAAACAACAATAACTAAGCAAAAACATCTAGAAAACCTTTTCGCAGAGAAGGGCAGGTTTTGTAAATAGCCAAAACGTGGGCTCTGATATGAAAGCTGACCTATAGGTAGGGTAAAACAGGGCACTCTCTCTAACTGGCCTTCTCTCACTGCTTTATTTTTACTTATCACCTTTGTTCACCCATTAGTGAGCCTGGGGGAGAACCCTTATATTGGAAGGTATATAGTGGCATTAGAAAGATGTCAGAGTCAAACCTTATTTATTTTTCTACTACTGAGTCAATCACAGAGTTAAGAAAGAAGAGGGTGGTGGGAAGACAGTCTTAAAAAATTATCTTGATTTCAGTTTTATACATACTTCTTTCCCCTGTTTTCTAGAAGTCAGCCTTCTGGTAGCAGACCCCACCTTTTTCTCCATGAAACGCTCATCCCCACGGTCGGTCTAAGTGGTTCAGGAGCTCCAGCCAGAACCAGCCTATTAGATCGCTGCCCTCCCTGGCCATGGTGACTGGTCTGGAGGGGGCCGTGTGAGTCAAGTTCAGACTATGGAGATTCAATTGGGGGGAGTTATAATAACTCCTGGGAACTGCAAACCTCTTTTTAATGGAGGTCTGGTGGCTGTCTCATCACCATGAGAGAAAATACACGAAAACAAGAGCCAGAGCCAAGTCAAGCGATGGAGAGAATGCGATTGCGTGCGAATGACCTGGATTAAGACCATGGCTTGTCCAAAGCCACACCCATAAGAGCACTTTCCACTTATGTGGGCCAATGAATTTCCATTTGTTCTTAAACCAGTTTCTGTTGAATTTTCTGTCACCTGGAACGAAGAGCGCATCTCCTGAGAAACAGATACAGAACTCCTATTATCAATTCAATGCTGGGTTTGGGGACTGTTAAATAAGTAATTGTGTAAATAACATGCATCATGTGCTATCAATTAAATAATGCAGAATCAATCTCAGAAGCACAGAAATAACTACTTGGTCAGCTTTTTTCATCTGAGAACTAAGGACATTTCCTGTGGTCATCAGCAAAACAAAGATGAAACATTCCAATCATCTATGCTTAAAAGTCTCTAAAGCACCAATTCATCTCTCAGAAAAATGTTCTGAGAAATACACCTGCAGATATCTTAATGCTGAACTCTTTAGTGAGAGTGTCAATAACACAATACTTCTCCTGATAGCAAAAAATTCTACACTTTGACCAGTCTTGGTACTCAACATTAATGAAACCTTCTGGTCTAAATATGATGCTAATTAATTGCTTGCAAGTGAGGCTGGAGTAAGGCAGAAACAAACTAAAAGACCATTTCTTTTAGGAAGTACGATTACTCGGACAGAAGCAAAAGCTGTCCTACATATACTCTAATCTCGGTACAATTTTTCATTTAATACAGTGGTTTGAAAACTTTCAGTAAGAACAAAAGTAGGACTCAAATGGAGACCTGGAATCTTAAGCAGCTATTAAATGGTATAATTCTGTAATGAATACAACTTAAATTACACACATGATCCTGATATGTTTTAACTTGCCACAAACACATATATTTACATAGAAACACAGACAAGGCAGACATACTGTTTAAAAACCACCTTTTTAGATCATGCAAATTAAATTATGGTGACATATAATTATTTGTCTAAGTCTCAGTGAAAAACAAACAGAGATAAATCAACAACCAAAAAAACCAGTGTTTTTGACTGGTTGTTCCCAATTCACAATTTCAAATTTTGGCCAGTAAATATTGTTCAGTGAAAAATCTCCAAGTGATTTTTAGGAAAGGCATTATTATTGTTTTTCACTGACAGATTACATCTAAAAACATTTTTGGATTATTTCTCAATAATGCTACAGAGTTAACTGTGTGAGTAAACTATACACTAGGGAAAAAAATGTGTAAAAGGAACACCCACATGAACATTTACCTTCCACTGCTCTTTTGAAGAACACTTTGCAGCTGCCACAGGTTACTACCCCATAATGACATCCTGAAGCCTCATCCCCACACACCAAACATATTTTGGAAGGTCTTGAGGATCCAGTAGAAACACTTCGTAAAGTAGAGCTGGGGAAAGAAATCAAGATTTAAGTAACTACACTGCAATGGCACATTTGACATGCTGTACAGCTTAGCTCAATATCTGTCATTCATCTTGATTCCATCAATAAATTCAATAAGGTCCCATATCACGTAGGAAATGAAGGTAAAACCTTTGTAAGGGGAGTAATGTATCAAGAACTCCCTCCAGCAAAGCCTCTTCTCAGTACTAGGAAACCATAAACAATCTGACGTAAATTTTTTCTTCCTTTTCCTAATTTTGAGACTGCATAACAAAAAATATTATTTGCATTCTAGGTGAACAAGGAGGAGAGAAATCTTGAGCCAAGTTATCATGAAAGTATTTTGGCATCAAAGGGCTATTGCAATACTTCTCAACTCTCTTCACTTGGACTCAGATTGTATCTCAATTATGCCAGGTGAAAAACTCTCCCCTCTCCAAAACAACGCACAAATTAAAATTAATTCTTGTCTGTATTGCCAGCAATTCCACCCTCCAAGCTCCTGCATTTTTTCCATGTTAACTTACCTAGGCATGTTCAATTCAGTTCATTGTGTTTACTAATTTAAAGAGACATGTGTGGGTGCTAAGTCGCTTCAGTTGTGCCCGATTCTTTACAACCCTATGGACTGTAGCCCCCACCAGACTCCTCCATCCATGGGATTCTCCAGGTGAGAATACTGGAGTGGGTTGCCATGTGCTCCTCCAGAGGATCTTTCTGACCCAGGGATCGAACCCACATCTCTTATGTCTCCTGCATTGGCAGGTGGGTTCTTTACCACTAATGCCACCTGGGAAGGGACATAGTCAACACTAAAAACAAGCCACACATGTAACTATCTGAGGTGACTTTCATGGTTACAAACTGAAGGATTCAGTTTTGAGGGATAAATTTAACCCCTGAAGCAACAATATGCATGGAATACTTTTTAAGATTCCTGTACTTGTTTATGGCACAATCTGAACAAAACAGTTTTAAATTCTAATAAGGTCTCATGGTTCAGTGGCAGATGTGGACCAGGCAGATATTTTTTTTTTTCTTTCCTAGTCCACGTGCATTTATTGAATATCAACCCACAGGTTCTGCAAAAGGTCCTGAGGAAATAAATGAACTGCCCAGCTCCTGTCATCAAAGTTGGTGGAGACGTGAAGTATTATGGTATGTGCTTAGGTGTGGGGTAATATGGTGGGACAGCCTTCTGTACCAGTTAAGGGTGGGAATACAACAGTCAGAAGCCTTCCGCAAAGCCTTCTGAGTTTTGAAGGATGATTAGACCTTAGCCAGAAAAAGATAGGGCAGAGGAGGCAAAATGTGCAATATGAGCTGGAAGGCAAGAGAAATTTGAGCTGGATGTGCTAAGCAAATGTTGAGTAGATTTGTTGAATGTCACCACCATCACCTTGCCATTCTAGCTTTTGTCTTTATGTTAAACAGCAGGAACGGGGAAAAAAAGACTCAAAGAAGACATATCAAAAGGCTAGAATGGTTAAGTTACCATGATGATTTCTCTATTTTTCGAATTAGCTAAAATGTGATAATATTGCCTTGATGATTTTTTAAAAATGATTTTATATGTTTTAACTACATTCTCATCAAAAACAGATGAAGGAACAAACTGCCACCGCTCAAGCACTGTAGCATGACTGACTTTTTAGAAAACGACTTCTTAAATCAAGGGCTGAAATGATGTTCTCCAAAGTTGTTTCTCCTTCTGAGAAAAGTGCTCTTTATTATTTTTATTAGTGTCCTTTGACTTCTTTATGACATTCAAAACATTCCATTTCAGCACCAATAACTTCTTTGGCATATTAGCCAGTAAAACTCAATTCATACTCTGTTTGACTTTCCTATGCTGCATAGGGAAGTGCCAGGAGGCCATAAACAATTAGAATGCAGCTTAAAAGTCATTACTAACATGCAAGTGCTTTTCCACAAC
Organism: Giraffa tippelskirchi; assembly: GCF_054371585.1. Classification (NCBI taxonomy): domain Eukaryota; kingdom Metazoa; phylum Chordata; class Mammalia; order Artiodactyla; family Giraffidae; genus Giraffa; species Giraffa tippelskirchi. The sequence continues at coordinate 57,966,076 of NC_137285.1, forward strand.
TGCAAGCATACATGGGATCTGTACTGAACACTTTCGTGAACTTTGGTCTTGGTCCTCAAACTTAAAAGCCTCTTAACCTTAGTCTTTGGAACTCTCCTCTTCTTCTCTCCAAACACATTTTCTTGGCAACTGCTATGGACTGAATTGTGTCCCCTGCCCACCCCAAATCTGTAAGTTGAAGTCCTGGCCCCTAGGGCATCAGAGGGCAATCTTTTTTAAAAAAACTAAAGTATAGTTGGTTTACAATGTTGTGTTAATTTTTGCTGAACAGCAAAGAGACTCAGTTATACACATATATATATATATTCTTTTCCATTATGGTTTATCTCAGGATATTGAATACAGTTCCCTGTGCTAAACAGAAGGACCTTGTTTTTCCATTCTACACGTGATACTGACATCCGCTAACCCAAATTAACAATTCATCCTTCCCCTAGCCCCCTCGAAACAACAAGTCTATTCTCCATGTTTGTGAGTTGGTTTCTGTTTTGTAGATAGGTTCATTTTTGTCATATTTTAGGTTACACATGTAAGTGATATCATATGGTATTTGTCTTTCTCTTTCTGACTTATTTCATTTAGGATGATAATCCCTACTTGCATCCATGTTATCACAAATAACATTAATTTGTTCTTTTTTATGGCTGAGTAGTATTCCAATGCATATATGTACCACATCTTCTTTATCCATTCATCTCTCTGTTGGCATTCAGGTTGCTGTTTCCATGTCTTGGCTTTCATAAATAGTGCTGCTAGGAACATGAGGGTACAAAATATCTTTTGAACTATAGTTTTGTCTGGATATATGCCCAGGAGTGGGATTGCTAGATTGCATGGTAACCTTACTTTTAGTTTTTCACCTAAAACTAAATCTTATTTGGATTTAGTGGAATCTTATTTGGGGATACGGCCATAGCAGATATAGTTAGTTGAGATGAGGTCATTCTGGAGAAGGGTGGGCCCCTAATCCAGTTTGACTGATATTTGATTTGATTGAAAGAGGACATTGGGACACAGAGACACACAGGCAGAATGCTATGTGAAGATGAAGGGAGTGATACTCTTACAAGCCAAGAAAGGCCAACAAACCACCAGAAGCTAGGAGAGAGGAATGAAGCAGATTCTCCCCCACAGCCTTCAGAAGGAACCAACTCAGCCTACACATTAAGCGTGGCCAAGCCTGCAGAACCATGAAAGGATACATGTCTCTTATGTCGGCTACCTGTTTGTGGTGCTTTGTTACGCAGCCCTAGCAGACCAATACAGCAACTTGGACTCATCCCTGACTCTTCACCTCTGTTTTCTTTCTCAATCTGTTAACTTCTCTTTACTTTACCCTCAGAAAGCATACATATTTGGATCACTTCCCACAGTTCCTCTGGGACCACGCTAGTCCACGCCACCAACACCCCTTCCTGGGATGTGCAGAAGCCTGCTCACTGATCTTCCTGTCTGTCCTCGTCCCCTTCCTTCTGCTGTAGCCACAATGATTCTTGTTTATTTCTTTCCTCAAAACCATCCAAGAGCTTTCCCTTACACTCAGAGGAAAAGTCAGGGTCAACCTATGACCACATGGCCCCAGTATGGTTCCTATAACTTTACTAACCTTTCTCACATGCCTGCTGTCCTTCAGGAACACCGGTCTCCTTGCCAGACCTCAAACACACAGGCATGCACCCACCTCAGGGCCTTTGCACGTGCTGTCTTCTGTTTCCCTAGATATGTATGTCCCCTGTTTCTTCAGGGTTTCATTCAAATGTTATTTCCTCAATCAGTCCTTCCCTGACCTCTCTAACGATAACACTCGTTCTTCTGAACCCCCTTCCTCTTCTGCTTTATTTTCTCCCTAGCACACGTCAACACTGAACATGTTGTCTATTTTCCTTCTTTAGCCTGTTTATTGTCCTCTTTATTTTGCTTCATTCACCCAAGAAGGTAAATTCAACAGGGGCCTGGATTTGTGTCTGTGGTTCTTTGCCACTGTGTGCCCAGGGCATGGCACAGTCCTTGGTACATATAAGGCTCCCGCTTAACACTTGGGATAAATGAGTGGTCTCAGATGACTGGCCTTTTCACAACCATCATCAATTTTGAACTCCTCCTGCACTCCTTACATACAAGAATGTGCTTGGTTTTTAACTCTCTCTCGAGAGAAAAGTACGTTGTGGAACTGAATTAAGAGAAGTCAAAGAGAAGTATCAAAAAGATGCATTATGAAATCCCAATTAAAACAAACCTTTGGCCAATGACAGAATTAAAGCAAACCTAGGTTATTTTTCCTTCTTGTTTGCTGACATTCTCAATTATAAGAGAGCCTCCACATACCTCTTGTCAGTACTATGCTTCTTCAGTGTCTGCAATGGTCTACTGAGCTCATTCTCTATTTCTGAGGCTATTTCTCACTGTCTTGATCACCAATGTAGATTTTCTTCAGTGTTCTACCTTTGGACATGTTTATTCTCATTTCTACAGTTTATCTCAATGATCTCATCCACTTTTCCCAGCTCAGACAGCTCTCCTGCTGAATGACTTCCTGAATCTTTACATCCAACTCCAACCTCTCCCCAATGTTCCAATTGTATGTGTTTACTTCCTTTACAAAACTGCCCTGCCTCTGTCTTCTTCTGGCTTCGGGAAGGATACTGTCATCTGCTGGGCACCCAGGTCCAAACACTCACTATCACATCTACTCAGCTACCAAGCCCTGCTGGTCCAGCCTTGACCCACTTCCATCACTTCCCCTCACCCTGTCGGGAAGCCTGCTTCAGACGCTCATCACTTCCTCAAGGTTCTCCCTTAACCCCACCCTCCCTTCCAACTCATTCTACAGTGGCTGACAAATGACACGTCCTGTTACAGAGCTCTGATTCTATTACTTTCCAGTTTAGAAATATTCCATCATCCCTGCCCCCAACACCACCATACATGATACCGTTTGTGTGCCTCTTCCTTCTCCTGCAGGTCCTCTCATGCTTGTGCTCACCACACTGCAATCTCCCCCTCCACAGGCTTGGGCACCGCCATCTGTATACCTACCCCCACTTCCAACTCCTGGAAAACCTGTCCCTCCTTCAAGGGTCCCTGATGTTCTCCCGGCAGGACACACCTCTCTCTGTTCTCATGATCTGCCTTTGCATTTTGCTAATCCCCCTGCCTCAGCGGTCATCACTTCTGCCCTGACACTCCTGATTGGAGCACTCCTCTTAAAGGCTCAGGGGCAAAGACGCTGTCCTCTGCCTCTCTGTGCTCTACGCAGCCGTTAGTGTCATGCTGGGACTATTTACTGAATGAATGAAATCACACCCTTAATCTCACCACAGCAGAACATAGATTTCCAAAAGGAGATTTTTACAGCAGGTAAATTAATGAGGCCAAGGTTATAGGTTCAATTCCCCTATGGGTCATTTAGCTTTGCACAGAGCAGGGAAAAAGGCATCCAGGGAGACACACTATCCTCAAAAGCTCAGCAGGCCAACCCACAACCAAGTGCATTATTAACACAGAAGACAGGTCATAATGGGTGGACAGGTCAGGAAAACTCCCGTCTCCACTGACATCCTATCATGTGATATCTCTGAAACTGAAAGATGGTACATGGTTGGGAGGGTATCCATCCAGTTTTAGGAAATGCATTACCACATTTTGTAAGTGGGGACAGGGAGGAGAGGAAGAGCAAGAGAGGGAAGCAGGTCTTGAACTTTTATTAGATGTTGAGTTTTATCAAAACACACAGCTCACTGAGTGACAGTGAATGTCGGAATTTCTTTATAGTGTGCACAACACATTAACATCTTATTACAGCTAAACATCTTCATTGGATGTGAGTCCCAAACATACAGGGAGAAAGGCAGGAACAGGGACTTAGCAAGAAAGCCTCCTGTTTTCAGTTTAGCTTAGCCACTAACTGCTAAAACCTTAACAAAGCCACCTTTCCTCTTTCGGCTATAATTCTCACGATAAAAAAGGTTGAATAGGTGATCTCTAAGATCCTTTTTAAAACATCCTTTTAAGATAAAGATGAGTACAAAAGAAAAATGGAACAGCCTGTCATAATGAAGCTTTATCCAAAAAATGGACTTTAAGTTCAAATTATAGACTGTGTCCTATACATAGCCATTCTTTGATCTGGTTCAGCAGAAAAACATCTACATGTAAAAACTTACTCTTTCTAGAATAGCAAATCCTATGGCACTTAAAATTTTACTCGCAGCTATATGAGTGCTATGCTGATTTTGCTTGAAATTTCTGCATATATGTATGCACTCAAAGGGTACTCCACCTGCTAAAAACCATTTTAATATTAAAGAGTTGGGAAAAATTTCCCAACCTGGTCATTTTTGGTCTTGGTAATCAAAGAAATATTGTTCTCAGAAAGAATTTTATAATCAAAGGTAGTTCATAGGACTTAACACATACGTTAAAATATTATTAAAGCAGAAATGAATGAGCATTGTATTTCCACTTGTAAAGATAAGTGTCTCTCTTTGGGAAATACAAGTAAGATGCAAGTATTTTCAGTACCAAATAGAATAGTTCTAATGATTCAGTGAAGAGTTGAAGAGATTAATCAGAGGTTCATGCTGATTTTTGTGACAACTGGAAGGGGCTATACTAACCCATCATTAAAAACACTTACTGGAATAGCTTTCTTCCCAAAACGGCTGGATGCTTAGGGAGAAGCAAGAAGAAGCTGTGCAAGAAAAAGGAACTTTTACTGACCAAAATATAACTGGAGAATCTGGCTGTGAATGCATAATGCACCATGTTATGTTGTCCCAGGAATCACCATATTGTTTCCCCATCTTCATAACAATTACCTAACAATACTGCAGTGATTGGTCCGCTATTCAGTGACCAGAATTCTTCACACAACAAGAATACTTTGTCTCATTTCTTAAGCCCACCCAGTAAGAATTAAGCAAACCTGTCTTTTGTACTTTCATTTAATCAGATAGATGCTTCTACCAACATCCCTAGCTGCTGAAAAGTTTCTTTCCATTTGCAATCAATTCAAGCATTCATTCAGCAATCTAGAGCAAAGTGAGAATTCGGAGGCATATGCAAATAATATTTCAGGAAACATCCTTCTATTGCTGGTGTATAGACTGTTCATTAATTGAGCTATTCATTGAAAGCCTGATATACCCCGCCTTTTTTAGGCACTCAGATGAATGAGAAAATTCCTATTCTCACGGAGTTTTTACCACAGTAGGAGAAAAAGATAATACAGAAATAAGGAAATAAATTCAGACAGTGGTAAGTGCTTTGAAGAAAATGACAGAGATCAAGATTGGATTGGGCACAGGAGGGTTAGGATTCTTTAGAAAGGTAGCCTGTGAAGGCTGCTTTGGGGAAACTGAAAGGACACAGTAGCCGACCGTGCAAAAGTGCCAACAAAGGGAAGAGAAATTGCAAAGTCCCGGAGGTAGGAATGAACACGACATGGAACACGAGATGGGAATGTGGCTGCAAGGAGGCAGGGAGATGGGAGGTAGGAGGTGGAGCCCAAGAAGACAGAGAGGGACCACACGGGTCTCCAGGGCTGTGATGATGACTCAGGGTGCTATTTTCAGTGTCATCACGAGGGATGTGAATATTGAGATGTTTTAAGCAGAAGGGTAACATGATCTGAGTGACATTTAAAAATCAGACTTTGGCTGTTGCCTGGAGAAGGGACTACAGGAGTGGGTGATGTTGGAAGTGGGGAGACCAGCCACAATGACTCCAGCAATTATCCAGGCAGGAGATGATAACAGCTTGGATTCAGCTTAAAGGAGTAAAAGCAGTGAGAAATGGCCTTTTCATTCTTTAAGTAGATAGTACTGACCAGACTTGCAGAAAAATTGTATGGTGGTGCTATTTATATTTACATAGTGGAGCGAGGAGCAGTTTGGCGGTTCAGGGGAGTTTGTTTCGGACCTGACAGTGGTAAAACAGCATCCGTATGTTATGTTCCTGTCTTTTTAAATAATACAAGAGCAACAATATCAAATGATAATCTACCCATAGAAAAAACTGGGAGCAAACATATCAGGTTATTTAACCATTCTGAGCCAGTTCTGTCATTTGTTAAGCAGTGATAACAAGTCATACCTTATAGGGTTCTTATATTAAATTACTCAAAACAAACATACATATATATATATATATACACACACATATATATGTATATACATATAATTTTTCAGGAATCCAATTTTTATTGTTAAAAAATACAAAGTATTTTTGTCAAAGTATTTTCTTTTCCATCATGGTTTTTATTACAGGATAATGAATATAGTTCTCTGTGCTATACATTAGGACCTTGTTGTTTAGTTTATATATACTAGTTGGTATCTGTTAATCCCAAACTTCTAACTTATCCTTCCCTCATCCCCTTTTCCCCTGGTTATCATACATTTGTTTTATAGTCTATGAGTCTATTTCTGTTTCATAAATCAGTTCATTTGTGTCATATTTTAGATTCCACATATACATGCTATCATATGGTATGTGTTTTTCTCTGACTTCATTTAGTATGATAATCTCTAGGTCTATCTATCTATGTTGTTGCAAATGGCATTATTTCATTCTTTTTTTATGGCTAAATTAATCAGTATACTCAAGAGCACTTACAACACTGTTTCTCACACATTTAGTGGTATTTAAATTCTGGCCATTATGAATCGGTATTATAGAGACATTATTACTTTGCCAACGAAGGTCCATCTAGTCAAAGTCATGGTTTTTCCAGTAGTCATGTATGGATGTGAGAGTTGAACTATAAAGAAAGCTGAGCGCCAAAGAATTGATGCTTTTGAACTGTGGTGGTGGAGAAGACTCTTGAGAGTCCCTTGGACTGCAAGGAGATCCAACCAGTTCATCCTAAAGGAGATCAGTCCTGGGTGTTCATTGGAAGGACTGATGTTGAAGCTGAAACTCCAATACTTTGGCCATCTCATGCAAAGAGTTGACTCATTGGAAAAGACCCTGATGCTGGGAAGGATTGGGGGCAGGAGGAGAAGGGGACAACAGAGGATGAGATGGCTGGATGGCATCACCAACTCGATGGACATGAGTTTGGGTAAACTCTGGGAGTTGGTGATGGACAGGGAGGCCTGGCGTGCTGCAGTCCATGGGATCACAGAGAGTCAGACATGACTGAGCGACTGAACTGAACTGAACTGATTATTGTTAGATCTACAACTCTTAACAGTGACTGGCACAGTAATAGAACTACAGATAATTCTACTTTTCTATATCATATTTTTCTGTACTGCTATAAATTTATACAAGCATGTATAACATTGGTTTTTAAAAAAACCAATTTTTAAAAATATAGTATAACAGAATGGAAAAAAAAGGTTTTTAAAAATATAGTATAACAGAATGGTACAACAATAACCATATTGATTATTTACTGTACAGGCAGTGTCCCTTGTGAATACACACTAGAGAATCCATTTTAAAAATTCTGGTTCCTCTCTTTCTGTATATGTAACTGGGAACAGCCCCATAAGGTCACTAGGATAAACAATTATTGAGATTCAAACACATACTTTTTTATATAAAGAAAAATAAATTTAAGAATCTGGAGAACACTCAGTATACAGAAATTACATTTCAAAAACAAATCAACTCTTAATAACTAGTTTACTAAAAATCCTTATTTTCATCCATCCACACACAAATCAGGCAAAAAAAACCCTTTTTCTGCTATTTCCTTTTGTTTTAATAAACATATATTTTGAGTCACAATTTTTAACCTGAGGTATCTCATTGTAGTTTTCCCATTATTTAGGAGGAATGTTTGGGAGTGATTCTTGTGGTCTATTTTCTTTAATGGTATTATTTTTGACAAGATCATTAATGTCTCAGGAGACGATTCATCACTAAATAAGATTCCTTCTCTTAAGATGCAATTCATAGTGTACCACAGACAGGAATTAAATAATTGGTACACATCTTCCAATCTCAGGTACATGAATAAAAATTTACAGATACAGTTACCATACAGCTACCTGACACAGAAACTTCAAGGATATGAATAGTTTGGAAAATAAAATGTAAAGCAAAACAATGGCTGATTAGTCTTTTCCAATTTACTTTTGTTTGTTTTCACAACAGTTTACACCATTAGTAATATTCATTACAGTGACTCTGTTTAATAAGGTAAGTATTTTCTACACACTAAATTTCATTTAAGTGAATGCAATTTTCCCTTAAAAGATTTAAAATAATAATCAACAGAGGGTAGCTTCAGCACAGCAGGGAAGTATTTTGGTAGAGATCTAAAAGGAAGAAAAAGGCAAGAATATTTTGGATCACAGGCAGCTTAAGCCCACCCTAATATGTGCAAAATTTCATTTTAAAGATAAGAATCTGTGCTAGAAGGACATTCAAGTGACTTTTTATCCTTCAACTATGGCTAAACAAATTCATATTTGATCAAAATATGCAAACTCTAATTTTTGGAAAATAGGGAAAACATTTAAATCTAGCTAAGAATGTATTTTCTAACAAAACAAATGATCACGTGTAATTACTGGCCACTGTACAGTTACTGAATCATTTTATTCAAATGATTTTTTTACTAAACAAAAGCTATGTGAAAGTACTTCTGAGAACACAAAGATAGCAAATGGCTTTTATTCTTAATGAATTTACACTCTAGGTAAGACCTGCAGACTGGTAAATATTAAAGTCACTGTGTAATAGCAGTCATCCATAGCTTAAAAAGGGCTTCCTTGATAGCTCAGTTGGTAAAGAATCTACCCACAACGCGGGAGACCCTGGTTTGATCCGTGGGACTGGAAAATCCGCTGGAGAAGGCACAGGCTACCCACCCCAGTATTCTTGGGTTTCCCCTGTGGCTCAGCTGGTAAAGAATCCGCCTGCAATGTGGGAGACCTTAGTTTGATCCCTGGATTGGGAAGATCCTCTGGAGGAGGGAAAGGCTACCCACTCCAGTATTCTGGCCTAGAGAATTCCATGGACTGTCCATGGGGTCGCAAAGAGTCGAACAAGACTGAGCGACTTTCACTTTTCATAGCTTGAAAAGAAATCATAATCCATAGAGAGTCCAGTAACTTGCAGTTGGGTTGAAGGAAAACTTCATGAAGAAACTGGGCAAGGTGAAAATGAGCTAGACCAAGAAAAAAGTCCAGACAAGGACAAACGCACTGGAATCCAGAACTCGATGAGTTATCCCCTGACAAATGTGGAGAGAGGCCCAAATCATGAGTCTCTAAGACCAGATCCAGTAGCTAGAGATGATTCTAGGATCATGAATTGAAACACTTGGTAGACAACTAAAAAGGTGACATGGAAAATAAAGAGAGATGGGTACAAAGATCTACCACGCTGACAGACACAAATTGACTGATGACAACTTTAATACATACAATACAGACAATGGCAGCAAAAAGGTCTGATAAATTGGAAGAAAACTAAGGACCACTGAATAGAGGAAGCAGGAAAAACACACTGAAGAAGAGGAAAGTTGGGACATACTAAAGAGGTAGTGACTTTTTGAGATCAGGGAACTCTAGATTTTATTCATGGAACAATGAATAAAGTCATCCAGGCAAAAGGTGAAATGAGAAGAAAAGAAGGTCACAGATGGAAATCTACAGAAAACACATTTCTGGTTAGGCGGGGAAAGAATTTGCTAACAAACCCGAGGAAGGAAGACCAAAGAGGCAGGCAGGCAGAGGATGCAGTGTCTTGGAATCAAAGGGAGGAAATCAAGAATGGGTGACCAATAGTGTTTGATGCCATCAAGGGAACAAGACTAAAGGTGGACTGCCAGGATGTGGTCACTGTTGACCTTAGTGATGGTGGTTTTTACTGCATATGTAAGATACATAGATAAGCCCTATGAAAGAGAATCTCATCTTCTCTGCCAAGAAGTTTCCACATTTAGGGAAATCGTTTTTTTTTCATAAAACTATTACCTGGTAACTTGAGCACATAAAAAGTCTCTAAAGATCTAACACCAAATCATCTCCAGAAACACTTATTGAGCATATATATGCCAATCAGTGGTTGCTAATACAATGACCAACTAGATGTGCTAAAAAATGCCTCCACCTTTTATTTTGCCTCTGTAATCACTGGCATGTGTGTTTATTTACATAATAAGTTAGTAAATGTATCTAGAATCCCACAGAAGGAATCATGAACTAATCACACAATCTGTGGGTCAGTACTTTATAAAGTGTGTTTGAAGGAGATTACCTCCAAATACTTGCTTTGGTGTATGAAGTTATTATTTTAAGAAGATTATCACAAAATGCTTGCTTGACTGTTTTTAATTACAGTGACTTTGCTTTTGAAACATACTATAAACAGAAACAGACTCGCAGACTTACAAAACAAACTTATGGTTACCAAAGGGGAGGGATAAATTAGGAGGTTGGAACTAACTATATGCTGTACCATATATAAAAATAGATAACCAACAGGGACCTACTGTAGAACACAGGGAACTATATTCAATATTCTGTAACAATCTATATGGGAAAAGTATCTGAAAGAGGATGAAGATATGTATACATACCACTGAACTGAACTGATACATACAACTGAATCATTTTGCTGTACACCTGGACCTGATGCAACACTCTAATTCAACTACCCTCCAATAGAAAATAAAAATCAAGTTGAAAAAGTAAATAAAAATAAAAATTGTGAAAAAACAAACATACTGTAAGTATTAAACCTGATTTAAGTTTTTTCCCTGAACATCAACTATCCTTACGCTAAGATGCGGACTTAGATGCTGTTACAGCGGCCTGAGACATTGAGCACTGATGGGCACTGGACCGAGCTATGGGTCCTGAGCCTGAGTTATTTAGAAATTACTGATTTCAGTATGTTTTTTGTTTATCACATTTGCAAGAAGTTGATGAAAAAACATGTTTCGTCGTGGCCTTTCTGAGCAACAGAATATGGCTTCTTTCTATAAATTTAAGTAACGAGTCCAAACTCCAGCTGCTTTTTCCCTGAGTTGCCTTCAATTCTAGAAATAATCATTTTCATCACCACCGATATTGCTCTCTGATTTGCCAACTTGATTCAGCTATGACAGCTGTGATGTAAGATTCATATGTAAGTTCACAGAGGTTTTGCAAATGGCACCTTGTATGCTACCTGCCTCATACTCAGGATTCTCACACGGGATAAAGAGGTAGTCTTCATTATTTCAACAATTTACATGTGACAGATTTAGAGAAGCTCATTGCAAAATCTATAAATTAATGACAATGTTCTAGCACTTTTCCTGATGGGGCACCATGCCATATTTACTTCAAATCTACTCAATATCTGATTTTGAGCAGAATTATCACCCTTGAAATATTAAAAATAGCTTCTTTTTATATTTAATTTTTATTTTATATGATTTACAATTTTTACTTTATTTTGATTTACAATGTTGTGTTAGCTTCAGGTGTAGAGCAAGGTAATTGATTCAGATATACATATTCATAGCTTATTATAGAATACTGAGTAGAGTTCCCTGTGCTATATAGTAGGTCCTTTGTGATTATCTATTTTACATACAGTAATGTGTATATATTAATTCCCATCTCCTAATTCATCCCTCCCACCCACCTTTCCCCTTTGGTAATCATAAGCATCTTAGTACAACATCAAACGTCCGAAGAAATGGTTATATTAACTGAATCAAATAAATTCATTCTTTACCATCTCAGTTTCTGAATAATCAATGAGGTATCATCATTTGAGAGTTAGGCAAAAACATGAAAAATAAATCCCAAATAATAAGCTTATTTTCTTAGGGTTAATTCTATAATTGTGAAATGACATCACTGCATTCAGATAAGCTTAATACCTGAAATGATCTTTAAATAAAGGTATAAGGAATCAATCAGAAAAAAAAAATCTTTCCCATTCACACCTTAGCTTTTAACAGGTAAAAAAAAAAAAATATGTCCCTTTTCAAAACACTAATGAATTTTTCTAGTTATGAGGATTTTCTTCATGGGAGCCTACAGTCTAACCTCACAAAAAAGAGCCACTCTGTCCTCACTCTGTTTGAAGGCAGGGTGACTAGAGGCTGCTCCTGTCTGTAGGCAGCACCACAAAGAGAGATTTGGTCAGAGCTGCAAAATGCTGATCAGGGAAATGACCGAGCTCCCTGATAAGCTCCGAAAAGAAGGCGCATGTGCACAGACCTCAAGAGGAATACACATGTACCCTCAAACATGCAAGAATCTTCTGCTCTGCAGGTATTCTTCATTAGGAATGCCCTCGGAAGAAAATGACAGAGGCTTTACGTAGGAGCCAGCATAGGGCACTCATCAGTCGACTTGATGACTGAGTCTGCAAAGAAATTCAGAGGCACCCTGTTGACCCCACCCCCACAGCCTTCAGGACCCAGGGATCGATGCTATACTGTTCCATCGGAAGTTGCCTATGCTCGCCTTGAAGTTCCCTACAGATCTCCCTCTTAAATTTCTCCCACTCAAGCACAGTTGGCAGGTTAAGCCGTATGAAATTGCTGTGCTCCTATGTTTTTTGACCTGCAAATCAGGCATTTCTTACAGTTCCATTTAACACATTTCTGCCACAGGCTTTAATGATGAAACTAGGGTCTATCACAGTACAGCATTTCCAAATCAATAAAATGATCATCTACTCTTATGTGGGCAACAGCATTCTATTAAGCATGGTAGTCTCAGGTCACTCAAGTATTGAAGTGAACTTTAATACTGCTTATTCCAATTGCTTATTGCAATTGCTTATTGCTTATTCCACACCCAGACCACTGAGTTTCCTTCCATTATCATATTATCCAGCAATCTTGGCTATTATTCTTAAAAAATTGTTGTGTCATATTTTGTTCATTTTTCTGATCAATTTCATCACTTTTACTTTTTTTCAGGTGCAATGCTAGTTTAAAAAAGTTAATAAATAAAACTGTGTGCTCGTTTCCTGACCTAACATGAACAGAACAATGGCAGAATCCTGTGTACTTTCTTTGGGGATTTATTATTCTTAGGGTTTGATGTTTGGGGCTGTTTCTTTGATTGCCTCCCTCCAAAAACACATGATGCCCAAGGTTTCAGAAAGGCTCCTTTTGGCTAGCAAAGATCATACGCACCCATGTGCTGACTCAGTGTTGCTCCATGAGGTATATAAAAATACAAAGTTACATAAAACTGCATAATTTATTTATTTCATGAGCAACCATTTTGTTCAGATATCTTTTAACCTACTTTAATCCTAAGGAAAAAAAATAAAGGAAAAGCTATCTACCAAATACTCTGCTTCTTCTTCCTTTCCTTTCCGTCTCTGTCTTCTGTCTCACTTCCTCCTGCCTAACCCCACTATCGTACATATTTTGGCTTTGAGAAAAAAGCTACCACCATCATCAGAAGTGTGAATATATTTATTTGGTCTTCATAGAGCAGACATTAGCACTTTCCTGGTGGCTCAGCGGTAAAGAATCCACCTGCCAATGCAGGAGACATGGGTTCAATCCCTGGGTTGGGAAGATCCCCTGGAGAAGGGAATGGCTACCCACTCCAGTATTCTTGCTGGAGAATCCCAAGGACAGAGGAGTCTCGTGGGTTACAGTCCATAGGGTCACAAAAGTGTTGGACATGACTTATCAACTAAACAACAACAGTGCAAACACTAAACGTGCTTAAATATTTACACTGAAAGGGTCATTTAGATATTTGCCAGTAGTGGACCCACCTTTTCTTCTAGCTACCTTGCTTATACTTCCTTCCTCATTACCTCCACATCTCTCTCCAAGCCTAAAGGTCATGTGCTGTGAGCAATAAGTAGGTTCTGAACAACTGATCTGTCCCTCTTTTCATTTACTCGACACCATTGCTAAGCACCTAGCACATGCCAGGCATTGTTCTAAGTCCTTGACCAGTTATCAAAATCCACTGAAATCCCTGCAATTTGAAGTCATATTTTTGGACAGAAATGAGGGTGGTATGGTCAGGGGAGTGGACAAATCTCTATTGGAAAGTAGAGGAATACTGATATATGTATTAACTTCTGAGTCCACGTGAAATTATTTTCCTCACTCTTACAAAATATATCAAGCTTTCTTGAAAGAGTGCTCCCTCAAACACAAGAAAAATAAAAATGAAAAGTCTAGATTTAGTTAACTCAGTGTAACTTCTACTTCTTAAAACTGAGATGAGAGACGTGAGATTAAAGAAAGTGCCCCCAAGAGTACTGAATCAGGATTTAAATACACACTTTCACTGTTTAGTCATGGTGTGTGTGTGTGTGTGCATGTGAAAATGCCTCTGGAATTTGTTTAAGTAAATATGCCAGTCTTTCTTGCTTTCAGTGAAATGTGGTTGTCCTTCAAATAAAAGGTACTCATATTTTTACAGTTGGCATTAATACTACATTTAATTATCTTCCAAGGTTGAGAAAGTCTGTACTTAACGAAAGACAACTGTTAACTTACACCAAAATAACTTTTATCATTTTCCTGACGTTCTCAAAAGCAATCACAGAAGCATTTCCCATAAGTTTAAAAAATCAAGTTAGGCTTTTGCCTTGGGAACGGATCTGAGAAAAGATGAAGAAGGTTTTTGAAATGAAGCAAATGGCATTGATATCAAAGCAAATGTGACATTGTTTAGTGGTCAGAAGTAGTTCCACCAGAGCTGGTGAAAAAAATTTCAGAATGCCTAAAAATAGTGATGAAAGGTGGTGATGTTGAGGAAGGGCGTTCCTCTGGTTTGAACAGCAACAAGGCGAGAAGCAGTGGACAAGTCACTTAGATCTATCTTACTTCAAAAATGTCTCCATGTCACTACTGCTGCAGGAGGAGAAATAGACGGAAGGCCACGATACCACCCTGATGACTGATCGCCAGAGGTCTGAGGGAATGATTGGCCTTTCTCTATTACAGGGAATTCCCTAAAATAAGATTTACTAAACCTCCTGTATTTTATCTCAGTGCCATAGAACTAGGATTGCTAGATGTCCTGACTTGATTTCAAGGACACTGCATATATCCTCTTTCAAAATTGTACCATAAATACCTGTCTGTAATGAAAATTTAAAAATCTGTATCATTATTCCCTCTCTGGAACTTGAAACACTCCACCAATTTCTTTAGTAAAGATTAATATAAAATATTTTCAAATAGAGGGAACATAATACAGATGTGTTTGAAAGCGGAAGTGTTAGTCACTCTATCACCTCTGACTCTTGGCAACCGCGTGGACTGTAGCCCACCAGGCTCCTCTGTCCATGGAATTCTCCAGGCAAGAATACTGGAGTGGTTAGCCATTCCCTTCTCCAGGGGATCTTCCCCACACAGGGATCGAACCTGGGTCTCCTCCATTGCAGGCAGATTCTTTACTGTCTGAGCCATTGGGGAAGCCCGTCACAATGTTGGGACAGATAAACCCTGTGGTGTCAAAGTCTGCCTCACCCAGGGAGCCTCCCCAACTTCCCCGGGGGCACTGTAGCCCTGCCTGCGCTGGCCGATGGCTGTGCTCAGCCCAGACCACTTTACAAGCAGCAAAAGACAGGCCAACGTGTTCAATAGGCAGGAGGAAGCTGGTGCACGGGAAAAACGGCAAGTTAATGCAGGTGAGAAAAGCTTTAAAAAAATAAAACAAAAGCATGTAGCATAAACTTTCCAAATATGTTAAGTGTTTGAAGGGAACTACAGTTAAGAACAGATGGACAAGATGGCCAGAGAGACAAGGGGCAAATAATTTATTGGAAGTCTAGAAGGGTGGATATATACAAGTTTAGTCAGGATAGTTACCTAGACATGGCCCATATTTCCACGGGAAATAATGGTAGGAATTGATCTGAGACAGAGGGAAACATAATTCTGAAATATGTGTTCAAGTTCACTGTTTATCTTCTGGGCAGAGAAGACTTTGTTTATTGAAATAATTATAGCCATACTAAATGGAAAGATTATGATAAAGTGATAATGTAAGAAGTTAAAGGCAGAAGAAAGGATGTGTTAGGACAGAAGAATTTTCCACCATGTTTGTAAAATAAGAATATAATTTTGTGAATTCTAAAATAAAGTTAAAAATTTGGTTCACTTTTATTTTCAAGATTTAAATTATAGAAGCACTCAGGAGTTTATGAGGGATTAAATTTGCTATAAAGTAGATTATGCTAACGTTATATTATAAACTATATGAAAAATATAAAATACATAAAGAAATAATGTATGTATATAAAATGTACTTATGTACGTAAAATGATAATGAAAACAATTACCATATGCCATTCATACAACTAATAAGAAGAAAATCTGGATTTTTCCAAAAGTCAACAGAATCCAAGCAACTCTGAACAAATTTCTAATTCAATTTATAATTCCTGCAATAGGGAAAAGTATTTCAACAGGCTTATTTAAATAAACCATTATATATTAATAATATAAAATTGATTGTAATAGACATGGGATCATTTGGTTTGTGCGATTTCATAGTCCTACTTGATTATTATTCATAATCTTCTTTTTTCCTTAAACAAGTATTAAAATCATTCTAAATAAACAGAGTGTAGTGAACTCAATGGAAAGTTTTCACCTCACTCAGAACCTTACAATCCTTACAGTAAACACCTGAGGAGAGCCTTCATGCGTTTCGCCTGGGGACGCGGGGGGGGGGGGGGGGGGAAGGAAGGGCATACGCCCCGTCGGGGGAGACTGCTGGAGTGAGGTGCTATTTTGTTGATGATTTCCTGTGAACTACTGGAATTCTGCAAACAAATTAGTAATTGTGGCCTCTGATTAACTTGGATATATTTAAGTGTGTGCTTTTGGGGTGTTTTTAAAATGCACACGACTGTGATGCAATGGGTCTTGTGCTGTGCATTTTATAGATCCTGAAGTTGACCCAGAATCTAGTAATGAGAGACCAAAGATAGGGGAGTTTACACTTATTACTCACAGTTGCAAAAATGTTAAAGATCTAGTTTTAAAGAGCTAACCAAATAATGGCATTACAGTAACACAGGGACAAGGACTTCCTCTTCCTAACAATAGGTACAGTCCTAGCAAACCTCACCCAAAACCAGAGGATTACCACGTGGTAACACTCACATATGGTATTTGTTCAGCATGTGTGACTGGATAAAGTGGATAAGGATGGACACTCCCCTCTTCCCCACAATTAGCAATATAGGCTAATGCCATTCATTCACAAGGGTACCACAATTTCCTATTATTTGTTCAAGAGAAACAGTGGTAATATTCTAGAGAGGTACTGTATTTCTTTTCTGTCATGAAATGATTTACTGCTGAGTTATGACATTAATATCATAAACCAATGATAAATTTCTCTTTTATAAACAGTTTTAAGGATACTGACAGCCATTTTTAACTCTAGTTAAAATACCTAATTACATGTGTTTGTACATTGTTTCAAGTAAGATAAAGACTGATCATAATTTACTGTGTGTTGACTGACTTGATAATACCATCTAATAAATTTATTTCACTTGATCTTTAGAAGTAAATATCCAATTTCTAAAAGGAATGAAAACATTCATAAATAATAGTTTTTGGATTGTTCTTCAATAATCAAATATTTTAGGGGAATTAGATACATACTAGCAACTTAAAGATCAGCATTCACCTCACTTTTTGATAAGTGTTAGCATAAAATCCTACAAAATGGAATATTTTCATATTAAAAGTTAAAATTTCAGTTCTGAAAGAATTCTAGTCTCCTATGTTGCAATATTAAGCAAAATAATGAATACCCAAAGAAGACATTTAAAGACTATTGAAACAATATCAATTATCGCTATACAGAAAATAATATGTCCTGGAATCATCATGGCTATGGGTCATCCTCATAGGCATACGAGGTATATCACATGATTTTAAATATTACAATAAAGTATCTAAACATCCTCAAACTAATCTACATCAAAATCATATCTGTTCTTTTATTTATGCCATAAAGTTCAAGCAAGTAACAGGAAATAAAAGTTTTACAAATGGTGCCAAATTTAAAATCACCCCCACCTCTGGAAGCCTGCCGCCATTCCCTACCCCACCTCAGCACTCAGGCTGGAAATCCTGGGAGCTTTGTGACAGCGGCTACCCTAGGGACGCAAAGCCTATTGGAAAAGTCAAGACTTGAGAAGGTAGGAAACACCTCTATACCTACAGAACCTCATAACAGAAAAGTCCACAACTTCAGTCATCCTCTAAATCAACTTCCTGGGAGCCCAGGTGTATTTTCTAAAAGGAAATGAAAAAAGATTCCTAGCATCTCAGAATGGAACTCTATGCTATGGATTAACATTATTTAGTTAAGGAACTATCTTTAAGGACTTGCTCCAAAAGACCTATGGAATCAAGTTTTGAGATATAACTTATCTTGTAAGTTGAAAACTGCTTGCATTCAGATTGTCTAAATAATGTGTAAAACTTTCAGAAGATTCTGGTCTGATTACAGATGATAACTTTGGGAAGACTGAAAACGCACCCATGAACATAAATAAAACATGTTTTGTTTTGTTTTTTTAAGTTTTGGGTAATACCTGGCTTTTCTCCCCTACCACACCCCAAACACTTCACTTCTCAAGAAAGCTCAGTATTTCTTATGACCTTGTCAGGAAATACCTCCTTAAGAAACTTTACCTATTGAGAACTACACTGAATACATGTATGCACATATATAACACACATAGATCACCAAATTTCATGCTACTATGTAAACAAATATGCATTCTCTAAAATGAAACTTACTATATATTTTTAAAACATTTTGGCTTTATCTTGAATTTTAAACCCAAGTACTGTCAGATATGCAGATGACACCATCCTTATGGCAGAAAGTGAAGAACTAAAGAGCCTCTTGATGAAAGTGAAAGAGGAGAGTGAAAAAGTCAGCTTAAAGCTCAACATCTGGAAAACTAAGATCATGGCATCTGGTCCCATCACTTCATGGCAAATAGAAGTGGAAACAGTGGCTGACTTTATTTTGGGGGGCTCCAAAATCACTGCAGATGGTGACTGCAGCCAGGAAATTAAAAGACGCTTACTCCTTGGAAGGAAAGTTATGACCAACCTAGACAGCATATTAAAAAGCAGAGACATTACTTTGCCAACAAAGGTCCGTCTAGTCAAGGCTATGGTTTTTCCAGTAGTCATGTATGGATGTGAGAGTTGGATGGTGGAGAAAGCTGAGCACTGAAGAATTGATGCTTTTGAACTGTGGTGTTGGAGAAGACTCTTGAGAGTCCCTTGGACTGCCAGGAGATCCAACCAGTCCATCCTAAAGGAGATCAGTCCTGGGTGTTCATTGGAAGGACTGATGCTAAAGCTGAAACCCCAATACTTTGGCCACCTGATGTGAAGAGCTGACTTATTTGAAAAGACCCTGATGCTGGGAAAGATTGAAGGCAGGAGGAGCAGGGGACGACAGAGGATGAGATGGCTGGATGACATCACCTACTCAATGGACATGAGTTTGGGTAGACTATGGGAGTTGGTGATGGACAGGGAGGCCTGGCGTGCTGTGGTTCATGGGGTCGCAAAGAGTTGGACACAACTGAGTGACTGAACTGACCTGAACTGTCAAAGGGAAAAAAAAAATCAAGACTGGTTTCTTGGCTTGTAAAATAACTAAATTTTACCCTATCATGTTAGTGGAAATGTTTCAGAAATTGTGATGCTAAAACTAAAATTGATTACATTAGACCAAAACTTGGTGGAAAACAGAACACTAAATGAGCACAATCTTTAATTCCTTTTCTTCGTATTACTGGAAGTACTATAATGATCAAGAATATGCATTTTATGCCAGACTTATGGAAAGAGGAGGAAACAATACAGTCTAAAGACTCATGCTGCTGCTGCTGCTGCTAAGTCGCTTCAGTCGTGTCCGACTCTGTGCGACCTCACAGACAGCAGCCCACCAGGCTCCTCTGTCCCTGGGATTCTCCAGGCAAGAACACTGGAGTGGGTTGCCATTTCCTTCTCCAAAAGACTCAGGGCTAACAATTAAAATATAAAATACGTGTAATGCCTGGCTCTATGTCTTCTAGCTCAGACTATCAACCATAAAAGGTCCAGTGTATTTACCAAAAGGTAATGTACATGTTGACAACCATATACACAAACATAAAATGTGTCTATTTTCTTTGATGTAGGATGAACTAAGACTTTAATTTGAATCAAATCAAGTACTGCCTCCATTACCTACCATATTCTGTAAAGTAGCAGTTTTAGCTGGCCTCAAACTGACAAAAATATCTTATTTTAACCTTAAAATAATTGGTTTACATCAGAAAAAATGAAAACTTAGTTACAGGAGATAAGTGTATTCTTTAACAGAATTTCACTGAGTTCCTATGGGAGAATAAATCTGGTTTTCAATAACTGTTCAAAGAAATTTTAAACCATAATGTGTTCTCACAGTTTTTCTGAAGTGTACCTTTTGCTAACCAGTGTAAGAGTTAATATGATCCTACTTCCCCAGAGAAATAAAAATGCCGTGTTCTGCAATTTTTCAGTTTATAAATACAGTTATCTGCTCAGCTAGAAGGGTTAACATAGGAAGAAAGTTATGAACGATACCAAAACAATGTCGGTTATAGCAAAGAAAAATTCAGTGTACTTAGAGATGCCAAGAATGGGATAGACAGTGCTTTCAGGCCTAGTATATCCAGAAACAACTAAGTCTGTTTCAGGGTAAATGTATGATATTTTCTCTGATAAACCCATTTTAAGGTAAGAGAAACAGATTCATATGCATTAATTCCCCTTGCATGATAATTTTGTCAAGGAGGAAATGGCAACCTACTCCAGCATTCTTGCCTGGAGAACTCCACGGACAGAGGTGCCTGGCGGGCTATAGTCCATGAGCTCGCAAAGAGTCAGACATGACTGAGTGACTAATGCAGACAGATGCTAATTTTTGATATTAAAATGAGTTTGAGACAACGAGTAGAGGCGAATTGGGGAGCCACTTCCTTGGGAACTCCACTCAGCCTGCACCCCCCTTCATTTCCACTGACACTTCATCCTTTCCTGCTCCCCAGCTCTCTGAGCTCAAGCTGTCACGGCTTTGACATTATCTGTGTTTTCCTTTTATCCCTTTGTTTAATCACGATCCTCAAAGGAGAGGAGACAGACGATGACACTACCTAGTTAACCCCGTGGGGAAAAAGTGGGGAAAAGATGAGAAAAATTTCATTTTCCTTTATAAAACTAGTGCCCCTCATTACATGAAAATGCAGGGATAACTGCTGAACTCCAGTTAACTGTGTATAAATGAAACAAAAATTTCAATTCAGTCAAACATTACTGAGCACATTCTGTAATTCTATATATTGTAATTACTCTGTCTTCTTTCCTATTTAAAAAAAAATAAACCTTTTATTTACATTTGGGTACTTTCTGTCATTACCAAATATTTTTATTTACATTTTCTTCTTCATGATTAAGAAAATTCAACTGCAAAACATTCAAATATTTGTGTATCTTCAACCTTCAAAAAGCAGAGTTTCCTCAGTTATTTCCTACACTTTATGCTTTCTCAATGTACTAAGTTCCAATCTTTTCCTTAGATCCACTGCTTCTTTCTGCTTTATGCCTGATGAAGAGATCTGGTTCAATATTAACATTCTCTGAATTTTCACCTTTTTTACTCGCTACACCTCTCAATTCAGTCTAACATATTCAACAAGCATCTATGCTATGCACGGCATGGTGGTAAATGTTTTGGGAGATGGAAAAATGATTGTCTTTTCAAGTAACTAACAGAAGTACAAATATGTGTAAAGGTAATTATATACAATATTTATTAATGCTATATCACTTACAGAAATTGTATCACAGAGACAAACTAGGAAGAGATTAATTCATTTAGAAGCAGCAATACCTGAGGTGGGCCTTAAAGCATACATTTTCATTAACTAATCTGAATATCTCTCTTAGATTATTTGTTTACTACATGGTAGATTCAGACAACAATGAAAAACAGAAGCATTTTATGCAACAGCAATATTAGAAGAAAATGTGTTATTTTCAAAATACTGCAGCAAGTCTGACATATACCACAGCATAAGAGTATGTGCAGTAGAGATACAAGTCTAAAAGTCAAATAGGTTATTCCTTCAAAAAACATCCACTGAACAGGTTGGCAGGATACAGAGAGGATGGTGACAAAGGCCCTGTTAGGGAAGGAGCATGGAAGCAAAGAGAAAGTCCCAGATTAAACTCTGGGTATGTGTATGCGTGCAGATAGCTGTAGAAAACCAAAGGGACACAAATATCAAGGAACCTGTCTAACACTCATTTGGCAAGAGTAAAGAATTCCAGGAGTGGAGATGAAGGAAGGAAAACAGAAGTCAAGGAAAGATTGGGGTAGGTGAAGGACAGAGCAGCAAAGAAGAAATACAAGGTAGACATAGTGAAAGACGGCCGTTAGAGGCAGAGTGGATTTACAAGACCAAGAAGAGAAACAGAGGCAAGTCTGGAAGGATGAGAGTTAAGGACTCTGCAGGGAAGAGAGAGACAATCATAGAAGGAAAAGGGAACACAGAGCTGAGAAAGAGAGAAACCACACTAGCGATCTTTAAGGAAAAAATCAGATATTTTATGTGCTACAAGTGGAAACATATCACACGTGAAAGAAGTAAACAGAGTATATGGGTCACTTTGAAGATAAGGAGCATATGAAGGAAGACAGCTATAAGTGAACAAAAATGAAAATAACACTGCTTCAGAATATGATCAGGTAAGCCAATTTTAGTCATCATGTACAACTGGAAGGATCAGAAAAATACAAACACCATAGGTCAGTCTCAATTTTATAGAAATAACATTACAAAATGGGTAAGGCTTTTCAAAAGAATACTAAATTTTAAATAGATGATACCAGTTTTATAAACAGCATTTCCTTTATATCAAGAGATATTTTTATAAAGAATCCATTAATAAGGGGAACACATGTATGACAGTGACCCCAAGAGCCCAGCATGTTCTCCCTCATTGTGACTGATGCTGACAAGCGTTTTAGGATTCCTGAATGACTATCAAGAAATTTTAAGAGTATTAAAAACCTTAAATGCAGATGACTGTCATTTTTCAGTTGAACTGCATGCCTAGCCAGGTTCAGTTCCTTATCGACCTTGTTCTGTAACGCAATTGGCAAAAGGTACTGTTAATTTCTCTCCATTTTCACAGTATAGAAGAAAAGTGCTAAAATTATGTCATCTATAGCAATAAAAAACCAGCCACCTACTATTCAATTCTTGGTTAATTCATAACTGTGGCTAGGACAAGAAATAACTTAGCTCATTAATTCATATTTGATTACGTCAGTTTCTGGTAAATCATTATTCAGGGAGTCACGGCAAAAACTCAAAAGCACATGAACCTCTTCAGGTCACATACAAGACTACTAACAGTGAGGACGGTTATCAGCCCATCTCTACCCATGTGAGTAATTATGACTTCCAAGGTGTTCCTATATCGATCCAATTCATTTTAAGGAATATTCTATTGATATTCTACTACATGAGAAACAATGTTGTGGAAAATGATTGGACAATGCAATAGCACAGGGATGGAGCACTAAAGGGGCCCCTAGGAGGGCTCAGTGTGCACATACCTCCCTCTGTTGGTTGGTTGGTTTAGTCGCTAAGCTGTGTCTGACTCTTGCGACCCCATGGACTGGAGCCTGCCAGGCTCCTCTGTCCATGGGGACGCTCTAGGCCAGAGTACTGGAGTGGGTTGCCATTTCCTTCTCCAGGGAATCTTCCTGACCTAGGAATTGAACCCGGGTCTCCTACATTGCAGGCAGATTCTTTACTGACTGAGCTATGAGAAAAGCCCAAAGATGACTCTTTGTGACCTCATGGACTATACAGTCCATGGAATTCTCCAGGCCAGAATACTGGAGTGGGTAGCCTTTCCCTTCTTCAGGGGATCTTCCCAACCTAGGTCTCCTGCATTGCAGGTGGATTGTTTACCAGCTGAGCCACAAGGGAAGCCCAAGAATACTGTAGTGGATAGTCTATCCCTTCTCCAGTGGATCGTCTCGACCCAGAAATCAGACCAGCATTGCAGAAAGATTCTTTACCAACTAAGCTATCAAGAACCCATATTTCCCTCTACTGATCCTTATTTCTCTGGGTTCTTCTTTGCATACACGTGTCTCCCAGAAGCCTCATGACTTCATCAGAGTACAAGCTAACTTTGTCATCTTTGGCACCCCAGCAAAAGGTCTGACGTATCTTGATCCTCAGTACGTGTTTCTTTGACATTAATGCATGAATGAGTGCAGCAAAGAATCATGAACAGTCTTCAGATCTTCATGGCAGAACCAAGTCTGGGTCCTGCCTAAACGATCATTACTTTTATCTAGAGGAATACTAAATTTGCTTCTTTTTGTAACAACATCAGGTAGGTGAATACGTACATTTAGGTTATTTCCATTAGAATTCGTGCTAGTTCATCTTGCTGTCCAGATACGTACTGTGACAGCTTTCCAACCAGCTAGGAAGGTGAATGTAGCCATGACTTTCTGTCTCGTGAGCCAAGTTTCATTTGATAATGACACACAGAAGCTCCAGTGAGTGCGTGCTGCCATCAGATGGCACACTAGCCCACCACACTGTGATCCCAGCCCAACTGCCTAAACCTTCTGACCTTCAAGGGGAGGAGGAAGGAAATTGACACGCGCTGAACTGAAAAGCACTGAGGGGCTGGAGTCAAAGCGCATTCTTTTCTTTTCATCCTGCAAACAAGTCTTTCTGCTATAGACAGTGGTTCTCATTTTATAGATGAAAATCTCAGGCTCAGAAAAAGTGAAATATGACTACTCTGTGTTTACAGAGTGAGTACCTGGAGGAGACAGACTTGAACGCAGGTGGGTAAGACTAAGAAGCCACCTCTCTCTTGACATCTCTCTCAACTCTACAACACAGAGCTCATTTCCAAAGTCCAGATGGCTTGAGCTCAGCTACAGCAGCTCTAAGAGTCCTGCCCTGGGGCTGTCATGTGTTTATTTCAGAGTCCTCAAAGTGAATTGAGAACGTCAGAAGGGAACAGGGTCCAGGATGTTTCCTGCTCCAAGAAGGTAGCGCTTTTCCCTTTGTTGCATGGGATGAATGCATTAAAAATAAAAAATGCTCAGGGCTTCCTGATCCATAACTTACATCACAGAAGACAAAGGAGAAAAATAAAATCTAAAGAATGAGGCTGAAGTTGGGCAGATACTAGGGGTGCCAATGAGAGAAGCAACACATCCGGTTTTACAGAGAAGTCAAGAGAGGAAGCACACTTCATTTTCTGGAATAAAAAATGCCCTCCATGGCTACATCCTACAGCTGCTTTCTATCCCTTACGTGTGAGGATGGGACGAGGTACCAGAGTCGCATCTACACTTCGGTCACAGTCAAACTGAGTGACACTTAAGAAGTATGATGCTTTCTCATGTAATTTCTACGAATCTACTGCACACATGTGGTATGCTATAAAATACATTTATCTTCCATAGAACTTATTCCAGAGGAACATATTAACATGTTAACTCTACTCAAAGAGTGATTTTACAGTATGTGTTTAAAAAGAAGATTAAAAATAAATGAAGTTTTATACATCATTTGTTTCATAATTAATATGACTAGCAGAGTTTGGAAGCAATGGGTTAAATAGGGATAATTGGGAAATTTAAAAAAAAGTCATTTGAGTTGATTCCCAATGCTGTGTTAATTTTGGCTGTACAGCAAAGTGATTCAGTTATACATACAAATACATTGTCATATTCTTTTCCTTTATGATTTATCACAGGATATTGAATACAGTTCCCTGTGCTACATAGGACCTTGTTGTTTATCCATTCTCTATATAACAGTTCGGATGGGAAATTTTTTCTTTATCTAAAGTGAAACTGCAGGACAAGTCTGGGTAAGTAGCACAAATAATTCTTTTATTTAAACTTTTGCCATCAGTTCAAACTCTATGAAAGATCACAATGAAGAGGAATGCAATTTTCTTGAGAGATGTTGAACTGTTAGGATATCACAACATTAGGCAGACGGTTGATAATAGTTACAGAGTAAACTAGGCATCACTGTTAAAAACCCAGTTACTGTGAATGGCTTTTAAGTCTGTCTGTCTTCTTAAGCACTTCCACTCAACTGCTGGTGAACGTATAGGTCAGTAAAAATCAGGTTGTACCAAAGCTGAGGAAAATAACCTAATTATAGGAATCAACTGTTCAGATTATATAGCAACAGAATTTCTCTGTTATTCATTTCTACAAATAAAGTCATGGATCTTCCCAATGATCATATATGGTCACTGGAAAAAGAAAGTTCAGTCAAATCAATTACTTCATGAAATAAAACAGCCTGAAACGTCATTCTTGGGCTCATTCAAGAAATCCTGATGAAGAAGAAACGTACCTCTTTCCTAAATAAATCTGAGAGACAACCACAGGTTATTCAACTGAGATAAATAAATCATGTAACAGGCAAATACATAGAAGTTTTCTCAATAGAGAATAAGCCTTTTCTAGGGATAAGATGGAACGAGGGCTAATCTATGTCCAATCATAAAAGCATTTTAATAAATTCAACCTCTTATTTCACAGATACAACACAAATCCACCAATTGAGCTTGGGTGCAAGAAAAATCGTGCAACAATTTCTGCTCATCATTACTTTACAACCATGTACAAAGGGAGTCATGATTCTTGTCTGAATGGCAAAGTCGTTAGAGAATCAAGTGCTCTAAACTCTCCTGCCCTCAACCGCATTCTTATTCTGCATCTGTGCTTCCTGCTCACTTGTGGCAGAATACTAATTTCAACCAATTTCAATGAGAGCCCCACATAATGTAGCACTCTCATTTTATTTAAACAAAAACTAGAGATAAGGAGCAAGGCAGGGATGGCCCAGGATACTGCTCAAGCCAGCTTTCCATTATTTAACACAATTATTAGCTATGCATGGTAACCATGTTTTTTTATTTCTCTAATGTTTCTGAATTCCGATCAGAGCTGTTACTACTGTTTCTAACTTTGTACCCTCTTTTGCAAGCTTTCACAAGCCCCTTATTAAAGCACTGGGAAGGCTTCCTATCTGATACTCTGCCAGGCACTGTCCTTTTGGACACAATGCATTCAGGTTATTAGCTTGATGGGCATCATTCAGCAAGCTGTCTTACAATTTCACTGATCATCATCTAGTAAGACTGAATTGCTGCCTTGCCCATGGCTTTTAGATTTATATAATTAACCAAAATTAGCTTGATGTTTAAAACACAATGCCAGCCTACTCATTTATTTTTGGAAGAACACTTTAGTGAACACAATGAGTGGGCTGCTTTGGAACTGCCAACTTAAACTCTCAAATTTCTCCTATAAAATTACTATACTTAAAAAATTGAAATTCTATTAAGGCAAATACCATTAAAAGGAAACTATGTGATAAAGTAATCAGGTACCATATTATTTGCATTTCAGTTCACTATTGTGTTCAACTAAGTTCCAGTATACATAAGTTCCAGTATAAAATATTTCACACAGTTCCTTGGATGTGTGGTGCAAATATTATTTTTACATAGTAACTCCCAGAAAAGTGTATAATGGCTTTGGTTACACAGCCCTAAAAACATAGCATGCACAAAATGACATGTATACACTCTGTCATTCAGAAGTTATTAATGTCAGACAAAAAATTTAAGTGCCAACCACATATTAAACATCGTAATACAAAGTCAATAATACCTTGGAGAAGAGCATGAGTTTTTTTTTTTCTAAACTACTTTTGTGCTTCCTGATATCAAACTTACCTTCATAACTGATCCATAAAACATATTTAATTACCTATATTTTCCATAAAGGAATTGAAGAGCAAAAAATCAAAATTATTCTCATAAAATGAAACTCTTTGTAAATAGCATGAAGAAATGCTGAAATTAAAATCTGATTCTCTTGTTTCTAGTTCCACTAAAGCCAGTAATAGATACGTTAGAATCTGCTGGACCTTACTTTGGATAACTTGAGACAAATTGCTCTCTATATGAAAGTTGGTGACAATAATACCTACCCGATAAAGATCCAGTAATATATGAAAATCTTACGAATTATGTGACCAGCGTGAAGCGTGTGTGTGTGTGTGTGTGTGTGTGTGTGTGTGTGTGTGCTTAGTCGCTCAGCTGTGTCTGACCTTCTACGACCCCATGGACTGTAGCCCACCAGGCTCCTCTGTTAATGAGATTTCTCAGGCAAGAATACTAGAATGGGTTGCCGTTTCCCCCTCCAGGGGATCTTCCCAACCCAGAAACTGAACCCGTGTCTCCTGTGTCTCTTGCATTGTAGGCAGATTCTTTACCCACTGAGCCATTGGAGAAGCCCCATAACTGATATAAAATATATGCTCTGTAAATGGCAGTTCACACATAATTCATTTACAGCTAAATTTATTCAGCCAGTATTAACTGAGCATGCTGAAGAGCCAGGCATTGTTCTAGGCAGTGCCCACGTGGAGCCATCATTCTAGCAGGACTAATCGGGAAGATGCTAGCTTGTATTAACAGCATAAATGCCAACAAGTGGCCCCTCGGTCAATTTGGCCTCACCCCTCCATTCACCACAGGGTTGCTGGGTACCAGCCAACTGCTCGAGAGCAGACAGGAGGCTGGAAGATTTGAATCTGGCCCGACTGCTTTACTTTTTTGCTCCTGTTCTCTCTCTTGCTACTTTCTTCTCTTCCTACTCTTTCAGTCTCAATCACCTATGATTTAAAACTACAGTGCTTCAAATTGTGCCAAACACAGGAGTTCAGCCAGGAAGGTGGCTGGGCGTAGGGATGGGGAAACTAAGTGGGAAGGTCTCTCCGCTCTGCCTAAATGAGTGCAGATTTTATCTGCTTTATGCTTTCTACTTAATATACCAGGCTGCCGGTGCAAGATTCTGGTATTAATAAATAACTCTAGCACTAAAGGAATACATGCTTAGGAAAAAGGAAATAGCACTGACTTAAAATATGTCCCATTCTTTATCCAGTGTATGTACAGAAAAAAGAAACGAGTATGGGACAAAGGTTCTAACACGCTAAAAGAAATGTATGAGACATAAAAACCAAATGGAATAATGGTTCTTGACTGACTCATGGTTTTGAAGAAGTCAGCTGTACATAATAACTTAGTTTTGTCATACATTACTACAATACTATGCTATGTTCAAAACATGCTTTTTAAGAGGGGACTACTTAAATACTTGGAAATGAAATGCCATAATGTAATTTTATTTCTAATACTTACAGCCAAAAGAGAGTGAGATAAACATGACAATCAACAACTGTTAAATCCTGGTGACGAGTATGCACTGTACACTTCTTTCTGTACATTTAATACATTTCATTAAAAAGTTTCAAAATATACAGTATGTGCAATGCCTATTGGCATTTATTGACCTTAACATGCCTTAAACCTCCTTCAGAGACACAAATTAAAAGTTAACACTATACACGGGTTATTAGTTTTGTATGTAAAAGTTATATAATCCAATTAAAGCATATTTTAAAAATATCAAAATGAGTTACCACTATAAAGAATAGACGGTTTAAAATTATAACCATGTGATGGTTCTCTACCATGCTCTTATATTTTTTATGATTATATGGATAAACTTATTGGCAAATGTATATTTATGCGGCTGTAAAACCCTCAGACAACCAAGTATGGTAGGCTGCCCCAATGAAGCCCATCTCCTGGTGGTCAAACGCTGTATAATAGTATAATCGTCTCCACTTGAGTGTTGGGATGGAGCGAGACACAACTTCTAACCACGAGAATACAGCAAAAGCAATGAGACGTCACTTGGGAGACTGGATTATAAAGGACTGGGGCCTGTGGACTCCCCTTCCTTGCCCGGCCTTTCCCCTCTGCTCGCTCTGATACAGTGGGCTGCCACGTTGTCAGTGAGCTGTCCTTGGAGGATTCCCACATGGCCTCGGAACAACAGCTTATGAGGAACTGGGGCACCCAGTTTAAAAACCTGCCAACCACTAAATGTGTTCAGACATGGATCCTACCCCAGCCAAGCTTTGAGAAGGCTGTAGCCTGTAAGACTCTGGGTTAATTTGTTTTAGGCCACAGTCATAAAAGTACCACAGACTGGGTGGCTTAAACAACACTGCGTTTGCTCACAGTTACAAAGGCTAGGAGTATGCAATCAAGTATGCAGATTCAACTAGGCCTGGTTGAATCTGAGGCCTCTTCTTGGCTTCCATACGGCAGCCTTCTCTCTGTATCTTCACATGGTCTTTTCTCTTTGCATACACATTTGTGTCCAAATTTTCTCCCCTTCATCAGCCAGACTGGATTAGAACTCACCCTGATTGCTCCATTTTAAACTTAATTACTCTTTAAAAACCTCATCTCCAAATACAGTCACATTCTGAGGTACCAACAGTTTGGGCTTCCACATATAAATTTTGGGAGGGACACAATTCAGCCTATAACAGACCCTAAAGCAAAGGACCTCACTAAGTTACTCTTAGATTCTTGAGCTACAGAAAACATGAGATAAATGTTTCAAGCCACAAAAGTTTGGAGTGATTTAATATGTGGTGACATAACCAATATACTAGGTAAAATAGTTATTACCATTCACCATCTGGGCCCAGTTAAAAACAACTTCATTAAAACTTTTCATATGAACTTAAAGCTAACAAACTCCTATTTTTTATTTCACATTTTCCTGGCTTTAAAGGTAAATGTATTTGAAATGACCAAGTCCTTTGAATGCAAAAAACTGCTTAACTACTGTCATGCACAAATTTGGAGCATTTCCATCTGGTAAACACCAATTTCAGATTCAAATTCCTCTCTAAGAGGTTCAAGTTTATCATCACTTCTGGTACTTCTTGCACTTACACCATCAAATGCAATATTTTGAAAAGTTTGAATTTCATCAGTTTCAAGAGATGAAGAGTCATTTTCCATCCTCTGTTTTTGCAAAATATTTTCACTGTTTTTGCAAAATATTTTCATTTTTAGATTTATAATAACCCATTAGAATGTACTGACCAGCAGAATGAGCAATAAAATGATTTTTATCATCCCTGTATTATTAATTGCCTTTCATTCTATTTTGTGTAAAAAACTTCCTTCAATGCTTATCCACTTACAAACCATGTCAAGTAAATTAGTGTTTTTATTGCAAGATGGTACAAATTCACACATCAGGTTTTTACACTGACATCCACTCTTTATTCTGTTTGTTAATGAAATGAATGGTCAACATTACTTAAAGGCCAAGAAAACACACTCTTTTCAATTTAATTTCCCTCCTGCTAATTGTAAGCCTATAACTAGATTATGACTTAGAATTTTTTTTTTAACTAATGATTTCAAGACAGTCTTTATTCATTTAAACCTTTATGCCAGGAATTTCCAGTCTGCTACAAGGAAGGACTTATGGATCATATCTTTAATTTAGTCTTTGACAGAGTATTTTCCAAAAATGCCTCTGTGCTTAAGTTCTAGGCAATAAAATCTATCATAGAGGACTGCTTTGTATACTAGTTTTTATATGCATTATTTTTATTGATCTTACTTTGAGAGTCTGAAAAGCATTTATTGCTTTTCCTGTGACTACCAATATTTCAGTAGGCTACTAGTCAATGAAATTCAATTTGTGTCTACAAGCATCATCCTCTATTTAGTTCTCACCTGTATTTGTAAGAGGCCTTCCCTGGTGGCTCAGACAGTAAAGCGTCTGCCTACAATGAGGGAGACCTGGGTTCGATCCCTGGGTCGGGAAGATCCCCTGGAGAAGGAAATGGCAACCCACTCCAGTACTCTTGCCTGGAAAATCCCATGGACGGAGGAGCCTGGTGGGCTGCAGTCCATGGGGTCGCAAAGAGTTGGACACAACTGAGTGACTTCACTTTTTGTATTTGTAAGGGATTTGATTTAGATGATATCTGAATTGTCTACTGGTTTTCCCTACTTTCTTCAATTTCAGTCTGAATTTTGCAATAAGGACTTCATGATCTGAGTCACAGTCAGCTCCCACTTTTGTTTTTTCTGACTGTATAGAGCTTCTCCATCTTCAGCTGCAAAGAATATAACCAATCTGATTTCGGTATTGACCATCTAGTGATGTCCACGTAGAGCTGTCTCTTGTGTTCTTGGAAGAGGGTGTTTGCTATGACCAGTGCATTCTCTTGGCAAAACTGTTAGCCTTTGCCCTGCTTCATTTTGTACTCAAAGGCCAAACTTGCCTGTTTTCCAGGTATCTCTTGACTTCCTATTTTTGCATTCCAGCACCCTATAATGAAAAGGACATCTTTTTGGGGGGTTAGTTCTAGAAGGTCTTGTAGGTCATAATGGAACCGTTCAACTTCAGTTTCCTCAGCATTAGTGGTTGGGGTGTAGACTTGGTTTACTGTGATACTGAATGGTTTGCCTTGGAAACAGACAGATCATTCTGTCATTTTTGAGACTGCACCCAAGTACTGAATTTCGGACTCTTTCGTTGACTATGATGGCTACTCCATTTCTTCTAAGGGATTTTTGCCCACAGTGGTAGATATGATGGTCATCTGACTGAAATTCACCTATTCCAGTCCATTTTAGTTCATTGATTCCTAAATTGTCGATATTCACTCTTGCCATCTCCTGTTTGACCACTTCCAATTTACCTTGATTCATGAATCTAACATTCCAGGTTCCTATGCAAAACTTTTCTTCACCGCATTAGACTATACTTCCATCATCAGTCACATCCACAAAACTGGGCATTTTCGCTTTGCCTCCATCTTGTCATTGTTTCTGGAGTTATTTCTCCACTGATCTCCAGCAGCATATTGGGCACCTACTGACGTGGGGAGTTCATCTTTCAGTGTCCTATCTTTTTGCCTTTTCATACTGTTCATGGGGTTCTCAAGGCAAGAATACTGAAGTGGTTTGCCATGCCCTTCTCCAGTGGACTATGTTTTGTCAGAACTCTCCACCATGACACCATCTTGGGTGGCCCTACGAGGCATGGCTCATAGTTTCATTGAGTTAGACAAGGCTGTGGTCCATGTGCTCAGTTTGGTTAGTTTTCTGTGACTGTGGTTTTCATTCTGTCTGCCCTCTGATGGAGAAGGATAAGAGGCCTGTGGAAGCTTCCTGATGGGAGAAACTCACTGTGGGGAAAACTGGGTCTTGGTTCTGATAGGCAGAGTCATGTTCAGTATATCTTTAATCCAATTTTCTGTTGATGCTCAGGGCTGTATTCCCTCCCTGCTGTTTGGCCTGAGGCCAAACTATGGTAGGGGTACTGACTGTACTGGCGACTTCCTTCAAAAGGACTTATGCTTACACTGTTGTATTTAGTGCCCCTGACCCTGATGTCCTTCAACAGTACATGAACTGTGAACTTTCAGATGTTCAAGTTGAACTTAGAAAAGGCAGAGGAACCAGGGATCAAATTTTCGACATCTGCTGGATCATAGAAAAAGCAAGAGAATTCCACAAAAACATCTACTTCTGTTTTATTGACTATGCCAAAGCCTTTGACTGTGTGGATCATAACAAACTGTGGAAAATTCTTAAAGAGATGGGAATACTAGACCACCTGACCTGCCTCCTGAGAAATCTGTATGTAGGTCAAGAAGCAACAGTCAGAACTTGACATGGAACAACAGACTGGTTACAAATCAGAAAAGGAGTACGTCAAGGCTGTATATTGTCACCCTGCTTATTTAATTTATATGAAGAGTACATCATGTGAAATGCCAGGCTGGATGAAGCACAAACTGGAATCAAGATTGTCAGGAGAAACATCAATAGCCTCAAACATGCAGATGACACCACCCTTATGGCAGAAAACGAAGAAGAACTAAAAAGCCTCTTGATGAAAGTGAAAGAGGAGAGCGAAAAAGTTGGCTTAAAACTCAACATTCAAAAATCAAAGATCATGGCATCCAGTCCCATCACTTCATGGCAAATAGACAGGGAAACAGTGGAAACAGTGACTGACTTTATTTTGGCGGGCTCCAACATCCCTGCTGATGGTGACTGCAGCCATGAAATTAAAAGATGCTTGCTCCTTGGAAGAAAAG
Organism: Giraffa tippelskirchi; assembly: GCF_054371585.1. Taxonomy (NCBI): domain Eukaryota; kingdom Metazoa; phylum Chordata; class Mammalia; order Artiodactyla; family Giraffidae; genus Giraffa; species Giraffa tippelskirchi. The sequence goes on from NC_137285.1 coordinate 58,000,135, forward strand.
TTATGACCAACCTAAACAGTATATTAAAAAGCAGAGACATTGCTTTGCTGACAAAGGTTTGTCTAGTCAAAGCTATGGTTTTCCCAGTAGTCACATATGGATGTGAGAGTTGGACCATAAAGAAAGCTGAGTGTGAAGAATTGATGCTTTTGAACTGCAGTGTTGGAGAAGACTCTTGAGAGTCCCTTGGACTGCAAGGAGATCAAACCTTAAAAATCAAGTTTACCATTGAGCAAACAGTAGCACTGTCAAGCTCAGCTTTACTTTGTAGTATTTACTCCTAATGTATCACTTTTCTTTATTTGAAATAGCCTTGATTTTCTTTATATACTTTCCTATTACCGCTCTTTCTTTCTTCCTTTGATCTTTATTACACTCTATCACCATTATTTCTGGATGTCATTCATAGCATCAAAAGGGTAAACCTGCTTGATTCATGTAAAATCAGCTGTTACCCTGATATTCTCTGCAAGAACTGTCACTCTAGTTCTAGATATACATCACACAGTTACTTAACTGAAATCTTGTCTGGCACGTATGAATGCCCAGTAAATATTTGCTGCTTTATATATCTTTAAGAAGATTGATGTATAGATACAAAATGCCATGTTCATATTGCTAAAATCCTGATCATAATACGCAATGCACTGTAGAAGGATATAAAATAGAAAATCTAGTATTTTACACATTTTGCTATACTGATTTGTAAAATTGCAAAGTAAAGACCTACGAATGAACACATAGTAAGTTCTCCTTTCCCTGCCCTAGGATAGTCGCTGTCCAAAGTAATCCATTTCAGGTTAGTGCCCACGGTCTGAGGCTTCCTTCAGATTGTGGTTTGAATGAGGGTGAAGGATTAGAATACAGAGAATTTGAGTAAGGGCTTTTCAAAAGTCAAACAGCTGAGTTCTTGAATGTTTTCCCAACTCTGGCTCTCACGGGTCTTTAGACCAGTCAGGGCTGTTGCCAGACTCTAGGCAACAGAACATAATTCTGATATGATAGGTTGAAGTTTATAAAAATAGGATTCGACAGCTAACCTTTTAGAATGTATTTATTTTTATACACTCTGTTCAACAAGCAATTCAAATCATATTCACTGCCTTCTAGGCACCAGGGCTGTGATAGGTAAAAGGGATACAGAGATGATGTTGAGTAATAGCTGTACAGAACACTAAAATATATATTGATTTAGAGCTTTTGAAAGAATGCATGATATGAAACAAGGTTAACAATTAACTTCATGGTTAGAAGATCTTGAAAAATCTCAAAATAAGAACATCTGAACTCACAGCAATCATTTCTGTGTTGGTTCACTTAGAATTATAATAAGTAAAAATCTATACTCTTTTCCAACAAATACAATACATAGTTCTAATAAATATTACTCACCTATAATATGTATAATACCAGGACATGGGCCATAGAGAAGATCTAATAGACAGAAACATTTTTCCCAAAAAGTTGAGCTAATTTATAACCATTTATTTAGAAAATCAAATTCCTTGCTTGGGTATGTGCAAGGGACTAATTTTATTATAGTCGTCCTCAAGCCAGATGCAGGTATCAGAGTTCACTAGAGAGAAGGGCGTATCAGACCCTGCTGTGAACATTTAGGAGATTTAGAGACAAAGACTGCTCAGAAACTCCAAGACGCTGGCAGTGCCAGGGGAGCCAAGGCTGGTGTTTGTCCCTTCTCCAACCCATTACTGATCAGAAATGCCTAATAATAATACATTGGGTTGGCCAAGTTCATTTGGGTTTTTATGTTACATCATATGAAAACACTGGAACAAACTTTTTGGCAACCCAATATATTCACCTAATATGCTGACACTCAAATATTATTTTTTGGGTTTTTTTTTCCCCTGTAATCACAATTGGTATTGCTCTTCATGCAGCCAAATCTGAGTTACCTGTGAGCGCTTTCTGTGTCTGTCCTAAACCACTTGGAGGCTGGCCTATATGCTCTTATGAGCCAGTAAAATTACTGATAGTGACCAGCACCAACTCTGTGGGTAAACAGAGCTGGGTTCACACTGCAGCGTCCCACTAGTCATGGGAGATCATGAATTAAACATGTGCTGCCTCTGAGCCGTAGTTTCCTCACCCAGAAAATGGGGATAGTACTTGCTTGACTGTTTTTTAAAACATTTTATTGGAGTATAGCTGATTTACAATGTTGTGTTAGTGTCAGGAACAGCAGAGTGATTCAGTTGTACATAGAGTCATTCTTTTTTCACATTCTTTTCCCATTTAGGTCATTACAGAGTATTGAGCAAGAGTTCCCTGTGCTACACAGTAGGTCCTTGTTGGTTATCTAATATAGAGTAGTATATATATGTTCATCTCAAGCTAACAGTTTGGAGGACTAAACCGAGACAAACAGAACAGGACTATAGACATGGTGGGCACTTGGTATGGATCTCCAATTATATGACCTAAACTTGAACAAGGCTTGCCTAGTAGTGCCAGCCTCGAATGAATTCCAGGTGACTTCCGCTATATTATACGTACAACCACTCTGTGTTTCCCATACACAACCTGTGCAAAGCTATTTTTGACAATACTGTATTTGTCTGGAAATATTTTAAGCCTATCATTACCCAACCTTTCACAAAATAGCCCTGTTTTCTACTGTAATTTAATGCAAGTACCTCAACAGTGGGTAATCTGAATTTTAATCTAATACTATAGCACTTGTACCTTCATCCTAGTTCAAGAATTCCTTTTAGAATTCCTCACTGACATAAAACTATGTTGCTCTGTAACACTGTTAATCAAATGACAGAGAAATAAGCATTCTCATGTGATTTAAATACTGACAAAATGTAAAATATTCAGAAATCTATTTAAATACATTCATTAGAAAATGAAAACTATAAAGGAGAATGGAAGGATCATTAAATTCTACTTGATTTTAAATATCCCACCAAATGAAAGTTTCTCTTTGAAACAGGTTGTAAGATCATTTTTTCTGGAACCCAGTATTTTTAAAATGCTGATATAATCAGAAAAAAGTGGAGAAAACAGTGTGAAAAAACCAAATGATTTGAGAAGTACATTTAAGCACGAAAATTAGCCCTGTGCCCCCACCCCCAATATCCAAAAGCCACAGCCCTGACTGGAAACTCACAATGAGACTCCAGCTCTATTTCCTAACTCCCTCCATCCTCTTGCTAATTCCCGTACCCTCTACTCCAGGACAGACCTTTCTGAGGTTTCCAGCCTTTGAAGTATTTTCTGTATCATGCACTGCATCTAAAATGCCTACTCCTGCCATCTTTGCTCATCAAACATCCTGCCCGTCCTGTGAGGCTATGCGCAGAGGCCAGCACCTGCGCAGGCCAAGACGGGTGGTCTCTCTCTCCCTTCCCACCCTTACTGCTGGCTCCACCCTGGATTCATCTGACCCCCATCCGTCTTATTCTGTTTGAACCTCAGCTGAACAAGGACACAAAATAGTCCCTCTCAACTAACTCATCCTCACTTCACCAGATCCCCTGGCAAAAGCCCCAGCAGAGGCACCCTGAAGGGGTTTGAGCAAGGGCAGGTGATGCCGCCCTGACTCCCCCGGTCAGCTGCTCACCTCCATGCAGCCCAGAGCACAGACAGCAGAGCTGACAGGAGCTAGGAAAGGCGCATTTTAAGTCTCAGAATCAAGCCATTTCACCCAGAAATACAGCAAGTATGGAAAACAAGGACTCTTTTGTTCAAGTTAATCCTTTTCTTGAAACACAGAGATACTTAATATCAGCTGAGAGGGAGAAAAAGGAAGCCTGGAGGGACAGCCAGACCTAGGATGTGTTTAGGAAGGTCACAAAATATATTAGACTCATATCCTCCTTAAATCCATTATCAAAACAAATATCTCTTATTTTAAGAGATTATTTTGAAGAATGAAAAAGTAATATTTTTACTGTCAACTTATCTATGCTACAGCATCGCTTAAGATGCTACCACATTTCTGGGAACTGACCCAAAAAGGTAGTATTCCTTAAAATCTATAAAAGAATCTAGATTGGGGAAAAAAACAAGTAATATTTTATTTTGTCCCATTATATTCAATAGTAAAAGAGAATACTAATTAGGATTTTTTACTTGTTTTCTTTCTTCATACCAAGACATTATACCTTTCAGAAACACATAATCACTGAAACCAAATGATTTCATTCTTAAGAAGATTGAATTGTTTTTTAATAATTCATTGTCTTTATGACTTCAATCTGCTCAGTAATGATTTGACCAATTAAAAAAGCATATGTGCCTATAACATAAAAGGAACATATGAAAAGTTTCTAACAGTATAAACAGAAGGAGGTCTGAATCAGCTATTTCATTTTAGACACAGGAACAACTGACCAGTAGAATGAATGCTTATATAGGTTGTTATTGTTCTAAATAAACTGAGTTATATCAAATATACATAAAACATAACTTTATAGTACTTGGAATTTGGGGTTCATTTGTATCTTTGTATTGATGTTCTGTTGTACTATAGTTCTGCAAAATGTGAGGAAAAGTGGATGAAGGGCATTTAGGATCTTTTTATTTATTGATGTATAGTTGATTTACAATATTATATTAGTTTCAGGTGTACAGCACTGTGATTCAGTATTTTTATGGGTTATATTACATTAAAAGTTATTATAAGATAATGGGTATAATTCCTTGTGGTATACAATATAGCTTGTACGTTGTTTATTTCCTAAATAGTAGTTTGTATCTCTTAATTTCATATCCTCCCTGATTTACCCCTTTTCCCTTCCTTCTTCCATTTGGTAACCACTAGTTTGTATTCTATATCTGTGAGTCTGCCTCTGTTTTGTATACAAATTTATTTTTTTTTAGATTTCACATATAAGAGATATCATACAGTATCTGTCTTTCTCTGACTTATTTCACTAAGCATAATATTCTCTAGGTCCATCTACATTGCTGAAAATGCAGAATTTCATTATTTTTTTAATGGCTGGCTAATATTCCATTGTATACATATACAACAAATCTTCTTTATCTACTCATCTGTTCATGGGCAGTTGGTTTACTTCCTTCCATATCCTGATTATTATAAATAGTGCTACTATGAACACTGGGGTGCATGTATTTTTTCAAATTAGTGTTTTCACTTTTTCCAGATATATATCCAGGAGTGAACTGCTGGATCATATGGTAGCTCACTTTGTTGACAAAGGTCCGTAGAGTCAAAGCTATGGTTTTTCCAGTAGTCATATACGGATGTGAGAGTTGGACCATAAAGAAGGCTGAGCACCAAAGAACTGATGCTTTTGAACTGAGGTGCTCTAACTCTTGAGAGTCCCTTGGATTGCAAGGAGATCAAGCCAGTAAATACTATGGGAAATCAACCCTGAATATTCATTAGAAGGATTGATACTGAATCTGAAACTCCAATACTTTGGCAACCTGATACAAAGAGCCAACTCACTGGGAAAGACCCTGATGCTGGGAAGGATTGACGGTAGGAGAAGGGGGTGACAGAGCATGAGCTGATTGGATAGCATCACCAACTCAAAGAACATGAGTCTGAGCAAACTGCAGGAGATGGTGAAGGACAGGGAGGCCTGGCATGCTGCAGTCCATGGGGTCGCAAACAGTCAGACATGACGGCGTCTAAACAACAACAATGGTAATTCTATTTTTAGTTTTTTGAGAAGCCTCCACACTGTTTTCTACCGTGGCTGTATCAATTTACATTCCCACGGACAATGTACAAGGGTTCCCTCTTCTCCACATCCTTGCCTACATTTGCTATTTGTAGATTTGTTTTCTGATGATGGCCATTCTGACAGGTGTGAGGAGATATCTAGTTGTTTTCATTTGTATTTCTTTAATGATTAACAAAGTTGAACACCTTTTCATGTGCCTGTTGGTCATGCATGTATCCTCTTTGGAAACATGACTATTCAGGTCTTCTTTCCATTTTTTCATTGCTGTTGAAAGTGTTAGTCACTCAATCGTGTCCAGCTCTTTGCAACACTATGGGTTGTAGCCCATCAGGCATACAAAGAATTCTCCAGGCAAGAATACTGGAGTGGGTTGTCATCCTCTTCTCCAGGGGGTCTTCTCAACCCAGGGATTGAACCTGGGTCTCCTGCATTGCAGGCAGATTCTTTAACATCTGAGCCATTTTTTTTTTTTTTTTTTGAGATTAAGTAGTCTGAGGTGTTTATATATTTTGGAAATTAATCCCTTTTCAATCAGAACATTTGCAAATATCTTCTCCCATTTTGTATATAGGTTCTCTTTCTTTTTGTTAATGATTTACTTTGCTGTGCAAAAGCTTTTAAGTTTAATTAGGTCCCATTTATTTTTGCTTTTATTACTTCTGCCTTAGGAGACAAATGCAAAAAAAAATTGCTATGATTTATGTCAAATAATTGTTCTGCCTACGTTCTCTTTTATAAGTTTTATGGTTTCAGATCTTACATTTAGGTCTTTAATCCATTTTGAGTTTATCTTTGTTTATGGTGTTAAAAAATGTTCTAATTTCATTCTGTTACATGTAGCTGTCCAGTATTCCCAGCACTACTTATTGAAGAGACTGTTTTTTCTTCATTGTATATTCTTGCCTCCTCTGTCAATTGACCTAGGTATGTGAATTTATTTCTGGGCTCTCTATTCTATTCCACTGATCTATGTGTCTGGTTTTGTGCCAATATGACACTGGTGTTTTGATTACTGTAGCTCTGTAACACCGTCTGAAATCTAGGACCATGATACCTCCAGCTTTGTCCTTATTTTTCAGGATTTCTTTGGCAATTCAGCGTCTTTTGCGGCTCCATGTGAATTTTAGGCTTACTTATTCTAGTTCTGTGGAAAAATGCCATGGGTATTTTAATAGGGACTGCATTAAATCTATAGATTGCTCTGAGTAAATGGTCATTTTAACAATATTAATTCCTCCAATCCAATAGCATGGGATATCTTTTTTCTTTCTATATATATATATAATTGAAATATAGTTAACTTACAATGTTTTAGGCACACAGGTAGGTGATTCAGTTATATATATACACACATATATTGTTTTTCAGATTATTTTCCATTATAGGTTATTACAAGATATTGACTATAATTCCCTGAGCTATACAGTAAAACTCTGTTGCTTACTGTGTATCTACTTTTAAAAATTTAAGTAGAAATCTAGCATTCTATTCACATTAAGTCAAACACATAGACTTAAAATGTCATAATTTTTTTAGCAGGGCAAAAAATTATAAGTTTTTTAAAATAAATATTATATATATGTGTGTATATATATATATTATATGTATACAAAGGCATTTCTACTACACTTTATAAAGCCTTGAGAAAGAGCATCAAAAGAAAAGAAGTAATGGAGTAATTGGAAAACATAAATTAAATGAAATAGAAGCACTGTATATGAATAGAAAAAGTGAAACAAACATCATAAAAGTAAAAGATCATCATATAGTCCAACTGTTTTTAAACATAGCTGTAAGAGCATGGGATATCTTTCCATTTCTTTGTATCATCTTCAATTTCCTTCATCAATGTTTTACAGTTTTTGGAGTACAGATCTTTCATCTCTCTGATTAAGTGTATTCCTATGTATTTTATTCTTTTTGATGAAACTTTTAACAGAATTTTTAACTTTCTCTAACATTTCATTATTAGTGTACAGAAAAGTGACAGATTTCTGTATAGTAATCTTTTCTCCTGCAACTTTGCTGAATTAATTTATTAGTTCTAATAATTTTTGTGTAGAAGCCTTAGGGTTTTCTATACACAGTATCATGTGATATGCAAATAGCAACAATTTTACTTCTTTCTTAAATGCCTTTTATTTATTTTTCTTGTCTGATTACTGTGATTAGGACATCTAATACTATGTTAAATAGAAGTGGCAAGAGCGGACATGAGAGGAAAGGCTTTTCGCTTTTCACTGTATGATATTAGCTGTGGGTTTGTCATAAATAACTTTTAGGGTGCTGAGATATCTTCTCCTTCCCCCACTTTGCTGAGCTTTTTTTAAACATGAATGGGTGTTGCTGCTCTGCCGTGCTGGGCTGCTGCATTCGTGTCCACTCTCGGCAACCCTACGGGCTGCAGCCCACCAGGCTACTGTGTCCATGGGACTCTCCTGCTACGAACACTGGAGTGGGCGGCCATGCCCTCCTCCAAGGGATCTTCCTGACCCAGGGACTGAACCTGCATCTCTGAAGTCTCCTGCTTTGGCAGGCAGGCTCTTTACCACTAGCGCCACTTAAATTTTGTCAAATGCTTTTTCTGAGTCTGTTAAGACGATCACGGATTTTTATCCTTCCTTTTGTCAATGTGAAGTTTCACAGTAATTGATTTGCTAATGTTGAACTGTCCTGTGTTCTGGAAAAAAATCCAGCTTATCATGGCGTATGACCCTCTTTATATCGTTGGATTTGGTTTGCTACCATTGTCTTGAGGATTTTTGCATCTATATTCATCAGAGGCATTGGCCTGTAATTTTCTTTTTTTGTCATGTCTTTGTCTGGTTTTGGTATCAGGGTAATGATGGTCTTGTAGAATGAATCTGGGAGTGTTCTGTCCTCTTCAATTTTTTTTTAACAGTTTGAGAAGGATAGGTATTATTTCTTCTTTATGTATTTGGTAAAAAGGACCTTTATTAATTTTTACAACTACATGTGAATCAATAATTACCTCAATAGAAGTGTCAATAAAAAATAGTTTTTAAAAATTCCAAATATAAAAATGTAAGTGACATTAGGAGCAATGATGACAGCCAGGCTTGTACTTCTAAGTATATAAATAAGGAAGACATTTTCTTTATTTTACAATATAAGATCAGATAATACTTGAATACACTTGGTTGGACATGCACTATCCAATACAGTATCCACTGGCCATAATTAAAACAAAATACAAAAATCCACTGCTCAATAGCACTCAATGAGCCAGTACTCAGTTGTTACATGTTGCCATAACAGCACAGAATGAAATGTTCATCCATCAAGACAGAAAGTTCTATCAGACAGCACTGTCACACAATCATGTAAAATATTAAAAATAAAAAGTGATTTATGAATGAATAAATCAATAAATAAGTGACTTAGCTAATGAAAAAACAAACCTATAAAAACATACATTTCCACATTTCATGTGCTAAAGATTCATAACTGCCTAGTTATCTTTCAACATCTTTTATCCTTAATTATTATCTATGATCTCTGTTGAATATCTCAACTCAAACCAATTAACAAAAATATCTGTGCCAATTTGAAAAGAGTCCATTTAGTTTCTAATTCACGAAAATATGTAGATAGTATAACTTAAAATAATATTCCTATACATATATTAAAAAGGTACACAGTCTATATCCACTAGAATAGCTGAAATTAAAAAGTCAGATGACACGAAATGTTGGTGAGGATGTAAAGAGGGAAAAAAAAAACCTCTGATTCTGGAGGGAATGTAAAATGCTATGACTGCCTTAGGAAAGAGTCTGGCAGGTACTTAGAGGACTAAACACATCCCTGCACTATCACCCAACAATTCCCCTACCAGTTATCTATCCAAGAAAATGAAAACGCGTCCAGAGAAAGCCCTTTACAGCACACGATAGAAGCTTCATTCTAAACAGACAGAAGCTGGAAACAGCCTAGGCGTCTATTAACAGAAGAGGTCAACTATTGGTGTATTTGGAGGATGGCATTGTTGTTTAGTTGTTAAGTCCTGTCTGACTCTTTGTGACCCCATGGACTGTAGCCCGCCAGGCTCCTCTGTCCGTGGGACTCTCCAGGCAAGAATCCTGGAGTGGGCTTCCGGTTCCTTCTCCAGGGGGTCTTCTTGATTCAGGGATTGAACTCATGTCTCCTGTGTCGTCAGGTGGATTCTTTACCACTAAGTCACCAGGGAATCCCTTGGACAATGGCATAATATGTCACAATAAAAAGAGCTATTTTTTTCACACAACATGAATAAATCTGAAAAACATTATGACAAGTGGACCAAGAATATACTGTAGGACTCCACTGATAGGAAGTTCAAGAACACATAAAGCTTATCTATGGTGAAACAAAATAAAGCAAAACAAAACTCAGAGCAGGGACTGCCTCTGGAAGAGAGTAAGGGGAAAGAATGACTGAGGTGATGGATGCTGCTTGTTACTTTTAGAATTTATAGGTTTTCTTTTTGACTGAAACAAAGAAATGGAATAAAAGAAGAATAAATTAATTGCTAATTGAGTTTCCTCTTTACTAGCAATCATACAGCTAGTTTAAAAATCAGTAATAGAGACTTGAGATACTGAGATATGACAAGATGATCAAAAGATTTGTGTAGATGTCTTAGAACAAATGTGTCTCTCCTCACCCACTGTCAACTTATCAGAGTTCAGCAAGGCACAGACATTCTAGTTTTTCTGCTGCAAAGACATTACAAATGCTATTACAATATGTTATGTCTCTCATAAGGGCTTTCATATTTAGAATTAATCCATAATGACTAAGCAACCTGTATATAATATTGTCATTAATTTACCATTTCTTGCAGTTCTTGGGTAGTCAGTGAAATGATAAAATAAAAATTTTCTCATTCATGAAAGAGTGAAAAAAGTGCAAAGTATTTTTGATGTCAATGGCATAATTTAAAATTCTGGTACATATACACTGAAAAGAGAAATAATAAGTCATTCATTTTCCACCTAATTAATTTGGAATTTTGCTTAACTTTTTCTCAAGTTTTGTTTTAGACTGAATATCCCTGGAATCTGAAATGAAATAAAGTTTTTCTCCTCTACTCCCCTCAATTAAAAAAAACAATAAGAATCTTCTGTACAGGGAGCTCTGCTCAGTATTCTGTAATAACCTAATTGGGAAAAGAATTTGAAAAAGAAAAGATGTATGTGTATGTTTAACTGAATCACCTTGCTGTACACCTGAAACTAACACAACATTAATCAATTATACTCCAATATAAAATACAAATGTAAAAAAAAAAAACCTCCACAATTTTCTTTTAAAGCCAGTGAGTAAGCAGCCATAGTCAAAAGAGGCTGGCAGAGGCCGAAAAGCAGCTTTTCCCAGGGGATCTAGAGTCCCACCTGGTGCCGCCTACTCCCAGGCATGGCACACTGGGATGGGTGGTCAGGGGTAAAGCTGCAGATCCACGCAGAGCCCACTTGATCCTTTTGTCAGGTCTCCCGTTCTTTCTTTAAACATGATACAACTTTCAAGACTCCTCTGAAAATCTCCAAAATGAAGAAAAGGCTATTTGGAGGAACTTTAGGACAACCTTGATCTATAATCATCCACATAAGAGCTCCTTGCTAATAGAGCAAAACAGCACATTCTTTACATATGAGCCTGTATGCCTCGGAGCTTGGAAAAAGCTGGTGCTTACAGGCAGTTAACTCAATTTGAGGATGTGAAATTAAAGACAAGTTACTAGTATGAAAACAGGTGAACATTCTTTTAAGATTATGAATATTTCATAAAAATTCGTGGAAGTTACAGATTCAATATGTGTGCTGACTATTCTAGATGCTTTATTTTAAAGCTAAGAGAGCGACTGCTCCCAGAGTTCTCAGAGAAGGCAGATTCGCAGGAGCTGGAGGGCCAGGGAAGGGGTGCTGAGGGTCGACTAACAACAGGACAGCAGTTGATTCTATTTTACAGTGAGTCCATGAGAGCCATCTGGCCCACAGTGCACGCCGTATCACTGCCTTGCATTTGTCTGCATAGCACTTCACAGTTTAAGATGCATTTTCACAAACTGAGTTATTGTTCTGCTGCCTATCACCAACTGTTCTAGGCAATATCACCTACCTTTTCCCCTGAAAGGGGACATAAATTAAGTAACTGTCCAGAAGGAAGAGGTAGAATAGAGACTCAGACATAGAGACTTTTTCTGGATTCTAGTGCATTTGACTCAGAATGTTCTTCCTTCTGTTATGCATTTCTTAAGTTCCTCTTGCTGGCATGTTGGGACTTAGGAGAGAAGACAACTCTTTTGATTTTTTTTTTTTTTTTTTTTTTAAGAAATGACTTTTTTTTTTTAATTTTTAGTTTTGGCCATGTCCTGCAACTTGTGGGATCTTAGTTCCCCAACCAGGGATTGAACCCAGGCCTTGGCAATGAGAGGGCAGAGTCCTAATCACTGATCACCAGGGAATTCCCTTCTTCTGGTTGATTTTTAAGACAGACACCTGGGGCACCTTAGTTTTTCTGCCTGCCAGCGTTGGAACTGGGGTGACAAGATGCCACGGTATCAAGGAGCCTAGATCACATAAAAATTTTGGGAATTGTGGATGAGTCTCATCCGATCAGTTGAAATCCTGAATGCAACAAAAGACTGACTTCCCTTGAGCAACAGGGAATTCTGCCAGCCTTCAGACTTAAAACCGCAACCTTAGCTCTGCCTGGGTTTCCAATCTGATTTTGGATTTAATAGTCTATGTAATCATACCAGCTAATTCCTTAAAATCAACCAACCAATCAGTACACACACACACACACACACAATTGGATCTGTTTCTCTAGAGAACCCTGATGAATACAAAAAGCTTTTCCCCTCTGCTAAAGTGTGAAAACACATGCAAACATAATAAATTCATACCTCATATATATCAATATGTATCTTCTAAGATTAAGAACATTCCCCTACATATACATGATTCTATTATCACACCTAAGAGAACTGGCTTTAATTCAATAGTATCTAACATGTAGTTAATATTACAATTGTCCCGGCTGTCCCCAAAATGTCTTTTGTACTTTGCTTTGTTAAGGACCCAACCAAGGACTATTCACTGCCTTTGGAAAAAGCCATCATTTTTCAGGAAACAGACTTGGTAAATGGGGTCCAAAATCCGGTCTGCAAGCTGTTTTTTACGAGAATTCTACATAAGGTGATGCTGGGAATTCTTTATCGTGTCACGTCAGAAAACATAAAACATATCAGGTTATTTCATCTCTGATGATAAGCATTAACAATTTTAAACAACAACAGAAAAATCAATACCAAGTATACACCCTTTCTGGCCCAGATTCTGTTACAATTATTTACCAAATACTTTTAAGGAACTTGCATTTCATACAACCTACAGAAACGGCTGGCCATGATCCCGTGATTAAGATATGGGTGTGCTAAGTCGCTTCCGTCACGTCCGACTCTGACCCCATGGACTGTAGCCCGCCAGGCTCTTCTGTCCATGTGCTTCTCCAGGCAAGAGTACTGGAGTGGGTTGCCATGTCCTCCTCCAGGGGATGCTCCCCACTCAGGGACCAAACTTGCATCTCTTACATCTCCTGCATTGGCAGGCAGGTTCTCTTACCACTAGCACCACCTGGGAAGCCCCCCAAGAAAGGTAAAGAATCTGAAAAATGTGTGTATGTGTATGCGTAACTGAAGGCATAACTGAATCACTTTGCTATACACCTGAAACTGACACAGCACTGTAAATCAACTATGCCCCCAAAAACTTAAATAAAAAGATCTTCAGACTTTAAAGTAAAAATTTGCAAATAAAGATAATTCACCTCAAAGGCCTTGCTTATTCAAATAATTGTTGGGGAAGAACCAGGAGCGAGGTTAGTCTGTCACTCTCCTACTCACTCTTAAGAAAACCAGATCCCTGTCACTTCCCTTCTTTAGTTTTCTGTACAATCCTTACTTTGTTTTTGTTTGTTTTTTGTTGTTTGGAATTTTTTTTAAAAGCTCAAGAACAATTTTATATTCCAGATCTCTTGGGAAATAAAATTCCTAAATGGAGCTTACTAAATTTTGTAGTGGAAACTAAAGCCCAACCATCTCTTTCTTAGGATGCTAATGGGTTTTTTGTTTGTTTTTCACTTTTTAAAAATAACAACATGAGTGTTTCATACTCTGATGCAAGTAAAATGAATTTCTATATTCCACCTTCCTTTCTGCTCATACTTGAAAATTCAGAAGAAATTCAGGAAAAATACTAAGCGAAGTAAAAAATGAAAAGACTATTAAATGAAACATTCTGAGACATAAGCTTCTTGATTTTAGTGAACTGAAGAAAACACAGTTTTACTTTAAGATGTACACCGAGGGTCTGCCAGCCCAGGTATATTTTGTCATCACTTTCTACATAGCACCTCCACACATGTGTTTCACTTATAAACATTTAAATATGAACTTGAAATACAAGTGCCAAGATGAATTTTGAATCAGTGGTGTCTGTCTCTTCCTCTTGTTGGCTGTTATACAGCAATGATGAGAACTGTACCTGGAGGCCTCTCTCCTTATTCATTCTTAACTTTTTATAGTAAGTCAAGGAAATATTTGCACTTGCAATTCTTGAGGGAGCATATTTATTTTAACACTGAAAGTCACCCATAAACATTTGCATAATTGGGGGAAGGGAGGGATTTAATATACTTTCAAAACAGAGATAAAATTACCCAGTTAATAAAAAAGAAAAATTGAGAGAAAAGAGAACACATTTGATCTTTTCCAAAGGCATCAAAGTCAAGGAAAGGTAAGTAGAATACTTTTCTTAGCATCATCACCTATACATTTATTGATTATGTTGAAACAAACTGTGATCACTTTGTACAAAATTCTTAACACCTGTCTTTTGAGACATCATAATTCTTGGTTATAAAATATTATGCATATTCTATAGCTCAGTTAAACTTCCTTAAAATCAGGAACTCTGTTGTATGCATTTGTGAATCCACCCCCTCCTGTACCCTCTCTAACTTATCTAAGTGAATTTTCAAGTAAATAGGTTTATCATTCCTAAATCTGAAGACAACTCTATTATGAATATTCCCTCCAACATATCCTGAACTTTAAATACCAAATTACTATTAACTGGACACACTTTTTTTTTTTGCTGCTTTGGGAAATCATTTAAGAGTTTATTTTTATACAATAATGATTATGAAATATGACTGAACACAGAGCCATCTGAATTCCCTTGGGGGAACACAATATAACTCATTTTCAATGTTTCTCACTTTCTCATTTCTGGCCTAGGAATGTGAAAGTGTTAGTCACTCAGTCATGTCATGTCCGACTCTTTGTGACCTCATGGACTTGAGCCCACCAGGCTCCTCTGTCCTGGAATTCTCTAGGCAGGAATACTGGAGTGGGTTGCCATTCCCTTCTCCAGGGGATCTTCCCAACCCAGGGATTGAACCCAGGTCTACTGCACTGCAGGCAGATTCTTTACCATCTGAGCCACCAAGGAAGCCCAATGTTTAAGCCCCCCAAATAAGGAAATACATTAATAAAAGAAGTTTATATTTTCGAATAAGTTCTAACAGATGGTTTCCGAACACATACCATAGATTTAAATGCATAATTTCACCCTATAAATATGCTGCAAATCATTAAAAATAGATCACAGCACATATGCCTTATGGGGCAAATGAAATGATAAAAGCAATTCTGTAGTAGATAAACTCATAAGAGATAATATTTGTTTACAACTATGTGTCCCTTTCAATAAAATGAGTGGATTAAATGTGATAGGTTTTGACATAGTTCTATTCCAAACATAGTAAAAGAGCAAAGATTTTCCTTTTAACAAATATTTTGTGACAGATTAGGGTTTTTGAATTTAAATTTATATTGCTCCCTCATTAATAAGAAACCAAGTTATATTTAAACACTAGGATAATTTGTTATTGTATTATATTAGGTAAAAAAATAAAATAAGATAAAACTTGGCAAAGCCAAATGACAACTATCTTTGAAGGAATTTTCCTTCTTAAGATAGTTTTTTCTGTTGAATTCTCTGTTGCAGCATTTTTGACAATTGCAGATCTAACTTATGATTGCAGTTAAAATGTATTGTCTACTAGAATGGAAAAATTAAATAGCAAGTGAAGAAATTAATCAGTTATTTTGTATTATATTTCTATCATACTTTATAATTTTCAACGTAATTGCCTGAAGTTTTAACTTACAGATTAACAGGAGGATGAAAAAGAGACTGGTAGGTAACAGTTGACAAATGAAGAGACTCAGAATGTGAAATCTGTGCATGACAAAGAACAACTACTAAAATATCTTTTACATGAAAATCACATAAATGGATAAAGAAGATATGGTATATATATACAATGAAAGACTACTCATCCATAAAAAAGAATGAAATAATGCCATTTGGAGTTACATAGGTGGACCTATATATTATCATATTAAGGAAGTAGGTCAGAAAGACAAATATTAATACCATATGAGATCACTTACATTTTGTCGTTGTTTAGTCACTAAGTTGTATACAACTCTTTGTGACCCCATGGACTGCAGCCCACCAAGTCCTCTGTCTATGGGATTTCCCAGGCAAGAATACTGGAGTGGGTTGCCATTTCCTTCTCCAGGGGACCTTCCTGCCCCAGGGATCAAACTCACGTCTCCTGCATTGGCAGGCAGAGTCATTACTGCTACGCTACCAGGTGGCTCATCACTTTTACATGGAATCTAAAATATGGTACAAATGAACCTATCTATGAAACAGAAGCAGATTGACATAAAGAACAGACTTGTGGTTGCCAAGGACAGGGGGTGGGGGAAGGTTGGATCAGGAGTTTGGGACTAGCAATTGTAAACTATTATATACAGAATGGATAAACAACAAGGTCTTGTATAGCACAGGGAACTATATTCAATGTCCTGTGGTAAATCATAATGGAAAAGGACATGAAAATGAATGTGTGTATACATATATATGCACACACATATATATATATGTATAACTGAATTACTTTGTTGTACACCAAAAGCTAATACAACATAGTGAATCTACTATGCTTCAATAAAAAAACGATGCAGTGTTTAAAAGATACAGTATCTAATAGGTACATTGCAGATTTAAAAGATGAAAAGAGTTCCCAAGATGAATGTTGGTGACAGGAGCATACTGCCAATGTATTTAATACCACTGAACTGTACACGCACAAATGGCAAAAATGATAAATTTTATGTTTGTGTACTTAACCACAATAAAGAAATTTGGGGGAAAGGGTATAGTGTTTTTATAAGCAGGAACAGACTTCAGAAATCTTCAAACAACCTTGGAAGACCATGGGAATTGTTCAAGTTCACATGTAGTGATGTGGTATGTGAATTTAAATAATCTGATTCCTTATTGATCTCTTATCACAATGATTATGAAACTCACAGAATGTGTCAAGTGAACACCTAAATGACACTACTTGACCATCACGGGCACTTAAACGATACAAGTTTAATAAGCCAGAAATGAACAAACAGAAATATTAGGTTGGCCAAAAAGTTCATTTGGGTTTTTTCCATACATCCTTGGAAAAACCAAACTAACTTTTTGGCCAACCCAATATAAAGATTTTGCATGGTGGGGTGGCAGGTGGGGTGGAGGAGAAAATTAGAAAAGGGATCACAGGGCTTATAAAAATACTGTCTCTGTCTCTAAGAATTATAAATAAATGTGATATGATTCACCCACATTAATAACTGAAATGGTTCTTTTAACAAAAATTAACAAAAAACGTTTTGAGCTACCTCCTAAAATACCAGAATAGACTTATGCCAGAATTATATTATTTCATTCCCATACATTTTAATCTCTTCTATTGCATAAATCCTCAGTTCCTCTTACTATCTCATTTCATCATACTTGCCTAGCAAAACTCTAACCCTACTATAATCCAAGTCTCCACCCACCAATTCTACCCCTGCATCCAGGCTGCTGAACACGGCTAGATAAAAGTCCAAGAAGATGGATCTCATTTTAATTTCAAGATTGACCAATGCATGGGAACCTTCAGTGCAGCTCACCAATCTCCTCAGATGCCCAGAGCAGTTTCCTATTCTAGCTGCTCTTACATAGACATAGCCAACTAATTCGCCCTTTCCCTTTAACTAAGAAGACACAGGCATTTGGAAGAGACCGCTTGTAGGTGTCTACCAGGGCTATCTGCCACCTGCATTCATGGACTCCACCTTCCCTCATGTTTCCACAGAGGCCCCAAGGATGCTTCTGATTAATGCTGAGTGTCAGTGTCCCCTGGTGCTCCAGCTCCCCACATCTTCATGCCTGCTCAGAAATGAATCTGAACCTCAGTTTGCACCTTTAGGTTCACTGCCATTAGCACACAAGGATGCAATCATTTTTCTTTTTAAAGAAACACACTCTGACTCCATTTCCCCAGCCAGCTACCACCAATGTCTCTGCTTGCCTTCACAGCAAAACTTAGGAGAAAATCCCGATGCTCTGGGTCTCCAATTTCTCTCCTCCCTTACTCTTGTGAACTCTCTGAACATGATCAGTTATGCTCTCACCATGGTCACCAATGACCCTCACATTCCAAGTCTACTGGATGATTCTCAGTTCCTACCTTATCTGACCTATAACCTGCAGCATCAGACATATCTGATCACTCTCTTCTTGAAACGTGTACTTCACCTGCTTTCCCACATCATGCCCTTTAACCGTCTTTTTTCCCTTTATTTTTATTTATTTATTTGGCTGCACCAGGTCTTAGTTGCAGCACATGGGATCTTTGATCTTCGTTGCAGCATGTGGGATCTAGTTCCTTGACCAGGAATTAAACCTGAGCCCTCTCCATTGGGAACTTGGAGTCTGAGCCTCTGGATCACCAGGGAAGTCCTTTATTTGCCTTCTAATGCCAGGCTATGTAGCTTGGGCTCCTTCATCAGCTCCCCACCTTCCCATTCTGTTCGATTACCCCTGACCTTTTCTGTACTCTCTTGGTAACCTCATCCATCTCTATTCTCAGGACTCTCAGACTTCTATCTTCAAAGCCAATCTCTCCCCAGATCCTTAAATCCAACTGCCCACTCAATGCACCTACTTAAATGCCTAACAGGTACTTCAAACATAACATACCAAAAAAAAAACAAACAAAACACTTTTCCCCTCTAAATCTGCAGCAGCCTTCCCCACCTCAATTAACTGTATCTCTGTTCTTCCAGGTGCTGAAGCACAAGCCTCAGAGTCATGGTCTTCTCTCTCACACCCCAGGTCAGCAAATCCAATCAACTGTACCATCAGAATAGATCTGGAATTTGGTCACTTCTTACCACCTCCATCGATACCACCATGTCCAGACGATCATCCAGGCAATTACTGCAATAGTGTCCTAACAGGTTTTCACACCTCTGTCCTCATCCCCTAGAATCAGGAGCAGCCACAGTCATCCTGTGACACTATCATTCATTTGTTCAGAAGTTCTCAATATTTTCCTACCTTGCCCAATTACCTGTCCAAGTCCTACTAATGGCTAACAAGAGCCTGTGTGATAAGGCCCATCACTTAGTCTGCAACAGCCACGCTGGTCTCCATAATGAATGTGCCAAGTCACTCCTGCCCAGGGCTTTCGGACTCACTGTTCACTCTGCCTGGAGTGTCCTTCCCTAAAGGTTACATGACTGTCTCCTTCACCTCCTTCGGGAAGTTGCTGAAATGGCAATTTCTCTATAAAGTCACTACTGACCACTCTTCCTAAAGCAGTACATGGGCACATGTGCACACACACATGTTCAGCAATCACTACTTTGAACATACCATGTTTTCATTTTTTTATTTGGCTTGTCCCTTCATAGTATATTGAGACAGCTTTCCCTGGGTCATGAAACCAAGTTGTAAATTTTCAGGAATTTTGCCAATTGGTTGTTACAAGACAGCTATTATCAAAAATTATTAAATTTAAATTATTAAATTAAAAAAATTAAAAATTAAATTAATAAATTAAAATTATTATTATTAAAAATTTCTATCAACTTAGAAATAACTGCATTTAAAAAAGTAATAAGTACTCCAAACTCATTCCTTCCTAAGCAGTAGAGTCTACCTCCTAAATATTTCTGGAATCAAAAAATTTCTTTCCATCATGAGTCCTAGCTATCATCATTTTTTGCCCAGACTACATAAGAGCTTTCTACACACACACACACACACATACATATATATGTACATATACACATACAAGAGCTTCCTACACATACACACACATCTCTCACCCCCAAGATATTTATTACAATGTAAATTTTATGGCCTGTAAGTCTTTAAAATACATTGCTAGATTCAACAATCTGCATCCCCTTTGTGGCTTTAGCCACCACAATCTTTCTTCTGTCCTAATGCAAACAACCCCTCCCAGCTTAACACCACTTTTGTGTACTTAACTCATACATGTCCTTCGGGAGCAGAATTCCTATATGTCCTTGGAGGCTCCAATTAGGGTAAATTCTTTTAATGCACATTTTTGTAGTAGTCTAAGCTTTATAACTCTGATAAACCAAATGATGTTGACGAGTATTTATTTACTGTATAATTTTCTTTCTAAACTCTTAAGTAATAAACACAGAAATCTTATCTGTCCTGTTCAAATCTATATTCCCAGCAACTAGCCCACAGTGTAGTACATCACAAGTTCTCAATAATAGAGCTTCAATCACAAAAATGTAACATTTTTCTGTTACCAAAAATAAAGAATAGCTTTCAAGTTATATGAGCTTCCCTGGTGACCAGACGATAAAGAATTCACTTGCAATGCAGGAGATACGGGTTCAATTCCTGGGTTGGGAAGATCCACTGGAGAAGGAAATAGCTACTCACTCCTGTATTCTTGTCTGCAGAATTCCATGGAGAGAAGCCTGATGGGCTACAGTCCATGAGGTCACACAGAGTTGTGCATGCCTAAGCAACTAACACTTACACACTTTCAAGTTATATATCGTTATTTATAAATAAAACTTCTATATAAAACTTAGAATCAGCTAAATATGGTATAGTTTACAAAGCAAGACTCTTAAAGCTATTAACTTTCCACAAACTATATAATAAGCCACAAAGATAGAAGTGCTATCTTTTCAACGCTTAGTCTACTAAAATGGCAAGCTTTTACAGGAGCACTTCTTACACATAAACATAGAAAAGAAAAAAAACTCACTGCTTCCTAATTATTTTACTCCATTTTCCTCTATGTTCTTTGGGTGGAGATATTATATAACCACATGCTACTCAGCCCCTTTTCTCAGTAACGTCACCTTCACTGCTTGAAACCAGCTATGGTGGGAGTATTTACACCACAGAAATCAGCAAACACTAGGAATCAGGCCTTTCTTCACCTCCAGAGAGCCAGCGTTAAACACTCACCATGATGAGCTCTGCACTAATGCCTGACTCTGCTTTACAATAGTTTAGAGTTAGGACAGTGCTCGGAACAAGCAGGCATTAAAACAATGAAGGGACACTAGAATGAGCTTCCCTGAAAGTCATTTGCAAAAGTATAAGCAGCAGAAATAAACTGCAAAACTACAGTGTATTCTCTTTGACAAGTTATATACAGTTTTATATGTACTCTATTAAACAACATCCCATTAATTCAAATAAATGTCTCATAAAACGATGATTCAACTAGGCTACAGTTAGCATTTTCCCAAACAAATAATCAGACATTTAAAAGAACTACATTCTTGCCACAGAGTTTTGTTTAGTTTGCATTTCAGCAAATTTATAGAGACTTTTCTACAAAAAAAGCATACGTTTTTAGTTAAAAATATATGATAATTAAATATTACAGAATTTTTTCTTTTTTTTTTTTTTTTACTGTTGGAATGATTCACCTTTGAGCTACCGGCAGCTGTAAGCATAAACAATAAGTGCATCATTAACCCAAAACAAATGAAATTAACATGTTTCAAAGGCAAAAAATAGTAAATGGTCCTCTTAATTACCTGTTCAAATGACCTGGGACTTTCTTTTACTACCAACTGCGAGGAATAAGCCATACCAAAATAAGATAAAATATGATGGATATGTTACCAAGGAAAGGAAAAATTTCAGTCTTTAGAAAGTCCTTGGGCTACAGTTCAATGACATTTATCTTGTAATTAGTAAGCAGATTTATTATGATCTATTAAAAAAACCCTATAAAACATGGTCACTTTTAACATATCTATGCTTAGTCCTAAAGAACTCCAAATGTATAACAAGTCCATTTCACTCAGTGAAAGCTTTGATATATAAAAATATTTTTAAACCATCCAACATGTTATATTTGCAAGAAAAGTGACCTAGTGGACAACAATAAAATAAAATACTAGACTTTGTATTGATTAAAAAATCGTTCAATTTACATTTTGCAAACTAAAAAGAACCAGCAAAACACTTACATAAATCTAGCTAAAAGCTAAACTCCTTTGAAATCTGAGGACAAACCTGGGGTTTATTCTTGGTTTAAAAATGAAAGAACAATGAACTTAAATGGCGTGGCCAAGACTACACAGTTAGGAAGGTACAAAAATGGGACACTGTTTCAGCCCTGAATTCTTTGCTGTTTCTATTATGCTCTGCCGAGTTTCCAACTGTTTTTCATATTCCAGTTTTTAAACTTTATTTGCTTTGACCATCCTTGCTGCAGCCTGGCCTTCCCCTTCTTCTGTGCACTCTGTTTTGCAAACTAGTAAACACACCCCCAGGCAAAGCAATTTTCTTGCTGAGCTCAACGGTAAAAACTCAGATCCTGAAATTCTATGGCTAGCCTTTTTTTTTTGCTAGCACATTCTTGTAGGTTGTATGGAAATGGCTAATATACCCTGCATCTTCCATCTTTTCTAGGAGGAAAGCAAGGGATGGAAGGGTCTCATGTACAAAAGCTGCATATATTCTGACTTCTACTTGAAAGATGTAGTACTTTGTTATAAGAGCGAGTGCCTGGCATTGCAGTTCCAAATCTGACTTAGGAAGCAGACGCTACTGAGAGCAACAGAGTGGATTCAGTTAAAAGTTGAACTGAAGGAACACGTGGGGTAAAGATCTTCCAAAGAAATCTCACATAGTTTGTGATGGAAATGAAAGAGCAAGGCTATGAGGGAGATGAAGCATCCATCTTGCTACATGTCACCAGAAATCAACACAGTTTCAGAGGCAGGTGCATAATTTTTAGCATGATATTAAACTTGGCCATTTTTTAATTCTATAAAAATATTATCATCCTTTCAGGCTTAAAATATGAGACCATTTCACATTTAAGAGTTTTCTTCAGTATCAGTCATGGAAAAGATGTTATGGGCTCATTACATACATGGTTTTGGGCTTCCCTGGAGGCTCAATGATAAAGAATCTGTCTGCCAATGCAGGAGACATGGGTTCAACCCCTGAGTCAGGAAGATCCCCTGGAGAAGAAAATGGCAATCCATTCCAGTATTCTTGCCTGGGAAACCCCATGGACAGAGAAGCCTGGCGGGCTACAGTCCATGGGGTCAAATGGTCGTACATGACTCAGTGACTAAAACAACAATGCACATAGTTTTACATGTTTTCCCGCAAATGGCCTATAAATAAAATTATATTTTACATCTATTTTTAAAATGTATACAGTAATGACACCTGAGTACCTAAAGCCTTCATTCTGTACAGTATTTTACAGAAATATAATACTATAGAACTATCTACATGTCCATATAGTTTAAACATGATCTTGGGGTTATTAATAATCACTTGCAAACAGTTCTGTAATTTCCTAGAAAGGATAACTGATTTTAGAGATAATGTCCACATTGGTTCTAAAGCAAAAACTTAGTTTCTGACTTCTTAATAATCCAGGAGATTCTAAAAGAAAAATTAAAATCCAAAGCCATTTATTGCCACTCATTTGTAAAAACAATTGCAAATTCTATACCTATTTCTTTTTTCGGCCACACCAAATGGCATGCAGGATTTTAATTCCCTAGTCAGGGATGGAACTTGTCTCCCTGCAGTGGAAGCTCAGAGTCTTAACTACTGGACTGCCAGGGAAGTCCCTCTATGTCTATTTCTGACATCAAAATAAATCACAATATTCTCACAACTAAGGAAACAAACATCCAATAATGACACAGACTCTTCAGTGCACACAGTAAATACCTTGAGTGCTTTACACAGTGACAAGGATGTAAAATCTCCATTACGGAAAATTCTAACACTGAAAACAAGCCTTCTCCAAATATCCTAACTATAAATGACAATGATGTCCTTTTAATGTGGAAAACTTGATTATCTATAACTCAGACAAGTTAAAGTTTTAAATAACCAATGTTTTGACAGGATCAAAGTTGCTGTGAGAATTTATTTTTACGAAATGGCTTTGGCAGTATGTCATAGGACCGGAATAGTTAGGGCCGGTGCTGGATCCCCTCCTACACCCTGGCTCGCCGTTCACTCACTCTGATCAGCCAGTTGCTTACAAAGCCCGACAGGGTCCCCGCGGGGTTGGCTGCGCCCAGCTCCCAGGCACTGTGATGTCTGCTCCATGGGAAGCCACAGGCACTGTGAGGAGCCGACTCAGTGCCAAAGCCTGCCTGTTGTGCAAAATGACCTACAGTCTCACTTCCAAGCTACCAGGTTTGGGTGTTAGTATTCTCAACTACCCAACACCTAGCTTACAACTTGAGATAAAAATTAACTCTTCTGGAAAA
Organism: Giraffa tippelskirchi; assembly: GCF_054371585.1. NCBI lineage: Eukaryota > Metazoa > Chordata > Mammalia > Artiodactyla > Giraffidae > Giraffa > Giraffa tippelskirchi. The sequence goes on from NC_137285.1 coordinate 58,024,555, forward strand.
CTCTGAACCCCTTACTCTATAACTAATAAGTAACGTTTCTTAACAACAATGCTTTTAGGCTGTAAGATCCCGCAACACCTTCTGAATATTTATTCTTGGAATATTTATTCTCAGCTTCTTATAGGGATGTTTTGCTTTCATAGAACTCTGAAAAGTAATGCTGATGGTAATGTAAGTTGTACTACATTTATAAAAACAACTTTATGTCACATACCTTCAAAAATGCTCCCTCTTTGATCTGGCAAGACCCCTTTTGGGAATTTATCTTAAAGTGTCAGAATTCAGGAAAGATTTAAGTACAAAGGTGCACTTTCCACAAGTTATATGAGGAAAAAACCAAATATGAAATTAAATGGTCATAAAGTGAAAACTTAAGTATGATATGATACAGGAGGCATGCCTGCTACGTGCTCAGTGGCTAAGTCATGTCTGACTCTGCGACCCCATGGACTGTAGCCCACCAGACTCCTCTGTCCATGGGATTCTCCAGGCACGAACACTGGAGTGGGTTGCCATTTCCTCCTCCAGGGGATCTACCCGACCAGGGATCAAACTAGCGTTTCCAGGATTGGCAGGCAGATTCTAAAGGCTATATTAGTTTTTTTTCAAGCATTAAAAATATTTTTAAATTGAAAATGCTTATGATGTGGCAATGGAAAAAAGCAGAAAATGACTAAATATAAAACTTAATCACAATTATATTCAATATATGTAAGTTAATACAGACAAAAACACACATACACAGGGAGAAGAGACTGGAAGGAATTTTTAAAATATTTTTAGTGGTTGTTTATTTTGTGGCTGAATAATATTGGCTTGTTTCTCTTTAGGTTGTTTATTTCGTGGCTGAATAATATTGGCTTGTTTCTCTTTAGTTATCTATCTATCTATCTATCTGGCAAAACAAATACAATATTGTAAAGTTAAAAAATAGATAAATAAACTAATTAAAAAAAAATGTTTCATTCCTAGATGCTATGTCTTTTTGCTGCTTTTAAAATGCAGTCTTTCACTGTCTTCCAGCTTGCTTTTGTGGATAGGTAGAAAAGTTATTGAAGTTTAGATGTTTATTTTATAATGATCTCTTTTAACACTTTTTAATTGTTTTCCTTGGGGTTTTTTATGATAGATAGTAATGCTAAAGAAAATAAATTATCTTCTTCTTTTGAAAAAAAAAAAGGAGTTACTATATATAACAATTTTTTAAAACTATATTTATAGTGACCTTCCATTGGGTTTATTACCTCTTTAAGAGGGGAAATTATTTATCTTCTGGGAACTACAATCCATGTAAATGTAGCTCTTAAAAAATATTTATTTTCATTTATTTACTTGGTTGCCTCAGATCTTAGTTGGGTCATGCAGAATCTTTCCTTGCAGTGTAGGATTCTCCAGTTGGAGCTCAGGCTCAGCAGCTGTGTGGCATGGGCATAGCTGCTGCCCAGCATGTGGGATCTCAGCTCCCCTACCAGGGAAGTCCTACAAACGTGGCTTGCATTTGCTGTGCACAAATTTCTAAAGGCACTGACTTGTTACAAGTGCCAATTAATATGGAATATGAGAGAAAAATATTATCTTACACATTTTTACAAAAAGGATAGAGTGGAGAAACTGGCATAATTTAACATAAATGTGTTCACTAGAATCTTTAAGAAATAAAAATCAATAGGTATTTGTGAAATTCTCTTTTTGATTTAAGAACGATAAATTTATAATTATGCTTAGAATTATATCGGTTTTTTATTTACTGATGTGACTCCAATTTTATATATCTACACTTCACATTATATTAGGAAGATGTTCATTTTGAGTCCTGACCCACAACTTAAAAGTCAAATGTTCTCTATTAGTATTTTTAAAAGGAAAATCATAGTCTTATGAATACTTAGGAATTTATTGACCTAAGACACTAGAAATTCAGTTCATGTATTGGAAGGATTTTCATGAAAGATCCTGATCTGAGTGGAAGAAAGAATACTTCAAAATTTTCCAGTTATAAAAACTGAGACAGTATCATCTTAACAGTTTTCTTTGTAATTGCAGTAGCCCAACTAAATATAACTAAACCAGGTTGCTTTGTACCTATTTTGAGTAACTCATAAAAAGGTTAGAAGCTAAATAAAAGAAAATACAATGAGTGTGGTTATAATAAAGTTGCAGAGAAGGTACATGGGGATTTGAGGATGATAAACATACTAATAGATGCAAGCATAACAAAAAAAACTGAGGAAACTAGAAAATGATCTCAAAGAGAAAGGTATTTAGTTTTAATTTTTCCTTAAAATACACATCATAAATCATTTTGGCATTATTTTAAATATATGAACAAATGAAGAAGTGTTATGGTAAAAAATGAAAAATAGTGGATCTATAGGAAAAGTAAAAAAATAAAATAAAATTATGTCTCTTTTTTTTAAAAAGTCTACAATACTGAGATTTTTCTAAACATGATATAATTTTAAAATGCCTACATTTGTTTTCATTTCACAAATTACTCATTTCAAGCCTCTACATGGTTCTACCAAAGACAAACATAAATCCCACTGCAGAATGACAACTAGCTGGTGACACCAGCATCGTAACAATCACATTAATCTTCCTATACACTCCATTATTAACCAGAGAAGACAACATATCTCCAAGAAGGACTAGCTCTCTTTAAACGAATAAAGAAACATTCTACGTGCCTAACTATATAGAAGCCTCTCTTTTTCAAAACTGTTCACAATTTGGTAAATTAAAGACATAAATACATGGCAAAACACCTGCGACAAAAGCCAAATGTTATTTCAAAACTTACATTGGCATGAGAGAAAAAGTCAGAACCGTATTACAGGATCAATGATTACAATGATTTGATGATCAGAGTATAAGATCATGAGTATAAAAATAAGATTCAGATTACTAGATCATTTGTATAAGCATACATTCACCAAGACAATTCTCTAAAACAAGCATCACGAGGTCTGCTGCTGTGACTAAGCCAGGAGAATGGGGGTGAGTGTGCATTCATGGGGATGGGGCACCATACGGAGTCCATTTCTTCACATCCAAGTCTCTCAGCTCTGCTGCCAAAGAGCTGGTCACCCTGAGCAGGCCATCTTGCATCGTGGTATCCTCGCCTGTAAATGATGTCTCTCCATGACTAGATATGATGAGCCACCAAATTACAGGAGGTGAGAGAGAAAGAAAATTGAGTAAAGTTGCAAAGCAGTCTTCGCCTACACGTGTGTTTTAACTTCTCTCTTTTCTCTCTCCACTATATTGTCCCTATGGTTTGCCTTCTCTACAAGAGCCGAGCTGTTACAACACATCACTGTAGTATAGATCACTGAGAAAGACATGACTGGACTTACAGTTACTAGCAGGAAGTTATGACATGTAAAGTACAGAAACTCTGCAAGAAATATGGCTATTCTCTATCACAGGAATAGAGGGGGCCGTTTCACACACATGATTGTCATCTACCAAGTGCGCTATAGCACAAAATCGGTAAGATCAAAACAGATTTATTCATCACGGAGAGAGAACCTAGAATTTCCCTGTTGCTAATTAAGTAAGCAAGCAGGTAGTGAATGGTTTTCCCCCATTACCCTGCCTAGGTAATAATCAGAGTGAGCAACTGATCTCCTTTAATACATTCAAAACGAGATTCTTACAATATAAGATCTAAGATCTTACTTTGTCTGTTAAGTAGGAAATACACATGCATGTGCTACTTTAGCTGCATTGATTCAGATTCTGTAAGCTTTATTTTCCTTTTGTTTCCTGATTATGTAATAATCAGAGTGAGCAACTGATCTCCTTTAATATATTCAAAACAAGATCCTTACAATGTAAGATCTAAGATCTTATTTTGTCTGTTAAGTAGGAAATACACATGCATGTGCTACTTTAGCTGCATTGATTCAGATTCTGTAAGCTTTATTTTCCTTTTGTTCCATGAATCATAGCACTATTAACAAGTTTATGGATGAATTAGTTCAATCCTCCAAAATACACTTAATCTCTAATTTACAATTAAGGTTAGGTATAAACTCCAACTAGCAAGATCACTGAATTCAGACTGTGATAATAACTATATATGTTTCATTTCTAAAACTATGTATTTTTCAAAGCATCTTTGTAAGTTTTAGATAAAGCCTCAAGCTTGCCAGTGTTAGGATTCCAAACTGAACAAGTTCTTTAGGGAAAAGAACTAAAGAGAAGGATATACACAGCTAAAGTTGGTCTAGGAAATAGTGTTTTATTATCATCCATTATTTTCACTGTCTTAGCATGTAAGCTGTCAATCTTTGAGACTTGAGCTTCTCAGGCTTTTTATTTTAGGGCTTGAAAAATTTGACTCCAACTGTTTGTATAACACACAGATTTAAACAATACATTTAGAACAAGGACTGATAAACTTAACCTTTGGGACAGTGAGGCTTCGCCACAACTAACAATATTTACTTTTCATGAAATGAAATTGTGCCACACTGCTGAGAAAGTGTGTAATGCTTACCACTAAATGTAAATATTTGAATTTTTCTTCTAAATGAATATCTTCTTTGTAAATTAATACAAAGGCAAAAATGACCAGAAGACATAAAAGCTCAGTAATACTATCAAGAATACATTATTTATAAAACTTAAATAGATCTTAAATCCTATTAAATACTTTTTTACAGATATAACATGTAAGATAAGTCCATAGTTGAGTAAGGATTTTGTCTGATAATCCCAGTTCTAGATTTTCTATGTAAGGAGAGGCTACATAATGGCAAGAAATGAAATTTAAACTAGAAAAATATGTCAGTGGGGTTAGTACAGTGATCTTTAAGAATTAGGGGTCGCTCAATAAGAATATAAATAAAAATATCAAATTTCCTCAATTCTAAGTCACTATCAATGGTAAGGTGGCCGACAGGGGCTAGGCTGGGCCGGGGGCTGGGGGCGGCGGCCGACAGGGGCTAGGCCGGGCCGGGGGCTGGGGGCTGGCAGTGGTGGTGAGAGGAATTACACAAGGCCCAAGGTAAGAGAAACCCAAGTAAGATGGTAAGTGTTGCAAGAGGGCATCAGAGGGCAGACACACTGAAACTAGAATTACAGAAAACTAGCTAATCTGATCACACGGACCACAGCCTTGTCTATCTCAATGAAACTAAGCCATGCCGTGTGGGGCCACCCAAGACAGATGGGTCATGGTGGAGAGGTCTGATAGAATGTGGTCCACTGGAGAAGGGCATGGCAAACCACTTCAGTATTCTTGCCTTGAGAACCCCATGAACAGTATAAAAAGGCAAAAAGATAGGACACTGAAAGATGAACTCCCCAGGTCAGTAGGTGCCCAATATACAAATGGAGATCAGTGGAGAAATAACTCCAGAAAGAATGATGGGATGGAGCCAAAGCAAAAACGATACCCAACTGTGGATGTGACTGGTGATAGACGCAAAGTCCGATGCTGTAAAGAGCAATATTGCATAGAAACCTGGAATGTGAGGTCCATGAATCAAGGCAAATTGGAAGTGGTCAAACAGGAGATGGCAAGAGTGAACGTTGACATTCTAGGAATCAGCCAACTAAGATGGGCTGGAATGGGTGAATTTAACTCAGATGATCATTATATCTACTACTGTGGGCAAGAATCCCTTAGAAGAAATGGAGTAGCCATCATGGTCAACAAAAGAGTCCAAAATGCAGTACTTGGGTGCAATCTCAAAAACGATAGAATGATCTCCGTTCGTTTCCAAGGCAAACCATTCAATACCACGGTAATCCAAGTTTATGCCCGGACCAGTAACGCCGAAGAAGCTGAAGTTGAACGATTCTATGAAGACCTACAAGACCTTCTGGAACTAACACCCAAAAAAGATGTCCTTTTCATTACAGGGGACTGGAATGCAAAAGTAGGAAGTCAAGAAACACCTGGCGTAACAGGCAAGTTTGGCCTTGGAGTACAGAATGAAACAGGGCAAAGGCTAATAGAGTTTTGCCACGAGAACGCACTGGTAATAGCAAACACCCTATTCCAACAACACAAGAGAAGACTCTACACGTGGACATCACCAGATGGTCAACACCGAAATCAGACTGATTATATTCTTTGCAGCCAAAGATGGAGAAGCTCTATACAGTAAGCAAAAACAAGATCGAGAGCAGACTGTGGCTCGGATCATGAACTGCTTATTGCCAAATTCAGACTTAAATTGAAGAAAGCAGGGAAAACCACTAGACCATTCAGGTATGACCTAGATCAAATCCCTTATGAGTATACAGTGGAAGTGACAAATAGATTTAAGGGTCTAGACCTGACAGAAGGAGTGCCTGATGAACTATGGACAGAGGTTCGTGACATTGTACAGGAGACAGGGATCAAGAAAATCCCCATGGAAAAGAAATGCAAAAAAGCAAAATGGCTGTCTGAGGAGGTCTTACAGATAGCTGGGAAGAGAAGAGAAGCGAAAAGCAAAGGAGAAAAGGAAAGATATTCTCATCTGAATGCAGAGTTCCAAAGAATAGCAAGGAGAGATAAGAAAGCCTTCCTCAGCGATCAGTGCAAGGAAATAGAGGAAAACAACAGATTGGGAAAGACTAGAGATCTCTTCAAGAAAATTAGAGATACCAAAGGAACATTTCATGCAAAGACAGGCTCGATAAAGGACAGAAATGGTATGGACCTAACAGAAGCAGAAGATATTAAGAAGAGGTGGCAAGAATACACAGAAGAACTGTACAAAAAAGATCTTCACGACCCAGATAAGCACAATGGTGTGATCACTCACCTAGAGCCAGACATCCTGGAATGTGAAGTCAAGTGGGCCTTAGAAAGCATCACTACGAACAAAGCTAGTGAAGGTGATGGAATTCCAGTTGAGCTATTTCAAATCCTCAAAGTGATGCTGTGAAAGTGCTACACTCGATATGCCAGCAAATTTGGAAAACTCAGCAGTGGCCACAGGATTGGAAAAGGTCAGTCTTCGTTCCAATCCCAAAGAAAGACAATGCCAAAGAATGCTCAAACTACCGCACAATTGCACTCATCTCACATGCTAGCAAAGTAATGCTCAAAATTCTCCAAGCCAGCCTTCAGCAATACGTGAACCGTGAACTTCTAGATGTTCAGGCTGGTTTTAGAAAAGGCAGAGGAACCAGAGATCAAACTGCCAATATCCGCTGGATCATCGAAAAAGCAAGAGAGTTCCTGAAAAACATCTATTTCTGCTTTATTGATTATGCCAAAGCCTTTGACTGTGTGGATCACAATAAACTGTGGAAAATTCTGAAAGAGATGGGAATACCAGACCATCTGACCTGTCTCTTGAGAAACCTTTATGCAGGTCAGGAAGCAACAGTTAGAACTGGACATGGAACAACAGACTGGTTCCAAATAGGAAAAGGAGTCCGTCAAGGCTGTATATTGTCACCCTGCTTATTTAACTTATATGTAGAGTACATCATGAGAAACGCTGGGCTGGAAGAAACACAAGCTGGAATCAAGATTTCTGGGAGAAATATCAATAACCTCAGATATGCGGATGACACCACCCTTATGGCAGAAAGTGAAGAAGAACTAAAGAGCCTCTTGATGAAGGTGAAGGAGGAGAGTGAAAAAGTTGGCTTAAAGCTCAATGTTCAGAAAACTAAGATCATGGCATCTGGTCCCATCACTTCATGGGAAATAGATGGGGAAACAGTGGAAACAGTGTCAGACTTTATTTTTGGGGGCTCCAAAATCACTGCTGATGGTGATTGCAGCCATGAAATTAAAAGTCACTTACTCCTTGGAAGAAAGGTTATGGCCAACCTAGATAGCATATTTAAAAGCAGAGACATTACTTTGCCAATGAAAGTACGTCTAGTCAAGGCTATGGTTTTTCCAGTGGTCATGTATGGATGTGAGAGTTGGACGGTGAAGAAAGCTGAGTGCCGAAGAATTGATGCTTTTGAACTGTGGTGTTGGAGAAGACTCTTGAGAGTCCCTTGGACTGCAAGGAGATCCAATCAATCCATCCTAAAAGAGATCAATCCTGGGTGTCCATTGGAAGGTCTGATGTTGAAGCTGAAGCTCCAATACTTTGGCCACCTCATGCGAAGGGTTGACTCATTGGAAAAGACCCTAATGCTGGGTAGGATTGGGGGCGGGAGGAGAAGGGGACGACAGAGGATGAGATGGTTGGATGGCATAACCGACTCGATGGTCATGGGTTTGGGTAGACTCCGGGAGTTGGTGATGGACAGAGAGGCCTGGCGTGCTGCAATTCATGGGGTCGCAAAGAGTCGGACACGACTGAGCAACTGAACTGAACTGAACACTGATTTATCTGGAAAGAAACCTATGCAACATGTTTCTACTGATTGAAAGAGATACCTCAATTTCTGAAAGTTCAAAACTGCATTGGAGAAAAAGAATACTTTAAAAATTAAGGATATGGAGCTAACTTAGTTGAAAATATGTGAATCTTCAAATTCAAGCTCAATCATGTACAGTCGCAATCTAAAAACAAAAAACAAAACACGCTAATCATGGGCATGCCTACGTACTCTTCAAGCTCACCCCAGGGGTCCCCAATTTTTTGGCACCAAGGACTGGTTTTGCGGGAGACAACTTTTCCATGGAGCAGGAGTGGGATGGTTTGGGGATGATTCAAGCATATTATATTTATTGTGCACTTTATTTCTATTATTATTATATCAGCTCCACCTCAGATTATTAGGCATTAGATCCCAGAGGTTGGGGACCCTTGCCTTAGAGTATCGTGGGATCTTGGGGGCTATTATTGTGGCAAAAACATATCTGTAGCGTGGAGCACCTCCAAACATACAATCATCATGGGTTTTGGAAGGCCTGTTCTCCACCATCAGCCATCAGCTGACATGTCAGTACACTGGCGCTCCCAAGACCCTGCCTATGACACCCTCCTGATGATTTTAGCAAAGTGAGTGGAAAGAGTCAAGGGGTAGGAGTGAATATGCTTGGTTAATGGGACAAGGTGGGTAGGCTCTGTTACAGAAGTCAAATAAGACCTGTTGTTTTTGCTAGGGGTTTGGCAACTTAGTATTACTTCTTGGTAATTTCTTTTGGTAATGAGGATTTGGTAATGGGATGAAATTGTAAGGTCTCATCTTCATGGCACTTGTGGGACTTCACCTTGTTCTCTCCATTCCTTAGGGTTTGCCCCTCACATATACACTCTTATCTGCTTGCAGCTTTACAGCTTAGCAAGACAGACACATGGGAGCCCAACCATTAATGGCAAAGTATTTTCACATCCCTTTTCCTTACAGCCTCTTCCTTCTTGTAGGGGGCTTTCAGTCTCTGCAGTTGCACTTTCTTGCTTGTCCTTTTATAGAGACAACATCAAGAAAGTGTGAAAGTATTAGTCGCTCATCTATGTCCAACTCTTTGCAACCCCTTGGACTGTAGCCCACCAGGCTTCTCTTGCCATGGAATTCTCCATTCAAGAATACTGGAGTGGGTTGCCATTCCCTTCTCCAGGGGATCTTCCTGACCCAGGGATCAAACTCAGGTCTCTTGCATTGCAGGCAGATTCGTTACTGTCTGAGCCATCAGGGAAACCCAAGGCAACACTGGGATCCATCAACTATGGATATTTATTTCAAAACTGGCTTCCTGCCAAGGCTTCGCCACTGCCAGAGCGGCACTGGCTGTAGAAAGGACTGGAGGGATGAGGAGAGAGGTGGCAGTGGCAGGAGGAATGAACTGTTCTACTTTCCTTTCTTTTGTCTGTAGCAACCAAAGCCTGCCCAGGGCAGCGGCGTGAAGGGGTTGCAGATGGAAGGTCCTGGTTCCCATTGTAAAAAAGGGAGGCGAAATTAAAGGCACAAGAGTCAGTGTGTGTGTGGGTGGGGAGCTGTACCCACAGGAAAGAGCGGCATCCCTGTGACACAGAACACACCTGCCCCCGACCTGCACCCTCCGCAGAGTTTCCTGTATGGAAGGTGGACACATACATCCACAGGGAGAAAAGGTACAAAGCCAAAACCGGGCCTTGAAGGTAGGTCCAAGCATTTTCCTTGGTCATGTTCTGCCACAGAAACAGAAACGATGGCTAACTGTGGACAATTTAAAGGGAGTGAGAGTAGACCTGCACCTACGAAAAGAGAGAATAAAAGAAAAAGCCTTCCCCCAAGTAAGAGCAAAGAAGCTATTTGTTCTCAGTTTTCAGGTGTTACCTGCTCAGTCAATTCAGATTCTTAAGTTTGTATCCTTTAGACTGAAATGTAAACAGAGTGTTATCAGTGCAGAACTATATTCAATTCTTAATTAACAGAAGGAAGAAACCAGCAACAAGTTCACTGCCACCCAGAGCCAGGCTCTGTGCTGGCTCCAAGAGTTTACCCAAGGCCCCACGACTGATAAATGGGGGAGTGTCAATTCTAACCCTGGGTTTCCTGATTCCAGATGAATTCTCGGTTATTTCAGAATCTATGAGTGGCACACATTCTCAATTTCCGACCACGCTCCTGCCAGATTTCTTGATGATGCAATTTGTTTTTCCATTCTTCCCTTTTATACTCTATACTTGTAGAAATTGTACATCTTTAAATTCATGAAAGACTACACAATAGAATGATCGGATGAAGGTGTAAAGTACAAACACCTGCAGGGGTCTGGTGGCCCATCAAGCAAAGGCGGTCACTGGACTGAGGGATGATGCTCCAGGGTGTACGGAGCCCATGCTTAGTGGAGAGGCGCCAGCCCCAAGTCCTCTCTACACCCGTGGGCGCAGGCCTACAGGACCTTTCCACTGTAGGAACTCTTATGTGCTGTACATTTACTCCTTTCTCTTTTCTCACATTGCTTTCTTTTCTGTTCTGCCTCCCCTACTGACTGTAATATGGTTCACCCTTAGAAAACACTGTACTATAGAAAATCAATATTCATGTATATACACACAGGTGTTTGGGCTTCCCTGGTGGCCCAGCTGGTAAAGAATCCGTCTGCAATGCGGGAGACCTGGGTTTGATCCCTGGGTTGGGAAGATCACCTGGAGAAGGAAAAGGCTACTCACTCCAGTATTCTGGCCTGGAGAATTCCATGGACTTAGTCCATGGGGTCACAAAGAGTCGGGCATGACTGAGGGACTTGCACTTTCACACAGGTGTGTACGTTCCATATCAACTATTTTTCAATATATTTAAGTCCCAACTCCTAATTTTTCTAAAATGGGACATCTTCATTTTCCAAGTTCTTCAAAGAACAACTAGGATTTCTTTCATTGACACTGCTTACAGATTCTATACTTTTTGGTTTTTCTAAAATTTCAACTTCCTTTTTCCCACAATACCAATTTGGCATAAGAGATTATCTCTGTGACGTGGCAATTCTTTTCAGTAAAAAAGAAGGTAGAAACACAACTTGGCGTTTGCTGAACATCTACCTTGCACCAGGTGGCACCACAAGTAGATTTACATTCAACAGCCTCAAGCTACTCTGGGAGAAGCTACAAATGTTTGTAGGATGTTCTACATTTTACAAGTGAGGTAACTGAAGTTGAGAAAGCTCAAGGAACTTGGCCAAGGTGGTGGACACCAGGATCGAATTCTGACCATTTCTAAACTCAACAATTCATTTAGATAAAACTATTGAATGATTCTTCTATGAAATTAGAATCTGCTAACTGGAAAAAAGTTTTATTTAACTGTTAGCAACACTCGAAACCTAAGTCACAGATTTTCACTCTGGGATCACCTGCTAGCTTTATATACCTAGCCACTGAGCATCTTTAAAAAATTCTTTTAAATTTATTTATTTGGCTGCATTAGATCTTAGTTGCCCTCATGGGATGTGGGATCTTAGTTCCCCCACCAGGGATTGAACCCGTATCTCCTGCATTGGAAGGCAGATTCTTAACTACAGGACCACTAGAGAAGTCCCCCTTACCTATTTTTGACTATCCAGCAAGACTGTGTTTCAACAATGTAAACATTTCCACAATACTGGTTTGAAGGCGAGTTTAAAAAATGAGTGATTGAATTGGAAATTCAGCTGAGAGTTTCTAAGGTTAACCTCTCAGCAGAATGGAAAAAATGATCATAGTATGCCTCTGAGCACCTACATGTGCTTTTCGACTTCACAAAACTTAGCCAATATTAACTAATTAACCCCACAATATGCATAAGGTCGAATTCACTCTCAACAGGCATTTATAAACTAGACAAGTTGTGATTTCAAAATTTATGAGGTCTTCAGCTCAAAAACATTATGAAATATAGCCTTATATTCACAACCGGCCCATCTAAGTCCTGATAAAATAACAAGCTTCATTGACTTATAACCCAGTGTTTCACAAAGATTCCACTGGGCTATGCCCTCCCCTCTGATCAGACAGCATCCCAGAAAATAACTCAGTGTCACAAACAGAGGTGATCCAACTTAGACCGCAAAGTATAACTTTTTTATTGTGATTAATCTTTTTGTACCTTACTAATAGTATTTTTCTTTCTCTGATTCTGGCAATTAAAGATTGAAAATAAGCCACATACTTTTTTTTTTTTTCCTTTTTAAACTCCAACCTTTAGGTACATATATACTTTTGTGAGACATACCTGGATACTCCTATTCGACTCTATTTTCAGAAGTTCATTTGCAGTATATGAATAAGATATACATATTCTCCAAAACTGGTCAATAGAAGTAAATCTAATCCTAGCATTTGACCCTCCTAAGATTTCTTGACAGGTGCAAAGGAAAAAAAAAAAAAGCTCATTCTGCTAGTAGCAAAATTTATACCTAGAGGTGTTTGGAATTTACTTCTTACAGGAAAAAGGATGGGTTAAAAGACAACAACAAATGATTGACAAAAAAGATTGCACCAAACATGGAAACAGATCAGCTGAATAAGGGTTTCAGGTCCCCTCAGTCGACAGCACACATCGACAAGAGGGGGCAGCACAGAGATGGTAGCCTGTCTGCACTGGGAATGTCACATTTAAGATCCAAGGGGAGCCTCTCATTCAACAAATGCATACATGACCACTAAAAACATCTACCTGTCAGAGGCATGTCCAGGATGGAGGTTACATAAACGACATTTCTACAAGGTTTCTAAGCAACAGTTTAAACCTAAGCTTTCTTCCACACTTCAGCAAAAATCCTATGAATCCAATGACAAACTGCCTTTATCATAAACATGGAGATACACTTTGATTTCAGAAACAAAAGAAGGCAAAAAGTTTTCTAGTGAAAGAGGAATAGTGAGTTGCAAAGAGACATAATAACTTCTCTATATTAGACATACTACCATCTGTATATTAGATACAGTAACACCTATATTTTAAATAGAGTAGTATCTGTATTTTAGATAATCATGTTTATAAAATAAATATAGCATCATCTGTGTATTTTGATATTCCACATCCAAGTGAACAAAGGGTGTGAGAAAATGAAACGTGACATTTCACAGAGGACATCTGACCTTGTCACATATAAAATGCCATCTTTTATTACTAAGTAATAAGTTCAACTGTCAACTCTTCCCTTGGGGCTCATGCATTCTTCCTCACAGCTCCATTTCACGAGGTAGGAGAGCTGGGGTAAGAATATCTGCTTCACACATTAGTCGTTTTTAAAAAAAAAACCTGAAAGCTCGATGACTTATAAAAGTGTCAGAGAAAATTTAAGAGAACTGTTCTATGAACGTGGGGTTAGAAAGAACTTGCAAATCTGTCACTAAAACCAGGAATCATGAAGGTTGACAGCTATTATATTTTAGAAAAAATACACTTTAAAAATATCGACAACTTAAAACTTGAAAATAGTAAAAATGCAATATATTGTGATAATTAAATTCCAAACTCTTTCATATCAGATTGAACAAGAAACACAAAGGTTAAAAAAAACTATAAAAAGAAATGTTGTGATGATGTCTGTGAACAGACTGAGAAACACTGAATTGTATACCTTAAATAGGCAAATCGTATGATATGGAGATTAGATCTCAACAAAACTCTGCAGAGAGAGCGAAAAGGGAAGGGGTGGAGGAGTGGGGAAGGAGGAAAGCAGAAAAGGAAGGAAGAGAGAATGGGGAAAGATGCCTAATAAATCTATGTAAATAGATAATCACGGCAAGAAAAAAGCCACAAATAAAAATAAACACTCTTTCTTTTGCCCAAGATTACACCATTCATAATGCCTACTGCCACTGGTAAAGTAAATTAATTCAATCTCTTAGGAGGTCACTTTTAAAAATGCTTTACTATTTAAATAATTATAACTTCTGAGGCAGGATCCCACTGGAAATGTCTTTTTTTTCCTACAAAAAATAATGAACATACATACCTATATGAATATACACACACCTCCCCATTTATCAAGCTTGGAAGACTATACACAAATACTTGTTAGCAGTAGCTATCACTGAAAGATTTGTTTGCTTTGCTGAATTTTGTCAAAATGTCCTATATTAAAATGACCAACAGACTGGGGTACAGCAGTATACATTGTATATATGGCTTACATTAATATAGGGAAGACTATTCAAATAGCAATGACAATAGAGAGTGATAGATATTATGAGAAATAACAAAATAAATAAAGTTGAAAAATACATAATTTTATAACATTAAAAAAAAAATGGTGAGCGGACTGTTCTCAGCACACTGATGTCTGGCATTTTTACCTCAGTGAAAACATCACACCTCTATAGTAAGTTGCTGCTGCTAAGTCACTTCAGTCGTGTCTGACTCTTCGTGACCCCATTGACTGTAGCCCACCAGGCTCCTCCATCCATGGAATTTCCCAGGCAAGAGTACTGGACTGGGGTGCCACCTCCTTCTCCATAGTAAGTTGCTACCTGACCTTAAAGCCTTGGGGCTGCCGGTGTTGCAAAGTGGAACATTGAGACAGTCATGGGATATGGTGGTATGCCTTCATGAAACACTGATTTTATATTATATGCTGTAAACAGCCCCAAAGGTTGGTGTTTTACACCACCAGTGGATATCTGATAACTGGTCTCCCATCTTAGTAAAACAACTCTGATTTTAGTTTGCGCACATTGTTGCCTCCCAAAGGACTAGACTTTCCAGTCTCCTCTGCAGCCAGATGTGACCATGTAAGTAAGTTGTGGCCAGTGAGATACTAGCTGAGCTAATCGTGGAGCGCCTTAAAAGCTCCCTAGTGGTAGAAGGAAGTGTTGGGAGGACCACAAGTCTTTGATAAGCAAGTACAACCAACATGATCTCTCCAGATCGCCACCCCCGAGATTCTCTGACATGAAAGAAACCTTATTTAAACTGCTATTTTCATGTGTGTAGTTAAACCTAACCCCTGCTAATATAAAATCAGGACAAGCAAGGCAGTATTCTTACAAGAGTTGTTTCAAAGTGAAACAGATATCTTTGCTACAAGAACAGACTGTCCCGGGACCCTGCCCACTGACCCACTCCTAGGAATAGGCCAAAGGAATCAAAAAGCTGGAAGTAATGATTTCAGAACTGATTTGAAGACACACAGACAGCTGTCTTTGAAACTAGCTTTGAAAAACTGCTTAAAAAGCAATGACTGGCTTCTACTTTTGAATGTACACTTTAAAAATCAAAAGAATTTTAAATTTGGTTTTACCTGGGACTCTGGTCTGATAATTAGAAAACAGAAATTGTGATGTGGAAACAGAAGGATACACAAAACAGTAACACGTATTTGCAAAAACTGGAAGTCATGAAATGCCATGATTGGTCTGAGCACAATAATCATACAAGCCTACAGGAAAATGAAGAATATGAGAGACATTTATGGCTAAAATGAAAGAGGTTTTTTTTTTTTTTTTTTAGGAAAAGCACAAAGCACATAAAAATATGCTTATGCTTAAAGCATCCTTCAAGGATAGTAACAGAACAGACATAAACGGAGGATAGTACAAAAAAAGAAACTTTAGAAACTTCATCATTGATGTGACCATCATTTGTCCTAGATGACCAAGAACAGGTGCAACCAACCTAAAAGGAGAAAACATGACCTACGGTTATCAAACAGATTATTGTAAAACATTCTTGAACAGGCGCATTAGTTTGCTAGAGCTGTTGTAACAGGAACCATGAACTGGATTGCCTTAAACAACACCAATTTACTGTTTCACAGTGCTGGAGGATATCAAAATAAGAGCAAGCTTTCATCAGGGTTGACTTCTGAGGGCCATGGAAGGGAATCAGTCCCAGCTCCTGCCCTGACTGCTGGTGGTTTACTGACAAGCTCAAGTGTTCCTGGCCCCTTTTGTATCACTCTGATTTCTGCCTCCATCCTCACATGGCATTTCCCTGTGAGCGTCTATGCTTCAATTACCCCATTACATAAGGATGCTCGTCATATTGGATTAGAGGGTCCACCTTACTCCACCTCAACTAATTACATCTGTGGTGACTATTTCCACGTAAAGTCACATTTTGATGTGCTGAGGGGTTAAGGCTTCAACACGTGGGTTTTAGCAGGACACAATCAGACCTGTGACACTGGAAAGATGCTATGCTCATTCTCATTCATTCCCGGAAGAGCTGGGTGAAAGTGAGTGGGTGCTAATAACTGAGCCGTTTAGCAGCGATTTCTGCTTGTATTTATGTACAGGTGTCTGTGACACGTGGCAATGTGCAAAGGAGTTGATCACAAACTAACTAAAACAACTAATAAACTGATGGTTAGCTAAAGAAGAGCTCTGAGTGGCCACGATTAGAAAAGCAAGTGTGGAGATGTGTACAGATGGGACCATGGCTGAAACAGTCAGGACCAAGGGAGTGATGGCCCACAGAGGAGCCACTATTCAGCCTCAATACCACAACAGCCATGGACTCATCCATCCAGTGCCTGGCTCCTCTCAAGTTCCTCAGCGTGCTCAGCAAGGCGCCTTAAGTAGGAAGAAGTTATTGAAAGCAAGCGTGAAAGGACTTCCCTGCTGGTCCAGTCGTTAGGAATACATCTGCCAGTGTAGGGTTGATCCCTGGTCTGGGAAGGTCCCACACTACTGAGCTCATGTGCCGCAACTATCGAAGCCTGCTTGCCTAGAGCCTGTGCTCGGCAACAAGAGAAGCCACTGCAACGGGAAGCCCATGCGCTGCAACTAGAGAAAGCCCGCATACAGCAACAAAGACCCAGCACAGCCAAAAAATATAAATAAATAAATAGCTTTTTAAAAAAGTAAGCATTAGAATTGCTCGAACCCTCATCATTTTAGAAAGACTTGAAGAAACACTTTGAACGCCCGCTCTACTCACTACATAGCTGCAAACCCACAGAATGTTCTCCTCTGTTTTCAAACTCAGCACTGGAAAAAACTTTTGGCTCTACAATATCTTAAAAGGTCATTATTTTTTTTATAACCAGAAATGCTCCTTCTGAGGATTTAACCCCAAAGAAATCACAAATAGCAAAGTAAGTATATGCACAAAAAGCTCCCTGCAGTGTTATTTACAGCACTGGAAACACAGTGGATGACAACTGTCTAAGGCAGGGGAATGGTTAGCAAAGTATAGTACAGTCTGGGCAACACCCTGCAACTGTGACTGGCTGACACCTGAGCACATCTTCTGTCCCTCCATTGCCACGGAGCCAGAGGCAGTTGTTGCTGGCAGAAAATGGGGTTTCCTTACATCTTCTGGAATCCTGCACTCCTCAGTGGGATAAGGCTCTGTGCTCCTGTGGGTGGTAATGGAAGAGAGGCGCATGACTCCGAGAGCAGTGGGGAGAGAGACCTATGAAGGCCAGAGCAGGCCTCTGGGAGAGGGTGACCTGCTAGGAAAAACGGTAGTTTGATGCGTCTACTCAGGCAGAACTCCAAGAGCCAGAGGGTGCAGACCTGACGGGATGTCCAGGCCCAGTGAAGATGTAGACCCATCAACTGTTGAAGGAGCATGGTGGCGTGGATGACAGGCATTTGAGTGGTGAAGGCGTAAGGACCCCTAATTGGGGGAGCTCCACAGAACTATGAGAGACTCCACACACAAACACCACAGGGTCTCTGTCAGGACCTGGGAGGAGAAAGCAGCAGGGGACAAACTGAACGTCCCTCTCTCTCACCTGTCAGAGCAGAGTCTACAAAATTTAAAAGAAATTATGTCCAAGTTTCTTCTATACCCTAGACTCAGATGAAGAATCCTCTCTGTTACTTCACCATTTAAATGGTACAAATGTACATTTAATTATGGGATCTTCCTAGTGGCTCAGATGGCAAAGAATGTGCCTGCAATGCAAGAGACGTGGGTTCCATCCCAGGGCTGAGAAGACCCCCCAGAGAAGGGAATGGCTACCCACTCCAGTATTTACCCACTCCAGTATTTTTGCCTGGAGAATTCCACAGGCAGAGGAGCCTGGCGGGCTACAGTCCAGGGGGTCACAAAGAGTCGGACACGACTGAGCGACTAACACAACTACTACTGCATTAATTATGCTGAGAAGTGTAGTAATACATTATGGGAAACAAAGGCAGAATAAAAAAATAGGTGCAAGTCTGATGACGTACATATATATTATTGTTTTTTTAAAGCACACAGGAAAAATACTTGTGAGGAAATATATCAAAATGCCAATAGCTGCTGTTTCCTCTTTCTCAGTGGCCTGGGAAGAGGGAAAATTCTCTTTTTTTCTATAATATGGCTATATTACATTTAAAATGGAAAAACCATTCAAGATAAACACACATGATTAGGATACTCTTTCCTTTCAAACTTAGATTTTTGGTTCACCTGGCATTCTGTTGATTATTTTTATGATCTCCAATGTTCGTAGTATCTCTTGCTGATGTAGAAATTATAGTTTAGTGTTAGTTTGCTGGTTTGGTTAAGTGGTTGTTTAAGCAGTACACTGTAGAGTAGAACCATTAACAAGAAAGGCCTTTTAATTAAGGTTTGATATAAACTTACGTGAATTTTCAAATATATTTAAGAATTAGGATTTGTTACTGATAACAAGTCTAAACATAATTTATCCATTTTCAAAAAGGATTTAATTTGATTGGAAAAGCTTTGGTTTCAGTACTGGTTTATGTTTATGTTTGCTACCTTTGTTTTAAACAACTCAAAGGAAAATCAATGTTAAAAATGCTCTTTCAGACAAGACATATATGGCACATTTCCAAAATCAAGTTAACATTTCAGGCTGAAAATAATCAGTATTTTCATTAATACACTTATGATGCAAGGATTTCAACACACAAAGTGGGAATTCACCTTCTGGATTTTGTTTGTTTTTGGAGGGAGAGGAGCCAAAGGAAGGGTGTCTCTCTTGTCAATTTTGAAAAACATCATAGTGGCTCAGTGCTCACAAAGACAGAAAACCTGGATTTGTATCTTGGATTTCTAATCAGCTTTGTGACCAGGTCTACATTTTCTAAACTTTCCTTATCTCATTTGTCCCCCATCTGTAGGGTTGGGATAATATAAGAACTGACTTCATTGAGATACTATGAGGATTAAAGACAATATCTAAATCAAATTAAATACAGTATCTTTATATGTAGTGTACACGGGCACAAAGTGAGCATCAACACGACTCCATTGTTACTGCTATTTTTAGGAAGAGGACTTGCTCTCAAAAAGGAAAGCTTCTCTTCATTATGGAAAACAGCAAAACTGCTATGCAACTCACAGAAGTCACTTTCCCTTAGAAATTTAGGTAGTTTCTTATAGTATTAGTAACTACTTAGAAGGAAACACACTAAGGTATAAACTCCTTTTTATTGTACTACAATGTTGTCCAATTAATGAAGGAAGAACCTTAAATGACAAATTAAGCAAATTCCGTGCTCTAAAGATAAGGCATCTGGTCTACCAAGAATCTTTTAAGTTCAAATAATGCATTTACAGACTAAAAATCAAAAAGAAGATATCTAAGAGTGAAATGTAATATGATTTTTACCACAGCGTTGTTTTAAAAAGATCATTTCAATGTTTTTATTTTTAAATAGTGATATGATGGAATTGTCTATAAATTTTCCTTTGCTCATGGTACAAAAACCTTTTTCACGATTTATCTAGGATTGGTTTACTCATGTCAAAACCAGGGGTCAAAACTCAAATGGCTATAGGAGTTAGGGAAAATAAAGGAGGAAAGGTGTCAGACCGGGGCAGGGTAAGCCTGTTCTTGAATGAGAGCAATCAGCCCCGATCTTAGCAGGAAGGAGCAATAGGGAGAGTGGCAAACGCAGGGACATGGGTCCCATCAAAAGCAGGCAGGTGCTCTGGACAAGGCAGAAGTCAACACTAGTAGCACCAGACAGTCTGGTCTCTGCTGTCCCCCATCCCTGCTCTGAAGAACCAGAAATAACTCAATTTTTAAAAGTTAGGAACTAATTTCATTTCTACAATGCAGAGGCAAAACAAAACACATCGCAGGGCCAAATTTGGTGAGTGTGCCAGTTTTGTGACATCTGCCCCGAGTGTTCCCAATCACCTTAAACATTTTCAGTCACATCCTTTTTGGAGTGCTTGAAATAGAAAAATACATACATTTTTAATATTTAAAAGTTGCCCTATATGTGTACACATCTCTTTTAATATAAACACTTATTCTTTTTAAGTCTGGAAAAAAGTACCTGAAAACTCAAATAATAAATCATGTATTTATAACCTAAATACCCCCAAACATTGCCTGTTGGCAACACAGTCACAAGCCAACCAACAAACGAAAGGGCTTCTGAACAGAAAACGTGGTCACCTTCACGCAGTGGACTTTCACGGAAATCTCGGACACCCCCTGCTAATTTTTCTGACCCTGGTTTCACATGTTTTGTAATCGACCTGGGAGGAATGGGCCTGCTGAAGGCAGTCCCACTGATTAACAACAGACATGACGCTAAAGACTCCAAAACGACAGGAAGAGCCCCAGAGCAGGGCGGCTACCAGCAGAGCCTGAGATCTCTGGTGAAGGGTCACACTGCCCAACAGGACCCACAAAGCTCACAGTTCTGTAAGGCATTTTACCAAAGGGCCCTGACAGCTTTTCTACAAGCATAATAGTTCAATCCAGTGCTGCAAATAATGCACTGCTTACGCACACACATACGCACGCACACACACTGCCCTGGGGTCTTAGGACACAGGAGCATGATGGTTAGCATTACATTCCAAGAGATATCTGCTTAACTCAACAAACATTTATAGGAAATCTATCATGTGCAAGGCCCTGGGCCATTATATAAATACTGGATAAGAATTATTTTAAAAGCCGATGTTTCATTATAGGTTAGACTACATTTCTGAAGGGCCTCACAACTCCAAAACCGGTCCATGCTTTTCTCCTAAGCAGTGAAACACTCAAACTTTCCAGAAAATCAGATTTGAACCTGTAAGAGTTCCTAATGGTAGAGATAAGGGGGTTGGTTTTGTTTTCAATCAGAATCATGGCTACAGATACCCCGTTAAATTTAAAAAAAATAATGACTCTCTCCCGTTTAAGGATTTTCACTATCAATGACTGGATCAAAACCAAGTCTGCTCCAATCAGGCCATCACTCAAAGTTTGCCCCGTAACTATGATCAGACCTTTTCTGTGGCTGGGCCAGATTCTAATGCTGCCTCTGCCACTGCTGAGGGCACATTCTGATGAGAGCAGGAGGCGGGGCGAGGCTTTCCCTCTTAGCTAACAGTGTCAGGGAAATAAGCAGCAGCAATTAACCACCAGCCTAGAGAGCCCAAAGTACTGTAGCAAATGGACAGGCCTGGCTTTGTCTTCCTAAACTCACAGTGAGTTAGCATTTAAGAACTGACGCCGTCCATTTTGCTGTTATTAGGCTACAGTTATTTATTTCTCTGAGATATATACAATTTCTAAGCATGGGGAAAACACAAGATACTGAAAATGTTGAATAAATAAAACATTTTTGTGTGTGCTCAGCCACTTAAGTCCTGTCTCTGACTTTTTGTGATCCTATGGACTGTAGCCTGGCAGGCTCCTCTGTCCATGGGATTTCCCAGGCAAGGTTACTGGAGTGGGTTGCCATTTCCTTCTCCAGGGGATCTTCCTGACCCAGGAATGGAACCTGTGTCTCTTATGACTCCTGCATTGACAGGCATGTTCTTTACCACTAGTGCCACCTGGGAAGCCCCTAAAACATTTCTAAGTGACTTTTTAAAGAAATTGTTTCTAAATCTTCACTTCTCAATATTATTTAGTATCCTGTTTCATTTAAAAATTTGGGATCTTTTTATTTTTTAACTCCAAAGATTTAGATTTCAAATACATTGAATAAGGTGAGAAAAGCCTGCATGTCTTGTATCAAAATAACTCCAAATTTTACTTTTAGAAGCATAAGAACAAAGGTTATAGTTTATACCAAATACAGTTTTTCCTAAAGAGTCAAGCTCTGTGACATAGCAGCCATCAAGGGCAATAAAGAAGATTGCAATTCAAATTAGCAAAGAGGGGAATTTCCTTTTTCTTTTTAAAGTATAGTTGATTTACAATAGTGTATTAGTTTCAGGTGTACAGCAAAGTGGTTCAGTTTTATATACATTTTTTCAGATTATTTTCCATTCTAGGCTATTATTACAAGATACAGTTCCCCGTGCTGTGCCGTGAATCCTTCTTGCTTACTTATATTATGTGTAGTAGTTCGGCTCTGTCAATCCATTGCTCCTAATTTATCCCTACCCCCTTTTCCCTATGGTAACCATAAATTTGGTTTCTATGTTTATCAATCTCTTTTTGTTTAGCTTATATTATTCATTTGTGTTATTTTTTAGATTCCACCTACAAGTGATAAAAATACAATATCTGTCTTTCTCTGACTGACTTCACTTAAAGTGAAAGTCACTCAGTTGTGTTCGACTCTTTGTGACCCCAATGACTATAAAATCCATAGAATTCTCCAGGCAAGAATACTGGAGTGGGTAGCCGTTCCCTTCTCCAGGGGATCTTCCCAGCCCAGGGATTGAACCCAGGTCTCCCACACTGCAAGTGGATTCTTTACCAGCTGAGCCACTAGGGAAGCTCTTACTTCACTTAGTATGCAATTATTCTCTAGGTCCATTGATGTTGCTGTAAATGGCATCATTTTGTTCTTCTTAATGGTCAAGTAATATTCCCTTATATTGGGTTGGCCAAAAAGGTCGTCTGCGTTTTTCCATAAGATGCTATGAGAAAATCCAAAAGAACTTTCATATATACATATTCCTAAACCACATCTTCTTAAACCAATCGTCTATTGATGGACACTTGAGTTGATTCCCTGTCTTGGCTATTGTAAATAGTGTTGCTATGAAGACTTGGATGCATGTATCTTTTCAAATTAGCGTTTTCATGTTTCCCAAATACATGCCTAGAAGTGGGATTGCTGGATCATACGGCAGCTCTATTTTTAGCTTTGTAAGAAACCTTCTCTATGGTGGCTGCACCAATTCACATCCCCAACAACAGTGGAGGAGGGTCCATTTTCAAGAGAAGAAGTTTCAATGAAATAGGATACGTTAGTTGAGAAAGTGCATCAAGAGAAAGGCTTATAAGAAAAGCTATCATACTATCTCTTTAACATCACGGCTACCTAAAAGCACCAACCAGCAAGAGACTGAACAATTAAACACACATTAGAAACCTCTTTCTCCGGCACTCCAAACATGTGCTGCGATGGGTATTGAGCGGCACAAAGTAAAACAGCTCTGAGAATGCACCTGTACTTCGTACCTGATGAGGCTCTGGTTGCTGATCCGTAATAAGCCCCTTATGAGCTAAGCTGTGCTTTCACGATAATCCCTCCCCACATATCCGAACCTGCTGCAGGATTTTTTTAAACTGCTATTAGCAGTGACTAGAACTGCTTATCCCCTGCTATACCTGTACTATCAACACATAAAATTATCATGCTGTAGCATTAAAGAAGTGCCAAAAACCTTATCTTATTTCTAAATCTCACCATTTAACAAAGAAATCACAGAACGATTTTCACGGAAATCCTGTTTCAGTCATTTCGTCTGTATTTTTACTGTAAATTACTTTGGCTCTAAGGTTAATTGACATCTTTCAAAGGCTCTGAGAAAACTTCAAAGAACTTGGAATGAATCCATTACTAATGCAACTACTTAAGATACAAAGTAATCTTTCTGGAGTTTATTAAAGACAAGGGTTGATTTTTAGCCCATTCCTGGAACATAAAACAGAACCCAATTTGGAGATTCATATGGTGGTAGTGGTTTAGTCACTGTCATGTCCGACTCTTTGCAACCCCAAGAACTGCAGCCCGCCAGGTTCCTCTGTCCATGAGATTTTCCAGGCAAGAAAACTGGCGTAGGTCACCATTTCCTATTCTAGGGGATCTTCCCCATCTAAGGATTGAACTTGGGTCTCCTGTATTGCAGGCAGATTCTTTACTAACTGAGCCACCATATCTTGAAACAAAAAACAGAACCCAATTTGGAGATTCACATGGTAGTTTGATACAGAATGGAGTTCGTCTGACTCCATGTGAAAGTCGCTCAGTGGTGTTCAAGTCTGCGACCCCATGGACTATACAGTCCATGGAATTCTCCAGGCCAGAGTACTGAAGTGGGTAGCCTTTCCCTTCTCCAGGGGATCTTCCTAACCCAGGGATCAAACCCAGGCCTCCTGCGTTGCAGGTGGATTCTTTACCAGATGAGCCACAAGGGAAGCACATGGTAATTATTAAAATAAGTATCATGGCTCTTTCCCTGATCAGACTTAGGAAAGATTCCTAACTAGCTCAATCTCTGGAAACTGTAAAGCAGACACATCCACCACTCTAGCACCTACAGGATCTAAGGCCAAACAATTGGCATTTCTACTCCTTACTGTCGTGTTGTTGTGTTGTTCATTTGCTAAGTCGTGTCCAACTCTTTGCGACCCCATGGATTGTATACAGCCTGCCAGGCCCCTCTGTCCATGGGGTTCTCCAGGTAAAAATGTTGAAGTGGGTTGCCATTTCCTTCTCTGGGGGATCTTCCTGACTCAGGGATCAAACCCATGTCTCCTGCATTGCAGGCAGATTCTTTGCCACTGAGCCACCTGGGAAGTCCCCTTACTGTCATGGCTAAGTACTTATACCCCATCCCCATCTCTGGTTCTGTTAATCCTTATTATTTTATCTCAAGTTCAATTATTTCACCTTCATCAGTGTCTATGTTATTGAATGACAACTGCAAGCAATGAGAGACTTTAAACCCTTTACTCTGGACCAAATTTGGCCTCTCTGCATCTCTCTTTGTTTCAAGCATCAAGGCAGGAGTGAGGCATTCCAGGGCTGCCTTCTCCCCACCAATACCCATCCTGCTTGGCATGCTTTCAGTCACTGGGATTTTACCAGGCTCATTTTCGAATTCTCAACATTTGGGATGGAACTGGATGGTATGAAGCTCTGACTTCTCATTGTGTTTATAGCCAATTTCAACCACAGTGTTCAGAAACTAGCAAGCAAACCTTTCTATCAATGAGAAAATTCTCCCCAAAGAAGAACTTTAAAGATACCTCTGAGAAAAGTTTAAAGTCAGATGAGGAAACAAAAGTCCCTGAGTAATATAAACCTCTCCCGCACACAAACACACACTCAAAAAAAAAAAAAAAAAGAAAATCTAATAATATTAGCCTTCGGAGATCAGGACATTCAGAATTGGGGGAGGGGAGCATTAAATTATGACTTCTACATAGAAAAACAGGTTGCAGGGACTTCATTGGTGGTCCAGTGGTTAAGAACCTGCTTTCCAAAGCAGGGGATGTGGCTTCAATCTCTGTTTGGGGAACTAAGATCCCACATGTCGCAGAGTAACTAAGCCCATGCATCACAACTACTGAGCTTTATGCCACAGCTAGAGAGCCCGTACGCTGCAACAAGAAACTCAGAGTGCTGCAACTAAGACCCCATGCATCCATAAATAAACAAATAAAGGTCCACATCAAAAAATCTTAATAGAAAAAGAAAAACAGGTTGCAGAGTGGTTCCTGCTTGAGCTACAGAAATTACAAGGCTGGTTGCATTCTTGTTTGCTAAGCCTCAAAAATGATAAGCAAGACTAAAGTTGTTGCCAATTCCTGATACAGCTTTAAATTGGTTGCTGAATGCCAACCAAAGCATAAGCTTTATCTAGAGAAACGACAATGGACTCAAGTTTTATTTAAAACTTCACAAAGAATAGTTCTAAAGCCCTTAGTCTTTTGCCTAGGATCGACTATACTCCAACAGGGAAAAGAAATTTCCATCCAATTTCTTTGTTAAGGAATGGCTCCTTGCAGGTCATATCTTCAGAAATATTAATAAGTAGAGATTTTAAACTTCCTGAATAATACTCAAACGTGTCCCTTCTGTTATGCTCAATTAAAACGCAACGCTGGTACTGTAAGTGATGACAAAGGGAGTAACTCAAGAAATCCAAACACAGAGACAGTACGGCTGGAAACAGCCTAGGCTTTAAAGCCAGACACCAGGATTGGAAGGTCAGATTCCACTTGGAGCTACGTAAACCTGGCAAGTGACTGACCCTTGGTAATTTATGAAATGGGCATATCCCCCCATCTTCAATAAGATAACACACCTATGGCACCCAGCACAGTACTCTGTGCCACATCAGCATTTCGTGTATGTTAGACACTCTCGGCAGAGGCTGCATCTGTCCACCTTCAAAGCCTGAGTTTTTCCACTGCTTCTCTGTTATTAGTCTGAGGTCAGCACTGCTACTATTGCTCAACATGCTTAACATTATTAAGAGGTTTAGAAATAACCAAATGATGCAATTTGAAGTCCCTTGAGGAAGAACTGGGGTAACACACACAACCAAGATTTGCTTCTCCTCTAGATTTGCATCTAAGAGTGGAGAGCAAGACAATTAACCCAATAAACTACCTGGTTCTTTAACATTGTTTCAGGGCCATATAGGATCAGCAATTCTGCCATAGCGTGGCAGAAAGTCAACCTTTCCACTGATTAGCAAAAGATTAAAGACGAATGAATTCAAATTGGTTTCCAGGTGCACAAAGTTAAAGACTGAGAAAAGTTGGCGTTTCCAAAGCATGTGCCAATGGAGGATTTCCTTTTAATTTTAATTGTTCTTTCCAAAACTTTTAAACATTCAGTGAAATAATCTCAATTTGCTTTGCTTTGTTCTCTGCTTTCAAATACTGTAAATGGCTGGATTCCAGATAGAGTAGTTATCCTCAAATGCCTTCCAATGAGGCCTGCCAGATTCTGTGGTTCAGAAGTAATTTAAAAGCAGAAATGTGTAACAAATGAGACCTAATGGAAAACACTGGATGCTTTATAGTTAGAATGATCACTTTTTTTTTTCTCCAGGGAGAAACAGACAACACATACACACACAAATGAACACATACACAGAGACATGTAAACAAAACAGAAGATGAATTAACACATGTTTCATTTCTATTCACTGTAGACATTAATTGGCAAGAAAAAAAAATACATCTATAGATTGTTCTGTTTTTCAATGGAAAATGAAACTCATGATGCAACTTTTAACCAAACTCAACAATAACACTTAAGTCAAAACAGAATACTGAGGATTATACAAACTTTATCTCATGGTTTTCTTTGGAGGGGTATAATGTTTCACAGTTTACAAAAATTTTACTTATATAAGACAAATTCTTTCTCTATATAATGAAACAACTTTTAAATAACAACTTGTTCAAAAGAAGAAATGCCCATCAGTTTAGTTAAATTCCCATTGCTAGTGTTCAAGCAGAGGCTGGGATGTCCCAAAGGTAATTCATGTACTGGGTAAAGGCCAACTAAACCTGGAAACTACTACATTGTATTCTTCTTGGATTTGTTCATTCATTTATCATTTCAAATATTTTCTTTTTTTTTTTTTAATTTACTGAAGCATAGCTGACTTCAGTTCAGTTCCTCAGTCGTGTCTGACTCTTTGCAACCCCATGAACCACAGCACGCCAGGCCTCCCTGTTCATCACCAACTCCCGGAGTCCACCCAAACCCATGTCCATTGAGTCAGTGATGCCATCCAACCATCTCATCCTCTGCTGTCCCCTTCTCCTCCTGCCCTCAATCTTTCCCAGCATCAGGGTCAGTTGACTTACAATACTAGGTTCAGGTGTACAACATAGTGACTGTGATATTTTCATAGACTACACAAAGTGACTGTAAAATATATAGACGCAAAGTTCTAAACTATTCCTATTCTCTGGGTTATACATCACATACATCCCTGTAATTTATTTTATAATTTGTAGTATGTGTATCTTACTTCCCTTAACCCAAGTCTGGTAACCATTCCTTTATTCTCTGTATCTGTGAGTTTGTTTCTGTTTTGTTATATTTGTTTGTTTCATGAATTTCTCGCTAAACGTCAGGTAACTTACTACACCCTTTACATACAGCAGAGCAAAGGACAGACCTAGTCCCTCCTTTCTTAGAGCTCAGAGTCCAATAGGGAAGATTAAATACAAGCATTTATTAACAACACAGGGCCACCAGGATGTTAATGAGAGCCCTAGGCCTAAGGCAGGGAAAGACTTCTCTAACAAAACCATCCGAAGACAAATTGGAGTTAACTGCCCAAGACAAGAGAGCAGAATTCTCCAGGCAGAAAACTGTGAGTGAGAAGTGAAGAAACATCAGGATGGCTGAAATGGGAGGGCAGGTGTCAAAGCCTGGAAAGGGAGGCAGGAAGTGACCTTGATAGACACAATAAAAATGTTTGGATTTTATCCCAGGAGCAAAGGAAACTATGGAAAGACCTTACACGGTGAAGGGATGATTAGAATCACGCAGGAACTCTGGGCAACATGGTGTCACAGTGGGAACTGCAGCAGGAAGACCAGGTCGGAGGCCATTACGAAAGCCCAGATGGGAAATGATCGTTCTGTGGCCCAAGCAGCTGGCCTTGACGATGAAGAGTGAACAGATTCAAAGACCTTTGGTTGTTGCTGCGATCATTATTATTATTACTACCTCTGCTACTACTACTAACATCCCCAAAGCATTCATGCAGCAAGTATTTTTTGAGAACCTATAGTGTGTCTCAATGGGGACACAGCCGTGAACAAAACAGAGTACCTGCCTTCACTGAGTTTACGATCTAGTGGCACGAAAAATAAATACCACTGTTTCATTGTAATAATAACAGGAGATAAATAACCCTCACAGCAGCAGTGGTTTAGAAGGCTTACAACTGGCAATAACTGCACCATTCAGCCCTTTACACCTGTTACTTATTTAATGCTTGCAATTAATTCAGGAGTTAGGTCACTCTCTGAGCCTATTCCACAGACGAAAAAACAAAAAAGACGGAGCGGCCACCCCTCAAGCCACACTCTGCCTCCTGGTTGGGGATCTATGTGACATTCCCCAGCCACCTACATTGGCCATAAACCTGATGTCACAACACGCTTCGTCTGCCCAAAGCTGCACCCACCACGGTGATAACTTACCCTACGTGATCTACATCTGATTCGCTGACTGCTCTGTACATTCCACAAAGGCAAGGACTGTATCTGAATCAAGGATTTATATCCTTAGCACTTAAAAAAAAAAACAAAACAAAAAACCTGGGACACAGGAGGTGCTCAGAAACCATTAGTTGAATGAAAGTAAATTTTCCAAATTTAGAAAATTTATTCATGTATAGGCCTAAACTTGTATTTTTACCATTCTAAGAAAACTTTCTGATCTGTGTCTGCCTTGATGTACTGTGCAGAATGGATGTAACTATATCTTCCCAGGGTCATCACTGTGGGCTCTTAAGTTTTGTTCTTGGTTATAAATGCAGTGATACCATTGGGAGCTAATGAGGTCTGTAGGGTCGTTTGCCTGGATAACAAATTGCTCCCTAATTGCTGTGCTAAGTGCTTGTACGGGCATTAATGTCCTGTCCTACCACTTCCAATATGTCTGTTCTCATCCCCGAATTTGATGCTCCTAATACACGATAACCCAAGAAACCTAATACATGTTTACTGGCCTTATCACTAGGGCATGGAATATAGTGCAGAGATTTTGTGATATATATTTTAACTACTAGAATGATTTTTCTTCCTTTTTCCGTCTGACTTTTCAACCATTCTCACGCCCTAAGGTTAACTTGTTACCTGACTTTTGCTGCATTCAAAGCAGTACTACCAAAAGTGCAAGAAAATCAACTCGAAAGAAAACAGCATAGCTGAACATGTACTGTTAATTTATCCACTTAATTACACAGATGTGGCAACAATTCTGAAAGGCATGAAGGAGATACTTCCTAACTTGGACCCTGACTTGGATAAAACAATGAATTCAGAACATGTCACCTTTTGGTGTAGAAAATTAATTCCACTACATACTGTGCAAAATAAGTCATCTTATTTCTGGTATTAAAAAAAGTGTTCTCTCTCACAAGAGCCTTTCCTTTTCACTGATTATTTTGTTTGGCTGTCTCTACAGTTTTTTTCTGGTTTCATTACGTCTCACTTGTACTATAACTTGAATCAGAGATATAGCAACCTTCCAGGGGACAGCTCACAATTTTGCCTGTTGGAAAGGCTGTTAAAGTCAGCTAGAAAGCAGGCTGAAAAAAACCGAAATTAAACTCAGAGAAGGGAAGGCATATGACAAACATCTATCATGATCTTATGTGGCCCCATAAGTGTGAAAGTCGCTGTCGTGTCTGACTCTTTGTGACCCCATGGACTATACACTTCATGGAATTCTCCAGGCCAGAATACTGGAGTGGGAGCCGTTCCCTTCTCCAGGGGATCTATCCAACCCACGGATCGACCCCAGGTCTCCTGCATTACAGGCAAATTCTTTACCAGCTGAGCCACCAAGTAAGCCCAAGAATACTGGAGTGCGTAGCCTAGCCCTTCTCTAGTGGCACTTCCCCACCCAGGAATCAAACCAGGGTCTCCTGCATTGCAGGCGGATTCTTCACCAGCTGAGCTGCCAAGGAAGCCCATGTGACCCCATAAGGGTTCCTACAAAAAAAAAAAACAACAAACAAACAAGGGATCATAGATGCTTCCTGGTTTAAAAACTGAGCGAAACATTTTAAAATGAGAATTACTTCCCTTTTATGAAGGCTCTATTGGTTGCTTGGGAAAACAGTTCATAATGACCACTTTCCTTACTATTTACAACACATTTGATTTTTTGCTGTCGATGTTAATGTATGACATGCAATATCCTAGTTAATTTCATGACTTTCATTCCCCATTAGACAATTTCTCATTATTTGCTAAATTTCTGAGTCCCCAGAATAGTGTAAAGGAAAGGCTGATGGTGTATATTGTTGGTATCAAGTAACACTACAGTGTACTGCTCCCAAAGCGACGTTATGAGACTGAAGGAAAGGATTTGCAGGAAGAAGAAAAGATGTATAAACATAAAACTGAGGAAATATGCAAACAAGGGTCCTATTATACAAGAGGCAAAATAAACTCAGCGGCTCCAAATTACAACATAGTTGTCTTTCCTGAAAGACAAGTACCTTATTATAAGTAAATCCAAGAAACACTTGCTTGTTGCTTAGAAAGTGAGCTAGTATTGTGCCAGATGCTCTGTGTTCATCATCTTCATAATACTCACTCATTCTATACACCAGGAAATAACATTATGCCCATTTTATGGAAAAGCATATTGAGGCTGAGAAAGATTAAACTGCCCAGGAAATAACAACTGCCAAATAGGGAAGGTCTGTTTGACTCCAAAGTTATTGCCCTTGTATGCTGACCATTTTGATATCACTCTACCGTCACCTGCCACTGCTGAACATGGGAATTTCCAGGAAATTTCAGGTGGTGGGATTGAAACTCTGTGTTCATACCCATAGCATACAAATAAGACTTTCAATACTATATATTTGAATAGAAAAGACCAACTACACACCCTCCACTTTTCAAGTAATGGGCACTAATACATTTATGGAAAAAAATCAAAGGTTTAGAAATATCTCTAACAGACTGTTTTTTTTTTTCACTCTTAAATTCAATTTCCAAATTACACCCTTGTTCAGGCCATGTGATTATCTGAGATTACTAGATCAGTTTCCTGAAAGGTCTCCTTTTGTTTTTTCATAGCCACCACACTAAAATTCAAATTCAAAACTACCTCTCCTCTGCCTGAAAGAGGAAAGAACATTTACACCTAGACAATTTCTGTCAATAAGAACAGCTCATTTTAAACTTAAAACTCATCATCAGAACACACTCCTATCTCCTTGGCATGGGATACAGAGTGCTTACTGGGGGTACACATTACTAATCTGTCTTAAAATGGCTGTGAACTCAACGGCAAGAAAAAAGGCTTGTTAGTTCAATAAAGGTTTACTGACACAAATTAAATTAGCAGCCTTAAACTTGGCACACAATATCCTTTTATCATTCTACTATTCGTTTTCTTGTCTTATTCCTTTGTTTCCATCCTGAGAATAAGAAACCATATATACATCTCTCAATGCGCGAGTAGTTGGTATGTTACAGTAGGTGCTCAATTTTAAAAATAATTAATTACAAATACAATACCCTTACCAGACTCATGGTTTTGTTTTGACCCTGAACATTTAAAAAATGCTGCAAAGGAAATTCAAGTCTCCTGTTTTAACAGCAATTTCATATTCTGGGCCAATCTGTCTTTCCTATCAGATAACCTCTGTCTGTTTTTCTCACTGGCCAGGACCGTCTACCGCTGCCCTTGCCAGCGGTTGCCCCTCCCTCTGCTTTCTTAGCTGTGCCATGGAGACAAGAGCCCCACACAGGCTGCACTTGTTAGGGACAAGCTTGGAAGGCTTTCAGCCACCTGAGGGCAAGCTGGCAGGCATTTCGTTCCCAGGGCAGCTGGCAGGTGATCAGCAGACGCTTGTTGAGTAAATGAGTGAACAAAAGCAAATAAATTGACTCACAGTGACCAATTCTGAGTCCAGGTTTCTTCAGTCATAAAAAGGGAATAAAGGCTGCCTATAATATTAGATACTATCATTGATATGACTGCCTCAGGAGGCATTCGCAAAATTCAGCCTCTGTTCTTTTATTTTTTTTAAGTGGAGATATAACTGACATGACATTGTATTTGCTTATGTATGACATAACTACTTGATATATGTATACATTGCAAAATGATTGTTAGAATTAAGTTTAATTACATTCATTTCCACATGCAGTTCCAAAAATTTTTTTTTGCTGTGTTGAGAACGTTTAAGATGTACTCTGCTAGCAACTTTCAAATGTGCAGCACAGTACTGTTAACCATAGTCACCAAGCTGTACATTATTATATCCCAAGAATACTGGAGCGGGTAGCCTATCCTTTCTCCAGCGTATCTTCCCAACCAGGAATCGAATCATAATCTCCAGCACTGCAGGCAGATTCTTTATCAACTGAACTATCAGGGAAAATGTGAGCTGCACCAATTTTGTGTTGCAGGATGGGGGAGTCGAGGGGTACTAGGGAAATGAATACATTTTCAATAGGTTTCCCATATTTTTCTACATTTGCTTCTTTTTGTCCCCCTTCTCTACAAGGATGTGTTTAAAAAAAAAATAATGCACATTTAATTTTCTTAAAATACATCCCCAGGGTTTATAATTGGATGTTCATACCTTTGAACCACCTTCACCCATTCCTCCCACCCCCGCCTCTGGTAACCAACAATCTACCCTCTGCATCTATGTCAGTCTCCATTCTGGTTTTAAAGCTTTAGCAGCTCAAGTACCATAAGGTGTTTCCTCAGTGTCCTATACTCGGGCTACCACAAGGATGAATAATCTTGTTGAAAAGGGAAGGAATTATGGGATCTTATTAAATGACCAATGGAGACAGAAGTTATTTATTCTTCCTGCCTTGCTGGAGGGAGGAGGGCTGATGGAGAGATCAGACTTGTTCCTTAAATCGAGAATGGATTCTGCAATACTGGTCCTGGGACACAACAGTATCCTACCCATTTTCCAGCAGTAAAACATGTGAAGGTATTTTTCTAGATTTCTCTCTCAGTTTTTGGAAGTCATCTTGAGAAAGGGTGATGTGTGCTTCTTATGGGATGCTACTTTTTTTTGAGGTCACTTAAAAGAGTATTTTATTTCTCTTGTCTGCGTTAATTAAAATCATAAATCTTAACTCTACATAGAACTGTGTAAAATCAATCAGCAACGAGCTCCCTTCACAACGAACCCGACAGCGAAAAACTACAGACTCTTCCTATTTAAAAACCTTACCTTACTAAATATCTTGGAAATGCCCAGCAAGTATAGATATATAAATAATGGGAATGCTAAACACAAAGCAAATGCCTGAAAAATAAAGATTCTTATATAAATGTGTTTTACAAACATAGAGCAGCTAACAAGTTACTTAACACATTTTCTGAATAACATCAAATATAAAGTCAAATGGTGAATGAATAAACATTAATGAGATCCCCAGAGATGACAAAGCAGGTCTTAACATTAAAAAAAACTCCTTAAAGATTTTTTTGCATAGATTTCAGGTAGCAAAAAAGCAAAGTATTCACTATAAGGCATGTATCCATTTTCACAAAACCAGAGAGATCTCTTCTGCTTAAATAAGTGGACTTAATCTCAAAATGCTCCAAAGATATAATTAAACCAGATACTGTATTTTAATATATATATATTTATATCATTTATATCCTGCTTTATTCCAAAAAATGTAAAGGGGCTTACAATAAATATCCTAGTTAAAGTAATTCCAAACCTGGTAAATTATACAACTGAAGCACCAATATATTCTTATTAATACAAATTTATCATAATTTTAAATTATGGAAATATATAAGAGTCAATGCTAAATTTAGTTTGCCAAAATCATCATAAGAAACAGCTTATTTATCAACAGGGGATTTTAAAAATATACCAAAATTAGTATAGATATATCTCCCATACATATGTATATACACACACATATATACATATATTCTAGAATATATAACAACACTGAAAAACTTACATGAGATACAGTAAATTAAAGGGCTAATAAAAAGACTGCACAAAAATAACCTACAAAAATATATTTTTTTATAAAGCAGAAAAGTATACTTTTCAGAAAAATGCATACTATTCCTATAGAAAAAGACCATCTCTGCTACTCAAAACCACAGACTTCCTGTAGATGAGTTATAGTAGAGGGTCTAGTATCAGTCTCCTTGCTGACTTAACATGTTTTATTAAGATTTTATTGTTTTATAGGACAGAGTTTCACCCTAGGCCAACCCATGTACTGTAAATAAGGAACCATATCCTAGTGATGTTTCACTATATATGAAAGGGTTCAACTTATTGGCTCTTTCACTTAAGGATGAAAACCTCTTTTCCCACTGCCCTAAAATTAGTATCACACAGCTTGAAATATTATTACACAAATCACAAGTTATCAGTTATAGCTCTGGACATGTAAAATTTATTTTAAACCTAACCAACCATGCAAATAGCCACTCACCCAATGAGGAGAAATAACTGAAAAGAAGAAAAAATGAAATACATTCTACCTACACTCTAAAAATGGATTACAAAACATATTACATTTTTCTATAGGATGCATGTGTGTCCCACCGTGTCCAACTCTTTTCAACCCCATGTACTGTATATAGCCCACCAGGCTCCTCTGTCAGTGGAAATTTCCAGGCAAGAATACTGGAGTGGGATGCCATTTCCTACTCCAGGGGATCCTCCCCACCCAGAATCAAACCCATGCTTCCTGCATCTCCTGCATTGGCAGGTGGATTCTTTGCCACTGAGCCACCTGGGAAGTCCATTCTACAGGATAAATGATTACAAAGGCATATTTACTTTTCAAACCTATGCTTGGTATTTTAAAATTTTTTAAATCCTGATGAAAAAACGATGATAGGACGCTAATAGTTATAATCAAGCAGTTTTTTTTTCAGTGCTTTGGCTGTACAAAGTATCTCCAAAAGAAATAAAGTTCATGAAGCTGTCTTTATGGAAAATGTCATAAAACTGCACCACACCCAGTTAAAAATGATACAGGTTTGCCTCAACCAAGGTTAGTTTCACTTTAGCAGTATAAAATTAAATCTGCAAATTTTTTGCAGCTAGGATAAACATAAAATAAGAACAAAAACATTAAACTTCAAATTAGCAAAGGAAATGAAGAAGCGATTTCATGATTTTATACGGAGTTCACACTATATTTTTTAAAAATACCTCCATCACATAATACCACTAATTATTTCAATGAAGGGTCAAATAACAGCTTTTAATGGAATTGAGTATGATTAAACTATCACCTGGGGCTTCCCTAGTAGCTCAGCAGTAAAAGAATCCGCCTGCAGTGCAGGAGACAGGGGTTTGATCCTTGGGTAGGGAAGATCCTCTGGAAATAAATGGCTATCAACTCCAGTATTCTTGGTGGGAAACCCCATAGACAGAGGAGCCTGGCAGACTATAGTACATGGGGTGGCAAAGAGTTGGACACGACTTAGCAACTAAACAACAACAAACCATTACCTATTTCAATAACAGAGAGTTTAACATGTGTGGCTCTTATTGTCAGAAACTGTCTAGATGTCATCGTTCTGCATAGACTAATGAGTTGTCTCACTATTCCACTCCCTAAGCAATTTATCAGTAAGATATCTTAACATCAAAGTTGTCAAGGTGAGGTCCACAGATCTCTTGGGGTGTGAGGGGTGCCAGAGATTAGAAGTCCCAGGAAAACTGACAGCATGTTAGCTTAGGTTGTTTTACTTTAGGGGCAGAATATTTTCAAAGAAAAGCATCTCAGACAAAAGCCTCAACATGCTGACGGGCCCTGCATTCACCACAACGCTCCGTCCCTTGATCTGTTTCTTCTTTCCTTTGTCCAGAGCACCTTCCTCAACTCGCATCCCCATTCCTTCCCAGATCAACAACAGGTGAACTTCAACCCTGGTGTAAAGCCAGAAGGAAGCTTTCCTGCATTGCCTAGGCAGTGCTCCATCTGGGAGGGCTTCCCACGTGGCACAGTTGTAAAGAATCTGCCTGCCAATGCAGGAGATGTGAGTTCGATCCCTGGGTTGGGAAGATCCCCTGGAAGAGGAAATGGCAACCCATTCCAGTATTCTTGCCTGAAGAATCTCATGGACAGAGGAGCCTGGAAGACTACAGTCCATGGGGTCACAAGAGCTGGACATGACTTAGTGACAGAACTTGCACACACCTGCCTACACCATCTGGGACAGTACTCCTGGAGGCCCTGGGGACCAGACTGCAGCACAGCCCTAAGGGCAGCATCCTTCCCAGGGGCGAGCGAGGGACCCTCCCAGCTCCCCGCATTCATCCATCGTGAACTGGCAAACAAGAAACGTGGTACAAAGTACTCTAAAGCATGGACATCCACTGTGATCACTGGGAGGAGACCGACAAGCTGCCAATTAATAAAACAAGTGGTAAGAAGAACACTTTGAATAAAGAGGCTTCTTGTCAGAAATCCAAAGAGGAAAAGTAAAGCTTTGGCTTTGGAGAGCAAATCCTGGTCCTGCTACCTGACCTGACCAAGTTAGTTCACCTTTTGGAGTTCACCTGTATTTCTTTGTTGTTAAAATGGGGACAGAGCAAATTCCCAACACACGGGGTTAAGTGTCTATTGCATGACTCGTGTGCACGAGGTTCTTAGAACAGAACCCGACATAAGCTGGTGTTTCCTGAGTGCCCGATACCATATAGTGTTCACACACAATCCTCTGACACACAGGATAAAACTCTCATCACACCAGTTAGTAATACCATGAAAAGAGACACATTTTAAAATATGTTATATATTATACTCATCAAACAATGGAAGCTGCCGTTGCTGTAATAAGGAAAATATGCTCTCTGTATATGAAAAAATTCTATCCAAAGTACTTAAAATATTGATAAAACTAAACTCTCCTCATAAATGTACAAATGATTTTGCTAAACTGTGTGTGTTAAATTGTATGTGTCCTGTATTTACATGTACATTATATAATTTTGAAGAAAACTATATGAACATACAAATAGCAATCTCTCATTTGAAGACAGACACCTGTGAAATAGACACCCAGGGTAAAAAAAAACAATGAATATTTTTTTCCCAGTAGTTTCATCCATAAGTCGATCTAGGCTGTAACTTACTGAGTCACAATTTCCTATATGTAAATCGAATACATCAGGAATGTAATATAAACCTATCCATTCTAAATTGGAATTTGCTAAAAGAGATACTTGAGGAGGGCATGGCAATTCACTCTAGCATTCTTACCTGGAGAATCTCTTGGACAGAGGAGCCTAGTGGGCTACTGTCCATGGGGTCAAAGAGTCGGACACGACTGAAGCAACTTAGCACGCATGCAAAAGAGATACTGAGGACCTCTATAGTACTGTAACTATTCCAAGACAAAAAGACCACTTCTTCAAGTAGAAGACTGCTTCTTCCTTGTGTGTATAGGACATATCCCAAGAACAGATATTTATAAAAATGCTGTCACAGAAGTGTGTGTGTGTGTGTTGTGTACTAAAAAGTCTTGTGACCCAAATTAGATTTCACTTTCCCACAACTCTCTGCTCATAACTTCATAATTCTGGGAGAATCTCAGCTGTAAATCTTTAAAATTAGCATATATAATAAAAGACAAGCCTATTTACCTACTGACAAAATACCTATGCTTTCAAATGTCATAACCTTCCTCCTCATTCTCCCCTATAGTGAGAGGACCGAATTCTAAGGCACGTTTCTAAATGACTAGACTATAAGTATTTTTTATATGGCAGTTATAACATGGGAGCCTCCCACAAGTCATAACTTTATCAAAGTTAAACAAATGTCATGCACTTATTGTTCCAAATATAAAGCATTTTTGTAATATCTAGAAAAAAATTAATTACTCTCTAGATGAACACAGGAAAATGCTAACAAGATAAACTTTTATGACAAAACTTTAATGAATGGCTCTTTTTTATTTAACATTAATTATCTCTGTTAAACTGTAGCATCAGTTCAGTTCAGTTGCTCAGTCATGTCCAACTCTTTGCAACCCCATGAACCGCAGCACACCAGGCCTCCCTGTCCATCATCAACTCCTGGAGTCCACCCAAACCCATGTCCATTGATTTGGTGATGCCATCCAACCATCTCATCCTCTGCTGTCCCCTTCTCCTCCTGCCCTCAATCTTTCCCAGCATCAGGGTCTTTTCCAATGAGTCAGGTGTATTGGAGTTCCAGCTTCAGCATCAGTCCTTCCAATGAATATTCAGGACTGATTTCCTTTAGGATGGACTGGTTGGATCTCCTTGCAGTCCAAGGGATTCTCAAGAGTCTTCTCCAACACCACAGTTCAAAACCATCAATTCTTCTGCGCTCAGCTTTCTTTAGAGTCCAACTCTCACATCCAAAAATGACCACTAGAAAAACCATAGCCTTGACTAGACAGACCTTTGTTGACAAAGTAATGTCTCTACTTTTCAATATGCTGTCTAGGTTGGTCATAACTTTCCTTCCAAGGAGTAAGCGTCTTTTAATTTCATGGCTGCAATCACCATCTGCAGTGATTTTCGAGCCCCCCAAAAATAAAGTCAGCCACTGTTTCCCCATCTATTTGCCATGAAATGATGGGACCAGATGCCATGATCTTAGTTTTCTGAATGTTGAGCTTTAAGCCAACTTTTTCACTCTCCTCTTTCATCAAGAGGCTCTTTAGTTCTTCTTCACTCTCTGCCATAAGGGTGGTATCATCTGCATATTTGATGGTTAATTTTTCTCTGTTTATCAATCCTCATGATATACTTTTGTTTTCAATTCTCACTTAAAAAGAAAATAGAATAGAGGTATAACCCACTCAAGTTTCTGGCGTGTAAAAATTCAAAGTAAGGCAAAGGCTATGAAGGTGAGAGATGGGTCAAAAAAGGGATAAACAAGGCCCAGAAATTAAGAATTCACGTTCCAGTGCTGGGGTTCTGGGTTCCGTCCCTGGTCAGAGGACTCAGATCCCACATGTCGTGAGGCAACTACTCCCTTGACCCACAAATGCAGAGAAGCCCATGCACCGCCACAAAGATCCTGCTTACCACAGCTAAGACCCCGGGCAGCCAGATAAAGACATAGATAAATAAATATAAAAGAGGGAATAAACACATTGAGGCCAGAAACTTTTACTTCTCGGCTTATAGAGTATTATTATAAGAGAAAACCAAAAACAAGTATCCTGAAATTATGAAAATGCACTGAAAGTACTCTCTTTCAAAAGGGCTATATTTATTCAACTATGTGTTCCCAATACAAGGTAAACCCCTTATTAAAATGCCATGCCTCAGTTCTTTGTTTCCTAAATTTAAATTATACGAAACTGCTTAATCACTGAGGTTTCTAAAAGTAGTAGGTTCTAGAATCTCAAGGAAAAAGAAAAAAAAAAGCTTCCATTTTCAAGACACGTATAGCTGTGCTTATCCTAATCCATTAGAGTACTTGGCCAGCAAGTTAATATTTAATTGGCAAGTTCCTTTGAACAGGCTAATAGCATACCAATCACAGTATTTCTATAAACTAAGTTTAGTCTAGGAAAATGAGAAGCAGGTACAAAAATGATAAGTAGAAAAGATAAAATAAGCTAAACCACAACTCTCAAAAAACACAGATTGCAAAAACAATCCAAAATGCTACATATGTGATTCACTTGCTGGGTCACAAAAGTAACCTATTTTTCAAGCTCCATTCCTTTAGATTATCATGCCAGAAGAGAGCTACATAAAGGAAAAAGTCATGCTAGAATGAAATAAATGAACTGCTTTTTCTAATCTGTAATTTTGGACCAACTTCCTTACACAGTTCTTGCACTTTATTAATTTTCTTTTCTGGACCAGTCAACTTGGATATCATTCGAAAAGATAAGCCTTAGAGCAACTGCACTCACCATCTGACCAAAGGTGTCGAGTTCTTTGCCTTGTCCTCACCATAGCTATTTAAAAAAAAAGAAAAAAGAAAATCTAATAATTTGAACACCTCATAACCAGAGTTTATTGCACCATATGGTTCTCACATGGTACTTCTATTCCCAATAGAAGTTAGGCATTTTATAGCCTGTAATTTCTCACATCCCCTTGGGTTATGTGTAAGACCTGTACCTCTACTCCCCTCCAAACGAAAGGATTCTAGTTACCTTCAGTTTTCCCACTCGAAAACTGGCAAATATAGCTATAAAACTAGATGAGAACCAAATGAGTACCAATAAAAGTTATAGGTGCCAAAATAAATGAATCATCACTACAGCTTTTCACAGTTCTTCGAGATCCACAGTTTATTATTATTTTTTTTTTAAAGAGAATATGGTGGTGCTGGTGGAGGTGTAGGAGATCTAAGAGTCAGCTCCTATTTTTTCCCTGTCTGGGGTCCCAACCCTTTGAGGAACGGCTAGGCACCCACTCCTCGCACATGTGTAACATAGAATGTCAGATATAATTTCAAGAAGTTCATAGAGGCCCCCATATTAACAATTTATACACTGTAAAAATGGCAGTGACACATGTATATGGGGACTAAGTTTTTACACACACACAACCGATTGGATGATCCTGTGTGCTTGGTTACAGGGCCGAGACTGAGCTCCGAGGACGAGGACCACGGCAGGCGGGTGTGGACGGGGACCTGAGGCCCAGGAGTGCAGCCCAGGGCCTGGCTTCACACTGTTCACTTTTGCACAGGAAGCAAAGGTGGAAAAGTGAAAAGAAAAGGAAGTGTTTGGTGACAGTGACAAGAAGAAATGGAATTTTCTCAGGCAGCCTGTTCAAGCACAAAAATATAGAAGGGATATCACAAGTCACTTAGAAAAATCTTGGCAATACAGAGGCGTTTTTCATCTCCCCCTGCTTGTTCTTATTTTGCTTATTTAGCATAAAGCACTATGGAAAAGTTTATAAAAATAAAACTAATTATATAATTAACACTATTAATTTATACACATACATACGCGTAAGTATACTGTATGTATGTTTTTCTCCACATGACTGTGCTTTCTTCTTTAAACAAAACCAAAAATAAGCTTTAACTGAAACTGGATCATAGTAACACAGGCCAAGATCCATACGCTATGTAACTGCAGTTAAGTATGCTCATTAATGTCTTACTGTATGCTATGGGTATTAAAGGATCTGATTGTGAGGCTCATAGGAAAGGCAAACAACTCAGACAAAAGCATCACAAAAACTCTATTGTAATTAGAAGTATGCTTTCTTCAGTAACAAACCCACTTTTCCCTAAAGAACTTTTTTAATTTATAAGCATCTGACATATTAACTAAAGATTAATCATTCCTGTTTGGTTTTAGGATATGTTTGGGCTATAAACAGAATCATGCTTTTGAATCACTGTTTGGTAGCATAGTCTCAGATTCTGGAATATTCCAATTCACATAGTAACTTACTGGGTTTATAAAACAGATTTTTTAAAAAGTCAAAATGCTATGTGCCAGTTATTTCAGTAGGAGCTTTCACATAAGTTTTCATTTTAACTATACAATGCTAACATCTTTCGTGGGGGCTTTCCCAATGGCTCAGCAGGTAAAGAATCCGCCTGTAATGCAGGAGACATGAGATGTGTGTTCGATCCCTGGGTCAGGAAGATCCCCTGGAGGAGGAAATGGCAACCCACTCTAGTATTCTTGCCTGGAGAATCCCATGGACAGAGGAGCCTGGCAGGCTACAATCCAGAAGGTTGCAAAGAGTCAGACATGACTGAGCACTCCCTCACACAACATCTTTCATAACACAGTACTGAATACAGACTGACAAGAAATTACATTTTAAATCCACAATGTATGGGACTCCCTGGACAATGGAGTATGTGACTTGGGCCACAGCTGTCACCCTTGTAGACAGCCTCTTAGGACGGCACTCAATTCCTGTTGTGGAATCAGGACCCTAGGATTGTAAATATTATGTACATGTCTTTCTCTCTCTCTGGCATATAAGTTCCTACAAGGCAGAAGCCATATATTAACTGGTACCTGATAATAAACCTTTGATGATTTTTTTTAAAAATGGAGTGTCTGTTTACAGATAACCTGTTGGGGATTTAAAAAAATGCAAAGATATTACAAATCAAGAATAAATTTTAAATGAAAAGGAAGAACCTCTAGATTGATGGCCACATCAGTTACTCAGGATCAATTTCTACATGAGTTTCTTCTGTAACACAATTAAAGTGCTAAAACTTTAATCACTTTGATGAAAAATCCCTACACCATAATATACTTTTCTTTCTCAAATGCAATACAATTCAACATTCTGCCAATGACTCAGTAATTATGGTGAACATCACTTATCATACAGAACTCAAGGGGTTTCCCTGATGGCTAAGATAGTGAAGAATCTGTGTGCAATGCAAGAGACCCAGGTTCGAGTCCTGGGTCGGGATGATCCCCTGGAGATGGGAATGGCAACCCACTCCAGTACTCTTGCCTGGAGAATCCCATGGACAGAGGAGCCTGGCGGGCTGCAGTCCATGGGGTTGCAAAGAGTTGGACATGACCCAGTGACTGACACTCTCACGTTCACTGGGGGCAGCTTTGAGTACAGGCAGCATAAGCCAAGGAAGGAGAGGACCACGGGGAAACTTGACCCGGCAGCCGCTCTGCAAGCTCACGGCCTCCAGGCCTCCTACACTGTTCTCCGTCCTCCTCAAATACGATACAATGAACGGGAAACCATGGACTCCAGCTTTCATCTCAGCTTTGACACCTAATCATCTGAACCTTAGACAAGTTCAATCTCTCTGGTCCACCACCTCTGAAACTATTAGATTTGTGATAAACTACCCACCGAGGGCTATGGCAGAGCTGGAATGAACACTCTTCCTAGCTTCAGGGTCCTTCCTTTTCCTCCAT
The DNA here is from genome assembly GCF_054371585.1 of Giraffa tippelskirchi. Taxonomy (NCBI): domain Eukaryota; kingdom Metazoa; phylum Chordata; class Mammalia; order Artiodactyla; family Giraffidae; genus Giraffa; species Giraffa tippelskirchi. The sequence goes on from NC_137285.1 coordinate 58,068,282, forward strand.
CCTTTCAAGGTGCACCTTCCCTTCAAGGTACTAATGTATAGGTAACCATGCTTTCTGAACCCCAAATTTGGGTATATAACCACACAGCTTGGAGAAGGCAATGGCACCCCACTCCAGTACTCTTGCCTGGAGAATCCAAGGGACAGGGGAGCCTGGTGGGCTGCCGTCTATGGGGTCGCACAGAGTCGGACACGACTGCAGCGACTTAGCAGCAGCAGCAGCCACTCAGCTAGACTAATATTTAAAAGATGGATTTCCTGAAAAATTCAGGGTCCAGGGCATTCCCCAGGATTGCAAGCTGTCTGCACTGCTTCTTTTCATTAAACGTCCTTCTGAGTTTTTATCTCCACATTGGCCACTCTTTTATTTCCACTCATTGATAATTTCCTATATATCCATCTCTGCTTTCATAAAAGTTTCAGTATACCAGACATTATGCTGTGAGATTACAGCAGGGAAGAGATGATTACCATTCTCAGTGTTATGGAATTTACAATCTAGACTCTTGAGGGAGAAAGAGGCATTTTTTGTTTTTATTGAAGTGTAGTTGATTTATAGTATTAAATGAGCTTCAGGTGTACAACAGAGTGATTCAATACTTGCACAGATTATACTCCACTCAAACTTAATACAATAATGGCTATATTCCCTTATTGTACAACATATCCTTGTAGCTTATCCATTTCATATACTGTAGTTTGTACCTCTTAGTCCCCTACCCCTACTTTGCCCCCTTTCCCTCTCACCACTGGTAACCCTTAGTTTGATCTGTCAGTGTGCCTGTTTCTCTTTTGTTCTATTCATTATTTTTTTAGATAAAGAAGACATCTCTCTCACACACAGAGGAAAGAGGTATTTAAAGAAACAATTACTCAAATGAATGATTACAAATTGGGATAACTTCTGGGGAGTACAAGTCTGCATCACATCCCAGAGAAACCAGATCCAGCAGAGGGGAGGGCTGAGGAGCCCTGGAGACCAGGAAGCATCTCGGAGGGATGTACGAGTCAGCAAAGGACTGAAGGAGACCCCCTCGGTCACCACAGCAAGGTTCCCATAGTGTGTCTCTTTACTACCCTCTCCTATATTTCTTCCTACAGCTTTTCATTCTCCCCACAAGCCCTCTCCCTTCTCATACCACAGCAGTAGGATAGGTCTAAACACAGCCAGACTCAATCAGGAGAGCCAGCTCTGCATCTCACCTGTAAAGCTGACAGATGCCCAAGGGTCTCCTCCAGAGACCCCGGGCCGGGAATGAGACTGGGTGTAAATGACACAGGCCAGAGATCCTGGGGACTCCAGGCTACTTAACTGTGTGTAGTTAACTTTCTTGTTACATTTTCCCTTTCTTTTTTTCTTCTGATCTTTAGTGGTCTCTTCACTATGTTAGCTTTCTCTGAATGAAAAAACATCTTAAATATCTCCAAGTCAACCTCCATCACAACACAACACATCTTCCTTCCTGTCACTCATTCATTTAACAGACCTTTAAAATATATCCTTTATGCATCAAAGTCACAGGCACGAGAGGACAGGATTTGAAAAATGAAAATGTGGCACTAATCATAATAACTAAAGTTAACTCTTCACATATCTCTACTGGGTTGGCCAAAAAGTTCATTTGGGGTTTTTCCATAAGATGTTATGTCATATTATAGAAAACCCCCAAATGAACTTTTTGGTTAACGGAATATATTGTCTCCCCTATAACTTCAAAGAGGTCAAAATATCGTCCTGCTCAAACTGTGTAATGAATCTCAGACATCAGTGAAAAAAAATGGATGGTATATTAGAGGAAGAAAATTCTAAAAGAAAAAAAAATCTCACTTTTCAAAATTAATGTCTAATTAATTTTACTCAGTCATTATATTTTAATTCAGTTAAATAGCTTTACAGTTAGTCTTAAACAATAAGCTGAGTTTGGTAACTTCTGAGTAACATGACCATTTAATAAGCTGATACCTATTTGTTTGCTCATCTGGTCACCAAAAAAATGAAACTTTTATAAAACATTAAATATCATTCCCATACCTTTGCTCTTTCCTCTTTCCACATCTTGTATTTCTTGATTAATAATACTGAGTAAATACTGAGTCAGTAGAGGAACTTCACCAGGCTGCTACCCTCTGACTCGCTGGAAACGAAGCACGAACTTTTCTCCCGGGATCTGCCTGACGGACACACTGCGGCGGGGAGCACTGAAGCCCGCTGGTTCGGGTTAGAGGACTGGAGACTCCAGGAATCCATTGGAAAAGAAGCATTTGGGGAAAAGTCAGTCTCTTTGCTTCCATGAATGGTAATGTTTCTGGAGCTATAGTGAAACGTGCGTGTCCCTGCAACAGTTCCCTCTAAAGGGTAATGATGCTGAGCTCTACTGTGAAATGGGAGATTGAACGCAGAAATCCTATTAGATGCCTCATTTATGCTCTTAACAATTAATAATAATATACACATGTACAAAGGAAAAGATACCCAATTCCATTTAACAAATCTGTACACGTACACTAAAATTTTTCAAAACAATTTCCCTGTTCTCTCTTTACAATAATTTCCTAGGTTGATGAGTGGCTTCATTATATGGCACATATGAAAAGTTGGCAAAGATCACACAGTGAGGTGCTGGTAAGACCAGATCTAAAATATTGATCTGCTGGGCTCTCTTGCCCAGAGGCTTTTATTTGCACAATGGATCCTCCTGGCAGTCTGATAAAGTCTATGCACCCACTTCTCAGAATAATGGGCTTCTGTTGTTGTTGTTGAGTGTATAACTAGATTACATAAAAAACCAAAAAGATTGACAGTTACCATAATATTTTAAAATGTGATAAATTAATGTACTGCTTTATTAATCTATTAAATAACAAGATCCAGGATGGCTCTAATATGCAATTTTAAAGAAGCAACAAGCTTAAATATTTTGAGAGATCTACAACAACTATCGCCGCAGAAGCTGTGACAGTGCTGCACTCAATATGCCAGCAAATTTGGAAAACTCAGCGGTGGCCACAAGATTGGAAAAGGTCAGTTTTCATTCCAATCACAAAGAAAGGCAATGCCAAAGAATGCTCAAACTACTGCACAATTGCACGCATCTCACATGCTAGCAAAGTAATGCTCAAAATTCTCCAAGCCAGGCTTCAGCAATACATGAACTGTGAAATTCCAGGTGTTCAAGCTGGTTTGAGAAAAGGCAGAGGAATCAGAGATCAAATTGCCAATATCCGCTGGATCATCGAAAAAGCAAGAGTTCCTGAAAAACATCTATTTCTGCTTTACTAAGCCAAAGCCTTTGACTGTGTGGATCACAAAAAACTGTGGAAAATTCTGAAAGAGATGGGAATACCAGACCACCTGACCTGCCTCTTGAGAACCTGTAGGCAGATCAGGAAGCAACAGTTAGAACTGGACATGGAACAACAGACTGGTTCCAAATAGGAAAAGGAGTACGTCAAGGCTGTATATTGTCACCCTGCTTATTTGACTTATATCCAGAGTACATCATGAGAAACGCTGGGCTGGAAGAAACACAAGCTGGAATCAAGATTGCTGGGAGAAATATCAATAACCTCAGATATGCAGATGACACCACCCTTATGGCAGGAAGTGAAGAAGAACTAAAGAGCCTCTTGATGAACGTGAAAGAGGAGAGTGAAAAAGTTGGCTTAAAGCTCAACATTCAGAAAACTAAGATCATGGCATCCATCCCATCACTTCATGGCAAATAGATGGGGAAACAGTGGAAACAGTGTCAGACTTTATTTTTCTGGGCTCCAAAATCACTGCCGATGGTGATTGCAGCCATGAAATTAAAAGACACTTACTCCTTGGAAGGAAGGTTATGACCAACCTAGAGAGCATATTAAAAAGCAGAGACATTACTTTGTCAACAAAGGTCCGTCTAGTCAAGGCTATGGTTTTTCCAGTGGTCATGTATGGATGTGAGAGTTGGACTATAAAGAAAGCTGAGCACCAAAGAATTGATGTTTTTGAACTGTGGTGCTGGAGAAGACTCTTGAGAGTCCCTTGGACTGCAAGGAGATCCAACCAGTCCATCCTAAAGGAGATCAGTCCTGGGTGTTCACTGGAAGGACTGATGCTGAAGCTGAAACTCCAATACTTTGGCCACCTGATGTGAAGAGTTGACTCATTGGAGAAGGCCCTGATGCTGGGAAGGATTGGGGGCAGGAGGAGAAGGGGATGACAGAGGATGAGATGGCTGGATGGCATCTTCGACTCGATGGACATGAGTTTGGGTAAACTCCGGGTGTTGGTGATGGACAGGGAAGCCTGGTGTGCTGCGATTCATGGGGTCGCAAAGAGTCGGACACGACTGAGCGACTGAACTGAACTGAACAACAACTATAATGTGATATGAAAATATCTGTGATTTCTCTCAGTGGCAAAGTCATTGGCTATCAATATGACTATGGTTTATTGCTTGCGTTCTTAATTAATAGAAATGCTCAATTTTGGTTAACTATTAATGAATATAAAAACATAATTATTTTCTCTCACCTAAGTTCACAAACACTTGGAAATTCTACCCACTGATGCCACGAACCCCTGACAACTGTCACAACAAAGTTCACCAATTTATAAGATGACCATAGGCGTTTCAAAGCATTTCAAAACATGACAGAAGAGTTGTCCAAACCAAAAAAAAATTAAAAAAAAACCCAGAAAATTCTATTTTTCATAAATTCAAAGTTTTATTTTCTAACCCTCTCCAATCTTAATTTCCTGAACCTTTATATAAATCTCTAAAACAAATTTCAAGAAATATGAATTTCAGCATACCTAAAGTGCTGAAAACCTAGTTGGATAAATGTACTTTAGTTTCCAAATCAAAGAAAAAGTTAACAGAGCAAGTGTATCTAAACACAAGGATGTTAAATATTATGAAGCATGATGTATTTGTGTCTGTGCCTTTTCCCAGGTCCCCTCTACTGATGACCTCCCCACATTGTTTGTACCTTTCCCCAAGACTTCTGTAACACATCGCTTACTGGCTGATTTCAATATCATCCTGTACAACTCTACCAAGGTATCCATGGAGAGAGACCTCAAAATAGCCCCAAATTCATTCCTTGTAGATATAGAGACCACAGCTTCTAAACTCAAAATAAGCAGCCTAAGTGTAATTGTGGGGACAACTAGACAAAACACTTGCTATCAGAAGGCTCCTGGAAAACCCATAAGGGATGATTCAATGCACACACAGGCAGGTTCTTTTCCCTCCTAAAGATAATGGTTGACCTTCCTGTACATACACCTGCAAATACACTTGTTCTCTATGCAGTACAGTTCAAACCAAAGGAATGTCCCTGTTCTTCTTCATCAGTTCACAAGACTCCTCACCTAGAAGGCGAAGATAAGACCTATCAAACCATCAAAAAGATTCTGAATTCCTCTTTCTCCCACATAACTTAAATCCAGAGTGATCACAATCTACCCTAATATCAAAAGCTAAAATTAAAACAAACAAAAAAAACTCTCCAAGAACTATAATAGAAATGGAATTTTCTAGAATATCAAATCAGTGAAATGATGGTGCTTGGATTTTATTAATAAAACAATAGCTAGATGTACAATTATACTGGCAATGTAATTTAATGATGCCAATCTACAAAAAAAATTTTCAGTCTAATCTCCTGCATTGCAGGTAGGGTTCTTTGCCAGCCGAGTCACAAGGGAAGCCCAAGAATACTGGAGTGGGTAGCCTATCCTTTCTCCAGCGAATCTTTCCAACCCAGGAAATGAACTAGGGTCTCCTGCATTGCAGGTGGATTCTTTATCAAGTGAGCAATCAGGGAAGTCCTAGTATTTTATGTAAGGTGATTTATTTTCTACAATGCTATGCTAACACTGACTTTGCAGGTGGTGCTAGTGGTAAAGCACCCACCTGCCAATGAAGCAGACAGAAGAGATGTGTGTTCGATCCCTGTGTTGCGAAGATCTCCTGGAGGTGGGCATGGCAATCCACTCTAGGGTTCTTGCCTGGAGAATCCCACGGACAGAGGAGCCTGGTGGGCTTTAGTCCTCTGGGTCACAAAGAGTCGGACAGGACTGAAGTGACCTAGCACACACATACTAATATTGCATGATCTGTAAGAAAAAATAGTCCTTATAAAGTTCATAAAATATGCTACATTCCATGAACCCAGTCTTGAATTTATGGGTTCAGTTCAGTACAGTAGCTCAGTCATCTCCAACTCTTTGAGACCCCATGAACTACAGCACGCCAGGCTTCCCTGTCCATCACCAACTCCTGGAGCTTGCGCAAACTCATGTCCATCAAGTCGGTGATGCCATCCAACCATCTCATCCTCTGTCATCCCCTTCTCCTCCTGCCTTCAATCTTTCCCAGTATCAGGGTCCTTTCAAATGAGTCCATTCTTTGCATCAGGTGGCCAAACTATTAGAGCTTCAGCTTCATCATCAGTCCTTCCAATGAATACTCAGGACTGATTTCCTTTAGGATAGACTGGTTGGATCGCCTTGCAGTCCAAGGGACTCTCAAGGGTCTTCTCCAACACCACAGTCCAAAAGCATCAATTCTTTGGTGCTCAGCTTTCTTTACAGTATAACTCTCACATCCATACATGACTACTGGAAAGCCTTGACTAGACTGACCTTTGTAGGCAAAGTAATGTCTCTGATTTTTAATATGCTGTGTAGGTTGGTCATAGCTTTTCTCCCAAGGAACAAGTGCCTTTTAATTTCATGGATGCAATCTTCAGTGATTTTGGAGCCCAAGAAAATAAAGTGTGTCATTATTTCCATTGTTTCTCCATCTATCTGCCGTGAAGTGATGGGACTGGATGCCATGATCTTAGTTTTCTGAATGTTGAGTTTTAAGTCAACTTTTTCATTCTCCTCTTTCACCAAGAGGCTCTTCAGTTCTTCTTCGCTTTCTGCCATAAGAGTGGTGTCATCTGCATAACTGAGGTTATTGATATTTCTCCTGGAAATCTTGATTCCAGCTTGTGCTTCATCCAGTCCAGCATTTCTCATAATGTACTCTGCATATAGGTTAAATAAGCAGGGTGAAAATATACAGCTTTGATGTACTCCTTTACAAATTTTCAACCAGTCCACTGTTCCATGTCCAGTTCTAAATGCAGCTTCTCGACCTGCACACAGATTTCTCAGCAGGTAGGTAAGGTGGTCTGGTATTCCCATCTCTTAAAGAATTTTCCATAGTTTGTTGTGATCCACACAGTCAAAGGCTTTGGCATAGTCAATAAAGCAGAAATAGATGTTTTTCTGGAACTCTCTTGCTTTTTCAATGATCCAATGGATGCTGGCAATTTGATCTTTGGCTCCTTTGCCTTTTCCAAATCCATCTTGAATATCTGGAATTTCATGATTCATGTACTGTTGAGGCCTGGCTTGGAGAATTTTGAGCACTACTTTGCTAGCGTGTGATATGAGTGCAATTGTGCAGTAGTTTGAGCATTCTTTGGCATTGCCTTTGTGATTGGAATGAAAACTGACCTCTTCCAGCCCTGTGGCCACTGCTGAGTTTCCCAAATTTGCTGGTATATTGAGTGCAGCACTTTCACAGCATCATCTTTTAGGATTTGAAATAGCTCAATTGGAATTCCATCACCTCCACTAGCTTTGTTCGTAGTGATGCTTCCTATGGCCCGCTTGACTTCACATTCCAGGATATCTGGCTCTAGGTGAGGGATCACACCATTGTGGTTATCTGGGTTATGAAGATCTTTTTTTGTATAGTTCTTCATTGTATTTCTGCCTCCTCTTAAAAAAATCTTCTGTTTCTGTTAGGTCCATACAATTTCTGTTCTTTATTGTGCCCATATTTGCATGAAATGTTCCCTTGGTATCTTTAGTTTTCTTGAAGAGATCTCTAGTCTTTCCCAATCTATTATTTTCCTCGATTTCTTTGCATTGATCACTGAGGAAGGCTTTCTTAATTCTCCTTACTATTCTTTGGAACTCTGAATTCAAATGGCTAAATCTTTCCTTTTTTCCTTTGCCTTTAGCTTGTCTTCTTTTCTCAGCTATTTGTAAGGCATCCTCGGACAACCATTTTGCCTTTTTGCATTTCTTTTTCTTGGGAATGGTCTTGATCCCTGCCCTCCTGTACAATGTCATGAATCTCCGTCCATAGTTCAGGCACTCTGTCCATCAGATCTAATCAGTTGAATCTATTGTCACTTCTACTGTATAATCATAAGGGATTTGATTTAGGTAATGTCTGAATGGGCTAGTGGTTTTCCTTACTTTCCTCAATTTCACTCTGAATTTTGAAATAAGGAGTTCATGATCTGAGACACACTCAGCTCCCGGTCTTGTTTTTTCTGACTGTATAGAGCTTCTCCATCTTTAGCTGCAAAGAATATAATAAATATGGTTTGGGTATTGACCATTTGGTGATGTCCATGTGTAGAGTCTTCCCTTGTGTTGTTGGAAGAGGGTGTTTGCTATAACCAGTGTGTTCTCTTGGAAGAACGTAACCTTTGCCCTGCTTCATCTTGTACTCCAAGGCCAAATTTGCCTGTTTCTAATCCTATTTTTGCATTCCAGCCCCCTATAATGAAAAAGACATCTTTTTTAGCTGTTAGTTCTAGAAGGTCTTGTAGGTTCTCATGAAACCCTTCAACTTCCGCTACTTGAGTATTACTGGTTGGGGCATAGACTTGGATTACTGTGATACTGAATGGTTTGCCTTGGAAACGAAGAGAGATCATTCTGGCATTTTTGAGACTGCACCCAAGTACTGCATTTTGGACTCTTTTGTTGACTATGATGGCTACTCCGTTTCTTCTAAGGGATTCCTGCCCACAGTAGTAGATATCATGGTCATCTGAGTTAAATTCACCCATTCCAGTCCATTTTAGTTTGCTGATTTCTAAAATGTCGATGTTCACTCTTGCCATCTCCTGCTTGATCACTTCCAATGTACCTTGATTTGTGGACCTAACATTCCAGGTTCCTATGCAATGTTGCTCTTTATAGCATCGGACTTTACTTCCTGTCACCAGTCACATCCACAACAGGGCATTATTTTCACTTTGTCTCCATCTCTTCATTCTTTCTGGAGTTATTTCTCCACTCTTCTCCAGTAGCATATTAGGCACCTTCCGACATGGGGAAGTCATCTTTCAGTGTCCTATCTTTTTGCCTTTTCATACTATTCATGGGGTTCTCAAGGCAAAAACACTGAAGTGGTTTGCCATTCCCTTCTCCAGTGGACAGCATTTTGTTAGAACTCTCCACCATGACCCATCCATCTTGGGTGGCCCTACACGGCATGGCTCATAGTTTCACTGAGTTAGACAAGACTATGGTCCACGTGATCAGTTTGATTAGTTTTCTGTGATGGTGGTTTTCATTCTGTCTGCCCTCTGAGCTACAAGGATAAGAGGCTTATGGAAGCTTCCTGATGGGAGAGACTGACTATGGGGGAAAGTGGGTCTTGTTCTGATGGGCGGGGCCATGTTTAGTAAATCTTTAATTTTCTGTTGATGGGTGAGGCCATGTTCCCTCCCTGTTGTTTGACCTGAGACCAAACTATGGTGGAAGTGATGAAGATAACGGTGACCTCCTCAAAAGGTCCCTTGCATGCACTGCCACACTCAGTGCCCCCAACCCTGCAGCAGGCCACCGCCGACCCATGCCTCCACTGGAGACTCCTGGACACTCACTGGGAAGTCTGGGCATCACCCGAAAAGTGCGAAAAGGTTCCAGCACCTCTACATTTGAGAGTCACTCTGCGATATATATATATATTATATATATGTAATATATATATAATAAAATGGATTTGTCATCAGCATTTGCTACATTTCAAAAGCTACCTAAAAATTAAAAAGTGATTTTCAATGGCTGCAACTGTTTGAGCTGATATGGCAATCCAAATATTATGCAAACACTTTCAACATACTGTAATTGTTCTGTTGGTCTAGATGATATTACATACATACTATCACAATGTTAAATCAACAATGCTATCATTTAACAGGAATCTATAAAATATTAAAAAGTTTAAAGGCACTCTCAAACTGAAAAAAAAATTTATTAAAATTCAACAGGAGTTTAATATGAAAAATGTTAATGTTCCAAAAGAATGCTAGCTAAGCAATCATGTATAGATAGATACTAGCCTGAAATTTAAGACACATTGCTGGATTGAATGATGAGACTATCAGCCTGAGTTCTTCAGTTCATTAACTTAACTGCAGTCCCAACCTAATATCCATAAAGGCACAAAGGCAGATGTAACGTACCTCTTAAGTGTAGAGAACTACACAAATTTTTCATTATCTACATCACAAGGATTTATGTTCAGTATTACCTTAGTGACAGTGAAGAGAAACCCAGAAAAGCCTTTGAGGAAGAAGCTAACCTTATAAAAAAAAAAAATAACATCAAAAACCTGTTTTTCTTATGTTCAGTGCCAACATACTGAAAAACAGAAATACACCCTTCTTTAAATAAACAAAACCAAAAAAACAACAAACTGCAAATGACCCAGTAGGTACCCACCCAGTGACACACCAAAGCAACTCGCCATCTTTGTCCAAAACCTGCTCTCCTCCTGTATTTCCTGGGCCATCTACCCAGATACAAAACCAGTGCTAGCATCATCTGACCTCCGCTATCAACCACTCACCAAACCCTGCTGACTCCTCATCACTGTCCCCCAGATGCATCACCGCTCCTGGGGCCCTGCCGGAGCGGTGCCCGTGCCTTCCTCAGGTGAGCCCGGTCACCTGCGCCCCCTGTCTTCTCCACCCTCCCTCATCTCCACCACCCCTGAGCCTCCGCACACTTCCACTTTCCCCTGAAAGTCACTTACTGTGCATGGCGGGAGAGCTCTAACTTCTCAGGTGGGGATGTGCTTTTAATATGAAGGAAGGGGTTCAGTTGAATTACTACCTCCTCAAAGAGGAGAACCCCAGGAGAGGGAGCAGAACCCTGGACTGTGCAGTCACACTGTGAATGGCAGTGGTGAGTTAGCGCCCTGTGTGCCCCCACACCATCTCTGCTATTGTTGTTACATCGTTATTCTTACATCATCATTATTTTTGATGATAATAATAAGTAACCAATGGTGGCATATTTTTATTATTCATAAAATTAACATGGTAATTTAACATACACATTCACAAAGTTCATCTTTCCCCGGTCCTGGTTACACTGAAGATAATGGGAACCCTATTCATTCTATCAGTGATAATGGTTCATTAAACATGGGTGAGGGAGGAAGCAGCAGAAGAGATCTGAAGACTTGAATGGGTATGGTAACTGGCGTTGGAAAAAAGAATGTGAGGGAAAGAAAAGATAGGTTTGTTCTCTACGTCTATGTTTCTATTTCTGTTTTGCAAATAAGATCATCTATACCACGCTTCCCCGGTGGCTCAGTGGTAGAGAATCTGCCTGCAATGTGGGAGACCCAGGTTTGATACCTGGGTCTGGAAGATCCCCTGGAGGAGGGTATGGCAACCCACTCCAGTATTCTTGCCTGGAGAATCCCATGAACAGAGGAGCCTGGAATGCTGCAGTCCTTAGGGTCGCACAGAGTCAGACACAACTGAAGTGACTTAATAGGAGCAGCAGTAGCATACCACACCAAATGGCGAGGGGGGAGTGGGATGAATTGGGAAACTGGCATTGACATTATATACACTACTAAGTATCATTTCAGTTCAATCCCATGGACTGTGGCACACCAGGCCTTCCTGTCCATCACCAACTCCCGGAGTCTACTCAAACTCATGTCCATTGAGTCGGTGATGCCATCCTACCATCTCATCCTCTGTCGTCCCCTTCTCCCGCCTTCAATCTTTCCCAGCATCAGGGTCTTTTCCAATGAGTCAGTTCTTCCCAACAGGTGGCCAAAGTTTTGAGAGTTTCAGCTTCAGCATCAGTCCTTCCAATGAATATTCATGACTGATTTCCTTTAGGATGGACTGCACTCAGCTTTCTTTATAATTCAACTCTCATATCCATACATGACTACTGGAAAAACATAGCTTTGACCAGATGGACCTTTGTTGGCAAAGTAATGTCTCTGCTTTTTAATATGCTGTCTAGGTTGGTCATAACTTTCTTTCCAAGGAGCAAGAGTCTTTTAACTTCATTACTGCAGTCACCATCTGCAGTGATTTTGGAGCCCCAAAAAATGAAGTCTCTCACTGTTTCCACTGTTTCCTCATCGATTTGCCATGAAGTGATGGGACCAGATGCCATGATCTGAATGTTGAGTTTTAAGCCAACTTTTTCACTGTCCTCTTTCACTTTCATCAAGAAACTCTTTAGTTCTTCTTCGCTTTCTGCCATAAGGGTGGTGTCATCTGCATATCTGAGGTTACTGATATTTCTCCCGGCAATCTTGATTCCAGCTTGTGCTTCATCCAGCCCAGCATTTCTCATGATGTACTCTGCATATAAATTAAATAAGCAGGCTGACAATATACAGCCTTGACAGACTCCTTTCCCGATTTGGAACCAGTCTGTTGTTCCATGTCCAGTTCTAAATGCCCAATATGCTACTGGAAATCAGTGGAGAAATAACTCCAGAAAGAATGAAGAGACAGAGCCAAAGCAAAAACAACACCCAGCTATGGATATGACTGGTGATGGAAGTAAAGTCCATCACTTTACTGTAAACAACAATACTGCATAGGAACCTGGAATGTTAGGTCTATGAATCAAGGCAAATTAGACGTGGTCAAACAGGAGATGGCAAGAGTGAACATCAACATTTTAGGAATCAGAGAACTAAAATGGACTGGAATGGGTGAATTTAACTTAGATGAGCATTATATCTACTATTGTGGGCAAGAATCCCTTAGAAGAAATGGAATAGTCATCACAGTCAACAAAAGTGTCTGAAATGCAGTACTTTGATGCAATCTTAGAAATGACAGAATGATCTGTGTTCATTTCCAAGGCAAACCATTCAATATCAGAGTAATCCAAGTCTATGCCCCGACCAGTAATGCTGAAGAAGCTGAAGTTGAAAGGTTCTATGAAGACCTACAAGACCTTCTATAACTAATACCCAAGAAAGATACTAAGTATAAAACAAGTAACTAATGAGAACCTACTGTATAGTTCAGGGAACTCTACTCAGTGCTCTGTGATGACCTAAATGGGTAGGAAATCCAAAAAAAGAGGGGATATATGTATACTCACAGCTGACTCACTTTACTGTACACTAGAAATTAACACAAATTGTAAAGTAACTATACTTCAATAAAAATTATTTAAAAAAAAAAAACAAATTAAAGCAGGCCATGACCACAAAAAAAATAAAGAAAACATAGGACAATATAAAAGATGTGCTGTGCTGTTCTTAGTCACTCAGTTGTGTCTCACTCTTTTCGACCCCATGGACTGTAGCCTACCAGGCTTCTCTGTCCATGGGGATTCTTCAGGCAAGAATACTGGAGTGGGTTGCCATGCCCTGCTCTAGGCAATCTTCCCAACCTAGTGATCAAATTCAGGTCTCCCGCATTGCAGGCAGATTCTTTACCACCTGAGTTACCAGGGAAGCCCACGAATACTGGAGTGGGTAGCCTATATGTCCTCTAGGGAATCTTCCCAACCCAGGAATCAAACCAGGATCTCCTGCATTATAGGCGGATTCTTTACCAGCTGAGCTGCCAGGGAAGCCATATAAAAAATACAAATGACTATTTAGGAGGTAGTCTTCAGGGAGACCTTGGGAAGTGGTCATCTCAATTCATAATCTCCTGCTCCACTCTGTCTGGGGTGATTTTCCCAAAGACACAGCCCTGTGCAGACAGTTTTTTCCCCGCCACACTCAGGGTATCTTCTGGGTATATCCTTCTCTGCCTTTTCTCAGCTTGGTATACTCAGCTCTTCTCTGGGTCTAAGTCTCCTTCACTGCTTGCTGCCATTAACCCCTTTCTGTAAAAATGGAGTCAGCACTCTAGAATTCCTTGCAAGTCATGGGACTGTTCACATTTGGCAATTACCTGTTATCCAGGGCAAAAAAAAAAAAATAGTTTCCTTAACAGAATTTGTACAAAAATGATCCAGAATGGATTACAAAAGCAAGTATTCAAATTGTGATTCCATATGTGGCACTGCATTTGTGAGTTTATGTGGTTTAAAATTATTGGCTATAAATGGATAGAATCTAGAGCTATTTTATAATTTTGTTTAAGGTGCTCATGATGTGAATTAAAAATAAGTTACAATACAATTTCACACTGAGATTTAGAAGTCACCGTCTAATGCTCCTCATTTGTATTCACCCTCCATGTTTCACGACTGTAGCATTTGCCCATAGAAATTTAAATGTCCCAAATGGCAGCATTATCAGAAACATACACTAGACTTAAAGCATGAAAAATCAGAGTTGGACTGAAAAAAAAAGATCGACAGACAGAACTTAACTGGTAACAGATCTGAAAACTGAGAATTATTTGCTCAGCACAAGTATAATCACCATGATCACCATTCCTCTTAAATCCTTCAGCTTTTCTAAATGTTAAAGCATAAATTGCCATTTCTCTACCACAAATGGATTGTGCCCACTTGAATGTCAGCAAAGAAATTCTTATCTAGAGACATCTTTTCCCCGCCTTAGCAGGATCTTAATGAGGAGAACAAGACAAAACAAGCACAGCAATGTCGCAGGAGGAAAGGCGTGGTGAGTTACAGTGCAAAAAGCACCAAGGCATGCCTCTGCACTCAGGGTTAGCCGTGCTGGCTGTCAGCGTCTCCACGTGCCACACAGAATCAGACGCGATTGATGGCATGGAAGTGTTGGAATCCAGCAGTAGCTTTCTAAATCAGTCACAGCCCACTTTCCCAGAGTCTGAGTTGGTGCGGCCAGTCTGTCCGCAGGGAGGCATGCGCTGTGAAGTGTTTTGCTAGCATTGGTGGTGGATGGGAAGATCTGTCCCGCGGGGATGGATGGTCAGGGACAGGTGCAAGACAACTGCCAGACTGGGCCATGCAGTCTGACCAGAGAACAAAGCAGACTTCCTGCTCCTTCTGGAAGGAAACCTGGACCCCACGTACTCCAGAACTGACCTGGTCAAACAGGTCAGATAGGAAGCACAGAAACTGACCTGAGAGTTCAGAAGACAGTTTTTCCATCTACTCAATACTTATTTTCCTACGGCTCAACACACACTTCATTCAAATCAATAATTCAACAGTTATAAACGAAAAACAACAACAAACTCCACTAAGCAATGCAAAGGTTGCTACTCAATTTATTTTGCTCAAATTTTTCATGTGAAGGTAATCCTGAAAGTAGTACCGTTGGAAGAATCAAATAATTAGCTATGTTATGTAACTTTGTTTCAACATGTATGTACGAGGGTCAGTAAGCCTACATGTGAAAGAAAAAGATGTGTATGATTTCAGGCAAAATTACATGGCATGTTTTCAAAAATCAAGAAGTCTAGGTAAGAGTTCCCCTAACTATGCAGTTTTTAAGAAATATAAATGAATGAAGGGAAGAGGATGCTGAAATTTGGGAAAAAACAGACACCTTCACAGCCAGGTTTACTTTAAAATAAAACATAAAAATCAACCCTACCAATAAGTATTATTTAGAAAATAAATTATGAATGTTAAGGTCCCTTCATTACCTTTATTCTTATAATCATAAGGGAAAAAGGACAGCTGATAAAAACTTCTCTGGACCTGTCTGCAGAGGGAACTAGATAAATGCCCAAGGACCCACTGGTTTGACAACTTTATAATTCTACAGTTTTATAAATATATAGAGACAAAAGAGGCTCTCAAAGACACTATAACAGCACAGAATTAAATTGGCATATCCTGTCTTATAGCAAGTGAAAATTTTATACCGATAATCTTGTGTATTAACAGTCCCTTTAAATGTAGTCTCCAACTCACCAGACAGAAAAAAAAAATGAAGGCAAAAAACATTCAAAGGCACTCAGAACTTCAGAGGGTGCCAAACAAATTTATATGGAACATTTTTCTTAAAATTTTGCTAAAATGAAAACATGATCTAACTTGACCCTCACACACCAGAGAGACAGGTACTATGATAGAGAGTACAGAAATGGATAAACTAAAGATTAGATACATTAACAAGGTCATTGCTTATGGTCATAAGCTAGAGAGTGACAGCACCCAAAAAGGATAAGATTAAAAGACCAAGGTGGAGAAAGTCAACTTTTCGACTCTTTCCATGAAAATCATTATTTCTCTGCCCTTGATTTTTCATTTATTCATTCTGCAACCATTCTACTACTGTTGGTGACCTGGACAGAAAAGAAATAAGGGATGAATACTGCTCAGATACCAAAAATTCATGGTCACACTTTTAATATACCGTATCTAAACCTAGAAGTAAATATACCTGCATCATGCTTTAGCAAATGAAGACTAATTTTTCAACCATAAGGCATATAAATTAAGATCTAGCCTCTGATAAAACATAACATTAATATCATACTCCACATTAAAAGGTGTTCTATGGATAAATAAAGCAAAGCAGAAAAATGTCTCATTTTCTGAAAATATCCTAGTGAGTTAATGACAATGGCAGAAACAGAATTCTACACATGACACTGAGATCTCCTGTTTTTAAAATATGCATATGCTATATTCCCTTTATTTTTATGTTAATATGCTAATATATTCTTCAAACAAAAGACCTGGCCTTGACCACTTCTCAGTGATTCTACTCATATCCTTTAAGACGATGTGACTGATAATCTCAGCATTCCCAAAAGCTGAACAAGATGTCGTCAAACAGTAAAGAAAATTTCTTAACATGTAAGAAAATAACCTAACTCAAGGTTTCAGAAAAACATTTCCTATGGGCAATTAGTAATACAATGTATCTACAATCTAATTTAGAGTATCTTATTTTAAAGAATATATTTTATAATGTATTTATTATATATTCTATAATATTAAGAATGATTACCAAAAGGAAGGTATACAGAAGGAAAAAGCTCATAACTTTTTAATTCTTCAAAATTAGTAACATGTAAACTCGGACACTGACTAGATCAATTCCAAAGAAAGTGATTCAGTTATAGCTGAAGTGATAATAACCAAGATTAAATACTTCAATCCCTGCTCTGATTTCTGAATATGCTTCAGATGGTTTAATCCCTTTAAAACACTTTTTTCATTCTAATTAGTTAAAAAATATCAGGAGTATAACACTCTCCTGCTACAAGAAGAATTTATATACCACTTGTAATTGAAAGATTTTTCAGCAATACCTGATTATATCTGATTATATATATATATACACACTTGTTACATGATTGGCAAAACTATCCAGAGAAGGTAAATATCTTTCATAAGACATTAGAGTAAACCAGCATTTTATGTAAGTTTCCAATTCCTAAGGAGATTAAACACTGTGTTTTCCTACATAAAGGAATGCAACTGCTGATTTCCTCCTGAACCAACTTCTATTCGTCCCAAATCGACCTTCTCATGCAGTGCTGCACAATCTTACTAGCTGAAATCTACTGTACTCTACAGCACTTTACCGTCACTCCCCATTTTACAACAAACTTTTCCATATTTTTATCTAGGCACAAACACACTTCCCCTGAGCATGGTAACTTAGAGATTCAACAAAAATTTGCTGACTTAAACTGAAAGATGGTATTTCAAAAATGTTAAAATTGAAGTTAAGGGTAGTCACGCACGCATCTAATTTAAGACCAGTTAATACAATATATCTATGGAATTGTCACTGATATCCTCATACTGCAGACAAGGAAATCTCAGAAGTGGAGTATTTTAATAAATTATGCCAGGGCCTCAAATTTTGACTATCAAAGCCAGGATTCAAATGCAGGGTCCAGACTCAAAAGTCTCATGGCACGGTGCTCTGAGGCTGCCGCTCAAGATAAGAAACGGTATGCCCCATCTGAAGTATCAACGTGCACTAGAGTTCTTCAAAACTTCCAGATACCCTCCATCTGTAAGCCGTTTTGCTCACATTCTCTCTGCGAATGACATCAAATGACAAAGGGCTATAAACAAAAGGGATTCTCAAATCAGTAGGAACTAAGCAGATAAGAAAAATTTCTTCAGATTATACATTACAAAATTATACACCTACATTCTATGAATGTAAACTAAATATTCCCTACATTAGAATACCATGTTCTCATTATTCACAAATTCCAGTCTATAAAGAAGGCAAAATGATCACAGAGAGTTATCTAGACTCTTCATGTTAGAAGAAGCATCTAAGATCAATTAGTTCTCCTGATTATTTCACAGATGATGAAACCGGACCCAGAGTGATTCAACTGCCTCAGGGTCATATTATTATTAATAAAGGCCAAGATAAGACCTGGACCCTCTGAACACCAACCTAATTACCCTGTCCACTGGTTACACTATAATTACACTACGCTGGTATAATGACATACCAATTTCTAGAGGAACACTGAAAGTAAGAATTACTCATTACATATGTCAATAGCTAAAAGAAACTGGATCCTTACACTTTAGTATAATGATCTAAATTTTCATATGAGAGAGCTGATATACAAATAAACCGATATATTTTGCCTAAATTTTAAATTTATTTTTAATCATTCCAATGAAAATCTCCCTCAAACAATAATATATTGGGGTATAAAGAAAATTCATCACAGTGACTGAGAGTCTCTTTGTAGAAGCAGTTTTCCTATTTCAATCGTTTATACTCTCTCAGATCTTCCACAGATTTTAAAAAGATGTCATAAAATCTGATTATCAATATAATATCCTCTACTGTGAATTGCATCTAGAAATGAGACAAATAGCCTCCAATTACATCCTAGTGAAATCTCTCTTTTTTAAGGAACAAAGAATAATGAACGAAATGAAAAAGTAAACATGTTGACTGTATCTATCATATAAAATATTTTTATTGTCAGTGAAGTAGGCAAGGATAGTACATTCACTCTTAGCTTGATTTAAAAAAAAAAACACAATATGCTATTAATTTTTACTTGGGTCTAGAAGTTTCTATGTACAAAATCAAGAAAACTGCAAAATTTTCATTTGACAAGATGACATTTATATCAAAAAAAAGGATATCCACTTCTTTCTGGCACCTTGATTTTAATATCATAGCAAATAATCCTCTCAAAAATACATTCCCAAGCTTTTACTTATATTAAAAACAAAGTTTCAGAAGGGACACACCCTGTAGTTGAAAAGCAGAACTTCCCACCCTTCACTTCCCTCCACCTCCTTTCAATTCAGCTGCAGCCACACAAATTCCAACACAAGGGAAGGCAACTCGGTCAAGTCAGAAATACAGCAGGCCCTTAAAAACGAGACTCGAAAACCCAAAACACTCCAGGACAACAACAAGTAAAGCCAAGATGACAAGGAAGCAGGGAAACAGCGACACAGGGGATCCATTTTTAAAGCATGATGTTCAGCAGTGGTCTGCCTTCAACTCAGCTCACCCCGCTCCACACTTTCCACGTGTCATCAGAGGACACTGTTCTTTTCAAAGTTAAGAGCAAAGAAAGGATTCTACTTGTTTCATCAGAAATCTACCCGACATGAGGAGGAGGAAGGCAAGAAAAAAAAAAGGATTGTTGGGGCATTTCCACCCCCCGCCCAAGACCAGACCACAACAACTATTTTTCTATCTTCCGATAGATGAAACTCTTCAGTAAAGAAGGGGAAAGTAAATAAGAGGAAGAACTGTAATTCTTGAGCTGGTGCCAGTTTACAGTATTTAAAAAAAAGAATCTGCGCCACAGCTTGGCAGCCAGCCATATTTACAGTAAGCTGTCTAGTGTTTTGCCCAACGGGGAGAACAAAGGACTCAGTGTGGTGCTGCGGGGTTTGTGTGTCTCAAATATTGTGGAGAGAAGGAATGTCTCCCCACATGCAATAGACCCTCTCCTCTTTACAGCTCTCTCTCCTCAATGACTCTCAAATTAGAGTCACAAGAGCCTCCAAAAGAGCAAGAGAAAGCTTCCTGGGCTACGAGTTTTTGCTGAAACTTTAAAGAACCAATTATTTCACTTGCCGAGATAGCCTATCTATTAAATAAATAGGTTGAACTTTCAAATTTCCAAAGCTTACAAGCACATGATGTTTTAACAAGATAGGCGGGTTCTTGTCTTCTGAGAACAGTTAAACATGAAACTTAACTACGATTTTCTTGGTGAGATTGCGTATCTATATTTTCCATTATATTATGACACATATTAAGCTAATAAAATGAACGGAATGACACCAGGAAAATTACATTTAGGGACTCAACAACTATTTTAATAGAGTGCACTCCTCCTTTGTTTCCAGAAGTTAGTAAAAATTTAAAGTGACAGTTTTATGACCAGCATAAAAATCAACCACAACAAAACCTCTTCTCCCCCGAGTGGCACTTCTTTTGAAACCATGCCCAAATACAACGTAAATAAATGAAGATGAAGCCAATTTCTATTTCTTTATGTCTATGGTTACACATTTGCTTGAGCCAAAAAAAAAATTATTTTAAATATCAATGTGATGGGACTGCACGTCTGATTTAATTTTTAGTTTCCTTATTGACATTCTCAGTGGAGAAGGAAGACAAGAGAAAGTTGAATAAGTGTAATAGACAGACTATTAGGTAATGCAAACTGCTGAAGAGAAAACACAAAGAAGGAATGGGGGGCCATGAGTCGGTGGAGCAGGAAGAAGAGGAGTGCAACTTTAGGGACGGTGTTTGGGAAGGTATGTCTGGAGTTGTAAGAGGGAACCAACCCTCTGGGTGTCACCAGCACACAATGAGGTTTCCGAAAGAATCAGCAAGTCTTCTGAAGATTGTGAAGCTAGCTCTTCCCAAAAGGAGGAGGGAGAACAGTAGAGAGTCTCTTTTAAACATAGTGCTGTTCCCAAAATGAGAAAAAGGTGCTCGTGCAGGGACCAAAGGAATTTAGAGGAAAAGAAAGCAGATGAAAAAGGGAGAAGAAAAGCCATGGACGGCTGCGAATGATGCAGAGAGGAAAGGTTTTGAGGTAGTGGCCTAAATATTAATAATAATAATCAGTAGACTAGCTGGATATTAGACATTTGGAAAGAGAGTCTCTATAAACTCTTGCAGCCTGGAAGAGGCTTCTCAGGAGAGTCTGAGTAGCTACGAAGAGGAATCGCCAAGATACTTCTACGGCAGGGTAGTTCACTGAGATCTTATTTTTGTTCTGTTTCCAGTGTTTTGTTTTGTTTCCTTCCTTATGGGGACAGATGGGGGAAGGAAATTCTCTGGGACACAGGCTGTTGGGCCTCCCAGTGCCCAGGAAAACAGCAGGCCCCAAGAGATAAATGGGTGTGTGCTGCAAATGCAGACTGTGCGGACCTGGCATGGAAATCCTCATGTCCCCTTTAAGGGGTGATGTGGACGTGGACAAGATACACCGGACACGTGAGGGGGAAGCACAGACTGACGCCAGAGGACCTCCCCATATGTCCTCCTCCGTAAAACCTCTGGGTCTTTCACATCAGCCATGGAGGGAGTTACAGGAGTCATAATGAGTATGAACGAGGAGAATCCAATTTCCTTCCAGTCTGGTCATTTAGGAGCTCTCGGGAAAGAGGAATGTAACTTTAAGGCAACAGTAAGAAAATATTCACACCCATCATAGTAGCAAAAATTTTAAAGTCATTAATAACGGTGTGGGCAAGAATGGGAAACTGGGAGGACCCTCACACACACAGCTGCTAGGGCTATAACTGTCAAAGACCTTGGCAACAACTAGAATATAATGCAGGCAGGCACAGTCCATGCCCTGTCAATTTCCTTTACAGGGACAGATTCAGAAAAATGGTTGTGTCTCTGTACACAGAAACACATAAAAATATTCACTGCATCATGGTTTAAAGAAAAATTACAAGGCATTTCCATCAAAAGGAAACAAAATAAACAAATTATGTTTATATAATAGGATATGAAAGAGCAATGAAAACGAATTCATGGAATCAATCTGCACCAGAAAAACCTTAAAAAAAAAAAAAAGAAGAAAAAAGGAAAAGATGAACAAATAATGCAAGTTACAGAAAAAAACCTAAAAAATAAATACGGACTTCCCTGATGGTCCAGAGGTTCAGAATCCGCACTTCCATTGCAGGAACCATGCGTTTAATCCCTGGTAGGGGATCTAAGATCCGGTATGACCTGAAGTGCAGCCAAAAAGATAATGACAATACACAGTATAATACAAAGAGTAAAAGCTGGAAAACAACACTAGTGGGAGAGTAAGCATCTAATGAAAAAGGATTGGGAATTAAATTTTATCTCATAATTTAATTATATGTCTAAATTTAACTGTAGAAAATCTCAATTTCTCTTTTGGAATATGCATATTATTATTTTTATATAATTTCTATTTAGAAATTCGATGTAAATCAAATATTCTTTATGCTAGTCTCAGATAGGGGTGGCCAAGAATTCATCAGGGAATCCAGGCAAGTTTACAGGGTCTCTCCACGTCCGCATGAGGAAGGGAAGAAAAGGAGTCAATCCTGGGAGTGCAAATGGGCAGAGCAGATCCTCCTGCATAAAAGCAACGTGCGCGGGAAGCTCACGCTCCCACCAGAGACAGGCTCTCTCTACTCTGCAAAACAAGGTCCTGTACCAGTGAAGCACCAGCAGAATGCCCAGGTGCAATTTGTAAAAAGATCTAAGAAATCATTCCTTTGGAACAACTATCTGGGCTTCTATTCAGAAACAAGAGTTGACAAGAGATGACCGGCCAATTCTGAAATGAAAGAACAACAGAATTGTATAGCATTCGCCCATATTATCTACTAGACAAGCAACTTCAATTTTCTCTGGATGCCAATGATAAAGAGAAAGATGAGATGCCATGAAGGGTTCAAAGAATAACTGGAAAAATCTATTTCAAAAGCTTAAGGATATTCACAAGCACGATAACATTAAGCTGGGCCTCTGTACTTAAGTCTTCCTCACAGATGCACACTTATTAAGTCCATATTTCAGGATGAATACACTTTAATACCAACTAATCCTCTCCTTTCATCTAATTTAGAAAACAAAAATTAAGGATTATATGAAAAAGTTCATAAAAATAGATTTAGATGATTTTTATGTTACTCAAAAAGGCACTTGGGAAATTTAGATATCTTTTTAAAACATAGTGATTTAGGGTAAATATAGCACCACTGCTACTTGGTATACACATAAACTTTTT
Source organism: Giraffa tippelskirchi (assembly GCF_054371585.1). NCBI lineage: Eukaryota > Metazoa > Chordata > Mammalia > Artiodactyla > Giraffidae > Giraffa > Giraffa tippelskirchi. The sequence continues at coordinate 58,091,453 of NC_137285.1, forward strand.
CCTTTGTTTTTATTGAGATATAATTCATATGCCATACAGCTTGTGTTTTTATAGCATGCAATTCAGTGATTTTGAGTATATTCATGAAGTGATACAATCACTACCTCTAATTAATTCCAAAATATTTTTAACACCCTCCAAAAAACTCTACACATTAGCAGTCCCACCCACATCCCCTTCCTCACCCTTCCACTCCCTATCTGCCGTCCACCTCTAGCCCCTGACAACCACTAGTTCAGTTCAGTTCAGTCGCTCAGTCGTGTCCAACTCTTTGAGACTCCATGAATCGCAGCACACCAGGCCTCCCTGTCCATCACCAACTCCTGGAGTTTACCCAAATCCATGTTCATCGAGTCGGAGATGCCATCCAACCATCTCATCCTCTGTCGTCCCCTTCTCCTCCTGCCCCCAATCCTTCCCAGCATCAGGGTCTTTTCCAATGAGTCAGCTCTTCGCATGAGGTAGCCAAAGTATTGGAGTTTCAGCTTCAACATCAGTCCTTCCAATGAACACCCAGGACTGATCTCCCTTAGGATGGACTGGTTGGATCTTCTTGCAGTCCAAGGGACTCTCAAGAGTCTTCTCCAACACCACAGTTCAAAAGCATCAATTCTTCGGCACTCAGCTTTCTTTATAGTCCAACTCTCACATCCCTACATGACCACTGGAAAAATCATAGCCTCGACTAGACGGACCTTTGTTGACAAAGTAATGTCTCTGCTTTTCAATATGCTGTCTAGGTTGGTCATAACTTTCCTTCCAAGGAGTAAGCGTCTTTTAATTTCATGGCTGCAATCACCATCTGCAGTGATTTTGGAGCCCCCAAAAATAAAGTCAGCCATTCTTCCACTGTTTCCTTTCATAATTAGACCTCACTAATATTTATATAGTCAGTGAGTATTTTTTGTGAGTAAGGAAACTGTTAGAAGATCAAAAAGTAAATCTTTTAAAGTACATATACTGATATAAGACTTTAAACATTTATATACTTATGAAATTTATACATGTATATGCTATAACATGCATACATTTTGTTATTCTTTAGCAAAAAAGGTTGATCAAAGGAACACTAATGTAAGAATAAAGTTTGGAAAAACCAGTTTAATATGTTATATCGCAAAGTAGAAAATGGTTCTAAGTAGCTAGCCTAGTTGCTCAAATGCTTTATTATTTCTCTAGAAAAATTGTGATTCTAAAAATCATGAAAGTTTCATTACTTGCTACAGTTTTTAAATTGCTTTAAAATCAATTCTGTGACCTATGTGCTAGACCAACATAAAACATTAACATAAACTATATTCAGAAACATTCAGTAGGAATTTAAGTACTAGAAGGTATACTTCCTCATATGACACAATACATTACTGCCCACACTCATGACATTTAAGACCTCTGTACAATAAAAGCTAGGATGGAGACTAATGTTTAAAACATGGAAACTAAAATCAAAATGTTGTGATTTTTCAAAATCTAAAATGAGAAGTTGAAAGCTCAAGGTACCGCTGATGGCCACAGTTCACTCATTCAAGCTATGATATTTAACTCATTCAGGGTATGCTCACTTGATCATTCAGCAAATGATGCCATAATTTTCCCCAGTGAAAGTACCAAACCCATTTAGTGAATGCTGTTAGTATTCTGCGTGTATGTTTCAGGTGTTCAGGTCTAACCACTAAATCCCCCTAATATACCTTGTATTTCTAGCCTTAATACATTGGTTCACGTAAGTTTCCCTGTCTGGAATTTTTTCTCCAGTCTTCTTTGTCTACACCATTGCCATCTAACTGCATCCAATACAAACTCCATAAAGTTTACATAAAGCTGCTGGTGTAACTATTTCCTCCACTGAACAGTTAGCTATACCAAATACCAGTTGGGGCAATTAAATTCACAGGTAGGTAAGAGGAGCTGGGTCTTGAAGAACCAAGGATGACTCCTACATTTCTCATTTGTTTGACTATGTAGGACATATCCCTTTTTCCATAAACATTTATGAAGCTGGAGGCAAGTCACAGAGAACAGCCTCCAAATTAGAAGGCACAAAGGTAGTTGCACAAAGGACCTGGAAAAGGTCCTTTTCCAGGACCTCTGAATGAATTAGCTATTATGCGTTCATTCATTTAGTCAACATTTTCCCACCTCTTCCTAAATGGACTCTAAGGATAAAAATGGGGCTTCCCTGATGGCCAGTGATTAAAGAATCCACCTACAATGCAGGAGACACAGGAGATGTGGGTTTGATCCCTGGGTTGGGAAAATTCCCTGGACAAGGAAACGGCAGACCATTTCAGTATTCTTGCCTGGAAAATCCCATGGACAAGAGGAGCCTGGTGGGGTACAGTCTATGGGGTTGCAAAAAATCAGACGTGACTGAGTGACTGAGCATGCATGCATACAAGGATAATGATAGGAAGATGGAACATGTATTTAATAAATATTTAATATTAGCCAAGCACTTACCATGTATCAGTTGCTCCACATCTCCGCTATTACAGTCATACCTTGGAGATATTGTGGGTTCAGTTTCAGATAACCCCAATAAGTAAGTCATACGAATTTCTGGGTGTCCCAGGGCACATAAAAGTTATGTTTACACTATAGTTTGTAAGTGTGCAACAGCATTTTGTCTAAAAATATGTACATTTCTTAATTTACAAATAGTCTGCTAAAAAACGCTAACCAACATCTGAGTTATCAGAGAGCCATAATATTTTTGTTAGTGGCAGATTTTGCCTTGATGTCAAAGGCTGTTGACTGATTAGTGTTGTGGTTGCTCAAGGTGGGGTGGCTGGGGCAATTTCTTAAAATAATACAACAATCAGTCTGCTGCCTCAAATTGACTTTTCCTTTCATGAACAATTTCTTGGTAGCCTGCAATGTAGTTTGATAGCATTTATTCACAGTAGAACTTCTTTCAAAATTGGAATCAAGCCAACATAGTATGTCTGCTATATTTCAGTTAAGAAATGAAATCAATCCTTTCAAACTCTACCACTGTTTTATCAACTCAGTTTATGTAATATTCTAAATTCGTTGTTCTCATTTCAACAATCTTCACAGCATCTTCACCAAGAATAGACTCCCATCTCAAGAAACCATTTTCTTTACTCATGAATGAGGCAATTCCTCATCCATTAAAGTTTTCTCACGAGAATTCAGTCAACTCTTCAGGCTCCACTTCTATTTCTCCTGCTATTTCTACAACATCATCAGTTTCTTCCTTCAACAAAGTCTTGAACCTCTCAAAGTCATCCATGAGGATTCAGAATGAACTTCTTCCCAATTCCTGTTAACGTTGATATTCTGACCTCTTCCCACAAATCACAAACATTCTTAATGGCATCTAGAATGGTGAATTGTTTCTAGAAGGTTTTCAACTGACTTTGCCCAGATCCATGAAGGAATCATTATCTATGGCAAAAAAAACTGCTCCTTGATCCGTGGGCTGCAGAACAAAAATGTGTTCAGTTCAGTTCAGTCGCGTCCGACTCTTTGCTACCCTATGGACTGCAACACACCAGGCCTCCCTGTCCATCACCAACTCCCAGAGCTTACTCAAACTCACGTCCATTGAGTCGCTGATGCCATCCAACAATCTCATCCTCTGTCATCCCCTTCTCTTCCTGCCTTCGATCTTTCCTAGCATTAGGGTCTTTTCAAATGAGTCAGTTCTTCATATTAGGTGGCCAAAGTATTGGAGTTTCAGCTTCAACATCAGTCCTTCCAATGAATATTAAGGACTGATTTCCTTTAAGATGGACTGGTTGGATCTCCTTGCAGTCCAAGGGACTCTCAAGAATCTTCTCCAACACCACAGTGCAAAAGCATCAATTCTTCTGAGCTCAATTTTCTTTATAGTCCAACTCACATCCATATATGACTACTGGAAAAACCAAAGCTTTGACTAGATGAACCTTTGTTGGCAAAGTAATATCTCTGCATTTTAATATGGCTGTCTAGGTTGGTCAAAACTTTTCTTCCAAACAGAAGGCATCTTTTAATTTCATGGCTGCAGTCACTGTCTGCAGTGATTTTGGAGCCCCCCAAAACAAAGTCTCTAATGTTTTCACTGTTTCTCCATTTATTTGCCATGAAGTGATGGGACCAGATGCCATGATCTTAGTTTTCTGAATGTTGAGTTTTAAGCCAACTTTTTCACTCTCTTTCTTTCACTTTTGTCAAGAGGCTCTTTAGTTCTTCTTTGCTTTCTGCCGTAAGTGTGGTGTCATCTGCATATCTGAGGTTATTGATATCTCTCCCAGAAATCTTGATTCCAGTTTGTGCTTCATCTAGCCCGGCGTTTCTCATGATGTACTCTGCATGTAAGTTAAATAAGCAGGGTGACAATATACAGCCTTGATGGACTCCTTTCCCAAACTGGAAACAGTCTGTTGTTCAATGTCCAGTTCTAAATGTTGCTTCCTGACCTGCACACAGATTTCTCAGGAGGCAGGTCAGGTGGTCTGGTATTTCCATCTCTTTAAGAATTTTCCACAGTTTGTTGTGGTCCACAGTCAAAGGCTTTGGCATAATCAATAAAGCAGAAGTAGATGGTTTTCTGGAATTCTCTTGCTTTTTCAATGATCCAACAGATGTTGGCAATTTGATCTCTGGTTCCTCTGCCTTTTCTAAATGTGTTAGCAGACGTGAAAACATTAATCTTTCCCTACATCTCACCTTCATCAGAGTTCTTGGGTGACCAGGTACATTGTCAGTGAGCAGTTATATTGTGAAGGCAATCTTTTTCTCCCAGCATTAGGTCTCAACTGTGGGATTAAAATATTCAGTAAACCGTGCTGCAAACAGATGTCCTTTCATTCAGGCTTTGTTGTTCTATTTATAGAGCAAAGGCAGAATAGATTTAGCATAATTCTTAAGGACTCTAGGATTTTTAGAATGGTCAGTGAACACTGGTTTCAACTACAGTCACCAGCTGCATTAGCCCCTAACAAGAGTCAATACGCACTTTGAGGCTTTAAAGCTGGGCACTGACTTCTCCTCTCTAGCTATGAAAGTTCCAGATGGTATCTTCTTCCAACAGAAGGCTGTTTCATCTCCCCAAAATCTGATGTCTAGTGTAACTACTTTCATTACTTATCTTACTTAGATCTTCCAGATAACTTGCTGCAGCTTCTGTATCAGCACCTGTTGCTTCACCTTGCACTTTTATATTAGAGAAGTGCCTTCCTTCTTTCCTTAAGCTTCACAAACGAACTCTTTGGGCTTCAAACTTTTCCTCTGCAGCTTCCTCACCTCTCTCAGCTTTCAGAAAGTGGAAGAGCATTAGGGCCTTGATCTGAACTAGGCTTTGGTTTCAGGGAATATTGTGGCTATTTTGCTCTTCCAGCCAAACCATTAAAACTTTCTCCATATCAGCCATAAGGCTGTTTCACTTTCTTATCATTCATGTGTTCACTGGAGTAGCATCTTTAATATCCTTCAAGAACTTTACATTCACAACTTGGCTGTTGGACACAAGAGGTCTAACTTTTGGCTTGCCTTGGCTTTTAACATGCCTTCTTCACTAAGTTTAATTGTTTGCAGCTTTTGATTTAAAGTGAGAGACATGACTCTTCCTTTAACTTGAAAACTGAGAGGCTGATGCAAAATTCTTAATTGGCGTAATCTCAATACTACTGTGTCTTGGGGAATAGAGAGGCCTGAGAATTTGAGAGACAGGGGAATGGCTGGTCTGTGGAGTAGTCAGAACACATACAACATTAAGTTCACCATCTCATATACATGTGGTTCATGATGTCCCCAAACAATTATAATATCACAAGTAACACTTAAGATCACTGACCACAAATCACCATAACAAAGATAACAATGAAAAAGTCTGAAATGTGAGAATTACCAAAATGTGACCCAGAGACAATGAAGTGAGGAAATGCTGTTGGAAAAATGGTGTGGAAAGACTTCCTCAATGCAGGGGTGCCACAAATCTTCAATTTGCAAAAAACACAATAAAAGTGAGCTATAAAAAGCGGTACGCCTATATTTTTAATCTTCACAAAAGACCCTACAGTTTTATCCACTGCATAGAAAAATAGCGTTAGAAGTGAAATTGTCCAAACTCATAAAACTAACCAGTACTCAAGCCAAGATCAAAAGACAAATCTAGGGAAAAAATCTGTCCAACTCCAAAGTTACTCAATCTCAGTCTGAAGCAACTCAATTAGTGAGGAATGTATTAAAGTATAAAATACATGTTATATAGATGCAATCGTATGTATTTTATAGCACATAAAATTAGTATCCATAATTAACATGATATTATACAATAAATATGCTAGTCTAGTTTTAATATTATAAATTATAACCTAATTTATTTTTATGAAATAATTTATAAAAATTATCAATCTTTTGAAAAATTATAAAAATAGGCTATGAATGGCAGTAATTAGTAGAATTTTTAAAATATCATTTATTTATAGGTTACTAACTTCTTACTGCCAATCAAGAGCTCTGATTTGGAAAAAAGAGTAAAAGTCACTCCAATATTAAAATACGGATATAGATAGGATCTTGTAACTAAAGTAGGACCACACATAAAACAGTGAAACAGTATGACCTCTTTTCTCCCAACGAAAAAGACCTGCTCCCAACCCATATCCTTAAAACAAACGTAAATAGTAAAGTCTCCATTTCCTCAGAGACAATATTTTCAAATCTAGCTTGTCACCATAAGATAAAGACAATTTACCCAAAGTGTAAATAAGAAGGTCTATAAATGAGATAATAAGCAAACAGAATACTCTCAAAATTAATCTGTGGCAAGAGTTAAAATATTCACAACTTGATTGTTTTAATGAATGATAACATGGAGGGTAGCATGAACTATTATGCTGCACATTTCATAATACTGTGTAAAAAGTGGCTATATTAATATGAACTAAAGTAGCCCTTTTCAACGATTTTCTTAGCATTTTCCTTTCTGAGCTGAGCAAACCAAGCCTTAGGCGAGCAGGGTGGAGATAAATCTGTATTAAGAGGCACTTTACCTTCATGTAAATCAAGGCAGCGTGGCTATAATTTTGTTATGCTCCAGCATACAACAGCCGAGAAATACAGTAGATCTTTGTTTCTTTTAGGATGATTTCATGCTTGAGTCTTTGGTTAACAATTATGGGTTTTCTATATTTTGTATGCGTCTGAAATTAAACATGACAGCTCTGCCGCAATTTTTTGAAGTTTTATAAATGTTAAACAACAGCTGTTTGACTAGGGATTTGCCATACCAAAATGTAAACGAACATCACCAGCGCAAAGGGTCTAGGTTTATGACTTTAACACCATAATCCAAGGCACAGTTTGACTTCACAGGGTCTATAAATAAGCACCTTTTAAAGATGAATGACAGCAATAAGGAATTACACACTTAGTAAAGTGATAGGGTTTTTTGTTTTTTTTTTTTTTGTCTTTTAAGAACCACGATTTACTGGCAATTTCTGGGAAGGAAACACAATAAATTTTACGTGGACTACACTTGGCATCTACTGATCAACACATTCAAAATAGAATTCAGATGATCACACATGATAAATAATACATGCTTTCTATTACCCAAAATATTAAGAATATAAAAACAAATTTTTTTACCTGTAATAACTGAAGCTAAAATTTTTCACATCCATATGTAAACATTTGGTAGTAATTTTCTTATTCTTACATATACCTTTCAAAAGCAGTATAAAAAAAGTGAAAGTGTTAGTTGCTCAATTGTGTCCGACTATTTGCAACCCCACTGACCGTAGCCCAACAGACTTGCCTGTCCGTGGAATTCTCTAGACAGGAATAGTGGAGTGGGTTGCCATTCCCTTCTCCAGGGGATCTTCCCCACCCAGGGATGGAACCCAGGTCTTCCACATTGTAGGCAGATCCTTTACTGTCTATATTTATTTAAAAGCACACTGGATTCTGGCAGTAAGAAAGTATCATGAGAAATCTATTTCAAATTTATTTTTTTCTAAATGTTACTGACAAAAAGACATAACATATAACCCTATCAACTGAGCTTTTTAATTCAAGTACCTTACATAAAACCTACTAATATTCTGTCCTCCAATACCACGTGGTTTTGAACTTACTCCTCAAGCCTATACAACTCAGTACACATTCTAAACAAATGAGAAACTCTATATGCTAAATGTAATTCCCCAAACTGCATACAACAGGTTCATCTTATTCTATCTGGTGAAAACTACAGATTTTTACTATGCGTAAATCAATTCTACAGTCAACTATTACCTGTTCTTCATAAGATGTCATATAAATGGAGAACTGTGAATTAATTTAATAATAAAACATTTAATCACACTGTATTGCTTCTTTTCAAAGACATTTCTGAAAATACTGGCAACTAGGCATATTGGTAACCACTTTGCAATCATAGGTCCTATAGTAACTGCAAAGACCCAACAGTGAACAACAATCATCAGGGCAAAAGTCTGTACAACTCTATTCCTGGAAGAATGATCTCCCAGGACAACAGGATGCTGAGGGTAGAAAGGAGATCCTAGATCTTCCTGTGTCTATTTTATCAAAGTGGAGGGTCATGCCTCTGGTTGTTCACAGGTCCATCAGAGTAGCCAGCAGGCCTCTAAGCACCAATATGACTTGGCTGCAGTGGAACCACGAAGATCCTTCTATAGTACAGCAACACAGACGGCCAAGGACAGGGGCCCGAGAAAGAAGCTACCACGGAAATGAAAGAACAAATCCTGAGGAAAACAGACTTATCACATCAGCGTTATATAATAGGAAGAATCCCGATGCATCATGCGGCTTGTGCTAAAACGCTTAGTGATCTCATTCTTACCATAACAAATCATCTGCCAGCAAAGACCTTCAAGGTCAAACCCTGGCAACAATTAAAAAATAATGAAAAGCATTCATCCCAAGGCAGAGTTAGAATGTTTTAGTTTGAAGCAATGTGCTGTATATTTTATTAGCTATAACTGTTTAATTATTCATCGCAACTCTGCTTACATTCCATATAGAAACCTCAGGTTGCTCAGATTTCTATCTGAAATCCTGTTTTTTCCCCCCTTATTCAAAGGCAAATGCCTTAAGAGACCAAAATTTCTCTCTATGATTTTCAACAGAACACAAAGATCTATTTGTTTAGAATAAGATACTAAATTAAAGCACGAAAGAAACAGATGGGAAAAGAGGGAGAAAAGAAAGGAGAGAAAAAGAGAAGAGACAGATGTGTCACGTCATCATTGAAAATCACACAAACCTCTTGACCAGACTTTCCCCGGGGTCCCTCCTTCTGCACCTTGGCTGCGCATGCTCCCAGCCCATCTGCGTTCTCCATGCACCCATGCTGTTCTCAGGGTCCAGGGCCCTCTGCAGCCTCAAAGGCTAACTGAAGCACTGCTAGGCACTTTCCAGAAGCTTCCACGTGGCTTCCCATCAGTGATAATGCCACTGTCTCCTTGAGTTGCTTCTGGACACGTTTTGTCCGTAAAGACAGAGCTATTGTCATCAGTTTAATCATCTGCCTATTTCTGATACACAGGTGAGCCAAAGGTGTTCTCTGCTGGAGAAGCAGACAGAGGTATGGAGGTACAGGGTAGGGCGGCAGCGGGGGAGGAGGGATTCCGCTCTGGTGTCCACACTCTTGATACCAGTCTGATGAATGCCTGTGAATTAGGTCCCCTCACTCTCGTGACATCGAGGACTCCCCACCTCTCTCTCCTTGGCTCTGAACATGAGCATCCAAGAAGGAAAATCAAGTCTTAACACCAAAACTTACAGGGCCACTCCCTGGTGTGGACCCAGGTCTGAGCCCCAGAGGAGTCTCAAAGGGGTGACAGCCCAGACCAGCAGCACATCTTGGCTTTCCTTTTCACACAAACAAAAGCCGTAACAAGTGACCTAGTGGTAATGTTTCTTAAAAATGGCCACCAGGACTATATACAGTTAATCAACCTCCTGTGCAGGGATGTAAAAGTGAGCTAGATTTGGAGTCAAACTGAGTAAAGTATCAGCAGCAGACTCAGACAGTCAAACCATCTTTTACCTTGGAGGGATCACAGCAATTCTTTCCGCTCCCTCATTTTAGAGGCCAAAGGGAGGAAGCCCTTATGCTAAGAACAAAGTAGCTTCTTGAGCACATCTAAGTCAGACACGGAGAGACACAGGGTCAGACCCAGTGTTCCCCTAATACTGGGTCTGTAGCATTTTTATTGGGGACTTCCCAGGTGGCACAGTGGTAAAACATCCATCTGCCAATGCAGGAGATGCAAGAGACACGGGTTCAATTCCTAGTCCGGGAAGATTCTCCTGGAGGAGGAAACGGCAACCCACTCCAGTATTCCTGCCTGGAGAATCCCATGGACAGAGGGGCCTGTTGGGCTACAGTCCACGGGATTACCAAGAGTTGGACATGACTGCACATGAGCACAAGCATTTCTATTACACTACATATTGCTGGAATTCAAGAACTTCCTGTGGTCAATTTCAAAAGAAAAGACTACAGAATGTTAACTTCTTCTATTCTAGTGTTCTTTAGAGCTTTATCCTGTTTCTAAAAAAAAAATTTTTTTAAATGTAGTTCCCTCTTACATGCCCTTTTCTGGGATTTTGTCTTGACCTCTCTGCTGTGACACTTCTGCACACAAGTGGTGGGGGGCAGTTCTTCCACCTGCCTGTCTAGTTGACTCTTTTTCTTCAGAGACACAGTCTCTGTTACATGCAGAGTAGCAATTCCCAGATAAGAAATTACATATCCCAACCTTTGGTTCAGCTACAGATGGCAGAGATCTAGCTCTGCCCAATGAGATAGAAGCTGCCAGTGAGAGCTCCCAAGAAAGTCCTTTAAAAAGGGAAAGACATGACTGGCTTGTGCCTTTTGCTCCTTTCCTTTCAAATTCTTCATTCCTAGGAGGATCCTGGAGGTGTGGCAGCCACTTTGTCACCATGAGGCAACAAGCATGAGGATGAAAGGTGGACAACCAAAAGGAGGGCTGAAAAGAAAGTCATAAAGATCCTCAGATCCGATGATGTTGTAGGGTCATCTAACCTGCCCTGGGCTGCCTTTCTCTAGATCAAAGAAAAAGACCTCTGTTTGATTAAGCCACTGTGGCTTGAGTTTTCAGTTACACACAGATGAAATGAATAGATGTCACCATGAACAAGAAAAAAAATCACAAGTGTATATTTTCAATTACATAGTTCAAAAAAATTTTTTTAGGATCGAACATTTAGACCAACCACTGACTGAGCGCTATCTAACTTACTGGAACTAACATGAAGAGTTCTCAATGAGTCCCACTGTTAAAATAACAATAATAATAATACAGTCATCTGCATAAAGTGCTAAATATGGTTGTATCCTGAGAAAAGTCAAGGTAACCTGGGTCAGTAACTTACGGTAATCTCTAAGAATTTTTTACAGTGACACAACATCCCCTAATATGAACTGGGGATGCTGTTTTCTCAAAAGGATGTGTTTTTATTCTAAACAGCTGATTTCTCAATGTCTAAATTCCAAAATTTAAAGCAAGTAATATATTATAGGTGGTGCAAAGAACATCCAAGCAGCCAGTTACCCGTATCTTATCAAACACTGTGTAGCCAGAAACACAATCAGAATATGAACATACCCCTGAACATCCTGCTCCCTGCACTGCATTTTTAATAAACCATTTTATGCGTCCAGATTCCTTCTTGAGACTACCCAAAAATTCTCAGCTGCTACCACCTCTGCATCTGCCAGACGCATTTTAATTCTCGTCTCATTTGCAAATTCTAATAAGCTGAAAGGAGAAGATGGCTTCAGAAAATAACTTATATGCTACAGTAGTTTACTTCTCAGAATATTAGGCAAGTAAATAAAAGTCCAATACATTAGGGTAAAATGATAAGGTACTGCAAGGTTACTTCAGCCTTAGATAGTCACTTCTAAATTTTAAATTATACCAGTTTTACTCATCAGAAAATGTACTTGTATCACATCATGACTTCACATAAAAACATATCAAGTGTCAGCCCCTATTTCAACATATAAAACCATATAGAAAGTGACAAAATACCTAGCTATAAGTAGGAGAACATTAAACATCCATTTATCTGGAAATAAGTAATCCTATTATTTAACAATGCATATCATTTAGTCACGTGTGCTGTACTAAGTTGCTTCAGTCATGTTCGACTCTTTGCGACCCTATGAACTGCAGCCCACTAGACTCTTCTGTCCATGGGATTCTCCAGGCAAGAATACTGGAGTGGGTTGCCATGCCTTCCTCCAGGGGATCTTGCTGACCCAGGAATGGAACTCACATCTCTTATGTCTCCTGCATTGGCAAGCAAGTTCTTTACCACTAATGCCACCTGGGAAGCCCTTCATTTAGTCGCTGTCTTGCCTAAATGCTTATTGTAAGTGGAAGGACCAGGAGGAAGAGCTGACAACGGAAAGGCACTCTGTAGTCACAGGGCTTGTAGGAGACTCAAAGGAGAAAGTGGAGTTTCTCTGACTCTCTTGAAGCCTGGCCATCCTCAGACAGAGGACTTGGGTGGCTTATACCTCTGGTAAGCAGGCTGGAAAGGGACATACGGACTCACAGGCATTGCCTTGGCAGGCACTCTACAGCAGCCTGGCTTACAGAGGACGCTTTGCTTGGCTAAGATCATAACTAAGGTATGTTACAGGTCAATAACTTTAAAGACATATGTTATATCTCAACTGGTTCAATGTTCAGTGTTGAGATCTACCTTTTATCTAAGAGTTCCACTTTCATCTGCCAAAGCATCACATGTGGCTCTTCCTAAGATACCAGGAAAGCCTCTCTCAGCCACACCCCCAGGTCGCTGAAGCCATCCAACTTGCAATTAAATGCACTGAGGGGCCTAGCCAGATCCTACAGAAACAGTGGAGCCCCAGGTGAAAAAGAACTCACTGCAGAGAGAACCTGGTCCACCTATGCTTGAAAAGAAACGTGGCGGGGGCTTTGCTGTGATTCTACAATGAACAGCTACAGTGCCTCAGCTGCAGGATTTAAAAATGGGCGTTTCCACTGTAAATGCACTATTTTCAGGGTATTAATTTTGTAAATGTACCTGTATAGTATATTTTAAAAGTACACTTTTTCACAGTTTTAGAAATCTTCTTGCCCTTTGCTTTTTTCTTTCCCCATTTATCTCTTAACTCTTACTTTTGTAAAATATGAGGCTTCCCTCTCTTCCCAATTACAGGAAAAATCCTTCATTTAGAGAGAGTGTCAGTTTAACTTTTAATAAGACAATCTATATAGATGAGAATTTTAAAATCTTGACTGCACAAAAAAGTACATTCTTTGGATTGACAGAGACATATTTTGCATCCTTTATGCATTTTATAGTGATTACATTATATAAACATAATATGAATAATCAAGTCTTAGTTGTATATTATTTCATTTAAATATAAAGAAGACATGCTATTGGTTACCAACTATAACAGAGCTTTAAGAGCAAAAATATTTAAAGGGTACACCTGAGGCTAAAAACTTACGTTCACAAACTACTTTTTATATTTTAAATGAATTAAGAAATTTAAGGGCTTTCCAGGTGGTGCAGTGGTAAAGAATCCGCTTGCCAACACAGGCTACACAGGATGTGGGTTCAAACCCTAGGTCGGGAAGATGCCCTGGAGGAGGGCATGGCAAGCCACTCCATTATTCTTGCCAGTAAAACCCATGGACGGAGGGGCCTGGTGGGCTGCAGTCTGTAGGGTTGCAAAGAGCTGAACTCACCAGAGAGAATGAGCACACACACAAGAAATTTAAACACTAAGCAATATAATCATATTCTTGAAATTTTTTCACCTGCACATGATACGTCATCAGGAAAATGCAAATTAAAACAAGGAGAGAAACTACAGAACTATTAGAAAGGCCAAAGTTTAGAACACTGACAACATCAAATGCTGGCAAGAAAGTGGAACAACAGGAACTCTCATTCACTGCTGATGGTAAATCAAATGGTACAGCAACTCTGGGAGAAAAGTTAGGCAGTTTCTTACAAAACTAAACTACTCTAAGCCTATGATTCAGTAATCATACCCTTTAGTACTGACCCAAATGAAAATTTATGTCCACAGAAAACCTGTCACAAGAACATTTATAGTATCTTTACTCATAACTGCCAAAACTTGAAAGCAACCAATATGTCCTTCAGTAGGTGAATGAATCAACAGTGGTACATCCAGACAAATGAATATTATCCAGCACTAAGAAGAAATGGGGTTGCAAAGAGTCAGATACGACTAAGCAACTGAACTGGACTGAAAAAGAAATGAGCTATCAACCCATGAAAAGACATATAGGAACGCATATAACTAAGTGAAAGAAGCTAGTCTGAAAAGGCAACATACTATATGATTCCAACTATGTATGACATTCTGGGAAAGGCAAGACAATGGAAACAGGAAAAAGATCAGTGGTTGTTGGGGGTGGGCTGATACGGGTGGAACAAAGTGGATTTTTAGGGCAATTAAAATACTCTGTATGATACTATGATGATCCAAACACATCATTATACATCTGTCCAAACTCACAGAACATATAACAGCAAGAGTGAACCCTAATGTAAACTACCAACTTTGGGTGATAAAGATGTCCGTGTAGGTCTACTCTGGTGCGGGATGTTGGTAAAGAGAAGACCATGTATGTGAAGAGGAGGAGGGTATATGAGAAAGCACTGCACCTTCCTTTTAACTTTGCTGTCAATCTAAAATTGCTCTTTTAAAAAGTCTTTAAAAGTTCATCTGTAATGTAATGGCTCCATTTTTAAAATCAGTATCTTTTACATATGCCAGATTATGAACATGTAATGCAACAGTACAGACTGTTTGTGCATACATGTTGTTGTTCTTGGTTAGTCACTAAGCTATATCCGACTCTTTTGTGATCCCATGGACTGTAGCCTGCCCGCCAGGCTCCTCTATCCATACAATTTCCCAGGCAAGTGCCATTCCCTTCTCCAGGGGATCTTCATGACCCAGGGATCAAATCCACGTCTCCTGCGTTGGCAGATAGATCCTTCACCACTAAGCCACCTGGGAAGTCCTTATGGATACACAGGACTGTGATAAAGGCATAAACTATGTGCTAGAAAGGGGCAACACCAGTTGAGTGGTAACATTTGAGAAAAAAGAAGGGAAATGTGATTAGGAATCTTTCAATTATACATTCCTTTAAAAAAAAAAAAAAAAGAAACTGCAGTAAAAATGCAAAATGTTGACAAACTAGAAGGACATTTTGTGACTGTGTTTCTAGTTTCTTCGGTATGGAAAAAAGTCGTGGAGTGAAATTGTAATGTTCTCAGGTGAAAACATGACCCAGTGGCATCGGAGGTTATGTGAGCAGGGTCAGACTACAGGAAGGAGTCAAAGGCTTTAGGAGAGAGGCAGGCAGGGTATTTAGAAGGATTGAAGGGCAAGGCCAGTCTCACCTGAAAAGAGGACAAAGCAGGATTGTATTGGGACGTAGGACAGCACAGGCCCAGCGTGAATGGGAAACACAAGGTCTCATTCACGCAGATGCTGTTCACCTGGTGTGTGACCCCAGAATTTAGAACTGTATAGATCTGCTCACTATGAACCAAGTAGGAAGATGCCTGATTTGTCACGTAAAATGAAACCTCAAACACAGAGGAAACCACTAAAATGATGTTAGAAACAACAATCTTGAACTAAGATGTTGACAGCACAAAAAAACTGTTATCAAAAGACATGCTTACTTAGAAAAGTAAAAGATTATGCCTGCTCGTAATAGTACTTTGAAGAGTGAAGGCAGGAATTTATTTTATCTGGTACACACAGTAATTTGCTATAAAGCTTTATGAAATAGCTAAAGTAATGTTACAGCCAGAAACCAATTGTTGCTAAAATGCATTCAGTTAAAATGGAAAATATAGGGAAATAAAACACTGTAATTGTCTCTCAACCCACATTGTATATTATGTTGCTAAATTATATACTATTATATTTTCTACATTTTAATAAGCTTTCCCATAGAGGAACTGATAACATAAGGAAACCATTCTCTGCTTTTATTTCTGAAGACCTAAATAATATCCCACACATATTTATAAACCAAACAAGGCCTGGGCCTCTCATTAGATTCCAAGGCTCACAAAATCTATCTCACAAAACCACAACATGTAACAATACATGAAATAGCTAAAAAAAATGGTTTTCTGTCCTCCTTCTTACTTTTGATTCACAGTCGGGGAGTTACATATGTAAAGTGAGCTATAATAATTTGTAAGGAAAAAAATCAAGGTTTTCTTAATTTTAGAAAAAATCTTAATAGCGTGTTGTATAATTCATAAAATATTGTCTTTGGTCTCGATAATATTTTATTTAAATTTGTCCATCCACCATTTAGTTGGTGTCAGTAAACATTTAGTGGGTGTAAGTAAAATGGAGACTTCTCCCCAAAGAGATGAGAGTATTTCATGGCCCTGATCCAAATTTAACAGAATGCTGACAAACCATATACTGATAAGTATTATGTCCAGTACTTAAATAAAAGGTCACAGGTCTTCAAGCTATGTGAGAATTTTTTAAATAATAAATCATCATCATTAATAAAATGGTAGAAAACCTTTGGGGAAGTAGAAGAAATTCGCACATCTCAAGACAGTGGATAATTTTCTAAATGAAAAGTTGATTATAATATCAGGTGCTTGGTTTAAGCAGAGAGTACCAAACCTGAAATTTGAAGCAATATTCCTAAGGTCTAAAAGAATCTAGTTAGCCAAATATACTGAATGCACACAGCTCCAAAGATCTGGACAGGACAAATTAGAATCGTTTACCAAATATTAACAGAGAAACTTCAATCAGAAGAGATGCACTTTGGTAGAAATTTTAAGGAAAACAATTTATAAGTCTTTCCAGGTCATATTATCAACTCCGATTTCCTATAAACACCTTAAAATGTGAAATAGGAAACAAAGCACTATGCTTACCCCCTTTCAAGGTTCAGATTGCACCGAATTCATTCTAGGGAACTAATGTGTTTCTGAAATGCTTGCTATCAGCAAGATGTAAATTGTGTTTTTCTTGTTGACTCTCTCTTAGGGCATTTACAACACACTGTAACTTCCTGCTCCCCTTGTCCATGCAGCATATCTGGCCAGTGTCCCCAGAATTTAGCCCAGCATTTGCTTATGACTCCATGGGTATGTATGACACAGAGAAGATGGGGCTGACAAAATGAGAAGGAAGGTCAAGGACACAAAAACCGACCTTAAAACCTGGTTCTCTTGGCAGAGACAATGAAGATGGCCCCTGCACAAGGATAACATGCAAATTCATGAAGTGTTCCATATTGTTTAAAAAATGAAAAAGAAAAAAAAAAAAACATGGTTCTTTTGAAAGAATCTCAAATAAGCACTGTCCACATCCAAAACACTGTAAAATTTTATTATGGTAAATGAGAAGTATTTTATGAAAATAAAATGCCGTAAAAGAAGCTGCCTTCTGAGACACAGAGGAAAGATAAGATAAAGTCGGCATGCCTGCTCATCCCTTTAACATAAGCACATGACATTTTTTTAGTAGAGAAGTAAGTAAATGTAAAGTACAGTCATTTCTCATTGAATATGATTCAAATATGTGGGAACCATATCTTGAGTCAGTGGTTCTTAATGATGGGGGGATATTCGGATCCCTAGTGAAACTGGATGAATGCACAGTGAATGCATAGTGAAGCTAGGCTCTGCTTCCCAGCGCATCTAATCAGAGGGTGTTAGGTGGTGCCCTGGAATCTGCAGTTTTAAAGGCTGCACAGGTGGTTCTGACGCAGCCCTGGTTGGTGATGAGCTGTCACAGGTTCAGAGACCTTAGCCGCTGGGTGGGTCACGTCAACCAGAAGGGTCAGTGGTGGGGATGGCGACCAACTGCAACAGATACCACCTACTGAGCTCCGGCTCCCTGGGAACTTGTGGATGCAAGCTTCAGGGCTTCTGTTTTACTAAAGAGAAGACAGAATGCAAGATCTGGTTGAATAATACAATGGAATTCTATCTTCTCTTCAGCAAAACGGAAGCCCTGGCAGGAACAGAGACATAGCCACAGAGAACAGACAGGTGGACACAGGGTGGTAAAGGGGAGTGGGGACGAACTGAGAGATTAGGACTGACATATAAACACTACCATGTGTGAAACAGATAGCTAGTGGGAAGCTGCTGTATGGAACAGGGAGCTCAGCTCAGTGCTCTGTGATGACCTAGATAGGTGGGATGGGGAAAGGGGTGGGAGGGAGACTCAGTAGGAAGGAGATGTATGTATACTTATAGCTGATCCACTTTGCTGTACAGCAGGAACTAATACAACATTGTAAAGCAATGATACTCCAATAAAAATATTTTTAAAAAATGAAAAAGATTCAGTTGAATGGAAAAATTTCTTGAATTTCAACTGCTCAAACATGCCAATGATCACACTGAGGCCCTGGCAGTCTGATCTCAGGTTCAGAAGATCCACAGTATTGATTAAGGTCTGCTCCTCAGCTAGAGTGCTCTGAAGGTATGTCATGGCAGGGTGTGGAGGAGAGGAGGTTGAAAAAACATGGCCACAGTATTTTGCAGCTCTTTCCATTAAGTGACAGTGGTCTATTCCCCACCCCTTGAGTCTGGCTGGCTTTGTGACTTATTTTCACCATTATAACACAGCAAAGTGACACCGTGTGTGCTCCAGATCTGGGGCCTCAAGGAGTCTTGCAACCATCCCCTCTCCCTTCTTTGAACACTCCCACTGCCAGGTAAGGAAGCCTGGGACAGGAGACAGTTAATGAGAGACCCCCTGGGGAGAAGCCTGCTCAGTACCCAGCACCAAGGCTCCCCCACCACATGGGTGCGGTCATTTGAAGCTCTCCAGCCCCAGCCAGGCAAGGCATCAGATGACCACAGCCTCCTGAATGGGTCCTGCTATGACCAGAAAACCGCCCAGCCAAGCCCACCCGAAAGGCAGAATCATGAACAAGTAGCTACTGCTTTAGCCATGCCACCTTGGGGAGGCTGACTCAGCAGAAACTCAAAACTGATAGAGAAGCTGTACTGAGAACACAGTGCTGCCATAATCACACTGGATAATAAAAATGCATAATCAACACTGGAAACATGTGGAGTCAGTTTTCGGACTGGGAGGTAGACAGGAGCCGGGGAACTAATAAAGAGGTAATTAAAGGTTGGAAAAACAGTGGCCTGTTGTGGCAAAACAACCGATGACATTTTTGCCTGCGATAATGCAGAAGATAAAAACCTACCTAATGAACTGGTTGATCTGGCCAAGAAGATCTCTAGAAAGAATGCTGAAAACATAATTTGGTTTCTGTTGCTGATAAAGGCACAGAGGAAAGAAAAGAGGAGCTAAATAAGGAACTGTTCAGTTTGCAAGCAGAATGTAAGGGAAAGAGAGCTCGGATTTGGTGGGTTGAAAATAAACCTCTCATCTTCAAAGCTTTCAACGTGATAGATAACCACTGAGACTCAGTCTATGTATGTGTGTGTGTCTGTGTGTGTGTGTGCATGCACGTGCGCACATGCTAGTGCAAGTGGGCACGCAATACCTAAAAAAACAAAATACATACTTAAATGTACATATGTGTATGTAGATGTAAAGGTTTTTTACTATTTATTTAAAATAGTGCTTTACCTTAAACAAATATGAATATACGATGTATAGATTCTAAATTGGCATCAACTTTTTAAGATAAAATGTAAGACTGTAAAGAAATTTTATTCTTGTGGCTGGTGGTCTGGGATACACCATTAAATCTTCCAAGATGGGCATTCCTCTTCTACCACATGAGGAGTACCAGACGGAAAAGGGGGCAGCCATGAGAGAAGCCACCCAGGTGAGTCCTCACTTCCCGTTTTAGAAACTTGGCATCTGTTTAAAGTTCCCACCAAAGTAGGGAGCATGGCAACAAGGAGCCCTGGGATGATAACTTGGCCCCAAGAGTATGCAAAGTATATGACTGTATCCCAACCCTCACAGATCCATTTCTCAAAAGAAAAGGACCTTGGGGTATGTGTGTCTTTTTCAATTATGTCTTCCTCAGGGTATATGCTCAGTAGTAGCATTAGTGGGTCATACGGTAGTTTTATTCCTAGTTTTTAAGGAATCTCCATACTGCTGTCAATAGAAGCTGTACCAATTTACCTTCACGCCAACAGTGCAAGAGGGCATCCTTTTCTCCACACCCTCTCCAGCATTTACTGTCTGTAGATTTTTTTTTTTATGATGGCCATTCTGATTGGTGTGAGGTGATACCACACTGTAGTTTTGATTTGCATTTCTCTAATGATGAGCAATAAAAGAAAGCAAAGGATGGAAGCAAATGGTAGAAAAGTTAAGAAGAGCAGACCTCCGTGATTAAAACTGAATGACTGCAAATTTACGTGCCAAAAGCACTCATGCAGAGTGACGGACACTCACGTACAGCGTATTTATTCTCACAGTCCAGAATACTGAAGGATACTCAGTTAAATTTTCATGCCAAAAGGGAAAGGTATCTAGGATGAGCTAGACAAGATTATAGCCCCCAAACAGGAAGCAGCGAGAGCAGCCCACGGTCATTATTTTATGGCAGAGTACCCTAAATGGATCAGTTGGTACTAAGGGCACTGTATTTTGGCATTAGTTTCATTAATTCAACTAAAATGACTGACTGTGCCATGCTAGGTGTCCATCACAATGCTCATCTTACCCTCAGAGGACCTATACATATGAACAGGTCCAGCAGATATGAGGACAAGGCATCTTACTACCCCTGTGACAGCAACTAGCTCCCAAGGAGCTTAAAATAAGCCATCGTTTGATCATTCAACAAGGAAAGGTTTTTGCTCAGTGCAATCTATTTAAGAAGACAGGAAAACGGGCAATTTATTTTAGACAGACTTCTATTCCAAATGTCTAAAACAAAACAGTGTTGAATTTTAAGCAAACTCTCAGCTCTCTGGAACAATCTCAACGCCAAAGTTGTACTGAACATATCATATGCAATATTTCATGATACATCATATAAATATAAAGCAGCACATAAAATAAATTACATATATAAACAGAGACTAAATTCGTATGTTAGTACTTATGAGTAATATAACTTGAAATGGTTATGCTTTCCCTGGGGCAGAGTTTCTTCATTTTATCCATTTAGAGTTCAAGGAAATTTGAGAAAAAATTTATATCCAGCCATTCTGTATACATTTAAATTACCTTCAATGTCGTATAACTAAGCACCTCTAACTAACAAAGGCTTGACAAAATAATTGAAGCCTTATTTGAATTTAATTGCACAAAAAGTAAAGAGATCATTTTCCTTCTATAGTTAACTGAGTAAGTTGGTAGAAAGTTTCATTAAACTATAAAGAATAAGCACAATTTTCATACCATGAATTTGATATTTTTCAACCTAAATGATAATACAGGGACAGAAAAGTCTAAGTCCCTGGAAACAGGTTCGCATAAAATTACCTCCTTAGAAAACACTGTAGGCACTAAAAGATATTTTTTAATCCACTTAGAAATTACACAATAGCTCATCTGAGCACATTCCATGAAGTTAAAATTTGTTCTTGATTAGCTGAAAACTTAATATACTCTAATAAACTTTGAATAATTTTAAAGCAATTTTTAATCTTTTCATTAACTTTTTAAACTTTTCCTTACAACATAAATGCATTACAAAAAGGAAGTGATTTTCTCGAAGCCTCATGTCTGCATATAAAGGACAACTCAATTTAGAGAAGCTGATGAATATTTTCTTCTTAGATGTTAGCCATTTAAGAGCTTCTTTTTGAGGGATTCAACATTTTTTACGTATTAAATGTAAACTGTCATTTACAAATGTCCTCTGGAAGTTCCAATATAAAAATTTCCCACGTGAACCCTGTTTAGGGTTACAGTTTGAACAGCTACTTCATTGTTTTACGTCATGGATTATATACCATGTTACAAAGCACTGCTTTTCATGGAACATCTCTCCAGGAAGCCATGGTAGGAAATGCCAGAGAGGACCAGCCTCCCTCTCCTCCACCTCTCAGTCCTTGACCAGCTGTCCTAACCACTGGGCTGGGCCCTGTACCCCAAGGGCCAGGGGGCCCACTCCTAACCCTGGGGAGTCACGAGCTTTCATCACCATCCCTTCCAAGGCAGGACTGTGCAGGGAAAACATGGACAGTCCTGGACCAGAGTGCCCTGGGTTCTCATCCTGGCTATGCCACCGAAGAACCAGGTGGCCCGGGCCTGTCAGGTGACTTCAGTGCCCTGGATACACAGAGCCACAATCTCAGAGAGGCTACCCAGACACACCGCCACACTGGCAGTCACATGATGTGACCTTTGACATCATGTCATCTGAGACAAGAACCTAAAGTATAAGTATACTCCAAATCTGTACATGAGAGACTCACAGCAAGCAAGGAATGGTCTGGGGAGAGAGTTGGAACTCCTGATTCATTCATTCAGAAATATTTACCAAATGCTCCATCATATGGAACAGCCATCAATCTATAGATGGAGATACTCTCTGCTCTCACGGCATTTACATTCTATTAGGGAGATAAGCAGCTAAGAGATTCTCAATGATTACCAAGTATGATAAGCGAAGAAAGACATACCCACCGTGGCAGGGAGAGGGGGAAGGAGGGAGATTCTGTATGTGTGTATGTATGTGTTTGGATGAGGGTAAGGAGTTCAGGGTGTGTCTGGGGAGCCCCTTTATGAAGGGGCCTGTTGAGCCACAGTCTGAGAAGAGGTACACCAGTCATAGGAGAAGACAAGGGAGAACATTCTAGAAAGAGAAACAAATGTATGTTTAGGATGGCACAGACAAGACTCGTTACAAACTGTGTGGATCACAACAAACTTTGGAAAATTCTTCAAGAGATGGGAATACCAGACCACCGGACCTGCCTCTTGAGAAATCTGTATGCAGGTCAGGAAGCAACAGTTAGAACTGGACATGGAACAACAGACTGGTTCCAAATCGGGAAAGGAATACGTCAAGGCTGTATATTGTCACCCTGCTTATTTAACTTATATGCAGAGTATATCATGAGAAACGCCAGGCTGGATGAAGCACAAGCTGGAATCAAGATTGCTGGGAGAAATATCAATAACCTCAGATATGCACATGATACCATCCTTATGGCAGAAAGTGAGGAAGAACTAAAGATCCTCTTGGTGAAAGTGAAAGAGGAGAGTGAAAAAGCTGGCTTAAAACTCAACATTCAGAAAACTAAGATCATGGCATCCGGTCTCGTCACTTCATGGCAAATAGATGGAGAAGCAATGGAAACAGTGAGAGACTGTATTTTTGAGCTCCAAAATCACTGCAGATGCTGACTGCAGCCATGAAACTAAAAGATGCTTGCTCCTTGGAAGAAAAGCTATGACAAACCTAGACAGCATATTAAAAAGCAGAGACATCGCTTTGCCAACAAAGGTCTGTCTAGTCAAAGCTATGGTTTCTCCAGTAGTCATGTATGGATGTGAGAGTTGGACTATAAAGAAAGCTGAATGTGGAATAATTGATGCTTTTGAACTGTGGTTTGGAGAAGACTCTTGAAACTCCCTTGGACTACAAGGAGATCCAACCAGTCCATCCTAAAGGAAATCAGTCCTGAATATTCACTGGAAGGACTGATGCTGAAGCTGAAACTCTAATACTTTGGTCACCTGATGCAAAAAAACTGACTCATTTGAAAAGACGCTGATGCTGGGAAAGACTGAAGGTGGGAGGAGAAGGGGATGACAGAGGATGCGATGGTTGGATGGCATCACCAACTCGATGGACATGAGTTTGAGTAAACTCCGGGAGTTGGTGATGGACAGGGAGGCCTGGCGTGCTGCAGTCCATGGGGTCGCAAAGAGTCGGACACAACTGAGCAACTGAACTGAACTGAATTATTCTGAGCCAGGAATAACTGGAGATAGGAGAAAGAGGAGGAGCTAGTCAAGGTAAAGCTGGTAATAACAAAACTATCTATCTGATATGGAAAACATCATCAGTAATCTGTATTATAGCAGATGACATATGAACATGAACTATCTCGCCAGGGTATTATTTGCTATATTCAAATCAATAAGCTCTATTCACCAGCTGTCAGGTTTTCTGATAGACATAAATTTCACATGAATTATCTGGGAACAAAGCACCTCAGAGACTAATACAGTGGCTTGAGACTCAATGGACGTCTAAGACTTGTTAAACTTGCAGTTAGAAAGTATTTCAATATTTATGCTATTTACATGTACAGACACACAAAAATTCACTATGTAAGTCTGTTTTGAGGTCAGGGAGCTACATGTTCATTCCTATGTCCATGCTGCTGCTAAGTCGCTTCAGTCGTGAACGACTGTGTGACCCCATAGACGGCAGCCCACCAGGCTCCCCCGTCCCTGGGATTCTCCAGGCAAGAGTATTGGAGTGGGTTGCCATTGCCTTCTCTGGCCTATGTCCATAGTACCAGACAAACAACAGGTAGTCAATAAATATTTATTTTACAAAGAAATAAATGTCTTAAGACTGAGACATAAAAACAATGGGAAACAAAACAAGTTTTTGAGGCTTTCCTGGTATGGAAATAAGTGCAAATTTTACTGTTGAATTAAAAATGGTAGTTGCAAAAAATAAGTAACTGTTAAATGGACCGACAAATCTCTGAAAGGATATGATACCAAATAGGGGCTCTTTTGATTTTGAGGGTAGTTTTTTGGTAGTATGGAGCAATAAGGAAGTTTCTACTCTATATAATCCCACATTATTTTATATACATTTGTATGTATATATACACATATATAGAGGGCTTCCCTGGTGGCTGAGTGGTAAAATATCTGACTGTCAATGCAGGAGATGTAGGTTTGATCCCTGGGTTGGGAAGACCCCCTGGTGAAGGGAATGACTACTCATTCCAGTATTCTTGCCTGGGAAATCCCATGAACAGAGGAGCCTGGCTTCAGTCCACAGGATTGCAAAAGAGTCAGACATGACTTAGTGACTAAACAACACCATACCTATATATATGTCCATAATCGTATATACATATTTTAAAAATGTATTCTATAATAATGCACTTAAAATGGGTATTTAATCATTTGAGGAACCTAAATGAAAAGATGGGTATTACTCAGTTTAATCACAAAATTGAAATAAAAACAAAAAATAAGAGTATAATATGAAATCCTTACATTTCCTCTCTCATATTACCATAAAGCTTCAAATGTATGTTTCAATAAATTACTATTTTAGATCCAAATAAGATACTGGAAGCTGAAAAGGAAATAGAAAGAGGTCTCTCTATTTCACTAGCTCTTAATTTTTTATTCATTGTTACGGTCTGCTTTCCATTTATTGGGTAATAATATCATTATTACAGACTAAATCCCTCCTGGCTTTAAAAGGAAATCTTCCATTAGAAAGTAGTCAACTGTTGAAAGGAAGGTGATCAGGCCTAGAGGAAAATAGAAATTTAGGGAGACGTTCTATTTTCTCACGACTTGGAGGAAAATATCTACTTCTAGCAGATTTCAATGCCTGCCCTCTCTATATAATGTTACTCAATTTTATTTCAGAATATTCTTTACAAATTACTCTCATTCTTCAGGAAACACTTTTTTTTTTTTAACAGAGGCAGATATTGGTGGAAAAATGAGGCCATGCAAATAAGATAACCTTTTTACTAGACTTGATGAGGGGTGTGCATGCTCAGTCGTGTCTAACTCTTTGCAACACCATGGACTGCACCCTGCCAGGCTCCTCAGTCCATGGAATTTTCCAGGCAAGAATACTGGAGTGGGTTGCCATTTCCTTCTCCAAGGGATCTTCCTGACCCAGGTATGGAACCCACATCTCTTGAGTCTCCTACATTAGCAGGTGTATTCTTTACCACTATCCCTCCTGGGAATCCCCTCTAAATAATATAGAGTAGAAAATAAATACCAGTAGAAGCTCAAGATTCTAAAAGTTAGGAGCACATTTCATACTTCCTTTGAAAACTCGTTTATGCTTCAGATGAAGGTATATTTTCTGAAATCCTTTCAGAATCCAAAATTTTTTACATACTTTATATACTTTCTATTTCTCATATACCAGGGGAACTGTTTACCAAGAGGAGACCAGTGATAATTTGTTAAATTTATAAAGTTTCACATTCTGCAACAAACTTACATATTTATTTGTCTACTCTTTTCAGTAAGTAATATCCTCATTTCTTGGATGGACATCCAAGAGTGAAAGCAGTTATATACTTTGCTCAGGCTGTGTCAGAATTTAAACTCAATATATCTGATTTCTAAAATCTGTGTCTCTGATGCTTTTGACTTGGAATTATTTTGTAAAGTATAAATTCATGTCTGATTTGTCTTCATTTTATAGCTCAGGCTTAAAAACCACTTCCATAAAATAATGGAAGATGCAAGTTTATAAAAATTTATATAAATCAGTGAATCACAAATGAGTCACGATTCTTTATATTAGAACATTTTTCTTTAGCATACGATTTTAAATATTTTAAAAATTAAATTCTTCTGAATAAAATTTAAATATGACATATGGAACTTAAATTCACAAAAAGGAATCAGAACCCATTTATTAAATGGGGTACACTAATATTTAACAGTCAAAATTCTGTTATTGGCCAAAGATTATCTCAAGGCTCCCAGAGTCTTTGTTTTTTTGTTTGGTACAAGGGTGTGTATGTGTGTTGTGGGGTGGAGGGAAACGTACGTGCACAAAAAAGCAAACAGAAAAGATTTCAGATTTCTTGCCACAGCATAAATATGATGCTATCGTAATGCTCTTGTTAATTTCAAGGACTCATTTTCTAACACTTATGATCTAGCGTCTCATCTAGAAATTCAAATTCAAACTAATATACATGGATCTTGATGAATTTTTGGAAGGAAAATGATAAAATGATTTAAAAACATAATACGAAAGCATAAAAAAATAATAAAAAAGGAGGAAATATACTTAGGGGCATATTTTTGGTAATGGTGGAAGTCTGTGTAATGTTTTTCATTTACATTCACAATTTATTTGTAATATTTGCTTCTCAGAATGTTACCTGAAGGAAAAAATTATAATCAAATTTAGCTGCCTTAAAATAACAAGAAATAAAAGTGTGTATTTAGCAGAAACTTCTAAGCTTATAAAACTAAAATGCATGTGAGGAACTAAATGGTTGCAACTTTATATACTGGATCTTTTAGCAAATTATTTCAGTGTACAAAGTCAGTGGACTGTTAACTTCCGAATTTTATATTCTTGAAGATTAATTTCTAATAAGATAGTAATGTTTTAGAAGCTGTCTTCTGCTCATATAATATCCAAACCCAGACCAGACTTATTTTGCTTAAAGGAAATTCAGTACATGGAAATAACAAATCATATTTATGATAATCTGATATGCAATATGCCTCTGACAGAGAGATAAACAATTCTCACCAAAAGCCTATGGGAAGGGCATCATTTACAGCCATCACCTTTCTATCTCCAGCTCTCGAGAGAAAATACCTTGCAAATCTTTCACCAACTGCACACATGTGCAGCACACAAATCCATCTCATATTTTCCAACTGGGAGTAGCCAAGAGAGCAGGTTAAGATAGATCTGTCAACCCCCAGAATCATCAACTCTTCTTACAGACATTCATAACAGAGGCACAAAAACTTCACTCACTCCTCACTGGTGAGGGACTTACAGTTTTTATTGAAGTATCAAGACTTAAAATATTGTATTAGTTTCAGATGTACAACAGAGTGATTTGATGTTTTTACACATTACAAAATGTTGACCACAATAAGTCTGCTTATCATCTGTTACCATACAAAGTTAATCCAGTATTACTGACTTTACTCTCTATGCCATACATTATATCCTCGTAACTTATTCTACTGCTGGAAGTTTGTACCTCTTAACCCCCTTCACCATTTCTCCTATACTACCACCCCTTTTCTCCTCTGATAACCACTAGCTCGTTCTTTGTATCGACAATTCTGTTTCTGCTGTTGTTTGTTCATTTCTGTTGCCTTTTAGACTCCACCTATAAGTAAAATCGTTCATTATTTTTCTCTGACTTATTTCCCTTAATACTCTCTAGGTCTATCTATGTTGTCACAAATGGCAAGATTTCATTCTTTTTTATGGCCAAATAATATTCCATTGTAAATATATACCACACCATCTTCAAAGGGATTTCACTTTTGGAAGTTACCAAGTTTTAAGAAAATTCCCACTGCAACAAAATATTGACTAGTCCTTGAATCAGTCATAACTAGATTTTATGAGGAATCTGCCTACTTCCAGCAAGGTTTGTACGCTCTGTATTTATAAAAATTTGAGAGCCCTTTGCTATTACAAACCATTTTACACATGCAAGGTCTCTAATGGTAAGTTAGAGAAAGTTTTTAAAGGGAAGTTCCTGCTTCATACAAGGGGAGGCAGCAAGGCACCAGTGTGCACAGCACCCACACGGCATCTGCCTGCCAGGGGCTGAGTGCCCCATCCACTGCCAGCAGATCTTGCTACTATTCTCCACCTCCGAGGTTTTCAACTTTCAAACGCTAAACACAGTAAGAGAAGAATCAACAAGACAGACAGCACGGTCTCGCGTGGGTATGCATTCTACACAGGAAGACAGTTAAACAAATGGTACAAAATGACAAAGCAGTCCTTTCTAGTAGCACTAATAATCACAATACTGATAATGCATTAATGTATACTTGATAGAAAAGTATGAAGAACAGTAAGAACCCATAGAAGGGGAATTTAAGATCACAGAGTTTGGAATGCTTGTGCCGGGGGGAATGCAGGATGTTTTCTGACCAGGGATTGAACCCACGCCCTTTGCACTGGAAGCATAGAGTCCTAACTACTGTACCACCAGGGAAGTCCCCTGGAATGCCTTCTTGATGAAGAAATGGTATGCTGAGCCCTGAAGTCCTATGAGGTAAGGGGCAAGGCAGCTGTGGGGTTGAGAGGCATGGAGAGAAAACTGCCCACTGTTGGAAAACTTGGAAGAAATTCAGCCCAGAGACACTTGTGCTGTGAGAAAGAAAGTAAGACAGGAGAAAAGAGAGCTCGACTGGATCTTAAAGGCCATTACAGAAAGTCTGCACTTTTGATCTTAATGGCAATATGATGCCACCATAAAGGCTGAAAGAGAGATCCTGACCAACATGATCCTAAATATTAACATTCAGGACTTTTCAAATATTAAATTCTAAGAATATTAAAATAAGACAACTCAATAGCAGGCAAAAATTGTTAAGGAAAAACTTTTTCAATTTCTTGACCATCAGGATACATGATCTGGAGAACACAAAACAGATACATATCTCAGTGTTGAAATTGGAGAGTTGACAGTTTCAGAGAGACGTGAATTTAAGTTGCATGATTATTGGACTTACGTGTTTTGGTCTAAGAAAATGTGATACCAAGTAGTTAAAAATATGTGTCCTGATAATGGGAACTGTTTGCAGAGTTAACACTGACATAAGTGCCAAGCATTGTGCTAAGGACTGTGTGTATATTATTCATTTATTCTTCACAATCCCAATGAATTAAGTAGATTCTCACAACTGAAGAAATTGACACTTACAGAAATTAATGACTTTCCCAAGGTCACAGCACTAACAACCATCCAAAGTGCATGCGTGCTCAGTCGTGTCTGACTCTTTGTGACCTCATGGACTATACAGTCCACCAGGCTCCTCTGACAATGGGATTTCCCAGGCAAGAACACTGGAGTGGGTTGCCATTTCCTCCTCCAGGGATCTTCCCAACCCAGGGGTTAAATCCATGACTCCTGCACTGGCAGGTGGAATCTTTACCACTCAGCCACCAGGGAAGCCAAATAGCCATCCAGAACCAGAATGCAAATACAAGTCAGTGCAATTTCAATTCCCAACACCATATGGCAATCAAAGTCAAAGATGTCTGCTAGGAAGATGATATCTATAATCGAAGAGAAGTATAGCTCATCAGCAACAACAACAAAAATGCTGTAACATGCAGAGTTCACTCAATTATATTTTATTTAACCAAATAAAGTCTTCAAATCGAAGTATATGGCCATAAACTGTATAGAGAGGTCATAAAAAGCTCTCTTTTCATATAGTTTCCCATATTAAAATGATTTTATCATGCCTCCCAAACCATATAATTGGTTTTGACTGAATGGTTTACTTTTGTGAAATTGTATTGATCCATTCATTAAACAGCTTATTCTGCAAAGAAAACAGTGTTAAAGTCTGCATAAATTACCACTGATAGACAGGATCTCACCAGACTGGCAAGCACGCCAAATATCTTTTTTCATAGTTCTAGAATATGATTTGCAAGCATATGCACATAATGAATCTAAATGAATTGTAAATCACTCAAATCTAACAGAAGTCCCACTTCATTAGGAATACATCCTTCTAAAGACATTAGTTCACCATCGCATTTTTACATTAGTTAGCAGCTCTTTCAACTATTTTAGTATTAAAAAATGCCACATTTCTTTCAACAAAAGAGCAGTATCCTTTGCCCCACCACTGTTAATGACTAGAAGAATGTCCAATCTAGAATATTAACACTAATAGTAGACTGCATGTATGCTCAGTTGCTTCAGTCATGTCTGACTCTTTGCAACCCTATAGACTGTGTGTAGCCTGCCAGGCTCCTCTGTTCATGGGATTCTCCAGGCAAGAATACTGGAGTGGGTTGCCATGCCTTCCTCCAGGGGATATTCCCGACCCAGGGATTGAACCCGCGTCTCCTGCATTGCAGGCAGATTCTTTACCCACTGAGATACCTGGCTAGCAAATTTGAAATAAAGAGAATTCCAACCACTTGGTGACAGGCCCTCAGCAATGCCTTCCTGAAAATTAAAAGGCAACAATTTTGAGATAAGAAAAATACTTAGAAGAATCCTCCCTCCCACCTCCCTCCTTTTGCTATTGTGCTGAGTAGCAGGCAAGCCAACATGTGGCCAAATTAATATCCT
The DNA here is from genome assembly GCF_054371585.1 of Giraffa tippelskirchi. Lineage (NCBI taxonomy): Eukaryota > Metazoa > Chordata > Mammalia > Artiodactyla > Giraffidae > Giraffa > Giraffa tippelskirchi. The sequence continues at coordinate 58,122,452 of NC_137285.1, forward strand.
TAGCTAAAAAATAAGAAGGTTCCTTTATCATCAGTCACACATGAACTGGCAGGGACCCAATACCTGAAGGAAAAAAATATTGTATATTTTAACCTGAATATGGAAAGGGGAGGGTGGCAGGGTGTAACATGTAATCACAGGTGGGCCAAACCGGGCCTCAATGAATTAAATAATCAAATTAATATTTTATTAATCACTGCTGGTTATCAGGTGGTTATAAATCCTCTTATTTCATTTAACTATATATATAGAGGGGTAGGTTCTGAAAACTCAGAGCACTTGCAGGATTTTCAGCAGAGCTTTATCTTGCTTCTCTCATATTTTAAACTCCTGGAAGATGGATATCATACTATATCTCTTTATACTCCATAGCATCAAACTCAATAATTAATACTCAACTGAAATCACCAAATCATCCATTAAAAGTTTACCATTCAAAGGATATTTTTCTAAATGCTAGATAGTTTGTCTTTGCTTACAAAAGGGCAGCTGTTACTATTTACAATAGCTAAGACACGGAAGCAATCTAAATGTCCACTGGCAGATGAACGGATAAAGAAGATGTGCCACATATATTCAATGGAATACTGTTGCTGCTGCTGCTAAGCTGCTTCAGTCATGTCCAACTCTGTGCAACCCCATAGACGGCAGCCCACCAGGCTTCTCTGTCCCTGGGATTCTCCAGGCAAGAATACTGGAGTGGGTTGCCATTGCCTTCTCTGCAATGGAATACTACTCAGCCATAAAAAAGAATGAAATAATGCCATTTGCAGCAACATGGATAGACCTAAAGATTATCATATTAAGTGAAGTAAGTCAAGAGATAAATACCACATGCTATCACTTATATATATATGTGTAATCTAAAATATGACACAAATGAACTTATTTACAATACGGAAATAGACTCAGAGACACAGAAAACAAATTTATGTTTACAAAAGAAGAAAGGGGGAGGGATACATTAGGAGCATGGCATAGGAGAAACAGACTACTACATATAAAATAGATAAGCACAAGGTCCTACTGTATAGCACAGGGACCTATACTCTATATTGCATAATAAACCATAAGGAGAAAAAAAAAAAAATATATATATATATATATAAAAGCAAATCACTTTGCTGGACTCCAGAAATTAACACTGTAAATCAACTATACTTCAATTGAAAAAAAATTTAAATAAATAAAAGGGAAGCTGTTGTAACTTTCTGATTATAAAAACAATAGACTGGAGCTTCCCTGGTGGCTCAGTGGTAAAGAATCCACCTGACAGTGCAGAAGACAAGGGTTCGATCCCTGGTCCAGGAAGATCCCACATGCTGTGAAGTAGCTGGGCGTGTGTGTCATAGTGACTGAGCCTGTGCTCTAGAGCTCAGGAGCTGCAACTACTGAGCCCATGTGCTGCAGTTACTGAGACCCATGCACTCTGGAGCCTGTGCTCTGCAGCAGGAAAGGCCACTGCAGTGAAAGACTCGTGCACTGTAGCGGGAGGGTGGCCCCCACTTGCTGCAACCAGAGAAAAGCCCACATGACAGCAAAAACCCAGCAGAGCCAAAAATAAAATAAATTTAAAAAGGTATCACTATAAAAATAAATAAACAAATAAAATGTACAGGAGTACATTCCTGTCCTATAAAAAGAGAAATAATACATTAATTGTAGATAATAGAGAATATAAAAAGTTAGGAAAAATGAAATCATTCATAATATATCACCACCCAGAGAAATAATTAGTGTATTTCATCTATGAATAAAACTAAGAATGTATATTTTACCTATATGGATATATGAAAAGGTCATGCTATATAGATTATTTTAAACTCTGCTTTTTCATTATTTTCTGTGTTCTTGAAAGTTATTGGAAAATACTTAAAATATTTATAGCTATAAAGTCCCAAATAATAGGAATGTACCAAACTTTGTTGACAAAGTCCCCTATTAGTTGTTTTCTTGGTCATGCTAATACTGCAATAAATCACTATAAGTATTTTCCACATTTCTCATTCTTCCCTAAGGATAGTTTCCTAGAAGTGGGGATAATGAGTCAAAGGGTAAACAAACAAGGCTATTAACATATTGCCAAACAGCTTTCCAGAAAAGACATCCCAATTTGTAATCTCATTGGAAGCATATGTGTATCACTCATTTCAAAAAATACAATTTATTTAAAATTTTTAGCAATATGGAAAGCAAGCAATAGACGCTTAGTGTTTCAATTTATATTTCCCTAGTGGTAAGATAAAACAACTTTTCATGTGTTTATTAGCCATTTATATTTTCTCTTTCTGACAAAAATTGTCAGTGTTTTTCCTTAGTATAAACCATGAACTGTTTAGAACTGTCATCTAGTCACAGCCTAATTCCAGTAATCCATATGTTGCCATCTTCAGGGGTCACCGTGCACTGGCAAGTATTTATCTGCTAGCCTTAGTCCTTGTTTTCATTGCCACAATGTTATTTTTGTCAAAAGTGCTAAACTGAGACTCCAGCATTTAGACCAAATACTTCTCCAGTTATAGTAAGTACATTTTAACAGCTATTTTTATCTTCCAAAGAATTACCTAAAAATTGCTCCTGATTATTAAGTCAATAAGTCAGTTTCTAGCTTGGTTATTTGTAAATTAAGATGACAAAATATTGAAACTGAAAATATATATTAGTAAAATTGAAATTTTGTATGGAAACTTTATATAAAGATGTGATTATCTAGGTGGTTCTTTCAACTATCATAGCTTAAATAAATTCACAGTAAAATGTTCTAAGGCAAGTAACTTACTTAATCCTAAATTCTGTTTTTTAAAAACAGAAATAGACTGACAAAAAAGCACTGTATTAGTTTCAGGTGTAAAATACATTTGTACACATTGCAAAATGATCACCAGAATAAATCTAGTTAACACCCATTACCTTACATAATTAAAAAATTCTTGTTCCTATGATGAGAACTTTTAAGATCTTCTCTCTTAGCAACTTTCAAATATAACTATAGTGTTATCAACTATAGACACCATGCTATACATTACATCCTCAGAACTCAGTTATTTTATGACAGGAAGTTTGTACTGTTTGACCTCTTTCACCCATTTCACCTACTCCCATCCTTCTATAGTCTGTTTTTACCAGTGATTTTCCTGGTGGCTCAGAGGGTAAAGCATCTGGCTGCAATGCGGGAGACCTGGGTTCGATCCCTTGGTCGGGGAGATCCCCTGGAGGAGGAAATGGCAACCCACTCCAGTATTCTTGCCTGGAGAATTCCATGGATGGAGGAGCCTGGTGGGCTACAGTCCATGGGATCACAAAGAGTCAGACACGACTGAGCGACTTCACTTTCACTTTCTTTCTTTCCTTTGGAATTTAAGGAAAACATACTTTCTCTTTGCTAAAAATTCTCCTTTATATAATAGCGGGTTTAAGAGTGATACTATAATCAATGACAAAAGGATATTATGATTCTAAATGACAATGCAAATAAAAGCCTTTAAATCCTATCTTTTAAAAAACTTGAAGATAAATTCCATAAGCTAGCATTTCACGTGTTTTTTTTAAATAAAACTATCAAGTAAAAGTCACATCAAAATGTAGGTATTTTTGCCAACAGGAACATACATACCAATAATTACTTTAAATGTAAATGAAATAAACACTCCAACCAAAAGACACAGACTGGCTGACAGATCCAAAAATAAGACCCATATATATGCTGTTTAAAAGAGACCCACTTCAGACCTAGAGACACATCCAGACTGAAAGTGAGAGTGTGAGATAAGATACTCCATGTAAACTGAGACTCAAAGAAAGTCAGAGCAGCAATTCTCATAACAGACAAAATAGACCTTAAAATAAAGAATATTACAAAATATGAGAAAGGACAGTACATAATGATCAAGGGCTCAATCCAGGAAGAAGACATAACAACTGTAAATATTTATGCACCCAACATAGGAGCACCTCAATACATAAGGCAAACACTAACAGACAGAAAAGGGGAAATTGACAGTAACACAGTAATAGTAGGGGATTTTAACACCCCACTTACATCAATGGACAGATAATCAAAAAAAAAAATTAACAAAGAAACACAAACCTTAAATGACACATTAGACCAGAGGAACCTAATTGATATTGTCAGGACATTCCACACAAATGCAGAAGAATACATTCTCAGGTGCACGCAGAATATTCTCCAGGATAGATCACATCTTGGCTCACAAATCAAGCCTTGGTAAATTTTAAAAAATTGAAATTGTATCAAGCATCTATTCTGACCCTAATCCGATGAGATTAGATATCAGTTACAGGGGAAAAAAAAACTGTTAAAAAAAAATCCACAAACACAAGAAGATTAAACAACATGTTTATAAATAACCAAAAGGTTACTGAAGAAATGAAAGGGGAAATAGAAAAACACAAACAAGTGACAATGAAAACACAACTCAAAACCTATGGGATGCAGCAGAAGCAGTTCTAAGAGGGATATCTATAGCAATAAAATCCTATCTCAAGAAACAAGAAAAACATTGGGTAGACAACCTAACCTTACACCGAAAGCAACTGGAAAAAGAACAAAAAAGTCCCAAAGTTAGTAGAAGAAAAGAAATCAGAAAGATCAGATCAGAAATAAATGAAAACAAAATAAAGGAAGAAATAGCAAAGATCAATAAAACCAAAAGCTGTGTCTTTGAGAAGATAAACTAAATTGACAAACCATTTGTCAGACTCATCAAGACAAAAACGGAGAAGACTCAAATCAACAAAATTAGAAATGAAAAGAGAGAGGTTACAACACACAACAGGGAAATACAAAGGATCACAAGAGACTATTACAAGCAACTACATGCCAATAAAATGGAAAACCTGGAACAAATGGACAGATACTTAGAAAAGTTCAACCTTCCAAGACTGAACCAGAAAGAAACAGAAATTATAGACAAGTCAATCACAAGCACTGAAATCAACACGAGGATCAAAAATCTCCCAAAAAACAAAAGCCAGGGCCAAATGGCTTCACAGGTGAGTGGCATCAAATGTTTAGAGAAGAGCTAATACCTACCCTCCTCAAACTCTTCCAAAAAATTTCAGAGGAATACTTTCAAACTCATTCCACGAGACCACCATCACCAAAATCAGACAAAGAAATCACAGAAAAAGAAAATTACAGACCAATACACTGATGAACACAGATGCAAAAATCCTCAACAAAATTCTAGCAAGCAGAATTCAACAACACATTAAAAGGATCATATACCATGATCAAGTTGGGTTTATGCAAGGATTCTTTAATATATGCAAATCAAACAATGTGATACACCACATTAACCAAATGAAAGCTAAAAATCATATGATAATCTCAACAGATGCAGAAAAAGCTTTCAACAAAATTCAACACCTATTTATAATAAAAAAAAAAAACCTCTTCAAAAATGTGCAGAGAAGGAACCTATCTCAACATAATAAAGGCCATATATGACAAAACTATAGCAAACATTCTCAATGGTGAAACACTGAAAGCATTTCCTTTAAGATCAGGAACAAGAAAGGGTGTCCACTCTCAGCACTATGCTTCACCATGGTTTTGAATGTCTTAGCCACGGAAATCAATGAAGATAAAGAAATAAAAGAAATTCAGATCGGAAAAGAAGTAAAATTTTCACTGTGTGCAGATGACATGATAGTATACATAGAAAACCCTAAAAATGTCACCAGAAAATTATTAAAGCTAATCAGCAATGAATGAAGTTACAGGGTATAAAATTAACACACAGAAATCCCTTGCATTCCTGTACACTAACAATGAAAATTCAGAAACAGAAATTAGGAAAATAATCCCATTCACCCTTGCAACACAAAGAATAAAATACTGGAATAAATCTACCTTAAGAGGCAAAAGACATGTATGCAGAAAACTGTAAGTCAATGATGAAAGAAATCAATGACACAAACAGATGGAGAGATGTACCATGTTCTTGTATTTGAAAGAAATCAATATTGTGAAAATTAACTATACTATCCAAAGCAATTCCTATCAAACTACCAATGGTATTTTTCACAGAACTAGAACAAAAAATTTCACAATTCGTATGGAAACACAGAAGACCCTGAATAGCAAAAGCAATCCTGAGAAAGAAAAACAGAGCTGGAGGAATTAACCTTCCTGACTTCAAAGTATACTACAGAACTACAATCATCAAGACACAAAAACAGAAATATAGACCAATGGTACAAGACTGAAAGCCCAGAGATAAACCAACACACCTATGGGCACTTCATCTTTGACAAAAGGAGGCAGGAATATACAATGGAAAAAAAGACAGTCTCTTCAATAAGTGATGCTGGGAAAACTAGACAGCTACATGTAAAAGAGTGAAATGAGAAAACTTCTTAACACCATAAAGATAAACTCAAAATGGATTAAGGACCTAAATATAAGACCAGAAATTATAAAACTCTTAGAGGAAAGCATAGACGGAACACTCTTTGACATAAATCACAGCAAGATCCTCTATGACCCATCTCCCAGAGAAATGGAAATAAAAACAAAAGTAAACAAATGAGACCTAATTAAACTTAAAAGCTTTTGCACAGCAAAGGAAACCACAAACAAGAGGAAAACAACTGAAAACGAAGCAACTGACTAAAGATTACTCTCTAAAATATAGAAGGCCATACAGTTCAATATCAGAAAAACAAATAGCCTGATCAAATAGGCAGAAGACCTAAACAGACATTTCTCCAAAGAAGACGTACAGCTGGCCAATAAACATATGAAAAGATGCTCAATATTGCTCATTACTAGAGAAATGCAAATCAAAACTACAATGAGGTATCACCTCGCACCAATAAAATGGCCATCATCAAAAAACAAAACAAAACTACAAACAGTAAATGCTGGAGAGGATGTGGAGAAAAGGGACTCCTACTGCAGTGATGGTGGGAATTTAAATTGTTATAGCCACTATGGAGAACAGTAGAGAGATTCCTTAATAAAGTAGGAATAAAACTACCACATGACCCAGCAATCTCACTACTGGGCATATTCCCTGAGAAAACCCGGGCATATTCATTTTTAATTGAAAAAACCACACATAACCCCAATGTTCATTGCAGCAGTATGCACAATAGCCAGGACATGGAATTAACCTAGATGTCCCTCAGCAGATGAATAGATACAGAAATTGTGGTACATATATATAATGGGATATTAATCAGCCAGAAAAAAGAATGAATTTGAGTCCGTTCTAGTGAGGTGGATAAACCTAGAGCCTATTACACTGAGTGAAGTTAAGTCAGAGAAAGAAAAACAAATATATATTAACGCATATATCTGGAATCTAGAAAATGGTACTCATGAACCTATTTGCAGGGAAGGAATGGAGACCTAGAGATAAGACTTCTGGACAAAGTGGGGGAAGGAGAGAGTGGGACGAACACAGAATATAGCATCAACATGCATAACTACCATGTGTAAAACAGATAACTGGTGAGAAGCTGCTATAAACACAGGGAGCCAAGCATGGTGCTCTGTGATGATCTGAAGCAGGAGGGGAGGGAGGCTCAAGTGGGAAGGGATATATGTATACCTACGGCTGATTCACACTGTTATACGGCGGAAACCAACACAACACTGGAAAGCAATTTTCCTCTAATTAGAAAATAAATTTTTTAAAGAATAATAAAAAAGAGAAAAATACCAAAAAAGGAAGTTTTAGTACATATATATGGTGGAATATCATTCAGTCACAAAAAGAAACAAATTCGAGTCAGTTCTAGTGAAGATGATGAACCTAGAGGCTGTCACAGAGTGAAGTCTAGAGAAAAACAAGTATTGCATATTAGTACATATAGATGGAATCTAGAAAAATGGTACTGATAAACCTATTTGTAGGGAAGAAGTAGAGATGCAGACATAGAGAACAGACTTGGAGACACAATGAGGGAAGGAGAGGGTGGGATGAATTGAGAGGGTAGCATTGAAACATATATATTACGATATGTAAAACAGAGAGCCAGTGGGAATTCGCTATATGATGCAGGGAGCTCAACTTGGTGCTCTGTGACAACCTAGAGGGGTGGGGTGGGATGGGAGCTTGGAGGGAGTTTTGAGAGGGAGGGGACTTATGTATACCTATGGCTGATACATGTTGATGTATGGCAGAAACCAACACAAAACTGTAAAGCAACTATCCTCCAATAAACAGTAAAAAATTAGATACTTTTAAAGGGCTACTGTATTGTTAACATAAAGGAAAAGAAAACTCTTTAAAGAACAACTTATGTTTAAGACAACTGTTTAAAGAACAACTTGTTTATTCATTTCTCAATCTATGGGTTGTCCAGTTCAAAAATCTTGTCAGAGGTCTTAGAAAATATAATAATCTTGTATGTGTAAATTTCCTGTTATTATTAAATATAAGCAATAACAGAATTGCTTCTGGAACTAAGCTCATCTAAACCACCCAGCTGTTTCTCACCCATGGTTTTCCAAATCAGGTGACCTGTGCTTCCAATAAACCAAAGTCTTTAAATGATCTACTAATAAAATCTACAATAAAAGTCCATTGTGAAATTGAGCCCAGGGACACAGGATGCACCAAAAAGCCAGACCATCCTCTGCAAGATAAATCAGATTCTCTCACATCCTGGAGTTCACAACATCCCCCACTTTAGTGGAACAATAACTGGAGTTTACAAGCTTCCAATTTTGAGAAACTTAAATTCAGAGAACTCTTAAAATCACATGGGAGTTTAATTGCAGAAGTTTAAACACAAGTTTAAGATAACAGAAATAAAATTAAAATACAAACGAGTGTCTTGTGACCTTACCTACCTGGTTGGAGACCTTTCGCTCTCTAAGAAATGATTTTTCTTGCCTATCTAGAAGTAAACGTGACCATCCAGACTCTAGGGGAAAACTGAGTCCAAGCATTGAGTACTTACAGGCTGGTCATCCAAGTTTTATTCTCACCTATAATAATGGAGGTTACGCTTCTATCACTTCTGTGCCCACAGAGCACAGTAGTGTCACATGCCATTCGGCCAGAAGCAGTGACAAGGTGTGCTCTGCAGCTCACCGCCAGAGTTCCCAGAGATACAGAACACATACAGCCAGCAAAGCCACAAGCCAGCGCTGCAAGGACGCCTCGGATACTCTTCAGGGTTCCAGCGCTCAAGTCAACGACACCTTGACACAATTTGGGGGCCTGAAGTACAGTTTCTTTTCACGTCCCAACTACATACTCTTAGTTTTGGCAACAGCTCATTTCTCTCCTTTCGGCTGGTCACAGCAGATGTCTCTTTTCCACAGCCCAAACAAGGAATCAAAGAAATTCTTTAGTTCTAGGTCCCAGAGCTTAGCATGCATGCATGCATTGGAGAAGCAGGCAACCCACTCCAGTGTTCTGGCCCGGAGAATCCCAGGGACGGGGGAGCCTGGGGGGCTGCCGACTATGGGGTCGCACAGAGTCAGACACGACAGAAGTGACTTAGCAGCAGCAGGTCCCAGAGAGTTTTGTTTAGGGGCATGGTTATCAGTAGCTTCTCATCACGTTTTGTGGTGGTGGTTAATGGGGGGGGGGGGGATCCAAATACAGAAAAGTAGAAGCAAGAATATAAACATGTAACAAAATGCTTATAGACCTACCACCTTTATTTTTAAGATATTAACATTAATGAAACCCATCTCAGATCTTTTCCAAATATAAAATGAAAGCATTACAGACAAGGGTGATGTCTCTATGCGTCCCTCTTTCTCTAAGAGCAAGCACCAATGAAAGGCTAGTTTTTGTCCCAGATGTTTATACTTCACTATGAAACACACACATATGAATAATAAATGGCGGATCCTATATGCTTTAAAATTTTTATACAAAAGGCATCATCTGTACTGCTCTACGTCCTACTTTTGTTTTTTCCTTTAAAAAAAAAAACCAAAAAACTCGACACAATGCCATTGAGACCCATCCTCCAACCGTTTGGACAGTGTAGTCCTCCTATGTTGTCTTGAGGCACCATCACGTCATGAGACACTTACGGAGGTTACCATCTGCATCCAGATCCAAAATAAGCTCTAAGATTAACGATTAAACAAGCAGAGTCTTTGGTGTTGCAGGAATACATCATCTCTTTTCCCTCACCTTGCCTCCTTTGCAAGCACACAGCAAGAATCCCAAGGCTCTTGCTGACTCTGCCAACTTCCCAAGCAGGAGTTTGGAAAGCCACTCACGCCAAGGCAGAAAGTCATACAATTCTAAAACCTCCGCTCATTTTAATGAGGAAGACAGCATAAACAAGAAAGGGTTTTTTTTAGAGTCTGTCAGAGCGATGTTGTCAGCCCAATTCCACATTTACTGTGTGATCCAGGTCTCACAGTCTATGCAGCCTGGTAAAAGTATCTCCCAACAGCGACGCAGCACAGCTGTCTCTAGGTGTCGCCACAGAGACCCTGCACAAGGCAGCTGGGCGGGTCCCCGGGCAACACTGCAGGCAGGGGTGTCTGAAGGCAGTGTGGGCAGGAGGGTGCAGTGATGCCAATCTTACTGCCAAGGAAGCCATGAATCCCTCACGTGGAACCATTTGATTTCTTGAGACTGACTTCTTCCCAAAAGTGTAGTTCAACTGAGTTCAATTTCAGAAGGCTGCATTTGTGTTAGAATATATAAGTGAAATTTAAAAAAAAAACGATCAAGCTGGAATTCTAACTTGCTTCTTGGCTAAGTAGTCACAGTTTGGGGATTCAGATTTAGCCCTTCGATGATAAAATGCAGGCAGTGTCTATCGGTAATTTAAATTGAAGAGAGACGCAGAAACAAGAGAAGTAGAGAAAGATGGTCTAAAAAGACATGTTCCTTCCTTTCTTAGGAAGGAAAAACAGGTTCGTCTGAGAGTCTTATGACAGCAACACCAACTGTAGCCTTGAAAACTCAATTGCCAGTGCTTTTCAGTCTTATGAACATTCTTTTACTTACGGTTTCTAAAAACGAGTAATTTTTAAAATTTGAGTCTGTGACAGAGCTCCCCTCTCTGACCCAGGCCACCTCACTGTGAATGTAAGTTGTCTGAATTAGGGGTCATGCCCAAAGAGCTCCTGGCCACCTCTACCCTCCATCAGGTGACAGGGTATATTGAGAGAAGAGAGCCCATATTTACAACATTTGTGCTTTTCCAGTCTGTGTTGCCTTTATGTTCATTTCCCAAGTAATTTAAGATAATGATCCAAATCTATACTGAACTGGGATCATCAAAAGTAGAAGTTTCCTCTATTTCAGCTTCCCACACCCATGTATTATTTTCACAAATATTTGAACCTTCAAACCAAATCAGAAATAAACACAGTCCTGACTTCTATGTTTTACCTTGTATTTATTGAAAAAAATTCTAAATAGCCATGTAGCTGTTGCTCTTGGTAAGTCAGTGAGTAAGTGTTTTATGTTGTTAGCTCCTTAAATATAGTAGGAAATTATCCTTCTTGCTGTGAAAATTATTTTAGAGGATAGTGATGGCCATGGAATATTTCCTAGAATAACCACATTTCTGAAAAATAAATTCTTCTGTCTATTACTACATGACAAGTTTTGAGACTTAAAACAGAAATATTGCACAAAGCACATATTAGAAAATATTTTTATGAATGTAGGTTAGGGAAGGATTTCTTGGCTAAGGCAGATAAAGCAAAACCTTGAGGAAAAAATGAAATTTTGCATCAAAATGTAAAGCATTTGCATGAAAAAAGAATGCCATAAGATGATTAAAGCACAGGTCATCGACTGCAAGTTCATATTTTCAACTTACAAAACCAAAGGGTTAATGTACAGAAGAATCACTTTTATAATCAAAATACAGAAGACTAGCCAAAAGAAATCTGGGTAAACAGGAAACAAATAGCAATCTACAGAAGAGGAAACTCAGTCTGATATACCTAGGAAAATATGCTAACCTCACTAGTTATGGAGAGATTCACAAACTACAAATGAGATGCTATTTCCTACTCACAATACAAAGTGTCAACAAGGAAGTGAGGAGACCAGGACTGTACACACACTGTTGACAATGTCAGTCAGTATAAATACACTGCCCCACATCATGAAAGACTTGGAAAATTCAAGATACACACATTCTCCGTTACCCAGAAATTCTACTTCCAGTTGTCTATCCTACAGAAATCTCTGCTCATATAAGGAGACATGTCTTTGTAAGGAGACATTTACAAAACTGGTCTTTGCAGCAGAAACAACCTCAATGCCCAGTACAGGCAGATAAGCCACAGAATACATAAAATAATGAAAGTGGAAAGAACTAAATCAAATGCATCATCACACATGGAGCTCACAAATTGTTAAGATACTGTGCAAGGGCGAGATTCCATTTCTGTAAAATTGTTAAATGTATGCATATGTATATGTGTGGAGGATAAAAATATGGGTAGACAATACGTATGACGTTCTTGACTTCAACTGTCTCTGCAAAAGCTAGAGTGAGGGGGAGGGATTCAAATAGGACTTGAACTTCAACTGTGACACTTTGCATTTAATAATTTAAAGACAGATCTGAAACAATGACAAATGAACATGTATTAACTCGGTGGTAAAATATCGATATTATTATTGTCGGTAAAATATCGATATTATTATTGTCCTTGGTGATTTAATTTTTAAAATAAAGAAAGGGACAAATAAGGCATCAAGAGTAAGTTCCTAATCCCAATCTAGATGATCTAGCTTTTGGTTCAACTAATTCGCTTCCTGGGAGGTAACTGTAATCTACTTTGACTATTGCCCACTTTAAGTAATTCGGTTCTGAACTTTATGCCACTTTGGAAAAATACGCCCCCAAATTATCAGTAGGTCAAACAAATACATTAAGGTCTTTAGGAAGATAATTTTTCATACATACTGATGTTAAACATGAAAGATTCTGAAAATAAATTTATGTATAAATTACTTTTCCTGTAATTTATCTCATTAAAAATTTAGTTTTTGTTACAAAGAAACACTAGTTAACAGTAACAGCTTAATAACTACAAATATAAATCTAGACAAGTCACTGCTTCCATGGTCATCAGAGCCTCCACGAATATAACATCTAGTCAGCAGAACAACTCCAAACCATGACATTATTAATATCAGGGGTTTTTAAAACAATAAGAATTTCATACTTATACATAAAAGTCAATCTTTAAAATGCTTATCAACTGATTAGCCTACCCTTCCCAAATCTATGAGGCTTACAAAGTTCCATAGATCACCTAATCCCAATTAATAAATATAACTTTTCCTGTTCATTCATATTTAACTTTTCTTTATATCGTTAAGCTGAAGGATCATTATGTGAGAATAGCACAACTTTACAAAAATGGAAAGACAAGAAAAATCAAAAGACCATCCAGCTTATCTAAGTCCCTGAAAGAACCATTCTTACACAGTCAAAGGAAATGAAGGGGGTTGCATGCATTTCAGGCCTGATCAAACTGGGACCCTAAGGTGGAACAACAGGGAAGATCATTAAGGTAGAGGAGAAATAAATGTGAGAATAATGGATTTCTTTATGCAACATTTTTATTCTGCCCTAATAGCTCCTAAGTTCCTTTATTAGCTTAGGAAATAAACTGTGTTATGGAAAACTTACTTTATTCATCACGCTTGCTTATTCAGATAATTATAAATGTAACAATTTAATTTACTCTCAAGTAGTTTTAATGGATGTTACAACACATGGTCCTACAACCTTAGAGAATCTGGAAGCAGGTAAAACCGGCAAGAAACAGCAACACTCTGAAGGGTGTGTGCAGGGCCTGTCCATCTCTCTCCCTCCAATCTTCCTCCCACACCCACTGGGTCTTCTAAGGCTGGTCTGGAGAGCAAGGCAAACATATCCATCAAGCACAGAGCATGAAGAAACACATGCCCATCAGTCGGGACTGTCTGCTTCTCTGTGAAAATGGCAGTGCCATCTGGAGGCAGAGATGATCTTGTTCTTCTGTGTGAGAGATTCATTATACGCTCAAGATCATCCTGGTGCTCTCCTAGCAAGTTTTTGCTGTGGAAATAATACATTCTTATCACAGAAAATTGGGTAAATACCGATTAGCGAAACAGAAATTCTATTATTCAGTGATAAACACTTCTGATTTTGAGATTTTTCCTTCCACTGAGGATGAAATATACACATTTATGTCCACTGGGAATGAAAATGTGCACATACATAAATGTGCACAAATTCTGTAAATACAGTTACATATATATTACATGAAAAACATTAGATGTTAATGATTTTCCAAGTTATTAAATTTGCTCCATAGAAATGACTGTATATATTACATGATAATAATAGTAATAAATTTACTATGATTCTGCTAATCCCCAATTAACTGGGAGGGAGGAAGCTATTAAAACTTGTATAAATTATGCTAAAATGAGCACCATTATACATTAATCTTTGTCCATACGTATAATTTCCTGATGATACAGTCCTAGAAATTGGGCTTTCTTAGGTATATAAAAGCAATGATGATAATAACACTAAAGCAAACATACTTAAATAGGGCTTGTTCAGTTGCTGAGTCATGTCCAACTCTCTGTGACCCCGTACAGCATGGCAGGATTCTCTAACCTTCACTATCTCCCAGAGTTTGCTCAAATTCATGTCCACTGAGTCAGTGATCCTATATAACCATTCTCTGCCATTCCCGTCTCCTTTGGCCTTCGATCTTTCCCAGCCTCAGGGTGTCTTCCAATGAGTCAGCTCTTCGCATCAAGTGGCCAAAGTATTGGAGCTTTAGCATCAGTCCTTCCAATGAATATTTGGAGTTGATTTCCTTTAGGATTGACTGGTTTGATCTCCTTTCAGTCCAAGGGACTCTTAAGAGTCTTTTCTAGCACCACAGTTTGAAAACATAAAAATAGGGCTTACTATAGGCCAAGTATTTTTCTAAGCACTTTACATACAAAAACTCAATGATCCCTTATAACAATTCCATTTAATAAATTCTATAATTATCTCCATTTTACAGGTGGGAAAACCAAGTTTAAGTAACTTGATCGAGGATAAGAAACCAAGACCACAGAGCTAGTAAGTGGTAAAGCTGAGATTCATACAAGGCCTTTTGGCTGAAGAGTTGATGCTGTGGAATTGTATCAAACTGCTTCCAAAGGTGCATGCATGAGTGTGTGTGTGCGTAATCGCTTCAGTCGTGTCTGACTCTTTGCAACCCTATGGACTGTAGCCCACCAGGTACCTGCTGCCAAATTACTTGTCTCTTTATACTAACTCCCTGTTGACATCCTTCAGAGAGGTATCAATTTACCCTACCATCATTTGTTCTCCTCTCTGAAAATCTGACAGATGAAAAATAACTGTTCCGTTCCTTCCATCTCTCTCTTACTAGCATGACTAGACAGTTTAGCAGTTCACACACTTGCTCTGTATTTGCATTTCTATGAGCTGTCTGTTCATGTTCTCTGCCTGTTTCTTCCAATCCCTACTGGAAGTACCCGTGGTCTTTTTATTGGCTTGTATTAGTTCTTTTTAAGATTCTTTTTTTATGTGGATCATTTTGTAAGTCTTTACTGAATTGTTTACAATATTGTTTTCATTTTTTTTTTTTTTTTTTTGCCACAAGGCATGTGGGATCTGAGCTCCCCAACCAGGGTCAAATCCCACCCTCTGCATTGGGAGGGGAAGTCTTAATCACTGGATCACCAGGGAAGTCCCTGTATTAGCTCCTAATATGGAGATAATTAATCTAATCACCATTTCTCATTTTTATCTTAATTTTATTTGGCATGTAGGCAATTTGAATTTTTATATAATCAAAATGCTCAGGTTACATGTGTATGCTTTCTTCCATTCCTCTGGTCTTTTTTTAAAAATTACATTTATTATCAACACATTAACCTTGGAAATTTCTCTAAGTCCACGACTGAGATCTGCTTAGAATAGCAATAACTAAGGCTACATAGTTATATAAACTGGTTTGTCTAAATTTGTATTTATAAATGACAATTATAAGGAACTGTTAAAGTAAAAAATACCAATTTTTGGTGGGTGGTGGGGGCTGAAATGGGTGAAGGGGGTCAAAAGTTACTTATTTTCAGTTACAAAAGTTATGATATATATAGAAACATACTTACACATCTGAAAATTTTAATGCTATGCCAATTACACCTCAATAAAATATGTATAAAAACATTATTTGTTCAATATGTTTTGTGAAATACAGTCTCAGTTAATAAATAAGACCTGCATAGGAACAGCGAAAACCAAAGCACATGTTAATAAAACCATACCCCCCACTTAAAAACAGTAATCTACTGGATTAACAGAGATTATTGCACCAACATTATTGCATTTTTCAATATAAGAAATGATTCATAAATGATAGTCTATCTTTTTGAGACCTGAAACCTAAAATCAAACTAAAATCAAACTAAACACACTGCTCTAGTTTTACAAACAACTTCTTCCTCCAGGATTCAGATATATGTTCAAATATTTTTTCTCGATTGAGGCTCTCTTTCAGAGAACCTGGAAATTATCTAGTGTGTGGTGCTGGCATTAAATCTTCAACAGAGTGGAACTGAGAGAGACTTGATACTATGGATGGTTTTACATAATACGTTTTTATCCTCATGTAGTTTTTAGACTAGACAGCAACATATGCTGACTTATTACAGCAGAATTATTCAATCTGAGGAAAAGTTATAATCTAAGACACTTCTATTCTGGTTACAGCCACATCAAAATCATCTCAAACATGAAAATGATCCTTACCTTTAAATACTTGCAGAGTAAAAGCTGTCATGCATCTTCTCCTAACAGTAATTCTAGCCCAATGTTTAACAGTAACATAAAGTCAGCAGATTTTCATAGTTGATCTCAGTCCCTAACGGGATTTCTTCTTGTTTTATTCCATTGTCCAAAGAAGACGGCAACTATATATCTATCATCAATTTAATGGTTCTCTGATTTGAACAGCATTATTCTAGTGAGTGATTTTATTTTATTTTATTTTATTTTAGTGAGTGATTTTAACTGTGTGTGTGTGGCAGCAGGGGGTGCAGATTGCGGCAGTTTTACTGACGTCTCAGACTCTCTCCTTTATACTCTCCTATTGTATCATACAACAGGGCATGATCAGCTGTGAGCAGTGTGCCAAGTAATTTGTTAATAATAATGAAATTGATGTTTATGAATTATTTACTTTTAAAATAGAAACACACAACAGGTCCACGATTCTTCTTACAATAAAGCTATGTACTCATTTGCATCCTAATGCTTTCACAGGTGGGAAGAGATAGAAGTTAAAAACCATCCCAGTATATCACCACGCAGCCTGTCTGATCTATGCTACAGCCCACAGTAAGCAACTCTTCATGAATAATATTTTTATGCCGAGTATTGATTTTTATGAATACCACAAAACAAAAAGCTCATGGTGCTATTTGCTTTGCTGCCCACACACACACGCCCACACAATGCTTTTAAATCAAATCTGCCATGGAGTATGTGATATGTGTGAATATTAATCTTAATTTGTATTGCTCCAAAAAAGCATTGAGAATCATTAGTCTAAACTATCTTCATAATAATCTCTATTTTTGGCATTCAGAGAAGAATAGAGTTCTCAATTAAGGATCTCATGAGGGCACAAAGAAGTGGAAGAATTTCCTCACTCTAAAATAATGTTTTGTGGTTGAATTTATTAAGTCTAACATGGCTAATTCTTTTCACGATGGAATCTCTTAGGTCACACTTTCACATGAGCAATTATTTACACATGGGGTTCCTCTTTGTTCCTATTCCTCCATTCCTATTTGTTCCTATTCAACTTCCATTATAACTGAAACTGTTAATAATAATCAACAATAATGTTAAGAACTAGGATTTCCATTGAGCACCTGCTGTATGCCAGCACTTTACATGGACTCGTTCAGATATATTTCCCATAGCCACAGTCCTTAATAGTAAGGACTATTATTGTCATCCTTTTAAAGATGTAGAAACTCACTGTTAGAGACGGTAGGTAAGTTGCCCACGGTCACACACCAAGCAAGTAGAAGTGTGACCTCAAAGCTGGTTTTTCTATCCACCACCATTCTCCTATATATTCGCTTCCTACATTTCCTCTCACTTACCAAGATTACTCTGGCTTCTGATCATTCTTCCTAAATGATGCTATCTCTACCTGTCAATATCTGCAAGTTTATTGATCCTCATTTTTTTCAACATGTCAGATGTCAACTAATCAGGTCAACTGATACCTCTGGCCTGCTTATACCAGACACTTAGGATTCCCTATTCCATGGGATTCTTTGGCCCAGATAGCCATCTTGCATAAATATTTAGTGCATAAGTTACAACCTGGCACTAATGTTGAATACACAATTCCAACTGCATTTTCAACTGTACATGTCTGATTGGTAGTTGATCACTACAGTCGACATTCTGTAGTTATGTAATTATATATTTTAACAATGACCAAGAGCAGTGGTTCTTAACCTGCAATCCATGGGTTCATGAGATGATCCATCAATCTTCTGAAGCCATATGAAAAATTACATGTATAAGTACACACATATACTGTACTGGTGAACAGGTATAAATCCATTTTATTAGTAATCCTCCCAAACTAAAAAAAAAATATATCATTTATACCAAGAATAGCAGAGGCTCTCAACGAACAAGCCAAAGAAAACACAATATAAGGCACTTCTTAGGTGCTCCAAGGTGGGTGATGATAATTAGTTCTGAATGGTCTAGGACAATATTTATTAGTGGGGTCAACTTAATAAATTTTTTGGAGTTATATTACTGCCAATTCTCCCTCTGTATCAGAGGGTAGGATTGAATCTGTAGAACACTGTTTTTGGAACACATTCTTGTTACTGCTAAATTTTCTCATTATCAAAGCATAAGTAAATGTATTCCATGAAAGAGACCATCAGATCTTCTCTCCCTCTAAAAAAATATTGCATTGGCCCTTTCCAATCATTATTTTTCTATCGTCCACAAGTTCTCAACATTACTAAATAGTTCATTTCAATACTAGTAAAGCTTCATTAATGATAAAGCTTAAAGAATCAAGCATTTCTGTTTCAATAGGAGATCATGAATAACTGACTACCTCATCAGTTTCTGAAAGGACTGATACAGCACAATCTTTGTTAGCCCAGAACACTCTGGAGACCCATTCCACTGTGTTCTCAGAGCACAATGCTGCATGAGGCCAAGCATGTCACTCCCCTGCCCGCATACATGTGCACAAGCACCATCTCTACTCAAGGCTGGGCAGCAAACCCCAGCCAGGCAATGAGAATCGATCGGGAAAGAGGCTGTTCCCTCCACCACAATCAGTAACTAATGAAAATGCAACAGCTCCCCAAAACAATGTTGAATGAAAAGAGAAAAACTCTAATAGATGGAGAAACAGGAATTTTCATGACATCACCATTTGAAACCTGGGATCCAGCCAAGCCTGAGGTTTACCCCTTGAACTTCTCCCATTTTGTGAGCCAAGAGATTCTGTTTTGTTTAAATTAGTATGAGATGGTTTCCTGTGCTGTTTACAAACCAAGAGTTCTGACTAATCACATTCAATCCGCTTGTGGCCATCATGGAATTTTATTAATGAAATGAATATTTTCAAAGTGTTCCTTCCCCACATTCTCAAAACATTACTTGGTACATCCCGAAAAGGACTCACCACAATGTGCGATGGGATCTTGGCTGGGTCCAGATGGGGTATTCCAGAGGCTGAGGAAGTTCCCATTCTTGCTCTGACCATACATCCACCCAGGACTCTGCCCTCACAGAATCATGTGCTTAATAAAGGCTTGTCGAGTGGAAATCGGCCCTGAACACAGCACATGACACTGCGCATATAAGTGCAGAAAAGTCAAAGCTTTGTGCGACGGAGTCCCTGCCTCCTCTCCGAAACGAGCTCCTGCACCGAACCTTCAGGGCACCCTCAATTCTTTCACTGTGTGCTCAATTTCATCAAAGCAAGGCACCCCCAGTTTGGTTAGGACTAGTTGTTATTTTCACTGTGATAAAATACATACATTTACTGTTTTGGTCATTTTTAAGTATATTAAGTACATTCACATAACAATCGTTACCAGCATCCATCACCAGAACTTTTGCCAAGTAAGTACTTTTTTTTTTTTTAAATACATCTGTACTTTTTTTTCAGATTCTTTCCATTACAGGTTACTACAAGATCCTGAATATATAGTAGTTTCCTCTACATAGCAGTTCTTGCTATTTATCTATTTTATATATAGTAGTGTGTATCTGTTGGGGCTTCCTTGGTAGCCAAGCAGTAAAGAACCTGCCTGCAGTGCAGGAGACCTGGGTTTGATCCCTGGGTCAGGAAGATCCCCTGGACATGGGCATGGCAACCCACTCCAGTATTCTTGTCTGGAGAATCCCATGGACAGAGGAGTCTGGTGGGCTACAGTCCATAGGGTCACAAAGAGTCTGACATGATTGAAGCAACTTTGCACACAATGCATGCACGTGTATCCGTTAATCCAAAACTCCTAACTGAGCCCTCTCTGCCCCCTTCTTTTCCCTTCAGTAACTGTAAGTTTGTTTTCTATGTCTGAGTCTATTTGTGTTTTGTAAATATGTTCATTTGTATCTTTGTTTAGATTCCATATATAAGTGATATATGATATTTGTCTTTCTCTGACTTATTTCACTTAGTATGATCATCTCTAGGTCCATCCATGTTGCTCCAAATGGCATTATTTCATTTTTTACGGCTGAGTAATATTCCATTGTATATATGTACCACATCTTCTTTATCCATTCATCTGTCAATGGACATTTAAGTTTTGCCATGTCTTGTCTGGGGCTTCCCTGGTGGTACTAGTGGTAAAGAACCTGCCTGCCAATGCAGGAGATATAAGAGATGCTGGTTTGATGTCTGGGTGGGGAAGATGCCCTGGAGGAGGGCACAACAACCCACTCCATCATTCTTACCTGGAACATCCCATGGACAGAGGACCCTGGTTGGCTACAGTCTACAGGGTCGCAACGAGTCAGACATGACTGAAGTGACCTAGCACGTACGCACATGCACATGTTTTGGCTACTGTAAACAGTGCTGTTATGCATACTGGGGTACATGTATCTTTTTCAACTAGAGTTTTCTTTGTATACATGCTCAGGAGTGGGATTGCTAGATCTTATGGTAGCCCTATTTTTAGTTTAAGGAAACTCCATACTGTTCTCCATAGTGGCTGCACTAACCACTAACCTATATACCCACCAACAGCGGAGGAGGGTTCCTCTTTCTCCATAACCTCCCCAGGCTTTATTATTTATAGACTTCCAAGTAAGTGCTTTTAATGTGCATTATTGTTATAGACTCCTTGGTGTTCAGTAAACAGAACTGGTATTTCATTTAGTCACTTAAGGTAGCAGAGCACGCCTCTTTAAAAAAAATCTCCATGTTTTTTGACTTGCATCGTCTCTCTTGGGCTAAGGACCAGGGAAGGGCGCCCCCTTTTAAAGCCAAGCAGCTGAAATATCAACACTGTCTAAGAATAGTAGGACAAGGACACTTTAGGCATTCTTCATTGATTATGAGCTTTAAATAACTCAGGGTTAGCATGCTCTGTATCAGTTCCATGTCTGGAGGAGACCTACTATGTAGGGACTCTGACACTGTCTTGGAAATGTAGTCATTTTCCCCATTAAATAAAACATTGATTTCTTAACATTTGTTTTATGTCTACTTTCCTTAAAACCCTCATGATACTAAATTTGATTATTTCTGCTCGAGTAGAATTGGCAAGAATCAAATTTCTTAAAAAAGCATATTTCATCAGTGTTATGAAATTTTAGAGGCTAGATCGCATTCGACACTTAAGATTTCTATTCTTTACTTCTTCCATCCTCGGGTACTGGCGACAAATTCATCCTTCAAAAAATAAATGCACAGTTCAGGCAATTATACCCTCTTATAACAATCTTTGGCTTTTAAATGAACATTAGCTCTAAAGTTGGGGATCCCCGCCGATGAACTTTCAAGAACCACCCATGGAGCTAAATGTTTGAGAAGTCATGTAAATTCAAGAGCTATCAGCTTTAGATTTTCACCATGAAAAGGTTGCTGTGTTTGTAACTCCTCTTTCCCCCACTTCAGGCCTCTGTCAATTTCTTCAGTTCCTTAAAAAACAGTACTTAGAAGAGGAAAAAAGTGCTGTTTTCACCTGAATCATAGCAACCAAGTCCAAAATACAGGGTATATGTCAACAAAATTATCATATTTCTGCCACATACAGAAACTCAAATGCTTCCAGAGGTCTCAAAGGAATACTTCACATGAACACTTTTACCTCGCCTGAGTCTGCAAATGACAGAGAGATGGAGGAAAAAACACTTTGTATTGTACAACCACAAATTCTTCAGTCTACCTTGAAGTTTCCAAGGACAAAAGCCTCTCCGAACACAATTTCCATTTCAAAAAACACAGTGAGAATACAAACCAGAGGAAATAAAAGAATATCTGCTCCCATCACATCCCTACACTCTCAAACTTTGCGCTTGGAATCTCATCTCAAACTTATCAGAAAAGTATTTTTTAAGTAAATACAAACTGTACCATGTGATTGAGGAAAATCTGCACATTTCCACTTTTGGAAAGAGCCCTGTGAATTCAAACACCAGTTACTTGAGGACAAAATAAATGGACTTCCCAACAAGCTGAGATTCTTCTGTTCCTTCATATCCTTGTACGCATATCAGAATTCCATATGTCACCATTTCTAATTCATTTACATAATCTGTCACCAGTATGCTTTCCAACTTTGTCAAGCCAGGAGTTGGCTCTTCCTGTTTCCATTCTCCGGGGTATTTTTCCATAGTCTAATAAAAAAGTATTCTATTTTGGTATGAAAATTATCGGTTTTACCTTCATCCAAGTAAGCAAGGGCATGGCAACGCACTCCAGTATTCTTGCCTGGAGAATCGCCATGGACAGAGGAGTGTGCCGAGCTACAATCCATGGGCTGCAAAGAGTCGAACATGACTGAGCGAGTGAGCACAAACCAAGCACAAGTGACCAACCTGTCTTGTGCTCCTTTGCTCTTAACAGTTATGATCATGCAGAAATTTTCTCCTCGTTACTGTAAACTCTGCTTCTTTCTTCACTATGATCTTTGGCAATCCACTTTTTGTCAAGCTGTTAACACACATGGCTTGAGAGGAGTAGGTGGAAGAAAGATGCCTTGGGTCAGATAATCTGATCTTCAATGACTTCACATAAGCTGACTAATATTTACCCCATGCTCACCACTCCAACTGCTCAGTCTAAATTACCGATGTGACAGCCTCTCCATTGCCTTGTCTGTTTGATGTGGACCATTTTTAAAGTCTTTATTGAGTTTGTTATAACACTGCTTCTGTTTTACATTTTTTTGGTTTTTTGACCACAAAGTATGTACGATCTCAGTTCCCTGACCTGGGATCGAACTCACACTCCCTGCTTTGGAAGGTGAAATCTTAACCGCTGGACCACCAGGGAAGTCCCTCCATTGCTTTTTAAAATTTGTTTCTGTCACTATTTTTTATCCCCCTTTCCAGATGGACCTTTCTACCCTTTAATGTTATTCCTAGGTTTGAAAAAAAAAAGTTTACTAGTACTACATTAAAACTAGTAAGCACTTCTTTTTCACCCTCACAGATTTCTGTAGTCAGTTTTCCCCAACTACCAATAAACCCCTCCAAGCAGGCTTTGCTTGCCCTGTGCCCATTTATGCGACCTGTGCTTTTACTTCTTCCTATGACATCTCTCTGTGCTGTGCGCAAGTCACTTAGTCATCTCTGACTCTTTGCGTCCCATGGACTGTAGCCCGCCAGGCTCCTCTATCCATGGGGATTCTCCAGGCAAGAATACTGGAGTGGGTTGCCATGCCCTCCAGGGGATTTTC
Source organism: Giraffa tippelskirchi (assembly GCF_054371585.1). Classification (NCBI taxonomy): domain Eukaryota; kingdom Metazoa; phylum Chordata; class Mammalia; order Artiodactyla; family Giraffidae; genus Giraffa; species Giraffa tippelskirchi. The sequence goes on from NC_137285.1 coordinate 58,146,385, forward strand.
CCAATCCAGGGATCAAACTCAGGTCTCCTGCATTGCAGGTGGATTCTTTACCGCCTGAGCCACCAGGAAGCCCACGTTACCTCTCTACTCCTAATCAAAGACCACCAATCATCAAACTTCAACTGAACTCTCACCTCCTATAGGAGGCTCTCCTTAACAATTATAGCCCACATAAGACACTTCCTTTTCTAATTTTTGGTGACATTCCTTTTTAAAAATTTTTATTTTGCATTGGGGTATAGCTGATTAACCATGTTTGTTGGTTTCAGGACTACAGCAAAGAGATTCAGTTATCCATATACATGTATCTATTCTTTTTCAAATTCTTTTCCCAATTAGGTTATTACAGAGTACTGAGTAGAGTTCTCTGTGCTATACAATAAGTCCTTGTTGGTTATTTTAAATATAGTAGTGTATATATGTCAATTGGGAGTTTGGGATCGATAATACTTCTTATCTGCATCACATAACCAAACACATAATTAGGGAACAATCAGAAGAAGGGCTGCATAAACTCATGTGAGTCCTCTCCCCCAGTGAGATGGGAATACACGGGAGATATCTGGTTTGCTTCATAGTCTTTTGGTTTGCTCACCCATGTTAAGAACACAGTACATACTAAATAATTTGAGAATTGCCTACTACTTTTTCCCGTTGCCAACACAGAAATTTTTAAAAGCTACTTTTCTCTTAGTTTTAGGTCTTATATGGAAAAGCTTATCTTAAAAAGATACTGACAACAGAACTCAAAAAGAAGAAAACCACCCAGTAAAAATGGGCAAAAGAGTTAACAGGCCTGGAAATAAGGTATATGAGTGGCAAGTAAGCATATGAAAAGATGTTCAGAATCATGTAGACATTAGAGAAATGCCAATTCAAACCACAGTGATTTATGGGTACTATAATAACGTCTAAAATGAAAAAGACCGACTCTCCCAAATGTTGGCAAGGATGTAATGTAACCAGAACTCACCTGCAGCTGGTGGGAATGTAAAATGGTACAACCATTTTGGTGAGAAACAGTTTAATGCAGTCTTAAAAATTAAAACTCCATGTACTACATGACCTAGGTATTTTTTACTTGCAGGTATTTACTGAAGAAAAAAATGCAGCAAACGTCCCTTCAGAGATTTATATATGACTATGTATAGTAGCTTTATTTTTAACAGTCCAAACTAGAATCAACCTAAATATCTATCTACAGGTGAATGGATGAGCAAACAATTGTATGGCCATAGATGGAACATCACTCAGCACTGAACAGAAACCCACTACTGGTGCCTGCAACTTCACCAATGACTTTTGAATGCACTATGCTACATAAAAGGACCAAGATATTTCATTTCTTTTTTCCAACAAGATTTACTATAAAATAAATACACACATATTAAAATATTTGTTGAAAAAATAAATAAGCAACAGTATATATTGTACAGCACAGAGAAATAGAACCATTAGTTAGTATTAGCTTTAATCAGAGTATTATCTATAAAAATACTGAGTCACTATGTTGTACACCTGAAAAGAATGTAACATTGTAAATCAACTATACTTAAATATTTTTTAATCGTACCAAAAAACAACAAAAAGAACGAACCACCAATTAAAATGCTGTATAAAGTATGACTCCATTTATATGACAATCTAGAAAAAATAAACTACAGAGAGGGGCAACATATAAAAATGGTCACTAGGGTTTGACAGTAAGGAGAGGGGCTGGGCTCCGAGGGGGCAACGCAAGGGAATTTCGGAGGGTGATAGAACTATTTTGTATCTTGAGTGGGCGGTGGTTACATGATTCTGCATTTGGCATAACTCAAAGAACTGTACACCAAAAAGAGACAATTTTACTGTTCATAAATTAAAGTTAAATAAATGACCTCATAAAGAAGACTAAGAATGTCACCAGGGAGCCTGGAATACATCCTTACCAACTCCTCTATGATGCCGAGATTAGAAAAAATAAGAACAGCATCTGTTGATTATTTTGTGAAAGTCCTTAAAAATATGCTGAGAGAGGTCACAAGAATTTTTGCTAAACCCAGTAGAACTCACTGTTATGTAACAATAATCTTATCCAATCACCCACACTCATCTTGCCACCCCATGTCCCTCTGCTAATCAAGGCATTCAGTCCAGTCCATCAGGGTTTACTGACCATTCACAGCACATCTGGCCCTGCTGCAAGTATGGCAAAAGTGGAAGCGAAAGTCACTCAGTCATGTCCGACTCTTTGAGACCCCATGGACTATATAGTCCATGGAATTCTCCAAGCCAGAATACTGGAGTGGGTAGCTGTTTCCTTCTCCAGGAGATCTTCCCAAACCAGGGATCAAACCCAGGTCTCCTGCATTGCAGGCGGATTCTTTACCAGCTGAGCCACAAGGGAAGTCCAAGAATACTGGAGTGGGTAGCCTAGCCCTTCTCCAGCGTACCGTCCCGACCCAGGAATCAAATCAGGGTCTCCTGCACTGCAGGCGGAGTCTTTACCAACTGAGCTATCAGGGAATCCCAAGTATGGCAAATGTACTCGTAAAACAGGACAGCTAAGGAAGGTCCCTGCTTGCAGGAAGCTGCCATTCTACTTAGATAAGTGAAATAAACACAGATAATTTCTGAAAGGTGCGTGTTCTGAAGACAACAAAAGAAAGTGATGAAGGAAGCAGGGGTCACCACTTTAAACAGAATGGTCAGGGAGGACCTCTTTGAGAGGGTGACATTTGAGCTATTACCTTCTCCAGGGAATCTTTCCAACCCAGGGCCTGAAACCGGGTCTCCTCCTTGCTGCAGATTCCTTACCAACTAAGCCACCAGAGAAGCCCCTCAGTGACAAGAGAGGGCAGCAAACCCAAATCTGAAGACAGAGCCTTCTTGCCAGAGGGATCAGCAAGCATAGGCCCCCAGGAGGAAAGGGGCTGGGTTGACTGAGCCCCAGAAAGGTCAGTGTGGGAAATGAGCAAGGGGGAAGCATCTTAAATCAGGCTGTCAGGGGCCTGGGAACTCAAGTGCTTTACAGACCCTGAGTTATTCTACTTCAGGCTGCTTCTAATGACATGGGGCCTGAGAGCTATACATCTGCCACCCAATCTGATTTATGTTCGTAAAGGACCCGTCTGCCTATTACTCCAAGACATTGAGTTTTCGTCTTCTCTGGCTCAAGGGTTTGTCTCTTCATCCTCCTTAGCTCTGTGGCCTTAGGCAGATCATGTTTACAGGCTGAGTCTCAGTTTCCAGGTCTGTAAAATGGGGACACCAGATACCATCGACAGCCTCCACCTATGGGTTCAAGCCAGCAGTTAAAATCTGACTCCACGGCTAACCACAGTCTCACTCCCACCCTCACCTTCTCTCCAGGACACGGCCCCCATCAAGCATCTTCCCTCCCTCTGACGTTTTCAACCTCAATCTCAGCACAGCTCCACTGCCCACTTCAGACCTTACCTGTCCAGCAAAATCCTGACTCTGATCCTTCTGCTTCTTTGTGCCACCGACTCTCCCCTCGACCCCTCTGCCTCCACCACTGGACAGACGCCTCCCAAGAGTGACCACTGTCCCCTTGCCTCCAGGTTTCTCCTCTTCATCCCTAACTGACTCCTCAGCCAATCAGTCTGAGTCCTATTCCCACCTTTCTATAGAATTCCTTCCTGAAAAAAACCACCAGCCCCAATTATTCAGCCTAATTCCCGGTCATCTCCGCCCTCTCACTGGGCTTTGAAACACCATCTCCCACTGGAAGGAAAGCTCTGTTACTAATTGCTTTGAGTAAGACTGCAAGAGGCATACAATCTCTCTGGGCCTTAGTTTCATTATTTGTGCCGGTAGAGAGCTGCATTTAGAGACAGCCTTGGGGCCCTTCTAATTTGGAAATTCTAGGCTGCCATGATCCCTCCCTTTGGTATCCACGATGCAGCACCAAACTGTCAAAACAATGCCATGTCCTTCATTAGCATCTGCTGCTCATCTCCTACATGGCGTTCTGTTCCTCCAAACTCCTAGCAAAGGCACCTTACACTATATTGAGTCATGTATACCTTTGCTCCTTGGATCGCACCAATGCTGCCCCTCGATGGCCATGTCTATGAGGAGGCCTTGCACACCCCCAAACCAGCATTTCCACCCCTACAGAGAACTCCTCCAGTTAGAGGTGATCTGGAACGGAAAACTCAGGTAACCAAGATAAATCATCACTTCTTCTCGACCTCTCCATTCTCTTCAACTGCTCACCATCCTCCATGATGGGCAAGCTCATAACCTGCGAGTTTTCACTGATTTTCCACATATCTTTCTTTCCCCTTGTACTCAAATATCAACTCCTTTACTGAAAGTCTGTGTTAGTCGCTCAGTCATGTCTGACTCTTTGGGACCCCCATGGACTGTACCCCTCCAGGATCCCCTGTCCATGGGATTCTCCTGGAATGGGTTGCCATGCCCTCCTCCAAGGAATCTTCCCGACCCAAGAAGCGAACCTGGTATCCCACACTGCAGGCAGATTCTCCAACGTCTGAGCCACCAGGGAAGTCTCAACTCCTCTACTATTCTTCCTTAATGATTTAATTCTAATGTCATTAGGCCATACATAGTACAGCAGAGACCTGCAGTGCAGGGGCAGGGGCCCATGGTGGGGCAGCAAGCCCATGCAGAGAGTCAGAGTCCCAGCAGGAAGGGGGAAACCATGTGCTCCCTGGTCTAGTGCAGGGTCTCAGAATAAGTGTGAGGACATCCCAGTAGGGGGAGTCAAGGCCTGAGTTTAGAAGAACAGCATCCAGGGAGGGGGGAGGGGGTGTGCCCTGTGACCCTGAATGTGGAGTTAGACTCCAATCACAGACAGGAAGGTGTCTGTGGGCCTGGAGATGCTCCCTGAAGAAAGGGGTGATTCCAGGCCTGGGGAAGTAAAAGTACAAGGTGGGCCTAAAGCAAGGTAGCCCTCAGAGAAGTGATGGGAACATGGCAAAATGGTCACAGAAACCAGCATGAATGAGTTCCCACTGGCAAAACCAGGAACAAATTGAATATCAATAGTAAGGGCAGTAAGAGGTTATAATTCACTGCTTAAAAGAAGAAACAATGATGCCCCAAAGTGAAAGCTGCTCAGTCGTATCTGACTCTTTGCGACCCCATGGACTATACAGTCCATGGAATTCTCCAGGCCAGAATACTGGAGCGGGTAGCTGTTACCTTCTCCAGGGAATCTTCCCAACCCAGGGATTGAACCCAGGTCTCCCGCATTGTACACAGATTCTTTACCAGCTGAGCCACCAAGGAAGCAACAAAGATATGGCTAATTTAATGAATACAAAAACACAAACAGGATTGGGATGTGTATACCACTTCCAAGTACCACTCCTCCAAATAGCTCCTAATTGCAAAGGGCAAAGAGTAACTTGACTGCAGGGAAGCCTGTCAGACAACACCTGGATGGAGCACTGCAGATGGGCAAGAGAAGCACAAAGGGAAAAGGCTTGGCACGGGGCAGGAAGCAGGGGGAGAATGCAGCCTGCTGTCTGTGGTTCTCCTGCCTAGGGGGCAGCACCAGAACAGAAACCCAAGGAAATGAAGGACAAACCCAAATGGAGGGACTTTCTACTAAAGGGCTGGCCTGTCATCCCCTAAAGTCATGAGATCTAGAAAAAGATAGGGAACTGTCCTAGACTGAGAGAGACTGGAGTCCTGACAGCTGGAAGCACAAAACACAATTCTGCACCAGGGTCCTTCCACCGCGACACATATTATTGGGACAACCGGCAAAACCAGAAATCAAGATGTCAGTAACTTTTTCATTTTTGAAGTATATTTATCTGGCTGCACGGGATCTTGAGTTGCGGCATGCGGGATCTAGTTCTCTCACCAGGGATCAAACCTGGGTCCCCTGCACCGGGAGCTTGGAATCTTAGCCACTGACCACCAGGGAAGTCCCCCAGAGATCAGTAACTTAATGTTACTTACTGGCTTTCAATGGCTGTATTGTGCTTATGTGAGAGACTATCCTTGTTCATCATTCTTTGTAATGGCCTCCCAATTTTTTCTGTGTCTGCGATTATTTTAAAATAATGCCATTACATAAAAATCAACTGCTACAAAGTCTTCTTCTATAGTACATCACATATGCCCCTTTCTTCCACCAGCTCCGACATCCTCGCTTCGGAGATCCCAGTTGCCATCCTCCAGCACTGTTACAATAACTTCTTAACAAGGCTCCTTACGCTCCAATCCACCCTACAACCACTGCCTAATTAAGGTTTTTCCCAAGTGCACTTCAGCTCAGGCCGCTTCCCTACACCAACATTTCAGTAACTCCTCATTACCTGCCAAATTAAGTACAAACTTCTTCGTGTGACTTTCAAGTTCCACTGGCTTCTAGTTCTAACTGAGCTCTTCCGGGCCTTCTTCCCCCAGCTCCCCGTATCACAGCCAGCCATACAGCTGGGCCACACTCAGGGCTTTCTGCCCATCTGGGCTTTGTTCGTACAACTCCCTCCACCAGGAAGTGTCCGCCACTTAATCCCGTGTAAATTTCTCAAGACTAAGGATAAATACCAACTCTCATCCTCCCATCTCCCCCTTTTCCAAATCTTGCCCAGATCCTTTCCTGTTGGAATACCCAAAGTTGGTTTTGTCCATTACAAACCTTATTTCGTTCTATTTTAGGTTATGATTTTTGTATATTTATTTCAACAATTTTTAAGATATTAAGGCAGAAACACATGTCAATGGAAGTACCTATCACTGATAACCTAAGTCATGGTCATAGCTGTGAATTCAAAGGGCCAGTCATCAGCTCACATCAGTCTCCCTAGGGTGTTAACTTTGTAAGTATCCAAATTACTTTTTGTTTATCCTCTTTTCCTTCCTTGGACTACAGTGTTCTATTTCTTGCATAAATTACAATTTCTCCCTATTTTCCACATAGAAATTTTGGCCTTGGCCATACTGCTGACAATCGTAAATCCAGAGGTTTCCAGAGTATTAACTAGGTAACATGTTTATATATATAACTACATTTTAACTTAATCATTGCCTTATTATATAAAAAATAACACAAAACTCTTAAAACTGATAATAAAGCTTATACCTGACAAGTTTAAAACTCAAAATTCTAAAATTTAAGATTAAGACACTATCTATTTAATCACACTTATATTTCCTGGATATTAATAAATTTTGGAATGCAGTCCACAAAGATATACAGTTTAATGGCTATATTTAAATGGATTCAAGAAATCAACATTTTTTTCTCTCAATCTGAATTTAGTAAATTTGAAAGAAAACAATAAATTGCTTAGCAGCAGAGATGAAATTTTATCAGTTATATGAAAGTACAGCAACAGTTGAAAGTCTGGGAAAGCAAGATTATTTTGGAAAAAAAAATTAAGGCTATCAGGGGAAGTGAAGTAATACGCTTAAATTACTGGTGATCAATAGAACATCTGCTCTTACTCTAAACATTACAAGGATAAAAAAGATCAGGCACACCCAGAATTTCAATATTGTGAAAGGAATCAAATCCATAAATGATACATATCCAGGTCCTAGATTCACCATGTCGCTGCTATGTATGAGAACTTCTTTAAGTTGAATAATTTGAGTTTATTTAACTGAAACCAGGGCTTTTATCTTCGCTTTAAGTATGAAGTAAACAGTTTTAAATATAATAACACTTAAGATGATAAAACGTGAACATATTGACATATAAATCTAGGATACTTGCGATGCGAAAAGCAAAATGTAAGGAAGGACACTGCATAATGATTTGCTTATTAAAGAGTAATAAGGGGTTTTTCCCCAATAAAATCATCACTACTTTTACCAGAAATACCATAAATGAATGAAAGTGAATGAATCATCAGAAGAAGCAAGTCTCCTTTTAAACCATTTCTAAAAATACTATTTAGAACACTAACCTGGAGAAATTCTAAGCGCACTAGCAATTTCAAAATCAAAATATTATGAGACAAATAAGAAAAAGAAAGTTTCCATGCTTTCATTTCCAAATGACCTAAGTTATTCTGTAATGGATTTACTTATTATAGAAATAAGCACCAATAATCAATCTCTCCCTTCCAAAACCCATCATTTTTCATACTTCGCATTACATGAAGATACTTCTATCTCAATGGTTTATTTATAGAAGTTTACTGACAGACATGGCAAACTGTGTCACGAACTCCTTGAATTCTGAAGCTTTTAGCTTATTATGGAAGATGGGTATTGAAAAACTTCAGGGACCACTGGGAAAAAAAGAAAACCAACTGTAGGTTATCACTAAATTGTTTCCTTCTATCATGGAAAAAAAAAAGTGAAGTATATATTAAGATAAATTCCTGATTACGTGTCTTGAACTCTACGAGAATGTGCCCTTTGAAACAGTGAACTTTATATTCGAACGTTTAAGTCAATGTTAGCACTGTGTTATGATGCTATCAAAGTGACTATGACCATCGCCATAAACACCCAGTGTTATGTCAACAGACTAACCCTGTTTCCAAAAGGAATACTGCAAATTTAAAAGAATAAGAAACTCATCATATAAGTGTCAAGTTTTATGAAAGGAAAGCTCTGATTTGAAAATAAAACAAAACGGCTTTTCCGAGCAAAATGATAGGTCACCCTTACTCATCCTTACTTTTAAATGATAAATGGTAATGATATTTTTCTATCTCAACTACCGTGGAATCTACAGAGCTGAACTTGTGATTAAGATAAACTTGAAACCAGACTAGTAAATACGTGAAGGGATTTTTCTATTTTTTTCTTAACATACCCAACTCCAAGGAAACTATACAGCCACTCAGTAGCGTGGCTGGCAGTCCTCAGAGAGCATCTCGGTCAATTTATTTTCTCTCAGATTAAGAAACTGAGGCTAAGAGATGTTGCCACTCACTCAAGGTCACAGCTCCGTCTGTGTCCAAGTACACAGGGGAACTTCCATCTGTATGACCAAACCAGGTCCAGTGCCTACCACAGAGCTTTACATCAACGTTTGTCCTCATATATTGGGATGGCCAAAATGTTAGTTTGGGTTTTTCCTGTAAGACGGTACAAAAACCAGAACAGACTTTTTGGCCAACCCTATACTTCCCTGTGTGGCACTCAGACAATCCACCTGCTGGAAATTCTGAGAGCCGCCTCTGGTCACCACTCTTGACGGAACGTCCACAGGCTGAAGTACATACACTCTCTGTGGGCATCACTCACTTCAACCAGCTTGAAAAATTCACCTGGATGAGAATCACTGTCCTCACGTGGACAAGGCACCCCTTCTTCAGCATAACGTTCAACTAAGCTAAGGCAAATAACATAATATCCTCTTTCTGCATGAACCACCAAAACTTTATAGGTTAGACCAATAGTTCTCACCTTCTGAGTTTCAGGATGCCTTTCCACTCTTGAAAATGTGTTGAGGTCAAGATCTTTTGTTTATGTGCATTCTATCTACGGATACTTAGCCTATTACAAATTAAAATGAATATTTCTCTTAAATCACTTAAAACAAGTCATCATACGTTAACATAAACACGTATATGTGGGAAAAAAAACAAACAAACTTGTGTTTCCCAGAGCGGAAAAACTTCAGTGAGAAGAGTGGTACTGTTTTACATTTTTGCAAGTCTATTGTCTCACCTAATAGAAGACAGTCAGATTCTCGTATCTACATCTGTGGTCAATGTGTGGTGATGTGTTTTGGTTCAAGGATATGAAGAAAATCTGGCTTCACGCTGGTATGTTGTTGAAAAAAGGGGAAGCATTTTAATGGTCATCTCAGATCAATAGAGATATGACCCTTCAGTACACTGGAAACGGACAGTCAGTGGTTTCTTAAAGCTTAGTTGCCACATGGAATCTGAAACTGTATCAGTGAACTTTTCATGCACTATTTTAGAAAACCATCGGTCTATCTTCCATTTTGCTTGGGTCGTCTACCAATGCACAATTTTTGAGTTTGTGGCCCTCCTGGAAAAGGTCTCAGAAACCCCAAACCACACTTTGACATTTACTAGAAAACAGAGTTCAACCTAAAGATAAAGAACGTTATCAAACTTAGAAGCAGTTATACACTGCCCTCATCCTTTACAATCTTTAATTCATTAATCTGACATTACCTGGAATGGGGTAACATCATCATAAATTATAAAGTAGGCAGAAAAGTTGGATTTGGGTCCAAAAAACACAAAATAAGAAGCCAATAATGAAGCTTGGATGAGATTAAATTAAATACTATAAAATGTAGACTGAAATCCAGAAAAAAGTCTATATTTCCTCTGAGAATGATCAAAACAAATAGACTTGGATAATATTCACCAGGAAAAGCTGTAAAGAATTAGTAATCTAATCTAATTAGATCAGTAATCTAAAACTTTGAATAATATTAAAGCTTTGATAGTAAAGTTTTTGGAAAACATTAACTAACACAATAGTATATATATAAACAAATGAATCCCCTCTAGCTATGTTAACAAGCTTATTAAGAATTTTGGAATGCTCAAGAAAAGACACTAGACAACACCCCAGTTTCCCGCAAAGGCACAGGAGGCTCAAAGTCACTGATTCATAGGAATATGTAAGGCTATGGGTCCTGAGACCAGCAAGAGGGGCGTCATGAGTTGAGTCCGCAAATGACAAAACAGTATAAACAGGATACAGAACAAACAGAAGAGAGTTAATGATTTTAGCTAGCATCTGTCTAGTGTTTCTACCAGAAATACCATCACCCAAAGCAATGGTCTTCAAAACTAAAAGAGCCTAAACGGAAAGGTAGAGTGCCTAGCCATAAAAAAGTAGAAATTAATCGTAACAAGTATTTCCTTACACTTTGTACATTTCTTTAAAAGACTGTATGGAATTTCATTTAATGCACAAAAGAGAACACTGAAAGAAATGGAAACTAAAGGTTATGAACAATCCCATTAAATGCCAAGAGCAATTGCTGAAACGTATATAATACTCTATGATGCCTATTGTATTCCAGATGATAGTCAAAGGGCTTCTCATAATTTAACTCACTGTCTTGAGATGGGTACTACTGATTTCCCTTTTTACAGATGAGAAGACTGAAGGCCAGAGAGGTGAAGAGATGAGAATAGGGTCACAAAGCAGTTAAGGGGCAGAGCTGGGGATTGCAACCAGGGTAGCCATGCTCTTAACTACCAGGCCAAACTCCCTCCAACTAACCCACTACAAACATCACGTAACAAAAATACCTACATTGTGTGTAAACCATCCTTCTCAGAAAGTAAAGCAAAGCACCTGCTGAGCTTGGTTCTGATGAAAGCTATGCCATTTCAGCATTTGTGCAAAGAGTTTAGAATTTACGAGAGAGCAACAGTGTTAGCATAGGATTAACTAGTCATGCTACTGAGAACTGTAAGAATGCGTAAGTCTCCTTTATGGAATGTGTGCGTCCATAAAAGCAAGAGGAGTGAGGTATGAGTCAATGAAGAGGAAAAGAAAGCACAAATGAAAAGATTTTGCTTTTGCGTCAGTAAAAAAAACAAAAGGAGAAAGAACACGGAATACAGGTCAATCTTACTTTTTGTTGATGGGAATGGACATTTTCACCACCAAACAAGTTTTTAAGGAAAAGAGCCACATCTTCCTAGAAGCCTCTGTGAATTATATCTAGGAAATCTATTCTTCATATGTTCAATAAAGGGATCATTGACCACATCCAGGTAATAAAAACAGTACTGAAGCAAAGTCCAACACAAGTATTCACTGTATTACTTAGAACCACCCTTTACAGTCATATCTGAAACCTCTTCCTTGTTTTTTCTAAATATACATAATATGCTATCTACAAGAAGGAAAGCCAAGAGATATTTTACAGTAAGTAAAGTATGTCTCCTTGTAGATCTTAAAAGTTATAAATATACCAATCTGAGACTGCAGTGACATACTTCACTTCCAAAGAGTAGGAAAGCAAAACGGGCCACTTAGTAATTTTAGATGTGCTGAGTCTTTAAAAAGCCCTCCAGAGTTAAGGAAATGATTTATTTGTGCTGAAGACCACAACTTACATACGATTAACCAATCTAGAAAAAGATGAAAAGGGTGGGGAGCTTGTGGGTAGCAGATTTGGGGTTTCATTTCATTTTTCACAACCAATAAGTGATTAATAAAGAAAACTCAGGGGAAAAATGACTATGACCACAAAGAAGACAATTTAAAGCAATGTTAGTGAACCAGTATACAGCTAAAGAAAAAAAAACCCTAGCACTAGTCTGCTAAAGCATACATAATAGCAGGCATTAGGAAACAAACTTATCTTAAACATCTACCAGAGGCAAGGCAGAAGGGGAAGAAGACCTATGTACAACACATACACATGCTCCTTCCAAATTGATGTAAACATTTGAGACTCTCAAAATTTTTGGTTTCTCTATAGTGAAGGACAGGGAAGCCTGGAGTGCTGCAGTCCATGGGGTCGCAGAGAATTGGATACAACTCAGCGACTGAACAACAACAGATTTCTAACATACCAACAAGCACAATGACCATGCTGAAAAGGAAACGATCAAACAGGAAACTGAAATGTGTTTGAATTTATCAACAGCAAAGATAATGCTAACCTTCAGCATTTCACATAGCCGTGGTTTTCCAAAACTGGAGAAAAAGGCCGACTTACCTTGATACGTTTTCTGGAATGTATTCTAGGACCGGATATCCATCGCTTCTCCTCGATGACAGGTCACTGTGTGATTTCCACGACTCCACCAAGGTATTGACGGGAGGGAAGGAACTCAGGTGTTGGAAAGATTGGTCTCTAGCTGATCGTGATAAAGATATTGTACCTTGAGCACCAATCCTATAGTGAAAGGACTGTCCACCTGAATTCACGCCAACAATGGCAGATGGAGGGATGCTGGCCTCCGGGTAGAAGCCCCCATCATCCGGCTCTTGTTTTATCCCCATTGGGAACCCGCTCCCTTCACAGTTACCATCGAAGCCCGGCACAGGTGGTCCTAAAATTCCTGATAGAGAGTAATAGTCTTTATCATCCATAAAGGAAAAGTATGAGCTATCCATGAATGGAAAGGGGTTGATTGCTGGATTCCCTTTAAAAGAGGTGCCGGAACATGAATGCTTGGTTGATTCTTGTTTTATTGGTATTGAGAAGGGGGAATCAGAATTTATTTTGCTGTTTCCTCCTAGACATGAGCTGCTGAAAGCTCCATCTGGCTCCGGCTTTATGTACTGGACGATGTTAACCTGGCCAGCCACACCATGGGAGATGGCGTTCTCTGTCTCCTCGGTCTTAGGAAAGGGGACCTCCCGAGCACCTTTCTCCTGGGTGTCTGGACTGGGAACCACATCTCGGGCTGCACCGGACCCCACTGGGGTGCCCGAAGCAGTGTAGCTGAAGGCGGTGCTTCCGGGGCTACAGATAGACCCCACAGTACTAGCGGCTGGGCTGGACAGCGTGGATCTGTTGTTTGTGTTGGAAGGGCTGGAAACGGAGCACCTTGAGTTGTTGATGTTTGCAGGGCTGGATACGCAGGATCGCAGAGTGGCGTTATTAGGGCTGGAGACCGGAGACTTCACACTGCAGTGACTCGGGGGGCTGGAAATCGGGGATTTCATGCTACTCAACGGACTGGAGAGAGGTGAGCCCACGTTGCTGGCATGCACTGGGCTGTGTGACCTGGAGCCCCGCGTCTCCACGTTGGGGGAGCATGGCAGAGGGGTGCCCTGGGCGATGGGGCTGTGCACTGGGAAACTGCCGAAGCTGGCTGAAGTGGAGGACACACAGCTGATGCTGGCGGGGCTGCAACCCGAGGATGACAGGGTCAGAGGGCTGCAAACTGCCGGGCCCTTCTCGTGACCTAGGACGGGGCTCTTCACCACGTTGCGCATGACCCCGCCATTAACAGAGCCCCCAGAGTCGGGCAGGAAGGACCGCAGGGGCCTGCTCGCACCCCCCAGCGTGGAAGGACGGTGGCCGTTTTCTTTGTAAAACTTCACAAGCTGTTCGACGTTTTGATACATCTTTGCTGGACTCCCGCTGCCCTGTGGGTTCTGCTGATCATAGGCGTAGTCGGCCTCTCTCACGGAATCCATGTACAAGCCCATGGACTCGGCCACTGTGGCCGAAAGTTCCTTTGATTCCAGCTCGGTTTTTATATCAGATGGTAAAATCCCAGATCGACTGTTGTCTTGCTGGAGGCAAGGGAGTAGTTCGTGTTTCTCTTTGCTGCTTCCTTGAGCACTGCTGTTTGGAATAGCACCGGAGATGCAGCTCACGTTGACGATCTCCATGTAGTTACTCTCATCGGGCTGCTCCGTGGGTACGGGTCCCAGGGCAGGACGCTCTGCAGGCTGAGAAACTTGACCCCACCGTCTTTCCATTTCTAGACCTTCAGGGAGACTGTGGTAGCCTTTGGTCTCCATAGCTAACATAAAAATTTATATCAAAAAAAAATCGAATTAGAGCCGTGGATAGCAAGGTTACTCTAAAAGACATTCTGAAATTGTACTGACTGAGCTATAAGTACATATTCTACTGATGATAAGCAATACTTCCAGTTATACTCAAGTTATTACCTTTTTAGGTGCTGATACAACCGAGTCCTGACTATAATTTGTCCAGAAGCCAGAATATAAGAAGCAATAAAACTATTTCCCATCTAAATAAAAGCAACGTCTTTGCTATAATAGAGCAAGCAATAAAACTATTTTGCATTTAAGTAACATCTTTGCTATACTACAGCCTCTGGAGTTTGGAGGAAATTTTACATATAAAACATCTTTGCTATAATACAGCCTGTAGAGTTTACAAAGAATATTCACAAATGTTAACTTATTTAATATGCAAAGTAATCCTGGGGACTCCTGATGCAGCCAGAGAGGAAACTGAGGATTTAACCAAGTGGGCGACTTGCCCAAGGTCAAAGACACAGCAAGTGACAAAGTCAGGTTTAAAACTAAATCTAATGCCGAAGTCTTTGGAGTCTTTCCAGCATATGGAAGCTGCTTTCCATAGCTAATATGTGACTTGATTAAAAAACAATGAGGAAATGTAATTAATGTTACCATTTCCCAATGTAAAGTCATCCCATGAATGATCACAGGCAAGATAACTTGAGGCTTATTTTCAAAACAGTAAGATTTTCGTAAAACAGATTTTGATGAAGATAATTTAATGTCAGTTCTGAACAGTGCAAGAGTCATATATCCTGATTAATTAAGCTAGTCCATAACTCAAAGAGGCTGAATGACAAGTTGAGGATGTCAGGACTCTAGTTTGTATTTCGATCCTGGCAAGGACTCTGACATGCGGCCTGACCTAGCGGTAGCTCTGCTGAAAAGACTCCAGACAGCCAGTTTCATTCTCAACAGTTAATGCAGGAAGTCTGAGATGGGTCCTGACAATTTATGTCATTCATTCAACAAATATTCACCAAGTGTGTGCTGCATCCTGGGCCTACCACTAGCCACTGAATCTACACTGATAAACAAAACAGGCTCAATTCCCATCCTCAAGGAGTCCCCAGGATTGTTTCAGACGTACTATCTTATCTACTGTCTCTCTCTATAAATTTATTCCATAGATAATCATAACCGGCTGTATTTATATAATTCTTATGCATGATATGGTTCAATGACCTATTACAAGCGTGTCACAGATATTAATGTACATACCCTTATAAATAACCCTACAAGATTGGCAGAAGTACTGCCCCAAATGATACACCTGGGAAAACCAAGGAGGGAGCCACACAGCAGAGCTGGAATTTGATCCTAGGTGTCCACACCAAGGTCTCTCAACCATGGCACTACTGGGGCCTGATGATGCTCTGCTGAGATCTCCCCTGGGCACCGTAAGATGTACAGCCGTATCCCTGACCCCTATCCACTAGATGCCAGTGGCATTCTTCCCGCCCCACTGTGACAGCCCCAAATGCCTCCAGACTTGCCAAAAGCCCCTAGGGGTGTGTGGGGGGGGGGAGTAAAATCACCCCTGGCTTGAGAAGCACCACTCTAAAGAAACATCTCTCAAAGAAAATGAATTCACTCAACAAAATTTCATTTGTGCGTTTTCATCCATAGAACTCTTAAAGTCTTTAAGTATGCATTTTTCAAATCCTTTCAGGTGTATAAACAATCTCTGACCCAAATAAAGGTCCTGACCTAAAAGCTGCAGTTTCTGCAGTGCTGAACACAGATATTACTTTAGACCTCTCAGTCCTTTTCCCCCCTCTGCCACTCACGATCTTCACCCACCCTACCTTCTTCTCATTAAAAAGAAACTAGGAAGACTTTTTGCTCCAGAAATTATATTAACATGGAAAAAATAATATAATGACTCCACTAGATAAATTGGCATTAGATATCACAGGGCTCTCTGGCAAAATTTAATGCCCAAATTGTCCGAAGATCATAATTACCTCTTACTTTTCTATATTCTACACTAGACTTTCAAGTTCCTAGGAGGAGGAAACTTTATCAACTTTACCACTGCATCCCAAGATGACAGCATAGTGTAAATAAAAAAATGTTAAACTATTATAAAATAATCAATACCCAGTAATTTGTGAACATTAAAATCTCCCAATTATGTAGCATGCTTTTACTTAAAGAACATTATTCTATAAATGCCTAATCACAAAACAGTGGAAAGTAAGCCAAGTTATGAAGTTTGAGGAGGTAATCTGATAATTCCAGCAGGAAAAATTAGTGTGGATGAAAGCCAAGAACTGAATATAGTGAAATGGGACCAAAACAGCTAATACTGGCCTTTTGTACCTTACTGAAAAACCATTTAGTAATAGCCATAGGTTGAAAAATACCAGTAAATATGTGCTGCTTCTACTTCTGAGAATATTCAGTCTTCCCCATACCAAACTGGAACAGTATAGATAAGCTACAGATAGATATTTCAGTCCCAAATTCATCAAACCACAAGAAATATGTGTATTCCTGTTTAAAACTGAACACCTTCTGTGTATCATCCCCCCACACGCCAATCCTATTCCTAAAGCCACATTCCCTGTCTTGGCAAACTGTACCACTGTCTCTCCAAATGTCCAGAAATCACCCCTGCCTTTGCACCCCTACCAAAGGTCTCCCCAAGTTCACCCCTCCCCCTCCCACACCTACAGTCTCCCAGACAGGAGGACCATCTGCCTTGAGTCTGAAGGATCACCGTCATCCAGACTTCTCTCCAAATATTCTTTCTCCAAACTGTCTTTAGGAAAGGATGATCACTCACTGCCTTTTTGAAGCTTCACGGTGGAAATTCACATACTAAAACTCTTGGAAGTTCTAAGGTACAGAAACCTGTTTTCTTTTTAATACAGAGTTCCCTAAATAATTTGGCCACTGCACCTTTTTTCTTTTCTTTTTTTTCACGCAACACCTACTAATATGCTGAGGGACACTTTTCATCACTCTGCCTCAAACCAGGAGCCGTGTCTTAGATACATAAGGCTATATGAAGGTTTGAAGAGAACCTTTACGTTAGAGCTGATGGGCAAGAACCATCTTAAAGCACTCTACAAGGAAGTACCTTATCAGCTAACATCATGCAGCTGATCACAGCTTTCCAAGTCCTGTTTGGCTAGCCTTGAACTCTCTTGACAATAACACACACCAGCCTGCATTTCACCACATTATTGACAAGGCTATCATTAGAGAATTTGCAAAGGCTTTGCTGAAATCTACATTAGCTTTAAGGCATTTTGAGCTGCCAACCTAATAGACCTCTCAACAAAGAATATAAAGACTGGCAACCAACAGGAAAGAATGGAAGATATCTAGCACCTGCATGGCTACCACTGGAAATATTTTTAAAAATCAGGCTTTTTTAAAAAATATGATTATGGAAATATTTTATGCCGAATTCTCCCTATTATCTTTTCCTGTCTTTTTTTTTAATGTATTTATTTTTAATTGTAAGATAAGTGCTTTACAATATTGTGTTGGTTTCTGTCATATATCAACATGAATCAGCCATAAGTATACATATATCCCCTCCTGCCTGAACCTCCCTCCCATCTCCCACCCCATCCTACCCCTCTAGGTTGTCACAACAGCCCTGGTTTGAGCTCCCTGAGTCACACAGCAAATTCCCACTATCTATGTTACATACAGTAGTGTGTAAGTTTCCATGCTATTCTGTCCTATATTATCTTAATTGATCTTCTCTATAAAACAAATGGATCAGTTAGGAAGTTATTTCCTATGTTGTCCAGGAAATCCAGGTTGTCTCTTTGAAACTGGCATAAGGACCATGGAGTGAGCAGATTTTCAGTCAATCACTAGTGAATACTGAAAATATTAGTTGATGAATATGATCCTCATAGAACTTAATATCCAGAGGGTAAAGGTAAAGTTTTTGTTACTGAAGTATAAGATTAAACAGATACTGATATACAAATCTACTTATGTACAATCAGGCTTGTCTTCCTTACAATGGAAACTATAACTTTGCCCCTTGGAGCAAAGACAAAACCCATGAAGTTCCCTTCATTTTTAGGCAAACGCCTCCCCTCTTAAAATGAAGGAACGTTCACATAGGGAAAGTAAGGAAAAATATTGACAGTTCTACCTTGTCATATATATGCTCTTAAAGACTATTTTTGCAAAGGGAAAACCTGACTTTAAATTTTTATACTTTACAGACTCTGTTAAATTGCTGTTTCCCATAAGGAAGTAGTTTTTTTGTTTGTTTGTTTCAGGAATATTAACAAAGAATCTTGCAAATTTATATTTTATCCGAAAACACTTTCACTTTGACAACCTCCCAAACACAGTTCCATTTCAAATGCATCATTTTCTATAGTTATCTGACTATAATATTACATCCTTAAGAATTCTATAATTTGTACTGGTTGCATAGTTGTGAAGTTCGCTGTAACTCTTTTGCTGTCATCCCCATTACTTAACTATAACCATGTTCCTTAACAGATGAGATAAATGATAGAAATCAGCCCAAGGTCACCTAAGAGAACCAGAGAACCAGTTGGAACTGAACACACCTGATTTCTATTCACTCACCTAACTCACTGAGCCACCTGATCGTTCCAAAAGCCCCAAACTAAACTATTTCTCCCTTAAAGGAACAAAGCTCCCTTTTTATTATTTTAAAAAACTTCTTTCCTCAAGCATTTCCATGATAGCCTCTCATGAAGTCAAATCTAAAATGAAAACTTCCCAGAACTTCACAGATGGAGAATGCTGTTAGCATTACTATGTAAATATCATCAATAACAGCACCTAGAGAAATGCCAATTCAAATATTAAAATACAATTTACTGCATTTGAAATTCAGTGGTTTCCAAACTTGTCTGGTATAAAAGTTTTCCTAACTTCTATGTTATAATAAATACTTAAACCTTTTGGTGCCATAAACCATTAGGATTTAAACCTGGTCTTCTAAAATCCATTAGGAAAAGCTGTGCACCTAAATTCAGTAGCAGGGCACGGATGTCACCAAAAGCAGCTTCATCCTTTCTCCCCTGCTTTTAGAATTCGAACTGAAGCCTCAGAAAGCATAATCTCTTTCAGGAGTTTCGTGAATCCTAAGGCACGGGAAATGCACTAATTTCCAGAGCCCCTGTCCTGCAGAATCTGTCGGGATTTGTATCTCCTTCAACTGCCCTTTTTCCGCTACACCTCTGGCTGAAATTTGGGTGCTTCCGCAATTTATAGAGGAAATAAATATTATTCAAACGTCCTTTAAAAACTGTACAAGAAAAACGATCCGAAATTCATCTTTGGGGAAAGGGAAGGGTGACAGACCTCCCACTGCCAAAGGCGGTAGAAAGCTGCTCGTTAGAGGGCATTTATCCAAAGTGGCCAAACTTTCCCAAAATAGTCCTCTGGCGTCCAAAGGGGGGGAAAGTGGAAAACCAAAACGAAACAACAAGCACACAGCACCCTACTGACAGTGCCTCCGGATTACGCAGCCACTTCTCCCTGCAAAGTGCACGCTCCCGCGCCGCGGCCACACGCAGAGCCGGGCAAGCGGCGCCCAGCCGCGCACCCCTACACACCTGCCTCGGCCGGGGTCCGTCTCTCGGCGTCTACCTGTTGCAGCGCTCGCCAACGCCACGACACCCCTGCTGCGGAGCCCCCCTAAATCCAACCACATCCAGGCCAGCGAGTGCAGCTCTCCCTGCAGCGGGAGAGCCCGAGGCAGCAATGCTCTTGCACCCAGGTGACTGCACGGGTTTCCTCGGAGCAGCCTGAAGTTGGCTTGCGTCTCACCCGTCCAATGACACCCCGGGCGCGGAGGGGTGGGGAGGAGGGGGCAGGGGCAGGGCTAGGGCGGGCGAAGCTGGGAGGGAGAGAGAGGGAGAGGGCGGGCGAAAGCCCGGAGGGGGAGCGGGCCCGCTTCAGGGCCGGCCCTTTTAAAAGCGGGTCACATGTCCAGATAAAAAGTTCAGGTTGCTATCCCGCCCCCTTGGGCCCTTTCCATTGGCCCGGGGGAAGCAAGGCTCCACGCTGCACGGCTCAAGCGGGCTTCTCATTGGACAATCCAGGCTGTCAGTCACCAGGAGGACGACATGACTGATACAAAGTTGCTGCGACACAGCCTGGACTCGGCAGCTCCCTTAAAGCCGCAGAAGCGGAGGCCGCTCGGGGTGCAGGGCAGAGGCTACGCCACTAGGTACCCACGACACGCTGCCCCCCACTCCCCTCGCTCCACTACCCCAAACTTGCTCCCGCCCACCTGGCTCTCCTCCTGGCCTACCCCAGGATGTCTGGAAAGACGCGAAAAGTCTGGGGACGCTGAAGAAGTCGCTTTTTAGAAAGCCAGTCAAGGTGTCCTCCCTGATGCTCTCCACCTGCAGCGCCAGGTGAGCGGCAGCCCTGGCCCAGGCACCGCCCACAGCGTCCGCGCGCAGGGAGGGACCCTCAGTGGGCTTCTCCCGACCCCCGAGTTTCGTTCCCCGCCCCTCTCGTCAATCTGCCGAGTTACCTCTCAACACAGCAGCCGCAGCGTCCGCTGCCAGCAAGCAAGAGGATCACGTTCCCACTTGATTTGAATTTCCTTGTTTTAACCGTGCGGGGAAAGCGAGTGATTTCAGTGCAGCCAAAGCCCTTTAAACACGGCTTCTCTCCCACCCCCTTCCCCATCCCTCCATCTCTGCAAGGGTCAGAGCTGCAGCACTCCTTCCTTATAATTTTGTGGCTGTATTGATTGCTTTCGTATTGGATTTTTCCAGTAGTTCAATTTGAAAGAAAGCTGACCATCGAGGATAGTCACTTTTTAATAATGGGTGGGAGGGGGTACACATCATTGGGACAAACAAACAGGAACGGAGAAGGAAACAAAACTGTTCCTAAGGATCAAGCGTCTGCAAGAAGAAATTTCGGTTTCCCTCCAACCGCCTCCACCTCGACTCTCCTCCCGCCCACCCCAAGGCTGTAGTTACTAAGCAAAAGGATGGGCTTCTTAACTTTGATTTCTAAGGACTTTGAGGCTCGGAGTATGAGGTTCCGTTTTATATTCCTGGCTGGCCCCGAGTCAGCACCGGTGACGTACACACCTAAATCTGGACCCGGGGCCCTTGGCGACCCGCAGCCCGGCGGCGGCAGCTGTGCGTCCTCCCGCCTCACCCGTGCCCCGCACTAGGCATACTCGGAAGTAGGGGGGAGGGAGTTCACTCTGTGCCCAAAGGCCCCTCCTCTCCTTACAGTTAATTAAGCTTCGGGATTCCAGACCCCGAACCCAGGAAGATCCGAACTCTCAGTCGCTCCAGGTAGGGAACTGCCTGGCTGCGGGAGAGACGGCGGCGGCGCACGAGAACTGGTTGCGACCCCCGGACTCCTGTGCTCACCAGTCCCCCGCTCTGAGCGGCTCCCGGCGCCCCTGCAGCAGCCGGGAGTCCCCGCAAGTCTCCCAACTTTCCCGCGGGGCCCGAGGTCCTGCGCGCTCTCCGGGCCAAAGCAAGCAGCCGGGCATCGATAGCTGCCGGGCCCGAGCGCACACGGCGGGCAGGAAGGAGGGGAGTCCCGGACCTAGCGCCCGGGCACCCGAGGAGAAGACGGCTGCGCCTGCGCTGCCAAATTATTCATTATTAAAGGAATGGACGTGTCTCTTTTGCTAAGTTTTTACCACCTTTACGGAGGGCCAGTCTTGCCCTGGATCTCAGTTTCTTGCAAAATCTAGGTTAGAATCTTGCAGGGACGGCCGCCACGATTGCTCACCCGCCGCCCAACAACCCTGCCCGGAGGCAGCCGGGTGGGAACCTCGTCTCCTGCCCGCAGCCCACCTCGGCTCGCCAACCTGCGCCCTCTGCGCGGAACATGCCTTCCCCGGGGCCGCCCTGCGCTCCCCGGACCCCTCCCGCCGCTGTCAGCGCCAAGTGACTGTCACTATACACTCACCTTTTCTAGGACATGGTGGGGAGGCTGGGGCGCGGGGCGGGGGTTGGGTGGGGGCAACCAGGCTCCCGCCGCCGCCGCCGCCGCCGCCAGCAAGTCCAATATTAGCAGATCGGCGGTAAGGATGGAGAGGAAGAGACTCCCGGCAGTCGCCCTACTGACGGTGGGTAGAGCGATAGAGCCGTAGTGTTGTTACCCGGCAGGAGGAGACGAGGCGGCGGCGCCAAATCGCGCAGAGGGGGACGCGGGCGCCCGCCCGCCCCCAGCAGCGGCGGCGGCCGGGCCTTAGGCAGCGGGCCCTCTCTCGGGGCTGCCGGTCTCCCGGGCGGCGACGGCGGCTGCCCTGGGAGCCGGGAAGTTAGGGGGAGGTTGACCCCGCGCCGGCCGCCCCGCAGCAGGCTCTCCGCGCCCCCTCCCCAAGGCCTGGGGTGACCGGCGACAGCTCGGGCGGCAGAGCGTGTGAGTGTGTGTGTGTTTTGAGGGGGGTGGCCGCAGGGGGAGCCCTCTGTGCCGCGGCCCCCTCCCCGGGTCACACCCTCCGCAGCAGGCGCAGGCAGCCGAGCGTCCGGCCACCGTCTGGTGGGGAACCGGCCCGGGGGCGCCCGTGGCCCCCTCCCCACCTTGGGCACTCGCTGCGAGGAGGCCGGTGGCAAAAGGAACCCCAGTGCACGTCAGCCCACACCCCTCCCCACGACTCCCCAAAGTCCAGCCCTGACCTCGCGCGCCCGGCCTCAGGTGCAGTTCCCAGCCGCCGGGAGGGGAGACGCGGGCTAGGGACCATGCGCGGGGGGCGGGAGGGAAAAGTTTCTTTCCCTGCTCCTCCGCTGCCCACCCGGCGAGGCTGCTCCTCTCCCTCCCTTCTCTCTCGGGCTCGCCGCGCCTCTGCCCCACCCCCACCGTGGGGGGGGCGCCGAGGAAGGACCGGGTGTCTGCGCGCGGGGGAGCCTGGCGAGCCGCGGCGGCCGCCGCCGGTTCCCTCGCTCTGACAGCGCCCGGGCCGCCGCCGCCCGCTCCGCCGAGCGAGCCGAGGACGCGGCCGAGCGCCAAGCCCCCTCCCCCCGCCGCGCGCCGAGCCCCGCGCGCCCCCGCGCCGCCCCGCGCGCCCCCGCGCCCTCCCGCCGCTCCGGCGGACACCTACGCAGACGCGAAAGGGAAAGGGGGGTGACCGAGCCGGGAGGGCGGCCGGCGGCGCACGGGAGCGTGGCGCCGGGCGGGGGATGGAGCTGCGACCCGCGATCCTGGGAGCCTCCGGCTCCGGCTACCTTGCGGAGCCGCCTGCGCCTCCTGGCTCTGGATTCTCCCCAAGTCCCACATCTCCGCGCTCCCCGCAAACCACAGAGAGCACCCCCAGTAGGGCAGATGTGTGCGTGTTTGTGTGTGTGCGCGCGTCTCCACGAGCTCTCACGTGTGGGAGGGACGCTTCAGCCCCAGACTCTTCTATCTCACCGTTACACTTAGCCTTAGTGGAAGATTTTGGGTCGGGGGTACGCACTGTGAATATCACGACCACTTATAGGCTCGCCTGTTCTTGTCGTTTATGACTCAGTTAAACTCCAGAAACTGACCACACTGGTCCCTGTCCCGGCTTTACACTCCTTTCCCTACAGGTTTTATTGACCCCCGCCCTTTGCTGTGCTCCTTCCCCGTTTTCGTCCTAAGGAACTGTGGAAGTTGGTAATCCCTTCCCACCGTGTTAAACGCAGAACTATCCTGTTAAACAATCGCAGCCCCACAGTCCCACTGCCCCAGTCTCGAGCTGTCCATTGCGGCGTCACCCACACAATGTTGGCACTCCCCCGTTCTTAAAGTGGCATTTGGCCTGTGGCGAACAACCTTTTGCTTGTTTCCTTAGGTGTAGGGAAGGTGAAATTCTTAAGGTATTATGGTTAGGTGAAATCAAGAAAATATTTAACATAAAAATATTCAGTGAACTTTAAAAAGAACCACCATGTAGAAGTATACCGACTGAAAAAAATGAATTCTGAACTGCATCAAAAATAGTGTGGATTGACACTCATGAGTTGATAAAATGGACAGAAGGATGGATAGTTAATGTGGTTAAGGCATTATATACTAGTGGTAGAATCTCGGTAGTGGGTTTTTTGTGTGTTTGAAATTTTTCCTAATGAAATGTTAGAGAAAACGAACCCTCCTTTAAAGGTAATCTTTATAATATAAGTTCAGTTTACAAAATTGATAAATCTGGCATTTGATTATTCCCCTCCCCTTTACAAAATGATTTTCCATAAACTTTCTTTACCTAGGTGCTCCTCCACTATTTTAATCAGTAATTTTATTACGGACAACTTATCAGGGAACAGATTCTCATCTAAAGTAGGGTTATTGTAACTGCAACATTTTAGAAATCTAGAAGATTTCTTCCTGCATTTTCCGTCTGTCCAATCTCAAATTTTAATCTTTCATGCTTTAAAGCAGTTTGGTATTATAAAACTGAGATTGAATTTTTAAGCATTTACATATATTCTTTTGAAACTTTTGCACATCAAAATCACTAGTGGGGACATCCATATGCCCATGTATATCAATTTCTATTATCCTTCAACAGAGATATTAGGGGATCTTGCCATTACTATTAGGCAAACCTTTATTTTTGGATATTTGAGTATTTTCCCAAACTTTTGAACAATTATTTTCTTTTGCTGGCTATAAGAGGTGGTCTTGTGCCACCCTGAAGGAAAACAGCTCCAAGATAAAATCTTTGGCTCTCTTATCTGAAGAGAAGGTGGCACTGGTGTTACTGGGAATCAGCCCACAAGTGATGTCTCTGAGAGACTCCATCAAAGATGGAAATGCAGGGGGGTTTTTTTTGGTTACTGAGAATACTCTTGGTTCCAATGCTCGTTAATAAAGAGTTCTATCAACTTTGAAAATGTACATCTAGGAAATGTCATTACTTGCTGAATTTTAAGCTCATAACAAACTTTGTTCTTTTGATCCTTTTAGATATATTTTTCTTTGCAAAAGGATAGAAATGCCTTTTTAAGAAAAATAAAAATTAAGAAAGTAAAAACATAGAAAAGGACCTTAACTTCATCTCCAAATTGTTGGAGACTACTTACAGCTGCCAGATAGTCTGAAACCTTGAAGCAGCATCAGTTCTCTTTTCTTTTGACAGTTGTTCACCCTCCTTTCACAGTCCTGTACCTCAGGACACTTCCCTCCCTCAACCCATTAGCGTCAAGGTCCTTGGGGTTTGCTACCTAAAGTGCACGACTCAGCGTTTGCAATTTACATATGTGACATCACATCCTCTTATTATATAACTTCAGATACAAAGCCTAATATCATCTAAGTTTGTGTTGGGAAAAAATCCTCCCTTGCTCTTTATTTCAGCTTTAGCAGAGCAACCCCTTAGATCTCTGATCCAAATCTCACTTCATCCAACAGCTGACACTGGGGGGAGAAAAACAAAAACAAAAACTCATGGAGTTGTTTAAGCCATCAAATGATAAGCAGCCTCCCCCCCCAATGAATATATTTTGAAATGTATTAGATCTCCTTTAGATCTTTATTTACTGGTAGGAAAGTAAAGCCCGTTAAGTAGCATATAATTTAATTGTATTCAATAATTTTAAAAAGTTAAAGGCTAAGCATTTGGACATAGATAACTTCATTAATAAGCCTAGTCATGCTGGCACTTTTTTTTTTTCTTTCAAAAAAGCTAAGCTTTTGTCCCCCCTGTCTCTTACCAGCTGTTAGAGTTGAAAAAGACAGAGAGTCAGAGAGAGAAAGGCGGGGCTAGGGCGGGCGGTGTTGGAGAGAAAAGATAAATAGAGGAATAATATAAAATAGAATTTCTTCTATGTTTATTGCAAAACACACATGTTACAGTTTATAAGCATTGCAAGCAAATAAGAAATTGTGGACCAGAAGAGAAATACAAAACATATCAGAGTTTGTTAATACCCAAAATAGACCCAATTCAAGTTTCTGGACTACTTGGAATATTTTTACTAGCTTTGCTTACTCATTAATTTCCATATTTGTTTACCTAACTATTCATCTGTCTACCTTAATTTCATTTGCAGTCATTTTAAACAGAAAACACACAAACCTCATCCATCTTGATGACCAGATTTTGAGCTGACAGAGCACCAAACAGCACATACGTCACAATTAGTGTGCCACATTATTAGAAGCAAATCAGATTTCACTGTGCCTACACTGATGTTCTAAATTTAGAAATAATGTACAGTGGTTGAAAAGGGGAGGGGGACTCAGCAGTGCATTTTAATAAAAATAAAGATATTTGCAATTCCTTCTCTCCTCTTTTTCTTGGTTTAGTGCAGGAAATTCATCACCTTTAAATAACTGTGCTAATCTTACATAAATAGCTATATGTTTTGTGAGCTCATTAGAATTATACATCCGGCTGCTTTTCTGATATTATGGGCAATAACAACCACAGAAAAGTGAAACAATACAGTGGGTCAGGTGTGGGAAATAAGAGTCTCTGCTGAACTTGATGAAAAACTCATTTAGAATTTCTCATTAGGACTTCACAGGAGCAGTTAGCTTTTCAGTAGTCGGCGCTGTATTTTTAGCAGCATTTTAACAGCTGTCAGTAACAACTAAGACAACATTTTGATCAACAGTTTTTTTTTTTTTTTTAATTCTAGCAAAGATGTTTGCAAAGAAACAAAATGCTTCAAGATTTAAATGTTTAGCTTTAGCTCTGAAAAACAAACCAAAAAAGATACTTTCTTGTGACGTAAAATGTTAATACATCAAGGGCAGGCAGAAAGGTATCTACCTAAAATGAAGCTGAGTGGATTTTTAAGGTTTAATTTTCTGATGCCTAGGTACATATAATAAAGATGATTTTAGGCTTGAAAGGTGTGTTCAGAGTCAGAAACGGAAACCCCAGTATAAGAGAATGTGCAGTGGATCTTGTCATGTATTTGCAAGTAGGTCAAGAATAGCCATGTGGGCACCTGAAATGAATAAAATCTTGTCCCTAACATTTGAGTTTATAAAGGGAGGTTATCACATGTCAGATATATGACACTGGAAATAGCAGATAGAAAAAAATGTAAGAGGCTTCATGACAGATGTCATCTTTATTTCTAAAGATAGAGGTAAATTTGCTGTGGGTAATGTATTACAAAGCAAACTAAAACTAAGCTCTGCAAGTGTCAAATTTCCCTTTCACCTGCAATCTCCCCAAACTGAGTGGTTTCTGTTCTAAGGGAAGTCATGGTATATTATTAAAGCAGCCTACTGAATCATCCTATCCAGAGGTCATCTGCTCATTTCGAGGACCTAATCCATGTTTTGAGTTTGTCCCAACTAAGGCAGCTGAGTATTTCCACTTCATCTAGCTGGCACAGTGGGGAATGAAGGCATTCTTAGATCAAATGATATTTTTAATATATTGCGTTTCTTTTTTCCTAATCCTTGTGGGGGTACCAGTTCACTACCTCTTCCTTTCTTGGTAGGTCTCTTTTCAACAAAACATGTAGTTGTCATAAAAATTGAAGTAGATATCCTTTCTTCTTGCCCCACACAAACCCCTGCCAGATGCAAATCTTTTAGTGTTGATCGTTTTTCACAGAGCATGACATGGTTTTCTTAGTGCATATATTTTGGACATTAAATACCCATGTGTAAAAATGAAACATATATCAACATCTTTTATATGGAAGGTACAGGTCACATCAATTATTAATATTTAAACCACAATCTATTTTGAAGTGCTTAGTGCTAATTATAGCTAGACTTTAATATTTCATCAAAATAAGTGGAAATTTAAGCTAGTTCATTACTTTAAAAAGAAAAAAGCTTTTTAATGACCTTCACTATAAATGTGGTGGAACCATGTCCTCTTAGTAAAACTGTGTAGACTTACAATGCCACTTTTGCCAGTACAGATTGCTAGCTTATATAAAGGATCAAGTAAGCAACTAAGTAAAGCCTTGGGACTCTTCTAGTACATTTATATATGTAACTTTTATGTTGTTTTGATTTTTAAGAAGTACATATTTTCATAATAATTATCTATCTCAAAAGAAAAAATCCAGGAAAATTATTTTTATAACTAAATCAATTCAAGATATGCTATTACTCCATTCTTTTGTAAATTACATGGCTTTATTTCTAACTTGAATATGACATGAACTGAAGTTTTGTTGAAAATAAAATTTTTTTAATTACCTTTATTTGTAAACAAATATTATTGTTGTAATTCAATAAAAACTGCCAAGGAACAAACTGTAAGATCATATACACATATCTTTTTATCTATTTTATGTTACTTCCATGGCACCATGTGATTATACTCCTAGGATACAGCTACTAGTATGTTAATAAACAAACTAGGGATCCAGTAGGGAAGTCAAGATTACTAATCACAACACTTTCTCACCTTCAGTGAGAAATTAAAGCAAATACTAACTTCTTCAGATAATTCAAAAAGCCCAAGGTAAAAGAAAGAGCTCTGAGGCTCAATCTCCTTGAATGAAAAGTCTAATCAGTAACTTTCAGCCTGGAGCTGTTATTTCATTACCCCTTTTCACAGATACAGCAAATCAAACAGTACAGTAAAATCCACTTGCATGGCTTTGAATCCTGGCTCCATCGCTTACTAACCATATGACCCAGGGCAAATTACTTAGTCTTTCGAAATTTAGTTTCCTCATTTGTAACAACAGACAACTGATACCATAAGTGGATATGAACTTAACACAGTACCTGGACGTGGTAAGTGCTCCCCAAAAGTGTTAAATGTGTACCTCCAGAGTTTTGTCATAGAAAACTCAAAGTTGATTCTTCTGAGGATTCAAGATCTTTCTTACACTTCAAAGGGGTTTTGAGGTCCCTCAAGAATCAGAGCTTTAACCTGAGGTCTTCAAGGGCTTCAGACTTGTAAGAATTCTCTTCGCTAGAACAGTGATTCTCAAGTTTTATCAGGCATCTGAATTACTGCAAGAGTCTGTTAAAAGTTTACTAGGCCCCATGCTTAGAGTTTCCTGTTCAGTAGGTATGGGATGGAACCTGAGAATTTATATTTGTAACAAGTTCCCAGGTAGATGCTGCTGGTGCTGCTCTAGGAACTACTCTTTGAGAACCAGATATGGCGCTAGTGGTAAAGAACCCACCTGCCAATGCAGGGGACATAAGAGATACAGGTTTGATCCCTGGTGAGGCAGATGCCCTGGAGGAGGGCATAGCTACCTACTCCAGTATTCTTGCCTGGAGAATCCCATGGACAGAGGATCCTGGAGGGCTATGATCCATGGATCCACAGGGTCACAAAGAGTCAGATAAGACTGAAACAATTAAGCCTGTTGCACACACACCCTAGAATATGGAAAAGAAGCAATTGCCCCCAGGCTGCTTACTTTGCAAGGTTAAGTTACTGCTGGCAGCAGCTGATGATGGGGGCAGGGAGGGGAGTGGGGTGGGCCAGATGAGAAGCAGGAAATAGGAGACTAAAAAAAGGCAGTGTCAGTTATTGTTGAAAAGGGGTGGGGATGGGTCTTCACAGTCAGGTGATCATTGAAATCCAGAGGCTGACTAGATGTTGCTGAGTGAGAACTCTGTCTCCACAGCCCTTGGACTATATGTTCATCTCTCATGTCCTCTTTTTTTGTTTTTAATTGGGATATAGTTGCCTTACAATGTTGTGTTGGTTTCTGATGTACAATGAAGTGAATCAGCTATATGTATACATATACCCCCACCCTCTCGGACCTCCCTTCCACCACCACCCCCATCCCACCCCTCTAGGTCATCACAGAACACCTAGCTGAGCCCCCTGTTCCATATAGCAGCTTCCCACTAGCTAGCTATTTCACACAGGGTAGTGTATGCATGTCATTACCAATCTCTCATTTCATCCCCTATCCCCCTTTACCCACCGTGCCCATGTCTGTTCTTTACATCTGCATCTCTATTCCTGCCCTGAAAACAGCTTCACCTCTACCATTTTTCTAGATTCCACATACATGCATTAATATACGATATTTGTTTTTCTCTTTCTGACTTACTTCACTCTGTATGACAGACTCTAGGTCTATCCACATCTCTACAAATGACCAAGTTTCGTATATTTTTTTTATTGCTGAGTGATGTTCCATTGTATATATGTATCACATCTTCTTTATCCATTCTTCTATCGATAGACATTTAGGTTGCACTTCCATGGTTTGGCTATTGTAAATAGTGCTACAGTGATTTTTCATGACCTCTAAATTCTTCCTCTGAATAAGTATTTGGGAAGTACTTTACCACTTTCAGGCTCTTAAAGTACCTATTAGTTTACTATTGTATTATCTTAATGTACTAACTTTGGTTATTGGGAGTGGGGGGGTGGAGGGTGGGGAGTCAAAATTGGCAAAGCACATTCCTTCAATTACCTTTGCACATAGTATACCAAGGCCAAGTTCAGATCAGCTTTCTCCCTCTATTCTGAGTGTGTCATGAAGATGAATCCCTGAGTCTTGAGTTAGATTTTAACTGATGCTTTTTCTGTTTTTCAGGTTTCATCAGATCAGAAGGGAACATTAGTTTAATTAAATGTGATAAGCTTTTGACAAAGTCATAATGGTTGTTCCTAGTTTTGAACCAACAATTATGTGAGGAGATTTCCTATATTTTTGTCAGGAGTCCAGGCTTCCTGGGCTTCCCCGGTGGTTCAAATGATAAAGAATCTGCCCGCACTGTAGGAAGACCAGGGTTCAATCCCTGGGTCAGGAGGTTCCCATGGAGAAGACAATGGCTACCCACTCCAGTATTCTTGCCCGGAGAATCCCATGGACAGAGGAGGCTGGCAGGCTACAGTTCATGGGGTCACAAACAGTCGGACATGACTGAGCGACTAACACTTGCCTTGCCAGTCTTCCTGTTTACTTCTATAACAGTTTCATTGCTTTATTAAGAAATGATGTCAACATTGTATGATTTAATTTCCTTAAGAAGAGGTGGCAAGAATACACCGAAGAACAATACAAAAAAGATCTTCATGACCCAGGTAGCCATGATGGTGTGATCACTCACCTAGAGCCAGACATCCTGGAATGTGAAGTCAAGTGAGCCTTGGGAAGCATCACTATGAACAAAGCTAGCAGAGGTGATGGAATTCCAGTTGAGCTATTTCAAATCCTAAAAGATGATGCTGTGAAAGTGCTGCACTCAATATGCCAGCAAATTTGGAAAACTCAGCAGTGGCCACAGGACTGGAAAAGGTCAGTTATTCATTTCAATCCCAAAGAAAGGCAATGCCAAAGAATATTCAAACTACCGCACAATTGCACTCATCTCACACACTAGCAAAGTAATGCTCAAAATTCTCCAAGCCAGGCTTCAACAGTATGTGAACCGTGAACTTCAAGATGCTTAAGCTGGATTTACAAAAGGCAGAGGAAGCAGAGATCAAATTGCCAACATCCGTTGGATCATTGAAAAAGTAAGAAAATTCCAGAAAAATATCTACTTCTGATTTATTGACTATGGCAAAGCCTTTGACTGTGTGGATCACAATAAACTGTAGAAAACTCTTCAAGAGACGAGAATACCAGACCACCTGACCTGCCTCCTGAGAAATTTGTATGTTGGTCAAGAAGCAATAGTTAGAACTGGACATAGAACAACAGACTGGTTCCAAATCGGGAAAGGAATGTGTCAAGGATGTATGTTGTCACCCCACTTATTTAACTTCTATGCAGAGTACATCATGTGATGAAGCACTGGAGGAAGCAGAAGCTGAAATCAAGATTGCTGGGAGAAATATCAATAACCTCAGATATGCAGATGACACCATCCCTATGGCAGAAAGTGAAGAAGAACTAAAGAGCCTCTTGATGAAAGTGAAAGAGGAGAGTGAAAAAGCTGGCTTAAAGCTCAACATTCAGAAAACTAAGATCATGGCATCCGGTCCCATCACTTCATGGCAAATAGATGGGGAACAATGGAAAGAGCGAGAGACTTTATTTTGGGGGGCTCCAAAATCACTGCAGATGGTGACTGCAGCCATGAAATTAAAAGACACTTGCTCCTTGGAAGAAAAGCTATGACAAACCTAGACGGTTTATTAAAAAGCAGAGACGTTACTTTGCCAACAAAAGTCTATCTAGTCAAAGCTATGGTTTTTCTAGTAGTAATGTATGGATGAGAGAGTTGGACTGTAAAGAAAACTTAGCACCGAAGAATTGATGCTTTTGAACTGTGGTGTTGGAGAAGACTCTTGAGAGTCCCTTGGACTGCAAGGAGATCCAACCAGTCCATCCTAAAGGAAATCAGTCCTGAATATTCATTGGAAGGATTGATGCTGAAGCTGAAACTCCAATACTTTGGTCACCTGATGCAAAGAACTGACTCATTTGAAAAGACCCTGATGCTGGGAAAGATTGAAGTTGGGAGGAGAAGGTGATGACAGATGATAAGATAGTTGGATGGCATCACCGACTCAATGGACATGAGTTTGAGTAAACTCCGGGAGTTAGTGATGGACAGGGAAACCTGGCATGCTGCAGTCCATGGGGTCACAAAGCGTCGGACACAATTGAGTGACTGAACTGAACTGAAGAAATTGAAAAATGTAATTGAATCAAGACGGATGAAACCCCTGAATTTAGACAGATGAATTTGAAGAATAATCAAGGAAAGCCGATAGAGATAATAAAACTGCATTCCTATTGTCACTTAAATTGAACTTGATCTTGGGTGAGCGAGATTGTAAAAGAAAGAGTGGAATACAGTCCTTGTGAGGAAACTGTTTGTTATATTCGGTTGGCCAAATTTAAGGTGGTTGGCCATCTTACAGAAAATCCCTAATGAACTTTTTAACCAATCCAGTACTTCGCAATAGACCTTGATTGGAGCATTACTTTATCCATAGGTTGTGAAAACAGTTCAGAAAGAAGGACAAACATCATTAAAAGTTCTACAAACTAAGAGATACATAAAAAAATAGATTTCCCTAACCTGGTAAACAGTGACCTCATACAAAAGTCAGGTAGCCCATTGAGTTCATTTTATTTTTTGCTACTGTGAAAATCACTTAGAGTATTTGACTGCTTCTTTAATACTGTTATATTAATACTTAATTATAGTATTATAAGGCATAACATATTTCATAAGCTTACAAATGTTTCATAAAACATTTCAAGTACACCAAAAACAACAACAGGTTTCAATGTAGCCACCACTCTCCTTGAGGTGGGAACATTTGGTCATATTTGCTGCTGCTGCTGCTGCTGCTGCTGCTAAGTCGCTTCAGTCGTGTCCGACTCTGTGCGACCCCATAGACGGCAGCCCACCAGGCTCCCCCGTCCCTGGGATTCTCCAGGCAAGAACACTGGAGTGGGTTGCCATTTCCTTCTCCAGTGCACGAAAGTGAAAAGTGAAAGTGAAGTCACTCAGTCGTGTCCAACTCTCAGTGACCCCATGGACTGTAGCATATTTGCTGCAGAAGTATAAAATATTGCCTGAGTGTGATACATTCCTATTTCTTGATAGGGGTTATTGCTGAAGGGGAGGGAACTCAAGAATACAGGGGTTGTCTCTGATCAACTGGGAGTAGTACTTGCATTGTTTGAAGCCCTGAGTGTTGCATTTTCAGACACAGATCTTAATGAGAGGGAATTAGTTCTTAATATTTCCAAACAACATCCCAAGAGGGGCTGGTAGATAATCCCAATCCCAACTCATGGTTTTCACTGAGGGCAGGGATTTAAAATTCAGAACTTCCCTGGTGGTCCTGTGGTTAAGACTCTGCCATTGCAGGGTACACAGATTCGACCTCTAGTCTGGGAAGCTTCCACATGCCAGAAGGCAACCGAGCCTGTGGACCACAGTTACTGAGACCACAGGCCCTAGGGCCCATGCTCTGCCACAAGAGAAACCACTGCAGTAAGAAGTCCGAGCTTTGCAGCTAGAGAAGGCCTTCACACAGCAACGAAGACCCAGCACAGCCAATAAATAAATGAAATAATAAAAGTCACACTATTCTCTCAGAGTTTCTCAAGAACAAAGATGACTTCAGCACCATGAGGACTGCCCACCTAGGAAACTACAGATCCTTGCAAAGGAGTAATTCAAGTTCAGTTCATTTCAATAGTATTGCTTTTTGGGTCACTTTCCAATCATATTTCTTCCTCGCCCAAGTAATTCTAACAGCCTCAATGAAATTCAGGGCTGATATAAATCACTGCATGCTGATCTTAAGTCATTACCAGAACTTTTCTGATTAGTTCTGTTGGCCCATGGTGTATGCACTGTTAAGTATTTTGACTCGAATCCTAGAGACAAGTGTTCAGTCAAATTTGGAGAGGTATCTTAGTCTGTTGGGGCTCCAATAACAAAATACTATAGAATGGGTAGTTTATAAACAGCATAAATTTACATTTCACAATTCTGGAAGTGGATGTCCAAGATCAGGATGCAGTATGGTTGAGTGAGGACTCTCTACTGAAGAACAGACTTCTTTTATATATATATATATATATGTATAGTTGATTAACAATGTTGTGTTAGTTTCAGGTGTACTGCAAAATGATTCAGTTATACATATACATGTATCTATTGTTTCTCAAATTCTTTCTCCATTTAGGTTATCACAGAATATTGAGCAGAATATTCCCATTTGCTCAATGTTCTCAGTTGGGGATTATCATCACATTTGGGGATTAAGGTTTCAACATATGAATCTAGGGGGGCAGGAACTTTCAGATCATAATGAGAGGGCTTAAGAATCTAGTGTTTAGCCATTATCTGGCTCACTTCATTTGTCAATATATTGACCTTTAGCCTAGGAATAATCTTTGGGTATATCATACATTCTGAGGTCAGGTATAGATGAAGTTCCTAAAGAAAGACACTCCCAGAATACAGTAGCTCAAATAAGAAAGAAATTTAATTCTATCTTACATGAAATTGAGAAAAATGAATGTGATCCAGGGCAGATAGGTGGTTCTGCTGTGTGGGGTCTTTAGGATCCCATGTCCCTTGATGCTCCTCAATTCTGCAGAGTGTTGTCCTTATCTATACGGTGGAGGCTGTGTCATTAGAATCATATCCACAGTTTCATATTAAAAAACAAACATTTTGGGGGCTTCCCTGGTGGCTCAGTGATGAAAATCCACCTGCAAATGCAGGAGAAACGGGTTTGGTGCCTGATTCAAGAGGATCCCACATGCCACAGAGCAACTTATCCCATGCACCCCAACTATTGAACCTGTGCTCTAGAGCCTGGGAGCCACAGCTACTGAAGCCCACGTACTCTGGAGCCCATGCTCTGCCGTGAGAGAAGCCACCACAATAAGAAGCCAGCAACTAGAGAGTGTTCCCCACTTGCCACAGCTAGATGTTTACATCTTGATACCAGAGCAATTTTCAAGAAGGTTAACTGGCTGTGTTCCCTGCTAAAGCTGGAGTTTTACTAAAAGGAGGAAGGGGTAAATAAATACAGGGGAAAATTAACAGTCTTTGTCAAGAGATAACCAGTTCCAATAAGCAGAGTAGAAAATTCAAGCTAAGTCTCTTCAGTCGTGCAACTCTATGGACTATAGGCCACCAGGCTCCTCTGTCCGTGGGATTCTCCAGGCAAGAATACTGGAGTGGGTTGCCATGCCCTCCTCCAGGGGATCTTCCCCACCCCAGGGGCAGCTCTCTTGTGTCTCCTGCACTGGGAGGTGCATTCTTTACCACTAGTACCACCTTGAAAGCCCAAGTAGAAAATGGCATGGGGCTTTAACTGTGGCACAAAGACCCAAGGTTATGGTTAAGGAGGAGTACAAGAAATGTTGGGTGGGGTCAGGGGCTGGGATGTAGATGCTGTGATCACCTTTGATACCCTCAAAATCAAAGTGGTGGGGGGCATCTTTTGCAATAAACCAAGATAGCAGAACCAGGTAACTAAATAATCTAGTGAAGATAGGCTCATCTTTCACTGAGCCCCATGGTTAAGTTTACAGAACAACCTTGATCCAATTAATGATTATTTTTTTAGAGTGGAAAGAAATGTATCCAATATAAATCAATCTCCAAAAAAATCATTGAAGTATAACAAGAATTTCAGCTATATAATATAAATCAGCAGAGTTTGAAATGCAAATTATATTATTCCATGGAAAGCCAGAAATGCTCAGATTTTAACCTGTGCCTAACACAGAGAGAGAGCGAGAGGGAGAGCTAGCATGTGGCCCTTGGTGTGTATGTTAGCACAGGGGCAATCTGCAGGAGATCACAGTCTCCTTTAGCCTGCCTGCCAGAACACTACGGAACAAGGTAAAGGGTAGGACTGATGTTCAGTTGGTCCCTAGTTCCTTATGATTGGCTGATATCCATTGGTCAGTACGACTATACAGGCCATTGCTGTACTGTGCTCTGTCGCTCAAAGAACTCTTTGCGATCCTATGGACTATAACCCACCAGGCTCCTTTATCCGTGGGCTTTTTCAGCAAGAATACTGGAGTGGGTTGCCATTTCCACCTCCCGGAGCTCTTCCCCATCCAGGGGTCAAAACCAATCTCCTGCACTGCAGGCAGATTCTTTACCTGCTTAGCCATCAGGAAAGTCCATACAGGTTATTAAATATAATCAATGTTACCCTTGTTTTCAGGGGCTATTCAAAATTTTCTTGAAAGATGTTCAGACCACAAAGGGGCAAGGAAGAAGGTTCGTTAAAAAAAAAAAAAAAGCGGTAGTTTTTCCTTCTCCAGTCTGCAATAATTCTGCATTTGAAATAGTTAAAATGGAAAAAGAAAAAGATAACACCCAGATCGATTTGTCAACTTCTCTTTAAGTGTGAAGGGTCTGCAGAAAGCATACATTTTGCCATTTTGGCTCATATGCTATTCTGAATTTACTGGCCTTCTCCGAATTTTGATGAAAATTTTCTGATTTCCTATACATTCCAAATGCCGTATATCTACTCTGCTTACAGATTACAAAATATTGAGACAGATTACAAAGGAAGCTGTGAATTTTCTACTCTGGAGGCATTTAGAAGTAGGATTTCCTCTGAGCTGGAATGGCAAAGGCAGAGGTCTGTAAGTGGGGTGATGGAGTAGGGTTATCTATCGGTTTGTGTAGCCTTTAAAATAAATAGTTACTTTGCAAAGGGGAAATGAGATCAGGAAAAAGAAATTCCCAATATAGCCTGATGAATCAGTGGGTGATAAAATACATTGGAACTTCAAAATCCAGCCTTTTATGTTTTCTTTGGAAAAGTTGCCCCTCAGTCAGAAACCAGGTATCACATAAAAGAGGAAATTCAGCAGTGTTTGTCTTCAAGAGTGGCAATAAAGAATAAAGATTAAAAGAATAGACCCTGGACCCAGACTTAGCCTGGGTTTGAATCCTAGCTCTTCCTCCAACTAGCTGTGGGATTATGGGTCAATTACATAAACTCTGGACTTCAGTTTCATCACCTATAAAATAATACAACTTACCTTATATGGTTGTTATGGGGATTAATAACCTAACTCTTGCTTATAGTAAACAATGAACGTTAGCTATGATATTTTTACATCCCCTTAATCCTAAACCATATACACCCACTCACTCTTCTACCCATATTCTTTAGCACACTCCAAGCTTGGCTTCTGACCTTATTTGATCACTTTTTTTTTTGGTATTTTCCTCACTGGGCTATTTGATATTCAGGACTGACTACTTGACTTCCTCCCATTAACATCCAGAAAGATTTTCTTCTACTATTTCAAGCTTTGCTTCGAAAAACACGTTACTCTTGTGACCTGTAACCCAGTGTTTATGTCATAACTTTGACCTTTCCATAAATTCTTTGGGTGTTTTTGCTACTTGAAGAAATAATTTCCCTTAAATGGTGTGGAAGAGACAGTGCTATGAGTTTGCCAAATTCAATTTCATTTGTCTCTTTCCAAGTGGACAGGAAGGCTACATAGCTCAGGCTCCCTTGCACTTAGGTTGAGTCCATATGCCTGGGTCTGCATCCTAGTGTTTTGGTGAAAGTGATGTGCTCACTGGTTATAAAACTCATGAATGATTGTCTCAGCTCTCACTTCCCTTACTATTAATGCCTGGGAGGCCTCAAGTTTGGGATGGCAACATCACAGAATGGAAGGAGACTAGATCTCTGAATCATCTTGTGGATGAAAGCTACCAAGGATAGTTGCCAAACTGCATTGGACTGTGATGCAACTGATAAATATATCTTTATTCTGTGTACTTCATGAGATTTTGGTACATTGCCCTGATTAACTCAGATGGTACTGAGTAAGAATATTTGTACAGAATATAAGCCTATAGTTAATAGTATTATAGTAAGTTTGAATGTGTTTGTATCCTAATGGTTCCTATATTCAAGATTACCAGATTCATCATGAAGTTTAGGCAGCTAGCTGAGCAGAATGTTGTAGAGAAAAGAATATGGATGGGAATCCCACTGAAAGTGTTAGTCGCTCAGTCGTGTCTGACTCTTTGCGGACCCATGCACTGTAGCCTGCCAAGCTCCTAAGTCTATGGAATTTTCCAGGCAAGAATACTGGAGTGGGTTGCCATTCCCTTCTCCAGGGTAGCTTCCCAACATAGGGATTGAACCCAGATCTCCTGCACTGGGGGCAGATTCTTTACTGTCTGAGCCACCAGGGAATCCCACTGAACCAGATTCAAATTATGTCTCAAATACTTATTACCTTGATTTTAATGTGTTCTTTCATTGCAATCCAAATGGTACTTTCTTTCTAGTAGCGTTATGGGGTAAATAAACTAAACCCTATTAGGGAATTGTTTTTCATCCCTTTTCAGTATTCCAATATTTCCAATCCAGTGTTAAGTTTCTGTGATTCTCCATTCTAAACTGATTTTCATAAATTTGACTTTACAGGAGCAACAAAAGGAGTAACAATTAGGTCTAGACAAAGTATATATATTTAAGTGAAAGTGAAAGTTGCTCAGTCATGTCCAACTCTTTGAGACCCCATGGACTACACAGTCCATGGAATTTTCCAGGCCAGAATACTGGAGTGGGTAGCCTTTCCCTTCTGCAGTGGTTCTTCCCAACCCAGGGATTGAACCCAGGTCTCTCGCATTGCAGGTGGATTCTTTACCAGCTGAGCCACAAGGGAAGCCCAAAAATACTGAGTGGGTAGCGTATCCCTTCTCCAGCGGATCTTCCTGACCCAGGAATTGAACTGGGCTCTCCTGCATTGCAGGCAGATTCTTTACCAACTGAGCAATCAGGGAAGCCCATATATATTCTTAATGTGTGCCCAAATAAAAGAAAAGCACTACAAGTTTTTGTGTGTGTTGAAAATAGTGCTTAGCAGAGAACAATTTCCTCTTTATTTAGTGCATTATTCAGAGAGTTCCCAAGTCAGAGAACGCCTATGCCATGTGCCATAGCACAATTTTGAAAATACTGTATTTAATTAAAACGGGAATTTCTGAAAATGATTACTATAGAATTTATCTTTCCAAACCTCAAACAGCATT
This sequence comes from Giraffa tippelskirchi, assembly GCF_054371585.1. Classification (NCBI taxonomy): domain Eukaryota; kingdom Metazoa; phylum Chordata; class Mammalia; order Artiodactyla; family Giraffidae; genus Giraffa; species Giraffa tippelskirchi. The sequence continues at coordinate 58,186,147 of NC_137285.1, forward strand.
TTTGACCCATGCAATATTTATGAGTTAATTTTGCTTTTCCCCAATCTCATCTTAACAACTGGAAGAATATTCTCTAATTCAAATTATTGAGGGTGGACCACTGGTAGAACACACACCAGCAAAGACAGAGATAACTAGTAACCACTTGTTTTTTAACCTGTTTTCACACAAAGCCACGTGCACACACAATATAAACAGACTTCAAAGGTACACCCACAAGAGCTGCCATTGTTACTCGCTGCTTAATAATTTTAAAACTGTTTAGAATTTATGGCATATACTTGGCAGCTTTTTAATTAAAAAAACAAGCTAACACATCACTTATTAAGTTAAGTTAAAAGACACATATGGCGAAATTTCACATTAGACACCATAGACAAGAGAGTTAACAATTCAACAGGCATTATTACATTGGAAGTTTACAGAATTTTGAATCCACGTTGGGCAGTAATGTCTTTAAAAAATCAATATTGCAACAAACTAAGCTCTTTGTGGTGCAGCTTGCCTTTTATAAAATTAGTAAGCTTTTCCTTTCAATTGTCAAATAGATGGCCCTGTAAATGGATAGACAAGGCATTGCTCTCTCAGACTTCTTTGCCTTTCTGATCTTCGCTCACAATTCCTTTTCTCTTTATTCTCATCACGTTGTTGTTGTTGTTGTTCAATTGCTAAGCGGTGTCTGACTCTTTTCAACCCCATGGACTGCAGCGCACCAGGCTCCTCTGTCCTCTGCAATCTCCTGGAGATTGCTCACATTCATGTGCATTGAGTTGGTGACGGTATCTAACCATCTCATCTTCCCACCCTTTAATTTCCCTCAAATCTCTACCCTAAGATCTCTGCTTTCTCACTACCACTCTCCTAACAGGTAGTTACATTTTTACATAGAATTTGGTTCTAAAGTCAATGATCAAGATGGAAAATTATACCTCAAAAATCTCTTAATTCACTTGGAAAGTACAACATATATGGCCCTTTCAATGTGCATTCGAAGCTACGATAGCATCCAACTCAGCCAGTTTTTCCTCCAGCGTCAGAACAGATTGCTGTTTTCTCAGCTAAACACCTGATGAAGGAATTGGCTTGCATTTAGGGGCCGTGTTGTATGAAAAAAAAAAATGTATCTTTAAACACTTGAATCACACTCAGTATGGTGAGCTGCTCATACTCTGAGAGCGATTCAGGAACTGAGACCAACCGAAGGAACATCAGATTCACATCTCCCTTCCTGCGCGCCTCTGGGGCATATGCTCTAGTGGAACGTGGGACAGAATCACCCACACTATTTACATTCTTCTCTTTCTCTCTTTCTCTTTCTGGCAGAGAAAGTAGAGTTGAGTATGGATGAGAACTTTATATGTATTAAGGAAAAATTCTATTCAAAACCACAACTTCTTCTGAGAAGGGCAGCTCACGTTAAAGATTTCAGGGTCTCTGTTGTTCTTGAATGTGGTAGTGAGAATTGGGGGCTCCTTCATTAAAAGAAGGGGACTGTCTCATGAGTTGTGTTCATTCAAAGATGGGGGAGACTTGGAGTCTGGGATATGGAGGCTGGAGAGAACTGATTTGCTCTATACGGTGGTTTTCCAACCTTGGTTCTATGAACACTTTTGGATTGGATAGTCCTCTGTTGTGGGGTCTTTCCCACACAATGTAGGAGTATAGCCGTATTTAGCAGTGTGGCCATCCTCAACCCACTAGGTGCCTCTAGTAACCACCTCCTACGCCAAGTAGTGAAAACCAAAAATGTCTCCAGACATTACCGAATCATCCCTGAGGAGCAAAGCCACCCGTGACTGAGAAATGTTACTCTATATAATAAAATGGGAAGAGCTTGAAATCTTGCCTGCAAGAAGCGAACAGGAAACATGGGCGGTCGGGTGTGGGGATGGGAGCAGCCTTCTAGATCGTTCAAGGCTGGACATTCTGTGAGGTGCAACGGCCTCTCAAAAATGCTTAGCTGTCGATGGCTGAAGGCTTTTAAAAATCTGACATGTCTAAAATCTCCTTTGAATCTATTTTCTGTTATAGGAACGCAACACCCTTCTGTTTCCCCAAACCTTCAACAAGATGGATTGTGGATAGGAACACCGTGTGAAAGCAGTTAGCTTGGAGCCCTCAAAGAAAACAATGAGTTCCTTAGCTGGGCTGATGCAGCGTGGTGGAACAGGGACAGCTCATGTGGAAAGGTTACTTAATTCAGAGGAAAAGGCATCTTAGAACCAAGGTAAGTGTATTCACCTGGATTGTGCAAAAATCTCTGGACTTCCATAAAGAGTGGATGGTTGGTTTGAACCGCTCTCATGTGGATCCGAAGTGGCAAGAACTTCTCTGTGGCACCATTTCTGATACTCTGAAGGTTATGACCTGTGAGTTCCATGCACTGCACAGAGGCACCACCAGCTCTGGCAAAGGTTGGTGTGAGGTGCTCTCCTCCTCTCCTGTGCGTCTCCGAGGATTAGGATTAGAATCCGGGACCCTCCAAATTGGAAGGTGATCACTTCTCATCATGAGGATGGTCTTTACGATGTTATGTAAATCTGCCCCAGGACACTGCTAATTTCTCTTCTCCCTCATCCTCAAAATCTCAGTCTGTTTGGCTTCTCCATTGTACCTGCTCCTCTCTTAACCTACCATGATGTCCCCTACGTTTTTTAAAATTTTAAATTTTGTGATGTGAACCATTTTTAATTGAATTTGTTACAACATTGCTTCTGTTTAACGCTTTGGTTTTTAGGCCAAGAGTCATGTGAGATCTTAGCTTCCCAACCAGGGTTTGAACTGGTACCCCTTACATTGGAAGGTGAGGTCGTAACCACTGGACAACTGGGGAAGTCCCACCACACATTTTTTTCTAAACAAGTTTCAGTGTAGCTCTTTGTCACCTTCCCAAGGCTATCTCACTATATAGGTGTGAGTTTGGAAATATTCCCCGCCTTGTGGTCCTCTCTCCTTTTAGGATCAAGTCCATCCTGTCAGATATAAACTGTTTTCACCAGATATTCTTCTCTTTATCACTTCTATGCTCCTCTAGTCTCAAGCAGCTCCTCCCTATAGAAAGCCTTTCATTGCCATGTTTTCAGGTCTTAATTTGATCTATTGCATTCTACTTCAAAATATCAGTTCAACAATACTATTTCTTATAGTATGAAACTCTGAACTCCTAGAAGTTCCTCTTTAGTGGCATTTATTATTTTCTACCCACAGTTATTTGCATATATAATATCTTTATTCCTAGACTAAGAGCTCCCTGAAAACAGCAACTATGTCTTAATAGTTGGTTCATAACCACTGTTAAGTAATTGATTTTATTTTTTCCCATCCCCCCCACCCCCCAATTTAAGGTGGCTTGCTGCTGCTAAGTCGCTTCAGTCATGTCCGACTCTGTGCGACCCCATAGATGGCAGCCCACCAGGCTCCGCCGTCCCTGGGATTCTCCAGGCAAGAATACTGGAGTGGATTGCCATTACCTTCTCCAGTGCATGAAAGGGAAAAGTGAAAGTGAAGTCTCACAGTCATATCTGACTCTTAGCAACCCCGTGGACTGTAGCCTACCAGGCTCCTCTGTCCATGGGATTTTCCAGGCAAGAGTACTGGAGTGGGGTGCCATTGCCTTCTCCGTAAGGTGGCTTAGAAGGACACAAAATACTGGCTAATGACTTAAATTAGAAGAAAATGAGAAAAAATAAGAGAGGTTTAGTAAAAAATTAAGAATAGTAGGTTATAAATCAATGCTGGCTAAAAAAAAAAAAAAAAAAAAAAAATCAATTTTCTTTATGTAAGACCTGCCAGTGAGTTCAACCTTAGACACAAACTGTATTTGCTTCTTCACTCAAAACTCTCCCAGTGGTGATGTCCATGCCTCACCCTCCATATTTACTCCATACTCCCCGGCCTCTGACTTCCAGCCACATCTGGCCATGCTTTGTTATGTGCTCTATTAGAAATTGCCATCTTCTTCCACAAGCTAACCTTCCTGACCACAGGGCTGGTTCTAGGCATGGGTAATTATTTCAAGCCAAGCCAAATAGAATCCTTCTCTTGGTTTCTGGAGCTGGAACAAGAGGTAAGAGTTTTTTCTCCATGGATGGGAAAGCAGGAATTTGCTGAATCACCACAATCCCTGGGTAGAGAAAGCTGATTTTCAAGAGAAGAAATTAAAGCCAACCTCTAGAAAGAAGCAAAGCTCACAAACAGAATTCTGATTGCATTTGAACCCCTGGTTCTTTTTTCTGAGACCCCCTGCCCACAAAGTTTCCTTCATTGCCTGCCTTCCAAAAAGCATTTGTTAGAGTGTCTTTTGATTTTTATTGGAAAGAGGCCAAACCCTTGAGTCTGACACTCCAGCATTTCCAGCACCCAGTCAGCCTTATCTTGTTTCTAAATTCTCAGTTGAGAGCTGCCTTCTTCCAGATGCCAGGCTCTTTCTTCCCTCTGTGATTTTCCTACAGTTATTTCCTTACCTTGAATGACCTCTTGCCTCCTCTCTCTGCAGTACTAATTCAGGTCTCTCTTCAAGGTCCACTTCAAGATCTATCTCCTCCATTAAAACCCTACTTGATTGATCTTTCCCTTCTCTGAACTACTGTAGCCCTTATTTACCCAGCTTTTGCCATGCTGTCTGAAACATATTTATTTCTCTGCCTTTGTTCTCACTTGCGTTTTCTGCATCAGAGGATTGTTGGTTTGGCTTATTACTTATGCATTTGGTGACTCAGATAGTAAAGAATCTGCCTGCAATGCAGGAGACCCGGGTTTGATCCCTGGGTTGGGAAGATTCCCTGGAGAAGAGAATAGCTATGCGCTCCAGTATCCTTGCCTGGAGAATCTCATGGACAGAGGAGCCTAGTGGGCTACAGTCCATGGGGTTGCAAAGAGTCAGACATGACTGAGCGACTAACACATAAACATAAGAAATGCTAGGGCTTCCTTGGTGGCTCCAGTGGTAAAGATTCTACCTGCAATGCAGGAGACCCAGGTTTGATCCCTGGATTGTGAAGATCCCCTGGAGAAGGGAATGGCAACCCACTCCAGTATTCTTGCCTGGAGAATTCCATGGACAGAGGAGTCTGGTCGACCACAGTCCATAGGGTCACAAAGAGTCAGACACAACTGAGAGATTAAAACACACACACACACACACAAACACACACACAAGAATTGCTATCTTCCCCTTTGTTTGTTGGTACTTTGATTTGTTTGGGTACGATAATTTGGGGCAAGAATTGAGGGAGCATTGAATTGATCTACATGAAAAGAGTGCTGAATATGAGGCTATAGCAAGGAATTCAGGAAAGGAGAAATGAGGGGCAGAGAGGGAAGACCAGGAGGGAGGCATTAGCAGTGAAGAGAAGGTTGTGTATAGTCCACTGTGATCATTCTCCATGATCCTCAGTTGCCCAGGAAGTTAAAATACACTCATCAAATGCTTAAAGAGCAAGTGTAGCTGATAAAAATTAGTGAAGGGGTAGCGTTTTGGGTATAGATTATCAAGGGGTAGGGAACAGAAGCAGCACACACGGATGCAGATGCTGTAGGCAGAGGGGTCTTGAGAGGATTTTCATGACGCCCTGGGGATTTGAAGAAAGCAAAACAGTTTTGACATCCAACTTGGTCTGGATTTGGGGGTTCAAGCCAAAGGATAAAAGGTCCCAGTCAACATCTGGGCTATGAACGTTTATTAATTTAGGGTTAAACGTATCAGTCTTGCCTCCCACATTGTGATTGTAAGTTTCCTAAGTAGGGGCCATGGTGTTTTCTGCCTCAGATGCTGTCAGACTCTGTCAGGCTCAGGGAGCTGTTTTTCTACACCTCTCCTCTCTTCACTTTCCAATGCTTCCTCCATAGCAATGTTAGGCTAATGACTCTTACAATTTTGCTTTTATCATATTGGCTACCTGATCTAAGAAAAAAGGAGAAGAAGGAAAAGAAGGAGGAGGAAGAGGACGATAGTCTATAATTGGTCTCTGCAGCCATTTTAAACTTCTCCGCTGGTGATCAAACTCCTCCCTTATCTGGCCTCATCTGATTTGCCCAAACACACCTTCTCTTATCCAGCACAATTCTCTGAGGAATGTTGAGGAGTCCTGTCTACTCATATCACATGTCTTTTTTTTTTTTTTTAATGCTGCTGTTCTCACCTATGACACTCTCTACATTCCTACGTTTCAGGATCTGCTTGTCCTCAAATTCCAGTGCAAGACCCAGTTCCATCAGGAAATCTGTTATGACTTTCAATCAATCTGCAGTTATCTTTCTTCTCACACTAATTGCATTGATAATTTGGACCATGCTACAGAGCACTGATTAACGGTCTAGTAATCTTACGATGGTTAATCTTCTCATAAGCATCTTAAGTTTTGAAAGAATGGTGATAATTTTTATACAATGGGTGCTTGAAAAGTGAAAGCCAGTCGTATCTGACTCTTTGTGACACCATGGACTATACAAGTCCATGGAATTCTCCAGGCAAGAATACTGGAGTGGGTGGGTAGCCTATCCCTTCTCCAGTGGATCTTCCCGACCCAGGAATCAAACCAGGGTCTCCTGCATTGCAGATGGATTCTTTACCAACTGAGCTATAAGGGAAGCCCTCAGGTGCTTAGTACTAAATAAGCATTTAAGATATCCCTCCTCTAAGTGGATTCACAAAAGGCAAAAGTTTTATTTGATTTCCTATTCTTTCCCCTGAAGCTCCAATACTTAGGCCACCTGATGCAAAAAGCTGACTCACTGAAAAAAAATCCTGATGCTGGGAAAGATTGAAGGCAAAAGGAGAAGGGGGCGGCAGAGGATGAGATGGTTAGATAGCATCACTGACTCAATGGACATGAATTTGAGAAAATTCTGGGAGATAATGGAGGACAGAGGAGCCTGGAGTGCTACAGTCTATGGGATTGCAAAGAGTCGGACTTAGCAATTGAACAACAACAAATTCTTCCCCCAGTGTCAGAACATTGGAAAAGAGTAAGTACTCAACAAATATTTGTTTAATGAATGAATGAATATCAGTCTGCCAATCTTTAAGGCTTCCAGCAGGGAAGACCAATCTTTTTACTTTGTCTTTCTCACCTAATGTTTAAGGCCTTTTCATAATTCTTTTGAATCTAATAACTGTACTTTTTTTGTTGGATTTCTCAGTCTTTTAGATAATTTCACATGGTGCTACCTAGCTCCTTTACTATGGAATCCATCATTCTGAAAGCACTGCATTTATTTCAAATCACATTTTTGCCAAATTTAATCTATTTATACGGAAAGAGAAAACAGGGCAGCAATGCATATGCGTCGCTTACTCCATCACTTCCAGGCTCTTTTGCGTGTATCACAATATTGAAAAGGTGGGACTTGAGCATATATATGGTAAAATGAATCTCTCTAAAGATATAAAGATATATCATTCATAAAGTACGTCATTTTTATAAATGGAAATACTCAACATCATACACATATCATTTATCCCCAATTAATGTATTAAAATGTGATGCAATTCCCATAAAAATCCCAACAGAGAATTTTTTCTGGTGGAAGTTAGCAGGCTGAGTCTAAAATTCACTTGGTGTAAAAGGCTGAGAATAGCAAAGGTAATTTTAAAGAAGAGCAAAGGAAAGGGACTAGACTTTTCAGATATCAAGATTTGTTGTAAGACCATAGTAATGAAATCAGAATGATGTTAGTCCAGGAATAGACCAATAGACTGAACAGAACAGAGGGGTCCCCACCTTTCACACACACACACAGAAATGGCATTGCAAGTTAGTGTGAATATCAATTTGTGAAACGATGTTGGGACAATTGATTGATCATATGAAACTAGAAGTATATTCACTATATCAAAACTGAAATAAATTCCATGTGGATAAACAGGTCACTATGTAAAAAGCAAAAGCAACAGTACTTTCAAGAAAAATACAAAATATTTTTAAGACGTGATGGGGGAAATTTTTTCTAAATAACACAGATAATGCACAGGTCACAAAGAAGATAAATAAATTTGAATGTATTCAAATTTGAGGCTTTTTTATGGAAAAAAAAAAAGACGAAATTAAAAGGCAAGTCACAAAGTGGGGAAAGATATTTCAAGTCATATATCTGACAAAGAATGATATCAGAAATGTACATTTTAAAGCTCAATTAGAGAAAGATCAGGCTGGCAAAGAGATAAATAGGTGATTACAGAAAAAAATGGCCACCTAAGGTCAACTCTATTAGTATTCAGGGAAATACAACATCTAAGAGAAGGCACATACTCTATTTTATTGTAACTCTTCTTTTGGCATATATATACATATACATGTGTATACATACACACACACACATATGTGTGTATTTGTATGTGAGCTGCTCAGTCATGTCCGACTCTTTCGGACCCCATGGACTGTATGTAGCCCATCAGGCTCCACTGTCCATGGAATTCTTCAGGCAAAAATACTGGAGTGGGTTGCCATGCCCTCCACCAGGGGATCTTTCCAACCTAGGGATCAAACCTGGGTCTTCTACATTGCAAGCAGCCTCTTTACTATCTGAGCCACCTGGGAAGCCATATATATAGATTATATATATATGTATAATCTATAAATATGAAGCTCTTGTGTATGTGAACAAGTATATATGTACAAAGACTATCAGCAAAATTATAATTATAAAAATTAGAAAAAACCCAAATTTTCATTTATAGGGGAATAAATAAGTATATGTGGTATTTTCCAAAAATCAGTTAAAATAAATAGATTAGGGCTATGTGAGTCAATGTTATATGCCTTAAAAACATAATTTGAAGGGAAAAAAGCAAATTACAGAATATAATGCAATACTATTTACCTAAAGTTTAAAAATACACAAAACAATATTTCATATTATTCCAAGACATATATTGTATAGTATAGTTGGCCCAGTTCCCCATAAAGCAGGTTCTGAGATAGTGATCACCCAACAGGAGGCTCTTTAGGGAGTGCCTTTGGGAACACTTTTTTTTAAGATTTTTTTTTTTTTTGATGTGGACCATTTTAAAAGTCTTTATTGAGTTTGCTACAATATCATTTTTGTTTTATGTTTAGGTTTTTTGGCTACAAGGAATGTGAGATCTTAGTTCCACCATCAGAAATCAAACATGTGTCCCTGCACTGGGAGGGAAAGTCTTAACCCCTGGACCGCTAGGGAAGTGCCTGGGAACATCTTTTGGGAAGGAAGTGTAGGATGCAGGACTGGGCAGAGGGAGGGTTTGGGCATGATGGCGGGGGGGCAAGATGGGGTCTTAATAATGGCCTCTGTCAACCCCTCTGAAAGCCTGTGAAGCTGGACTTGCTCCTCAGAATTATCCTGAGTTGGGGTGAGGGCCCTGGCTTTCCCACACCTGCAATGGCAAGTCCCTGGATGTGGGAAAGGTGCCTGACCTTGGGGTAGGCAGATGTCCTCAGTCTCTGTGCAGTCATTAGAATGTTCACATGAATATTCTGAGTTTCTTCTCTTAGAAGTATGGTAACACTATGCATCCACATGGCCTTTGACTTAGGTATGTAACATGCTTTGGCCAATGGAATGTGAGCAGAAGTGGTAAGAGAACAACTTCTGAGTGGAAACTCTTAAGAGTGCACATGTGATTCTCCCAAGTCCCTCCCTCTTCCACTGCAGTCTGGGACATTCTAGATCTATGGAAGCCCTTTCACCTGCATGTCTGGGTTGCTGCCAATGTGGAGCAGTGCCTTCAGCTGTCATGTAACTGGCACCAGGCATAAATGAAAAATATACTCTCTCTGTTCTTAATCAATAATACATTGGGTTGTTTTTTTTTGTCACTGATGTACAATAACCTAGGTATCCTGACTGATACTATCTCTTGATTCCAAGTATCACTCTTGCCATCTTTGATCTCTCCTTTTCTTGCCGCACCATCTTTACTTAATTGTCTTCCTTGTGCTGATTCCTAGATTAGGGTTTCACAAAAATGAAAGTGTTCTTCAGAAAACTTGTCATAGTCATGTGAGCTGCTCTCCAAAATCATGGTTTTTATGGTCAACTAGGTAGGAAACCACATACTTTATCACTCTCTCAGGGACTTATAATTGCTCATTAGCATATTACATTTCCAGAACAGTCTTTCCATAAAGAAACCTGCTTTAACTAATTTTAATCTTCCATTTCACAAACTCATTTGACTATGGAACCCTAAAAATAAAATCTATTAACATCTGAACACATTTTTGGAAACTCTGCCCTAAGCAATCTTCCTTCTTTCCATGCCAAATTAAACACATCCAGCGGGTCTACTTGGAAATGAAGAGAAAGGAGCTGGATTGGTTCAAGAGCAGAAAACCTTTCTACAAGCCTTTCTCTCTAATAGAGAAAGAGCAAAACTTTCATTTGCCTTCAAGATCAGTTAACACACAGATCATATCTATAGACTGGAAAACACAAATATGCAATCCTTTATCACATAAACCACCTAAGGCTGACAGTGTGTTTGCAAAATAATATGCAGACACGTAGAAAGCAGAACAATATAAGTACATAATCACTGTCAAATGAGTGGGTATAGACAGAACCTTAAGGATGTCTAAAATCACACCATGAGTGAGGGCCAGACTTGGGGTCTACACCCCATGTTTTGGATCCAAGAATCAAGGATTCACTGAGTCATGGAAGACTCACTCTTTGATAACATTCTGAATCTCTTACCTGAAGTGTGATATCAAAGAACTTAAATCTTAGGCATATACAATTAGAGTGATTAGCATTTCTGTACATTTCCATCATGGTGTCAGAAAACAAAAGAATACTTGCCAGTTTTCCAATCTGGCAAAGTTCAAAAAATGCCTGCCTGCCTGCCTGTCTTGTCAATGCAGCAAATGATAGCTTGTTGGCTGAGAAAATGGCCCACTCAGAATGAGGAGGCAGGGCAGACGGCTGCCTGTGCCTTTATAATTTTCTTTCTTACAGAATTTAAAGAAGTTAAGGAACTACTTCTCTTGAATGAAAACTCCATATTTTAATAAATTAGAGTGGTTAACAACCTGGAATGGATGGAGCAGAATGTTACATAATTTCTAACCTCCTCTTCTTCCTTTGTATGTGTTCTGAATGAAAAGGAAACTATTTTAGCAGACAGGAAGAATAGACAAAAACTTTAAAAGAAACACCAAATTAACCAAAGTCTTGCTTTTGCCTACACACAGATAGATTGAGATAGGATTAAAATTCACAATGTAATGATTTAGAGACTCAGAACCCAGATATTTTGAGAGTTGATGGCTCAGCAAAAACACAGATTACTTTTAGACCCAATCTATTATTTATTATTTCAATGTATAAAAAATGCACCCAATGCATCTTTGGGATGAAGAGTTCAAAGTCATTGTGATTGTTTAGTTGCCTTATCTTTGGCATAGAGAAATCTGCATATTTTATGTTGGCCTGAAGTTGTTTACCATACAAGACTGTCACGTCATAAAAACCAAAAGTTAATTTTCAAGAATAAAATTCACAGTATCATCATAAATATATTAATTACTTTTAGTGAAAGTCACTCAGTCGTATCTGACTCTTTGTGACCCCATGGATTATACAGTCCATGGAATTCTCCAGGCCAGAATACTGGAGTGGGTAGCTGTTCCCTTCTCCAGGGGATCTTCCCAACCCAGCGATCGAACCCAGGTTTCCCACATTGCAGGCAGATTCTTTACCATCTGAACCACCAGGGAAGTCCAATTACTTTTAAGCTACATATAAAATAAATGTAAACCCATGGCTGATTCATGTCAATGTATGGCAAAAACCACTACAATATTGTAAAGTAATTAGCCCCCAACTAACATAAATAAATTTATTAAAAAAAAAAAATCCCATCAATAAGAGTTTTAATTAAATAATGAGGGATGGCTGCTGAGATTTTGAGCAGGCATTATTTTGATCACTATAGTTGATCATTTCTATTGCCTTCAAAGCAGAGTAAAAAAAACCCTCTGCAGGATAAAGCCTGAACTCCATTATTGTAAACTGAAGTAATTAACGCCCTTCAGTGTGGTTATCTGTGCTTACATTAAATTACCATTTCTAACACCTTCTTTCGTCCTTTCTCCAGTGCTCTCCCCCAACCCCCAGCTTCCAAAAGTCTTTGGTCTGCTTAGCAGACCAGTTTTCCAATTTGGTCCATCTGTAACGCAAGAATCCTGGGTTCAGTCCCTGGGTTGAGAAGATCCCCTGGAGAAGGAAATGGTAGCCCACTCCAGCATTCTCGCGTGGGAAAGCCCATTGACAGAGGAGCCTGGCGGGCTACAGTCCATGGGGTCTCAACCAGACAGGACTGAACAACCAACATTTTCACTCTCACTTTCCAGTTTGAAAAAAGAGCAAGTGGTTATGCTGAGCTCAAAAGTTTCCCATTTTACTTTCGTTGGAGATTAGTCACAATCCTTAGAAAATTCTCATGTTGATTCTGAGACTCTTCTTTCTAAAAAAATTATAATGATGAAAAATCCTGTTTCTTCTATTAAGAATTAATTTCAGTGCTACATTTAATTGAAAAGTATTACTCTGAAATCAATTTCTTGCTTTTTTTTTCTGAAAATACACTGTATGTAAGTGGATAAGGAAAGTTAAACTGTGTTTTAAAAGCTGGATCATAGATACTTCCCTTCATAACTATTTAAATCTTGAGTCTGGGTTTTGTTGTCTATTTGAGTTTTCATTGTCTCTTCCATGTATAATATTTCATATCTGATGGGGTGTAACTATTTTTGAATATAGTAAAAGTAATCAAAGTTTTACTATGTAATAAATATAGTTTGTCGTTCTCTATTAAAGGTGAGAGAGTTCAATACATTTATAAATTCATAAATCAGTAGCCAGTGTGGCAAACTTCTTATATTAAATTAGACAGAATTTAATTATTAAGACAACTAGGAGATGAGTGAGATGCTAATTAAAACCCCAGTAAACAGCTACTCTCCATTCCTGATTTATAATTCAGTGTCCATAAAAAAAGTCAAATTAAGGACACCATATCTTCTCACATCTGAATATCTTGAAAGAAATCTGTTAAATCTAGTATCATTAGATGCTAAATTAGGATATAAAGAATAAGCTTATAAAACAAATGACCAAACAAATGAAAAAACTCCACAGAGTGAGATTTTAAAAATGACAAGGATATAAGACGGTCTACTTAGAAGTGTACATTTCACATTTTTGTGCAACAAAAAGCAATACAGCATTTTCAAATTGCAGGTAAATAGACATTTGTGTTGTTATATCACCAGTTCAACATCTCTGTGCAGCACAAATAGGATGAATAAAGCTATATGGTACAGAAAAAGATTCTTCAAAATTGAATTCCAGTTTTATCTTGCTCATCACATGAATGTGAATGAAAATAATTCAGAAGGTTAATCTGAACAAACTACTTATCATGGAGCACTTAACAAAATACTGCTTTCAAACAGCATTTAGGATATAAACTCCAGGAGGAAGAATCAGAGATCCCATTACCTGGTACAATGAAGTGTTTTTGGAGCTACCTTCTTTAATTCTTTCCATCTCTAGTTGATAAAGATGGTTGGACCACCTTCCAGGAGGAGGCTGGGTGAGTTTCCATGAGCCTGTCTACTTAAAAATTTCTAGGACCAAAATTCCTATCATATCAGATGCTGCTGCTACTTCCTCTGCCCTGCCTTCAGGAAAGCATAAACAACTCCACATGTTACTGGGGAATGCTCAAGTCCCAGTGTCTGAGGAAATGGGAGTTTAAAGAACCATGTATATATATACATATTTTTTTTTGTCTGAAATTTCAACAACACTGCATTGTGTGTTTATAAAATAGAATTTAATAGGAGTGAAGAACTCAGTCTGATTCACATGATTAATTTAAGTAACCGTAAGGCGGTAGGATCATTTATGTTTATTGAATTAGTTACTCAGACACTTTTTGGTGAAGCCAAGCACTGTGCTGCAGGTCACTTACAGTAGTCTCTCTGTACCGTTGTTCCTACTCGCCTCTATGCCTGAACATACGAACCTTCGAGCTGCAAACTTTCACAGATGCCAGCATGCTCCATTCCAGACATCACTGGATCGGTTTTGCAAGAGGGAAGACAGAATTGAATCCAACAAGCAACCAGAACCTGTGCCGTCCTCAGGCATGAGCAAGGTTGCAGCTTGCCCTCCCTCTCTGATTGCTGACAGTCCTTCAGCTCTACCATCTCCCACCTCCTCTCCCTCCTCCAGTCAGTAAATCTTCTTGCCTGTTCACTCAATGCCAGCCCCTATATGCCAGTTGTTATTCTGTACTACTGTACTTTTCAAGGTGCTGTACTGTGAGATTAAAAATGTTTATTTTTGTGTTTGTTTTTTATGTTTTATTTCTGTGAAAAGTATTATAAACTTATTACAGTACAGTACTATATAGCCAATTGTGTTAGTTGGGTACCTGGGCTAACTTTGTTGGACTTACAAACAAATTGGACTTAAGAAGGTGCTCTCAGAACACAACCTGTTTGTATGTAGGGGACTTCCCGTATCTATGCTCTCAGCAATGTGCTTTGCAGTTCTATTCGTCAAGAGGTAGAGTCCAATTTTGGTTTCCTCAGGGTATATGCCTAGGAGTGGGATTGCTAGGTCATATGGTGATTTTATTCCTATTATACAGAGTGAAGTGAGTCAGAAAGAGAAAGATAAATACCATGTTCTAATGCATATATATGGAATCTAGAAAAATGGTGCTGAAGAATGTATTTACAGGGAAACAATGGAGAAATAGACATAGAGAACAGACTTATGGACATGGAGAGAGGGGAGGAGAGGGTGAGATGTATGGAAAGAGTAACATGAAACTTACATTACCATATGTAAAATAGATAGCCAATGGGGATTTGCTGTATGTGTCAGGAAACTCAAACAGGGGCTCTGTATCAACCTAGAGGGGTGGGATGGGGAGGGAGGTGGGAGGGAGGTTCAAAAGGGAACGGATATATGTATACCTATGGCTGAGTCATGTTGAGGTTTGACAGAAAACAGCAAAATTCTGTAAAGCAATTATCCTTCAATTAAAAAAAAAAAAAAAAAGAGGTAGAGTCCATATTCCCACTCCTTTAATTGGCACTCACCTCGTCAAATGTGGCCCAAGCAATGGTGTACCAGTTCCCACCTTGGACTTAAGAAATTTTGTAGACTTGTCTCTTTTGGGACCCCTTCCTCCATCCAATAAGCAAGCCATGTTTTTATAGCCAGGGAGTGAGGAACCCCAAAGACCAGAGCTGTGTCAGCCTAGTTCTCCCTGCCAAGGCCCTAGACAGGTGAGACAAGCCATCTAAGATCGAGATCTGATTTGAAGCTTCAGATCTGACCCAAAGTGATAGCTGTTCGAGGAGCTCAGCTGAGCTCAGCCTAAATCACATGAAAAAAATAAATGGCCAGCTGAGACAAATTCATTGTAAATTTATGATAAGCCATGGTCCCCAATTAGTGCGGTGGCACCTGAAACTGAGACATAATTCAGTATAAAAATACATGGAGCCACACCTCTGTATGGACTGTTATCTTTAAACTATCTTTGATATTGTGTTTTGCAAAGCCATGCATAAGTCAGACTGATCGCCAGTAACTTTTGGTAACTTCTAAAAATTGTTTACCATATAAAAACATTTATATTTACATTTTATACTTTCTTCTATTATGTAAAACTATTAAAAAAGTGTTCTTGCTTGATTAATCAACATGTTCCACAGATTAAATGAAGTTGAAAACAAAAAAAAAAAGATGAAGTCAACAAACCCCACAGACCTACTGGAAACCAAATAAAGAGGCCATTGGTGTGTACATAACATTATGAAACGTCATCGGTTCTTCTGTATCTGGGCATTTCAGATCCGTCAAGCACCATTCTGTCAAAGCAGAGACATTAAGTCCTCTCCTCCCACCATGCCAAAACTTTCAAATTACTGCAAGTTTATTTAGCCAATATATATCAATGTCCAAATTCATCAGAGCAGGCAAATGGTAGAATTTTAAAGTTTGAAGGAAGTTCAGAGGTTTCTAAGTGCGGTGGTGAAAAAAGCAATAGTGTATGAGTAACTGTATTCTATTCACGGCTGTGCCACATGGACCTTCTTTAGCCAATAGTTTTTGATCAGAAAATGAGAGTTTTGGTATACATGACTTCTTTGTGTGAGAGGGCAATTATAATAACTCCTCCCTGAATTCTAAAAGATGGTGAAGAAGCGTTGAATTGCTGAGGAAAACGGAGAGGGTTTTTGAGAGGATGAAGGGGAAAAAGAGAGGACAGATGCCATAGATAGATAAAAGAGGTCTAACGGAGGAATTTGGAGATGCTTCTTTGGGATATTATGTGAGTTTCCCCATAAATATTGTCAATACTTTAGAGTTAGAGTAAATATTGAGGCAGATTGGGAAGGGGTAGGGAACAGACTGAGAAGTATAACCAAGTGTATCTAGGGGATCTCACATGTATTGGGCTGGCCAAAAATGTCATTTGGGGTTTTTTTTTGTTTTTTTTTTTTTAACAGCTTACAGGAAACCCAAACAAACTTTTTGGCCAAACCAATACTAGACCTGAGGAAAGAAGCTGCCCCCCAAAGCCCAGTCATATGTGGATTACATAAGATTCCTTGCACATCTAAAAATCTCTGACTAGAAAGGCAGCCCCTGCTTCACAGCATTTATACTAAACAACAGTTATCTTCATCCTAAATTCTCTAACTCAGAATTCTTGATGAGCCATTTGGGACCTGGCTGATGTATATCTCTGTGCTATATATAAAAGATTTGTCAAAGAAATACATGGCACAAACAAGATCATAAATATGACACTAAAAATGCTTGAAAGAGCAATTTTCAAACATCCTAAATACTTTAAGAACACAGTCTAATCAATTGTCCTTCATAAAACACACTAAAGTCACGACTGGTGATCTAAAAGGATGTATCTATATGTTTTCTCTAATTTTGTAGCATGTTAATTGGAAGACTTTGCCTTTTTAAAGTGTGAATTATTACAAGATTAGGGAAATTGGCTAATAATTTCACAGGCTGATTAGATGAATTAGTAAATTAACCCAAGCTGTTGTGTACATATGTAAGTCCTCTGAGATGGGAATTTTTAATTGATTCCTCAAGGGTTCTTGTTAAATGGCAAGATAGTTATTTGACTGTTCAAATGAATGTTTAAAAAAGCAGTCAGTTAACTTCCCCACCAATGGGAATGGACTTTATACAGACATTACAACCACTGAATGTCAAAGTTCCACCTGAAACTCAAGGTTGGTTAGTTTCATTTGCTCTCCTCCTGTGCACTTCCCAACTTCCTATATACCCAAAGTCATTACTAATCAATAATGGAAGATCACTCTTGTCAGTGACCCCTGCCCATACTCCAATCTCCTCCATCTCATTCTCCTGT
Organism: Giraffa tippelskirchi; assembly: GCF_054371585.1. Taxonomy (NCBI): domain Eukaryota; kingdom Metazoa; phylum Chordata; class Mammalia; order Artiodactyla; family Giraffidae; genus Giraffa; species Giraffa tippelskirchi. The sequence goes on from NC_137285.1 coordinate 58,203,557, forward strand.
ATCTCTCCCTCCATCCTCCACTAGTTCTTCGTGCATCATCTGTCATGTTCTCATTTCCCCTATAAAGCTCTGAACACATTAAGTTTCAATAATGGAGTAGAGTGGAGATAGGATGGGATGTGATCCACCTGAGCTGGGTTCAACTTCTGCGACTCTGTTTAATAACTGTGTAGTCTCGGGGAATTTACTCAACCACAGTCCCTGTTTCCTCATTTGTAATCTGAAGGTTGCTGCTGCTGCTGATAAGTCCCTTCAGTCGTGTCCGACTCTGTGCGACCCCATAGACAGCAGCCCACCAGGCTCCGCCGTCCCTGGGATTCTCCAGGCAAGAATACTGGAGTGGGTTGCCATTTCCTTCTCCAGTGCATGAAAGTGAAAAGTGAAAGTGAAGTCTCTCAGTCATGTCTGACTCTTAGTGACCCCATGGACTGCAGCCTACCAGGCTCCTCCATCCATGGGATTTTCCAGGCAAGAGCACTGGAGTGGGGTGCCATTGCCTTCTCCGAATCTGAAGGTACTGATAGCCAATTTGCATGGTTGCTGTGGGAATTCAGGATGATATAGATAAAGCTCTCAGAACTTAGCACATAATTAGCAGCTCAAATGATTTTCTCTGCTTGTTTTCTCTTATTGAGACCCATACTGACTCCTAGTATCACTGCCTCCCCCAGAACACTCTAAAGGTTGCTCCTGTATTTTGGCTTCTTGAAAAGGACTCAACATTATCCTGTCTCCCTGCAGCTTCCTGGCAGTTTTGGGTAGTTTTCATTTAAAATCTCTCCCCATTTGAAGGATATGCTGCCTACGTTTATCTCTTGGTTCTTAAGAATAAAAACTTCATATAATTATCCTTTTATTTGATCACAAGGAAGCTGGGTGGCAAGGACAGCCAATATTATCTTGATGAAATATCCAGGTGTGTTTTAGTGTTACCTCTGGGGCATTTCTTCTCAGTCTTCAAGGACTTTGAAACTTGGCTCACAGTTTCTCTCTTCACTCCAGCATCCGCTGTTATCTTAAGTGACTTCATGATATATATTGATGAGCCCTCTAACAGCCTGCTCTCATACTGACAATCACCTGCATTCCACTTTACCAACCCCATTTGCAGAAGCACACTTTGGACCTTTTATCACGTGGAACTGCTCCTCTGAAAATCTGAATTTTGAAGTGACTCTTTCTGCCCCTAACCTTGTATTCTTTCTCTTCTCCAACTCTTCGACTCCCACAAAACCTGTTCTTCTGCCTCATCACACAATCTTGCTTCTCAAATCCTTTACAGTCATTCGGTCTATTAATGTCTTACTTCATCTCCTCCATAAACAGCCTGAATTTCAAGTATCTACTCATTCATTCATACATTCATTTAATCGTTCATCTGTGCATTCATTCCACATTTATTAAGTGCCTTTTATGTGTCGGACACTATCGTAGGGCATGTGATAGACCATTATCCCAGGCCTGAAATGACTCAGGGTAGACTGGTCTGCCCTCTTGATCCCTTTTGGATTCTTTATCCTCTATGCTTTCCTTTGTCTCCACCTGGAAAATATCTGTTTATTATTTTTATTATCATTTATTGTTTCTGATTTTAGACCTTCCAGTTCCAATTGTGGCTGGATAAAAATCTATCTCTTGCCTGAGCTGGGCCTTCAGGGAAAATCTAATCCCTCACACCCCAGACAGCCTTGTTTCTCTGCAGCTGCCATTCCAGAATGTTATTCTTTTCTCAAGCCTTTACCTGGATACTCTCTTACTGGATGGCTCAGTCTCACTTCACCAAGAAAACAAAGGCTTTCAGTTATGAGCTGCCTCAGTATCCCTCACCCTTCATCTGTACTTTATTCGTATTCTGTAAAGAAAAAACTGAGACAAGGTATGATGTAATTGGCACAATGCACTTCTCCACAGGTACCTCTGACTTCCACCTTGATTCCTTAACTTATGTGCTGTTTCAATCTTCCATTCCTCCTCCCCAGAAAGTTGCTTACCCTCAGCTTACAAACATCCTAAACACGCTTTCTTTGAACTCTGCCTGCTGTTCAGGCTTCCATCACAACATTTCAATAAATTCCTTTCCATTTCCACTCATTGCCTTCACTTACCAATCTCTTCTTCACTCCAAGGCAGCATGATATCTACCTCTCAAACTAACCAAGTTGCTGGAACCCCTCAGTGGCTCTTCAGGCCTCTTGTTCCTGGAAATGATTGACCATCTCTTGTGTTCGTTCTGATCCAGTCCTGCAGCTGGCCAGAACTTGATAAGAAGCAGCTCTGTCAAAAATCCTGGACCGTTTTTGGCTTTTTCCCATCCTGATGCTTCACCTCCCTGGTTCTGCATTTACTTGATGTTTGCCTTCTTGCTCCATCTTTGATTTCCAGCTGATGTTTATCACTTGAATCTGACAACAGATTTGCATTTGCATTTGCATTCTCTGGCAAATCTTTAGAACATGCCCACAAAGTCTGATAGAGTTTCAAGCGCTGTAGTCCCACTTGATAGCTTGTTAGCATACCTGGTTTCTCTGCTGGTCCGAACTCTTCTGTGTGGGTAGGAATCTAAAAGCCTCTCCGTTAATTTTCATGATACTCTCCTCTCCTGATGCTTTTTATACTACCCTAACCACTCTCTCAAGTATCCTGTGAAATCTCTTCTTCCTTTTCATCTCACACTATACACATTTCTTGGCAGATTTCATCCACTCCCATGGCTTAACCATCATCCCTGTGTTGCCAACTCCCAAATTTATCATTCCAATTTTGAGTTCTGCATATGTAATACAAACGGCACAGTGGATAGCTTCTTGAACTTGGACTTCAAATTCAACATATTTAAAAGCAGATTCATCATCTTTCCCTTCTACCTTGTATCTTCTCATCTTTCCATCTCAGTTAACATTACTTTAAGTTCCGTACCGAACAGCTACTCGAACTTGACACTTTTGAAATGCCTCCTCTGCTCGTTCTCTTGCATTTGCTTTTGGGTCAGTTTCTTCTACTGTAGTTTAGATCAGCTTGCAGTATCTCTTGCAATATCTGCCTGCCCGATTTTTCCAATAGTCTGGTAACTAGCCTTCCTCTCGCAATTGCTTCTCTTTCCAAGTTATTTTCCACTCTGCAGCAGAGCTTGCCTGCTAATGGAGAGTTTTGTTTTTGCCACTCTGCAGCTTTAAAACCTTTTCTGGATTCTACTGCCTATATGGTAAAAGCTACCCTCTAGCTGGCATTGAAGGTCCTTCATAACGTGACCCTCTCCTCAAGTTTGGTCTCAATGCTCACGTGGTTGCCTGTGTAGTCAACTTTAATTCATACAACTGAACCCAAGAATTCACATCTGAAGCTCTGTGTAAGCTTCCTCTTCTATCCAAGGTGACTTTGCTTTCTTTCCTTCCAACTTAAACCTTAATTCAATGCTATTCTCTGATATAATTTCTGAGTAGTGTTTCCTAAGAATTTCTGCTGTGTCCCCTAAGCACTTATTTCTCTCCTCAAATGCTGACTCAGGGACCCAGGCTCCTTCTCTTTTTAGCTCTGCCATCTCCTGTGGCTCAGAGTATTCCACTAGATTTCTGCATCTGATTAGAAGATGAGGAAGGTAAATGGAGGAACACATGTAAATGGGTTTGATGGCATACATCACTGCTGTTGACAAGCCATTGGCCACGACTCAGGCACATGGCTGCAGTTAATTGCAATGGAGGCTGAAAATAGTCATCTTACTGTGCCCAGGAGGAAAAGGGAAATGGCCCACTGAGCTACTAGTGAAAGTCTTTCCACACTGGCACATGGGAGATGATTAGTATGTACATTTGGAAGGTGAATGAATCAACTTGATTATTACAGAATGGGCATTAGCTGTGGTTAAGTCTATGCCAATGTATGATGCTACCATTCAGATTCCTTATCAGCTTCCAACACTGTAATTCAAGAAAAACATTATGCCATATGGCCAGTTATACCACTGGTCAGGACATTGATTTTACAGCTTAGCCAAATATTTTCATTATTCATATTCATTATATATAACTCTTATTGACATTATAAAAGTTCAGAGATAGACCACTGTCCTAAGAACACTAACAATGTAATGAAACGAATTTGATGTTTATTCTGCACAGCAATCTACAAATCATTCAGAATTACGTTATGAAGTTGCCATGCTTCAAGGCCATTCATTTCAGATTCTATCTCTTTAACAATGTGTTTGGGAATGGCAGGCCGGATCCTGTGCAAAGTGTGGTCCTACTGTGCGCAGTACAAAGAAGCTTGGGGGGACTTAAAGTCTGACTATACTGCTTCCCAGCTGGGTATGATTGACAAGTCAAAGTGGCCTAAATGTCTTCAATTTTAAAATCATGGACTTTTAATGGATAATCTTTTAGGCCTCTTGCAATTTTAACATTTGCTTCCAGGGTCTATTTGAAAATGCTGGTTAACAGGAGATAGGCTGGTTAATAGACTAATAGAAAGGCAGTCAATGGGGAGTTTACAATTTCTAAGCAAGTTGTTAAATGAAGTTGTGCTTGGTATTAAAAGTGTATTAGTTATCCTTAACAGCAAGAGGAAGTGCTATCTAAAATTATGTAAGGTCTGCTTTATTGCTATACATGTAATCAGACTGTGGCATTGCAATTATTTGGCCCATGTGCCAGGCCTGTTCCCCTCTCCACGGCTGATATGACATCACATACCTGCTAGGCTGCTAAATGGTCTACCACTGAGAGTAGCCAGTGCCTTTCTTTATCTGGATAGCATCATCTCTTAAGATACTATGATTTTAGCTGAAGTAACTGTTTGCTTACTTACAAAGAGTGCTTTGGAATGGTTTGCCAAGCGTTTGTTCAAGGACCATTCAAACAGGATTAACACCCAAGAAAATGCATCGGCTTTCAGTGTGGTGTCCCCTCCCCCATGGCTTAGATGTCTTCTCACCATCCTATCCAGTGTCAGGAAATGTAATGGCTTTAATTTCATTTTTGCTCCAGATACACTCAGGAAATGATAATGAAGTTTCCAGATTTTCCTTTATTCCAGAAATTCATGCCATGAAGTCAATAGTGTAGGTTAGTGTAGTGTAGTGTAGATTAGTACAATGTCTCAGTAATGGTCTTGAAAATGTAATGACAGAAACAGACTCATGGACATGAAGAACAGAGTCATGGTTGCCAGGAGTAGGGGGAGTCTGGGACTAGCAGATGCAAACTAGTATCTGTAGGATGGATAAACAACAAGGTCCTACTGTATAGCACAGGGAACTCGATTCAATATCCTGTAATGAACCATAATAGAAAAAAATGTATAACAAGACTTGGCCTGACCATCTATGATCCAGAACCTAATCTGTCACTCATTAGCATGGTCAAATCTTTTAAGCCTCCTGTTCCTGACTCATTATTTATGAAATGGGAATAATGCATTCATTTGTTTATTTATTGAGCACCTGCTATATGCTGGGTGCTGTGTGGGGACTGGGGAACTAGTAGAGAACAAAATAAATTCCCACCTGCATGGAGCTTTCATTCAAGTACAGAAAGACAGACAGAAACCACATGCTGATAAAAAGTGCTGTTAGGGAAGAAGATGCAGTTTTACTGGGGGAGTCAAGGAATGGTTCTGAATAGGTGACATTTAAATAAAACTTAGAAGAAATGAGGGAGAAATCAATGTGTCTATCAGGGCAAAGAGTGTTGCAGGAAGAAGGCAGGACACAAATAAGAAGCTTGAGGGAAAAAATAGCCCTTTTTTTCCACTGTCATTATATGGCTGTTATAAGCATCAAATGAAACTAATATATGTGATCTGAATATTGTTATGTATTATACTCATCTTCACTGCTGTTACAGCTAGTATTTTTATGGTTTATTGTTGCAAAATGAACTATTTATATATATATAAAGCTATCATTTATTGTCTTCTTGAACTAACATTGCTAGTGCTATAAGATTTATTCTTGTCTTTTATTTCTTTTTGAGTGTTGCACTATTTTTTATTTTATTGAAGTATAGTTGATTTACAATGCTGTGCTAATTTCTGCTGCATAGCAAAGTGACACAGTTATACACTTATATGTATGTATGTATACATATATTCTTTTTCATATTTTTTCCACTATGGTTTGTCACAGAATATTGAATATAGTCCCTTGTGCTATACAGTAGGACATTGTTGTTTATTCATCCTATATATACTAGTTTGCATCTGCTAATCCAAACTCCAAGTCCTTCTTTCTCCACCCTCACCCTTGGCAACCACATGTCTATTCTCTTTGTGAGTCTGTTTCTGCTTTGTAGATATGTTCATTTTTGTTGAAAAGTAAACTATTTTATGTTTCATAAAAAGAGAGAAATTCTCTGACAGAAAACTTAAAGGACATGTTAAAAGTGCCATAATCTTGAGGTTCACAGTGAAAGCATATTTTACCTTCAAAGAATTTATAAAACACTAGAAGAAGTCTGCAGGAAAAGTAGGGTATAAGAGAAAATAAGGCAAAGGTCAGGATGATGGAGCAGTTAGCAGTCTGGTGAATCATCTCTGAGATCTGAGAATTCACTGATTCTTACAATATTGAGATTGGTTTCTCTGCTAAGGAATCCTCTCTACATGGTTTCCCTCTTTCTCTCTCCTTCTCTTTCCTTTCTTTCTTGCTTATCCTGCCTCTTGCACACAAATTTTGAGGTGGCTTACAGGAAGAATGGGCTTCCCAGGTGGCACTCGTGGTAAAGAACCTGCCTGTCAATGCAGGAGATGCATGAGATCCTAGTTCCATCCTTGGGTCGGGAAGATCCCCTGAAGGAAGAGATGGCAACCCATTCCAGTATTCTTGCCTGGGAAATCCCACGGACAGAGGAGACTGGCGGGTTACAGTTCATAGGGTCGCAAAGAGCTGGACAAGGCTGAAGCAACTTAGCATATATAAAGGCAGAAGAAGGACACAGTAATAAACAGTGTCTAAGAAGGAGGAACTTACAGCACCACATGAATATAGCTAAGAACACGTTTCTTAATGTTCAATTCAAACACTATTATAGGTTATTTTCATGACAAGTTAAGCAACAGACAAATATAATTTCTCAGATAAACAAGAATGCAGAGAAGTTGGCTCCTTGTTTCTGCTTCTCTCATGTTGGGGAACAGTTGGCTTGAGTATGGAAACACCCTTGACATCTATTTTTATTTGTTTCTATACAGCCATAGAATTTTCAAAATCCTTTGTGAAGTGAGACAGCATATTACAAACATATAAAAAACTTCATTGTTGTTGCTCAGTCACTGTCATGTCCCAACTCCTTGCAACCCCGTGGACTGCAACACACCAGGCTTCCCTGTCCTTCACTATCTCCTGGAGTTTGCTCAAACTCATGTTCGTCACTTTGGTGATGCCATCCAACCATCTCATCTTCTGTCATCCCCTTCTCCTGCCTTCAATCTTTTCCAGCATCAGGGTCTTTTCCAATGAGCTCATCCTGAATGATGAACTCTTCACGTCAGGTGGCCAAAGTATTGTAGCTTCAGCTTCAGCGTCACTCCTTCCAGTGAATACTCAGGGTTGATTTTCTTTAGGATTGACTGGTTTAATCTCCTTGCAGTCCGAGGGCTTCCCAAGAGTCTTCTTCGGCACCCCAATAAACAACTTAGGAAACGAAAAACAGAACTGAGAGAATGTTTATCACAGGATACACAATGAGAGAGAAAGTCTATAAGGGGATTATTTAGCTTTAATTGAAATATCCATTCCTGGGGTAAAGTCACACAGTATTTACTCATGCATGTTTATAGATACCACCATCATGAATTTTAAGTATCATTGAAAATTATTAATACATTCCCCAGCTTCTACACTAACCCCCACCATGATCTGAAAATCAGAACCTCTTTTGTAAGTTTTGTGGACAATAAGTTCTAGATCCTTTCATTTACTTATTTATTTAGTCAAGTTCAGCATTTACTATGTTTTCTGCACATCTGCTATATAACTTGAGGTCATGGTTTCACAGTGTCTGGAAAAAGAAGCAGGCCCTGGAGGTGTAGAGCACTGGACTTTTCATTGTTTTAACTGGCAAAAAGAAAAGGGTCTCTGCCTGAGTTCTCCCAGGTCTCTTTTCTCAAGTTTATGCCAAGTGCTACTCCCATCCCCCGCCAAGTCGTCCCCAGGAGATTGAGGATTGTTAAACTTGAATATGTTTAAGGCACACCTGGAGTGCTTGATATAGAGATCCTGATTCAGCATTTCTGGGGTGCTGTCCAGAGTCTGTTTTCAGTAAGGACCCAGGTGCCTCCGCTGCAGATCATCAGTGGATCACACTGTGAGAAACGTTGTTTAGACAAAATTTACTCAAAGGTGAAGAGGTTTTAAAGAAGCTGAATGTTGTAATGAGAGACAAATGGTTGGCAGGTGATCTGGCTTGATCCAGCAGGGAGTCCTGGGACATTGGTGAGGGCAGGGAGAAAGGATTTTAACAGAAAATTTTTATAGAATTTTTAAATATCGGATTTTAATAAACACTTATGAGTTAATCTGGTTAGATTGAGCTATGATGGGTATCAGGAAAAATGGACATTGGTTGATTAGAATTAGAAGAGCCTTGAAGGCAAAGGGAAAATTTCCCCAAAAAGATATGGGGCCCAGAAAATGGACAGTTCCTAAAGAGGTTATTCCAGTGACTATAAAACAAACTACTCCAAAGATTTATGGCTTACCCAAAAACGAAAGAACTAATTGAAAAATGGGCAGAAGACCTAAACAGACATTTCTCTGAAGATGACATACAGATGGCCCAGAGCCACATGAAAAGATGCTCAACATCACTAATTCTTAGAGAAATGAAAAGCGAAACTACAATGAGGTATCACCTGATACCAGTTAGAATGATCTTCACTAAAAAAAATCTACAAATAACAAATGCTGGAGAGGGCATGGAGAAAGGGAACCCTCCTACACTGTTTGTGGGAATGTAAATTGGTACAGCCAGTGTAGGAAACGGTATGGAGGTTCCTCAAAAAATTAAAAACAGAGTTACTATATGATCCAGAAACCCCATTCCTTGGCATGTATCCAGAGAAAATCATAATTAGAAAAGATATATGCACCCCTATGTCCATTGCAGCACTATTTACAATAGCCAAGACATGGAAATAATCTAAATGTCCATTGATAGAATGGATAAAGAAGATGTCATATATGGCACGAGGAATACCATCTTTGGAAAATAAAATCGGTCAGGATCTAGGGAGTTGGGTGGCTGGAAGAATATGAACAAAATGGAAAAGTTGATAGTAGTAAGTTTATTCATTGCAGTGAAAACAAGTGAACTACAGCTACACACATTTTTAACGGATGAAGCTTAGAAACACTATGTCGTAACAGTGCAAGTTGCAGAATACTTACAGTATGCTGCCAGTTTTACAAAGTTTGAAATCATTAAAAGTAAGCAACACACTTTTTTCTTGTTTTGGTTTACCTACATTGATGATATGATCCTAAGGAACAAGCAAGCCAGTGGGAAAAAGGAGAGCAAACTTTGGAAGAGGGGTGACTTCTGGGGCATTCTGGGTGCTGAGACAGAGAAATGGAGTGCGATGTACAGAGGAGTTTCTAGGTTCCAGCGCTGCTCTACTTTTAAGGTAGGGGATGGTTTCATGAGTGTTTATCCCACCCTCCATTCGTTTATTGCAATTTTGCCCATGCTGAGTGACTAATTTACTTGTTTATTCAACAAATATATATTGAGAGCCTCATATGTGCCTGACATGTGTGAGGCAGGGAGAACAGAAGCACGGATAAAGTAGTCATGGTCACCACCTTTTTTCAAAAGGGGTTTGTGGTGACCAAGTATACTGTGGAGGAAGCAAACAGGGAACAACATATAGTGAGCTAAGTCTTTGCATAGGAGACCAGCAGCTGTGAGCAGCGCATGACTCGGACTTGACGTCAGGAAGGATCCCATGGGAGTCATGTATTAGGTTGGCCAAAAAGTTCATTTGGATTTTCCTGTAAGATATTATGGAAAAACCCAAACAAACTTTTCAGTCAACCAAATAGATAGATGGGAGCAATTGCTTGAGCATGGATCCCCCAATATCTACGTCTCTCTGTTAAAGATGGTGGTTTTTCCTAAAAGTAATAGGGTTCTGATCAGATGGCAATATAACCGGATTTGCATATTAGAAAGACAACTTTGTCCAGAGTTTGGAAAATGGTCTGGGGTGGTGATGATAAGGTCACAGAGAGAAAGATGAGTTTGTAGCTTGCTGCAGCGGAGAAAGAATGTGTTGTGGGACATTGAAGATGTGGTAAATTTCTGTTTATTTTCCACTTGAGTGTATCAACCTGTGTCATTAGAGCATGTTTCAGGAAAAGTCTAGCACTAAAGGAGGGGTGGGAAATATTTTTGTAGCCAATAAAGTAGCCTGCTCTAGGAGAGTAATATGGCTTCCCAGGTGGCTCTGTAGTAACGAGTCCTCTTGCCAATGCAGGAAACAGGACATGTGGTTTTGATCCCTGGGTCAGAAAAATCCCAGGAAATGGCAACCCACTCCAGTATTCCTGCCTAGGGAATCCCATAGACAGAAGAGCCTGGCGGGCTACAGTCCATGGGGTTGCAAAGATTCAGACACAGCTGAGTGACTGAGCACGCACGCCACAGAGTAACAAGGTCCCTCCCTGCAGAACAAATAGAACTCACAGAGATGTTTTGAAGTGTCTTTAATGTCTGGATTCATGCTTTTTGTTTTATTTTCATTGCTATAGTCAGAGGGTAGATCTGGGCTTAGGAATCCCCTTTTAGAAAAAAATGAAAGAGGTTATAAACATAAAATTAGAAATGGAAGTTAATTTTTATCGAGTGGGCCAAAAAGTTCCTTTGGGTTTTTCCGTAAGCTTTTATGAACAAAATTTTTGGCTAATCCAATATTTAGACTGAGAAAAAGGATCAGAGATAAATACCACAAATATTACAAAATCCATTAAGAAACAAAGACATTTTAAATTATTCTCTGCATCCCAATCCCAATCCCCCAGAAACATTTTTCCTTGGCTGCATACTTGTTGATGATCAACTTTTATAAGCTAAGGATTGTGGAACATTTACTAGAGGGAGACTAGAAAGATAAGTCTTTTTTCCAACTTGATGAATTGAAATTAAAAAATAATGGTTTATAAAAGTATCTTTCAGCATCACAGATCATTATGGGAAATGTCATGTAAATTGTTTTCAGTTGTTAGTTGTTCTCAAATTTATGAAAAAACTGTCAATTTTTTGTCCCATGAATGATCTGTTTTAGACTTTCTGTGAGGTGGTGCTGAAGGTTTGTATTATAGAAACCTAGGAATTTTGAGAAATTCTACTTTGTACAACTATGATTTAAAAAGAAACAAAGTATTGTGCATCTACAATTATAATACAGTTAAAGTTATAATGTACATGCTGCATTATTGAATAAATTCCCTATAGGAGAGATCATCTGTTATGACTAGTTACCAATGAGAACCAAATGATCTACTTCCAACTTTATACACCTGATGGTTGGAAGAATCTTTCACAGACTTTCTACAGGCTCCGTACATTTCAAAATGTGTTTTTCTTCCATCACGTGCACCTTTAGATCCTAAGGGCCTTGAGGGATGTTATGTTATATTATAATCTGTGGTCCTGAACCTTCCTGTTGAGTTAGCACTGAGGCATGGGAGGACTTCTGAAACTGTTTCTGCATAGGGAAAGATACTAATAGCTTAAATATGCAGGGGGGGTGAATGAAAACCCCATAAATATGCCTCACTAAACCCAAACTAAATTTTTCTTCAATTCAAATTCCCCCTAATCTCATTCCCCAAATGCCTACAGTTTCTATAGAGCACAAGAGGAAAGCGACAAGGGAGGGAAGGATGAGTGCGTCATGAACTGAATATTTGTGTCCCTCCAATATTCCTGTGTTGAGGTTCTAACTCCAAATGTGATAAGTAGGAGGAGGGGGCTTTGGAAGTGATTAGCATTAGATTAAGACATGAAGTTGGTGACCTCAAGGTCAGGTTAATTTGTGTCCTTGTAAGAACAGGAAGGGGCTTCCCAGGTGGCCCAGTGGTAAAGAATCTGCCTGCAGTGCAGGAGACACAGGTTCAGTTCCTGGGTTGGGAATATCCCTTAGAGGAGGAAATGGCATCCCACTCCAGTATTCTTGCCTGGAGAATTCCATGGCCAGAGGAGCCTGGTGGGCTATAGGCCATGGGGTCGCAAAGAGTCGGACATGACTTGGCGACTAAACAACAAGAACAGGAAGAGAACTCTCTCTCTCCTCCTGCGCACAGAGGAGGGGCCCCCTGAGTGCACAGCGAGCTTCTCCAAGGCAGGAAGAGGCAGGAGGGGTCTCTCACCAGACCTTCACATGCTGACTCCCTGGTCTCAGACGCCCAGCCTCTAGAACTATGAGAAAATAGATCTCTGTTGTTGAAGCACCCCTCGTCTCTGGTATTCTGTTATGGAAGTCCAAACTGACTAACAGGTAGAAAGAGACAGTAGTCTTCACCAATTAATACCTTATTTTTGCAAAAACTGACAACACGGCATGATTATGCAAAGCTGTTTTCATCTTCATATCATTTCTGAGGCCCCAGATGAGGTTCTTGAAAGTAAGGGGCCAAAAATGAAGCTTTATTAGCTCCACGGTAAATTCATCTTTGGCCACAACCCCATTCCCACCCTTAATACTTAGTGTTCAGATCATGGTATTAACTTTCTAGTGTAACTTCTCTAGGTCAAGTCTCTCTTCCCAACCACCTTGCATAATCACTATAAGAGTAATCATCTTTCCAGATACAATCTTCACCATGACTTTCGCTGCTGAAATCCACTGGACACCTCCTTAGTCTGAGGTTCAAGGTCTCTACAATCTGGCTATAGTTTTTGTTTAGAAATGTTTTTCCTGTGGCTTCCTACACAATGGAGAAAAAAAGCAATCATTTATTAGCAGCCTACTTAGTAATAGGTTTTTCCCCAATACATCAGCCACTTGATGCAAAAAGCTGACTCATTGGAAAAGACTCTGATGCTGGGAAAGATTGAAGGCAGGAGGAGAAGAGAAAGACAGAGGATGAGATGGTTGGATGGCTTCACCAACTCAATGGACATGAATTTGAGCACTTTCCAGGAGATGGTGAAGGACAGGGAAGCCTGGTGTGCTGCAGTCCATGGGGTCACAAAGGGTTGGACATGACTGAATAACAACAACAACGCCAAGTGTTCATATTTTCAGTTCTAACAACCTCCTTGCATGATTCACAAATGAGTGGACAGAGTTCAGAGATGACAGTGGGGATCTGTCTGTGGAGATGGATCTGTGTGTGGAGGTAGATCTGTCTGGCTTCAGTTCTGCTGCTCTTTCTACTGTATAATGTGCCACTGGCTTAGTCCTTCACCCTCTGTGTGAACTGTAGTTATTTAGCTGTGCTGGGTCTTTGCTGTGGCCTGTGGGCTTCTCTGGTTATGACACTTGAGGTGCACAGGTTTAGTTGCCCTGTGGCATGTGGGGTCTTAGCTCCTCGACCAGGGATGACATCTGCTTCCCCTGCATTGGAAGGTGGATTCCTAACCACTGTATCACCAGTGAAGGCCCCCTTTGTATGAATTTAGGTGTAGTTACAGCCTCCATTTAAATGTCATCCTCTCGAGAAAATTTTTCCAGTTTACTCCCTCCACGATGGGGTCTTCCCTACCCTGCCACAATACAGTATTTGGTGTCTGTTTTATTCAGTGGGATGCATCCCACACAATCTTGCATTTCTAACTTATTTCATCCTTGTGTATTCTGACTCTAACTTGGTTGTAAGCTTTTTGGAGGAAGAGAAAATGATTGATGGTTTTGTGTGTACCTTGTAACACCTGGAAAGGCTCCCTATATTATTTAATGAATAAGTCTAGAATGAGTATATTTTTCTTCAGTGGGACTCCAAGATTAAGGTGAAATAAAGGGGAAGGGTCAGCTGCACTGCCTCTTGCTGTTTCTCTATCCCATTATTAGATTACAAGGGCAGGGAGAGTTACCACTAGGGTTAGGTTTTAGATTCTTTGTAGGAGTACAGCTGCCAGTTGACAAGACCTCAGAGAATATTAAAACAGCATAAGCACCAGTTGGCAGTAGCTGACATAAGGATGCTATTCCCCAAAGCACTACTCTCAGGGGTGACCAACTCACCCGTCAGCTTTCACAATCATGACAGAACAGAAAAGAGCTTGGTTCCCTGGGGATTCTGAGCACTTCGAAGAAGAAGTTGAAATTTCCTGCATCACCCTGACAGGTGTCCAATGTTCTCTAGTAAAGTTATCCATTTACCCTTCTATCATATTTACTCTTGGTTTTTATTTTTCATAAGGAGTACTAAATTCAATTCTGAAGTTTTACTTCCTGTTTTCAACTTTTTCAATTGCAGAACATCTGAACTATATACAAAAAGCAGAGGGAATACTATAATGAACCACCATGTGATCATCACAAAGCTTCTGAAATTAACATCTCATGGTCAATTGTGTTTCATTTCTCTGCTAGGTCTGGATTATTTTGAAGTAAATCCCAGAAATCATATTATTTCATCCTTTACATCTCTTCAAAATATGACAAAGTAAGTCTTTGACAAAAGAAGCTTAATATGGGAAAATTTAGTGATAACACTTTTTTTTTTTTTTTTTTTTTTAAAAAGAGTTTTGTTTGGACAGTGAGATGTAAGATGCCCACAGACATCCAGGCTGAGGTGCTGAAGAGTCAGTGGATAACGCATGTCTGGAATCCGAGGTAGCAGTCGGGCATTGAAATCATTCATTTTTTTTGTTGTTGTTGTTAATTTTTTTTTTTTTTATAAATTTATTTATTTTAGTTGGGGGCTAATTACTTTACAATATTGTAACAGTTTTTGCCATACATTGACAAGAATCAGCCATGGGTTTACATGTGTTCCCCTTCCCGAACCCCCCACCCACCTCCCTCCCCCTCTCATCCTTCTGGATCATCCCATTGCCCCGGCCCTGAGCCCTTGTCACATGCATCGAACATGGAATGGTGCTCTGTTTCACATATGACAATACACATGTCTCAATGCCATTCTCCCAGAACGTCCCACCCTCACCTTCTCCCTCAGAGTCCATAAAATTGTTCCATGCATCTGTGTCTCTTATTCTGTCTCGCATATAGGGTTATCGTTACCATCTTTCAGATTCCATATATACATGACAAATTCTTTTTAAAAATTATGACATTTGAATTATATTTAATTTTCCAAAAAATAGGTATGTAAAATATCTCTTTATTATAAAAATCCTGAATGTAGAAATCCTGAGTAATGTCAAAGAATACAAAAATTAATTTGGTTCTTCCTATTCATTTATTGTAAGCTAGCTAGCAGGAATAAGTAAAATATCCAATAGTACAAATGCTAATTTGGTGTCTTAGCTGGAAAATACTTCCAACTCTGTTTACCTAATTCATGTTTGATCAGTCCAATTCCTTAGCAACACATTTGTGGAATTTGTTTGATTCCAGAATGGTCACTGGGCCATTGAGATTTCCTCAAGCGCAATCTCTGAAATTTGGATCCAGTTAGAACAAGAGTCATATGTAATGGGGGAAACAGTGCTGGTGGCAGAAATCACATCGCTTCCCCATCATCTTTCTCTTGATGTCAGCTTTCCTCTCGCCACGAAAGAGACTGAAGACTCATTTTGACATGCCTCACAAACTTAGAATGCAGGGCAGGTTGAAGAAAGTGAAACACAGACAGTTGAAAAGACATTTAAAGAGCCTATAATGAAACTCATGCAATTTCTTTATCTTTTTCGTTTATGACGTCTCATTGTCTCTTAGAAAGGATTCGTGTTCTCCTGGTTGCTATGAGGAGACAGATGTGGAACTTTTCATTTTCTGGGATTGTATAGACGTCAGCTGTCATCTCTAGTGAATAAGTCAGCCTATAAGACAGCTCAGTTCAGGCTTTTTGTTATTTTTTATTTTTGTATTAGTGAGAAAAAAATGACTGCTGTAGAGAGAAGACTGGATTTCTAAACCCAGCTGAGGGGAGGACCCAAGGCAGAGGGGTAAATGATGAGAAAAATAGAAGTGCTAGGCTGGGAGAAGGTGGAGGATCATCTCTGAATCTAAGAAAGGGGGACAGCTGGTGGTTTGCAAGCACGAAGAGTAGCAGAAATCTCTGTGCCACCTAGGGAGGCAGGACCGTAGGTGTTCAGCTTCCATTCTCAGCAGACACCACATCTCAGCTCTGGAGCCACCACGTAGTTTGGGCAATGAGAAGCCCACCCGCTATGATGACCAGCGTGGTGGTCACCAGTGAGCTTCTCCAAGTATTCTCCACCAAGTAAGACTTCCCTGATCTCCGCTGAACCTGGATGAAGGGCGTAGGGTGATGGAGACCCAGTAATAACCACAACTGATTTTCCGAGAGCCTGTGGGTCAGATTCAATTACATTAAGAAAAATAACAAATGTGGCACCTCTTAAACTTGAGATGTGGAGTAAAACTGATGACAGCTGCATTTTATACTTTGCCTACTTTACTGTTTCAGAGGGTTTGAAAGAATCCTCCTAAATATTAAGGAAAGTTTCTTTCAGTGGGATTATATTCATGAGATTGAAGGTTTTGGGGGGTTGTTCATTAGGAACTGAATTGTGTTCCACCAAAAATAAAAACAAAAATCACATACCCCCCTGATGTGATGGGTTTTGGAAACAGGGCCTTTAAAGAGATGAAGTTAAATGAGGCCATAAGGGTGGGGCCCTCATCCACTATGACAGATGTCCTTATAAAAGAGAGTGTCCCAGCAGTGTGTCCACAGGGGAAGGTTGTGTGAGGGCACGGCAGGGAGGCAGTCAGCTGTAATCCAGGGAGAGCAGCTTCAGGAGAAACCCACCCTGCCAAAGCCTCCATCTCAGGCTTCCAGCCCCCAGAGCCCCGAGAAAATGAATGTCTGTTGTTTAAGTCACCCAGTCTGTAGCATTTTGTTATGGCAGCCCTAGCAAACTAATACACCATATTTAATACTTTGATGTAGAGGTCTTTATTCTCATAGGAAATCTATATTATGGCCCGCTAGTAGAAACTGTCGGACTGTGTGGAGTCGATTTATTCTCTATTGGCTAAAATGATTCACATTCTGAAAAGAGCATCACAAAGACATACTGGGATGCCATTTACTGAATACACACAAAAGGGTTGCTGTTCAACAGTGACTAAAATTAATGGGGGGAGTAAGTGTATACGCAGGATGGAAAGGCTCCACTTCTGCAAGTTAAAACAGGAAGTGCAGGGACTTCCATGGTGGTCCAGTGGTTAGGACTCTGATTTCCAATGCAGAGGATGTGAGTTCGACCCCTGGTCAGGGAGCTAGGATCCCACATGACTCATGGCCAGAAAACCAGAACATAAAACAGCAGCAATATTGTTACAAATTCAATAAATACTTTCAAAATCAACAACAATAACAAAAAACAAACAGGAAGAATTTTCCCCAGAGATTGTGGTAATGCTAGCATCACGTTAACCTTTGTTAATACGGAGGTGCTGAATCTATGCTAGTTAATCAGGGAGACAGTGTTACATTATAAAAATTACTTTCTTATTGCCCTATCTGCCTGTTTGCTGCCATTATAATTCTGCTTAAAATCTTTAAAGACTGAGAGTCAATCTGCTTCTGATTTTACAGGCCTCTAAAATTGCTAGTTAAATTTCCTGGGCACTGTCAATAAAAAAAGAGGGAGAGAAGACAGGAAAAATACAAAGACAATATAGTTTACATATTGCTAAACTATAAGTTCCTAGAAGCCAGGGATTTATCATTATCTCCTTGAGATCATCAAATACTGTCATTTGCACACGGTTGGCATTTATCAGTTTACTGAATCGCATCTCCAGACAAAGAAAAGCACACAGCTAATATGACTGTAGAATAAAGATGAAATTTTGCATATGCCATGTGAAATCAATTATATCACTTTACAATTATATGTTATTTAGGAGTGAAAATATGTAAGTAGGTTTTAACTGAACTAATGACAAAAATGTAGATATTTCTAAATTTCTAGATATATCCAAATATCTGTGGTATTAAATATTATGAAAAACTAATTAATTGATTGCCCCAGTTGGTAACTTGGTTCACTTTTTTCAGCTTTATTGAGCTATAATTGACAAATAAAATTGTAAGATAGTTAAAGTGTACAATGTGATGATTATATATACATATATATGTATACACACACACACATTGGGAAAGGAGTCCTCCCACCAAATTAATTAACATATCCCCATCACCTCACATATTTACTTGTTTTTTGGTTTACCTTTTGCAAAAACATTTGATATCAAAAACTTTCTTCCTTGTTTAAGAACAAACAGTAGTGAAGATTAATAGTATCTAAGTTTCCTAAACATAACAATCTGGTAATGTAACCATCTGATTTATAACTTATCATAGATTAGTATATGTAATTATACTAGCAGTATATATCATATATTAAAAAGAAAGCCATTATTTTTCTTCTTGGTCTGGTAAGCTCTTTAAAATTTTTTTCTAAAATTTTGTGTATAATTTTTAAAGGTTACTTTCCATTTACAGTTTTCACAAATATTGGCTACATTCCCATGTTTTACAGTACATCTTTAAGCCTATCTTACACTCAGTAATTTGTATTTCCACTCCCTTCTTATACTGCTCCCCCCTGGTAACCACTAGTTTGTTCTCTATATCTGTGAGTTTGTTTCTTTTATGTTATATTCACTAGTTTCTTGTATTTTTTAGATTCTACATATAAGTGATACCATACAGTATTCATCGTTCTCTGTTTGACTTAACCTAAAGCCCTTCAAGTCCATCCATGTTGCTCCAAATGGCAACATTTTGTTCTTTTTAATGGCTGAGTAGTATTCCATTCTCTGTGTGTGTGTGTGTGTGTGTGTGTGTGAGACATGTCCATCCATCTGTTGATGGACACTTGGGCAGTTTCTACATCTTAGCTCTTATAAATAATACTGCTATGAACATTGGGATGTATGTATCTTTTCAATTAGTGTTTTTGTTTGTTTGTCTGGATATATACTGAGGAGTAGAATCACTGGGTCATATAGTAGCTCTATTTTTAGTTTTTGGGAAACCTCTATATTATTCTCCACAGTGGCTCCACCAATTTACATTCCCACCAATACTGTACAAGAAAACCATTAATTTTATGTCCCAGATAAACATGGGATTCTACCAGAAGTCAGTGAGAACTGATCAAAAATACACAGTTCTATGTCTGTAGCAAAACCAAACACACAGTACAATTTCTCTCCATTGATCTATCATGTTGCCTCTCTGCCTCACCCCTCAAAGTATCCACCATGGTTAAGGTCCAGTCGGAACTGCGGGGAAGGAGAAAAGGACCTGGTGACTGGAGAAAAGGACCTGGTGACTGGAGAAAATGTGAGTGATGTCACCAGTGCAGCTATACAAGCCAGTGTGTGTTGTGTTGGCTGAATTGTAGCCGTACTCTTTGCAGGCTCAGCAACCCAATCATAACAGCAATAATATCAGACAGCATTTACTTATTGTAAACAGAACATAATCTTGAGCTAAGAAGTTTAATTAATTAAGTTTAATCCTATCAAAATCTCAGGGCAAAAACAGCCTAGCTCGATTTCTGCCCAGAGGGAAAAGTGTAGCAATGGGGACTTTCTTAACCAAATGATGTAAGAAGTGCTCAAACAGAACTGCGTCGCCTTGCCAATGTCATGGTTTGATTTATCCAGTACCTAAAGCAATGGTCAAGGAGTGGGGTCCCGGCTCTAAATGTGTCAGGAAAAGAAGGTATGAGGTACTTAGTACAGAAGGAACTGATTCTGAAAAGAATCTAGGCATGACAGAGCATGACACATTCAGGGAGCTACTCAAACAAGACTTGGAGTTTACTAGAGCCAGGTACATTTCTATTTCTCTCTGAAAAAATAAAAACAAACAAGCCACTGACATGGTGCTTCTTTTTTTACTGAGCCCTTTTGATCTAGGTATTATCTTTGTAAGAGGCCCCACTAGACATTCTGTTATAGTTTATAGGACTCTTTGTGGGTGTAAATTTCATGTTCTGGTCTAGAAAATCTCAATTAAGATTTTTATAAATGAGGTGGTCTTATTCAAAAGGATACTGCCTTTTATCTTTAAAAAACAAATATTATACTTAAATTTGACATATTGATTATATTTATATACAGCTAGTTTACTTTCATTTTGTAATTTGCACAGGCTCTAAAGAACAGTAAATTTTAACTTCTAATCAACCCTCAGTTTTAAAACAGGAAGTAAACTGAGAGGATTATTTGCCTTTGGAGGAAGAAAGGAAATCTTTGCCATTATTGTATCTATGAATTACTTTTTTTTAAAAATCTCACAGGAATAACAGCATCCAGTTTTAAATTGTTAAGTAAGGACACCCTAAATCACAAATTGCTTTTAATAGGCAGTATGATCTATGGCATAATTGCATGTGTGTAAAGTTGCTTCAGTTGTGTCTGACTCTTTGTGACCCTGTGGACTGTAGACTGCCAGGCTCCTCTGTCCATGGGATTCTCCAGGAAAAAATACTGGAGTGGGTTGCCATTTCCTTCTCCGGGGGATCTTCCTAAACCTAGGGATTGAACCTGCATCTCCTACATTGGCAGGAAGGTTCTTTACCACTAGTACCACCTGGGGAGCTCCATGACATAATTAAAGCCACTAATTTTATTATTCT
Organism: Giraffa tippelskirchi; assembly: GCF_054371585.1. Classification (NCBI taxonomy): domain Eukaryota; kingdom Metazoa; phylum Chordata; class Mammalia; order Artiodactyla; family Giraffidae; genus Giraffa; species Giraffa tippelskirchi. Next base: position 58,224,313 of record NC_137285.1, read on the forward strand.
CTATTAGAGAAAAGTCCACCCTCCTCTTAACATTCAACATGAATGAGTCAGAACATTTTTTGTGTGAAGTATATTTTTATGTGAACCCATAACGTCCCAAACACAAATATGGCAAAAGACTATAGAGAGAAGTAATGGGTCTTTGGCTTCTTTTGCATGTGAGGGGAGTATATCTATTGTTTTAGGTTGAAGCAGTATGGTGCAGTCATACCCAGTTTGCAATATTCACTTTTTCTTGAAAGAGCTGGTTTTAGGGAACCTTTCCCTTTAAGGAGTGTGGCTTTCAGTTAATTGCATGGGTATAGTTTTTCCCACAGGATGCTACATTTTGCATCTTTCTCCTTTGTCCTTTAGTGTCTTTCTTATTCCTGGAAGGCTGCCTGGAAAAGAGGGCATTGTAGGAACAACAGCAGCCTGTACTTCCACAGTTTTGTTTCTATGAAGAAGGTCAAGGTCAGTTTCTGGCTGTAAAATGTAGAAGCTGACCTACAAACCAAGAGGAAGTACCAGCTCTACAACTGGTCCAGGAAACTCTAATCTTAATATTTCAAAGATGTGCATGCTTGATAAACTTTTAAACATCACCTAGGTCAAGGAGTGTATTCTGTGGTGACTACTTTGCATAGTTCTACAGTACTTCGTACTTTGAAAATTACAGAATCAATGGAAAGAAAAGATTAGAATCATATAAGCAGAATTTTGTACTGCATTACAAAACTCATGTTGGTCAGCAGTGGAAGGTGAAAATATGTCCTGCTTTACCCAATAAAGTCTTCAAAATACAGCATGATTATTTGTTTAAAGAAGCTTTCACATAAGTACAGTAACTTAGGAATGCTCAAAGATCACTGGTTAGTTGTTTTTTTTTTTTTTGGCTCAGCCAGTTGCTTTTGCAATTTATTTGCTGCCTCAGCTGTACATGCTAGAGAATGCAGAAATTATGTTATGACTTTTTCCTGGGGAAATCAAGTCATTTTGAGAGTTACAGCATGGCTCTGATAATATAGGTTCAATAGTTTCAAGCCACAAAGCACCCTCTCTGTTATATGTAGTCAGATGGTTCATTTATTGCAGAGATTCCCAAACACTTTTGGTTGTGACATGCCCAAATTGCCTAATTTGCATAGCAGACTGGAATCAAGGGGAAGGATGCTCAGAGAGGTAGAGCTGGACACCAGTCTCAGCAACCTCCTTCCCATGAGCCGGAGAACAAAGAGCCTTTACATTTTTCTACACTTAAATTCCACTCATGGGTACCCTGGTTGATCTATTTAGAGCTACTTTACTGGCTCATCTGCGCAGTCTAGATACCCATCACCTACAGTCAATTGTCACATTTTCGAGTTGAACAGGACCTAAGAAAACCTTTGGAGTGACCATCAAATTCACATATAAGACAACCTAGGAAGAAATCGGCAACATGATAAAGTGGGGTAGGGAGAGGATTTTGGAAACAGAACCAGGTCTGAATCTTGCTGCTGCTGCTGCTAAGTCGCTTCAGTCATGTCTGACTCCTAGCGACGCCATGGATGGCAGCCCACCAGGCTCCTCCATCCCTGGGATTCTCCAGGCAAGAATACTGGAGTGGGTTGCCATTTCCTTCTCCAATGCATGAAAGTGAAAAGTGAAAGTGAAGTCGCTCAGTCGTGCCCGACTCCTAGCGACCCCACGGACTGCAGCCTACCAGGCTCCTCTGTCCATGGGATTTTCCAGGCAAAAGTATTGGAGTGGGGTGCCATTGCCTTCTCCTCTGAATCTTGGGGTTTCTGTTTAGTACATCTGTAATCTTAGCCATACTACTAAGCCCCGTGGAATCTCAACTACAAAACAGGAAAATTCTATTTACTTTGCTATAATATTTTAAGATTAGAAATAGTACATGTGTGACACACAGCGCATACCTAGCATGGTGTGGGGCACATAATTAATTGCTAACTGGCCTAGTGACTTTCCCAGTTTATAGAGCAAGATGGAAGGTCTGAACTAAAATTCTGCACCTAGCTATTAGCTCAGTGCATTCACATATGTGATGTCTTCGATATTTCAAAATAGTTTGACTTCTTATTTTAAAGACGAATATTTGTGTTCCCCTCACCAAATTCAGGTGTTGAAACCTTAACCCCAAAGTGATGATTTTACAAGGTGGGGCCTTTAGGAGGTAATCAGGCTTAGGAAAAGTCACGAGGGTAGAGCCCCTGTGATGAAATTATTGTCCTTATAAGAGGAAGAAAAGGCTTCCTTGGTGACTCAGTGGCAAAGAATCCACCTGCCAATGCAGGAGACACAGGTTCGATCCCTGGGTTAGGAAGATCCCCTGGAGCAGGAAATGGCAACTTGCTCCAGTATTATTCTTGCCTGGGAAATCCTGTGAACAGAGGAGCCTGGCGGGCTATAGCAAAGAGTCAGACATGACTTAGCGACTAAACCACCACCAGCACCATAAGAGGAAGAAGAGATTGGAATTCTCTTCATCATGTAAGGGGATGCAGTGAGAAAGCAGTCATCTGCAAGCCAGAAAGAAGACCCTCACCAGGTACCAAATCTGCTGGCACCTTGGTCTTGGATTTCTCAGCCTCCAGAACTGTGAGAAATAGATGACTGTTGTTTAAGTAACCCAGTTAATGGTGTTTTGTTATAGCAGCCCAAGCTGACTAATACATTTTACATCTACATACTGAAGTTTCCTAATGGTGTTATTACTCACCAATTTAGTGGTTATCAACACCCATTTCATTGTAGCAAGTATATCCAAGGTGAAGGAGATCTTTTGGTAAGAATCTCCAAAGCCACCAGTATTTGGAGAGCACTTACAGTTTTCAGAGTGTTTTCACAGACTGAGAACCTCTGAGTAAGGAATTGCAACTATCCACGTTTTCACCATCCATGATGCATGGATGAGGCAGCCTCAGTCAAAGAAGCCAAGGATGGTCAAGGCTGATTGCCTCTGCATAACAGGACTCAAATAGAATCTGCCTCAAGTCCTGTGTTTTCACTGCTCTAAATGTTTCACTGCTGGATGTTGCAGTTGCCTCTATAAAAGATAAAGATGTCCCCCATGGACAGAGGAGCCTGGCAGGCTACATACAGTCCGTGGGGTCTCAAAGAGTAGGACACGACTTAGTGACAAACAATAACAACTAGATGAAGATGCTAATGGTTCAGACTCCCAACTACACACAGCAGATTAGGATTCAAGTGATCAGAGAAGCAGGAATAAGGCACGCGGCGATGGGGGAGTAGGCGGTTAGGGCGGCAGCGTGACGGGAGCGAGCACAAAAGGGAGCTGTAGGGTGGGCAACTAAGGACAGTGTGAGCTGAAGGCGTCTCCAGATGTTTTCAAGCCACCCAGGATTATTGTAATTTGCTAAAACGAGTTCTGGATTTGAGGCCTCTGCAAAGTGGCAAGATGCCACCTAACAGTATCAGAGCACAGGTTAGGCAAAGACTAAGTCTTTCTAGTGTTTTGCTAAGATGAGAGAGTGTTTTATGAAGTATTACTGAGCTCTTCATTAAACTAAAAACTTGAAGTGTTGGATTAAAAAAAAAAAATGAAGTGATCAGTTCAACCAATAGGTGTGATATTTGTGACAACCTGAACTGATAACACGCTAAGATCATCAGGAGAACTGACTCCATGTAAAGTTGCTAAGTTTATTTACCTTGTTTCTAAGACAGAGAAGTTATAAAAATATAAGGGATTAAGATTAATATCAAAGAAGATTACAGAAACTGGTCCACATATATTTAGCTTTGCAGGGTCTTAGAAAACATAGGCTGAATTTACCAAAAATAGCTATGCCATTAAAAATAGAGGACTGATCCAGTGAAACCTGCCTTCAGCAGGAATTGGTACAGGCTCCATCCCTCTGAAGAGCACTAATTTTTGATTCTTCAGCAAATCACTTGTTCTTTTTAGACAAATTTTTTCTCACTTATGAAAGACAGCACTAGCCTTTGGCAGAGCATTTCCTTTAAACTTACTTAATAGAATGATCTAGGTACTAAATGGGTAAAAATAGTTTCAATTTATTTGACGTGTACTATATATCAGATATTCTTCTGGATGCTAGCTGTGTGCATGTGCATGTGTATTATCCATGATCTACACTACAGCCAGGCCAAGTGAGTAGTGAAAGTCTCATTTTGTATGAGGGGGAACTGAGATGCAGTTTGTTTGATGATTGGCTTAGATTAGAATCCTGTCTGCTTGTAAATCCTATCCTCTTCAATCTTCATACACATTCTGATGTATAGGGGAATAGAGATATTTCATACTCAAGCCAGTTTAAAAATACAGTACTATTCACTCATTTAGTCTGTAACTATTGATTCAAATTTTATTATGTTCCAGGTACTATCATAAGAACTGAGTCTACATTGATGAACACAACCAACAGGGGGCCCCTATTTGGGCTTTTACCATTCTAGAGGAGTTTTACTTTGCCTATAAAGGTCAGTATAGTCAAAGTTATTGTTTTCCCAGTAGTTATGTATGGACGTGAGAGCTGGACAATGAAAAAGGCTGAGGGCTGAAGAATTGATACCTTTGGTGGTGCTGGAGAAGACTCTTGACAGTCTTTGGACAGCAAGGAGATCAAACCAGTCAATCCTAAAGGAAATCAACCCTGAATATTCATTGGAAGTATTGATGCTGAAGCTGAAACTCCAATACTTTGGCCACCTGAGGCGAAGAGCCAACTCATTGGAAAAGACCCTGATGCTGGGAAAGATTGAAGGAGGGAGGAAAAGAGGGCAACAGAGGATGAGATGCTTGGATGGCATCACCGATTCAATGGACATGAGTTTGAGCAATTTCCAGGAGCAGGTGAAGAAGGACAGAGAAGCCTGGCATGCTGCAGTCCTTGGGGTCACAAAGAGTCAGAAACAAGTTAGCAACTGAACAGCAAAATCATGAGAGTCACAGGTATACAATTTCCAGGAACTGACTTTTTTTGCTTAACATTTTTAACATTGTTATTAATTAGCAGAAAATTAAACATCTCTGAGTATTGTTTTACTTTGGGAAATGTGAACTAATTGAGTTAATAATCAACAATTAATAATAACTGATTAATAATAAAATTTATGACCCCTCCTCCAATATGTTTTCTTTCATTTCAAAATATAACCTAGCAAATTCTACTATTTATTGTCCTAGGTGCAGACTAATGAGATTTGTGGCTTCTAATGCATCCTTGATCTCACTCTGTCAATCTCTCTGCCTTATTCATGCTGAATTTTGTTGAATCTTGAACGTTTTAGTTACTGTGTTTCTCCCCATTCATTACTAACTCCAACCTGGCTTTGAAGCACCTGTTTCTATTTTAAATGAATCTCAAAGTGGAAGATAATCATATTCAATTTCCACTCTTTCTGAGAGTGGAAAACTTTCAGTCAAGTGGAGAACTGCACTGTAGAATTTTCAATTTCCTTTAAATGGGGCTTAATAAGTAGACTTGCCCAGATGTGCCTGAGAGTGTGAAAAGAAAAAGATCAAAATAAAGGCACTAATGAAGCCAAGAAAAGTTGTCTATTGTTCTAGACTCTTAGATCCTTTCTTCAAAATGAAATGCTTGACTGACAAGGATTTAGGTGCTTGCCTTTCTTGATAAAGGTTAACTCAATGAGCTGACATAATTGTGCAAAAGTGCCTTCCTGAAGTGCCAAATGAAACAAGAAATCCTCCCCGATCGATGCGGCAATGACAAATCCAATTTAATAACCTGTAAGATTTTGAAGCCAATACAAATTACCCCGGAGACTGAGAAAGTGAAATCATCCGAGACAAATGTTACCTTCTCTTGATGTTTTCATGTTTTGACTCTCTTTTGGATATCGGATCGTGGTAGTGTCAGCGTTGCCATTATGAACTCAGCTCTTTCTCAGATTGTCATTCTTCCATTTATCTTGTTTTACTTATAGCCTAAGTCCTGCAGAGGTGGGGGTGGTGGGGGAAGCCTCACACTCAGACTGGGCTAAAAGGGAAGGTCATTTAAATAAAACCTTCAATAGCCCAAGTTCCTGACTTGTAGGTTAGAGGTGATAATGCCACCTTTTCCAAATATATGAAGTGACTTCAAAGTGTGGAGACCATTGTCATTACATTAAAATAGGTGACTCACACTGAGTGTACTTCCAGGATGGGGAGTTAGTTCCTCCTGTCTTTCTTTCCATGTTGGCAGAGCAGAGTCCTCCTCCCCACCCTCCCTGACTTCAAAGGAAATGTTATATTCCCATCTCCTCCTAGTTTCAGACAGGGGTGGAGTTAAAGAATTTAGGCAGATGAGCTCTCTCCTTTCTAGAAAAAAATGTAATATATTGAAATATATAACATATACAGAAACTTATCTAGATGTCTATATGAGGATTGCTATATAAATCTCACCTACATGTCTTTATATAGAAACATATAAGACACTTACATAGAGAAACTTATTCATATATATACACATGTATGATAAGTCACTTCAGTCATGTCTAACGTACTGTAGCCCACCAGGCTCCTCTGTCCATGGGTACTCCAGGCAAGAAAACTGGAGCTGGTTGCCACGACCTTCTCCAGGGGATGTTCCCAATCCAGGGATGAAATGCACATCTCTATGTCTCTTGCATTGGCAGGTGGGTTCTTTACCACTAACACCACCTGGGAAGCCTATCTATATATGTATTGAAATTTAGAAAAATAAGGCAGCAATCCAGTTTTATGGAAGAAAGTGAAGAAGAACTAAAGAGCCTCTTGATGAAAGTGAAAGAGGAGAGTGAAAAAGTTGTCTTAAAACTCAACATTCAGAAAACTAAGATTCATGGCATCCGGTCCCATCATTCCATGGCAAATAGATGGAGAAACAATGGAAACAGTGATAGACTTATTTTGGGGGGCTCCAAAATCACTGCAGATGGTGACTGCAGCCATGAAATTAAAAGATGCTTGCTCCTTGGCAGAAAAGCTATGACCAACCTAGACAGCATATTAAAAAGCAGAGACATCACTTTGCCACCAAAGGTCCATCTAGTCAAAGCTATGGTTTTTCTAGTATTCATGTATGGATGGGAGAGTTGGACTATAAAGAAAACTTAGCGCCAAAGAACTGATGCTTTTGAACTGTGGTGTTGGAGAAGACTCTTGTGAGTCCCTTGGACTGCAAGGAGATCCAACCAGTCCATCCTAAAAGAAATCAGTCCTGAATATTCATTGGAAGAATTGATGCTGAAGCTGAAACTCCAATACTTTGGCCACCTGTTTCGAAGAACTGACTCTGATGCTGGGAAAGATTGAAGTCAGGAGGAGAAGGGGATGACAGATGACGAGAAGGTTGGATGGCATCACCGACTCGACACACATGAGTTTAAGTGATGGACAGCGAAGCCTGGCGTGCTGCAGTCCATGGGATCGTGAAGAGTCAGACACAACTGAGTGACTGAACCGAACTGAATCCAGTTTTCATTGTAGAGGAAAGAATGCTTAACTCTGAGTTTGAAAACCTGGATACATCCCAGTCGTGGGTCCTTGAGAAACACATGAAATCTCTAAACCCAGATTGGTTTCCTCACTGATGTGCTAACTTCTGTTCTACTAATCACGTTGTAAGCATGAAATAAAGTCATATATGTGAAAGTGATCTGAAACCTGTGATACCGTATACAACGGTCAAGTATTATATCACCTGTTTTTACTTGCTTGCACTGGTCACTATCTTAGCTTATGTATCTTAGAGCCATATATAGATTTCTACAGAATTTATATTGGAAGCCAGAGGAAAATGTGATTTGATCTAAAAAATACTTATTTTGTGTATAACATTTACAGCTAAAGAAGTAAAATAATGCATTTCTGTGAATATGTATGGAAGAATGTGTGCAAATGAAGTAGGAAAAAGAAAGGTTAGCATGACACCTTACTCAAGGGAGTAATTACACATTTCAGGGTGAAAAGTGCAAGTCACAGGAGAAGCCTGTTCACAGCTGTGGACTTAACTGCTATCAGCTCTGCAGTCATTCATCACCTATTCACTCCTCTGCTGTTCTGTGAGAGCCAGGGAGACTCTTGGCATGTACCTGTAGCAAACTGGAAGCCACTGGATCTTTGGTGGCTTAGATTGTAAAGAATCTTCCTGCAATGAAGGAGACCTGTGTTTGATCCCTGGTTGGGAAGATCCGCTGGAGAAGGGAATGGCAACCACTTCAATATTCTTACATGGATAATTGCATGGACAGAGGAGCCTAGTGGGCTACAGTCCATGGGGTTGCAAAGAGTCAGACATGACTGAGCAACTAACACTTTCACACTTTCACTTTCTTATTAATGTATCGGCAAACTGAAATGACCTCAATGAAACTGAACACTGAGGCAGAGTAACTGATCTGAGCCGATTTGGGCTCACCCCTAAACATCAAGATTAGTACAAATCTTCATGGCTGTGTTAGTGCACATCACACTTGATTCACTAGTAGACATACACGGCTGTATCCCCTGGAATCACCATCACACTTTGAGAGTGTTCAGCTTTGCTCCAAACCATTCACTTCAGCTTGCTTTCTTTCCTTCTTTGGCCAAAGACACCCACGTATGTTTACTTGCACATGTACATTTCAGTCTACACATGTGAAGAGCCTGAAGGCTACACTCTCATCCCTGATGCTTCCTTGTTACACCCAGACACCATCCCCAAAGGCAAGTTCCATGTTCCTCTTCAAGACCCAGTTCAGAAGGGCCGAGTGCCACTGCCCTCGGACGGTCTCCTGTGCAAACACGGCTGCTGGTTGGCACCATGTTTACGTGCTGCTGTGTTTGCTGGAACTTGGGAGGTTGTATTTTCTCAACCATGATTTCTGGGTTTTATACTATGTGTATGGTTAGGACTTGTAGCAAAGAAAAATTATTGGTATTTTTATAGTTCTGTACTGCTTCCTTCAAAATCCAATTGCATATTAATATTACTCAGGCACTATATGTCTTAGCTTGTTGCATTCTCTCTTCTAAATATTTTGACATATTTTCTATGAAAGGGGGTAGCTAAAACATTTCTGCAATAGATAAGTGTCGAGAGACCACCAGAATAAATTTGTAACATTTTCCTGCCAAGCCAAAATGTACCAAGATGTGGCATATTAAAAGTTTAATTGAGATTGAATGGAGTCATTTTAAAATTAACAGAACAGCACCAAGTAATAAAATTGTGGCAGCATTTTGGCACATATTCTGGTATTCACATATTCACAAGTCTACCTTTCACTTGCTGAAATGGCAAATGGTGACTATATCTATGATATATTAATCATGTTTATGTTTCCTAGAACCACAAATTTAGGTCCAAGTATGCTTGGTTAAGTCTTACATCTTGGTGAGAAATGTTATATTTTCAAATATTCCCAGGTCAGAAATTTTGCATAACATTTATAAAATGAATCTCTATTTCATCTGTGATTAAAATGCAGTGGAAATTTTCAGAAAAGGTACATTCTACCTTAACATTTATGGGTAGAATTTCTGGAATGCTGGTACATACCTTAAGAAATATTTCTTACAAACATTTAACATGTGTGCATTTAGAAGAATTTTGCTTAGTGGCAGTATCAGATATTATGAGAAAAAATATACATAGCTGTGGAAAAATCTACCTTGATACAATATTTGCATTCTTAAAAATCTGCATATTTCCAAGAAATGCAATATTTCTAGAGATGCAATAGTTTTCTGTTGACTTAATAGCAATTTCAGAAATGTTTTCATACAGACTTATCTTTCAAGTAACATATAAATCATTTTTTCAGAATGTGATAAACCTCTTTTCTTCTTTGTACATTTCCCTTCCAAAAGCCTACAGTGGATATAAATTGCTTTTGTTATGAAAAAACATATTTAATTGTTGTAAAATTTGATAAAATTTCAAGAAATATCTAACACAAGACCAGTGCATCTTCATACAATGAGTTAATATCCAACCATTAAAACTCATAAGAGAATATCGATGACATGGAAAATACAAATAACATATGATAAAGGCCTATTGCAAAATGGTCAAATATATATTTTGAAAGAAAACAATGTGTACACATGGATAGAGAAAAACACACAGTGAAATATTACCTGTCGTTGTCTTTGAGAGGTAGATGCTTTTGTTCTTTTTGAAACTTTCCTATACTTTCCAAATTTCTCTGAGAATTGTGTATGATTTTATAAGCAAGAAATACATATACTTTAAAAGTAATATGTAGTGGTTCTATAGATCTTTTAAAATTCTATGTTTAACAGGCATGACACAAAGTGTACCTGAGATTTTTGTTTAGGATCAGCGTAAGCAAATGCACAGAAAAGTAAAACAGCACACTGCATTTTGTGAATGACAGATCTGTAGATCTGAAAAGATAGATAGTGGAGAAGGCAATGGCACCCCACTCCAGTACTCTTGCCTAGAGAATCCCATGGATGGAGGAGCCTGGTAGGCTGCAGTCCACGGGGTCGCTAAGAGTCGGACACGACTGAGTGACTTCACTTTCACTTTTCACTTTCATGCATTGGAGAAGGAAATGGCAACCCACTCCAGTGTTCTCGCCTGGAGAATCCCATGGACGGAGGAGCCTGGTGGGCTGCCGTCTATGGGGTCACACAGAGTGGGACACGACTGAAGCGACTTAGCAGTAGCAGCAGCAGAACATAGAATGCTCTAAATCAAGCTAAGAAATGCAAACTCTCTATAGGGTGAACATACAGACTGGGTTACCTGAGAGCCTACAATGGGGGCTCGTAGCCCTATTGTAGAAGCATAATTGTTAATGGCATCCCCCTTTATTATCAAAATTGTCTAGGTTTAGATGCTAAATTATGCAGTCACCTTATATAGCTGCTAGGAAGGCTTATATACCACTGAAGGCTTATTACTTGGAAACTGACACAAACAGATTTACATTTTGGAAAGAGATCCTTGGTTACACTGTGACAATGTATTTTGGGGGGGCCATGCAGGTGTGTGAGTGGGGAGATCAAGTAAAATACGTAGCAAAGTTAATGGGAATTAAGAAGTAGGGTTAGTGTGGAGGGACAGGAGAGAAAATTCATATGGAAGAGCAAGTTGAGACATTCATATGAGAGAGGTTTTAAGCAGAGGTGTTTGTTTTTCCTTTTTAATGTCAGTTGTAGGAAGTTCTGGAATAGCACCATCCAATAGAACTTTCTGCTTTGATGAAAATATTCTGTATTTGTGCCGTCCAATATGGTAACCACTAGCCACATGTGGGTAGTGACAAACTGAAACAGTTTTAAATTATATTAAATTTTAAATAATTTAAATTTGAATAGTTACATGTCTCTCAACTAGACAATGTACTTCTAGTTTTTATCCATAATGAGAGAAAGACATGGCCTGGAGTGGTAGCTTTGTTGGACACAACTGAGTAACTGAACAACAATTAGGCATAGGACTTGTCAATGCATTTGGCCTATAGAGTACTGGTCTTGTATACTTTTTTAAAATTAATTTTTATTGGAGCATAGTTGCCTTACAATGTTGTGTTAGTTTCCACTGTATGGCAAAATAAATCAGTCATTCATCTACGTATATCCCCTCTCTTTCGGACTTCCTTTGCATTCAAGTCACTACGGAGAATTAAGCAGAGTTTCTTGTGCTATAGAGTATGCTCTCATTAGCTATCGATTTTATGCATCGTGCAATGTAATTAGCAATGTAATGAGGATGAGATGGTTGGATGGCATCCCCAACTCATTGGATACGAGTTTGAGCAGACTCGGAGATGGTGAAGGACAGGGAAGCCTAGCGTGCTGCAGTCCATGGGGTAGCAAAGAATTCACATGACTTAGTGACTGAACAGCAACAACAACAATGTAACAATAAAATAGAATATATGTGTCAATCCCAACAGAAAAGAGAGGGGTACCATCTTTAAGAGGTGGCAAGAATACACAGACAAACTGTACAAAAAAGATCTTCACGACCAAGGTAATCATGATGGTGTGATCACTCACCAAGAGCCAGACATCCTGGAATGTGAAGTCAAGTGGGCCTTGGGAAGCATGACTATAAACAAAGCTAGTGGTGGTGATGGAATTCCAGTAGAGCTATTACAAATCCAAAAAGATGATGCTGTGAAAGTGCTACACTCAATATGGCAGCAAATTTGGAAAACTCAGCAGTGGCCGCAGGACTGGAAAAGGTCAGTTTTCATTCCAATCCCAAAGAAGGGCAATACCAAAGAATGCTCAAACTATCACACAATTGCACTCATCTCACACGCTAGTAAAGTAATGCTCAAAATTCTCCAAGCCAGGCTTCAGCAATATGTGAACCATGAACTTCCAGATGTTCAAGCTGGTTTTACAAAAGGCAGAGGAACCAGAGATCAAATTGCCAACATCTGCTGGATCATCAAAAAAGCAAGAGAGCTCCCGAAAAACATCTATTTCTGCCTTATTGACTATGCCAAAGCCTTTGACTGTGTGGATCACAATAAACTGTGGAAAATTCTGAAAGAGATGGGAATACCAGACCACCTGACCTGCCTCTTGACAAACCTGTATGCAGATCAGGAAGCAACAGTTAGAACTGGACACAGAACAACAGACTGGTTCCAAATAGGAAAAGGAGTACGTCAAGGCTGTATATTGTCACCCTGCTTATTTAACTTATATGCAGAGTACATCATGAGAATCGCTGGACTGGAGGAAGCACAAGCTGGAATCAAGATTGCCGGGAGAAATATCAATAACCTCAGATATGCAGATGACACCACTCTTATGGCAGAAAGTGAAGAGGAACTAAAAAGCATCTTGATGAAAGTGAAAGAGGAAAGTGAAAAACTTGGCTTAAAGCTCAACATTCAGAAAACTAAGATCATGGCATCCGATCCCATCACTTCATGGCAAATAGATGGGGAAACAGTGGAAACAGTAGCTGACTTTATTTTTTGGGGCTCCAAGATCACTGCAGATCATGATTGCATCCATGAAATTAAAAGATGATTACTCCTTGGAAGGAAAGTTATGACCAACCTAGACAGCATTTTAAAAAGCAGAGACATTTCGAGAAGATAAACAAAATTGACAAGCCATTAGCCAGACTCATCAAGAAACAAAGGGAGAAGAATCAGATCAACAAAATTAGAAATGAAAATGGAGAGATCACAACAGACTCCACAGAAATACAAAGGATCATAAGAGACTACTACCAACAGCTATATGCCAATAAAATGGACAACTTGGAAGAAATGGACAAATTCTTAGAAAAGTATAACTTTCCAAAACTGAACCAGGAAGAAATAGAAGATCTTAACAGACCCATCACAAGCACGGAAATCGAAACTGTAATCAGAAATCTTCCAGCAAACAAAAGCCCAGGACCAGACGGCTTCACAGCGGAATTCTACCAAAAATTTAGAGAAGAGCTAACACCTATCCTACTCAAACTCTTCCAGAAAATTGCAGAAGATGGTAAACTTCCAAACTCATTCTATGAGGCCACCATCACCCTAATTCCAAAACCAGACAAAGATGTCACAAAAAAGGAAAACTACAGGCCAATATCACTGATGAACATAGATGCAAAAATCCTTAATAAAATTCTAGCAAACAGAATCCAACATCATATTAAAAAGATCATACATCATGACCAAGTGGGCTTTATCCCAGGAATGCAAGGTTTTTTTAACATCCGCAAATCAATCAATGTAATACACCACATTAACAAATTGAAAGAAAAAAACCATATGGTTATCTCAATAGATGCAGAAAAAGCCTTTGACAAAATTCAGCATCCATTTATGATTAAAACCCTCCAGAAAGCAGGAATAGAAGGAACATATCTCAACATAATAAAAGCTATATATGACAAACCCACAGCAAACATTATCCTCAATGGTGAAAAATTGAAAGCATTTCCCCTAAAGTCAGGAACAAGGCAAGGATGCCCACTTTCACCACTACTATTCAACATAGTTTTGGAAGTTTTGGCCACAGCAATCAGAGCTGAAAAAGAAATAAAAGGAATACAGATAGGAAAAGAAGAAGTAAAACTCTCACTGTTTGCAGATGACATGATCCTCTACATAGAAAACCCTAAAGACTCTACTAGAAAATTACTAGAGTTGATCAATGAATATAGTAAAGTTGCAGGATATAAAATTAACACACAGAAATCCCTTGCATTCCTATACTCCAATATTGAGAAAACAGAAAGAGAAATTAAGGAAACAATACCATTCACCATTGCATCAAAAAGAATAAAATACTTAGGAATATATCTACCTAAAGAAACAAAAGACTTATATATAGAAAACTATAAAACTCTGATGAAAGAAATCAAAGAGGACACAAACAGATGGAGAAATATACCGTGTTCATGGACTGGAAGAATTAATATAGTGAAAATGAGTATACTACCCAAAGCAATCTATAGATTCAATGCAATCCCTATCAAGCTACCAATGGTATTTTTCACAGAACTAGAACAAATCATCTCACAATTTGTATGGAAATATAAGAAACCTCAAATAGCCAAAGCAATCTTGAGGAAGAAGAATGGAACTGGAGGAATCAACCTGCCTGACTTCAGGCTCTACTACAAAGCCACAGTCATCAAGACAGTATGGTACTGGCACAAAGATAGAAATATAGATCAATGGAACAAAATAGAAAGCCCAGAGATAAACCCACGCACCTATGGACACCTTATCTTTGACAAAGGAGGCAAGAATATACAATGGAGAAAAGACAATCTCTTTAACAAGTGGTGCTGGGAAAACTGGTCAACCACTTGTAAAAGAATGAAACTAGAACACTTCCTAACACCGTACACAAAAATAAACTCAAAATGGATTAAAGATCTAAACGTAAGACCAGAAACAATAAAACTCCTAGAGGAAAACATAGGCAAAACACTCTCCGACATAAATCACAGCAGGATCCTCCATGACCCACCTCCCAGAATATTGGAAATAAAAGCAAAAATAAACAAATGGGACCTAATTAAAATTAAAAGCTTTTGCACAACAAAGGAAACTATAAACAAGGTGAAAAGACAGCCTTCAGAATGGGAGAAAATAATAGCAAATGAAGCAACAGACAAACAATTAATCTCAAAAATATACAAGCAACTTCTGCAGCTGAATTCCCGAAAAATAAACGACCCAATCAAAAAATGGGCCAAAGAACTAAACAGACATTTCTCCAAAGAAGACATACAGATGGCTAACAAACACATGAAAAGATGCTCAACATCACTCATTATTAGAGAAATGCAAATCAAAACCACAATGAGGTATCATTTCACACCAGTCAGAATGGCTGCTATCCAAAAGTCTACAAGCAATAAATGCTGGAGAGGGTGTGGAGAAAAGGGAACCCTCTTACACTGTTGGTGGGAATGCAAACTAGTACAGCCACTATGGAGAACAGTGTGGAGATTCCTTAAAAACCTGGGAATAGAACTGCCATATGACCCAGCAATCCCACTGCTGGGCATATACACCGAGGAAACCAGAATTGAAAGAGACGCGTGTACCCCAATGTTCATCGCAGCACTGTTTACAATAGCCAGGACTTGGAAGCAACCTAGATGTCCATCAGCAGACAAATGGATAAGGAAGCTGTGGTACATATACACAATGGAATATTACTCAGCCATTAAAAAAAATACATTTGAATCGGTTCTACTGAGATGGATGAAACTGGAGCCCATTATACAGAGTGAAGTAAGCCAGAAAGAAAAACAACAATACAGTATACTAATGCATATATATGGAATTTGAAAGATGGTAACGATAACCCTATATGCGAGTCAGAATAAGAGACACAGATGCATGGAACAATTTTATGGACTCTGAGGGAGAAGGTGAGGGTGGGACGTTCTGGGAGAATAGCATTGAAACATGTATATTATCATATGTGAAACAGAACACCATTCCATGTTCGATGCATGTGACAAGGGCTCAGGGCCGGGGCAATGGGATGATCCAGAAGGATGGGATGGGGAGGGAGGTGGTGGGGGGTCCAGGAAGGGGAACACATGTAAACCCATGGCTGATTCATGTCAATGTATGGCAAAAACTATTACAATATTGTAAAGTAATTAGCCCCCAACTAAAATAACTAAATTTATTAAAAAAAAAAAAAAAAGCAGAGACATTACTTTGTCAACAAAGGTCTGTCTAGTGAAGGCTATGGTTTTTCCAGTAGTCATGTATGGATGTGAGAGTTGGACTATAAAGAAAGCTGAGCACCAAAGAATTCATGCTTTTGAATTGTGGTGTTGGAGAAGACTCTTGAGAGTCCCTTGGACTGCAAGGAGATCCAACCATCCATGCTAAAGGAGATCAGTCCTGGGTGTTCATGGAAGGACTGATGCTGAAGCTGAAACTCCAATACTTTGGCCACCTCATGCGAAGAGCTGACTCATTTGAAAAGACCCTGATGCTGGGAAAGATTGAGGGCAGGAGGAGAAGCGGACGACAGAGGATGAGATGGTTGGATGGCATCACTGACTCAATGGACATGGTGTGGGTAAACTCCGGCAGTTGGTGATAGACAGTGTGGTCTGGCATGCTGCAGTTTATGGGGTCGCAAAGAGTTGGACATGACTGAGCAACTGAACTGAACTTAACCATCTTTAAGAGATTGGCAGTGAAGCGGAGCCTGCAAAGGGGTCTGAGGAGTCTCAGGAGAGGGTGTTGGTTTGGTGGTCAAAAAAATTCAGAGGGTCAAGAAGGGAATGATTAACTGTAATCAAAGTTCTTATGCTGTATGACATTCAGGAAAATGGAAACATTTTGGAAGGATTGAAGTGAGGAAATTCTAGAGGTAGGGAGACATTTGGAGGTTAATTGAAAAGTCCACATCTTATAGAGTTGATTAGTATCTGAATTATGATAATGCTAAAGTGAGAGAGTTCAGAAATAAAAGCAGTGGAGTTTGAAGACTAATTCAAGGTGCTGGGAGACAAGGGGGTAGGATTCTGAACTAAGAGATGTTGTTGGTAAAAAGGCCAAGTTATGCTTTTCCTCTGAGACGAAAGCTGTAGTCTCTATAAAGGTTGAGACACGAACACTCAGCCCCATCCCACACCCAACCCCCAGGCCCCAGTCCTAAAGGAACTGTACAGGAGATTTCTTGGTGGAGCTACTTTCTTAAGACTCGATGGCGTATGGCAGTCAGGAAGGAAACCTGTTTCATGAGTTCGGGGAACTGCTTTTGCTTTTTTTTCTTCTTTGATGCTATCAGAAAAGAACCTGGAGGTTTGTTTTTCATTTCAGTTGGGCAACTGCAACAAAGGCCCATAGATGAAAGAAAGGTGGAATTCAAGAAAGGAAGAGAGAACCAAAACATCGTCTCTTCATTCCTTCTCCGAATAAAGAAGAAAAAATTATTGAAGAAGAACTCAAAAGTTTACTTTAGGGCTGGAAAGATGCAAATAGCTCTGTGTTTATCTATAAACTGCTTTTAGGGGGGCAACATGATGTGCTGGACAAACAACTGAACAAACAATTGTCCACCCAGCAGACTTGGGTTCTAATGCTGATTCTATTGTTAATTAACTCTATGACCTTGGTGTGTACAGCATTTAACTCTTCCAGGCAACAGTTACACATTAAACTAGATTAGTGCTCAAGTTTATGTTTTTCAATCTTAAAATTCCATTAGTATAAAGACCAAGTTAAAATTATATCCAAATGAGCTAAAATAAATCTGGATGTATGAAACTGTGCTAAGTTTTGTTGACCTGTGTCACAAAATTTTATTGACTGCTTCAATGGACACCCTTAAATGATTTTAATGGCTGTGTTGGCCCTCCATGTAGGAAATCAATGTTAAAATAGATGCTGCTGCTACACTGTTCTCAGCCGTGTCTGACTCTTGGCAACCCCATGGACTATAGCCCACCAGGTTCCTCTGTCCATGGAATTTTCCAGGCAAGAATACTGTTAAAGATAGATAGTACAGAGATAAAGTGAGTTTTGCAAAGTTAACAAAACATAAAATACATAAGGAGTTATTTTCAAATTAGAAAAAAAAGTAATGAGGTTGTATCTAGGCTGAGAATATGACATTTCAGTTTAAAAAAATATTGAAGGTTTCTTAATGGTTCCCGGAGGGGTGGACAGTGTGGTCAGTTAAAGAATGGAATATTAATACTTTTCATGATTGGTTTCAGTGTTTATTCAAAAGAAATAAAGAAAGAAGGAGACAAAGAAGGAAAGGTAGAAATGAAGGAGGTAGGGAAGGAGGGGGAGAGAAAGAGAGAAGCAAAAAAAGAATGAAAGAAAATGAAATTGGTTGCTTATTGTTGCAAGAAAACTTTGTGTGGTAGAATGTAATAGAATTTCAATCCTTAATTGTCCAGTAGCTGTATGGCCTTGGACAAGTAATCATATCTCTGGGACCCCAGTTCCTTGTCAGTAGAATGAGGGGGTGGTGCCAGAACCTTTAAAAAGTCCCTTTCAACTCTATAGTGTTACAACATTGACAGTGTGACTCACACAGCCCAGGACTGTTGGTTGGTGTTGTTCAGAAAAGAGCAAAGTATAATATTAGAACAAAAGTCTTCTGCTTTTTTCATTTTCATGCGTATATTCATTTGCAGGAAACTGTTTGCAACAGATTGAGGTGGGGAGAAAACAGTTTTACAGTTAATAATCCATTACTCCAGCGAAGCTGGGGGGGAGGAAGAATCACTAAATCTGCCAGGGGAGGGGTCATGAGGATTCATCTGTTCTATGCTCTCTGCTGCCCACTCCCCACAACATCAGTTTTAGGAAGATGTGCTCATCTTTATGGCAAAAGACAAGGGAAAGCCTCCATTTGGGAGATGAATGTTGGGGAGAGCTCAAAAATGCCTTGAGACACTGAACCTGTTGACATTCATGTATTTTCTACAATTGCTAAGTGTTTAACAAAGATTTATTATGAATAATTAGCCTTTTGTATTCATCTAGCTTGATTATGCCTTTGAAGCACAGAGGTTACTCTGCAATAGCATGAAAAATATCTTGAAATTATCTTATTTTTTGGAGTGGGTTTGGTCAAGAACTTCGCTGTCAGAACCCTTAGGCTTATCAGAGTTCTGTCTGAGATTCTGGAATTAGGACTGTCAATCATGTTTGAGATCTCCACAAATCACTTAAATCTGGACTGTCCTTAAAGACAGAGTGAGGGTAACAGGAGTTCACTCTGCTTAGTTTCCCAGGGTGCACATTACTTACTTCTTGGTTTCGTGTAAACACAGCTAAAATGATAGAGTTTGATGACTCCTCTTAGAATTGTTGTATTTTTTTTTCTTTTATTATAGAGATTTGCAAAACACTTTCAGTGATACAGGGGTCAGGAGAAAAGCAGTGCTTTCTTTTAGTATTAAACCTTGTGGGATCTTAGATATCAGGTTTCAGGGAAAATGGGTTGTTTTTTGTATTGTAACGTTCTTGACCAAGTCTAACACCGTTAGACTCATAACTATAACTGCTTTTTATTATTTTTATTTTACTCACTCATAACTGCTTTTTATTCTTCTTGCATCTTGCGTTATAGTATAGAACTTTTCCTTTTCTGGCACAGAAACATTTCAGCATCTTTGACTCTGGCACCATGACTATTCAGTATGGGCATTTCTTTGAAATGAGTGAAACACTCCATTATCCACATTTTCTGACTACTTATTTCCTTACCAACATTTATTCCTTTACTAAAATGACTTTCCTAAACGTCACTCAAAACAAGTGATTGTATTTAGTCCTCATCCTCATGACCACTGTTTCAGTTGGTCTTGGCTGACCAACTCTTCCCTCCTGAAATGTTCCTTCTTTGATATGTCCAACATCATCACTCTGGTTCTTCCTAATTAATTTTTGTTGTTAATTTTCACTTTCCTTCCTCTTCAAACTTGACAATTTTCTCTTGCCTTTTTTTTTTTCTTCTGGAATGTGAGCTCTTTCATATCGTCTCATCTACCATTTCTAGTCTAATAACTCAAAACCTATACCCCTTGCTCTGATTTGTTCTCAGTTTTACTCTTGAGTTTCCAGTCTTTTTATATGTTTACAATTTGTGTAATTAGTGCCAGGTGAAGTGGAAGTTAACTGTGTTTCCAGTGAATGAACTGCATTGAAAAGTAACTAGTAGCTTTTACCTGTGGAGGCAGAAATTCACTTTGGAGCAGCTCTTTGGTTTCTTAAGTTATATAAATATAAGGCTAATATTTAATCTAGTGGTGTCTCTGAGTGATAGCCAAGGTATCTAAGTTAAAGATGTCAAGTGTTCTGTTCCATAGAGGAAAATAGTCTCAGGCATCAGTAGGGATACAACAGGGTTGGTCAAGAAATTAGCAAATTTAGAATAAATAAGTGCCTTTAAAACCACAAAACTTCTTAAAATGGATGCAAAAAAACACAGCCTGAAGATTATGTTTTTTAAAAAATGAAATCCCTCTTTTAAAATTGTCTCAGAAAGAAATATCCAGTCCTAGCAATGCTTCGGATATTTAAAAAGAAATATTACCAATGGCCAATTGCCAGGCCATTGCAAAAAAGGATCAAGACATTGGTGTCACTCATGAACATACAAGCAAAAATTCCAAACACAATATTATTAAGAGAATCCCAGACTCTGTTGAAAGGGTGATATTTCACCAGTGTTGCTGGTTGGCCTGTGGGAGGGTCAAATTCTATGCCTACAGTGTACTCATTTCTTGTCTGAGGGCTTTTCTGAAGCTGTAAGAAGACCCTCTTTCTCCATGCACGAAGGCCAAACAACCAGAGAATTAACACTTTCCAAGAATGATCATTAATACATAATTGATGGGGAAGGCTGGTTTATAAATATTCCAATTTATCCCTCAGGTAGGATAACTCGAGGACATGTGTCCACACCGTTTCCCTGAGTTTCTTGGTCAGTGTAAGCTCCTGTCACCCACCACGGCCACAGGCTTGATAATCCACCCTCTGCTGGCTTCTTCTCCTTCCCCGTCTCATTTCTCCACCCTCCTTTCCGAGCTTCCTTCAATGCCCTAATTAACTACTTGCAATCAAATCCTTGTCTCAGTGCCTGCTTTTCTGGATACCCAAGCTAAGATAATAACCAAGTTAGACTATGCCAAGAATTAAAAGTGATTTTAACACTCAAAAACCATTCCACTTAATCCATTTCTTTCACAGAATGGAGAAAAAAATACCATAGAATGAAAATACATACAGTAAAATATTTTCTAAAAACTAGTACTTGTTTATGGTAATTTTTTTTTTATTAACAGACTAGGAATAGAAGGGCATTCCTCAATCTGACAAGTAGTAATGTACAGATTCTTAAAGGAAACATGATAATGAGTCATGAAATTTTGAAATTTATTTTCTTACGATAGGAGACAAAGGTATTTGCTATCACTACTTCTATTCAACATTGCATTAGAGGTCCTAGACAGTTAAATAAAGCCAAAAAAAAATCATAAGGCTTCATAAGAAGTAACAAACTGTCACTATTCACAGACAAAATAATTGTTGATATAGAAAAATCCAGAATAATGTGCATATTAATTTTTAGAATTTATAAGTGAATTTTGCAAGATCACTGGATATAGGGTTAAAATAAAATAAATCTCATTTCTATATACTAACAACACATAATTTAAAAATAAAATTCCAAACACAATACCATGGACAGTGGCATCAAAAGCCACAAATACCTAGAAATGAACCTAACCAAAGATGAGGGAAAAATCCACACAAAACTATATTATAAAACATTACTGAGTTAAGTTAAAGAACAAAATGAATGGAGAGATTTTACACGTTCATTAATTGGAAGGTTCGCTATCAAAAACATGTCAATCCTTCCCAAATTTGTCTGTAGATATAATGCAGGTATCAACACAATGTAATCTCTATTCAAAAGTAAAAAAAAAAAACAAAAAACAAAGTTTGTTTTTTTTCTTTGTTTTTCCAGATAAATGGGTTGAGTTGATTTTCTACTTTTGTGGAAATGTAAAGGGTCAAGAACAACCAGGATAATCTGAAAAGAAGTATATAGGACTTACATGATCAGGTATCAAGATGTATTACAAATCTACAGTAACTGAAATAAGTATTGATGCAAGGATAAATAAAAAAGTGAAGAGTGGAATAAAGACTCCAAAGCTTACCACAATATGTGGTAATTTGATTTATATTAAATGTGCTCCTTGAAGGGTTTTGGGGAAGGGAGAGCAGGGCAGAGATGGGGAAGAAAACTGTTTTAACAAATGGTCCAAGACTGATGGATATCCAAATGGGAAAAAAGTAAATATTTATCCTTACTTACTTACTACTGATGCAAGAAAAGTAAGGATGAATAGTTCTATTCAAGGAATAGAATCTAACTTGAGACCTCCCAGAAATTCTTCAGATATTTAATGAAGAAGTATTACCTGTGGCCGATTTCCAGGCTACTATGAAATAAAGAATTACCAGGCTAACCTCACTTATGAACAAAAGGTAAAAATCCTAAACACCATATTTGCATAAGAACACCACAATACATCAACCATAGAAAGCATAACATCACACACAAAAACATCCCAAATAATTTGCAGACCTAAATGAGAAAGGTAACCTGGTAAAGTTTCTAGAAAGCAACATAGAAAACATTTCAATGGCTAAGATACTCTTGAGTAGACAAAGCTGCCCCCACTGCACCCCCTCCAGCTTTATGGTGATATGCTGCTGCTGCTGCTGCTAAGTCGCTTCAGTCGTGTCCGACTCTGTGCGACCCCATGGACTGCAGCCTACCAGGCTCTGCTGTCCATGGGATTTTCCAGGCAAGAGTACTGGAGTGGGGTGCCATTGCCTTCTCCATTATGGTGATATAATCAGCATTAAAACATTGGGTAAGCTTAAGGTATTGAATTGACACATTATACACTGCGATATGATTACCACTGTAGCATTAGCTAATACCTGTATCATTTCTCATCATTACCATTTCTTCTTTGTAGTAATGATATTTAAGATTTACTCTCTTAGCAACTTTCAAGTATATAAGTGTGTTAGTTGCTCAGTCGTGTCTAACTCTCTGCAATCCCATGGACTGTAGCCCCCGCCAGGCTCCTGTGTCCATGGAATTCTCCAGGCAAGAATACTGGAGTGGGTTGCCATTCCCTTTTCCAAGGGATATTCCCCACCCAGGGATTGAACCTGGGTCTCCTGCATTGTAGGCAGGTTCTTTACTATCTGAGATATAGGGAGGAACCCTTCAAGCATTTAATACAATATTATTAATTATAATCACCATGCTGTTCATTATATCCCCTGAAGTTGTTCATCTTATAACTTGAGGTTTGTACCCTTTGACCATCTTTCCATTCCCTCCCACCTCTGCCCCAGTCTCTGGTAACCACCACACTCTTATCTGTATGAGCTTCTGTTTGTAGATAGCTGTCTAATTGTTTTTCTTTGTGAGGACACAGAGGCTAGCATCTCCTATGTCACCATTTTGGTTGGCAAACTCTTCAGAATGGGAGAAAATATTTGCAGACATAGCAACCAACAGGGATTAATCTCTAAAATATACAAAGAGCTCCTGTAGCTCAATAAAAAAAGAAAACACCAAAAAAACACAAAAAACCCAATCAAAAAATAGGCAGAAGACCTAAATAGACATTTCTCCAAAGAAGACATATAGATGACCAACAGGCACATAAAAAGATGCTCAACATTACTAATTATTAGAGAAATGTAAATCAAAAATACAACGAGGTATCACCTCACATTGGTCAGAATGACCATCACCAAAAAAATCTACAAATAATAAATGCTGAAGAGAATGTGAGCAAACTGGAATCCTCCTCCACTGTTGGTGGGAATGGAAATTGGTGCAGCCACCATGGAGAACAGTATGGAGGTTCCTTAAGAAACTAAAACTAGAACTACCATATGATCCAGCAATCCTACTCCTGGGCACAAAGCTGGAGAAAAATAGAGTTAAAAGAGATACATACACCCCAATGTTCACTGCAGCACTATTAACAATAGCCAGGAATGGAAGCAATCTAAACGTCCATCAACAGAGGCATGGGTAAAGAAGATGTGGTACATGTATACAATGGAATACTACTCCACCATAAAAGGAGTAAAATAGTGCCATTTACAGAGATATGGATAGACCTAGAGACAGGCATAACAGAGTGAAGTAAGTCAGAAAGAGAAAAACAAATATTGTATAATATTGCTTATATGCAGATTCTAGAAAAATTGTATGTACTGCGCTGTGCTTAGATGTTCAGTTGTGTCTGACTTTTTGCGACCCTATGGACTGTAGCCCTCCAGGCTCCTCTGTCCATGGGGATTCTGCAGGCAAGAATACTGGAGTGGGTTGCCATGCCCTCCTCCAGGAAATCTTCCTGACCCAAGAATTGAACCCAGATCTCCTGCATTGCAAGTGGATTCTTTACCGTCTGAGCCACCATGGTACAGGTGAACTTATTTATAAAGCAGAAATAGAGACACAGATATAGAGAACAAACTTATGGATACCAAGGGAGCAATGGAGGTGGGATGAATTGAGAGATTGGGATTGAGGTATATACACTACTATGTATAAAATTAATAACTAATGACAACCTGCTATATAGCACAGGAAACTCTACTCCATGCTCTCTGGTGACCTAAATGGGAAGGAAATCCAAAAAAGAGGGGATATATGTATACACATAACTGATTCCCTTTGCTTTACAGCATAAACAAACATAAGATTGTAAAGCAAATATGCTCCAATAAAAATTTTTAAAATTTATGAAAGAATAAATTTTATATCATAGACTCTCTGTGATGCCCACAGAGTCAAGTTTGGTGGCCTTACATTCAGGAACAGTCTCCAGACTGTAGTGTTGCACAGCTTTACTTAATATAGGCTCTGAAGTTTGCAGGAGATGTTAGGACTAGGACCACTAGGGCCACTGCAGTCTCTGAAGTCTGTGTGCCCCTCTGTCACCTCCCCCAACCACTGCCTGGCAGCATCAATACAACACCACACTCTTTCATTCACTCTACCTTCTTCGACCTTCATGTCTTGGTGAGACCCAGGTCATGAGCCCATACCCTACCTTGAGGGAAGTTAGGAAAATAATTTTTAGCTTCTACTTTGCTGTTATTGTTGTTAAGTTGCTAAATTGTGTTTGACTCTCTTCAACCCCATGAACTGCAGCATGCCAGGCTTCCCTGTCTTCACTATCTCCTGGAGTTTGCTCAAATTCATGTCCATTGAATCAGTGATGCTATCTAACCATCTCATCCTCTGCCACCCTCTTCTCCTTTTGCTTTCAGTCTTTCCCAACATCAGGGTCTTTTCTGATGAGCTTCTACTTTGGAGAGGCGAAAACTCTCCAACATAGGAAAGGTGTTCAAAAGTTTCTGGACATCTATGGAAATGTGAAAAATGTCTACCCATCCCCTACCAGCCATCACTTTCATGCTAACTGCCTGTCTCTGCACCTCTTATTGATGTATGCAACCAAAGAGCCCCAGGTTTTGCAGGTGAAAGTTGCTCAGTCATGTCAGACTCTTTGTGACCCATGGATTATACAGTCCATGGAATTCTCCAGACCAGAATACTGGAGTGGGTAGCCTTTCCCTTCTCCAGGGCTTCTTTCCAACCCAGGGATCAAACCCAGGTCTCCCACACTGCAGGTGGATTCTTTACCAGCTCAGCCACCAGGGAAGGCCAAGAATACTGGAGAGGGTAGCCTATCTCTTCTCCAGTGGATCTTCCCAACCTAGGGATCAAAACCAGGTTTCCCACATTGCAGGCAGATTCTTTACCAACTGAGCCCTCATGCAAGTGTGTAAATATGGTCCCTCTTCTGCAAGTCTTTGCTCTGCATGAAGCAACTTCTTGTCTCTGACTTGCTTTAGTACTAATTAGTGGTACCATCCAAGGAGACATTGATTTTGCCTTTTAAACTATATTTCTGATTTTGTTGTTGGCAAAGTATTTTATTGTTTGGTCTTCTCTCTTTATTAAAAGTTTAGGGATCCTTGGGGGAGGATGATAATCTTTTCCTTTTCATGGGAATTGGCATATTGCTAGGAACGGAGGAAGTGCAGAATAAGTACTTGCTTTTTGATTGTTCTATGGTTTGAGCTTTGAGGGATAGAGATCATAGTCAAATGATTTTTAACAATATATTCATGTGCATTTGGCTGTGCTGATCGGGATACAAAGTGGTATACACAATCCCAATTCCTAGTTCATCAGTAGTATATTTACTATTTATTAATATGTTTTTGAGTTTTCTTTCTCTCCCATTCCAACTTTGTCTTAGATTGTATAAAAGGTAAAATATGGGAAGTAACATTGGTATTTATATAAAAGTCCAAAGGAAAATGAACCTTGGATGATACAACATTTAACCTTTTTGAATACCAATTCAAAACCAACAAGACCTTTTTGTGGGGAGAGAATTTACATTGAGTAAGAAATCTGAAGTTGGGTAGATAGGGTATATCAAAGCCTTTTCATAGTAAGAACCTACTAGTAACTCTCTCTTGGATTCCTAAAATATAGTCTTTAGAATAAATCATCACTTGAACAACAGACCCCTGAGATGCTTGACTCATGGGCACTAAAGTATGTAAAGGAACGATGTGCTTGTGCTGACTCCTCTTGTGAGGGGCCTTACCACCAGCTGATGTGGGTGTGCTGGTGAACATTGGCATTTGGAAAACACACGTAGAGAGAAGATGAGGCAGCATGTCAAGCCCCAGATAAGCCTCCCGAAATCCATGCCATGAACCCATACTTGCACATTTAGAATACAATTGGGGCATGAAGGAGAAATGCTAATATTAATAAAACATATGGAAATCTTGGCAGAGTAAATATAGGACTGCAGGCTTGATGTAAACCTGGGAAAAACGACATCATATCCCAGCTTGCAGAGAGGAAGCAAGGTAGCTAGTTAAAATTATTTTGATTGACAAAGGAAATCTAAAAGCCATCATGCTTTTTCTGTTACTTAGGCAGTGTAAAGATCTAATAGATCCAGTGAGCAGAAATGGGAAATGTAATCAATCAGAAGTTCAAGGTTCTCCAAGGTTCATGGCACATAAGGTGTGTAATCACCCTCTGTATCTGTGGGTTTTGCACCTGAATTTGCAGATGCTGCAACCATGACACAAAGGGTTGACTACACTACACCATTTTATTTGAGGGACTTGAGCACCCACGGATCTTGTTATTTGCTGAGATCCTGGAACCAGCCTTGTGAATACTGAATACTGAGGAACGACTGTATACAATAAGACTTCAGCATAAAATGAGATTTTCAATAATTCTGATCTGTCTTATCAGCATGTATTAAGCACTTATTAGGTGTTAAAGAGTGGTCTAAATCAGGAGTCCCCAACCCCTGGTACAGGTTCATGGCCTGTTAGGAACTGGGACACAGCAGGAGGTGAGTGGCGGGTGAGTGAGTGAAGCTTCATCTGTATATGCAGCTGCTCCCCATCACTTGCATTCCTGCCTGATCCCTGCTTGTTGTCAGATCAGCAGTGGCATAATAGATGGAACGCACTTGAAACATCCCAAAACCATCCCCCCATGCCGTCTGTGGAAAAATTGTCTTCCACAAAACTGGTCCCTAATGCCAAAACGGTTGTGGACCGCTGGTGAAAGTGATATTAAGGAAGAAGTGCTATCTCTGCTCTGAAGCTGGAAGAGAACTGTGCATCACTGTGATAAAGGCTCCACTGTGGCAGTGACTATTTATTGCTGTGTTCCCAGCACCTAGAACAATGCCTGGTGCTTCAAGAAATAAGCAATAAGTAAATGAATGTTATTACTTGAATGAGTTCATCAGTTCCTCTTGTGAGTGGCATTTAACTTAAAATAGGCAAGTCAGATAGCAAGAACCTAAATTTCACTAGTGAATGATGATTCTTATGGAAGCATGAGGCTTTGCAACTGGGCAGGCGTGAAGAATGTGTGGTCTCTAGGATGCTCACCTGGATGCTCTTTGCTAACCTAAAGGATGGCAAACAAAAACAGACTGGATAGGAGAGCCATAAAGGTCCCAGAAAATAAAATTTCACATGAGTCAGTGTAATTCTGGAATTCCAAATGATCATATGAAGAACACCTTTACTTGCATGAGTTAGAAATCGAGCTATTTACCAATAGCGGTAATGGGCAGGGTATGGTTTTAGTGGTGGAGTTGCAAATAGCTGTGGGCTCTGCAAACAGGACTACAGCTGCCAACCATAGAAGAGCCTTTATGCGTGTACAGTGTGGAAAGAACAGGTGGTCAGGCAAAGGTTTTTTCAGCCACACCTGTTCACTCAGATAACAATCGCCACAAATAGTGTTATCTCTAACATAAAGATAAATATGTATCTTATATATCTATGACTATTGCACAACTTGCAAATTTGGTGAAAGTTAGATTGGCTGATTTTGTTCTATTAAAAGAAGAATACAACCTACTATAGATAGTGGGTAGAAACTGGCAAATCTAACTTATGTAGAAGGATCTTGACGTTGAGATGATTCTTTGAGTCATTATCATGGCTTCATTTATGAGTACAATACTAGTAGAACCTTGTTATGAAATGACTCATTAATTATATTGAGTCAGTTATATCATGGGTCAAATCACATCTTCTGAAGTACAACCACTACAGACAGTAAAGTCTGAGACAATGTGATTGGCCCCATTAATCATTTACTCACTCAATAATTCATTCACTAGCTCATTCAACCAATGCGTATCAAGCACTTCCTAAACTGGAGGGATTATGGGCAACACAAAGATGAATAATTCATAGCCTTTGTCCATCATTATCCTAAGAAAACTAGTTTTATCGTGTGAGATTGGTACGCTAAGAGAATGCTTTTAGTTAATGGAGACAGCAGGGAGGAGGGGGTGGAATGAATTAGGAGAGTAGCATCGAGGTATATACACTGCCACGTGTGGAACAGTGAGCGGGAAGCTGCTGTATAGCCCAGGGAGCCTGTCTGGGGGCTCTGTGATGGCCGAGAGAGGTGGGATGGGAGGGGCCCTACGTTTACGTATGCCTGATTCATGTTGTACAGCAGACACTAACACAGCACTGTAAAGCAATTATACTCCAATAAAACTAATTCTTTTAGTTTTTTGGTGGCAATATTGATACCTCTTAGGAAACATTTTCATCCTAGTTTCTTCAGAAAACATCTATGGCATCCTCAAAACAGTTTTTAGAACCCCTATTGGATTTCAAACAAAAATAAAATAAAAGGTCAGGAATTAGTGTCACTGTTACTATTTCGATAAAAACCTGGTGATGCATCTTCATAATAACTATGAAGTTTAAAGATGTGTAGCTACAGGGTGAAAACTTTTAGAGCTGCCTATCTCTCAACCCAGACTTAATCCAGGCTATTAACTATGATTAAAATTTAATATACTTAACTGTCATGATTTAGGATATGCCTACACCCTATAAAGGTGCTTAAGTGGAGTGTGTTTTTTCCGGTTCAAGTCATAGTGAGATTCTCTTCTTTTTTAATTATTTAAAAACATTTGATTGAAGTGTAGTTGATTTACAATGCTGTAGTAGTTTCAGATGTATAGTAAAGTGATTCAATTATACATATGTATATAATTTTTTTTTTTTCATATTCTCTTCCCCTTTTTTTGTGTTTGAGTCACTAAGTCATGTCTGACTCTTTGTGACTCCATGACTGTAGCCTTCCAGGCTCCTCTGTCCGTGGGATTTTCCAGGCAAGAATACTGGAGTGGGTTGCCATTTCCTTCTCCAGGGGATATTCCTGACCTAGGGATTGAACCCATGTCTCCTGCATTAGCAGGTGGATTCTTTACCACTGTGCCGTCTGGGAAGCTCTTTTCCCTTAAAGGTTGTTACAAAATATTGAGTGTAGTTCCCTGTGCTATATAGTAGGTCCTTGTTGGTTATCTATTTTATATGTATTAGTCTGTTTATGCTAATCCCAGACTTACAATTTATCCCTCTTTCTCTCTTTCCCCTTTGGTGATCTTAAGTTTGTGTTCTATGTCTGTGGGTATATTTCATGTTTTGTATTTATGTGCAAATCAAAATGATACCAAGGTATCACCTCACACTGGTCACAAGGGCCATTATCAAGAAGTCTACAGAGAATAAATGCTGAAAAGAAAGGGTGTGGAGAGAAACATACCCCTCCTACACTATTGGTGGGAATGGAAATTGGTACAGTCATTATGGAGAACAGAATGGAGGTTCCTTAAAAAACTAAAAATAGAGCTACCATATAATCATGCAATCCAACTCCTGGGCATATATCTGGAGAAAACAATAATTTGAAAACTTACATGTACCCCCAAGACATGAAAGCAACCTAAATGTCTATCAACAGATGAATGTATAAAGAAGATGTGGTATATATATATATATATTCAGTGAAATATTACCCATAAAAGAGTGAAATACTGTCATTTGTAGCAACATGGATGGATCTAGAGATTATGCTAAGTGAAGTAAGCCAAAGACAAATATCATATATCACTTATATGTGGAATCTAAAGATAACCCTGTATGTGAGACAGCAAAAGAGACAGATGTATAGAACAGTATTTTGGACTCTATGGGAGAGGGCGAGGGCGGGATGATATGGGAGAATCACACTGAAGCATGTAAATTATCATATGTGAAACGAATCGCCAGTCCAGGTTCGATGCATGATACAGGGTGCTTGGGGCTGGTGCACCGGGATGACCCGGAGGGATGGGATGGGGAGGGAGGTGGGAGGTGGGTTCAGGATGGGGAACACATGTACACCCATGGCAGATTCATGTCAGTGTATGGCAAAACCAATACAATATTGTAAAGTAGAAAAATAGATAAATAAATAAATTAAAAAAATAAAAAAGATACATAGAAATTATTTAAAACAAATAATTTTTCAACTCTAGAAGGTGGGAATGCCAGTTATCCATCGCTGCATAATGGAATCATCCCCAAACTTTGTGATGGAAAATAATAAATCATTGTACTTATTCAGTTTTCTGGGTCAGCCAGTGACTCTTATTCTGAGCCAGCTTTGTTCATTTCATTTGGCAGCTCTCCTGGGGAGGGATGCTATAGGATGGTTTCCCTGTCAGCTGGAAGGTTGGATAGTCTAGAGTCTTTCAGTGGGATGGCTAGCTTTTGTGTCAGAAGGTCTCTCTAGTAGACTATGGTGGTGGAAAGTTTCCCATTAGCAAGAGAAGGCAAGGCCCTAAGAATAATCCCATTTTCAGTCTCTGCTCACATATTTGGGCTTTCCTGGTGGCTCCATGGTAAAGAATCCACCTGCTAATACGGAGACATGGGTTCAATCTCTGGGTGGGGAAGAAGCCCTGGGGAAGGAAATGGCAAGCCATCCAGTATTCTTGCCTGGGAAATACCTGGCACAGAGGATCCTGGTGGGCTACAGTCCATGGGGTTGCAAAAGAGTTGGACACGACTTAGCGACTAAACAACACATCATGTTTGCTGGCGGCCTTTTGACAAAACCAAGTAAAACTAAAAACGAAAAACACAAACAACCCAAGATTCAAGGAGTTGAGTAAAGATTCTCCCTTTTGTTGGGAGGAACAGAGAAGTCACGTTGTACAGGAGTGTTTTTATAAAAATGTGAGAAAATCATATCTATTTATTTGTAACTTAACATAGAGGGTTCTACAGTAAAAAGCTTCACTCTCCTCTGCCAGTAAATGTCAATGAACATATGTAAAATGTTAAATAATCTATAGATTGATTCATGTTCTTGAAGAAAAATAAGCAAATATTGATTTAGGAGCTGTTTTTTTAAAAATGGAATGTTCAATTATAGTTAGAGGTTAAGAAACACACTTTATCAAGAAAAACACAATAAAACACTTAAAAGTTATCAGTAGTTTGAGTAGAATAACCAGGGCAAGTAGATTGGGATAAAGAAAAAGCTAAATTCTAGTAATACAACACTGTAAATCAATTATATTTTAGTTTAAAAAAATGATGAAAAGGAAAAGTTAAACTCTCCATTAAGGCTAAGCCTTTTCAGCCCACTAACCAGGACACATCTTTTAGGCAGTGTAATGAGAACAGGTCTCTCTTGTTTTTTTCTTTTCTCTGCTTATTCTCTTTGTTCCACTCTCTATGGGCTATGCCTTCATCCACACTCATTATATTATGATGACTCCCAATCTATATCTCCACATTTGATCCTCTTTTGTGTGACAAGACCTATTTAATTGATTGACTCCTTGATTATCTCTATAAGACTATCCCCATAGGCACTGCAAACTTTGCATGTCCAAATCTTCACTCATTACCATCTGCTAGAACCTCTTTCTCATATTGCCACCTCTGACCTAGTGACTGGTAACGCCACAAATTCATTCCAGGTCTGAACTAGAGCCTGGGGAACTAGCTTGGGCTCTTCCTCCCCTCCCATCATTGCTGCCTTCTTATGAATCACCAAGTCAGTAGTTTTCACTCCTTTAATACTTCTGGATTTCACCTCGTCCAGTTCCATGGCATCCTCCATTCAGACTCGTCAGCTTCTCTCTCTGCTTCAAACCATCTAGAGCAACTGTCTTCAAACATAACCTTATCACATCATTCTAAAGCTTCCATTAAACAAATCCTCATGATCTACAGGATATGAGCCACCACCTCATCCTGGCATACAAATATCTTTGTGATTTGACCCTTCTGCTCCATCCAAGGAAGGCTCTTGAATGAATCATGACATCTCTCTCTTCTTCATCCAAACTGATCCCCTGTCCTTATTGTTCTTCCTGATCCCGTCCCTTCTCTACCTTGGTTAACTCTTACTCATTTTTTTAAGAATTCAAAAGCCATGTTACCTGGGAAGTATCCATAAGTTAACACCAGGCTTGAGTGGGTACAAGTACCATCAATCATATCTCATAATTTTTAATTGGGGATTTACTTAGGTCATCTCTGTTGTTGATCTGTGTGATGTTAGCATTTAACCCAGTCCCTGATACACAGAAAGTTCTCAAAACTTGAATGATTGTTGAGACTGAATGTATTGTTTAAATGAATGAGTGAGCAGATGAAAGATGTGAGAGGAGTATAGTTATTACAGATAGGGTTGGCCACCTGTCCTGGCTACATCTCCATCAAATTCACATTCATTGTGAAGTCATTTATGTAAGTGAAGTCATTTATATAAGTCTCAGTGTTGGGAGGAATACACTTGGAGTTTAAGCCAAGATTCAGTTCAGGATAACAGTGGGATCAGGTTGAGAATGGAAACAGCCCTGCTTCTGAAAATTTAGGGATCATTTATCAATTATTTCATAATTATTAAAGATGTGCCTCAATACAATTGTGGGGATTAATTTTCTTTATTGTTTGCTGCTAACTGGTAATCTTTGGATTCTCTCTAAACTCTGATCATCTTTGACTGTTGATATCACTGAATATTTTCTTAGAGATTTCAAGCTAGTTTTAAAATTTGCCTAATTGAAGCAAATTTAGAATGTAAACTTAATGTAAATAATTGTTTTTCCAACCCCAATTTAAATCATTTTGCGATATCTGCTGTTTTAGATTATTCAGATCAATGCTTCTAGCATCTAACCATAGATAATGAATTGAAGATGACTAGTAAGTTGAAACTGATTCTCTGAATTTATAAGTAGTTGGGTGGTCAAGCAATTGATTTTCCTGGACTCTCATTTTGGAATATTCTGATTTGATGGAGAAACTGTTCTTTCTATAGATGAAGTTCTTTTGATTTGCATCTTTATGATACATCAAAGTGGTGTTAAGAAGATATTTTAGTATTGGTGTACACGTGTGTATGAAAGTGGTCTTATATTAATTTAAGAATACCTACTCAGTGAAAAAAAGAGCCAGACCATTAACTTTTTGCCCTACTGTCTTTCTTGGCCGGACACAATGGGCTCCTAGTCAACCTCCTTATTCTTTCCAGCATCCTATCACTCACCTTGAACCATCAATTGCTTTATTTCCCCCTTTACTTTTAGGCAATTATTCTTCCTTCTATTTAATAAGAAAGTGAAGCCATTAGACCAAACACTTTGGACCTACAGCCATGAAATTGATAAACGTGTCAGCAACTGTACCCTTTCTTGTCTTTTTCCTCTCACAAATCAGGAGGAGGTTATCCTCTCTAAGGCCTGACCTGGGATCTTTGTCTAGAATCCATCTTCCTACTTCCGCATCAGCATTTAAACGTACTCAAGCCTGCCCCATCTTTCAACCTCACAATCCAGCCTACTCTTTGGACGCTCTCTCTCCTGCTCCAGAGCCAAATTTCTTGAAAGTGTTGTATATATTCATTGTCTCCATTTCCTTCCTCTTCACCCACTTACTACAACTCATTTCCTTCTGGATTCTGACCCATTTTTCTACATAAACTTGTCAAGTTTACCAGTATCTTTGTCTCTAAATCCAATTGAAATTTTTATTTTATTGTCTTGAACACTCAACACTGCTAACCATTCCCTGTCAGCAGAACAACTAGACTAAGCACATGCTTAAAGTTCTTCCAAAATAAGGAAATATAGAAGAAATTTAACCTCAGTGAACTTACCTAAATTATTCCATCAGAGAAATTTAGAAACCATTTCAATTTTGATATATGTGTTGAATCATGCTTTATGAATGGATAAATATATTGCATATAATGATTTAATTTTAATATGCATGTATAAATACATATTTTAAATTTCCTATTGGAGAGAAAATACCATAATCTTTGAGTGTCTCTAGAAGCCCTGAACCAGCTCCCATGTCTTGGAACTCTCAATTACTTTTGTGACACCACCAACTCCCAGCTTCTCATGCACATCTCTGATTGCTGTCTCTTCCTCTGCAGGGACTTTAAATGCCGGCGTTCTCTGAGGTTCTATCCTAATCCCTCTTCTCTTACTCTGACCACATTCTCTGGATGAGCATCCATATCTAAGCTTTAGGTTTTGTTTGTGATGATGCCTCTCATATCTACATCTGGCAGTTAGACCTCTTTCCTAAATTCTTTACCATAATATTTTATATATATATAAAATAATTATATACTCAACCACCCAGTGTAAGCCACTGCTCAGATAGATATCTTGGAGATGATTTAAGTTCAATGAACCCTCAAATGATCTCAACTTATCTCTCTACAACTTTCTCTTCTCTGAGCACTCATTGTTTTAGTGAATGACGCTGTAGTCCAGACTGGAAACTCAGGATTCTGACCTAACTCCTCCTACTCCTTCATTGTCACAACCAATCAGCCATCAAGTCCGAGGACTCTGCTTCCTTTAATCCTTGATGATGCCCAGGTCTCTCCACAGCCACTAACACAGTGTTCCAGGCCACCATCTTTTCTCTTTCAAATTACCACAATAATCTTCTTGGTTTTCCTCCAGTCTATTTTTTCCAATTTAGAACCAGGATGATTTTTTTAAGCAATGTGACCCTGTTTCTCTCTGTTTAAAATCACTTCATTTAGGATGACTTAGAAACCCTCCATGGGTATCTCCAGACAATTCAACATTATTCAGCTCTTAAAAGAAATGAAGTATCAAGCCATGAAAAGACACGGAAAAACCACCTTATTTTTTTAGGACATTAGTAAGTGACTAAAGTGACTTAGCACACAAGTGAAGTCAATATGAGAAGGCTGCATACTGGATGTTTCTAAACACATGACATTATGGAAAAGGTGAAACTATGGAGACAGTAAAAAGATCAGTGTTGGCCAAGGGTTAGGTGGGGGGAGGATTGAACAGGCAGAGCACAGAGGACTTTTAGGGCAGTGAGACTATAATGGTGGATACATGTCTTTATACATTTGTTAAAATCCATAGAAGTATAATACCAAAAGTGAACCTGAATGTAAACTGTGGGCTATGGGTGCTAATGTAGGTTCACTGATTGTAACAAACCTCCCCCTTTGGTGCAGGATGTTGACAGAGGGGGAGGCCTTGCATGTCTGAGGACAGGGGTATATAGGAACTCTGTGTTTGTTGCTTAACTTTGTTGTGAACCTAAAACTGCTTTGAAAAATCACAGCCCTCCATGGTCTGGGTTTTTTATACCTTTTCAAAATAATCTCTTCTTCATTCTGCCCTTGGAGTCTTTTTTTTTTTAATACGGAACTTTGTTTCGTTGAACTAGCCATGTTCTTGTCCATTTCTGAGTCGGCAGATCTCTTCTAACTTTCCTTCTTCTCTTGCGGTCTTCTTGTCATTCTCCATCATTTATCAAACTTTATTGTTCCTGCATTTGCACTTGCCTGTTTTCTTTGCCAGACTCCAAGTTCTGAGTCCATTTTATTCACTGTAGTATCTCCAGTGTTGGGCATATAAAACACTAAATAAATGAATGGAGAATATACGGCTGGAACAATTTTATCCCATTCTTACCCAGACCTACCCTGGTTTTGTTTTCAACTGCTCTTAGCTCTTTGTAAGAATGCGCTCTAAAAAATAATAATCACAGGCCTAGATTGCCAGATTTAATGAGGACAATGAAAGGTATAAGGTACTCAGACAAATATGAATTTCAGGCAAATAATGGATAGTGTTTTAACGTAAGTATGTCCCCTGATATGTAATATTTTTATAACATTTAATTTAATATTTATATAACATTTGGGGACATTTGTATTAAAAGTCCATTTGTTGTCTGGAATTCAAGTTTAACTGAGCTTCCTGTGTTTTATCTGACAATTCTACTCAGGTTCCAAGAACTGTTTCCTGGTTACTGGAAACATTCATTTAAATGCAGATAACAGTGTTGGATAACTGCCTCCATATTGAGCTCTCTTCAGTAAATTTCTGCGAAGAACTCCCCTTTTCTCTTTTCATTTTTCAGTGCTTACAGCAGAGCATTTCTATCTCTCATAGAGAAAGTTGTTGCCATTTACTAGCAGGAAAGAGTTTTGCTTTTAAGCTGTGGCCTTGTCTTTTGAAATGGTATTATTATACATGTAATTCACATATCATCAGTTCAGTTCAATCGCTCAGTCGTGCTCAACTCTTTGCGATCCCAAGGACTGCAGCATGCCAGGCTTCTCTGTCCATCACCAGCTCCCGGAGCTTGCTCAAACTCATGTCCATTGAGTCGGTGGTACAAGCCAATCATCTCATCTTCTGTCGTCCCCTTCTCCTCCTGCCCTTAATCTTTCCCAGCATCAGGGTTTTTTCAAATGAGTCAGCTCTTCGCATCAGGTGGCCAAAATATTGGAGCTTCAGCTTCAGCCTCAGTCCTTCCAGTGAATATTCAGGACTGATTTCCTTTAGGATGGGTTGATTGGATCTCCTTGCAGTCCAAGGGACTCTCAAGAGTCTTCTCCAACACCACAGTTCAAAAGCATCAATTCTTTGGTGCTCAGCTTTCTTTATGGTCCAACTCTCACATCCATAGATGACTACTGGAAAAACCATAGCTTTGACTAGATGGACCTTTGTTGGCAAATTAATGTCTCTGGTTTTTAATATGCTGTTCATAATTCACATACCATAATTCAATCATTTAAAGAATAACATTTAGTATAGTCACAGAGCTGTGCAACTGTCACCATAATCTAATTTTATTTTATATTTTTAAACGGAGTGCTTCTTATCTTTTTTTTTTTTTGGCTAAGTCCTACCGCATGCAGGATCTTAGTTCCCTGACCAGGGATAGAACCCATGCCCCCTGTATTGGAAACATGGAGTTTGAACCACCAGGGAAATCCCTGCCATAATCTAATTTTAGAATAGTTTCATCACTTCCCAAAAGAAACCTTGTATCTAATAGCAGTCATTCCCTACTGGTCACCTAATCCCAGGCTTAGGCAATAACTAATATGCTTCCTGTCCTTTCAGATTTGGAAATTTTATTTAAATGGGATCATGCCATATGTGGTCTTCTGTGACTGACTTCTTTCCCTTAGTAAAATGCTTTCAAGTTTCATCCATGTTATAGCATGTATCATATTTCACTCCTTTGTATCACCGAATATTGTTCCATTGTGTGGGTATATCACAATTGATTTATCCTCTGATCAGTTGATGGGCATTTGGGTTATTTTTAATATCTTTTGTAAGAATAATATTCTAAAATTGACTTCCATCAATTTTTTTGTTTATTGTCTATAGTCACATTTTAGGGAAAAAGCATAGGAAGTATTTTGTTTGTCTTAACAGTTATAGTATTTTACTCTGCTTTTGAAATTTCAGTGGATTTCTTGGTCTATTTTGTCTTTCATTGAATCTTTTCTTTTACATGGAAATTGTTTAAGTTAATACAAGAGGTATACTAGATGTTGTGATAAGCAACTGCAAGTTCTGTCAAGCTGTTCTGAGATGTTTCAGCAATTAAACTTGAGAATTTGTTGTGCAACAGGTCTGTCCAGTGTGACATTTTCCATGACTACAGAGAATATTATAGACTATGGCATCTGGAATTGATCATGGGCTTTGACGGGCACAGATGTGTGAAACTGTGGTGTGAGGATGGAGTTTTTATGTTGTGTATTGCTTTTATGAAATATATTTTCTCATGTGACCTGCGGACGACTGTACCCTGGATGGTAAATCAAAATATAAAACCAAAACATTTTGAGACAATAAGAATGCTTGAGTCTTCATAGACATAGAAACATTAAAAACAAATAATTTCTTGGTGAAGGTGAGTACATAAGAGTCAATGCTGATCATTGTGCTCCACGAGAATATTAATTCTGCCATGGGGAGTCATATGGCTTTGCTTACATTAGCTCAAAATTATGGAAGACTAGTAAAACTGTTATTTTTTTTTTTCTTGGCCATACCATGTGGCATGCAGGATATTAGCTCTCCAATCGGGGATTGAACCCGCATCCCCTGGAGTGGAAGCAGAGTCGTAATAGCTGGACCATTGGGGAAGTCGCAGAGGTTTGTGAAATAAATACAGACTTACTGTGCTTTTGTCAGCAATGCATGGCTTCCTTTTTTTTTTACTTCCTCTTTCCCTCCCTCCCTTCCTTTCTTTTCTTTTCTTTCCTCTTTCTTAATGATTTCCCCAAAATCACTTGGGTAGAATGAATATTTGGAAATTGCTAAAAGAAGCATAATACTTGGCACGTTTTTACATAAATATTGATGAATACAAAGTAGTGATTCTCAAACTGCTTAACATACAACTTCCAATAGATTAAGGCACCGTTGAAGCTTTATAAAGAGTTGACATTCTAGCAGTCTTTTTTTTTTTTTCACATTTCATCATTTTGAAACAATGATTAAGGTATGCACTTTTAAAAATTATAGTGAAAATATATTTATCATATTTTGAAATTTGCTCACCTCCCTTGAAATAATTATATGTATTTCTTAGATCATCACAAAACACTTCTTTTTACACATATACCTTGTTCATACCTGTCTTTTCAAATATTCTTAAAGTTGGTGCTCAGAGACTGAACATCCAAGAAGCATAATAGATCACTATGGTCCACTAAACTGAATATTTGCTCCTTGACTTTCAGTTAGGACTCACTACAGTCATCATCTGGAATTCTATATGTTAACATTTTAATGAATTGAAGATTGTATCTTTCATGTACCACTAAGAAAGAAGAAAAAGGTTAATTAATTGAAATAAATTGTAAGGTACATCCTGATTTCAGAGATATAACAATGAGGGAAAACATTCATTCTAGAATTAAAGACAATGGCACCCCACTCCAGTACTCTTGCCTGGAAAATCCCATGGATAGAGGAGCCTGATAGGCTGCAGTCCATGGGGTCGCTAAGAGTCGGACACGACTGAGCGACTTCACTTTCACTTTTCCCTTTCATGCATTGAAGAAGGAAATGGCAACCCACTCCAGTGTTCTTGCCTGGAGAATCCCAGGGACGGGGGAGCCTGATGGGCTGCCGTCTATGGGGTCGCACAGAGTCGGACACGACTGAAGTGACTTAGCAGCAGCAGTAGCAGCAGTAGCCCTCCTGGGCTTCCAGGTGGCTCAGTGGTAAAGAATCTACCTGCCGATGCAGGAGACGCAAAGGATGTGGGTTTGATACCTGGGTCAGGAAGATCCCCTGGGTAAAGACTGGCAACCCACTCCAGTATTCC
Organism: Giraffa tippelskirchi; assembly: GCF_054371585.1. Lineage (NCBI taxonomy): Eukaryota > Metazoa > Chordata > Mammalia > Artiodactyla > Giraffidae > Giraffa > Giraffa tippelskirchi. Next base: position 58,264,363 of record NC_137285.1, read on the forward strand.
CGTCTGAGAAATCCCATGGACAGAGGAGCCTGGTGGACTACAGTTCATGGGGGTGCAAAGAGTTGACCGTGACTGAGCACACACAGTGGCACTATTGGAAGCATACAAATATACTCAGAAGACACCTAAAATATATCAGGTAGTGGTCAATTTCATCAGTTGGAAATTAATTGATCGCTAATATATGTTTAGTTCTGGGCCCAATAATTGGGCTGGAACCATTTACTGTCTAGAGTTTCTGTTTGGTAACTATCTTCTATATGTACCATATTATAGCAGCTGAAATAGGTGGAGTAGGTAGCTGCCATGAAGTGTGGGTTAAAGTTTCCTGGAAAAGTCTTTATCCTTACTTGTCCTCATTTTCTTTCTGCTGCCAGGAAACCTCCTGTAAGCATTTTCTTCCATTGGCCTTATGTCCTTTCAACATATGGCTATTTCTGGAAGGATGCATTGACTACTTTAATCATTAACTCTCCAGTATGGAATCATTTGGTCATTGATTACATGTTCCCAATGGGGTGGCACACTATCATAACTTATGAGGAATCCAAGCTACAGAGAGCTCACGGAACTTGCCAGAACTGCACAACATCGGGCTGGTTTAACTGGGTTTTCAGCTCTGTGCTATTTATTGAGTCTGACTGCCTTTCAACCTCAAATATACACAAATGAAGTCTCCAATCCAGCTGAGATTTTGAAAAGTAAGAGGATAAAGAGATAATGGGGAGGTGAGGTAGCACCTGATAGGATCAGTCTTGAGTGTGGATGGAGTGGGGGATGTTGTTTGGGCAGTGAGGAGACAAAGTTTTCTGAAAGGGAAAGTAGAAAGATGCCAGAAATAAACCTGTCAGTTCACAACTCCCGCCCTGTACTTTCACCAGAAATTACTGATTCCTAGAACTGAGATTGTTGACTTTGTATATTTGTTAGATTTACTTCAATTCAATATTTTACCGAGATTCCTCAGAAGACTTTAGGACTCACTTAGGAACTCTGGCAATTTTTTTTGTCTTAACCCTAGAGCTGAAATTACTGCATTTTAATCCAATAATGAATGGAAATATTTTTCTGACCAGTATTTGACTTTAGATTTTCCTTTTATTCATTTTTTATGGTTAGGATGGGAAAACAACTGGGAAATTCTAGTTTGCAAGCATTTGAGCACACCCATATCTACATGGCTGAATCCTAACAGTGGTCATAAAGCTCATGGAGAGATAAATACTAATATCATTTTTTCTGGATATCATGGATAATATTTGTTGTCTCTTTCTCCCTCAATAACATTGAAGACTAAGCTTTAGCTTTTTGTAGGAACACAGGATGACATACTGCATTTTTGCAGTAGATCCTTGATATGCATAAATGATACTATTGCAAACCCTCAGGCTTAATCTTCAGATTAAATTAACTAGAGTTCCTGGTTGGAAGACATAAGTGGAAAATAAAAGAGCTGTGTTGAAATGTATTCATTTATTTCACAAATATTCACAGAGATCCTACTGTATATCACTGTATATATACTTTTCAAGGATATGGATATATAACAGTGCACTAACCAGACGTATCTTCTGTCTTTATTCTAGGAGAAGAATAGTCAAGCGGAGTGAGAACAGTTAAGTCCTTGTGGTCTATTTCAGATACAGTAGTCTTCATATATGCTCTTCTCTTTGCTATGAAAACTTCTCATGCAGAGTTTTACCAACTCCTACTTACTCTTTATGACTCCATTTAGATAGCCCTTCCTCTAGATGCTTCCTCTGAGCCCTCAAGTTCAACATATCTGCCCTTCTCATGCACTCTCATGAAACCTTGCATTATTTTTAGCTCTTAAGTTACATTATTTCATTTGTATGTATTCTCCACCAGATGATAAACTTGCATTATATTAAGAACTAGGAATTTTTTGTTCATCATTGCAACCCCAGCAACTTGCATGGTGTCTGGCAAAAGATGGGAACACAGATTTTCTCAGTGAATAATTGATTTAATGAAATGTCTCACTCTAGCACATCAGTCACTTATAGAGTATAATTCAAAATCATTTTTCCTTAGATTATTAGATGGTTATTTTGGAAGAATCCACCAAGGATGTGAGATCTGTTTACCAAGAGCTGAATGCTTTGAGTTCCTAGTCAGTGTTTCTATGCAGTAAGATGGCTGATAAGATTTTAAAAGGCTCTTGCAGTCTGTGTGTGTGTACCTGTGTTTGTGTATGTGTTGATGTTAACTCTGATTTGTCACATCTTTCTACATGAAACTCTAAAGTATATTTCATATTTCAATACTGAAAACATATAAGAGCTTCAAGGAATAATATGGCATAAAATAAGTTAATAATCATAGTGATAGCAACATCATTTTAGTTCAGTTGCTCAGTAGTGTCCAACTCTTTGCGACCCCATGGACTGCAGCATGTCAGGCTTCCCTGTCCATCACCAACCTGGAGCTTACTCAAACTCACTGTCCATCCGTTGGTGATGCCATCCAACCATATCATCCTCTGTCGTCCCCTTTTCCTCCTGCCTTCGATCTTTCCCAGCATCAGGGTATTTTCCAGGGAGTCAGTTCTTCGTATCAGGTGGCCAAAGTATTGGAGTTTCAGCTTCAGCACCAGTGCTTCCAATGAACACCCAGGACTGATCTCCTTTAGGATGGACTGGTTGTATCGCCTTGCATCCAAGGGACTCTCAAGAGTCTCCTCCAACACCACAGTTCAAAAGCATCAATTTTTCAGTGCTCAGCTTTCTTTATAGTCCAACTTTCACATCCATACATGACTACTGAAAAAACCATAGCTTTGACTAGATGGACCTGTGTTGGCAAAGTAATGTCTCTACTTTTTAATATGCTGTCTAGGATGGTCATAACTTTTCTTCCAAGGAGCAAGCATCTTTTATTTCATGGCTGCAGTCACCATCTGCAGTGATTTTGGAACCCAAAAAAATAAAGTCTGTCTGACAATGTTTCCCTTATTTCTCCATCTCTTTGCCATGAAATGATGGGACCGGATGCTGTGATTTTAATTTTCTGAATGTTGAACTTTAAGCCAACTTTTTCACTCTCCTCTTTCACTTTCATCAAGAGACTCTTTAGTTCTTCTTCACTTTCTGCCATAAGGGTGGTGTCATCTGCATATCTGAGGTTATTGATATTTCTCCAGGCAATCTTGATTCCAGCTTGTGCTTCATCCAGCCCAATGTTTCTCATGATGTACTCTGCATTTTAGTTAAATTAGCAGTGTGATAATATACAGCCTTGACATACTCCTTTCCCTATTTGGAATCAGTCTGTTGTTCCATGTCCAGTTCTAACTGTAGCTTCTTGACCTGCATACAGATTTCTCAGGAGGCAGGTCAGGTGGTCTGGTATTCCCATCTCTTTATGAATTTTCCATAGTTTGTTGTGATCCACACAGTCAAAGGCTTTGGCATAGTCAATAAAGCAGAAGTAGATATTTTTCTGGAATGCTCTTGCTTTTTCGATGATCCAACAATGTTGGCAATTTGATCTCTGGTTCCTCTACCTTTTCTAAATCCAGCTTGAACATCTGGAAAGTCATGGTTCATGTATTGTTGAAGCCTGGCTAGGAGAATTTTGAGCATTACTTTGCTAGCATGTGAGATAAGTGCAATTGTGTGGTAGTTTGAGCATTCTTTGGCGTTGCCTTTCTTTGGGATTGGAATGAAAACTGACCTTTTCCAGTCCTGTGACCACTGCTTAGTTTTCCAAATTTGCTGGGATATTGAGTGTAGCACTTTCACAGCATCATCTTTGAGGATTTGAAATAGCTTAACTGGAATTCCATCACCTCCACTAGGTTTGTTGGTAGTGATGTTTCCTATGGCCCATTTGACTTCACATTCCAGGATGTCTGGCTTGAGGTGGATGATCACACCATTGAGGTTATCTGGGTCATGAAGATCTTTTTTGTATAGTTCTTCTGTGTATTCTTGCCACCTCTTCTTAATATCTTCTGCTTCTGTTAGGTGCATACTATTTCTGTCCTTTATTGTGCCCATCTTTGCATGATATGTTCCCTTGGTATCTCTAATTTTCTTGAAGAGATCTCTAGTCTTTCCCATTCTATTGTCTTCCTCTATTTCTTTGCATTGATCACTAAGGAAGGCTTTCTTATCTCTCCTTGCTATTCTCTGGAAGTCTGCATTCAAATGGGAATATCTTTCCTTTTCTCCTTTGCCTTTTGCTTCTCTTCTTTTCTCAGCTATTTGTAAGGCCTCTTCAGACAACCATTTTGCTTTTTTGCATTACTTTTTCTTCAGGATGGTCTTGATCACTGCCTCTTGTACAATGTCACTAATCTCCATCCATAGTTCTTCAACTACTCTAGCAGATCTAATCCTTTGAATCTATTTGTCACTTCCACTGTATTATTGTGAGGGATTTGACTTAGGTCATACCTGAGCGGTCTAGTTGTTTTCCCTACTTTCATCCATTTCAGCCTGAATTTTGCAATAAGGATTTCATGATCTTAGCCACAGTCAGCTCCCGGTCTTATTTTTGCTGACTGTATATAGCTTCTCCACTTTTGGCTGCAAGGAATATAATCAATCTGATTTTGATATTGATTGGTGATGTCCATGTATAGAGTCTTCTTTTGTGTTGTTGGAAGAGGGTGTTTGCTATGACTAGTGTGTTCTCTTAGCAAAACTCTGTTAGCCTTTGTCCTGCTTCACTTTGTACTCCAATGTCAAATTTGCCTGTCCCTCAGGTATCTCTTGACTTCCTACTTTTGCATTCCACTCCCCTATAATGAAAAGGATATTTTTTTTTGGCTGTTAGTTCTAGAAGGTCTTGTAGGTCTTCATAAAATCATTCAACTTCAGCTTCTTTGGCATTAGTGTTTGGGGCAGAGACTTGGATTACTCTGATATTGAATGGTTTGCCTTGGAAATGAACAGAGATCATCTGTCTTTTTTGAGACTGCACCCAAGTACTGCATTTCAGACTCTTTTGTTGACTATGATGGCTACTTCATTTCTTCTAAGGGATTCTTGCCCACAGTAGTAGATATAATGGTCATCTGAGTTTAATTCACCCATTCCAGTCCATTTTAGTTCACTGATCCCTACAATGTTGATGTTCCCTCTTGCCATCTCCTGTTTGATCACTTCCAATTTGCCTTGATTCATAGACCTAACATTCCAGGTTCCTATGCAATATTGTTCTTTACAGCATCAGACTTTACTTCCATCACCAGTCACATCCACAACTGGGTGTTGTTTTTGCTTTGGCTCTGTCTCTTCATTTTTTCTGGAGTTATTTCTCCACTGATCTCCAGTAGCATATTGGGCACCTACCAACCTGGGGAATTCATCTTTCAGTGTCCTGTCTTTTTGCCTTTTCATACTGTTCATGGGGTTCTCAAGGCAAGAGTACTGAAGTGGTTTGCCATTCCCTTCTCCAGTAGACCACGTTTTGTCAGAACTCTCCACCATGACCCATTATTCTTGGGTGGTCCTACACAGTATGGCTCATATTTTCATTGAGTTAGACAAGGCTGTGGTCCATGTGATCAGTTTGGCTAGTTTTCCGTGATTGTGGTTTTCATTCTTTTGGCCCTCTAATGGATAACAATAAGTTGCTTATGGAAGCCTCCTGATGGGAGAGACTGACTGAGGGGGAAACTGGGGTCCTGTTCTGATGGGTGCAGCCATGCTCAGTTCAGTTCAGTAGCTCAGTTGTGTCTGACTCTTTGCGACCCCATGGACTGCAGCACGGCAGGCCTCCCCATCCATCACCAACTCCCAGAGTTTAATCAAATGCATGTCCATTGAGTTGGTGAGGCCATCCAGCTATCTCATCCTCTGTCATCCCCTTCTCCTCCTGCCTTCAATCTTTCCCAGCATCAGGGTCTTTTCAAATGAGTCAGTTCTGCACATCAGGTGGCCAAAGTATTGGAGCTTCAGCTTCAGCATCAGTCCTTCCAATGAATATTCAGGACTGATTTCCTTTAGGATGGACTGGTTGGATCTCCTTGCAGTCCAAGGGACTCTCAAGAGTCTTCTCCAATGGCACAGTTTAAAAGTATAAATTCTTCGGTGCTTGGCTTTCTTTATTGTCCAGCTCTCACATCCATACATGATTACTGGAAAAACCACAGCTTTGACTAGACGGACCTTTGTTGGCAAAGTAATGTCTCTGCTTTTTAATATGGTGCCTAGGTTGGTAATAACTTTCCTTCCAAGGAGCAGGTGTATTTTAATTTCATGCTCAGTAAATCTTTAATCCAATTTTCTGTTGATGGGCGGGGCTGTGTTTCCTCCCTGTTGTTTGACCTGAGGTCAAACTATGGTGGAGGTAATGAAGATACGGTTCTTCAAAATGTCCCATGCATGCACTGCTGCCCTGAGTGCCCAACCCTGAAGCAGGCAGGCCACTGCTGACCCATGCCTCTGCCCGAGACTCCTGGTCACCTTTGGCAAGTCTGGGTCAGTTAATTTTTGGGTCCCTGCTCCTTCCTCCTGGGTCCTGGGGCACACAAGGTTTTGTTTGTGCCCTCCAAGAGTCTGTTTCCCAGTCCTGTGTAAGTTCTGGCACCTCTGTGCTGGGGTTAATGGTGACCTCCTCCAACAGGGCTTATGCCACACCCAGGTCTGCTCTACGTATCATAGCAACATACACTTATTATATGCCAGGGAATGTTATATGCACTTTGAAATGTTAGTTGCTCAGTCATGTCCTACTCTTTGCAACCCCACGGACTGTAGCCTGTGAAGATCCTCTGTCCATGGGATTTTCCAGGCAATGGAGTGGGTAGCCATTCCCTTCTCTAGGGGATCTTCCCAACCCAGGGATTGAACCCAGGTCTCCCACGTTTCAGGCAGATTCTTTACTGTCTTAGCCACCAAATACTTAATTTATATATCCACATTCCTATGAAGAAACAGCCCAGGGAGGTTACGTAACTTGAGTACTTAGTGACTAAATAGTGGACGAGAATGTAAACTCCAAAGTCTGGCTCTAGAGTTCACACTCGATGTTGGACTCCTTCAATTTGAAAATAAAAATCTATTGATCTGATAAAAAAACCAAACAGAAATAAATAAAAGAATAAAACAGCTAAAGGAGCACCACTTGAATTGGACCAAGCAGTTCTTTTGATGTGTTAAAATTTGATATATTAAAAACTACCACTGACATCTATTTTTTTTTTTTTTTTGTCAAGGGAATTAATTGCTTATTAAACAGATGGAAGAGTTCAGTTGAGGGGGAAAGCGCTAAAGTATGTAGCCTGTGTGAGAGAAAGGGCAAGCCTGGCACACAGTGATATGCCAAAAATACTTGCAAAAATATGTCAGAAAGATAGCAGGCAGGTGACTAGCATCCCAAAGTCCACATGACTGGGGCCAAGATGGGGAATGAAGAGAAGGCAAAGAACAGGGAGATGACAGGTGAACAAAAACCTTTCATCTTTTAAAAGATGTCTTGTGCAATGAAATAGAAGCGATGACTCACACTGCTGTAATTAGATAGGTAGAAGGTTGTAAATCACAGATTATTGGTAGAGTAAAACATTGAAGTGACTTAACCAATTACTATCCAATAGTATTTTTGAGAACAATAATTTTTGTTGATGACCAGCCATTTGATAAACACTCTATAGCACCAAAGTTGATTTATAAATAACTTATATATGTTGAAGGTTTTTTTTCTATATTCCAGGGCTAGATCAGCTAGTGGGAAAAATGAAGGGATATTTGTAAATGTCTCCGGAGGACCTTAGAAACAAATATGCATGATGAATGAAAACCTGACATAGGCAATATGGTTTTTAACCTAAGGATGAAATATGTTATTGAGAAGATCTAGAACAAACATTTCTTCTGCCAAAGTATGATATTTGCTTTTCTAAGAAACTTCACGTTTGGCAAAACCACCTCTAAAACGTAACAAACGTTAACAGAAAGAATTGGAGGAGGTCATTCCAAACATGTATGTGTTTATAACTAGTATGATATAAAAAATAACAGTCCTAATTACTAACAATAATTAAGTCAAAAGGAGAAATAATACTTTAAAAATAATACTACATTAAATTTTAAATTTCACCTCTGGGAGGGAGGAGGTAAATGTAGCTGGATAGAAGTGAATGTAAGAGAGGGTTAAAGCATCTGAAATATGGAAATAAGGGAAGAGAGATATGTTGCAGGTTGAGGAATAATTTCAGACTTGGTACAAAATGCGTAAAAGGAGGAAAATCTCCCACCAAGGACTTCAAGATAGTGCTTGTTTCACTGGGGATAGTACTAGGTCTGTGCACCCTGTTGCAGTGAGCTGTGTTATTGTATTGTATTCAGATGCTTTTTCTTGATAACACAAAACATTAACGGGTTAGGGAAATTCGTATATAAGCCAAGGCAACTTCTGTGTAGAGGCTGCAATATTGTAGAGAATCAATTAATTGTAACTTCATTTCTATCATCTATCAATCATTCACCCACCCATTCATCTACCTACACACACACCAGTCCACACAGCCAACTATCCATCTAGCCATCCATCTGTCTACCTCCCTATCTACTTACCTAGTTAGGATGAGGGATTGAGGATGCTCTTAGAATATTTTCCTCTCAGTACCCAGAAAACTGAATCCCCCTCCTCTCACTGCATCTTAGAAAACTTCCATCTGCGTATTTTACTGCTTGAATCTATTCCTAATGTCTGTGACTCTGCCTCTGTTGTTGAATTTGAAGGTCAGAAATCAGGTCAACATTTTTTATTCTAATGCATTTGAACTGGATGTTTTTTTAGTTAAAAAATCAAAGCATCTCCAAATACTCCTGCTTACAATCAGTGTCTAAAATTAAAAAAAAAAAAACCTTAATGATACAGAAAATATGAAATATCTATTTATCCTATGAAATTAAAGTAAACACAGCCAACCTTCTCCTTTGTATTGAACTAAATTGCTGTTAATGCTTTTTCAGTTCCATTTTTGTACCGAATGACTGGGTTATATGAATTTTTATTGCATGCTGCTTCCTTTGCATTGGGAAAAATCATTTTGAGTGAAGAATTACTTCTCTCAATATAGGTTAATTATTTCTGAGGAGTTGGCAGATGAAAAAAATGACAGGAATATTATCGCCTGTGTTTAGCTTTTTGTGTATTTAACATGTGTAGCTGAAATAATTAAAATGAAAAGAATGCTCTTTTATCTAATGAATTAATGGAACAGGCATCCAGAAGTTGTACTGAAAAAGTTCAACTGAAGCTGCTTAAATCTTCTTCCATATATCAACTGAGTTGGTTCAGTAATCTCATATCCAATAAGGTAATAATGTCTTCCTTTGCCTCGCTTTTATCTTTTGCATTCAAGTTACATGCACACCCTCGTTTGATATACAACTTTACTTTTAAGTTTATATGAAAGATGCAACATAATTTTATTCTAAATATGAACTTGACAATATGGATTCAAATTTGATTCACTGATGTGCAACCTTGCGTGTGATATCTGAAACCAGAAATTGTCAAATGGTATATCAAAAAGGTAAATTAGCATTTGCTCAGCGCAACCTGACATGACAGATGGGTAGGAGGAGGGCTGTTATCCCTGAGAAGAAACTAAATATATTATAATTTGGATGTATACACAAACTGGATAAAGCTTTTCAGAAAAGAATTTTCTAGGCAAAATCTACTTTCCACACTCAAAATAATTAGCTAAGCCCCCTCCATCACTCGCTTCTTTCTTTGCTTCTAAGAATCGCTTTGCAAAGCATACATGCATGAAAATTACTTTATAGAATTTGTGTTTGTTAAGTACATACTAATTTCAAGACCCTGCACTGGGCTCTGTAGAATACATTGGTAGAACATTTCCATGATAATAATATTAGTAGTAGCAATACTAAAAATCATCATATTGATAATGCTCATAGTTGTTGAGGGCCTATGTGCCAGGAAGCTTTGTAAGAGCTTTTCATACATTCTGACTCTCACATACAGATACACCGGCAAACACAGTGATATACACAGGAACATACAGATACATACACCACCCAGTCAAGTAAAATAAATGATGACTGACTGATGTGGGTAATTGTTTTCACAGAACACACGTGCTTAGTTGTGTCAGACTCTTTGTGACCCCTATGGACTTTAGACTGCCTCCAGAGTAACACCAAAAACCACTACGATATTGTAAAGTAACTAGCCTCCAACTAAAATAAATAAATTAATTATAAAAGAAGGAGAAGAAGAAAAAAAGAGTCATATGAAGAAGGAGGTGCTGAGCTTGGACCTGAAATGAGGCAGAGTTGAGTAGACAGCATGGGAAGGAAAAGCCTTTTGTGGACAAGGGGTGGAGAGAAGCTCGGTGAGGGAAAACTCAGAAGTAGAAAACTGCAGTCTGGATACAGGAACAGAATTTGCATTAGAAAGGAAGTAATTCGCGGTAGAGAAGGTGGGGTTAATGTCATGAGTGTGAACCTGAGGGTCTCAGATTTCATAGGGAACCATTAAGGTTTTTGGTTAAGGCGGGTGATTTGAAAGGAATAATTTCAAAAGATTTTCAGGTGAAACTAATGAGGAGACAGTGTTGTTTAGGAACAGACATAAAGTAGTAATGACAGGAGAAGAATTTCATTTGCTATCAGAGGCGAGGAAATAGGAGTGAATGATGGCTCTGATCTTTGTGGTCTGGATGTGGGTCAGAAAGAAGACCTGGTTTCAGAGGCAGGTGATGATTCAGGCTGCAGAGATGTTAGATGGAGGCAGCAGTGAGATGTCCGTGAACGAGCATTATAGAGCATGATGAGAAGTTTATGGGGGAAGTTCTGTTTGAAGGGTCATCAGCCTAGGGCTGAGAGCTACATGGGCGAGATGGACAAATTCTGTTCTCGAGAGAGAGAGTGAAAAGTACAGAGGGCTAAGGAGAAAACCTGACCAATGGTGGAGGCAGAAGAAAAACTAGAGAATGGGATAAGGAATGGTCACAGAGCCAGGGCTGAAACAAAGATAGCAGACAAGCTATGGGAAGGCAGGGAGGAGAGGGGCTCAAGAAGGAAGACATATTCAATAATACCTGATGTTGCTTCAAATGCACAGAGAAAAGGGGCTGAGTAAAGATGAGAGAACTGTAATAGCAAAGTCCTTTTGACATCTGAGAATATAGCTTTAGCGAACTGGGAGATTAAGACCTTATTTTAGACCATCTATATCTATGTATATATGTCTAAATTTTTATTTTATATTGGAGCATGGTTGATTAACAATGTTGGTTAGTTTCAGGTGTACAGCAAAGTGATTCAGTTACACATGTGCATGCATACGAAGTTCCTTCAATTGTGTCTGACTCTTCGCGACCCTATGGAGCCTGCTAGGCTCCTTGGTCCATAGGATTCTCCAGACAAGAATATTGGAGTGGGTTGCCAATGCTCTCCTCCAGGGGACCTTCCTGACTCAGGGATCAAACCCATGTCTCCTGCATTGGAAGGCAGAATTTTTACCACTGAGCCACCAGACAAGCCCTCTAAGTAGGCTGCTGCTAAGTCGCTTCAGTCGTGTCTGACTCTGTGCGACCCCATAGACGGCAGCCCACCAGGCTCCCCTGTCCCTGGGATTCTCCAAGCAGAACACTGGAGTGGGTTGCCATTTCCTTCTCCAGTGCATGAAAGTGAAAGGTGAAAGTGAAGTCGCTCAGTCATGTCCGACTCTTAGCGACCCCATGGACTGCAGCCTACCAGGCTCCTCCGTCCATGGGATGTTCCAAGCAAGAGTATTGGAGTGGGGTGCCATTGCCTTCTCCAATGCATGAAAGTGAAAGGTGAAAGTGAAGTCGCTCAGTCGTGTCCAACTCTTAGCGATCCCATAGACTGCAGCCTACTAGGCTCCTCCGTCCATGGGATTTCCCAGGCAAGAGTACTGGCTAGGGACCTAGAAAAAAAGATGTATGTCTTCAGGCTCTCAACAGTGATATAAGCAGAAGAAAAAGGAGCAGGACAGGGCATTCTTGGGGGTTCTTTATATTATCAAATTAGAGAAAGAAAATAATGTGAGAGGATGGGGTTATTTAATAATATACTGCCTAAGGGAACCAGAGAGTGTATGGAGGCTGGTGTCAGACCACATATTCAGCTTTTGAGGAAAGCCTTCCAGTTCCAGAGGCTTTTAGTTTTTGTTTGTTTATGTTCTTGAAACTCTTAATAGGAAATATGGCTTGTTTATGATTCTTGGATGTTAACAAATTTAAAAGCATAAAGGTTTCTTATAAACACTAATAATTACATTCAAAGGGATTAAAATTAATTAAATTTAATTTTGATTAAAATTAAAAGTACCAGCATTGCCTAGGAAAAAACAACAACAACAACAAAAAGAATGCTCTTAGGAGACAAAGTTTTCATTTCTGTGATATTGGTGATGAACTTACAGGCCGGTCTGATACAGTACTCCCTGGCTCAGCATTAAAGAATATGCCTGCTAATGCAGGAGTCATGGGTTTAAACCCACTGGAAGGGTCGGGAAGATCTCCTGGAGAAGGAAATGGCAACCCACTCCAGTATTCTTGTCTGGAGAATCCCATGGATAGAGGAGCCTAGAGGACTACAATCCACGGGGTCGCAGAGAGTCAGACATGACTTAGTGACTACAAAAACTCTCTGTGGTATTAGAGAGTAGCCGAATGTGGTTATTTACTTTTAAATTCAGTAATTTGACTTATACTCAAACACTTACAGTTACAAGTTCAGTTCCTTAGTCATACTAGCCAAATTCTAAGCTTTTAGTGGACAGCGCAGAGAAAGAACACTTCTATCACCACAGTAAGTTAGTTCTATTAGACAAAAGTGGTATAAGATACAAAACCATCTAAAGCACAGCCTGGTATCATAACCAGATGTGGAGAGCCATATATAGATAATATTTCATTTTAGAGGATACAACAATATTTCAAGACTGTGTTTGCACTTATTAAATCTTATTGCAATGGGACTTATTTGCTACACAATCTTGGGTTACATTTTCTTCTATAATATAAGTAGGTTTTGCAAATAGCTACAAGCTTTTCCAAATAACTGTGAATGGAAGTGAGGGTTAAAAGAAAAAGTAAAAGGAGATGTTAGGAGAAGCTTAGAGCATGAATTTCTTGTGACGGGGCAGGTATTACCATGTCTGTGTTTATTCCTCCAGTTGGCTTCTTTCTGTCTCATACCTAGTTCCTTCCAAATCCTAATAGTACTAAGACACTCTTGAGAGTCCTTTGGATAGCAGGAGATCAAGCTGGTCAATTTGAAAGGAAATCAACCCTGAATATTCATGAGAAGGACTGATACTGAAGCTGAAGTTCCAATACTTTGGCCACCTGATATGAAAAGCTGATTCACTGGAAAAGACCTGATGCTGAGAAAGATTGAAGGCAGGAGGAGAAGGGGGCGACGGAAGATGAGATGGTTGGATGGTGTCATTGACTCAATGGACATGAGTTTGAGCAAACTCTAGGAGATAGCTAAGGACAGGGAAGCCTGGCATGCTGCAGTTCATGGAGTCCCAAAGAGTTGGACACGACTGAGCCACTGAACAATAACCACCTCTGAATACTCTGTAAAATCGGTTGCAGCTGAATCTGTGCCTGTAGGAACCCTGGGCTGGGCCCAGCACATTTTATAGAGTAGCTCAGCAGTATAATGGAATTAAGAAGGGGGAGGAGTTAGGCATGGGGCAGGAAGAAGTGGGGATTAGAGGTGTAAGAACAGACTTTCTTTACTTTTTTTTTTTTTAATTGGAAATACTTTATATCCATTCCAGTATTCTTGCCTGGAAAATCCCATGGACAGAGGAGCCTGGTGGGCTACAGTCCATTGGGTGGCAAAGACTTGGACACAACTCTGTGACCAAACAACAAAACAAATATGTTAAAATAATAAGTAAAAATTAACAAAATATAAAGAAATGTTGATATATGAAAAATAAGCCAATGTATACAATTATAAAATAATGTGCAAACCAAACTTTGCTTGAATTATGAAATTACATTTTTACAATTTTTACTCAGTTATTCTTTAATCTTATTTTGATAGTGCGTGCTTCTACTAAAATAACTGTAATGAAATTTTATCTAGTTATTTATTTATTTTACCACCCATTTTCAAGTAGAGATTTTTCTGTTGGGTAGCAAAGGGTGAAGGAGCTCACAGAAGAAGGGGAAAATGAGAAGTGAAAGTGTTAGCCACTCAGTCATGTCTGACTCTTTGCGACCCCATGGACTGAAGCCCACCAGGCTCCTCTGTCCGTGAAACTCACCAGGCAAGAATACTGGAGTGGGTACCCATTTCCTTCTCCAGGGGATCTTCCTAACCCAGGGACTGAACCTGGGTCTCCTGCACTGCAGGCAGATTCTTTACTGTCTGAGCCACCAGGGAAGCCTGAGTGGAAGGGAATAGTGACACAAAGTCATGAACAGCACATGTCAATTCTGTACTCCATGGTGGCATGAGACTGCAGGGGATGATCCTAGCGACACAGGCACTTAGTAAGTTACAAATCACAGCATAAATAGCATTTACTGAAGAGAAGGCTGTATGGTTTCAGGGATGAGGTGTGGACATTTCATTAAGTCATCACATCTGATATAAAAATGCAGCTTTCTGGTCACAGCTGTCTTGAAAGCCGAACCTGAAATGAAGCATGGGTGCCTGGCAGGTCATTCATGAGGTGATTTGAGGAAGCTGGAAAGAGGAAGGAAGGAGTACCAGATGGGGAAGAGCAGGATGACATGAGGGGATATTATTACAGTTACTGCTATGAGCAAAGGGACTCTATTCTGCTGCAATCACCCCAGTTCTTCTTCTGGAGGACAAGATGCTATGTGCTCTCAGAGGTCCAACTCCTTGACTTTCCTGGACTGGGCTGCACTTTCATCTGGCCCAGCAGTGTTCCCAGGACCTGGGACAGAATGCAGAACAATCAGATGCACATTCTGAAGGTGAGATGCTGTCAGTGCATTGAGTCTGAGACACACGCCATCTGGGGTTGAGAGCAGAGGGGGACCCTAGGCACATGACTCAGGGCACACAGGCGTCAGCTACAGCTACTGCTTACTTCGAATTATCACCACATGTCAAATCCTGTGCTTAGACAAAGTACACACATTTTCTCATTTAGCAACACAGCCCCCCATAAAGTGGGTGTTAGGCGCCTGCGTTTTATAAAAGAAGGTGTAGAAGATTCCTGTACTCGAGCTCAGCGCTCAGTCATGTCAGACTCTGTGCAACCCTGTGGACGGCAGCCTGCCAGGCTCCTCTGTCCAAGGGATTTCCCAGGCAAGAACACTGGAGTGGGTGGCCACTTCCTTCTCCAGGGAATCTTCCTGGACCTGGGATCGAACCCATGTTTCCTGCAGTGGCAGGCAGATTCTTTACCACTGAGCCACCAGGGAAGCTCCAGGAGTCAGATTACCGACTCTTATTGTAAGTACATGTTCAACTTTTTAAGAAATTGCCAAACTGTTTGAGAAACTGACTTTACAGTTTTTCATTCTCCACATTAATTTCTCCATATTCTCACCAGAACTTTTTTAGCCATCCTGCTGCTGCTGCTGCTAAGTCGCTTCAGTCGTGTCCGACTCTGTGCGACCCCATAGATGGCAGCCCACCAGGCTCCTCTGCCCATGGGATTCTCCAGGCAAGAACACTGGAGTGGGTTGCCATTTCCTTCTCCTTAGCCATCCTAGTAGGCATTTAATTGAATGTCACTGTGACTTCAATGTATTTCCCTAGTGACAAATGATGTTGAACATCTATTCACGTATTTCCTTGTAATCTGTATATCTTTTCTGGTGAAGTATCTGTTCAAGTCTTTTGCCCATTTACTTTCATTGGGTTGTTTACTTTCTTAATATTGAATTTTAAGAGATCTTTTATTATGTACACACAAGTTTTTAAAATCAGATGGGTGTCCTGAAAATATTTTCCCCTAATATATGGCTAGTCTTTTCATTTTGTTAATAATGTCTTTTGAAGACTAGTTCTTAATTTTTATGGAGTCCAATTGTCTATTTTTCTTTTATGGTTTGTGTTTTTCTTGTTATACCTAAGAAATCTTTGACTAACCCCAGACCACAAAGATTTTCTCACTTTCTTCTAAAACTTTTATGATTTTATATATTTCATGTAGGCCCATGACTTATTTTGAGTTAATTTTTCTATAGGGTACAAGGTATAGATGAAGACACTTCAAAAATGGATAGCTAGTTGTTCCAGCCCATTTGTTGAAAATTTTATTCTTTCACCATTGAATAGCTTTTACACTTTTATCAAAAATCAATTGACCATATATGTGTGGGTCCATTTTTCGACTTTCTGTTGAGATCCATTGACCTCTGTTTCTTTGTTTCTCCAATACCACACTGTCTCGACTCCTGTAGCTTTATAAAAAAAATCTGGAAATAAATTAGTGTTATTCCTCTTCTTTTTTAACATTTATTTTTGCTATTTTATTGCACGTTTTCAAAAAAATTAGAATCAGCTTGATTATTTCCTAAAAACAATTCTGCTGGAAGCTACAGATCATTTTGAGGGAAAGCTGACATCCTAATGATACTCATTTTATTACCAAACAGTCATCACATAGAGGAAATAAACATCAGCAGTATATTGGAAAGAAGATATTTTTATTAAAGTGTGACTGCCAAATAGTTAGGAAATTGTGAACATTTCTGTTTTCCAAGTTTATATATAATATAAATATCAACAAAATAACATGACCTTGTATTGTTGGCTAGGAGAATAAAGAACTATGTGCTCATAAGAAGAGAACAGTGATATTTACATCTTGCTATAGATTCCCTTCCTAGCTGACTGAAAGATCCATATGTTCTGAGTATAAATTATATATCATACATATTTAGGGGAGCCAGTACATTGTTAAAAAATCATTACTTAAAATATTTTTTAAAAGTGAAATACTCCCTACTCATAAAGGCAAAAAATGGTGTTCTTCTAGAAAATAAATCTAGTTATTATTTTTTTAAGTGCAAAATAGACAAATATAGAGATGATCTTTCATGCAGGTCGCTGGCATTGAATATTTCAGTATTTCCAGAGTATGCATGTTTTCCAGTGGCAATTCTCTCTATTTGCTGGAATTTTCTATGCATATTTTTTCATTGACAACTGCAAAAAGCAAAACTCTCTCAGACACAGGAGTGGATTTCCTCCCCATTGGTAACCTCGAATTTTGTTACCTTTACCTCTGGCCATCAGGCTCCTTCCTGTTGTTCTTGCCCTAAATTCAACTTTCAAAACTCTGCTACTTGCCAGCTCAGTGTTTTAACCTTCCTCAGCCCATTGCTGGCTTCTTGGCAGAATGTCAAACCTGTCCAGGCAGGACGTCAGGCCAGTCCAGATTAAACTAGCTTGATCGGAGAAACAAGCCAGTGCAAAACAGCAAGATCCTCGTTAATTTTAATTAACAGTTCCAAACAGAGTTGCATAACAAGGTCATTTTCCCTAAATGAATTATTAGATATAATAGAAGAAGTCAACTTCTCCAAGCAGTATTTTTAAACCCCAGGAGTTGGCAAATCTATCCCAGAGAATATCTGTCTTTCCAAGGCAGTCCACTCTCATAAGGCTGAGGTAGACGTTCCCCCACAAAGTCATAATCCTACCTGCTTTTCTCCTCTTTCCCTAAGATTCAAATGACTACAAAGTTCAAAGCTTTTTAGAGGATGCTATGCAGTAATACTTCCTCACCTAGGAAAAAACAATGATTGGAAGAGCCTGAACGGTTTGGAACCATAAGGAAAATAATTTTCCCCTGTAAACTGAGACTGTCTGATGTCCTTCAGCATATATGAAACAATGTCCTATCTAGATGTTCATTTGCTTATTTGCTTTATTGACTCTTTTTCTTATTAAAAATTAATTGGGCATATTTTTCATAAATTAGGGCCTCTGGTTTCCTTCAGTTATTTTGTCTTTTGCTTACTTGTGTGTGATGTCTTAATGTTGCGCCAAAGCAATACTGTGTCTATGAAAAGCTTTAATTAATTATGGAATGGGCTTCCCTGGTGACTCAGACAGTAAAGAATCTGCCTGCAATGGGGGAGACTTCAGTTTGATCCCGGGGTCAGGAAGATCCCCTGGAGGAGGGTATGGCAATACTCCTGTATTCTTGCCTGGAGAATTCCATGGACAGAGGATCCTGGCAGGCTACAGTATATGGGGTTGCAAAGAGTTAGACATGACTGAGTGACTAACATTTTCACAGAGAATAGTATTTTTCTAGGCATTTAGGATAGCACTTTTATTAAAACACTGTCTAAACAGCCAAATAAAATTATCAGTAACAAAATGCTAAAAATTTTAACTTGGACACAGTAAATTGACAGTTTTAAAAACTTTTCTATAAACTATCAGAAAATATTTATAAACCCTCATCATTTATCTGAAAAAATATAAATATGCATTAACACTGTTGGCTTCTTTATAGTCTGATAACTTAGTGAAGAGATGAAAGTAATATGAAAGAGATGAGAGCTTATCTAAGAAACTCAGATTTGGAGTTACTGCAACGACTCTTATGAAAAATCAAAACATTGCCAAAAGCAGCTGAAACTGCTGACTTAGCAGCCTGAATCTGAAAAAGGCATACACTAAAAGCTGCAGGGGTTGAACTAAACATACGGTATCGGATTACCATTAATCTGGGGAAACAGACCATCAACAAATTGAGAAAAGAATCTCTTATTTCAGTGATTTGTCAAGACTTTGCATTTTCATCCTCACTCTTCCTTTCTGATTTGTCTTCTGGTGTTTGCCTTACCGTCATATAGGAATAAATGGTTTTCATAATGAATGGATTCTCCATTCAAATGCTTATACACATGTTCCCACCAATAACCTGTCAGATTTCAAACTGACACTGACATATATGTGTATTTCTCTCTATCTGTAGCTACAGATACAGCTGTACATCAATAATGTTTAATATATAAAATATATATTTCTATGTATTATATATTAAATATACATGTTCAGTTGCAATATACATTGCATATATATATAGAGAGAGAAAGTAGGCAATCTTTTTCTTTTTAACTTATTAAATAATTTGCTCAAGGTGAATTATCATAGTGTACAAACTGTAAGGAGATGATATACAGGCTCAGTACAGTTTGGTGATCACAGTTGTTTCACTGTATAAACTGCTTGATCAGTGCATGAATAAGCCAGTTAATTGTTTTGTTTCTGACCTTTTGACTTCACCAGATGCAATTTTCTGGGTGAGCTTTTGAGACACATGGACATGTAAAAATGTGAGGATTTTGTTTCTCTGATTCTGTTATAAGGTGACTAAGGAGAAAAGAGGCTACATTCTATTAAGAATAAGACAGCCCAATGGTTAATTAATGTTTTAAAAAAATCAAACTAAACCAAACTAACAAATAAATCTGTCTCAACACATTAAAAAAGTTAATTCAATCAAAGTGAGTTCAATCAGTAGTTCTACAGAAAGTTTCCGTTACATGTAGTGTATGTATGTGTGTGTGTTCATTCCCCAACCATCCAAGTGTCCGGTGTTTACATGTTATATATCCCTTATCTTATTATGTTGAAACAGACCATTTTATGCTTGTTTCCTCCATTCGACTCTTAAGAATAGGATGTCCCCTCTGGCTTCCAGTGATTAGCTCAGTCCTCAGAGCACCGCAAGAAGACCTTGCAGAACTGGCTGGTGAGCAAAGGGCAAGTAGAATGAAGAGAGTTGTTGGAAGTGGCTGAGAAAGAACATGCTTCTATCACAAGCCACAACCCTGGAGAGATTTGGGGAATGCCAGTGACTTATCTTGCAGGAGGGCTTTTATAACTGCAATGCAGTTCTTTGATATAATTGTCTATGGCTCTAATCTCCCTCCAAATTCTTCTACACTTATGCATCGTTGAACATATATGCACATTTTCTGTAAGTGTAATTCCCCTTTATTTCTTCTGTCTTTAAAAATATACAAGCTTTAAGGAGAGACCCTTACAAATTTTATCAGTCTTCTATTTGACTATATGCCACTACTGCTGCTGCTGCTGCTAAGTCGCTTCAGTCGTGTCCGACTCTGTGCGACCCCACAGACGGCAGCCCACCAGGCTCCACCATCCCTGGGATTCTCCAGGCAAGAATACTGGAGTGGGTTGCCATTTCCTTCTCCAGTGCATGAAAGGGAAAAGTGAAAGTGAAGTCGCTCAGTCGTGTCCGACTCTTAGCGACCCCATGGACTGTAGCCTGCCAGGCTCCTCCACTACTAAGTGAGTATAAATTCTCTGAAGGTTGAGTAAACAGAAAGACCACCAGACTTGTGAAAACTCATTGAAGCCCAGAGAGAAAAAGAAAAAGAAAGAGAGGGCAAGGGAGGGGTGAGTGAGGAGAGAGAATATGAATATGGATGTGGGCATCATTACGGAAAAAGAAAATCTGACAACCTATGATTGGAATTACTGAATGCATATAGAAGACAATTGTTTAATTAACAGAAAATAAACATATTCAGCCATAATTCAGAAACTAAAATCAAAAAACTATGAGGAACACACATGACCCATCCAAGAGATGAATCTATAAAAAAGAACTTTCTACACAGAGAAAACTAGAAAGGATGGATCAAAAGCAATAATCAAAGGAAAACTCCATTATGGCAAAAGGATGATCTCATCCTCAAAAGTTAGAATGTGCATTGAAATAGCTTATAGACCAACTTTGTGAAAACAAACCACACCTACATATATTTTTATGCAATCTTTAAAAACCCAGAATTACATAAAATTCAGGAAAAACACACAGAGAAGAAAAAAGTTAACACGGATTTCTCCAATTCCCCTACAAAGGACATTGATTCTCTTTCAATTCCTTTGCTATTAAATGTTAGAATATGAAACAATAGAGGTCAAAGGGCAAGATCATGGAGAGGCTGGGACCAGACTGTCTGGTTTAGAATCCTAGCTTTGCTGACCATTAGTTATTTGAGTTTGAGCCAAGTCCTTATCCTCTTTGTGCCTCATTTTCATCAATAATACAAAAGATAATAAATGCATGCTCTTAGGGTCGTTGTTAAGATTAAGTGAATTAGTATATCTAAAGTAGTTAGAAGAGGACCTGAGACATAGTAAGCAAATTATGTGTTCTTTTTCTTTTTCTTTCCTCCTCGTCCCCCTTCACTTCTCCTCTGAACACTCTTCCCCTCCTCCTCCTCCTTGGTTGCTGTTTTTTATTAGAGAGCTTTGAAAGAATTTTATACCCAGTCAAGTTATCAATATGTGGAGGCAAAAGAAAGTCATTTATTGATACACATGGATTAAAATATAGTGTCCAGGCAACTTCAAAAAATAATCCAAAAACCTGAGTCAAGCCGATGCAAACTGTCAGAGATCAGAAGGGAAATAGTGTCTGCAAAGGGGCAGGAGTGTAAACTATTAGTAAAAATTACTAGACTAAATTATTAGCCTAATAATTTTTAAAGTACCACATGGATTACACAATTTGGTTTCCATTTAAAATACACAGCTTCTATTGTATAAGACGTTAAAGAAAGAAAAATATAGGATTCATAACTTAAATGATGACCTATAAATTGCTGAAGATTTGAAAGCAAAGGCACAAAGTATTTAATTCTTCATCAGTGGTAGCTAACAAATAACTACTTTGCCCCTAAGTTTTATGCTTGAAAAGTGAAAGTGTTAGTCATTCAGTCATGTCCAGCTATTTGCAACCTTGTGGACTGTAGCCCACCAGGCTCCTCTGTCCACGGAATTCTCCAGGCAAGTATACTGTAGTGGGTAGCCATTCCTTTCTTCAGGGTATCTTCCCAACCCAAGGACTGAACCCAGGTCACCTGCATTGCAGGTGGATTCTTTACCATTGAGCCACCGTTTTTATGACTGTCTCTGGAAACCTGAAGGTAATATGTAAGGAATAAGCATAGATTTTCTTCTTTCCAAAATAAGGATTGTAAATAGCAGCAAAAGCCCCCAAACTCCCCAAACCAAACCTCTATTCAGCAAAAGTAAATAGGGAAAAATCAGGAAGCAAATGTTTTAAAAGGACAAAATGAAAATACATTCTTATAGAAACATGACCAAGTATTAGTAAGATTATTAAATTTATACTAGTTAAGTATCTTCATGAAACAGAAAATCCACTGATATGCTACTTATAATTTTCTCACCTAAAACATACATTTGGAAATACAAGCCAAAAGAAGTATATAGAAGTATACTTCTAAATACAGAAGTATATAGAAAAATGTCTAATAATAAGTGATCTGGATGGTATTACAGGTAATTATTCATGTTCCTTTTTATATATTTTCAAAAAATTTTAGATAAGAAAGAGCAAGGAGAGAATTGCTAAATAAATGTGTAGAAGAGAATGCTTTGAAAAGTACCTTTTATGAATTATTCTCATATTTTTAATAGTAAGTAAATAATGTCTATAGAAAAATACATTTCTCTATTATCTTCCTTCTACAAGGCCTACAAGACACTGAACATGACTGAAAAATAGCAGCTAAATAATCACATTTGTCTCTCATACTCTTAAATTTTAGTATTTATACAGAACTCTATATATTTATATTAGGAAACATTTTCACAATTATTACCTTATTTAACTTTCACAATATTTCTCCGAAAAAGGTGATACCACAGTCCTCAATCTATAGGAGAGGGAAGATGAAAATTTACTTACCTAAGGACACAGAGATAAAATCCTGAGCTCTTTCCTGTACTCCATCTGCATTGTTTATGCAGGTATTTGAAGTCCTCTTGAGTTTTTATTAGAATCTCGTATCACATGGTATTACTCTGGTGTATATATACCTAGGAAAGATGGAGCAATATATTAAAAAACTCAATGAATAACACAAAATTGTGATTCCCAAGAAAAATTCATATTCATTTTGTTTTATTTTACATTGGGCTACCAGGTTTGAGGCACACAGAATCAACGTACGGTTGTACATTTACATCTATTATCTTTTTCTTTTTAGGGCAATTTGTTTTTACAATAGTTTTAGATTCACAGCAAAATTGAGAAGTAGGTATGACATCTATTATCTTAATGTGTCTCTATAAGCTGTAAGTCACACTGGACTGTTTGCTCTTTTGTGACTGAATTTAACATTCAATTTATTTGAGACTTTAGGCTCCATGTAAAACTCAGCCGGGTATTAATGGAAGAGTCACTGGGTATTGAAAGTGAGTGTATTCAGCATTTTGTCTGGGCTAGAAGTCAATCAGACTGCAATCATTCATTAAGACTCCTGCAAGCAACAGCCACTGTGCTCTGCCAACATCCATCAAGTTAAGGGCCAGGAAATGTCAGTGCCAGGGCACATCTCAGAGAGACAGCACAAAAGTCAGCCCGTCTCAATTACAGCACGGCAATGGCCATCTTCCTCAGATCTACATGCTCACAGGGAAATCTGAGAGGCGATTCAGACCTTTTCCATTGGGTTCATTCTCAGCAGGCATACCCTATAAGAAACAAACCTGGGTACTTATTTTCTTTTCTTGATTTTCCCAAGAATGATTAGAACACAGGGCCAATGCCTTGCTGACTTAAGAAATCAAAGAAGCAAGAAGGAAGATGACTCTTGAATACTGGAGTCACATTGAGAGAGTATACTGAAGTGACAACCCTCAACAGCTTTTTAGGAAAACAGTTAAAATCTTAGCTCTACATCTTGCTAACTCTGTACTCCTAGACAAGTTCTTTATTTTTTCTACATTTAAGAATACTTATCTGTAAGCTATCTACTCCATCGGGCTCTTATAAGAAATACACAGAAAAATGTAAAGTACTGGGGGAAAAAGTGCACAGTAGGTGGTAGCTATTATGACAAGGGTAAAATATCATCGAGGTTTAGAATATTCTCTTTCATCCGAAATTTGGATGTGGCTAGCTATGTTTTTTAAGAGTCAGATAAAGAGTTAAACTTTGAAAGCAAATGGTAGTGATCAAAGAGTGAAGTAAGTGCAGAGAGACTCCTTAGAGACTCTTCAATTCTCCTGGGTCTCATTAGGAAACAAGAAGGATATATACATCTCACCTAAGCCTAAAGAGATGTTTGAAGCTCATCTGTCAGCATAGAGACATCCCGAACAACTACTGAAAACAAATGGAGCTTTTATAAGTCCGAGATGTTTTGACAATGGAAGAAATGACTAGGAGCAGTCTTGACTTTTTGGAATGCTCACTCATCTCCATGGTTTCTGTGGGGTGCACGTGAATGCCTATGTGTGTTATGAGGTCGATGGATTATATAAACTCAACTGCTTATTTCCTTTTCCCCACAATTACGTATAAATCTGATGTAGTTACTCGTAGATGAAAATGATATAATGTTGACGTGAAATCTATTATTCACACGGCAACATGCTTCATACCTGTTCGCACTGTAATTTACCACGTATCAGTACATGGCCTGCGTCATTCCCGGAACAGTCACGTAGCGGGGAGAATTCGAGTAGAACGCACAGTCTGTTTCTACCTCCGCGTGTGAGGAAAGCCCGCCGTACAAGTCACAGTTGGAGTTTCCTCTTTCACTCAGAAGCCTAAGGCATGCAAGCCTGTGATTCTGGAATGCATGACTCCATGGGTGAGGAATTGGAGTCTTGCTTCAGGGATTGGGCTCAGTGTTACTGTACGGCACATGGCCACAGCGTTGCTGGGAAACAGGGCTTGTTTTCCCGCTGCTGGGATTCCCACTTCTGCTTCCCTAGACGCGTGTTACATAGTTGATCTGTGCGGTGTGTTCTAATTCTGTTTGAGGAGGGCGGCTACCAGCAACCCAAGCATGGCAAGAGGGATTTTGATTATATAGTATATGCCTCTTTTGTTACAAGGTTAAAGAATAATACACATCTTCCATTATAAAGATGTGCCATCTGGTTGCTATTGAACCAGTCTTGCTTACTGCCACCTGTTCAAAAATCTCCAACCGCTGGCCCCTGTCCCATTCTTCAGCGGGTGTCCTAAGTTTTCACCTCTGAGGAGTCAGTGTAAAAGTAGCTGAGAGGATAAAGGTATGACGTATGTGCCGCCAAGGATGGTTTTACTGGAAACGTATTTCAAGTTAGCCTGACAGAGGAAGTTGCTTACTAATTCAACATGGATGTGGCAACTTCATTTACGACATTGGTCATTTCAGCCCCAAATACACAAATCTAGACCTGCTTTCATACACTGTCCTGTGGGGAATTGGATCTATTCCACATGATGAGCTTAGCAGAGGTTGTGGTTGGAGGAAAAAAAAAATACTTAGCACGTTCTACTACTTAGAAAAGCACTATCACATAAACAGAAATTTTAAAATTGTCTTTTCCTGCTGTTTTGAAAGTGCTAGAAGTGTTTTGTTCCACCCTCATATTGCAATGCTCGGTATAGCGGAACCGCAGGGGGCCTTTCCGCTTCTTTTACTCACTTCTACACTTTTCCAACCTTCTTTTTAGTGGTTGAAAATTTTTTATCAATAACTTAACATGCCAAGTGCAATAAAATTTTTATTTGCTTATGGATTATAAATGAAGAATATAACAAATTTAAAATTATTAAGGACAACCAGATTCCAATTAAAGGGAGACATGTAAAGCAGAATCATCCTACTTTATGAAACACAGTCTGCTAGATGGGTGTGCTGAAAAATATTTGACAGCTGGTTCTGAGAGTAGGTGAAGTTAAAAAAATTCTTTTTGGTTGAACTATAGTTGATTTACAATATTGTGTTATTTTTGAGTGTATAGCTTCAGACTCCTTTCCATTATAGGTATTATAAGATACCGAGAAGAAGGAAATGGCAACCCACTCCAGTATTCTTGCCTGGGAAATCCCATGGACAGGGGAGACTAGTGGGCTACAGTCCATGAGGTCACAAAAGAGTCTGACACAACTGAAGAGACTTAGCACAAGATACTGAATATAGCTCCTTGTGTTATATAGTAAATTCTTGTTTATTTGTAGTAGTGTGTATCTGTTAATACCATACTCCTAATTTATCCCCTCACCTTTGGCCTTTTGGTAACCATAAGTTTGTTTACTATGTCTCTGTTTCTGTTTTGTAAATAAGTTGATTTGTATTTTCTTAATTCCACATATAAGTGATATCATATTAAAAATAATATTTGACTTACTTCGGTTAGTATGATAATTGCTAAGTCCATTCATGTTGCTGAAAATGGCATTATTTCATTTTTTATGGCTGAGTATTAGTTCATTGTGTGTGTGTGTGTGTATGTCTTCTTCATCCATTCATCTGTTGATGGAAAGTTAGGTTGCTTCTAAGTCTTGGCTCTTGTGAATAGTGTGGCTATGAACATGGAGGTGTGTGTATCTTTTTAAATGAGAGTTTTTGTCTTTTCTGGATATATGCCCAGGAGTGGAATGGCTGTATCATATAGTAACTCTATTTTTAGTTTTTTAGGAACCCCTTTTTTCCATAGTGGCTGCATCATTTTACACTCCAACCAACAGTGTAGGAGGGCTCCTTTTCTTTATACCCTCTCCAGCATTTATTATTTGTAAAATTTTGTTGATAGTCAACCTGACTGGTGTGAGATGATACCACATTTTAGATTTGATTTGCATTTCTGTAATAATTTGCATCTTCTCATGTGCATGTTGGCTATCTGCATGTCTTCTTTGGAGAAATGTCTGTTTAGGTCTTCTATCTGGTTTTTGATTGGGTTGTTTTTTTGTTTGATATTGAGTTGTATGAGTGGTTTGCATATTTTGGAAATTAAGCCTTTGACTGTTGCATCATTTGCAAATATTTTCTCCATGTCTGTAGGTTGTCTTTTTGTTCTGCTTATGGTTTCCTTCACTGTGGGAAAGCTTATATGTTGAAGTCTCATTTGTTTATTTTTATTTTACCTTGGGAAACTTAAGAAAATATTACTATAATATATGTCTGAGAGTGTTTTGCCTATGTTCTCTTCTAGGAGTTTTATTGTGTCATGTCTTATATATAAGTATTTAAGCTATTTTGAGTTTATTTTTGTGTATGGTGTGAAGATGTGTTCTAACTTCATTGATTTACATGAGGTCTTCTGCTTTCCCAAAGTGCTTGTTGAAGAGGTTATCTTTTCTCCATTGTATATTATTTCTTCCTTTGTTGATGATTAATTGACTTTAGGTGTGTGGATTTGTTTCTGGGCTGGCTAATCTGTTTTGTTGATTTCTGTGTCTGTTTTTGTGCCAATACCATGCTATTTTGATTACTGGAGCTTTGTAGTGTTGTCTGAAGTCTGAGAGCATTAGGGCTTCCAGCTTTGTTCTTTTCCCTCAGAAATGCTTTGACAATTCTGGGCCTTTTGAAGTTCCATGTAAATTTTAGGATTATCTGTTCTAGTTCTGTGAAAAATGCCACTAGGTACTTGATAAGGATTGCATTAAATCTGTAGCTTGATTTGTGTAGTATGGCCATTTCAACAATACTAATTCTTCCAATTCAAGAGCATGAAGTATCTTTCTATTCCTCTGAACCATCTTCTGTTTCCTTTATCAATGCTTTATAATTTCCAGAATATAAATCTTTCAATTCCCTGGTTTGGA
This sequence comes from Giraffa tippelskirchi, assembly GCF_054371585.1. Classification (NCBI taxonomy): domain Eukaryota; kingdom Metazoa; phylum Chordata; class Mammalia; order Artiodactyla; family Giraffidae; genus Giraffa; species Giraffa tippelskirchi. The sequence continues at coordinate 58,291,927 of NC_137285.1, forward strand.
GAAGGAAATGGCACCCCACTCCAGGATTCTTGCCTGGAGAATCTCATGGACAGAGGAGCCTGGTGGGCCACAGTCAATGCGGTCACAAAGAGTTGGACATGGCTGACTAACAGTCCTGGGTTTGGTTTATTCCTAGATATTTTTTGGATGCAATTTAAGTGGGATTTTTTTTTTTTTAACTTTCCCTTTCTGATATTTCAGTAATAGTGGAAAGAACTGCAATTGATTTCTGTATATTGATCTTGTATCCTGTTATCTTGCTGAATTCATTTATTAGTTCTATTTTTTGGGGTGTGTGTGGAATCTCTAGGGTTTTCTATATAGAATATCTTGTCATCTACATACAATGACAACTTTACCTCTTCCCTCAGATCTGGATAGAGTAGGTGGAGTACTGACTTGTAGTGTTTGGTGATTTCCAGTATTTATACTCCCTCTGTGGCTGGTTTCAAGTTACCATCCCAATGCCACGGAACACAATTGGGAAGAAATGGGTACAACTGAATCTCTGTATGAGCTGGCTTCAACACACTGTGGCTGCTAGATGTTAATAGGATTTCAGGAAGAAATTATTCATAGTTTTAAAAAATTGGGGAACACTGGGTGAAGTTAAACATATGTGGGAAATTTTAAAATATTCAAAACATTAGTTCACATTTTGAAATTCTAGGACATTTTTTATAATTTGTTTGACATCTATTGACATGAGTGGGACACTAGTGTGCTAGGAAACACAATGTAGAAAATGTATAAGTTAAAGCTTTAATTTTTGTGTTTCTAGTATTTTAAATTTTGTAATTCTTTTAAGTTACAAAAGCAATATCAACTCCAATTAATAAATCAGCAATGCTGTATTGGTGTTTTTCTTTCTGGCTTACTTCACTCTGTATAATAGGCTCCAGTTTCATCCACCTCATTAGAACTAATTCGAATGTATTCTTTTTAATGGCTGAGTAATATTCCACTGTGTATATGTACCACAGCTTTCTTATCCATTCGTCTGCTAATGGACATCTAGCTTGCTTCCATGGGCTGGCTATTATAAACAGTGCTGCGATGAACACTGGGGTACACGTGTCCTTTTCAATTCTGGTTTCCATGGTGTGTATGCCCAGCAGTGGGATTGCTGGGTCATATGGCAGTTCTATTTCCAGTTTCTTGAGGAATCTCCACATTGTTCTCCATAGTGGCTGTACTAGTTTGCATTCCAACCAACAGTGTAATAGAGTTCCCTTTTCTCCACATTTTCTCCAGCATTAATTGCTTGTAGACTTTTGGATAGCAGCCATTCTGACTGGGGTGAAATGGTACCTCATTGTAGTTTTGATTTGCCTTTCTCTGATAATGAGTGATGTTGAGCATCTTTTCATGTGTTTGTTAGCCATCTGTATGTCTTCTTTGGAGAAATGTCTGTTTAGTTCTTTGGCCCACTTTCTACTGTACAGAGTGAAGTAAGCCAAAAAGAAAAACACCAATACAGTATACTAACGCATATATATGGAATTTAGTAAGTTGATAAAGATAACCCTGTATAAGAGACAGAAAAAGAGACCAGATGCATAGAACAGTCTTTTGGACTCTATGGGAGAGGGCGAGGGCGGGAGGAGATGGGAGAATGGCACTGAAGCATGTAAATAATCATATGTGAAACGAATCGCCAGCCCACGTTCGATGCATGATACAGGGTGCTTGGGGCTGGTGCACCAGGATGACCCAGAGGGATGGGATGGGGAGGGAGGTGGAAGGGGGGTTCTGGAAGGGGAACACATGTACACCCATGGAGGATTCATGCCAATGTATGGCAAAACCAATACAATATTGTAAAGTAAAAAAAAATAATAAATCAGCAATAAAAATATAAAATTATATTCTCTCTTTTAATTCCATTTCCCTGAATTACTAGGTGATAAGGGCTTGATGGAATTCCAGTTGAGCTATTTCAACCCCTAAAAGATGATGCTGTGAAACTGCTACACTCAATATGCCAGCAAATTTGGAAAACTCAGCAGTGGCCAAAGGACTGAAAAAGGTCAGTTTTCATTCCAATCCCTAAGAAAGGGAATGCCAAAGAATGCTCAAACTACCACACAATTGCACTTATCTCACATGCTAGCAAAGTAATGCTCAAAATTTTCCAAGCCAGGCTTCAACAATATGTGAACCGTGAACTTCCAGATGTTCAAGCTTGTTTTAGAAAAGTCAGAGGAACCAGAAATCAAATTGCCAACATCCACTGGATCATCGAAAAAGCAAGAGAGTTCTAGAAAAACATTTATTTCTGCTTTATTGACTATGCCAAAGCCTTTGACCGTGTGGATCACAATAAACTGTGGAAAATTCTGAAAGAGATGGGAATACCAGACCACCTGACCTGCCTCTTGACAAACCTGTATGCAGATCAGGAAGCAACAGTTAGAACTGGACACAGAACAACAGACTGGTTCCAAATAGGAAAAGGAGTACGTCAAGGCTGTATATTGTCACCCTGCTTATTTAATTTATATGCAGAGTACATCATGAGAAATGCTGGGCTGGATGAAGCACAAGCTGGAATCAAGATTACTGGGAGAAATATCAATAACCTCAGATATGCAGATGACACCACCCTTATGGCAGAAGGTGAAGAAGAACTAAAGAGCCTCTTGATGAACGTGAAAGAGGAGAGTGAAAAAGTTGGCTTAAATCTAAACATTCAGAAAACAAAGATCATGGCATCTGGTCCCATCACTCCATGGCAAATAGATGGGGAAACAGTGGAAACAGTGGCTGACTTTCCTTTTTTGGGCTCCAGAATCACTGCAGATGTTGAGTGCAGCCATGAAATAAAAAGACGTTTACTCCTTGGAAGAAAAGTTATGACCAACCTAGACAGCATATTGAAAAGCAGAGACATTACTTTGCCAACAAAGGTCCATCTAGTCAAGGCTATGGTTTTTCCAATAGTCATGTATGGATGTGATAGTTGGACTATAAAGAAAGATGAGCACCGAAGAATTGATGCTTTTGAACTGTGGTGTTGAAGAAGACTCTTGCGAGTCCCTTGGACTGCAAGGAGATCCAACCAGTCCATCCTAAAGGAAATCAGTCCTGAATGTTCACTGGAAGGACTGATGTTGAAGCTGAAACTCCAATACTTTGGCCACCTGATGTGAAAAACTAACTCATTTGGAAAGACCCTGATGCTAAGAAAGATTGAAGGCAGGAGGAGAAGGGTATGACAGAGGATGAGATGGTTGGATGGCATCACCAACTCAATGAACATGAGTTTGAGTAAACTCCAGGAGTTGGTGATGGACAGGGAGGCCTGGCGTGCTGCAGTCCATGGGGTCGCAAAGAGTCGGACACGACTGAGTGACTGAACTCAACTGAAGGGCTTGATGCATGTCATTTCATCCTTTTATCATATAAACATATACAAATTAGGTCTACATAAAGAATAGAAGTTCCCCATTACTTTTATTTAAATTCAGATATAATTGACATGTAACATTATATTAGTTTCAGGTCATGATTCCATTCTTGTATATATTGTAAAATGATCACCACAATAAATTAACATCTGTCACTACTCATGGTTACAATTTATCTTTTAATGAGAACTTTTAAGATCCACTCTCTTAGCAACCTTTAAATATGTATTGTGTTTTCAAAAACACATTATTCTACCACTTGAAAATATTTTAGCTTCCTTATTGTAAATAAAACTTAGTATTAGCAAACTGCAGAGAACAAGCAAGGGACACTTAGTACATTGGTTCTCAAACTTTCGCATGCATCCTTAAACCTGGAGGGACTGTCAAAGCACAGATTGCTTGGTCCCATCTTGTGAATTTCTGATCCAGTCTTCAATTTTAGTCTCTGAGGAGTCTGTGTAAAAGTAGCTGAGAGAAGATAAAGGAATGACATATGTGCCAGCAAGGATGGCGTTTATTGGAAACATGTTTCAAACTAGTTCTGACAGAGGAAGTTGGGCTGAGGTCTGAAAATTTGCATTTCTAACAAGTTCCCAGGTGATGCTGACACTATCTGGGATCACAGTTGGAGAACCTTAAGTTTAGTGAATTATTTATAAGATCAACACCTTTTAACCACAATTCTGGTGAAAAAATAGAACTTTCCTGCCATAGCCCTTTCTCTCAAGAATTCCTATCTCCCTTCTGGTAACCACTGTTCTGACTATTAGGGTAATCACTTCTTTGTGTTGCTCCGTGTCTTTTCCCTTATGAATATATTTTATTGAACAAATTGGAATCATCTGTACACACTGTTTGTACATGTCACAACATAGTATATTCCCATGTCAGCAAAATGCTAATCTGTGTTATTTTTTATAGTAGTGGATTTCATTTTTATGGTAGAGTTTTAGGTTCACATAAAAATTGAGTGGAAAGTACAAAAGAATTGCCGTATAACTCCTGCCTGTGCTCCCCTTCCCAAGTCCCCCAACTCAGTCACTATCAACATTTCTCTCCAGAATGGTACATTTGTTACCAAAGATGAACCTGTATTAACACATCATTATCACTCATAGTCCATAGTTTCCACTGGGGTTTGCTCTTGATGTTGTACCTCCTATGGCTTTGGACAAATTTATAAAGACATATATAACACCATTGTAATTTCATACAGAATAATTTCACTGCCCTAAAAATCCTCTTTGCTCTGTCTACTCTTGCTAGCTTTCCTTTTACCCCTTGGCAATGACCATTTTTTAATTGTTTGTCTTTTTCAGAATATCATATAGCTGGAATTATGCAGTATGTGGCCTCTTCAGATTGGCTTCTTTCACTTAGTAATGTCTTTAAAATGTAAAATCTCTCCATGTCTTTTCCTGCCTGGAGGGCTCATTTATTTTTTAGTGCTGAATAATAGTCTATTGTATTGATGCACCACAACTTACTCACCTATTTACCTACCGAAGAACATTTGGTTACTTCTAAGTTTCAGCAATTATGAATAAAGCTGCCATAAACATGCATGGGACTTATTTTTGTGTGTGTGTTGTGTGCAGACATAAAATTTCAGTTTATTTGGCTAGCCACCAAGGAGTGCAATTGCTGAATACTATAGTAAGATTATGTTTAGTCTTGTAAGAAACTGCCAAAATAACCTTCAAAGTGGCTATACCATTTTTCATTCCAACCAATAATAAATGAAAGTTCCTATTGCTCCACATCTCACCAGCATTTGACATTTACTGTCAACGTTTTGGGTTTTGGTCATTCTAATAGGTGTGTAATGGAATCTCTGTGATTTAATTTGCATTTCCCTGATGACACAGAATATTGAACATCTTTTATATGCTTATTTGATATCAGTGTATCTTCTTTGATCAGGTGTCTGTCCAGGTATTTTGCTCATGTTTAATCAGGTTGTTCTCTTATTGTTGAATTTTAAGAGTTCTCTCTATATTTTGGATAACAGCCATTTACAGATGTGACTTTTGAAAATTTTTTTTTTTTTTTCCAGTTTGTGTCTTGTCTTTTCATTCTCTGGACAGTCTTCTACAGGGCAGAAGCTTTTAGTTTGTCTAGAGTACAGTTTATCAATTATTTATTTCACAGATCACATTTTGGTCTTGTCCCTAAAAAGGCATTGCCCTACCCAAGGTCATCTAGGTTTTCCCCTATGTTTTTTCTGGAAGTTTTATACTTTTGCCTTTTACAAGTAGGACTATGATTCATTTTTAGCTCATTTTTGTGAGTAGGTGCCAAGTCTATATTTAGATTTGCTTTTTTGTTTTTTTGGTTTTTTTTTGCATGAGGATATCTAGTTAGTCTGGCATCATTAGTTGAAAAGACACTATCTTTGCTTCATTGCATTGCCTTTGCTCCTTTGTGGAAGAGCAGTTGACTATATTTTTGTAGGTCTATTTATAGGCTTGCTCTTCTGTTTCATTGATCTTTTTTGCAAATACCACACTATGTTGATTAATATAGCTTAAAGTCAGGTATTTAAATCTTCTGCCTTTGCTTTATCCTTTCAATATTGAGTTGAGTATCCTATTTCTCCTCTCAATATAAACTTTGGACTTAGTTTGTTAGTATCCAGGAAATAATTTCCTCAATTTTAATTGGAATTGCATTAAATCTAGAAGGCAAATTGAGAATAACTGATATCTTGACAATATTAATCTTCCTATCTATGAACATGGAATATCTCATTTATTTAGTTGCTCTTTAATATCTTTTATCAGAATTTTGTAGTTTTCCTCATATGGATATGACACATATTTTGTTAGAATTATACCTAAGTGTTTCATTTTGTGGAATGCTAATTTAAATGACACTGTGTTTTTAATTCCAAGTTTTAATAACTTGTTCATTGCTCATATATAGAAGAGTGACTGTCTTTTGTGTATTAACTGGGTAGCCTGCAAACATACTATACTCATCTATTGGTTCCAGACGTTTTCTGTCAATTTTTTCAGCTGTTCTATATAGATGATTATGTCATCTGTGAACAAAGATGGTTTTATTTCTTCCTTTCTAATTTTTGTATTTCCTACTTCCCAATCTTTGTGTTTGGGAAGGAGGAAATGCTATATATATAGTATATATACATATATACATACACACACACATAGACTTCCCAGGTGGATCGGTGGTAAAGAATCCGCCTGCTAATGCAGGAGACACAGAAGATGTGGGTTTGATTCCTGAGTCAGGAAGATTTCCTGGAGGAGGAAGTGACACCCCACTCCAGTATTCTTGCCTGAAAAAAATCCATTGGAAAGAGAAGCCTGGTGGGCTACAGTTCATGGGGTCCCAAAGTTGGACATGACTGAGTGACTAAACAACATCAAATAAATAAGTAAATACACACACACACACACACACATTTTCTTTTCTTATTGTACTAGATTAGCCATGAATTATGGTATGATATCAAAAAGCAGTAGTCAAAGGGGAAAAACTTGCCCTTTTTTCTAATCTTAGTGCAAAAGCTTCAAGTTTCTCACCATTTAATTGCAGTTTTTTCATAGATACTCTTTATCAAGTTGAGGAATTCCCTCTATTCCTGGATTTCTGAGAGATTTTATCATGAATAGGTATAAGATTTAACTAGATGCTTTTCCTCCAGCTGTTGATATGATTATGTAATTTTTTTTTTTTTCTGTACTTGGTTGATGTGGTTATTTATTTTTAGATGTTGAATCCAGTCTTTCCCTCCTGGGACAAATCTCACTTTATCTAATACCTATAATTTTATCCTAGTTTATCATGGAAGACAATTCTTTTAATACATTATTGGGTTTGATTTGCTAGCATTCTGTTAAAGGACTTTTGCATATATGTGCAAAAGACATATCCCATGAGAGAGATTGCTCTCTAGTTTTCTTTTCTTGAATGTCTTGGTTTGGTTTTGGTGTTTAGAGTAATTCTGACCTCATAGAATGAGTTAGGAACTATTCCCTGTGCTTCAATTAGCAAATTAACTTTCTGGCGAGCACTCCTTTCCTAATTGTAGATGGCCATCTTATCAGTGTGTGCCTACATGGCCTTTCTTCAGTGTATTCATAGAGACTCTTTGTGATCCCATGAATTGTAGCCGCCAGGCTCCTCTGTCCATGGGATTTCTCAGGCAAGAATACTGGAGTGGGTTGCCATTTCTTTCTCTAGGAGATCTTCCCGACCCAGGGATGGAACCATGTTTCCTGCTGAGCCACCGGGAAAGCCCTACAGAGGGACAGAGAAATAGAGAGAGACTCACTTCCTGTTCTTATAAGGTCATTAATCCTATCAGATTAGGACCCTCAACCTTATATCTTTAACCTTAATTAATTCCTCACATCTCTATTTCCAAATGTAGTCATATTGGATGTTTGGGCTTCAGTATGAATTTCACAGGGACACAGTTTAGTCCAACGTACCTTCACTGATTCCTTCTCCAATGCTCTTACTTTCTTTATGTAGATCCAAGTGAATGAATTATATCATTTTTATTCTCTCTGAAGATTTTAACTTTTTTTCGCAAGGCAGATCTATTGGCAACAAATTTTCTCAATATTTGTCTGAGAAAATCTATTTCTCTTTCACTTTTAACAGATAATTTCACAGGAAAGATCATTTCACAGAAGGCAAATTTCTAGGTTTTTGGTTTTTTTCATCTCAAAACTTGAAATATTTCATTTCACTCTCATTTGACTTGCATGGTTTCTGAGGAGAGTCAAATCTAAACTCTTACCTTTTCTTCTTTACAAGTTGTGCTTTCCTCTGACTTTCTCCAAAACTTTTTCCTTTGTCATTGATTTTCTGTAGTTTAAATATGATATGCCTCAATGAAGTTTTCTCTGCATTTACCCTGCCTGTTGTTCTCTGAGCATCTTGAATCTTGAATATGTGGGTGCCAGATGCCAATCTGACATTAATTTAGGAAAATCCTGAGTCATTATTATTTCAAGCCTCGTTTCTGTTCCCCTCTCCCTTTCTCCTCTATTATCCCAACACACACATCACACATGTTGTAGTTATCCTAGTTTTGGGGTTTCCTGTCCTTGTCTTGTTTTTCAGTCTTTTTTCTCTTTGCTTTTCAGTCTCAAAAGTTTATATCATCATATCTTCAAGCTCAGAGATTTTTTCCTTAACCATGTTCAGTCTACTAATGAAAGCATTTATAAAAGACATTCTCCATATATGTTACTATGTTTTTAAACCCTAGCATTTCTTTTTTGGGGTCTTCTGTAGGATTTCCATCTCTCTGCTTGCATTATCTGTTATTGCAGGCTGTGTAATTTCCTAATTAAAACCCTTAGCATATTCATCATAGTTAAAAAATATATATATATTGGTCTCAAGATTTCGACATTCCTGCCATATCTGACTCTGGCACTTGTTCAGTCTCTTAAATTGTACTATTTGCCTTTTAGTACCTTGTAATTTTTTTCTTGAAAGTTTGTCATGATGTACTGAGTAAAAAGAACTGTGAAAAATAGCCTTTACTGATATAGTTCTAAGGTGCTTTGGAAAGAAACCTGTTTTATTATTTATAATTTATATGAGTTATATAATTTAAAATCTTATGATTTATAATCATAAGTCATATGAGTAGGTCTCAATCTTTTGGTGAGTCTGTGTCACTGGAATGTAAATTTCACCGGAGCGTCTGAGTTATTTTTCCTCCCTTAGGTGGGACAGGATGACTGGAGGAGGGTGGAGTTGAGTTCTGGTAAACTTCCAGCAGGTTATGCTTGGATAAAATAGTTTCTCCTGAGGGCAGGCCTTGTTAAGAAGAAAAGAATGCTCTGGCATATTTCAAGATTGTTACTGTTACCCTCTTCATGCTGGAAGCACAGTGGGGCATTTTCTCTGATATTCTAAGGACCTTGTCGAGCTGAAGGTAACGTTCATGCATGTGTGGAAGACTCCATGGCTGGTTTCCCTGGAGTTTTCTATTCTCTGCATTGTCCACACTGAACTTCCAACAGTATGTCATTTACAGCTCAGGTTTTCCTGCCCCACCACTGGTCTCTCTGGACTTTTCTGCTCATGGGTTTCTGCTCTAGTAGGTTGTGATGCTCTGTATCTGTCCATCTGTCTCTCCAAATTTAGGGACAGCAGTTTGCCCTGTGACCCCACTTTCCATTGGATCTGAGAAGAGTTGTTGATTTTTCAATTTGCTCAGCTTTTTATTTGTTTTTAGGATAGAGAGGTTACTTTTTTTCTTTTTTAATTTGGCTACATTGGGTCTTAGTGGTGGCACATGGGATCTTCCTGGCATCATGTAGGATCTTTCACTGCAGTGTGTGGGCTCAGCAGTTGTGACTTACAGACTGTCTAGTTGTGGCACACAGGTTCTATACCACACAGCAGTTGTGGTGTGTGGGCATAGTTGCCCCATGGCATGTGGGATCTTAGTTCCTCAACCGGGGATCAAACCTGTGTCCCCTGGATTGCAAGGCAGATTCTTAAGCACTGGACTGCCAGGGAAGTCTCTGGAATGGTTACTGCAAAATAAGCTCATTTTATGCTGAACTGGAAACTGGAATTCTGCTTCGTGTTTTTATCACCCAAATATGAGTCCATAGGGACTAATTGAACACATTTGCTTTAAAAAAAAAAAAATTCTTTAAATCCATAGAAAGTGTTTGTAGAAGAATCCCAGCTATTTCACCTGTAGAGTTTTGTTAATCTGAATCTTCTTGATTTCATAATGTTGGTGCACTTTAACACAGTCATTTGCCTCTAGTTGAAAAATAGCAGTCATTTTTCCTGCAAACTGGCAGCCGGATCCACAGGTTTGATCAGACCTAACATTGTTAATTAACACAGTTAATTTCATCCACTAACATTGGCAAGATTATTAGTGACTGAATTTTTTCAGCAGGAGGCATATAAAGTCTGGTTTTTGTTCTATTTTATATCAATTTTATTGTGGTATAATTTATATACAATAAATTCACCAATTTAAAATGTAATATTTGATGGGTTTTGATAAATATGTACAGTCAAGAAACTGTCACAATGATGGCATTGAACATTTCTATCACTCCAAAAGTTCCCTATACCTCTTTTCCCTATAGCAGTCAAACTCCTTGCCCATTCACTATCTCCTGAAAACCATTCATCCTCATTACTATAGTTTTGCCTTTTACATAATTTCAAATAAACAGACTACTACACTATTAGCCTTCTGTGTCTGTATTCTTTCACATTACATGATACTTAGAGATTTACTTCTCTTTCTGTGTAGATAAGGAGTTTATTCTTTTATTATTACACTGCAGTGTTTCATTGTATGGATTTACCACAATTTTTTAACCTGTTTACCAGTGGATGAATATTTGAGTTTTTTCCAGTTTGGGGCTATAATGAATTAAACTGTGCTGAATGTATCTGTCCCCCAAATAACAGTTTATGCAAGCAGCAACCCAGCTCCTCTCTTCTAAGTGTGGGGTCCCAACCTGAATCTACTACTTTTGGTTCAATTTTTCATGCCTTCAAGCAGCTGTTTTTTGTCTTCTGTCCAGAATTTGTGATTGTCTTCTGGACTGTTATGAATTTAGTTTGCTATCTCCTAAAGTATTTGTTCTCAGAATGGTGATAGTCCTATTTTATTATTTAATTTTTATTTATAATTGTATTTGTCTAATTATATGGTATTTCATGAAAAGGCAACTCCCACATTTACTATTCAATTGCCCGTGGGTATAGTTTATATTGAAAAAGTAGGATAAATGTTTAATTCTGCCTTTTTATTTATCCAGCTTTCAAGACAATGAATTAGCTTCCATTTCTCTGGTGGCTCAGACAGTAAAGAATCCACCTATAATCCATCCTATAATACAAGATACCCACGTTTTATTCCTGAGTTGGAAAGATACCCTGGAGAAGGAAATGGCAACCTCACTCCAGTATTCTTGCCTGGAGAATCCCATGAACAGAGGAGCCTGGTGGGCTACAGTCCATGGTGTCATAAAGAGTTGGACATCACTGAGCAACGAACACTTTCACTTTCACACTTTCATTCCCAGAAGATAACTAATTACTTATTAAAGATGTATAATTATGATTAATAACTAATAATCTTGCAAAGCAAGAAGCACCAGGCTGGTGAATTCTCCCAAAGATTAAGAAAGAAATTTTACCAATTTTCTATAGTCTCAGATGATTGAAGCAGAGAGTATACTTCCTAATATTGCATGAGGCCAGCATTATCCTAACACCAAAATCAGACAAAGACGTTACAAGAAAACTATAGACAAATGTCTCTCATGAACATACACATAAAAATTCTCAACAAAATATTAGCAAATCAAATCTGACAATATATAAACAGAACTATACCCCACGACACAGTGGGATTTATCTCAGGGTTCCAAGGCTGTCTCAGAATTTTAAAATCAATTTGTGTAATCCATCACATCATCTAGGTAAGGAGGAAAAAATAATCACATGATTATATCAACATATGCAGAAAATGCATTTGACAAAACCCAACACTTATTCATGATAAAAACAGCAAATGAAGAATTTTCTTAACTTGATAAAGAATATCTACAAAAACCTTACAGCTAATGTTGAGAAACTTGAAGCTTTCTCACTAAGATCTGAAACAAGACAAGGATGTCCTCTCTTATTGTTAGTTTTCAACATTGTACTGCAACTGCTAGCTTATGCAATAAGATAAGAAAAATCTCATTATGAAATTATGTATTTAAATATATTTGTTGAGTTTTAGTTCTTTGTAATTCTACTTCTTACTAAAGTACAAAATTTCTATCTTTGGATAGTGAACTCTTCTTTGAATTGGCTCCTGAATTTTCTGATACAACCCTGTTTTAAATACTTCTATGCCATCTACTTTGTTGAGGTATTATATGCCTATTTGTTCATTTCCTTTCCCTGGCCAGAATAACTAGATTGATAATTGTTTCTAGACCTTTTCAGTGGACAATTAGGGCACACACATACATACACTATATCTCTCTCTTTAGAAAGCCTCATATATTCTTAATGCTTTTTCCAATTAAAAACAGAATGACAGACTTTTTATTTAATCTGGTCTATATTACATTATTGTGTCATTTCTTACATTCTGAGAATCCTGGAAGGTCATAGGAAATATCCCATGATTACTTATTTATTTTTCTCTCTCTATATGAGAATGTTATAAAAATAACAATTAAACTTAAAAGCTTTTGCACGACGAAGGAAACTATAAGCAAGGTGAAAAGACACCCTTCAGAATGGGAGAAAATAATAGCAAATGAAGCAACTGACAGAGAATCAATCTCAAAAATATACAAGCAACTCCTGCAGCTCAATTCCAGAAGAATAAATGACCCAATCAAAAAATGGGCCAAAAAACTAAACAGACATTTCTCCAAAGAAGACATACAGATGGCTGACAAACACATGAAAAGATGCTCAACATCACTCATTATCAGAGAAATGCAAATCAAAACCACAATGAGGTACCATTCCATGCCAGACAGAATGGCTGCTATCCAAAAGTCTACAAACAATAAATGCTGGAGAGGGTGTGGAGAAAAGGGAACCCTCTTACAGTGTTGGTGGGAATGCAAACTAGTACAGCCACTATGGAGAATAGTGTGGAGATTCCTTAAAAAACTGGAAATAGAACTGCCACATGACCCAGCAATCCCACTGCTGGGCATACACACTGAGGAAACCAGAATTGAAAGAGACATCTGTACCCCAATGTTCATCACAGCACTGTTTATAACAGCCAGGACATGGAAGCAACCTAGATGTCCATCAGCAGATGAATGGATAAGAAAACTGTGGTACATATACACAATGGAATATTACTCAGCCATTAAAAAGAATACATTCGAATCAGTTCTAATGAGGTGGATGAAACTGGAGCCTATTATACAGAGTGAAGTAAGCCAGAAAGGAAAACACCAATACAGTATGTTAACGCACATATATGGAATTTAGAAAGATGGTAACGATAATCCTATATGCGAGACAGCAAAAGAGACACAGATATATAGAACAGTCTTTTAGACTCTGTGGCAGAGGGCAAGGGTGGGATGATTTGGGAGAATGGCATTGAAACATGTATATTATCATATGTGAAATGGATCGCCAGTCCAGGTTTGATGCATGAGACAGGGTGCTCAGGGCTGGTGCACTGGGATGACCCAGAGGGATGGGATGGGGAGGGAGGTGGGAGGGGGTTTCAGGATGAGGAACACATGTACATCCGTGGCTGATTCATGTCAATGTATGGCAAAACCACTACAATATTGTAAAGTAATTAGCCTCCAATTAAAATACATAAATTTATTTAAAAAATACAAATATCATCACTAATTATGATTATTAAAAATAGTTTAAAATTATAAAAAATTAAAAATACAATCCCATTCTTCCTTTCTAGTTACAGTACATCTATATGTGAGATTTCATAATGTTTAATCTTTATTTAGAGTTAGTTCTGTACATATTTATTTATTTACTTCTTGTTACATATCTTTACATAAATATCTCTGGTCATTTTGGTTGCTTTAAGCTATTTTTCTAGTAAATTACTTAAGAAGAACTCAGTGGAAACAATAAATATTCCCTGAAGACTTGCTTGTTGATAAAAACTATGTTCTATTTTTAAAGATCTATTTTACTGGATAGAAAATACTTTGTTCACATTTTCTTTCCTTAATACATAAATATGTTACTTTATTTTCTTCTAGTGTAAAGATATGATGTCAAAAAGTTTGATGACAGTAGACAGTATATTTTTATTTGTGTTATAAGTCATATGTTCTTTTTTTCTGAGGATCAAAGCCTTTTTATTTTCCTTTATTTTCTAATAATTTCACCAGAATGTCCTTGTGTTTGTTTTTCTGATTCTATATACTTAGGTACACATTATGCTCTTTCAATGTACAGTTTCAAACAAAAATTTAGTATTATTTTAGGAAAATTTTTGTAAACTCAGTTTTGTAATGTTGATTTCCTTTGTTAGGACACCTAATATAATATTGGATCTTTTTTTCCCCCCAGTCCTTAATTATGTCACTGTCTGAATTCCTTTTATTTCTTTTCTTGTTTCCTTATAATTAAAGAAATTCTTCTTTTAATCATTTTTAAGCAAAATTTCTTGAGTTTATTCACTCTGGTTTTCCTTCTAGAGAGTCTTGATTCCTAAAATTATTTATCTCTTACTTCTAATTCTTGAATCTTCTTGTCTCAGTTAGATTTTTTATAGTTTTGAGTTATACTGTTTTTCATCTTCTGTATTTTTCTTAATATATTTTAGCTTGTTTTGAAATAATACTTTATAATTTTTTTTGTCTTTTGTATACAACTTTCTGGTATATTTTTACTGTCTGTAGAGATGTCATTCTGGTTCTTATTATTTTTTCTGTAGTAAGTTTTGGTGGGATTTGATTTTAATAGTTTTACATTGATCATTTTAATATAATTTTAGTCCCTCTGAACTTTTAGGAGCTCAGTTCATATGGTCTCTGCCTTCATAAAATGTATTTTCTCTCTGTTTTTGTGTGGTGTAAAAATGTGGCATATTGCTAAGGTTTCCTGGCTTTATTTACTCCGTCCAATTTTGACTCTTCTCTTTTCTTTGTCACTCTGTCCCAGTCCTGCTCAGTTTTCATTTTGCTTCCATCAATTTTTCCTCTTACATGGTCCTGTTCTACAAAGGAGTCCTACAAATTCAGTTTCAAGGATTCATAGTGGCTAGACTTCTCCAAACTCATTAAGTCTCACTGTGGTTCGTTGTACTTAAATACCAGTATAGGGTGCAAAATGCTTCTGAGATGCAGTTACTGTTCTCAAATGGGTCTGCCAAAATTCAGAATGACTGTTTCATGTTATTCTGTTCTTAGGTCAGTCAGGTGTCCTCTGCTTTCTCTCACAGCAATGTCAACAACATTTTGACCTTGTGGCTATTGGTGGTTTGTCTCTGTTTGTATTTGGGGGTGTATGGTTTTACCTTGTTACCAGTATTT
Source organism: Giraffa tippelskirchi (assembly GCF_054371585.1). Classification (NCBI taxonomy): domain Eukaryota; kingdom Metazoa; phylum Chordata; class Mammalia; order Artiodactyla; family Giraffidae; genus Giraffa; species Giraffa tippelskirchi. The sequence goes on from NC_137285.1 coordinate 58,307,366, forward strand.
GCTGTAAATATTGTTTTTGCTCTCTAGTTTCTTTGACTTTTCATGTGAGAATTTAGAAAGATATAAAAGCTGTACTACTGCCACTATCTTGCTAGAATTCACATTTTTTCCTCCTAAAAGATAAGGCTATTTTCCAAGTCAATGCATATAGACCTAGTACATTCTTTTTATAAGTTAAATAATGCAGTTTTAAAATGGAATTTATTCAGCCATTTCCTTTTATAATAAGCTTTGTCATATATATTGAAAATATTTTCTCCCAGTCTATTTTGACAGAAAGTCTTAAATTTTATGTACTCACATCTGTTGATACTTCTTTTATGGTTTCTGGGCTTCTCAATGCTCTTAAGTTATCTGCTGTTCTCAGATTTATACAAGTACCTCTTAAATATTCTACTGATATACTTTTTTTGTGATATTTAGTTTTTAAATCATGTGATTTATTTTTTGTGAGGTATCAAATATGGTATATTTTTATTTTTCCAGATGGATAGTAATTGAATAGTGTATTTTATGCAATATATTATAAAATCATATTTATTATGTTTCAAATTCATCTATACTTGGCTAAGCTTCTAACTCAATATTCTTCTATTTGACTATTCCTATGCCAATATATTATATTAAGATTATAGTAAGTTTATGGTAATGCATTGTATTTAGTAGGATGAGAATCCTTTGTTTAATTCTCAATTTTAAGTGATTATCAATTTTTCATAATTGCCTTTATGAATGAAATAGAAAATATAATTTTTTACTTTACTAAAAAATCCTTTATTGTAATTTAATTGGAAATGCATTAAATATATATATATATATATATAAACTTTGGGAACAGTGACATTTGTATGTCTTTATTTTGCATCCAAGATACGCTACTCCTCCAAAGCTATTCAGGTCTCAATTTTGTAAATGTTGTTTTTGCTCTCTAGATTTTACAGTTTTTCTTTGAAGTTTATGGAATATTTTAAATGTTTTTTTTATGGGCTTGGTCACAGAGAAAAATTACGTTAAAAAAACTAGAGATTTTTCACAGCATGTTCTCCAAATATGATCAAATAAAGATAGAAAGAAACAATGAAAGATTGTCTAGGAGAGTTTTCATACACTGCTAGTGTATGATAAAAGGTGATATTACTGTTCAGTCACCAAGTTGTGTCTGGCTATTTGTGGCCCCATGAACTACAGCACGCCAGGCTTCCTTGTCTTTCACTATCTCCTGGAGTTTGCTCAAATTCACGTCCATTAAGTCGGTGATGCTATATAACCATCTCATCCTCTGCTGCCCTCTTCTCCTTTGGCTTTAATCTTTCCCAGAATCAGGGTCTTTTCCAATGAGTTAACTCTTCACGTTAAGTAGCCAAAGTATCAACTTTGAAAACTGAAAGACTAAAGCTGAACACTGAATACCCAGCAAATTCGCCACTACGTAGATGCCCTGTGTACAGATGTATAACAAAACACGTACACGGTAGTATATTATTCATAATATTCTCAAATTGGAAACGTCCCTAATATCCTTCAGTTGTAGACTATACAAATAACTTCCAATATCTTCAAACAATAGAATACTACATAGCAGTGAGAAAGAACAAACCATTCTTTCATGGATAAACATAGATGAATATCATAAAGACAATGTTAAATAAAAGAAACCAGATAAGAAAGAGTACATACAATTTAATGTCATTTATATAAAGTTAAAAAGTGAGAAAAACATTTATGGAACTTGGGATAATGGTACCCTTCGGAACATAGCAATGGGAGGGACTATGATGACTACTGAAGAATGATGATGTTTTCTGTTGATCCCTCTATGAAAAGTTGTTAAGCTGTACATTTATGATGTATGTATGTTACACTCTAATAATGAATGCACTTAAGGACATGTCCAAGATATATTGTTAATTGTACTTATTTCTTGAATAAGCAAGGAAAAATCCACTCCCAAATCCACACTACCAAACACATATATCAATTTCAGTACACAAATATACATTTTTCCTCAGATGGAACAGCCAGTTTTGTTGTTGTTCATCCATTACTTTTTTTACTGCATTTTTAATCTACAGAAGTTTTGACAAATGGCTCTGGTAGAATTACAACATTGAGAAAAGATGAATTTTAATACAGAGGAAGGAATTGTCTGGTCTTGCCCTCTTCTTTTAAAGCTGTCAGGCTGCCCCTGTACCATAGCAGCAGTGTCTCCAAGAGCAGGCTGTACTCTTGTACTCTTTAAGGTTTGAAACCTAAAGTGCCTGCTCTAATCCATCTCATTGTGCTTTCAAATTTCCTGCAAATCTGAATGCTTTTGATCCTGAAATTCTTCTCACATATGGAATTCCAACCATCTCTTATATCTCATAACATCTTTTTGACCAAATTTATACCCTACTAATCATGTGGCCCAAGGCACCCTGAATAAAAAGATGCCTCCCTCTCAGCATCTACATCTTGATGTAGCCTCTCTTATCATTTTTCATAGCCTCTTGATTGTTCTTGACCCTGAAAAACATTCTAGACTGAGGATATGTTGTTCAGTCACTAAGTTGTGTCCAACTCTTTTGATCCCATGGACTGAAGCATGCCAGGCTTCCCTGTCCTTCACTATCTCCCAGAGTTTGCTCAAACTCATGTCTATTGGGTCGGTGATGTCATCCAACCATCTCATCCTCTGTCTCCACCTTCTTCTCCTGCCCTCAATCTTTCCCAGCATTGTGGTCTTTGCCAATGAGTTGGCTCTTCACGTCAGGTGGCCAAAGTATTGGAGCTTCAGCATCAGTTCTTCCAATGAATATTCAGGGTTGATTCCCTTTAGGGTTGACTGGTTTGTTCTCCTTGCTGTCCAAGGGTCTCTCAAGAGTCTTCTCCAGCACCACATTTCGAAAGCATCAATTCTTCAGTGCTTAGCCTTCTTTATGATCTAACTCTCACATCTGTATGTGATTACTAGAAATTCCATAGCTTTGACTAGATGGACATTTGTCGGCAAAGTGATGTCTGAGGGTATAGACTGAGGTTATCAGTTCAGTTCAGTTCAGTCGCTCAGTAGTGTCCAACTCTTTGCGACCCCATGGACTGCAGCACAGCAGGCCGCCTGTCCATCACCAACTCCCAGAGTCCACTCAAACCCATGTCCATCGAGTCGGTGATGCCATCCAACCATCTCATCCTCTGTTATCCCCTTCTCCTCCTGCCTTCAGTCTTTCCCAGCATCAGGGTCTTTTCCAATGAGTCAGCTCTTTGCATCAGGTGGCCAAAGTATTGGAGTTTCAGCTTCAAAATCAGTCCTACCAATGAACACCCAGGACTGATCTCCTTTAGGGTGGACTGGTTGGACCTCCTTGCAGTCCAAGTGACTCTCAAGAGTCTTCTCCAACACCACAGTTCAAAAGCATCAATTGTTTGGCGCCCAGCTTAGATTTCAAAAAAAAAATCCCTTCATTTTAAAATTCAGACTTAAAACTACCAAACTAGTAGAAAGAATTTCTGCATCTTCTTCTTCCAGATTCCCCAATTTGACATTTTACCCCATTTGCTTCATCATTCTCTCTTTCTGAATTCTCATTATTCATGGTAGTTTTGTTCCATAAAGTCATCACAAAGACTGAATTAGCAAGTACTGAGCTACCATGGGAAAAACAGTATTAGGTTCCCCTGAGCCTCTGCTTACAACATTCGTCAACTGATCTTTACCAAACCTTGTTTAATGTGTGTATCTAATAGGACAGTTTTTAAAACATATATTAATGTCATTGATTCATTACCATTTAATTCACAGCCAATTGGACTGTCACCCATGCCTGAAATGGGGTTATTCATTTTTTTTCCACAAAATACATCACAGGTGGTTTACACTTAGGAACACCACACAACTACCACTGCCAAGTCGCTTCAGTCGTGTCCGACTCTGTGCGACCCCATAGACGGCAGCCCACCAGGCTCCGCTGTCCCTGGGATTCTCCAGGCAAGAATACTGGAGTGGGTTGCCATTTCCTTCTCCAGTGCATGAAAGGGAAAAGTGAAAGTGAAGTCGCTCAGTCATGTCCGACTCTTAGCGACCACATGGGTCTGCAGCCCACTGGGCTCCTCCACCCATGGGATTTTCTAGGCAAGAGTACTGGAGTGGGGTGCCATTACCTTCTCCGACACCACACAACACTTCAGCCCTATTATAGGGGCCTTTTTAAACAACAAAATCACCAACAAAATGCACAAAAAATGCAAGCACTATGGCACTAAACTGAATGAAAGTGACACTTATTTGCAATCTGAGAGCTGCAAGAAGGCAGAGCATCACTTGGTCAACACCCACTGGAAAGTGTGCATTGGATGACTCAAATTTTTCACACTCTGTACATGTCTATGAATGACTGCAAAAGCACTGCAAGTGCTGATTTTGTGTTTACAAATAAGTTTATGGAGTAAATAAATTTTCAAATAATAATCAATGATGATGAAAGTCACTCAGTTGTGTCTGACTCTTTGTGACCCCATGGACTATACAGTCTATGGAATTCTCTAGGCCGGAATACTGGAGTGGGTAGCCTTTCCCTTCTCCAGGGGATCCTCCCAACCCAGGGATTGAACTCAGGTTTCCCACATTACACGTGGATTCTTTATCAACTGAGCCTCAAGGGAAGCCTAAATTTGCAAGTAGGAAGCCTATAAATAATGAGGATCAACTATACACATATATATACATATACACACATATAGATACATACACACACACATTTCTGAAACACTTTGGAGTAAGTTGCACATATGATACTCCTTTAGTTCTAAATATTTTAGTGTATATTTACTAAAAACAAGGGTGTTAACTTATATAACCATATTACGATGATCACCGCCAAGAAATTAACCTTGATAAAGTGCTGTTATTGCAGCTACAGATTTTATTTATGTTTAGCCAATTATGTCACTAATGTCCATTCTATTTCAGGATGCAATCCAGAATTACATGTTGCATTTAGCTGTCAGGTCTCTTTAGTTTCCTTTAATGTGTCAGAGTTCCTTGGTCTTTATTTGCCTTTTATTGATGCTGCCTTTTTGATAGTATCAGGGGTTAGAAGTAACAAGGGGAAAGTTGTGAAAGATGTAAATAAAGGGGAATGAGAGAATATTCATTATTAAACATTGTTGGATTCTCATGATGATATCACAGAGGGAATAGAGCAATGGTGAGTAATAGCTAATGTTTTGCTGCCTACTAGTTTAATCTTATTCTTTCTGAATTAATTCTTTATACAAATGAGGGCACTGAGGGTCAGAGAAGTTAAGCATTTATAGAAGGTCACATAAATAGCAGTGGTGGGATTAGAACTCAAATCAGTTTAATAAGGCACTAAAGGGACTTCCCTGGTGGTCCAGTGGCTAAAACTTCTTGCTCCCAATGTAGGGGGCCTGGGTTCGATCCGTGGTAATGGAACTAGACCCTACATGCTACAAGTAAGAGTTCACATGCTGCAACTGAAAAAAACAAAAAACAAACCTGCATGCCACAGTGAAGATCAGAGATCTTGTGTGCCACAACTAAGACATAGCACAGCTGAATAAATGAATAAATAAGGCACTAAAAAGTAATGCTCTTGTAAATGTATGTCCTAATGTTACTAAGATGGCACCCAATGAAACATCTAACAATCTCAAGTACTACGTAATTGCTATACTGCCCTTATTTTTCTCATCCCCCATTGTTAAAAAAAATCCACAAAAATAATATGAGAAAAACCATAGTAGGCTTTAACAAAACAATTGTAAATCCAAACAGAACCACTAAAAATTTTCCGTTGGAATGTGGCCTGGAGGCAATCTCATTATCATTTTTCCCATGAGCATCTCCCATGAGGATGCATTTAATTTTATTGTTAAATTTGACTTTTAAGACTTGTAAAAAGCAATATTTACCAAGTTTTCAGCAGAGTCTCCCTTAAGGTAGGAGATATATAGATTAGATTAGTCTGTGTTCTCATAGCATTGCAAAGGGACTTATCTTGGGAGTTAAGTTTGAATTTAGGGACTGTAATCTCAACCCAGGAAAAGTCTGTCTGCTTAACTAGAATACTTGTTCTTGTCCCAGTGGTCTAGTGAATATCCTGCATTGTTAAAATGCTTTGTAATAGCTGAAACCAACAGTATGTGAGAACACAAGGCTGTAGGTGGATGCTGGTGACATTTGAACCATCTACATAAGAACTAAACATGAATCATTTCTGTGACTCTTCTGCCTTTGTTTGGAATCATAGAATCAGAAACACAGAACTGGAGGGACTATAAGAAATCATCTTGTCTAACTCTCAAATTTGGGGGCTTTTCCTATTAAAATGATTTCTAAAAAGCTAACATTCAGTGTGTGTGTGTGCCAGGTCGCTTCAGGCATGTCTAACTCTATGCCAATCTATGGAGAGTAGCCTTCCAGGCTCTTCTGTCCATGGGATTCTCCAGACAAGAATACTGGAGTGCATTGCCATGCCCTTCTCCAGAGGATCTTCCTGAACATTCAGTAAGCTCCTATGCTCAATATTATGCAAGATATGTTTTGTTGTTTAAGTTTCACAATTCTCTGAGGTGGATATGACTATTCATAGTTTACAGATGGTGAAACTGGGGCTCAGTAACTTGTCCTAGGTCACACAGCTAAGAAGTAATATATTGAAGTCTGAAGTCAGAGCTAACCAAGAAGGCTGTGTTCCTTCCATCCCACCACTGATTTCCTTGGTATAAAGCTTCCAACTTCTCTGAGGAACTTGTTGATATGTTAATAGTTATTAATAACAACTGCTGGTCTAAGAAAAATTGTGAATTAGATAAAATCTGCACTTGGTATCTTTTGAGTCATCATCTTAACCCTTTTACAAGGCTAGCTCGTATACCTTGGCCCAGTGTCTTTGAAGATGTTTTTCTTTTATCTACCATTGAGATTTTCTCAGACCCAAAGATGCCATGGAGAGAGTCAGGTAAATTAATACTTATGAATGTGAAAATGGGAAATTATTCAGTGAGTACCATTTAGAGAAGATGCACACTTTTTTTTCTAAGACACAGTTAGTACTTGTGTCGAATTTATTGAGGTGAGATTTTTCTGGCCAGTCTATACAAAGTCGTGTGGGATCAAGTCTGTTATGAAGTAGAGAGAAGTACACCTGTAAAAATGTATTATTAATGCTCAGCTCTTCTATGTTATCTGTTTCATAACTCCTGATAGGTTAGCCACATAGGTACAGGAAATAAAAATGGTACATCAGGAGGTGTAAAGGAAGTTTGAGTTCTGACTTAATACAAATAGTTTATTATTATTAGACACAGAGAAGTTTAAGAATGCTTGGCTAAAGGTTTTCATTTTCTTTTTGAATAAAAATTTATAAAGAATATAAAATGTAGTAGCAGAAATTACAGAATCTGAATTAAGTAGTCATGATAGTACCAAATCAATTTTGAAATCAACTGCTGATCTCTATACCGACAGCACTTCACACATTTCACTGCACAGAAGAAGTTCAAATGGCTGGAGAGTTTTACAATGCTTCCACTTTATGACATGGAAACATAGAGAAGTTCTTGCTCCAATCATAATGCCTGAAGATTATTCTATGTCAAAGCAAAATTCACATCTGAAACTCATGTGTTTAACTTCTGCAGAAGGAGGGAAAAAGGAAGGTGTGATCAATGCATTACCAAGCTCTAGATATGATTAACCTTCCATGTGATATGGAAACTTGGGAAAGAAATGGAAAATTATTGTTATCAAATATACTTTATGTTTAATAGTTTCAAACAAAAAAACATACACACATACATAGAACTATACATGTGCATGAATGTCTCTATTATCTAGTGCCAAATTAGGTGATAAAATATGATAGGAGGAGAGTTAACTAGCTCCAAGGCAGGGCAGTGAAGATAAACTGCTCTCCTTACAAAGGAAAGGTAAACAGCTTTTGATCCTCCATATTTAGGGAAGTCTAGTTAAATAACTCCTTACTAAATTTCAGAAGCTGTGATGATCTGCTTCAATAAAAAGAAATTGTGATTGGGGCTACCATCTTTTTAAAGTTGCAGTGGTTCACCCTCACCTGTGGGTTGCATCTGGTGTTTGTGAGGGTCTAGGTGAGTTGATAAAGACACTGCCATTGCACCCTTCCACTCTTTGATGGTGCTGGATACTCTGCAACTCTTCATAAGAAGTAGCCTTTCCTCTGATTTATTTACTTTGATCACTTCTGATTATTTGCCTTAGTGGGTGGATGCAAATTTCAGACTGCCACTATAATCGCTCTCATTCCAACCAATGTGAGTAGCTTCAAATACATTCATCAATTATATATTTAGGACCTGTGGAAATTACCAAAGAATAGGCCCAAAGACGTATTGGACCCACAAGCAGATGATCCTGACCTATAAGTACATTGATACTTGGCTTCCATAAACTCTCATTCATATTGGAGGACTGAGATGCTGTTCTGCCTTTCCTGAGAAAGTCTTGGTATTATTGACTCCCCCATGGCCTTTACCCTGGGAAGTGTCTTTAGATTTCTTTGGAGCAAGAAAAAAGGAATATTTGTTATATTTACCTGAGTGGCACTAGAGGGTGATTCTTCAAAGGAATCTAACCTCCCTTTCAAACAATGTTATAGATGTAAAGCTGGAAACTGGGTAAAAAGTAGTGGTTTTCCACTATGGTATTGACATCAGCCTTTTGCTCACCAGATTTCAATTTCTCTTTATACACAAATCAAACAACACCTTAGTCAGTTGTTCTTATATCTCAGCGCTGCAGACAGCATGATGTATTCACCATCATGAGGTCTCTGTGTCTGCAGTGCACTAAACATCACTTTAGGCTCGATACCATGATGTTGATTCCATGTGCCTTGCCTCTGATGGTTAGGAGCTGCCCGTACGCTTCTGCATCCTGGAGCCCAGCTCTATGGTAGACAACACTCACCACCAAGCTTCTCAACATTTCCAGTGTCCCCTTAACAACAAGACATTTATCTCTGAGGCCAACTTAAGGATGGACAGACAAGAGCACAGAAACAGAGAGGGGAATTTGGTATAAATCAGCGGGCAATCAGTGACAAGAGATTTAATGACAGAGCTATGATCTTGGTTCTCCTTGAGAAAATAATTAAACACCTGGATTATATCCCTATCTCACACCATACCAAAATAAACTGCAGATGGAGATACATTCATATCTTAAATTTGAAGAGCAAACCAAAACCAAGAAAACCAAGCAATAACTTCATGATCTTAGATTAGGAAAAGACTTCTTAAACGAGAACACACAGAAACAAAAGGCACTAATGTAAGGGAAATATTGACAAATATTACAACTTAACATTAAAAACTTTAATCCAAGAGACAACCCAGACATTTAGAGCTTTTTTTCAATATTTTAGCACATGATTTATATCCAGAATATTCCAAGGCCATCTACCAGAAGGTAAGAAAAATATAATGCTACAATAATATGAATAATAAATTCATAGAATAGGTAATCCAAATGGTAAATGATAATGGCAATTAAACTAATAATGAATCACTATTTTGCATGTCAGATTTCCACAACTCTATGTTCAAATGATCGAAATTTCGATGAATTTGTGGGGGAGAAAGTGGTCTCCCCATCCTATTCATCTGCCATCTTAGGACCACCCCTCTCCACAACTCTAAATATCTCAAGAGTGAGAGAGAGTGTGGGGTAGTAACAGTGATACAGGGATAGGGGTAAAGTATTTAATGAAGCTGAATGCGTTCCTATCCTACAAGGCAGCAGTTTCATTTTCAGGATGATTGTCATTGGAACCACACAGAAAATGTCTTCTTCTACTTTGTCATGATATTCGAAAGTCCTGTAAACAGATGCTTGTCTTTAGATTAAATTACTGTTTATGAAAGTTCATGGCTGAAATGCAAATATCTTTCATTGGAGGAATATATTAACCAGCAGTGTGGATTATTTGATCAACTTAACTTTTCTCTTTGACAGGAGTCCTAGGGGAGGATCCACGGGAAGGACAAAAAGAAATGTCTTAGAAGTGAAAATGCTGTTGAGAGGGGATTCAAGGAAATGACACTAGGCACACTGTCACCTTTTCTTCCTTGTCCAAGTTTGATTTAGCTGCATCTTCTCAGTTAAGTATTTATTGGGTTTAATGAAACCTTTGGTTTTGTGGGAACACTAGCAGAGAATGCTAGTGAGGGGCTTCTTTTCCAGTGAGCTCAGTAAGCACTTAGAGATCTACATGGGGGAGTTGGAAAAAGGACTGTAAAGTGAGAGACCAGGGATATTACTAAACCGATAATCATTGTGGATCAAGGTTATAGGAGGAAGGTAAGCTTAGCTGTATTTCATGAATGTAACTGGTCTCACTGGCTTTCAATGGAGATGTGGCTGAGTTCCTAGCCCTGAACTTGCAGGAGTGAGCGCAAGGGAGACTCCCACTGGTTTCTTAGCAAGGGTCTAGAGCCCACGATAGGGGCCACTTTTATTCTCAACTATCTGGGGGACATGCTGCCTCCTAGAGTAACCAGCAACCACAAGCCCTAATGAGTAGTCAACAACAAGAATACAAACATTGTTGTTGTTCGGTCACTAAGTCATGTCTAACTCTTGGCGACCCCATGGACTGCAGCACGCCAGGCTTTTCTGTCCTCCACTATCTCCCTGAGTTTCCTTAAACTCATGCCCATTGAGTCAGTGATGTCATCCAATCATCTCATCCTCTGTCACCCCATTTTCCTTTTGCCCTCAATTTTTCCCAACACCAGGATCTTTTCCAATGAGTTGGCTCTTTGCATCAGGTGGCCAAAGTATTGGAGTTTTGGCATCAATCCTTCCAATGAATATTCAGGGCTGATTTCCCTTAGGATTGACCGGTTTGATCTCCTTGCTGTTCAAGGGACTCGCAAGAGTCTTCTCCAGCACCACAATTCGAAAGCATCAGTGCTCAGCCTTCTTTATGGTCCAAGTCTCACATCCATACATGACTACGGGAAAAACTATAGCTTTGACTGTATGGACCTTTGTCAGCAAAGTGATGTCTCTGCTTTTTAAAACACTGTCTAGGTTGACATAGCTATTTTCCAAGAAGTGAGTGTCTTTAAATTTCATGGCTGAAATCACCATCTGTAGTGATTTTGGAGACCAAGAAAATAAAGTCTGTCACTCTTTCCATTGTTCCCCCATCTATTTGCCATGAAGTGATGGGACCAGATGCCATGATCTTTTTTTTTTTTGAATGTTGAGTTTTAAGCCAGCTTTTTCACTCTCCTCTTTCACCTTCATCAAGAGGCTCTTTAGTTCCTATTTACTTTCTGCTGTTAAAGTGGTATCATCTGTATATCTGAGGTTGTTCATATTTCTCCTGGAGATCTTTATTCCAGCTTGTGATTCATCTAGCTCAGCAATTGGCAGACATACAAAACAATAATAATAATAACAATAGTAATATTTTAGTGGGTCCAAAAGCCTGAGAAAAGATACATGGAAAACAGATCATGTGTCCAGTGAATTAGAACCAATGAAATAGGCAGATGGGTGCTCAATCAAGATGACAGAATAGAAGCATGTGGAGCTCACCTCCTTCCACAAATACACAGAAAATACATCTACATGAGGAACAATTCTCACAGAATACCATCTGAACGCTGGCAGAAGAGCTCAGACAGCCAATATTTCAAGAAAGATCTCCAAGTAACTGGGTAGGATGAATGAAATAGGCAGATGACAGCATGAAATAAAAATAATAAATGCACTTGAAGAATGTGAAGTTGACCTACTTACACAAAAAGTGGTCTAAATGAATTATATAAGCCCAAACCATACATTTCAAACTAAGTAAATTAGTGGGTGGGATATCTGTTGCAGTGATAGTGTAGTAACTAAAACTAACTTATCTTCCCATAGTAAACAACCAGAAAACAGAATAAAATAGATGAACAATAGCCTTCTAACTGTCGGTAACAGGCTGCAGCAGGGAGAAATGCAGATGAAATTGGTGAACTCTTCAATCACACTGTACTGTTGCCTGTAGGCATTTTCCAGACCACAGCACATGGAGGGCCTTCCAAGCAGAACACAGTAATTTCATTCAGTTGGGGAGACAAACATCAGAATTTGGGGGGGTGTCAGGGCACTAAAAATTTGGGTCTGAGTACCAGAGTAGAAAGAACCAAGCGAAGAAGAGCTCTAGAAATTTGCGTTAAGAGTCCCCTTGACTCTGTTATATTAATAGAGTGAAACTACATAACTACTCCAAGAACTCACATAGATTTGGAAGACATTTGAGTTTTGACTAGCCAGATTGGACTGTCCTTGTTGAATTCTTCGGGCATTCAATGAAATCCCAGAAGGATCTTGCATTAATATTAGAAGAAATGTAACTCCAGCATAGAGATAACTTTAGATCTATGCTAAGAATGTTTAAAAATAATCCTTCAGAGGACCAAGTATGCCAACTAATTTGTAATTTAACTGTAAATCCAAAACAGAGCCCAGAACTCTTGAAGGAAGAAAACATACTCCAGTATTTAAATGTAAATTTCACAATATTCAGTATTTAAGAAAATTACTAGATGTGATGAGGCAGAAGCAGAGAGACAATTTCATCAATAGAAACAACTTTGAAAATGATAGGGATGGTAAAAATACAAGACACAGACTTAAAAACAGCTGTAGAATTTAAAGGAAATCATGAATAAACTGAGAAGAGAAATAGAAGATATAAAAATGATAAATGGTACTTCTAAAATTGAAAAATACAATATCTGAAATGGAAAATTTACTGCAGAGGATTAAGAGCAATGTAGATTCTGTAGAAGAAAATATATGTGATAGACACAATTCAAACTAGGGCAGAAACAGAAATGAGATTGAAAAAAAGATGAACAAAGTGGAAATTACTGAAATAAAAAATGAACTAAAAAAGAAGCCAATATCTAGGTCTTTGAGAATATCAGCAAAATTGATAAGCTCTAAATAGATATATCAAGTAAAAAAGAGACAAGACATAAATTATCAACATCTCGGATAGAAGAGAGGAAGTTACTGCAGATTCTACAGATGTTAAAAGGATAATAAGAGATTATGATTATGAACTGTAATCTAAGCAGAATAGATAACCTGAATTTCCTATACTTATTAAAGAAATTGAATTCAATCTATAATTGAATTATGCCCACCTCCTACACTCCCCCAAATCCAGGTAAAGGTAGTTTCACTGCTTAATTTGATGAAATCCATAAGGAAGAAATAATACCAATTCTACACAAACTCCGGAGAAGGCAATGGCACCCCACTCCAGTACTCTTGCCTGGAAAATCCCATGGATGGAGGAGCCTGGTGGGCTACAGTCCATGGGGTCGCTACGAGTCGGACACGACTGAGCAACTTCACTTTCACTTTTCCCTTTCATGTACTGGAGAAGGAAATGGCAACCCACTCCAGTATTCTTGCCTGGAGAATCCTAGGGACGGCGGAGCCCGGTGAGCTGCCGTCCATGGGGTCGCACAGAGTCGGACACGACTGAAGCGACTTAGCAGCAGCAGCAGCAGCAGCTACACAAACTCTTTCAGAAAATGGAGAGGCAGGCATACTTCCCAACTTGTTTTATGAGTCCAAAAGTTGATGTGACATTGTGAGGACAACAAGCTAAAGATCAATATCCCTCATAACATAGATTTAAAAATCCTTCAAATATATTAGCAAATAAATCAATAACTATAAAAAAAGGATAATACATCATTGAACAGTGAAAGCCTCACAGTTGTGTCTGACTCTTTGTGACCCCATGGATTGTAGCCCTCCAGTCTCTGTCCATGGAATACTCCAGGCAAGAATACCGGAGTGGGTTACTCTTTCTTTCTCTAGGGCATCTTCCTGACCTAGAGATCGAACCCATGTCTCCTGCACCTCCTGCATTGGCAAGCAGATTCTTTACCACCGAGCCACGAGCCATGTAGGAAGCTGGCCAAGGGCATCTACAAATGAGTAAATAATATGCAGGAGAGGATGGTCACATTAATTCAGATTCAAATTAATGGCTTTGAAGGCCATTTGGAAGAAATATTTCAAAACTTAAAGTATGAAGAGTTGGAAATTGAAAGTAAAAGGACAGAAGGCTTATATAATGGATTCAGAATGCATATCATAAAAATAAGCATTTTAGAAGGATATACAACTGATAGAAGCAATAATTGAACAACTAATATAAGAATTTCCTTCCCAGCTGAAGATTTGAATGCCAGTTAGGCTGGACCAGTTAAACTCAGAGATAGGTCAAATAAATTATGGTAATAACAAAAGGAAACCAAGAGAACACAGTGTAAGAGACATATGTAATCCATTCAAATGTCCTAATGTTAATGTTATTATAGTCTCAGAAGGAAAGAGGGAAGAGCACTGGACAGAGCAATATTTGACAACTAACAGTGAATCATTTTTTTTCAAAAAAAAATTGATAAACGAGATCAACTCACAATTTAAAAGAACTTAGTGAACCCTAAGCAGAGTAAATATAAAGAAAGTCCTGACTAGGAACATCATACTCAAACTGCCAACAAACCAAAAATAATGGGAAAACAATCATAAAGTCAACTGGGCAGGTATAAATTGCTTTTAAAAGATGAAACTTGAAGTTGATGGATGAATTTTCAACAGTATTATAGAAATCACAAAACAATGAAATGACATTCTTTTAAAGTGCTAAAAGAAAAAAAAAAAAAAAACCTGTCCATTGTGAATTCTATATTCAATTAAAACACCCTTCAAAAGTGAAGTACATACTCAATGGTGAAAAGTTGAAAGCTTTTCCTCTAAGATCAGCAAGACAAGAATGCTCCCTCTCATCACCTTTATTCAATATAGTATTGAAAATCCTAGCCAGAGAAATTTAGCAAGAAAAGAAAGAAAGTTCATTCCAAATCAGAAATGAAGCAGTAAAACTCACTATTTGCTGATAACATATTATGTACTTAAATTTAAAGATTTCACCATAAACCTGTTAGAACCAATAAATAATTCAGCAAAGTTTCAGGATATAAAATTATTAAATTCTATAAATCTAAACATTAAATAGAAAATTCAGAAATCAACAATTCATAAGTTTTAAATTGAAAGCAGTTATGTACTCACAATGAAATTTTGCACCATCCCACCAAAGATGTGAGTCATCTTTTTGTCCAGCATATCCACACTATGTAAACTACCTGTCTAGTGGCCACCTGGTAGCTGTCTTGGTTATAAGGTCTACTGTGGTGGTGTTGCAGTGCTTGTGTCAACTAGTTCTTATTTTACTTAATATCACTCCTAAGTGCAAACATAGTGATGCCTGTAATTTGAATTTTCTTTTACTGTGCATAATTTATAAACTAAACTTTATTATATATAAGCATGTATAAGAAAAAAATGGTGTATACAGACATTCCTCATTCTATTATGCTTTGTGAATTCTGTGTTTTTCACATATTGCAGGTTTGTGGCAACCCTGTGTTGTCAGTTGATGGTTAGCATTTTTTTTTAGCAATAAAGTTTTTAATTAAGGTAAATACATAGTTTTATTTAGACATAATACTATTGCATACTTAATAGACTACAGCATATTGTAAACATAACTGCACTGGGGAACCAAAGATTGTGTGACTCTCCTCATTGTGGTTTTCACTTTATTGTAGTAGTCTGGAACTGAACATATATTATCTCCAAGGTATGCCTGTTTGAGTTTGGTATTATCCATGGTTTCAGGTATCCACCGAGGGTCTTCAACTGTATTCCCTGCAGATAAGGGGGAACTTCTACACAACAGGAAAAGGACTTTGTCTTCAATAAACTGTGCTGGGTAAACTGGACAGTCACATGCGAAAGAATAAAACTGGAATTCTGTTTTACACTATAAATAAAAATTAACTCAAAAGATATTAAAGAGCTTAAGACCTGTAACCATAAAACTAGAAGAAAACAGAGGCTGTAAGCTCCTCTATTTTGGTCTTGGGGGTGGTTTTTTTTGGACTTGATGTCAAAAGCAAAGGCAAAAAATGTAAAAACAAACAAATGGGACTGTATCAAATTACAAAGTTTGGACACAGCAAAGGAAACCATCAACAAAATTAAAGGGCAACCTAGGGAATGGGAGAAAATGTTTGCAAATCACATACCTGACAAAGTATATCTAAAGTATATAAAGAACTCAAACAATTCAATAACAAAAAAACCAACAAATTAAAAAATGGGCAGAGGAAATATACATTTTTCTAAAGAAGACATACAGAGGTAAACACGCACATGGAGAGGTGCTCAACATTATCAGGAAAGTGCAAATCAAAACCAGAATGAGATTTTTATCTCTCATCTGTTAGAATGAGTATTTTAAAAAGAGAAGAAATAGCAAGTGTTAAAGAGGGTGTGAAGAAAAGGGAACACCTGTATACGGCTAGAGGGAATGTAAGTTGGTATGGCCACTATGGAAAACAATATGGAGATTTCTCACACAATTAAAAATGGAACTACCATAGGATCCAGAAATCCCACTTCTGGGAATATATTGAAAGGAAACAAAAGTACTAACTCAAAAAATATCTGTATCCCAACTGCAGCTTATTTATAATAACCAAGATATAGAAACAAACTAATTATCTATTGATGGATAAATGGATAAAGAAGTTGCGGTACTTATACATGCACTGGAATATTATCCAGCCATAAAAACAATGAAATTTTGCCATTTGTGACAACATAAATGGATCTTGAGGGCATTATGCTAAGTGAAATAAATCAGATAGACAGAGAAGGACAAATATGGTATGGAATCTAAAAACATACAAATCAAACTCATAAATTTAGAGAACAGATTGATGGTTGGGGAGTGGTCAAAATGGGTCAAAGTGGTTAAAAGGTACAAACTTCCAGTTATAAAACAAATATGTAATGGTGACAATGTGTAGCAGGGAGACCAAAGTTAAAAATCCTATTTTGTGTATATGAAAGTTGCTAAGAGAGTAAATATTAAATATCATCATAAGAAAAAAAGTGTATGTATGTGTTATTATGGATAGTAGCTAGATTTATTGTAGCAGTTATTTTGCAAAGTATACAAGTATTGAATCATTATGTTGTATACCTGAAACTAATATAGTGTTATACATCATTTATAGCTTAAATTTTTTTTAAAAAAAGAAGCAAAATTAAAATGTTCTAAGACAAAAAGTGCTATGGAACTTTGTTGCTGATATACATTAAAAAATAGTAAATGAAGTCATTTGAGAAAAAGCAGTCTCAGAGAAGAAAATAGAGAATACATGTTAAGGTAATCACAAATGGAAACAAAGAAAGAGAATGAAAATCACTAGAAATGTAATTATGTTGATAAATATAAAAGAATACTAGCTGTTTAAAACTAAAGTAATAATGTATTATGGAGAGATAAGAAAGCCTTCCTCAGCGATAAATGCAAAGGAATAGAGGAAAACAATAGAATGGGAAAGACTAGAGATTTTTCAAGAAAATTAGAGATACCAAGGGAACATTTCATGCAAAGATGAGCTCAATAAAGGACAGAAATGGTAGGGACCTAACAGAAGCAGAAGATATTAAGAAGAGGTGGCAAGAATACACAGAAGAATTGTACAAAAAAGTTCTTCACAACCCAGACAATCATGATGGTGTGATCACTCACCTAGAGCCAAACATGCTGGAATGTGAAGTCAAGTGGGGGTTAGAAAGCATCACTACGAACAAAGCTAGTGGAGGTGATGGAGTTCCAGTTGAGCTATTTCAAATCCTAAAAGATGACGCTGTGAAAGTGCCGCACTCAATATGCCAGAAAATATGGAAAACTCAGCAGTGGCCACAGGACTGAAAAAGGTCAGTTTTCATTCCAATCCCAAAGAAAGGAAATACCAAAGAATGCTCAAACTAGCACACAATTGCACTCATCTCACACGCTAGTAAAGTAATGCTTAAAATTCTCCAAGTCAGGCTTTAGCAATATGTGAACCGTGAACTTCCATATGTTCAAGCTGGTTTTAGAATAGGCAGAGGAACCAGAGATCAAATTGCCAACATCTGCTGGATCATCGAAAAAGCAAGAGAGTACCAGAAAAACATCTATTTCTGCTTTATTGACTATGCCAAAGCCTTTGACTGTGTGGATCACAATAAACTGTGGAAAATTCTTCAAGAGATGGGAATACCAGACCACCTGACCTGCCTCTTGAGAAACCTGTATGCAGGTCAGGAAGCAACAGTTAGAACTGGACATGGAACAACAGACTAGTTCCAAATAGGAAAAGGAGTACGTCAAGGCTGTATATTGTCACTCTGCTTATTTAACTTATATGCAGAGTACATCATGAGAAACGCTGGGCTGGAGGAAGCACAAGTCGGAATCAAGATTGCCAGGGGAAATATCAATAACCTCAGATACACAGATGACACCACCCTTATGGCAGAAGGTGAAGAAGAACTAAAGAGCCTCTTGATGAACGTGAAAGAGGAGAGTGAAAAAGTTGGCTTAACACTCAACATTCAGAAAACTAAGATCATGGCATCTGGTCCCATCACTCCATGGGAAATAGATGGGGAAACAGTGGAAACAGTGGCTGACTTTATTTTTTGGGGCTCCAAAATCACTGCAGATGGTGATTGCAGCCATGAAATTAAAAGACGCTTACTCCTTGGAAGGAAAATTATGACCAACCTAAACAGCATATTAAAAAGCAGAGACATTACTTTGCCAACAAAGGTCCATCTAGTCAAGGCTATGGTTTTTCCAGTGGTCATGTATAGATGTGAGAGTTGGACTATAAAGAAAGCTGAATGCCGAAGAATTGATGCTTTTGAACTGTGGTGTTGGAGAAGACTCTTCAGAGTCCCTTGGACTGCAAGAAGATCCAACCAGTCCATCCTAAAGGAGATCAGTCCTGGGTGTTCATTGGAAGGACTGATGTTGAAGCTGAAACTCCAATACTTTGGCCACCTCATGTGAAGAGTTGACTCATTTGAAAAGACCCTGATGCTGGGAAGGATTGAGTGCAGGAGGAGAAGGGGACGACAGAGGATGAGATGGCTGGATGGCATCACCGACTCGATGGAAATGGGTTTGGGTAGACTCCGGGAGTTGGTGATGGACAGAGAGGCCTGGCGTGCTGTGGTTCTGGGTCTCAAAGATTCGGACATGACTGAGAGACTGAATTGAACTGAAAGCTCATATAGAAATATCATATTAATTGTACAAAACATGGAAGGGATTAAATGTTGTTACATTTCTTCAGCGTTCTTGTATTATTTGAGAAATGCTATATATATCAATTTAAGTAAGACTGTAATATGTTAAACATCCATATTTTAACTCTAAGTTAACTACTAAAAGAAAAACACAAAATGTTCTAACTACCACACTCAAGTTAGAAAAAGTAGATAAAAAAGAATTTTTAAGAATATTTCATTAATACAAACAAGGCAGGAAAGGAGAAATAAAGCAAAGAAAACAGGTGGGACGAAAAGAATACATAAAAAACAAACAGAAAGTAGCAGAATAAATTAGTAATATGAAAATATAAGTGGTAAAAAAACTCCAATGAGAAGGCAAAGATTATTAGATCGTATTTAAGAAAATAAGGTCAATCCTGGGTGTTCATTGGAAGGTCTGATGTTGAAGCTGAAACTCCAATACTTTGGGCACCTCATGCGAAGGGTTGACTCATTGGAAAAGACCCTAATGCTGGGTAGGATTGGGGGCGGGAGGAGAAGAGGACGACAGAGGATGAGATGGTTGGATGGCATCACCAACTCGATGAATACAGGTTTGGGTAGACTCCGGGAGTTGGTGATGGACAGGGAGGCCTGGCGTGCTGCGGTTCATGGGGTCGCAGAGAGTCGGACACGACTGAGCGACTGAACTGAACTGAACTGAAGAAAATAAGACTCAACTGTATCCTATTTACAAGAGACAAAGTTTAAATATAAGAATATAGGTAGGGAGAAGGTTAAAGAATAAATATATAATATGACATATTAACTCACAGAAGCTAGAGTGACTATATTCATATAGAAAATTTAGACTTTAAGGCCAAAGCTTATTTCATAATGAGAAGAAGAAAATGTAATTATAAAATTATGTGCACATAGTAACAAAGTTTTAAGTTGTATTAATCAAAAGTTGGCAGAAATGTTAGAAGAAATAGACAAATTCACAATCAGAGTTTAAGATAAGGCAAGTAGAAAAAATTAGTAAAGCTATATATAATTTGAACAAACAACCTGACATAACTGACATCAGAAAGAATATATAAATTTTTTCAGTGGCCATGGAACATTGAACAAAAGATAGTTTATACTGAGCTATAAAAAGTCTTTGGAAATATTAAAGGATTGAAAACATAACAAACTATGTTCTCTTGCCATATTGGAAATAAGTTATAAATAAATATAAGAAATACAGCTAGAAAATCTCCCCAAATCTGGAAATTTCAACTTTTGAAGCAGTACATTTCAATATAACTCACTGAGCCAAATGATAAAAACTCAATTGAAATGATAAAATATTCTGAACTGAATAATAATGAAAATATAACATATTGAAATATATAGGGCATAGATAAAACAGTATTTAAAGGGAAAACATGAGCTTTAAATGTATATATTAGAAGGATAGTTGACAATCTATGATCAAACTTTTATTTTAAGAGGTAGAAAAAGAACTGCAAACAAGAAAGTGAGAAGAAGGATATGTGAACAGAAAAAGAAAAATAACTGAAGTGGAAAGCAAAGGCACGATCAAGAATGTTGACAAAGCCAGAAGTCATGTGATGACAATTAGTGTGTCAACTGGACTGGACCACAGGGTGCCCAGATATTGGGTAAACATTATTTTGGGTGTGTCTGTGAGGGATGTTTTTGGATGAGATTAACATTTGAATCAGTAGACTAAATAAAGCAGATTGCCTTTCCCAAAGTGGGTGGGCCTTGAATTTTGTGAAGGCCTTAATAGAACAAAAATGTTGAGTAATAGCATATTATTTCTCTCTCTGACAGTCTTCAGGCTGGGATATCCTGCCTTTACATTTGAACTCAAACTGGAACTTTCATCATAAGTTTTGTTTCTCAGATTTTTGGACCAAGACTGGAAATATGTCACCAAGTCTCTTTGATCTCCAGATTGCTGGCTGCAAATAACTGGACTTCTCAGCCTCCGTAATCATGTGAGCCATTTCCTACTGGTTCTGTTTCTCTGGAGAACCCTTACTAGATTTTGATACCAAGAGTGGTTCTTCTTGGGATTCCTCAGCCTCTATAGTCCAGTAAGCCAATTCCTTATGATAAATCTCTTTATTTACATTCCTTATTTATTCTGTATTACTGGAGAACCCTGGTTCTCAAGTTGCATATTTGAATATTTCTATAGAATTTTGTCAACACCTAGAAAAATTGATCGAGAAATAAAACAATTATTACTAAAAATAAAAAAAATTGTCATCACATATTTATGATATATGAAGTTAATTAAAAATGTAATAAAGCATATTTTGTACAACATTAAGAATAGGTGTAAAACCTAAAATGAAAAATTATATTGAAAAACATAACTCACCACAAATGACGTAAGAAGTAATTCAACCATCTCAAGGCTTTTTATCTATTAAAAGAAACTGAATCCTTCCTCAAAGAAAACTCCAGGAAGAAGACAACCTGACTGGGGAATTCTTCCAAATATTTAAAGAAAAAAATGTATCAACCTAACATAAACTCTTTAAGAGATTCCAGAAAGAGAGAACAGTTCTTGTTTCATGAGTCCAATATAATACCAACACCAAAACCTAAAAATAACATTAAAAGGAGGTAAAATTAGAGGCTTATATCTCTTATGAAAATAAATGTGAATTCTTAGACATAAGATTAGCAAATTGAATCCAGGAAATGTGAAAAGGGTAATAAATCATGACTGAGTAAGGTTTATCCGAGGAATGCAAGGTCAGCTGAACATTAAAAAAAATCAAACAATAAAAAAATCAATTTAATTCATTGCATTAACAGAAAGAGAAAAAAATGTCATTGTAATGTATACAATATATACAACCCATATTCATAAGAAGTACTCACAGGAAACAAGGAGTAGAGAGGAGTATCCTTTACCTGGTAAACAGCATATATAAAAAATGTACATCTAAGCTCATAAGTAGTGTTAAATGTTGAATGTCTCCTCTCTCCTTGAGTTTGAGACAAAGAAAGAATGTCCACTATCCCCATTTCTACTCTATTCACCATTATTCAGGAGGTCATATCCAGGACAAAAGAGCAAGAGAAAGAAATTGAAGTGTAAATATTAGAAATAAAGAAGCAAAATTGCTTTTAAGATGACATGAATATATATGTAGAAAATCCAAAAGAATCTACAAACTGTCATATTTAATATTTGAATTTAGCAAAGCCTTTTCAATATAAAATTGTTATAAAATAAACATTTTTAATATATTTCCAGTACCAAATAGTAAACAAATAGTATCAAAATCATACAAATTTCTAGGAATAATGAATTTGAAATTAAGGAAGATATAAATATCTGTAATAGGATGGCATTTTCATGGAATGTATGAAATTCATGATGTATATATGAAATCAATGTCTAGGAAAGACAAGCCCCCTTGGCTGATTGGAAGGCTGGTGAGACTAACAGGAGGACTTTTAGAAACAACTAACAGTAGGAAGACTAGACTTCATTCAGGAGGAGTGTGTGTACCCTTGCTTGCTCCTGAGGCAAGGTGGAGAAGGGGTATTAAAACTGTGAGGATGGCTGACTGGTTTTCCACAGATGCCCTGATGTGTGTCCCAGTCTGAGCTGAGGGAACACTCCAGTCCTTGTTTCTTCATATTGCAGCTCTGTGCTGGAGTCAGGGCTGCCATGACTGAGGAGAGAGAGCTCAGCTGTGAGACATGGAGGTAGCTTAGACCCCAGATGGCATCTGAGCAGGGTGGGGGCAATCCTTACTGGCGCTTGCACAAGCAGTGCATCAGAAGAAGCCCCAAAGCCTTTCTCCAGCCAGACTCCCACCACCTGTGCCCCATCACATGCCAAAAGCTCATATAGGTGCTACTTGCTCCAGCACTGCTCCCCTCTGTGGTTAGAGTGTCGGTGCTTGGATGAGAAGAGCTCACATTTAAGAGAAAAAACACAGAATGGATCTGACCCTCAGGGCTCTGCTCTAGATACTTGAGACCACCCCCACCCATCCCCTTGAGCCCGGGGACAGCCACTGAGCGGAGGGAAACCCGGCTCAACATCTGGCTCCTGCCCTAGCTCACCCTTCTTCAGCCTCACTCCCTACCAAAGGGACAGCTGCCAGCACACGCTGGGGTAAGATGTGACTTGGGATCAGGTAAAACCTAGCTCTCCCCCTAAAGCCACTCGGCACATGCAGAATGTATAGCATGCTCCCGCATGAGATTACTTCAAGATTGTGAAAGATTGTTGTTTCATCTAATTTCAGAGAGACAGAGAAAGTTGAGCAAAATGAGAAGACAGAGAAATTGGTCCCAACTGAAAGATGAGACAATACTGATGAAAAAACAACCAATGAGACAGAAGCAATTTACCTGGGAAAGAATTAGTAATAAGAACACTAACTGAATTAGGGAAAAGATTAGATGAACACAGTGAGAACACATTTTCACAAGTCTAGAAAAAAAAAGAACTAGTCTATTTTGGAACTGAAGAATACGATAACTAAAGTGAAAAACACACTAGAAAGAATCAAGAGCAGACTGGGTGATACAGCAGACTACATAAGTGATCTGGAAGATGTAATAACAAAAATCACTCAATCAAAACTATACTGTTGTTTTTCAGTCACTCAGTTGGGTCTGACTCTTTGCAATCCCATGGACTGTAGCAAGTCAGGCTGCCCTGTCCCTCACCGTCTCCTGGAGTTTGCCCAAGTTAATGTCCATTGCATCGGTGATGCCATCCAACCATCTCATCCTCTGTCGCCCTCTTCTCCTGCTGTTTTCTATCTTTTCCAGCATCAGTGTTTTTTCCAATGAGTTGGCTGTTCACATCAGGTGACCAAAATATTGAAGCTTCAGCATTAGTCCTTCCAATGAGTTTTCAGGGTTGATTTCCTTTAAGAGTGATTGGTTTGATCTCTTTGCTGTCCGAGGGACTCTCGAGAGTCTTCTCCAGCACCACACTTCAAAAGCATCAATTCTTTGGTGCTCTGCCTTCTTTAAAGTCCAGCTCTCACAGCAATACATGACTACTGGAAAGATCATAGCTTTGACTATATGGACATTTGTCGGCAAAGTGACGTCTTTGCTTTTCAACACACTATCTAGGTTTGTCATAGCTTTCCTGCAAAGAAGCAATTGTCTTCTACTTTTACGTGCAGACACTATCTGTATGATTTTAGAGTCTAAGAAGAGGAAATCTCTCGCTGCTTCCACCTTTTCTCCTCCTTTTTGCCCTGAAGTTATGGGACTGAATGCCATGATCTTAGTTTTTTGTTTTTTGTTTTTTTAATATTTAGTCTTAAGCCAGCTGTTTCACTCTCCTCCTTCACCCTCATCAAGAGGCTCTTTAGTTCCTCTTCACTTCCTGCCATTAGAATGGTATCATCGGCCTATCTAAGGTTGTTGATCTTTCTCCTGCCAATCTTGATTTCAGCTTGTAACTCATCCAGCCTGGCATTTCTCATGATTTGCTCAGTGTATAATTTAAATAAACAGGGTGACAACAAACAGCCTTGTTGTACTTGTTTCTCAATCCTGAACCAGTCAGTTGTTCCATACAGCATACTAACTGTTGCTTCTTGACTCACATGCAGGTTTCTCAGGAGACAGGTAAGATGGTCTGGTATTCGCATTTTTTAAGAGCTCTCCACAGTTTGTAATATTCCACATAGTCAAAAGCTTTAGTGTATTTGATGAAACAGAGGTAGATGTTTTTCTGGAATCCCCTTGCTTTCTCTATGATCCAGCAAATGTTGGAAGTTTGATCTCTGGTTCCTCTGTGCCTTTTCTAAACACAGCTTGGATGGCTGGAAGTTCTCAGTTCACATAATGCTGAAACCTAGCATGTAGGATTTTGAGCGTAACCTTACTAGCATGGGAGATAAGTACAACTGTCCGGTGGTTTGAACATTCTTTAATACTGCCCTTCTTGGGAATTAGGATGAGGATTGACCTTTTTCAGTCCTGTGGCCATTGCTGGGTTTTCCAGATTTGCTGACATATTGAGTGCAGCACTTTGATAAAATCGTTTAGAATTTTAAATAGCTCTACTGGAATTCCATTACATCCACTAGCTTTATTGACAGCTGTACTTCCTAAGGCCCACTTGACTTCACACTCCAGGTTGTCTGGCTTTGGGTGAAAGATCACACCATCATGGTTATCCAGGTCACTAAGAATTATTTTGTAGAGTTCTTCTGTGCATTATTTCCATCTCTTCTTGATCTCTTTTGCTTCTACTAGGTCTCTACTAGATCTACAGATTCTGAAATGCAGTACTTGGGTGCAACCTCAAAACGACACAATGATCTTGGTTTGTTTCCAAGGCAATCAAAACTATAGAAAAAAAAAACAAATTTTAAAAAATTAAAATATTTTGAGAGGTCTGTGGGAAAACATTAAATGTACCAACATTTACATTATAGCTGTCTCAGAAGGAGAAAAGAGAGAAATGCTCAAAAATCTATTTGAAGAGATTATGGCTGAAACTTTTCCAAAGCTGAAGAAGGATACAGAAACCCAGGTACAGAAATTACAGAGGGTCTCAAACAACATGGACAGAAACAGACCCACACCAAGACATATCATAATTAAAATGACTACAGTTAAATATAAGGAGGAAATTCTAAAGGCAGCAACAGAAAAACAGGGTCAGTTGACAAAGGAACCTGCATAAAGTTATCAGCTGATTTTTTTCAGAGCTAGGATACACATAGACAGAAAGTGAGGGGATGGAAAAAGTATTTCACACAAACAGAAGCAACAAGAAAGCAAAGGTAGCAATATTGATATCAGACAAAATAGACTTTCAGTAAAACAATAACAAAAGACAGAGAATGTCATTATATAATGATAAAAGGATCAATACCAGAAGAGGATATTATACTTATTAATATATATACACTCAATACAGGAACACCTAAATTCATAAATCAAAATTAACAGACATAAAGAGAATTGATAACATTACAACTAGTAGGGGAATTTAACACCCCACTTATATCAGTGGACAAATCATCCAGACAGAAAATCAATATGAGTGGTCCTAAATGATGCAAAAGGCCACTTGGACTTAATAGATTTCTCTATAGGACATTCCACTCTAAAACAGCAGAATACCTTCTTTTTAAGAGTGCATGTAACTCAAGGATAATTCTGATTCTAAGCCAAAAAAGCAAGTCTTGATAAGTTTAAGAGGATAGAAATTATACCAGTTATTTTTTCCAAACACAACACTATGAAACAAGAAATTGGTGAAAGAAAAATGGGAAAAACACAAACACATGGAGACTAAATAACATGTTACCAAAAAAAAAAAACCCAATAGATGAACAATGAAACAAAGAGGTTATGAGAAAATATCTTCAGACAAATGAAAATGGAAACACAATTTTTCAAAATTTATGGTATGCAACAAAAGCAATTATAAGAGAGACGCTTACAGCAATTTAGGCTGACCTAAAGAAACAAGAACAATTTCAAATAAACAATCTATAGGAGATAGAAAAAGAAGAACAAACGAAGCCTAAATTCAGCAGAAGGAAGGAAATAATCAAGATCCAAGAGGAAATAAATAAAATAGAGGCCATAAAAATGGAAAAGATCAATAAAACCAAGAGCAGTTTTTTTTTAAAGATAAAATTAACAAACTTTAGCTAGGCTAATCAAGATGAAATGAGACATGACAAAAATAAATGAAATAAGAAATGAAAAAGGAGAAAAATCAATAAATATCACAGAAATATGAAAACTCATAAAAGAATACAACAGTTATATGGCAACAAATTGGACAACCTAGATAAAATGGACACATTTCTAGAACACAGAACCTTCCAAGGCTGAATCAGGAATAAATAGATAATCTGAACAGACTGTTCACTAGTAGTGAAATTGAATTTGTAATTAAAAATAAAAAAACTCTCAGCAGACAAAACTCTAGTACTGTATGGCTTTACAGGGGAATTCTATCAAACATATAAAGGAGAGCTAATACCTATCCTCAAGCTATTCCAAGAAGTTTAAGAAGTTGGAAACCTTAAATGTAATCTGTGAGGCCATAATTACCCTGATACCAGAATCAGACAAAAATATTACAAAAAATGAATATTATAGGCCAATATCTCTGATGAACATAGATGTAAAAATCCTCAAAAATTTTACCAAGCCAAATTCAGCAGTATATAAAAACAATCATACACCATGATCAACTGGAATTTATTCCAGGTATGCAAAGATTGTTTAACATTCACAAATCAACCAACATGATACACCACACTAACAAAAAGAAGGATAAAAATCACATGATCATCTCAATAAATGCAGAAAAAGAAATTAACAAAATCCAACATCCATTCATGATAAAAACTCTCATCAAAGTAGGCATAAAGGGAATATATCTCAACATAATAAGGGCCGTTTATGATAAACTCACAGCTATCATCATGCTCAATGGTGAAAAACTGAAAGCCTTTCCTCTACAATCAGGAATAATACAACAGTATCCACTCTCACCACTTTCATTTAACATAGTATCAGAAGTCCTAGGCTTAGGAATCAAGCTAGAAAAAGAAATACATATCAAAATTGGAGGAGAAGTAAAACGGTCACTAATTGCAGATCACACAATACTATAGAAAACTGTAAAACCACCACCAAAAAACCTGTTAGAATAAATGAATTCAGCAAAGTTGTAGGATAAAAGATTAACATACATAAATCTGTTGCTTTTCTATACATTAATAATGAACTATCAGTAAGAGTAAGCCAGAAAACGGTGCAGTTTAAAATTGTTTCAAAAATAGTAAAATATCTAGAAATAAACTTAACCAAGGAAATGAATGACATATCCTCTAAAAACTATAAAACAATGATGATGGAATTTTCAAATGATATAAACAAATAGAAAGATATTTCATGCTATTTGACTGGAAAAATTAATATTATTAAAATATCCATACTACTAAAAGCAATCTGTAAATTTAATCCAAACCTAATGAAAATATCCATGACCTTTTTATGTTAAAACTTGAACAAATAGTCCTCAAACTTGTATGGAATTATAATATACCCCAAATTGCCAAAGCAATCTTGAGAAAAAAGTACAGAGATGGAGGTATTACATTTCCTGATTTCAGAGTATATATACTACAAAGTTATAGTTATCAAAACAGTATGGTGCTGGCAAGAAAAGGAGACACAGATCATAGGAACAAGATAAACAGCCCAGAAATAAGCCCACACAGCTATGGTCAACTAATCTATAACAAGCAAGGCAAGTATATATGATGGAAATAAGACACTTTTTTCAACAGTTGGTGCAGGGAAAACTTTACAGTTGCTATAACACAGTGATATTACAACATCTCCTCATACTATATGCAAAATAAATGTAAAATAGATTAAAGGCCTAAATTTAAAAACTGAAACCATAAAACTCCTAAATGAAAATATAGGTAGAAGATTCTTTGATATACATCATAACAATATACTTTTTTATCTGTCTTCTGAGGCAAAAGCAATAAAGCAAAAAGAAACAAATGGGACCTAATTAAACTTAGAAGATTTTGCACAACAAAGAACACAATCAAGAAAATAAAAAGATAATCTACTGAATGTGAAAAAATATTTTCAACAAGTATGGAAAAAAAGGGTTAATATCCAAAAATATATAAACAGAACACACAACTCATTATAAAATAGAAATAACCCGATCAAAAATTGGGCATAAGATCATAATAGAAACTTTTCCAAAGAAAACATACAGATGGCTAACAGGAAAATGACAAGATGTTAACATCACTAGTCATCAGAAAAATGCAAATCAAAACCAAAATGAAACACCACTTCACAATTGTCAGAATGGCTATCATAAAATTCTTCAAATAATAATTGTTGACCAGGATGTGGAGAAAAGGGAACCCTTGTGCACTGTTGGTGCAGATGCAGATTAGCACAGACACTATGGAAAACAGTATGGTAGTTCTATTTTTAGTTTCCTAAAAAAATCATATTTTCCAGCAATTCCACTCCTGGGTATTCATCTGATGAAAACAAAAACTCTAATTTGAGAACGATGCATGCACGTCGATCTTCACAGGGGCATTATTTACAACAGCTGAGATACCCCAAACACCAAAGTGTCTATCAAAAGACGAATGGACACAGAAGATGGGAAATCTGTTCTCTCTAATGCAATATCATTCAGCCATCAGTTCAGTTGCTCAGTCATGTCTGACTCTTTGTGACCCCATGGACTGCAGCCCTCCAGGCCTCCCTGTCCATCACCAACTCCCGGAGCTTACTCAAACTCATGTCCATCGAGTTGGTGATGCCATCCAACCATCTCATCTTCTGTCATTACCCTCTCCTCCTGCCTTCAATCTTTCCCAGCATCAGGGTCTTTTCCAATGAGTCAGTTCTTCACATCAGGTGGCCAAAGTATTGGAGCTTCAGCATCAGTCCTTCCAATGAATATTCAGGACTGATTTCCTTTAGGATGGACTGGTTGGATCTCCTTGCAGCCCAAGGGACTCTCAAGAGTCTTCTCCAACACCACAGTTCAAAAACATCAATTTTTCGGCGCTCAGCTTTCTTTACAGTCCAACTCTCACATCCATACAAGACTACTGAAAAAATCATAGCCTTGACTAGACGGACATTTGTTGGCAAAGTAATGTCTCTGCTTTTTAATGTGCTCTCTAGGTTGGTCATAACTTTTCTTCCAAGGAGTAAGTGTCTTTTAATTTCATGGCTGCAGTCACTATCTGCAGTGATTTGGGAGGCCAAATAGATAAAGTCTGTCACTGTTTCCATTGTTTCCCCATCCATTTGCCATGAAGTGATGGGACTGGATGCCATGATCTTAGTTTTATTTAGCCATAAAAAATTAAATAAAATTATGCCATTTGCAATAATGAGCCTAGAGAATATTATGCTTAGTGAAATAGACAAAGATAAACACTCTGTTATCACATATATGGAACTTAGAAAAATAAATGAAACAAATGTATAAGAGCAAGAGATTCACAGATATAGTGAATAAACTAGTGATTATCCATAGGGAGAGGGAAGTTGGGAGGGATAAAATAGTTATATGGGATATGGAATACTAATGACTATGTATAAAATAGATAATCAACAAGGATACATTGCATATCACAGGAAAATATAGACATTGTTTTATAATAATGTTATATGCAGTATAATCTATAAAATCATCACTGTGCATCACATCACTGTGCACTTTGCTGTGTACCTCATGGTAATACAGTATTGTAAATCAACTATGCTGTGCTGTGCTGTGCTTAGTCACTCAGTCATGTCAGACCCTTTGTGACCCCCATGGACTGTAGCTGGCCAGGCTCCTCTGTCCATGGGGATTCTTCAGGCAAGAATACTAGAGTGGATTGCCATCCTCCAGGGGATCTTCCCAACCCAGGGATCGAACCCAAGTCTCCTGCATTGCAGGAGGATTCTTTACCATCTGAGCCATCAGGAAAGCCCATGAATACTGGAGTGGATAGTCTATTCCTTCTCCAGGGGATCTTCCCGACCCAGGAATCAAACCAGTGTCTCCTGCATTACAGGCAGATTATTTACCAGCTGAGCTACCAGGGAATTAAAAAAAAAATGTCCATTTTCCCCAGCTAGGCAATTTTTAAGGAATAAAACAAAGTTTAAGAATTTATGCACTACTAGACATCAAGACTTACTAAAAAGATACTAAGAGTGTGATATTTACCCAAGGATGGAAAGTTGTCCAATTATAGAAAATACAGACTGCAGAAAGTTCTACCCCCATATGGTCACCTGATTTGCTACAAGGATATTTGCTATTTCCCCTTGCTATTTCAGGAGGAAAAGGATGGTCTTTTCTATTAATGATCATGGAATCATTAGATATGTATACGGAAAAAATAAATTTTGATCCCTTACAAAAAAATCTGTTCAAGGTGGATCAAAGCTCTCAATATAAATGACAAAACAAAAAGCTTGCAGAAGAAAAGTGAAAGTGAAAGTCACTCAGTTGTGCCTTACTCTTTGTGACCCCACGGGCTACACAGTCCATGGAATTCTCCAGGCCAGAATACTAGAGGGGGTAGTTTTTCCCTTCTCTAAGGGATCTTCCCAACTCAGGGATTGAATCCAGGTCTCTTGCATTGCAGGCAGGTTCTTTACCAGCTGAGCCACTAGGGAAGCCCAAGAATACAGGAGTGGGTAGCCTATCCCTTCTCCAGAGAATCTTCCCAACCCAGGAATCGAACTGAGGTCTCCTGCATTTCAGGCAGATTCTTTCCCAAATGAGCTATTGTGGTTTTATTAAATAGGATACAAAAAAGCATGAACTATATAATAAAAGATTGGTAAATTGATAAATTGAACTTCATTAAAATAAAAGACTTCTGTTTTTCAAAATATATCATTGAAAGAGTGAAAAGGGAAGCCACACACTGGGAGAAGATATTCATAATACATATATCAAAAATGGCAAGAACCCAGAATACACAAAGAGTATTTTAATCATTAATTAAAAGACAGATAATCTCTTTACAAAATGGACAAAGGCTTTAAATAGGCACTTAATAAAATTGACTTCATAAAGACAACAAGGGCATGAAATAAAGCTCAACATCATTACTTATCAAGGAAATGCAAACTAAAACCAAATGAGATCCAATTTCACATACACCCCAATGGCCAAATTAAAAAGACTGTCGATTAGTACCACACATGGACTAGAAAATGAGACAAGTAGAACTTATATGTTTTCTTTGTGAAAATATAAATTAGTACAACAACCTATTTGGAAAACTATTTTGCAATAGCTAAACCTGTATACCTCATGGCCCAGTAGTTCTCATCATAGTATATACCCAGGGGAAATGATTGTGTATATCTACCAAAAGACACATAAAATAATGCATCTTTTAACAGCTTTATTCACAATAGCCTCAAGGTGAAAAGATCTGAATTTTTAAATAAGTTGTAGAACAACAAATAGAGGAAAACAACAGATTGGGAAAGACTAGAGACCTCTTCAAGAAAATTAGAGATACCAAGGGAACATTTCATGCAAAGATAGGCTCGATAAAGGACAGAAATGGTATGGACCTAACAGAAGCAGAAGATATTAAGAAGAGGTGGCAAGAATACACAGAAGAACTATACAAAAAAGATCTTCACGACACAGATAATAACGATGGTGTGATCAATCACCTAGAGCCAGACATCCTGGAATGTGAAGTCAAGTGGGCCTTAGAAAGCATCACTACGAACAAAGCTAGTGGAGGTGATGGAATTCCAGTTGAGCTATTTCAAATCCTCAAAGGTGATGCTGTGAAAGTGCTGCACTCGATATGCCAGCAAATTTGGAAAACTCAGCAGTGGCCACAGGACTGGAAGAGGTCAGTCTTCGTTCCAATCACAAAGAAAGGAAATGCCAAAGAATGCTCAAACTACCACACAATTGCACTCATCTCACATGCTAGTAAAGTAACGCTCAAAATTCTAAAAGCCAGGCTTCAGCAATACGTGAACCGTGAACTTCCAGATGTTCAAGCTGGTTTTAGAAAAGGCAGAGGAACCAGAGATCAAATTGCCAATATCCGCTGGATCATCGAAAAAGCAAGAGAGTTCCAGAAAAACATCTATTTCTGCTTTATTGACTATGCCAAAGCCTTTGACTGTGTGGATCACAATAAACTGTGGAAAATTCTGAAAGAGATGGGAATACCAGACCATCTGACCTGTCTCTTGAGAAACCTGTATGCAGGTCAGGAAGCAACAGTTAGAACTGGACATGGAACAACAGACTGGTTCCAAATAGGAAAAGGAGTACATCAAGGCTGTATATTGTCACCCTGC
The DNA here is from genome assembly GCF_054371585.1 of Giraffa tippelskirchi. Lineage (NCBI taxonomy): Eukaryota > Metazoa > Chordata > Mammalia > Artiodactyla > Giraffidae > Giraffa > Giraffa tippelskirchi. The sequence continues at coordinate 58,340,454 of NC_137285.1, forward strand.
TTATTTAACTTATATGCAGAGTACATCATGAGAAATGCTGGGCTGGAAGAAACACAAGCTGGAATCAAGATTGCCGGGAGAAATATCAATAACCTCAGATATGCGGATGACACCACCCTTATGGCAGAAAGTGAAGAAGAACTAAAGAGCCTCTTGATGAAGGTGAAGGAGGAGAATGAAAAAGTTGGCTTAAAGCTCAACGTTCGGAAAACTAAGATCATGGCATCTGGTCCCATCACTCCATGGGAAATAGATGGGGAAACAGTGGAAACAGTGTCAGACTTTACTTTTTTGGGCTCCAGAATCACTGCTGATGGTGACTGCAGCCATGAAATTAAAAGACGCTTACTACTTGGAAGGAAGGTTATGGCCAACCTAGATAGCATGTTTAAAAGCAGAGACATTACTTTGCCAACAAAATTCCGTATAGTCAAGACTATGGTTTTTCCAGTGGTCATGTATGGATGTGAGAGTTGGACGGTGAAGAAAGCTGAGCGCCGCAGAATTGATGCTTTTGAACTGTGGTGTTGGAGAAGACTCTTGAGAGTTTCTTGGACTGCAAGGAGATCCAATCAATCCATCCTAGAAGAGATCAATCCTGGGTGTTCATTGGAAGGTCTGATGTTGAAGCTGAAGCTCCAATACTTTGGCCACCTCATACGAAGGGTTGACTCATTGGAAAAGACCCTAATGCTGGGTAGGATTGGGGGCGGGAGGAGAAGGGGACGACAGAGGATGAGATGGTTGGATGGCATCACCGACTCGATGAACATGGGTTTGGGTAGACTCCGGGAGTTGGTGATGGACAGAGAGGCCTGGCGTGCTGCAATTCATGGGGTCGCAGAGAGTCGGACACGACTGAGCGACTGAACTGAACTGAACTGAACTGAGAACACTCATATATGAAAAGCAATGAAAAGTTGGAATTATTCCCACTCTCTACAATATAATCGAATTCATAATGTAACACTGAGTAAAAAGTAGAAAATAATGAGCTTGCTCTATATAACTATTTACATGAAGTTCAAGACAATCAAAATTAATCTGAGGTGACAGATATCAGAGGAATTATCTAGGGATGGAGTGAGGGAGCAGTTTGTATTGTTGGCAAAATGGTACATGGAATCCTTTTCAGATGTTGTTAATATTTTGCATCTTGATCTGGAAGGTATCTGCTTATCCAAAATTTCATCAAGCAGTGCACATAAGATTTGTGCATTTTACTATATCTCAATGTCAAAAACAAGTAAATGGGAAATTCTCAGAAAATAAAAATGGCCAATAAAGGGAAATATGCTCAAATATACAAATAAAGAAATGTATGTTACAGTAACAATGAACATCATTAAGACTGCCAAAAAGTTGAAAAGCAGGGAGCTCATTGCTGGTAGAAATGTGAATTATCACTAAAGCTTAGAATGCAACCTGGCAAGACCTATTAAAACTAAAAACACACATACTTTTGACCAAAGATATCACATCTGAGAATCTCTTTCATTGGAATAAAAACTCTGGTTCATAGTTGATATTTATAAAAGTTTCAACAATAGAGGGTGAAGATGGAATTAAAGTTAATGTACAAATAGTTATTAATTTCAAAAATTTTGATAATACACATCATGTCATAGTAAACAACAATTAAATGGGGTTAGTTAGAACTATATAAGTTGACTTGGAGTGATATAAGTGAGAAATAGAAGATATAGAGACATGGATGTATTTTTATTGCATATTGGTGAAAAAATGAGAACAATTCATATACATGTATATTTGTATGGAATTGTATTTTTATGCATAGTTATACATGTCTCTCGGGGTTGCTAAGAGTCGGACGACTGAGCGACTTCACTTTCACTTTTCCCTTTTATGGACTGGAGAAGGAAATGGCAATCCACTCCAGTGTTCTTGCCTGGAGAATCTCAGGGACGGCAGAGCCTGGTGGGCTGCCGTCTATGGGGTCGCACAGAGTCGGACACGACTGAAGCGACTTAGCAGCAGCATACATGTCTCTGTGATATAAGAATATGGAAAGAAAAAAAATATACTAGATTTTTAAGCACAGATAAGATGGTGAGATGGGTGATGGGGGTTCAGAAATGTTGACTAGGAAGGTAAGTAAAACAATAAATAAGAGTGCAAAAAAATTCCCATTGAATGTGGATTGGACTATATTTACATATTTATGTCAAATTATTTATACATGTATATATGTAAAAAGAAATTTAAACTGGCATTTACTTATAAAAATTACCAATAATTAAACCCATAATTATTTCACTTGATATAAGTACTTTTAATAAATCTATTGCTGTCATTGTACAACTGTGCATTTTAACAAAATTTTATTTGTAAATACTTCTTTGTATCTCTATGGACTTTATGTTCCTACATTTAAATTGCTTCATATTTCCTTCTAGATAATATAGCATATTTACCAATTTTCCAAATGCTGAATCACACACATTTTAAAAATCAGGACTATATTAATATTCTTGTCATAACCATTTTTGTATATATAACATTTTCCCTTTGTTTTTTAAAAATAATTTCATTACAGTAGTTTAAATTCCTGGCTATGTGGTTATTAGGTCAAAGGTTATGAACATTTTTATGACTCTTGAAGCATGCTGCCAAATTTTATCCTCAAAGAAGGAAACAATGGATATTAATGGATATTATGGATATTATGGATATTAATGGAGATTATGGATATTAACGGATATTAATACCAGAAATTTGTGTCTCCAATTTTTCAAATTTTCCTCTAAAATTTTTTAATTTTAAGATATTAAAGGCATATTTTATCGCTTTAGAGATAAAGCTTGATTTTTTTTCAATATTGAGATAATCTTATCATTCCATTTTTGTTGATGCCTTTGAACTACATTTCCTCCTGTGCTTTGGCATTGCTCTTTTATAAACTGACATTTAAAATGTATTTTAGATAATTACTATTTTGAGAGCATATGGGAATTTTATGATGAATAAAGGGAATTTATTTGTGCGAACGGTGTCTTGCCTGGACCCTCAGAGTTAGGGACATAGAGGACACTGAAAAATTAAGGGGAGAAGGGAATTCTGTAAGGAAATGTGCTCAATAGTTGAGTAGCTATGTTTGAAGATGATTATGTTGCAATGTATTGTCCTTCGCGTCTCTAGTGTTCAATAATCCTGTAAGACTCAATTTAAACGTTGCTCCTCCAAAGAGGCTGTTTAGATACTTCCATATTTAAACTTCCATGCTCACATAGAACCTAGGAATGTCCCTGTCATCTTCACTTAGCATTCTGTTTTATTACATTTGGGTTATTTGTCTCCTCATTGAACTTGAAAACTATGAAGACTTTTGTTCTTTTATTAACCACAAAAATTATAAATTTGGGAGGAATCTCAAATGAAACATCCACACAGACAGATAATTATATATATATAAGTCTTCAATGAAGGGGTTTTTGTACCTTGATGTAATAGTCCATTCCAACGTATAACCAGTGAAGCAGTAAAAGTAAATTGTCAAAAAGTCTGTTGCAATTGACCATGTGATTCTATGAGAAAATTATATAAAGTAAGCTATTTATCATTTCTAAAGAGTTGACTCATGGGAAAAGACCCAGATGCTGGGAAGGATTGGGGACAGGAGGAGAAGGGGACGACAGAGGATGACATGGCTGGATGGCATCACCGACTCGATGGACATGACTTTGCGTAAACTCCGGGAGTTGGTGATGGACAGGGAGGCCTGGCGTGCTGCGATTCATGGGGTCGCAAAGAGTCAGACACAACTGAGCGACTGAACTGAACTGAAAGCGATACAATACTTTAAATAGTTTGTCTTCATATTTTAGGGGCTTTTAGGCTTATGTCTACTATAGCTCCATAACTGATATCGTGGGCCCTAACCAAAACATTATGAATAGAATATCACTAAGAGAGAGCACCTAAACACAATGATCACCATTAGAAGGGATACCGGCTGTTTACATATCAGACCTGGAACAAAAATAATAGTAAAAGCTAATGTTTACCCTGTATGTATTAATACATGCATTATATGCCAGGCATTGTTCTAAAGGTCTTATTAATACTTTTAAATCTATTTAATTTTCACAAAACCCTAAGAGGTGTTATAATTACATGTTGGCACTCTAAAATATTCTGGTGTGAACCTAGTTCTGTCAGGATACTCAACCACATGGAGCTTATGTGATTACAATACATAGTCGATGTACCAGGAGGGCCAGTGCTTGGTCTCAGACTTCCTGGATAGTATAATTTAGGTCTATTTTCCTTCCACTGATCATTTTCAGATATTTGGATTTTAAATTTTAAACAAAAAAAGGAGAGCTAAGATGATGTTGAAATTTTTTTCTTAATCCAAGTAAGGTAATTAAAAACCAGTATCTTTTTTTGAATAATAACAATAGCAAAAAAGGAAAAAAAGAGAAAGAAAAACCTACAAAAAGCAATGAATAATAACAATAACAATAATCTTACATAACATCTATTAATTTTTTGCTATTAGCCAGACACTGTGCCAAATTTTACATGGATTATCCTGTCTAATCCTCACACAATCCCACAAAGTTAAGTACCATTATTTTCATTTTGCCTTATCCTTTCACAGGAGAAAGTATACTTTTTTAAAAAAAAATAGGTAGAAAGGCCATGACTTTACAATAAAATTTAGTCTTTTAAATGGAATAAAATTTAGCTTTTTGAAAATGAACTGTATGTGTGTGTCTTTTTGGTTTGCTTGTTTTTCTGTAATCTATAACTAATCCATGGGACGCTGATATAATAATGGAGACCTGTCATTACATGTACAACCAAACCCATAGAGCATACAAGACCAAGAGTAAACCCTAAAGTAAACTATGGACTCTGGATGATTGTGGTGAGTCAGTGTATGTTCATCAGTGGTAACGAGTGTAGGGGATGCTGATCATGGGGCGGCCATGCATGAGTGGGAGCAGAGAATACATGGGAAATATCTGTACCTTCCACTCGATTTTGCTGTTAACCTAAAGCTGCTCTACAAAAATTGTCAAGTCTTGGGAATTTCCTGATGTTCCAGTAGTGGCTAAGACTCTGTGCTCCCCATGCAGGCGGCCTGGGTTTGATCCCTGGTCAGGGAAATAGTTCCCACATGTCTTGACTAAGAGTTCACATGACACAACTAAGACCTGCTGCAGCCAAATAAATAAATGAAAGTTAAATAGTTAAATAAGTAAGTTATAAAATCTTGAAACACAAAACAAATATCCTTAACCGTGGATCAGTATTGGCTAGCCTTTGCCTTATGCTATATTGCTTGCTCTCCTAACAGAAGACAGGAAAACTTTAGCAGCCATTTGGAAAACTGAAGCAAGAAATGACTGCAGGTTCCAGAAGAAGAAATGTTCACTTGACATCCTGAAATACAATGTAAAGCCTTGCTGTATAGTTAAGATATTCTGAGTATAGCAGCAGCCAAAAGACCCACTTGGCAGTGAGTAAATCCATGTAGCTCTTTTAGAGCAAAGACATCAGTAACCCATTGAGCAAAGAGACAGAGTCATGAGAAATGATTTGTTCTAAAATGGTCTCTAGAGCTACAAAAATAGGACAGTCCTCCAGTACATCTGCCCATGTGGCAAGATTGTTAGTCTCTCTCTGAGATTTTTAACCTTATCCATATATATGGCAAACAACTCCATTAGTAGAGTTATCTGTGACTGCAAACTACAACAATACATTATATATGTGCACTAACATATTTGCTGAATTTTAAAGTATGCAGCAATGTGAGAGTTGGAGTGAGGCTGTTGTTTATAACGTATATCATGAAATGAAGAACAGATGATCTAAGAATGAACATTTGTTGGAGTGATCTCTCTGGGCTTAAATATTTATTTTACTTCCTCCATCCCCCTCCCTTTTTGACAAAGTACTATGTTTTCCAAAATCTACAGTATGAAACCATGGAAAGTTTATGATAAAATCACCTCAAATTGCTACCATAAATTATTACCTCCTACATAGTCTTTTTTCCTGCAACGTGCAATTAATCAAGGAAGCATCTTATTCATTCTAATTAAAAAGTTGGTTCTCCGAGTTTTATTTTAGGTGTGAGAGGGGGGTCTTGATTTCTGGGGAAAAAATACATCGTTGCTCTATAGTATATTCTGTATTTTCACTTCAATCTTCAGGGTTTTGTATACGAACCCAAGGAAAGGGTGCACCTTGTCCTATTCTTCAGGGCAAGTGGGAACTCATCACTGTAAAAGTTTAAGGTTTGGAAGGCAGTCTTGAAGGTAATGATGTCATAATATGCAGTTTACACAGTAGATTTTTGGGAGACACACTCACAAGAGTTGGTTACAATCAATTTCTAGAGCTCATTAGAGAGGATAAAGATTTATTTTCTATGTTAACTCCTGTAGGGTGTGGTGACAATCTCATTGCTTATTTCCTAGGTTTTAAAAAAACTTGTTCTGATAAATTATTTCACCCAGAGCTCATTTATCCTTGTGGTGTGATGATTTATCAGTTTACTCATTCATCTGTCTATTTATCCTTCTATCCATGAATCCATCCAACCATCTTCTAACCAACTAATACATCAATGCATCTGCACTGGGCACCTGCCAGATACATACAGTGTAAGTCTTGACAATCCAAATATGAATTAAATGATCTCTGCCTTTGAAAAACGCCGAGGTCAATATAGTCATGCAATAACATTTGGTTCACTCCTTGAATTATTTTTCTAAAACTGGATCATGATAAGACACTTCAAGGGGTCAATCTTGTTATCAGAATAAAACTAGCCAGTGCACAATTTGAGGTCTTACCTGAATTCACCGTTAATTACTGTTATAGCCACACTGTGTACCACTTCTCCTTTTCAAGGCCCACACTTCGGCCCAGGCACCTTCTTCCCTTATATATTTCGTCCTTGTATTTTCCTGTCTCCTAAACCTTATTTGCATTGTTCCTTTAGTCCTGAATGGGCTTTTTCCAATTCTAGGGCTAAGCTCAAATTCTTCCTCCTTGAGGAATTTATTCTATTTCCTTTTTATAATCCAGCTCTATATTGTACCTCTTTTGAGGGCCTCCAGCCTCATTCTTCTACAACTAATAATCAGAATGTTCTTTTAAAGCATCAACTTGATCCCGTCACTCCATTTTAAACCAAGTAATGATTTTCTGTGGCCCCTGTAAGATGAAGTTCTAGGTTTTCAGCAAGGCATTTGAGATCCTTTATGGTTTGACTCCAGCCCCAGCCAATCAGGATTGTGTGACATTCCTTCAGCACAGCACATTCTCCTGTGTGTGCAATCCTTTGCACAAATTATCTTCTTTTCCTGAATTGCATCCATTTCCCTTTTCTATCTGATAATCTCCTGATTTTCTTTTGGCTTCCAATTTTGATGTCACTTCCTTCAGAAAATTGTCTTGATTCTTGAAGATTGGGTCAGGTGTCTCTTGTGTGTTCCCTTCCTGTCTTGCATTTCCCTAGCAAAGCACATCAGGTACCTTGTCACACTGACATGCGGGAGGTACCAGCAATAGGTATTCAATGAATGTTTGCTTAGTTGAGAATATTGGGTTGAGCCACCGTAATTTCCCTTAGGAAATGTGCAAGCTGGAAATTGATAGTAATGTTCTACCACATGGCCAGAGAGCATGTGAGAGCTGGAGGGAAGCAGGTGAGCACTGAGGTTAAATATTCCCAGCCCAATATGCATACACTAAAGTTTCTTATACAACTTGGTTTGAAACATAGTTTCCATAACGTAAGGATAACAATTTTCTGTCTAAAATACAGCAGTTATGGATTCAAAGAGTCAAATTACTAAGAGCTGAAAAACCAATTAACATACGGGGTTCAAGCAGTTCTTTTTGATTTCATTTGTTCTTGGTGGAGAGTGGATATCTTTCCTTATATCTCAGTCAGTTAGTTCAATTCAGTCGCTCAGTCATGTCCGACTCTTTGCAACCCCATGAATTGCAGAACGCTAGGCCACCCAGTCCATTACCAACTCCCGGAGTCTACCCAAACCCATGTCCATCGAGTCAGTGATGCCATCCAGCCAACTCATCCCCTGTCGTCCCCTTCTCCTGCCCTCAATCCTTCCCAGCATTAGGGACTTTTCCAATGAGTCAGCTCTTCGCATCAGGTGGCCAAAGTATTGGAGTTTCAGCTTCAACGTCAGTCCTTCCAATGAACACCCAGGACTGATCTCCTTTAGGATGGACTGGTTGGATCTTCTTGCAGTCCAAGGGACTCTCAAGAGTCTTCTCCAAAACCACAGTTCGAAAGCATCAATTCCTTGGGACTCAGCTTTCTTTACCATCCAACTCTCACATCCATACATGACTACTGGAAAAACCATAGCCTTGACTAGATGGATCTTTGTTGGCAGAGTAATGTCTCTGCTTTTAAATATGCTATCTAGGTTGGTCATAACCTTCCTTCCAAGGAGTAAGCGTCTTCTAATTTCATGGCTGCAGTCACCATCAGCAGTGATTTTGGAGCCCAAAAAAATAAAGTCTGACACTGTTTCCACTGTTTCCCCATTTATTTCCCATGAAGTGATGGGACCAGATGCCATGATCTTTGTTTTCTGAATGTTGAGCTTTACACCAACTTTTTCACTCTCCTCTTTCACGTTCATCAAGAGGCTCTTTAGTTCTTCTTCACTTTCTGCCATAAGGGTGGTGTCATCTGCATATCTGAGGTGATTGATATTTCTCCTGGCAATCTTGATTCCAACTTGTGTTTCTACCAGCCCAGCGTTTCTCATGATGTACTCTGCATATAAGTTAAATAAGCAGGGTGACAATATATAACCTTGACATACTCCTTTTCCTATTTGGAACCAGTCTGTTGTTCCATGTCCAGCTCTAACTATTGCTTCCTGACCTGCATACAGGTTTCTCAAGAGACAGGTCAGATGGTCTGGTATTCTCATTTCTTTCAGAATTTTCAACAGTTTATTGTGATCCACACAGTCAAAGGCTTTGGCATAGTCAACAAAGCAGAAATAGATGTTTTTTCTGGAACTCTCTTGCTTTTTCGATGATCCAGCAGATGTTGGCAATTTGATCTCTGGCTCCTCTGCCTTTTCTAAAACCAGCTTGAACATCTGGACGTTCACGGTTCACGTATTGCTGAAGCCTGGCTTGGAGAATTTTGAGCATTATTTTACTAGCGTGTGAGATGAGTGCAATTGTGTGGTAGTTTGAGCATTCTTTGGCATTTCCTTTCTTTGGGATTGGAATGAAAACTGACCTTTTCCAGTCCTGTGGCCACTGCTGAGTTTTCCATATTTGCTGGCATATTGAGTGCAGCACTTTCACAGCATCACCTTTGAGGATTTCAAATAGCTCAACTGAAATTCCATCACCTCCACTAGCTTTGTTCGTAGTGATGCTTCCTAAGGCCCACTTGACTTCACATTCCAGGATGTCTGGCTCTAGGTGAGTGATCACACCATTGTGATTATATGGGTCATGAAGATCTTTTTTTGTACAGTTCTGTTTATTCTTGCCACCTCTTCTTAATATTTTCTGCTTCTGTTAGGTCCATACCATTTCTGTCATTTATCGAGCCCATCTTTGCATGAAATGTTCCCTTGGTATCTCTAATTTTCTTGAAGAGATCTCTAGTCTTTCCCATTCTGTTGTTTTCCTCTATTTCTTTGCATTGATTGCTGAGGAAGGCTTTCTTATCTCTCCTTGCTATTCTTTGGAACTCTGTATTTAGATGGGAATATCTTTCCTTTTCTCCTTTGTTTTTCACTTCTCTTCTTTTCCAGCTATTTGTAAGGCCTTCTCAGACAGCCATTTTGCTTTTTTGCATTTCTTTTCCATGGGGATGGTCTTGATCCCTGTCTCCTGTACAATGTCCCAAACCTCTGTCCATAGTTTATCAGGCACTCTGTCTATCAGATCTAGTCCCTTAAATCTATTTGTCACTTCCACTGTATAATGATAAGGGATTTGATTTAGGTCATAGCTGAATGGTCTTGCGGTCTTCCCTACTTTCTTCAATTTAAGTCTGTATTGGGCAATAAGGAGTTGATGATCTGAGCCACAGTCTGCTCCCGGTCTTGTTTTTGCTGACTGTATATAGCTTCTCCATCTTTGGCTGCAAAGAATATAATCAATTAGATTTCGGTGTTGACCATCTGGTAATGTCCATGTGTAGAGTCTTCTCTTATGCTGTTGGAAGAGGGTGTTTGCTATGACCAGTGCTTTCTCTTGGCAAAACTCTATTAGCCTTTGCCCTGTTTCATTCTGTACTCCAAGGCCAAATTTGCCTGTTATGCCAAGTGTTTCCTGACTTCCTACTTTTGCATTCCAGTCCCCTATAATGAAAAGGACATCTTTTTGGGGTATTAGTTCTAATAGGTCTTGCAAGAAACCACTAAATTCTACGTTAATCAACAGAACTCCTCCTTGCAGGCTATGTAAACAGTGAGCATGGCCCTGGGGAGAGGGTTATTTCTGCAGTATATTCAGGTTCTAGTAGTTACTGTAAAAGGTACCCAAGTGTCAACTACAGACTGGCACTTGCCATCTACCTCTACAAGGATTAAATCATGTGCTGCTGCAGCTGCTGATTTTCAACACCCCCAAAAAGAGTTCAGAATGGAGAGCAGAAATGAGGCACTCTGTGCTGGGGCAGGGTAGGGGGGTAACTGGCAGAACAGGTCTTTGGTTAGTTAGTTATTTTCAGGAGCTGATTTTATGAGCCCAACTCTTTCATCTCCTCATATTTAGAAAAGCACTAAAATCCTTCATGGTGATGACTGTTCCTCATGACTAGCAGAATCCTTCTGCAAAAAATATGTGCTTCACTGTATGCCTCCCCTCTTCACCAAATTCACATATATATTGACCTTCCTCCTCTGTTTCTTTGGAGAAGTTTCTCAGAACTATCATAGGTGTTGTTTTCCAGGCTGCAGTCCTCTTTTGCCCCAAATAAAACTTAACTTGCAACTCTCACATTGTGTATTTTTTTACGTCAACACAAGGGAGCCAAGATCATCAAGATACGCTCTCTGGAAGTCACCCATTATGGAAATCTGTACTAAATATGTTTGAGTTACAAACCAGAATAAACAAACCTGGGGATTCTTCACAATTTGTGCACGTGTGGGGTAGGAGAGAACTATACCCATTCCAGTGTTCTTGTCTGGGGAATCCTAGGGACAAGGGAGCCTAGTGGGCTGCCGTCTATGGGGTCGCACAGAGTCGGACACGACTGAAGCGACTTAGCAGCAGCAGCAGCAGCAGCATTACTACTCTCAGGATGTGGTAATTAGTGTCAAATTGGAATTGGTTCACTGGATTTTAAAGGTAAAGCAACCAAATTTCATAATCATGGTTTGGGGAAGATTGGGGGCTTCTGAGTTGTATATCATTAATTAAGCCATATCAATTTACCCATTCTTTTTCAAATAATCCATAGTTTTCACATTTAAAAAGTGAGTTAATATAAACCTATGGAGCATAGGACCTTAACAAATTATACATTTGTTTCTCTGTCTCTAATCAGGTCCTCACTATAGGATTTGCTTGACTCTTTAAAAATCTTCCCTGGTGGCTCAGACTGTAAAAGCATCTGCCTGCAATGCAGGAGACCTGGGTTCGATCCCTGGATTGAGAAGATCCCCTGGAGAAGGAAATGGCAACCCACTCCAGTATTCGTGCCTGGAAAATCCCATGGATGGAGGAGCCTGGCAGGCCACAGTCCATGGGGTTGCAAAGAGTCGGACACGACCAAGCGACTTCACTTTTTAAAAATCTTCAAAGGGAACAGTTCCATAACTACTTTTGGTAGTTATTTTGTCTTCCTTGAAGTAATTTAGTTTATTTCTATAATAGTCCTTCCTGCAACAATTTAAAATCCTGTTTTCTTTTTGTAGTCTTGACTTACAATGACAGCATTGCTTAGTGTGCTATGATAAATGAAGCAAACTTTCAATTATCTGTGCTAATGGGGTGGGCAAGTGAAGAAGAGCATGGATAAATGAAATTTAGCATAGTCTCCAAACCTCATTTTGGCTCTTAGTTTTGACATTTTCTCCAACTAACCTTTCAAAGGGTCTACTGAATTTCATGCCTTTTCTTTTCTACCTTCTTCTCTGGTGGAGATGATAATGATCATTGAGATCCCCAAAGGAGAGGGAGACAGTGGGAGAGGGAGGAATCAGGGATGTGGATAAACTGGAGGCTACATTCATGCATTTGTAAAATGGTTTAGGTTTCTGGCTTACCAATCTGCTTTCTCCAATTGCTCCATAACTTCATTTAGCATTGTAAGCCGTGAAATCATTGTGCATGCATGTCATTTTGGATGGGCAAAATGTGCGCTTGAACAATATTCTGCATTGAGCAATGGTAATGTATCCAGTCTGAGCTCAAAATCCATGAACTATGTAACAACAAGGTGCTACTTAGGAGAATGCACTCACCATTTTATGAAAATGGAACAATAAAATAATAAATGCTCCTTAGTAATTAAAAACACAGCCAATTAAAGGCTTGTACATTTCCATAAATGGAAGAACCTTAAATTTTGCATTTCCTAGCTGATAGGATTAAACTTCCAAAGAAAGTGTGAATTAATGCAAATGTTAACATGGCATCTCCTAAATCCTTTTCTACTTTTACCGCCATGAACAGAATATAGAAAAGTAAAAACACATAATGAGAGGCCAGTCTCTGCTAGTTTTGTCATTTACCCAAGGAATACCAAGCATGCTTAGAAACTGTGGAGGAAAAGGGGAGGGGAGGGATAAACCGGGAGATTGGGATTGACATACACACAGTACTATATATAAAACAGATAACTAATAAGGTATAGCACAAAAAACTCTATTCAATACACTGTAATGACCAATATGGACCTATATGGGAAAAGAATCTAAAACAGGAGTAGGTATATGTATATGTATAACTGATTCACTCTACTGTACACTTGAAATTAACCCAACGATGTAAATCAACTATACTACGATAAAAAGAAAAAAAAGAAACTGTGGATTATTTAGCAAAATATCAGGTAGCAAACATGTATAGAGATTATATCTATGTCTATCAATATCTAGATCTATATGGTTGTTGGTGTTGTTCAGTAGCTAAGCTGTGTCTGACTCTGTACTGCAGCATGCCAGGCTTCCCTTTCCTCCACTATCTTGAAATTTGCCCAAATCATGTCCATTGAGTCGGTGATGCTATCTAACCATCTCATCCTCTATTGCCTACTTCTTTTGTCTTCAATCTTTCCCAGCAACAGGGTCTTTTCCAATGAGCTGTCTCACTGCATTATGTGGCCAAAGTATTGGAGCTTCAGCAGTCCTTCCAATGAATAGTGAAGGTTGATTTCCTTTAAAATAAACAAGTTTGATCTCCTTGCAGTCCAAGGGACTCTCAGTCTTCTCCAGCACCACAATTTGAAAGCATCAAATCTTCAGCACTCAGCCTTTTTTATGGTCCAACTCATCCATACGTGATTACTGGAAAAACCATAACGTTGTCTTTAAGTGGTATCTTTGCTTTTTTATACTGCTGTCTAAGTTTTTGATAGCTTTCCTTTCAAGGAGCAAGCATCTTAATTTCATCACTGCAGTCACTGTCCACAGTGATTTTGGAGCCCAAGAAAATAAAATCTGTCACTGTTTCCACTTTTTCACCTTCTATTTGCCATGAAGTAATGGGACTGGATGTCATGATCTGTGTGGATCATAATAAACTGTGGAAAATTCTGAAAGAGATGGGAATACCAGACCACCTGATCTGCCTCCTGAAAAACCTGTATGCAGGTCAGGAAGCAACAATTAGAACTGGACATGGAACAACAGACTGGTTCCAAATAGGAAAAGGAGTATGTCAAGGCTGTATATTGTCAGCCTGCTTGTTTAACTTTACGCAGAGTACATCATGAGAAATGCTGGGCTGGAAGAAGCACAAGCTGGAATCAAGATTGCCTGGAGAAATATCAATGACCTCAGATATGCAGATGATACCACCCTTATGGCAGAAAGTGAAGAAGAACTAAAGAGCCTCTTGATGAACGTGAAAGAGGAGAGTGAAAAAATTGGCTTAACACTCAACATTCAGAAAACTAAGATCATGGCATCCGGTCCCATCACTTCATGGGAAATAGATGGGGAGACAGTGGAAACAGTGGCTGACTTTATTTTTCTGGGCTCCAAAATCACTGCAGATGGTGACTGAATCCATGAAAATCAAAGACAGTTACTCCTTGCAAGGAAAGTTATGACCAACCTAGACAGCATATTAAAAAGCAGAGACATTACTTTGCCAACAAAGGTCCGTCTAGTCAAGGCTATGGTTTTTCCAGTAGTCATGTGTGGGTATGAGAGTTGGACTGTAAAGGAAGCTGAGCCCCAAAGAATTGATGCTTTTGAACTGTGTGTTGGAGAAGACTCTTGAGAGTCCCTTTGGACTGCAAGGAGATCCAACCAGTCCATCCTAAAGGAGATCAGTTCTGGGTGTTCATTGGAAGGACTGAAGTTGAAGCTGAAACTCCAATACTTTGGCCACCTGATGCGAAGAGCTGACTCATTTGAAAAGATCCTGATGCTGGGTAAGATTGAGGGCAGGAGGAGAAGGGGACAACAAGGATGAGATAGTTGGATGGCATCACCAACTCAATGGACATGAGTTTGGGTGAACTCTGGGAGTTGTGATGGACAGGGAGGCCTGGTGTGCTGTGGTTCATGGGGCTGCAAAGAGTCGGACATGACTGAGCGACTGAACTGAATCGGACTGGATGCCATGATCTTAGTGAGACCTAATTTTATCTGGTACATCCATGCAGTTCAGACTCCCTGATAAGAAACTCCTGACTAGCTTTATCTTTTCAGAGGCTATCATCTTTAGTGGTCCTATTCCTTAAGTGAGATCTTCCTCTTTATTATCTATAGCAGCCTTTCTAGGATGGTTGCCTTGTTGTCCTCTGTCCCCAGCAAAGCGTTTGTTTCCTTCTTTGTTCCTCTGCTTGTTTCCTTCCTAGTGGGATCTAGGTTCTATGATGGTGGTCTATTTTCTTTAGACATCTCTTCTTTTCAACTGGACCCCTTACTCATCACCCTGGGCTGGGGAAATCCAGGTCTCCACAGGGCTGCCTTTGCATGCCTATGACCCTGTAAGGTCAGGCATGTTGCCAAAAACTTTATCCCTATTGAACGTCAAGCCCCACAGTGTTAGGTTTATGGTTACATTTATAGCTGTGTCAATGTAAAGTACTTAGGACAATTGAATATTGGAGTCTGGATTGATCTTTATTTACCAGATTTGCTTTGGAGACGGTTGTAAGAATCTACATGCTAAAAGACCTCTGTTTTCTCTGTTTTGCATAGTTGACACTGCTTAATAAACATTCATGTGTATTTCTTCTCATCATTACCTACTCACTTACTGAATATCTCACTGACATTAAATATTTTGTAACCAGCAATTGCAAAAGCTTATGCTTATTTTTATGAAGTTTCATTTAAAATACAATTTCTAGAAGTGTTTTGCATTGTAAAAGCTGGAGTCATCTGTCAAAGATAAATGCCTACCTGCTCAACCAAAGATATAGAAAATACAGTGCTTGAAAAATGAGTTTCCATAAGAACACAAGTTACAATGACCCATAATATACAGTTCTTTGAATGCCATTATGTGCAAAGTCTTCATTCAGTTTCAAATAGTTTCTGTAGCCCATCCTCTCCTGACAATCAATATATTTAACATTTTTATTTCTGACAGATGAAAATCATTTGTGCAAATCGAGGTTTCATGGTTCAGCCATGTTGGGATGATTTACTGTGGAAAAGCAGCTGTGGTTCATTGTCTTGTGGTTCATGGCTTCTTTCCTTTTAAGGTGCTGCGGGGTGTGTCCCACTAGAGTTTTGGAACCTACAGCCAATCAGAAATGGATCTCTGGTTGTACTCTCCTCTTAAGGATGTGAATTTGAGGTCAGAGATGACTCAGTCTAGGTGATTGTGTAACAGTGAAGAACAAACTAACACCATGTTGGATTTATTTCTTTAACATTTGCTTTCCATTGCTTTTGTTGCTATAATGACTGAAAGGATGCTGTCTATAGCTATTAGTTCAGTTCAGTCGCTCAGTCATGTCTGACTGTGACCCCATGGACTGCAGCACACCCGGCTTTCTAGTCCTTCACTGTCTCCCGAAGCTTGCTCAAACTCATATCCATAGAGTCGGAGATGTCATCCAGCTATTTTATCCTCTGTCATGCCCTTCTCCTCCTGCCTTCAATCTTTCCCAGCATCAGGGGCTTTTCTAAGGAGTCAATTCTTTGCATCAGGTGGCCAAAGTAATGGAGCTTCAGCTTCAGCACTGGTTCTTCCAATGAATATTCAGGACTGATTTCCTTTAGGATGGACTGTTTGGATCTCCTTGCAGTCCAAGGGACTCTCGAGAGTCTTCTCCAACACCACAGTTCAAAAGCATCAATTCTTTGGCACTCAGCTTCCTTTATGGTCCAACTCTTACATCTGTACATGGCTACTGGAAAAACTATAACTTTGACGAGATAGACCATTGTCAGCAAAGTAATGCTTCTGCTTTTTAATATGCTGTCTAGGTTGGTCATAGCTTTTCTTCAAGGAACAAGTGTTTTTTAATTTCATGGCTGCAGTCACTATCAGCAGTGATTTTGGAGCCCCCAAAATAAAGCCTGTCACTGTTGCCATTCTTTCCCTATCTATTTGCTATGAAGTGATGGGACCAGATGCCATGATCTTAGTTTCTGAATGTTGAGTTTTCAGCCAGCTTTTTCACTCTTCTCTGTCAATTTCATCAAGAGGCTCTTTAGTACTTCTTTGCTTTCTGCCTTTAGGGTGGTGTCATCTGCATACATGAAGTTATTCATATTTCTCCTGACAATCTTGATTCCAGTTTGTTCTTCATTCAGCCCAGCATTTCACATGATGTACTCTGCATAAAAGTTAAATAAGCAGGGTGACAATATACAGCCTTGATGTACTCCTTTAACAATTTGGAACCAGTCTGTTGTTCCATGCCTGCATACAGATTTCTTAGGAGACAGGTAAGGTGGCCTGGTATTCCCATCTCTTCAATTTTCTACCGTTTGTTGTGATCCACACAGTCAGAGGCTTTGGCATAGTCAATAAAGCAGAAGTAGATGTTTTTCTGGAATGCTCTTGCTTTTTCAATGATCCAACGGATGTTGACAATTTGATCTCTGCTTCCTCTGCCTTTTCTAAATCCAGCTTGAACATCTGGAAGTTCACGGTTCAGGTTCACTGTTGAAGCCTGGCTGGGAGAATTTGAGCATTACTTTACTAGCATGTGAAATGAGTGCAACTATGAGGTAGTTTGAACATTCTTTGACATTACCTTTCTTTGGGATTGGAATGAAAACTGACCTTTTCCAGTCCTGTGGCCACTGCTGAATTTTCCAAATTTGCTGGCATATAGTGTGCAGCACTTCCACAGCATCATCTTTTAGTATTTGAAATAGGTCAGCTGGAATAGCGGAGAAGGCAATGGCACCCCACTCCAGTACTCTTGCCTGGAAAATCCCATGGACGGAGGAGCCTGGTAGGCTACAGTCCATGGGGTCGCTAAGGGTCAGACACGACTGAGCGACTTCACTTTCAGTTTTCCCTTTCATGCACTGGAGAAGGAAATGGCAACCCACTCCAGTGTTCTTGCCTGGAGAAACCCAGGGATGGCGGCCTGGTGGGCTGCCGTCTATGGGGTCGCACAGAGTCGGCCACGACTGAAGCAACTTAGCAGTAGCAGCAGCAGCAGCTGGAATAGCTATAAGCATACATAATGGCCTGTCTCAGGGAACCCTGCCCCTCTGCCTGAATGTTAAAGTACCTTTGTTCAGCTCACAGGGAAATACCCTGACACTGCCCACCTGTGAATAGCTGGAGGAAAGAAGAAATTAACACCCCCACTCCTCACCCCGCCCTAAGGCTGGCCAAACCAGAGATATTTTGCAAGACTTAGGGCCTTTTAAATTTATTTCCTCACCTCCTCCCCTTCTCTGTTCTATAAAAGAACCTAGCCTCAAGACCCTAGTAAGATGGCTCTCTAGGACTCCTGTCTGCCATCTTCTCGGGCTATTTGGCTTTCTGAATCAAGTTGCCTCGACACCTCATTTCCAGATTATTGGCCTGTTGTGTGGCAAGCAGACCAAACTTGGACTCGGTAACAGTGAGAGGTGAGGAAGAGCAGTCTGGAATCTCAGGATTCAACTCCCATCTTCTTTTTCACCAACACAGTACTACATTTTACGGTTTGTTTTTAAAGTTCATGATTGAATTCAGAGGAAGTCTTCTATCACTGTCCAGAAGACACTTTGGGTTTTGAAAATTACATTGTTTTAAAATTTTTTTACTCTAAATGAGCCATTTTTAACATCTCTAGGGTATTTTTAACTTGCTACCGTAGCATAGACCTCTCTGCTTTAAGACAGAGCCAATGTCCCCTGCTTTCCTCTCTCAGATTCTTCCCGAGAGGTTTTTGTGGGCTCCACAAATATTCTGTTAATTTCCTGTGTGGAGTGTTAGGGGAATCTATTTCCACCAAATTTCTTTTGCTCAGAAGCTTCCCATCCAAACGAGCCTTGTCCCAGGTTGGGTTCTCCAGAAAAAGATGCTGAGTCAGAGACTGGAGTGAAGGACGTACATTAGGGTCAATAAGTGTGGAAGGATGTAGATATGGGCAGAGGGCAAAGCTGAACTGAAATGCTGGCCAGATCTCTCACGAGAGCTCTGGATTTCTACTCTCAGAGTTGTCTCTTGGGGAGCTGAAACGGCCAGGTCTCTATATGATTGCTATGAGCAGTCTTTGGATGTGGTCCACTCTTGGAAGAGCCTGGCCTTGGCTGAGGAGAGCCTCTGCCACTGAGGCAAATCTTGAAGAAGCTGGCAACTAAGGGTCCTTTGCTGACAGCATTCCCAGCAGCTAGGACAACAGTGTCTCCCCTGAAGGAGATTTGGGTATCCCCATCTCCCCGTCCACTGCATGCAAGTACCCCTCACATTCTCTAGGTAGATATATGAACAGGAATATTTATTGTCATTATAATTATAATAATTAAAATAATTAAGAATTATTGGCCCCAATAATTCTTTTTGGGGAGATAGGAGTGGGAGGGGGCTCCATATTTATTGCAGGATATTTAGCAGCATCCTTGGCCTCCATTCACTAGATGCCAGTAACACTGCCCTCCCTTCCTCAAGTTGTGACAACCCAAAATGTCTCCAGACATTGTCTAATGCCTCTTAGGGAACAAAATTGTTTCTGATTGAGAACCACTGTGTTCCATAGGCAATTTCTTAGTTTGAATTATCTGATCTACTTAGACAGAAAGAAAAAAAATCTTTTGATAATATGAAGAAACATTCATTCATAATTATTGTGTCAAAAGAATGACTGCTAAAGTAGTTAGCAGAAAAAGAAGTCTGTGCTTCAGGGTGGAGATTACTGGGTATTAAATAACTTTGCATGTGCATAGAATGCTACATTTTCTTTTTTCCCATGTGCTCTGTAAATTTGCTAGGGAACTTTTTCCCTCTCTCTCTTTTTCTTAAAGATATCAGATTGCACATTTCATCTTTTCCCTTGCTTCTTCAATCTGGCTTTGCTATATCATATCACCCAGGGAAGTTAGTTGTATTCTGGGTGAGATTTTTGGGCGGAGGTGGTTTCTAGGTAAATAGTTTGGTTAGTGAGTTTTCATTTTTCTTTTACCTTCAGTTACGTAACTGAAGGTAAAAGAAAAATGAAAACTCAAGACACTGAAATAAGATATTTTTATTTCTTGCTTTTTCCTCATCTCCAGATATGAATGACTTCAACTTGTGTCTAGGCATCATTTTAACAACTGATCTAAGACTGATGTTGATTTCTTATATATATTTTCCAAGGTTGCTCCAGGAGAGCAGTTGATATTTTCTCCTTGTCAAGTGTAGAAAAACAAAGTATGAGAAAACATGAACTTAGAAACAATGCAATGCTGGATATAAAGTTTCTGGGAAAGTTTTCTTCATGATTGCTGAGGAGTGTATGATCAACAAGGCAGAACATTTTAGGTGTGTTTCAAATAATGGTATAAACTTGATGCTAGATTTTCTCCCCAATGGGAAGGCACAAGATTTCCTCTGAATGGAAAATTCATATTTGAAATGTCTGCATGAAATACATAAGCTACAATATTTACATTTCAGAGCACGAGGAAGATTGAGGAAAAAGAAAAATGAGTTAAGTAAAAATAACTATAAGGAATTTTGATTTGGTAGATTAAAAAAATAGATGGTACTTTTAGAAACCATATAAATATATGAGTGATGAATTCTGAAACCTTATGTATTTTAAATATTTAAAATTGCTTTTCAATGTGTCCCTTTACAATTGCTAGCAGGCGCTTCTCCCTGTCAGTGGTTTGTGATTCTCTCTCAGAATTATCAAATCCCATTAAATTGACGGGTATTATGAAGTGTGTTAGGCGCCCTGGATGTAAGACTGATATAAAACACCTATTCAAATTCTTGAGCCTAAAGTACTGCCAGCATAGTGACTGTTCAAGAGGTATCAAGTTTATAACAAATTTCTTGGAAGATTTCTCTGAGAACACACCATAAGATCTCTCTGTACCTGTTTTACTCCCTTCACCCATTTCTCCCCACCACTGACAACTACCAACCTGCTCTCTGTATAGATCAGTTGTTTTCCTTTCTTTAGATTCCACCTATAAGTGAGATCGTGTGGTATTTGTCTTCCTCTGACTTATTTCATTTTGTGTAATACCCTATAGGTCCATCCATATTGTCACAAATGGCCAGATTTCGTTACTTTTATGGCTAATACTATTTCTGTGTGGGCATCTCAGTGTTTTTCTTCCTCTGTCCACAGACGTTCGTGTTGCTTCCACATGTTGGTGCTCGTGCAGTGCAGCCGGGAACATGGCTGTGCCTGTAGCTTTTCAGCTGAGTGTATTCACCTTCTTCTGACAAATATCCAGAATTGGAACTGCTGTATCATGGGGCAGCTCTATTTTTGATTTTTGAGGAACCTCCATACTGTTTTCACAGCCAGTTTGTACCAGTTTGTGTTCCCACCAACATTACACTGGGCTCTCTTATCTCCACGTCTTCACCAGCACTTGTTACTTCTTGTATTTTTTGATGTGCACTATTCTAACAAGTGTGAGGTGATAGGCACAGCATGGTGACTGTAGCTGATAATGTACGACTGCATATTTGAAAGTTACTAAGAAATTAAGAGTTCTCCTAATAAGAAAAAAATTCTGTAACTGTGAATGGTGACATGTTGACTAGATTGACTGTGGTGTCCATTTTGAAATATATACAAATATCAAATCATTATTTTCTACACCTGAAGTGAATATAATGTTGTATGTTGATTATATCTTTATTAAAAAATAAGTAAAAAATCACTCTGAATATCCACACGTGTTTTCATTGCTCCAATATGACACTCTGTTATAGCTGATGCACAGTGGGACCCACACACACTCTCTTTCATGGAGAAGCAGGCAGCTCCCCAAAGAGAAAGGGATTCAGCCTACACATTTCCCCAGGCAGGGAACAATATGTCCCAGTGCTTGATAATGCTTTCTTGGACCTGCTTTTCCAGAGGGATTGGTTTGTGTCCCAGCTTGGTGGCCACGCCCCTTGGGAAGTTATTATAAACACTACTTAAAAGTAGGAAGTCAGGAGATACCTGGAGTAACAGGCAAACTTGACCGTGGAGCACAAAATGAAGCAGAGCAAAGGCTAACAGAGTTTTGCCAAGAGAACGCACTGGTCACAGCAAACACCCTCTTCCAACAATACAAGAGAAGACTCTACATGTGAACATCACCAAATGTTCAATACCAAAATCAGAGTGATTATATTCTTTGTAATCAAAGATGGAGAAGCCCTATACAGTCAGCAAAAACAAGACCAGGAGCTGACTATGGCTCAGATCATGAACTCCTTATTGCTAAATTCAGACTGAAATTGAAGAAAGTAGGGAAAACCACTAGACCATTCAGGTATGACCTAAATCAAATCACTTACAATTACACAGTGGAAGTGACAAATAGATTCAAGGGATTAGATCTGATAGACAGAGTGCCTAAACTATCCTAAACTATGGATAGACGTTCATGATGTTGTATAGGAGGCAGTGATCAAGACCATCCCCAACAAAAGAAATGCAAAAAGGCAAAATGGTTGTTTGAGGAGGCCTTACAAATAGCTGTGAAAAGAAGAGACACAAAAGGCAAAGGAGAAAAGGAAAGATATACCCATTTGAATGCAGAGTTCCAAAGAATAGCAATGAGAGATAAGAAAGCCCTCCGATCAGTGATCAATGCAAAGAAAGAGAGGAAAATAATAGAATGGGAAAGACTAGAGATCTCTTCAAGAAAATTAGAGATACTGAGGGAACATTTCATGCAGAGATGGGCACAATAAAGGAGAGAAATGGTATGGACCTAGCAGAAGCAGAAGATATTAAGAAGAGGTGGCAAGAATACACAGAAGAACTGCACAAAAAAGATCTCCATGACCCAGATAACCACAAAGGTGTGATAATTCACCTAGAGCCAGACATCCTGGAATGTGAAGTCAAGTGGGCCTTAGGAAGCATCACTAGGAACAAAGCTAGTGGAGGTGATGGAATTCCAGTTGAGCTATTTCAAATCCTAAAAGATGATGCGGTCAAAGTGCTACACTCAATATGCCAGCAAATTTGGAAAACTCAGCAGTGTCCACAGGACTGGAAAAGGTCAGTTTTCATTCCAATCCCAAAGAAAGGCAATGCCAAAGAATGCGGAAACTACCGCACAATTGCACTCATCTCACATGCTAGCAAAGTGTTGCTCAAAATTCTCCAAGCCAGGCTTCAATAGTACCTGAACTGTGAACTTCCAGATGTTCAAGCTGGATTTAGAAAAGGAAGAGGAAGCAGAGATCAAACTGCCAACATCTGTTGGATCATTGAAAAAGCAATAGAGTTCCAGAAAAACATCTACTTCTGATTTATTGACTACACCAAAGCCTTTGACTATGTGGATCACAACAAACTGGAAATTTCTTCAAGAGATGGGAATACCGGACCACCTTACCTGCCTCCTGAGAAATCTATATGCAGGTTAAGAATCAACGATTAGAACTGGACGTGGAACAACAGACTGGTTTAAAAGTGGGAAAGGAGTACGTCAAGACTATATATTGTCACCCTGCTTATTTAACTTATATGCAGAAAATATCACACGAAATGCCAGGGTGAATGAAGCACAAACTGGAATCAAGATTGCTGGGAGAAATACCAATAACCTCATTTATGCAGATGACATCACCCTTATGGCAGAAAGTGAAGAAGAACTAAAGAGCCTCTTGATGAAAGTGAAAGAGGAGAGTGAAAAAACTGGCTGAAAACTCAATGTTCAGAAAACTAAGATCATGCCAGCAGGTCTTATCACTTCATGGCAAATAGATGGAGAAACAGTAGAAATGGTGACAGACTATATTTTGGGGGGGCTCCAAAATCACTGCAGATGGTGACTGCAGACATGAAATTACAAGACCCTTGCTCCTTGGAAGAGAAGCAATGAAAAACCTAGACAGCATATTAAAAAGCAGAGAGATTACTTTGCTGACAAAGGTAATCTGTGGTGTTGGAGAAGACTCTTGAGAGTCCCTTGGACTGCAAGGAGATCAAACCAGTCAGTCCTAAAGGAAATCAATCCTGAATATTCATTGGAAGGACTGATGCTGAAGCTGATATTCCATTACTTTTGGCCACCTGATGAGACGAACTGACTCACTGGAAAAGACCCTGATGCTAGGAAAGATTGAAGGCAGGAGGAGAAGGGGACGACAGGGGATGGTACAGTTGTATGGCATCACCGACTCAATGGGTATGTGTTTGAGTCAGCTTGGGAGTTGGTGATGGACAGGGGAGCCTGGAGTGCTGCAGTCCATGGGGTCCTACAGGGTTGAACATGACTGAGCGACTGAACTGAAGAGTTTGGTTATCATTTTTGGATTAGAAAGTGTCCACAGATAGAAAAAAGTTTGTGATTCCAGAGAGATTTATGTAAACTTAGAACATTTTTCACTTAGAGCAATAAAATAAAGTTTTTCCCTCTCTATGATTGCATTGCTAAGTATGGAATCTGAGCAAGAATTGGTTGGATGATCCAATCAACTGATGAGACTGATGATCTATCTAATCAGCTGTGTCCAACTCGTTTTCAATCCCATGGACTGTAGCCCATCAGGCTCCTCATTTTATGGAATTCTCCAGGCAAGAATACTGCAATGGGTAGCCATTCCCTTCTCCAGGTGATCTTCCTAACCCAGGGATTGAACCTGAGTCTCTGGCATTGCAGGAAGACTTTTTACCATCTGAGCCACCAGGAAAGCACTCTCACCAACTAGTGACCTGCAACCATTGTGGTGTGATTTTGCTGTGCTTGTCACATTCTTGGGACAGTGCTGGTGACATTCCTCAGCTCCTTTCCAACAGACATCTTTTATTTATTTATTATTTTTCATTTTATTTTTTGACCACGATGCGAGGCATGTGGGATCTTAGTTCCCCAGTCAGGGATTGAACCTCTGCCACCTGCAGTGGAAGCACCAGTCTTTAACACTGGATGCCCAATAGACACCTTTTAGACTGAGACATTGAAAGCCCATTCAGAAATGGTGAAAACCTTTTTAAAAGATGCTTCCCAGCAAGGGCAAATATATTTTGTAAAATACTTTTAATAATACTTATAAGGGATTTGTGTTAATAATATTGTCAAATGTTATTCCACTTTTTGTTTGGAATATGTTTTCTTAAAATAGCAAGGTTATGCTGATTATATTTTGAGTTCTGAACCTCTCAATCTCCTGCACTGTGTCGTTCCTAATTTACCATGTTCTATAAAATTTAACATATTTAAAAAGCCCATATATTCTAAGTGTTTTACTCACTGGGTTTTCACAAACTGAAAATACCCAGTGGAACTAGCACTGGATCAAGAAACAAAATTTTCAATACCTAGGAAACTACCTCACCACACCCTGAGGCTCATGCCCACTTCCAGTCTCTAACTATTCATCTAAGAGTAAACACTATTCTGACTTCTGTAGCATAGAATTGTTTTGTTGAGATTGGGATGCTTCGTTTCATCAGAATTTTTTTTGTAGGTGGTTGTGTTGATTTCAACCTTCTTGTTGCCCCATATGCTGCATATAGATAGGAAATTATCTGAGGAAGGGCTAACCAAACTGAACTGCTCCAACAGCGTGATGTACTCTGGGTAGTGATTACAGGTAGAGCAATGGAAACTGGGAGGAAGTGGGCATCATGGAAGAAGGACTAGAAAAATAAGACAGGCAGAGGTCAAAGAAAAGGTTTCCTGTCTTCACACCTCTGCTTAGGAAAAACTCTAGAGAACAGAGTTCTCATTTCTCTTTGCAACTTTTCTCTTGAGACCTATGTATGGTTTTCATTGTTGACTTTGCCATTTGTGCTTGTAAAGATCAAGTGTTATTTTTAGTACCAGACAACTTGGTGAGTATTAAAGACATAAATACTGAGATTTATAAGAACATTCTGCTTATACGAGTATTTTATTTTAGTGCATTTTCAGGGAATGTCTTTCTCAGGACTGAAATAGGACCCGTATTTTCAATTCATCAGCAGATATTAGTTACTAACAAGAGGTACAAATATTGGTCAAAGCATAGGATCGCATTATTAATGAGAGGGTGGAGGGTGAGCAGAAATTGATGTCTTCAGGTGTGGATTTCTAGTGACAAGAACTACTGAGAAAAAAATAAAACACTGAGTAACTTCCAGAAATACCCATCAGCTCTCACCTGTTAAGGGTTGAGGCAGT
This sequence comes from Giraffa tippelskirchi, assembly GCF_054371585.1. Taxonomy (NCBI): domain Eukaryota; kingdom Metazoa; phylum Chordata; class Mammalia; order Artiodactyla; family Giraffidae; genus Giraffa; species Giraffa tippelskirchi. The sequence continues at coordinate 58,366,376 of NC_137285.1, forward strand.
TCTTTATTTCCCTCTTTAAGGAACATCAGTCATGAGCGCCCCTTACTAAAGATGAGAGAAGGAAGCAGCAGTGTGAATTATTCAACTTCTGCGTAGGCTGAGAGCAGGACCTTTTCTTATTCCCAGAATAATTCTTGGAAGGTTTATTTCCTGGAAGAGTATGGCTCAAAGAAACACCTAATAGCCCTGGATGCTTCCTTTTCTTTTATTTGAAACAGACCCCACCCTTCCAAATGCAACAATGATTTCAGTTGTTAGAACACGTGACACGTGACTTACTAAGGCATCTTAAGGGCCTGAGTTGCTTTTCTGTCTGATCTACTTTTATATGGTCCCCTGTGATACTCCCTGGTAGCTCAGCTGGTAAAGAATCTGACTGCAATTCAGGAGACCTTGGTGTGATTCCTGGGTTGGGAAGTTCCCCTGGAGAAGGGACAGGCTACCCACTTCAATATTCTTGGGTTTCTCTTGTGCTCAGCTGGTAAAGAATCTGCCCGCAATGCAGGAGACCTGGGTTGGATCCCTGGGTTGGGAAGATCCCCTGGAGGAGGGCATGGCCACCCACTCTAGTATTCTTGCCTGGAGAATCCTCATGAACAAAGGAGCCTGGTGGGCTACAGTCCATGAGGTCATAAAGAGTCAGACAGGACTGAGTGGCTGAGCACAGCACAGTGTTATTTCCGACAGTTAGCATTTGAACTGGAGTCAAGGGAGATGCAGAGCTAGGCAAGCCTGGAGACTCATTATTCTGTTCCCCCACACAGGCAAGAGCAGCCATACCTGCCAGCTGGAAGGGCTTTGTATATCCTGTGAAGTCTTGGTAGTCAGTAGGCTGGGAATAAAAGACCCCTAAGTGTTAGGTCTGGGACTCTCCCTTCAGGTTCATTCTGAGCCCTAGGAATCTCACTGAGACCCACATAAAAAGAATTCTCTGAAGTCCATCCTTATTTACAGCTTGCTTTCTGTCATGCTTTCTTCTCCAGTCTCAGTTCTCTTTGCCTTCCAATTCTGATCTCTGTGTCATTTTCCCCCTATTTGTCTCCCTCTCAAATTTCTCTCTTATGCTCAGTAGGTTTCTTTTGACTTCTGCTCTGATTCTGTTCATCTGGTATTCAACTTAGCTCCCACTTTGTGCAGCTGGGTCTACCAAGGTGAAACTTTGATGAATCCTGGTTTCTGATGTTCTAGTTATTCTCAAGAAGGACAGCTCAAGCTGTGGTTTAGTGCAGGGCTCTCCCTCTGCCTTTTCTGCCCCTCCTCACCTCTTTATTTTTTCCATCCATGCCAACTTAATTCATTTATAATGAGAAATACAAATGTCAAGTTTATTGCAGTGCTTGTATTGTTAGATTGCTTTAATTTTTTCCCTGTAAGTAAAAGAAATCTTGCTTAGCAAACATGGCATCTGATGTAGGGTAGTCAATTATTATTTGACTGTTTAATCATCTTCAGAACAGGAAAATACTTTCCATCCCATGCTTGTGCTTAGGAATGTGTCTGCCATGTTGGGTGATACCAGTATTATATGTGGGAAATTCTCCTTCTCCAGGCTCCAACGTAGGCAGCTTGCGTGGCTAAAACTTTGGCTTTGAAAGTGCTTCTAACTTCTCAGTATCTCCTTCCTTTCTGCTTTCTTTTTCTGCTGCTTTAATATTGCATTTCTACACTTCTCTTTTTTCCTTCATTTTCCTATTTTTTGTTTCTTTTTTAAAAAATTATTACTCTGTTTATTTACTGGAGCATAATTGCTTTACAATGTTGCATTTCTGCTGTACAATGAAGTGAGTGTATGTTTACATATATCTCCTCCCTCTTGAACCTCCTCCCACGCTCACACCCAATCCCACCTGTCCAGGTCATCACAGAGCACCAAGCTGAGCTCCCTGTGCTACACAGTAGGTTCCCATTAGCTATTTGTTTTACACATGGTCATGTATATATGTCAGTCCTAATCTCCCTCCCTTTTCCCATTGTGTTCACATGTTTGTCCTTTACATCTGTCTCTATTCCTGCCCTGCAAATAGGTTCATCTGTACCATTTTTTTTCTAGATTCCACATATATGTGTTAATAAATTAATACAATGTTTATTTTTCTCTGACTTATTTCACTCTGTATGACAGACTCTAGGTTCATCTACATCTTTACAAATGACCCAACTTCATTCCTTTTCATGGCTGAGTAATATTCAGAAGGAAATGGCAACACACTTCAGTATTCTTGCCTGGAAAGTTCCATGGACAGAGGAACCTGGTGGGCTACAGTCCATGGGATCACAAAGAGTCAGACACGACTGAATGACTAAACAACAACAAACCACATCTTCTTTACCCATTCATCAATTTATGGACATTTAGGTTGCTTCCATGTCCTGACTATTATAAACAGTGCTGCAATTAGCATGAGGGTACAAGTGACTTTTGACATTATGGTTTTCTCAGGGCATATGCCCAGTAGTGGGATTGTTGGGGCATATGGTAGTTCTATGTTTAGTTTTTTAAAGAAACTCCATACTGTTTTCCATAATGGCTGTATCAATTTACATTCCAAACAACAGTGCAAGAGGGCAGACGAAGCAACTGACAAGGGATTAATCTCTAAAATACATAAATAGCTCATGTAACTCAATATCAAAACAACCAACGACCCAATTAAAAAAATGGGCAGAAGATCTAAATAGACATTTCTTTAAAGAAGACATATAGATGGCAAGAGACACATGAAAAGATGTTCAACATCACTAATTATTAGAGAAATGTAAATCAAAACTACAATGAGGTTATCACCTCACACTGGTCAGAATGGCCATTATAAAAAAAAAAAAAAATCTACAAGCAATTAATGCTGGAGAGGATGTGGAAAAAAGGGAACTGCACCTTTTGTTTCTTTCCCCAGAAAGCACTCTCTCTTGCAGCATCCTATGCCTTCCTGCACGCTCCTGACATTACGTCTTTCTCTCTGTCCTCCTGGCCTCTGCTTCTACTCATTTACCACAGAAAACAAGATCATCATTGGTAACTAAAGACAGATACCCGCAAAATTCATATATCTTTACACTCCCTGGAAATAGCAAAGTGCAATCACCATTCATTCCTATTTCTCTAGCTTCAGCAATGTGGTAGGGACCAAGGCACGCCAAAGATATTTGGAAAACCTCAACTGTTAATAATTGTCAGTCATGGTCATGACCCATGAAAATACTACTTTGGAGCTTTTGATGCATTATGTTTATAGCGAGTGTTATGTCATAATATTTACCTTAACCATTCTGTTGTTTATTTATCTTACCAGGTTGGGGTGGAGTGGGAGTGGCTCATCTTAGAATCTGTTCTGAATTAGTTACTTTAGGACTTGCTCTTAATAGTTTTTTTTTTCTCTGTGTGTGTGTGCTTTTCCTGAGTAAATGAGTAAATATGTGGGGAGATTCTCAAACTTGATGGGAAAATGAACCCAAGAAGAATTGAAGATGGGTAAAGATATCATTCCTTTTGCTTTTAGTGGTCAAAATTCCACATATTCATTAACTAAAATGAAAGCACTAGAAATCAATGAAATTAGAGTTAAAATGGGATAGAGTATTTCTAAAGAAAACCTTTTTGTTTTCATTTTTTGACAATGTGAATTAACTCCACTTATCCGCTTACAGCACGTTACCAGGTAGAACTCCTACCAAAACTGTTTTAATGAACAACAAAGACTCATTTGTAAGTAGTCATTTTTTTCCCCAATGACATTGTGAAAATATGTTTTTTTCTTGGTTTGCTATTCCCTGTACAATCTGGCTTATACTGATTTTCTCAGATCCTTGCTACTCAAAGGACTTTTGTGCACTGGGGGCGAAGTACTGGCAGTGTGTGGAAGTCACTCAGTCGTGTCTGACTCTTTGTGACCCCATGGACTTTACAGTGCATGGAATTCTCCAGGCAGAATACTGGAGTGGGTAGCCGTTCCCTCCAGGGGATCTTCCCAAACCTGGGATCGAACCCAGGTCTCCTGCACTGCAGGCAGATTCTTTATCAGCTGAGCCACCAGGGAAGCCCCGAGGGACCAGCAGGAAGTCAGTTAAAAGGCAGACACTCAGGGCCCCACTCCAGAGCTGCTGGAATGCTTTTAACAAGATCCCCAGATGATTCCTATGAACATTAACATTGAGAAATATTGACCTAGAAGATCTTTCTCCCCAAATTACCAAAAAGCTAACTTTAGTTTATTTTTTATGAGATTATCTGAAATTCTGAATTAATAGAGTCAAAATTAATCAACTTGTATTAAATTCCACTTCTAGTATTTATAGGGAGAAGGAACTGGCAACCCACTACATATTCTTCCCTGGAGGATCCCGTGGACAGGGGAGCCTGGTGGGCTGCTGTCCATGGGGTTGCACAGAGTTGGACATGACTGAAGTGACTTAGCATGCATGCATGGGTGCATTGGAGAAGGAAATGGAAACCCACTCCAGTGTTCTTGCCTGGAGAATCCCACAGAGGAGCCTGGTGGGCTGCTGTCTATGGGGTCGCACAGAGTCGGACACGACTGAAGTGACTTAGCAGCAGCAGCAGTGTTTATAGACTGAATTTTACCATTTGATTTTACTTATAATTTTATTATCTGATAGTTTATTTTATATGCTTGTATTATCTACTTTAGAGAAAAACATCAATTAAAAGCTGGAGTCATCTTCTTTCAATACTCTTTCAATCTATTCAGCGTAGATGGGCTCTATCCTTAGGATTCTGTTTGAAGGTGGTTTTGACATCTTAGCATTTCCTTTTCTGGAGCATTGTATTCTTTCCTCTAATGGTGTGATGGACAATTTCCTCAGTAGCAACCTATGTTTCATGTTTATTCCCTGAATTAAGAACTCTCAACAAACTTAGAGAAGTCTCCCGATATATGTTCAACTGACAATATTTGGAACCTAGTTGATGAGGTAGAAATTTCTTAAATTCTGTAAAACACATTCAAAGGTAAGTGTCAGCTTTTGGTTCAAATAGGAGGAAATTTGCAGAATGTCAGGGCAAACCTCTACTTATGGTATACACTTTGCTTTTCTTACTTCTACTTTTTCCATTATCTTTGTGCTTCAAACAATAGCTCTAAGTGGTCTAAGAGGTCTTTGTGGTCTTTGAGGCCTAAGTGGCCTTTGTGCAAGCCAAAAACTATAAGGCCAAATAAAAACTGTACAAGTCACATTTGCTTGATATCACTTTAAAAGGAAAATTTATTGATCTCTCTGGGAATCCATATTTTCTTTTAAAGACAGATAATACTGTAGCTATCTGGATGGCAACCTTTATCCTTTGCCACTTTATTAAAAATACTTTTTAGACATTAATTTATTTCAGATGACTCTCAAATTATTGTAAAACTAAGATATAAACTCTCTGGAGGCAGTATTTTTCTCTGTTGTATCTTCTAGCACCTAGGACAGTGCCCCACAGAGGGTGTATGATAAACTCTTGCTGACAGGATGAATAAACGAATTAAAAGATTAAAAAGATGAAAAATGTAAAGTCTCTTCAGAATTAAACAATTTAGATTCATTTCTTACTGGTAGCATTTTGCCAAAAATATCTTTGAGTAAGAGTCTCCCTGGAAACAAGATCTTATCTAAACAACTAAATAAGGGAAGCCAAAGATAATTGTGATTCTTAAAAGGACTATGTAGGAATGGTCCCAACAATATGCCCAGTGTACCTACAGCTCATCTATTTCACAGCTTTCATCTATGATGGTATCACAGCTAAAGTGCTTTTCTCTTAAAGCACCTCCTCTTCCTATCACTTGACTTCTGGTAACAAAGTTGTTCAGAGGAACTTCCTTTCTACTTCACACCTATCACCTTCCTGGACCTGAGACAGAGCCATTTTTTTCCTTTTAACCTTGACTTTGATGCCCTTCTCTCTATGGCTGGCTGGTGATATGGCTCTCTGATATTTATCTGATAGGCTTATGACCCCCATTTTACCTCCTTTTTCCTTATGGAAGAACATACTCTATGCTTATGGTAGGGTAGGTAGATGGGTAGATAGGGAATAATGGCATGATTATTTTCCCTCTTGGGGGCTTTGTGGTCAGAATAACTTCTATCTTCTCCCATTTCATTTGTATGTCCTATACCCCTGCACCCCCACAGAAGATATCTGGCCTTCCTACAGCCCTGCTGAGTTCCACAGCTTTTCAAAAGGGCTCAATATTTTAAAAATATATTTTATAATTTTAAAAGGAAAATCCAACTCTGTTGTTTTCTACTTAATTTTACTGCTAAAAATGTGATAAGCAATTCCACATGTTTTGTGGACTGGCCCAGAAAACTTAATTCCTCCTGGGAAATACATTCCTTTAAAAAGCCATGATTTGCTAGTGAACTTTCATAAGCTGGGAACTGCTGCTAAGTCGCTTCAGTCGTGTCCGACTCTGTGCGACCCCATAGACGGCAGCCCACCAGGCTCCACCGTCCCTCGGATTCTCCAGGCAAGAACACTGGAGTGGGTTGCCATTTCCTTCTCCAATGCATGAAAGGGAAAAGTGAAAGTGAAGTCGCTCAGTCGTGTCCGACTCTTAGCGACCCCATGGACTATAGCCTATCAGGCTCCTCCGTCCATGGGATTCTCCAGGCAAGAGTACTGGAGTGGGGTGCCATTGCCTTCTCCAAAGCTGGGAACTGTAATATACAATAAAGTAGGTTTACAGTCCAAAATCATAAAAGATTTTGAAAGGATTGTATAATGATAATAATTCCTTAAGCATTGTAAAAGCAAACAACTATCCATTCAGTTGGTAAAAACAATGTGTAGCCTTTATCATAAGAGGTGCATTCACAAGCAAAGCGTGTATGTAGAGCTAACATATTAGGATGGCCAACGGATGTGGGCTCTATAGTCAGAATCCCACTTCTGTGACTTACAAGTTCTTTGCGATCAGCAGGTTACTTCTGTTGGTGTCCCAGTTTTCTCATCTATAATAAGAGACACAATAATATGACTTATTTCTAGAATTTTTGTAAAGACTAAATAAAATACTGTATGTACAGTATTAAGATACTGTAAGTACAGTGATTATCATGCATTAAGTGCTAAATAAATATCAGTGCTAATAGTCTTTTTGTTGTTGTTCAGTCACTTAATTGTGTACGACTCTGCGATCCCATGGACTGCAGCATGCCAGGCTCCTCTGTCCTTCACTATCTCCTGGAGTTTGCTCAAATTCATGTTCATTGAGTAGATGATTTCATGTTTATCTTTGAAAATTCAACTGCCTTTGAATGAATCTAAAAATCAATGGCAAGTTAAGACATTCTGAGAGTTTTACATCATGTGCTCTATTAAAAACACGATATAAGAGTGAGTTGATTAGCTGGAGAGGGAGCTTAGCTCACCTTGGCATCCACATTTTATGTACTTCACCCTTTTCCATTTGATCCCAGACGCAAATGATGGCCCTGGAAAGGAAGCCAGGTGCTTATGTTGGCGACAGTATTGGAAAATTTGAAGATGCATGGACATGTTCTTTATACGAGCTAATGGTCTATTTGCTGTATTTGCTATTCCTTAAAAATGTAAGCTACTAATATCATTATTTTGAAAATAAAATTCAAGTCAAATAGTCCATAGTATATGACTATACTACATCAGCGGTGGATCAAATATTACAACTCAAACATTTTTGTTCATGTTAGAGAGGCAGATTCCAATGAGGACAGCTGAGAGCTTCAAGGCACAGAACTAGCTGAGACATAATTCAGGCAAATATGCCTGTTTGAGCCAGGCCTGTAATAAGAGGGTGAAATCAAAAGAAGGAATCACACTGTTGTTTTTTTTCCCCCCCGCAGTGAGAATTTAACATAAAGAATTGTTAATTAATGATTGAAGAATTGACAAGGCTAAAAGACAACCTGAAGTTATCTCCAAGGTAACAACTGCAGGGAGCAGCCATCAACCCTGAGGCTGAGAGAGGTTGAGAAGGTAAAGGGAGGAGTCGGAGTTATTACAGCTTAAAGCTTGGGGGAGGGGGCTGGTTTGTGGATGGTCAGAGGAGGGACCCTGTGGACCTGGGACCTGAATTTTTAAAGAGAAGACACAAACTGCTGCTGGTGTCTCTGAGCAGGCATATAAAATTGGAAAAAACCTGCAAACTGGATTTAATATTAATTGGGATTAACTGCCAGGGTGAAGCAGAGGCGTGGTTGATTGTTGCTGTCAGGAGCAGGAAGCAGCAGACTCTTTCCCTTTCTCCAGCCCTGTAGTCTCCTCCAGCAGCCCTGTTGGAAGAGTCTAACAGAGCCAGCGAAACAGAAATGCAGTCTGCAGAGTCCTAGTCTCAGCATCACAAGGCAGAGAAGAGAAGGGCGGGTTTGAAGCAGATAGACCATAGCATAATATGGGGTCTGCAGGGTAGTGATTGGAGTAGTTGGAGGAACAAGGCAGGATCGGTGGTCCCATGAGATCGCTCTGTCCTTCCTAGGGCAAATGGGGTACTATGAGATAGGATAGCCTTGTGGGGGAGGTGTCAGTCATAAGTGATGCTGAGGCAGTCTTGGGGGCATGTGCCTGGAACTTAATGGTTTGGCTGCTGGTCTTGCGGCAGGATGCCATAGCCTCCTAAGTGTTAGGCTGAAGCTGTTGCAATTATTGTTGTCCTTGTCAAAATGACTCAGAAGCTAATGCAGATCTGAGGCTGTAAGTGAGGGTCATCAAGTGACTACTGTGGTGGTGAAGGAGCTAATGTAGGGAAAGAGGATTGAGAACCCAAGTTAGTGCTCAAAATATTCCATGGAGACAAAAGCCAATACTTCCATAAGCAGACAGGAAATACTTCAGTTTGCAGCATGTGAGTTGTGAGAGAAAGAGAGAGAGAGGATGGGAGAGAGTGCTTTTTAGTATTGTGTATATTGACTAAAGAAAGGTAAGTGGTCCTCAGGACACTGTAGAATTGATCATGGAAAACTCACATTCAATCTCCCAAGATTCTCGACCAATTGGAAAGTCCATGGTGAGGGATGATGTGGCCCCAGAGCAAGGTAGTTCTTAATTGCCTTGAGCTGGCATTCATGGAGCTTTATAATTTGACCCTTTCTCATGTCTCTGGGGCTGCCCACTCCTATTCCCTGCCAACAGTCCCTGTCGACCAGCCATGGAACACTGCCGATAATACTAGTGCTTTATCTCTCCCAGACCAATTAAGCCAGACTATTTGGATATGGGATAGGGTTGCTGGTATTTTTTAAAAATTCCCCATGAAATTCTAATGTCAGCCAAACTAATGAACTATGTGTTTGAGAATCCAATGCCCCAACTAATCTGTTTTTCAATTTAATTTACCAGGCAATATTTTTGGTGCTGGAGGTACAAATGAGAAAAGATAAATATCTTATGATCCAAGAGGAGAGATCAAGACATAGATATATATGATTTAATCTGGTAAGTTTTATGAATAATTAGCTATTGAAAAGGATGATAATTAATTCTACCTGGGCATATCTGAAGCGAAAAGATGAGGAAACCCTCACATCACAAAGGAAAATATGCATCTAGAATGTAGAAGATTAGTCTATAATTGAGTTAATTCTTGGAGGATGAATAGGCTTTTAACAAAGAGCTTAGAGTATGAAAGAGCATGCCTTGTTCAGTCATGATGAATAGTCTGTATGACTAGATATTTGGGTGAATTGGGTGAAAAGTTAGAGATGAGACAGAAAAGGAGAGTGAAAACCACATTGTAAATGGTTTTGAATTCAATGTCGATTGAACATCCATGAGAATCCTAGTACTCAGCTAAGTTCTAAAGGTACAAAAATGAATAAAAATCAGTACCTATTTTTAAGATGCTCTCAGTTATATGGATGAGTCAAATACAAGGTGGTGGAGGGCAGCAGGGCAGGAAGAGAGAACTATATGGACGAAAACACAGAGGCTTGACCATGCCTGTGATTTCAGTACTGCTGAATGGCTGATAGAGATGGATGGAGATAAATCTTAAAAGCCAGAGTGAATGAGATTGGAAAGCACTGTGGACTGTATTTTTATTATTTTTAAAATTTTTTACTGGAGTCTAGTTATTGAATAGTATGGAAGTTCCGTAAAAATCTAACACGAGAGCTACCGTATGACCCAGCAATCCCACTACTGGGCACAGGCTCAGATAAAACTGTAATTCAAAAAGATACGTGCACTTCAATGTTCATCGTAGTACAGTTTACAGTAGCCAAGACACAGAAGCAACCCAAATGTCCATCACCAGAGGCACGGATAAGATGTGTACCGTACTGAGGAGTTTGGATTTTATGCTATGACTTAACAAGGGGGTATGAGGATTTTAAAGTGAAGATTGACATGGCTCATATCTGATTTATAATTGATAATCTTGGTTGTACCGCACAAGTTTTGACTTGGCAGAAAGGTGGAAATTGGAGAACAAAACACCAGGTAAGTACTATTAAAGTAGTCCAGATAAGAGATTTTCTGATTTAAGGCAGCTGGGTTTTGTCATTAATGGGTTGGAGTTTATGGGCTTAGGAAGAGAGGGAAGGGGAATTTTTTCCTTTTCATACGTTTTGGTGAGAGGAAAGAGGATGCCTTGAGTCTGAGGTTTCTGGGTTATCCCGGTGGAGCAGGGACAGCTGAAAATACACTTCTAGACCATAGACTAACATAGACTGGAAATGGCGGTGTGGTGTCAGCAGCTTGTGGGGGGCGGATGAAGCTAAGTAAACAGCCAGATGTGAACTGACTCTTGGGGAAAGTCAACATTCAGACATGAACAAAAGAAAGATGCAGAAGGAGACTAGAAAAAATGGGAGAAAATCAGGAGGGATGAATATTTCAGAGGTCTTTCTTCTCTCTAGATATTAACATTAGGGAGAAGATCATTTCAGGAGGAATGGATTGTACAACAGTGTCAATTTTTGACTGAAAAGAAGTCAAATAGTATAAAAAACTGAGAAAAAAACCTTTCAGACCAAATTCCATGAACAAAGGGGACCATACATGTCTTTGATACATATTAGGTACCTAATGTCTGTGGAATGAATGAAGGGATTTATGTTTTGGATTTACCTTAAGGGACATTACTGCTACGGTTCTCCAATTTTCTCTTGCCTGTATATAAGATAACCTATATTTCAAACTATAACCCATATTAGATAGGAATATTTCTCTGGTTTTCAAAGAAAGGAGATAGAATTAACCTAAAAGGAATATAACCATATTTTTCTAGTTAAAAATGGGCATTATTTTGCACAAAAAAAGCATCTTCCTCTCATTTCCAGATAAATGATATATTAGGTATTAAACAATAGAAGATGAAATAGCACATATTTAATTTCCTTTGTCATTAGAAGTATGTTCCTTTTGACCTTTACAAGTTAAATTCAAAAGTTAATTCAATTTTCTGACTAAAGGCTATTAAGGTTCCAAGGCAAGGATTTAGGTTGGATTCAGAAAGATTTTAATGAGTTGGAGGTGGGTCAAAAAACATTTACCACTCACTTTCAAAACTGCTCCTATTTATCATGACTTTTTCTCTCTTTTCATAGTGTGTCCTCTATCAAAATTAAATCCTATTAGGTGATCAACCGCTATAATAATTTGAAAGAAGCCAAATGTCTTTCAAGGGACCTAATGAAATAATTTGTAGACTATTTAAAAAATACATCACTTGAAAGGAATTTGACTTAATTTTTTTTCAGTGAAGAAGCTTCAAAACTGCTGCAAACCTAAATATTGTTTTAAATCTTATTTGTACTCTTCTAACTTTCCATTTATATTCACATTCACTAGGATGATATTTAGTTTTATATTCTCTTTGAGGGAGAGCATTATGAAGGTGATTAACAGATTATGTGAAATTTTAGTTGGTTAATATAAACTTATTCAGAAAAATTCTGTTTTTGAGCATTGCATGTACGCATAGATTGCTCATTATAGATTAGTAAGGAATGCAGATGGCATGGTTTTATTAGTGGTTTGAGCTACTATCTTAGCTTAGTTTTTCCAGAAACAGCCTCAGAGAAGAAGATTTGGGGCCAAGTGATTTATTAAGGAGGTACTTCCAGGAGAAACTAGAAAGAGAAATGGGGCAGGGAAGGAGGCAGGCCAAGTAAGGGTGGGGGTTCAGGCAATGTCCTTCTTGGCCTCACCTTGAGCCCAAAGGAGAGCTCTGGGGCATTTTGAATCCCCTGAGTGCCTTACCCTAGGCAAAAAACTTGGACTGTCTAGTTTGGTATCAACAAGACATTGGCTTAGTGCTATGGGCTACTCTAGTGGGCTCAGATAGTAAAGAATCTGCCTGCAGTGCAGGAGATCTAGATTTCATCGTTGGGTTGGGAAGATCCCCTGGAGAAGGGAATGCCTACCCACTTCCGTATCTTGCCTGGAGAATTCCATGGACAGAGGAGCCTCACAGGCTACAGCCCATGGGGTCACAAAGAGTCAGACACGACTGAGTGACTGACACTTTTCACACAGTGAAGGTGGAGGAAGACAGGGGAGTACACTCCCAGAACTTTCTTCTACTTTATTTGGGCAAAGCAGTGGTTGCAGTAGCCTGAGGACAGACGTTGGAGGAGCGTCTATGGCACTGGCCATTGAAGTCAAAAAAGGTAGGTGTAGGGTGTGAGGGTTGAGTAGGGGGTAAGAAATTATAGAAGTGATATGAAGTGATCTCAGCAAAGCAAAAACAATATGCTTTATATAGTCAAAACCTAATTTGTTTGAAGATATTACAACTTCTACATTCCTCTAATTTCACTTTAGTTCTTGATTCAAAAGTCCATACCAACAAGGTTTTATGTAACTACTTATAGCACGTTGGTTGCTGAGTTAAAAATGTCCACTCTTCTTTATAGATAAAACCAGGTAGAAATACATTTAGAGACATGCTAGCTGGCTAAAGGAAATGTTCTTTATTGCTCTATTTTTTTTTTGTTTGGAGAGGCTCTTTTCTGATCCTAGAACAAACTATTCCATATGACATTCTTCGATAGTAAAAATAGGTACCTGATTCACCAAGATAGCTTCCACATCACATTTGACAAATGACCATTTTTCTCATTCAGCAGTTTTTTTGTTTTTTTTTTTTACAGATCCACATGAAGTTTGTTTTGCTTTTGTTATGGGGAGTCACTCTTCTCATCTTAGTTTGGCAAAGATATTTTTTTGGTCCAAGGATAAAGAAAGCATATAAAAGCATGTGATGATGTTTTTAGCTCAAAAGCACTTCACAGAAATCTCTATGTCATTAGTTTCTCTTTATTGAGAGTATGAGAAGTTAGTTGGTACAAAAGTTCCTTCATGGTTTGCAGTAACTGCTGGGAAGATTAAGCAATGTAGTTTGAAACATACGCTTGCTTTGCTTTTGCAAAGAGTGATATTCTAAGCTCCATTGTCCTCTGAAAAGATTCAGATTTTGATGGAAGAAAATATGACAGAGATCTTACGACCATAACTAATATTTCTTGTAGAGTCAAATATTTCATTATAGTGTTGACAAACCACAGACAATAGGCAATCCAGGTCAGAGTTTACCCACTGCCTTCCCTTTTGCAGGGGACTGAGAGAGGAGGATGCCTCAAACTGAGGGTGAGAGGTTAATCCAATCTCTGTTAGTCCATCTTGGCTGCAAGTGGAAATAGAATCTTTGTCTTTTGAAAGTGGATATGATTTTTAAAAACAGCCCAAAGAGGGGATCCAACCAAGATGGCAGAGTAGCAGGATGGGAAACTCACCTCCTTCCATAAATACATCCAAGATACATCTTCAAAAAGAACAATTCTCACAGAACATGTATAGAATATCAGCAGAAGACCTCAAACACCTGAAAGGATAGGAAAGGTCTCTATGTAACTTGGTGGGACAACAGGAAAAAATGAAAGTGGAAGGGGGATGAGACCTGTGCCTCTGGGAGGGTGACGAGAAAGAAGAAAAGTTTACACCCTGGAAAGCCCCCTCACTGGTGCGAAGACCAGGCAGGACAGAAAGGAAGTATCAAAGGATCAGAGGCGAGCACAACAGCTCTTTGTGACAGGTGGCACAGAGGAAGACCTGCACAGAGTCCATGCCACCCCTTGGTTTCTCCAGCCTGAGATGTGCCTCTGCTGGTATGGGTAGGGGCTTGGTAATGGAACTCAGGGTTCAGAGCACCGACTCAGGGAGAGTACTGCTGCTGGCTGTAAGGAGACAGTTGAAGGGACTGGAGTGTGGTACTGCAGCAACCAGAGGTGTTTGTCAAAGAAGCCCTGGGCCCACCACAGAAGCAAAGCTCCATCATTAAGAGGCACCTAAAGGGAGGGCTGAAGCCACCATTACAGCCTTTTCTCTGTGAGTTGGCCCCTGCCTCCATCGGCTTTGGGAAGACAATCCTAGCTGCCACTTTAGCCAGTTCCTCCTGAGGCAGGCTTTGTAAATTTAGTGCCTTCAGGACATCTGAATGGACAGTGGGTACTCCTGCAGTTGGGACGGGTCTGGCCGTAGCAGCTGTGGGCTTTGTGAGAATGTGCATGTGGGGGCTGGGCTGAGCCACCTCCAAAGCTCCCACAGCAGGTCCGGGTGTGCAACTACTACAGTCTTAGGACCTGACTTCTGTGGATTTGCACTGATGACTTTGTGAAAACAATGTCTGCAGGATACCAGGGCTGATTATCAGCATTCCCAAGGTTGAGACAGGGTCAAGGGCAGTGCAAACAGCAGTGTATTTTGTAAGCCCACACAACAGGTGATAGGTGACAAAACAGTACATTCAATGGTGAACAGCTCTGGCAGAGGAATGCTCAGTGGCTCTTCTCCCAGTGGAAGAGCTCCAATCCCACCAATTTCACACCACAGATCACAAACACAGCACAAAAATGGATCTCAAGGGCTCCACTTCAACAGCTAGGGAACAGACCTTGTCCCTGACAGGACTGTGACAACCAAGCAGCAAAGAGGAGGCCCTGCTCAATATTCAGTGCAGGCTCTGGCCACCACAATACCAGTCACACCTCCTATCAAGGGGGACACGGCCAGCATACACTGAGAAGAGAGGTGGCAGGCATCCACACTAAAAACAGCGCTTATGCCAAAAAAATTAAACCCTAACAGGCTATATGGGGATGTTCCCACATAAAAATAGCCCTCCAAGACCATAGTAGATAACTGTTTCTCCTAAACTCATACAGCAAGAGAAATAAAAGTAAAATGAAGAAGCAGAGGAACCATTCCCAATTAAAAGATCAAGAAAATTCCCCTGAACAAGCTAACAATGAAACAGACCTCCTCAGTCTAATAGACACCACTTTAAAAAGGAGATAGTGAAAATACTGAAGAAATTAAGAAAGAAAATTGACATAAATGCAAATTACTCTTAAAAAGAGCTAGAAACTATAAAGAGGACCCAAGAAAAATTAGAAAATTCATTTGCAGAGATGAAAGCTCAACTAAAGGTGACGAATAGCAGGATGAATAATGCAGAAGAACGAACAAGTGATCTGAAAGACAGAAAAATGGAAATCGCCCAATCAGAACAGCAGATAGAATACCAAAGAACAACAAAAAAAGAGAAAACAGGATAAGAAACCTATGGGATCATATAAAGTGTGCCAGTCTATGCATAACAGGGATTCCAGAAGGAGAAGAGAGAGAGAAAGGGATGGAAAATGTAATTGAAGACATTATCACTGAAAAGTTCCCAATTAAAGAAGGAAAAAGATATCCAGGTACAGGAAGAACAGAGGGTCCCAAATAGATAACCTCAAATCGACCTACACCAAGACATATAATAATAAAAATGTCAATAAAGGCAGCAAGAGAAAAACAAAGAATTAATTATGAGGGAACCTCCATAAGGTTATCAGCTGATTTCTCTACAGAAAGATTGCAGGCCATAAGGGAGTGACAAGATATATTCCGAGTCCTGAAAGAGAAAAACCTGTAACCTGGGATATTCTACCTAGCAAGGTTATAATTTAGAATAGAAGGAAAGATAAAGAATTTCTCAGAAAAGCAAAAACTAAAAGAATATAGCATTACTAAGCCTATTCTAAAGTAACTATTGAAAAGTCGTCTCTAAAAAAAAAAAAGAGTAAGACTCTATAGCAAATAGAAAATTACAACTGGAAAGTAAATCACTTAAATATGCCAGTACACAGATCAAAAAAATATAAAAAATAAATTTCTGTGAAAGTGACGATAACCACAATGAGCAGCAAAAGGATGAAAATGAAGATGTAAAATACAAAATAATAAAATGTGGGTGAAAAGAGTAAGAAAATGTAGTTTTTCCTAGAATGTGTTTGAGCCTATATGACTACCAGCCTAAGGCAAGAAGATATAGGGGGGTGTTACTACACTTGAAAAATAGGTTAACCACAAACCAAAAACATATGATAGATTCACAAAAATCAAAAACAAGAGAACATAAACATAACACAAAAGAAAACCTTCAAACCACAAAAGGAAAAAGAAAAAAGGAACAAAGAAGAAATATAAAATCAATGGGAAAAAAGGTTTGAAATGGAAATAAATACATATCTAAGAATAATTTCCTTAAATGTCAATGGACTAAATACTTCAACCAAAAGACACAGAGTGGCAGGTTAGATAAAAGAAAAAGAGCCTACAATATGCTGCCTATAAGAGATCCACTTTAGGGCAAAAGGTACATATAGATTGAAAGTGAGGGGATGGAAAAAGATATTTCATGCAAACATAAATGATAAGAAAGCAGGGGTCACAATACTCATATAAGACAAAATGGAGTTTTAAACAAAGGCTATAAAGAATTATAGAAGGGTCAATACAAGGAAAGGATATTACACTCATCAACATGTATGTACCCAATATAGGAGTGCTCAAATACATAAAATAAATACTAACAGACATAAAGGGAGAAACTGGTAGGAATACAACAATAGTAGGAGACTTGAACAATCCACTAATGTCAATGGACAGATCTTTAAAACAGAAAATCAATAACGCAACAGAGATCCTAAATGATACAATAGTACAGCTAGACTTACTTGATATTTTCAGGACATTACATGGAAAAAAAGTAGAATACACATTTTTTCAAGTGTACATGAAATATTCTCTAGGACTGACCACATACTAGGGCACAAAACAACCCTCAAAAGTTTAAGAGTATAATAATTATTTCAAGCATCTTTCCTGACCACAGGGTTATGAAATTAGAAATTAAACACAGAAAAGGAAATGACAAAACAACAACAACAACAATTACATGGAAACTAAACAACATGCTACTAAAAAAGCCAGTGGGTCAACGGTGAATCAAAGAAGAAATTTAAAAATACCTTGAGGCAAATGACAATGACAACGCACCATACCAAATCTATGAGAGGCAGCAAAAGCAGTTCTTAGAGAGAAGTTCATAACAAAACAGGTCTTTTTAAAGAAATAAGAAAAATCTCAAATAAATAATCTAATCCACTACATAAAAAATTAGAAAAATAACAAACAAAATTTAAAATCAACAGAAGGAAGGAAATAATAAAGATCAGAGAGGAAATAAATAAAATAGATAATTAAAAAATCAATTGAAAAAATCAATAAAACTAAGAGCTGGTTCTTTGATAGGGTAAACAAAATTGAGAAATCTCTGGCCAGGCTCATCAAGAAGAAGAGAGAGAAAACCCAAATAAATAAAATAAAAAATGAAAGAGAAGAAATCACAACTGATACTACAGAAATGCAAAATGAACAGAGAATACTGTGAACAATTAATACGGCAACAAATTTGACAACCAAGAAAAAATGGGCAAGTTTCTAGAAACAATCGGCCCATCAAAACGAAACAGGTAACTTGAACAGACCAATCACTGGAAGTGAAATACAATCTGTAATTTAAAAATACAACTCCACACAAACAAAAGCCCAGGACCAGAGGGCTTTCCAGGAAATTCTACAAACATTGAAAGAAGAACTTATATGATCCTTCTCAAACTCTTCCAAAAGGCTAAAGAGGAGGAAACATCTCCAAAGACATTCTATGAAGCCATTATCACCTCAATACCGAAACCAAAAACACTTCCAAAAAAGAAAATTACAGGCCAATATCTTTGATGAATATAGATGTAATAATTCTCAATACTGGCAAACTGAATCAACAACACATAAAGAAAGGTCATACACCATGACCAAGTTGGATTCACCCAAGGTCACACGAATGGTTCAACATATGCAAATCAATCAGTGTGATACACCACATGAACAAAAGAAAAGATACAATCATCTTAATAGCATTTGATAAGATTCAACATCCATTCATGATAAAAACTTTATAAAAAGTGGGTATAGAGGGAACGTATCTCAACATAATAAAAGCTACTTATGACAAATGCACAGCCAATATAATACTCAATGAAAAACTGAAAGCCTTTCCACTGAAATCTGAAACAAGACAAGAATTACCACTCTCGTGACTTCTATTTAACATAGTACTAGAAGTCTTAGTCACAAAAATCAGACAAGAAAAAGAAATAAAAGGTATTCAAATTGGTATGGAAGAGGTTGTATATAGAAATGGGTTGCATTTCTTTACACTGACAAGGAAATATCCAAAAGTGAATGCAAACAAAAGACTCCTTTAAAAATGACATCAAAAAAGACAAAATACTTGGGAATAAACCTTACCAAAGAGGTAAGACTTATATGCTGAGAACAATAAAACATTCATAAATGAAACTGAAGATGATTCAAAGAAATGGAAAGATATTCCATGCTCTTAGATTAGAAGAATTAGTATTTTTAAAATGGCCATACTACTCCAAGAAATCTGCAGATATCATGCATCACCTATTAAAATTTGCATGACATTTTTCACAGAACTAGAGTATATAATCCAAAAATTTATATAAAAGCATGAAAGACCCCAAATTGCCAAGGCAATTCTGAGGAAAAAGAACAAAGCAAGAGACATAAATCTCCCAGATTTTTGACAATACTACAAAGCTATAGGAATCAAATGTGTGGCATTAGCACAAAAATAGGCATAAAAAGGATGAATGGAAAAGGACAGAGAGCCCAGAAATAAACCCATATACCTATGGAAAATTAAATCTTCAGCAAAGGAGACAAGGGTATACAGTGAGAAAAAGAATCTCTTCAGCAAGTTTTATTGGGAATGTTGGACAACCACATGTAAATCAATGAAGCTAGGACACATCCACATATCATACACAAAAGTAAACTCAAAATGGGTTAAATATGTACATACAAAACATCATAAAGCTCCCAGGAAAAACACTGGCTGACATAAATCATACCAATGTTTTCTTATGTCAGTCTCCCAAAGCAACAAAAATAAAATAAAAATAAACAAATGGGACCTAACCAAACTTATAAGCTTTTGCAAGGTGAAGGAAATCATAAATAAGACAAAAAGACAACCTACAGACTGGGAGAAAAAACTGCAAATAATGCAGACTGGCAAGGGATTAATTCCCAAAATATACAGAGAGCTCATACAATTCAGTATCAAAAGAAAACAATCAAAAAATGAGCAGAAGACCTACGTAAGACATTTCTCCAAAGAAGACATACAAATAGCTAATGGGCACATTAGCTAATTATCATCACTAATTATTAGAGAAATGCAAATCAAAACAATAATTAGCTACCACCTCACACCAGTCAGTATGTGCTGTGCTGTGCTCAGTCGCTTCAGTCGTGTCTGACTCTTCGCGACCCCGTGGACTGTAGCCCGCTAGGCTGCTCCGTCCATGGGATTCTCTAGGCAAGAATACTGGAGTGGGTTGCCATTTCCTCCTCCACCTGTCAGTATGGTTATCATTAAAATGTCTACAATAATAAATGCTAGAGAAGGTGCAGAGAAAAGAGAACCCTCTCATACTGTTGGTAGGAATGTAAAGTGGTGCAGCCACTATGGAAAATGGTATGCAGGTTCCTCAAAAAACTATAAAGAGTTGCCATACGATCCAGTAATACCACTCCTGGGCTTATACTCAGATAAAACCATAATTCAAAAAAGTACTTGTACTCCTATATTCATAGTAGCACTACTCACAATAACCAAGACATGGAAACAACCTAATGTCCTTGACAGATGAATGGATAAAGATGTGGTATATACATGTATATATATGTAAACATATGTTTGTGTGTGTATATATACACACACACACACACATTCACACACAATGGAATATTACTCAGTCATAAAAAAGAGTGAAATAGTGCCATCTGCAGTAACATGGATGGACCTAGAAAGTGATATTATTATTGAGGTAAGTCAGAAAGAGAAAGACAAATACCATATGATATCACTTATGTCTGGAATCTAAAATACAACACATATGAACATATCTGCAAAACAAAAACAGACAGATACAGAGAATGGAGGTGTGGTTGCCAAGTAGGAGGGTAAATGGAGGGGAGGATTGGGAGTCTGTGATTAGCAGATGCAAACTATTATATATATGATGGATAACAACAAGATCCTACTGTAATACACAGGGAACTATATTCAGTATCTTATTGAATATTGAATAGGTCATAATGGAAAAGAATATGAAAAAGAATATATGTATGTAATAACTGAGTCCAGGCAAGAATGTTGGAGTGTGTTTCCATTTCCTTCTCCAGGGGATCTTCCCAGCCCAAGGATTGAACCTGCATCCCTTGCATTGGTGGGTGAATTCTTTACCACTGAACCACCAGGGAAGCCCAGTTTAAGCTCTTACTTGGAGCAGTCCACATCTTCAGATATTAGCAAAAATGACTCTAAAAACACTTAAACATATACTCTTCCTATTGCCAAAAATGTAGTGCAGAGTAAGGTCCAAAGGGATAGGGCACAATGGAGTTGATTGCAAAGAAGCAGAAGAAGCAGGGAGAAAAAGTTCCTGGACAGTTGAAATGAGTGGTTCACCTACATGGGGAGACATCATTTCATTTCAAATTTGTTATCAAAGCAAAAGAAAACATATTTTGATTTCTCTCTTCCTTTGCCATCAATCTCAGATCACTTTGACTTGAATGGGCCACAGGCTAGAAGAAACTTGGCTCAGTTTATCCCCAGCAATTCTGTCCTTTTCTTTCCAAATTCCCAACAGAAATCATGAATTTCAGAGGATGATATTCCATGTGAAACTAAACACTGGAAAAATGAGGTCCAGAAGTGACGTGACTACTGAAGAATGTACGATGTAATGGAAATGAACTTAGCCATCACCCCTTGCCATGTCCCTGGACCACTATATTTCCTATCATTGTGCTTTCAATGTGGAGTGAAAATGGTGTTAGAAGTAACAGCAGCTATTCTGTCCTCTGAAACCATAGTGGTAGGATGCCAGGCCGAGGTGACCATTCCTTTCCTCCATTCTTCTCTCTGGCTCTTCATTCCTATTGATCTCACTATCTTCTCATTTCCTTATAGTGGTTTGAATGGACATGCTTGGGGTCCTGCAATATCTACATCTGTGGCCAAACTGCAGTTTGACAGGAGGCAAATCACTGTTCCTGTTGAGTATCCATTTTCATCACTTAAAAGCAAGGAAGTGTGCACAGAATGTTCTAGACATGCAGGGTAAAGTACTACATACCACAGGTTATCTACCTATCTCACCGGGATATTATAAACTAAGTGAGATCATATGTGAAATATTTTGAGTTCCATGGAACATAAGCAGCATATGCATTTGAGCTGTTATGATTTATGTTCTATGTAGCTATGACCATATTTTACTTAATACATTTATTCACTTCTTTATTAATTCTATAGCAGACTCCACATGGGCAGTGATTCAATAGTGGGAAAAGAGAGATTGCATTTCTAAAAATTCCCAAGGAAGTATCCAGTCATCCAATAAATATTGTAGGTCCTGTCTACACACCACCACCAAGCTGTCTATTGTGATTTATATTTTCATTCCAATGAGGAGGGAGGTGGAAGGGATGGTAATGAAGGAAGAGAGCAAAGAGAATATAATGTCAGAGAGGTTTATATTCAAGTAATTCTAGCTCTCCTAACACTCAGCATGCTGAAAGAGCCTCCAAGCATTAAGACACTGAAATGTCTCTTTGGGAATAATTGATCAGTGGAATGGACTTGAATTTCTCTGTTTGCTACAGGATAAAAAGCTTTTACTTAAAAAAAAACAAAACATACTTTCATGGAGATCTGTTTTAAGAAATATAGGTCATCTAGATCAACCCCCTCCATGGACCATTCACATTTCAAAGCACCATGAAAAATGTCTCCTTACTGCATGTTTAGAGTTTATTATAATTACCATATTATTTAGACAGGCTAATAGAAAACAACACAGATTAATTTGATCAACAAAATATTTGGGAGGGGAAGCCAGGCAGTCCACACAGTATAAGAAAGACCTAAACCAGCAGACTTTGAGAAAGGAAGGAACATCTGCTTCTGCCGTCTGAAGAGCAGGAATTCAAGGCCCTCTCCTTTGGTTGGGCCCATCACTCAAATAAGTATCTGTGTTCTGCTCAAGATTCAACTCCATGTGAGAAAGTATAATTAAATTAGTTTGGATCAAGTGCCCATCTTGGTGGTGGTGGTGAAGGGTTCAGGACATTGGCAGCCCTGCCAAAAAACATGGACCTTTCCCCAAAAGGAAAGAAGGTTGGTGGACCAAAACCCAAGACATCTACTACTTCAAAACTATACTATATACTAAGTTGATTCTGAAAAATATGCAACAGAGGATGAGACGGATGGATGGCATCACCAACTCAATGGACAACATGAGTTTGAGCAAACTCCGGGAGATGGTGAAAGACAGGAAAACCTGGCATGCTGCAGTCCATGGGATCGCAAGGAGTCAGAAATGACTGTGACTGAACAACAACATTTTATAGTGTATTGGAGTCCTGACAGATTTTATATTATATTTTCATAAAATTTTTAAATTTATTGTAAGAGGATACAAGGGGTGAAGTGGTCTATATACCTGGGTTTGCCTTGGTATGGCCACTAACTAGCAATTTTACCTCGGTAGGGACCTTAATCTCTCAGGGCCTCAATTTCCAGAATTGAAAATGAGGGAATTGATAGATCTATCATTTTTTCCATATGTTTTTGTTCTTGTCATTGATCTGAGTTACAGGATTATTAATTATTTACCTTGGTATATAGCACCCTATCACATTCTTCTAAGCAAGATGCCTTTCTTGTTTTATTTTCTACTTTATCCTTAATCTCCATTCTTTTCGCTCCATATATAACCAATCTAATACTTTCAATACATATTCTGGTATATGTAAAATATACAGCATTTTTGGTATGTGTTTGTAGATGTATTCATATACAAATTCATTATATATACATATTTAAGTTATTTATAAATAGTATTAGCTGTTTGTACCTATCACCAGTAATTATAATCAGTAATTAGCTACTGGTATCATTCTGTTTTTTTAAAGTGCTTTCATGCAACATCATGATTTTTAAGGCTATCCACATTGGCCCAGGTATATCTAATACATTGTTTCTAACTGCTTTATAGCATTTCATTATATGTCTCACTAGTGAAACCACTAGTGATACCATGAGTGTACCACTGGTGATAAATACACAGTTCAGTTCAGTTCAGTCACTTAGTCGTGTCCGACTTTTTGCAACTTCATGAACCACAGCACACCAGGCCTCCCTGTCCATCACCAACTCCCAGAGTCCACCCAAACCCATGTCCATTGAGTCGGTGATGCCATCCAACCACCTCATCCTCTGTCGTCCTCTTCTCCTCCTGCCCTCAATCTTTCACAAAGCAGTGCCAAATTCCACTAGCATACTGCTTGCTTTTACCTGTCAAGAATTTATTTGGGATATTCCTATTGTAGTGAGATTAAGATATGAAATTTATAATTTCACTAAATACAGTAAAACAACTTTTCAGAAAGATATTACACTTACCACTTCCATCAGTTTAGGCATAAAATCTCTTGTTTGTCTATATTCTCTTAAAAATTTGGCATTATCCAACGTTATAAATATACATACAGAAATATTGACATATGCTTATATACATATAAATATATATATATATTTTGCCCCCAGTCAGCAGGATATTCACCTATACTTTCTCCTATTTGCTTTATCATTTTAAGTTTCATACTCATGTCTTTAGTCCATCGAAATACATCTTTGTTTTTCCTTATTTTATTTGTTTATTTATTTTTGGCTGTGCTGGGTCTTTGTTGCTGCGTGGACTTCTCTTTAGTTGCCACAAGCAGGGGCTGACCTCTAGTTGCAGTGCTCAGCCTTCTCATTGCAGTGGCTTCTCTTGTTGCAGAGCACGGCCTCTAGGGTACACCAGGCTTCAGTGGTTTCAGCACATGGGCTCAGTAGTTGAGGTTCCTGGGCAACGGGCTCAGTAGTTGAGGTTCCTGGGCAACAGGCTCAATAGTTGTAGCACACGGGCCAAGTTCACCTGTGGCATGTGGGATCCTCAGAATCAGCAATCAAACCCTTGTCTCCCATACTGGCAGGTGGATTCTTCACCACTGAGCCACTTGGAAGCCCATAAATCTCTGTTTTTCACTTTGACTTTCTCCATGCAAACTAATTTTTCCAGCTCATCTATTAAATAAGTCTTATTTCATCTTTTCTCACATATTTTTGTGTCAACTTTATATTAGTATAGCAAATAATATATAAATATTAGCCTACTTCAAGCACTCTGCTTTGTTCCATTGATCAGTCTGTTTATTTTTATACCTATACCACATTGCCTCAAATTAGTGCAGCTTATGGCATACCTTAATTTCTGAGAGGTTAAGTCCCTGTTCTTTGTTTTCCTTTTTTCTAAAATTGACCAAAAATGACTAGCTATTCATAAGGAAAAAGAAAAATATGATCTATTGTCAAAAATTAACTCCAGACAAATAAGGGCTTAGAAATAATTTTTAAAACTTGGCTAGATATCTATGAGCATAAATGCAGAACAGATGGATTACTGAGGTCTTCCTAGTGAAATTGGAAATCCAGAGGCCATAAAGTAGGAGATAGAAATATTTGACTATGTAGGAAATTAAAACTTTTTAGTGGCAAAACATCCCATAAAACATCAATAGGCAATGATGGAACAAGAAAAACACATTTGTAACTCAGATAAAAAAGTTTTAATTTCTATGTTATTCAAAGGTAAACCACTCAATTAAAAATGGATGATATGAATAGATAATTCAGAAAATGACAATTTAAATGGTCAAATATGAACAGAAGTACACAAGATGATAGAGAACTTCACATTAAAGAAATATTAAATAAAATATTCTTCTCATTGGACACAGATATAGGGGAAAGGACAGTATGATAAATGTTGGTGGTGAGACTGTTAAGATGTATAGAATTTTGGAAAAGAAATTAGTTAATTTCTATGAAAACTAAAAATACACCTTCTTTTGGTCAACTAATACTTGACAAAGGAGCAAAGAATATTCATCAGAGACAAGACAGTCTTCAATAAATGGTGCTGGGGAAATTGGACATTCACATGCAAGAGAATGAAAACTTGATCCCTATATTACCTCACTCACAGAAATTAAACCAGAAATGAAACCATGAAACTATTAGAAGAAAATACAGGAAAAAAACCTTCCTCACGAGGTCTTGGTAGTGAATTTTTAGAAAACACACCTGACAGCCTCTTCAATCCTTGGTGCTGGAAAAGCTGGACAGCCACATGTAAAAGAATGAAGCTAGAGCACTTCCCAATACCACTCACAATGAAAGAAACTCAAAATGATTAAAGACTTAAATGTAAGGCCAGAAACTATAAAGTGCTTAGCAGAAAACATAGGCAGTATATACTTTGACCTAAATCACAGTAAGATCTTCTCTGACCCACTTCCTAGAGTAATGGAAATAAAAACAAAAGTAAACAAATGGGACCTAATTAAACTTAGAAGTTTTGTACAGCAAAGAAACAATAAACAAGATTAAGAGACAACCCTCAGAATGGGAGAACATAATTGCAAACAAAACAACTAATGGAGGATTAATCTCCAAAATATATAAGCAGCTCATACAGCTCAATATCAAAAAACCAAACAGCCCAATCAAAAAATGGGCAGATCTAAACAGACATTTCTGCCAAGAAGACACACAGATGGCCAATAAACACATGAAAAGATGCTCAACATTATTAATTATTAGATAAATGCAAAGAAAAAGTACAAGGAGGTATCACCTCACAGCAGTCACAATGGCCATCATCAAAAAAATCTACAAACAGTAAATGCTGGAGGGGAGGTAGAGAAAAGGGAACCCTACTGCATGGAGAAGGAAATGGCAACCCACTCCAGCACTCTTGCCTGGAAAATTCCATGGATGGAGGAGCCTGGTAGGCTACAGTCCATGGGGTCACAAAGAGTCAGACACAACTGGGCGACTTCACTTTCTTTCTTTCTATAGTTTCTTTTGGAGAAGGAAATGGCAGCCCACTCCAGTGTTCTTGCCTGGAGAATCCCATGGACAGAGGGGTCTGGTGGGCTGCAGTCTATAGGGTTGCAAAGAGTCGGACACGGCTAAGCAACTAACACACACACACACACTGCATGGTTGGTGGGAATGTAAATTGATACAGATACAGCCACTATGGAGAATACAATGGAGATTCCTTAAAAAACTAGGAATAAATCTATTGTATAAACCAATAACATGGTATATACTCAGCATATACCCTGAGAAAATCATAATTGACAAAGACACATGTATCTCAATATTCATAGTAGCACTATTTTCAATATCTAGGACATGGAAGCAACCTAGATGCCCATCAACAGATGAATGGATAAAGATGTGATACATATGTACAATGGAATATAACTCAGCCATAAAAAGAATAAATTTGAGTCGGTTCTAGTGAGCTAGATGAACCTAGAGCCTGTTAGAAGAGTGAAGTAAGTCAGAAAGAGGAAAACAAAAGTCATATAATAACACACATATGTTGGAGGCTCAAGGGGGAGGTATATGTATAATTATGACTGACTTGCATTGTTGTATGGCAGAAACCAACACAACACTGCAAAGCAATTTTCCTCCAATTACAAAATAAATTAAATTAAAAAAAAACACACCCGAAACACAAACAATAAAATAAAAAATGAACAACTAGGACTACATCAAACTAAAAAGCTTGCACAGAAAAAGAAATCAATTGAGTGAAAATACAACCTACAGAATGGAAAAAAGTATTTGCAAACCATATATCTGGTAAGGGGCGATATCCAAAATACATAAAGAGCTCATACAATAGCAAAAAATTACCCACGTAATCCTTTTAGAAATGGGCAGAGGATCTGAGCAGACATTTTTCCAAAGAAGATATATGAGTGGCCAATAGGTACATGAGAAGTTACTCAACATCACCAGTCCTTAGGGAAATGCAAATTCATGAGGTATCACTTCATGTTTGTGAGAACAGCTATTATCAAGATGACAAGACATAGCAAATGTTGGGTGGATGCAGAGAAAAGGGAACCCTGTGCATTGTGGTCAGATTGCAAATTGGCATAGCCACCTTGAAAAACAATATAGAAGATCCTAAACAAATTGAAATAGTATCATATGATACAGCAATTTCAATTCTGAGAAAGTGTAAAACAATAAAGATACCAACTCAGAAAAATATCTGTACCCCTGTGTTCATAGAAGTTTTATTTATAATAGCCAAGATAAGGCAGCAACCTGTCTGTTGATGGATGAATGGATAAATTTGTGATTTATACATACAATGGAATATTATTCAGCCATAAAATGAGAAAACTCTACAATTTGTGACAACATGGATGACCTCAAAGACATTATGCTAGATGAGATAAGTCAGACCAAGACAAAAACTGCATGATTTCACTTACATGCGGAATCTATAAAACAACCCCAAAACTCAGAACATCAAACTCTTAAAAGAGATCAGATTTGTGGTTACCAGAAGTCAGGGTGGTGTTAGGGGGAGTTGAAAGTGGTCAAAACATATGAAGTTCTAGTTACAAGATAAATCAGTCCTAGCAATACAGTAATATTCAACATAGTGACTATAGCTAACACTGCTATATGATATATTGTAAAGTTGTTAACGGAGTAGAACTGAGTTCTCATCACAAGGAGAAATCTCTTTCTTACCTTTTATTGTACATATATGAGATGGATGTTAACTAAACCTATGGTGATAACCATTTTAAAACGTATGGCAATCAAACCATCATGCTGTACACTTTAAACTTAAATAGTGATGCACGTCAATTATTTCTCAATAAAAATGGAAAAAATACATATTCTCTTCTACTCAATGATTCTACTTCCAAAATCTCTATTACAGAAATAAAAACATAAACCTTGTCCACAAAAATAAAATACACATTTGTATGAATCTACAACTTACAAGGACATTTATTGCAGCATTCTTTATACTGACCAAAAACTAAGTAAAGAATATGACTAAAGAGATGAATATAATTATGGTTCAAACTCTATATAATATTTAAAGCCATGAAAATCAGAACATATATGTATGCGTAGGATATAGGACCTAACAGAAGCAGAGGATATTAAGAAGAAGTGGCAAGAATACATAGAAGAACTGTACAAAAAAGATCTTCATGACCCAGATAATCACAATGGTGTTATCATCCACCTAGAGCCAGACATTCTGGAATGTGAAGTCAAGTGGGCCGTAGGAAGCATCTCTACGAACAAAGCTAGTGGAGGTGATGGAATTCCAGTTGAGCTATTTCAAATCCAAAAAGATGATGCTGTGAAAGTGCTGCACTCCATATGCCAGCAAATTTGGAAAATTCAGCAGTGGCCACAGGACTGGAAAAGGTCAGTTTTCAATCCAATCCTAAAGAAGGGAAATGCCAAAAAATGTTCAAACCACCACACAATTGCATTCATCTCACACACTAGCAAAGTAATGCTCAAAATTCTCCAAGCCAGGCTTCAACAGTATGTGAACCACGAACTTCCAGATGTTCAAGCTGGATTTAGAAAAGGCAGAGGAAGCAGAGATCAAATTGCCAACATCTGTGGGATCATTAAAAAAGCAAGAGCATTCCAGAAAAACATCTACTTCTGCTTTATTGACTATGCCAAAGCCTTTGACTGTGGATCACAATAAACCGGAAAATTCTTCAAGAGATGGGAATACCAGACCACCTGACCTGTCTCCTGAGAAATCTGTATGCAGGTCAAGAAGCAACAGTTAGAACCGGACATGTAACAGTGGACTGGTTCAAATTGGGAAAGGAGTATGTCATGGAGGTATATTGTCATCCTGCTTGTTTAACTTACATGCAGAGTACATCATTTGAAATTCTAGGCTAGATAAAGTACAAGCTGGAATCAAGATTGCTGGGAAAAATATCAATAACCTCAGGTATGCAGATGACACCACCTTTATGGCAGGAAGTGAAGAAGAACTAAAGAGCCTCTTGATGAAAGTGAAAAAGGAGATTGAAAAGTTGGCTTAAAACTCAACATTCAGAAAACTAAGATTATGGCATTTGGTTTTATCACTTCATGGCAAATAGATGGGGAAACAATGGAAAAACTGAGAGACTTTATTTTCTTGGGCTCCAAAATGACTACAGATGGTGACTGCAGCCATGAAATTAAAAGACAGTTGCTCCTTGGAAAAAAAGGTATTACAAATCTAGACAGCATATTAAAAAGCAGAGACATTACTTTGCCGACAAGGTCCATCTAGTCAAAGCTATGGCTTTTCCCACTAGTCATGTATGGATGTGAGAGTTGGACTATAAGGAAAACTGAGCACTGAAGAATTGATGTTTTTGAACTGTGGTGGTGGAGAAGACTTTTGAGAGTCTCTTGGACTGCAAAGAGATCCAACCAGTTCATCCTAAAGGAAATCAGTCCTGAATATTAATCAAAAGGATTGATGCTCAAACTGAAACTCCAATACTTTGGCCACTTGATATGAAGAACTGACTCATTGGACTAGACCCTGATGCTGGGACAGATTGAAGGCAGGAAGAGAAAAGGATGACAGAGTACAAGATGGTTGGATGGCATCACTGACTCTATGGACATGAGTTTGAGCAAGTTCTGGGAGTTGGTGATGGATAGGGAAGCCTGGAGTGCTGCATTCCATGGGGTCGCAAAGAGTCAGACATGACTGAGTGACTGAACTGACTCCTCTTGACTCCCCTTAGAGCCACAATGGGAATTTTCTTGGATCTTTACCCTGAGAACCTCATCGGGTTCCTGACGATAAGGATCAAATGACCCTTGGATTTTCACTTTTAATACATGTTCATCTCCCAGAAATTAATCAAAATTGTCACTGAAGTATTCCTACCATTGTGTGGCTTCCATGGCTTCTGAGCAGATCTTGGCTGTAAGTCTCTGGATTTGTCTATCTTTCTAGATTTTGAGAAGGTAGTTAGTCCTGCAGACTCAGTTCTGATTTGTTCAAGAAAAGTTATTGATTTTCTTTTTGCTCAGCTTCTTGTTTTCGTGAGAAAAGGACTTGCATATTGAAGCTGAAACAAAATTCAGCTCACTTCTTACATCTTTGTTTAATGCATCCACTCATTTTCATTGTTTTCAGCTTTTCTATATTCTCCTCTTGGTATGTCTCTTGTGTTGGATGCATTGCTGGATAGTGTCCTTTTTAGTGCAATCTAAAAGTCTTGATCTGTGTAGTTAAAAATTACATGTATTGTAGTTACTGCTGAAGTACACCTTTCAACTTAAGTATCTTGTATTTTCTGTTTGCTGCTTTTATGTTTCTTTTCCTATATTCTATCTATTGCATTTTCCTGACTTTAAAGTTATGCTTTTGTTTTTAGTTTTTTGGAGACTCCTCTTAAGCTATAAAAGCTCACACCTAAATTTCTGTTCCTTATTCATTTTGAAGTTTCTTTACCCTATCTTCCTCCTGAACCAAATGACTACTTCTGCCCCCCTACAGCTACTCTCATTTTTCATTACCAACGTTCTCTGCTCTTCCTTAATATTGTATGTTGGTATTTCTCCAGGTTTAAGTTCAGGCAAAAGAGCCACCAACTATGCTACTTGCCACTGTATCAGGTGCTGAAATATCATTGCTCTAACATTTCATGGATCAAAGTCCCAACTGCTACTCCATGTTTCACTTGGTAGGGGCAGTAAGGATGTACTTTGTCTATTGGAAATGAGAATGATACCATTTGTGTGCATAAATTGACCTTACAGATCATTTAGTGTAATTGTCTTGTTGAGCATATAAAAACTCATTTCCTTGTGGCTTTCTAAGCAGGTTGCTCCCATTGTCTTCATGTTGTGAAAAGGAATAGTTAATTACAAAACTTAGCTACTCTGCACACTATATTTAGTGTCACTCTCACCTCTAAATGAGCTTCCAGAAAATTTCAGATAAAAGACAAGTGTCACTTCAGTGTAATAAGGGATACCTGATTTAGTTTAGTTGCATGCTTTTCAGAGAAATCAATGTAAAACTAGGTAGGTTAGGTGACTGTGGTCCAGCTCATGTAACAGTTCAGAAGAAGAGCCAAGGCTGGGTCCTGGGCTCTGACACCTGTTTCAGTGCCTAGTCCCTGGAACCTTAATGGCTCCTATTTAGATTCTATTTTGTGTTGGTGCATATGAGGAAATAGCGACATGTGAGTACATGAAAATTCCATATCACAATACGATGCTGTGTTAGAAGGAGAAAGTAATTTTCATTATAAGCCATCCCTTTCTGCTGTTCAAAGCCTTCTGAAATAATCTCTTTTAGATATAAATTATCCTATCCTTGAAAAATGCCTGGTCAAAACCCAGAGGTAATTTTACTTTGAAGAATTTGGGCAGACTCTTTTGAGATACATCAGATTACTAGACAATTAGAGAAGAAAGGAATTCATGAAGACTCACTCTTCTTAGCTTTTATTCAATGCTCAACTTGCTGAATTCTTCATTTAATTGGAAGAAAATAATAAAATCATAAAATAGTTGAATAGTTAACATGTTAGGCCACTTAATTTTTAATTAATTGAAAATACCAATAAGCACCATGACCCTTATTTTTCTTGCCTTTAAAAGAAAAAATGGCACCAGCTGAAACATATACACACACTAACAGGACCACCCACAGAAACTTGTATTTAGGTAGGATGTTTGAACACTGTAATGTCGGTTTTCAAAATTAAGTTTCTTTATGAAATAAAGCACAAACTCAATATTTCTTGCTATTCCTGTTTCTTGCTAAATATTTAGTTAGGCATTTTTGCACTGATTGAAAGGAATAGAGAACTGTTCTAACAACCCAAGCAATTGTGGCATTTGGGGAGAATGGATGTGGTCTGAAGCTAGAAGAGGAAACCCACTGAAAACTGAACTGCTCTTTCTTGATTTCACTCATTGAGTTTTAGTTTCTCTCTAGGTGTCTTTTTTGGCTCTTTTCTTTCTTCTGGCAGATTCTTTTGTTTATTTAAATCTTTCGCTCCCTCCTGACTTCAATGTGTCATTGCAGACTCTTTGGCCTTCCTATATATGCATCATAAGTATTCATCTCCACATGATCCTCAGAGAACAGAAAACATCCACCCACAGGTCACAGTGATGTTCACCTTGATGCACCTGGTTTCAGGTACATGCAGTGAGGTCATGTAATACAAGCTTTGCCTGCAGAGTTCCTCATGTCTCCAGCACAAATAGGTACTTACATACACATATTTAACCAGCAATGACAAATGGATACATATACATTACCATGTCCATGTTGTCATCATAAATTACAGTTATTGGGGACCTCAGTAAATTACTCCAAGATGTCAAAAGTGATACTATATATAGGCTACAACTGTCTAAGATAGTTTCCCAAGATATTTACTATTAATCTCTTAGCTGGATATTATTCCAGTATTTTTATGTAATTCAGACACATTTCATGAATTGCAACATAGACAGTTGCTACACATTATCATATCTCAGGAGTTTCTATTTACAATTTTATTGAGGTGAGGGAGAAGGGGGATAGAGAACACATAAAGAGGAAAAATAAACTCAAATTGTCAATTTTTTTTTGCTTTGATCAATGCATATATACAAAGGTAGATATATTTGGCAGTTACTTTTGAGACCAGGGGTTCCTCCCCTGACTATTTTTAGCTGACTTTCCTTTGCAATACCCTTTTCTTCACTAAGTGTTTTCAGTTGACTCTATCTGAATCCCTAGGAAGAGGCAGTCTGAACACTGAGCTTATCCCTGGTACAATTATGACCTTTCACGGCAATTCATGGATCATGCTGTTCCAAGCAGGTTGTAGGAAATGGAGAAAATTTATTTTAAAAGCTAGTTCTTTGAAAAGATAAAAAATACTGACAAACCTTTAGCTAGACTCATCAAGAGAAAGAGGAGAGGAACCAAATCAACAAAATCAGAAAAGAGAAGTTACAATTGACACCTCAGAAATAAAAAGATCTTAAGAGACTACTATAAGCAACTATGTGTCAATAAAATGGACAATCTAGAATAAATGGATAAGTTCTTAGAAAGGTACAATTTCCCAAGACTGAACCAGGAAGAAATAGAAAATATGAACAGACCAATTACAACTGCTGAAATTGAATATACAATTTAAATCTCCCACCAAACCAAAGTCCAAAAGCAAATGGCTTCACAAGTGAATTCTATCAAATATTTAAAGAGTTAACACCAATTCTTCTGAAACTATTCCAAGAAATTGAAGATAAAGGAACACTTTCAAACTCATTCTATGAGGCCACCATCACCCTGACACCAAAACCAGAAAAGATACCACAAAAAAGAAAATTATAGGTTAATATCACTGATGAACATAGACTCAAAAATCCAACAAAATACTAGCAAACTGAATGCAATACATTATATATAATACAGTATATTAAAAGGATCATACATTATGATCAAATTGGATTTATTGAATGGATGCAAAGATATTTCAATAGGTGCAAATCAATCAGTATGATGATACACCACATTAACACACTGAAAAATAAAAGACATCTGATCATCTCTGCAGACGATAAAAAGTTAATAAAATTCAAGATCCATTTATGATAAAAACTCTCCAGAAAGTAGACATAGAGGGAACCTACCTCAATATAATGAAGGTCATATATGACAAACTCGTAGCTAACATCATCCTCAATGGTGAAAAGCAGAAAGCATTTCCTCTAAGATCAGGAACAAGACAAGTATGCCCACTCTCACCACATTTTTTTCAATATAGTTTTGAAAGTCCTAGATACAGCTATCAGAGAAGAAAACTAAATAAAAGGGATCTAAACTGTAAAAGAAGTAAACACTGTCACTGTTTGGAAATGACATGATACTATACATAGAAAATCTTAAAATGTTACAGAAAACTGCGAGAGCTCATCAGTGAATTGGTAAAGTTGCAGTATATAAAACTATGTATAAATCTGTTGTATTTCTATACCCTAACAATGAGAATTTTGAAAGAGAAATTGATGAAACAATACCATCTACCATAATAAAACAAATAAAATACCTAGGAATTAACCTACCAACGGAGGCAAAAAGCCTTTACTCTGAAAACTATTAGACATAGAGGAAAGAAATCGAAGATGACACAAACAGGTGAAAAGATACATTGTGTTCTTGGACTGGAATAATCAATATTGTCAAAATGACTATACTACCCAAGGCAATCTACAGATTCAATTCAATCCTTATCAAATTACCAATGGCATTTTTCAGAAAACTAGACCAATTTATTTTTTTGAATTTGTATAGAAATACAAATAGCCAAAGCAATCTTTAGAAAATGGAGCTGGAGGAATCAGGCTTCCTGACTTTCAGTTCAGTTCAGTTCAGTCGTTCAGTCGTGTTCGACTCTTTGCGACCCCATGAATCGCAGCACACCAGGCCTCTCTGTCCATCACCGACTCCCGGAGTTTACCCAAACCCATGCCCATCGAGTCAGTGATGCCATCCAACCATCTCATCCTCTGTCATCCCCTTCTCCTCCTGCCCCCAATCCTTCCCAGCATTAGAGTCTTTTCCAATGAGTCAATGCTTTGCATGAGGTGGCCAAAGTATTGGAGTTTCGGCTTCAACATCAGTCCTTCCAATGAACACCCAGGACTGATCTCCTTTAGCATGGACTGGTTGGATCTCCTTGCAGTCCAAGGGACTCTCAAGTCTTCTCCAACACCACAGTTCAAAAGCATCAATTCTTTGGTGCTTAGCTTTCTTCACCGTCCAACTCGCACATCCATACCTGACTACTGGAAAAACCATAGCCTTGACTAGACGGACATTTGTTGGCAAAGTAATGTCTCTGCTTGTTAATATGCTGTCTAGGTTGGTCATAACCTTCCTTCCAAGGAGTAATCATCTTTTAATTTCATGGCTGCAATCACCATCAGCAGTGATTTTGGAGTCCAAAAAAATAAAGTCTGACACTGTTTCCACTGTTTCCCCATCTATTTCCCATGAAGTGATGGGATCAGATGCCATGATCTTAGTTTTCTGAACGTTGAGTAAGCCAACTTTTTCACTCTCCTCTTTCACTTTCATCAAGAGGCTCTTTAGTTCTTCTTTGCTTTCTGCCACAAGGGCGGTGTCACCGGCATATCTGAGGTTATTGATATTTCTCCTGGCAATCTTGATTCCAGCTTGTGTTTCTTCCAGCCCAGCGTTTCTCATGATGTACTCTGCATATAAGTTAAATAAGCAGGGTGACAATATACAGCCTTGATGTACTCCTTTTCCTATTTGGAACCAGTCTGTCGTTCCATGTCCAGTTCTAACTGTGGCTTCCTGACCTGCATACAGGTTTCTCAAGAGACAGGTCAGATGGTCTGGTATTCCCATCTCTTTCAGAATTTTCCCCAGTTTTTTGTGATCCACACAGTCAAAGGCTTTGGCATAGTCAATAAAGCAGAAATAGATGTTTTTCTGGAACTCTCTTGCTTTTTTGATGATCCATCGGATGTTGGCAATTTGATCTCTGGTTCCTCTGCCTTTTCTAAAACCAGCTTGAACATCTGGAAGTTCATGGTTCACGTACTACTACAAAACTATAGCAATCAAAACAGTATGCTACTGGCATGAAAATAAAAATATAGATCAATGGCACAAGATAGAAATCCCAGAAATAAACCTATGCACCTATGGTAAATTAATCTATGACAAAAGAGGCAAGAATATACAATGGAGAAAAGATGGCCCCTTCAACAAGTGTTGCTAGGAAAACTGGACAACTGTATGTAAAAGAATGAAACTAACATCATGCACAAAAATAAAATGGATTAAAGATCTAAATGTAAGACCAGTTACTATATAACTCCTAGAGGAAAACATAGGCAGGACACTCTGACAAAAATCAGAGCAATATATTTTTAGATTGATCTCATAAAATGACGGAAATAGGAACAAAAATAAACAAATGGGGCCTAATTAAACTTAAAAAGTTGCACAGTAAAGGAAACTATAAATAAACAAAAAATACAACCTACAGAATGAGAGAAAGTATTTGAAAATGATGCAACTGACAAGGGGTTAATTTCCAAAATATACAAATAGCTAATACAGCTCAATACCAAAAACAAATAAATAACCCAATTGAAAAATAGGCAGAAGATCTAAATAGGCACTTCTCCAAAGAAGACACCCACATGATTGAAAGGCCCATGAAAAAGTGCTCAATGCTCAACATTGCTAATTATTCAGTTCAGTTGCTCAGTCGTGTCCGACTCTCTGTGACCCCATGAGCAAGTTAAAATTGTTCAATACAATGAGGTATCATCTTACCCCAGTCAGAATGGTCATCATCAAAAAGTCTACAAGTAAATAAATGCTGGAGGGAGTGTGGAGAAAGAGGAATCTTTCCACACTGTTGGTGGGAATGTAAAGTGGCATAGCCACTGTGGAGAACAGTGTGGAGGTTCCTTAAAAACTAAAAATAGAGCTACCATATGATCATGAAATTTCACTCTTGTGTATATATCTGGAGAAAATCATAATTTAAAAAGATGCATGCACCTGAATGTTCATTGCAACACTATTTACAATAACCAAGACATGGAAGCAATCTAAAATCCATGGACAAACAAATGGATAAAGAAGATATATATGTATATGATATATATACATCATATACATATACACACATACATACATATATACACACATAAATACACCATATCATAATAAACCCACTTGCCAATGCAGGAGACTCAAGAGATGCAAGTTTGATCCCTGGCTTGGGAAGATCCCCTAGAGGAGGAAATGGCAACCCACTACAGTATTCTTGCCTGGAAAAGTCCATGGACAGAGGAGCCTGGTGGGCTATAGTCTATGGACTCACAAAGAGTCAAACACAACTGAGCTACTGAATATATATATCTACACATACATATATATGTATGTATGTACATATATATATAATAAAATATTACTCAGACATAAAAAAGAATGAAATAATTAAATCTGGAGCAAACAGACATACCTAGAGGTTATCATACTAAGTGAAGTAAGACAGACAGAAAAAGACAAATATCTTATGTCACTTACATGTGGTATCTAAAAAAATGATACAAATAAACTTATTTACAAAACAGTAAGTTGACTCACAGAC
The DNA here is from genome assembly GCF_054371585.1 of Giraffa tippelskirchi. Lineage (NCBI taxonomy): Eukaryota > Metazoa > Chordata > Mammalia > Artiodactyla > Giraffidae > Giraffa > Giraffa tippelskirchi. The sequence continues at coordinate 58,403,940 of NC_137285.1, forward strand.
CCAGAAAACAAACTTATGTTACCAAAGAGGAAATGGGGACTGGAGGAAGGGATAAATTAGGAGGATGGGATTAACAAATACATGATACTATATATAAAATAAACAACAAGGACCTACTGTATAGCACAGAGAACTATGCTCAATATTTATATATAATAATTTATAAAGGAAAAATTATAAAAAGCTATATATATACAGGCTTCCCAGGTGGTGCTAGTGGTAAAGAACCCACCTGCCAATAGAGAGGATTTAAGAGACATGGGTATAATCGCTAGGTTGGGAAGATCCCCTGGAGGAGGGCATGGCAACTGACTCCAGTATTTTTGCCTGGGAAATCCCATGGACAGAGGAGCCTGCTGGGCTACAGGTCATGGAGTAAGACATGACCTAGCAAATAAAAAAAACACAGGAAAGCCTACTTAGAAGTTATCAGAATGCAAGTAACCGAGAAGAGAAAAAGTACCTTGTGACCAATGAAAATAATTTGAAAATGACTAAATACATAGGTATGTATAATTGAATTACTTTGCTGACTTAAATTACTTAGCACACATACATGTTGTTGTTGTTGTTCAGTCGCTCAGTTGTGGCCGACCCTTTGTGACCCCATGGACACCAGGCTTCCCTGTCCTTCACCATCTGCTGGAATTTGCTCAAACTCATGTCCATTAAGTCAGTGATGCCATCCAACCATCTCATTCTCTGTCGTCCCCTTCTCCTCCTGCCTTTAGTCTTTCCCAGCATCGGGGTCTTTTCCAATGAGTCGACTCTTCACATCAGGTGGCGAAAGTATTGGAGCTTCAACTTCAGCATCAATCCTTCTACTGCATATTGATTGATTTCCTTTGGGATTGACTGGTTTGATTTCCTTGCAGTCCAAGGGATACTCAAGAGTCTTCTCCAGCACCACAGTTCAAAGGCATCAGTTTTCCGCACTCAGTTTTTGGGTTTTTTTTTTTATTGCCCAGCTCTCACATCTGTACATGACTACTGGAAAAACCATAGCTTTGACTATATGGAACTTTGTCGGCAATATCTCTGCTTTTTAATATGTTGTCTAGGTTTGCCATTGCTTTTCTTCCAAGGAACAGTAGTCTTTTAATTTCATGGCTGCAATCATGGTCTGCAGTAATTTTGGAGCCCAAGAAAATAGTCTGTCACTCTTTCCATTGTTTCCCCATTTATTTGCCATGGAGTGATGGGACCAGATGCCATAATCTTCATTTTCTGAATGTTGAGTTTTAAGCCAGCTTTTTCACTCTCCTCTTTCACTTTCATCAAGAGCCTCTTTAGTTCTTCTTCACTTTCTATCAGATATCTGAGGTTATTGATATTTTTCCCCACAACTTTGATTCCAGCTTGTGCTTCATCTATCCTGGCATTTTGCATGATGTACTCTGCATATAAGTTAAATAAGCAGGGTGACAAATGTACTCCCTTCCCAATTTTGAACCAGTCCATTGACCTGCATACAGGTTTGGCAGGAGGTAGGTAAGATGGTCTGGTATTTCCATCTCTTTAAGAATTTTCCACAGTTTGTTGTGGTATACACAATCAAAGGCTTTAGCATAGTCAATGAAGCAGAAGTATATGCTTTTCTGGAATTCTCTAGACTTTTCTATGATCCAATGGATGTTGACAATTTGATCTATGGTTCCTCTGCCTTTTCTAATCCAGCTTGTACTTCTGTAAGTTCTTGGTTCACATACTGTTGAAGCCTAGCTTGAATAATTTTGAGCATTACTTAGATAGCATGTGAAATGCATGCAATGTGTGGTAGTTTGAACATTCTTTGGCATGTCCTTTCTTTGGGATTGGAATGAAAACTGAACTTTTCCAGTCCTGTGGTCACTGCTGAGTTTTCCAAATTTGCTGACATATTGAGTGAAGCACTTTCACAGCATCATCTTTTAGGATTTGAAATAGCTCAGCTATAATTCTATCACCTCCACTAGTTTTAAAGTTCAGTGCTTCCTAAGGCCCAGTTGACTTCGCATTCCAAGATGTCTGGCTCTAGGTGAGTGATCATGCCATCATGGTTATTTGTTTTTTTGTGTTTTTTTTTTTTTTGTATAATTCTTCTATGTATTCTTGCCACCTTTTCTTAATATCTTCTTCTTATAATCATATACATATATATATGTGTGTGTGTGTGTGTGTATAATTGAACTACTGTGCTGTACACCTGAAAATAACATGATATTGTAAATCAACTATACTTCTATAATTTTTTTTAAAGGTAGATCTGTCTTCACCACTCTGGTCTTTAAAGTCCCAAAACTGCATAAGAAGTAGGAAAAGTAGAAAGATAGAGCAAGAGGCCAAGCTCATTCTGGAATAGGGGCATCTGTGGATGAATAGGTAGAGATAAGGGATCCAGATGATCAAGTCCCACTCTACCTGCTTTCAAGTTCCTGCAGGCTGTCTGATTAACCAAGTGGTTCATGGGAAAATCGTTAATAGTCTGGTTTGCAAAAGCTCTACTGAAGTACTGATCTTGTATTTATGTGAATGCATCTGTTATTTGTAAATCTTCTGCAACAGCAGAGGCTCTGGCGAGAGCACATTTCTTCAGCAGGAAGATTCACTGTGGTGTAATAGAAAAAAAACCCTAGAATAAGCATCAAGGCATTAGAACCTGGATTTGTCCTCATGAGCTGTTTGATCTTTGGCATTTATGGGACTGGGTTCTTCATCTGAAAAATGCAGGTGCTTTTTTTTTTTAATTATTAAACATTGAAACACCCACCCTACTTTTCCTTAAAATGAAACTGTAAATAAAAACCTAGTATGCTCAAGATTTTATGCTGAGTGGCGATATTCATCAAGCTTTCTTTTCACTCTTAGAGAAGTCTCTGAACATCTTCTGCAGAGTCTTAGGACTCAGAAGAGAGTCTGATATGATCAGATTATCTTAGTGCTTCCTGGGCTGTGCTCCCAAAGATTCTAATTCAGAAGTGTTGGGGGAATTGCCCAGGAATCTGAATTTTTCATGTCCGTCACTCACCAAGTGATTCTGACATGGGTCAGGATTTCTGAGGGTCTCTTGGTCTGTTACTTTAGTTTTGTGAAATTTCACTTGGATAATCTGTACTTATAAAGATTAAAATAGTATCTTACTTCAAAGGGTTTTTTTGTGAAAATCACATGAGACAATGTATGCAAAATTATGAATTTTAAAAAGACATCTGTTGAAAGATGATTAAATACCTGACAGTCTATAGAATACTATAGTCTACTAAAAATAGCTTCATGTAAAAATGCAATCCAGATAGTGTAAAAAGGAAGCTTGAATTCCAAAACTTCTATCTGAAGATCTTCTAGAAAGAAGGTGGTGTTTTTCTCTAACAAAAAAAAAAAAAGTTATATGTACTATCTGAATGATTAAAGTGAAATAGTTCTTAAAAGAATAGTACTTTTTACAAGTTTTCTTTTAGGAACTTCTGTGTAACAGGGGGATATAAAGAGACTCTTCACTATTAAACTGATGCTCATTCCAAACAGTTCTTTAATTTGACAAGAGGTAGAGGGTCTCTGGCTAATTTTCACTGCATATAAAGACCATTCCTTTTTTTTGGATGAAAACACACTTGTGTACATTCGAAGAAGTTCAGCTCTGGGATATATTATGTTCAGTTTGACACTAAAACACTTGTTCATTTCAAAAGTCTTCAGAACTGTATTCCCACATCTGTAATATAAGAAACCAGGGACTTCCCTGGTGGTCCAATGGTTAAGACCTTGCTTCTACTGCCAGTGGCATGGCTTTGATCTCTGGTCTGGGAACGAACATCCCACATGCCCCATGTCCAAAAAATTAAAAACAAGCAACCAGATCATTTCTAGGTCCTTCAACCTAAGCATAAGCCTTTGCAGTGTGCAAACAGCACTCTGGAGGGGATAAATTACTTCAAAACATCCATGTAAGAGGGGGAGGCTATTGCTTGTCTTATAGTCTTCAATTTTTGCAGCAGCTGATATTTCTTATGATTCTGTAGAATTTTCTGATTTAACAGTCACTATTCATTAGCCTGGGCTTCCATGGTGGCTCAGTGATAAAGAATCCACCTTCCAATGCAGGAGACTCAGGTTCAATCCTTGGGTCAGGAAGATCTCCTGGAGAAGGAAACAGCAACTCACTCCTGTATTCTTGCCTGGAAAATCCCATGGAAAGAGAAGCCTAGTGGACTACAGTCTATGGGGTCTCACAGAGTCAGACATGACTTAGCAACTAAACAATTCATTAGCCTGTAACCAGGAAAACAACAATTCATTAGCCTAGAACTGGAAGGTCCACTTAGCCTTCGCTTCTGACCCAGGCTCCTCTCAGACCTAGTGAAGATTAGAACTGGGATGACTGATATTTTCAATGTGGGTCTTTCTGAAGCAAGATACAGCATATCTTGCTGCAATATATACAGTATTCCATTTGCAGCAAGAACAATCTGAACTTTCATCACATCATCATGCCAAGTTTCTCTTTCCAATGATAATATCCTTTTGATGGAATCTTTATAAAATATAGGCTCTCTTATAGCATTATAGTTATGGAGAACTTAATAATAAAAGCATGCAAATAAGTTGGGCCATATTATATTTCCAAATAGAATCAAATGAAAACGCATTCAGGAATTTAGTCAATATGCCTTCCTGAGCCCTCACTGCTTTATACACATGGAAACATCTATTTCTCTACTGTTTCCCACAGACACCACGTGATGCATGCTAAGGGCTCAGTTATTTCTCCCCAACTCCAGAATTTCTTTGTAGATGAAGGGGAAAGCTATTTCAAAGGAAGTAGAATAGAAAAGCAAGAAGTATTAAAAAGTTGCTCTTGAAAGAATTTATGATAAGTCAATAAACCTTTCTATCTCTGGCATATTGGAAAAACCCTGATGTAGGGCTTTCAGTAGATTTTTTATAATTGCCTTTGAATATCTTCTGTGTTTCCTCCTACAGCCTGGACATCTTCCTTGCACCTGTGTTTTCTCTTAACAACTGGCATAGAAAATGTTTTCCTTTGGTTGTGTGACAGCTGGTAACCTTAACTTTTTACCTCATTGTATTCTTCTGAGCTCATTGTTTTGATTACTCCACTCTTCTAAATACGGTACAGATATGTATTGTACCATGGGTCCTCTGCGGAGTTCTTTGGGCCTAATCAATAATATGACCAAGTGAATCAGCACACACACAGTGAATACTTAATGATGACAAAATGTCCCGTTCATGTACCTCATATATGTTAGCACACGAGTTATAACAGAAAGTTTCAATCTGAAATGTTGAATTATGACTTTTTATAGCTGACTATTTTAGGGATTCTGTTAGCAAAAACAAGCTCGCTCAAGCCAGCATGAATAAAGGGGTTGTCTCATGTCTTTTCACTGTGAACTAGAAAGTTAAGATTTTTCCTCTTTTCCCCTCTTCTTGTCACTATGCATGTAATATCTTCAGCTAGTGTCTCTGGTTGTCAATTCCCAGGAGAGAGAACCAGGTGGGCTCAGGTGTTATGTAATCTCAGTGCTGGAAATTGGTAGGGAGCAGAGAAAATAAGGAGAGGCATGGAAACTGGGCAGAAATGATATTTCTGGTAAATAACAACGCTACTTTAAGAATTTCGGTTGTAGTATCTACTATACATCTTTTTTTCCCCTCATGTACTTCCATAGTCAAAGCATTTTAAAAAACCAGATTAACTCACTTCACTAGCATCCTCGTTCTATTATTATTACTATTATTATTTTCTGATGCTATGCTGATCTTGGGCCAGACTGTGCCCATCTTTGTTCGTTTCTTTTGCTCTGGTCCCTGTGGTCCCATTGCCTGCTTCCTACATTAATTAGGGTTAGCTAATAAATGGTACTCACAAGATCAGGGTAGGTGGAAGGGAGATGCATGGGTCTTCCTTCCTCTTTTTCCTACTTCGGCATCATTTTTTGGTGTTAGCACCTTCTGTGTGTCCAAAACTCCTATGGGCTATGGTGGTTCCAGCTTCCTCCCTGCCCCAGCCCCTGGATCTCATAAGGGCTCTCTCCCTTTGTCTTTTCAGCTTAAGGGTAGATGTTGTTTCCTGCCATTGCAAATCAAGTTGCCCTCACTGTCTGTACCGTCTCTGATTCTCATCTTCCACCTCATCTATGTAACTAGTCCTTGTTATTAAATTCCTTCTGGTTTAAATAATTAACAGTGGTTTATGTTTTCCTGTTTGGACTAAGATTGATACATACTGATAGATTGTTATCACTTAAGACAGTGTTTGGACAAATGTGTTATGACTGTAGAGAGCTAATTCCAAATTATGTGGTTTTCTATTCAATGTATAGAAATAAAGAAACTATATATAGAAATAGAGCAGTTTTAGGTTTACAGAAAAACTAAGTAGACAGTAAAACACTTCTTATCTATCCCCTCCCCCTTCTCAGGTACCAATTCTCTGGTGTTAGTAGTTGCATTAATATGGCACATATGATGACTGCATGCATGGGTGCTCAGTTGTTAAGTCATGCCCAACTCTCGGTGACCCCATGGCCTGTAGCCCTCCAGGCTCCTCTATCCATGGGGATTCCCCAGGCAAGAATACTGGAGTTGGTTGCATGCCCTCCTCCAGGGGATCTTCCCAACCAAGGGAATGCACCTGCATCTCCTGTGTCTTCTGCACTGTCAGGTGGATTCTTTACCTTGCAGTCACCTGAGAAGTCACATTTGATAAGACTGATGAACAGACAGTGATACATTATTATTAACAAAGTCCATAGCTTACTTTAGGGCTCACTCTTTATATTATGCATTCTATATGCTTTGATAAATATATAATGATATATATCCACCAATATAGTATCATAGAGGAATCTTTTGTGTTCCATCTATTTATCCTTAACTTCTTTCTTCTTTCTCCTTCCTACTGGAAGCTCCTGGCTTTTTACTATCTCTGTAGTTCACCTTTTCAGAATGCCATATAGTTGGAATATATAGCCTTTTCAGACTGGCTTCTTTTTACTTAGTAAATATACATTTAAGTTTCTTCCCTATATTTTTGTGACTTGATAGCTATTTTTTTTATTGCTGAATAAAGCTCCATTCAGACCACCTTACCTGCCTCCAGAGAAACCTGTATGAAGGTCAAGAAGCAGTAGTTAGTACTGGACATGGAACAATGGATTACTGGTTGAAAATTGGAAAAGGAGTACATCAAAGCTGTATATTGTCACCCTGATTATTTAACTTCTATGCAGAGTACAACATGCAAAATGCCAGGCTGGATGAAGCACAAGCTGGAATCAAGATTGTAAGCAGAAACATCAATAACCTCAGATATGCAGATGATACCACCCTTATGGAAGAAAGTGAAGAGGAACTAAAGAGCCTCTTGATGAAGGTGAAAGAGGAGAGTGAAAAAGTTGGCTTAAAACTCAACATTCAAAAAGTGAAGATCATGGCATCCAGTCCCATCACTTTATGGCAAATAGATGGGGAAACAGTGGAAACAGTGGCTGACTTTATTTTTCTGGGCTCCAAAATCACTGTAGATGGTGACTGCAGCCATGAAATGAAAAAATACTTGGAAGAAAAGCTATGACTAACCTAGACAGCACATTAAAAAGCAGAGACATTACCTTGCCAACAAAGTTCTGTCTAGTCAAGGCTATGGTTTTTCCAGTAGCCATGTATGGATGTGAGAGTTGGACTATCAAGAAAGCTGAGCACCGAAGAATTGATGTTTTTGAACTGTGGTGTTGGAGAAGACTCTTGAGAGTCCCTTGGACTGCAAGGAGCTCAAACCAGGCAATCCTAAAGGAAATCAGTCCTGAATATTCATTGCAAGGACTGATGCCGAAGCTCCAATACTTTGGCCACCTGATGTGAAGAAGTAACTCACTGCAAAAGACCCTGATGCTGGGAAAGATTGAAGGCAGGAGGAGAAGGGGACGACAGAGAACTAGATGGTTGGATGGCATCACTGGCCTGATGGACATGAGTTTGAGCAAATTCCAGGAGATGGCGAAGGACAGGGAAGCCTGGCGTGCTGCAGTCCATGGGGTCGCAAAGAGTCAGACACAACTGAGTGACTGAACAACAACAACAGAGCTCCTCATGGACTTCCCCGGCGGCCCAGCGAGTGGCACCGAATACACCTGCCAGGCAGGAGACACGAGTTTGATCTCTGCATTGGGAAGACCCCCTGGAGGAAGAAGTGGCAGCCCACTCCAGTATTCTTGCCTGGGAAATCTCATGGACAGAGGAGCCTGGTGGGCTGCAGTCCATGGGGTCACAAAGAGTTGAACATGTCTTTGGAACGAAACAACAGCAACAACAATGCTCCATTATATGGATATACTACAGCTTGTTTATCTATTTGCGTATTGAAGGATATTTTGGTTGCTTTTGAGTTTGGCACTTATGAATAAAAGTGCTATAAACATTTGTGTGCAGACTTTTGTGGAGGTGTAAATTTTTGACTCATCTGCGTATCTAATCGCTGGGTGATATGGTAAGAGTGTGCTTAGTTTTTTAAGAAATTCTCAGGCTATCTTCCAAAGTTGGTGTGCCATTTCACATTCCAACCAGCAATGAATGTGAGTTCCTTTTGCTCCACATCCTTGCCAGCTTTTCAGTGTTTCGGATTTTAGCCATTTTAACCACATTTTTTGTTTGTTTGGCTATCAATGTTAACTTAATCTTTTTTTTTTCTTTTCTGGCGTAAAAAATTTAGCTGTGTCATGACTGTTGGTAAGATGCTTTGTTAATTATTACTATTTCTTAAGGACTTATATGTTTTGAAACACCTGTTACGTATTTGCTTCTTTTGGGTCTCATTGCTTCTTTGGTCACAGTCTTGTGTTTCTGGAGAAGGCAATGGCAACCCACTCCAGTATTCTTGCCTGGAAAATCCCATGGACGGAGGAGCCTGGTAGGCTACGGTCCATGGGGTCGCTAAGAGTCGGACACAACTGAGCGACTTCACTTTCACTTTTCCCTTTCATGCACTAGAGAAGGAAATGGCAACCCACTCCAGTATTCTTGCCTGGAGAATCCCAGGGACGGCGGAGCCTGTTGGGCTGCCGTCTATGGGGTCGCACAGAGTCGGACACGACTGAAGCAACCTAGCAGCAGCAGCAGCAGCAGTCTTGTGTTTAATTTCCTAATTGGTAGCATAATCCAGAAATCAAGGATGGTTGTGTCTGTGTGTGTGTGTACATTTGCCTGTGTGTTGTAGTGTACACCAAAACATCCACATACAAGGCAGGAGAACAAGACATATTTCCTATATTTTCTGTGAGAACTATCCTGGTCCATGTTTTCTTTGTTAGATATGTAGACCAGTAAGCCTAAATCATTATTTACTAAGGCAGTCTATAACTCACAAAAGAGGAACAAGATTGTACTTTTTCCATTATAGTTTTGGAAAATGTTCTAGGGCTTAACCTACTTTTGCTGTGTCTTTCATGTTCATTTCCAATACTCCAACCTCACTTCTAGCTTTGTCGCCACTTGGGTCACACCACTAATCCTCCAAGTGACATTTCTGCCTGCACATTCTCATTCATTTACTCCACAACTACAATACAAGGTCATGACAAATCTACGATATGTCAACATTATGCTAATCAGTGGGGATAGAGAGACCAGTGAGATACGGTCTCTGCCATCTAAAGTATTATATTGTAATACTATATTGCCATACAGTAGGAGAGAAATTTAGGTAATGACATAATCAGAACAGAATTTAGTAGGTTAGACAATAGAGATATCACACAATAACAACATACTTACTCATGAATACCCCCAGGTAATTAGTTTTGGATCAAAGACTGGTTACTATGCCAATAACTCCAACAAGAAAAAAATGATGAGGACCTTGACTGACTCATGGGCAAAGCCTTTAAGATCATCTGGGAATTTAGCCACATAAAGTACAGTGTAGATCTTGGTTGTTCAAAAATCCTACAGTGGATTTGAACTAACTTTTAAACTAAAACCAAATGCTTTAGCTTGAAAATTAAGGCCATTCATGTCCAGACCTTTGCCTCCCTCTCCAACTCTGTCACATTTTACTTCTGCAAACCTATTGCACGTATAGTCAAACTAGGCTGCAGAACCCCATGTCATACTCGGCTCATATCATTCAATCTATAAAATTCCCTCCTCACTTCTACCTGTCAAAAATTTTACCTACTGTTCCAGTTCAAATAACAGGATACTTGTAAATATACTGGGGGTCTCTCCAAACACATTCAATCTCCTGATTTCCTCAAGCATTTACAACACATATATTTTCCTTTTTGTGTCTTACCAGAATGTGAATCTTTGTATAATTTTCATAGTTATCTAGTGTACTTTAATAGATTAGAGGTCTATTGAGGGGTTTTTTGCCCCATAAAAATGTAGCACAGGGCTGTGACCATAACATGATCTCAAGAAATATTTGTTGAATGAGCGAGAGCTTGAATTCTCCCTCTCTGTGAATGTCAGCTGAGTTTTCAGATGTGCAGTTTGAGAAGCTTTAACTCTTACGGAAGCATAAATCTCATTGTCTTTCCAACCGAGAGGTTCAGATTTAACTGAGCAATAAAAAACATACTCCCTGTTCTACAGAAAAAAACCAAGTATCTGTTTAGAACATTGCTTGTTCTTCTTGCAAGTTTCCATTAAGGTAGTATATAACACTATAAATATCTTGCATCTGGACCTGCAATAGAGCTATAGTTGTTTTCCCCTCTGGCTCTGACCGTTCTAGCCTGTGTCTAGAAATTTTGGGTTGTATGCAGAGGCAAGTCAGAAGACTTCCCTGTAAAGGGGATAGCAGAGAGAGGTCCATCTCTAGGGGTATCCATGGAAAGGGAACATCAAGCGTGTGGAGTCACCACACAGAAATGGAAAACCAGACCCACATGCGTGTGCATGATCAACCAACCCACAAAACTGTTCCTCATATCTCTAAAAATATGAGTTGTTATTGAACAGTCTAGGTGTGTGGTAAAACACTAGGCACTTTTGCATCTATGATTACTTTGAAATAAACATGCTACAAAATTTGCCAGCAAAGAGATGGCTTGATGAGAGTAGCTTTGGGGAGAGGTGGTCAGTGTACTGATGAGTGCAGAGAAGGGGTCCTTGCCAAGAAGCTTATGTTTGAAGCACAAGGTAATAGGGAGACCTTGAGGAAGGAAGGAAAACTAATAAGAGCAGTACTTTAAGAAGTTTGCACAGCAGTGTTTCCCCCAACCCAGAGAAGCTGACAGGAGAGGTGGACCTTTGCAAAGAGGGCCTGTGTTTGCAATGAGCTCAGAGGTTGTCCTCTGGTCTTCAGCTGTATGTTCTCTGGTGAATGTTGTAGCCCTGCTCTGTCTGGCTTTTTTTGGTGTGTGCTCTGCCCTTCCAGTTTGGAGGTCCACTCAGCTCTGAAGGTGGGGATGAAGATGTCAGAAACACAGATGTAGCAGTTGATCCCTAAGAGGGAATCTGGTCAAATGGAAGATGCAGGACTCAAGGGCTACACCTTGGGGAGAGAAAGGAAAAGGAGTCAGCAAAGAATTGGAGGCCTTTGTAACAGAGCTTGAGATGAACACTGGATCAGGCTATATGACCAGCAAAACCAAGTGAGTTTCAAGAAGAAAGGACTCTTCTTTGGGATCAAGGGCATTGAGTCTGTGAAGCACCTAGGAAACCTGTACCATGACCCTGGTTAAAATTAATTACTCCCTCATCTCTGCATACCCTGAACAGCCCTTATTTTTAGAGGCTCAGATATATAGTTGAGTCCATGACCTTTTATACTCATGTTGCTTAAGTAATTACAGGTTTATGCAGTAAATATCATTGTCATCATTGTTATTTACTGGTTGACTGCAGGTGAGGAAACTAAACTCAGAAAGGTGAAATAACCTAGCTGGGTTTATGCAGCTGGTCAGTCAACCTGGGATTAAAACTCAGGTCTGTTTGTGTCCAACGTCTGAGTTTTTAGTACTTGTAGTCATTGGTGGCACTTGAGGTTTTGTTTGTGTGTCTCCCTCCTCCAAAAGTTAAGTCCCTTTTTTCTACTGCTTCTTTGATCTTCACTACCTCATGCGCACAGTAAAAATACAATGCAGATTAAATGGGTAAGAGAGAAATGGAATGAAAAAGAACAGGCTGTCAGCATAGATGATAGAGACATAGTAATTGGTACCTCATGAAATCAGATTGCAAAGGATTTACCTCTGACCTAAGCTAGATTTACTATTCCCTCTCCTGGGTGGTCTGGATGCATCTCCAGATTCCTATTTCCATTATCTGACTGGGCTAAGAATTACCGTGCATCCATCCCATAACCGTAATTGTTAAGGGTAAGGTTCTGAAGCTAGAATAACTTTTGACTCACTGGCCCTTACCATGTCCTGAACATGCTGTCTGTCTAACAACACTTTTATTTGCATAGAATTTTCTATAGTTTTTTTTTTTTTAATGTTTTGTAGGCTAATCTTGGTAAGAGAAAACTCAAGGACCACTGAGTGAAATTGAAGTACTTTGCTCACTTTGAATAAAACATTGGATTTGCCCTTCCTTGTCATCTGAAAAAGAGACTACCTACATGACTCATCAACAGAACAGCAACAAAATTGAGTGAAAAAGGACTGTAGATCCTTGGATAAACAGGATCTACAAAAGATCTGAGTGACCCTATTTAGAGATACCCTATGCAAATTAGAGTTGGATTTTCCCCTAGACGAGTGAATGTTGGGTGACATTTAAATTGGGGTGGTATACCACCTTTTTATTTAAAAAAATGTGTATGCTGGAAGTTTCTATTTAAATGAAACACGGGATCACTGGATTCACATTGGCTCACACAGATGAGAAAACTGAGATTAGCCAACTGGTTTTAAAAATCCCAAAACTAAGAAGGTGGGGAGTACACCAAGACTCTTGCCCTGTCCTATTTTCTGGTTGCCATGGCAAACTGCCACCCAGCAACTCTGTGGTCCCTTCCTCTCAACTGCCTGGAAACAAAATTCTGAGATTTTCAAATATTTCTTATCTGGGGTCATAAAATTTATTTTAGGATGTTAATCCCAGCACCCACTTTTTGATGCATATATTATACAATAATTAGGGGGACTTTTTAAAAGAGCCATGTTAATTCAGCGACTTAAGAAATGTTTACTGAACTTCTGTCATATGCCAGGCACTGTGCTAAAGCCAAGCGACACAATGATGAGCAAGGCATGGGCCCTCAACTCCAGACACCTCAGTGATAGTAAAACTGGCTTCATGTTCGGCAATTTCGGAGCTTAACCTCGGGTTAATTACCTAACCTCTTGGACTTTTCAATTTTCCTTATCGTACAAGGGAATGATATCTCATAGAGTTTGTATAAAAGTACACATGAAAATCCTAATATACAGGAGCTCAGCAAATGGAGCTATTATTAGAGGCTCATTTTATAAGCAAGGAAGCTATGGTCCAGGAAGGCCGAGCTATTTGTGGAAGGTCACACAGTTGTGGGCAATCTGATTCATCATCCGGCCCTAATTAAATGGCTGGGACTTTCTGAGCATGCTCAACCAAGAACCCTTCATTTACGTTTTGCTGAATAATATCTCATGCAACAATTGCTTTCTATGGCATTTTGTTACACTGAAATCTCTTTGAATGTTGAAGTGGATGACAAAATAACCAATGATGATTTAGCAGGTATTAAGGGGGATAAAAATGGATATTTTCGACTTGAATTCTTCATCTCTTATAATGAAAGAAATCTCAGAGGTCATTCAGATAAATACTTTGTATGTATAGGTACTGGCTTTCTTAAAAGCTGTCTGGTGTTAATTTTCAAGGATACTTATTAAGTACCAGATAATCATCTTATCAAAGCACACTCAGTGTGATAGAAATCTCCAGTTTAGAAAACAATACATTTTCAAATACTGTGTCCTTTTCAGACCATAATGGTAGGTTTGTTTCTGTGTAAAATAAGGTGAAGAGGTACCTGGTGGCCATTCAGTAATATTCAAGTAGTTTTAGGAAGATTTAAATTTCAGGGCAAACAAAATTGTAATTAGTCATATGTTCTGTTATCCTATACCACATTTCATTTTAAGAAAAAAAAATTGTTACCTTTTTCGGGACTGAGTTTGAGTGAGCTCACTCTGGGACCAAGGTTAGGAAGAGTCATCTTCAGGGTTAGACTTCCGCCTCTCTTCTGCTCCTCAGTCACCATCTCTTCCCCAGGGTGTCTCAGGATCACTGGGAGCTTGTTACCAACGTAGATTCATCCAGACCAACTGAAGCTGATCTTCTGGGGGAGGTTCGGGGTGGGTTTGAGAAAACCCACAACTTCAACAAGCTCTTCAGGTGGCTTTCCCTGCTAATAAAGTTTGAGAGCAGCTTCAGGTGTGTCTGTTTACTGTCTCACTCTGGCCCCTGTTTGAAAACGATGGTTCTCAAACCAGGTTGCCTGGAAGAACCACCTGGAAAACCTTGAAAAAATGCTGTTGCCAGAGCCGCACCCCTAGTGATCCTGGAATAGCTGGCTTGGGATGGAGCCCAGCCATCATTGTTTCCCCCAGGGGGTTTGCACATGAAGTTGAGAACTACAGTGGTCCTTCTGGGCTCCCCACCCAGGCCTCTCTCCCACCCTTCCTCTCTCCCAGTACTGTGCTTTCTTCCACCACTTTCCAATTTGCTGCTTGCTTTACTTGCTTTGTACATCCCTCATTCCTGACAGATGGGATTCACAGACCGTTTGGCCTATGAAAAGGGATACCGTAAAACATGGAAAGCAGGAAGTCCCTCTGTATTTAACGTCTGTATTGCTTACTTGTAACCTCCAGGAAGGTTGTGTTCCAAGCACCATCCTATAATCCAAATGATGCCCTTTGCACCTGGCTCTGCGATTCTGATTATGAGGTGACACACCTTAAAAATGAAACAACAGAAAAAAAGGAAGGATTGATCCTATTGCTGCTGATGTTTCCATTTGCTATTAGGACATGGGGGAGTGCTGGGACACATATCATTGGGCCACATGCTATATTGCCTGTAACCTTTGGAGACCCAGTTTGAAGACTAAAGTTGGTCCATTTCTTTCATTTCATGACATGTGGAGATTTACTTCCTCTTCTGGATCTTAGCAATCATTGTTTTGTGCATTATCTTCATTTATAAATATTTATTGGATGCAGGCACTACTGGGATGAGAATGATCTACAGCCACATGCAGCAGTATGGATGATTCTTCCTATCATAATGCTGAATGAGAGAATTAGACCCTAAAGCAAATGCACTGTATGATTTATGTAAAGTAAAAGCAAGTACAAAACTAATCTATGCTGTGATAAATCAGGATTATCATTACCCACTGGGATGTATTGACCAGTAGAGGCAAAATGGGGGGCTTCACTGGATCATGTTCTATTTGTTAATCTGGGTGATGTGCTGCATTTGATTCATGGTTATTTATTATTTTGGGGGGCTCCAAAATCACTGCTGATGGTGATTGCAGCCATGAAATTAAAAGACGCTTACTCCTTGGAAGGAAGGCTATGACCAACCTAGATAGCATATTGAAAAGCAGAGACATTACTTTGCCAACAAAGGTCCGTCTAGTCAAGGTTATGGTTTTTCCAGTAGTCATGTATGGATGTGAGAGCTGGACAGTGAAGAAAGCTGAGCGCCGAAGAATTGATGCTTTTGAGCTGTGGTGTTGGAGAAGACTCTTGAGAGTCCCTTGGACTGCAAGGAGATCCAACCAGTCCATCCTAAAGGAGATCAGTCCTGGGTGTTCATTGGAAGGATTGATGCTGAAGCTGAATCTCCAATACTTTGGCCACCTCATGTGAAGAGCTGACTCATTGGAAAAGACCCTAAAGCTGGGAAGGATTGGGGGCAGGAGGAGAAGGGGATGACAGAGGATGAAAACGGTTGGATGGCATCACTGACTCGATGGACATGGGTTTGGGTAAACTCCGGGATTTGGTGATGGACAGGGAGGCCTGGTGTGCTGCGATTCATGGGGTCGCAAAGAGTCGGACACGACTCAGCGACTGAACTGAACTGAACTGATTGAGCTTTTAACTTATGATGTGGACATGATTTTGTGGCTATTTTATATTCCAATAAAAGTTTAGAAACAATGTGAAAAAGTATTTATTTCATGGACACAGCAGGACACTAGGGATTTGGTGGCAAGTCAGTCAGACCTGTATCCTGCCCTCCTAGTATTTTTTTACAGTCATGTGGAGAATGCAGGAATGTTAGAGTAAATAAGGTTTAGTGGAGAAAATGACAGCTAAGGGATTTGAAGTGTGAACAGGAGTTGGCTGGTATAAATGGTAAGGGAAGGGAAGATGTCTACAGTAGCAGGAACCATATGACCATGGTCCAGAGGATGAGCAAGCACGGAGTGATGGAGGCGCAGAATGACTTGGTGGGATGGGAATATAGTGAATAAAGGAAAGCGATGGAGGCTGAGACTAGATAGATACACTGGGGCCAGAGCAGAAAGACCTTTATAAATAATTTAAGGGCTTGTACACCAAAGCCTTTGACTGTGTGGATCACAACAAACTGTGGAAAATTCTGAAAGAGATGGGAATACCAGACCACCTGACCTGCCTCCTGAGAAATCTGTATGCAGGTCCAGAAGCAAGTTAGAACTGGACATGGAACAACAGACTGCTTCTAAATTGGGAAAGGAGTACGGCAAGACTGTATATTGTCACCCTGCTTATTCAATTTATATGCAGAGTACATCATGAGAAATGCTGGGCTGGAGGAAGCACAAGCTGGAATCAAGATTGCCTGGAGAAATATCAATAACCTCAGATATGCAGATGACACCACCCTTATGGCAGAAAGTGAAGAAGAACTAAAGAGCCTCTTGATGAAAGTGAAAGAGGAGCATGAAAAAGTTGGCTTAAAGCTCAACATTCAGAAAACTAAGATCATGTCATCCAGTCCCATCACTTCATGGCAAATAGATGGGGAAACAATGGAAACAGTGACAGACTTTATTTCTTTGGGCTCCAAAATCACTGCAGATGTGATTGCACCCATGAAATTAAAAGACGCTTACTCCTTGGAAGAAAAGCTATGGCCAAGCTACATTGGAGTATAGTTGACAACTCCAACTATATCCTAGAATGCTAGGAAAGACAAGGCAAATAGAGAAGAGGGTGGCAGAGGATGGGATGGTTAGACAGCATCATTGACTTAATGGACATGAATTTAAGCAAACTCTGGGAGATAGTGGAGGCCTGGGAAGCCTGGTATGCTGCAGTCTGTGGGATCACAAAGAGTCAGACAAGACTTGGGGACGAACAACAATAGTTGATTAACAATGTTGTGTTAGTTTCAGGTGTACATCAAAGTGATTAAGCTACACATATACACCTATCAGTGCAAACAGTGTCAGACTTCATTTTTCTGGGCTCCAAAATCACTGCTGATGGTGATTGCAGCCATGAAATTAAAAGACGCTTACTCCTTGGAAGGAAGGCTATGACCAACCTAGATAGCATACTGAGAAGCAGAGACATTACTCTGCCAACAAAGGTCCGTCTAGTCAAGGCTATGGTTTTTCCAGTAGTCATGTATGGATGTGAGAGTTGGACAGTGAAGAAAGCTGAGCGCCGAAGAATTGATGCTTTTGAACTGTGATGTTGGAGAAGACTCTTGAGAGTCCCTTGGACTGCAAGGAGATCCAATCAGTCCATCCTAAAGGAGATCAGTCCTGGGTGTTCATTGGAAGGACTGATGTTGAAGCTGAAACTCCAATACTTTGGCTACCTCATGCGAACAGCTGACTCATCAGAAAAGACCCTAATGCTGGGAAGGATTAGGGGCAGGAGGAGAAGGGGACGACAGAGGATGAGATGGTTGGATGGCATCACCGACTCGATGGACATGGGTTTGGGTGGACTCTGGGTGTTGGTGATGGACAGGAAGGCCTGGAATGCTGCGATTCATGGGGTCGCAAAGAGTCAGACACGACTGAGCAACTGAACTGAACATACCTATCTGTTCTTTCTCAAATTCTTCCTCATTTGAGTTTTTACAGAATATTGAGTGGTGTTCCCTGTGCTGTACAGTATGTCCTTGTTGGTTATTTTTAACATAGTAGTGCAATACAGCAGTGTGTACATGTGTTAATTCTAGCTGAGAACTCTCTTACAAAGGTGAGCTTTCTGCTCAGCTTCCAGTCCTCCCTAAGGGTGAGGGCTATTTCAAAACAATGGCATTAATGGTGAAATAAAAAGAAGCTGTTAGATCCATCCATGGGGCAGCTTAAGGCAAGTCTCTTAACCTGAGATTTCTTTTCCTGTAAAATGATGATGACTAACAAGCCCCACCTACCCCAGGGAAGACGAGAAGGTAAAGTGAAATCCTAATTGTCATCACCCTATACCTAGATGCAAGGAGTTACTGTTACTCTTTCACCCTACTGGGTCTTGGAGAGCCTTTCCCAGTGTTTCCTTCAGGACTCTTGTTAGATGATATCAAATGCATGCGTTTTAGCTTCATGTTCCTAGGAAAGGTGTTTCTGATATGTGTCTGTGAGCTGCTCAGTCACGACTGACTCTTTGTGACTCCATGGACTGTAGCCCACCAGGCTCCTCTGTCTATGGGATTCTCCAGTCAAGAATACTGAAGTGGGTTGCCATTTCCTCCTCCAGGGGATCTTGCTGGCCCAGGGATCGAACCTACATCTCCCACACTGGCAGATGGATTCTTTACAAACTGCGCCACCTGTGTTTCTGATATTCCTGGAAAAAGGGCTGGACTCATCCCCTCCTCATTTTTACCCTTGAGGTGGATCTTTCTGTCCCCGTCTTGGCCATGTTGGAATTTCAGTTCATTCTGTGCTCTGACAAGCTGCTCCTGCAGTCTGTGATCCCCCTGGATCTGCTGGAAGCATGTTTCAGTTCTAAAAGTGGCCCCACCATCCCACAGGTGGGGTGTGCCATCTTGGGCAGGAACTGGAAAGTTGAAAAAACTCCATCTCACAGACTGAAAGACAAAATCACTGCCCTCCAATTGCCTGCTTGCTGCTCACCAGTGAAAAAATCAGAGCTGTCACATTATAACTGCGATCACCAGGACAGAATGAACTAGGTTCATTTCCAGGGCAAACCATGCAACATAACAGTAATCCAAGTCTATGCCCCAACCACGAATGCTGAAGAAGCTGAAGTTGAATGCTTCTGTGAAGACCTACAAGACCCTCTAGAATTAAAACCAAAAAAGATGTCTTTTCATCATAGTGGACTGGAATGCTAAAGTAGAAGGTCAAGAGATACCCCGAAAAACAGGAAAGTTTGGGCTTAGAGAACAAAATGAAGCAGGGCACAGGCCAACAGAGTTTTGTCAAGAGAATACACTAGTCACAGCAAATACCTCCTTTCAACAAAAGAGATGACTCTACACATGGACATCACCAGAAAGTCAACACTGAAATCAGATTGACTATATTCTTTGCAGCTGAGGATGGAGCAGCTCTATACGGTCAGCAAAAACAAGACTGGGAGCTGATATGGCTCAGATTATTAGCTCCTTATTGCAAAATTCAGACTTAAGTTGAAGAAAGTAGGGAAAACCACTAAGCAATTCATGTATGACCTAAATCAAATCCCTTATGATTATAGAGGAGGTGACGAACAGATTCAATGGATTCGATATGGTAGAATGCCTGAAGAACTATGGACAGAGATTCAAAACATTGTACAGGAGGTGGTGACCAAAACCATCCCAAAGAAAAACAAATGCCAGAAGGCAACGTGATTGTCTGAGGAAGCCTTACAAATAGCTGAGAAAAGAAGAGAAGCAAAAGGCAAAGGAGAAAAGGCAAGGTATATACAACTGAATGCAGAGCTCCAGAGAAGAGCAAGGAGAGATGAGAAAGCCTTCTTAAGTGAACAGTACAAGGAAACAGAGGGAAAAAATAGGATGGGAAAGACTAGCAATCTCTTCAAGAAAATTGGAGATACAAAGGGAACATATCATGCAACGATGGGCACAATAAAGGACAGAAATGGTATGGACCTAGCAGAAGCAGAAGAGATTAGAAAGAGGTGGCAAGAATACACAGAAGAACTATTCAAAAAAGATCTTCATGACCCAGATAACCACCATGGTATGATCACTCATCTAGAGCCATACATCCTAAAGTGTGAAGTCAAGTGGGCTTTAGGAAGCATCACTACAAACAAAGCTAGTGCAGGTGATGGAATTCAGCTGAACTATTACAAGTCATAAAAGTTGATGCTGTTAAAGTGCAGCACTCAATATGCCAGCAAATTTGGAAACTCAGCAGTGGCCACAGGACTGGAAAAAGGTCAGTTTTCCTTCCAATCTCAAAGAAAGGCCATGCCAAATAATGTTTAAACTACCATGCAATAGTGTTCATTTTGCATGCTAGCAAGGTAATGCTCAAAATCCTTCAAGCTAGGCTTCAATAGTACTTGAACTGAGAAATTCCAGGTAAACAAGCTGGATTTAGAAAAGGCAGAGAAGCCAGAGATCAAATTGCCAACATCCATTGAATCATAGAAAAAGCAAGGGAATTCAAAAAATACATCTGCTTCATTAACTACACTAAAGCCTTTGACTTTATAGGTCACAACAAACTGTGGAAAATTCTTAAAGATATGGAAATACAAGACCACATTACTTGTCTCCTGAGAAACCTGTATGCAGGTCAAGAAGTAACAGTAGAACTGAACATGAAGCAACGGACTGGTTCAAATTTGGGAAAGGAGTATGTCAAGACTGTATATTGTCACCTGCTATTTAACTTATATGCAGAGTACATCATGTGAAATGCCAGGATGGATGACTCACAAGCTGGAATCAAGATTGTTGGGAGAAACATCAATAACCTCAGATATGTAGATGATGTAACTCTAATGGCAGAAAGTGAAGAAGAACTAAAGAACCTCTTGATGAAGGTGAAAGAGGAGAGTGAAAAAGCTGACTTAAAACTCAACATTCAAAAAACTAAGATGATAGCAACTGGTCCCATCACTTCACGGCAAATAAAAGGGGAAAAACTGGAAACAGTGACAGATTTTATTTTCTTGGGCTCCAAAATCACTGCAGATGGTGACTGCAGCCATGAAATTAAAATACGTGTGCTCCTTGGAAAAAAACACTATGACAAACCTAGACAGCGTATTAAAAGGCAGAGACATTACTTTGCTTACAAAGGTCCATAGAGTCAAAGCTATTGTTTTTCCAGGAGTTATTTATGGATGCGAGAGTCGGACTAGAAAGAAGGCTGAGTGCTGAAGAATTGATGCTTTCAAATTGTAGTGTTGGAGAAGACTCTGGAGAGTCCCTTGGACAGCAAGGAGATCAAACCAGTCAATCCTAAAGGAAATCAACTGTGAATATTCATTGGGAGGACTGATGCTGAAGCTGAAGCTCCAATACCTTGGCCACCTGATGTGAAGAGCCGACTCATTGCAAAAGACTGATGCTGGGAAAGATTGAGGGCAGGAGGAGAAGGGGACAACAATGGATGAGATGGTTGGATGGCATCACTGGCTCAATGAACATGAGTTTGAGAAACTCTGGAAGACAGTGAAGGACAGGGAAGCTTGGTGTGCTGTAGTCCATGCAGTCACAAAGAGACAGACACAACTTAGTGACTGAACAACAACAACACTGTCTAAGAAGATATGTGAAAATCCTTTTAACATGTAGGTTTGAAAACTGCTCCAGTATGAAAGTTTGGATTTATGCTAATCACGTTTTATTTACAATTTAAACCATAAATCACAAAGTTATATATTGCTTGTATGGCTAACTACTGTTTCTAAGTATTGTTGGTGTGTGGTATTTTTGAATGGAGTACCTGTCTTAACTATGAAACATCCCTAGTTTCAGAAGAAAATCTGCAAACATTATTTACTGCTATGAAAGTTCATCATGTAAAAAGTATTTGTTATTTTTAATTGTTTTAGGCTGTGCTGTGTGACGTGTGGGATCGTAGTTCCCCAACCGTGGATCAAACCTATGACCCCTGCATTGGGAGTGTGGAATCTTGATCACTGGACTTCCAGGGAAGTCCCCACTATTTTTAATATTAGACAAAACATGAACAACTATATCATAAATATTAGTCACAAGAATCAATTTGTATAGTTTTAACATACAATAAATAACTTGAGAGCTGTTGAATACACAGTGAAAGTGAAAGTGAAAGTGAAGTCGCTCAGTCGTGTCCGACTCTTTGCAACTCCATGGACTGTAGCCTACCAGGCTCCTCCGACCGTAGGGTTCTCCAGGCAAGAGTACTGGAGTGGGTTGCCATTTCCTTCTCCAGGAGATCTTCCCAACCCAGGGATCGAACCCGGGTCTCCCGCATTGCAGGCAGATGCTTTACCATCTGAGCCACCAGGGAAGTCTCGAATACACAGTATTACATGGTATTAGAAAACAATTGAGCACTGAAGAATTGATGTCTTTGAATTCTGGTGTTGGAGAAGACCCTTGAGAGTTCCTTGGACTGCAAGGAGATCAAAGCAGTCAATCTTAAAGGAAATCAACCCTGAAAATTCACTGGAAGGACTGATGCTGAAGATGAAGCTCCAATACTTTGTCCGCCTGATGTAAAAAGCTGACTCATTAGAAAAGACCCTGATGCTGGGAAAGATTGAAGGCAGGTGGAGATGGGGATGACAGAGGATGAGATGGCTGGATGGCATCACTGACTCGATGGACATGAGTTTGAGCATCTCTGGGAGATGGTGATGGACAGAGAAGCCTGGCGTGCTGTGGTCTATGGGGTCGCAAAGAGTCAGACACGACTGAGCAACTGAAAAACAACAACAGAAAACAGTTAATCTGACTGAAGTATTTATTACACATTTAATTTATTTTTAGTATATGTGCATCCAGCTACATTCCTAAGTATTGAACTTGCATAACTGATCTATAAGCCCATGGATTCTGGGATAGTTTAGATATATTATTTTAGATATTCCAGATATATTATTTTAGGTATTCCAGATATATTATTTTAGGTATTCCAGATATATTATTTTCTTTCTCATGTCTGTCTTCCAATGCACCCTTTCATTCCCTGTGCTGTGCTGTGCTTTGTTGCTCAGTCATGTCCAATTCTTTGTGACCCCATGGACTGTAGCCCACCAGGCTCCTCTGTCCATGGGATTCTCCAGGCAAGAATACTGGAGTGGGTTGCCATGCCCTCCTCCAGGGGATCCTCCCAATCCAGAGATCGAACCCAGGTCTCCTGCATTGCAGGCAGATTCTTTACCATCTGAGCCACCAGGGAAGTGCAAGAATACTGGAGAGGGTAGTCTATCCCTTCTACAGGGGATCTTCCTGACCCAGGAATTGAACTGGGGTCTCCTGCATTGCAGGTGAGTTCTTTTTCAGCTGAGCTACCAGGGAAGCCCAATTCTTTCCCTACTTGGGCCTAGACTATTTTTTAATCCATCCATTAAGATTTTTATGTCACTGATTATTTGTGTTTGGTTGTTTTTAAAACCTGCTTGTCTTGTCTTTGTTTCTCTGAATGCTGAAAACCATCTCAGGTTGCTCTTTACCCGTAACTCTTAGTTTGTGAACTTTACTGTTTGTTGAGGTTCTTTTCTGGGATGGTTGTTCCCATCTGTTTGTAATTTTTGACTCTTCCATGCAAACTCCACTACATACCCTGCTCAGGCGACTCAACATTCAGTGGGACCCAGTTCTCCCCAAGATGACTTTCTCGTACCTTCCTCTTGTTAGTTTTGCCTTCTCCTCTACCTCCAGAAATGCCTGCTGTCACTGATTTCTGAACAACTGTACAAGTGAGCTGTATTCTTCTATTTGTGTTTCATCCACAGAGTTGTGGATAAGAAAAAAGCCATATTTGAAGGCTTTAGTTAAGAACATTTTAAAACACTATAATGAAGAACATGAATTATGGGTATTAATTTAGAACATAAGCGTTTATTACATATTAGGTGCGAGACCCCTTCTGGTTATTGGAGACAGAGCTGAGCAGGGCTTATCTAGGTAGGAGATTGACAAGCAAACAATTATTACATGATTTGATAAACACTATTAGAGAATCATGACAAAGTGTTCTGGGAGAACAAGTGATAACGATTACAGCAGCCGTTGATGGATACTTTGTGCCAGGTACTGTGCTAAACATTTAACTTTGTAGTGACTGCACACATACACACATACACACACACACACACACACACACACACAAATAACCCTGAGAGGCAGCTGACAGTGACAGACACATGTTTATATGCTTGTTTTACAAAGGAGAAAACAGGGGTCATCCTATGAACAGGAGTTATACCCCTAATAACTGGCAGAACTGTTTTCTTTCAAGCATATCTTTGACTCTGAGACACTTCTTGTCAGAAGAAATTGGAGGGACTTCAAAGAGGAGTTAGCCACTGATCTGAGTCCTGGATAGGTAGATGGTAGCCAGTCAGGAATGTTCTTAGAAGAGAGAAGAAGTCGTAACAGCATGTGGAGGATCCAGGAGTGGGGGGCTGCTTGCTGAAATGGGGACATTGAGACTGTGGAAGCACTGTGGGAATGGGGTAGAAGATGAGTCTGGAAAGGTAGACTGGGGACCAGATGCTGAGCATATCATAGCCACTACTGTCTCTACTGCTGACCAGCTCCAGCACATCGTTGGGATTGGAGAGAAATAAGGGATTAGGGGAGGGGTTGAGGTGATGGGTAAAGTATACAACTGGTGTGTATTTCAATAAGGAAAACACAAAATTAAGGTTCTGTCATTGCATGTGAATTCCCAGCTCCTGTTTGCCGTGTGTATAAAAGTACCACGGAGCTACGTCAAAGGGGCGGGTGCAACCACCATCCCGATGCTGTGTTTACCCTGTCAACACTTACTGCCTCAGTGCACCGTCCTTCCCTCACTGCAGAGCATCTGTTTCGATTTATTACTGGACTCCACCTCAGCAGTTTCAACTACCAACTTTTTTTTTTTTTTAATGGTGTGCTGTGGTTGAAACTTTGCAAGGAAGAAAAAAAAAATCCCCCTCCCTCAACTGTGTTCTGGAGAGTATATGCTCTATTTAATGACTTCAGACAATCAAGTTAAGAACACAATAATAATAACTGGTGATGTTTACAGGAGTGACAGTGACCTAGGGCTTTTTGCCCTTTGGTTGGCACGTGGTTATCACATAGGTAGAAATGTCTCCCTGGTAATAAACATCACTCAGGGAATGCGCTACGTTTGGGGCTTTTTTTTCAATGCCACAGAGACAGTTTTACCAATCTGCAGGACAAACAATTTTTTGAGGCATTTTTTCTGCATTCACAACAACATTCCTTTGCTTTACTAGTGGATATTGTAGCGAAAGTGTAGACATGAAGTGTTGTTACTTACTGTGGCCCCTTATCCGTATAAAAATTTCCCTCTCAGGTACATGCACAGTGATTAAATAGAAATGCTCTGAGTGATCTGAGCACATTATTTCATTTGAAATCCCAATTAAAGTGTCTTGTAACTATCACAGGTTTAGCTGAACTGTGCTCTTGGCTTGTGCTGTCAGCCGTTCTTTTTATTTCAGTGCCGGATCATCACTAAATTCTTGTATTTATTTCCATTTTGCCAATTAGCTTAAGTTGTTAGTGCAAATTTATATGTCCTGGTTCTTCTAAGTCCTTGCCAATTACTTTGGAACATTGAACACTTAACTGCGCTTGCTCTGGGGTACTAGCAATGAAACAGTAATTAACTGAGATATTTGCCTCTTTTCCTTAAAAGCTGGAGAATAGGATTATACTCCAATAAACAAGCTTAAAGCAACATGATGGTAACTCTTTTGATAACAAGTTTTTAATCATCGTTTACATGCAATTTGTTTTTTTTTTTTTATTAGTTAAACACTACAGAAATGAAAACAAACCAAATTAGCATTTGTCAGATATAATAAAATGCTCACAGATCAAATCTGGCTTGGCTCAGCAATGCTCTACAATTTACATGACGTTTTAAATGAATCATAAAATGTTAATCATGCAGAAATCTTGACCTAATCCAAGTAATCGGATTCAGTTCTGCAATATATAGGAAGCCAGTGGGATTTTCCTTTCTAATTACATTTTTATGTAATTTTTTACATTTTTTATCTTTTAAAAATCCATTTATGGTTAGTGAGACTTTGAAATAATTTTTAAAATACTACTTTAAAATTAAACTCTTTCATCACCTTCAACAGTTTGGTCATTTTCTAGTGGAGAAAAGCAAAATGAGGATTAAATGATTTCAAATGTTGTGTTAATAGTTAAGTTGAATTTCAGACACACTGAGGGACAATCAATAGGTTGGCAACTTTTGCTGAGTCTCTACTAATGCATCTAGATAAGGATGCTGCTAAGGATCTGTAAAGATACTAAGGAAGACGTGTGTGTATTAAAATGTGTATATGTATAAAACATACATATCTGTATGTAGACATATATATGTATACACATATACACACACACACAACCCACTGTAATTTTATAAACTGCTTACTTACTATGGATCTAGGACTTTAGAAGCATAAAATCCAGAGATGATATACGAAAGGATTATTTTGTGTTGCGTGACCTTCAGATACTTGGCTTGGGGTAAAGATTGTGATGCAGATGAGAGATTTGAGTTGGGAAGTTCTGAAAGTGACACAGAGGGAGAGATGCTCTATCTAAACAAAGGTGTAGTGTTAAATGGGAGGACCAATCGCTTACTCCAACACTTCTTAAAAGTCTTCGGCCTACTAAGAAGATCATTTTTTTGAAGTCAATATATAGTCAATTAGGTAAATGAAAAACATTTAGTGAAAATACTATATAACCATTTCCTAGATAATATGTGGGTTTCATAAAGTCAGAGATTCTTATGAAGCACTCTACAACTTTCTCCTAAATTCAATGCCATTGGTTCTGTAGTGGGAGATGCCACTGTCCACAGATGACATTCTTTAGTTGCAGCTTCTTGCTTTCAGATCTAGGTTTCAGGGCAATAGGAATTTGCACAACCAGAGAAGGAAAACTAGCTTGTTTTAGGCTTCCAAATCCCCAAGGAAGTTTATCTCTTCTTGCTGTGAAACCTCTCCACGTGGCTTACAGTTTACATTTTTCTCTTTTAAGATCCAAGTGTTTATTTCCTATGAAGTTTGTTACATCTCTGAAAGTAAGACTTAATACTACTATTCTTATATGGACATGTCATGACAAGACACAAAGATTTCAATTTCATTTATATCAAAACCTTAGAAGGTAATGGTTCATTAGGACATCTGTATCTTTGTTTTTCTTTAGAAGTTTCCAATTTCCCCTTCAACCTCTGAATGAGTATCAAGAACCGTCTTCCCACTCCATCTTAACTTAATGCAGAATCAAGTGGACCATCAGATGTTCATTTCTAATAGACATCTCTTTCTTGACATATCCCAAACTGAACTTCCGATCCCCAAACTTCAGCCCACATGCCCCATGACCCTCCCCTCGTGCAACTTGCTCTTGCCTCCATCTTCCTAATATCATTTGATAACCACACCATCCTTCTAGTCACTTAGTTTAAAAACTTTGGTGCAATTCCCCACCCTGCCTTAATCACCCCATCCTGGTCTACTTTATCCCTCTTACCATGCTCCACTTTTTCTTTTACTCACAGCACGTACCATATTCTAATACACTGTAATGATGTACTCATGTATAATGTGTATCATATAGTATCTGTCTCTCCAGATTAGAATATAAGATTCACAAAGGCATGAGGATGAGAATCTTTGACCCAAGGGCCTAAAATAGTGCCTCTCTAGATAAAACTCAAGAAATATTTGTGACTAAGTGACAAAATAAGGTATGAACAAATTCCGAAAGAGATTGAGTTAGCTCTTTTTCTTGCCTAGATGTAGCTAAACGTACCCAATATCAAGAAATCTCCTGCTGACTCTCTAATTTAAAACAGTCCCAGAATTGCTGGGATTTGACTTTCAAAGTAAGATTGAGCTGGGTTAGGTTGGTCTCTAGAGACACCCTGAAAGTGAAATTAATGTGAAAGACTGGAAGAATGATCTCTAATCTTATTGATATCTAATCTTTGATAGATAATTTGCACAGAACCTTTTTAGAACTGAAGGGTGTAGGCAAAGACATTCACTGTGGTCTTGAGAAAAATCCAGCTTATATTTTGCTGTTCTTGCAATTCAGCATGATCACTTTATTTAAAGAGCCTAGCTTTAATTCTGACAACACTCTCAGTAAATTTGGATGATTAAATTCTTTCTATTTAAACTGCCTCAACCTAGCTAGGCACTTAGATAGTTTTGTACTTATTTCTGTTCTCAATCAAGAAGATACATTTAATTAGTTTTCTTTCAAAAATTTCCAAGAACAGGGAAAAAGCAATAATAAGAATAAAAAGTTCAGAATATATTTCATTTTCTTCTCAGATAATTAAGATAAAAGGCTATTGTTGATCAGATAAATTGTGTAGGTAATTTGTGAGATATAAAAGTTGAATTTTTATAGTTATTACTATTTTGTTTTTTTCCAGAAGGACTGGCTTTTATTTAATGTACTTGATTAAAATATCTGAATCCTACTTAGTTTTGAGTAATATCAATTTGATGGAATTTTGGAGACATCAGGTGATTTACCCAGAGGTTCCTCACCACATAGCTAGTCAATGTCAGAGCCATCCATGGAACCCAGGAGTGAGGACTGCCAGGTCAGAACTTTTTCCCAATGTATGTGCAGATTGCTTTATTTATTTCCTTCTTGATTTAAGCTTCATTTTATTACTGCTGTTACCACTGGAATATAACTTCTGTTGTGTTTAAGACCAAAAGGTAACCAAGAAGCCAGGCTAGTGTGGAATGGCATACTTTCTGCCTTGGGGCATAAACTTGCGCTTTTGGCACCCAAGCAATCCTTTTATATATGTAATCAGTTATATGTGATTTTCTGATTCTTCCAAATTTTTCATAATGAGCACATGCTATTTTACAATGGAAACTTAATTTTAGAAAACATTATTGAAGTAAAAATATTCTTCGTATGTAATAACAAAGTAAATATATCAATACAATAAATATAATAATCTAGACTAGATTCCAATTTATTTTTTATCTTTAGGGAATAAATTATGTCATGTTTAGAAAGTTGTTTATTACTTTTGATGTTTAGAAAAAAAGCGTACTAAAGTCAGCTCTATCAGCACTCATCCTTTCTTTTTCAGATTCCTTGTGTATAAACAGTACTTATCTAAATATATCTGCTTGTTCTTCAAATATTTAAAACAAACCTTTCAAGAATTGGATATATGTAACAGTTTTATTGTAGTCACGTTTCCATTTGTGGTTAAATTTCTCTTTTAATCTATGGTAGTTACACTTGAATTACCCAGTCATGCACTGCTTTTCTTGATATTATCTGTATGTACAAAGGACAGTTAGACGTTTAAACTATATTTAGCTTCTCTAGTGGTTTTCATTTTAATTTTCCAGAAGCTGAATTTTGAGCTGAAATTAGCTGGCTACCTTGGAACCTGACCTTCTAGTTTAGTTTTGTGGAAGAGAGCCTTCTTATTATACAGAGAGAATTCCTACCAGGCAGCAGTTTGTATCTAAGAACTATCATGTTTCAAATACCATTAGGAGAAGCCTTTAGCAGTACTGATTCATTTGGAAAAATCTGGAAGAGAAGACAGAAACCTGTAAATCATTATGAGAAACAGAGTCTACAGATTGGTTGAAGGAGAAAAAAAAAAAAAGACCAAAAGAGGAAGGAACTGATATTCTGGATAAGACAGTGCGGGAGAGAGAAAAATGCACTAAACTGCTAAGGTATGCCGCTCCCTCTTGAAAGGAATATGGTATAGAGTAAAATGGCCTTGGATGGAGAATAAGTGGAATTAAAGCTCATCAGTCCAGCGGCCCTGGATTGATGAGTCCAACAGTCATGGAGAGGAGAGATGACAGTTTATCTGGAATCAAGTTGACCTTGGTTCCAGAACTTGGTGGGTGCCAACTACAAAGACATCCCTTAAAGATGGAATTTCTTGCATCCAGAATTTGTCTTGAGGGGGAGTCAGGATATGATACATACAGAGTATGAGGAAACATGGGAATCTGTTCAGCCTAAACAGAGGAGGAAACATAAATTTAGATCTCATCAGTTAGTCCCTGGAGGGACATAACACCAGAGGTTGTAGGGGATGTAAACCGACTTTGATATATTAAGTAATCCCTGGATTTTTCCTGTCTAGACATTGTCTATGTAGTGAGTATTAAAATGTGTTCATGATGGCATGTTATTTGTACTTTGTCTATGGTCAGTCCCTCCTGCTCTGTTCCTCTCTTCTTCATGAGATTCTGCTTGATTCTTTTGATGGGGAACCACACACAGTCCATTGTTTTATACCTCAACTGTTGTTTTATACCACTAACAATTGCAGGCCCATTGCCACCCATGATCCAGTATCCTCAGTCTCTCTAGCCTGCCCCATTTTGATCTCCTTGGATTTATCATGATCTAACATGCTATATAATATACCTATATATTATGTCTAAGTTATTATCTGTCTCATCTTCTGGAACGTAAACCCCATGAGGATGGATTGTTGTCTCTTCTCTTAGTTGTTTTCCAAAAGCCTAGAAAAGTACCTTGGGGTTAGGAAGTACTGAGTAACTAAGTGTTGTTTAAACTGTTGGGTTCCTTGTTAAATATCTTGGTTGGTGGCATATATCTTATGGTTATGCTATTCTCCTCTTGTAAGTAGAGCTGCAAAGCTTAAATCAGCATAGTCTCTCCTATTTTTCTGTAAGACGGGAGCAATTATAATAGCTGTTGACCTGAAAGGAGAGAAGGGGCATCAACTAAGGTGGGACTGACCCTGGGACCTGGAGAGACAGATGCCCAATGAAGAGAGCTTCTGCTGCAGTCTCTTCTGATTCTCAGCGGCTCAGATTTCCTTCAGTGCCCCGAGTTCCTGCTTAGGAGAGCTTGGTTCTAGATTTGTTCTGTCACTAATTTACCATGTGACATTGAACAAATCACTCTCTTGGTCTCACTATCTAGAATATGGGAAGAATAATAGTCTGCTATTTTTGTTTCACAATTTTTCAAGTTAACCCTGTATACGACATGTTTAAATAGTTTTAAAAGTTTGCTGTTGTTTTAGTCTCTCAGTCACGTCTGACTCTTTTGCGACCCCATGGACTGTAGCCTGCCAGGTTCCTCTGTGCTTGGGATTCTCCATGGAGTGGATTGCCATTCCCTCTCCAGTTTAAGTTTAAGATGCTGTATATCTGTAAAAACATTTATTATTATTATTATTGAAGCTTTTATTTTTCAAAATACTTTCCCTAAGGTATCATATCTCTTTGTACAGAATAAGATTTTAAGGCACAATATACAATTTGTTTAGGTGATATTATTTGTTTAATATCCATATGAAATGTTTCCTGGTTTTGAATATCAATCATTTTTGTAAGGCATGATTTTTTTTTTTTGGTATTTTCTTCATTTCGATAAGAATATAAGTTACTCTGTTGACAATCAGACAACGAAGTTTGGCCCTTTGTAATCACTGATTTTGGCTGAGAAGGTAGTGAATTTGAAGTGGAGGTTGTATCCAAGGCTGGTGAGGAAGGCTGAGGTGGACTGTGAGTGCAGACGAGGATTAAGTGTGTCAGGAGCCAGCTCATCAGGTGCATGGGTCATAAAATGAGGGCAAGAGGGACACAGTGTTCCCGATGACAGTAGTAAATCCGTTTCAAATAAAGTGAACTGTTTGCTTAAACTTTCCTATGTTCTGTCAGATCTCTGGCGCTGAGAACCAACTCAATATAGAAATAAGCTCACCCAGAGGCTGTAGGGCAGAAACTCAAAGGACAGACTGTTGCATCAAAATTGTGTTTAGAAACACAAAGTTCTCATGAAATATGTGGTGTGTTGCTTTTTAGAACTTTCTAGTTAGAACAGATTTACCATTTCTTATATTACTGCTCTTTAAGTATAACATTTGCAACCAAGTACTTACCTGATGAAATATATATATATTCAGCTCTTTGACAAATCTATGCTCTTTAAATTTTTTATTAAAATTATACAAGGAAAATTACTTAGCATCCCAAGGGAGAATTGACTGTACTGATTCTCTTGGATATTTCATTAAAAAAAAAAAATTACGTGGACTCTTTTCAACTCTGGTTTCTCCAGTGAAGATTGTTTTAAGTAAAGCTGTCTGATATAGAAAGACATGGTTGCTAGGGAGCCAGAGTCACGATGGCTGATGTTACTAAGGAGGATACAGAGGTGAGTCCCTGATTATAGAAGAGAAGCATTTTTCATTCTCCTTGAAAGTGAGTCTTCTTTATACACAGATGACAAGCTCACTAACTCGGTAGGAGTAAGACTTCAGAAAGAAATATGAAATTTTAATATGTTTCCTCAGAGTAACGTAAATCTAAAGCTATTTCTTCAGGATGAATACAGTTTATGCCCACCTGTACCTTAATGAATGGTGGAAATGCTTTTGGCAGTTCCACGTGGTGCAAATCTTTTGGCAAGCTCGCTAAGGCCTTGCCACCTGATTGGAATGAGGAATCTCTGTCTAATATTTCTTCCATCTTCATATTTGGCTGAGTATAGGCCAATAAACATTTACTGAAATCTACTATGTGCTAGGCATTTTACGAGGGACTTTTAACCCATTTTCTCATTTAATTCTATAATCCTGATGCAAGTTATTATCATTTCAATAAACACTAGGAAATATTAATATTCTTTGCCAGTTGGAAATGGTAGGATCTGAATCCTATTTGGTGTCACTAAGTTCTCTCTTTTCAAATGTCTCATGTTAAGGAAAAATAGGAAGGATGAGATGGTTGGATGGCATCACTGACTTGACAGACATGAGTTTGAGCAAACTCCAGGAGTTGGTGATGGACAGAGAAGCCTGGTGTACTGCAGCCCATGGGGTTGCAGCGCACTCCAGAAAGAGTCAGACATGACTGAGTGGCTGAACTGAACTGAAGGAAGAATAAATACATAAATATAGTGATGTACTTTTTCTGTTAGTTTTACCAAAGATTTTAAACGTTAATAAGTGGGAAAGTTTAGTGAAAGACTTTCGGGAGATTATCCTATTGAAAACAAAATGTGGTAAACATTGCTTGCTTAGTTTTACTGTTAGATAGTGCCTTGTTGTTCAGGCTCCCTGTAAGATGCTAACAAACACAACAGAACTCAACTTAAACAAACAAAAAAAAAACTTACTGAGTAGATTCTTTGTACAGAATATTGTGTGAGGAAGGGTAAGACTGTCATTATGAAGCTTTCACTATAATACTGTGAGGATATTACCAGATGGTAAAAGGAAAGGACTCTGAGTAGAAATCTTAAATGCTCCTGCAATAATTGAGTTTTGCCAAGAGGCAGTCCTATCAATGATATGTTACTCTTCAACTTTAGATGCCTTCAGTCTTCAACATGCTAGAACTTTTTCATGGAGTCACAAGGCCAAAGTCAAAGAGTGTCTGCAACTTCTTCTGAGAGGACGGAATGTTCACTTATGGAGGCTGAAGGAGGGCAGATGGGATCGACTGCTACCCTTTAAGAAAACGTTGTGAGTGTTTGCGTTCACAGGTGACCAAGGCATGAGCCAAGCTGAAGACTGGAAAGGGCACCCTGCTAGCCTGAGAAGCCACATCTTGTAGCCCAGTAAATCTTTTAGAAAGCAAAAGTGGATTAAAAAAAGAGAAAGCAATGTTCTTGGAGAGCAAGCTGTGTGGCCGGAGTGAGATTTATGGAGGTAATTATTGTGTCTGGGTCTTCAAAAGTGCTGGACAATTTTATGACCACCACCAGGTCCTTGCAGCCTGGCCAGTGGAGGCTGAAGAGAAAGGTTATTTAATGTTTCTGAATATGGGTTTATTGCCCATGGGAATTAAAATTGAGAGTCTTTTCCATGTAGTGCTTTTTCTTATGTTATTTTATTTTTTAAGGAAGTTTAAAAAGAAAGAGAAAGGTCTCTTCCTCTGAAATACCTGTTTGTTGATTACTCTTAGCGGCAGGATATTTGATTAGATAGACGAGAGCACGTACAGCAAATGCCACCCTACTTGAGTAGAGGTTGCTAAGAAACATAGTGTTTGGGGACTACTACCTTAATGGTTATCTACGAATTTAACACCACCAATCTCTTATCTCACAAAGGGTGTGGGCAAACTAAATGACTCCAATTTTAGAGATTGTGGCACTGTGCATTAGCTTTTGCAGCAGACCTGAGCCTTGGACAGGGACTGAGATAAGAGATATACATGAATGATTTTTATCTATAAGCTGGCTTTCCAGGAGAAATCTTATGAACAGTTGTAATAAGATGACATATCAATGTAAGTTGTTAAGGGAAACAGCAATGTTAAAATCATCTGTAGGACTGCATTGTTCATAAACGAGCCAGTTGGTTTTGAAGCATTTGATTGATCCAGTGAGTCAAAATAGCCAAAATATTTGTATAAATTACCTGTATTGATATAACTAGGGATTATATGTACATGCAATTCACAAAGCATTCAGATATTAGTAGAAAGTCCTGGATGTGGTCTAATGTTGGTCTCTCTATAATTCAGAAAAAGATACATTCAATTTACTCCTAATGTATCTGCTGAGTCCTTATTTTATGTCAGGCATTGCAGTTGTGACTATGGACTAGATATGGGAAAAACTGTACTCTTACAAAGAAGAATATTTGCTAAATCCAACAATGCTATTGAGACAGACTGTGCCACACAAAATAGGACTATTTGACCTTGGTTGTCATGTCAGTCAGAACTGACTATTCTAGAGGATATTGGTCCATCATAGCAAAGACCCAAAAGACCTGCATATTTTAGGTTATAATCATAAGAAATTTAAAAAATCTGTTTCATAAACATTTAAAATCTTCTTTGTTCTTTAGACATACACAAATGATTGCTGCTACATTTCTTCTCTTTCCCCTATTTTAACAGGCAGTGGCTACAATTGATTCAGCACTACTTTACCAGACTAAGCAAAGGTCTAGTTGCCTTACATGATATTATTAACAAATTAAATCTGTCTGAGAGATAAACAACTTAAATTTTAATGCTTCACATTTAAATGTGCATCTGTGCTAATATTTAAATAACACAATACCCTATCTTTCATACTCAGATTCCATGCCTTGGTCTTCTTTGATTTTAGGCTTTTGTTGGAAGCTCTAAATTTATTTAATCATTCTCTTTTCCAGAAAGGTAAGAGTATTGCTCTAAATTTTATTCAACTGAAAAAATTGTGCAAATCTTACTTCAGATTCATCTACTGAGTTATTTATTTTACCAGGTTAGATCAAGACTTAGTCACAAAGGCAAATAATATAAAGCAATATTACCTATAATATTCTTTTAGTATATTTGATAGAAGTATAGAGTGACCACATCATTAAATGTATGCCTATAAAGAAATTTGTTTCATGTCATTTCTCACTGATTTGAATTACTTCTTTCCCCAAATAACTGAAGATGAAGTGATCCTTCTAGGATTTCTATATAAATATAGGTAGTTCTTTTTCACTTTTCATATATCAGATGAACCAGTAGAGTCTAAATACATTTTCCTGTCCAATTTTTCCCTCCTTTATATTGGAATATATTGTTGCCAAACTGCCTCCCTCCATTTTTGTGAAGGTCTATATGTATATGCTCTCTCTGTCTCCACACTCAGACATAGACACACAGGTATACTCACTTTGCCTCATGAGAAGAGACAGTGTGAGAAAAAAAATTCAAGACCCTAACACTATTCTTTCCATTAAATGGGTAAGTTTCTAAACCTCAAAGAGCTTTAGTTTCTTTATTTACAAAATGGAGTCAATCAAACCTACCTTTTGGGGTTTTATGACGATTAAATGAATATGCAAAACAAATAGATTCTGAAAAATTATGGGCAATAAAAATATATCTCTTTTCTTTTTATTGCTAATTGTTGAATGCATTAGCAAGGCAAAATAAGCTATTCTTTGCTTTTTTCCACTAAGATCTAGGAGACAAGGTAAGACTGTATTTTACTTTTCAAAATGTATAAAGTTGCTGATCAGAAGTAGGATTTAGTACTAGGTGAAATAATTTAGTACTAGGAGATAAACAATAATGATATTGTTTCATGTATTTTCTTAGAAGAAATATATTCATTTGAAATTTTATTAACCATAGAAACTATTCTACAGTTTGACAAATTATTTCAATAAATGAGGTTGTTTAAATTTTGTGTGCTTTTTTTTGGAAAAGCTTGTACACACTCCAACCCTTTTTTTCACCATGCCAATTCAATTCACAATTATGCCAAAAGGACATCCTGATAAGTTCAACAACACAATGCTCAGATGTAGCAGTTCACACCTAATCTTTCAAAGATTCTTTAAGTTTTAGGCATTTGTGGTAGATAGTATACAGCGATGGCCACTACCAATTTCTTCCTTCTCTGAACATGTCTGTTGCCCCTCATGTCAAGAGTTGGAGTCTAATTTCCATAACCTTGTGTCTGGGCTGGCCTTAGTGACCAGTGTAACCAACAAAATGGGTCAGGAGTGATGCTCTATAGCCTCTGAGCCCATGCTACCAGAAGTTTCATATCTTCTTTGTTGATCTTTCGGGATATTTCCTCTCAGAATCAATCAGCCTTGCTGTTAGAAGTCCAAGACACATAGAGAAGACTTGCAGGAGCTCCCGCTTAGTCCCAGTTGCTAGCCATTATTAGTGACCAGCAATGAGAACAGGCCATCTTGGATGTCTAGCCCAGCAAGGATTCACAAGACTCTAGTCCCAGCAGCCACTGGACTACAACACACAAGACAACGCAAGTTAGAGCCAGTCAATCTATAGAACCATAAGACAAAATGGTAAATTGTTGTTTTAAGCCACCAAGTGCTGGGTCGTTTGCTATGCAACAAAAATATAGATAACCAGAGCAGCATTATAACCAGAAAATGTGATTCTCAAACAAACATGTTCATATAAAGATGCGGCATCTGTTATGTTAAACCTCAAAATATTAAGCAATTTGTGCCCTTAATTAGGCTTCAAATTCTGTTTCTGATTTCAGTATCAACAGACTTTAAGAAATATTGTGAGTGTATGGTGTTAGATTTGAGGGGGAGAAGTGAAATATAGCATTTTGGAGCTCTGAGCTTCATATGTATCCATCCATTCATTTAAATATTGATTATGCAAAGCAATATGCCAGGTGCTGTGGGGGATAAAGGCATGAGTCAGAAAGCTGTACCCATATTAGCATTTTGGAAGACCCTCCCTTTTCCCTCTGAAGACAATTAACACAGTGTTCAAGCTGCCTGCTGGGTTTGCATTTGATGTTCTCTTGAGTTTTCTGTCTTCCATTTTTGGGGGGCCATTTCCTACCCAGATTGTTTGTTTTTTGAGTGTTTGGTAATTGTAGAAAGAAAACAAAGACTCTTAATTTGAAGGAAAACCAGTTACATATATAAGGACATGGTAATATTAAAAAAAAAAAACAAACTAGTAATACTAATAAGCAAGCTAGAATTTTGGATTTTTATTTTTCGCTCCCATTTCTATTGATCCCAGAATGTTACTGTTCTCTCAGCGAGATTTAAGTTCATGATCTGGTATAAATGACAGGATGGATAACAGAATTCCTATGTAGCCCAGATGCTTTAAATGTGATAAACCAACTATTAATAGCTTTCAAGTGCTGTGGCTTTGCTAAGAACAGGAGATTTGAAGAGAGAAAAATTGAACTCTGACAGTTGTTATTTTTTTACTTTAGGTAATTTTGAAAATACTCTAAGCCTGTTGCATTTTCTATAAGGTGAGTATAAAAGTGGTCTTGATATCCAAAGTATTGCGAGATTAGCTGTAGTTATGTATATAAAGTACTTGAAAGACTCTAGTGTATAGTAAGAGAATCAACGTTATTCTGAGATCATGGTCATGGGAATTACATTTTCTATGGTGTAAAAAATGGTGATCCTGAGAGTTCAATGTGATTTTATTTAGGTTCCTCAGTCAGGGGTGCAATTAAAAATTATCTGGATCTACTTATTGTTTGGGCTTCCCTGGTGGCTCAGCGGTAAAGAACATGGCTGCCAATGCAGGAGACATAAGAGATGTTGGTTCAATCCCTGGGTCAGGGAAGATCCCCTGGAGAATGACACAGCAAACCCACCCCAGTCTTGCCTGGGAAGTCCCATGGACAAGGGAGCCTGGCAGGGGGCTGCAGTTCATAAGGTTGCAGGGGAGTCAGGCAAGACTTAGTGATGAAACATTTACTTTTCCCAAGTGGTTTTAAATTTTTAAAGGATCATTTAGAAAGCAGTGCAAACTTTCTTTCAATGAAATCCCACATAGATGGACCATTTGTTTGGTTGAAACAGGGATGGGGACTAGTCTCCCTTTCTGATGGTTGAAACAGGGATGGGGACTAGTCTCCCTTTCTGCTGTGGTTCTCATGACAAAAACCTAATGGTTTAGCAAAGTTCACTTTAAAAACTACTGCACTAGCTATTTTTCCTATGCTTGCAGCTCTATTTCTTCCTAGTCCTGCTTTGCCATATGTTGTAAGCACTTGAAACTATATATTATCCTAAACGTCCTATGTCATTTCTTGCTTTCCTATAGGGGGTTACAGTTTCTTACTCTTGTGTGCCTAGTTCTAATCTGTACTTTGGCTATTCAAGTTCAGCCTTCTTGCACCAGATCGGAGGTGAAAGTATATAAAGAAAATATTATTAAGGTTAAAAAAACAAAAACCTTAAGATGCATTAATTTGCTATTGCAAATGTTTTACCCCAATTGCAAAATGAAATCAAGTATGTTTCACCATAATTGCTCAAGCCAGCTGAGCAACATTTTCATCCCATAGTTTTAAGTTTTATAATTTGGGATTTCTCCAAATACACTCTAGGGAAGTTGGTAAAGGCAGCTGGTGAACACAGATGTTATTTCATTAACATATTTAGCCAAATCTTGATAAATCATAATATACATTTCCTTAAACCAGGAAGTTCCTTTCCTTGAGTACCTTTTCTGACTTCCAGAGATTTTCAGGGATGGTGACCTGTATTCATGAGATTTACCTGGTTTTAGTTCTTTTTACAGTGACCACTTAAGTCCAGTCCAAATTTCACAGATCTTTGATTTGCTCCTGGGTTCTCATGCCCCTCAAGGCTTTGCCTCTGTTGTCATGGTGAGGCTGGGTGGCCCCTTATATTTAGCATAGTGGGGAGGTCTTAGAGCCTGCTCTTGAACCGGTCAAGTATGAATAAGAACATCTCTTATGTATGCCAATATACGGAGGAGCTTAATGTTTGCTTGAACAGATAAGAACTCAAGTAGCAGGTGACAGCTTTTTTTAATTAAGCAAAAATCAAATTATAAAAATAAAATGTTTATTTTAAAATTTGAAACAACAGAGACACATGTAGATAAAAGGGGGGATCTCCCATTTTTTGTTCATTTTGTTCAGCATTCTCTAAGTTTCTACTTTTATGTTTCTATATTTATTTTTTTTATCAGCATTCTTAGAAAGGAGAGAAAATGAGGCAGAGGCAATATAGAAACTTTGTTTTGATTAATGTTTTATGATATACCTTTACCCAGGCTTTCATTTTCAAACTTCCTCTTTCTTCTAATTAATAAACAATTGGAATTTTAAAAAGGTAGTCTAAAATTTTTTTGTCCTTTAACTACAACATGTAATGTATTGAGGTTTAGTATTTCAAATTGTTTCAAATATTTCAAATTGTCCTGTGTTTTCTGTCCTTTCTTGTGTTTTTAGAACTGATTATTTTTTTTTTTATTATTCCCTTCTCCTACTTTGGAAGTTGTATACTCTGTTTCCTTGCTTTTAGTGGAATAGATGTTCTTATTCACACTTTACAGGTTCAAGAGCAGGCTCTAAGACCTCCCCACTCTGCTAAATATAAGGGACAGCCAGCCTCACAGTGACAGCAGAGGCAAAGTCTTGAGGGGCATGAGAACCCAGGAGCAAATCAAAGGTCTAGAAATTACAATGTGACTAATTAACACATCAAAGTCTAATGGAAAAACTTTACCTCTCTCCTAGACAATATAAACTTTAAAACACCTCTAATTCCACTTACTCTCCTCCTGATTTGTATGATTTTGCTAGGAATTATAATTATATATTTTTTATACTTCATGCTATATTACTACCACTATTGATTTTACATTGTCAAAACTCAGGTTTACTCAAAAACTTACTCATTTCTTTGCTATTTCTTTCTTGTATCTCAGACTTTCCATTGGGATCACTTGCCTTACACCTGAGGAATATCCTCTAGAATTTTACTACATAAGGTCTGCTAATGACTTTCTGAATTTTTGTTTATAAGGAAATTCCATTATTTTTCCCTTGTTAAAAGTGATATTTTCTCTGCATATAGAATTCTAGATAGACAGTCGCTTGTTTACAGCGCATTGAATGTATCATTCCACCGGCTTTGTTTTCACTGAAGCTGTTGAGAAACAAAATGTCAGTCTGTTGCTTTGTTGAAAGAATCCTCTCCCCTCCTCCTCCACCAAGCCCTGGTTTCTTTTAACACCATCTGTCTTGGGTGTTGTGCTGGTTTACTATTGACACAGAGTGAGATTTCTTTGATGGGGACCTATGAGGTTTCTTAAATCTGTGGATTGATGTCTCACCATTTCTGGAATATTTTCAGGCGTTGTCTTCCTAAATATTGTATCTGCCTCACTCTGTCTCTCCTTCCATCTGAAGCTTTGACAGAAAATTTGATAACATGCTAACTCTATGTGCAACCACTCTTGACTTTCATTTTTTCACTACTTTCTTCATATTACATTGTAGATAGTTTTCTCTGTTTTACAGTTCTTAATTTTTCTTTCAGCTGTGTTTAATTTGCTCACAAACATATCAATTGAGTTCTTAAATTTAAGTACATGTATTTGTCATTTCTAAAGTATCTCTGTTTTTAGGTTTGCGGGTCATTTTTAATAGTGTTCACAGGTTAATTCTTCTCTTTAATAGGCATTTTATAATTTAGTGCTAACTATTCAAATATTTGAAATCTCATTTTGTTTTAGCGTTTTAGTTGTTTTCATAATGCCTTGATTTGATGTGTACAGATAAGTTTTAATCCTGAGTTGCTTGTTTTCTCTGGGAAATTATTTATAGGAATTTTTGAGTCCCTGGATGACGATGAGTTCCTCTAAGTATCTGGGGAGTAGTTTTGCTTGTTTCTGTCCTATACCTGAGAGAATTATGTCTAGGACAACTTTAAAATGAATTTATAGTCTGAAGTCTCTGAACACACAAGTGATATGTATTTGAGCTACAAATCTATATAAAAGCTCATTTAAAATTATGACATCTCAGGGAAAATGTATCCTTTTTGTTTCCTCAATATCAAAGCAAATTTTCCTGTAGCTCCCTGAAGGTGGGGAGGAAGGAATGAGCTTATTTTTTATTAATTTTCACTGAGCATTTGGCCAACTGGAATCCCAGATTATTGGTTGGCAAGACTCTCTTATAGACTCTCTAATTTGGGTTAACCTTTGTTTCCAATCCCTACGATGCTATGAGGCTGTAAAATTGCAATTTAAGTTTCTAGGTTTAGAAAATGCCCAATGGTAAAAGCAACTTAGTTGTCTGCTTATCTGAGGATTCTCTTTTCCACCTAGCTTTTGATTAGCAATAATTTATTATTTTTGTTATATCATAGATACTTTTAATATGACATTTTCATATTTAATCCAGTATTTTTAGTTGTTTTCAGGAAGATATTAATAACCAATCCTTTCAAATTCCCTAGGTACCATAACATATGAAGCAGAAATCTCCATTTTTGTCTATATCAAATATGGTTATCATTCAGTCATATGGAGACTTTGAGACTCCATATGTGGAATCATATGGAGACTCTTTGTTACTAATAATGATTGGGTTGTATAACATTTTATTTGTAGGTGCCATCATTCCAACTGCATTATAAACTCCTTAAGACAACTTTGTTGTAATCTGCATGGTTCCCAAATAATGGGGTTACATTACTGGCCCCCAGAATATATTGACTGGCTGAAAGACTAGGGTACACTTTCTTCATTCAAGGAATATTCTGTTTTTTATCCATCAGTAAGGCACCACTGATCCACTGGCAGTAAGTCATGCTCTTTAAGTTCTTTTCTCCATCAATACTGATTAATTTGTACTGATCTATCTCTCCTCTCTGGGCAAGAACATTTGTCCCCAGGGCCTTGAATTCATGAAGACAGAGGAAGCTAGGAAATACACAGGCAGACTTCTTCCAAGTGTGTGTGAAATAGCAATGACAGAGATGGTTAATTTTCTTTCAATATCTACTTCTACATTTCTCTCATTATAATAAGATTGTTTTAGCTAGATACATGACTTTCTAGGGCTTCCCTGGTGGCTCAAATGGTAAAGAATCTGCCAGTAATATGGGAGACTGGGGTTTGATCCCTGGGTGGGGAAGATTCCCTGGACAAGGGAATGGCTATCCACTCCAGTATTCTTGCCTGGAGAATTCCATGGGCAGAGGAGCCTGGTGGGGTCGCAGAGAGTCAGACATGACTGAACGACTAACACTTTCACTTATATTTTCCTAGAATAATAGAATATACTGGCCAGCTTCCTTTGTAGGAAGCATGAAATATCACTATGTTCTGGTCGAAGGGACATAAGAGGAAATACCTGTGATGGCTTCCAGGACCCTTCCATATGAGACAATTGGCATCAACCCAATGAGCCTTCTTATCTCTTTTCCCTAACTTGATGCCTATAATTTATATGATGTCTGTAATTCCATTTCAGTCCATGAGTGAAGACCATGCCCAAAGGATGACAGAGTGGAAAGTTAGAAGGAATCTGGGTCCCTCTGGGCTTTGTGGAATAAGGCTGCCTTACCATCTCTCTGAATTGTTTACCTCTTTTTTCCTGAGAGACAAATAAACTTCTAGTTTATTTAAACCATTATTAGTTTAGGTTTCTGTTACTCATATCTGAACACTATCTGAACTAATCTAGTGAGTAAACATTTAATAACATAAATGATGTAGTCAGGGGTTTGTTTATAAATATCTCAGATGCATGATATAACATCTAGTCACACTAATTAATGACTTTTGTCTATCCTTAGAGGTGGGGTTGGATGGTAAATAGCATAATCTAAATATATGATATCTGTTTTATGTGTTTAAATTAAAAGCATAGTGAACTTTATAGCTTTCAGAATGTTTTGAGTTCCGTTATTCTATAATGTCTATACCAGGGCTTAGAATTGGTAGGTTTTTCAACTCATGAGAAGGTAGACAGGATGGCAAAATTCCTCTTGATTCCAGAAAAAGATAATCCCCAAATGATTCACTTACGGATACAGAAGCAAAAGACGTAAGTCAAATAAGAGCAAACTGAAGCAGTCACCATACACCATAACCAAGGTGGTTTATTTCCAAGTTTGCCACTATTGTTCAACATTAGGAAAGTTACCAGTGTGATTCATCCTATCAGTAAATTAAAAGTGTGTGTATGAAGGAAATCACTCAGAAGATACTGAAAAATTGTTCCTACTGGAAAATCTCTTAGCAATATAAAAACAAAACCTTTTAACCACACATAGTGTGTTTCTAGAAGACATTAAGCATAGGCTTTACTTAATGGTAAAATGCATCAGAGCCAAGCATGAGGTAAAATGTTCACTAAAACTGGTGGTATTCCACATTAGATGAGAAATCCTGTTCAATTCAATTAAAATGTTTATATTATGTAGAAATCATACACACTTATCTTTTATCATACTATTTATAGTATACAATGGATATGATATTATTTCATAGTACTTATATAATACATGATTATATAAATAATACATAAATATTTCTCTATATAATATCATATATATAATAAATATAAATATAATACTCTTGATTCAAAAGAAATTAATAGACCAAGAGGACTCTAACAGAATCTCCAAATAATTCATAATAAACATAAGAATTTAATATATATAATAAAGGTGAGTTTGAGGAATGCCTTCCTAAATAAGACAGAAAATCTAGAATCTAAAAAGGAAAAAAACAGAGGTTTGATTTTTATAAGCCCAAAGAAACCGCCAAAATAAACCTGAGTATGTTAAAAGGTAAACAAATTTAAAAGGCAAAAAGTAGACTAGAATAAAAAATGTATGTAAGAGCATATAATAAAAAATACTGCTTTAGCAAAAACCTGTATATATATGTATAAAAAAAGAATTTAAAAAGCCAATAAAAATTTAAATTGCCCAATAAAGAGATGGGCAAAGCATATGAAATACAAATAAGTGAATGAACTTTTGAAATAACACTAAGTCTGCTATAAAATTCAAGGAAATGAAATTAGAACAATTGTGATATACATATATCACCCCAAAATGAGAGAAGAGTGAAAAAGGCTTGGTGAATTAGTCAGGAAATGGTGACTCTGAAAACTCTCTTTGTGGGGAAATAAATTGGTTAAGCCTCTTTGAAGGTCTTTTGAACATTTATATCAAAATTAAAAATTAAATTTAACACGAGCCAAATTTTAACCTTTACACATATAGGGAC
The DNA here is from genome assembly GCF_054371585.1 of Giraffa tippelskirchi. Taxonomy (NCBI): domain Eukaryota; kingdom Metazoa; phylum Chordata; class Mammalia; order Artiodactyla; family Giraffidae; genus Giraffa; species Giraffa tippelskirchi. The sequence continues at coordinate 58,448,564 of NC_137285.1, forward strand.
AGACTTATCTACTTAGATAATCACCTAAGCAAAGTTTGCAATTAAGAATAATTGAGATTTTCCTAAATGTAAATTAATAGTGGAATGGTTAATACCCCAGAAAGTCAAAGTTTTCACCTGAGAAACAATGCAAACTTAAATTGGGAATTACTAAAATTCAGTGTGACACGGTTGAGACCTTTCTAATTCACGGTGAAAGAGAAGTGAAGAACTTTAAAAAAGGAAAAATGTTTTCAGTTATTTGATCTTAGAGGAAGGCAAAACATTTCTTCTTTTATGAAGAAATAAATTTATTGATGTCCTTTGGGAAGGACATACGATCTATGAGAGGCAGTGAGAGAAGGGCCTCAGGGAAAGTGAACGGGGATATTTTCTTTGTAACCTACATATTTCTGTATTATTTGAATTTGTTAAAAAAAATATAGCCTAAGGGATTTTAAAACAATTACAAAGACCCAAGATTCTTCTTTCTAGTTTGGGGTTACTCCCGTATGAAATGCTCTGTTAGCAAGTCCTATAACATTCTACGTAGCCTTTTTAAGGAAACCCCGATTGATCATTAGGAATTAAGTATACATACAAAATAGTTCTGCAGGAATAAAAATGGTATAAAATTTTAGCTATTGTTACAATACATGTGTATTGTTATAATAAATGTGTATGTGGACAGTGGTTTCACATACAGTAGGTATATGTGTTCTAACAATGCCAATTGTTTGGGTGTAAATACAATTTTTAGATAGTGAAGACTTGAGCAAAGAGAGTGCATTTCTATTTCTTTTGAGATAATCTTAAAGAGCTTGAAAATTAGAAAAGAAAAAATTAAGTGAAAATTGGTACAGGAGTTGTTTCTAGAGTGTTTCATGTTCTGCTAGCTCTAAAAATTCTCCTTCACCTACTACCTGTTCCGTGTGTTTTCATGGGTCAGGAAGAGGTGACTTCATCAAGTCCTTCTCAAGGAATCTTGTATCTTACTTGTAGCCACTGGAATGCCTATCATGCTTTTACTACTTAGTAGAAACACATATTTGTCACATGAATAGTAATGATGGCAATTTTTTTTGACATCATCAATATCCCAGAAAGTCAAGTTTTTCACTTGAGAAATAATGCAAAATTAAATTGGGAATTGATAATACCCAGTGTGATACTGTTGAGACCTCTCTAATTAATGGTGAAAGAGAGGTGAAGAACTTTAAAATAAGGGAAAATGTTCTAGGTTATTTGATGTTAAGTAAAGTAAAAGCGTTAGTCACTCAGTTGTGTTTGACTCTTCGCAACCCCATGGACTGTAGCCCACCAGGCTCCTCTGTCCATGGGATTCTCCAGGCAAGAATACTGGAGTGAGTAGCCATTCCCTTCTCCAGGGCATCATCTCAACCCAGGGATTGAACCCTGGTCTCCCTCATTGCAGGCAGATTCTTTATCATCTGAGCCACCAGTGAAGTCCTATTTGATATCAGAAGAAGGCAAAACGTTTCTCCTTTTATGGTTGGAGAAAACAAATGAATGAAACAGGTGCACCAGTTATATTTTCATTAGTTATTGCTGACAGATTCAACTTCATATTGATTCTATTTACGAAACCTGATTTTCTCTTGTGTGACTCAGTTAAAAGCTCTGCCAGCGGACAGTGGGTCAAGCAATGCAGTGGGAGACAAGTTAGTGTGTGGAGTGCTTGTCAACTGCAGAAGACCTAAATTTTCAAACGACTCTTGAAATGTCAAGATCTATAGAAACTGCAGCCAGAGAGGCACCACTAAAGTTTACTGTAAAATCCTAAGGTAGGAAGAGGCTCACTGAGAAAAGGCCTCAACAAAGTGGAGGAAACTGAACGCTTAGCAAGCAAAACCGCACATCTGGATAGTATCACTAATGTGGGATTTCAGAGGCCAAGCATGTGAAAGAACAAAATGGAGCCTTAGATGAAGAGACCAAGAGCAAGGGACGTCATGAAGCAAAGGTTCAGCTCTTTGTGTCTTGTTTCATTCTTGGTACACCAAGAGCAGCTTTCTGTTCTGGTTCTATCTACAGCTCTTTCTACTACATCCAGTTCTTATTTTTTTCTTGGGAAGAGAAAGCCTTTTCTCAAAAACAGCACTGAAGCAAGTCAACAATATAATCTCTAAGGATAGAAACATGAGGGGTAGTAAGGAGTTTGGTAATTAAACATGTTGATCAGCCAAGAGTGGTGAGTTGATTCGCCAAAGTGTATTTGGAGGTAGAATGTGGTTAAGAAGACTTCTTTTCTGGAATTGGGTGAAATTAAAAACGACATCCACCAATATCAGACTAAAATTGGAATCATATACTGATTGAGATGCAAATGTTTCTGGTGCTGATTCTATGTTTGCAAAAATGGTTTTTCTTATTGAAAATGATGGCTGCTTAAATAATCATCCATGCTTCTGTTTGGATAGTTTGATTGTTAGAAAGCCATTAAAGATATCCCTGGCTATGTTCGATGCATAGCTTGGGTTCAGATTATATTTGGTATTCTCTTTTGACAATCTTTGTCAAAAGCATTTCTTCCACCTTAGTTTCCATGGTGGGTGTTTGAACTTAATTACTTAGTTAATTCATTAACAGGTTCATCGTACATTTACTGAGTGTACATTCTGTACCGGATATTATGCTGTGGCTAGAGTGGTGAATAAGGTAATAATGGTTTCTGTCATTATAGAGTTTTCAACTAAGTGGCTTTTAGTAGAACAGGACAATGTCCCCTTATCAGAACTTTTAGATAAATTTTTATACTCTGTATAAAATTAATGCACAGACCTAATGCAAAGTATAGGAAAAGATAAGAATGCACAGGATAGATGAAAAAATGGTATCTCTTATTCCCATCTATTACAGATAACAACTGTTAAAGTTGTTATAGATATACTGCTTTCAAATTATTTTTCAAAGATATGGAGATCTGTGTATCAATGCCCTTATACTTTTACCTATTTGTCATCTATTAATCTTTCTATTCCTCAATATGAATGTTCAGGTTTCTGAGCACACACAGACACATATACAACCATTTTATTAACTGAATAAAATTAAAAGACCACAAAGAGTATTCTTGACTTAGTACACATTTTATATAAATTTAAATTACAAGGGCTTCCCTTGTGGCATAGCTAGAAAAGAATCTGCCTGCAATGTGAGAGACCTGGGTTTGATCCCTGGGTTGGGAAGATCCCTGGAGAAGGGAAAGGCTACCCACTCCAGTATTCTGGCCTGGAGAATTCCATGGACTGTATAGTCCATGGACTCACAAAGAGTTGGACACGACTAAGCAACTTTCATTTTCAAATTATAATAATATATTCCTTTTTGAAAAAAGATTCACATTCAGCTTCTAAAAATGAGTAATCTAAATAAAAACCTCAATTGTCCATTGAAATCAAATCTTTCTCTCTCCATTCAACCTATTTTTTTTCTCTTTATCTTTCTTTGTTGAAATATAATTGACATACATTAGTTTCAGATGTACAACATAATGATTTAACGTTTGTATAAGGATATTCATACCTAGTAGTTCTCAACCTGTTTAAGCTCTAGACTCTACACAGAGCTTTCTAAGAATAACATATGCATGGGGTTCACCTCAGACATTCTAATCAACCTGGTCTAGAGAGGGGCCCTGGCAACAGTGTTTCTAGAAGTTCCCTACATGATTCCAAGGTGCAGCCAGAGCTTTAAAAAGTCCCACTACCCAGGCTGTACCCTAGATATCCCACACCAGGTAAATCATTATCTTTGGATGAAGCCCAGACACAGTTTGGTTTTTTTTAAAGGTGCTCAGGTGATTCCTATGCTCCCAGGTGATTCCTATGTTACTCAAAATTGAAAACCAATGGTTGAGAACCACCAAGTTGCTTGACTTAAGGCTTAAGCATGTCAACTGTTCTTTTTCAAAAAAATATTCTTCCTGAACCAAAATCAGTTCTAGATAATCACTGTAATTCACCAGTAAAGAATTGTAAGCTTTATCCACTCTGATAGTACCTTATTCAAGGAATTTCTCCTCAATTTTTCTACAAATGAAAAAGAAGCAGAAGAAAGATATGGAAATCACATGAGAAATATTTCAAAATACTTTTAGCACAGTAATCCATACCATATCAGACTCCAATTCATAGTGAAGAATAAAACTGAAAGCAGAGTTCACTTTGGTTGAGGCTATAATGTTAAGGGGAGCACAACTTAGAAGGTAATCATAGCATCTTCCAGTGAATTATAGGGCAACAAATAATAATTACAATAATTTTCCCGTGACTCTCTAACAGTTCAAGATGCCAATGTAAACCATATTCTTATATCAGTTTCAAAGAATGCTAGAAAATACATTAAAAATAATGAATTCAAGAGAATTTCTGCTCAGAGACCAAAATATATAGTTAAATTGTACATATTTTATGTGTAAAATATATATCTTACATTTACTTAAATTTTTTCAAATATTCTAATGATCACATGAAAAAGACATCCTCCCCACATTTTTTTTCATTACTTACCTTAAGGAAAGAACGCCTCACAGAGCACCAGGAATCAAAGTCTGCACTTTCCACAATTACAAATGGCAACTAATGGGAGAAATCTGGGATACTAAACTTCTTTAGGCTTCCACGCACATCTGTTTGAAATACTTAAAACAGACACAAAATTTGGATTAACATCACTGTTGCATTGCTCCGCCACTTAAAAATTTTATCACTTTTAGTACCCATATTAATTTAAACAAGCACATCAAAATTCATATTTACCACGTAGAAAAATATATATCTATCTTTCAGTTCAATATATATACTGAACTGTATATATATATAATATTCAATTCAATATATATCTAACTTTCAGTTCAATGTATATTTGAATTACAGCTCCATTACGGGCTTCACGGGTGGCTCAGTGGTAAAAGAATCCACCTGCAATGCAAGCAGGCGACACAGAGGAGACCAGGATTAGATCCTTGGGTGATGACTTATCTCCTGGAGAAGGAAACAGCAACCCACTCCCAATATTGTTGCCTGGAGAATTCCATGGACTGAGGAACCTGACGGGCTATATATAGTCTATGGAATCATAAAAAACTCAGACAGCACTTAGGGACTAAAGAACAACAACAAATAAGTTCATTGCTCAAGAAGTTCCATTCAGCGGAAGAAAAATATGGAAGAATTAAATCTATGACTCTTGCCTTTCACCGTACGACTCTTAACGCTTCACCAGAAGAGACAGCGGTTCCCAGCGAGTCACTTCACCCCTGCACGGGGCCTCCCGGAAGGTGAAAGCGAAGTGGAGGCAGCCAATCAGCGGCCTAGGAGGGAGAGCTCCAGCTCCGCCCGCACCACTCGGGCAGGCGCAGAACGTGGGGTGAGCAGGCTGCAAGCGCTGCGTGGCGGGAGAGCCGTCATATCCGCACAGCCACCCAGACCAGAGGCCTGGTCCGGCCTGTAAGGGCGGAGGGCCCTGAAGCTCAGCCTTGTGTCAGCCTCCCGAGGCTGTCCTCCTGCACTGGTGCTCTCCGGCCACCCATCCATTCAACCTATTTCTGACCCACGTGACCCAAGGGCCCACAGCGAGGAAGGTGAGCATGATTTTTCTTAACTAAACTTCACTCCTCAGTCTGCTCTTGGATTGCCCACTATTTGAACAACGGAGGGGAAATTAGAGGAAAAGAAACAAAGTCTTCAGTTCAGTTCAGTTGCTCAACTGTGTCCGACTCTTTGCGACCCCATGGCCTGCAGCACGCCAGGCTTTCCTGTCCATCACCAACTCCCGGAGCTTGCTCAAACTCATGTCCGTTGAGTCGGTGATGCCATTCAACCCTCTCGTCCTCTGTCGTCCCCTTCTTCTCCTGCCTTCAATCTTTCTGACCATCAGGGTCTTTTCAAATGAGTCTGTTCTTCGCACCAGGTGGCCAAAGTATTGGAGTTTCAGCTTCAACATCAGTCCTTCCAATGAATATTCAGGATTGATCTCCTTTAGGATGGACCTGTTGAATCTCCTTGCAGTCCAAGGGACTCTCAAGAGTCTTCTCCAACACCACAGTTCAAAAGCATCAATGCTTCGGCGTTCAGCTTTCTTTATAATCCAACTCTCACATCTATACATGACTACTGGAAAAACCACAGCCTTGACTATACGGACTTTTGTTCGTAAAGTAATGTCTCCGCTCTTTTGTCTGGTGGCTCTATGGTGCGGTTAATGGCTACCTCCTCCAAGAGGGCTTATGCCATGCCCAGGTCTGCTGCACCCAGAGCCCCTGCGGCAGGCCACTACAGACCCGTCCCTTCCCAGGAGACACTCAAACACAGTTTGGCTCTGTCTCTGTGGGGTCTCTGGGTCATGGTGTGCACAAGGTTTATTGGAGCCCTCTGAGCATCTCTGGCAGCTAAGGGGTTTGATTCTAAATGTGATTTTGCCCCTCCTACCGTCTTGCTGGGGGTTCTCCTTTGCCCTTGGGCATGGGGTATCTTTTTTTGGTGGGATCCAACATTCTCCAGTTGACGGTCGTTCAGCTGCGAGTTACAGTTTTTGAGTTCTCGCAGGAGAAGGTGAGTGCATGTCCTTCTGCTCCACCATATTTCTGGGATGGCTTAAGACTAAGACAGTGTCTTAATACTGTTTTTGTTTTTGTTATTTGTTATAGTCAGTTTACGTGTATATGCACACACACAGACTTGTGCTCCATCTAGACTGTTTCCTCAAACAGATGTTTCTCTAACTTCTTGACATGTCCTTTCTCACTGCACCAAAAGCTCTCACTGTCTCTTGGATGGGTCACATCCTTCATTCCACTTAGCCCTCTGGAATCTTGAACATGCTTGCCTAGCTATGAAGTTGAAGTACCAGCTGCTTCTTACAACTGTCCTTTGATCCTTACCTTACTAACTCAGATGGCTCCAGCCCATTGCCTGCTGTCAGACTGAGAAGCAGTTTGCAGTCTCCCCAGATTCCAAGAGTCTCTGTCAGGACTCTCACTTAATTTCAGTTTATTTCAGGGTTGGGGCACATGAGTGATGCCAGTGTCTCTATTTTGTGGCTGTTACATTCCTCTATGAATGTTTCTTTTTGCAGCATTTGAGAGCGCGTTTGAAGGGAAGGGAAAGTGCCACTACACTCTCTGTGAATTTGCCTAATCCTCTCTCTTAAAGGGGCTTTTTAATCTACTTTTGCACTTTAGACTTAAGTAGGTTAGAGGTGGTGGTGGGGGTTGATAGTGAGTTGCTGGAACCTGTTTTTCTCTTTTCACCCAACCTCCATAGATGGGTCTAGCATCTTTCTTTAGAATATGCAGTTATTTATAACCCATTGTTGTCAGTTTTGGAGCTCCAGCCAAAATTCTAAGACAACAGGAAGAGTCCTATTCAAATTCCTATTTTATATACGTGTATACAACACTCACACTCATACACACACTCACACACAACACAATCGATTTCACATGGCTTGTCCAGTGCTTTCTTACTTGTCTAAACTTATATCATGTGCATTTCATCTTGTCATTACATTTCTTTGGAAGTGTTTCATATTGTTTCATCTAATAAAAGTGTCATAATTTATTTCCCTTTTTAATTGTTCAAAATATGTTTTTTTTTTCAATTTGATTATAGCAGTAATACTCATTAAAGATATTTATAAAATACAGAAAAGTACCAAGAAGACAACAATGTCATTTGTAATTGCTTGAAAAAGAACTGCCTATATTTTCATATGTTCCCTTCTAGGTTTTCTCCCTCTGAATAGATATAGATAGTTATATGGATACATAGAAGTAGCTGTATCTGTGTGTGTGTGTGTGTGTGTGCATATTATCTATATGCATTTTTAATCTCAACACATATTATCATGCATCTACATTTAAAAATGAATGAGGTTTCTCCTGTATACAGTTTTATATCCTGTTTTCACTTTCAATTATATTTTACTCTTTCTTCATATTTGAGGTATTTTAAAACCCTAACTTTTTATTACCATAAAATCACATGCATCACTTATAGAGAATTTAGAAAACATAGATTAACCAAAAAGAAAGTAGTCATAATAATGTTAACTTTTGTTATTTAACCATTCTGAATCTATCAGACGGCTTTTAGATAGAAAAAGGAGCTCATGGTAACGGGACCAGTCGGAGCTCACTAGCTCTTCTGTGGAGTTTCCCCTCGGGTCCCCACCCTCTGCAGGTATTTGTGGGCATTCCTCACCATTCAATGCTGGTCATTCTGCCACTGTGCTCATCTGCGGGGAGCTACTGTATGTAGATGAGAGGATCCGGAGGCTGTGGCCAGAGACGCTGGTGGGTGGGTGTGCCGTCAGCTAGCATGCTGTAGTCTCTGGAACCATGACTTTTGCCCACCTGGGAGCTCAGTCCAGTTTGTTTTAGTGAGCTCCCTTGCTCCCTCGGATTCTCTCCAGGGACCTCATAGCTCTGCCCTAAAATCTGTCCTTGTACTATCCTTCTTCCATCTCCCATGGTCTGAGAGTTTTGTCTGCATATATACGGAATTGAATTGTAGATACAATTCAAAAACATGTTCCTCCCGGGACTGCTTCAGCCCCCGCTATAATTCATTAGAGTTGTTAGGAGGGAAGTTGACACTGGCCGTATGTGGTTACACATACACCCATACACTTTTATAATTATGAGATAATTTTGATAAAATGCATGAAATTTTATACCATGTGCTTTTCTGGGTGTGTTTATCATGAAATCTTTAATGTATTTAAATATTTTTTATCTATATATGTCTGTGTACATGGTGGTTTCAAAGATGGGTCTGTGGATACTTTGACACTCCTACTCAAGAGGTGCAGCTTAATTACCCTAAACCTTCATTGCTGGTGATTTCAGTGACTTTCTCCTTGTGGTAGGACATCACTTATAGTGTTGTAATAGATAACTAACACAGGATAGGTATATGATAGATATAAAGACTGTGTAAAATACAAACCTGTGATCTAGCACTCAGCTTGCAACGTGCTTTGCTACTCAGTATATCCTGAATATTTTATATGTCTTTAAGTTTTATCCAATAGTTTAAAAATGATCGCTAGCACTCTGTGGTATAAATATAGTTCCCTTATCTCCAATATCAAAGTTTGGTTTTTAATTAGTTTCTAGTCATTCATAATTAATAATTCTCTGACAGACTATATAACTGTAGAATCAGGATTTTTAATTGCAAGCAACGGAAACTTTTTCTTGCTGATTTAAACAGGGAAAAGAAATTATTAAAAAGGTATTAGATCTAAAATTAATTCAAAATAAAAGGTAAAAAAAACATGGAAAACAAAACAAAAGATATTAGAAAATGGAAAAACAGCATACTATGTGGAGTCTGAACAGTTGCAGAATGCGTCCAACGAAAATTGTAGAAAGTCTCCACTGAGGATAGTGAAGTGACATCAAGATCTTCCATGCTGATCAACACTCAGCTGCTCCTGCTGACACCACTGCCGTACTTGCCCTGGGCATTCTCCGTGTTTCAGCTGCCACAATTGCCTGGGAGGATTCTGGTGATCTTTGCTTCTTTCTGATACTGACTCCTGAGTCTGGGGTTGATGAACGTGACTGATGAGAAGGGAAACATGAGAATTTGGCAGTTTTAGTTTCTATACTGAGAGTTAGGTTGAGTCTCTCACTGAGAAGGGGGTTTAGTTACTGAGAAGTGAAGAAGCGTGCCAAACATGCCTTGAAGTCTGTGTTGGCATCTATACCGTTGACTTGAACTCTTCCTCCAGTAGTTAAAAAAAATTTTTTCTCCAACTAACTAGCCTTCAGGTATCCAAAATGCATTCTCCTCCTCTTCCTAAGGGGACACTACAAAGTCTCATTCCTTACTGTGTCCTGACAAATCCATTTTTCTTCTAGTTGATATATAATTCATTTTAATCTTGTGGGCCATATTGTAAAGTTGTTTAGCACCAATATACCCTCTCCAAAGGGGATTCCCAGGTTGTTCAGTGCTAAAGAATCTGCCTGCCAGCGCAGGAGATGAGGGTTTGATCCTTGGGTCAGGAAGATCTCCTGGAGAAGGAAATGGCAACCTACTCTAGTTTTATTGTCTGGGAAATCCCAAGGGCAGAGGAGCCTGGTGGGCTACAGTCCATAGGGTTGTAAAAGAGTCAAACATGACTTAGTGACTAAACAACAACAATAAGAAAAACTACCCTCTACAAAATACAGGGAGGGAAGGGTAGGAAAGAAGAGAGAACTTAATTAAATATACAAACACAGGAGAGGAAAAAACACAACACGTTGTTGCAGTCCTCTTTGTAACTGGTCATGAGACTGAAAGTTGACAATTAAGACTTTTCTCTTTCGCTGTTCATTTCACATATCTTTTAAAAAATGTAGCCAATATCTCAGATGTTCAAGATTCCTTACCTGGTCCGGTGTCCCAAATCTTCATTTCTGAGAAAGCTAAGCCTTTGTTTGCTTTTCCTACATAGATGCCATGGTCTTCCAATTAATTTCTTCAATGAGCAAATCAGACCAGGAAACACTCCAGGGCATTCTTTGAGTTCCATCAATATTTCTTACTTTTCCTATTTGTGCAGCAGCAATTCTAATCCCGCTTGACAGTCAAGATCAATCTCAAAAGTCAACACCATAATTCCCTTTATTGCCTGTTTACTTAGTGTGTGAAGAGCTTGAATTGGTAGGGTGGTATGGTCAGTTTACCAATTAATGACTCCATTGTTGTATCTGCTGAAACATTCCAACCTTGGTTACTAGGACAACCAAACCAATAGCACCCAGAGTTTCATAGATGGAAAGCTAAATTTTGAGAGTACCTTTGTTTTGTGCATGGCCTTTTGAAATCTAGGATTTTTTCCCCCATTTTGATTAATTGACCATAGGCACCTCTCCATGATAGCTGAGGCAAAAATAAAAGTGTGTGCATGCTCAGCTGTACCTGACTCTTTTGTTACACCTATAGACTGTAGCCCTCCAGGCTCCTCTGTCAATGGGATTTCTTTTTCAGGCAAGAATACTGGAGTGGGTTGCCATTTCCCTCTCCAAGGGATCTTCCACACCCAGGGATTGAACCCCTGTCTCCTGCATTGGCAGGCAGATTCTTTACCACTGAGCCACCTGGTAAGAGGTAAAAATGCAAGTAGAAATTAGTAAAGTGGCTCCAAAGCTCATTTGTGCTTTCAGAACCTAATCAAATCTAGTTCTATACATCCATTTCCATTTGTTGATGGAGCACTTTGGAGGCATACCTGACTTTGTAGTGAAGTGAGGTCGCTCAGTCGTGTCCGACTCTTTGCGACCCTATGGACTATAGCCCTGTAGCCTACCAGGCTCCCCTGTCCATGGGATTTTCCAGGCAAGAATACGGAAATGGGTTGCCATTTTCTTCTCGAGGGGATCTTCCCAATCCAGGGATCGAACTTGGGTCTTCTCAGGTCTTCCACATTTCAGGCAGACTCTTTACCCTCTGAGCCACGAGGGAATAGGTGAATTAATACATAAATTCAAAGTGTGACATTTCTTGTCCCACGGTCATATGTTTAGTTGTAGACTGGTACCAGAGACAAGCCAGGATCTGTTATTCAAAATAAGCACAGACACTTGAAAAAAGGGTAGTTGCTTTACCCACGAATCTTAATGATTTCTGCTGTGATTCTATTTGGCTGGCTGCCAACCTAACCATTAGATTTCCTGGGTAAAAAGCAAACTAGTGAAGCTGCTTCCAGAAGTGTCTGGTCAGCTGAAGAGCCTTCTTTTTCTCTGGGATCTTACTTGAAACTGGCACCCTTTAATATGTCTTGTAAATGCTCAGATAGCATACTGAAAAGCAGTTATGTTTTCTCTCCTAAAACAAAAATGGCCCAAGTGTCATGACCTTTTGTAGTGGCTAAAAAATATTGTATCTTCCATTTTGTTTGGGAGAGCCCATGTTGCCTGGAAACATCTTTTCAAGAAGTTAATATTAACTTCTGTAGTTTTGTTTTTAAGCTTCTCTATTTTATCTTTTGTCTTTATCTTTTTGCTTTTATTTTATTTTGTTTTTATCTCCTATTTTCTGACAAATGTATATTTTACTCAGATATATTTTACCTAGGTGTCTTACTATTTCCGATGAACTAGAATAATGTCTGTAAGATAATGAGACAATCCACTTCTCTAAAGGGAGTCCAGCTTATCTCTCACCAAGACTCATAAGATATGGGATTCCCCATATATTAGAGTCTCAGGAAAATGACAAATGTCCACTGCAATAATGAGTGATCCCCGTAAGGTCCAAATTTGCAATCAAGGAAATTAACAACTCAAAGTACTTATTGAATTGAATGAGACTGAGCAATATAAGTCTGACAACCAGGCTCTTAAAAAGGAAGACCATTAATTAAGTGCATCTTTCGAATATAGAACTCCATGGACTCCTTTTAGTCAGTTTTACCATACCTTGATCCTATGGGCAAAACATCCTTCAGAATTTTTAGTTTATGTTGTCTTGATGTGGAAAATGTGAATTTTTCATGGATAGATTCAAATTTTCTGAACAACACTAGGCTCCTGTGGTTATTTGTCCTGGGGACAAAATGGATAAATGGGATTAAACCAGGTTGAACAAGAGGCACCCACTATACTGAATCTATCATGCTTTTCTCCCCTTGTTAATAACAGAAAAGGGGATAGTTCCAATGTGCAGAGGTGGGGAAATGCTGCCAGAATTGTTAGTTTGTCTAGCCTTTGTTAAAAATCACCTGCTTTTTCCTGTTCATTCACCAAATCCTCCATCTTTTTCTCATTTTCCCAACCTAGTCATTTGGAATTTATCTCTCTTTATACATATTTCCCTGAAGACATTCCAAGGATAATTACATAAGCAGAGCTTTTAATTACTAAGAGTTAACACTTAGGGAATGCCATATTTAAAACATTTTTAATTCCAATTAAGTGACAATTTTACTACAGGTCACAAGCATTTCAATTTATTAGTAATATCATATGGGTGAGTATTAGTTCATATTATGTTTATAAGATGCATACTGCACATGTCTATGATTATTTTTGTAAATGAAATTTCTGGGTCAGAGGGAGTACATGTTCGTAAGTCTGTCTCGGCACAGACTTGCCCCCAAGACAAAGATAAATTAATTTGTAAGTCTATCAATAAGTGTACAAAGAACTTACTTCTTTATACCTTTGGTAACCTTAGATATTACAAGTAAACACAGTTTTTGACATTTTGTTAGATAAAAAATACTGTGTCCATTTAAAAATGCACAAATCACATATTTTTATAGATTTCTTATAATAATTTTTGCCATTTTTTAAATTGAAGTTTTTGTTTTATTGATTTCTAAGAACTTTTTATTTATTAAGAATATTAAGGATGTAATTACCATTTATATCTAAAATATTTTCTCTAGTTTTTAATGTGGCTTAAGGTAGAAGAAATACAAGTTTTAAGTATTGTTGTTGTTCTGCAGTCTCTTAATTTGTGTCTGACTCTTTTGCGACCCCATGGACTGTAGCCCACCAAGCTCTTCTGTCCATGGAATGTCCCAGACAAGAATACTGGAGTGGGTTGCCATTTCCTTCTCCAGGGATTCTTCCCATCCCAGGGATAAAAGCCTCATCTTCTGCATTGGCAGGTGAATTCTTTACCACTGAGCCACCAGGGAAGCTCAGTTTTAATTATATATGTGATAAATTTTGTCCAACTCAAGGCTTGTTCCTGGACTTTCTCTCTACTTTTCACTTCAGTCAAGCTCAATCTTACTTCAGTTTGATGTATGTCATTTGCTTCTCTAATTTAATAGAGGGCATGCTTTCAGGAAATTTCCAATAACATCAGGTGATTAACTTCTAACATCACTTATAAGAAAGTGATGCTTTCTTATAAGACTTCCACACCTTGAGTGTATCTTTCCCTTTTTTCCCCCATGTAGAATCTCTTCAAATTTTCCATTATTTAGAATTTATAATTACCCATTCTTGAATAAAAGAGATTAATTCAAGCTCATTGTTTGTCATTAAGCGACTTAGATACTTGTGTGTAGATGTCTTTTGTTAGGTCTTCAGCTAGTATTTGGATGATGTGCACAATTATAAATTACAGAGTATTGAGCAGAGCTCCTGTGCCATACAGTAGGTCCTTATTAGTTCTCTCTTTTATATATAGGAGTGTGTATATCTCAGTCCCCCAAATTTAAATCTGACAGATGTTACAGATTACTGAAATTGTTGTTCATTAATAGGAGAAAAGAAGGATATGAGTGTCCAAGAGGGATGAGCAGAAATGGGGCATTCTCTTCAGTGCTGGCAAGGAAATTTGATGTGAACATTTATCAGTATTCAGAATATTACTGTTGCAGCTTTACGTCTCTGTCTGTGGTGTGTGGGCAAGTACAGTGTTCTAAGAAGGAAGAACATGTATGTTGGCCAATAGATAGGAGAGCCCAAAATTGTAAGCACGTTGTATGAATGGACTGCATATAGAAAAGGACTAGAGGAAATGAGGCTGAGGATAAGGCTGAGGGATTCATCATGTATATTCCTGCATGTGGAGTTTAACTTTATCTCAAAGGATATTGAAATGTTTAAAGCACGTGTGGGAACATGCTGGGACAGAAAGGTCACTTTGGCAATAATTTGATTGGAACAGGAGGAGCTTCTTGATGGAGAGAATGCATAGGAAGTCATTGCAATGGTCCCAGCAGGAGAAAGGTAACATCCTTTGTCTGTTGTTTCATTTACTGTTATTTTCTCCATTCTGAGAGTTGTCTTTTCACCTTGTTTATTGTTTCCTGTGCTATGCAAAAGCTTTTAGATTTAATTAGATCCCACTTGTTTATTTTTGCTTTTATTTCCATTACTCTAGGGGGTGGGTCATAGAGAATCTTGCTGTGATTTATGTCATAGAGTATTCTGCTTGTGTTTTCCTCTAAGAGTTTTATATATCCTTTGAGATAAAGTTAAAATCCATAGACAGTAAGACCCTGGAGAGAAAATGAAAGACTTTGTGACTGGAATACAAGACAAGGAAAAAAGGGAGGAATTCAGATGATTCTTACACATTTGGTTCAGGCTATAAAGTCAGTGAGTGTGGCATTCACTAAAATAAACTGGTCTGTTCGTAATGCAGTATGGTGTGATAATGAATTCGTTTTTGAAATTTCCTTAATGATTTCAGATAGAAATCACTATCAGAAATTTTCTACATAGGCAATGATCATTTCAACTTTAGTGAAACAAACTTAAAATGTTGCCAAGAATAAAATGAACTTAATTTTTTAACATGTATGTATGTAGCCTATCTCTGATGGCTCAGCAGTAAAGAATCCGCCTTCAATGCAGGAGACACAGATTCAATCCTGATTCGATCGGGAAGATCCCCTGGAGTAGGAAATAGCAGCCCACTCCAGTATTTTTGCCTGGGAAATCTCATGGACGGAAGAGCCTGGCGGACTACGGTCCATGGGGTCGAAAAAGAGTCAGACACGACTTAGTGACTAAAAACAAGCAAATAAACAAAACTGCCTATTTCAACTATTTGGATTGTGATATGTTGCTGTTAAGGCTAATAAAATGGGAGAGAATAACCAGCAAGATCAGTATTCAAATCAGGTTTGAGTTGGCAGCATTAGGGAGTGAGAAGGAGCTTATACTTTGGAAGACAGGAAATTAATATCCTTGAATGGAGTTTACTCATTAACAGTGGAATTTGGGGCAAGGCACTTAGTCATTTGCTTCCTCAGTTCCCTATTTGTAAAAGATAGATAATATCATCTTTCAAAATTTTTCACCGAGTCTTAAGCTCTGAACTAGATAGCTGATATGAAATTGCTTCCATATGCTGGTTTCACACCTGGAATGTTGAGAAACAAAGTTATTAGGTATTTACTGAAAATTGGCATTAGGACAGACATTTTCTAGTGAATTGGCCTATGAGGTAAATAAGACGAGGCATGTGTGCATTTTAATGCTACCTTTGACAAAAAATATATATATTTAATTCATTTTTTAAACACAATAATTTAGAGACTAGAACATTGCAAATGTAAATTATGACACATTAAAAATGAAATTGAGCTAAAATGGCAGTACTTAGCATTTTGGTGATCAATTTTTTGATTACCATTTTCCTTTATTAAAAATACAAGAAAGAGAAAAGAAAATGGTTTTGCATTCAATATTAATATAAGTTTCAACTGCTAGCTATGGTCACACCATATATATCACAGCCAAACTTCTTACAGAAGTAAATACAGAGCATTTCATATTCTTTCAGATAAGTTCACATAATTAAGAAAGTATTTTTCAAATGAAATAGAATTATCTCATTTACTCTGCTGTATTTACATATGTCTTTCATGAAGAGCTATTTGGCAGTAAATCTAGTCGTTCTTTAAATAAACATACCAAAATACTTCTTCAGAGTCTAAAGTTCTGCTAAGAGGAAAAAAATCCACACCAGTGTTGCCTCTGTAAAGATATTATCACTGCTCTTTTTTTTTTGGTCTAGAGACAAAATATTGGAGAAAATGGAATTTTACCCAAAGCAAGTTATGAATTCCCCTTCTACAGAATCTTATCCTTCAGTATTTTGTAAACCAAAAAAGTTAATAGGTTATTTTTAAAAAGTATTATTTGCTCAAAGTATGTCAGAATAAAGAAACTGATCATTATTTGCCTAGTTTCAATCCTAGGTAAGCTCTCCTTGGGCAGAAGTCCAAATGAAAGGCTTAGCCATTGCAGCTAGTGTTTGTCAGGTGAAGCCCTACACATTTAAAACTCAAAACTTACAGGCCCCGCATCTGACCGATAGATGTTTTTAGCTAGTGTCCATTCAGCACTGTGGCTTTCATTACCAAGTTGACATTTTGGGGTGTGTTATCTTTCAGAGATTCTATTTTAACTCTGTTGTAAAAAAAAAGAGGGGGGAGATATTTTCACAGTTGAATAATGTTGAGAATCACTTTCCAACTTGTATCTGAGTGTTGAGCACATTCGTGTTGATGCCAGGGCCTCAGTCCAGTGCATGGTTCAGAGCTGATCTTTGCAGTCAGGCTGCTGCTGCTGCTAAGTCGCTTCAGTCGTGTCCGACTCTGTGCGACCCCATAGATGGCAGCCCACCAGGCTCCACCGTCCCTGGGATTCTCCAGGCAAGAATACTGGAGTGGGTTGCCATTTCCTTCTCCAGTGCATGAAAGGGAAAAGTGAAAGTGAAGTTGCTAAGTCGTGTCCGACTCTTAGCGACCCCATGGACTGCAGCCTACCAGGCTCCTCCATCCATGGGATTTTCCAGGCAAGAGTACTGGAGTGGGGTGCCAAGGCTACTTGGGTTCAAATCCTGGCTTGGCCTCATAGTAACTGTGACTTGAAACACTTTGCCTTCCTTTGCTGTGCCTTAGTTTCCCTAATTTAAAAAATGGGGAATATAATAGGACCTATCTCATAGCTGTTGAGATCATTACATTGGTAAACACATAAAGTATTCTTGACACCTAGTTCATGCTCAGTAATGAAAAATTATTGTTGTTATTATGAACTCAGAATTGTTATTATAACATGAAGATAATAAACAATAAAAAGGAAAAGATTAGGCTCTTCAACTGGTACTTTTGCCATTGTGGGCTTCCCTGCTGGCTCAGGCAGGCAACAGGTTAAAAAAATCCACCTGCAATGCGGGAAATCTGGGTTCAATCCCTGGGTTGGGAAGATCCCCTGGAGAAGGCAACAGCAACCCATTTCTGTATTCTTGCCTGGAGAATCCCATGGACAGAGGAGCCTGGCAGGCTATAATCCATGGTGTTGCAAAGAGTCAGACACAAGTGAGTGACTTTCACTTTTACTTTTCACTTGTCATTGCAGGGATTTGGGGAAGGAGGAATATATCAGAAGGCGGCTCTGCACCCAGAGATGCCCCCTCTTCCTAGTGCTTGGGATCAATCTTGGAAAATCAAGAGAAGGGGGAGTGTATCATTACATCCCTAAAATGCTTGTGACCTAATCAGAACCTTCAGTTCTCTTCTTATGGGTAAAATTCATTC
The DNA here is from genome assembly GCF_054371585.1 of Giraffa tippelskirchi. Lineage (NCBI taxonomy): Eukaryota > Metazoa > Chordata > Mammalia > Artiodactyla > Giraffidae > Giraffa > Giraffa tippelskirchi. The sequence continues at coordinate 58,466,579 of NC_137285.1, forward strand.
CCAAATAAATCCCTCCTCTCCTCCCTGCCCCCGCAAACTTGCAAAACCCACATGCCTCATTTGAGAAATACATGTGCCAAGTTTGAAATTTTAAAATTCAGACTCCTCTAATTTTTTTGCATACACATAAATTCTGGCAAATTTCAGTGCTGGTTAAAAAAACACGTTTTTGCTTGTTGGAATGCTATTATCGCTCCAAACGATTGAACAGATTTCTGTAGCCTTTCTGAATGTAGTTCATTTCTGAAAAGACAATAAGGATGAAGAATTTCTTCCTCAAGGGTCATGCTGGGGGAGGCTTAGAAAGTACTAAGTTGGTGCATATGATACACAGAAAAAGTTTCCTCTCATCTTTAGCTGGTTATTTCATGTATTTCTCTTTTTTTCAAACTTCCCAGTGAGACAACATAGCCTTGACAAAATGAAAGATGAGTTTCAGTTGCAATCTGTAATCCTCACATAACCCGTTACGATGGATAGTCTCTTGGCAAGTCTGGTGGGCTGTAGTATCCACTGTTTCAATCCCAAGCTCATCTAGGTCTTGCTTGAAGTTATTTTGTAGAAGTGCTTAATATCTGCAATCAGTCGACTCTAAGTAAAGAAGATGTTCCTTGATAATGTGGGTGAGGCTCATCAAATTGGTTGAAAGGCCTAAGAGCAAAACTGAGGTGTCCTAAAGAAGAAATTCCATATGAGATCTGCTTTGTCAGCTCCTGCACCAGTTTCCAGCCTATAGGCCTGCTCTAGTAATTTTGAACTTTGGTCCCATCTCATAACACAATATCTTCACATTAATAAATCTCTTTATCTATCTACCTACCTACCTACGTTTCTTTATATTTATCTATCACTGGTTCTCTCTCTTTCTCTGGTGGAACCCTGACTGATGAAATCTTCATCTCAATTGTGATCTAAAATGCAAAGTACCAATTTCACTGGCCCAAGACTTTTTATTTCAATTGCTTAAACAATTTATTTACAAAAGCATTTAAGCAACTGACATAGGCTGGGTTTTTTTTTTAATGCTTTATTGAACTATTTCACACATGCACACACACATGGAGAGCACAAATCAAATTGAACACATTGGTGTAACCAACTCTTAGATCAAGAAATAAAATAATCTGCACACACGGAGATGCCTTGGTGCTCCTTAGCATCATGCCCCACATCCTCCTTCAGCATTAGTTGAAAGGTGGATCCTTAGGAGATGAAGCCAGGAAAAGACTCTGAAGTTCCTGTGTATACTCGCTTAAGTACTGCCTCCTTCCAGCTCCCTGTTACACCCCCCTTCCCTTAGTCTGAGTGCTCAGTCCCATTCCTCACTTGGAAAGCATTACTCATATCTAAATATACATATTCTCCAAATCCCTTAGGTTATAAAAATGTTCATGGCAATTGGTTTAGGGATGTGAAAAAAAGAAGAAATGGATAAGAGAAATGGAAAACCCTTTTAAAATAGCTTGACCAGTGTGGTGATGAGAACAAAATTAGATTAACCCGGCTGTTGAGGATTTGCACGTTGATAAAATATATGTATTTGTGTCATAGTTATGGGCTTCCCAGGTGGCGCTAGTGGTAAAGAATCCTGGTAATGCAGGAAACATAAAAGATGTGGGTTCAATCCTTGGATCGGGAAGACCCTCTGGAAGAGGGCATGGCAACCCACTCCAGTATGCTTGCCTGGAGAATCCCATGGACAGAGGAGCCTGGCGGGCTACAGACCATAGGGTCACAAAGAGGCTGACATGACTAAATTGACTTAGCATGCACGCATATCACAGTTTATACAGGTTCATATCTTATCTTTGCTAATATGCCACAAACTCCTTAAGATATCTTCTCAGTAGAGCTTAGTGATGCCCCCACACTGCCTAGGGCAGATGCTCAGTCAGCACCTGTTACATGGATTAAAAACAATAATCGTTATTCAGTTTTCAGTACAGACCCATTAAAATTAGAGCAGATTATGCATTTTGAGAATGGCCATTGTTTATCCTCCTAAAGAGATTTTAGATTTCCTGATGATTTCTTAATCTACTAAAGCAAGAATACATGGAACAAATCTAAATCAAGCCTTAACAGATCAACACCTGGGATGCTGCAAAATATTCTGATTTTGTCCTCTTGAGAAACAAGATCAACAGAAGTAATTAAGGGGACTGATGTTTTCCTTATAGTAAATGATCAAGGAAACCATGAAAGACCTATAACAAGGATGTGAACAAATACTATGAAATTCTTAATGTCATTTCTTCTTTTAGTTATCAACCTTTCCTTTCCTTGGTGGCTCAGACTGTAAAGGATGGGCCTGCAGGAGACCTGGGTTCGATCCCTGCTTCAGGAAGATCCCCTGGAGGAGGAAATGGCAACCCACTCCAGTATTCTTGCCTGGAGAATCCCCATGGACAGAGGAACCTGGTGGGCTACCATCCAGGGGGTCACAAAGAGTTGGACATGATGGAGCAACTAACACTTCCACTTTTCACTTTCTTTTCCAACAGAACTCCTTGAAAACTTATCCATTCTGTTTGGATCTAATTTCTATTCTCCTTGCTCCCTCAAGCCCTCCCCAACCTACTTTTTGCCTGTACCAAACCTACCAAGACTCACCTCGAGGGGCCGCACAGCTCAGGCCTTCTAGGACTGAACCATTTGAGGAAACTGGCCACTCCCTCTTTTGTGACGTTCTTGGCTTGGCTTCCGGGACGCAGTCTTGAGAATGCTCCTGTGCCTACTCCTTGGGAGGTTTGTGTTGATCCCCTCTCAGCTCCCAGACACCTTGTGCCCAGAACCAGGTCTTGCCGCTTCTCTCTGTCTCCACCATCTCTTCAGTCTCATTTCCTGCATCACCTTCTGTATGTTGATGACGCTCAGGTTTAGAGTCTCGGGTTCCCCTTTGGCAAGACTCCCAGTTCTAGCTACCCAGTCAGTTTCTTTAATGGATCTCTACAGTGCACTGTCAGTGGTAACATGTCCAAACAGGCCTCTATCTTCTCCCAAACTTCCCCTGATCTTTCACTGCAAACTTGTTTCTTGTGTGTTTTTTCTAATCTCAGGCCAGAATCTCATCTTTGATTTTGCTCTTTCACACTCTGCTTCCAATCCATCAACAAATCCTATGGTTCTCTCTTAAAAATGTTTTCAGAACTTCACATCGCTTTCCACTACTCACATCATCTCTTATGTGCATGCATGTGCTCAGCTGCCAAGTTGTTTCCAACTCTTTGCAACCCCGTGGACTATATAGCCAGGCTCCTGTGTCCCTGGAATTCTTCAGGCAAAAATACTGGAGTGGGTTGCCATTCCCTTCTTCAGGGGATCTTCCCAACCCAGGGATCAAACCCATGTCTCCTGCATTGGCAGGTAGGTTCTTTACTACTGAGCCAAGCCACCAGGGAAGCCCCGTACCTCACGTAGATAGTTGCAGTTGTCTCCTGACATAGCCTATCTGCTGTAGTTTTTCCTGCCTCTCGTCTTTTCTCAGTACAGCAGCCAGAGTGATCCTGTTGAAAAGTATGTCAGATCATGTTACTCTTCTGCTAAAAACCTTTTGTTGGCTTCCCAACACACTCAGAGCAAAATCTAAAGTCCTTGTTATCTAGGCCTGCAAGAGCCAACGTGATCTGGCAACCTCATTTCTTACCACACTTTTTTTCTCCTGCTCGTCATGCTGGCCTTCCTGCCGTATTCTCAAAGTTCCTGCATTTGCTGTTTCCTCTGCCTGAAACACCCTTCCCCAGATAGCAGGCCCTCGTTTCCATCCAATGAGCTTCTCCTGGGGACTTTCTGTCTCTATCATATTTGAAATCACAGCCACCTCCACACTCTTTGTCTCACTTTCCTGCATAATTTTTGTCCAAAGTACTTATGAACACGTGGTATAATATATATTTTTCTTATTTAAGATGCAGAATGAACGTTCTAGGAAGGCAAAGGGATGTTTTGTTTGTGTGTGTGTGTGTGTTTTCTCCAATAAATCCTGTCACCTTGAAATTTAAGTACTCAAATTATTTGTTGAATGATTTTGCTTCTTCCCTTCTCTCCTCTCCTCTCCTCTGCCCCGTTTCCCTTCTCCTCTCTTCCCCTTTTCTCTTGTCATTTCTGCTAGATGTATTCTTTTGATGATCTCCTCAGTTGCACGGCTTTGGTTACCACAAGGAGTATAATCCCAAACTTAAAAAAATCTTATTGCAATGTAAAATATATTTAGAGCCATCTGCTCCTATTGAGAAAAAGAGCTAAGCAACATAGAACTAAAATGTTGTTTCAAATAGTTGGTAATTACCATATGGGACTTATTTCTACTACCAACAAGTTTACTCAATATCTTATCATCTCTGCTTGGATTATTAGAATAGCCTCTTAGTAACTCACATGTGAATGCTTCTAACTCATGTGTGAACTGTTTGTAACTTCTGTGTGAAAGCCTTTACTCTTCTTTTCAGTCATCAGTGTAATCATATCACACACATTTAAACAAATTTCATTGGTTTCCTGGAAAATAGGAGGAGGATAAAAGTGATAATGATGATAAAGGTGTAGAATCAAGTATTTTGAAAACCGGATGAATTTGTTCTTTCACTCAAAGTCAAATATATGTTTCTATATGAGTTAACTAACCCTAAGGAGACATTTCAAAGAATGCCTGGATTATATGTGTATATAATATTTCCATTTCTTGAATGACTGCTTAGTTGAGTCATAAGGCCTATATTGCAACTGGAACTTTTAAACTTTTGGTTCTTTTAAAGAAAGTAGAGTTAAAGCTAGGGGCTTCCCTGGTGGCTCAGACAGTAAAGAATCTGCCTGCAATGCAGGAGACCCCGGTTCGATCCCTGGATTGGGAAGATCCCCTGGAGAAGGGAATGGCTGTCCCGAGGAACATGATGTGTTCCTGTAATACTGTGGATTACAGCTCATCATTGGGCCCCAATTTGGGTTGGGTCGGCATCTTCTTTGCTAAGAAAGTCATCGACAAAATCCATTTTAGATAGATCCATTTCTTTGTTAAGTTACATGGTATTTTAGTGGTGCAGAGCGTGGATCAGTTTTCTTGCAGGAAACACAGAAGTAGAAGTGTTTTCCAAATCTTTCTTTACTTGAGTGACATTCTTCACTGGCCCAAACTTCTTTGGCTAATTGATTTTGCAAACAAGACCTCAGCCAACCTTCAGAGCAGCTGTTTCTGGAATAACGGAGACTGGCAAGGGAGGGAATAACTGTGGCTTTAACAGGCATGCATTCGCTTTCTACCACATTCTAAATTGCCGTCTCTGAAAGGATTGCTTTTGCTGACCAAATGCATCTTGTTTTCTCTTGGTTAAAAAAAAAGAAAGAACCTACAGCCCTGTTTTACTAGATGATGATAACACAAAGGAGTCACTGGAAAAACTGGCAAGAGTAGATTGGGCTCCTAATAGGCTGGCCACTGTGACTTGGGGTATTTTTATGAGAAACCCAGTAATGCCCGTTTCATTTTGGAATAGATTCCTTTTCCCCAATGGCACCCCAGGAGCCTCACTGTCTGTTTCAATTATAAATCCCCAGTCTTTTCATCACAGGCTCAGGGCTATAACTGACTTCTGGCAATTTATGATCAAGCCTAAAGGCATTTAGGGAGTGAATTGTACCATTTGTTGATCATGTAAAAGTCCCTGATACTTGGGGATGAAATTAAAATGTCATTTAGTAAATTAATATGTTAATGGCCAGGAAATCACTTAAGAGGGATAAGCAGTGTCTTACTTCCACCCTGGAATTTTAGAGCTGGAAGGAAACTTCGGGATCATTTAGTTGTAACTCTTGATTTTACCTATGAGAAAACTGAGGCCAAGGGAGATTAAGTAGCTGGTTTAAGGTCATATCTGACTTAAATAGGTCAGTCACCTAATTCCCTTCAATTGCCTATTTTGTGACCCACAGTTTTGTTCTCACTGTAATAAGGCTTTGGTGAAAGAGCAAAATTGGAAGCCAGACCAAAGATCTTATGTACTTACTTTCATTTGTTGACAGTTTTCTTTTTACTAGCAGCCCAGGGCAAGGTGGGCTTAGGCTAGGGGACAACTGTGAGAGCAGAGAGGCATCTTTGTTTGTTATTCAGTTGTGGTTGCGTGTGACTCTGCGACCCCATGGACTGCAACGTGCCAGGCTTTCCCGTCCTTCACCATCTCCCAGAGCTTGCTCAAACTCATGCCCATTGAGTTGGTGATGCCATCCAACCATCTTGTCCTCTGTTGTCCCCTTCTCCTCCTGCCTTGAATCTTTCCTATCATCAGGGTCTTTTCCAATGATTTGGCTCTTCACATCAGGTGGCCAAAGTATTGGAGTTTCAGCTTCAACATCAGTCCTTCCAATGAACAACCAGGACTGATCTCCTTTAGGATGGACTGGTTGGATCTCCTTGCAGTCCAAGGGACTCTCAAGAGTCTTCTCCAACACCACAGTTCAAAAGCATCAATTCTTTGGTGCTCAGCCTTCTTTATGGTCCAGCTCTCACATCCATACTTGATGACTGGAAAAACCATAGCTTTCACTATATGGACCTTTGTTGACAAGGTAATGTCTCTGCTTTTTAAAATGCTGTTTAGGTTTGTCATAGCTTTAGTTCCAAGGAGCAAGTGTCTTTTAATTTCATGGCTGCAGTCACCACCTGCAGTGATTTTGGAGCCCAAGAAAATAAAGTCTATCACTCTTTCCATTGTTTCCCCATCTATTTGCCATGAAGTGATGAGACTGGATGCCATGATCTTCGTTTTTTGAATGTTGAGTTTTAAGCTAGGTTTTTCACTCTCCTCTTTCTCTTTCATCAAGACGCTCTTTAGTTCCTATTTGCTTTCTGCCATAAGGGTGGTGTCATCTGCATATATGAGGTTATTGATATTTCTCCCAGCAATCTTAATTCTAGCTGGTGTTTCATCTGGCCTGGCATTTCACGTAAGGTCTGTGCACAGAAGTTAAATAAGCAGGATGACAATATGCAGCCTTGGCATTTTCCTTTTCCTATTTGGAGCCAGTCTGTTGTTCTATGTCCGGTTCTAACTGTTGCTTCCTGACCTGCATACAAGTTTCTCAGGAGGTAGGTAAGGTGGTCTGGTATTCTCATCTCTTTATAAGAATTTTCCACAGTTTGCTGTGATCCACACAATCCAAGGATTTAGCTAAGTCAATGAAGCAGAAGTAGATGTTTTTCTGGAATTCTCTTGCTTTTTCTATGATCCAATGTATGTTGGCAATTTGAGAGGCATCTGAGTCAGTATTATTTTGGAGTGTTATTGTTGCCGGCTGAGTGAAACAGGATGGTTATCAAATTATCTTTCATGGAAATAGCTACAAGTAGATAAGAACAGTTTTGAGGTCTAATAGTTGAAGACACAAGGGTGTTTTGGATTGTTGTTTTTAGTTAGTGTGAACACACTGGGTCACTGTCAGACATTCCTCAGTGTCTCATATTCTGGGTTTTCAGTTATTTTTGGTTATTGGGCAGCCACTATCAGAAAGCATGAACCTGAAAAACAAACTTAGAAGACCCTTTGGAATGCCCAGATAGACTGAATTTAACATTTATGGCTGAGACACTGAAGTTTTGTAGAAAGACTTGCTAGAAAGTGAGAGGAATGTTTTTGTAGTCGTAGGCCTTCAGAATTGTCTGATGCAGAATCAGTCTATTAAAATGGTCCCTGTGGAGAATGGATGCACCCAGAGATGCTGCAATATGCTATTGAAGATCTCAGGGACCCTAGAAATGTTTTAGGATTTGAATTTCCCTTTAGTTGGCAATGAGGCAGGCTCTGTGCTAGCTTCTAGAATAAACATTTTTTCCCTAACTAGTCCTGAACATTCACATTTGATTATGTTATACTCATATCTTGATTATCAGGGTATCAACAGTGTCTGCCATATGGTAGATACTCAAATATTTTTCAGGTGAATGTAAAAGGATTATGAATTGGATTTAATTCAGAGAAGGACAAGAAACCAGTGAAAGGTCTCAGCTTGGGTGTGGTCGTATTCAAGGCTGGACAAAATATGCCAGCTGTCTAGATCCTATCACCCAGAGGTTCATGGGAGTCACTTGTTCCTTTATTTTTTCCATCCAGTTTAGGGAGAAGAAGAACAAATTACCCACCCAGCCATAAAATAATGATCAACAGCCTTCTGTGGTGGCCTGTAACTGTTTTGATATATGTAAGGCCTATAAAGAAAGTGAAACTGTTAACAGTCAACAAATACCAATTTCTAGTAATTGGATATTAGTATCTAATAACTGGATATTAGTATTAACTATAAGTTAATAGATTCAATTTTTCTCAGCAAGCATTTTTCTATACCTTGCTCTGTGTGAAATGTTTGGCTTCCATAGATATAGAAGACCCCAGATATTCCATGTAAAGTAGTTCAAATTATAGTCTCTGTTAAAATTTATTTTAAATTGAAGATTTATTTGAAAAGAAACAAGAAAACCTGACTTCTTAGTACTTTCACCAACTGTATATAAAGTGATAAATTGGCTCATTGTTACTATTGTACTTTGAGGAATTCTTTCTAACTGACTGATTACATTAATATGATTATTTGGAAATACCTTGGCTCCAGTATGTTCATTTCAGTGATTGTAAAGGATTTCATGTACCATATAAATGCAGGAGAAAATGTATATAATTTATATCATATAATGGAGCTTTCCTGGTGGCTTAGATGGTGAAGAATCTGCCTGAAGTAAAGGAGACCCAGGTTTGATCCCTGGGATGGGAAGATCTCCTGGAGAAGGAAATGGTTACCCACTCCAGTATTCTTTCCTAGAGAATTCCATCGAGAGGGGAGCCTAGTGGGCTATAGTCCAAGGGGTCACAAAAAATCGAACACTGGGTGACTAACACACACAATGTAAGTGAATTCAGCATTTGAAGAGTTGAGTTTTTGGAACATCTGATCTCACTAGAAGGAAGTGCTGATAATGTTAAAAGGGTTTTCAAAGTGGAGAGGTATCAAGTTCAGTAACACCTCATTAGCTGCGAGGGCTTTGTCTGCAGGGAGGAGAAATTAATGATATCTCCACATCTTGCAACATTTGTCTTTGTAGTTCAGCAGCACAAAGATCCTATTGCTATAATGAAAATTTCAGTAAATGTATCTTTTCCTGGGCCGCAATTTTTAATCTTCTGTTAAAAATCGAATGTTCTGAAAGTGCAAATGTTAGTATCTCAGTCATGTCTAACTCTTTGCGACCCCATGGATTGTAGTCCACCAGGCTCCTCTATCCATTGAATTCTCCAGGCAAGAATACTGGAGTGGTTAGCCATTCCCTGCTCCAGGAGATCTTCCTGACCTAGAGATCGAACTTGGGTCTCTTGCATTGCAGGCAGATTCTTTGTTATCTGAGCCACTAGGGAAGCCCAATCTTTTGTTAGTGGGGCTCATTTCAAAGTTCAAAATTAGTGAGGGGTCATGTTGAAATATTGCCAGGTCTACATGGTTGATTATTGAGGAGTATAGATGGAGGGTATTGAGTGAGCAGAGTCAACTGGGCTGGGTAAGGAGGTAGGTGGGTGAGGGTGGTCACTGGGAATCTAAGGATACAAAGGGTCTTTTTGAAAACAAACAAAGAATTCTGTCTAGTAAAGCTAATAATTTATGTATGGCAAAAACTAAGCAGAGGTGGTGCTGGACTTTTCAAATCCTTGGAAAACTTCTGAAATAGCTATGGGTGTCAAAAATTTTTGAGGAACGTCCTTAAAAAAAAAAAAAAACCTAGAAAAAAATTTAAACTAAACAACCATTATATGGATAGACAAGAGGGTGAACCAGCACAGTTTCTTGGATTCTTCTCCCAAATGAATCCCCAAATTCCAGAAGAGATATAAGGAAACCTATGGAACTGGTAGCTAGCCTCAGACACTAACCTAAATTCTTCAAGAAACCTGTGGGGAGGCAGAAGATAGTTGGGTCTTGGCATGAAGGTGAAAACTGTGAGTCTGGTGTAAGAGACAGTCAGGGCTCTTCAGGGGGAGAAAGAATTTTCTGGCTCTGCCCTTTGCTGTTCTCCATGTTGCCTTGGGCAAGTCACTGTCCTGCCTTGCTCTAACTGTGGGACAGGAGAGCCGCCACGCAAGTCAGGCAGAGGAGACATCAAGGCCATGGCAGTGCTTGGGCCTGGCTGGGTGCAGTGTGGGCTTCATGGGTGGGGCTGCTGAGGGGCATTTCCTGTTTGCCACACCAGCCAGCTACCCTGTGACTGTGGCAACCGTAAGAAAAGCCACAGCTGTCATGCAGAAAATAGATAAATAAACTAATTTAAAATTTTAAAAAAAAGTAAAGTTTTACACGAGCTTTCTGGAAAACTTAAAAAAAAAAATTTGAAGAGAGGAATCATCAAAGTTGACTGGTGTACCTCAGATGTACTATTAATTAAAGATATACACAGGTACATTTATTAACACATCTAATAATACAAGGTGAGGGCTTTTCCTTTCAGTATAGGTTTCTAAGTTGAAAGTCCATCATCTTTCTAACATAAACCACATGACTATGAATATCTGTCGTTTCAAATTTTGATTCTTTAAATTGAAATTAAAATTGTAAGACATTTGAGGAGCATTCTGAAAGAGACTCCTGGATTTTTGTGATAACCCCCCTTATTAAAAATAGTTATAGTCCCTATATTTACTTTATGTGAATTATTTTTGAGTAAAACTCCAAATTCTTGATCTGTTTTCCCCAATCTTATTTTCATAGGAATACGTTTGTTTTTTTTCTGTTGTCATTTGTATTTCATTAACTTACATATCATTTAACTCAATTATGTTCAGTAATAAGAGCAACTGACATAAATAGGTTGGGCACAAATCAAACTAATTGGAGTCATTGTACTCAGTTGCTGAGAGTAACAGTTCATGGGCATGAGAGGAGCTGCTAGTTTTGAGGATTCATCATGCTGCTGCGTTTTCAGAGGAAATAGATGGAGTTACTTTTTTCAGGTGTTTAAGTATTGTCTTTTATATTAGCCAATTTATGTGCTTGTCTCAAGAAAATAAAAGATGAATGCATAGGAAAAAATAATAAGGCTAATGTGGAGAGCAAGTGTTAGGTAAAAAAAGGCAACACACAGAACAACCTGTAACAAGAAGTAAAAATAATGGAATATATGAAATAAAAATATAGAATATAAATTTAGTAAATATCCTGAGAGTGGTAAGGAAGAATAGTAAATACAGGAAAAAGAATTATGTAAAATAAACAAATGGAAATATTTGATATAAAATATTAGAGTTGGACTATAAAGAAAGCTGAGCACCAAAGAATTGATGCTTTTGAACTGTGGTGTTAGAGAAGACTCTTGAGAGTCCCTTGGATTGCAAGGAGATCCAACCAGTCCATCCTAAAGGAGATCAGTCCTGGGTGTTCACTGGAAGGACTGATGTTGAAGCTGAAACTCCAATACTTTGGCCACCTCATGCAAAGAGTTGACTCATTGGAAAAGACCTTAATGCTGGGAAGGATTGGGGGCAGGAGGAGAAGGGGACGACAGAGGTTGGATGGCATCACCGACTCGATGGACATGGGTTTGGGTAAACTCTGGGAGTTGGTGATGGACAGGGTGGCCTGGCGTGCTGCGATTCATGGGGTCGCAAAGAGTCGGACACGACTGAGTGACTGAAGTGAACTGAACTGAATTAATATAAAACAAAAGATGTTTTGATTAATAGACTGTTTATAGATAAACTAATTAATATGGTGTAGATACTTAAAGTATTGATAAAGAATGAAGAGATAGTAGAATAAGAGAAACGCTAACAAATGTGGAAGATAAAATTTTCCACATATATCAAACAAAAGAATAAATAAAAGGGAGACTATTTGAAAAATAATGACCATTATTTCCTTAGAAATAAAGCAAGTTGTAAAACTGCAGATAGAAAAGGCACTTAGAGTGCTAAGCAGAAAAGATGTGGGGAAAAACTCTCTACATATTATAGTAAACTTTTATACCATGAAACAAACAATATTTCCAGAGAAACACAGCAGATCACCTACAAAGTCATAAGAATCACACTGACATCAGGCTTTGCAACAGCATTATTGGAAACAGGAGCAATATCCTGAAGGAGAGGCCTTTGGAATATCAGACTTCTACAACCAAATCAACTGTTATTTAACTATTAAGCTGAAATTAACATATCCTCAGACATGTATGGTTTTAGGAGGTGGTTCACCTCCTAGGGATACTTAAAGGCTTAGAAGGCATTCTTTAATAACATGAGAGGTGAATCTGGAAGTGATAATACATAGAAATAAGGACAATCTTATTTTTAGTTAAAAAAATTAGCAACACACACAAAAATGTAACCAAACGATCTAAAAATACAACTCTAGATAGTAGTAGGGAAATGAGTATGTTATTGGGAATAGGTCAGAAGGAAGTCTGAGATTGTAGAAGTTTTTCCCTTGTTTGTGGCTAAGACATTTATTTATAAACATCAACAGAACTGAGGGGAAAAAACTTCATGAGTTTTATATAATGAGTGCCCTTCAGAAGAATAAAAATAGGATAGGATATATAACTATTAACATAGCAGAAGAAAATTTGATTTAGCCATTGGTAAGTAATAAAATAGAAAAATAAATGAAGTAAAATTATTTTGAAATAAATGATAAATGGTATGAATAAAACCTAATGTATTAGTAATTACAGTAAATATACATGGGTTAAAATCACAATTCACCATTCAAAAACAAAGATTCAGATTAATTTATCAAAATATACCAAGATCTAGCAATATATTGCCTAAAAAGAAAAAAAAAATTAAAACAATAGGGTGCATAAAAAGTTGAATATGAATAAAAAGAAAATTGGGTAGCAACTTTAGGAATGGCAAATATAATTTAAAGATTAAAATGTAAAAGGAAATAAAAGGAATGTTATATGCAGAAGATATAATAGTAAAGATGTATGCAGCTGTTAATATAGCCTCAAAATACAAAAAGCAACAAAGTGAAAAATAAAAATATGGTTACAGTAATAATTAGAGTTGAATAGTTAACTTATCCAGAATTGGAAGAAATAGCATAGAAGATTAGAATAATAGTATCATAGTGTATGTGAATTTACATATATACATATAATTTTCACCTTCCCAAAGAGAATACTTTGTTTCTGAGCACACGTGACACATTCACAAAAGTTGACTGAGTACTGATCCAAAAATTAAGCTTAATGCATTCCTGAAAGTTAATCCTAAGGAAAAAATTTTAAATTTATAACAAAAAGGGAGCTAAAATGTTTAGTGTATTTGAAATGATAAACATACTTTATATGTTACATAGCTCTTGATGCAAGAAGAAAATTATTTGGAGAATTTTTAATTAATATAGCTGTGAAAAGAGCACATATCAAGATTTGTGGGATGCAGTTAGATCATTCTCAAAAGTTATTTCAGACATTAGATATATTTATCAAAAAGCAAACAACAGTGACGACAAAGAAAAGGAGCTAAATATTCAACTCAGGCAGCTTGATAATGAGCACCAAAGTAAATTCAAAGAAACAAAGAAGCAATAGACAAGGGAAGAAATCAATAAAATGGGAAATAGCAAAAACAGTACCACCATAAATGTTATAAAAAGGAAACAAGGTTTTTTACAAAAGGTTGATAAAGTATGTTGTGAAAACCAGTCAAGAGAATGAGATAAGTTGCAAATTTAGAATGTGGAAAATAATTAGTAGAAACAGAAATTTAAAAAATTGAAAATCAGTGTATAGAACACTCAACTATGAATTATGAAAACTATGTCAGTAATTCAGAGATCCTAGATAAAGTATATAAAATATATGAACTTATGATTTTCATATGTAATTTAAGAATTTTATGCCTTTTTAAAAAACTTAGAGGGATGTTTGCATTGGTTGGACATACCAAATAATTTTTTCACTTTGATCAAAGTCCATGGTAATTTGCCAAGCCTGCTTTTGGGAGTAATGTAGTTCAGCCTTAGGGTCATATCCCTAATCTCTCAGGGTTTACAAGAGAAGACAGATGGCCTTACTATGTTAAAGCAGCTCCTAGTTAAATACTGTCTCCAGAGGATACTAACCAATGCTGATAAATAAATGAGAAAGTGAATTATGTTATTATGGAACAAATCACAAACAAAAGCTCCAGTGTCCTTGATGGTCAAAGACTCATCATCAAGGAAGCAATGTTAACTCAGAATAACCTGATCATGTATGGTTATCTCATGCTTAGTGGGCTGTGGTGTTTTGTTAATTATTAAGTAGACTCAGGAGAATGTGTGTGAGCACTCAACTTGAAAGCAGTGTTCTGATTTTCTGTGGGACCCTATGAACCATGCTTTCCGGAATCCATCTCACCCTTTAGTCACACGATTTACTCTATTGTTTCAAGCCCTCTAGCTTTGATACTCAGAAAGAGGACTTTCTCCAGATAGCAGTAGCTTGGATTGACTACCAAGGATTTCTCTGTGGAAGTAGTAAAGTGTATAATTTTCTCAGTACTTTTTTATGCTCTCGAGAACTGAAGAGAATATCTTATACCAGGGTAAAATGGTAACATTTATGAAAAAGATTGGCGTTTAGGACTTCTTTTTGTCCTTATTATTCAGAAGCAAAGGAAAGCTTTATTCTAGGATCAGAGCATGGAGGGGCTGGAGCTTGTGCCCTAGAGGACACTATTTCCCCCTGAAAGCCTTCACTGGGGCTGCTTTATAGGGACCTTTCCAGCAGGGTGGGGCGGGGGTGGGGTTCTTCCAGGTCAGGTGGGGTGGCGCTGCTCATGCTGCAGCTCCACGTGCAGGCACAGAGTCTCTAAACACCGGCCACTACTGCCGTCTTGGATTGCAGAACTTCTGCACACAGCCCCAGAGCCGAGGTGTCAGCACCCTCAGGTGGGACTCGGGTAGAGGCAGAGCCGAGTGGCCAGGTAGAGAAAGACCTCTTAAAAGGTACACTTCCTCTCCCTCCCCGCAAAAGCTCATTGTGATAGTTTCATAAGCACTTCTCACCTTGAGAGTACAGCTGAAGTATCATTTCCACTTTCCTAAGACTGGGACAAGAAAAAAATCTAAAATGATGTAGCTATTTGTACTCTCCCCTTTCCTATTCCCTTAGACCAGTGCAATTGCAAGGGCAAGAAAAGATACATACTATAGCTAAATGCAATATGTTTCCACAGAAATGCCTCAAATCTTACATTAACCACAGACTTTTCATTAATGCCCTGGCTAAGGTTGCAGACTTGTAATATAAAGAGTGGGTCAGTTGTGAGTATTGTCAACATTGTGCTGCTGACAGACTTTGTTACACATAAAAAGAAAAATCAGCTTTAGAACGTTTCAAGTGTTTTGGCTGAACAGACATAAACAAAAAGATTGGCATCCTTATAGCTGTATCTTATGTTTTCAGAAGTCCCTTTCTATCCATGGGGAAAAAAGAGTTCATAATGTATTTATGAAAAACAAAATTACCTATTCATAAAAACCGAAGGCGGTATGTTTTGCTTATTTCAGCTGGTAAAATTAATACAATTTTTCCCATAATAGTTCATTTGGTCTGACATGATTTTGAATATCGGAACAAAATGTCAAGAAGAGTTATAAATTGAAATAAGAGATAAAATTCTTCAAGTGAATTATTTTCTCTGTAGAGTCATAGGAATCAATTATTTATTATTCATAAGAAATGTTACACTTCTAATTTATACAGGGGCTTTCCATCTTTACTTATTGATTCACCTATAGGGCATGCCCCTATTGTAAACATCAGGTACATTGTTACTATTGCTGGCACTACCTATTAATAACTGGATATTCGAGCTGTGCTTCCAG
The DNA here is from genome assembly GCF_054371585.1 of Giraffa tippelskirchi. Taxonomy (NCBI): domain Eukaryota; kingdom Metazoa; phylum Chordata; class Mammalia; order Artiodactyla; family Giraffidae; genus Giraffa; species Giraffa tippelskirchi. The sequence goes on from NC_137285.1 coordinate 58,482,419, forward strand.
TGACATGATTAATCTGCTTTTGATTAAACCAAGCCTTCAAATCTTCTTAGATAATATTGCCTTGAATCATGAATATTAGGAGCAACAAACTTTCTCTTCTTCCTCTCATGTTCTTTTAAGTCTGTCCCTGTTTTGTGAAAATGACTGGCGATGTATTGAAACTCCCTTGTGATCAGTCTTGCAGACATCAGTGTTCTCTTCTCAGAACAGGTAGTGATGGAACAGGCAGCTTCCTACATACAAGATAGCACTTGGTAGGATTATTCAATTTCCAAACTTGCTGCTGCTACCACGGCTGTTAATTGGTACCAGCTATGACAGCTTGTAGCGTGATTGGACTCTTGTTCAACACAAATAATCGTTAGCTGCTAATGATTTTAAATCACTGTGAACAAGGCAGAGATTGACCCTATGACCTAAATGTTCCAGGGGATACTCAGGAGTTATGTGTTCTCCTGAAATGCATAAAGTTAGGTGTCTGGATTGAGAGCTGAAATTTTTTTTTTTTTTTTGAAGTTCAGGCAAGGCTTTATTGGGACCCCTGCTGCAGCAGGGAGAAGCTAGAACAAACAACAGGTTCCTTTGCTTGCTCACTCCCCAAGGGATGTGGTGAGCTGTTTCCTTAGACAGGGTGAGGGTAGGGGTGTGTCCAGGGGTCAGGCTGGAGGGGAGCTTAGGTGTTTTGCCCACCCCTGTGCAGTGCTGGGTGAAAGGAACATGTTCAGTACCTTGCTTTTGCTCCTGACACTTATGTTTTTGCTCCAAGTTCTTCAGAAGTGGTGGTTGGGTTTTTTGGTCTCTTGGTATCTTTTGTTGCGAATTTTCCCCGACTGCACATACACGCAGTTATTTTTAATTCCATACAGTTTCTTTGTATTTTGTTGCTAGAGGAGACGTGTGTCCAGGTGCAAGCATTATGGCTCTGCAGTAAAGAGTCCCATACCCCTACCTGTTTCATTCCACCCTGTTTTTATTTTTATTTTTTTGTTAGTCACAGAAGTAGTTTCCTTAAATAAGTAATGTATGATATTGAGGTCTCAATTTACTTAATTTAAAAAATGAATGTTTAACCTGATGTTGTATATTGTGTAAAATTAGTTGCATACAAAAAAGCCACATAGGAAATGAAGTAATTCTCGCAGATTTTGTTTGCATCTTTTTAAGCTTTAGGAATGTCACTTTTCTTTTTCTTTCCATCATGATTACGATCATTAGTTCTCCCATAATCTCTAGATAATGGGTCACTAAAGATTTGCTTGGCTGAAAATGGAATGAATCAATGGAAAAAGAAAGATGACTCCATCAAAGCATTTTGAAAGACTAACAAAAGGATGAATTGGTGGTGTAGTTTTTCAAATATATTTTAGATATATTTAATATTTTGTAAACAGTTACTGGGGTTACACACACTAACAGAAGCATAATATATTAAGAAGAGGTGGCGAGAATACACAGAAGAGCTATACAAAAAAGATCTTCATGACCCAGATAATCACGATGGTGTGATCACTCACCTAGAGCCAGATATCCTGGAATGCGAAGTCAAGTGGACCTTAGGAAGCATCACTATGAACAAAGCTAGTGGAGGTGGTGGAATTCCAGTGGAGCTATTTCAACTCCTCAAAGATGATGCTGTGAAAGTGCTGCACTAAATATGCCAACAAATTTGGAAAACTCAGCAGTGGCCACAGGACTGGAAAAGGTCAGTTTTCATTCCAATCCCCAAGAAAGGCAATGCCAAAGAATGCTCAAACTGCCGTACAATTACACTCATCTCACATGCTAGCAAAGTAATGCTCAAAATTCTCCTAGCCAGGCTTCAACAGTACATGAACCATGAACTTCCAGATGTTCAAGCTGGATTTAGAAAAGGCAGAAGAACCAGAGATCAAATTGCCAACATCTGTTGGATCATTGAAAAAGCAAGAGAGTTCCAGAAAAACATCTATTTCTGCTTTATTGACTATACCAAAGCCTTTGACTGTGTGGATCACAGCAAACTGGAAAATTTTTCAAGAGATGGGAATACCAGACCACCTGACCTGCCTCCTGAGAAATCTGTATGCAGGTCAAGAAGCAACAGTTAGATCTCGACATGGAACAACAGACTGGCTCCAAATCGGGAAAGAAGTACGTCAAGGCTGTATATTGTCACCCTGCTTATTTAACTTCTATGCAGAGTACATCATGAGAAATGCTGGACTGGATGACACACAAGCTGGAATCAAGATTGCCGGGAGAAATATCAATAACCTCAGATATGCAGATGACATCACCCGTATGGCAGAAAGCGACGAACTAAAGAGCCTCTTGATGAAAGTGAAAGAGGCGGGTGAAAAAGTTGGCTTAAAGCTCAATGTTCAGAAAACTAAGATCATGGTATCTGGTCCCATCGCTTCATGGCAAATAGATGGGGAAACAGTGGAAACAGTGTCAGACTTTATTTTTTTGGGCTCCAAAATCACTGCAGATGGTGACTGCAGCCATGAAATTAAAAGACGCTTGCTCCTTGGAAAAAAAGTTATGATCAACTGAGACAGCATAATAAAAAGCAGAGACATTATTTTGTCAACAAAGGTCCGTCTAGTCAAGGCTATGATTTTTCCAGTCATCGTGTATGGTTGTGAAAGTTGGACTATAAAGAAAGCTGAGCGCTGAAGAATTTATGCTTTTGGACTGTGGTGTTGGAGAAGACTCTTGAGAGTCCCTTGGAATACAAGGAGATCCAATCAGTCCATCCTAAATGAGATCAGTCTTGAATATTCATTGGAAGGACTGATGCTGAAGCTGAAACTCCAATACTTTGGCCACCTAATATGAAGAACTGACTCATTTGAAAAGACCATGAGACTGGGAAAGATTGAGGGCAGGAGGAGAAGGGGACAACACAGGATGAGATGGTTGGATGGCATCACCTACTCAATGAACATGAGTTTGAGTAAGCTCCAGGAGTTGGTGATAGACAGGGAAGCCTGGCGTGCTGCGGTCCATGGGGTCGCAGAGTCAACACGACTGAGAGACTGAACTGAACTGAACTGAACCAGTTACTGAATTTATATGTATTGCTCTATCTAGAGACAGACCTAAGAATGATCTTAAACCATACCAGAATTAAATAAAGAGTTAACAAAATTTTTAATGTAGCCTAGGGAATATGAGAAATAAGAATGTAAGAAATATAAAAGTGTAATAATGAATAAAGTATTTGAGACCTCCCAGTGGTATTGCTAAATAACTTATAGCATTACTCTATGCTTTAACTTCTAAATAGACTGTTAGAGCATGTGAATTGGTATGGGTTGGGAGTAGAGCTTTGAGTTGTATTTTTATTTTATTTGCTACTTGCTTATTGCATGAAAGTGAAAGTGTTAGTGGCTGAGTTGTGTACGACTCTTTGTGACCCCATGGACTGTAGCCCACCAGGCTCCTCTCTCCATGGGATTCTCCAGGCAAGAATATTGGACTAGGTAGCCGTTCACTTTTCCAGGGGATCTTCTCAACCCATGGATTGAACCCTGGTCTCCTGCATTGCAGGCAGATTCTTTACCAACTGAGCCACTAGGGAAGCCCCAAGTGTTGCATAACAGCATCCAAAACAGTCAGTGCACAGAACTCCTCAAAGATGGGCGATTATTGCCACTCTACCAGTGGTGACACTGAAGACACAGGGTTGTCACCACACCTGTCAATAGCCAGTGAATGGTGTACACAGACACCAAACATGACATGTTCTCCAAAATAGAGTTTTACTTTTAAACAGGCACAATTGCTACTTTCGTTAAGATTCCCTATAAATTTGTGTGTGTTTCTTAAGAGATTATCATATATGGGATTGATTAAACAATTATTAGTCTCATCTGGAAGATAATGTGGAACAAATAAAAATGGAATGACTTGGAAATCTGCCTGGTTTCTTTTGGAATGGCTGTATAGGGAGAGTTACAGATGGGACGTAGGAATTCTTAAGTTTTTCAGAATTGAATTCAATGCTGTTGATATTCTTAGATGAAGGTGAGGTTTAGAATTTTTATGGTAACATTGTGTGTTCTCAGTGTGTGCTTTATTCTAACTGGCTCAACCAACTTGTAACTTTTCCATACCAACTGGGTAAATTCTACTTATGACAAGAAGATGCTTAGTATAGCAATAACAACTTTTATTTATTGGTTGTCTGCCATGTCCCAAGAACTCGCCTAGGTATTTTCACATATATTATCTCATTTTCACAAAACACATTCCAAATTGATGGAGAAATTAAAAGCCAAATGTAAATGTATCTCAACTCTCATGAAGCATGGGGCTGGTTCTTGGCAAAGTTGTCTCTGTTTATCTCTGGTCCTTCCAGTCTCCCTTTTTCTGCATCCTTTCCTAAATCCTTGCCCCATGAATACCTGCTCTAAAGAAAGAATATGATATTGGCCATTTGCATCTTATGAATATTTAAGCAACATCGATGACAAAAACCCAAGAACTTTTAATGTTAATATATAAATAAGAACAATAGCTTATTTTAGGATAAAGCCCCGGGTGCTCCTGAAGGCATTAGAATCTGGAATTCTCTGAGATCCTGAGACTGACAGTCACAGATCTTAAGATTGCTATTGGGTCTGGGGAAAGAAATCAGTTTCCTTGGTTGAGGGTAAAATGATAGAACCATGATCCCAGAAAGGTTCTGCAGAAGCACTCTATTATTATTTATCACAAGCCCCAGGACCCAAAGTATCAACGTCTAAATTAGGGGGACAATCAAAGAACAAAAGCACTTTCAGATTTTTTTCCTTTTTTCATGGAGAAACTACATATGTGTATTCTTGAGTGTGTGTGCACGTGCTTGTGTGTGTGTGTGTTCTAAGTGGTGTGCACATGCATGATTTCTCAAAAAGAAACATCACGCACAATGCAGAAGACCATGCCGGTTTGTCACCAAGCGATCACACCCCAGCAAAACAAAGAAATTTTATTAAACTTAATCCCTTTTGCAGATAAATCTACATCAAGTTAGATTCATAGGAGAAAAATGAAGCAACAGATGAAGTTACGGTTGTGAAAGACAGAGAATGAAAAACAAAGGAAAGAATCATTCTAAAATTGTCAGTTTCAAGCCAGGGAAATTTAATCAGAGCCATAAAAAAGTCTAAGATGTGACAAAGCCAGGAGTCTAACTGGATAACCGGGCACTTGAAAAATCTAGCTGGACCATCTTTCTATCTGTAAATTGAGGATAATCTTTGGAGAGAAACGTGGGCCTCTGGCTGCTTAGATTCTTCTTCTAGGATCAGCACTATAATCCAGGTCAATTAAAGGAAATTGGCAGAGGTTCTGTGGTGAAAACAAAAGCAGGTTTTTAATGCAACATGTGCTGTAGGTTAAATAATGGGCCCCTGGCTTCTTGGGACAGGATGTACCACTGGATGTGTACTGGGTTCATTACAAAGAGAGCTTGAAGCATCCACCAGGGTTACAATCAACAGTTATTAAATCCATTTCCGACTGAGACTACAGCTCACTCAGGTTCTTCACAGGCCTCCTTCCTGAACTGACCTGATTCTCCTGCCATGAAGGTATGGTGTGACTTGCAAAGCTTCGCTCAGGATAATAACAGTACCCTCTTTTCATGATAGTCTTTTCCTCTAGGGCTGGGTGTTTTTCCCATCTGGGTCTTATTTGACTCTTGAGAAATCAAATCCTGTCCTGGCTCTGTGTATATCACCCTAATGTTTTTGTGTTTTATTCTTATTCTTTAATATTTATGGATGTGACATCACAATCATTGTGTGCCCTCTGCCAACTTCCATAACCTCATCTTGACAGTCTGTGCCCACAGGGCTGTAGATGCTCTGTGACAAAAAAAGGTGCAGCTTTCAGAGCACACTTCAGTGAGGTATCTTAGTGATATCTTGCCAATTATAATTAACCTGTTTTCTCTGCATTTTGTTGGATGGTCTCAATCTTTATTTCAGCTTTTCTGCATATTATTTATTTATGTATTTGCCTCTTAGGACCACACCATCAAATTTTACTTTGTGTAGCTACCTCTGAAAAGAAAATATCAGTCATTTTCCCCAGTAATTAAATGGAGCTATTTCATTGCTAATTTATTATCTGGTAAAATCTCAGAATTTTATTGAGTATTATTCTTGAATCTAGCCCATAAGACGTGTTATCACAGATATTTCAAGTTTCGTGATGAACCTAATGAGATCTCATGATAGTTTTGGTGATACTGTATTAAAAATCCCTGCAGTATAATTAAGCCCCACCATCCTGCTTTTAATTGAGGGGAGGAAATTCTGAACTGTAAAGTCAACAGCTGCAACCACTTTACGAAAATGTTAAGACAGTTAGCAAAGCCAAAACAGATACAGATTACTATTATGTAAATTTTAAATTTACGCACACATTCACATATGCACACATGCACAATAATATACACATCTGCAGGCGATGAGACTCTGTCTTGAAATGAAGATGTAAGTTACTGAAATTTACATCGACCTTAACATCAAATCATGTATAAATCAGCACCTTCTCCTTGGCCCTCTCCCCTTTCCTCTGCTACACAGGTCCAGGGGAACTCACCCTTCTTCACTATTCTCACTTCTGATAGGTTTGTTCCTCCAGCTACTATTTCCTTTGACATCGGAAGTCTTGCCTTGCCCAGTCACAGTTCCTGGAACTTCTTTCCCCTATGTTTGAAGTCACAAGGCTATAAAACCTGCTCTAGAGAGTGGTTGGGCAGCAGTAGTCCCCCTGCCCTTAAGTCCAAACCACTAGATATGGAACCAGCTTCTGAAACCTGGTTCTCTCTCTACTCTTGCACAAGAAACATGCTCCATAACAGCCAGGGATTATTCTGCCTTAGATCCTCTAGGTCTCCAGAGGTTTTCATCTGTTGGTGAAATAAGTAAAATAATAATAAAGTAAAATAATAAGAAATAAAGTCTCTGGATATAATTATTAATCGAAATTTTTGAAATGAATGTAGATTCACATGCAGTTAAAGTTAGGGCTTCCCAGGTGGCTCAGTGGTAAAGAATCTGCCTGCCAATGCAGGAGATGCAGGTTTGATCCCTGGCTCAGGAAGATACCCTGGAGGAGGAAATGGCAACCTACTCTAGTATTCTTGCCTGGAGAATTCCATAGACAAAGGAGCCTGGTGGACTACAGTCCATGGTGTTGCAAAGAGTCAGATATGACTCTAAATGTAGACTCACATGCAGTTATAAGTTATAAATAATACAGAGAGATCCTTTGTACACTTTGCCCAGTTTCCCTCATAGTAACATTTGTAAAGCTACAGTATAAAATTACAATCAGGTTATTGATATTGATATAAGCCACCAATCTTAGATTTCCTTAAGTTTTATTTTTACTCATATGTGTGCATTAAGTTCTATAAATTGATCATCTGTACAGGTGTGTATATCCATCCATGGTTAAGATATTGACTCTTCTTGTCCTTTTATAATCATATCCACCACCTTCCTTCTTCCTCATACCTTATTTCCTAACTCCTGGCAACCACTAAACTATCCTCCACTTCTAAAATTTTGTTCTTTCAAAAATGTTATATACATTGAATGATACACTGCGAGACCTTAGACGACTGGGAATTTTTATTCTAGTCAGAATATTCCCTGGAGATTCATCTTTATGGTACTGTAGCAAGAATTTGTTGCTTTTTGTTTCTGAGTAGTATTCCATTGTATGTATTTACTATAGTTTGTTTAACTCTTCATTTATTGAAAAGCATCTGGGCTGTCTTTAGTTTTGACTATTACAAATAAAGCTGCTATGAACGTTTATGTAAAAGTTTTTGTTAACATACATTTACATTTCTCTGGGATAGAAGTTGAGTAATGCAGTTATGGTGTTATATGGTGAATGAATGCATCTTGATTTTTAAAGAAACTGTCAAGTTGTGTTCTAAGGGGCCAGACCATCTTACCAGCCACATATGAGTGATCCCATTTCTCCAGTATCATCATATCATTGCCAGCAATTGGCTTTGTCAACTATCTTGTTTTAGCCTTTCTCATAGGTATATAGAGAAGAAGGCAAGGGCACCCAACTCCAGTACTCTTGCCTGGAAAATCCCATGGATGGAGGAGTCTGGTAGGCCGCAGTCCATGGGGTCGCTAAGGGTCGACACGACTGAGCGACTTCACTTTCACTTTTCACTTTCATGCATTGAAGAAGGAAATGGCAACCCACTCCAGTGTTTTTGCCTGGAGAATCCCAGGGACAGAGGAGCCTGGTGGGCTGCCGTCTGTGGGGTCGCACAGAGTCGGACACGACTGAAGTGAGTTAGCAGCAGCATAAGTGTATAGAGATATTTCACTGTGGCATGAATTTACATTTCCCTAGAGGCTATGGATATTAAATATCTTTTCTTGTGTTTATTTGCTATCTGTGTACCTTCAATGAAATGTCTGTTCGTGTATTTTGCCCACTTTTTAATTGGATTTTTTGCTTTTTTTTTGCTTTTTTGTTGAGTTTTGGGACTTCTTTAGATACTAGTTCTTTGTCATTTATGTTGTTTTCAAATAATTCCTCCAAGTCTACAGCTTGTCTTTTCAACCTCTTCATGTTTACTTTCACAGAGAAAAAGTATTAAATTTCTGGACATCATTGTAACAGTGCTGTGAACAAGGCCAGAGGAAAACATTGGTGTCTATTATTTAAAGACCATCATTAAGATGTAAATGAAACTACAAAGTCTATAAAACCATAGTCCCATATCTAGTTCAGTATAAAGATAACAGCCAGTGGCAAAATACAATATTTGAGGGCATGTTGTGATAAATAACTCTGTATGAATTCATTTATTCATTCAATAAATAAATATTAAGTGAGGCTTATGTGTTAGGTCCTATGCTGGTGATGCGGTAGTAACAAACTGCAAGAATGGATAACCAGATCTGAGATGAGAACTCCAAAGTAATGGGATATTGTATGCTGAGAGCATTTAACAAAGGAACTGAAATGCGTTTTCAGAAGTAATGCCTGGGTTGAGAGTTGAAGGATGAGTAAGCATTAACTGTGTAAGGGGCAGAGGAGAAAGATCAGCAGTGGGGCTGAGGTGGGGAGATGGATTGTCCTCAAAGGGGCACCTCAAGTGCAGAGACCCTGCAGTGGGAGGGGGCACTGAGAGCTGAGGATGAAAAGGGCAGCTGTAGGGGGTGGAGGGTGAGGCCTTGGTCTCTATTCCAAGGGTGATTCAAAGGCCTGATGAGATTTACATGGTAGGGGGTGAGCAACAAGAGCAGACTTGCCTTCTGGAAATAACACCCTCTACGTCGTATATAACGGAGGGCACAAACGTTGACTCTCGTCACAAAGTTAAGAGGCTTCTGTGGTTGCCCCCATGGATGTCAGTGGTGGTTTGAACTGAGATGCTTCCAATGGGCTCTTGTAAAACTTTTCCAAGATTTCATAACCAGCCTCGGACAGAGGAATTTCAGGCAAGATTTGGACTGCGTTTGTTCTGAGAACTTGGTGGACTGTTTTCGAACACACAGGGAAAGGACCGCTCACAGGTGCAGTTGCTTCTTTAAGAAAAGACAAAGACTATTTACTCACCCTTGAGGGCTGAATCTAGAGCTCTGAGTGCTTTGTCTGGTGGCTAAGGGCTAGGTGACACTATTCTAACCAATTTTGTGATATTTTGCTTCAACCATCCCTAAAACATTCTGTAGATCTAGGACCCCAAATCCAAATGTACCGAATAGCTCTCCTAAGACCTAGTTGTAAGAAGAGCAGTATGCTAAAAAAAAAAGGGGGGCGGTGGGGAGAAAGGATAAGAAAACCTAAGATAATAAGAGAACAAAAAAAGGAAGCGAGTCAGGGAAATATAGAGTCTGTGACAAGTAAGAATGAGGAAAGAAAGGCGTACATGTAGGGAGGGCCGTTCCATGATTAGTTGGCGTTTTCTCACCAACAGAGGTTCCTACGTGTGTTGCTCCCTTTTTCCAGGCATGATTGGTGGTGGGGTTGCTATTTTGTGGAAGAAGAGTGTAGCAACCCCAAGAGCTAAGTTGGAGCCATCTATGGGGTAGTCTCAGTTGCTGGAAAGGGTCCATGATAAAAAGCAGCAACTTTGTTATAGAAGCTGCTAGAGGGATGGGGCAAGAGTGGGTGTAGGTACATCTTTAACATAAACCAAGGACAAAATTTTACTCTAAATTCAGAGTCAGGTTTCCAAGTCTGCTTGAAACATTTGGTGTCTGTGCTTGTTTATACTTGGCAAATCATAGTTTCCTCTGCGTGTATGTTTTAATAAAGAGCTTGAAGAGAAAAGAAATACTTCTAAAGCTTTTGGTTGACAAATAGAGCTTCCAAGCCTTTTTTTTTTTTTTTTAATAATCTAAGTGTAAGTGATTCAAAAGCATGTAGATGGAATCTCTCAAAATATTAAGCAAGAGAAAAAGATGTAACTAGCACAAATGTGTTGTGCTTACCAAACACTTCAGAATTTCTGATTAATATGCAGGTCTGTGCTCCAGTCAGGTTTACCTGTCTCAAGGTTAAAAGGGAAAGGCAGGACATCTCTATGATCTAAGAGGCAAATGAAATCTAATTTACTTTGGATATAGGTTAATAAATATGTATCCTGGATGTCAAATTAGTTCTAGTAACTTAATCACTGCTAAGTATAGTTGCTCACAGAGAAACTATCTAGTTATTCAGTGAGTTCAGATAAACTCATTTTGATATTATTGGATTTTAGAAAAACTACTTCTTCCCCCCATTATTCTTTCAGCAACCATATTCACATTCTAATTCTAGCATATGGGAAAGGTAGGCCATGCTGGTGGCCTGGGCCTTGGGGCAGTAGGGGTAGCTGGCATCATGAGAAGTGAAGTGCAGAAATGCTCAGGACAGCCCTGAACAAGTAAACGCAGTGGTTGATGGCTGTCTTGGGCAATGTCATTGCAGATTTGCCTCCATGAAAAAGACCCCTCCTTTTTTATGCTTGGAAAACTCAGGAAGAATTGCGTATGTTCCACCAAAGATAACTGCATTTTGCACACTTCCTTTTGATATTCTACTGAGGCAGATTCAATTGCAAACTGTGCCCTGAAAGACATCCACAGACTAGTACTGGCCAAGTGGTCACACACATGAGCTATTCCATCTGCAGGCTGTTGTCAGATCATATTCTCTCCTTTGTCCCTTTGAATGAAAGAAAGAGAAAAATATCAGAAAGATCAGAAAATCTTAGAAAAAAAGTATGAACCAATTATATTTTCTACATCATCTCACCTAGCTCTTTGAGACAATGTTAGATTAGAAATGATTTTATTGTTTGAAGTCAGATTGCTTTTTTTTTTTTTTACAATGCTGTTTCACCTTGGGAGTTCTTGTCTGTTTTGTGAAGAGCCATATCCATTGGGGGAATTTTCTGAAAGCACAGAATCCTCTCTTTCTCAGTTGCTACCAAATTTTCAAAAAAGGTGATTGTGTTTTGCTACCCAAAGAGTCAGGTGAATACATTTACCTCACAGATAATTTACCAATATGAGGGAACTTCATGGATAAAGGATCCTGAGAGTTGATGCTATATACAGTTGGAAATCACTCAGAAGAGCTTGAGGAAAATGAGAGCCAACTGGGTGCGACAGACAATGAGAAAGGGGTGGAGAGACTCAGGGAAGTAACTGTATTAGATAAGGCTGAAGAACCTGCCTGATGTCCGTGTTGTGAAGGAAGTCCCAAAGGACTCTCCATTTATCAAAGCAGTAAGGAATATGTAGTTGCTAGGCACCAGCATCATGGAGAAGCTCCATGGTGGCTCTGCTCCATAGGCCAGAGTTGGATAGTAGGAGTTGCCTTAACAGAACTGGACTCTCTGACAACAAGGAAGAATGTCAGGATCCTAAAATAATGGACTACAATGTCCTACACCTGCTTTCCATCGCTGGGGAGTTCAGATCTGCCCTGAGCCACCACCAGGGAGTAGAAACGAATCTCTTTATTCTCTTGGATTATTATATGCGAAATGGTGAGAACCTTTGTTGATACCCTCCAAACCTGAAATGAATGCTGCTTTCCTCCCTTTTGTACAGTAATTAAATTACTGGTTTTGTAATAGTAAATCAAGGACAGTTTTACCTCTCATTTGGATTTTTGAAGTTAGCTTCTGTTTTGAATTTTAAGATCTCGATTGGGTTTTATCCATTACTTTTAGAAGGCTTCCCAGAAGCTATTAACCTGAAGTGTGTACCTATATTCTAAAGGTTGCTAAACCCCAGATAAATGGGGAAAGGCATTAATATTTACCAAATATCTATAGTGTGTCTGCCATTATGGTTGAGTTGTCCATATGCATTTACTCTTCACGCCCATCATGTATTTTAATTATTATTTTTATGTAATTATTCCCATTATATAAAAAATGTGAAAGATAAAGTGACCTGACCAAAGTCAGCTCATGAACTGCCAGTAATCAAGGATAGAATCCAATCAAGGATAGAATACATGTTCTAAATCTAAGTTTAAAGCTCTCTCCACAGCTAATTTGACTACACTTAATGACTAAAGCCCTATTTCTCTTATTGACATGTTTTTAAGGTCTTAAAATTATATCATGATTACCTGTAATATTGTGATTTTACAGAGAATTAGACATTGTTAAAATATTATTTCATTTTCCAAAAATCACAGAGAAATTTGTGAGATAATTTCAGAAAAGTTATCTCACTTTTTTGCCTCTGAAAGCCATAGACTATATCATCATTCTTTTTAATTCTCTGGTCTCAATTTGGATAATATTTCACTTGTAAGAATGAGAATTTTATAAAATATAATTGTGGTTCATATATGTAAACATGTGTAACTTTGTGCTTGTGTGTGTATTTAATTTGTGTGACATATATCATTGCCTCCTGGAAGTGAATTAATGACTATTAGAGTGGTTTGGAAATATTTCACGTGTTTTGGGAATGATTCTCTGTCTACCCCACCAGTGGTTTTAAAGGGTGCCAGGGTGATGGGATAAAGTGGTAGTTTCCTTAAATAGATAAGAAACCAATGACACTGAATGTCCCAGGTGGTGACTATAAAGGATGATATATTCTCTGTACGTTAGATATAGTTTCATAGTTCATGTGTGCATGCCCAGTCATGTCCAACCCTTTGTGACTCCATGGACTGTAGCCCACCAGGCTCCTCTCTCCGTGGGATTTTCCAGGCAAGAATACTGGAATGGCTTGTCATTTCCTCCTCCAGGGGATCTTCCTGACCCAGGGATCAAACCTGTGTCCCTTGTGTTTCCTGCATTGGCAGACAGGTTCTTTACCACTGAGGCACCTGGGAAGCCCTAGCTATAGTTGACCCTGCTAATAATTGTATAATTATCAAAGGAACAACTTTAGGAAGTAAGTCCTTCTGCATTATCATTTTGGTTAGAAGAAACCCTTTGAAAGAACTAGCAGAGTATGATAGCCTAGCATAGCGTGGAGAGATAAATAAATGATGCCAGAAAGCATTGAAAAATACTTGAATGCATCTCCTTAAGTCAACAGCAGAATTTGTAACACACATATCAATTTTGTCTCTACTCTGGAGAAGAAAACCAGGGAGTGCAATATATCATTCATGTCAGTACAGCAAGAGCCATTTTTATTGGTTCAAGGTCTGGAGCAGTGACTCAAGGGTTTATGGGACTGCTGTTCATCTCTGAGCATATTCTGCTTACTGTTTCTAATGGTCCCCTTTGGTATCTTGGGGTCAGTGTGTTTTCATGTGAGAAAACCCTAGACTGCCCAATAGAGTCTGTTTTGACACTGACTCAAGAGAGTTACAAAAAAATCCAATTCAGTGCTTGAACAAATGGTTAATCTTACTTAACACTGCAGTAGTTCTATAAGCACAAACCCTTTGGTTTAGTTACTAAATTACATCCAATGAAAGTTCTGATGTCCTGCAGTTAAACTACTGGAGTGATAAGAATTCGTCCTTATGTGTTTATTTTATAATTTCTAAGGTGTTCTGTGTCATTTGAGGACTTGAATGTTTAATATGACTAATTGCTTCTTGCTCTGGAAACGAGCTTGTTCTTTGATAAATTGTTTGAGTGTTCAGGCATATAAATTGAAAAGATTTAGACTCTTGACACTGCATAGAGCATGTAAGTTGATGAAGGGAACCTCACGATTACATGCCAAACAGGTTCTTCAACACTATATGTTTCCAGAAAGACTGCTGAAAATTAACATAGAGTTAGGAAAGTTAACCTCCTTTCATTGCAAGGTTTTTGTTTTAAGCTAGAAACTGTTGAACCATCATTGAACAGGTGAAAAAGTCATAAAGGTTTACCTAACATATAATGCAGACACATACAACCAGCCATTAAATAGTATGTATTTTCTGAAGCATGTGTGAAGGCTAAGAGTAGACCTTGGAATAACTATAGATGGTGGTGGGTGGGGGAATAAAACAACGGTGCCACCAATTACCTTCATCAGCCATGTCATCTTATTACGTAATTCATAGAGATAATGTGGTTGTAATTTGATAGATTGGCTTTGGTTTATCTCTCCAGACAGATGTTATCATCTGAACTGAACCCAGTACATCATACATTCATAAAAGCCAGATGGGTGACATGCCTGCAGTGAGTTTAGTGCCTGTCTATAAAGACCAGATGGATGCCGCTTCACAGAAAGGTTTATGTCGATCAGCTGTGGCTGCCTTCCAGAGAGTGAGGAAATGCTCTCCATTCTCCAGAGAGTTTCTCCATTCTTTGTCCTCCATTGTAATTGTCTGCAGAACCTTTCAGGATCAAGACTTATCATTGATAGAATCATATACATCCTGTGTTGAAAGACAGTTATGCTTTTGGTACATAAAAAAGATAAGGCCCTCGGTAACCACTCTAGCCAAAGAAAATAAACCAGTCTTGCAAGGTGATTTTATGGTGGCCTTTTCTTTCGCTTACAAATGGCTTTGAGTCCGATGGATGTAGCTGAAAATATGCAAATGTACAAGAGACTTCTTGGACGGAAAATACCCAAAATCTAGTCTCTTCACTTATATTAACACACAGGATTCCAAAACCTTATGAGTGAAAATCAAGCCAATGCTGAATGGAGACTGAATTGATATTCCATCTCTATGTGGTTTCCTCATAAAGCATTTATTTTTTGTGACTTGTTCCCTTTATGACTCGTGCTGACTTGGTGACTAAATTCTTCATGCTTCTTCAATTTTCAGTCTTATAAATAGTTTTCTTGTGGTATAATATTATGATTTTTTTAAATCCTGGATATACAACCAACTCTGGGAATTCAAGAGAAAGCCATTGCAAGGCTTCATAAATATTCAGATGTATAAATATCACAAGAACAGATTATTTTCCCCATGAAACTTCTTATATTCTAAGACCCATGACTTTCTTAGATCATTTTGCATTCTCTTTCATTCCTGCTACTAGCAGTACCAATTCTCTCTCATGTGAGGACGTTTTTCTTCACAGGATGGATTTGTATCATCTTCTGATTTTTACTGTGTACATGGCGACAAGTAAAGATGATAGATCTTCCAGCTTGCAGTATGTTCAACCCAAATTCTTCAGGGTTACTCACTGTTGGTAAAACGGTGGATATTACATCCATGAATGCTATGCTAACTGTGTTACCTAACTCGATACCTGTGCATGGCAAAGCTCTTAAGGACTTGGAGATACATGAGATACATAAGTGTTTATTGTGCCAAGCAGAGTAAAGAAGCGTTTTATACAGGAGAGGGAAAGTGTGGATTTCTTCCCAGCATTGGGGTCTTTGTTGTCTTCAGATTTCTCCAAGTATTTCTGTGTAGCTTCTCTTCACACAAAGCTTGAAAAACACTTAGCTAAACAATGAATTGAAGGTTCCCTCAACTTTCAGGTGACTGGAGCCAAGGATTCAGAGGATTTAAATTGGTGAGAAAGCTAAGAGAAAACAGAGCTATGATGCACAATCAGTTCACACTGCTCACGGGCCAACAAGCCAAAGAGATGGTTCGTCAAATATCCCCCACGCTTGGCTCTTCCAGGTTTCAGAGCAGTGGGGTTTCTTCACAGGTGTCATGGGGCTGTTGAGCAGTGAACACAGCTCTGTTGCTGTTCCCCATCGGAAAGCAGAGCTAACAGCCTGAATAGTAATTGCTCGGGAGTCCTGGACGCCTGAGTCTGCTGTGGTCTAGAGAGGGACAGACTTGAGCCCCAGCGCTGCCATGTTGGCAGGACACTGTTTATCTGCAGTGCACAGGGGAAGCAGGAGAGCTGAATGAGATCTCTGAGAATATGGGACTCTAATCTCCTTAAAGATCATTTACAGTTAGAAATAAAGTACTGTGAAAATTAGAAATTGCCATGTCCACTGTTACAGACTTTTTTTAATCCAAATAAAAGGAATCAGCATTATAAATAAAATAATATATCTTTTAAGATCATTTATAAAGTGTTGTTACTAATTGCAATGATACTTGTTGTTATTATAATCCAGTTGCTTTGGGAAATTTTATAATTAATAGTAAGTTCTTAATTGGAGTGATAACATTTTCTCTGTTACATTTAATGTTACTTTTAATGAGACTACTATTTCTAAAATTTATAACAGAATTGGCTACACTGGAAAGAGCTCAGGGTTATATAATAAGAAGGTTTAAAATGAAGTTCGGGAGGAATTGAAACTAGGGTTTTATGTTTGTTTTTTGTTTTGTTTTAGTTCGAGGAAGATAAACTGTGATTGTATTAATATTTATTATTCAAATATCTGGATTAAAGTGATACTATTTGGAAAGCATCACATTTTGTCTGTAATAATCTGAATATTTACATACCAAAGTAGACTCTGAAAGATAGTTCTAAAGTACCAGAACTATAGAGATAATTTTTGTAATAGCAAAATTAAAATAGGCGCTTGATTTTTCTTGCTTGATTTGCATCAGTTTTTATTTCTCTAGACTGTGTATAAACTTAAGGAAAGCAAATACTCATTTTTGGGGGCCAATTCTTATTCGATCTTACTGGTCTTTAATCACACAGTCAGAACAAAATTAACCAAACTTTAAGGGGCTGTTTACATTTGGTTTACACATTTCTAGACTTTTCCAAATGGTCTAAATAATTTTTGGTAGTTTACTTTTGTAACTGAAGCAGATGTATGACATTGATAGAAACACTAAAGAAAGGTTTCAGTTTATTAATTAGAATGTTTATGACTTCTTCAAGGCTGGTATCTCAATGCAAGGTAAGGCATTGGCCTGTGAATTCATCTCTACTTTCAAGATAGAGCTGCTATGGACATTTAAGAAAGGTTTAACTGAAAGAGAAAGTTCTCTGACTATATCAAAGCATTAGAACATTTTCGTGAGGTTTACGTTTTGTTTCACTTTCCAAACTTGCAAATCAGTTTCCTCAAGCATGAAAGGCAGAAGATAAGAAGGTTGGGAAGAATGCAGTCCCTGTTTTGTGAAGCTCAGTCCCTGATTTCTGTATAGCCACCCCATTCCATTTTAATTTATTTCCAAAGTCTTATCGGGATTTCTTTTGCGGTCATCTGCAACTAAAAATGTTGAACTGATAACAAACAACTGTTAAGTTTTTCTTCGAATGGTTAGGCAACAGATAACCCATTCTGACTTAATTGAATGCAGGGACCTTGAGGATGGAACCAAGACAATTCCTTTCCCATAGTTTTGTTCCAAGAAGATCAGTCAAGATGGGACTTGAAATAGATCACTGGCACTTTCCAAAGTGGTCTCAGAGAATGGTCCCTAATAGGGTCAGTCATTCAGTCTCCAGATCTGGTCTAGATCACGTCAACCAGAGATGCAGAGAGAGGATGAAAGATGATCTCGGCTAAATCTCCAGTGTCGTTACTGCGGTTTTCTCTTCCACCTTTGGTAGAATGACAGCCGTGAGTAAAGTCAAGTTGGTGTTACCAATTGTACTACCCCTTCCTCGAAGAGAGCTCCCTGGTAGGCGGGGTGTGCTGAAAGCGAGTGCAAGATACAGTAGGCCATCCAGCACTTCTCTATAATCTGTGCTCCATTTCCTGTCAGTCTTAGTATCTAACACTCTGTTCAGTCTGAAAAATGAATGCTTTGTCAGTTTAACAGAACGTGTAAATTAAATCTTTAAAACTGATAGGAAAAATATAGCAGATAAGAACTTAGTTATTGGAGAATAAAAATATAAAGAGGGAGAGATGACCTTGAGCCATAACAGATGCAAGTTCTCATCTATATGACCTTGGAAAACATTAGTGATTTCTAATTTTGTGCTCCCAGGTGAAATGATACTAGATTTGAGAGGAATCCTGCAGCAAAACCACCCTCAAAGATACACAGTGTGAGCAAAATTGGTCTGAGTTTTCAGTACATCCTCATTAGTGATCTTACAGTGACGGCTTTATAAAAGTATTTAAAAATAACATGGAAGAATTAGAAAATGTTTATAGTCTTTTTGATGGATTAATGCAACTTCTGAGAAAACCAATACATCTAAAAAAGAATTCATGAATATGGGTCTTAGATCTATACCTCTGTTTATTTCAGGTTCTCTAGAAGATCAAGTCTGTGATAAAACTGGGGTGCTCAGGTATTATTGATAGGCATAACCCCAGAGCAGGTCCAAGGCAAAAAGGCAAGTGACACGAGAAGAAGGAATGTAAACATGAAAAGATACGTAACCAGGCTGGCCACAGATTTTTAAGAAACCTAACTGACGAACTTGGTTCACAGCGCTTCTAAGCAGGTCCTGCCTCAGAGCAAACCTTTGTGGCAGGGGTCCACATACTTCTCTATAAAGGGCCAGATAGTAAATAGTATTTAAGATTTTGAAGGGCACATATCTCTGTGACAATTATTCTACTCTGTTTTGTTGTGAAGATTGTCATAGACAATAAGTAAATGAATGGGCATGGCTATGAATGGGCATGCTCCAATAAAGCTTTATTTAAAAAAAGAGGAGGCAGGCCATATTGGCTGTTTGACTATAGTTTGACAGCCTCTGTCTTGGAAAAGGGAGAGAAATTTACTTGACCTTTCTTTTTTAAAAAAATGTACTTATTTGGCTGTGGGCACTCTGGTTTTGGTAGTTGCAGCATATGGGCTTAGTTGCTGCGAGGGTCATGGGATCTTAGTTCCCTGACAAGGGATCGAACCTGCATCCCTTGCATTGCAAGGCAGACTCTTAACCACTGGACCACCAGGGAAGTCTCTGACCTTTCTTTCTTGTTTCTTCTCTCTCTCTGGTCAAAGTTTACTTCATGGGGTGGTAATACTTCTGGACTCTGTTACCTGCCTCACCAGGTGGTCACTGAGGAAACAGATATCCGACATCACAGTGTGGTGCATCATTTGACCTTGGAAATGTCGGAGGAGTTACAGCCTTTGCAAGTCCATTCAGACTGTACCTGCTTCCACCAGTCACTGCGGCTGCCTCCCCAGTAGCAGAGGCTAAGATGCTGATGATGAGGGGATAAGGGTCCATGGTGGAAGCTCAGGCTGCCCACTTGAACACTCAGCCGTGGCCTGGGGGCTGGGACCCTGGTGGGGCTGATCGAGGCTGAGGAACTGCTGAAACCAAGCCTGGCAATGTATCCTAGTCGAATAAGAATGAAAGTTCTCCATAAAGGAGACAGAAGTGAGAAGAGATGTTTGAAGTGTTTCCAACCTATGCGTTTTGCTTTAGTTTGTTAAATTACCACCACTGTAAAACTGATGGTGCTTTCCTCATTTTTAAATATTTGATCATCTTTTAAAAAAATTCATTTTTAATTGAAGGATAATCGCTTTATACTATTGTGTTGGTTTATGCCACACAGTAACATGAATCAGCTATAACTATACATACATCCCCTCCCTCTTGACTGAGCCTTAGATGGTTACTGAGAAAATTGGGATGTAGCCAACATTTGAAGATGATATCCAAGAAGACATAGTTGTCCTCCCATATGCCCTCGGGGCTCCTATAATCAGCAGAATAGGTGGCTGAGGAGATGGCTACAGGAGATCTGGCCCTCTGTCACAGCAGTAGGTGTGACCCAGGCATTGGTGTCAGATAGTCTGGGTTCAAATCCTGGTTTTGTCTCATGAGGAAGGTGACTCAGGGAAAGTTACCTAATCCCTCTCTGACCCCATTTCCTTGTTTATAAAATAGGAAAATAATGCCTAATGCCGTGAGGATTAATAATGTAGTAAGTAAACTGACAACCATAATGCTTGGCACACAAAGGCATTCAGTGAATGGGAAGGATCAGCTACTTTGTGTGTAGACTTCATAAAGCTACTGTTATATTCAGCGTGAGCCTCTTGATAAGAAGCTTCCTGTGGATGATGTATTTGGTTTACTGTTCCCTTATTTATCATGTATTTTTCCTGTAAACATTCATCATGAGTGATTGCAAGTTTGAGCTTCAGTTTTTCCGTTCATCAAATGAGTTTTTTTATACGTAACTTTACAGTTTTATTGGGAGCATAAGTGATTTAATATATTTGTGTATGAAGTACCTAGTACAGTGTTTGACATATAGTAGGAGTCAGCTCAATGATAGTTACTGTTGTTACAATTATTATAATTCAGAATTTCTCTCATACAATAAATAAATCATTCATTGTTTAGGGTCTGTCGTTTTTCCATAGCCTCTTCCTATAAAGAAGCATAATGGGTCGTGAACAAATTAACTGTATCTGTGAATTTATTATGTTTCTTTTTTAATCATTATTTGAGTCATCTGATAACATCAGTACTGCCAGGAGCATTGTGCTCTGTGGTGGGCTAAACACCAGTTCGAAATGATGCCACTGTGACCTGTAGATGCTGGGACTGTGGGAAAGGAGAGTGGAAGCTCCCTTATTTTGAACACCAGCTACTTCCCAATCACTCCCACTGGTTTGCTTTACATATAGTTAATCACCAGCACAGTCCTATGGGTGCGTGTATGCTAAATCGCTTCAGTCATGTCTGACTCTTTGCGACTCTATAGTCTGCAGCCCGCCAGGCTCCTCTGTCCATGGGATTCTCCAGAAAAGAGTACTGGAGTGAGTTGCCATGCCCTTCCCTGGGGGTTGTTCCCATCTCAGGGATTGAACCTGTATCTCTTATATCTCCTGCATTGGCAGGCAAGTTCTTTACCACTAGTGCCACCTGGGAATCACCAACACAGTCCTATGGGTGGGCGCTCTTATTACCATTCCCAGTTTCCTGATGCCTGGAGAGTCCATGGAACTTCCCCAAAGCTATAGGGCTATCCCATGACCCAGCCAAGACCCCGGGTTGCCTGGTGCCAAAGCCCTTGTCTTCCAGCTATTCTCCTGCTAAATTTCTGTGTGAGGATAGAAATGACAACATCTCCAATTCTTCCTGGGCTATAAACTCAGCTTATGACTTTGAACAAATCATATACATTTCTAGGCCTCAGTTTCCTAATCTTTAAAATGAAGTGGTTGTATAAAATGAAGTGGTTGTATTGAAACTCCCTTCAGACCTACAATTCTGTGCATATTGATTAGAAGAAATGTACATAATAATGATAAGTGTGTCTGTGGCGGATGGGGGTCAGATATTGCTGGAGACGGGACAGACAAGATATGCGCCCCTCCCTGTCATCCTTGCCCCTGTAGCTAATGGTGCACATGACCTCAGCCAAGCTGTGGCCTTTCAAACATGAGCTGGATCCGTCACTCCAGTATCTATCTCTCCCTCCAAGTGAGAGATCCTTGTGACCTATGAGTCTCCACCTGCTCTTCCTGTCACCCCTTTGCCCTTTGTCTCTCTGGCCTCATCACTTACTGTGCGTACTCCTGGCGCAGACCGTCTCACCTGCTGCTTCCGCCTGGAGAGCCTCAAGACTTGGCCTAGGGCTTGCCTGGTGGTCCAGTGGTGAAGAAGCCACCTTGCAGTGCAGGGGATGCGGGTTAGGTCTCTGGTCCGAGGACTAAGATCCCACAAGCCACAGGACAACTGAGCCTGCGCAGCACAACTACTGAGCCTGTCCGCTGCAACAAAAGGTCCCGTGTGCTGCAACCACGACCCAACACAGCCAAACAGCAGAAGTAGAGCTGGGGCAGTGTTGCTTAAAAACAATCTACTGGACCCCCAGCTCCTCGGGGTCATTGATGTGGTGGCACCCAACCCATGAGGGCTTCCTAGACCACTTGTTTAAAATCACAGACCCCTTCTCTTCCAGCACTCCAGGGACCACCCCCTTGTTTCACTGTCTGCATAGCCCTTATGTCATTCATTTCATGAATGACACTGATTTCTTTATTTGTATCAGTTGCCTGTCTCCCCTCCTGTAGAGTAGCAAAGATGTCTCTATTGGTTGCTGTGGGACCCCCTATGCCTTGAACAATCCTAGCACATTTTTACATGAGTGAAAATGAGAAATAGGGCCATATAGCATTATATATATTTTATTTCAAGTATATATATATATAAAATTGTACATATGACTTAGTGACTGAATAACTGAACAGTAATACATATGACTTGTAGACATCATTTAAAAATTTATTGTTGTTATTCAGTTGCTGAATCGGGTCTGACACTTTGCAACCCCATGGACTGCAGCAGGCCAGGCTTCCCTGTCCTTCACTATCTCCTGGAGTTTGCTCAAACTCATATCCATTGAATCAGTGTTAAAAATTCATATTCATTAAGAATGAGTTAATTAACTTTTAAAAATTTTGTATAATATCTACCTTAATTTACTACCAATCTGTAATGTGTATCCAAATTTTCAGGGAAGGATGAAAAGCTTTAAGAATTAAGAATTCGCTCGCTGCAGATTTCAGTTTTTCTAGCAACAGTGCTCAAGACTAACTATAATTTATGTGCAAATAAGTGCTTCAAGTTTTGAGTTTACATATTGAGTGGAAGTTGTATATTGTGGCTATCAAAATCCTTAAAACATCTTCAAACTAATTAACATATATTATAAATTAACTTCATATTACAAAAAGAAAAAATCATCAAAATTTTTGGAGGTTAAATTGCATTGAAATGATGCAGATTTGTTCCCAGGACCAGGACTCAGAAGCTGCCTTGTTATGATTTCTAGTAGAATTACTGACTGTTTTAAAAATACTGTGTCTCAAACTTTAATATGTAGATTAATCACCCCAGATCTTATTAAAATGCAGATTATAACTCAAAAGGTTTAGGGCAGGACCTGAGATTTTTCCATACCTAGAGGGCAGAAAGGTGATATTCATACTGGTCCTTAGACTATCTGAAGTGGAGCCAAATTCCTAGTGAATCTGCCTCCTCCTTATAATATAATTATGAGGTCAGATGAACTTGAAGTAGACGAGACATTTTCTCCAGAAGAAGCTTCGTTGAGCCATTGACCAACTGGCATCACTTAGTGCCGGAACTTTATGCTTTCCTGGTGACTCAGACGGTAAAGAATCCTCCTGCGATGAGAGAGAGCTGGGTTCGATCCCTGGGTTGGGAAGATTCCCCTGGAGGAGGGCATGGCAACCCACTCCAGTATTCTTACCTGGAGAATCCCCATAGACAGAGGTGCCTGGCAGGCTATAGTCCATGGGATCACAAAAATTTGGACATGACTGAGCGACTAAGCACAGTGCTGGAATGAAATAGACACTTGCTGTTACAGACATCACATCAGCTGGGAGAGGACCGGATCCCAGGCTTAAGGTGTATCTGATACCTAAAGGGATGCAGTGAGGCATCCTGACCCTTCTCTGTGAGTAGAACTGATTTCATTCCCATATCCTAGCCTCAAACTGGGTTTTCAAAACTCTAATATTTAAAAACGGATTCTCTTATTTTCTAATAACACAGCAGAGATGGAAGAGAACTGAACACTTTAATCCCTAAAATATGCAGTGAAATTGAATAAGGGGTTGGGGAGAGGAAGAACAACCACAAATTTAATATTTAACCACAGCAAACTTAGAAATTGCACAGAAAATAACAGGCTTGCCTCTTTTTGCCCCTACTCTCATTGAGCACGGCTCAGGGAACCCTGGGGAAGAGGGTGTATTCAAGGGACTTTATGCATTGAGGCTTAGTTTTGCAGGTGGAGTGCAGCACAAGGGTGGAGTGACCTATCTTACTACAGTAAACTACAGTAATTCTGCTGGATAAACACCAGCCCCTGGGCCCCTCCCTGGAAGCAGTTCTGTTTGTTTGAAGTGGTCATACCAGAGCTTCTTTGGTAGTGATTATTGACAGTACCCAGAAACCTTTTCTCAGCTTGACTCTGGATGGGCTGGAAAATATATGTTCAGGAAACTCCGTTGCTGGCATTCTGAAGGGGGTCGCTATTTCAAATACATCTCCATGCTACTCTGAAGCTTGTTGAAAAAGAACGTTGAAAAATTCTTGAAGAGTTTCTTGTTTGTTTGAATTCAGCTAGAAATCCTTTCTTTAAATGTTTTTAATTAATTTATTTAAAACATTGAAGTGTAACTGCTTTACTGTATTATGTTAGTTTCTGCTGTATGACATGAATCAGCCATATGTGTACATATATCCCCTCTCTCTTGAGCCTCCCTCCTACCCCTCATCCCACCCATCTCCGTCATCACAGAGCACTGAGCTGAGCTCCTTGTGTCATACAGCACTTCCCACTAGCTATCTGTTTTACACATGGTAGTGAATATATGTCAGTCCTACTCTCCCAACTATTCCACCCTCTCCTTCCTCTGTGCCCACAAGTCCATTCTCTATGTCTGTGTCTCTATTCCTGCCCTGCCAAAAGGTTCATTTGTACCATTTTTCTAGAGTCCGTATATATGCGTTAATATATACTATTTGTTTTTTGTTTTTCTCTCTTTGACTTCAGCTGGGAATTTTAATCAAGTTACTCTATATCTTGACTTCCTCCTAATTTCTAGAACATGCTTCTGAGCCAGTCAAAAGCAATTACCAAACCAAGCTGTTATGGTCAAGAGAGGTAAGATGTGATGTCCCTGTCTGCTTCTCGGTTGGGTGGTACAGATGTCATCCTGAGTTACTCTTCACTGTCTCAAATCCCTCCCTTCTGTCTGCCCAGTGAATAGAGGGAAATGGTCTCCACTTGCTAATGTACTCAGAATGACATTCAACAGCTTAGGGGCTTTCTGTGAGAATACAGGAATCTCACCCTCCCCACCTCCGCAGTCATGAAGCCAGCTCCTCATTCAGAAGATCCCTGAGATCTAACTTTAATTTGCTCTCTTAAACAACCTCAGAGTTGAGACAAGTTAGTTCCTCCATATTTTCACATGCAACACTCACCAAGTGACGAACGTGACGTATTTTTTCCTCAGAGCCGATCCTGAGTCAGTGTTAAACGTTGCACAGTTTGGTTTATTTCTTCAAGTAGTTTTATTTTTCTAGGGTCATAACAAGTAAGCCAACAGTGTCTTGTTCTCATCCATTTTCTCCTGAGTACATAGGTTTTCTAATTGTTTTCTGTGAAGAACCAGGACTGGAGGAGGATTTATGATTTTGATACCCTAAACAATGTTACTACCTTCCTATAGAATTTTTCTTTTGAGTTTGGTCAAATAGTAATAATAATAATAATTAATACTTATTGGGTTTTCCTGGTGGCTCAGACAGTAAATAATCCGCCTGCAATGCGGGAGACCTGGGTTTGATCCCTGGGTCAGGAAGATCCCCTGAAGGGAGGGCATGGCAACCCACTCCAGCATTCTTGCCAGAGAATTTTATGGATGGAGGAGCCCCATGGGGTCACCGAGAGTCAGACATGACTGAGTGACTAAGCACATGACAGTAATGCAACATTGAATGGATTTTAAGTTTATTAATTCATTTAAACATTAAAGCCTCTATAATGCAAATACTATTTTAAATCCACTTTCTAGATGAGGAAGCTGAGTCACAGAGAGATTGAGTAACTAGTCCAAGATTACGTAGCTAGTACTAGTCCTAGAGCTAGGATCTGAACCAAGCAACCTAGCACCTTAGTACATGCTCTTAACCTCTGAGTTATAACATTTTATTACCAACTAAAACAGGCTCATGTATTATAACTATTGCTAGTTTCTATTAATTACTTTATTCTTTCCTGAGTCCTATTCGGTTATATTAAGTTCTGTGATTAAGTGGTCTAATTGAGTGATTTTTCAGACATACCAACTGCCTTATCTTTTTTTAAATTTATATTTTATTGAAGAATAATTGCTTTACAGAATTTTGCTGTTTTCTGTCAAACCTCAACATGACTCAGCCATAAATATACATATATCCCCTCCCTTTTGAACCTCCCTCCCCATCCCACCCCTTTAGGTTGATACAGAGCCACTGTTTGAGTTTCCTGAGTCATACAGCAAATTCCTGATGGCTATCTATTTTACTTATGGTAACGTAAGTTATCATGTTACTCTTTCCACACATCTCACCCTCTCCTCCTCTCTCCCCATGTCCATAAGTCTATTCTCTATGTCTATTTCTCCATTGCTGCCCTGTAAGTAAATTCTTCAGTGCCATTTTTCTAGATTCTGTATACATGTGTTGCTGCTGTTGCTGCTGCTAAGTCGCATCAGTCGTGTCCGACTCTGTGCGACCCCAAAGACGGCAGCCCACCAGGCTCCTCCGTCCCCGGGATTCTCCAGGCAAGAGCACTGGAGTGGGTTGCCATTGCCTTCTCCAGTGCATGAAAGTGAAAAGTGAAAGTGAAGTCGCTCAGTCGTGTCCGACTCTTCGCGACCCCATGGACTCCAGCCTACCAGGCTCTTCTGTCCATGGGATTTTCCAGGCAAGAGTACTGGAGTAGGGTGCCATTGCCTTCTCCATATATGTGTTAGAATAAGGTATTTATCTTCTCTTTCTGACTCACTTCACTCTGTATAATAGGTTCTATGTTCATCCACCTCATTAGAACTGACTCAAATGCAGTCCTTTTATGGCTGTGTAATATTCCATTTTGTATATGTACCACAACTTCTTTATTCATTCATCTGTTAATGGGCATCTAGGTTGCTTCCATGTTCTAGCTATTGTAAATAGTGCTGCAGTGAACAATGGGATACATGTGTCTTTTTCAATTTTGGTTTCCTCAGGGTATATGCCTAGGAGTGGGAATACTGGGTCATATGGTGGTTTTATTTCTAGTTTTTTGAGGAATCTCCATACCGTCTTCCATAGTGGCTGTATCAATTTACATTCCCACCAACAGTGCAGGAGCATTCCTTTTTTTCCACACCCTCTCCAGCATTTATTGTTTGTATAAATTTTGATGAGGGCCATTCTGACTGGTGTGAGGTGATATCTCATTGTAGTTTTGATTTGCGTTTCTCTAATAATGAGCGATGTTGAGCATCTTTTCATGTGTTTGTTAGCCATCCATATGTCTTCTTCGGAGAAATGTCTGTTTAGGTCTTTTTCCCACTTTTTGATTGGGTTGTTTGTTTTTCTGGTATTGAGTTGTATGAGCTGCTTGTATATTTTGGAAATTAATCCTTTGTCACTTGTTTCACTTCCTATTATTTTCTCCCATTCTGAGGGTTGTCTTTTCACCTTGCTTATAGTTTCTTTTGCTGTGCAAAGGCTTTTAAGTTTAATCAGGTCCCACTTGTTTACTTTTGTATTTATTTCCATTACTGTAGGAGGTGGGTCATAGAGGATCTTGATTTGATTCATGTTATGAGTGTTCTGCCCATGTTTTCCTCTAAGAGTTTTATAGTTTCTGGTGTTACATTTAGGCCTTTTGAGTTTATCTTTGTGTATGGTGTTAGGAAATGTTCTAATTTCATTCTTTTACATGTGCTGTCCAGTTTTCCCAGCACCATTTATTGAAGAAGCTGTCTTTGCCTCATTGTATATTCTTGCCTCCTTTGTCAAAAATAAGGTACCCATAAGTGTGTGGGTTTATTTCTGAGCTTTCTATCTTGTTCCATTGGTCTATATTTCTGTTTTTGTGCCAGTACCACACTGTCTTGATAACTGTAACTTTGTAGTATAATCTGAAGTCAGGAAGGTTGATTCCTCCAGCTCCATTCTTCTTTCTCAAGACTGCTTTGGCTATTCAGGATCTTTTGTGTTTCGATATGAATTGTGAAATTTTTTTTTTCTAGTTCTATGAAAAATGCCATTGGTAATTTGATAGGGATCACGTTAAATCTGTAGATTGCATTCAGTAGTATAGTCATTTTCACAATATTGATTCTTCCTACTCAGGAACATGGAATATCTCTCCATCTGTTTATGTTGTCTTTGATTTTTTTCATTAGTGTCTTAACAATTTTCTGTGTATAGATATTTTGTCTCCTTAGGTAAGTTTGTTCCTAGATATTTAATTCTTTTTGTTGCAATAGTAAATGGGATTGATTCCTTAATTTCTCTTTCTGATTTTTCATTGTTAGTATATATAAATGCAAGTGATTTCTGTGTATTGATTTTGTATCCTGAAACCTTGCTAAATTCACTGATTAGCTCTAGTAATTTTCTGATAATATCTTTAGGGTTTTCTATGTTCAGTATCATGTCATCTGCAAACAGTGAGAGCTTTACTTCTTCTTTTTTTGATCTGGATTCCTTTTATTTCTTTTTCTTCTCTGATTGCTGTAGCTAGGACTTCCAGAACTATGGTGACTAGTTGTGGTGAAAGTGGACCCCCTTGTCTTGTTCCTGATCTTAGGGGGAATGCTTTCAGTTTTTCACCATTGAGAATAATGTTTGCTGTAGGCTTATCATACATGGCCTTTACTATGTTGAGGTAGGTTCTTTGTATGCCCATTTTTTGAAGAGTTTTAATCATAAATGGGTGCTGAATTTTGTCAAAGGCTTTTAATGCATCTATTGAGATTATCATATGGTTTTTGTCTTTTGTTAATGTGGTGTATCACATTGATTTGCATATATTGAAGAATCCTTGCATCCCTGGAATAAACCCAACTTGATCATGGTGTATGAGATTTTTGATGTGTTGCTGAATTCTGTTTGCTAAAATTTTGTTGAGGAATTTTGCATCTGTTTCATCAGTGATATTGGCCTGTAGTTTTCTTTCTTTTTGTTGTCTCTGTCTGGTTTTGATATCAGGGTGATGGTGGCCTTGTAGAATGAATTTGGAAGTGTTCCTTCCTCTGCAATTTTTTGGAAAGAGTTTCAGAAAGATAGACATTAGCTCTTCTCTAAATGTTTGATAGAATTCTCCTGTGAAGCCATCTTGTCCTGGGCTTTTGTTTTTTGGGAGATTTTTGATCACAGCTTCAATTTCAGTGCTTGTAATTGGGCTACTCATAATTTCTATCTCTTCCTGGTTCAGTCTTGGAAGATTGAACTTTTTTAAGAATTCTGTCCATTTCTTCCAGGTTATCAATTTTATTGTCATATAGTTGTTCATGATAGTCTCATATAATCCTTTGTATATCTGCTTTTTTTCTTGATGAGTCTGGCTAAAGGTTTGTCAATTTTGTTTATCTTCTCAAAGAACCAGCCTTTAGTTTTGTTAATCTTTTCTAATGTTTCTTTCATTTCTTTTTCATTTACTTCTGCTCAGATCTTCATGATTTCTTTCCTTCTACTAATTTTGGGGTTTTTGTTGTTGTTCTTCTTCTTTTTCCAGTTGTTTTAGGTGTAAAGTTAGGTTGTCCATTCAGTGTTTTTCTTGTTTCTTGAGGTAGGATTGTATTGCTATAAACTTCCCTCTTAGAACTGCTTTTGCTGCATCCCATAGATTTTGATTTGTCATGTTTTCATTGTCATTTGTTTCTAGAAATTTTTTGATTGCCCTTTTGATTTCTTCAGTAACGTATTGGTTATTTAGAAACGTGTTGTTTAATCTCCATATGTTTGTGTTTCTTACAGTTTTTTTCTTGTAATTGACATCTACTCTCATAGCATTGTGGTCAGAGAACATGCTTGATATGATCTCAGTTTTCTTAAATTTACTGAGGTTTGATTTGTGACCCAAGATGTGGTCTACCCTGGAGCATGTGCCATGTGCACTTGAGAAGATGGTGTATTCATCTGCATTTAGATGAAGATATCAATGAGATCCATCTCATCTAATGCATCATTTAACACTTGTATTTACTTATTAATTTTCTGTTTTGATGACCTGTCCATTGGTGTGAGTGGGGTGTTAAAGTCTCTACTATTAATGTGTTACTGTCAATTTCTCCTTTTACGTCTGTTAGTGTTTGTCTTATGTATGGAGGTGCTCCTATGTTGGGTACATAGATACTTACAATTCTTATGTCTTCCTCTTGGATCGATCCCTTAATCATTATGTAGTGTCCTGCCTTACCTCTTGTAATCTTCTTTATTTTAAGGTCTATTTTGCCTCATGTGAGGATTGCTACTCCAGCTTTCTTTTGCTTCCCTTTTGCATGTAATATATTTTTCCATCCTCTCACTTTCAGTCTATGTATCTTTAGGTCTGAAGTGAGTTTCTTGTAGACAGCTTATATATGGGTCTTGTTTTTGTATCCATTCAGTCGGTCTGTGTCTTTTGGTTGGAGCATTTAATCTGTTTACATTTAAAGTGATTATTGATATATATGTTCCTATTGCCATTTTCTTAATTGTTTGGGGTTGATTTTGTAGATCTTTCTTCTTGTGTTGTATTTTTTGACTATGTAAGTCCCTTTAACATTTGTTGTAAAGCTGGTTTGGTGGTGTTGAATTCTCTAACCTTTTGCTTGTCTGAAAAGCTTTTTATTTCTCCATCAATTTTGAATGAGATCCTTGCTGGGTATAGTTATCTTGGTTGTAGATTTTTCCCTTTCAGTACTTTGAATGTTTCCTGCCATTCCCTTCTGACCTGCAGAGTTTCTGCTGAAAGATCAGCTGTTAAGCATATGGGGTTTCCCTTGTATGTTACTTGTTGCTTCTCCCTTGCTGTTTTTAATATTCTTTGTTTGTATTTAGTCTTTGTTAGTTTGATTAGTATGTGTCTTGGCATGTTTCTCCTTGGGTTTATACTGTATGGGACTCTTTGTGCCTTTTGGACTTAATTGACTATTTCTTTTTCCATGTTGGGGAAATTTTCAACTATAATCTCTTCAAAAATTTTCTCATACCTTTTCTCTTCTTCTTTCGGGACCCCTATAATTCGAATGTTGGTTCATTTGATATGGTCCCAGAGATCTCTGAGACTGTCCTCAGCTCTTTCATTCTTGTTAGTTTATTCTGCTCTTCAGAAGTTATTTACACCATTTTATCTTCCAGTTCACTGATTCATTCTTCTGTTTCAGATATTCTGCTATTGATTCCTTCTAGAGTATTTTTTAATTTCAGTAATTGTGTTGTTTGTCTCTGTATGTTTATTCTTTAATTCTTCTAGGTCTTTGTTAATTGCTTTTTGCATTTTATCCATTTTGTTTTCAAGGTTTTTGGTCATCTTTACTATCATTATTCTGAATTCTTTTTCAGGTAGTTTACCTATTTACTCTTCATTTACTTTGACTTCTGTGTTTCTAGTTTCTTCCTTCATTTGTGCAGTATTTCTCTGCCTTTTCATTATTTTCTTTTTAAAGTTATTATGTTTGAGGTCTCCTTTTCCCAGGCTTTAAGGAAAGTTGAATTCTTTCTTCCTTTTGGTTTCTGCCTTCCTAAGGTTGGACCAGTGGTTTGTGTGAGCTTTGTATAGGGTGAGATTTGTGTTGAGTTTTTGTTTGTTTGTTTGTTTTTCCTCAGATGGGCAAGGCTGAGTGTCATTACAGTGACAAGTAATCCTGTCTGCTGATGACTGGGTTTGTATTTTTGTTTTGTTTGTTGTTTAGATGAGGCATCCTGCACAGGGTGCTACTGGTGGTTGGGTGATGCTGGGTCTTGTATTCAAGTGGTTTCCTTTGTGTGAATTCTCACTATCTGATACTCCCTAGCCTGGTGGGCTGCCGTCTATGGGGTCGCACAGAGTCGGACACGACTGAAGCGACTTAGCAGCAGCAGCAGCAGCAGGGTTAGTTCTCTGGTAGTCTAGGGTCTTGGAGTCAGTGCTCTGACTCCAAAGGCTCAGGGCTTGATCTCTGGTCAGGAACGAAGATTCCACAAGTGGTTTGTTATGGCATTTACAGAGGTTAAAACAAATATCCAAAAACAAGAAACCAAAGATGAACCCCAGATAAATGGCAGCTACAAAGTCAGGCAAATAATAATTAAAATAACGGAATATACACATATATATATATACACCCATAAGCAAAGTTAAAATAGTCCAACAAAAATAAAGTACAGTAGATTGACCTGGCAAACAAAGGAAATCAAAACTTATATTTACCAGTTAAGAAGAGAACTAACTTAAGCACAAACTGGAAAACAAAACTAAAGCAAAGTGCCAAGTGGGTAATAAAGCAATGAAAACAAATCTAACAAATATTTTGAGAGGAAAGGAAGAAAAGAAAGAATAGATATGCGAAGTTAAATAGAGGTAGAGGAAGAAGATTTATACACATTAAAGATTAACTGCAAGGGGAAAAGAATAGTAGGAAAGACAAACAAAGGAATAAATGTATAAAATATATAATAGGTTTAAAAAAAATTATAAAGGAGAGAAAAGAAAAAAGAAAAACAGAAGAAGAGAGAAAAAGGGGAAAAAAAAGGAAAACTCCACAGAACTCCTAAGGCCCAACATAGAGGCAGAGGTTTATGACAACAATAGAAAGTGTGACTGAATATACACATATACATATACACCCATAAGCAAAATCAAAACAGTCCAACAAAAATAAAGTACAATAGATTGACCGGGCAAACAAAGGAAACCAAAAATTATATCTACCAGAACAAAGCTGACTAAAGCAGAAACTGGAAAACAAAATTAAAGCAAAGTGCCAACTGGGGAATAAAGCAATGAAAATAATACTAACAAATGAGAGGAAAGGAGAGAAATAAAAGAAAGAATAGATATGCAAAGTTAAATAGAGGTAGAGAAGGAAGATTTATATACATTAAAAATTAACTGAAAGGGGAAAAGAGCAGCAGGAAAAGCAAAAAAAGGATAAATGTAGAAAAAGTAATAATAGGTTTAAAAAATTAAAATTAAAAAGAGGAAAAAAAGAGGAAAAATCCACAGAACTGCAAAAGCCCAATGTAGAGGCAGAGGTTTATCTGACTGAGGAAAAAAAAAAAAAGCTCAAAAGCTTAATTGGATTTCTTAGTGCCAATAAAGTCAATAACTACCACAAAGGTGGAAAAAAAGGAAAAGAAAAAAAATCCAAAAGAATCTATAGAACAAGTCAAAAAATAAGAATAATAAATGTTTCTCTTGAGTTACTGCTGTGAGTCCTTTCCCTCCCTGGGAGTCACAGTCCACCTCACCTCCCTAGGATGCCCTCCAACACTGTGCTGATCTCTGGACCTGCTGTGGGGGCAGCTCAGATTCTAATCTGGTCCTACTCCTGTGTGTTCTTGCCTCCCATGTCCACAGTTAATAGAACTAGTGCGTTTTCTTTTGTGGGAGCTCTCTGTGACCTTTTATAT
The DNA here is from genome assembly GCF_054371585.1 of Giraffa tippelskirchi. NCBI lineage: Eukaryota > Metazoa > Chordata > Mammalia > Artiodactyla > Giraffidae > Giraffa > Giraffa tippelskirchi. Next base: position 58,515,813 of record NC_137285.1, read on the forward strand.
ATTCCATAGACAGAGTCTGCTTAGTTGATCGTGTGGATTTAATCTGCAGCTTGTACAGTTGGTGGGAAGGTTTTGGGTCTTCTTCCTTAGCCACACTGCCCCTGGATTTCAATTGTGGTTTTATTTCCACCTCTACCTGTGGGTTGTCCACTGGGGTTTAGTTCCTGAGGCTGCTCTGGAGGGCTTGGGTTTGCCCCTGTGAGGGCCAGGTGAGGAGGTGGTGCAGCTGCTTGGATCGCAGGGGTTCTGGCAGCACCAGGCACTCAGGGGGGTTGGTGGCTAGGGCAGCAGAAAATACAGTGCTCTAGAAGGGGATGGCAACCAGTATTGGCCAATACGCTCCAGTATTCTTGCCTGGAGAACACCCCCTCCCTGGCAGAGAAGCCTGGCAGGCCGCAGTCTACAGGGTCACAGAGTCGGACATGACTGAAGCGACCCTGCGCACTTAGATGTGAGACATTTTTTGCCTGTGGCAGCTCTGCCCGAGTGGGAATGGAGTGTGAAGGTGGCACAGCTGCTTGGCCCTTGGGGGCCCTAACAGCACCAAGTGTGCAGGGACACGGACTGCCTCCACCTCAGGAGTTATGGTCCTCTCAGAGTCTTGTTTTGAGCCTCTTGTAGCTGGCGATCAGAAGGCCCCTTTGGCCAGTCTTTCTCCACAGCTCTGCCCACTCAGGCACTTAGAGGCCCCCTTGCCTGGGGTCCTTCTCTGTTGTTCGGTGCATCAGGCACTTAGAGGGGCCCCCCGCCGCCGCCCCCCACACCCACCCCCCCACTGGCTGGGGTCTTACTCTGTAGACGGGCACGTCAGGCACTGAAAGGAGCACCTGGGTGGGGTTCTACTCTGTAGTTCAGTGTGTCAGGCGTTTGATGGGCCAGCCTCTCTCTCGTTCAGCCGCCAATGCTGGGGTGTGGGGGGAGAGAGGCTATGGTGATGGCTCCACCCCCTAACGTGACTCAGCAGTATCGCCTTGCTTTTCCTCCACCAGCATTTCCCACCGCGATCTCCTCCCTCACATCCCCTCAATCCGTCTCTCCACAGTCAACAGCAGCCCTCGCCCTGGGATTGCTCCGCAATCCCAAAACTCCAGCTCCCAGCCACTGCGCCTTCCCAGAGACTAGCGTTTCTGTCTGTGGTATGTATGGCTGTGGCAAGGACTGTCCGATTCTCATTCCATTTAGGCTGCCACAGATCAGCTGTTTCACTCTCAGACTCAAATGTTTCTCCTATGACTCAGACAGTTGCCCCAATGTGGGGCTCCGACCCCTGCTTCAGTTCCCCCACCCACTGAGGGCAGGTCCAGTCCTGCTAACACTCCTGTTTTTCCCCCTGGATCCTTCATCCTACCGAGTTTTGCGTGGTTCTACATATTCTTTTCCACTGGTAAGGTACTCTTGTCTGCTCTCAGCTGGTGTTCTGCTTGCACTTCTGTGTCTGAAGATGTATTCCTGATGTATCCGTGGAGAGAGACGTACTCCACGTCCACCTACTCCTCCGCCATCTTGTTCTCTCTCTGCCTTATCTTTTTGATACATTTAGACTTTGGTGTTGATGTTGTCTCAGATTTTCCCATAATTCTTAATTTAAAAAAATGTCTCAGTAGAAATACTTTTGTTTCTTACTTGCTAACAGATTTCATGACCACACAATGACAAATATAGTAATCTTAAAGACAACCATGAAAAATTTATCCAGGTGTGTTTTAGCTTTTGAAAGTAGTCAAATCATGCAAAATGGGCAAGATGTGAATTGAAGACTACCACTTTACAAGTCTTAAAAGCAATCTGTGTATTAGAAATCCCGTTTTCCTTTTATAGGTAGGCAGTGGGCACGCAAGCCTCGTATGACTTAGGAATATATTTGCTTAATGACTTACCAGATCTAGCACCAGTTCTGGTTTATGAGCATGGCCCTGTCTGTTGCTATGTAGATGATGAATTGTAATAAGTGTGTTCAAGGACATGAGATCACAACTGCAGAGAAATTCAGAGAATATCTTCTATAGAGTATGGAAGAAAGAGAAAGCTAAGAGAAAGCTTTCTGGCTAAGAGAAAGCTAATTTTTTGTGAAGGTATTACTTCATCTTTCTGTATATTAATCTTTATGTAAAATTATACAATCAATTCTTTCATCATATTTCTTTCAAACCTACCACATGTATCTTGGAATATAAGTGGCTATCATTGGATGATGGCTATTTGATTTTACTTCATAGCCTTGAGTTTCTTTCAATTCATTTTCATCAAGGCAACATATTGAATGAATGTATTTTACAAACAGGAGTTGTTGAATTCTGGTGTGTGTGTGTGTGTGTTTGTGTGTGTGTGTGTAGTACATCTAGCAACAAACGTGTTTCAGGGTGGACACTCAACATTGCAAGTTTCAGTCAGAATTATTTTTTAAGACTTAGTTTATCAACCCACAAAACATGGCCTTATAATGTAAATGCTGACATAACCTTTAGATATACCTGGCTATAAATCAAGGTACTGTAAAGCACCATATTTGAAAAGTCAAGCAAGATAAAGTACTGAGTTAATGTTCATTGGGAGAAAGAGAACACTCAACTAGTTAAATACTTCCAGTTTCATTTTTGAATGAAATATAGGCCCTTTTGCATCTTCAATAACAAAATCAAAATGTATTAAAATGACTCTCATATACAAGTGAAATGAATGTCAAAAAAGAGTCTTTATGGGGGAAAAAAAAGATACTTCAATTAGAGCTTTACTGTTTTCCAGTCCATAACCAAATCTATAAATGCGTTCAGTTACTTCCCTAAGGAGTTAAATTTCTGTCCTGCAGGTTTTGCTGGAGGTTGAAAAGGGAGTCAGTCCTCCCTGAGTGCTGAGGGAGACCAAAGGGCACGAGCTGTCAAACGGGATATCATGCCAGCAGAATTCTCATTGAACACTTGATGTCATATGTCATCTGACACTGGCTCTTCAGTCAGGTCATTTCAGGATAAGGTAGGACTGCGAACGCAGAACCAGCTCAGTGGGTGTATCGCTACCAAGTTTCAGGGGTTTGGCTGCCATTCCAGAGTTTATTTGAATTAATCTTCATTCTCACTGGCCTGCGGAGCTCAGTAAAACTGGCTTTTCAGCCAACACTTTCATTGCTTCCTGATTGTGCTGGTATCAGAAACACCACAAGAAAAGCACTTGAGAGATTTTTTTATAGGAATAGTTGCTTCAGGGAAGGAAGAACTTTCTGCCAGAAGGTACAAAGACTATCTGTTTATTGTTTATTTGCGACACATGGCAACTGGCCTCCTGTTTACTAAAGCCAGTCTTGTGGGTGTGCTGACAATTTATTTCTGGGGATTATTTGGAATTTACACTTTCTCCAGTAGATTGCAAAGAATTTTCATTGATTGATTCAACAGGTAGAATTTACCAACAGATACAATCAATTCTCTCTGTGAATCTATAGAAATTCTAGTTGTATTTTTGAACCTAATAGATGATGATTGAACTGAGAAAGTATTAAGCTAAATAAAAAACACCATATTTTTCTGAATTTTAAGGTCTTAGGGTTAAAAGACATTATGAATTATATGATGATCCTCACACTGCCATATATTCTCACAGTTTCCAGTGAAGACACTTGGAGTCTTTCCTGAAAGTAATTTCTATACACTTATAAAATCCTATTTATGCTTTAGTCATGTTATGGAAAACCTGTGTTCTGTTCAAACCTCTCTGAGTAAGTGTGCCACTTTTGATTGGGTTTTGTTTGAGGTTTTGAGTGTACATATAAATATAATAAAACTAAGTGCGTGGGAGGGAGGTTCAGGATGGGGAACACGTGTATACCCATGGCTGATTCATGTGAATGTATGGCAAAATCCACCACAATATTGTAAAGTAATTAGCCTCCAATTAAAAAAACAAAACAAAAAACTAAGTAGGAAAGGAAGAACCAGCTTGATTAATGGCAGGGTGAATAGAAACACCCATATTGTTGGGCTTTCTTCAAAGATAAATTTGGTCCAGTGGTTAAGACTTCACCTTCCAATGCAGGTGATGAAAATTCAATCCCTGGTCAGAGAGCTAAGGTCCCAAATGCCTTGCGGCCAGAAAACGAAAACATAAAACAGAAGCAATATTGTAACAAATTCAATACTTTAAAAATAGGCCCAAATTAAAAAAAAAAAAAATCTTAAAAAGAAAAAGATGTGAGAACACAGTTTCATCCTGGAAGTCTAGATGAGGCCTCTGGCTTCCTCTGAAGGAAGTCTCATTCCCTGTGGCTGTCACCCGTGCGGTGTGACAAAGGCCGGTCGACCGTGCCTACCTGTGCCGGGGAGAAGGGACGGGAGCAGCAAGGGCAGCCCCTTTTCCACTCTAGGCTCCTTTCCTGCTGGCCTGGGCTGTTTATCCACTGCCAGGCTTGACTGACTTCCTGTGCGTTAAGAAGGGGAGCAAGGCCTTCTGAAGCAAAAATTTAAAGAGAAAGTGGGAGTGATGTGCTCTGAGTAGATACAGGAAGTGAGAGAAGGAAGCAGGGCACGCCAGGTCTTTCTCAAGATACAGTAACACTGCCCTCTGTTAAAATAGGCACCAGAGATGCGGGCTTCCGTCCAATCAGATGAGAATGCTCTCCGTCCGTGGGGCGGTGGGAGGGGCTAAAGCATGGGCTGCTGTCTGCTTCTCTAGGAGCAGAGATGGGGGGCGGGGCGGGGCGGGTTCTTACCCAACACCACACATCCCTCCTGACAGTGGAATCCTTTACGTGATTCCCACACCCGATGACTCCCAAAACTTGCTTGAATACCCTCTTAAGCTGAACGTTGCCCCTAGCAGCCCGTTGTGATTGACGAACATGGTAGGAAGTTCTCATACGGAGCCCAACCCGCCCCGTGTCTTCCATCAGATCCTTTATTGAGTTTTTGGAGCAGCAAGGAGCAGGTCTAATCGTGCAACTAATTTTCAGTTGTTTGAGTCTGTTGTCTCTCTGCACACCCCTGTCCTTCAAACACCACATCTACCCATGAAACCCAAATGCATTCTTTCTTTTTTAAATTAATTTATTTTATTTGGAGGCTAATTACTTTACAATATCGTAGTGGTTTTTGCCATACATTGACATGAATCAGCCATGGGTGTACATGTGTTCCCCATCCTGAACCCCTCTCCCACCTCCCTCCCCATCCCACCCCTCAGAAAGAGAGAACAAGGAAGTATTTTCTAAAAGTGGAAGGATGCTTAGCATCAGTTTCCGTCCCCCTGCCCCTCATGTCTGTGACTGGGAGGTTCAGGTGGGAGCCTGTGGGACAGGTGGCATTGATTGGCAGGACCCTGGCATGAGCGGAGCAGGGGCAGTGGCTCTCCTCTCCTCGCCTCTCCCTGAGCAGCAGTGAGGGCTCCTGCCCACCTCTGCCTGTCTCCTTTTGCCTCTGCTCTCAAAAGTGAAACGTTGCACAGTCGGGAGGACTGGTGCAAAGAGTTAAGACACGTAGAGCCAAGAAAATAAAGAGTCAGATGTCCCGGCAGCTTTCAGTGCGTCCTGATTCTCACCACCCCCAGAGCAACCATGGAAGTAGGAGGGACCAGATGAAGACATTTAGAAATTGGTTCCGCTCCACAGCGATCCGGAGCAGGCTGGGACTCGGCTGCTTCGAGGTGGCTTGAGAGCCTCCTCTCTGGTGTCAGAACATTCACGTGGCAGTGCCGCTCCCTTTTGAAACCTCTCTGACTCACCCTAACCTTGAGGTAGGAAGACTGAAACTTTTCTTTCTTTTTTTAAAACACATTGAACCTACAATCGAATGAAACCAAATTCCGCGGAAATCCAACAGCAGTGTGTGTTCAGCATAGCCATGGCCAACTTCTGGTCTTGAGTACGGATCCCTATCGGAAGGGAAGTGTGTGGGTGTTTGTGTCGGATCTTTGCCATTCATTGGGTCTACAGTGAGACCTGCGCTAGCGAGCTGAGAATTCCATTTTACTTAAAAGTTACAAGGGGAGAAAGGAAGTGCACTTAGGGTGCAGTGTTCAAAACCAAACAAAAGGAAACAAAACAAGATCCCATACAATGTGAAGGCCCACACTTTTCAAACTGTACCAGCTGTTGGAGAGTTGATTACACGAACTTAGAGCTTTCTCTGAGAAGGGTCTAAGGTAACATGAACGTATGTTATTGCATGGTTGCATATGTAGCGACTATTTTGGTGCAGAGTGACCCCCTGAATACCTGCATGACAACTAAAAAACATTCATAGAAAAGCACAAGTGTGACATGAAATGTGGGCTTCCCAGGTGGTGCTATTGGTAAAGAACCCACCTGCCAATGCAGGAGACATAAGAGACGTGGGCTCGATCCTGGGTTAGGAAAATCCTTTGAAGGACGGCATAGCAACTCACTCCAGTATTCTTGCCTGGAGAATCCCATGAATAAAGGAGTCTGGTGCGCTGCAGTCCATAGGGTAGGAAAGAGCCAGGCATGACTGAAGCGCCTTAGCATGCACAGTGTAAAATGTGTAGAAAGCAAACTTGCTATGCCTGCCTGCTAAGTCACTTCAGTTGTGTCCAACGCTCTGCGACCCTGTGGATTGTTGCCTGCCAGGCTCCTCTGTCCATGGGGATTCTCCAGGCAAGAATACTGGAGTGGGTTGACTTGCCCTCTTCCAGGGAATCTTCCTGTCTCAGAGATCGAACCCATGTCTCTTAGGCATCTCTTAGTCTCCTACATTGGTAGGTGGGTTTTTTGGGGTTTTTTTTTTTACCACTAGCGCCACCTGGGGAAACTTACTCTAGCCACCTGCATATGACTTGGCCTGGAATCACCTTGTAGAAATCTAAGATCTTCCAAGTTGTTTAGTGACCTTGGGAATTCATTAAGAGCATCAGGGTCTCTCATGAGGTAAGTGTTGAGCGGCTAAGGTTGAAGGAGCAGTAGATTAAACTTCCTTTATTTCCTTCTCATTACATCACACAAACGTCTGTGTTCCTGGCCAAATATATTAAGGCAAAAAAATAAAAGAGGAAACTCTAAATAATTGATGACATGCCAAGCGACTTCAGAACTTTGTTGACATTTGGTCTCTTGAATTGTATCCTAATGACTATATAACATGTAACTCTAAAGTAATGTAACCTAAAAACAAAACAAAACAAAAACCTCACAACATACTAGAATAAGTAAATATTTATTATTTCCTTTGGAGCAGTCATTCTGGAATGCTAGCTCTTAACCCAATAATTTTGAAGTTATAAAAAATTATTTTTCTAGTGTCTCTCTGCAAGCATTTTCAGTTCCGTGTATGTTATTTTGAATGGCTTACCGTGGACCTTACAGTCTGGCACATGCATCTTGTCTAGCATCCTTGTTTTATGGAGAAACTTGATCTGGAAAATTCAAGTGATTTGTCCCAAGTCACATAAAGCTGGGACCAGAACCAAGGTCTGTTTACCAGGAGAGCATTTTTGCCACAGCATCCTTCTGCCTTTTTCCTTCGTGGGTGGACTTAATTTTTTGGAAAAAAAAAAAAGTTTAAGTTATTCATAGCCAAATCTAGTGAATAAGATGGATGATCAACTCAGTGCAATGTGGTAAATCTTCACTGGGTACCCACTATATACAAGGTATCCTGACAAGTGCTGCAAAGGATCCAAGAGATTTTAAGGCATAGGACTTGATCTTAAATTAACTGTAATAAGGGAATCAAAAAAATGAGCTGTTATTACAGTAGAATTGAGAGGAGAGTAGTTTCCTTGAGTTCCTGATTTTTATTATATGCCTTCAATCAATAGGTAAAGCCCCTACTTTGGTTAAGTACCTGTTTGTTGTATCCTTCTTTCAAATTCACAATGACAGGACTGGAGTGAACAAATATGTTAGCTTATGAAAAGCATTATGAGTCTTTAAAATGAAAATGGGACCTAACATTTTAGGGAAGGGTGCAATTATTATTTTCTGTAAAAAATAAAACTGTTAGAATTTTCAGAATATTTGTGTACTGCCAAGTTGCTATGTGGATACTTTTGGGGAAATGAAATCAACACATCCAATCTGTGGTGACAGACCTTTAATCAATCCTGTGCTATTCTGGAGTCTTTCAAAATATGGCCAGCACTTAATTCTGCTGCTTTTTAAAATACGAAGTAAAGATAATAAATACCTTGTTAATCTACTCTCTCAATTAATTTATATGATGGTGACATAACTTGCCTAGAAACATAGGATCAGCTGCATCGTTTCCTAATGTTTATGTAATAAAAACAAATACTTTTTTATAAGAATATCTTGCTGCTCTTGCTAAGTCGCTTCAGTCATGTCTGACTCTTTGGGACCCTAAGGACTCTAGCCAGCCAGGCTCCTGTGTCCATGGGATTCTCCAGGCAAGAATATCTTACTATTGATTTATCATCAATAAGAGTTTTGAGTTAGTGTTCTAGTAATAATTTTCACTTGGGAGGTTAACCCTTGTTGAACATACATTAAATGTCTGGCACATTTCATAAAGTATTTTTTAAATTACTTTTTATTAGAGTATAGTTGCTTTACAATGTTGTGTTACTTTCTCCTGTCCAGAAAAGTGAATCAGTTATATGTACACATATATCCTCTCTTTTTTTGATTTCCTTCCGATCTAGGTCACCACAGAGCCCTGAGTAGAGTTCCCTGTGCTACACAGCAGGTTCTCATTAGTTATCTATTTTATACACAGTATCAGTAGTGTACTTTGCACTTTTCATGCAAAGATGGGCACAATAAAGGGCAGAAATGGTGTGGACCTAACAGAAGCAGAAGATATTAAGAGGTGGAAAGAATACACAGAAAAACTATACAAAAAAGATCTTCACGACCCAGATAATCACAATGGTGTGATCACTCACCTAGAGCCAGACATCCTGGAATATGAAGTCATGGGCCTTGGGAAGCATCACTACGAAAAAAGCTAGTGGAGGTGATGGCCTTCCAGTTGAGCTATTTCAAATCCTAGAAGATGATGCTGTGAAAGTGCTGCACTCAATATGTCAGCAAATTTGGAAAACTCAGCAGTGGCCACAGGACTGGAAAAGGTCAGTTTTCATTCCAATCCCAAAGAAAGGCAATGCCAAAAAATGCTCAAACTACTGCACAATTGCAGTCATCTCACATGCTAGCAAAGGGATGCTCAAAATTCTCCAAGCCAGGCTTCAACAGTACGTGAACTGTGAACTTCCAGATGTCCAAGATTGATTTAGAAATGGCAGAGGAACCTGAGATCAAATTGCCAACATCTGTTGGATCATCGAAAAAGCAAGAGTTCCAGAAAAACATTCACTTCTGCTTTATTGACTATGCCAAAGCCTTTGACTGTGTGGATCACAACAAACTATGGAAAATTCTTTAAGAGATGGGAATACCAGGTCACCTGACTTGCCTCCTGAAAAATCTGTATGCAGGTCCAGAAACAACAGTTAGAACTGGACATGGAACAACAGACTGGTTCCAAAATAGGAAAGGAGTATGTCAAGGCTGTATAATGTCACCCTGCTTATTTAACTTGTATGCAGAGTACATCATGTGAAATGCTGGACTGGATGAAGCACAAGCTTGAATCAAGATTATTGGGAGAAATATCAATAACCTCAGATATGCAGATGACACCACCCTTAAGGCAGAAAGTGAAGAACTAAAGAGCTTCTTGATGAAAGTGAAAGAAGAGAGTGAAACATTTGGCTTAAAACTCAACATTCAGAAAACTAAGATCATGGCATCTGGTCCCATCACTTCATGGCAAATAGATGGGGAAACAGTGACAGGCTTTACTTTTTTGGGCTCCAAAATGACTTCAGATGGTGACTCCAGCCATGAAATTAAAAGACACTTGCTCCTTGGAAAAAAAGTTATGACCAACCTAGACAGCTTATTAAAAAGCAGAGATATTACTTTGCCAACAAAGGTCCGTCTAGTCAAGGCTATAATTTTCCAATAGTCGTGTATGCATGTGAGACTTGGACTGTAAAGAAAGCTGAGCGCCAAAGAAATGAAGCTTTTGAACTGTGGTGTTGGAGAAGACTCTTGAGAGTCCCTTGGACTGCAAGGAGATCCAACCAGTCCATCCGAAAGAAAATCAGTCCTGAATATTCATTGGAAGGACTGATGCTGAAGCTGAAACTCCCATACTGTGGCCACCTTATGTGAAGAACTGACTCATTTGAAAAGACCCTGATGCTGGGAAAGATTGGAGGCAGGAGGAGAAGGGGACGACAGAGGGAGGAGATGGTTGGATGGCATCACCGACTCAATGGACATGAGTTTGAGTAAACTCCAGGAATTGGTGATGGACAGGGAGGCCTAGCGTACTGCAGTCCATGGGGTCGCAAAGAGCTGGACACAACTGAGCAAGTGAACTGAACTGAACTGACTGATCAGTAGTGTGTATATGTTAATCCCAGTCTCCTAATTCTTCCCACTCCCCCACCTTACCCCTTGGCATCCGTATGTGTGTTCTCTACATCTGTGTCTCTATTTCTGCTTTGCATATAAGATCATCTATACCATTTTATAAACTATTAATTGTTTCATTTATATGTTTAATCCTATTAATAAATTCCTGAGTTAAGTGTCGCAAATTCAATAAGCAAACCAACACTCAGAGTCTAACTAAATAAGTTACCAAAATTCATAGATTGAGAATGTAACTGTGCTAAGATTCAAACACAGATCTGTGGATTGCTAAACTGTGTTCTTTTTATTGCATTATCTGTACATGCTTCTTTAAGTCAGAGCACTATGTGACTTTCCCCTATTATAATCAAGGACGTATACTGCAAGATGTCTGGCCTTTAGGGAGGACAGAGTTTGGAGTAAGTGGTTGAAAAAGAATAATTGGTTAGATGATGTACGAATTCCTAAACCTAGCCCTTGCCCTGCCACGCTTGCCTGAACAAATTCTGATGGATATATATGCATAGAAGATCAGGTCTGGCACTTTATTAATATCTGTAATTGTTTTGCATGTCATGTTGTTGTTCATTTTCTTGGAGATCAAGCAAGGCCTTGTGGAAAACCTCTAAACTCTTGCGTAGGCCAGGTGCTGCCCAAATTGCCATTTTCCTCTGCCTTTCTCTGATTCCCCCTTGTCTTCTAAGGGAAAATGGAGTAGAGAGGAAGGCACTTTTTCTTAAATGAGGACAAGACCTGGTTCTATTTTACCATGTAGGGAAGAAGCAAATCCAAAGGCACAGTTGTTTTTGTTCTTTCTATAAAAGTAAGTCCTGGAGCTCTGTGTCCCTTAGTCCTTACCTTCTGGCACACAAAAGTTTTTACTCATATCCAACCTTGAGATAATTATTAGCCCAGGGGCCAATGAATGTTCATGTCTTTTGAAACATCCACAATGGATAGATTAAGGATAGTGGAGACGGAAGTAGGGTAGTACGGAGGTGGGTGGGGAAGCTGTTATTTTCCCTTGCTATCAGGGAGCAGTTTGCATTGACACATGGACAAATCCAATTCATGATGCTGTCTTTACTCATCCAGGGCCCTCATCTGAGTTAACTCGCTTCAATCTACTTTAGCAATGGATGAAATCATTTCAATAGAAACAGGATAAAAGAAATGTATCAGAATCACTTCTGACCATACCCTTTATGCACTGCAGTGGAAATGGCTTGATGTGCAACTGGAGATTGAATATCTTCAGAGACACCACTCATAAAACACCTGCAACAAATCTTTTCTAAATATGTGGCTGATGGATACAATAATTATGGCAAGTCCAACTTTCTTCCCCCCAAACCTGTCACTAAAGCTGTGTCAAACTTCTAAACACATACATCGAAACTAACTGATTAGCCCAAAAGGATAGTTTCTGATCTATATTGTATAATCAGGGCTTTAAACGCATGTGGTTCTATGGAATTAGGTCCTTGTGTTGTTTTCCATGTGTTGTTCTCATTATAAGTATGTGTAAACAGTCTTAAACATATCTTGATAATTTGAGATATTATGGAATACAACACCCATCTGAGCCCCAAGAAATAAATATAACATTTTATTACCACATGTATGATTTTACTTGCTTCTTATATTTTACTTCCTGTTGGTATAATATTCAAGAGTGTGTTTAATATTTTTATTTTGCGAAATCTAAGTGTGGCATATGCTATGACTTGACTGTCCAAAAGCTATAGTTTCTCTCTGGCTCACAAAATCCCAAGTTTTTTAGGTAGGCCATGTACCATCTCCAGGAAATGAATCATAATTGGACCAGTTATTAAATTTTTTTCTTCTTTATCACATTCTTGCTTTCCCAGACTTCCTTGTGAGGGAAGCCATGGGACAAGTGTTGGCCCATGAGGCACCTGAAGAATTCTGAGGAGCTATCTTTCCCCTCTTCAATTAAAAAGTAGTAACCCTTTTCCACCTGCTGCCTTCTTCCTCTTTGTTTGAGACACTGAAATGCGTATGTGGTTCCTCAAATTTGTCATGCATTCATAGTGTGATAATTCTGAGGATGAAAATCTATACACTGTGGATGGCAGAGCAGGAGGGCTGAGCTGGTGCATTTAACGGGGAACTACAATCCTCCAGAAAAAGAGATCCATCCCTGTTAGTGAGATTGGGGGTACAGACAATGGCAATATGCTTATGTATACCATGCAGGGGATGCCTGAGGGACTAAGCATGAATGAGGGATACCTGTCTCAGAATTCTGACAGATGGAGCAGGTAGCTCAGGAGTTATTCAGATCAAGGTAGGTAGGAAAAAACCCTGTAAGGAAGAATCCAAGAGAATACCAGCATGTGCAAAGGCAGAGCAATGGCAGAGAACATGACCTGATTGCTGAATTCTGGTCGGTAGTTTAGGAAAGATGCAACAAGTGCCAAAGGGTCAGTGGTACAGTTAGAGATGGGATATCATCCTGATCCTAAGAAGACTTGTATGCTAGACTGAGGATTTTGCACTCTATTCTGATGATAGAGTACTATGACAGATATTATATATTATATTATTATATATTATGCATTATATATTATATTCTAGAAGTTCTAGAACTTGGAGACAAAAGAGATATGGTGGGATGAAGGAGAACACAATGTTATGACTTTTTAATTTTCTAATAAAAATGTGCAGACTTCATTGACTATGTCTTAGGGCTAGTGATGTTCTAGGAGAAGGTCCTTCTGGTATCAATGGGAAATTTTCATACAAACAGATTAGAGGGTCATGTCTCTGGGTATGAAACCCATGAAGTGGATTCTTAAGCTAAAGTGTCCATATAAGCCAAGAGTGGGGCCTTTTCTGAGAAACAGCAGCTTCCCGCTAGATCCAGGCAAATTTCACAGTGCACGTCAGGCATCTAACAAGGAGGCCCTTCTGGCTCCTCTCAGTTGCTGACTGTTTTCAAGGGCCATTGATAAGCAGGAATAGCGTAACCACAGGAATGCCTTCTGATAACAGTAGAGTAGGCTGCTGCATTCCTGAGCCATAGCTGATGTCTCTCCATCTACTGCCAAGCTGTAGAAAAAGAGTCAAATGGGTCAAATCTAAAGTCTGACCTATTTGGGTTGGCCATTCCTAGGGAGGGAGTTTTGGTGCATGCATATGAATGTGTATATGAAAGGGCCAGGATACGAGAGAGAAAGAGAGACAGATCAGGAGCCAGCCAGAGCAGAGGCACAGACCCTTCTCTTAGGTAGATGTGTGGCACTACCATGAGTGCCCTGTCTCCCACCCTCCAGAAAATATCATTTGACCGGTTGGTCACCCCTGCATCAGAAGTGGAGTCTGTCGATGCTTGCCTTCTAGTACTTTGCCTCCAGCATTTGGAAAGAGTCATGGCAAAGCTGCTCACTAAGCACCCGGGCTCCTCCAAACTCTTTGCCCACTGTTCCATCCTCCTCCTTTTCACTTCTCTGGAGCCAAACTACCTATGGTTCCATGAACATAGGCCTGCTTTGCACATGCTCTCCCCTTTTCCTGGGGACTCCTTCCTTTTCTGCTTGGCAGAATTCTATTTATCTTTCAAACCAGCTCATCAGTCACTTTGTCCAAGAAAGAGATTCCCTCTTCTCCCAGAATAACATGTATATGATTGCATTTCCCTGATATGTTGAACATTTTTTCATAGCTTGTTGGTAGTTTTTATATCATCTTTGGAGCAATGTCTATTCAAGTCCTTAACCCTTTTATGAATTGAATGGTTTCCTTTTTGTTGTTGACATGTGGAAGTTCTTTGTAGTTCTGGATGTTAACTCATCATCAGATATACAACTTGCAAATATTTTCTCCCATTCCATAGTCTGTGTATTCTGTTGGTTGATTGTGTCCTTTGATACACAGAAGGCTTATTTGATATAGTCCCATTTGTCTGGTTTGATTTGGAAAATCCCATGGATGGAGGAGCCTGGTAGGCTGCAGTCCATGGGGTCGCTAAGAGTTGGATACGGCTGAGCAACTTCACTTTCACTTTTCCCTTTCATGCACTGGAGAAGGAAATGGCAACCCACTCCAGTGTTCTTGCCTGGAGAATCCCAGGGACGGTGGAGCCTGGTGGGCTGCCATCTATGGGGTCACACAGAGTCGGACACGACTGAGGTGACTTAGCAGTAGCAGTAGCAGTGCTTTTAGAGACGCATCCAAGAAAACATTGCCAAATCCAATATCATGAAACCCTTCTTGTGTGTTTTCTTGTAGAAGTTTTACTGTTTCAGGTCTTACATTTAGGTATTCTATTCATTTTGAGTTAATTTTTGTATGTGGAATAAGGTAAGGATCCACATTCATTCTTTGATACGTGGATATCCAGTTTTCCTACCATCATTTGTTAAGGATACTGTTCTTTCCCACTGAGTGGTCTTGCCATTCTTGTCGTACATTATTTGACCGTACGGGTTCCCTATTCTATTCCATTGGTCTATGTGTCTGTCTTTATGCCAGTACCATAGTATCCTGATTACTACAGCTTCATAATATGTTTTAAAACCCAGGAAATTTGAGACTTCAAGCTTTGTTCTTTTTCAACATTTTTTTTTGACTATTTGGGTCCCCTTTGATATTCCATATGGATTTTAAGATGGGTTTTTCTGTTTCTACCAAAAAGAAAAAAGTGTCATTGAGTTAAGGATTCCATTGAATATATAGATCACTTTGGGTACTATAATGACTGAACTGTGTCTTTCCTAAATTCATGTATTATAGCCCTAACTCCCATTGTAACTGAACTTGGAGTAAAGGGCTTTAAAGAGGTAATTAAGGTTAAATGAAATGACAGTGGTGAAGTCCTACTCAGATATGACTAATGTCCTTTAAAGAAAGGATATTTGCTCTAGGAAAAAGACCATTTGAGGACACAGCAAGAAGGTGGCCATCTGCAAGCCAAGGAGAGAGGCCTTGAGAAACCAAACCTGCTGACACCTTCATCTTGGACTTCCAGCCTCCAGAACTGTGGGAAAATAAATTTTTGTTGTTTTAGTCACATAGTCTGTGTTACTTTGTTATGGCAACCTCACCAAACTGATACAAGTAGTAGTGACATCTTAACAGCATTAAGTATTCTACCTGTAAACAAAGACTGTCTTTCTATTTGTTTGTGTCTTTATTTCTTTCAGCAATGCATTGTAGTTTTTAGTGTACAGATCTTTTGTCTCTTTAGTTAAGCTTATTCCACAGTATTTTCTTCTTTTTGATGCTATTATAAAAGAGATAATTTTATTAGTTTCCTTTTAGGGATTATTCATTATTAGTATAAAGAAACACAGTTGATTTGTGAGTGTTGATTTGGTATTCTACAGCTTTGCTGAATTTGTTTATTATTTCTAACAGGTTTTTAAAATAGAATCTTCAAGATTTTCTATGTCTTAAATCTTGCCATCTGTGAACAGAGATGATTTCATTTATTTCTTTCCAATATGGATACCTTTTATTTCTTTTTTTCCCAAAAAAATTGCCCTGGAAAGGGCTTCCTGTACTATGTTGAGTAGAAGTGGTGAGATCAGACCTTATTTATGTTTTCACAAGTTTCTCTCTTGCTAGGCTGGATCAAGGGCTCTTAAGAGTAGGAATGAATCTCTTTTTTATGCCTATAGCTTCAGTGTCTGGCATTGACTAGTATATATTCCATGTATTTTCCTAGTGAAAATTAAAAAATGCTGTGGCATTATAACAATACCTTATCCTTTTTTTGGAGAAAATAAGTTATTTTGAGACTGCCTCAGAAATATCTTTATAGTGATTTTATGAATGCACATATAACAATTGTTTTAAAAATTCCACAAAATAAAGGGCTCTTAGTTCAAGTCACACAGGTCATCTAGGTTAACATCAATGGTGATGTCATTTTGACAGTAAGTACTCTTCATATATTGTGATGAGAATGATGCTTCACCTCTGTGGTCTTTGGTCTTCCTCTTCCAAACCCCAGACTAATCATGAGAAAAACCTCAAGACAAATTCCAATTGAGGAACATTCTATAGAAGATCTGATCATTGCTCCTCAAAACTCTAAGATCATCAAAATCAAGGAAATTCTGAGAACCTAACACAGCCAAGAAATAAGGAGACATAGCAAAATATCATGACAACAACAACAAGAAAAAGGATCGTGGAACAGAGAAAGGTGTTTGGGAAAACTGAGTAAATCTGAACAAAGTGTAAACTTTATATATAAATGTTGGTTCATTAGTTGTAAAAATTGTGTCATGCAAATGTAAGGTGTTGATAATATGGGAAACTGACTGGAAGATCTATGGGTATACGCTACTTTTTTTTACAAGTTTCATAATTCCCAAATTACTCTTAAAGCATCTGTTAGAAGGGTACCTCTCAGTTAAGCGCTCTTACCTCAATAATAGCCACAAAGGGGAGTCCGAGTAAGCGGTGGAACACAGGAAGACCAGAAGGCTTGAGAAGAGAAGATTCTGAATGTAAACATTTTGAATAATTAACTATATGTTTCTATTTCTTCAAAGAAATGTAGATTACTCTCATCATCCTCATAGGCTCTCTCCCACCACCCCCCCTCTCTCACACACACAGACACACACACCGTAGTGTGTCTACACAAAAGTGTGTGGAAGGAACAAACGCCATCGACGTGCAAGGGTGGAAGCAACCAGTTGAGGGAGAGAGCAGAGAGCAGAACAAAGGGTGAGGCGAGATAAATATTATTAAGGTGCCAAACCATCTTGCCCCCAACTGGAATGAATAGTGACCTAGGTTAGGATACTGGCCTGATGTAATCTATTGTTTTTTATTAAATGAAAAAGATATACATTAATATTTGCATAAGATCTTTTGAAGCAGCACAGGGCAGGGAGAGCTTTCCTTTGGCCTGGTTGATTGCATTATCATATAAGCTTGATTAAATCAAATATCTTCTTTCCAGTGTACTGCTGTAATCCCAATACTTGGGACAATGTCTGGTGTATAGCAGGTACTCAATAAAGGCTTACTCACAAATGAATAGATAACAAGCATCTGTGTGACACTGTGCTGATGGAAAGAAGCTCCATGTACATTGCCATACTCGTGTCTCTTGAGAACTCTTGAACCCAGCTCTGTTTGAGTGCAGATGTCATGTTCTTTCAGGCCTGTCCTGTAGCTTTAATCCCTCTTCTTCCACATTTTTTACATATTTAAAACATTTTAAATTGGAGGACTATTGCTTTATAATGTTGCATTGATTTCTGCCATACAACAATGTGAATCAGCCATAAGAATCCCCTTTTTGTGTCCTTAATGCCTTGTAAGTAATTGAGAGCCTATAAGTTTTTGATCAGTGAATACCTTCTTTTCAGAACGTTATTTCTGAGCCTTTAGTAGGTAATTTGTTCTAGCCTTTTTTGATCAACCCCACAGCAAGTGTTTATAGCTACAGTATTCTGAAGTATTTCCTCATAATGATTGATGAGCAAATGGTTTTGATTAAAAGCGGTATGTTGTGCTTAAGTCATTCAGTCGTGTCCGACTCTTTGTGACCCCATGGACTGTCAGCCCGCCAGGCTCCTCTGTCCTTGGGCATTCTCCAGGCAAGAACACTGGAGTGGATTGCCATGCCTTCCTCCAGGAGACCTTCCCAAACAGGGATCAAACCCAGGTCTCCCACATCGCAGGCAGATTCTTTACTGTCTGAGCCACCGGGGAAGCCCCAAATGGTTGTTCAGTATAAATCAATTAGGCCAACCGGGTCTCCTTGAAGTGAAGTGTTAGTTGCTCAGTCATATCCAACTCTTTGTGACCCCGTGGGCTGTACCCTGCCAGATTCCCCTGTCCATGTATGATAGTTCAAAGAAATGAATAGCTCCAGATGGAAATGCACTCACATAGCTAAGAGCAGTAGTGAGCCTAATTAACAATTTTGGCTATATGAGTATATTTCCATCTGAAGCTATTCATTTCTTTGAACTGTCATACTCAGTCCATGCTTTATTATATATGGGACTTAGCATATATATAAGTGCCTGGTGGCTTAGTTGGTAAAGAATCTACCTGCAATGCAGGAGACCCGAGTTCAATCCCTGGGTTGGGAAGATCCCCTGGAGAAGGGAATAACAACCCACTCCAGTATTCTTGCCTGGAGAATTCCATGGACATAGAAGCCTGATGGGCTACAGTCCATGAGGTCACAAAGAGTTGGACATGACTGAGCGACTTTCACTAGTATATATAATATGAGCCTGTATATAATAGGTGCTTCTCTAGTGGCTCAGATGGTAAAGAATCTGCCCGCAATGCAAGAGACCTGGGTTCAGTCCTTGGGTCAGGAAGATACCCTGGAGAAGGGAGCAGCAAACCACTCCAATATTCTTGCCTGGGAAATCCCATGGACAGAAGAGCTTGGCAGGATACAGTCCATGAGGTCACAAAGAGTCAGACATGACTGAGTAACTAACAGTTTCTTTTATTTTGTATATAATATGTATGCCTAAAATATACATATGCGTGTGCTTATATATATACACACATACATGCGTATATATATATATATGTATATATATGTATATGTACACACACACACACACACACAGACACACACACACACAGACTTCCCTGGTGGATCAGATGGTAAAGAATCACATGCATATCTATGTGTATATACATAGATTTGTTTATATATGTGATACATAAATAAACTAGGTTTTGATTCCTGGAAAGAAGATCCTCTGGAGGAGGGCATGGCAATCCGCTCCATTATTCAGCCTTGAGGTACTCCTTTTCCTATTTGGAACCAGTCTGTTGTTCCATGTCCAGTTCTAACTGTGGCTTCCTGACCTGCATACAGGTTTATCAAGAGGCAGGTCAGATGGTCTGGTATTCCCATCTCTTTCAGAATTTTCCACAGTTTGTTGTGATCCACACAGTCAAAGGCTTTGGCGTAGTCAATAAAGCAGAAATAGATGCTTTTCTGGTACTCTCTTGCTTTTTCGGTGATCCAGCGGATGTTGGCAATTTGATCTCTGGTTCCTCACCTTTTCTAAAACCAGCTTGAACATCTGGAAGTTCACGGTTCATGTATTGTTGAAGCCTGGCTTGGAGAATTTTAAGCATTACTTTACTAGCATGTGAGATGAGTGCAATTGTGCGGTAGTTTGAGCATTCATTGGCATTGCCTTTCTTTGAGATTGGAATGAAAACTGACCTTTTCCAGTCCTGTGGCCACTGCTGAGTTTTCCATATTTGCTGGCATATTGAGTGCAGCAGGAAGGTAGGGTGAGGGAGTGCTAAGTCCTACAGTTATGAAGATGGAGGCATAGAGCTGCTGTGGTTTGGATGGTAATGTGACTAAGACTTCATATAGGAAGGATGCCTGGAAGTATTCAGTTTACTGGGATAGCTATCAGACCATGGTTAGTATATACAAAGTTGAATATGGAAATAAATAAGGAAATGGCTAAGTAGGAAAGCAACAAACACACAAACAAATATCAGGCTCCTTTGACACAAGGAGAAGAAACTCTTGTGGAGTAAGAAATGAGTCATTGTCATATTCCTGGCTGCTTTTGGCTTACTGAAAGTTAATGGGATTGGTATGAAGCTTGCCCCTTCATTTTCTTGTTTAGTAGTTGACAACCAGCATTAGCAAGAATGTTTTGTCATAGTAGATTTCAGTTCTAAGGAAACAGCAGCCACCATTATTTTAAAATAGTGATGGTTTCTGGTGGTTAGGAGTACAAGCAAATTGTGGATGGCTCTTTTACCCTTCCTTTTCAAGTAGGCATGGAGAAAAGTTGTCTTGAATTTGTTTTCTTCCAAGACCTTACAAACCAAGCACTGGGACAGTCCAGGCCAAGAAGTTTGAGAAAAGAAGCTTTAGTGAGAGGCATAAGACCAAAAGGAAAAACAAAGAAAAACAAAACAGACATTTAGTACATTTAAAGAATTATTTCTCGTTATTTTGAAATCCTCTTTGAATTGAAAGTATGATAGATGAACTGAGCTCCAGGGAAGTGAAGTAATCTTCAACTTAGAGCTTTATGAAGCCTCCATTTTTGCAGTGAAAATTTTAGACACTTTAATCAAACTGACTCAGTTATCACTAAGGTAAATGTAACAGCTTTAATAATTTTCTGATTATCTCTGAAGTCTTTGTTTTGACAAAATATTTCATTCGTGGCTTCCAATGACTTTTTCCCTTCTAGGCTGAAGTGTTTTAAAATAAAGATCTTTGTCATATCTTTGTATAGTTCCCATTACTTTACAGGTAGAGTAGGAGCTTGGGGTATGCGTCTGCCCATCATCATAGGTCTCACATTGTTTGCACAGGGTAGGAACTCTGTAACTGAGAAAGTAGCAATGCTTGCCTCAGAGATGGTGAAATTCTGTTGTAGTTTTCTCTTTTCTTTCCAATGTTTGATATCTATATACCTTTGAAATACAGTAATTGAATTTTATTAGTGGAAATACTAGGATACAGTCAACAAACTTTGGAATTGCTAAAATTTAGCTAATTAATAAGTCATAAGTAATTGCCTTGAAAATCAAGAATACTTTTTCTGTCACTCAACTTCTAGAATAGGTAAAGCAGCCTCCATAAGATTTTGTATTTTTAATTCCAGGAATGTAAAGAGACTAAAATGGAAGCAGCAGTAACCATGGAGCACATCTTTTATTACTTAACTAAGGGAAGTTGGATACTATTTTGAAAAAAAAAAAGAACTGCATCAAAAGTGTTAAAAAAAAAAAGTGTCCATTGACATTGTTTTATGGTCCTTGACTTGTTATCTCAGCTCTCCTGCTCACAGTGCATTGACAAGAATATGTTTTCCCAGATTTCTATTTCATTCTCAAAATAGTCCTGGAAACAAGTTAATCATGATTTCAGGATAAAACTGCAATTCATTTTACTCTTGAGGACCAGGAGAGAGCAGATGAAACCCAGGAAGTGTAATGTGCTTCCTTTATGGCTGCGAGTCCAATACCAAACCAATCGTGTTTTGGCATCTGAAATTAAACTCTATTGTTCCTATTTGTAATACTGTTTTCTCTTCTATACTGCCTCTGTGCCTTGAATAAATGAGGGCTCTCACAGCTGAACTGATTGCTATGGTTACAGGCAATCTGTGTTACATCTCCTGGAAGTAAAAAAAAAAAGAGGGTAGTTTAAGGTAAACATTACCCTTCTTTTATGGAGAATAGTTCTTTCGGCACTGCATCCCCGACTCAGGCTCCCATTGAAAACTCCGGAGGGATGTTTGAAGGTCCAGACTCTAGTCCACCCTCACACCCTACTCGCAGATGCACACCCTGATTTCCACTGTTATTTTTGCCAGACGACCGGCTAGCTTGATTTCTGGTGTTTGGGGGTTGGGAGCAGGTTTAGAGTTACAGATAGAAAGAAATCTGTGAGTCCCGTAAAGTTATATTTATTATTATAACATGTTTGGTAAGCACTGGTATTGTCATTGGCACCAGACAAGTGAGCCCTAAGACTTCTGATGTTGCAATATCTTGCACTGGTGGCACTTGTGCTAACAGAAGGCATGCCTTTCTCCCCAGACCCAAGGGGTGCAGGGGTCTTCAGGCTTTATTGGGTGAAGGGCTGGTGTACAGTCAGGCTTCTTTAGTTGAGTTCATCTGCCTAGCATGGATTGAGCCCACTGTTTGCCAAGCTCTCTCCTAGGTTCTGGAAATACAAAGATGAATTGGTCTCTGTCCTCTTGGGGCGTTGAGTCAGATAATCAGTATCTTTGCAAGGATGAAAGAGTTAACCTATGAAATAAGACTTCTTTAGACATTATATTTAGATTTTCCAAAGAATTTGACTGTGGCTGAGATTTTATTTTATTTTTTGTTAAGAGAAAGGATTCAGGTGTGAGAGATGCTGATTGTCTCTAGATGTTTCAGTGATCTTAGAGGCTGAACTAGAATCTTGTTTCTTTCTCTGTTTGTTTTTCTATATATTTTAAACTGTACCTCATGTGTCCTTGTGTCTTCTTTTAGTTCATTTCCCCTTATGTTCTTCTTTTATCTTCATGACAATATATTTGTAGACGATTTTTTAACCACCTGTTTCTCTGCCCATTATTTCAATATAATTCCCTTGGTAATTACAACTCTGTTGAAACTGGAATTGAAACAGGGAAGTTAATGTTGTAATTCATTACTGGTGCGTTCATGCTTTTCTTTGCATAAGAAAGATATTCAACAGCATGAACTAAGCTGACTGGTTCACTCTCTGAAGAGGTTTTTTTCTTGGTTACAAATCCAGCTTTTGAACAAGGGTTGCTGTTTTGTACAAAGCACATTTTAAACCTGACTTTGTTGTTGTGCAGGAAGTGATCCAAAGAAAGCTCAGGGTTTTAGGTAAACTGGTCAGTACCAGATCTTGACGGAGATGTATTCATTCTCTTTCTGTTGTTTTAGAGTGGTGTGGTCAGACCTGCAGCAAGATGTCAATCTCCAGGCTGGAACATGGGCAGAAAACCTTGCTGTCCTGACAGTAAAGGAAGAGAAGCCATCGAGAACTATACACATATTCCAACAATTCATCTTCCATTTCAGAACTCAGAGATTTTTTTTAAAAACAACTATCTAGGAGAATTTTAATAAGATGTAAGAATTTTCAGTGTTCTCAACATTTATGCCAGTTGCTTTCCTTTGCTACAGTGGGATAGTTTTTATTTTGTCCAAAATAACACATTGTTCAATATTGAGACTGCTCAGATAGGTTTGCCTCTTTGGTTTCAGAAGGGTCCTTCTGCCTTTCTGCCTTTTCAGTTCATCCTGATATTACATAGATTACTTTACTTTCTGGAAGGATGTAAAAAGGGTAAGTGCTGTGTAAAATTGGCCTTCTTTTTTTTTTTTTTTTGCCATTTTAGGTTACAGTGACTGCGCTCCTATGTTTGCTTGTGACAGTAATACACCTACTAACTTAGAATTGGACATGAGCCAGAGTATGAAGGGGGTGGACCCATTCATGGAATGGAGAAAAATCTGAATTGTGAGAGTTCTGGCTGAATTATTAAAAGTACATTCTTTTTGCAAAACCACTTTGGATTGCAATATTTATAGCCGTAACATGTTACTATGTTAGTCTCCTTACTCATTGAGGATAATTATTCTGAAAAGTGTTAATAAACTTCAGAAAGGGGAATATTGGAAGCGTAGTAGGCCTCTCAGGGTTTTACGCAGCAGGTAGTTGTACCTTTGACACCTCCACCTTCGTGTGTGCGCACACACACACACACACACACACATACTGCTCTATCAAGCCTCTTGGAAGCAACCCTGTGTGAAATTTATTCCTGGCAGGCCACGTGAACAGGAAATAACTCATGGTTTCACCTCCAAAGAAGCTTTGTAGAGATGTTCAGCTTCCTTGGAAACATTCTCAGAGAGTTTAATGGAAATATTGACGACTTGGTGGGTATCAAAGGAGGTATAAGGAGACATTGCATGTAGAATGAATAATAATGTAGCATTTCAGTTCAGTTCATTCACTCAGTCGTGTCCGACTCTTTGCGACCCCATGAACCGCAGCACGCCAGGCCTCCCTGTCCATTACCAACTCCCGGAGTCTAACCAAACTCATGTCCATTGAGTTGGTGAAGCCATCCAGCCGTCTCATCCTCTGAAGTCCCCTTCTCCTCCCGCCCCCAATCCTTCCCAGCATCAGGGTCTTTTCAAATGAGTCAACTCTTCGCATGAGGTGGCCAAAGTATTGGAGTTTCATCTTCAAAATCAGTCCTTCCAATGAACACCCAGGAATGATCTCCTTTAGCATAGACTGGTTGGATCTCCTTGCAGTCCAAGGGACTCTCAAGAGTCTTCTCCAACACCAGAGTTCAAAAGCATCAATTCTTCGGCACTCAGCTTTCTTTATAGTCCAACTCTCACATCCATACATGACCACTGGAAAAACCATAGCCTTGACTAGACGGACCTTTGTTGGCAAACTAATGTCTCTGCTTTTTAATATGCTGTCTAGGTTGGTCATAACTTTCCTTCCAAGGAGTACACGTCTTTTAATTTCATGGCTGCAATCAACATCTGCAGTGATTTTGGAGCCCAGAAAAATAAAGTCAGCCACTGTTTCCACTGTTTCTCCATCTGTCTGCCATGAAGTGATGGGACCGAATGCCATGATCTTAGTTTTCTGAATGTTGAGCTTTAAGCCAACTTTTTCACTCTCCTCTTTCACTTTCATCAAGAGGCTCTTTAGTTCTTCTTCGCTGTCTGCCATAAGGGTGGTGTCATTTGCATATCTGAGGTTATTGATATTTCTCCCCGCAATCTTGATTCCAGCTTGTGTTTCCTCCAGCCCAGCATTTCTCATGATGTACTCTGCATATAAGTTAAATAAGCAGGGTGACAATATACAGCCTTGACGTACTCCTTTTCCTATTTGGAACCAGTCTGTTGTTCCATGTCCAGTTCTACCTGTTGCTTCCTGACCTGCATACAGGTTTCTCAAGAGGCGGGTCAGGTGGTCTGGCATATCTGTCTCTTTCAGAATTTTCCACAGTTTATTGTGAACCACACAGTCAAAGGCTTTGGCATAGTCAATAAAGCAGAGGTAGATGTTTTTCTGGAACTCTTTTGCTTTTTTGATGATCTAGTGGATGTTGGCAATTTGATCTCGGGTTCCTCTGCCTTTTCTAAAACCAGATTAAAATCTGGAAGTTCACGGTTCACATACTGCTGTAGCATTTAACAGGCAAATATCTATTTCTGCTTTATTGACTATGCCAAAGCCTTTGACTGTGTGGATCACAATAAACGGTGGAAAATTCTGAAAGAAATGGGAATACCAGACCACCTGACCTGTCTCTTGAGAAACCTGTATGCAGGTCAGGAAGCAACAGTTAGAACTGGACATGGAACAACAGACTGGTTCCAAATAGGGAAAAGAGTACGTCAAGGCTGTATATTGTCACCCTGCTTATTTAACTTCTATGCAGAGTACATCATGAGAAATGCTGGGCTGGAAGAAACACAGGCTGGAATCAAGATTGCCGGGAGAAATATCAATAACCTCAGATATGCGGATGACACCACCCTTATGGCAGAAAGTGAAGAAGAACTAAAGAGCCTCTTGATGAAGGTGAAGGAGGAGAATGAAAAAGTTGGCTTAAAGCTCAACGTTCAGAAAACTAAGATCATGGCATCTGGTCCCATCACTTCATGGGAAATAGATGGGGAAAGAGTGGAAACAGTGTCAGACTTCATTTTTTTGGGCTCCAAAATCACTGCTGATGGCGATTGCAGCCATGAAATTAAAAGACGCTTACTCCTTGGAAGGAAGATTATGGCCAACCTAGATAGCATATTTAAAAGCAGAGACATTACTTTGCCAACAAAAGTCCGTCTAGTCAAGGCTATGGTTTTTCCAGTGGTCATGCATGGATGTGAGAGTTGGACGGTGGAGAAAGCTGAGCACCACAGAACTGATGCTTTTGAACTGTGGTGTTGGAGAAGACTCTTGAGAGTCCCTTGGACTGCAAGGAGATCCAATCAATCCATCCTAAAGGAGCTCAATCCTGGGTATTCATTGGAAGGATTGATGTTGAAGCTGAAACTCCAATACTTTGGCCACCTCATACAAAGAGTTGACTCATTGGAAAAGACCCTAATGCTGGGTAGGATTGGGGGCAGGAGGAGAAGGGGACAATAGAGGATGAGATGATTGGATGGCATCATTGACTCGATGGACATGGGTTTGGGTAGACTCCGGGAGTTGGTAATGGACAGAGAGGCCTGGCATGCTGCGATTCATGGGGTCGCAAAAAGTCGGACACGACTGAGCGACTGAACTGAACTGAACTAAACAACAATACAAGAGTAATATGTATTAAGAGCTTTAAGTTGTTACCCATAGTACAGCTTCCCAAAATGGACTCTTGTGCTGTGTCCTAGCTGTTTTTAAAAATTAAATAGAAATAGTGCATCTCTTCATCCTTATTTCATTGCTCAGGCCAAGAGGATTTAGATGCCTTTTCCGAATATGGAGTTCTTTCCAACTCTCTGACAAACAAATTGCAGGAGATTATGGGTTTGGTTGTGTGGCTGGGCAACCAGCTGTATCCTCTACAGGTTCTCTTAAATATTCTGTTTTTCTTCAGAGTTTTTATTTCTGACTCTCAATTTGTAATGTGGACATTGGCTAGGTACCCCAAGATTCAGAGTAGGTAGCTGAAATACTCCCAAACAGGTAAACATGAAAAGAAGTCTGAGTTGTTTTGTTTATTGGTTTGAAAGGGGATTGTCTTATGTTTTCCACCAAACATCTTTCCACCCTCATTCACCTGCCTCAGAGTAACTATGAAGAGTGACATGGAATAGAGTGACATTCTCCCCATGCATTGACATTTTTGTCTTTAAATTTAATAAAATGTTACTGCAAATGAGGCTTTTTCTTCCTCATTCTGTATATTTACTCTTTCTTTATTCTTTGCTTTCTGGCCTCCCTTACCTCTGTGATTCTTTACCTCTGTAAGAGGATGAGATGGTTGGATGGCATCACCGACTCAATGGACATAAACTTGAGCAAACTCCAGGAGACAATGGGGGACGAGGACTCCAGGCATTCTGCAGTCCATGGGCTCTCAAAGAGTTGGACACCACTTAGCAAGTGAACAACAATAACAACTTCTGCAACCATTTATAAAACCAGAATTCCACTTAATTATTAACAGTGTCATTTTGACAAAAAGATAGGGCCCTATATTTTAGGCAGCTATCACCAGATGGTCGACACCGAAATCAGGTTGATTATATTCTTTGCAGCCAAATATGGAGAAGATCTATACAGTCAGCAAAAACAAGACCAGGAGCTGACGGTGGCTTGGATCATGAACTTCTTACTGCCAAATTCAGACTGAAATTGAAGAAAGTGGAGAAAACCACTAGACCATTCAGGTATGACATAAATCAAATCCCTTATGACTACACAGTGGAAGTGAGAAACAGATTTAAGGCACTAGATCTGATAGACAGAGTGCCTGATGAACTATGGATGGAAGTTTGTGACATTGTACAGAAGACAGGAATCAAGACCATCCCCAAGAAAAAGAAATGCAAAAAGGCAAAGTGGCTGTCTGAGGAGGCCTTACAAATAGCTGTGAAGAGAAAAGAAGTGAAAAACAAAGGAGAAAAGGAAAGATATTCCCATTTGAATGCAGAGTTCCAAAGAATAGCAAGGAGAGATAAGAAAGCCTTCCTCAGTGATCAATGCAAAGAAATAGAGGAAAACAATAAAATGGGAAAGACTAGAGATCTCTTCAGGAAAATCAGAGATACCAAGGGAACATTTCATTCAAAGATGGGCTTGATAAAAGACAGAAATGGTAGGGACCTAACAGAAGCAGAAGATATTAAGAAGAGGTGGCAAGAATACACAGAAGAACTGTACAAAAAAGATCTTCATGACCAAGATAATCACAATGGTGTGATCACTCACCTAGAGCCAGACATCCTGGAATGTGAAGTCAAGTGGGCCTTAGGAAGCATCATTACGAACAACACTAGCAGAGGTGATGGAATTCCAGTAGAGCTATTTCAAATCCTGAAATATGATGCTGTGAAAGTGCCACACTTGATATGCCAGCAAATTTGGAAAACTCAGCAGTGGCCATAGGACTGGAAAAGTTCAGTTTTCATTCCAATCCCAAAGAAAGGCAATGCCAAAGAATGCTCAAACTACCGCACAATTGCACTCATCTCACATGCTAGTAAAGTAATGCTTAAAATTCTCCAAGCCAGGCTTCAGCAATACGTTAACTGTGAACTTCCTGATGTTCAAGCTGGTTTTAGAAAAGGCACAGGAGCCAGAGATCAAATTGCCAACATCCGCTGGATCATCGAAAAAGCAAGAGAGTTCCAGTAAAACATATACCTCTGCTTTATTGACTATGCCAAAGCCTTTGACTGTGTGGTTCACAACAAACTGGAAAATTTTGAAAGACACAGGTATGCCAGACCACCTGACCTGCCTCTTGAGAAACCTGCATGCAGGTCAGGAAGCAACAGTTAGAACTGGACATGAAACAACAGACTGGTTCCAAATAGGAAAAGGAGTACGTCAAGGCTGTATATTGTCACCCTGCTTATTTAACTTATATGCAGAGTACATCATTGGAAACGCTGGGCTGGAAGAAGCACAAGCTGGAATCAAGATTGCCGGGAGAAATATCAATAACCTCAGATATGCAGATGACACCACCCTTATGGCAGAAAGTGAAGAAGAACTAAAGAGCCTCTTGATGAACGTGAAAGAGGAGAGTGAAAAAGTTGGCTTAAAGCTCAACATTCAGAAAACTAAGATCATGGCATTCGGTCCCATCACTTCATGGCAGATAGATAGGGAAACAGTGGAAACAGTGGCTGACTTAATTTTTTGGGCTCCAAAATCACTGCAGATGGTGATTGCAGCCGTGAAATTAAAAGACGTGTACTCCTTGGAAGGAAAGTTATGACCAACCTAGACAGCATATTAAAAAGCAGAGACATTAGTTTGCCAACAAAGGTCCGTCTAGTCAAGGCTATGGTTTTTCCAGTGGTCATGTATGGATGTGAGAGTTGGATTATAAAGAAAGCTGAGTGCCAAAGAATTGATGCTTTTGAACTGTGGTGTTGGAGAAGACTCTTGAGAGTCCCTTGGACTGCAAGGAGATCCAACCAGTCCATGCTAAAGGAGATCAGTCCTGGGTGTTCATTGGAAGGACTGATGTTGAAGCTGAAACTCCAATACTTTGGCCACCTGATGTGGAAAGCTGACTCATTTGAAAAGACCCTGATGCTGGGAAGGATTGGGAGCAGGAGGAGAAGGGGATGACAGAGAACGAGATGGTTGGATGGCATCACCGACTCGATGGACATGAGTTTGGGTAAACTCAGAGTTGGTGATGGACAGGGAGGCCTGGTGTGCTGCAGTTCATGGGGTCGAAAAGAGTCAGACACGACTGAGTGACTGAACTGAACTGAACTGATTCTTAAGCTATTTTTAAAAGCTCAGTCTTCAAGGAATCACATTCATAGAAGAAACATGGTGCTGTTAAATGATACTTAGACTCCAGTCCATAGGTATAAATCTAGAATTGGACTTCCATTAGGTGTCTGACAAGATGGTAAACTTTCCCAGGCCTCCATTTTCTCATTCTGACAGATAAGAATGTTATACAGATGTTTACCCATTTTTAAAACCCTAATATTCTATGGTTTGGGAATTATCATCTACAGATGTAATTAAATTTCTCCATCCCTGACGAAAGTACTAACTTTATATTAACTAAGATATTAGAGGGGCTTCCCTGGTAGCTCATCTGGTAAGAATCCACCTTCAATGCAGGAGACCCTGATTTGATTCCTGGGTTGCGAAGATCCCCTGGAGAAGGGAATGGCTACCCACTCCAGTATTCTTGGGCTTCCCTGGTAGCTCAGATGGTAAAGAATCTGCCTGCAATGCGGAAGACCTGGGTTCGATCCCTGGGTTGGGAAGATCCCCTGGAGGAGAGCATGGCAACCCAGGATTCTTGCCTGGAGAATCCCCATGGACAGAGGAGCCTGGTGGGCTACAGTCCACGGGATTGCAAAGAGTCGGACATGTGAGAGACAAGAGTCTCTCTTCAGTGAGAGACTGAACTGAACTGTTAGGTCTTAGTTCCATTGCAGGAATCTTTAGCTGTGGCATGTGGGGTCTACTTCCCTGACCAAGGACCAAACCCTGGCCCCTTGCGTTGGAAGCATGGAGTCTTAACCACTGGGCCACTAGCGAAGTCCCATTATAAACTTTTTTAAAAGAAAAAAAAGAGGTATAAATAATTATTAAAAGAGAATATTACTAAAAGAACTCTCAAAGGATGATGGTAAGAGAAATTTTCTATATTTTCTAAAATAAAATCCTATGAGTGATTACACTATTGGGGAAAAAGCCTGATTTAGTTAAAAGTTCATAGTCCTAGTCAAAAAGTGTTGATTTAGAACCTACTGTATTCCAGGAACTCTGGCAGTTGCTCTATTTTTCATCCAGTTTAATCCCTACAGTGATAACCATAAAAAATATTATTTTCTTTTCAGATGATGAAAGCAAGCCTCAGTAAGCTAGAGCTTCCTTGCCCAAGGATTTAAGTCTCCTGGTTCCAAATTTCAAGGAAAAAAGCATCATCTGAATCCTTTTTTCCCCTAGTAATTAAATTATTCAATTCTCACAGTCACTAATAGTATGCTAACCAATTGTTGTCTATGGGAACATTTACATTAAAAAGACAAATGATTTGGAAGTAATGTATCAAAACACCCAGCTCATGCATTGCAATTATGTAATTTGTATATAAATGGATTTGCTTAGGTAAGCATTCTCCTTATGGGTTTGCCCTGAGATAGTAATTTGCTTAGCTAGCCCTTTTTTCAAGAGATAGCTCAAAGGTAAACATCAACGATGTCTCAGCAATTATCTGATTAATGAAGTCCCTATCAATTTAGATTTATCTTCTTGCCATTATGTAAATATACTATAATTATTATAGTTTAATATAGTTATACTAGAAGAGATCAGTTTGTCTTGGGTTTTGAAGGCTGTGTAACACTCAGTCTGTGTCTTGGAAAGTGGTAAACATTATGGAAAACACGTTTGCTCATTTTTCATAGTTCAAAATAAGGAAGCACTTTTGATGTTAAACTGTTTATATCAAAAAGTTAATAA
Source organism: Giraffa tippelskirchi (assembly GCF_054371585.1). NCBI lineage: Eukaryota > Metazoa > Chordata > Mammalia > Artiodactyla > Giraffidae > Giraffa > Giraffa tippelskirchi. The sequence goes on from NC_137285.1 coordinate 58,546,895, forward strand.
AGCTTTACAATTTTTAATACCCTTTAACACTCAGAGAAAAGAATTAAGCAATCAATGCTGAAATTCCTGTTTTAATATCCAAAAGAATGGACCTCAGATTGGTTGAAAAGCAAGCCACAGTTTTTACCTCGCTTTAAACCCGTTTGACTGATTAATGAAATCTTTTCAAAGAGAGGAAGGTCTTGCTGTGTAGTTCCTCTGGACCATGCCTGGAGGAAGTAAAGCTTAGAGGGAGCAGTTTCTTTGAAAGAAAGATGAGACTTTTATTAGCACTGTGTCTACAGTTCAACATCTTCTTGCTTGCAGGAGCCTATGTGCTGGGAAGGCCTGGATGCTCTAATGGGGACATGCAGTGTCATAGACTCAGTGTCCGAGGGGAATGATCCTTTCCCCTTCATCCGCATGCAGAGGCGTAGACCAAAACTGTGATGGGTAGACCAAGTTGCAGTTAAAAAAGCTAAACAGATATCTAATTAAGCATGAGTTAATGGAACCAAATTCATGTTCATTGACACACTGTAATTGTAGCTAACTTCCATGCCCATGAGAACACTGATCTCAAGCAAATTCTAGCCACTGAAGATCAGGTCTGCTCTTATTCTGGATTGAAATGAAATATATCCATCTAGAAACCCAGCTAAGGGGCTTACCTTTCTATGTTCTCAAATCTCTCTCTGATACTTCACGGAGTGTCTTCTTCATAAAAGTTTAATGCTCTACACATACATTTCTCTGTCCCCAAAGACTGCAGGAAAGAAAAAAGAACCAAGACATAGGTTACGTTCATTGAAACCTTGACGGGAACGATGAGAAGGTATACTACTCTTTCAGGTTATTTCAAAGGAATAAAAAGAAAGAAACAAAACAAAAACACATACCTTTAGGTAAAGTCATTCTCCGTTCTCCTGTATAAATCTCTGATTGTGACCTTGCTGATCTGTCCTATTCCCCAGGAAACACCTGCCTCTCCAGTTGGCTCTTTGTTGGTTAATGACAGTGCGTCAAGGGGAAATCGCATTTCCTCAGTGTTAGATGTTTCTTTGTTAAGAGCTGTATCACATTCAGGCATTTTTCTTTCCTTTCTTTGATGGACGAAAAATGCAGGATGATGAGAAAGCCCTGATTGACATCACCAGATTACCTTTGAATTATAATGCATTCTATTCGGATCACTAAGGCTTGAATATGCCTTAGGCTCAGAGACCTAATTGGAGTTTTCTTTTGCAGTTCCATTTTCCTCTGAAGGGTTACAGAATTACAGCTAATAGGTGGAGAAAGGGTATTCCAGAACATTATATTTAATTTGGTGGGATTGTCCATTTTGTAATATTCATGTCTCTCCGTCCCTTTATGCACTTCTTGTGTTAATGCTTCAATTGCCTTCTTTTTTTAAGGCACATAATTCCATTATCAAATATGCTTTCTTTCCCCTGTAATGTCTTTTCCATTGGAGTTGTAGGAAATTGTTCTCATTTTGGTTTTTAAAATAAATAATCAGTGACTTTTTGGTAATAATACTTATGATTACCTTTTGAAATATAGTAAAATTTTGAAAGTGGTTCCCTGCCAAAATTCTTAAGACTGTGGGAGTAAAGGTTTATAACCAGCAGGTTCATTTTCATGCTTTTATTTCCCCAACTTTCAGTTAACATTTGAAGTTTCCCAGCTTATATTTGGTAATCAGGTGCTCATAATCTGGCCCTTCAGCTGTTCTCCCTCTACTCTAGGTTCTGTTGGTTATCCTGTCTCCACACCCAGGAATCAGAAATTGTTGTGATGTGAAGCAGTAACTTGCAGAAATTCCAAGGGGATGAAAAGCCCAAGTGAGAATTAGTGTATCTAGGTTAATACAATGTAACAAATAGTTTTTAAAACTGAGGCAAAAATATTTTCCACAAAAACAAATAGAGGCAAAATGTCAAAGGGGTCAAAATAGAAAATTCATGACTTGAGCTGTAAAACACAAAGAAGACCTAAAGATTGAATCTTGGACCTAAACTCCTATGACCAAGATACAGGCAGTCAGAAGACCGAAACTGCTTGAATCCTTGTTAAATTGTTTAATTCTTAACCCTACTGAGTAATGGTGAAAGCAGTAAAAATGACAGACCTGAGCCCTGTCCTCAGGGAACTTACAGTCTCTTAAGGGAATGTAGTATTATTCGTGTAATTACAGTTACTTACATACAACTGTGAACAGTGAGTGCTACAAAGGAAATAGTGAACAATGAATGGCTTTTACATTTTTCAATGACTGAAAAAGTTAAAAGAAGACGAATGTTCTGTGATATGTAAAAATTATATAAAATTCCAAGTTTCACTTAAAAATTTTATTTAAGTGTAGTTACTTTACAGTGCTGTGTTAGTTTCTACTGCACAGCAAGGTGAATCAGCTATACATATACATATATCTCCTCTTTTCTGAATTTCCTTCCCATCTAGGTCACCACAGAGCATTGAGTTGAGTTCCCTGTGCTATACAGAAGGTTCTCATTAGTTAGTTATCCATTTTATACATGTATCAATAGTGTACATATGTCAATCCAACATCCCCATTCATCTCACCCCCCCTTACCCTCTTAGTATCCATACATTTGTTCTCTACATCTTTGTCTCTATTTCAGTGTCCATAATTATAGTTTTATTGGAACACAGTCAGGCTCACTTGCTTGTGTATTGTCTAGGGCTACTTTTGCACCACGATGACAGAGTTGAATAGTTATGACTGAGCCCATCCTGAATACAAAGCCTAAGATATTTACTATCTGACCTTTTACAGAAAAACTTTATAGCCCTTGTTCTGAAGTAATGAGTTTAAATGTTTATTTTGTTCCCTTGGTAAAGGAAAGCATTGGTTGTAGTACTTAACAAAAAGAGCACTTAGAAGTTGTAGACCTTATTTCTGTAGAAATTGCAATTATTACTGGGACTGAATAAATGGAAATACAAGAAAATCAAGGGAGTTTTACAGAGAAAGCTGTTTTTTTCAGAAGAGAAGCCAAGACTGTGTGTTTGTATGATTTTAATGAATTTTCTATTTTTCTCCTAAACTATTCCTTTCTAGCTCATAATATATTTGTATATATTTGATTGAGAATGATTTTGACTTTCTTTCTCACTTATCAGGTTCAAATTACAGGAAATGAAATTGATTGGCAACTGGTTTATATTACAGTTTCACTGAATCATTATTTTATTTAAATAAGAACCTGTTTATGCTGTGTGTTGATTTTAATTTAATGAAGGGAAACTATGAGAAACTGGAGAAAATGATGGAAAAGTGAAGAATAAGATGATGAAAACATGGATTTTGGAGTCGTGGGATTAAGGAACTACAAACAAGTTATTTAACCTCTTTTAACTTGAGTTCCATTACTCTAAAACCAGTATATCAGTACCTGTTTTATATTGTTATGAGGATTAAGTTAGATTATACATCCAAAATGTTTGACATAGTGCCTAATACATAGACATGCATCTTAAATGTGTTATTTTTTATTACTATTATTATTATTTTTAAGCTTCTTGAAGTAAGGAACATGTTCTATTTGTCTTTAAGTTACTATGGTCTGTCATATAGTAGGGGCTCACATTTGTTTGATAAATATATAAGATGTCTATATCCTCACATTTCAAAACTTCTGTAAAAAATTTTTTTTTCTTTTAAAAATATTACTATTTGAGCTCTAAGTAACAGGGGTAATATTACTTTAGTTCATGGCAATATTTGTGGAGAAATAATATATTAGAGGGGTCATATGTTAAAATAATACATTAGAGAGGTTAGAGAAAATGTAAAAAGTGAGTTAAAATCCACATTAGAGTCAAATAAATGCAGAATTAATGCTGAGACACATCAAATCAGTGATGCAGAGAAAATTGTGAGAGGCCCCCAGTGCGTGTTTTTATGCAAGGAAATGAGAATAGTGGGGTCAAGATAATAAATATAAAAGCAAATCTGCAAATGGATAATCCCTGAAGTAGAAAACAAAACAAATGGGAATGAAACACTAATCAAAGATGTGCTGGAAGAAATTTTTCTGAGCTGAAGAATTACTGTTTAGCTTGCTTATTTCTGTTTCTTTATTCTTTCTGTAACAATCATATCTTTGCATACCTTGTACAATTAAATAAAAGTTCCTGAGGCTTCATGTGGATTATTGGTAATTCAGGAAGAGGAGAGCATTTATAATTTTGGAATAGTCAAGATGATTTTTAATCTTATTTGTGTAAAAGCCAAGCAAAGTTTAAACACAGATGTCTAAAATCTCATCTAGGTTGATTTATAAATTTGAGTTAAATTTGAGCTAAAGTACTAGATAATGCATTGATTTATTAAACATTGTGATAAGTTTGTGTCCCATAAAGGAACCTAAAATATTAGCCATGGAGGTGATTAGTTGTTTAGGCTTAGTGAAGTGAAAAGTCGCTCAGTCGTGTCTGACTCTTTGTGACCCCATGGATTATACAGTCCATGGTATTCTCCAGGCCAGAATACTGGAGTGGGTAGCCCTTCCCTTCTCCAGGGATCGAACCCAGGTCTCCCTCATTGCAGGCAGATTCTTTACCAGCTGAGCCACAGTGAAGCCCAAGAAAACTGGAGTGGGTAGCCTATCCCTTCTCCAGCGGATCTTCCTGACCCAGGAATTGAACTGGGGTCTCCTGCATTGCAGGCGGATTCTTTACCAACTGAGCTATGAGGGAAGCCCTATTTAGGCTTTATAACATAACTTCAAGAATGTATATATTTATTAACACTCTTCCTGGCTTGGGAAAGAGAAGACTATAAATGTGAATAACATCAAATTCTTGTTATCAAAGAAACTGGTAACCTGGTTGAAGGGGAAAAATATATGCAGAAAAAATAAAGAAATGGACAAAGAAAAGATCATTAAAAGTATAAAACATGGTTTGACTAAGGAATCAAGAAGCTTCAAATTTTCATATTAGACCATTGGTTATATAAAAGGGGCAATTTCAAAGCATGTGTTAGAATTATGATTGATTTGAAATCAGGTTCTGGATGTTGGAAATCACTTTTCTAGAGCCATTTTAAACATTGTCACAGTGGCACGAGATGTTTTTGGATCTTTCTAGCTCTCTCGAAATGGAGCATTTGATCTGCTTTTCCTCCCTCATTCTACCCCTTCTGGGCCTGCTCTTCCTCCTCTTCCTTCTCATCATAATAAGAGCTGTCATTTGTTAGACATTTTAAAAGTAACAGTTAATATTTGCACATAATGTATTCTGTGCCAGATACTGTCGCAGTGTATTACTTAGTAATCAACATGCATTATTCAGCAAACTTCCTAACACATTTATGAGGTAGATACAATCTTTATTCCCATTTTATAGATAGGGAGCCTGAAGCAAAGGGAATTTGAGTCGTTTGTCCAAGGTTACAACTTATAAATGTCAGGGCTGGGATTTGAATCCAGGTGATCTGTCCTCAGCTCTAGGTACTCTTAATTGCTATGCTACACTGACTGTGACAAAACCCTATAGTTGGTGTTATAATTATTTTCAAAAGATCTGTAAGAACCTTCCAGGACATTATTATCTTCATTTTCATATGATAAAACTGAAGATTAATTAACTCTTCCAAAGTCACAGATAGGACTCAAACCCAGGTTTGAATGAAAACAGATACCTGTTTTCATTACACAGTACTATCTCTTATGGGCTTTCCAGGTGCCACTAGTGGTAAAGAACCTCACCTGCCATTGCAGGAGACTTGGGAGTCTTGGGTTCAATCCCTGGGTCAGGAAGATCCTCTGAATGAGGGCATGGCAACCGCTCCAGTCTTCTTGCCTAGAGAATCCCTTGGACAGAGGAGCCTGATGGGCTACAGTCCTTAGGGTTGCAAAGAGTTGGACATGACTGAAGAAACTTAGCATGCACATACTGTCTCTTATGGAATTTTAGATAAGATATCCTCTAAGAAAAATTTTCAGTCTGAACCAAAAAAAATTCATATACTATGAATATGTAATACATTTTAGATAGATGATTTTACTTTTAGAAGGTCTGTTTTTAAACAGATTTCAAAAGTAGATTTTTAGGGGGATAGGAATACATCTAAATGCTTAGTCACAAAGCCTTTTATTTATAAATACAGGATTGGAAAAGTTACATATTGCTTAGTTTGCTCCCAGATAGAAATATTGAGAACAATAAAAAAGTCACCTCAATATGTTAAAGCACACTCAACTTAATCTATAGCAATTTTAGAGCAAATTAACTGTTAGATTTCTTATGATTATACTCTATTATCAGGTATTAGAATAACACACACAAATATAAGAAATTAGCATTTACATCACTATATCAAGTCTAACAGATTTATTTATTGCTAAATGTGTTTTCCAGGAAGAATACAGAGTTGGATCAAAAAGATAATTGGACCAGTGTTCTTGAATGTGGTTTAATGGTTTAGATGATATTTAGAAGAAACCTTCCTGTAGACTTAAAGCTAATGACCTACTAAGGTGTGTGCTTTGAGTTTTCCTAGAGACATTAAGTAATTTTAAGCTGTCTCTATTCTCATTTGGATGTTTCTGGTATCACAGACTACCAATTCGTACAAGAGCTAGCTGACACTAAAATATCTGTGGCAAGTTGAGTGAAGCCAACTGGTCTACCATATATACTCATTATCTAGCTTCACATTTCTTGTCATCATTTTTATGACTGATCTGTCTAATAGAGATTATCTTCCCATTTGGTTTATTCATCTTGGCTATTTGTGTGATTCTGAATAAATTTTTCAGTTTCAGCCCTTTGTATGCATAAAGTTAAGAAAACAACACACTGCCTTCACTTATTTTGTATCTTTGAATAGTGATGTGAATTAACACACTTTTTGTCAGGTAAAAATTTTAACAAAAAGATATTTTTAAGGAATCATGCAAGTTTGAGTCAACTGAAGTTCTCTTTGGGTAAAAGCTGACTCAAAATGTTTCAAGTGCCTATCTTGAAAGAAGCATATAAAGGCAGGAAATTTAAGACCACCTAGTGATTTTTAATATCACAGGGAAAAATTTTATTGATTTTTGGTATCGTTTTCCCTTTAGAAAAATAGATTTAAAATGCTAATAAAGCCCACTCCAACTTCCTTTGAAAATGAAAAAGGAGCTAAGGGTGCAGTATTCATTTAATGATGGGTATATGAAAATGGCAGCATCCTAGGGAGGGAGCGCTGTGGTGTAAATATTTTTAAATGAGGATATTAAAGGTTTTTTTCTTGACATGCTCAAGACAACATATATAGAGAAGAGTTATAACAGTTGCAATTGGGTAAAATGATAGAACTGGTTTGTTGGAGTATTATTTTGATATATCTTTATGTTTCCCTGATAGGGCTCAAATAAATGATCAGTTAAATATATGTCAAATCTTGGTTTTTGAAAAAAGCTATACATATTTTTATTTATCTGATAGTAATTTTCAAAGGGTTTTTTATGTGCTTACTCTTCTCTGAAAACTCTACTTTATCTTCTTTCTTCATTTCCTAGTTTCACAACTCTGCCGTTGGCCTTATTTTCTCAGTCTTCAGTCATCTCAGTTGTTTCTGGTGCATAGAATACTGTGTTGCCCACCCCACCCCTCCATGCAACACAGCACACAGTGTCCAGACTGGAGCTTTAGTTACTCATAGTTCCTTTCCTAGAGCTTTACAGAGATCGCTCAACAGCAGTTCGGGTAAAGTCTCTGAGATCTATGTTGTCTGAGCTGACCATCTCTTGTAATGTTTAAGAGTTTAAAACAAGTCAAGAAAAGAATTGAATTAAGTTTCCTCTCTATACTAAGAAGTAAAAAGTAAAATGCCTTCCATATTCTTAAATTCTATCTGAAAGCTTTTCTTTGTGAACTTGCTCTTAATTTCACTATACCTAAAAATTCCCTAAAGACCAACTGGTAGTTGTAAAATTTAATTTTAAAAAAGATGATGACATAGTCACTTTTTAAAAAAATCAGGAGATATTAAAAACAAAGTGTTTGGGGGACTTCCGTAGTGGTTCAGTGGTTAAGACTCCTCACTTCCAATGCAGGGGGCGCAGGCTTGATCCCTGGTCGGGGAACTAAGATCCCACATGCTGCATGCCTGAGCCAAAAAAATTTTCTTAAGTTAAAATAAATTTTAAAAACGTAATAAAACAAAACGTATTTGGTGTACTCTCTGTGCAAAATTGTAGTCTCACTTTGTCCTGTAATATGTGCCACATCCATCCTTGAGATGGTATATTCAGTCTTAGATAGTGCCTAAAACTGATACATGAAGATGCTAACATTGATGGATGAGGTTAAAATTACATTCCAGCCTTGGATGAGGGGCCAACATAAACCTATTTATGCTGGAGGAAACAGGAAATGGAGAAGAACTCCACCCACAGGACAGTGCCCTGTGTATTCTTGTGCACATTCACAATTTGTGATTGGTGGAGTGGCCAGATCCGGAGAGAACTTTCACCTGTTGTCCCATCCCTTCCTTTTACAGCCTTTATTTTAAAGAACTTGCATTGTAGCAAAGTTCATTAATTGTTAATTCTAGCTGAACAGTTTTCTGCTTGACCCAGGGGTAAGCACATTAGAAGGGAAATGTGGCAGGGTATTAAAAGAAGGGCATCACCATTCTTTTAATTTACGTGGGTGTAATAATTATACACTTCGAGGGGAGAATTGGGCAGAATATTAATATATCCCTTTGTGAGTTCCATTTTCTTACTTCTATACTAGGTATACTCTCACCTTTGCAAAATTCAGTGTGTCTTCACCTTTCATTCTTAGCTTTCCTTTGGGATGTAATCATTAGCAGTTGAGAAAGCTTTCACACAGTTTGCAAGTTGGAGAGAGTCATTTAAGTAAGCTTAACCCATGTAAGTACTCATTTTCACTAAATATTAAGAAAAGATGTCATCTCATTACAAAGGCCTGTGTTTAAAATATTATCAATGAATGTTCATCTGTTGGCTAGAGAGATTCTTCCTGGCATGAGTCCACGCTTGTCTTCATGAGTGAAAAGAGAACATTTTGTATTCTACCTGCCAGGTGACAATCTGAGTCATATCTTCCAAACTGCTGTTTTTTGGAGGCAGGGAGCCAAAGAGAAATTTAAGCTGTAGCAGTCTTCCTTCTCAATATAATGCATAAAATATTGACAGAGCGTGTAATATGGATGGTTTTTAATTTCCAGATCTGGTTATAATGTTCTAATGAACAATCTAGGAGAACACGAGCTAATTTAGAACATAACTCTTGGAGGAGTGTGCTATGCCCCAGGGCTTTGGCTTGGGAGAGACCTTTGATAATATTTAGCATTTTTCCATTGAGACTTTAAAGTAGCACAATCTAGGTAGCTTTAAGTTAGGATGTTTCATTTCCTTAAAATAGTTTTTCTCTTATTAGCATCCCCAGTTTTTTGAATATTTGTAGAATATGATTGGATTAATAAAAGGTTTTCTAGGAGACAGCTCAATTCATTAATAGGATTTTTAGTATCAGAATTATCATTTACAATATTATATTTTGAAACAATTGATGAATGAGTTAAATAGAGTGTGCATTTTTAAACTAATGTTTTGATTATGTTTCTGAAGTTGAAAACTTCACATTTTTTGAAGTAATAATGGGTTTGGTGATTCCGTTGTTTAAATTATTTCCTACTCTTATCCATGCTATGATCAAATTTTAACGGTTAAATATTCATATGGTTGTTCACCATTGGCGGTCTTAGATTCAGTAAACTGTTTAAATATTCACCTTTCTTGTGTTCCAATGTGGAGGTTTTCTAATACCACCAAGCAATTAACTGAATTCTGACACTGTCCACCCAGAGATGGGGTCAGATTCCACAGGTAAGGGCTCAGTCCTACAGCACTGGTTCCCCTGCCCCCATTCTCCTGCCCCTATTTCAGCCACCGTTTTAAGTCCAGGTTGTCACCTTTGCATCTGACTGACCAGCTATAGACTGGAGGTTCCAAGGACTCTGGCTCCTTGGGTTGGTTAATTTGCTAGAGTGGCTCACGAACTTAGAGCAGTGGTCCTCAACCATTTTAACATCAGGGTCCAGTTTTGTGGAAGACAATTTTTCCATGAACCAGTGAGAGGGATGATTCAATCGCATTGCATTTATTGTGCACTTTCTTTCTATTATTATTACATTGTGATATGTAATGAAATAATGATACAATTCACCCTAATGCAAAATTAGATCATCAAGCATTAGCTTTACCTAAGGAGCATGCAACCCAGATCCTTCACTTGTGTAGTTTATAGCAGGGTTCACGCTTCTGTGAGAATCTAATGCCTCAGCTGATCTGATAGGTGGAGCTTAGGTGGTAATGTGTGATGGGGAGTGATGGGGAGTGGCTGTAAATACAGATTCACTAGCTTGCCACTAGCTTCACTAGCTTGCCACTCACCTCTTGCTGTGTGGCCTGGCTCATAAACTGCCAGGGATCATTAACAGAGTTAGGGACCTCTGACTAGAGACACATTTTACAGCTAGATTACTGATAAAACTCAGGAACAGCTGGAAGGAAGATACACCTTAGGCAAGTTCAGAGGAAAGGTCACAGAGCTCCCCTGCCCCCGCCAGCTGCCCCATTCTCCCAGCCCCTCCACATGTCACCAACCTGGAAGCTCTCTGAACCCCCATCCTTTTGGGTTTTGATGGAGGCTTCGTAAACATGGTTGATTAAATCATTGGCCATTGGTGACCGAACTCCATCTCTTGCCCCTTTTCTCTCCTACCCAGAGATGGGGGTGGGGTCATGGGAGTGGTCCTGACCCTCTAATAGCAGGGTTGGCTCCCTTGACAACCAGCCTCTATCCTTGGGTGGTTTCCAAAAGCTGCCTCATTAACATAACAGAGACACCTTTGTCCTCATTTCAAGAACCAGGATGAAGACCTAACACACAGTATTTTTTTAATGGTCTGAAAATGGCTTTATGATATTTTACATATTACAAATAAGCTCCTGATTTTTATCCTTAAAAAATAATATTCTGGTTTATCCCCTTTGAATTCATGGCATGGATCCTAATAGCACAAAATTATTTTAGAAATTTGATATTAAATGACCTCCTTTGGTTTTTTGTTTGTTTTTTCTTTAGTTTTTATTTTATATTGGGGTATAGTTGATTAAAAATGTTTGAGTGTCAGGTATACAGTGAAGAGATTGAGTTATACATATACACGTATCTGTTCTTTTTAAAATTCTTTTTCTGTTTAGGTTATTACAGAGTATTGAGCGGAGTTCCCTATGGATACATAGTAATATAAATCACAGTGTCCCAGGTACTCTGGCCCACAATTGTTTAATCCTTTTTAGAAATCTTATTTCAACTCAAACATTACAGTCCAGTAATGATAGAAGTAATGTTTTCCATTACCTATATCAATGATAGACAGTTTTTATTAAGTTCTGTATTTCTTGCCTTACTTAAATAAGCTTCTCATTGCCAATATCTGTAGACCAGATATTAGCTTGTCCTTCAAAGACTTCTATTCATGACCTCACACTACCCTTATGAACTTAACTCTCCTAATTATTCTACAGGAAACATGTACTTTCCACCAAGCAAGCTAATCACTTCCCCTACAATACATACCCTCTATACATCTGTACTGGAGAGCCTTTTTTACATTTTCTCTAGCCTCATCATCTTTTCTTTCCCTTTATATATACTCATTACCTTATTGTTGTTGTTCAGTCATTAAGTTGTGTCCCACTCTTTGTGACCCCATGAACTACAGCACACCTGGCTTCCCTGTCCTTCACCATCTGCCTGAGTTTGCCCAAGCACATGTCCAATGAGATGGTGATACTATCCAACTATCACCTCCTCGGCCACCATCTTATCCTTTTGCCTTCTGTATTTCCCAGCATAAGGGTCTTTTCCAGTGAGTCAGCTGTTCAAATCAGGTGGCTGAACTTTTGGAGCTTTAGCTTCAGCATCAGTCCTTCCAATGAATATTCAGGGTTGATTTCCTTTAGGATTGACTGGTTTGATCTCCTTGCTGTCCAAGGGACTGAAAAGAGTCTTCTCCAGCACCTCAATTTGAAAGCATGGATTGTTCAGTGCTCAGCCTTCTTTATGGTCAACTCTCACATCCATACATGACTACTGGAAAGACCATAGCTTTGACTATATGGACCTTTGTCGGCAAAATGATGTTTTTACTTTTTAATAGGCTGTCTAGGTTTTGTCACTGCTTTTCTTCCAAGAAGCAAGTGTCTCCTAATTTCATGCAGTCATCATCCACAGTAATTTTGGAGCCCAAGAAGAGAAAATCTGTCACTGCTTCCTTGCAGTCATCATCCACAGTAATTTTGGAGCCCAAGAAGAGAAAATCTGTCACTGCTTCCACTTTTTCCACTTCTGTTTGCTGTGAAGTGATGGGACTGGATGCCATGATCTTAGTTTTTTGAATGTTGAGTCTTAACACGTTTTCATTCTCCATTTTCACCCTCATCAAGAGGCTCCTTAGGTTCCTCTTTGCTTTCTGCCCTTAGAATGCTATCATCTGCATATCTGAGGTTGTTGCTATTTCTCTCGGCAGTCTTGACTCCAGCTTGTAACTCATCCAGGCTGGCATTTCTCATGATGTTCTCTACGTACAAGTTAAATAAACAGGGTGACAATATGCAGCCTTGATGTACTCCTTTCCCAATTTTAAGCCAGTCAGTTGTTCCATGTATGGTTCTAACTGTTACTTCTTACCCTGCATACAGGTTTCTCAGGAGACAGGCAAGATGGTCTGGTATTCTCATCTCTTTAAGAATTTTCTAATTTGTTGTGATCCACACAGTTAAAGGCTTTAGCATAGTCAATAAAGTAGAAGCAGGTATTTTTCTGGAATTCCCTTGCTTTCTCTATAATCCAGTGAATGTTGGCAATTTTATCTCTGGTTCCTCTGCCTTTTCTGAAACCACCTTGTACATCTGGAAATTCTCAATTTGAATACTGCTGAAGCCTAGCTTGAAGGATTTTGAGCATTGACCTTACTAGTATGTGAAATGAGCACAATCATCCAGTTGTTTGAACATTCTTTAGCGCTGCCCTTCTTTGGGATTGGAATGAAAACTGACCTTTTCCAGACCTGTGGCCACTGCTGGGTTTTCCAAATTTGTTAGCATATTGAGTGCAGCATTTTCACAGCATCATCTTTTAGGATTTGAAATAGCTCAGCTGGAATTCCATCATCTCCACTAGCTTTGTTTGTATTTATGCTTCTTAAGGCCCACTTGACTTCACATTCCAGGATGTCTGGCTCTAGGTGAGTGACCTCACCATCATGGTTATTCAGGTCATTAAGACCTTTTTAATATAGTTCTTCTATGTATTCTTGCCACCTCTTGATCTCTTCTGCCTCTGTTAGGTCCTTACCATTTCTGTCCTTTATCATGCCCATCATTGCATAAAATGTTCCTTTGATATCTCCAATTTTATTGAAGAGATTCTCTAGTCTTTCCCATTCTGCTGTTTTCGCCTATTTCTTTGCATTTTTCATTGAAGAAGGCCTTCTTATCCTAATTCAAGAATCTGCACATAAATTCTCGTAGCTCTTACACTCTCCTAAATTTGGATTTCAGTAGCATTCACTGTTTATTAGATGACATTTACCGGGCAAATGCATGATAACTTTAAATGTGTTTATTTTATTTTCTTGGAGTGTAATAAGCTTAAGGACAAAAATGGTCTTATCTGTCTTATTCATACTGCATGCGATACCTACTCCATAGACGGTCTCAATGTTTATTGAAAAATAGTGAAGGAAGGATGGAAAGAAAGTAGGGAGGAAACGAGGGAAGGAGAAAGGGAGAGAGAAAGAGGTTGATTTACCTCCTGTACCAACAGAAATGTCAGTTTTTGAAAGACAATAGCTATGTCTTTGGGTGAAAATGAAACCATAAATTGGAGAATTGGAAATGCTTACATATTCATTCATTCAATGAGTATCTATGAAGTGACTTCCTTTCTGTGTCCATGAGGGATTTTTGCTCCCTGTGATCACAGAAAGCATACGACAGCTCTTAACCTCATCACCTCAACATTTGAGAAAATAGCAGTTTTCTCTCATCAAGCTTTTTTGGGAATATCTGCTATCTATGTTTTCCATCTCTATATCTGCATAAAAACAAATATTTTCTTTCATCTAATAATTAGATAATGATTATGGATGGGTCATTGTTAAAATAAGAACACAGATAAATAAAGGTTCAGAATAACCTTAATCTTTCTGTGATGATAAATACCTACTCTTTTAGTGCCAGAAAACAGCAATCTAAACCTATTCCAAAGTATATTTGTAAAGAATGTATATTCTTATTTTTTGGCTGGTGTTTTGTGGCATGTGGGATCTTAGTTCCCAGACCAGGGACCAAACCCATGGCCCCTGCAATAGGAATGTGGAGTCTTAACCACTGAACCACCAGGGAGATCCCAAGGATGTATATATACTGTTATGTTAATGGGCTAGTTGTCTATGGGCCTTCATTCTACATATATTTTCTTCCTGCATGGCCAGTGCACAAGGAAACAGGGCATGTATTCAGTTTTTGGTTTAATATCATCTATTACCAAGGTAGTGATGGATGTCCTAGTCAACTCTGCCTGTAAAAAAAAGAGAATGGGTAGGTTGCTCTGGAATATTTTCTACTAACCCTGTATACCATATCATATCAGTTAATATATACTTCATAGGTTGTAATTAAACCCTTAGGCATTATGGTGACCAGCTTGAGAAGCTTAGCAACTCTGTGGTGGGTCCTTCCACCTTTCTGCACTGCTGTCCTGGCCACGTGGGCCAGCTCCTCTCCATGCTGCTGAAGCCCCAAGCATCATGTCCTACACATCAGTGGCAGAGAATTAAGAACAGTTTCTTCCTTAACATTAAAAAATATTAAAAATGAAGTCTTTCCCCCAAAGTCCTTTAATATTCTTCATGTTTTCTATTAATATTATTTCCTCTACAAATAGAATCTAGGACTTTTGTGGACAGAGACATTTTATTTTGTTCACTACAGTTGCCTTTTGTGTCTGCCATGTAGGTGCTCAGTAAATGTTCATGGAATGAATGGCTGATATATGTATACATGTCTTACTGGCCAAACTAGATTGCATTGCTATTCCCAAATCCAGTCATAGACAAGGACGATGAGACCCTATGATTGACTGTGATCCTTCAGAGTTTATCTGAGTTAAATGGGGAAGGGTAAACTCCAGGACAAATGGGACCCTTACAACATGAAAAGGAGGCAAATGGGTTGATCATTCATGTGGTCTTCCCTAAATTTCAGAGCTGGAGATTTGAGGGGCGGGCAGGGGGAAGAAGTCAAAATCAGCATTTGCAGTAGATTTTCAGTAAAGTAGGGTTACTAGAGAAAGAAGCAAAATATGAGCTAAAAAGTGATAAAAACTTTTTCCAACATAGAAAAGAAATGAAACAACATTGGATGCAGTAAGGTAATTGAGTCAGGCAACTTGAGATTGCCCAACTGCTTTTATATCTTTATGTATTCTGTCTCCTTAAGGCCCAGTGTAGTGTTACCTATTTAATTATACTTTATGGTAGAACTTTGATTTGCTTGTCCCATTTTTCAGATATCAGGGTTGCTAAATCATGTCATTTGGGAAGAGTATCCAAAATTGTTGGAGACATAAACTGTCTCAGATATTTTAGTGTTATTTATCTACTTTAAATTTTATCTTTCTAGATTTAGGCCTGAATATCCTGTAGAAAACTTTAAATTTGGATTCTGCTACGTACTGGATGTGCTGCAGTTAGCTAATAGAGATGCTTTTTGGAAATATCTGGACAGTTAACCAACAGTCTTAGGTTGGATGGTGAGTTCTTCCCCAAACTCCATGTCATTGACCTTGTATTCTGTCTTGTGTACCTCCCTCATGAGAACACTAATACTAAATACTTTTAAATTGCCAAGTACTTTTCTACAAAATGGTAGTCAGAGACTTTAGCAATGTTCAGATACATCAATCCACCAAAAAGAAGGAGGAGGAAGAGGAGGTGGAGATGGAGGAGGGGGAGTAGAAACAGAGTTTCTCATTTTGAAATCTGTAGTTGTGTCTAGAGATTTTTTTTTCAAATAAGAAATGCTTTCAATAAATAGACCTAGAATCTTGTTCATGTTTGATAAATACACCTAGATATGAATTTTCAAAATTTACTTTCTCCTCTTGGAATTTCAAATCTGCATTTGTCTACTTCCTATTACCATGCATTCGTTTCATTCTCCATGATTTCTCAAAGGTTTCAAATTTCAATTCTTTGAGAACTTGTTGGTACTCTTTTAGAATATTTGGAAAGATGTCAAACACATTTCAAGGGACTAATTTTTCTTCCTTACTTTGGGATTTAGGGCCTTGCACCAATAGTCTGCTTCCAACAATTTGAGAATTATGTTCCCTGGCATCTAAGATAGAACCCAATGTAAACCACGTTCCACCCTCATTACCATGCATTGCTAGGGTTCTGTCACTTCCATCTGAAGATTTCTTCCTTGAACAGAATAAAATAGATGATATCCTGTGTGATTAGACATATGGGCTTCAGAGTGTGCCTGCCTGGATTTGAGTCCTGGGTCTGACACTTCTGGCGCTGCGATCTCTTTGAGTCTGCATAATGGAGTAATGGGCTTCCCTTGTGGCTCAAATGGTAAAGAATCTGCCTGAAATGTGGGAGACCTGGGTTTAATCCCTGGATCAGAAAGATAAGGGAATGGCTACCCACTCCAATATTCTTGCCTGGAGAATTCCCACGGACAGAGGATCCTGGTGAGCTACCGTATATGACGTCGCAAAGAGTCAGACACGACTGAGCAACTAAAATTTGGGGGGAGGTTTCCAACATATGTTAGGAATGCAGTGGTGCTGGGGGATTGAATATTCTGCCAAGGATCAAGGAGTTACTTGTATGTGACATTGCACATTTGTTATATTTTGTGTATGGAACTTGCTATTAGATTCTACCACAGTCCTTTTACAGAGAAGGCAATGGCACCCCACTCCAGTACTCTTGCCTGGAAAATCCCATGGATGGAGGAGCCTGGTAGGCTGCAGTCCATGGGGTCGCGAAGAGTTGGACACGACTGAGTGACTTCACTTTCACTTTTCACTTTGGTGCATTGGAGAAGGAAATGGCAACCCACTCCAGTGTTCTTGCCTGGAGAAGCCCAGGGACGGGGGAGCCTGGTGGGCTGCCGTCTATGGGGTCGCACAGAGTCGGACACGACTGAAGCGACTTAGCAGCAGCAGCAGCAACAGTCCTTTTAACACTCATGACAAGGGATGAATATAGCAATTTAGAAGGTGTGTAACCCCTAAAGAGCCAGTAAACTTATCTGAGCTTTGACCTTTGATTCCCGTAAGCACTTGGAAAGTGTCAGTGTTTTTTTTTTTTTTTTCCTGTGAATTTTACCTCAGATGCCCTTTGGTGTGTCTAATATTTCAGGCACTACCCTTTGAGACATGCATTTTTCTCCTCCCATTCGTCCCCTCCCTTTGTAAACATGGAGTGTGGATCCTAGCCTGTGTCTAAATGGGCTCGCTCCTTGTTGAACGGTGTTAAGATCCATTGATGTCCTGGATCTTGAAGTCATCTGAGGTCCGCTTTGTTCACGTCCATGCTGTGTGTTCTTTTGTTGCCCAGTTGTGAACTCTGCCTCCTAACCTTGGCGATAGTGAAATCTTTGTATTGTTTCAGATTATGTGTTTGTCAGTCTTTTTAGGGTAAATGGTAAAAATATACATGTCAGAATAATTTATGTACAAGGAGGTTTACTGCAGCTTTATTTGTGACGGTGAAAAATTGAAAACAAACTATCAACCAAAGAATGGTTGAATCAGTTGTGGTACATTCATAAGATGGAATACTAGGTAGACATTAAAATAAATGAGGTATTATTATATTCGTATATAGTTGTGTCAAAATGTTCTATTGAGTTGGCCAAAAAGAATATCATATGGAAAAATCTGAATGAGCTTTTTGGTTCAACCCAATATAATGTTAAGAGAAAATTGAAGGATATTTTTTATAATATGACTTTTTCTTTTTTGTATACAAACGTGTGTGTGTGCAAAATCAAAAAGGTTTACAAATTGTTTATTCTGGAGCAGTGGAGGCTGAAGGCATGTGAGGAATAAAACTATCACTTTTTTAAATAGAATTCTATGATGTTTGAGTGACTCACAATAAGCATGAAATTTTATAATTAAAAAATATAAAACTTATCGAGTAAAAACTGAGTTTTTACTTTCTCTGCATTAATTATGTCATTTATAGATTTTTTTAAAGTAAAAAAAGTGAGAACTATTTCATATCTAGCCCTCCTCCCATCCATAATCCTGGATCTGAGGATAAAAATTAATGCAATGACCATGGAATCATAGACTCAATTTGATACCAATTTATACTTTAATATACAAGATTAAAATGGTAACTAAATAATATAATAACTGATGTTATCAATTTGTGTGAAAGAAAGCTTTTTAAAAGAAAAATAAGGGGAAAATCTTTTCTTATACTATAGTTAATGTTTAAAGGGATATTTGTTTGAAGGGAAATAGCTGAGAACCCAATTGTATAACAAAAGGCTCCATGGGAAAGGTATAAATTAAATATTGGAAAAGGGTATGGAAAAACCTAGTGCGTGGTATATCATTGCTGGGCTTACAAATGTTTTTTGTTCTTATTTTAATAAAGGTAATCCTGGGTTGCCTAAGGACAAAGACGGAATATTTTAACTCTGTGTGTGTGTGTGTGTGTGTGTTAGGGGAAAGAAAGAAGGAGAGGGAAAGAAGGAAGGAGAGAGAGGAGAGAGAGTGAGAGAGAACAAACTAGAGAGAGAGAAATTGAGAAAGACTTGTCCTTACCTGTCTGAGTTCAATTCTCCTTGCCTGTGGCCCTGTAGCCTGTATTCTGGTATAAGGTTAGAAATGGTAAACTCTTACAAAACCTAGAATATGGAAAATGGTAAAATTTGTCAAAAAGTAAAAACATGAGGCTTCCAGTTTCTCATCTAGCATGTAAGAAGCTTGGAAGTTGCTACTCTGCCCTAACAATAAGCAAAAGGCTAAACAACCTGAAAAATTGACAACTTTCCTTAGATCCATAAGAGAAATGAGGTTGCAGGAGAGACTAACAGGTGAATACACAGAATTACAGCTTACTAAAGCAGAAACCCATGAACTGAAGCCTCCTCGGAAACCAGTGACTGGGGAGGGAAATTACAACTGTAATTCATGTCTCCGTGTGGACAATCTGAGAGTCAAATGCTCCAGGGAACCCAGCCATGGAAGTAGGAAGGCACACATGCTCTTGTGAGTTCTGCTTCCTGGACGTCTCCCAAGTTCTCAGAGTAAATATTGAAGAGAAATCCCCTTGTGATTCTGGCAGAGAGGAGAGAAGAGGAACCATTTTGAAATATGCGAGAAAATTCTGGTCTTCTTTAATAAGGGCTACCATTTGGAGAAACTAATTAACGAGAGATTAACCTAGTGGGATTTAATCAGCACCTAACTGATATGGGGGAATGAAAGTATCAACTCCAGTGCCCTTTAGTCTCCATGTGCAAGAGGGGAAATATCCAATGTCACCCAAGTCTAGCCATCCTTTCTCATCTAAAGGGGATGGGATAGACACAACTGAAAAGTGCTTGTGAACTTCAGAGTCTAGAGGCACAGGCTTACTGAAACTGGAGCCTAATGGTAGGAGTACAAAACACTTCCCCTTACCCTAAAACTTCAGTCAATAGATTCAGTCACTCAGTCATGTCTGACTGCAGCCATGTAATTAAAAGCCTGTTCCTTGGAGGAAAATCTATGACCCACCTAGACAGCATAATAAAAAGCAGAGACATTACTTTGCCAGCAAAGGTCCGTCTAGGCAAAGCTGTGGTTTTTCCAGTAGTCATGTATGGATGTGAGAGGTGGACTGTAAAGGAAGCTGAGCCCTGAGGAACGATGCTTTTGACCTGTGGTGTTGGAGAAGACTCTTGAGAGTCCCTTGGACTGTATGGATATCCAACCAGTCCATCCTAAAGGAAATCAGTCCTGAAAATTCACTGGAAGAACGGATGCTGAAGCTGAAACTCCAATACTTTGGCCACCCGGTACAAAGAACTGACTCATTTGAAAAGACCCTGATGCTGGGAAGGATTGAAGGCATGAGGAGAAGGGGACGACAGAGGATGAGATGGTTGGATGGCATCACCAATGGACATGAGTTTGAGTAAGCTCCAGGAGTTGGTGATGGACAGGGAAGCCTGGCGTTTTGCAGTCCATGGGATCACAAAGAGTTGGACATGACTGAGCAACTAAACAGAACTGAACTGATCTGAGGGGGACTGATTCCAGTGGTGGTGGTTTAGTCGCTAAGTCATATCCGACTCTTGTGACCTCATGGACTGTAGTCCCCAGGATCCTCTCTCTGTGTTACTTTCCAGGCAAGAATACTGGAGTGCTGTTGCCATTTCCTTCTCCAGGGGATATTTCTGACCCAGAAATTGAACCCAGGTCTTCTGCATTGCAGTCAGATTCTTTACCGACTGAGCTATGAGGAATGCCTTTGATTCTAGGACCCTCCACAAATACCAAAATTCTCAGATACTCAGGTCCCTTATGAAAAATGATGTAGTATTTGCATATAACATATACACACCTGAAATCCTCCTATATACTTTAAGTCATCTCTAGATTACTTATACAATTAAATACAGTGTAATGCATAGATAATTATCCACGCACAGAAAATTCAAGTTTTGCTTTTTAGAACTTCCTGGAATTATAAAAAAACACAATTCAACCCAAGTCGGTTGCATTTTGGATGCAAAACCTGTGTATGCAGAGGGCTGATTTTATGAAAGGCCTTTTTATAGCAGTTGTTTTTACCCAACACATCATGCTGAGTTCAGGAAAAAATTACAAGATATACTAAGAGAAAGAGCAAACATTGAAATCAGACATATTTATGATAGCTGTAATTATCAGGAAATGAATTTTAAAATATTTATGATAAGTATCCTAAAGATCCTAATGAATAAATTAAACTGCCTTCAGGAACAGATGGGCACTGTAAGCAGAAAGGTGGAAATTCTAAGAAAAAAACAAAAACTAAAATGCTAGAGATCAAAACCACTATTACAGAAATGAAGAATGCCTTTGATAGGCTTGTTAGTAGACTTGACAGAGCTGAACAAACACTCTCTTATCATGCTGCTGCTGCTAAGTCGCTTCAGTCGTGTCCAACTCTTTGCGACCCCATAGATGGCAGCCCACCAGGCTCCGCCGTCCCTAGGATTCTCCAGGCAAGAATACTGGAGTGGGTTGCCATTTCCTTCTCCAACGCACGGAAGTGAAAAGTGAAAGTGAAGTCGCTCAGTCGTGTCTGACTCTTCGCGACCCCATGGACTGCAGCCTACCAGGCTCTTCCATCCATGGGATTTTCCAGGCAAGAGTACTGGAGTGGGTTGCCATTCTCTTATCATGAGACTATCTCAATAAAATTCTTTAAAAATATAAGCCTTACAAAAGAGAATAAACACTGAAAAAACACCCAGAATATCCAAAGACTGCAAGACATTTACAAAAAGTGTGATATATTTGTAAGGGGACTACCATAAGGAGAAGAAAGAGAGAAAGAAACAGAAGTATTTGAAGCAATAATGAATGATAATTTCTCCCAAATTTGAGTCAGACATCAACCCACAGACTCAAGAAGTCAGATAATCACAAACAAGTCAAATGCAAAGAAAACTATAACTAGGCATATCATTTTCAAACTATGGAAAAGGCAAAGTTAAAGGAAAAAAATACTGAAAGTATCCAGAGTGGGGGAAACACCTAACTTATTGAGGAGCAAAGATAAGAATTACATCTTTGACTCTCCTTAAAAACCTCATGAGCAAGAAAGTGGAATCAAATATTTGATGCTGAGAAGGAAAACAAAACAAGCAAACATAAGCAACCTAGATTTCTATACCCTGTGAAAATCTCCTTTTAAAAAAGGAGAAATACTTTGCCAGACAAACCAAAACTGAAATAAATTGTTGCCTGTGGGCCCAACTTGTAAAAATCATTAAAAGAGTTTCTTTAGAGAGAAGAAAAATGATATGGGTCAGAAACTCAGACTTACATAAAGAAAAAAAAATCAGGAATTTGTACTCATCTGGTACTTTATGTTGGAAACCATGGATCAGAAAACTTTTTCTGTAAAGGGCCAGAGAGTAAATATGTTAGATTTTGTGGACCAAATGATCTCCATTTCAACTTTTCAATTCTGCTATTATAGCATGAGAATAGCCATAAACAATACACAAATGAATGAACATGGCTCTGTTCCAGTGAAATATATTTAGAAAAATAACCTGTGACCATATTTAGCATGTGGACCATAGTCTATCAACCCTTGCTGTAGATACATTATTCTCTATATTCTCTGTTAATAATTCTATTAAGCCATTTTCTTTCCATATCTGTAAGTTTCATGTTTCTTATTTTAATACTAGATTTATTTAATAAGTCTAACATGTTTGGCACTAATAGAATCCTAGATTTTAGCTTTGGAAACCAAACATGCCCAGAAGCTGCTGTCAAGGGGAAAAGAGAGAATGTTCACAGAACTAGTGATCTCTCTGTCTCTCTCTACTGATCAGAGACCATTCTGAAGCATGAAATTCTGTTTGTATTTCTTTTATTAAAACTGTCTTTGAAAGTGTTGGTTAAACAAAGGAGACTTGGAACACTCAGACATCAGAATGACTGCTCTCTCCTGTAAAAGATAACCTATGATCCCTAAGAAAGAAAGATCACTGGAGAAGGACTAAGTGAGGGTTAAATAAAAACTTTTACTTTTCTTGATTGATCTAACAAATAATACCACAGTTGACTATGTATGCTTATGTATATATGTGTATGCTCGTATGTAAGTGAAATGAATGAATGATGACAATAGGAGACAGGAGGAATTATTTTGTTATTATAAGGCACTTGCACTGCCTGTGAAGTGGTATAGTGTTATTTGTTAGTGATCTGGATTAGTTGTAAATGTATATTACAAACTCTAGGGAAAGCATTATAAAAGAAATATAATTAAGGTGCTAAAAAGAGAAAATGAAGTCATATAATGTGATCATTCAAAACCACAGAGAGCAAATAAGAATGGGAGACAAAACAGAAATAAAAGAACAAAGGCAACAAACAGAAAACAGCAACAAATACGGTAGCTGCCCATCCAGCCCTATCAATAATCACTTAGAACATCAGTGGTCTCACTGCACCAATTAAAAGACAGAATTGGATCCAAAAATAAGACCCAACTCTATGTTGTCTACAAGAAATTCACTTTACATGTAAACATTTATATATTGAAAGTAAATGGGTAGATAAAGACACATCATGCTACCACTAACTATGGGCAAGAAGGAATAGCTATATTAATTTTAGACTGAACAGACTTGAGAGTAAGGAGAGTTACCTGGAATAACAAGGGGTATTACATAATGCTGAAGGGGTCAATTCTCCAAGAAGACAAAATGATCCTTAGTGTGTGTGTTTCTGACAACACAGCCTCAAACAATAGGGGGCAAAAACTACTAGAGGTACAAGTTGAAATAGATGAGTCAACTATTATAGCTGGAGACTTCAATATCCCTCTAAATCAGTAAACACATAGTTGAACTCAGAACACTATCAGTCAACTGACTATAATTGACATCTGTAGACTAATTCATCCATCAGTAGCAGAGTACACATTTTTTTCAAGCACGTGGAACATTCATCACAATAACCCACATTTAGGGCCATAAAAAACACCTTAACAAATTTAAGAGAACAGCAATCATAGAATATACACTCATGCCACAGTGAAATTAAACTAGAAATCAGTAACAAGAAGATAATTGGAAACCTCCCAAATATGTGGAGATTAAACAGCACACTTCTAAATAGAATCTACCATACTACTGGGCATATACCCTGAGAAAGCCACAATTCTAAATGACAAATGTATCCCAATGTTTATTGCAACACTGTTGACAATAGCCAGGATGTGGAAGCAGCCTAGATGTCCACTGACAGATGAATGGATAAAGAAGATGTGGTACATATATACAATGGAATATTACTCAGCCATAAGAAAGAATGAATATGAATCAGTTCAAGTGAGGTGGACGAACCTTGAGCTGGTTATACAGAGTGAAGTAAGTCAGAAAAACAAACATCATATTTTAACACATATATATGGAATATAGAAAAATGGTATTGATGAACCTATTTGCAGGGAAGGAATGGAGATGCAGATGTAGAGTATGGACTTGTTGACACAACAGGGGAAGGAGAGCATGGGATGAATGCAGAAGTAGCATTGACATATATATATATATACATATCATGTGTAAAATAGATAGCTGGTGAGAAGTTCATATATAACACAGGGGGACCTACTTGGTGCTCTGTGATTACCTAGAGGGGTGTGATGGGAGGAGGGGAAAGAGGCTCAAGTGGGAGAGGATATATGTATAGTTATGGCTGATTCACATTGTTGTACAGCAGAAAGCAACAGAACATTGTAAAGCAATTTTCCTCCAATTAAATATAAATTTAAAAATAGCATAAGAGGAAATCTCAAGATAAAATAAATTTTAAAATAAATGAAAACACAACATAAAAATTTGTAGGATATAGCAAAAACCACACTTAGAGGGAGAATGTATAACAGTGAATGCTTACACTAGAAAAGAAGAAAAATCTAAAATTGATAATCACAGTTTCTGCCTTAAAAACTAGAAAAAGAAAAGAAAGTTAAATCCAAAGCAAGCAGAAGAGAAACTATTAAATGCAGAGATTGATGAAACCTTAAATAGGAAATCAATATAGAAAAGCAACAAAACCAAAGGTTTTGAAAAGACCAACAAAATGGGTAAGTCTCCTTATCCAAGCTAAGAAAAAAAGAGAGGACAAAAATTGTGTCAGAAATGAAAGAGGGATGTCATTACAGAGCCCATGGACATTAAAAGAATCATAAAGGAATAATATGAACAGCTGTATGTCCACAAATTTGGTAACTTAGGTGAAATGGGCTAATTCCTGAAAAGACACAATCTCCCAAAACTCACACAGAAGAAATAAGCAATCTGAATAGACCTGTACCTATTAAAAAATCTAATCAGTAATTAATAACCTTGTGCAACATAAAGCACCAGACCCAGCTGGGATCACTGATGAATTCTATCAAACATTTAAGGAAAAAAAATTTACCATGTGTCTGCATTTTCTTTCAGAAGATAGAAGCTGAGGGGACTATTTCTAACTAATTTTATGAGGTCAGTGTTTCCTTAATACCAAAAACCATAAGAAACATAAGAAAAGAAAACTAAGACCTATCTCTTTCTTAAACATAGATGCAGAAAAATCCTTGGCTAAATATTAGCAAATTCAAAGCAGAAATATGTAAAAGAATTATACACCATGACCAAGTTAGACATAAGCAAGGTATACAAGGCTGTTTCAACATTTGAAAATCAATTAATGTTGATTTTAATTTCAATAGACTAAAGAAAAACAGTTACATGACTATTTAAAAAATGCAGAAAAGTCACATGATAAAATCCAACATCCATTCTTGATTAAACCTCCTAATAAACTAGAAACATTAGGGAACTTCTTCAGCTTGATAAAGATATCTGCATAAAAACTAATACCTAAACATGACACTTAATGGGAGAAGCTTGAAGGTTTTCTAAGATCAAGAACGAAGCAAGGATGCCCTTTCTCACCACCACTTTTCAGGATCATAATGGTAGTCCTACCTAAAGCAACAAGAACTTTAAAGGAAATAAAATATATACAGATTGGGAAGGAAGAAATGATACTTTGTTCACAGATGACATGATCTTCTACATAGAAAATCTGAAAGAATCAATAAAAAATTTCTAGAACTAAAGAATGATTATAGCAAGATTGGAAGATACAAGGTTAATACATACCAGTGTCACTTTTGTATACAATAGCAATGAACAAGGGAAATTGGAAAACAAAAACTCAACAATACTTAAATTAGCACTCCCAAATGTAATAGTTATAAATCTTTAAAAAAAAAAAAAAAGGTACATGATCTGTATAAGGAAAACCATAATCTCTGAAGAAGAGTATCTAAGAAGAACTGAAAAATGGAGAACTCTACTATTTTCATGGATAGGAAGACTCAATATTGTTAAATATTAGATTTTTTTCAATTTGACCTATAGATTTGATGCAATCCCAATCAAAATCCCAGCCCGATATCTATGAATATCATAAATGGATTCTAAAGTTTATATGGAGAGCCACAAGTCCCAGAAGAGGCAGCACATTATTGGAGAAGAACAGAATTGTTGGACTGATGAAACCAGATTTCAGACTTGCTATAAAGGTACAATAATAAAAACAGTGTGTTATTGTCAAGAGAGACCAGAAATAGAACTTTTAATATAGTTCCCTGGTTTTTGACAAAGGAGTAAATACAATACAAAGGAGCCAAAATACTATTTTCAACAAATGGTGCTAGAACATCTGAACATTCACATGCAAATAAAGGAGTTTTAACCTGGACCATACATCCTTCAAAAAAATTAACTCAAAGTAGTCCACAGATCTAAATGTAAAGCACGAAACTATAAAACTTCTAGAAGATAACCTTGGAGGAAACCTAGATGACCTTGACTATGGTGATGATATTTCAGATCCAACATCAACAGCATGATTCATGAAAGAAATCATTGGTAAGATGAATTTTATTAAAACTTTAAAAATCTGTTCTATGAGAGACAGTGTCAAGAGAATAAAACAAGCCACAAACTAGAAGCAAATATTTGCAAAAGACATATCTGATAAAGGACTGCTCTCTAAAATATATGAAAGAATATTAAAACTCAACAATAAGGAAACAACACAGTTTATAAATGGGCCAAAGACCTTAACAGATATCTCACCAAAGAAGATATATAGATGGCAAATAAGCACATGAAAAGATGCTCCATGCTGAATGTCATCAGGAAAATAAAAACAGTGAGATACCCTTACACACCTACTGTGCTGTGCTTAGTCGCTCAGTCGTGTCTGACTCTTTGCAGCTCCATGGACTGTCCCAGAGGACCAGGTTCCTCTGTCCATGGGATTCTCTAGGCAAGAATACTGGAGTGGGTTGCCATGTTCTCCTCCAGGGGATCTTCCCAACCCTGGGATCAAACCCAGGTCTCCCACGTTGCAGGCGGATTCTGTACCATCTGAGCCACCAGGGAAGCCCACATACCTACTAAAACAGCGAAAATCCAGAACACTGACATCAAGTTCTGGGAAGGTTGTGGAGCAACAGAAATTCTTGCTCATTACTGGTGAGAATACAGAATGCTGTAGCCAATTTTAGAAGATAGTTTGGCAATTTCTTACAAAACTAAACATACTCTTACCATGTTATCCATTCATCGCACTCCTTGGTATTTACTCAAAGGATTTTAAAATGTAGGTCTGCACAAAAACATGCACACAGATGTTTATAGCAGCTTTATTTTTATGTGTCAAAGCTTGGAAGCAACCAAGATACCCTTCAGTAGGTGAATGGATTAATAAATTGTGGTACATCCAGACAACAGAATAGTATTCAGCACTAAAAAGAAATGAGCTACCAGGTCATAAAAAGATATGGTGTGTGTTAGTCACTCAGCCATGTCTGACTCTTTGTGACCCCACAGACTGTAGCCCGCAAGGCTCCTCTCTCCATGGAATCCTCCAGGCAAGAATGCTGGAGTGGGTTGCTATTCGCTCCTCCAGGGGAACTTCCCAACCCAGGGATCAAACCCTGGTCTCCTGCATTACAAATAGATTCTTTACCATCTGAGCTACCAGGGAAGCCCCTGAAAAGGAGAGAACATAAATGCATATTACTAAATGAAAGAAGTCAATCCGAAAGGCTATATATACAGAAAGATTCCATATGTATGACGTTCTGGCAAAGGAAAAACTATGAAGACAGTAAAAATGTGAGTCCTTGCCAAAAGCCAAGAGTAAAGAAGGAGAGATAAAGGGGAACACAGAGGATTTTTAGGGCAGTGAAACTCATCTATATGATGCTGTACTGGTAGATTCACCTTATTATACCCTTCTCAAAACTGACAGCCTACACACCAAAAGAGAACTGTGATAAGCTATGGGCTTTGAGTAATAGTGATGTGTCATGTAGGTTCATCAATTGTAACAAAAGTATCACTTCAGTGGAGACTGTTGATAGTGAGGAGGTTGTGTATATGGGAAATCTCTGTACCTACTGCTCAGATTTGCTATGAATCTAAACCTGCTCTATAAGATAAAGCCTATTTTAAAAAGTATAAACCTTGAGGAGAATTGGAAAGTTATTTGGTTATTTATTTTTCATTGCAGAAAAGATACTGGTAAAGTATCTTTAATTATACAGCCTCAATGAATGGGAGAGACACAAAGGAACTTTTAGGTCTTCCAGTCCAAATTGCTATCCATTGAAAATTGTTTCTATAATGTTTTTGATCATCACATTTCTGTTTAAGCATTTCTTGAAGCAGGCAGTTCATTATTTCATTTTCAGGCAGAATGTTCCTTTGCATGGACTTGTCCATGGAAAAAATAATGCCTATTCCAATCTCTGACATCAACTTGTAGGGTGAATTCTGGCAAGTCATTTAAGCTCTCCATGCTTCATATTCTTCATCTGTATGGTGAGGCAATTAGTTCAGAGGCCACCAGTATCCTGCACTGTCTTTAAAGGGCTATTTGAACTCACATTCTGTGGATTTTCTTTGGGGTAGGGATGTGGTGTGGGGCTTTCCAGGTGGTGCTAGTGGTAAAGAACCTGCCTGTCAATGCAGGAGACGTAAGAAACATGGGTTCAATTCCTGGGTTGGGAAGATCCCCTGGAGGTGGGCATGGTAACCCACTCCAGTATTCTTGTCCATGGGATTCTTGGTGAACCCCATGGACAGAGGAGCCTGGTGGGCTACCATCCATAGGGTGGCAAAGAGTTGCATGTATGCAGGGATATGGTTGTAGCAGAGTAAACATGAGTTTTGGAGTGAGTAAACCTGGATGTGAATATTGACTAATATTTTCTGGATGGGTGATCTTGGACAGATTATTTGATCTCTCAGTGTAACTTCTCATATTCTTAAATTAGAGATAACAATACCTACCTTGGAGAATTATTCTGGGTACTTATTGAAACATTGCTCTTAAAACACTTAGCATTATAGTTAGCAGATCATAGGTGTTCAACAAATGTTAATTCCTTCTTCCCTTCTCTTTATTTAAAACAGAAAATATTTGGATTAACATGAAGCAAAAGTAAATGCTTACTAAATATAGGACAACGTTAAAAAAATATGGATTTGATGATTGGTGTTAACTGAGTAAAATTTGGTCAAAGTTGTTTGGATAATTGTGCTTGAATCCAGAAAGACTAGGTTGTGTTGGAAGTTTATTTCTCTGCCCTAATTAACAATTATTGCGATATAGAAGGGCTTCCCAGGTGGCGCTAATGGTAAAGAACCCACCTGCCAATGCAGGAGACATAAGAGACATGCATTGGATCTCTGGGTCAGGAAGATGGCCTGGAGAAGGAAATGGCAACCCACTCCAATATTCTTGCCTGGAGAATCCCATGGACAGAGGGGCCTGGTGGGCTATCGTCCATGGGGTCACAAAGGGTTGGGTACACTGAATCAAGCGGCTTAGCATGCAGTATAGAATGTTAAAAAAATAATAATAACAATACTGTCATAGTATAACAGTAACTAGTATCTGGTGTAATTGTAATGCAAAGCCTTTCTCATGGTCAATTCAAGCTATCCTTCTATAACAATGTGTTTCTCAAAACAGTTCTGGAGGAAAGGGATCCCAATTCATCTTTGTACCCCCAACACACACCATAATACTAGACGTATATTTGGATCATTAAATATTCTAAGTTAAACATTAAATACAGTTTACACCTTCAGAAACTAACTGCTCCATGCTGAATCCATTGATGGAACATATAAATTATTTCAGATCAGAAATTGGGGTCCAAATAATAAAGAAAACTTGTCAAAGTTCAAAAACTGCATTCTTAATAAAATGAAGATTGGTGACTTAGATGACTCAGCTCTTCTTCTTTTCAATGTCCTTGAAATTCAGCATAGAACACTGAAACCAATACAAGGAAAATAAACGAACTCAAATGTAGGTCATATGGGGAAATAATACAGCTCGAGATGTACTATTAATGGCTACAGACTATGAGGTCACAAAGTGTCGGACATGACTTAGCAGTTTAATAAGGAGACAAAACAAAAATAAAAAATGCTTAGACATAGCAAGGGAGGAATAGAAGAAAGAAAATTACCTGAGATTAAATAACATTTTACCAACTAAATTATTTTAAAAAATAGAGTGAGTTGAGTAAACGAATGGAGCCAACACTGAAGAACACATGAGAAAAGAAAGGAATATAGGGGGGAAAAGGAGGGCACGACCTCACACTGCTTTCCGAGAAACAGAAAAGTATTATGGAATGAAATATCAAAGCTGGATTCATACCCCGTGTAACTTACTGGAAAGTCTCTTCTGGAGCCCTGCTGCACTATACTGAGCAGGGCATTCACCCAGAGATTCCAGACCTCTGAGATATGCCTTTGTACCCATGTCACATTTGTACATGGCTTGTCAAAATTCTTCCATAGGCTGGTGATGAATGAGAATCAGAGCTAAATATAAATAGCCATGTAATAGTGCTCGCTACATTAAAAAGGCATTTCAGCTCAACATTCAAAACCAAACGAAACTATGCTGGCAATTTTTTTTTTTTTTTTTTACAAAATGAACATCTGTAAAATTAGGAAATTTGGCTGCCTTGAGGAAAAATGGTAAAAATTAACTTTCTGTGAATTTCTGTGGGACCGAGCTGAGAGAACTGTGCTCTTTGCAGACACATTGCAAAATTAATTCCTTCATAAGCAGTCTTAAAATCCTCATTGAGAAAAAATAAATCCCTAATCATTGAAAAAGAGGAAATAAATGTGGGAAGTAGTAAGTTTGGGGGTAATTACTAGTTTCTCATATTAAAAGATTTCAAGATTATCCAGATGTTTGCACAGTTCCCCAGAGAAAACTGAAGGCCATTTCCTGCCAGGATGAAATAAATTGTATGTTGTATATATAACATTCATTCTGTCATTAAAAAAAAAATCCCCTAAGTTTATTCAATAACAATGAAACATTGTTAATTCTTGGAAGATAGAAAAAGCCACCTGGGGCCTTTTGTAGTTTATTTATTTCACACAGAAGGCTCCATTCATGGCCTACCTGACTTCTCTGTAATGCCTTTTTTTTTGCCCCTTAGGGCAGCTTTCTGGGATTTCTGTTCTCCTAATCCAGGCAGTCTACGTGGGCTAGGTAGAGTGTTGGATTCAGATGGAAACTGGAGCCCAAAAGCCAAACACTTGGGTAAAATCAGAAGGAAAATGAAATGGCATACAAAGGGTGAAATTCAGATTTCATCCCAAGAAAACTTATTCTTTAAAGAATTTTAGAAAATAAGTTTGTAAGCATGTAACACTGCTTCTAACAATGTATATGGAATAGGTTTAAAGGCCAACACATGATCCTTTTTCCCTCCACATCTCATTAGACTTTAATGAGGTGATTATAACAGAGGAGATTGTCCTACATTTTGAAGCAGAGTCAGTGCTTCAAAATCCCTGTATGAGTAAGAATTTGAATAAAAATATGAAATTAAAGAAGCGTGAGTACATATCCCTATAGTGAGGGCAAAATTCTCCGAAACAAATCACAGTTGTGATGTATATGTTACATTTACATATATTTACACCAAACATTTTATAGCTTAGTTGTTATTGTTTCGAAAAAGGCAGTCGCACAATTTATACCATCTGTTGTATATAATAATGTAATGAAATAGAAAAGATAATATGAAAGATGGTGTTCAGGTGAAAATAAATATGTGGAGTCAGTCTCAGGAAAGTTAAAGGACTGGCCTAAACTCAGTAAGCAGCCAGCTCTGGGACCTGACATAAAGGTGTGTTGACTATTTAAAGGTTCCGTACCCAGTAATATTTTCTGAAATTCTCTACACAGTGTCTTTTTTTTTTTTGCTACCTAACTGAGGAAACTTAGCAACTGTCAACAAACATTCTCCGAGTAAACCAAACCTTTCTAACCTCTCTCTCATACAAAAAAAGAAAAAAATTAAAAAGTAATAAAACAGAAGAAAGAGGAAGAAACAGGGAAAAAAATTAAAAACACAAATTTTTACATGATAATTTAGTCTGCAAATGTAATATAACTACACACATATAATACCTGTGTGGCTCTGTTCTTTAAAATGGCACAAAGGCAGGCTCAAGTAAAACAAACCTTCCTTCCCAGTCCCACCAACTTAATGATAATTTGTGCCTTTAGTGCTTGTCACAGTGCCTGTAAGAAATAAGTATGTTACCTTCATTTTACAGATGAAGAAAGATGGTAAATGTGTGGCTCTGAGACTCAAGGACAGTCTCTCCAACATGAAGGCCTAGCCTCTTTATTTGAGACCTAGAGTTTCGCTTGAGATTTTGCTTATGCTGAGTGATAGGAAGTAAATAGGAGAAAAGAGTGAGAAAATTACTAGAAGTGCCAGCATGCCCAAGAGATTCACTCTCCACTGAGTGCAGTTTCTGCCTTCCCCACTCTGATTATTAGCATCTTTTCCTCCTGTCTTCTGCTTTGAAATTTTATTGGGATGCAGAAAGTGTAAGAAAGATAAGAATAGAAGTGCATCCAATTCACAAGTGGGGGCAAAGGAAGAAAGCTGAGAATGACTGAGACTTTCCTTATGTTCATAACAAAGTGGGAGGGATAAAAGGAAAGATTTCTGGGCTTTTAGCTGCTCTTGATTCACTCGACAGCTCTAAATACTTAACCTCAGTTTCCATCACCTTTAAAACAAATGGAGATAGTCCCTTTCACAACATAAATAACATAAACACAGTGCGACATTAGAAAAATTATATTAATGACATCTTAAGATGTAATATTTCATGATTACACAAAATAGGCTCCATGCCTTCAGATATGTAAACATCTGTACGTGAAGCTGAAAAAGAATGGAGTAAATGATGTGTGGAGCCAACTGAAAATGTGTAGAGTCATGAAAGTTTGAAGTGTTTTAATCTACATTTGCGCTATCCAGTAAATTCTAGGAGGAGGGTTAGTCCTGGAAAACAGCAGCAAAAAAGCTGATCATTCAGGGAGTTGCCTGATCTTGACCCATTTCATAAAATAGTAGCTTCTATATAGAGTACATTGAAGTTACACATTTTTCGGATTGAATAAAATTGTAAAATGCTTCCACCAGCATTTCACCCAAGAAACCTTAATTTCACATGGAGTTTGCTTTTGATTCCTCCCAAAACCTACCATTCTGCCTCTGGATGCTCACCTGCCCCTTCCTCTGATTCGAGGGTCTAGGGTCACCATTTGGCACAGGCAAACAGGGATCAAAATTCAGGGAATGTGATGTGAGTAAAATATGATGTCATATCAGTACAATACCGGTTGCAATATTACTGAAATGTGAAGATACTTTTTACATCTTTATGGAATCAAGCAATGCATGACATCATACTGCTGCTGCTGCTGCTAAGTCGCTTCAGTCGTGGCCGACTCTGTGCGACCCCACAGATGGAAGCCCACCAGGCTCCTCCGTCCCTGGGATTCTCCAGGCAAGAACACTGGAGTGGGTTGCCATTTCTTTCTCCAATGCGTGAAAGTGAAAAGTGAAAGTGAAGTCACTCAGTCATGTCCGACTCTCAGCGACCCCATGGACTGCAGCCTACCAGGCTCCGCCGTCCATGGGATTTTCCAGGCAAGAGTACTGGAGTGGGGTGCCATTGACATCGTAGTAGTTTTTATTATTTCACATTTCAGAATCCCAAAATCTGAAACCATTGATGTAACGTTGATTTATATGTTAACTTTAAAATAGACCTATAGAATGTATTTATGAATTTTGAAAATTATTTTCTAAGAAACAGTTCAATCATAGGAGGAGATAATAACATTTTATTCATTATTTTAGTGCTTTTCTGCTTTTCACAGAAATGCATGGTATATTTGGTATCCTATGTTTGCTGTGTACATTACAATGCTCATTAACGTTTTTACATAATCATAAATCAATGAATTTATTTTTTGCCTTCTCTAAAATTAGAAGATAAATGTGAATGAATAAACATATAAAATTATGTCTTTAATTTAAAGTTATTGAAAAAGAAAGTACACCGTAGCATCTAAATTAATACTGTCACTTAAGGTTCTATTTAACTTGTAAAGCTCCTTATTCACTGTCTATGATGCCATGAAATCCCTGAGATCTTACTCGTCTTCCTCGCTGGATGCTGGTTTCATGTGACCAGATACTGTAGAGGATGGAATCTCATACGTCGTTTCCTTGGTAGCCGTTCCAATAGATTTCATCATGATGACTCATTCTGGCACTGTGGGGCTCTAATAAGTAATTCCATGGGAATGCTAATGTAATGCAGTAGTAATTGAAGTCCTCTAAGCAGAAAAACATCCTGGCTGTGTCAAGATACAGAAGTTAGTTGTCCATCATGGACTTAAAAATATAGTATGATGTAAAAATGCAGAGAAAGCATGTAGAAGGACTTAGAAGGACACAAAGACAGGTTAATCTTAAATCTCTTCAGAAGTTTGATTACTTGATTTCCACATAGAAAATGCTAGTGATAACCATTATTGGTACCACTAATAAGCTACCATTTATTGACCACTTAGGTGTCTAAGTGTTGTGCATAATTATCTTGTTGGATTTTAGGAACAACCTTGAGACAAAAGGATTATAGAACTTATTTTACAAAGACAAGGAAATGATACTCAGAGAGGTTAATTAATTTGTTCATAATCACACTCTTAGTGAGAGGCAGAACTGAGATTAAAAAAACAGGCTTTCTGAACCCAAAGTCTTTCTCTCTCCCAAGCCACTGTACTTCTATGAAGACCATGATTTCCTAGTATATGTCTAGTCCTCATTCAGAAAACCTTATGCTTGTAAATACTTTGGGGACATTTCTTCATGAGTTGTGATCACTCGGTGGTAGAAAAATGTGATTGCTCTGATTCAAAGGCAGTTAAAAATACACAGGCCATTAGCCTTGAAAATCAGATCTTTTCTAATCAGGCAGAGATGGAGCCCAACTCAGGAGTATAATCTCCAAAGACCAAAGAAACAAACAAAACCCTCTGTCAAAGAAATAGAAAATTTGGCAGAGTTTTGGGGGAGAAGGGGAAAGGAGAGTGAACTGGAGATTGAGGATTGAGGAAATAGGGAGTTTGAGAGATGAGATGAAATCTAAGACTTTAAGATTCATTTATTACTTGTGAATCATTTGAGAAAATGAACCATGTTTTATTCTGTTTCTCTAGCCTCTAACCCCATGCCTGGCAAATTGATCTTATCCCATTATTATTTGCTGAGTTTAATGGAGAGATTTTCTGGCCTTTTTATTGGAAATGATTTAGGAAGAGGAAAATAAAAGAGAATCTGAAAATCCTAGGTACTTGGGTTAGGTGTGAGACTTGGCTGCTAGTACTTTTCAGGATAGGGGGAGAATAAAAGGAGACTGGAAAAATAGGGTACAAATAACAGAATAATAAAGTAACACTATAATACAGAGCAAGACTTTGGAATCAGGTAGAATTTCTCTTCTGATAACCAGACAACCATGGGACCTTGTATAAATCATTTAATCTAGGTCTCATTTTCTCTTCTCTAAAGTGGGAACTGATAATTCATTCCATCAATGCATCCATGCATGCATTCATGCAGTTATTTAGAGGGTAGGTTAAGAATGAGATAATGCATGCAAAATACTTAGTACACCACCTGAAACATGCAAAGCGCTCAAAAATAATGGCTGCTTTGTAATCATAATCCTCACTGCATCTCTGTGATATAGGTATTATCTCCACCTTAACAGATTAAATAATGCTTATTTAATTTGAGAGAATGATTACATTTCCCAAGATCATGTAACCAAAAAGTGATGGTGGTTTTGCTGTAGGCTCTTGACCACCATACTATATTAATTATTTGTAAAGACAAACTTCAAAGCTTTTACAGTAAGAGACAAGCTTGGCCTTGTTGTCTACTGAGCTACTGGCCATCATACCCATTCATTCATGTAGGTTTAGTTAGCCCCGGTAGAAGTTACTGAAAAAACACTTCAAATTTAGGAATAAACTTATCCAGACTTTGCATGTTTTATTGCGTGGCTCTTAAGTTCTTTCCTTGCATTTCCCTAGCCTGCTGGAAAGAGGCTTAGACTTTGGCAAGAAACTGGCTTATCACCAGCCCCACATTATATGAACTTCTCTCCTTGCTTGCCAAGGCATTGGTTGATCCTTTGCTTTATTTGAGGCAGTTTAGTTTAATTTTTCATTATGACAGGTTTTCATCTCCAATTCTTTATTTAGAGCATGGTTCTCAAAACTTTTTCATTCTGTAATCCCTTTGAGGGTTTCCACAACCCTGAAACATACCTTGAACCACTTTGCTATCAAAATAAAAGTGTGGAAGAATAATTCAGCTGTTGGGAGGAGAAGCAGGTGACGTTTTTACTTTTCTGGACACTGAAGAAGGGAGGGAAGCACTCAGGGGAAAGGTGGGAAGGGACTGGAATGTAGGGTGGGCAGGAAATCAGGCCTTCTGGTTCCAGAGTAAGAGAAGGAGGGAGAAGGAGGAGGGGGTGATGCAGAGGAAGAGGTTTTGCTGCAAATCTAAAGCCGCCCTTGCTGAACAGATGTTAGGTTTGCTGCAACTCTGGTCCTGTGACTCTCTGGGAATATCCCTGGGGAAAGATGACATCCGTTCTGAAAAATACTGATTTTAAAACAAGCAGCTTTTTCTACCTTTGTCCCCATTCCCTGCCTTCAATTCAAAACCCCTTCCTCCCCCCAACTCTCCCTTCTCTCCTCTCCTCCCTGGCCTACCCTGGCCTCTCTGGTCCTCACTCATAGGCTCCTACTTGGAGGAATCCAGCGATTCAGTCTATTCAATCTATTTGTCTTTGGTTTTTCAAGTGGCCTCACAGAGAGCCCCATGGCCTCCAACACAGAAAGCTTCCCTCACGGATTTAGCTTCCCTCTTTCAGACTGAGAGTGAAGAAGTACTGCTGAGGTTTTTATCTTTTCTTGGTGTGCAAAATTCAGCTCGCCGCAAATCTGAGGCGGCTTTCTCTTTTACTTGCTGTCTGTATTCGTACCTGGCTTTCCTGAATTGATCTCATTGCAGCTGTTTTTCTAACTTCCTCCTTCACTTTCAGTGAAAATAAACTACTTCCTGACTTCAGTGCCTGCCATAGAGTAACGTCATTCTGAGTGAGTAGTTTAACTATAGACTGAAAGGAAGTGAATTGTCAGCATTGTTGGCCTATTGGGTAAGGCATGCTTTTTGTTTTTCTTTGGGGATGAAGAACTTAATCAACTTTTAAGGGCATCAGCCTCATGTTTTGCCCCCAAATAAAGACTGTGAGTGATCACCGAAGGTTCAACTGCCACTTGTTCCTTCCAGCATCCTCCCTGAGGTCTGGTTCTCATCTGGTCCTTCCTAAGGCCATTTGCTTTGTGATATATCACTGAGATTTCTGTCATCACTTAATCAATAGCTTCCTACCCTAGTGGCAGCTATGAGCTCACGTTCAGTGAGTCTGCATTACGATGAATCACCATTGTATCCACTTTACTGTCTTTTTATGTCTTTATACAATTTGAAATTGTTTTTCCTGCCCATTTCAAAACTGTTTGTGGATCTGCCACACCTTCCATTTCTATCTACTTATATTGACTGCTTAGATATTATCATTTTTGATACTGTCTTTTTCCTCTGTCCTTGTATGGTAAAGCTTACTCTGAGTCTTGCAACTAAGTCATCTATCCATCCATTGTAGGGAACAAGACCAAAGCTATTTTTTCCTCTTCAAACTTAACTTTTGTCTTTCTTGGACAAAAGGAATGTATGATGTGAGAAACCTCTTGTTCTTTGCCTGAAATTTAGTCTTTTTTTATTCCTCTTCCTTTCACTTTTCTATCTCTTTTTCTCTTCCTTCAAAAAATTACTTCTAGCAATTTCCATCCTTATATGTACACATTAATCTTACAATGCAATCTAAGATTTTATAGGTAATTTAAAAATCTAAGTAAAAGGCAAAAGATTCATTCTATCTGAAGAGAAACCAGAGTAACCAACACAATACTGCAAAGTAATTATGCTCCAATTAAAAATAAATTTAAAAATAAAGAGGAAAAAAATAAAATCTGAGTTTTTAGCGACAAACACTAAGAAATTCAGTATCAAGTGTATAAATAAAAATCATCATTAAATGTAAATAATGTAAATAAATCATCATTAAAAATAATAACACAATTTGCCATCTAACAAATTATTTCCACTCATTTTCCAGTCGCTGAGTTATCCTTAAAAATGATCAATATGCCAAGATTGTAGCTGACTTGTTTGGCATAAACCTTTTACGTGTGAGTAAGTGATATATTCTCTAAAATGTCAAACCAATACATTATTAAGTGTACCTGGATATTCTTTAACAGACTGACTTAGGTATATAGAATATACAAATCACTCATTTCCCTCTTTATTCCTGAGATGATGCAGATTCTTGCCTCTGCCATTTCAAAATCACACAAAATGTGGTGCTTATGATTTTACCACAAAGGCTTTTCCTGCCAAGGGCAGCTTGTGGGGACTTACTGATGTCCCCACAACATCTGAAGTGATAGCAAAAACAGTAGAGGTTGAATATGATAATAAATATTTTTTTGGATTAAACATGTTTGCAATCCCCTGTGATAGCTGGCTTTAAAATACAAAAAAACAAAGAAAACAGCTCTAATTTTCTTCTACAGGGGTTAACAACCTCTCTAGCAGATTTTCTCTTTTTTGTTCTGAATTCCCTTTATTGTGGCCTTAATATTTTCTAAAGCAGTGGTCATCTTTGGAGCAGAAGCACAGGAAGATCTTGAGTGTGAAGTCAGATGGAAGTGACAACACTTTGTCTGTGTTTGCAGGAGTGATGTCACCCTCTGGGCCTCATTTTCTCATAAGTACAATGAAAACAGCAAGTCCTAACTTTCATCAGACAGTATGAACTATAACACTATGCTAAAGCCTTTGACTGTGTGGATCACAACCAACTGTGGAAAATTCTTCAAGAGATGAGAATACCAGGTCACCTTCCCTGCCTCCTGAGAAATCTGTATTCAGGTGAAGAAACAACAGTTAGAATCAGACATGGAACAATGGACTGTTTCAAAATTGGGAAAGGAGTACATCAAGGCTGTATAGTGTCACCCTGCTTATTTAACTTCTATGCAGAGTATATCATGCAAAATGCCAGACCAGATGAAGCACAAACTGGAATCAAGATTGCTGGGAGAAATATCAATAACCTCAGATACGCAGATGACACCACTCTTATGATAGAAAGCAAAAAGGAACTAAAGAACCTCTTGATGAAAGTGAAAGAGTAGAGTGAAAAAGCTGGCTTAAAACTCAACATTCGAAAAACTAAGATCATGGCATCCAGCCCCATCACTTTATGGCAAATAGATGGGGAAACAGTGGAAACAGTGATAGACTTCATTTTGAGGGGCTCCAAAATCACTGCAGATGGTGACTGCAGCCATAAAATTAAAAGATGCTTGCTCCTTGGAAGAAAAGCTATGACCAACCTAGATAGCATATTAAAAAGCAGAGACATTACTTGGCTGATAAAGGTCCATCTAGTCAAAGCTGTGGTTTTTCCAGTAGTCGTGTATGGAGGTGAGAGTTAGACCATAAAGAAAGCTGAGCACCAAAGAATTGATGCTTTTGAACTGGGGTGTTCGAGAAGACTCTTGAGAGTCCCTTGGACAGCAAGGAGATCCAACCAGTCAATCCTAAAGATGTAAGTCCTAAATATACTTTGGAAGGACTGATGCTGCAGCTGAAACTCCAGTATTTTGGCCACCTGATGGGAAGAATGGACTCATTAGAAAAGACACTGATGCTGGGAAAGATTGAAGGCAGATGGAGAAGGAGAAGGTGACGACAGATGAGGTGGTTGGATAGCATCACTGACTCAATGGACATGAGTTTGAACAAACTCCAGGAGTTGATGATGACAGGGAAGCCTCGTGTGCTGCAGTCCATGGGGTCACAGAGTCGGACACGACTGAGCAATTGAACTAAACTGAACTTTCATCAGGGTTAAGGGATTGACGATAACGTGGAAACACCTAACAATGTCTGAAAGACGGAATGTATGGTTCACATATTATGTTAGTTTATTAAGTTGGACTATTTGCTTTATTCATCAGCTTTATAGAGTTAGGCCCAAGCAGATGGAACACTGCATCCTGGATGTGATTTCTGGAATCCTAGAAAGGTGCTACTAGTGGCTTGTGCTGGCCTGATGTCTCTACTTTCACCTTCCATGTGTTTCTTAGTTCATTGTTAAAATGTAAATGCTATTAGGAGGATTACTACTTTGCTTCATCAGTGATTAGCCTTGTGATGTGAGTGGATTTATCAGTGACTTTCCTTTTAATGGGATTTGATTAGAACAAAGTAAAGAGAGAAGTTTAAGGGATTCTGTGGCCTCAGGGGTTAGGAAAGAGTTGATGGAGGTGGGTTAAAAGAGCGAAGCCTTGAAGGATGCAGGAAT
Organism: Giraffa tippelskirchi; assembly: GCF_054371585.1. NCBI lineage: Eukaryota > Metazoa > Chordata > Mammalia > Artiodactyla > Giraffidae > Giraffa > Giraffa tippelskirchi. The sequence goes on from NC_137285.1 coordinate 58,587,694, forward strand.
AAAACATTTCTCTAAGATGTTTTCTTTTCACATTGGCTACTGAATTAAGACATCAACTTCCCCCTGCCCATCAGAATCACCTCAGAAGTCTTCACAACATACCAACACAGGCCCCACAGCTCAAGCATGAAGATTTAATTGGTTTAATTTAGCTGGTTGAGGAGGTATCTTTCATGTTTAAAAGCTCCTCGGGCAATTCACATGTTTTAAAGATGGAAAGTCATGGAATAAGAAGAAACAGAGCTACAGGAAGCACTTTTACCTGGTTCTCCCCAAGTTACCCACAGGTTCTGTTTGATTTAAACCACTGAAAACCCAGCCTGTTAAAAAAGGATTTATTTCATATTTCATATTGGTTCAGTTATTTTTAAGACCTGCTTTTAAAAAAAGTGAATCCAATAATATCGAGTCAGTTGCCACATTTTGTTGAAGTACATACAGTTTTAGTAATAACTAAAAGATTCTACAATCAGCCCAGCAATCATCACTGCAAGGCAGATTTCTGCATTGTTTTTGTTCCTATAGTTCTTGCATTTTGTAAACAAGCTTCTTGTTTTTCTCTTCATTTCTCTAAGAAAGACAATCATGATTGGATCTTCAAGAAATTCCTGACAAAAACTAGTTCAGTAATAACTGTTGTTTATTGCTTTTATTAAAAGTTTGTTAGAATTTTTCCATAAGATATTACAGAAAAACTTGAACTAACTTTTTGGCCAACCCAATAATGTTTTTAATAAAGTGGAGCTTTTTATATATCCTTATGAGTGGGTAGATTTATTGTTATCACTGCCATCATTCCCATCCATAGGTGATAGACAAAGGGTCAGAGGTTGACTACCCCAAGTAACCTGCAGATTTAAGTGCAGAACTAGAATTTGACCCAGAGTTTAAATGTTAAAATTTGCATCCTTTCCACAAGTTCATTGTTTTTAATTTCAATCTGTGTTTCTAGATATCTAACTATACTTTGGTAGTTTGAGGAGCTTTGACTATTTTCTCTGTGCTTACTATGGATGCAAGGATTATATCACATAGAAAATCTCAGAGCTGAAAATTTTTTCCCATCTTTTTCATTTTAGATATACCAGAAAAAAGAGTGTGCTAGTAAAAGGGTAACCCTAACTCCTGGTTCAGCCATTGATGGTTTTTGTTTTTTATCCTAATAGCATTCCCTCCACTCTCCAAAGGGTCCCTATTAGGATGTCAGTCAGTCAGTCAGTTCAGTTGCTCAGTCGTGTCGGACTCTTTGTGACCCCATGAATCGCAGCATGCCAGACATCCCTGTCCATCACCAACTCCGGGAGTTTACCCAAACCCATGTCCATCGAGTCGGTGATGCCATCCAACCATCTCATCCTCTGTTGTCCCCTTCTCCTCCTGTCCCCAACCCTTCCCAGCATTAGGGTCTTTTCCAGTGAGTCAACTCTTCGCATGAGGTGGCCAAAGTGTTGGAGTTTCAGCTTCAACATCAGTCCTTCCAATGAACACTCAGGGCTGATCTCCTTTAGGATGGACTGGTTGGATCTCCTTGCAGTCCAAGGGACTCTCGAGAGTCTTCTCCAACACCACAGTTCAAAAGCATCAATTCTTCGGCGCTCAGCTTTCTTCACCATCCAACTCTCACATCCATACATGACCACTGGAAAAACCATAGCCTTGACTAGATGGACCTTTGTTGGCAAAGTAATGTCTCTGCTTTTAAATATGCTATCTAGGTTGGTCATAACCTTCCTTCCAAGGAGTAAGCGTCTTTTAATTTCATGGCTGCAGTCACCATCAGCAGTGATTTTGGAGCCCAAAAAAATAAAGTCTGACACTGATCTTTATTTTGTAGAAATATGTTATTTATTTGGTTGGGTTTTCTTTCCATCAACATTTTTCATTATTCCTTTTTTCCACCATGTTTTACTTAGCATGTCACTGAGATATGAGCATGTAGAGCATGTGAAATAATGATGGTGACACTATTAATAGTACTTTACATTTACTAACTTGACTTATCTAAGCACAAAGTCACATGCTTTACATTTATTACATCATTGAATACCTATATAACTGGATGAAATGGATACTAGAGTTGTCCTCATTTAACAGATAAGCAGACAAAAGTACAGAGATGATAAAGTACTTGTCCTAGGCTCACAGTTGATTAGCGCAACCAGGACTTCAGACTGCATTTAACTTCAAAGTCTAAGCTCCAAATCAATATGGTAAAACACATTGCCCTCTTCTCTTACCCATTCTACAAGAACCAGTTTCTTTCTTTTTTTTTAATTAGTTTATTTTCTATTTTTTAACTTTACAATATTGTATTTGTTTTGCCATACATTGACATGAATCAGTTTCTTATACAGCCACAGAACAATAGTTCTTGTCCCTGGTTATTTGTCGGATGAAGTAGATAAAGGAGCATGAGAAAAGGAAAACATTATATTCAAAATGCTGTTGGAAACTTCAAATCTCCATGTACAGTTGTGTCTATAGCAGCAGGGATAAGGGTAGAGAATACAAAAAAAATTAGCCTAAAATCTCAACCACTGCTCTTTTGTAGCCTAAATATCCAGAAGATTGATGTCTTATTCTTCATTCTTATGTTTTAAAATAGCCTGAACCATTTAAAGTCAGTAACTTGGCCAGCAGTTTTATAGCCTATAAACTTTTGAGTTAATTGGAGCTAGATCTACCTTTAATTATTCACATGGATCTGCTATAAGAATGGGACCAAAGTTAGCCAAATATTTGTCACAAGCTTGAAACATTGTAGGTATACAAATATATAGCAGAGAGATGGATTTTCACTAAATTATTTGCTCTTCGGCAGAAGTGCTGGAGTATGGCGAAGTTTGAACATTGCTGGGGGCAGGAGAGCCGAAAGTCTATCTGAAAAGTACTCTTCCCTGAAAAAGAATATCAAGAGTATGACCAAAATGGCATAGTAAATCCGATAGTAATTTAGTGGTCAGGCCAGTGGGCTCTTATTTGGTATTAGGAATTTAGGAATTACTGAATGTGAACCCTGACCTCAGAGAGGTCAGGGTTGTAGTGGATCTGAAAGAAATGTGCTGTTGAGTATTTTGCAAAGGTTGAGGCATTGTTTTGGGGGAGGGAGTTGAGAAAGCTTTCTGAGTGTTTAGAGTTGAACAGTAGTTGCAAAGATGAAGGGTGCTTGCTTTGTGCTTTAAAGGAATATGGTTGTATTTGGGAATAATGAGCCATTACTATGTCAGTCATCAAAGGAAGGTGGCTTTGGGGGCTGTGCAGTGGGCCACGCCGATGTTGGCAGTACAAAGGAAGATGAGCACGAAGGGAACAGTCTCAAAAACAAAATTGTTTGAGACCAGCACTGGACTCTAAGCACTCAAGTGGGGAATGGTTGTGACAAGATCCATATGGTGAACATGATACATTCCTGTTGTAGGTGTTGAAGATTCTGAAGAGTTTGGAAAACAAACCAAAGTTATTACTTTAAGAGCCCTAGATCAAGAGATTTTTTTTTTTAAGAGGATGCTGGAGACAGAGTGTATAGAAGATGAATATGGAAGTGCCTGATACAGGGAACAAAGCAGAACTATAGTCTTTATATAAGTTAGCACAAATCTAACTCTTCTTTTTACAGAGGTGAAATAGAAAGCAGATTTTCTTTTATTTGGCCAAACCAAACACTTAATAAAATTGGCCAACATGAATGCAGAAATAAATCATCCCAAATATGATTAATGTGCACATGGAACAGAGTTTCTGAAAGCAGGTACAAAGTATATTTTTTTCACCATCACATAAACTCTATAACGTTTCCATAATTTGAGTTTCAAGAATAAGAGGAAAAAAAAAAACTCTAAATGTTGACTTCTTTGAAGAGCAGTCATTATCGATATATTTGGCCAGAAAAAAACAAATTAATATTAGTTGAAAGTGAAAAAGAGGAATTTCTGAATTTAAGTTTTTTAAATTGAAACTAATGTTTTTTAGAGCTTTCACAGTAAAATTGGGAAAGTACAGAGCTTTCTCATATAACCTCTATCTTTCCACATTATCAGCATCATCCACCAGAGTGGTACATTTATTGTAATTGATGAACCTACATTGATACATCATTATCACAAAAAGTCCATTGATGATGTCAAAGTTCACTCTTGGTGTTACACATTCCATGTATTTGGACAAATATATAATGATAAGTCTCCACCATCATAGCATCAGAGAGACTAATTTCACTACCCTAAAAATCCTGTGTTCTCCTCCTATTTATCCTTCTCCACCCTTTCAACCCTTGGTGACACTGATCTTTTTACTATCTCTGTAATGTTTCCTTTTCCAGATTGTCTTATAATTGGAAAGATGAAATATGTCGTCTTTCTGGATTGACTTCTTTCACTTAGCAATATGCATTTATATTTCTGCCTTGTCTTTTCATGGCTTGATAGCTCATTTCTTTAGAGCACTGAATGATATTCCATTGTCTGGATGCACCACAGTATACTTATCTATTTAAGTACTGAGGGACACCTTGGTTGCTTCCAAGTTTTAGCAATTATAAATAAAACTTCTATAAATATCTGCATGCAAGTCTTTGTGTGAACATTCATTTTCAGCTTCTTTCAGTAAATGACAAGGAGTGTGATTGCTGGATCATATGGTACAGGCATGTTTAGTTTATAAGAAACTGCTACACTATCTCCCAAAGTGGCTGTACCATTTTGCTCTTCCACCAGCAGTTAATGAATGAGAATTCCTGTTGTCTCACACTCTCACCAGCACTTGGTATTGTCAGTGTCCTGGATTTTGGCAATTATAATGGGTATGTAGTGGTATCTCACTTTAATTTGCATTTCCCTGATGACACATCAGGTGGGACATTTTTTCATTTGCTTATTTGCCATTTGTACATCTTCTTTGGTGAGGGGTCTGTCAAGGACTTTGGCTCATTTTTTGTTTTGTTTTGTTTTGTTTTAATTTCAGGGGAGTCTGCAGTGGGGAGAACTTGCAAGGCTTTACAGCCTTCTGGAGTAGGCTTTACACCCTTCTGGAGCAGGCTTTAAAGAACAGCTGAGGAGTGTAGGATTATGAAAGACCAGCTGTCTTACCTTGGGTCAGAGACAACACTGAGGCAAAGCCTACCCTTCAAGGTTCCTCTGTTGAATGCTTGGCCTCCTCCCTGTTGCTCTCTTGTCCTTCATCCTTATGGATATCCCTTGGAAATGTATACCTCTCTTTCACATAAATCCTTGGGCTCTACTACTTGTGTTACTTGTTTTAGTGTTCTTTATATTTTACCTATGATTACTGAAAACATGATGCTTTAGCTCAAAGTACTTAGTCTCTAGTGATGGAATAGCCTAATGCCTGTCTGGATGATGCCTATGTAAGGCAGGGGTGTGTGTAAGCATGCACTTATAAATAGTGTCCTTAAACTCTACAGGTAATCTGCTCATTGCCTACACATAGGTCAAGTTTTAGTTATAGGTATGAACTACATGATATCTTTACCAAGTTACTGATTTCCTTCTGTGTAAAATGGGATAAATCTCCTAATAACTTTCTCATGGGGTTCTTATGAAGTTGATGGTGGTTTAGTCACTAAGTCATGTCCGACTCTTGCGACCCCACTGACTGTAGGTCACAGGGCTCCTCTATCCATGGGATTCTCCAGACAAGAATACTGGAGTGGGTTGACATTTCCTTCTCCATATGAAGTTGAAATAAGATAATAAAATTACTCAGAGCATAGCCTGTGCTTAACACATAATAATCATTCATTAGCACTGGCTAATTTCTTGGGAATTAATTGTATGTGGGCTAAAATGAACAACTTTAAATCACCTGAAATAGATTCAAATTGTGGCAGCTTACCATTTTATTAAAGTCTGACTGGAGTAAGTACTTATATTTTCTAAGTACCTTAGTAACCAATGTCTGTAGAATGAAAAATTCTCAAATCAGAGAAATTCAGTTTGAAATAGACCAATGAGTAGAACTATAGTAGGATATTGTAACAAAATATACATTAATTTTGTTTTAAGACTGAGGTCTTGAAATGAATGATCCACAAAATTTAGTAATTATTAGTGGTAAATATCAGTGTATCTTTTATGGTACCACTTGATCAAGTTGGGAGCTACAAGTTAGATATTAGATGTACTGAGTTTATCTTTTGTTGTGTTTCTGTCTTAGGGCAATCGGTTAGCTTTATGAATAAAGACGTTAATGAGGCTAAGTTAATCTATTTGATCTCAGTGTGGGCCAATAAGCTTTTCTTTGTTTTATGATCACCAGACTGGACTCCTAATCCTTACCAGTCATTATGTGGATTTATAATGTTCAAAATGAGAATGCTGATGAAATTGGTATGAATGCAGCAGTGCAAATTCCAAAAGACCATTTATATGCGTGTGTGTGCCTTTACGTGTATTTATAATACGGGCAGGAAGCACAGTGGTAAAGAATCTGCCTGCGAATGCAGGAGATGTAGGTTTAATCCTGGGTCAGGAAGATCTCCTGAAGTAGGAAATGGCAACCCACTCCAGTATTCTGGTCTGGAAAATCCCATGGACAGAGGAGCCTGGCATGCTATAGACTATGGGATTGCAAAGAGTCAAACACAAGTGAGTGACTTGCCATGCATGCATGCATGTTTAATACAGCACATCACACTAGATCCAGAGTATCCAAGAAAGAGTAGGTAAAGATAAGGGTGTTAGTATAGTAATGAAATTCACTATAAGTTCATGACAATGACTGAGGAAGAGACTAAAAGTGCATGTATAGCTTTATGTGAGAAGATTCATTTTCTGGAAAAAAAAATAATAATAATAATAGCATGCTTTTTGCTTCATCTCCCTGGGCCTTAGTTCTTCATTTATAAAAGAAGAATAGTGGTACCTTTTTCTCATATGTTAAATAGCACTATTTGTTTAAGGAGAAATGAAAAGAAAACCTTTTGGTTTCTTTAAAAGAAAGGCACAATATTCAGTTAAGTGTGTCTATTAATTTTATGATTTTCTTCAGAAAACCCTTAAATATACATTAATTGAAGAACAGGGAAAGTATATTTTGCCCTGGGATGGCAAATCACAGAGATCAAAGTTGATCTGAGAGTTCCCAAACATAGCTAAGAAAACTCCATGTAACTCTTGGTACCTAAATAGGATGAAACAAGAAGAACTCAAAGAGCATTCCAGCTGCAGAACTCTATGACTTTGTGATTTCACACATACGTGGAGTGCATGTCTCAAGTAGCATTGATTAGGCCCCTTTTCTATAAATGAATCCATTTTCCTTACCTGCCTCCTTCTAATTCAATTAGTTTTTTTTTTCATTTTTAATGACATTTTGTTTTTTTTTTTACTTTCATGAGCAATATATGTTCATTGCAGACAGCCAGAAATACATGAAGCATAAACTAAAAGATAACAATCACCCATAATCCCCACTTCAGAGATAACCATGATTAGCATATGGATGCATAGCCTCCCAGAGTCTACATATTCTTTTTTATAATTGAAGTATAGTTGACCTACAACACTATGTTAGTTCCAGGTGTACAACATAGTGATTCAATATGTTTATAGATTACAGAATGCTCATCCTAGTAAGTCTAGTTACTGTCTGTCAGCATACAAAGATATTATAATACAATTGACTGTATTCTCCCTGCTGTATATTTCATCCATGTGACTCACTTATATTGTAGCTGGAGGTTTGTATCTCTTGATTAAATTAGGTCTTGATCTTCATTGTTGACCTCCTCTATAGGTTCTTTCGTATAAGATTTATAACTTTTCCTATGTTCTGAAACCATACAACCATAATGGTCAATTTGCTAGTAACTTGGAAATTATCTGTAGAAATAGTCCACTTGGCTTTTTCTAGTCTATTTCTTGAGTGCTCAGTGTTACTTGTCAGGGAGTATGGATACTATGGGAAACCTAAAATTTTATTATTCTAAATGCCGTCAGGACAAGATCATAAACAATTAGAGAACAGGTTTATTGGTCTTTTGAACTTTCGAAAGTATGGGACCCAAGATAGACTGGGAAAAATGATCAGAGGAATTGGAAAAATCAAACCCTGGTTGATGTTGCTCTTGGTTAGGTCAGGAAGCCCTAAATGAAGCCAATATGTCAGGCGAAGTGAAAAGGTTGACAGGTCACATACTGCAGAATTCCTCTGGCACTTTTCCTCACTGTATAAGTAGATAACACTGTCATTAATGATTAAATATCCTAAGGGAATATTCAGCTGACTCTCACTTCAAAATAGGTGCTGTTTTCAGACAGTTGGTCTGATGCTGGGTGTGGTTGCACCTCTGAGAGAGCATTTTGAAAGACAAAGCTAGTGATTTTCTCCATTATTCTTTCTTTTCTAAAATCAAATGTAGAGCTAGAGAAGAAACAAGTTGACCCATGTAACATCACCCATGCTCTTGATACTATTGTGAAAAATGGGATACTCTTCAACAGAATATAGAAAGAAAAAAATGGGGGAGGGGGAATGGTGGTTCTTATTTCTGTTATCTTTATTTCTTTCTAGATTGAAACATTTTTTGAATTTTAATTTAGAGATAGAAGCATACTTTCTTAGTTTAGTGGCATTTCCCTGGACACAGCAGAAATCACAATTACCAAGTAACTAGAAGAAATGGTTTCTCAAATAGAAGAGAATGTTACTAATTCCCAACATAGAAGTGTGGTAAATTCAATGGGTTTAGTTTGTAAATTTGACTTGGTAGTGAACTACTAAGGCAAAAAAAAAAAAAAAACAGTGCCAGAAATTTCCCTTAAATCCATAGCTTACATTGGATACTTAAATGCCATGATACTTTTATAGAACACTTTAAGTAGATGGCGGAAATAATATTAGTCAATTATATCACAGGGCTTGACAAAGAGAGCCAAAATTATTGAGACTTAGAAATACAATCTTAGAATATAAATCCAGAAAAAAATTCTTTTTTTTTTTTTTTTGGAAATAAAGACTTTTGTGTTTTGTCTAGAGAAAATTAAAATGAAATTAAACTTCAAGGGGGAAATATAGATTTAGAAGACTTAGAATATAAGTCTGGGGAAAAAAAAAAAACCTTAAAAATAGAAAATAAGAACTTTTTGTATTTTGTCTAGAGAAAAATTAAATTTCAAGGAGAAAAATCTATAAATCCCTGTTTATAGCTCATGTTTTTCTATCCAAAATCTATTTCTTATTTGGAGTACTCAGTAACTAGGAAAGGGGAATCTCACTTTCATAATGAGGAAAAAGAAACAGTGGTGAGTTTAGAACAGGAAAAGAGACTATAGAAAAATATTTGGTTTGGCCAAAAAGTTTGTCCGTGTTTTTCCGTAACATTTTGAAGAAAATCTTGAACAAACTCTTTGGCCAAGACAATAAATAGTAGGAGAGGCATTTGCAACTTTAAACCAATAGGACTTAGAGAGAAGAGAACTATGGGAGTGTGGAAAAGGTCCACCAATGGCTATTTTAGGATACTTAGTACTTGACTCTTAACAATATAATGATGATCATGATCATTTTTAGTGAAACAAAAAGAGTGTACTATAAACTTACATATAAAATTACACTTAGAAATATAAGTGAGGGGGACTGCCCTGGTGGTCCAGTGGGTAAGACTCTGTGCTCCCTATACGGGGGCCCCAGGATCCATCCCTGATCAGGAAACTAGATCCCACATGATGCAACTAAGAGTTTGCCTGCCACAACTAAAAGATCTCACATGCCACAGCTAAGACTTGGTGCAGTCAAATAAAAATTAAATATTAAAAATATATATAATTGAGGTTTTGTGATATGAAAATTAAGTAACTTGTAAACTGTAAACTATTATAGCTGGAAAACTAAAGTATGTATATATATGTGTGTATATATATATATGTGTATGTGTATATGTCATATACATATCACCTGTCCCTTTTAATCAATTAAATGTCTGATTCCCCCACCCTCCAACTATTTTCCTTCTTTATTATCCACTACCTGAAGAAATTTAACATGATCATCTGGCATTGAGGGCTCTTTGATACTATAATACCTTCTTTGTAGAGTTGAAAGGAAAATATAGCCTCTGTCCTCATGGTAGATAAACAAATATACTGTAGTAATTTCTCCTGTGGGTCATCTTGTTGGTGATGACAGCTAAAAGCTCTTGCATATGTTCTCTCTCTTTAGTCGCTAAGTTGTGTCCGACTCTTGAGACCACATGGACTGTAGCCCGCCAGGCTCCTCTGTCCTTGGGGTTCTCCAGGCAAGAATACTGGAGTGGGTTGCCATTTCCTTCTCCAGGGGATCTTCCTGATCCAGGGATCGAACCCAGGTCTCCTGCACTGCAGGCAGATTCTTTACCAACTGAGCTACAAGGGAAGTTGCTTATGTTAGCTTGTTAGAAATACAAATGTCATTGCCATTCGATTAAGTAAAGAGAGTCCTTGTAAGGGAGATGGGATTGACGCTGCACTTTGCAGCAATAAGGGAAGTTATGTGGAAAGTCCTGTGACCTGGGAGAGCATGACTTTGTTGGAAATACAAACCTGGAGTGGAAGCTGTGCTCAAAGGCGATCTACATGGACTTGGAGTGAAGGTGGAGTGTTCTCAGGCAATGTGTAGATCACTGCCAATTTATACTCTTAAAGCATTTTAAGACAAAGGGACACTAGATTTCAAAGGCTTGGGGAACACTTCTCTTTTGGCCCCTTGCCTATTTAGCAGCTTGGAGTTGCCATTTGTGCCGCAGATAAACTGTGAAATTGAGAGCTCCTTTTACATTTGACTGTTTTATATGTGGTCACTAAGGTAAATGTTTAATAAGCAGTCATAGGTCAGTTATGGGTGCTGTTTCTTTTATATGGATGTAATCCTGAGCTGCTCTGTGAGAAAACGAAGCATATGCAAAAGGTTTCAAAGTGAGTTTTATGGTTTCATTAAAGTTTTTACAGTGTTTTCTCCCAACACTACTAACTTGATGAAATAAAAGGAGAAGCTGCTTTCAAAGAAGGATATAGTCACTTCTGCTCCCCAGGAGTCTTTTTTAAGTGTCTAGTTCTTGTTAGCTATTCATGTTTTCTTCAAAAGCTGCAGCCTCTTGCTTTTTATATGTATTGCGTGGTATCTGTTAGTTGAACTACATTGAACTAAGGGGTTATTTCACCCTGGATTAAAACAACAAAAATAGACAAGTGAACTTTCTGAGTTTTCAATTCCCATGCCCAACCCCTTTTTCTGATAACAAAGAATGGTATTTTCTCTTGAATAAGTTTGTATGTTTTTCTTTAAGATTTTGCCCCTTATTTCCCATAATTAACCACATTGGCTGGAGCTTATTAATTGTGGTTAGTTACTGAGTGATTAGGATTTTTTCTTTAATTTTTTTCTGCTCTTGGAGTCTACTCTTATTAAAATATGTTCTAGGTCATTTCACTTCCAGCAATACCAGTCATAAACCATTTTGTTCTTTATTCCACTTCACAAGTGGGCAATGATAAATGAACTATCAAAATAGTGTGGTGGGATGTCTGTAGCCTTGATTTTGTAGTTAACATTTCACACGGCCTAAAATGTGGACTCCATCACTTTCTCTTGGCTTTTGCATTGCCTGCTTATATATTGGCTTCCTAGGTGGCACTAGTGGTAAAGAACTCGCCTGCCAATGCAGGAGACATGGGGGAAGTGGGTTTGATCCCTGGGTCAGGAAGATTCCCTGGAGGAGGGTATGGCAATTCACTCCAGTATTCTTGCCTGGAGAATCCCATGGACAAAGGATTACATGGGATTACATGGGATTACAAAGGATTACGTGGTGGGCTACAGTCCTTAGGGTCACAAAGTCAGACATGACGGAGGTGGCTTAGCATGCAGGCTTGTGTATTATTTTCTTTGTTTTCTTGTTCTTCCTCAATGAGGTTAGGTCTTCTCTATGGAGCACCCCACTGTTAAATACTAAGGCCTCGCAGGCTTAGTATCATCTAAACCTTAGATAACTGTATAGTTCTCCCATTCTGAAATACATACATAACTATAAATAACATTAACATATACATAATATATACATGTGTGCATACATACATACTAAACAGTATGTAAGTATAGAATTGTATATCTATTATGTCTCCCTACCAACCTGTCTGCTTATCTATCTATCTACATATCTATCGTCTGCCTATCACCTATCTATCTATCTAATTAAAGTATCTATCATCTGTCTCTTTAAAACAGAATTCAAATATGAGTATAGTTATCATTTACCTCTAAAGGAAGGAACAGTTCTCTTTTGGTGGGGAGGACATTTAAAATCTAGAATCAATTTTTGACAAACTTGACCTACCTCTCATACACCCTTCTAGAGGAGGGCTGTGAGGCTATGACTTGTTACCCTGTGAGTCATCCCTGGGCAGCAGGTCTCATGAGTATGAAAGGACAGTCACAATCTAACAATTATGTGTGCATGCAGGATAATGTCATGAGGCTGAGAAAAAGGGAAATACAGCAATTTTCTGTCACATTTGCCAGGAAGAGATTCATGGTGATCAAGGCCTTCCCACCGGCCACTGAACACCAGGTATCCACTTCCTTGGGCATGGCCTTCTCTCAGGCCACAGATCTCTATTGTAAACCTAAATACATGATTTCTGGGGGGGGGGGGGGGGGGAGTAAATTAGGTCAGTTCCAGAGACCTCCATTTTTACTTATAATATTTGTATTTCTCTGTCCTCTGTGGGAATGAGTTAACTTGCACAGGTATTTGGTGCCACTAATATCCATAACACACTCACTGGTTCCTGTGCTCCAGAAACATACAGTAAGTCCCTTACATACGAACTTTCAAGTTGTGAACTTTCAACAGTGCAAACGTGCATCCCTATGTCCAATTGCTTAAGGGGTGAGTGAAATTGTAGCTTGCCTTCCTATTGCTGACAGTCCTTCAGCTCTACCATCTCCCACCTCCTCTTCTTCCTCCAGTCAGTAACTCTTCTTGCCTGTTCACTCAATGCCAACCCCTGTATGCCAGCTGTTGTACTGTACTACTGTACTTTTCAAGGTACTATATTACAAAATTAAAAAGTGTTTGTTTTTTGTTTGTATGACTTTTATGTATTATTTATGCAAAAAGTAGTATAAACTATTACAGTTCCATAGTATATAGCCAATTGTGTTAGTTGGGTACCAAGGCTAATTTGGTTGGACTTGCAAACAAATTGGACTTAAGAACACAATCTCGGAATGGAACATTTTTGTATTTAGGGAACTTACCATGTTAATAAAGAATGAAAAGTTAGGCAGGCACAGCAATGCTTTCTGGTATGGACACAGAAACTTACAGACTTATTAACACCCACATTATCTTGAGCAAAGAAATGACCAGCCTGTTTGTGAGTCAATAATGGGCTAGGATTTTAAGTTTCTTCAGGCAGAGCCTGGTCTTTCTCAGGACCTTCACCAAGTCTACCAAATGTTGCAGTGACAGTTTCCGGTGTGCCAGGTACAGACTAGGTACTTTAAATATCTTAATAGTTCATGTAATCCTTACAGTACACCTTGAAATAGGTCCTATAAATACCCCCATTTTACAGATGAAAAAACTAAGGCCCAGAGAGTTTCCACAATTTTCTCCAAAGTCACAGATGAAGTAATGTGCAGGATTTGAATCTAGGCATCTGGCTCCAGACACTTTGCCCTTAACTGCTCTGAGGGATGGAACATACTGGGAGTGGGTTGAGTCGAGGAAGTTGCTTTCTCTCATCCTCTCTTTATGGTTCTCCGGAAGAGGAGTGAGCCTCCAAAGTGGCACTGTGAAGCCCTGAGGACATCCCATGGACAAGGGTGGATTTCTGGTTCCAACACAGTAAATGCAGAGTATTAGACCCTGGTGGTAGCTTGTCCCTCGGTTGCTGGCATACCCACCAAGTGATCTAAGGGATATGAGTGCATGACTGTGGAAAACCTTAAGTAGAATATTTCTCCCATGTGTGTATAGCTTCTCTGAGTACAGACAGACATGGTTGAAAGTTGGGGTGAGGTTGTTTGAGGATAGCGGCACAGTGTTACTCATGAGAACTGTATCCATGTAGTCGTATGCTTAAGGGAAAATGAACTTCTGGGAGGTTGTATAACATTTTATATTTGGGCCTATAAAATCATGATAACATGTTCAGGGAATAGTTTATATAAATAGTTACTAAAAGGAGAATACTAGGAAGAGAAGTAGAATAATATATAACTTTTTCAAGAAAATTTTATATTATCTCACCTAATCTTGTTTATAGAGTAGGAAGCTGGACCTTATAGAGATTAGGTAACTCTCTCGAGGTCACAAATGTAATAAGGACAGAAAGAGATTTGAAATAAAGTTTGTCTGACATGAAAGTCCTTGATTGTTACACATCCCTGTATTGTGTGTGTGTGTGTGTGTGTGTGTTGGAGGTGTGAAGACTGTGCTAAATTAAGTTAAAAAAAAATAATGGTTTCCTCTTTTAGTTATAATGAAAGCTGAGCACTGTCACTCCTATACATACATAGAAGAGGTCATTGAGTTAACAAATATTATTAAGATTATGTCTCATAGGGATTATGTGGAAAAATAGTGCTGAAAACATTATAGGATATAAAAGTCAGTGGTCAGCTCCACTTTGTGCCAGCTAGTGGTTGCAAATGTCCAGCTCAGTATCTCTGTATCACCTAGTTATGTCTTGTTACTGCTTCCTTACTGCTTTTTTCTTTGAACATCAGCTCACATAATTCCATCAAGGTACTTCTTTTTCTTTCAAGTTCAAATGATAGTGATCCTACACCAGAAAGCACTCAGTAGGAACTAAATGGTAGAGGAAGAGGTTCAGTTCAGTTCAGTTCAGTTCAGTCACTCAGTCGTGTCCGACTCTTTGTGACCCCATGAATTGCAGCACGCCAGGCCTCCCTGTCCATCACTAACTCCCTAAGTCCATCCAAACCCATGTCCATCGAGTCGACGATGCCATCCAGCCATCTCATCCTCTGTCGTCCCCTTCTCCTCCTGCCTTCAATCTTTCCCAGCATCAGGGTCTTTTCCAATGAGTCATCTCTTCACATGAGGTGGCCAAAGTATTGTAGTTTCAGCTTCAACATCAGTCCTTCCAATGAACACCCAGGACTGATTTCCTTTAAGATGGACTGGTTGGATCTCCTTGCAGTCCAAGGGACTCTCAAGAGTCTTCTCCAGCACCACAGTTCAAAAGCATCAATTCTTCAGCACTCAGCTTTCTTTATAGTCCAACTCTCACATCCATATATGACTACTGGAAAAACCATAGCTTTCACTAGACGGACCTTTGTTGGCAAAGGAATGTCTCTGCTTTTTAATATGCTATCTAGGTTGGTCATAACTTTCCTTCCAAGGAGTAAGTGTCTTTTAATTTCATGGGTAGGAAGCATTAAAAAGTAACACAAAGGGCTTGAGAACTGATGGCATGGAGATGGAAGAAGTGGAGGGTCAAGATAATGTTCAACAGAGGAAGCCCCCTTGTTCCCAGCACATTGTGTCTGAGTGACTGCAAAGATATTGCTATTAATGAATCACTTTTCAAGAGACAGATATTAATATCTATTATATACAATTCACTAAGAAGACACTGCTGCTAGTAGGACTTAGGGCCAAAATAATCATTACAGCTATAGCTGAACTGGTCTACAATTGGGAAGAAGAGATTACTAGGCCTCTAGTAGGATCATTTCCATAAAACATTTTTCCAGCAAAGGAGGAAATTTTGTTGATTCACATTGTGATATGGCTGTGAGGTTTGGGTCTTACCCTGTGGCCACAGAGAATAATTGGTCTAGCTACATGTTTGGAATCCAAAATTTTTCCTCATTAGCATTGTGTGTCCACCAGAAGTCACATAGTTACATATTACTGAGTACCTTTCTTGAGAAAGGAAGGGCCAAGTTTTCCCTACCCCTCCCCATGTGTATACCACACCCTTATTTACTTCAAGAGTACTTAACCAAGGAATAACTAAATAGGCAGTAACTACATGGGCAGTAATAAGTCATATTATCAATGTGATAGGGGAATGATAAGTACACATTGATTGTTCAATAAATCTCAACAGCTGGTCAATAAAAATAGGAGGGAAAGTAATTAAGATGAATCTGCACTCAGAGGAGGTGACCTGCAAGGGGGAAACAGTGGTAAAGAGTTATAGTGCCCCCATGAGTCTGAAAAGTCCTTATATTACTTGGAACTCCAGTACCTCCCTCTGTAAGGAGTGCCATGATGTGATGTAGACACACACCTCCACCATGGAAGATTATGGTGATTGCCCAGATTAGCATTTAGAACTTCAGAGTGGCTTGCAGAGAAGGAAGCCATGGCAAGCCTGCTGAGAGAGACCTAACATTCTTGAGAAGGAAACATGATGAATAAATGAAGAATGAATGCATGAGAAATGAAGACTGAGTCTTAGAAGGCTTAGTGAAAGTGAAGTTGCTCAGTCTTGTCTGACTCTTTGCAACCTGCAACCGCATGGACTGTAGCCTGCCAGGCTCCTCCATCAATGGGGTTTTCCAGGCACGAGTACTGGAGTGGGGGGCCATTTCCAAGCTTGGGCTCCACTGCTAACTGCAGGTTCCTTCTCTGTAGAAGGAGGAGGGTAGGCCAGAGCAGTGCCAAGGTTCCTTCCTGTTTTAAAGCCCCTAGGTTTTCAACTTATATCATTTCAGAATCGACACAGAATTGACACAGGTGACACAGAATTGATCACCAGTGAAATGTTCAGCAGTGGCCACAGGATGGGAAAAAGTCAGTTTTCATTCCAGTCGCAAAGCAAGGCAATGCCAAAGAATGTTCAAACTACCCCACAATTGTACTCATCTCACAGGCTAGCAAAGTAATGCCCAAAATTCTCTGAGCCATGCTTCAATGGTACATGAACAAAGAACTTCCAAAAACATCTACTTCTGCTTCATTGACTACGCTAAAGACTTTGACTGTGCGTCACAACAAACTGAAAATTCTGAAAGAGATGAGGATACCAGACCACTTTGCCTGCCTCCTGAGAAATCTGTATTCAGGGCAAGAAGCAACAGTTAGAACCAGACATGGAACAACGGACTGATTCCAAATCGGGAAAGGAGTACGTCAAGGCTGTATATTGTCACCCTGCTTATTTAACTTATATGCAGAGTACATCATGCTAAATGCCGGACTGAATGAAGCACAAGCTGGAATCAAGATTGCCGGGAGAAATATCAATAACCTCAAATATGCAGATGACACCACCCTTATGGCAGAAAGTGAAGAAGAACTAAACAGCCTCTTGAAGAAGGTGAAAGAGGAGAGTGAAAAATCTGGCTTAAAGCTCAACATTCAGAAAACTAAGATCATGGACTTAGGTCCCATCACTTCATGCAAATAGATGGGGAAACAATGGAAACTGTGAGACACTTTATTTGCGGGGACTCCAAAATCACTACCAATGGTGATTGCAGCTGTGAAATTAAAAGACACTTGGCCCTTGGAAGAAAAGCAATGACAAGCCTGGTGGTGGTGGTTTAATCACTAAGTCGTGTCTGACTCTTGTGACCACATGGACTATAGCCTGCCAGGGTCCTCTGTCCATGGGATTCTCCAAGCAAGAATACTAGACAGGCTATTAAAAAGCAGAGACATTACTTTATCAACAAAGGTCAGTCTAGTCAAAGCTATGGTTTTTCCAGTAGTCATGTATTGATGTGAGAGTTGGACTATAAAGAAAGCTGAGTGCTGAAAAAGTGATGCATTTGAACTGTGGTGTTGGAGAAGACTCTTGAGAGTTCCTTGGACAGCAAGGAGATCAGACCAGTCCATCCTAAAGGAGATCAGTCCTGAATATTCATTGGAAGGACTGATGCTAAAGCTGAAGCTCCAATACTTTGGCCACCTGATGCTAAGAACTGACTCATTAGAAAAGACCCTGATGCTGGGAAAGATTGAAGGTGGAAGAGAAGGGGATGACAGAGGATGAGATGGTTGGATGGCATTACTGACTTGATGGAGATGAGTTTGATGGAGATGAGTTTGAGCAAGCACCAGTAGTTGATGATGGACAGGGAGGCCTGGCGTGCTGCAGTCCATGGGACTGCAGAGTTGGACACGACTGAGTGACTGAACTGAACTGAACTGAATTGCTAGATTGCTTGCTTGACCACAGCATCTCCCTGTCTGCTATACAGTGGTTACAGAACCACTTTTTAAGCAGTCTAGTATTCTCTGGCATTACTGACTCGATGGACATGAGTTTGAGCAAGCTCCAGCAGATGGTGAATGACAGAGAAAGCTGATGTGCTGCAGTCCATGGGGTTGCAAAGAGTCGGACATGACTGAGCGACTGAACATCAACAACAGTATTCCATGGCAGTGTGTTTTTATGTTTTCAGTGATGCTCTTTGGGGGTAACTTTGTATTTTGATATGATTTCAGATTTATGAAAAAGCTACGTTAATTGTGTAAGAAACTCCAGTCATAACTTTTTCCAGATTCACTAACTCTTTACATTTTTGTTCATTTGCTTTATTATTCTCTTTTGTGTGTATAGGTATAGGTATATGTATATTGTGTGTATTTATAGACAGAATACCATTTTAGAGTTTAAAACATTATAATCTGTTATTCTTAGTTTACTGCATAATTCTTAAGAACACAAGCATTCTCCAATATAACCATAATCCAATTATCAGACCAGAAAATTTAGCATTATTTTAATCTAATGCATAATCCATACTGAATTTTAATTAATTATGTTAATAATGTCCTTTATGGATATTTTCCTTCATCCAGAATCCAATCCAGAATCACCAATAGCCTTGAGCTGTGATGTCTCTTTAAATATGGAATGGCTCCTCATCCTTCCTTTGTGTTTCTTCATCTTAATATGTTTGAAGAGTGCAGGTCAATTATGTTGTAGAATGTCCTTCAAATTCAGTTTGTCTAATGTGTACTTATAATTAGGTTCAGATTATATACTTTGAGGGGCAGTTATACCATTGAAGTTGTATACTGTCTTTCTCAGTGTATCATGTCAGGAGGTACATGATACTGGTTTATCTCCATACTGGGGTTGCTAACTCTGATCCTTTGGTTAAGGTGGTTCTGCTGCTGCTGCTGCTAAGTCACTTCAGTTGTGGCCGACTCTGTGCGACCCCATAGACGGCAGCCCACCAGGCTCCCCCGTCCCTGGCATTCTCCAGGCAAGAACACTGGAGTGGGTTGCCATTTCCTTCTCTAATGCATGAAAGTGAAAAGTGAAAGTAAGGTTGCTCAGTCGTGTCCGATTCTTCGCGACCCCATGGACTGCAGCCTACCAGTTTTCTTTATTATAACTTAGGACTTTCCCTTTTATAAAGGGAAATTTAATGCAATTTTAATTCACATTATGGAATTCTAATTATATATGCTGTAGACTGTTTGATATTCCTGCTCTATTTTTTTCACTTTTTTGTGTAAAATTTAGATGATTTCAATTGACCTGTTGTCAGTGTTAACCTGTTATTCTTTTCACTGTTACCAGTCTGTTGATAAGATGATTATATAATTTTTTATCTAAGATATGTCTTTTATTTCTATCAATTTCATTTGACTCCTCTTTTGTAATAGTTTCTACTGCTATGCCCAAATTACCATGTTTATATAAGTTAGGTATCTCTTTCAGTGTATCCTTTTTTCAAAGCTATTGTAAATTCCCTGTCATATCATTTTAATTTCTGGGCCATCTCTTAATCAGCTACTATTTCATAAAATTTTTCTTCATGCATTTTGTAATTTTTCATTGTATGTGGGACATTGTGTGTACTAGAAAACAAACAAACAAACAAAAACAGTAGAAACTTAAGTAAATAATGTATTTGCCCAGGAAAGGGAACACCCTTTTTTCTGTCAGTAGTTCATCTAGGTCATAGTTGCGCTAGGACTGGAATTTATTGTTGTTTTAATTAAATTTAGCTCACCATTAGGTTAATGATTCAGGGCTGAGTTAGGACTTTACCTTCGGCAGGGCAAGACCTTTTTGTGCAAACAATCTCTAGCTTTCTGAATTAATTGGCATCTCATTTTGCTTTATAAACTGGCTTCCAGCTTTTTATGTTGCTATGGAGTCCCCTTTGCTATTCAGTCCTGCCTTCCAGCTTTTTGTGGTTCAGGAGATCTTTTTCTGCTCTCCTGCCTTGCCCTTATCTTTGGATTGCTGAAAAGAGTATTCAGTTGAATGCTCAGAGTGCCAGAAAGGGAATTAGCAGGTTTGTCTGTGACAGGCAGGGCAAAAGAGCTGAGAGACTCTCAGGCTGTGGGTACCTCCTCCTCAAAGGGGTCTCTCCTGGCTCTCCTGTTTTTCCTCCAGCTGTGGGCAGCCTCTGAGAAGGATGGAATAGGGACCTACAGTGCCTTGAAAGTCTTTCATTTCTTTTGTCCTCCTCTCAGCATTTATCAAATTCCTGTGTTTTAGGGGTTCTGTCTCAGCCCTCTTGCTCTGCTCATGATCTTGGATGAACACTTAGTGAGAGCCTATGAGAAAGATCTGATGAGTTGGTGTAGACACAGCTCCTCAGAATTCTAAACATCACACCAACTCTCTTGTAGTCTTTAAAATTCTTACAAAGTTCATTTCGTTTCTCCTTTAACCATTAACAGTGGCTTCTTCCTAGTCCCACTTCCCTACAAAAGATGGTGGAGGCTGTAGGGCATTTCTTATGAAGGGCTTGCTACAGTTTCTAGATTTTAGTTCATTTTGGCTTTTTATCCTCAACTCTCTGATGAGGTTACAAAAAACTATGACTGTAGGTAATTTAGCTTGTTTTTGGTCAAAGTGGAAGCAGAAATTAGGATTTAATGTCCTTTTGATCTATTTCCATCATTCTTGACTACTTTCTGAATTTCTGTATAACTAGATGTTCCAGGATTGTCTTCTACTTTTTTTTTTTAGAGAAGCCACTATTAATTAGAAGTCAATGTATGTACTACGCGTGCTCATTGTTATGGATGTCATTGCTTCTAGGTCTTCTCACATGAACAGAGCTGGGAAACTATCTATCTGTCTGTCTGTCTGTCTATCTATCTCTGTTTATGTCCATTCATCTATTAAAAACTATGGCTTCCCAGTGGTGCTTTTAATTGCAGTCTAACAGTACAGTGTGCATTCTGATACTGTCTTTTCTGAATTTATAGCTCTTCTACAACTATTTGGGATCTCATTATCCTTAATACATTTACTTACTTGCTCAAGATTAGAATACACAGAAATTAGTTTAAGAATTGGTAACCCATACCACTGTGGAGGGGACTTCCCAGGTGGCACTGGTGGTAAGGAATCTGCCTGCCATGCAGGAGATGTGAGTTTGATCTCTGGCTTGGGAGGATCCCTTGAAGGAGGGCATGGGAACCCACTCCAGTATCTTGCTGGGATAATCCCATGAGCAGACGAGCCTGTTGGGCTACAGTCCACGGGGCTGCAAAGAGTCGGACAGGACTGAGTGACTGATCACACTACTGTGGAGAGGAAGAAAAGAAACCCACTAACTAGGCTTCAACTTTTGTTTACTGTTTATTAAGGTAAAATTTACATATAGTAAAATAATATTAAGTAAACAATTCAGTAAGTTTTTATAAATGCATACCTAGTATAATCCACACCCTTAATAGAGATATTGAACATTTCAATCATCCCAGCAATTTACTCCTCGCAGGCAATTCTTCTCTCTCTTCTGCGGAGCCACCACAGTTCTGATTTTTTTCATAATATGTGTGTTTAGCCTGTTCTGCAACTTTACATGTATAACGGAATAACACAGTGTGTATTCTTCAGTGTTGGGATTCTTTTGCTCAGCATCGTGTCTGGAAGATTCATATGTGCTGTGCATATCAGTAGTTTTTGTTTTGTTTTGCTTGTTTGTTTGTTTGCTGAGAAGTGTCTCATTATAGACTCCACGATTTGTTTATCCATTCTCCTGTTGATGGACATTTGGGAAGTTGTTCACTCTTATGAATAAAGCTGCTATGAACATTCTTGTACAAGTCTTTGTGCGGACATATGTTTTCAGTTTTCCTGGATATATAAAAATGGAGTTGCTGTGGCGTGGTAGGTATACATGTGACTGTAAGAAATTGCTCAATCTTTTTCCGAAGTGTTCCTCCAATCTGTTATTTTGCTACATTTTAACGCCTTTCTTTTGTGACTGATGTGGGGCTTCATGACCTCCCCCTCTGTATGATCACTCTCCGTAGGAAGGTCTCTAGTTTCACACTGGTTTGAAGGTACACAGGGAACTCTGAACTGCCTGGGAATAGACCAGTCAGGCTTCTAACTGAGCTTCAAGGAAGTAGAAGCAAACCTACATTCTCAACTCCAAGAGTCTCTGATAGGCCTCACATTTCCCTTTCGCCTTGCACCTGGGCAGCCGGTCAAACCTTAACACTTTGTGGAGCTGTCACACTTCAGCTGGGCTGGCACACGTGAGGGGCATTATTTCCCCTCCCAGGACTCCATGAAACTGTATAATTTTGGAGTTCGCCTTACCCTCTACTAGCCTGTGCTGTGATGCTGAAGAGTGGGTTCGTGGGCAGAGCCTCCCTGTTGGCTAACTTGACCCCTTTGTTCTGGTCACCTTCTGGCTGAGCAATTGGAGGCAACTTCACAGCTGCACCTGGCTTTAGTCTTTGTGATATCTGGGTTTCATGAGCTCTGTGTTTAGCTAAGAATTGTCAGAAACAGAACAACTAAGGTGTTTGAAACTCCACAGTGCCCTCAAATACAGTAAAACATCTATACCCAAACCCAGCACTTACATAACACGGGGGGTGGGGGTGGGGGTGGAACGTGCATTCCCTTCCTCTTTCTCTCTCTGTGGATGCTGCTGGATTTTCCTTCCCCACGGCAGTTCCTCCTCCTACCCCACTCTTTGCTCTGAATGCAGTATGTGCTACAGTTTTCTTATCAGATTCAGACACTTCTTTCCCCAACAACCTCCTTGCCTCCGGTCTCGTTTCTACTCTTTCTTTTCAGGTTTAATGATGCCATAGGGCTTTCCCCTCTATTTTTGCCTGGAATGTCTCTCAATGCAGGCGATACTAAAACTTTGGTAATTATGGTGCTCGCCCTGTGAAGGGCTTGCATGATTAAAATGTTTTATCGTTGATGGTGGTCCTGTGTGATATTTTTAATGTGGCTACTGTGATGCATGTTTATACTATAAATGGAGCTGGGATCCTCATCTAAAAAGGGCAGTAAAGATGCATTTCCTGGGAGCCAGTTCATTTTAGGTAACAAAGCAGGCCCTGGGTTCTAGTGCATGTAGCAGAGATGGCATGTTCCCAGAATACGTATCAGAAAAACACTTCTGTTGATGATGAGAGAAGACAGGCACTTTTCTTTCGGGCAATGGAGAATGTGTCGGGAGCCCTGGTTCTCTTCAAAGAGGAAAACCGTTGCCACTGCTGATTTTGACTCAGCCTTCTTTCTACTTGCTGAGATGTGACATTCTTCTCAGGGAAATCTGGGGTATTATGTTGGTTCTTGTAGCTCCACCCAAGATGCTCTTGACCCCTCTTGCCCAGGGAGGGCTATCTGAACTATTCTTTCTTGGTCATCCAAACAGGGACATTTAAATAGCACTTTATTTATTTATTTTTTCATATTTAGAGTTTTTGTTGTGGTGGTGGGCTATTTTTAAAGTCTTTATTGAATTTGCTACAACATTGCTTCTGCTTTTTTTTGGCCATGTGGCATGTAGGATCTTAGTTTCCTGACCAGGGATTGAACTTGCATCCCATACATTGGAAGGCAAAGTCTTAACCATTGAATCATCAGGGAGGTCCCTTAAATAGCACTTGAAACAAAACATTCATCCTCCCACCAAACACTTAGCAAATAATCAATCACTAATGTGCTCCATAAATGTGTTAAACACCATGGACAATTACATGTGAATCAAATAAGATGCCTCTTTCCTCCAAGAGATTATAGTTTAGAAGACAGTGGGGAGGGAGGGTCAAAAATGCCTGTTTATAAGTGGCTAGAATAAAAGTAGTGTTCAGTCGTTCAGTCATGTCTGACTGTTTGTGACCCCATGGACTGTAGCCTGCCAGGCTCCTCTATGCGATTCTCCAGGCAAGAATACTGGAGTAGGTTGCCATTTCCTCCTCCAGGGAATCTTCCCCACCCAGGGATCAAACCTGTGTCTCCTGAATTGGCAGGCAGATTCTTTACCACTTCGTCATCTGGGAAGCCCAGAGTAAAAGTAAGAAAATACTGAATTCCACTAAAAAGTATGAATAGTTATGTCAGTTCAGAAGATTGATCCCCACTTTTTGTGTGTGCAGCCTATTAATAAAAATTTTGGCATGCCAAAAATACATGATAAGTTACAGGCATGTACTCTGTACTAATATATTACATATATTATAATCATATATAAAATGAGAAATTTAAAAAATGTAAAGAGGAAATAGGTAGTATATTTGGAAATGATTTTAATTTTGCTGAGCAATGGAGATTCTTCTTTCTTTCTTAAATATATGACTAATATATTTTTTGGCAGTAGGGATGTGATTTATAGGTCAGATCTGATTTAACAGCTATTGTTTTTGCATCTAGTGTGATTGGTATAAAGCTCCTATTGGGAGACAGAGAATGTTATGTCTGTCATTTAATTCTTGTTTGCTGGTGCTTACATTATAATATTATTTTCTAATTTTCAGGGACTTGTAGAAAGCATATTATAAGACTAAATAAGACTATCCAAAAACCTGCATAAACTTCCATATGTCATAATATGCTGAAAATGAATGATGGATGTGCATCTCAACAAATGCTTCGTCGTTATGGAACTCCAGACTTTTGAAGGCTACTTTCCATAGCATCTGTATCTAATGCATTGACCTAGTGAGGGTCCCAGTGTCAATATGTTTATTAAATAATAGTAGCCTTTAACTTCTTTCTTATTTTTAGAATTAACTGTAATAGATGTTCAAATATTTTCTTTCCACACTCCAATAGATGGTTTGCTTTTCTCTTGGGTTTGTATATAGTAAGTTGGAGACTCCTAGGGCTTCCCAGGTGGCTCTCGTGGTAAAGAATCTGCCTGCAATGTAGGAGACGCAAGAGACATGGGTCGATCCCTGGCTTGGGAAGATCCCCTGGAGTAGGAAATGGCAAGCCTTCCAGTATTCTTGCCCGGAGAATCCCATGGACAGAGGAGCCTGGCGGGCTACAGACCATAGGCTGAAGAGCGTCGGACATGATTGAGCACACACCACACACACAGGCTAGAGGATGGTTTGGATATGAGTCCATTGTATCTGAAAATATTAGAAAAAGCTTCACACAATAACTTAAATTTGAATGATGAGTAGAAACTAGAGGAGAGGAAACATTTGAAAAAAAAAGTGTATGACAGTTGTGCTGCTGTGGAAGCACAGGGTTTATGGAAGGAATAATGAAATGTCCGTGTTTTTTTAGAGTGTCAGAGGTAAATTGTTGGGAAATTAGCACCAGAATGTGGAAGGCATTTCCTAGTGTAAGAATTTGAACTTTGTTCAGCTTTGGAACGCATCAAACATATATAAATTTGAATTGGGAACTGTTAAAGGGAAACAACTTTTCCTTTAACATCTGTCTTCTTGATCTCTATGGAAGTGCCTCTTTCCTTATCTGCCTCCTCTTCTCTACACAGTTGGTTATTGGAAATAGCAGTCTAGCAGTACAGGGGCTGAGATTGAAAGGGTGGTGGGAAAGAAATTCAATAAATTAAGGTCCTTTTTATATGATTATCAACAAGTGGTTTAACTCAGAGGTCATGAAGGCAAAGTGGAAATTTTAGTGAAGGAAGAGAAAAACTGTATGTCTGTTTATAAAGTTTCCAGCCTGGCTAACTAGGAGAGTAGGGGTCAAGAAAAATTGAGATATCTGGAGAAGAAGCAGATTTGAAGGAGTCGTTAATGATGTGGAGGGATATTTAGGTAGAGGTGCCTGAAGTAAGGCTGAGAACCTGGATATGTAGGATAGGACTAGAAATAGTCCACGCAGAGGAGGCATTAAAGGAATTAATGATTGATGAGGGGACCTGGTCAAAAGCAGGAGGATCTAAGACAGTGTTGGAGAAACATGTCTGAACATTTTAACCCAGGAGCTCCCCTTGGATCTGAGGCTGGGGAATCTTGACTCTTTATCTTTTAATCCAGTTATTCATGTCTTTGGTGATCGTTGCTACTACATAGATTCTTTTATATCAGTTAAGTAAAGTTAATGTTTTAGAAATCAGGTTTTAATAATCTTAGGTAGATAGTTAAAAAAAAAAAAATCTCTCTGCTAAAAGAACTTAAGGAAACAAACCATCCAAAAGAATGCAGCATACTTAAACATAGGAATGATGAAAAAAAGGGAGAGGTTTCTGTATACAGAACTACATTTGAAATGGAAATAAAGCAGAATATTATCAAGGCTAGATTTAAGGCTTACTGGCTTAAGTGATCTTGGCAATAGGGACCAAGCTGTACTAAACATGTAGTTTGAATTTTTTTTTCTCAGTCAATTGTCCAGTTTGACTGAATTGATGAGTTGCTTTGATATCATTAAAAAAAGAAAAAGAGAATTTTAAAAAGAAATATAGGGAATTGGTGAAGTTTTTAGGATAACAAAACATCTGAGATTGGGTTTAGGAAGTGATTTGGGAAAAAAAAATAAAGCAAGGCAAAAATGCATTTCTGGAAAATCATCAGCAGTATTATACATAGTGGAGGAAGAAGATAGTAATGGATAAATATGTATTTTTATGAGCTGTGTCCCCCTCAAAATTCATATGTTGAAATCCTAACTCCCAGTATCTCAGAATGTATCTGTATTTGAAGACAGGATTTTATCAAGGTGATTACGATTAAATGAGGTCACTGGGGTGGGTCCTAAGTCAACACAATTTGTGTCCTTATAAAAAGAGATTAGGACGCAAATATGCACAGATGGGCAATCATGTGAAGACACAAGGAGAAGATGGCCATGTATAATCCAAGGAGAGAGGCCTCAATAGATACCAGCCTTGCACTGACCTTGGATTTCTAACCTCCAGAACTATGATAAAATAAATTTGTTTAAGCCATCCAGTCTGTGGTACTTTGTTAGGACAGCCCTATTGGAGAAGGCAATGACACCCTACTCCAGTATTCTTGCCTAGAAAATCCCATGGACAGAGGAGCCTGGTGGGCTGCAGTCCATGGGGTCCCGACGAGTCAGACCCAACTGAGAGATTCACTTTCACTTTTCACTTTCCTGCATTGGAGAAGGAAATGGCAACCCACTCCAGTATTCTTGCCTGGAGAATCCCAGGGACGGTGGAGCCTGGTGGGCTGCCGTCTGTGGGGTTGGACACGACTGAAGCAACTTAGCAGCAGCAGCAGCAGACTAATACAATTTTAAAGATCATAGTAGGTGACCAGAATTAAAGCTTTTCTTTTTTTTCCAAACTTAGACAGGTAACTGATACTCATGATGAAAAAAACCTTGTCAGACTCATTCATTATGACTTTAGGGTTTGAAAGCCTTGATGCTGTCTATTTTGACTTTAACCTATTTAATATTATATCCAATAGGAAAGCCTCATCATTTTATTAGGGAATACAATTGCAGCCATCCTAGGGAAGTTCACTGGACTGAGGACCAAACTCAGCACATGGTCATGAAAATACACACCAACTAAGTAGAGGGGTTGGCATGATTGGGACAAAATGGTCAGTAATCTAGAAAAGAAGAAAAGAAACATACTCATTAAATTTACTGATTATAATAGTGTGCATCTCAGAGGATAAGGTTAGCAATATGAATATATATTTCTTAATAATGTGAGCAAATGACAATGCATTCACAGAGAATTTCAACTAAGAGTATCAACTAGCTGGGGCAGAGCAGTAATCACTAAAAAGAGAATCCTTGCTCTGTAATCTTCTTTAGTCTGATTGATGGATATTTTAGGGATGATTATCAGGCAGTGATGCTAGACAGTCTCCCTATAAGGAGTGGAGTCATCTCAGTGAGAGGCAGGAACAGGACTATGAGGGAGCAGAACTCAGGAACCGTGAGGTCATCTTCCAGTCATGCCTGCTACTAGCCAGACAGTCCCCAGGTCCCATTGTTGAGCTCTAGATTCTTCACTAAAGAATGTAGAGGACTTGGAAAGTATTTAGTAGTGAAGATAAAATAATTAGGGAATCAGGTCTATGAGTATAAGTTAAAATAACTATGATTAGTCAACTAAGCAAGAGAGGCCTGGCTTATTTAATAGTTCTTTTCTTTCTTTTTTTTTTTTTAAGAATGGTTTAGTCATAATTGAACATAATTGACTATTCTTCATTTACACAGCAGGGGTCAAAACAAGAAGGAATGAACCCCAACTGCAATGTGTGGGATTTAGATTAAACCTGGGGAAGGACTGGCTGTGTGGGATGCATTACTATGGAAGGATATGGGATTTTCTATGGGGTAGATCTTTAAAGATAGTCTCTCAAGTGTCAAGGCTAATTTAAAAATTAAATCCTGTCTGAACAGTAAGCCTGGAGACTGATGAATTGGGAGGTGTAGGATTACATCATAAGAGACCTTCTAATATTAAAATATATTGATTATCTTGAAAATAATACTAGTTATGAGTTAAGGTATTAGAAAATCAGGGAGAACTATTTCTGTGTTATGTCTTATTATTTTATCTTTCCCCTCCATTAATCTGGGCAGCAGTTTGGGCATTTGCCAAGTAAATTATAATTATCTATTGTTGAGATTTAAGTCTCTTGATTATACCACAAGCACTCAGAAAGACTGGATAGACAGGTTGGGAAATTTTGGTTTTGAGGAACAGTAATAACAACAGATTCTACTGCCCCTGCAATGTTTAAACTTTATCAGTTTTATTCTCTTAGTACCTTCTAGATGCTTACTAGCTGAACTAGATGCTGTGGGAGTACAGAAAGGGAAAAGGTCATGGTTTCTAATCCTTAAGAGTGTGTGTGACATCTGTGGGGTTATTGCATAAATACTTGTGAAAAATTACTGCACAATATCAGCCAAAATTACTGAATAATGTGATAAGGGCAGTTTATGCTGGAAGAGTTGGGTGGTGGTTTTATGGGTTGGCAGTATCACAGAAGAGATAGGTTTTAAAGGATGGGACACAATTAAGGAAAAGCAGGGAGGGAGAAGGGACATGTCTGGTAGCATGTGAGCAGAGGGATGGAAGTGAAGGTGTGTGTGCTACGGTCATGTTCTGACACTGCAGAGCCCCCCGTAGTTATAGCCTTTAGGACAAATTCACAGCTGTCCATATGTCACACAAATCTGCTATGACTTGCTATTGCTGACATCTGTGATCTTATCTCATCCTAACTTTTTGTTCGCTCCCACTTCCTTTTCTTTGTCACAAAGTAGAGTCTGTTTGAGTTCAAATTCCACTTCTGCCACTTCCTAACTCTATGACCTTGAACCTTGGTTCACATCAAAATGGAGTTAATAATAGCACCTATTTCAAGGAGTTGTGAGGGTTAAATAAGTTAATAGATGTAAAGTCCTTAGAATAACACCTGGCATCAGTAAAATATTATCTATTCTAAGTATTATTAACAAT
Organism: Giraffa tippelskirchi; assembly: GCF_054371585.1. NCBI lineage: Eukaryota > Metazoa > Chordata > Mammalia > Artiodactyla > Giraffidae > Giraffa > Giraffa tippelskirchi. The sequence continues at coordinate 58,617,292 of NC_137285.1, forward strand.
ATACATGTAAATAAATTATTGTCAATATTAATGAGATAAATAGATATATAAGAAACAATAAAATATTTTCTATTTTTATAATTATAAATACTGAATTCAATCCTTTAAGCCTTCTCCTCCTGGTAGCCTGCCCCTTTTTTAGCTTTTTATTTTATATTGGAGTATAGCCAGTTAAAAATGTTGTGGTAGTTTCAGGTGGACAGCAAAGAGACTCAGCCATGCATATACATGTATTCATTCTCCCCCAAACTCCCCTCCCACCCTGGCTGGCAGAGTTCCTCTTGCTATATAGTAGGTTCTTGTTGGTTATCCATTTTAAATATAGCAGTGTGTACATGTTGATCCCAATCTCCTGAACTGCCCCTTCCTCCCACCCCAGTTATAAATATTTAATTCAGTCCTTGAAGCCGTCTCCTCCTAGTAGCCTGTCCTTTGCTACGCAGCTTGCATTTACATCATCCCATGTCCTCGCTGTCCCTTGTTCTTACCTGGCTCACAGCACATCCTGTTCTGCACTGTAATCCTAGTTGACATGTTCATCTCATCCTGGATTGTAGAGTCTGGAACCAGCCATGTCTTGTTCATTTCTGTATCCTAAAGCCTACAGCCAGGAGGTCAGTATGTGTTGAATAATTAGGTGAGTGAATGAATAATTGATAGAAGCATATAAGCTGTGGATTCACATGTTATGCTCTCTAGCCACCTCCATCTTGTTGAGTTATTAATGCTAAAAAGTTATATCAGCCCCCCTGCACCCCTGAAAAGTTGGTGGAACATCTAATGAAGGTGTATGGGTCAAAACTCAATGATTTAAAATAATTAAAATAGAAAATAAAAAATGTCTAAATTTAGAAAATTCATCCATTGTCTCATTGTTTTTAGAATAAAAATCCATACATGTTTCCATGGCCTACCAAAAATAAAATCAGTGATTTGTTATGATTGGTCTCAGTTATACTCAAGAAATCTTTACAAAGTGGGTTTGCATTTATATTTCAAAACTGAATGGCTAACACTATACAATATTAATAATCATGCTGTACTTTCAAGACTGATTCAGTGTAATCAAGACATGAGATAGTTCTATAATCTAATTGTGATCTATACTTTCTAATGTTTTTCTTTGTAAATTCTTAGACTCAGGAGGTGTAGGTGATACACAGCTAGGAATCAGGAGATCTGCAATGAACTTGTCTGGTCTTCAGATCCTCTCCTTTGAGAGTTTGAACTAAATGGCCTGACTCAGTTCTCTTAGCTCAGGAAATTTGTGCTGTAGCTGTGATTATCAACCAGATTCCCTGAATGAAGACTAGTGGTCTATTCAATAAGATCATACAGGTTTATTAGTCACACAACCAGTCACTTTCTGTTTATTAATATTTTTTTATTTGTACAGAGGCTCTAACAGATAAAATTTTAGTAATGGAGACTGTTTATGTCTTAATGAAAAATAAAATGGTAAACCTAGAATGCTTTATGTGAAACAAGTAAAACTCTCTAAACTATTAGTTAATAACAATAATAATGCTATTACTTATTAGTTATCAGTATGACAATTTAAGGAACTCTGGTGCACAAAGTAATCACTTTTAAAGACAATTTTTGTTACATACTTTTATATTTATATATAAAGATAAAATATGTATTTATATCAATTAGATAATCCATTGTTAGAAAATGTATCTATTAAAAAATCAGATAGGCTTGTTGTATGTGCTTTCATCCTAGATCTGGCTCTTTTTGAGGATATGGCATTTGAAGGCTATAAATGTAATGTTGAAGTAGCTGGAACATCTCACACAGTATCCTAGGCATCTTAACAACCATGTGGGTTAGATCAGGTCATATGTGGTGGATCAGATCAAGTACTAAAGAATCAACAGGTGGTGATGAAATTTGCCGTGGCAGATTCGGTCTGTTATTCACTCTTATCTATTAACTGGATTGTTTAGTGACTAATATGAATATAAATCTCTACCATTTAGCAACTGGAGTTAATCAACACAGCCAGTCTGACTCTACTCTGCTCTGGTTAACTGAGACATAGATGTGGCCGCTGCTGTCCGAGTTCAGACAGACAGCAAAAATAGGATGAGGCAGGCGTTTATCTGGAAAGATGATCAGACTCCCAAATAGCCATTTCAGTTTTGCCATCAAGACTCCAGCGCTCCAAGGGAAGTGTTTCCATTCCCACTTTTTTCTACTGTCATTTGTAAAGTTGCATTATTTATTTTTGAAATATATAAAACATACTTTTTCCCTTTCCTTTCAATATTCCCTCTCTGGTTGTCTGTCTCTTTTTCTCTCTCTAGGCTAGGCAGTAAATAATATCACAAGCATTCTGGTGGTATAACATAATAACCAAAACCTTTACAGTTAAATGGGCCTGGATTGATATTCTTCTTTTCTGCAATGGAAGTTACAATATCTACTTTCTAAGGTTGAGGGGATTAAAGGCTACTAGGAACAGGAAATCCTTAGCACATGGTGAGTGATACATACTGATTTATCAACTAATGTTCACTCTTGTTTCCAAGGAGTAATAGATGATAGGCACTAGAAGTAGATAGGCATTTTTGTCCTTTTCCCATCATCACTTGATGGAAAGCTTTGCTCACCTTCTACTAGGTTCACTGTTGCCTGAAATGGAAAATAACACCCCAAGATGAGTGGCAGCCCAGAAAAGTATAGTGTTGTTTAGAATCAACATAATTTATTTTCCTCTTTCATCATCTAATTATTAATTGTTATTAGTAAATAGAGAAACAACGAAAACATTCGCCAGCTAAATGAAATACTGGCTCTAAGGTATACATCTCATTACTTAAATGTCATTTAAAAGCTGACATAAGGTGAGAGAATCATTCTAATCTTTTGACAGACACCTTCCTTGTGAAGTAGAGTGCAGTAGATGGAAGGAAAAACTGAGTTGTAAGACTTCACCCAGCTTTGGCTTCTACAACTGAGGGGAAATACAGATAATATGTGGAAGCTTTGGAGAAAAGACACAGAGATGCCAAGAGGCTGCAAGGTGAAGCCTGGGAAGAAATGCTAGTGGGGTTATAATTATAAAGCCCGGAGTGAAACTTGGATAAAAATGACCTAAACCTATAAAAAGAGTTGAAACTCAGCTGGGCAGCATGGTGGCCTACGTGCAGACAAAGCCAGGCCAGACTCAGACAAGGTAGAAGAGAACCTTCTCATCCTTTGTGGTCTTTAATCTTACCCCCATGAAAAGGAAGTCCCTTTCCATAGGTCCATCTTTCTTGCTCTTTTTTTTTTTGGCTGCTCTGAGTCCTCGTATGCAAGCTCTCTAGTTGTGGCGAATGGGCTTAGTAGCCTCACAGCCTGTGAGACCTTATTTCCCTGACCAGGGATTGAACCTGTGTCCCCTGCATTGCAGTGGTGGTTTAGCTGCTACGTTGTGTGTGACTCTTTGCGACCTCATGAACTGTAGCCCACCAGGCTCCTCTGTCCTTGAGGGCAGGTTCTTAACCACTGGCCCACCGTGAAAGTCCCTTCTGCTCTTGCTTTCTTACACCCTGTCTGCCTCTACTGCTGCTTCTCTCCGTGTGTCTGTGGAAATACTATGATATTTGTAGCTAGAAGTTCTGAATATGAAATTTCAGCTGGTAATGATTAGATATATGAACTAGAGCCAGTTCTCAATTTTACTTTTAGAAAAAAAAATAAATGTCTCCTAAGGTGTAAAAGAAAGGGAATAATTTCAGCCTCATAGGGTTGCTGAGAGGACAAAATAAAATGGCCTGTCCTAAAATCATTCTGTAACACGTAGAGTAAATATGAATGTGGGTTTTTAGTATGATCAATGTGTTTCCCCACTCTTTCCATCTTTCCTCTCTCCCTTGCAATTCCAAGTAGCAAACAACAGAGAAGACAGATAGAAAATTGCCTTCTCACCTTTCTTTATAAAGTAGCTTCTTATCTTTAAGCAAAGGCTTAGTGATAGAGGAAGAGGTCTTAGTCTCTCTGAGGCTTTCTTCTAGTCTTATGATTTCGTGACAAATAAGCCTTTACATATTTCCTTTGTGGAATTGTTTATTTTTTCTTCAGGGCCCAGAGCAATAACAATTCCCTTCTAAATTTATACTTGGAGGCTCTGGACATGTCCTAAGGAGAAAACTAAGGAAAAAACCCATTTCCAAGGCATGGTTATATTGGTGTGGATGGTGCAGCCAGCCCATTCCAGGTTTACCAGCACCAAACCTTGCATAATGCTTCCTGCAGCCAGTGTGGCTTTAAGCCTGCCGTATTTGTGTCTTGGAGAAGGAGACCAGGGTCCCAGCCCCTCTGCATTGGCCATTGTTTCCAACAGAGGCCAGACCTCTGCATCCTGCTCTTTGAACTGTGGTACCCATATGACATGGGGCTGAGTCCTAGAGCCCTCTCATTATCCTTGCTTTTCCAAAATCACAACAAACACCGACTTAGCTCTACAGTGCTGGCCTGCCATGGACTAGATTCCTTCACAGTAAGACCTGGATTCTGCTGAGTGGAAGCTACACCTTTGTGCAGTTTCCTGCTAGTCAAATCCAGGGTTTCACAGGAAGGTGGAGAATCACATTTGTTTTGTCCTTCATCTGTTTCTGTCATTAGAGACTGTGTTAGTTTCCTATGGCTATCATAACAAAGCATCACAACTGAGTAGCTTAAGCAGCAGAAATTTATTGCTTTGCGTTTCTGCAGGTTGGAAACCTGAAAGCAAGGGTTGGCACTGTCGATTCCTTCTGGGCACTGTGGGGAGAGTCTGCTTCCGGCTTCTCTCTGAGCTTCTTGGCTTCTTCTGCATCACCCTGATCTCTGCCTTCGTGTTCACGTGGCATTCTTTCTCCCTGTGTTCATGTCTGTGCCTACATTTCCCCTTTTTATAAAAACACCAGTCATATTGGATTAGAGCTCGCCTTAGTTCAGTCTGACCTCAAAGAATTACCTCTGCACCAACCCTTTCCCAAGTAAGGTTACATTCTAGGGTACTGAGAGTTAAAATTTCAGCATATGAATATTGCTGGGGCACAGTTCTACCCATAAGAGGGACACATATATCTTAATTATGTCTTGAAATAGAGTACATTGAGTACTCAAAATATGTAAAACATTCTTCTGGGTACTATAGGCATTACTTAAAGACAAAAGTTATGACTAATCCCTTCTACTGAGAATTTACCTTTTAGTCAGAAGTCAGTGAATTGATGAAGAAGTTGTGGCTCATATACACAATGGAATATTATTCAGCTCTGAAATGGAATGCATTTGAGTCGGTTCTAGTGAGGTGGATGAACCTAGAGCCTCTACAAAGTGAAGTAAGTTAGAGAAAGACAAATATCATATTCCAACACATATATATGGAATCTAGAAAGGTGGTACTGGAGAACCTATTTGCAGGGCAGCAGTGGAGATGCCGACATAGAGAACAGACTTTTGGACACAGTGGTGGAAGGAGAGGGTGGGATGCTTTGAGAGACTAGCATGGAAACATACACATTACCATATGTAAAGTAGATAGCCAGTGGGAATTTGCTGTATGATGCAGGGAACCCAAAGCCAGTGCTCAGTGACAATCTGGGGGGGAGGGGAGGAAGGTGGAAGGGAGGTTCCAGAGGGAGGGGATACATGTATACCTATGCCTTATTCGTCTTGATATGTGGCAGAAACCACTACAATATTGTTAGATAATCATCATCCAATTAAAAAGAAAATAAAAAAGAAAAGAAGCCAACCCTTGTGGCTGAGAAAAATGAAAGAATCTGACCAAAATTAATAGTAGATCTCCAATATTTTTAAGCCACAGAAAAATATTTGAGATTGGAAACCCAATATAGAAAATAGAGAAAACATATTTGCTGTGATTCAAATGAGGCAGAAATTTAGAGTAACTTCTGCCCACTTCTTTTCATGGCAGCCGTTGAGTCTTTTCATGGAAGAAAATCCAATCAGAACTCCATAGAATAGTTTGATCTGGAAAGGCAGAGCTGAGGAAAGGGGGTGTTCAGGAATGGAGCTCATAGTATGTGAGCAATATGTGGAGGCAGGGATATGGAAGGGGTCATCAGAAACTACAGATTTGAGCTTTTTGGAACAGTGGAAGCAAATATAGAAAAGACTGGCATCCTAGGGTAGAGGATTTCATCATAGCTTGAATGAATTCAGATCCTTGAAAGGAATTCCAAAGGACTGAAAACTATGCTTGTTCCCTTGTGACCTCCATATACTTTGAGTCATCTTATTTCCTTGCCTGTATCTTATCCTCATTTTGATGGTTCCTAAATTCCTTTTTTTTTCTTAGGAAAGGAGTACTGAAACAACCTTAGAATTGAGAGGGAACCGCATAGTTTGCTTTTTCTAATAGAACTCCTATAGGGTCTTCAGGAAGGTAGAATTATTTCGGTTCTATTAATGTCAGCCCCGTAGCCCTCTGTCCCCAGGCTCTGTCCCAGACACTAAAATGGGCAGCTGTCTGTCATCCACATAGATATTTTCTTCGAAGTTTGCCAAGGCACCATTCCCCACTTTTTCTCACCACCAGTAGATCTTTTTGTATACCCTTTAGGACTAGAAAGCAAAATGAAAAGAGAACACAAAATGGGCAGGTATAAATGAAGATGAGAGTGGCCCATTATTTCATGGACTCAAAGAGCTGTAAATGGAGGTAGATCAGGAAAAGCCCTAATAGGAAGACAAACTTCAAGTTAGATGATTCCATAGATTCCAATTACTCTAAGTGACACAGAATTAGAGAGTAGAAGATCAGCACATCCATACTCCATAATGGCTAGGAAGATAGAGGATTGGAGCTAAAAGTTAGGTATGTACTTTTGCTCTTAAGATGGACGTATGAGCCTGGGAGCCTACTCACCCAAAATGAAAGGGAAATAGAGCTGGGAAAATTTGGATAGTGGATGACTTCCTAGAGAAGCTAACAAACAAAAAAGAATGGCATGTAGCACAGTATACAGAAGTAGAATGACATTTCGGTAGTTTATAATTAAATGAATAGAACCCAGAAAGTGAGTTTTTGCAGGGAAAATAAGAAAATTTAATACAAATTTAACAAAATCACCCAGTGACTGGAAAAAAACCTAGTTTATAAGAAGTTAAAAGTCTTATGATACAGAAGCAAAAGCCATCCAGAGAAGTAGTGCTATAAAAATAAACATTGGGAGTGGGATTTAATTTTTTTAAACAACCACAAACTAAGCATGTAATGACATATGAAAGTCTGCTGGTTAAGGGAAGAATTAATGTTGCGGAAAACCAAATGCATAATGTCAAGGGTGAGTAGGTAAATGCTCCAGCATGCAGAGGTAAGATGGAGAAATGACAGTAATAGGAGAGAAGATAGCAGATAGTGAAGACAGAACAAAGACCCAATATAAAAATTACGAGTGAACTTAAGGAAAATGCCAAACAACAGGAGCAGTGCAATCAGCAAAGACAAATTGAACAATAATGTCTGCACTGAAGAAAACAAAAAACAACAACTAAAACCTGGAGTATATGGAGTGAAAAAGCTTATAATGTTGCAAAAAATTATGAAAAGAGATCCTATGCCAGCTATATCTTAGCCAATCTTATGAATAATCAGTGACATCCGTGTCCCTACACAAAACAGATGGCGACTCAAATTAGGTTAAAAATAAATGAGAATTTATATTCAGGGAGACTAATTACAAATGAGCGAGTGAGACGTAGGAGAACCAAAAGGAATAATATAAGAGCCCAGGGCTTGCTCAGCCAGCTGCCACTACCCCTAGGCCCAAGGGGAAAAGAAGATGCAGAGAGGTGTGGTTGGATCCAAACTGTGAAAGTGTTATGTAAAGCAGGCCACATTGAGGTGATCAGTGACTTTCTGTTAAAAAATATACTAACTTGAGGCAAACTGTGGAATATTCCTAAAGAGATGGGAATACTAGGCCACCTTACCTGCCTCCTGAGAAACCTGCATGTAGGTCAAGAAGCAGCAGTTAGAAATGGACATGGAGCAATGTGCTGGTTCAAAATTGGGAAAGGAGTTCATCAAGGCTGTATATTATCACCCTGCTTAATTAACTTATATGCAGAGTACATCATATGAAATGCTGAGCTGGATGACTCAATAGCTGGAATCAAGTTTGCTGGGAGAAATATCAGCAACCTCAGATATGCATATGATATCACTTTAATGGCAGAAAATGAAGAGGAATTAAAGAGCCTCTTGATAAAGGTGGAAGAGGAGCATGAAAAAGCTGTCTTAAAACTCAACATTCAAAAAATGAAGATCGTGGCATCTGGTCCCATTACTTCATGGCAAATAGATAAGAAAAAAGTGGAAACATTGTCAGATTTCATTTTCTTGGGCCCCAAAATCACTGTGGACGGTGACTGCGGCCACAAAATTAAAAGATGCTTACTCCATGGAAGGAAAGCTATGACAAATCTAGATAGTGTATTAAAAAACAGAGACATCACTTTGCCAAAGAAGGTCTGTCTAGTCAAAGCTATGGCTTTTCCAGTAGTCATGTATGGATGTGAAAGTTGGACCATAAAGAAGGCTGAGCACTGAAGAATTGATACTTTTGAACTGTGGTGCTAGAGAAGACTCTTGAGAATCCCTTTGGACTGTCAGTCCTAAAGAAAATCCTCCCTGAATATGCACTGAAGGACTGAAGCTGAAGCTCCAATAGTTTGGCCACCTGATGGGAAGAGCTGATTCACTGGAACAGACCCCTATCCTGGGAAAGATTGAGGGCAAGAGGAGAAGGGGGTGACAGAGGATGAGACGGTTGGATAGGCTCACTGACTCAATAGACAGGAGTTTCAGCAAACTCCGGGAGATAGTGAAGGACAGGGAAGTCTGGCATGCTGTAGTTCACGGGGATGCAGAGAGTCAGACAGGACTTAGTGACTGAACAACAACAACTTGAGGCAACTTCCTAAGGGCAAAATATATGCTAATCTCACTCTCTTTTCTCCTCCAAACTCTTGGCCCCATAAGCTAAATGCAACAGAAAACAGACCAGGAATCCCAATGATGTAAGATATTCAAACCAACCCCTCACTGCAGAGAAAAGCATGGAAAATGGATGCGATGTATAGATGAAAAATATTTGGCACAGCAATCCATTCTCCCCACACCCAAAAAATTCATATATTTCATAATGGAAGGAATTAAACAGGGACAAATGAATGGAATGAATAAGAACAGAGTAGTAGGCTTAGTAAATATTTATGTAGTTATGATTATTACTGTATCTTAAAACAAAATTCACGTTCTTTGATAGAGAACATACATAATATAAAATAATTTATGATTATAGCCTATGTTTCAAGACCACAGCTTTAGAATAAGATAGGATGGATAAATTGATTAATTTCTGATCTCATAAGGTATATGGGAAAGATAAAAAGCATTATTTTATTTTTCTCCCTGATAATTAGAAAAAAACTATATTTGTATTTAGAAAACTTAAAGGTTAATTCAGGTAGGCAAAAAGTATACTTTTTAGTTGACTGGAGGAAGTTTAAATTCCACCTAGCAAAAGGTAGAGTTTTTAAAAAGAGAAAATAAGAGGACTGGAACAAGACAAAAATATTTTTAACAGAAATTACATGTTCTAATCTTAATAAAAGCTGAAATATTCAGATTAGATTTGAGAAATCCAATAGTACGCTGCTTTACAAAATACAATAAAAAGAAATAAAAATGATATTACTCACTATGATATATAATAATTGTTCACATACTTTTTGATCTAAGAATATCTTTATCCTCTAAAAAGTTATTGAGAATCCAAAGTCTGTTTTTTTGTGATTATATTTATCTATATAGATTACATCTCAAACTAAAACTGAATTATTGTTAGTCATGTTAATTGATCTATATACATTAAAATTAGCCCTTATGTATTCAGGTCTATGAATTTTGACAAATCTCTGGACTTGTGTATCCACCAATACAATTAAGATACAGGATGCTTTCATGACCTTTTGCAGTTAAATCCCTCTTTCCACTCCCAGCCTTGTTTTATGGCCCTATAGTTTTACTATTGGCAGACACCATATAAATGGAGTTATATATCATTCAGCCTATGGAGTCTGGATCCTTTCACATAACACAGTGATTTTGAGATTCATCGCTGTTGCTATGTGCATCAGCAGTTTGGTCCTTCTTATTCCTGGGTACTATTCCACTATATAGTTGCACCACGGTTTCTTTACTGATTCACTAGTCAGTGGGTATTTGGGATTTTCAAAATTTTGGTTATTAGAAATAAAGATGTTATGAACAGATTTGTATAGATTTTTGTGTGGATATATGTCTCCATTTCTCTGGTGAAATCTCAGGAGTGGGATTGTTATGACACACAGTAAGTGTTAAGAAGCAACTTTATAAAAAACAATTCCAAAGTGGTTGAACATGTTTGCATTCTAATGAGTTCCACCTACCCAGTATTCCTGCTGAGACTTGACTTTTGTCAGTTAAAAAATTTCTGGTTCAGATATTCTAATAGAAGTGTAGTATTATCCTATTGTGATTTTAGTTTGCATTTTCCTAATCACTAATGATGTTGAAGACGTTTTTACTGCTTGTTCGCTTTCTGTGTGTCTTCGGTAATGTGTCTATTCAAATCTTTTACCCATCGAGTTGTTTATTTTTTATTGAATCTTAAGAGTTCTTGATATCTTCTGGATACTAGTCCTTTATTATATTTGTTTTTCAACATATATTCTTCTATTCTGAGGCTTGTCTTTTCTTTTTTCTAACAGTGTTTTTCAAAGAGCTGAAATTTTAAACTTTGATCAAGTCCAGTTTATCAATTTTTATTTTATGGTTGACTCTTTTGTATCCTATCTAAGAAAACTTTGCCTAACTCAAGGTCACTGGACTTTGTCTTATGTTTTCCTCTAGATATTTTATAAAAGCTGAGAAAAATTTAAAGCACAAAATACACAAACTTACCTACTGTTAGCAGTCAGAGTGAGATGCGTGTATGGATCAGAGCTATTTGTGGATTGGAAAGTTTCACTGTACATTCCTGAGAGAATGAAAATGAAGAAGGAAAATAATATCTTAGAATTACACTGAAAATGTTGAACTCATGAGCTTTCTGAAAGGTTCTCAGGGACTGACAGGAGTCCCTAGACCACATATGAGAAACATTGATCTAGAATGTGAAGATGATCAAACGCAAATTATGAGTGCCAGTGTTAAATTACAAATGAAATAAAAGTGAAGGCAATACATTATAAAAGACAGAAGGATGTTTTCTTATTGACAAATTCTCCTTTACCCAATGAAAGTATGATAGCTTTAAGTTTTATATGTAATAACACAGATTTCAAATATATTTTAAAAGTTTGGAAATATAAGAACACATTAAAATCTTTTTAAAGTTATATTTAAATAAATCATTATAACTTTTTATTTGTTTAGCAGATAAGGAGCACAGTAATAGAGATACACAAATTTTAACAAGAAGGAATTATTTTAATTGTATGAAACTTTATATACACTTCCTAGAGTAATGGACATAAAAACAAAAATAAACATGTGGGAACTAATTAAACTTAAAAACTTTTGCATAGCAAAAGAAACTGTTAACAAGGTGAAAAGACAACTCTCAGAATGGGAGAAAATAATAGCAAATTAAACAACTGACAAACTATTAATTTCCAAAATACAGAAACAACACATTCAACTCAATGACAGAAAAACAATCAAAAAATGAGCAGAAGACCTAAACAGACACATCTCCAAAGAACACACCGAGATGGCTAATAAACACATGCAGAGGTGCTCAAGATTACTCAGTATTAGAGAAATGCAAGTCAAAACTACAATGAGACATTACCTCACACCAGTCAGAATGGCCATCATCAAAAATCTACAAAGAGTAAATGCTGGAGAGGGTGTGGAGAAAAGAAAACCCTCTTGCACTATTGGTGGGAATGTAAATTGATACAGCCACTATGGAAGACATTATGGAGGTTCCCTAAAAAAACTAGGAGTAACCCAACAATCCCACTACTGGGCATATACCCTGAGTAAACCATAATGGAAAAAGACGTGCATATCCCAATGTTCATTGCAGCACTATGTACCATAGCTTGAGCATGGAAGCAGCCTCCATGCAATGTCTACCAGTAGATGAAGGGATAAAGAATCTGTGGTATATATATATATAATGGAATATTACTCAGTGATAAAAAAGAACACATTTGAGTCAATTCTAATGAGGTGGATTAACCTAGAGCCTATTATACAGAGTGAAGTAAATCAGAAAGAGAAACATATCATACATTAATGCATATATATGGAATCTAGAAAAATGGTACTGATGAACCTATCTGCAGGGCAGAAATGGAGACACAGACATAGAGCAAAAACATGCCAACAGGTGGGGGAAGGAGAGGGTCTGACAAATAGAGTAACAGGGAAACATATACCATATGTAAAATAGATAACCAGTGGAAATTTCTGCGTGACTCAGGGAACTCAAACTAGAGCTCTGTAACAACCTGGAAGAATGGGATGGGGTGGGATGTGGGAGAAAGGTTCAAGAAGGAGGGGACATATATATACCTATGCCTGATTCATGTTGATATATGGCAGAAACAACACACTATTACAAAGCAAGTATCCTTCAATTAAAAAAAATGAAAAGGAGAAATAGCAACCAATATCCCAGAAATACAAAAACTCATAAAACAATACTACTGTTATATGGCAACAAATTGGATAACCTAGAGTGAACAGACAAATTTCTAGAAATATCTAATCTTTCAAGACTGAATCAGGAACGAGTAGACAGTTTGAACAGACCAATCACTAGCAGTGAAATTGAGTTTGTTAAAAAAAAAAAAAACTCCCAGGAAACAAAAGTCCAGTAATAGCTTCACAGGGAAATCCTACCAAACATATAAAAACAGTAATACCTATCCTCAAACTATTCCAAAAGTGAAGGAGATGGACAACTCCACAGTTCATTCTGCGAGGTTACTATTACCTTGATACCAAAACCAAAGACACTACAAAAATTTGATATATCTGATAAATATATTTAGATGCAAAAATGCTCAAAAATATTAGCAAACAATTCAACAATGTATAAAAATGATCATAAACCATGATCAAGTGGGATTTACTTCAGGGAAGCAAGGATGTTTCAATATTTGCAAATCAGTCAATGTGATATACCACATTAAAAAAAGGAAGGATAAAAATTACATGGTCATCTTGATAGATGTAGAAAAAGCAATTGACAAAATCCAACATCGATTTATGATTAAAAACTCTCATCAAAGTGGTTGTAGAGGGAACATATCTCAGCATAATCACTTTTTATGAGAAACATACAGCTAACATCATAGTTATCAGTGAAAAGCTGAAAATCTTTCCTCTAAATTCATGAACAAGACAAGGATGCCCACTCTTACCATTTTTACATAGCACAACAATAAGACAAGAAAAAGAAATAATTGATATAATATTGTAAGTCAGCTATACTTCAATTAAAAACATAAATGAGATGTTGGATGCTAACCAAACTTACTGTAATTTCATAACACAGTAAGTCAACCATTGTTTTGTACATTTAAAGGTATACAGTGATGTATATCAATTATATCTCAATAAACCTAGTAAAAATTAAAAATAAACATTTTGGAAAGTTTAGTGAAAAATGTGAGAGAAAAGTGCTAATAAAATATTGTAAATAAAAGTGAATACAAGAAGTGACAAATTTTTTAAATATTAAGTATATATATGCAATTTTCCTATTAATTAAAAAAGCCTAATGACACAGATACTCGTTTGATAAAAGAATTTCCAAAATAATGGACTAAGAAACCAAAATATATGAAGAATACAAAACCAAATATTTAAGTAAGCATAAAAGAAATTGAAAAATTGATGTAATAATCATCAACAAAAATCACTGACACTAGTTGATTTCACAGGAGCATTTTTTCAAACTTTCAAAGAAAAATTACATGCCTTCTATTTAAATTGTTTTTGAGAACAATAAAAGATGGCTTAACTTTGTTAAGCTAGCATAAAACTTAACACCAAATACATAACAAAAGAAAACTATGCTCTCTTCAAAATGTTAAACACTCAAATGTCCTGTTGGAAGTTATTAGCTATTCTATACAGAAAGCATTCTATATATGTAGCCAAATAAATGTAATATACCATGATAAAACAAATCTTAACAGAGTATTTTAGTACAGGATATCTTAGGATCTATAATATACTGAAATATAAGCTTATGAAATTTACTTGACAATAAGAAACACCTTCCCTTATTCCTTCTTTACCACATTGTACACCTAATAATTATTCCCAATGTTTGGCCCCCTAATATGAAGAATGCTCAAGTTCTCAGATACCAGAGAGATGTCAGAGGTCAATGTCCCTGGTTAACATACATGTTGAAATCTTTAATAGCAGAGATAACTGACCTCTGTCAGGGTATTCACAAAATCATTCATCATTGTCCTGAGATTTTTTTCCTAAGAATGCAAGGTTGATTTACTACCATAAAAGGGATTAATAAACACTTTAAGAGGTTACATTTACAAATATGATCATTTAAACTAATAGCCAAATGGGCTCTTATAAAACAAAAGAGAGGAATATATTCCTTTATGGAATTGATAAAGATGGGGAAAGCCAGGTTACCAAGCTGGTGAGCAAGCCACTAGGTGGACTAGCTCAGGCCCTGCTGGTGAGATTGTCACTTTGCACAATCTTTCTGGGGGACAATTTGGTGACATGTGTATTTATTCTGGAGTAATTCATTAAAAATTAAAGCTTCTTAGAAAACTTAGATTCTAAGAGATTTGATGAGAAAAAGAGGGAAGGAGACCGAGAGAGAAAGAAATTGACAGAGGCAGATACTTGGTTAATAGTGTCTTTAATTTGTATACTTGCTGCAGACCTTTACAATAAGTTATCCTACCCGCTCCTTCCTGAGTCTAACCCCCAGAGTCAAGAGGCTTTTGTTGTTATTCAGTCACTCAGTCGTGTCTGACTCTTTGCCACCCGATAGACTGCAGCACACTAGGATTCCCTATCCTTCACCACCTCCCGGAGCATGCTTAAACTCATATCCATTGAGTAGGTGATGCCATCCAACCATCTCATCTTCTGTCATCCCCTTCTCCTCTAGCCTTCAATCTTTCCCAGCATCAGGGTCTTTTCTAATGAGTCAGCTCTTTGCATCAGGTGGCCAAAATATTGGAGCTTCAGCTGCAGCAACAGTCCTACCAATGAATATTCAGGGTTGATTTCCTTTAGGATTGACTAGTTTGATCTCCTTGCAGTCCAAGGGACTCTCAAGAGTCTTTTCCAATACCACAGTTCAAAAGCGTCAATTCTTCAGCACTCAGCTTTCTTTGACTATATGAACTTTGTTGGCAAATAAAAGTCTCTGCTTTTTAATATACTGTCTTGCTTTGTCTAGGTTTGTCATAGCTTTTTCCCCAAGAAGCAAGCATCTTTTAATTTCATGGCTGCAGTCACCATCTGCAGTGATTTTGCAGCCCAAGAAAATAAAGTCTCTCATAATTTCCATTGTTTCCCCATCAATTTGCCGTGAAGGGATGGGGTTGGATGCCATGATCTTGGTTTTTTGAATGTTGAGCTTTAAGCCAGCTTTTCCACTCTCCTCTTTCACTTTCATCAAGAGACTCTTTAGTTTCTCTTTGCTTTCTGCCATAAGGGTGCTGTCATCTGCATATCTGTGGTTATTGATATTTCTTCCAGCAATCTTGATTCCAGCCTGTGCTTCATCTGGGCCAGCATTTCTCATGATGTACTCTGCAAGTAAGTTAAATAAGCAGGGTGACAATATACAGCCTTGATGTATTCCTTTCCTAATTTTAAACCAGTCTGTTGTTCCATGTCCAGTTCTAACTGATACTTCTTGACCTGCATACAGGTTTCCCAGGAGGCAGGTAAGGTGGTCTGGTATTCCCATCTCTTGAAGAATTTTCCACAGTTCATTGTGATCCACACAGTCAAAAGCTTTAGCATAGTCAATGGAGCAGAAGTAGATGTTTTTCTGGAATTCTTTTACTTTTTTTATGATCCAACAGATGTTGGCAATTTGATCTCTGGTTCCTCTGCCTTTTCTAAATCCATTTGGAACATCTGGAAGTTCTTGGTTCACTGTTGAAGCCTAGCTTGGAGAATTTTCAGCATTAGTTTGCTAGTATGTGAAATGAGTGCAATTGTGCAATAGTTTGAACATTCTTTGGCACTGCCTTTTTTTGGGATTGGAATGAAAACTGACCTTTTCCAGTCCTGTGGCCACTGCTGAGTTTTCCAAATTTGCTGACATATTGAGTGCAGCACTTTCACAGCATCATCTTTTAGGATTTGAAATAGCTCTGCTGGAATTCCATCACTTCCATTAGCTTTGTTTGTAGTGATGCTTCCTAAGGCCCACTTGACTTCAGACTCCAAAATGTCTGGCTCTAGGTGGGTGATCTCACCATCATGGTTATCTGGGTCATTAAGACCTTTTTTGTACAGTTCTGTGTATTCTTGCCACCTCTTCTTAATATCTTCTGCTTCTGTTAGGTCCATACCATTTCTGTCCTTTATTGTGCTCATCTTTGCATGAAATGTTCCCTTGGTATCTGTAATTCTCTTGAGGAGATTTCTAGTCTTTCTCATTCTATTGTTTTCCTCTATTTCTTTTCATTGTTTCCTTATGAAGTCTTTCTTATCTCTCCTTGCTATTCTTTAGAACTCTGTATTCAGATAGGTATATCTTTCCTTTTCTCCTTTGCCTTTTGCTTCAGTGTTAAGAAATGTTAGTGTTAAGGAAAATGAAATTAGCTCTTGAAGTAAAAATCATTACTGACCTCCAAGTAAATGGCATATAAATGGTTATCTGCAATTGTGGGTTAAAATATTACTGAGGTTTTCAGGCCATATCAGGAAGACCATCTCTGGCTTCGTCAGCTGGACTGCAGTAGCCAGGGTTTCCTCGAACAGTAATAACTTGAATTGCTCTACCGCCCAGGTTCCTGAGAACTGGAAGTGTAAGGACAGGCCAGTTTACCAGCTGCTTCCTTGAAAGTCCAGAGGGACACCCGACAGGGACAGCTGTGGTTCTTCTTCAATCAGTACTTTCTTCCTTTGGGATTCTTAATGCAGATTGAGAAATTTAAAAATGCATTTTGTTATCCATTGGCTCCCTGCCTCCAAGTGTCAGCCAAAGCTGTAATGCAGCATTATCCAAGGGCTGGGTTTTGATTCCCCTGCAGTCCCTTAGCCACAGTGCCATGCTAATGCATCTCCTGCAGGATCACAGAGAACTCATAATGCTGGCAGTGGAGGGGCCAGGGTGTCTTTGACACCTATCTGTTACTTTCAGGTTCAGCAAAGATACAGCTGGAAAACACAGAGGCTGTAACCTAAATCCCGCCTACTCACAAAATCCTGTCTCTTGATTAGGTCATTTGGATAAAACATGATATGGAATCTCATGTTAGATACTCACACATGCTCATTTTAAAAATCTGGGTTTGGAGGGATATGCTAGATTTAAAAAGTTTCTCTATTTCTGCTTCACTAGTTTCTCTGAACTGGTTTAGCAGTTGCATGTTTGCTTCTGTTTTTATAGGCTTCTGAGAGCAACAGCAAATATATTCGATACTGAGAATATTTCATTTGGATTGAACACAATAAGAAGGTGGATAAATGTATAAGTACAAAAAATCCTGTAAACTTATGTGTGTGTATGCACATGTGTTTTAACCGCGTACGTGTTTCCATGGCAACAACTGGAGACAAATGGAGCAATTAACAAAATTTTACAAATTATTTTAACCAACCCTTTGCTATTTTGAAATTTACCAGGATATGTATTTACTTAGATTTTTCCTTTTTCGACCACACTTTTAGGACTTGATGCTGATAGCAAAGAAGAGCCAATTAAATATTTAAAAGCATTCCAAAGCAACTTTGTCACCGCTCTAGCAATTTTATGATTAATTTTTCAATTGGCCCTCATTGAAAGCCTAAAGCAAATTTTGTTTTGTGAGGAAGAGTGAGTGATGGAAGATTTCTATTGCGAAGACTATATTAAAATAAAATATTCTGAAGCACACAATTTAAAGAATGTAATTTTATGCTGCTAGTATGATTTAATAATGTCATTTACACTAAGCTTGATGGAATGGCAGCCCGAGAATAATGGCACCCACTAGAAAGTCATTAAGCTAAATATTTAAAATGTTGTTTTATACTTTTAGGCATATAAATAATTTATAGCGTGGAACTGACTATCTGGATGAGAAACAGGGAATGGGTTCAAAGTATCTATGGCCAGTGTAAATGTGAGATTGGACTCATTTTAATGTATAATCCTGTGATTCATTTATGGTATATTGAGGTAAATAATGCTAAAGGAATGAAAAATATGTAAGGTTTAGTTGAAGGGTCACCAGAAATTCACTTGGGCCAGTTACTTAAACCTCTCAGTTCCTCAATATTATAATCTATAAAATAGGCTCATTTTCATGATGGAATGAGAAGGTAGATTCACAGGTACTTTGAGAGTATGGCTGTAAGAGTATAATAGTAATATACTAGTAGTAAGGAAAACAAAGGTGGTGCAGTAGACCATGCCGGGTTAACCACATCTTTTGTTGTTAATGCTTAAGAGGGCAAAATGTGGTACAGATTCCAAAACTCAAAATTGTATTTATTTATTTATTTATTTATAAAGAATGAAACCTTTTATTTTATTTTATTTTTTTTGGCCATACCACTTGGCATGTGGGTTCCCTGGCATTGAGAGAGCCCATATCTTCTGCAACGGAAGTGCAAAGTCTTAACCACTGTACCACAAGGGAAGTCCAACAAAACTGTATTTTAAAAAGCTCTTAAAGGAGCATGCTTTGCTGCTTTCTGCATATCTGTTACATTTTTTTCACCTTTAACTGACTTTTTTCCTCAGTAAAAACTTCCATTCCTCCGTAGTTTTCCCTTGTATATGTCTCATCGTGTATTTTAATTCTTATCATATCTTGCTTATTTCCTTAGTGTTTCTTAGCTCAAATTTTGGAGAAAGAAAACTTATTAGTCTAGTTTATTTTTCAATGCCAAGCCATGGATCATGTGTCACTGGCCAGTAGGAAGATTGACTGTTATTAAAATGGTGCCAGTCCTGGCCAGTGCGGGTAAAAGTTTATATGAAAAAAAACATTGCTGTGGCAGTAAGAGACTCGAGGCATGGAAATCTCACTAAGAGGGGCCTGCAGACAAGTAGGTGCTGATGGAAATCTTATGTTCATCTTGACTTTCTGAGCTACTTCCAGCTTCCTGGAAGTAGTATGAACTTTCTTTTCTCTGGATCTTTGTAGATACTGATTTTTCCTATTCTGTAATGGATTTTGGACTTTGCTTCTGAAGTAAGCCTACTCCTTCGATTTGAACCTCCAGTGCCCCTTTCAATATGGAACTCTGTCTTGGCATTTGCCCATGCATGCTTTCAATGAGCTGTGCTCCTTGTGAATTGGGGAAGTAGAATCTTAACAAGCGGGATGGAGAAAAATAACATGGAAAACGTATAAATACTTTCTTTGGGTAAAAACTGTCTCAGCAACACCATGCTACTCTGTAGATATTTCTTCCACTTTTTGATTTTGTGATGCACAAAAACAAGCAAATAAATAAGACACTCATATTCTGGGAGCAAGAAAGTTGAAAAGGTAATAACAGAGGTTCTCTCTTTCACTAGGATGCAAAGTGCAGGAAAGGTGAATAGGCTGAAGAAACCAAATCTTCTAACAAACAAGCTGTGCAGGGAAACTGTTGGAACAAGTGTGACGCTGGAGAAGAAACTGCTGAGAAGTGACTTTGACCGAAGAGGCAGAAGTAGTGAGGAAACTCTTAGACTTGACCTTCAATTTTTTTCCTTTTCAAAAGTGTATCTGAAACATTAATATGTTCTGCTATAACAGTTAATAATGGTGTACATTACTTTTTCAATAACATATTTTGGAGCAAAAAGGAGATAAAGCCTACTTATTTCTATGTTAAGCAAATTAACAAGTAATTGAAAGCCTTCTGATTCAGGTCATGTGACTGACACTCTCCTGCCCCCTTTTGGAAGCTCATCTGCCTTGTACTTCCCTCTGTTTGAGTCATATTAAACTCAGCTCATTAACTACCAAATTAAAGCTAGTAATCATGATGTGAAAAGGGATAGAGGCAGTAATGAAGATGATAATGAAAAGGGTTAGGACTTCTTTTACTTCTGAAAAAAGAAAAGAATTATGATCATTAGCTTTCATGTCTGAGAGGGCTGAATTAAACCCTAATTTTAAGATCTACCCTTTATATAATTTCAAAAAACTTTCTTCAATCATTCATTCATTCATCCTTCAGATATAGACTGAGTACATAAAATGAGTGTTCACTATGTGCCCATCACTGTGCTAGATACTAAACGTGATGGTGGCTAAACAGGAGAACCCATCTCCTCCAGAAACCTAATTCCTAATTCGGAGACTACCATCAACTTGTATTTTAAATATGAATAAAGTTCTTTTTTTTTTTAAGTTGAGAGAAACGTGATGAAGTATAGCTTAATTCTTTCCCCTAAATTTGAAGTGTTATTATGAAAATGAGATACTTTATAGTAGTTGGTAAAAGTGTTTCACACGTTGTAAATAGTCATAATAAGTAGTATTTATTATTTCCAGTGTATCCCAAAATGTTTAGTATGGGATTATAGTGGTACTAGTAATAAATAAACTGATAGTAAGAATAGAATTAAGTGAAATTTTTATATTACTTAAGTCAAAGAGATAAGTGCAGTGGGGTGAGATACAATTTGTGTTGTATATAAGAAGAACAATTTTTTCACCAGTGATCATATATGCCATAAAGTCTCTTTTTTGGAAGCCATTGGGAAATAAGGTATAAAATATATATTATTAATTTTTTCAGAAAGACCTTATGGAAAATAGGCTTTATGAGCTATTTAAGTAAGAGGAGGGAGAAAGGTAGATGAGTTTAGATAAGGAGGCTGTTGTGAGCTTAGAGTGCAGCTTGGGGGAAGGTTTAGCTGTAGGAGGAATTGAAATGTAAATAAGAAGAAGGCTATTTGCACATGTAGTTAGAGAAGCAGGGTGAAGCTCCATAGCAGAATAAAGGAATCCAAGGGGAATGAAGGCTAAAGGAGCAATGATTAAATAGAGTCGTCCAAATCCAAAGTGTAATAGATAGTTCCATAGTGAAATGGTGTGGGCTCAGTGGAGGGAAATTACCCTGCTGGATTGTGAGAGAGGCTTACTTCCTAGAGATTGAAAGAAAGAAGAAAATGCGTTACTACAAATGGTGGAAGAGTACCACTTCTTAGGAATACTGCCTAGAATGACAAAAATTTACTGCTTGTTTTATTTTTACTGTGACAAAATGCATACAACATAAAAATTTTAAATGTACATTTCAGTACAGTTAAGTATATTCACATTTGTGTGAAGAGGATCTCCAGATACTCTTCATCTTGCAGAATGGAGAAACTGTATACCCCCTTTAAATATCAGCTGCTCCTTTTACCCTCGCTCCCTGGCCCCAGGCACACGCTTTGTTTCCATGGCTTAGACTACTGTCGGCCCCTCATAGAGCACAACCATACAGTAGTTGTCTTTTTTTGTGACTAGCTTATTTCACTCAGCATACTGTCTTCAAGTTTACTCGCCTCTTCTAAACCCTTGTGGGCTTCCCTGGTGGCTAGCTGGTAAAGAATCCACCTGCAATGTGGGAGACCTGGGTTCCATCCCTGAGTTGGGAAGATCCCCTGGAGAAGAGAAAGGCTACCCACTCCAGTATTCTGGCCTGGAGAGTTCCATGGACCGTATAGTCCATGGGGTCGCAAAGAGTTGGACTCAACTGAGTGACTTTCACTTCTAAACCCTTGGGAGAAACATCACTAATCAGCGAAGATACCTTGGTGATGGGAATGAGTATAAACTTTCTTCCTGGAAACTTGAGAGAATCAGATCTTTGCCAGGGCTATAGGAACTGAGAACAGAGCAAAAGATAAAGAGATGGAGGAGAAATAGCTTAGACAGAAAACAGTAATATGGACAAAGTGTGTAAAGCAAATAGTGCCTGAAAATATAACCAGAAGCCACCAGACAAAGGAACTAGGAAGTGGGAACCTTTTATAGTGTGACCTAAACTGATCCCTGGGTCTATGGAGTGAATAGAAAGCCCTGATAGGGCAGTCTAGTTGGGACTTTGACATTGGACAAGGAATATGGAGAGTATATCTTTCAAACAAGCCCTGTGAAAAAACAATCCAAGCTTTTATCCAGGCAAAGACTAAGTTCTAATAAGTCCTAAGGAGGAATGTGAAAGAAGAATGGACCAGATGATGTGGCAAATGAATCAACTGCCTGGGATTGTGTGCTTTTTGGAGTCTCATATGTCACTATGTCTTCTTTCATTCAAATACAGACTGTGAAGAATCGGCAAAAACTGTGGCCATATTTTCCAAGATGATCTCAATTCATGTGTGTTCATGGGACAATCTAAGATTATTCTACAAAATGTCAAAGTGTAGCTAGGTAGACACTGGGCAAATTTTATATCACGCAGCACTAGCTGTTATTACTTGAATTGTGTAAGTAAGTTGTTTCTGAAGGTGACATACTTCTTCAAGGTTATTCCTGGGATTCCTAACACCTTAAGTTATGAGTAGACCAGGTGGACACTTATAGTGTTCTTTAATTCATTTATGCTTAAACCCATTCTACAATTCTTTATTAAGTCCCTACTGTTTGCTAGGTTATATTCTAGGTGTTGGAAAAATAGAGAAAGATAAAGCTTCTGCTGTCATGGAATTGATATTCCAGTGTTAGTGAGCAAAGAGTAGAAAATAAGAAATAGGTTATTGAACACATAAGATAATTTTAAGTCATGATATGTGTGATACAGAAATAAAATAGGATAACGTGATAAAAAGTCATGAGGTGTTGTGAGGCTTATGTAATCATGAAAGACTTCTCTGGGGTGGTGACACTGGACTTGAGACCCTAAAGACAAGAAAGAAGTCATCCGGCAGTAGGGAGATGGGTGTGAAGGGTGGCTGATGGATGAACAAATGTAAAGGCCTAAAGCAGAACTCAGTTTGCTGGGGTCTCTGAGGTGGGAAGAGAGTATGACGGGGGAGAGAAGAGTGGAAGGAGATCAGTTGGAGAGAAAGACCTGGTCTGGTCACGTAGGCCATGACGTGGCACAGAATGAGAATTTTATTCTTAGTGTAGTGGGATGCCATTTGCAGAAAAGCAGCTTTTTTTAAAGACCAAAGTTTGGAAGGACTGATGCTAAAGCTGAAGCTCCAATACTTTGGCTACCTGATGCAAAGAGCCAACTTATTGGAAAAGACCATGATGCTGGGAAAGATTTTAGGAGCAGAAGGAGAAAGGGTTGACAGAAGATGAAGTGGTTGGATGCCATCATTGACTCAGTGGACTGAGCAAACTCTGGGAGGTAGTGAAGGACAGAGAAGCCTGGCGTGCTTCAGTCCATGGGGTCGTGTGAGTTGGAATGGCTGAGCAACTGAACGAAACAACAATCAACTTTATTACTGTTAAAAGTAATATTGGAGAATGTGACCAAAGAATCACTTTATTATTGATAAAATTGATATTTGTTGGAATGTATCTAAACTATTGACTTCCTTGTTAAAAAACAAATATTGGAGAATGAATGTTATACCTGTGGACGTGTGGGTTATCTATCCCTATAGCAGATGGGGGAAGAAAGCAGAAAGGGCATGCTGGAAGGTCATCCATCCTAAAGTGTTCACTGGGGGAACTTACGTAGGAACCGCTTCTGGGTACTGGAGATCCAAACAACAGTTCCAGCCCTCAGAGATCTTCTAGTTTCATGATCGAAATGACAACTTAACTAGAGCTGCTGAGATTTGAACCAGTGGAGTTTCTTTGAGGGGGAAAAAAAAAATCATGTTTAAGAAAAATCTACAACGGACTGTTTTAAATTATAAAACATAAAGTGTCTTAGTGGTAGTATGATGGTAGAGATTTAAACAGAAAAGCAAAACTGACCTAGGTAGTAAAATGTTGGGAGTTGAAGGTGTTTATATTGGTCCCCAGGACTTGGAGTAAAGCAGGGAGAGAAGTGGAAAGGATTTCAGAAGCAGTTCAGTTCAGTTCAGTTCAGTTCAGTCGCTCAGTCCTGTCTGACTCTTTGTGACCCCGTGGACAGTAGCACGCCAGGCCTCCCTGTCCATCACCAACTCCTGGAGTTTACTCAAACTCATGCCCATTGAGTAGGTGATGCCATCCAACCATCTCATCCTCTGTCATCCCCTTCTCCTCCTGCCCTCAATCTTTCCCAGGATCAAGGACTTTTCCAATGAGTCATTTCTTCGCATCAGGTGGCCAAATTATTGGTGCTTCATCTTCATCTTCAGCATCAGTCCTTCCAATGAATATTCAGGACCAATTTCCTTTAGGATGGAATAGTTGGATCTCCTTGCTATACAAGGGATTCTCAAGAATCTTCTCCAACACCATAGTTCAAAAGCATCAATTCTTTGACACTCAGCTTTCTTTATACTCCAACTCTCACATCCATACGTGACTACTAGAAAAACCATAGCTTTGACTAAATGGACATTTGTTGGCAAAGTAATGTCTCTGCTTTTTAATATACTGTCTAGGTTGGTCATAACTTTTCTTCCAAGGAGCAAATGTCTTTTAATTTCATGGCTGCAATTACCATCTGCAGTGATTTTGGAGCCCCCCAAAATAAAGTCTATCACTGTTTCCACTGTTTCCCCATCTATTTGCCATGAAGTGATAGGACCAGATGCCATGATATTAGTTTTCTGAATGTTGAGTTGTAAGCCAACTTTTTCACTCTCCTCTTTCACTTTCATCAAGAGACTCTAGTTCTTCTTCACGTTCTGCCATAAGGGTGGTGTCATCTGCATATCTGAGGTTATTGATATTTCTCCCGGCAGTCTTGATTCCAGCTTGTGCTTCATCTGGCCCAGCATTTCTCATGATGTACTCTGCATATAAGTTAAATAAGCAGGGTGACAATATACAGCCTTGACGTACTCCTTTTCCTATTTGGAAGCAGTCTGTTGTTCCATGTCCAGTTCTAACTGTTGCTTCCTGACCTGCATACAGGTTTCTTAAGAGGCAGGTCAGGTGGTCTGGCATTCCCATCTCTTGAAGAATTTTCCACAGTTTGTTGTGATCCACATAGTCAAAGGCTTTGGCATAGTCAATGAAGCAGAAATAATGTTTTTCTGGAACTCTCTTGCTTTTTTGATGATCCAACGGATGTTGACAATTTGATCTCTGGTTCCTCCACCTTTTCTAAACCCAGCTTGAACATATGGAAGTTCACAGTTCATGTATTGTTGAAACCTGGCTTGGAATTTTGAGCATCACTTTGCTAGCATGTGAGATGAGTGCCATTGTGCGGTAGTTTGAGTATTCTCTGGCATTCCCTTTCTTTGGGATTAGAATGAAAACTGACCTTTTTCAGTCCTGTGGTCACTGCTGAATTTTCCAAATTTGCTGGCATATTGAGTGCAGCACTTTCCCAGCATCATCTTTTAAGATTTACAATAGCTCAACTGGAATTCTATCACCTCCACTAGCTTTGTTCATAGTGATGCTTCCTAAGGCCCACTTGATTTCACATTCCAGGATGTCTGGTTCTCGATGAGTGATCACATCATTGTGATTATCTGGGTAGTGAAGATCTTTTTTGTATAGTTTGCCACCTCTTCTTAATATCTTCTGCTTCTGTTAGGTCCATACCATTTCTGTCCTTTACTGTGCCTGTCTTTGCATGAAGTGTTCCCTTGGTATCTCTAATTTTCTTGAAGAGATCTCTAGTGTTTCCCATTCTATTGTTTTCCTCTATTTCTTTGCATTGATCACCGAGGAAGGCTTTCTTATCTCGCCTTGCTATTCTTAGGAACTCTGCATCAAATGGGTATATCTTTCCTTTTCTCCTTTGCCTTTAACTTCTCTTCTTTTGATAGCTATTTGTAGGGCCTCCTCAGACAGCCATTTTGCTTTTTTGTGTTTCTTTCTCTTGGGGAAGTTCTTGATCACTGCCTCCTGTACAGTGCCACAAACCTCCATCCATAGTTCTTCAGGGACTCTATCAGATCTAATCCCTTGAATCTATTTGTCACTTCCACTGTATATTCAATCATAAGGGATTTGATTTAAGTCATACCTGAATGGTCTAGTGGTTTTCCCTACATTCTTCAATTTAAGTCTGAATTTTGCAATAAGGAGTTCATGTTCTGAGCCACAGTCTGCTCCTGGTCTTTTTTTTGCTGACTTTATAGTGCTTCTCCATCTTTGGCTGCAAAGAATATAATCAATCTGATTTTGGTATTGACCATCTGTTGATGTCCACGTGTAGAGTCTTCTCTTGTCTTGTTGGAAGAGGGCGTTTGCTATGACCAGTGCGTTTTCTTTGGGCCCAATATGGCAGCACGCAGGTGACTGGGTTCCCAGGAGAGACTGGCCAGTTTTAAGGAACTGGAATGGAAAGTTATTTCCTACTTTGGGCTACAATGAACTCCTATTATTCATGACATTATTTTGGAAAATCTGGTATGTACAACAGTCTTATATTCCTGGTAAAAAAAAAAAAAAGGAACACAGAAGAAAGGGAAATGTCTATTCTGGGGTGCGGTGGGGGGGAGGTGCTGTGAAATGCTGGAAAGAGAAGAGTTAGATCAGAGGTCTGACAGTGAAAAGGAGCAGGAAATTAATAGGCACATAGCCCCTTGTAAATACAGGCAAATAGGGGAGGTTGCCAAGGGCTTTCCACCTGAGCCATCTAACTCAGGTATTAAAGGGAAAATGTGCTACTCCAGAGGGATTGAGGACTTGGGAACTCTTGGGTGGCAAATATTCGAGTTACACAGAAAATTATTGCATAGAATGACAAATCTGCATAGAATTGATCAACTTTGTACAGAAGCCTGGGGTTTAGGGAGAGTTCCCCAAGAAGGGCAATGAGAGTTAGCTGTGAAGCTGAGAGTGGGGTGAGGGAGGAGGCTTCCCAGATCAAGGAAGGTGCAAAAGCCCCCAGCTGTTCAGGCAATTCCAAGTTAGTTTCTAGCACCTGAAAAATCAAACTGAAGTTGGTGAGACCAGAATGGTGGTGAGCAGGACCAGGAGACAGACCCCAAAGAAATTTTCTTCTTCCTTCCTTTTTTTCTTTTTTTGACACTTAATCAACAAGAGTTTATTTTCTCACAGTTCTGGAGGCTAGAGGTCTGAGATCAAGGTGGGGACAAAGTTGGTTTCTCTGAGGTAATCTCTCCTTGGCTTGAAGATAAACATTTTCTTTCACTTTCTTCACCTGGTCTCCTCTCTGTATCTGGAGTTTAACTGCTTCTTTTTATAACACATTATCTTATGAAGATTACTGGGTCCCCATAGTTCATACTTAAAAAAATAACAGGTTCCTTCCTGGAAGCGAATATATACAGATTTCCATCCCAGAGAGTCCTATGAGACATAATTGTATACTTTAGAAGGTATACAATTTTTATAGTGTGTGAATTATGTCTCATATTTTAAAAAACAATAAGAAAATAGGAAGTTAAAGAAAAATATGGTATTATTATTTAACAGACACACTCTGTGGGCTGAATTGTCCCAAAGAGCTAAGCTGTGCCCTTGGCCCCATCCTGAAGGTAGTGGGGCAGTCAGGGGAGGGGTTTTCTGAAGGATTCTACCAAGAAAAGCTACTTAAGACTTATTTTTTTGGAAGTATAGTTGATTTACAATGTTACATTATCCTTAGGTGTACAACATAATGATTTGATATTTTTATAGATTATACCCCATTTAAATTTAATATAAAATAATTGCTATATTTTCCTGTTGTTTAATCGCTAAGTCATGTCCGACTCTTTGCAACCCCATTTACTGTAGCCCACCAGGCTCCTCTGTCCATGGGAATTCTCCAAGCAAGAATACTGGAGTGAGTTACCATTTCCTTCTCCAATATTTTCTTGTGCCGTTCAATAGATCCTTGTAGTTTTTATTTTATACATAGTAATTCATACCTCTTAATTCCATACTCCTATCTTGCCCCTTTCCTGACTGGTAATCAATCACTAATTTTTTATCTGTAAGTCTGTTCCTGCTTTGTTATACTTATTAAGTTTTGCTACATTTTAGGTTCCAATATAAGTGATAACATCTTTTTTAATTTTATTTTTTATTGGAGTATAATTGCTTTACAATGTTGTATTAGTTTCTGCTGTACAACAAAGTGAATCAGCTCTATGTATATGCATGAGGGGTGGAAGGAGAGGGTGGGAGGGAGGTTCATGAGGGAGGTGATAATATCTTTTAAGCTGTGTTTATGCACATGACAAGTTCAGTCATATTTAGAGTTGACTAGGAAAGGGCTGCAGGCTTCTGTGGAGGCTCTTCCCACCTCTTTGCCCTCCTGCTGTTACTTCTGGTCATCTCAGACTCTCAGACCACATCCTAGGGCCAGGATGTCCTCCTACCCCTTGGGGCATCCTGTGACATGGTCTGGTCTTCCTGTTCTCTCTTCTTTTCCTTATCACACAGATCCTTTGTCACTGTCTGGAGGCCTTGTTCTTTGTTCTTCTGTCTAAGAAGAACTGGTGAAGCCCATGCTCCGTCTGAGGAGCATCTCAGCAGGGCCCAGGGGCGGTGAACTTGCGCTGACTCTGCACCTTCGCCCGGCCACAGTCTCTGCTCCAACCCCAGCACCTGGCCTGCGACACGACGCTAGGGCAACGCAGAAATCTACCTAATCATGGCAACCACTTCTGTCTTATTCCAATTTACAAATGAAGAAATCAAACTCCAGACAGTTATTGAGCTTCTGTGAGGTCACATCCTTGCCGAGTAGCCCACCGAGGCTTTAAGGGGAGGTGGTCATCCTCCAAAGCTCAGGTTTATCATGCTATCACCGTGTGCGGCTTGCACAGTTAACATGACCAGGGTTCACATGAACTGCAAAAAAGAAGCCAGCAGTGTGTGTCAGTTCCATATTCTGGTATTGTGATGGAGAAATACGATGTGGATTAGGATAATTAAATGGATACATACCTTGTTGAACAACCATATGTAAAGACACTGAGGGATGAGATGAGGTGGGCCTGGAGCAAGATGCTTCATGGCTAGCTCAGTGCTAAGTTCTCAATCACGTCCTCCTCAGCAATTTTATGACCAGAACAAAGATATATGGGTAATATTTAATATTTAATTTGTAGTCACACAAATGCTGGAAGGATAACAAAACCGACAGACTCATCATTCAAAATGATCTTAACAAGACAAAATATTGGGCTGAATTTTCTCCAACTTTTTAATAAGAAAAATTCCATACATGATAAAAGGTATAAGGAATACCACTAATGAACATTCAGGTACTGAATACTTCTGTTAAACCATGGTTAATATTTTATCAGTTTTGTTTACCTCTCTTTCTAAATATTTATTCTTCTAACAATTTGAAAGAAAGTTGCAGACCTCATAAAATTTGACTGCTAAATACTTCTCTGTCTTCTAAAAATACATCCTTCTATATCACTCTAATTCTAATATCTAAAAAAAATTAATAGCAATTCCCCAAGATCATAATATCCAGTCCATGTTCAACTTTCTTTGATTTTTTATTCTGGTAAAATATTTGTAACACAAGTAACATAACTTTTTTGATCATTAAGTGACCAGTTCAGTAGCATTAAGTACATTTACATTGTTGTACAACCATCCCTAACATCCATCTCTAGAACTTTTTCATCATCATCACCTCAATTTTTGACTCACTGAATTTGATTTGAGATTTTGTAGGAACAGTGCAAATAACACTTGGATCTAAAAGCCAGCTTCATAAGCACAAGGGTGAGGAGGTAGAAACATACGTGTAGCATGAATAAAATACAATTAGAGATTTTAGTCTACCAGTTCAGTAAGTTTGTGACTGTCAAAAAGTAAGTACAGCATTAGGCTGAAGTATAGTCCTGGACTCAGGGAAGAGAGAAGTCTGTTTTATGCACTGCTCAGATCCTACTGGGAATATTGTGTCCGGTTCTGGGCTCCATACCATTAGGTAGTCATAAAACTGCTGACCGGAAGATGAAGGGGTTTTAAAAAGGCATCATCTGAGAAAGACAGGAAGAAATTGGATATTTGGGGCTTGTGAAAAAAACAAACATTGACACCTTAAGTAAGAGATGTCATTTTAACTGCTTTGGAATATTTAAAGAACTCCCATTTGGAAAGTATATTTGTCTAAGGGGTAGTTCCAAGGCTAATAAGAGGAAAGTGCCATGGGAAAAGCTTCAATTCAGACTAAGAATTTAATCAGAATGGCTGGAGTTGATTGAAAGGGTTGCCTTAGGAAGGAGTTTGTTCCCTGTCACAAGTGGCATTCATTGTAATACTTGGCAGAGGAAACCCAAGCTTTGAGAAGCTTTTTGGATGAAATGACTTTTGGATCTCTTCTGGACTATATTTTGTTTAAGATTCTTTTATTGGCCTGGCCACAAATTTGATTTGGGTTTTCTATAACAGCATGTGGAAAAACCTGAACTAAATTTTTGACCAGCCCCTAGTTGCAAGAAACAGACCCAAATAGTACCTTCTTAGGTAAAAGAAAAGTTTCTTGAAAGACTGCTTGAACTGTGGTATATGAGCAGTGGCATGGATGAACACTGAAACTCAAGTAGGCCAGTCCACTCTTGTCTCTCTCTCTCTCTCTGTCTCTGTCTCTCTTTTTCCCTCCCTCCCGCCTGTCCCCATCTCTGACTTGCTCAGTTCTCTTGCTCACTCTTTTTCCACTCTCTCTCTCTAGCTCTGGCCTCAATCTTTCTCATTGATTTGGCAGCAGCCTGGTCAGAAGAAAAGGCTGCTGACTGTTTCTGAATCTTAAGATGTTTGGTTGAAAACTCCTAGAGAAAGACTATGTGACCAGTCACCTCTGGCCAGGGGGCAGAAAAATAAAAGTGAGGATGAACAAACTGGCTGGAACTGTCCAGTTGTGAACTCTGTCAGGTAACAAGGCACTCTGTGATGAGAGTTCAAATGCTTCGGAGGACAAGGGTGAGCATTAAGACCCTGTCCTGTCTTAAAGGACATAAACGGCCAGTCCTGAAGGAAAATCACACAGTCTGCAGAGTCCTTCATGGCAACCTCAAGCCACCCTGGAGGAGAAGCTGCTGGGAGGTCACCTGGATGGGCCACATGAAATGTTGAAACATACTTGGGGGCTGCTAGGAAATCCCTGCCACCCACAGAGCGGCCAGGAATGCAGCAAGTCAAGTAAGGCTTTCTTTTCTAAGAAAGTAGCGGGGAGCCATCGGACAAGGGCAGTGGTGCACGCCCGGCTTAGGCTCTGCAAACATTTGCTTGGTGGCTGAAAGCCAGGGGCGAGCCCTGGGACCAGGGGACTGGAGGATGGTAGCCGAGATCCAAGCATTTTAGTGGAAAAGTCCATTCTTCCTTTTCATGCAGGAGAACTGAAGATCCTCAGCATGAAACAGCAATTCAGTGGCAGAAATAATCTTGAACTTGGGAATTATCTGACTCCTGATATTTCTTCTCTCCTCTAGATCAGCAGTCCCCAAAGTTTTTGGCACTCCTTTCGTGGAAGACAGTTTTTCCACAGGCCAGCCTGGAGATGGGATGGTTTGGGGATGATTCAAGTGCAATACATTTATTGTGCACATTATATTTATTATTATTACATCAGCTCCACTTCAGATCATCAGGCATTGGATCCTGGAGGTTAGGGATCCCTGCTGTATACACCATCCTGCCTCTGAGAAATGACCTTTACAAAGGACCTGCATACTTCCTAGGCATCTATGGTTCAAGCAGGACTTGGGCTTGGCTCCCAGAGGGAGGACAAATGTCCCCAAGCACCAGCTTATGCGGTCATAGAAAGGACACTAACTGAGGAACTTTCCATTTTAATTTTTGTACTAGTTGCTTTTAATTTGCTGAATATCATGTGCACGCACACTAATTTTGCTATGAAATTATTCATTTGTGAGCAAATTCTATTAATATAAGTCATAGCAGGGGATTCAGAGAGAGAACATAAACACATAACATGTCCCTGGAGTGAAGTCCCCTCCCTGGGCTACTGCGCACCTCCTGGCTTTTCACGTCCTATCTCTGTTTCTCCCTCTCCCTCTAAGGCTGACCTGCAACAGGACAGTTTCAGGAGTGGAGACAGGCTTCGGAATGAATGGCTGTTAGTGCAGCTACTCTGGCTTTTGTCTAATCCACCGTGGAAGTGGGAGGAGAGTGATGATGATGGTGATGCTGATGACAACAAGGATGAAAATAGGTTTCAGGTGGATCTGCTTAGCTGTTCCCAGAATGTCGTACAAATGCCAGGGTAACCAATGAAATGAAAGCTAAAGGCAGAACACACCGCTGCTTCTCCAAAAACCCATAAGGGGAATGTCAACGGTTTGAATGTTTCATTATATTTTATTTTTTATAAGCTGCTGCAGGGTATAGAAAGAATCAAAAGTAATGGTTAAAACATCAAGGAGCAGGAGTGATGAGTCCTGGAATTGAAAATAATCATCACCCTTGGTTACTGTGGGTAAATAATACACTATAAAAACCTTGGGAGGAAAAAGGCAATGCCTGAAAATAGCAGCCCTGACATAGATATAAACAGGTCTACAAAAACCAATTAGGACGAGAGAGAGACGACCTGACTTTCTCTTCCCAGACACTGATGCCAGGAAATAGAACAGGGGTACCATTTGGGGGAATTTGCTACAGAATATAACAGTGTCAGCAGTGACAACAAAACATGCTCTGGTCTCACAATGAGTTATGGATGGAACCTGTGTCTCTGACAAATGTGCCTCGTGTGAAAGCTACAGCACCTGAAAATATATGGCTTTTTTCCTCCCTCCATCTCTTGATATGGAACACCTAATCTGTGGAAGACGTATGCATGTTCATGCACAGAATAAATCAAGGGTGAGGCCAGCCGGCTTGGGATTTGAAACACAGGCCAAGAAGAGGGCCCGCTGCTTTTCTGCTGTGGCAGTCTGCTAGCCTCCAAAAAGTTCATGGCCATCTATGGGCTTCTAGAGGGTCCCGGGAGAAGGGAATGGCTCCCACTCCAGTTTTCTTGCCTGGAGAATTCCATGCACAGAGGAGCCTGGTGGGCTGCAGTCCATAGGTTTGCAAAGATTCAGACATGACTGAGCTACTAACACAACTTCTAGAGGGTGGCTGTGTGTCTTTTTGATCTGGTCAGCAACACAACTTTTAAAAGTGACTACCTGAATGTTGGAACTTAAGCAATATGTGGGAAAATGGTAGAAGTTTCCTCCACTAAATCGTGGTTTACCGAAGGCTACTTGTTAGACAATTTGAGCACTGTATGAAGAGCATGGCCACAGGCACTTCATGCAGGCTAATGTGGATCCTGTGCACCTTGTCAAGGCAAAGACTTTCAGCTTTTCTGACTGTGACCAACTGTTAACAAATTTTACATTGAACATGCATTATATGCACATGCAAACACACACACACACACACAAAGATTTTATGAAACAATAATGGCCTTAGCTATGGGCATTGCTCTCTAATTTTCCCATTCTATTCTGTTTCCTCCCTTCCTCTTTCTCTTTCTTTCTTTTACATATTAAATTGGTTATGGCTTACTGTTTAAACAGCTCTGCATTAAAGGGCATAGGAGAAGGCAATGGCACCCCACTTCAGTACTCTTGCCTGGAAAATCCCACGGACGGAGGAGCCTGGTAGGCTGCAGACCATGGGGTCTCACAGAGTCGGACACGACTGAAGCGATTTAGCAGCAGCAGCATTAAAGGGCATAGAGATACAGCAGAGAATCTCTATTCTAGCCAACAGGCCGATCATAAGCCCTAGGAGAGAAGAGACATCCCTGACACCTAGCACAGGCATAAATGTATCACTACCTGTACAAAGATGTTAAAGATATGTACTTCTGGGTGTTTCTGTGAGAATGAAAGGATCTAGAACAGTGCTTGACACATAGTTGGCCATCATTTTTATTGGTAATATTATGACTAAAGACTCAGTGGCAGTTTCTGTCAAGCGCAGCCAATTTACTTGTCCATTCTCTCCCTCATTCACTTCTGTAATGCTTCCTACATTTTCTAAACAATGCCAAGCATTTGACATTCATTACTGGTGGCTCAGTCAGTAAAGAATCCACCTGCAGTGAAGGAGACAGCCTGCAATGCAGGAAACTCGGTTTTGATCCCTGGGTTGGGGAGATCCCCTGGAGGAGGAAATGGCAACCCACTCCAGTACTCTTGCCTGAGAAATCCCATGGAGGAGCCTGGTGGGCTACAGTCCATGGGGTCGCAAAGAGTCGGACATGACTGAGTGACTAAACCAACCACTCTTGTTATCTTCTTAGCAACTCTATGAGGCAGGGACTATTAGTCTCAGTTTATAGATGAGGCTAGAAAGGTGAGCTACCTGCTGAACACCATATCTGGTCTTTGACATCAAAGTCTGAAGGATCATATGGAGGGAAGTGGAGTTGAATAGAAGGTATTTTAGACAGATAAATTGGCAGTTGCAGAAGTTTAGGGGGTGATCCTAACACTTTATTTCATACATATCGTTCCCCCTCTCACCTTTGTGAATACTGTGAATTGGGTAAGTGTAAGGAAGGTAGACAAGATAGACATCATTTGTGACATAAGAAAAGAATAAGAGAAGTATGGTTTACTTCAGGTTCCCACACAACTACTTTCTTTCAGAAGCTTCTTCTCAGTCCTATGGATGTGATTCCACTGTGCTGGGCAGATTGGAAACATCCAGAAGCAATTGAAGCTCCAAACTGATAGAGATCAAGGAAATGTGACAAGAGGTAGATTATCTGTAAAGCAAGAACGAGAGGCAGCCAAGGTCAAATGGGCAAATTTGGGACAAGGGAGGACCAAGTAAATAAGAACATTTAAACGGATAAGGTGTTGTCATTTATCTGGGTCTGGTATTGTCAGGGAGTGCAGGCTGGATGGGCAGTGGCTAATTTCCTAGGATGGATTTTTTTCAGCCCAGATGAAACTTTTGAAGGACTGGGGCTATCCCATCTTTGGCCTAAGTCTTTTAAGTTTAATCAGGGTGGACATTATAGTCACCAAGTTCAAGAGCTGGTGGCTCTTCCTTTACATAGAATTTCACTCCTTATTAATTATGACTTAAACTGCTTATTGAAAATTGCTTTTCCAATTTATATCTTCTGTGAAGTGAGTCACATTTTCATATAGCATATGAAATATTTTACATTTATTGGGCTTCCTGTTTGGTTCTCTAAGATGAGATTTGAAAAGCCATCCACTCTTGCTTGTCTTGAAGGAGACCAAAGGTTATCTATTGATCATTTAGTTTGGGATCACAGGATGATAAGTTACAAGCTTTTCACTCTCCTCTGACTTTCCTGTGAAATTTGCTGTACATTTTTTGCTGATGCGTCCTTGACCCATCTTAAGTCATGTCTTCCCTACTTAGAACCCTAAGACCAAATGTCCTTACACATAAATGACTTTCATGATCTGGGGCCTTCTATAACACCAGGGAGCTCCACTCTTATCAACCTCCCTTTCCATTTCTAGGAAGCCTCTCACCAGTCTCATCAAACTACCAAATATCCACACGTATGTGTGTGCACATCTTTAAATTATTTAACCTGGTACACCATGAACCATGGGTACTGGCCTTAGCAAACCACTTGGTATTGACTGACGAATAGTCTGGCTCATTAGTATTTCACATTGGCATTCCAAATCATACCTATCTAGGTAAAGGGAGATATTTCTTAGTACACCCTGTTGGTACAAATGGGAGGTTTTCAATCACATGCTCTGACCTGACACTTCCCTTCTGCTGGAGGCACCTCTCACTTTGCTGGGAACTCATGGCCTCCCATCTGCTCTTCTTTCTCTACTGCTCATTGTAACTGCCAGCAGTTTTATTCTGTTAGTTTCTCTGAGCTGATGTCTGTACCTGTGAAGAGTCCTTGCCTCCTTTATTGTCCCTTTTTCTGCTGAACTCTAGTGTGTGTGTGTGTGTGTGTGTGTGTGTGTTAGTCACTCTGTCATATCTGACTCTTTGCGACCCCATATGCTGTAGCCCACCAGGTTCCTCTGTCCATGGGATTTCCCAGGCAAAACTACTGGAGTGTGTAGCCATTCTCTTCTCCAGGTGATCCTCCCGACTCAGGGATTGAACCCATGTCTCCCACTTTGCAGGAAGGTTCTTTGCCATCTGAGCCACCAGGGAAGCCCAAGCACTAGTAAATCACCAAACGAAGTTGTGTGGGAATATATGTTTACTGAAAAGCTAGGGAAGTGAAATAACATGGCAGCAACTCTGCAAGTGTATGTGCAATTCTTTAAACCCGATATTTACCACTCATGTTTGTGCTTAGTCGCTTAGTCGTGTCTGACTCTGCAACTCCATGGGGTCACAGGATCCTCTGTCCATGAGATTTTCCAGGCAAGAATTCTGAACTGGGTTGCCATTGCCTTCTCCAGGGGATCTTCCCGACCCAGGAATTGAACCAGGGTCTCCTGCATTGCAGGTGGATTCTTTACCAGCTGAACTACCAGGGAAGCCCAACATTTACCACATTTCTACCCACTTTCTAGGGGAAAAGTACTCAAGAGTTAAACTCTTCAGAGAAAGTTCTCTCTAGTAGGGTTTCTCAATGTTGGCACCATTGACATTTTGGGCAGTCCTTTGTTGTGGGCTTGTCCTGTGGATTGTAGGGTGGTTAGCAGCATCTTTGATTCTATCCGCTGGATGCCAATAGCGCTTTTCTATCGATAGCACTTTTGGTCATTTTGATGACCCAAAAGGTCTCCAGACCTTACCAAATGTCCCTGAGGAGTCAGTATCATCTCTGGTTGAGAACCAGTGCCCTCAACAGACTTGCTCTTCAAAATGTGGTCTATAATGTAGTAGCAGGATCATTACCTGGGACTTTGTTAGAAATGCAGACTGTCTGTGTCCCAGGTATACTTCATCAGAGTCTGCATGCTGACATGATCCCTTTCTTTTGACCTTAACCATTTTGAAGCCCTGCCCTAGAGAATGTCTCCTATTTCTGCTCCATGGTCAGATCCATCTTTTTCTCAGATCTCCTAATATTTCCTGGATACATTTCCACCTTTTGGGAAATTCTTCAAGCTGCTCACAGGCATTGGTGTTAACTCAAGAGCCATGGCTGGCCCACTTCCTTCCAGCAGTTCTTCCCCTCAGTTCTGAGTTATTAATGCTATAACAATGCTCCAGAGGCTCTAGTTCTAGAGTAATATTCCAGAAGACAAGCCTGGGTTGGAGAGGGTAGGGGGGATTTGGGTCAATAAGCCTGTAAGGATAGCTCAGATGGGTACTAACATTCCATGTCTGTCTGCTTTGAAGTTTCCTTGCTTGTGGGATTTGAAATTAAGCCTAGGCTGATTCCGTAGATAAGGCTATTATCCATCATCAACTTCTAATATGCTTGGTAATCCATGAAATTCAGAATCTATGAATTGGCAGTAGGAAACATTGAAAGTCTATCAGCCTTTTACCAATGACTCTCCTCATTTCCAGCAGTCCTTAAGAGTACAATATCATTGGTTAACACTCCTTCCCAATAAATTAGTTCAATACTTGAATACTGTACCAGCAGGGCTAATATGCTTTTCTTATTTTGATACCTAATATCCAGTTTCTTTTAAAACTGTTGTTTTGTCATCTATTTTAATATTATTGAGATTTACAACTGGGACATACACATACTTTCAAATATTTATATTCTTTGGATTTCAATTCATAGGTCATTTTTTAGCAATTAAGGCAACTAATAAAATGCACATACACACACATACATACATATACACATGTGTTAGTTACTGGGAGACAGTGTGAAAGTTGGGAGCCATCTAATTTTAGATTTGACAAGGTTGAGTGTAATGTAAGGCAATAAACTTATTTAGGGCACAAATACTGTCTCCCAGATTCCTGCAAGCACTGGCTCTGGTTCTTGCCTTGAGACCTAGTATCTCCACTCTGTGAGTATCTTGTTTCCTTCCAGGGTAATTTCTGTGTCATCAAAGTCATGGATAACAACTAGTGTCCCTATTGTTTCAAGATTTTTGCTGTTTCCCCCCCACACACTGTTTTCCTAGTCTCAACCCCTAGTCTTTTAATTTCATGAATTTGGGCCATCCTGATTTCCTATCTCCAAAGAAGATAACGCTGGTAACTTGAAGATTAGGGAAAATATGATTCAGAAGACCAGACTTAGAACTTAGTTTCCCAGATTCATTATCCCCGTATATTAATCATCAATGTGTAGCTTTTTCAATCCAAACCCACTCTTCTGTGTACTGTTTTATTTTATTTTTTAATATTGCTGGTAGGTAGCTAGTATGTAAAGCTGTTTCTTTTTTATCATTTCATTTACTCTGTTTATTTATGTTTGGCCGTGCTGCCTCTTCATTGCTGCATCTGGGCTTTCTCTACTTGTGGCATGTGGGCTCAGCAGTTGCAGCTCAGGTTGATAGCTGTGGCACACAGGCTTAGTTGCTGCATGGCATGTGGGATCTTCCCGGATCAGGGATCGAACCCATGTCTCCTGCATTGGCAGCTGGGTTCTTTACCACCGACCCACCAGGGAAA
The DNA here is from genome assembly GCF_054371585.1 of Giraffa tippelskirchi. Taxonomy (NCBI): domain Eukaryota; kingdom Metazoa; phylum Chordata; class Mammalia; order Artiodactyla; family Giraffidae; genus Giraffa; species Giraffa tippelskirchi. The sequence continues at coordinate 58,656,028 of NC_137285.1, forward strand.
CCCTGTAGTGTTTTTTGACACTGAACCTGGATCCTATACACATTTCTCTTTTGCCAACTTGCTTCATGTTAAGCTTTTTCAGTAGAGGATGCTAGAGGAACTCTATGGGCAACCTGCTTCTCTTGCTTTTCTTCTTGCTTCTTCAGTGCACTGGCCAGCAGGTACCTTCATGTAAGAAACCAAGTGATACACATCCTCCAGCAAGTTTTCCTGGCACTTTTGCCAGCACCTCCTCAAGGAGTTTTTCAGACACCCCAGCAAGTGGCTTCTCAGTGAGAACCAGCACTCCAGTGGGCAACTTTCTTGACAGGGCAGTCTGGGAGACCCACGAGTGTTTACCCACATCAGGGCCCACCCCTAGCAAATTTCTCTGGCCCTCCAACAGGTTGTTTTCTGCTTGACAGTCTCAGCCTGTGCTACCTCCATGAACTTCAGTGTTATCCAGTGGGTTGCAGCCACACCCTCTCCAACAGTCAATCTCAGCCTTAAGGGGAGATGGATAGGGACTTCTTAGTTTATTTCCTTCTTGTGAATTGTGTCTCATTCCTAGAAGTAGCAGCTGGTCCCTTCACCTGCTCTTTCAGTAATCTTTAAGATTCTCTTTACCCCTTTTGGTATTACTATTCTTTTGTCTATTTAATAATTCTGCATGTTAAAGTTTTTTGTTCAGTTTGGTGGGTGTGATTTCTGTCTCCTGATTGGACTCCAGCTGACCCACCCACCAGTCCACAGTAGAGGATTTACCAAAACCTGAACCTCCAGTGCTTTTAGGGGCACCTGCAAGAGACACAGGGCTCGTAAAAGGGTCCTCACCCATTTCCTTGTAGATAGATTGGAAATGGCAGTACTGAGTGGAACTGCTTGGAAGTAATGAGGGGCTCATTAAAGGTAGTGTTTACCAGTAAGTCTTTGCTGCTTCAGCTTATCTTTCTGGGCCCTTCCTTGTTCACCTTCTCCCCATCTCTAGTTAACTGTGCTATCTGTGTGGATTCTATCTGCAGATGCTTGATTAAGCCTTAGGCTTTACCTGAAATTATCTAACTATCTACCTCAGGGAAATATATAAATAAATATGTATATATTGTAATGTGCTTAGTTGTTCAGTTGTGTCCACCTCTTTCCAACCCCATGGATTGTAGCCCACCAGGCTCCCCTGTCCATGGGATTCTGCAGGTAAGAATACTGGAATGGTTTGCCATGTACTCCTCCAGGGGATCTTCCCAACAAAGGGATCAAACCCAGGTCTCCTATATTGCAGACAGATTCTTTTTCATCTGAGCCACCAGGGAAAGCCAAAGAATACTGGAGTGTGTAGCCTATCCCTTCTCCAGGGGATCGTCCCAACCCAGGATTTGAACTGGCGTCTCCTGCATTGCAGGCAGATTCTTTACTAGCTGAGCTACCTGGGAAGCCCATATATTATAATATATATTTATATGTATATATAGATAGATATTTCAAGGAAAGCCTAAATTATATATATATGGCTAAATTATATATATATATATTAATAATATATATAATGATGCATATATATATGCAAGTATATATATATATATATATGTGTGTGTGTGTGCCATGCCATGCTAATTCACTTTAGCCGTATCTGACTGTGCAACCCTATGGATTCTAGATCACCAGGCTCCTCTGTCCATGGGATTCGCTAGGCAAGAATACTAGAGTAGTTTGCTGTGCCCTTCTCGGGGTGGCACTAGTGGTAAAGAATACACCTGCCAATACAGGAGACGCAAGACACTTGGGTTAAATCTCTGGGTTGAGAAGATCCCCTGGAGAAGTAAAGGTCAACCCACTCCGGTATTCTTGCCTGGGAAATCCCAAGGACAGAGGAGCTTGGTGGGCTACTGTCCATGGGGTTGCAAAGAATTAGATGACTAAGTGACTGAGTGTGCACACACACACACACACACACACACACACACCCACACACACACAAAATCAAGGTCTTCCTAGAGAAAATTAGGGTTTCCCTAGAGGAAATCATAGAATCTAATTTTTGTTTATTTTCCTTTTGACAATACAGAGTCACTGGAATTGCCATTGTCCATGGGTTTCTGCTCTTAATGGAGAGTCTTTCTGAATAAGTTCTTGTGTGTATCCAGTAATAATTTTTTCATGAGTAACCATTCTGAGAATAATTGACTAACCATTCTCATATTCCTTCTGAGATTTAATGGGAAAATATAAAATTTTCTCATTTTTCAGTTATGATTTTCTTGCTCATTGGGTCAAGGGGCCATCTAATTTATAGAAAGAGTTTTTGAATACTTTCATAGGACTCTGATTAAATTGATTGGCTTGAAATATGCATTGTATTTACCATGTCCTTAATTCTGAGTTTGGATGCAGCAAGAGAAGGAGATGCTGATATATCTTAGTTTACATGCTTAGAAATAGGTCTCATATTTAATATGCATATTTATGAAAAATAAGCTATAATCAGCATTTGGGCCAATGGCCTCATCCCAAATTTATAGCAATAAAATACTGCAATGCTGACTTCTGATTGATAACCTTCATAAGTGGACCACATGTCTTCCAATATGTTCTCATTTTATTTTCCTATCAATAAAATTGGCATAAAATTACATTTTGGGGAGAACTATATATTGGCTGCATATATGTTAAATGTAAAATATTGTTACTTATTAATGTATTCACTGAAATGGGAGGACTCAAAATTATCTAAATTCATACACTGACCTTAACATAAGTGCTCAAGTAAATATTTGTTTTTAACAAAGTGTCTTTCACAATCTACTATATTTCTTCCATGAGCATCTTCATTTGTACCTTGAGGACTGTATCTCAGGATCTTAGAGAAGCCTATGCTCTCTGTCACTATTACACTGTCTCACCAGGAAAAGACTAATGTTCCATATAGAATTATTTGATACAGATATTGAAAGATTTAAGGAAAAGTTTTTTTGATGTACCATTTTTAAAGTCTTTACTGAATTTGATACAATCCTGGTTCTATTTTACATTTGGTTTGTTTGACTGTGAAGCATGTGGGATCTATGCTCCCTGACCAGGGATGGAACCTGCATGCCCTGCACGAAGGTGAAGTCTTACCCACTTATCGGAAGTCTCTTATTGGAAAAAAAAGAATTTAAAGTTAATAGTGCATCATTTCCAGAGTGTGAAATGGCAACCCACTTCAGTACTCTTGCCTGGAAAATCCCATGGATGGAGGAGTGTGATAGGCTACAGTCCATGGGGTCGCAAAGAGTCAGACATGAATAAGCAACTTCACTTTTACTTTCTAGAGTGTGAAGATGTAAAACTGAGGCAAAATTGAGTTTTTTCCATCTTTCTGGTCAGCAGATTCATTCACTGATTTTGCATCTTAGTTATACTTTAGTGTGAAACAACCATAAAAATTTCCATGTCAAATAAAAACAGCCTCAAAAATGATGCTTTCTGCTTATGGCATTAGTGCTACTATAGAACACAATTCCTGTGTTTTGAAAAGCAATACAGTTTGTTACAAAAATGAGCTTCCCCAGAGAATGCCACATGACCGTAGGCTATTAATTATACAGTTTTATTGCAATCTTTTATTCAGAACAATAGTGCTCTTGAGGTCCTGTGGAACTTTTCTCCCATGCGATCATGTCGAGTTTTGATTAAGCATCATTATATACAGTTCATTAACAATGTATCTTAAAATGAGTTTTTGATTGAACATTTTTATTGGTCATTTAGTATAATTGATGGATTCTGTTGGAATTTCACATAGAAAATTTGCCAAGATAGTCATAGTATTTTTCATTATGCATCATTATGCCCCTTTCCCCTAAAAGAACCCATGTTTTTTTTAAAAAATTAACTTCCAAAAATTAGATATTGATCTATAACCAAGGCAGTTGCTCCTTCCATAGCTCAGTTAGGAGAGAAACAGAAACTGGCAGTGTTGAATAGGAATAAGAAAAATTTGGGAATTTAAATAATCCTATATTAGCTTAGCCCTCTTTTCCCTAGAGCCCAAGTCATACTTTGGGAGAGAAAATGAACTTTTTGAAGTGGATAAGGGTCCTTTTAATGCATCACTAAATGATCGGTTACACTGGATTCTTCAATATTATTTATTATAGTGTTAATCTTAGTGTTGACAACTTCTGTTCTTACATTAATCACAGGGTTAAAAATAGTTTGGAGATTGGTCATTTAATTACTTTTTCTAGTACTTTTATATTTAGAGAAAATTAGGAATCTCTTAGACATTATTCAATGTGTTAGTAAAAACTGCCTTGAAAATTTTTAATAGTAAATTTATTGTCACCAGAGATGTTCAAGCAAATGCTTGACAGCTAAACACTGGGAAGGAGAAAATGGTAAAAAAAAAAAAAAAGCATCTTCAATATTTCTTCCAACTCTAACCTTTCATAAATTATTCACGTGATAATAGCAAAGACATAGGAGAAAGGCAGAAAAAAAAAAAAACCAGGAGGAGGAGTTTGGAGACGATACTGTTTGGCTTCAGGCAGTTTACTTAAATTCTCTGGGTTTCTGTTACCTTATCTCAGAAAATAAGAAAATTGAATTAGATGATGTTATAGGTTCTTTCCTCTCAGAGCATTCCTTGATTCTCTATTTTCCTAGTGGCTGAGAAATAAACGAAAGTCCTCCTAAAACCTGTTTTTCATTTGGGAAACACTAGATCCTTGGGGCAAAGGAGCCCACAAATGTTGGCAAATTTACAAGTTTCAGTGATATTATAGCTTTGATATCTACTACATTAACTTAAATATTTCTTTCTCTTCTAACTTTTTGCATGGATTTTTTTCCTACTGAAAATGTGAAGGAAAAAAAAAGTTTTCTTTTTATAATTCTCTATCTTCTTCTTTGAAATAGCAATTACTGCTGCTACTGGAAGTTTTATGAGTTGGAACATGCTTTGTCATCGTCATCATAGAGAAGGGGTCACATTAAAGTTTTCAGTGCTGAGCATGGGATATTTTTCAGGAAGGGAAGAGCTAGTCATTGCTTATTTTTCCACATCTCATCGATTGGTTGTGATTATCCTTCCCCTCATAACTGTTTTCCTCTTTTTTCCCCTGGGCAGAATATAAGGACTGTTAGCTCACAAATATACTTCTAACCCTGGTGAAATCATATAAATTGAACAGTTATAATTCAATCAACCACCCAGACATTTTGGGGTGCCAAAAGTGTTCAATCTTCTGAAACTTGAAAGAGAAAGAACTCTGAATATCAAGTCCATATTTTATCTGCTATAGAATACTCTCTTCCTCCTCTTTCTATTTCTTTGTCCCAACAGCCTACATCTTTAAACTGCAAGACCCCACAGTGTGCCAGGAATTCACACTAAAATATGTAGCAGACCACACTTCTTCATTAAATTGTATCTCAGAATCTACTGATGATTCTGAATCTATCTTCAGTAGTGGTTAACTAGGACACTTTCTCTACCACATCTTCTTGCCCTGACTAGATTGCTATTTAGGTGGGAAAAAATTATGGAAAAACTATATAGTGTGAAAATTTTAATTCATTGTGACATCAAGTTCACAGGTCAAGTTTAAAACTATATTGAAGTCCATTCACATGATATTTGGATTTATTTCCCATATGTGAGTTAAATGAGCAAAGTAGCTTTGTGAGCATTACTGTTACAGCCATATGGAGGAGAATCATTGTTTCTGCTTAAATGTAAAACAAAGGGATAAGATACATATTATTGCCCATTTATTGTGGGTTGAGGTCTACTGAAATAATAAGAATTTCCTACTCCATTGTATATCTTACATATGGGTAAAAGAAAAATGTTCCTAAGTCAAGATGGCAGCTTGAACACCAGGTAATACTTAGTTGATGTTCTTGGCCAGAAACCAAGGGAAAAAAATAAGACAAGTGTGACTCTAAACAGCATCTATTGGATAGTTTAGTGTATGTAAGTGTGTGTGTATACATATATATATATATATATATATATATATATAAATTGATATAGATATACACATAAGACATAGAATATATATATTCTGTCTTATGTGTGTATATATATATATATATATATTTGGAGAGAGAGAAGGAAATGGCAACCTACCCCAATATTCTTTCTGAGAGAATTCCACGGACCGAGGAACCAGTTAGGCTACGGTCTATGGGGTCACAGAGTTGGACACAACAGAAGCGACTTAGCATGATGTATATACGTATACATACATACACTAAACTATTCAGAGTCACATATATATATATATATATATATATAAATATATATATATGTATTTCCCATGGTGTGTTGCTTAATATTGTATTCTCTGTGTAGAAAGAACAGATTATGAAAGCAGAGTTCAATAATCTAACCTGGGAATAGTATGTGAAGATTGAAGAGTCTTTATGCCAATAAAAAGATCTCCTGGGAAAAGCATAGTGAAGTGAAGTGAAGTGAAAGTCACTTAATAGTTAATAATCCTAGCCTCTAACCTCCAGTCTGTCTTGACCAAATAGTTAGGACAAACCTAGACAAGTTAACTCATCTCTGTCAACTTTACTCTCTTAGTCAGCCTGTGGACAGAAAATGGAAACATCCTTGGAAATCTCTGGGAGGGTGTCTGGCAGCCAGCAGGCACACACAAGTAGTCATGGGTTCTGAATCTTTCTCAAATTTCTCATCCATGAAGTGAGGAGTTTGATTTATAACACAATCATTACATTAAAAGATGCTTGCTCCTTGAAAGAAAAGCTATAAAAAACCCAGGCAGCATTTTAAAAAGCATAGACATCACTTTGCCAACAAAAGTCCATATAGTCAAAGCTGTAGTTTTTCCAGTAGTCATGTAAAGATGTGAGAGTTGGACCATAAAGAAAGCTGAGCACCGGAGAATCGATGCCTTTGAACTGTGGTGTTGGAGAACACTCTTGAAAGTCCCTTGGACTGCAAGGAGATCTAACCAGTCAATCCTAAAGGGAATTAGCCCTGAATATTCATTGAAAGGACTGATACTGAAGCTGAAACTCCAATACTTTGGCCACCTGATGCGAAGAGCTGAGTCACTGGAAAAGACCCTGATGCTGGGAAAGGTTGAAGGCAGGAGGGGAAGAGGATGACAGATGAGATGGTTGGATGGCATCACCGACTCAATGGATGTGAGTTTGAGCAAATTCCGGGAGATGGTGAAGGACAGGACAGCCTGGCGTGCTGCAGTCCATGGGGTTGTAATGAGTCAGATACAACTGAGTGACTGAACAAAAACAACAGCAATTATTTTCAAGGTTTTCTTTTTTTTGAAGCCGTATAAAAGCTTTTGAATAACTCTACAAATTTTACATGGAATCGCAGTGCATTAAACAGAGAAAGCTAAACTGTTATGATTGAAGTAAAAGTAGAAAGTCTAAAACTATCTTTACTGGTCTTTTGTGTTTATTTTGCAAAAGGTTTGATGTTTATCTAAGCTTTTGATCGATGCATATATACAGGAACATGAGCACATATACACATGTGCAAGCACACAATCACAAATCTATTCAGCAGCTTAGATCACTATCTATTTCTTGGTCAACACACATTCCGTGTGAATTACACATGACAGTGGTCTCGAGAGTTCCACCTTCTGTTTCCCTAAGGTAATTCTTCCGACAGTTTATGATTAAAGAGGGTTAATACTGATGTGGTGAATGATCACAATCCTTTGAAATTGTGTTAGAGGTCATCCTTCTGTAAATAAATAGTGCACCCCTGACTGCAGACAAGCCTGACTTGGGCAGAATTCAATAACGGATGTTGTCTATCCATGCCACTGACTCTGGGTGCTGGAATTTTTACTAAAATTACCATTTGGCGTCCACCTTGTTCAGATATCTATTTTTAACAATATATGAAAAGTTTCTTTTAATTCAAGACTATATAAATACAAAGGAAGCATGCAGTTTAGCATGAATCAGAGTGTCATAATAACTGTATACATTTTACTAAATATTTAGCTTACTGAAACGATATCTACACTTAGCAGCATAGCATGGTTGCGAGAGCCATCAGACTCAGACAAAACTAATTTCAAATCCTGGTTCTTTCACTTATTAGTTTTGTGACCTTGGGCAATTATTTTATCCTTGTTAGGCCATGATTTCCTCATTAGTGAAATAAGAGTTCATTCCTCATTTGGGTTGCTATTGGATTTAAGAGACAAAAATCTATTCTGGAGCCCAGCATTGGACCAAACTCATAGAAGATGCCGTTTGTGTTACTCACTCAGTCGTGTCCAGCTCTTTGTGACCCTGTGGACTGTAGCCTGCCAGGCTCCTTGGTCCGTGGAATTCTCCAGGCAAGAATACTGGAGTGGGTTGCCATTCCCTTCATCAGGGGATCTTCCTGACCCAGGGATCGAACCCAGGTCTTCTGTGTTGCAGGCAGATTCTTTACCATCTGAGCCACCAGGGTAACCCTAAGCCCTTTGGCTGAAGTGCTGCACCGGTACAGCTTGGTTCCTTATCTTACTTGACTCTTCCTTCTTTTTCTGCTCCTGTGTCAGTTCCTGATCATTGCCAGAGTCCTGAGCTGATTATCTTTTTTAACTGGAGTATAGTTGCTTTATAGTGTCGTGTTGGTTTCTGCCACACAACAATGCAGGTCAGCCATAACTATGCGTATGTCCCTTCCTCCTTGAGCCTCCCTCCCTGGGTCGTCACAGAGCACTGAGCTGAGCTCCCTGTGCTGTACAGCAGCTCCCCACTAGCCATCCATTTTACACATGATAGTGTATATGTCTTGAGCTGATTTTTATGCTAACTTACAGAGATGCTCAGATCCTGTGTTGTTAGTTGTTAAATGTTTACATACCACAAAGAATAAATGTCTGCAGTAAGTGCATGCCTGCCATCTTCTCAGCTACTAATGCTGCAGCACAGATTCATGCAGTTAGAATAAGAAATCAGGTTTCTTTCAAAATGTGCTCTGCAAAGCACCTGCTATTGTCACAAATTTACCTAGAAATGTGCCATCTCCCTCTCTCATTAGATATTTTTTAGATAGTCATGACTCCAGTTTATACTCTATGTGAAAATTCAGGCTCTTCTGTGCCAAAAGCACTATCTCTCGAATTAAACTCTCACAAATTTAATGTGGAGGCAAGACACTTGGGGATCTTGCTAAAAATGCAGTCTCATTGAGTAGGTCTAGCGTGGGGCCTGAGCTTTTGTGTTTCTCACGAGTTCCCTGATGTTCATGCAGCTGATCTGCAATCCTCAGCTTGGGTAGCAAGGCTCCAGGTCCATCCTAGGTCACGCTGTCAGTCATCCCTGTGGCCATCCCACCGTCTCTTCTGCCCATCCGGTTAGAATAAGCATATTTGGTTTTGTGTTTGTTTTTGTTTATTTATGTATTCCATCCTGGCCATGTTTGAAATACCAACAGATCCAAGAAAGCCTTATTGCCAACTTTGAAATTTTTAGCTGTGTTTTTCCCAAAAAGTTATCTCGTAAAAGAAAAAAAACAAACAGAAACAAGCCCAGAACTTCTTGTCAATTTTAAATGCTGACCTCGCTTTATAAAACTGCCTTCTTTGAAAATTTAATCTTTTTTGACGATCTTGTAGGTTGATTTTCTAACTAAAAAGAAAGTAAAATTTTCTCATCTCATGGAAAAAGCCCATTCTTAAGACTTTTAATACTATTAAAATAATATCAGTGTGTGACTATGGCCAGCCCTCTGTAGGGCAGACACTTGTAATAACACATACCGTTTCTTCCTAACTTGCATTCGACAGTGAGCTGTCTGTAAGCCCTCTTTAATCAATGAAAATGATTCAGATGCGATGGCTCTTCATGGATTTATTCATTCCTCAGTAGCCACATCAGAGAAGGCAATGGCACCCCACTCCAGTACTTTTGCCTGGAACATCCCATGGACGGAGGAGCCTGGTAGGCTGCAGTCCATGAAGAGTCAGACACGACTGGGCGACTTCACTTTCACTTTTCACTTTCATGCATTGGAGGAGGAAATGGCAACCCACTCCAGTGTTCTTGCCTGGAGAATCCCAGGGATGGAGCAGCCTGGTGGGCTGCCGTCTATGGGGTCTCACAGAGCCAGACACGACTGAAGCGACTTAGCAGCAGCAGCAGTAGCCACATTAACGGTCTATCAGGTAGCTGTTGGGCTTTCTCCACATCTCCCCTCCTGCCCCTAATCCTAAACCATGAGAATATTTAAAAATGTCATAAACTTCATTATCTTAAGAGCTGTTTCTTAAGAAAACTCTGGGCCAAGCATTTTAGAATATATTATCGCTTAAACACAGATTCTCATTGACAACATTCTCTGGGCATCCACTTAATATTAATATTAAGCCAAGGAAATAATGGTCCTTGTTTCTTTCCCTTAAAATGACAGGAATAGTGGGTACTTGTTCTTTCTGAAAAACAGGAAATATCTAAGCCAGCAGCATTCACACTGGTGTCATTACTTGCATTACTTCAGTTATCGATTGAACCTTGCCAAATTCTTCACGATGCATATGTCTACCAGGGAGGGAGAGGCTTGTCTGAGAGATTGGCTTGTAAAGGTTATCTCAGGATCAAATGATGTGCCGCTCCCTGTCTTTTAAAAAGTCTTGAAACCCCAGGAAACCAGGTAGTCCAGACAGAAAATGGGGCACCTGGCTATAATTTTCTGAAATTATTAATATGTTAATATAGTTGGTACAGAATTTGGACTTAGTTCTTCAGAAGGGATGCACCAGCCAAGTAGGCACTCATCAGTACTGTTTTCTGTTCCCTTGAAGCAATTGAAGTCTGAGTATTTTCCAAGGTTAGAACTCAGGAGTCCCTGGGAGTTTCCTGGATCCTGGAAGTTCTTGCCTACCTGGTCATTTACCTGGTGATTTACAGGGTAGGAGGGAAGGGGACGGAGCAGCCAGGACCAGAGGTCTTGGATGAGTTTATCTGTGAATCTCATGGAGGCTTCTTATTGGTCCTTTTCCCAACATTTTAATGGGTTGTATTTTATTTTGTCCCTTCTGTTGAATCTAGATTGACAGTACCCCCAAAAATCTTGCCCTGGGGTCTGCACATCTGTAAACACAAGAAAAGGGGTTGTGGAGGCCTCAGCTTGTTCTGTCAATTTGGAGAATGCTGCTGGGAATGCCTCCCTCTCACCTATTCCTTGCCAGTTTTTATTGCCCCAAATTTTCCCTTGTCCTTTTTTTCCCCTTGCTTTTGGGGATCAGTGCCACATGCATCCAATCTCTCTCTTCATCTCTCAGAGGAAGAAAAAAATCCTAAATATTGAATAATTACATTTTACCAGCAATACATTTCAAGCTGGAGGAAAGAAGTCCCCAAACTCATATGATTGCCTCCAGGTCCACCTTTCTTCTCTCTACCTTTACCTGCAACTTAGTGTAAAGTACAGGGCTTTAGGCTTCATTTGGACAGATTTGGCTATAGTTTTTCTGGTCTTGTCAGAGGCTTCAGTGTACATTTGTTTACACGGCTGTATGCCAACCTAAGATATTTCTTTCTGGGTGCCTGTTCCCCTTTCTGTTTGCATGTATGTGCAAGCAAGGGTTTGTAAACACATATGCAAGCAAAATAGATGCACGGTGAATGGCTTCTCTATGAGAGAGAAGGATATTTATTTTAAAGGATCAAAATAGGAATCTGGTAAACTCAAACAAGGATAAATAGAAACCCCACCACAGAACAACACTGATACTTTGATAACTGGGTTCTCCCTGTGTTCTTCATTTCTCTCTGGAGCACCACCTTATGTTGTACAAACCTTCCTTTAGGCCAACAATTAGACAACCAGCAGGTGACAGAGACCCTTCTTGAACAAAAAGATATTTGGAAGAAATTTTCTTTCATCTCCCATGGACTGAAGATGAGTTTCGTTTATTTATTCTGCTGTAAGAAGACCTAGCAGCAAGCATGAAGTTACTCAGCTGTAGTCTCTATTCCCACTTAAGAGGTCCTTAGATATCCCTGAATCTTTTTCTTCCCTTTATCCCCAGAACTAACTTTCAGAAAAGCAAGAAAGTAAAAAGAGAATATATATATATATATATATATATATATATATATGCTCAAAATAAAAGGAAATTTGTATAAAGCACTCTTCCTAAGGAAAAGGAACAAAAGCTCTTGCTTCTTCTACCACTGAAAACTACTCTTGGCTCTCAAGAATAAATTACTACTACTGGAGTCAGCTCTTTGCTTCCAGAATTTGCTCTGAAAACTGTTGTGACTCCATGGGGACCCTCTCCTCTGCAAAACTGTGACTGCTTTCTGGACTCTGGGCTCACTTCAGGGGAGGGACCATCCTCTTCTACTTGAGAAGAAACGCAGTTGGTCTTAGTTCCCTTACAGAGTTTATTTTTATATTAGGAACAACACTTCTTCAGTGATTGATCAATGACTTGTCCAAACTGGATAATGGCTAAGCAAAATGAACAAGGTAGTCCCCATCTGATTGTTCATTTCCCTCTAGTTTTAGGAAAAGAAAATTCAAGTCTTTCAAATGGATCCAGGAACTCCCTAAGAATGAATAGACATGAGGTCGCTTCATTTTAGCTTCTGTTATTTGATCCTGGTCCTGAATATTCATTGGAAGGAATTATGCTGAAACTGAAGCTCCAATACTTTGGCCACCTAATGCAAAGAGCTGACTCATTGGAAAAGACCCTGATGCTGGGAAAGATTGAAGGCAGTTCGAGATGGGGGCAACAGAGGATGAGGGGTTGGATGGCATCACTGACTCAATGGACTTGAGTTTGAGCAAACTCCAGGAGAAGGTGAAGGACAGGGAGGCCTGGCGTCTGCAGTCCATGGGGTTGCAAAGAGTCAGACACAATAGAGCAACTGAACAACAGAAAATTGGATCCACGTGAGGCATGATATTGATCCACACTCCAGCCTCACGTTTAGCCCTCTCCTCCATGACTGACAGTTCCCACCCTGTACTGAGACACCATCTGTCTCCTCAGTTCGCCCCCACAAGGATGGAGTTGTCATTGACGCAGCAGCCAGGAATGCAGCAACAGACACTGATGCCAGATGACACACGTGGTTGGGAGCATTGAGAGTCACCAGAGAGACTCAGAAAAGATCTGCATTTTCATTATTGGGATGGGATGCAACTAGAGGCATGGCAGTACTGTCCTGACCTAAAAAAATCTGAACCAAGTGGTTGACACTGACTCCCCAAATATGTCCATTACATTCAGAGATGGTAACAAGTGTAATATCAGTTATCATTCACTAAAAATTTACTATAAGACTTCAGTGTAAACCACCAGACTTCAGTGCTTCTTTTGATCTGTGAAGCTAGGATAGGATGAAGAATGTGCTTTATGATGGACAATGTCTCTAACTGTATGGCTCACAGTAGAATCAGAAAAAAGGTACAGAAATTTTCCAACAACTTTCTCCCAAGATGACCTATTGGATGACTATTCAGATGCTAAGAAACCATTTCCCAGAGGCAAAGATATTGTTGGCTATACTGAACTATCTCAGGTAATTGAATCTGTTTAGTATTTCTTGTTTAAAAGAATGAAGAGACATAATAGCTAATGGTGTAAGAGAGCTTAAGAGATACATGATTGTAATGAAATTATATAACACTTATACAAATTGATTCATTATCTTTCCTTTCTAATAATGAGTCAAACTCTGATGAGAATACTCAGCATCATCCTTATCCTTCATTTGCTTCTTCATTCTCACACACAATTCACCCCAGTGGAGTCCTCTTGATTCTCTAGGGTCTGTCTTTCTCTGTATTCCCATTGTACAATCTCAGTTCTTCATCGCATCATACCTGCCATGAATGTTGTAGTGGAATCTTAACTTGTATCTTTGTCTACAGTCTGCCTCTAATCTCCTCAAATAATCCAGAAGAGTTGTTTTAAAACAAATCTGATCACTATGGATGTGAGAATTGGACCATAAAGAAAGCTGAGCACTGAAGAATTGATGCTTTTGAACTGTGGTGTTGGAGAAGACTCTTGAGAGTCCCTTGGACTGCAAGGAGATCTAACCAGTCAATCCTATAGGAAATCAGTCCTGATTACTCATCGGAAGGACTGATGCTGAAGCTCCAATACTTTGGCCACCTGATGTGAGGAACTGACTCATTTGAAAAGACCCTGATGCTGGGAAAGAATGAAGGCAGGAGGAGAAGGGGACAACAGGATGAGATGGTTGGATGGCATCACTGACTCAATGGACATGAGTTTGAGCAAGCTTCAGGAGTTGGTGATGGACAGGAAAGCCTGGCGTGCCGCAGTCCATGGGGTTGCAAACAGTTGGACATGACTGAGCAACTGAACTGAACTGAATCACTGTGCTCTTTCCTGTTTTATTCTTCTCCCTAGCACTTATCACCTTTAAATTTCCCACATATACTTTTCTTATTTATTTTGCTTATTATCTTCCATTCCCCTTGAAATCAGGAGTTCTTTTCTGTTTCTTTATGGCTATAAATGCTGGGTCTAGAACAGACCTGACATATTCTAGGTGCTCAATAAGTGCATCTGAATGTTTTAAATCTTCTGCCTAAAAATCTTTGTTGCCTTTCTGTTTCTTCCAGAATGTAGTATAAACACATTAACACTGGACTTAAGAGATTTTGATGCTGGTCTCAACCTGATCTTCCACCTCCTTTCCTTGCATCTTCCTCTGTACACACCTTTTGTTCAATTAACCTGAGTATCTTGTCATTCCTTAAGCTTGCAATGTTTTGTCCTGTCTTTCCATTTGCAAATGCTATTCCTCTCATCTAGAAAACCCTTCCCAAGGCTGCCTAGAACACAGCTGGTGTTGATAATTGTCTCTTCAGTCATCCTGTCAAAATTGTTCATTCATCCATTTATTCTTTCATTACTTGACCAACCTCTATACATTCTTGAAGACCCAGGTGAATTTTTATCATTCCTATGAAGGCTTCCTAAACTCCCTGAGTAGGGATTGGTCACATTGCCTCAGTGCTTTCATAGTACTTTATGTATAACTCTATTTTGGTTCCTACCACATTGAGTTGTAATTTATTGTATATGCTTTCTTTGTCCTCCTCTGGACTATGAGATACTCCACAGTAAGGAGTGAGTCATTTATCAACTTGTCCCAGTATATTTTACAGTGCTTGGACTGTAATGGGTACTCAATAAATGCTTAATGAATAAATGAGTAGCTAAGCTATTTGGAATAAATACATAGTTGGGCAGAAGGGGTCATTGTTCTAGACTGAGGATTCAGCAGATGAACTCCACAACATTCTATTTATCTAGATACTTGCAAAATCTCAAGGAGTTTATTTAGCATTTTTATATGAAATATATATTTAAATATTACTAAAATAATAGTTTACTTTTTGTGAAATTCTTAGAAAAGCAAATAAATAGCAGAGAGATCTTGGAGTTATGCACCAAATAATATAATAGTGAATTATATATACTGAGTAAAGGATAGTGAAGTCTATGGAAAAATGTTTAGAGCTTCTTAGGTCTCAATGATCTGTACCTAATTGTCTAGGAAGCCAATGAAAATGATGAATGATTAAGAGGACAATATTTGATTTCCTGAGCAGAGAAGTTAACCACAGCAGAGTTAACAACAGCAAAAAATACTGCACAAATGTGATGATTATCCTGGTTTTTAAAGTGATGAATACACCAAAAAGTAATTATTTAAATTTAAATATAATTTGGTTTTGAAAGCAGATACTCTTGTGTTTCCTGAATGCCAAAAAAGAAGAACTGCCCAGCCATTTTGTTTTCCAATCTGTCATTCATGCCTCAAATCCATGGGGTTTTTTTTGTTTGTTTGTTTTTTGCTTGTTTTTGTTTCTTTTCCAACCTGAAGCTGCCCATAGAGAAAACAAAAAGAGATTTTTTAAAGGACATTGTGAATAGGCAGATAACAGGGCTTTCCCCAAGAAAGGGTACTTCTTAAATGAAGTGACAATTTTATTTGGTGGTATAAGTGAAAAACTAGTGTAAAAATCTCCCCTAAGTGTCACTATTACTGTTTCATGAAAATGGAGACTGGCTTAGACATATTTCTGTGTGCCTATCTTAATCCTCCAGGACTGAGGATTCCAAGCAAATTGCTGAACCTGCCATGTTTGGCTATTTATCTGTCTTCCATCTGCACATAATATAGACCTCACATTGTTCATTTGGGAAGCCCTGTGATTGTCCAAATGTCTATTACAAAATAGGGTGTCTTAGTCCTCTAGGGTAACTGGCCATGGTACCAACAGACACAGATGGTAAATAAATGCACTAATATGCTCTGTTCATGGTGGAAATTGCACAGAGATAATATATGAACTTGCAAGACTTGCTTCCCATCTTTGTTAGAGTATTTTTTGAGGCCATGTCTGTATACACAAAATGAAATAGAGATTTAAGACAATTACCTGGGTAATATTTGGGGGGGAGGAAATTACAGTTACTTATTAATAAAAAATCTGTGATTAATTTTTATCTGAACCTGATCAACCAGGAGACTTTCCTGATGGATTTCACCCAAATTATTTTTAAATTTACCCTGCCATGTTTTCTGTGTAGTCAAAATAATAGTATACTTGGGTGCTTGAAATGCAGAGCTGTGTTTCCTGGTCCATAAGGAGAAAGAAGAAAATAAATGGCAATGCTTTCACTATAACTCAAGTATTATTTATAGGATGTTAAATAAGAGCTTACATTTATTTATAAGTTGGGAGCATAGTGTCTAGCCCCACAAAAGAATAGGACTGTGATGAAAGCGGTTTGTAACTTTACATATGTAATGCAATTCCCTGGTGGTCCACTGGTTATGACTCTGAGCTTCCACTGCAGATAAAATGCTGTTGCATATATTTTCAGATGGAGCAAGAATGATTATGCTGCTGCTGCTAAGTCGTTTCAGTCGTGTCTGACTCTGTGCGATCCATAGATAGGGGCCCACCAGGCTCCCCCATCCCTGGGATTATAAGGGATAACTAAAGAGCTCTAGATGTATATGAAATTTTCAGCTGGAAATGAATCTTGTCTTTCATTAATCAGATACTGACAGTCTGGAGGTCATTTTCACATGTTATAAAATTTCTATATACATACATGGTAAGGCAAAGAAAGATTTCTGTTCAATATTCATTCATGTTCAGTACATGAGTGTTGGCTGATCTTGCATGAGAAGGCAACATGCATGAAAGACATGTCTGCTTCCTTTTTGTCTTCAGATTCTTTTAACCCCAGCTTCTTGCCTTTGCCTATTTTGGTGCCCCCTTTGCTGACTTTTAGTGTAATTAAGTGTGAACCTCACTGTAAGCTCAAAGCAAAACCCCCCAAGCTGGAGTCAAGATTGCTGGGAGAAATATCAGTAACCTCACATATGCAGATGATACCACCCTAATGGAAGAAAGTGAAGAGGAACTATAGAGCTGCTTGATGAAGTTAAAAGAAGAGAGTGAAAAACCTGGCTTAAAACTCAACATTCAGAAAATGAAGATCATGGCATCCAGTGCCATCACTTCATGGCAAATAGATGGGGAAAAAATGAAAATGGTGATGGACTTTGTTTTCTTGGACTTCGTAATCATTGCTGGTGGTGACTACGACCATGAAATTAAAAGACACTTGCTCCCTGGAAGAAAAGTTATGACAAACCTGACATCTTATTAAAATGCAGAGACATCACTTTGCCAACAAAGGTCCATCTAGTCAAAGCTATGGTTTTACCAGTAGTCATGTATGGATGTGAAAGTTGGACCCTAAAAAGGCTGAGCACCAAAGAATTGATACTTTTGAACAGTGGTGCTGGAGAAGATTCTTGAGAGTCCCTTAGCAAGGAAATCAAAGCAGTGGGAATCAAGTCTGAATATTGATTGGAAGGATTGATGCTGAAGCTGAAGTTCCAATAGTTTGGCCACCTGATGTGAAGAGCCAGCCTATTGGAAAAGACCCTGATGCTGGGAAAGACTGAGGGCAGGAAGCAACAGAGATTAGATGATTACATGGTATCATCGACTCAATAGACATGAGTTTGAGCAAACTCTGGGAGATGGTGATGGACAGGGAAGCCTGGCATACTGCAGTCCATGGGGTCACAAAGAGCTGGACAGGAGTGAGCGACTGAACAACAACAGCAATATTTGATAGTTGATACAGAAAAGATAATGAAAAAGGAATCTAAACATAACAGTAGGAAAATCATCAAACCACAAAGGAAGTGAGTAAAAGAAAAAAGAAAGGAACAGAGAAGAACTACAAAAACAAACATAATAGTTAACAAAATGGCACCAAATGCATCCCTGTCAATAATTACTTTAAATGTAAAGGGACTAAATTCTCTGATCAAAAGACAAAGGTGGCCAAATAGTTAGAAAAAACAATACTCATCTCTGTGTTGCCTACAAGAGATCCACTTCATGTGTAAAGATACTCACAGAGACTGAAAATGAAGGGAAGGAAAAATTTTTTCCATGCAAATGGAAACAACAAAAAAATCTGGTATACCTATATCAGGCAAAATAGCATTTTAAAAACTATTGTAATAAAAAACAAAGGAGAGCATTGCATAGTGATAAAGGATTTGATCCAAAAAGATAGAGCATTTATAAATATCTATGTGCCCAACACAGTAGCACTTGAATATTTATGTCAAACAAGTATTAAGATTTAATGGGGGAAACTGATGACAATATAATAGGGGACTTTAGTACCCAACTTACGTTAATGGTTAGATAACCAGGAAGGAAAATCAATACATAAAAACTGGCCTTTAATGACACATTGACCAGGTAGACTTTATATACATATATATACAAACACATATACATATATACACACACATATATATATACACATATACATATATACATACATACATATGTATACATATACACATATATATACATGGAAGAACTGTATTAAAGAGATCCAGATGAACCAAATGGCTACAGTGTTGTGGTCAGCCACCCAGATTGAGACATTCTGGAGAGCAAAGTCAAGTGGACCTTAGGAAACACTGCTTTTAATAAAAGGTTTTGAACTATTCAAAACCCTAAAGGATGATGCCATCAAGGTGTTGCATTCAATATGTCAGCAAATCTGGAAGACCCAATAGTGGCCACAGGATTGGAAAAGGTCAATCCTCATCTCAATTCCCAAGAAGGGTAGTACTAAGGAATATGCTAACCATTGGATAATTGCACCCATTTCCCATGCTAGTAAGATCATGCTTAAAATCTTGTATGCTTACCTGTCTCTTGAGAAACCTGTATGCAGGTCAGGAAGCAACAGTTAGAATTGGACATGGAACAACAGACTGGTTCCAAATAGGAAAAGGAGTACGTCAAGGCTGTATATTGTCACCCTGCTTATTTAACTTATATGCAGAGTACATCATGAGAAATGCTGGGCTGGAAGAAACACAAGCTGAAATCAAGATTGCCAGAAGAAATATCAATAACCTCAGATATGCGGATGACACCACCCTTATGGCAGAAAGCGAAGAAGAACTAAAGAGCCACTTGATGAAAGTGAAAGAGGAGAGTGAAAATGTTGGCTTAAAGCTCAACATTCAGAAAACTAAGATCACGGCATCTGGTCCCATCACCTCATGGGAAATAGATGGGGAAACAGTGGAAATAGTGTCAGACTTTATTTTTGGGGGCTCCAAAATCACTGCTGATGGTGATTGCAGCCATGAAATTAAAAGACGCTTACTCCTTGGAAGGAAGGTTATGACCAACCTAGATAGTGTGTTGCAAAGCAGAGACACTACTTTGCCAACAAAGGTCCATCTAGTCAAGGCTATGGTTTTTCCAGTGGTCATGTATGGATGTGAGAGTTGGTTGGTGAAGAACCTGAGCACCGAAGAGTTGATGCTTTTGAACTGTGGTGTTGGAGAAGACTCTTGAGAGTCCTTTGGACTGCAAGGAGATCCAACCAGTCCATCCTAAAGATCAGTCCTGGGTATTCACTGGAAGGACTGATGTTGAAGCTGAAACTCCAATACTTTGGCCACCTCGTGTGAAGAGCTGACTCATTGGAAAAGACCCTGATGCTGGGAAGGATTGGGGGCAGGAGGAGTAGGGGACGACAGAGGATGAGATGGTTGGATGGCATCACCCACTCGATGGACATGGGTTTGGGTAAACTCCCGGAGTTGGTGATGGACAGGGAGGCCTGGCGTGCTGTGATTCATGGGGTCGCAAAGAGTCAGACATGACTGAGCGACTGAACTGAACTGAACTGAACTGAAGCTTTAGCATTATGTGAATCAAGAACTTTCATATGTCCATTCTGGGTTTAGAAAAGGAAGAGGTATGAGAGATCAAATTGCCAACATTCACTGGATCATAGAGAAAGCTAGGGAATTCCAAAAAACATCTGCCTCTGCTTCACTGATGATGCCAAAGCTTTTGATTGTGTGGATCATAATAAACTGTGGAAAGCCCTTGAAAGATATGGGAATACCAAACCATCTTACCTGTCTCCTGAGAAACCTGTATGCAAGTCAAGAAGCAACAGTTAGAACACTGTATGGAACAACTGATTGGTTCAAGATTGAGAAAGGAGTACGACAGGGCTGTCTGCTGTCACCCTGTTTGTTTAACCTATACACTGAGCACATCATGAGAAATGCTGGGCTGGATGAGTTACAAGCTGGAATCAAGATAGGCTGGTGAAACATCAACAACCTCAGATACGCAGATGATACCACCCTAATGGAAGAAAGTGAAGAGGAACTAAAGAGCCTCTTGATGAGGGTGAAGGAGGAGAGAGAAAGAGCCAGCTTAAAACTAAATATTAAAACAAAACAAAACTAAGATCATGGCATCTGGCCCCATTACTTCATGGCAAATAGATGGGGGAAAGGTGGAAGTGGTGACAGATTTCCTCTCCTTGGGCTCTAAAATCACTGCAGATGGTGACTGCAGCCATGAAATCAGATGTTTGCTTCTTGGCAGGAAAGCTATGATGAACCTAGACAGTGTGATTAAAAGCAGAGACATTACTCTGCCAACAGTGGTCCATATAGTCAAGACTATGGTCTTCCCAGTGGTCATGTACAGTTGTAAGAGCTGGGCCAGAAAGAAGGTGGAGTGCCAAAGAAGTGATGCCTTCAAACTGTGGTGCTGGAGAAAACTCTTGAGAGTCCCTTGGACAGCAAGGAGATTAAACAAGTCAATCTTTAAAGGAAATCAACCCTGAATACTGATTGGAAGGACTGATGCCAAAGTTGAAACTCCAGTATTTTGGTCATCTGATGCAAACAGCTGACTCGCTGGAAAAGTCCCTGATGCTGGGAAAAGTGAGGGCAGAAGGAAAAGAGGGCATCAGAGAATGAGGTGGCTGGATGGCATCACCAATGCAATGGACATGAACTTGGACAAACTACGGGAGATGGTGAGGAACACAGAGGCCTGGCATGCTGCAGTCCATGGGGTCGCAAAGAGTCGGACATGAGTGGGTGACAGAATAACAAGTGCACATGGCACATTATCCAGGATAGATCACATGTTAAGCCACAAACAAGTCTCAATAAATTTAAGAAGATTAAAATCCTGTATCAGTCATCTCTTTTTACCATAATGGCAGGAAACTAGAAATAAATTACAAGAAGAACACTATAAAATTCACAAATATATGGAAATCAAACAATATGCTACTGAACAACCTTGAGACAAATGAAAATGCAACTACAACATTCCAGAATCTATATTATGCATCACAAGTAGTTCTAATTCTAAGAGGGAAGTTTTTAGTGATACAGTCCTGCTCGAGAAACAGGAAAAATCTCAAATAAACAGTCTAACTTTACATCTAAAGGAACTAGGACAAAACCCAAATTAGAAGGAAGAAACTAATAAAGGTCAGAGAGGAAATAAATGAAATAGAGTATAAAAATGCAACAGAAAATATTAATGAAATTAATAGCTGTTTTTTGAAAAAATAAGCAAAATTGACAAATGTTTGCTGGACTCAGCAAAAGAAAAAAGAGAGGGCTCAAGTATATAAAATCAGAATTGAAAGAGGAGAAATTACAATTAATATCACACAAGTTCAAAGATCAAAGAGATTGCTATGAAAAACTATATACCAACAAATTGGACAACCTAGAAGAAATGGATAAATTCTTAGAAGCGTGCAATTTTCCAACACTGAATCATGGAGGTATAGAAAATGTGAATAGACCAGTTACTAGTAAAAAGAACATGTCAGCAATTCAAAAAAAAAAAACAAAACCAACAACTACCAACAAACAAAAGCCCAGAACCAGTTTTACTAGTGAATTCTACCAAAGATTCAAAGAAAATTTTTTACAATCATCCCTCAGTATCTGCAGGGCATTGCTTCCAGAACTCTCTTTGGATATACCAAAATCCAATCACACTCAAATCCCTTATATAAAATGAATGTCATGCATATAGTTGTCCATGTTCGTGAGTTCCATATTCACAGATTAAACCAACTGTGTTTTGAACTTTAATCATGGTTGGTTGAGCCTGTGAATGTGACACTCAGGAATAAGGAAAGTCAACTGTATCTATCCTTCTCAAACCCTTGCAAAAAGTGAAAAGGAAGGAACACTTCCAAACTCATTTTAGGAGGTCAGCATTATCCTGACACCAAAACTAGGCAAAGATACCACAACAAAAGAGAAAATTACAAGCCAGTATCCCTGACAAACATAGGTGCAAAAATTCTCAACAAAATTTTAGCAAACTGAATTCAATGATACATTAAAAGAATCATACACCATGGTCAAGTGGGATTTATTCCAGGGTTACAAGGACAGTTTAACATTGCAAAATAATCAACATGATGTACCACAATTAAAAAATAATCAGTATCATAAGATCATTTCAATAGATGTAGAAAAAGTATTTGACAAAATTCAACCTCTGTTTATGATAAAAAAGCTCTCAATAATATGAGTATAGAGAGAATGCACCTCAACACAACAAAGTCCATATGTTATAAAACCATGACAAACATCATACTCAGTGGATATCATATGTAAAATTTTACTCAGATGGATTAAAGACTTGAATTTAAGACCTGAAACCACAAAACTCCTAGAAGAAAACATAGAAAGTAAGCTCTTTTACATTGGTCTTGGCACTGAGTTTTTGGATCTGACTCTAAAAGCAGAGACAGCAAAACCAAAAATATACAAGACTGTATCAGACTGAGAGGCTTCTGAACAATAAAGGAAACCATCTAAGTGAAAATGTAACTTCCTAAATAGAATAAAGTATTTGCAAATCATATATCAAAACATATAAAGAACTGAAACAACTCAACTGTAAAAAAAGAAAAAAACACAGTTCTATTAAAAAATGGCTAGATGTGAAACAGAACGCCAGTCCAGGTTTGATGCATGAGACAAGTGCTCAGGGCTGGTGCAATGGGATGACCCAGAGAGATGGAATGGGATGGGGAGGGGAGTGGGAGGGGGATTCAGGATGGGGAACACATGTACACCCATGGCTGATTCATATCAATGTATGGCAAAAACCACTACAATATTGTAAAGTAATTAGCCTCCAACTAAAATAAATTAATTAATTTAAAAAAAAGAAAAAAAATGGCTAGATGATCTAAGTAGATAATTTTTTAAAGAAGACATACAGATGGCCAGTAGGAACTTGTGAATATGTTCAAAATCATTAATTGTCAGAGAAACGCAAATCAAAACCCCACTGAGATATCACCTGTTAGAATGACTATTATCCAAAAGACAAAAATAATGTGTTGGCAAAGATATGGAAACCTCCATTCACTATTGGTGAGAATGTAAATTGGTATAGCCACTATGGAAAAAAAATGGTGGTTCCTCAAAAAAAAAAATAGAATTATCATATGATCCCACTTTTGTATATTTATCCCAAGGATATGAAAACACTAATGCAAATAGATATATGCACCCTCAGCATTATTTAAAAGAGCAGAGATATGAAAACAACCTGAATATCCATTGATGGATGAATGGATGAAGAAGATACGGCGTGCATGCACACACACACACCCACACACACACACCCACACATCAATGGCATACTACTCAGCCATGTAAAAGAAGGGAATCTCATTATTTGTGACAACAAGCTTGGACCTTGAAGGTATTATACTAAGTGAATAAGTCATAAAAAGACAAATACTGTTTTATTTCACTTATATGAGGGAAAAAACTGAGGAAGAAACAAAATAAGACAAAAGTAAATTCATAGATACAAAGAACAGATTGACAGTTACCAGAAAAAAAGCATCTTGGTAGGGAATAAAATGAGTGTAGGAGGTCAGTTGTATGGTGATGGATGGTAACTAGACTTATTATGGTGATTGTTTTTAGTGTATACAAATATCAAATTATTTTGTTGTATACTTGAAATTAGTATAATGTAATATATAAATTTTACCTCAACTTTTAAAAGGGGAAAGAACTGGTATTGCATAATATAGAGATGAATAGTAAAATTCATGTTAATTAACTTTTACAATTTTTTAGTTAAAATTACATGAAATAGTAAATAATAGCAAGCAAACACACAAGTCAGGAGACTGGGAAAAGAAAGCAATAGCTTACATTTGTAGTATCTTTAATAACGCTTTCCCCCTGCTTTTTGAACAAGGAGCCCCACATTTTTGGTTTGCACTAGATTCTGCGATTATATAATCAACCCTGATTAGCAACATACGTTAAGAGTACATAGAGTTGGAAACTGAGGAAGGCTCAAAAGCTGAATCTTAAGAGACTATAGGGAACAAGCTTGGAAAAGTGGGTTAAGGGAAATGGAGGAAGATGTTGCAGGCAGAGGGAATAGGATACATTAAGTCCTATAAGCTAGAGAGAGCATGACTCCTATAGAAAACTAGAAAATGTTTGGTTTATCTGCATCTTGAGTTGGGGCAGTAGGGTTGAGGGATCTGGCAAGAAATGAATCTGATCAATACAAGACAGGCCAGATCATGAAGGTGCTGTACATGCTCCTTAGGTGATGGGAAGCCAATGGAGGGTTCTAAACCAGAGTGTTATCAGAGAGGGTGCATTGTAGAAACATCTTGAGTACCGGGTTTGATTTCAAGGGTCTCATGCACAGAGCTTTGCTGTTGCCCTTTGAGTCCTACATTGTCAAAGCTCCTGGCCGCTGACTTATCCTTTCACACAGATGTTATACTCCTAGTTGTCAAGCAGAGTACTGTACACTGGTTAGCAATCCGAGAAGAGGACTCTAAACATTTCTACCTATTGCATTCTTTAATCTGAGTCAGCAAGGAAAATACAATTCAGTCAAGCAATGGTGGAGAAATGCCTTCCTTACCTAGAGACAGAGCAAGGTCTGCCTCAATCATGGACATTAGTCCCCCTTAGCAAATGGGTCTCTCTCAACAACCAGTTCAGGGCAATTTGCCTATGTGCACCCCTCTTGTGCCACAGTGGGAGGAAACCTATGCTTCCTCACAAAGGACACCTAAAGTGAAAAGTGAAGTGAAAGTGTGTCAGACTCTGCGACCCCATGGGCTCTACAGTCCATGGAATTCTCCAGGCCAGAATACTGGAGTGGGTAACCCACACAAGGTAATAAAAACAGCACAGGCTGTGTGGGTTCTTTAATGATTTAATAGACCCAAGGCCTGTTTTTCGATGGTTATATGGGAGTTGAAAACTGCTGGTGTGAGACTGCCTTTACCTACACTCTCCTTCAAAGTGTAGTTCAAATGCCATCTGCCCCTTGACTCTTTCAGCGTTGTTCTAAAAGCTATAAAGGAAATTCACTGGAGAAAGTATCATCTTTCCAACAAATAATGAAAGTGAACTATTGCATAAGCAATTATTGCATAAGCAAAGGAAATAGGCTTTGATCCATACCTTGTACCAAACATAAAATTAAATAAAATGGATCTTAAATATGAACCCTAAAACTAAAAATTCTAAAAGAGGACATAGGAGAAATCTTTGTGACCTTTAGTTAGGCAAAGATGACTTAGATATGACACTGAAATGTGCTCCATGAAACAATTAACGAATTAGATATTACTAAAATTAAACATTTTTAGTCTTTAAAAATTGTTAAGAGAATGGAAAGACAAGCCATAGACTGGAAGAGATATTTGCAAAGTATATATCTAATAAAGAACTTAAATTCAAATATATAAAGTCCTATAAAAATAAATAGCAAGAAAACAAAAAAACCAACTTTAAAAAAATGAGCAAAAACCTTAAATATACAGTACCTGTTCACCTGACAAAGGTCCATATAGTCAAAGCTGTGGTTTTTCCAGTAGTCATGTATAGCTGTGAGAGTTGGACCATAAAGAAGGCTGAGCGCTGAAGAACTGATGCTTTTGAACATTGTGATGCTAGAGAAGACTCTTGAGAGTCCCTTGGACTGCAAGGAGATCAAACCAGTCAGTCCTAAAGGAAATCAACCCCTCATTGGGAGGACTGAAGCTGAAGCTAAAGTGCCAAAACACTTTGGCCTCTTGATATGAAGAGCTGTGGAAAAGACCCTGATGTTGGGAAATATTGAAAGCAAAAGGAGAAGAGGGTACCAGAGGATGAGATGTTTAGATAGCATCACCGACTCAATGGACATGAAGTTAAGCAAACTCTGGGAGATATTGAAGGACACAGGAGCCTGGCATCTGCAGTCCATGAGGTTGCAAAGAGTTGGGCATGACTTAGCAACTGAGCAATGTATAGTTCACCAAGGAAAATAGATGGATATCAAATAAACACATGAAAGATACTCAACATAATTATACTTTCAGGTACATTTATTAGTATTTTTATTGAAGTGTAGTTGATTTATAATGTGCTCATTTCTACTATAACAGCAAAGTGATTCAGTTATACATATATACACATTCTTTTTTATATTCTTTTCCATTATAGTTTATCATAGGATTTTGAATATAGTTTTTTGTGTATAATTTTAATTATAAAATTGAAAATAAAAATCTCAATTAGATATAAATACCTATCTATTGGGCTTCCCTGATGGTTCAACAGTAAAGAATCTGCCTGCAATGCAGGAGACCCGGGTTTGATCTCTGGGGCGGAAAGATCCCCTGCAGAAGGGAATGGCAACCCACTCCAGTATTCTTGCCTGGAGAATCCCATGGACAGAGGAACCTGGTGGGCTACAGTACAAGGGGTCTCAAGAGTCAGACACAGCTGAGCAACTAACACTTTCATTTTTCATTTTCATTTAGCAGAATGGCTAATACTTTAAAAACGTATGAAGTGTTGGGAAGGATTTTGAAAACCTAAAACTCTTGTATACAGCTAGTGGGAATGTAAAATTCTACAACTACTTTGGAAGACAGTTTGGCAGTTTCTTAACATATTAAACATACACTTACAATATGATCCAGTTATTCCACTGCAGGATTTACTCAAGAGGAAAGACAGCATATGACCCCACAGCACTGGTACACACATTTTTTCATTACAAATAAATGGCCAAAAGCTAGAAACAATGCAAATATTCATCACTAGGTGAATAGATAAACAACTTTGGTGAATCTGTACAGTGGAATACTACTCATCAGTGAAAAGGGAATGAACCGCTGATACAGGAAACAACATGGATGAGTTCTCAAAGTAATTATGCTGAGAGAAAGAAATTAAAAACTAAAGAATGCATAAGGATTCCATTTATATAAACCTATTGAAAATGCAAGTAAATTTGCAGTGACAGAAAGCAGATGGTGGCTGCCTGCAGACAGGGAGAAGGGAGGTGGAAAAGAGTTCATGGGGAGTTGCCCAAGGGAGAGATTACAAAGAAGCTTGAGAAAAATTGGGGTGTGTGAAAAATATGTTCATTATCTTGATTGTGTTGATGGATTCACAATTGTCTATGTCTGTCAAACTTTTCAAATTATACACTTTAAACATATGCAAGTTATTCTACATCAATTACATATCAGTAAAGCTTCAAAAAATCATTCTGGACAGTTTTCCTGGCCAATAATGCATTCTTTTAATGACTCTATATATCCCACCATGATATACCACTTTTTGCTCAACACTTTCTGGCCATTTATAGGTTTTTTTTGTTGTTGTTGTTTAAACCACTAGAAAATTATGCTGTATTTAACACACTTGTTCATATATATTTACTACTTAAATAGATATATTATTGTTTATTATATATTCTTATTTTATATAAATATTGCATGTTTATACGTGTTACATTAGAAAAAATGATGTAGGTTAGAGAATGTGTGTTTCTGCTTTTCACATATTTTATGTGCAGTTTTTACTTTTAATGCCTATTGCCAGAAAAGTTTCCAAAATGGTTTATAGCAATTCACATTCCCACCAAAATGAGAGTGCCTCAAATGAACTTATTTGCAGAACAGAAATAGAATCAAAGATGTAGAAAACAAACTTATGGTTATCAAGGGGAAAACGAGGTAGGGAGGGATCAGTTGTGAGTCTGGGATAGACATATACACACTACTATATATAAAATAGATAACTAATAACAACCTACTATATAGCACTGGGAACTCTACTCAGTACTCTGTAATGGCCTATATGGGACAAGAATCTAAAGAGTGGATACATGTATACACTTCACTATGCAACAGAAAGCAACACAACATTGTAAATCAACTATTCTCCAATAATGATTTTTTTTT
Source organism: Giraffa tippelskirchi (assembly GCF_054371585.1). NCBI lineage: Eukaryota > Metazoa > Chordata > Mammalia > Artiodactyla > Giraffidae > Giraffa > Giraffa tippelskirchi. The sequence goes on from NC_137285.1 coordinate 58,684,659, forward strand.
AAAGCACTGAATTTAATCACTCTTAATCATTTTGCCAATGTGTAACATCAAAAACGTTATCTCGTTCTTTGTTAAGGTGGTATTTCTCTGTAATTCAGAAAGGTTTCAAGTATTTATTGGTCCTTTCCCTCCTACTTCACTGATGGTTCTTATTTAACAAAACAAGAGTGCTGTGTTACAGAGGGTCTTAAGAAATAGTAGTTGAATGAATAAATAAAGATGTGTCATAAGTAGAATTTTCTTTATCAATTGATAGGAACTCTTTGTATACTGGGCTGTTATAATTTTTCTACTATCTGTATTGTTTTCCGTTTCTTGTTTGTCTCTTGATGTTGTTTATGCCATATATTTAAGCCCACAAGAGAGCTTTTGGTACGTGATGAGTACAAAGCTGATAAAATCTGTAAAACACTCCATAAATCTCGGTGCGTCCAGTAATCATGTTGCTGCCCCATCTCTAATCATATACAGTGTGTCTATTACTGTGTCTCCAGGATAGTTTAATGACTCTAGAACAAAGCCTCTCATATCACCTGTGGGCCTTGTTTTACTAAATCAGGAAGCAAGACACAGGCAAAAGAATAGCCTTACCAGCCCTACAGACAGACTGGAAATGAGAGAATGACTGTTAGTCAAAATGAGGGGAGGGCATATCTTTTAGGATATTTACAATGAGTAGTTAAGGAACATCAGAGAAGGCAATGGCAACCCACTCCGGTACTCTTGCCTGAAAAATCCCATGGATGGAGGAGCCTGGTAGGCTGCAGTCCATGGGGTCGCGAAGAGTTGGACACGACTGAGTGACTTCACTTTTCACTTTTCACTTTCATGCATTGGAGAAGGAAGTGGCAACCCACTCCAGTGTTCTTGCCTGGAGAATCCCAGGGACGGGGGAGCCTGGTGGGCTGCCGTCTATGGGGTCACACAGAGTCAGACACGACAGCAGCAGCAGCAGTTAAGAAACATAAATATGATATATCCTAAAGATAAATTTGGACTTCTCAGGTGGCGCTAGTGGTAAAGAACCACCTGCTGGTGCTGGAGACATAAGAGACATGGGTTTGATCCCTGGGTCAGGAAGATCCCCTGGAGAAGGAATTGGCAACCCACTCCAGTATTTTTGCCTGAAGAATCCCATGGACAGAGGAGCCTGGAAGGCTACAGTCCACAGAGTCGTAAAGAGTCAGACATGACTAAAGTGACTTATCACAGCACAGTACGAAGATAAGTTTGGTTTATCTATATAATAAAGTAGTTCATATTTTTTCACTGATAATTTAATTTCACTTATATGATATTCTGTTCTCAAAAGGACTTAAAGAAAAAAGGTAAACTCAAATATTGACATTTAAGATTGCTACTAACTGAATTGTCTTCAGAATCCTAACTCACTTTGAGTTGAGATTTATAAAGCAACAGTGCTGTGCATAGTAAATGCTGGTTGGAGGAATGACTAGAAGAATCTCAGAAATTAGAATTTCAGAAATGCAGGGAAACTTTATGCAGTCTGATTGCCTCATTTTCAAATGAAGAATAAGGTCAAGGAGAGTGGGTGTCTTGCTGGGTTCAGCCAGTGAGTTTGGGTAGGGTCAGGATAGAGAGATGTTCTGCTTTAGGACACCCTACCTAACACCCTTAGTTAATTCAATACTAAATAAAACGTACCCACTCCTGGACATATATCCAGACAAAACCATACTTTAAAAAGATTCATGCACTTCAGTGTTCACTGCAGCAATATTTACAATAGCCAGGACATGGAAGCAACCTGAATGTCCATCAACAGAGGAATGGATAAAGAAGATGGGGTGCATGTATACAATGGAATATTGTGTCTGTGCATGCTCAGTGGTGTCCAGGTCTCATGACCCCATGGACTGTAGCCCACATGGCTCCTCTGTCCATGGAGTTTTTCAGGCACGAATATTGGAGTGGGTTGCCACTTCCTCCTCCAGGGGATCTTCCCGACCCAGGGATTGAATTTACATCTCCTGTTTCTCCTGAGTTAGCAGGTGGATTCTTTACCACTTGTGCCACCTGAGAAGCCTACAATGTAATATTACTCAGCCATAAAAAAAGAACAAAGTAATGCCATTTGCAGCAACATGGATGGACCTAGAGATTGTCATACTGAGTGAAGTAAGTCAGACAGAGGAAGACAAATATGATATCACTTATATAAAGAACCTATTTATAAAACATAAATAAAGTAACAGATGGAGAAAATAAACTTATGATTCCTGAAGGGGAAGTGAGCGGCATAAATTGGGATATTGGAATTGACATATACATAATTCTGTATATAAAATAGATAACTAATAAGAACCCACAGTATACCCCAGGGAACTCTACTCAATATGCTGTAATGACCTAGATGGGAAAAGAATCTGAAAAAACAGTGGATATGTGTATATGTATAACTGATTCACTTTGGTGTACACGTGAAACTAACACAATGTACATCAACTGTGCTTCCCCCACAAAAAAGGAAGAAAGCCCAAACAACGACCACAACAACAAAAAACCCTTATCCTCTTGTCTCTAACCAAGCGTTGGACAAATGGGTGGAGAAGCTTGGTTTTCCTTTGTGTTTAATGGGAAGAACAACCCCCTGCTTTTGTAGTTGATTCTTTGATAATTAGAGTGTGCTCTGACTTGTTCCCAGCAGCTCGACTCAGCAGAAGAGGAAAGCTGGGCTGAGGGATGCTAAGACACTGGTCCAGTCACTAAGGACCTGAGTTGGGTCTGGAGTGTCCACTTTTGATTTTTACCCTCTTTGTAGAAGGCAGCCCCAGGATGAAGACAGTAAGAAAAATGTGACATATCTACTTTCTTATTTTGCAGTGTGCTAGTTGTTACGATGTTTAATGAGGTAAATAGACCTCTGCCATAGATATGACTATGTTGTCACAATGCTCACCTCAGATAATATGGGCGGCTGTCATACATGATATGAAGCTCAGTAGTGACATACACCCAACTTGAACATTGACCTGAAATCATTTCTTATCCATCTTATAAAATACATGTGCTCCCCATTCCTGGCACATCTTGGATGCCTCATCCATCTTGCCAACTTCATGAGCAAAGCAGTCATGGACTTCCTCTCCCCCATGGCCTGAAGAACCCCCAGAAACAGAATTCCTTGTGAGAAGAGGCAGCTGTAGGGACATTCTATTTGAATTCTTTAAACATAAGCAATTTAAGTCACTTCCTTTTGCTTTGTTTTAGTTCATTTTAATAATAATACATTTGCATGGGTCAAAGACATTCAAAAGTAAGTAAGAGAAAGTATATAGGGAAAAATTTTCCTTGTATCTTTATCCTTGTCAACTAGTCCTCCTTGTAGGCAGATTAGGTTTTGGGTACATTCTTCCAGAGTTATTTTATACATATACAAGTGTATAGGTGTGTGTTTGTCTTCATAGATATGTACTTATATTTATTTACCTTTTCAAAAATGATTTCATTCTATACATGACATTCTGTACTTTGAGTTTTTCACTTTATAGTATAGCCTGGAACTTTTTCCGTATAAGTATGTAAAATAGTTCTTTACTCTTTCTATAGCTGCAGAGTATTCCATTGTGTGGATATAGCATAATTTGTTTAGTCAGTCTTCTACTAATAAACACTAAGGTATACTTTTCTATGCTTGTTATTGCAGAAAAAGTTGAAATAATGCTGTACATTGATTATTTTATTAACCTGTGAAAGTACATTTGAATTGGATAAATTTCAAGCAGTGGAATTTCTGGATCAGTCACGGCATAAAATACACTTATTTTGATGAACACTGCCAAATTTCCCTGCATATGACTATTAGAACTATCTAGAATCTTCTTGTTTTCTTGTGACCCTGTGAATCTAAATATATGTGCTTTGTTGTTTTGGGTTAGGAAGTGAACTTTTTATCAAGTAAAGAAAGAGAAATAGAGTAAAGTGTGTGTGCTTAGTCACTCAGTCCTGTCATCTCTTTGGGACCCAAGGATGTAGGCTGCCAGGCTCTTCTGTCCATGGAATTCTCCAGGCAAGAATACTGGTGTGGGTAGCCATTTCCTTCTCCAAGGGATCTTCCAACCAATCTGAGCTTCCAGGAAGCCCAATAGAGTAATGCCAGTAGCAAATATAATATTTCCATGACATTAATATGTGCCAGGCGTTGGTTCTAAGAGCTTTACATTGATCAATGGGTGAATATTTTCTCCACTACCTCCTTCATTTCTCCAAACAAGAATTCTGCACATTCAGCTGAAAATATTTTCTGGTAATTATATAATAAAACATAAAAATTGAGGAGGGTTTTTCTTTCAACTTTTTGATCTTCAAATCTTTTCTCATGTGATTGTTTGAAAGAATACCAATTTCTTCCTAATTTATAGCCTGCTTCCCACTTCATCTTGGCCCCCTTTTCCCTTTCCTTCCTCCTAACGTTCCTCCCACATGCAGATTTCTCTGCACACCACCACAGCACGTCGCTGTGTGGAGGGACAGGTCCTGGTAGAGTCTCATGGGTAGTTTCTTATTTCCATATAAAACATGTAATGGACTTGTTCCTCTCTTAGGAAGGGCAGTGGCTGTTTTCTTTGTCCTCTTTAGTTTATCCAGCATTTCTTTTTTACTTGCCAAGAATGAGTCATTAATGACAAATTAAGCCATTTCCAATATCTTAATTTTTATTTTATTTGAGTACCAGCGCCTTTAGTTGACTGTCTGTTTAGAGCTTGTTTTCTCAATCAAACAGAGCTCTAATTTCTCAGTGGTTTACTCTGGGGGACAAGCAGCAGCAAACAAGAATAGGAAGCACTTCTCAGAGCCTGCCATGTGCTGGGCTCTGTCTAAGGACTTCCACACCGCTCTTGGGGTGCAAAGCTTACGTGCCTTCTCCCATCCCTCAACTACATCTTTCACTTGCAACATGCAACTCGCACCCGGCACTCCTTCATTCTGAGACCTGGCTGAGGCATGGGTGTGGCTTTCAGGGTGTCTCCAAAAGATAGGGCTATTGGTAGAATAAGGCTGAACCAGTGGCATTCAGGTGGTGGAAAGGGCCAGAAAGGTGAATCCCCCTCCATGGTCTCATTTGTGGATGGCTGTGAAGTCCACACAGCCCAGCTCTTCCTTGGCCACCCTCCCATAGAAACCGCATTAAAGTCCTCTGTGTTCAGAGAATGCTTGCTGGGCCGTGTGCTGGGTCTCCTTACCTTTTGCAGAAGAGCCAGTATAGCAGGAGACATGCTGCATTGTGTCAAATCTCTTGTTTCATTTTCCTTTTACCCTCATTGTTGCCACCCTAGGCTTGTCGCAACCACATGAACTATCCTTACCATAATGTTTGCCTCTGGATCTTCTTTGCAGGGGATCCCAGCTCAGATCTATGCATCGACTCAGTTAGTCCTCACAGGAACTCTCCTAGGTAGATACCATTCTTCCCCATTTCAAAGATGATGAACCTGAGACATGGGGCTTCACTGACTTATCCAAGGTCACAGAGTTACTTTGTGCCAGCACTGGATTTCAGTACACCCTACCTCCAATACTGATGCTCTTAACCGCTGCTCTCAGCTGCCTTCCAGTATAAAGCCCCTTGGAGCTGAGACATGGAGCCACCCCTGGGCTCACTCACTAGCTAAGTGACTTGTTCCTGAGCAACTTCTTTCCATCATAGGATTCGAATTTGAACTTCAGCAAAATGATCATTTGTTATATGTCATGGACCTTGGGAGGAGCTTTGAAACTGAATTCTCAGGGATTGTTGTGAGTATGGAATGCTTCACATACATTTTTCTGAAAATTTTGTATATACATGCAACCCATATGCTAATCATGTTTTCTGGTCTAAGCCTGATATATGTGGCACCTCAATTCTTCTTCCATGCTGGATGACCCCGGAAATCTGAGACACATGGTTAAAACACATAAACATGATACAGTTAAAGCTAGTGGACATGGGGGGAAAGATTGGGAAGGGATTTTTTTATATAGAACTTTCTGTTAGGATAACACTATCCCCCCTTCTACATTTGACCTTCAACTCCCAGAAAACCAGGACTTACTGCTTTGATTTACTCTCATAATAAGGTGACTGAGTAAGGCTGACTTTATGAGTCCTGTCCTTGAATGCTGATGGAGAATGCTATAATAAGAGAGTTAGAAGGCCACGACCAGGCAGCTCAGTGATAGAGAATCTGCCTGCCAATGCAGGAGACACAGGAGATGTGGGTTTGACCCCTGGGTTGGGAAGATCCCCTGGAGGAGGGCATGGCAACCCACTCCAGGATTCTTCCCTGGAGAATCCCATGGACAGAGGAGCCTGGTGGGCTATAGTGCATGGAGTTGCAAAGAGTCAGACATGATTGAGGGCCTGAGCACACACATGCACTCTAAAAGAGGTCACTGGAAGAGAATCAGAGACAGCGTGAGTGACGGTTTAGACATCAGAAGCCTCTCTGTAGAACAGACAGAGAACGCTGAACATCATACCTCTTGGGACTTGGTGCAGATGTTCTCAGGGAAATATAGTTTGCATGGTTGCTATCCCTGTCAAAAATTTAGCTCTTTGAGACCCATCTCTGAAACCCTGTCCTGTGATTAAATGAGGAGACTCTGGAGAAGCTTCAAATCTTACTGAGTGAAATGCAGCGGACTGTAATTAGGGCCTGTCAGAGCTGCGTCATGACCCCGAATGACCAGTTCCCAGTGTCAAAGTTCAAGATGACTGTCTTGTTCCAGAGCCACGTATCTTAAACAAAAGATAGTAACGTTAAAGCGGAGCCCAACTAGAGATGGTCTTGATTCCCTAGCTTGGCCCTCACCAAGCCCTGAGGAGGGCAGACCGTCTCTGATGTGTGTCCGGCGTTGGGTGGGTATAAGAGCAGCGCTCGCCACTGGGTCTCCACGCGTAACATTATGTGGGCGTGTGTGTCACTCACTGGCCGCCTAGGAACAGGTGTGTGCTTTGTAAAACTAGTGGCTCTCTTTAACATCCAGATCCCTCCCAGGCTCTGTAGGCTTGCCAGAGTTATTATTTGTCATTTGTTCAGTTTTCATCTTTTTCAGATAATACGGCAATGCCTAAGACCATAGCTGTGCCCCTCCTCAAATCCTTTCCTTTGTAGGCTTGGTTTTTGTCCGATGAAGAGAAATTTACCATAAAACACAATGCCTTCTGAGTATGACTGGCTGAGCCAAATAGGATGTGGATATCACCTGACTTTTAAAGAAGCTTCAATTCTGAAAGGCCAGTTTGCAAGCCTCACATATTTTGTCACTGATACCAAGCTGGGAAAGAAGCTAAAATATTTTGATCACTGGGTATGGGCCTTTGTGGCAGATGGTCTCTTCAGCAGTATTCCATTTGGGGGGTCAGTGGGGGAGAGAGGAAGATATCCAAATAGAATATATAAAGTCAAGGAGATGCAAACTTGGCCTCATTTTACAAGGTTTTGTGCCAAACCTTGGAACACCCATGTGTCTCCAGTCCGGCGGGTAGAGGTTCCCTGTCTGAGCGATGTGACAAGGATGACAGTTCATTTAAACAGTCTGCTGGGAGGATTTGCTGGGGTGGGAACCCAGGGGCCAGGGAGCTTGGACAGGATGGGAAAACGTGTATGCCTGTACCGTGGGGCATGAAGGGGAGGGGTGCTTGCAGTTCTGCTTGCACAAACCATTGGTAGGAAGAACATTGTCAGAGGCATGTGTTTAAGTAAAAAGCTTTGAGAAATGCAGCGGAGAAAAGAGCTGAATCATCTTAGGCGACTTTGCATAGGACTGAAACCCCCAGCACAACTCAACCCAGGACCTGGCTGCTGCCGGCTGAGTGCAGGCTGGCAGGGGCCCAGAGACTGAGTTTGCCCAGCAGATTTGGCCTCACCCCTACTCTCACCAAATAACTATTATGATAATACAAATACACTCAGGAAAAGAATGGGACAGTACAAGCTACCAAGCAGAACCCGGGTTCTTAGAGGTCACAGGACTCTGCCGATTCCAGCTCACTCAGTTTTCTGTCTTGATATTATGTATTTATTTGCTTGGAAACTGAAGCTTTTGTGTGAAAACTCTTAGGCAGAACAAGAAAATCATTTGATGGTGGGACCATTTTTCCCAAAAGCCCAGTGGGTACAGAAATCGCCGGAGGGAAGACCAGAGAATGATATCGGTGTCCATCATAATGGCTTACCATTGCCCACTGAGCCCCGGGTTGAAGGTATCTTGCCTGGTCCGCTTGAGTCCTTGGTGGATTTGTGCTTGGACTAACTTTTGTTGTCTCAGAGAGCAGAGGCCAGTTTGAGGACCCTCACAAGGGCGGCTGGTGAGCCATCACACGCCAGTGCCTATCTCATGACCCCTCAGGCAGTGATGAGCTCCGGGGATCATATTTCTGAGCAATAGCTGTGTGTTAAGACTTGTTCCACTCTTAGGGAAAGAGAGGAGAGGAAGTGGGCCCCCAGGGAGTACACTGCTTATAACTTACGTAAATTGTGTGATTTGATTCTGTTTCTCTTGACATAAAAAGACCAACTGAAGCTTCAAGGTAATTACTCAGAACTAGCAGTTTAAGGGGACCCCAACCTGCAGAATCTAATGCCTGATTATCTGAGGTGGAGCTGATGTAATAATAATAGAAATAAAGTGCACAGTAAATGTAATGGGCTTGAATCATCCTCAAACTACCCTCCCCAATCCATGGGAAAAAAATTGTCTTCCATGAAACAGATCTCTGTAGCCAAAGAGTTGGGGACCGTTTGTTTAGGACACCTGGTCTCTGGTACCTTCCCTTAACGAGCCATGAGAAGTGGCAGGAAGAGGAGTCAGAAGATGAGTTTTCTTTCTTCGATGCACTCATAGAAATACGTGATAACATAGAGCATATTACAGTTTACAAAGTGCTTCCCATTCACTTTTAGATTTTATCTCGGCAATAACAGGCATGGGTGCCTCTAGTCTACAGATATCGAAAATGAGTTTAAAAAGGTCAAATGAGACAACTCATTAATAGAGAGCTGGGACAAAAAGGCACAGACTTGGGATTTCTGACACAAAGTCTGGCATTCCTATTCCTTTTACATAACTGCCTCACTTTTGGAGAGCGAGTGCTAAGTGAGTACATCACTGTGAAACCTGTAGATCTTTGGGGAACTTTTAAAATGGAAATAGCCTAGTACAAAATGAGGCTAATTTTCCCTCTTTGCAGGAGAGATTAGCTCCGGAAAAGCTGTAGCAGCAGCCAGGATGAGTCTGATGAGTCTGATCCGAAGAGGAAACGTCCTTTTGGCTACCCGCCCCATCTCCCCCCGCCCTCTGCTTTTCCCCACCATCCCCCACCCCACCTTCTGGAGTAGAGAGTTGACTGGATTTTTTTGTTGATGTTGCAATTTTTGCATATCTCTGGCACGTGTTGCCAATCAACTTTCAACTCTTGCTGTGGTTGTGCAGTTTAGGTCCTGGGCAGGAGGTAAGACTGGAACTTTGAGTTTCTCTGTGCTTCCTGAAACTTCCAACAGCAGCTGCTAGAAAATGAAAAGGGGGAGTGTAAGATGTTCAGTTCTCTCCTATGTTTACTCTCAAATTTTTATATAACTTCAGACATACAGAAAAGTTACCCACATGATATATAGAATTCTAATATATAATTTACCCAATTATTAACATTTTATTTTCCTTCTCTTTCTTTTTTTCTATGCATATACAGATATATCTATACCTATTAATATATCTACCTATTTCAATGCATAATTTTTCTGAATTTCATCAGAGTTGCTGATTTACCTTTTATCTCTAAATGCTTCACTGTATGCTTCCTAAAAATCAGGACATTCTCTTACATAACCAAAATGTAAATAGTAAGCTTAGGAATTTAACATGGTCACAATAATGCTACCTATAGACCTTCTTAACTTTGGCTAGTTGTCCCAGTATTATCATGTGTAACAAAAGAAACTACTAGATTGTGCTTTGCATTCAAGAGTCATATCCCTCTAGCTGTCTTTGATCTGGACATTTCTCAGTCTTTCTTTCACTCTGATGGGCTTGACACTTTTGAAGTTGACAAGTCAGTTATTTTGTAGACTGTCTTTCAGTTCAGGCTTGTCTGCTGATTCATTCTGGTTGCATTCTAGAAGTGAAGAAAAAAATGTCAATAATAAAAGCATAAATAAATATCCTAGGTTAAAGATGTCGTTTCTTTTCTCTTTTCTCCTCCCATTCTACTGTTTTCCATCACTTAGTACCAATTTTCTTTAGACCAAGAACACTATATTTAAATGCTAATTTTTAACTGATTAACATTTTATTAATCCCACTTCGTTGCTCTTTTTGTGGTAGGTACGATGATTTTTTTTATTGTACTTTATTTAATTTATTTATTTACATATACATGTATCTGTTCTTTTTCAAGATCTTTTCCCATTTGAGTTGTTACATAATATTGAGCAGAGTTCTGTGTACTATACAGTAGGTCCTTGTTGGTTATCCGTTTTAAATATTGCAGTATTTACATGTCCACCCAAACTCCCTAGCTATCCCTTTCCCCCTTCTCCTATTTGTTCTTTCATCCTGTTTTGTAAATGTTCATTTGAATAATATTTAAATATTCTGCGTATAAGCTCTTTTAAAAATTTCTCACCATTCTCTCCTTTTTTAAAGTATAATGTGTTTGCTCCTTTGTCTTCTTTCTCATTGGTTTCTTACACATCTCCACGAAGTTGTATGTGTGTCCGGTATTCCTAGATGTATAAACTATATGCCTTTCATTATGGACATCCATGAGTCCCTTTTGTACCATGCTTAAAACACTCTTCTGTTTCAGGTGATTGCTCCTCATTTGGTTAGTGAAGTAACACTCAGGGCATGAATTCATGTGGTATTTAGCAAAGTGTGTAAGCATTATAAGATCTCTTGAAAACGAGCTCTGAAAGTCTGAGAGTCATTAGCAGAGGCTGGGCAGGGTGGGCTGGACAGAAGATGCAGTGTGAAACAAGCAGGCTGTAGTCATTTTGAAGTGAAGCACTTTCTGTTTCTTTTTAATGCTGAGTTGACCGTGGCTAGGGAGGAATTGGGAGCAACTCCCTGGGTGCTTTCCATATCTCCTTCCCTTCTACCAGCTCATCATACTCACCCCATCACACAGCAGAGTTAATACAAAGGAGGGAGAGGAACTATCAGGAGCATGTTCTGAAATTACTGGAGAAAGAGCAACTCCCGTCTGGAGAGTAGGAAAAAATAGAGTACAAATATATCCATTCTGTTCTTACTATTTTATTGTGGGATGCTGGTCAGGGACAGTTCCAAAAGAGAGCGAGGTTGTGGAAGTGACGATTTGCTGTAGAAAGAAAGGGAACTGTGGAAAAAATACAGTAGTTAAAAATGAAGTGTATATTTCCTATGCCTCCACAGACTTGGAAATGCTTCCAAGTGGTGTCACGCAGAGTGAATTTTGTGGGTTGTTTCTGATTCACGGCAGTCCTCCTGGGTACATACTCCTGGAGATGATGTATCAGAAGGCAGGTCAACATGACTTAGGTTGATTAAAGGGCTGTTATCTAAACGTTATCATAACTATTTCTCTAGAGCCCAAGTTTTACTCCTTCCTTTGTATTTTTAATTCAAAATTTAGGCTCTGTGATTTAGAAGGAAACACAAGAAGTGGGTGATGGAGACCCTGCGAAAATGCAGAATCCCTTCATTTATGTACCTGAGTTCATACTAGATGTGTTTGCCTGCACATAAGCCAGAAAGCAAAGACATAACTCGATGATGTTAAAGTATTCAACTTTTAAAGGCCCAAGACATAGAACCAAATTGTGGCTACAAAAAGAAGAAACTAAAAATACTTTACATGAATAAAAATGTTATTTGCTGAGGACTTGCCTGGAGGCCAGTGGTTAAGACTGTGCCTTCCAACGCACAGGGAGTGGGTTCAATCCTTGGTTGGGGAGCTAGGATCCCACATGCCTCATGGCCAGAAAACTAAAACATAATACAGAAGCAATATTGTAAGAAATTCAATAAAAAATGTAAAAACGGTCCACATAAAAAAACCTTTTAAAAATGTTACTTGCACTCTTACTCTATAATAAACTCTTTCTCTTTTTATTCTCCACCTTCCATATGTTTATATTGATTTTTATCAGTTTTAGTGCAGGGTCATATGAACGTTCAAAGTTTTAATGTTTTCACATACTTAAGAATTCAATTCAATTCACACTGACTTAGCCTCTAGTATGCCTAAGACGGGCTTCCCAGGTGGCTCATTGGTAAAGAATCCATCTGTCAATGCAGGAGACATAGGAGACGTGGGTTTGATCCCTGGGGCAGGAAGATCCCCTGGAGGAGGAAATGGCAACCCACTCCAGTATTCTTACCTGGAGAATTCTAGGGACAGAGGAGCCTGGCGGGCTACAGTCCTTGGGGAAGAAAAGAGTCAGACACGACCGAGCATGCGCATACGCATGCCTAAGACACTGGGCCAGGTGTGATGAGACTTCCAATAAAACCCAAAACATGGCCTCAGCTCTAAGAGTGTCCTCTTTCAATATAGGGAGAGCAAGCTAGAGATCTTGGAGATGAGCAAACATAACAAAGTAAGAAAACTCAGAGGAAGTCAGCCTGACTTCCTCACATTCAGAGGCAAAGTCCCGGGAGAAAATGCTCCCAGGTCTTCCCAAGTCCTGCTTCTGGAACGCTCTACACTCGCAGCTCATCTTTCCGTCTGTAAAAAAGAAGAAGAGAGGTGAGGAGGTTTTGTTGATGTAACAGGACATGGGGATCAAGTTATCAGTGTGGTGTCTCTAGAACTAGGAAATCTAACGCAAATCGGGCAGCTCCAACCTGACTGTCTCCAGCAGTGCTGCCTGGCGTCCGGACGCTCAGGCATCTGGGCCCCTCAGGATGTAAGGTATGCAGGTTGCCCTCTCGGCTGCTGCTTCCCTGTCTACCTCTGCTACCTCCAATTTCTTCTTTCTTGTGTCAGGCAATCACAAATTGACCAAATAGTTAGCTATCCAAATGCCAACTCCCCTTTCTTGAAGAAACCCCTCATCTTCTCAAATGATTCATTTGATGCTCATTTAGTCTGTTTGGGCTACTGTAACAAAACACCACAGACTGGGTGGCTTACAAGTGGCAGAATTTTATTTCTCACAGTTCTCGAGGCTGAAAAGACCAAGATCAGGGCACCTGCAAATTTGGTGCCTGGTGAGGGTCTACTTCCTGGCTCATAGACTGTCTTTTCACTGCATCTTCCTATGCTAGAATGGGTGAAGTAACTCTCTGGATCTTTTTTTATAAGGGCACTAATCCCATTTGTGACCTGTTCACCCCCCAAGAGCTCCACTTCCAAGTAACATTGCACTAGGGATTAGGTTTCAGCATATGAATGTTGGGGGAGTGTTGGGGGAGCACAACATTCATAGCAGTGCCCCATCTACCTAACCCTGCCCCAACTTAGTTAAAACCCCTGTCCAGCTCTTTGCGACCCCGTGGACTGTAGCCTGCCAGGCTCCTCTGTCCATGGGATTCTCCAGGCAAGAATACTACAGTGGGTTGCCATTTCCTCCTCCAGAGAATGTTCCTGAGCCCAGGACTGAACTCTCAGCTTCTGTGTCTCCTACATTGGCAGGTAAATTCTTTACCTCCAGCCACCTGGGAAGCCCCACACCCCTTGGTGGGAGAAACAAAACCCAATGTCATGCCATGCCCCCTCCCCGCAATGAGCTGACAACTCCCTACTTAAAGATTTCCTTCTCTTTTTTGCCTACCTATCTTTTGCTTGTATAGACTACAGTTTATAGATGGTCTAGGCAAGTGTTTCTCAAACCTTTTTCCTTTTTTAATTTTTATTGGAGTGTAGTTGCTTTACAATGTTGTGTTAATTTCTACTGTACAGCAAAGTGAATCAGCTATATGTGTAAATATATCCCTTCTTTTTAGAATTTCCTTTCCATTTAGGTCACCACAGAGCACTGGGTAGGATTCCTTGAGCTATAGAGTAGATCCTCATTAGTTATCTATTTTATACATGATGTCAGTAGTGTATTTATGTCAATCCCAATTTATCTTATCCCCCATCCCCGCTCAGAATCCATATGTTTGTTTTCTACATCTGTGTCTCTATTTCTGCTCTGTAAATAAGATCATCTATACCATTTTTTTTTCAGATTTCTCAAACTTTAATATGCACATGAGACGAGTCACCCAGGAAACTTATTAAAATGACAGTTTTGAACTCCATAGGTTTGGGGTGTGACCTGAGATCTGTGTTTCTAACAGGTTTCCAGATGAGGCTGATGCTATTGGTTTCTGAACCACATGTTGATTAGCAAAGGCCTAGTTATTATGATTGATTGTAGTCAGAGTGTTTTTGCTCCTTTTTGGTAGGCCCTGGAGGACTTTGTAGCCCTGACTGCTGATTGCACCCCTGTGAAAATGGTTTTAAGTTCTGGTCCTTGGATTGGGGCCCCATTGTCCACTTCAGTTGACCCAAAAGTTTTCCTGGGTGTGTTCTTTCATATGTATTAGTACTACTTCACATAAACATCAGTGTAATTATCTCTGTTTTGCAGTTGAAGAAACAAACTGTGAGAAGTTAAGTGGCTCATTCAGTCTTACACAGCCATGCACCTTGTTGGCCAAAAGTTAATTCAGAATTTTCTATAACATCTTATAGAAAAACCCAGTTGAATTTTTTGGCCAGCCCAATGTAAAAAGCCAGTAAAAAACCAAACAAACAAAAAACACTTTAGTTCTATCTCATCTCTCTTCAACCCTTTTCCCCAAGGGTTATTCTTAGACCAATAGTACCTCACACTTCGATCCAGTTTTCCCAAAGATTGGCATAGAGTTTCTTTGCGGTAATAAAAAGAAGAAAAAGGAGAAGACGAACTGAAATTTATTAAGTGTTTCTAAGTACCAAGCCCAGTGCTGAGGACTTTACTTTCAATATCTTGTTAATATTCACATCTACCCAAAGAGGTTACTGCTAGTATGATTTAGACTTAAAGAAGTTAAGAAAGTAAGGAAGCTGAGATTAAACTATAAGCTGCTTCAGTCCAAAGCCCAAGCTGTTAACCATAACCCTGGGTCATGGTATATATTGCTACAGAAATATCTTTTAGGTTTTAATCCCAGAAAAAGAGAGATAATTCCAGTGGGATGCAGAAAGAAATAAGGCTAGAGAAGTGGATATTAGTAAGCTAATTCTGTCAGTTATAATGAAGAGATTTGCCCTGGTTATTTGGAGTTTTCTGTAAACTCGCAATGGACATTCACAGAGACACAAGGATCATTTTTTAGATCTGAACGACTGCACGTACTTAAGTGTCTGTCATTTCAGGAGCTGGTGTTCTTGGAACTATGCATTTCTGGTTTTCCTGCTACTTTGTAGTATAAGTAGAGGTTTGTCATTTATAAAATTATGAGGTCTTTTTCCTCACTTGTAAATTGTATAAAATCCTCATCAAATTGAAGGCCAGATATCCCAATAGCCTGGGAATGTGAGGTGCAGGGAATTTAAGTGACTCTTCTAGGATGACCAAGAGGTAATTAATCATGGGGCTTAACTCAGAATCCAGGTCTCCTAGTGTGCACTTCTGGTATTATTCAACCAGCCTGTGGAATATCTCCCTTTGCACATGCTTTTGGGAAAATGTGCTGGTTCAGAACCTGGTCACTTTGACCTGTTAAACATCCCTTGAGGGAATGCATCTCTACTCTGCAGTTTGTGCCACTTTTGCTCTCTGAGGCCAACTCTTTGCCAATATGTGACTTCTTGGAAGACATTAGGGGGCCTCAGCACCAGGCATAGCCACTCCTGGAAACATGAAACATGAGCCTGCTCTTACTGTGTACCTATAACTTGTGTTCCGGCATCCTTTTGCCTTTAATGAGATTTTGCAATGACAGGATTGGAACAGATTGCTGGCATTATGGCAGCCAGGATATTGTCAGGAGGAGCTTGGCAGTGATCATAGGTGTTATGATGCTGGCTTTTTGCTCAAGGGCAAGAATATCGAAGGGAAAATTAGAAATGAGACAGAGAGTGAGAGGTAATGTCAGAAAAGTTCAGAAGATGATACTGGAAGCAGTGAATACACTGGAAATGTTTTGAGGTTTACATACTTTGAGTCCTTGGTGACTGAAGACATAGCCAAGAATTGCTTCAGTGATATTCCTTCATAAATCTGCATAATAATCTCTCAGCGGGGATTTGGTGAAATTACAAGTATTCATTTACTAAATTGGGTTCAGTGTCTGTATCATGCACACCATATGAATATTCAGTTCAGTGACTGCTTCCCAAGCTATGTTGAAGTTAACACATAAGCTGAATATAACTCAAGTAGAATTCAAAATTGCGTGATTATTTTAATCTAACAGAGGTCCTAGTGTCTTAAAGAATTGGACCCATCCCCACCCCCAAAATGTCAATTAATACCGAATCTAATAAAACAAAATGTTAAGTCTCTTCAGTATTTGTATCTGATTTTTGGCATAAAGTCATTTTCTTTATAATAGAGGATTAGGATAATAATGCCCAGGGCTATGAATGGTTCCTTAGAACACAGTGGCAGCTGCCAGGCAGATTCAGGAAGAATGTTTAATTACAATGCTCAGTAATAACAACAAAGAAAAAGTTCAGTGAGAAGAAATGACTATAATGAGACAGAGGTCTGTGCTGAGAAGAGGAGGTACAGTAGAGCATTTTTCCAGACCATAGACATTGGTTATAGCTGAAGTTGTCTTGGCAGCTGATGGGCAATTTGCCTTCAAATGGGACCATTTTTCTTCTTAAAGCAGCTCAGTTGACTTTCTGAGTTAAGGATACAGAATTACTTGTATTTCTAAAAAAAATGTGTTTTTTTTTTTTTCCGTAAATGCAAACTAGGACTAATTTTCAGAGAAGAGCTGATCACCTTTCATTCTGTATAAGAAAAGAGCACTTAGCTAGGAGTCAGGCACTCTGAGTTCCTGTCCAAGACTATAAAGAACCAACTGTGAGGCCTCAGACAGCTGATTCTCCTCCCTGCCTGCCTGTGTGCGCAGTCACTTCGGTCGTGTCCAACTCTGCGACCCCGTGGACTGCAGCCTGCCAGGCTCCTCTGTCCTTGGGATTCTCCAGGCAAGAATAGTGGAGTGGGGTGCCATGCCCTCCTCCAGGGGATCTTCCCAATCTAGGGATAGAACTCGTGTCTTTTAGGTCTCCTGCATTGGCAGCAGGTTCTTTACCACTAGTGCCACCTGGGAAACCCTAATTTGTCTCTCTGAGCTGCTTTCAACTATGAAATTTTCCATGATATTCTGATTATTAACATAGATATATTAAAAATATTCCTTTCGGAACATTCTTGGTCATAATATTTTATTTAACTCTAAAATATAATATGATTTTAGATCCATCATAGATGCTCAAATGCAGTATGTGAAATTCTATTGGTAGTTTTTATACTTATTTTATGGAGGGTATTATAGTAAATGTGCTTCATATACAAAATATCAGCATATAAGATAGATTTATTTTTCTTTTATTTAAAAAAGATGTTTTTCCCCCTTGATCTGTTCTCTGTATCTATGAGCTTGTTTGTTTTTTTTAAGATTCCACTTAGTGAGAGATCATGTAATGTTGTTTGTCTTTCTCTGAGTTATTTCACTTAGCATAATGCCCTTAAGGTTTATCCATGTTGTTGTAAATAGCAGTAGGATAGCTTTATTATTGGAGAAGGCAATGGCAACCCGCTCCAATACTCTTGCCTGGAAAATCCCATGGACGGAGGAGCCTGGTGGACTGCAGTCCATGGGGTCGCTAAGAGTCGGACATGACTGAGCGACTTCACTTTCACTTTTTACTTTCATACATTGGAGAAGGAAATGGCAACCCACTCCAGTGTTCTTGCCTGGAGAATCCCAGGGACGGGGGAGCCTGGTGGGCTGCCGTCTATGGGGTTGCACTGAGTCGGACACGACTGAAGCGACTTAGCAGCAGCTTTATTATTGGGCTTCTACTGTGGCTCAGACAGTAAAGGGTCTTCCTGCAATGCAGGAGACGTGGGGTTTGATCCCTGGGTTGGGAAGATTCCCTGGATAAGGAAATGACAACCCACTCCAGTATTCTTACCTGGATAATCCAATGGACAGAGGAGCAGGCAGGCTACAGTCCATGTGTTTGCAAAGAGTCACATACGACTGAGTGACTAATACATTCACTTTCAGCTTTATTATTATCTTCACTTTATAAATGGAGAAATTGAAGGACAGAATGCTTAAGTTGTTTGCACAATACTTAAGTAGCAAAACAGATTCAAACTTGACTTTCTCTGACGCCAACAACTACGCATTCAGCATTCTTACCTCCTTCCTTTAAGATAACTTCTGGATACAGAATAAGCTTCCCATGTCCATTACTAGTATGTTCTGAGAGAGTTAGCCTGGGTTCTTAATTGAATATGTTACTCATGGAAAGATGTCTAGAGTGAGAAATGGAAGGAGAATGTTGTTTAAAAGACAAAACCTTGAATTTTAGAGAACCTAAAAGAAGGAGATGCAATGTAATTCAATATCACTATGCTTAGCAGTAATGAACAATTAGTGAGGTCAGTTTTCCTATCTCTAAGGTTGTTACTTTTACATCTCTATGGCTATGGGGCAAATGTGACAGACAGAGAAATACACAAGTACACAATGGCACTTGGAAAGATAGTACATGAAAGTGGGTACATAAGTGTATCTGCCTTACAAATACAAGGCAGAATGTAACTTCACTTGTATCTGTCTTGTCACTTGGGGAAAGCTTTGGAAAGATAATGCAAGGATTTGGGGAAGGAACTAAATGTTAAATCCAAGAGATTTATTTTAGCAGAGATAGTATGTACTGATTAGAAGACATAGAGGTTACAGCTAGAGAATTGGGTGTGGAGTTGTCTTGCTGTAAGACAAGCCAAGTCTGAGGAAAAGAATTTAGTGGCAGTTATCAAGAGACATGAATAAAATGTCTGAAAAAAGATTCATCAATCTGAGGTGGTGAGGTGTCAAGATGCAGTGCCCCTCATAAGGATGCCTCCCAATGGGAATGTTTGTACTTGGAGAGGTGCCAGACAGGAAACTGTGTGCTGAAGTTACCTTAAGGTTATAGCAACTTATGTAGAAAATAAAACAAAATTCCCCAGGCATGAAATTAGAGAAAATATATTTTTCGGTAAAGAAGTTCAAATTTAGATCCTATCAAACATGATAATCAGTTATGAATAAATAGCTATGACTTGCCAAAGCAAACTATGTAAGAAGAAGAATAAAAAGGTCTCCTATAACTAGTGAGAATACTCGAGAATATTTTGATGGGACTTCTCAGGTGGTCCAGTAGCTGGCACGCCATGCTCCCAATGCAGGGAGCCCAGGTTCAATACCTGGTCAGGGAACTAGATCACACATGCTAAAACTAAGACCTGGTGAAGCCAAATAAACAAATATATTTTTAAAGAGTATTTTGAAGAGGTAGACGGTGAGATTTATTATAAGTAGAAAGACCTATAGAATATTATCATATTGGAAAGCAAGCTATGGCAATTGGTATGAAAGATTTAGGAGAGACTAAAATTGTCAGGGGCAAATTGAGTTGACATAAGCTTCTCCTTGATCCCTGGGTTGGGAAAATTCCCTGGAGGAGGACCCACTCCAGTATTCTTGGCTGGACAGAGGAGCCTGGTGGGCTACAGTCTATAGGGTCACAAACAGTCGGACAAGACTGAAGCTACAGAGCATATACAAGCTTCTCCTTGGATATTTTTTACTAATGTACTCCATTGGGAAAATTGTCATTGTTAAGCTGCCATAAAGATTAAAGTGATTTTTTTAAATTCTTAACTTTATAAACTACAAGTCCAGAATTAGAAGGAAGGTCTTTCTGGATTCCGAGGGCAAATAGAGAATCATGTGCAAATGAAGTTGTCCATCTCATGCTATTTAGAAGCAAAATCCATTTTAAATAAAAACAATATAATTCTAACATCTTCATTTTGTTAAAATTGTGGATGGTATTATAATAAAGTAAGTAAATGTCAATGTAAATCAGGGAAGAAAGCATATAGGGATCATTGGAAAAGGTTCTGAGTATAGCATTATACTGATGAAGAAGCCATTTCTAAAGCCAGAGGACAGAAAAGGGGATACTCCTTTCGTATTTTGGTGAGCCTCATAAGCATGAATGCAGGTAGCAATCATTGGAAATGTACATACCCAGGGTTAGATGGGCCTTCACTATGCTCTGCTTAGCTGGCTAACAGAGCATGGAGCTCAGCCCCAATGAGGTCAGGAAGCTATTTATGGTCCTTGGTGACTTTACTTGGATTACAAATGAAGCATCCTCATTTGAGGAAACAACATTCAATAGGAGGTCTGACCTTACGCAAAAAAAAGGAATGAACCTGCGAAAATGCCCCCTTAGACCAGAACATTTTCAAGCAAGTTGACTTAGTTTTTGTTTCAGCCAAAGTTTTTGGTTCATCTATAAAACAAATGATTTAAAAATACTTTGAAAAATAACAACCAACAAAAAAAACAAAGCAAACGAGATTTTTTTAGGTTTCTTCTCTCGAATTGTCTCTTTTGTTAAGGTCACTTTTTCTGTGGGTATAATCATCAGGTCAGTAAGCTGCAGCCATGAAAGATTGCAAAATCAAATGGAATTGTCTGATTTAAAAGGCAAAGGTGGTTCATCTTTATTTCATGCATTTTGTTTATAATATATTGAATTTAGTGTTTATAAACAATTTGAGGTAACAATGTCTAGACAAAATCATTTTCCATGTTATAGTCTTTCAAATGGAAAGGGCTAGGTGGCCTGCCCTTGCCAGCATTCAATAATCCCTTTAATTGATCTAAAGTGGCTACAGCTTTGAGTCAGAGACCTATACTGGCTTCAAACTTTTCATCAATTGCCTTTCTTGGGTTCCAGTTGACTTCAACAGAACTTATTTTAGCACTGATTTAACAGCAACTGGCCATATCAAATGACCTTGAAAATTAGTTGATGGGGAATAGATGGAACAATTTATGAACATTTTCATTTAAAGTGTAGTAAGCAGAAGTTAGGGGCTTCCCTGGTAGCTCAACTAGTAAAGAATTTGCCTGCAATGCAGAAGATCTTGGTTCAATTCCTGGGTTGGGAAGTTCCCCTGGAGAAGGGATAGGCTACCCACACCAGTATTCTTGGGCTTCCCTGTTGGCTTAGATGGTAAAGAATCCAGCTGCAATGCAGGAGACCTGGGTTCGATCCCTGGGTTGGGAACATTCCCTGGAGGAAGACATGGCAACCCACTCCAGTGTTCTTGCCTGGAGAATCCCCATGGACAGAGGAGCCTGGAGAGCTGCAGTCCACGGGGTCGTAAAAAGTTGGAAACGATTGAGCACAGCACAGCAAGCAGAAGTTAGATGCTTTATGAAGGAAACCAAATTACAGTAGAAAATTAAAATTTTAAGAAAGAAGAGGTTGGGTATGTTGTAATTAGTTGGAAAAATAATAATGGATTGGATCCTGAGTTTCATATTTACCATGACTTGGTGATTTACTGAATATTATATATTTTGGGGCTTCCCAGGTGGCTCAGTAGGTAAAGAATCTGCCTGCAATGCAGGAGACCCAGGTTCAATCCCTGGATCAGGAAGACCCCCTGGAGAAGGGAATGGCAGCCCACTCCAGTATTCTTGCCTGGGAAATCTCGTGGACAGAGGAGCCTGGTGGGCTAATCATATTTACAGGTATTTATTTCAGTGCCTGTAATATGGAAACAATAATTCCATCCTGCCCTATGTTGGAAAAAAATGTAAATGGACATTAGGATCATGAGATTAAAAATGCTGTATAAATATGAATAATCCAGTCATTTAAATTGAACTCAAATGAAATTTTACTTTTAAAACAGGATTTTATATACAAATTGAACTGAATTTCAGTTGAAAATTTAAAAACCATATAACAACATACTCTGAAGGAAACATTTTGGGGAAGCTGAGCTTTACTTTAATGACTGTGAAAAAGAAAAGAGAAAAGTCAGTAGATTAATTTTCATCTAAGACATGGTTCTGTTATATCTAAATCCAAAGTTAGAACCAGGACTGTTGATATGTGGGAAGAATTCTACGATTAAGTACATAATATTGTTATTCATTCCTCCATTTTAAATAAGCACTTATTATGTGCCTCCTATTTTCCAAACACCCTGCTAGACACTGGAGATACCATGGGGAGGAGAAAGGAGACGGTCTTGGCCTAGCCATTTGGAGCTCTGACTTGAGCCTCTGCTTTCCATGGCAGCAAGAAGAAATCAAAATACCAGTGATGAACATATCATGAGAGGACAGAGCATCATCATATAAAAAGTCACCCAGACTTTAATGGTGAGTTCTAGACTGTGGACTCAAGGTAAGAGGTGGAGTGTGGCCACTGGAAAATTATGGAGCATATTGTTACTGCTGTTTTGTTACTTGGTTGGTTCATTGGTTTTTTCCAGCTGTCTTCAACCTTTAGAACTCTAATGCTGAGAATAGTATAGAAATGAAAAGTCTGAGTTGCTCTATAACTGATTACATTACTATAAATAGCTGCTAATCTTGGAGGATTTTGGAAACTTTAAAAATAATTTTTCAGATTCTCCATCTGAAAGATGAAATTAATTAGAGGGGACTGAAGATCACAGAGAGGATCTTCCACCCTCAACTGAGGAAGGCAATCATGTCTACTTGACTTCCAGTAGAATGAGGAGACGCATGTGTACAGTTATAATGATCTTCTCTGCTGAGATTAGACTGGGGGTGGATGTGATAAATGCAGAGTCTGTTGTTCAGTTGCTAAGTCATGTCTGGCTCTGTGCAACCCCATGGACTATAGCACACCAGGCTTACCTGTCCTTCTCCATCTCTGGGAGTTGGCTCAAAGTCATGTCCATTGAATCAGTGTTGCCATCCAAATATCTCATCCTCTGTCTAGATCACAGATAGTTTGTCTCTGCTTCTTATCTTACTTCAAAGTAGGCACCTTTTAGCTTGTTTTTCTATTTGAAACTTGGGGTAGATGAGTATGGGGAGGTTATTTCCTCTAATGTCTTCTGGTTGTTAGGAGCTTCACGTTTGTTCTGAGGTAATCCCGAGTCCTTCCGGAGGAGACTGAGAGATTTAGAGAGTAAGGAAGAGCTCTCCTGTGCACCTTATGTGCTGACAGTGCTTCACAATGGGCCGCTTAGAGTTAGTGAAGTTGTATAATCTTGCTTGGGTTTTCTTGCCGGTTAATCCTAGTACAATTTACCTCATTAATTTGATCTTAATGAGTTCATCAGCAATGATTTAATACAACTTTGAGGAACAGCTTTCTTTAGTCTTTAATTCGCGACAGTTCCCCTTCTATTTGGCAGTACATTAATGGAAATGGAAAATTGCCTCATTCTAAATGTCAGAATAATACTGCACCAAAAACAATTCAGTCATGTCTTTCAAACCACGCACATATGGTTCATCACCAAATGTCACTGTTCTTCCCCCCTCCCTCCCAGGCCCCCCTCCTGCCTGTACCTTCCCTCCATATTTTCTTTCTGTTCTCCTGTCTCTGGTGATCATTGTTTGGATTAAGTTTCTAACATCTTTGCATAAGCTTCGTGTCTCCTGTTGTCCAGGAACCACTGCTCATTGCACTGGTTCTTCCCAGATCCTTGAAGTTGGCAGAGTTCACAGATCAGGTGAAAGCTATTGCTTTTAGTACAGCAAATGTCTTTCATCTGCTCTCAAACTTGAAAGAAAAAAAAGAAGTCTATGTGAAGTGTCTTCAAAATAATTTTTGTGCATAATTTTGAGCTGTTTTGTGAAGTTCTCTAAGTAAAGCTATATTCCTCACTCTGTCTACACCAGAGCGTTCTTTTCTTTTCTTTTTTCCCCTAGCACTGTGTTCAAGGAAGTTACTCTGTTTTTAATGAGTATTTTAGTTGTGGTTTGTTGGGTAAATTCATAATGAGGACCCAGCACAATTTCTCTTGCACTTAAAGATACAAACTTTAGATTGTAATTTGTAATTCACTAACACTTAAAGGACATTTCAATGAATTTTAAAAATTAGTCTGTAAGCTAAGCTACCTAAAGGCTCTCCTTTTTTTTTTGTAAAGAGAAAGCTGAAAGGTAAAGCAATTTCCAAAGTTATTGATCAAGCATCAACTTTCATGGGTTAACTTCTAAAGAGTATTTTAAATGATAGTATTTTTCTTTCTGTAAAGGGCCCCTTCTTCAGATAATACTTGAAAGAAAATGAAACAGTAAAGCAAAAACAATCCCTGCTTGCAATTGTGCATATTATTATATCTGTAGATTTATAGTACTTGTCTGAACCTAGATTTTAGAATTTTAATTAATTTATTGGTTTTGATTTTCTCTCCATCAGCAAGCTGACTCATCTGTGAAATTATTTTAATTCAAGTAAATGTTTTCTACAGATGGAACTTCACTTGTTGAGGTGATCAGAAGGTCCTCAGAGGGTGACCTGTAGTTTTGCATTAGAGATCAGATCAGAAAGCAAAAAGGATATTACTAGATTTCTCCTGTGTTTCTTTTCTTCTATCTGGTGGAAGATGTTTAAGAAATTTGCCAGTTTTACTCTGTAGAGACTGTATCATTGCTATCATAGAATTATATATTTTTCTGTGATTTATTTCGCATCCACTTTGTGATGGGTCCTTTGCACAGGTTATTTAATCTAATTTTCCTGAAAACAGTAAAGCAGATTTGAAAACAGTTTTCACAGAGGTTTAAAGAGCTGACACTACAGAGATGGTATATATGTGAGATACAAGCTTTTCTGATTCCATGATTTTTCTACGGTCTATGCTATTTACTCTAGAGGAGAAAAAAACATAAAGAATCTATTATCCATGCTCCTTCATTGGCAATAGTCAACCAGCCTTTAGTAGAGGCTAGAGATCCTCACGTCCTGAGGCTGGCTGATTATTGCTGAATAGTGCCATTGATAAAATATGATTCATTATATTACAACTGATCCACGTCCTGTACTTTTGCCCATTGTCTTCTATATTCTATAATAATACAATTAGTCAAATCTTCCTCCATATTATGTCTTCAACTGGTTGAAGACACTGCTGACACCCTAAATTGACGTTTCCTCTGGGCAAAAACTTGCCAATTCCTTGCTTCAGGGTCTTTCAAAATGAAATCACTATAGGACACAATAGACCTTACAAAATATGAACCAGTATAGAATAAAAGGGTACTTAATTTTGACATTATATTTTTTTACATGTAAACTCAGATGACTGTGTGTGTGTATGTGTGTGTGTGTGCGTGCGCGCACGCACCTGCATTACATAAGTTTAGGATCAAGTAAAAAATAAATGGCAACATAAATTTCTAGGAACTGAATCACTATCCTGCCTCTTTGAACCCTATATAAAACTTTACATTCTTTGTATAAGTTTATACATACCAGCTTGGCCCATCACGGTAATTTTAATTTGCTTCTATCATTTGGTGCTTGAATCCTCTCTTTTCCCCCACAGCTTTCTGACATCACCACATTTCATAGAATTTTTTTTCTGTCTTGTTAGTGAGATAATTGATGCAAATGTCAAACTAGACAATACATAACAAATTATCTGAAGAAGGGGTCCCTTAAACAAATTTCTAGAACTTAACTCCATGGCCTTTCCCATCTAAGTCAGCGCCTCTGATTGGCTTTCATTTAGGGTTCCCTGATCACCTGAGCCTTCCCCTAAAAGAAGGATTGCCCACAAGGACTCTGCCTCCATCTTCAGGTACCATTTAAGCCATTAAGCCTTCTTTTTCTTGTGATCTTTGCTTAGTTTTTTTTGTTTTGTTTCTAAATTCATGTCTGGATGTTAGACTTCATGCCACCATTCTGATAGAGGCTTTGTTTTAGGCTCTTTGTGTGT
Source organism: Giraffa tippelskirchi (assembly GCF_054371585.1). Classification (NCBI taxonomy): domain Eukaryota; kingdom Metazoa; phylum Chordata; class Mammalia; order Artiodactyla; family Giraffidae; genus Giraffa; species Giraffa tippelskirchi. Next base: position 58,710,590 of record NC_137285.1, read on the forward strand.
GATATTCATCTTTGGTTTTACAGCCCATTTATTCACATATTATTAATTCATAGGTTATGTAAAACGCACAAAAACATAACTCACTTACTGGGGACTTTCTATGTGTAGTCAAAAATGCAGGCCCGGTACTCTGCACTCTTATAAATATACCAAAGCCTTGCTCCCCGGGGCTTCTTTTTAAATCTGAGTTCAGTCAGCTGTATCATGTGTAGACACAAAGAATCTTCAGATTCCTCTCTCTTTTTTTTTCAAAGAGATTCTAACAGTTTTCTAAACTGTGGCTCAGGGCTCTTTCACCCACTGTTTTGTTCATAAAAGTTTCCCAATACACAGTTAGGCTGTGGATCTCAACCTCACTGTATTCTGGTCACCCTGATTATCTTCATTAGAATTTAACGTCTAAACCCTTATATCCATCTTATTTCTTCCTTTATAGAATTGCTACCTTTGGGAAGACACTTGCTCTTTTTCTTTCTCTCTTATAAAATCTTGTGTTTTACAAATTGGGGTTCATTTTGCCTGGATTGATACTCCTTTTCATTGTGATTCTCACACCCAGGGTGACCCCATCATGTCCACAGATTCTCACCACTTCCACATCACCAATTCTTTCTGGATGCTCAAAATCAAGGACAACTGTGAATAAACTCAACATCTTCAAGATAAGATAGTTCCAACCATATCCATATTAACTAATACCAGAAAGCAAATGAGTGATTAAATTCAAAGGGGCTGTTCTGAATGCTAATTTTCTTTTTTAATCCAGAAAATAACAGCTCTAACACTTCTTGAGTACCTCTTCTCTGCCAGACACAGTCATAGTTACGTTCCTGTAAGTTATCTTTAAAGTGAAATGACACTTTGGTGAAAGACATTCTGGTCATCTCTTGTTTTAAGCAAGTTGTTTTGTTTGTACAAGCTAATTAGAGAGATGAATGGTAGATCATAAATATTTGGCACCAGTAGAATGAAATTGAACTCTCCTTTTGAATGTTTCAATAAATGTGATTGATTTAAAATTTAAGTAAATGTTACTTATATAAATGCATGTACATGATGAGTGCCCAGTAATATTAAATGATGCCAAAGGTTAGAAAGAACAAACTTTTTGTTTCCTGGTTTTTGCCGTGACCAGAAGAGCATGTACCAAAATAAAACTATAACGTGTCTCGTGATTGTTGTTAACTGGCTGAAACCAGCATATATCAGAGAGCAAAGCTTATCCTTATATGCAGTTTTAAGAGCAAAGAATCTCAGGTTACATCATAAATTCTTAAGTACTTACCCACAATGCTTACCTTAGACCTTCTGAGAACTTTTTATTGTCAGGTAAGTTCTCTGGCTATAAATAGTAAGGAGGAGTGGACAGAAAGCTATCCTGGAAGTCAGGCAAAATAGATTCTAGTAATTTTTAAATTAATTTTTGTTAGAGTATAGTTGCTTTACAATGCTGTGTTAGTTAGTGCTGTACAGCAAAATGAATCCTATGTATATGTATACATACCTACATGTATATGTGTATCCCCTCTTTTTTTTATTTCCTTCCCATTTAGGTCACCACAGAGTGTTGAGTAGAGTTCCCTGTGCTATGCAGTTCTCATTAGTTATCTGTTTTATACACAGTACCGATAGTGTATACATGTCAGTCCTAATCTCCCGATTATCCCACCACCCCTCTTTTCCCCTTGGTGTCCCTATGTTTATTCTCTACATTTTTATTTCTGTTTTGCAAATGCAATCATCTATACCATTTTTTCTAGTAATATCACAGATTGCTTCCACTGGAGGGTGTGTTGGATTCATTGTGATAGGCCAATGGAGAAGGGCACAGGAGTCAGATCCAACAGGGCTAAACTTGTTGGGGCAAAGGCCTGATAGCTAACATATAATACCTGCCTTAGTTTCTGCCTTAGCTTCCCTGGTGGCTCGGATGGTAAATCATCTGCCTGCAACACCGGAGACCTCAGTTCGATCCCTGGGTCGGGAAGATCCCCTGGAGTAGAAAATGGCAACCCACTTCAGTACTCTTGCCTGGAAAATTCCATGGATGGAGGACCCTGGTAGGCTACAGTCCATGGGGTCCCAAAGAGTTGGACATGACTGTGCGACTTCACTTTCTTTCTTTCTTTCTTAGTTTCACAGGGTTGTTGTAACTAATGACCACAAACGTTGTGTTCAAGTAGCAGAAATGTACTCTCACATAGTTCTGGAGGTTAGAAGTCTAGAATCAAGCTGCCAGCAGGCCCATCGTCCCACTGAAGGCCTTAAGAAGGGCCTTGCCTGCATTTCTCGTTTCTGGTGGCCCCAGGCTTATGGCTGAACTGTGTTACTGTCATCTTGCTCTACCAATCAATACCTCTGTCTTCACAGGACTTTTTCTCTTTCTCTGTGTGTCCTTTCTATCTCTTATAAAGGCATTCTCATTGGATTTGAGGCCCACCTTAATCTAGTATGATATCATCTCAGTTCTTAAGTATGTCTGCAAAGACCATATTCCCAAATAGTGTTACAAAATTCTATTTGCAAACTCTGGGTTATATGGGTATGTGAGCTAGGTGGACGCTATTCGACTAACCACAATATTTAAAGATACTTGGTAACCCTTGATCTAGACCAATTTGAAGTTGTTTATTGATCCATGATTCATTTAGGTAACAAAGATTTATTGAAAACCTGGTATACAGCAGACTGGTGCCAGGAATGAGGGTGCTGCCCACAAACAAACACGAACCATACCGTCATGGAGCTTACAGTCCAGAAACACCCACAGTGGCTCCACTCAGGTCGATGGGACTCTTCTGTGCATAGTTGTAAAGGGTTGCTCTCCCAATTAACTTGATCATGCACACGGTTTTCATCATACACTTCTAAGGTAAATTTCTGTATTTATTTATTACATTATTACATGAGCTACTCTACTAGTACATATGTATATTATACATAATATGACTTTAAAAAGAATCACTATAATAAATATAAATAGGAATTAAAGTTCTAATATTGTCCTTCAGATCTCATCAGTTACTTTACATGAGTCATCCTCTTTTGCAGGAATGCCGTCTAGTACCTGTTACACTGCAAGTCTTGGGAGCAGTGTCACGGTTCCAGACATGTCTTTTGTTTGGAGCAAGACTCCAACCAAAACTGAGGATCCAAGTGGCAAGCAGTAGCCTCTGAGATGTTGGGTTTGACAAGTGATTTTCCAGGTCTTGGCACCACCTCTCAACCCTCAAAGGCAGACTGAGGCTCAGGCCAGAAGGAATGAGATGCAAATAAAGGCAGGGACCAGCTGTAAGGATTTAATAATCATGACAAAGGTTGGGAGAAATATGAAGTTTATTGCTCTGGTAGGCAAGTAGTACTTGGGTTCTGGACAGAGGTCCCAATGGGCTGTCAACATCAGTTAGGGATGGCTTAACTGGATGGCTTAACTTAATCTGGATGAGGCCGAACTCGAGGAGTGAATTTCTCTGTGTTTGAAACTGGTAAGACAGGGAAACGCAAGGGGACACTGCTTCTGCCTCTGAGTAACTTTATGACTTATAAAAGAAATTTAATCTCATAAACTTTATTTATCCCAGTAAAATGAAGATAGTTGTTGGTCGGTCACTAAGTCATGTCCTACTCTTTGTGACCCCATGAACTGCAGCACATCAGGCTCCCTCATCCTTCACTGTCTCCCGGAGTTTGTTCAAATTCATGTCTGTTGAGTTGGTGATGCTATCTAACTATCTCATCCTGTCGCCCCCTTCTCCTTTTGCCTTCAATCTTTCCCAGCATCAGGGTCTTTTCCAATGAGTTAGCTCTTCACATCAAGTGGCCAAAGTATTACCAAAATTTAACAACACTTAAACTCTTTGAAACCAGGGTCTTGCATCAGGAAATCTTTTGACATCTCTTCCAGAAATAAGACAAACCATTGTAAGAGCCCAGTGTCATTCAGTAAGTTAAATGTTTGCAAGAGAAGGGACTGGTTGACTTTTCTAAGGGAAGTTAAAATTTCATACCCCGAGTTGAAGAAGGAGCATTTTCGGGTAAATTTATTTATTCATGGACTCAGGAGTATCAAGGAAAACATTAAGCTGTGGAATGTTTTCCTAAAGAGGTGTGGTTGATTCATAAGTGAATATCTTTGAAGGAACTTGATAGAACCAACAGATGTAATTGCTGCCTCCACGAATGTTGTGCTCTCTGAGAGCAATGCTGGACAGTCCTACATGTCCGGAGGGGAAGGAGATTTGTTGAGAATAGAAGTAACCGATAGAGTTTATTAAAAATAGACACCAGGGGAATGAATAGTGACTTAGTGTTTAGAAGACTTTGATTCGCATCTGTTATCATTGAGGCTACCCATTCCAGCATACCTTTGAAAGTATTTTCAGCTCATTTTTAAATATTGTGTTAAGCCTTTAAAAACTATCAAAAGAAAGTCAGCTGTAACATTATATTTATTTGTGAGGCTTATTTTTTAAAATTATTAATTTACTGAGTTTGGGCTGTGTTGGGTCTTTGTTGCTTTCATGGGCTTGAAGAGTTTTGGCTCATGGGCGCAAGAGCGCAGCCTCAGCAGCTGCGGCGCACAGGCTTAGCTGCTCCACAGCGGGCGAAACTTTTCCAGACTAGGGATTGAACCCATGTCCCCTGCACTGGCAGATGGATTCCCATCTACTGTGCCACCAGGAAAGTCCTGTGCTGCTTATTTTAGATAAGAAGTGAAATGCCTGTATACTTCTGAGTGATTTTATTTGATAAAAATTACAGAATCACTCAAATTGAATGATCAATGGATTGAACATCAGAAGGCCTGATTCTGCCCTTAGGTCTGCTACTCACTGAACTCATACCTTCGGTTTGTGAAGTTAAGTCTTTTTCCCTCTCTGAGGCTGTTTTCCTTTGTTGTAAGGTAAAGGGGATATAATGATTTTTTCTTGGTTTCCTAATGAGATGTTCTCTGATTCTCTGAGTTACTGCTATGCTCTCGGTTCCACTAACTGCTTCCACCCCTCATCTACCTGGCTCAGTCAGACAGTTAGCCTTACATTAATGCTTTCCTAACTAGTCTTTACCTCTGAGAGAGGCAACTGCTCTCTTTTTAATTATTTCACTTGATGTTCTGTGTTATTGTACCATACCATGTGGATCAGTCTGGGTTCAGTGCAAGATAGAAAATACCAGTGATTTCATGCAGTGTTTCAATCAGGTAGTTGGACTGAACTTAGAAAGCCCTACTGGACTATTGGTTTGAAGGTCACACCACCAAAGCTCCTACCCAGAGGTCAGAAATGTGCTGCTGCCACACCTATTCCCATGGCCATAAAGCCGGTAACTGGGCTCCGTGACATGGAGTCAGTCCAGTCACCACAAACATGTCTATAATCTTGCTTACCAGTATCAATAGTGGCAGCAAGATGCTTGTCACTTCATGTTCATTTATAAACCATCATTCATGTACATCAGGTGAGTCCTGGTTCAGACCTGGAGACTTTAGCTTCAAGTGCATATGGGAAACACAGGGATCACATTTTCAGCCTCTTTACAGAGAAGGAGGGTGGGATTGTGGTTAGGAAGGCTAATCCAAATGTCTACCATAGTATGTAAAATGCTTGACATGTTGAACTCATTTATTTTACATGTATGTTCCTACCAGACTGTAAGCTCTCCAAGGGCAGGGACCACATGTTAGTAATACATATACCAATAAATTAGGGAGAAGACAGATGTTCAAAGGATTACAACCCATTCAGGAAATGTGTATCAGCAATAAACAATGAGAAAAAAATAAACAAAGCTATGTGATGGGCTAATAAAGTCTAGTTGAGAGACAATTCAGGGCTGGAGTGGCTGGAAATCTTTAGAAAAGATACAAATCACAGTAAGAGTTTAAAGAATGGCAGAATTTGGGTGGACTCAAAGACAAAGATAAGAATGATGTTCCTAGGTTGTGGTACCTATAGATAATGAAATATTACTCAGCTATTAAAAAGAATGAAATAATGCCATTTGCAACAACATGGATGGACCTAGAGAGTATCATACTAAGTAAATCAGACAGAGAAAGAAGAATATAGTATGATATCACTTATATGTGAAATCTAAAAAGAAAACATGATACAAATGAACTTATCTACAAAACAGAAACAGACTCACAGACTTAGAGAATGAACTTAATGGTTACCAGAGGAGAACCATGGGGGCAAGGGATAGTTAGGGAGCTTAGGGTTGACAAAAAGGTTTTAAATCACTTGTATGCCTGTAATTTGTATAGTATTATATGTCAACTATACATCAATAAAAAATGGAATAAAAAAAGGATAAGATGTTCCCATTAGGAGAATCCAATAGTTGGTTCCATGGGTGCCTGCAGCAGCTACCTCTTCTGAGTCAGGAAGTTTCCCACATACAAAAATTGTTTTCATGTATTCATTAATTCATTTAGCAAATGTTTATTAAGTGGCTATTATTGATATATATGCCATCTATTTCTTCAGGGGCTGGAGATCTAATGATGAGTATGGCACCATAAAAACATAATCAGACAAGTACTAAACTTTAGCAGATACAGCAAATATTTTCAGAAGTTGTCTGAAACTCGCTCTTATATTTTGGAATGGTTTGTGTGAATAATTCTCCCCATTTTTTCTAACATGTGTCATTCGAATGGTTTCTAGTATGTTCGGCAGTGTAGACATTTTCCTGTAGCTCTACCAGAGGACCTCATTGTCTCCGTGTTTAATAGTTGCTTTACACTAGTCCAGGGGGTCACAAAGAGTTGGACATGACTGAGCAACTTCACTTTACACTATAACAGGCGTTAACACAGTTGTGGAGAGGAGGATAATGACGAGTTTAAGTGAGGGATAGAGAGTGTAGTTGGTCTGTGATTCTACCTCATCCCCTATCTTTGGGAAGCATGGGTTAAACAAAGAATATAGTAAGTACAAAGGAGACTTAATTTGGGGCTGTAGGTAAAGATAATGTTCAGAGTGAAAATAAATCTTTTTAGAGCATGCTAAATGAATTCAGACTCATACCTGTCTTCTATAAATATAGCTTTGCCTGATCTGTTAACGTATTTGTGTAGCAAGATCAAATGCATCACCCTGACCTAATCAGTGTTCCAGGCCTGTAGACTGTACATTTCTTCAGTGGCAATGACTATGTCTGTATTGTGAATGCCACCTCAACTTTCCTTTACTTTGCCTACCCTGAAAGTCATTGGGCACGCTTTCTGCCACTGTCATATTGTTGTGTAATCATTCTACAAATTCTTCCCATCACTTTGCTGTTTTATTTCTATTGTGCAAACTATCCTGAGCCATCTACACAGTTGAAAAATGTCCTCCTGCATTCCTAAGCATTTATAAAAGTGATGAAAAAAATTTGCTTTGAGGGAAAATTCCTGAGTGAAAGACTGTTTATTTATCTAATCAGAGGAATGACATTTATTTTAACCTTTAGAAAGAATAATCCCAGAAGGATGCATATATGTATATTTTATATTCTTTTGTTACCAAGTGTTTGAAGCAGATTGGTTAGGAAAATACTGAATGAGTTCATAGTTATTATTGTTTCTAATGTATAATCTGCCTTTATTTTATAATGTTTATAATATAAGAAACATGCAAGATATAGAAAAATTAAATTATCATAAAGTCCAAACTACAAAGATAAATCATGTTATTACTAAAATGTATTTCTTTCTGTTCTTCTCATATAGCTATGAAATAAAAGAAATTGCTATATGTATTCTTTTTTTATTGATGTATAGTTGCTTTACAGTCCTGTGTTAGTTTCTGATGTACCATGAAATAAATCAGCCATACATATACATATATCCCCTCTTGTTTGAATTTCCTTCCCATTTAGTCACCACAGAGCAATGAGTAGAGTTCTCTGAGGTGTACAGTAGGTTCTCATTAGTTATGTATTTTATACATAGTATACTCACTATATATATATATATATACACACACACACTATATATATATATATATGTGTGTATATATATATATATACATACATATATATATATATATATATATATTAATCCCAATTTCCCAATTCATACTCCCCTCCTTGGTATCCATACATTTGTTCTCTACAGCTGTATCTTTATTTCTGCTTTGCAAATATGTTCATCTCTATATGTATTCTTTTTTTTTTTTTCCTTAGAAACTATATGTATTCTTATAGCATTTTTTTAGAATAGTTGTAAATGGTGCCTTTCCTCCAGTAGGTTATTTTTAAACATTCTACCTTTCTCTTGTGGCTCCCACTCAAAGCTATTTCTGGTTTATATAGTAATTGGGGTCATCACTTCAGACTTTCTGCTCTGGGAAGATCCATAATTCAATGGAGAACAAATTCCTGAAACTTTTGGGAAATAACTGATAGAAAAGAGGAGATATGTAATCCCAAATGAGGGTGAAAATTACCTGAGACACTCCTACAGTGACATTCAGCAGATAGATTTTGAATGTGTTAAGGGATCTCAGGAAAGGCAGAACTTCAACTTCCTTTAGTTAACATTTTTTTTTCTCAGTCCTTAAGTTTCAGATTGTCATTTTGGGAAAGAATCTTCTTTTCCCCCCATAGTGCCCTTGATACTGCTTTCTTGATACTGCTTTTGATCTATTTCAGTTGAATACATTTAAGGGCATGATTGTACAGAGGAGACATGTAAAATATTGCTTTCTATTGATTGTACTTACGTGCAGCTAAGTGTGGGTTCGATTCTATCAGCTAATGATTCTAAGAGTTGACACTCATCTTCAGCACTCCCCAGAGCTTTTTCTGGTGATGTTCACACAGAATGGAAGTGTGACCTTGAATTATCCACTCAGCTTCAGGCCCTGTGGCCATCTCTACCAAGCTGTATAATGTGGCAACCAATTCAATACCTGAAGTTTTCCTAAAGATCTGAGACTTATCTCTGAATCTGTCACTCAGTTTGCTACACATGTGAGCATTTTCTAATGTTAGAACTGTAATTATTAGCTTCTGTGGTAGGTTGTTTGCAGCTGTTGTTCAGTTATTAAGTCATGTTCGACGCTTTGCAACTCCATGGACTGTAGCACACCAGACTTCCCTGTCCTTTACTATTTCCTGGAGTTTGTTCAAACTCATATCCATTGAGTCAGTGATGCCATCCGACCACCTCATGCTCTATCATCCCCTTCTCCTCCTGCTTTCATTCTCTTTTAGCATCAGGGTCTTTTCCAGTGAGTTAGCACTTCACATCAGGTGGCCAAAGTGTTGGAGTTTCAGCTTCAGCATCAGTCCTTCCAGTGAATACTCAGGGTTGAAATATTCAGGGTTGATTTCCTTTAAGACTGACTGATTTGATCTCCTTGTTGTCCAAGGGACTCTCAAAAGTCTTCTCCAGCACCACAGTTCACTACAGAAAGCATTGATTTTTTGGTGCTTAGCCCTCTTTATGGTCCAACTCTCACATCTGTCCGTGACTACTGGAAAAACCGTGGCTTTTGCTATACAGACCAATGTTGGCAAAATGATGTCTCTGATTTTTAATATGCTGTCTAGGTTTGTCATAGGCTTTCTTCCAAGGATCAAGTCCCTTTTAATTTCATGGCTGCAGTCACTGTCTCCAGTAATCTTGGAACCCAAGTAGATAAAATCTGTCACTGTTTCCATTTTTCCCCCATCTATTTGCCATGAAGTAATGGGACCAATTGACATGATCGTTATTGAATGTTGAGTTTTAAGCCAGCCTTTTCACTCTCCTCTTTTACCTTCATCAAGAGGCTCTTTGGTTCCTCTTAACTTTCTGCCATTAGGATTCTTCTCATTCTTTTAAGTACCCTCCTTTGCAATTCCAACTTGGTTTGGAGACTTCTCCCATTAAGCTACAGAAATTACTTCTCCCTACCCCTGCACATGGACTTGGCTTGTGACTTCCTTTGGCTAATAGGATATTCCAAAGATGTGCAAACAGAGGTTTGAAAAATGTTTGCACATTGTGGCATTCCTTCTTTTCCTGTGCTGGGAAAGTTGTTACCATGTGAGCAAGCTGGATTCTCCTCCTTGAGTGTGAGGGAGAAGGTGGAGAGAGGTCCAGCTATCAGGTCAGCTTAGCCCCAGGAATCCAAGGCAGCCCATCCTAGACTCTCCAGCCACCAGTGAGCCAGTCCCAACCAGAACTATCCAGTCAACCCACAGAAGCCTGATCAGCAAATGTTTGTTTTCTTCTCACTGGTTTCTTATGGGCATGCAGTAAAATTGAATTGTTGAAGAAATGGGTACCAGAAGTGACAGGCTGCTGTAACAAAATTCTAAAAATGTAGCAATGCCTTTGGGATGAGCTAGCAAGTGGAGGCTGAAAAAGCAGTGAGGGGAAAAAATGGCAAACGATCTGTTAGTAAGAGGCTAGGAAAATGTTGAGGAAGCAGCAAAAGCTGGCTGAAAAATGGTAATCTATGCTTTGTAGCCACAAAACAATTGACAAAACTGTCCCAGGATGGAAAAAAAATGTACCCAATAAACTTATCGTTATGCCTAAGACAATTTTATGGCCAATGGTTTAAGCGTCCATTGGCTTTTCCTGCTATGATATTGCAAGAAAAGGATGAGCTAAAGAAAGAATGATTTGGCAAGCAGAATTTAGCAATGTAGAGGGAAGCCAAATTTTCTGGGTTGGAAAATAAACCTGATTTTCATCTCTAGTCTCTCCACAGAGCAAAAAGATTCTCAAAAAAAGAAATGGCTTCTCAGTAAAGGGTAATTGAGAGTATGGCAATTATATCCATTTTAAAGTCCTACGAAGATGTAAGGTAGTGTCCAGAAGAATATTTCAGCTAGACAAAAGGACTTCTAGTCATTGTAAGAACACTTTCCCATGTCACTCTGACATGGTGCCCAAAGACAGAGATGTCTGTTTCCAAAGAAACTGTAGATACTACTTTGGGGCCATGGGATGGATGGCATTTGGCTTCCTGGGAGGAACTCATTAAGCTTGAGAAAGCAATGCAAGATCATTGAAAAAAAAAGACACAAAAAACAGAAATAGCTCAAAACCAAAAAGGAGGCCTCCAAGCTGCAATTTCCTATGGATAGGACTTGGGATTCTAAGGAAATTAGAGATACCAAGGGAACATTTCATACTACAATGGGCACAATAGAGAACAGAAATGGTATGAACCTAAACAGAAGCAGAAGATATTAAGAAGAGGTGGCAAGAATACACAGAAGAACTATACAAAGTGATCCAGATAACCACGATGATGTGATCACTCACCTAGAGCCAGGTCCTGGAAAGCAAAGTCAAGTGGGCCTTAGGAAGCATCACTATGAGCAAAGCTAGTGGAAGCGATGGAATTCCAGTCGAGCTATTTCAAATCCTAAAAGTTGATGCTGTGAAAGTGCTGTACTCAATATGCCAGCAAATTTGGAAAACTCAGCAGTGGCTACAGGACTGGAAAAGGTCAGTTTTCATTCCAGTCCCAAAGAAGGGCAGTGCCAAAGTATGTCCAAACTATCACACAACTGCACTCATTTCACATACTAGCAAAGTAATGCTCAAAATTCTCCAAGCCAGGTTTCAACAGTACATGAACTGAGTGCTTCCAGATGTTCAAGTTGGATTTAGAAAAGGCAGAGGAATCAGAGATCAAATTGCCAGTACCTATTGGATCATAGAAAAATGAAGAGAGTTCCAGAAAATCAACAAGCTCTGCTTCATTGACTATACTAAAGCCTTTGACTGTGTGGTTCACAACAAACTGTGAAAAAACTGCAAAGGGAATACCAGACCACCTGACCTGCCTCCTGGGAAATCTGTGTGCAGGTCAGAAGCAACAGTTAAAACTGGACATGGAACAAAGAACAGGTTCCAGATTGGGAAAGGAGTATGTCAAGGCTATATATTGTCACCCTGCTTATTTAACTTATATGCTGAATACATCATGTGAAATACTGGACTGGATGAAGCATCAGCTGGAATCAAGATTGCTGGGAGAAATATCAATAACCTCAGATATGCAGATGACACCACTCTTGTGGCGGAAATCAAAGAGGAACTAAAGAGCCTCTTGATGAAGGTTAAAGAGGAGAGTGAAAAAATTGGCTTAAAACTCAACAATCAAAAAAAACTAAGATCACAGCATCCAGTCCCATCACTTCATGACAAAGAGTTGGGAAAACAATGGAAAGAATTACAGACTTTATTTTCTTGGGCTCCAAAATCACTGCAGATGGTGATTGCAGCCATGAAATTAAAAGACTCTTGCTCCTTGGAAGAAAAGCAATGACAGCATATTAAAAAGCAGAGACATGACTTTGCCAACAAAGGTCCATCTAGTCAAAACTATGGTTTTTCCAGTAGTCATGTATGGATGTGAGAGTTGGACCATAAAGAAGGCCAAGCACTGACGAATTGATGTTTTGAACTGTGATGTTGGAGAAGACTCTTGAGAGTCCCTTGGGACTGCAGGGAGATCCAACCAGCCAATGCTAAAGGAAATCTTTCCTGAATATGGTTCATTAGAAGGATTGATGCTGAAGCTGAAGCTCTAATACTTTGGCCATCTGATGCAAAGTGCCAACTCATTAGAAAATACCCTGATGCTGGGAAAGAGTGAAGACAGGAGGAGAAGGGGACGGCAGAGGATGAGATGGTTGGATGGCATCACCGACTCAATACCATGAGTTTGAGCATGTTCTGGGGGATGGTGAAGGACAGCCTGGGATGCTTCAGTCCCTGGGGTCATAAAGAATCAGACATGACTGAGCAACTGAACAATTCCCTCAATGTATTAGATGTTGTGTGTATGTGTACATGTGAAGTCAATGGAGAATTTTAGTGTATAAGCCTTTGAATAAAGGGCTTCCCTGGTGGCTCAGATGGTAAAGAATCTGCCTGCAATGCAGGAGACCCTGGTTTGATCCCTGGGTCGCAAAGATCCCCTGGAGAAGTGAATTGGTATCCACTCCAGTATTCTTGCCTGGAGCATTCCATGGACAGAGGACACTGGTGAATTCCAGGGGGTCCCAAACAGTTAGACACAACTGAGCAACTAACACTTTCACACTGTGAATAAAGAGCCATACCTGAGGAGCAGCACCTGAAGATCTTCATCTCTATCCGGATCTGAAATTGATGAAGATCTTGGACTTCAAGGCTGACATCATAATGAGATATGATTTTGGGGAATGTATTTTGCATGTGGGTGGAATGTTTATTTTGGGACCAGAGGGCAAACTGTTTGCAGAAATGGCCACAATAATTTCTATTATCTTTACACATTTCTTAGTATTGTGACTTGGTCATTCCTTCCCAAGTGATGGAATCTGGTCTTGTTCTTTTGAATGTGGGCATAGCCAAGTGAGTTGTTTTGGCCAATGGGACATGAAGAAATAAGACAAAAGTTCAGGTTTGTAAATGGTGGCAGATTTAAGATGTGCTGTCTGTGACTGCACACATTGTCCTCAAACAAGGATGAAAGGACCTGTGCTAGCTGCTGGAGAGCCACATGGAGGAGAACCAGGGAGAAGCAGCTCAGATTTCCAGGCTGATGTGTGAGGCCATCTTGAACATCCAGCTCCAGCTGAGCACCTACTCACGGCAGCCACTTGACTGAGACCCAAAGAAGACCAGCTTCACAGCCCAACTGATCCCAGCCAATCAACCAAATCATAAACTGTCAAGTAATTGTTGCTGTAAGTAGCTAAGTTTTGAAATGGTTTGTTAGGTAGCAAAAGCTAATTGATCCTCTCTGTCCATTCATCTGTTGATGAACATCCGGGTTGCTTCCATGTCTTGGGTATTGTAAATAGTGCTGCAGTAAGCATGTGTCTTATGGCATTACCATTTTCTCAGGATATATACCCAGTAGTGGGATTGCTTGATCATATGGTAGATCTATTTGTAGTTTTTTAAGCAACCTTCATACTTTTCTCCATAAAGGATGCACCAATTTACATTCTCACCAACAATGCAAGAGGGTTCCCTTGATGTACGTTCACAGCCATGTGTAAAGTAAGATAGCTGTTGGGAAACTGCTGTATAGCACAGGAAGCTCAGCTCAGTGCTCTGTGGTGACCTAGATAGGTGGGATGTGGAGGGGGGAAAGGAGGGCCATGAGGGAGTGGATATATGTATACATATAACTAATTTACTTCGTTGGATAACATTGTAAATTAACACGTAAATGTACCCCAATTATTAAAACAAATAATCCAGATTCTCTATTAAAATGCAATTTAAAGTGGAGGATCTCTATAAAATAAAAAAATTCTTTTTAAAGTTAAATACTATGACAAATAATTACTTTTTTTCTTTTTTTTTTTTTTTGGCTTTTGCCTTCATATCTTGACTATACTTGAATATGCTTGAATTTCAAGTAGTTTAGCTAATACCCTACCTGCTTTCCTTTCTTTGAAGACTTTAGTGTTTAATTTTGGATTCCCTTGCAAGGTACCCTGGTAATTAATCAGTTTTGACCTGTTTAATTTTGTTTAAATTTGACCTGTCACATTTATAGGATTCCCAATTTTCTTCCTGTAAAATTCTTTTCCTCCTTAAAAAGATTCTTTGCCCTCACCTTCTCCTTTTTTAAAACAGCCTTCTTTCCTTTGCCATTTAGGCATTTAGTGTTTATTTTCAAATTCTTGTTCTTTTTGGGCTGAGTCAAACATTTTTCCTGAGTTTCCAATAAGCTGTTCTTAAACTGTCTCCAGGCTTCTTCATGGTTATTTACTTTCAAAACTATTTCTTTCATATTTTTTTCCTAAGAAAAGCCCGCATTTTGTCATAGTTCCCTCTTCTAAAACTAACTTCATGAGGAATATTTTTGGTTTCCTTTCTAGCCAGGATGCTGAACTTAATCACATGGTAATTGCTGTTAACCAGGCACTCCCTGGGGACAGTCTCTCTTATGAACTTTCCTATGAATGAACAGTCTATTCACACTGTTCATGGGATGAAGAATACTGGAGTGGTTTGCCATTCCTTCCTCCAGTGAACCACGTTTTGTGAGAACTCTTCACTATGACCCATCTGTTTTGGGTGGTCCCGCACTGCATGGCTCATAGCTTCAGTCTGTTATGCAAGCCCCTCACCAGGACCCTGGTGCTGGGAAATACTGAAGGGTGGCAGAGGATGAAATGGTAGGATAGCATCACCGACTCAGTGGACATGAATTGAGCAAACTCCAGGAGATAGTGAAGGACAGGGAAGCCTGATGTGCTGCAGTCCATAGGGTTGCAAAGAATTGGACACGACTTAGTGACTGGACAACACAACAAAGTGGATGAGCAGGGCACCATCGCCCATCTTCTGAGACGGCTGAGAACCAAGGCTTGTCCATCTACCTAAAGTGTATCCTTGAGGATACACTATTCAGATGGAAACAAAGCAGAAGGGAAAATGCTATTTGGTTATTTCCTTTGGCTCTTTTCTGACTCCTCAGCCCCATTCTCTGAGGTCATGCCATTTCAGCATTTCTGTTACAGTTATTTGTAGAATCAATTTTAGCTTCCATCCCAGACTCAGGATATTTAATAGGGTCTAGGTTTCAGCCATCTTTTTACCTTTTGGAGTGAACCTAGCTGCTGGACAGTAGGTTATAATATTATGAATATTACATTATAAATATCTGAGTAAATGAACAATGAATAAATTAATTGATGAATGGAAACAAGCTATGATCTGGGGCAAGAATGGCTTTGGTGGGAAAAAAGGGAAGGTTGTGCCAGATAAGTGGTCTTTCTGAATGAACTTTCTGTCTCTCCATGGTTGTCTAGTCTTGCCCTCCTCTCTTACTATGCCTCCCTTAAAGGAAAGAAACCTGGTTGAAGATATAGAAGGTCCACAGCAACAAATATTCTTCTCCCTCACCTCAACTTGCATCTACGACAGAGCTATTGTGTATTGCTTAAAGGGAATTTGGACTTGCTGTACCTGGATCTGCTGATATCCTTAAAATTAGAGGAAATATGGAAGATGCCACTGCAAGTGGCATAGATTTTGGATCTTTCTTATTACCTGTTAAAATAAACAAAGCAGTGACTGTAACAAAACCAAGGATCCATATACAGGCATACCTTGGAGATAATGCTGGTTCAAATTAAGGCCACCACAATAAGGCAAGTAACACAAATATTTTGGTTTTCCAGTGTATATAAAAGTTATGTTTAATATACTATATTACATATGTAAATAAGATTATATTCATATAAAAAATGCACAAACTTTAATTAAAAAATATATTACCAGTAAAAAATGCTAAGCATCCTCTGAGCCTTCAGCAATTGTTAATCTTTTTGTTGGTGGAGGGTCTTATGTGGGTGTTGATGGCTGCTGACTAATCAAAGTGGTGGTACTAAATGAAGATTGGGGTGGGCTGTGACAGTTTCTTAAAACAAGACAACAGTGAAATTTATCACATCAATTGACTCTTATTTTTACAAACAATTTCTCTGTAGCATGCAATGCTGTTTGATAGCATTTCACTTGGTAGAATTTCTTTAAAAATTGGAGTTAATCCTTTCAAACCCTCTCATTGCTTTCTCAACTATGTTTATGTAATATTATAAATCTTTTGCGGTAATTTCAACAATCTTTATAGCATCTTCACCAGGAATAGTTTCTATCATAAGAAACCATTTTCTTTGTTCATTTATAAGAGGCAACTCCTGCTCATTCAAGTTTTACCATGAAAATGCAACGAGCCAGGAAAATCATCTGGCTCCATTTCTAATTCTAATCCTTTTGCTGTTTCCACCAGGTCTTCAGTTACTTCCTCTATTGAAGGCTTAAACCCCTGAAAGTCATCCATGAGGGCTGAAATCAACTTCTTCCATACTCCTTTTAATGGTGATGTTTTGACGTTTTACCATGAATCTTGAAGTTTTTAATGACGTGTAGAATGGTGAATCCTTTCCAGGGGTTTTCAATTGACTTTGCCCAGATCCATCAGAGAAATCACTATCTATGGCAGCTATAGTTTTACAAAACATATTTCTTAACTAATAAGTCTTTAACATTGAAATTGCTCCTTAATCCAGGGGCTGCAAAATGAGTGTTACATTAGTAGGCATGAAAACTACATTAATTTCATTGTCTATCTCCATCAGAGCTCTTGAGTGACTAGATGCCTTGTCAATGAGCAGTGATGTTTTGAAAGGAATCTTTTATTCAGAGCAGTATGTTTCAACAATGAGCTTAAAATATTAAGTAAACTGTGTTGTAAATAGGTTTATTGTCATCCCGGCTTTGTTGTTCCACTCTCAAGAGCTTGTCCTTTGAAGCTGTGAAGTCAGGCTCAACTTCTTCTCTCTTGACATCAAGATATCCTCAATGGCATCTTCTTCTAATAAAGGCTATTTTGTTTACAGTGGGAATCTGTTCTTTAGTACATACACCCTTATTAATTATCTTAACTAGATCTTCTGGATAATATGCTGCAATTTCTATGTCAACACTTGCTGCTTCACCTTGCATTTTTATGTTCTAGACTTGGTGTCTTTCCTTGAACCTCATGAACCAACATCTGTAAGCTTCAAACTTTTCTTCTGCAGCTTCCTCACCTCTCTCAGCATTCACAGAATTAAAGAGTGAGGGTCTTGCTCTGTATGAATCTTTGGCTTATGGGAATGTTGTGGATGGTTTGTTCTATCCAGACCACTAAAGCTTTCTCCATATCAGCAAGAAAGCTGTTTTCCTTTCTTATTATTCAGGCGTTCACTGAAGTAGTGATATAGAGGTTCATAGAGAAGGTTCAACATGTTTATCGTAGGAGTCTTTATATGAAAAATATGTCAAGGAAACAAAATATACTTGTATTGTCATTGGAGTTTTCAACAGCAAAACTTTACAGATAAATAGAGTAACATTTTGTTATTGTTGCTGTTTAGTCATTCAGTCATGTCCGACTTGTTTGTGATCCCATGATCTGTAGCTCACCAGGCTCCTCTGTCTATGGGATTCTCCAGGCAAGATTACTGGAGTGGGTTGCCATTTCCTCCTCCAGGGGATCTTCCTGATACAGGGATCAAACCCCCATCTCTAAAGAAAGAAGATGTTAGCCACATTTCTTATGTAGAGAAACTGTCAACATAAAGACTGCAAACAAATAGTTATGTTCAGTTCAGTTCAGTCACTCAGTCGTATTGGACACTTTGCGACCCAATGAATCGCAGCACTCCAGGCCTCCCTGTCCATCACCAACTCCCGGAGTTTACCCAAACTCATGTCCATTGAGTCGGTGATGCCATCCGGCCATCTCATCCTCTGTCGTCCCCTTCTCCTCCCGCCCCCAATCCTACCCAGCATTAGGGTCTTTTCCAATGAGTCAACCCTTCGCATGAGGTGGCCAAAGTATTGGAGTTTCAGCTTCCACATCAGTCCTTCCAATGAACACCCAGGACTGATCCTCTTTAGGATGGACTGGTTGGATCTCCTTGCAGTCCAAGGGACTCTCAGGAGTCCTCTCCAACACCACAGTTCAAAAGCATCAATTCTTCTGCACTCAGTTTTCTTCACAGTCCAACTCTCACATCCATACATGACCACTGGAAAAACCATAGCCTTGACTATATGGACCTTTGATGGCAAAGTAATGTCTCTGCTTTTTAATATGCTATCTAGGTTGGTCATAACTTTCCTTCCAAGGAGTAAGCGTCTTTTAATTTCATGGCTGCAATCACCATCTGCAGTGATTTTGGAGCCCAAAAAAATAAAGTCAGCTGCTGCTTCCACTGTTTCCCCATCTATCTGCCATGAAGTGATGGGACCGGATGCCATGATCTTAGTTTTCTGAATGTTGAGCTTTAAGTCAACTTTTTCACTCTCTTCTTTCACTTTCATCAAGAGGCTCTTTAGTTTTTCTTCACTTTCTGCCATAAGGGTGGTGTCATCTGCATATCTGAGTTTATTGATATGCAATATGCAATATCAACCGGCAATCTTGATTCCAACTTGTGTTTCTTCCAGCCCAGCGTTTCACATGACGTACTCTGCATATAAGTTAAATAAGCAGGGTGACAATATACGGCCTTGACATACTCCTTTTCCTATTTGGAGCCAATCTGTTGTCCCATGTCCAGTTCCAACTGTTGCTTCCTGACCTGCATACAGGTTTCTCAAGAGGCAGGTCAGGTGGTCTGGTATTCCCATCTCTTGAAGAATTTTCCACAGTTTATTGTGATCCACACAGTCAAAGGCTTTGGCATAGTCAATAAAGCAGAAATAGATGTTTTTCTGGTACTCTCTTGCTTTTTCAATGATCCAGCGGATGTTGGCAATTTGATCTCTGGTTGCTCTGCCTTTTCTAAAACCAGCTTGAACATCTGGAAGTTCACGTTTCATGTATTGCTGAAGCCTGGCTTGGAGAATTTTGAGCATTACTTTACTAGTGTGTGAGATGAGTGCAATTGTGCAGTAGTTTGAGCATTCTTTGACATTGCCTTTCTTTGGGATTGGAATGAAAACTGACCTTTTCCAGTCCTGTGGCCACTGCTGACTTTTCCAGATTTGCTGGCATATTGAATGCAGCACTTTCACAGCATCATCTTTCAGGATTTGCAATAGCTCAAGTGGAATTCCATCACTTCCACTAGCTTTGTTTGTAGTGATGCCTTCTAAGGCCCACTTGACTTCACATTCCAGGATTCTGGCTCTAGGTGAGTGATCACACCATCGTGATTATCTGGGTTGTGAAGATCTAAGAGAGGACATCAGAGGGCAGACAGACTGAAACCACAATCACAGACAACTAGCCAATCTGATTACATGAACCACAGCCTTGTCTAACTCAGCGAAACTAAGCCATGCCATGTGGGGCCACCCAAGATGGGCGGGTCAGGGTGGAGAGGTCTGGTAGAATGTGGTCCACTGGAGAAGGGAATGGCAAACCAGTTCAGTATTCTTGCCTTGAGAACCCCATGAACGGTATGAAAAGGTAAAATTGTTATGAAGCTGTAGTAATTCAGAAAATATTTTTCCTATGAGCTTTATCTGAGTAATTTGTTAAAGAATGAGCTTCAGCTATCCAAAAGATTAGGAAGACATTGAATATAATGCTTATGGTTTCTGACAATATAGACATGGGATAATGATCAAAAATGAGGAGAGACTAGGGAGTATTTATGAAAACAAGAATAAACTTGTGATTGCTTTAAGGTTATTAACTGGGAGTAAAAATGTATTACTCCATGTAGGATATTGTGCAAAAAGGTAAGGGATAAGGAAAGGTCACTAGCAAATTTCAATATAGTCCACAGTGGGGAATCAATAAACAATAGCCAAAATAAAATTAAGGGTAGTATAAAAAGATAGTAATACATATTATAAGGTTCGAGTTTAGTGTGTTTATGTATGCATATATGTGTATATATATACCTATTTATTTATGTATGTCGTGGAACTAAGGCAAAACATATTAATGTATTAATCATGTCAATAAATTAAAATATGCTAAATAACTATTAAATTAAAATACAGACTAATTAACAAATTACAAATTGAACACTATGATTAACATTAGATATCAAGGAAGTAGAATTAAGGACAATGCATTAAGACATACAAAAATGAAACTTTGCA
The DNA here is from genome assembly GCF_054371585.1 of Giraffa tippelskirchi. Classification (NCBI taxonomy): domain Eukaryota; kingdom Metazoa; phylum Chordata; class Mammalia; order Artiodactyla; family Giraffidae; genus Giraffa; species Giraffa tippelskirchi. The sequence goes on from NC_137285.1 coordinate 58,731,150, forward strand.
GTGCTAATGGCTGTAATTTATCCAATAACATATACCAACTTTCATAAAGCAGAAACTATGCCAATAGGGAAATCTTTGAGACACTTCTCTAAATCCAAGTCAAACCAACTGGACAAGATATTGGTAAGGCTATAGAAAAAAAGTGTATTCAATAAAGTAGATCTTAGCAATTCATACCAAAATCAATCCCAATAATGGAAGAAACACTTTCTATGAAGTACACATGGGACATTTATGAAAATTGACTGTCAATGTACAGAAAAAGCACTCAATAAATTCCAAATACTAGTAATAATATAAACGATATTTAGACCATAGTAAACAAAAACTAAAAATTAACAACAAAATTTTAAAAAAACCCAAATTTCTTCTATTTAAATTTTGAAAATGCTATAAAGCAACAAATAGGAAGTGAAAAATTAAATTACAAAATTTCATTAAAATTATGATTTAAAGTGTGACATATCTGTATCTTTGGGAAACAAAGATGTTATTAGAGAAAATTTTATAGAATTAGCTATTACCTAAATAGCAATGTGAACATCCCACCTCAAAATCTGAGAAAAAAGGGAAGCAAACACACAAAGAAAAAGCAAAACCAAGTGGAAAAGAGTTAATGAAGGACAATAACAAAGTGGGTAAATTAAAGGGACTTCTCTGGTGGCTTAGACAGTAAAGAATCTGCCCACAATGCTGGATACCTGGGTTTGATCCCTGGGTCGGGAAAATCCCCTGGAGAAGAGAATGGCTACCTGCTCCAGTATTCTTGCCTGGAGAATTCCAAGGACAGAGGAGCCTGGCAGACTACAATCCATGGGGTCATGAAAGAAGAATTATTAAATAACCTCATCAAAATGGGCAAGTCATTGTATAACATAAGAGCAAAAGGGAGAAATTGCAAAATGATAGCCATAACAAAAGAAATTTAAAATAAGTTAAGAGAAACGACTTGTATTACTTTACCAAATAAGCTTTAAAACTTTGAGCAAAGTTCTGTAAACTGTAGGCTGTGAGCCTGTTGACAAAATATTAATCAATAGTCTAAAAAAGAAATAGAAAATTTTATTCAAGCCAAACTGAGGATTGTAGCCTGGGAGACAGTCTCTCGGAGAGCTCTGGGAACTGTTACAAATAAATAAGGGGGAAGGTCAGTATATACATGATTTTAGCAAAAGAGGTACATACAGTCAAGGACACATCTCCACAGGAGGTTGCTGCTTGTTGCAGGCAACAGACATCTTAGTTAATGACTTTAGTGCTTTTTAAATATGGAAAGATGCAAGAATTTCGTTAAAAGCATTTTCTCCTGAAAATAACTATCTGAGAACCAGTTTTTCCAGAGCACAGTGTACCTCATCCTGATCTTCACCTTGAATTCCTTTCTGGGTTTATTGTGGTCAGTGCCCACAGTGGTTGATGAGTTGATTCTTGTAGAACTGGATGATGGGCAACATTCTTTGTTTCATGATCCCCTCCCTTTCAGTCCTAATTTTGACCAAGGTTTTGGATACATTTCATGACTGATTTGTCCCGCAGGGCTAGGAATGCTCATTCCCAGGGAGAATTTTGTTGATAGATCACTCAATGTGCAATCACTGGACTAGACCCTGTTAACAGTAACCAAAATCCTCTGGGCCACCTGTCTTCAGTTCAGTTCAGTTCAGTTGCTCAGTCGTGTCTGACTCTTTGCGACCCCATGGGCAGCAGCATGCCAGGCCTCTCTGTCCATCACCAACTCCCAGAATTTACTCAAACTCATGTCCATTGAGTCGTTGATGCCATCCAATCATCTCATCCTCTGTCATCCCCTTCTCCTCCCACCTTCAATCTTTCCCAGCATCAGGGTCTTTTCAAATGAGTCAGTTCTTTGCATTAGGTGGCCAAAGTATTGGAGTTTCATCTTCAGCATCAGTCCTTCCAATGAATATGTAGGACTGATTTCCTTTAGGATGGACTGGTTGGATCTCCTTGCAGTCCTGGGGACTCTCAAGAGTCTTCTCCAACACCACAGTTCAGAAGCATCAATTCTTCAACGCTCAGCTTTCTTTACAGTCCAACTCTCACATCCATACATGACCACTGGAAAAGCCATAGCCTTGACTAGATGGACCTTTGTTGGCAAAGGTCACCTGTCTTACTAGTCTGTTACTTTCCAGAAAAAGTTTCCCTCTTGTTGCTTCTTCCCATATCTAGAGTTGTGCTATTACAATTATCGATGTTATAGAAATATATATTTGGTCAATTGTTTCAAGTTACCTTATCATTTATTTCATCTGAGATTCAGTCACACATTTATTAATGCAAAAAATGATAATTTTGAAAACAGGCAGAAAAACGTAACATAGTAACATTAATAAGGCCATAAGAGAATATTAACCTAAGAACTTCTATTAGGTTGCATCTATTAGATATACAACCAGTATCTCCCTCAGGTTGTCCAACCATCTGTTCTGCACCAATTGCTGTCTTCGAATGAAATGTTGTCTTCAAAGAAAATCCTACAGGAAATCAGTCTGAATATTCATTAGAAGCACTTATGCTAAAGCTGAAACTCTAATACTTTGTCCACCTGATGTGAAGAAATGACTCATTGGAAAAGACCCTGATGCTGGGAAAGACTGAAGGCAGGAGGAGAAGGGGATGACAGAGAATGAGATGGTTGGATGGCATCACCAGCTCGATGGACACGAGTTTGAGTAAGCTCCAGGAGTTGGTGATGGACAGAGAAGCCTGGTGTGCTGCAGTCCATGGGGTCACAAAGAGTTGGACACGACTAAGCAGCCTAACTAAACTAAACTGAAAGGAAATGATATATTGGCACTGCACATAAAGCTCACCAAAAATGTCTGCATGTACAAGATAGGTCATTGTAGCCGTTTACAGGATTGAGAAAGGAATGTCATCTTGTGAGGTGTAACATGGCTGGTGCCGGAGGAGAAATATTGATCTTTGTGGCAAAACAGATACTTCTGCCGTTGGGGAGGTCTTGTTGATGCATAATGCAGATGCATAGTACATGCTACAGGGGAGGGAGGAGGTCAAAGGGGAGAGAATAGGTTTTATGTGTAAATTTTTCTTATCTTGCCTTAAAATGGGAATTTTTATTTCATCAAACCAAAGTTGGCCAGTTGGTTGTTTTTGTAAGTAAAGTCTTATTGAAACACATCTATTTTTTATACATTATATATGGTTGCTTTTGCTAAAATGGTAAAGATGAGTAGTTGTAACAAAGACTTTATTGTCTGTAAAAACAAAATATTAACTATCATAACCTTTACAGAAAAAAATGGGGGATCCCTTGACCTAGAGAAACAGTAGTTTTCCTTTGGAAAAAAATAAACTTCTAAATTACCTTTTTTTTTTTGAAACAAAATGTCACTGATTGAGAAAATAGTTAAAACATTACTCCACCTCCTTCCTATCCCACTAAGAGACACCAGAAGACCAATGGGGTATCAACCAGGATGATCCACAACTAGTTCTCAGCCCTGAAGCCTTTTTCTCTGCTTTCCTGACCTGAGACTCCTCTTCACTACCAAGAGACCTGGGGCTGCTAGGTAGCTTCGTAAGTTGATCCCATCACAACAAGCAGACTGTGAAGCCTATTTAATCTCTGTGACTAGAGACTCCCTTCCCCTACCTAGTGGCACCAGCATCTAGCCCAGCCCTCAGGAGCTCCTTCTGTCTCCTCAAGCAGCAGCATCAGAGACTAGTGGCATCCTCATAGTATTAAATAAATCAAGCAGATCAAAATAGTACTTCAAAGCTTCTGGAAATGATATTGTCATTGGAACCACAGACTATAAATGCAGGTCAGGATCTGCTTGCTGAACCTAAACACCATGACAGTCTCTTATAATAAAAGATTTAAATAGGTCCCAGAGACTTCTAACCTAATAGCCAAAATGTCCAGCATTCTAGTGAAAATCTCCCATCAGACCAAGAATCAGGAATTCACAAGTTAAATGAGAAGTGATAACCAATTGTTGCCAAAAGGGTGAATTGGATACTAGGATTATCTGGTAAGGACTTGAAAGCAGCCATTATAAAAACTTGTAAAGCAATTACAAAAATCCTTGAAACAAACTGAAAAATAGGAATTTTCATAAAGGAAGTTGAAATTATAAAACAGAAGAAAGTTAAAAGTGGAACTGAAAAATACAACAGAAGAGTAGATTTGAACAATTGGAAAGATATTACATTTCCTTGGATTGAAAGCCTCACCATCCATAAAGATGTCAGTTTTACCTAATATATAAATTTAATGAACTTCTACTGAGGAAATGTGAATGTTGACTGGATGTTTAATTTTACTGAGAAATAATTATCACTTTTTTAAAGTATGGTCATCAATTGGTGGTTATAATTTATGAGAATGAATTTTTATCTCTTGGAGAGAAGTAGTGAAATATAGAATAAGCAACAGAATGTTTGAGATCTGCTACAAGATAATGAAAGAGTGTGGGGAGGGTGAGTAGGGATGAAACATGATCGCACTTGGTTGCTCAGTCTTTTCCACCCTCTGGACTGTAGCCCACCAGGCTCCTCTGTCCAAGGGATTCTCCAGGCAAGACTGGAGAGGTTTGCCATTTCTTCCTCCAGAGGATCTTTCTAACCCTGTGTCTCCTACACTGCAAGTGGATTCTTTACCTGTTGATCCGTCAGGGGAGCCTCAGCAGTGTATCAGTTTATTGATAACTGTGGACACTGAATGACAGGTATGTTGAGTCTGTTACACTATTTTCTCTATTTCTATGTGTTTGAGATTTTCCTAAAATTAAAAAAAATGTTTTAATGTCCTCAGGATCTAGTGATTTGTTGATATCTTGTCTTGGTGAAAATAAATAAAAGTGAAATAGAAGAGGTTGGAATCTGAATGAGATAGGATGGAAGAATAAGACCAAATAAGAAGAAGAGTAATTATAGGAGCCTGAAGAGGAATTATCCTGGATAACCCCAGCTGAAGTATCTAGAATCCACAAGTGTCTAACACTATAACTTTAAGAATAAGGGCCCTCCTAGTCTTCCCTATTTAAAAAAAAAAAATGGTTTCTGAAAAAAAAGAGACAAACAAAATAATACCAAAATCCCCTGAAATACTCTAAACTCTGTTTCAAAATTACCCTTAATATTTTCTTCTTATACTTAAAAAAATTTTTTTTTCTAACTAATTCGTCCTTTTCTTTGAACACATAAAAGTAAAGAGATAAACATTTTAGAGTACTTTACTGGTTTTCTGTTTTGTTTGATTACTCCTGTTAGACAATAGTATCATTTTCTGATTTTTTTTAGTATTAATTAGTTGAATTCTTGTGCTTTAGAACCTTTTTTCTGAAAACAGATTGTGTAGATTTGAATCCAGCCTCCATCGTTTATGAGCTGGGAGACTCTGGGCAGATTGCTGCATCATTCTTGGTCTCAATTTCCTTATGTATAGAATAAGAAAGGCTAGTACCTAAGATTGTGGTTGGGATCAATGGTATCATATGCTTATTACTGAACTGAGAGAATGTAAGAAACTGTCTATTCCTATATCTGTGGCCTTTGGTTAAGCTCAACACATGAAAGATGTGAGTGATTTATTTCCTTAACTAATCTGGGGCTTAGGACTGACCATGTGATGGTTTGGTGTTTGATTTTATAATTCTCCAGTGTTCATCAGCATTAGTTTCCTACAGCTACTGTAACAAATCACTCAGCTTGGTAGCTTAATACAGAAATCTTTTCTCTCAGGTCTGGAGGCCATAATCTCAAGCCAAGGTATAGGCAGAGCCATCCTCCTTGCAGAGTTTTTGGGAAAGAATCCTTCCTTGCCTCTTCCAGCTTCTGTTGGCCCAGGTATCTCCTGGCTTGTAATTGAGCTGCATTGCTCCACTCTCTTATCCACAGCTGCCTTCACTTGACCCATTTCTCTGTCTCTTTGCATCCTTTTCTGTCTCTTATGATGATAGTCTCAATGAATTTAGGGCTCACCCTAATTCAGTATGATCTCATCTCAATTCTTACCGTAAGTAGATTTCCAAATAAAGCCACGTTCTAGGGGTCCAGGTAGATATAAAATTTAGGGTAGGGGACATTATCCAACCTCCAACAACATCTAAACTTGCATAGGAAGTATTTTGGTTTGGCTTCCTTGGCTTGTGGTCACAACATTCCAATCTCTGCCTCTGTTTTTACATCACTTCCTCTTCTGTCTTTCTCTTCTCCTGTCTGTGTTTTTGTCCCTCAAATTCCCTTTTCTCTTTCTTATAAGGATAAATGTGATTGTATTTAGGGCTCAAGAAGATAATTCTGGATAGGCATCTTCTCTCAAGAACCTTAACCTAATCACCTCTTTTCCCATGTGAGGTAATGTTCTCAAGTTCTGGGGATTGGGATATATATATATGCTGCTAAGCTGCTAAGTCGCTTCAGTCGTGTCCGACTCTGTGCGACCCCATAGACGGCAGCCCACCAGGCTCTGCCGTCCCTGGGATTCTCCAGGCAAGAACACTGGAGTGGGTTGCCATTTCCTTCTCCAGTGCATGAAAGGGAAAAGTGAAAGTGAAGTCACTCAGTCGTGTCCGACTTTTAGCGACCCCATGGACTGTAGCCTCCCAGGCTCCTCCGTCCATGGGATTCTCCAGGCAAGAGTACTGGAGTGGGGTGCCATTGCCTTCTCCGATATATATATATACCCCCATATATATATGGCAGCACACCATTCAGCTCACTATACAATCTGAAGAAGACACTCCTGTCAGAAGTAGCTAATGAGGAGCATGGGTAGACACAGGTGAAGATTCAGATTCAGAGGCATCAGCTTTGGAAACAGACTGAAGAGGTGGCCGAATTGCTCAGGAAACTGCCAGTGTTTGTTACCTACCACACCAGGCTGTGACAACCCTGGGTTCAGAAAATGTTGCTCTTCTGAGTTTTCATTGCCAGGGTCAAGGTTCACTGAAAGAATGCTACAACCAAGAACAGGCTTCCTTACCTTTGTTTGGCTACCAGACTTCAAGGTGCCCCAGCCTGCCCGACCACATTCCTGATTTACTCTGGATGACTGCAGCACTATTTAGATGAATGGCCGTGGCGTTTTTATATTACTTTATTTTAATTCCAAAATAACCCACAGATTTCTTGTTGAAACTTCAAACAATTCAGACATATATAAGTAAAAGGTGAAAAATCTTAATTCCCTCTTTTCTAATTACTTTTCTTACCCCATTGCTGCTGCTGCTGCTGCTAAGTCGCTTCAGTCGTGTCCGACTCTGTGCGACCCCATAGACGGCAGCCCACCAGGCTCCCCCGTCCCTGGGATTCTCCAGGCAAGAACACTGGAGTGGGTTGCCATTTCCTTCTCCAATGCGTGAAAGTGAAGTCGCTCAGTCGTGTCAGACTCTTCACGACCCCATGGACTGAAGAATGCCAGGCTCCTCCGTCCATGGGACTTTTGAGGCGAAAGAGTACTGGAGTAGGGTGCCATTGCCTCCTCCCCTTACCCCATTACCACTACATTACCACTACGTTAATCTCCAGTTATCATCAGTTTAAAGTTTGTCTTTTCACACCTTTTCATGAGGATTGGATCCCTGGGTGGGAAAGATCCCCTGGTGTCGGAAATGGCAACTTGCTCCAGTATTCTTGCCTGGGAAATCCCATGGAGAGAGGAGCCTGGCAGGATACAGTCTGTGGGGTCTCAAAGAGTCAAACACAGCTGAGCAACTGAGCGCAACACACATGTATAGGTAAAGGCATAGAACCAAAATAAACCCACACTATACATATTATTCTGTAACTTTTCTTCAGCTATAATGTCTTTAACCTTTATTAATAGTAGTGTCTGATTCTCAAGGAAATGATATTGTTTGGAAAACTAAATTACCACTTCTAATATTATCCACCTACTGTAAAAATCCAGATAAGAAATGATAATGGATACTGTTAGCAATAGAGCTATGAAAAATGGCCAAATAATGGAGATCTAGATGTTTACTGTGATCCAAATACTCAATGCACAATATTTTTTAACTTGAAAACTAAATTGCTACTTCTAATATCACCTGTCTATTGTTAACAAGCTAGGTGAGAAATGATAGTGGATCATGTTAGCAATAGAGTATGAGAATTAGCCAAATAATGGTGATCCAGATGCTTACTGAAGTCCAAACACTCAGTCCCTAATATTCTTTGAGACACTTTTGTAAATTGGCAGTTGAATTGAGTTGATTTATTGGTTTCTATTTATTACTTAGGAAACCAAGTACATTTTCTTTGCTTTGACAGGAAGCCTTCACCTACTTTTCTCCCAGTTTAAAATGATCTATTATAACCGCTAAGATAAACTCTACAGCCTTCCCACTTCCATTAAATAGCTCCACCTCTGGTATCACACACATATGATTTAAGAATGAAAATGTTCGTCAATAGCAATTTCATGTTGTTTCTTTGTCATGAAAATATTGATTCACTATTACTGTCTTTCAGCATCATTTCCACTGTTATTTTGTTAACAGCGTATGCCCTTAGTAAGGTCTGAGATCTCCATGGCACTGTGCTGGGAGGTACGAAGAGATGTGAAATATTCACCCTTTTCTTAAGGAAGTGAATATCTGGATGGGGAAATAGAATATACAGTAGTTTGAGTATCACAAGTTGGTGAGTTATTTTATTCATCAAGTATTTTTGAATAATGTATGTTAAATAATTATATATCAGGCAGTGTTCTAGACTCTAAGATAAAACACTGAATCAAAAATGTTTGCCCTTGTGGATTTTATATTCTAGAAGGAGTGCAAGGTAATCAATAAGAAAAATATAAAGTTATTAGAAAATTATCAACATTATGGAGAAAAATAAATGAGGGTAATAAAGATTCAGGGTTGTTGTTGTTTAGTCACTAAACTGTGTCCCACACTTTGTGACTCCATGGACTATATAGTCCACCAGGCTTCTCTGTCCATGGGATTTCTCAGCAAGAATACTGGAGTGGGTTACCATTTCCTTCTACAGAAGATCTTCCCAACCCAAGGATTAAACTCGAGTCTCCTGCGTTAGCAGACAGATTCTTTAATGCTGAACCACCAGGGAACACCTAAGATGCTGGAAGTTATATATGTGTAACTGTAAATTAGAAAGGCAGGATGGATCTCACTGAAAATGTGATAATCGAGCAAACTTGAAGGAGGTATGGGAGTAAGCCCTGCCAGTGTCTGGGATAAGAATATTTCATGCAGACAAGATAGCACAAAGTTCCTGAGGCAAGGGCATATCTGATGGTTTCAAGGAACAGGAAGGTGGTCAGTATGACAGAGCAGAGTGAACAGAGGGGTGGGAGGAGAAGAGATGAGCATGATCAAAGGGGCTCAGTACCTTGGTTTTAACTTCATTAGACATAGGGAGATATTGGAGGTTTCAAACGATGAGTAATGCTCCGGGTTGAGAACTGACTCAAGGATGAGCTACATGAAATTCAGTGGTCAGTTAGGACACTGGCAATAATTCATGTGAGGGGTGATAGTGGCTTGGACTAGGCTGGTAGCAGTAGCCAAGTCATCAGGAGATATACTTTGAAGGTAGAGGCAGCAAGATTTTCTAATGAATTGGTGATAAACTGTCAGACAGATAAGAGGATTACTTCACTGGTGAGAGGAACCGGAATGATGGAGTTGCTGTCAACTGTGTGGCATCAATGTTAGGCATTCAGTTTGACACATGGTAAGTTTAAGATGTCTGTTACATAGACAAGTGGAGATGTCCATGGGCAACTGGACACAGAAGCTAGAGTTCAGTAGAAGGACTAGCTGGAGATGAAACTCTTATAGTCTTCAGAATAGTTTTCCCAGTGGTGATACTGAGGGACAGCAAGAAGAGATAGAAGATCAAGCTGGAGCCCTGGTCAGAGGACTGTGCCCCGGGGCACTCCTATGAAAAGCTGAGAAGAGGAGAAAGCTGCAAAAGAACCAGCAGTGGTCAAGGAGGTAGAAGGAAATCTCAGGGAGTCATGAAAAATTGTTTCAAGGAAGAGTGATCAGTTTTGTTGTATTTTGTTGATAGAATAAGAAAGAAAAGAGAAACAAATACGTGTAACTATGGAAGCTCTTTATGGGAAAGCAAAAGGGACAGAAATATGGGAAAGGAGGTGGGGGCAGGGAAGGGGAGCCAAGGACTTTTCAAAAAATATATTTTTGTATTAATTGGCTGGGCTGCAAGTCATGCGGAATCTTAGTTCCCCAAACTAAGGAACCAGGGATCAAACCTGTGCCCCTCGCAGTGGAAGCACAGAATTTTAACCACTGAATGACTTGGGAAGTCCCAAGCCAAGGACTTATTTTTGAAGATGGGAGAATTAGCACTGTAGATGAGACCTTTTGTTTAGTCTGCCCTATTTTTAAAAATTTTTGAATTTGAATGTGTAGGAGAGGAGAGGAAAACTTTTCTTCTTTCTCTACCCATCCTACATTTATTGACTGGGGCCCTGTAAATTAGACTGACAAACAGTTAATAACAGAAAAACAGAAGTTTATTAACATGCGATCTCATATACACATAGAAGTACTCAGTGATGAGGAACTCAAAGGGGTGGTTAAAACTTGAGATTATCTTAAAGACAAAGCAATAGTTTTTAGAAAAGTGGCAAAATGAAAGAAAAGGGTTTTGTTTCTATGGTGGAAAATTGTGGGAAGGTAAATACATGAAGGAACTAATGAAAGACAAGAGCAAGGTGTAAAATTCATTATGTAAATTCTTCTAGTGCTGTCCCTGGTCTGCTACAGGTCCAGAGTTCTCTCTGATGAGTAACTTCTGTCTTCTTACAAGAGCAGGGAGGGGAAACACCTTCACAAGTTTATGTGCTGTTTTGGGGCTTCCTAGGTGGCTGAGTGGTAAAGAATCTGCCTGCCAGTTTGATCCCTGGGTCCGGAAGATTCCCTGGAGGAGGACATGGCAATCCACTCCAGTATTCTTGCCTGGAGAATCCCATGCACAGAGGAGCCTGGAGGGCTACAGTCCATGGGGTCGCAGAGTCAGACAGGACTGAGCGCATGTGCAAGTATACATATTGTCCTGCTTTTAGGCAAACATCCACTTCTTCTCAAATGCTTTTAGCTCAAAATAACCCTTATGCCAAAATGGCATATTTGGGGGTTGCATATTCTACCACCTTTCAAATGCCTTTGAAAGGGTATGCTCTTTTCAGTTCTCCACACTCATCACTTACTATCTTTGTCTAACCCCTATAGGTATTCAGCTTTGAAACTCCTGCAGAAAACTGTGCCATTGTGGATTTAATATTGCAGTTGTAGTGTTTGTAAGTAACCCTGAAAGACATGTAGTCATTTGCACCTATAGTGAGTCAATTTTTGTTGGTTTTTTAAAATATTAAATAATAACTTTTTTATTCTTTGGAAAGATATAAAATGGAAATTTGTTTATGGTATATTATTTTAAAAATATATAAAAGCAGAAAAGGGAAATAAATGTTAATCATAATCTACCATCAGAGATAATCTCCTTTTTACACTTGGGTACATATACTTACATACAAAATTTTTTTTAAATGAAACTGTATTTAAGAGAAATGGAGTCATAGTATAAATAATGTATAATTTACTTTTTACATTCAACATAGCATAAAGTCTTTAGAAATCATTGTGTATTCTTGAATCTTTTTAGTAGTGATCTATAGTATAATTCCTGGAGAAGGAAATGGCAACCCACTCCAGTATTCTTGCCTAGAGAATCCCATGGGCAGAGGAGCCTGGTGGTTCCTAGTCCATGGGGTCGCAAGTGTCAGACATGACTTAACAACTAAACCACCACCACCACCACAGTATAATTTTTATAAAGACATAGATTTCATTGTAGGGATGGATCAAAGTTTAATCGATCACTTGTTTAGATATTTAATTATCTATTTACTTATTTTGAATAAAAGAATGTGACAGTGAGCATCCTTGCAGCAAATTCCTGCCTGCATTTATTCCTAAAAGAAGATCCTTAGTACCTCAAGACTGGCATGAAAGTGAACCACTTGGCTGGAGAGTGAGCTAGCCAACTGCCTCATGCAGGACTCCATAAAGATCTGTTGTCTTATTAAAATAAACTGTCTCATTCAGTCTTCACCAAATGAGGTATAATAAATACTACAAAATTTTTCTTTTGAAAAATGAGGAAAGTTTGGGAAGTCACATGTGTACTGAGGTGAAAACCTCAGATGTAGGAAAACATCACTGATCCAAACAAGAAGTGTGCATTCTGTGTAAAGTTTCTGAGTCTTTCTTTAGAGTTTGTAAATAAATAGCACCATGTCTAACTGGGTCCTTTCATGCATCAAGTCTTTAGTGACAATTTATTTCAAGGTTTTTTTTTTTTTTTTTCTGCCCAGAGTTGAAGCTCATCCTTTTTGTTATTTGAGCTATTAGCATTAGTATAAACTACTGCATATTTTGGCTTGACTTTTTAGTGCAACTTCTCACACCCATCATGTTTAATTAGGTGAGTTGATTACTTTGTCATCTAAACTTTTTTCAATGATGGCATAAATTTCCTTGTGACCATTCCAGAAGTCCTTTAATTGAAGTATTAGATTCTTCTGCACTAAAGTCTATCAGACTTTTGAACTTTGTAGATCCCTTGTATGATTTTCATGTAGTCAGTGCCCATCTTTTCTTTGTAAATTTCATTTGAAGCCCCTGTTCAAAGACAGTAGAAAAAAATGCCATTAAAGATTCTAAAATATAAAGCTTTTCCCTTTTTGCAACAGAATCCTCTCGAGTTGTCATGACACTTTTTATTTGCTATGTAATGTCTTTTTGGTAAAGAAAAATTAACATGTAAATTATTAGTGTGATCATTACTGTTCATTTTTATATTTGCAATGTCAATTTCAAAGGCAAATATAAAAACAGTGAACTTTATGTGTAATCACTGAAATTGCATAATTCCTACTTTGTGGCTCATATGTGTAAATGTATTTTGTCCTTAGCATGACATTAGAAAAGCCACAGAGTTAAAACTAACTCAGCTGATCTCTTTTCTCACTTTGTGATACACACATTCTCTCTACTCTGGGGTTGCTCATGAGTAAGGAGGTGCTGAAAAGGAAAAGTAACTATCAGTTGCTTTATCTTTTCCTTTCCTGTTCTGCCAGCAATTTCAGCCTAAATGGTTGACTAATACAAGGAAGCAATGCAGCACAAAAAGATACAGTGAACTTCCTTGGCCTTTTATGTTTCCGGGAATGCCACTGCCTTCTTCCACATTTAAAGCATTTTCTGGTTGCACCAGAAAGCCTGGCCTGTCTGGGCTGTGAGCTTCCTCAGTGATGACTGAACACGCTTACCTTGTAGCTGCTTTCAGTTTTCCTGAACTCCTACCTGTTGTGAGTCCACTAGCCTTGTGTGTTCATGGCCATCATACACTCTGTACGGGAGGGAGGTGGCAAGCAGTAGCTAATCCACATAGGGTACCTATCTCCTCTGCTCACGGTTATGCTACATTGTTCTATCAGCCTTCACTTTCCAAACACAAGTCCAAAGATAAAGTTGGTAAAAATTTCAAGACCACGATCACAGGGCATAAAACAAAGCCTGAGGTCATTCTGACCGTTGGGCCCCATATGAGTGCCAGATCGCATGCCTGTAAACCTGGTTCTGGTTTCAGTCTTTTCAAGTGACTTCTTGATCTTGACAGTGCAAAAATATTAGGAAATTGGGTGCTCTTCTCCCCTCATGATAAACTCTCTTGCCTGAAAACTACATCTCTCATCAAAGCTGCAATTACCACCTCTCTGTTATTGATTGACGCCCATTTCCTATATCTGCAGCCTCTACTGCACTTCTGAATCGCAGAACCACATATCAAACTGTCCACCTGACATCTCTACCTGAATGTCTCAAAGGAACCTCAGACTTGAGGTGGCTAAAAAAAAGCCAAAAGAAAAGTACATTTTCTTTTCACTGCTCCCCTTCCTTCCATCTTGCCCCTAACACATCTAGATTTTATCCTCTCAATGAAAGAGACCACTATCCAATCTGTTACTCAAGTCAGAATTTAGGAGGTCATCCTTATACTTCACCACCCTTATGGCAGAAAGTGAAGAAGAACTAAAGAGCCTCTTGAAGAAGGTGAAAGAGGAGAGTGAAAAAGTTGGTTTAAAGCTCAACGTTCAGAAAACTAAGATCATGGCATCTGGTCCCATCACTTCATGGGAAATAGATGGGGAAACAGTGGAAACAGTGTCAGACTTTATTTTTTTGGGCTCCAAAATCACTGCTGATGGTGACTGCAGCCATGAAATTAAAAGACGCTTACTCCTTGGAAGGAAGGTTATGACCAACCTAGATAGCATATTTAAAAGCAGAGACATTACTTTGCCAACAAAAGTCCATCTAGTCAAGGCTATGGTTTTTCCAGTGGTCATGTATGGATGTGAGAGTTGGACGGTGAAGAAAGCTGAGCGCTGAAGAATTGATGCTTTTGAACTGTGGTGTTGGAGAAGACTCTTGAGAGTCCCTTGGACTGCAAGGAGATCCAATCAATCCATCCTAAAAGAGATCAATCCTGGGTGTTCATTGGAAGGACTGATGTGGAAGCTGAAACTCCAATACTTTGGGCACCTCATGCGAAGGGTTGACTCATTGGAAAAGACCCTAATGCTGGGTAGGATTGGGGGCAGGAGGAGATGGGGACGACAGAGGATGAGATGGTTGGATGGCATCACCGACTCGATGGACATGGGTTTGGGTGGACTCTGGGCGTTGGTGATGGACAGAGAGGCCTGGCGTGCTGCAATTCATGGGGTCGCAAAGAGTCAGACACGACTGAGCAACAGAACCAGGGTCAGTGCAGATTCATCACAATTTCTGGTCAGCTTTATCTCCTGAATATCTTCCTCTTGCTTTACTTTTCGCTTTGCTGCCACCACCTGTTATTATGTGCACGCTAAGCTGCTTCAGTCGTGTCCAAATCTTTGCAACCCTGTGGACTGTTGCCCACCAGGTTCCTTTGTCCATGGGATTCTCCAGATAAGAATACTGGAGTAGGTTGCCATTTCCTTCTGCAGGGGATCTGATCCAGAATTAAACCGGTGTCTCTTACATCTCCTGCATTGGCAGGTGAGTTTTTTTTTATCACTGGCACCGTGGAGGAAGCCCTACCTGTTATTACAATAGCTTCCTAATTGCACTTGTGGGATTCACTCTTGCCACATCTAGTCTGGTTTTCATGTTGCATCAAGAATACTGGTTTGTTTAAACTCAAATCTGATTTTCCTACCTGCTTGAGACTCTTAATTTCTTAGTAAAAAAAGACAAATTTTTAATGTGACATGCAAGGTCATTTGTAGACTGACCCCAATCACACCTTTGCTACATTGCAGCTCCATCTTCCTTGGCATTCTGTATTTCATGAACACCACCCTATTAAAGATTCTTAAATACTCCTTGTTTCCCAGCCCAACTTCTGGGATTTTTAAACATGGTTCCCTCTTGTCCTAGAATCCTTTTCCTTCCAACTTATGTATTTAAATCCTACTCTTCCTTTAAATCTCCACTCAATTTTACATTTCCTAGTATGGAATTCCATGACCCCCAATTGAGTCAGTTCTTTCTGTTATATAATGCCATAGATGTCACATGTATGGTACTTTTACATATGTTCATCTATGTACAACAATTAAAATATATCTTTTGTAATGTATGTTTTTTTAAAATTGGAGTATATTTGCTTTACAACATTGCACAACAAAGTGAATTAGCTATGTGTATACATATATCCCAGAGAAGGCGATGGCACCCCACTCCAGTACTCTTGCCTGGAAACTCCCATGGACGGAGGAGCCTGGTAGGCTGTAGTCCATGGGTTCATGAAGAGTAGGACACAACTGAGCGACTTCACTTTCACTTTTCACTTTCATGCATTGGAGAAGGAAATGGCAACCCACTCCAGTGTTCTTGCCTGGAGAATCCCAGGGACGGCGGAGCCTGACGGGCTGCCATTTATGGTGTCGCACAGAGTTGGGCACGACTGACGTAACTTAGCAGCAGCAGCATACATATATCCCTTACTTCTTGGCTCTCCTTCCCACAATACATGAAAGCAATGTAAATGTCCATCAACTGATGAATGGATAAAGAAGATGGTACAGATATACAATGGGATATTACTCAACTATAAAAAGGAATGAAACTGGGTCATTTGTAGAGATGTAGATTGACCTAGAGTCTGTTACACAGAGTGAAATAAGTCAGAAAGAGACAAACAAATGCCATTTATTAATGCATGTAGGAGGAATCTAAAACAATGTAATGTGTTTTTGATAAAAATATATCTCCTTCCTTAGGTCCAACCAGTCCATCCTAAAGGAGATCATTCCTGAGTGTTCATCAGAAGGACTGATGTTCAAGCTGAAACTCCAATACTTTGGCCACCTGATGCAAAGAACTGACTCATTTGAAAAGACCCTGATGCTGGGAAAGATTGAAGGCGGGAGGAGAAGGGGATGACAGAGGATGAGATAGTTAGATGGCATCACTGACTCATTGGAGATGAGTTTGAGTAGACTCTGGGAGTTGGTGATGGACAGGCAGGCCTGGCATGCTGTGGTTCATGGGGTCATGAAGAGTCGGACACGACTGAGCAACTAACTGAACTGAACTGAGCTATCTCCTTCCTTAATGAGTAGTCTCTTTCAAGTCAGAGAGTATGAGTATGTCTGGCTCACTAAGCTTGGTTCCTTGCTTAGCCCCTGACTTGTACAGGAGATTCAATAAATATTAGTCACATCAGTGAATGAGCACTTACTTTGTTCCAGGCACGACGCTTGGCACTTTGCATGTTTTATCCCATTTAATCCTCTAACTATCATATGAAGCAGACTCTATAATCTCAGTTTTATGGAATTTGAGATTTACAAGCTTAAACTATTTGCATGAGGTCACATAGACTGTAAGTAGCAGAATCAGAATTTGAATGCAGGCAGTTCACTCTCTCTTGGATTGTAATGAAGGAGACAATTTAAAACTAGATTTAAGAGGGGTGAGAAAAACAAGGAGCTGAAATGAGTCAGCATTATGGAATGAACCATATATGGTTTATTAAAAAACTATTACCACTTCAAATAATAAAGAAATGAAACTATGATTCCAGTGTTAATAGCCAACTCTACCAAGATATTGTGACTCACTTAGGCAGGACTGACAGAGGAAAGTGTGTCTGCAAGGCTCTGGAACAGACATTTTCTCTCTCTGTCTTGCCCTTCACTCCACCTTTTCTGAGACTTTGATAAAATGTGTCCCAGCCAGATATCCCTCACCTTTTTCATGTTTCCTGCTTCATAGATCCACTGCTCGGAGGTCTAAGTACCCATCAACAGTTGCTCAAGAATCAGGCTTTAACGTATTCATCAACTACAGTCCTCCAGCTGTAGCTGTTTCTCCTACTGAACAAATGCTGAGCCTGGATGAGCCCAGATCCTCCAGAGCTTGCCCTGCCAAATATGTCTGGCAAAGCTACTTGGGAATATCCTCTTGGTCTGCACACAGAAGTGATGGGAGTGATTTCAAATATCCTCTTAACTTTTTGCAAGGAGAATGAAACGCCTATGCTGAGTGCCACCTCAACAGGTCTTCTGAGGCCACATAAAATACCATTATTTACCTCCCAGGCTCCAGTCTTCAGCAGTGTCTTTGTCAGGATCAGGGCAGTTAAAGCTGTCACTAGCAGCCTGACTTAGGGTTTGTGCTTTAACTATTTCATGACTATTTTTGGTGTGTGTTTGGGAGCGGTTCTGGAGAAGGAAATGGCAACCCACCCCAGTACTCTTGCTTAGATAATTCCAAGAAAGAAGGAGCTAGGCACACTACAGTCCATGGGATCGCAGAGAGTCATACATGACTATGCACTAACTTTCACTTTCACTGTAAATTTAGTCATTGTCTAAAATATAATTTTCTTTGGCTCTTTAAAATATTGGTCACTGGTATAGCCTCCCTTTCTCCTTCCCTAAATAATTATGATTATCCATATTGCCTGCTTTGCCTAGTCATTACAAAGATCTTACAATCTGGAAAGTTCATGACAAAACTCATAATATTATATAGAAGCTTTTTTTTTAGAATAGGTATAGAAAATAAAGAGGGAAATGAGGAGTTTCAGAAATAAGTGAGAGAATAAGGTTGGCTTCAATGGATATTCGCATACATATCAGTCAGTTCTGTTCAGTCCCTCAGTCGTGTCGGACTCTTTGTGACCCCATGAACCTCAGCACGCCAGGCCTCCCTGTCCATCACCAACTCCCGGAGTCCACCCAAACCCATGTCCATTGAGTTGGTGATGCCATCCAACCATCTCATCCTCTGTTGTCCCCTTCTTCTCCTGCCCTCAATCTTTCCCAGCATCAGGGTCTTTTCAAATGAGTCAGCTCTTTGCATCAGGTGGCCAAAGTATTGGAGTTTCAGCTTGAACATCAGTCCTTCCAATGAACACCCAGGACTGATCTCCTTTAGGATGGACTGGTTGGATCTCCTTGCAGTCCAAGGGACTCTCAAGAGTCTTCTCCAACACCACAGTTCAAAAGCATCAATTCTTCGGTGCTCAGCTTTCTTTATAGTCCAACTCTCACATCCATACATGACCACTGGAAAAACCATAGACTTGACTAGACGGACCTTTGTTGACAAAGTAATGTCTTTGCTTTTTAATATGCTGTCTAGGTTGGTCGTAACTTTCCTTCCAAGGAGTAAGCGTCTTTTAATTTCCTGGCTGCAGTCACCATCTGCAGTGATTTTTAAGCCCCCCAAAATAAAGTCAGCCACTGTTTCCACTGTTTCCCCATCTATTTGCCATGAAGTGATGGGACCAGATGCCATGATCTTAGTTTTCTGAATGTTGAGCTTTTTAAGCCAACTTTTTTACTCTCCTCTTTCACTTTCATCAAGAGACTTTTTAGTTCCTCTTCCATTTCTGCCATAAGGGTGGTATCGTCTGCATATCTGAGGTCGTTGATATTTCTCCTAGCAATCTTGATTCCAGCTTGTGCTTCTTCCAGCCCAGCTTTTCTCATGATGTACTCTACATACATATAGTATAGTTACTCACAAAATACAGTTTTAGGGACTTCCCTGGCAGTCCAGTGGTTAAGACTTTGTGCTTCTTATGCAAGGGGTGTGAGTTCAATCTCTGGTCAGAAAACTAAGATCTCACATGCTGTGCAGTGTGGCCAAGAAAATAAAATAAAATGCTAAAAAGAGCTGTTTGTTTTAAATACATATATGTATGCATGTGTTTATATGCATATGTGTGTATATATATATATATATTTTTTTAATTTCAAAAGCAGTATAATCCTCATGAGTGGACTTGGGCGATGGCGATGATACAGCAGTTAAATACTTTGTTAGCAAACTAAACTGGCCAAAAAAGAATTTAGAAGTTGGAAAGCCAGGAAAAAAAAAAGCAACACAATAAGCAGGTAGCAGGAACTAAGATGAGGCACTGAAGCTTGCAATATCCTTTTAAATAAAAGCCCAATAAATATTCCTTTTATGAAATTTGAGATGTGGTGAGGGATATATTGCTTTGACATTGACGCCTTGCAGCATTGATAATGCCATTTGTAGTCTATAAAACTAATAAACGGTTTCTGATCCATCCTTTTAGTGCTGGCATTAACGTACAGGGAAATAGTCAAGGCAAAACAAAAACACAAAGGAGCTACAGTAAAAATATTGTATAATTTGGATTCGATCACCATCAGTCTTGCCAAATCCCCGTAGATTCACATTGTCCCGCATAGCAAGAATAAAGGAAAATACAGAGGTAGGTGCCAAATTGTTTTAAGTTGAATGTTTTCCAATCTTTTTTCTTGAGATGGCAATAGTTCTTTAAAACTTAGTTAAAGGTTTGGTAAATTTTTATTTTCCCCTCAGGTACTTAAGAAATATATACACTTTAGACTCTACCTTAGTTTATTTTAGTCATCATTCGCAAGGAACTGATTTCATTTGGTAATATGCTGAAACCCCAAAGAATGGAAAAGAACAAACACTGGTGTGAAAATGATGCTTGAAATGCATGATTGCCAGACAGGAAAAGCTCTTGGATTTTTTTTCTATATTTAATCAATTGGCTTGTCTAATCCATTTGACTGTGGAAGGTTGGCCTGACATGAATTCAGATTAGTTTAATAAGGATTAAGGTGGCATGAAGTGTATAACACTGTGCATTTGCAAGTACAAACACACTTAGAAATTCATTTGTCTTTGGGGGGAAGCTGGTTCAAACTCCAGCTCTATTTACAAACAGATTCTAGCCACAGCCGAGCAGTTTGGAGCTGGGGAAAGTAACTACGCCTGCTTCTCCTTAAACCCACAGGGCCTTTGATTCCTGCCCAAGTTAAGCTGGCCTTTGGCATTCAGCTGTCTTAGCTGGCAAGATGTCTGCATAATGTCTGCAGAATTTAGAATGGCCAGGAGGGGCAGGTCAAAGACAGCCAAATTATGATATCATAGCCATAAAACCTCATCAATGGTGACATACAGAAAACACTCAGTGAATTGCTTTCATTAACTTACCCTTATTAAGAAATTCAAAGCAGTGTCTTTATTCTTTGGCAGGTTTCAGCCTCTGCCCTTTCCTCTTCCTTCATTCATTGCTTTTCCTTTAAAAGAACAGGCTACCATGGCCCTTGATTGACAGTAGCTGAAGAAATGTAGCTTGGAGGGAGTCTAGGATACTCAGAAAGCCCAGGGAGGAATGTATTATACATGCTTTGTTTTCCTCTAGGAAAGCCAGAAAACTTTCCAGAATCTTCTGGGATAGGTTAGGACAAGAGCTGTTCTTGCAGTGAAGTAAAAGGAAGCCAGACTACAGAGAAAATTCTGTGTCTGTTCTCTGGGGCCCAGGATAGGAGTCCTACCATCCCACCTGACCAGCCCCTAGCCTTGTGCTGGGCTGCAGTGAGCAAGCAGACTCTTCTGGAAAGAGGAAGTGGGGATGGTTGTCAAGCTGTCAGGACAGACATGGAATTGGGGTAGGGGGTGGGGATGTGCAATTGAATGCAAGCCTAGTTTTTCTTCAAGTCACTCATGTTTCTAAAGCTGAAAATCTGACTAGTCTACAAAAATGACATACATCAGAAAGAACTGAGAGATGTGAGAACTGATGGGAAATATTTCCCAGTAATAGGCTGACCCTGTTGGGAGTTGAGAGGGTCATATATGTGGGGGCAGATATTCAGAAGACTAAGATGCCCGGTCTGCCTGTATAAGTGAGGCCTGGGAATCTTGACCTGAAAACCTTACTTATGGAGCAGAATTTATAAGCTATCACTGTGCCACGTGGCAGAGAACTTTTCTATGAAGATACGCAGTAGGAGAAGGAGAGTGCAAGAAAGCCAAGACCAAGAGAGACAGAAATGAGGAAAGAAGACTTATCAAGGGATGCTTAAGATTGGAATGAATGGAGAAGACCTTCTGAATATAACAGAGAGGAGCAAAGATACTGCATTGTTTCACAGGCAAATTTTAAAATAGTAAAGATATACTTTATGTACTGCAAATGAATCCCTGTTCTTTTGTGTTTTTTCCTTATTGTGCTAAATTGTATTTGTCAGATTGTATACTTTGAACATTTAAGTTCTTAAATATATTTAATTCCTTTATGTATAATAAGAACTAATTGAACTGTGGGGGCATTTTGAATAGTTGAAAAGTATTCTTTCACCACAACTTTGCTAGTCAATGGCATTCTTGAAGATTTCCATGTTGACTAAGCGTATCAGATGGACACTTGTCAGCGATGGCCATTGATGCACACTGTGGAACTCCATGTTCTGATGGTCATGCATGGACCATGATAAGGGAAGCACCCAAGTGTGTGTGTTCTCCACTCCAGCAAGAGATGAGAAAACCAAAGACCCCAAAGCATGACTCGAAGAAGGACATCAACTGTGAAGACAGCAGCTCTTCTTCACCCTCAGTATCTGAATCTTACTGATTTGACCAAAATGTTGCCTGGAGAAAGCAGTCTAGGTACCAAGCTAATGAAAACACAATCAGGACTCTCATCCCGACTCAAAATGAATGAACCCCATCAGAAATATGCTCTGATTTCTAAGGATGTCAGAGTCTTGACTGTTTTTGACACTACTACTGAAGACTTACACACATCCATGATAATTCCATCCAGGTAAAGAGTCATGATATTCAGTAACGGGAAGTCAAGACCAAGAGGTGAAGAATGGACACTGCTATTTCATACACAACAAAGCAAACAAATGTAAGTACCTGAGAGAAAGGTACTTCTGGTGACCGGAAGTCTGGGAATTCAAGTCTTCTAGTGCAATCTCCACTGCTGAACATATGAAGAGGAAGGGAATAGCTGATCTCTAGGTTCCCTTTCAACTCTGCATTTTTGTGATCCTGATTCAGCTTCCTAAGAAATACAGTTAAGTCTCAAGAGCACTGAGCAACAATGATGAGTGATTGAATCTGGTATCTTTTAGTGATGGGAAAGGTCTGCAATTCTGTATAAAGAATTATTTGGGTTTTCCTCTGTGCCTATAACTATTATTTTACTATCTTGAAGACTAAGCTTGTTGGTATATTATATTTGGAAAGTTCAAATGTAAAATGATTATACTGCTTATGTGTTGTTTTTTTTTTTCAAGTATAAATGATGAATCTACTTCCTGATACCAGCCCATCTTATTTCTTCACTCTAACCAGTTAGAACTGGTGTCGGGTCAGTTGAAGGAATGTGATCTAATTTAGTATGTTGAGATTTTCTGCTTGTGGCCTCTTCCTTTGACAAACAAATGAAAATCCATGCAAGTTTGTGAGAACCTGTATAACAATACTTTTGGTTTTAGTATTTCTATTTTTCTCCCTGGTTGTGGGGAAAAATAAAAACTCTGGGTCAAAGGCCCTCAAATTTTTACAATTAATAAGTTTATTCTGTTCAGCTGTTTAAGCACACAAGTAAAATGAAAAGAAATGAAAATGAATTATAGGCTAAAAGCCAGCTCTCAGCTTTCAGGAGTCTCTGGGCTGCTGATTCCAGTCAGCACTGATATAGAAACACTGGGAGAAATAATAAACATGAACCAGTGCCTACTGAAGTTCCTGCCTCCCAGGAATAATGTATTAATAAAACGCTTTTGCTCTTATTGATGTATATATGTGTAAAATAGAAGCCACAAACCTTTCAATATCCTTGGACAGTTCTATATGTTGATTGAAAAGAGAATTTGATAAAAAAAAAAAAAAAGTAGCAGCTTCTCACCACTCGAGATAGAGAAGTATAAAAATAAAAACAATCTACTTGTATACACGTGTGTAGGAGTGTGCTTGTATGTATCCACAGGTGTTGGGAAGAGATGAGGAGATATTCACTTGTAGGTTCTCTTGGTGTGAGTCAGGAGGCTGATACTGGCCCTTCTGAAGTTTGGAAGGGCTCCCATCTCCAGAAGAAACAGAAGCAATATCCAACACTATTTTGTCCCTGTTTATCACTCTGCAGGTTCTCCAGTCAGTGTGATCTGCTTAATAAGGCTTCTCTCCTCTCTAGATGACTTGTTCTTGGAGGGCTTTCTCTACGTACTGCCCTAAAGCTCCATATTTATTTAGATAACACTCCTGGGATTCTGATTGATTGTACTGTCTGAAGGTGGCACAACCTGTCACTTTGTCCTTGTCTCCATTTGGCTTTTAAATCTAGGATTTCTCCCATTCTTTGGTTTGGACCCAGAAGATGAGAGAGGGAGCTGGCTGTGCTTTGTAAAAACCACTGTGTCAAGTCCCAGACTCCCAGATGAATATACCCGGGCTTGGAGAAAAACTCATTAAAGACCTAATCAAGCAGGCTTCATTGACTCATAGGCTGCTGTACTCTTGCTGGTGTTGTCTATTTTTTTTTCCCTCTCAGTCTTTTATTATTTCCTTGGCACCTCTATCATGATGTTCAAGATCATCTGAGACTGAGACAGGATGATGCGTGATGTGAGGAAATTGGAACAGAATGTATTTACTATACTGGCACGTGTACCGTGCATTTTTGAAGCTGACAGTCTTATCGGAATAGCCTATCATTCTAGGTCAGAGCATATTCCTTTAACCTCTGGATGTCTACCCTTCCCTTCTCCCAAAGCAAGAATGCCAGAGGAACTTTAAGGACCTACCTTAGCAGTTGTGTTCATTCTGATCAGATTGAATATCAACAGTGGCTTTCAACAGGAGCAAGCACAGCAGATATAAAGCATTGAATTGTTTAGAACAGACTATGTAAATGAGAGAATAAGATATTGTCTGAGGTATTCTGGAAAAAAACAGAGCAACTCAAATCAGAGTTAAATGTGCACCGTGCGTACGTAGGTGCTTGCTCAGCTGTGTCATACTCTTTGTGATCCACGGACTGTAGCCCTCCAGGCTCCTCTGTCCAAAAAGAAGGTTGTAATTCCACTCTCTTTTACTCTCTTGCACAACTTTTCTGGTTTGGGGAGTGTGGGGTGTCATCCGCATCTTTTCCAGATATATATCGTAAGACTGGGTTTAGGTGAAATGATGTGAGATTGGATGTGGTGGCATTAGTCTCCAATCAACTCTGGTGTGCTGGAGGGTTAAATTACATCAGAGTGTCAACCACTCTTTTGAATTTTGTCTGAAACTGCTAAGAAGAAGCTAGAAGCAGAAAACATTTCTATGTAGACAAAATTTTGGGCGTGTGTTCCCTGATTGACACTGCAAAAGCAAAGAGAACACCATATCTTGTAAGACTGAAAAACCTGGAGCTCTTTTCCAATTCCTGACTTTAAACAGATTAATCAAAACATTCATTTTTAAGTGAGGATGGCAGGCATTGCTGGGATAAATGACATTTGAGGGCCTGAATAGCAAAAAACTAAGAAGTTGAAGGCTGAAAGCGGTGAGTGGAAGGAAGATTATATATTAAGAAAGAAAAGTATATATGTGTGCATATATATACATATATATATATATATACATGCACACACACACAGACACACACACACACATATATATATATATATGAAATTATTTGGGTCTCTTCCTTGGTTGCCAAACCACAGACCAAAAGGGACTTGGAAAGTAAACCAAGGTGACCCCTCTTTCATGGGGTAACCTCAGTTTCTGCATATGCAGAGGTGGGTCAGCTGGCATCCTAGGAAACATCATCACTGGATTGGCTGGATTGACATCCTGGGAATTTGCCCATCCTGTGCCAGACAATTTGTTCAATCCCATTCATGTGTCCAAGTGAGTGATTAAGGACTTGTAGTACCACCCATGTTCATACATCTATCATTCAGACACAAAACAAAATATAAAACACCAAATATCTCTAGAGTTGAGCCAGATCTTTCTTATCTTTGAACAATCAAAACTTCTAAAAGCCTCAGGGAACTGAAATGATTTATGAATGTTCAAGAGTTGCTAAACTTTTGATGATTGTTCATGTGAAAACAAAACGGTCTACATTGTCTTGGATTATCATACTGATTTTGACCAAAAAAATTTTTTTCCAAAAAAAGAAGGTTTTTTTCTTTTGTTATTTTCCCCCTTATGTTTAGACATTGCATTAAGGGGAAAAAAAAAATGACAACAACTTGCTTTGGTTCTTTTTTCCTGAAACTGTTCTTAGTAAGAGTGTCTGGAGAAATGGAATCTACTCAATCCTGTGTTAGGAACATTTCTTTCCTGATCTGGGCTGAACACTGCACCCTGTCACCAGGCTGACCAAATAGACATTTACAAACTCTTCAACTACCAGGGGAAATTGTAGCCCCTACAATATATGGATTTAGACCTGGCAAAAAGAACAAATTGATTAAAAAGCCTAGGCAACTCTTACTCTATCATAGAAGCTCCAGAGCCTTGCTACCCTTTCTTTTTCTGCTGTGGATGTGTTCATATGGCAGTTAAGAGAATATCACTCAGGTTTATGCCCATGGAGAAAATCGCAAGAGAATCTAGTATTTTCTAAAACATTCATTTATGGATAATTATGTGGCTCATAAAGTGTTTCATTTGCCTGTTTGAATCATGTGATTTCTGAAGAACGTTCAGTTGTCAGGGTTTTGCCCCTGGTTTAGAACCTGGGAGATGAGAGTGTATACAGAAGTGAATTGCAATGAGAAAGAATTATGATTTATATTCTATTTATTCATATCTAAGGTAAATCCAAAAGGTGGGAAATGAGGAAAACTAAAAACAGAACTGATCCATTGTAGTTAAAGACAAACTTTTTCCTTTCCTCCTCCACATTCATTGAGTGGTATGGTTTCATTCTTGTGAGATATTGAGGATTAAGAAATAATTATGTTTCATTAATCTCTGATGAGCATCTTCTCAGTCTCAGATGACAGAATGTAAACACCTGGAAGATCTCTAGACCAAAGTTAATATAAATGCTAACAGCACCATTCTTTCAGATTTCAGTTACAACAGTCAGTATCTTTAGACATTCTTGTCCAGGGATAGTGGGATTATATAGTGGTGCAAGAATTTTGAAAGTAACTTGGCAATACGCTGTAAGAATCTTCAAACCATATCCCTTGAGCTAACTATTACTTTTCTTAAAATATAATATAAGGAAAAAGTACCAGATATAGAATAAATAGATCAATTGGTTGATTTTTATGTAACCTGAGGATCCCCAGGTCCTCCAACTATCTGGGATGATCTTTTTTAAATTTTAATATCCAAGTACATAAGTCATCCACATTAACTTCAGAAGGTCTAATGACTTTCTAAAATGTCTAAGAATAGAGGCTTGGGGTAGGGTCAAGCTTGACTTATATTATCTTGGTTTTCCTTATGCCTTCTCCAAACTCCTGCACGAGGCCTTTACTGAATCCCTGGGGTATCTCTTCTCTGCCGTCCCTGTCACTAAAGTCTTACTGGTCCATTTCATGGCATTTCCAACACACTTCCCAGCATTCCTAAGATGCTCCAGTTTGAGAATGGTAAAAAGGACTTACAGTACAGGATAGGAAATAACTTAACAATGGATCCGGGTGATGTTGTGTTGTTTAAGCTAGCTGGCCACCCTGGAGAGTCCCTTCCTGACTGGCTCTCAGGCTCTAGACTTCACCCTGTTGGTGACACTAATGCCTCCTTTCAAAGCAGCCTCGTTCTCATTTCCTGGTCTCTCTGAGTCCTGCCACCTCATGCTCCCATCACTCCTCCTCATCTCCCTCAATCTCAGCTCCTTTCTCTGAACATCATACAGAGGCGCTTCAAGCCTTTTACTTTTCCACATGTTCCCTTGTGGCTCAGATGGTAAAAAATCTGCCTGCAATGAGGGAGACCCAGGAGATCCAGGTTCGATCCCAGGGCTGGGATGATCCCCTGGAGAAGGGAATAGCAAACGACTCCAGTATTCTTGCCTGGAGAATCCCATGGACAGAGGAGCCTGGCGGGCTACAATCCATGAGGTCGCAAAGAGTCAGACATGACTGAGCGACTACACTTTCTTTCAAACCATTTTCAAATCTCAAAACCATTTTCCCTCAGAGGAAATACACTTTTACTTCATTTTGCAGAGCAGTTTAGTTTTCCTAATCTTGACATCCCTATGCTAAACTTTGCCTAGGGCCTATCTTAACTTTTAAACCAAAGGGTCTGTTGAATGTTTTTGTCAAATACAAGAGCAATCTTTTTCTAAAGTTGGGTTCTGTTCTCATTTTCCCCAGCAAATTCATGAAAAAGAACTTCTTTTTCTGATGAACTGGTAAATTGATAATGCAAAAATTAATGCCCCTCAAAAGGAACATGAATGAGCTGCTGCTGCTGCTGCTGCTAAGTTGCTTCAGTCGTGTCCGACTCTGTGTGACTCCATAGACAGCAGCCCACCAGGCTCCGCCGTCCCTGGGATTCTCCAGGCAAGAATACTGGAGTGGGTTGCCATTTCCTTCTCCAGTGCATGAAAGGGAAAAGTGAAAGTGAAGTCGCTCAGTCGTGTCCGACTCTTAGCGACCCCATGGACTGTAGCCTACCAGGCTCCTCCGTCCATGGGATTTTCCAGGCAAGAGTACTGGACATGAATGAGCAATTTATAGCAAATCCATACAGTAAATAATATCTTATACTTATGAACTATATTGACAAATAATTCTTTAGTTTATATGTCAGTAGTTTAAATGACACAAAGGACACCATATTGAATAAACAATATCATTTTGACCTTGTAAAAATCCTTAAATAAACAAAAGGGGTTATAGTAGTAGTAGTGTTAGTCGCTCTGACTTTGTAATCCCACAGACTGGAGTCCTCCAGGCTCCTCTCTCCATGGGATTTTCCAGGCAAGAATACTGGAGTGGGTTGCCATTCCCTTCTCCAGAGGATCTTCCCAATCCGGGGATCGAACTCTGGGCTCCTGTATTGCAGGCAAATTCTTTACCGTTTGAGCTACAGGAAGAACCAAAAGGGAATATACTAAAATATAAAGAGCATCTATTCTGAGTGGTAGACTTGTAGGTGATTTTTATTTTCCTTTAAACATTTTTTAATAGTTTCCAGTTTGTCTACAGTAAGTATATAGTACCTTTAAATATATTTACATAAATTTCTCAAGAGTTTGATCTTTTAAAAGTATATTTTCTTTTTTCCTTTCTCCCGATACAATTCATTGTTTGTTCATAGTAATGAAGTTGATCATGAGCAGTGTGGACTCTATTGCAATTTATCTGGGGTGTAGGGGCAATAATCAAAGAACACAGGTTAATAATGGTTTGGCTTAATAGGAAAATTTTAAAAAAAGATGTTCTCTAGGGACATCCATTTTGAAAAATCTTCAGAAAGAATATTAGCCAATTAGCTACCAAGAAGTATCGTCTATATATAATTTTCCAAATTGCTAACCTGTCCCCGAGTTACAAACCAATTACAATAATTTCACAGACTAGTCACATTCTGTTCATGAGAATACAACTCTTCCACAGCTTACTCATATATAAACTAGGACCCCTGAATTTTGTATGATTTTGTATGATTCGTGATTAAGTTGTTTCTGACTTGACATTTCAGGCTGCTGTGCACCTTCATGCTTCAAGTTCCACCAGGTTTATGTTGAAAAGTCCCGCTGAGAACTGAGAACAAATCTACTGAGGCTTTTGTAGCCTGCTAGGTCTTATGAAATGCTTTGAAACTGTTCTCATAGCCTCTATTAGATGCAGCTGGAAAAACATTCTCACATTTCAATGTCTTTCTTCCTAAGATCAGGCATTGCATCTGATGATATTCTCAATAAGTCAAGTAATATCCAAATCAATGATACAGGTGACCTATTCATTGCTCAAGGGGCAAGCATGTGCTCAGACATACTATAGCATCAGAACACCTTACAAGAGTAGGCACCCCTCACAAGCAACTACATCCTCCTTAGATGGGTCTTTCTTTGTGATATATTCAAATTGACCTGTTATTAGATAATAGGTGTGTACTATTTCCCCCACTATTCAAATGTTCTTAGCAATAAATAATCTAAATCATGGAGCCTTTTGTTTGGTTTGGTTTTTGCAGTAAGAAAAAAGCCTTCCATCAAACATAGGATATCTGACTTGAAATGATGTGTCTCTATCCCTCTATCTTGGATCCATAGGTTTGAGGAACAAAACAGTAAAGAGATTTTCTAATAACACATATTTGACAACCACTTCAACTCACAGTTTGTGATAGCAGTCTCCTTGCCTTCTGCATTCCGAGTTATGCCTGATGTCTGACGGTCACAAAGAAAAATAGTCTTTAACTCTGGGTAAGCCATGATAAAGCTAACTTTAAGGAAATTTATATCATGAAGGAACCATGATTGTTTTAGGGAGGAAGTAAAATTTTAAACTGAACACAGGAAAAGTGTATGTCAGGATATATTTTGCAAAAATATTTGTTAAGTTTTTTAATAGACACAGTAACATAACTGAAGTGTACCTCAATAATTAAAGTCAGTGTTCAGTAAGAAGATGAAAATGTTTCTACATGGTCAAATATATGTACCAAATGTTTAAAACCCTATTTGACAAAAATAAAAATAATGGATTTGATTGCACATTGGGCTAATTTTAGTATGTGTGATAGCTGGGTAGCTGCAGGACAATGACATGAGGTCCTCTTGGATAATGGTTAAGGGCAAAGACTCTGGAATTAGATGGCCTGAGTTCACATCCAGATTCTAGCACCAACTAAGTGAGTGACTTTGGGCTTATTGTTTAGTCTCTGTAAGCATCAATTTCTTGTCATTGATCACTAAGGAAGGCTTTCTTATCTCTCCTTGCTATTCTTTGAAACTCTGCATTCAAATGGGTATATCTTTCCTTTTCTCCTTTGCTTTTAGCTTCTCTTTTCTCAGCTATTTGTAAGGCCTCCCAAGACAATCATTTTGCCTTTTTTGCATTTCTTTTTCTTGGGGATGGTCTTGATCCCTGCCTCCTATACAATGTCATGAAACTCCATCCATAGTTCTTTGGCATTGTGTCTATCAGATCTAATCCCTTGAATCCATTTGTCACTTCCACTGTATAATCATGATGGATTTGATTTAGGTCGTTCCTGAATGGTCTACTGGTTTTCCCTACTTTCTTCAATTTAAGTCTGAATTTGACAGTAAGGAGTTCATGATCTGAGTCACAGTGAGCTGGTCTTGTTTTTGCTGACTGTATAGAGCTTCTGTTCCCCATCTTCAGCTGCAAAAATATACTCAATCTGGTTTTGGTATTGACCATCTGGTGATGTCCACGTGTAGGGTCTTCTCTTGTGTTGTTGGAAGAGGGTGTTTGCTAAGACCAGTGTGTTCTCTTGGCAAAGCTCTGTTAGCCTTTGCCCTGCTTCATTTTGTACTCCAAGGCCAAATTTACCTGTTACTCCAGGTATCTCTTGACTTTCTACTATTGTATTCCAGCCCCCTATAATGAAAAGGACATCTTTTTTGGGTGTTAGTTCTAGAAGGTCTTGTTGGTCTTCATAGAACCGTTCAACTTCAGCTTCTGCAGCATTACTGGTTGGGGCATAGACTTGGATTACCGAGATATTGAATGGTTTGCCTTGGAAATGAACAGAGATCTTTCTGTCATTTTTGAGATTGCACTCAAGTACTGCACTTCAGACTGTTTTGTTGACTATGATGGGTGCTCCATTTCCTCCAAGGGATTCTTGCCCACAGTAGTAGATATAATGGTCATCTGAGTTAAATTCACCCATTCCAGTCCATTTTAGTTCACTGAGTCCTAAAATGTCAACGTTCACTCTTGCCATCTCCTGTTTGACCACTTCCAATTTACCTTGATTCATGGACCTAACATTCCAGGTTCCTATGCAATATTGTTCTTTACAATACTTTACTTTACAAGTCTTTACAAGACTTTACTTCCATCACCAGTAACACCCACCACTGGGAGTTATTTTTGCTTTGGCTCCATCCCATCATTCTTTCTGGAGTTATGTCTCCAGTCTTCTCCAGTAGCATATTGGGCACCTACCAACCTGGGGAGTTCATCTTTCAGTGTCCTATCTTTTTGCCTTTCATACTGTTATGGGGTTTTCAAGGCAAGAATACTGAAATGGTTTGCCATTCCCTTCTCCAGTGGACCACATTTTGTCAGAACTCTCCACCATGACCCATCCATCTTGGGTAGCCCTACATGACATGGTTCATAGTTTCATTGAGTTAGGCAAGGTTGTGGTCAATGTGATCAGTTTGATTAGTTTTCTGTGATTGTAGTTTTCATTCTGTCTGTCCTCTTAGAAGGATAAGAGGCTTATGAAAGCTTCCTAATAGGAGAGACTGACTGTGGGGAAAACTGGGTCTTTTTCCAATGGGCAAGGTCATGCTCAGTAAATCTTTAATCCAATTTTCTTTGAGGAGCTGGGCAGTGTTCCCTCCCTGTTGTTTGACCTGAGACCAAACTATGGTGGAGGTAATGAAGACAATGGTGACCTCCTTCAAAATGTCCCATGCATGCATTGCCACACTCAGTGCCCACGATCCTGCAGCAGGCCACCACTGATCCACATCTCTGCCAGAGACTCCTGGACACTCACAGGCAAGTCTGGTCAGTTTCTTGTGGGGTTATTGCTCCTTTCTCCAGGGTGCTGGTGTGCAGAAGGTTTTGAGCAATGTAAAGAAATAGAAGAAAACAATGAAATGGGAAAGACTAGAGATCTCTTCGAGAAAATTAGAGATACCAAGGGAATATTTCATGCAAAGATGGGCACAATAAATGACAGAAATGTTATGGACCTAACAGAAGCAGAAGATATTAAGAAGAAGTGGCAAGGCTACACAGAAGAACTATACAAAAAAGATCTTCATGATCCAGATAATCACAATGGTGTGATCACTCACCTAGAGCCAGACATCCTGGAATGTGAAGACAAGTGGGCCTTAGGAAGCATCACTACAACCAAAGCTAGTGAAGGTGATGGAATTCCAGTTGAGCTATTTCAAATCCTGAAAGATGATGCTGTGAAAGTGCTGCACTCAATATGCCAGCAAATGTGGAAAACTCAGCAGTGGCCATAGGACTGGAAAAGATCAGTTTTCATTCCAATCCCAAAGAAAGGCAGTGCCAAAGAATGCTCAAACTACCACACAATTGCACTCATCTCACACACTAGTAAAGTAATGCTCAAAATTCTCCAAGCCAGGCTTCAACAGTACATGAACTGTGAACTTCCAGATGTTCAAGTTGTATTCAGAAAAGGCAGAGGAACCAGAGATCAAATTGCCAACATCCATTGGATCATTGGAAAAGCAAGAGAGTTCCAAAAAAACATCTATTTCTGCTTTATTGACTATGCCAAAGCCTTTGACTGTGTGGATCACAACAAACTGTGGTAAAACCTTCAAGAAATGCAAATACCAGAACTCCTTACCTGCCTCCTGAGAAATCTGTATGCAGATCAGAAGCAACAGTTAGATCTGAACATGGAAAAACAGACTAGTTCCAAATAGGGAAAGGAATATGTCAAGGCTATTTATTATCACCTTGCTTATTAACTTATATGCAGAGTACATCATGAGAAATGCTGGGCTGGATGAAGCACAAGCTGGAATCAAGATTGCCAGGAGAAATATCAATAACCTCAGATACATAGATGACACCACCCTTATGGCAGAAAGCGAAGAAGAACTGAAAAGCTTCTTGATGAAAGTGAAAGAGGAGAGTGAGAAAGTTGGCTTAAAACTCAACATGCATAAAAATAAGATCATGGCATCTGGTCCCATCATTTCATGACAAATAGATGGGGAAACAATGGAAACAGTGAGAGACTTTATTTTTTTGTGTTCCAAAATCACTGCAGATGGTGACTGCAGCCATGAAATTAAAAGACACTTACTCCTTTGAAGAAAAGCTATGACCAACCTAGACAGCACATTAAAAAGGTGAGACATTACTTTGCTGACAAAGATCCATCTAGTCAAAGCTATGGTTTTTCCAGTAGTCATGTATGGATGTGAAGAGTTGGACCATAAAGAAAGCTGAGCGCCAAAGAATTGATGCTTTTGAACTGTGGTGTTAGAGAAGACTCTTGAGAGTCCCTTGGACTGCAAGGAGATCCAACCAGTTAATCCTAAAGGAAATCAATCTTGAATATACATTGGAAGGACTGATGCTAAAGCTGAAACTCCAATACTTTGGCCACCTGATGCGAAGAACTGACTCATTGGAAAAAAACCTGATGCTGGGAAAGATTGAAGGCAGGAGGAGAAGGGGACAACAGAGGATGAGATGATTGGATGGCATCACCGACTCAATGGACATGAGTTTGAGCAAGCTCCAGGAGTTGGTGATGGACAGGGAGGCCTGACGTGCTGTGGTTCATGGGGTGTCAATGAGTTGGAGTTGACTGGGCGACTGAACTGAAGCATCAATTTCCTCAGGGACGAAATAGGAGGTATGACACGATTTACTTCACTATGTTGTTGTGAGGACTGAGGGAAAGATATTATGCACAGAGTACTGATAACAGCGCTTGAAAGTGTTAGTTGCTCAGTCATGCCCAACTCACGACCCCATGGACTCTAGCCCACTAGGGTCCTCTGTCCATGAGATTTCTCATACATGAATACTGGAGTGGGTAGACATTTCCTTCTCCAACAGTGCTTGAATGATTGTAAATGCTCATTATAGTAAATGTTCATTAACGTGTGGTTCTTAACCACCATGATTTCCAAGGTTATATGTGTGAGGTGGAATCTAAAGCTGCATAAGCCATAAAAGCTGACTCCTGTTTCCCACAGCCATATGACCGTTTCTCTTTCATTTGTAAATATTCCCTATGAGCATCTTACTCTAAGTACTTTGATGTTCTCTCTGTGGTTAATAAAGTAAATTCTTTTCTTATTTAAAAATATAAGTAAGAGAAATCGAATGGGGAAGTACAGTAAGAAATGCAGATGTGTTTTTCCTCCAGAAAACACCAGCTGTTGTCATCTGCAGAATATCAATTGCCCACTGTATCAATGTATCCAAGAAAAAATGACAAA
This sequence comes from Giraffa tippelskirchi, assembly GCF_054371585.1. NCBI lineage: Eukaryota > Metazoa > Chordata > Mammalia > Artiodactyla > Giraffidae > Giraffa > Giraffa tippelskirchi. Next base: position 58,765,629 of record NC_137285.1, read on the forward strand.
ATATATCCTTTACCAGAGCCTCAGGGATACAAAATAAATAATACAAGGGTCCTGTCCTCAAGAAGTTTTACTTCTGTAGGCGAAATGGAACAAATTTCAACTCAATCCACTGTAAAGCAGAAAGTAATGTGTCTGAAACACAGGGATAAACTATGTTGGGAGTTTAGAGGACCATATCGTTCTTTGAATCTGTTGATTAAAGAAAATTCATGGCAGTGGGAACTTTTGAAGTGGGCTTTGAGAGATGTCAAGATTTGCATGCTATTATGAGGAAAATGCTTCCAAGGTGGCTCAGTGGTCAAGAGTACACCTGCAATGCAGGAGACGCAGATTCAATCCCTGGGTCAGGAAGATGCCCTGGAGAAGGAAATGGCTACCCACTCCAGTATTCTCACCTGGGAAATCCCATGGACAGAGGAGCCTGGCGGACTACAGTCCATGAGATTGTGAAAGAGTTAGATACGACTGAGCGACTAAACAATGACATGAAAATGCAGCAGTGACAGCAATTATTTCAGTATATTTTTAGCTTTTATTTTTCTAGAGAGAGGTTTGTATAGAAAGTTATTTACTACATGTGTTTTACTTATGAAATAACTCAACAATGAAAACAATTAGATTCACCATGCTGCAAATTGTGGAGAGATTTATGGATGAATGGTTTCTTACTGCAACCACCTCACTTCAAACTTCACTCAAAATGGGTTACAGATAGACACACAAAAGTTAAAACTGTAAAATTTCTAGAAAGCCTCAGAGAATACTTGGCAATCTATGGGTAGATTTATCAGTATTTATACATTACACAAATTAAACATCTTTGCTATCAGAAGAAGCCATTAAGAAAATCAGACAAGGAGAAACATATATGTATTCTGAATGTATAAAAAATTCTTGCAATCTGATATAGACAGTCCAATTTAAGAAAGAACAAAAGACTTCAGCATTTTTATGCCAAAGATATACAAGTGGCCAATAAGCATATGAATCAATGTTCAACATCATTAGTCAAGATAAGGAAAATACAACTTCAATGAATGACAACTGACTAAAATTATAAAGAAGGATCATACGAAGTGTTGATGATGATGTAGAATAACTTAAAATCTTGTACATTGCTAGTAGGAATGCAAAATGGTGCAGCTAAATGGGAAAAACAATACGGCAGTTTCTTATAAAGCTAAACACATCTTATATATGACCTAGCAATTCCACTCTTAGATATTTAGCCAAAGGAAATGAAAACACAAGTCTACAAAAAACTTGAACAGGACTATACAATAGGTTTTATATAGCAGATATATTAAAAAACGACTTACAAGAGTAGAGAATGCATATTTTTTCAGGTGCAAACAGAGCATTTGTAAAAATTAATTATGTATTATTTAAACATGCCAGTCACAACACGATTTCAGGAATGGATTTTATATAGATTACATTCTCTGATCACTAGAAACCAACACTAAAATGTATCTCCCTCAACCCATGCATTTAATAATTTAAACACCCATTGATGGGTTAAAGAGTGAGATATGATGAAAACTAGGAAATGTTTTGACTATAAAACTATTACATTTTAAAACTGCAAGGATGTACTTCAGGCCATACTTATAGATTAATGTACAGCTTTAAATTTATTCATTAAAAAAGAAAAAGAAATAAGAAAAGTTAAACTTTCAATTTAAGAAGCTAAAAAGAGAACATCAGAATAAATCAAAAGAAAATGAAGGAAGAAAATAAAGATAAGAGCAGATTTTAATAAAGTAGAGAAAAAAGAAATAACAGCAAGCAGCAACATAATTGCTGAAGCATAATTGCTTAAAAAGATGACTAAATAGACAAACTTGAAGCAAGCCTAATTTAAACTAGGCAAAAATAAGATTAGGAATGGAAAAGAGACTACAAGTGCAAATGCACTGAGCCTTAAAAGTCCTAAGAAAATATCATGAACAACTTATTTCAAATTTATTGAAAACAGAAGAAATGAGAAATTTTCTACAAAAAAATAATTGTGTGTGTGTGTTTTAAAGAAGTAGCCTGTTTGTGTTAATCACTCAGTCATGTCCAACTCTGTGTGACCCCATGAACTGTAGCCCACCAGGCTCCTCTGTCCATGGGATTCTCCAGGCAAGAACACTGGAGTGGGTTGCCATTCCCTTCTCCAGGGGATCTTCTCAACCCAGGGATCAAACCCAGGTCTCCCACTTTGCAGGTGGATTCTTTACTGTCTGAGCCGCAAGGGAAGACCCAGTGGAGCAGTACAAGGTGTTAATTTAAATGTAGACTCAGGGACTTCCCCAGCAGTCCAATGGTTAAGACTATGCCTTCCAATGCAGGGGGCCTGGGTTTGATCTCCGATCTGGGAAGTAAGGACCCACATGCTGCAGAGTATGGCCAGAAACAATTTTTTTTTAATATAGACTCAGTATTGTAATGACAGAAATTCTATGCAAAGGAATCAGTATATTTCAATAAAAATCTCAGCAGGGTATTTCATGAAACTAGACAAGCTGCTACTAAAAGTTAACAAAGAAGAGCAAAAGGCAAAGAAGCAGGAATAAGGCAAATTTGAACAAGAATACAGTGGAGAGGGGCAGATACAACTAGGAAGCAAAACTTAGAAAGTTATAGAAATGACAGTGTATATGAATGTAGAGACAAACAAACCAAGGGAACAGATTAGAGACAGAAAGAGAATCACTTATATGGAAACCTGATATATGACAGAGGTGACATTATAAACCAGTGAACTAATCAATGATGATGGGAAAATTGGTAATCTACATGTTGTAGTAATAATGATGGGTTCCTCGATCAAACCATATCCAAGAGGAAAAATTATTCCTGATCAAAACGTTCGAGGTAAAACTTTAAAAGTTTTTAAAGAATATAAATGATGCTAGCATTATGATCCTGAGGTAGTCACAGAGTTTTTTTAAACCAAGCAAAATATTAATGGATTTGACTATATTAAACTTTTTTAAGAAAAAGAACAAAGTCTGCATTCAAAGAGATACTATAAACAAAGTGGAAAGGGAAATTGGGATTTTTTTTTAATAGATCAAATCAAAATAGGATTAAAAAGAATAAGGAATGGTTTCAGGAGTCTAACACCCAAATTTCACCATTTATTAGCTGTATGATCTTGAGCAAGTTACTTCATATCTATGTGCCTCAGCTCCCTATATAAAAAACAGGGATAATAAATTTCTCCATCTCTCAGTGTTGCTGTAAAGATCAAATGAGTTGTTCATTGTTCAGTCACTAAGTTGTGTCTGCTTCAGCATCAGCATCAGTCAAATGAGTTAACTTCAAATGAGTTAGCTAAAGAATATAAGATTGCCCAAATAGGACCAAGCATAGTATATGCATTCAATACATTTTAGCAATTATTTTAAAGGATTACTATTAAAATATAGTGAAAGTCACTCAGTCTTGCCCCACTCTTTGCGGCCCCATGGACTGTAGCCCACCAGGTTCCTCTGCCCATGAAATATTCTAAGCAAGAATACTGGAGTGGGGTGCCATTTCCTGCTCCAGGGGATCTTCCCAACCGAGGGATCAAACCCACATCTCCTGCATCTCTTGCACTGGCAGGTGGGTTCTTTACCACTGGTGCCACCCAGAAGCCCATGAAGCTAGTGGTAAAGGGCTAAATCCTTTAAAGGATTAGTATTAAAATATAGAGAGATCCTTAAAATACGTAAGAAAAAGACAATCTAACAGAAAAAATGGGCAAATGCTTGTATTTCGGTACACCCAAATGTCCAATAAACATTAGTAAAAGTGATCAACTCAGTAGCAATTAGAGAAATACAATTTAAAACTACAATGGAATTCCATTTCTCGCTCATTAGATTGGCAAAATTTGAAGTGTAGGGCTATGGAGCAGTAGAAACTCCACAAATTAACAGTAAGATTGTAAATTGCTACAACCAATATGGAGAGTAATTGGCATTATCAAAGGACATTGATAATGACCATAATAGGTTATACAGCAATTGTACTGAAATATATACCCTAGGGAGATTTGAATAAAGGTGCTCCAAAAACATGTACAAAACTACAATATTATTCATAGTACTGAGTGGAAACAAATATCTTTCAGTAGAAGAATGGATAAATAATACTGTATTATTGTCATATAGAGAAATAGTACCTATAGTTAACATAGGTACAGTGACTGAACAAGAGCTACATCAATTAACCTGGACAAATATTAAAACGTTAATCACAATTTGTAAATTAGATCCCAACTATTCTTGCATACTCAAACGGCCCCGCTCTAAGAATTTTTCTTTCTTGCATGAGCAGATTTTCCATTTCTACTGGATTATTCCCATGAGCATGCGACTTGCTAGCCTTATTCATTTTTTTTTTTTTAAGATTACTTATTTATTTTTGGTTGTGCTGGGTCTTCATTGCTGCGTGTGGACTTTCTCCAGTTGAGGCGAGCAGGGGCTACTCTTCATTGAGGTGCGTGGGCTTCTCGCTGTGGTGGCTTCTCTGTCATGGAGCACGGGCTCTAGGCGAGCAAGCTTCAGTAGGTGCAGCGCTCAGGCTCAGTAGTTGCAGCTCAGGGGCTCTAGAGTGCTGGCTCAGAAGTTGTGGCACATGGGCTTAGCTGCTCCTTGGCATGTGAAATCTCCCTGGACCATGGATTGAACCACTGCGCAGGGAAGTCTTCCTTGCTCATTCTTAACATCCCCTTGAAGCTACTATCCTATTTGTGCTGCTTTATAGCAGAATCCTTTGAAAGGGCTGATTATACTTGATATCTACAAATCCTCTGCCTGCTTTTTTCTTAACCTTTCTAAATTCTGTTATGCATTTCAACAGTAGATGCCTTAAAGTATTATTCACAAGTTTTGTATTTGCTTCTTTTATCAATTTTATATTTTCAATAGATAATGGAGTCAAAAAATTCAGAACCTTTTAAAAAACAAATATTCTTTATGTAGTGAAAACACTCTCTTTCCCAGTCTTTTTTTCTCCACTATTTCTACTCCTCTCTCCCATTATTTGTTTCTTGTGTATTATTCAGCTTTTATGTGTACACATGAGCAAATGCAAATTTATTTATACTGACTACTGCAGAATTCTTCACTTGATGTATTTTGGAGGCTATTTCATATCAGCAAGTAACAGCTTTCTAATTATTTTTTAAGGCTCTAGTATATGATTGAATGGCTATACCATATAATTTACTTTACCACTTTCCTATTGATGAACATTTTGATAGTTCCTGTATTTTTGCATTTACAAACAACGCTGTAATAAATGACCTTGTATATTTATATTTATCATGTTTGTAAACATATGTGGATGAATTTGTAGAAGTGAAACTCTCAGGTAAAAGCAAAAAATGTGTTTACTTTTGAAAGATATTACTAAATTTCTTTTCAGAGTAGTTGTGGCAATTTAAAATTCTAATAATGTGTAGGAATACCTTCTCCCCGTAGACTCTCCAAGAAATTCTATTGTCAAATTATTACAATTTTTCTCATTATTATAGGTAGAAAATAGTAATAGTTTTAACTTACGTTTCTTTAGGTAAAGGAAGTTGAATATCTTTTCATAGATTGAGACATTTTTATTTATTCTTTTTACCAATTGTCTGTTTTTATCTTTTTTCATTTTTTTTCAGTTGGGCTATTGTTCTTAACAGTTTCTACAAGCTCTTTAAATATTGGAGATATTAGTCATTTTGTCTCACATTATTTTTCCTTTTTTGTCATTGGCACTTAACTTTACTTATGATTTTTTCCCCCATGCAGAAGTTTCTTTTTGTTTTTTATTTTTATTTAAGTATAGTTGACTTACAATATTGTATTAATTTCAAGTGTACAAAATAATAATTCAATGTTTTTATGGACTATACTCCATACAGAGTTATTGTAAAGTATTGATTATATTCTCTGAGCTATATATTAAAGCTTTATAACTATTAAGTGTTCAACCTAGTAGTTTGTCACAGATTAGTTGACAGTATATGCATGGGGACTTCCCTGGTGGCTCAGAAGGTGAAGAATCCTTCGGCAGTGCAGGAGACCCAGGTTGGATACCTGGGTTGGGAAGATCCCCTGAAGAAGGAAATGGCAACCCGTTCCAGTATTCTTGCCTGGAGAATTACATGACAGAGGAGCCTGGTGAGCTATAGGCTATGGGGCCACAGAGAGTCGACATGACTGAGCAACTAACACTTGCATTTTCATGCATGGTTTTATTCCTGGGCTCTCTATTTTGTTCCATTGATCTATGTATATGTTTTTGTGCCAGTACCATACTGTTTTGATTATTGCAACTTTGTAGTATGATCTGAAGTCAGGGAGGGTGACACCTCCAGCTTTGCCCTATTTTCTTTTTTTTCAAGATTGCTTTGATTATTGGAGTTCTTTTGTGGTTCCATACAAACTTTAGGATTCTTTGTTCCAATTCTATGAAAAATGACATGGGTGTTTTAATAGAGATTGTATTGAATCTGTAAATTGCTTTGTACATTTAAGTAATATTAATTCTTCCAGTCCATGAACATAGGATATCCTTTCTTTTATTTGTATCATCTTCAATTTCCTTTCTCAATACCTTATAGATTTCAGAGGTCTTTGACCTCCTTGGTTAAATTTATTCCTAGATATTTTATTCTTTTTGTTTTGACTGTTTTCTTGACTGCTGCTTCTGGTAGGTTTTTATTAGTATATAGAAATGCTGTGGGTTTATTTATATTAATATTGTATCCTGAAACTTACTAAATTCATTCATGAGTTCCAATAGACTTTCGATAGTGTTTTCAGGATCTTCTATATATAGTATTGTGTCATTTATAAGCAGTGACAATTTTACTTCTTCCCTTCCTATTTGGAGGCCTTTTATTTCTTTTTCTTGTCTTGTTGATGTGGCTAGGCCTTCCAATACTATGGTAAATAGAAGTGGTGAGAATAGGCATGGTTATCTTAAAGGAAAAGCGTGCAGCTTCTCATCACTGAATATGATGTTAGCTGTGGGTTTGTCATATATGTCCTGGCTCAGCAGTAAATAATCTGCCTGCAATGCAGGAGACACAGTAGACACAGGTTTGATCCCTGGGTCAGGAAATCCCGTGAAGAAGAGAAAGGCAACCCACTCCAGTATTCTTGCCTGGAGAATCCCATAGACAGAGGAGCCTGGAGGCCTACAGTCCATGGGGTCGTGAAGAGGTGGACACAGCTGAAGAGACTTAGCATGCGTATTCCCTCTATCCCACCTTTGTTGAGAGTTTTTATAAGAATGGAAGTTGAATTTTTTCAAATGCTTTTTCTGCATCTATTAAGATAATCATGTGATTTTTACCCTTCCTTTTGTTAATACTGTATATCACATTGATTTGCAGATGCTGAAGCATCCTTGGGTCCCTGGAATAAATTCCATTTGATCATGGTTTATGATCCTTTTATGAATTATTGAATTCAATTTAAATTCAGTTTTTCATTGATAATTTTTACATCTGTGTTCATCACAGGTATTGGCCTGTAATTTATTTTTTTGTTACTGTCTGTTTGTTTTTGGTGTCAGGGTAGTGTTGACCTCATAGAATGAATGTTGAAGTGTTCCCTCTTCTTCAATTCTTTTGAATAGTTTGAGAAGGGTAGGTATTAGCTTTTCTTTAAATGTTTGCTAGAATGCTTCTGTGAAGTTGTCTGGTTCTAGACTTTTGCTTGTTGGGAGATTTTTTTTTTGTAATTACTTATGCAATTTCACTACTAGTAATTGGCCCGTTTAGATTTTCTATTTCTTTGTGATTCACTCTTGGAAAACTGTATATTTCTAGGAACTTAACCATTTCTTCTAGGTTGTCCAATTTGTTGGCATATACCTGTTTGTAGTATTCTTTTATAGTTGCTATTTCCGTGGTATTGATTACAACTTGTCTTCTGTCATTTCTAATTTGTTTGGACCCTTTTTTTTTAAAATAAATATAACTAAAGTTTCAATAGTTCTGTTTACCTTTTCAAAACACAACTCTTGGCTTCATTCATTTTTTCTACTGTCTTTTAGAAGTAGAAAAAAGTAAAAAAAAATGTAGAAAAAGACATTTTTCTACTGTCTTTTATTTCAGCTCTGATATTTATTATTTCCTTTCTTCTGCTGACTTTGGGTTTTGTTCTTTTTCTTTTTCCTTTAAATAGAAAATTAGAAGAACTCTTTTAGATTTTTCTTGTCTCCGCAGGTAGGCTTGTACCACCATTAAATTTGCTCTTAGAAACATTTTTTTCTGCATGCCATAGATTTTGGAAAGGTATGTTTGTATTTTCATTCATCCCAAGATTTTTAAATATTCCCCTGATTTTGTCACTATCCCTTTTGTTTTTTAGTAGCATGTTGTTTAATCACTACATTTCTCATTTTTCCAGTTTTCTTTCTGCAGTTGATTCTAGTTTCATACCTTTGTGGTTGGAAAATATGCTTGATGTTTATGGTTGATTTTATCTATTGGTTAGAAAACTGGCATCATTTCAAGGTTATAAAGGAATAGCCCTAAGATTTTGTCTAGTGCTTTTATTGACTCATTGTTTAAAAATTTAAATATTTTGATCCCTTAGAACTCATTACTAGAATATGGCATGAACATAAATCAATTTTGGGACTTCCCAGGTGGTGCTAATGGTAAAGAATCTGCCTGCAGGAGACATAAGAGATGTGGATTCGATCCCTGGGTCAGGAAGGTCCCCTGGAGGAGGGCATACAACCCACTCCAGTATTCTTGCCTGGAGAATCCCATGAACAAAGGAGACTGCTGGGCTATGGTCCATAGGGTCACAAAGAGATGGACATGGCTGAAGTGGCTTAGCACACATAAATCAATTTTATTTTTTTAAGATGGCAACAAAATTCTTCCATTTATTTAATATGCTACCTTTTAAAATGCCAACCTAAGACTACTTCTACATTTCTTTATTCTTATATAATGGTCTGTTTGTCTATTTATGTACCAATATCTCACTGTTTTGACTGCAGCTTGGAAGCTTTAAATACAAGGTTTTAATATCTAATCAAGCTAATCCTTCCATTATTGCTCTTTTTTGTTTTCAGAATTTCTTTCCTATTTTTGCTTATTTTTCCACATGAGCATAGCATCCACTTTTCTAGTGCTTCAAATCCCATTGGCATTTTTATTGGAAACTCATTACATTTACAAATTAACTTATAAATTCAAGGAAATTGGCATATTTGTAACATTGAGCCTCTAACCCAGGCTCTTAGTAAGTTATTCATTTAAGCAGCATTTCTTTCATATGGTTTTGCTTGTTTTTCTGGCATGTTTCTTCATATAATCTTGCATATTTCCTTTGATTCCTAGATATTTTATTTTTTCTTTAATGCTTATGAAAAATGAATCTTTTTAATTATAGCTCTAAACTATTTAATGTTAGTTTACATGAAATCTATATTTTACATATTAATTAATATCATCCATTGAAATGATATTTTTTGTATTAGTTTTCAGTGATTTTCTTGGTTTTTTACAGATATACAAATAAAACATCTGCAGAAAGTAATAATTTAGCCTCTCCAAATTTTACGTCCCTGTAATTCCTCTTTGGTCATTATGTTGATGATAAAGGTGAGCGATTGTTTTGCAAAATTTTTGTGGAAATGTCTTTAGTCTTTCTCCATCAAGTATGATGATGGCATATGGGCTAATATAGTCAGATAGTATTAAGGAAATCTCTATTCATTTTCATTACTTCATGTTTGACTCTTCTAAGTCTCCTCAAGATAGCTTCACGGAAACATACAGTGAAGCTGTATGTTTGTCGTTGATTTCTTGCAAATCAGAGCTGTTTTTCCCTGACCTTTACAATTGGTGATAATTTTGGCTGAATAGAAACTTGTAGATGATTCTTTACTTACTCACTACTGTGGAGAGACACGATTCCATTTTGATTTCTTCCCTCCTTATCAGTATGACTGTTGTAAAATGTATTGTTCAAAGGGGCAATTCTAAGAGTAACAAAGTGTTCTATTAGTAATTATCTACTGGAACTGCCTTCTCCCCCACACCTCAAGAAAAGCCTGAGATATATGGTGACACTAACGGTAAGTGCTTTCTTCCCTGTTCTTGGTTACTCAATATTTATTTCTTTACAATTAAAGTTTAACAACTTTTGAAAAAATATATCTCAGTGCTGAATGTTCTGTGTTAAGCGTTAAGTTTCCAACGCACATGGGAAATTTCAATGAGTATATTCAATATGTTCTCGGATCTCAACAAAGTTTTCTTGAGTTATATATTTTTTGTGTTTATTTTCTTCCATTATTTTGAGTTTATCTCTAGTCTTCTTTAACCTTTAATTTCAGTTTCAATTTGATTGCTTTACTCATTTCTGGTGTCTGTCCGTTACTGTGTTTCCCTATGTATGATCAATTTTGTGGTATTTTTAACTGAGCTTTATTTCTGTACTTATGATATATATCTTAAAATATCTATATTTCATTTCTGAGTTCCACCAGATTACCAGATCACATTTTATCTTCTATTTTACATCACCTGTTTCCTTAGATTTTACATTTTTGTTTTATAATATTCCTTCAGAGATGTAGTGACCTCCTCAAGTTTGAAAATTTCCATGGGAAAATCCCTAGCGATAATTTGCATCAGCCCGTGGCACCACATTTTTATGCGTGTTCTTCACCTGCTAATAACATTTGCTGCTTCAATCAAATATTTTCTTGTCCTTGTATTGTTACTGTGCCATATAATTAAAATTACTTTTCATTGAATGAATTTTCTTGGTTTTAGTTATTAGTTTTTCCTGGATTAATAACAGTTGGTAGACATTTCCTGAGAAGAGTCCAGTAAGGCACAGGTAGTCTTCTAGGAAGCAGTACACAAAGGTTTCTTTCATGGTTTTGTTGCTAAATAGGCAGGCTGTTTTTGGTAAATAACACTCGTCTTTATCTAGCTCTGTCTCAACTAATTTTGTGAACTAGCTACATCCATGAGAGTACTGCCACCAGCCTTGTTCACTTCAGTTATCATTGGTTGAAAGCAAATGATATAGGTTTTATAGTTCAAGATGAGACCCTCACTTTCAGAAAATTTATTCTATCCAAGGCCAGTAGGGAAATGCTAAGTTACACAGTTGTATTTCTATTAGAAATTCTCCTTTATCTTTTGAACCCACTCTAATCAATGTTTTCCCTTCCTACCCAGCTGAAAGATTTCTTACCAAAAATCACTAACCTCTACACTGATTATTCCAGTGGTCAAATTACACATGTTAATTTTTGTGGCTTACCATTGCTACGCACCATCAGTTGTTCATTCCTCTTTTTTTGAAATATTTTCTTTGATTGCATCCCAGGACAGCATTCTGTCTACTTTCCTCCTACCTCATTGGTTAACCCTTTTCTCAATTTCCTTTGCTGATTCTTCCTTATTTCCCTAAGCTCTAAACACTAAACACACTAGAGCTGCATTCTGAGGCTTTTTCTCCTTTCTCTCTTCACTTGCTTCTTAGATGATATGTTTTTATTACCACTGCACTCTCCCACCTGGATGCTAAACAGACATATCAAAATTAGTAAGTCCAAATACAAACTCCAACTCTTCATCCTGAAATCTGGCTCTTTTTTTCATACCCTTCCCCATCTCAATTAATAAAGGAACCCTCCTTACAGTTGTTTCAGTCCCAAAGTTGGAGTAATTCTTGACACCACTGTTTCTTACACTTCATATCCAACCGTCACCAATTTTTCTCAGCTCTTCTTTATCTGAACACTTCTCACCAGCCGCAAACATAGCATGTAGCGAGCTGATCTCCTTGCTTTTGCCATTTTTCTTTTGGTTTCTGTGCAGCCAAGCTAATACAATTTTAATATGCTATCGCATTAATTTTCTCTTCAAAATTCTTCAAAGATTGTCCACTTCACTCAAAGCAAAAGGCATGTCCTTTAAATGCCTGTAAGTTCCTTCATAACATCAGTTCCTGCTCCAAGTACAGTATCTGTTTGTGCTCTGTCAACCATTCCAGGAAATTTCCTACCTCAAGGCCTTTGCACTTGATGTACTCCTTACCTAGAATTTTATTTCACCTTTTGCCTTCTAGGCTCATTCTGTTATAACCTTCAGGTTGTGCTAATATCTCCTATCATTAAAGCCTTTTGATAAATTTCTGTATAAAATAAAAACTGATGGATCAACCTACACCCTGGTTGCTATGTATTTCCTTTTTGATTTTTTTCTTGCAGTATCCATTATTAATATCATTTGACATAGTAGTTGTCTGTATACTTATTTGTTCATTTTCTGTCTGTCCCTTTTTGAGTATAGTATTTATTGAAATATAGTTGATTTACAATATTGTGTTGTTTCTTTTGTACAGCAAAGTGAATCATACACACACACACACACACACACACACACACACATATATCCACTCTTTTTTAGATTCTTTTCCCATATAAGTCATTACAATACACAGGATAACCCATTCTTATTCCCTGTGCTATACAAAAGGCCCTTGTTAGTTATCTATTTTATATATAGAAGTGAATATACGTAAATCCCAATCTCCAATTTATCCCTCCCCTTCTTCCCTGCCAGTAACCATAAATTTGTTTTCTATTCCTGTGACTCTATTTCTGTTTTGTAAATAAGTTCATTTGTAACATCTTTTAGAGTCCACATATAAGCAGTATCATTTGATATGTGTCTTCCCCTGTCTGACTTCACTCAGTGTGACAGTCTCTAGGTTTTCTGCCCCCTTTTGAATGTGTCACAAGCGCAGAAGTTTATTGGTGGTGTTACCCACTATGTTTTCAGCACCCAATTTAGTCCATAATTGACCTAAGCCCTGTTTAGGTCAATAAATGTTAGTTAAATAACTAAGTTAAATAAGTGGGCAATAAGTATAAACTAAATATCTACTATATGTGTATATATAAGGTTATATTATTTATATGGAGTTAGATCTGCAAAATTATAATCTGTAGTGCTTATGGAACAAACAATGTGGAGAAATTATAAAAACTACAGAATATTAGAAAGGCAGAGAAGTCACTGGTTAGGTACATAGAAACCCTCAATTACATGCATGATGTTTAAAAATTATGAAAAATAAATGTCACATAATGTTAAGATTTTATAAAACTGGGTAGTGGGCACAGTAGTGTTTTACTTATTCTCACTTTCATTGATGCATTGGAAATATTTCATTTTATTTTTTTAAGAAGGAAAAGCAGATTAATCTCTTAAGAGAAAATACAGCAAATATATAGAATATAAAGAACCCATGGACTTGCAATAGGAAAGAACAAATCTGATTCCATATTGGATCTGCTTCTTTTACTTTACCCTTTGTATTCTATTGCTTTTGCTACAAGCTAAGAATGTTGCCTACAGCCTGAAGTATACAGGTTAGCCCATTCTCGAGGCTCTGACTTTTAAAGGTATAACACTTTTTCATTCATATAGAAAGTTTCAGAATAGAGAATAACATTTCTATTTTTGAAGGTTTGTGGGAACGTTGTGGACAGATGCAAGAATGAATGATTCTGGCACCAAGAAGTTTACAGTAACCAACAACATCCCCTCCTCTTTTAGTATAAAAGAAGCCTGAATCCTAACTCAGGCGAGATGTTTTTTTTGAGACACTAGTCCATCATCTTTCAGGTTTGCTGGCTTTCAAAATGAAGTAACTCTTTCTTGCCCCAACAACTCGTCTCTCAATGTATTAGCCAGTTGTGCAGCAAACAGTATGGTATAGAATTAATACAGAGCTTATTGTGCCCAAGGAACTGATTGGAGTGATTGGTGAGGATTAAAATCCACCTATGTTTAAACAAATCTGAGGATAAAAGAATTTTACCTGAATCCTGTTTCACTGGATGCCTAGTAAAGTAAGTAATGACTCAAGATGTGTTGATGTCATCTAGAAAAGTCAACTTAGTCTATTGTTTTATTGACAATTGACACTGATTAGTTTTAAAACCACATACGCACAATAAATATATAACAATTTTTCTATCAATAAGACTTATGCTAGTTACTAGGACTGCAGAGATGAATAAGATGAAATGGTAGGGAATATCTGGCTTCAAAGAGTTTGCAGTCTAGTGGGGAAGATGGGCAAATAAAGAGTTATAAAACAATGTGCCATAATAGAGCTATAATAGCGATGTGTGGGGTGCCACGGGGGCAGAGAGCTGTGAGAATGAACCTCCCATATGTCAATAGAGATCTGTGCTCACAGAGAAACTTTACCCAGAGCCATGCTGTCAGCAACTATGTTCCAAAATCTACCATAATTATTAGTCCTAACTGCCAAATCCAGGGCCTCCCACTAGAATTTATTATACTCCAGGTTTTGTGATTATTTTTTTTTAAGTAATGAGGCATTTGTTAAATTCAACACATTCTTGGGAATTTTTTATACTCCAATTTAAGTGTCATGCGGCTAACATAATCAGGTTTTCCTCCCTGCTTCGAAAATGTCCTTATCAAAACAACAACCAGCAAGTGAGGACTTCATAAATCAGAAAGTAGGGCATTCAGAAAAAAATTTTCCTCTCAATAAACTAGTTGATAAGAGGTATAAAGAAAAACCTCTCCCAGGAGAAAGTACTGAAATGATTTTCTCAACCAAAAACCAATTTGTTAGGTATTAACTGGCTCCATCTGATGATGCTATGAGTTTAGTTTCGGGTAAAAGCAAGTATAGCAACAGCTATGATGAGGATCAAGAGGGAGACAAATCTAAAAATGTCCATCCAAATGGTGGCATTAAACAGAAATAGTCTAAATATTAGCAGATCAATAACAGGGGTTTGTTTCTGGACTGCTGTTTACTAGTGTAATATTGTGCCTGTATTTAAGTACCTGTCTTCCTCTTGGATTTATATCTGTCCTCAAAAAAAAAAGCAACATGGGGAAAAATCCTCCTGGTTGAGATGATTTATATTTTGGCACTGACATTATTGCTCCAAGCCGTCTGGTCTCCTGCCACCAGGTAAATAGATTTTATAAAGGTAAGACGGCTTTTACATTGGAAACTGCAATAGAGAAAACTTGTATCCCTTTTGGGAAGGACTGCCATCTGCATTTCTTGGGGTAGCTGAATTAAAATAGAAAGTAACAAATTGCTATTCTGTGAACCTGGAAACTCACAGAAGAATGGTTTCTGTATTTAGAGATTATTTCCTTTTAATTAATTAATTAATATAGCAGTCAGCATCTCCCTTATTTTAACCACAATATTTCCCCCACCCCCCAGTTAGGTCCTAAAACCTTAAAGTTGAGAAAAGCAATTTCCTAAAAATCAATGTTTCATTTAAGCAAATCATGCTATTGCTAAGAAGAAAAGTGACCAATCATAATATTTACATGTAGAACCCAATTGTATGTACATTATGGAAGAGGAATTTTAGTAATTAGGTGTAAATTCTAGAGAAAATAAAGTTCTACCTGAGAATATCCCTGGACTCTCTGCTTGTAAGAAGTAGAAATGGCATCAAGTTCTAGTTTATAGAGTTGAATGATTGCCTCAGTTTTCTGCATTGGATTTTAGCTAACAGTTCTGTAGGATAATTTAGGCCTTTGGAAGATAACATATCTAGGGGGAAAATGTATATAACATTTAATCAATTTCATTCCTCTACCATCTATGCTCTTGCTAAGAGAGTCTTTTGATACAATTCGCTTCATATCTCAATCTCTGCTGAAAACAGTTAAATAGGGCCTTATTGCTTGTGGAATAATGTCAGAATGCCTAAATGCCACACTGAAGGGCATTCATCATCCAGCCTACACTAGTCTGCAACTCTTTCCTCTATTAACTTCTTAAGCATCACGTTTTCTGTCTATATTTGCCTCTTGGAATTTCCCTCAATACCCTGCTTTACCCATCTGAGTGGCCCCGTTCTTCCCCGTTATCTTTCTCCTCTTGTCACGTAGTTGCTTCAAAACAGAACTCAAATATGCCTTTATGAAGCCTTCCCTGATCCTTCTGGTTAAATGCAACCCATTGCGTTTTGAACTTGATACGTTTCTTCAGAGATTTCACACAAGAAATTCTTCTATGTCTGTGTGTGTGTTAGTCACTCAGTCGTGTCCGACTCTTTGGGACCCCATGGACTGTAGCCCCTTGAGGCTCCTCTGTCCATGGAATTCTCCAGGCAAGAATACTGGAGTGGGTTGCCATTTCCTTCTCCAGGGAAATTCTTCTATAATTTTTATAAAATATATTTGTGGGTTTTTTTTTTTCTCATTTCAAAGATATTCCTTGGGCACCTATTATAGGCCAGGCACAGTCCTGGTATTAGAACATGTGAGAGGATAGACAATAAAAGGACACAGCTTCCTCCTTGCTCTTTCTCTCTGGGGCACTCACTGTGGGAAGCCAGACCCCATACTGTGAGGAAGCCCGAATTACCTTCTGTGGAGAGACCACATGCAGAGACCCAGATGGAGAGGAACTGAGACATCCAGCCCCCAGCCAGCATTAAACACCCAACATGCAAGCGAATCAGATGGCTTTAGCTTCCAGCCTGTCCCTGTAATGCCCTGGCTGAATCCCTGATCCACAGAATCTGTGGGCATTAAAAAATAATAGTTGATTTATGCAACTAAAGTTTGGAAGTAATTTGTTTTTAGCAATAATAGATACAGTAGGTGGTAATACATAAGGTGACAAGAAGGCAAATTCATGATACATTTTGGAAATAGAATCTATAAGATTTGCTGGTGAAATGATGTACAGGTTAAGAGGAAATAAAGGATGACTCCTGAATATTTGACTTTAGTAACAAATAGTAAGTAGCTCCGTATACTGAGGTCAAGAAGACAGGGGGATTCAGATGACATATTTGGGAGGCAAAGCTGATCTTTCCTACTAGATTTTAAGCTCTTTGAGAGCAGAAAAGATTTTTACCTATTTCCTCCATGGCACAAAGCACAGCATCTTTTGAACATAAGTGCAATAAAAATCTCCGAAACTGAACTGTGAAGAAGCTACTGCCCACAACTGCCCCAATGAAATCATCTCTGCTGAAAGCATTTATCTGCAGTATATATGGATATAAATGAAGATGCATTTTTAACATTTGCATAAAGGGAATTGACATATTACATCAATTAATCACATTTGGCAAAGGAAGTGTACATAAATTAACTTGCTATGTTTCAGACTTCGTCTGCACACAGCCAAGTGATATAAGGAACTGGAAAATGTATGGTTAATTTGGCTCATGGAGACGGGCATGTTTTAAAATGGGTCACATCAGTCACGAAAATGAGAAATTGTTGTTCCACATTGTGTTCTGTAAACAAAACCTCCATGCTTCTTGCTTATTGCTAATTCTAGCTTGTGCTTGCATGACCTTGGCCTTTTCTTTACATCCCGGGTACTGAGATGTGTATGAGCTAAGGCTTCTTTATAAAGTGCCTAATTGAAGTGCCTACAGAACTTCTGGGAACTTTCCTGATGGGTCCAGGACTCTAAATAGATCCAAAATCAGAGGTAAGCAGCAGAGCTGCAGTGGCAGGGAGGGCTCCTCTGTAGGGAATTCTTCAGACTCACACCTAAGTGGTAGCTATGTCTTTTCTGAGCTCCTGCTGTTTCTGTAGCATCCAAGGGGAAAAGCCATTCCACCTGCATTCTTGGTGTTTGACACTGTGATTTATGCAAACTTGCCCACTTTGTAAATACCTTCACAGGATCTGGTTTGCCTTTTTCTTTCTGGCACCTAAGTTAAGAATTTATCCCTCTTAAAATATTTGCCAATCTCATTTATATTCAAAGGCAAATATGAACTCTGGAGACATCTCTTTTGACCACATTATTTGCTTCTGAGTTTCTCGGGAGGGTGAGGAGAGCTGGGCATGGGGCGGCGGAAGTCTGGAGAATGTGCCCTACAGGCCTGCCGCTGAACACACAGACACTTTTTCTAAACCACCTCTAGCTATCTTAGGAAAAAGGGTTTAGCTCTTCAGGATAAAGATGCCTAAGGACAAAGATAGCCCTCTGTTGATGATTTTCCTTTGAAAAGGAAGTTCACATAATCAACTCATTTGGCTTGCCTGTGAAAAAATGATGGTCCTGGGTAAGTTGGCAATGTTTATCCCTTATTAAATGCTTATTCTAATTAAGCAAACTCTCCACCTTGAACAAGAAAATTGACTTCCTGTTGAAGATTTCTATCAATAAACTCATGGTGATTAGTGAGCTTGCAGTTAGTTATTAAGTCTTAATATATAGTGATAACTTAAAGACAACATTTTTCAAATAATGTTCAATGACCCATCAGGTTTCCTGAGGTCTTTTCAGTTTTCACTGCTGATAATCCTCTGCTGTGATCAGAGGATTATGAGGTACTCCAGGGAGCAAGTTCCAGTGACCAAATAAAATTTTATTTCCAACAATGCGAGGAGATTTCATAAAGGATTGAATAATTCTACAACTATTGCCCTTCAGAGTATCCCATGCCCAGTGAGTGTAACAGCCCCAGGATGTTTTTCTCTTCCTTTCTTTTCTTCTCTTTACATTTGTTTAGAAAGAAGATGGATCCAATTTTATTTTTTAAGTCTTCTCAATATAAGATGGAGGAAGTTTGGTATCAGAGCAGAGGAGGGAGACAGATACTTGAGGTGATACCCTCTTACCCATCAGTGCCACTCCTCTGCATCTTTGACAGCAGCTGGAGGCTTCAGAAATTAAGGAAACTTATTTTTAATGTTTCTTTTAAATTTGCAAAACCACTTTTGTTCATTGCAGACATTTGAAACAACATCAAGGTATATACCGCATCTTCAACACAACGGAGCCTGTGTTCTTCCTCCCCTCCTTAGAGCTAGTCCCTGTTATTGGGGTAACTGTGTCTTTTCAGTCCTTTTTTTCTATGAACACCTATAGGAACACATGTACATTCATATGTGCATGTATACCACAAAGACACATGTGTGGCTGTGGCACTAGTGTTGTTATTGTTATGGTCATAGTGAAATCATGCAATTCAGTATCCCAGCAACTTTTTCACCAATGTATCATGGACACACTGCATGTCAATATATTAGACATTACCAAAAATATTTAAAGAAAACTGATTTATTTTGGAGGCTTCCCTTGTGGCTCAGATGTTAAAGAATCTGCCTGGAGTTCAGGAAAACCAGATTTGATCCCTGGGTCGGGAAGATCCCCTGGAGAAGGAAATGACAACCCACTCCAGTATTCTTGCCTAGAGAATTCCATGGACAGAGGAGCCTGGTGGGCTAAGGTCCATGGGGTCACAAAGAGTCAGACACAACTGAGCGACTATCACTCACTCAATCAGCATCCAAAATTTTTGTTCCCCTTACACTAATTCCACCGGAAGTCTAGCTAAACTCTTTCTACAATGCTACCATATTTTCAAATCATTTTCTCTTTTTGATCCACTTTTAGAGCAAGGTTAGACAGTTCATCTCTTTGCTTTGGGACCTCAGAGCAAATGGGGCATGCATTTTTTGTTTTACATATATTACTTTTTTTTTTTTTTTAAATAGAGCTCATTTCCTCAGGCAGAGTTCAACTTTTCAGAGGACATGTGTGTGCCACCCATGGTATGTCAGCTTGTTGACAAAGGAAGCAGGAAATAAAATACTTGTGAGGTCCCTTTAGAGTGCCTCCATTAACCAGGTTCTTGCCTCAAGATGAATGCAAAATCCATCAGTGCTTGCTGTGTCATCCAGAAGAGTTACAAGTTATTTCCGTTCCTTTTTTCCACTTATTTAAAATATTTTATTCATTCTGCTAAATAACTTGTTAAGGGAGGTATCAGATATTCATTTTAAATCTAAAATGAATTTAAAAGAATGTTCTACAGTTTTCAGTTGAAAATTTTACAGGCTTAGTTTTGGACTAAGGACAGATCTGAACACTCTCTTGTTACAACCCCGCTCTGCTTCCCTATTGTCTGCATTACCTTTTGAGTCTTATTTATTCATTACTCAAAAGTAAAAGCAAACTAGTGCAGTGAATAAGGAACCATTTTCTTTTGTGGGTGTTTCATTTTTGGCTTCTGAGAACACTGCCAGGGCCAATACTAATTAGTTGCCATTGTTTGTTTTAGTTCTCTGCCCGAGGTGGGTGGATAGAAGACCAGCTTTTCCATTGCTGTTTTTTATTTATTCTTCTCTTACTTTTCCTTAAGTTGAAAAACCCTGCCTCTGCTGGTTTACTCATTGTGACAAAAATCAGATTAATTAAAAGTAAGATTTTATAAATGCTTCAGCAAGTGCTTTTTAGTACAGAAGCACCTATCTGGCTAAAAGGAGGGAAGCCTTTCCTTCCAACTCCTTCTGCATTTAAAGAAAACAAAAATAATCGGTGATACTGCTTGGGTCCAAATATGTATGTAACTGGAGGCATGAATGTATATTACAACAAAAAGTTAAATTCTCCTGTGTATTATGAAATCTCATGCATGCTTGAAGAAATGTTAACTCAAGAAGGTATTTTACAAAGGTATTATTCCATTATATATACATATAGCTATTGATATCAAGAATAATGATATTGAGGTTGGTGGAGACATATTCTTTAGAAAGTAGTGTATAATGGCAAGCTCTATCTGACAACATTAAATGTTAGTGAAAGAAAATGTTGAAAATTATTTAGTGGAAATATCGGTTTTACGGTTTGCTTACAGAATTTTCTTTCAACATTTGAATTCTAAATGCAAAGTTGAGTAACTGATCCCCTTGGTTTCAGGTCCCTGGTCCTTGCCTCCTGCCTCCCTCTCCAGCCCAATCTCCCTCCGGGACATCACTTCCACCCTTTACCCCAGGCTATAAGATACAAATTGCCATTCAGCTTCTCCACTCCATTTTTCTTTATTCCACCATTGTCTCAAATTTTGTATACTTCTTACATTCTTTCCTGCTTTAAGACACTTCTCTTTGTCCATAACCTTATAATTTTATGATTGATAGATAAAGATAATTGATTTTTCATGATTTATAGTGCCTATAAAGTGTCATTTTCACTGCAACTGAGAAACTGGTTTGTGACCAGCTCATTAGAACACTTCACTTGGATTGGAAGAATTCTTATGGGGAGAGATTGGCATAATATTCTAGCAGAGAAGCCCACTCCAAAATGCACAGTTAATGATTCTTGCAGTAGAATTAGTTTATGTAAGTTTATTTGCTCTAAATCAGTACCTGACAATGACCATTTCAACAGATGGTGCGAATGAAATGCCTGAGATATAAAAACCTCATCTCAAAAACAAAAAAGGAGAAAGACCACAAGTTTTCTCCTTGATTGCTTACACAAATGTTACTCAACAAACAAAGGAAGGAATGTATCTTAACGGGTCTCTACTTTAACCCTGTACAATGGTTACTGAACACTGGTAAAGTCTGTACACACCGGAAGCGAGAGATTATCTCCTTGCTTTCACACAAGCTGATCTTTCTCTGATCATAGGGGACAATATTCAAATTGCTTGATGATGTTTCAGGTCACTCTGCCTTCAACACAAAGTGCCTTCTGCCTAAAGTGTCCTTCTCCATTTCTTCATCTTATTAAATTCAACTCATCTTTCAAGATATGGGTCTGAAAGCACCTCCTTAAGAAAGCATTCTCTGTGCCACTCCATCCTCAATCATTATTGTGCCCCACTCTGAGCTCAGGTAGCATATTCTGCATGAGTATTTATCGTAGGAATAGTGTGCTGTTATAATTCTGATTTATTGTTTCTCTTTTGGACCACAGGCTATTTTCAGGAGAAGAGCATATCTTTTTCAGCTTTGTACGCCTAATACTTAGCAAAGAGTCTTTCATAGCAGGGGTGCTAATACTAATTTGTTGAATGAATGAACCTGCTAATGCCTTTGACTTATACCATTTCAGACACTTGTTGCCCAAAGAAGTCAATCAATATAATGAGATGGAGTTCACGGTGTTTTTATCTAAAATAAACCTGATCTCAGAAGTCCACTTATATTACACTTCTCAAAATGAAAATCATGAAATTAATTTCTCTGATTTTCATTAACAAATTTTGTATTGAATAATCGGATCATACTGTTTAGTTAAGGGAAACCTTAGTTCCTAGGTTTATGCTTTAATAAAATTATTTCTTTGGTTAGTTCTAATATTTTAAAGCCTCATATTCTGGCTAGTTATTCAGCAAATATTTATTGATAACTCATTATGGGCCAGACCCTCCCAGTTTCAGGCACTAAAGACTGAGCAGAAAACCAAGTCCCTGCTCTCATGGAATTTATATTTAAAGGGGTTAGACGGGTCTTAAACCAAACAAATACATATATAGAGAGACTTTCTCTTTAAAGAAATGCATTTCATGAATTTCAGGTTTAACTTGAAACTAACTGCTAGGAAGAAGCTATCATTGAAGAGAAGAAGCTGCTAAAATACTGAAACACCTCATTCAGACCACAGACTCCTGTTTGCTTCTCTTGGGGATGCTTAACTGCAAAATGTGGCAGAGGCATCATGACCAGAAAGACTGAGACTTCTTTTTCTATGAGAAAACAAACATGGATGTTTTGAATTCTTTATTATAAAATAGACTCATGTGGTTCTGAATACGGTCGCCAAATTTTTGGCAGTGTGAATCCACAGCACTATAAAATTAAGCTTTCTGGTAAAAGGACTGTTTTTTTAACCTTAAAAAATGGAAAGGGGTATTTTTCTTTTTTTTCCACCGTCGTAGCCCCTCTCCTCCCCACCCTTGTCTCTGGTGCTCTTGGCAACAAGCCCAATTACTACACAGGTTTTCCCGCAGGTTGTACATATTATTTTTAACCTCATTAATGGCTTACTTATGAACCAGTTAGTTTAAATCATAAAAAAAGGGAATGATTCACATTCATTAAAGTGTATTCTGATAAATTTGGGTGCTCATATAAAGCAGAGAGAGGTATATAATGAGGAGATTGGAGGATACAGAATTTAGTAATCTGTGAGGGGGCAGTGATTCCAAACAGGGACAGGCAGGCGTGTGTCTTAAGTGTCTTATGGGCAAAGTGATTATGTTTTTAAAAGATCTGCAGTTTGTATATATTTGTTACTCTTGGGGGAATCCCCCTTCAGAACTTT
Organism: Giraffa tippelskirchi; assembly: GCF_054371585.1. Classification (NCBI taxonomy): domain Eukaryota; kingdom Metazoa; phylum Chordata; class Mammalia; order Artiodactyla; family Giraffidae; genus Giraffa; species Giraffa tippelskirchi. The sequence goes on from NC_137285.1 coordinate 58,788,713, forward strand.
AGAGGAAGAAAAATCTCTGAGGAGCTAATCCAGACTCATGAGTTATTATGGCTTATAGCATCCATTTTATTCCCCAACCCCTGTTAGATGTCACTCCTGTGTATGTAGCAGTTCCTTCCCTACCCTTGGATTCAGGCAGAAGAGCTGCCCAGAAACAAGAAGAAAAATCTAGGACAACCCTTCCTGGCTCCAGTAAGGACTTAGCGATGTCTTAGATCTTGACTTTGTACACAGATTTGGATGGTTGGAGACTCTTTCTCATTTATTTCAGAGAATGGAAACAATAACAATCAAGTCAAAACTCTGTTTGTTTAGCAAAAGGATGTTTGTTATATGGAAGAGCTCTTGACAGAACCCATGAACTCATCAGGCCATTTTTCCAAAATATATTCTCTGTGCAATTCAATCTCAAAGCAAAATATAATAAAATTGGTGATTTAAGTCAGACTATTGGTTTAACTAAATTTTTTTCAGTCTGAATTGGTTTATCTTCTAAAGGAATTTAAAGGTCATGAGAGTTGATCTGGTCACATGGATAAGTGAAGTTACAGATAGGGACCCGGATGTCAATTTTTTTCCCCAAAAGAACCTCTTTTGGAAGAATGTAGATTTACTCAGGTGACTGAGGCACAAAGAGATAAGGAAACTATCATCTTACTGTATCCAGAATTTCAGTTATATTTTGACTTTCAATAAGGGTCTATATAATTCAATACTTGATTCAAGATAAACTTTAGTTATCTCTAAAGCAGAAATATTCTTAAATTCATAACATAAAGAGCAATATATATAAGGGAATGAATCAGGAATGATATTATAACTAATTCCTGAAAATTACTTCTATCTACTATTTTTCTGGGCCATCCAAATTCATACATCTGTGATAACTGACATTGAATACTCAGTGATTTGGAGAATTCATTTAAAATACCCACAGAAAATATAACCTTCAATCATGTACATTTTCATTTATGTGCAAAATTTGAAAGAATCATAGCATTTATGAAAACTTTCTTTGAAGGACTCAATTAGACTATATGTGGACATAAGAATATATAATAATTAACATTTATCCATATTTAGAAAGTATATAAGTGCAAGAGATGGTACTTGTATATTGAAGAAACACAATTTTCAAGAATTAATGACTTATTTTCACCAATAACTGTGTCTAGAGAAAATTCCATATGTGAGCAGACTGACTGGAAAGGGAGAAGAAAGCTAGATAGTTCCAGCCTCAGGAAACCACTTCTTATCCCCTTCGTCCTTAGCACCCTACCATCTTGCAGAAATAGAGTTAATGTGGTCATGTGTCTTCTCCTCTATCAAATGTACTGGAGATTCAAGCCTGAAGCTGCAAGAATGTAAAACTAAATCATCCCCTTTCAGATATTTGCAAATCACCTCCATGTTTTCAACTAAACAAAATTTTACTAGCTTGTTGGAAAGCCTTGTAGGAAGCATAGAATCAAAAATATTGAAAAGTCACAGGTCTGATAAAGCCTTAAAACCATGGACCTGATCATCTCTTTCTGATACCTCTTTTTCCTTCCTTCCCTCCTGCCAACTTTGCTGAGGAAATGTAAGTGAAGAGATTGGATGTGGGTTGTCTTGCTTCTTATTGTTGCCTATCAGGGGTTAAGTTACTAAATTGACTATTTCAAAGGATATTGGCTTAGATAACAGCAAACCAAAAGTAAAGGCAGTGGCAGCGCCCAGAGTGGCTCTGTTAACAATTCCAAGCTCGGTCTACTTGCTGCACAAGAGACCAGTAACCTGGAGATAAGGTGTTGAGGTGAGGAGGTGTTCCTTAGAATAGTGATTTTATTTAGAAAGCCTGGTATCCAAGAAGAAGGGGGACTGGAGTCCTAGGGTACAATCTTGTTGGGATCTGGATGCCAGTTTCTTTTATAGAACAGAAAGGGGAATGGAGTGAGGAAGTAAAGCAAAAAGGCAGTAAGTCTTGCAAAATATCTCCTGGCTTGGCCAGCCTTAGGGGAGAGGATGTATTAGATTCTTCTTTCCTGCAGCTATTCACAGGTGAGCAGGGGTAGGGTGTTTCCCTGTGAGCAGAACAGAGGTACAACAGTTTAGCATTCAGGCAGAGGGGCATGGTTCCCTGAGGCAAGTCATTATGTATGTTTACAGCTATAGACAGCTTCCTTTTAGAAATTATAGTTTAAAAAAGAAGAAGAAGAAGAAAAGCAATGAAAATCAAAGGGTAAAATAAAAGAGATCCAACATGGAGTCAGCTTTTGTTCTTCCCTATTATTTGATTACCCTATAGCTTGATGGCAAATTTAGGGTCACCTGTCACCTCAATAATTTCTTCATCCTTGATCTTTTTTCCAGTCAATATTATGTAAAATGTTATTTCAAGAAGCTACAGGCTCCCTCTTCCAATCAGCTTTCTCCTGCACAGAAATATAGGACCTAGAAATTTATCGGCTTCTGAGATTTTGAAAGAAAATATTAGGGACCATTAGGGTTTTGTTTGAATTGAATAAATAAAGTATTCAATAATTTATCAGCCATGCATGAGGATGCAGCAAGAGATCTCATGATGGTGTTAAAATATGCATTGTATATCTGAAATTTTTTTCTCCTCAGCAGGCTATTTCAGCACACAAATGTGCTTTTGATATCCAATGCAAAAATGATCATGCTGTAGACTGATGAGAATTCTGAAGAAGACTGAGACCACGTATTAATCTGGGAAACCCTGGCCAGAGTCAAGGATTCTCATTAGCAACTCAAATCTGAGACTTTGTATTATTTCTTCTGAAACCATACAAATGCAATATCCAATCATCAAGCAAGAAAATAAAAGAATTCAGTCAAAATTAAGTGTGACAGTGAGGAAATAGTCACCAAACTTTGATACTTCATGTGAATCAGCTTCAAACCAAACAGAGGGAAAAGGAAAGGTTCTAATATCACTATATATGCGAGAATATTATTGTTTAGTCACTAAGTCGCATCTGACTCTTGAGACCACTTGGACTCTAGCCCACCAGGCTCCTCTGTCCATGGGATTTCCCAGGCAAGAGTACTGGAGTGGGTTGCCATTTCCTTCTCTGGGGGATCTTCCTGACCCAGGGATCGAACTTGACTCTCCTGCATCAGCAGTCAGATTCTTTACTGCTGAGCCACTGGGGAAGCCCATATGTGAGGATAAACCCACATTAATATGGATAGGAAATTGTGATGATTTTTTTTTCCTTGCTGTTTCAACCTAGCTAAGACTATGTTTTCCTGAATTCTCTTCCTTGTGTGGTTCAGGTTAAGGTAGGTCAGAGGAGAATTTTGTATGAGATTGAAAAGGCAGAAGCATCCATTAGCCCTTAATGTTTGTGTGGGCCTGGGTACTGGCAGAGGATGAGGATGCATGTTTTCACTATCTGCTGGCTCACCAGGTGGGCCTGGAGAAGCAATGGGGCTTGCAGCTGCTCCAGCTGTTGCCCAAGCTCTTTCTGTAACTCTTCAAGTTCTGGACTAGGAGCCATGTATGGTTTATGGAAAAAGATATTGGCTTCTTCAGTGGGTAACCTGCATTTACAAAGTTTACTGTCTGAGGAAATCCGTCAGCCTCTCTCTGAAAAACTTGCATTGGCTTCCCCTGTGAAACTTGCTTGTCTGGGGACTCTGGATCCCCTTCCAAAACTAGCTCAACCATCTCTCTTTGCTTTCAGAATCCAGTCTTGGCAGGCTTTAGGGCCACCCATAAAGGTAAACAAAATTATTACCCAGAAAACAAACTGGCAAAATTATTGCCCATAAGGCAAAATGAATACAAGGTTTTTTCACCTTATATGGAAATACCTGGAAATGTTTGTTAGGGAATCCTAGGGTGTATAGGATAAAGGTGGAAAAATATATTAGAAAAAAATTTATTATATAGGTATACTTGAGGGGGGAGGGATAAATTGGGAGTTTGGGGTTGACATGTACACACTACTATATTAAAATTGATGACCAACAAGGACCTACTACTCTATAGCACAAGGAAGACTCTCAGCATTCTCTAATAGCCTAAATGGGAAACAAATTTAAAAAGAATAGATACATATATATGTATAACTGAATCACTTTGCTGTACACCTAAAACTAACACAGCACTGTTAACTGACTATACTCCAAAATAAAATAAGTTTTTTAAAGAGATTCTAGATTCAGCATTTTACTGACTATGACACTCATCTTGGTTAGATGATTAAATTTTCTTTGTACCCTGGAGATTTGGTACTCAACCAGAGTTGGAATCCTAGAAAGGAACCTCTCTCTACTCACCACTCACACACTATGTCTGGAGGACATCTTCCTCATTAGAGCTTTGCAGCATGTATTACGTGAGGGAGTTGTAGGGTAGATGTCTTCTGAGGTCCAGAAATAGCCATGGGAACTGCTGTAGTCAAGCTCAGCTAAGTTCAGTTGCTCAGTCATGTCTGACTGTGACCCCATGGACTGCAGCACGCCAGGCTTCCCTGTCCATCACCAACACCCAGAGCATGCCCATACTCACGTATATCGAGTCAGTGATGCCATCCAACCATCTCATCCTCTTTCATCTCCTTCTCCTCCTGCCTTCAATCTTTCCTAGCATCAGGGTCTTTTCTAATAAGTCAGTTCTTAGAATGAGGTAGCCAAAGTATTGGAGTTTTAGCTTCAGCATCAGTCCTTCCAATGAATATTCAGGACTGATTTCCTATAGGATTGACTGGTTTGATCTCCTGGCAGTCCAAGGGACTCTCAAGAGTCTTCTCCAACACCACAGTTCAAAAGCATCAATTCTTCAGCGCTCAGCTTTCTTTATGGTCCAACTCTCAAGGTTCTTGCTCCTTGAAAGAAAGCTATGACAAACCTAGACAGCATATTTGAAAACAGAGACATCATTTTGCCAACAAAGGTCCGTTTTTGGAAAAAAACATAGCTTTGACTAGATTGTTTTTAATATACTGTCTAGGTTTGTCATAGCTTTCTTTCAAGGAGCAAATGCCTTTTAACTTCATGGCTGTGGTCACCATCCACAGTGATTTTGGAGCCCAAGTAGCTAGACTCCATGAATTCAGTGCCGACAGTGAGATCGTGCAGTGGCAGGGACCATGTGGTGACACTAAATGGCCAAAAACAAGGTGGTTTGGTCAACAAAGAATTTGCGGTTGGCCAAAGTGTCCCTGGGAAAGAAATAGGTCAAATAGGATTATAGTATTACTTGATATGTGTAAGTGGTAAAGATCTTTTCTGGCAAATGGAAGTCTAGCTTTAATCATTATAATGGTCATGCCTCTCAACCACTTCCTAGCACTGAGTTTATTTATTAATACAAACCTAGAGTCCCTTGAATGAAGCATAGGTCAGGTCATCCATGAGAAAAGATCCTACCTTATAACTGAAAATTTACACTGTAAATGTTCTTCTCTGGCTTTTGCCCAAAAGGTTTTATAGCCACTTGTCAAGGCAATTGTGCATTTCAGAAAGAGAAATAACCCACACATTTTGGGACTTGATGGTCACTGGCTCTGAACTGACCTTAATTCCAGAGACACAGAATGTTGCTATAGTCCACCAGTCAGAGTAAATATTGTGAAGGTCAGGTGAGCAGTTATAGTTCTCGTTCATCTCAGTGGGTCCGTTGTGTGCCAAAACCCATGCTGAGGTTATTTTACCAGTAATGAATACAGAGATGGAGTAGTATAATTAACAACAGCTAGACTCCCCATATTGGAGAAGGCAATGGCACCCCACTCCAGTACTCTTGCCTGGAAAATCCCATGGACGGAGGAGCCTGGTAGGCTACAGTCCATGGGGTCGCTAAGAGTCAGACACGACTGAGTGACTTTCACTTTTCCCTTTCATGCACTGGAGAAGGAAATGGCAACCCACTCCAGTGTTCTTGCCTGGAGAATCCCAGGGACGACGGAGCCTGTTGGGCTGCCATCTGTGGAGTCGCACAGAGTCGGACACGACTGAAGCGACTTAGCAGCAGCAGACTCCCCATATTGATTTTCTAACTTGTGCAGCTAGAGCTATTATGATAGGATTGGTCAAGAGGAAGTCACTGGAAGTGATTCTAGCTACCAAAATACCAAACCAAAACCAATATAGCTTTGTGGAGAGATTGCAAAAATCATTAACAATATAGAATTCTTGCAAGACACAGAGGTCATGATTCCTAACACAGCCCCATTCAAGTTGCCTATTTGGCCAGTACAGAAGACAACTGGATCTTTCTTACAACTTAGTACGTAGGGGGTACCCACAACATCAGGTATCAGCTCTTTTTCCAGCTGCTATTCCAAAGTTTTCTTTCTGGAGAAAATCAGCATCAGATTTCTGCTATTATTCTGACAAGTAATTTTTTCCTCTATGCCTTTTAGCAAAGATCTCAGAAGCAGTTTGCTTTCCCTTCTGGAAAACTGAACAATTAATTCTAACATGTACTGCTCCCAATTAAGCCAACTGAAAGCAGCACCCAATGAAAAGTGTCCAGAATTAGTCAATAAAAAATACATAATCTTCCATCAGGATAATATAAGACTGCAGGTTTCTTTGATGACCAGACAAAAATTGTTAAACCTTGATTGGGAAGTTCTGATTCATTTACCATATTCACCAGACATTGTACCTTCAGATTTCCAGTTATTTTGGTCTTTACAAAATTCTCTTAATGGAAAATATTTCAATTCCTTAGAAGACTGTAAAAGGCCCCTGGAACTGTTCTTTGCTCAAAAAGATTAAAAAAACAAATGGGAGAAAATGGAATTATGAAGTTGCCTGAAAAATGACAGAAAGTAGCAGAGCAAAATGGTGAAGATGTTGTTCAATAAAGTTTGGTGAAAAGGAAAAACGTGTCTTATTTTCACCTAAAAACTGAAGGAACATTTTGGCCATTTCAATATCTTTACTAACTGACCTCCAGGCTATACCAGCTCTTCAATACTATATCATAATCTGGTCCAGAGAAGTATTATTTGTTTCACCTTTTCAAAGAACTTCCTAGTAGACCATTGCCTTGGTGATATAATGTTGATTGAATCTGGTAGCAGAAGTAGCAGATTCTACTCCAAATACCTGGGTAGAAAGAGGCATGTCAGAAATCCCACAAAAATTAGGGTCTGCCACCCTTAAAATACCTAGGGAAACAGTGGTCTGAAGCACAGTGGGATGCATATTCCTTCCAAATTTAGGAAAAGTTTGCTGCATCTGATATTTCCTACACCTAAAAAAGATACCCAGTACCAATTGAATCTCTTTGGATTTTGGAGGCATCACATGCCTCATTTGGGTGTGCTTCTTATATTCATTTATCAAATAACTTCAAAAGGATGCCAGCTGTGTGTGGGTCCTAGAAAAAGGGACATCTCTGCAACAGGTCCAGGCTGACATGAAGTCTGTAGTGCACTTGGACTATATCACTCAGGTGATCTTATGATGCTTGCAGTGGCTTTGAGGGACAGGATAAGGTCTAGTGCCTTTAGTAGGCATTTATAGGTAAATGACTGCGGAGCTTCAGTGTTTTGGAAAAAAACGATGTCATAATCACAGATACCATTTCTCCCTTAAGAAGAAGTTTATGATTTGCTACTGGGCCCCAGTAGAGATTGAATTCTAGACCATGGGTCATTCATTTGCCATGTTGCCTGAGATACCCAGCATGTTGTCTGACCACCAAACTATGAAGTTGGATATGTACAGAAACACTCCCTCATCCAATGGAAGTGGTATATATGAGTTCTAACTTGAGCAGGTCATGGAGGCACAAATAAGTTTCAGGAGCTAGTTGCCAAGATGCCCAGGTGTTCATGGCCCATCCTCCCACTACATATCCTCCTCCTTGTCAACCATAGTTATGATGGCCTCTTGGAGAGTTCCTATAATCATCACAGAAAAAGACAACATTTGAGTCTATTTCACCAAAGAGCCTACGATGTATTCTGGCACCGCCATTCCCCAGAGGGATCAGCCATTTGTGTACCGGCAAATGGATTACCCTGGACTATTTCCACCATGAAAGGGAATAGACACCTGGATGGGACATGGATTTTCCTTCACTGCACACATTTGTTCTGCTAAAATATCATCTGTATATGCTTTATTCACATCATGATACTCAACATAGCATTACTTCTGAAAAAGGAAGATTTGGAAGACTTGGATATAACCTCAACTCGGTAGCCACTTCTGGTAGGACCAGGATCCTGTTCTCTGAGATGTAGTATTAACCCTAAATGAAAGAAAGTGAAAGTGTTAGTCGCTCAGTCACGTCTGACTCTTTGCAACCATGGGACTGTAGCCCACCAGGCTTCTCTGTCCATGGGATTTTCCCTGGCAGGAATACTAGAGTGACTATCCATTCCCATCTCCAGGGGGTCTTCCCAACCCAGGGATTGAACTCGGATCTCCTGCACTGCAAGCAGAATCTTTAACATCTGAGCCACCAGGAAAGCCCAGTTAACAGCAAACTGGGAACCAAATCATGGTGCTGTTTCTCCCACAGCATAATCAAAGAATGGGAATGAGAGTGGCTCCTCTATTACCCCAAAGGATCCACCACCAGAGTTTTTGTTTCCACGCCCAACAGTCTGGACTCTGCCGCTCTGTGTCTTCTTTACCGAGAGAAGCAGGTTTCCGCCGGGGCGCACAGTAATGGGTCCATTAAACTGGACACTGAGACGGCCCCCTGGAAATGGATACCAGCCAACCCATAGGTAAATAAGAAGTTAGTCTGTTGGCTATGGCATTTGATCCTAATTCCAAGGGAGAAATTGAGTTTCCATCGTAGAGTGGCCATAAGAAGCGAGCACTTCTGGAATGTAGGTCACCTAGGGCACCTCTTAGTAGTCCTTTATACTGTGTTAAAAACTTAATGGAAAAGTATAATAACCCAATAAAGACTTCTGATGGCTCAGATACTCCATGAGGCATGGAATCACAGACAGGTGAGGTGCTACTGAGGGAAGATGAAACGATAGTGGAGGAAAGAAGTTGTCAATATAAGCTGTGACCACGTTGCCAGTGAGAGGAATGAGAACTGTAATAGTTATGAACATTTCTTCCTTACTGTATACATATTTGTGTGTGTGTGTGCGTGTATGTATTCACCAATTCTTTTGTCCCATCTCCTGTTTTCCTACTATCCAATACAAGGCATACTGATTGGTTAAACTCAATTCATTATTTTTATTTATTTATTTTTAATTGTAGGATAATTGCTTTACAATACTGTGTTGGTTTCTGTTGTACATCAGTATGAGTAAGCCATAGGCATACATATGTCCCCTTGCTCTTGAACCTCCCTCCTACCCCATCCCACCCCTTTAGGTTATCATGGAGCACCAAGTATGAGCTTCCTTTCTCTGACAGCTAATTTCTGCTGCCTCTCTATTTTACATATGATGATGTATATGTTTCAATGCTTCTCTCTCTCTTTGTCCCACCCTCTCCATCCCCTACTGTGTCCACAAGTTTGTTCTCTATGTCTCCATTGCTGCCTTGCAAATAGATTAATCAGCACCACTTTTCTAGATTCCATATATATGAGTTAATGTACGATATTTGCTTTTCTCTTTCTGACAATTCACTTTATAATAGTCTCTAGTTTCATCCACCTCATTACAAATGACTCAAATGTATTCCTTTTTATGGCTGAGTAATATTCCCGTGTATAAATGTACCACAACTTCTTTACCATGGTTCACTGTTTAAGTCACAAAATATCAAGAGAGAGTGTGACTCAACTGGAAAAAGAATGAGCATAAATCAAAAATGGAAAAGGTGACATAAGTGACTGTTATTCAGCGGCGGTTAGTGTGTTTTTGAGTATACAAAGGATAGTTGCATCATGTTCTGTCGTACTTATCTGGAAGCAAAACATGCTTAAAATAGAAATGTAGTGATACCAAGCTGGATACTGCAGAGATGACTCACGTTCAGTGACAACTTAATTGAGCTGGAAATACAGTTTTGAGAATGCTCTTGTCTTTATGACCCCAGACTAGGATTGGTCACAAGAGAAGTTTGCACAAGATTTTGGACGGTGGAAATGAAGCAGCAGCCATTATCCTCTGAAGCATGATGTAGGGGCCAGTGTCCCAGCAGTTCATGCACGTGGTCGCTGATCTGCTGGATCTCCTTGGCAGGGGACAGCAGCTACGCTTACGGCCCTTCCAGCTTCACCTTCAGCTTCTCCAAGTCCTGAGCCAGATGTCTGTGTGGGTCTGTGGGAACAAGTATGAGCTCCCTCTGTAATAGGTCACCCATATCATTGGAGGTTATGGTGATGAGAGGTAGATGTGAGTTTCAGCTCTTCCTTGTGGGTTCCAGCTGGTCCCTGCCATCCTCTGCTTCACACGGAGCATCTCATCCTAACTGACTGCCAGTCCTGATGACCTGCGACAGCTTCAGGACCACAAACCAATGCACCAGTGACAACATCCCATAGGCTTTCCAGTCAGCTCCAACAATTACGTACGATCCAGCTCCTTTAATCTGGAGAAGGGAATGGCAACCCACTCCAGTATTCTTTCTGGAGAATCCCATGGACAGAGGAATCTGGCAGGCTATATATAGTCCATGGGGTTGCCAGAGTTGGACATAACTTAGTGACTAAACCACCTGCCCCTTTAATAAAATCATACTGCTATGTCACTCATGCTGGCATTGCTTTTTGAATTAAACCCCAATTCATAGACGTCACTAACAATGTAATTCAGTACTGTCTCCTTTTAGAAAAAAAATTACAATGTACACACCATTAGGAAGCATCCTGCTTAATTTATCCTTATCATTGTTTTAAACAAGATCTCCTTAATTTATGTGGTGCTTGCTGACCTCAGCAGGAGATAATTTTTGATAGTTTTGTTTTTGTTTCATACTTTTCAGTTCCTAATGTTTCTTTTAAAAATATTTTAATAGAATTGCAATTCTCAGGATACCATGTGCTGGGCTATGGTAAGTTGCTTCAGTTGTATCCAATTGTTTGTGACCCTATGGAATACAGCCCCCCAGTCTCTTCTGTCCATGGGATCCTCCAGGCAAGAATAGTGGAGTGGGTTGCCATTTCCTCCTCCAGGGAAACTTCCTGACTCAGGGATCAAACCCGCTTCTCATATGTCTCCTGCATTAGGAGGTGGCTTCTTTACCACTAGGACCACCCGGAAGGCATCAGAATACTACGATGACTTCTTTATATTATAAAAATACTGGGTTGGCCAAAAGTTCATTTGGTTTTTCCATACGCTGTTACAAGGTTTCAAACTTTTTGGCCAACCAATATATAGCAAAAATCAAGCAGCAAGATGTAATTAATGAATGTGCCCATAAAAGTTCTATATGTATACAAAGTGGTACAAGTTCTACCTTGAATGTGTGTATGTGTGTATATGTTTATATGAAGTAGAGAAAGAAAGCAAGAGAGAATAATCTTTCCCTCTAATAAAGCAGAAAAGAAAAAAAGAGCCGAAATTCCTTTCCTTACAATGCTTAAGGATAGAGCTTCAACATTGTAGCCAGATCTAAATATTTATTTCAGAAATAATCCTGGTATCCTAGGCCTAAGCTTCAAATTTGAAGATCACAAATGGTTCAGAGATGAAATAAATATGTTTTCAAAAGAGACCCACCTTAGGTGAATAGAACTTATTCTAAGACTCACCCATATCTAATTGGAAGTAAATCTGTTTTCCCCACTTATGTTGATCACATACTCAGCAATCAGGTTATTATTTCACCAGGGACTGGAATCATGGGGAGTCAATATTGCAACTTCTACCCCAACAATGAGGGGTTGGAACCAATTATGGAGTCAGTAAGTGGAGAGTTGAAATGTCAGCTTTTTCTTTTTTTTAACTGATAAAGGCAGGCTGGATAAGATGAATATTTTAAAGCACATGGGAGAATAAGTGTCAGGATGAGCTTGCTAACATTTTACCTATAAAATGGACAGACTCACCCACATGATCACAGATAGCTGGGGATGACAGCCAGGCCAATTAAGGTAGCTGCATTGCAGTCCATTATTTTCAGACAAAAGGGGATAGTAATTTTTGCTCTTGCTGTTTTGCTATGCAATTAGCAGCCTATTGAATACATTCAGACTCTCTGCTTGCCTTTATCAAGTAGCTCCTGCAGGATTCTGGCAGACTTACCTGGTGATGTGACCCAAACCCTCATTTTTGGGAAGTTTGAGCCTCTGGTCACCATGATTTTTCTCATTACTTACTGTCAGTAATTGGTGATATTTTATATAGCATTGCTTTATTCTCTATGCATATATGGTATTTCCCTGAACTGACTATGTTTTTCTTGTTCAGTCACTAAGTTGTATCTGAGTCTTTGCAACCCCATGGGCTACAGCACACCAGTCTTCCCGGTACATCACTACCTCCCAAGTTTGCTCAAAACTTATGTCTACTGAGTCATGCTGCTGCTGCTGCCGCCACTGAGTCGCTTCAGTCGTGTCTGACTCTGTGTGACCCCATAGATGGCAGCCCACCAGGCTCCCCCATCCCTGGGATTCTCCAGGCAAGAACACTGGATTGGGTTGCCATTTCCTTCTCCAATGCATGAAAGTGAAAAGTGAAAGGGAAGTCACTCAGTCATGTCTGACTCTTAGCAAACCCATGGACTACAGCCTACCGGGCTCCTCCATCCATGGGATTTTCCAGGCAAGAGTACTGGAGTGGGGTGCCATTGCCTTCTCCCATTGAGTCATGAATTGACTACATATCCTTTGTAAGTAGGGTCCATATTTTATGCTTTTATTCTGCCTCACTGCCTTTATCATAACACCACGAACACAGTAGTTCTTCAAATTAAAAAATATATATTGAGGGGAGCAATAAATTAGGAGTTTGGGATTAGCAGATACACACTGCTATATATAAAACAGATAAACAGAAGGGACCTGCTCTCTAGCACAGGAACTATATTCAATATCTTGTAATAACTTATAAGGGAAAAGAATCTGAAAACTTTATGGGAAAAAGAATCTGAAAATACGAATCACCTTGCTGCACACCTGAAACTAATACAACATACAAACCAACTATCCTTCAACTATAAGAAATGAGGGACTGACTGCCAGGTGCACGTTGCAGGCTGTCTTTCCCAGGAAGTAGACTCTAAGATAGAGATCAATGTGCAGAAAGTTTCGTAGGAACTGCTGCTTACAGGACCAACCTCTGTGCCAAAAGTAAAAGGGTAGCAAGATGGAGTAAAAGGAGAAGGTGGCCTCTGTTGCAGTCTCAACAAAGCTCTCAGCTAAACTCATATAGAGCTCTAAAGCTGGAATGGACTTTCAAGTTACCCTAGCTTGGGAGAGTCAACTAGGCCTTTAACTGTAGTATGAACCATTGATTGAAGGCAGGCTTCTCCCAGGAAGCGGTGTGACCTTGGCAAGGTACCTCTCCAGGTAAAGGCATTTCCTGCAAAAGCTGGCAGCTGGGATCTGTCATCCCAGAAGCACTTCCAGAAGCTTGAGGATTATGTCCTTTATCACTGAAGGAAGATCCAGATGGTACCTTAGAACATTCATCACAGACCACCCCTTGCAATGCTCAGATCCACTGCTTTATAAAAATGTTGAGAGAAGCTCCTCAAGGATTCATGAAAGTGAAAGTGAAGTCGCTCAGTTGTGTCTGACTCTTTGTGACCCCATGGAAGGTAGCCTCAAGGATTCATAGTGGGCCTTTTATCCCGAGAGAAGTTTCTAAGGTGTGTGGGACAAAACACAGCCTCCAACCCCTGTGACTGTCTTTAAGCCCTACCTCTTCCCCATCAGCTTCTTCCTCTAAGTCTTGCAGGTTGCAAGACGAAAATAGCATTACTACATAAGAGACAGAGAACATTGTTAGTTTTAAAGGAGTACACTTTAGAAAGCTTTGTCCTCTCTATAAGACCTAGTAGATCTTTCCTATAGCTCAAATGGTAAAGAATCTGCCTGCAACACAGGAGACACAGGTTTGATCCCTGGGTCAGGAAGATCCCCTGGAGAAGGGAATGGCAGCCCATTCCAGTATTCTTGCCTGGAGAATCCCATGGACAGAGGAGCCTGGTGGGCTACAATCCATGGGGTCGCAAAGATTCGGACACAACCGAGCAACTAACACTACTATAAGATCTAGAGAAGTTTGTAGTTAGGAAACGATTGAGAAAATAAGACTACAACTAATATTAAAAAATGAGTGAAGTAAGAAAACAGTATAAAAACATAAATAAAATACAATTTCCCCAAATTAAAATCAGATTTGGAGCTAAGGTAGAAGTGTCACTGTAGAGAAAAAGAATTCATGTTGCAAAAGACACACTTGAAAAGCTCTCCTAAAATGCAGTAACTGCAAAGAGACCAAATAAGAGAGAAGATGGTGGATATAATGATCAGGATATTAAGATCCAACATACAGATCACAAGTAAGCATAATTAGACCAAAACTTTTAAAACACAAAAGAAAATTTCCTGAGAGAAAAGACTCTTTGGCTAAGAATAACACTCTGTACAAGAAAATGTTGGTTATGCTTAGTTAGTACCTAAACAGATCCTGGTGGTATTTTTAAATAAAACAAATTGGTGATAACATTTTAAATAGTTTTACTAAATAATTCCAGGAACAAGTGAGAAATAAAAACTAAATGTACAGAATATTTAAAGATTAATAACATTTCTTATATAAACTAATGAAATGTAGACAAAATAGTTTAAGAGAAAATTTGTGAATCTGGTTGTTTTCATTGATTGAAAAAAGTACAGGAACTACTCTTAAAGAAAAGAAATAATTTATATATTTCACCAAATACATTTAAAGAAAACAGGAGTGGAAGAGTAAATTATAAGAAAATATCTTCATGACCTTAAAGGCCAGGAAGGATTTTTCTTACAAGACCCAAAGCATTTTCATAGGGGAAAAATTGACAACTATGATTACATTCATATTAAAATCTTATGTACATTACAAAGCACTATTTAAAAAACACAAAAGATAAAACACAATCACACAGGCTTAGAAAAGTTTCTGTTTGTTCATTTTGTTTTCTTCCAATGTATATGACCAAGTTAATAGAAGGAAATTCCAGAAATGTAAAGAACTCAGTATCAGTAATAAAAGACATTTTACAGAAAACAGGAAAAAGAAACAGACAGACAATGCAAGAAACTAAGAGCTAAACCTACAATACTTACGAAAAGTAAAGTGAGAGTGTTAGTTGCTCAATCTTGTCTAACTCTTTGCGTCCCCATGAACTGTAGCCCACCAGGCTCCTCTTCCCATGGGATTTTTCTAGACAAGAATACTGAAGTGGGAAGCCATTCCCTTCTCCAGGGGCTCTTCCTGACCTAGGGATTGAACCCGGGTCTCCTTCATTAAATACAAAAATACTTTCAATCTCACTAATAATCATTAAAATGCAGAGTTTTATAAAAAAGAGAAAAAAATCACATGGACAAAAGCTAATAAATCTGACAACAGTAAAGCAAGGATGTGGAACAAGAGGAGCGCTATTTTCTGCAGTCGGAGGGGCAGTGTAGCACATACACCTTGGTGCCCTCAGTTCAGTTCAGTTCAGTTCAGTCGCTCAGTCGTGTCCGACTCTTTGCGACCCCATGAACCACATCACGCCAGGCCTCTCTGTCCATCACCAACTCCCGGAGTCTACCCATACCCGTGTCCATTGAGTCAGTGATGCCATCCAACCATCTCATCCTCTGTCGTCCCCTCCTCCTCCCGCCCCCAATCCTTCCCAGCATCAGGGTCTTTTCCAGTGAGTCAACTCTTCGCATGAAATGGCCAAAGTATTGGAGTTTCAGCTTCAACATCAGTCCTTCCAATGAACACCCAGGATTGATCTCCTTTAGGATGGATTGATTGGATCTCCTTGTAGTCCAAGGGACTCTCAAGAGTCTTCTCCAACACCACAGTTCAAAAGCATCAATTCTGCAACGCTCAGCTTTCTTCACCATCCTCAGTTGAAAATTCAGCAAGATTGCTGGTAGCTCAGGTGGTAAAAAATGTGCCTGCAATGCAGAATTAAAATTGTCAATTTTGATCAATTTTAATAAGTATGAACATTTCTGTGAACTTGATTATTTTTTCAGGGAAATAAACCTAACTCAAATACATCTCTGATTTACTGGCCCTCTAAGATCTAGATACTCAGCTGGAACGACCTGGTCTACATCTGTGGACAGCTCCAAACTCTTTCAAACACTCTGAATATGTCCAGGCAACCCAAGTTCTCTGGTCCCCTCTGTCTCTGGGTTCCCTTCTCACTCTCTTTGCTATGTTGACCCAGACATAAAATACCCCTCCTCAGTTTCTGCTCCAAAATTAAAATCACTCTCACAGGATATCTTGAAGGATTGAAGATTTTACTAAAAAATGGATGTTAAATATCTCCACACAAAAGTATAGACATTAATGTCATTTGGCCACCAATCACTGGGGAAATGCCCTTACCTGTTTTCCTATCAGAGCCCTCACTTCCCACCAGCTCTTTGGCTCATCTCTCTTACCTCTTTCTTCTCTGTACTGCGCTTTCTTCTCTCTTTTCACTGCACAGGACAATGATAATTCCTCTGATTTCTCATACATATTACTAATGATTTTTTGGCACCTGCTAACACTGAAGGCTTCTGGGTCTTATATTCTATGCCAATGGCTCATCAAGGTAATTTCCCCAATAGACTGTAGATTGTCTCTAAAATGAACTCAAATGACAGATGCTAACATACTATGTTTTTCACTCCCTCGATTATAATTGCCAAACTATACTTGAGAAGTTGTAAAACAGTATGGACAATATTGTCTCAAATATGAAATATGCTTATTACACATACACACACATTCACACACACATGCACAAAAATATCCCAAGGCATTTGCTGAGATACTGGCTATTAATCACTGATAGTCTTTTTCTATTTTTAGCATTATTTAAATAATTAGAGTAATTACAATAAAAATAAATAAAAGTATAGGAATAGTATTCCTTAAATAAAGAAGGCAAAGCATTTATGCTTTCTCAAGTACAGTTTCCATCACATATCTGGGACACATAGTGATTAGTCTACCATTCTGCCTCCAGGCAAGGTTTCTCTGACTTAGCTTCCTGGGACTTAGGTGGAGGAGGTACTGAACCGGGCCCTGTGCAGCCGGTCTAGTCCCTATCCTATTCCTCCACAAGCCTTAAGCACATTTCCCTGTATTGTGTATCCCCAGTGCTGGTCTGCTGTGTTTTCTAGAAACTGTACTTTTGCTGTAGTTGAATTTCTGTCCTTTGGGAAGTTGCCTTCTTTCCTATTTATTCTCCAAGATGTCTTTCAGTGTTCTGCCCTGAAGTCAATAGCCTACAGAAACTAGTGTACATGCTCAAATATGCATGCATTTAGCAGGGAGTGAGCAACAGTGATTCTGGACTGACACCCTGAAACTGGCAAGGAATAAACTCCAGGTCTCTTTCTATATGCTGTATATGTCCCTGTCTCTATAGTAGTCACCCTCCCTTTCAATTAGTGAAAGTCACATTTTCTCCTGGAAGCCCTCCTCAAACCCTGGGCTAGCATAGCATCCCTGTAGTGTATTCTCATAGCAGTCTTCACTTGACCTTTTGTAAAAACTGTTCCCATAAAGTTTAAGCTCTATGACAGCAGGATTGTATTTCTCCTGTGTAATTCTCTATTTTTGGACTGTTGTAATTGCTTAGTCAATAAGTGAAGAGATAGTGATTAAGTGAGAGGATGTGCAGATGGATGGATGGATGGCCAGAACTTCTGAAAATTTTCTTTCTCATCTTTAATTCTATTCATGGTTCTTGCAGCACAGAATCAGTTCAGCCAGTGTTCTCACCAAAATAAACTTAGTCTCCTGTGGGAAAGACCTAAAGGAAATTAAAAGTATCACAATAAAATCAAGGTGGCAATTTAACAGGAATTTAATACCCAATTTAATATATCAACCAAAGACTTTCCCTTCATTCTCTTACATCCTGGTTTGCGTTTGTCAGAAACCCAGGCTCAAGGAAGAACATGAGTCTTTTCCCTATTATTACTCCTAATGACTTCATTTTAGATTCTTTCATCTGGTGATAGGTATGCAAATTGCTATCTACTTTATACTGATGGCTGAACACCTGTGTGACTCTTCCCTGGACCATCACACAGCCCTGTTCCTCACATGAACACTTCCTTGGACTGCTCCTCTTTGAATATGCCAAGGGTCACATTTTCTCATCAAATTTATCAATTTGGTTTTCCAGGTTCCTATGGTCACTCAATTCTTTAAGCCATTATCTAAAATATCTTCACCCTAATGTGGGAAGGCTATGCTTCCTACCTTGGAATCCATGGCACTTATGCTCATTCTTTGAAATAGCTCTTGATCAAAGGAATATTATTTAAATAAAATGTCCCCTGTCTGTGCTCTTTCTTCTTCATCTCCCTCACCTTTGGTCTCCTTACACCCAGACTTCTCCCAAGCCCATCCTGCGTAATATTTATTTCATGGCTGATTTGCCTTAGTCATCATTCAATGAGGCCCTTCTTTTTGAAGTCTCCCAAAGCTTCATATTGTCTTAGCGCCTGTAGATATAAAATTCTCCATGTCTAACTGAACACATTATAGTGGAGTTGTAGTATCCATCTGCAACCTGTTTCCCTCCAATCCTTAATATTGACTCTTGACTGCAGTCATTCTGTTGGCCCCATGCCTACCTTCCTGAATGTACTCCTTCTGCTATTGCCCTTTTCAGAAAATGGCCCTCCACTCTGCTGTCCTCTCATCCAAATCCTGCTAACTTGGATCAGATCAATTTCCATGTGCTTCATGAAGCCTTCATTTTATTTAGTCCATACCAATTCTTGTTTCTATGAACTCCTCTTTTATTCTGTATTTGATATCAGGTCATTAATCGAAATGTTTCATGTATGTTAGATCTACCTCACAAATTCCACTCTATGTTTCCTCATGAAAATATATATTAGACTTCCTATGTATCACCTATTGTACCCACAATGATGCCACAGCTGTAGCAAAACCTAGTAAGTACAGTGTTGACTGCAAAATAAGCATACCTCCCTTACCCTGGTTGAATTGTTGCAAGCGGATACTGTAAGAAGAGAAAAGACTTGTTAGGAAGATAGTAGGTAAATAGTGCAGAGTAAATGAATGAGGCAGATCTGGAGGCTAGACTTTCGAAAACTGTTTCAAGCCTGCACCAGTGTCACCATGCCCAAGCTTGTCAACAGCAGCAAGCGAAGTAGTTCCCCACCTGCTGTGGTAAGGAAGCATGTGGAGCTCAGAGAGTGAGTGGTAGCTTCAGATAACACTTTTTGAAAAAGCACTAAACACCTCTACATTTATTAATACATTTTTGAGAGCCCCTAGCTGCTTTCTGGGCAGCCTTCCATGGCAACCTGTGAAGGATTGTGAGGGTAGGGCTGGTGAGCACTTTGACACAAGAAGAGAGACACAGAGAGAAATGCTTTGCCAAATCTCTAACAGTGATACAACTGGGAATAGAAAGCAGGTCCCATGCCTTACCATCTGGTGTTCTACCAGCCAGACCACACTGTCTCTCTAAATTGCCAACCTGGATTAATAACTGTGCATGTGACATCATTCTGGTCTTCTGCTGTTGAGGATGAGACATCTATTCCATTGGGCATGGTGGAACGTTTTCTCTATCCACACAGATTTATAATTAGCGATATGACTTCTGTCTACACAGCAAGACAAAGACAAAAACATTCATTTCAATGCTGTACGAGAATTAAGAAACCCTTGGTGTAAGATAGGGAGATATTAAATCACAAACTATTTAAAGGAATGTATTTTGAAAACTGGCTAACCTTTCAGATTAACTTGTACACCTGTGTCTTTCTGCAAAAGTCTCAGGGCCTCAACAAAGCAGGATTCTGTGCACAGGGGACTTGTGTAGCTTCATGTTTGTGCCAAACCACAGTTATAGAAATAAGAGTTCTGGGTTCTTTCCATCCATTCTTCTAGTAGCCACGTGGTATATATAATACTTGGTTACATGCACACTCACGTACTTTGTTCATCATGATTCAGACATTTACAACTCAGACAGACTGAGATGAGTATTTTCTATTCAATGCAAGGAAAATAAAAGTTTTGATGAGGTAAAATGTACTTCTTTGCTTAGTTACTATAAAGCCAGGAATCCATCTGGTACTGTAAAATGGAAGCAACGCTTGACTCATTAATATTTCAACCTTTGCTTATGTATCAGTCCTGAATTTTCACTGAAAGGACTGATGCTGAAGCTGAAGCTCCAATACTTTGGCCACCTGATGTGTGAAGAACTGATTCACTGGAAAAGACCCTGATGCTGGGAAAGACTGAAGGCAGGAGGAGAAGGGGACGACAGAGGATGAGATGGTTGGATGGCATCACCGACTTGATGGACATGAGTTTGAGTAAGCTCCGGGAGTTGGTAATGAACAAGGAAGCCTGGCGTGTTGCGGGCTTTTCTTAATGTGCCTTTCTTAATCCCAAACTCCTAACGTATTCCTCTCTCCACTCTGGGAACCATACATTTGTTTTCTTTCTTTTTTTTTTTTTTTTTATTAGTCAGTTGCTTTATTTACATTTATTTATTTATTTACATACATTTGTTTTCTATGTCTGTGAATCTGTTTCTGTTTTGCAAATAAGTTCATTTGTATCATTTTTTTTAATATCCACATGTAAGTGATAGCATGTGATATGTGTCTTTCTCATATGACTTACTTCACTTAGTATGATAATCTCTAGTTTCATCCACATTGTTGCGAATGGCAGTATTTCATTATGACTGAGTAGTATTCCATTGTGTGTGTATACACGACACATTCCATGTCTATAGAAATAAAATGAATCTTAAAATTATGCCTGCTGATGAGTAGCAGAGAGACTGGGTCAGTTCCCTAAAATTATTTCTCATCTATAGTATAGTCTTTCCTTTACACCTTCATGAAGTGTCTGAATTATCAACCAGGATAAAAAGAGAGGTTGCAGAAAACAAATTCTTCACTTGACAGGAATTAAGGGTTGAAGCGATGTGGTATGATTGAGAAGAGATATCATAAAACACAGATCAAGGAGGACATTACAGTAAGCACCAGGAGGTGGTAGAGAGCAGAAGAGAGAAGCAAGAGCAGAATCGAGGGAACTTATCTCGATGCCAACCTCCAGGAAGTGACAGCATCACTGCCCCTCTGGTTCACCACTGCCCTGATTTGTAAACATGGTTCACCTTAAACCAGTTCTTTTCAGGGGAGAAGGGAAGGTTTTTAAACGTCTTTCAACAGTGAATTTGAATTAGACATAAAACACAAAACTCTGAGAACTATTTCAGCCCCTGAATTAATTCACTGAAGTGTAAAATGGGGTGGCAGTGATCCAAATAGAAAAGACATCTGAAAAGAAAAGAAATACATATTTTATATACACATATAATCTCATTTAGGAATATAAAGCTATTCAAAAGAAGCCATGGTAAGATGGGGTGGGGGAGAAGAGAAGGGCAAGTGTACTTGGTAAATAAAAATAACCATAAAACCTGTAGATCTTAGAAGTTAGGATAAGGAATGATTGGGAGAAAAGCAAATTATAAAGTAAAGGGGTGAACACAGGAAGAGAATGTTTGTAAAATCTCAGTAAATACACTGAACAGGAAGAGAAAGACACATTTGAGATAGAGGAGAAAAGTGTTCCAGGGAACAGAGCCTATCCATATATTTAGGCTATTGGAAAAAGCCTAAATATGTCAAGATCCTCAACATAGAAGCAGAGAAAGCTCTCACCTGGCTTTTAAACATGCTGGCCATTTTAACATTCTTTAAAAAGCTTTATTGGAATATAGCTGCTTTACAATGCTGTGTTGGTTTCAGGCTATACAGTAGGTCCTTATTAGTGATCTATTTTATATTTAATCAAGACTAGATATAAAGTGGGCTTCCCTGGTGGCTCAGTAGTAAAGAATCTGCCAGCCCATGCAGGAACTGCAGGAGATGACGGTTCCATCCTTGGGTCAGGAAGATCTGCTGGAGAGGGAAATGGCAACCCACTCAAGAATTCTTGCCTGGAAAATGCCATGGGCAGAGGAGCCTGGTGGGTTATAGTCCACAGGGGCACAAAGAGTTGGACATGACTGAGTGACTGAGTATGCACACACGCAGAGATAAAATAAAATACTGAGGGAAACTTGGGGGAAGGGCAGCAAACACAATCCTCATCATGCCCCCTGCCCCCAGGCCGCGCCTGCCCAGCTTCACTGGAACGAAGCACAGAAAGCTTGGCAGGCATTCCAGCTTCTTCCCTCTCCTCACCTCTCTCCCCTGCTTACCTCTTTTATTTTTCAGCCAGATCGACTGATTCACTGGCTGCCTGCCTCTGGGGAGCTCACCAGCACTCCCTCACCTTCCTCAGGCCTTTCTCCTCAATAGGAATAGCTTTCTTTCTCCTTCCCTTGATCACATGTCATAACTTGATTTCTAAAACTAGACTATAAAGCATAGACTGTATTTCTAAATAGTCACAATAATGCAAGAGATGTTGTTTGCTATGTTCTGCAGAACATCCAATGGGATATACTTTTCATAGGGCGAATTTTTATTTTATTGTTTTATTCTGATGAATCACTTTTTCATGTCATGTGTTGTATTTCACAAACTAAGATTGTAATAAGAAGTTGAGTGCAGAGTCCCTTTGGCACTATATAGACTTTCCAGAGTTGACTAAATCAGTGATAAATAGTGATAGCTGAGAGGTGAGATTTCATAAATGTCTGTTGTTTCATTAATAAGAAGGATAGCTATCACTGACCCCTTGTAATATTCCAGATTTGGGAATAGGTGCTTGAGTTCTATAAGAATCATCAAAAGAATCATTACTATAATAATACCTTTCCTTTCCTTCCTTTCTTCTTTCTTTCTTCCTTCCTCCTTCCTTCTTTCCTCCCTTCTTTCCTTCCTTCCTTCCTTCCTTTCTTTCTCTTTTGTATTTTTCTGAGAAGATGAAGCTTAGTAAAAAAAAAAACCACCATTTCTCGCTGTGTTGCTTAATAAAAATCAAAGTCAAATTGATGCAAATTTTAGGCTTGTACAGGTGGGTAGTAACTTGATCTATATGATACTTTTAAATAAAATTATTCAAATACTAAATATGTGTTAAATCTATAGATTTAAACATCTACATCAGATTAGAGAGTTTAGACTTCTTTCCAGTCAAACTAAAACCTTGCAAGTCAACAGATAACTCAGAATAATTTACTAAGCTGGATCCCAAGCTCAGTTGTCAATGACTTCAGAGCATTATTCAGAAATGTTTGGTGAACAGTTAGTAACCACAGATTCCGCTCTGCTTGTAAGCTCTGCTTCCTTTCAGGTATCTACTCTTATTGTAGAGTATGGGCGCCACATATGCGCTCTCCATGACCCTGAGAAAAATCACTAAATAAAATCTGAACTCCTCATTTGTGCTTCAAGTTTGGCTAAGTATTTTCATAGCATGATGGTCACAGGCCAGTTGTATTTATAGCCTTTGGGTCGGGCATGAGCTCAGTGTTTTCACATCTTTATTATGGCTAGTTGATAATTCTTGGCATGCTAAACATTTTCATTTCATTATTCAAATTCTCTTGGAGATTAGCTAATATTATTTTTTATTTTTAACAACAAATAACATGTAATGATCAGCTATCTAGTTTCAAGAGGCAAACTTTTCAATTGCTTTCATATTTTAAATTTTTTCTCATTTCCCAAGATTAATTTAGCATTCGTCAGTACATTCTTCTAGTTTTAAAGATTTAGTTGTAACATTTAATTCTGATAATCCAGTGCAGATTATACCTACCTATCTTTCTGATGAAAGGTAAAAACACAATTTATTTTCCCCCAAGTGCCAGTAATGCTGAAGAAGCTGAAGTTGAACAGTTCTATGAAGACCTAGAAGACCTTCTAGAATTAAGACCCAAAAAAGATGTCCTTTTCATTATAGGGGACTGGAATGCAAATAGGAGGTCAAGAGATACTTGGAGTAACAGGCAAATTTGACCTCAGAGTACAAAACGAAGCAGGTCAAAGGCTAACAGAGTTTTGCCAAAAGAATGTACTGGTCATAGCAAACACCCTTTTCCAACAACATAAGAGAAGACTCTACACATGGACATCATCAGAATGTCAATACCAAAATCATACTGATTATATTCTTTGCAGCCAAAGATGGAGAAGCCCTATACAGTCAGCAAAAACAAGACTGAGAGCTGACTGTGGCTCAGACCAGGAACTCCTTATTGCCAAATTCAGACTGAAATTGAAGAAAGTAGGGAAAACCTCTAGACCATTCAAGTATGACCTAAATCAAATTACTTATGATTATACAGTGGAAGTGAGAAATAGATTCAAAGGATTAGATCTGATAGACAGAGTGCATGAAGAAGTATGGACGAAGGTTTGTGACATTGTACAGGAGGCAGTGATCAAGACCACCCCAAGAAAAAGAAATAAAAAAAGGCAAAATGATTGTCTGAGGAGGCCTTACAAATAGCTGAGAAAAGAAAAGAAGCTAAAGGCGAAAGAGGAAAGGTAAGATATACTCATTTGAATGCAGAGTTCCAAAGAATAGCAAGGAGAGACAAGAAAGCCTTCCTCAGTGATCAGTGCAAAGAAATACAGGGAAATAATAGAATGGGAAAGACTAGAGAATGCCTCTAGAAAATTTGAGATAGCAAGGGAACATTTCATGCAAAGATGGGCACAACAAAGGACAGAAATGGTATGGACCTAACAGAAGCAGGAGATATTAAGAAGAGGTGGCAAGAATACACAGAAGAACTATACAAAAAAGATCTTCTTGACCCAGATAACCACGATGGTGCTATTACCCACCTAGAGCCAGACGTCCTGGAATGTGAACTCAAGTGGGGCTTAGGAAGCATCACTATGAACATGGAGGTGATGGAATTCCAGTTGAGCTATTTCAAATCCTAAAAGATGATGCTGTGAAAGTGCTGCACTCAATAATGCCAGCAAATTTGGAAAACTCAGCAGTGGCCACAGGACTGCTTTCATTCCACAGTTTTCATTCCTATGCCAAAGAAAGGCAATGCCAAAGAATGTTCAAACAACCACACAATTGCACTCATCTCACACACTAGCAAAGTAATGCTCAAAATTCTCCAAGCCAGGCTTCAACAGTACACAAACCATGAAATTCTGGATGTTCAAGCTGGATTTAGAAAAGGCAGAGGATACCAGAGATCAAACAGCCAACATCTGCTGGATCATCGAAAAAGCAAGAGAGTTCCAGAAAAACATCTTCTGCTTTATTGATGGCACCAAAGCCTTCGACTGTGTGGATCACAACAAACGAAAATTCTCAAAGAGATGGGAATACCAGACCACCTGGCCTGCCTCCTGAGAAATCTGTACGCAGGTCAAGAAGCAAGAATTAGAACCGGACATAGAATAACAGACAGGTTTCAAATCGGGAAAGGAGTACGTCAAGGCTGTATATTGTCACTCTGCTTATTTAACTTACATGCAGAGTACATCATGTGAAATGCCGGGCTGGATAAAACACAAGCTATAACCAAGATTGCCAGGAGAAATATCAATAACCTCAGATATGCAGATGACACCACCCTTATGGCAGAAAGTGAAGAACTAAACAACCTCTTGAAGACAGTGAAAGAGGAGAGTGAAAATGTTAGCTTACAACTCAACATTCAGAAAACTAAGATAATGGCATCTGGTCCCATCACTTCATGGGAAATAGATGAGGAAACAATGAAAGACTTTATTTTTTGGGCTCCAAAATCATTGCAGATGTAGACTGCAGCCATGACATTAAAAGACGCCTCCTCCTTGGAAGAAAAGGTATGACCATCTTAGACAGCATATTAAAAAGCAGAGACATTACTTTGCCAACAAAGGTCCATCTAGTCAAAGCTATGGTTTTTCCAGTAGTCATGTATGGATGTGAGAAGTGGACTATAAAGAAAGATGAGTGCTGAAGAATTGATGCTTTTGACCTGTAGTGTTGGAGAAGACTCTTGAGAGTCCCTTGGACTGCAAGGAGATCCAAGCAGTCAATCCTAAAAGTAATCAGCCCTGAATATTCATTGGAAGGACTGATGCTGAAGCTGAAACTCCAATACTTTGGCCACCTGATGGAAGAATTGACTCATTGGTAAAACCCTGATACTGGGAAAGATTGCAGGCAAGAGGAGAGGGGATGACAGAGGATGAGATGGTTGGATGCCATCACCGACTCAATGGACCTGAGTTTGAGTAAGCTCTGGGAGTTGGTGATGGACAGGGAAGCCTGGCATGCTGCCATCCATGGGGTTGGAAAGAGTCGGACGTGACTGAGCAACTGAATTGAACTGAATAGTTTGCAGTATTTTCTGACTTTTGAATTCCAGAGTCTGTTTTAAGGTTATCTGTTCTGTTCTCTTGATTCACACTGTTTTTAAGTTACTGGCTCTTATTATAAGATGTGTATTGTTTCAGTATTTAATTCATTTTCATTATTTTGGACTGTTCCTCACTGTTTATTTTTTTCAAATGTATCTTTGAATAAATTTTTGAAGTTATGAAACAAATTCCACATGGATTTTATTTGGGGATTACATTTCAGAGATACAAATGAATTTGGGAAGAATTGCATGGTTACATTATTAACATTCCCAAAGGGTTCATCTAAACTTTGTGTCTATGAAATGTGAAACCTGTTTCCTTTTCGATATTATTATTTTGAGAAAAAGTGACAGTGGATGATTCTCAAACTTTGCTATAGTGCTTGTCAGGTTTATGGATGAGCATGATCTTTAGTTCTTTTGTATTTCACAGCCTTCTTGCTCATGATGGAACTTGTTTTTGAGATGAACAGGATTTCAAAGGTGAACCCAATTCAAGAGTTTCAGGTATAGGCTTGGTCAAGAAGGGAGCTGACACACCTCGACGTGAAGTGACTTCCCTAGGTCTGGTCAAAGGTCTGTCTGCCCACGAGTTCACTAAGCATGCCCATTCTTTCCCTTTTTTAAAAATTTTGTTGGCGTATAGTTGATTTACAGTGTTGTATTAGTTTCAGGGGTATAGCAAAGCGAGCCAGTTAAACATATGCACATATCAACTCTTTTTAAGATTCTTTTCCCATATAGGTCATTACAGAGAATTAGGTAGAGTCCCCTGTGCTATACAACAAGTCCTTATTAGTTATCTATTATATATATAGTAGTGTGTACATGTCAATCCCAATCCCCCAAATTATTCCTTCTTTCCCCCCTTTAACCTTATAGGAAAATAGACAAGAAAGAACAGACACGTAGGTGATGCCTGTTCTTTCTTGTCTCATTTCCTGCTCTCTTGTGGCTGAGAGACAGCCTCCATCTCCTTTATCCCATCAGCACATTGTCTCAGCGTACATCTGCACTGAATTAAGGTGCCAAAGGAAGCTTAGCTTTGGGGCTTCATGATTGGCTTTTTCTCAATAATGAAAGACCACACCAGAAGGAGGGACTCAAAAATAAACTTAGGGTCTAGTTTGAAATTCTTGGGCTCCAAAATCACTGCAGATGGTGACTGCAGCCATGAAATTAAAAGACACTTGCTCCTCGGAAGAAAAGCTATGACAAACCTAGACAGTGTATTAAGAAGCAGAGACATCATTTTTCTGACAAATGTCTGTATAGTCAAAGCTATGGTTTTTCCAGTGGTCATGTACAGATGTGAGAGTTGGACCATAAAGAAGGCTGAGCACCGAAGAACTGATGCCTTCAAACAGTGGTGCCTTCAAACAAGGGACTCCTGAGAGTCCCTTGGACAGAAAGGAAATGAGATGAGTCAATCCTAAAGGAAATCAGCCCTGAATATTCAATGGAAGGACTGATGCTAAAGCCAAAGCTCCAATACTTTGGCCAACTGACATGAAGGGCTGACTCATTGGAAAAGACCTTGATGTTGAGAAAGATTGGTGTCAGGAGGAGAAGGGGGTGACAGAGGATGAGATGGCTGGATGGCATCACCAACTCAATGAACATGAGTTTCAGCAAACCCCAGGAGATAGTGAAGGACAGGGAAGCCTGGTGTGCTGTAGTCCATGGGGTCACAAAGAGCTGGACACGACTGAGTGACTGGACAACAAGTTTGGAGGGAAATGGCATGCCTTTCATAACTTTTTTAGAATTTAGCAGAGCCTTCATTGCCTCTTCATTGCCTTCTTTGTCAAAACTCTCTGATCCACCTATCTCTTTTGTTAGATTAAATTGTTTTTTTAAAGAAAAATACTTGCAACACTTCCCACCAGTCACCTTGTGCTCCCTGTGAGCACTGAACACTTTCTCCTTTCTGACGAAAATAATTTCATTTCAAGGAGACAGCTGGAAAGATACAAGCTCAATCCTCAACAGATTGCAGGCCTTGTGGTTGAAGAGGTTGAGAGGTCTGTGGCTTCCATTTCTTTCCTCCCACAGCTCCATCAGTTATCGGCAATATATGTGATGTCACCAGTCTCTGGTGTCACCCCACGAGGCTATGCAAAATAAAGAGCTTTTAAAGGGCAAGTCTGAGTTTCAGAGGCCCAGCAGGTCCCTGCGTGGGGGCAGTTTTATATGGTTCTTTCCTATTATGCCTGGTTCTTGTACACTCTGATATCTCTTCCATGTTTTTGCTAATCCCAAATTGTCCTTGAAAACTGTTTGGAAATTTGCAATGAAGCAATATTACAGGCACAGATACCTTCCCTTCAATGGTTGCATTTATTTATTTTTTATTATTTTCAAAATTATTTTTATGTGGCCATTTTTAGAATCTTTTATTGGATTTATTACAATACCACTTTTGTTTTATGTTTTGGTTTTTTGACTGGAAGCATGTAGGATCTTAGCTTCACCAGCAGGGATCGAACCCATCCCCCTTGCATTGGAAGGTGAAGTCTTAACCACTGGACCAACAAGGAAGTCCCCAATGGTTGCATTTAAAATATCCATTTACATATGATTCATATACCTATTTTAAATGTTTGTATATGTCATGTTTATAATAGAAAATCAGCACTGTATTTTCATACAGCTACAAATATTCCATATCTTTCAAACTGAAAATGAGTTAATAAAATCTAGGATTGGGCTTTTGTCAAGAAATAGCAAGGGAGAGAAGAGACAGTGAGATGTGGAATTGATATACTCCTTAATCTGAGCTGGTATTAGTTTCCTTAGGGTGACTCTCAAAATTGAGAGGCCAAGTCAAGTTATCTAAATGTCAGGGCTGCCCAGTTCAGACCAGCCCAGGAGTATGTGGTCTGTAAATAGGGATCATGCAGCCTGGCAGCCAGCCAAGGATGGCTTTTCCGAGCAGTCTTCAATTACACGTTGACTATTGTCTAACCAATCTGCTTACTATTCTGAAAGTGTTGCCCTAGTCTCTTTGGAAGCCTCCTATTGTATTGCATTTTCACAGCCTTCTCCAGCCACTGCTTGTTTTAGATCTATTTTTCATGACATGATGATAGCTTTTTCTCCTTGCTGTGGCTTCAGAAAGGCTGTGAAAACTTTTTCATAAGATTTTCTTTTTTTTCCCTCTTTTTAATTTTTTTTGTTTGCACTTTGGGAAACCCCTGTAGACGTCGTTCACATGCAGCATGAAATTAGATTTTCCTTTTTTTTTTTTTTTTAGAAATTGCACTGCATGTCAGTTATGTATTAGAGCAATCTGTCATCTTCACATTAGAAGCCGTGGATGCGTCTCCAGCAGCTGGTTCTCTAGGACTTATATTTCAGAAAGTGTGGCAACGGGTGTTGGGAGAGCAGTGTCAGCAGGCCGTTATTCTTAATATGATGTTCTAAATTATAAATATTACCAGACGTCCCCGTGCAGCATGGGGAGATGATTCTGTGGTTACAACAGGAGAACCTTCACACAACAACCAGGCAGAAACAAATGGAAAGACTAAAAATGTATTGCTTCTATTAGTTTTAAAAGCTGACTTGGATAGCAGCAGCAACTTGGTCTTATATAGCCGTAGTTTAGGGCTCTGTTTAATATTTTCTCTTTCCATTCATCCCTCAAGGTGGGTTGGTATTCAGCTTGAGCAGTTACCAAAATGGAGGTTGGTAATTCTTGCTAGACCTTCGCTAAAGGTGGGAGCCCGGTGGTAGCTTTACAATAGTATCTATTATTAACGCACATCCATTTTGCAAGAAGGATCCATGCCAGGAAGCACTCCAAAAGACTCCTTAAGCATTTTATCTTAAGGAGGCTGGTGTTTAAAATTAAAATAGCACACACAGCCAAAGGGAAAACGGTGGAAAAGCAGGCACTTGAGCAGTGCCACCCAACTTCAGCATTGCTAACCCAAGGGTTTCTCTCTCTTAGATGCTGGGTGCCATTCAGGAAACTGTTCTTTCTGCAGCAATCTGGATTGCAGAATAAGTGATTATGGAGTTATGAAGACGTCAGGTTGTAATACTGGCCTCGTTCCTTCATTCTTCCTTGTTTCTTGCCCATGGATATTTACAGGTGCAAATAGTAGGGATCCTTCATTAGATACAGACACAGGTTGCCATCATCTCATGGGGATCTGTTGGCACAGCTGGCATTTACACTGTGTTAAATATTCAAAACACTTCAGATGATCACAAGTGAAGGTTACAGTTATCTCACTCAGATGGCCATATTCTTTTTTAATCCAGGAACGTTATTTAAAATAAACATATGTGCTGAAATTCTCTCATTACATAATTGATTGTCAGTTAATAGACAATCGCATATGAAGAATTTTCTAAAATATACACCTCTCTCTCTATATATATATAATATATAAATAGATGCATATATATATATAACTGAATCACTGTACTGTACACCTGAAACCAACACAACATTGTAAACCAGATACTTCAATTGAAAAACTTTGTGGTAATGACATGTGTAAATGGAAAGTCTTTAAAATCTGATGTTTTGTAAGCATTGGGGTAAACATGAAAATGGAATCCAACCCACATATGCCCAGGCAATACAAGATTCTTCTGTCCATAAAGTATATTTCTCTTACTATTAATTCACAATCTTAATATCGTCTCTTCATTATTTTTTGATGTGACTTTTCTGTGCTTTGAAATATTTGAACATATCTTTCCTTCACACTATAGAGAAGCAAGAATACAAATTTTGGGGCTGTGATAAAAACTGTTGGAAAAACTGCCTCTTGTTTATACCATTCGTTTGTTACCTTTCAGTAGTAAAATTACAGAATTATAAAATTTTTTATTTCTTCTATGCCTATGTAGTTTTAGAAGACAATTGTGAATTGCAGATATTTTCATGGTAAAATTTGAAAATGAACTACATACCATTTGGCATTTATACAATATCTTGGTTCTAACTTGAGCTCTTGGGCATTGATGTTCACAGAACTAGTTATGTTTTTCCAGATATCTATTTGCAGAGCTATCAATGCATTGATAACACCATTTCTACATCATGGAAGCAGTCAATCATTTCTTGGGATCCATCCATCTCATCAACCTTAATTGGTATTTACTTATTCTTACCATACTGGGAGTATGGAATTGTGCTAAGTGTGTGGAATGGTTTAGCTTTAATTAAACAATTTGAGTCACTAATACTGCGTACATGTATATACGCACATAAACCTAATGGAATCTGTATACAGTATAGGCCTAACCTATTAGTCCAACAGTCTCTGGGGTGCAGGAGCATCTTCTGTTCATCAGTGAACATGAAACAATGGTATTTGGTGAGCACAGACACTTTTCTACCAGCTTTACAACATTTTGGCATTTATGCCATGAAGCCAGAAGGGTACAGGGATCATTTAACTGTTTATTTTCAGAGGTCATGTTCAGTTTCATATGGATACTTTACTAAATTTTTAGAATTCAGTAACTACAACCTCTTAAACCTCCAAAGGATTAAAATAGATTTTTTTTTCTTATCTTAAAGCAGAATATAATTTTGATGTGTTCACAAGATTTTGTAATTTGGGATATTAAGAATATTCATCAATCCACCCTGGATATCTCACAGAAGGTATGCAGCTTCTTCATGGAACTGTCAGTGACTATTTTTATTGATTCTTTCAATGACTCCATCTGTTGGCTTGAAAGACATTCCTATTAAATCTATATAGTTGTTTCCAGAATTTAAGAGGCAGAATAAAGTGACCTATGGAAGAACAAAGGAAATATTAAAGAATAATTGCCACATTGAAAATACTTCTCGGGCTTCCTTGGTGGCTCAGTGGTCAAGAATCTGCCAGCCAGTGCAGGGGGCACAGGTTCTATCCCTGGTCCGGGAAGATCCCACACACCACGGGACAACTTAGCCCATGTGCCACAGCTACCGAAGCCCGTGCTCTGCTACCAGAGAAACCACTGCCATGAGAAGGCCCTGCGCCACAACTAGAGATTAGCCCTAGCTCGCCGTAAGTGGAGAAAGCCTGTGCAAAGCAGAAGAGATCCAGTGCGGCCATATGTAAACAAACAAATTAAATAAATCTTTAAAAAAGAAAAAAATACTTCTCCTCCTCAGTCCCCATCCTTGTTTATATATAACCAAGAACCCGAGGCATGTTTAGATAAGTATATTTAGCTGTTAAACAGATGGATGTCTTTGAAACTCATTAGCAGTTGTCATGTGGTTAATAATTTATATTCCTGGCCCTGTAGCCCAGCCCAGGTTTTAAATCTTCACCTTTGTGTTTAACCTTTTATATCAAGTTAAATGTAGTGACGAATAAGACATAAGAAGAAAAATCTAATAATTTGGAGTCAGGGAAGAGAGGAAGAATAGGGGCATCCCAAGAGAGAATAACTGGAAATCAGAAAAGACGGTGTGGGGACTCCCCTGGCAGTCCAGTAGTTAAGACTTCACCTTCCAGTGCAGGGGGTGTGGGTTCAATGCCTGGTGGAGGAGCCACGATCCAGCTTATCTC
Source organism: Giraffa tippelskirchi (assembly GCF_054371585.1). NCBI lineage: Eukaryota > Metazoa > Chordata > Mammalia > Artiodactyla > Giraffidae > Giraffa > Giraffa tippelskirchi. The sequence goes on from NC_137285.1 coordinate 58,821,661, forward strand.
ACACCAGAACAAAAGCAACAGAAGCAACATTGTAATGAATTCAATAAAGACTTAAAAAATGGCCGAAGTTAAAAAAACTCTTTTAAAAAAAAGAAAGAAAACAAATTGTGAGCAGATGACTCAATTCTGAGATTCATGTCCTTTTGCTTTTTTTATTAATAGTCAATAACCTGAAGTATACTAGCGAAAAATTTATGCAGAACACATCTCCCTCAGGCCTAGGAATACTTTTGATTTACCTGTTCAAGCAGAAAGAAATTCCACTTTTGCTAGTTCATAGGTGTGCTGCATTTTTGTTCTCGTCAAATAAACCAAGAAGCACAGATAAACAAATGTACAAAAAAAACACCTCCCTTTATAGAATGAAAATTTTTTTTTTTCCATTTTGGATTTTAAAACTTGTTTCATGATTCTGCCATTAAATCAAGATAACAAAAAATAGCTATGATTAGTACACGAACTAAATGGAGTGAATTCACCTTCGCTTTAAGGTTAAAATCATGCATGGAAAATAGTACTTGAAACAACAAAACAAAACGATGCATTTTTGTACTAAAGTACTGCTTGAGAAACCTCTGAAATTGGTTCGACCTCAGGAAAAAAAACAGTGGTAGGTGGTATTTTACTCTATGAAAGAAACAATACAATTCAGTAAATAGCATTTCTACCGCCTCTGAACACCTGCTATGCAGACCACTGTCTATCTGCTCTGAACTCTTCAAAACACAAGGGCTTTTTGTTTATTGATGTTGGTTTTACTGTTCCTGAGTTTCAGTGAAGCAATGGATTTTGAATCCATCAACCTATTACCAATCTTTCCCCAGTAACACAGATGTTATCAAAGGAACAGCTGACCAGAGATAAATTCAGGAGGGGCTGCAGAAATTCCCGCCGGTCTGTTCATGCCTTCTGGGAAGAAAAGAGGCAATGCGCGTCTGCAAGCCTTCCCACCCCACATACCCGACCACACAGCCGAGGGGAGCTCTGGTCAGGCCTGCTGGAACCCTGGGCGTCTTCCTTCCTTGTCATCCGATGTCATGGAGCCTCTCCAGACCAGCTTTAAGCTGGTCCTACACACTCGGGAATGGCGGCTCATTTCTGTGTTGTTTGCCTCCCCCCTTTATTTTTTTCTTGGAACTGGTGCTTTGTCTCTGATTGTCCTTCAGCGCTCACCCCGGGCCTTCATCGTCCTTGACTGACGCCTTTGTCTTCTGTTGTCTCCCTCTGTCCCCTAGTTCTCCAGCTTGGGGACTCAGTCGGGGTGGGGTGTGGAGAAGAAGCACCAGAACCAAGATTCCATCTGCTCTTCCTCCTGGACCCCAGAGGAGGGGGTAGGCAAAGAAGGTGACTCCCCAGTCCCCCAAAACTGAGGAAGAATGAGGCTTCTAGGGCCTGAGTTCTGACCTCCCCTCTTTTCCTCTCTCCCCAGATCAGGGTCACTTCTTGTTGGGCAGCAGGTTCTAGCTCAGCTCACACTGCAAATGTAAGGACTACAGACAAAAAGTTTTGTGTCTTAAAAAAAAAAGCCCAAGATCACACACTAGAAAGAGGACCAGAAACAAGGGCTGCTGATCACAAAGTTGAGCTTGCTTCAGATTAGGTTGGCAGGGAGAATATGTGTGAATGGCCTCCTGAAGGTCAGGTTCTTTCTGTCCATGGGGAAGTGGTATGTTCAGAGCCAGAAGAAGGGATAAACCAGAAGAACCAGCACTGGGCACTGAAATGTCACTGAGGCCATTGATGCATGACTGAAAATGCTGGGAGCTGTAGCAAATGGCCTTTTCCAAAACTCCTCACAGAGAGAACTGCAGATGACTGAAGAAATGCCAGTGATAGGCAGCATGCTAACCCTTGTAGCCTTGGCCAAGCAGGTGCCTGAAATGAAGTAGGTATTAAATAATATTCATGAAAGTATGTGCATGAACCAGAAATGATGGAAGCATGACCTCCAGGAGGCGGGTTCAAGGAGGAAATGTTCACTTGATGGTCTCTAAAATGTTCTTTAAAAAGGGGTCCCACTAAGGAATATTTCTTTTCTTTTTTGTTCCTTCAGGGGGATGCAAACTAAGTGACTCTAAACGTTCGAGTTGAGGCTAATTTCTGAACCATTCCTGCTCTTGCCCTCCCAGTGTTCTACCTGTCTCCTAACAGATGCTTGTATTCAAAGAATATCAGTTTGAAGGAACATCAACTTTTGAATTATCTCTGTGTGTCCACATGTCTCAGTTTAGCTCTGAAAGTGACACTATGACTTTGAACTTGCTGGTAGTTATATTGCCTTGGAATTCTAGCCTTAGTTCTGTTAGTACATTCATAATGTCTGGACAAAAAGCACTGTTCAGATTCATGGCTCAGAGGCTCATTTTATTCCAGGGAAAGCTCTCCCCGTTTTCTTCTCCCCCCACCCACAAATATCTGCAAGGGGTTGGAGCTGGCTGCACTGTTTCCCCTGCAATAACAGATAGAGGTTGTTTAAGGCAGCATGGAGGAAACTTTTATTTAAATTCATTAGAGATTAATTCAAACTGTAAAATATTTGATTCATGAATCTATGTTTAGGACATCAGATATTTTTAACCTGAAGAGTAAAATGGTTGAACAGTATGTATATTTAGAAACAATACGTATGTTTGCATGATTTTATTGCAATGCTTTAAAACAACCCAGTAAAATATCCAGTTCATTTTAGCAAACCATAAGTCACACACAGGATGACCAAGAGGGTGCTCAGTGGTGATCTATTAATATATACCCCTGCCTTGTGCAAGCCTTATTGAAAGCATTTGGCCAAGACATCCAGTGAGGTGTACCATCACTATATAGATCAGATTATAGAAACTTTCTCTACAGTAATTCCAGAGATTAGATTTAACATTGGATGAGTTAAAAAATAAAACACAAGGAAATTCCCAAGTAGTCCAGTGGTTAGGAATTGGGACTTTCATAGCTGAGGGCCCAGGTTCAGTCCTTGGTCGGGGAACCAGGATCCCACAAATGTGCAGCCTGGCCAAAAACTAAAAATAAAAAATAAAGAAAATTTTACAAACTCCAATGCTTTACCATGGTTCTTTGGTTTGGAATATTTCTTCTGATGGAATTCCTGTGCAAACTATCTCCTATTGTATAATCAGAAACCATGATACAGGCACACCTCATTTTACTGAGCTTTACATTATTGCACTTGGCAGACACTGCATTTTTTACAAATTGAAGGTGTGCGGCAGTCTTGCATTAGCAAGCCTGTGTGTGCTCAGTCACTCAGTCATGTCCAACTCTTTGTGGCCCCATGGACAGGCTCCTCTGTCCATGATATTTTCCAGGCAAGAATGCTGGAGTGGGTTGCCATTTCCTGCTCCAAGGCATCTTCTCAACCCAGAGATGAAACCCATGTCTCTTGAGTTTCCTGCATTAGCGGGTAGATTCTTTACCACTGCAACATTAGCAAGCCTACTGACACCATTTTTCCAAAAGCCTCTGCTCACTTCGTGTCTCTGTGTCACATTTTGGTCATTCTTGCAATATTTCAAACTTTCTCATTATTATATTTGTTCTGCTGATCTGTGATCAGAGATCTTTGATGTTACTTTTTCAAAAAATTGCAACTTGCTGAAGGCTCAGATGATGATTAGTACATTTTAACAATATTTATTGATCAATATATTGATCAAATTAATCAATTATTAATCAAATATTAATCAAAACATTTTTTATTAAGGTATGCACATTGTTGTTTTAGATATAGTACTATTGCATACTTAATAGACTACTCTATAGTGTAAATATGATTTTTTATGCACTGGGAAACCAAAAAAAAAGTTCATGTGACTCACTTTATTGCTATGTTCAACTTATTTCCCTGGTCTGGAACTGAACATGCAATATCTCTGAGGTATTTATTAAGGAAACACCGAAGACTCATATATAGCTAAACTCTAATTCATATAAAACTGTCTTGTTGGTGAAATTCGGCCTGCAGTGCTTTTTCCTTCAGTGCCAGAGTATATGAACATTTATGAAAAGGGATTAGTTACATCCTTCACTGAAATGCTAGAGTGTCTGATTTCCCTGACTTTTCTTTCTGGATTACCAATTTTAAAAACCGCTGACAATTCAAGAAAGAATGGGAAGCAAAAAGCCCATTACCCAACAAGTCAAGTCAGATAAAGATCAATTTTCAAACTTAATCAAATAAACAAGGAAACAGAGAGACAAAACCCTGAATATGTTTCTTTAATTAAATACCATGTATGTACATTGGGAATACAGAGACATTTTTTGTTGTTGTTAACTTTTAATTTATTTTCTGGAGCATCCAAATCGCAAAAGCCCAGTGCTGTGGAAAGACATAAAGACATGATTCTGATGGTAAATGTGTGAAAATTGCTTTTGTTGTTCCAGGGTTCAACTGGGAAAACAAAAAAATTTACAGGAACCTCTGTTATTTTCTGTTTCCCTTTGAGAGTCAAGGTTTATTAACAGCATCATTTTGGATCAAGGAAAATCAGAATACGTAATATTACTGATATTCAACAATGCATGGAAATGGCATCCAAGCTTTCCCTCTACCATCCTACTCTTTATCCCAGTGGACCCCAACCATTTTGGCATCAAGGACCAGTTTCAGGAAAGACGATTTTTCCATGAACTGGAGGAGGGAGGTGGGGGATGGTTTGGGGGGATTCAAGTGCTTTACATTTATTATGCCCTTGCTGATCTGATGGGAGGCAGAGCCCAAGGGGTAATATGAGTGATGGGGAGTGACTGTAAATACAGATGAACCTTCTCTCGCTCACCTGCTGCTCACCTCCTGCAGTGCCACCTGGTTCCTAACATGCCATGGACCACTACCTGTCCATAGCCCGGGGGTTGGGGACCCCTGATTTCCCCTGTGAGCCTCGTTTCAGGAAAATACTTCTGCCAGAGAACTGGCTGATGGCAGTCACTGAACGTACTACTCTGCAGTTTGTAGTTAGCGACAGCGAATTCTAAGACTGAGTCAGTGGCTCTTAAGAGGCGAGAGGAGTACAGAGGCCGCAGGGTGGGGAGGCAACACCTCAACTCTGCTGCAGGAACTATGCGTCTCTTCTCAGCTGGAGCAATTTTTGGTCTCTGACTCCTGATGCCATTTCCCCTGCACTGAATAGTTTGTTGGTCTGTTCTGTCAACTCTCGAAGTTGTGAGAGTCTATAAAAAATCATTAAAATGTCTGACTATAGACATCACACATATACTTAGGTGTTCATGTGGACCTACAATTTTAATATTTTAAAACCCAGCTAAAGCAGGTAAAAGTCAAAGTCTATCACATACAGTAATCACTTTCAATATTTTTACATTTGTCTATTGACAAGAATTTTTCTACGCATAGATGTAATTTTTGTTTTAATAGCCAAAATTCATTAAAGTATGTGTGAATATCTTCTCATGTCATTTTTAATGTCTTGTATAATATTTCTTCCTACAAATGTACCATATTTTAACTAGTGTGTATTGTTGGACATTTACCTAGTTTTTAGTTTCATTTTATAATAAACAATTATGCTACAGACATTTTAGGAAATCATCAAGTATATCCACAACACTTTTCTAAGGATAAACCCTGAAAAGTAGACTTTTTAATCAGCATAGCAATACTTGATCTTGGTATTTCCATGACTTGGAGCTGTGTTACTTGGGATAAGCTCATTGCTCTAATAAACAACACCAAACTCTCAGACTTTCAATGGAACAAAGACGTTTTTGCTCACAGTTTCATGAGGATGTCTCCGGTCAGTGGTTCTCCTGGGTGGCTGTCCTCCAAACAGCAAATTCAGGATGCAGGCACCTTCCACTATAACATTTCCACCATTAGGGGGTCAATGGGAACTGTCCAAAGATGACTCAGATGTTTCACAGCTGTATCTGAAATAGGGTATGTCACTTCAGCTCACACTGAATTGCCTATAATAATTCAGAACCATAACTCAATCTATCTAGATCTATCCAGCTATAGATTGTGACTCCATTTATTTATTGGGTTGGCCAAACATTTCATTCAGGTTTTTCCATAACATCTTACAGAAAAACCCGAACGAAGTTTTAGTCCAACCCGATCTCTGCAAGTGTATGTGTGTGTGTGTGTCTGTTGGGGCTGATGGTGATTATAAAGAAGTCTTTTCTTTGTACCCAAGAGGAAAATCAAGTGTTGGTGGTGTGCATAGAAAAGTTTCTGTGCCTGGATCATTTTTCTTAACTTGATCAGGATGCTTCTGTACTTTGAAATAGCATTAGTTTGTCTTTCTTCCCAATATGATTGTTAAGAACACCTCTCTCTTTCTCAAAAGTATTCTGGTTTATATGGTAAATTATGTGGTCACCCTAGCTATGACTCCCTAATACTTAAGACCCTAAAGTATCCTGAGTCCCTTTTCCTCAGATCTGGGTGTCCCTTCTGTTCCCTGCACTATCTGCTGAGGTCTGCACTGCCTTCTCAATTCTGACCAGATGGGTTTCTCTGAATCAGGAGACTCAAAACAGTTCCCATGTAAGAGAGACCAGTGCTGAGACTTGTTTTTCCCCCCAAAACACAAGCTACAAGAAGTTAACTTTTAATATGATATAAAGAAGGCATTTCTACAATTAACATCATCCAAAAAAGTTTAACATGATACTTCTAAGGTAGCAAGGCTTCTGTCCTTGGAATAGTCCAAATGGAGGTGGGATTAACATTTACCAGAGTTTTTATATAATGGATTCTTGAATTGGGTAGAAAGTTGGAATGTGCATGCATGCTGAGTCACTTTCAGTCCTGTCCGATTCTCTGCCAACCTATGGACCATAGTCCGCCAGGCTCCTCTGTCCATGGGATGCCCTAGGCAAGAATACTGGAGAGGGTAGCCATGCCCTCCTCCAGGGATCTTCCTGACCCAGGGATTGAACCTACATCTCTTATGTCTCCTGCATTTGCAGGCAGGTTCTTTACCACTAGCACCACCTGGGAAGCCTCAGGAAGTTGGAATAGATGAGTTTAAATCTCATAATTCTTTGATTCTCTGGATTCAAATAATTTGGTCCACTTGGAACAGAGCCAACTGGGTCTTTTCCAGGGACTACTCATTGCTGTCAAATGTACGAATTTGACACAGTTTAAGATAGTTATAATTTGGACTGGATTTTAGATGAAGGGCTCAACCATAATTTTCTAAAATGGGTTAATCCTGGAGCTATTTTCAATACTTAAAAAAGTGGAATTTCCTCTCTGCCTCTGGGAACTACAACTCTTCTTAGAGACAGTGCTAGTCTCTCTACAATTCTGGTCATGTTTGCTACTAGTGGAAGAAAGGAAACGGTGATGAGTTACACTCACATAATGAGTGACTACTAGCCCTGTGTTTTTCCCTTTGTGTCTTCTTGCAAAATAACATAATTTTTTGCTTCTAATGCCCTATAAATGTTTTTCTTTTCACTATAAAATTAAGACATAGAGTTCAGAGAGATAGAAGGGGAGAAAGGGAGAGAGAGCAGGAGACAGCGAGAGAAATAGAGATATGGAAGGGGAATAAAGATAGAAACCGCAAATAACACAAAGGAGAGAAAGGTGGAAAATGATCTCAGGCAAAGTGTTATAACTGCTTTGCTTTCAAATTACACATTGGAAGAATTGCCTAGTGAAGGAATAGTTTAAAATATGCTATAAAATATGTCTATTGTCAGACAGATTAGAGAAGAATAGTATAATTTCAGAAAACAAAACTATCATTTAGGGACACTGAGAAATGTGAATAGAGAAAGTGAATAGAGAATATGGTTATGCTTCTATTTTGACTTCACTCAGTATGAAGAATAGTTTAAAATGGCATATTTTCAAATTTGAAAATAAGGAGTCTGATATGCTTACAATCATCTATTTTTTTCTTCTACTCCAATTCCTTTCCTTCTTTGAAGCAGAGACTGAACTGAGACCCACAGACTTTAGCTTCTTGTTTAATGCATTAGTCACTCAGTTGTGTCTGACTCTTTGTGACCCCATGGACTGTAGCCCACCAGGCTTCTCTGTCCATGAAATTTCTCCAGGCAAGAATACTGGAGGAGGCTGCCATTTCCTTCTCCAGTAGATCTGCCCAACCCAAGGACTGAACCTATGTCTTCCACATTGCAGGCAGACTGTCTGAGCCACCAAGGAAGCTAGGGACTTCAACTGAAGATAAACTAGACCACTTGAAGTTATTGCACATCTCAATAATAGTCTTTTCATTATTATGTGTTCCTTTTTCTCTTTAGTTTATTTTGCATAGTTTCTTTTGCTATGGCTTCAAGTTCACTATTCTTTTTTTCTATAATGTCAAATCTGCCATTAATCTCATCCAGTGTAATTTTTATCTCTGACACAATAGTTTTTAGCTCTAGAAGTTTTATTCGAGTCCTTTTTAATTTTCTGTGTCTCTATAACTTTTTGAACATATGGGATACAGTTAAAATAACTGCTTTAATGTCTTTGTCTCATAATCCTAACATCTGTGTCTATCTTGATTGGTTTAGATTGATTGCTTTTTCTCTTCTTTATGGGTTATTGTAAATTTTAACTTGTTGGGTGCTGGATTTATTTTATTCTTAGGAGTATTCTGGAAATTTGGTCTGGGACACAGTCACTTGAAAATAATTTGATCCTTTTGAAATCTGCTTTTAAGATGTGCTAAGTAAGTCTAGACCAGTGCTCAGCCAAGGGTTTATTAATCCCAGCTAGTAGGGCAAGATCTTTCTGAGTAATCTACCTATGACCTATGAATCATGAGGGTCTTCTCAACCTGGTTACTGGGAGTACACACTTCTTTTGCCTTATGTGCGTTTCAAGTACCCTTCAAGTGGTTCTTTCCCCAGCCTTGGATAATTTCCTCACCTACATGTGCTGATTTGTACTTTGCTAAATACTTTATTGTCTGGTTTCAAGCGCCTATAAAACAGTTATGTCAGTTATTTTTCCATTGTGTTTTTTCTTTGAGATGAAAAGGTAAATCCAGCCCCTGTTACTTCATCTTGCTTAGAATTCGAAGCCCTGTATTTCCAGCACTGACCTTTTTCTTGAATGCCAACTACTCACTCAAGATTTGAATTTGAATATCTAACAAATACATGCGTTCCAAATGTATCATGAATACAGATAAACTCTTTATTCCCTGCAAAAGCTGCTTTTAAATTCTTCTCTGTGCTCTAGATACTTAGTCTAGAATCATCCTTTTTCATTTCTCTTCTACCTCCCACAATCTGTGCTGTGCTTAGTTGCTCAGTCGTGTCTAACTCTTTGAGATCCCATGGACTGCCAGGCTCCTCTGTCCATGGGATTCTCCAGGCAAGAATACTGGAATGGGTTGGCATGCCCTCCTCCAGGGGATCTTCCCAACCCAGGTATCAAACCAGCGTCTCCTGCATTGCAGGCAGATTCTTTACCATCTGAGCCAGCAGGGAAGCCCCTCCCACAATCTAGCCATCATCAAATACCACGAATTCTACTATGCAAATATGTTTCAAATCCAATTCTTTTTATCTTAACTGAGACCACTCTAAAACATCAGATTACTGTAATATTCCAGTGTCTGGCAGTGGTCTGGCATGGAGTAAAGATAGTATACTCAAACTTATGAATCAGGAGAGAATTTAAATACAGAGATTATTTTAAAAGGTAAGGTCTGGCTTAGAGAACACAACAGAGATAAATTTCTATTTATCTAGTAATATTTATCTAATATATTTAGCTAGTAATAATGGGGAATCATTTCCACTCAAAGACCTGAATCAATAAAGGAAGGGAGCAACAGCCAAAATCAGAGAAATTAGGGGCTGCTTGACAGTAGCTCTTGGTAAAGAGACATGGTCAATCTTCAGGTACTTTGCAAGTAGGAAGCTGATGAATCACAGAAAATATTTCACTCTTCTCTCAGTTTTCTCTTGGTGGCTCCCACTGGCTGAACCCAACTGGAAGCCAGAGGTCAAAGACATTTGTCTTTCTGCAGCACAGAAAGGTCAGGTTCCAGGGACTCAGGATCAAGAAAGGCAGGGTGGGTCTGGAGCACCCCCCTACGGGGTCTCCTCACTTCCGTGTGCCACCTGCTACTTGAGGGTCAGAGCAGCCAAAGGGAACCATTGAAAATATAAATCTGTTTATGTCATTCTAGTACTTAAAATGCTGAAGTGGCTTTCCTTGACACTTAGAAAAAAATTTAAAATCCTGAATGTGATCTAAAGTTCCTACATGATCTCATCTTTGGCTACTTTTCCAATGCAATCTCTAATTACTCTTCTCATCTCTTATTCTGCTCCAGTCACCATGGCCTTCCTGCTTCTCCTTCACACTCCAGATTTCTTCCTGTTATATATTTGCTGTCCCCTCTATCTGAAAGCTCTTTTACATTCCCTCATTGTACAGTCTTTGAGAGATCTTCTCAGAATTTCGTCCTAAAACAGTAGCCTCTCTATCTCCTTTCCTTATTTTACTTTTTTATTAAATTTTTTTTGATGTGGACCTGTTTAATGTCTTTATTGAATTTGTCACAATATTGCTTCTGTTGTTTAGGTTCTGAATTTTTTTTGGCCATGAGGCATGTGGGATCTTAGTTCCCCAACCAGGGATTGAATCCACACCCCCTGCATTGGAAGCCAAAATCTTAACCGCTGGACTACCAGGAAAGTCCTTTCCAGCCCTACTTTATGTTACATTTTTTCATAACAGTTATTTCCACCTATTAATTATCTCCCTCCATTATATTAATATAAGCTCCATGAAGGCCAGAGCTTTGAATAGGCAGTTGGGTACCATGTCTCTGCAGTTAGAACAGAGCCTGTCGTATTATAAATAATCAATATAAATTAAACAAGTCCAGGAATACCAAATACTTCTCTCCCTCTTTTTCTAACCCAGAGAAACATTTTAATGCCCCTTCCAATCATCTCACCTCACTGTGCAACGCTCTAGTTTCCCCATTTTATTTCCTTAAACATTTACAGATAGTGTATTTGTTTGCTGGGGCTGCTGTAACAATAAACCAGACTCTAAGTGACTTTAACAACAAAAATGTATTTTCTCACAGTTCTGGAGGCTAGAAGTCTGAGATCAAGGTGTTGTCAGGGTTGGTTCTTTCTGAGGTCTGTGAGGAAGGATCTGTTCGATGCCTTCTGCTCCCCCTTTCTGACGGTTTGCTGGCAACCGTTGACTTTCCTTGGTTTATAGAAGCATGGCCTCAATCTGCATCCTTATCTTCACCTGGCATTCTCTCCGTGTGCACGTCTATCTCTAAATTTCTATCTCTAAATTTACAAGGACTCTAACCATGTTGGATTAGAAGACCATCCTACCACAATACGGACTTCCCAGGTGGCGCTAGTGGTAAAGAACCTGCCTGCCAATGCAGGAGATGCAAGAGATGCGTGTTTGATTCCTGGGTCAGGAGGATCCCCTGGAGGAGGGCGTGGCAACCCACTCCAGTATTCTTGCCTGGAGAATCCCACAGACAGAGGAGCCTGACAGGCAACAGTCCATGGGGTCACAAAGAGTTGGACACCACTGAGCACGCAGCATTACTGCAGTAGCACCTCATCCTGACTTAACTGATTACATTTTCAAGGACCCTGTTTGCAAACAAGGCCACATTCTGAGGTACTGAGGACTGTGACCTCAACATGAGTTTTTAGGACACAACAATTTAACCCACAACAGCAGCTTGTTGTACGAATCAAAAAGATAAAATATAGAAGCATAAGTAATTAAAATAATACTTGAATGCTTTAATAATTTAATTTTAAGTGATTTTATGTTTTCTGAAAAGTTATAACAACGGTGCAAAGAACCGCTGTGTCCCCTTCAATCAGACTCTGCAGCTAACACTTTACCACATTTGTCACCTTTTCTTTCTCCCTCCCTCTTTCTCACTCAATTATTATTATGCTTTTCCTGAGCTATTTGAGAGCAAGTCACAGTCACAATACCTCAGTCCCCCCTAAATACTGTGGTGTATAAATCTCCAAAACGTGGTTATAGAGACCTGATAGACACTTACATAACCACAGTGCAACCATCCAGATCAGCAAAGCAATATTGATGTAATACTAACTTGGCATCAATGAAACACATTAAATTTTTATAAACTCTTCCAATGATATCTCTTTTTCCAAGATTCAGTAGAGAATCACATATTACATTTACTTGTGACCTGTGTTTAGTCTCTTCTATTTAGTCTCTTCTAATCTGGAATGTTCAGAGTTATTATCCTTTCGCGTTTTCTGATATAAAAAATAAAATACAGGAAACACATGGATGGTGTATAATATACATTCTTCCTTGAACTTTTTAGGAAACTTTCCAATTTTCCCTTTCCCAGTAGAAAATATTTATATAGTATCAATAGGCATTTATTGATAACCCCCAGATTTTTGTAGTTTTCCAATTTCCTGAGAAATATACATTCCATTTTCAGATTCAACTCTATGCTGAATTCCTATGATATGTGAGATGCTCATGTTATATTATTTTTAATCCTCATGACAGTTCTGTGTATTAAGTGTCATTATTCACATTTTATAGATCAGTAACTGCATTTGTTACTGCTGTGTAATGAATTACCACCAAATGTAGTGGCTTGAAACAACACTTACTATCTCATAATCAAGACAAGACAAGACATAATACATGGCTGACCTGGCCTAGAAGTAGAGAATTCGAGATAAAGTTTGTAGGTGGTCTTGGCAAGATGTGTTGAGGTATTAAATATGGGGTAAGTAAGGAAGTGGAAGGGCTCAAATGTGACTCCAAAATTTGAATTTAACAACTAGATACCCTTTACTAAAATGAAGAGAAATAGAAACAGGTTGGGTGGAGAGAATAAGAGTTTTACTTTGGACATACTAAGTTTGAAGCACCCAGGAGACAGCCAAATAGAGATATCAAGGATGAGACAGGCCTTTAGAGACACGAAGTTCGGAGGAGAGGTCTAGACTAGAGATTGCTCTTGGCCAAGAAATACTGGCTTTAGTAGCTAAAGCTTTGCCCTAAATCTCAGTGCAATTTGATAATGAGCTAGTCTAGATACATTCTGAAGACTAGAAGAGGGACAGGAGAAAGAGCAGGTCAGAAAGTTTCCTCTCAATGTCTAGTTCAGAGGTAGCTCAATCTCTCATCTTGGACTCTATTATTATTTTGTTATCATTATCACTGGGCTTCCCAGGTGGCACTAGCGGTAAAGAACTTGCCTGCCAATGCAGGAGACCTAAGAGACTTGGCTTCAATCCCTGGGTCAGGAAGATCCACTAGAGGAGGGCATGGCAACCCACTCCAGTATTCTTGCCTGGAGAATCCCATGGACAGGGAACCTGGTGGGTTACAGTCCACGGAGTTGCAAAGCATTGGACTCAACTGAAGCACAGGCACACGCATTATCACCACCAACGTTTTGGGGGACTGGGCAGGAGGCATGCATCTCTCAGATGCTGGCAAAGAAGCAGAATACTTTGAGGGAGAGAGAACCTAGATTCCAAGAGTTGTCCCTGCAAGGGCTCTGGAAATCATCAGGACATGGATTAGCCTGAAACACGGTGCTGGGAGAGATGCCCGAGAGCTAACAGATCTGCAATCGTGCCTTACCTCTCTTGAAGCATGGGAGAAGTTCAAAGACAGAAAAGGAAAGAAATATTGCCCTTCTTTCCAGCTCCCTGCTGTTGTGCTTTAAGCTATTATCCTCACATAGTAAAACTTTCTATCCTCTGATACAGCCTCTGTAAAAAAAAAAAAAAAGTATATATATATATATATATATATATACACACACACACATATATATATATATTTTTATATGTATATAAAATGTATGTATATATATATTCTTTATTCTGAACAATTCGGAGCTGTATTTACCCTTCTTGAGCCTGGGGAAAACTGGGAGATAAGCCTTCCAGATCTTTTTCCTGAAGGCCTCATTGGTGGTCCATGGGCTGGCAGGGAGCATCCAGGTTGTCACAGACATACAGTGGTACTCTAGCTTTTTCTGATCAGGAGCCCTCAGAGAATGGAAGGGCAGGGCTTGTTACTAAGATCTCCGAAGGTCATCTCTCCATTACTATCCCTAACAAAAAAACTCACCTGTTTTCTATTAAATGTTTCATTCTCCATGAGCAGGGATCCTGGCTCCTGGGTTTCTCTCACTCTCTTAGCCTGAAGTTCATATGCCCTTCTGAAACTACAGTATCAGTCATAGATAGCAAAATAAAGACTGTGTTGACAATGCATTTGTGGCTTGGTTCCATTTAGATTGTGATCACGTATAGCTGTCCTTCCTCAGTGACTCATGAGCTTACAATAAAGAGAAAGTAGAGAATGTGATTTTTATATATTACAAAGCAATACAACTATGTGAAACTACAAATGCAATTTTTATGTCAAGCTTACTCCCTTCAATTTTTTTTTTTTTTTAATGAAGAGGGTAGGTGTTAATTGAACTGTATTGGTGCTGATTACATCATCTAAGAGCTGTCCCTGCGAGGACTCTTCAGATGTACTGATTTATTTTCTCTTTCTGCTTTGCAAGATATGAGTTCTCTCTTTTTATTGAAATACAGCTTCAGTGAAAACTAGTATACTGCCTGTGAATTATTTCCACAAACATGGTTAACGAGAGGTTCAGCCTGTTTGTCAAACTAAAAATCCAAGAAGCAGAGATCACACAGACTTGTCCTGTGGTGGTGGTGGTGATTTAGTAGCTAAGTCTTATCTGACTCTTTGCAACCACATGGACTGTAGCCGCCAGGCTCCTCTGTCCATGGGATTCTACAGGCAAGAATACTGGAGGGGGTTGCCATTTCCTTCTCCAGTGGATCTTCCAGACCCAGATGTGAACCCATGTGTCCTGCATTGGCAGGCGGATTCTTCACCTCTGAGCCACCAGGGAAGTCCCACTTGTTCAGTATATATTAACAACTGCTCCAGTTATCAGTGGGTGACTGATAATGTTACTAAAGCCTATCCAAACTGGACTTTCTTTCTCAGTATCTTCTGTCTTACCCCCCCCTTTTTTTCTTTTAGCACAGTCAGTGCTCTGATTGCATCATTCCACCACCCCTTGGTATTTTGCATCCTTTTCCACTCCTGGCCACAGCTCTAATCAAAGTCAGTCTCAGAATTTTCCTGCTTTTGGCATACAGCTTATCCACAAATAAGTTCCTTACTTCTTCACTTCATTTTGAAGTGACAGTAGATGTCTATGTCACTGGTAAAGCTATTCAAAAATAATGGTAAAATATTTTTCTCTTGTGAATTCTTTTTTCCGGAGTTTGGTGTGTGTCTTTAACTTCCCTCAGAGGCCTTGTTGTTACAACACTTTTCTCCTAAAGAATGTCAAGATTCAGGCCATCTTCATGGCTCAGAGTTTAAAAATCTCAATCTGGTCGTGTACTTTGATTTACTTCTTCCGTCTGGACTCCCACTCTGTTCTCAGCAGATACCCTGAACAGTCTTTCAAATTCATCAACAGCTTGCCCCATTGAGTGGTTCTTTATATAGTCTCTTATGGGCCCAGAGCTGTCAAAGTTTCTCTGCAATATTTGTTTTGTATTCAAAGATTACCTGATGGATGTCCTTGAAGTGGTTTGCTGGTGATGGGTAATAATGGCGGCAGCAGTCCAATCGCCATGTTGTCCTCCGTAATCAGAGTTGGCAGTGCAAATACGGGGCTGTCTGTTTTTCCACTTGTGAGAAACCTCTTACAGACAGGCTGTAAACAGCTTGGGTGGTATTGGCATGACACTGTCTAACTTTTCTGCCGACTCTTTTTAGATTTTCTGCCTGTTAATTTGCTCACGTGTAGGCATGTGCCTAAATATGTTACTGAGGCCCTGGAAGATAGTTTTAAATCAACGTCTACATCGTCAATTTAAAAAATTTAGGTAACATTTGCATACAGAGAAACGTGTGCATCCTATTATACAATTCAATGAATTCCAACAAATTAAACACTCCAGTCTAGGTATAAAATATTTTCATCACTCCAAAATGTTCCTTCTACTTTTAGCCAAGAATTCCACACACCTAAGTGACAACTGTTTTGATTTCCATCTTCACATTCTTGAACTTTACATAAATTTAATCAAACAATACCTACTCTTTTGTGTCTGGCTTCTTTCTATTGTGACGGTTTTGACATTCATCAATGTTATTGGGTATATTGGTGGCTTATATTTTTGTGGTTGAGAAGTATTCGTTGTATGAATATATCATCATTTGTTTATCCATTCTCCTGTTGATGGACCTTTTGGGTTGCTTCCAGTTTGGGGCTATTATAAATAAACATTCATATAGAAGTCTCTTCTGGACCTTTACTTTAAACTCTTTTGGGTAAATATATAAGGGCATAATTGCTAGGTCATGGCTAAGTGTATATTTAATTTCATAAGAAACTGCCAAAGAATTTTCCAAAAATTTAATATTCTTAATGGCAGTGCAGTGAAAGCTCTAGT
The DNA here is from genome assembly GCF_054371585.1 of Giraffa tippelskirchi. Classification (NCBI taxonomy): domain Eukaryota; kingdom Metazoa; phylum Chordata; class Mammalia; order Artiodactyla; family Giraffidae; genus Giraffa; species Giraffa tippelskirchi. The sequence goes on from NC_137285.1 coordinate 58,838,131, forward strand.
TTTTCCACATTCTCACTATCATTTGGTATAATCTCTCTTTAAGTCTCCCTTTTGGAGCAGGTGTGCAGAATGTGAATATCACAGGTGTGATATTCATTTGCATTTCCCTATTAATTCTGAGAACTTTTTTGTGTACCTTTTTCAGCATTCACATGTCTTCTTTTGAAAAATGTCTGAATCTTTTGTCCACCTTTTTATTCTGTTCTTTTCCTTTTGTATTTGTAAAAAGTCTTGGTATATTCTGGATAAAACTGCTTTTTCATGTCTCCATGTATTCCCAGTCAGTGGTTTGTCTCTTTGTGGTCTTGATGTCGTCTTTTGATGAGCAGAAGGTTTACATCTTCATGATCTAATTGATCATTTTTCTCTTTTATGGTTATTATTTTCTTCCTGTTCCCTACTTGTCTGTACCAATACTGTGAAGATATTTGCCAGTGTCTAATTTTTTTTTACAGAATTATAGATTATGATTTTATGTTTAGATCTTTAATCCTTCTTGACTTAATTTTTAGTTATTATGGGATTTAAAGTTTATGTTTTATTGCTTTCTATATGCTTTCTCCATTTTAGAGCACTATTTATTAAAAATATTTTTTATCCCCATTAGTACCTTAATAGAGAAAAGATTTACTGCCTGAGTGTGAGCCTATCTTTGACTTTTCTTTTCAGTCCAATATCTATCAACCTCCATATATGTCAATACCACACTTTCTTGATTACTGTAACTTTAGAATAAATCTTGAAATCAGGTAGCATAAAGCTTTCAGCTTTTTTTTCTCAGATTTGTCTTGGTTATTCAAGCATCTACATTTCTATATACATTTTCAGAACTTGCTCGTCAGTTTCCTTTCATTGAGAATAAGCCTGCTGGGATTTTGACTGGTATTTTATTTTAATAAAAAGTAAGCTTCCCTGGTGGCTCAGACGGTAAAGAATCTGCCTGCAATGCAGGAGACCTGGGTTCAATCCATGGGCCATGAAGATCCCCTGGAGAAGGGAATGGCAACCCACTCCATTATTCTTGCCTGGAGAATTTCATGGACAGAGGCACTTGGCGGACTACAGTTCACGGGGCTGCATAGAGTCGAACATGGCAGAGCAACTAATCACTGAAACTTAAGGGTAGAATTTGGTTAAATATTTTTCTGTATCCATCCAAGATGATATTTTTTTCCTTCTATCTTGTAAATTTGGCAAACTACATTGTTTTTCAAATATTAAACCAATCTTGCTTTTCTAGAATTAACCTTGCCTGATCATGATGTATAATCATCATGATATCCTTTTTGTATACTGCTGGAATCAATGGCTGATAATTTATTTATCAATATTTTAAAAGATACATTGACCTGTAATTTTCTTTTAATGTTTGTGTAAGGTTTTGGTATCACAGCTACATTGGCCTCATAAAACCAGTTTGGGAAGTAATCCCTGTTTGTCCATTTTCTGAAAGAATTTGTATAAGAATGGTATTGCTTTTTGCTAAAAGTTTTGATAAAACTTACTCATCAAACTATTTGTGTCTGGATTTGGGAGACAGGAGAAAGGAAGATTTTTTTATTACTTTTTTTTTGTAAATGCAGGGATATCTAAATCCTTGTTCACATATTCATTTTGATCATTCGTATTTTCAGGAAATGTTTCTTTGTCTAAGTTGTATAGTGTATTAGAATTATGCTGCTCATCATATTTCCTTATTACTTTTATCATTCTACTAAAAGCGCCTAATTTCTATTGTACTTTATTTTAAATCTTAAATTATTTGGAAGTTGTGGTTAATTTATAATAGTGGGCTTTCTAGAAATGTTAATGTTGCTGATATGTAATTTAATTCTACTCTTGTCAGGAAACATATTCTTTAAAATTTTAATATTTTTAATTAATTAAGAGTGGTTTTATGGGCCAGCATATGGTCTATCTTGGTGAATTGCTCATGTTCACTTAAAAATAATGTGTGCTCTTCTGTTGTTGGATGGAGTGTTCTATGAATGTTAATTAAGTTGAGGTGGCTCATGCATGTGCATGCTAAATCTCTTTCATCGTGTGGGACTCTGTGCAACCATATGTACTGTAGCCCATTAGGCTCCTCTGTCCATGGGATTATTCAGGCAAGAATACTGGAGTGGCTTGCATGCCCTCCTCCCTGGCATTTTCCTGACCCAGGGACCAAACCCATATCTGTTATGTCTCCTGCATTGACAGGCAGGTTCTTTACCAGTAGCACATACTGTTGTTCAAGTCTTTTCTATTCTTGCTAATTTTTGCCTACCTGTTCTATGAGTTGTTAAGAGGAGGGCATTAAAATTCATGATGATAATTAGGTATTTATCTATTTCTCCCTTTAGTTTTGTCAGCTTTTTGTTCATGTATTTTGAAAGTCTTTATATGTAGTGTGTACACATTTATGATATTATGTCTTCCTAAGGAGGTGGTTGGAGAAGGAAATGGCAACCCACTCTAGTATTCTTGCCTGGAAAATTCCACAGACAGAGGAGCCTGGTGGCTACGGTCCATGGGTCACAAAGAGTCAGACATGACAGGGCAGCTGAGCACACAGCACAAGGAGATGATCCTTTTCTTGTTTCTAAGCGTCTCTTTTTATTTCTGGTAACACAGTTTGTCTTGATGTCTGTATTAATCTACACACATCACCTTTCTTTTTCTTATAAAACTGTATACCTTTCCCCAATTTTCTTAGTCTGTTCAAGCTTCCAAAACAAAATACCATAGACTGGGGACTAAACAAACAAAAAAAAACGTTCTGGGAACTGAAAGTCCAAGGTTAAGGTCCAGTAGGGTCGGTTTCTGCTGACAACTTTCTTCCTGGTTTGTAAATACCACCTTCCTGTGACTTCCTGTGGCAGAAGGAGAGTCTGGCATCTCTTCATTTTCTAATAAGGCCATAGTTATATTGGCCCAAGGCTCCACCCCTGAGTGCTCATTTAATCTCAACCACCTCTTGAAAGAAACTCCAATACAGTCACATGATGGGTTAGGGTTTTAACATAGAAATGTAGCAAAGGGATGGGAAACAATTCACAGGCTGAACATTTTGCTTTCAAACTATTTATTTCTCTGTAGGTAAAGCATGTTACTTGTGTATAGCATGCAATTAGATTCTGATTTTTATGCGGTATGGCAATATTTGCTTTTTAAATGGAATGTTTAGTCTATTTGTATTTAATGAAACCATCATTTTTGGTTAGATTTAATTCTACTCCATTCCTCTTTGTTTTCCTTTTTTTCCCCTCTATTTTCTTCCTATCTTGCCTTCTTAGCTTTCAGACCACACAAAAACAGGCTGTGAGCTGGATTTGGCCCATGAGCTGTGGAATTTTCCTGCTTCTCCTTTAGTCAGTCAGTTGTCTTAAAAAAAATAACATAAGAATAAAAAGATAATTTTTTTATATTTATCATTTTCAACACTCTTTTTCCATTCCTACCACTATGAACTGAATCTGGCATTATTTACCTTCAGCCTGAATAGCTTCCTTTAACATTTCTTGTAGTACGGGTCCTATGAATTCTTCCTGCTTTTAGTTATCTGAACATGTTTTCTATTTTACCTTATTTTCAAAGGATATATTGCTGAATAGGGAAATCTGGATTACTTTATTTTTTCTTTTCTTCCTTTCTATGTTTAAAGTATTCTTTTATTGTCTACTGTCATAAATTGTTCTGATAAAAAATCAGGCATAATTGTTCACCTTTATGTAAAGTTTCCTTTCTCTCTGCTCCTTGTGGTGTGGAAGAATGCTGAGGTACCACCTCCCCACCAAGACTTGCTATCCTGGTTCTTGGGATTGTGAATATGATGAGATACTGTGCCATGATAATGTTGTGTGTATGTGTTCAGTAACTCAGTCATGTCCAACCCTTTGAGACCTTATGAACCCACCAGGTTCCTCTGTCATGGGATTTTCCAGGCAGGAATGCTTGAGTGGGCTGCCATGTCCTCCTCCAGAGAATATTCCTGACCCAGGGGTTGAACTCGCATCTCTTATGTCTCCTGCATCGGTGCTCAGTTGCTTCAGTCACGTCTGACTCTTTGCAGCCCCATGTACTGTAGCCTGCCAGGCTCCTCTCTCCATGTTATATTACAAGGCAAAAAGGATTTTGCAGATATAATTAAGGTTACTGATCAGTTAACTTTAAGTTAATCAAAAAGGGAATCATCTGGGTGAACCTGATGTAAATATGTGAGACCTTAACAGCAGAGATTCTCCACCTGGGAGTGAAGAGGAAGAGAGAGTCAATTGAGAAGGAGTTGATGTGTCATTGCTGGTACTGAAGGTGGAAAGGACCACGTGAGGACAAATGCAGGTGGCTTTTAGGAGCAGACAGTATCCTCCGCTTCACAGTTCTGAAGGAAACAGACCTAAACTTGTTTCCTCTTAGGACCTCAGACCTAAACCACAAAGAACTGTACTTTGCCAACAACCTGAGTAAACTTGGAGTGGATTCTTCCCCAGAGCTTTCAGATAAGAGCCCAGTCCAGCCAACACCTTGGTTTCAAACCTGGCAGACCCTGAGTAGAGAGTGCTATGGGGAGCCACCTGGATTTCTGACCCAGAGAACTGTGAGATAATAAATGGGTGTTGCTCTAAACCTCTATGTTTGTGGTGATTTGTTACACAGAATGGGAAAACTGATACACTCTCATAGAGATATTTTTCTTTATTTTCAGTTTTCAGGTGTTGGACTATGATGTATTTAAGTGTTTTCTTAGTATTCTTAGTTTTCTTAGTATTTTCTTGTTTGACATCCACTGAAATTTTTGAATTTTTAGGTTTATGTTTTTCATAAAATTTGTGAAATTTTCAGCCATTGTTATTCAAAGAAACGTTTCCCCACACTCCTTTCTGCTTCTTTAAGGTTCCAGTTGAATGTGTACTAGACTGCTTGACGTCTCACAGACCTCTAAGGTTCTTTTTTTCTTTCTTTTTGCAGTCTTTTTCCTGTTTTTCAAATGTGATTTTCTTTATTAATCTCCCTTCAAGTTCACTAATCATTTTTTCTGTCATCTCTAATCTGGTAATCCCATTCAATGAAATTTTCATTTCAGATACTATACTTTTAAGCTGTAAAATTTCCTTTTGGCATTTTAAAAATATGTTCCATTTTTCTGCAGAAATTACTTATCTATTCACACATCATGTCCATCATTTTTCTTTAAGTCCTTGCATTTTTCTTTAAGTCTCATTTACCAAAGGCCTTATTTGCTTATCTCTGGGTCATCTTGTAGTCTGTTTGCACTAACTACACTTTCTGATTATGAGTCTGATTTTTCTCCTTTTTCATTTATATAGAATTTTTTCTTCTTTAAAGATTTACTGTTGTAACTGCTATATTAAAAGTTACATGAATTTAATGTATACATTTTGATAAATTTGGACATACACATACACCCATGATATTATCATCACAGTCAAGGTACTAAACATTATATATTGATCACTTACAAAAAATTCCTTCTGTTATTTTGTGTTTGTGTGTGTGTCTGTGGTGAGAGCACTTAACATGATATCTATCCTCTTAACATATTTTAAAGGGTGCAGTACTGTTTTGTTAACTAATGATGCAGCAAGTCTCTAGAATATATTCATCTTATAGAACTAAAATTTTATAGCTATTAAATAACAATTCCTCATTTTCCCCTCTCCCCACAACCTGAACTCAAATATCCGTTGACAGATGAATGTATTTGAAAAATGCATTATATACATACAATGAAATAGTACTCAGCTTTAGAAAAGAATGAAACCTTGTCGTTTGTGACAACAAAGATGAACCTGGGAGAGATCAGGCTAACTGGAGTAAGCCAGTCACAGAAGGACAAAGACTGCGTAAGTCCACTTATATGAGATATCTAAAATGGTCAAATTCATAGAAGCAGAGAATATATAGTAATGTTAAATTTTTATCCTGGATATTATGAAAAATGCATGGGAGGAAGTCTGGATTATGCTATCTTCTTAAAGAATGTTGAATTTGTTCTGGCAGGCATTTAATATAACAGTATATACATATGTAAATGTAACTATAATTAACAATACTGTATTGTATATTTGAAAGTTGCTAAGATAGTAGATCTTCAAAGTTCTCTTCACAAGAAAAAAATAAAACAATGTGAGGTGATGGATGTTAACTAAATTTGTTGTGGTAATTGTTTTGATTATTGGCTTATTCTAGTTAGCCTAATCTCTTCTAGGTTCATCCACACTGTCAGAAATGAACACTGATTATATACTGTGATATATAACAATTGTTTTGATATATATATCAAAATAATTACCACAACAAATTTAGTTAACATCCATCACCTCACATTGTACACTTTACACTAATATAAATGTTATATGTCAATTACATTACAGTTAAACTGGAAAAATATTTTTAAATGGTTACTGTATCATTTACATCCCCTCAGGCTTGGCTTTATTATTTGTTCAGGTGAGATTCTTTAGGTTTTGTTCTTAGTCCAAGGGTGCATCCCTTTCTCAAGGGCATAGTTTTTATTCTTAAGATATGCCATTTCATATATAAAATTAATGACTGTGGAGCTCAGGATAGTTTCTGTACTCTGATTGGGCTGCATTGTCCAATGTTTCCTAGACTTGCATTCCCTCTGCTATTTGTTCTACCTTTTATACCTCAATGGCCTCAGAGCAACTACTCTCTCTTGGGTCTAAAGTATTTCCTGGACTTCTACGTGCACAACCAAGCCTTTGGTCAAAGATTCACCTGATGCGAAGAGCTGACTCATTGAAAAAGACCCTGATGTTGGGAAAGATTGAGGCAGAAGGAGAAGTGGGCAACAGAGGATGAGATGGTTGGATGGCATCACCAACTTAATGGACATGAGTTTGAGCAAGCTCTGGGAAATGGTGAAGGACAGGGAAACCTGGCGTGCTACAGTCCATGGAGTTGCAGGGTCGGACATGTCTGAGTGACAGAATAACAACTGCAAGGAAGCCCCAAGCGGATTTGAAACATGGGCTCTAAATTCGGATGCCCTTCCCCACACACCTCTGATACTTTAGTAGCTATGAACTCTGACTTTTCTTCTTTAATGAGAGTGTAATTGTTTTACAATATTGCCTTAGTTTCTGCTGTAGAATAACATGAATCAGCCATATGTCATATACTCCCCTCCCTTTCAAGCCTCTCTCCCACCCCGTACCGCACCTTCCCACCTTCTAGGTCATCACAGAGCACCAAACTGAGCTCCCTGTTGCATGCAGCAGCCTCCCCGTAGATATCTATTTTACACATGGCAGTGTACATATGTCAATGTTACTCTCTCAATTCGTCCCGCCCTCCCCTTCCCCTTTTGTCCACATGTCCTCTGAACTCTGACTTTTGACCCACCTTCCTTGCTTTGGACTACTTCTCCAAATAGTAGACCCAGGCAAAAAGCCAAGACAACTATGGGATTTTGACTCCCTCCTTTTCTAAAGGATTACAGTCCCAGCTGCCTATTACCTAGTTCCTAAAAAAAGTTTTGTTTTGTTTTCTTTTTCATACAATTTTTCCAGCTTTATAGTTGTTTGTGGTGAGAAAGCAAGTCTGGTAACAGTTATTCAATCATGGCTGGAAGCAAAATTTGTTATACTTGTTTTAATGGTCTTTGAGGCCCTCTGAGAATATTGCCTATGAATTTGGAGTATCCAAACTGCAGGTCATGACTTGTGGATTTTCTAGTGACTGAATGAAGAAAATGTATTACCCTGTTTGCCAGGCTTCTCCTCCCTGAAGTTATTCTTTCCCCCCTTCTTCATACTGCCCTATTTAGAAGGAAATCTTTATGTTCAGCCCACACTTAAGGAGTATAGAGTAACCTCATTAGAAACGGTGTAACTATACAAATTATTTGGAATTCTTCTGTGTGAGAGATTTGTCTTTTTTTCCCCATTTGTTGCTAAACCCAGTCACTGAGGCTTAGGAATCAATTCTTTCTCTTTGAAAGACACATGATGCAGACAAACAGGCTTTAGGTATGTACTCATATGTTTGGTTTGAGCCCTAGCTTGCCCATGTGATTGTTCTGTGGCTTACGGGATTTCTTTCATGCCACTAATGTTCTATCTCTTCATATGTGAAGTGGGGATAATAACATTTACTGCATATAGTATCATAAATTTAAGGAAGAAATGGGGAAAAGACCTTTAAAAATCTTACGTTCTTGTCTTCCTGTATCCCATCTAGATAAAGAGGAAGTGCATGCATGCTTGCTCAGTCGCCAAGTCGTGTCGGACGCTTGCAACTGCATGGACTATAGTGAGCCGAGCTCCTCCTTATCCTCCAAGCAAGAATACAGGAGTGGGTTGCCAGGCCCTTCTCCAGGGGATTTTTCCTGATCCAGGGACCAAACCCATGTCTTCCACGTCTCCTGCATTGGCAGGCAGATTCTTTTCCACTCAGCCACCTGGGAAGCCCAAAGAGGAAGTAGGGTGGTTTAAAGAAATAATATCTGAAAAGCAATAGAAAAGTTCTGTCTGAGAAAATAGTCAGATAAAAAATAAAAGATTAAATTATTGAAATGTGTGTGTGTGTGTGGGTGTGTCTGGATGCGTGGGTGATATCTGTAACAAACGTTTATATTGTTGGAAAAATCCAGATCATTTATTCAATTTTTACTTTTCAAATTTTTGGCACTACTCACAGTGGAAGCCAGAGTGATAATTAGTCCTCTTTGTTCATTTAGTATCAACCATAAACTTGAAAGTGATTATTAATTTATCTCTTAGCCCTCTCATTTCTAAGATAAAGCGAGTACAACTTTTTTTTTTTTTAACATTTCGCCATATACTATATTGAAATTCTTTGGTAAATATTCTTAAAACACACCCAAACATTCAAATTTTATGAATCCCTCTATTATTTGAAGTCTGGGATTTACATGTTTTTCTCATAGGAGTCTAACAGGAAGAAGATGTGTTTACCAAGAATGGTATATATAACTTGGATTTACGAAGATTGTCAACAACTAAAATAAAATCTAGTCTGAGAAGAGCTGAAAGTGAAAGTTAGTCACTCAGTCCTGTCCGATTCTTTGTGACCCACTGTACTATAGCTCCCCAGGCTCCTCTGTCCATGGGATTCTCCAGACAAGAATACTGGGGTGGGTTGCCATTCCCTTCTTCAGGGGATCCTCCAGACCCAGGAACTGAATCCAGGTCTCCTGCATTTCAGGCAAATTCTTTGCTGTCTAAACCACCAGGGAATCCCCTGAGGAGAATTAGAGAATTATCATCATCCCAACACTGTTGATCTGTCAGTTTTGATTAAAATACAAAATAGGATGAGAAATCAAGATGTTGTAAGTTTTCTTTTTTGAAGGACAGTAAAATATTTTGAACAATTACATCCCAGAGGATTGTTCTGGTAAAGAAAGAAAAACACAAAATTAAGCAGTAAGGACACTACTGTTTCCCTTAGTGGGATGAGAGGCCCCTGCTTTAGGTCTCCATATTTACCAGCCCCCAACTCTGGTTGTCCTTTGTCTACACTGTGCTACGACACGCAGTCTTAAGGGCCAATAGAATGTGCCCAGTCAGAAGCAGCGTGTACCCCCTGTGCCACCACCAGTAGACCACGTTATGCTTGGCTGGGATTCTGAAATGTGATGAGCAGCCGTTATAGGCCAGCTTCCTCCACTTGAGCAGACCTCTTGCCTAGGTCTGTGAGTCCAAAGGCAGATTCCATCTGTGGGAAGTGCTCACCCAGACCTTAGAACTGGCCACGAGTGTGTGAAGAGTGTAAGCGGGACTTGGACATGCCTGAACATGCAGACTGCATTGTCCAGCGGTATGCTGGGAGGCCTGGTATGGTGTGGGATGGAGCTGGGAATGAAAAAAATGGTGATGGGCTGCAGACCAGGGGCAGCACGCTAGAGGCTAGGTCTTTTCATGTCCTCTGTGGAGCCTGAGAACCAAAAACTTCATTCAAACAGAACGTTTCAGGTTATGACAAAGCATGTTTGTCAGAGTAGAAGTAAAGAAGAGCTTGATTAATAACATTTAAGTGTTATGTGTCATGCAGCTTCCATGGGTACCCTTGCTCTGAGTCCAGAATACATTAGAGACAGCCTGAAAGTGATCCACACTTTTTTCTGGTCCTTCCACCAACTAACATCTGCTTGAACACGTAACTTAAAATCTTGGGGTTCCGTGTTTTCTATTTGTAAAAGTAAGTGGCTGATTTAGTTTCCGTATTATTTCTATCACTATTAACCATGTAACACTGAACACATTGCACAAAGCTCTGGCTCTCAATCTTTTCATCTGCCAGATTTAAGGTTTAGATCAGGCAACTATATGGTCTGTTTTAGTTCTACTCTAGGAAGACAATTTTTATTAGACATAAGGCAGTTTTTATCTACATATTTTGTTAAAAGAAGGAAGCACATTAGAATAATAGCTAAAGTTGATAAAAGTTTCCCTGTGTTAAATCAATTTCTTTTTTTCCTCCCTGCTGTGTCCTCTTTGCTGGTTCACAGCTACCTGCGAGCTCCGTTTTGTTTCAAGTTAAAGTTACAATTGAAAAATGCGGCTCAAGGTCAAAACCAATTAAGTGGAAATTAGAGTTATTTGTTTTAAAAGTTCAGGTAATATTTTACATCATGAATCTGTTGGATGACAGTTGATATGGATTAATCAGCAACCTGCTTTCTCTTTGATCATGATTCAAGTCTGCTCTGGACAAGAGTGATAATAAGGAACTAATTATGAACTATTTCCTTGGAGTAGTGCACTTGCAAAGCTTTGGATGAAAAGCCTCTCTAATGCAAAGTGGAGCCCTTGTTGTTATGTAGAAAAATCAGATTAATTGTCTCAGTTCATGTCCTAGAGCACACAGGGAAGCTCCTGGTCAGTCACATCAATTGTTCTCTGCCCTTTATTATACATCGATTGCCCGTGAGGCCGAGTTGATATGTTGCCTTTTGTTTTACAAGGGGAGAGGAGAGCCAATGATATTTTATGGGCTAGGCAGTAGACTGCAGACCGTGGGGCTGTGCATTCTACCTCTAGTTTTCTCTTGAACCATTAGAAAGCCTGGGAAAATCATAGAATTTAGTCTCAAAGGGTTAAGCAAACTGGGGCGGTCAATTCCCAGGGGAGAAACAGGAAGACTATTCCCACAGCAGCCACAGGAACTACAGGGAGGGATCAGGGTAAAATCTCATGTCCTCAGACTTTTGTTTTTGAACTGTTGGCATCAACTTCAGATTTTTTTTCTATAGTATTTATTTCACCTGTAAAATTAGCTTGTATTTTCTATTTCACTGAAATATTATAATGCAAAAGAATGATTAACAACACTTCAACCAACTCTTCAAAGGCTCTCCTGCAGACTCAGTTGCCCTAGCATATGTCAGAGGATGGGCAGTTTGAAAGGTGCCTGGACCAAGTGTGAATGAGACACACCTGCTATCCCGGAGCTCCTGTTTAAAGCAGGGGTCAGCATGAACTCTCTGTAGGAATGGAGGCGCTGATGGGCACGGTCTCTGAGTCCTCTCCCTCCTTGCTCGTGCTGGCACTGACCGTGCTGGCACTGACTTGTGCCATCTTAATCCTTTCTCTCTAACCTGCTAGTGGCAGTGGGGCTTCCCCACCTCCTTACATCATAGCCATGGTCCTGCCGTGGCAGACAGTCATACAGAGCTCACACAGGCATTGCATAATAATAAGGAGGTCAACCCAAAAGAGAATACAACATTTGTAAATATTTATGACAGACCTACTGATTGAAACTAATGGCAATATAATGACAGAAGAGGACATCAATACCCTAACTACAGAGTAGATAGATCATCCAAACAGAAAAGCAGTTAGGAAAAATCAGCCTTAAAGACACCCTAGACCAGATACATTTAATAGATATTTATAGAACATTCTATCTAAAATCAGTAGAACACATATTTTCCTCAACTGCATTTGGAACACTCTCCAGAACAAATCATATGTTGGGCCACAAAACAAGTCTCAACAAATTTAAGAAGGTAGAATCATATCAAGCACGTTTTTAAACCACAAAGGTATAACCTAGAAATCAATAACAGGAAGAAAATTGGAAAAAAAAAAAACTGACAAATATGCGGAGATTAAGCAACATGCTACTGAATAACCAAAATGTCAACATAGAAATCAAAAGAGAACTCAGAAATATCTTGAGAGAAATGAAAATGGAAACACAGCATACCGAAATCAATGGGATGCAGCAAAAGCAGTTTTAAGAGGGAAGTTTGTAGTAATAAATATCTAAATCAAGGAACAGAAAAGGTATCAAATAAACAATCTAACATTACACCTAAAGGAACTGGAAGAAGAAGGATAAGTCCAAAGTTAGTAGAAGGAAGGAAATAAAAAAGAGCAGATATAAATGAAGTAGAGACTGAAAAGACAAAAAAGATCAATGAAAAGAAAAGATAGTTCTTTAAAAAGATAAAGAAAATTGACAAATCTTTAGCTAGATTCACCAAAAAAAGTGAGCATCAAAAATATGAACTTAGAATTGAACGAGGACAGTTACAATTGATCCAACAGAAATGCAAAAGATGAAAGAGATTACTATGACAAAGGAGGCAAGAATATACAATGGGAAAAAGACAGTATCTTCAACAACCATGTGGGGAAAACTGGACAGCTACATGCAAAAGAAAGAAATTAGACCATTATCTTATATGCTACACAAAAAAATTAACTGAAAATGGATTAAAAGATTTTAGTGTAAAACCTGAAACTGTAAAACACCTGGAAGAAAATATAAGTTGTAAGCTTCTTGACATTGATCTTCGTGTTGAATTTTTGGATCTGACTCCAAAAGCAAAGTAAGTCTACATCAAACTAAAGAGATACTGCACAGAAAAGGAACCACCAACAAAATGAAAAAGCAGCCTGCAGAAAGGGACAAAATATTTGCAACTTTTATATCCAATAAAGGGTTAATAACATGAGTGTGTGTGTGTGTGTGTGTGTGTGTGCGCGTGTGTGTGTGTGCGCGCACGCGCGCGCACGCATGCTAAGTCGCTTCAGTCATTTCCAACTCTGCAACCCCATGGACTGCAGCCTGCCAAGCTCCTTTGTCCATGGGACACTCCAGGCAAGAATACTGGAGTGGGGTGCCATGCCTTCCTCCAGGAGATCTTCCTGACCCAGAGATTGAACATGTGTCTCTTACATCTCCTTCATTGGCAGGCAGGTTCTTTTACCACTAGCACCACCTGGGAAGTCCATAATATATACACTCAGAAAAAAAAGTGAAATTTGCTCAGCTCAGTTCAGTTCAGTTCAGTCGCTCAGTCATGTCTGACTCTTTGTGACCCCATGAATCTCAGCACGCCAGGCCTCCCTATCCATCACCAACTCCCAGAGTTTACCCAAACCCATGTCCATCGAGTTGGTGGTGCCATCCAACCATCTCATCCTCTGTCATCCCCTTCTCCTCCTCCCCCAATCCTTCCCAGCATTAGGGTCTTTTCCAATGAGTCAACTCTTTGCATGAGGTGGCCAAAGTATTTGCTCAGTCTTGTCCAAATATTAGGGACCCCATGGACTGTATAGAATTCCCCTGGAATTCTGCAGGCCAGACTACTGGAGTGGATAGCTGTTCCCTTCTACAGGGGATCTTCCCAACCCAGGGATCAAACCCAGGTCTCCTGCATTGCAGGCAGATTCTTTACCAGCTGAGGTACTAGGGAAACCCTATATATATATACTCAACTCAATAACAAAAAGCCCAATAGTTCAAATAAAAAATGGGCAGAAGATCAAAATAGACATTTTTTCCCTCCAAAAGACATGAAAATATGTTCAGCCTCATTTTTCATCATGGAAATGCAAATCAAAACCAAAGGATATCACCTCACACCTATTAGAATGATTATTATCAAACAGACAAAAAATAACAGACATTGGAGAGGATGTGGAAGAAAGTGAACTCTCATACACTGTTGGTGAGAAAGCAAATTAGTGCAGCCACTATGGAAAACAGTATGAAAATTCTCCCCCCAAAATTAAAGATAGAGCTGTATATGATCCAGCTATACCAACACTGGGTATTTAACCAAAGAAAAAAATACAAATTCAAAAAGGTATATGCACCTCAATGTTCCTGCAGCATTAATTCCTATAGCCCAGATATGGAAACAACTGTCCATCAGTGGATGAATGCATAAAGAATATGTGGTGTGCATCTGTGTCTCTTATTCTGTCTCGCATATAGGGTTATCGTTACCATCTTTCAAATTCCATATATATGCATTAGTATACTGTATTGGTGTTTTTCTTTCTGGCTTACTTTACTCTGTATAATGGGCTCCAGTTTCATCCATCTCAATAGAACAGATTCAAATGTATTTTTTTTAATGGCTGAGTAATATTCCATTGTGTATACGTACCACAGCTTCCTTATCCATTCGTCGCATAGAACAGTCTTATGGACTCTGAGTGAGAAGGTGAGGGTGGGACGTTCTGAGAGAATAGCATTGAAACATGTATATTATCATATGTGAAACAGAACACCATTCCAGGTTCGATGCGTGAGACAAATGCTCAGGGCTGGGGCAATGGGATGACCCGGAGGGATGGGATGGGGAGGGAGGTGGGAGGGGGGTTCAGGATGGGGAACACATGTAAACCCATGGCTGATTCATGTCAATGTATGGCAAAAACCACTACAATATTGTAAAGTAATTAGCCCCCAACTAAAATAAATAAATTTATTAAAAAAAAAAAAAAAGAAAAAAGAGCAAAGAATATGTGGTGTGTACATATCCAGTAGAATCCTTCTCAGCCATAAAAAAGGGAAATCGTGCCATTTGTGACAACATGTACAGGGAAATAAGGCAGACAGTGAAAGACAAATACTGTTTGATTTCACTTTTGTGTAGAATCCAAAAACACGAGGCAAACAAAACAAAAGAACTCATAGATACAGAGAACTGATTGGTGGTTATCAGAGTTAGAGGATGAACAGAAAGGGTGAAGAGGGTTAATTTTATAATGATGGATAGTGACCAGATATTGTTGTGATTGTTTTGTTGTATGCACAAAGATCAAATCATTCTGTTGTATATAAGAAACTAACATAAAGGTTATATACCAATTTTACCTCAATATAAAGTCAATCAATTAACTAAAAAACAAAGAGAATATTGTTCACCTTATTGCTTGTTTGGGAGTGGTGGGGGAAGCAGTGAAGGGTGGGGTGATCATTTGAATTCAATAGTGAATTCAATAGTGTTCATTTGAAGGTGAATAGAGGGATTCTGCAGCCTACTCAAGTTTAATTAAAAATAAATGTGGAAATTGTTTTAAAAGATTGTACACAGTGATTATCTCAAATTGCCATGGGAAATACAGAAGTGCCTCATTAAAAACACATTTAGAGTTTTTTATATATAAACTCCATCATCTACATTCTAGCTTAGAAAAACCCTCCTCACTTAAAAAATAAAAACTGAAATGTCATCATCATTTTTATGTATCCCAAAATCTTATGCATGTACGTTCCGATGATTTTTATATGCATCATCATCACAAAAATCATTTTAAAGGACAACAGCAAAGCTTTGTGAAAATGAATCAAAACCACTGGACAATTAAAGGATTGCTGAATTATTCACTGAAGTGAAGTCTGCAATAAAATTGAGTCAATTCTGGGTAACCTCCAAAAATTAGGCTGAGTCGGTATCAAGATACTGCTCCCATGTGCAATTTCTTGGCATCAGGCAGAGGTTTTTAACTCTCCCCAATTCTATGCTATGTTTTCTTGCTACCTGAGTATCTTGATATTTTTAATGGAAAGATTTAGTTGAATAACAAGAAAAAGATAGATAATCCTGATGCTTTTGTCCTTGAATTGAAGAATAGTTTGGGGTTGTGTGATCATATCACGAAGCTACACAAAGTCAGGTTTTCTTCAAAGCCAAAAGAGAAATGCTTAGCTACTTCCTGTGTTTTCCTTTCTGATCCTGAAGAGACCAAACATTTCAAATGTACCTGAGGGGTTGAAGATGTGAACAAGAGGTCTGGAGTGGATGTGATGTGGAAAATCAATCAATCAATCAAAACTTTTAAGCCTGCTGGGGTAATATGTTCCACATTTTAAAGAATTGAAGCTTAATTTCTGTGGTTTCAGGGAAAAAATAATATCAGTATTATTAATAGGCATTAATAGCTTTAGAGCCAAGCGTGAATGACAATGCAGAGAAAATTAAGGCATGATACAACTAAATTATCATTCCTAATAACATATTGCTTCTTTTTAATTTTGTTTTTGTGAAGATGACTTTTTATGAGCCAGATTATCTATGATATATTTCTTCCTTGAAATACTGCAAATTGTCAGAGTATATGATGAACATAATATGCATTCACAATGAAATTGAAAAATATTAACTACTGAGAAAATTTCCTTCTTAGGTAGAATATGTAGCAGAGTGCCTTGAGAAGTAAAGCCTTCTAAGCAATTACTATCTTTTATAACAACAACTGCTTTTTTATACACTAGATGGTTTAAAGAACTATAGAGGTCAGTGTAGAACATTTCAGATATTATATTAGCAATATATATTGTTTCTTTTTCTCACCCTTGGTAGCTCTATGGTAGGGATTATATTTGCCTTGGGCCATTATTTGCTTAGTCAACCCATACTCCTCAGGCAAGTTGTCTGCTTCGTGTAGTTTTTCAGAGGCTAATTTTGCTTTCAAGTGTTTACAGAACACCTGGCAGGGCAAATTAACTGCTTGGTTAACATCTTACATTGCCTCTGTGAATGCAGACTTTCTAAAGACCAAAGGTGGCTCAGACCAAAGAACCTGCCTGCAACGCAGGACACCCAGGTTTGATTCCTGGGTCAGAAAGATCCCCTGGAAAAGGAAATGACAACCCACCCCAGTATTCTTGCCTGGAGAATTCCATGGACAGAGGAGCCTGGCAGGCTACAGACCATGGGGTCTCAGAAGAGTCGGACACAACTGAGCAACTAACACTTTCAATTTTGTCCCAAAACCTAGGTGGTACAATTTGAAACTGAAGTGCTTCCGCACATTAGAGGTGGTGGAGGAAGTCTCAGTGGGAAAGGTACACTGCGCATCGGCGGCTGCGTGTGCTCGGTTGCACCAGACTCTGCGCCCCCACCATCAGGCTCCTCTGTCCATAGACTTTTCCAGGCTAGAATAGTGGAGCGCACTGCCATTTCCTACTCCAGGGGATCGTCCTCATCCAAGGATCAAACCCTCATCTCTTAACCTCTCCTGCTTTGGCAGGTGGGTTAGTTACCACTAGTGCCACCTGGGAAGCCTGCTTGGGAGGCTGCTTTGGACCCATATCATACCTTCCTTTGGGGCCACCGCTAGAGGCCAGACATAAGGGGAGGAATTGTGAATAACCAGCAACATGTCCCCCTCATCAAACTTTTGATTTTCTGCTTCAACCACTTCACCTATGAAATATGCATTCACTAAAAGGAATACAAACGACAAGAAAATATTTAAAGGTGGAACCCACTCAAAACAAGGCATGACAAAACTACCCAAGGAAGATCTGAATAAACATCCCCTTAGCAAGAGGCCTTTTTGAGAAAATAGTCAAACCATCAGCAACCTAGAGACCTGTATATGCTTTCCTGCTTATCCTGAATCTAAGTGTCATAGTATACTGTGTGACTATTTGATTGTTAATGGTAAAAAAAAGAATCTGACACTAACATGTGCTGGTGAGGATGCGGATCAACAGATTTGTGCATGCTACTGGTAGGACTGTAAACACAGAACCACACTGGAGAGTAGTTTAGCATTATTTACCAAGCTGAAGGGACAAGGAACCTATGACCAAACAGTTCCACCCATAGGTAAATACATAGTGGAAATGCACACCTAAACATTAAAAATATGTACAACTTTCACTGTGACATTATTTGTACTAATCCCAAATGGAAGACAATCTAAATATGCATCGGCAATAGAATAAATTGTGCTAACTTTTAATAAGATGAGTACTGTGAGCAGTAAAGTTAAAAGTAAACTTATTTTTATATTTATTTATAACTATATATGTAAATTAATATATAATATATATGCATATATATACATATAATATATATTATATATAAATATTATATATAATATATACATATATATTATTTATATATATAAATTTATATATTTATATAATAAATATAAATAAATATAATAAATATTTATTATATATAATTGTATTTATATAATATATATTATATATGTTATATTATATATATTTGTTATATTTATATATATATTTATTATATTTATTTATATTGATTATATAAATATATATAAATAATATATGTATATATATAATATATAATATATATAATTATACATTATATAATATATTAATATATTTAAATATAATGTATTAATATGTATAATATATAATATATATAATATATGTATATTATATATTATATAATGTATATAATATATATAAATATGCATATATTATATTTATATATATGATATATAATATATATCATATATATTATATATTACATATATATTATATTGTATATATTATAAATATATATTTTTATAATATATATATTAATAAATGAATATATAAATAAATAAATATATTTATTTATATTCATTATATAAATATATAAATTTATATATATAAATAATATCTATAAATGTATATATATTATAATTATATAATTACATATTTATATAATATATAATTTTAATTTATATAATAAATTTATATAATGAATATAAATATAAATAAAATTTATATTATATATACACTCTTATATATTATTTATATATAAATTTATATTTATTTATAACTATATATATACATAAATTATATATATTATGTATAATATATAATATGCATTTATAATATATAATATATATACATATATATGTATATATTTTTATAATATATTAATCTATATTATATAAAATAATATAGATGAATCTTACATACATAATATTGACTCCTCATACAAGAACCCAAATTATTTATCTATGTATGACTTTACTCATACAATTCAAAACAGACTAAACAATATTATATTATTTACTGATGCAAGACAGGAGGCAAGTGTAGGTATGTAACAAAGGTCAATGAGGTAGCTGTTACCATAGCAGATACTATAGTAGTAACTCTAAGTGTGGGTTTGGGTAGTTTTTGCTGTGCTGGCAGTGATCCATTTCTTAATTTATGTGATAAAATATGGGTATTCACTTTATAATTATTCATTTAACTGTATGTTTATGTTTTATGCATTTTTTCTGAATGAACAGTTTTTTTGTCAGTGAAAAAAAAGTACCAAGGAAGACTTTATGTGTAATATAACGCTTTTGGGGGAGGAACTTTGTATTCCTGGAATTCAATACACAGCTACAATCATACCTACATACGTATAAGTATGTGTATATATCATTGCAACTAAAAGGGTCCTTCAGCTAAGACCCTGCACAGACAAATAAAAAATATAATCATCTTATTCTACTGAACTCAGTATAAATATTTATACATTATTAAGATATTAATAAACTCGAAAATGAACTTGAGATAATTTTGTTTGTGGGAGGTGAGCAGAACGACCCTGGAGAGCTAAACCTTCATCCTTCACAGCAGAAAATCAATAGACAATAACTGAAAATGAACAAATCAAGAAATAATAGCATAAGCATGTTATTCAAGAATATGAGAGGAAGGAAAACAGTGAATGTTGCTTCCTTCTGAGAACTGCAAAGAGGCTATAGAAGTTTGGGGCAAAAAATTGCTGTTTCTCATTGTAGGCTAGGCAGAGCTATTTGACTTTCATAGTATGTTCATGTGTAATGTTGATGATAATAAAAACAATAATTTAAAAAGAAGTGAAGTTGTAAATGAGAGTGATTAAATTCTATAGCTTTCTACAAGAACGCTGATTCTCCAGCAAATAGGATCATGATGGTTTCCTTAACTTAAGACAGAAAAATTAAAGAAATAAAAATAAATAGGAAAGTAAATAATATAAATGATCAATTTGGGAAATACTCATCAACAAAATGACCACATCAGTTAGCATTTCGTGTAGCCCAGCATTTCCTTGCAGGAGTATGATCAAGGAGATAGAGAGCCTTCTTCCCTTTGTCCAGAGACAGAGAGAGAGAGAGAGAGGCTCTTCTTTGGAGTCCAGAATAGTGAAACAGACACCTGAGTCCATTTTGTAGTAGAAATACCCTGCTTCAAAGCATGCAGTGTGGAGCAATCAATCCCAAGGAAAGGTCAAAGAGTCTTCTAACAGATGTTGGCAGATATGAAGACATATAGCAACATGGAGCATTTTACATTTTATAGAAGTAACAGTCATTTATCAGAAGTCTCTAGTGAACCCACTACTGCATTCTCTCACCTGGAAATATGAAGAGAGGAGAAAGGTGCCAGGGAAGAAGAACAATTTTTTTTTTTTTACATGAAATGGATGCTGCGTACATTCAAGCCTTAAGGCTCCACTCAGTCAAGAGCTCCCAAAGGAATACGAAACAGAAATTTGGAGCTTCTCCAACTCCATGAGAAAAGGACAGAGGACTCACAGGAGAGAAGAGGAGGGGAAGGGGAGGAGAGCTGGGGGGATGATTTAAACCTGCAACGAGTCTCTTGGGATCCTTGAGAAAATTCTGGAAACTATGTAAAAATAATTTGCAGTTCATCCTGGAGACCATCAGATACTACCTGAGGGAGCTGTGAGGGAGAGGAAACAGGATCTGATTTCAGAAGCTGCTATCTAAGAGGAGCTAATATTCATCAAGGGTTCTTCGTGGACACACAGATGACCACGAGATCTGAATTTTAAAGGAGACAACTCATTCTTCCATGACAAGTTTGGGCATTAAAGATGACAATCCTGCTTCTTTCTTTTTCTACAATAGGTCAAAGAGCTAAAGTGATAAAAGCAGTTCTGAGAATGCCTCACTGAATGAATGGTAACACTGGAAAAAGAAAAGAAAATCACTACTAACATTTGTGCTTCCCAACAGTCTCTTATTACTTCCGTCTCGTCTTCTCCTTCCAGTATTAGAGCTGTTTCTGGAAAAGGCAAAATTGGTCCCTGCTACCCTTAATTTTACAACAAAGTCAAAATGCCTCCTCCACACTGCAGTCCTGCTTCATTTTTCCGTCTTCCTGGCATTGCTTCTCCCCATTTTCCTCACGTCCCACTGGCTACCTGACCTCATCTCAGCACTCTGGGACCAGCTCTGTTTCTTTGTGCAATATTATCCTCCCTTCCTTTTAAAGTCAAGTTCAATACCACCTCATTTCTGGTACTTTCCCTGACTTACTTGGGCAGAGTTCATTACTTCTGGTGCAATGGCCCTATAGTTGACCACAGTACCATTGCATCTATATTTATAATTATATTGTGATTCAGTTCAGTTCAGTTCAGTAGCTCAGTAGTCTATTTGTGACCCCATGAATCGCAGCACGCCAGGCCTCCCTATCCATCAGCAACTCCCGGAGTTTACTCAAACTCATATGTCCATTGAGTTGGTGATGCCATCCAACCATCTCATCCTCTGTTGTGGGGACAATCTTTCCCAGCATCAGCGTCTTTTCAAATGGGTTAGCTCTTTGCATCAGGTGGCCCAAATATTGGAGTTTCAGCTCCAACATCAGTCCTTCCAATGAACACTCAGGACTGATCTCCTTTAGGATGGACTAGTTGGATCTCCTTGTAGTCCAAGGGATTCTCAAGAGTCTCCTCCAACACCACAGTTCAAAAGCATCAATTCTTTGGCACTCAGCTATCTTTATACTCCAACTCTCACATCCATACGTGACTACTGGAAAAAGCATAGCCTTGACTAGACGGACCTTTTTTGACAAAGTAATGTTTCTCCTTTTTAATATGCTGTCTAGGTTGGTCATAACTTTCCTTCCAAGGAGTAGGCGTCTTTTAATATCATGGCTACAATCACCATCTGCAGTGATTTTGGAGCCTAAAAAAATAAAGTCAGCCACTGTTTCCACTGTTTCTCCATCTATTTGCCATGAAGTGATGGGATCAAATGCCATGATCTTAGTTTTCTGAATGTTGACCTTTAAGCCAACTTTTTCACTCTCCTCTTTCACTTTCATCAAGAGGCTCTTTAGTTCTTCATCCCTTTCTACTATAAGGGTGGTGTCATCTGCATATCTGAGATTATTGATATTTCTCCCAGGAATCTTGATTCCAGCTTGTGCTTCTTGCAGCCCAACATTTCTCATGATGTACTCTGCACATAAGTTAAATAAGCAAGGTGACAATATACAGCCTTGACGTACTCCTTTTCCTATTTGGAACCAGTCTGTTCCATGTCCAATTCTAACTGTTGCTTCCTGACCTGCATACAGATTTTTCAGGAGGCAGGTCAGGTGGTCTGGTATTCCCATCTCCACAGTTTGTTTGTTGTGATCCACACAGTCAATGACTTTGGCATAGTCAATAAAACAGTAATAGACATTTTTCTGGAGCTCTCTTGCTTTTTCAATGATCCAGCGGATGTTGGCAATTTGATCTCTGGTTCCTCTGCCTTTTCTAAAACCAGCTTGAACCTCTGGAAGTTCACGGTTCACATATTGCTGAAGACTGACTTGGAGAATTTTAAGCATTACTTTACTAGCGTGTGAGATGAGTGCAATTGTGCGGTAGTCTGAGCATTCTTTGGCATTGCCTTTCTTTGGGATTGGAATGAAAACTGACCTTTTCCAGTCTTGTGGCCACTGCTGAGTTTTCCAGATTTGCTGACATATTGAGTGCATTACTTTCACAGCGTCATCTTTGAGGATTTGATGTAGCTCAACTGGAATTCCATCACCTCCACCAGCTTTGTTTGTAGTGATGCTTCCTAAGGCCCACTTGACTTCACATTCCAGGATGTCTGATTCTAGGTGAGTGATCACACCATCGTGGTCATCTGAGTCGTGAAGATATTGTGATTATATTATATATATATGTATATATATACACACATATATACATACATATATATATATATATATAAGTATATATCAGTTCAGTTCAGTTCCATTGCTCAGCCATGTCCTGCTCTTTGCAACCCCATGGACTACAGCATGCCAGGTTTCCCTGCCCATCACCAACTCCCAGAGCTTGGTCAAACTCATGTCCATTGAGTCAGTGATACAATCCAACCATCTCATCCTCTGTCATCTCCTCTTCCTCCTGCCTTCAATCTTTCCCAGCCTCAGGGTATTTTCCAATGAGTTCTTTGCATCAGGTGGCTGAATTATTGGAGCTTCAGCTTCAGCATCAGTCCTGCCAATCAACATTCAGGACTAGTTTCCTTTAGGTCTGACTGGTTGGATCACCTTGCATTCCAAGGGACTCTCAAGAATCTTTTCCAACACCACAGTGATGACCAACCAAACTGATCACATGGATCACAGCCTTGTCTAACTCAATGAAACCATGAGCCATGCTGTGTAGGGCCACCCAAGACAGACAGGTCATGGTGGAGAGTTCTGACAAATCGCGGTCAACCGGAGAAGGGAATGCCAAGCAACTTCAGTATTCTTGCCTTGAGAGCCCCATAAACAGTATGAAAGGCACTATATATATATTTTTTTTTTTTTTCTTTTTCCTCTCACTAATTTGAGTTCCTCTAAGGTAGAAACCATATCTTTCATATATCTATATCTAGCTAGCTATCATCTATATTGTACCCAGTATATTCCACAGAGGGCTTTCCAAGTGGCACTAGTGGTAAAGAACCTGCCTGCTAATTCAGGAGACATAAGAGACTCGGGTTTGATCCCTGGGTTGGAAAGATCCCTTGGAGGAAGGCATGGCAACCCACTCTAGTATTCTTGCCTGGAGAATCCCCTTTGACAGAGAAACCTGGCGGGCTACAGTCCATAGGGTCACAAAGAGTAGGACAAGACTGAAGCAACTTACCATGCATGTATGCATATTCCACAGATCCTGACACAAGCAAGGTGCTTCATAAAAGTTTGTAGAAGTTATTGAATGCATGAGGAATTGGAATTTTCATGTCGAAGAATTAGAAAGATACTGGAGGCATTCTGTGTCTTGACTGTAAATCTTAGTCAATATAAAATGGTCTCATTCTGTTCTTCTGTTCTTAGTTCCAATTCGAGAGAAATTTGTCTTTGTGTCTGTCCAAGTCATCCTTATGCCTGAAAGATCCTTTGTTTCTACTACAACCACAGGCAACAGGCAAATATTTCCAATGGCGCTCTTTAGAGAGGGACAAATAAGCCCAACCCTGAAGGACAGAACAAAATAACGGAGGGTGAGAAAAGATAGAATTAAACCAAATACAAAGAAAATGGCCATTGTGAGCATTTTATATTAACCTTTTAAAAGGGTGGATTATCCATTCTGGGCACAAACATATCAATCAGGGGAAATTATAGAGGCAGGAGATGTGACAGCAGCTGTGTGGTTTGCCTAATGTTTCTGGATTCCCAACATTTCTCAGTTTTGTAGGATAGAGGAAGAGGACCAGGAATTATGTGAGGCTGTGAGGAGAATACAAATATCTTGCACCCCAAGGAAAAAGAGACCTTAAAGTTTAAGACTTCAGAACACTGCTAGTGAAATGACTTCCTCTGGGTTAGTGCAAGGATTTTACCTTTCAAAATTTTAGGCTTTCACAATTGGGAACTTATGACCCTTCTTCAAAAAAACATGATAATTAGCTGCTCTTTGTTCTTAGATGACAGAATTGGAGGGGAAAAAACCAAATATACATTATACATATACATACACTATTGAATACAGATACAAACATTTAAGGAGAGATCAAACACAAATCAACACCAAGGAGAACAGAGCATTACCTACGGTAAATATTTAGAGAATTTCCCACCTGAGATTATATGAGCTCACTTTTGTCTAGCACAATGCTTGATGGATATCTGGTTTTCAGTAAATGCTAATTTGATTTATGGAGTTTAAACAGGATTTTGTGTAAAAGGTAGATCTTTTATGGTTCAATTCATATCTGGTGATTTTAGACCCCTTGGTTTGCTTTTCAATCTTTTGTTTTGTTTTAACAGACCTAGAACATATTTGGTAAGAGAATTTCTAATTTAAAAAAAAAAAGAAGAAAAAACTAAAAGAAATCAGTTAAATTCAAGGCTGATGAAGAGAGTTAGGCAGAGTAAGATTCCCATGAAGGAGCTGGAGTGTGATCCAGCTGTGTGATCATATCAAAAAGGCCCTTGCAGATCCCTTTTGGCTTACTTTCAAAGCAATAGCAGGAAAATTTTAAAGAACAGAGAGATAGAGAAAGAAGGTGTTTGCCCTACCTTAACAGACCGTTGGTAAGTTGCACACAATACGTAGCTGAATTCTGATCTAAATGTTTATTTAGTCATCTAGTTAATGAGCAATTTCTGAGCACGTATCATGCACCAGGAACTACAGCTATAGGTACATGAGAGACGTCAGCAAATAAAACAGATCCCTGCCCTTGGAGAGTTTACATTCTAGGGCAAAGATTATGATTTCCAGAGTGGCAAGTCTTTGGGATGTGCAGAATGTGAAAAGTACTCTTTAAAAAATTATGTTGTAGTTTCTTTTCAATTACCAATCTACCTATCTTCCTGAAGGCCAGACTTCAGAAAGGTCAGAGGTTATGCGAAGTGCACACACAATTAAGGTTAAAATATTTTTAAAGATTTTCAAACATGACAGCAACCTCTTGCTCCAAAGGATGAAATCTTCTTCTAGCTAAAGTTAAGTTTCTGTCAAATTCCAATCATTCTTTAAGGTGGGAGGATAAATGATAATTTACACATATTTTTATATTGATGAAATAGTTTGTCATGGGAGGATTTTCCTTAATCTTATTAGCTGCAAAGCACAGGACAATTACAAGTCTACTCTTCTTCTGGACAGATGAAAATGTCATGAACAATTATTTACGGAAAATATGATATGGAGTTATCCAGGGATCAGAAAAACAAAAACATCACAGCATAGCAATGCAGAGGAATTGTCTGTTGCTTTCCTGAGATATTTGGCTAGAAGATATGGGTTTTATAATACAAAAGGTTTGCATTCATCTGTTAGTAGAACCAATACAGAAAAGCAGCCTTTAAATATTTGATGTTTCTTCTTGATACTGGTCATTTAAAATTTTTCAAGGTCAAGAACTCTTGAAAATTTTAATGGGTCATTTGCCATCACATTGTAGGGCTGAATTTGTGCAAACAGAAGTGTACACAGGATTCAGAATGGATCCTTAGAGTAAAGCTTTGAAAATATTAACAATGACTACTATTGATTAAGGGTCTATTAAGTAGCAGTAGTGGGCTTGGAACTCTGTACCAGTTACTTGGTTGTACTCACCATAAATTTCTGAGATGGTTATTAGAATGTTCATTTTATAGATCAGGAACTCAAGACTATGTGAGCACCAAGACATGATTTGAACTTCAGTCTAACTCCAAACTTCATGCATTATCCACAATTCAACAAGGCCTCTCTCAATAAGAATTAGAATGGATGATAAGGTAAAAAATTTACTTTCCTTTACTGATTCATGGTTTTCTGAGAGCTTCTTTACTAATATTTCCTACTTTCGTACTAAGACCAAAAACTGGTTGTCCAACTAAAGCATCTATAAACTGTAAGAGTCTAGAAAGCCTATTAGGTATTTTCAATAAGCTTTATAGAATAAGATGTTTTTTTCTTTTTCATTAACATAGGTAATTAAATAGAATATTCATTTCAATATATTGTTTCAAAATATTCTGGGCATCAAATCACAAACAAGAGTCAAAGAATATAAAACTTCATATGAATATCTAATGAAGGGTTTTTTGGTGAAATGAATTCATTTTAGACCCACAGAAAGATAAAAGGCTTTAAAAGGGCACTTAAAATCAGGAGAAGGTAGGAGAGAGTTTGGCCAGAAAAATAATAATAATAATAATAAGGAAAAGCCTGCCTCTCTGGACTGCATGATTCTGTACTTGATGGCTTAGGTTTCTACTGTACATTTCATTTAAAGCAAACTGTATTTTCTAACATAAAACCTCAGCAGGCATGCACTTGGCTAACAAGTGGAAAATTCTGTCCCAGTTTTCCATAATACATTCATGGAGGGATTTGAAGCAACCAACAGTTACTGAAGAAGGAAAATGAAAAAATGTTGTTCCCTGGCATTTTTTAAACAAACACAAAAGTTCAAGCTCTACAGCTATTAGGCTGTTTGGAGGCAACATAAACACTGGCTTATTTCTAACTCACTGTAATCCCTGAATCAAACCCAGCTTTCATTTTCTGTTTTAATTTTTCCTGCAATCTCTCAGAATGGAGGAGTTGGTGAGGCAGTTCACCAGTCATGGGGCTGAGTTGGAGTCCTA
Organism: Giraffa tippelskirchi; assembly: GCF_054371585.1. Taxonomy (NCBI): domain Eukaryota; kingdom Metazoa; phylum Chordata; class Mammalia; order Artiodactyla; family Giraffidae; genus Giraffa; species Giraffa tippelskirchi. The sequence goes on from NC_137285.1 coordinate 58,865,509, forward strand.
CAGTAACATCAGAGCCAAGGTCTTCATTTCCTCTGTCCTGTCGAGAGATCTTACATAATGAGTACCTTCTTTGCTATTCTGCTTAGTCTACCGAGAAGCCCTTCTCTTTAGGGGGAACAGTATCATTTCTTCTCACGTTATTTTCTTCGGAAAAGGAAAGAGCATATTCAGGGAGGATGTGGTTGACGTGTTTATCTTTTGTATGAGCAGGAAGAAGGAAGTTCTTTTCAAGACATGGTTCAATTTATGCAGAATCTCCTGGGATGCTGTACTGGTCATGTGATCATTGCCCTTAAGGAAATCTTAAGCAAACATGGTCCACCTCCCACCTCTCGACAGGCTGCTGACAAACCACTACATAACAAGACAGCAAAAGAGCTACTTTTATAGTTCTGGGGATAAAGTTTCACCAACTTCTGTGGCTCTTCCAGTCAAGAGGTTTACCTGGTTTTGTCTGAAATCTTTTTGCCATCATCAAATAGCTTTTTAAAGATTCCCCTCTCAATAGCAAATGAGAACAGCTGGCCCCCATTGCCCCATTGCCTAATCTCCCCTCTGGTGATTTTTCAATACCGTTTTTTTAGCACAGTGGACCTGATGCTATAGAGGCAATTTCCTAAATGGACACAGAAGCCCCTAAGAGGATGATGTATGGGCAAAGGTTACTCCACTGTGTCTATTTACATAACTATATCCAATCCCCAAAATGACAGGTGAACAGTGCAAACTCCCAGCTAAATATAAGGCTAGAGGTCTCACCTCCCAACTATAGTCCCACCCCAGTAGTGAAGTGCACACAATCCATGATCAGCATCAACAAGGGCTACTGGCCCTGATGACACCAAGGCTCATTTACGTAGAGATGAGTGTGGGTGTGGTGAGTAGGGGAAGGAGGCAGAGTTAACCAGTAAGATCTATAAGCAACTTCACTGAAGTGAGGGTAATTTTTTTTTAATGTTTTGGATTTTCCTTGTGGGTGCTTAATACCTACTAAGACATGAAAATTGATCCTTATCTACAGTGAAGCTGTGATTTGCACTTCACTTGCAGAGTTATACAGATGAAAGTGGCCCCACGTGGTCCATGCAAGATATTTTTTTTAAATACAACTCTAATTAGTTAAAATTTAAGGTTCACTTTCTGCTAAAATTCCTTTAGAGGGACTTTGAACAAGATACTGAGTATTTGGTCTGGACCTCGATTTTCCCCTTTGAAATACAAAGAGGTTGAAATAGATGATCTCGAAGTCCCTTTTAACTCTAACATTTTGTGATTCTAATTAACTGTACAGATGGAAACTGATAAAATTTTGGATCTGGAAGCCATTCTGAACTGGATTATATAGAATTGTTCTTCTGACAATCATGGGGCTATTTTTTAAAGAGTTTATTTATTGAATGTTGACTATATACCAGGCAGTACAAATCACCTTCAAATAATGCCTCCTATGCATCTCAGAAAAGTTCTCTGACTTATGCAGTTATAGCCTTCATCTAAGGAAACCAAGGCTCAGGAGGATTGAATAAATTGCTTAAGAATACGCACACAGAAAAAAGTAGGACACCAACTCGCACCCAGCTCTCTTTGGCTGCAAAATCTGTGCTCTTAACCACGATGGAGCTGCCTTTGCCATGGCCTCTCCAGAATCCCAGTGCCTTAGGCAAAGTCTGAGCTTGTTCCCACTCACTTCTTAGCCACCTGTAATCTTCCTGCTTTTCCTCAGCTCAGAGCCAAGATTTCTTTTATCTCAGAGAAGTTAGCTTTCTATAAGCGAGAAAGAAGAGTCTCATTTCCTCTCAGCGTTTGCATTCAAACATCTGTGCAGGCAGGATGGGACAACTGACCATTCTGCCAGTCTTGAGTCCTAATGCAATAAGATTTTTCTTTAGAATTTTACCCAGGGTCATGTGATATTCCAAATTTCCATTTCCTAGCAGAAGCCTGGTAGCTTTAAGCAACCTCCAGAAGTGTAGGTCGTTCTCCTACCCTGTGGGCTGACCAGCAAGGGTCCCTCTTGTGGACCCTTGCCTCTCTTTCTTCCCTCCTTCTTTTGTTCCTCTTCCTATTTGCACTAATTCAATTGCAATTAGTGCAATCGAATCCTTAATGAGCCAATTGAGTCCAGCCCACATAGCTATTTTGCTCCTAATAAATCAATTAATTCAGCTCGCATTGAAGAGATTGTACTGTTTACAACATCACAGAGAGTATCTACCCCTTTCTCTAAGAAATAAGATGATCAGGAGTATTTTTAGAATAACATCTCATCTTTCTCTTTGTGGACTAAGGGCTGGTGGTGCTGCTGCTATTGCTAGGGTTTCCTTGTCTTAACCAGGGGCTTGAGAACATGGCTTAATAGTCATTTACAGTATTTGTTTCATTGAGGTGGAACGAAGCAGACAAAAGTCCACAGCACTGTTTATATTGGATGCAAGGGGCTTGAATAAGGATGGAGCCACCCTCTTGTGGTAACGCTTCCCAATGCCCTGCCTTCCACCATCCTACTGGGATAGGTGGATCCTAGGAAAGAACATAATATTGAAAGTTTATCTTCACATGACTTTTAGTTTGTAGGAATTATCACTACCTATCCAGTCTATTTAGATTGCTTCAACCATGCAAGTTAAGATTTGAAACTAAGGTTCTCCAATATTCCCATAGCTCTACCCTAAGATGGAGAAGTTTTAGGAACCACATATATAAATTGGATTTAAGGGATTTCCTTAATAAGTAGCGTGAATGAGTCCATAATAGGGAATGATTGCTCATATAAACCATTAGTGAAATACCTAGAGTGAGAGGTTCATGCTCATGTTTCTCTACATTTTCCCCATAATTTGGCTTAGTCCTGGGAGCCAGTACCCTCCTATTAGACTTCTATTAGAGCACTGTTTTAAAGGAAATAGTGCCAAACTTGAGCCTATTCTAGGGAAAGTCAAAATAGCAAGTGGATAAGAAACTGACAAACAAGAAGTCATAGGAAGATATTAATGTATTTGTTTATAAAAGGCAGGGAGTCCTGCCCTGAGAAAGGTCAAGTCACATTGGATAATGTTAAGGACTTACATTGTTCATGTGGAAGAGTGACCACACTTACTCAATAGGACAGTAGAGAAAGAACTAGTGTCTGTGACTGAAGCAAGAGACAGCCAGATCACAGTTCAATAGAATGAAACATTTGCCAGTACAGCTCTGATGAGATGAGAGACATCAAGTTCCTCATCGCTAGGGAATACATAAGCAGAGACTCAGTGTCCAGGCTACCAGGGATGCTATAGTGCTAGGTTTGGAGGGAGAGAGTAGGAAATAACTCATATTTAAACTTTACTTCTATTTGTTGTTGTTCAGTTGCTAGGTCGTCTGTCTGACTCTTTATGACCACATGGACTGCAGCACATCAGGCTTCCCTGTCCTTCACTATCTCCAACGTTTGCTCAAATTCATGTCCACTGAGTTGGTGATGCCATCCAACCATGTCATCCTCTGTCACCCCCTTCTCCTGCCCTCAATCTTTCCTAGCATCAAGGTCTTTTCCAATGAGTCAGCTCTTCGCATCAAGTGGCCAAAGTATTGGAGCTTCGGCTCCAGCATCAGTCCTTACAATGAATATCCAGGGTTGATTTCCTTTAGGATTGACTGGTTTGATCTCCTTGCTGTCCAAAGGACTCTCAAGAGTCTTCTCCAGCACCACAGTTTGAAAGTATCAATTCTTCAGCCCTCAGCCTTCTTTATGGTCCAACTCTCACATCTGTACATGACTACTGGAAAAACCATAGCTTGGGCTATATGGACCTTTGTTAGCAAAGTAATGTCTCTGCTTTTTAATATACTGCCTAGGTTTATCATAGCTTTTCTTCCAAGGAACAAATGTCTTTTAATTTCATGGCTCCAGTCACCATCTGAACAATTATCTAGTTTTTGTCTTCACTGGAAATATGATCTATTATATTTTTTCTTTCCTTGAAAAACAGTTTTTGAACTTAATAGAGAGAGAGAGAAATCTGAGGATGGCTCAATGCCAAGTTTAGGTTTGACTACAGGGGAAACATAATCTCCATGTTGGTTTCTCAATCACAGCAGTATAATTCCTTTCAGTCTGCAAAAGTGCCTGAAAATTAAGGTCTCTACATCTTAGCATAGTATCAAATATTAGACTACTAGTTATTTTCTAGAAACACATCCCCAAGTTTGCATTCAGGATGCCAAATTGAGTCAGGCAATAGATTTGAGCTTCCCAGGTGGCTCAGTGGTAAAGAATCTGCCTGCCAGTGCAGGAGATGAGGATTCAATTCTTGGGTCTGAAAGATCCCCTGGAGAAGGAAATGGCAACCCACTCCAGTATTCTTGCCTGGGAAATCCCGTGGACTGAGGAGCCCATGGGGTTGCAAAAGAGATGGACATGTGTTAGTGACTAAACAACAATTTGAGGTAACTTGTCTGAAATGTAATTCCTGTAGGAGTACAATGGAATAGCTATTTTTTTCATAACTTTTCCAACTCTTTCAAAAATCAATGTAATCCACTATTAGGTTGAAAAAGTAGGTGAGATTTCTTAGAGATGTAATATTTAAAGTACAAATTTATCTGAAAAAAAACATACCTAACATTGTGCATTCAGAATAACAGGAAGCTTTGTCCTTTTTAAAACTAGTCGTGATTTTATTTTGCCTTCCTTTAGTTTTTAATGATGATCCTTCTTTTCTAAAAAACAAATTAAGTTGTCTCAGTGTTCAGCTCTTTGTTCACACAAATAAATGAAATCTCTTTGTGAATTCCATTGTTAACATAAAAATCTAATTTTGAATTCTTAGTTACATCCAATATCCTACCACAGATATCATCACAACTATCAATTAATTGTATTCCTTTTATACTTTGGTTGACATGGAGATAAACAATTTACAGATTACCGAAAGGAAATTTTGTAATCTTGGAAATATTAAGGCTTCCCAGGCAGCTAAATTCTGTTAGGATCTGTACATAGTCTTTGTACTGTAACCAGAGAGACATGATTGCAATCTAAATGTCTCTTTCTTTTCAGGAGGAGAAAATTTTCATCTCTTTGAAATAATGTGTATTAGTTCCCATGTGTGAAGTTGCGCTGCAGTAACAAACGACACCACGTGTCATTAAAAACAGCAAATGCTTACTCCCTGTTATCATAGCATATTCAGGGTGCGTTGGTCCAACTCAAGACCTCTCCACTCCATTTCTTCCTTAGTCAATGACCCACGTTGATTTGACAGCTCCAACCTGGGATTGCTCAGCTCACGGCAGATGTAAAAACAAAGTCACATCATCACTTCTGCTCACATTTAATGGGCCAAATCAAGTCACAAGTGTGATATATGTCAAGAGAATATAAGCTCATAGAAAGGAGCTGTGTAGGTTCTTAGCTACTGAGTGCAAAGCTAGAAGTGTGAAAAGAATATGTAAAATGAACCCAAAGTCATCATGATCAAATGTGTCCTGGAAACATTTTACCTAATCTGCCTTCTTCCTTCTCAACTATTTGACTGATGCAATCAGTTGAGGGATGTTGACCAACTCACCAATATTTCATCATTTGTTATTATGTACTTAGGTTTTGATAACCTCAGGTTATTTGCCCATAAAGTGGCAGTGCAGTAAATTTTCATTGTGAATAACCAGGGAATATGGTATTTTGTGCAAAGTTTTCTTTTTTCTAAAGTAAGAGAATAAAGTACTTTATTCATGTATTATTCAGAATACACGAGGAAGCCGCTTTATGTATTTTTCTCATTGACACGTCACAGTAAATGAATATCAAGTCATGTTATGATAAATTACAATGGACTGTCTAAACTGCTATGAAATTCCACCTCACACTACACGAATACCTGGAAAGTTGCTGGGGAGTAATATGATTATCACAAGCAGCACCAGGAAGATAATATAATCTGTTCCCCTCTGTAAAATGCTACCCCATTTTTCTTAAAAACTTAGCAGGTTGAAACAAATCCTTTTAAAGTCAATTTATTAGACTTTTAAAAATCCCACCCCTTCCTCCTTGCCTTCCTCACCTAGAGACCTTTAAGAAGCAGGTATAAGGTGATACCTCATTGTAGTTTTTTTTTTTTTTTTTTTTTTTTTTAAATTCCAAACTTTTTTTTTTTTTTTTAATTTTATAAATTTATTTATTTTAGTTGGGGGCTAATTACTTTACAATATTGTAATAGTTTTTGCCATACATTGACATGAATCAGCCATGGGTTGATTCAACTCATTGTAGTTTTGATTCACGTTCCTCTAATAATTAGTGATGTGAGCATTTTTCATATGTCTCTTGGCCATCTGTATGTCTCCTTTGGATAAATGTCTTTTTAGGTCTTCCACTTTTAATTAGGTTTTTTTCTTTTTTTGTGTGTTGAGCTGCATGAGATGTTTGTATATTTTGGAGATTAATCCTTTGTCTGTTGCTTCATTTGCAATTATTTTCTCACACTGGGAGCTCAACTCGATGCTCTGTGATGACCTGAGGGGTAGGATGGGGGGCGGGGGGGTGGTAGTGAGAGAGAGGTCCAAGAGTACTGGGATATAGCTGATTCACTTCATTGTACAGCAGAAACCAACACAACATTGTATAGCAAATTATATTCCAATAAAAGCATAAAAGAAAAAAGCTAAAAAAGAAGCGGGTGTAAAAATCAGCAGGCAACTAACTGCAATTGAGGCCTTTCTTGGAGAAAAGTTTATTGGGATTAGCTAAAATAGCTGTCTTCTGAAGAGCATTGATAAGATCATTGCTCCAATATTTGGGGTTAGTTACCTTGATGTAGCAGAGTGGCGGTCTACAATCTGTAGGGTCACAAAGAATTGGACATGACTGAGCGAGCACACATACACACGCACCTTGATGAACACTGTACACTTTTGAAATGTAAATTATTATTAGACAGAAACATGGAGACAGGGAAGAAGGGAGAGGAAGGAAGAGCGCTCAAGAGCGTGCCATCAGAGAACAATATTATTTTACCTGGTGGTGTAAATTTATCACAGCCTGTGGGAGATTGTAGAGATGCTAGCACTGATATGAAATTGATTTTTTTCTTCATCAGAAAGTACCACTGGTTGACTGTCACTTTCACAAAACCATTGCCCACTAGAACCCCTCACTGAGAAGGGTCTCTTCCCTCGCCTTTGGTCATTGCACTCACCTGATGACACTGAGCACATGGGCTGCCTGGAGCTCTGATGTCAGAGGTTGCTTAGACTGTACTCTGGATTAATATTCTCTGCCTGGATACCCAGAACAGACAGATATCTTGCTCTTTTGAAACTATGTGTCCAAATGTTTTTCATCCCTCAGAATCCAGAACATTCATGTATTACTTTTTTTTTTTCAAATTCCAAGGCACCCCTTTTCATTTTCTGCTGTTTGCATATTGCATTAACAAAACATACTCATTTGAATTAAAACATAATAACATGAAAACTAAAGAAATGGCTCCATATGAAAAAGGAACATAATACATTCAAGGACTCATCACTGAATTACAATTTCACAATTAGAAGTGTAATTTGTGACTTCTTTCCATATCCAATCACTGAAACACCTGCAGAGATGAAGAGAACAGAGAAAATACATCTAATACATCATCATTACTGTTTTTTTATTTGTATTTTTTTCAGTATCCAGGTGCCTCCTTGTAACTTCTCCTTTTCCGAAAGACCTCACATATTCTGTCTCCTGAAAGTGAAAGTGTTACTCGCTCAGTCCTGTCTGACTCTTTTGACTCTTGGTGATCCTATGGTCTGTAGCCCGCCAAGTTCCTTTGTCCATTTCCCAGGCAAGAATACTGGAGTGGGTTGCTGTAGGGAGAGAGCAAATTAGCCAAGATAGTGCGGTCAGGCTCTCTCACCCCCTGTTTTATAAATAATGACTGAGTAACAGCTGAGGTCATTCCTAGCACTGTGCATCAGGAGGCACCCGCTCAGTCATGGGTTACTTTGTGTGGTCCACCTGTATGAGCTTCACCATGAAAGCCCTGGCTGCTGCTGCATCAGGGCTACACTGGAGCGGCACCATGGTGATATTATATGAGGTTATGTTCTGGCTACGTTATGGTTATGTTGTGGCCGCTGCTATGGCTGCTGCGTCAGCCAGGACAGAGGCTGTGTTATGGCTGCCTTGCCAACCAGGAGAGAATAAATGCGTCTGCAGTTCCCGTGGCTCCTCGAGTCTCCTTCCAGCCTCTTAGCTCGAGCCTTGCCTACCCTGGGTTCAAGGAACGGTGCAGACATTGTGAACAGCAAGACAACTGGTATCATGAACAGGATCACTGATACAGTTGCCATTCCTTTCTCCAGGGGATCTTCCCAACCCAGGGATTGAACCCAGGTCTTCCACACTGCAGGTGGATTCTTTACCAATAGGCACCAAGGAAGCCTATTTTGACTCCTAACTGCTAACAATTTTAAGTCTGGCACCATCTTGATCGGTTAATGTCCAGGCTAACAATAAACCTTTTTATGCTATAAACATTTTCCATATAAAAATTTTAGACAAAATGATTTACTTTTCTCCTTGGATGTGCAAATAATCATTCTTCTTAATTATTTTAGCTGTCATGTCAATAATAGTTTTCAGTGATAAGAGAAACAACTAATTCTTCAGTCTCTTAAAAAGAAAGTAGGAACACAAACCCCTGTAAGACATGTTTTCTGTTATTATAGCAACATCGACAACAATACAACCATCACCAACACTGCCTGAAGTATGATTTGAGTTGACCCTTTCTGTTTCCCATTCCTGATTTAAAGGAACATTTCAGGAGGTTTTTTTTTTTTTTTCCCTTAGTAAAATTTATGACTTTAGTGTAAGAAAAGATGTAGCTGTCAAAGGAAACTGTTCATATTTTTTAAAGTAATTTCGTGTGGAAAACACTGATTCTGTATATGAATGATAATTTATATTTGCTTTAGTAAGGGCTAGAAAGAAAATACTACCTTTGCCAAAGCAATATGCAGAGATTTCAAACAAAACATTCATACAGAAATAAAGAGTCAGGCTTCTGGATTTTCTTATCCGTATGCTGTGGTTTAATATGTACAATAAAATCTGCATTTATCTAAGAACAAAGTGGGAACTGGAGGACTTTAGTCTCTGAGTATAAGATTTTTATTATATCCCTTTTCCTGAAATATCGTGGCCAAAAATAGTTAAGTTTAGGATTGTTGCATTCATTGATTAATAGTGATGTACATATTAAATCCCTTTCATCTTTTTTCTTAAAAAAAGAAATTTCTTTGTTAGAATACACCTATTTTAAGTGACGGTGACTGTTTTGAACATGGAGAATATATTGTTTGAATTGTAAAATTAGAGCTACTTAATGATAGAACAATAAGGATAGTGATATTATTCTTTTCTACAGACCTCCTCAGATTGTATAGCAGAACACAGGCAATTTGTTTGTTTGTTTTGTTATAGGAAATGGCCACAATTAATTAATAACAGTAAGTACTGTTAATAACACTGTTATCAGCTTCACGTCTAGTGACCCAATTTGAGGCACACCTTGAATGTAAAGTGGAGAGAACTTGCTAGTGAATTTGGACATAGGTTTTGAGAGAAAACAGAGTCAAGGATGACTCCAAACTTACCTGAAGGTCTGGGTGAATGAACGTGTAAAGGAGGAGGATCTGGGGTTGTGGGATGTACAGAATTCTGGTTTGCATCTGCTGAGTTTAGGATGTTGAGTGAATAGTTGGGTATACAAGTTGGGAATTCAAAAAAGAGGCTGGAGGTAGAGCTTTTCCAGAAGTGTTATTTAAAATGATGAGATTGAATGGAGTCATATAAGGAAGAGTATGTAATATTGAAGAGAGGATGTCTGAGAACTGAAGGGAGGAGAAGTCAACTTAAGGAAAAATGCATCCTGTAAGGTAGAATAGAAAGGAGAGACAGAAGGTCGACATTTCTTCCAAGAAGTTTTACCATAAGCTGCATCAAAGAAGCTTGTGGAAGCTAGAAAACCTGGTGTCAACAGAGAAGCTACTTTTTAAAATGAGAAGCATTATATCCTGTCTGTCTACTAATGGAAATCATCCAATAGGAGAGAAGAAATTAAAGAAGAAAGCAGGATTCAATGCAAGAGCAAAGGTTTTGCATTCCCAGATGGCACTAGTGGTAAAGAATCTGCCTGCCAATGCATGTAGACATGAGAGACACAGGTAGGTTCCTGGGTCTGGAAGATCCCCTGAAGGAGGGCAAGGCAATCCACTTCGGTATTCTTGTCTGGAGAATCCCATGGACAGAGGAGCCTGGAGGGCTACAGTCCATAGGGTCTCAAACGGTCGAGCAGGACTGAAGTGACTTAGCATGCATGCAGGAATACAGTGCCCAAGTGAAGGGGTTGATCTCAGAGGGAGCAGAAACACCTGGTTCATTGTGATAGGGGTAGAGTCTATGGTGACAGATGGAGAGAGAGTGCTTCTTAAGGTGGGAAGCATTTACACAGGCTTCTGGTTGCTTCCAACTTCTGGATAAAATATCATACAAATTTTATCAGTTGAGAATGAGGATTGGAGAATAGGTGTTTGAGAAACACATGCAAAAGAGTCATGGAAAGCAAACCGACTAGAAAAATAAAGTAACATTTCTGGGCAATTTTTCAGATTGTGGGTATAATTTTGAAGCGAGATCAGTCACCACAGTTGTGGATACTTTTTCTACACTGAGTTTCTTTCTACACTGAGGATGCACTTATAACTAAGGCTGATGTTTTCTTACGTGAATTGATGGATGGAAGAATGGCAAAGTTGTTGAGGAATTTTCAAAGGAAAAATCATAGTGAAGGACTGTAATTGACCATATGGAACTGAAACTTGGCAAGAAAAGATGGAAGTCATTGTGAGTGGTACTATGGATAAACATTCCCAAAGTGGAAATCGTAAGCATTCTCTCCAAACCTGATCCTTGTGTTTTATTCTCTCTTCAGTGATGGATCACTTAGTTCTCAGAGCCAAGAATCTGGAAATCATCCTAAATCTCTGTTGCTTTTTAATCCTTGATCTAATTCTATGAAGCTGCTCTATTTTCCAAGTCTATTTCCTTTTCTTCTTCACTTGATTTTCCCATGATTATTTGCCTATATACTATGCTCATGTATGTTCACATCATTTACATGAATATTGCAAGAAATTAAAAACTAGTACTTTTATTTCCTTCCAGTCTTTCACCTCATTGATACGTGATCTGCAGTTACCAGAATGACTTAGCAAATCACACTACCTCTCTACTTAAAAAATATTTATTTTTTCCAAATATCCTGCAGAGAAGGTCCCAACCATTTATCTTTTAAAACATTTTTTTTTTTAAATGTGGACCATTTTTTAAAGTCTTTATTGAATTTGTTACATTATTGCTTCTGTTGTTTATGTTCTGGTTTTTTGGCTGTGAGGCATGTGGGGTATTAGTTCCCTGACAAGGGATTGAACACACACTCTGTGCACTGGAAGATAAAGTCTTAACCATGGACCACCAGGGAAGTCCCTCAAACCTTTAATGATAGAATAATAATGGTAGTTAATGGGTCTTCAAAATCTACATGTGCAAAACACTGAGCTCAGCACAAGTGATCCTGGTACAGCCTCAGGGATGATTGATTGATTATTCTGTAGAGATACTGTTATAGATAGAGAAATCGAAGGACAAAACACCAAGTAATGTGAATGAGGCAACATTTGAATGAGGAAGAACCAGAGTTAGGATGTAGGTTTGACTAATTCCAGAATGTGCTATCATGACTATAAGACGTTATTGTCTGAGTATAAAGCTCGGGGTGATTTGACACTTGCTTATCATTCAAAATTTTCTCTTGTCCCCTCTGATGGACCTTCTTCTGTAAAATCCAGTTTCCTAACTCCATACCTGTATTTATACATTATGCCCTCCTTCTTCTCAACTCCACATACAGCCCAGCTACCACCCATACCTTGCTTGGACAACCTTCATGAGTTGACTTAAAATTCACCCTCTTTTCTGAGGCCTTTTGGTAGAACTGACATTTTTTCCAGTCCCCCCATTTAGCTTTCTATCACTGAACCATTAATATTATGTTCACTTTTCTGATTATCGGTCCAAGTATCTATAAAGGGCAGAATTTTGTCACCCCAATAAATTCATATGTTGAGGTCCTAACTTTTATCTTCTTAGGATGTGAAGTATTGAAAGATAAGGTACTAAAGATTAATCAAGTTAAAATAGAACATGAGAGACTCTATTCCAATTTGATCAATATCTTCATAAGATGAGGAAATTTGGACACCCAGAGAAATTTGGACACCCACCCAAAAAATATGTCCCTTTCATTATAGGGGACTGTAATGCAAAAGGAGGAAGTCAAGAAATACCTGGAGTAACAGGCAAATTTGGTCTTGGAGTACAGAATTAAGCAGGGCAAAGGGTAACAGAGTTTTGCCAAGAGAATACACTGGTCATAGCAAACACCCTCTTCCAACAACACAAGAGAAGACTCTACTACACATGGACATCACCAGGTGGTCAATACTGAAATCATACTGATTATATTCTTTGCAGCCAAAGATGGAGAAGCTCTATACAGTCAGCAAAAACAAGACCGGGAGTGGACTGTGGCTCAGATCATGAACTCCTTATTGCCAAATTCAGACTTACATTGAAGAAAATAGGGAAAACCACTAGACCATTCAGGTATGACCAAAATAAAACACCTTATGGTTACACAGTGGAAGTGACAAATAGATTCAAGGGATTAAATCTGATAGAATGCCTGAAGAACTATGGACAGAGGTTTGTGACATTGTACGGGAGGTAGTGATCAAGACCATCCCCAAGAAAAAGAAATGCAAAAAGGCAAAATGATACTCTGAGGAGGCCTTACAAATAGCTGAGAAAAGAAGAGAAGCAAAAGGCAAAGGAGAAAAGGAAAGATATACCCATTTGAATGCAGAGTTCCAAAGAATAGCAAGGAGAGATAAGAAAACCTTCCTAGCGATCAGTGCAAAGAAAGCAAGGAAAACAATAGACTAGAGATCTCTTCAAGAAAATTAGAGATTCCAAGGGAAAATTTCATGCAAAGATGGGCTCAATAAAGGACAAAAACACGACAGACCTAACAGAAGCAGAAGATATTAAGAAGAGGTGGCAAGAACACAGAAGAACTACACAAAAAAGATCTTCATGACCCAGATAACCATGATGGTGTGATCACTCACCTAGAACCAGACATCCTGGAATGCGAAGTCAAGTGGACCTTAGGAAGCATCACTACGAACAAAACTAGTGAAGGTGATGGAATTACAGTTAAGCTATTTCAAATCCTCAAAGATGATGCTGTGAAAGTGCTGCATTCAACATGCCAGCATTTGGAAAACTCAGCAGTGACCACAGGACTGGAAAAGGTCAGTTTTCATTCCAATCCCAAAGAAAGGCAATGCCAAAGAATGTTCAAACTACCACACAATTACATTCATCTCATGTGCTAGCAAAGTGATGCTCAAAATTCTCCAAGCCAAGCTTCAGCAATATGTGAACCGTGAGCTTCCAGATGTTCAAGCTGGATTTAGAAAAGGCAGAGGAACCAGAGATCAAATTGCCAACATCCACTGGATCATTGAAAAAGCAAGAGAGTTCCAGAAAAACATCTACTTCTGCTTTATTGACTACACCAAAGCCTTTGACTGTGTGGATCACAGCAAACTGTGGAAAATTCTTCAAGAGATGGGAATAGCAGACCACCTTACCTGCCTCCTGAGAAATCCATATGCAGATCAAGAAGCAACAGTTAGAACTGGACATGGAACAACAGACTGGTTCCAAATAGGGAAAGGAGTACGTCAAGGCTGTATATTGTCACCCTGCTTATTTAACTTATATACAGAGTGCTTCATGAGAAATGCTGGATTGGATGAAGCACAAGCTGGAATCAAGATTGCTGGGAGAAATATCAATAACCTCAGATATGCAGATGACACCACACTTCTGGCAGAAAGTGAAGAGGAACTAAAGAGCCTCTTGATGAAAGTGAAAGAGGAGAGTGAAAAAGTTGGCTTAAAGCTCAACGTTCAGAAAACTAAGATCATGGCATTTGATCCCATCACTTCATGGGAAATAGATGGGGAAACAGTGGAAACAGTGACAGATTTTACTTTTTTAGGCTCCAAAATCACTGCAGATGCTGACTGCAGCCATGAAATTAAAAGACGCTTACTCCTTGGAAGAAAAGCTATGACCAACATAGACAGCCTATTAAAAAGCAGAGTCATTACTTTGGCAGCAAAGGTCTATCTAGTCAAAGCTATGGTTTTTCCAGTAGTCATCTATGGATGTGAGAGTTAAACTATAAAGAAAGCTGAGCGCCAAAGAATTGATGCTTTTGAACCGTGGGGTTGGAGAAGACTCTTGAGAGTCCCTTGGACTGCAAGGAGATCCAACAGTCCATCCTAAATGAGATCAGTCTTGAATATTCATTGGAAGGACTGATGTTAAAGCTGAAACTCCGATACTTTGGCCACCTGATGTGAAGAACTGACTCATTGGGAAAAAAATCCTGATGCTGGGCAAGATTGAAGGCAGGAGGAGAAGGGAACAACAAACGATGTGATGGTTGGATGGCATCTCTGACTCAATGGACATGAGTTTGAATAAACTCCGGGAGTTGGTGATGGACAGGGAGGCTTGGCGTGATGCAATCCATGGGGTCACAAAGAGTTAGATATGACCGAGCAACTGAACTGAACTGAACTGAAGTGAACCAGAAATGTGGTCACAAATGGGGCAAAGCTTGTATAGACTATGTGAGGATGCAATGAAGATGGTCATCTGTAAGCCAAGGAAAAAAGCCCCAAATGAAACCAAACTTGCAACACTTGATCTCAGACTTCCAGCCTCCAGAACTGAGAGAAAATGAATTTCTATTGTTTAAGCCACCCAGCCCATGATCTTTTGTTATGGCAGCCCTAGCAAACTAATACAGAATCTCTACTGCTAGCCTTCAGTGAAAGTGAAAGTGTTAGTCCCTCAGTCATATCCAACTCTTTGTGACCTCTTGGATTGGGGCCCACCAGGCTCCTCTGTTCATGGAATTCTCCAGGCAAGGCTACGGGAGTGGGTGGCCACGCCCTCCTCCAGGAGATCTTCCCTATCCAAGGATCAAACTCAGGCCGCTTGCATTACAGGCAGATTCTTTACCACCTGAGCCACCAGGGAAGCACTGGCTTTCAGGTTAGGAGCTAATTTTATTTGCTCATTCACCCTTAGGATTCTCAATCTGTAGCCCTCTCAACTCACTATACAACTTTTTTATCTGACTAAGGTTTAGGATATTCGATACTTTTTACAGACGTGTGAAAAATAGGTGGGAATGAATGTACTTGCATACAAGAATAAATTCTGGGCCCCCTAAATGTGGGCCTGCATCCATTTAATCTTCCAAGGTCAAAGGTGAGTTATCTTGTGCCATTTATTTTCACACCACATCTTCCACATTATTGAGGATACTTGTTGAATAGGAAGACATTTGGCTATATTTGTAGTACATAAACACAACTCATGATTTATTTGGTAAAAATAAAAATTGATGTCCATACCTCTTGACTTTGATCTTCAGCAGTCATCACATTCAAACACAGCCCTTCAGAGGTGCAAAGGTGTCATAATTGCAAGTGTTATCAGTCATTGAAACTTGAGTTTCTTAGTGTTACAAGCATCAGAGTTACATTTCCCCTCTCAAACCCTTCCTTTTCTTAATGAAAAGAGAAGTGTTTACCTGCCAGACATTTTCAAGTTTTCACAGTTCTAGTTAAAAATATTCTGACTTAATGCTGCCATACTTCAGCAAATAACAGATAGGTAGTTGTAGGACATGAATGAAGTTACCCAAATACCTGGTGTACACAACATCTAAAACCAGCATCACATGTGTTAAAAGGATTTCATTCCTTATTCAGAACTTTAATTTCACTTGACTTGATTTCATGGTAAAGAAAATAGCTTCTTACCAAACGTTTATTTCATCATCTTCTCCAATAGCCACAATTCTGGTTGAAGTGGAGAAGAAAAATAAAATCTTGATTTTTGCATTTTGTAAGGCCACAACATCTTGATAAACCCTGAGGACCTTTGAAAAACTTGACATGGATTTTGAACCACATTTATCACCACATCTTCATTTCTCTTGAATCGTATACCAGAGTCACAGGACTTTGTTTCTTCACTAGGAAATTTCAGATGGAGTCTGATAACTTTGTTCTAAACCATCTTGTTGAACACAGCTCTTATAATAACTTACAAAACTCTTGACGCTGTAAAAGACTGAAGACGAAAGAAGAAAGGGGCAGCGGAGGATGAGATGGTTAGCTGGCAACACCAGCTCCATGGCCATGAATCTGAGTAAACTCCAGGAGATGGTGAAAGACAGGGGAGCCTGGCATGTGCAGTCCATGGGGTGGTAGAGTCAGACACGACTGAGAGGCTGACTAACAACAATAACAGAGAACTAATTTTTATTTTTTCCCCAGATATTGAGTTGAGACTAGCAAGAAGAGTGTGCACTGAAGCAGCAAAACCTTTGTTGTTCAAACAAGCCATTAGTCTAACTTGCCAACCTCCCAGGGAACTGTGGAGCTAAGTGAATGAAGATAGCCTTGAAGGCTCTCTCACCTCCCAATTCCTTTTGTCAAACTCCTCTACCCTCTACGACTCTTATTTTCTAGTCTTCTATTAAAGATCTCTAGAAAAACCCTTATACTGTAATTTTATTTCCAACTTAATTTTTTTTTTTAATTAGAGGCTCACAATCCCATCATTACTGAATTCTCCATCCCACCATAGACTCTTCCTTTCTGTTGCTGCTAAGTTGCCTCAGTTGCGTCCGACTCTTTGAGCCTGAACCCACCAGGTTTCTCTGTCCATGGGATTATCCAGGCAAGAAGACTGGAGCAGATTGCCATGTACTGTCTCCAGGGGATCTTCCAGACCCAAGGGCCGAACCGTGGCTCATGTCTCTTGCATTGGCAAGCAGGTTTTTTACCACTAGCGCCACCTGGGAAGCCCCTCCTTTCTGCTGGTTTTGTGCAGTTTGCCCTTTTCAACTATCCCACCTCCCTTTCTATACCTACTCTTTCCTCTTTCCTGTTCCCTGAGAGAGTAGGAGGAATTGTATGAGAGAAGGATTCTAAAGGTCAAGAGATGAATGAGTTTCAGGACAGAAAGTTAAGTGACATCATGGCTCCATCAGTGTTTCAGCCTTCAAATAACCTGGAATTATTACTCTGGTTTATAATATACTATCTTTTGAGTTGGGCTTCCCAGGTAACTCAGACCGTAAAGACTCTGTCTGCAATGCAGGAGACCTAGGTTCAATCCCTGGGTCAGGAAGATCCCTTGAAGAAGGGAATGGCTACCTACTCCAGTATTCTCGCCTGAAGAATTGCAAGGACAGAGAAGCCTGGTGGCTTCTCCATGGGGTCACAGAGTTGGACACAGACTGAGTAGTTCATACTTTGAATTAGGGTTTTTAGAAACCATGCAAACCAGAAATTCTATTTGTATAGAGACATCTTTACCTCTCTTTCTTATCTTTGTACAGAATCTCCATAAATTTTGCTCCTGAATTTCTCCTGCCTCTTTACCTATTTAAATATCAGAATTCAAAAGGGGACAAAGAAAGTTGGTGCCTTATTTCCTGTTACCCAAGACCTATGCTAGGATCATGATGAGAATATTTCTGAAAATACTTGGCTTAATATTTAATAAATAATATTTCCAAAAAGACCAATTTTTGTGATGGAAATTTTGGATCTAGGGAGAGGAAATCTCCAAAAAGAAGCAAGTCACTTAATATATGTCACATTTTATGCATCCTTTTCTGAAAATTCCCAGCTCTTCCTAAAACAAACCTATTTTGTAAGAACAAGGAGGCTGTTTCAGATTTTGGATAGCTTGAACTCTTTGATTAAAATGGAGCCAAATCTAAACATTTCCCTCTTCACATAAGCCCCATGGTTCAAAAAAGAGGAAAGCCTCCCCCAGCAAAGAAACGCTTCTCCCCTGTGAGAATCAGAAATGTCTGGAGAGCAAAACAAAACCACCACTACGGCTACGACGCCGTGTACATTCAAGTCTGGTCCGTATTATAAAGGCCGAGGGAGCCTTAAACTCCTTCCAGCTCTCCTCCCCGTCCTGAAGCCCACTGTCCTTGACTCACAGCCAGGCTCTTGCTATACATTTTGGAGTGTAATCCAAACACTCTCCCTGGCTCTTGCCTGTAAAAACCAGTCTGTCTTGGGTAACACATCTCTGAAAAGATCCACCGTCAGGTATAATCCGATCCAAGAAAGCTATGTCATTGTGCATCTCCAGCTCTGAACAAAAGAGCAAAACCATGGTGTGTGCCACATTCTCCCACCAGACAAAGGTATGGAACATTCCATGTGGGAAGATGCGGTCCTGCTGCTGTGGAGCTGGCTCCGGGGGGTTGGGGCAGGACCGGACGCGAGGATATGAGAACCTGAGAGACCTCCAGAGGCCCAGATGGGGATGTGGGAAGCCTTGGCCCCGTTTTATGCACAGCTGTGTTATAAATGGGATGAACTCGCATTTCTTGGATCCTGCTCAGCCTGGGTCACAGGACAGCCAAGGTGGGAATACGAATAATGTTACCTTCGGCCTGCTCTCCACCAGGGTGTATATTGCTACGAGCTGGAAGTTGCTGAGATCTGTCCCCACAGCTGCAAGGGCTCAGCACTTCAGGAATGATGTGCGTTCTGTGACACCTACTTCCTCACTGCCCATCCTACCCTGTCTCCGTCTCCTTTGGTCTCTGTTTCTCTCTCCATCATCTATCTCAGGATGGGTTTCTGGAGAAAGTCCACAGGCTGCCTCAAATTTCCTTCTGAGCTCAGACTTAGACTGAGACCATTAATTCCTTCATTCCCACAGTCGTCAAGAATTGACCTAATATTTTTGTGAATGGCTGAGCAACTGTGGTCCAACAGTTTTTTGGACTGCAAGATGGCTTATGGACACTTATATTCCACTGGAAATCCATGTTTGATATTAACAAAATATGTAGACATCTTCTCACATGTCTGCTTACCTTGTTGCTATTGTTCAGTCATTAAGTCATGTCCAACTCTTTGTGATCCCATGGACTACAGCATGCCAAGCTTACCTGTCTTTCACTATCTCCTGGAGTTTGCCCAAACTCATGTCCATTGAGTCAGTGATGCCATCCAACCATCTCATCCTCTGTCTCCCCCTTCTCCTCCTTCCCTCAATTTTCCCTGATATAATTCTTTATATGGTGCTTACCTTCATAGGTCAGAACTTCACAGATATTATCTTATTTTTCATCTTAGGAATTATGGTTTATAGAGTTGGAGGCCAAATCATGAGTGGATAAACTGAGTGCTACAAAAGAGTTGTTAACCATCAGAGCCTCCCCACAAAGCAAGGGTGGGAGCAAAGAGAGAACCTTGTTTACACATCCCAAGGGGCCGCCTCCCCCCTGAGAAAAACAGCACATCCTCGATTGATTTCCATGTCTTAATGAAGCAGATGTAATTATAAGAGGAGGGTGGGAAAGACAGGGGGAAATTGACTTTGAAAAGAAACAGACAGCTTTTTTGTGTCAGAAGCAAGTCTCCCTCCGAGAAGGCTGAGAAGGCAGGGCATGGGGTAAACTTCCCATATTTCTTCTCCACTGCAAATAAGAACATTCTCTAAGTAGAATTTGGTTTCAATTTTACGTCAGCTGATGCTTGTTTGCGCTTTAATGTTGAGGCTAAGTGAAAAGACTCACTCCAGGGATTATGTAAAAATGTTCAAGAAAAACATGATGAACTTCTAACTTCCTTGGACTCGGAAAATGAGTGAATTGGCTTAGAAATCACACTCTCACCAGAAACCCACCCTTTAAATAAGCTTTTGGTCTTAAAGTGCAAATCCGTAGAAAACGTTTTGGTGGATTTAAGCCTAATATATATGAGATGATCAAAAGTAAGCACACAAAATTCTTGGCAACCTAATCCAAAGCAGCAAATATTCTAATAACCTCCTCAATCCTTGAGACTGACAGGACACCAACTTGACTTAATTCAAGTGCCATTCCTTTAGAGAGGGGACTCTACAAGTGGGCAGGGCAAGTTGCTGGCTCAAGCAGATCCCAGGAGAGAGTTCTAAGAAAGCTGGCTTGGGGACTATCTGTGTCATTTTTTTATAGAATCCTAGATTAGGACACCAGTAACTGTTTCTAAGTCATGTAGAAAAATACATCCATTTGGATTTGTTTTTTCTAGAAGAAGTAATTAAAATTTCCCCTCCCAGCTGATATACCCCAATGTACTTGATCCATTTCATGTGCATTACAAAATACATTAAACTAGACCGAAGCATGGTAGGAGACTGATGCACTCTCAAAATAACAGCCACTCTGCAGGGCCAGCACCCAGAAGGACCCAAGAAAAGCCAATGAAATTGACACCAAAGAACTAACTGGAAATTTTAATGGATCTAAGTAAAGTTTAGTATGTCCTCTGTTGTATTTTCTTTCTCTTTGAACTTGAGAATCCCTCTGACAGAGAAATGTGTGTGTGTGTGTGTGTGTGTGTGTGTGTGTGCACATGCATGTTAACAGAAGACTTTTGTTGGTGATGCTGTTGTTTTTCAGTCACTAAGTCATGTCCAACTATTTGTGACCCTGTGGACGGCAGCACGCCAGGCTTCCCTGTCCTTCACTATCTCCACAGAGCTTCCTCAGACTCATGTCCACTGAGTCTGTGATGCTATCCAACCATCATCCTCTGTCGTCCCCTTCTCCTCCTGCCCTCAATCTTTCCCAGCATCAGAGTCTTTCCTAATGAGCTGATTCTTCACATCAGGTGGCCAAAGGATTGGAGCTTCAGCTTCAGCTTCAGCATCAGTCCTTTCAATGAATGTTTAGGATTGATTTCCTTTAGGATGGACTGGTTTGATCTCTTTGTTGTCCAGGGGACTCTCAGGAGTCTTCTCCAACACCAGAGTTTGAAGGCATCAATTCTTTGGCATTCAGCCTTCTTTATGGTCCAACTCTCACATCTGTGCATGACTACTGGAAAAACTATAGCTTGGACTCTACAGATATTTGTAGGCAAAGCAATGTTTCTATTTTTTAGTATGACTAGGTTCATCATAGCTTTCCTTCCAAGGAGCAAGTGTCTTAATTTCATGGCTGCAGTCACAGTCTGCAGTGATTTTGGAGTCCAAGAAAAGAAAATCTGTCACTGTTTCCCCTTTTCCCTTCTATTTGCCATAAAGGGATGTGATCGGATGCTATGATCTTAATTTTTTGAATGTTGAGTTTTAAGCCAGATTTTTCATGCTCCTCTTTCACTGTCATCAAAAGGTTCTTTAGTTCTTCTTCACTTTCTGCCATAAGGGTGGTGTCATCTGCACATCTGAGGTCATTGATATTTCTCCTGGCAATCTTGATTCCAGCTTGTGAGTCTTCCAGCCTGGCATTTTGCATCATGTATTCTGCATTTGAGTTAAATAAACAGGGTGACAATAATACACGCTTGATGTAATCCTTTCCCAATTTTGAAGCAGTCATTTTTCCATGTCTGGTTCTAATTGTTGCTTCTTGACCTGCATACAGGTTTCACAGGAGGCAGGTAAGGTGGTCTGGAATTCCCCTCTTTAAGAATTTTCCACAGTTTGTTGTGATCCACACAGTTAAAGGCTTTAGTATAGTCCATGAAGCAGAAGTACATGTTTTTCTGGAATTCGCTGGCTTTCTCAATGATCCAACTAATGTTAGCGATTTGATCTCTGGTTCTTTTAATTCCAAAAATTTAGGAAAGAATAAAAGAAAACAAAGTGTAGGAAAACAAAGTAAAACTGTGAAACGTAGATTGTTATCAACGTAAAACATGCTGCAGGTACATTTTCACAGTTGATGGTTTGTAAAATGGAGTTTGCATTCCTTTAACCTAAAAATTAAGATCCCACACAAGTAGAAAGTAAATCACTTTTTAGATAGTGGCCCAACATTAACTGAATGAGTTCATTTAAAAGCACACAATATTTTCAGAGCCTTCTCAAACCCAGACCTACCCTCTCCTTTTTCATAAAGAAGTTGGAAGTGAACTTCCTTTTGACTCTTTTCCCCTGAAACAATTCAACTTTCAAAATCTACTGAGACACTGGTTTTGACCGCAGCACCCCCCAAGGCATTCTCACACTTCTTATTGTCTTTTATTCTATGAGCACTGAGATTGCTATTTTTTTTAAATTTTCTAGTTAAAAAAATGATTTCCTCAAATACTTTTGCATAAAAAGGACAGTAAAAACTTATTTCTCTTAAACTTTGATTACCTTAATTTATTCCAGTCCTATAAGATGTCTTTAAGTCTGTAAGAGTCAATAGATCCCAAATTAATTTGTTTTCAAGCCCCATCGTTGGTTATACTATTTAATTCCAGACACTTTGAAAACTTTAATGGCAACTGTTTTCTGTTTTCATTTTGTTTTGTTGTGCAATCCTTTCCCCCCTCCCCATATCATATCTTCCATGTGATCCTATTTTATTTCCATAATTTCTTTCCCATGACCTAATTTTCTGTTTCTCTCTTTCCTCTTTTCTTTTTTAGTCTATATGGCTGGGATCCATTCTAAGCATTTCCAAAATCATTTTCACCCATAATTCTTTTCACAGAGTCTTAGCCTTCGAGAGAAGGGAGAGTTTCTTTGTGTGATATAAACAAGAATTCATACACAGTAAGGAACAGTGTGTCAGTCTTTCTTGGGTGAGTGGGCTAATGAGTCTTTTTAAAGACTGGTTTAAATACTGCAATTGTTAATTAACTCTCTCGATAAGAAATAACTCAAAGCAAAGCATGATTAAATAAAGCAGCAGTATACCAACCCTCAACAATACAGTATTCATTTCAAGTTTTTTGCCCTCATTGGCAAACTCCTTGTAAGAACTGAATTTATTAAAATTTCAACTGTTTTCCTGTTTGATAATTCCCTCCCTCAGAATGTAGAAATTATCAGTGACTCCAGAGGAAAAAGGTTAACAAACTGAAAAAAAAGGATTTTTTTTGTTTTCTTGTTTGTTTTTGTTGTCCTGCATTGTTTTTATTTATTTGTTTATTTAGGAGTATACTTTCTTTACATTGCTGTGTGTTATTTTCTGCTGTAAGCAAAGTGAATCAGCTATATGTACACATATACCCCTTAATCTTGGACCTTCGTAAGGAAGAAGTTTTAGTATCAAAGCATTTGAATAAGTAGAGTAACTTTTCTTTCAGTCTCTGACTTACACCAATACTAAGATTCTATAAAAATGAGAAATGTTTCTTAAACTTATTTCTTTAATATTAGCTTATGAAATAAATAATGTAGAATACTAAAGGTATCTTTAATTTTCTTTTGTAGTTCCTATCTGATTCCAAGAGAAAGAAAGGAAATACAAGGAATATAACATTTAGAAATGAAAGGAAACTACCTTAAAATATAAAAAGAAAGAAGGGCCCACAATTTACACATTTTTAGTTTGCCCTATCTGGTGTGATGCCCATGATATTGTAGGTGCTCAGTAAGTCTGTTTTGAATGAATGAGAGTGACTATAAGCATTAAACATTTTAAATGGACACAATCTTAGATGGAAAAATTGGAAAGGTATCTGTGCTTATTTACATTATATCTGACTTATATCTGAAAGATATCTGACTTATTTACATTATATCCAAATTACCGATTGGTACTTGCATATTCTTGGTGTTCAAAACATGACTGACAAAAATAATTGTTATAGAGAATTCATTCAATATCAACTTCCATCTTTCCCTGATGTATGTGTTAAAATCCTCTCCCTTCTTATTTTCCAATGAACTGCCTAAGGAAAATTGACTTAGTATCAGATCTCATAAGGAGTATTTTGCAATCAAAGAAATATAAGAGCGTTGTAATTAAGTGACAAGCCCTGCGGACAATCAGAGGCAAAATAAGACAATACACTAGCTTTCTAATTCTAGGGCATTTCTTTGTGATCCAAATAAATCCTGCATTAATGACTTAAAATCTGTGTTGAGTCTTAAAGATCTCAGTGTAGCAAGTACACATCCAGGTTTGCTTTAAGCCTGTACATATTTTGCCAAGAGATTAGTCTTCAGTGAGAGCAAAATCACTCTTAATTTTTAAGAATTATAGGATCTCCAGGAAGCCCTTTGAGATGTATTTCGCCAAGAGCAAACCCATTTAAACACCCCAAAACTCATTTTTTTTTTTTCTGTTCAATACTACAGAACACATAAGGGTGGGATGACTTCTAAATTTGGCAAAGCTCCCTCTCCTGGCACTCCAGAAGTGAGCATCAATCACCCCAAACAAGCAGTCTGCTACTAATCAGCAACCACCTAATGAGTCTCACTGAAAATACTTTAAGCTATTTCTTGCGTCAAGTTGGAAAAAGCTGGGGGAAAACATTCCCCTTTTGATTAAGAATTACAAATGAGAATTTCATTTAAGCAAGTGCTTTCTGCTAACTAATTTGGAAAATGCACAGGAGACTACATTTTTAGTGAGGATATAGGAGGAAACACAGAAAGAAACATGAATATATTTATGGGTGGGCTCTCCTAGGACAAGTGAATATCTATCACAGCTAAAGATGACAGTTAATATTTACAAAAGGGATATATATATATATTATTATTAATCCAAACATCAATTCTCCAAGAGAAAAAGAAAAACTGATTTGGCAGGCTCAAAACCCCCTATTTTGATGCATTAAACCCTCTCAGGAGAGGTGCCAACCCACTCACCCTAAAGAGTTGTTAGAATTCAAGGGTGGTTGCAGATTTAGATGGAAAAAAGTACATTTTTAGTTTCATTAAACTATAATTCAAATTTCAGCATTTTCTTCTTTTATGAGTGTAGGCAACCAACCACATCATTCTTAGCAATATCAATGACTTTGTCCCCATTAGAAATTACAGATATTTTCATAATGTCATATTTACATTAATTGTAGATATCCAGAAATTTTATTCTCATCACTATTTTGAAATTATGGTGGTTAGAAGATTAATTGCTAGATCTCGTTTGTTATTGAATGTTTAAATAAAGAAATATTATTTGTCACAAACATTTCCTTAATATTTTGACACTGTGTCAATATAATTGATTTCCTATATGATGCTATGCTTTATTTTATGCATTAAAAACATTATGTGAAATCAGTATTTTTTTATTTTTCCAATCTACAACATGCAAACACTTCTGGGATGAACCAATGATTAGAATTTGGAATAGTCATCAGCATATTTTTGTCCATAATTGTGAAGAACACTGATCTTGACAGGGAGACACTTTGGAGCATCCTCTACAGCTTTTATGCAGCTATGTACTGTAGTGTGAGTTTAATGGCCATACACTCATAATAGCTCCTTGTAAGCTAATTTACTAATGAATAATAGCTAGATATATTATTAAAGCAATATATGCAGTACACATTTTGGAAAGATACTTTGCATTAGCTATTCAATAAATTTGAAAAAAAAATTGTATTTATTTGGAGCAGTTTACCCAGATAAGTCTTCAAAGTGAAAGACTTCAGGAGATAATAGTGAAGAACTTGATTTTCTGGGTTAAGGGTTAAAAGTTGAATTATTCCATTTTTACATCAATTTTCTGTATTGTTAAATGGTGACTACATTTTTATTTAAATATTGACATTAGTGAATTTTAAATTCCACATTTCTTTTTTTATTCATCTGTCTTATTCTTTGAACCCCCTTGTTCATGCAAAGTTTTGGTTTTGTTAAGAATTGGCTCTTTGCTCCTCCTATCAAACTGTGGATTCCATTTCTTGCTCCCCTTTTAACATGCAACAAAAGATTTCAGCACTTTCAACATTAGGGGTGATATTAAAATGTACTTTTTAAAACCATGACTTTATAGAAGTTTTAGAAATAGAACATGACATTTGAGGCTCATTGAAAAAGCAAGAGAGTTCCAGAAAAACATCTATTTCTGCTTTATTGACTATGCCAAAGCCTTTGACTGTGTGGATCACAATAAACTGTGGAAAATTCTGAAAGAGATGGGAATACCAGACCATCTGACCTGTCTCTTGAGAAACCTGTATGCAGGTCAGGAAGCAACGGTTAGAACTGGACATGGAACAGCAGACTGGTTCCAAATAGGAAAAGGAGTACGTCAAGGCTGTATATTGTCACCTTCCTTCTTTAACTTATATGCAGAGTACATCATGAAAAACGCTGGGCTGGAAGAAACACAAGCTGGAATCAAGATTGCCAGGAGAAATATCAATAACCTCAGATATGCAGATGACACCACCCTTATGGCAGAAAGTGAAGAAGAACTAAAGAGCCTCTTGATGAAGGTGAAGAGGAGAGTGAAAAAGTTGGCTTAAAGCTCAACGTTCAGAAAACTAAGATCATGGCATCTGGTCCCATCACTTCATGGGAAATAGATGGGGAAACAGTGGAAACAGTGTCAGACTTTATTTTTTTGGGCTCCAAGATCACTGCTGATGGTGATTGCAGCCATGAAATTAAAAGACGCTTACTCCTTGGAAGGAAGGTTATGGCCAACCTAGATAGCATGTTTAAAAGCAGAGACATTACTTTGCCAACAAAAGTCTGTCTAGTCAAGGCTATGGTTTTTCCAGTGGTCATGTATGGGTGTGAGAGTTGGATGGTGAAGAAAGCTGAGCGCCGCAGAATTGATGCTTTTGAAATGTGGTGTTGGAGAAGACTCTTGAGAGTCCCTTGGACTGCAAGAAGATCCAACCAGTCCATCCTAAAGGAGATCAGTCCTGAGTGTTCATTGGAAGGACTGCTGTTGAAGCTGAAACTCCAATACTTTGGCCACCTCATGTGAAGAGTTGACTCATTGGAAAAGCCCCTAATGCTGGGTAGGATTGGGGGCAGGAGGAGAAGGGGATGACAGAGAATGAGATGGTTGGATGGCATCACTGGCTCGATGGACATGGGTTTGGGTAGACTCCGGGAGTTGGTGATGGACAGAGAGGCCTGGCGTGCTGCAATTCATCGGGTCGCAAAGAGTCGGACACGACTGAGCGACTGCACTGAACTGAACTGATGTGGGTTATTGCCAGTGTGGCTGGTCTTAGCGGCAAAAATCAATCAGGGCATGTCTGTGTTTACTACATCACCCGTATCTCATTCCTCCTGCTCCATTTTCCATGCTGTACTTCTTCTCATTCTCCAGCATCTTTCACTGGACATTTTGAGAGATGATGGTGAGACAGAGATGAAAAACAAATGAAAGAAAAACGAAAGGAGGGAAGTAGAAAAACAAAATGTAATAGTCATTTTAAAACTGCATGTGTATTCTCATAAAGAGAAAAGAGAAGAAAAGTACTCCCAAAATTAAAATTAAAATGTCATTTCCCCAAAGCAGACTACGTTTCTAGTACTGATGAAAAACAATTCTCCCTTCCTTCCTTTCTTTTTGTTCTTTCTCCATCTTTTTATTTTATTCTAAAAACTATTTTGGGTGCTGGGGATAAACAAAAGAGAAGGAGAGAGAGACAGAGAGAAGTCTTCGTTTTCATGTTACTTACATTCTGGTAACAAGGATAGTCAGCAAATAAGATAAGTTAAAAATAAAGTTAATCATAAAATATGTTAGACAGTGATAAGGGCTGAAGAGAAAAGTATAAAAGAGAAGGAAGATACAAAATTTCTAGGCAGCAAGATGGAATTGAAGTAACTTGGTAAGAAAACACCTCAGTGAAAATGTGACTTTCGAGAAGACATCTGGGAGAAAGCTTGAAGGAAAGAAGGGGACTGGCTTCCATATGTCTGAAACACAAGCATTCCAAATGTGAAGAATATTTCTTAGGAACATCAGCAGGCCAGTGAGTGTGGAAGAACTGGAAAGGTAATGAGGTGAGAGAAAATAAGGTAAGGGGTTAGGAGGAGATGTCAAGTGGGTGGCTGGTTCCATGAATTTAAGTTTAAAGGAAGAGGTCCACACCACTGAGATAAGAGTCATCAGTTTATAGAAGATAGTTAAAGACATGAGTCTGGATGAGGTTGTCTAGGGAGTGGATGTAAATATGAAAGACCATAGAAGAGAAGAGGTCCAAGATAAGGACTCTGGGAGACTCAGTCAGTTAGAGATGGGGGAGATGAGGAAGAACCTGCAAAAATGACTGAGAAAGAGCCTACAGAAAGATAGGAAGAGTACCCTGACATGGTCCTCTAGGTGACTTAACACATCCTGATTAGGACACACTATAAATGTGAGCAGTTATAGCTTAGTCCTGGAAATGCTGTAAGGACGATGTTATTTCATTCAAATATGTTTAAAGATGCTATGAAGTGTACCATACGCAGTCCATTGATATTTTTCTTTGGTTTGAATTAAGACTTGCTGGCTGCAGACACACAGAACACTGTGTGTGTGTGTGTGTGTGTGTGTGTTTCACAGCTTCCCGTGACATTTTAACTAAGCTTGGAGGATATTGTTCCTCTTGCCTTACACTTGGTACGGCTCATGCTGAATGTGTGGGGATTACAATCCTGCCACGTGACAGACTGCAGTGTCATACACAGGATTCTGCCTCCACTGCTGGGATGAACAGAAGGAATTTGTGGCTAGGAGAGAGAAACTATTTATTCAGCTGCAAATAGCTTCACAAAGTAACAATGCAAATTAAGAATGTTACCAGCTTCCTTCAGGGTGTTCCCACTTCTGCATTACCTAGAAGTATGCTTTTGTTTTCCCCCTGAATTTGTGCTACCTTCATCACTATTGGAACAGTCAGTTACATTTGCAAAAATACCCTACTTATGTTGTGTTAAGGGAATATTCAACAAAGATGAACTTTTACTTTGGAAAAACTGGCTTGCCTGGGCCATCAAGTAATGATGCCTGAAAGTAGAAAAGAAGTATAAGGGAAAGAGATAGAGCACATACATTTCTTATACAAAACTGTATTTCCAATTTAGAAGTCAGATACATTTGATTGGGGGAAAAGACCCAACATCATTTTAGGATGGTGATAATCTAGAGAGTGGCATTGTGCTTATTCCTTGCGGGGTTTTGAGCTCCTTTCTCTGACCAGTAGCACCTCCCTTGGAAACAGATCAAGAAAGGCAAAGAAGGCAAATGTTACATGTCTTGGTTCTTTGAAGGCACAGTATCCAGAGTCTTAAAAAGAAAAGGGACTTTGCTGGTGGTCCAGTGGTTAAGACTCTTTACTTCCACTGCAGGGGGTGCGGTTTTGATCTCTAGTCCAGGAACAAAGATCCCACATGGGGTGTGGCAAATAAATAGATAAGAAGAAGAAGAAAAGTTTTGATTGAAGAAGGACTAAATTCTCACTGAGATGGACTTCTGGATATTTTGTGAAGTTAATTCATTCACACATTCTCTGTTTCCCATTCTGGAATTTGTGTCTTAGAGACACAAACCAGGGGAGCAGATGACTTTCCTTAGATGTAGGGGGACAATGCACCTCCATTGCTTCCCACCCCTTCTCCTGTATGGGTGTTTTTGTCTGTCTGTCTGTCTGCCTCTGTCTCAGCTGTTTCTCTGTCCTCCAGAGTCTCTCCTCATCTCTCCCCTGCAGTAATACTGGTAATTTGAGAATTAACAGACCTTTTCCCTAGATAAGAGTTTTGAGGGAATTTTATGGTATTTTAGTAAGTTTATAATTTAACATTATAAAATTATATTATTTGCTCCTTGGGATACGTAAAGAAACATTTTTTGGGCCTCATTTCATACTCAGTCAAGGGAGAAAAATTCACACCCTGGCTGAATTTCTGTCTTAAGCCATAATCATTTGCTTGAGGTAGTGAGTGGGGGATAACGTTTGAATTCTAAGGTTCAAGGATAACAATCTGTCAGGTAAAATCTGAAAGCTGGAATTGTTAACTTTTATGTTCAAAATTCATTTACACGAATTTGTGAAGAATAGCATCACTCATTTTATTCTTACTATTGCTCTTGATAAATATTAAATAAAATAATAAGAATAAGTGAGCTCAACTCTTTGCAGCCTTCCTCTTCTTATGGAAATAATATGTCATAAAAGAAAACCAGAATTTATGTAGCTTCATGTGTACTCTTTTGAGCAACACAAATGTATTAATAGCAATTAAAGGAATTAGCAAGGATATCAGATTGACCTCATGGAACAAATCTTTTATTTTATTTTTTAAAGTATTGCTTTACTCCTTTGGTCTCCATGATAAAATTAGGTCAATGAAGGTGATAGAGTTTAATGATGTGGTCAAAAGCACCCTGAGGAAATATAAAGTTAACAATAATTCAACCTGTATTTAAGATTTATAGCCACCAACTTTGTGGCATTGAAGAAAATCCCATTAAGCATTTACTGCATCTCTTTTTCTCCCTGGAGGAAAACAAAGTATTTATCTCCCTTTACCATGATTAGAGAATTGTAACTTAAAAAAAAACACAAAAAAACACATTTTTCTTTGTCTCCAAAGCAGAAACATAGCAAGAAAATCACAAAGCATTTCTTACGACCTTCTTGGGAATCACATTTGATTATCTCACCTTTATGGGTCTTCCCTAGTAGCCCAGCAGCAAAGAATCCACCTGCAATGCAGGAACTTCAGGAGACATGGGTTCAATCCCTGGGTCAGGAAGATCCCCTGAAGAAGGGCATGGAAACCCACTCCAGTATTCTTGCCTGGAGAATCCCATGGACAGAGGAGCCTGGAGGGTTACAGTCCATAGGGTCTCAAAGAGTCAGACATGACTGAAGCAACTTACCGCATTGCATCTTTACTGAGACTTTTCTTGTAAGTGTATAAGTGTGCTTTACTGACAGTTGCTAGGTATCAGACACTGAACTTTGCACTTTTATTACTTCAAGCATTTCAGCAACCTCAGTAGGTATGTTTTATTACCTTCATTTTCCAGATGAGAGCACCAAGTTTCAGAAAATTTAAATGACTTGTTGGATGCTCTGGCTTGAAGTGCTAGAGCCTGGATTTGAACCTAGAGCCAAAGGTGAAAATCTATATGCCACGATGAATTATTTCATTTTGTAAATTACATATATGCACTTGTATGCTTGTGGTAGGAGGGCAGAGGGCAGCTTGTGCACGCCAGCCAACAGAGCAGATGACAGTATGGTTCTTTTGGCCTAGATCTGGAAATGAATTATAAATGAATGTAAGTGTTGTTATGATTTGGGGCTGGAATGCTGCTGCACCACTGAGTGATCAATTCCCTCAGGAGAGAAGACAAGCAAAATGGGAGGAATTCAGGTCCCAAAGGTTTTAAGTAATCACCAGAAGCTGAGCCTCCTATTCAAAATATTTCTGAAAATGTGCTTTGGATTCTCTTGTTAGTCTAGAGCATATCCTAACTAATATGGAATTGAACATATTAAATGCTAATTAACAGATTAAACATTAATGATCTGAATTACAATCATGGACGTAGAAAAATAATAGAGTAAAACTGAAGAAAGTAGGAAAAATATAATAGGAAAAGTGAATATCAAGGAAGGAAACAAGAAAAAAATAGAGCAATGTAAACACTCAGTGCAACAAAAGTACTATTAACATAGACAAAACTCTGCAAAGGTTGATGAAGTGAAAAAAAGGAGAGAGAAAAGCACTAGAAGAATGGATGGATAAATAGGTAAATTTTGAAAAGATGACCACAACTATACATTTCTATTTTTAAAACTTGTTAAAAAATAGCTTTAGGATAAATTTAAAAACACAAAATGTGAATTATCTAGAAATATGTAAGCTAATGCTGCTGCTGCTGCTAAGTCGCTTCAGTCGTGTCCGACTCTGTGCGACACCATAGATGGGAGCCCATCAGGCTCCTCCGTCCCTGGGATTCTCCAGGCAAGAATACTGGAGTGGGTTGCCATTTCCTTCTCCAGTGCATGAAAGTGAAAAGTGAAAGTGAAGTCGCTCAGTCGTGTCCGACTCTTAGCGACCCCATGGACTGCAGCCCACTGGGCTCCTCCATCCATGGGATTTTCCAGGCAAGAGTACTGGAGTGGGATGCCACTGCCTTCTCCGATATGTAAGCCAACACAATGTATTCATTGTAAATTTAAAAATCTAAATAAGTGAAAGTCACTCAGTCATGTCTGACTCATTGTGACCACATGAGCTGTATAGTCCATGGAATTTTCCAGGCCAGAATACTGGAGTGGATAGCCTTTCCCTTCTCCAGGGAATCTTTCCAACCCAAGAATCAAACCCAGGTCTCCTGCATTGCAGGCAGATTCTTTACCAGCTAAGCCACAAGGGAAGCCCAAGAATATTGGAGTGGTTAGCCTATCACATCTCCAGCGGAGCTTCCCAACCCAGGAATCAAACCAGGGTCTCCTGTACTGCAGGTGATTCATTACCAAGAGCTATCAAGAAAGCCCTAAAAAATAGACCTATACCAATGTAAAAGACATAACCATTACAGAAAAATCTACACACAAGAAAAGCAACAGATGCAGATGTTTTATTTAGTATGTTTTACCAACTTATCAAGAAATAGATTACCTTCTTCCTATAACACTCTTTCAGAGTTTAGAAAAATAAAATGTTTCTACAACTAACTTTATGCCACTAGTACAAGCTTGAAAATGATTCTGCAAATAAAAATGTCAGGAAAATTATAAAAGTTCATCATTTATTAAATACACACAAAAATATTATGTGAAATAGTAACCTGTTTCTCATTTCTGTGTGTGTTTGTGCATGTGTGTACACAGGTAAAGCAAATTCATGACTAAATATGTTTTGTTCTAAGAAGGTTAAGGTATTTTAAATTTAGAAAATACATTGATGTAATACATTGACAATGTAAAGAAAAAAAATTTATATTATTCAATGCAGCAGTCATTTAATAAAACTCAAAACCAACTTATGAAACAATGAACAAAGTGGTAACAGAGATAAGTTGAAGGCAGAAGGACAAGAAGGTCACAGAGGATGAGATGGTGAGATAGCCTCACTGACTCAATAGACATGAACTTGAACAAACTCCAGGAAATAGTGGAGGACAGGGAAGCCTGGCGAGCTAGAGTCTGTGGGGTCGCAAAGAGTTGGACACAAATTGGGGACTGAACAACAGAGGTAAGTTTCCTAATCTGATGGTTCATATCTATGAAAAATCAGGCAAATTCAATGACAGTGAAATGTTAGAAGCATTCCCAATGTATATCTCTAAGTTTACACTAATGGGATATGAGTTCATTTTATGTGGCAGCTTCCAAGAGACTTTCTTAAGAGATATCTGGCCCATGACTATACAGTGGAAGTGAGAAATAGATTCAAGGGATTAAATCTGATAGGGTGCCTGAAGAACTACGGATGGAGATTTGTGACATTGTACAGGAGACAGGGATCAAGATGATCCCCAAGAGAAAGAAATGCAAAAAAGGAAAATGGCTGTCTGAGGAGGCCTTATGAATAGCTGAGAAAAGAAGAGAAGCGAAAAGCAAAGGAGAAAAGGAAAGATATACCCATTTGAATGCAGAGTTCCAAAGAATAGCAAGGAGAGATAAGAAAGCCTTCCTCAGTGATCAGTGCAAAGAGATCAAGGAAACCAATAGAATAGGAAAGACTAGAGATGTCTTCAAGAAAATTAGGGATAACAAGGGAACATTTCATGCAAAGATGGGCACAATAAAGGACAGAAACGGTGTGGACCTAACAGAAGCAGAAGATATTAAGAAGAGGTGGCAGGAATACAAGAATAATACAAAAAAAGATCTTCATGACCCAGATAACCATGATGCTTTGATCACACAGCTAGAGCCAGACATCCTGGAATGCGAAGTCAAGGGGGCCTTAGGAAGCATCACTACGAACAAAGCTACTGCAGGTCATGGAATTCCAGTTAAGCTATTTCAAATCCTAAAAGATGATGCTGTGAAAGTGCTGCACTCAATATCCCAGCAAATTTGGAAAACTCAGCAGTGACCACAGGACTGGAAAAGGTCAGTTTTCCTTCCAATCCCAAAGAAAGGCAATGCCCAAGAATGCTCAAACTACCACACATTTGCACTCATCTCACATGCTAAAAAAGTGATGCTCAAAATTCTCCAAGCCAGGCTTAAACAGTACATGAAACATGAACTTCCAGATATTCAAGCTGGATTTAGAAAAGGCAGAGGAACCAGAGATCAAATTGCCAACATCCATTGGATCATCAAAAAAGCAAGCGAGTTCCAGAAAAACATTTATTTCTGCTTTATTGACTATGCCAAAGCCTTTGTGGATCACAGCCAACTGTGGAAAGTTCTTAAAGAGATGGGAATACCAAACCACCTGACCTGCCTCCTGAGATATCTGTATGCAAGTCAAGATGCAACAGTTAGAACTGGACATGGAATAACAGACTGGTTCCAAATAGGAAAAGGAGTATGTCAAGGCTGTATATTGTCACCTTCCTTATTTAACTTATATGCAGAGTACATCATGAGAAATGCTGGGCTGAATGAAGCACAAGCTGAATCAAGATTGCCAGGAGAAATATCAATAACCTCAGATATGCAGATGACACTACCCTTATGGCAGAAAGTGAAGAACTAAAGAACCTCTTGATGAAAGTGCAAGAGGAGAGTGAAAAACTTGGCTTAAAACTTAACATTCAGAAAAGTAAGATCATGGCCTCTGATCCCATCACTTCATGGGAAATAGATGGGGAAACAGTGGAAAGAGTGAAAGACTTTATTTTGGGGGGCTCCAAAATCACTGAAAATGGTGACTGCAGCCATGAAATTAAAAGACGCTTACTCCTTGGAAGGAAAGTTATGACCAACCTAGACAGCATATTAAAATGCAGAGACATTACTTGCCAACAAAGTTCCATCTAGTTGAAACTATGGTTTTTCCAGTAGTCATGTATGGATGTGAGAGTTGGACCATAAAGAAAGCTGAGCGCTGAGGAATTGATGCTTTTGAACTGTGGTGTTGGGGAAGACTCTTGGGAGTCCTTTGGGCTGCAAGAGATCCAACCAGTCAATCCTAAAGGTAATCAGTCCTGAATATTCATTGGAAGGTCTGATGTTGAGGCTGAAACTCCAATACTTTGGCCACCTGATGTGAAGAACTGACTCAATTGAAAAGACTCTGATGCTGGGAAAGATTTAAGGTGGGAGGAGCAGGAGATGACAGAGGATGAGATGGTTGTATGGCATCACCAACTCAATGGACATGAGTTTGAGTAAACTCCACGAGTTGGTGACGGACAGGGAGGCCTGGCATGCCGCAGTCCATGGGGTCGCAAAGAGTCAGACACGACTGAGCGACTGAACTGAACTGAACTGGCCCATGATTTCTGTACTTTTCTCTTTCTCCTCTTCCTTCTTCCTGTCACCACAGACATGGAGACTGCTGCGAACCAAGGGTGTTGAAAGGGGGAACTGGAGCACAACAGCACCCCCAAACTGATAGCTTCCCGTCTTCTTGAAGTCTAAAAAAAAAGAAAAACTATTTTGTTTTGCCGTGTGACAATTTCCTCTTTTCAACATTCTACTGAGAAAACAGAGACACACTCAAATATAGAAAACAAACTAGTGGTTCCCAAAGGGGAGAAGGAGGAGGATGAAAATTAGGGGTTTGGGATTAACAGATACAAACTAGTGTGTATAAGATAGATAAGCAACAGGGATATTCTATACAGCATGGGGAATTATAGCCATTATCTTATAACAATGTTTAATGAAGTATAATCTGTAAAAATACCGAATCACTATGCTATACATGTGAAACTAATTTATTATTGTAAATCAACTATACTTCAAAGAAATACTTGCACTTGAATTCATTTCTCAGAGCCTGCATTTAGGGTAACCTGATTAAGATAATCAGGCATACACACACAAAGCATTCAATAAAGCAGGCTAAGAATATTAAAAAAAAAAAAAAAAAAAAGAACTATTAGCAAATGCAATGAGAGAATACAAAGTGGAGGAGGAGGAGAGAATACAAAGAGGAGGAGGTTGCCATGCCCTCCTCCAGGGCAATACTCCAACTCCAGTATTCTTGCCTGAAGAATCCCCATGGACAGAGGAGCCTGGCTGGCTCTACGGGGTCACAAAGAGTCAGACACGACTGAATGACTAAGCACAGCACAGCACATACATACCTTGAGGTTTGGATAATTATACGAAATCACAGAGATTTATATTGCTACATCCAGGAGCTACAATTCCACATCCATAAAATTAAAAATTATTTTTTGATTAAAAAATTAAAAGGTATAATACCAAATGTTGATAAAGGCATAGAAAATTACAAACTCTCATACACTGTTAGCAGTAGTATAAATTTTTTTAAAACTACTTTAGTGAGTATATACAGTGGTCTTTCACAGCTATCAGTTCCATATCCACATAGATTTAATCAACTGCAGATTGATAATATTAGGGAAAAAATTCTGGAAAATTGCAGAAAGCAAAACTTGAATGTTTCATGAACTAGAGGACTTCCGTGACAGCTCAGTTGGTAAAGAATCTGCTTGCAAAGCAGGAGACTCCAATTCCTGGGTCAGGAAGATCCACTGGAGAAGGGATAGTCTACTCACTCCAGTATTATTGGGCTCCCCTTGTGGCTTAGCTGGTAAAGAATCTGCCTGCAATGCGGGAGGCCTGGGTTCGATTCCTGGGTTGGGAAGATCTCCTGGAGAAGGAAAAGGCTACACACTCAAGTATTCTGCCTGAAGAATTCCATGGACTAAAGTCCATGGGGTCTCAAAGAGTTGGACACAGCTGAGTGACTTTCACTTTCACAGCATGTATTTATATAGTATTTACATTTTATTTACAACTATTTGTACAGTATTTACATTGTATTAGGTATAATAAGAATATCAGTTCAGTTCAGTCGCTCAGTCGAGTCCCACTCTCTGTGACCCCATGAACTGCAGCTCACCAGGCTTCCCTGTCCATCACCAACTCCTGGAGCTTGTTCAAACTCATGTCCATCGAGTCAGTGGTGCCCTCCAAACAACCATCTCATCCTCTGTCGTCCCCCTCACCTCCTGCCTTCAATCTTTGCCAGCATCAAGGTCTTTTCCAATGAGTCAGTTCTTTGCATCAGGTGGCCAAAGTATTGGAGTTTCAGCTTCAGCATCAGTCCTTCCAATGCATATTCAGGAATGATTTCCTTTAGGATTGACTGGTTGGATCTCCTTACAGTCCAAGGGACTCTCAAGAGTCTTCTCCAACACCACAGTTCAAAAGCATCAATTCTTCAGTGCTCAGCTTTCTTTATGGTCCAACTCTCACATCTGTACATGACTACTGGAAAAACCATAGCTTTGACTAGACAGACGTTTGTCAGCAA
This sequence comes from Giraffa tippelskirchi, assembly GCF_054371585.1. Lineage (NCBI taxonomy): Eukaryota > Metazoa > Chordata > Mammalia > Artiodactyla > Giraffidae > Giraffa > Giraffa tippelskirchi. The sequence goes on from NC_137285.1 coordinate 58,902,851, forward strand.
ATTAATGTCTCTGCTTTATAATATGCTGTCTAGGTTGCTCATAGCTTTTCTTCTAAGAAGCAAGTGTCTTTCAATTTCATGACTGCAGCCACCATCTGCAGTGATTTTGGAGCCCAAGAAAATAAAATGTCACTCTTTCCATTGTTTCCCCATAAATTTGCCAAGAAGTGATGGGACTGGCTGCCATGATCTTTACTTTTGGGAATGTTGAGTTTTAAGCCAGGTTTTTCACTCTCCTCTTTTACATTACAAGAATATAGATGATTTAAGATGTACTGAGGATGTGTGTATGTTACATGCAAATACCATATCATTTTATATTACAGACTTGAGCATCCACAGAATTTGGTATCTACTGAGATTCCTGAAACCAATTCTCCATGGATCCTGAAGGTGACTGTAGTTAGAATTCTTTTGACTTATTTCAAATTGGCTTAATTAACGTGAACATTTCTGTCAACTGAGTCCAGAATCTAGATGAAAACCAGGCTTATGATGGCTTAACAAGTCTTCAAGAATTCAATTCTTTCCAATTCTCCTTCTGCCATTCTTAATATATCAGCTTGTATCACAGACTGGCTCTTTCTTGGTAGCAAGAAGACTTAGCTAATCCATGGATCTCTTCCAGAATGACTACATCCAGAAGAAAAAGAAGACCCCTATATTCTTGTGACTTTTTTAGGAGTGAGGAAACCATTTCCAGAATGCACATGTCTTTGGTCAGCACTGGTCACATACTCATTCTCAAACCAATTATTGACAAAGAGAATGGAAAAACACTGGAGCAAGTTTTTCAGTAGCAAAAGTTAAGAGATTAAATACTCATTGATACACAAGTGGATAAAATTTTATACTATAGTATTACAATAGAATACAAATAGATGACATTTATTGAGGTGTTACTGTGTGCTAGGCACTCTTATAAACATTTGTTCAAAATGTATTCATTTTTCCATCCAAAATGTAATGTGTTGGACATTTAAATTGAGACAGCAATTTCATGCTATTTCATACCTGTAAGACTGGCCAAAATTGAAAGGTCTGGTAATAATCAGTGTTATAAAGATATATGTTGTGTTTATGTACATACTATAAGTACATACATATATAAAGATATATGCTACTATAAAAGTTTAAATTTTCAGATGAAAACATTTGAAGAATGAAGAAATTAGATATCTTACCCAAAGTCAGAAACCTACTAAGTGACAGGGGCATGATTTGAATTCAGACAATCTTTAAGTTGCAGTTAAAATAAATAAATTAGATTCCCACATATCTCTGTGGAAAATAGTGAAAACATAATCTTGAGTAGATGGCAGCCCTTCAGTGTAAAAGGAAATATAGAAGTAGACTGTTGGTCTAGGGGGAAGGAGTCTTTGTGAGTTCAGTCTGGAGTAGGTTGTATTGAAGATAAAGAACACGGATGATGCCCTATAGTTATATATGCAACTCCAGGAGGCAATTAGATACAAAGAGTTCAAAAAATATGTTTGGATCTGGAGACTTTTGAGTTATGGAGCTGGCAATAGAAATCATGCAAATGGATTTAACATGACAAGAGGAAAGTTAGGACGAAAAGGGTCCTGAGAGGAGGAAGAAAGGATCCAGAAAAGAAGACTGAGGGAATATCAGATTGGTTGTAGATGAACGAGGACTGTCTTAGACGTGAATAAGGTAGGAGCTTTAAGAACACTGTGGCCAATAATGTCCAATGCTACAGAGAGTAGTCAAAATAGTTGGTATATCGTGAAAGGCATTGATGAAACCAGTTTCCAATCCAGGCATAATTGGAAATTTGTGTCCATGCTTTGAAAAACTCACAGGACATGAGTAGGAGGACAGGTGAAGGGGATCCTCTTTTTCAGAGGAACTTGGTTGGTGGAGGGAAAGTGACTGTTAGAGCATCAGCCAGAGAGAATGAAGGGTTTTTCAATGGAAAGACACGACAATATTTTAGCTTGTACAAAAAGTCAGTGGAGGGAGAGATCTAAAATACTGGGAAGATAGGGAAGAGTAGGACTTACTGTGAGAGCAACATCTGGAAGAAGATGGGCAGGCAGTGGATCAAGAGCCCAGGTGGAGAATTCAGCCTTGAATGTGGGAAGTAATGGGGAATGGAACAAGAGATCTCCCAGATGAGAAGAGAGACAGATGGAACAGAGAAAGGGGAGAAATGAGTTTTATCCTGCTGTGTTTCCAATCAGCTTTTCCCAGAAGGGCTACTTGGCGAGGAAAGCAGGAAACAGACAGGTGGTCCAAGGTCTGCTGGGTAAAGTTAATATATAGTTGCTTGATTATTCAGGTCTGAGTTTTAGGACCAAAAAAGTAGTAGATTAAAAGCAATTCCTGCAAATTTATGAATCACATCCAGTTGCCCAGACACCCGTCTCCTGACCTAAATTTCTCCCTCCCTTAGTGAGCAGAACTGGAGTGGTGCCAAGGTGGGGCCATCCTGATTTGAAACCAGAAAACAATGTCGGCACCAAAAGCCAAAGTCCACCAAGAAATCATCTATACAAACTCTCTTTCACGGAGGAGAAAACTAAATTTCAAAAGTGTACATGATGGCCCCAAGGTCATCAAAGTATTGATTGGTGAAGGTCTCACACTTCCTCTTCATGGAACACATTGAAATGGTTTAATTCATTTATGATTCTCCTCCCCCACCCCCTTCATGAGAATGTTCTCTTCCTGAGAAAGGGGGTTTTGTGGCTTTTGCTCACTGCTGGAGCCTCAGCCCTCAAAGTGTGTCTGGAATTTAGAAGGCACTTGATCATTATTTGCTGAGTAAATAAATAGCATCCAATCCAGTGCACTCTCTACTTTCATGGAGAGACCTTCACAGTGAGAGTGGTACAGCCAACTCTATGCAAGTAACTTTTTTCATTAGCTGCTTCTTCATTGGGTAGAGAAGGCTCTGGGGCAGAACAGAATTCAAGTCCAAGACTGCCTGGTCTCAGAGTCCCATGCTGGATGAATACAATACATTCAGTTAGTTTTCTCTGAAAAAGACTGAAGGGATTTTTGTGGCAATAGACTAAACAACAATAGCGTAAATGAAAGCCAAGTCAATATTATATGATGAATGATATGGAGTTTTTAAACAGTGGGCTTCATGGTTTATCTACATTTATATCTTTATGCATAGCTTTATGTCCATGTTTGCACCATGCAAGAGAAATATGGTAGTAAAGATTCAGTGGATCCATTGCTAGGAGAGTGTTAGGAAAATTGTAACTTCTTATGATCCTGCCTCTGATGAAGGGAATTCTTTTTTTTTTTTTTTTTTTTGGTTTCTGTGTGAAAAAAAAAATGAGAATGAGGCATTGCGAAATTGACAATTCTAAAGTAGAGAATGTGTAGATCCTGGCTCATTCTCAGAGAGATATTTTCTACTGTCTATAAAGTGCAATCTTCATCTCCAGGGATAGGAAGGTGAAACACGAAATACTTTGAATGAAGATGTGCTCATCTCAGGGGGAATATTGGAAACCATGGAAGCAGCTTACATGACAAAGCATTTGCTCATGAAATTAGATAAGAGAGTTGTGCTTTACCATTGTGAGGGATGCAGTTGAGTGTTTAAAGATCCACATTGCCTGAGGCTTTCTAGTACCTTTCTGTAGTCCAAATTCTTAATAGGAAATGTATAGATGCTTAGAATCCATGTATTAAACTTTATAATGAATTTCATAGGATGTCAAATAGTATTTTCAGTTTTCAGAAATTTTGCTAAGATGCAAAGCCAAAGGCAAATATATCTCATGTTCTATGTTCAGGAAGCCCAGCACCTTCTTACCAGGGATTGGTGAAAAGAGCCAGTTCAGAAAATGTCTAGCCACCTACTCTCCCCACTCCCCAACATTATCCCGATAAAAGAGGAGGGTTGAGTAGGGAGAGAGGGAGCAAGCCGTGTGGAGAGAGCAGAGTTAGGGTAAGAAATGAAAATATTGCTTTTCCTTTTCTAAAGCTCAACAGGGAAACTCCAAGAAGATAATGTAAAGATTGACAGCACTTGGAAGGAAAGCCTGGCAACTCATATTTCATCAGGATGTGTGCCAGGCTGCAGAGCACAAGCCTCCCTTCTGTAACACCTTTAATGCTTAACGTGGAGAGAGTGGATTCTGGAAGAGCATCTGGACATGTGAAAGCACAGAGCTTTATCTTTTTTCATTCTCCTCTTCCCCTGTGAGGAAGAATAAATGTGTTCCTAAAGCTTGGAAATATACATGGACCTGAGGTGTAGTCTTCAAATTTCTGTGCAGAAACACCCACAACAGCAAGTCTTAAAGGAATGGTTGTCGAGTGTACTTCGGAGGAAGACGGTATTTTGTTTTACTTGTGTCTATTGGTTCTCAGCAGTACCTGACTCTTTGTGACCCCATGTACTGTAGACCACCAGGCTTCTCTGTCCATGGGGTTCTCCAGACAAGAATACTGGAGTAGGTTGCCATTTCCTTCTCCAGCGGCTCTTCCCAACGCAGGGATTGAGCCCAGGTCTCCCACATTGCAGGCGGATTCTTTACTGACTGAGCCACCAGGGAAGTCCCTAATCCATGGTGGTGACCCTAATCCATCCCAGTTTTCCATGAGCCTCCAAAGTGTGACAAGGCCTCCAGTAGTTGCCATAACTACATGGATGGTGTAAGCAGCGGAAGAAATAGGCCTTGGCATAGCTAAATGGCTGCTGGGCTCACTCTTAAGAGTTAATTTAGAGAAAAAATTGTGCCCAATCTACTAAAGGAAATAAAGGAAAACTGCCCTGTGAGGGTATTTATAACTATCTGAGTAAGGCGAGTTAACAGAGTTTCACAGACAATATCATGTCACCCACATTTCTGCCCAATTAAGGGAATCATTTATTTTCTTCTCAAGCTCCTGTCAGCAAATAATCTAATATCTTTGCTTTGTTTTCCATCAAAGCAGGAGAAAGATTTCCTTATTGCTATAATAGACGAGAAAATACAGAACCAAGAAGCAGGTAGCCAAAGTACACAAATGCCTAAAGAAGGGAAAGTTCAAGTAAAACTTTAGTGTCACCAAAAAGAAAAAAGCAATTCTCAGAGTGGTAATTAATTAATGGAAGAGATCTTGCCAGTTATTTATAGAAAATAAACTTCTGAGGAACTGTTGATAAAGGCTTCGTGCACAAGCAGAAAAGGATTGTCTGTAACTAATAATAAGGGCTGAGATACAAGTGACAACCCAGAGCAGCCAGAAAAGAATGGCCCGAACTCCCAAAGCAAGTTAAGAGAACTCGGATCAAGCCAGAAGACACGTGACAGGTCCTAAGGTGGATTGCACTTTCCGGAGATGAACCTCACCGTAAGAGTATCCCCCACGCTCCATTTACAATGACACTGACAACCCCTTCCATCAAGCGGCAGTAAGGCGAGGGGGCTTTTAAGTCTAGGTGATAAAAATGCTTTGTTCTTCTTTCCTATTCTCTTGGGACACTTGCTCTGTAAACCAAGATAACTTGACATGAGGAAACCAAGAAGAAACCTCTGGAAAGGCCCACAAGAGGAAACCAGAGGAACTGAATCCCTAGGCCATCAGCCCTTCCTGAGCACCAGCTGATGGCCAGTATCAAAGCTCCAGCCATGTGAGTAAGTCTTTCTGGGAGCAAGCCATCCGACGTGCAGTTGAGCTGATGCCACAAGGGACAGAGACAAGTCTTTACCACTGCCTTCTGCCCGAACTGGGCTTCCCTGATAGCTCAGTTGGTAAGGAATCTGCCTGCAGTGCAGGAGATCTGGGTTTGATCCCTGGGTTGGGAAGATCCCCTGGAGGAGAAGGGAAAGGCTACCCACTCCAGGATTCTGGGCTGGAGAATTCCATGGACTGTATAGTCCGTGAGGTCACAAAGAGCCGGACATGACTGAACAACTTTCACTTTCACTTTCTGCCCAATTTGCACATTATGTGCTAAATGGTGGCTGTTTGGCTGTTTTAAGCCGCTAAGTTTTGGAGTTGGAGGCGGTGGGGGAGGCAGTCACAAAGTAATAGATAACCAGAACAGGATGAGGAAGGTATTTACCTAACCAGAGCTGACTTGAGTTTCTGCAGTTCCTTTGCAAGAGGGAATTGAAACTTTTTATTAGGACTCCATTTTGTATTATTGATGGTTTTCTATAATTTATCAACTCCTTAATAAAGTATGTGTAGGTTTAGGTATTCTCAACAATTCTCTTGGCAGTCCTTATTCAATTTTGCATTAAAAGACCCTTGAAGTGTGAATAGAGTTTTAGTTCAGTATGTGAAATATTCGACTTTAAACTTAAAAAATGGTTAAGAACCTGTTTCCCCAAAAGGGGTACAACCCACAAACCATTTTTTTTTTTTTTTACAAAATTCTGATTTGCCTGGGCTACTTTTTGATTAGGTGAGTACCATGCTATAAGGATCAGCGTGTGGGAAAAAAGACTACCGCCTGAAACCTTTTCCCCAAGCGAAGTATATGTTTGTAAGAAGTAAAATCTAGGCCTCGATGTCACAATACAGTTGATCCTTGAACAGCATGAGTTTGAACTGTGTATGTCCACTTACCCATGAACTTTTTTCAGTGAAGTACTACATGCAGTACTGCATGTTTTGAGGTTGGTTGAATGAATATATATAGAACAGCAGGTATGAAGGACCAAATATAAAGTTATACAGGGGTTTTCGACTGCTCAGGTGGTTTGTGCCCCTAACTCCTGTGTTGTTCAAGGGTCAACTGAAGTCAGTTAAATATACATAGCACATGATTTATTCATTTAACGTACTTTAGCAGTTATTTATTAAGTGCCACAATGTGCCAATATAGGACTAGATATAGGGGATATAGAGGTGGACAAACATATTTGTCCCTGATGTGACATTAAGATAATCAGCAAAGGTTGCTCTGTTGAGCAATAGAGAAAAATGTGAGGCAGGTAAGGGGGATACCCTACCAAAGTAGGCTGAGGATGGGCAGGAGAGCTTGCTAGTCTAGTCAAGATGCTCAGGATGTTTATTTGAGCAGAGATATTCAGGAAGCAAGAGTGAATCAGGCAGCTACCTGGGAGGGCAATTCAGGTTAGAGGAGGAGCCAAGTGTAAACACCGTGAGATGGGAACTCTCTTAGTGGGTTCCGAGGCTCAAAGACATTACCGTGGCTGCAACAGAGCAGGCAAGGTGTTGAGTGCGAAGACAAGAAGTTTGGAGAATGGGAAGCAGACCATGTAGAAATGTAGGGTATCATAAAGAAAGGGCTTTAGTTTTTTTTTTTTAATTGATTAATTAATTAATTTATTTTATTTTAATTTTTGGCTATCCTGGGTTTTCATTACAGTGCATGAGCTTCTCTTGTTGTGGAACACTGGCTTATTTGCCCCATGGTATAGGAGATCATAGTTCCCCGACCAGGGATTGAACCCACATCCCCTGTACTGGAAATCTGATTCTTAACCACTGAATCACCAGGAAAGTTCCAAAAGGGTTTTAACTTTTATCGAGTGATTATAAATATACATACATGTTATGAACTTTATGCTTATATCCCCCTGAAATTAATATGTTAAACTCTTGACCTCCAATATGATGGTGGCTTTTGTAATTACTGTTAGAGTAGGTCAAGGGGATAGGGCCTTCATAATGGAATTTCTGTTCTTGCAAGAAGAGGAACAGAGAAGGTCTTGCTCCTTCTGTACTCACACACCAGGGAGAGGCCATATCACCACACAGTAAGAAGGTGGCATCTGTAAGCCAGGAAGACAGCCCTCACCAGAGCCAGATTCTGGCACCCCTCTCCAGAACTGTGGTAGAATAAATCTCTCCTGTGTAAGCATACCAGTCTGTGGTATGTCATTCTGGAAACCTGGGCTAGAATAATACAGCCATAGGCATAGTGATATGCAGTGTCAGTAGTTTTAATTCAACATTGAAATACAATTTTCTTTCAAAATATCCTATTTTTATTCTCTTAGGTCCACATCTCCTAGTTTTCTGGTAACAAAGGTGCTAATTACATAGCTCATTGCCTGAAATTATTTAATAATCAGTTTCAACTGCAACTTTTCCAGTTGTATTTTTAATATTCTATTCTTGTGAAATACGAGCAAAAACATGAGTCTTGGGAAATGTGTCTCTTCCCTAATTGGAATGTATTCTCTTAAATTTTTTTGCAAACTGTGTCAAAAGTTAAAATAAAAGTCTTCTCTGATATGCATATTATAATTTTATTGGTAGAGATTTTATAGATTGCTTTGGCTTTAAGAGAAAAACATTATTTTCTTGTTTGAATGGGAGATTTTTGCCCACTATGTCAGAATTCTTCTATCTATGGTTATTTGTTTGTTTGCTTATTGATTAATTATTTATCTTATTATCATATTTTCATTGGTTAAAACAAGTGGAGTCTCTGACTGCTCTCTTTCAGGAGCTTAGTGATCTGATTCCATACATAAATGATTATAAACTGTTAGCGGCTCAGTCATGTCCAACTCTTTGCAACCCCATGGACTGTATCCTGCCAGGCTCCTCTGGCCATGGAATTCTCCAGGCAAGAATACTGGAGTGGGTTGCCATTCCCTTCTCCAAGGGATCTTCCCAACCCAGGGATCAAACCTAGGTCTCCTGCATTGCAGGCAGATTCTTTACCAGTCTGAGCCACTAGGGAAGCCCTACATGATTATAAGGCAGAGTTAAATTTTGCCTGACAACTCAGGCTCACATGAATGAGCTGTTTGCAGCCTCTCTTGGCTACAATTAGTGTTCAGCTAGTTTCTCCTGAGCTCTTTAGAAGTCCCATGCCACTTTTGTGATTCCTGCAGTGCCCATGTTCTCTATGTCTGTCCTTGCTTTTTGCACAAGTACTCAGGCACCACACAATGGTAGATATTTTAAGGATACCGAGAATCACTTTCCTTCCTGACCCTCCTCGTACCCTCATTTCCTTCATCATTTCCATGTGTCACTTCTTCCTTTCTTAGGGCTTCCTCCCCCCCCTCCCCTTCCTCTCCTCCTCCTCCCTCTCCCCTCCTCCTCCTTCTTCTCTTCCTCTTCCTCTCTCTTCTTCCTCCCTCTCCTCCTCCTCCTGCTTCTTCTTGTCTTGTCTAGCGTTTGTATTTGGGCTCCCTGGCTTAAGCATTTTCTAGATCTCTACAGGATTCTCACCAAATCCCCCCACAATGAGAGACATGTTTATCATTTCTTAGCTAAGACTGTTTTGAAGAAGGGAAATAATTGACTTCTTGGCATTTATCTCCAGTAAGCAAACACACAAGTAAGCAAACCAACAAGCCCCAGGCCTTCCTTCTCCCTGCCTTTAAGATTCATCTAGAGGCCTTGGGCCAGACATTGCAAGTGTAAAATCACAGCAGAAATGGTGCTTTGGAACTCAACTCTTTACATCTTAACTGTCATAGCATAAGCTATGTAAGAAATATTTAATGTCTTCAAGCTTAAAGACAAGTGAGACTATGAATTATCATCTGGTCCCACAACAGAATTCTAAGAATGAGATAATTTGTCATTTGAGAGAAAAATGAACTTCCTTTATAAAGAACATGGCTCACCTTCTGCAGTAACACCCGCTGAGACATAAATGTGATATTTATGTTTTAGGGAAATCAAGGCCACAAAAATAAAGTGAATAGACAGTTTTGTTGAGACTCAAAAATACATTTTCCCTCCAATTTGTTTAGATTTCCCATCTTTCATGGCTTTGGTTTTTATGCTTATGAGTCATCACAAGAAAATTTCAAAACAGGGTTGACAAGATTTATGGAAATTTCATTCCATTATTTTTAAAAGAAACACTTTTATTGGAAGAAGGTAGGCATTCATCTCTCTCATATGTCATTGTCTCAATTGCATTGGACACCATAACAAAAATGTTCATCTAGTTGTTTTCAGAGAAACAAGTAATCCTTTTAAGTTTATACTAGATAATTTTTAAGAGCTACATAATTCTGAACTTTGGAGTCAAAGAGTTCTGGCTTTACCCCTTGCTCCTTGTGCATCATTACATAACTTACTTTACCTTATTGAGCCTCGGTTTTCCCATCTGAAAAATAATATCAGTGCCTACCTCTTAGATTTCTTGTAGGAATGAAATGATGAAATTATACATAAACCACATTTAACAGAATATCTGCACAGAGTAAATGTCTAGTAAATACTAACTGTATTGCTATGGCTACTGTACATTTCCAGTTTTGTGACTTCTGAATATCAATATATTGAGGTAGTTTCCTCCATAACCAATTGGAAATCTGTGTCAAGGGATCCAGCCTTCCTTATCCTTTACATATGTCCCTACATAGGAGGTTTCTTTTACATATAGCGGGTCATAATATTTAACCCTTGATCAGATATTGTTAGACCAGCATTTTGTTGCTCAAATGATAATATTCGATAACTGATACTGAGCAGGACCCTGTGGGGCTCCCGGGCATGGAAGCCTTTCGTGTCCTCTGTTTCTTTGTAGGATGTAGATTTCATTCAGCCTCCATGGCCTTCCCTGAGTTCCAAGAGCAGGTGGAAACTGTTGCTAATCAGGGACAGGAGGGGCCACAGAGAGGAAGGAGAAGCAGCCAAGAAAGAATAGTGCAGCCTGGCCTAGGATCCTCGTTTTGCCCCAAGGGATACACATAACAATGTCGTTGACCTCTCCTGCAGAACTGAAACCCTCAACAAATGGAAGATGTTAACTACTTGAAGCATTCTTCATTCCAGAGAAAAGGTCATGGCGTAACCTCAAGAACCACAGAAACTCATCAGAAGGCCACCGGAGGCCAGGTTAAAGGAGTGTAGACCCTTGTTCAGGCACTAAGTTGTCTCTGACTCTTTGCGACCCCATGAACTGCAGCACACCAGGGTTCCTCTTCCTTCCTGGACTCAACCTGATCCTTATCAGCAACACTGCCCTTGAACCATCGTTATAAAACTTCTCACTAAATCTCCCCCAGGTTGGGATGTGCAGTTTTTGAGCTGATGCACTTTCTGTGTCCCTCTTTGCCTGGCAAAGCTATAATGCTTTTCTTCTCTCATTCACCCAAAACTCTGCTTCCAAGATTTGATTCAGCCCCAGTGCACAGAGGCTGTATTTCGGCATCATAACTGAAGTTCTACAGTCAGAAGTCTGACTTAGAAAACAAACTGCCAGCTGCTGTGTTTCTGCTCCTTTTCTCTCATCATCACACAACCATATTCTCCATTATTACTGTTGATGATATCTAGAATCTATATTAAATTAAAACATAATGACAGTGAGCAGTTATAATATACAATCAATCATGGAGTCACACAGTTTTGACCTTAGTAATTGCCACATAAAAATAATTTCCTTTTTAGTCCTGTCCTTTCTATCAAATAATTAAGAACTTCATACCTGTTAAATAATAATAGATTCCAGCTATTAGGGCTCTGCTAGCTAAAAATCAATTACCTACATATTGTTTTCCTTATTCTTCAGGTAATAAAACTGAGACTTAGTTTAACTCTGTTTAAAATGTCTTGACCAAAATAATAATAATAAAAAACCCGGCAAATAGTAAAAGGTGATGCCAGGATTAAACTCTTGGTCTGACAAGCACAAAGGAAGTAGCCTCAACCATATCACATGACCATGTAGCATGCAAACCTGCTAAGGAAGCATTTTCAGTCAGTCATTAGAGGAAAAGCTATTTCCCAAAACGAACAATACCAAACTGGTTTATATGGTATTTCTTTCCTTTCTCCATGCATAATTCACAGGATTGTTGACCCACAGGGGCTACACCTGTTACTCCACAGACAGACTATAAATTTTACACTATAAATAATAGATTCTCGTGAATTTACACACCCTGCCAACTTTCCAACAACTAGCTCAGCCAGTTCCTGTGTTAGTTGACACCGGGCAGAATATTTACATGGCAGATTTCTAGAAGCAGTCAAAAGTACTGTGTAGCAATAAAGGGTCATTGAGCTGCTTTAGTGGTTAAACTTTATATTTTTAAAAAAAAATGTCGTCTAGATGCATTCTTAACAACTAATCTTTAAATCACTTGAGTTGCACTTAATCTATGAAGAAGCCATGGGAGAAAGTATTGATATACGTTCTGGTGACTGCAGATGTTGCTGGGGGTGTTTTTTGCACGTGTGTACAAAGCTCCGGAGCAAAGGCAGTTTATCTTCCAAAAATGACATTACACAGCTTTATAAAAATTTGGTCCTTAGCAAGAACTAAGACATCTTTTGTGCTTCATGTTAAGTATTTAAGTAGAGAAATTAATCATGAAGGATATAATGTATTTATTTATAAATGACTGGTTTGCTAAAATAGCTTGTTTTGCACCCAGGAATCACTGTAGTTTCTAAATTTTGTCATGTTTTTGCTGTCTTTGGAGTAAGTTTCAGTGGCTTATCTACACACACATACACAGATACACACACACCAGCATCCTTGATTAGGAAGTAGAGGCTAGTGGCTTGGCTCTTCTGCAATAGAATTTCTTGGCTGATCGCCTCAGGTCCTAGTCTTGGGTGTGCCATGCTTGGAATTCCTTCTCAGAGCAGTTCAATCTTCTTGACCTGGTGCTAGTTGGCATGACTTCTGAGGGAATGTGCCTTACTTGGTGAGACAACTAAAATGAGATAGTCCAAACTTGATATTGTCAGTTACTGAAAATAGCATCAAGGAGAGTCTTTATCCAGAACTCTGCAATTTTTACTTGATGTATCAAAATGACTTCACAGAATTGTGATAAACTTTTCTCTATTACTTTATTAAATAATAGTCACATGCTATGTTTGTATTTTAAAGATTTGTTCCTGAACTTTACATGAATGTATCTACTTACATCAGAAAAACATCAATGGTCTTTCCCACTTAGATCTGCCGATAAAAAAGCCCCATCCAAAATCATCCCTTTCCATTACCCTCTATCTCAACTTCTTTTTTTGTTTCTTCGTAGCATATGCTCATCACTAGTTGTAATTACCTTTATTTGCTTATATCACCTCCACAGAGCATGAACTTTGCCTATTTTATTCACCAGTCGATTAAGAATTCTTAGTGGCAAAGTAAAAGTTCTTGATAAATATTTGTTCAGTGGATGAGTGATGGGATGAACCAAAAGGTATCAATAGCTTAAGTAATCGCCTTTCTTAGTTCTACAAACACTATTTGAGAAGGCAAATGTGAAGCACTCTCTAGAATATTTTAAAGTATTTTAAATATTCAACCAAGCTGAGGATGGTTGCCTTAGGTAGAAGTATTGGGGAAAGGAAGTAAGAGAGTGTGTGTAAGTATGGAAATTACAATTGCTTCAATCTAGCCCACATATAGTAAGTTCAAATTCCATACTGAGTTGGAGACTGATAACCTTAATATCTTTAAAAAATCAGTTTTGCCATCTTCAGATCATACTCTAGAACAAGTGGGCAATAGCAAAATCCTTGATCCAGAAGTTAGCCTCAAGGAATTTGAGTCCAGTCCTCTCATAGAAAACATTTTCAGGTTCCAAGCAGGTCTCAGTTGTCTACATAAATACTAATGTTTGAATCAAAATGGTTTCTGCTGATTGCCAAGTCTATGCTATTGAATTCAGAGTCAATAATTAATTTTAAAAAAATGAAAATAAAGCTACTGAACAAAGTGAACTACACTTATCTTCCGGGGGGCAAATGTGAACTTGTTCATTGTGTAAGTAAATATCCATCTTAAGCATACTTATGCGAAAGGACAATTAGGTTTGTTTCTGTTCTTATTGTTGCTGCATTTTTACAAATATAGATCTATAAATAGATGGAATGATAGGTAGATAGATACATAGTTAATACATAGATCAATAGAGACAAATAAAAAATGCTTGAAAATTACAAATTTATATTAATATTATTTATGCTAAAAACTAGGCACACTGATTTTCCAAGAATCTAAACGTGGCTCAGTGCCTTATGATATATCCTTATGATTGAATATTATTGTAGAGGGAAATCCATTTCCCTCAATCTCCAAACTCCCACTCTTATCTCCACAAAAGACAACTCTCCATCATTTCTACCTTTTTGCTCATAAGGAACCTCTGCCCTCCTCTCTGCGTATTATTCCTCAAGGATAAAGTATTTGCTAAACCTATAGGCAAGAGACTGATCTCAATTGCTGACATTGTCACTGGGGGTGGAATTACTTTACCTTACAAGTGGGGACACAGTATGGGACCTTTATTTCATTTTTTCTCTTTCCTTGGGCTGCCTGCTTTGGAAAACTGAAAGAAAGTTAATGGAATTCTTACCTGGGTCTTTTCCTATGTATACCCAGTTCAGGATCCAGCACCTGCCTTTTAGAATATGTCTTAAAAACTGGTGTGGTAAGTTCTCCCTGTTTATTTGTCGTTTGTAAGGCTGTTGATGTTTGTGGTCTTCTATTTGCCAAATAAATTTTTGAATAGTTTTATTGAATTCCTCAATGACCTAAACAGATATTGAGTTTGCATTAAATTTGTAGAAGAATATAGAAAGGATGGATGGATTGATTGAATTCACATGTCAACTGTCAGGTGCAGTGTGAGTCCTCCGAGCTCTCTACTGTTATTGTTCAGTCATTCAGTTGTCCCCGACTCTTCATGACCCCATGGACTGTAGCCCACCAGGGTCCTCTGTCCATGGGGTTCTCCAGGCATGAACACTGCAGTGGGTTGCCATTCTCTTTTTCCAGGGGATCTTCTCAACCTGGGGATTGAACCTGTCTCCTACTTTGGCAGGCAGATTCTTTACCACTGAGCTACCTAGGAAGCCTCCCAATAGCAAGTATTATCTTCTGTAAAATATAAGGAACTTCTAGCCAGGACACTCAGATGTCTCTCCATTTGTCTTTTATTGAACAATTAAAGCTCCCCTCCCCCCGAGTATTAAATAAGTGTAGTAAACTGGTAGAAATGTAGCAAGGCATGTTTGTTACATTCTTCTTGGAATCCCTTTGTCTTTGGACATAAGGACACTTCTTTTCTCAGGTTTAGCAGGGGTAGCTCTCACATGGAGGATTTCTTGCCTGTTTTAAGAGAGAAGGGTGGAGTAAAGATGAAAGTGCTCTTTCTGCTTCAGCTGTTTTGTCAAACTCCTTCAGCTTAAAAGTATTCAGTATGCTAAGGTGTCATATTTTGTGTTAGCAGGTCCTGTACCTCATCAGATAGAAAAGAAAATTCTCAAAGGTTAACTAAATATAAGCTTGAAGAATTCTATAAGTCAAGGCACTTCCCTGGTGGTCCAGTGGCCAAGACTCTGTGCTCCCAATACAGGAGTCCCTGGTTCAAACCCTGGTCAGGGAAATGTTAGGGGAAGCAAGCTGATTGAAACCTCCCACCCTGGCCAGGCACCATAGTAACCATTTGCATGAGTTGTTTTACAACAGGAGGTCCTGGTAAGGAACACGGAATTAATAAGCTTCCACCAACCGGAAGAGTTCGGGAAAGGTCAAAAGGAGACACCACCTGTCCGACCACTTCCCAGAATCCTTCTCTCTGGCATCCATCTTGGCTGAACAAGGCATGCACCCCCAGGAAGGGCTCTGAGTCAGAATGATTGGCTAAAGACAACCTGCAAGCCATGTGACAGAGCTGTTCTCCTGGGTTCCCTTACCCTACTGCTCTCCACCTGGGTGCCCTTTCCCAATAAAGTTTCTTGCTTTGTCAGCACATGTGTCTTCTGGGACAATTCATTTCTGAGTGTTAGACAAGAACCCAGTTTCGGGCCCTGGAAAGGGTCCCCCTTCCTGCAACAGAACTAGATTCCTCCTGCCACAACTAAAGATCCTGTGTGCTGCAACTAAGACCCACAGAAGAAAACAAATAAGTTCTTTTTTAAAAGAGGAATGGTACAGGTCAGTTCTGAAAGCTTTTTAAAATGAAGAGAAATATAGTAATCTCTGCAAATAATTTCTATTTTGTGGTTCATATCTAATGACTTTTTAAAAAAATCATTTTGTTAGCGTTGTAGCACTAGAAAATCGAATAAAAATGAAGTATTGATAATGACAAAAATTTATTAGTATAATTTAATTGACCTGTAAAATGACTATTTCTAAGGAAAAGAAAGCAATCTATTTCAGACTAATTACAAAGAGTAAATCCCAATGTTTCATGCTTAATTGCTTAATTTAGGACCTAAATTTTATTATGGAAGAATCTTATAGAAAAGTTATTTGATGAGAGAGACACACAGAGAGAGATTTTCCTATTCACTATCTTTCCAAATATTACGTGATAGCTAAGGCTTGCCAATGTAATTCTACTTAATCATTTTTATGAGAATTAAGTTGCCAAACTTTTCATCAAATTTTAACTAAAAATTGGAAAAATACAGACTTTGTGGTCACATTTAATTTAATGTTATATAAAAAAACACAAAGGTTATGTAAAGACTGCATTTACACATGCAAAGCAAATAGAAGAAATGAGACTATTTTCCTGGTAGTCTGTGCTGACATCAAACTTAACCTTGTGATACCTGGAATGAAATGTATTATGACAGAAAGTAGTTAAGAAATTAGCCCAATTTCTCACTTCATTCAGAGTAAATACATATTTGATTTACATTTCAATGAAAATTATTTGTTTTGGTCTTGTGCAACCTTACAGAAGGGAAAAGTTAAATGCATGAAGAGTTAAGGAACCTATTCATTGTTATATTTAGAGAGGATTTGCTGGAAATCACTTATAAATTTCTTCTTCCCTGGTGGTCCATTGGTAAGGCTCCCTGCTTCCACTGCGGGGTACATGAGTTCAATCCCTCGTTAAAGTTCTGCGTGTCATGTCACAGAGTGTAGCCAATGGAAAAAAAAAGGGCCCAAATTTGGATCACAAGTTTTGTTGAGCAACATATTTCTGCAGCTAGATTATTTTTCTCTGTGATTCTAATCTAGGATAATCTGGCAGTTTGTGGCTAAGAGATCTCTTTTGTTGAATAAATGATGTTTTGCTAACCGGCTGCCTTTTTGAGGTAGGAAATGGAATTTTTAATATGAATAACACACTGGGAAGATATGAACAGTCAAAACAGTGTAAAAGGCCTCAATCTAATTCTTATCCTCCTGTCATCCTGGGTGGTTTCCCCAAGAAACAATAATGAAGACTTGCAGAGGGAAACCTCTCCCAGGATGTTTTACTCTTACAATCTACAGTAAATTGTTTTCTTGACAGCTAGCTTAGGGCTCTGCCCCTCCTCTTCTCTGGAATCATACAAAGAATGTATGAGCCTAAGAAGATAAGGCAGTACTTTCCTTTAAAAGATAATGAACACAGAGCCACAAAGGAAACCCAAGGTCACAGATAATGGAAAATACACCATAGACACTTTCATTGCCTTCATATTTTTAATGATGTCTTCATTGTCTTTCACTGAGTTTTTGTTTTGTTTTCTTTTTAGAGTTGCTTATGTTTCCAGCTCTTTGCCACTGGCTTTTAGGCTGGCAGGAGCACTTTCATAAAATATCTTAATGGCCCCCTGCAGGGCTTCTGTAGTGAAGGGTCTGCTAATGTTTCTATTATGACCCTGGTCTCAGAGATCTTTATATCACACTGATCTTAATTTGCATTAGACCTTGGGGAACATGTCACATAGGTCAGTCTTGAGAGCAATATTTTTTTGATACATTTGAAAAAAATTATAGCTTAAACTCCTTAGCAGCTGTGTAGCTCTATAGCACTGAATCTAGTTCCAGTAGCATGTGCTGAGGTTTTACCTGAGTACTTTCCATAAAAGTTAATTGAAATTACCTGAATAAAGCCTCAGGTGATAATTTGAAAATACAGACTAACCTTGTAATTGCCTGGTTCTCCTTTCACCTGCTTCTCTTGTAGATTTGCTGGAATGTCATCTTATAGATGAAGGTAGAAGGACAGAATAATTAAAAACAAATTGTACCTTAGTTTAATAAAGGATCCCAATATAAATACAAGACAAAGCATTTGTTTTGAAATATCAAGGTGACCAAGGGTAGTGAACATTACAGATGCAAATGTCCCTAGGAAAAGAAACTGTGCCAGCATGGTAGTCTTACACTGGACTTGGAATCCAAGGAAATTCGACACTACTTTGAAAAATGTTTGCAATCTATCTCCTTTTTGTAAAGTGTGATCTCCGTATTTCAAAGGCTTTATTTAAATATTGAACTATCAAGAAATGACTAGAGAAATATAAGGAAAAGATCCCAGTAATACTGAATATATAGATTTAAAAAAAATAAAATTTTAAAATAAATTAAAAAAATATTTTGCAATCAATTATTGTAAATCTTATAAGATACTTGGCATTTTAAATTTTAAAAAATATTTAGCATTCAATTATTCTTTGAGTCTTCCCAGCAATATTTTGAATCATGGAAAAAAGTTCCATTTTCTTTCATTTTTTAAATTGCAGATAATTGTTTTACAATGTTGTGTTAGCTTCTGTTCTACAATGAAAAGGATCAGCTATATGTATATATTTATCCCCCCACTCTTGAACTTCCTTTTCACCACCCCCCTCCCACCCCCAGATCATCACAGAGCACTGAACTAAGGAGCAACTCGTACTTTATAAAAGCTTCCCACTAGCTATCTATTTTACATATGGTATTATATATATCCCCTTCATGGGTCACAGCCTTTTTGTGGTGAAGAGCCTTGCATAATTCAATGAAGCTATGAGCTATGCCATGCAGGGCCACCCAAGATGGACTGGTCATAGTGAAGAGTATTGACAAAACACAGTCCACAGGAAGAAGAGATGGCAGCCACCTCCAGTATTCTTGCCACGAGAACCCTATGAACTTTATGAAGGCAAAAACATATGACACTGGTAGATGAGCCCCCCAGATGAGAAGGCGTCCAATATGCTACTGGAGAAAAGCAGAGAGCAATTACTAATAGCTCCAGAAAGAATGAAGAGTCTGGGCCACAGCAGAAACAATGCTCAGCTGTGGATGTGTCTGGTGGTGAAGGTATAGTCCAATGCATAGGAACCTGGAATGTTAGATCCATTTGTTGTTGTTCAGTCACTAAGTCATGTCTGACTCTTTGCAACCCCATGGATTGCAAATTGCCAGACTTCCCTGTCCTTCACTATCTCCCTGAGTTTGCTCAAATTCATGTCCATTGAATTGGTGATGCCATCTGATCATCTCATTCTCTGTCATCCCCTTCTCCTCTTGCCCTCAAAATTTCCCAGCATCATATCTTTTCCAATGAGTTGGCTCTTTGTATTAGGTGGCCAAAGTATAGGAGCGTCAGCTTCAGCATCAGTCCTTCCAATGGATATTCAAAGTTGATTTCCTTTAAGATTTGACTGCTTTGATATCCTTAGGTCCATGAATCAAGGTAAACTGGATGGGGTCAAGCAGGAGATGGTAAGATTGAACATCAACATCCTAGGAATTAGTGAACTAAAATGGATGAGAATGGGTATATTTAATTCAGATGACATTTATATCTACTACTGTGGACAAGAATCCCATAGAAGAAATGGAGTAGCCTTCACAGTCAACAAAAGATTCTGAAATGCAGTACTTGGATGCAGCCTCAAAAATGACAGAATGATCTTGGTTCATTTCCAAGGAAAACCATTCAGCATCACAGTAATCCAAGTCTTTGCCACAACCACTGATGCCAAAGAAGCTGAGGTTGACTGGTTCTATGAAGACCTACAACACCTTCTAGAACTAACCCCCCAAAAAAGATGTCCTTTTCATCATAGGGGATTGGAATGAAAAAGTAGGAAGTCAAGACATACCTGGAGTAACAGGCAAGCTTGGCCTTGGAGTACAAAATGAATCAGGGCAAAGGCTAACAGTCTCGTCAAGAGAATATGCTGGTCCTAGCAAACACTCTCTTCCAGCAACACAAGAGATAACTCTACACAAGGACACAACCAGATGGTGAATACCAAATTCAGATTGATTATATTCTTTCTGTATCCAAAGACAGAGAAGCTCTATTCAGTCAGCAAAAATAAGACCTGGAACTGACTGGCCCAAATCATGGGCTCCTTATTGCAAAATTCAGGCTTAAATTGAACAAAGTGGGGAAAACCACTAGGCCATTCAGATACGACCTAAATCAAATCCCTTATGATTATACAGCAGAGGTGAGAAATAGATTCAAGGGTTTAAATCTGGTAGACAGAGTGCCTGAAGAACTATGGACAGAAGTTCATAACATTGTACAAGAGGCAGTGACCAAAACCATCTCAAAGAAAAAGAAATGCAAGAAGGCAAAGTGGTTGTCTGAGGATGCTTTACAAATAGATAAGAAAAGAAGAGAAGTGACAGGCAAGGGGGAAAGGGAAAGATATATCCAACTGAATACAGAGTTCCAGAGAACAACAAGGAAAGATAAGAAGACCTTCTTAAATAAACAACGCAAAGAAACAGAGGAAAATGATAGAATGAGAAAGGCTAGAGATCTCTTCAAGAAAATTGGGGATACCAAGGGAACATTTCATGGAAGGATGGGCACGATAAAGGAGAGAAGTGTTAAGGACATAACAGAAGCAGAAGAAATTAAGAGGTGACAAGAATACACACAAGAAGGATACGAAAAAGGTCATAATGACCCAGATAAACACGATAGTGTGGTCACTCACCTAGAGCCAGACATCCTGGAATGTGAAGTCAAGTGGGCCTTAGGAAGCATCACTATGAACAAAGCTAGTGGAAGTGGCAGAATTCCAGCTGAGCTATTTCAAATCCTAAAAGATGATGCTGTGAAAGTGCTGCACTCAATATGTCAGCAAAATTGGAAAACTCAGCAGTGGCCACAGGACTGGAAAAGGTCAGTTTTCATTCCAGTCCCGAAAAAAGGCAATGCCAAAGAATGCTCAAACTACCAACAGTTGCACTCATTTCACGTGCTAACAAGGTTATACTCAAAATCCTTCAAGCTATGTTTCACAGTAAACCAAGAACTTCCAGATGTACATGCTGGATTTAGAAAAGGCAAAGGAACCAGAAATCAAATTGCCAACATCTGTTGTATTATAGAGAAAGCAAGAGAATTCCAGAAAAACATCTACTTCTGCTTCATTGACTATGCAAAAGCCTTTGACTGTGTGGATCACAGAAAACTGTGAAAAATTCTTCAAGAGATGGGACTACCAGACCACCTGACCTGCCGCCTGAGAAACTTGTATGCAGATCAGGAAGCAACAGTTAGAACTGGACATGGAACAACAAACTGCTTCAAAATTGGAAAAGGAGTACGCCAGGCTATATATTGTCACCATGCTTACTTAAATTATATGCAGAGTTCAGTTCAGTTCAGTAGCTCAGTCGTGTACGACTTTTTGCGACCTCATGAATCGCAGCACGCCAGGCCTCCCTGTCCATCACCAACTCCCGGAATTTACCCAAACCCACGTCCATCGAGTTGGTGATGCCATCCAACCATCTCATCCTCTGTCGTCCCCTTCTCCTCCTGCCCCCAATCCTTCCCAGCATTAGGGTCTTTTCCAATAAGTCAACGCTTCGCACGAGGTGGCCAAAGTATTGGAGTTACAGCTTCAACATCAGTCCTTCCAATGAACACCGAGGACTGATCTCCTTTAGGATGGACTGGTTGGATCTTCTTGCAGTCCAAGGGACTCTCAAGAGTCTTCTCCAACACCACAGTTCAAAAGCATCAATTCTTCGGCGCTCAGCTTTCTTTATGGTCCAACTCTCACATCCATACATGACCACTGGAGAAACCATAGCCTTGACTAGATGGACCTTTGTTGGCAAAGTATTGTCTCTGCTTTTAAAAATGCTATCTAGGTTGGTCATAACCTTCCTTTCAAGGAGTAAGCGTCTTTCAATTTCATGGCTACAATCACCATCTGCAGTGATTTTGAAGCCCAAAAAAATAAAGTCTGACACTGTTTCCCCATCTATTTGCTATGAAGTGATGGGACCAGATGCCATGATCTTAGTGTTCTGAACGTTGAGCTTTAAGCCAACTTTTTCACTCTCCTCTTTCACTTTCATCAAGAAGCTCTTTAGTTCTTCTTCACTTTCTGCCATAAGGGTGGTGTCATCTGCATATCTGAGGTTATTGATATTTCTCCCAGCAATCTTGATTCCAGCTTGTGCTTCTTCCAGCCCAGCATGTCTCATGATGTACTCTGCATATAAGTTAAATAAGCAGGGTGACAATATACAGCCTTGACGTATGCCTTTTCCTATTTGGAACCAGTCTGTTTTGGTCTTAGAACAAAGCATTATGTGAGGAGTAGAACAATATATGATCTCAGGAAAGGCAATCTCTTTCCTTCCAAATGAATTTGGAAAATATAAGGAAAATTTGAAAAATTAGTACTAATACCAGAAGTCATGGGACAAAATTTGTAGAGTCTACCCACAAAGTTTCATAGAAAACGATGATCTAGAATGTGAAGACTAGAATGTAAATTGAAGACTGAATTATCTTACATAGGCAATAACACACTGTCATCTTTCATTCTTGATATGGAAATCACTCTCTGGTGACTTCGTTATTTGACATTATTACTCTTTTTATATACAGAGCATCTAACAGGATGGGTTCTGAGGAAATGCTCAAATTAGAGTGTAACTATAAGTCTCTGTATGCCTGTAGATGGAAAACCAGGCTAAAATATTGGTTGAGATTTGAGATGAGGTGAGAAAAAAGTTACTAGAGATGCTGATTGTGAATTGAGGTTCAGCAAGTGAGGACCTAATAACATCTTTTCATGGTAATGATCTCACTTCACTCATCAAGTTTAGACACGAAGGGGGAATTCCTTGGTTTGGTGACAATGAAAGGTAAGAATTACCACCAAGACTCCTCCTCTCAAATAATTCTGGGCTTTCTATGTAAGTGAAAACAGTGCAATTGAGTGTGGGATAGCTTTCTTTTAAAAAAAAAAGAAAAAAAAATGTAGAGTTTAAAATCTAATTACTATAAACATATGGAGACCATTTTACAATTTCTTGTAGTGTACTGGATTTTGTTGTAAGGAGAACATGATGTGTAAAGCTCATTCCCCATGTGCAAACAAATAAACTGAGCTCATTTCAGCTTTAAAAAAAAAAAAAAAGTCTCTGTATGCCTGAGATAATCTCTTTTTAGGTTTGTTATATGACACCATCCTAATGGCAGAAAGCAAAGAAGAATGAAAGAGGCTCTTGATGATGGTAAAAGAGGACAGTGAAACAGCTGGCTTAAAGCTCAACACTCAAAACTAAGATCATGGCATCCCATCCATCATTTCGTAGCAAATAGATGGGGGAAAAATGGAAACAGTGACAAGTGTTATTTTCTTGGGCTTCAAAACCACTGTAGACAGTGACTGCAGCCATGAAATTAAAAGACACATGATCCTTGGAAGAAAAGCTATAACAAAACTAGACAGCATACTAAAAAGCAGAGACATCACTTTGCCTAAAAAGTCCATATAGTCAAAGGTATAGTTTTTCCAGTAGTCATGTACAGATGTAAGAGGTGGAGTATAGAGAAAGCTAAGTACCAAAAAATTGATGCTTTAGAACTGTGGTGCTGGAGAAGACTCTTGAGAGTCCCTTGGACTGCAAGGAGATCAAACCAGTCAATCCTAAAAGAAATCAACCCTGGATATTTCATTGGAAAATTGATGCTGAAGCTGAAACTCCAGTACTTTTGGCCACCTGATGCAAAGAGCTGACTCATTAGCAAAGACCCTGATGCTGGGAAAGATTGAAGGCAGGAGGAGAAAGGCACAACAGAAGATAACATGGTTGGATGGCATCACCTACTCAATGGACATGAGTTTGAGCAAGCTCTTGGAGAAAATGAAGGACAGGGAAGCCTGGCGTGCTACAGTCCACAGGTCACAAAGAGTCAGACACTGCTGAGGAACTGAACAACAACAAAGCCTAGTGTGATTATTAATAGCTCATCTTTCACTCTCAAAAACTATCTGTTTTGGATGATAAATTATATGGTTACCTACGAGAGTAGGGAAGGCTTTTCCATAGTTCTTAACCCAATGCCAGGCATCAGAATCACTTCAATCATCTAAGTTCTTTACTCTTTAACACAGTTCAACCCCCGGAGGTTAGGGCTGTTTGTGAAAGAGAGTATGAAACTAAGAATGAATATCAGTTTGTTGGGGGGGGGTGCGGGGCAGGGGGAGTTGTCTGTAGGAGCAGAAGGAGTAGAACCACAGTTGGATTCATCCACTAAATCAAATCTAAAGCATGTACCTTTTAAGCCATTTTTAGAAAAGAAAGATAAATAGTGGGAAGCAAAACATCTAGATGCTGGAAATCAATTTCTAGTGTTGGACCCAGTTACATACTCAAAGCCCCAGATCTGGAGTTGTCTATGCAGCATGTGTTCATGGGGCCCTTTGATTATGATTCCAAAGAAGGTTTTCTGTTAGATTGTTCCTGAGATAACTTACCATATGTTGTGTTAGTTCAATGTAATCAGTTTTGGTCTTAAACTCTTGGATCGAATAGATTAACTCCTGTATACTAGTTGAATTGTTAGACTGAACAATTTGAAATCATTGCTTTCCAACCATTTTGACCTAAAACCTGGATTCCTTCTGGTTTAATCTAATGGAGTCCTAATAAGATAGGAAAAGGGAGATAAGGAGCTTAATTTAGCCTGGTAATGACCCTGAAGTATCACAGAGTGACAGTGAGAGACAGGAGGAAACAGGGAGAATTCACTTAAATATTTTCTTTATTTACTTATTTATTTTTAATTGAAATATAGTTGATTTACAGTGTCAGTTTTCAACAAACAGTACTGGGCACCTGTGTCTTCTACATGTCAAGGAATGGTGCCAGGCATTTGGGGTCACACTGGGACTAAAACATTTACTCTCCCCTCATGGTATGGTCTATGGGGAACATAGGGTTTCCCAGGTGGCACTAGTGGTAAAGAACTTGCCTGCCAATGTAGGAGACATAGAGATGAGGGTTCAATCCCTGGGTCAGGAAGATCCCTGGAGGAGGAAATGGCAACCTACTCCAGTATTCTTGCCTGGAGAATCCCATGGACAGAGGAGCCTGGCAGCTACAGTCCATGTGGTTGCAAAGAGTCAGATAAGACTTAGCTACTAAATCACCACCACCACCACAGGACAAGTCTGTGTGATCTCTGCTTCTTGGATTTTTAGTTTGACAAAAGGGCTGAACCTGTCCGTGGGATTCTCCAAGAATAACAAACTGAGTTCTAGTAATAAGTTCTTTTTTGGCTTCTGGAAAACATTATAAACGGATCTTTATTTAGAGCATCAATAGTGTAATTCTAAAGGGATTTCTCTCCTCCCGCTCATAGAGGCAGAGACAGCAATGGCACCCCACTCCAGTACTCTTGCCTGGAAAATCCCATGGACGGAGGAGCCTGGTAGGCTACAGTCCATGGGGTCGCTAAGAGTCGGACACGACTGAGAGACTTCACTTTCACTTTTCCCTTTCATGCACTGGAGAAGGAAATGGCAACCCACTCCAGTATTCTTGCCTGGAGAATCCTAGGGACGGCGGAGCCTGGTGGGCTGCCGTCTATGGGGTCGCACAGAGTCGGACATGACTGAAGCGACTTAGCAGCAGCCGCAGCAACTCATAGAGGTCAGCAGAACCTGTGTGTGTCTTATCTGCTTTGTGTCTCTGGGCACCAGGCCAGGACATGGCCCAAAGTGTGTTACTAGTGATTGTTTGTGAGTTTAATTTACCTCCATGTGGAAAACAAGTCAATCTTAATTTTCATTATAATCTTGAATTAGCTTTCCATCTCCCTGAAGGAGAGAAAGATGATAAATGGAGTGACAGAAGAGTAATGTGAGAGGAAATAAGATGATTAGGTTTATAATTATTTCAGTCTGGTCTAATAATTACTAAGTGTTTACTAATAGTCCAGACAATTTCCAAGACAGGTAGGTACCTTATTTATCCCATTTGACAGATGAGGAAACTGAGGCACAGAAAGCTTAAGTGATTTGCCTCAAGTCACAATGCTAGAAAGTCGGGATTTGATTCAGGGAATCTAATCACAGAGGGCTTCCCCTGTGGCTCAATGGTAAAGAATCCACCTGCAACGCAAGAGATGCCGGTTTGATCCCTGGGTAGGGAAGATGGCCTGGAGAAGGGCATGGCAACCCACTCCATTATCTTGCCTGCAGAATCCCATGGACAGGGGATCCTGGTGGACTACAGTCCATAAGGTCTCAAAGAGTCAGACGCACCTGAAGTGAGTGAGCACGCACACATGCAATCTAATTGCAGAAACTGCACTCAGCCCAAGACTCAGCTCCCTTCGGAATATTGTTATCAAACTAAGTTGTCAAAGTCACTAAGAGAAAGGGGGAAATTTCCAAACAATATTCACAAATTTTGCAAATGTGTATAATACTGAAAACAAAACAAAAATAGCCTAGGATTTGATGATAGCAACTCTGTTTAAATGCTTTATACTGGAGTTAATCAAGTATAACAAATTTAGTACTATAGTGAACTACATATCAGCTAGCACTTAATATGAGCACAGGAGTGTATTCATTCAACAAATATTGAACAGTAGCTCTGTACAAGGCAACATGCTGGTGATGTGGGCAGGGCACACTGTGGCAATCAAATCACTAACAGACCTGCAGGGCAGGGAGAGCTGAATGAATGGCTGCCTCATAACTGACCAACACAGACTGTGTGATGTGACTTGGGAAAAGGACAGAGTTGTTTGGATAGAGCTTGGGGGACAACTGGCACCAAGAATGCAAGGCAACTGGAAGGGAACCAAGAGGAGCCTGGTTCCACTGGTGCATGCAATGCATGAAACCAAAGCGGATTTACAAGATACTGGCCCTGTGCCTGAAGGCCTTGAATACCAAGATAAGCAAAGAAGGTGTGTATGTTTATGTGCATGTGTGTGTATGAAAGAGAGAAAGAGAGACACCACCTTATATCCTATGCTTTATCCTTCCATTATCCAGTCTTCTATTTATTGTGGTTTAGTTGCTAGGTCGGAGAAGGCAATGGCACCCCCCCACTCCAGTACTCTTGCCTGGAAAATCCCATGGACGGAGGAGCCTGGTAGGCTACAGTCCATGGAGTCGCTAAGAGTCGGATACGACTGAGTGACTTCCCTTTCACTTTTCCCTTTCATGTACTGGAGAAGGAAATGGCAACCCACTCCAGTGTTCTTGCCTGGAGAATCCCAGGGACGGCGAAGCCTGGTGGGCTGCCGTCTATGGGGTCGCACAGAGTCGGACACGACTGAAGCGACTTAGCAGCAGCAGCAACAGCAGCAGTTGCTAGGTCATGTCTGACTCTTGCGACACCATGGGCTGTAGCCTGCCAGGCTCCTCTGTCCATTGGATTTCCCAGGCAGGAATACTGGAGTGGGTCACCATGGTGTGTGTGTAAAGACAAACACAACTGTTTGTGATAGAAAGTACAAAGAATCTGGCATGAGTTGGACCTCAGTATCGAACCAGGCTCCATCTCTCTCTATCTCTGAAATCTCAGGAAAATCATCGATATCTCTGGGTCTAGATTTTTTAGGATGAACTAACCTGCAGAATGATTATGAAAACTGCATAAGTTCCAACCTCAGTGCTTTGATCCATAAATATTAATCAATATATATTATTTATCTAAGAGTATCGACATCATCTTTCAAGCAATGCAAAGCTACTGCAGATTTCTAGGTAAGGGAGAAGCAGAGTTCATACTATATCTTGGTTCTGATTTCTGTAAAGAACAGAATAGAGACTTGGATTTTTTTTTACTTAACTAAAGAATTCATCAGTAGCTAGTGATATATATTATTTAGTGTTCTATTTCTATGCTGCTGCTCAAACTTGAGAAACATAGGCCACTCTCAGCTCACAGTCTATGCATTAGGGTTTAAGAAGATCTGGTTTGATCCATTCCTTCCCCTGGACACAGGGCCAGCTGGACTTCAGAGAGTTTCAGCGGATTGAGGGCTTGCTAAAAAATTTTGCCCTGTTACTCAAGCAGTCTCTTCTACTTGTTTTCCCTGCTGTTTCTTATTAACAAAGATGCCCATAGATACTGTGGGAAATGTTAAGAGTGAAATACCCTCAGGCCACCTTGGTGGAGCCTCACACACAAACACACACATATATTCAGGATGGATGGATGTTCACTATCTATCCTGAATAACACTCTCCAAAATATCTAAGGAAAAAACTAGGGGCAGTCTCATCACTAGGAATTGATTGCAGGTTAGGGGGTCAAAGGAGAAAAAGTGTGGCAGGGATGAAAAATTAGGACATATGACTACTATGGCAGAAGCAGAATTTTCTGTGATGCTGCTATAATTTCCATACACTGAATGCCTACTTTTCTTTTCCCTCCCTATATTTTTACTTCTAAGCAAAGCTTGAAAGATTTACCTCAATGTATTTCTTTCAGAGCTTAATCCTCAGGAGATTTTTGGGAGTATATATTCCTTTTTTTTTTTTTTTTATGGCTTTAAGTTCCTGGAATTTTTCCTTCAGAATTGAGTTGAGTAAGCCACTTATCACTCCATGCTTTTAGCCTGTCCAAGTCAGTCTAAGCACTCTTTTGTGACTGCCCCTTCAACACCCCAACTATCCCTATGTCAGCAGATTTTATACTCTTAATGCATATGCCCTCTTTCAGGTCACTGATGTATAAAGTGAGCAAAACTCTATTCTAATATTTATCCCTGTAGCAGCAGTCCATTAGTTAGCCCTGACCAGTTACCACTCTCAATTACCTTCCATCTTAGTTATTCAAGCTGTCTCTTCCCTTCATTCAAATATCTCATTGCCTCACACCATAATTGCTGACCTTATGAGTCTGTTTTTCTGTACTCTATTATATTAAGAAATGTCTGAAATTTTCAAGAAAGTATCTGTTATTGCTCTTATTCCCCCTAAGACATTATACTCCTTGTTCAAAACATTTTTATCAGTCTTATAATGCATTGCCTCTTTTAGCTAATCAATCTTATCTCTCCATTTTAATTTGCCAATTTTGTATATACTTTTAGTCTCTCCACTCTCATTTCCCTTTTATAAAAATGTACTGATTTTTTATTTTATTGTATCTGATTTGTTATACATAAACTTTGTAATTTAAAATCTAAGCATATATTTTCAATATTTTCAATATTTATTGATTTCTTATTTAAAATGAAAATTAATTTTACATTAATGATACTTGTTTGAATTGGCTAACAGATTATGGAAATTAAACTGCTTCCTGAGAATCAAAACTCATGGACCATTTGAGTGCTTTTATCAGTGAGCTTTTGCCAAAAGTCAATGTATAATTTTATATTTTCAAATTGTTTGAATAGCTAAGAAACATTTTAGAAATTTTATTAGTGACAAGTTTGAAGTGTTAACTTAGTTTTAAAAGATTATACTTCACCGAGTGACTGATCCAAGACTAGAAATTTGTGGTCAATTTTTTTTTTTGAAAATTTGAATATGACCGACTGCCACCAGTTGCAGTTCTCTTAAATCACAGGACCCAGTATCGGCATCTTGAGGATCAAAATAACAGATCTATGCCACAAAATTTGGGGCTTACCAGGTGGCTCAGTGGCAAAAAATCCAATTACAATGCAGGAGATGTGGGTTCAATCCCTGGGTCAGGAATAGCACCTGGAAAAGGAAATGGAAATCCACTCCAAATATTCTTGCTTGGAAAATCCTATGGATAGAGGAGCCAGTCCACAGAGTCACAAGAGTCGGACATGACTTGGCGACTAAGCAACAACATGTCACTAAACTTACTTTTGACCATTAATTACAATTAATAAAAACTCTGCAATGATTGCTTGTATGCATTATATGAGATGATGCTATCATTATCATGTAATTACCACAATGAATTAAATTGAATTTAATCACAATGATTCTTGTTGTAAGGAAATACAAATTGCAGCCACTGCTAGAAGACAATTATATTTAAATTTTAGGTGATAATCAGTGAATGTCTACTGCTGGAAACTCATAATAATATTGAGAGAGGGGTGAGTTTTTAAATTATTATTGGATTTTTAAAAAATAATGAGAATAAGTTAATTCATTTTCAGTGTACAACTGTCATTTTAAAACTTTAGGATTAGATCCCCAGAAAGCCTGAAACCTTGGGCTGCTAGGGATAGTGTGAAAATGGCCTTTCAGTCACTCATTATGCAGGAGACAGTATCTCACGGATAGGCAGGTCCACAATCAGATTTTCCAATGTGGGTGAAAGGGCCTAGCAATGGATTTAAATTAAAACACCAAGAAGAATCTTGAAGAACTGACTGGGATCCCATTCCTGATGAGAGAGGGCTATTAGCCTAAAGACTTACACACCAGGGAAACATAAATCTAGGTCAGGAGTGCTGCTAGTGTTTCTTGCATTGTAGAGCTAACTTCAATGTGATGAAGTCTGTGTACCCTTATAGATTGCTGTTCTTGTTCAGTCACTCAGTCGTGCCTGACACTTTGCTTTTCCATGGACTGCAGGACACCAGGCCTCTCTGTCCTTCACTATCTCCTGGAATTTGCTCAAACTCATGGCCATTGGTAGGTGATGCCATCCAACCATCTCATCCTCTGTTGCCCCCTTCTCCTCCTGCCCTCAATCCTTCCCAGCATTTGAGCCTTTTCCAATGACTCAGATCTTTGTATCAGGTGGACAAAGAATTGGAGCTTCAACTTCAGCCTTAGTCCTTCCAATGAATATTCAGGGTTGATTTCCTTTAGGACTGACTGGTTTGATCTCCTTGTTGTCCAAGGGACTCTCAAGAGTTTTCTTCAAAGCCACAGTTTGAAAGCATCAATTCTTTGGTGCGCAGCCTTCTTTATGGTCCAACTCTCACATCCATACATGACTACTGGAAAAACCATACCTTCGACTATATAGACCTTTGTCGACAAAGTGATGTCTCTGCTCTTTAATATGCTGTCTAGGTTTGTCATAGGTTTTCTTCTAAGAATCAAGTGTCTTTAAATTTCATGGCTGCAGTCACCACCCACAGTGATTTTAGAACCCAAGAAAATAAAATCTGTCACTGTTTTCATTTTTTTCCCCTATCTATTGGCCAGGAAATGATGGGACTGGATGCCACAATCTTATTTTTTTGAACGTTGTGTTTTAAGTCAGCTTTTTCACTCTCCTCTTTCACCTTCATCAGGGGGCTCTTTAGTTCTTTTTTGTTTTCTTCCATAAGGGTGGTGTCATTGCATATCTGAGGTTATTGATATTTCTCCTGGTAGAAAGAGATGGGAATACCAGACCACCTGACCTGCCTCTTGAGAAACATGTATGCAGGTCAGGAAGCAACAGTTAGAACTGGACATGGAACAACAGACTGGTTCCAAATAGAAAAAGGAGTACGTCAAGGCTGTATATTGTCACCCTGCTTATTTAACTTATATGCAGAGTACATCATGAGAAACGCTGGGCTGGAGGAAGCACAAGCTGGAATCAAGATTGCTGGGAGAAATATCAATAACCTCAGATATGCAGATGACACCACCCTTATGGTAGAAAGCGAAGAAGAACTAAAGAGCCTCTTGATGAAAGTGAAAGAGGAGAGTGAAAAAGTTGGTTTAAAGCTCAACGTTCAGAAAACTAAGATCATGGCATCCAGTCCCATCACTTCACAGCGATGGGGAAACAGTGGCTGACTTTATTTTTGGGGTCTCCAAAATCACTGCAGATGGTGATTGCAGCCATGAAATTAAAAGATGCTTGCTCCTTGGATGGAAAGTTATGACCAACCTAGACAGCATATTAAAAAGCAAAGACATTACTTTGTCAACAAAGGTCCGTCTAGTCAAGTCTATGGTTTTTCCAGTGGTCATGTATGGATGTGAGAGTTGGACCATAAAGAAAGCTAAGCACCAAAGAATTGATGCTTTTGAACTGTGGTGTTGGAGAAGACTCTTGAGAGTCCCTTGGACTGCAAGGAGATCCAACCAGTCCATCCTAAAGGAGATCAGTCCTGAGTATTCATTGGAAGGACTGATGCTGAAGCTGAAACTCCAATACTTTGGCTACCTAATGCAAAGAACTGACTCATTTCAAAAGACCCTGATGCTGGGAAAGATTGAAGGCAAGAGGAGAAGGGGATGACAGACGATGAGATGGTTGGATGGCATCACTGACTCGATGGAGATGGGTTTGAGTCAACTGTGGGAGTTGGTGATGGACAGGGAGGCCTGGCGTGCTGCGATTCATGGGGTCGCAAAGAGTCGGATACGACTGAGCAACTGAACTGAACTGGCTGAGAATAAGTTATATATTATTATCTATTCCCACTGACTTCTTTCTGTCAATCCCATTGCTACTTCCTTCAAGACAAACTTGCAAATAGTTTTCCTCCTTTTCAGCAAAGTCATGGAGGTATGGGTGTCTTTGGCATCATATTGAAACCAAAATTATTTGTGACCAGTGAAGACAACTAGCCATTCTCCATGCCATGCCTTAGGAAATATCCTAATCTAGAGCTTCCTACATAGTCCACTTGTTCTTGAACAGTATCCTTAGTAAATCCTAGAGCTAAATAGATACTAAATGGCTAAACTTGATTCTATCTTAACTTGATGGCATATAATCTTTTTCCCCTCAATGGCTGCAAAAGTCTATAACTGCTGAATAATTCATTTGTGCTTGAAATCAGCCATTCTCCATCAGCTACACCCTATTTATTTACCATCTATACCTTTCCCTTCCTTTAGATACCATTCCTAAGACAGAAACTCATAAATATCACAATGATGGATATTTAACAGTGGCTGATTCACCTTTTGATATAAATGTTAATCTATTATATAAATTTGTACATTTTTGATGCTAGAGAATTAAATTTTTCACTATAATAAAATTTTATACTATTCTAATACTCTGTAAATGTGGTATACAATTATAATTAGAATATCAATTGTAATAGAAATGATCTCACTGTAATATTAGCCTTTGTATTAAACAGACCTATGGAATCATAAGCGGTTTCCCTGGTAGCTCAGTAGTAAAGAATCTGTCTGCCAACACAGGAGCCGTGGGTTCTATGCCTGGGTCAGGAAGATGCCCTGAATAAGGAAATGGCAACTCACTCCAATATTTTTGCCTAGGAAACCCCATGGACAGTGGAGCCTGGCAGGCTATAGTCCATGGGGTCGCAAAGAGTTGGATATGACTTAGCAAGCAAGCATGCACACGTAGAATCACAAACCTTATGTCACAGTGCCACTGGAACTAAAGATTTGTTTAAAATCTTTTCTTTTCATTCATTAAACAAATATTGGGAGGACTAGTCCAGTAAGTACTACCGACGGAAATCATTGCTCTAACTTTTCTTAGTCAGTAAAGTTGACCTCACCATATTTTATTTACACCACTCCCCTTTCTCTGTGAGAGTGGAAAATTTCTTATTTCAGGACCAAAAGGGAAAGTTATAATTATTTGACTTATGAGATCTTTGCTTCTAACCCATATGAATACTGGGGATATGGGGAGTATTTATTAATTTTCTTTTTTCTGCCAGTCATTGTGATTAATTCTTTCAAATACTTTTTAAACCTCACTACAAATGTATGAAGCTGGAACTATTAAAAGTTGGTGAAATTGAGCAATAGAGAGAGTATGCCCTCTTTCTTGTAATGTAGCCAATAAACAGTGAGCTGAATTCAAACTCATGACTTCGTAACTCCTAACCCCATGCTTTTAATACAAGAGAAGGTTAAAATTGATCCTCTGCTTATTCTGATTCATTAAGATACAAATGTTCAGTTTAAAAATTTCATAGCCATTTACTAATTTCCCTAATACCTAGAACTATAGAGTCTACAGTTTGTCCTTTTATGATATGCAAATTGAACATATATTAACCCTTTTTCACTATATAGATATTAAAGATAAATGTTCTAAAAAGTTATAAGTTCTATGGAAGCATGAGGATATGAATAGTTTCTCCAATAGCATCCCCTTCCCTAGATGGTCACCACCCAGCCCTCCTAGGCCCTGTTTGTGTTTCAATCTCTCATATTGCTTTGGAAATAGTATGCTTTCAACAAATATTTGTTAAATGAGTGAATTCATATTTCCAGAAGTACCTCAGTTCAGTTCAGTCGCTCAGTCGTGTCCGACTCTCTGCGACCCCATGAATTGCAGCACGCCAGGCCTCTCTGTCCATCACCAACTCCCAGAGTCTACCCAAACCCATGTCCATCGAGTCGGTGATGCCATCCAACCATCTCATCCTCTGTTGTCCCCTTCTCCTCCCGCCCCCAATCCTACCCAGCATTAGAGTCTTTTCCAATGAGTCAACCCTTCGCATGAGGTGGCCAGAGTACTGGAGTTTCAGCTTCAACATCAGACCTTCCAATGAACACCCAGAATTGATCTCTTTTAGGATGGATAGATTGGATCTCCTTGCAGTCCAAGGGACTCTCAAGAGTCTTCTCCAACACCACAGTTCAAAAGCATCAATTCTGCAGCGCTCAGCTTTCTTCACCATCCAACTCTCACATCCATACATGACCACTGGAAAAACCATAGCCTTGACTAGATGGACCTTTGTTGGCAAAGTAATGTCTCTGCTTTTAAATATGCTATCTAGGTTGGCCGTAACCTTCCTTCCAAGGAGTGAGCGTCTTTTAATTTCATGGCTGCAGTCACCATCAGCAGTGATTCTGGAGCCCAAAAAAAATAAAGTCTGACACTGTTTCCACTGTTTCCCCATCTATTTCCCATGGAGTGATGGGACCAGATGCCATGATCTTAGTTTTCTGAACGTTGAGCTTTAAGCCAACTTTTTCACTCTCCTCCTTCACCTTCATCAAGAGGCTCTTTAGTTCTTCTTCACTCTCTGCCATACCTACATGGCTGAAAATATATGGAGGAACAGCAAATATTGATCTTTTTTGAAATTATAACATAATGTGTGCTTTTGTTTGTATTGAGAGCAATTTTTGTTTCTGTTTCTTGTTACATATAATGCATGACAGTTATGTTACTGAAGTGGTCAACCAGACCTGCACTGGGGTCCTATCCTGGACCCTTTATTTTTCCAATCAGATTCAAGCTGTCAAGAGAAACTGAGACTGGAACAGCACCAGCTTTATTCAATGGCCAAAGAATGAAATGGGAAACTAGTTTACGAAACAATTTCTCAAACAAATTCAGGCAGAGACATCAAATATATAGGAGGATCAAGGTAAAAGGGTCTTCCCCAGTGGCTCAGACAGTAGAGTCTGACTGCAATGCAGGAGACTCAGGTTTGAGACCTGGATCAGGAAGATTCCCTGGAGAAGGAAATGACAACCTATTCCAGTATTCTTGCCTGGAGAATTCTATGGACCGAGGAGCCTGGCAGGCTACAGTCATGGGGTTGCAAAGAGTTGGACAAGACTGAGCTTTCCAAGATTTTCACTTTCAAGGTAAAAGGGAAGGAATTGAAAAGAGTGGGAGGAATATTCATGACTTATCTGAGAAAAGGCCTGTAGCTTGAACCCAGAACCCAATGCCACTTTCTTTTCAATCCTTGCATGGGCTTTTCCAGCTGTTGTCATGGCAATTGGCAACTGTCATGGTGTTGATGGGTGTGTCATTTAGCATGCTAATGTATTACAATGAGCATATAATGAGGCTAAAGATCTATTAGGGAATCCCTGGTGGCTCAGCCGTAAAGAATCTGCCTTCAATGCAGGAACCTTGGGTTCAATCCCTGGGTTGGGAGGATCCCCTGGAGAAGGAAATGGCAAAACAGTCCAGTATTCTTGCCTGGGAAATCCCATGCACAGAGGAACTTGGCAGGCTACAGTCCATGGGGTGGCAAGAGATCTATTGAAAGTCAAATCTTCTGCCATCTTGGGTCTCTTAGGTTTTAATCAGTTCTTGTTTTCCTTTCTGCAGCTTCCTCCTGAAACTGGCACAAAAGCACCTGGTTTCCATTTGAGGGAGAGGCAGGGGTGTGAAAGAGCAACAGCTTCGTTAACAGCTATAGAATAGAAAGACAATACTGATATGTTCTGTATAGAATATATATGTATATATGTGTAAAATGGGCTTATGCTGGTACACTATTGTTTAACTTTTTGAATTTTTCATTTGGTGACATGTCAGCTACTGTTCAACTAAGAAAACTTTCCAGGGCTTCCCAAGGGGCTCAGTGGTGAAGAATCCACCTGCCAATGCTGGAGAGAAGGGTTTGATCCCCAGTCCAGGAAGGTCCCACATGCTGTGGAGCAACTAAGACTGTGTGCCACAACCACTGAGCTTGTGCTCTGGAGCACAGGAGCTGCAACTTCTGAGCCCACGTGCTGCAACTACCAAAGTTCAAGTACCCGAGAGCCTGTGCTCTGGGATAGAAACCACTGCAATGAGAAGCCCATCTGGCATGACTCAAGAGAAGCCCCTGCTCGCCACAACCAAAGAAAAGCCCATGCAGTAATGAAGAACCAGCACAGTCAACAATAAATAAATAACATTATTTTTACGAACTTTTTAACCCATGTTGAATATTGTATGACTAATCTGTAAACTTTTCATAGCCTTTTCTTGCTGCAGTTTGCTGGAGAGGAATATGTGACACTAGGTCTAATAGCATAATAAATTTTACTGTTGTGCCAGTAAAATATTCTTGCCTCAGAAATCAACAAGGCAGCTCAAAAGTGAGATTCTTTCTTCACATGTAATATGCACATAGTAGATTTATGCACGGAGAAGGCAATGGCACCCCACTCCAGTATTCTTGCCTGGAAAATCCTAGGGACGGCGGAGCCTGGTTAGCTGCCGTCTATGGGGTCGCACAGAGTCGGACACGACTGAAGCAACTTAGCATAGCATAGCATAGCATAGATTTATGCAAAAATTGTATTGGTAAATAGCCAAACAAAACCAGGTCCCATCATTATGAATGCAGAAAAAACTAAGAAAAATAATTAAACAATCATTTAAAACCCATAAACACGGTGCTCGTGCACATGCGCGTGCGCGCACGCGCACACGCACACACACACACACACACACACACACAGAGAACAGTCTCATTAACTTCAAACCATAAGAAATTAATTACAGATTCACTGCTAATGAACATATGGGCTAAGTGCTGACACTCAACTGGTTTCAGTTGTGATCACAGACGGATGGCGGGGGAACGGCAGGGAGTGGGGGCCAGGAAGCGAGGTTCCTTCTGAACTATGGAGAGCAGTTCCAAAATACTCAGACAGAGAGAAACGGGCTCCAAAATTCATCCCATGCTGAAGAGGAACAGACCTTCTCCCTCACTACCACCTGCCGTCTCTACCTCTAGAGAAGCTGGAAGGTCTGATGGGGAGAGGTTAGAGCAGAGGGGAGAGTCAAGGCAAAGAGGCACTGGCAATAAAGGAGGTGCAGGTCTGAACGCTAAGTTGCTTCAGTCATATCAGACCCTTTGCCCCCCTATATACTGCAGCCCACCAGGCTCCTCTGTCTGTGGGATTCTCCAGGCAAGAATACTGGAGTGGATTGCCATTTCCTCCTCCAGGGGATCTTGCTGACCCAGGGATTGAACCCGCATCTCCTGCATTGGTTGGTGGGTTCTTTAACACTAGTACCCCTTGGGAAGCCCCCCAAAAGAGATACCTACTCCCCTAAAATATATAAAAAGGAAATGAAGAAAAAAAGAAGAGAAGACCATGTCTAAAGAGTGGTAAGTCAGAATTAGACAGCTATCTATTCCAACAGGTCATGAGTTAAACCAGAGAGTAAATCACTCAGTGATTGCAGAGAAGTTAAGATGGTGACACTGTGTCCTTTAGCATTTAAATATGCTGACGATTTGAAACACCATCCTTAGAGAGGCAGATCATGAAGCCATTTGCCTTTTAATACACAGAGTTACAAAGTGGAGCTCAAAAGAAACCACAGTAACAGAATTTGCATGGCTTTATGGTCAGGATTCTTACCTCACTGAAAACAGAAGTCAGCTATGTGGGGCTTTGTCCCCATTAGCAGGATGTAAGAGCAAGTGGTACCGCCTGGAGTTATAAAATGGTGATCGCCACCTCATTCCTGGGGATGAACAAATTTCTCCATTTCTATTCGTGTCCAGAGTCATCAGTTCATTATTCATCACCTGTGATGTGTGCATTATTCATGATTAAGTAGTTACCAATTCACGTTGGTATTTCTTCCTGTTGAATCACTTATTCTTACTCATCTGTGTTTAGATCCATTGAAAATGTCTTAATTTGTCTATGAGATGGGACAATCCTAAACATTCTGTGTCTTTGTGCATTACCTATCTTCTTCCTTAAAATTATTTTAAGAAATTATTCTTCAGATGTTTTAACTTCTTTTGGAGTTAGGTCACTTAAATATTCTTCTTCTTAGTTCTAGGATCAAAACCATCAGTTTGTGTGATCTCCAACTATCCAGTGTAATGTGGATACAAATGAATTCATTTAGCTTCTAGTTAGGAATTTTTCCTTCCTATCTGTAGAAACTGTACCAATATTGAAAAACAAATCAGTTATAAAGTTAGGCAATAATAATAGAGAATATAATTTATCAAAAAATTCTATAATTTTTGCTAGAATTTATTAATACACAAAAGCAAGCCTAGCAAACCATAATCTCTATAATGTAAATGGATAGTAAATGAGACAGCATGATAAATTCCACACTACCCTTTAATGGGCAGTTTGAAGCTTTTGTTTATTTTTCTGGCTGTAGAAAAGAAATCCATCTCTAGCTAATGCACTTCCCCAGTAAATTTCCAGCCCATGAAAGAGTATAATCTACACAGATAACTATTATACTAAATAGATACCTTTTTTATAAATATCAGTGACTAGTTCTGATTGAAAGGGTGTTTAATCATTACTTTGAGGACACTGAGAAATTGTGGTGAGTTGAGAAAGGGCATAGTCTTTAAAGTTAAACTGCTTGAACCTGTCGATCCTTTCTGTAGTTGTAGCTTTAACATCTGAAGAACTTGCCAAGGCCATCAGGGCCTGGTTTTGTTTCTAGGGCCCGGGCCATGCCAGGCCATGAGAGGGATCCTGAAACCTCCAAGGTCGCTGGTGCAGTCTCCCTCTGACCCATTTAAGCATCACTTGCGTGTCTCTCCTCTCTGGACCTTCACATCGCAGCCTGATACTGGGTTCAACTTGCCCTTATTTTTTATGATAAACACTTGGAGAAACTATGACAAATCTATCGACTCTAATATTTTTTTTTTATTGGAGTCTTGTTGATACTCTATGAATAATTTCCATTTGGCTATACTGTGTAGAGTTAATACCTACTAGTAATATGTTAATAAAACTATAAATCCCTAGTGTAATGTAGAATAGCAAGATTTTTTGTGAGCAATGTATATAGAAAAGTAAGTTGTTTTTTTTTTAAGTATTAGGCACATTTCTTTTAGGAACTTAAAATGCTATGAGTTTTTTAAACATTCAATATTTTTAATTGTAAGAAACATTTGTTACTACGGCCAATTATTTCAGGTAATATTCTAATTGGAATATAGATTGTATTACCTCATATACCTCTAGATGGAGAAGGCAATGGCACCCCACTCCAGTACTCTTGCCTGGAAAATCCCATGGACGGAGGAGCCTGGTAGGCTACAGTCCATGGGGTCGCTAGAAGTCGGACACGACTGAGTGACTTCACTTTCACTTTTTCCTTTCATGCACTGGAGAAGGAAATGGCAACCCACTCCAGTATTCTTGCCTGGAGAATCCCAGGGACAGCGGAGCTTGGTGGGCTGCCATCTATGGGGTCGTACAGAGTCGGACACGACTGAAGCGACTTAGCAGCATACCTCTAGATTGCCATGTTCCGTTGGAGGTAAAATTGCACAATAAGTGCTGTCTCTCTTAAGTGTCAAAAATAAAAAAATAAAGTTGAGCTGCTTGCATTCAAATCCCAGCTTCTCCACTTGTCAACTGCATAAACATGTCTGGTGCTGTGTGCTCAGATGTTCAGTTGTGTCCGACTCTGCGACCCCATGGGCTGTAGCCCACCAGACTCCTCTGTCCATGCAGATTCTCCAGGCAAGAACACTAGAGTGGGTGGCCATGCCCTCCTCCAGGGGATCTTCTTAACCCAGGGATCGAACCCATGTCTCCCACATTGATGGCAGATTCTTTACCATCCGAGCCACCAGGGAAGCTCAACCATGTCTTGGTTTCCTTTTATGTAGAATGGGGAATAAATATACCAGTATCTATGATGCTCTATCTACAGGTATGATATAGAGGTATTTCAGATTTTTGAAAGCTCTTGTTACACCATTTGGCTATTATGAAAGACGTACTTTAGTACCTGTTTTTGCTAACTGAAGGAAATCAGAATTGGACTTTAGTTTTTACCAAAAAAAAGTCTTAAATCAAGAACACAGTTCTGTGTTTGTTTCACAAGGAATCTTGATAGGGGCAGCTGACATTCCTTGGCATCACCAAGCTTCCTTCCCAGGAACTACACTCAGCCTCTCAGCATCAAGCTACTAAAACTTTTGAACAGTGTCTGTGAGCATCTGCACTTTACCTTGATTGATTTTTTGTGTATGTCCGCAGAATGGGTCCTAAGATAACTACCTCTTAGCTTGACACTACTTAGGCTTAGGAAAGGTTTCATAGGAACACTCTCATTTTGGAGAGTGAGGGAAATCTGTATCTACAGATGTATCCATTTTGTGATACAAATATTCATGCATGTATTATACATACATGAACAGATATGTACATATACATGTATATTACAGACATAAGACCATCAATACTGCTAAAGATATATATCTATGATGTATTGTATATATATGGACAGATATGTACACATACACATATGCTATAGACATATAAAACCATCAACACTGCAAAAGATTTCAATTACAATTTGGAAAAGCATTAAAAGTATTCTCACCTTATTTGCATATTCATTCACTCATCCATTCAGCACCTATTCCTTTAGTGTCTCTTCAATGCCTTCATGATAAAGTTCAAGCTCATTAGTATTGTCTACAAGTGCCTTCCTGAACTTATCTCTGCCTCTCTCTATAGCTATATTTTCTGCTACTCATTCACATATCTTCTATATTCCAGTCACAAGTTTTGCATGCACTATAATCTTGTCTCCTACTTGAAATCTGGTTTTTCTCTCCTTGCTACCAGGAATATCCTTTCCTGCCCTACTTGGGGAAACTGGAACTCACTTATTCAGAGTAACTTGTCTTGACCCACCTGACCTTTCAGATTGTTAGAGATCCCCCCATCTCACACAAATCTGTACCATCAGCTGTCCAGCTGTATGATAATTGCTTCTTTTCTGATCTCCATGGGGAACTCCCTAACACATCACCTTCGTAGCCAGTTTCTTACACGGTGGCTGGTACATAGTAGCAATTCATAAATGTCTTTTGAGTGAGCAAATGGCAGAACGAATAAGTAAACCACCCCACAAACACTTGGGTCACATGCTGCAGGAATACTCAGGACTTTGTTAACCAAAATACTTTTATGTCTTCCTTTTTTCTAGAGAGTTCTGGAATGGCAGCTTAAAGAGACTATGAAAGCTTTCCTAAATTGAGATTCAGTTTAGCAGCAAAACCACCTAAATTCCAACCAAATCTCAATCTCTAGGTGTATCTAAAGATCTACATGACAACAAAAAATACCAAAAACAGTTGGAGATAACCAAGTATTTTTCTTAGACTTTTTGAGCTCAACTTTTTGTTGTAAATAATGACACCTACACCGTTTGAAATCTCTTCAACTTACTCCAAGGGCAGTGTGACTCAAGAAATTCACCTTTATTTCATCTGCCCGCATGAAACTTGACAGTTTTGAAAAATAATAAAATCTCTTTATGCATCCTTTATCTCACTCATTTCTTTAAAATGGGAGGATCCTGAAATCACCAAACACTGACAACAGGTGTAGCTATCGAGACTAATCTCCTCTGTCCATTCATTGTGAAAACAGTGAATGATACAATCAGGGTGCACATGGTACAACATTAACCTCTGCCTGGTTACTGTGCTGGAGCCTCAGGTCCTACCAGCTTCAGCTTTGAAAACTTCCCAAGGCTCTTTCTATAAATAGAATACACCCAGCTTGCTTTCTTTGACAATTTTTCCAAAAATCTAACTTAAAAAATTGGGATTCTTCAAATAAAGGATCATTGAGCATCATCAGCTTCTCAAAGCCTGATTCTATTGCAAATTACAAATAAAGCCAAGCACAACGAATGTGCTTGAAAAAGACGCTTTGTCGTAAGTCAATAAATACATGAATCTTAAAATAAAAATTATAGCTTCATGCAGGAAATAGAAGATTTTGTTCATGCATTCATATATAATTTTATGTGTAAGATATTTTATATGTATCTATTTAAAGCCAGATGACCAAGTAGCATAAATAATGTATGGATTAAAATTCAATTTGACTTTAAACAATTATGCAATGTTCTGAAATCTTCTGAAGCTGTAGGGAAGTTAAATTTCCATTAGCAAGGCTATTCTACAATATTGCATTGTTCATTAATTGTTGCTTGAAGACTGAGTATGAAGTAATGGAGTCTATGGCACTTACATAATATTTTATATTTGCAAAGTGCTTTGCAATTGTGTGCCAGTTAAATGTTAACTGGCCTTATATCCATTATGAACGAGAATTAAAAAATCCTATATGCAGAAGGACAGATTATTGGAACTTCAAAAATGAGACCAGAAACCTTTTCATTAACTACATATGTCCTGTAAATTATTGACCTGTCTGCATCTTTCATTTTATGAAGAATATTTGAAGTTAAAAGTTTAAAATACAACCAGTCATACCTCAATAATTTTCATCCAGATTTTGGAACAGAAACTGCACTAATTCCAACAGCCACATATTTCTCTCTAATCAATATCCATCCTAAATTGTCAATCTACCCTGAATTTTGGTGCATTTTGGCATGAATATTTCTTTTCTTCAACTCTCTATACTATAGAAAATCTTTATCAGTTAGAAGAAATATAACAAATTTCTCCTATTTTATTGATATTTGTATTTTTTATGTCAAAGTCTTTCAGGCTCCTGCTTATTATTTAAATGTGTTCATCCTTCAATAGTTCTAACCAATATTTTAAAAAGTATATTTTATCTTCTACCTTCATATAATATCTTATAAAAATAAGGTCTTTTCACAAATTGCATTATTTGTTCTTATTAGAGATAATGTTTCTTAAAATCTTACATTAGAATGATTTTTTTATTGGGTTTAGTTTTGCTTTAAATGAAATTAGTAAACTGAAATGAAAGTGAAAGTGAAGGTTGCTCAATTGTGTCTGACTCCTTGCGACCCCATGGACTATAGAGTACATGGAATTCTCCAGGCCAGAATACTGGAGTGGATAGCCAGTCCCTTCTCCAGGGGATCTCCCCAACCCAGGTATAGGGCATGCCAAATTTACCAAGTGGAAGAAACTCTTTAAGAACCAACATAAATCACACCTCAAAACTTCCTAATTCATAGTAGTTATTTGTTGATAAATAACTGTAAATAGAATCTATGCTGAGCAACTATACGCCAATAAAAATTAATTTCAGAAAATCTATGCTGGCATCTGCTTAAACAATAGTGATTCTAAAATGCACATACAGTTCAGTTACATAGTAATGTGCCTGATTCTTTAATCAGACAAACCAGAACGTTCACATCCCTCATCTGCGTCAGGAAGATTGAATAGGATGCACTGGGATCGTTCAAGAGACATGTCACAAGGCCCTGAAATGGGGGTGGGGGTGATGTGGCTGAGAAAGTGCAGGGAAGATAAGGGGGAGGTTGCTGCAGAACTCCCACAGTGAGACGATACACAGTGTAGAAGTAGCAGAGGAGAGGGATAAAGCATTGCAGCAAAAGCAGGCAACAGAGGAAAGATGTGAGCTTAATTTGAGACATTTCAGAATCAGGAAGAAATGTCTGAGGGGGTATATGGAAGAACAGAACTAGACTTGGAGGGAGTGACATGGTGGTGTGGCTGAGGCAGGGCATATGGATTTTGCAGTCATCTGGACAGTCATTTCTGTGGGGTTGGTTTTAAACAGAGATTTGAGTTTGCAGACTCAAGGTGCAAATTCTGCATATTTCTTTCTGCATGCTTTACTAAGCTTAGGTAAAGATAACCTATCAACTATATTATATGATTGTATTTCTAATAGAGAAAGGTTGAAAGAAAGAAAATCAAGTACAGCAGAGCTGTTTTCATTAATCCTTGACTGTCATCACCTGTTATATATGTAACTTAAAACTTTCCACATAAAATATCTCAAACACAATCATTTTTAGCTGTCAAACCCCTCTCTCTGGGGCGGGGTTGGGGGGAGGAGGAAGGAATTTAGGGTTGAGGTTAGCCTCAGAGTCCAGAGTATCCTGGCTCTGGAAGAGTGAGTTTTAAAATTTCTTCTTTTTTCTCATTAAGCCCTATCTATAAGGCTTCATCTGGTGCCTCAGATGATAAAGAATCTGCCTGCCATGAAGGAGCCCCGGTGCAATCCCTGGGTCAGGAAGATTCCCTGGAGACAGAAATGTCAACCCACTCCAATATTCTTGCCTGGAAAATTCCATGGGCAGAGGAGCCTGGCAGGCTACAGTTCATGGAGTCACAAAGAGCCGGACACAACTGAGCAACTAACACCTTCACTTTCCTAAAAAATAAGGTCTTTTTAGATTGTGTGCCTGCTCAGCTGTGCCCAACTTTTTGCAACCCCGTGGACTGTATAGCCTGCCAAGCTCCTCTGTCCATGGAATTTTCAAGGCAAGAATACTGGGATGGGTTGACATTTCCTCTTCCAGGGGATCACCCTACCCAGGGATCGAAGCCACTGCTCTTCTGTCTCCTGCATTGGCAGGCAGATTCCTTACCAACTGCACCACCTGGAAAGTTCCGAGGTCGTTTTAACTACCCATCTAAACCCACTTAAAGAGAAGCATTGTTTTGTTTTATTTTATTATTAG
This sequence comes from Giraffa tippelskirchi, assembly GCF_054371585.1. Lineage (NCBI taxonomy): Eukaryota > Metazoa > Chordata > Mammalia > Artiodactyla > Giraffidae > Giraffa > Giraffa tippelskirchi. The sequence goes on from NC_137285.1 coordinate 58,947,753, forward strand.
TATTCTCTCTCTCTGCTCCAAGGGTTCTGGCTTAGGTTCACTTCCTAGAGCCTGTTTTAGACTTGGGGTAAAGAAGAAATACAAAAATAAAAAGTTAAAACTCAATACATGATCTACATTTTTGTGACCATAAGACCATAGAACTCCTCCTAATCAGACAAAATTATTGTTTCAACTTCTACTTTTTAACCTTGCAGTCATATCTAGGTACCCCTGATGGTTCAGTGGTAAAGAATCTTCCTGCCTGCCACTGCAGGAGACCTGGGTTCATTTCTCCGGTCCAGAAGATCGTCTAGAGAAGGGAATAGCTACCTCCTCCAGTATTCTTGCTTGAGAAATCCCACAGACAGAGGAGCCTGGCGGGCTACAGTCCATGGGGTCACAAACAGTCTGACACAGCTTAGTGACTAAATGCCACACCAGCCGTATCTAACTATTGCTCATTTGCATTGGATAGTTCATCCTCAGCCAACTATGACAGGTATGATTTAGCTATGATTTCAGGTATGAAATAGCTTTCTGAATATTAATATTTATCAATTTTCCTAAAGTATTTTACGTATTTAAATTACATTTAAACAGAGACTTAAATTTAAAATGTAAAACTCAAGACAAAAAGAAGTTTAACACAGGTAATAAATAAGGTATGCTTAATGTCCATTGGTAGCATACATATTTTTCTAAGTAAAATACTTAGAAATGAGAGTTTCAAAGTAAATAGCTTGATTCTTTTCTGTTAGCAGACAAGTGAAAAAGGTTCCAACTTAATTTGTAGGGATGAACTCTAATGAGAAATGCCAGTCTTAGGTGAAAAATCTGAGAAAACAAAAGTAGTTACTGATACATTTGGGGCAGCCTGACAAATAAGAAATGAATAAATTCACATAAAATTAAAAGATCACTTAAAATTAGATAAAATTGTATCTGAACATTAAAGAGATCCATAGAGGCTATATTCCAAGCCCTAGTAAATAACTAAATATATATGCATTTTTCACTGTAAAATAACTAGTCTCTCTTTGAATGTATTTAGAAAGAAAGTTTATTGGCAGATTTACTAGCAGACTTGTGATATATTTGTCTCACCACTTGGAAGACATTGCTTCCAACCTACAAAGTAATGTTTCTTATTTTTCTAGGATGTGCGAAGTTTCAATATCTGTCTTATAGTTTGTATTTCTAGGTGTGTTCTGTGTTCCATGTATGATCTGTGGAGTCAGGATGAAAATGTAACTCTTGATGTGTGAGCAAGAACTTCTGCATTTCATGCAAGTTATTTATATAATTCACTGAGTCTAAAACAGATAGGATATATTGCCAATTGAAATCTTTACATAAGAAAGAAAATATGTGCAATGTGTAAGATAGTGCTTGAAAGCTGTTACATCTGACACATTTCCATGGCTTCATCAATCAATTGTGGATTCTCTGGTGCAAGAGCTTTCTGTTTTACACTTTCTCAATGAGTACACAGCAATACATAAGGCTTAATATCTTTTTCCTTCTTATAGTTCTCTCATTAAACCAGTTTATTTGAAAACATTTTTTTCCACAGTGAATATGTGAGAGCAGCAACACAGTAATGTTTTCCTCTTTATCCCAAGAATCTACTTAATATCCCAAGCATTCATATGCAAACATTTGTGAGCCAAAGCAAGTGGCTGATTTAACAGGAGTATTTACCAAAGGTTCTACTGGAGAACAAAAAGCCTGGAGGCTGAACCTAACAACCTCTGCCACCAAGCAGAAGTGTCCCCCGTGGATGGTGAGGGGCCCTCACCTGGGACAGTTCTCCAGTAAACCATTTTCCCACTTCATCCAGCATTTAACCCAAATCATTAACTTAAGGGGAAATCCATTGGTGCTGGAGCAAGGGGCCAGGGTTGGGATGAATAAAAAGCACTGAACAGAAAGGCACGTGACAACTATTTCATCAGTGAAAAGAGCCTGTAAATAGTCAGAGGTACCAAGGCCAACCCTTTCATTTGGCCATATTTTCCTTGGCCACTACTATTAATTACAATCCTTTTCTCTGTTCTCTGCCGTTAGATTCCAGTGGGATGGACTGGATGGAACACAGATAGGGATGCCAGGCTAAGTTAGTAAAAGTGCAGGGTGCTCGGTTAAATTTGAATCTCAAATATACAATGTATGTATTTTTTCCATGAATTTTAAGAAACAAAAATAGACTATTTATTATTTGTTGTGTATCTGAAATACAAATTTAGTTGGCCACTCTGTATTTGATGAGGCAACTGTAGATCTGGGGAGAAATCATGGGAGGAAACACGCATAAGAAAAACAAGGGAAGAGGGGGTGCAGGAGAGCCCGGGTCATATTAGAACAGCCTCTCATTAATCCTAATCCTCTGGGGTCCTCTCTCTGTCTCTACTAGAGGCCCATGCTGAGCTTTCCTTGTGAGTTCTCTTCTACTCTCTTAGAAATTTGAAAGCTTGCTTTGAGATAAGAGCCACAAATACATTTTACTACATTTGTTTTCCAGGCTACTTCTTTGTGAGCCTCTGCCTTGTTAAAACCTCCTCCTGAAGACCACACATTTGAATTCTTCATTTGACTCTTGGAAGCGTACAGTTTGTCTCCTAAAAACCTAGAAATAATTGGAGCCAATGAGAATGGAAGCCTCCAAAGCACCTTGGGATCCATGATTTCACATTTCCAAATGCTTTTATAAAAAATCTCAAGGAAATTTTACCTCTCCTCCTAAACCAACACCTCAATTCAACTCTCACCTAAAACTTTCTTGTCACTATCATGTACAATAAACATATTTGGGACAACTCACTCAAGGCAGATGCTATGTACGAGGCAGGACCTTGTGATTCTATGACATTCTAAAACAGGTGGAGGGCAGCCAAACTATAAAACTGGAAAGCTTCAGTCATAGTGGCTGATAAGGTGATGGTGCTAAAAAGAAAAATAAAACGTTGTCTGTCATTTCAGTTCTACAGGGATCAGGTTCTGCATGAGCCATTGCAGTGTGTCCTAAGAGGAATGTAGAATAGAGAAAAATAGGAAACATTCTGTGTTTTGGATATTCTGGTCCCTAGATAATTAAGTTGCATAGCTAAGGGAAATTTTCAACGACTCTGAGTTCTTACATCTTTCCCTACATAGAAAAGCACTAAAATCATTAACTTGAGATAGCTATTCTTTGTGATTAGCTGTAATCTTCAGATGTTCAACTACATGTTTTTTCCCCAGCAAAAAAAAAAAAATTATTTATACATATATATCCTGGTTCTCCCTTCTTCAATGCAGTTTCTCAGAGCTATCTGAAGGCTGTTCCCATCTATAGTCCTCAATAAGTTCCCTGGATAAAATTTAACACATATTTTAAGTGTGCATTTTCCTTTCAGCCAATAGTGCACTCAGGAAGTTTAGTCCAATCCCTAACCCAAGTTTGATCTGTACTGTATTCTCCACGTGTCTGGTTTACTGTCAATCATTACTATGAAATGCAGTGTGCTACCCAGGGGTATCTGAGGTGGAATCCATGGTCATTTGGATCTGGTTGAACCTTTGGAAGCTAGAGGGTTAAGGAGAAGCACTTCACCATTCCTTCAATGAACTCATGCCTTGGCTCTCCCCCATGCATATAGAATGAAGCTCACACAGAGAATGAGCGCATGATGCTGTGATCTCATCCTGTAGAGGGACATTACTTTGCTGGCTCCCACACTTGAAGCAATTTGAATTTCTCAGCAGCCATACATCACCCATTTTGACAGAATTTGCAGGTTTATTCTTTATTCCAAGCCTAATGGATGAAATGAAACTTGGTGAGCTCCCAGAGTTGGACAACCTTCAGGATGCTGAGACAGACCTAATGGAAGAAGAAAGTCCTTGTTTGTGTTCTCCTAAACACAGCACTCCCAGAACCTGTGGTGGGATCCTACTGTTTCAGTGAAAACCCAAGAAAGTGGTAAACCAGCAAGTGGTCTCTATAATGACAAAAGTTCTGAGATTCCAGAAACTTTGGTTCAGCCTTCTTGTTCCTCTGGCCAAAGAAAATGGCATTTAAAGTACGAACAATATCTGACCCTCACCATCTAGCAAAATGACTTGCACATGCAAAGTAGATTCTCAATACAATTGGTTCATGCCTGACTATCTCTAAGAGAAAAGATGCATTATAAACTCACTTCAAATTGTTACGGTTAGGTTTCTTTGTTTTGGGTTTTGTTTTCTACTTGTTTAATTTAAAAATGATCTCAATTTTCTTTGATTAAGATTGTGTTTAGGATTGATAACCCTAAATCTAGTCCTGTTGTACTTGTTTGTTTAGAATAACATCAAATAACAGTTTTTAATGAATGAATCTTCAGATGCATCTATTAAATGTACCATTTCAGGTTCATTCTTTTCTAAACCTGCCTGATATATATGAATTTCTTATGTAAAGTTATAAGCATATTCTATTTCTTAGCAGGCCACAAATAGGATGAAAACATCTCGTATTTGTTTTACACATTATAATTCTGACATTGCTTCTGATGATGATTGATGTGTGAAAATAGATAAAAGTCTTTGACCTAGATAAAACAACTTTTTAAAGGCTGAGTTAGATTTTTAGATCAGATTCTATCTTTCACTTCCTCAAATAAAAATCATATTCAATAGGAAATCTCATAAACATCTGAATGAGGTGAAGACATTGTTTCTCATAACTGAACTTTGCTTTCTTTACTTATTAGTTAATCCCAGCAAGGATGGAGGGCAGGACTGGCGTGGAATTGATGTGTATTGATGTATTATGAAACATTACAGCTGAGCTCTATGGCCCCTGGGTTGAGGTCAAGTGAAGGTGGAAGAGATGACTTCATTCAAGTTCCTGCCAGGAGCTTGATATCCGATGTCGACTGCTGACAATAAGCCAAGTGAATTCACTAACATTTGGACACGGTACAATAAGTTTGGTGCCTCATGTGGCTGCCTAATTGTTCTATACACTCCAGATTAAACTACTTATGAAAGCTGAGGAGCTGTCAGGAGGATTCAAATTTTACTACAAAGGAAAAGAAGTGCTTAGTTTTATTCACAGACAACCTGTTGACCTGACTCAGGTATATGTCTGAATACTAACAAATATAATGGACCCACACACTTCACGTGAAGATAAACTTTAGAGCTAGAGTTCTTTTAGATAAAATGATCAGTTCTGTCCACATAATTTGCTCGTTTATTTGAATGTTGCCTACCCCCTCCCATATCTGAATAAAAGGTCCCCAAGCACAGGAATGGTTGTTTTGTTTACAGCTGTGTGTATTCCTTATATGTAGAAGAATCCAAGGCTCATAAGGGGCACTTAATAAATATTTACTAAATGAATTATAAATGATGAAAATAAGAAACATTGAACTCAGGTTCCTGGGTACCACTAGGTAGAAGAAGGTTAAGAATAAACTGTGAAGAGTTACAGAATGGTATCACCTGTAAGTGGAATATCACCTTCAGAAAAGATCTGATATAAATATGCCAAAATGCCCAGCTCTAAAAACAAACAACAATTTTTAAAAAACCAAAACAGAAAAGAGCCTTCAACCACAGTTAGACAGTTGTGGGATATGATATAATAAATATTGTACTTGTTAGAGTACACACCATGCAATTAAAAATTATAAATGACTTTGGTTCACATAGAGAAACATATAAAAATGTTTTCTTCTTTGTTTTGTCTTTTAGGTTAGTTCTTTTAAAGCTAACTCTTTGCTGTCTTATCAACTAAGTCTATGTCTCATTTTAATCAGAAATGGTTCTAAGAACCACTTTTTGTTACTGTTGCTTAATTCATATTGCATTGAAAGCTATAAACGACAGTTTCAGATTATACAATGCACATAGGAAAAGGTTTAATATTTAATGATATATTTGACTAATTTATTCAAGCCCATCGTGATTTTAGAGAGAGTCCAAATTATTTAGACGAAAACCCTTTATTAAATTGACCAAATAATTCTAATTCTTTATTTTTATAGACTACATCCTTTGCAGATTATAGAAGGTGTCCTGATACATATTATATTCTAGATCTTACTCACTGACAAAAATAGTTTCTGTTTCTTGTACTATAAATTAAAAATTCAAAAGTTGAACTTCCATTGATTTTTCTGAATACATAAATGCCAATGCCAAGCAAACGATAAACAGACAAACCCTTAATCTCACACTTTGACACTGACACCTTTAGAGCTAAATTATTTCATTGGAAACTATTTGGCAGTTGGAGATATTTTTTTTTGTTGATCTCTATCCTAGACTCAACATACTTCAAGCTTCTACTGAATCCACAGCCTCTATAGGAAGTAGTATAACAGAACAATGAATCCCCAAAAGCATTTTTTAGTTTTTATTTTATAATGGAGTATAGTTCAGATGGTAGAGAATCTGCCTTCAAGTCAGGAGATATGGGTTTGATCCCAGGGTCAGGAATATCCCCTGGAAAAGGGAATGGCAGCCCACTCCTATATTCTTACCTAAGAATTCCACGGAGAGAGGAGCCTCGCAGGCTACAGTCCATGGGGTCACAAAGAGTTGGACATGACTGAGCACAGCTACACACAAGCACACATAGTTGATTTATAATTGAGTGTTAGTTGCAAGTCTACAGCAAAGTATTTAGTTATACATGAACATTCTTCTTCAGATTCTTTTCCCATATATGTTATTACAGAGTACTGAGGAGTGTTCTTGAAGAGATTTCACAGTCTAAGAAGCTAGAACATTTTATCACCCATTTCTAAAATCTTTTCCCTAAACTTCCCTTACATCATAAACAAGGTCTGTTGGTCTCCTCTCCATTCACTTATTAGTTCACTTATTACACATAATTATGTGGACGTTGTCCTTGGACAGAACATTCTTCTCTCTACATAAAGTCATATGGCAAGTCTTAATGTAACTCTTTGGAGCTCTGAGGGTCCTGTTTTCCTCCAGTGGGATGATAAGTGAGGAGAAAGAGGTCTCCCAAAAATCATACAGAAAAAGAGTATGAAGATTTTTAGAAGGCTGTCCAACTCAGATGTTATTTGAAATACATAGGGAATTTATAAAAGAAAAAAAAAATCCTATCTAAGGCTTTTCTCTAATGTTTTTGGATAAAACTATTCTTCCCCAAACAGGCTTGGCATACTTTCTCATTCCATGCTTTTGTCCTAAAGTATCCTCTCTCTAGACTGCCCTTGTATCCTCTGCCTTATGGAATAAGGTCCCTCATTGTCCAAAGCTCGGTGCAAAAGGAACCGAACTCTCTCTCCAAAGCTTTCTCTAATTCTTCTGATTCGAGTCATTTCTCCCTCCTCTGGATTTCCTCGGCATCTTTATTTGGAGATCTAATGACCTTTAAACATTTCCAACATATTTAACAGCTTTCTATGTACTTTAGACAATAAACATTTGGAACATTGTGGGTATTATCTATCTTTGTATCCTCCATCTTAGCCAGATGAATGTTTTGTATGCAATAGGCTGTCAATACATGCATGGTGAATACAAACTGAGTACTATCATTCTCTTTTCCAAGGAGGAAAGAGCTAAAAACTTACAGTTTAACAGAGTATCTTTTTTCATATCTAGCCAGTCTGTCTCCTTTATAAAATAAAAGTCTGGAGATTCAGCCTATCTATAACTGAAAAACAGAGAAACAACTGAGAAAAAAAAAAAAAAACACCTGATAATGGCAGCTATAAACCAGCTGTTATATACCTTTTAAGCTCCAGGAATTCAACATAATCTGACTTCCCAGGAATCTCAGAGCTGTTGAATGTGTGATTCCACAATAAAATTCTGAACATCAGCATTGAGGCTGGTTAGTTAACTGATCATTCAGGCTCTACTTCTCTCCATGTTCTGCTTGGCTCTTAGCTAAGAAACAGCCACAAAAAAGCTGAAACTAAAGCTCTGGCCAAAGAAAATAGAGGAAAGGGGAATTTAAAGATGAGATTATCACTTGAAATTATTTGTATCTTCCAATTATAAAGCCATATGACAAGTATCCTAATCAGATCTTTCCCTTAAGTAATCTGAATTTCCCTGAAAGTTCTTATTTTCTTGTTTCTCTGGTCATCTTTATCTGAGCCTGGTATAATTCACCTGTCTAATATACTTCACCAGCCATTACACGGGCTTCCCCAGGTGGAGCGAGCGCTAAAGAACTCGTCTGCCAGTAGGAGGCGTAAGAGATGCTGGTTTGATCCCTAGATTGGGAAGATCCCCTGCAGGAGGGCATGGCAACCCACTCCAGTGTTCTTGCCTGGAGAATCCCAGGGACAGAGGAGCCTGGCGGGCTATGTATGGTCCACAGGGTCGCACAGACTCCGACTTGACTGAAGTGACTTGGCACGCACTGCAGGCAGCCGCTCGATATTGCTCTGCTGCTGCCGCTGCTGCTGAGTCGCTTCAGTCGTGACCGACTCTGTGCGACCCCACAGACGGCAGCCCACCAGGCTCCCCCGTCCCTGGGAGCCTCCAGGCAAGAACACTGGAGTGGGCTGCCATTTCCTTCTCCAAACCATGGAAGCGAAAAGTGAAAGTGAAGTCGCTCAGTCGTGTCCAACTCTTTAGTGACCCCATGGACTGCAGCCCACCAGGCTCCTCCGTCCATGGGATTCTCTAGGCAGGAGTACTGGAGTGGGGTGCCATTGCCTTCTCCGACATATTATGCTAGATAATGTGTTTTAAGGGAAAGTTCCTTCCTTCTTACGGGTTAATAGTCATATCCAGCTCACAATGAGCTAATGTTAAAGCTCAGCTTTGGAATCCAGGTTTTCTGCTTCTTAATTTAGAATTTTGTGTAAGTGAAAGTGTTAGCCACTCGTCATGTCCAACTCTTTGTGACCCCATGGACAGCAGCCCACCAGGCTCCTCTGTCCACGGAATTTTCTAGGCAATGATACTGGAGTGGGTTGCCATGCTGTAAGTGTTAAAAATCCACATACCATTAAATATCAAGCTTCCTTTATAAAACCTGATTCCATTAACAAATAATTCAACCTAAATGGAATTTTTCCAGGAAACATCTATCAGCCAAAGCAAGAGATAGAGTAATAAGACAAATGTAATAAAATTTAAAATAAAGCTAAGGAAAATAGTTTGGCAATTCATCAAAAGGTTGAAAATAGAGTTACCATATGACAATTCTAAGTTAAGTGTTGCTCAGTCTTGTCTGACTCTTTGCTACCACATGAACTGTAGCCTCTCAGGCCCCTCTTTCCATGGACTTCTCCAGGCAAGAATACTGGAGTGGGTAGCCATTCCCTTCTCCAGGGGATCTTCCCAACCCAGGGATTGAACCCTTGGCTCCTGCACTGCAGGTGGATTATTTGCCATCTAAACCACCATGGATTCTCCCAATATATTTGACAGAGAAGAAGACATATTTTCACACAAAAATTTGCTCACAAATGTTCATTGCAGCATTATTTAAATTGCAAAGAAAGTGGGAATAACTCAATGTTCATCAATTGATAGACACATAAAGTACAGTATATCCATACAACTTGATAGTATTCAGCTGTAAAGAGAAATGAAGTATTGATACCTCTCCCAGCATGGATGAATCTTGGAAACACTCTATCAAGAAAGAAGTCACTCACTGAAGATCAATGTTGTGTGGTTGCAATTACATGATGTATCCAGAATTCTACAAATTTAGAAAGCAGTTAGTGCCTGCGTGTGGCTATTGGGGGTGGCATAAACAAGTTCCAGGGAAATGTGGAGTGACTGCTAATAGGGATGCATTTCTTTTGGGAGTGTCAAAAATGTTCGAAAATTGATTGTGGTGAAGGTTGTCCAACTCCATGAATACATTAAAAGCCCTTAAATCACACACTTTAAATAGATAAATTGTATGGCATATAAATTCTTTATCAATAAAGCTATTATATATGTACATAAATATATATTATATATCTATAAAAGATTAGCCTTAGGGGCTTAAAACCCGATTGATTCATTTATCATCACTATTCTTTCATTCGTGTATATTATATTCACTTCCCTAGACTAGCCTTTCCCGACATAGCTACCTCTCTACTTTCCTGTCAATGTCTAGACTGACAATGTCTTCATAGCACTCCTTAATTTTCCTTCAGGGCACAATTCACATTTGTAATCATCTTGCAGTCTTTGTTTTCAAGTTTATTTATATTTAGTTAGAGGATAATTGCTTTACAATATTGCATTAGTTTCTGTCATAGATGAACTGGAATCAGCCATAGGTATACATATGTCCCCTTCCTCTTGAACCTGCCTCCCACCTCCCACCTCATCCCACTCTAGTTGGTCACAGAGCACCGAGTCTGAGCTCCCTGATTCATACAGCACATTCCCACTGGATATCTATTTTGCATATGGTAATGTATACATTTCCATGCTACTCTTTCCATTCCTCCCACCCTCTCCTTCTCCCACTGTGTCCACAAGTCTCTTCTCTATGTCTGCGTCTCCATTGCCACCTGGCAAATAGGTTTATCAGTAACATCTTTCTAGATTCCATATATATGTGTTCATATACAGTGTTTATTTTTCTCTTTCTGACTTACTTCACTCTGTATAATAGACTCTAGGTTCATCCACCTCACTAGAACTGACTCAAATGTATTCTTTTTATGGCTGAGTAATATCCCATTGTGTATACGTACCACAGCTTCTTCATCCATACACCTGTCAATGGCCATCTAGGTTACTTCCATGTCCTAGCTATTGTAAATAGTGCTGTAATGAACATTGGGGTACATGATCGTTTTCAATGATGGTTTATTCAAGTTATATGCCCAGTATGCTCAACATTGCTCATTATTAGAGAAATGCAAATCAAAACTATGATGAAGTATTACCTCACACCAATCAGAATGGCCACTGTCAAAAAACCTACAAATAAATGCTGGAGAGAGTGTGTAGAAAAGGAAATTCTCTTGTACTGTTGGTAGGAATGTAAATTGATACAGCCACTATGGAGAATAGTATGGAGAGTCCTTGAAAAACTAGGAATAAAACTACCATGTGTGTGACTAGTTGTTCAGTTGTGTCTGACTCCTTGTGACCCCATAGACTCTAGCCTGCCAGGCTCCTCTGTCCATGGAATTCTTCAGGCAAGAATACTGGAGTGGATAGCCATTCCTTTTTCCAGGGAGTCTTTCCAACCCAGGGATCGAACCTGGGTCTTCTACATTGCAGGTGGATTCTTTACCATCTGAGACACCAGGGAAGCCAAAAACTACACTGTGACCCAACAATCATGCAGTCTTTATGACTAAGGCATGACGCCTGTTTTGGTTATAGATGGTTTTCAGGAGGACCATGATATTCCTGACGTTACATGCAAAGTTTCTTTGTGTCCATATACATTTTCTGGGAGATTATCTATAGCTGTTATCATAATATTTTAAGGCAGCCAATGAGCCTCCAAATGACCGATATTAGCCTTTGATCATAAAGCCCCCAAATGCTAGTGAAATTTAAAACAGGGACAGTTTTCTTTTTCACTGTCCCCATCTAACCCAACATCAACTCCTATTGATAATAATCCTTAAATATTAACTGAATGTGCCATCACGTCTCTAATTCCATTTCTATTGCTTTGGATATTGCATTTGTAATATACTACCTATACCAATATAATAGCAGACAAACTACTCTTCCCACCACCAGCAGAGAGGTGCTTACAATCTTGCTCAGTAAATTAGTCATTTGTAGATGTTATGCAAATAACCCTGGGTTGACTATCATTTGCATATCTGCAGTTATTAGTTTTACTTTCTTCCTTTTCAGTTAGTACAGGCAAAAGAAGCAATCAGGTTCCTATGAACAAAGACCATGATCAATCATCTCTATACCCAAGTCTGGAATATTTTAGATGTTAACAGTTTTTGTTTAACTGAATGAAACTGTAACCCTAAAATATCAAATATGTGCTTTGCATATGAGAGAGGTTTAATAATGTAGAACAAATACATAGCATATTTCTGTATGCTGTGTATTCATGTATATTCTATGTGTTCATTTTTTAGGCTTTCTTCAAAGCTCTCCTCGGGGGGAAAGTCAAAAGCCTTGAAAACAGCAGGGATTTACTTCTACATATGTTGCTTTAAGAAACTGATGTGTCTTAAAACCAAAGCCAGTTCTCTTAGCACAGAACAACCCCAACATACACACAGTGCAGAGTGGATGAAATTTAATGTAGTGCTGGAAGTAACTACCCTGAAATTGCCATCTTGTTCCATGGAGATTTCTAAATTATTTTAATATTTTATGTAAATTTATAATATCTTGAATTTTAAAAGTAGTTTTAACAAGAATTTTTCCACCATGTAGAATTAGCCCATTGAGTTTATTCCATTTGCTTTTTGTTTAAAATCTTTAATGTATATTTAGTTATGACCTAATAAAGACCTTGTACAACAGAACCATGGACGCTCAGCAGCTGCTCTACCGTGGTGCCACAAGGAGCATGAAGGGCTTATTTTGTTTTTGCTTCAGGTTTCACGTTGACTAATTTCCAGAGTTGTTTAGCTCAGATAGCTAGATTTACTGTGTATCCTTTGGTACGTAATACATTTTCAAGCCAGGAGGTAAATGCTTAGATTTGAAAAAGTGAAACATATTATGTTAACTGAATATGGGAATAAAAAGACATTTTATAACTTTAAGGAGCCAACCAGTGTTAGATGATCAGTGTCCAGTCACTTTGTATTATATAAATATTATGCACAATAAACCATGGTGCAGCTCCAAGTTCCCAAACCACGTTTTGCAACATGAATCCCAATCCACCCATCATCCCTGGAAGTGTGCTCAGAGTGTTTTCCAGATGGAACTTTCCTTCCTGACACCTGGTACTTTCCATTCAACCTTTCACTAGCTATTGGTTTGGAGCAAATCTTTGAGGCTTGATTATATTATCTGTGAAGAGCTTAATGCCTTAACTAGTATCAAATCATGGAGGCTGAAGTAGATCAAGAATTGAGGCTCTTTGAGGTTTCAGGGTTCAGAAATCCAGAATTTATTCAACATTCTCAGGTTTAGTACAATAAAGCTAGTTTCACAAAGATAAAAAAAAAATGGAAAAATTAGTGGAAGGAGCTGGTGACCACTGGGAACTGAACATCTTCCAAACAAAATCTAAAGTCTGTTCCTTTCCCTCCAATGCAACCGCCATTGATTTAGTTGTCCTAAAGTTGCTGGGGGAAAATATCACTAAACTCTGGTTGACATCCCCCCAAAAGATTACCTGGCTTCTCAGCTTGTTCCTGGTAATCACTTGGATGTATTCCACTCATCTGCCATTTTTGACCCTCGATACTCACACAGATCTCTAAATTACTCCTAAGTTTCTCAAAGATAATATTCTCTCCCAGGGGGACTCCCACTATTCACCTGCCATCATCATCAACACATATTTTATGAAAATTCAACCACTTTCACTGTCTTTTCTCAACGCTTGGAGGAAGAGGAAGACAACTTCTTTTCTCATTTCAAAGATTGTAACCACTGCTTAGTTATGAACCTATTTTGATCTGCCTCCTTTAAATATATGCCTTTCTATGGATAAAGATGATGTGGTATATATGTATATATACACATACACAATGGAATACTACTCAACCATGAAAAAGAATGAAATAATGCCACATGTAGCAACATGGATGGACTTAGAGATTATCATACTAAATGAAGTCAGACAGAGAAATGCAAATACCATATAATATCACTTACATGTGGATTCTAAAATAGAACGCAAATGAACTTATTTACAAAACAGAAACAGCGCTGTGTGTGCTAAGTCACTTCAACTGTGTCTAACTCTTTGTGACCCTATGGACTGTAGCCCGCCAGGCTCCTCTGTCCATGGGATTCTCCAGGCAAGAATACTGGAGTGGGTTGCCATTTCCTTCTCCAGGTGATCTTCCTGACCGAGGGGTTGAACCCGGGTCTCCTGCATTGCAGGCGGATTCTTTATTAACAGTCCATGGGGTAGAAAAAAGTAGGACAAGACTGAGCAACTAACACTTTCACTTTCACTTAGTTACTATTCTAGTGTTCTCATCCTCTCTCAGTAGGCTCCTGGGAGGAAGAGTCTATGAAGTGTTCTCTCTGCTTTATTTTGCACTCATGTTCATGACTTACTTTTAAAATTTCACCAGAAGCAATTCGGGTAAGGTCACCAAGAGTCTCGTTTCTTAAAGTCTAGTGGAAATTATCTGTGTTTAATTAACCTCCAATTGTTTTTGAATTTCTGAATATTCGAGCTTGTTTTACACTTCTTTCTCAGGATTCCAGGATATTTCGCATTTCTGGTTTTCTTCCTTTACTTCAACCTCTCATTTTAAGCCTTGTTGTTTGTTACTGTCCCTCCTTCTGATATTTGTGTAGCAAAGGTATCAAACCAGTCAATTCTAAAAGAAGTCAACCCTGAATATTCTTTGGGAGGACTGATGCTGAAATTCAAATACTCTGACCACCCACTTGATGTGAAGAGCTGGCTCACTGGAAAAGACACTGATGCTGGGAAAGATTGAATGCAGGAGGGGAAGCAGGCAACAGAAGCTGAGATGGTTGGATGGCATAAGCAACTCAATGGACTTGAATTTGAGCAAACTCCCTGGGAGATAGTGAAGGAAAGGGGAGCCTGGCGTGCTGTAATCCACAGGATCACAAAGAGTCAGACATGACTTAGCGACTGAACGACAATAATGAACAACCGGACCAGGACCTTGGCTTTTTCTCTCCTCATTTCAGATATGATTCCTTTGGGATGATATTCATTTCCATAATTGACTTGAATTACCCTGAATCAGTATTGCATAGATAGTTTCAAGTCAACATGTACAAAATTCGATGAATCCTTTCTCTCATACATGGACCTATTAAGAGGGAGAGTGTTTAGAATAAGTTAAAAGAAAAGGTCTTTTTTGTACTCCATTATTTAAAACGTAACATAGATAAACAATTTTGAAAAATTGGAAGGGATTTACAAATAAAAGAGCTAAAAATAGCTGCTTTCAGAAATTTGAGTCTACCTAAGCTGATATTGACTATGCCAAAGTCTTTGACTGTGTGGATCACAATAAACTGTGGAAAAATCTGAAAGAGATGAGAATACCAGACCACCTGACCTGCCTCTTGAGAAACCTGTATGCAGGTCAGGAAGCAACAGTTAGAACTGGACATGGAACAACAGACTGGTTCCAAATAGGAAAAGGAGTACGTCAAGGCTGTACATGGTTACCCTGCTTATTTAACTTATATGCAGAGTACATCATGAGAAACGCTGGGCTGGAAGAAACACAAGCTGGAATCAAGATTGCCAGGAGAAATATCAATAATCTCAGATATGCAGATGACACTACCCTTATGGCAGAAAGTGAAGAGGAACTAAAGAGCCTCTTGATGAAAGTGAAAGAGGAGAGTGAAAAAGTTGGCTTAAAGCTCAACATTCAGAGGCGGGGCTAAGATGGCGGAGGAATAGGACGGGGAGACCACTCTCTCCTCCACAAATTTATCGAAAGAACATCTGAACGCTGACCAAACTTCACAAAACTACTTCTGAAGGCTGGCAGAGGACGTCAGGCTTCCACAAAGACAGCGCATTATCTTCAAAAGCAGGTAGGAGAAATTATAAAAGATAAAAAGAGAGACAAAAGAGCTAGGGACGGAGACCCGTCCTGGGGAGGGAGTCGTAAAAGAGGAGGAATTTCCAAGCACCAGGAAACCCTCCCACCGGCGGGTGTGGGGGAAGATTTCTTACCTCGGAGGGCAACGTAACTGGGAGGAAAAAATAAATAAAATCCACAGATTACGTGCCTAAAGCAACTCCCAGCAAAGAACCCCAGACGCTCGCATCATCCGCCACCAGCAAGTGGGGGCTGAACGGAGAGGAGCGGGCGGCACTGCCTAGGGTAAGGACCGGGCCCGAGTGCCCCGAGGGCAATCTGAGGGAGCTAACGTGAGATAGTAACCTAAACTGTGGGACAGCGAGAGAGAGAGAACTATCCCGCGAAAAGCCCAACTCTAAGGCACTGCCGGCCCGCTCACAGAACAAAGGACTGAGCGATACCAGAGGAGAGCTAGCCGGCTGCGGACCGCCCCATCCCCCGCCGGACACAGCGGGCAGGCGGGGCCCGCCAGAGCCGGAAAGGGGAAAACTCGGCTCCAGAGAGGGCACCCCCTACCAAACTGAAAACAGGCTCCCAGTTTTTAAGCAAAGACTGCCTGAGATCCCGGAGGGTCGACAGCCGCCGGGAGGGTCGCAGCCAGAGACCAGCTCCCCAGAACCGACACAAAGCACACCGGAGCCGGGCGCGCCCCTAAACCGAGGCGGGGACCAAGGAGGTGATAAGCTGCACCGCCCCAACAGGGGAGAGCGCGCTCGCCAAACTCCTGGCCGCCGGGGCAGCTCCGACCGGGAACGGCACAAGCCGCGGGCGAAACCGAGTCTGCGCCTTTGTGGAGTAACCGGGAGCCTGAACCTGAGCGGCTTAGACCTGGGAAGTGCACGCAGCTCAGGGCCCGCTCCCCGGCCGAGTAACCTGAAGCCTGAGCAGGGTAGACGGGGAAAGCACACACGCCGTGAACGGGGGCGAACCCAGTGCGGCCGAGACACTGCGAGCTTACCACACACACGCCAGATTTGCAGTGTTCCTTCCTCCCCACAGCTCGATTGAACAAGCGAACCTAAAGAGATCACCTCCACCGCTTTGTTGCAGGGCGGAAATTAGATACTGAAGAGATCTCCAAACAGAAGCCAAATAAACAGAGGGAAGCGCTTTGGAAGGGACAGGCAAACAGATTAAAATCCCTGTAGTTAATACCGACTGCATTGAAAAGGACCTATAGATCTTGAAAAGTATAAGCAGGAATAAGGATCTATCTGAAACTGAGCAGATCCCACACTGCTCACAACAGCTCCAGAGAAAGTCCGGGATATATATATTTTTTTACTATTATTATTATTTTTTTTTTTTATTTTTTTTTTTAATTTAAAAAAAAATTTTTTTTCCTCTTCTTTCCTTTTTCTTCAAGTCCTCTATTACACCTTTAACTTTCATTTTCATAACCCACTATTAACTTGCAAAAAAAAAAAAACCCTATTTTTGAAGCAAACTACATACATATATCTTATACCTTTTGTGTTTTCTTTTTTTAATGTTTTTTTTCCTGTTTTACTTTTTTTTACTGTTTCTTTTTTTACTGTTTTACTGGTTTTTTTTCTTTTTACACTGTTTCCTTTTTTCTTTTTTTTTTATATTGTAAGTTTTATAAGAGTCTAATCTCTACTCTAGATTTTTAATCTTTGTTTTACATATTTGATATCAATTTTGTACATTTAAGAACCCAATCTTTAGGACCCATTTTTACTCAGGAGTGTGATCACTGGCCTGATCACTCTCTCCCCCTATTGATGCTCTTTCTTCTCCCCCAGGGAACCTCTATCTCCCACCCTCCTCCTTCTCTTCTCAACCCAATTCTGTGAATCTCTGAGGGTGTTCTGGGTACCGGAGAACACTTCAGGAACAGGATACTGCCCAGATCTCTCTCTCCCCTCTTGATTCCTCCCTTTCTACTCATGCTCACCTCTATTACCTTCCTCCCCCCTCTCTATGTATCTCTGTGAACCACTCTGAGGGTTCCAAACTGTAGAAAGCACAGAGGGAAATGCTTACTGGCTAGATTGCTCTCTCCACATTTGAATTCCCCTCTTCCCCTCCTGGTCACCCCAAACCCCCCCCACCTCATCTCTCCATGTAACTCAGTGAACCTTTCTGGGTATCCCTCACTGTGGAGAATCTTTTCACCATTAACCTAAAAGTTTTACTATTGAGGCTGTATGGAAGGAGAAGTCTAGAGGCTACTACAAGAATAAGACTGAAAGCCAGGGGAAACATTAATTAATAAGAGACCATCCAATAGCCTCCATATATACACTGAAACCAAGCTCCACCCAAGAGCCAATAAGTTCCAGAGCAAGACATACCACGCAAATTCTCCAGCAACGCAGGAACATAGACCTGAGCATCAATATACAGGCTGCCCAGAGGCACACCAAATCCATAGACATCTCAAAAATTAATACTGGTCACTCCATTGCACTCTAAAGAGCAGAAATCCAGCTCCACCCACCAGAACACCGACACAAGCTCCCCCAACCAGGAAGCCTTGACAAGCCACCTGTCCAACCCCAACCGCAGTGAGAAACCTCCACAATAAAGAGGAACTTCATACTACCAGAATACAGAAGGGCCACGCCTAACACAGCAATCTAAACAAGATGAAAAGGCAGAGATATACTCAGCAAGTAAAGGAAAATGAGAAATGCCCACAAAGCCAAACAAAAGAGGAGGAGATAGGGAATCTATCTGAAAAAGAATTTAGAATAATGATAATAAAAATGATCCAAAATCTTGAAAGCAAAATGGAGTTACAGATAAATAGCCTGGAGACAAAGATTGAGAAGATGCAAGAAATGTTTATCAAGGACTTAGAAGAAATAAAAAGGAATCAATATAGAATGAATAATGAAATAAAGGAGATAAAAGACACTCTGGAGGGAACCAACAGTAGAATAACGGAGGCAGAAGATAGGATAAGTGAGGTAGAAGATAGAATGATGGAAATAAACGAAGCAGAGAGGAAAAAAGAAAAAAGAATCAAAAAAAATGAGGAAAACCTCTGGGACCTCTGGGACAATATGAAACGCCCCAACATTCGAATCATAGGAGTCCCAGAAGAAGAAGATAAAAGGAAAGGCCATGAAAAAATACTCGAGGAGATAATAGTTGAAAATTTCCCTAAAATGAGGAAAGAAATTGTCACAGAAGTCCAAGAAACCCAGAGAGTTCCAAACAGGATAAACCCAAGGCGAAACACCCCAAGACACATATTAATCAAATTAACAAAGATCAAACACAAAGAACAAATATTAAAAGCAGCAAGGGAAAAACAACAAATAACACACAAGGGGATCCCCATAAGGATAACAGCTGATCTTTCAATAGAAACCCTTCAGGCTAGAAGGGAATGGCAGGACATACTTAAAGTAATGAAAGAGAATAATCTACAACCCAGATTACTGTACCCAGCAAGGATCTCATTCAGATATGAAGGAGAATTCAAAAGCTTTACAGACAAGCAAGAGCTGAGGGAATTCAGCACCACCAAACCAGCTCTCCAGCAAATGCTAAAGGATCTTCTCTAAACAGGAAACACAGAAAGGATGTTTCAACACGAACTCAAAACAACAAAGTAAATGGCAACGGGATCATACTTATCAATAATTACCTTAAATGTAAATGGGTTGAATGCCCCAACCAAAAGACAAAGGCTTGCTGAATGGATACAAAAACAAGACCCCTATATATGCTGTCTACAAGAGACCCACCTCAAAACTAGGGACACACACAGGCTGAAAGTGAAGGGATGGAAAAACATATTTCATGCAAACGGAGACCAAAAGAAAGCAGGAGTCGCAATACTCATTTCAGATAAAATAGACTTTAAAATAAAGGATGTGAAAAGGGACAAAGAAGGACACTACATAAAGATCAAAGGTTCAATCCAAGAAGAAGACGTAACAATCATAAATATATATGCACCCAACATAGGAGCACCACAATATATAAGGCAAATACTAACAAGTATGAAAGGGGAAATTAACAATAACACAATAATAGTGGGAGACTTTAATACTCCACTCACGCATATGGATAGATCAACTAAACAGAAAATTAACAAGGAAACACAAACTTTAAATGATACAATAGACAAATTAGATTTAATTGATATTTACAGGACTTTCCACCCCAAAACAATCAATTTTACCTTTTTCTCAAGTGCACATGGAACTTTCTCCAGGATAGATCACATCCTGGGCCATAAATCTAGCCTTGGTAAATTCAAAAAAATTGAAATCATCCCAGCCATCTTCTCTGACCACAATGCAGTAAGATTAGACCTCAATTACAGGAAAAAAACTATTAAAAATTCCAACATATGGAGGCTAAACAACACGCTTCTGAATAACCAACAAATCACAGAAGAAATCAAAAAAGAAATCAAATTATGCATAGAAACGAATGAAAATGAAAACACAACAACCCAAAACCTATGGGACACTGTAAAAGCAATACTAAGGGGAAGGTTCATAGCAATACAGGCGTACCTCAAGAAACAAGAAAAAAATCAAATAAATCAACTAACTCTACACCTAAAGCAACTAGAGAAGGAAGAAATGAAAAACCCCAGGGTCAGTAGAAGGAAAGAAATCTTAAAAATTAGGGCAGAAATAAATGCAAAAGAAACAAAAGAGACCATAGCAAAAATCAACAAAACTAAAAGCTGGTTTTTCGAGAAGATAAACAAAATTGACAAGCCATTAGCCAGACTCATCAAAAAACAACGGGAAAAGAATCAGATCAACAAAATTAGAAATGAAAATGGAGAGATCACAACAGACTCCACAGAAATACAAAGGATCATAAGAGACTACTACCAACAGCTATATGCCAATAAAATGGACAACTTGGAAGAAATGGACAAATTCTTAGAAAAGTATAACTTTCCAAAACTGAACCAGGAAGAAATAGAAGATCTTAACAGACCCATCACAAGCACGGAAATCGAAACTGTAATCAGAAATCTTCCAGCAAACAAAAGCCCAGGACCAGATGGCTTCACAGCGGAATTCTACCAAAAATTTAGAGAAGAGCTAACACCTATCCTACTCAAACTCTTCCAGAAAATTGCAGAAGATGGTAAACTTCCAAACTCATTCTATGAGGCCACCATCACCCTAATTCCAAAACCAGACAAAGATGTCACAAAAAAGGAAAACTACAGGCCAATATCACTGATGAACATAGATGCAAAAATCCTTAATAAAATTCTAGCAAACAGAATCCAACATCATATTAAAAAGATCATACATCATGACCAAGTGGGCTTTATCCCAGGAATGCAAGGTTTTTTTAACATCCGCAAATCAATCAATGTAATACACCACATTAACAAATTGAAAGAAAAAAACCATATGGTTATCTCAATAGATGCAGAAAAAGCCTTTGACAAAATTCAGCATCCATTTATGATAAAAACCCTCCAGAAAGCAGGAATAGAAGGAACATATCTCAACATAATAAAAGCTATATATGACAAACCCACAGCAAACATTATCCTCAATGGTGAAAAATTGAAAGCATTTCCCCTAAAGTCAGGAACAAGGCAAGGATGCCCACTCTCACCACTACTATTCAACATAGTTTTGGAAGTTTTGGCCACAGCATTCAGAGCTGAAAAAGAAATAAAAGGAATACAGATAGGAAAAGAAGAAGTAAAACTCTCACTGTTTGCAGATGACATGATCCTCTACATAGAAAACCCTAAAGACTCTACTAGAAAATTACTAGAGTTGATCAATGAATATAGTAAAGTTGCAGGATATAAAATTAACACACAGAAATCCCTTGCATTCCTATACTCCAATAATGAGAAAACAGAAAGAGAAATTAGGGAAACAATACCATTCACCATTGCAACAAAAAGAATAAAATACTTAGGAATATATCTACCTAAAGAAACAAAAGACTTATATATAGAAAACTATAAAACACTGATGAAAGAAATCAAAGAGGACACAAACAGATGGAGAAATATACCGTGTTCATGGATTGGAAGAATTAATATAGTGAAAATGAGTATACTACCCAAAGCAATCTATAGATTCAATGCAATCCCTATCAAGCTACCAATGGTATTTTTCACAGAACTAGAACAAATCATCTCACAATTTGTATGGAAATATAAGAAACCTCGAATAGCCAAAGCAATCTTGAGGAAGAAGAATGGAACTGGAGGAATCAACCTGCCTGACTTCAGGCTCTACTACAAAGCCACAGTCATCAAGACAGTATGGTACTGGCACAAAGATAGAAATATAGATCAATGGAACAAAATAGAAAGCCCAGAGATAAACCCACGCACATATGGACACCTTATCTTCGACAAAGGAGGCAAGAATATACAATGGAGAAAAGACAATCTCTTTAACAAGTGGTGCTGGGAAAACTGGTCAACCACTTGTAAAAGAATGAAACTAGAACACTTCCTAACACCGTACACAAAAATAAACTCAAAATGGGTTAAAGATCTAAACGTAAGACCAGAAACTATAAAACTCCTAGAGGAAAACATAGGCAAAACACTTTCCGACATAAATCACAGCAGGATCCTCCATGACCCACCTCCCAGAATATTGGAAATAAAAGCAAAAATAAACAAGTGGGACCTAATTAAAATTAAAAGCTTTTGCACAACAAAGGAAACTATAAGCAAGGTGAAAAGACAGCCTTCAGAATGGGAGAAAATAATAGCAAATGAAGCAACAGACAAACAATTAATCTCAAAAATATACAAGCAACTTCTGCAGCTGAATTCCAGAAAAATAAACGACCCAATCAAAAAATGGGCCAAAGAACTAAACAGACATTTCTCCAAAGAAGACATACAGATGGCTAACAAACACATGAAAAGATGCTCAACATCACTCATTATTAGAGAAATGCAAATCAAAACCTCAATGAGGTATCATTTCACACCAGTCAGAATGGCTGCTATCCAAAAGTCTACAAGCAATAAATGCTGGAGAGGGTGTGGAGAAAAGGGAACCCTCTTACACTGTTGGTGGGAATGCAAACTAGTACAGCCACTATGGAGAACAGTGTGGAGATTCCTTAAAAAACTGGGACTAGAACTGCCATATGACCCAGCAATCCCACTGCTGGGCATATACACCGAGGAAACCAGAATTGAAAGAGACACGTGTACCCCAATGTTCATCGCAGCACTGTTTACAATAGCCAGGACATGGAAGCAACCTAGATGTCCATCAGCTGATGAATGGATAAGGAAGCTGTGGTACATATACACAATGGAATATTACTCAGCCATTAAAAAAAATACATTTGAATCGGTTCTACTGAGATGGATGAAACTGGAGCCCATTATACAGAGTGAAGTAAGCCAGAAAGAAAAACAACAATACAGTATACTAATGCATATATATGGAATTTGAAAGATGGTAACGATAACCCTATATGCGAGTCAGAATAAGAGACACAGATGCATGGAACAATTTTATGGACTCTGAGGGAGAAGGTGAGGGTGGGACATTCTGGGAGAATAGCATTGAAACATGTATATTATCGTATGTGAAACAGAACACCATTCCATGTTCGATGCATGAGACAAGGGCTCAGGGCCGGGGCAATGGGATGACCCAGAGGGATGGGATGGGGAGGGAGGTGGGTGGGGGGTCCAGGAAGGGGAACACATGTAAACCCATGGCTGATTCATGTCAATGTATGGCAAAAACTATTACAATATTGTAAAGTAATTAGCCCCCAACTAAAATAAATAAATTTATTAAAAAAAAAAAAAAAAAAGCTCAACATTCAGAAAACTAAGATCATGTCATCTGGTCCCATCACGTCATGGGAAATAGATGGGGAAACAGTGGAAACAGTGTCAGATTTTATTTTGGGGGGCTCCAAAATCACTGCAGATGGTGATTGCAGCCATGAAATTAAAAGACGCTTACTCTTTGGAAGGAAAGTTATGACCAACCTAGACAACATATTAAAAAGCAGAGACATTACTTTGCCAACAAAGGTCCATCTAGTCAAGGCTATGGTTTTTCCAGTGGTCATGTATGGATGTGAGAGTTGGACTTTGAAGAAAGCTGAGTGTCAAAGAATTGATGCTTTTGAACTGTGGTGTTGGGGAAGACTCTTGAGAGTCCCTTGGCCTGCAAGGAGAAGACTCTTGAGAGTCCCTTGGACTGCAAGGAGATCCAACCAGTCCATCCTAAATGAGATCACTCCTGGGTGTTCATTGGAAGGACTGATGCTGAAGCTGAAACTCCAACACTTTGGCCACCTCATGCTAAGTGTCGACTCATTGGGAAAGACCTTGATGCTGGGAAGGATTGGGGGCAGGAGAAGAAGGAGATGAAGAGGATGAGATGGCTGGATGGCATTACCGACTCGATGGACATGAGTTTGAGTAAACTCTGGGGATTGGTGATGGACAGGGAGGCCTGACATGCTGCGATTCATGTGGTCGCAAATAGTCAGACATGACTGAGCGACTGAACTGAAGCTGATATTGAGAGAAACCATGTTATTATCCTCCAATGGGACAATCTTAAAACCACTGTTTCCAGAACACTAGATGGGTGAATCTTTTAGGTTTGATTCAAGGTTGAAATTCTTGGACTCACAAAAATGGGAAGAAAAATATTTTAAGTAGTATGGAGTAGTGAGGGCTTCCCTGGTGGCTTAGACAGTAAAGAATCTGCCTGCCATGCAGGAGACCCTGGTTTGATCCCTGGGTAGGGAAGATCCTCTGCAGGAGGAAACAGCAACCCACTCCAGTATTCTTGCTTGGGAAATCCCATCAAAAAGGGAGTCTGGTGGGCTACTGCCAATGGGGTTGCAAAGAGTTAGACATGGCTGAGTGACCAACATGCACGTGCATGTGAACACACACACGCATGTACGGAGCTGTTGAATTTCCAACCCAGGATCCTGGGAAATATACCATTTCTAGATACAACATACTAGATTCTTGCAGCTGGAATAGGAATAAAGAGGGAAGCACTTGGGTCTCTGGCTCTAGCTTGAAAAAATGCTTCAAATATTATAATCATATATTATCAATGAAAAACAAATATATTTATTTTGCAATTTCAAATAACATTAAATGAATACTTCAGATTTTGTATTTAACAAACTGGGCATGGATTTCAAAAGTTTGAGAAATATCTATCTTTTCTAACATGTAGACACATTTTCAAAAAGGAATCTCATGGTTAAACCAATTTTTATTGCTATACCAATAAATAGGAAATTTTTGAAAATTGGTTTAACCCAAGATTATTTATTTAAAAAGAGAAATATAAGTATTTTTAGTTATTCAATGAAGCAGCATTAATTCCTATTAGAATTTGAGATTGGAAAGCAATCTCATATAGAACTGACTTCCATAATATTATTTGTTAAAACAAAATTCCTTCATAAAGGGATCTTGACAAGAGACTTTCAGGTTCACATGGAACCTGAAAAACCTGTTATAATCCCTGACCTAGAATATTCATGGAGTTCTCATGATGTCATTTCTCAGGAAACTCTGCAATTGTATCTAATCTTCTGTTTTCATACCTGGTGTCCACAGGCGATAGCATATTTTAATAGCATATTTTAATCACAAGATTGTTGTGATTGAAAGTGTTTTACTTTTAAGCAGTACTAACATGACCTTAATTTAGATAATTTTTAAAGCAACTACAATAAAAGTATTCCAACAAGACATTTTGGTGAGCAGATAAGGAAGAAGGTTAAAGTAAAGAACACAAGTGCAGAAAAGTGTAAGCATATATGGAAAATATTTATAATGTATTTTTAATTGGGTTAAAAATTTATAGTGGGCAGCAGTGTAACTCAGATCCTAAATGTTACAATATTATTTCCCAAGATGACTCAATCTGCATTTTTGTTCTTAAAGGTATTGTGCTTGAATTTAATTTTTTTGGCATTGAACCTGCTTTCTTGAAAGCTTCCTTAATCAGCAGGATTTCAAAATAGAATTAATTCTCAATTATCTGTACCAATAAAGAGAATAAGAATAGAAAACAAAAATTATACCTGCAAAAGTAAGTAGCATTATATAAGAAGGAGTTAGTAATTAAAAATGGATTACAGTGAACCTAAATGCAAGAGCTAAAACCATAAAACTTCGAGAAAGAAACATAAGTGTAAATCTTCATGACTTTGAATTAGGCAATGATTTTGTAAATATGATGCCAAAAGAACAGGAAACAAAAGTAAATATAGATTAACTGGACTTTAATCAAAACAAAAAATTTAGGCATCAGAGGACACTATCAACAAGGTGAAAAGACAACTGATAAAATGGGAGAAAACATTTGCAAATCATTTATCTGATAAGAAATTAAGTGCTTGGAATATAAAAAGTACTTGGCATATATAAAGAATTCTTATGATTCAGTTAAAAACAATCCAACTGAAAAATGGGGCAAGTATTTGAATAAACATTTCTCTAAAGATGATATACAAATGGCCAATAAGTACATGAAAATATGCTTAGTATTGTTAGTTATTAGGGCAATGCAAATCAAAACCATAATGAGATACCACTTAACACTTGCTATGATAGCTGTGTATTTTTTACAAAGGAAAAGAGCAAGCATTGGTGAGGATGTGGAGAAATTGGAACTCTCACACATTGCTGGTGGGATTATAAAATGGTGCAACTACAGTGGAAAACAGTTTGACAATTTCTCCAAGAGTTAAGTGTAAATTTACCAGATGACCTAGTAGTTTCACTCCCAGATCTATACCCAAGAGAACCAAAAACATATGTACATGTAAAAATTTGTACACAAATATTCACAGCAGTATTATTTAGGGTAGCCAAAATGTGGAGACGATCCAAATGTCCATCAAATGATGAGTGGATAAACAGAATGTGTTATAGCCATATGATGGAATATGATTCACCCATAAAAGGAATGAAGCTCTGATACATGCTACAATATAGATGAATCTTGAAAACATTATGCTAATGAAAGAAGCCAGTCATGAAAGGCCACATATGGTATGCTTTCATTTATAGAAACTGTCCAGAATTGGCAAATCCACAGAGAAACAAATTAGATTAGAGACTGCCAAGGGATAGTGGGGTATGGGGGAGTGGAATATGTGTGGGGTTTTTTGGGGGTGGTGATGAAAATATTCTGGAATTGGATAGTGGTGATAGTTGTAAAACATTGTGAATATACTAAGAGTCATTGCATGCCTTAAAAAGGTTAAACTGGTGAATTTAGGGTATGTGTTTTATATCAATAAAATTTTTTAAAAGTGATTAGAATATTGTCTTGATTCATCTTTATGAAGGCAAGAAGAAACATACCTTTAAATGGTTATTACTTTGTAATTAGCACTCTGATATTCCTAGTTAGGCCTCTGATAAAATGATTCATTTAAGGCTTTGCCCTCCAGCATACGGGATATAGGTTTGATCTCTGGTCAGAGAGCTAAGATCCCACATGCCTCACAGCCAAAAAAAAAAGAACATAAAACAGAAGTGATATTGTTTAAAAAAAAAAAATTGAATGAAGACATTAAAAACGGTCCACATCAAAAAAAAAATCTTTTTAAAAAGTCATTGTTGATAGATCAAAATGTACTCAAGTCATAAGGACTACTTTCTAGTCAAGAGTTCCATCAGGAAAATAAACACATTTTAGACAGTAGGAGTAGAGAAGGCATTAATATAAAGAACTTCATGAGTTTAAAAAGATTAAATATTGAAAAGACTAGGATGAGGATACAGGAAAGCCATAATGGTGTCTCTAGAATGCCACTGGTTTCTATTGGATCAGGATTTCCCTGGTGGCTCAGACAGTAGAAGAACCTGCCAGCAATGCAGGAGACCTAGGTTAGATCCCTGGGTTGAGAAGGTCCCCTGGAGAAAGGAATAGCAAGCCACTCCAGTATTCTTGCCTGGAGAATTCCATGGACAGAATAGCCTGGTGGACTACAGTCCATGGGGTCGCAAAGAATCAGACATGACTGAGTGACTTTAACTTTCTATTGAATCTGGGAGTTACTTGGGACACCGGGGTCAGGAACTGTGGCAAATTTCAACCACATGTCCCAGTTTTCTGGAGTCCTTGGGCAAGCAATGTCTGGGGGGCTGCTACAAACCTCCTGGTTCCCATGGCCCAAGCTTCTGCCCAGAGCTGAGCATCTTTCTTTAGCAGAATGTAAATTGCAACTAGAATCCTGGCGGCAAGAGAATCTGAGAGATATAGTTTATAACTTGCAGGTCTTGTAAATAGGGAGAAGAAGAAAAAAATAGGGTCATATTGTAATCTCAAAAAAAAAAAAATCTAGAACATTTTCCTAGAGTTAACTGTAGTTAAAATATTTAAATCCTCATAAATGTGATTACTGAATTGTCAGATATTAACCTCAATCAATCTGGATGCTAATTTCTCACAAGAGCTACGGAATTAATGTAACCATTTAAGTCTATTTGGGAGCAAGTTTTCTTTTCACCAGTTCTTTATTCTTTTAAAGGAAATTCCATTTTCCCCATAGCAGTGGACCACCAAGTCATCAAGCAGGTAGATGTTTCTAGAAGAAAAAAACTGAAATGAAAGCTAGATTTCTTTAGCTCATTTCAAGCTTACTATGCAAAGTCTTTATTTTGTTCTGTTCTTTTGTCTTGATGATGATTGCTCTCAGTCTAAATTTTTGGAACAACCTGACTAATCTGAATTATGTAGGAACCTGATATCTGAAAGAAAAACAAATATATATGGAAGAGATAGGGCTTGAGTCAATATTCAAATATAGTAATTGTTAGATCAATTCCCTAAAATGATTTTGATTTGGAAAGATTCACTTCCAGATTAGCTTAAGAGTTACTATTGTCATGATTTTCTTGAGATACATGTTAAATGAAATCAATTAACAACATCTGCTTTACTGATTATGCCAAAGCCTTTGACTGTGTGGATCACAATAAACTGTGGAAAATTCTGAAAGAAATGGGAATACCAGACCATCTGACCTGTCTCTTGAGGAACCTGTATGCAAGTCAGGAAGCAACAGTTAGAACTGGACATGGAACAACAGACTGGTTCCAAATAGGAAAAGGAGTACATCAAGGCTGTACATGGTTACCCTGCTTATTTAACTTATATGCAGAGTACATCATGAGAAACGCTGGGCTGGAAGAAACACAAGCTAGAATCAAGAATGCCGGGAGAAATATCAATAACCTCAGATATGCAGATGACATCACCCTTATGGCAGAAAGTGAAGAAGAACTAAAGAGCCTCTTGATGACAGTGAAAGAGGAGAGTGAAAAAGTTGGCTTAAAGCTCAACATTCAGAAAACTAAGATCATGTCATCTGGTCCCATCACTTCATGGGAAATAGATGGGGAAACAGTGGAAACAGTGTCAGACTTTATTTTTTTGGGCTCCAAAATCACTGCTGATGGTGATTGCAGCCATGAAATTAAAAGATGCTTACTCCTTGGAAGGAAAGTTATGACCAACCTAGACAACATATTAAAAAGCAGAGACATTACTTTACCAACAAAGGTCCGTCTAGTCAAGGCTATGGTTTTTCCAGTAGTCATGTATGGATGTGAGAGTTGGATGGTGAAGAAGGCTGAGCGCCGAAGAATTGATGCTTTTGAACTGTGGTGTTGGAGAAGACTCTTGAGAGTCCCTTGGCCTGCAAGAAGATACAACCAGCCATCCTAAAGGAGATCAGTCCTGAGTGTTCATTGGAAGGATTGATGTTGAAGCTGAAACTCCAATACTTTGGCCACCTCATGCTAAGAGTTGACTCATTGGAAATGACCCTAATGCTGGGAAGGATTGGGGGCAGGAGGAGAAGGGGACGACAGAGGATGAGATGGCTGGATAGCATCACCGACTCGATGGACATGGGTTTGGGTAGACTCCGGGAGTTGGTGATGGATAGGGAGGGCTGGCGTGCTGCAATTCATGGGGTCGCAAAGAGTTGGACATGACTGAGCAACTGAACTGAACTGAAATTAAAAACTAAAAAAATCAATCTCTTCACAACAGATATTGGGAGGCAGAATTATACTATTAATAGATATTAGACAAAATGGGGACTTATTCTTTTAAGTTACAAACTGTAATGATAATATAATTTCTGCATGGGTTCTCTTGACAATTTAACCTAGTTAGAATTGTAGGATTTCCCTTATGTTTGGAATAGAATATTTCTAAATTATGTTGGACAAACTTTTAAAGGATGAGTTGGTTCCAGTTTACTTAGGCTATAAATAATAGAATCAAGAAAACTTATCTGCTTTGAAACATGGATCCTTAAATCAGCATGAGTGCTAGCTAATATTTAGAATTTTATTTTAGTCTCTTTGAAGAACCTAGGATAATATTTTGGCTTTTTTCCTCTACAGAATGACCTCATTGTTGGCTCATAAAAGAGGTGAAATAATGTTAATAATTCATTGAAGCTATTTTAATATAAATTTATTTGAATTGGAAAATATTTCAGGTAGATGAATTTCTTTCACTAAACATTTAAAGAGAAATTTTGTGACATAGAGCATTGTTACTGACGTAGTATTTGTTTTTATCTTATACTCTCAAGACTTGCTACCACAGAGTAAATTTTCAAAAAAAGATCAAAAGAAAAGAACAATTTAAAAAAAATATATCAAGTGAAAGTTACCTCAAAATGAATCATTAATTAATTAGAACATTTCACAAATAATTATCCATCTTGAAAATAAAAGCACTTTAAAGTCTATATCAAAGTTGAAAACTTAGATTATTTATTTAGATTTAGATTAATTATTTATATAATTAAAGAGTGTCTAAAGACTGTCATAGGAATTTCTACAGGGCAAGGATCTGAAACATTTGTTCACTATATTCCAATACTAGGCTAGGATATTCAATAGGAAATGTGTTAACCAATTGTAAAGTATAAATATTGTTAATGGGTGGAGAGTCGATGAAAATATATCACTCAAGATCAAAATGATGTTTCTTATAAAAATTTAAATATCTAGAAAATTATCATATGTCAGCCTTCCAATAAATGATAATCTTGCTTACTTTTACTTTACATTTAACATAACATTTCTTCCTAAAACATAGACTCTGTCTTAATAAGGATTATGGGTTATTACATCTTTGGATAATATGTACTACTTTCTCTTCCATGGCATTTATTATTATTTCTTTATGTGGTCTTTATTATGGGGAGAAACAGCTTAGTGCACAAGCAAAGACACATATAACAAGTGTGAGAAAGAAGGAGAACTTCTGTATCCTCTTTCAGCATGAATGAATCACTAAGATTCGTTATTAGTACCAATTCTTTTCAAAGTTCTCGCTCAAAAGCTCAGAAGCTACTTGAGGATTGTGTGAGGCTCTGCCCTGCTGGTAAGGAATCTCTTCCAGGAAAATTCCTATCTTTTGTCAACCCCTACTGTTAAAAGGAAACAACTTTAAAATGGGAATTCTTGAGAATTTAGTCAAACGCATTCCTGACAATTTAGAAACTGTCATTAAATTTGACTACCTAGCTAGCACACAAACAAAACTAATGTGACAAGACAGGAATAGACAATGGAATTATTAAATATCAATCTGTCTTTTAGAAGATGACTTGGAAATAATGTTTTGTCAGGTTTTAGAGCTAAGTGAAATAAATCTTTTTCTACTTGAAATTGTCACTACTGCCCCTGCATACCTCACGGGACTTTGATGAGACTCAGTCATGAACCAGACTCAAAATTGAGAAAAAGAGCGTGACTCTTCAATTTAGAAAAGAATATAGAGAGAATGGGGGTCACAGAAATATTAGAGAGAAGTTTTAAATAAAAAATTCAACAGTGTCAGTAGCTGCTGAGATGCCAAAGAAAGAAAGAACAAGCTGAAGATGCCCTTTTGATTTGATGACATGAGGACTGCTGATGACGAGAGAAAGAGTGGTTTTCATTGCAACTGAGGATTAACGGAAACCAGATTTTTGAATGAAAGAGTAAGGAAGTGACGAAGGAATGGAGAAAGCAAAAGTCAAAAATGTTTTGTGAATGTTTGACAAATGAGAGGAAGATAGATAGGAACATAATTCTAGCCCCTAAATCCTTTGACTTTTCTCCATTGAGAGCTGGGGTCTATGTCCCATCCCTGTAAGTGTTCATTCTAAGAATGCTTGACAAAAAATATGCTGTGCCAGTTTCTGGAACTGAGCACAATTCTGTGAGAAAACCAAAACCATCCTGTCAGTTGGTATAGTGAGAGATGATATCTTTACTGAGCCCTGCCCAAGTGGCAGATGTGTGAACAAGATAAATGACTATGGTTCAAGCCATTAAGTCTGGGGATGGGTTGTTATGCAGTGATACATAGCAGGTGTTTGTGTTGGAAGTGAAATGCTGCAGTAACAAAGGCCCCTCCTCCCCCAAGACCATTGAGTTTAGAACTGGATGGTTATCAGAAGCTGGGAGGACCTTGAGAAGCCTGTTTGGAGAAGCCTGGAAAGTTCAAGAAGATCAAAAAGCAGTAGTTTCTTAAAGGTTAGTTGTAATATGGAATCTGTAACTATACTGATAACTTTTGTACACCATTACATTAAAATTTACTGATTTGGGAAATTTCCTGGTGGCCTATTGGTTAGAATCCACCTTCCAGTGCAAGGGATGCAGGTTCAATCCCTGGTTGGGGAACTAAGATCTCAAATACCCTAGGGCAACCAAGCTCATGCAGTGTAATTATAGAGCCTGCACATATCACAGCTATTGAGTCTATGTGCCACAACTATGGAGCTGGTGCACTCTGAAGCCTGTACACCACAACGAGAGAGGAGCGCATGAACCACAAGAAAGAGGCCAAGTGCTGCAACTAAGACCCTATGCAGCCAAGAAAATAAATAAATGTTTAAAAAAAAATAAAATTTACTTATTTATCTTTAAAAAAAGAAAAGAAAATTCAAGGAGAATGCTAATGCAAACCTCAAAGGATAAGGAGAATGTTAGTGGAAGTCTTAAGGGCTTCACAATACTGTTGGTGATGTTTTAAAATAAGTAAAATATTGAAAACTAAAAGGAAAAGGATTCTTGTATAGTGGCAGAAATTTGGTAACTGTCATGTGCAGAAATGTGTAAATAGGAACACACTCACTGGATTCAATTACATACTAGCTCAGGGGATTTTCCAGTGTTGATAGTCCAGCCTGGCTGCCTCACATTATTTTTTATAAAAATTAAAGAGGAGAAAGATGAGCTAAAAAGGGAACTGCTAGATTTTGGAGAAAATTTGGAGGAAATATAAATGATTCAGGATATGCTAGTCTCAGAAATAAAAGTGTCTTATTTCAGGGTCATCAGATGACAAAATATTCTCAAATTAAAATATGGCTTCCAAAAAAGGTCAGATCCTTGAAGAGCCGCTAAACCCCTTCATTAAGGTATTATTAAGATTTAAGGCAATGCCTTACAGAAACTTTACAACAGACAAAAAATTTTCTAAAAATGTTAAAGGCATGATTCACAAACCCTCCCTATTGAACAATAGGGCCTCTAAGAATATTAAATATATGGCTCATCAGTAGTGCATGATAGAGCAGGGTTTATCTCAAATACATTTTGGTTTGAATTTTTTTTTCTGGTGGAGTGAGCTGCAGTAATGTTTATAGAAAATCTGGAATGTGAAGCCAAGTGGGCCTTAGGAAGCATCACTATGAACAAAGCTAGTGGAGGTGATAGAATTCCAGTTGAGCTATTTCAAATCCTAAAAGATTATGCTGGGAAAGTGCTGCACTCAATATGACAGCAAATTTGGGAAACTCAGCAGTGGCCACAGGACTGGAAAAGATTAGTTTTCATTCCAATCCCAAAGAAAGGCAATGCCAAAGAAAGCTCAGACTACCACACAATTGCACTTATCTCATACGCTAAGAAAGTATTGCTCAAAATTCTACAACCCAGGCTTCAACAGTATGTGAACCATGAACTTCCAGATATTCAAGGTGGATTTAGAAAAGGCGGAGGAACTGGAGATCAAATTGCTGACATCTGTGATATCATCAAAAAAGCAAGAGAGTTCCAGAAAAACATTTATTTCTGTTTATTGACTCTGCCAAAGCCTTTGACTGTGTGGATCACAAAAAACTCTGGAAAATTCTTCAAGACATGGGAATATCAGACCACCTGACCTGCTTCCTGAGAAATCTGTATGCAGATCAGGAAGCAACAGTTAGAACTGGACATGGAACAACAGACTGGTTCCAAATAGGAAAAGGAGTCCGTCAAGGCTGTATATTGTCACCCTGCTTATTTAACTTATATGCAGAGTACATCATGAGAAATGCTGGGCTGAAAGAAACACAAGCTGGAATCAAGATTGCTGGGGGAAATATCAATAACCTCAGATATGCAGATGACAGCCCCCTTATGGCAGAAAGTGAAGAAGAACTAAAGAGCCTCTTGATGAAAGTGAAAGAGGAGAGAGAAAAAGTTGGCTTAAAGCTCAACATTCAGAAAACTAAGATCATGGTATCCGGTCCCATCATTTCATGGCAAATAAATGGGGAAATAATGGAAACAGTGCCAGACTTTATTTTGGGGGGCTCCAAAATCACTGCAGATGGTGATTGAAGCCATGAAATTAAAAGACGCTTACTCCTTGGAAGGAAAGTTATGACCAACCTAGACAACATATTAAAAAGCAAAGACAGTACTTTGCCAACAAAGGTCTGACTAGTCAAAGCTATGGTTTTTCCATTAGTCATGTATGGATGTGAGAGTTGGACCATAAAGAAAGCTGAGCACCAAAGAATTGATTCTTTTGAACTGTGGTGTTGGAGAAGACTCTTGAGAATCCCTTGGACTGCAAAGAGATCAAACCAGTCAATCTTTAAGGAAACAGCCCTGAATATTCATTGAAAGAACTGATGCTGAAGCTGAAACTCCAATACTTTGGCAAAGAACTGACTCATTTGAATAGACTCTGATGCTGGGAAAGATTGAAGGCGGGAATAGAAGGGGACGAAAGAGGATGAGATGGTTGGATGGCATCGCCGACTCAATGGACATGATTCCTAAGGCCCACTTGACTTTGCATTCCAAGATGTCTGGCTCTAGGTGAGTGATCACACCATCATGATTATCTGGGTTGTGAAGATCTTTTTTGTACAGTTCTTCTGTGTATTCTTGCCATCTCTTCTTAATATCTTCTGCTTCTGTTAGGTCCATACCATTTCTGTCCTTTATTGAGCCCATCTTTGCATGAAATGTTCCCTTGGTATCTCTAATTTTCTTGAAGAGATCTCTAGTCTTTTCCATTTTATTGGTTTCCTCTATTTCTTTGCACTGATCACTGAGGAAGGCTTTCTTATCTCTCCTTGCTATTGTTTGGAACTCTGCATTCACATGTTTATATCTTTCCTTTTCTTCGTTGCTTTTCGCTTCTCTTCTTTTCTCAGCTGTTTGTAAGGCCTCCTCAGACAGCCATTTTACCTTTTTATTAAAAATATTATTTATTGCCTATAATATGTGAGTAATAAATAATAATTTATAAATAAATAAAGATAATTAATTATTAAATTAAATAATAAATATTTATTATTATTAAACAATAGAATGGGAGAGATAAGAAATCTCTTCAAGAAAATTAGAGATTAAATGGAACATTTCATTCAAAGTTGGACTCAATAAAAGATAGGAATGGTATGAACCTAACAGAAGCAGGAGATATTAAGAGGAGGTGGCAAGAATACAGAGAACTATACCAAAAAGATCTTCATGACCCACATAACCATGATGGTGTGATCACTCACCCAGAGCCAGACATCTGGAATGCAAAGTGAAGTGGGCCTTAGGAAACATCACTACGTACAAAGATAGTGGAGGTGATGGAATTTCAGTTGAGCTATTTCAAACCTAAAAGATGATGCTGGGAAAGTGCTGCACTAAATATGCCAGCAAATTTGGAAAACTCAGCAGTGGCCACAGGAGTGGAAAAAGTCAGTTTTCATTCCAATCCCAAGGAAAGGCAATGCCAAAGAATGTTTAGACTACCACACAATTGCACTCATCTCACACACTAGCAAAGTAATGCTCAAAATTCTGCAACCCAGGCTTCAACAGTACATGAATCATGAACTTCCAGATGTCCAAGCTGGATTTAGAAAAGGCAGAGGAACCAGAGATAACATATAATATATATAATATATTATATATAATGTATAATAAACATTAATATTTATTAATTAATATTATTGAATTAATATAATATATATTATAATATGTATAATATTATATATTATATATAATATGTATATTATAAAAAGAATTCCCATGACTCAATAAAAAGACAATATACAGATAGGAAAAGAAGTGAATAAAAGATATTAAAAGACTGTTAAGAGACATTTTCCTTGAAGGGAGACCAGAATGGTCCAGAAGTTGCTCGGTCTCCTTAGTAACCAAGAATTCTACATTAAAAACCACAACAGTGTTTCCTAAAATTTTATCACACCCTTTTGCAATACCAAAAGCTTAAAAAATCTGACATTGAGGAGGAGGAGGAAAAGAAACATTGACTCTAATTTGCTATTTAATAAAAACATAATTTGGTGCCATTTCAAAAACTATGAGGCTTATTTAGTAAAATTAAACATGCCCCTGTTCTCTCACTCACTGTCTGTCCTCCCAAAAGCACATCAAGAGAACATGCATAAGAACCCTATACTAGTTTGAAACTGTAAAAACAGGAACAGCCCAAAAGCCCATCAATAGTAGAATAAATGAATTTTGACATCACTATACCAGGTTAACAAAAGAGGATGAGATGGTTGGACGGGATGACCAACTCAATGGATATGAGTTTGGGCAAACTCTGGGAGATGGTGCAGGACAGGGAAGCCTGGTGTGGTGCAGTCCATGGGGTCCCAAAGAGTTGGACATGACTGAGTGACGAAAAAATGATACCGGGTAACAACTGGTTATGAAATATTGAAATGAACTATTTGTTAATAGTTAATAAAATTATTAATAGTTCATGAAAATATGAACTCTTTTTGAGTAAATTGTATAAAACATACTAATATCTGCAATAATCATGAAGAAATAAATTGATCTATATAATCCAGATAATATTAGTTTATAGAAAAATTCTGCTGTAATCTCTTTAAGAGATGCACACATAAAACAATGAGAATAATTAAACAAAGATATAACACATATATGCTAAATAAATTAATCAGATCAGTTGCTCAGTCATGTTGGAAGCTAACATATAATATAATATATATATAATTATATATATATTGATAATTATGATTATATATATAATTATATAATGATATATGTAACAATATATAAATATATAATATAAAATATATATAATATATATTATACTATAAAATATATGTGTGATTATATTATACTATATAATATAGACAGTTAATATTAATTATATTAATATTAAATATATATTATATGATATACAATTAATATTACTATATTATTAATATATAATATATAATACATAATATAATATAATCATATTAATTGTTATATAATATATTATATATAATTATATATTATATAGTAATACAATATATTATATTATTTGAATATATATTATACAATATATTTTATATAATTAAAATTATATAACTAGTATTTTATAATTAAAATTATATAACTAGTTATATATAACATATATTACATATAATTATATGTTATTGTATTTTATATTATATATTATATAATATTATAATATATTATATATGTATATTCTATATTATTTATTATATTTATAATATATTATATTATTTATTATTTATTACATTTTATATTATATATAATGTATTACAATAATATATTTATCTATAATATATATCATATATATTATTACATATATAATATATATCATATATATTATTACATATATAATATATATCATATATATTATATATCTCTATATTATGTATATAAAATATGCATGTATAATATATTATATATTTGATATATATGATTTATATATTATAATAATATATATGATATATAATATAGATAAATATATTATTGTAATGCATTATATATTATATTTTATAATATTATTATAATATATATTATAAATATATATATTATATGTATAGTATATTACAATTATATTATAATATATAATATAAAATATGATAATTATTTATGTATAATCATAATATATAATGTTATAATATATAAAATATATGATATATGATATATGTGATATATGTAACATATTTATTATGTATAAATATATTATTGTAATGTATTATGTATAATATATAATATGTATAGTATATATTTTTGTATATATTGTATATTTATATATAATATGTTATTGTAATACATTATGTATATAATATATAATATATAATTTATAATGTTTATAATATATAATATATATTATACATATTACAATATAATTATATTATTATATTATTATTATGTTATATTATTATATGATATATAATTATATAATATATATTATATATAATATATATATTGTCTTTTATTGAACCATGGGAATTCTTTATATAATATATATATTACATTTAATATATATATAATATATAAATATAGCCAATTTGTTCCTAGTTTTGTAGGTTTTTCTATTTTTATTAAAATATATAACTATAAATATTATTATATTATCTATTATACATGATTATATATTATGTATATGATAATATAATTATATATTATTATATTTTATATAGATGTTATGTATTATATAGATATCATATATTATATATTAATATATTATATCATATATTAATATATAATATTGTATAATATATAGTATATAATAATATATATATTGTCTTTTTATTGAGTCATGGGAATTCTTTATATAATATATATATCATATATTATATATATATATATATAGCCAATTTGTTCTTAGTAATATAAGTTTATCTTCCAGCTTTTCTTTTTATTTAATTTTCAAATTTTAAATAAAATTTATTTTTACTTGGAGGATAATCAGTTTATAATATTGTGTTGCTTTCTGCTATACCTCAACGTGAGTCAACCATAGGTATGCATATATGTCTCCTCTGTCTTGCATCTCCCTGCCACCTCCCACACCATCCTGCTCCCTTGGTTGTCACAGAGCACTGGATTTGAGGTGCCTGCATCATACCACAAATTCCCACCTGCTCTCCATTGTACATATGATAATGCGTTTGCATATGTTTCCATGGTACTCTTTCAAGTCATACCACCCTTGCCTTCCCACTCTGTGTCCACAAGTCTGTTCTCAATATTTGCTCTTGAAATCGATTCATTAGTACCATCTTTTTAGATTTTACGTATATGTGTTAATATACAATATTTGTTTTTCTATTTCTGACATATTTCTCTCTGTATAATAGGCTCAAGGTACATCCATTCATCAGAACTGACTCAAATGACTTCCTTTTTATGGCTGAGTAATATTCCACTGTACATATGTACCACAGTTTCTTAATCCATTCATTGGTCAGCAGACATCTAGGTTGCTTCCATGTCCTAGATACTGTAAATAGTGTTGAAGTGAACATTGGAGTTCATGTGTCTTTTTCAATTATGGTTTCTTCAGAGTATATGCCCAGTAGAGGGACTGTTGGGTCATGGAATTTTTGGCCATGCCACATAGCATCCAGGATCTCAGTTCCCCAACCAGGGATCAAACCCTCACCCTCTGTATTGGAAGCACAGAGACTTAAACACTGGACTACTAGGGAATTCCCTTCCAAGTTTATTCTTATATTTTTATTCTCATATAGTGTCTTATAATGATCTAAAGTACTTACATTAATGTATTATAATGTTTCTTTTAATATCTTTTGCATTTTGTTTAAGAAATCTTATATCACTCTAAAAATATAAAGAAAGTCTTCTCTATTTTAAGAACTTATATAAATCGGTTTTATATAATGGGCTTCATGGTCTCAGAATTTATTTTTGTATAGTGTAATATAACATGAGAATTCATTTTTCCAATGGGCATAATTAATGTTCTATTACCATTTATTTAGTATTCCAAATCTTCCACATGGATACTCAATTCATCCTTTCATTGAAAGATCTTTACGTCAACTTTATTACAAATTAGATTTCCACAGGTGCATGAATGTCATCCTGGATTTTAATTTTGCTTCATTGCTCAGTTGACTGTGTACTATTATCAAACTGTCTTAATTAATAGAACTCTATGAAATCTTCTTATTTTATAGAGAAAGCCTCAGGCCCAACACTACCTTGTTCAAAAATGCCTTGGTTATTATTGGCCCATTGTCCTTCAATGTATGTTTTGGAAATGTCTCATACAGAATATGGAAAATAATATTGTTGACATTTTTTTTGAAAGCTTAATTAATATATAGAAACTTTGGGTAGAATTTATATATTTCTACATATATGAAAGCCACATGTCTTGATCTATTTAGATAGTCTCTCTTATCTTTTAATAATATTTTCTACAAAAAGCTTACCCTTTTTTGTGTGCTAGTTTTAAAGTATTGCATGTATTTATTGATATTGTAAATGTTACCTTTCTTATTTATGAAATTTCAACTGAGGACTAACATAAATACACAAAATTCACAACCATGTACATAAAACAATGAATTGTGGAATTGAGGACACATCCATTTAACTAACAAACAGATATAAAAATTGAACATTATCAGAACCCTAGAAAATTCATTCAAGATGCATCTCAAAACTTTCCCTTTGTAGAAGTACCACTACCCTCTCTGATTCATACACTTATTTACTTTTTTTTAACTTTAATTCAATAAAAATCATATAATATATGTCTAGTTCCTCTAGCTCCACGTTGTATTTGTGAGATCCATCTACATCAAAATGTAGCATTTAGCTGGTTAGTTTTCGTTGCCATTTGGTAGAACATTGTAGTGATGTTCCACCATTTAATTTTCTATTCTAACACTGATGTGTAGT
The DNA here is from genome assembly GCF_054371585.1 of Giraffa tippelskirchi. Lineage (NCBI taxonomy): Eukaryota > Metazoa > Chordata > Mammalia > Artiodactyla > Giraffidae > Giraffa > Giraffa tippelskirchi. The sequence continues at coordinate 58,988,367 of NC_137285.1, forward strand.
TTTGGGCTATTAGTAACAGTATGGTTATGAACTTTTTGGTATACATCCTAGTCAACATATGTTTACATTTCTAATTGGTATAGATTTAGATTTATAGATTCGATTTATAATTTTATTTATAATTTTATAATTCTATTCGACCCCACTTAAAACCTAGTAAGTTAGCCTATGACTCTTTACTGGATGCTAGCAGAAAACCAATAACTGAATCGGAGGCAAATACTTTATTTCTCATGACACAGCAAGCAACATCCATGTTACTATGTCTGCGTCACTTTCCTTTCCACCCCAGTAACGCTTGTCCCCAAATCTCATGGGAATGAAGCAGAAGTCCAAGTTGGATGTCTGCACACATGAGTGTATGTTAAGTAGGAGTGGTAAGAGCAAGCATCTTTTTCTTCTAGATCAGTAGCAAGCTTTCAAAACTTGATCATTAAATACAATGTCTGCTCTATGTTATTATCGTGTCTAATATTATTATTGTTAGAAAGTGAAAGTGAAGTGGCTCAGTCATGTCCAACTCTTTGGGACCCCATGGACCGTATGTAGCCTACCAGGCTCCTCAGTCCATGGGATTTTCCTGGGAAGAGTACTGGAGTGGGTTGCCATTTCCTTCTCCAGGGGATCTTGCTGACCCAGGGAGTGAACCCGGGTCTCCTGCATTGCAGGCAGACACTTGACCGTCTGAGCCACCAGGGAAGCCACCATTATTATCATTATTATTGTTATTGAAGCATAATTTAAATATAATATAGATGTTTTCACAAATGTACACAGACCTCAGTAAGTCCCTGTGGTAGACACAATTCCAAGGTCACACCCAAGTTTTCCATTCTCTAGGACACACACCTTCTATTATTCCCTCCCTCTGAGACAGAGTGAGTCCTATGAATATATTAGGATATTGCTCCCTGATTATGTTATATTTCTACAGCCAAAGAGATTTCACAGATATAATTAATGTCCCTTACCAGCTTGCTCCCATCATAAGGGAGATTATCCTGAGACAGCTTTACCTAGTCAGATAACCATAAAAGAAAGAAGCAGCAGCAGTAGACATTCTTGTTCTGGTCCATAAAAAGGTAGTTAGTCATATTGTGAACGGCCTATTGAGGGAGTCAGGAAGCTAGAACCTGAGGCTGACCTTTAGATATTAATGATGATTCCTGGCTGAACGTCGGTGAGACACAGGAACCTTAGTTCTATGGGTGCAAAGAACTGAACTCTTTGAACATCCCAAGAACTTAGAAAAGGGTTTGGGACTTCAGATGAGATGTCAGCTCCAGCTTACATCTTGACTTCAGCCTCCTGTGACCCCGAGTAGAGGGCCCGTGATGCCAAGCCCACACATCTGACTTACAGAAACTGTGAGATAATAGATGGATATTGCTCAAGCCACAAACTTTATGTTAACTTGGTATGCAGCACTAGACAACTACTACATTCCCTTCTGCTGTTTTTCCACGTATTTTTCATATCCTAGAGTGATTTCAATCACTATATCTTAGTCTTATCTTTTCTAGAATTTCATAAAATTGCTATGTATGTATAGTGTATATATATATATATAATATTATGTGTCTTTTTGCTTCATATTTTAGTATATATCAGTAGTTTGTTCTTTCTACTGCTAAATATTTTATTATGTGAATATACTGCAATTTGGTGATTTATTCACCTAATTTTTATGTTTGGATTGTTTTCAGCTTGGGGATAATATGAATAAAGCTGCTATTTTGATCATTCTTGCCCATAAATCTGGATATATGCTTCATTTCTCTGAACTAATTACCTACAGTAAAATTGTTGAGTCATACGGCAGGTGGATGTGTATATGATATTGCCAAACTGTTTTCCAAAGGATTATATTATTTTTCACTCCCACCAGCAAAGTACAATCATGCCAATTCCTCTACATCTTACCAACACTTATTATTGGCAGTCTTTTTAATCGACTCTGGAGTAAGACTACCAGAATTTGACCCCTGGTGTCAAACACTTAGTGTATGACTTTGAACAGGTTATTTTCTGTACCTCAGTCTTCTTTTTTTTTTTTTTAAGTAATTTTTAATTAGAGGATAATTGCTTTACAATATTGCATTAGTTTCTGTCATAAATGAACTGGAATCAACCATAGGTGTACATATGTCCCCTCCCTCTTGAATCTCCCTCCCACCTCCTACCCCATCCCATCCCTCTAGATTGTCACAGAGCACTGGGTTTGAGCTCCCTGTGTCCTATAGCAAGTTTCCACTGGCTGTTTTATATAAGGTGATGTATATGTTTCCATGCTATTCTCTTGGTTCATCCCACCCTTTCCTTTCTTCACTGTGTCCACAAGTCTGTTCTCTAAGTCTGTGTCTCCATTACTGTCCTGCAAATAAGTTCATCAGTATAATGTTTCTAGATTCCATATACATGCATTAATAAACAACTTTTGTTTTTCTCTTTCTGACATACTTCATTCTGTGTCATAGGCTCTAGGTTCATCCACCTCATATTAGAACTGATTCAACTGTGTTCATTTTTATGGCTGAGTAATATTCCATTGTATATATGTACCACAACTTCTTTATCCATTCATCTGTTGTGGACATCTAGGTTGCTCCCATGTCCTGGCTGTTGTAAATAGTACTGCAATGAACATTGGGGTACACGTGTCTTTTTCAATTATGGTTTACTTAGGGCATATGCCCAGTAGTGGGATTGTTGGGTCATATGATATTAGATGTCAAGCTCTAGGTTTCATTCATAGTTTTTATAAGAAATCTCCATACTGCCCTCCATAGTGGCTCTATCAATTTACATTCCTACCAGTAAGGCAAGAGGATTCCCTTTTCTCCACACCCTCTCCAGTATTTATTGTTTGTAGATTTTTTTTGATGATGGCCATTCTAACTGGTATGAGTAATACCTCATTGTAGTTTTGATTTACATTTATCTAATCATGAGTGATGTTGATCATCTTTTCTTGTGTGTATTAGCCATCTGTATGTCTGCTTTGAAGAAATGCCTGTTTAGGTCTTCTATCCATTTTTTAATTGGATGTTTGTTTTTTCTGATGTTGACCTGCATGAGCTGCTTGTATATTTTGGAGATTAATCCTTTGTCAGTTGTTCTGTTTGCTATCATTTTCTCCCATTCTGAGGGAGAATGTATTTTCAACCTTGTTTATAGTTTCCTCTGCTTTGCAAAAGCTTTTAAGTATAACCAGGTCCCATCTGTTTATTTTTGGTTCTATTTCCCTTAGTCTAGGAGGAGGGTCATAGAGAATCTCACTGTGATTTGTGTCAAAGAGGGTTCTGCCTATGTTTTCCTCTAACAGTTGAATAGTTTCTGGTCTGACATTTAGGTCATTAATCCATTTTGAGTTTATTTTTGTGTATGATGTTAAGAAGCATTCTAATTTCATTCTTTTACATGTAGCTGTCCAGTTTTCCCAAACTTGGAATAATGTCAGTATCTGATCCATAATCCAGGAGCACCTGATTCCCTTGGGTTTTGCTGGTGGCTCAGTGGTAAAGAATCTGCCTGGGAGACCCAGGTTTGATCCCTGAGTCAGGAAGATCCCTTGGAGAAGGGAATGGCAAACCATTCCATATTCTTGCATGGAGAATTCCATGGACAGAGGAACCTGGCAGGCTATAGTCCATGCAGTTGCAAAGAGACATGACTGGATGACTAACACACACACACACACACACACACACACACACACACAGAGTCACACAGTAATAAAGAATCCACCGTAATGCAGAAGACACAGGAGACACAGGTTCAGTCTCTGGGTCAGGAAGATCCCCTGGAGCGGGGCATGCAACCCACACCAGTATTCTTGCCTGGAGAATCCCATGGATGGGGGAGCCTGGCAGGCTACAGTCTATAGGGTTGCAAAGAGTTCAACAGTAGTGAAACAAATAAGCATGCACTGATCCACAAAGTTGTTTTAATGACTAAAAGAGTTTATATATGCAACATCCTGAGAATCGCGCTTCACATCTAATATCATATAAATTAAAATTATTGTTATTTATAATTTTGCACTTGTATTCATAATGAAGATTGTTCTATAATTTTCCTTTATTGTACTCACCTTTTAAGAGCTTTGCTGACAATAAATTAGCACTAACATTATGTTCTTATTTTTTCTATTCTCTGGTAAATTTTATAAAAATATTAGAGCTATCTAAATTTTATTTGGTAAAGCTCAGCCATAGAGTTGTGTGAGACCTGTGTTTCATTTTGAGAAGAATTTTAACTCCTGATTCTATTTCTTTAATTGAAAATTCCAATTTTCCATTTCTGTTGGTATAAGATTGATAAATTATATTTTTTCCAGAAATCTATCAATTGTATCTAATTATTCATATTCATTGGTTAATTTTTTCAATGGTCTTTTAAATTTTCATTGCACTTATAAGTGTGAACTCAATTGTTTCCTAATATTTCTTGCTTTTCTTTTTTTAATTTTTTGGTCTTGCCATCATTTTGTCTGTTCTTTCAAACTCAGCTGTTAACTGTGTTGATCTGCCCCACTGTATCTTTATTTTCCTTGCCATTCATTTATGCTTTTATCATTTGTTTTTTCCTATTCTTAGCAGGAATAGGAAATTCTTTTCTTTTTTTAGCTTCTTAATTTTGATGTTTGATTCTTTAATTCTCAGCCTTTCTTTTAAGTGTGTCAGCATTTAAATCTAAATTAACATTCCCTCTATGCACACTTGGAGAAGGAAATGGCAACCCACGCCAGAATTCTTGCCTGGAGAATTCCATGGACAGAGGAACGATGGGGCTGCAAAGAGTTGGGCACAACTGAGTGACTAACACACAATGCACGCTGGGTTGCCCTTGTAGCTCAGCTGGTAAAGAATCCACCTGCAAAACAGGAGACCCTGGTTTGATTGCTGGGTTGGGAAGATCTGATGGGGAAGGGACAGGCTACCCACTCCAGTATTTTGGAGTTTCCCTAATGGCTCAACCAGTAAAGAATCTACCTGCAAGGCATGAGACGTAGGCTCAATCCCTGGGTGGGGAAGATCCCCTGGAGAACAGAATGGCTATCCACCTCAATATTCTGGCCTGGAGATTTCCATGGACTGTATAGTTCATGGGGTCGCAAAGAGTCAGACATGACTGATCGACTTTCACTTCACTGTGCACACTATTAGCTAGCTGCACACCAAAAGGTTTGGTATGAATTGTTTTCATTAAAACTTAATGCTAAATTTTGACCAATTTCCATTATTATTTATTTTTTAATATGTGGTACACATACATTTGTTTTTCTAAATTCCAATGTGACATCTTTTCTCATCATCATTTTTGTTATTGAATTTTAGCAAATGATTTTCTGCATTTTTGAGAATATATGATAAAAAGAAAATAGTATTATGTATCTCTATTTTGACAATAAGGTGAATTTTATAGTTGTTTGTCACATGGTGGAACATTTATTGAAACAGACTTATTACCTAGGTTATGGTTGTTTCCTAAGTATGTTTCTACATATGTTTGAAAAAGTATATTTTTATTTGTGGAATATAGTATTTTATATATGTATTGATTGATTTTGCTAATAAAACTCTTCAAAATCATGATTTTACTGACTCTTTCCTGTCTCCTTGATCTATTAATTATCAAACATTAATTCTTTTATTCACTTGTGAATGTGCGAGTGTTAGTCTCTCAGCCATTTCCAACTCTTTGTGACCCCATGGATTGTAGCCTCTGTCCATGGAATAATTGACCTGTGGTCAATTATAATTTGAATTCAGTAATAAACAATTATTATGGAAATTGTAGCTTTGTAAAATTGAAATTCTGATTTGTAATTTTTTTAACCTGTTTTGAGACTATATCACTATAGTCTCATACAATTGCATCTTTATTGTATTGAACTTATCAATATATGTTAATCTTTTCTGTCATTCATAAACTTTTTATACTTGTTTCTTTTTTCTGTTATTTATAAAACTACATTAGCTTCTTTTGGTTTATCTCTTGTATCTTTTTTATATTTCATCTTCAACAATTGCATATTTCTATTTTGTAGGAGTACTTAACTAAAGAGTCTAATCTGACAGCCTTTGTCCTTAAAAGTTAAGAATTTAGTCCATTTATGTTATTGTTAATCCTTTTCAATGTGTTTATTTTTACCCTGTTATTTTATGCTTTTCATTTTGTTTTTCTGTAACTGAGGAAGATTTTCTTTGAATAATATAATTTTCCTCTTCTCGCTACTATTTATAGACAATAAATCTTTCTAGGCTACTTTTTGAATAATTTCTTCTAACTTCTCACCCAATTTTTTAATTCCCTTTTTAACTGAGTTTAATATATAACTTAACCTATCCATAAGTTTAAAATTATAATTGCTGCTCTTGTGAATAGAAGCTCTTTCTGATTGTTTTTCAAATTTCCTCAAAAAGTTTCATATGCCCTTTTTCTTTGTTTATATACCTAATCTCTTTTATTATTTCAAATTTATTAATGCTATTTAATTTTTTTTCTGTCTTGCAATTTAAAATTATCATGGATATGATGGTACCTTCTTTTATTTTGCTGACTCTTTTATGATTGTTTGTTTGTTTCCATGACTTTTAACTCTGAACTTATGTTCCTTGAAACATTTTGTTTATAAAATTCTTTGAGGCCTAGTCTGAGGTACATTTTCTAGAGAGGAATTGAGTTTGTTTCTGCTTATTCCTAGGAGCACCACTAATCTGGATTCACTTTGCATGAGTTGGCATGAATTTGTGCTATAGACTCACAGGATAGGAGTATTGTGTTGTGATATCTCCAAGGAGAATTTTTCATGTTCTTCTGATAACATAATCAATAGAAGAATGATTCTCATATCCACTTCTGCTAGGTAACCTGTCACTGCCCACATAACCTTTGGGACCTAGGTTTCTGTGAGGGAGGTGTATTAGACCCCACATTAGTGTGAGGCCATAGCCTGCATGTTGGGTTTCTCCCACATGCTGTACCCAATGAAATTAAAACTCAAGGTCACCAGGGTTTGGCAAGCATCATCATCAAAGTGGCACTGACTTACCTCCCAGAGTCCTATCTTTCACTTCATTTTTTGACCTCTGTTGATTCAACCTTTTTTTTTTTCTACCTCTGTTGTGTACTAAAATTTTATATTTAAAAAAATTTTAATTTTTCCCAGATTATTAGTAATTTTCTGCAGTCTGTTTTTTTTTTCAGAGTATCCAGTCTACCTTACTAGTAGAAATAGAAAATAGCTATATCTTTTAATAGTTATAGAATTTGCCCCTTTTCCCTCTCCCACCTACAGTATCTTAAGTTCAGCCCTCAGCTGGGTTCTTACCTAGGTCTTAGTTTCACTCTCTTTCACAGTGTGGTACTGTCAAATTTTCATGGAGTATTTTTTGGGCTTGGTATAAGATCCAAATTCCTTGGAGAAAACAGAGAAGGAATGGTAAATAAGATGTGAGTTAAACTGAAGAGTGTGCTTTTAGAAAACAGAGCCAGTTAAAAACTGGGTTAATCAGTAGTGTATCTTGCAGGATATAAGGCCACAAAGTTATTTCACCTTACTTTTTAGTCTAAAATCATAGATGTCTACTTTGCAATGAAGAAAATAATCAGAGTTCCCAAGTTCATCACTTGTATTTCAAAGCACATAAAATTATTGGCTTAATCTAAAAAGCTCTTTGACAGCAAGTTTCAAGTACTTAAGAATGCATGGAGCTTCTTGGCCATGAACAGAATGAACAGAGACATGGATATATGCTTCAATATGGATGTCTTCCAGAATGAATATTTCTATTGCAGATGGATAATGATATGTTGTCTCTCTTTGTTGTTATTGAGCATTAGAATGTTATTAATACTTTGTTTCTTTTTCTGTTACCTACAAAGTAGAGATGGAGGGAGAGCAGGTTTTTTTCAAAATGAATTTTCACAGCTTATTTTTATTAGAGTCTAAGATATTGTGATTTTTAAATCATGTGATCCATTCCTCCACTCAGTTAATTTAATACTAATTTTAAAGCTGGAAATCTTTAATGACAAAAGAGTTCAAGGAAACACTGAATCAGATAATGCTCTATTTTATTTTTCATTCTCCTGTGCAGTATACAAGGCACACCCTCTGTTTCTCACATACACACACATACACACACTTTATCAGTAAGCCAATGAAAAAGTTCCTGGCACTTTAAGTTCTTGGACAGAAGGGGGAAGTTTTGTTGATAATATATCAATACATCTAATATATTGGCAAAATGTCATTTAGTAAAAATCTTTAGATAGTGAAAAGCAAATTTCATGAAGAATATTACCATGGTTATAAACAGAATGAGAAACACAGCTGTTAAAGTAACAGTGTTGATGTAGATGTTTCAGAGAAACAATATGCAATCAGTAATTCCTTGCCAAAGACCTGGAATTGATAGCACACACTTAGCTATGTAAGCACTAGACTTGAGTCTGATAAAAACTATTTTCAAGGTAAGGGGTGTGCTGAGATGGATAACTGACTTCATAAAACTTAATCCTTTTGGCCTTAGTGTCATCATATCTTTTGCCTGTTCTTCCCTTATAACTGATGTACAGTTAAAACTGGGCCACTCTGTCTCAAAATATCAGGGTCTTGCTGATTTCTTTGTCTTCCTAATAATCATTCCCTGTGCCACAGTAATCAAATGCAACAGAAACCTGACAATTCTGTTCCCTGCAGCCCAGCACTGGCCAACAGAAATATAAGACAAGCCAAAAGTGTAACATAAAATTTTTTCTACCATATTTATAACAAAGGAGAAAAAACAGAGGAAATATTTTAATAATCTATTTTATTTAATCCAATGTCCAAAATAGTATCATTTCAAATACTTTAAAATTATTAATAAGATATTACACACTCTTTTTCTTTTTCAAACTAAGCCTCCAAAGTCCTTTATGTATTTTAGACTTCCTGCACATTTCAATTTGGACTAGCCACATTTCAATATTCAGTATCCAAATGTGACTAGTGGCTACTGCATTGACAGTGTGTGTGAGCTCAGTCGCTTCGGTCGTGTCCGACTCTTTGCAACCCCATGGATTGTAGCCTACCAGGCTGCTCTGTCCACAGAATTCTCCAGACAAGAATACTAGAGTGGGTTGCCATGCCCTCCTCCAGCGGATCTTCTCAACCCAGGGATAAAGCCTGTATCTCCGGCGTTGCAGGCGGATTCTTTACTGCTGAGCTGCCCATACAGTAATAGAAAAAAATTTTTAAAGAAGCACAAAAAACAGGTTTTATGAGCTTGAACTCAGCTATCTTTACTCCACCTCAGAGATAATGGAAGTTTGAGAATACACTTAACTTTCATTTTTAATTCCCTAAGATTGAAATACGCATCTGTTTATTTAACAAATATGTTTTCTTTGTTGACTGCATTTTATGATAGACTTAGTGGTAGCGTTGTAATTGTAAATCATCCCCACTTCTGTGGATCTTACATTATCATAAGAAGGGACTGACAAACAATTATTGAATATATATTTTGTGCCCCCAAATCCTGTAAGTGTTCTTTATTTATTTTCTCTGGCATGTTATCAGGAAGGTACTATCATTCTTTCCAGTTTACAGATGAGAAAATTATAGTCATTTAGCTCCTTGCAATAATGTCCTGTCTCTGTAGTATTGAAATTCCCCAAATGAAGTAACTTATTCCCACCTAGAGAGTCCTAGGGCAGTTGTGTTCAACCTTGACAGCACATTGGAACCAATTGGTAAGCTTCTTAAAATTACTAAAGCCTGAGAACCTCCCTCAGAAATTCTGATTTAGTTGGTTTGGGCTTCAAAAAAAAAAGACCCAAGTGATTCTAATATGCTGCCCAGGTTGTTTAGGGAAATTCAAGGAGATTTAATCCCACAGTCATGGGAAATTGCTGCTAGTGACCAATAATAGTGGTCCATTTCTGATTTTTGCTCAGCACAATAGAATTAAGCCTTGGCTTTGTCATTGATACCAAGTTTCAAAGCTTTTACCCAAGTTCCTTTTGTTAATAACATCTTCTGCTCACCTAAGAGACAACAAATATTTGGCTCTTGCTAAACTTTCTGTTGAGTCTGGAGTCCCTCTCTAAACCCCTACCCCAAGGCAGGACTAAGTGTGCATTTCTAACAATACCCAAAAGTCTCTGATGGTATTATTCCACAAGGTACACTTGGAGATTGCAGAAATTAAAAGACACTTACTCCTTGGAAGGAAAGTTATGACCAACCTAGACAGCATATTGAAAAGCAGAGACATTACTTTACCAACAAAGGTCCATCTAGTCAAGGCTATAGTTTTTCCAGTGGTCATGTATGGATGTGAGAGTTGGACGGTGAAGAAAGCTGAGCGCTGAAGGAAGAATTGATGCTTTTGAACTGTGGTGTTGGAGAAGACTCTTGAGAATCCCTTGGACTGCAAGGAGATCCAACCAGTTCATCCTTAAGGAGATCAGTCCTGGGTGTTCATTGGAAGGACTGATGTTGAAGCTGAAACTCCAATACTTTGGCCACCTGATGAGAAGAGCTGACTCATTGGAAAAGACCCTGATGCTGGGAAAGATTGAGGGCAGGAGGAGAAGGGGACGACAGAGGATGAGATGGTTAGATGGCATCACCGACTCGATGGACATGGGTTTGGGTAGATTCCGGGAGTTGATGATAGACAGGGAGGCCTGGTGTGCTGTGGTTCATGGGGTCGCAAAGAGTCGGACATGACTGCGCGACTGGACTGACTGAACTGACACTTGGAGAACTGCTGCTCTATGGAATGCTGAACTGGATCCTGCAAATTGCTTGTAACTGAATCTGTCTCTTCCCACAAACAGCATGGTACTTGCCCCTCTCTAGTGAACATGCCCACTAATTTCCAGTATCTGCTGTCCTACTCTGTCTTATGTGCTTTGTATTTCTGTATCTAGCTCTGGGATGAGATATACTTATACCCTTACAAGTATAATATAGTCTCAGCTTTGATCAATGATGCCTTTGTAGATTTCCAGACAAACCTGGTTCATCTATGAGTGCTGCATGTGAATCATGTTGAAATCTGAACTTACTGTACTAGAAATTTTGTAATCCTTCACAGAGAACTCAAGGTATGATCCTATGTATTTAGGATGGCATATGATTATAAGAACAGCAGAGAACAAACAGAAATAATTTAGCAAGGGGAGACTGTATCTAAATTACAAAAAGAAAATATGAATTGAGACCTTCTTAGGTCACTTTCATATATACTGCTACAGATTATTATTATGGTACAATATGTATGTTTCATGAAGTAGCTGCTTTAAGTAAATTGAGATCATTATGTCTTCTTAGGATTAACCAGTTTCTATTTTGTCTTACTTGGTCCCCTTTTCATTACAGGTGGCTTTTGATGCTCTATGCTTGATAGTCTCAGTTTGGCCTCTCCCTCTGTATTTTGTGGCCAGCTCATTTAGCAATCATTGCAACCCTTTAATCTTTCATCTTCCTCTATAATATATGTGATAGATATTTACTAAATACTTGAATTCTCAGCTTTCCTTCCCAACAGAGGTGGCATAATTCTGTGAAATAATCCCTATCAGGGAGGTAGAAGCATAAGTCCCTAAGAAGGGCTTTCATTCTCAAACACAAATGCAGAACTTCACAAAAAGAAGACTTTCATCTTTTATTCTTTTGCGTTTGTCTATCCTCCTCCTTCCTGCTGGGACAAAAATACAATGTCTCATAAGTTCAATAGCCATCTTGCAACCAAAAAGAAATAGGAAGTTAGAAGGAGCCCAGGTCTTTGATAAGAACTTTGAACAATCAAACCAGCCCTGAAATGCCTAACACTGAACTTTCTGTTACATGAAAATGATAGTCGGCTATTTTATTCATCCCATTGCTCAGCAAGCTTTTATAACAGCTAAATTCAAACATGCATGATACATATGTTGAACTCAACATACCCTTTAAATTGTTAAACCATTTCTTTAAACAACACCTTGTTGTTACTGAGTCCAAGATCCCTCTGCTCATTGCAGGACAGACCAATGAATCAGAGAACTAGTGTTGAGGCAAGGGATACTTTGTTGGGAAAGCTGGTGACTGAGAAGATGCAGAATAATGTCTCAAAATAACCATCTTATCGGGATCTGCATGCCAGGTTCTTTTATTGAAGAAAGATAGGGTAGAGGTGAGGAAGCAAAGCAAAAAGCCCATTACTCTTGCAAATATCTTCTAGAATGGCAAGCCTTGGGGAGGGGATGTGTTAAATTCTTCCTTCCTGTAGCCATCCACAGGTGATCAGTGCACGCGTGCATGCTAAGTCACTTCAGTCATGTCTGACTCTGTGAGACCCTAAGGACTGTAGCCCACCAGGATCCTCTGTTCATGGAATTTTCCAGGAAAGAATGCTTGAGTGGGTGCCCATGCCCTCCTGCAGAGGATCTTCCCAACCCAGGAGTCAAACCTGTACCTCTTATGTCTCCTGCATTGGCAGGCGGGTTTTTTTTTGTTTTTTGTTTTTTACCAGTAGTGCCACCTAGAAGGCGAATAGGGTCCTGAACAAAGGCACTTGGGTTTAAAATTAGGCAGAAGGGCAAGTTTCCCCGAGACAGACAATTATGTATAAACAGTATTCTTTCAGTGAACAAAAGCAATGGGAAGTAAAGGTGAAGGTAAAAGAAAGATCCAACATGGATTCAGAATTGGCTCTTCCCTGCAACATTGTTACTGGTGGTTTTGAACTCTCACCTGTTGATATCACCGACTATCCCTTGCCACTGGAGTAAAGGGCTACTGGGATATTTGCATGTAGGAGCTGAGGGAAAGCATGTTTTCCTTCCCCTCCACGGTCCCAACAAGTAACATCTGCACCATGAGGAAGTAGCCACGGCAGCTCAGGATACTGGGAGCCTATAGTTTTCTTGCTAGTCATGAGCTGCATTGGCCAACTCAAGTCTTCTCTCTCTCCTCACCCCTGTGCTGTCCTATTTTTGGTGTGTGGAGAAAGGGTCTGCTTCATTTCCAGCAGATCACTAGAGGTGAGTGCTTCATCCAATTGGTCATCTGTGTACATCGATAGAAGCTATTCCTTGACTTCTAAAGTGAAAAAGATGCATGCCCTACTCTATCTCTGGTACAGGAACCAACGTGGTCTAGCTCAGAGTTCTCAGCTTGAGCACTGCCCAATATCCCACTCTGGTCCTTCCAGGGGGCTCTGTGCCAATGTGACAGTCATTTGGAAGAGATCGCCAGAAAGAAAAGAAGACAACACCACTTCATCCCACAGCAATTTGCAAGCCATTTTCTGATAATCCTTTCTAAAGTACTTCTTGAGTCACAAAGGAACAAATACTGCCCCTGGCCACTGAATATGCAGAGACTAGGTCTTTCTAGATCTACCAACATCACAAAAGTAAAGACATGCAGGCATGCATGCGAACTCGGTCATGACTCATTGTTTGTGACCCTATGGATCATAGCCCTCCAGGTTCCTCTGTCCAGGGGATTCTCCAGGCAAGAAAACTGGAGTGGGTTGCCATTTCCTTCTTCAGGGGATCTTCCCAACCCAGGGACCATACCTGGATCTCCTACATTGGCAGGTGGATTATTTACCACTGTGCCACCACGGAAGCCCACAGAAATGCATGTACGCTATGCTAAGTCACTTCAGTAGTGTCTGACTCTGCAACGCCATGGGCTGTAGCCTGTCAGGCTCCTCTGTCCATGGGATTCTCCAGGCAAGTATACTGGAGTGGGTAGCCATTCCCTTCTCCAGGGAATCTTCCAGACACAGGGACAGAACCCATGTCTCTTATGTCTCCTGTATTGGCAGGCCAGTTCTTGACCACTAGCACCCCCTGGGAAGCCCAAAGATTTGCATGGAACCACATAAACTTGCTGGCTAAGTTTTTGTTAACTAAAAAGAACTTAATGTACTAGGGAGGAAAGTGCTGCCTCCAACAGTTTAAACCCTTTTTGTCTCTGTCATAGCGGGTTGTATAGTGTTTTGGGTTGAGATAAGTTGCTCAGAAAGTTGTCAAGATAAAGAACCTTTGCCCAAAGTCTGTTTCTCAGCTGCTTTATGATTAGCAATACAACAGCTAGAGAACCACATCCTGTGGTCTCCTACCTGCTAAACAGCTTCACAACACCAGCTTTTTACATTAAATGAAAAAGGCTATTAAAATGGATTTTAGTTGCTGGTGACTGAGGCTTTTGCAGTCTGACATGCCGAGCAACTCTGAAATATCTGATGACTTATTCTTTTTATAATTTTGTTATGGTATGTTAGCATTCTGAGCTTGAAAACACAAACTTTAGCTTTCATAGTATCCCTTTCTTAACAAAGAGAAATGCATTTCTTCTAAAAGGAAAAAAGTATTACAAAATTACCTAGACACAAATATATTTCAAGTGGTTATCCAGGCCCTATACAAAAACATTCCAATGGAAGCAAATCACTCTTGGTAGCATTCTTTGCATTTTTAATTCCTTGCATTATTCCTGCAACTTCAATGGTTTCATTATTAAGTCAAAATGAAGGTCTTGGCAGCAATGTCCTTTGAATGGTGAACAAAGCAGGTTAATTAGAAGCATTCTAATTTTTCTTATGTTACAAATTGTCATGAGTAAAAGAAATGGATTAGAAGTCTCATAAGGCAAGAAGAAAAATGACATTGTATGCTTCCTGTTGAATAAGCTACTCTAAGAAAAAATATTGTTTATGGAAAGTCTGTAACAATAGTGGGATTTTTTTCTTTTAAAGAACATTGGCCCCTTGCCATCTTTTTCATAAGCGTCTATTCCCTGTGGTGACCACACCATCAGCATTTTATGTAATAATCTATTCTCCCTTCTTTTCCCCTATAGTCATGAACTCCTGTCTTCTAGTTCTTCTTGCGCTGAGTTTGAACAGAAAGAGGATCTTTTTGTGATCACAGTGATCTATAGTTGCCTTTCAATTATCATCGCAGGCATTTTCCATTTCCCATATTCCCTGGGGCACCCTGAGCCAGCTTCTCCCACTGTGCATCACACTCCCAGGATAAATTCCCTGCCATCAGTTGCTGTGTGGGCAGGAAATGCAAACTAATTCTAACCTTAGCTTCACCAAACCATTATTAGAATCTTTAAACTAGAGAAAATAAATCCTACTGTATAGGCAAAAGGCAAGCAAGAACGATATTTGGAGACAATCTGGGGCTATCTGGCATTGGGGCTTATTGTAATCTCTGATTCTCTCCATGAATACCAATCCTTGCAAGCAGAGTCTATAGATTTGCATATTTATTATTCTCAAGCACATGTCAGACAGACAATATTTATCTGGGTCAGTGAGCTCAGTTGGTGTGGAGCTAATAAGGCCAAAAGCATGGACTCTTTCCCCTTAGAAACCAGGAAAATGGACTCAGAGAAAAACCAACCTACTCTACATTCACGAGTTGTATCTCTAAACCTGGCCAGACATCCTGAGAGCGCATGCTGTGGGTATCAAGCAGCATGGGTTAGGAAAAATGTGCGGACTCGGAATGAGTCCAATGTAAGCATTCTAGAGTTGACTCAAAGTTGAGGTCCTTCAGGAAGCAAAGCCGGATGGTGACCAGTTAGGAGGATTGGAATTCATATGCTAGACAAAATAGACACATAGAGGCAGGTCACTAATCCTTTCTATAGAAAACTCTTTGGAAGACAGTGTTATCTCTGCTGATGTGCACATTGTTTGTTCTGAAATACTGATCATGAGTTTTTGATGGCTTCCACTATTTTCAGTGTTCATCTTTTTCATGTGACTCTGCCTCTTGGCCACATAGGAAGACACTGTGCGGAAGTATCATCTACTTTGGAGTCAAAGACCTGACATCACTTGCATCATTTGCATCACTTACTTCTTGCATAGTGCAAAGATACTTGCACTCTCTAAACAGTTTCCTCATATGCAAGAGAGCTGTTGGGAGGATTCAGAAAGATAAGGTATGTAAAGCCATTAACTTGGTGCCTGGGACGTAGTAAACTCTCCACTAATGATGATGTGGGTTATTAGTATATCAGCAGATGGCATTTGAACAGTAAGTGGCATAGGATCAGGTTTATGATAAGAAATCACTAAAAATTAGTTCCCATCCTTCTTACCCAGTTTCTGTTGTTTTTGGTAGGTCTCTCCCTTTCTTCACTGTGTTGCATTTCTTTTATCTTTGTGGGGCAATCTCTCTCCCTGGCCAGAGCCTTCCTGCTCCATGAGTTCACAGAAGACGTACTAAAGGGTCCTGCTGCGACTCTCTCAGGAGTGCTGCATCCTGCGTCTCTTCATCTCCTCAGTGATTGTCTCAAAGTCCTCCTTAGAGCAGCCATCTTTCTGTTTAATATTCTCTAAGGCTTACTCATGGGGCTTCCCTGGTGGCTCAGATGGTAAAGCGTCAGCCTGCAACGCAGAAGACCCGGGTTCGATCCCTGGGTCGGGAAGACCTCCTGGAAAAGGAAATGGTAACCCACTCCAGTACTCTTGCCTGGAAAATACTATGGACAGAGGAGCCTGGTAGGCTACAGTCCATGGGGTGGCAGAGAGTCGAACATGACCGAGTGACTTCACTTCTTCACTTTAAGGCTTAACCATGAGAAGATTTCTTGATGCATCCAAAAAATGTATCTAAGTGATATTATTTAGGAAACCAGGTGTGATGTATTTGGAAGGTATAGGCCACTTCATTTCCAGAAGGTTAAAAAACTTGCCTCTCTAAAGACCATTTCTTTGCCCAAAAGTTGGAGTCTGTTTGGTAGGTGCAAAAGTAATTGTGGTTTAGCATATTGAAATTTGCCATTTGATATTGGAACACATTCTTAAATAAATGTGGTAAAGTTATACATCATTTTAATCCACATTTATTGGTTTATGTTATTTTGGTTAATGACATTACTTGCTGTTTATTTTATATTTGTTTTAGACTATGGAAATGATGTTAGATAAAAAGCAAATTCAAGAGATTTTCTTATTTGAGTTCAAAATGGGTCATAAAGCAGTGGAGACAACTTGGAACATCAACAATGCATTTGGCTCAGGAACTGCTAACTGCTAAATGTAGAGTGCAGTGGTGGTTCAAGAAGTTTTGTAAAGGAGATAAGAGCCTTGAAGATGAGGAGTGTAGTGGCTGGCCATCGGAAGTTGACAGAGACCAATTGAGAGGATCATCGAAGCTGGATCCTCTTACGACTACATGAGAAGTTGCTGAAGAACTCAGTGTTGCCCATTCAATGGTCATTCAGCATTTGAATAAAATTGAAAAGATGGAAAAGGTTGATAAGTAGGTAACTCATGAGCTGACCAAGAATAAAAAAATCGTTTTGAAGTCATCTTCTCTTATTCTGCACAACAACAGCAGTCAATTTCTCAGTCAGATTGTCATGTGAAACAAAGAGTGGGTTTTATACAAATGGCAATGATCAGCTCAAAGGTTGGGCTGAGAAAAAGCTCCAAAGCACGTCCCAAAGCCAAACTTGTACCAAAGAAAGGTGATGATCATTATCTGGTGGTCTGCGGCCTGTCTGGTCCACTAGAGCTTCTTGAATCCCTATGAAATCATTATACTTGAGAAGTATGCTCAACAAATTAGTGAGAAGCATCAAAAATTGCAATGCCTGAAAACAGCATTGGTTAACAGATTGGGCCCAGTTCTTCTCCATGACAAGGCCCGACTTCACTTTGCACAGCCAATGCTTCAAAAGTTGACCGAATTGGGCCACTAAGTTTTGCCTCATCCATCATATTCACCTGACCTCTCACCAGCCAGCTACCACTTCAAGCATCTCAACAACATTTTGAAGGAAAATGCTTCCACAACCAGCAGGAGATAAAAAATGCTTTCCAAAAGTTTGATTCCCAAAGCATAAACAAAAATAAGTTTGTTTATCAGACTTATTTCTCATTGGCAAAAATGTGTTGATTGTAAAGTTTCCTATTTTGATTAATAAAGATGTGTTTGAGCCTACTTATAATGATTTAAAATTCACAGTCCAAAACTGCAATTACATTTGCACCAACCTAATATATTGGCATCATGTTCAACTTACTTGAATTAAGCTTTTTTTCCCCCCCTCTCAATGATACAGAGAGCGAATGTAATCAAAATAAATTGGTAGGCATGAAAGAAATTTATAACAAACCTTAACTCTAGCCTTACATGCTATGGATTCTCAAATTTTAACTTTTGTGTAGGGACTCTAATGTTGGTCCTATATTTCAGTGATAAAAGTGGTAGAAATAACTGCACTTAATTTTTTCATGTACTTCTGAGTGAGTGCTTTAGTCTACCTTATTGCTTACATTGATACTGTGATATAGAGGGTGCCAGAGATCACTTCAACTCTGCCATAAGAAACAGATTCCTTTTTAATATTCAAGAAAGTGCATCTGTGGGAGAAAAAATTCCATCAGAGCGACCATGATTCAAGGAATCTTGCCTGGTTTTCCTTGTTCACAGCCAGCTGGCTCTGAGGCCAGAGCTACCCTCACTCTCTTTGTTCCCCCCTTTTTTCATGATGTGTCATGATCACGTTTGGTGTCTTCTACTATTAAAGTATGATCTCAGTTTGTCCTCAATTGTGACTTATCTACACTTTCTGGACTTTGATGGCCCATGCATAATCTTGTAGATACATTTGACCTACATTTGTGTTTTGTGTTAGTTTTGAAAACTACTGGCAGGAGTCACAAAGAGACAAGATATTGGATGCAAGGATCTCTGTATAGAGGCCCAGTCAAATGAACAAAGACCCATAAATTACGTTCTTCTAAAGCAGAATTCCTGCAGATGTGTATATTTCTTTGAACTCAATTAATACATTATCTAGTTGGGTCTAAAACAGATTATTCCTCCTTCGTTTCTTCATAATGTTGTCCTCCAATGCAAGAACAACTCTTGACGGTTTTTTTCTCAGATACTTTCCAAAGAATCCTTCTGAAAACCGAAAGAGGCCCCTTGGAAGACGACTGTCTTTAGTGTGGGCTGGGAGGCTGATGGTTTGTTTATGACTTGAGAAGCCACACTCCAGTGTTTTCTCAGTACTCCATGCAAAGGGCAGAAGTTAACTCATTCTTTAAACTAACACATATTAAGCACTTACAGATAAACACTCAAAACATAAAGATGAAGAAGACATGGTCCCTGTCCCCCATCTCATAGGGAAAGATAGATAACGTAAATCCTAAAACAAAAAGATTTATTTATGGATAATGGGCATGATTATGATTCATTACCTTATAGGCAATAGATGTGCTTTTCAATACTATTGAAATATTGTAACGTTTGGGAGTAGAGTTAGCAACACAAGTCTCCTATAGCTTCACCATATTTTCTATCCGTATCTATTTCTCCTACCCCCTTTCTGTTTTTAATTTCCTGTCCTTCCCCAAGATCTCAGGACCTCAATCCATCAGTTTCATCTAGTGCCCCTTTGATAAACTGCAGGGCAGTGTTATAAGTTTTGGTCTGTCTGCCAGCCCCCAGATCACTGACTGAATGGGCTAAGATTTAAAATCACTTGGCAAAGCTGTTGGTTGAATCTCCAATAAAATTATGCACTGAAATGTACTTGAATTGAAGACAAGCCTGGAATATTTTTGTCTGTGTTTATTCTTTTTAAAATTTGCTTACTTTTTATTGAAGTGTAGTTGATTTAAGCATGGTGTTAGTTTCAGGTGTACAGAGCTGTACAGAATATATATACATATATATATTCTTTTTCAGATTTGTATATATTATTAAAAAATATTAAGTAGAGTTCCTTGTGCTATATAGTAGGTTATTGTTGGTTATCTATTTTATATACAATAGTGTGCATGTGTTACTCCCAAACTCCTAATTTCTCCTTTCCCCTACTTCCCTTTCCCCTTTGGTAATCATAAATTTGCTTTCAATTGACAGTTTTTATTGATACACCCCCTTGAATCAAGGACTCAAATTTTAAAACCAAATATACCTACAAGGAGGGTCATTTACAGTGTATTCATTACTTCAAATTGCTTTCACTTTTTTTTTTCCCCCAAAACCCATAGGACCCAGAGTATTATGTATATTCTTTAAAAGGGTATATTTTAACCCATTTCAGAATGTAAAGAATCTCAATTAGTCAAACTCAACTCATGAATATTCATAAAGCTTTACATGTCTTTCCTCCCATAGACTACCAGGAACCCACAATTCATTTTCTCTTCCCTTTCTCTTTAGAAAAATGAACTTATGAACAGTAATTACAGTGAACTGAAGTGAAATGTTTAACAGAGCTGACATTTAGGTGCTCATAATTAGATTTGAAAGTAACCATATTACTGAGGTGGGTAGAAGTGATTGTGTCACTTTCTTTTGTTCTAGTGGGCACCATTCCACTGGCAATCATATGTCACCATAGGGAGGTTAAGAAGTCCATAAAGTTTAAAATAGAAGCCAGAAGAAGCCGTGCAGAGGACCATCAATTTTCAAATCATAGACTGAGGGCACTGCAATTTGTGTTGTTTCTGTATAATCTGGGGATTATTCTTTGCCCGTAAACCAACTAAACGTGTTCGTATGTCTACCTATTTTTCCTTTTACTCCCTTTTGTTGCAATTGTATCTGTATTTGCATCTATGTTTTTACTTTTCCTTTAGCCTTAAGAAGAGACTGATTCTTGCTAAGGTGCTAAACAGTGGAAACAGTGAAAGACTTTATTTTGGGGGGCTCCAAAATCACTGCAGATGGTAATTGCAGCCATGAAATAAAAAGACGCTTACCCCTTGGAAGGAAACTTATGAGCAACCTAGACAGCATACATATTAAAAAGCAGAGACATTACTTTGCCGACAAAGGTCCATCTAGTCAAGGCTATGATTTTTCTAGTAGTCACGTATGGATTTGAGAGCTGGACTATCAAGGAAGCTGAGCATCGAAGAATTGATGCTTTTGAACTGTGGTATTGGAGAAGACTCTTGAGAGTCCCTTGGACTGCAAGGAGATCCAACCAGCCCATCCTAAAGGAGATCAGTCCTGGGTGTTCATTGGAAGGATTGATGTTGAAGCTGAAACTCCAATACTTTGGCCACCTGATACGGAGAGTTGACTCATTGAAAAGACCCTGATGCTGGGAAAGATTGAAGGCGGGAGGAGAAGGGGACGACA
This sequence comes from Giraffa tippelskirchi, assembly GCF_054371585.1. Classification (NCBI taxonomy): domain Eukaryota; kingdom Metazoa; phylum Chordata; class Mammalia; order Artiodactyla; family Giraffidae; genus Giraffa; species Giraffa tippelskirchi. Next base: position 59,009,502 of record NC_137285.1, read on the forward strand.
GAGGATGAGATGGTTGGATGGCATCACCAACTCGATGGACATGAGTTTGGGTGAACTCTGGGAGTTGGTGATGGACAGGGAGGCCTGGCGTGCTGTGGTTCATGGGGTCACAAAGAGTCAGACACAACTGAGTGACTGAACTGAACTGAACTGAAGGTGCTATAATGTAAGGAGTGCTTCTAATCTAATGCGTTCATTCTGTGTACCAGAATCCTAAGAGAAATTTTCAGTTGTCCCATTATTTAAGTACTGATTTGTAAAAATAATAGAATGAATCTTTACTAAATATTAAATCACTGAGAGATAACCTTGGAAGGGCTTCCCCCATGGTTCAGCAGGTAAAGAATCCACCTGCAATGCAGGAGACACAGGAGAGGCTGGTTTGATCCCTGGATCAGGAAGATCCCCTGCAGAAGGGAATGGCAACCCACTCCAGTATTCTTGCCTAAAAAAATCCCATGGACAGAGGAGCCTGGCGGGTTACAGTCCATAGGATCACAAAGAGTCAGACATGACAGAGCGATTAAGCACTTACTTTGTTAAGGTTAAGTTACAAATAAAGCCTGGTTCTAATTTCAGCATCCAACCCGATCCTTTCTTAAACTGGCTACAGTCTTAGAAAATTTGACTAAAGAGATTGACTTTAGCTTCCGTAAGTTTAGATCCTCTTCTTTAATTTTTCTTGCACTGCTTCGCTCCCTCACAAAGACATTAGTTCTATGAGTTGGGGCTTCTATTTTGTTTACTTCTGGACTTCCTGTTCCTGGATGGAGTTAGATGTTATTACTGTGTTCTATCTATTTTATATGATGGTAGTAACTCTGAGTTTTCTGTTCAATTGTCACAGTTTGGCTTTTTTTTTTTTCTATTTTAGCTTTTTCTTTTTTTTAAATGTGGACCATTGTTTTAAAATCTTTATTGAATTTTGTTATAATACTGTTTTTGTTTTTATGTCTTGGTTTTTTGGCTGCAAGGCATATGGGATCTTAGCCCCCCCACCAGAGATCAAACCTTCACCCCCTGCATTGGAAGGTGGAGTTCTTAACCACTGGCCCATCAGGGAAGTCCTATGTGTTTGCTTTTATGTAGCTGACAAATAAATATGTATAAATAAATTAAATACATATAAACACACGTACACTTAGCATTTCATCTTTTCTCTTTTTTTGTACTAGTATTCCATCATTGTGTTTATTCCAACTTTAAGAAGGAATTTTGTTTTGTATAGTAGAAAACATTTTAACTTAAAAATATTTCCCACAACTTAGCAGAAGATAGCATAGGGCAAGATAATTAACCTCTCTAAGCTTAAATTTCCTTACTTGTAAAATTTTTCAATTAGTTGATTATCTTTTATTGAGGTATAGTTGATTTACAAAGTTGTGCTAGTTTCAAATATACAGCAAAGTGATTCAGTTATACATACATATATATCTATGCTTTTCAGATTTTTTTCCCTTATAGGTTATTAAATTATAATGTTTATCTCACAAGTTGTGAGATTTAAAAATGATAATATACATGAAGTGTACAGTACAATGTTTGGCATCTAGTATATGCTCAATAAATATTATCAAAATAATGGAGGTGATCTTATTCTCTCTTTGAGACTGAGGTGCATGGAACAAGACAATTACAAGGTTATGGAATAGCTTGGTGGCAAATGGAGAATGCCTGGCCAGAGTTACTGACTGTGAGATCATGTATGAATGACAAAGCCTAATCAGCCACAGTGTAACTGAATTGCTTGTTTTGGCTTTATTTAACAATCAGTTCTGCACAATTACTATCAATCTAGTCAAAATTAATGGAGCTCCTTCTAGCGAAAGATTATTATGCAAGCTACACCTTTATTATTTAAAATTCTGTAGTGTAGTTTAATGTAGTTTCTAAATCAAAGTGCCTTCCCCCAAATCCAAAATAAAAATATTGGTTTAAAAAAATTGATTGTATTAAAGCAAGCAATGTGTCACTGCATGTCAATACCCTGGTTTCACTGAGTTTTAGGTTTTAAACATTAATTAAGTGTCGCTTAACCCTAAGTTATTTTCTCATGACTACATGGGCATATGGGAAACAGTTCTAGAATTATCTTTTTCCCACACAGTTGCTTCGAAGTTTCAAAACACATTGGTGTCAAGTCTACAATTCTCCAAAAATCCAATGAAAAAATAAGGCTGGAAATCCTCAGTTGCTTGCTTTATGCACTATGAAGTTGTGTCCCACAAGTTCTCTAGGCCCTAGGGAGAAGACCTGGATTCGGAGTCCATATCACCCATGTTACTAGGGGCTGGAGCTCAGTGGTGGCCCCTTCCAACGGGCAAGCCTTTTCAGTTCCCATGGTCTACCCTGTCCCTACTTCTGCCACTTCTGGTGAGCTTCTTTGCCCCTGAGACACTAGCTTTGGAGATTCTACATTTACTTACAAAGAGTGGGACAAAATGACCTTACACAGGAGAGGAAGTGCAATTTATTCAGAGTGAGCTGTTGAGTGAAGAAAAAGGGACATTCATCAAGGCAAGGTGGATGATACAGCAGGTAGACACCTAGATGGAGGAGAAGGAGTGGGGGAGAAATGAACCAAGGACTGTGGTGACTTTAAGAGAAGTTCCAATGCCAGTAGCAGTCATAGGTTTGAGAGATTGATCCTTAGGATATTGTTTCTACATAAATCATGTCCTTGCCATTTGTTAAGGGTGAAATGCAGTAACTGAAGTAGACCAACACCTTATTTTTTTCTATCTGTTGCTTATATCTAGTGCATCTCTATGCCTTATTTTTATCATTTACTTTTGCAATGTTTCTATCAGTTTATTAGTAGCTTTATTTGACAAATATCTGTGTAGCAATTACTGTATATGGCGTACCACTCTAAAAATTTTACAAATGGTAAAAGTGATTCTCAACCAAGGACAACATGTGGAAATAATTTCAATTGTCTTAATTTGAGAGGGGATAGCTTCCCAGGTGGCTCATTGGTAAAAAATCCACCTGAGATGCAAGAGACATGGGTTCAATCCCTGGGTTGGGAAGATCCCCTGGAGGAGGGCATGGCAACCCACTCCAGTATTCTTGCCTGGGAAACCCAGTGGATAGAGTAGCCTGGTAGGCTATGGTACATGGGATTGCAAAAGAGTCTGACACGACTTAGTGACTAAACAACAACAATTATCGCATCATTTAGTGGGTAAAAGACAGAGATGATGCTCAATATTCTGTAATGCACAGGACTGCCCCTCTCCCTGAACTAAAAATTAATCTAGCCAAAAATATCAATAGCATGAGTTTTGAAAAATCCCCTGTTAATTCCTTAACCTTTATAATAACCCTAGAGAGTAGGTACCATTCTTATCCTCATTTTACAGATAAGAAAAATGAAGCACAGAGAGGTTAATGAAATAGCTCAAGGTCACACAGCTGATGAGTGGCAAGGTTGATGTGTAAGACTAAGAGGTCTGTGTCTAAAATCCATGCTCCACCAACACACCAGGCTACCTCTGGGTTGTATGAAAAGTATTTTTACTCTTTTGAAATCTCACCAAGAAAGGCCATATTTCATCTTGTCCCATTTCCCGACCTCAAGACCACAGAGTTAGACAATACTAGCTTTGTTCCTGTTACCCATACCTTCAATGGATGTCTTGTTATTCCACTGGAGTGGATACGTCAGATACAGAGAGTTTCCCCTCCCCTCCTCCTGGTCTCAAGTCACAGAGCATCCTTAACCCTTCAAAAGTGAAGTGAAAAAGTGTTGGTTGCTCAGTCGTGTCCAACTCTTTGCAGCCCTATGGACTGTAGCCCGCCAGCCCCCTCTGTCCATGGGATTCTCCAGGCAAGAATACTGCAGTGGGCAGCCATTCTCTACTCCAAGGGATTTTTCTGAGCCAGGGATCAAACCCAGGTCTCCTGTGTCACAGGCAGATTCTCTCCCATTTGAGCCCCCAGGGAAGCTCTAACCCTGTTCAGGGATATTCTGTCTTGTGGTCTCTTTATCCTCTTCTTCATGACTTCAAGCCTTCTGACTATTTTAGAGCTAAGTTATGTAGGCTTCAGAAGGTGGGTAATGGATAATGAAATTCTAATGACTCTATTTTGCTACAAGTGAGCATCACTGAAGAAGGTGTGAATACACAGTTTGGAAAATTATGACTAAAATTAAAATCAGCTCACTACCTGTTCATTCTATATAATAAGAGTTCTTAGGTCCTTATATTTCTTTTGATACTCATTAAGTATAAATGTGGTATTTAATAATTGCAAAAATGGATGTGAAATTGCATGATAAATCCACCCTTACCTGAAAAAATAAAGTAGAACTGGGTACTCATATTCTCTCTTTGCTGTATTGTGTGTATATTCGCTGATGGAACACAGGATTTCTAAGCAATATGTGAATCCTAGTACATAAAAAGATCTGAAGGAAAATATATCAAAGTGTATGTTTCTGAAAAGCTACTCTTAAGTTTGTAAAACACTTGGCGTCCATCGAACAAAGTGTGGGTGGACAGTCTTGCTGTCAGTAAGTCAGAAATAGTGGGTAATAATTAGAGTTCTCATTTTCCTCAACGATGTTGGTTCAGTATGTATGTTAGGAAATCGTGATACTTGAACTGCCTGGATCTTCAGATGCCATGTCACAGCTGGCCTGTGCCCTGGAGTCACCCAGTGTGACATGCTGAAACTGAATAAAACTCTCTTTTCTTTAAACTTCTCATTTCTGTACAAGTGTCATTACCAACCCGGGCTGTGTACACAGATGCTAAAGGACCAGGGGAATACACAGGGGAGCAGCAAAGGGAAGAAAGGAAGAAAATCAGTGAAGGGAAATTGGTCAAGGCTTGAATCCCCCAGCATCAAAGAAAAAGGGAAGCAGTCAAGAAGAAAAAGAAGTAGGATAGAAGAAAAAATTGGCAAGTGCCCACCAGACTCCTTTGTCCATGGAATTTTCCAGGCAAGAATACTGGAGTGGGTTGCCATTCACTTCTTCTGGGGATCTTCCCAACCCAGGGATCAAACTCCTGTCTCTTACACCTCTCACATTGCAGGAGGATTATTTACCACTGTGCCACAATCCCTCTCAAAGTTTTTGGTCCTTTTTTTTTTTAATCACCTCTCTCTCTCATCTCTTCACAAACGCAGCAGTGATCTGTATCCCACCATAGCGATCACTCCTATGGGGGTGAAACATACTGGTTAAGAGTCAAAACTCTAGACCTGTAGGTAGTCAGTGCCCTTTCCACTTACCTTGCTCATCTATAAAATGAGGAAAACAACAGCAACCACCTTTCAGGATTGGAGGATCAAATGAAAGTCTTTTTTTTAATTAACTTTCATTGGAGTATGGTTGCTTTACAATGCTGTGTTAGCTTCTGCTGTCCAGCAAAATGAATCAGCCATATAATCTCCCCCCTTCTGGACTTTCTTCCCATTCACATCATCAGAGTGCATAAAGCAGAGTGCCTTTTGGTATACAGTAGGTTCTCATTGGTTTTCCATTTTATACATAATATCAATAGTGTATATGTGTTCATCTCAGTCTCTGGATTCCTCCCACCACCTCCCCTTTTCCTCTTGGTAATCCTTAAAGATGGTTACGGTGGTGCCTGGCACACAGTGAGTGTCGGCTGCTGACTCCAGTGTCACTCCTGCCCTTCCACCAACAATGGGGAAGAAGACGCATTCGCCTCCTATTTGCCTCCGTTTGAGGGGGCGTTCTCCTCCATACAGGCACCTCCATAGACTTGTTCCAAGCATCAAGCAGCAGCATGAAGGGAAAAGCTTTATAAGTTCTTTACAAATACAAGGCATTGTTATTATTCGAATTCAGCACACCCCCAAGGAAGAAAAACAACTTTAATGATGTACATTCAACTAAATAATGCAGAATTTAATTAGTTTAAACTGTGAGATTTGGTATGAAAGAGTTTTTAGGTGGGTTGTAGCATTGCTTTTAGAAAATAATTAGTCCATTTTAGGGTATGAAATGAGCTTCTAAGGCCTTCAAAAACGAATGCACTCCTTGAAGAGCCCTTCATAAGACTGGCTGGCATTAGGGCAAAGAGAACTCCTTGTTATACAGACAAATATTCACCCTTCCCATAAACTACCTTGGGTTGTGTAGGAATAGCCAGTCATTGAGTGAATTCGTCTTGTTATTAATTTCCATTTTACTTTTTAAGAAGTTTAAACCTTTCAACATTTTATTTATGTGAAGTGTTTGAGTATTGTCAGTGTACTTTTCCTGTAAAGTTTAAGTTATCTAGACTGGCACAAGAAATTATTTTTTTAAATGTAAATTTGATTCAAATGTTGGTACACTCTAGGTCCATTGTTGGCTTCACAGCTGAACTCTTGAATCTCTTGACAGTTTAAATATTAATGTAGACTTTCAATAGCATCACAGATGTTTTATCCAATACAATCAAAACGGAAATTGATGCCCTTCAAGAAGCTGGCATTTGATAATGTGGACTTTCTGAAGTGCCTGACAGAGGTGCTCCCAAGGGAAAGAGACATCCAAAATATTTGCCATAACTTTTTGTCTGCCACAGAATTTCTTTTTCACTCCTAGAAAAGGTGAGTCTAATTTTATAGAAGTTCCTAGGCACCTGGCTGCTCCTAGATGTAGGCAATTTGGAGATTCATGGGTGGAGCTTGAATTAAGCAGCATTTTTCTTTGAAATAAAATCTTTAGCACTTCAAGAATGATCCACATTCAGAAAATTATGGCCCCCAAGTTTCATCCTGTCATCATGAAAAGTAATCTTGGAAGGGAGTTGTTAAATCAATATTACATTTTTGATAGATATTAAATGACCAGATAGTCTTCAAAGTAAAATATATTATAAAACACAAATGAAAGCTAATTGTTGTCTATGTTTAAAATCAAGTAGCATTGACATATACACACTACCATATATCTATTGACAAATGTACACGAGCTATCTTCAAACAGATAGCTAGTGGGAAGCTGCGGTAACACGGGGAGCTCATCTCGGTGCTCTGTGATGACGGCTAAGTGGGGTCTTGGGTAGTGGGAGGGAGACTCAAGAGGCAAGGGATATAGGTATACTTATAGCTGATTCACGTTGTTGTACAGCAGAAACCAGCACAACACTGTAAAGCAATTATCCTTCACTTATAAATCAAGAAAAAAAATAAAAACAGAATGCACATATATGTATAACTAATCACTGTGCTGTATAGCAAAAGTTAACATACTGCAAATGAACTATACTTAAAGAAAATAAATGTAAAAAATAAAATCACAAGCATTAGGTAACATTCATTAAATTTTACATTCTACATTTTTTAATGAGGGATAAGTAGTGATAGGATAAAACTGAAGAATTTGCATAGACAATTAAATGGATAAAATGTGAAACAGGATAGTGATAAAGAATCAATTTAGAGTAGAAAAGCCAGGAATTATCTAATAATATCAAGTGTGCCATAGCTTATCTTTATACAAAATGATGGATCAAGAAAGTTTTTCAAGAGAGTTTTAAGAATAAATTTGCAGGGTCATGCTCTGGAGTTAGTTGCATCTGGGATTGAATCCTGCTTCTAGTACTTATTGGTGCAACCATGGACAACTAACAACACTCTGTGTTTGCCCTGGAGAAGGTGTATGCCTGCCTTTTAGAATTTAGAGGGAAGAATGCAATATTGTGTTTATGAAAATATCTGGTTAACAGAAAATACATATAGTACATACTTATATGTGAATCTGATCATTTTGTGTGTACGAATGTGTATTTCTGTGGATGTGAATATACATACTTTTCTCCCTACATATATATAAATTGAGACCCTGACTCAAGAATTTACTTTTCAAGGAAGACATACCTCTCAATAGCTTAATAAGATTTAAATCTAAGACAAATATTTTAATGTTGCTTCTAGTTAATGTGATCCTCATAATCCTCAATTCTGAAAACAATCAAGTTGTTCTAATTGATTAAGTCTATATCTGATTAAGTATTATGGTGAGAACATATACATATAACATATGTGTGTGTGTGTGCTTCCCTGGTGGCTCAGCTGGTAAAGAATTCGCCTATAGTACAGGAGACCCCAGTTCGATTCCTGGGTCAGGAAGACACCCTGGAGGAGGGCATGGTAACCCACTCCAGTATTCTTGGGCTTCCCTGGTGGCTGAGATGGTAAAGAATCTGCCTGCAATGTGGGAGACCTGGGTTCAATCCCTGGGTTGGGGAGATCCCCTGGAGGAGGGCATGGCAACCCACTCCAGTATTCTTGCCTGGAGAATTCCCATGGACAGAGGAGCCTGAAGGGCTGCATTGCATGGGGTTGCAAAGAATCAGACATGATTGAGTGACTAAACACAGCACACTATATATATAATTGCTCTTTCTTAACTACACACATATATATGTATATACACACACATACACACACCCACACATATGTATGTGTGTGTGTGTTAGCATTTAAGTGAAATAAACCTCAAAAGAACATGACAGAAAACTGAGGAAGTATTCAAGATGGTAAAACTGGAAGAAAACCAGTTAACTTGGGTAGCAGGTTAAACGTAAGCCCAACAGACAACCTGCTGGGTCTTTCTTTAGTACTGGTGAGTGGGGGAGAAATGTCTACTCCATTCAGAGTGTAAGCCAAACCTTGTAATAGACATCAAAATATTAGCATATCCAAAACTTTATCCATCACTCTAAGTTTTACTTTCCTTTCACCCATTTTTGCTAAGTTTACATGTTTTTCTAGGCAGTAATAATGATCATTAATAATACCTCTTTCTGAAATTCTTCAAACCTTGGAAGAATTTATAAGAATTCCCTTATAAATTGGTAAAAGTGCAAAAGGTAACAGTGTCGCTAATATTAACACAAGCACACACACTTTCTTTTCTTGTGCGCAGGAGAGATATAAATAATGATAAGCTACAATCTTTGATTTGAAGATGTTTATTATGCAGTTTGGGAAAAGGTTGTTTAGAATTAGATTACTTTATGAATGACAGAAAACTCAAAATATAGCACCGTAAACAAGGGTATGTATTTCCTAGCACTGCTGCACAAAATTGTCACAGAGTTCATGACTTAAAAAAAAACAGAATTTTATTCTCTCTCAGTTCTGGAGGCCAGAGGTCCAAAATCAAGATGTTGGCAGGGCCATGCTCCCTCTAGAGGCTCTAATAGAGATTTCTTTCCGACTTCTTCCAACTTCTGGCGGCTTCCAGCCTTCCTTGCAACTGGATCATTCCAGCGTCTGCGCCTGTCTTCACTGCCCTTCCCTTCTGCGTGTCTGAGCCTTCTCTTCCTCTGTCTGTGTGTCTCTCCTCTGTGTCTGCAACGAAAACACTGAAAACTGAATTTAGGGCCCACCCAGGCCATTCAAGATGATCTCATCTGTGATCCTTAACCTAAATATATTTGCAAAGACTATTTCTCCTAATAAGCTTCCATTCACAGGTTACACAGATTAGGATGTGGACATGAGGGCCAGAATTCAAGCCACTACAACTGGATTGAAGTTCATTTCTCTCTTACAAAATCTAGACAGAGAGTCAAAGGCAGATAGGATTCTCCACCATGTCTGGAACCCAGGCTCCTATTATTTGCTTTCCCTGCTTGAAATAGCTGATTTTCTGAAGACCACCTTATAATCCAAGATAGTGGCTCAAGCCACCACATCTGCTGTTGAGCCAGTAGAATAAGAAGTAGGGTTCATGAAAGAGTTTTCCAAGTGAATTGCTGAACTGCTGCCCCTGGGGACCTTATTTTATAAGAACTCTATATTTTAGTACTTGATAAATTACGCTAGCTTTTCTGAAACATATGCATATTAAAGGATATTGAATCTTGCAGAATAGCATTTAATAGAGTCCAGAAGAAGGGGGATCTCTGCAGCTTAGGTGGTCCAGAAAGAGTTGACTCCTGATCACTATAACGATTGGTGAGATTCATCAGTGTGGGAAAAATGCACTTCCAGATGACTTCAAGACTTAATTGATCTGTCTTAACCATAACATTCACCACTTGGATTTTTTTTTTTTTTTAACCACTTGGATTTTTATAAGTACTTGTTACCTGTAACTACATGGACTGCTTATTAGGGACAAAAATACATCATTGTTAGAAGAATCCAAGACTACACTACCTCTTAGGTTCTGCAATGCTGATGGAGTTTAGCTAGGAAAGGAGAACCAGAAAAGACCTAAGATTTACCTAAGAAACAGGGCACAATCCAAGGAACAACAGCAGCAAATGAAAGAGATTTGAAAGGTAAGAAAGAAGGGACAGGGTCAAAATTTTGAGGTGGACAGAAAAGAATCTGGGGCAGCTGTTTTTAGTTTTTAAAAATGCTGTCCACCTCCTGTTGGCACCACATTTGCTGCCGCTTAAAGAGAATTCAGAAGAGACATAATATTACTGAAGGCTTTGGAAGAGCACTGTAAATGCAAGCCTTAAAGCAGGCATGGGGGAAGTATTTGCACCGCTAAGCTGAAAACAACAACAAAAGTCAACAAACACTATGTAGTACAGATCTCCATTATAACCACTCAAGATTATCGTGGTTGTAGATAATTACTTCTACTCAAGGCAGACACCCTTGAGAAGCTGGGCACTGATCTAGCCACAGAAATATTCACTCCCCTAAAGTCACAGAAAGATGGATAAGACACACATACAGCATTAGATATCGGTTGTTTACATGGTATTATCAACAGCCTACTTATATTGCTTTAAAAATATCGTGCACATTTGCAAGTAACCATCAGGAGTACTTTTCCATAAATTATTTTACCCTGTGCTGGAAGGAGCACAGGCAACTCCTTACTGGAGACAGTGGCACTGTTTACTTGCTACACAGCGCCATCTGGTGGCAAATACTACAAATCTCAGACACAGGGTCCCTGGGTTCCAGAGAGACTCCCAAGGTCATACAACATGAGGTATCCACCCAACGGAGAGTGAGTAAGTACACTATCTTTAGGAATACTTGTCAAAGTTGAAGATCAAGTTCTTTGTTTATTATTCTTATTGATATTCCTACTATCTATAGTTAATAGTTTCCCAACAAAAATGAACTGCTTTATGTACAAACTGATTCTGAATAGTAAAATTCTCAATGGACATAACACTGTCATTTACAAAGTTTGATTCTAAAGAGGGTTGTGGATACTACGCCTTCCTCCAAATATAAGATGAAGCTCATGTAGGTAATAGAAATTGCTCAAGTTCAAAAAGTTGGGAAAAATAACGGTGCTGCTGAAGCTCCAGTAAAGAGTCTTACTAATCTATGTGTTGTCTTCAAAATGATCCTGTTTCTTTCTGCTTAAAATGAGGTGAGGCAGTTTCAGTTGAAGCTAGATTGAAACTTTAGCTTCAGCAGGAAGTGGTCTTTTGAATTAGGTGGCACTCGGTGGCTTTCCTGGTGGCTCAGATGATAAAGAATCTTCCTGCAATGCAGAAGACCTGGGTTTAATTCCTGGGTCAGGAAGATCCCCCTGAGAAGGAAATGGCAGCCCCCTCCAGTATTCTTGCCTGGAGAATCCCATGGACAGAGGAGCCTGGTGGGCTACAGCCCACAGCATCGCAAAGAGTTGGACACAGCTGACCGACGAACTCTTTCACTTTCTTATAAAACCATAGTTTCTCTTGGTAGAATCTAGAGGAAGGCTTGGAAACTTTTGTGGAAATGGCAGTGCATTCTTAAAGTCTGGCAATTTTTTTTTTCTTGTTTTCTCCCCAGACCTTGTATTTACTTATATACAATACCATCTCTGTTTTGCTTTGCTGCCCTATCTTGAGATTTACTCTTTATAATTTTTCATCAAAGGCACCACCTACTTCTCCATAGACCTTCGGATAGCCCTTCACTGCTTCCTATTAGATGTATTTCTTTCAGAGTTAATCAAAGGATGATATTTAAGGTGGCATCTCTCCCTGGGCATCTAGATGACTTATGCCATTCATATCAATGAGACCTTTTCAACCCTAATATCTATTCCAGTGAGCTATGGAGTACAGCCTTGAAATTTAATTATGAGGATGTTTCAGAGGCTGATGGACAGCATTACGCATCTTGCTTTAACATCATTAGACAGTCCCAAGTTTCAGTGCTATAAAAGATTAAAGACCAGTCTACTGCATGTCCTACCTGCATTATGATCTGTAGGTATAAGCTTACATTTCTCAGACCCTGTCAGAAGGTTTTTATCTTATGGCTGTGATATTCCACCTTGTGAAAAACGATTCAAATTTAATGCTATTTTTTTAAGAAGCCTATTTAAGTCTTTTGATTTCATCCCAATTCTGGCAGTAAGTATTTTGGTCATTGCTATACAGTTGCTTACATTCTTAGACTTGGGCAAGGAGTTCTGGAACCATCCCAGGAGCAAAACTGAGACTTATTAATGTTGCATTAATCTAAAATAACCTCTTGGGGAAAATGGTAAATGTGCATTTTTATAAAGCCTAATTTTTATTGGTTCATTGAAATCACTAAAAAATTTATTCTAGAATGTATCTCCAAATGCAGAATGTTTTCTTTCCTACAGTTATCAGACCACTGAAAACCTCAAATTTCCTTTTTCCTTTAAGCCATTTATCTTCAGCAGCAATAAAGATTGTGGAATTAGAACTTAGGTAGCAATTTTGGGATGATATATTAGCCCTTCTTCAGCTATGTTTGCTTTAGAGAGCTGATTAATATAAATGTCAGTTTATTTGTAAACTAGGAGTATGTAACACAGAAAAGAAGACAGAGGAAATAACAGATAATGCCATTTCCAGAGCTTCCTTTTAGGTCCTACACGAACTTTAGTTGGGCTAATAAACACTAGAAGTAATATTGCCTAAAATGATAGAAAACACAGAGGCATCCATCTCTTTTCAAGGTTAAGAATTTGCTTATTCTGTTTCAAGAGCTCAGCATATAAATATAGTTTACAAGGAATTTTAAATTGATTAGTAAAACCTATGTATCTTCAACTGTTATATTAAAAAGGAGCCTGTGGTGTTGATCAAGCCCAATAATCACTCTTTAATATCACTGGAGGAGATAGCAGCATGATGAAAAGGATAAGGACAGTATAAATCAACTGAAGAAATTCTGAGCCAAAGACCTTCATTTTTAAAAGGCAGAGATTAAAATCACCAAGCTAATAAGATCTGCTCAGGGACCTAGAAATGTCAGCCAAAAATATGGAAAATGTATCCCCCAAGAGTAAGCTTGACTCAGGTCGGTTTATAAATAATAGTTATCTGCTGAAAACAGACCATTAAGCTTGCTGTTTAACTTAAAAGTTGTATTTTGCTATAATTCTATATACAGAATATCTTATTCATATGTTAATGTTCACATTTTAATGGACAGGAAAAGAAATAAACATTACAAATAGATTTTGCATGAGTCTCCTAGCTGTTCCCTGACATCTGGCATTCATTTCTCTGCTCTCAATAATGTTGCTTTGCAAACATCTTCCCCGACCCAAGACCCTCAAAAGGTCCTCTTTGTCAATAGGTTACCCCCTTCTTACTAAGATATTGATACCTTAGATATTGATACCACCTAAGATGATATCAGTTCCTAAGATATCGATATTATCTATTGCCTGGGCAGCCATTCCCAACAGATTTGAGGTTAGTATATTAGTTATGTTTCTTTCTCCAGGGGCTAGCGCTATTCCTGACAAAAAAACAGGTGCTCAATACAAAGCGTCGATCTTTGTTTAATTCTCATTGTAAACATCTCAGCATAAACATATCTTGAACCCAGATGATCAACCGACATCCCAGCCACTGAAAATCCCCTCCTCTGTGCTTTGGCTTCTACCTGTCTCCTTCTAGGAGGTTCTGATACTTCTCTACTTTTTCCCTTTTCTTTTTTTAAATAAAATACAGTCTGTAAGACATTGTTTTCCAGAAAATATAAACTTTTCTCTCCTTTCCTTCCCTTCCCTTCCTAGGGGATTTACTGTTTTCCCCAATTCTCTGAGTTCTTATTAGGACATTATTTTGTGTCTTTAGTTACATTTTTAACTCACAATCAAAATTCCTAATCAAGGTAATGTTTTTTGAAGAACAGGAGTCATATATGGATTTTGTCACATAGCAGTTACCCAGAGCACTGTGTTAACACACCCAGGTATTCAGTAAATTTGTATTTAAAGAACGCTGGTTCAAAGCTAGTCTAATGATATGATATTGTAATAAAAATGAAGCCCAGTGCCAACAACACAAGTATAAACTATGAACAGAGCCAGTGATAAGTGAAAGTTCAGGCTGAAACATGTAATGCACCAGAATTTGAAAAAATTAATTTTTAAAGATGATTTGAACCATTAAGGTGAAAAAGTTGTGTACAACTCCCACTCATCATTCAAGAGGCAAGGGAAAATGCCACTTTCTCTAGGAAAATTTTCCTTATCCTGTCCCCTTCCCTCCCTAGTCAGTTTTGAAGCAATGACTTTCTGAGATAAATACCCAAAACATAGTATTTTTTTCTCAAGCTTTTTTTTTTTTTTTCTCAACCACAATTGGGTACTTATCATCCCCACTTTGGGACTGAACATAATATATATTGTCTGTTTCTAAACCATAAGGTATATGAGGAAAGGAGATCAAGTTTAATTTATTTTTGAATCACTCTGAATGGTTAGAGTGTGGCTTGCCTACAGAAATGCCTCAGTGTATGCATGCACGCCTACGTGAGTGAATAAGGATCCATGTCATGAATATAGGGGCATTCTCATTGAAATTCTAGAGATTAACAAGAAGCACACTTTTATTTTTCGGGCTATGTAACTTTCTTTTTATATGTATATAATTTTTTTAAATATAGTATAATTGCTTTACAATGTTGTGTTAGATTTTCCTGTGCAATGAAGTGAATCACCCATCTGTATGCATATATCCCTTCTTTCTGAGCCTCCTTCCCACCCACCTCCACCCAATTCCACCTCTTTAGGTCATCACTGAGCTGAGCTCCCTATTGTATGTAGCAGCTTCCCACTAGCTATCTATTTTATACATGGTAGAGAAGCACATTTTTTAATTATAAGGTTTCTGAAGTCAGAATACCTCTTACATTATGTTGATTACTTCTTACATTATTGATACTTCCTGCATTGGGTTACTTCTGGATTGTGTTGGGGAAAAGGCAGTTATTCATCAGTATTCATTGATGAATAATATTCATCTTAGAACAAAGAGCATCTTTGAATTGAGAAACTAGTATACAGGCCCAAACTTCTAAATCCAGGCTAGAGGGTTCAGATGTGTACATGAGAGAATACATGGTTAAACGTGAGAAAAAGACATTTCCATCCCCCCCAGAGAACTATAGAGATTTTCTCCATGCTTGCCTGCCTGGAGTGAAACTAACATTTGCTTTCACTAGATGATATTCTGATCTCTGAAAAACTCCAAGTAACTGTTTAAAGAGTGCTAGCCACCTGTTCCCTGCACTTCCTGCATTATTTTGTTCTCAGATGTGAATCTGTTAGCCTCCCAGTGCCCTAGTCTCACTGGATTCATGTCCACCTTTAGGTGTAGTTGCGCCCCTTAATAATCCCCGTCATTCCTCTGTTTTCATTCATCCTTTGCCTGAAGCTTCTCATTCACAAAAAGGCTAGTTACTTCAGATGTGTATAAAATCATGGGTCCACAACCAAACAACAGTTGACCAGCTTGAAAATTACATCCTTGGGTACAAAGAGGTGCAGGAAAAAACAAGACATACACACCACTAAGTGTACCCAGAATTCCACTTCTAGAAACACATGCCCTGGCACTCGATGTGCTGACAGTGTGAGGTAGCTCAGGCAGGAGGCTGAGCTACCCGCTCGGCAGGGCAGAAAATCATCAAGAATTGAGAACCCTCTCTGATCCCCTCTTGCCTGCTTTGAGATTATCCTTAAGGCTTATAAAAGTGAATAGACATCACATATTGCATTAATTTTGGATAATGGCCAGGGTAGCCACTTAAGTATATATGTTCAGTGAATCTCTGACAGAACAAGAAGACATTATTATTTCTTAGGAATATATGTGGAAAATGCTGTTTATTTTTCCTTTTTCACAGCAGAGCAGTCCTGCATGTGTGTGTTCATGCATCTGAGTAGGGATGAGTAGGCAAATGATCAAGAGCATGTATTCAGTGGAATTGTATTTTGAAATGTAATCATTGCTATGAAAGACTGTAATTGTCTCTACGAGCCTAAAGAGTTAATATTATTTTCCTAGCATCATTTCATGTTACATCCCAAAGAATCAGATTACTCCCAGAAAAATGCCACTTAAACAGGAAAAATAAAAGCAGGCAAGAAAGGGATTGACAAAAAGCAGGCTTTGAATGCATAATGAATGCTTTGCAGCTCATTGATAGACAACCCTTAAAACAAAGCATTGTTGTGTGAAATGTTCTAAAGAAAAGAACTCAAGAGTTTATCAAATGAGTTATTGGAAAAGAATTTTTTTAAAAATCTGCCAGAAAAGTACCAGGCCATTATTGCATCTTATAAATTATTTATTATTCTTAGATATGTCATAAAGTCCAACACAAATAAAGGGAAAATGCTGACAAGACAGAAATATCATTGTGAATATAGAGATAGCTGCCTGAAACCTTGCAAAAAAGTTCTAAGAATTTTTGCCCCCTGCCCACCACATTTTCACCACTTAGATATTTTGTTTTTCTGTATTTTGAGGGTGTCAGCAGTTTCTTTTTCCAACCAGGCCACCCATTCCCATCTTTCTTTGCATGACTAAGCTAACAGGCTATAAACCCTTTTTGCTCTGTATGTGTGTGTGAGAGAGAGACAGCAAGAGAGAAAGAAAATTAACCATGAAAAATTAAGTAAAATATGATGGTGAAGAGAAATCCAATTTTAAAAGCATCTATTCATATGATCACCTAGTTTATATGCATCTCTGCAAGATTCTGCTGGGGACTGCCTTAGCTATTCTGAAGTCTTACTTAATAACACAGTCAAGTTTATTAAGAATGACCTTAGTCTTTCATTCTTATGAAGCAGGCTAATGAAATATCATAGAAATGGTTTCATTTTAACACTGAGAAGATATTGCATATCTGACTGTAAAATATTTTTCTTCTTATTCACTTTTAAGAGTCTTATGAGAATGCCTGGTTTAAAGTAAAAGCAGAAATTTCAAAGTTGCCTGGTCATATAAAGACACACCATCACTCACCTTTTTTGCTTTTTGCCCATTAATCATTTCAGAATCTGGAAGCACATATTTATCTCTCATGGTTTTTCCAGTGAATCACAGGATCCTCCAAGGCACTTCACCAAATGTTTTACAGATTGCTGGGTTCCAAAAATGTTCGTTGATTTGAACAAGTATGCATGTGGAGTGAGGTGCATGGAATCTTTCACCTCCCACTGCTGGGTGCTTAGAAGATTCTAGAACACTGAGAGTCACAGGACTTTATCTGACCTTCTTCACCATGGCAGGTGGTTGGGGGGGTCACAGCTCTATTCTTTTGTATCTGCTGAGAACTCCACTAAATGCTGTGGGTTTTTTCCACTTAACTCCTTGTCATAAGCTCAACACATCTAAGAAGACTACTTGCCTACTGTTCACTTCTAGCCAAGTTGGCTCAGTATTTTCCTACTTTCATGTTCTTAATCTTATATCTCAATTAAATTCACTTTTTTAATTTTTATTTTTAATCAGAGGATAATTACTTTACAATTCTGTGATGGTTTCTGCCATACAGGAACATGAATCAGCCATAGGTACACATATGTCCCCTCCCTCTTGAACCCCACTCCCACCTCCCTCCCCATCCCACCCGTCTAGGTTGTTACACAGTTCCGGCTTTGGGTTGCCACACTACTTACAATAGCTAGGACATGGAAGCAATCTGCTAAGTCACTTCAGTCGTGTCCGACTCTGTGCGACCCCACAGACGGCAGCCCATCAGGCTCCGCCGTCCCTGGGATTCTCCAGGCAAGAATACTGGAGTGGGTTGCCATTTCCTTCTCCAGTGCATGAATGGGAAAAGTGAAAGTGAAGTCGCTCAGTCGTGTCCGACTCTTGGCGACCCCATGGACTGTAGCCTACCAGGCTCCTCCATCCATGGGATTTTCCAGGCAACAGTACCAGAGTGGGGTGCCATTGCCTTCTCCGGAAACAATCTAGATGTCCATTAACAGATGAATGGATAAGGAAGACGTGGTACATATACAATACACAATGGAATATTACTCAGCTATAAAAAGGAACCTATTTGAGTCAGTTCTGATGAGGTGGATGAGCCTAAATGCACTTTTAATACTTACATATTTTTCAGAAACATTCCTATGTACTTTGTAAAGTATTGCTTTTACAATCCTTTTACAATTGCTTTACCTTTACTTTGTAAAGGTATTCAAATGATACCAACTAAACTATAGATGGTCTAACAGAAAAACGTAGAAAAGTTGAAGTATTGTGGTAAAAACTGTCATAACAATTAAGGAATAGTGAAGGAATATCAAAGAACACTGAAATTGTCTGTGAAAGATGTTGAAAGAAAGGGAATTGTTTCAAATTTATACTCTCCTTCTTACCACATCCAAGATCTTATAAAAACTAGATTGGTCACTGATTGGGCCTGAAGATCTCTATGACTTTAACATGAATATGGAGTGGGAACATGGCTGGTGCTGAGGAGGCCTTCCTACTAAGAGACTGGAAGATTCCATATATTTCTCTTCTCAGCTACAGCTTATGCCATTGTAAAGTGAGGACATTGGACTGGTTTATTTAGTTTCTCTACCATTCCTTATAGTCCATGTAGTCAATCTTGGATTCCTGCTTTCTCCAGGGCTCAATAATCAGTCACTTCCCAAGGACTCCTGATATTATCTATCCTCCTATTCTGGCCAGTCTCTTGGTTCAGACCCTCTCCAATGCAAAGTCTCCTTAAACATTTTCCCTACTTTTATCGTTAATGACTAATCCATCTTGTACATTTGGTCTCTTCTAATTATGATTAAATTACATCTGCTCCAGCTCCAGCAACTTCAAAGATGCCCCTTGATCACAGAAGACAGTTCACCCATCTGAGTTCAGAGTCTCATCTGTTTTTCATCTGTTCTTTACTGAGAAGTTAGTTATTAGCAGACTTCCTATCTCTTCTTTCTAATTTATATGTCCAAACATTTCTCATGTCTTGATTCCAAACATAACACCTGCTGATGCAAGGTTAGGCCCCGTTACTTCCCTTAGGTCACTCTACTGCACAGTGAGCTGTATGTGTGTGTTAGTCACTCAGTCGTGTCTGACTCTTTGCGACCCCATGGACTGTAGCCCGCCAGGCCCCTCTGTCTATGGGATTCTCCAGGCAAGAATACTGGAGTGGGTTGCCATGTCCTTCTCCAGGGGATCTTGTCTCTGGCACTGCAGGCAGATTCTTTACCATTTGAGCTACTTGCGAAGCCCCACTGCACAGAGAGCTCCTTCCTTCTAAATCTCTATGGCACTGCTGTTTACACTCTTTTCTTCCTGGCCATTTGTTGCTTCAATATCAATAATGTCATCTCCCAGTTATTAGGTTGGTACCAAAGTAATTGTGGTTTCAGACCATGAATTTTAAATCCTTATAACTAGTCTCCAACACAGCCTTTTAATCAAAATAGGAACCTTTACAATCAACACAATTTTGGCAATGAGAAACAAGTTTGTGTATTCCTGTAGTGTAAAAATTCTGGGCCTTGGGATTCGATGAACTCTTGGAAAGCTTTTTCTGCCTCCTGCTGGTTTTGGAAGTGTTTTCCCTGCAAAAAGTTGTCAAGATGCTTGGTAATCAGGTGAATATGGTGGATGAGGCAAAACTTCTTAGCCCAATTCATTCAACTTTTGAAGCATTGATTATGCATGTGCAGTCAGACATTGTTGTGAAGAATTGGGCCCTTTCTGTTGACCAATACCAGCTGCAGGCATTGCAGTTTCAGTTCATGTCATTGATTTGCTGAGCATACTTCTCAGATGTAATGATTTCACTAGGATTCAGAAAGTTGTAGTGTATCAGATGGGCAGCAGACCACCAAACAGTGACCATGACATTTTTTTGGTGCAAGTTTGGCTTTGGGAAGTGCTTTGGAGCTTCTTCTCAGTCCAAACACTGAACTGGTTGTCCCTGGTTGTTGCATAAAATCCACTTTTCATCGCACGTCAAAATTCAACTGGGAAATGGATCATTTTTGGTGCACAGAATAAGAGAAGACGACATTTCAAAACGATTTTTTTTTCAGTCAGCTCATGAAGCACCCACATATTGAGCTTCTTTGCCTTTCCAATGTTGAATGACCATAGAATGGTAGACATTGAGTACTATGCAACTTCTCATGTAGTTGTAAGAGGATCAGCTTTGATGATCCTCTCAACTGGTCTTTGTCAACTTCCAATGGCTGGCTACCACACTTCAACTTCAAGGCTCTCATCTCCTTTGCAAAACTTCTTGATTCATCACTGCACTGTACGTTTGTTAGCAGTTCCCAGGCCAAATGCACTGCTGATATCGTGAGTTGTCTCTGCTGCTTTAAGGCCCATTTTGAGCTTGAATTTTTAAAAAATCGCTCAAATTGGTGTTTTGTCCAACATCATTTCTATAGTCTAAAATAAATATAAGATAAACAGCAAGTAATGTCATTAACAAAAAGCATAAATTGAGAAAGGCATATTAAAATGAAGCACATTTATTTAAGAATGTATTCCAGAGAAAACAAGATGGCGGAGAAGTAGGTGGACGTGGAGTACATCTCTCTCCACGGATACATCAGGAATACACCTTCAGACAGAGAAATGCACGCAAAACACCTGCTGAGAGCCGACAGGAGGACCTGACCGGTGGAAAAGGATGTATAGAACCACACAAAACTTGGTAGGATGAAGGAACTAGAGGGAAAAACAGGAGTGTAAGCAGGACTGGACCTGCCCTCAGTGGTTGGGGGAACTGAAGCAGGGGTCGATCCCCACAGCGGGGTAACTGTCTGAGTCAGAGGAGAAACATTTAAGGCTGAGAGTGAAACAGCTGATATGTGGCAGCCTAAATGGAATGAGAATCAGACAGTCTTTGCTGCAGCCATACATACCCTGGACAGGAATGCTGGTTCCCTGGAACGCTCAGCGGCTGGGAGCTGGAGTTTAGGGATTGTGGAGCAATCCCAGGGCGAGGGCTGCTGTTGACTGAGAAGAGACGGATCGAGGGACTGTGAGGGAGGAGATCGTGGTGAGAAATGCTGGTGGAGGAAAGCCAGGCAGCCATGCAAGCAAGGCCATACTGCTGAGTCAGGCGTAGGGGGTGGAGCCATCACCGTAGCCTCTCTCTCCCCACACACCAGCATCGGCAACTGAACACTAGAGGCTGGCCCATCAAACGCCTGAGCACTGAACTACAGAGTAGGACCGCACCCAGGGTGCCCCTTTCAGTGCCTGACGTGCCTGTCTCCAGAGTAGGACCCCAGGCAGGGGGGCCCCTCTATGTACCTGACGTGCAGAACAACAGAGAAGGACCCCAGGCAAGGGAGCCTCTAAGTGCCTGAGCGGGCGGAGCTACTAGGAAGACTGGCCAAGAGGCCTTCTGATCGCCAGCTACAAGAGGCTAGAAAAAAGACTCTCATAGGGCTGTAACTCCTGCGGCGGAGGCAGTCCATGTCCCTGCACACTTGATGCTGCCAGGGTCCCCAAAAGCCAAGCAGCTGCGCCACCTTCACGGTCGATTCTCACTGGGGCAGAGCTGCCACAGGCAAAAAATATCTCGCGTCTATGTGCGCAGGGTTGCTTCGGTGGTGTCAGACTATGCGACCCTGTAGACTGCTGCCTGCCAGGCTTCTCTGTCAGGGAATGGGGGGGTTCTCCAGGCAAGAATACTGGAGTGTATTGGCCAATACTGGTCGCCATCCCCTTCTAGAGCACTGTATTTCCTGCTGCCCTAGCCACCAACCTCCCCCCCCCCCCCGAGTGCCTGGTGCTGCCAGAACCCCTGCGATCCAAGCAGCTGCACCACCTCCACACCTGCCCTCACAGGGGCAAACCCAAGTCCTCCAGGGCAGCCTCAGGAGCAAACCCCAGTGGACAACCCACAGGTAGAGGTGGAAATAAAACCACAATTGAAACCCAGGGGCAGTGTGGCTAAGGAAGAAGACCCAAAACCTTCCCACCAGCTGTACAAGTTGCAAATTAAATCCACACAATCAGCTAGGCAAACTCTGTGTCTATGGAATATACAAAAGGCCACTGAGAGTTCCCACAAAAGAAAATGCACTAGTTTTGATAGCTGTGGACATGGGAGGTAAGAACACACAGGAGTAGGACCAGATTAGAATCTGAGCTGCCCCCACAGCAGGTCCAAAGGTCAGCACAATGTTGGAGGGCATCCTAGGGAGATAAGGTGGACTGTGACTCCCAGCGAGGGAAAGGACTCTCACAGCAGTGACTCAAGAAAAACATTTATTATTCATATTTTTTGACTTGTTCTGTTTGGATTTTCTTTTCTTTTTTTCCCTTTCCCCTGCCCCTGTTGTAGTTGTTGATTTCATTGGCACTAAGAAATCCAACCAAGTTTTTGAGCTTTTTTTTCTTTTCTCACTCACATTTCTTATTGTTGTTATAAACCTCTGCCACTATGTTGGGCTTTTGCAGTTCTGTAGAGTTTTGGATTTTTTTTCCTTTTTCCATTTTTTCTTTTCTCATTTTTATAATTTTAAGTTTTAATTTTTTTAAACCTATTATATTTTTATACATTTATTCCTTTGTTTGCCTTTCCTACTGTTCTTTCCCCCTTGCAGTTAATCTTTAATGTATATAAATCTTCTTCATCTACCTCTATTTAATTTTGCATATCTATTTTTCTTTCCTTTCTTCTCAACATATTTGTTAGTTTCGTTTTCATTGCTTTATTCCCACCTTGGCACCTTGCTTTAGTTTTGTTTTCCAGTTTGTGCTTTAGTTAGTTTTGTTTTTAACTGGTAAATATAATTTTTGATTTCCTTTATTCACCAGGTGAATCTACTACATTTTTGTTGGACTGTTTTGACTTTGCTCATGGGTGTATATGCATATATGTATATTCCATTATTTTAATTATTATTTGCCTGACTTTGTAGCTGCCATTTGCCTGGGGTTCATCTTTGGTTTCTCATTTTTTGATATTTGTTTTAATCTCACTTAATGCCATAACAAACAACTTGTGGAGCCTTTGTTCCTGACCAGAGATCAAGCCCTGAGCCTTTGGAGTCAGAGCACTGTATCCAATACCCTAGACTACCAGAGAACTAACCCTAGGGAGTATCAAATAGTGAGAACTCACACAAATGAAACCACTTGAACGCAAGACACGGCATCACCCAACCACCAGTAGCACCCTGTGCAGGATGCCTTGTCTAAACAACAAACAAAACAAAAATACAAACCCAGTCATCAGCAGACAGGCTTACACCTCACTCAGCCCTCTGTTTTTCACTCAGAGGAAAAACAAAGAAAAATTCAGCACAAATACCACCCTACACGAAGCTTATACAAACCACTGGACCAAGCTTAGGAGTGCAGAAACCAGAAGGAAGAAATAATTCAACCTTCTTCAAGGGAAGAGTTCAACTTTCCTTGAAACCTGGGAAAGGGAGACCTCAAACACACTAAGTTAAAAAAAAATAATGAAAAGGCAGAGAAATACTACACAAATGAAGGAACGAACTAGAAACACAGAGGTCCAAATAAATGAAGAGGAAATAGGTAAACTACCTGAAAAAGAATTCAGAATAATGATAGTAAAGATGATCAAAAACCTTGAAAACAAAACGGAGAAAATGCAAAAACCAATTAACAAAGACCTAGAAGAACTAAAGAATAAACATACATAGACAAACAACACAATTACTGAGATTAAAAATATTCTAGAAGGAATCAATAGCAGAAAATCTGAAGCAGAAGAACAAATCTGTTAGCTGGAAGATAAAATGGTGGAAATAACTTCTGTAGAGCAGAACAAAGTAAAATGAATGAAAAGAACTGAGGACAGTCTCAGACACCTCTGGGACAATATCAAATGCACCAACATTCAAATTATAGGGGTCCCAGAAGAAGAAGAGAAAAAGAACGGGTATGAGAAAGTTTTTGAAGAGATTATAGTTGAAAATTTCCCTAACATGGAAAAGGAAATAATCAGTCAAGTCCAAGGGGCACAAAAAGTCCCATACAAAATAAACCCAAAGAAAAACACACCAAGACACATACGAATCAAACTAACAAAGCCTAAACACAAAGAACATTAAAAGCAACAAGGGAAAAGCAACAAATAGCATACAAGGGAAACCCCATACACTTAACAGCTGATCTTTCAGCAGAAACTCTGCAAGCCAGAAGGGAATGGTAGGAAACATTCAAAGAAAGGGAAAAATCCACAATCAAGATTACTGTACCTGGCAAAGATCTCATTCAAAATTGATGGAGAAATAAAAAGCTTTTCAGACAAGCAAAAGTTAAGAGAATTCAGTACCACCAAATCAGCTTTACAACAAATGTTAAAGGGACTTATATAGTCAAGAAATACAACAGAAGAAAAATGATCTACAAAACAACCCCAAACAATTAAAAAATTGGCAATAGGAACATATATATCAATAATTACTTTAAATGTAAACGGATTAAATGCCCCAACCAAAAGACACAGACTGGCTGAATGGATACAAAAACAAGACCCATATATATGCTGTCTACAAGAAACCCACTTCAGACCTAAAGACACATATAGACTGAAAGTGAGAAGATGGAAAATATATTCCATGCAAATGGGAAGTAAAAGAAAGCTGGAGTAGCAGTCCTCATATCAGACAAAATAGACCTTAAAATAAAGAATATTACAAGAGATAAGGAAGGACACTACATAATGATCAAGGGATCAATACAGAGGAAGACATAACAATTGTAAATACCTATGCACCCAACATAGGAGCACATCAATACATAAGACAAGCACTAACAGACATAAAAGGAGAAATTGACAGCAACACAATAATAGTAGGAGACTTTAACAGCCCACTCATACCAATGGACAGATCATCAAAACAGAAAATTAATAATGAAACATAAGTCTTAAATGATATATTAGATGAGATGGATCTCACTGATATCTTCAGGACATTCCACCCAAATGCAGAAGAATACACCTTCTTTTCACATGCATATGGAACATTCTTGAGGGTAGACCACATCTTGGGTCACAAATCAAACCTCAGTATATTTAAGAAAATTGAAAGTGTATCAGGCATCTTTTCTGACCACAATCCTATGAGGCTAGACATCAATTACAAGAAAAAACTGTAAGAAACATAAACATATGGAGATTAAACAACATGTTTCTAAATAACCAACAGTTTACTGAAATCAAAAGGGAAATTGAAAATGTCTAGAAACAAATGACAATTAAAACACGACAACTCAAAACCTATGGAAGGCATCAAAAGCTGCATCTAAGAGAGAAGTTTATAGCAATACAATCCTACATCAAGAAACAAGAAAAACATCGAATAGGCAACCTAACTTTACACCTAAAACATCTGGAAAAAGAAGAACAAAAAAAAAAACCCCAAAATTAGTACAAGGAAGGAAATCATAAAGATCCGAGCAGAAATAAGTGAAAAAGAGATGAAAGAAACAATAGGAAAGATTAATAAAACTAAAAGCTGATTCTTTGAGAAGATAGATAAAATTGACAAATCTTTAGCCAGATTCATCAAGAAAAAAAGAGAGAAGAATCAAATCAGGTTCATCCATCTCAATAGAACTGGAGCCCATTATACAGAGTGAAGTAAGCCAGAAAGAAAAACACCAATACAGTATCCTAATGCATATATATGGAATTTGAAAGATGGCAACGATAACCCTATATGCGAGACAGAATAAGAGACACAGATGCATAGAACAGTCTTACAGACTCTGAGGGAGAAGGTGAGGGTGGGACATTCTGAGAGAATAGCATTGAAACATGTATATTATCATATGTGAAACAGAACACCATTCCAGGTTCAATGCATGAGACAAATGCTCAGGGCTGGGGCAATGGGATGACCCAGAGGGATGGGATGGGGAGGGAGGTGGGAGGGGGGTTCAGGATGGGGAACACATGTAAACCCATGGATGATTCATGTCAATGTATGGCAAAAACCACTACAATATTGCAAAGTAATTAGCCCCCAACTAAAATAAATAAATTTATTAAAAAAAAGAATCAAATCAACAAAATTAGAAATGAAATAGGAGAGGTTGCAGCAGACAATGCAGAAATACAAAAGATAATAAGAAACTATTATGAATAACTATATGGCAATAAAATAGATAATCTGGAAGAAATGGACAGATTCTTAGAAAAGTTCAATCTTCCAAGACTGAACCAAGAAGAAATAGAAATTATGAGCAACCCAATTACAAGCACTGAAATTGAAGCTGTGATCAAAAATCTCCCCAGAAAACAAAAGCCCAGGACCAGATGGCTTCACAGGAGAATTCTATCAAACGTATAAAGAAGAGCTAATGCCTATCATTTGAAAACACTTTCTAAAACATTGCACAAGAAAGAACACTTCCAAATTCATTCTACGAGGCTACTATTACCCTGATACCAAAACCAGACAAAGACAACACAAAAAAAGCAACACACAGGCCAATATTACTGATGAACATAGATGCAAAAATCCTCGACAAAATTTTAGCAAACAGAATTCAGCAACACATCAAAAAGCTCATACACCATGATCAAGTTGGGTTTATTCCAGGGATGCAAAGATTCTTCAATATATGTAAATCAATCTATGTGATACACCATATTAACAAACTGAAAGATAAAAACCACATGATAATTTCAATAGATGCAGAAAAAGCCTTTGACAAAATTCAGTACCCATTTATAATTAAAATTCTTCAAAGAACAGGCATAGAAGGAACCTACCTCAACATAATACAGGCCGTATATGATAAGCCTACAGCAAACATTATTCTCAATGGTGGAAAACTGAAAGCATTCCCCCTAAGATCAGGAATAAGATAAGGGTGTCCACTTTCACCACTATTATTCAACATAGTTCTGGAACTCCAATGCAATCCCAATACAGATTCAATGCAATCCCTATCAAATTACTAATGGCATTTTTCACAGAACTAGAACAAAAATTTCACAATTCATATGGAAACACAAAAGACCCCAAGAAAGAAGAGTGGAGCTGGAGGAATCAATCTTCCTGACTTCAGATTATACTACAAAGCTACAGTCATCAAGACAGTATGGTACTGTAACAAAGACAGAAATATAAACCAGTGGAACAAGATAGAAAGCCCAAAAGTAAACCCATGCACCTATGGGTACCTTAGTTTTGACAAAGGAGGCAAGAATACACAATGGGGCAAGGACAGCCTCTTCAATAAATGGTGCTGGGAAAACTGGACAGCTGGAAGTAAAACAATGAAATTAGAACACTTCCTAACACCATACACAAAGATAAACTCTAAATGGATTAAAGACCTAAATGTAAGACCAGAAACTATAAAACTCTTAGAGGAAAACATAGGCAGAACACTCAATGACATAAATCAAAGCAAGATCCTCTATGACCCACCTCCTAGAGTAACAGAAATAAAAACAAAAGTAAACAAGTGGGACCTAATTAAACTTAAAAGCTTTTGCAGAGCAAATGAAACTATAAGTAAGGTGAAAACACAACCCTCAGAATGGGAGAAAATAATAGCAAATGAAACAACTGACAAAGGAGTAATTTCCAAAATACACAAGCAGCTCATACAGCTCAATACCAGAAAAACAAACAACCCAATCAAAAAGTGGGAAAATGACCTAAACAGACAATTCTCCAAAGAAGACATACACATGGCTATCAAACACATGAAAAGATGCTCAACATCGCTCATTATTAGAGAAATGCAACTCAAAACTACAATGAGATATCACCTCACACCAGTCAGAATGGCCATCATAAAAAAGTCTATAAACAATAAATGCTGGAGAGAGTGTGGAGAAAAGGGAATGCTTTTGCACTGTTGGTGGGAATATAAATTGATACAGTCACTATGGAAGACACTATGGAGATTCCTTAAAAAACTAGGAATAAAACCACCATATGACCCAGCAATCTCACTTCTAGGCATATACCCTGAGGAAACCAAAATTTAAAGAGACACATGTATCCCATTGTTCACTGCAGCACTATTTACAACAGCTAGAACATGGAAGCAACCTAGATGCCCATCGACAGATGAATGGATAAAGAAGTGTGGTACATATACACAATGGACTATTACTCAGCCATAAAAAGGAACACATTTGAGTCAGTTCTAATGAGATTCATGAACCTAGGACCTATTATACAGAGTGAAGTAAGTCAGAAAGAGAAAGATAGATATTGTATTCTAACGCATATATACAGAATCTAGAAAAATGGTACTGAAGTATTTATTTACAGGGAAACAATGGAGAAACAGATAACCATTATCACCTAGAAAATATGTATATTGTCCTTTTTTGTTATAAGAAGTTTAATCTTTTAAAAAATTTTATTTTTTTGAAGTATAGTTGATTTCCAGTGTTGCATTAATATCTGGTATGCAGCCAAAGTGATTCAGTTATACATAACTATCTATCTATATTCTTTTCATATTCTTTTCCATTATGGTTTATCACAGGATATTGAATACAGTTCTCTGTTCTATATAGTAGGACCTTGTTGTCTATCTGTTCTATATAAAATAGTTTGCATCTGCTAACCCCAAACCCTTAACCCAACCTTCCCCATTCCCCTCTCCCTTGGCAACCACAAGTCTGTTCTCTGTCTGGGAGCCTATTTCTGCTTCATAGATAAGTTCATTTGTGTCATATATTAGATTTCACATATAAGTAATATCATATTATATTTGTTTTTCTCTTTCTGACTTACTTCACTTAGTAACTCTAGGTCCACCCATGTTGCTGCAAATGGCTTTATTTCATTCTTTTTTATGGCTGAGGCATATTCCATTGTACATATACCATATCTTTATCCATTCATCTGTTCATGAATATTTAGGTTGGTTCCGTGTCTTGGTTATTGTGAATAATACTGCTATGAATATAAGGGGTGCATGTTTAAGAAATTTACTCTAAACCACAACAGGATATAATACAAGGAAAAATAAAAGTAACCTATATCTGGGTAGAATGCTTATGTATACAAACATATAACTGCTCTTCCAATCAAGAAGAAAATGACCAAAAGTACATAAAAATGGAGGGTACGAGGCATCTGTTGCAAAAAAAAAAAAAAAGGCTTGAGAAAGATATCATACTCATTGAAGTTTCAAGATTTAGTAGAATAACAGCAAGAAAATCTTATTGGCAAAAGATGCTCAGAGGTATATGGCAAGTAATTTCCCCATGTAACAGAGGTGGCCTCATGGGATGCAAGAATAGCTCAGGGATATAGCCCATCAGCTTAATAGCTGAATAGCCCATTAGCACCATCTATTTCGGAGAGCAGAGGATTGGAAGTGAAGGTGAGCTATAGGGCAAAAGGCATTTCTTATGGCAGATGTGGACTGAAAACATTTGAAGGACAGTAAGGGGGAATGCCCAGGGCTACGGGCATTTATACACAGCAGGAAGACTGTGATGGGCTTTTCCTTGAAGCAGCAGGTCTTTTGTTGAAGAGGCAGTTGATGAGCCATGAGCAGCCTCTCCCAGGCCACACTGGTGCCATCGACCATGATGAAAAGATAGTATCAATAAGATTATCTATTGTAAAACAGAAATAGAGACTTAGACATAGAGAACAAACATACAGACACTAATTGGGCAAGAGTAAGGTGGAATGAATTGGGAGACTGAGATTGACATATATACACTACTGATGTTATGTATAAAAATAGATAACTAATGCAAATCAACTGTATAGCACTGGGAACTCTATTCAGTTCTCTACAGTGATTTAAATGGTAAGAAAATCCAAAAAAGAGGGGATATATGTATACGTATAGCTGACTCACCTTGCTGTACAGAAGAAACTAACACAACATTGTAAAGCAACTATACTCCAATAAAAATCAATTTAAAAACAAAGATAATGCTGAGACCACACTCCTCTTTAGGAGACTCTCTGTTACTTATACAAGAAAACATAGAAAGTAAATGACCGATGAGTCACGATTTAAACTCAACACTGTTTGGCTAACAAATGCTAAAATAATAGGTTTAAGAAATAGGAAAGTTGTGTATAACTGACTAAAGGTGTACATCAAATCCATTTTGAGATGTTTGAATAATTATTATACCTGTGATTACTAAAGTGGCAACTTTAATTTTGAAAATAAAATATGTAATACTGTGGGGATTTTAAAAACCATAACTAAAAACTTAGATAATATAAAAATAAAACCAGGATGTGAGAAGATAAATTGTGGTAATGTTTTCATCTTGCATCACAGGAAGCCAATGAATACCACTTTGTTCTTGATATTGATGAAACACTGGAAAATTAAATATTTTTCCAGATAAACTGTGGGTTATAACATACATCAAAACTGAAATTATCAAATGCATCAGGAATGATAATGACAACACTGCATATTAAAACCCATGGAACCTGGCCAAAGCTGAAATTAAAAGCAAATTTACATCATAAAATACTATGATTTAAATAAGAAGGAATGAAGATATGCAATAAACAATAACAAAATAGTTCTAAAGAAAGGAGATATAGAAAGGATTAATGAAAATACAAACAGAAGTGAATGTAAGCAAAAATGGTAAGAATATAAATAAAATAAATTCCCCCTATTATATCACTCAGAATGATCTTAGAGATGTTAATAAAAAATATAGAATTATGTTTGAGATTGCCTGATTTAAAATATTGAATATGTGGCAACCTCAAACTTAATTTTAGAGATTTCTGAGCAGCTCAAAGAAATATGCTTCATATTTCAATATAGCTAAAACTTAAATGAAGTTTTCACCTAATCTTGAGAATACCTGAGATAGTCTCCTGCTAAATAAAGTTCATGAGAGATACATGAACTTCACTTTGGGAGCCCATCCCATGAAAGTGAAAGTGAAAGTCACTCAGCCATCTCCAACTCTTTGCGACCTCATGAACTGTAGCCTACCAGGCTCCCCTGTCCACGGAATTCCCCAGGTCAGAATACTGGAGTGGATAGCCGTTCCCTTCTCTAGGGGATCTTCTCGACCCAGGGATCGAACCCAGGTCTCTGGCATTGCAGGCGGATTCTTTATCATCTGAGTCACCAGGGAAGCCCCTTGGGAGCACATGGGCACAACTAAAAGAGGAGGTTATAATCTTAGAAACAACTGGGGCTGCAGCACAATGAATGATTCTCAAACTTCAAGCTAAAAGACATATTGCCACATGTCTTAAGACATAAGAAAGAAAGAAATAGGCATTTCATTATCAGTTCAGAAAAATCAGCATCAAGAACTATGAAGGAGGGGAAATTTTATTTATTCTACTTTCAGATTCATAACTTTGCCTACCACAATTGCATAGATGCTGACAGAAGATACAAAACCTATGGGTCAGAGACAAAAGACTGTGAATATCATGTCTACAGCAGTTCTTCTTGGACCTCAAGTCCTACCCTAGGTGGGTCATGTGGAGTAGCCCAGGTAGGTGCTGTGCACACTGTGGATTCAAATATGAGGAATCCTGAATAAGGATACAAACCTGTTGTAATGGACTACATGCAAACCTGCCTGACCTTTGTGCCACAGTGAGATGTTATCTTTATTACTCTAGACAGGAAATGCATCTGCCCTCTGCTCTAGAGGGAGTTATCATCTCTGTCTTCCTGGGCTATTTGCTCTGCAACATCCTTGAAAAGATAATCCAGGACAAAGGCTGCCTGTACCTTTGCTCACAGTATATACAGAAGTGAGGGAGACCCATGGAGAACTGTCTCCAAACATAAGTATATGCTCTAAATTATAAGTGTTGACTTATAATTGCTTTGCATCTTACCTGAAAAATGATGTAGCAGGCTACAAAGTAGAAGTCAGCATTTATTTAAAAACATTTACTGATCCTTTCAAGTGACTCAGAAGAGTTCAGCCAGTAAGTCCAAGGGTTGATTATTTGAAATAATTTTTTAAGGAAAAATTATAACTGGACAACCTGTATCAAAAATGTAAATATGCAGAAGATTAGAAATTAAGAAAGGTATAAAACACAGATAAAGAATTCACAAAAAAATATAAGAAAATACTATATTTAGCTAAATTATAACATTGAGGCACCATATGATTTTCTAAGAAAACAAAGATTACCTAAATTTTTGGCATTTAACTCCTTAATATTTATGGAATAAACTTTAATACATGATATGATAGAGACATTGAATTTTTATTTTTAAATAGCAATACTCAAAATTTTTATAAATACTAATATAAATGTATTATAATTATTGATATTTTTCACTATTTTTTAAACCTTTTACTTTGTATTGAATGAATGAATGAGTGTGTGCTCAGTCATGTCCAACTCTGCAATCTCATGAACTATAGCCCTCCAGGCTTCTTTGTCCATGGAATTTTCCAGGCAAGAATACTGGAGTGGGTTGCCATTTCCTACTCCAGGGGATCTTCCCAAGCCAGGGATTGAACCTGTGTCTCTGTGTCTCCTGCATCGCCTGCACTGGCAGGCAGATTCTTTTACCACTGAATCACCTGGAAAGCCCCTTACTTTGTATTGTGTGTTAGTCGCTCAGTCGTGTTTGACTCTTTGCGACCCCATGGATTGTAGCACACCAGGCTCCTCTGTCCATGGGATTCTCCAGGCAAGAATACTAGAGTGGGTTGCCATTCCCTTCTCCATACTTTGTATTGGAGTATAGCCAATTAACAATATTGTGATAGCTTCAGGTGAACAGCAAAGGGGCTCAGACATACATATATAGATATCCATTCTCCCCCAAACTCCCCTCCCATCCAGGCTGCCACAAAATATTGGGTAGATTTCCAATGTGCTATCCAGTAGGTTCGTATTGCTTATCCACTTGAAATATAGCAATGTGTACATGTCTATCCCAAACTCCCTAACTATCCCTTTTTCTATCATTTCTTTTTAGCATAATTTCTTTTCATATTCCACATATAAAGGATGTCACAGTATATTTCTTCTCTGTCTGACTTATTTCACTTAGCATGACATTCTCTAGGTCCATCCATGTTGCTACAAATAGCATTATTTCATTCTTTTTGAGTTGAGTTGAGGAATATTCCATTAAAATATGTTTTTCTAATATGTATTAGTATTAATATTTTAAATATTGTAAAAATATTCTTTTATAAAATATTTCTAATATCTGATATTATAAGCATCACCTACTTATAAAGCTCTTTAACCTATTTATTTGAATAATAAAACCTTAAAATAAATGAAAATAACATAACATGAGAGATAGTAAATGGAGAAGGCAATGGCACCCCACTCCAGTACTCTTGCCTGGAAAATCCCATGGATGGAGGAGCCTGGTAGGCTGCAGTCCATGGGGTCGCGAAGAGTCAGACACGACTGAGCGACTTCCCTTTCACTTTTCACTTTCATGCATTGGAGAAGGAAACGGCAACCCACTCCAGTATTCTTGCCTGGAGAATCCCAGGGACGGGGGAGCCTGGTGGGCTGCCGTCTATGGGTCGCACAGAGTCAGACACGACTGAAGCGACTTAGCAGCAGCAGCACTTTACCTCTAAACATGTTTGTACCTCAGTTTCATCCACTATAAAATACAGATAATAACTGTTCACATCTCTTATTAGGATTAAGTGAGTTAATAAACTTAAAGGATTAAAACAGTGTTTGGGACAAAGCAAATACTTGAAAGTATAAACTATTATTATTGTTTTACTATTTTTTATTTAGCACACCAAAACACAAATAAATGTAGATGAGAAAAAAGGCAACCTATCTGAGAGGCTGAGTATATGGCTTTAATTTATGAGACACTTAGAAGCCTTTTAAGAAAAAACAAAGACCCTAGTGGAAAAAATTCTGAGAGACATAGCAGGTGATACACCTACAGAAAAATGCAACAAAAAATAAAGTATTAAAATATTTAATATGACTAAACAGTGAAAATATAAATGATCAGATTTTTTTTTATCATACTGCAAAGATTAAAATAGGTAGAAAAAAATATGTATGAAAACTCTCAAATACATACCGCTAAAAAAAAAGATAAGCATAGAGGCATATCAACTTCCTGGTGGAAATATGTCAATCTGGATAAAATCCTTAAGCCTTTTAAGAAAATATTCAACTACTCTAAATGTATTCCAATGATAAAATCAAATATGTTTGTGTTACATGTACATGTTCATCAGAATGTTATTTAAACAGGTAAACGTTAAAAACAGCCTAAATGTCCAACAATGAAGCACTGATTACCTATATTATGGCACATCTATGGTAAGCCAGGTGCAAGACTGTGATGAGGGGAAGCTCAGGGCACCTGATTTAAGGAGTCACTCGCTCTCAGGGTTGTGTCAATGCCTATACTGCTCCTGCGGACCTCTGAGAGTGAGAGCTTCCTTAAATTTTGCTACCAAGGTGCTTCTTTTGCCTCAACCTAGGCCAGAATCTAAAGATAGAGGTCATTTAAAATCATGCTATTAAAAACCAATTGATAAATTAGTTCAGATACTTATACATTTCTAATTCAAAATCCAGGCTAAACATAGGTGCAGAAATATTGTACAAGGATAACCATGCTCTAATTCTTGACCTACTAATTATTTTACATCTAACTTCTTGCTTTTTATTTTATTTTATTTTTTTAATATTTTGAACAGTGTTCTCATGATCCTCCTTATATATAATTCTTTCTGTCTTTTGTCCATTATTTATTTTTGTTTGGTTTTTGGAATTGTGACTATTGATCAAAGAGTATGAACATTTTAAGACCCCTGATAAAAAGTGATGATTACTTTCCAGAAAGACTCCCCATCTTTACACCCTTAAGTGGGCAATGCAATTCTCTAAGATCTCCAGACATGTGTCACTTCCTCTACTGAAGCTCAAATATCTGATGAATTTGAATTAATTTTCCAATTCACCAACTATAGAGTCTTCCACAAGGGCAAAGACTTGATCACATTTTGGTTTTTCCTTATGTGCTTTGCATGTGTGGTCCAAGTTAGAATATTACTAGGCATTAATTGATCATTCCTTGGTTCAGTTCAGTTCAGTTCAGTCGCTCAGTCATGTCCAACTCTTTGTGACCTCATGGACTGTAGCACGCCAGGCCTCCCTGTCATCACCAACTCACAAAGCCTACTCAAACTCATGTCCATCATGTCAGTGATGCCATCCAACCATCTGATCCTCTGTCATCTCCTTCTCCTCCTGCCTTCAATCTTTCCCAGCACCAGGGTCTTTTCCAGTGAGTCAGTTCTTTGCATCAGGTGGCCAAAGTATTGGAGTTTCAGCTTCAGCATCAGTACTTCCAATGAGTATTCAGGACTGATTTCCTTTTGGATTGACTGGTTGGATCTCCTTGCAGTCCAAGGGACTCTCAAGAGTCTTCTCCAACACCACAGTTCAAAAGCATCAATTCTGCAGCGCTCAGCTTTCTTTATGGTCCAACTCTCACATCCATACATGACTACTGAAAAAACCATAGCTTTGACTAGATGGACTTTGTTGGCAAAGTAATGTCTCTGCTTTTTAATATGCTGTCTAGGTTGACCATGACTTTTATTTAAAAGAGCAAGCGTCATTAAATTTTATGGTTGCAGTCACCATCTGCTGTGATTTTGGAGCCCAAGAAAATAAAGTCTCTTACTGTTTCCATTATTTCCCCATCTATTTGCCACGAAGTAATCAGACAGCAACTAAGATGCCATGATCTTAGTTTTCTGAATGTTGAGTTTTAAGCCAACTTTCTCACTCTCCTCTTTCACATTCATCAAGAGGCTCTTTAGTTCTTCTTCACTTTCTGCCATAAGGATGGTGTCATCTGCATATCTGAGGTTATTGACATTTCTCCCGGTAATCTTGATTCCAGCTTGTGCTTCACCCAGCCCAGTATTTCTCATGATGTACTCTGCATATAAGTTAAATAAGCAGGGTGACAATATACAGCCTTGACGTACTCCTTTCCCAATTTGGAACCAGTCTATTGTTCCATGTCCATTTCTAATTGTTGCTTCTTGACCTGCATACAGATTTCTCAGGAGGCAGGTCAGGTGGTCTGGTATTCCCGACTCTTTCAGAATTTTCCACAGTTTGCTGCGATCCACACAGTCAAAGATTTTGGCATAGTCAATAAAGCAGAAGTAGATGCTTTTCTGCAACTCTCTTGCTTTTTTGATGATCCCACGGATGTTGGCAATTTGATCTCTGGTTCCTTTGTCTTTTCTAAATCTAGCCTGAACATCTGGAAGTTCATGTTTCATGTACTGTTGAAGCCAGGCTTGGGAATTTTCGGCATAACTTTGCTAGCACGTGAGATGAGTGCAACTGTGCTGTAGTTTGAGCATTCTTTGGCATTGTTTTCTTTGGGATTGGAAGGAAAACTGACCTTTTCCAGTCCTCTGGCCACTGCTGAGTTTTCCAAATTTGCTGGCATATTGAGTGCAGCACTTTCACAGCATCATCTTTTAGGATTTGAAATAGCTCAACTGGAATTCCATCACCTCCACTAGCTTTGTTTGTAGTGATGCTTCCTAAGGCCCACTTGACTTCACATTCCAGGGTGTCTGCCTCTAGGTAAGTGATCACACCATCGTGGTTATCTGGGTCATGAATACCTTTTTTTTTTTTTGTATAGTTCTTCTGAGTATTCTTGCCACCTCTTCTTAGTGTCTTCTGCTTCTGTTAGTTCCATACTGTTTCTGTCCTTTATTTTGCCCATCTTTGCATGAAATGTTCCCTTGGTATCTCTAATTTTCTTGAAAAGATCTCTAGTCTTTCCCATTCTACTATTTTCCTCTATTTCTTTGCATTGATCACTGAGGAAGGCTTTCTTATCTCTCCATGCTATTCTCTGGGACTCTGCATTCAGATGGGTATATCTTTCCTTTTCTCCCTTGCCTTTCGCTTCTGTTCTTTTCACAGCTATTTGTAAGGCCTCTTCAATCATTTTGCCTTTTTGCATTTCTTTTTCTTGGGGATGGTCTTGATCACTCCCTCCTGTCCAATCTCACAAACCTCCATCCATTTTTCTTCAGGCACTCTGTCTATCAGATCTAATTCCTTGAATCTATTTGTCAGTTCTACTGTATAATTGTAAGAAATCATTCCTAAAATGTATTTATTTCTCCCACAACTGCATAGACTTTTTAATCTAATGAGTTCTTTTATTTTTTAATCTCTCTTTCTCTTTTAATCTTCTGATAGCAGTAATATGAATGGAAGCTGGCCAGAAGTCAAGGGAAGACAAAGGGTCCCGCTGACTTTTTAGCAGCTTCTGTCTTTCTGGACCAGTCACAGTGTGGAGGATGCTGAGAAATGGTGAGTTTTGTAGAAGGTCTTTGGGAGAAGGTCTCCTCCCTCCACTGACTGCTGTCCTTGACTCTCATGTCCTGGGATTACAAGCAAAGTTTATTTCACTGCTGATATTGGGAATTTGCTAAACTAAAATTAGAGAAACAGGACATTAAAACTTAGTTGAAGAAGAAGAGAAACGGAATAGTCTTATTTCCCATTGTCAAGGTATATTAGAAAAAGAGGCATCTCTCTGCAATGTTTTCAGGGGAATGGCCTCGTGTCCACGCAGCTATGTGGGTGATCTCAGGCCCTGTCTCCTGAGACCAGGGACCCTCTCTTCCCTTTTTTATTTTCCTCCTCTGTTACTGGGAATTTCCACCTAACTGGTCCCATCAGTAGTTCAAGTCTGTTGTTTAGGGCAGGTGAGAACACAGAATCCATAGTGTAAAAGCCAAGATTTTCTTAGTCACAAGGACATGCCTGGAAACCTGCATGAAGTACCTTGGTCTTCCTGTGCATGATGATTTAGAAGCTGCTGCTGCTGCTGCTAAGTCGCTTCAGTCGTGTCCGACTCTGTGCGACCCCAGAGACGGCCGCCCACCAGGCTCCCCCGTCCCTGGGATTCTCCAGGCAAGAGTACAGGAGTGGGTTGCCATTTCCTTCTCCAATGCATGAAAGTGAAAAGTGAAAGTGAAATCGCTCAGTCGTGTCCGACTCCCAGCGACCCCATGGACTGCAGCCTACCAGGCTCCTCCATCCATGGGATTTTCCAGGCAAGAGGACTGGAGTGGGTTTTAGAAGCAGATGACAATAAACTCTGCAGGAATTGGAAGTGAGGGGCAAAGTGATACACAAAAGGAAAGGCGTCTTATTGGCACCTCAAATTCCTAGAGAATTTGTCTTTAAGCCTTTGCTATTTATTTCTCTGTCCCTTCCTCAACCTCTTTTTCTGTCTCTTATATTTATATTTATGAGTTGATAAGGGAAATTTCAATTAATCCAAGATATCTGCCTGTGCTTTTAAAACAATAGACGGTCACCAACCTTATTCTGAAAGGAACACTAATTTGCAATGAGCCTCACGTTTTACTGATGGACACTGTGAAATATTTTAAAAATCCCGACGTCTATTTGGGCAACTGACCCAGAGATAGCAACTTATGTTCTGCCTCTCAGCTAACATGAAATTATACTTACAGTTATCAGTTTTGAAATTTAAGCTACCAGCTATGAACATGTTAGAACGTTCAACCCTCCTTCAGCAGTTATGATATTGAAAATAATGATGCATATGAAACAGGAACAGATGCCCAGACACAGAGAATAGACTTGTGGTTGCCAAGGGGAGATGGATGTGAGAGAGAAGGATTGGGAGTCTGGGATTAGCAGATGCAAACTATTATATATGGAATGGATAAACCACAGGGTCTTACCGTGTAGCACAGGGAACGATATTCAATAATCTGTGATGAACCATGATGGAAAAGAATATGAAAAAGAATGTACATAAGTGAATCACTTTACTGTACAACAGCAATTAACACAACATTGTAAATCAACTATATTTCAATAAAATAAATTAAACAAAAATAAGTTGGGACTTCTCTGGTGGTCCAGTGGTTAAGACTTTGCCTTCCTATTTGGGGGGTGTGGGTTTGATCCCTGGTCAGGGAACTAAGATCCCACATGCCTCTTGGCCAAAGAAACCAAAACATAAAACAGAAGCAATATTGTCACAAATTCAATAAAGACCTAAAAAATCATAATAGACTTTAAAAATCTGAAAATGACTTCTGATAACAGAAAGAAAAGGAAGCAATCATAAGGGATTTCTCTCTTGGGTTCCTGAACATGTGATGGGCCAGACTTTCTTGGCACCTGCTGTGCCCAGCTGTGGGGACCACAGTCTTGTACATCATCTGCTGTTCCAGGTCCCATTCTGATTCCCATTGACCCAAATGGTAGCAGGGCCAGTGCTCTGAGCATGCATTATGAATGGCATGCCCTGCTCATCCATCATCTGGATTCTGCAGGCCACCTCTATGGGTCAAAAGTAAGCAGCTTGCCACTTGTAGAAAATAAGTGCCCCCATCCCCGTAGAGGCTGGCATTCCCTGGAATTATTTTGTTCAGTGCAGTTATGGGCCTTCCACTTGCCTCATCTTGTCAAATGCAGCTTCCCTTCTTTCCAGCCAGCAAGGAAGTTCTGTAGTTGGAAATCTTCTAATAAACATAACATGCAGCAAGAGAGAAAGAGTCAGAAGTCTTGATTCAGAGTTCTACTTGAGGATGTGAGCACATTTCTGCAATCTGGACCTGCATATTCATCTAATGAATTCAGTTGGAAAATTTGGCTCCCATTGCTACTTCCTAAAAGAGATGGAGTGCCAAGAGGGTGGCAGCTGACAGGGGAGGGACAGAAGGCTGGAGAGTGGGCGAGACTAATTGGTCTTGTCACATACACAGATTAGATTATGTCTGCTGAAAAGTCGGAGGGGGCAGGGGCATCAAATCACTGTTTATACAGAAAAGATATACAGCCAAGTGTCCTAGAACCAGAAGCAGGGGTAGAAGCACAAGAAAAGAGGGGAAACTAAGGGTAAGGCAATTTAAAAAAAGATACAATATTTTGCTTGTCAACTACATAAGGGAATTGAGACCCAGAATAGCAAAATACAATCTGATTAGAATTCCGATAATTTTTGCTAATTCACAAAGGTCAGGTTAGAACTTGACTTTGCTGAACAAGTCAATAGATTTTTAAAAAGAGGGCAAAAATTGCTGGAGTTGTGAGGGGTATTCTTTTAAGAAAGATCAACTTTTCAAGAAATTAGGAGTCAATTTTTAACTGTAAATAGCTAACATGATTAACTGTTTATGATTCTTATCTGTCAAAGAGTAAGGGAACTTAGAATCTCTAATATAAAATTACTGTTGTAATTCAAATTACTGTATGTTCTACAATGTAAAACTGCATTGTTAAGACAGTACTCTGCAAATCAAACTTACAGAGCCCAGGCCTAAGTGACCACTGTGTGCTGGTTAGTGACCAAAGTTCCTAAAATGAAGAAAACCAGTGCCTTTTTTTTTTAACCTATTTTATTTTTTTTAATTTATTTTACTTATTTTATTTATTTTTTACCTTCCTTTTTTTTAACCTTTCTTCTTACCTATTTGTTCTCCTGCTCCATTCCTTCCCTTGTATCTTTCGTTTTTTAATTAATTTATTTTTTACTGGAGTTTAGTTGCTTTACAATTTGTTAGTTTCTGCTGTACAGCAAAGTGAATCAGCTATACGTATACATATACCTGTCTTTCTTCTTTCCCTAAGATATTTGGTCCCCTTCAGCATATTCCAATTCTTTCAATAAGAAAAGCCATGAGGAAGAAGTAGAAAGTGTTGATGTGTGACTAAAAGATTCCCTTAGATTAGTGTAGTTTCTATAACGTAGCTTTTTCCCTAGGCTCTGGAACTCAAAGGAAATACATATTTCCCCCAAGTCTTTATCTGTTGCCTCTGGCCGTGGATGACAGTGAAATTAGCCTTCCTGGGTTTGTCTTAACATTCTACATCGGATATCCCAAACTCCCTCATTATTAAACCCAGCTGTGAGCTAACTAATGGTCGCAAAATAGAGTTTACTCTCTTTCTCACTGTTAAGAAAACATACAGAAGAGCCACAGCTTCCTGTAAATAGCCGAGCCTGTTCTGCAGCGTTAGTAAATAATCTGTGGATTTGTGATGGGAACTTCTGATTTAACACCTGGGCCTATTTGTCATATTGCATGGCATCAGAGAACTTAAAACTTCTCCTCTATTCTTTTTAAAGAAGGTTTCTGAGGGTTTTCTCTGCTCAGTGAATCTTTCCAATTTTTTTTTTCCACTCTCAGTCTCTAGATATTCATTTTCTGTGAAATTGTAATTAGTGATATTCCTAGAAAGAATACTATTGAGTTTTGGATTACACCTCTCACACTCAAGTTCTCCACAGATGTTTCTAGAATGATGAATGCTAAGGTTACACAATGACCGTGAAGGTAAAATAGCACCAATAATTGAATGTTGAGAAATGGCTCACCTGTGAGCTCAAATGGGAACATTTCTTTCTGAAAGGATGTTGGCCAGGAATCTTTAGCAGGGAAGATGCTTACATTTGTTTTTAATGTGAGAGAGTAACTCCAGCTTCTAACCTTACATTTACAGGATCAGAGATGTTAAGGAGAGGATGGGAAAGAGTGTGCAGAGAAAGGTAGGGACGCTCAGGGTGACAGGGAAGGGTCTTTAAATGGCTATACAGCCATGCCAAAAAGCAACAATTACAGGAACCAGATAATTTTGAAATAAAGCAGGTAATTCTGAACTCATAGTTACAGAAAACTCTTGGGCATAATACAATAAAAACTAGTCCTTTGGGGGTTTTTTTTTTGTAAATTATTGGAATTATTTTTTTGCAGACACTGTTGCCAGACACTGTTTGATTTTAAAGGCATCAGAGCTCTCTCAGAGACCTGAGTTCAGGAGAAGTTAGTCTCCCTGTCTTGTGGTCTGGTTGTCTACTAAACTGGGGACAGTACTCTAATCAATTGTTCTGAAAGTCCCAGCTGAGCACAAAGTGGACAGCCCATGACCTGTGTGGTCCCTTGATCTGTAAAACTCCCCTGTGTTCATCCTGGTCATTATTCATATGGACTCATTTGTTTGTACCCCAAAATAACATCTTTAGATTCCACTAGAAAAACAGTTTATGCTTTTTGTATTTACAAACAGTGATGATTGCTGCTAATGCTATTGACCACTTATTACTACGATAGTCCAATATATATCTATCACCTCACTTGATTCTCATAACAATTTTATGAAGGTAGGTATTGTTATTATCTCTATAGTATAGTATGAGAAAACTTACTTTCAAGGGCTGGAAAGTCTCCAGGGTCATAAGACAAGTAAGAGACAGACCAAGATTTGAACCGTCATCATTTTGACTATAAAGTCGTACAACCACCTTGCTAACCTACTATTTTAGTTTGCTTTCAAGGTTATTACATTGCCATTATTTATGTCTAATACACAAAAAGGTAGAAGTTATAAAAATATTGGAATAAAATGAGTTATTCTTTGTTTTACTATTATTCACTTGCAAATTTTTCCCTTCCTGGTTACTTGTTGATGAATAGGTTCTTACCCAGGTAATGAAATCAGATAAGATACCAATAAGGTCATAGGATTTTGCTTTGGTGCTTTACTGTTTGTGCTGGCATTTGTGTTATTCTCCAAGATATTCTGTAAGTATTCTGAGGTCATCCTTCAGAGCTGTATTTTGTACTAAATTCCTACTGTTGTCTGTCTGAAGAAAGGCAACTTTAGTCTTGATAAAACTCATAGCTAGGAGTAGTTGTCAAAGTAACAACTTAAATGGTCGATCTCATGGCCTCTGCATCCTGTTCTTGCGATGACACTGCACTGTATACTTTTTCAACATTGAATTATTTTTGACTTATCCTTTACAAAATGATTTAAGTCAACTCAGAGGAAAGGCACAACAGCAAGCATAATAATATGATGGGAAAAGAATCAGGAAATAAGATCTAAGGAAAAGAGAAGAATGCAGGTAGCCAAATGGCAAGATTAACTTCATTGTACAGTTAAACTATAAGTTTGCCTGTGAACTTCACTGACACCAAAAGGAAGCATGATGAATTGTACTGTTATTATCTCTGGAAAGCATATGGTTTAGGAAATACAATTGATGTTTAGGAAATACAGCTGTATTATGAACTCTTCTTTATGTTCACATTTTTATTACGTCCATTCCTCCCTATTCACTTTTCTAATTTGGGGGTGGGGGTGAGAAAATTGTTAGATAGGACTCCTACTTTTGCAATCCCATATATTGCTGGAATTTCACTGACAGAAGAGTTGTTATAACATAAGTGTTGTTGTAAAAATAAGTGAGTTAAAATATGAAGCTACATAATTCTGATTAATTCTCTTGGACTATCAGTAGTAAAATCCACTAGATAACCGGTTGACAATCATGAAAAAAGAAATAGTTATCTGTATACAGTGCAAATGATATGATGAGTAAAATTTGACAAAACAAAAATATTCGAAGCAATTTATACAATTCTCATCTCTCAAAATCTGACAGTGTTTAGCTCTGTCACTGGTTACATAGGGCGCAAAATAGAACACGGAATGGTGCTGAGAATTCTTGAAGAAGTCTCAAGATCAAAATATTGAAGAAACCTAACATCATGCGTTTTGTTTTCTTTAAAATATTGACCAAATTTTTACTTCCTCTTGAAGCGATAGGCCACAAAATCAAACTGCAAAGATGTTAAAAAAAAATACTTAAGTTCTGAAAATGCAGCTACCTAGAACGAGAGAGCTCATCAGCCACTACAGACAGCACAGCATGTATTTAGAGATGCCACATTTCAGTTGTCTCCTACAATATATTTTTGATCAAAATTTTACTTAACACTGAGTTTTTATCATTCCAGATTATAGTCAGCATTTTTGTAAACTTTGAATCATTAAATAAATCATAGTCTTACTTATCTAGACTCCAACACTCCAACAAAATGATTTCCAGACTTCCTATGCATTATCCTTAATAAGTTTCTATTTATATCCCTTTGTAAAACATTTGAAATTAAAATGTACTTTAATTTGTTTCAGATTTGTATTATGGATATTGTCTACAGAGAAAATACCATCATGTTATGTTAGAGAAGTAAATGACAATAAGAGAAGTCTAGGAAATATCCAGAAAACATTCACCATAGTTCATGGAATCAGATAAATCAGTTAGTTGAAAAAATTTAACTCAGTGATTTTGCTACTCGACAGTTTTGATACACTTATCCCCTAATTTTG
Source organism: Giraffa tippelskirchi (assembly GCF_054371585.1). Lineage (NCBI taxonomy): Eukaryota > Metazoa > Chordata > Mammalia > Artiodactyla > Giraffidae > Giraffa > Giraffa tippelskirchi. The sequence continues at coordinate 59,053,852 of NC_137285.1, forward strand.
GAATAACTGATTTTAAATTTTTTATAATTTTACTTCACATCTACTTCTTTTTAAGAACAATCATGTTTATTCTCTATGAAGCAAATGGAAATGCTACCATTTGTATTGAGAAACGTCTCTCAAGTTCTGAAACTAGTACTTTTTTTTATTCATTATCAGGGATAATGTTCTATATCTGTTCTAAGCAAATATACCAGCAAATTACATGTATTAATACCTTCTGGACAGCATGTGTAGATAATGCAAAAATGATACATCAAGCACCCATACTGGTGACGTGACTTGCATTTTTAGAATCATTTCTTGATCACTAATGAAGAAGGCAAAATGTTAGCTGGAAAAAGAAGATTCTAAAAAAGCGTGAATAATGTTTTCTGATCAGACATGTTACAATGTAGAGGAGGTGCTAGATTTGATCTATGCTGCCCAATCAAATAAAAGGTTGTTGGAAAGAGACTGCTTTCCACTATCTACCAAAACTGGATTCCATTTGCAACTTCATGAAGGCAGGAACAACATCTGTCTTTTTTAGCATGTATCCAAGCATGGGCACAATGCCTGAAAAATAGTAGTTATCCTATCAGTAATATTTATAAAAGAATAAAATTCAGATTTTGAATGGAAGGACATTCCATTACTCTGGAGGATTTTCTCTGCAGAAAATATTCTTCTGTTGAGAGATGGGAGGTCAGGGAATCCCAAGATAACCATGATGATCTATACCTTATGGTTTAGATCATCTAGTTCAAGCTTTTTCTGTAAAGGTCAGATAATAAATATTTTAGGCATTGAAGGCCAGTCTTCCTTACAACTACTCCACTCTGCTGTTATAGTATAAAAACAACCATAGACAATAAACGAAAAAATTGGTATGGCTGGATTTGGCTCATTGGTGGGCCATAGTTTCCCAACTCACGATCTAATTATGTATCACTTTCTACCTACTACCTTTGTTTACCAATACACTTTTTAAAATTTAAACAGTTTTCATATTTTATTTTTGATTGTGGTATACATAACAAAAATTTACCTTTTAAACCATTTTTTAATTCAGCATTTCCAATGCAACTTTTTTAAAGTTTTATTTATTTATTTTAATTGGAGGATAATTACTTTACAATATTGTGATGGTTTTTGCCATACATCAACATGGATCAACCACTGTTAAGTACACAATTCAGCAACATTAAATGCATTAGCATTTGTGTGTAAGGACCATCCTTATTCATTTCCAGAGCCTTTTCATCATCCCATACTGATGTTCTTTACCAGTTAAACAATAATTCCCCATACACATCTCCCTCCAGCCCCAAGTGACCACTGTTTTACTTCTGTCTTTATGAATTTACTATCTGTACTTCACATACATGGACTCAAACAATATTTGCCCTTTTGTATCTAGCTTATTTCACTTAGTATAATATCTTTAAGATTCACCCATTTTGTAGCACACATTAGAATTTAATTTTTTCTGTAAGATTTATTTTTCAGAGAAGTTTTAGGTTCACACCAAACGTGAGAGAAAAGTATAGCAATTTCTTATATACCTCTGACCCTGCACAGGCACAGCCTCCTCCGTTATCAACATCCCCTATTCAGTTCAGTTCAGTTCAGTCGCGCAGTCGTGTCTGACTTTTTGCGACCCCATGAATCACAGCATGCCAGGCCTCCCTGTCCATCACCAACTCCTGGAGTTTACCCAAACTCATATTAGAGGGGTACATTTGTTACAATTGATGAACCTACACTGATACATCATAGTCATCCAAGAGAGAAATAACGATTTCTCTCTTGACCTTACATGTTCTATGGGTTTAACAAAGTTTGGATAATATGTGTCCAATACTTTTACTGCCCTAAAAATCTCCCTACTCTGCCTATTCATCCTTCCCTGTCTCATTCCCTAGTGACCACTGATGCTTTTACTGCATCCTTAATTTTGCCTTTTCCAGAATGTTATAGGGCTTCCCTGGTGGCTCAGAGAGTAAAGCATCTGCCTGCAATGTGGGAGACCTGAGTTCAATTCCTAGGTCAGGAAGATCCCCTGGAGAAGGAAATGGCAACCCACTCCAGTACTCTTGCCTGGAAAATACCATAGGTGGAGGAGTCTGGTGGGCTATAGGCTGTGGGGTTGCAAAGAGTCAGACACAAATGAGTGACTTCACTTTCAGAATGTTATATGGTTGGATTCATAAAATATGTGGCCTTTTCAGACTGGCTTCTTTTATTTAGTAATGAGCATTTAAGATTCCTCCACATCTTTTCATGACTTGATAGCTCACTTCTTTTAGTGCTGAATAATATTCCATTGTCTGAAGATACCAGTTTATTTATCCTTTCACCTACTAAAGGACATTTTGCTTGCTTTCAAGTTCTAGCAATTATAAATAAAGCTGTTACAAACACCTCATCTCACACACTAGTAAAGTAATGCTCAAAATTTTCCAAGTCAGGCTTCAGCAATACATGAACCATGAACTTCCAGATGTTCAAGCTGGTTTTAGAAAAGCAGAGGAACCAGAGATCAAATTGCCAACATCCACTGAATCATCAAAAAAGCAAGAGAGCTCCAGAAAAAAACATTTATTTCTGCTTTATTGACTATGCCACAGCCTTTGACTGCGTGGATCACAATAAACTGTGGAAAATTCTTCAAGAGATGGGAATACCAGACCGCCTGACCTGTCTCTTGAGAAACCTGCCTGCAGGTCAGGAAGCAACAGTTAGAACTGGACATGGAACAAGAGATTGGTTCCAAATAGGAAAAGGAGTACATCAAGGCTGTATATTATCACCCTGCTTACTTAACTTATATGCAGAGTACACCATGAGAAATGCTGGGCTGGAAGAAGCACAAGCTGGAATCCAGATTGCCAGGAGAAATATCAATAACCTCAGATATGCAGATGACACCACCCTTATGGTAGAAAGTGAAGAAGAACTGAAGAGCTTCTTGATGAAAGTGAAAGAGGAGAGTGAAAAAGTTGGCTTAAAGCTCAACATTCAGAAAACTAAGATCATGGCATCCAGTCCCATCACTTCATGGCAAATAGATGGGGAAACAGTGGAAATAGTGTCTGACTTTATTTTTGGGACTCCAAAATCACTGCAGATGGTGATTGCAGCCATGAAATTAAAAGACGCTTACTTCTTGGGAGGAAAGTTATGAGCAACCTAGACAGCATATTAAAAAGCAGAGACATTACTTTGCCAACAATGGTCTGCCTAGTCAAGGCTATGGTTTTTCCAGTAATCATGTATGGATGTGAGAGTTGGACTATAAAGAAAGCTGAGCGCCGAAGAATTGATGCTTTTGAACTGTGGTGTTGGAGAAGACTCTTGAGAGTTCCTTGGACTGCAAGGAGATCCAACCAGTCCCTCCTAAAGGAGATCAGTCCTGAGTGTTCATTGGAAGGGCTGATGTTGAAGCTGAAACGCCAATACTTTGGCTACTTGATGTGAAAAGCTGACTCTTTTGAAAAGATCCTGATGCTAGGAAAAATTGAAGGCAGGAGGAGAAGGGGACAGCAGAGGATGAGATGGTTGGATGGCATCACAGACTCAATGGACATGAGTTTGAGTAAACTCCAAGAGTTGGTGATGGACAGGGAAGCCTGATGTGCTACAGTCTATGGGGTCTCAAAGAGTCGGACACAACAGAGCAGCTGAACTGAACTGATAAATACCTATGTTCAGGGTTTTGTGCAGACATAAGTTTTCAGCTCCTTTGCTGGATCACATGGAAGAGATATGTATAATTTTGTAAGATACTGCTAAACTGTCTTCCAAAATGGCTGTACCATTTTGCATTCCCTTTAGGTATAAGAGGGTTCGCCTTGCTCCACATCCTCACTATTATTTCATGTCTCCAGTGCTTTGGATTTTAGCCATTCTAATAAACATGTAATAGTATCTCACTGTTGTTTTAAGTTTTATTTCCCTGACAACACATGATGTGGATTCTCTTTTCATATGCTTTTTTTTCCATCTGTATGTATTCTTTGGTTAGGTGTCTGTAAAGTTTTGAGTCCATTTTTTAATTGAATTTTTTCTTATTGTTGATGTTTAAGAGTTATTTGCATATTCTGAATATGCAAAGATATATCTTTTGCAAATATGTTCTTTAAATCTGTAGTTCATCTTCCCATTTTCTCGACCCTGGACTTTTCATACAATTTTACATAAACATTCCAAATATGCTTCAAGTGTCCCATGAAAAATTCTGGGGAAACGCACTTTTGGTGAAGGGTAGGACACTATTTCAGAGCCAGCACAGAGAGATCAGTAATAACAAGTGAAAGATCACATATGAAAACAGAAGTCACAAGAGTAAACTCAGGTAGCAGTGTCCAACTGTCACATTTTGCTAATACCAGTTTGAAGATTTTCCTTGGGCATATCAGCACTCTGATGTGATTGCAGGAAAGTTTATTAGGGTTCTTGGGTCTGGTGAAATTGAAAAAGCACATTTTTCCACTGAATGCAGCTATAAAACATAGACAGGATGCATGAGCAGCTATTTGGGAAATCTGAAAAGTAAACAGTAGCAGGCAAATTAGAAAGATCAGAATTCTAAGAGCCACTAAACCACTGATAACTTATTATTTTCTGTCTCTGATATTTCCAAACCCAGTCTCAATGCAGCCTGCAAGATAGAAGTAGGAATTCTTGCAGGCTGATAGAGTTTCAGAAGAAGCTCTCAGATTTTGACTTACAAGATGAGAAAGGGATCTTCTAATGGTCAGAGGGAATGGGATTAAAAAAAAAAAAAAACTCATGTGTTGTTTTCCTTTTACCTTTCCTTCTTCTCCTAGTCCTTAAGTGATCTAGTACCAGTGATGATGACAATGGAAACAACAGCTACAATGATGGTATTTGTGCGTGCATGCTAAGGCACTGCAGTCGTGTCTGACTCTTTGCAACCCCATGGACTGTAACCCACCAGGCTCCTCTGTCCATGGGATTCTCCAGGCAAGAATACTGGTGTGGGTTGCCATGCCCTCCTCTTGGGGATCTTCCCAACCTAGGGATCGAATCCGAGTCTCTTGTGTCTAACCTGCATTGGCAGGCAGGTTCTTTACCACTAGCGCCATCTGGGAAGCCCACAGAGATGGTTTAGGGACACACAGTGGGGGATTTGAAGCTTCCTTGCAAATCAGAAGAGCTGAGGACCTAAGAGTGTGGGGGCAGCGCCTATTGCTTTTCCCCTCTCTTTTTTCCTGCTGCATCTAGACTCAGGAAATGACTACAGTTGCAAGCTGTACATGATCAAACCGGTAAAATAAAGTCCAAGCTTTCTGGCTAAGCTAAAAAGAGGAGTCACAGAGAAACAGAAACATTCCAGGGATGTCAAAGAGAAGGAAGAGTTGGAGAGTAACCAGCAAAAAAAAAAAAAAAAAAAAAAAATTGGTCTATTAACTATTGGGTATACTCCCAGTATGCCCATGTAGAGCTTTGACCGAAAATAGCATTCCATCAACTTTGAGAACTGAACTACAAGATAGATCACTACTCAGAAGTAAGAATGGCCACATGGTGGCACACACATAGTGAAGTGAAAGTGTTAGTCACTCAGTCCTGTCTGACTCTTTTCAATCCCCTGGATTGTAGCCCACCAGCCTCTTCTGTCTTTGGAATTCTCCAGGCAAGAATACTGGAGTGGGTAGCCATGCCCTTCTCCAACCCAGGGATCAAACCCAGGTCTCCTGCATTGCAGGCAGATTCTTTACCATCTGAGCCATCAGGGAAGCCCACATACATAGGGCAAATACAAATAATATTACAAAGGAATTGATGAAGGAAGTGACATTGGGACCATAATTTCCATAAGGCTTGTCAGAACTTGCAATCTGAAAAGTCAGTTCGATTGCCTGCTAAAACAAAAAATAGCAACAGTCTCCAGAGAGTTAAACAAGACCCAGAGAATCCTAGCATGATATTCAAAACGTCCAGGATGCAATCCAAAATTACATGGCATATGAAGAACCAGGAAATGTCAATTTGTGTGAAAAGGCAACAAAGGGATGCCAACACTGAGATGACACAGATGTTTGGGATTATCTAAGAAAGACTTTAAAGCAACTATTTAAAAAATTCTACAGGAAGTAAGGTCAATGACTATTAAAATGAATGGAAAAAGATACATCTCATCAAAGAAATAAAAAATAAATAAATAAAAACCAGGGAATTCTAGAATTGAAAAAAGGTATTTAATGTTTGAAACTTAATGGACAGACTCAATACTGAAAGGAAATAACAAAACAAGAAGTGAACTTGAAGACGAGTAATAAAAATTATCTAATCTGAATGATAAAGTGGGAAATGATTGCAAATTATGACCACGACCTCAAGAATTTGTGGTGCATTGCCAAAAGCTTTAAATTTTGTATCATTAGAAACACAAAAGGAGAGGGAAGACAGCATTATCTGGGAAATATCTGAAGAAATAGCGGCAGAAAACTCCCCAAATTTAGAGAAAGACATACTCTTACAGACTCAAGAAATGCAACCATCCTTAAACAGAATAGACCCAAAGAAATTCCCACACAGATATATCATACTTAAATTCTTCAAAATTAAAACAAAGAAAAAAATCTTGTCTTTTTATAGAAAATATTGCATTATTTATAGGGCAACAATGATCTGAATGATCATATTTCTGATAAGAAAAAAAATGGAATCTGGAAGGAAGTAGAATAGCACTTTCAAAGTGCTGGGAGGAAATAAAACACCTAAAATTCTATATCATGCAAAAATATTATCCATAATTGAAAGTGAAACAGAGACATTAATAGATAAAGGAAAACTGAAAGAATGCAGTGTCAACAGATCTGGTATAAAGGATCTGCTAAAGGAAGTTCAACAGAGTAAAGGAAGTGATATCAGAGGGGAAGTTGGATGGTAAGGAGTAAATTAATCACGATAGAAGGAAAATAGTTTGGTAAGCATAACATGCTGTTCTTCTCTTGAATTTTTTTTAAACATGTTTGATAGCAGAAAGCAAAAACTATAACACTGACTTATATGTTTTTCAGTGTATGCAGAATGTAATACATAAGATATTATATCGTAAGTGGGAGGGGAGCATAGGGCCCTAAATGGCTGTTAAGTTTCTACATTCTACTTGAAGTAATAAACTACTGATTTTAAGTTGACTGAGAAAAGTTAAGCATGCACATTATAATCTCTAGAGCAACCACTAAGATCCTGTACAAAGAAATAGGTTGAAAAAGAAAGTAAAACAGAATACTAGAAATATTCATCAAATAACTTCAAAGAAGCTGGAAATGGAGAAACAGAGGAACAAATAATAGAAGAAATAAATATAAATCTAGTAATAAAATGGTAGACCCAATTCCAAGCATACCAAGAATTTTACCCAACAAAAATGGCCTTAAAATGCTAACTAAAAGAAGTTAGGGTTGCAGTGCTGAAGAAGACTCTCAAGAGTCCCTCGGACAGCAAGCAAATCAAACCAGTCAATCCTAAAGAAAATCAACCCTAAATATTTATTGCAAGGACTGATGCTGAAGTTGAAGCTCCAGTAATACTTTGGCCACCTGATGAGAAGAGCCGACTCATTGGAAAACACCCTGCTGCTAGGAAACACTGAAGTCAAAAGGAGAAGGGGGCAGCAGAAGATAGATGGTTAGATGGTATCACTGACTCAATGGACATGAGTTTGAGCAAACTCTGGGAGATAGTGAAGGACAGGGGAGCCTGGTGTGCTGCAGTGCTTGGGGTCACAAAGAGTCAGACATGACTTAGCAACTAAACAACAACAACAACAAAAAAAGAGATTAGAATTTATTTTTTATTGAAGGATAATTTGCTTTACAGAATTTTGCTGTTTTCTGTCAAACCTCAATGTTAATCAGTCATAGGTATACATATATCCCCTCCCTTTTGAAACTCCCTCCCATCTCTCTCCCCATCCCACCCTCTAGGTTGATACAGAGCCCCTGTTTGAGTTTTCTGAGCCTACAGTAAATTCTCCCTGGCTATCTATTTTACATATGGTAATGTAAGTTTCCATGTTACTCTTTCCATACACCTCACCCTCTCCTCTCCTTGCCCCATGTCCATAAGTTTATTCTCTATGTCTGTTTCTCCATTGTTGCCCTGTAAATAAATTCTTCAGTATCATTTTTCTAGATTCTGTATATATGTGTTAGAATACAGTCTGACTCATTTCACTCTGTATAATAGGTTCTAGGTTCATTTTTTTAAAAAAGGAAGAAAAACATGACCCAACTTTATGCTGCTTATAAAAACTTACTTTAAATATAATTATAGAGATTGATTAAAAGTAAAAGGATATGAAAAGATACACAATACAAGTATAAATGTAAAGGAAGTTGGAATGCCTATACTGATATCAGACAAAATAGACTTCAGAGCAAATAAACTCACCAGACACAAAAAGGAACATTACATAACAGTGAAGTAAATTTACCAAGAACACATAACAATCTTAAATATTTATGTGCCAAAGCACAGCCTCAAAATGCATGAAACAAAAAGGAGAGAACTGAATGGATGAGAAGACAAATTGAGAATTGTAGTTTGAGATTTCAACACTCCTGTCTCAATAATTATTAGAATGAGTAGATGGAAAATTAGCAAGGATACAGAAAAACTGAAAAGCATCATCAACCACTGGATCCATTTGACTTTTACAAAACTGATGATCATACATTTTTTTTTCAAGTTCACTTGGAATATTGACCAAGATAAGCCATGTATCCCAGGGATTAAACAAGTGTTAACAAATACAAAATAATTAAGACCAGATAGAGTATGTTCTCATAATCTGCCTGTAATGCAGAACTGGGTTCTATCCCTGGGTCAAGAAGATCCCCTGGAAGAGGAAATTGTAACCCACTCTAATATTCTTGCCTAGAAAATCCCATGGACAGAGGAGCCTGGTGGGCTACACTCCATGAGGTCACAAAGAGTTGGACACAACTGAGCAACTAACAGTTTCAGTTTTTCAGAGTATGTTCTCTAATCAAAATGGAATTAGATTGGAAATGGATAACAGAAAGCTAACAAAAATTTCAAAAGACTTGAATATCCAGTAAGACATTCCTAAATAATCCATGCTTCAAAGAAGAATTCCCAAGAAAAAAAAGATAATATTTGAACATATCAAAATTTGTGAGAGAGAGAAACTAGTACTCAGCTGTACATTTATAGCATTCAGTGCTTGATTTGAAAAAGAAGGAATGTTTAAAATTAATAACAAACTTCTACTTTAATGAAAAGAGCAAAATAAACTCATATCAAGAAGAAAGAATAAAATAAGAAAGAGAAAAAAATCAAAGAAAAAACAAGAAATTTCTTTGGGAAAAAAAAAAATCAGTTAACTTGATGTACCTCTGCTAAGACTAACAGAGAAAGCACAAAGACCCAAATTACTAATAAGGGTGCAAAGATGTTATATCACCATTGACTGTGAAGACATTAAGAGAAAACTGTAACAAGTCTATATATATAACTTTGAGAACTTATATGAAATTATACAAATTCTTGAAAAACTAACTCCCAAGAATTATCAAGTGGAAATAGATAAGCTGAGTCATTCTAGAACTATTGAAGAAATTAAATTCATATTTTAAAACCTCCCAGAAAGGAAATTTTGGGGCCCAGATGGTCTCCCTGGAGTGTCTGACCAAACATTTAAGGAAAAAGTAAAACCAATTCTGCACAATCTCTAAAATAAAATAGAAGAGGATAGAATACTTCATAACCTATTTATGAAAGCCAGAACCTCCCTGATGAAATTAGATGAAGAATAGCAAGAAAAGAAAATTACAGAAAAATATCCTTCATTAAAATAGATTTAAAATCCTCAACAAATTATAATACAAAATCCAGCCCAGCAATGTATAACACCACACCACAACCTTGTGGGAGATCAGGGCTGTTTCTATATTTAAAAAGTGATTGGTATAATCCATGTTACAGTCTAAGGAGAAAACCAATATGATTATTCATGATTATTAATTATTGAATAAAAAACCTTTGACAAAACTCCATGATAAGAACTCTCAGTGAACTGGGAGTAAATGAGAACTTTTTGCAACTTGATAAAAAACATCTACAAAAAAACCTTTGGCTAATTTCATATTTGGCAAAAGACTGCTTTTCCACTAAGACTGAAAAGAAAAGAATTTCTATTCTCTCTAATGACATTCAGTATTAAACTACAAGTCCTGGTTAGCTCAATAAGAAAAGAAAAAACTTAAAGCCACACAAATAAGGAAAAGAAAGAAAGAAAATTGCCCCTATACTCAGATAATATGATTGCACATGTAGAAAATCCCAAGGAGTAAATTTTTTAAATTTCCTAAAAATAATGTTTTTAGCAAAGTCACAAGCTAGAAGGCAGCACAGAGAACAATTGTATTTCTATATCTAGGCTGCAGTCCATGGGGTCACAAAGAGTCGGACATGACGGAGCGATTGAACTGAACTGATGTAATAAACAGTTTGTTGTTGTTGCTGTTGTTTAGTTGCTCAGTCATGCCCAACTCTTTTTCGACCCTGTAGACTGTAGCCCACCAGGCTCCATGGGCCATGGATTTTCCCAGGCAAGAATACTGGAGTGAGTTGCCATGCCCTCTTTCAAGTGATCGTCCCAACTCAGGGATCGAACTCACATCTCCTGAATTGGCAGGCAGATTCTTTACCACTGAGCCACCGAGGAAGCCCAATAAACAGTTAAAAATCATAATTTAAGAATTAAAACATGAACTCCAACTCCAATAAATGAAATGCCTTAATGTGGGTTTCCCCAGTGGACATCTCACCCTATGTCCACATATCCATTCTCTACATCTGTGTTTCTATTCTTGTGCTGCGAATAGGCTCATTTGTGCTGCCTTTCTAGATTCCATACATGTACAATGCTTGTTTCTCTCTTTCTGATTTACTTCACTCTGTATGACAGACTCTAGGTCTATCCACATCTCTACAAATGACCCAATTCCATTCCCTTTTATGGCTGATTAATGTTCCATTGTATATATATACCACATCTTCTTATCCATTCATCTATCTGTTGATGGACATTTAGGTTGCTTCCATGTCCTATGTTTAGAGTCCTTTTTTTCCATAATGGTTCCAAACTGGACTGGAAGCAACCAAAATGTCCTTCAACAGGTGAAGGTGAATGAATAAACAAGTGGAGGAACATTGAGAATTTACTATTATCAATAAAGAGGAATGAACTCTCAACAAAGGCAACATACATATACATATACATATACATATATATATACATATATATATATATATATATTCCAAAGGAATTATGCTGAGGAAAAGCAGTCTCAAAAGTTTCTATGTAGTGTGATTCTGTTTATATGGCATTCTCAAAAAGACAAACTAGAGTCTTTGAAGAGGTTTGATTTTAGAGGGATAGGATCATGGTATGTTTTAATGCTCAAAATCCTTCAAGCTAGGCTTCAATAGTACGTGAACTGAGGACTTCCAGATGTATAAGCTGGATTTAGAAAAGGCAGAGGAACCAGAGATCAAATTGCCATCATTCATTGGATCATAGAAAAAACAAGGGGATTACAAAAAAAAAAAATCTACTTCTGCTTCATTGACTACACTAAAGCCTTTGACTGTGTGCATCAAAACAAACTGTTGAAAATTCTTAAAGAGTTGGGAACACCTTACTTGCCTTCTGAGAAACCTGTAGGCAGGTCAAGAAGCAATAGTTAAAACTGGACATGGAATAATGGACTGGTTCAAACTTGGAAAAGGCGTACATGAAGGCTATATATTGTCACTCTGCTTATTTAACTTACATGCAAAGTGAAAGTGAAAGTGAAAGTGAAGTCGCTCAGTCGTGTCCGACTCTTCATGACCCCATGGACTGTAGCCTTCCAGGCTCCTCCATCGATGGGATTTTCCTGGCAAGAGTACTGGAGTGGGTTGCCATTTCCTTCTCCAGGAGATCTTCCTGACCCAGGGATTGAACCCAGATCTCCCGCATTGTAGGCAGACGCTTTACCATCTGAGCCACCAGGGAAGTCTATCATGTGAAATGCTGACCTGGATGACTTAAGCTGGAATCAAAATTTCTGGAAGAAATATCAATAACCTCAGATATGCAGATGATACCACTTAATGGCAAAATGTGCAGAAGAACTAAAGAGCCTCTTGATGAGGGTGAAAGAGGAGAATGAAAAAGCTGGCTTAAAACTCAGCATTCAGAAATGAAGATTATGGCATCCAATCCCATCATTTCATGGTAAGTAGATGGGGAAACAAGGGAAACAGAGACAGAATTTATTTTCTTGGGCTCCAAAATCACTGCTGATGGTGATTGCAGCCATGAAATTAAAAGACACTTACTCCTTGGAAGAAAAGTTATGGCCAACCTACACAGCATATTAAAAAGCAGAGACATTACTTTGCCAACAAAGGTCCGTCTAGTCAAAGCTATGGCTTTTCCAGTAGTCATGTATGGATGTGAGAGTTGGACGGTGAAGAAAGCTGAGTGCCGAAGAATTGATGCTTTTGAACTGTGGTGTTGGAGAAGACTCTTGAGAGTTCCTTGGACTGCAAGGGGATCAAACCAGTCAATCCTAAAGGAAATCTACACTGAATATTCATTGGAAGGACCAATGCTGAAGCTGAAACTCCGAGACTTTGGCCACCTGATGTGAAGGGCTGACATACTGGAAAAGTCATTATACTGGGAAAGATTGAAGGCAGGAAGAGAAGGGGTCAGCAGAGGATGAGATGGTTGGATGACATCAACAACTCAATGGACATGAGTTTGAGCAATCTCTGGGGGATAGCAAAGGACAGGGAAGCCTGTCATTCTGCAGTCCATGGGGTCACAAAGAGTACGACACACTTAGCATCTGAACAAAAAAGACAGGTTAACAAGAGAACAACAAACAGAAGTTTATCAACATGTACACAGTGTATGTACACATAGGAACATCCGATGATGAGTAACCAAAGGGGTGCTTAGATCTTGGGTTAATATATCATAATGAGTTAAATAATGGAAAGGGGGCTTTGCATTCTGGGTGGGGTGGGGAAGGCAAGCTGAGGAATGTGTGGGGAAGAAACATGGTCCACAGGGGCCTTCTCTGTTAGTAAGAATTGCTGAGTCCTCCCCTTCCCGCATTAGGAGAAAGAAACATATTTTACAAAGAGAAGTATCCTTTAAAAAAGGAAATCTTGTACCCTGTTTTTAGAGCTTTCCTTGCATCTGCTGGTTCTCAATGGCCTTTAGCTCAAAATAATTTATATGTCAGAGGACTACTTGGGGATGGCATATTCTGCTGGCCTTCAGGGTTGATGTTTTATATGAATGTGTCTGTGTGTGTGTCAGCCACTTGGTCAAGTCCAACTCTTTGTGATCCCATGGATGTTGCTTGCCAGGCTCCTCTGTCCATGGGATCCTCCAGGCAAGAATACTGGAGTGGGTTGCCATTCCCTTCTCCAGGGGATCTTCCCAACCCAGGGATCGAACCCACGTCTCCCACATTGCAGGCAGATTCTTTACCATCTGAGCCACAGAGAAGCCCCACTGTGGTCAAACTGAGAGGACTGTACACTATTAAAGTATATTTTTATTATATTTTAACTTGAGCAATACAACTTTTATAAATACGAAAACTCATTGAGAGAAAGCAAAACATGTGCAAGGAACTTTGACTTAGAAATGCATTCTATATCATCATCTATTAATAATGAGCTATTTCCATCAGGTGAATTCATTTCTAATTCTTCTCAACCCATTAAATGGATACAGTACCTGACACAACTTTCCAGACAGTAGTCATTCTCAATGTTCTATTCTCTCCATTTTTAAGTTCTTAAAAATATTAAAAATGTCAAAGAATTTTTATTTACATGTGTTTATCAGTACTTACAATATTGATAAGTATTGTAATATTATTTACAATAATATTGTAAATACTTATCAGTATTCACATTTAGATATTTAGAAACATTTACAGTATTTAGAAACTAAAACAGAACAAATGCAAGTATTTATTAACTCCTTTTAAAAGAGTAATAACAAACCTATCACATATTAACACAAGTAACATTCTTATAAAAACTATTTTCCAAATAAACAAAATAGTGAGAATAGCAAAGTTGTTTAAAATATTTTCAAATGTCCTAACGTACAGCTTAATGGAAGACAGCTGGATCTTTTATAGTTGTTTCTGGTCACTGGGACCCCTGGATCTCAGACCAGACTTTAAGAACTACTGCTTTATAGACGGAATAGGAGGAATGAGAAATAAATATTTGATATGAAAATTTCCCTATCAATGAATCTGTATGTATTACTAATATGTTTTAAAATGGTGTGTGTTATAGATTCAAAAACACAGTTGAGAGATATATATTTCTCTATACGTGAGAATACAGGAAAATTATTGTCTTAGCCAAAACTAGAATCAACTTCCCTTGATTCCAAATCTTATATTTTTTCATTGTCATTTCCTTCCCAAATCCAACTTCAGTTCAGTTCGTCATTCAGTCATGTCCAACCCCGTGGACTGCAGCATCCCAGGCTTCCCTGTCCATCACCAACTCCCACAGCTTGCTCAAACTCATGTCCATAGAGTCGGTGATGCCATCCAACCATCTCATCCTCTGTCATCCTCTTCTCCTGTCTTCAATTTTTCCCAGCATCACGGTCTTCAAATGAGTCAGTTCTTCGTATCAGGTGGCCAAAGTATTGGAGTTTCAGCTTCAGCATCAGTCCTTCCAATGAATATTTGGGACTGATTTCCTTTAGGATTGACTGGTTGGATCTCCTTGCAGTCCAAGGGACTCTCAAGAGTCTTCTCCAACACCATAGTTCAAAAGCATCAATTCTTTGGCACTCAGCTTTCTTCACCGTCAAACTCTCACATCCATATATGACTATTGGAAAAACCATAGCCTTGACTATACAGATCTTTGTTGGCAAAGTAATGTCTCTGCTTTTTAATATGCTTTCTAGGTTGCTCATAGCTTTTCTTCCAAGAAGCAAGCATCTTTTAATTTCAGGGGTCAACTGGAGAAGGGAATGGCAAACCCCTTCAGTATTCTTGCCTTGAGAACCCCATGAACAGTATGAGAAATGCCTAGCGAGGGACAGTACAAATCCTGCATCTCCCATCCTCCCCACCCCAAATCTGTTGGAAGGTATATTAATTCTTCTGGAACCATTAGATATTTGTAAAGTCTAAAAGTGCTATTCTGACTTATCTTACTTTCTTTCCCATTTTTCCTTCAAATTTTTCCCCTGAATTATATCTTCCCAAATATTGTCTGAATTTTTCTGAATAAGAACATCTGTTCATTCCCAGGTTGGCTATGACCCCAAAGCAGCAATGGCACCAAGCCAATGTCCTCTTCTTGTCAGCATCAAGAAAATTAACATTTTCTGGATTCTGTTCACTTTGAGATCCTCTTCAAACTTGAACTCACAAGAGACCTTGGGAAGAATGAAGTTAAATGAAAACAGTACACCTTCTTGACTTTTTGTTTTGGCATAATTTTCAAACATAAATTTCAAAACATAATTTGAAACATGGGATGTTTCAAACATCATTAAAAAGAATAGATATGTATCTTAAATTATCAAAAAATTTAAAGAAGTTGATATGCCCTGGAGAGCATTTTTATTTTGCATCCTTTATTCAGTAGCACACTGATGTAAGAATTACATCAAAGTGCTACACATCTCTCTCATAGTAGCCCATTTTAACAGTTTTTGCTACATAAGAAACCACTTCAAAATGCACTATTTAGCTTGTGAGTTTGTAGGCCAGCATTTTGAGCTAAACTCGACTGGCTGGTTCTTCTGGGTTCAGCTGCCTTATGTATCTACAGTCAGCTGGGATGACTCACTTCTACAACACACGTTCTTATCTTCTAGGAAGCCAGCCCACATATTCACTGGTCATAGTTTTGCAACAGAGCAGATAATCAAAACTCTCTTGAGACTTGGACTTGAATTTGCACACTGTCACTTCTGCCACATCCTGTTGGCATGGCCACCTCTGATGGAATGGGTAGGAGAGTAGAATTCACCCCTTGATAAGAAGGACCTCCAAGTAACATGCTAAGAGTATGTTTATAGAAAGGAGAATAACATAGCCGGTTTTACACAATCTACTACACCCATTTGAGGAGATCCAGAAAGGTACTCTATGTCAATTTTCAGTTCAAGAAGGAGATTATACAAGTTTGTAAGAAGAAGTAAGAAAATGTATGGGAAAATACCTAAATACACAAAGAGGGATACTTTTGTCTATGGTGACAGGGAGCAGTGGAAAATGCTGAGTACTAAAATTTATAAAGAGCACTTCAGTCTCCACTGTGTAGTTATATAGGGTTTAACTAGGAGTAATGAAGAGTGAAATTAAGAAGAAGAAAACTTGGGCAGAATTCCATGAAAGTTCTCAGAGTAAAGATTATTATTCTATAGAATAATCTTGCAGATAGAGCAATTTATTCTGCATTGCATAAGCATTTGAAAAAAGCTTGTTAGAAATGTACTTTTTCATTCTATAAAGAAGAAACTTGTCTTATACATCACAGGACTGACCAGTTTGTTTGGCATTCTTCCTGTCTTTACTTATCTGCTGATGTCACCAATTTTCAAAGTCTGTCATCATTTTCTGCTCCACGTCCCCCATATTTGGACTAGCTGTATTTGCCTCACGCCTGGTGTGCTGTAACAACGTCACTGGCAGGCACCCTGTCACGTTCACGTCTCTTTCCTGTGCAATACCGAGAATTGAATTCCGAAAGTATCATCTTGGAATTACAGTCTCCTTAAAAATGTTGTGTTTTGTTTAGATGATCATTTTTAGCCAATGAGCAATTTATTTGGCTCTGATCATATGCTAGATGTTAGATTAAAAAGCAGTTTGTTTATATAAAATATTACATTCCAACTGGATAATTTCTTTTTAACCATTTCAAAGAACTTTCTCACCTATTTTTTCATTGAATCTCTGTGAATCAACTAAGCAGATGCTTTCTTCCTTCTATACATGTAGAAACTAGGGTACTATGAACTATGTGGGGGCCACGAAGTGGTTAATTATAGAGTAGTAGAGAAAACAAAAAGATTAAGATTGAAAGCCCTGAGAAAGAGAGAGTAAGTGTATTTGTCACTATTTGGTCTGTTTGAGTTGTCCAGTCCATTAACTACCTCTTTTATTTACCCCTTCCTCAAAAAATACTTACCTTATATAAGGATATAAGGTAATACTTACCTTATATAAGGATATAATACCTTATATAAGGATACTTACCTTATATAAGGATATAAGGTAATACTTACCTTATATCCTCCCATGGAAAATGCACTGTTCCTTCTGCCAGTTCCTTCTGCCAGCTTTTTCCTCTCCTCCAAATGTTCCTCAACACCTACCTCCACCAAGGTATTGCCTCAGAGACTCCTCAATTATAAAATAAAAAGTCTTTACAGTTACAGCTTTCATTTTTAAAAAAAAAAACACCTAGAGATTTGATGGTTCAGTAACAATTTTTATCCTACATCACACAGAACGATCTGGTGTGACTTCAAGAGGCTAAGGGGTTTCCAGGGTCATAGTTAGTAGAAGAGCCAATATTGTGATTGAATCAACCAGGGAGTTTCCTTCTACAAGTCACTGACTCTAATCAGTCATCACAGGTTCTCCTTAGTGCCTGTGAACATTGCAGAACCTTCTATATTCATATGTACCTTTCCAAGGGACGTATTTTTTCCCCAGTTATGAGCTGAATAGTTTCTCCCCATTCCTATGTTGAAGTCCCAACTCTCGGTACCTCAATGTGACCATATTTAGAGATAAGGTCCTTCAAGAGGTGGTTAAGTTAAAATGGGGCCCTTAGGGTGGAGCCCTCATCCAATATGACTGGTGTCCTTATAAGAACACGGCACCAGGGAAGAGCGTGTGAAGTCACAGCAAGAAAGCAGTCATCTTCATGCCACAGAGAGAAATCAAACCTGCCAACGCCTTGATCTTGGACTTCTGACCTCTAGAACGGTGAGGAAATAAATTTCTGTTCTTTAAGCCACCTAGTCAATGGTATTTTGTAACGGCAGCCCAAGCAGACAATTGTTTCTATTGCTGTTGTTCAGTTGCTAAGTCATGTCTGACTCTGAGACCCCATGGACTGCAGCACACCAGGCTTCCCTGTCCTTCACCATCTCCTGGAGTTTGCTCAAACTCATGTCTATCGAGTCAGTGATGCCATCCCACCATCTCATCCTCTGTCACCCCTCTCTCTTGCCCTCAATCTTTCCCAGCATCAGGGCCTTTTCCAATGAGTTGGCTCTTTGCATCAGGTGGCCAAAGTCTTGGAGCTTCAGCGTCAGTCCTTCCAATGAATATTCAGTGTTGATTTCCTTTAGGATTGACTGGTTTGATCTCCTTGCTGTCCAAGAGACCCTCAAGAATCTTTTCCTAGACCACAGTGCGGTCATGCTTCCTATTCATTCAATATTATTATGCTACTCGTCTCAACCCAGACATTTCACAGTTGGAGTGTTTTCCAAGAAATCATAAAGAAAACATATAAGCTTTTGCCATGTTATTTCTCCAAGATAAATCCATCAAATGATCTCTGCGCTAAAACAACTGTTAAGGGTTTCAGGTAGGAAAATGGAAAAAAAAAAAAAGGAAATTTGATAGGAAAGTGTTTTATATTACCACTCTGAAGCTTATGGCTCTCAGGTCATCAAAGATAAAATCTTAGGCATCTCTGCACTATTTAAATACTTATCAGGAGCTAGAAAATTGGTGTGTAGAACATGGCATCTGCTGTGTGACCACAATAACAAAGTGTGTTGCTAAAATAGAATTTGTTCCTTCCTGCCTATGTGTCTTTTCTCTTTCATCCTGGAAGCACACAATTCCACCAGCAGGTTAGTTGCCAAAACTAAAAACAGGCAGAATATGCATGGCAAACGCTAAGCGAGGCTTGGTAAACTCTCTTCGGTTCTCCTTTTCTGGGCCAGTGGCTTTATTGCTGCCTGGTCATATTTGAAGTGCAGGATTGACTTTGTCCCCAGCCTTGGAAGGCCTTGGTCATTCTAGAAGCCTGAGTTTTTGAAATACAGGAAGCCGATGAGACATGGTGCAATGATTCTTACAGTATCAGAGCTCTGGCAAAGGATGAGAGGGGGAATAACTCAAACCAGTGCCATTCACACCTGCTGGATTTTTGGTCAATCAATGTGCCAAATATTTGACAGAATAGTGATGAATGAAAAACGAAAATCTTCAGAAAACACTAAAAGCTGTTTGATTCTTAGATCCACTCAGCACATGGACAAAACATAACTCCATAAATGACAGTCACAGTCTAGAAAATAGACAGTCACAGAGCTACTGGTCCTCAGTAGCACAGAGGATGCAAGTACAGGCACATTAGTTTTTAGGAAACTATGAGATTCTGGGTGTGGCCTAGGCTTCGCCTCTGGTCTTTTGTACTGCTCACTGGTCAGGAGAACTGATTCACTCCAGGGGACTGGATCCCTATGAGTGCTGTTTGGAGCTAACTCCACGAGAACTAGCCAAAATAAATCCTGTACTCCTTTCTCACAACAAACAAATTTCTTGGGTTACAAGAGAAACCAAATGGACCTCTTGACCTAGCAGGAACTAGTCCAGAGACAGTCCTCTTAAAGACTTAGAATCAAATCCCAAATTTCCCCAAGGACCAAACCAGCCTGTTAAGGCTAGTGGGTGGAGGCAGGTTGCAGGTGAAGCATATCCTGGAATTGCCACCAAAGCAGGAAAAAATCTTCAATGTATCAATATCTGTAAATGTACTTTGCTTTGCTCTGCCCCTATGAAGTCCCGGAATGGCTAAACATTTGTGAGCTAAATGCAGTCCTGCTGCCCTTCATGATTATCGTGTGGAAGGTAGCCAGTAAGAGGGCAGGGCACGCCCTCCACCTGAAGTGGAACATTCTTTCTGCTCTCTGCACCTCATCATTATGTAGAAGACTGTGGTAGCCGAGGGAGGATTATGATCTGAAAGGGAGGAAAATATGGAGCTGCCCTCTCTGCCTTAAAGCATCAAACTGCATATAAATAATTCAGAACTTAGATTATTAACTTGTTCATAAAGTTCACTTTTGCTAGGAATTGAGCGTGCCCATATAAATAAAAGAACTTTCTCTCAAAGAGAACTGGAAAACATGGAAAACACAGAGGGCTATTTTCAGATTTATTTTCCGTGAAGAACTTTTAGATCTTTGTAGATATTTTATCTTATAAAAGTAATGTATGCTCCCTATAAAAGAAATTTGAGACAATGCAGAAGGATATAAAGGAGAACATATGATACTCTCCCTACTCTGCTTTTTAATTCTGAATCTAATTCTCTAGGGACTAACTGGTAACCATCTGATGTATAGCCTTATGCAAATGTCCCTGTGGATTTACAAATATATATCCATCCAACTGAATTACTGTAGTTAGATCACATAGTACAGAACATATTATTACCTTTTCATTTAGTAATTGACCATGGACCTTTTCCAAAACAGAATGTGTAGATATACTTCAATATTTTTAACCACTGCATAATACTCTAATATACGCATTGTAATGAAACTTATTTAACTAGTTCCTAAAGATGAAAATGGGTTGCTCCAATTTCCACATTTAACGAACACAAATACCGTGTTTACACATCTAAATAGGCAGTACTTCCTCTTTTCTCTTATAGACTTATTCCTAACATTACAATTTATAGCTGAAAGGGCATTAGCAGTTAAGCTATTGATTTATGTTGACAAATTGTTCCCCAAAATGTTATATTGAGGGAATTCCCTGGTGGTCTGGTGGACAGCACTCTGGGCTGTCACTGCCAAGGACCTGGGTTGGATCCCTGAATGGGGAACTAAGTTCCCACAAGTCTCGCAGTGGATTAAAGAAAAAAGAAAGAAAGGTTAGACTGAACTCATTAACAGTCCAAGCATTATTCCGAGTGCTCAGTTCCTCTACTCTCACCCAAGTTACAATGTACATTTCTTTGCCGTTTTAACTTTTATTTGTCCAGTGAAATTGACTTTATTTTATTTGATGTTGAGTATTTATACCTCTTATTCCATGCATATAACTTTTCCCATTTAAAAAAGTTTTTTATTATATGAATATATAAAAGCTTCTTTTATCTGAAGGACATTAAGCTTATTTAAAGCAGTATGTGTTGTAGAATACATTTTGCTATTAAGATTTAGGGAGTTTCTTGATTCATGTGGAAGTTTTAAATTGGGATGTACTAAAAAAGAATCAGTTTTCTTCTTTATGATTTCTGGATTTTATGCCAAACTTGGGAAATTCTTCCCTAACCCAAGATTATCATGATATTTGATTGCATCTCATCTCAATACTTCTACTGGTTTTTAAAGAACATTTAAACCTATAACTTATCTGGAATTCATTCTGGTGTTAACTTTAAGGCAGAGATCCAGTTGCATCATTATTATTTTTAAGTGGCTATGTTACTATACAAAGCATCAGAGAATGAGAAATCATTTTCCCAGTGGTCTGCAATGCCATCTTCATCACATCGTGAATTCCAATAAAGGTTTTCATCTGTTTGTTGATTATTCTGCACCATTGGATTGTCTGTTCTCTTACTATTACCATACTATTTTAATTAATGTAGCTTTATGAAAAAAATTTACAATCTGACATGAATAGTTCCTTTGGATTATTCTTTCTTTCCAGCATTTCTCATCCAAGTCTTAGATATTTATACTTCTAGATGAAATTCATGAAGTTTTAAAAACGCTATGTTGTGATTCACATTAGGATTTTATTTACTTTAGGGATGAATTTAAAAAGAATTTTTATGCTGACAGTATTGAAACTTACTGTACAAGAACAGGAGTTGTCTCCTGTTTTAAAAGGCATTATTTCTCACACTTGAAGTTTATCGTTTTCTTAAAAGAGGAGCTAAGTATTTTTTTTCTGTATTCCTAGATATTTCTGTTGTTTCTTTATTGGAACAAATGACTAGAATACTTTTATTTAATTATCATTGCTAATTGCCTATTGACACACGTATGGTAATTTTTAACTGGAATTCAACTGAATTTTTACAAGGCAGTTGACAGGAATTCCATGGTGATCCAGTGGTTAGGAGCCTGTGGTGTCACTGCAGGAGGCCCAAATTCAATTCCCCCTGGTCAGGAAGCTAAAAACCCATAAGCCATGTGGTACAGCGCTTCCCCACCCCACCCCACCCCCGCAAAAAAAACTTGCAGTTGATACTCTTTTATTCCTTCCAAGCATGCAGTTATAATATAATCTGCAAATAATATACATCAGTTGAATATAAACTCCAAGAATGCAATCATTCCTTCTTTACATGGTAGTACAGTCATCCCTCAGTATCCACAGATGATTGATCTCAGGACTCCCATGGGTACCAAAACCCACAGATGGTCTTCATATAAAATTGATAGTATTATTTGCACATAACAAACCTGCACCCTCCCATATACGTGTATACTTTAAATCATTACTAGATTACTTATAATACATAATACAATGTAAAAGCTTTACAAATAGTTGTAAATACAATGTAAATGCTATATAGATAATTGTTGGCATGTAGCAAATTCATGTTTTGCTTTGGGAAACTTTCTGCAATTTTTTCCAAATATTTCTGATTGAAGTTTGGCTGAATTTGCAGATGTACAACTCTTGGATATGGAGGACCAACTGTATATCCAAACAGCCTTATTATATGGCCAACATTTAGTGGGCTGTCAATCAGTATTTGTGGAATAAATGGATGAGATAACATTTTCTCCCTTGTGCCAAACTTTCCTGTTTCTTTGCTAGTTTTAAACACCACCAGTAATAATAGGTATCACTTATATTTCTGACTTTAATTGTAATACTTCAAGTGTTTCATTGTTGTTCATCATGACCCTTTTAGTTGGCATCTACATTTTTTTTTTTTAATGTGAAGGAAATTTTTCTCTATTCCTATTTCTCTAAGACTCTTTCTTCTTGAATCAGGAGTGAGTAATGGAACTTTTCAAATGTCATATCAGCATATGTTGAAGCCATCCTTTGCTTTCTTTCTCTTTTAACTCATTAATATGCTGAATATTATTAAAGCATTTTAAAACATTGAATCAGTTTCAATTTCTGGGTTGAATCCCAATTGGCCATGGCTAATTATTCTTTTAATGTACTGCTGGATTCTATTTGCTAATATTTTACTTAGAGTTTACATCAATATTCCCAAGTAAGATGGGTCTTTAGTTTTCTTTTTGGTACAGTTTTTAGATGTCAGCATGATGGGTTTCAGACAGAGACGTAGGAAGTTGACTTTCTTTGTGTTACAAACATTTTAAACAGCAGCCAATCATTTTGGTCTTGGAGCTCTCCTTCTTCTAACTCTGCTAATCTGAAGAAAAAGTCAATTTCAATTCTTTTGGGGGAAATCCTTGCTTTCCCAGGTTTGTGTTATAGTCCAGGAATCTGGCCCTTTCAGGTTTGGCAGAGTTTGGGGTCTTCTGCCTGCCCTCCCACCTCCAGACAAGAGAGCTTTTAAAATGACTATGCCTGTAGATACACTTGGGTACTTGAGAACCTTACCCTTCCTGCTGCTGCTGCTTCTAAGTCGCTTCAGTCATGTTCGACTCTGTGCGACCCCATAGACGGCAGCCCACTAGGCTCCGCCGTCCCTGGGATTCTCCAGGCAAGAACACTGGAGTGGGTTGCCATTTCCTTCTCCAGAGCATGAAAGTGAAAAGTGAAAGTAAAGTCGCTCAGTCGTGTCCGACTCTTCGCGACCCCATGGACTGCAGCCTACCAGGCTCCTCCGTCCATGTGGTTTTCCAGGCAAGAGGACTGGAGTGGGGTGCCACTGCCTTCTCCCTTTCCCTTCCTAGATCATATTAAATTTGAGTTTTATCTGTGGATTCTCCTTTTGGAGTACCACGTGTTTACTTTTATAGCTCTGACTAGTATAAACACATGTTGAATTTTATTAAAGATCTTGATTAAACACTATATTTTGCTATTCCTAAACATTTAAAGAGCTATATACTAGAGAAGACTGTGTCTCATTCAACTTCGGTACATTCATTGCAATAATTTTGAAACACTATTGCTTATCATTTGAGAAGTGCAAGGCAAAATCAGAGTGGAATGGCCAAAAAGATGCTGGTACTATGATGCTTCAAATTCTGATACTGTGACAAGATCTACAGGCACTGTTAAACAGACCAGACTGTTTAAATCTATGTTTTGAGATAAATTCTACTCTATTCTTCCCTGCTAACAGTGCCAGTAGGTGGGGTGGTGCTGGGTTCCAGTATTCTGTGATGCCAGAATATTGAGATGTTATTAAATATCAAAATGCTTTGTTGCTGTAATATCATTACTCTGTTTTTAAAAATGTGAAATCTAGATCATTTCTGCCTTAAAACGATTCAATAGCATTATATACATTTTCAACTAGAACAAAAGTATATTCCTCCAAAAGCATCTTTCAGTGTTTAGAATCTATCCAATGCATCTTATTATTTTTATTCCAAGTACTTATGTTACCAGTGAAGCTGAGAAAATTATACTTATTGTCTATTCATATTTTTTGTGGAGCCAGTTTGCATTTCTTTTACATTTGGAGGATTGAAAAGCCATTTAAAGAAGTTGGGAGAAGCCCATGGAAGAATTAGGGAGGATAGTTGCAGGCAAGGGCTGATAGGAAGTCCCCAGGTCCCGGTTCAAGCCTTTGTCCTGTAGCTTGACCACCCTTGTTCCCCAAGACTGAATTCCTGCTACTCTCATTTTTTCCTAATAGGATTAGGTCTAATATCTAAGTTCTTCCCTTACTATGATTTATTTTTACATTATAGGCATACATCTCTAATCATCCAACTGAATGAGACTCAGGTATACAGGACAAAGAAATTCAGCCCTGAATCCCAAGTTTTTCTTAAAGGGAATAACTTACGAGAACAGAGTATAGAAGACTGTGGCAGTGGTATCTCACTATTTAAAATAAGCATCTAAGGAGTAATACGTTTTGTTCTCATTCTGAAATCACGAAATACTTTGATGGACAAGGTCAAATACTAAGTCTTTGAACTTCTCTTGCTTGCGTTTTCTAAATAGTATATATTAATGGGTAAAATCTTACAGTGATTCCAGTGAGTCTGGGAGCACTTTAGGTGCTAAGATACTGCTGGCAAATGCAAGCACAAGAGGATAGTCAAGGGGCGAAGCATTAATACCAGACAAATATATTTAGCAAGGGAAATATGTAACTCTCCTGCAACTTTGTGCATAAATGATGTGATCTAAATGGAAGATGTGACTGTTATGTGACTTCAATAAATTCTTAAACTTAAAGAGAAGAAAAGGACATTTAAGATACAAGAAAAAGTGTTATCAGAGCCAAGGGCTATGATAGAAAAAAAGACATGTGAAGAAAGAGAGATTAAAATGATTGAATGAGAGGCCACAGGGTCAATGGACTGGAAATCTCACTAGTTTGACGACCGCCTGGTGGGATATTGGAAACAATTATAATTCTAGCTGAATTCTATTTGGAGAAGAATGCAACTGGTGGCCCGTATGTACAATGAAAGAGGATGACTTAACCTGAGTATGAAAGGCAGAAAGATGGAAGAGGAAAGAGTCACATGTAAATGTTAGAGTGTAGGGTAGTGGTTGGAAGTGTCATAGGAGAGCAATAATAGAAGTGATGAGGGAATAAAGTGTGGGTGGGAGAGACCACCCACAAAGGCTGGGTCCTCGGGGCACAGGCAGGTTTAAAGCAGATGAAGAAGGAAGCGCTTGGAGAAACATTTGAATTATGAAGTCAGGTTGATAACTATGGAAGGATAGTTCCAGGAAACACAGAAGAGCCCACTGAGAGCTGGGGGAGAACTGAAGACTTGAACATAAAGCCTTGTGGGCAACAGAGTGGGACGCCTAATATCACAGGTGTCCACTGACAAAATCACAGTTAGGAACGTGGTCAATTTAGTCTCATTGTGAGGGAGGTGGAAACTGCTGGATGCCCGGGAAAAGTGAAAAAAAGTGAAAGTGTTAGTTGCTCAGTCATGTCTGACTTTTTTGTGATACTACGGACTATAGCCCAACAGGCTTCTCTATCCATGGGATTTCCTGGGCAAGAACAATGAAGTGTGCTGTCATTACCTTCTGTAGGGGATCTTCTCAACCCAGGGATCGAACCCAGGTTTCCTGCATTGCAGACAGATTCTTTACTGTTTAAGCCTAGTGGCCTTAGCAATTAAGATGCTCAAGCGTCTGCCATATACAAATCAGTATTCAACATTAGTGACTTATAAGCAACAATCGTGTAGAAGACTAAATGTAATTTCAATTAATTCTATTTTACTTATAATTTACCCATTTGATTTATAATAGGTATTCTGATATCACAGAAATTTACATGGTCTTTGACCTTGATTCCTTCTTACCAGCTCCTAAAACCCTTTGAATTTCTTGACTGATAAGGGTAATAGAATTGTCTGATGTCCTAATGAGGTGGGCCCTTGATGGCTTCAAGATGAGGGCTAATTATCAGAAAGACCAATGCTTGATTAGAAATTTTCAACTTACCATCCCATAGTCTCCAACCTCTGGAGAGGGGAGAGGGGCTGGAAATTGAGTTAATCATCAGGCTAATGATAGAATCGGGCTTCCCTCGTAGCTCAGTTGGTAAAGAATCTGCCTGCAGTGCAGGAGATCCTGGTTTGATTTCTGGGTTGGGAAGATCTGCTGGATCTTCCACTCCACTCCAGTATTCTTGGGCTTCCCTGGTAGCTTGGCTGGTAAAGAATCTGCCTGCAGTGTGAGAGACCTGGGTTCGATCCCTAGGTTGGGAAGATCTTAGCATATTAAAAAGCATATTAAAATCCTAAACAGCATATTAAAAAACAGAGACATTACTTCACCGACAAATGTCCATCTAGTCAAAACTATGGTTTTTCCAGTAGTCATGTATGGATGTAAGAGTTGGACTATAAAGAAAGCTGAGCGCCGAAGAATTGACGCTTTTGAACTGTGGTGTTGGAGAAGACACTCTTGAGAGTCCCTTGGACTGCAAGGAGATCCAACCAGTCAATCCTAAAGGAGATCAGTCCTGAATGTTCATTGGAAGGACTGATGCTGAAGCTGAAGCTACAATACTTTGGCCACCTGATGCGAAGAACTGACTCATTGGAAAAGACCCTGATGCTGGGAAAGATTGAAGGCAGGAGAAGGGGACGACAGAGGATGAGATGCTTGGATGGCATCACTGACTCAATGGACAAGAGAGTAAGCAAGCTCTGGGAGTTGGTGATTGACAGGGAAGCTTGGCATGCTGCAGTCCATGGGGTCGCAAAGAGTCGGACATGACTGAGCGACTGAACTGAACTGAACTGAATGATGGAATCAATCATGCCTACCTAATGAAACCTCCATTAAAAATCCCTCTGCATCAAGGTTTGGAGGACTTTGGGGTGGGTGAATGTATCCATGTGCTCAGAGAGTGACACATTCCAGTTCTATGAGATCCTGGAGACCCCTCTGGACATCACCCTACGTACCTCTTTTCCTGGTTCATTTGTATTCTTTATAATAAACTAGTTAGTGTAAGTAAAGTGTCTTCATGAGTTCTGTAGCCATTTTGACAGATTATTGAACCTGAGCTTGGGGTTGCAGGAACCCCTGGTGGGTGTTGCAGGAACCCCAGTCAGTCAGAAGTACAGGTGGCCCAAACTTCCCATTGGATTTTGAAGTGAGAACAGTCTTATGAGACTGAGCCTTTCAATTATGGGGTCCGCATTAGTTTCAGGTAGTGTCTGAATTGAGTTAAATTGTTGGACATCTAAACAGTGTCAAAAAGTTAGAGAAATCATAGTGGGAAAGCACCATGTATCTAGTGCCAGGAGGAAAGAAAAAAATCTCTCTCAGGTACTGTTTTATTACTAGCCTGAACAATAACAGAACAAAGTAAAATTGAATAGAATACCAATTATAGTGCGATGAACTTTCTGGTTCTCCCTATATTGAAATTCAGCCATTGACTCTATTAATAGTTCCAAGTTAAACAGCAATAATTGTGAGCACAACTAAAACTGGACCTTATGTGTGCCCAGCATTTTCTAAGAAATTGCAATCTTCCTTCCTCTGCTTCATCCCTATAGCTTTGGTTCTATTCCTAAGATTAGAATATAATTATTTTATTTAGCTTATAAATTTCAGGACCACTCTGAGGTCAAGCTTGTTAGATGTTTCTACTGAAATGGATAAAATTCCTAGACTGTGCTGTAATCCCCCAACATACTGTGTGAGGGAGGAGACTCAGGATACACGCCAACCATATAAGCCCCACGTGAAATGAATGTGTCATTGGTTTTTATTGCAATTATGGTGTGAATTTCAACTGATCAACAAAGATAGCTGCTTGAGATCCTGAACATCTTTCTGAGATGAAATTTAAAGTAATGAATCACCCCCTTGGAGTCAAAAAGTACGACAATTCAGAAATTGAAGTACTTCCTCATACAAAATCCTTCTTTGTAAATTACACTGTAAGTTTTCATTGCCATTGCAGTATACATATGCTGTAGAAGTAAATAAGCATCTCATCTTTGTTCTCTCTCAATTCAAATAAATATTCTGAAGCAAATCTTATTCTCAGGTACTTTAATAAAGGGTTCCTGATATATTCATGGGTTATCCTGTGTCCCTGGAAAGTAAAGAGCATGACAGTTTCAGTCTATAATGCTAATGTGAGATAATATTTTCCTCAATAATTTTCCTATGCGGTAAATTTGGACTAAAAGGGGAAAATTTAAACTCAGTATTTTTCAATTGACAATGAATTATGAAATATAACACACAAATGCCAGTGTGAATCTCCTGTGTTCATTAGATGATTTTAGAGAACATTTTAAAAAGTTAAAATTAAATCTGTTGCAATTTTATCCAATCAATGCACTGATAAAAAATTTCCATATGGCAAGTTAATTATATATTTGAAGATAGAAATCTTTAGCATGTATACTTTTAAGTATGAAGACTATTTCTACTCATGTTATCAGCCAATAACATACTGAATTGTCTAAGCATTGGTCAGAATTAGTGGATATATCTCAAAAGAAAAATATTGTGCTCATTAGCAGTGGTTTTACATTGAAGAAAGCTGAAGTGCTGGTATAACTTTCTTAATAAATTATGATATCTCTCCAATTTCTGTCACCTATTTCTCCTCCTCTATTCTCTACTGAATTTCAATCTGTAACATATGCACTTTAAATGGGATGCCAGAGATATGTGAATATGTGAACAGGTGTTGCTGTTAAAATTAGAACAAGAAAATGAAAAAAAATAAAGAGGGATTTATCATATCTCAACTCACATTAGCATAAAAACACAATAAAATTTATTTTTTGTTTGAAGTGGAAGGGTCATATGGAAATTTGACCTATGACTACATCGCTCACATCTATATAAATTAATAGAGTTTAAAACTTTAATGTGTATCTGTAGGCATATATCTTCTCTACGAAAAAAGAAAAGATACTGGTAGTTTGAAAGGTACATACTAAATACACACAAACAAACAAACAAAAAAAACCCAATAACAGCAACAAAAAAAGCTAACACCTAAACACTGCTTAAAATAGTAATTATCTCTCATTAGCAGTTTGTGTTGTATTAGACTAAGAAGTGAGTTAGTTGCTCTGGAGCTCTCTGTAGATACTAACTTACCAAATACAAGGTAATCCACAAAGCATGGAATACACACCCAGGTAATTTTAGAGGGCTATAGAACTCTGAATATAAGAAATAGCAATGCAATCAATGGCAATATAAAACTTTGCAGGTTATAAGAATTTAAAATGAAATACAAATTTAAAATCAAACTAAAATTTTCTTAAAAACACCACAATATAAAACCTTTTTTGTCTTCCTGCATATTGACACATTTTTTTCATATACAATTGTTGTTATTTCTGAGCTTTAAATAAGGTTACACTCATTTAAAAATGTCCTGTGTGAATCCTAGAGGAACTCTATGCTTTTGTTAGTTTTCAGAGAAAATTAATACACTAATTTTAATATACAAAGGGAAACTGTTTAGTTTTTCTCAGAACATCTGATGCAACTGAACAAAAAATAAATATCAGGGTACTAGGGATGGTCCCATCTCAGGGGATGATGGCTGTGTTTCCTTTAATATATAGTACTTCCATCGATACTGGATCTGGCTGCTTTTCAGAAATGCATGGACAATTCAACAAACGTGAATTGGGTTTTCTCGTAGATCTCCCTCAAGCTTGGACCACCTCCAGGCTTCACGCTAAGGTTAATGGAAGTACTATACTCTATCTGACAGCAGACACTCTTGCTCAGTCAAGCTTGCTGAATTTTTGCCTTATGCAAAATGGCAGAAACACGTCCCCCTCCCACCTCCACCTTATTGAATGACTAGTTCAACAGCACTGACTCCTCTTAACCTGTTCCAATCACTCAACAGTCAAGTCTTAGAGCTTTATCAATCATGTTGAAATGTTTTTGTTCAGTACTATTTTAGAACTTTTCCAAAGAGACATTTGTTTTCTTTTTTTGGTGGGGAGAGAGGAAGGGGTGACTGTAGCATGGTGAAGAATAGAAAAGTGTACCTCTATAACTGTATTCCCCTTCTCATCAAGTTTTATGAATATCTTCATGACAAGACAGTGAATGACAGATATTTTCAAAAAGTGGTATTTCCCACCAGATAACCCCAGTTTAGGACAGGATATCCTGGTCTCGCAACTGCCTGACAGAAACTCTTTTTGAATGAAACAGACCATCTGTTTTCCAGGATGGAAACAAAGACATAAAGTATAGTGGGAAGTTACTGGACATTCCTTCAAAGGACGAAGGAAAGCAAAGGAAGCATTTTGGAGCTGCCCTCTGAAGGAGCATGTCGTAACAGATTTAGAAAATGTTCATACAAGCCACAGAGAAATGCTTAGCTAGTGGAAGGGAGAATTCATTTGCTAACCATGAAGATATTTAACATTTAGTTCTGTGGAGCGAAGAGTTTATAGGGGAAATTCTTTCACTTTCCTGCTAGGATAATTCCCTGAGGAGGTTTCTCTTCAACTCTTATCTTTAAACACATCACTGAATCTTGTAATGGTAATGATTTTCATCTCTTTTCTGGAGATTTGTCAACTTTTTTTCAAGTCTGAATGTGTGAATTATTTATTTCCTCAAAACAACTAGGGAAATATTCACAGATACTATTTAACAAGTATTCTTTCATCCTGAATTCATTTAGAAATAATATTTGCTTGGTACCACTGCATATGTAATTATAAACGGGAAAGACATTAAAACACTAAAAATGGCTTATCTACCCTGAGCACAAACATGATGGTATAGTGATTCTCATTAGAAATCTTGGTCTAGTATCAATGTAGTGTGCTTGACACCATTACTAATTGATATCATAAGATCTTTATTTCTTAAGTTAACTATTAGTAACATTTATCAAGTGCCTTCTACATATTCACCACTGTACTAGGCACTGAAGATCAAGAAAAATATCCATAAAATGTGGCATATTGTATAAACTAACTTTGTTAAAGAGCTAAAGAATAAATAACCTTTTGATAAGCAGATATCTAAGTATAGAGTATGTTCCAGAAACTATGGCTAGTTGCTGAAAATTTTAAAGTGAATTGTTCAGTCTCTTAGTCATGTCTGTCTGTTTGTGACCCCATGGACTGCAGCATGCCAGGTTTCCCTGTCCTTCAATATCTCTTGGAGTTTGCTCAAATTCATGTCCATTGAGTCAGTGGTGTCATCCAACCATCTCATCCTCTGTCGCACCCTTCTCCTCCTGCCCTCAATCTTTTCCAGCATCAGGGTCTTTTCCAATGAGTCAGCTCTTCGCATCAGGTGGCCAAAGTATTGGAGCTTCAGCTTCAGCATCAGTCCTTCCAATGAATATTCAGGGTTGATTTCCTGTAGGATTGACTGGTTTGATCTCCTTGCTGTCCAAGGGACTCTCAAGAGACTTCTCTAGCACCACAATTCAAAAGCAGTAATTCTTTAGCACTCAGCCTTCTTTATGGTCCAACTCTCACATCCACGCATGACTAGTGGAGAAACCATCGCTTTGACTATCCGCAGAAGGATGTGCACTTAAAGTGAATAAGAAAGTCAAGAATTCTACCCCCACCCATCATACAGTGTAGTATAAGAGGAAGTCAGTTAAAAATAATTGCATTGAAATATGATAAAGACTGACAGGGAAGTAAAGATTGCTAATAGGAGTAAACAACAGCCCACCAAACCACTTAAGATAAAAGTGAAAACTTCTGGGAAGAAACGTCTATGTTGGTACCTAAAGAATTATTAGCAGTTACAAGGGTTTCCCACCTGGCTCAGTGGTAAGGAATCTTCCTGCCAATACAGGAGACGATGGAGACGAAGGTTCAACCCCTGGGTCGAGAGGATCCCCTGGAGGAGAAAATGGCAACCCACTCCAGTATTCTTGCCTGGAAAATCCAATGGACAGAAGAGCCTTGGAGGCTACAGTACATGGGGTTGCAAAATGTCAGACACGACTAAACACGCACACAAGGTCAAGGCAGAGTGGGGAGGGGAAAGGGAGTTTTACAGGCAGAGAAAACGTGCGGAGATGCTGAATCCCAGTCTTGAGGAGCGGAAGTGATGAGGAATGAGGATCGAGGATCGGGAGAAGCAGGAGTTAG
This sequence comes from Giraffa tippelskirchi, assembly GCF_054371585.1. Lineage (NCBI taxonomy): Eukaryota > Metazoa > Chordata > Mammalia > Artiodactyla > Giraffidae > Giraffa > Giraffa tippelskirchi. The sequence continues at coordinate 59,086,628 of NC_137285.1, forward strand.
GTTATAAAGCACCTTGATCACTACCTTCATGGGACTGGTCTTCATCTGAAGATCAGTAAGCAACCATTTCAGGTTTTAAGTGCAGGAACAGTTTGTCAAACTTACCCTTGGGAATATTGCAGTGGCTGCACTGGGGGAAATGGATGGAGTAGAAAGCAGGCTTTTGTAACAGTAACTCAGGTAAGAATCATGATGGTCTGCACTAGGGCAGTGAGGGTAGAGGGAAAAAGAGGAATTTAGTAGATATATAGGGACTTCCCTGGTAGTCCAGTGGCTAAAACTCCATGGTCCCAATGCAGGGGGCCTGGGTTTGATTGCTGAACAAGAAATTAGACCCAACAAGCCACAACTAAGACCCAACACAGCCAAATAAATATTAAATAAATATTTTAAAAAGATATTGAGAAAACACCTCAGCAGTTCCAAGTGACTGGTAAATGAGCAAAGGGAGTAAAAGAGACAAGGCTAGAATAACCTTGATTTTTCTGATTTAAGTAACTAGGCTGAAGGTGCCCCTCATACATTCAGGGAATACAGAGGAAGAATCATTTTAAAAGGTGGGAAGGTGGGGGTTGGGGTTTGGATGTGCTGAATTTCAGCTGCATCTGAGCTCTCTAATAGCAAGCAGGCCAATGGCCTAAGCAGCATGAAAGAAGACTGAATTTGAAGAATAAATACAGGAGTCAGTGCTCCCAAACCAGTAAAGTGTGCTATCATAGAAGCCAAGGGAAGAAAGTGCTTCAATAATAGTCATTATTAGAGAGTTTCTAGTCCTCAGCCACAAGCTAGGAGTGGGCAGTGGGTCTATATGCAGAGCAACTCTAGAAGTATCTAGGAAGTAACACCCACCAAAAAATCCATTATCCACTGATATATAGGAAACTAGCGGAATAAATGCACTGGCTCATTAGTGCCTCTTAGTTTTTTTCTACAGAGCTACCCCTGCAGAGGTGGTAGTACCTGGGGGCCCATGGACACATTGGGTAGCCAGGCAAGGGGTGGAGATCTCTGCAGGGGGTCAGGAAGTGGAAAATGGGGATTGTCTTCTGAGTACATAAGGGATAACACTGAAAAATTCTGTGAGACAGAGAACAGGTGACTTGAGGAGGCAGAATTCTTCTCCAGATAGGGAAAGGCTTAAGATTATCTTATTTCTGATATTTGTAGAAATCTAACTATTCTGTCAGATCTTCCCAGGTGGCTCAGATGGTTAAGAAATGCGGGAGACTCGGGTTCAGTCCTTGGGTCAGAAAGATTCCCTGGAGGAGGAAATGGCTACTCACTTCAGTATTCTTGTCTGGGAAATCCCGTGGACAGAGGAGCCTGGCAGACTACAGTCCCTGGGGTCACAGAGAGTGAGACATGACTGAGCAACTAACACAACCATTCTGTAGTCCAAGCTTTTGAGGCCAGGGCTATTTGAGTTTTTAAATTAAAAGTATTTAGAATGCAAGAGTTATGATAAAGAGAAAAAAATATTCAAATTGTACCATAAAAAATTAATTTTAGATGTTTTGAGAAAAATACTGACAGTAACTTAAATTTATCAAAGATTTATAATATCTCTCCTTAAAGATTTTTTGTTTTTGAAGCAATGCATTCTGTAGTCAAGAAAATGAGCTAGTTGGTATTTTCATTTGTCTTAAAGTTTGTTTATTAATATATGTGAGCATAGGTTTCAATATATTACACATATAAACTCTGCTCACATACATGTAAAGATTTTGAATGATTTATTTGACAACATATAAGACATGTGTCCATTTCCACATTGATGGGAAACTACATTATGCTTTCAACCTAGACAAAATAAGAACCTGTCACTGATATAAATCACATACTTTAAAAATTTTTATAAGCCATTTGAAAGATTAACTTGGCATATAAACCTAAATCAGCTTTCACAGATAAACACAAAGATAATAAGAGGTATTTTTACATTTTACTGTAGAACACATGAAAATTTTCTTAAAGTTATCTATTACTCTTAATGCCCTATTTGAAAACATTTATTGAAATAAATCATCAAAATATATACTATATTTTACTTATACAAGTTTAAAATTTTTAAATATCAGAAAAGTTTTCTTAAGCAATGTGACACATATTTTGCTAAATAGATACCCATGTATATGGGTACACACATAAACCCACACACCAGGGCATATACAGTGTTTATACATGTGTTACTCAAGGTAACAAAGAATTCTTATGTGTTTTTCTTGGACAGAGGGATTCAAAACGTTTTGAAGTGATGCTAAAGAATGTGACTCTAATGTACATTTTATATATCTGTGTGTGTGTGCGCGCTTAGTCACATCCAACTCTTTGTGACCCATGGATTGTAGCGCATCAGGATCCTCTGTCCATGGGGATTCTCCAGGCCAGAATACTGGAGTTGACATGCCCTCCTCCAGATGATCTTCCCAACCCAGGGATCAAACCCAGGTCTCTCACATTGCAGGTGAATTCTTTACTGTCTGAGCCACCAGGGAAGCCCAAGGATACTGGAGTGGGTAGCCTATCCCTTTTCCAGCGTATCTTCCCGACCCAGGAATCTAACTGGGGTCTCCTGCATTGCAGGAAAATTATTTACCAGCTGAGCTACCAGGGAAAAGCAAAAGTGAAAGTCGCTCAGTTGTCAGACTCTTTGCGACCCCATGAACTATACAGTCCATGGAATTCTCTAGGCCAGAACACTGGAGTGGGTAGCCTTTCCCTTCTTCAAGGGATCTTCCCAACCCAGGGATCGAAGCCAGGTCTCCCACATTGAGGGCAGATTCTTTACCAGCTGAGCCACAATGGAAGCCCAAGAAAACTGGAGTGGGTAGCCTATCCCTTCTCCAGGGGATCTTCCCAACCCAGGGATAGAAGCCAGGTCATGGAATTCTCTAGGCCAGAACACTGGAGTGGGTAACCTATCCCTTCTCCAGCGGATCTTCCTGACCCAGGAATCGAACTGGGGTCTCCTGCATTGTAGGCAGATTCTTTACCAATTGAGCTATCAGAGAAGCCCAAGCTACCAGGGAAGAGAAGCCATATATATATATACACGTGTATATATGTATATATATGTATATATATATACATATATACACACACACACATATATACATATATGGCCATATGTGGCTATATATGGCTATATATGTATACATACATATATATACAATAAACATGTGCATATATACACATATATATACACATGCATCTATGCATATATATACACATGCTTATTAAATTACTGGCTAGGCTAAACACTTTTTCTTTAGTATATGCCCAGTTACAAAGTCCCTAGAACTCAAGAGTCTACAAACTCTAATTTCACACATTGGAAAATTTTGAATACACAAATTAGAAAATGTATCAATATTATCAATCAAAAGATATTTACTTTATCCATATTAATTAAAAACAATATTGCACATACAAGTGAAACATTTATGGGCTTTTTAAGAATGAAATTTGAAAAGTATCAGGAAAAGACAAAAATGATGATTTTCTACAAGTAGTCTTCTTTTATGTAAAATAAAAACAATGAAATGTGTGAGAAATCTAATTTTGGAAATGGAAAGAATAGAGGAATTTTTAACATCTTATGAAGTTGTAAGAATACAAATTTCTTTAGTTCCTTTGTCAAAGAGCTCCAGGAGGTTTGCTTATGAGAGAACAAAAAAGTGTCAATAAATGTTATTACATATGTTAGCATTATATATTAACAGAAATGGACCTGAGAGGGGATATAGCCACATGTGAAACACGTAAACTTCTTCCATCGTTACCAATAAATATTTTACCATCTGATGCATATTTTATTTAGCATATTTAGAAAAATGATACAGAGCAGTTATATAATTACAAAATAATGCAAAACCCTTTACTATAATCATATGTTAAATCTGGAGGTAATGACTATATATCTCTCAAAAGTAAGTTGTGAAAACAACTTTAAATTTAAAAATTTCCATGCAGTTTTACTAGATTAGTGGGTAGTATGCATATTTTCATGAAAGACTAAAGTTATGAAAATAGTCTGAGATCAATATACAATCTAATTTTTTAAAAAATCTCCATGATTTTCATATGTATACAAAATCAAATCTGAAATCTGTGCATGCATGACTCTTTGGAACCATACCAAAGTTAATGACATTGACATGATATAATACATTGGAAAAATACCAAAACTTTATACAATACTAAGATGCTACTTTTATATAACCATATAATTATAGTAATCTGGAGAGTTGCTAAAAATCACTTAGATGACTTCTGCATGAAAATGTCCTTTTTAAGTGCTCTTGTTCTTGAAATTTACATTGTATTTATCGATTTTTAATGAAAACTGTAAGATTTGTGTCCTACTCAAAAACAATGATCAATAAATAAGTTCTGCCTATATCAATCGGATTATTTAGTTTTGGGGTATTTTTTTGGTTATTGAGTTGCTTGCATTATGTATTTTGGATAATAAGCCCTTAACTGATAATAATTCATAAGGATCTAATGTACACTAAGATGAATATAGAAAATAATACTGTGCAATAACTATATTAGGCAATAAATATCACTACAGTATCAATCATAGTAAGATATATAAATGTATTATTGTAAAATGTTGTACCTTAAACTTACACAATGTTACATGCCAAATTCACTCAATAATAAGTAAACATCATGTGAATTAATTTAGACCACATGTCATGAAACATTTAAAATAGAAGATGTCTTAGAGGTCAACTGAGCTAAACTCCTTATTTTACGTGAAGAGAAAATGAGGCTCAAAGAGGTTAAATAATTTGCCCCAAGTCACTCCATCAGTTAATGGTAGAAATGGGGCTTGAACCCAGCAGACATAACATATTTGTTCATTTACCACCCAACTTATCACACAACACATCCCCCCAAAACGAAGGCTATTTCATGCATTGTCATTAGCAATATGGTACCTTAAAAAATTATTTCATGTGAATAGCTTTTGTTTTCACAAAATTATAAGCTTTTGCTCTACTGACCCTCATAAGGGAATGCAATGCTCATTAATAAGTCTGTTAGGCTTTGATGACTTTGACTGATTGATGTTACTGCTTCAACCTCATCACTGAGTTTTAGTGGGGCCTCCTAACTTGTCTTACAAACTCTGCCCTTGTGTCCCCATGGTCCACACTCTCCTCTGCACCCACAGTGATACCCTTGAACTAGGAGTCAGGCTACATCACTCTTGTGCTCACTATCCTGTCATGGTTCCTGTTTCACTAGGGGTAAAGGGTCAAATGCTCATGATGGTCCCTCCATGATGCTGCCACCATTTGCAGCACACACCTCCAACTCCTCACCTACTGTCATCCCACTCGATTGCTGCCTTCCTCCCCACTGTACACATCCATGACAGCATCTTTCTGCCTTCTGGCCTCTACCCAGAATACTCTCATCAAATGTCTTCAGAAATATTGTCTTAGCATTTTAAAAAATGCTGAATATCACCTTCTAAATAAGGTATATCTGATGACACAAAGATCTACTGCCGTTTCACCCAAATACTATTTAACTAATGATAAAACCTTACAAATAGCTGAGAAAAGAAGAGAAGCTAAAGGCAAAGGAGGAAAGGAAATATATACCCATCTGAGTGCAGAGTTCCAAAGAAGAGCAAGCAGAGATAAGACAGCCTTCCTCAGTAACCAATGCAAAGACATAGAGGAAAATAATAGAATGGGAAAGACTAGAGATCTCTTCAAGAAAATTAGAGATGCCAAAGGAACATTTCATGCAAAGATGGGCACAGTAAAGGACAGAAATGGTCTACAGAAGCAGAAGATATAAAGAGAGGTGGCAAGAATATACAGAAGGGCTATACAAAAAAAGATCTTCATGACCCAGACAACCACGACGGTGTGCTCACTCACCTAAAGTCAGACATCCTGGAATGCAGTCAAGTGGGCCTAAGGAAGCATCACTATGAACAAAGCTAGTGGAGGTGATGGAATTCCAGTTGAGCTATTTCAGATTTTAAACGATGATGCTGTGAAAGTGTTGCACTCAATATGCCAGCAAATTTGGAAAACTCAGCAATGGCCACAGGACTTGAAAAGGTCAGTTTTCATTCCAATCCCAAAGAAAGGCAATGCCAAAGAATGTTCAAACTACTGCACAATTGCACTCATCTCACACGTTAGTAAAGTAATGCTCAAAATTCTCCAAGCCAAGCTTCAACAGTACATGAACGATGAACTTCCAGATATTCAAGCTGGATTTAGAAAAGGCAGAGGAACCAGATATCAAACTGACAACATCTGTTGGATCATCAAAAGAGCAAGAGCATTCCAGAAAAACATCAACTTCTGCTTTATTGACTACGCCAAAGCCTTTGACTGTGTGGATCACAACAAACTGTAGAAAATTCTGAAAGAGATGGGAATACCAGACCACCTGACCTGCCTCCTGAGAAATCTGTATGCAGGTCAAGAAGCAACATCATGAGAAACTCTGGGCTGGATGAAGCAGAAGCCGGAATCAAGATTTCTGGGATAAATATCAATAACCTCAGATATGCAGATGACACCACCCTTATGGCAGAAAGTGAAGAAGAACTAAAGAGCCTCTTGATGAAAGTGAAAGAGGAGAGTGAAGAAGTTGGCTTGAAACTCAGCATTCAAAAAACTAAGATCATGGCATGTGGTCCCATCACTTCATGGCAAACAGATGGGGAAACAATGGAAACAGTGATAAACTTTATTTTGGGGGGCTCCAAAATCTCTGCAGATTGTGACTTCAGCCATGAAATTAAAAGATACTTGCTCCTTGGAAGAAAAGCTATGACCAACTTAGACAGCATATTAAAAAGTAGAGACAAAAGAGACACAGATGTAAAGAACAGACTTTTGGACTCTGTGGGAGAAGGCGAGGGTGGGATGATTTGAGAGAATAGCATTGAAACATGTGTATTACCATATGTGAAATAGATCAGCAGTCCAAGTTCAATGCATGAAACAGGGCACTCAAAGCCAGTGCACTGGGACAACCCTGATGGATGGGATGGGGAGGGAGGTGGGGGGTGGTTCAGGATGGGGGTCACATGTACACCCATGGCCGATTGATGTCAATGCATGGCAAAAACCACCACAATATTGTAAAGTAATTAGCCTCTAATTAAAATAAATAAAAAAAAAAGCAGAGACATTACTTTGCCGACAAAGGTCCATCTAGTCAAAGCTATGGTTTTTCCAGTAGTCATGTATGGATGTTACAGTTGCACGGTGAAGAAAGCTGAGCACCAAAGAACTGATGCTTTTGAACCGTGGTGTTGGAGAAGACTCTTGAGAGTCCCTTGGACTGCAAGGAGATCCAGCCAGTCCATCCTAAAGGAAATCCGTCCTGAATATTCATTGGAAGGACTGATGCTGAAGCTGAAACTCCAGTACTTTGGCCACCTGATGCAAAGAACTGACTCATTATAGGAAAAGACCCTGACGCTGGGAATGTTTGAAGGCAGGAGGAGAAGGGGACTACAGAGGAGAAGATGGATGGATGGCATCACCGACTCGATGGACATGCAATTGAGCAAGCTCTGGGAGTTGGTGATGGACAGGGAAGCTTGGCGTGCTGCAGTCCATGGGGCTGCAAAGAGTCAGACACAACTGAGCGACTGAACTGACTGACTGATAGCATATATTTGGGCTACAGTCCATGGGGTCACAAAGAGTCAGAGATGACCGAGCGACTGAGCACACTCATATAGCATGTACGGGCTTCCCAGGTGATGTTCACTCAGACACACCTGAGCACACACATACCTGCATAGCATGTGTTATACTTTGAATGTTCTAAAATTCACTTTTTTGTAGATTTTTGACTTGACTATCTCCTCCTACTTTACTGTAAGCTCCACAATAATAAAGATCAGTGTCTTTTGTTACTTGTGTATTCCCTGTGCCAAGAACTGTGGGTGGCAAATAGTAGATGCTTAATATGCTATGCTATGCTCAGATGCTGCAGTTGTGTCTGACTCTTTGCGATGCTGTGGACTGTAGCCCGCCAGACTCTTCTGTCCATGGAATTCTGGAGTGGGCTGCCATGCCCTCCTCCAGGGGATCTTCTCAACCCAGGGACTGAACCTGCAACTCTTAAGTTACTCACACTGGCAGGCAGGTTCTTTACCACTAGCAACACCTGGGAAGCCCAATAAACATCTGTTAAATCGAAGTCAAAGAACCACACTTTCCAATAAAGGATTACTCAATTCCTTTACAGCATAGCATGTTTTTAAAACGTCTCAAATATTTGCATTCACATTAATGACTATGACAAAGCTGTCATAATTTCAGATTGGGCAAAGTGCCTATCGAAAAACAATAAATCAGGTGGACTATAAAGATGGACTATAAAGATTTTGCATCTAATTCTGAATTTTACATTTTCAGTATATAACCTTTTCCTGAATATGAGTTAATCATCTTTGAAAGCTATGTTAATACTTTCAGGTGACTAAAGCACTATTTAAAACACAACAGAAAAATGAGAGTTTACAAAGCAGTCAATACAAGTCTACCTTAATCTATTATCTTTGTAACTTAAAAATCATATAAGCCCAGCTTTGTTTTATCATTCAGTAATTCTTATTTTGTTGGCATCTGAAAACCTCATCGCAAGATCTGATCTCTTTTTGTCAGATGGAAACATATTTGACCAAATATATAAGCAGACACATATAGATGGTGATAATAGTCATTTCATCCTAGTTGAATTTTCTTTAGTCTAATTATAAATGCATTTTTTTCTTTCATGTTATTTACTACGATGCCTTCTGATAATTAAGTTCTTCCCATGGGAAGAGATAGTACATTAGGAAATATTTATAGAGTAAAAAGCCTTGCTTTGAAAAATCTACCAATAGCTTTATGTCCTTCCAGCAAGAGTTAATTGTAAGATGAAATTTTCCAAACATTTTCTTTTTTATAAAAATAAAATTTGCTAATTGAAGCAGAGAATCTGTTGAACTTTTGTTATCCCCTGTAGAGAAGCTAAAAATGCATGAGTTAATACACTGTGACTATGGAGCTTAGATACTATTAACAAGGGGAAAAATAAATATGATTCTAGGCCACCAACCACTTTTAGTAACTATATTTCTAGCTATTATTTTCCCTATTGAAAAGGTACATTAGGATTTGATGTGCTTGGCATGCTGTACAGAATGCTAATACTTGCTAATTACAGACTGCTTTCAAAAAAATCAGGTAGATCTACAAATAATGTCCAATTTATCTGCACTTGCAGGAAAGATAATTCAATATTGCTGAGAAAGTAAGTGGCCAGTGGAAGATGCCATGCACCATGACAATTTTATCTTGGCTTTGATTCTCTTTTCATATTTTAAAATCGGAGTAGAGTTGCTTCACAGTGCTGTGTCCTCTGTTGTACAGCGAAGTGAATCAGCCATAAGTATCCATATATCCCCTCCTGCTGGGGCCTCCCTCCCACCCACCTCTCCACATCCCACCCCTCTAGGTGGTCACAGAGCACTGAGTGAGCTCCCTGTGCTACACAGCAGCTTCCCACCTAGCTATCTGCTTTAATCCTGGCGGTGTATCTACATCAACCCCGTCTCCCAACTGATGCTACCTCCTATTCCCTTCCACATGTCCAGCATCCATTCTCTGTCTGTGTCTCTATTCCTTCCCTGAAAATACTAATAGGTTCCTCTGTGCCATTTTTGTAGATTCCACATATATGTGATAATACATGATATTTGTTTTTCTCTTTTTTGACTCACTTCACTCTGCATGACAGTCTCTAGGTCCATCCACGTCTCTACAAACGACCCAATTCTGTTCCTTTTTATGTCTTTTCAATGTATTCCTCTGGCTGAAACTTTTCAACCATCTTTCTCTCAAACTTAGGTTTAAAGAGCTCTTAAAAATTTAAAGTAGGGTCTTTCCTGTGGTCTAGTGGTTAAGAACCCACCTTGCAATGCAGACAAACTAAGATCCCACCTGTTGCATAGCAACTAAGCCTGCACCCTGCAGCTACCGAGCCCATGCACCACAACTAGAGAGTCTGTGCGTTGCAGGCAAAGATCCCGCACACTGAGACCATGAAGATAAATAATTTTTTTTTTAAATGTCTTAGACTATGTCTCCTTGAATACAACCATCTCAGCGGCTATTCACGAGAAATAATAGTAAGCAAGTAAAATTGAATTAGGTGAAACAGTGGGTAGGCAGATGATCATGGCAGGGAGGCAATGCACATACTGGAAAAAGCACTAGGCTTTGGGGGCCAGCTCAATCCCAATTCTAATCCTGCTTTGGGTACTTTAAGTTACAATTGCCTCTTTTCTTGTAATGCAGTAATAATGGCCTAACCCATAAGATTTTTAAGGGAAATGACATAGCTTAAAGCTTCTAGTGTAATTTTTGCACATGTTTAATTTTCAGGGAACAGCAGTAATTGAATGAATTATTTTCTTGAGTTTACTTATGTTTTTATTTTAGATGACTAGATCATCCTAAAATCAATATTCCAGTAGGAAAAGAATATCATACAATTACCCAAAGTCAACTTACTATGGTGTTGACAGAGGTTTATCTTGGTTAAATGAAACAAAACAGTGAATTTCTGTTGAAATTTTTACTACAAAAAGTTTCAAGTGAGGTTTTGCAAGATGTTGCAAGTGCCTTATGGCTAAGAGTGGAAAAATAACCCTGAAATTTTAGCCTCAAGGTAAAGCTGGACTGAGACTGCTAAAGGAAATGGGAGGCAGATGGTGTCACAAGAGGCTTCGTGGGGAGACATTAACAACCCCTGACTCTCCAGGGTGCAAGGGACAATAGACTGATTTTCATACTCACACACACGCTCATGAGGGTTAAAATGTTTGAGAGTCGCAATTACTGAGATACAACCATGGTAAGCAGAAAGTTTTCCTGTTTTTTTTCAGAAGTTGTTTTTATAGCATCACAGAACAAGTAGGACTGACCTAATGCTGTGTGCTGTGTGCAACTGACTTACTGTCCTTTGAAAATTCAGTAGAGTTCTGAGTGAGCTCTGCAAAATTAGATAGCTCCCCTCCTTGTCCCCAAATTGGATATGACAGAAACATTTCATTCTTTTCTTAAGTGTAGAATCATATTTTAGCATGAAACTGAAATGTCAATTCATTGATTTACGGTGAATAATCTCTGTGATGCTTCTGAACTGTGGTGTTGGAGAAGACTCTTGAGAGCCCCTTGGACTGCAAGGAGATCCAGTCAGTCCATCCTAAAGGAGATCAGTCCTGGGTGATCATTGGAAGGACTGATGTTGAAGCTGAAACTCTAATACTTTGGCCACCTCATGCGAAGAGATGACTCATTTGAAAAGACCCAGATGCTGGAAAAGATTGAAGGCAGGAGGAGAAGGGGAAGACAGAGGCTGAGATGGCTGGATGGCATCACCGACTCGATGGACATGGGTTTGGGTGGACTCAGGGAGTTGGTGATGGACAGGGAGGCCTGACGTGCTGCGGTTCATGGGGTTGCAAAGAGTCGGACACGACTAAACGACTGAACTGAATTGAATCTCTGTAATGAAACCAAAGTAGTCAAAGCCTGACATGTAGGTCTACATGGAAGGCAAATAAAAATTAAAAGTTTCCTTTGGAAAGCAGAAATCAGACCAAGAGTCGTTCTGTGGAAATAGATGAGTGGAAATATACCGTTTTAATCCAGTGTTTAACAATAGGTTTCCTTGACTATGCATATTCCCTCCTCCCATTATCCCATGGCTCTGCTCTCAATCCCTAATAAACTCCTCAGAAATGTTTCCTGTAATTGCTGTATCTGCTTGTTCTCTCCCATATTTCCATTCCTTCTTTTTCTTATTTATAGGGGGTATAGTTGCTTCACAACATTGTGCTAGTTCTGCTGTACAGCCAAAGTGAATCAGCCACATGTATACACGAATTCCCCCCTCCCTTCTGGTTTCCTTCCATCTAGGTCACCATAGAAAATGGAGAGTAGAGTTCCCCCTTCTATACAGTAAACCCTCATGTAATCTATTCCATGCATAGCAGTGTGGTGGTGGAGGTTTAGTTCCTAAGTCGTGTCTGAGTCTTACAACCCTATGCACTGTAGCCTTCCAGGCTCCTCTGTCCATGGGATTCTCCAGGCAAGAATACTGGAGTGGGTTGCCATTTCCTTCTCCAAGGGATCTTCCTAACCCAGAAATCGAACCCAGGTCTCCTGCACTGCAGGCAGATTGTTTACCAACTGAGCTATGAGGTAAGCCTGATGCACAGCAGTGTATACATGTCAATTCCAATCTCCCAACTTATCCCACCCCACCCCCTTTGGTGTCCCTATGTTTGTTCTCTATATCTGTGCCTCTGTTTCTGCTTTGCAAATAGGTTCAGCTATACCATTTTTCTATATTCCACATATATGTGTTAATATAAAGTATTTGTTTTTCTCTTTCTGACTTACTTCACTCTGTATGACAGCCTCTATTTCCATCCATGTCTCTACAAATGACCCAATTGTGTTCCTTTTAATGACTGAGTAATATTCCATTGTGCATATGTACCACATCTTCTATATCAATTCCCCTGTAAATGGATATTTAGGCTGCTTCTATGTCCTGACTATCGTAAGAGTGTTGCAGTGAGCATTTGGGTGGATGTGTCTTTTTTAATTATGGTTTTCTCAAGGTATATACCCAGTAGTGGGATTGCTGGGTAATATGGTAGTTCTATTTTTAGTTTTTTAAGGAACTTCCATTCTCTTTTCCACAGTGGCTGTATCAATTTACAGTCCCACCAACAGTGCAAAGGGCCCTGGTGGCTCAGCAGTAAAGTGAAATGTAGGAGAAGTGAGTTTGATTCCTGGGTCAGGATGATCCCCTGGAGAAAGAAATGGTAACCCACTCCAGTATTCTTGCCTGGAAAATCCCATGGACAGAGGAGCCTGGTGAGCTACAGTCCGCAGCACCACAAAAGAGTTGGGCATGATTGAGTGAGTAAACAACACCAACAGTGCAAGGGGGCCCCCTTTCTCCACATCCTCTCCAGCGTGTATTTAGTTGTAGATCGTCTGATGGTGGCCATTCTGTTTGGGGCTTCCCTGATAGCTCAGCTGGTAAAGAATCCGCCAGCAATGCAGGAGACCCCAGTTCGATTCGTGGGTCAGGAAAATCCCCTGGAGAAGGGAAAGGCTACCCAGTTGAGCTATTTCAAATCCTAAAAGATGATGCTGTGAAAGTGCTGCATTCAATATGCCAGCAAATTTGGAAAACTCAGCAGTGGCCACAGGACTGGAAAAGGTCAGTTTTCCTTCCAATCCCAAAGAAAGGCAATGCCAAAGAATGTTCAAACTACTGCACAATTGCACTCATCTCACACGTGAGCAATGTTCAAAATTCTCCAAGTCAGACGTCAACAGTACGTGAACCATGAACTTCCAGATGTTCAAGCTGGATTTAGAAAAGGCAGAGAAAACAGAGATCAAACTGACAACATCTGCTGGATCGTCAAAAAAGCAAGAGAGTTCCAGAAAAACATCTATTTTTGCTTTATTGACTATGCCAAAGCCTTTGACTGTGTGGATCACAACAAACTGTGGAAAATTCTTCAAGAGATGGGAATACAAGACCACCTTACCTGCCTCCTGAGAAATCTGTATGCAGGTCAAGAAACAACAGTTAGAATTGAACATGGAACAACAGACTGGTTCCAAATTGGGAAAGGAGTACCTCAAGGCTGTGTTTTGTCACCCTACTTATTTAACTTACATGCAGAGTACAACATGAGAAATGCCGGCCTGGATGAAGCGGAAGCTGGAATCAAGATTACTGGGAGAAATATTAATAACCTCAGATATACAGATGACACCACCCTTATGGCAGAAAGTGAAGAAGAACTAAAGAGCCTCTTGATGAAAGTGAAAGAGAAGAGTGAAAAAGTTGGCTTAAAGCTCAACATTCAGAAAACTAAGATAATGGCATCTGATCCCATCACTTCATGGCAAATAGATGGGAAAATAATGGAAACAGTTTTGGGGGGCTCCAGAATCATTGCGGATGGTGACTGTATCCATGAAATTAAAAGATGCTTGTTCCTTGGAAGAAAAACTATGACCAACTTAGACAGCATATTTAAAAGCAGAGACATTATTTTACCAACAAAGGTCCATCTAGTCAGAGCTATGGTTTTTCCAGTGATCATGTATGGATATGAGAGTTGGACTATAAAGAAAGCTGAGCACTAAAGAGTTAATGCTTTTGAACTGTGGTGTTGGGGAAGACTCTTGAAAGTCCCTTGGACTGCCAGGAGATCCAAGCAGTCAATCTTAAAGGAAATCAATCCTGAATATTCATTGGAAGGACTGATGCTGAAGCTGATGCTCCAGTACTTTGGCCACCTGATGCAAAGAACTGACTCCCTTGGGAAGACCCTGATGCTGGGAATGATTGAAGGCGGGAGGAGAAGGGAACGACAGAGGATGAGATGGTTGGATGGCATCACCGATGCAATGGACAAGAGTTTGAGTAGGATCCAGGAGTTGGTGATGGACAGGGAAGCCTGGCGTGCTGCAGTCCATGGAGTCGCAAAGAGTCAGACATAACTGAGCAACTGAACTGACTGATTCTATCTGTGTGAGGTGATAGCTCATTGTAGTTTTGATTTGCATTTCTATAATAATTAGTGCTTGAGTGGACTCCAATTAACCTTCCACATGGCCAAATCCAATGGTCATTTCTCAGTCCACACTAACTTGATCTTTGAGCAGTGTAAAACCATGTAAAATATCATTGATGACTTCCTCCTCTTTGAAACATTTCGTCACTTGTTTCCCAGTCATAATTCACCCTGTACCATATTCCCTTGGTTTTCTGACACCACACTGGTTCTTAAAGATTTTTTTTTTAACTTTTATTTTGAAATAACTTTATACTTAGAGAAAAGTTGCAGGAATAGTGCAAAGCACTTCCATAGACCCTTCACCCAGATTCAACTACTGCTAACATTTTGCCACAGTGTATCATTTTCTGTCTCAGTCATTTAACTTTTCCCCTGAACCTTCTAAGAGTAGATTAGAGATGTCAGGCTCCTTGACCCATTCACTGCTCTGTGTATTTCTTCAGAAGTAGGACATAATTTAATATAATTACAGAACAATAATCAAAATTGGAAAATGTTACACTGATATTATATTATCAATATTCTCCATTATTAGAATTAATCGCATTTGACCAATTGTCCCAATAATATCCTTCTTAGGATATTCTTCTTAGGATCCTTCTTACTAAACTTCCTAGGATATTAGAAAAGAATATCCTGTTTCCCTAGTCTGGGATCAAATCCAGAATCATGACTGCTTTTAGCGATTATGGCACCTTTAATCGAAAGTTCCTCAGACTGTATTTGTCTTCCATGACATGGCTTTTGAAAGAATAACAGACAATTATTTTGAAGAATGAGGCTTCCTCATGATTACATTCAAGTTTACATGTTTGGTAGGAGTACAACATTAGTGCATTTTCATCAGGAGGCCCACAATGTTGGTCTGGCTTGTCCCACTACTGGTAACATTATCTTTGATCATTTGGTTACAGTGATGCCCTCTGGGTTTCTCCCTGAAAATTACAACTTTTCCATTTACAATTAACATGTAATTAATGAGGTGATATGTTTGAGGCTCTGTATATATTCTGCTTCCCCTTAACTTACAACTGCTAGTCTAGGCACATGCTGATGATTCTTGCCTTAATTATTATGATCATGGCTTCAAAATGGTGACTTTCTAGCTTCAGCTATATTTGTTGGCATCCTACTCACAGTAAGGCAAAGTTTCCTCACTCCCCCCATTTATTTGGAGAATGACTTTTCATTCAGTATGAAGTCATTGATTCATATTATATTCCATAGTTTGATTCAATGGGTTTATTCAATCTATCGCATTCATCATACTTGTTGATGCTGAAATTGCTCCATTTTTCAGTCCCTTTTGCTTTTTTTCTAATTTGTTGTCCTGCGAACATGGAATAATCGAGGGTTTGCCCACACTTCTGGTTTCTTTTCTATGCACTCATTCTGGGTCATCTCATCCAATCCAGTAGTTTAACTATTGTCTTTATACTGAAGACTCTAAACTTATATTTTTAGTCTACACCTTCCCCATGAACTAGATCTGCATTTCCAGTAGCCTGGTTTACCCTGTGAAGTCGACTACACATCCCAAATTTAAACTACTCTCTATATATACGTACCTCCCCTTCACATATCCCATCCCAATTAAATAAAATTCACCTGAGCCAGTGATCAAGCAAAAATTCTTGGAGTCCTGCTTGACTCCTCTCTTTTTTCTCACACCCCTCATGTAATCTGCCAGCAAGTTCTACAGCTTCCAGTTTCATAAATAATCTGGTATCTGACTGCT
The DNA here is from genome assembly GCF_054371585.1 of Giraffa tippelskirchi. Classification (NCBI taxonomy): domain Eukaryota; kingdom Metazoa; phylum Chordata; class Mammalia; order Artiodactyla; family Giraffidae; genus Giraffa; species Giraffa tippelskirchi. Next base: position 59,103,040 of record NC_137285.1, read on the forward strand.
TCACATCACTTTCACTGTTACCATGTAAATCCAAGGTTGTTATTCTTCACCTGGATTATTGCAATAGACTTCTACTCCTATTTGCTCTCCAAGATCTACACTCCAATCGCCAACCAGACTGTGTCTTAAAAGCATATATTATATCATGGCATTCTTCTGTTCAAAATCTTCTGATGCTTTCTTATCCTTTTAAACTAAAATTAAAGAATCTAATTATGGCCTGAAAGGTTCGGCATAGTCTGGCTGCTAATATATCTGCCTGACTTCATCTCTAGTCCTCCATTCATTTCATCCTATCTTGACCCCTTGCTCTTCCTCTGGCTTCTTCGGCCTGTTCCTGCCTCAGGACATAATTCTGGGCAGATTTAACTTTTACCTACTCCTGCTCCTGTTTGTGATGGATTGACTTGGGCAGTGATTCTCAACTGGGGGCAGTTTTACTCCCCAAGATTATTTAGCAATGTTTTAAGTCATTTGGTTTTCATGACTGTGGAAGTACTACTGGTATCTATTAGGCAGAAGACAACGATGATGCTGAATGTCCTACAATGCACGAAACAGCTCTCTACAACAAAAACATTATCTGGCCCCATATCCTGAGGTTGAGAAGCACTGATCTAGGGCAAACATGATAATTCAAGAAGCTCAGATATTAATGATAGACAGATTTGAGGTCCATACCCTTTCATCTACTAGCCTCCCTAACTATCAATTATATATCTACAAAATGGGAATAGTAATATATAGCTCACAGAAAGTATTGTTAGGTTTAAATGAGATAGTGTTATATAAACAACACCCACCCTTAGGGTAGATGGTAAAGTTCCATAACTGCTACTCCAATGACCTCTAAATTAAGGTTAGGATTAAAGTAATTAAAAGAAACGGAGCCTTTGGGTCTCACCATTCCCTTTGGATTCTCTTTTTGTTTGGTTTTCATGAAACTCTAAATATCCCGAGAACACTGCTTCACACATGGCCAACACTCTATACATATTCGCTATTGCTATTATTAGTACTGTTGTATTTTTTTACCTCTATGCTGAACAAGTAAGTATTTCTTAGTTGTTGTTGTTGTTTTGTCATGAGAGATATACCCTAGTCTTTCCTCCACCAAAGAAATGCTTCTTCAGTCTAGAGAAATACTGAATTTTGATGGGTGGGATGCATACTCCTTCTTTTACACCACACCATGTCTGCTCTGAAAATTGAGCATCTGTGATCACTTTACACTTTCTCTGATCCTTTCTGTGAACTAGCAGATTGATTTTTAAGCTTATCCTGTTGACATTTTCAGTTCCTAGGAAGTAAGACGTTTGTTTTGCTCTAAGCTTTGTCCCTGTGGATAACTCTACCCTGATGGCACCCATCTTTTCGGGATTTCAACAATCCCCCAAATAAACCCAAGTCCATCTGCTGAAGGACCTAAAAAGAGTCTGAAGTGTGATTAAAGGAAATTGAGGCTTTTGGTCTCACCATCCCCTCTAGCTTTTCTTTCTGTTTGGTTTTCATGAAACATTAAATTTGCCAGGGAGTAAATACTGCTTCCCACAGGTTAATGCACATGTTCTCAGTAACATGAGAAATAAGGGAGGAAGGTGTTGGATGAAGAAAGTTATGCTGGGGAATGTGGGAGGATTAGCTACAGTGAAGGAGAAAAGATATTTCAGCCTAATGGATTTTTAAAAGTTTATGCTTTTGTATGTGGGGAATCACATTTCTATGTAGGAAGACAATTTGGTAGAAATGTAGGCACAGGTTAGGCTCCGGTTTAGGCACTCCTAAATGTCTCCACTGGTTCAGCCCGGACTAACTGCATGCTCTGAGCCCCATTAGTTTCTTCATCTATATTGTGAAGACAATAATATATCCACAGGGTACTTTGAGAATTAAGGTCATCTGCCTGCAAGGACCTGATGCATAGTGAGCACTCAACATTACTAGTATTTTATTTTCCTAACACCCTTCCTTATGTTTCAGTCTCTGACCCGCTTTGGGAAGAGGAATGCCTGATCTGTTTCAACATGGAGGTTTTATCAAAATGTTCTAATCACCTAAAATCTGATTTCTTGAGTTCTTTTTTGCTTGCTGGTTTTTCTTCCTTCTTTTCTCACAGTTCTCTGATATAGAGCAAGATTCAGTTGTTACTTTTTAAACTAATTCTTCTTATACGCAAATATCTTTAAATGTGTCACTCTATGATCTACTCTCGAAACAAGTCTTAAATATTCATTCATGTGTTGGAGTTCAGATAGTGCTACAAGTTCAAGTTGTAAACTACCCTCTCTAGTCAAAGCACACAGAAGTGATAGAATATGTGTGTTTATATGATGTATATAAATATAACAATATATATTAGTTTATATATATATATATATATTAGTCACACTTTGAAAAACAGATCAACATCTAAATGCACAGAAACTCAGAAAAATCAAGGGCTACAGTTCTGCTGGTTTCCAAGACCCCAAATATTCAGGTATAGCTACGAACTGACATTTGAAGGGTAATAGAAGCTGAAGTAGTGTCATTTGCAATGGGAGATTACAAACTTCAGGAGCGTCCTGAGGCGGTAGGTTGTAGAAAGTTGCATAGTGTGTGTAGACTGGAGCTAAGCCTCTACTTAGGTGAGTGACTAGACCTGTGATAGCTCCAAGATCCTTTATATTCTCCTGCCACTATTAGCTCAGATGCTACACTGGATGAAGTGGCAGTCAAGGGAGGCAATCACAAAACCACAAAGTAGGAATGATTTAAAACAAGGAAGAAAAAGAGAAAGAAACAATATGCAATTTGAAACAATTCCTACTAAGAAGAGTCTATATTCTGCAGAGATGGGTAGAAAACTAATATTTTGGAACAAATCAACAAGATCAGTAAAAGACATGGATTTATTAATAAAATTCTTTAAAATGATTGTAAATGAGGTAAAGGGAAAGAGAGCAAACATATTTTTAAAAATATACTATGAAACAAAATCAGGCAGGTATGAATCAAGAATAAATGAATATATAAAAGAACCAGTTGGATACATTTTGCAATGAAAATATGTCAATTTTTTTTAATTCCATGCACAAAATAATACTCTAGAAAGACAATCAAAAAGAGGATTACTGAATTGAAATATAGCTTTGAGGAATTCTTTTAGAACATGGCTTTAAGAGGTAAAGAAAGAAAAAAGTACAACAGAGAAATTAAGAGACATGAAGGGTAGAATGAGGCACCAATAAACTTGGTTTCCCAAGTTGAAAATAGAGGCATTGACAGGAAATGTTTATTCAATATGGTGGAGAATTTCTCACACTTGAAGAAAATTTAAAATGCACATATAAAACCCAGCTAGATAAATGAAAACAAACTACTCCATGGACACACATTCTAGTGACATTTCAGAATACAAAGAAAAAATAAAGAATCTTATAAGTCTTTGGGAAGAATATTAAAAAGTACCTACAAAGGATGACATTGACATGTACAGCAGTGAGCTCACCAGCAAGAATGACAGAAAAGGATGGAATAAAATCTAAGTATTGGAGGAAAATAGCTTGCAATTTCAAATTCTAGATCTAGCCAAATAAAGGATCACTTTAAAGTGTGAGAAGTAAAGATATTGTCAGCTGTTTAAACAAATAAGAGAATTTCTTACCCACAGAACCTTATTGGAAGAATTACTAAAGCACACAATTTAATAAGAATAAAAGTTAACCCAGAAATAAAAATACCACAAACATTAAAATGTGTACCATAAGTTACTATTTTTTAATCAAAATATGTACAAACCTAAAATTCTGAAAGTAAATTGTTCAATGAAGAGTTCACTTGCTAAGTTTTGTTTCTCATTCAAAAGAATAATGAAAACATTAGACTCAGATAGAAAAATATATTTGAGTCTGTATGTTAAGATTTGAAAAGGTAATAAATCAGTAGAGGTGAAAGAGCAAACAAAACAAATTTATCAATCCAACAGAAGGCAGATAAGGAGAAACACAAGCAAAGGAAAAGCATATAAAACAGAAAACACAAAATGTTCACAATAATTCCAAATTCAACAGTCTAAAATGTGAAGTGAGAAATTGTTTAGATGGAAGTTTTAGACAAATGCATTTTTTAAAAATAAAACAAGAGACATTATAAATAAATTGACTATAGAAGCTATTGAAAGAGAAACAGTGTATCTTAAAAAGGTAGAAATAAGGAAACAAAAGAGACAAGAGCTTACAATAACAGGATAGAAAAAACACATAAGCTCAAAAGCAAGAGAATGTTTCTTTAAAAGACTAATAAAATAAATGATCCTCTAGCAAGGCACTGATGTGAGTACTTTACATTGCATTAATTTGTTTAATCCTCACAGGAACCCTGTATGGTAGGTATGATTAAGAGTCAGTACAAAGAAACGTTAACATAGAGAAAAGGAGAACATGGCTATTAATACAACAGAGATTTTACAAATAGCAGTGAGTTCTGAAGACAGTTTTTGCCACTACATTGAAAATTTGTCCATGTCAATTACCCAACGTAACTTAAGAAGAAAAAAAGCTAAATAACTCTGTATCTATTTTAAAAAATGGAACTGGCAGTCTAAAACCATTCCCTCTAAAAAGCTATTAGTAAGCTCAGGCAATTTTATAGAATTATTTTATTAATTTCAAATCTTACAAAAAGTTTTATATAACCCAATTAGGGAGTAGGTTAACAAATTAACGTTAGGAAGTTAATATAATTTTGAAAAATAAGACCTGACAGGGAATTCAAGAAAATCTAAAATTATAGATAATCTCATGTGGTAACATAGATGAGAAAGTCTTAAACATATTTTTCTATAAATCAAATCTAGCAGTGTTAATGTATACCTTGTAGCTAAGGAAGATTTATCACAGGAACTCAAGTGATTCAACAGATTGAAAGCAGGAGAAGGGAACCGCAGAGGATGAGATGGTTGGATGGCATCACTGACTCAGGGCACAAGAGTTTGAGCAAGCTCTGGGGGACGGTGAAGGACAGTGCTGGCGTGCTGCAGTCCATGGGGTCGCAAAGAGTCAGACACAACTTCGCAACTAAACGGCAACAACAAGGGCATTGCTCTGCATTTGGCTTCGGATTAAAGCAACATTGTGGCTGCTCTGATCTTTTATCCAGGCCATGAAGTCTTTCTCCATATCAGTAATAGGGCTGTTTTATTTTCTTATCATTTGTGATTTCTTATTTGTTTTGGTCACTGGAGTAGTACTTTAAATTTCCTTCAAGAACTTTTACTTTGCATCACAACTTGGCTATTTGGTATAAGAGGCCTAGTTTTCAGCCTACCTTAGATTTTGACATGTCTTTCTCACTAAACTTGATTATTTCTAGCTTTCATTTTCAGGTAAAAGACATGCGACTTTTCCTTTAACTTGAACACTTAGAGGCAATTGTAGGATCATTAATTGGCCTAATTTCAATTTTCCTGTGTCTCAGGCAATAGGGAGGCCTCAGAAAAGGGAAAGGGACAGGGGAGCAGCCAGTTGGTGGAGCAGTTAGAACACACACAACGTTGTATCAGTTAAGTTTGTCATCTTATATGGTGCAGCTTGTGGCTCCCCAAAACAATTACACTAGTAACATCGAAGACCCCGATCAAAATTCACCATCACAAGTGTAATAGATGAAAGAGTTTGAAATAGAAGAAGAGTTGTAAGAATGTGAAACTGACCCAAAATGAGCAAACGCTGTTGAAAAGTGGTGTCTATAGACACTTGCTCGATGCAGGGTTGCCACAAACATTCACTTTGTAAGAAATGCAGTGTCTGAGAAGTGAAATAATGTGAGACGTGTCTGTACATACACATGATGAAAAGATTCCCACAGTCAAGCAGGAGATGTATTTGATGTGCTCTCCGGGCCGGCCACATGATGTACGAGACAGCTGTGCCGTTGTTCCTCCCGAGGTTCACCCGATGCGGGGAACTTTCAGGGTTTGAGTTGATGGGGTATGTGGGAAACACAGCAGATTACAGGTTAGATGTGTGTGGAACATGTGGAGGAAATGGAGGCTGAGCAGTCTTGCAAACATACATACAAACATCAAACTTCAGGTGCAATCTAAATGGTCCTGCACGGTGGGTCTATAATTCACACTTGCTTTGACAACATTTTCTCTCTTTTCCCCTTTTACTTTTTCAATCCCTTGTTTGCATGATTATGGGGTCATAGTTTTTTTATGTTTGCTTTGTTTTCATCTCTTTTGATTTTGGGGGTTAAAATCCAAGAGTATTATTAGAATTTAGTCTAGCACTTAGAAACTTTTATTCTAGAAAACATTACATTTCGATTATTTGTAACTTCTCAGAAAGTGAGAATCTTAGGTCTCATTATCTAAAACAAATTCACTTCTTTATCCAAGCCTAGTTTAAGCGTAAAGTAGTTTTAGAATCGTTAGCCCATATCTTGTGTGCTTACACTTTAATTTTGCAACCAACACTTTCTAGTAGCCATGAACTCAAGAAAACAAGGTCTATGTTCAATTAAAAATTAAGAACTAAATTTATTTCTTGAAAAAAATTAGTACTGAAATTTTCCAGTAGTTATTTTAATAAGACTATGTCCAAAGATTGATGACTTAAAATGTACAGATTCAGAATATGCCTTTTTTTATTAGTTTATTTTCTATTTTTTAACTTTACAATATTGTATTTGTTTTGCTATACACTGACATGAATCCACCATGGGTGTACATGTTTTCCCCCTCCAGAATATGCCTTTAAATATAACTCTAAAGTATGACACTGTTTTAATAACTAAAAAGGTTTTTTTGCTTATTTTCAATTTCAAGCTTTCTTTTATTAATCTCCAAGTTAAGTGGTTGTTGTTAATGTACTTACTCTATTAGCAGAGAAAGATAATTACACAAACCATATTATATTAATGTCATCAAATTCTACAAAAGTAAATATAAATTAAGCTAAGACTAATAATAATATGTTTTTTTTTCATATACTTCATGGCATTCAAATAAAGGCTTGGATTTTCATTCTTTGAAAGATGAGAAATCTGATATTTTTGTAAGTGCTTAATTCAGATAGTCACTTAAAAAATTCAACATTGAAAATATAATTTTTGTTTTTTGCAGTAGTAATGTCATTATAAATTTTATTAAGAATGAGATTATGGTAAAAGTGATGTTCTTACAAAATTAAAAATTCTTTGGGGCAGAAATATCCTTGGAGTTAGTTGTAGTACACACAGAATTCATAACTGCATACAAACAAGCTGTAGAATTCTGAACTAGAAACTGCAGTTGCCAAACACCATACACACACACACAATGCATATTCACAGACACACACAAAAACACATACACACACATCTGTAACCAGACTTAGAATAACTTTATCATTGATACAAAGTTCATGGGATGAAGATGTCACTGAAAATAAAGCAATACTTCCACAAAGCAGTGTTCACTTTCTCTTTCTGCTGTCCATTGCAGAAATGTTTTTTCTTTACACTATTTTACAAATAAACATTTTGTGAGTCCTCTGGATTTGGGGCTTATTTTCTTCAGAATCAATATGAAATTTTTAGTAAACATCAATGATGGGGGTTCTCAAAATGCCATTTTTTTTAAGTTTTTATTGCATTGCCATTATTGAAAAACAATACTAGTGAACATGATGACAGGTTTTTATCTATATCTGGTATTTATCCATATAAAAGCAAGAGAGGGAGTGAGCAAATTAAACAATAGTTGCTTAAATAGCATATAAGATTTAATTCTAAAATTCTATAGTTTCACGTTGGAGTATCTTGACTAGCAGGAACACAATGTTACTGGAGTTTTAATATTTAATTGGATAAGTTATGTTATGGAATGCAATGAAATTAACATTGTGTGTAATTTTGTACCATCTAAAGTTAATAAAACATTCAAAAATCATATTGAGAACATACGTAGATGATATATTTTTTTCATGTAAAAATAATAAAGAATGGCTTCTAACTGGAGGCTAAATGTGATTATCTGTTGTTGACCTGAAATAAAATGACTGCCAGATATTTTTCCAACAAAGAAGGATTTATTTGGATGGAATGAGCAGAAAATTGTAACCATATGATTGAGGTCTGCAATCACGGTGAACCACATGCAAGGTCTCACAAGAAAAGAATATCTCTTTAATAGAAAGGGGAAAATGAGTTGAGCGGGCTATCATAAACACAGAGTCCATGGCTTTTCCTTGACTGAGTCCTTGACAGTAAAGAAGAGGAATCTTTTTTCTTCCTCTTGGGCTCTGCTATTGTCATGGGGAGTGAGTACTCCCAGTGTGGTCTCTTGACTCTGAGATTTCTGTTTATTAACTAAGATTTCTGCTCATTAATTTTTTCTACTGTGAAAATATTTGAGTTGAAATATTTATATACATCAATACAAAAATTTTACAATTGAGAATATTCTCCATTTGGCAGAATTTGCTCTGAGTTCTGAGCACATATAAAATGTGTTCTCTCAATTCCAAATAATATAACCTATGGAAAACATTCAATGGAAAGTGTCAGTTTTAAATCTGTTAAACATAAAATGCAGTTTAGAAGATTACTGCAGGCAATTTTATGAAAGAATAAGAATGATACCATATTTGAGAAAAATGCCAATGGCATTTAATTCAAGAGCTATATCTAAGTAATTCACTAAAGTATGTGATTTTAAGATGTGAATTAATACCAAGAACAAATATTCTGCTTATCTTATTTCTAATCAATAAATCAATAATCAAAAAGATAGTTTGGTATGTTACATTAAGGGATATAGATGTACGTTGCTTTCATTTTTTTAAAAAGAATTTCATTTCTGAAGAGTTCAATAGACATTTCACAGATAGACCATTGAAAACAGTTAATAATTTTAGGTATTTTTAGTACCATTCTTTACTCAGAATTATTTTGGTTTGGATGATACATTTCTTTGTAACCTGCTTCTGTCTACACTTTTTCCACCATTTGCTGTAGAATTAGAGTCTGATGCCTTTCATTTCTTGGTAAAAATCTTGCTAGCCTCTTCTGCTTGATTGAGCAGTTTACTTTAAAACTCTCTTAATAAAATGAGCATGACTCAAAAATGTCTGATAGGTTTAGACATAATGGCATAATCCTTGCTCTCAGGGATTTTTTTTTCTCTTTTTCTGGTGAGTTAGAAGTTATGCACATGAAACCCCTGATAGAGACCAATATAAATTGGTGCAAAATAACATTGTCAAGAAGATAAAAAATGGTGCAAGTTCACTCTGGCAGAAGCGTAAAAAGGGACTAAAGGATGACTGAGTTTTCTGGGAAAGGTTTTAAGGTAACTCTAGGACCAGTTGCTAAGAAGATTGGCTAAACTCTGAGTGGACAGGAAGAAAATGAAAGTGCCATGAACTAGGGCAGGAAGATGGTTTTCTTTGGGTGGTCAGTAGATTGGGCAATAAAGTGAAAGTATACTGCAAGCAGCGTAGAATGCAAGGGTGAAGACTGAATTTCATCTGAGGGTTTGGAAATTCATGGATGAGGGACTTGAGTGGGAGATCCGTACACTGTCACATGGATTTGGCAAATGGAATATTAATATCTGAGAAAATTCTGAGACATATTAAGACGTCTAGATCAGAATGGGTAAGGTTCTGGACCAGCAGAATGAATGAGAGTGAAAAAGCAAGGGACAAATTCAAGAAGCATTTTGGAAAAAAGGAGAATTGGTAAAGTATCTTACATAAGAAACTTTAAAAAAAATGTAACTCTTTGGTTCTTTACCTCAAAGACTTTGCATTGGCTACTCCGGAAAGAAGGATCCAACAGGGACTTTTTCTATTCATACAGCACTGAGAATATAGCCAATATTTTATAATAACTTTAAATGAGATATGATCTATAAAAATTTGAATCACTGTTGTACACCTAAACTAATATAATATCATAAATCAACTATACCCCAATAAAAAGGAATACATTTGATAATTCAACATGTAATTATGAACACTCTGTACTGATTTTTTTCTTTTTTATAAGAATTGCGTGAGATTGAATTGATCAGAATTCCTGTACTTGTGAGGTACAATCCACAAGAAGCACTATAGATAATCAATGGCAGTGTGTACATGCTGGATTCACTCAATTATCAATAGTAAAATACAAATTCTGATCAGTCATGCTAGGAAAAACCTGACAACTTTCTATATTCTCTACACAAATATTGCAAGATCATTGATAAATTAAAAAGCAATTAAAGTATGGAGCCAAAAAATGGAGAAAAAACAGAAATATGTCAAATAGTTACTTACTAAAAAATATTATGCTATTTCTGGGGGAAAAAAAACAAACAAACCCTGAAATAATACACTGTATTGATATAATCATCTAGTTATAGATGTATAACTAGGAAGCTCAGTTAATAAAAGTCATAACAAACATCCAAGATAAAATTTCTAGAAAGGAATGTTTCTGTGTTTCAGTTCCTGTCAATGGTGACAGGAATGTTACTAAGATGCTTCTCCAATGGTTTGCAGAAGGTCTAAAGCTCCCAGCATTAGTCACTCAGAGTTGACAGCCCTTGTTAAAATGCCAACAAGGTAATACATGAAGCCATTAGGATCCATTAACACCTTAAACCAATCTAATTGATCAAATTAGCTGACCTATTGTAAAGGGAGAGGTGGAGCAAAGATAGCAGGGGAATGTTTTGTGTGGGAAGAGAATCCCAGGAGTCACCAGGAAGTTACCATCAAGTGGGGTAGGTGTAGCTTCTTCAATGTTGCCTAGTTTGGGCCAGCATTTGTGAATCCTTCTTTCTAGGTTTTTAATATCCACTCATTTTGTCTTCTGGGGAGGTGACACGGACACAGGATAAGAAAGACTGGACTGGGGATCACAAGATCCTCAGCCGATCCCAATTCAGGGACTAAATTGCCAGATGGCTCCATGAACCATCCACTTCAGCTTTTATTTTTGTAAAATGAGGGCGTTACAGACTACACAAATGATGCTTGCTCCAGCTACTCAAGTCTATAAAGTAGTTGTTGTTGTCATTTTAGTTTTTCAGTTGCTTAGTCATGTCTGACTCTTTTGCGACCAAATGGACTGTAACCCGCCAGGCCCCTCTGTCCATGGGATTTCCCAGGCAAGAATACAAGGTGGGTTGTCATGTCTTTATCCAGGGGATCTTCCCTCACATTTTAATTTTTACAGGTTTTTTTTAGTTGATATTTTTCTTTTAGTGTAAAGGAGTTTTAGAAATAAGCTCACACTTTTATCAAGAAAATCACCTATTTGAGATTCTGAAGCATCAATGATGTTTCAAAGAAGACATACAGATGGCTAACAAACACATGAAAGGATGCTCAACATCACTCATTATTAGAGAAATGCAAATCAAAACCACAATGAGGTATCATTTCACACCAGTCAGAATGGCTGCTATCCAAAAGTCTACAAGCAATAAATGCTGGAGAGGGTGTGGAGAAAAGGGAACCCTCTTACACTGTTGGTGGGAATGCAAACTAGTACAGCCACTATGGAGAACAGTGTGGAGATTCCTTAAAAAACTGGGAATAGAACTGCCATATGACCCAGCAATCCCACTGCTGGGCATATACACCGAGGAAACCAGAATTGAAAGAGACGCATGTACCCCAATGTTCATCGCAGCACTGTTTACAATAGCCAGGACATGGAAGCAACCTAGATGTCCATCAGCAGATGAATGGATAAGGATGCTGTGGTACATATACACAATGGAATATTACTCAGCCATTAAAAAAAATACATTTGAATCGGTTCTACTGAGATGGATGAAACTGGAGCCCATTATACAGAGTGAAGTAAGCCAGAAAGAAAAACAACAATACAGTATACTAATGCATATATATGGAATTTGAAAGATGGTAACGATAACCCTATATGCGAGACAGAATAAGAGACACAGATGCATGGAACAATTTTATGGACTCTGAGGGAGAAGGTGAGGGTGGGACATTCTGGGAGAATAGCATTGAAACATGTATATTATCATATGTGAAACAGAACACCATTCCATGTTCGATGCATGAGACAAGGGCTCAGGGCCGGGGCAATGGGATGATCCAGAAGGATGGGATGGGGAGGGAGGTGGGTGGGGAGTCCAGGAAGGGGAACACATGTAAACCCATGGCTGATTCATGTCAATGTATGGCAAAAACTATTACAATATTGTAAAGTAATTAGCCCCCAACTAAAATAAATAAATTTATAAAAAAAAAAAAAAGACATATATCTTTGACTCTTTTTACAGGTAGCTTGGCTTATAATGAAAATCTGTAAGTCCTACATTTATTGCCATAAGGCAACATCAGTTTCTTATAATCATATTTCATTCACTACAATGTTCCAATATATACGTTCCATTAGTCATTTAACTATATGAGAAATTTCACTTCTACTAACCATGACATCATCACTGAAACTGTACCATATTTACAAACGGTTTAGTCTTTATACACATGTTGTCAAAATGCTGAAAGATTAAACTGATAAATCTCTTCCTATTACATCTCTTTCATTTCTGTGGATTATAAACAACTGTCAAGCCTCTGGAGTTTCATGAAATTATCATCCTGCCATCAAAAATACAGTTACTTTTCTGATATCCTTGGCTTTTCTTCTCTACAGAATTACTTATAGCAATATTATTTAGGATATCTAATATGCTTTCAACCAAGATGAAGCTGCAGTTATACACAGAGGAAAAGTGAAACTAGGATTATTTCGGACAATGTGACCTGCCGGCAGAGCTGATATTTGGGATTTATGCCATGGAGTACATCCAAAATCTCCATTTTGAAAAAAAAAAAAATGCACCTTAACTGTTCAATACCTTTATATTGCTAGAGTCTTTATTGGGAAGAATAATTTAGTTAAGACAGAGAGAAGGGAAAGAAGGAAGGAAAGAGAGAAAGGCAGGAAAGGAGAGAGAGAGAAAGCAAAGAAGGAAATGTATGGGTCAGGTTTCTCAGTTGAAGATGACAGGGGAGTATCAGCTGTATTAACCAAAAAGAGACTTATTTTTTTATTGATTTTTAAAATTGTTTGACTGTGGTGGGCCTTTGTTGCTGCCCACGAGCGCTCTCTAGTTGGGGTGAGAGGGGCTCTTCCCTGGCTGCGGGGAGCAGGCTCCGCACTGCAGTGGCCTCTCTCCTTGCAAAGCACAGGTTCCAGGTGCCTGGGCTTCAGTGCTGGCGGCGCAGGGACTCAGGAGTCCTGGCGCACAGGTTTAGTTGCTCTGCAGCATATAGGATCTTCCCAGACCAGGGATCAAACCTGTGTCCCCTGCAAGGCGGATTCTTAACCACTGGACCACCAAGTAAGCCCAAAGAGAGACTTTTTAAGAGATATAGACAACTGAAAAAACTGTTGTGATGTCAGAAAAGAACAGCTTGCAAGAATTCCATGAGTCAGTCTTTTTCATTATATCACCTCAGGAACCGGCTTAACAAGATTAGGAAACTCTGAATCAGAAGGCTGCTGCATCCCTGCGGACCCTGGCCAAGACACTGCCATGAAGTATTCGAGTAGGTTTAATGCCTTGTCCTCACCTTTTATCCCTGTGTAACTCATTTCCTGAGCAAAATTTTGTTTGGAGGAGGCGGAAATTTTGCATTATTATTATGATGGTTAAATTGTTACAATGTGGAAAACTAGTAAAATGTAAAGAGACTTTTAAAAATAACTGGAGGAAACATAAATAGAAGTTCAAAGTAGAATTTGTTTAACAATCCCCAAACTTGAACATTTTAAGCATTTATTCCAGAAAGAAAGTGCAGTCTTGAAATGAATGTACCCAAGTCAGCACATATGCTCAAAACTTTCAGCAAATTTAGAATTTTGTTTCTCCCAGTTTTCTTTTCCTTTTCCCTCAGTTTTTAAATAAAGGCTTTGAAAATAAGGCTTTTTAACCCCTCAATATTCTTGCTATTAAAATAAAAACAATTACTTCTGAGATGGTGAGTCAGTCTTGCTTTAGTAACATTTTATTATCCTTTCTTTTCTTGATTATTTATATAGAAAAGCATTCCTCCATGGCTCTGCAAGCATTCATTTTTGATAGACTGCTTCCAATTGGAAATAGGTGTTTATTTTTAAATATAAAAAGAATGATTCTTATCAACATGTTACTGAAGATTATTTACTTGACATATTTATTTGAATAACAGAACTAAAACAAAAATAAAATGCAAAGTTCTTCAATTTTTAGAAGAAAAGCATACATGTAAGACATAGAAAAATGGTTTCCCTTTATATTAGTGTGAAATGTTTCAAGATTCTTGATGAACTGTACAAAGGATTAGCATCAAAACGCTAGAAAATGAAAAAAGAACTGGATTATTTGAAAACTTTTCCAATAAATTATTTTTGCTGGTACTTTTCTATTGAGGTATACAATTGACTTACAATATTATATTAGTTTTGAGTAAACCACAGAGTGCTTTGACATTTATATACTTTATGAAATAATCACCACAATGAGTCTAGTAACCATCTGTCACTTTACAAAGTTACTGCAGTTTTGTTGACTGTATTCTCCATGCTGTACCCTACAGCCCCATGACTGATTTATTTTATGACTGGAAGTTTCTATTTCTTAATCCCTTTTACCATTTGTCCATTCCTCCACCTCCCTCGCCTCCAGCAACCACCAGTTTGTTCTCTGTATCTACGAGTCTGTTTCTGTTTGGGGTTTATTGTTGTTATTCATTTGTTTTGGTTTTTAGATCCCACATATAAGTGAAGTCATATGGTATTTGCCTTTCTCTGACTTAGCTTTGCTTTTCATAATATCCTCTAGATCTATTCATGTCATTGCAAAAGGCAAGATTTCATTCTTTTTTATGCCTGAGTAATACGGAATATTACTTTATTTATTCACCTATCAATGGAAATTTAGATTGCTTCAGTGTTTTGGTTATTGTGAATAATGCCACAGTACAAATAGGGGTGCATATATATTTTTTTAAATTAGTATTTTCATTTCTTTCGATGCATACCTAGATGTGGAATTGTAGAGACATATAGTAGTTGTATTTTAAATTTTTTGAGGAGCCTCCGTACTGTTTTCCATAGTGGCTACACCAATTTACATTCCCACCAATGGTGTACAAGGGTTCCTTTTTCTCTACATCCTTACCAATTCTTGCTATTTTGATAATATAAAACATTGTCTTTTGATAATAGCCATTCTGATGGGTGTGACTTGATATTTCATAGTGGTTTCAATTTGCATTTCTCTGATAATTCGTTATATTGAGTGATTTTCATGGTCATCTGACTATCTTCCTCAGAAAAATATTTGAGTCCTCTTTGTTCTTCTTTCTCAAGATTCTTTGGCACTTCAAGGTTTTTTGTGGTTCCCAGGTGGTGCAGTGGTAGAGAATATGCCTGCCAATGCAGGAGATGCAGGAGACAAGTGTTCAATCCCTGGGTCAGGAAGATACTCTGGAGAAGGGAATGGCAATCCATTCCAGTACTCTTGCCTGGAGAATCCCATTGACAGAGGGACCTGGGGGGCTATGGTCCTTGGAGTCACAAAAGAGCCAGACATGACTCAACTACTAAGCACATACAAATTTTAAGTTTCTTTGTTTTAGTTATGTAAAAAATGTCATTGGTGTTTTGACAGGATTGCATTGAATCTGTAGGTCTCCTTTAGTAGTATAGACATTTTAACATTTTGAAGTTTTCCAGTTCCTAAGCACAGTATTTATTTCTATTTATTTGTATTATCTGAAATTTTACTTCATCAATATCTTATAGTTTTCAGAGAACAGGTCTTTCACTTCCTCGGTTATTCCTAGGTTTTTTATTCCTTTTGATGTAATTGTAAATGGGATTGTTTTCTTAATTTCACTTTCTGATCGTCTATTAATAGTGTGTAAAAAAGCACCATATTTCTGTAATTAATTCTGTACCATGCAACTTTCCTGAATTCATTGATTAACTCCATTTTTGAGTGTGTGTGTGTGTGACATCTTTATGACTTTCTATATGTAGTAGTATCATGTCATCTGCAAATGGTGACAGGTTTACATATTCCTTTCCAACTTGGATGCCTTTTATCTCTTTATCTGTGTGGCTAGGACTTCCAATGCTATATTAAAAAAAAATAGCAATCAATGTGTGGGCAGAATGGCATCCTTGTCTTATTCCTGACCTTAGAGGAAATGCTTTCTTCTTTTAACTGTTGGGGATGTTGTTGGCTGACTACTACTAGCTTTTTTGGTCCCAGGGTGGAGTCCCAGCTACTTCCTGCCTCTGCAGGAAGCTCTCCAAGATCATGAGTGAGTCTGATCCAGGCACCTTTCAAACTACTGCCTCTTCACTGGCTCTTGAAGCAAGTGAGATTTTGTGTGCATCCTTTAAGAGTAGAGTCTTGGTTTCCTAAAGCCCTCACTCCAGTATTCTTGCCTGGGAAATCCCATGGACAGAGAAGCCTGGCAGGCTACAGTCCATGAGGTTGCAAATTGTCAAACACGATGAACTACTAATACTCTGCTCTCCTGAGCCCAAGCCCCGCTGCCTTTCAAAGCCAGACTTTTAAAGGCTTGTCTCCCGGTGCAGGACCCTGGGAGGGGGAAACTGATGTGGGGCTTAGATCCTTGCCATGTTCCTTGGAGAGGAACTCCTCAGTTATATTATCTCTCCAGCAGTAGGTCTTCATGCTAAGGGTCTGGTCCCAAGTAGACCATGTCTACACCCCTTATACCCATTTCATTGTGGCCCCCTCTTTATAGCTTTAGATGTGGAAAATCTTTTCTACTATTCTTCAGATCATTCTCAGAGATGGCTGCTCTATATTTAGCTGGAATTATAGAGCTATTAGAGAAACTGAGCTCAAGATCTTCCAAAGCTGCCATCTTGATCCAGACTCCTTATAATATTTTAAACTAGAATGATGACCATTCAAGTGAAAGCATTTTAAATTTTTCCTCTTCCCTAAAATAATGAGGAATGCAATTTACTCCCATGTCCCAAAATGGCATATTCTCTTTTTTGATAAAACTAAACTGCATTTCCTAGGATGCCACTGCATTTAGATGGAACCAGGTAACAAATTCTCTCCAATAGAGATAAGTAATATGTTCCAAGCTCAGATTGAAGTAGTTAAAAAGAGGGTATGCTTTCTCCACACTCTCTTTTTTATCTGCTGCCTGGCTGTGAAGATTGCAGGTGAAGCCCTAAAAAATGTCAAAGCTATTAAGATGGAAAAAACCTGAATGTTTAAAAGAATGCATGGAGCAGTATCTGCTGGCTTATATTGAATTATGAAGTGAGCAAAAAAGAAGTTATTATCTTAAGCTAATGGGATTAGGAGGATTGTTTTTCAAAGTTATTAACCTACCAGAATTATATACTTCTCTCAACATAATATGGGCTTCTCTGGTGGCTCAGTGGTACAGAATTTGCCTGCTAAGCAGGAGACTCCAGTTCAATCCCTAGGTCAGGAAGGTCCCCTGGAGGAGCAAATGTCAACCCAGTATTCTTGCCTGGAGAATCCCATGGACAGAGGAATCTCACGGGCTACAGTCCATGGAGTTGCAGAGTCAGACACGACTGAGCATGTACGCATGTGCACACATTCCAAAATTCACTTTTGTGTGAAAGTATGCTGCAAATTCTAAAGCATTTTGCAAATTTAATATATCCTTGTTATTAACAACATTAATAAAAGTTACACAGAATTCAGTATTTGAATTGTGTGTTCTAGAATGGAAGCTGAGAAGAGGAATGAATCAACAAGGAATAATTCCCTTAAATCTGAATTTTCTGAAAGGTAGTCCATGTTTCAGGGTCATAGAAGTTTGGCTTTCAACTATTCTGATAGCTGCATTTATTTAGAAAAATATAGATTTATAAGAAAATGTAAGACATAAGACAAAGATCATTTAAGAGATGTAAGAAACCTAAATCTTGACCTTCTGTTGTTTCTGCTTTCTTTTTCTTAATGCACTTTTATTTAATTTGGCTTAGCTATTTTAAAGATTGTATTACTCTAGTCAGAAGCAGTGTTTTAGAACTCAGCTGGGTCACAGGAACTTTCTCACCACTCCATTCTAATTTGCAGTTTTGCTATAATAAAAGCCCTAAATATATTGCTACTGTCTAGACATTTTATCTGAAACAAGTGTCCTTTGTGGTCTCAGAGGACTTTTCTATTTTATTTCCAGTAAATCAAAGTCTGTGAAGAGCTTCAGTTCTTATTAAGACATACCCTTCACAGTCCAGTAATCGCCAACTGTGGCAAGCCATTGACAGTTCATTTACATATAAGTGATGACTTCCATCAGGTAGTTGGCTCAAAAACACAATGGACATTTAGAGCATATCCTATATTTCTTGTTCTTTGATGAGCACCAAATGCCAATTTTTGTATAGAAATTGACTATTGAAAAGTGAAGGCTCCTTTTCACTGACCTTACACTGTCTTCTAAACTCTGGAGTGACAGGTCAACGAACTTAATGTAGGATCACACCTCTACAAGGTATTTAGGAGCCCTACTCCAGTTTGCTAAAAATCAAGAAGAGTCAAATGTAGAAAATCACACTTTTTTAAAGGAAAAATAAATTTCTTCAGCATCTTGCTCCCAATTGTCATAATCATAGCTTCGTTTTCATATTTTATGTTAATAGGTAGTTGTGATATTGTTTTTGGATTAATTGTTTTCTCCTGTAAATATATTTGTCATTTGAAATAGTGGCGTTCATTACACAGCACTCATTAGGATATCTTATGTTTTAGTTTGTAAGTGCCTTTCATTATATTCTGTCTTTTGCTCTCAGTTTTTTTGGAATACTGGAGGCAGAAATCTAGCCAATTTTTACCTTAATAAAGCTATAAAAAGGAGTAAGCTGATGATCTGTTACCATGCTGGGACTCAACTCATGTGATTATTTAACTGTATATTTTCCAGCTATTTTTCAGTATTGAAGTAAAATGTTTCTCTTTAAAATGAAGCTTTCTCAATTATTAGCAGGGATAATACAGATCATTTAATTTCACAGGGAAGCTAACCTCTCTATTTTAGCTCCAGCAATCATTTCCCCCCATCAGATGTTTTACTGTTAACATTTTCTAATTAGAGTATCAGCATGTGTTTTAGTCCATCTTGGTTCTGGTTTTAGTGGGGCCCTGACTTTGCATGATTCTTGTAATTAGCTTTTCTAAAGATTTCATTCTAGTAATCTCCATATTTACAGCGAACTCCGTTGCATGAAGTAGTCTGAGGGATTTTAAAAAAAAACCCTAAGTGTCTATTACAGAGGTAACAGATTAGGATAAGGACTGAGAAAATGGAACACCTGTCACGTAGTCCCTGCCTCTTTATTTGTACCAAGTCACTGTGCTGTGCATGGACTGTGTTCCCTTTAGGTTCACGTCTTCACTTATTTCTCCAATCTCATTCACAGATGAAAGAAGAGACAGAGGGACAAGGGAAGGAAAGATGGATAGATGGATGGATGATGGATAGATTGATAAATTTAAATTCAAGATTCTTAAGGGACTGGTGTTAGCCACTGTGCTTCAGATCTTTTCCAAATTAAGGCAGGTAACTCAGGAATACTATACGTTAACTCTCAGTTTTTCACTTTCAAGTGAGCAATAAGATAGGGGAAACATAATAACTACACTAATAAAATAATATATTTTAAAGCACACTTAGAGAAATCATTTCCAAAAATGGAAACAAATGTTTAAAAATAAGAATTTTAACTTTTTTTTACAGCATTTATTGGTACTGGAATAAACCAAATTTGAGTCCAATGAAAGGAATACTTGATACTATGTGATTTCAACTCCATTATGATCAAACAGATGTTATTTATAAAAAAGATCCCATGAATGGTTCATCTGAAGACATTTAGTAATTATAGACCGTCTTGTTGAAGTTGTTCTTTGGATATTCAAAGATGCTTGTCGTTTTTTTCCAGTTGATACAGAATTAATCCATGGCCAATGCTAATCTATGTCTTTGGGGAGATAGGTTCAACTCTTAAGGTAACAAAGTTGTTTTGAAAACACTATCTTACGTCTCATGATGAATACCGTTGTCTCATTTTCC
Organism: Giraffa tippelskirchi; assembly: GCF_054371585.1. Lineage (NCBI taxonomy): Eukaryota > Metazoa > Chordata > Mammalia > Artiodactyla > Giraffidae > Giraffa > Giraffa tippelskirchi. The sequence goes on from NC_137285.1 coordinate 59,123,133, forward strand.
TTTCTCTTATAGATGTGGCCACCAGCTTTCCAACAATCCGGATGTTAGCTCTTTTGAGTACTGGATGCCCACTTACTGTCAGACAAAATATATAATTATATTAATGAATTTTAAATTATATAATGAAATGTATCGTGCTTTTGAAATCATCAAATATTATAGGAAATCAGTTATGGCGGTGCTGAAACAGATTTGACTTTGGCACATTTCCTTCAGGTGCATTCATTACATTATATATCATGATATGAGATTCAGCAAGAATTACCATTGAACGAAAAAGCTGAGAGAAAGGATGGCAGAATCTGGATTCCACCAATATACAGCATACATGAAGGAAGTTAGATGCAGCATATGTTTGACCATAAGAACAACACTGAAAACTTTTGCTTTACAGTGAAATCAGTTGTGATACTGATATTCAAATCAATACAAAGCATTCTTTGTAGAGATGGCTTGTACTTGATTCATCTTTATGAATGAAATGAGTTTAAATAAGAAACAAAAGGGGCTACCTTGGTGGTCCAGTAGTTAAGAATATACCTCCCAATGCAGGGGACACGGGTTCCATCCCTGGTCAGGGAACTAAGATTCCACATGCCGTGGGGCAACTAAACCCACACACTGCAACTACTGAGCCCATGGACCTCAATTAGAGAACCCTGAACGCTGCAACAAAGACCCGGTGCAAAGATTTTTCTTTTAGAAAAAGAAATAAAGCCATAGATGTACTGCAGACACCATTACCCACAGGACTAATTTACAGACGTGGTAGTCTGTTTTGCCCTGTAAGAACTATTGTTGTTCTTAAATGAAAACATAAACAACTACCCGAAAGAATATTTAAAGTTATGAGAAGAATACTCATTACTAAAAGAAAATGAACAACGACGTGTTGTTAAACAAAAAGCACAGCATTGCTGTTTTCATGTTTATCTCTGTTGCCATTAGATAAGGAGCAAGGCCTATAATAACAAAGCTAAATTAGACTACAGAGTATTCATGAAACAATTAGTAACAGTAATTTCCATTGCAGGTGTGATCACAGGAAAAGGCCATCACCAGTTGGCTTCCTAATATAGTAGTTGGGCTTCCCTGATGGCTCAGAAGGTAAAGAATACACCTGCAGTGCAGGAGACCTGGGTTCAACCCCTGGGTTGGGAAGATCCCCTGGAGGAGGGCATGGCAACCCACTCCAGTATTCTTGCCTGGAGAATCCCCGTGGACGGAGGAGCCTGGTGGGCTACAGTCCGTGGGGTCACAAAGAGTCAGATACAACTGAGAGACTAAGCACAGCACAGTATAGTAGTTATACAAGACAGGTATGTTAGTTCTAAAGATGAGATCTCAAAATACAATGATTTCCTATGGAAATGTTTTAATAATATGCAATACCAAGCATACATTTCAATAAGCAGAAAATAGCTGAGATACAGGGTTACTCAAAGCAGGTATAATAGAAGAGAAAGTAAATATAATGGTCAAAGCTCTTGTTCTTATACATTTGTGAGTGAATCAAAATTTTTCAACCGGAGAAGCCAGGATATGTGTATTTGTATAGCTGATTCACTTTGCCATGTTTACAATGCTGCTAAAACAACATTGTAAAGCAACTACACTCCAACAGGAGAAGGCAATGGCACCCCACTCCAGTACTCTTGCCTGGAAAATCCCATGGACGGAGGAGCCTGGTAGGCTACAGTCCATGGGGTCGCTAAGAGTCGGACACGACTGAGCGACTTCACTTTCACTTTACCCTCTCATGCACTGGAGAAGGAAATGGCAACCCACTCCAGTATTCTTGCCTGGAGAATCCCAGGGACAGTGGAGCCCGGTGGGCTGCCGTCTATGGGGTCGCACAGAGTCGGACACGACTGAAGCGACTTAGCAGCAGCAGCAGCAACACTCCAATAATTATTTTTTTAGAAAAGAGATATATTTGCAACAATAATGTATTAATATTGACTCATCAGTTATAACAAATATACCATACTAATGCAAGGTGTTAATAACAGGGACCATGAGGAGGGAGTTGCAAGTGAGAAAGTATAAGGGAACACTCTGTACTTTCCACTAATGGTTCCATAAACCTAAAATCCCTCAAACCCATAAAGCCTATTAGTTAAAAATGTGTCTGACAATTCATAAGTATTCAAAATATAGTTGCTGAATTATTTATACTGAAATTATAATATATGTAGGCTTTATAAAGAAATTCCACTAACAATTGCATGAGATAATAAAAAATGTGTATAGATTGGTCTCTGCCCCCAGTTCCTGGCACAAAGCTCCTAAAACACAATTTCCTAAGTGATAGCAGCAGTAGCAGCATTGGGAGCACCTTTGGTTCTAACGAGGTGACTGGGTGGGCTCCTGGAAGGGCACTGGTCACCAGCCGTGATTAGAAGCTTAGAACTTTTAGTCCCACCACCAACACTTCTTCACGGAGAGACAAGGGCTGGAAAGGGAATTAATGGTCCATCACGCCTGTGTGATGTTCTTGCTCGGTGGCTCATAGGGTAAAGAATCTGCTAGCAATGCAGGAGACCTGGGTTCAATCCCTGGGTCAGGGAGATCCACTGGAGAAGGGAATGGCACCCACTCCAGTATTCTTGCCTGGAGAATTCCATGGACAGAGGAGCCTGGCGGATTACAGTCCATGCGCACAGCAAAGTGTCCCACAAGACTGAGCGACTAACACTTTCACACCTATGTGATAAAGCCTCTGTAAAAATCCCAATAGTGTGGGGTTCAGAAAACTTCCAGGCGGATGAAAACATCCTCAGACTGGGAGGGTGATGCCACAAGGACAGAAGTAGGGGGCTCTCCCAGATCTCACCCTCCTGATCTCGCCCACTGGCTGTTCTTTGGTACCTTTTATCTCATCCTTCAATAAACTAGTAAATGTAAGGAAATGTTTCCCTGAGTTCTGTGAGCTGCTTTAGCAAATTAATAAAACCCAAGGAGGGGGTCATGAGAATCTCTGATTTGTAGCCAAGTTGAGCACAAGTTGTGGGTACCTTGACGATCTACTACTTTTTAAAGAAATTTCTTTATTCGGCTGTCCCAGGTATGAGTTGCAGCATGCAAGATCTTCATTGTTGCACATGTGATCTTTAGTTGCAGGATGCAGACTCTTAGGTGTGGCATGCGGGATTTAACACCTTGCCCATAGAATCCAGCCCCTTTGCATTAGCACCAGTGAAGTCCTGATGACTTACTATCGATTGGCATCTAAAATGGGAGACTGTCTCCAGGGATGGAGCCCTGAGCCTAGGGGATCTGACTGGGAGCTGACGCTCTCTCCAGGTAGACTCTACCAGAATTGAATAAGACTGTAGGACACCCAGCTGGTGGCAGAGAATTGCTTGTTGATGTGGGGAAAAAATCCCACACATTGAAATTGTCTACCAGAATCTTAGTTGGTGACCTGAAGTGGGACTGGGAACAGAATCCTAAATTGCATAATTTGTTATTTCATAAATATTTCAATTAAATAAAGGATCATTCATATTAGGGAGGATAAAAATGTTGGTATACATGATATATTTTTAATCATTCAAAGTAAATATTCTTGACCTTCATTTTTCTTATATGGTGAGATAGATTCAGAAAACAATTGTTTTGATTAAAAATACTCAAATCTTGACTAAAATATTAAATGTATTTTAAGCTGTATTGCTGAATTGGCAGAGAAGGAAGAAAATAAAGGCCCATAAAAAAGTAAAATCAGTAACCTTAGTGGATTTTGGGGCTTCCGAGGTGGTGCCAGTAAACCTAGCTAAAGAACCTGCCAATGCAGGTAGACGTAAAAGACTCTAGTTTGATCCCTGGGTTAGGATGATCCCCTGGAGGAGGACACAACAACCCACACCAGTCTTCTTGCCTGGAGAATTTCACGGACAGAGGAGTCTGGTGGGCGAAGAGTTGGACACGATTGAAGTAACTTAGCAAGCACACACAGTGGATATTGTCAAAGTACTAAAGCCAGTTTACTTTTGGTGGTGTTCTGAGGTTTTCTGCTGAGCCCTGGATGTCTGAAAAGGAAATTAAAAGAAGAAATAAAGAAAGCTGAGCACTGAAGAATTGACGTTTTTGAACTGTGGTGTAGAAGAAGATTCTTGAGAGTCTCTTGGACTGCAAGAAGATCAAACCAGTCCATCCTAAAGGAAATCAGTCCTGAATATTCATTGGAAGGACTGATGCTGAAGCTGAAACTCCAATACTTTGGCTACCTGATGCAAAGAACCGATTCATTGGAAAAGACCCTGATGCTGGGGAAGATTGAAGGCAGGAGGAGAAGGGGATGACAGAGAATGAGATGGTTGGGTGGCATCACCAATTTGATGGACATGAGTTTGAGCAATCTCTGGGAGTTGGTGAAGGACAGGGAAGCCTGGAGTGCTACAGTCCAAGGGGTAGCAAAAAGTCAGGCATTACGGAGTGACTGAACTGAACTGGATGTCTGAGCTTCAGCTTTGTGAAGGGAAAAGCATCAAGAGGCAAAGCATAGAGTTCACTCAAAATGGGGAGCCCAGCAGGAGACCACAATGGAAGGCATGGGCCCAGAGGTTACACCATCAGATAATAATACCAAAAATTAAAGAGAGAGAGACAGTGAGGGAGAGAGAGAGAGAGAAAGAGAGGAGGGAAGAAAATGGAAGGGAAGAAAAGAGAAGAGAAAATTTCAAAGAAGGGGAGCAAGGAAACTTTCCCTTTTTCACGAGGCAGGGAAGATGGAGCAGAGCCTCAAAAGTGCCATTGGTTTGATGCCCCAGTTCATGTCACCTGTGTGGTCCAAAATACCTTAAATAAATTTAGAGTCTGCTGGGTCCCAAGGACAAATGAAAAAACTTCTCTAGATGAAAACAACTTCAACCAAGTCCTTTAAACTATGTCATAGAACCTTCAAGCAAATGACTCAAATCTCTGGGCCTGGATTTCCTCATATACAAACAGAGATGGTAATTGTATCTACTCTATAGGATAATAGTGAGAATAAGTGAGATGCCAGAAGGAAAACAGCTGGCCCACAGGAGGTGCTCAGTAATTAGGCCATCCTGATTCTTTTTTTGGCTCTGAAGTCTTCTACAGAGATGTTCACATATTGTATGACAAGAACCCATTTCAGGAACATTTGTAATATTTTTATACCTTCTGGAAATCTCTTTTATTAACACTTAAACTTGGTCTTCAATAAAAGCGCTGATCAATCTTGTCCAAGAAAAATAATATGTCATAGAAACATTTTATAAACCCCTATATACTATAATTCATTTTAAATAGAAAAGCGGGTTACAAAGCAATATCATGTACATCCCAGGTTTCTGTGTTTTGTTTTTTTTTTAAGTTATACACATAGGAAACACATGTATGGTATTAAATACCAAAATATTCACAGTGGATGGAATTATAATTTAGCTTTAGTCTTTTTGCTTATCTATATTTTCAACAGAATATATTATTTATATAAATAACAATATTAGACATTGTCAAGTTTCTAGATTGGAATATGGAGAAGGAAAGGGCAACCCACTCCAGTATTCTTGCCTAGAGAATCCCATGGACAGAGGAGCCTGGTGGGCTGCTGTCCATAGGGTCGCACAGAGTCGGACACGACTGAAGCAACTTAGCATGCATGCATGCATCGAAGAGGGAAATGGCAACCCACTCCAGTGTACTTGACTGGAGAATCCCAGGGATGGAGGAGCCTGGTGGGCTGCTGTCTATGGCGTCACAGAGAGTCAGATAGGACTGAAGCAATTTAGCAGCAGCAGCAGCGGCAGATTGGAATATACGGTAAAAGTCACTTTTATTGTAAATAATGAATAAGTGATCAGAAGTTAGATCTTTGCTGATATTCAATAATTTGAATAAATGACTTCAACTTGAGAAAATAATCCAATAAAAACAGACAACATGCTTAATACTCATTTAATACGCTGTCTTTTCAGAAAACAGAAACTGGATTTTCCCCAAAGGCTCAAAGTAAGCTTTTGCCCTCTGTTATCTTTTAAACCACCTCCATATTTTTATGTTCACAACTCTGTTTTATGATTTTTCATGCCATTTCTCTGACCCTGTCAAGGTTATATATTATTCTACATTATTGGCTGCTTTTGTCAGTGTTTCAAAATGAATGTTTGTAGAGCAACTTGGAAAGAAAACAAACATAGATTTTGTTAAAAAAAAAAATAAAACACACATTTAGGATACTGAGGATCTATTTAGTCCTATTTGTTTGGGTTCATGCTAAGTGTTAGGAGGTGGTGTAAAAGGCATGAGCTGAACCCTTTGTGGGCCTTCATTTCCTAATCCAGAAAGAAAACAAAAAAATTGCTATTATTATGGTATTCATAGACATTTAGTTTAAAAAATGAAAGTATCTACCTAACATAGTATAATGGCCCTGCCTACCAGAAAATTATCATAGTCAATATAAAGCAAAAATAGAGTCTGGGGGTATAATTGCTTTATAACGTTGTGTTTCTGCTGTTCAATGAAGGGAATCAGCCATACACACACACACATCCCCTCCCTCTCGAGCTTCCCTTCCTCCTCCCCACCCCACTCCTGTAGATCCTCATAGAGCAGGAGCTGAGCCCCCTGTGCTATACAGAAGCTTCCCACTAGCTTTCTATTTTACACATATATAGTGTATATATTTCAACGCTGTTCTCGCAATTTATCTCGCCCTCCCCTTTCCCCTACTTTGTTTACAAGCCCATTCTCCATGTCTTAAATGAATAACCGACAAGGGCCTACTGCATAGCACAGGGAACTTGGCTCAATATTATGTAACAACCTAAATGGGCAAAGAATTTGAAACACAATAGATACAGCAACATGTGTAACTGAATCACTCTGCTATACACCTGAAATTATCACAATACTGTTAATCAAACATGTGTGTGTGTTTCAGTCACATCTGATTCTGTGCAATCCTGTGGACTGTAGCCAACAGACTCTCCTGTCCATGAGATTCTCTAGGCAAGAACGCTGGAGTGGGTTGCCATTTCTTCCTCCAGGGTAATCAACCATACTCCAATATAACACAAAAGTTAAAAAAGGGGAACACATGTAAACCCATGGCTGATCCATGTCAATGTATGGCAAAAACTACTACAATAGTGTAAAGTAATTAGCCCCCAACTAAAATAAAAAAATATATATATATAGCCCTGGATGAGAAACAATTAAGGACATAGTTATATTTCATACTTGCATATCAGAGATCCAAATTTGAACCTAGGTTTTGTGCATCTTAGAATTTCAAACAGAAATATATCCAAGAAGATTGGCAGAATAAATTCTCTAGGCATATCTGCAATGAGAGACCAAGATATCTTCCTGGGGAAAAATTCTTAATATGAGAAGAGTGAGCTGAATATTTTCATCTTGGTCCAATAAGACAGTGGCCGTGGCAGGGATGATGGGTGGTTTTACATGCTCTGAGCTGCCTCTTGCTAAGAAGATTTTGCCTTGTGTCCCTGACTCCCTTCTTCCTCACCTTCCCACCACCCCAGGGAGAGTCTGGTTTATAGCCTCGTGAAAGGAAGACGCAAATGAGAGCTATTGTTTGCTACACCATGCTCTCAGAGCACTGAGCGTAAGGGCATCACTGCTCTGAGATTGAGGGAACTGGGGTACAAAAGCCAGGAGCGGGGCTTTTCTCTTCAGCAGGTTGGCTTAGGCCCATGTGGAACCAGCACAGCATGGCCCGGACAGGCAGTGGTGGCCACAGCAGCAGCAGGACACCTCCATCAGGCTTCCTGAGCTTCAGAGTGCCAGCAGCACATGGCACTGCCAGGGGCTGGGGCAGGGACATGGGAGGATTCCATGTTGTGGTCTAGAGTAGAGCGCAAATGAGATATCTTAGGAGAACTGCTAGAAATAACTTCTGTCCTGGGGACTGCTTTCAAAGAGGCCAGAAGCTGGCCTCAAAGCAGGTAGAAAATTCTACATGCCACTATTTGGGGACTATATATATGTATCTGCATGCATGCTGTGTGCTAAGTCGCTTCAGCCGTGTCCAACTCTTTGCAACCCTATGGATTGTAGCCCGCCAGGCTCCTCTGTCCATGGGATTCTCCAGGCAAGAATACTGGAGTGGGTTGCCATGCCCTCCTCATGTATGTATCTACATATACATATATGTGTATGTCATATATACACATATATCTGGCCGTCTGACTGAAGGATGCCTAAGGTCCACTGCATACTTGTGTATATGTAGTTGGATATTGTTTTGAAATATCCAAGTTGGACAGAGGAGCCTGGCAGGTACAGCCCACAGGGTCGCAAAGAGTCAGACACAAATGAGAGACTAGCACACAAGCGCACACCAATGGCTTCCTTGAGGGTGACTAAAAATAATCACCTCATTGCTAATGAGTGTCAATCTTGAAATAGTGAAGAAATTATAAAAACCGACAAATATTCTATTCTTGAGTTTTTAAGTAATCAGCTCTCTCATTAGTTATCTGTAAATAGAAATGGAAAACATATAGCTATTTAATAAACATAGCCATTTTAAAATGAGGTGAATAATTTTGTGACATTCCAGATATGTATTACCCTCAGGCAGAAAAATCCCAGAACAAAAAGCACCACTGCATTTCAAGAAGGAGGTCTTAAGCAATAGCAATATTTTCTAAAGGAGGACTTCTACTTGGAAGAGTATGACTTTGCTCAGAATGTGCAGCATTTGCGGGATTCAAGAAACCGGAATCTGAAGAACTTGCCACATGGAGCCATGCGGTAAGGAAAAATGTGTGATTACATGAGAACGCTTTCCAACTTAGAGACCTGAACTAACAGACTGGTCGGGGAATGAGAGAGGAAATATCCATGAACTCTTGAGAAAGGGCCAGACACCCTACACTCTTGTATCTTGCCCTAGGGGAAGAGAAAATGGGAATCCTCAATGGTAGAAAACATGAATAGGGGTGGGAAAATCTGGGAGTAAAGGGTTTTTTTTGAAGGGGGCAGCAGATCACTTAGGAAATGTCATGGGGCCAATACGGCGCCAGAGCAGTGGTTGTGGGCAGTGCCCAGGTGATGGCTCTGCAGCCTTACAGAACGAATTGCAGCCTGACGTGCTGTGAAGAGAGCTACTGAGATCTGGAGCACCCCAAGGGGACATGGGAATTCTGAGCAGGCTGTCTGACTGAAGGATACCTAAGGTCAGGATAGGGAGCAAACAGAATATATGAACTTCACTGCTGAGGCTGTGGCAGATATGAATACTTGGGGCCAGTGTATGGTTCCTAAGGTCAGGGTGGTGTGATTCACACCACAAGTGGCCAGCAACGAGGAAAGATCACATTGAGGATGTCTCTCAAGATGAAAGCAAATGAGAGAGCAGACTTGTTAAATGGGCTCCTGACACAAAGTAAGAATAAATGATACAATTAGATGGCATAATATAAACAATGAATAGCATAAAAACACAAAAGATAGAAAAAGAGCTTACAGAACATTGACATGAAAGGAATCAATCTGGGAAATATTTTTAATTTTAATCAGACTGATTAATTTTAATCAGTCTGGGAAATATTTAGCAGGGAAATATTTCCCATGTGAAAGACTTGACTCTGCATACTATGCGATCAGGAAATACAGGTTTCACCAAAAGTCATGTCAACTCCCCTGAAAGGGGTGGGGGGAGGGGAAGGAGCTTCCCTATGTAACTTTGGAAAACAATGCTTTGACCAGATTTCTGGAGGCTAAAGACAAAATGCAGATGGACTGACACAGAGGAGAGACACAGACATGATTATAACTATGTGCACAAACAGGGGTTTGGTTTCGTATGTATGTTTCCTAGAACTGTCCCCTGAGAGAGCCTGGAAACAGTGATACCTCAGGAGCAATGAGCACATCCGGTGCCCAGATTTTGGTTTCTAAAGAGTCTTCTCCAATGAAGGGAACCGAGACTCCTGGAAAAATGGTTGGTTCTAGGACTAGGGCAGGTAATACAAGATGAGTCTGCAGAATCTTGTGTGGCCTAAGGAAGCATTAAAAAAACTGGGAGGCTAACCTGAAGATACTCCCAGTGTCTAATGCTGGAACAATCTGAACAATAACAACAGAATAATATAGTTTCAGATTACAACTCATATTAGGAAATAAATATACATAAGTAAATATTGATGAAAATGTCTAGTAATTCTTAACAATTTATGTAGAACTCCCATCTCCAGGCAAAAAGCTTTATTCTTCCCTTCCTCCCCACTCCCTCTCCTCCACCCCCAGTGTCAGCTGGACTTAGTTACATGCTTTCAATAAATAGACTGCAGAAGGTGGATGGGAAGAAAGGTACTAGAGTATTTCTATATATGTCTCCCTATTTCCATAAATAGTGAGTAGAGAAACCTGACAAACAATCCCTTGGCCAGGTGATTAAGGATAACATCACTGGGGATAAGTCATATTGACAACATGTTCCTGCTGATATGATGCGATGAGAAAAGCACGTCACCTCTGTGAAATTCTTTCAAAAAATGTATAATTTCAGCATTTAAAAAAGAATAACAAGAACAAGGATAACAGATTTCATTTTAGTGTACATCTATTCTTTGCCAGGCAATGTGCTGAGTGCTTTACTTATATTATCTTACTTTCTCTTTGTACCAATACCTAATGCTATCATTATTACTATTATATGTAAGTAAGACTCATGTCAATGACATGTTTTATCAGGCTATAAGTAATTCTTGATCCACATATGGATTGCAGAACATCTGATAACAACTCATTGGAAACCATAGTTGTTTAAAAAATTTCAACCCATAAATTATTTTCTTGTTATACATATGTATTGTGAAATGCTTATCACAATCAAGTTAATTAACACACATATATCCTCTCCCAATTAAGCATCCCTCTCACACCCCCATCCCACCCCTCTGAGTCATCACAGAACTCAGCACAGAGCTGAGCTCCCTGCACTATACAATAGCGCCCCACTGGCTATCTATCTTACACACGGTAGTACATACACGGGACTTCCCTGATGGCTCAGTGGTAAAGAATCCACCTGCAATGCAGGAGCCACAGGAGCCGCAGGTTTGATCCCTGGGTGGGGAGGTCCCCCTGGAAGAGGGACTGAAGTGACTTAGCAATTTTTATATCTAACTGAGGTTATTTTTCCTCTGTATTTTTTTTTTTGAGTACTATCTTGCCTGCTTCTACCTTAAATATGTAGTTTCCTAGATTTCCTCTCAGATTTATTTATTTGCTCATTTATTTACTTACTTAGTTACTTAGGTGGTGCTAGTGGTAAAGAATCCACCTGCCAATGCAGGAGATACAAGAGATGCAGTTTCGATCCATTGGTCGGAATGATCCCCTGGAGTACGAAATGGCACCCTGCTCCAGTATTTTTGCCTGGAAAATTCCATGGGCAGGGAAGCCTGGCAGGCTATAGATCATGGGGCTGCAAATAGTTGGACACAACTGAGCACATAGTTAGCTACTTATTTACCTACTTACTTACATATCTATCTATTTATTTAGATGCTTGTTCAGTTTTCTACTTACATATCTATCTACTTATTTAGATGCTTGTTCAGTTTTCTCAATTGACTCTTTTTGTATCTATTGATATTATATGATTTTTCTGCCTAAAAGTGTTGATGTGATAAACTAAGCAAATAAAATTCTTAACTCCTATTACGGTGTCATCCTTCTTTTTGGAACAGAATGTTTAATGGACAGCTAGAACAACTTAGTTGTCTCTAAGTACTCTGTACTCATGACTAAGTACATGTCAAAATGGCAAAGAATGCCAACCTCTTCCACCTTGTCTGAAACTTTTTTGGATCTTTCAGACCCAATTACAAGATATCCACTCTCAGTAAGAGCCTTTCAGCCAGGTTTATATAAAAATGGCCAGGATGGCTTCCATGACCTGGCTTTCATTTTCTGACCAGTGGTTTAGGAGTGAGGCTTTGAACAAAGACATTATAGGTGAAAACACAAGAGCAATTTTAGAGTTTTCAAATGGAAATTCATCATCGTATTTCTTTAAGGGGATGATAGAAAAAGACAAGGTAATATAAGCAGAAGACTTTAGAATCTATATAAAACATATAAGTAAGAAATTCCTCTGAACTGATGTAGATCCTAACAGTCCAAACAAATATGTGAGATGAACACAAGAAGGAGGTCCATCTAAAGAAAACATATTTTGAATCCTAGGAAAAAAATGTATACAAATGCATTTTATCCCATGTTCTCCTTAACTTAGCATATCCCTCGACCTTGGTTTTCTATCTCCTTGTCATCAAATGAAAGTGGTATGGTATTACTACTTACAATAATAATAATAATTATAATAATAATCTACTTAGAAATAAACATGTACATCATTATTAATTTTAGTTTACGTTAGGACAACACCAGAGTGAAGACTCAGACTGCTGATTGTCCTCTGAGAAAAAACAATCACAAGAAAATTAAAATGTTTCAATATATGTGCACACTGGAAAAAAACTCTCAAACCATTTGTGTTATATAATCTATTGAGCCCTAACTGAAATCCAGTCAAACTTAATGGGATTTAGATAGGGACAGACTTTTCAAAGCAGGATGGTCTATATCTCACCAGGAAGTGATTAACATTCCTGTGATATTCTTGTTGTTCAGTTGCTAAGTCCATAGCTTTAACTATACAGACCTTTGTTGGCAAAGTGATGTCTCTGCTTTTTAATATGATGTCTAGATCTGTGACAGCTTTCTTTCCTTGGTGGCTCAGATGGTAAAGAAACTGCCTGCAATGCAGGAGACCGGGTTCAATATCTGGGTCAGGAAGATCCCCTAGAGAAGGGAATGGCTTCCCATTCCAGTATTCTTGCTGGGGAGAATTCCATGGACAGAGGAGCTTGGTGGGCTACAGTCCGTGGGGGACACAAGAGTTGGACATGACTGAGCAACTAACCCAACATTTTTGGCACAAAGCAATTTGGGGAATCAGAAAGACCAGAATTCAGATACTGGCACTACTAACTTAGCATTTCTGTGTTCTTAGGAAAGATGAGTTTGTTTTTCTTTAACTGAAAAATGAAGATAATAACAGTACCTACCTAAAAGGATTAGTACAGGAATTTAATGAGAAAATACATATAAAGTACTTGATTTAGATTTGAATGCACCATAACTTCTTGATAAATTATAGCTGTTATCATTGCCATTCTCTCTCTCTTTTTTTTTTTGGTCATCCTTCACTGAGCTAGAGATTAGTTTATCATCATCTGCCTTAGTATATATTTATTTATTTATTGGGTATATATATATATATATATATATATATATATTTTAAAGTAGTATGCTTGCTATATGAATGTAACTTTCAGATAAGCAAATGACCTCCTCTAATGGATTAGCAAATTGTTTCCTCTAACCTTTTCTAAATAGTCTGTATTTACCATAGATGTGTCTACATTCTGACGTAAAGATCATGAAATGTATAATTTTCCTCCATTCTGATTGGTTTTCAACACACAACACTAGCTCCCCTGCCCACACACATACCCCAGGCTAAATTCTGAGGAATAGAAATTCTTCATTTTGTTCAATCTTCTTTGATCGATCAGATAGATACCTCTCTCTGGTGTACTCTAGAGATCTATCCGTGCTGCCTTAACTTCCTGCCATCTCACCTCTCCCTTCCATTATGAGCAAAACTCTGGAAATATTGAAAGACTCAGGCTGGTAGAGTTCCACTAGTTTCCTTCACCCAGATCTTGAATCTAGACAATGACAATTTCTCAGCAACCATATTTATTAAGGTATTTAATCCCTTTCCATCCTGGATCCACGTCCGTGGAAAGTCTTAGAGCAGGATGTTCATAGGGTAAGTACCCTCACAGTCATACTTTACCACTAGATGGCACTCCCTGTCACATCAAAGTAAATATGGGGCCACTTCCTGGTACCAAAATGCTCAGGCACTTTTTCTGCACCTGAGAAACATCTAATAGTAACAATGACTTTGTCACACTGGAAGCGAATAATAATTTCCAGTGTAAGACCAAGTCTAGGCTAGATACGGATAAGAAAAACCCATTTATCTCCACCAACAAGGACCTTATTTGGTGGGAACCCATCTCCAGTGTGCTGAAGCTACCTGCAGTTTTTCTGTTTCCAAGGGTATCTAGTTCTCCAAACTTCATTGTTCTAGAGGTATATAACATCACCGTTTACCTTTACAGTCTGTGTTGTCACTGTGTGTCAGACTGGTGTGACTAGCAAGAACTCAGATGGGCTTCCAAAATTTTGTGATGAAAATCAAGGTTAGTCAATACATCTTTACCATGCAAAACTCCTACGTAAACACAGTCAGATTGTTCCTGAGTCTGCAAGATTCATTCTACTATTGCTGACAATTCATGGAAATTAATTTTCAAGCTGAATATCCAGCATTTTCCTTTCTCAAAGATGCACAGGAACTGAATAGATAAATTCAAGTGATCCACCTCAGAAACATTTTTGTGGAGCTGAATTCATAGAAAAACCCCAGTTCTAAGCAATCGAGGTCATATTAGCATTTCATGCTTCCAAAGACACCCATCCCTAGAGATTGAGTGACATGTGCTCATCATGACCAAGTCCTTTTTCTCTATTTGATGCTTCTTATGAACTTCTCAAGTATCTTTTAATTATTATAATTATTCTGAATTAAGAAAAATATTATCTTGCTGTGCAGGTTCCACAGCACTGGGCACTTTCTCACATTCTCAGAGGTCCACATTTGTCTGACATGAACATTCTCTGAACAGAAGAATTTTAAACCTTTCAAAAATTAGGTTTCCACTGAGGCTTGGTTAAAACTCATATCCAGTTGAAAACTTTAAAAAGTACTTCTTTAGGCTTCCTTATTATGGTAAATTTAAGTGATGCTGAATAGGTGTGCTTTCTTTCTGGTATTTCGTGTCTTAAGTAGGTCATCCTAAACACAACTGTAATTAGCACAAGTTCAGTTTCCTTGATGTCTTTCTCCTTTATAGCATCCTTTGAAAAACAAAAAAAGTGAAATGTACTCTTGGCTCAATTGCAGAGTAATTTTATTGATTTATTTTTGGCTGCACTGGGTCTTCATTCCTTGTGCGGATTTTCTCTAGGTGCAGCAAGCAAGGGCTACTCCTTGTTGCTGTGTGCGGCTTCTCGCTGAGCTGGCTTCTGGTTGCAGAGCACAGGCTCTGGGCAAGCGGGCTTCCATGCTTGCAGCATCTGGGCTCAGTAGTTGTGGCGTGTGGGCTCTAGGGCGCATGGGCTTCACCGGTTATAGGTCACAGGCTTACTTGCTCCACAGCTTGTGGAATCTTCCTGGACCAGGGATCGAACCCATGTCCCCTGCCTTGGCAGGTGAATTCTGATCCACTGTGCCACCAGGAAAGTCCTCTACAGAGTAATTTTAATGCCGAGTATAGCAATTTGGTTTTAAAATTGTAGATTACCGATCCCACAGTATACCCAGATATAATTCAGGGGTTCATGTGATCCCATTTCTGACATAATCTAAGGTAATGATAAAGAATTCTAATTTTTACTCACCGTAAGAAAATGCCCATATACACACTATTGTATAAAATAGGTAACCCACAAAGACCTATTGTATAGCACAGGGAACTCTGTTCAATATTCTGTAATAACCTAAATGGGAAAAGAATTTGGGAAAGAATAGATATATGTATACATACATAACTGAATCACTTTGCTTAGCAAACCTGAAGCCAACACATTTTAAATCAACTATGTGTTTAATCGCTCAGTCATGTCCGACTGGACAGTAGCCCACCAGGCTCCTCTATCCATGAAACTCTTCAGGCAACAATACTAGAGTGGTTTGCCATGCCCTCTGCTAGGGGATCCTTCCAACCCAGGGATGGAACCCAGGTCTCCCGCATTGCAGGCAGATAGATTCTTTACCATCTGAGCCATCAGGGAAGCCCAATTATAGTCCATTATAAAACAAAAATTAAAAACCCCAAAATAAAAAGAAAATGCCCCAAATGTAACTTCTTAAAAATTATTTAAAAGTAATATTTAGACATCTTTTCAACAGCCACTAATATGGGCTTCCCTGGTAGCTCAGCTGGTAAAGAATCCACCTGCAATGCAGGAAACTCTGGTTTGATTCCTGGGTTGGGAAGATCCCCTGGAGAAGGGAACAGCTATCCACTCCAGCATTCTGGCCTGGAGAATTCTATGGACTTTACAGTCCATGGGGTCACAAAGAGTCGGACACAACTGACCAACTTTCACTTTCAACAGCCACTATTTTTACATATCATCTGAAGCTCGCTTTAAAAATATTAACTCTGTTTCTCTGCTCATCAATGCTCTTCAACATCAGTCCTATGAATCATTTTGGCTACTATCCTAAAAATTTAACCATTCATGGCAGTTGCTAAAAAAATAAATTAAAAAAACTTTTCTCTCTCTTTCTTCCAAACATCAAGAAGTGTCTCCAGTCATCCCTATCTTCTCCTTTTATTCCTGTGCGGTTCATATGCATGTGCTCCTGAAATCTGTCCTTACCCTACATCTCTGCTTCTATAATACATCTAGAATCAAACATAGTAGAAAAAAAATGGTCATATCTCTGGAAAGACAATTTTTTTCTACTATGATTGATTCTGGAGTGAGAATCAATCTATTTCTACCCCCTTGAATTCTAAGGAATAAAATTCCCTGTTGTTCTAGCTTACTAAAGTTATAATGGTTGAATAGATGAGGAAACTCAAGATTGGAGGAGCTAAGTAACTGGTCGTAGTAAGCGGTGAACTAAGAATGAAAAACCAGGTCTCTGCATTACTGCAGAGTTTGAGTCAGCCAGGTAGCACTAAATAGCTGGTTATGAACAACAATTCTGGGCCATGCAACCTGGGTTCAGACCATCACTCTGCTGCTTCCCATCTGTGTAAACTTGAAACAATCTCTCTAGGCTTCAGTTTCCATATTTGCAAAATGTGGAGAATGACTGTATTGCTACCTACAGTTGTGGTGACTAAATGAGTTAATACATTAGCAAAATACACATGGCAAAACTGTTTTAATGATTTATCATTAATTTTTACACTGTATGGGTCAGGAAGATGCTGTAGAGGAGGGCACGGCAACCCACCCCAGTATTCTTGCCTGGAGAAACTCATGGACAGAGGAGCCTGGTGAGCTACACTTTATGGAGTTGCAAAGAGTCGGATAAGACTGAAGTGACTTAGCACATGCACACGCACGTTGCCTTTCAAATTGAAAAATCATTTTTTTTAAATGCAAATTTATTAGTGAAAATAATACAGATTACTAGTCTCCAATTCAAGTTATAAATATGGAGATAACTTGCCTTCTCTAACAAAGGAATAATTCAGTGACTTGACTATTCATGTCAGATACTTTGTTAGTTGAACCCTCAATCAGAGTATGAAATACATAGCAAGTACTTAATGATGATGAGGAGGAGATGATAATAATTGCTAATATTTATTGATATGGGGCAATATGTGCTCACTGGAGGCTGTGACAAGTACTTTAATTATCCCTATTTACAAATGGATGTATGAGGAGGCCTTACAAATAGCTGTGAAAAGAAGGGAAGCGAAAAGCAAAGGAGAAAAGGAAAGATATACCCATTTGAATGCATAATTACAAAGAATAGCAAAGAGAGATAAGAAAGCCTTCCTCAGCGATCAATGCAAAAAACTAGAGGAAAATAATAGAATGAGAAAGACTAGAGATCTCTTCAAGAAAACTAGAGATACCAAGGGAACATTTCATGCAAAGATGGACTCAATAAAGGACAGAAATGGTATGGATCTAACAGAAGCAGAAGATATTAAGAAGAGGTGGCAAGAATACACAGAAGAACTGTACAAAAAAAATCCTCACGACCCAGATAATCACAATGGTGTGATCACTCACCTAGAGCCAGACATCCTGGAATGTGAAGTCAAGTGGGCCTTAGAAAGCATCACTATGAACAAAACTAGTGGAGGTGATTGAATTCCAGTTGAGCTATTTCAAATCCTGAAAGATGATGCAATGAAAGTGCTGCACTCAATATGCCAGCAAATTTGGAAAACTCAGCAGTGTCCACAGGACTGGAAAAGGTCAGTTTTCATTCCAATCCCAAAGAAAGGCAATGCCAAAGAATGCTCAAACTACCACAGAATTGCACTCATCTCACAAGCTAGCAAAGTAATGCTCAAAATTCTCCAAGCCAGGCTTTAGTAATACGTGAACTGTGAACTTCCAGATGTTCTAGCTGGATTTAGAAAAGGCAAAGGAACCAGAGATCAAATTGCCAACATTTGTTTGATCATTGAAAAAGCAAGAGAGTTCCAGAAAAACATCTATTTCTGCTTTATTGAATATACCAAAGCCTTTGACTGTGTGTATCACAATAAAATGTGGAAAATTCTTCAAGAGATGGGAATACCAGACCACCTGTCCTGCCTCTTGAGAAACCTGTATGCAGGTCAGGAGGCAACAGAACTTGACATGGAACAATAGACTGGTTCCAAATAGGAAAAGGAGTACGTCAAGGCTGTATATTGTCACCTTGCTTATTTAACTTATATGCAGAGTACATCATGAGAAGCACTGGGCTGGAATAAGCACAAGCTGGAATCAGGATTGCCGGGAGAAATATCAATAACCACAGATATGCAGATGATACCACCCTTATGGCAAAAAGCAAAGAAGAACTAAAGAGCCTCTTGATGAAAGTGAAAGAGGAGAGTGAAAAAGTTGGCTTAAAGCTCAACATTCAGAAAACTAAGATCATGGCAAATCCCATCACTTCAGGGCAAATAGATGGAGAAACAGTGGAAACAGTGGCTGACTTTGTTTTGGGGGCTCCAAAATCACTGCAGATGGTGATTGCAGCCATGAAATTAAAAGACACTTACTCCTTGGATGGAAAGTTATGACCAACCTAGACAGCATATTAAAAAGCAGAGACATTCCTTTGCCAACAAAGGTCCGTCTAGTCAAGGCTATGGTTTTTCCAGTGGTCATGTATGGATGCAAGAATTGGACTATAAAGAAAGCTGAACCCTGAAGAATTGATGCTTTTGAATTGTGGTGTTGGAGAAGACTCTTGAGAGTCCCTTGGACTGCAAGGAGATCCAACCAGTCCATCCTAAAGGAGATCAGTCCTGGGTGTCCACTGGAAGGACTGATGTTGAAGCTGAAACTCCAATACTTTGGCCACCTCATGAGAAGAGTTGACTCATTTGAAAAGACCCTGATGCTGGGAAGGATTGGGGGCAGGAGGAGAAGTGGACGACAGAGGATGAGATGGTTGGATGGCATCAGCGACTCGATGGACATGAGTTTGAGTAAACTCTGGGAGCTGGTTATGGACAGGGAGGCCTCGCATGCTGCAGTCCATGGGGTTGCAAAGAGTCAGGCATGACTGAGTGACTGAACTGAACTGACAAATGAGGAACCTGATGCTAACAGGTTAAATAATTTTCTCAAGATCAAGAAGGCAGTAAATGCCAAAGCTTGAGTTTCAACCCTCTGGAGTAACTGCAGAGCATACAGAACCTACAGCTGACAATCAAGACATATTTTACTACATTTTCACATAAACGTTTCAATTTTTCATAGTATAGTTGTATTTCTCCACTTTATCCTTTCATCGCCTTTACATTTTGTATAATCTAAAGTTGTACTCTGGTCATAGACTCATAGAATCTGCTAGTGATAATAAGTTTTAGGTACAAAAAAATTATCATTTAGTATAAAATGTTCACTGAGTCTTAGAATAAAAAGAACTCCAGAAGATGTACCTATCAAACCAACGGGCATGAAGATGAATAAACTTTAAATGTAATTTCCCCAAGGACCCTGTAAGGTAGCTCAGTATGGAAATAGAGTGCAGAGAGGTTAGGAGCAAGTCTAAATCTACAGGGACAGTAAGTGTGAATGGGGATTTGCCACAGGTTAGTTTTCCTGAGCTCAAAGTAATTTCCACTAAACTGAGCAAAAAATGAGTATTATTTCTTAAGTTTGTCAGATAGGACTTAAAATTTTTTTTCTTGCAAACAAACCTAACTTTATAAAATCAATCTGTAATCATACTCTCAAAAGCATTCTCTTCAAAATTCCACCATCATTATTCACTGGTTTTGAGAGACAAACTTAGTGGTGTTACACTCTAGAATTTGTATCATTTCGCATCTACTGTATTACTAGTAAAGATTTTACATAGAACATCCATCATATCATATCTAGATAGCACATGAATATTGTGTACCAGTCTAGACTGCTTCAGGCCTGAGACAGTTTATAATGCAATCAGTGTCTTTAAGATATAATAAACAGAATAGGTTTATTCTGTTTATCTTTAGAAGAACTGCAAAAACAAAGACCTTGTGTTAAATCTTCAGAAAGAAAATGTTCACTGGAGGATGTTGTTATGGTAAATTCAATAACTAAATGTAAGATGTTTTTAAAAATAACCTGGATCTTATTTTGTATCAGATACTCTTCAAAGCACTTTATATGTAGTATTTCATTTATTTCTTATTACAACCCTGTGACAGGTACCATTATAATCTCAATTTTATACATGAGGATACTGAGGCACAGACATTTAAATAAATTTCCCATAGTCACAACATTAGTAAATCTTATAACGGGACTTCAAACCCAACCCAAGTAAGTGAGGTGTCTTGAGGCCAGCATACAACAATAGTAAAACCAGTGCAATAATAGCAGTGACTCAGACACTACATAAGTACTTTACATGTGTTTTCTCATTTATTGTTGATACGACCCTATGATATACAACTACTGTAATTCTTATTTTATTGATGAGACAACCACAGTTCACAGAAGTTAAAGAACTTGCACATATCACATAATTAATGAATGGTATGATCAGGATTTGAATCCAGCCAGTCAACAGACTTTGCACTCTGCCTTCTGTCTGAATATTAATTACCTGCATACGTATTTAAATGAGATATATATTTATGCATGTGTGATAAGTCACTTCAGTCGTGTCTCTTTGCGACTGTTTGGAATGTAGCCTGCCAGGTTCTTCTGCCCATGGGACTCTCCAGGAAAGAATATTGGAGTGGGTTGCCATGCCCTCCTTCAGGGACTCTTACCAAACCAGGGATTAAACACTCATCTCTTATGTTTCCTGCATTGGCAGGCAGGTTCTTTACCACTATTGCCACCTGGGAAGCCTGAGATATATATTTATACATTACACAATTATCTTATCCACATTATGATCTTGGAAATAGGAACTTAAATGTAAAATAATTATACAAGCATTTGTGAACATTTTCTATTCTCAGATATTGATTCTGCAGTGGATATTGTGAACTGACTCCTCCCTTCAACCTAGATTTAGAGTAACTGGAAATGCAAAAACTGTATTTCTGAGATGCCCTTGAAACTGATGCTGGATGTCAATTACTTCTATCAACTAGTTACTCTTTCCTAAGATTTGGAAGGTAAATGCGATATGAAAGTTTTTTTCCTACCCCTCTTTTTTTCTTTATGCTAGCAGATAAGAAAGAAAGGCAAGCTTGTTCTGCTTAAGTATTTCAATGACTCTTATCTAAACTCCTAGATGACTTGAAGTATTTGCAACAGCATCAACAATAACATGTTTGTGACTTCACATCCTGATTTCTGGGTCAGCTATTGGGGTGTGTTTTTGCATTCACGGCTCCAGTGGCAGCCATCAAGATGGTAGCTTCTTCCCTAGTGTGTCAGACCTTCATTGATCTGAGAGTCATTCTTCAAAGTCCAAACTAGAAACCACCCCTTCACCACTCGACATTTTTTTAGGTATTAATTTATTGTATCAAATTTATTTATTCTTAACATTTCTAGTGTGCTCTTCATTTCCTGAGCTGGGTCTTGACTGATAAAAGTATTCATTGTTTGAACTGTATTACTGCTGTCTGGTAGAAGTTCTTGGAGCTGATGCCTTTTGGAGACTGTGGAGATGCTGCATCTTGCAATTTTGTCTCTTTGTACATTCTGGTCCACCTTCCTGACCTAGTCCTCCTTTCCTTACTAACCCTCTCCACTCACTACTTCAAAACCATTGATGAAAACCATCTTGTCCATCAAGCCAAACGAATTCTTTGGTTCCAGTTTAGGAATGTTAATATCATTTTGAAAGATAAAGAAAATTCAGAAAATAGAATGTTTTAAGGCATTTAAAATGAAGATGTTCCTAATGAAGGGAAGGAAGATCCCCTGAAGAAGAGAATGGCTACTTACTCCAGTATTCTTACCTGGAGAATCCCATGGACAGAGGAACCTGGTGGGCTATAGTCCATGCGGTCACAGAGTTGGACACAACTGAGTGACTAACACACTTTCACTTTGCCTGTATTCTCTTCTCTGGTATATTTAAATTAGGAAATAGGTCGTGGTCCCTAGTTCCCAGCTCCCTGACACTTTTATCACTGATGCTACATACTTTGCTCCTGCTACCATTGCTGCCTAACCCTGTTTCAAAAAGGAGTATAACTGCCATGTTTGACACATTGCATTTGCCACAAAATAGAAATATTTTCAAGATCTGTGGGTGTATCATTAGTGGTCAAGATCATGCCTCGTTCCTTGCCTCTGCCACAGGTTTGCACAAAACCCTTCATGCAAAAAACCAAGTTTTGAGAACATTTTTTTTAGGATATTTTAAAGGAACAGCCATTATGGAAGTCTCAAATCCATTCAGTTAAAAGGCTCAGTAAGTTCATATCAAACAATAAATATTGGTACCAGAGCACCTTGCTGAATTTGTTCTCAGCTTCAGACTAAAATAAATACCATATATATTTATATGTGATGGTTGTTGAGAAGAATATCAGAAGGGTAAACAACATTTGGGGAAACCAACAGCCATTTGTTTCTTTGTACCTGACCAGAAATATGATCAGCTGGTATTTGTGCTACTACATAGATGGGCGCCTACAGCCCATCTGATACTTCTGCTTTCATCCTCTTCTCTGTGGAAGGGAGGGAAAAGACAGAAAGACCTAAAACTATGCCCAAGTCCCAGAATGCCATGGGCAATCCAGAGAAGTATCCTGACAAAGGAGAAAGTCCTTGTCACCAGGAGCTAAGTTAGCTCCTACCTTTTGGTTTCTGGATGGCAAGGATTTTGTATAAAAAGCAAATATTAAGTAAAATACAATTTCTACTCTCAAATTAGTTTAAACTTAAGTTTGAAAGTTAATCAGGTTAATGCACTTCTGTCGAAATAAGTGGGACTTTTTGCACTCTGATTTCTTTCCAGATCTTTTACAAAACATAAATACAATTTCCCATTTCCATTTTCTTGTGAGAAATTTCCCATCTCCATATTCAGTTGTGTTTTTCCTAAATATTATAATTCATTGATCCTTCCTCGCAGTTTATATTTCTTTAAATTCATATTGGAAGTATGGAATTTCCTTAGCAAAGAGCATTAGATGCTGCAAGATTTATTTTAATTTAAATTTACTATAAATAATCATTTAATGAAACAAACCAATGTCTATTCCATGTTCACTGACAGAGCCAAAGGGGAATATTTGAGTGTTTTGTTTCCAACAATTTATTATGAACATTTTCAAGCATACTAAAAATGAGAATAAACTGTACAATGAAAACCACTTAGATTCTACAATTACTATTTTACTGTACTTTCTTTATCATATGATTTCTTTATCTTCACCTTTCTGTCCTATTTAAGGATTCTATAATCAAATAATAGGAAGAATCAGCTGAAAAACATGGGCATGACTGAATAGAAATCTCCCCACCGTTAACATTTTCAATATTTTGGCTTTGCTTTTTTCCTACCTAAACATTACTACAAACATTTTTTGATGATTGAAATGAACACTGGGATTATGACTCATATCTCAGTTTTCAGCAGGTTTTCCCATGTTTTCCAATAAAGTAGGGTTTGTTGGGTGGTAGAGGAGAAAGGGTTATCACTGAGCATCAGACTAATATATAAAGCTTCTTACATCCCATCACTCTGCCCTCTATTTTTAAATAATGGGATTTTATAAAAAGCTCGAATAAAGGACTCTAAAGCGATAAACTACAGAGAGATACAAGATGCTATTGCCAAAAGCAGATAGCACTCAATTAGTTTTTTAAAAGGCATTCTTATCACATCTCTTCCTAATATTAGCTTTCTCAATAAACAATAGCCTGCTGCAATATTGCCAGGGTGGCCCAGCTGAGATGACAATGTGCAGTGACAGATGATCAGAACCATCCAAAACTGTTGATGTGATTCACAAATGACACCCACTAGCCACTCAGTCTTTAAGATCATTCTGATTCTAACAAGACACCAGATTAATATTTATGTGGTAAGAGAGATAAGAAATGCATTTTTCTGCAATAAAAAAGGAACTAAAAATATTTTGTGGGTCTATTTTCACTTACTTTTATTTAATTGAATCTAATGTGTACATAAAAAGCAATAATCACCAATCTTTCTGCTTTTTAAAAAAGGCTTTAAATATGGTGTGTCTATTCAAGACCTTGGTTAAGATTTTCATATTATGCTTGCTATAAATTAAGAAAAAATAGGTAGGGAAAAATATCTCTACAATTTAACATAATAAGGCCACCATTCACACTAGCTTATGTCAGTTTCTGTTTTTTAAACTTATGAATGAGCACATTAAACTACTGGGCCAAGTTAAAGCTTAGAATAATATTTTATAATCTGTTCTTTATTCCAGAACATAGACATTTTTAAATATAGAAAAAATTCATTATTTTAAATCATCTAACTAAAAGTTACATTTTCATGATATTTGGCACTTTGGCCAATTTGAAAGAATTTGAACATTTGACCTTTTGAAAAGAAATATTTAGATATTAGAACTAAAGTAAGACATATTGAAATCTTTGTAACATAATATTTCAAATTCAAGACATAAAGCAATTGCTGGTTTATATTAAACAAAAACTGCCTTAACATTATCTGTGAGGCTCTGACAGGTCTGGCCCCTTCCTATCTTTCCAGTCTCATCTGGGATAATGTTCACAGGGTTTCTAGGAAGTCAGCTCTATAGTTTTCTCTCACCTTGATGAGCTGCTGTTTCTCAGTCTTTTAAGGATTCTTCCTCCTTCACTCTGACTTGGTATCAAATTCTGTGCCCTGAACGCTCCTCTATATTCACCCTCCTTCTGTCTTTATCCAATACCACACACTTAAATATCATAAATTTATTAATGGCTATCAAATATATGTCTTCAGCTTCAATAGCTCTCTAAGCTTCAGATTTGATGTGAAAAAGGGCCCCCAAATCCACTGCATAGAGGGGCAAAAAATGAACCCTTTCAACAACAATCCTGGATTGAGCAGCGCCAATTTTACACATCTCTTCCCAATTCTGTGTTTAGTGACATTACATTGGTAGCTTGAATGGCCATATTGGGAATATTTAGTCCATGAAAATCAGCAAATGCTACAAATTCCTGACCCCACTCAGAGCTACTTCAGCAGCACACAATGACCTGTAACATCCTGAAGAGGCCCAAGAAAACCAGGGCCAAGGAGACCCTGAGTAATTAACATGCTCTTTTTGCATGTGGGAAAAAAGTTATTGTTTTTGTTAATCCTGAAAATCATTTTAAAAATATATTGCTTCAGTTTCTTTGACGAATTTCTGAACACACAAAGCTCCAAATCCTGATCAGTAGCTAGATTTGGAATAACAAGATTAGAGCAATATGTAAAGTTAGAGGAAACAAATTTAATTAATTTAGGAAAATCTTCCTAATAATTATTATCTAGTATTGGAGCTTATGATACTGACATCTCTAACCCCTTCCCAATCCAGATTATCTGGGAGGTGAGAGTTAACACATACTACCTAATCAGAATTTTTCTTCTAGAATTTGTATGTCAGTTAGCTACTGAAAAGTTGGAAAGTCAGAGGTATATAGTCTGTCTGACATTACTGCTGTGAAGAGGAATGTGTTATAGAACAGAGGAAGTAAGACAGCAATGGGCAGAACAAAGCAAATATGCAAAGAGTAACAGTGGTAAGAGATCTTGTGATTCAGAAAAAAAGAGAGGGTGAGAAGGCGAATTGTTATTCTATAACCCATAAGCCTGAGGCTTCTCAGGTGGCGCTAGTGGTAAAGAACCCACCTGCCAATGCAAGAGACAGACGTAAGAGATGTGGGTTTGATCCCTGGGTTGGGAAGATTCCCTGGAGGAGGGCATGACAACCCACTCCAGTGTTCTTGCCTGGAGAATCCCATGGGCAGAGGAGCCTGGCAGGCCACAGTCCATAGGGTTTCAATGAGTTGGACACGACTGAAGCAAATTAACACATACACACAACACAGCATGGCCCTACTGCTGCAGTTGAGTTCCACGTGCTTCCATTCTGTTCTTAAATAAACATTCTTTTTGCTTAAAAGTTCTTATTAAAAATTGCCATTAAGGCATACTTGAGAAAAAAATAGTATCTCATTTACATCCAGATATTGACATACGGATTGACATATTGCCATCACCACTTAGATGTGTAATAGTCATATCAAAATTCATATATAAACTGAATTCCTGAATTTCCCCCAAAGCTGTCTCATTCACATTTCATATTCCTCCTCAGTTCAGTAAATCCATTTGTTTTTTGTTGTTGTTGGTAGGTGCCCAATACACTACTGGAGATCAGTGGAGAAATAACTCCAGAAAGAATGAAGGGATGGAGCCAAAGCAAAAACAACACCCAGGTGTGGATGGGACTGGTGATAGAAGCAAAATCCGATGCTGTAAAGAGCAATATTGCATAGGAACCTGGAATGTTAGGTCCATGAATCAAGGCAAATTGGAAGGGGTCAAACAGGGGATGACAAGAGTGAACATCGACATTCTAGAAATCAGTGAACTAAGATGGACTAGAATAGGTGAATTTAACTCAGATGACCATTATATCTACTACTGTGGGCAGGAATCCCTTAGAAGAAATAAAGTATGCACCATAGTCAACAAAAGAGTCTGAAATGCAGTACTTGGATGCAATCTCAAAAATGACAGAATGATCTCTGTTCGTTTCCAAGGCAAACCATTCAATATCACGGTAATCCAAGTCTATGCCCCAACCAGTAATGCTGAAGAAGCTGAAGTTGAACAGTTCTATGAAGAGCTACAAGACCTTCTAGAATTAACATCCAAAAAAGGTGTCCTTTTCATTATAGGGGAGTGGAATGCAAAAGTAGGAAGTCAAGAAACACCTGGAATAACAGGCAAATTTGGCCTTGGAGTACAAAACAAAGCAGGGCAAAGTCTAATAGAGTTCTGTCAAGAGAATGCATGGTCATAGCAAACACCTTCTTCCAACAACACAAGAGAAGACTCTACACATGGACATCACCTGATGGTCGACACCGAAATCAGATTGATTATATTCTTTGCAGCCAAAGATGGAGAAGCTCTATACAGTCAGCCAAAACAAGACCAAGAGCTGACTATGACTCAGATCATGAACTCCTTATTCCCAAATTCAGAGTGAAATTGAAGAAAGTGGGGAAAGCCACTAGACCATTCAGGTATGAACTAAATCAAATCCCTTATGACTATACAGTGGAAGTGAGAAATAGATTTAAGGAACTAGATCTGACAAGCAGAGTGCCTGATGAACTATGGATGGAAGTTAGTGACATTGTACAGGAGACAGGAATCAAGACAATCCCCAAGAAAAAGAAATGAAAAAAAGCAAAATGGCTGTCTGAGGAGGCCTTACAAATAGCTGTGAAAAGAAAGGAAGGGAAAAGCAAAGGAGAAAAAGAAAGATATACCCATTTGAATGCAGAGTTCCAAAGAAAAGCAAGGAGAGATAAGAAAGCCTTCCTCAGTGATCAATGCAAAGAAATAGAGGAAAACAACAGAATGGGAAAGACTAGAGATCTCTTCAAGAAAATTAGAGCTCCCAAGAGAACATTTCATGCAAAGATGGGCTCAATAAAGGAGAGCAATGGTATGGACCTAACAGAAGCAGAAGATATTAAGAAGAGGTGGCAAGAATACACAGAAGAACTGTATAAAAAAGATCTTCATGACCCAGGTAATCACGAAGTTGTGATCACTCACCTAGAGCCAGACATCCTGGAATGTGAAGGCTAGTGGGCCTTAGAAAGCATCACTACGAACAAAGCTAGTGGAGGTGATGGAATTCCAGTTGAGCTATTTCAAATCCTGAAAGATGATGCAATGAAAGTGCTGCACTCAATATGCCAGCAAATTTGGAAAACTCAGCAGTGTCCACAGGACTGGAAAAGGTCAGTTTTCATTCCAATCCCAAAGAAAGGCAATGCCAAAGAATGCTCAAACTACCGCACAGTTGCACTCATCTCACACGCTAGTAAAGTAATGCTCAAAATTCTCCAAGCCAGGCTTTAGCAATACATGAACCGTGAATTTCCAGATGTTCAAGCTGGTTTTAGAAAAGGCAGAGGAACCAGAGATCAAACTGCCAACATCCGCTGGATCATCGAAAAAGCAAGAGAGTTCCAGAAAAACATCTATTTCTGCTTTATTGACTATGCCAAAGCCTTTGACTGTGTGGATCACAATAAACTGTGGAAAATTCTTCAAGAGATAGGAATACCAGACTGCCTGACCTGTCTCTTGAGAAACCTGTATGCAGGTCAGGAAGCAACAGTTAGAACTGGACATGGAACAACAGACTGGTTCCAAATAGGAAAAGGAGTACGTCAAGGCTGTATATTGTCACCTTGCTTATTTAACTTATATGCAGAGTACATCATGAGAAACACTGGGCTGGATGAAGCATAAGCTGGAATCAAGATTGCCGGGAGAAATATCAGTAACCTCAGATATGCCGATGACACCACCCTATGGCAGAAAGTGAAGAAGAACTAAAGAGCCTCTTGATGAAAGTGAGAGAGGAGAGTGAAAAACTTGGCTTAAAGCTCAACATTCAGAAAACTAAGATCATGGCATCTGGTCCCATCACTTCAAGGCAAATAGATGGGGAAACAGTGGATGACTTTATTTTTATGGGCTCCAAAATCACTGCTGTTGGTGATTGCACCCATGAAATTAAAAGACGCTTACTCCTTGGAAGCAAGGTTATGACCAACTTAGATAGCATATTGAAGAGATATTACTTTGTCAACAAAGGTCCGTCTAGTCAAGGCTATGGCTTCTCCACTAGTCATGCATGGATGTGAGAGTTGGACTATAAAGAAAGATAAATGCCGAAGAATTGATGCTTTTGAACTGTGGTGTTGGAGAAGACTCTTGAGAGTCCCTTGGACTGCAAGGAGATCCAACCACTCCATCCTAAAGGAGATCAGTCCTGGGTGTTCACTGGAAGGAATGATGTTGAAGCTGAAACTCCAATACTTTGGCCCCCTCATGCGAAGAGCTGACTCATTTGAAAAGATCCTGATGCTAGGAAACATTGAGGGCAGGAGGAGAAGGGGATGACAGAGGATGTGATGGTTGGATGGCATCACCAAATCCATGGACATGGGTTTGGGTGGACTCTGGGAGTTGGTGATGGATAGGGCGGCCTGCCATGCGGCGGTTCATGGGGTCGCAAAGAGTCAGACACGACTAAGTGACTGAACTGAACTGAGGCTAAAATCATTGGACTTTGAGTCCTCTTCTCTGATATAACTATATTCACTCCCATAGCATGTTCTGCTAGCACCATCTTCTGAATATATTCAGAATCTGAGTATTTATTATCATCATCATCTCTGTTGTTACCACCCTCTTCCAAGCTCTTATTCTCTCCTACCTGGTTGATTGCAATAGCTCTTAATAGTCCCTGCCTCAGTCTCTCTCCACCTCCCTGACCTACCTCCAAGTATATTTTCTACCCAGCAGCTAGAGTAAATCATGTCACTCTACTGATCAAAACTCCATTAAGTTCCCCATTTCCCTCAGGCTAAAAGCTAAAAACCTTATAATGACTCCTTCTCTTTAGCTCTGTAAACTCACCCCTAACTAGGCACCTCCTCATTTATTTCTTGCCAACTACACAGTCTCCCCTGCTGTCCAGAAACACACCAGACACTCCTCTCAGGATCTTGGCTGTTTTTTTGCTTCTCAGAATTTCTCCTCGATAATCCCTTTGGCTCAACTCCTCACCACTTTCGGTTATTTGCTCAAAGAGCACCTTCTAAATGCAGATTTTCCTGCTCATTCCATTTAAATTGAAGCACCACCTACCCCTAGGACATCCAACTCACTTCTAACCCCTTTCTGCCATACAGTTTATGAGCATTTATATATATACATACATACATATATATATATATGTATGTATATATATAGTGTATTTTATTCATTTTGTTTATTTTCTATCTCTCTGCACTAGAATATAAACTCTTGGCTGGCAGATTGTTGACTATTTAAGTCACAGCTGCATCCTCATGTGCCTAGAATGATGCCTATCATATAGTAGATGCTCAATAAACCCTTGAATAAATGAATGAATTCAGATAACAAATAAATACTTGTGGGGGTGAGGTTGGAAAAATGGCTGAATTACACAATCTGTTTGCCTCCACTGCCCTGATTCAATGGAATATTGCCAACTCTTTGTTTTGTTCTATTTTGATTCTGCATCTGTGTAGAGTTTGTTTCCAAAATTTTGGGATGTATAGTAATTTAGTCAGGGAAAAAGTTGTTTCCATGGATGCCTGGTAAACTGATTACAATGAAATTGGCAGTGGGTCCTAGTTTTAATATGACACCATGGCATATTATAATTCTAATTTCCACTGTAAAGTTTTTCTAGTGGCAGAATGGGTACTTTCCCAGGTCCTTTTTATTTTTATTTTATTTTTTTTTACAGAACTTAGATAAAAAGCTCATGTTGTATTTGGCATCCGATTGTTCACAGCAATCATCTCAGATAAAAACACAATGTCAGTGAGAAGAAAAGAAAAAAATCTCCTGCAGACTAAAAGGGAATAATCCCTTGTGATACTGTCTCTGGATGCTAATGAACCAACAATAAAGGCCCTATTATGGCATTGTTTTGAATGAAATTGTTCACATTAAGTTTCAGTGATGCAAAGGCAGAATCATCCTGAGGCTTGGATACATCAGTTAGGACAATGACACATACTTGAACTCATCAATATTAACAATGGCTGCTGTATCTAGTTTAGATCAAAATGTAAAAATGGAAACTTGAGTTTTCTTTTTAGTCTTATTTAGACATTTTGATCATATTCTTGTACACGCACAAAAAAGTAAAATTATATTGAGGTATCAGTATCCTGAAATACACACCAACATTTACCATAATGGGACAACAACAGCATTAAAAGTATGCTGAGTCCCCTTGCCTCTCCCCAGGTTGAAATAGTAACACTAAATATTTCTAGAATTTCTTTTGTCCTCAGACTCCAAGATTTTAAAGCCTGGTTAGATTGATAATTGCTTCCATTGCTATATGTAGACACTTTAAACAATGATGTAGGTGATAGAAACTGGAGACAAATGCATTGTCTATATATTTTGACTGACTCATAAATCTAGGAAATTTAGAGGATCTCTAGTCATTAAGTTATGTTTGAAATCATATGTGGATAATGAATATCTCTATGGCCCTCCAAGGATAGTAAAGATTCAAAATTAGACACTAGAATTTTTTACCACATGAATGTGATACTGAGATCAGATGGTCAGCATTTTGGCATATTTAATAAAACACATTTGACACAATTGTGTTTTTTAGTATACAATTAAAGTTATGTCACAAACTTCATAAGTAGTTGATTTTAGAAAGTTTTAAATATTTTGGTATAAAGTTGACTATTAAATCTGAAGAGATGGATCTTTTTGGCTAACTGTCTACTGAAAGAATGGGCTAAGTCCTCCATTATCAATCCTCACATTCTCTGTATAAATTCTGTAGCATGTACATTAGAATTTCTTATGAAGTTAGTTTCTATGAATGTGAAGATCATGTAAGACAGATGATGGAAAGTATGTCTTCTAATGAAATTTGAGACCTTAGAAGAACACTGGAGATCACCTCAGTTCATTTCTTTTTTTTTTTTTTTCATATGAAAAGCTTTGATCCAGTAAGCAAAGTGATATGGAATCAATTAATAGTTATAACTGCATTATGTGACTGAAGGGGATCCACATATGCCATCCCCAAAATACATCCCTTTAGTAAAAGAATTATTTTGAATTGAAGGTAAATGAGAAGCAGCAGATGCAGGAAGAACTCTCTGCTCTTCCACTTTCTGCCTAAAAGCAGCACATACACTTTGTGAAGGTGTTCCTCTTCCCTCTCATTTAACAGGAAGAGGAAAATTACTTTTAATATTGTTAGACAGTTAGAATAGGAAAAAGGAGTCCAGAATGCTGGTGGCTAAAAGACAAAGAGGGGAAAAGCCCATGAAAATGGAACAAAGGAAGGTCTGAGGACCAGAGTAAGAACCTCAGGTAAAACAAGCAGCCCTCCTGGTTAGCCCAATTTACATAGGGCAGACCCAGGAGAGGAGAAAAAAACATATAAAAAGAGGAGCCAGGGACTTCCCTGGTGGCCCAGTGGATAAGACTCTGTGTTCATAATGCAGGGAGCACAGGTTTGAGCCCTGATCAGGGAATTAGATCCCACATGCCACAACTGAGAGCTGGCTTAGCCTAAATAAATAAAGTTTAAAAAAAAAAAAAAAAAAAAGAGGAGCCAAAATTGGGCTGGGGAAATCTCTTCTGTTCCTGTCTTTTGGGTCGACATTCTCTCACACCTGGAGGATGTTTTCCTTTGCTTTCTAAATAAACTGAGCTGTAACACTGGTCCGCTCATGGAAATTGCTGCTAAGTCGCTTCAGTCGTGTCTGACTCTGTGCAACCCCATAGACGGCAGCCCACCAGGCTCCGCCGTCCCTGGGATTCTCCAGGCAAGAATACTGGAGTGGGTTGCCATTTCCTTCTCCAGTGCGTGAAGGGGAAAATGAAAGTGAAGTCACTCAGTCGTGTCCGACTCTTAGCGACCCCATGGACTGTAGCCTACCAGGCTCCTCCGTCCATGGGATTTTCCAGGCAAGAGTACTGGAGTGGGGTGCCACTGCCTTCTCTGTCATGGAAATTACTTGGGGCTGTAACACTGGTCCATCAGAGGAAATTACATGGGGCTATAACACTAGTCTGTCCATTGCTTCAAATTGTTGTTGCAACGAGACAGAACTAAGGACATTACAAACTCCCCGGACAATATCACTGCAGAGTCATAGACTTGAGCCTGCATAACAAACCTTACTAAACAACCCATGTGTTTCACTAGTTTCCCCATATATTCACCTTCCCCAAATTCCCTACATCTAGAAGCCCAGACCCCCTTTCCTTTGTCTAGTTAATTCTTCACAATCTATTTCCCACTTGTTAAAATGGTAGATAAGCCCCAGGTCTAAATGACTCTTTGGGGCTTTTACTTCTTTTTTGTGAACCCCTCCCCACAAACGGCATGTAGAAGTATTAAAACCAATAAAATATGCATGCCTTTTCTCTTGTTGATCTGTCTTTTGTCAGCTTAATTTGCAAGTCTCATTTATAAACTTAAAAGGGTAGAGGAAAAGGTTTTCCTCCCCTACATGATGAACGATTATTTGCCATTTGGTTAAATAGCTAGCATTAAGAATTTACTCAGAAGCAGCTACTTCCATAGTGTGTTTATAATCCAGCTGTGGGTGATTTAGCTTTATTACTTAAAAAACTGTACATCCTACACTATCCACTTCAGAACTCCATCCCTCTGTTTTCTCCTTGTGTTGTAGGAGAGGGGGGAGATGAGGCAAGCAGGCACTACTGCCATTCATTCTAAAAGATCATTCTAGAGAAATAGGAGAGGGAGCCTACTGTTTTAAAGTTGTCGCACTAGCTATATTCCAGGATTTAAGTTTTAAATAGTCTTAATTTGCCTCCTCATTGATACCTTTAACACAACTAAGTGCTTACAAAACATTGGAAACTTGTTAAAAGTGAGTAAGCCATGATACCTATCCTTAAAGGTCTTACACTCAAACATGAGGAGACAGTTAAAACATAAGGTGTAAAATGAAGAGATCATAGGCACCATGACAACAGCCTGTGTCAGAATAACAAACAGTGTGAGAGCAGATAATTGTAACACAGCATGGGTGACAGCCATGAATAGAGAATACGGCCCTCGAGCTCATGAAAAGTTGCTTGTTAAGAGAACAACGCCAACGCAGGGGACACGGGTTTGATCCCTGGGTTGGGAAGATCCCCTGGAGAGGGAAATGGCAATCCACTACAGTATTCTTGCCTGGAAAATCTCATGGACAGAGAAGCCTGGTGGGCCACAGTCCAAGCCTAGGGGTCGCAGAGAGTTGGACACAACTGAACACCAGAGCTCACACGCCACATTTATATTGATGTGTCATTCACAAATCCATCTCAAAGATTTCTAGAAAGCCAAGATATTCCCCCCAGAATACAGGCCCAAATGTCCAACTGACTTGACAAACCCATCAAATTCAACGTGTTTTATACACAACTTAGGATCTTTCCTTACAAACCTGGTCTTCTTCATTATAGAAATCCTACCTGTTCCTCAAGAGAGAAATCTGAGTCCAACTTGACTCCTATTATCAAACCATTCATTGTCAAGTCCTTTCCTATTGATTTTTACCCTCTGAATGCCTTTCAAAGTCCCTGATACTGGGAGAGACTGAGGGAAGAAAGAGAAGAGGGCGTCAGAGGATGTTGATGGCTGGGTGGCATCACCAATGCAATGAACATGAACTTGGGCAAACTCAGGGAGATGATGGGGGACAGGGAGGCCTGGCATGCTGCAGTACACGTGGTCACAGAGAGCTGGGCATAACTGGGCAACTGAACAACAACAACAACCTTTCAAATAAGTTCAAGTTTTTCAATTTTCTCCATCACTACTACTACTTCACCACATCACTACTATAATGATCATCAACCACTTCTACTGTTGCATTGCTTGAGAACTTTTAACCTCAAAGAGGCTCTGTCAAGCCCAGTGAAGTAAAAACAGAGAACTATGGCTTGAAACCACCCTTCCTGTGCTTCAAGTCCCAAGAAACCCATGGTAGGGCATGTGCATTTTTGAGAATAATAAAGATGGGAAGAGGGAGCATGTTTATTAAGCATAAATTTTATGCCAGGCTCATACTCAGCTTTATATATATGTGTTAGCTCTTGTATCTTAATGCTAACACTTTGAATTCTAAAAAAAAAAAGAGACTCAAAGTAGTTCAACATTAAAGGTCTTTTTTTTTTTCCCTAGTAAATGATGCAGCAGGGTTCAAACCCAAGCCTAGGTGACTCTTAATTCCTGAGCTTTTTGCATAACCCAATCTTCCTCCACATGAGTTGTTTGGTTGGGTCTAAAAAGCAAGGAGGCTTAAATGGCATTGTTTTGATGCTTGAATTTGACTCCCTGGAATTGGAAGCTGATTGTGGGAGATGGCATTGGAACAGACCTCCAGATGTTGCAGAGAAATCACCAACAAGCTGAAGTGCAATTGAGAGGCTGACAAATATGAACTAGACAGTGGTTTGGCAGCACCACGTAAAGTTCTCTATTGTGACCTCTCTGGACCATAATGGTTGGTGAACATCCAATTGGAGTTGAGTCAATGCTTAGAGATAAGTATGGGTAATTGGAGTCTATCTAGAATTACCTTCTAAGTTGACTTTGACCTTCCTGGTACTGTGATGTTGGACTGTCTGGACTTCTTACATAGAAACTACCCTGGAACTGCAACCCATTGAGGGGGTTTGTTATATGGATGCTTACTTAGCATTAATGTTATTTGCATAACATTTAAAACAGTATTAATAAAAATTTTCTGTGTGAATCATTAAAAAATAATAAAAAACAACACACTGGCAATATCCTTCCAAGAGACACAGATGTAGAGAACAAATGTATGGACATCAAGGAGGGGAAAGAGGGGTGGGGTGAATTGGGAGATTGGGATTGACATGTACAGACTACTATGTATAAAACAGAAAGCCAATGAGAACCTACTGTATAGCACAGGGAACTCCACTCAGTGCTCTCTGGTGACAAAGAAGGAATACAGTTATACGTGTAGCCGATTCAGTCTTCCGGTACAGCAGAAACTAACACAATATTGTAAAGCAACCATACTCCATTGCAAAAATTTTTAAAAACATATAGGCTTTCCATTGCTTCTAAAGAAAAAATTAATAAGCCTTAAAACATCCTGCATGAATGTGTTGGTTAATGTTCGATCTTGTACAAAACAAGGTGAGAAATGTGTAACTGTGCACTTGTAATTTATTACCCCTGTAAGGATTTGCACTGTGATGTCAACCTCCACCTTGAATAATTGGAAACTCTCAGTTTCCCATATCTCAATGGATACAAGAGGAGGGAAAAGATTGGGGAGAAGATGGTGATTCTACATGGCACACACTTCTTCAAACAAAATTATTGATTATAAATATTTTCAAATACAAAGTGGAAAGAATATACAACAAAAAATGCCATCACCAATTGGTGCCCTAATATAGTAGTTGGGCTCCCCTGATGGCCCAGAAGGTAAAGAATCCACCTACAATGTAGGAGACCTGGGTTCAGTCCCTGGGTTGGGAAGATCCTCTGGAGGACGGCATGGCAACCCACTCCAGTATTCTTGCCTGGAGAATTCCCATGGAAAGAGGAGCCTGGTGGGTTATAGTCGATGGGGTCACAAAGAGTAAGACACAACTAAGCGACTACACTTTCACTATTAAAGATCCTATCTCCAGATACAATCACATTGGGGATTAGGACTTCAACATATGAATTTGGGAGAAACATAATATGATCCAGAACAATCACATTGTTTTGATTACTGTTGTCTTATAATATAGTTTTAAAATCATGAATCTTGCAACTTTAGTGACTTCCCCAGCATTTTTCCATTCTTTATTTCATTAGTCCATCTCTAAATTTTATTTTATTTATGTTTTCCCTTCTTTTACTAGGATAGACAGGTTGTTGATTGGAGAGCATTCTTTTTTTTGTAATACAGGCATTTGCAGCTACAACGTCTCCTATAAACACTACTTTAGTTGCATCCCCTAAGTTTCAGTATGTTGTGTCTTTATTTTCATTCATTTCTAAGTATTTTCTAAAATATCACTGGTGTTTCTTCTTTGATCTAGTGGTTATTTATGCAGTGGTGTTTATTTTCCATATATTATGAATTTCCCAAATTTTCTTAAATACAGTGCAGTCAAATAACATACTTTGTATAAATGTTAACACCTATTAATTTATTGAGTCTTGTTTTATGGCCTAGCATTTTCTCTATCCTGGAGAATGTTCTAAATGTGCTTGAGAAGAATGTGTATTCTGCTGCTGTTGAGTCCTGTGTTCTACAGACATCCATAAAGTCTGATTGGTTTTCAGTCTTCTATGTTTTCTATTTCTTTGTTGACCTTCTGCCTAGTTTTTCTATCCATTATAGAAAGTGGGGAATTGAAGGATCCAACTATTAAATATTATTGTTGAATTTTCTATTTCTCCCTTTAATTCTGTCACTTTTTGCTTCATGCAGTTTAGAGCTCTGTTAGTAGGCAAATAATGTCTTATACATGTTTGGCACATATTCTTGGCAATATCTTATCAGCTAGTAGCTTGTTTTGCTAAAATCAATGACCTTGTATTTCCTATTAGATTCTATTAATATTTCTTGTTGACTTTGACCACTTTCTTCTGAATTAAAAAAAATTAGTGAGATTTTGTTATATATCTAAAATTTATATACTCAAATGAAATAAATTTCATTAGGATTTATAAAACAAGCTAATTTCTGACAAATATGATACCACAGTTCCACTGAGCCTTTCTCTTTCAAAATAGATTCTTTAAAATAATCAAACTAACATGTAAGTATAAAATACCACTATCATATAAATGTTTTAGGAATAAGGCAGTATAATGAATGGTTACAGCTTATCATGTATAAAGATTAATCTGGATAAAATCACGCAAAAATTAAATGTGGTCAACAAGTGACCACAAATAAAGGATAGACTAACTTTAAGAGGAATCCATCCATACCTGATAATTGATGCAAACATGGCTCTAAGAAGACTATGCAAGTGTGTTATATTAAAACATTGGAATTAATATATGGAGACTAGGAGATGCTGGGTAGAAAACTCATATCCCTTACAAACTGAAGAGTCTGTGACCTCCTATTAAAATAATTAGAATGTACATGGGGCAACAATTAATAGGAACATATAAATAGGGAAATAAAAGGCTGAAGACATAGTACAGCTTTATAGGGGTCACTTGTTACGCTCTGTCATCTATAAACAATATCCATAGCTGTGAACAAAAGCCAGGAGACAAGCTTTGAGCTTGCGTAAAATGAAGAATTGGAGTTACTATTTCCACATAATTTTCTATATATTATCTCCATATACAGTTCAACCTCAGTGAAAGAATAGGCTAGACAAAACTCTGCCCATGGGGAAAAGAACCACGTCTGACACAACCCGGACACTGGGCAGGAAAAAAAGAAAAGAAAAAACCCTTCATTGAGAATTTATTACTACAGTTTTCTCATGGGTTTAGGACTAAATTTACATTAACCATATTGTTCCAAAACCTCCAAACTCACAAATTAATTTATTGTTGTTCCATGGTAGGGATGTCCCAGAAACCTGGAAAGAAACCACAACAAACCATTTCTAAGATATTTATAGACTCATAATCCAAAATTTACATAATGGCCCAGAAAATAGGCAGCCATCAGTGAAAGTAGAAGAGCATACGGCAAATTTTGACTGCTGAGAACTTTGAATTTTAAAAATGAAAAAAAAAAGAGGTAAAATTAAAGATTAGATCAAAAAGATGAACAAGTAATAAAATACTATTAAAACATCAAGTGAAGTGGAAAATAACAAAAAGATTTCTAGAGATTGGAAATACAATAACTGAAATTATGAACTTCAATATTGGTTAAACAGCAAAATAGGCAATGTTGAAGAAGGATGAATAAATCAAAAGAAGGGTTGAAAACTTAGCAAGAAGGTAGAGTATATCAAAAACATGAAAGATAAGTTTTGAGATATGAAGAAAAGAATGAGAGTTTCCATTATAAACCTGATGGGAG
Organism: Giraffa tippelskirchi; assembly: GCF_054371585.1. Taxonomy (NCBI): domain Eukaryota; kingdom Metazoa; phylum Chordata; class Mammalia; order Artiodactyla; family Giraffidae; genus Giraffa; species Giraffa tippelskirchi. The sequence goes on from NC_137285.1 coordinate 59,162,274, forward strand.
CTTTATAAGAAACAAGTATAACGGAAAAGATGAAATCTTCTAAAGAATAGTAGGTGAGAATTTTAAGAACATAATGAAATATAGAAATTCAAGATTCTGGAACCTGAAATAAGATAAATAAAAATTTATTTTTTTTAGAAATTAAAAAAATATAGTTTCCACATCTAAACACCTCTTACTCAAGTTGTGTGAATCAAAGACCAAGACAATATTTTAAAAGAATCAAGGGAGGGCAATATACTTACATAAAAATGAGTGCCAATAAAAACGGCAGCAAGAATAGACCAAACTGACATCATTGAAGCACTGAGAAAAAATTACTATAGATGAAGAATTAAATGCCCAGCTTAACTATCATTCATAACCAAAATAGAAATAAAGACAATTTCTGAGAAATAAAAATGAGAATGTTTACCATCAACTAAAACATTTCTAAAGGATATATATCTGGAAAAAGAAGGATCCCAGAAGGAAGTTGAAGATGCAAGAAAAACTGAAGAATAAAGAAACTGGTAAAAACACACAAAAACACTAAACAAATGTTGAATAAATTATTAGTAGGTAGGTGAAGACCTAAAATATACTGAATAATAGTTTCCAAGTCAGGAGGCCCAATCTCAAATGCATTTATCCATTGTCTTTACATAGTCAATGCTGTTCTTGGCAAGTTTTACGCCATTTTTGTTCAGATTGATTTGAATATGAATCTTTTTGCCTGTTTTCTTTTCTCATTGTAAGCTTTTGAATCATTTAAAGTAACTTATTTTGATGGTTGTCTTACTGTAGTTATTTTCATGGTTACTTTGAGGGCTCTTATCTTAAATGTTTAGAAAGTTTTCTTCCATTAATTCTTTGATAATATTCTTCCTTCATTTTTTCTACTTTATTTTTTTAAATTCTAATATTTAAGAGTTGGACCTTACAGATTAATCCTCTAATTTTTCTTACACATTGTTCTCATTTTTCATTTGTTTTTTTGTTATGTACTTCATCCTTTTCTTTTGAGATTTTTCTTTATCTTTCAGGTTCTTTTTTTTTTAATGTTTATTATATTATTGGTTTCTAAGCTATGTTTCATTTCTCTGTTATTTGAGGTTTGCTTAATCTGCATACCTCCCTAAGTTTGCTAAATCACATATTCCTCTGGGGGCTTGACTATTTACTTTATAAAAAGCCCTGCTGGTTCAACTCACTTTCTTTCCTAGCACAACCAGTTGTCTCGGCCTCCCTTGGAGGGAAATCAGGTTTCATGATCTTCAGGCTGAATGCCAAGGTGGGAGTACATATAGTTCTGATGCCTGGGTCCTGCTCAACTAAATTCAATCCCACTACTTGCAAACTAACCTGAAGCTCATAGTACCTGGCTTCTGCAGCAGCAATTACACACTTGGAAGACTTAATATGAAAGATCTAAATAGTTTTTTACATCTAATCTCTTCATCATGACTAAAGACTAATTTGAATATTTTTACCTAGTTGCCCATTAACTTAAGTCAGAGAAAGAGCCTTGTAGCAAATTTTAGAGAATTTGCTTGATTAAACAATTACACTGTCTTGAGCTCCATATCATTACCTCCAAACATTATTTTGCTTTTATTGGCCTATAATTTAACTGACATGGAAAATATCTTGAAAACCCCACCAAATAAAACCTAGCTAAGGGAATAGGAAGAGCACATGTCCACAAATAGGTATCTAAAGCTGTCCCAGTGAAATCTAAGAATTTAAAAGAGGCCAATTCAAATGGGAAAGATGTCGCAAAGCAAAACATATAAACATATCTATAGCTAACATTTGTTTTGATCACACGTTCCTCTGGGAAACACATGGCAACTAGGAAGAAAATCTTATTTTCATTGCCAGCAGTTAAAGGGCTAACCTGCCTTGGAATCCAAAGTATTAGGGGTGTTGCATGTGTTTTAAAACTCAGCAAGTACCACTTTAAACGAATGGTAGAGATTCACTTTTGCAATAATGATAACTATTTCCAGTATAGAAATATCATTTGCTAAATATATATATATAGCTTTCAGGCAAAAAAAAATCAGTATGTGAATAAATAGACCTCAGGTCTAATTAAATGCTGCTCTTTGGAGAATGGTTTACATATGCTTACCTTGGATTTAATGTTTTATTTAAGCATAGTTTGTTTTATATAACAAAGGATGGAAAATATAAAAGCATAAAGGGAAAAGGATCCCAAGGCGTTGTACATTGCTTTTCTTTAGCCACTGGAGAATTGTACAACCCACCTGTCATGGGGTTGTCTGTTTTCTGCCCCAGAATGAGGCAGAAAAGAATGAGGGTGAATCATAAATTATTCTAAATAGCTAATTCGGTTTCCTACCACCATCAGGAGACAGGAAAGTATTTTTGGAATAATAAAGTGCTATGCAAATGCAAGTTTTTATAATTAGTATTAAGACCTGTTCTCTATTCCCAGAAGGTGAAAATGAATAGACATTTTGCATCTAATAAAAATCCTTGTAACCCTGAAAACACTAAGGTTATTCTTTGGATTCTTCTATATAAATAAAACTCACATTTTACTTTTTCTTCATTAGTCTTATTTCTCAGTCTGATTTAGTAATCTTATTTATTGGGCAATTGCCAAACTTACTATGCCATGAATTTAAAGCAAGTAGTAAATTAGCAAAAGCTGGTGTGACTTTTATTAAAATTTTTATATTCTTGAATAAAAGTCAATATCCAGTTCAAGTCAATCATGTATAATAATTACATTTTACTTTTTATCAATACTACTTTTAATTATAATTATTTTTAACATGAAAATACAAAGAATACTACAAGGAACAAAGGAACGCTTGCATTACCAGGTAATCAACTTGATTTAGCATGATCAACTTTTTCTCATAGGTGATGATCTACCACACACCCACAGGCACACATACATAAGTTACCAAATTGTTCAAAAGCTGCAGATGCTACCTAACAATGATACCATTATCCCCAACAAAAACAACAATTTCCTGATCTTATGCAATGTCCAGTCCATGATCAAACTGCCACAATTGCTCCCCAAATGTCGTGCACTATTTATAGATAATTCTTTTAATTAGATTCTGGTTTAGCTCTCCAATTTTTACTGAAAAATAATACATATATTCTTATGAGAAAGGAAGCATGTTGTAGGCAGTTTTGCTCATTTAAAGTTGTAAGACAAGTGATCTTTGTATATCAGTATACGTTGGGCATCTCCATTTCTCTTACCTCATGGGTTACTCTGAATATGAGTGGATACATGTAAAGTGCTTATTAGCACAATGCCTATAAAACCGAAAGCTATCCATAAATGCTAATTGTTGTCCTTTTAGAGAGGTTATATAAGAAGCCTGTATATGGAGAAAAACACCCTGTTGATTTTCAGGAAAGGTACTAAACACACCTATGTGTAAATTGATTCCCAGATATTTATTAATTTGATGAAATAAGATTATAAATTCTGGATTGGCTACCAAAATGCAGTAGTAACACTTTGTTGCATATCTACTAAATTTTAGAGGCTGAAAGACTGTTACTAAACTCTCTACTCTCTACTGCAGCTTGTGATGCCCTGAAATGTTATCACAGTCAATAAGAGTAGGTGAGCATCCCCTACCTTCTCATCCTATAAAGAGGCCAAGCGTCACTGGGACACAGGGAATAGGGTTTTTTGTTTGTTTTTTCCTCCTTCTTCCCTCTTTCTATCTCGAACTCAGACCTATGGTCTAATGGTACATGAGCTCTTTTCAGACCTTAAAACAAGAAGCTTGGAGACAAAGTCTTTCAGGTTAGGGGTAGAAGACTAAAACGTAGAAAAACCCTGAGCTCCCTATGGCACCATGAAACTGCTGCACTCTCTAGATTGTTTTTTGTTGTCGTCGTTTTGTTTGAATTTTTATTTATTTATTTTTCACTGTGCTGAGTCATTGCTGCAAGCAGACTTTCTTAAGTTGCAGTGAGTGGGGGCTACTCTTGTTGCAGAGGACAGGCTCTAGGAGCATGGGCTGTAGAAGGGCTTCAGTAGTTGCAGCAACTGGGGCCAGATTTTACGGCTTGCGGGCTCTTGATCATGGGCTCAGTAGTTGTGGCGCACAGGCCTGGTTGTTCCGTGGCATGGGGAATCTTCCTGGAATAAGGATCTAACCCAGTCCAAAGCATTGGCAGGCAGACTCTTATTCTCTGTGCTACCAGGGAAATCCTTTAGATTGTTATAATGAGAATGATTTTTATTTTTTGGAAAGCCACTTTTTGTCTGATTTCTTCTCTTTTTAACTAAATGCATCCCTAACTGATAGAGACAGAAATCAAAATATTACAAGATTTTTTTCCCTGAAAACAAGATGCTTTTACTTTAAATTCCACTCATGATAATTTGTTGTTGATTATATGAAAGAATATTCAGAAAAAGAATGAGGAGGAATACTAATACTATGAGCCCTTCTGTATATTAAAATACATTTAAAGCAAAATTAGCTAAATTAGTATATCACTAGGTGACAAATATTGATAGATCAAGGGAGGAGTACTAAAGTGTAATAAATATCTCAAACTATAATACTTGATAAATCAGGCATGACCAAATGATGAAGACAGAATTCAATAATGTTTAAGAATTAATAATGTTCAATTTGAAAAAAATGAGACTTGTCCACACATTTTCATGGGTAAAGCTTTAAGATTAACCCTGTGGTGGACCATGTCAGCGAAGGGAACCCAGGGATCCTATTCTGTGTTGGGCCATACAGTTTTCTCTGGCACTTTTCACATACATTAGAAATATTGATCCGGTCCTATCACTTCATGGCAAAGAGATGGGGAAACAGTGGAAACAGTGGATGACTTTGTTTTTATGGGCTCCAAAATCACTGCAGATTGTGATTGCAGCAATGAAATTAAAAGACGCTTACTCCTTGAAAGGAAAGTTATGACCAACCTAGACAGCATATTAAAAAGCAGAGACATTACTTTGCCAACAAAGGTCCATCTAGTCAAGGCTATGGTTTTTCCAGTGGTCATGTATGAATGTGAGAGTTGGACTATAAAGGAAGCTGAGCACAGAAGAATTGATGCCTTTGAACTGTGGTTTTGGAGAAGACTCTTGAGAGTCCCTTGGACTGCAAGAAGATCCAACCAGTCCATCCTAAAGGAGATCAGTCCTGAGTGTTCATTGGAAGGGCTGATGTTGAAGCTGAAACTCCAATACTTTGGCCACCTAATGCGAAGGGCTGACTCATTTGAAAAGACCCTGATGCTGGGAAAGATTGAGGGCAGAAGAAGGGGACGACAGAGGATGAGATGGTTGGATGGCATCACCGACTCAATGGACATGGGTTTGGGTGGACTCTGGGAGTTGGTGATGAACAGGGAGGCCTGGCGTGCTGCAGTCCATGGGGTCGCAAAGAGTCGGACACGACTGAGTGACTGAACTGAACTGAACTGAACACCAACTCCTACAATAGTAGCTGTGGGCTCAGTAAATATACAATGCACAATTGAATACATATCCCTTTAGGTATTCTTGGATGTACAAAATGTATGTTAACAGACAGACCCACTCTCTGAAACCTCACAACCTGAAAAGAGCATATGAGAACTTAACTTCTGAAAAAAATAATATGAGCAGAAAGCTGTGAATATCTTAAGACAAATGAAAAACAGAACATTCTGGAAATTCACAGTATTCAAATGAAATCGGGAAGACAGAGGAAAATAATTATGCTTTTGTCAAATATATGAATAAGTATAATTTTAAAATTCATATATTATTTAGAACAGTGTTTTTATCTTTCAGTGGGTGATGGACCACATTGGGCATCCAATTCTTACCAATAAATACTCCTATGTCCTGAGTTGTTTCAGGTGTATATTCCAACTTAAAGTGACTGATGTTGATTTTTCTTGAGACTTTTTCTAATTTTATTTCCTATCCCCTCCTTCAGTGACTGAAGGTCAGCTCTTACTTATTCTTCTCAGTTTACTTATCTTCATCTCTAATCACTTGGGGGCTAGTAAATTGGATGGCAATGCTGGAAAAATGTCTAAAATAAAGCTAAATGGTTGTAGAATAAGGACCCAGGAAGTTCCTTTTGAACTAATTCACATACATGTGATTGATAACAGTCTCGTACACAATTTCAGGAGATTCAAGGACGCCCCTGAAGTTTGGCCACAAACACTTGGTGAAGAACCCTTGGTCCATATATTTGTAGCTAAGCTTTTACCAGTATTTACACAATAATTAACCTGACTGTGTCCCCATATAGACTAGCAAACAAACTATTTTTAATAAGACAGGAACAATGCTGCAAATCATGATACAATGAATGCATGTTTTAAAATGCAGGTTTAAACATTCCATTTTCAATGGCAACTTTAGAGTAATGAAAGTTTCTAAATAATCACAACACCACTAATGAAAACCACAACCTTTCAAAGATTGTCATAAAAACCTAGCACAAGTTAGAAGATTCTTTTACAAGTGTTGATAGTTTCCAGGATATTGAAAGCATCTTATATATTCAATTTTGATTGAACATTAATTTTATTTTAGTGCAAAACTATAAATGCTCAGCTGGATTATGAAGGAGCTTTATGTCCAGATATATTCAACTTAAAATGTGTCTCAGAAATTAGCACTTGCATGTCTTCAGATCATTTTGGTGGACATTTATTGGTTCTGAAAATGCTTTCAAAGCACATTACCAAGATTAAACTCTAGGCCATCATTGATTCCTTTGTCCATGAAGGCAAAGTGAGGAGAAGCTTGGCTCACAGAGGACTGAGGCAGAACAATGTCACTTACTCATGTTCAGTAAGAAAGGTTTCTTTTTTTCATGAAATACCCATATGAGGATGAGTACACCATAAATAAAATCTAAAAAGTTGTCTAACAATGCTTTAATCAACAGGTAGAACTATGTGGTTATAATATATTTCTTAAATACTTATTAGAAACTTTCTCTATTTGGAAAATCCCAGGTCATACAATTATTTTAAATAATCATGCCTTTGTTAGTATGCTGTAACATAATTTACAAAACATTTTAATAAACATGGTTTTATTTAAACTTCTTAATTTTTGAGTAGTTCCTTTTACTTATAAATGAGGAAACCTACGGTTTTTCAACGGCTTATGCCTTAAATGGCCAAACCAGGAGCTAATAAAGGTCTTTCAACTCTATCTCATGTTATTTCCATGGTTACTTGCATTTCATGATACATAACATGTACTGGTTTTTACATTTTTCATTATAATATAATTTATCATAATCCTCATATCATTCTTCTTTAAAAATTCATCAAAAATACATACAGTATAAGCACTTGTAAGTGAATGGAATATTTTGATCTTAAGCATTTTATTTCTTGAGACTGAATTTAGTTGGTGTTCAAATTTCCTTAAGAGAGATATTTATAGATCAAAACTACCTTTACAGACTGCTGGTTTCTTTCCAAACAAAATTTCTTTTTACTTTTTTTCCCCTCTGGCACAAGTTTCTGCATGTAACAGCAGGAATACAAATTATGTCCAAAGCACTTACGTAGTTGGCAGAAGTATTTTCTCTTCTGCTATAAATTTATCAAACACTTTTCAAAACAGTAAATCCCTGAAAACAAGGGCTGAATTCCAAATACAATCATCACAGTTATGCCATTTACAATGTTGTAGTTAAGAGACTCTTCAATTATCTATTGTAAAGATCCTAAGTTTGAGAGCAATAACCATTTACTATGGGTCTAAACTGGCAGACTAATTTTCAGCTTCAGCAACTCTATTTTTTTTCTTGAAACTTTAGGCCAATTTTTCACTATGGGAAATGCATTGCTAATTAGTGATGAGTTCCTGCATGAGTCTTTTCACTCAGCCTACAAATATGCATGCCTCTCCAGACAGTAGCATCATCATCAAATCGGAGCATAATGGGACAGATGGAGGAGAAAGGAAGAGCTTTCAGGAGTCAGAAGACAAAATTGAGTGCATGCGACATCATTTATAATGTACTCAGCATGCACATTCAATTAGAGGTAAAATATTGATTAGGTAGCTGATGTCACAGATAATACATTATGGAAAAGTAATTAAACATTTTCAATTTTTCATCTTTTAAATATTCACACACTAGAGCCGAATTAAAGATGAGTTAGTTAGGAAGTAAATGGTGCTGATGAAGGAGAGAAATCAGTCAGGTATGGACAACCAAGTGAGCATTTTTTTCCATCAGCAGGGTTCAGCAAGCAGTTATTAAGAGCCCAATATCTGTTGGGCACTCAGTCACACAAAATAGATACAGAAGTGGACACAACGGGTAAGACACAGCTTCTTCCATCAAAGGGCTCTCACATCTTGAGGGCACGGAACAGACACCTGTTCTGTGGATCATCTCACACCACTGCTTCAATTAACTCTGGAGTTACAGCAATCAGTTGAATACACTGAGGCAACTCCAGCTGCCACTGGTTAATAAATGCAAAACACTTATTAATATAGTAGTGCAAATGACCACCATCAAAGCAAGGATTTATTAAGACCTTTCCAGATTCTGAATAGTTGATTTTATCCACTATTTATAAACTGTGCTTGGAAATATTAATCTGATGGGCCCTCAGAGAAGAGTTTCTGAGCTCTTGACTGTTTATCAACTGAAAAGGTGACCTAAGACAGTTTGAATAAACATTGCTAAAAAATACTGAAATACACAGGTCTTGGAGGTGTTATGAAAAGTTTCAGTTTACGAATACAGAGGTAAAGAGAATATAGGAAATGCACAGAGAAAAGGTAGTGCTTATTCCTTGGGGTACAAAATCAAATCCAGGAGCTGGTGAAAGTTCAAGCAAAAAAATTCAACTCAGATGTGGAACAAAAATCAGTACAGTTAAGAAAGATAGATAGGAAAGTGTTTGAAGAGTATAAAAGAAATAAAATAATATAGGTGCCAAGGGTAAGGACAAAAACAGTACTATGGACACAAATATAAGGTTTTTTAGAGTTTATGGGAAAAGATGAATTAACCTGTTAACAGCAACATGTGTTTCTGTAGAGAAAGCTGAGAAATATATTTGAGTGGTACAGACCTCACTCTACATTTTCTGTAGAAGGATATTCTGAATAATCTAACAAATAGACTTTTTTTTTTTTTGCTAATGCTTCCCATAATGAGGAAGCAGTAATTCAGGTAACATATAAAAAAATGTGTTTTGGAATAAAACACATCATTTAGGGATCTCTGTGTGGCAAACTGGCATGTTCAGAAGAGAAAGAATATTAAGTCATAAAAGAAAAGAAAAAGGAGAAGGAAGAACAAGAGGAAGGAGGCGGGGAGGGGGAAGAGACATCAAAAGATAGTCAAAATGATGTCTAAGAGACGTCTTAGAGATGTATAAGACGTCAAAAGATATTGCAGGATTGTATACAGTCACTGCATACTCAGTAAAGTCTTCCTAGCTGTGCTTGACACATTGATCAGTGAAGTAGTTCAAAAGGAACTTCCTGGGTCCTTATTCTACAACCATTTAGCTTTATTTTAGACATTTTTCCAGCATTGCCATCCAATTTACTAGCCCCCAAGTGATTAGAGATGAAGATAAGTAAACTGAGAAGAATAAGTAAGAGCTGACCTTCAGTCACTGAAGGAGGGGATAGGAAATAAAATTAGAAAAAGTCTCAAGAAAAATCAACATCAGTCACTTTAAGTTGGAATATACACCTGAAACAACTCAGGAAAATGATATGCAGGTTAGAAATCACTGTTTACAAACACTAGATTGCTTTAGTCATCCTTTCTTTCAATAGATATCACTTATCTTCAATGTTTCTCAACCCATCTTTTCATTTTCCCCTTAAAAAAACTTTTTAGACATTTAGTTTTTCTGAGCAACCATTCACAATCTTTGCCATGAAAATGTAATACATAAAAATACATAATACATAAAATGTATAAAATACATAAAAATACATAATACATAAAATACATACATAATAAATACATATAAATAAAATACATAAAAATACATAATACATAAAATGTATAAAATACATAAAATACATAAAAATGTAATAGCAGACGAATGGATAAGGAAGCTGTGGTACATAGACACAATGGAATATTACTCAGCCATTAAAAAAAATACATTTGAATCGGTTCTACTGAGATGGATGAAACTGGAGCCCATTATACAGAGTGAAGTAAGCCAGAAAGAAAAACAACAATACAGTATACTAATGCATATATATGGAATTTGAAAGATGGTAACGATAACCCTATATGCGAGACAGAATAAGAGACACAGATGCATAGAACAATTTTATGGACTCTGAGGGAGAAGGTGAGGGTGGGACATTCTGGGAGAATAGCATTGAAACATGTATATTATCATATGTGAAACAGAACACCATTCCATGTTCGATGCATGAGACAAGGGCTCAGGGCCGGGGCAATGGGATGACCCAGAGGGATGGGATGGGGAGGGAGGTGGGTGGGGGGTCCAGGAAGGAACACATGTAAACCCATGGCTGATTCATGTCAATGTATGGCAAAAACTATTACAATATTGTAAAGTAATTAGCCCCCAACTAAAATAAATAAATTTATAAAAAAAAAAAAAAAAAGAAAATGTAATACCTCAAATATACTATTTATACTTTTAAGTACTGTGGACCTTTGGAGGATGTCAAATCATTGTAATAGCTAGGATTTTTTTTCACCCTTAGAGAACCAAGCTTTGCTCCTTTGAATGTAACATCACACCCAGTGAAAATGCATGCTCTAATCTGAGCCAGGCACTGAAGTGGTTGATGGTGAGTAAAACAGATGGTCTCTGACCTTATGGAACTCATTGTTTAGAGATAATTAATATAGGCTCAGTATAGTGATAAATGCTAGGGGATATTTCTGAGTTCATATTAATGGTCATGGAAATAAGAAAAGCCTTCTTTGAGAAAGTGGCATTTGAACTGTGATCTGAAGGATGGAGAGGATGATCTAGGAAAGAAAGGAAGGAAAAACTTCAAGACGGTGATGACAGCATGTACAAAGGTCCTGTGGCAGGAGGGACTATGGCACAAGATTTAAGAAGACCAACATGTGTAGAGCATGCAGAATATCGGAAAGCATAAGGTACAGTGAGGCAGAGAAGGAGGCAAGGGGGTTACAGGTCATACTAGAGACTTTAGTCTCTATTCTAAGAGCAAGGTGAAAAAAATAAATGGTGTTTTAAAAACAGAAAGCGAGTCTGTGACATGATCAGATTCACAATAATCACACCTGCGTACAGAAAAACTGAGTTACGTTCAAGGCATTCCGCTTATGAATGCTTGGAATTATGGAAGGTGTACACATTTTCAATGTTTCCGTTAAAACAACTGTGTTTGTTTTAAAAATGAATGCATCCGTGGTAGATTTTAGTTACTTAAAAAATCAGAATGCACAAAACAGTTAATTCTCAACTATGCCAAGAAAAGCAGGTATTTTTCTGTTTAAAATTGGACTAACTCATTGTGACATATGGAGTAATAAAGAAAATGAATAATGAATGTATGCAACAGATGATTATTCTGTTCAAAGTATGACAAGTAGACTGGTTACAAAATAATTGATGAAGAGTAAATGCTGATGAGATATGCCACCCTAAAAGCTGCAAGAGCTTCGCCTGGACTGATACACTGTGCCATCCGTACTCAAGTAAACAACAGAACTGCTTCTTTGCCTTTGAACACAATTGTTTCCCATCATCTAAGAAATTCCCACTAGAAACCAGGCAATTTTAAGAAATGACTTTAGCAGTCACTCAGTTCCTGCTCTTTGCTACTATAACAACAGGAGGTGAGTCTTAAAGAACTTCATTTAAATTCATTTAGATTTAAGGTTCCATTTAGTTCCAAATACATCTCTGATTACTAGCAGCAGTATATCTGTGCTTGTACAAGTGTGTGTGCAGATAACATTGCTTTTAAAAAATCCTTAAAGGCCTTTTCTACATTTCAATTTTATTTTTTCAGATAATACCAACTCTTGTTCTTTAAGAGGAGCCTGTGCTACCAGTTGATACTCTCAGGCTAACTGGGAAGAACATACTATGATAGAAGGGCAGGGAGGTCTAGAAGTTTGTTTTCATGCCATCCCAGAAAAATCTAACCTTGCTCCAACCTAGCTATCCAACCCTTTGGTCAGATATGCTCACACAACACCACCTTTGACAAAATTCCTTCCTGCAGTTACTTTTATTTTCCAAATGAGGCAGAAAGTGATCAACAACTTTCTGCAACCCTTAGGAAGATGGCATACCTGGTCATCCTGGAAAAGAAGGGTGGGTTCTCACACCAACAGGGGCTCTGAGCCAGTTCCAGGGCCCTCACCCCTATCCAGTGGGTGAGAAGCCAGATCGGAAAACATTTACCAAGAAGATTCACAAAAGATCAGTCAAGACGGGGCCTCTGAGGACATTACAGATGATTCTAGGATGGGTCCAAGGAGGCATTTGTGAATTGAAGCATTGAAAGATCTGGCAAGGGTCAGACCATCATTCATGCCAGTCAACCCCAAGCCCAGAAATTCATGGCTCACACCAGAATGGTCTCCACTCAGACATTCTGGCAGTCTCAACGGCTGCACGCTGAGTCATAGGATGTGGCAAATCGTCCAGCAATTATCATTCTGGCATTTCACAAAGTAAAACTCATGGGGTTGCTTCTGTTCAGTTTTGTGAGGGCCAAGCTGACAACGGGACAGGAGATGGCAGGAAACTATTTTTAAGTTTCTTCACCAAATCCCTTTTTGAAGTCAATTAGAAATTTGTATGTTGGCATAGAGTAGAACTTTTTTTTAATTATGAAAAAACAGGGGTAGTGTGTTAAAGGGCTTATGGTCAGCCCTGAGTGTTGTTTCATAATTCTGGGATCCTGAAAATGGCCCTGTTCTTTCCTGGGGAATGGCCTCCCTCTGCTTATAAAGACCCTCTGCTCTTTTTCTAAAAGATTATGCACCTCTGTAGTGCAGCAGTAACGTAGAGAGGCTATGAAGGCAGTAGCAAGAGTCTTTCATTGGGTTATACCTTCTCTGCAGGCCGGCAGTACCCACACTGCCCCGGAAGCACACCAGTACTGTAAGAGAACCAGTTCTACAGTGAAAGACACCAAAATGCTCACATGTGCACCCTAGCGCTCCTTGAAATCACAGTTTAAGATAGCTTAGTTTATAGTATTACATTTTTTAAAGATTTTTTTGATGTGGACAATTTTTAAAGTCTTTAAAGCATTTGTTGCAATACTGTTTCTATTTTATGTTTTGTTTTTTTGGCCACGAGACATACGGGAGCTTAGTTCCCAGATCAGGGATCGAACCCACACATCCTGCTTTGGAAGGCGAAGTCTCAACCACTGGACCGCCAGGGAGGTCCGCCATAGTACTGTATTTATATAGCATAAAATGGAGCCCTAAATTATTAAAATATGCTTGCCCTCCTGTGGTAAAGTTGTTCTACAAATACATAGGTGGTTGCTAGATACTTTCAAATATAATATTTCCATGTTATATATCAGCACATATTATATTTGTCAATATATAAAAATAAAATTTATGTAATATTTTCCTTTTGTAATTTACAAACAAGTGGTTGGTGATGGGAGATTTATGTTTTCATAGACTGATTCAAGACCTATCATATTAACAGTAGTATTTACATTGTCTACAATTTTTTTTTTAAGGCAAGCACATTGCTTATGTTTTTCTGCCTTAAAAAGAGCTATTTTCAATTACATGTAGGCTAAAATTAGCCAGAGTCAGATTTCTATCTCTGTCTAGTGATATCTGATAAAGGGGAAATTTTGTAGCTGTCACTGAAAGTATTAAGAAAGATATCTTCCAGCTGTCTGGTAGTTTCTATGGAACAAGGACCTATTCCCCAACCTTCAACAGAGTGAAGTTTATTGATTTATTTTACCTCACTAGATTTTACTTTTTATATTGGAACTGTGTATAATATCCTGGTGAACAAATGAGCAAAACTCTCCATTGTTGTTTTTAAACTATGGAGGAAAAAAGAAATAAAGAAAACTTAATTATCTTAGTATGTCTTGAAAAGCTAAGAGGCATCCTCCAAGTTACCATGGATATAAGTATCCTATTTATAATAACAGTCTTCTCAAAGAAACCGAAACTCATTAAAATCGCCAATTACAAAGCAGTACTTCTATTGCAATGTCCTGTTAAATTTATAAAATTATGCATCCTCAATATTTCACTTTCAATAGTGTCTTTAGTAGCAGTTTTTTCATACAATATGTTTTTCAAATGTCATTTTAAAATGATTATATTTTAACGTATTTTAAACAAAATATGGATTCTGTTCATTGCAGTTCTGTTGGATAAAACAATTATTTAACAGTTCAAAATATGTTTGTAGTTTTACACATATTGTGGCCATGAAAAATAGGTTAATAATCTGTCAGTAAAAAAGTCAACTGTAGCTAACATTTTTTGAGTGGTTACCATGTGTCAAGGTTTCTTTCAGGTAATTTGTATGTATTAACTAGTTTGTATTTTGGAATGAAAATTTATTTGGCAGTTTTAGCTGAGGCTGAAGTGAGTAAATCACATTTTGACTCTATAGCAAAAAGGAATCCGTTGTTTAAATATCCCACCCAGAGAAAGAGGAATGAAAGGAATTCCTGAGATGTTTTTCACTAGGTTAGTATGTTTCTAGTTCACCTTAAAATCCATTTTATCATGTTAAAAAAAAATCAATTATGCTTACTAGGAAGTAGAATAATGAAGGTGGCTAAAAATTACCAGGTGTTTTTTTAATCAGGCACTATGAAGAATTGATGCTTTTGAACTGCAGTGCTGGAAAAGACTCTTGAGAGTCCCCTGGACAGCAAAGAGATCCAACCAATCAATCCTACAGAAAATCAACCCAGAATATACATTGGAAGGACTGATGCCGAAGCTGAAGCTCCAAAATTTTGGCCACCTGATACAAAGATCTGACTTATTGGGAAAAAAACCCTGATGCTGGGAAAGATTGAGGACAAGAGAAGAAGGGGGTAACAGAGGATAAGATGGTTAGATGGCATCACTGACTCAATGGACATGAGTTTGAGCAAACTTCAGGAAGTGAAGTCCTTCGATAGTAAGGACAGGGAAGCCTGGTCTGCTGCAGTTCATGGGGCTGCAAAGTGTCTGACACAACTTAGCAACTGAGCAACGACAATGATTTTATGTTACTTAAACACCTTACATTACTCAATCCACATAATACTCTTTGCAGACTTTTTTTTACGGATATAAAAACTGGTGCTGAGCGAAGTAAAGAATTTGTCCCAACATACATACTTGATAGTGATAAAGGCAAGACTGGGTCTGAGTTGATCTATTGTTTTACTCAAGAAACCAAGGTCTCTACTACACTATTTATTTTTATTATTATAAATATAATTAAACTATATAGTCTTATTTTATAGGTAACTTTATACTGTATATACCTTCATATATATCGTATATATAAAATTTAGTTAGATGGCTTCCCAGGTGATCAGTGGTAAAGAATCTGCCTGCAACGCAGGAGACCTGGGTTTGATCCCTGGGTTGGGAAGATCTCCTGGAGAAGGAAATGGCTACCCACTCCAATATTCTTGCCTGGGAAATCCTATGAACAGAGGAATTTTGTGGGCTATCGTCCATGGGGTTGCAAAGAGTTGGACACAACTGAGCTACTAAACAAGAATAACTATATTTTTTGTAAGATCTTTTTTTGAAGTGGACCATTTTTTAAAAGTCTTCATTGAATTTGTTACAATATTGTTCTGCTCTATGGTTTGGTTTTCTGGCCAGGAGGCATGTGGGGTCTTAGCTCCCAGACCAGGTGTCCAACGCATACCCTAGGGAAGCCCTCTATTTGTTATTTGTTTTGTCTTTAGCCTCTCACTCTGCAACCAAACCTAGAGAATAGAATGGGAAAACAATAAAGGTGACCACAGTGGATATGATAGTCTAAAAGTTCTGTCGGGATCCATGGCAAGAAAGAAAACCTAAGCCCAGGTCACCCTAAGCCTAAGAAATTCCTCAAGATTAAAAATAACAGGGCTAGTCATAAATTATCATGTGTTTATTTTTTGACCCTTGAAAATACAGCTGTGGATACCTGGAGCCTTCCCAAAGAGATTGCTTACATTTGCATTCTAACATCTTCCTGGAGTCAGTGAACACTGACTAAATTTACAGCCATATATTGCCTTGCCTTAGTGTTGATTATAAGCAGTAACCTATCTGTAATGCATGCCCACGGTTCTACACGCTCATTCAAAAGTATTTATTGAGCACCTGTGATGTACCAGACGGCCTGCAAGGCACTATAGATGCAAAGATGAATAAGAAATGACTCCCATCTGATGGAGTGCAGAGTAGAATTTGGGAGACGGATACACATAGATTTAAATTATTGTGCTAGGTATTTTCAACATATCTGAAAAAATGGCTACGGGCAGTCAGGGGGCAGTGACTGCAGAACTACTAAGGGTTCATGCCATGGTAGCACTGACTGAGTTAAGGTTTGTCAGGGGGATTTTCTGTACAAGGGAATCTGTGCTGAAGCAGGGTAGGGGGAAAGGTGAAAAGTTAAAAGTGCCCAGAAGGTAAGCAGATAGCAGGTGACCCAGTGGAGAGGGCAATATCAGGGCCAGACTGTGAAGGAGCTTGAATTTTGTTCTCCAACAGAGTGGTCTCTAAAATCATTTACTGTACATCTCTATCAGTATGAATCCCCTGGTATTCATATATAATCTACATATGTGTATATTTATCTATGTGTAGAACTCATATACCTTCTAAAACACACATTAAGGGCAAATCCCAAAAATACTGCGTAAAAAATAAAATCAGATAGAGGTCCTCTGATATTCACCTCCCAACCCTGTAGATACCCCTGTGTCTGCACTCCACTTTAGAAGCAACATTTTTAGGCAATGGACATTTGAAAGAGAATTGAAAACCATCAGTTTTGCTTTTTTTAAATTTATTTTTTATTATTATTTTTTCATTGGAGGAAAATTGCTTTACAATGCTGTGTTGGTTTCTGCTGTGGCATAAAATAGATAGCTGGTGAGAAGCTGCTCTATAACCCAGGGAGCTCAGCCTGGTGCTCTGTGATGACCTAGAGGGCTGGGATGGGAGCGGGGTAAGGGAGGCTTAAGAGTGAGACGATATAAGTGTAATTACGGCTGATTTGCATTGCCATAGGGCAGCTTTGACTTAAAAGAGACTAACTCAGGGAGATGCACGGAGAACGGCTGAAAGAGATGAGTGGAGCCTAGAGCGAAGGAGCAGGGTCGCAGATGGGAACCTAGGTTCAACCTGAAGCAGGAGCAAAGGTAATGACTGCTAAGGTCCTTGCAAGGGATGGTGTGGGGGAGGGGTGAGTGGGATGGTGGGGAGCATGCTGTGGGTCTAGGGACCCGTCTGTCAGGGCTACTCAGAACCATCTACACATAGTTCTTAGGAGAGCTCTTCTGCGTGTTTTATATCAAGACCTCATTAAAGAAAGATAAAGAAATGAAATAGAAATAAAAATACAGAGAACTATATAAACAAAGTTTTAAGAGTTCTTTGTGGGTAATGAATAGGTGAGTACTCATTACATTAGCTGGTGTATTTCTTTATGTTTGGAAAATATTTTAAAATAAAAATAGGTTTACATTGCTTACATGCTTAAATCAACTTCATTAGCTAACAGAATTTTGAAACCGATGATTATTAAACACTACATTCTCCTTACAGAGACAAAGCAGTTTTGCCAAATTCAGTGAAATGTTGACATACGAGAATTTCTTACCTTAAAATGACTAAACATTTCATACATCTGCAGATAGGTGCAAAACTGCTATCAACTCCCCTCTTCTGATACAAAATTAATGAGTATTCAGTGAAGTCATAACAAAGAATTTTCCTCCAGGCACGTTATAAAAACACTTCTGGTTCTGGTATGAATGCAAAGTCTTGTCTGAAATCCAGTGATTTAAAATATGCACATTTGTGAAGCTGATGAATGCCACACAGAGTAATTCTTTTGATGTTTCTCATATTTAAAATCCCTGTCCTACCTTATCAAGTCCTATCTTACAATGAATGTTTTCCTAAGGAGACTTGAAGAACAATTGATGATTAAATTCAGAGCATTTTCATTTCATCCAACTACTTAAGGATATGAAGTCCTAATAAATTCTGAATATCACTAAAGTACTCAATCGATACTACTGTTTCTTTTTCATAAAGGATGATACTGTCCAAAATAGATACCTCGAACTATCTCAGGAGTAAGGGAATTGCTTTCACAAAGATAGCTTTTCTCTGCTATGTAATAATACTGGCATCTGAATTTCAGTCTCTGATTCATGGTACATTCATTTAGTCCCAATACATGGGAAAAACAGTGTTGGAAAGTGAGGTATGAACCTACCTGAAGTGCATCGAGTCACAGATTCATGAAGTAAATAATCACTGATGCACTTAAGAGTCAGTCCATTATGACCCTTATGATAAAAATGTAATACTTCCATTTTATCTTTTCCCTCTCCCCTTTTAAAAGGCCTCATGAGAATAGTCTATATTTGTAGATATTTCTCAATAATAAAAGCAAAAGTAATAATCCAAAGTATTAACAAACTGATGACTTCTCATATCAACAGTCCTATGTAAGAATTTTATTCTCACATTTATGAAATAATAATCTGAGGTTTTAAATGTAAAATTTAACAAAATAGAAAATGCTCCTATAGGACAATAAATCTCATAGGGAAAAAACTGCAAATATCAGAAATATTAAAACAAATCTTTTATTTTGTAGATTTATGGAGAAAATTATTTGCATCAAATCTAATAAAATATATTTTATAACATAGATTCAACTATGTTTTGTTTTATAATTCTTATTTTCCACTTATATTCTATAATATTTGTATCTAGTTGAAAAGAAATTGATTTACACTACTAAAAATGTCAATTATGTTGGAAAAAGAAATGGATACTTCAATCTTCAATTAAAGTGCCATCATGCCACATTTTCATCCTACTTAAAAATGCATTGGAAAAGGACAGCCTTGAACACTTGAAGTTTTGAGGTTACCTAGAAAAATTATATTGCAAGCATTGGTTTGTGAAGAAAGTTCAGTCACCATTTCCTGTTCATCATTCTTTGTAATTGATGATACAACCATATGAAAAAGAGCCTACCATAAACTGACTGTGGCTACCTGGGCAAGATATGATTTCCTTAAAGCTCAGTTTTCTACCCTGCTAGATGGAAAAAGGTCTATCTATCTATGTCTATCTCTGTCTGTCTACCTATCTAATACTTGCCTCAATATTATTGAAAAGATCAGTGACGGTGGTCAGTGAGTTTTATAATTTTTTTTGTGAACCACATAACAACTGCAAATGTTCAGAAGGAAGAGGCAGGGAGTTTGAGGCCTGTCCTTGCTGAATGACTGTTACTCTGTCTTGTGGTTCCTAATTTATTAGAACAGCCAGAATACTTTTCTAAATTTCCCAACTTAACAGCAACGTTCATCCTACAACTATTCACAGATTGCAAATAAGCCAGGAAGAAAAAAAAAGTCAGGGAAAGGATTAATGCTAGCATCTTCCATTCTTGGATGCGTAAGACTTTAATAGTACCTTCTGAAAGGCAGTTTTTCCCAAACTTACCTATTCAAAGAGCTGGGCATTAAGACCGGGGCTGGGGAAAAGCCTGCTAGTCGAGTTAGTTTGAAAGTGAAAGTGTTAGCCAACTCTTTGCAACCCCGTGGACTGTAAATAACCCACCAGGCTCCTCTGTCCATGGGATTCTCCAGGCAAGAATACTGGAGTGGGTTGCCATTCCCTTCTCCAGGGGATCTTCCTGACCCAGGGATTGAACCTGGGTCTTCTACATTGCAGGCAGATTCTTTACCATCTGAGCCACCAAGAAAGCCCCTGGTTAGTTCAGAAGCCTCCTAATCAGCTGGCTGAGTGCTTATGACCCATGAACAGGTGGTTAACACTAGCACAAGAAAAACTTTTCTTCACTCAGGGATGAAAACATAGGAAACACATCAATCTCTCTCTCTCCCTCTCTCTCCCTCCCTCCCTCTCTCTCTCTCCCCGTCTCTCCCTCTCTCTCTCTCTCCCTGTCTCTCCCTCTCTCTCTCCCTCCCCTGCAGCAACCCGGGCTTCCCTCACCCTCATTCACACTTTCCCTGTCTCTCTTTGCCTCTCTCTCCCAATATGGACTTAAAAATACATGCTGCAGAACCAAAGTGATTCTGAAGACTCAAAGGAATAACATATTCCTGGCAAATTATCTACTGCTGTGTTTAAAATATAATTTAGGTCGGAGTCAAGCCCTCATCCATTTAATTAAAAAGTTACTGAGTACCTTGTATGTGCCAAGCATTTTCATAAGGCAGTGTTTCTTAGTTCCTGGCAGGCACCCGAATCACCTGGGGCGGAGGAGGGCCTGAAAAAACAGTGTCTGGGTCCCACCCCAGACTGTATTATTCAGTGCTGCCCAGGTGCTTGTAATGTGCCCACAGGGCTGAGAACCACTCGGCCAGAGGTGGAGGATAAAGCTGTGAACCCATGGACAAGATTCCAGCTGTCCTGGAGACAGAGTTCTCCAGCTGTGAGTTGGGGCATCAGTGGAGAAATAGTAGAATTTTAGATAGTGATAAAAACCATGATGAAAATAGAACAGCTTGTTTTACTAGGAGAGGGACAAGGAATGGGACAAGACGTTTTTGATGGGGTGGTTAGGGAGGAAATGGCAACCCACTCCAGTATTCTTGCCTGGAGAATCCCATGGACGGAGGAGCCTAGCAGGCTACAGTCCATGGGGTCGCAAAGAGTCAGACACGACTGAGTGACTTCACTTTCTTTTTCTTTCTTAGGGACACTTCAACTGAGATCAGAAAGCTCTCCAGGCCATGAGGAGTGTTTGGGATCTTTAAAATTTAATGAGAAGGCATAAGAGATTTTAGGCACGGGAGTGGTGAGATCTGATTTACTTTTTGACTTTGTGTGAAAATAGACTGGAAGGTGAGCAAGGAGAAGATTATTAAGAGATTTAACTGGTCCAGACCAGAAATAATGTGATTTGAACAAGGGTGAAGAAAGTGAAGAGAGCAAGGAATGTTCTGAATGTTGAGAAAATGCTGATAGTTGAGGAAGCTGGGTGGCGAGGTTCACTGGGCTTTTCTGGCTGTATCTGTATATGTTGAAACATGTAAGATAAATGAAGAACTGTTCTACACTTTCGAGGGAGAAGATTTTGACCAGAGACTTCATATGCTTTCCAGCTTCATGAAGGGTATAGACTTTCACAGGTAGATGAGGATTTAAATAATTTTCAAAATCTTTTAGATGGACTTTAACAGAAGGAGTAATGAAGACTAAATTTAAGGATGGAAATGTCATGAATTAGGGTTTTTCCTTATTCAGCTTGGAGCCCAAACTCAGGGGTCCTGTTGAATCCGTGTTGTCAGGACCCAGGCGCAGCCTGATTTGATTCTGTCCTTCGCAGTGCTCCTGCGTTTGTTGCTTTCCCTGTCTCAGGAATCATGTTTCTTGTGCCACGACCTTTAACCCATTACTTAGATGGGGTTTTTTATTGCCAGGTTGATGTCTGCTGAGATCTTTTAGAATTCTCTCTAAAACGTGCATTTCAGTGCTTCTCTCCTTGCAAGTGGGTTTTTATTACCTCATGTCAGATCAGAACTGCAACGCAGTTACATTCCCGTGGAGCTCAGCGATCTGCAGCCAGTTGTTCTGGGGCACTTTGGTTACACTGGAATTGATCTTATCTGAAGATATTTCTGACTGTTGCCTCATTCTGTCAGCTTAAGTCCCCTGGAATCTAATTTAGCAGTTTTCTAGTGTGACTAATAGGGAACATAATTCACTATACATTACAGTGGATACTTTCGATGGATGTGTCATTGTTTCGTACCCAAAACTTGCTAGACTCAAAATCCGTAATCTAATATTCAAAGCTCTACAACGGAGTCATGCCCTCTCCGCTCTACAGGAGAGAGACACACTTGCTGTCCCCTCTATGGTGATTTGCCCTTTGCTAGGCTCTTCCAAGCTACTGGGTGTATATATGTTCAGGTGCCAAGTGCTAGACAAGAATTCCCTCTTTCCTTTTTCACTTTGTTTCTCATTGAAGGCACTTTAAATGTGCAAAAACACAAACTTGAAGATTGTAGGAGTATACGAATAGTGACTTGGGGTTGTAGGATGAGTGAAGGTCATTACCTACATATACTTGAGCCTAGCAAAAGCAGTGATGGGTTCTGTTATCTTCTAGAACTTCTTTATCGGTTAAACTATTTACACAGGTGGATACTGTGATGGGAGTAGTGCTAACTTTTTCCATTTAACATTAGCAGAGGAGCATAGAGAAAGAGATTGGCCATTTTCTTTATGGAGAATTGTGATCGATGCTCTTCTGTGTCTTTTAGACTAATGTTGAATGGCCCAGATCACTCAATTACTCAATCAAGAAAGATGACTAAACTTTCCCAAGCTAACAGTATTTTTCCATCATTCTCTTCATTATCATTTTTCATTCAGACATATGAATATTCTTGAATTCACTGTGATAAAAATCAATACATGTAGATGTGTTTAATTTTATTAACCTATACAGTAAGTGAAATGTCTTATAATTCATTGTGCAATTCATGAAATATATATAAATAGTGACAGATTATTTTGAGGAGATGAATATTCTAAGGACTTAAAAAATTACTTTTTCTTGCTTTCTCTAAATTTTCATAATGCACATATATTATTTTTATAATCAGAAAAATTGATTTAGAAGTTCATGTATATATGTGTAACTTTTATATTCCCTGTCATCACAATTATATATTTTAAAAAGCTGAACATTAGAAAATACAGCAACAAGTTAATGGTAGTTATCTCTTGGGGTCTATTTTATGGGTGATTGTAATCACTCTGTAAATATCTGTTGAGTAAATGAATAAATTTTCTTCTTCATCTTTTCTAAATGTAAGTAGCTTTTGGTAATAAACAAATGGCTTCCCTGGTAGCTCAGACAGTAAAGAATCTGCCTGCAAGGCAGGAGACCCAGGTTTGATCCCTGGGTTGAAAAGATCCCTTGGAGAAGAGAATGCGACCCACTCCAGTATTCTTGCCTTTATAATCCCATGGACAGAGGAGCTTCGTGGGCTACAGTCCATGAGGTTGCAAAGAATCAGACACCACTGAGCGACTAACACTACTACTACTACTACTAGCATCCTTTTTAGGAAAAAAGCAATAAAATGCAACATTGGTCATTGGTGTAAATCCATAAGAACTAATATTGTCCTCCTTCCCCCCAAAAGAATTTACTGACTCTTACCTAAAATTACCAATAAAAAATTATATCTATTTACAATATTAAATAGTTACCATCCAAACAATTATGTGTAAGTGTTGGGCCTTGTTTTTGAATTATTGTTTGAAGCTTTTGTTCTGATTTACAACTTTTACAGGGTATGTGTTGGAGATCCTACAATTTCTTGAAATATTTTGGAACCAAGGGCTGAAAAATCAGAACACTGTGGTTTCATGCCACAACTCAACCACTTTCTAGCTACGCCTCTTAGACATATTGCTTCTTTGTGATTTAGTGGCCTTATGGTAGATATGGCCTACGGGGTTTCTACGAGGATTAAATAAGATTATTTAAACAAGTCATTTTGTACAATCCTTTGCATATAGAAAGCATTCAATATATGTGAAGTGTAATTATTATTATTTTTATTTATTTCCAAATAATACAGTATCTGGAGACAGTTCTAGTTCATTAAACAGATGTTGATTTGTTTTGACTTTAAAGAATTCTGATTAACCTCAGACTTAAAGCCAGAAACCCAAATCATGATACCAGATTATTCTTAAACAGTGAACATATTGAAGAGCACACTGGCTGTGGTCTACAGTGTGGAAAAGCTGTTTTACTACATTATGTAAGCACTTCTTTAAAAAGACAGAAATAATTCTCCTGACTTCTTCCCATACCTGTCACAGTGTATAGTGGTATAGTGATGCTTTGGGAAATAACTAGAGGGAAAAAAATGAGGGATTTCCCTATGGCTCAGATGGTAAGGAATCTGCCTGCAATGCAGGAGACCTAGGTTCAGCCTGGGTCAGGAGGATCCCCTGAGAAGGAAATGGCAACCCACTCCAGTATTCTTGCCTGGAGAATTCCATAGACAGAGGAGCCTGGCAGGTGACAGTCCATAGGGTCACAAAGAGTCAGATACAACTAAGCAACTAACACACACACACACACAGGAAAAAAAAAATGAAAATAACGAGGCAGCAGTATCTATTATAAAATTCATCTCCTTCTCATGTCTTCTATACCTTTCCCTCTTCTGCCTTTAAATTTTATTCTTAAAATGTCAGATAAGAGCACACTAGACAGTCAGGTGGAGGTTAATATACACAATTATGAAAAGCGCAAATGTTTGTTTGATGGTGCCAAACCACCATCAATTTTTTAGCTGAAAGGTCCTGAGAATCTACTGTTGACTCTCAGGAGTCAACTATATTGACTAGAAAGAAATCGACTCAATGTTCAGCCTGCTCCATGATCCTTTTATGTCTCTACCTTGTGACAGGTTCCTGGTATGTAATACCACAGCATGAACTTCAGACTATTTACTCAATGCATGAATATATAAATAGATGAAGTTTTGAACGTTTCTTTTAAATAAGGTGAGTTGAAATCATTCATCTTTCAATAGATATCTGTCAAACTTACTCTGAAAAAAGCAGGCCATATCATCATAAAATGGACAGTACATAATTGCGATGTGCAAGTTTAGAAAGCTATGTCTGGTGGTCATGGTCACTGATTCCTTCCCATTCATGGATAAAAGAATTACAGTTAAAATCATTGGAAGACCTATATTATTTGCAACATGACACAGGAATTAGTTTTCAAAATAAAGTTAACAAATAGCTGTCAATGTAGATGTTTGCATACTAAATAAAATCTGGGAGCGTCTAAATTTTTTAAACTTGATCATTCACTTTTTTCCCACAATATGCAAAGAATTAAAAGCTAAATAATCTTGTTCATTGGTTGATTTTAAGTTTTAAAAAAATGTATATTTATATAGAAATATCTATTCTCAAAATTGTGAAGGCTTTGAAGAGGAAACACAACTGTAGTTTTAGTAGCACATGATTTATATACTTGTTTAAATTGAGGTTAACTTTAAAGACATTTAAAATGTGCTGTGCCCTCTAGGGTAATCTTATTTAACAGGTTAATTTATTCTAATGTTATATAATCAAAATAAAATTCGGGCAAACTATATTTGAACCAAGATTAACATAATGACATACCTTTAACAGAAAGTCTTATCAGCTCCCTACAATTATCATACGTTCTAATTTAACTGACAGTCAAACAATACAGAGGACAATTATAAAAATTCCAAAGTATTGTGAAAACATTTTTACATCATTGTATTGCAGTCTTAGGGAGAAAAGTCATCATTGTCTCCTAGGGATATGAAATGATTTTCAGCTTAAACAAAATCTACACCTAAAAAGGATCAGTTTTTGTTTTACGTGAAGTTTCATGATGAAATACTATTTCCTACACTTTAATATGTGTGGTTGGAAAAGGAAAGGAATTAAGCTTAAAATAGTCATGCAGAGCGACATATGAAGGAGCCAAAAATGCAGAGTCAGAGCTTTCCAAAGAGGTTGGAATCCAACCTGTCCACAGGCAATGTGAGTTTTTGCAGGACCAGACTGCCTTGACTCCAAGGCCTTTCCTCATCTCCGCTCCCAAGATAGAACAAAAGGAGGAGTGAGTATATTTCTTTCAGTTTTTGATTCAGAGAATACTAGAAGGACAAAAGTAGCAGCCAGTTGTAAAGCTTGAGGAAAACAAAGAAGAAAACAAGACTAGTACAAAGGTAGATAGGATGGTACTTATTGGGTTGGCTAAAACGATCCTTGGGGTTTTTCAATAAGATGTTACTTTGTCCAGAAAAATTACTTTTCTGGACAAAGAAAAGAAGCCAGGGTGGTTTGGGAAGCATGTGTGTATGGTGGTGGGGGCGGGGGGTGATGTGCCTGATGCAACTCTGAACTTGAATCATCATCATTGTCACAGTAACAGTCAAGTTCGTGACCTTGAGCAGGTTGTTTAGCCTCTGCACCCTCAGATCCTCAATTCAAATGATACGTTTTTAAAACCTCCTAAACGACTCCTCATAACAATGGAAAGGGAATTGGGCAACATGACACACAGTGTTACTTCCAGGGCTTAATTATTGTCCTTACAAGTGGTGGTGGTGGGTGCGAGCTCAGCGTGTTTGACTCTGAGACTCCGGAGACTGTAGCCCACAAGGCTCCTCTGTCCATGGAATTGTCCAGGCAAGAACACTGGAGTGGGTTGACATTTCCTACTCCAGGGGATCTTCCCCACCCAGGGATCGAAACTACATTGCTGGCATCTTCTGCATCAGCAGGGGGATTCTTTACCTCTAGAGCCACCTAGGATGGCAAAAATATTCTAGTTATAAGTAGTTTTATTCAGTTCAGTTCAGTCGCTCAGTCGTGTCCGACTCTCTGAGACCCCATGAATTGCAGCACACCAGGCCTCTCTGTCCATCACCAACTCCCGGAGTCTACCCAAACCCATGTTCATCGAGTCGGTGATGCCATCCAACCATCTCATCCTATGTCGTCCCCTTCTCCTCCCGCCCCCAATCCTACTCGGCATTAGGGTCTTTTCCAATGAGTCAACCCTTCGCATGAGGTGGCCAAAGTATTGCAGTTTCAGATTCAACATCAGACCTTCCAGTGAACACCCAGGATTGATCTCTTTTAGGATGGATTGATTGGATCTCCTTGCAGTCCAAGGGACTCTCAAGAGTCTTCTCCAACACCACAGTTCAAAAGCATCAGTTCTGCGGCACTCAGCTTTCTTCACAGTCCAACTCTCACATCCATACATGACCACAGGAAAAACCATAGCCTTGACTAGACGGACTTTTGTTGGCAAAGTAATGTCTCTGCTTTTAAATATGCTATCTAGGTTGGCCATAACCTTCCTTCCAAGGAGTAAGCGTCTTTTAATTTCATGGCTGCAGTCACCATCAGCAGTGATTCTGGAGCCCAAAAAAATAAAGTCTGACACTGTTTCCACTGTTTCCCCATCTATTTCCCATGAAGTGATGGGACCAGCCATGATCTTAGTTTTCTGAACATTGAGCTTTAACCCAACTTTTTCACTCTCCTCCTTCACCTTCATCAAGAGGCTCTTTAGTTCTTCACTCTCTGCCATAAGGGTGGAGTCATCTGCATATCTGAGGTTATTGATATTTCTCCCGGCAATCTTGATTCCAGCTTGTGTTTCTTCCAGCCCAGCGTTTCTCATGATGTACTCTGCATAGAAGTTAAATAAGCAGGGTGACAATATACAGCCTTGACGGACTCCTTTTCCTATTTGGAACCAGTCTGTTGTTCCATGTCCAGTTCTAACTGTTGCTTCCTGACCTGCATACAGGTTTCTCAAGAGACAGGTCAGATGGTCTGGTATTCCCATCTCTTTCAGAATTTTCCACAGTTTATTGTGATCCACACAGTCAAAGGCTTTGGCATAGTCAATAAAGCAGAAATAGATGTTTTTCTGGAACTCTCTTGCTTTTTCGATGATTCAGTGGATATTGGCAATTTGATCTCTGGTTCCTCTGCCTTTTCTAAAACCAGCTTGAACATCTGGAAGTTCATAGTTCACGTATTGCTGAAGCCTGGCTTGGAGAATTTTGAGCATTACTTTACTATTGCTGTAAAAAAATATGCCAAGGTAACAAAAATTGCTATATTAAAGAAACTGAGCTCTTAGTAATATTTTCCTGTTTTGTAACTTTAGATTTTCTAAAAATCTTTATGTCCAGATTATACATAAAAATATCATATAGTACACTGAAGTTGATCACTATATAATGAAGTAGTGCACACTTCTTAGTAAACGAGGGTAATGTTTTATTTTTTAGTTATACATACATATATACTCTTTTTCAGATTCTTTTCCATTATAGGTTATTACAAAATATTGAACATAGTTCCCTGTGCTATGCAGTAGGTCTTTGTTATTTATCTATTTTATATATAATAGTGTGTATATGTTAACTCCTACCTCCTAATTTACCCCCTCCCCCCACCCCCTTCGGGCTTCCCTGGTGGCTCAGAGGGTAAAGCGTCTGCCTGCAATGCGGGAGACCTGGGTTCGATCCCTGGGTGGGGAGGATCCCCTGGAGAAGGAAATGGCAACCCACTCCAGTATTCTTGCTTGGAAAACCCCATGGATGGAGAAACCTGGTGGGCTACAGTCCATGGAGTTGCAAAGAGCTGGACACGACTGAGCGCCTTCACTTTCACTTTCCCTTCCCCTACGGTAACTGTAAGTGTGTTTTCTATGTTTGTGAGTCTATTCTGGTTTTGTAAGTAAGTTCATTTGTATCTTTTTTTTTTTTTTTAGATTCCACATATAAATGATGTCACATGATATCTTTCTCTGACCTCAACAAGTGTACTGTTTTTAATTATTGTTATTTTAGAAGGACTGGTCATATGTATCGTGAATGTGAGCATGTCATAACTTTAGAGGCAGCCTCACAGTTCTCAAAAGATATCAGGAGTGTCTGCACTTCAGACACTCACAGGAGCTCAGGCTCCTCTCACGTGAAAAGCCCCCTCTACGCCCTCCTCTCAAGGCTGCTTAGCAGAGCAACTGAGAACTCAGCATGTGCTTGTTTTACACCACTCACCGCTTTATATCTTCTATTGCAGTTACTTATGTATATGGATCATTTCCCCTGCCTAAGTCATAAACACACAAGCGGGAAGATAGTCTATTTACTTTTGAAACGTCCTCAAATTTATCACAGAGTACTGAACACAAGGTACTCAATAAAGATTTGTGGAGGGACTGAATAGGCTCTTATTATCTTGGATTTCTGCCTCCATTCTGGTTAGATTATATTTAATTAATTAAAAATGTTAAATATTAAAGAACAGTGCCATACTATATTACATGCATGTCACATTAATCTCTGAATGAATCCAGAGAGAGTAAACAAAAGGTATTTTGATACGTAAAAGATGAAAAAATGACCCAACTGCTATAGTAATATGTTGCACATACATTTATAAAACAAATAGTTATGCATAAATGCTTACTATGTGATAAAAAATTTTAGTGTGGAAATAAGGAATATGCTCTCAACAGCTAATAGCACTACCAGAGAAAAAAATGAAGGTTCCTGAAAAAATTAAAAATAGAATCAACATCTAGAAATTCCACAGCTTGGTATTTATCTGAGGGAAAAAAAATACAAACTCAAAAATATGGGTATCCCCATATTCACTGCAGTACTATTTGCAATAGCTAAGACATTGAAATACCTATACGCCCATCAATGGACATAGGGATAAAAAATCCCATACAAGAGAATACTGTGTGTATGCTCAGTCATATCTGACTCTTTGTGACCCCATGGACTGTAGCTCACCAGGCTCCTCTGTCCATGGAATTCTCTAGGCAAGAATATTGGAGTGAGTAACCATTCCCTTCTTCAGGGTATCTTTCCAACCCAGGAATCGAACTCAGGTCTCCTGCATTGCAGGCGGATTCTTTACCATCTGAGCCAATATTATTCAGCCATAAAGCAAAGGAAATTTTGCCATTTGCAACAATATGGTTGTACCATGAGGTCATAATACTGAGAGGGAGTGACATAAATCAGACAGAAAATGACAAATATCATAGGATTACATTAATAGGTGGAATAAAACAAATACAAAAAACACTGAATTCATAGATAAAGAGAATAGATTGGTGTTTGCCAGCGGTAGGGAGGTGGGTAAATGGGAGAAGGTAATCAAAGGTACAAACTTCTAGTTATAAAATAAATCATGGGGATTTAATGTAGAGTTTGGCGATTATTGTTAATAATACTATAATATATATTTGACACTTATTAAGAAGGTAGATCTTAAAAGTTCTTGTCACAAGAAAAAGAATTTGTAACTATGTTATCATGATAACTAGATTTATTGTGTCAATATTTTCACAATATATATAATAAAAATATCAAATCATTATATTGTACTCCTGAGACTAATAATATTATATGCCAATTATATCCCAGTAAGAAAAAAATAGTCTTGTGTATAAAGTTGTGCAGAAGAATTCAGTAAAAAAGAACTTAAAGTTAGTTCCAACATCTGGACTCCTTCATGCTCTCCCTGTTGCCTTATACTTTCTTCTATTCTGTATTTAGAAACTGTAACCTATCCTGTAAGAATAAACTGATATATCACCATCTTTATAAAATCACCTCTAACACTGCCAGATACACTCATTCTCTTTTCCTAGGTTCACGTTCTTGTTGCTGTTGTTCAGTTGCTCAGTCGTGTTGGAATTTTGTGACCCCATGGACTGCAGCACACCAGGCTTACCTGTCCTTCACCATCACCAGGAGCTTCCTAAAACTCATGTCCAGTGAGTCAGTGATGTCATCCAACCGTCTCATCCTTTCTCATCCCCTTCTCCTTCTGCCTTCTATCTTTCCCAACATCAGGGTCTTTTCTGATAGAGTCAGCTCTTCACATCAGTTCAGTTCAGTTCAGTCGCTCAGTCGTTTCCGACTCATTTCGACCCCATGAATCGCAGCAAGCCAGGCCTCCCTGTCCATCACCAACTCCCGGAGTTTACCCAAACCCATGTCCATAAAGTCAGTGATGCCATCCAACCATCTCATCCTCTGTCGTCCCCTTCTCGTCCTGCCCCCAATCCTTCCCAGCATTAGGGTCTTTTCCAATGAGACAACTCTTCGAGTGAGGTGGCCAAAATATTGGAGCTTCAGTCAGCGTCAGTCCCTCCAGTGAATATTCAGGACTAATTTCCTTTAGGATTGACTGGTTTGATATTATTGCAGTCCAATGGACTCTTAAGAGTCTTCTCCAACAAAACAGTTCAAAAGCATCAATTTTTCGGCACTCAGCTTTCTTTATGGTCCAACTCTCACATCCATACACGATTACTGGAAAAACCATAACTTTGACTATATGGATCTTTGTTGGCAAAGTAATGTCTCTGCTCTTTAATATGTTGTCTAGATTTGTCATAGATTTTCTTCCAAGGAAATGATAAAATACAAAATGGCAATAGTGAACATCGACATATTAGGAATCAGTGAACTAAAATGGACAGGAATGAGTAAATTTAATTTGGATGATCATTATATCTACTAGTGTGGGAAAGAATCCCTTAGAAGAAATGGAGTGGCCCTCATAGTCAACAAAAGAGCCTGAAATGCATTACTTGGGTGCAATCTAAAAAACGACAGAATGATCTCTGTTTATTTCCAAGGCAAAGCATTCAAAATCATAGTAATCCAAGTCTATGCCCCAACCACTAATGCCAAAAAAGCTGAAGTTGAACAGTTCTATGAAGACCTACAAGACATTCTACAACTAACACCAAAAAAATATGTCCTTTTCACCACATGGGACTGGAATGCAAAAGTAGGGAGTCAAGAGATTCTTGGAGTAACAGGTAAGTTTGGCCTTGGAGTACAAAATGAAGCAGAGCAAAGGCTAACAGAGTTTTGCCAAGAGAATGCACTGGTCACAGCAAACACCCTCTTCCAACAATACAAGAGACAACTCTACATATGGACATCACCAAATGGTCAATATCAAAATCAGATTGATTATATTCTTTGCAGCTGAAGATGGAGAAGCTCTATACAGTCAGCAAAAACAAACATTACTTTACCAATAAAGGTCTGTATAGTCAAAGCTATGGTTTTTCCAGTAGTCTTGTATGGATGTGAATGCTAGACCATAAAGAAAGCTGAGCCCCAAAGAACTGATGCTTTTGAACTGTGGTTTTGGAGAAGACTCTTGAGAGTCCTTTGAACTGCAAGGAGATCAAATCAGTCCATCCTAAAGGAAATCAGTCCTGAATATTCACTGGAGGGACTGATGCTAAAGCTGAAGCTCCAATACTTTGGCCACCTGATATGAAGAGCTGACTCATTGGGAAAGACCCTGAGGCTGGGAAAGATTGAAGGCAGGAGGAGAAGGGGATAACGGAAGATGAGATGGTTGGATGGCATCACCGACTTGATAGACACGAGTTTGAGCAAGCTCCGGGAATTGGTGATGGACAGGGCAGCCTGGCGTGCTGCAGTCCGTGGGGTTGCAAAGAGTCAGACACAACTGAGCAACTGAACTGAACTTCTTCCAAAGAGCAAGAGTCTTTTAGTTTCAGGACTGCAGTCACCATCTGCAGTGATTTTGGAGATCAAGAAAATAAAGTCTGTCTCTGTTTCCATTGTTTCCCCATCTATTTACCATGAAGTGATGCGATCGGATGCCATGATGTTAGTTTTCTGAATGTTGAGTTTTAAGCCAGCTTTTTCACTCTCTTCTTTCACTTTCATCAAGAGGCTGTTTAGTTCCTCTTCACTTACTACCATAAGGGTGGTGTCATCTGCATATTTTAGGTTGTTGATATTTCTCCCTGCAATCTTGATTCCAGCTTATGCTTCATCCAGCCTGGCATTTCACATGATGTACTCTGCATATAAGTTAAATAAGCAGGGTGACAATATATATCCTAGGTTCACAATTATGCTTAATTGCTTCCAGTAAGTCAACTACCATGTACCTTTGTTTCTTTCTGCGCCTATGCTGAGAATAATTTTCCCCACAATATTGCTTCCCTGGTGACTCAGATGGTAAAGAATCTGCCTGCAATGCAGGAGACCCAGGTTCAATCCTTGGGTTGGGAAGATTCCCATGGAGAAGGGAATGGCTAACCACTGCAATATTCTTGCCTGGAGAATTCTATGGACAGAGGAGCCTGGTGGGCTACAGTCCATGGGGTTGCAAAGAGTTGGATGTGATTGAGCAGCTAACACTTTTACTTTCAACAGTTCTACAGCTATGTAACAGGTTAATACTAGAACTTTTTATACCTCTTTAACAAAGTGATTACAGTTCTATAGTCATGCTGATGGCTCAGCAGATAAAGAATCTGCCTGCAATGCAGGAGACACAGGAGATGCGGGTTCAATCCCTGGGTAGGGAAGATACCCTGGAGGAGGAAATGGCAACCCACTTCAGTATTCTTGCTGAAAGAGCCCATGGACAGAGAAATCTGGTGGACTACAGTCCAAAGGGTTGCAATGGAGTGTATAGGACTGAGTGACTAAGCACGCAGGCATGCTGACAAGCAACCCCTAGAACCAATATTAAACCTGTTTTATCAGCCAGTGGAAACTCACCTCAGTAAACACACTTCTGAAAGCCAACCAATCAGTGAGAGGTTCTACTTTTGATAGTTAACCAAAGAACAAAAGTTTCACTCTAGTAATACATTCTCTGAAGGCCAGTCAGTCAGCAACCCAATCTTTCCTGAGCAACCACACTCAATTCTATGTCATTTTACTTCCACAGCTAAAAACTACTAATCACTGACTTGTATGCTCTGTAACAAATTTCCCCAAAACTAGAAGCTTAAAGCAACAGACTCACATAGTGAGTCAGGAATCTGGAGTGGACCTTCTGGGTAGGTCAGGCCAGGGTTTCTCATGAAGTTACAGTCAAGCTATCACTGGAGCTGCAGTCAACATTGCAGAAGTTATAATGGTGCTGGAGGTTTCACCTCCGTGCTACTTTACTCACATAGGCCTCAATTCCTCACTGGCTACAGCACATGGCCTCATGTCATCAGCACATAGACCTCTCAACAGGGCTGCTGGAGTGTCTCCATGATATAGTAGCTAGCTTTCCTGGGTAGCTTATCCAAACAAGAGCAAGGGAGAAGCTACAAAATCTTCTATGATGACCTAGCCTCAGAAGTAACATACCATCACTTTGCTGTATCCTGTTGGCAAGAAATACCAACTCTGATATAATGTATATATTTCCACAAGGGCATGAATACCAAGAGGCACAGATCATTAGGGTCATCTTAGGGGGTGGATACCACTCTTCTCAAAAAACTTTAATAACATCAAGTTTGCTTTGCTCAGAGACTGTTTGACCAGCATGACTATTCCTTACTTAGATGGACAATGAACTCAGCTTTGAGCTTTTATTTCATATATTGAGTATTACTGTCACCCTTTGTCATTTATAGATGTTCTTCCAAGATTTTTTTTGAAGATCCTCATTTGATAGCATTCTGTTTGACTCATGGACCAATAGGGGTGCTCACTGGGACTGACTGAACCAAAATCTGATAACATTTTAGATCTGCTAGAGTGTGAATACTTCTAGGGAAGGGATTCATCCTTAACTGTTTCTCACCTTTGTTGCCAAGCATATCGTAGACACCCAATTAATTCTTGTTAGATAAATAGATGGAGAAGTCAAATAATGAAACCATGATCCTACAATTTTTATTTTACAAACTAAACAGTTAAGTATTGAGTGATAGGTTGTTTTAAATGTGCAACTCACATTTCCTTTAACGTATGGATCTGATGACTTATCTTAATGTCTTCCTCCTCAATGCTTCCAACCTGCTTGGTGAAATTGGGGCTGAGGGAATGGGAAACACATCTCTAATTTTATCACTGAAGTTCACAGAAAAAAATCGAATTCACATCGGACACACCCAGTCCCTTAAATGAGGAAGATCTAATTCATCATTCTAAAGAATTTTTAGTAATTTGACAAAAGCTTTAACCAGATACAATATAGCATTCATTTTTACCTTTCTGTTGGATTATTCTTTTGAGTATACTAAATGTTGAAAATTTTAACCAACTGAACCATATAAAAATGACATTTTTCTTAGCATCAGTTATCACATTCACATCACTTGCCCTTAATGTAGAAAATCAAAGAAACATTAAAAAATACGAATGTAGAGGTTGCTGGAAGTTTATAGCTGGTAAGGGGAGATCCATGGGGATATATCCAATCAATTTTTCAAGTTCAGGTGACTTGAAAAATTTCAAGTGACTACATGATTCTCCTCAAGAAAGAAGATATTCTATAGGTAAATCACAACATTGAACTAACCATAGCACATTTAAAATTATCCAAACAATAATAGACTATTTCCTATACTTGAACAGATAAAAATAATAGAAAGTATATGGAGTGCCTTTCAAATCAGGTTTATTTGGGTTTTCAATTATATAATAACCTTAGAGAATACCTCAAAGAATGGGTTCAACACTCAACTGAGTTTTCACAAGAGCAGTAAATGTCCATATTCTAAATAAGTTAAGCGAAATCAGGACAAGTCAGGGTACAAAATTTAAGAAGGCAAAATAAATTACGTATGTCTAATAGTTACAAGAAAACATGCCATAAAAAGGAGATTAAAAATGATTGTTAGAAATCCAAGTAAATGCTGAGATATGTATTTTAAAAGTCTGAAAAATGAAAAGATATAAGCAGAACACATAGTAGCTAGGATTATATCCACAATAAATCAGATTTATTGGATTATTAAATCTTAGTCTGAGTTCCATCACTTAAAACAAATGGGAAAATGTGGGAAATGTTTAGAGAGAAGTGCCAAAAGACATTACGGATTAGAAGGAGAGCTTCTGAGGAACAATATTTTAAAAGGAATATTTTTTAGGACAAAGAAAGAGTCTTAATCATCCAGGCATAGCATCTATTTTGTGGAGAGTGAAATAGTTACAACTGCAATAAGGGATGTAAGAAAAGAAAGTCTTATGTTGCAACATAGACAATTCTGAGAGAAGATCATCAAAAACCAGACTTGACTGTCAAGGACAGCTGAGTAATTGCCACAGTCTTTAAACGATAGGAAAGATTCTCATTTGGCTAATGTACATTAGATCTTGCCTGAAGGCAGTGGAATAAACTGAAGGACATAAAAAGATATCTTGTCCTCATAATAGGATAACAATAGCGATTTAGCCAGGAAGTCAGGTTCCAGTAGTACTTATAAAACTTAAATAACCATACGTTATCAAGGTAAGTAAAATTTACACCATGAAGGGGTCAAAATGATGTGTGAAAAAGTAGTAGAAATAGAGGTCTTTGCTCATTACTTGGAATCTGAATTAATTAGAAATCTTACATTAATATAACAATATGATTTCAGTTAAGAATGGACCATTGGCTTGAGAAAGTAGCTTAATCATTCATTTGTATTCCCTAAATTATTTCCTTGAAAGACAATGGCTAACCTACCCCTTTCAAGGTATTCCCACTAGAATTCCACAAGCTCTTTAATGTAACCTACGGCTTCCAAGTAGAACATTCACCAAAGTCACAGAAACTTAATGAAGGAGAGGAACAAGTTCAGTATACCTGTGACAGGCCAGAAGGTCAGGTGAGCTCAAGGACAGACAGCTCATAAGGAAAGACAGACAAAGCATGTTAAAAGACTAGCCTTCCAAAATAAGCTTTGTGAAAACAAGTTTGACAAGACATATGCTCCTGAAAAAAATTTAGACTTTTTTTTTTACTTCATTGATGTTGTAAGACTACAAAATTATGATTCAGAAGAAATAATTTGTGCATATTAAGCAATTTGAAATTATGACTTATGCAGCATTCCCGTTACATTCAAGCTACTGTGCTAGGAATTCTGGGATGTAAAATATGAAAATATCAAATATTTTTAGACTATGTGTGACCTTAATATTACATAATTTGTTAGCAGCCCATGCCATTTATAGAGCATTCAGTGACTCTGTTAACTACTCCTCAGTTCTTGCTGATGATACATCTATAAATCTACAGAGTGAAAACGATAAGCAGGAGTGCTACATTGTGGAGTATTAATGTTGAAAAATGTAATAAATCCCCAGAGTTATCTTCCCTAAAATGTTTATAGTCAAGGAGTTACTGAGTTTTAGAAGGCACTTCTATAATAGACTAATCTTTTTCAAGGCAAATGCTGCAAACTCTACTGTCTATCAATTTAATAACAACTGTACTTTAAAAAGATGCAAGGCCCTGGCCACTTACTAAAAGGGAGAAAGAAAGCATAAAACCTCAGAAGATGGAGTCTTCAACTTATAAGGCCACTTGTGTATCTTCTTTCTGTTTGTTTTATTTGGACCCAATGTTC
Organism: Giraffa tippelskirchi; assembly: GCF_054371585.1. Classification (NCBI taxonomy): domain Eukaryota; kingdom Metazoa; phylum Chordata; class Mammalia; order Artiodactyla; family Giraffidae; genus Giraffa; species Giraffa tippelskirchi. Next base: position 59,199,426 of record NC_137285.1, read on the forward strand.
ACAAATGGACTCCAAACAATGAACAGAAATCTTTTAGAATGATAGGCTAGCTCTAAACAATGATGCAAATTTTTTAGAATGATAGGCTAATTTTCAAGGGGGGAAATTGCCAAGAGAAAATAAATTGCAATCAAGGTCTTAGTTCATTTCATAGAACCTAAAGCCTCAATTTTCTTTTTCATAATTTTCTTTCATTTCCTCTTCTTTCTCCAGGCTATCTTTTAGAACTGAGCACTTAAATACACCTTTATATGCACAAGCCAAATGAGACTGCATTTAATTTGTGACTCTCTGTAGATATCTCTAACATACTAGTTTTAAAACTTAAAAGAGAATCACCTTTCAAAAAAATTCCCAAAATACCAATTTCACTATTTTAGTTCTTTAAATTTATGTTTTCAACTTTATTTTTATAGCTTCATTGACATGTAAATGAAAAACTACACATACTTAAAGTGTATGATAAATTTTGACCAATGTTTACATCCATGGGTCCATCACCCATAACCACAATCAAGTTAATAAACATTTCTATTATCTATTGTAATCCATCAGGTCTCATTTCATTTCCCACACCCATTCTAGGTAACCACAGATCTGATTCTGTCATGTGCCTAGTTTATTTGCAACTTCTAGACTTTTATATAAACAGAATCATATGCTTGTACTCTTTTCTGTCTGACTTTTTTCAGCATAACTCACTTGAGATTCAGACATGTTGCTTGTTAAATGTATTATACACCATCAATGGGCTTCCCAGGTGATGCTAGAGGTAAAGAACCCGCCTGCCAAGGCAGGAGACCTAAGAGACATGGGCTGGATCCCTGGGTCGACAAGATTCCCAGGAGGAGGCCATGGCAACCCACTCTAGTATTCTTGCCTAGAGAATACCACGGATGGAGGAACCTGGCAAGCTGTGGTGTATAGTGTCACAAAGAGTCAGACACAACTGAAGCGACTCAGCACACGTGCACGCGTATAGCCTTTGAGTCCGGCTTCTTTCACTTAACATGATGCATTTAAAATTCATCCATGTTATTGTATCAATAGCTCATTCCTTTTTATTGCTTGATAGTACTTCATTGTATAAATGTTAACAAATTTTGATTATTCATTCACTAGCTGAAGAACACTTGTGTTGTTCCAGCTCTTGGCGATTATGATTAATCAGCTACATATATTCATTACAGGTTTTCATGTGAACAAATACTTTCATTCCTCTTGCATAATTAACTTTCTGTAGGACAGCTAGGTTTTATGGTTAGAGCATATTAATGTGTAAGAAAGTATCAAAATCTTTAGAAACTGGTTGTACAATTTAGCATTTCCACTAGCAATGTGTGAATGTGCCAGTTATTCCACATTCTTGCCAGATTTGGAATTATCAGATTTTTAAATTTTATTTTAGGCATTCTAATAGATGAGTGGTAGTATGACATTTTGGCTTTTATATGTATTTTCCTATTGATTAATGATTCTGGTCATCTTTTAATGTGCTTATTTGCATCTATATATTTTCTTTGGTTTATTTGGTTTCCCAAAATACAAAGTTAATTCACAGAAGGATAGTCTTTTCAACAAGCAGTGCTGGCACATTTGAATATCAATATGTTAGATACCTTGAGTCATGTATAAAATATAATTCAAAAAATCATACATTGAAATACAAAATTTAAAACAATAAAATTTCTAGAAGAAAATCTTTTGACCAAAGGTCTAACTAATATTTCTTGGATATGACAGTAAAAGCATCAGCCATAATTGTGATAAACTTGACTTTATCAAAATTAAAATCCTCTGCTGTTCAGAAGAAAGGGAAAGAAAAAACAAATCACAGACTGGGAGAAAATATTACAAAGCATATGTATGTTAAAGAGTTTATATTCAGAATATTGAAATGTCTCTCAACAATTAAGAACAATAGCAAAAATATAAATATGTCAAAAAGTTTTAACAAGCACTTCACCAAGAAAGATACAAAAATGACAAATACATGAAAATATGCTGTATATCACTGTCTACTTGTTGTTCAGTTGCTAAGTCGTGCCTGACTCTTTGGGATCCCATGGACTACAGTACACCAGGCTTCCCGGTCCTTCATCATCTCCTGGGGTTTGCTCAAACTCATGTCCATTGAATCAGTGATGCCATCCAGCCATCTCGTCCTCTGTTGCCCCCTTCTCCTCCTGTCTTTAATATTTCCCAGCATCAGGGTCTTTTCCAATGAGTCAGCTCTTCACATCATGCAGCCAAAGTATTGGAGCTTCAGCATCAGTCCTTCCAGTGAATATTCAGGGTTGATTTCCTTTATGATTGGCTGATTTGATCTTGCAGTCCAAAGGAATCTCAAGAGTTTTCTTCAGCACCTCAATTTGAAGACATCAATTCTTTGGTGCTCAGCCTTCTTTATAGTCAAACTCTCACATCCATACATGACTATTGGAAAAACCATAGCTTTGACTATAAGGGCCTTTGATGGCAAAGTGATGTCTTTGCTTTTTAATACACTGTGTAGGTGTGTCATAACCTTCCTTCCAAGGAGCAAGTGTCTTTTAATTTCATGGCTGCAGTCACTGTCTGCAGTGATTTTGGAGCCCAAGAAAATAAAATCTGTCACTGCTGTCACTTTTTGCCTATCTATTTGCCATGAAGTGATGGGACTGGATGCCATGATCTTAGTTTTTTGAATATTGAGTTTTAAACCCATTCCCTTCCATTTTAGTTCACTGTTTCCTAAGATGCCAATGCTCATTCTTGCCATCTCCTGCTTGACCATAGCCAATTTACCTTGATTCATGGGCCAATTAATGTTCCAGGTTCCTATGCAATATTGTTCTTTACAGCATCAGCCTTTACCTTCCCCACCAGACACATCCACAGATGAGCGCTGTTTCCGCTTTGGCCCAGCCATTTCATTGTTTCTGGAGCTATTAGTAATTGCCCTCTGCTCTTCCCCAGTATTGTATTGGACTCCAACCTGGGGGACTTGTCTTCCTAAATGATGAGTGTCATATCCTTTTGCCTTATCATGCTGTTCACGGGACTCTGGTGGCAAGAATACTGGAGTGGTTTGCCACTGCCTCTGCCAATGGACCATGTTTGGTCCGAACTCTCCACTATGACCTGTCCTAGGTAGCCCTGCATGGCATGGCTCATAGTTTCATTGAGCTATGCAAGCCCCTTGGCCATGACATTGAATCATTGTCCCTTAGAGAAATGCAAATTAAAACTACAATGGAATACCAATTCATATCACTTAGAATGGCTAAAATTAAAGTAACTGATTACAGTGAGTAGTGATACAGCTATGGAACAAAAGCCACTCTCATATTTCTACAGATAGGAAATATGAAATGGCATAACCACTTTGGAAATAAGTTTAGACAAGAAATGCAAACATAAGTCTATACACAGCCCTATATATGAATGTGTATAGCAGTTTTCCATGTAGGATCACATTAAAAAAAACAAACAAATATCCATCATCTGGTGAATGGATTAACACAGTATTTCCACTATTCTAATGGAGTCACCAAATTATAAAACAGCCACTTTTTAAACTGCAAGTATAATACTTAAAAACAAAAGGGAATATTCTATAAGGCCAATGTATCATCCCATATCATCTAAATGATGAATAAGAGTTATATAAAGTATAAGTTCCTTCCTTATTTATAAAAAGAAATAATAAGGTTCAGAATCTTACCTATATACTTATATCCTTCTTCCCCATTTACTATGGGTCTCAGCCAAGTTGACCTAAGCCTCAAATTAGTAGACATGTGGGCACCTTGGGGAGGGTAGAGTGTAAATAACATTTCAATTGCATTGTGCTTCTTGATGACATCAGAGTATTTTTCACGGTCTTCTGTAAAAAGAATAAAACACAACATTCTTTTTTAACTTTAGACCTTTTACAAAATTTCATATCCCTTTCTTTTAAGGGATGAAAATTAAAAACTATTGAAACATTTGAATGCTAATGGTTATGCAACATAGTTAGACAGCATAGTTCTCTTTAGCCAAAAATATTTCACCAAAAATCTGGTCTTTCAGATAGATCCTAGCAAAAATTAAGGAGTAAAGGTTTACAGGTAGAATCCTCAAACACTAACAGTCTAAAGCAGTGCTGTTAATAGCTGTGAAAAAAAGTAAGATAACCAACTAACAGCATTCATATTATATATACTATAACATAATCATATTTTTAATTGCCATTAAATAATAATCTGACAAAAATAATGAGTAAATATAGAGTTTCATAAACTAGAACTAATGAATCAATATTCTTAGGCTATGGTCTTTAAGAAAATGTAACATCACCTATACAAATATTTATATAGCACTTACTGTATGCAAGAAACAGCCCCAAGTGCTTTTGAACATTAATACATTTAATTTTCACAGCACACCTGTAAGGTCAATACTGTTATTATCTTCATTTTACATGAGGAATTTGAGCCTCAAAGAAATTAAATAACTTGCCTAAATCTTAGAGTCTGCAACTGACGCAATTAGGATTTGGATTATCTGAGTGGATGCTTTGGCCATACTTTGGCCACCTGATGCAAAGAACTGACCTATTTGAAAAGACCCTGATGCTGGGAAAGATTGAAGACAGGAGGAAAAGGGGATGACAGAAGATGAGATGGTTGGATGGCATCACCGATGTAATGGACATGAGTTTGAGTAAGCTCCAGGAGTTGATGATGGACAGGGAAGCCTGGTGTTCTGCAGTTCATGGTGTCGCAAAGAATCGGTCACAACTGAGCAACTGAACTGAACTGAACTGAGGAGAAGCTCTCATTTTCAAACAAATGTTTGTCAAGTGAATATGACCTGCATTAACTAGCTTTCAAATTGTGGTCTGGAGAAGATGCTTGAGAGTCCCCTGGACTGCAAGGTGATCCAACCAGTCAATCCTAAAGGAAATCAACCCTGAATATTCATTGGAAGGACTGATGCTGAAGCTGAAGCTCCCGTACTTTTGCCACCTGATCCAAAGAGCTGACTAGTTGGAAAAGACCAGGATGCTTAGAAAGATTGAAGGCAGGAGGAGAAGGGCATGGCAGCGGATGAGATGGTCAGAGAGCCATCACTGACTTAATGGACATGAGTTTGAGCAAACTTCAGGAGATAGTGAAGGACAGGAAAGCCTGGTATGCTGCAGTTCATAGGGTCAAAAAGAGCTGGACACAACTTAGAGTTGTGATTAATAAATAATTTGAATTGTGGAGTGAAAATTCACTGGTTACGGCCCTAGGGCCTCCAGTTTGCATTTTCAGTTTTTGGTTGATAAGCCAATGTCCTGAAATTCAATGAGGCCGTCTACTGAGCAATTAATTCAAAGCAATTCTACCTAGAAACATTTCAAAGAAAAGAGAGATACTAATATAAAACTTCACTTATAATCCTGTTACATTTTTTTTCTTTTTTTCCCAACTACCTTCCTTCCTTTTTCCCCCTTCATTTTTTTTTAAATATCATATTTTGTAGTACAGTAAGTACAACATAATGAGTAAATGAATAAGATTTGTCAGTTGATAGTGTGCCAGGTATCCATCTTTTACATGCTAAGTCGCTTCAGCCATGCCCAACTCTTTGCAATCCTATGGATTTTGTATAGGTCCCTCTGTCCATGGGATTCTCCAGTCGAGAATACTGGAGTGGGTTGTCATTTCCTTCTCGAGGGGAAGGACTCTCCAAGAGCTTTCCACAGTTTGTCATGATCCACACAGTCAAAGGCTCTAGTGTAGTTGATGAAACAGAGGTAGATGTTTTTCTGGAATTCCCTTTCTTTCTCTATGATCCAGTAGATGTTGGCAATTTGAACTCTAGTTCCTCTTCCTTTTCTAAAGCCAGCTTGGACATCTGGAAGTTCCTGGTTCACATAATGCTGAAACCTAGCATGCAAAGTTTTAAGCATAACCTTACTAGCATGGGAGATGAACACAATTATCCAATGGTTAATTCTTTAGTACTCTTCTTACCACCCATATTGGGAATTGTGATGAGGATTCATTATAAAACAGGAGTGATAAAAAAAGAAAAACCATCTATTATCACAACTGTTCCCTTTCTAGGATTATTATTAAAAGATATTTTAACACTAAAAATGCATGAGGGACACAATCTCAGTTGTGTTGCACACAAAGTATGTTTTATATTCAATAATGAGAACCTGGAGGTTCTAGGATTTTTGAAAGTGTTAACTTCTTCCTAATGGGCCAGTCCTCAACACAAATTCCAGCAGAGACTCAATATTTGAAAAGGGCTCATATATTAAGTTTAGGATCAATCCTAAGTGTATCAATCCTTTACGACTGACCCTCACTTATTAAACCAGAATAGAAGACCTCATTATGGAAGTCAATTATTAAGAAGTATTTGCAACTATGGGGCTTCCCAGGTAGCTCTGTGGTAAAGAATTCTCCTGCCAGTGCAGGAGATGCAAGGGCCTAGGGTTTGATCTCTGTGTTGGGAATATCCCCTGGAGTAGGAAATGGCAACCTGCTTCAGTATTCTTGTCTGGAGAATCTCATGGACAGAGGAGCCTGGCAAGCTACATCCATGGGATCGCAGAGTTGGACACGACTGAGCACAGTGCACAGTACACTTAAAACTATGGGTAAAAATAGTCTAATCAAATGTGAGTTCAAACTGGTGGTCAAATTATCTATAACCCAGAGTAAATGACCAATTTCTAAATGTTGTACTTTTAATATAAGGCCACTGTTAAAGCACTTTATACTTTTATGTTGCATTCATTTTCTTTTATTTGAATTAGATGAATGTCATACTTTTTTATCATGCTGCTTTTATCTAAGCTTTCTCTATTAATTAGTAAATTTAAGAGAATATCAATTTATCAGTATAAAAAATTACATGTCGTGAACAAGGGAAAGTGAATTTAAAGCATTCCCATTCTGAAATTAATGAAACTCTCCTACATTCAATTTATCTTAAGCTGATATATGAAATCTTAAAGATCACTGATGGAGGAGCAAAACATTAAGGATCAAAGCCGCAGGGCAAAATGGTTAAGAAGGCAGTTAAATAATATGCCCTTGAATGATATAATCAGCAAAAATAAATTCAAGGAACATATATCTCTTGTACTATAATTAAATACCAACATTGTTTTAACTTAAAGGAGAGCAAAAATGTTCATAACAGTTGACTCAGAGTAAATAATCTAAAATAAGGACATGAATTAATTAAAAATTTGTTAAAGTGCAGCAATATTAATTTAAAAAATTTTTAAATATAGTAAGTATTACTACTTTTAAGCCCTCTCATTTCCTGGCAATCATGCATGTTATAAATTTCTCCAGAACATTCTTGCTGTATTATTCAAAGATTAAATGTGGGAACACTGTGTCATTAATACATATACATCTTTATAAATCCAATCAAATTTCTAATACAAAATAGAAAATTAGGGGATTGCAGTCATTTGATTGTTGAATAATCAAAGTAAAGTTATTGCAAAAGGTTTACTTCTTCAGTGGAATAAGTAAACAGAATTCATAAATATGCTACATTTATTTTTATTTCCATGTTGTTAATTTTTAGACTTATAAGCAAATTAAACACATTCACAAGCACTGGATTGTTGTTCAGTCACTCAGTCATGTATGACCCTTTGTGACCCCATGGATGCAGCCCACCAGCCTTCCCTGTCCCCTTCACTGTCTCCTGGAGTTTATTCTAACTCATGTCATTGAGTCAGTGATACCATCCAACCTTCTCATCCTCTATTGCCCCCTTCTCCTGCCCTCAATCTTTCTCAGCATGAGGGTCTTTTCCAATGACTTCACTCTTCGCCTCAGGTGGCCAAAGTATTGGAGCTTCAGCATTAGTCCTTCCAGTGGATATTCAGGGTTGATTTCCATTATGATTGACTAGTTGGATCTCCTTGCAGTCAAAAGGACTCTCAAGAGTGTTCTCCAGCATCATAGTTCGGAAGCATTAATTCTTTGGCACTCAGCCTTCTTTATGGTCCAACTCTCACATCCACACATGACTACTGAAAAACCATAGCTTTGACTATACAGATCTTTGTTGGCAAAATGATGTCTTTGCTTTTTAATACACTGTCTCAGTTTGTCATAGCTTTTCTTCCAAGGAGCATCTTTTAATTTCATGGCTGCAGTCACTATCTGCAGTGATTTTGGAGCTCAAGAAAATAAAGTCTGTGACTGTTTCCATTGTTTCCCCTTCTATTTGCCATGAAGTGATGGGACTAGATGCCGTGGTCTTAGCTTTTTGAAGAAAGTAGGGAAAAGCACTAGACCATTCAGGTATGACATAAATCAAATCCCTTATGATTATACAGTGGAAGTGAAAAACAGATTCAAGGGATTAGATCTGATAGAGTGTTTGAAGAACTATGGACTGAGGTTCACAACATTGTACAGGAGGCAGTGATCAAAACTATCCCCAAGAAAAAGAAATGCAAAAAGGCAAAATGGTTTCCTGAGGAGGTCTTACAAATAGCTGAGAAAAGAGAAGCAAAAGGCAAAGGAGAGAAGGAAAGATATACCCATCTGAATACAGAGTTTCAAAGTGTAGCAAGGAGAGATAAGAAAGCTTTCTTAAGTGAACAAGGCAAAGAAATAGAGGAAAACAATAGAATGGGAAAGACTAGAGAGCTCTTCAAGAAAATTAGAGATACCATGGGAACATTTCATGCAAAGATGGGCACAATAAAGGACAGAAACGGTATGGACCTAACAGAAGCAGAAGTATTGGATAAAGAAACCTAAAAGACCTTCTCCTTTTTCAGTCTTCATGGAAATTTAACAAAAATACAGAACATATTACTGTACATAAATAAGTCATATAGCTACATAAAACACAAATAACTTTGGTTAATACTTCTTATAAAATTATGAGAATTCCTTATGAGGGTCATTTTCTTTTATTCTAAAAGCCTATGTTTAAAAAAGTATGTTAAAACCTAGAGTAAACTGCTTAAGAAAAGCTTAATGATATATCTGCATTTTTAAAAAGCATCTTTGTTTTTAAACAACAAAGATTAAAAGAACTTTACATCTAAAAATCCTAAAATAATAATAGCATGAAAAATCCAAGAGCATAATTAAATAATAACACATAATGAGGAACAAAGATTTAAGCTGGGAATGCAACAGGTCAAATAAGATTTAAACTGTCTCCATAGATATTAAAAGATATTTAATAAGTCTGAAAAAACAATCTCTTCATAAAGACATCTAATAAATAGGAAGAGAAGGATACAACTTAAAATAAGTATCAACATTATATAACAACATTAAAATTAGTGAGAAAATTATAATGTCCATCATTGACATTATAATCTAATGTCATAAATGTTCCAGCTAATGCAAAAGTCAAGAAAAAGATATCTTAAGTTGTATTGTACACAATAAAAGAAGAATTGTAAAAATTTCATGTCATTTTCAGGTGATACAATTGAATACTTATGAAACTCTAGAGAAGATGAAAATTATTATAATTTAGGAGGGCAAAATACAACTACTGATTATAAAATAAGCATATAAAAATTAGGGCTTCTCATATACAAGAAGAATTTGCTAGAATACATACTAGAAAAAGACTAAGATTAAAAAATCTTTAAATCACAAACAAGACAGCTGGAAAGAAAAAATAGCCTAGGTGTGTGTTTGTATGTGAGTGTGTCTGTATGCTGGAAGGAAAGCAAACATTTTCTCATAAATGATTAGAGCTTTATGATTAATTTTAAGTACTCTGTTTTAAAAGTATGCCTTTCATTTTTCGCTGAAGGTCTAAGTCTTGGGATAGCCAGATTAAACCCATTAACATGACTTTACTCTGACAGGCTAAAGACAAATGCCCCTCTCGCCTTAGTTAAAATGCTCTCACTTTGAGAGAAATACAATAGCACAAAAAGTTCTGAAAATCTAAGAGCGCAGTGGCAGTTGTTACTGGGATCACCATACATGACCCAAAAGATATTTCTTTTCTCTTGGTTTGGAAGAGTATCTGATAATGAAAATTACGTCTTCATAAGAAGCATAAAATCACAAATAAGTACTGCTATTCTAAACTTAAATTTAAATTACGCAAGTGTCTTATATTTCTTGCCATGTATTTCCTTCTACTTTTTTTTTAATTTTCCTGTATGTATACATATCTTTAAGGGTTGAGAGAAATTCAACCAATCTTTAGGTTATTTCTCAGTAATATGAGTTTTAAAAGATATACTGAGGGGAAATTTGGAGTTAATCATGCAATTCAATATTGTAAGTATTATTGTCCCAGATTATCTCAACTGCTTAGCAAAAAAATTACAGTAATTGGCAGTTGACTACAAAAGGCTTAGCTCTGTACCTTTACTCAACAATTATGTCAGCCTGCATGCAAAAAATATTCTCAAAAAACCCAGAAAATTTACCTTCCCTTTTATGTGGTTAGGATTTTCTCTAAATTCTAGAGACAAAGCTAATAATATCATGCTATTTCATAAAGCAAAAAATGAACTCCAAATCAAGGAGCATCTTCCCTGATGCATTTTGCAAGTGAATATCAAACACCAAATGGTGTTCACCTGGAAAATTATTTGGTACTAGTTTTTTAAACAATAAATGCTGTCTTTTAGAACTAAACCATTCTCCAGCTTTTTGGAGTTCATTCACCAAACTAATTTAGATTTCTCAATACCAGCCTGAGACCTGTTGACTGATTATAGAAAAGTTAAGATTAATTGTAGTGCGGAGAAGACTCTTTAAAGTTCCTTGGACAGCGAGGAGATCAAACCAGTAAATCCTAAAAGAAATCAACCCTGAATGTTCATTGGAAGGACTGATGCTGAAGCTAAAGCTCCAATACTTTGGCCACCTGATGCAAAGAGCCAACTCATTGGAAAAGATCCTGATGCTGGGAAAGACTGAAGGCAGGAGGAGAAGGGGATGATAGAAGATGAGACAGTTGGATGGCATCACTGACTCAATGGACATGAGTTTGAACAAATTCTGGGAGATCATGAAGGACAGGAAAGCCTGGCATGCTGCAGTTCAAGGGGTCACAAAGAGTCAGACACAGTCTAGAGACTGAACAACAACAGGATTAATCTGAATTCTTTATGGAACAAGGTTGCATACAAGCTAATCATTAAAAGGAAAAATTTACTTATTTAACAAATGTCCAATTTCCCAGCTCAATTTATTTCCTGGTATCATTGGGCTTCCCAGGTGGTGCTAGTGGTAAAGAACCCATCTGCCAATGCAGGAGACATAAGAGACGTGGTTCATTGCCTGGGTTGGGAAGATCCCCTGGAGGAAGGCATGGCAATCCACTTCAGTATTCTTGCCTGGAAAATCCCTATGGTCAGCAGAGGCTGGTGGGCTACAGTCCATAAGGTCGCAAAGTCGGACATGACTGATGCAACTTAGCATGCACACATTAATAGGTAATAATATCCCTGGTTAAAGATAGCATAGTAAAATCAATTTTTTCCCTCCTCTCTCCCATGATATCCCAAAGAAACATTTAATGTATCAAAATACAAATATATTTACATATTTAATGAAACAAAGATTCCCACAACTTTCAATAACTTTGAAGAATATGTGACAGAAACAATAAAATTCAGACCAAATGAGAGAATGCCTAAAGCCGACACAAACTCCCTCAGCTCTGAGACAAAGATACAGATATGTTTGAAAGGAAGAATCATAGTCCTGAAAGACCTCTCCAGGGAGCTTGGAAGGGAGTGACAAGACTTATGTGTGTGGATGACACAAAGGAGAGGCAAAAAAAAGTAAGTGAGAAACCCAGTTCGTACCACACCTCAGAACTGCGGTTGAGGTAGAGGTGAGGGAAGGAAGGTTCCTGTCCGTCTCACGTGCTGACTTCATCCACCTTGTCCCAACGTCCCCAAAAGTCTCCATCACTGCTAGCATCAAATCATTCCAAAACTCCCCTCAGCTCTAATGTTGCTAAATCATCTAAATTTGGTTAGAGATGAAGCTCTCTGTATAATCTATCTTGGGGAACAATTCCTCTAACAATTCCTCTTTAACCAACAATTCCTCTCTAACAATTCCTCTAAACTGAAGAACAAGTTGTCTGCTCCTTTAACCTTTGTATTTTGGGAGCAGACAACTTGTTCTTAAGTTTCAGAGGTCCACAGGTAGAGAGGAATTGATAAGCATAAGATAACAAGTTAACACGTTTCCATTCCAAAGGGAGAAAAAGGAAAGAAAAAAAACACACAAAAAACGGTGTTTTTGAAATCCAGCTGGATAAACTCCATTCGATTCTAGGGCTGGAAATAATCCTCTGGGGTTTGCAGCTCCAGCCTCTGAACCATCTTTCCTTTTTCATGAAGGGTACCATGGGTTTGTAGCTGAATAGTTTGATCAGTCTCTCCTGCCTATAAACATCTGGGTGCCCAGCAGCCTTCTTTCATTCCATACTGTCTCTGTTCCTCTTTAGTGCAAGCTGGCAGTGCTCTCCTGGTATAAAATTCTCAAGAATCTGACAATTCTCTCATGTAGGTTATGGAGACTCACTCCATTAAACAAGAAGCTTCTCCACACATCTTTTCCTGGAAAATCTCATAACCAAGATGACTAAAAGCTTCACATATTTTTTTCTCTTCAGAAAACCTTTGTGTGACTGAACTCTCTTTTTTCATCTTTTTGATGTATTAGCAAAAGATGGTCCAGTTACATTTTCAGCTTTTCCTCGAGAGCATGTTTTCCTGACAGTGAACCTTGTTAATCTGAGTATCTTTAAAAATTGAGATGAATTTAGAATTCCCCAAATCATCTAGTCTTGTTTCTTTTTCTTTCTTTCTTTTTTTTTTTTTTTTTTTTACCAGTTTCCCCCTCAATTTATAAGCAGCAAATACTAACCAGGTTGCACTTTCAACTCTGCTTGGAAATCTCCTCAGCTCAAGGTCATAGTTAAAACATTCTTCTTTCCATATAAGATACAATTCCACTGAACTTTCCACCAGTGTGGAACAAAGATCTCCTTTCTCCTAGTTTCCAATAACATGTTCATTGCCTTCCGAGCCCTCAGTAGCAGCAACTTTAACATTCACATTCTTACTAGTAATAGTCTGTGATTTTGGGAGCCTCCAAAGTGACTTGGGATTTCTCTGTTCTTCATTGCCCTCTGAGTTCTTATTAGCAGAATCATTAGCATTCATAATTCTACTAACAGTCTGTTGAAGGCTTTCCAGCCTTTTCCTATCAAAGTCCTCAGTGTTCTAACCTCCACTTGCCCAATTCTACATTTTCAGACCATCTTTATCAGTTGATGTTCAACTAGAGAAGCAGATCTGCTAAGATATATATATATATATATATATATATAAAAGTTTGGAATCCATGGAATTCTCCAGGCAAGAATACTGGAGTGGGTCACCATTTCCTTCTCCAGTGGATCTTCCCGACCCAGGGATTCAACCCGGGTCTCCTACATTGCAGGCAGATTCTTTTACCACTGGGCCATCAGGGAAGCCCCCTATATATACATATATATCTTGTGTGTGTGTGTGTGTGTGTGTGTGTGTGCGCTCTGCTCAGTCATGTCTGACTCCTTGCAATCCCAGGGAATGTAGCCCATCAGGCTCCTCTGTCCATGGGATTCTCCAGGCAAGAATCCTGGAGTGGGTTGTCATTTCCTCCTCCAGGGGACCTTCCTGACCCAGGGATCGAGCCCACATCTCTTGTGTCTCCTGCATTGGCAAGTGGATTCTTTACTACTGTGCCACCTGGGAAGCCTATATATATATATATATATATATTTAAGAGATTTCTTGTAAAGAAAGTTAAGTCGCTCAGTCGTGTTGACTCTTTGCGACCCCATGGACTGTAGCCTACCAAGCTCCTCCATCCACCAAGAGTACTGGAGTGGGTTGCCATTTCCTTCTCCAGGGGATCTTCCTGACCCAGGGATCAAACCAGCCTCTCCTGTGTCTCCTGCATTGCAGGCAGACGCTTTACCATCTGAGCCACCAGGGAAGCTATTGTAAAGAATTAGCTATATAATTGTGAGGAGTGGTTAGGCAAGTCCTAATCTACCGAGCAGGCCATCAGGAAGGGCAGGCTGAAATTCCTGGGTACAGGATGAAGTTACTATTCACACTCTGCATTTCTACTTCAGAGAAGCCCCAGGTCTTTTGTATTAATAAAGGCTTGTCATCTGATAGTATCAGGTCTGCCCAGATACAGATAATCTACCTTGCTTAAAATCAGCCAATGATGTACTTCATCATATCTATAAAATATCTTTGTAGCAACATCTCAATTAGTGTTTGACTGAATTAGTAGGAAACCTTGAAAGCAGTTTCAAAATCATAAGATATAATTTTAAATTTGGGAAAGGTTTGAAAGAAGTAAAGGGAAGTTTAAATGTGAGAATTTTCTCTTTATACTGGTAATGTGTCATAGAGAATTTTGACCAATTGGCAAAATCTTTAAGTGTTATGTTTAAATTTCCTTTTGTAAAATTAAGGTATAGTTGACATATAACAATATTTTAGTTTCAGGTGTACAACATAGTATTCAATATCTGTATACACTGTAGATTTGGATGCTGGGAAAGACTGAAGGCAGGAGAAGCGGACGTCAGAGGAAGAAATGGTTGCATCACCGACTTGATGAACATGAGTTTGAGCAAGCTCTGGAAGATGAAGGCCAGGGAAGCCTGGCGTGCTGCAGTCCATGGCTCGCAAAGAGTTGGACATAACTGAGTGACTAAACAACAACACACTGTAGAAATGATCATCACAAAAGGTCTAGTTATTCTCCGTCACCATATAAAGTTACAAAAATGTGCAATACAGACTGTTATCCATGCTGTACATTGTATCCCCATGACATTTATTTTACAACTGGAAGCTTGTACCTCCTGATCCCCTTCACCCATTTTTCCCAAACTCTCTCCCTTCTAGCAACCATCATTCTACTGTCTATATTCATACAGAATTGCTTTTGTTGTGTTTTGTTTGTTCATTTGTTTCAGTTGTTAGATTCCACATATATGTATATTCATATTTCTCTGGCTGATTAATTTCACTTAGCATATTTTCATACTCAAGGTCCATCCATGTTATCTCAAATGGCAAAATTTCATTCTAAAATATGGCTGGGTAGTATTTCATTGTGTGTATGTATAGATACATAATCTATCTTCCTTATTCATACATCTATTAGTGGACATTCAGGTTATTTCCATAGTTTGGCTATTATGAATAATGCTGCAGTGAACACAGGGGTGCACATGCAAATCAGTGTTTTCATTTTTCAGATAAATACCCAGAGTGTAATTGTTGGATTACACAGGCCGCCATGCTAAGTCGCTTTAGCTGAGTCCGACTCTGGATCTCCCTGACCCAGGGATTGAACTGTATCTCTTATGTCTCCTGCTTTGGCAGGTGGGGTCTTACAACTAGTGCCACCTGGAAAGCCTGGATTATACGGAAGTTCTATGTTTAGTTTTGTGAGGAACCTCTAAACTGTTTTCCATAGTGGCTGCACCAATTTATATTTTTATCAGTTTCAGTCTGTGTGTGTCCTTACATCTGAAGTGAACCTCTTGTAGACACCATATAGATGGGTGTTATATTTTTATACATTCAAAGTCTATCTTTTGATTGGAGAATTTAGGTCACTTGCATTAAAAGTAATCACAGGCATGTATGTATTACTGCCATTGTAAAATTATTTTTGGCTACTTCGCATTCCTTTCTTCTTCTCTTGCTCTCTTCCCTTTGTGGTTTGACAGTTTTTTTCAGTGCTATATTCAGATTCCATCCCCATCTTTTCTGTATCTACTCTAAGATTTTGTTTTGTGGTTACCTTGCATGCATGCTCAGTCATGCAGTCATGCCCGACTCTTTGCAAATGTATGGACTGTAGCTGTCTAGGCCCCTCTGTCCATGGAATTTTTCAGGCAAGAATATTGGAATGAATGGGTTGCCATTTCCTCCTCCAGGGTATTTGAGGTCCACATATAACAACCTACATATTTAGCAGTCTATTTTAAGTTGATACTAAGTTTGGACACATTTTAAAACTATAATTCTACCCACACAGCATTTTATGTTTTTGATGTCACATTGTACATTTTATTGAAATTATACTTGTGTTTTTTTTACTACTTTTGTCTTTTAACCATCATAGTAGCTTTATGAGTGATTTGTTCAGTAACTTTACTATATATTTACCTTTACCAGTGAGATTTTTATATCCATATGCTTTCTTGTTAGATTAATTAATGCTTTTTCTTTCACCTTAAAGTTCTTTCAACATTTCTTATAAGACTGGTTAGTAGTGGTGAACTTTAACTTTTGCTTGTCTGGAAAACTCCTTTTTTTATATCTGAACAATAACCTTGCCATATAGAGTTTTCTTGGTGGAATTTTTTTTTTTGCTTTTAGCACATTCCTCCCTTCTGTCTTACAGAGTTCTCGCTAAAAAGATTGCTGATAGTCTTACACAGTTTTCCTAGCATGTAACACATTGTTTTTCTCTTGCTGCTTTTAAGATTCTCTCTTTAAGTTTTAATATTTTAATTATGTGCCTTGGTATGAATCTCTTTGAATTCATCTTATTGGGAACTGCCTGGACTTTTTGGATCTGGATGTCCGCTTCCAGGGTAGGAAAGTTTTCAGCTATTATTTCTTCACATAAATTTGTTGTCCCTTTTTCTATGTTTTCTCTTTCTGAGATTCCTATAATGCAATGGTTCTGTTTGATTTTGTCCCATAGGTCCGTTAAACTATCTTCACTTTTTAAATCTTCTTTTTTCTTTTTGCTGCTCTGTTTGGGCAAGTTGCACTGCCCTGTTCTTCAGATTACTGATCCCTTTTTTTGCTTCATCTAATCTGCTCTTAAAACCTTCCAGTGTCTTTTTTCAGTTCAGTTATAGTCATCTTCAGCTCTGTGACTTCTCTTTGGAACTTATATTTTCTAACTCTTTCTAGAAGTTCTTTCTGTGTTCATCCATTCTCTCCCAAGACTAATGAGCATCCTTATGACCATCACTTTCAACTCCTTTTTTCTCATTATCCTTTTTAAAAAAACATTTATTTTATATAGGAGTATAGTTGATTAACAATGTTGTGTTAGTTTCAGGTGTAAAGTAGAGCAATTAAGTTACGCATATACATGTATCTATTACTTTTCAACTTCTTTTCCCATTTAGGTTATTATGGAATATTTAGTAGAGATTCCTGTGCTATATTTGTTGGCTTTCTATTTTAAATATAGCAGTATGTACATATCAATTCCAAACCCAAACTCCCAATCTATCCCTCACCCTCCCTCTTCCCCTCTGGTAACCATAAATTCATTCTCTAAGTTTGTGAGTCTGTTTCTGTTTTGTAAATAAATTCATTTGTGTCAATTTTTTTATATTATCCATATAAGCAATATCATATGATATTTGTCTTTCTTGGCCTGATTTATTTCACTTAATAGGACAAACTCTAGGTCCATCCATGTCGCTGCAAATGGCATTATTTTATTCTTTTTAATTGATGAGTAATATTCCAAAAGCTTTTGCACAGCAAAGGAAATCATAAACAAAGTGAAAAGACAATCCACAGAATGGGAGAAAATATTTACAAATGATGCAACCAACAGAGGATTAGTCTCTGTTAGGGAAATTAAGTGACTAGTCTTGTTTAGGCTTCAGAGATGAAGCAGAGCAGGCCTCTGACCTTGCTTCTAACCTACCTGGACACTACCTTGACTGGGAGGAAATAGGAGGGGCTGGGAGGGGCTGGGAGGGACTGCCTGCTGTGAGTGCAAGACTTGCAGCACCTTAGAGAAGATGGAGGAGAAATCTTGAGATTGCTGAGCCCTTGGAGGGGGCCTGGTCAACCAAGCCCCAGGCTTAACTGCATTCCAAGTTTTGCATACCCCCTTGGCTTTAGCCAGGCCACAGGGAAGTGCCAGGCCAGGGCAAACCAACCTGTTGGCTTTCACAGGGCTTTTGGTAGGGTGGTCCAGGGCCAGGGAAAACCTGCCTGTTGGCTTTGGTGAGGCTGTAGGAGGCACCAGGAAACAGAGGGCCTGCTGGCACCGGCAAAATAAAAGGAGAGTGTAACACATCACTCACCAGAGCCTCTGTCCTTGGAGAGAGTCCCAACAAACCCCTGCCTCTGTGGAGATGCTCTAAGATTAGCAGATTAATCTCTTATGCATATGACCTAGGCACTTTTCAAACTACTGATTTTGCTCTGGGTCCCAGAGCAAGTGAGTCTGTACACTAGTCATTTAATAGCAGAATCTCCATTTCCCATAGCCCTTTTGGTTTCTTGGATGTAAGCCTCATTGGTTTTCAAAGCCAAACATTTGAGGGCTTCTCTCTGATACAGGTCTCCAGGTTTAAGGGCGTGTGATGTGGAGGTCAAATCACTTGATCCACAGGGAGAAGCTTCATATTTGTGAGATCCTTCCTGATTATGGTTTGCTGCACCTGGGGTGTGGAATGAGGGTAGCCTGCATCTCTGCCTCTCCTACCCACCTCATTGTGACTGTGGCCCTTTTATCCTCTATGTGGAAGGAGATTTTCAGCTACTTTTCAAGTATTTTTCAGAGGGAATTGTTTAATATATAGCTGTATATTTGGTGTGTCCATGGGAGAAGGTGAGTTCAGGAACTTCCTACACTGCCATCTTGAATTGTTCCTCCTAAATTTCTTAAGTGAAAGTGTCAGTTGCTCAGTTGTGTCTGACTCTTTGCAATGCCATGGACTGTAGCTCACCAGGCTCCTCTGTCCATGGGATTCTCCAGGCAAGAATAATGAGTGGGGATAATCCCCTTCTCTAGGGGATCTTCTCGACCCAAGGATGTAACCCAGATCTCCCCCACTGCAAGCTGATTTCCTAAAGTGTTCTTTGTGCTGTGCTGTGCTTAGTGGCTCAGTCATGTCCAACTCTGTGTGAACCAATGGACTGTAGCCCACCAGGCTCCTCCATCCATGGGGATTCTCTAGGCAAGAATACTGGAGTGGGTTGCCATGCCCTCCTCCAGGGGGTCTTCCCAACCCAGGGATCAAACCCGTCTCCTGCATTGACAGGTGGATTCTTTACCACCTGAGCCACCAGGGAAGCACAAAGTATTCTTTAAAAAAACCCAAAACATTGCAGGATAATTCCTAATAAAGCTAAATTCCCATTAACTAGCATACATAGTTTTTAGTCAGACATGTTGCTTCCTCTAACAATTTAAAGGTTCGGTTACCAATGAAAAGGGGAACGATCACATGTACATATACATTTATGGTGTCTTCACCCCATTCTCTAAATGAATTAATGGCATTTGGGGAAAAAAACTCTCATGATATACTTTTTACAAATACATAAATATCACTTTTTCTCTCATATATATCATTTTATGCCATTTCCTAAATCTAAGTAAACATTTAACAATCAGGTTATCTTGTAATTGAATTTGGGAGAAAAGTGATGTTTAATGATATATTTCTTATATTTGAGGAGAAGGCAATGGCAACCCACTTCAGTACTCTTGTATTTGAAGTTGGGTAAGCAGCAAATATTCAGTGTTTTATGTATGTTGTTTCTTAGAAATATAAGACAACTTGGGTTGTTTCCCCTTGGGTTTTTCCCAAAAGAGCAAGATTAATTGCTGGAATCAAGATAGGCTTACATAATTTATAAATGTGTATGTGGTCCACTGTGCTGTATTTAATTTCTTTCATGGGATAATAAGCTTAAAGGATAAAGTAAATTAGGGACCTGCTCCTGCTATCTCTCTATTTTAATGGAGCTTTAAAGAAGATTTTATTTAAAAAATTAAATGGAAATTAAAGAAAAACACATTAGCAGGGACGAAGAGCAAATGGATTGGCAGAAATAATAAACAGATTGTTTTTAGTGTTCCATGGCAAATTGACAGCAGATATTAGTTAAATTGATAACAAATATGAGCCTAACATATTGTATCGTCTTGAGGGAAAGGAGGAAATGTTAATTTAATGTAGTTCAGAAAACGCATTGAGATAATCTTCAGAAAGAGTACAAAGTAAAGAAGATAGATGAATATGACTAAATTAAAATTAAGAACTACTGTTTACCGAAAGACCACTTCCCCCTTAATCTCCACTTCCTTTTGGATTGAAATACACTTTATAAGCACAATCTGAAAACATGACATGTAATACACTGTGATTGTATCAGAGTCACAAAGTGCATTTTTTACCTTTTACCTTGAAACACAGTTATGAGATTTTGGTGGCAATCAGCTCCTCCTTACGGAAAATATAACGTGTTCACAGGCCTTTAGGAGCACTTCTGTTCTGCAGTTCAGCGCAGTCTTCTTCCTGGCTTAAAAACCAGCACCCACTAGATATAAGTCACTGAGAGAATGGTAGCTAAGAGGTCAACACGGCTGTCAAAGTAGGGTAATCTCGATTCTTGCAAAAGTTCATGTAAACGTGTGTATGTCTGTTAGTAATGTGTATTTATACAGATGCCTCAGTTCAGTTCAGTTCAGTTGCTCAGCTGTGTCCAACTCTTTGCAATCCCATGGACTGCAGCACACCAGGCTTCTCTGTCCATCATCAACTTCCAGAGCTTTTTCAAACTCATGTCCATCAAGTTGGTGATGTCATCTAACCATCTCATCCTCTGTCGTCCCCTTCTCCTCCTGTCTTGAATCATTCCCAGCATCAGGCTCTTTTCAAATGAGTCAGCTCTTCGCATCAGGTGGCCAAGTATTGGAGTTTCAGCTTCAGCATCAGTCCTTCCAATGAATATTCAAGACTGATTTCCTTTAATATTGACTGGTTTGATCTCCTTGCAGTCCAAGGGACTCTCAAGAGTCTTCTCCAACACCACAAATGCCTCAGTTTCAGACTATTTAACAGAGGACATAGAATATATATAGTTATACCTTTTTATCAATTTTATTTTTTATTGACGTATAGTTGATTTACAATATCATGTTAGTTTCAAAGTGAAAGACAGTGTTAGTCATTCAGTCATGTCTGACTCTTTGAGACACCATGGGCTGTAGCCCACCAGGCTCCTCTGACCATGGAATTCTTCAGGCAAGAATACTGAAGTGGATAGCCATTCCCTTCTCCAGGGGATCTTCCTGATCCAGGGATAGAACCCAGGTCTCCTGCATTGTAGGTAGATTCTTTACTGTCTGAGCCATCAGAGAAGCCCCATGTTAGTTTCAAGTGTCCAGGAAAGTGACTCAGTTATTACAGATTCTTTTCCCTTATAGTTTCCTATGAGTATAGTTTCCTATGCTATAAAGTATGGCCTATGCTTATCTATTTTATATGTAGTAATGTGCACATGTTTTAATCCCATAACTCCTAATTTATCCTTCCCCTATCCTTTATCTTCAGTAACCATAGTTTGTTTTCTATGTCTCTGAGTCTATTTCTATTTTGTAAACAAATTCCATTGCATGGTTTTTTTTTGATTCCACATAAGCAATATCATACGATATTTGTCTTTCTCTGTCTGGCTTACCTCACTTAGTGTGATAATCTCTAGGTCTATACACATTGCTGCAAAAGGCATTATGTCATTCTTTTTAAAGACTGAGAAATATTCATATATATACATATGCATATATATATATACACACACACACACATATATATACCATATCTTATTTATCCATTCATTTGTTGATAGACATTTAGGTTGCTTCCATGTCTTGGCTATTGTAAGTAGTGCTGCAATAAACATTAGGGTCCATGTATCTTTTTGAATGATGGCTTTCTCCAGATATATGCCCAGGAGCGGGATTGATGGATCATATTTGTTGTTGTTCAGTCACTCAGTCATATCAGACTCTTTGCGACCCCATGGACTGCAGCATGCTAGGCTTCCCTGTCCTTCACCATCTCCTTCCCAGAGCTTGCTCAAACTCACGTCCGTCAAGTCTGTGATGTCATCCAACAATTTTGTCCTCTGTCATCCCTTTCTCCTTCTGCCTTTAATCTTTCCTAGCATCAGCTTCTTTTCTAATAAGTCAGCTCTTCGCATCAGTTGCCCAAAGTATTGGAGCTTCAGCATCAGTACTTACAATGAATATTCAGGATTGATTTCCTTTAGGATTGATTTGTTTGCAGTCCAAGGGGCTCTCAAGAGTCTTCTCCAGAACCACAGTTCAATAGCATCAATTCTTCAGTGCTCAGCCTTCTTTATGGTCCAACTCTCACATCAATACATGACTACTGAAAAAACCATAGCTCGGGCTATACGGACCTTTGTCAGCAAAGTAATGTCTCTGCTTTTTATATACACTATCAAACTTTTTCATTTGCACATTTGATATACCAGATATCTAATTTCAAAACTGTGAAAGTGTGTTCGTCACTCAGTCATGTCAAACAATTTGCGACCCCATGGACTTGCAGCTCACTAGGCTTCTTTGTCCACAGAATTCTCCAGGCAAGAATACTGGAGTGGGGAGCCATTTCCTTCTCCAGGGGATCTTCTTGATCCAAGGATAGAACTTGGGTCTCTCTTTATCAACTGAACCACCATTGATAACCAAAATTAATACATCAAACAAGCCAAATGGTGGTTAAAAATATGATTATAATAAAAGAGAATAATATAAATTATACCGCCTAAATTTGGGGTAAAAATGGTAAGTTACAGGGTCCTGATTTAATGGTTCTGTTAACTATTGCCTGTGTTTAGAGTAACTTATTACCATTTGGTAGTGACACAAAAACTTTCATGAGTTCAGAATTTTTAGCTGTATTGTTACTCTCTACAACCCTTCATAACAGGCTAACGCTGATTCTCTGATGATTTATCCTCAAATCTGGAATCTTGATTCAAATATTTAAAGGAAAAATTTATGTTTCAAGTAGCATCAATATGTTTTACTTAGGATATCAGTTGGAACTAAAAAAGGGAATATCTCCTTTTTTTTTTCCCCTAAGAAATACAGCTGCCCATTAATTTGGGCTGTCATATGATCTGTTACTGATATGGTTTTAAAAAATATTTCCCCCATACTCCTATGAGATTTAGATCATTGTTACAAACTAAAGAATATTTTCTATTCTCCATATTATTGGCATGAGTGTGTTTCTCTTGACCATCCAAAATTTTTGACACTTTATCTAACTTCCAGAGAAATAACCAAGGACTAAAAAATGATAAAATTATAAAAATTATTATATTCTGACAAGTAATATTTTGGATAAAATTATTGTTATTGAATTAAAATACTAAAAGTGCCGTTTAAAGACTGCTTTTCTTTATTAGCTGTCATGAGAAATCTCGAATGGGCCATTCCTGCCCTCTTATTTGGTGACTCTTGTAATTCCTGAGATATACTTATGAGAAAGCTGTCTTTATTTTTTTTATTTTTTTTTTATAAATTTATTTATTAGAAAGCTGTCTTTAAAGAGGATTTAATTCTTGTGCAGTTAAACACAATGGATTCTTCATGTCAAGCTGACTGGCCCATGAATCTGTATTGCTAATATGCGCCATTCAAAGGAGCTAGCTGGCTAAATGTAAATAATACTAAACTTTTGTCAATAACAAAGATACGTGTCAAAGATATATTTGCTTATTTAAAAAGTGATTGGATGCAATGTGTCATTTTGCTGCTGCTGCTGCTGCTGCTAAGTCGCTTCAGTCGTGTCCGACTCTGTGCGACCCCATGGACGGCAGCCCACCAGGCTCCGCCGTCCCTGGGATTCTCCAGGCAAGAACACTGGAGTGGGTTGCCATTTCCTTCTCCAGGGCATGAAAGGGAAAAGTGAAAGTGAAGTTGCTCAGTCGTGTCCGACTCTTAGCGACCCCATGGACTGTAGCCTACCAGGCTCCTCCGTCCATGGGATTTTCTAGGCAAGAGTACTGGAGTGGGGTGCGATTGCCTTCTCCGTGTGTCATTTTACTGGACAGCAAATTGCACAAGGCATGGGGGAAAACTTGAGAAATGATTATAGCAAACTGAAATAGAATTTTTTACACAGCACCAAAACCTTAATTTTAATACTCTCTGGAAGTAGCTGAAGACAATAATGGGTCTTACATTATTCTTTATTAACTTCACAGTTACAGATTTCATGTTAAAAATTCAAATTAAAGAGACATACATTCTTCTAAATTATACATATAAATGTATTTCCATGAGGTATTTATTTTAGTAAACATTTCATTAGAGAAATTCAGGGCAAAATACACTGTTTTAAATTCTTTTAAAATAAAGTCAGGATAATGAGCAATAATTCCTTAGAATCAAAATTACGAAGCCTGAGAACGGTTTATATTTTACACTTACTAAGTGAAATTCACATGTTGCCAAAATGTTAAGTCCCCCAACCCAAACATTAATCTATGGCATTAACATAGCAGAAATCAAAGATCATTCATTTATTTATTGAGCAATTATCATATGTTAGACACTGTTAGATATTAGGGATAAAAAGAAAACAAAGTGGCACTTTCCTTCATAGACCTGATGTTCTATTGGAATATGAGAGTGACAATAATAAAGTAAATGAACAAATATTAATACATACAAATTACTACTCATGTAACAAAGGAAAAAGATATATGAAAGAAAATGACATGGTGAGTGGTAGGAGGGATGGAATCACTTCACCTAGGTTTTAAAGAAATTTCTTTATAAAGATCGAAAGTACATTGATATTTGTAGAAATTGAATTATCAAATACCAATAAAGTAAAATGCAAAATGTCTGTCATCCAATAAAAATTATGAGGCATGCAAAGAAACAACCCATACTGAGAAGAAAATCAATCTGTGTAAACAGACTCACAAATAACTTGAATAACAGAAATAATAGTTCCATGAACTGGCAACTCTTTATGTAGCATTTACATTGTATTCATAACTATTCACAAAGGATTTGTAATTTGGGGCTTCCCTTTTGGTTCAGCTTGTAAAGAATCCACCTGCAATGCGGGAGACTTAGGTTCGCTCCCTGGGTTGGGAAGATAGATGCCCTGGAGAAGGGAACGGGCTACCCACTCCGGTATTCTGGCCTGGAGAATCCCATGGACTGTATAGTCCACGGGATCCCAAAGACTCGGACACGACTGAGCTACTTGCACTTTCACTTTTCTTCCAGGTATTAGTAGTAATCTGGAGATGATTGAAAGCCCATAGGAAGATGTGCATTGGCTGTATAGAAATACTACGCCATTTTATGTGAGAAACATGGAGCATCCTCGGATTTTGGTATCTGCAGAGGGCTTTGGAATATCGAAGGCTGACTGTACTCTCCTCTTCAGTTAAGAAGAAAGAAAGGATAAACATTCTCGACACTTCTTTTTAACACGCTTGTGGTTCCAGTTAGTGTCATAAGACCTTAGGGATAAGTAAACGAAAGGCATCCATTTTTAGAAGAAAGCAGTAAAACTGCCTTTATTCATGGGCTACATGTTTGTCTATGTTAAAAGTTCTATAGACTCTACAAGCACTACTGGAACTAGTAAAGGGACTTTAGCCAGCTTGAAGATTACTAGACCAATACAGAAAAATCAGTTCTTTTTTATGTGCATGCACATACAACAAGACATCTGATTTGATATTAAAAACTGTATCATAATATAAAAGCATGTAAAGATAAATTAGATATGTGTAAGACTTGAAACTGAAAGCTATGAACACTGCTGAGAGAAATTAAACAAAATCTAAATAAATGGAGAGATACATCATACTTAGAGATCAGAAAACTCAATATTGTTAAGATGTCAATTCTTCCCAAATTGATCTATTGATTCAATGCAATATCAAAGTCCTAATAGGTTTTTTTTTTTAACAGAAATTGACAAGGTGATTCTAAAATTCATATGGAAATACAAAATATCTAGAATAGCCAAAATAATGTTGGAAAAAGAGAAAGTTGAAAGGTTTATAGCATCCAATTTAAGGCTTATTATAAAGTTACAGCAATCAATACAGTGTGGTATTTACATAAAGATACACATATATGATCAATAGAACAGAGTAGAGAGTCCAGAAATAGACCCGTATATATATGGTCAAGCTGATATTTGACAAAGATACAAATCATTTGGGAAAGACAGTCTTTTCAATAAATGTTAAAACACCAAACTTTAAGACTATTTAAATATGTACTGTTTATTGAATGTCAATTAGGTTTCAACAAACCTGTTTAACTTACATGAAATGCATTATTTTCTATAAAAGTTTAATTTGAGAAAAAATTAGAAACCAAGTTATAAAAGAGAAAGGCTGGTTAGAAAAGCTTGAAATAAACAGGAAATAGGATGCACTGAACTGGAAGTAGAAGACCCAGGTGGCTAAATCATAGATTGTGGGCAGAGATTTGTGATGAGACTGGAAAGACAAGCAAGGCCTAGAAAATATCTAGCCAATCACTGGTTAAACATATAATGGAAGGCCATAATAGGGTTTATTCTGGCTATTGCTATGATTGAATTACATATTTAATAGACCACTCTGATTCCTATGTGCTGAAAAGCAATAGTAGAAGGATAGAGGTTGGCTAAGAGGTTTCTTGCAGGCAGAAGACCCCGGTTCAATTCCTGGGTCAGAAAGATCCCCTGGAGAAGGGACAGACTACCCACTCCAATATTCATGGGCTTCCATGGTGGCTCAGATGGTAAAGAATCTGCCTGCAATGCAAGAGAACCTGGTTCAGTCTCCGGGTTGGGAAAATCCCCTGGAGGAGGGCATGGCAACCCACTCCAGTATTTTGCCTGGAGAATCCCATGAACAGGGGAGCCTGGTGGGCTACAGTCTATGGGGTTGCAAAGGGACAGACACGATGGAGCAACTAAGCACAGCACAGCAAGAGGCTACTTGCAGTAATTCAAGCACCAAACAATGAGTTTTGTAAAAGGGGGGCAGAGATGGACAATCCAAAAATGACTTTTAAGAAAACAATCCCATTTACAATAGCACAAAAAAGAAAAAAATAATTAAAAATAAAGCTAACCAAAGAAATTCAAGATGTGCATACTAAACACTGCAAAAGAAAGAATTTGGATGCCTACCTCCCATCATACACAAAAACCAACTCAAAATGGATCATAGATCTAAATATAAACTAAACAGTAAAACGTCTAGGAGGGAAACATAATAATTCGTAACGTGGATTAGGCAATGGTTTCTGAGAAAACAAAATAAAAAATGAGGAACAAAAGGAAAAAAAGATAAATTGGACTTCAGAAAAATTAAAAACTTTGGCTTCCAAGGACATTATCAAGGAAATGAAAAGACAATCCACAGACTAAGAGGAAATATCTGCAAATCTCATTTGTGATAATGGACTTGTATCTAAAATATGTAAGGAATTCTTACAACGCAATGATAAAAAGACAAATAACCCAATTCTTAAAGTGGGCAAATGATCTGAATAGATTTTTCTCCAAAGAAGATATACAATGAGCCAACAGCAGCACACAGATAGATGCTCACATCATTAGTCATCAGGTAAATCAAAGTTACAGGGAGATACCACTGCATACCTACTAGAATGACAAAAATCAAAAAGACAGACAGAAAGATGTGTCAACAAGGATTATGGGGAAATTAGAAAACTCATACATTATGGGGTTGCAAAGAGTTGGACACGACTGAGCAACTGAACTGAACTGAACTCATACATGATTGATGAGATTGTAAACTGACACAGCCACTTTAGAAAAGAGTTGCTCAAAATGCTAAAGATAGAATTATCATATGATTCAGAAATTTTACTCCTAGGTATTTACCTGTGAGAAATGAAAACATATGTCCATACAAGCACTTGTACATAACTGTTCATCACAGCATTAGTAAGAATAGCCACAAAGAGGAAACAACCTAAATGCCCACCAACTGATTAATGAATAAACAAAATGCTGCTTATCCATACAATGGTAATTTTAAAAAGTATCAAGTACTTACACGTGGGTGAACTTCTAAAACCTATGCTCAGTGAAGAGAGTCACTTACAAAAGACTACATATTGTATGGCTCCATTTTTGCAAAATATCTAATATGTGTGGGTGTGTTAGTCACTCAGTTGTGTCCAACTCTTTGCAACCCCATGGACTATAGCCAGCCAGCTCCTCTGTCCATGGGATTCTCCAGGCAAGAGTACTAGAGTGGGTAGCCATTCCCTCTTGCAGGGGATCTTCCCAACCCAGGGGTCGAACTCTGGTCTCCTGCATTGTAGACAGATTCTTTACTGTCTGAGCCACCAGGAAAGCCCAAAATATCTAATATAGGTACATCCATAAAGGCAGAAAATACTAATAGATTAGTAGTTGCCTAAGGCTTGGGATTGAGGGTAGACAGCAGTCAGATAGGGCATGGGGAGTGACTGCTATGGGTACAAGGTTTCTTTTGGAGATCATTAAAACACTCTGAAATTAGATTATGATGATAGTAGCACAACTCTGTGAATACACTAGAAACCACTGAATTATACACTTTAAAAGGATGAACTTTCTAATATGCAAATTATATTTCATAAAATATTTAATGAAAAGTAGGAAATAGAAAAATTATTTCAGATATAATACACATATTATAGAGCTTCCAGATGGTTCAGTGGTAAAGAATCTGCCTGCCAATACAGGAGATGCAGGAGACCAGGTTCGATTCCTGGGTCAGAAGGATTCCCTGGAGGAGGCAATGGCAATCCACTCCAGTATTCTTACCTGGCAAATCCCATGGACAGAAGAGCCTGGTGGGCTACAGTCTACGGGGTCACAAAGAGTCAGACTTGACTGAGCATGCATGCACACACACATATATTATAAGTAAAAATAAGATCTGGTGATGGATTACATGTGGGGCTGAGAAAGAGAGAGGAACCAAGTATAACTAACTCCTGGCAAAATTATTAACTCATCAGTGAAACTGTCAAGTAGTAAGTAAGATGTCCCAGGCTGTTCTTATAAATATGACCTGGCATTCTCTCTCTCTCTCCATCTCTCTCTATAAATGTGTGTATATATATATACATATATATATATATGTATATATATATATATAAATAAAAATATAAAGTAATATATAATTATATAAATATGTAACATAATTAGGTAATAAATATATAACATATGTATGTAAAATATGTAAATAAAGTAATTGTTCATGAAATTAGCAGTTTATTTAGGCTGAGAGAAGTGTAGTTCCCTTGGTCTGGAATCCTCTTTCCCACTATCTTCAAGTTATAGGGCCCACCTGACCGGAAATAGAGACCATGCTTATCTTGCTCCACTTTATATCTTCAATGCCAAGTTCACGCATGCCTGGGTTTAATGAACTTTTGTTGAATGCCTTAATGAATAAATGACTCTAGTTCTATTAAGTGAAGTGAAATCGCTCAGTCATGTCCGATTCTTTGCGACCCCATGGACTGTAGCCTACCAGGCTTCTCCGTCCATGGGATTTTCCAGGCAAGAGTACCAGAGTGGGTTGCCATTTCCTTCTCCAGGTGATCTTCCTGACCCAGGGATCGAACCCAGGCCTCCCACATGGCAGGCAGACACGTTACTCTCTGAGCCACCAGGGAAGCTCCCCCTAGTTCTATTAAAGCTATCAGTAAAGAAAAGCAAATGACCTTCCCAAGTAGCACAGTGGTAAAGAATCTGCCTGCCAATGCAGGAGACATGGGTTCCATCTCAGGTTTGGGAAGATCCCCTGGCGTAGGAAATGGTAACACACTCCAGCATTCTTGCCTATAAGCCCACCAGTGTAGTAGGCATTACTACACATGAGATCTCATGGATCACAGAGATTTTACGTTTTTGTTGTAAGTCTCATTTAAAGATTTTTTTTTTTAAGGCACAGAGAGGTTATATTTGCCTAATGTTCCACAACTGTAAATGAGATCACTGTGATTGCAAACTCAGATTTGTCTGATTTCAATTCTTTTCCTCATTCCACAATGAAATGAATAGCAATCTTTTTTTTTTCCTTAAAATTGGCAGTTCTTCCGTATCTCACTTGGTTATAACTCGATTTGTGGGAAAACACTGAGAAACATGTTCTGCTCTAGGATTGCACTATAATTAGGACTTGCTGGAAAAGTAGTGCTCTATTTGTCCACAGAGAGATATGCATTGGCCCTGGAAATCTCCTCTTTATCTTGTCTAGCCTCCTGTGAGTTCCTCTAGTCATTAGCATTAGAAAAACAAAGGCAGGTGATATAAATGTGCCCTGTAATAGAAAGGATAAACAGAACAGTGTGTTCTCTTTAAATACACATTTCCAGAACAGGCTTTAGCAAAGTCTCACTCATGCTGGCATCCTTGATTTTTCAAATTTATAATAAATCTGAATTATAGATTTTTGGAGGAAATCCAAAACAAGGCCATGGAAAAATGTTACTTGACAAATGAGAAAAGGCATATCAGAGGTTGGCTGAGTGAAAAAAAGAAAAAAGACAGGAAAGTGTGATCGAAATTGTGCAACAATAAAATGAAAAAGAGATTTGGAAACAGTGTACCATGATGCCAACGCTGTGTTTCAGAGACAGAGTTAGGGATACGTTAAAAATTCTACTTTTTTTAATAAGTTTTCTATTGCAACTGCTTCTTTTTAAAAATGAGGATAAAGGTTTGTATGGATATAAAGAGGAAGAGTGAAAAACCAAAAATGTATTTTGACTTGTTACTTTATTTCCTTTTGCCTGCCTGTCTGAGTTACAATGAGTTCCGGAAGTGTAAATTAAGCAGTGCTATATGCACTTCACCATAGGTGATCCCAGAGAAAAGAGGAGAAGGAATAAAAAAATGGACATGCCATGAAAAAGCATAAACTAGAATAGCGGTAAATGTCACACAAACAACTAACACAAAAGTTAAAATCCACAAGAGAAGACTTACAAAATTTAACTGAGAAAGCAAAAGTGGAAGTTTAGGAAAATGTTTAATTTTGTGCTTGAAAGTACTTAATAAGTCAAGCTCTGTGCTAATCACTTTACTTAAATTATCCTGGCCATCTGAGAAATAATATGATTTCACCACATTAAAATAAGATCAACAAAGTGTGTTATGTTTAGTAAATAATTTTGAATACATGAATAAAACAATTACCAGAAAAATAATGGCAAAACCTCTTATCTAAAATTTATAAATAAATGCATATAAATTTACAAATAATATATATAAATGTATAATACAATATATATCATTAAATATATATACATGTACATTAAAAATATATATATATACACATATATATATGTGTGTGTATATATATATATATCTCTCTCCTGTAAGTAAATTTAGGGGTCAAGATTAATGAAAAGCAATTAAAAAATGAATGAAAATATTGAGAGCATTTAAATTCTAAAGTGTAAGATTATTCTATAATCCTCTTAGTATTTTCTGTTTTATTTTGTTTGTTTGTTTTACTTTTTAAAATTCCATCAGTCCTGCTGTGTTAATTTCATAACATCTAGTTTGAAAAACAGGAAACCAATTTAAGAGTTAAATTTCTTATAGAAAAGATAGATACAAATTATTTTATGCAAGGTTCTTCTTCCTGGTAGCTCAGCTGGTAAAGAATCTACCTGCAATCCAGGAGACCCTGGTTCGTTTCCTGGGTTGGGGGGATCCCCTGGAGAAGGGATAGGCTACCCACTCCAGTATTCTTGGGCTTCCCTCGTGGCTCAACTGGTAAAGAATCTGCTTGCAATTCAGGAGACGTGGGTTCAATCCCTGGGTTGGGACAATTCCCTGGAGAAGGGAACGGCTACACATTCCAGTATTCTGGCCTGGAGAATTCCATGGACTATAAGACTGGACAGGACTGGGCGACTCTCACTTTTCTTCTTAGAGACAAATTAGTTTGGTGTCAAATATTTTCAGTGTTAATTCAGAATCCAATATTCTAGGTACAAAATCTCAAGTAGCAAAAAGGAGAGAAATTTAATAGTTATAGGTGGCAAACAAACAAATCAAACCTCTAAACACTATTTATTTTCCATGATCCTCTACAAAGTACTAGAATTGGGGATTATGCTTTACCACAGATTAAGTGGTTTTATCCTTTTGGTGCCCTAGGCAGCCATCCAGTGTAGTAAATGTCTAACATAAGTCATAACAATAAAGCTAGATAGATAGTGTCTGTTATTGTTATTTTGCTTTCAGCACCACCAGATTATAGTGCAGTGGGAGTGTGAATCCCTGAATGATGCCTTGAAAATGTTCCCATATGTTTCATAGAGTGGTTTCACTACACTGAAAGAAACAAAAAGGTCTAAATAGCACAAGAAGCATGTTACTCCTTATCTTAACATGCCCTAGCATGATCATATAGTCAAGACGAATGTAAAATAATTATTGCTTCTCTGTTTTCAATGGGAACAAACAAGACTTCAGCATGAAAGTAAAACATGCTCTGTGTTAAGGCATTTATCACACTTTCTCCCCCTACAGTCAGATATAGCATTTTTGCTCATTCATCCCTGTCTTGTCAATGATTGGCACTTAGCTACAAAATAAGTGTAGACTATTGGATTAACTGAGAAGAAAACCATGAAGTAATTGCAAAAACAAAGTGAGAAATACTTCCCCATAATCTTTTCTCAAGTAACTTGGTTTCAAGTTTTAGAAATGGGTGGGTACATGCGTAAAATTTTTTTGTTTTTCACTGCATAAAAAATCCACTCTAGAGCTACCAAAACAAATGTTTGAATTAGCTTGAGTAATATAATTATATTGCCTCAGGTTAAAAAAATCTCTGAGATCAAGGATGGAATTCTTCTGGTACCACACAGAGTTTCAGCTAAGAGGATCAATACCAATACACTGAAAAAAATGGGGGAAAAAGAGAGGCAAAGGAAGGAAGGAAGGATCAAATGGCTGACACTATAAATTAACCCAGGTCCACAGAAAGGTGTAATGCTTTTTAATACTCACCACAGCCGTGCAGAATAAAAGGCACTGGAAAAGTCACTGGAAAATATTTCAAATGGAATAAAGGTGTCTGTTTTAAAAAAAATTCAAGTATTGATTTCCAAATTTCCTCCTGGATCCCTTATTATACTACTTTGCAATTTTTCTCTGTTAAATCATTGTCAAAAGATGTCATTAAAGTAAAGTAAAGGAGTATATGGACGGCTACTCTTCATGGTCAGGTGACATCTAAAGACGATTTTTACCATGTTATAATACCAGGAATCATTTCTCCATGATAAGAATTTAAAAATATCCATTATGCTTATGAGCCTCTAGCTTTATTTATATTAGACTAGATTCAGTTCAGTTGCTCAGTAATGTCCGACTCTTTGCGACCCATGGACTGCAGCAAGCCAGGCTTCCATGTCCATCACCAACTCCTGGAGCTTGCTCAAACTCATGTCCATCAAGTCGGTGATGCCATCCAACCATTTCATCCTCTGTTGTCCCCTTCTCTTCCTGCCTTCAATCTTTCCCAGCATCAGGGTCTTTTCTAAGGAGTCAGTTCTTCGCATCAGGTGGCCAAAGTATTGGAGATTCAGCTTCAGCATCAGTCCTTCCAATGAATATTCAGAACAGATTTCCCTTAGGATTGACTGGTTGGATCTCCTTGCAGTCCAAGGGACTCTCAAGGGTCTTCTCCAACACCACAGTTCAAAAGCATCAATTCTTCGGTGCTCAGTTTTCTTTATGGTCCAACTCTCACATCCATACATGACTACTGGAAAAACCATAACCTTGACTAGACAGACCTTTGTCAGCAAAGTAATGTCTCTGCTTTTTAATGTGCTGTCTAGATAAGTGTTGCCAGTGTTAGTCATTTCAGTCGTGTCCGTATGGAGGATAGTGAAAGTCACTCAGTCATGTCTGACTCTTTGCAACCCCATGGACTATATAGTCCATGGAATTCTCCAGGCCAGAATTCTGGAGTGGGTAGCCATTCCCTTCACCAGGGGTCTGGCATGGGTACTGATTCCCTTCTCCAGGGGATCTTCCCAAGCCAGGGATCAAACCCAGGTCTCCTGCATTGCAGGAGGACTTTTTGTTAGCTGAGCCACCATGGAAGCCCATTGGTAACATGGGGCCAATAAAACTAAAGGAATAACTGATGTACATCCATCCTGAGGCTAAATGTGACATTTTGGCTCATTTTCAAGAGAGGAAATTTCCATAGAAATGACTAAATTTATCAAAAGTTGGATTAGTCTCATTAGGGATATGTTGAATCATCCTATACTGTTTAGAAAAAGAAGTGATAAATAACTAAACAGTGAAGAGATTTTGAACAAAACATATGCTCAGAATATAAGTGGTCAAAATGACTGTGACTTGGATAGAAGATAAACGTCAATTTCCTTAGAACTACTTGAAGAAATACCAAATCTAAGCTAGAGGGAAGGTCTAGAAGCCTGAGAACTAAAGCAAATTCTATTCCAAAATGAGTGCAACTGTGTAGTAGTTTGAACATCTTTAGCACTGCCTTTGGGATTGGAATGAAATTCTTTTCCAGTCCTGTGGCCACTGCTGAGTTTTCCAAATTTGCTGGCATATTGAGTGCAGCACTTTCACAGCATCATCTTTCAGGATTTGAAATAGCTCAGCTAGAATTCCATCACCTTCACTAGCTTTGTTCACAGTGACACTTCCTAAGGCCCACTTGACTTCACACTTCAATATGTCTGACACTAGGTTAGTGATCACACCATCATGGTTATGTGGGTCATGAAGATCTTTTTTGTACAGTTCTGTGTATTCTTGCCACCTCTTCTTAATATCTTCCGCTTCTGTTAGGTCCATACCATTTCTGTCCTTTATTGTGCCCATCTTTGCGTGAAATGTTCCCTTGGTATCTCTAATTTTCTTGAAGACATCTCTAGTCTTTCCCATTCTATTGTTTTCCTCTATTTCTTTGCATTGATTACTGAGGAAGTCTTTCTTATCTCTCCTTGCTATTCTTTGGAACACTGCATTCAGATGAGTATATCTTTCCTTTTCTCCTTTGCTTTCAGCTTCTTTTCTTTTCTCAGCATTTGTAAGGCCTTCTCAGACAACCATTTTTCCTTTTTGCATTTCTTTTTCTTGTGGATGGTTTTGATCACCACCTCCTATACCGTGTTATGAACCTATCCGTTGTTTTCAGGCACTCTATCAGACCTAATCCCTTGAATCTATTTGTCACTTCCACTGTATAATCATAAGGGATTTGATTTGTGTCAAACCCAAATGGTCCAGTGGTTTTCGCTACTTTCTTCCATTTAAGTCTGAATTTGGCAATAAGGAGTTCATGATCTGAGCCACAGTCAGCTCCCGGTCTTGTTTTTGCTTACTGTATAAAGCTTCTCCATCTTCACCTGCAAAGAATATAATCAATTTGATTTTGGTATTGACCATCTGATGAGGTCCATATGTAGAGTCTTCTCTTGTGTTGTTGGAAGAGGGTGTTTGCTATGACCAGTGCATTCTCTTAGCAAAGCTCTGTTAGCCTTTGCTCTGCTTCATTTTGTATTCTAAGGCCAAACTTGCCTGTTACTCCAGGAATCTCTTGACTTCCTACTTTTGCATTCCACTCCCCTATGATGAAAAGCACATCTATTTTTGGTGTTAGTTCTAGAAGGTCCTGTAGGTCTTCATAGAACCATTCAACTTCAGCTTCTTTGGCTTTAGTGGTTGGGGCAGAGACTTGGATTACTGTGATAGTGAATGCTTTACCTTGGAAATGAACAGAGATCATTCTGTCATTTTTGAGATTGCACCCAAGTACTGTATTTCAGACTCTTTTGTTGACTATGAGGGCTACTCCACTTCTTCTAAGAAATTCTTGCCCACAGTAGTAGATAAAATGGTCATTTGAATTAAATCCGCCCATTCAGGTCCATTTTAGTTCACTGATTCCTAAAATGTCGATGTTCACTCTTACCATCTCCTGTTTTACCACTTCCAATTTACCTTGATTCATGGACCTAACATTCCAGGTTCCTATGCAATATTGTTCTTTATAGCATTGGACTTTACTTCTACCACCAGAACATCCATAACTGGGTGCTGTTTTCATTTTGGCTCAGCCTCTTCATTCCTTCTGGAGCTATTTCTCAGCTCTTCTTCAGAAGCATATTAGACACCTACTGACCTTGGGGGTTCATCTTCTGTTGTAATATCTTTTTGTCTTTTCATACTGTTCATGAGGTTCTCGAAGCAAGAATACTGAAGTGGTTTGCCATTCCCTTCTTTAGTGGACCACATTTTGTCAGAACTCTCCACCATGACCCATCTGTCTTGGGTGGCCCTACACAGCATGGCTCATAGTTTCACTGAGATAGACAAGCCTGTGATCTGTGTGATCAGTGTGGTGAGTTTTCTGTGATTGTGGTTTTTATTGAGCAGTCAAGATGGTGGAGGAGAAGGATGTGTGCTCATCTCCTCCTGTGAGTGTTCCAGAGTCTCCACCAAAGAAGATATATACACATGTATATGGTTATAAGTGGAATATCACTTTACATAAAAAATAAATAAATAATGTTATATGCAGCAACATGGATGGACCTAGAGATTATTATATTAAGTGAAATAAGTCATGCATGCATGCTAAGTCGCTTCAGACGTGTCCAACTCTGTGCGACCCTATGGACGATAGCCTGCCAGGCTCCTTGGTCCATGGGATTCTCCAGGCAAGAATAGTGGAGTGGGTTTCCATGCCCTCCTCTGAAGTAAGTCATACAAAGACAAATATCATCTGATATTGCTTATATGTGGAATCTAAAAAAAAAAAAAGATTCAAAGGAACTTATTTACAAAATAGAAATAGACTCATACACATAGAAAACAAACTTGGTTACCAAAGGGGAAAGGGGGCATAAATTAATGATTTGGGATTAGCAGATGTAAACTGTTGTTGTAATTTATGTTAAATAGATAAACAACAAGGACCCACTGTATAGCACAGGAAACTATTTTCAATATCTTGTAATAACCAATAAAGGAAAATAATCTGAGAAAGAATAGAACTGAATCACTTTGCTATATACCTGAAACACTGTAATTCAACTAAATAAAGCATTAGTAATTGAGAAAGAGATTCTTCCCACCCCATAAAAATCAAATGCTTTTATAGGATTTATTGCATATATATTATGTGCTTCCCTTCCCTTGTCACTCAGCCGGTAAAGATTTGCCTGCAATGCAGGAGACCTGGGTTCAATTCCTGGGTCGGGAAGATCCCCTGGAGAAGGAAATGGCAACCCACTTCAGTATCCTTGCCTGGAGAATCCCATGGAGAGAGTGGCCTGGGGCTACAGTCTACAGGGTCACAAGAGTCAGACATGACTGAGAGACTAAGCACAGTGCATGCACACACACATGCACGCACACACACACACACATGTGTGTGTATATATATATATATATAACACATACCTCTCTAGATACAGACACACACACACGTACACATATATGTGTATGTATATATATATATATAAAATTTATGTGTGTATACATATATATATATAAAATGTACCTCTCTAGATACAAACACACACACGTGTGTGTGTGTGTGTGTGTGTGTATATATATATATATATATATATACACATAATATACCTCTCTAGATATTTAGTACCTAAAAGGGTTTATGTGCTCAGTTGCAACTGACTCTTTTTGGCTCCATGGACTGTAGCCCACCAGGCTCTTCTGCCCATGGAATCCAGGCAAGAATACCAGAATCGGGTGCTATTTCCTACTCTAGGGTATCTTCCTGTCTCAAGGATCAAACATGCGTCTCTTGCATCACTTGCATTGGCAGACAGATTCTTTACCACTATTGCCACCTGGGAAGCCCAAAGGGTTAATATGTAATATCTACTAAGTCACCTACGAATACTTTGGAGATTGTATCGAGTGATGTTCTATATCTGTGCTACCCAAATGTGCATCATGATTTGGCGGATCCGAACTCGAGCTTGAGGTCATGCATTTCAAACATAAGCCCAAATGACATCAGGTTGCTGATGTCAATGAACATTGAGTGGAAAGGTCCTTGTAGGCTAACTAGACAACACAAGGGAATGGTCTTTTTCAGGGACAGACCAAAATCGGAAGGACACTTCTTCAGAAAATGACTCAGTCAAAATAGTGACAAACAACAGTAGAGAGGGGTAGGCCAGCCGCATCATCTCACTGCGCATGTGTTTCCTGGATCATTATAAACACATGGGGGAGAGAAGTAGTATTAAACAGATGAACATAAATGAAAAACCACTCATCTTTTTCCCATCTCTCAACCGCACCTACCACCTACATACAGCACACTGAAGTTCATCTTCAATAAAGCAATAGCACTATTTCCTACTGTTTGAACTTCTATCTTTTCTTGTTTACCTTACACGTTTCTTTTTCTCCATTCTTCACTTAGATCCCATTAGTTATCATGGAAACAATGATCCTGGTGTGCATGAGGAATAGAGACATTAAGCATTTTCAACTGAGGCAAAATGCCACAAGTTACATACAATTCTCAGAGCTGGCTTTACACCACAGTTGGACAGCAGCAAAATTAAATCAGAAATTAGACTGCTGAATTATTCTAGATTCAACTTTAGAAGGCAGACTGCTAGTCTCTGCAGGAGAACATATGAATCTGAGCTGCAGAGAATGATTAGGCAATGAACAACACACTGGGAGAAAATGGGTTTGTAGGAGGAAGGGATAAATAAAAGTTCTCCATCTCTTTTCTACAAATTTCAAAATACCCCTTTGGTGTGAGCTGTTGGAATTACTGCATTAAACAAAAAAAAATGTTAGAAAGAACTTAGGGAAATAGCATGATTTCCATCACTGAAGGGAAGAGCCTCCGGTTAGGAAATACAGAAACGACAGCCACATTATATAAGAATTCTGTTTATATACACAGGCAAGGTGAAGACTACTAAACTGGAGGTGTCCAGTGAAAATCTAAATCTGATTCATCAAGTCATGAAGACAAACGACAATCAAACAGAACACTTTAAAATGAACTGCCGTAAACAACAGGAGTACAGCTTACTGCTGCTATTAGCCATAATTGGGTTTTGGAAGGAAACAGAAGCTGAATGCAATATAGGTAATTAAAGAACAAGCTTTTGTTAACACTGGCAATCAAGGGGTTGTGATTTTACAGACGTGGAACCTATTATGGTATCCTGAAACTAGTCTATTTTTAAACAGTAGTGTATTTCTCCTTCTTGCAACACTAAAGTATAACTCTGGATAACAGACAGGTCATTTTCTATTCAAACTATTTACTATCCATTTAGGGAAAAGACGAGCATTTTTAGAATCCAGAATTACCATGGAAACCATATTCTTAATCCCTGAGGAATGGGGAACAATTGGTTATGAAATCATGATGGCTAAATTACAAGTCCCTAAATAGTGCATTATTATAACTGCTATCACAGTACTAAGCATATGGATTTTTATTTTACTTCCCTTTAAAATGAACTCATTGTTCTCTTATAAGATACCTATAAGATTTTGACTAGGTAAGTTAAAGCAACTATGGTATTTCAAAATATGATGACTGAGAATCAAAATTAAAATCATAATGAAATAAAAGAATGATTACAATTGTCATGCCAGATGTTCAGCATTTCTGAAGAAATAACACACACTAAGCGTTTAAAATAAGTTCAGGAGTAAAACATGAAAATAACACCAGCAGACCTGATAAGTAGGAATCTTTTTCAAAAGTTTCTAATCACAGTACTTGGAAAGGAGATTTGAATCTCTAAGTAGCTCACCAGATAAGAAATTAGTATAAACTGTGTATTTCTTTCTAGATTCAGCAAAAGGTAAAATTATAAAGTTTGGTGATATTCATCATTTTCCTCTTTTATTGAAGATGTAATATTGCCCCTCAGCTAATTAAAGTGAACTTTCAATGTTAGACTATCCATACCTACCAACCCACAAAAAGGACACTTAACCCTACCTCAGGGTTCGACTTTACACCATATTCTTAATCAGGGCATTGAATTGCTCTCAAATCAGCCCTATTCTGAGATTATAATCTATTGTAATCTAATTTTACTAATTGATTTCCAGACTAGGTCCTCACAAATAAACCACAATCTTCCCCTTAAAATTATTCCAAATCCAGCACCCAGGGGATTCTTCCTATCCCCCTAACTAAATTCTTAACACATATCTTGTGTGCATCCAGTCCCATCTAAGATTAGACCCGATCCTGCTTTGATTTTGTAGAGCTCTCTGGATTAGGTATCCAGCCCCTAAAGCCACTCTCTTGCTAGACAGGTCTGCTTTCCTTGAGTCAACCTCTGACTATTGCCTTCTATGCCTCAGAGAGCATACCTTTCTTACCTACAGCAAACCACTAAGGCTTTCTTGTGCGGACTTAACTTGGCTAATTGTACCTCCAATTATTGTTTTTGTTGGGACCTTTTGAGATTGCCTCGCCTGACACAGGAAATCCTCATCATCTCCGGGTTCTAGTTCTATGTGATCAGTGCTATTAATAAAACTTCCTGGGATAATGGAAATGTTCTATATCTATGTTGCCCCAAATGGTGGTCACAAGGAACTTGTGACTCCTGAGTATTATAATGTGGTTAGTGTGACTAAGGAACTGAATTTTTAATTTTTTAATTAGTTGAACATATTGGATACCTCAGGTCCTCCCCTAAACTCTCAGTTAGTTTACAAACAAAAATCATAATATAAAGTTAGATAGGAATAGTTATGAAGTCTAGATGTAGGGTGTGCATGTAGAGAAAAAGAGAGAAGGAAACCATGTTTTATTATTTTGTTTTTGTCCTTCCTCCATTTTCATTACATCTATAGTATTCACCAATGTATGCAAGGACACAAATCATTAATTTAAGAACTGACAATGTATTCAAGATGATAATGAAGAAAAAGAAGAAATGACATTTAAATGCTAATCTTTGTGTACCGTTTAAGCTATTGGATATAAATGAGGAGAAAACTTCAATGACGAGAAAGACAATTTTATATTTTCATTTTTAAATCAATTACCTAACAGAAAATGGGGCTTAAAAATCACAGTTTGTATAAATAATGCACAAGTTTTATCATTAAAAACATAATGTTTCTATGTATAATGGAATGATATTAGGAGCCAAAGAACAAAATATGTAAGTAAGATCCCGGATGAGTATGAGAAGCTGAGACACTACATTTTAAGTGTGAAATGAAAGTAAAAGTGTTAGTCACTTAGTCATGTCCTATTCTTTGCGAACGCACAGACTATATAGCCTGGCAGGCTTCTCTGTCCATGGAATTCTCCAAACAAGAATACCGGAGTGGGTAGCTATTTCCTTCTCCAGGGGATCTTTCCAACCAAGGGATCGAACCCAGGTCTTCTGCACTGCAGGCAGATTCTTTACTGTCTGAGCCACGAGGAAAGTCCCACATTTTAAGTTTAGAAAACTACAAACTATTGAGGCACAATCTTCCTTGAAGGTGTGTTGAGTCATGCATACTACAGAACCAGTTCTAACTCCCTTAAGACTCACCTCACTGCACAACCACCACCACACTGGGAGAAATAAAGGCACCTCTGAAGGAAGACCACTGTAGGAAAGTCGTCCCTTCTCCTCACCTCCTTGTGGAAACTTTACCAAAGTCAAACGAGAAAGATTCCAAAGAGTTTGTTTTAAATAATGGTGGTCTCTTCAAGAAGGGAAAATTGGCTTTTTGGTTTATAGCTGGCTTTCTATCAGGCATTATACTTACAGACCTGTTCAGTATTATGGAGCAGGGAAAAAGAATATGGGGGGGAATAATAAAAAACTAGAAGATAGAGAATATGAAGGTGGCAAAAGAAGGGCTGCTTTTTCATGTCCCCATTTTCTGCAAGATCAAGGAGCACAGATAGATTGGGAGGGAGGAAGAAGAGAAATGTTTTGCCAAGTTTTGCCTCAGACATTGAAAGAAACATGCAAACACCTCTGAGGAATGTATCAAGACATCAACAACAGAAGATATAGGGCATCCTAGAAAAGGACCATCAGTGCATATGGGGGCTTCTTGGGTATGAGCCCTTCTCCAGGAAGTCTTTGTGAAACTCTCACCACAGATACACAGTCTATATACAATAAATCAGAACAACAGATAACTCCAACTTTGGCACAGGTAGGTAAATAAGGCATGTAAATTATCTTTCCTAACCCACTCTTGCCCCAAATTGGGATATTAATTGCCCAGGAGAAGGTATGGAAGAGTAAAAGTACAAACCAAACATCTTTACCGATTTTCATTATAAGCGATTATAAGCTCACAGGTCAACCTTGTGTGAGAAAGGAGGGGGGCTTACTTTCTAAGATTGTGAATATAAAATTAGTTTTTGAAATACATAAAATATAAATATATTTATAAATATATATGTATATATATTTATGTATATTCACTAAATATAAAATTAGTCTTACCAAATGAAAATGAGGGTGGTTAATTAACTGGGAGTGACAGAAAAGTTCTTGAATTATACATGAGATATAATTAACATAAACATATTTCCAGCTAGAAAGGGGCAGTGGAGGTTGAAACAAGATAACTGGAGGTTGTTATTACAATAAATTATTTCACTTTATTCCCAAATGAGATGACATCCTTATGTAAATCACTACATTGAATCAAAAAAAAATATGTTTGTATAGGTGTGAGTGTATGTGTGTGTATGTGTGTGTGTGTGTTTGCATTATAGAAAATATGTATATAGTTAGCAAGATGAACAAAAAAAACCTAAACTCACAGAAAAAAAAAGTATAGGAATATTTGGGAAAAATGCAAAAGTGTAATACATACGTAATGAAATCTCAGAAGTAAAGAAGAGAAAGAATGAGAAACTCAAAACAATCTTTAAGACTAAATTTCTTTAAGCCCAGCACTAATGACTACACAACAAAACAACTCATCTTGCTCAAGGATATGTTTTTCCTTAAGCTTTGTACTAATAATTATATAAAAATCTTTATATAATTTGATATACAAAAGCTCGCTTAAAACTCAACATTCAAAAAACTAAGATCATGATATCTGGTCCCATTACTTCATGGCAAATAGATAGAGAAACAATGGAAATGGTGACAGAATTTATTTTCTTGGGC
Organism: Giraffa tippelskirchi; assembly: GCF_054371585.1. Lineage (NCBI taxonomy): Eukaryota > Metazoa > Chordata > Mammalia > Artiodactyla > Giraffidae > Giraffa > Giraffa tippelskirchi. The sequence goes on from NC_137285.1 coordinate 59,242,463, forward strand.
TCAAAAATCACTGCAGATGGTGACTGCAGTCATGAAATTAAAAGACGCTTGCTCCTTGGAAGAAAAGTTATGACCAACCTAGACAGTATATTGAAAAGCAGAGACATTACTGTGCCAACAAAGGTCTGTCCAATCAAAGCTATGGTTTTTCCAGTAGTCATGTATGGATCTGAGAGGTGGATTATAAAAAAAGCTGAGTGCCGAATAATTGGTGCTTTTGAACTGTGGTGTTGGAGAAGACTCTTGAGAGTCCCTTGGACTGCAAGGAGATCAAACCAGTCAATTCTAAAGGAAATAAGTCCTGGATATTCATTGGAAGGACTGATGTTGAAGCTGAAACTCCAATACTTTCACTACCTGATGCAAAGAACTGACTCATTGGAAAACAGCCTGATGCTGGAAAAGATTGAAGGCAGGAGAAGGGGACAACAGAGGATGAGATGGTTGGATGGCTTCACAGATTCGATGGACATGCATTTGAGCAAGCTCTAGGAGTTGGTGATGGACAGGGACGCCTGGGATGGTACAGTCCATAGGGTGGCAAAGAGTTGGACATGACTGAGCAACTGAACTGAATGATTATATAACAACAATGTATCTTGCTCCAGGACATGTTTCTCCTTCTTAACAGGAACCTTCTGACTAATTCCATTATCTTAAGATGTATGTTGTAGAGTAGGTCTGGTAAGACATTTCTATTACTAGTTCTAATCCTGTTATCTTAAGACGTATGTGGTGGGGAGTGGGCCTGGTTAAAGTATATAAGGCCTTCATAAGACTAGCTAGTGGGGCACTCTCTCCCCCCTCCTGATGTCTGTGTCAGAAGCTTTCTCTACCCCTTTTTCACTGTAATAAAACTTTTCCCACATGAAGCTCTGAGTGCCTGAAGCCTCATCTCTGGTCATGAATCCGACACCGTTGACTGTAAGCTATCAAAGCTACAGTTATCAAGACAGTATCGTACTGGCACAGAAATATAGACCAATTGAACAAGATAGAAAGCACAGAGATAAACCCACAGACATATGGGCACCTTATCTTTGACAAAGGAGGTAAGAATATACAATGGGGAAAAGATAGTCTCTGTAATAAGTGGTGCTGGGAGAACTGGACAGCTATGTGTAAAAGAAGAAAGTTGGAACACTTCCTAAAACCACACATAAAGATGAACTTAAAATGGACTAAGACCTAAATGTAAGACAAGAAACTATAAAACAGAGGAAAACATAAGCAAAACAGTCTTTGACATAAATCACAGCAAGATCCTATATGACCCACCTCCTAGAATAATGGAAATAAAAACAAAAATTAAAAAAAAATAGGACCTAATTAAACTTAAAAGCTTTTTTCATAGCACAGGAAACTATAAACAAGGTTAAAAGACAACCCTCAGAATGGGAGAAAATAGCAAATGAATAATTGACAAAGAATTAATCTCTAAAATATATAAGCAGCCCATGAAGTTCAATATCAGAAAAACAAACAACCCACTCAAAATGTAGGCAAAAGACCTAAAGAGACACTTCTCCAAAGAAAGAATACAGATGGCTAATAAATACATGAAAAGATGCTCAACATCGCTCATTATTAGAGAAATGAAAATCAAATGTACAATGAGGTATCACCTTACACCAGTGAGAATGGCCAACATCAAAAAATTTACAAACAACAAATGCTGGAGAGGGTGTGGAGAAAAGGGAACGCTCTTGCACTGTTGGTGGGAATATAAATTGATACAGCCACTATGGAGAACAGTATCAAGATTCGTTAAAAAACTAGGAATATAACTACCATATGATCCAACAATTCCACTACTAGGCATATACCTTGAGGAAACCAGCACTGAAAAAGACATACATACCCCAGTGTTCACTGTAGCACTGTTTACAATAGCTAGGACATGGAACCAACCTAGCAGTTCATTGACAGACAGATGGATAAAGAAGTTGTGGTACAAATATATAATGGAATATTATTCAGCCATAAAAAGGGATACATTTGAGTCAGTTCTAGTGAAGCTGATAAACCTAGAGCCTATTGTATAGAGTAAAGTCAGAATGAGAAAAACCAGTATCATATATTAATGCATATACATGGCATCTAGAAAGATGGTACTGATGAACCCATTTGCAGGGCAGCAATAGAGATGCAGACACAGAGAACAGACGTATGGACACCGTGGGGCAAGGAAAGGATGGGACAAATTGAGAGAGCAGCATTGAAACATACACCTTACCATATGCACAATAAATAGCCAGTGGGAATTTGCTGTATGACACAGGGAATTCTAACCTGGTGCTGACAACCTCCTACTCCTGGGATGTGGTGGAAGGTTTCAAGGAGGTTCAAGAGGGAGGGGACATATGTATACCTGTGGCTGATTCACGCTGATGTATAGCAGAAACCAACACAATATTGTAAAGCAATTAACCTCCAATTAAAAAATTAGTTAATTAATTAATCAAAAGAAACGTGAATAACCAGGAGGTAGGTATTGATTGAGCACTTACTTTGTACCATACACTGTGCTGGGAAACTGGGGTATGTAAGGAAGTGAACATGGACATGGCTCTTGACTTCAAAGTGTTTACTGTAGCAGTAGGGGCTAGGAGGAGACATATCAAATCAAATAGAAGACACAGAAAATCAAATAGTCCCACAGATCAAATATCAAACAGAAATGGAGTAGTTAAGATAGAAGGTAAGAGTTGTGATTTTGGGGGGCTATAGTGGCAAAAAAATATTGTGTGTGCTGGGTGGTGTGAGTGGTATGATCAAGTGTTAGAGACCTTTTAAAACGAAATCTTTCACAAGAAGGATTTATCCACAACTGGAGCCTGTGCTCCACAACAAAAAAAGCCACTGTTATGTGAAGCCCGTGGACCACAATGAAGAGTAGCCCCTACTCACCACATGCATTTGGGCAGAAATGAAGACCCAGTGCAACCAAAAACTAAATAAATAATTTTTAAAACAGTAAAGAGAAATTAATTTTTAAAAAGTATGTAGAATCAAAGAAGTGGGACTTTGTTATCAGGGTGGTGAGCTTGAGGACCAATGATGGGAAGTGACTCACCAGAGGTCACATGGCTATTAGCTATGAATCTTTCAGTTTCAAGCAATAGAAGACAGTTTTGATGACCTTATGAAAACGTAGAGGATCAAGTGATGTTGCTCTTGGAATCCATTAAAGAGTTCTAGGTGTTGTATATTGACTTCTCACTAAGGAGGGTGAGAACTGACTGCCACCTTCTTCTCCCTGACCTCTCAATTAACCCAACGGTATAGTTTCCTTTTACTGCACAATTCTATTATCCTCAGAGTTACTAAATACCTTGTTTTTCCAAAAAAAAAGAGAGAAGGACAAGACAAAGAAAAAGAGAGAAGGACAAGACAAAGCGGGATGTCAGAAGCATTTCAATTCCAGATCTTATCCTAAGGGTTCTGGATAGAAAACAGAGTCAAGACTTGAAAACAAAAGCAAACTTCTATCTTCAGGGGAGAAGCACATTTACAGTAAGGCCGGGAGCCAAAGAAACTACATGTAAGAGTAAGGACAACGCAGGATTCAATGACTGGGGAGCAGCAGCTCCAAGGGCACAGTGGAGTAATCTAAGCTATTATGAAGTGAGAGGGAATAATCTAAGCTATTATGAAGGGAAAGAAAAGCAAAATATTATTATTATAAGAGTTAGGGCTTACACTTCGGCTATTGACTGATGAAAAGGTAGCTTAATTCATTTACTTAGCAGTTTAACAAATATTAAGCATCGCCATGGGTTCCAGGGCTGATGAGGCCGTGAGACCTTAAAGTAGCAGCTCCCTCCCTTCAGTGGGAAGCAGTAGATGTTGAATGGTTAACAGCACGGACTCTGGAGCCAGGCTGCATGGGTTTAAATTCTGGCTACAACAGCTATTAGCCATGTGACCTTGGAAAAGATACTTCACATTTCTAAGCTTTGACTGTCACGTCTGTAAGATATAATACACCTCTCTAATACACTTGAGGCTTATATGAATTTGGTCCCCATAACTCATCTAGAATATTTTCTGGAACTTAGTACTATATTCATGTTAGTTATTAGACAACTTTTATTCTTAAGCAACAAAAAAGTGGCAAACAATATCATTCCAGATACCGTGTTGATGTGAAGGGAATAGAGAGAGTCTCGGCCATGCAAAAATCATAGGCAGCTTAAAATGTGGAATGGAAGAGAGCAGGCCTCTGGCTTCTCACCACCTGGCTTCAGATCTGCACTCTACACATTCTAACGTGTGACCTTTCTTAAACTATGTGTCTTTGTTTACTAATCTCTAAATGGTTAGTAACATTCATTTCATGCAGTTATTTTGAGGAATTAGACAAGTAAACACCTGTAAGTTACTTAGAATAGTGCCAGGAATAGAGTTAGTGTGCAAAAGTATTGGCTATTAGTATTATAATTATTTATTTTAGATAGTGTAAGAAGCATGTGAAAAACTTCCACGGCCCCTGCAAAGAACAGAAAGAAAACCGCTGTGACTGGAAGTTAGTGAGCAAGAGTTTGAACAGTCTTTGATATGAGATGGGCAGCAATCTTAGCCATCACAGGACTTGTCTTTCTTATCTGGGTAATGGCAGGTGGGAGATTATAACCACTCGGGAGGATGCTTCCCTGATGGCTCAGCAGGTAAAGAACCCATCTGCAATGCAAAAGATACAGGAGACACAGGCTTGATCCCTAGGTTGAGAAGAACCCCTGAAGGAGGAAATGGCAACTCACTCCAGTATTCTTGCCTGAAAAATCCCATGGATATAAGAGCCTGGTGGGCTACAGTCCAAAGGGTCACAAGCAGTCGGACATGACTGAGCAAGCAAGCACACACACAGAGGATGTAGACCTCACAGACCCCTATATTCTGGCAGCTGGGATCAGTTGGTGGACCTGAATATAGACCTGAAAGGGACACAGGGCTTTCTGACACATGGGTTACAATCTCAGCAGCCTCGGTACCAAGACACAAGGATGTGACAATACATAATTTGCCAGAGAGACAGTCTTCCTATTAAGACACCAAAGCCACAAAGTTCTGGTTCAGTGAGGCATAGAAGGAACATAGCATGTTTGGTTCCTCTAGAGTTCTGCAGCTTTGGACCACCAGGAGACACACTCATGAACAATTTCATGGAGAATACAGCAACAGAAAATAGCATAATGGCCTGAGCCTCCCTCAAGGGATCTGAGGACAAAAAGAGCGCACAAGTTCTCTTATGCATGAGAATCTATGAGTCCTTCTAGGGTCTTCTAGGAATATATGGGGTGAGATTTCCTGATAGGTATAGAATTCCCTGTAATTAGTTCAGGTTATGTTGTTCTGTAGTTGCTCCATCGTTTCTGATTCTTTTGCGACCCCATGGACTGTAGCCTGCCAGGCTCCTCTGTGCATGGGATTTCGAGGCAAGAATACTAGAGCAGATTGTCATTTCCTCCTTCAGGGGACCTTCCTGATCCAGGGATCAAACCTGCATCTCCTGCACTGCAGGCAGATTCTTTACTGCTGAGCCATCAAGGAAGCCCAGTTCAGGTTATAAGTAGGTGAAATTTGAGTATTAACACTAATTTGATTTCATTTGTACCTATAGCTTGATGATGACTGGGGAAGCTTGGAATATATAATGCTTGCTATTTTTCCAAGATTACACCCTGTGTCTCCTAAACTCCTAATAAAATATCCAATTAACAAATAATTGATGATGGTAATAAAGGTGAGTCTTAGTTTCAATAGAATTAAAGGAGGCAAGAATTCCAGATCTTAGAAGTGAAGAATCATTCAGTTTCTCTTTGCCTCAGAATATGAACAAGTGTTGCTGGAGAGAAAATATAGCAGGAATAGAAAACGCTTTAAAGTATAATAGGAACAATTCATATTTGAGTCACTTAATGCCAATAACTGATCATATTGACACTATTAGCTTAAGTATGGGGTAGAAATTCAGTAAGATAAACTACATATTTTTCAAGTGTTCAGCTCAAACGGCCTGGTGTATAGAGGGGAAAACCTTGTTCTAGGAGTAGATGTCCTAGGTCCTGGCTCTGCTACATGACCTAAGTTATGATATTTGGGGCATGTCACAAATTTTAAAATAATAATGGTGATAATAATTATAAACCTCTATCTTTTGGGGGTATTTACAATTTGCCAGTCACTATTCTTTTTTTTTTCTCCTATCACTATTCTAAGGGTTTGACACCTAGCAATGCATGTGATCCTCCTTGAAACATTCACAGGTTACACCCATTTTAAGTGGCATAGTCAAGTTAAGAATTCATGGAATCCCAGAAGGACAAGGGCTCATCTCCTTTTTCAAGAGCACCAAAATCACAACTACCTGTTGAGCAACCATCCACAGAAGGATGCTGGAATCTACGAAGAAAAGATACCCCATGTCCAAAGACAAAGAAGAAGCTGCAGCAAGATGGTAGGAGGGGCACAATCACGATAAGATCAAATCCCATACCCAATGGTGGGTGAACCACAGACTGGAGAACAATACCGCCAAAGAAGTTCTCACATTGTTGTGAAGGTTTGGAATCCCAGGTTTCCTAGCCTGGGGACCCAACAAAGGGACTGGGAATCCCCAGGGAATGTGACCTTGAAGACCAGTAGGATTTGATAGCAAGACTTCCACAGGACTGGGGGAAACAGAGACTCCAGTCTTGGAGGGTACAAACAAAACCTTGCATTCACCAAGACTCAGAGGAAAGGAGCAGTGACTCCACAAGAAACTGAACCAAAACTACCTACTAGTGTCAGAGGGTCTCCTGTGGAGGCATAGGTCGGCAGGGGCTCAACACAGGAATGGGGGTGCTGGCAGCAGCTGTCTGGGAAGGTCCCCTTTGGCATTAACCCTCTTGGAGTTCACCACTAACCTTATCATAGAGTCCATAGACCTGAGGGCTGAGGCACCTCAGGCAAACAACTACCAGGGAGGAGCATAGCCCTACTCATCAGCAGATAATTAGATTAAAGCTTTATTGAGCATGGCCCTGCCCACCAGAGCAAGACCTAGTTTTTCCCACCACCAGTCCCTTCCATCAGGAAACTTATACAAACCACTTAGCCTCCTCCATCATAGGGCAGACAGAAGAAGGAAGAACCACAATCCCACAGGGACAAAAACAAAACCACGTTACAGAAAGTTAATCAGCATGAAAAAGCAGAAAGCTATGTCCCAGATGAAGGGACAAGATAAAATCCCAGAAAAACAACCAAATGAAGTGGAAATAGGCAGCCTTCCAGAGAAAGAATTCAGAATAATGATAGTGAAGGTGATTTATGATTGCAGAAAAAGAATGGAGGCACAGATTGAGAAGAGGCAGAAAGTTTACCAAAGAACTAGAACTAAAGAACAAACAAACAGAGGTGAATAATACACTAGAGGGAATCCACTGCAGAACAGCTGAGGCAGACGCACAGATAGATGACCTGGAGGACAGAATGGTGGAAATCACTGCCACAGAACAGAATATAGAAAAGAGAATGAAAAGAAATGAAGGGAGCCTAAGAGACCTCTGAGACAACATGAAATGCACAAACATTCACATCTTAGGGGTCCCAGAAGAAGAGGAAGAGAGAGAAATGACCTCAGGAAATATTTGAAGAGATAATAGCTGAAAATTTCTGGAACATGGAAAACAAAATAATCAACTAAGTCCAGGAAGCACAGAGAGTCCCAGGCAGGATAAACCCAAGGAGGAACAGACTGAGACACATAGTAATCAAACTGACAAAAAGAGATAAAATATAAAAAGCAACAAGGGAAAAACAAAAATAACATACAAGGGAACTCTCATCAGGCTATCAGCTGATTTCTCAAGAGAAACTCTATAAGTCAGAAGGGAATGGCATGATATATTTAAAATTATGAAAGGGAAGAAGCTACAACAAAGAATACTCTACTCCAGCAAGACTCTCCTTCAGATTTGATGGAGAAATAAAAAGTTTTCCAGATAAGCAAAAGTTAAGAAAATTCAGCATCATCAAATCAGATTTATAACAAATGCTAAAGGAACATCTCTAGGTAGAAAACAATAGAAGGAAAAGCCCTACATATAGAAAATAAACCAAAAACAATTAAGAAAATGGTTATAGGATCATTTGTGTTGTTGTTTAGTCACTCAGTCATGTCTGATTCTTTGCGAACGCATGGAATACAGCATGCCAGGTTTCCCTGTCCTTCACCATCTCCTGGAACTTGCTCAAACTCATGTCCATTGAGTTGATGATGCCATTCAGCCATCTCATCCTCTGTCTTCCCCTCCCCCTGCCTTCAATCTTTCCCAGCATCAGGGTGTTTTCCAATGAGTCAGTTCTTTGCATCAGGTGGCCAAAGTATTGGAGTTTCAGCTTCAGCATCAGTCCTTCCAATGAATATTCAGGACTGATTTCCTTTAGGATGGACTGATTCGATATCCTTGCAGTCCAAGGGAATCTCAAGAGTCTTCTCCAACACCAAAATTCAAAAGCATCAGTTCTTCAGTGCTCAGCCTTCTTTATAGTCCAACTCTCACATCCATACATTACTACTGAAAAAAACCATAGCTTTGTATATATGGACCTTCGTCAGCAAAGTAATGTCTGTGCTTTTTAATATGCTATCTCGGTTTGGCATAGCCTTTCTTTCAAGGAGCAAGTGTCTTTTAATTTCATGACTGCAGTCACTATCTGCAGTGATTTTGGAGCCCAGGAAAATGAAGTCTGTCACTGTTTCCATTGTTTCCGCATCCATTTGCCATGAAGTGATGGGACCAGATGCCATGATCTTAGTTTTTAATGTTGAGTTTTAAGCCAGCTTTTTCACTCTCCTCTTTCACTTTCATCAAGAGGCTCTTTAGTTCCTCTTCACTTTCTCACATAAGGGTGGTGTCATCTGCATATCTGAGGTTGTTGATATTTCTCCCAGCAATCTTGATTCCAGCTTGTGCTTCATCCGTCCCATCATTTCTCATGATGTACTCTGCATAAAAGTTAAATAAGCTGGGTTGCAATATACAGCCTTGATGTATCATTTTTCCAATTTGGAACCAGTCCATTGTTCCATGTCTGGTTCTAATTGTTGCTTCTTGAGCTGCATACAGGTTGCTCAAGAGGCAAGTCAGGTGGTCTGGTATTCCCATCTTTTTAAGAATTTTCCACAGTTTGTTGTGATCCACACAGTCAAAGGCTTTAGCATAGTCAATGAAGCTGAAGTAGATGTTTTTCTGAAATTCTCTTGCTTTTTCTATCATACAGTAGATGTTGGCAATTTGATCTTTGGTTCCTCTGCCGTTTCTAAATCCAGCTTGAACAACTGGAAGTTCTCAGTTCACACACTGTTGAAGCCTAGCTTGGAAAATTTTGAGCATTACTTTGCTAGCATTTGAAATGAGTGCAATTGTGTGTTAGTGTGAACATCTTTGGCACTGTTTTTATTTGGTACTGGAATGACAACTGACCTTTTCTAGTCCTGTGGCCACTGCTGAGCTTTCCAAATTACCTTCAATGTAAATGGATTAAATGCACCAACCAACCAAAAGACATAGACCGGCTGAGCAGATGGAAACATGTACATATATGCACTTCCACTTACCACATCACTCTGCTTGACACCCCCCCCCCCCCCCCCCGCAAACTGTAAGTAACTATTTTGTATTGTTAGGTTAATCATGTTCCCACTATGGCTTGCAATTGTAATTATCTTTTATTTTTAGTCTGGCTATTGATTGTGTAAACTGATAAACATCTTTTACTGTTGTGATTATGTAACTGTTACTCACTTAATACCATTCTATCATGATTGGTCAACAGAAAAACTATAGAATTCTATATCACCAAAACTAACATTTAAGAGAAAAACCTGTAATAACTTTTTAAAATCCAGATGCATATCAGAATTACCTTGCAATTTTTTGAAAAATTCAGATGCCCCGGTATTGCTTTTTTTCTTTCCAGAGCTCCAGATGTGTTTGTAATGAGCAGCCATGTTTAAAAACAACTGGATTATATGGGGATTTTTTTTTACTAGTTTGTTTCACTTTTTCTATTTTATATTCAGTGATCCTATTTCACTTAGTTTATGTTTTCAAATTTCTCCATCTCTTCTTTTTTTTTGATGTTCTTTCTCAAAACTTTATCAAACATAGTAGAAGTTTTAGTATACATATGTATAAATAATACACATAATATATATATATATATATATATATATATTTGGTAAACATATGAATTTTTGCCTAGCTAAAATATTTATGATATGTTGATTCTACTTGTTTGACTTATTATGAATAGAATGCTAAATTTCTAATTTAAAAAATAGATATGCAACAAGCAACAAGGTTTATTGAATAGCATAGGGAACTATAGTCAATATCTTATAGTAACCTATAAAGGAAAATAATTTTAAAAATAATATATGTGTATATGCATAATTGAATCACACACAAAAAATAATTCTACTTTTTGAAATTTAGTAATGTTTATCTTTTTGCTAATTTTTCCAAATGTCCTTTGGACATTAATAACCATGTATGAGAAACAAAATTTTAAATATATTTGTGTAGGATATGATTAATATAAACTAGTTAAATATAAATCTATTACATTTAAATTATTAATGACATCATTCAAGATGCTCCTACTCTCATTTTGTCTGTACTTCATAAAATATTCTCAATGAAATGTTAATATGTCTCACTATGATTATATATTTTTTCCCTTATATTTCTTCTAATTTTTGCTTTATGTATCTTTGCTTCTTTGTTGTTAAGGTGTCTAATGGTTTATGATGTCTATCTTCTTTGTGAATTGTACCTTTTATCTTTAAAAATATTCAGCTTTGTTTCATTTAAAATAAATAAATAATTTTTTTAAAAGGATTAAAAAAACAATAAAATGTGATTAGTTGACCAAGGAATTTAAAAAAACTTAAAAAAGAAAAGAATTCACAGATTCCCATCTTCTTTATCTTCCTTTCCTTTCCTGAATAAGGCAGTCCTAAAGTCACTGGATGAGACTGAGCATGGTAGGCATTCACACCAGGCAGGGAGGGGCCCTAGTCCTCTGGCCTGGCAGAGTGGCAGAGTGAAGGACTGGGCAGAACAAGGAGGGGTGTCCCTGAAGAGGAACAGCGTGGCACAGGGCACTGGATCCCAAGTGGAGTGAGGAAGACAGCCAGATGCAAAGAGTTCCAGATGAAACCCAAGAGATTGTCCCAAAGCTTGAAATCAAATAGTGTGCTGCCATAAAAAGATACTCAACTTCACTAATTATTAGAGAAAAGCAAATCGAAGTTACAATGCTGTACCACCTCACACAAGTCAGAATTTGTTGCTGTTCAGTTAAGTCATCTCTGACTCTTCGCGACCCCATGGACTTCAGTGGCTCAGGCTTCCCTGTGCTTTACTATCTCCTAGAGTTTGCTCAGACTCACATCCACTGAGTCAGTGATGGTGTCCAACTATCTCATCCTCTGTTGCCCCCATCTCCTGTCCTCAATCTTTCCTAGCATCAGGGTCTTTTCCAATGAATCAGCTCATCACATCAGAATGGTCATCATTAAAAAGTCTACAAATGTGTGTACCGCATCTTTATCCATTCATCTGTTGAAGGACATTTAGGTTGTTTCCATGTCTTGACTACTGTAAATAGTGCTACCATAAACACTGTCATGCCTCTATCTTTTTGAATTATAGCTTTGTCCAGATATATGCCTGGGAGTAAGATTTCCAGTCTATTTTTAGTTTTTGGAGGAAACACTATATTGTGTCCCATAGTTGCTATACCAACTTACAATCCCACCAACAGTGCAGGAGGGTTCCTTTTTCTCTAGACCCTCTCCAGCATGTGTTATTTGTAGATTTTAATGATGGACATTCTGACCAGTGTGAGGTGGTACCTCATTGTAGTTCTGATTTGCATTTCTCTAATACTTAGTGTTGCTGAGCACCTTTTCATGTGCTTGTTGGCCATCTGTATGTCTTCTTTAGAGAAATGTCTACTTAGGTTTTCTGCCCATTTTTGATTGAGTTATGTTGTTGTTGAATTGTATGAGTTGTTTGTATATTTTGGAATTTAAGCCCTTGTTGGTCACATCATTTGCAAATATTTTTGCATAGCCCATACATAGGTTGTCTTTTCATTTTGTTTATGGTTTCCTTTGCTCCACAAAACCTTGTTAGTTTGATCAGATCCCACTTGTAGCAACATGGATGGACTTAGAGATTATCAGAATAAGTGAAGTAAATCAGAAAGAAAAAGATAAATACCATATGATATCACTTATAACTGAAATCTAAAATATGACACAAATGAACCTTCTACAAAACAGAAACAGCCTTACAGACATAGAGGATATATAGACTTGTGGTTGCCAGGAATTGGGGAGGGATGGATTGGGCATTTTGAGTTAGCAGATATAAGCCACTTTACAGAATGGATAAACAATGTTCTGCTGTATAGCATGGATAACTATATTCAGTATCGATAATGGAAAAGAACAAAAAAGGTGTATGTATATGTACAATGGAAAATTTTTGCTGTATAGCAGAAATTAACACAACACTGTATATCAACTATACTTTAATAAAAAAAATAGTTTATAAATAACAAATCCTGTTGTTGTTCAGTCACTCAGTCATGTCCAACTCTTCTGCAACTCCATGGACTGTAGCCCACCAGACTTCTCTGTCCCTAGGATTTTCCAGGCAAGAATACTGGAGTGGGTTACCATTTCCTTCTCCAGGGGATCTTCCAGACCCAGAGATCGAACCTGCATCTCCTGCCTTGGCAGAATTCTTTACCACTGAGCCACCAGGGAAGCCCCAACAAATGCTGTAGAGGGTGTGAATAAAAGGGAACTCTCTTATACTGTTGATGGGACTGTAAATTGGTGTGGCCACTATGGAAAAAAGTATGGAAGTTCCTCAGAAAACTAAAGATAGAGTTGCTATATGATCCAGGAATCCTTTCTCTTGGGCATAGATCCAGAGAAAACTCAAACTCAAATAATAATGCACTCCAATGTTCATGAGCTTCCCAGGTGGCACCAGTGGTAAAGAACCTGCCTGCCAGTGCAGGAAATGCTAATAGACTAGGGTTTGATCCCGAGGTTGGGAAGATCCCCTGGAGGAGGACATGGCAACCCACTCCAGTATTCTTCCCTGGAGAGTCTCCATGGATGGAATCTCCATGGACTACAGTCTATGCAGTCACAAAGAGTCAGACAATGTTCATAGCAGTACTCTTTACAAAAACCCAAGATACGGAAACAACCTAAATGTCCATTGACAGAAAAATAGATAAAGAAGATGCAGTACATATATACAATGAAATACCACCCAGTCATAAAAAGAAGTAAATAATGCCATTTGCAGCTACATGGATAGACCTAGAGATTATTGTGCTAAGAGAAGGGAGTCAGAAAGAAATACAAATGCCATATGATATTACCTACATGCAGAATCATGTAACAATTAACATATATGCAAAACAGAAACAGACTCACAGACATAGACAATAGATTTGTGGTTGCCAAGTGGGGCACTTGGTGGGGAAGAGTTGAATTGCAAGTTTGGGATTAGCAGATGCAAACTATTATATATAGAATAGATAAACAAGGTCCTACTATATAGCACAGAGAACTATATTCAATATCCTATAATAAACCATAACAGAAAAGAATATGAGAATCACTTTGCTGTACACCAGAAGAAACTAACACAACATTGTAAATCAAGTATACGTCAATTTTAAAAAATTTTAAACAATAGTGGGCTGCATGTCTGGACCATTTGGAACAATGACTATCACAGAGAGAATAAGATGATACACAGAGAAAAAAGTATGCAGAAATATTAGATAATGTATAAAGGACAAAGAGCAACAAACAGACCTGCAATTTAAGGCAACTGTCAGATATTAAAGGATGGTGTTAATATGATCACTAACATGTAAAAGTCTTCTGTTCAAACAGCACAAGCATAGTTAATATGCCATCTGTAGATTCACACTAATCATGGTTATTTTTAAAATAGTGTTCTTAAAAGATAATTAGAGACATAAATAAATGGGTATAATATATTTTATAGGTTTTCTCCTTCATAGTTTATTTAACACATAAAACTCTTTGTACGATTTTATTGATATTGCTATACTAGTAAGGATTTCAATGTCTGTACTGACATGTGAGAACTATACAGTTACCATGCAATATTTATTGACTCAAAAAAGGCACCCAGAAATAAATATTTTAATTTCACCTTACAAATATTTACCAATAACCCAGTACCATAAGAAATATCCTAGTTTTAAAACGGGCATTTAAAAAAGCAGTTATGCTAAAATTATTAAACTAATTTCAAGATGGTAAAAATGCTCCCCATGAAAACACCATTCAGTTTTCAAAAATATATTTGAGATAGACTAGTAATTGGAACAGAGAAGGCAATGGCCCCCCCACTCCAGTACTCTTGCCTGGAAAATCCCATGGATGGAGGAGCCTGGTAGGCTACAGTCCATGGGGTCGCTAAGAGTCAGACATGACTGAGCGACTTCACTTTCACTTTTCCCTTTCATGCACTGGAGAAGGAAATGGCAACCCACTCCTGTGTTCTTGCCTGGAGAATCCCAGGGACGGCGGAGCCTGGTGGGCTGCCGTCTGTGGGGTCACACAGACTTGGACACGACTGAAGCGACTTAGCAGCAGCAGCAATAATTGGAAACAAACACATTTTTAAACTTCTAAATTTATTTTCATATGCATTTCACTTCAGGTCCAGAACATAAATACATTATGAAAAGTTGTTAATAGAATCTCACCAAATATATTACTGCCACGATAAAAAAACTCCATGCTGCTATTGTTGAGGTTGTCCTTAATATATAGACTCCAGATTGCATTCAAAAGTGTAAAGAGAAATGTGATAAATCTCTTCCTAGGTACTGAAAGGGGGCAAATATGACCCCAAAGGACTTCATTTCATACTTTAATTTACAGTGCTTTATGAATTAAGTATAAACTCTAGAAAAGAAAATAGATGAGGCTGAGTAGGAAGATTAATTTCCAAGAATAGAAAAGGTAATCGCAGGCACTTCATCTCAAAAGGTAACCTCAGCTGATAATGAATGTGGAACCTTGAAAACTTGTGTGGGCTTTCTATAGGACAGTGAAAAGTTGGACTTTTTGATGGCATGAATGGCGATGTAAAAAGCAAAGTGTTAATTTAAAATATTTTTACTAAAACTATAGATCAAAGAAAGTCTAATGATTTATAATGAATGGCTAGGGATCTCATCCAGCTAAAAGACTTCAATGATCTAGCCCTCTCCAAATACATTTGGAATGGAGACCTAATTGGTTGTTCTATTTAGAGTCTGTGCTATTGAAAAAGGCTTTTATCAACATCAAATGGGCATAGTAACATAATTCAACAAGCAAGCAAGTAATGGAATGGAATTAAACAAAGGAAAACATACACCCACAAAGGTGAACTTAGCGTTGGAAGGCTTCAACAGTACTTGTTTTAAAAATTC
Source organism: Giraffa tippelskirchi (assembly GCF_054371585.1). Taxonomy (NCBI): domain Eukaryota; kingdom Metazoa; phylum Chordata; class Mammalia; order Artiodactyla; family Giraffidae; genus Giraffa; species Giraffa tippelskirchi. The sequence continues at coordinate 59,258,012 of NC_137285.1, forward strand.
TGAATTAAAGACAAAATGCCTAACATGGTTTTCCCAGCAAGCATATTATATGCTGGAAGCCAGAATACTGCTTCAATGTATTCTGATTCCTTATTTTGTTACATAATAATATGCTTAAAAAGCAACACATTGTGAGCTTGGGAGTTGTTAGGCATTTATTTACCATGGTGGGTTAATCTCATTCAGTGAGGTATAGAAACTCAATAATGAGTGCTACAGTATATAAGCTAATTGCTAGGATAAAACCAAATGAATAATTACTTAACTCCAGAATGAGGCCTGCGGGAATTTTTCTTTAATAAAGGTTTAATTCACCAGTGATAATGAATGCAATCTCACATACTACTGAATAACACCATTAGCATAATGGCTGTGATACAAAAACTATAATTAGAACTAAACAGAAACGTTAATTACAACCACCAAGGTACTGAATGAAATACTGTTGTTTAAGAAATTGACCTGCTTCGCTGTCATGTTTTATGGGCTCAAGGATATCTCTGTAATTAAATATATATGTATATAAATACATATGCATATATATAAACATAGAATAGGGTTTTTTTATCAGTCTACCAGAAACCTCTTAAGTATAACAAATATATTAATGAGAAATTGCCTAGAATTTAAAATACAAGTTAAATATGAAAATGATTAGAATTTTTGTTTTTTATTTGGTTAAATGCAAACATCAATATTTGTGCTAAAAATTATCCAATATTAGAGAGAGTAGGCATATTCAATTTTACATTTTATTGGTGTTAGGTCTGTGATCACCAGAAAAACAGTTACTTAAAATGAACAGATTAATAAAGTATGAAATATTACTATAATAAGTTGGAAAAATAAATTGCATAGCCCATGAAAAATGTCAAAGATACTAAACTAATGGTTCTAAAGGACTCAGCTGTGATTCTTAAAATTCTTTGAATTCCACTTACTCACTATATAAATATATACATAATATTTAATGACATTCATAATAGGAGATTTATGTATCTAAAAGACATGTGTTGATAAGCATTTTGAAGCCAAGTGTCACACTCTATTAAATATCAAAAACAATAATAATAACCATAATAGCCCACTATTATTGCACAGACACTTTCCATTTATCAAAAAGATAAGCCATGCACTTCAAACTGTTTTATTGCCAACTCTAATGGTATTAAGTTTTCATAATAAAAGATTCTTCCTTTTTAAGATAGAACTTCAAGAGAAAATAAAAACATCCTATGAGTCAAATCAGTAAGACTGGCTTATTATCAATGTATCTCTGGCTACTTCTTATCCTTTTAATCCATTATTCTGTTTTAATAGAATAAATATATTTCCCACTATTTTTCTATGAATCCCTTCCCTCTATTACAATGCATTTTTCAATAGCTGAGGAAACAGTGGCTGACTTTATTTTTTTGGGCTCCAAAATCACTGCAGATGGTGATTGCAGCCATGAAATTAAGAGACGCTCACTCGTTGGAAGGAAAGTTATGACCAAACTAGACAGCATAGTAAAAAGCAGAGACATTACTTTGTCAACAAAGGTCTGTCTAGGCAAGGCTATGGTTTTTCCAGTAGTCATATATGGATGTGAGAGTTGGACTATAAGGAAAGCTGAATGCCAAAGAATTGATGCTTTTGAACTGTGGTGCTGGAGAAGATTCTTGGGAGTTCCTTGGCCTGCGAGGAGATCCAACCAGTCCATCCTAAAGGAGATCAGTCCTGGGTGTTCATTGGAAGGACTGATATTGAAGCTGAAACTCCAATACTTTGGCCACCTCTTGCGAAGAGTTGACTCATTGGAAAAGACCCTGATGCTGGGAAAGATTGAAGGCAGGAGAAGAAGGGGACGACAGAGGATGAGATGGTTGGATGGCATCACTGACTTAATGGACATGAGTTTGGGTAAACTCTGGGAGTTGGTGATGGACAGGGAGGCCTGGCGTCCTGCAGTCCATGGGGAGCAAAGAGTTGGACACGACTAAGCAACTGAACTGAACTGAAGTCATCTTTCACTTACATTCTCTCCTTCAGTTAATACTATACTGTCAGCTCAAGTAGGAAAATCACCCAAGCAGGGAAACAGAAAATTTTCTCTACATTCTTATATTCCATTAGTTAACAACTATTAAGTACCTTAAAGTTTTTATTCTTCTCATCACCATAATAATTCTCTTACTTTTTTCTCATTGAGAAAGGGGACATAGAAAAGAAAATAATTTTCCTACAACAAAAACCTGAATGAGCTTTAATATACCTTGAATTAAAAGAAGTATTTTCAGGCTCATTAAAAGAAGCCACTAGGATTTTTAAAATAATATTGAGTTGGCCGAAAAAAATAAACTTTTTGGCCAATGTAGTACTTTAACATGGACAGTATAATGTTACCATTTTTGGAAAATGTGTCACCAACTAATGATCATAAATGTGGATCTAAGTAGGTCTAGAATTGTCTGTTATCATGTACCAACTCTTCATAATATATACACATATATGGGCTTCCCTGATGGCTCAGCAAGAATCAAAAAATCCTCCTTCAATGCAGGAGACACAGGAGATGAGGGTTTGATCTCCGGGGTCAGAAAGATCCCTAGGAGAAGGAAATGGTAACCCACTCCAGTATTCTTGCCTGGAGAATTCCATGGACAGAAGAGCCTGGTGGGCTACAGTCCATGGCGTCCCAAAGAGTCAGACATGACTGAGCATGTGGCACACATTATATTACACATAATGCATATGTCAAAATTGCCTGTAATCATGTGGGTTAGAGAAAGAGCTCATGGTTCAGACACTAAGCAACACTTTTTCTAAAGGGAGCAAAGGAGGAGGATCCCAATGGCTTGCAGGAATTGGTACCTTTGTCCTTGGGTGATCTCTGCAGTTAGAGAATGCATGCACAGTCTGAGAAAAATTCACCTTACTATGGACCTTGAACCATTCTGCAAACACACAGAAAAATAAATTAATTCAAGTGCTCTTGATGCTGCTAACATTGTCCTTCACTGAGGGAAAAAAAAAAATAGGTGGGTGCAGATAGTGGGGAGGACTATAGAGAAAGAAATTTGGAAATGACACAAAAATCTACATTTTGCCTAGTGCTTCCTGGAGTATACATTTATGAAAAGGAGACATAGTCAAACATCTATTCTGTTGTGTAATAATTAGCAACCCTGGTCCAAGCATGTGGCCCTATTCAGATATAAGGCTTTTCTTCTTCTTTTTTATTTTCTACTTCATAACATATAAAACCTCCTGTCCAAACAGAGCCTGATGCTACACCCACAATAAGATTCAGCCTCCTCTGTAGTTTTAATTAACTCAGGCCCAGCAGTTGTTTTTAACAGCTAACAGTTTGCGTGAGTTACAGTATACACACTGCTGAGACATAAATGCAAAGTAATCACTCTAATAAGTAGATACAAACATTTACAACAATTGCAACAAGTCTCTGCAACAAATAAGGGATATAAAGAAAAACATCCAGCAGCATGCCAGGAAACAACTCTCAATACAACAGCATGAGTATGAATATCATTCAAAGCTCTGATCTTTTGTTGCCTTTAGTAATTTCAATAACCCAAAGTCACTAATGAGCTTGTGCTTTCAAGGCCAAAAAATGAGAACTCTGATTAAGAAACAAAAACAAAATCCAAGACTTTAATTTTCATGTTTGCGCCAAGGACACCAGGAGAGAACTCAAGGCACTTGACTGACTACATCAATTCCACAACAGAAAGAAATTTGAATGCCTCAGTTGAAAACAAACAGAGCAAACCTTCAGCACTCTACTCACAAAAAACAATATGCCCTAAGGTGAAAAGAAGCAAAATGCATATGAAGAGTAGGGAAAATGCCACAGGAGCAAGAAGAGGCTGGAAAAGCAAGCCATGTAAAGCTTGGTAGGTCAGGGTAAGAGGAATGGACATTGTTCTAAGTACAATGAGGATATGAGAAGGTTTTAAACAAGGGAACACCATGATCTTACTCATGTGTCTTGAAGATTACTTGAGCAGCCAGTTTGAGAATAGATTGTATCGAGGTCAAGGATGAAACGAAGGAAACCACCTATGGACTAAGGTAGTGGCTGGTTGTTATTGAGAGATGGGATGATAGATAGAGACAGAAAGAAGACAGATCAAGAGCAGGTATTAGAGAAGTAAGGAAGAGGAAGAGATAAAGAATGAGTCCCGGGGGGGACTCCAGCACAGGGGAGAATGAGGATGCCACTCACAGAGACAGGAGACACAGGGAATGGGAAAAGCCCATACAGAGTGGAAGTTCATAGAGAATTTAGGTCAACGACGTTCATGTTTCTGATCTGTTCAGGTCAGTTCAGTCACTCAGTCGTGTCCAGCTCTGTGTGACCCTGTGGAATGCACCACCCGAGGCCTCCCTGTCCATCACCAACTCCCGGAGCTTACTCAAACTCATGTTCATCGAGTCAGTGATGCCATCCAGCCATCTCATCCTCTGTCATGCCCTTCTCCTCCCATCTTCAATCTTTCCCAGCATCAGGGTCTTTTCCAATGAGTCAGCTCTTCGCATCAGGTGGCCAAAGTATTGGAGCTTCAGATTCAGCATCAGGCCTTCCAATGAACACCCAGGACTGACTTCCTTTAGGATGCACTGGTTGGATCTCCTTGCAGTCCAAGGGACTCTCAAGAATCTTCTCCAACACCACAGTTCAAAAGCATCAATTCTTTGGCACTCAGCTTTTTTTATAGTCAACTCTCTCACATCCATACATGACTACTGGAAAAACCATATCTTTGACTAGATGGACCTTTGTTGGCAAAGTAATGTCTCTGCTTTCTAGTATGCTGTTTGGTAAGTCATAGCTTTCTTCCAAGGAATAAGCATGTTTTAATTTTATGGCTGCAATAACCATCTGCAGTGATTTTGGAGCCCAAAAATATAAAGTCTCTCACTGTTTTCATTGTTTCCCCACCTATTTGCCATGAAGTGATGGGACTGGATGCAATGATCTTAGTTTTCTGAATGTTGAGTTTTAAGCCAACGTTTTCATTCTCCTCTTTTACTTTCATCAAGAGGCTCTTTAGTTCTTCTTCACTTTCTTCCATAAGGGTGATGTCATCTGCATACCTGAGATTGTTATTTCTCCCAGCAATCTTGATTCCAGCTTGTGCTTCATCCAGCCCAGCATTTTGCATGATGTACTCTGCATGTAAGTTAAATAAACAGGGTGACAATATACAGCCTTGATGTATTCCTTTCCCTATTTGGAACCATTCTATTCTTCCATGTCTAGTTCTAACTATTGCTTCTCGATCTGCATCCTTTCTCAGGAGGCAGGTCAGGTGGTCTGGTATTTCCATCTCTTGAAGAATTTTCCACAGTTTGTTGTGATCTACACAGTCAAAGGCTTTGGCGTAGTCCATAAAACAGAAGTAGATGCTTTCCTGGAATTCTCTTGCTTTATCGATGATCCAGTGCATGTTGGCAATTTGATCTCTGGTTCTTCTGCCTTTTCTAAATCCAGCTTGAACATATGGAAGTTCACAGTTCATGTACTATTGAAGCGTGGCTTGGAGAATTTTGACTACTACTTTGCTAGAGTGTGAGATGAGTGCAATTGTGCAGTAGTTTGAACATTCTTTGGCATTGCCTTTCTTTGGGATTGGAATGAAAACTGACCTTTTCCAGTCCTGTGGCCACTGCTGAATTTTCCAAACTTACTGGCATATTGAATGCAGCACTTTCACAGTATCATCTTTCAGGATTTGAAATAGCTCGACTGGAATTCCATCCCCTCCACTAGCTTTGTTCGTCGTGATGTTTCTTAAGGCCTGCTTGACTTCACATTCCAGGATGTCTGGCTCTAGGTGAGTGATCACACCATCATGGTTATCTGGGTCATTAAGGTTTTTTTTTGTACAGTTCTGTGTATTCTTGCCATCTTTTCTTAATATCTTCTGCTTCTTTTGGATCCATAACGTTTCTGTCCTTTATTGTGCCCATTATTGCATGAAATATTCCCTCGGTATCTCTAATTTTCTTGAAGTGATCTCTAGTCTTTCCCATTCTATTGTTTTCCTCTATTTCTTTGCATTGATCACTGAGGAAGGCTTTCATATCTTTCCTCGCTCTTCTTTGGAACTCTGCATTCAGATGGGTATATCTTTCCTTTTCTCCTTTGCCTTTAGCTTCTCTTCTTTTCTCAGCTATTTGTAAGACCTCCTCAGACAACCATTTTGTCTTTTTGCATTTCTTTTTCTTGGGATGGTCTTGATCACTGCACCCTGTACAATGTCATGAACCTCCGTCCATAGTTCTTCAGGCACTCTGTCTATCAGATCTAATCCCTTGAATCTATTTGTCACTTCCGCTGTGGATTATCTACTATAATACAGAGAGACAAATATAAGTAATCATTGGAAAAGAATAGCTAACACACAAAATGTGAGCTAAGGACTAGTCTAAGAGCTTTACTCGTTTAAACCTCACACAGACTCATGTTGTAGGTGAGAAAATTGGAATCCAGAGAATTAAAGTGACAAGTCCAAGGTCATCCAGTGCTAAATACTAGAGGTATAATTTAAAACTTAACCAGTCTGCCTCCAAAGTGCATGTTCTTAACCTTTCATAACATACAATTTTCAAAACACATGTGTGTGCACATGCATACACACACACATTGAAAGTTCTATGGTAAAGGTACAACAGAACAAAGATTGATGCCATCTCTAAGCATCTGGGACTCTGGAAAAGCCACTGAGGAGGGCTGTGCAAAACAACCTTGATGGCTAGGTAGATTTTTGACAGTATGCTTGCTAACACCACAAAAGGCAAAATGATTAGTATAAGTATAAAATGGGTAAGATGAAGACACCTTAGTTAAAGAAACAAAGGAAAGCTTGAAAAATTACTTCTCTGATATAATTTTGTCTTGAGTCATGATTTGTCAAGAACTGTCAACATGAAGCATGTGACTATAATAGGCTGGTAGAGTGGTTTGTTTAATTCATTTCAATAATGGTGAGAATCTGATGGTTCGTTACTTACATAAGCCTTGAGCACTGAGTGTTCTACCATCTCAAGAGGAGGAGATATTTAGCTGCATGAGATTAAGCAAATAAAACAGGTTTCTGATAACCTGGGACCTGGCAGTCCAGGCCCAAATCTATAGACCCCTGTATGGGGAAGAAAAATGATCTCTGAGGAGAGGCCAGCAAGATCTTCTCTGAAGGGAGAGTCAGACTGCAGGGGAGAGTGGTGGGGGTAAGCAAGAAAGAGAGCAGAGAGCAGAGTATTCTCACCCTAAGAATAGCAATACCTAGACCAATCCAACATGGTTCTTATTTATCCTTAGTGGGGTCAGGCATTATGAATGCTAAGAACCTTGCAATTCTATGTAATTTAGGTAGAATAATGATTCCTCGAAGATGTCCATAATTTATCTCCAAAATCAGTAGATATGTTACCTTACGTGGCAAAAAGAGATCTTACAGATGTAAGATAAGGCTTTTTACATTAAGGCTTTTGATATGGGGAAATTATCCTGGATTACCTGGGTGGGCCCAATGTAATCATGGGTTCTTTATAAGAGGGAGGAAGGAAAGTGAGAGTCAGAGGAGGAGATGTAAAGATGAAAGCAGAGAGGAGAGACACAAAGACTTAAAGTTGGCTCTGAAGAAGAGAGAAGGGGTCACCAGCCAAGAACTGCAGGCTGCATGAAGAAGGTAGAAAAGGCAAGAAAATAGATTTTTCCTCTAGAAGCTTCAGAAATGATGTAGCCTCACTGATATCTTGATTTTAGAAATCATGGCCTTCAGAACTGCAAGACAATAAATCTGTCCATCCATTAAAGGGCACTTAGTTTGCTGCCACATCTTGGCTACTGTGAATAATGCTACAGCAAATGTGAAGGTATAGAAGTCTCTTTGAGATATTAATTTCCTTTCCTTCAGACATATACCCAGGAGTGAAACTGCTGGATCTTACAGTAGTTCTACTTTTAATTTTTCAGGACCCTCCATACTGTTTTCCATAGTGGCTACACAAATTTACATTCCCACCAATAGTGTATTAGAGTTTTTTTCTCTCTGTACTTTTGCCAACATTTGTAATCTCTGACCCTTTTGATAATAGCCATTCAGTGGTGTAAAGTGATATCTCATTGCAGTTTTGATTTGCATTTCCCTGATGATTAGTGATGTTGAACACCTTTTCATGTACTTATTAGTCATCTGTATGTCTTTGGGAAAATGTCTATTTGCGTCCTTTATCCATTTATAAATCAGGTTATTTTCTTGCCACTGAATTCTTTGAGTTCTTCATATATTTTGGCTATTAAGCCCTTCTTAAATGTATAGTTCAGAAATACTTTCTTCCATTTGATAGGTTGTCGTTTTGTCAATTGTCCTTTGCTGTGCAAAAGCCTTTTAGTTTGATGCAACCCTTTGTCTGTGTTTGCTTTTGTTGCCTTGTTTTCAGGATCATATCCAAAAAAATAATTGCCCAGACCAATGTCAAGAAACTTTTCCCTTGTGTTTTCTTTTAGAATATTTCAGCTTCAGGTCTTATATTTAAGTCTTTAACCCATTTTGAGTCAATTTTTATATTGGGTTGGCCAAAAATTTGTTTGGGTTTTTCTGCAGCATCTTATGGAAAACACAAATAAGCTTTGGCAAACCCAATATAAGTTCAGTCTCATTCACATGGACATGGAAATTTTCTCAACATTTTTTATTGAAGAGACTATCTTCTCTCCATTATATGTTCTTGACACCTTTGTTGAAAATCCACTGAATGTAAATGTGTGAATTTATTATATTCCTTATATCTCTCCTCTGCTCCATTGATCTATATGTCTATTTGTATGCCAATATCATACTTTTTGATCACTTAGCTTTGTAATGTAGTTTGAAATTAGTTTATGTGATGCCTTCAGGTTTGTTTCTCTTAATCAAGATTGCTTTGGCTATTTAGTGTCTTTTGTGGTTCCATATAAATTTTGGAATTTTTTTCTATTATAGTGAAAAATGTCACTAGAATTTTGCTAGGAATTGCACTGAATCTCTAGGTTTCTTTGGATAGGATGTATATTTTTAACAATACTGATTCTTCCAATTCATGAGCACATAATATCTTTTCATTTCTTTATGTCTTCTTCAATTTCTTTCATCACTGTCTTATAGTTTTCAGTACAGATCTTTCACCTCCTTGATTAAATATTTTCCTAATTATTTTTTGATGCTATTGGAATGGGATTGTTTTCTTAATTTCTTTTTTGGATAGTTCATTGTTCATGTACCAAAATGCAACTGATTTTTGTATACTGATTTTTGCAACCTGCAAGATTACTAAATTCATTCATTAGTTTTAACAGAATTTTGATGAAGACTTTAGGGTTTCCTATATATAAGATTATGTCTTTTGCAAACAGGGACAATTTTACATCTTCTATTCCAATTTGGATGTGTTTGCTTCATCCTGCCTAATTGCTATTACTAGGACTTCCAGTAATACATTGAATAGAAGTGGTGAGAATGGGTATCTTTGTCTTTTTCCTGATCTTAGAGAAAAGACTTCAAATTTTTCACCATAGAACATGATGTTGTGTGGATTTGTCATAGATGGTCTTTATTACCTTTCTTTAATACCTAATTTCTTGAGAGTTTTTATCATTAAAAATATAGAATTTTGTCAAATGTTTTGTCTGCATCTGTTGAAGTGACCTTCAGGTCTCTGCCCACCCTGCTAATGTGCTGTGCTGCACAGACTGATTTGCAGGTGTTGACTGATGTGCTTGGTGTATGATTCCTCTAATGTGCTCTTGAATTCAGTTTTCCAGCATTTTGTTGAGGACTTTTGCATCTATGTTTAGGAAAAAAAATAGATAATTTCCTAGAAAAATACAAAATACCAAGACTGAATCATCAAGCAATGGAATATATGAAGAGACCAATAACAAAGGAGGAGATTGAATCAGTAATCAAAGATCTCCCAACGAATAAAAGCCAAGACAAGATGGCTTCATGGATGAATTCTACAAACCATTTAAAATGAATTAATACCAATCATTCTCAAGTGTTTTCAAAATTGAAGAGGAAGAAACACTTCCAAGTTCATTTTATGAGGCCACCATTGCCCTAAAAACAAACCCATCAGAGTTGGGTATTTAGAGAAGAGCTTTCACAAGTGATAGCTGGCTAGAAATAAAGCTTGGGACTTGACTTATTCCTTTCAAATGAGTGAAGAAAAACACATATTCAACTTTCTCAGTCTCTAAAATATAAATACAATTCTGGCTCCTGAGAAACAGGACAGGGGAAGGTAGAATGTTATAGAGAGAATGGGAAATGTTATTTTAAGTGCTCATCTATCATATATTGCTCTGTAAGTTAAAACTACAGAAACATGTGCATATATCTGCTACTTTTTCTAGAAAAACATCATACAATCTCCATAGCTTTATTTAACTTCTTTAATTTTCACAAGGAGACAATATTTTTTCATCAAAATATTAGGAAAAAAGTAATTTGCCTTAGTAAAGGAGAACACAAACATAGTAACTCTAATTTGGAAAGATACTGAACCTATATTTATTGGCTAATCAAATATATTGTAAAAGTAGAAAGGCACAGCAATATTTAAAATCTAACTGATTACCCTTTGGAGGCAGATGACTAACAGCTTACCTCAGCAAGCAAAAACTGCTACCAGAGACTTAGAAATAGTCCTTATTTAATATCTAAGTAACAGCTGTATACCCCATACACAAGAAATGAAAGCTCTTAAAGGCATGCATGGTTTTTGTTAAAATTTAAACTTTATGTTACAGTAATGTGATACTAATTAAAGTGGTGGCTTGGAAATAAATTCAAGATTATCTACTCCATCATCCATTGTAATGAAAAAAGAAAATGTAGACTGATCAAAACAGTGAACAGAGATTCAGTAGCACTTACTTTGGGATGTAATTTTTATTTGAGCCAGGAGGATTAAAAAAAATGTGGCAGAAATTGCCTTAAAGACTATGTAAGTTCTTCTGTCTGAACCTTCCTTGCTCAACCACTTCTTGAAACTCATTCCATCCTAAGAACAGGCTGCTTTCTTTTCAATTGACCTAGGGCAATAGCCTCAATGTAGCTGACCTTCCAAACCCTCTCTGGGAAAAGGTGGTTTAAATGAACAACCAATTAATAAGCTCTTGCCTTATCCAAACATAGCTGTACTAATGCAATTTCCTTAAGAAATTTTGTTTTAATGACCTTTCTTTTCATTTGAAAGGTAAAGAATCCAAGATAACAATAAAGAATGATTAAATGAGAGAGGTCTCAACTATCAATAAAGGGAGATATCCCTGCAGAGGAAACACATTTCCTCTTGCCCTTGTAGAAGTCTGCATGAATATTTATGACTTAAGCCAGGGAAGTGTCAAATGTAGGCTTGAATCAGTATCTTTTAGATAATATAAACCTTCTGTCTATATTCATCGAGGAAGGAGTAAAAACAATTTTCTGTTAGATACAGTAAATTGAAGCTTAAGATAACTGAGAAGAAATTGAAACATTTAAGTACATAAAAATAGTTCAAATACTCAGGTCCAGATGACTGAATCAGAGATGGCTAAAAGCATCATCAGATATGAATACATACTATCTTGAATTAACATTTAGAAGCCATACAAACTTGAAAAGGAAGAAAAAGACTAAGGTAGGCAAAAGGTGCCTTGTTCCTGTGTTTTAAGGATGAATTTCAAAAACCACAGAAATGTTGACATTAATCTCAAGATAAAATTATGGGACAGGTTTTTGTGCAGATGGCTTGTATATATTTAAGAAAAAAAGGTGAGAAATGAAAGGAGTCCAGCCAGGGTCAGTGTGTGTGTTAGTCACTCAGTCGTGTCCAACTCTTTGCAACCCCATGGACTGTAGCTCACCAGGCTCCTTTGTCCATGGGATTCTCCAGGCAAGAATACTGAAGTGGGTTACCATAAGACAATTCAAATCAAATCAATATTAATTCCTTCTTTTGATACTATTTCTCAGAGGAACCTGGCAGGCTACAGTCCATGGGATCACAAATAGTCTGACATGACTGAAGCGACTGAGCACACAGCACAGCATACCTCTATTAAAAGAGTAGAAGAATATCTCAGACATACACGCCCTGAATTAAAACAAATATTCAACAAAACTACATGATATCATGGGACATGGCATAGAAAGACACAGAACGAGGAAATAACAACCCAGAGTGTTATACTGTTCTAAGCCACTGAGTTTTTTTCCTATGGTGATTCTATTTCATAGTTATCCACATTTAGAAGATAAAAATCTATCTAGATTTATTTTGCATGAGATCCTTGAAGTTCTCTCACTTTCATACTTGGGGCTTCTGCATTGGCTATTACTTCTGTTGGCAATGACTTTCTCCTGTCCTCTCTGGACTGTCCGAAAGAAAAGCCTCCACATTTCCATCAAATCTGTTCGATTAACACTTCCATCCTCTAGCATGCCCTCACAAGGAGGTGCTTAAATATTTTTCGTATTACCTGAGTGACTGAACTAATCTCATTACATTGTTGTTGTTGTTCAGTCACCAAGTCGTGTTTGACTCTCTGCGACTCAATGAACTGCAGGCTTCCCTGTCCTTCACTATCTCCCTGAGTTTGTTTAAACTCATGTCCATAGAGTCAGTGATGCCATCTAACCATCTCATCCTCTGTCGTCCCCATTTCCTACCACCTTCAATCTTTCCCTGGTGGCTCAGACGGTAAAAGCATCTGCCTATAACTCAGGAGACCTGGGTTTGATCCCTGGGTTGGGAAGATCCTCTGGAGAAGGAAATGGCAACCCGCTCCAGTACTCTTGCCGTGAAAATCCCATGGACAGAGGAGCCTGGTAGGCTACAGTCTATGGGGTCGCAGAGTCGGACACGACTGAGCGACCTCACTTTCACTTTTGATCTTTCCCAGCATCAGGGTCCTTTCTAATGAGCTGGCTCTTTGCATCACATGGCCAAAGTACTGGAGCTTAAGCTTCAGCATCAGTCCTTTCAATGAATTTTCAGCATTGATATTATTTAGGATTGACTGATTGGATCTCCTTGCAGCCCAAGGGACCCCTAAGAGTCTTCTCCAGCACCACGGTTCGAAAGCATAAATTCTTCAGCACTCAGTTGTCTTTATGGTCCAACTCTCACATCCATACATGACTACTGGAAAAACCATGGCTTTGACTATACAGACCTTTGTGGGCAAAGTGATGTCTCTGCTTTTTATTATGCTGTCTAGGTTTGTCATAGCTTTTCTTCCAAGGAGCAAGTGTCTTTTAATTTCTTGGCTGCAGTCACCATCCACATTGATTTTGGAGCCCAAGAATATGAAATCCGAGAGTTTCCACTTTTCCCCCATCTATTTGCCATGAAGTGATAGGACTGGATGCCATGATCTTAGTGTTTTGATATTTTGAGTTTTAAGCCAGCTGTTTCACTCTCCTCTTTCACTTTCATGAAGAGGCTCTTTAGTTCTTCTATACTTGCTCCCTAAAGATGGTGTCATCTGCATATATGAGGTTGTTGATATTTCTCCCCACAATCTTGATTCCAGCTTGTGATTCATACAGCATTTAGCATGATGTATTCTGTATGTAAGTTAAATAAGCAGGGTGAAAATATACAGCCTTGACACACTCCTTTCCCAATTTTAAACCAGTCCATTGATTCATGTCCAGTACTACCTGTTGCTTCTTGACCTGCACACAGGTTTCTCAAGAGGCAGGTAAGGTAGTCAGCATTCCGTTCTCTTTAAGAATCTTCTACGGTTTGTCATAATTCACACAGTCAAAGGCTTTAGCATAGTCAATGAAGCAGAAGTAGATGTTTTGGGGAAATTTCCTTGCTTTTTCTATGATCCAGTGGATGTTGGCAATTTAATCTCTGGTTCCTCTACCTTTTCTAAATCCAGTTTGTACATCTGAAGTTCTCAGTTCACTCACTGTTGAAGCTTAGCTTGGAGGATTTTGAGCACTACCTTGCTAGCATGTGCTGCTGCTGCTGCTAAGTCGCTTCAGTTGTGTCTGACTCTGTGCGACCCCATAGACGCAGCCCACCAGGCTCCCCCATCCCTGGGATTCTCCAGGCAAGAGTACTGGAGTGGGGTGCCATTGCCTTCTCTGGCTAGTATGTGAAATGAGTGCAATCGTATGGTCGTTTGAACATTCTTTGGCATTGCCCTTCTTTGGGATAGCAAAGAAAACTGACCTTTTTCAGTCCTGTGGTCACTGCTGAGTTTTTCAAATTTGCTTGGATATTGATGCAACACTTTAACAGCATCATCTTTTAGAATTTGAAATAGGTCAGCTGGAATTCCACCACCTCCACGAGCTTTGTTTTAGTACTGCTTCCTAAGGCCCACTTGACTTCACACTCCAGGATGTCTGGCTCTAGGTAAGTGATCATACCATCGTGGTTGGCCAAGTCACTAAGAACTTCTTTGTACAGTCCTTCTGTGTATTCTCGCCACCTCTTCTTAATCTCTTCCACTTCTGGTGTAGCTCCTTGTCGATTCTGTCCTTTATTGTTCCCAACTTTGAATGAAAGTTCCCTTGGTATCTCTAATTCTCTTGAAGAGATCTGTAGTCTTTCCCATTCTATTGTTTTCCTCTATTTCTTTGCATTGTTCACTTAAGAAGGCTTTCTTATGTCTCCTTGCTATTCTCTGGAACTTTGCATTCAGATGGGTATATCTTTCCCTTTCTCCTCTGCCTTTCACTTCTCTTCCTTTCTCAGCTATATATAAGGCCTCCTCAGACAACCACTTTGCCTTCTTGCATTTCTTTTTCTTGGGGATGGTTTTGGTCACTGCTTCCTGTGCATTAGTATAAACTCCATCAATAGTTCTTCAGGTACTCTATCAGATTTAATCCCTTGAATCTATTCATCACCTCCACTGTATAATCATAAGGGATTTGATTTAGATCATACCTGAATGGCCTAATGCTTTTCCCTACTTTATTCAATTTGAGCCTGAATTTTGCAATAAGGAGCCAATGATCTGTGCCACAGGTCATTTTTTTGCTGACTGTATACAGTTTCTCCATCTTTGGCTGCAAAGAATATAATAAATCTGATTTCAGTATTGACCATCTGGTGATGTCCATGTGCAGAATCATCTCTTGTGTTGTTGGAAGAGAGTGTTTGTTATAAGCAGTGCAGTGTATTGGCAAAACTCTGTTAGTCTTTGCCCTGCTTCATTTTGTACTCTAAGGCTAAACTTTCCTGTTACTCCAGGTATCTCTTGACATTCTACTTTTGCATTCTAGTCCTCTATGATGAAAAGGATGTCATATTTTTATTGATAGTTTATGTTATAAACTATTAATAGCTGTTTACTTGCTTTTCAGCATCTAGACAGTGACTATCTTGAAAAAAGGACATTTATCTAAATTCCTGTTGGTATCCTGTTGGTCTGAAACATAATAAATATTCAGTATTTGATGAATAAAGCCAACTTGCATGATTCTAGAAGTTAATCAGGATGGTGAAAAACTCTTAGAAATTGGAGAAGAAGCTGCAGTTATCTCGCTGTTAAAAAACAGAATTCCTGGTAACATGAATAGTATTTACCCATTCATTACTCCAGATTCCTACTGAAAGTATCAAGCGACTGCAAAAACAAAATAAAAACAGCTGGAAAACCAGGAAATAATGTGAAGGCCCACCAACATGACAACAGTTTTTAGTACAATATACAGTATAGATGGGATATTAAAGATGGGAATTGAGAGATGATGCCCAAATTCTCCTGTTGTAAAAGCTCAGAATCAGCAGGAAGGAAGAAAATCCACGCAGAAACCCACTAACACCACTCAACTTTGAAGAGGAAATACTGGATTCATGGACAAGGCATGACTGATATGGAGCACCCGTTTAGACTCCTGTCTGCCACTAGGAATTCAGTGGCCCTTGGAGACTGCCCTTGAGCTGCACCATCAGCAGGTGAGTGAAGCAGTGGTGGTACTAGGAAGGCTGATGTGGGTATAAGGCTGGGAGCCAATAGAAAAAAAAAACAAATGTCATCTGGAAGCCAGTTCCCAACAGAGCAGATTCATTATGAAGCGGAAAATGCTTTATAAGGAAGTTCCTTTGTTAGTCACAGGCAAAAATCCTTATAATAAAGTTGTTGAGCTTCCTATCATTTTAATTCCCTCTCAGTTCAGTTTAGCCTGTTAGATCACTGGTTAAGTATAGTCCACCAGTCAAAAATAGCAAGATATGATAAAGTATTTTAATGGTACAGTTTAGACAGTGAGAACCCATTAAACTCTTTATGAGCAATTATTATCCATGAATAGCCTTATGGATAATTTTTAAGATGTATAAATAGATAAAGAAATAAATATATGTGAATATATAGAGAGAGACAGACAGGGACTTTTGCCAAAATAACTTACTATTGAAAACAAAAGTCAAATTTGTAAAGGTATAAACTTTGTGATCACAATAAAAATCAAGGAAAAAATGGATTCTGAAACCAGAGATGAAAAATGAAATGATAAAGCAATAGGCTGAAAAAAAGGAAGAAAAAAGATCCCAGTGAGTTAAGAGAAACTGAAAAAATTAACTCACAGAATTGAAATATGCATCAAGAGCAATGTACAGTAAAACCAGCACTATAGAAAATTTGAATTCATCATGTAGAAGACTAAAGGCAGAAAATTTCTGAATAAGCAGAAAGACTCAAAATATTGGTATTCAGTAGACATCTATGTAGTCTTTCCCGGTGGCACTAGTAGTAAAGAACTCATGTGCCAATGCAGGAGACATAAGAGATGCGGGTTTGATCCCTGGTTTCGGAAAATCCCCTGGAGGAGGGCATGGCAACCCATTCCAGTATTTTTGCCTGGACAGAGGAGACTGGCGGGCTACAGTCCATACAGTCACACAGAGTTGGACACAATTGAAGCGACTTAGCACAGAGGCACACAGATGTCTATGTGTTCCTAAAGAATATACTAGGGAAAATCTGAATAAAAATGAATAATTAAATTAAAAATAACTTTCCTGATCTATAGAAATGCTTGAATCTCTAAATATTTAAGGCTTACTAACCCAAAATTAATGCAGAAAAAAACATACATGCTATTTCAATGAAATTTTTAAATTTCAGAGACAAATAAAGACTCACTAACCATCCCAGTTGAAATAGTTTGACGGGAGAAGGGAATCAAAGTGACTTCAGAATTTTTCTACTAAATATTAAATGCTAAAATGAAATGACACAGCATCTGCAGAGTTTTTAGAGAAAATAACTGTAACCCAAGATTTTGATGTGCAGCCAAATTATAGGTCATATGTAAACACAAAAGAAACATTCTCTCAATGCTACAGCTCAGAATCTTGAATATTAGATATTTTTTCTATAAATATTATTTGAAGGCCTACACCAGCCAACCAAGAGGTGAACCACAGGAAAAAAAATAAATAAAAAACTGAAGTAATCACCAAAATATAAAAAAAGAATCTGTATCAGGCTAGAAACACCAAAGTACTATAAAGTATAGACTGGAAGGAACTGAGAGATATGCTTACTTCAAAACACCTACACCATCTAAATTTTAAAATAAACATCAAATTTGAGGAAAATGCACCTGGAATTCTGACAGAAAAAGAGCTATTATTCTTAGTATATAAAAACATAGCCAAATTATCAAGAAAAAAGACAATCACATCAATTAAGCAAATTAGCAAATGACTCAAATGGACCATTTAAAAAGGAAGAAATTCAAATAGTGTATACACCTATGAGAAAAGATTCACTCTTACTAGTAACTGAATAAGACAATTCAAAAGAGTGCAGTGAAATTATTTTTAATCTATCATATTAGAAATAATAAAAAAAGTATGAAACTACCCTAAGATGGCCAGAATGTGAAGAAATGAATATTCTTGTACACAATGGGTAGTAATGCATGAATTGTTAGTCTTTCTGGAGAGACATTTGACAACAAGAGTCAAAACCCTAAAAATGACTCACTCAGTGACCAAACAATTCCACACTAAAATTGTAAAACAAAATGAACACAAAACAGAATGTAAGAATAATATAGAAAAATCATCCATTTATTCATTGAACAAACATTTATTGATTACCTATTGTGTCAGGTCAGGTACTATTCTAACTGGGGCCCTATTCTAATAATTATGTCAATCAAGATTCCTAATCTCATGGAGTTTACACCATAATTAGAGAAAAAGGGGACAATAGGCACATCACTGAAATTTCTGCACATATTACCTAAAAGATATGTAACAAAACAGAAATTCCTAAATTTATAGAACCCAATGACTTAGATATAATTTCAAAATAACCTTTCTTTGACACATCTATTGACAAAGCATTTCTTAAAGACTGGTCATACTGAAAAGGGGAAATTCTATAGCCCCTAGCAAATACTCCTGTGCGTGTGTTAAGTCACTTCAGTCATGTCCGATTCTGTGTAACTCTATGGACTGTTGCCCGCCAGGCTCCTCTGTCCATGGGATTCTCCAGGCAAGAATAGTGGAGTGGATTGCCATGCCCTCCTCCAAGGGGTCTTCCTGGCCCAGGGATCAAACCTGCAACTCTTATGTCTCCTGCATTGGCAGGCAAATTCTTTATCACTACTTCCACCTGGGGATTCCCAATTAATATATTATTACCCAGCTCTGAAAAGTTCTAAAAGTAAGATATCTGTTTCATTTTCTTTAAGCTTTCCAAAACGTGCATGTTGCAAAAATGCAGCTCTATAGTTTTTACCAGATTGTATAATAGTATTTCAACTACTATCACAAAGAACAACATAGAGAAGCAAATACAAATCATCTGAAATCACACCATCCTGCGATAACCACTATAAACATTTTGCTTCTGGCCTTCCTTTCTTTCATCTCTCCCCATTTATATAACAGTCAAAATGTGTACTTAGAGATTATTGTAAAACTATGTCTTCATTGTATATCAACCTGTTTTCTTTTTTTCTTTTCTCTCACCTCTCCATCTTCCATCCTGGAAATCAATATTAATGATTTGGTTGTTATTTTTTTCTACATTCGTATTATCACGCACACATTTTTGTGTAATAGGATGTTAAATGGGATAGTTTTGTACTCAGAGTGGGCTGAAATTCTTTACAGATGATGAATGGTAAGTGTCAAAACACTGTAAACATTTTTAAGAAGAGGTCACTTATTAAAAAGTGAACAAAATTGGGCCTATGAACCTTAGTCACCCCCTCCAACTTGAACCTATGTGTGAATCTTTATACGAATGTTGGCCTGAGAGTGAGCCAGCATTTTCTCTTCCTAATAGAGGAAGGGATGCTATCTTCCCAGGTACCAATCCAAGTGCAAGAGTGGGGAGTGCAAGAGGAGGGCAGCAATCAAATCCTTGGGAAGATTAAAGGAGGCTGCACAAGAAGATTCTGCCATGTTACTTTCTGATTGAATGCTTGTTGACCCAAGGAAACTCATCAGCCCGACCAGTACCACATCTACTTCTATTACAAAAGAATTTTGAGAATATGACATAGTCCTATAAGTTTGGGAGAATGCACCCTAAAAACAGAAGCCCCTAGAATTCCCCTGAGATGGGGAGAAAGGAGAGAAGACTGCAACAGGAGTAAAGTACATTTCCATGGATATGGGGGCAAGAGGGCGAGTTTCCATAAGTCAAGTGATACCATAAATGTAAGTAGACTAAATCTGAAAGGATTTCCCTTTCAGGGTGTCTGGCAGAAGGTAAGAACCCAAAGTATCAATTCCTTGGAAAATAGCTAAGAGAAAATACTCTCCCATGTGGCGCTAGTGGTAAAGAATCCATCTGCCAATGCAAGAGACAAGAGATGTAGGTTTGATCCCTGGGCTGGAAAGATCCCCTAGAGGAGGAAATGGCAACCCACTCCAGTATTCTTGCCTGGAGAATTCCATGGGCAGAGGAGTCTGGTGGGCTACTGTCCATGGGGTTAAAAAGTTGGACACGATTGAGCATACACACATACACACACAGACCAAAAGCATATCACTCAAATTAGGAGAAGGTGGAATATGAAAAGCTGCAGCACCAAGGTGCTTGGGGTAGGGGTGCCACTGGAGAGTCTACAGTGCATTCTCAAGAGCAGATGTCTGTTGTAACAAACAGCATATAAGAGCCAAGAAAGAACTCCAGAGAGCAAAGATTTTGCCTGGTTGCCTCTCATCTCTCCTCCCTGCTCTGACACTAGAAGAATCAGAGGCAGCAAAAAAGTGAGGAAGACAGGCGAGAACAAGACCAAAGAAGAGTGTGAAAGAATAGATGACATCACAGCATCACTACATACGTGCTCCCTTCTCATCTTCCTCACTGTTGCTTTGCAGAAGCAAGAATCCAGCCTGAGCTAGAGGTGAGGGAGAAGATTTAAACTGGTTTAAAGATTGAAGTTGTGGTATTACGTTAGACTGCATTTTTTTATTATCTTAGAAAATGGCTAGAACAGCCAAGAGATCTGGGATCAATATGTAATCCAGGGACAATAAATATCCAAGAAAGTCTGTCTGTCCTTTAGTGGAGAAAAATAAAAGGTATTTCTCTTTTTTTTTGCATTCCTTTGAGATTATCAGAATAAATAAATAATATATAGATATCTTGTGTGAATATATAGGTTGTGTGTATCACTATTAAATTTATAAATGCAATCACATTTTGCATATATTATATATTTTTTCATATATTCCTCTTGTTATTGAATAACACACTCTGGAAAGCCTTCCAAATTTATTTCTAATTCACTCATGGTCATTTGTGAAACCATGATGTTGATGTACCTCAGCTTTTTCATCATTCCTATGTTAGAGATTTTCATTTCATTTGAGTATTTTTTGCTGCTGCTGCTGCTGCTGCTGCTGCTAAGTCACTTCAGTCGTGTCCAACTCTGTGCGACCCCATAGACAGCAGCCCACCAGACTCGGCCATCCCTGGGATTCTCAAGGCAAGAATACTGGAGTGGGTTGCCATTTTTTGCTACGCCCCTGAAATATGCATTTTTACTTTATAATAACTCCTATTTTTATGGAATCATTTTCCAGGAGTCCGCTTGCTAGGAAAATGTATGCATATTATATTCTAATATATTGCCAAAAGGAATTCCACAAAGAATATAACAACATTTCCAGCAGCAATATAGAAGAATGCCATGTTCTTGGAATTCCCACATGGCACCAGATATTACCATTTTTTAGTTTTTAACAACCTAATAAGTGAAAGAGATATCTCATTATTATTTTAATTTACATGTCTCTGACTACCAGTGAGGTTGAGCATGTTTAACTGGTCATCTGAACTAGCTCTTCTAGGAAATTCCTTATACATAATATTATTTGCCTATGTTTCTACTCAGTTACTTGTCTTTTTCATATCAATTTAAAAGACTTTTTGTATAGTATAGAATTTAAATTTATTTCCCAAGTATTATTTGCAAATCAATCAAAACTTAGCCATAAGTTATTTTTCATTCTTTAAAAATAACCTTTTCAAAATAAAGTTTTAAATTTTGGAATAATTTTAGATTTATAGAAAAGTTACAAAGAAAGTACAGAAAGTTCCTGAATTCCCCTCACCTGGTTTCAGTTTCCCCTGCTGTTATCACCTTCCATCATCATGGAATACTTGTCAAATTTAAGAAACCAATATTGGTCTGTTAATACTAACAAAACTTTAGACTTTATTTGCATTTCACTAGTTTTTCCATTAATGTTCTCTTTCTGCTCCTGAAACTAATCTAGGATAACATGTTGCATTTATTTGTTGTCTCCTTCAGATCTCAATCTTTTGTTTTTTTATGACCATCAGAGCTTTGAGCAGTACTGTCAAGTATTTTATAGCATTTCCCTCAATTTGGATCTGTCTGATGATTGTCTCATGATTAAACTAGGGTGAGGAGTGTTTTGCAAATAGTACCATAAAGGTGCTGTTCTCATCACACGTTATCAAGCAGTATCTGGTGCCATGTGACGTCACTGATGACGGTAAGCTTCATCTCTTGAGTACCACAATGTTTGCCACTGTAGTTACCATTTTTCCCTTCCCATCTCTAGTCTTTGGAAGCAAGTCATTAAAGCTATACAGTTTTTTAAAATAATCAAATACTATAGCTTAAGCCCTGACAGTTTTTTTTCTTTTTTGTAATGTAAGTGCCTGATTTAAACTTGATTGACAAGAGATTCACTTTGATGAAGCATCCAATAAGGCTATTTTGAACAAACACATCAGCAACCATCAGTTCAGTTCAGTTCAATGGCTCAGTCCTGTCCGACTCTTTGCGACTCCATGGGCTGCAGCACACCAGGCCTCCCTGTCCATCACCAACTCCTGGAGTTTACTCACACTCATGTCCATCAGGTTGGTGATGCCATCCAACCATCTCATCCTCTATCGTCCCCTTCTCCTCCTGCCTTCAATCTTTCCCAGCTTCAGGGTCTTTTCCAATGAGTCAGTTCTTCGCATCAGGTGGCCAAAGTATTGGAGTTTCAGCTTCAGCATCAGTCCTTCCAATGAATAGTCAGGACTGATTTCCTTTAGGATAGACTGGTTGGATCGCCTTGCAGTCCAAGGGACTCTCAAGAGTCTTCTCCAACACCACAGTTCAAAAGCATCAATTCTTTGGCGCTCAGCTTTCTTTATAGTCGAACTCTCACGTCCATACATGACTACTGGAAAAACAATAGCCTAGAATCTATGGGGTCGCACAGAGTTGGACACGCCTGAAGCGACTTAGCAGCAGCAGCAGCAGACTAGATGGACCTTTGTTGGCAAGGTATTGTCTCTGCTTTTTACTATGCTGTCTAGGTTGGTCATAACTTGCCTTCCAAGGAGTAAGAGTCTTTTAATTTCATGGCTGCAATCACCATCTGCAGTGATTTTGGAGCCCCCAAAAATAATGTCTGTCACTGTTTCCACTTTTTCCCCATCTATTTGCCACGAAGTGATGGGACCAGATGCCATGATCTTAGTTTTTTGAATATTGAGTTTTAAGCCAACTTTTTCACTCTCCTCTTTCACTTTCATCAAGAGGCTCTTTAGTTCTTCTTCACTTTCTGCCTTAAGGGTGGTGTCATCTGCATATCTGAGAGTATTGATATTTCTCCTGGCAATCTTGATTCCAGCTTGTGCTTCATCCAGCCCGGGATTTTGCATGATGTACTCTGCACATAAGTTAAATAAGCAAGGTGACAACATACAGCCTTGATGTACTCCTTTCCCAATTTGGAACCAGTCTGTGTCCCATGTTCATTTCTAACTGTTGCTTCTTGACCTGCATACAGTTTTCTCAGGAGGCAGGGTCAGATGGTCTGGTATTTCCATCTCTTGAAGAATTTTCCACAGTTTGTTGTGATCAACACAGTCAAAGGCTTTGGCATAGCCATACAACTAGACAAAGCAGCCATACAATGACATAAAGAGCGAGGCTACCATCACCACTGAGGCTCCTTTGGTTTAGAGATATTGATTGATTTTGCTATTTAACCATTTGGGCTATTATATTTTTCTTTACTCACACTTTAAATTCTGGCTTGTACGTTTCAGATTCACCAATATTGAGTGACCCCACAAAACTTCAGGCCTGCATCCTCTACCCCAGTAAAAGCTGAACCCCAGACCCACACACACTGTCTCTACCAGCAGTCTCGCTCTGTGGTCCCAGGTGTGCTATATAATCCTCCAGTTCCATAAGTAATAAAGCCTTATTTTTCCAAAGTTTCCTTGTGGTGATGCTGAAAGGCATCTTACAATTATAATAAGAACCACAAGGGCTGGTCTATCCACAAACACTGGTTGTTGATAGGCTGATAGCAGCACAAAACAAAGACATAATTTGCATTAAACCTTCTGGGTTTCCTACCTAGAACATTACCTCAAAGCCCATGGGATAAGCCCAGCCTTTTCAACATGAATCACAAGTCCACAGAGAATGTGACCCTCACTGTCTTCCTTGGTCATATCGGACATGCCTAGTCTTTTTTTCTCTCCCACACATCTGGTTTCACTGAGGTTAATCCCATTCTTCCCTCAGACATCAACTTATATCACATCTTTACAAATATATTTCATGACATTTCCAGTTTGGGTCTGATGACACATCTCTGGGCTCCCAGGGCATGCTGTCCTCCCCTGCCGCAAATATTATTTTGTGCTAGGAGCTTCCCCAGTGGCTCAGATGCAAAAGAATCTGCCGGCAATGTGGAAGACCCAGGTTCAATCCCTAGGCTGGGAAAATCCCCTGGAGGGAATGGCTACCCACTCCAGTATTCTTGCCTGGAGAATCCTATGGACAGAGGAGCCTGCTGGGCTACAGTCCATAGGGGTCACAGAGTTGGATGCAACTGTAGCGACTCAGCAAGCACACATAATCCTCTGTGTCCTGCCCTGGATTATATTTATAGTACAACAGGGCAGCAATAGTATCTTTCCTCTTTCCTTTATGTCTCTAGGGCCTAACATAGTGCCTGATATGAAACAGCTACTCAATAAATACTTGATGATCAATAAATAAATCCTGTTTACAAATACCATGGTCTTGACCATGTGTATGTGTGTGTTAGTCACTCATTTCTGTCCAACCCTATGGACTGTAGCCCACCAGGCTCCTCTGTCCCTGGAATTCTCTACGCAAGAATACTGGAGTGGGTAGGAATCCCCTTCTCCAGGGGATCTTTCCAACCCAGGACTAGAACCTGGGCAGGCAGATTCTGTATTGTCTGAACCACAAGAGAAACCTGGTCTTGATTATGGTGGCTCTCAGTAATAACTATTTACTGCTCTTAATTTTCATTCATTTATCCATGTATGCATTCATTCATTCAACCAATATTCATCACACACTTTCTTTGTGCCAGATACATGCTGGGTGCTAGATGCCTAGTGCACAAGTATACATAACCTCTACTCTTATGACTTTATAATTATACACCACAAGAAATTATACAGTTTTGGGGGATACTGCCCCCATGGTCCACTGGCTAAGACTCTACACTCCCAATGCAGGGGACCCTGGTAGGGAACTAGATCCCACATGCCACAACTAAGAGTTTGCATGCCTGTCTGACTCTTTGCGACCCCGTGGACTACACAGTCCATGCAATTCCCCAGGCCAGAATACTGGAGTGGGTTGCCGTTTCCTTCTCCAGGGGATCTTCCCAACCCGGGAATTGAACCCAAGTCTCCTGCATTGTAGATGGATTCTTTACCAGCTGAGCCACCAGGGAAGCCCTGCAAAGCACAAGTAAGTAGCTATAGGGGTTGGGAAGGTGGGGTGGGACTGAGGGATAGAAATGTGAAAGGAAGGAGGGGAAATGGCTCAGAAGTTGGAGATTTCCACAATATTCTGCAGTGATATTATGCAAAACCTAGACCTGCACATTTTATTAATATTTCAAATGCTAAACTAAGAAATTTGACAATAGAAATGACAGTGGCATTTTAAAACACTTTATTATAGATATTTATTTAGCTTAACTTTAGAGGATTCACACATACGAATTTTAATGGAGTGCTTTTGACCTTTCATATTAGGTTTAATTTATTTCTCTTTTAAATTGTTTGAGTATTTTGATTTGATTCTGTGTTGCCAGTTGAATTATTCTACTATGTCAGAGGTAAAGCTTACAATTATGGAATCCAAGCATACTTCTGACTTATGACCCAGCCACCTTACATTACTGCTGACTGGGTGAACCCCAGACCTCCTAAAATATTAATTGTGTAATTTCTGCTGAGGCCTTTTCTATGTCTCATAAATAGGTTTCAAAAAAACAACAAAAAAAATGAAGTCCCTATGGTCATCCAGTGTTCTGAATAGCTTTTATTTCAGAAAGTTGAAGTGTTTTTGATAAAGATACCCGTACCACGTTCTATGGTAAGAAGTTGCTTGGATTGCTATATGCAAACAATGAGAGGGATTTAATCTAAGTTTGAAATATCTTGTTTAGATTTTTTTTCCAGCTTATAAAATACTTCCAATTTTTGCACTACACAAATAACCCAGCCACATCCTAGGTGTCCTGCTTAATTACAGAGCTGGCGGTGGCGGTGCTTCAGACGCTCAGCTGTGTCCAACTCTTGCAACCACCAGGCTCCTCTGTCCATGGGATTCTCCAGGCAAGAACCCTGGAGTGGGTTGCCATTTCCTTCTCCAGGGGATCTTCCTGACCCAGGTTTCAAACCCAGGTCTCCTGCATTGCTGGAAGTTTCTTAACCAACTGAGCCACCAGAGAAGAGCTAATATTGACAAATGAACTCTGTGAGTATATTATATATAGGCTGTTGTACAAGGAATTTCTTTCGACAATGATAAAGATCAGAAAATCAAACTCACAGCAACCGTAATCAAAGGAACAAGGAATCAACAATGGTCACAAGGTCAGAAGACAATCTATATCTCAAGAAAGAGGGTCATGACTAAGCAGTTTTGTCGTAAGAAGAACGTTTCCTGAAGGGAATCCATCCATGTGTTTTTATCTCATGACCTCAGTCCTGGGAGCAGTGTGCCACTCCGCTCGTTCCTGTCACCAGGGGCTGATAAGGAACAGAGGATCTAGGAGAAACAGAAACCAGCATGCAGGAATCCTCCTGTTAAACATTCCCTGACAGAGCTCCACGATCCCAAACCCAACTGAGTTAGTAGAGAAAATAAATCTATTCTCTTTTTGCCAAAGAGAATCTTTGAAAGATTTCCAATTTCCCATGTTATATTTTGCTTCTAAAGGGTATAGAATAATTTAAAACTTGGACAACATACTTAGGAGAGCAGGCTGAATATTTCTTTGTATAATGAGCCAATTCCTAAAGGTGAATGACTTCCACTGTTAGTGTATTCACTGTTAGCGCCCAAGTCATCCTTAAGTTTTTGTCAATATACCTTTAAGAGCTATTACTCACTCCCTTAAAAAAACACAAATATACAAAACAAATATTCTCTCTGAAAGAATAAGTATAAAATGAAAAGATAGAGAGAGGGGTCACATGTATCCATTTAGTTGTAATAAGTAATGCAAGCTTTCCAAATGGAAGTACTAGAATAATGAAACTAATTTTCCAAAATTATTGTAGTGTATTCAATTATGGATTTTAATTATTTTAGAGAAGAAACTAAGAGTGTTAATGAAAGAGACAGTAGTAAAAATCATGATGGAGTTAGGTTTCATGTTTCTGCATTCTATAAGCTTTATTAGATGATGTTAATCAAATATTTGATGAATACTAAGAGCCTTTTGGGATAGTACAATGAATATTACCATCATAACTCCGAGAACCAGGTTGAAGTATAAACATAGTCAGTTAAGGTAAGTAGAGTTTGCTGCCAAAAGGAACATTGGTTGTTGAAAAGAGGCCTCTGGAGAACTGTTTGGTATCAATTATAAATAATAGTAAAATAAAAATTAAAGCATACTGAACTTATGATGTAAACTATAGGAAATCAAAAATAACAGGACAATCTTCAACTCATAATGAATAAACAGATTCAGGAGGATATAAGAGAATAGAATAGATCAGTATTATGGACTCCATGGGAGAGGGCGAGGGTGGGATGATATGGGAGAATGGCATTGAAGCATGTAAATTATCATATGTGAAACGAATCGCCAGTCCAGGTGCAACACATGATACAGGGTGCTCGGGGCTGGTGCACCAGGATGACCCAGAGGGATGGGATGGGGAGGGAGGTGGAAGCGGGTTCTGGAAGGGGAAAACATGTACATCCATGGTGGATTCATGTCAATGTATGGCAAAACAAATACAATATTGTAAAGTTAAAAAATAGAAAATAAAATAAACTAATTTAAACAAAAAAGAATAGATGCCTTATCATTTTATTTTCTTTCTAATACTTGTTTCATGAGTCACCCAACTACATCTTATACTTTGACCTATAGGGAACTTTTTTAAAAAAAAGAAGAAAATGAAAACAATATAAGAAAACAAAATAAATGTATCAATGTTTCTTAGACTATCTAGGAGTGATAGCTAAAGATACAAAACCCTGGTAGCTACCCCAAATCTAATGAATTAATCGCTAATCTTAGAGTCAGGGATTTATTTCTTAAATAACCTACCCAAGTGATTTTTCGTCACATTAAGTTTGAAGACCCACTGAATTAGACTGTTGAGTGAAAGGACATGCTGAATATTTGACTATTAGGATTCCTGTCTTTTCCTCCAGCATTATATGAATTTATTTTATCTCTCTTAATGAGTGTCACATACTAAAATATTTTGCTTACTTGAAGTTAAATTTCTTTTCTGGAAACATGTCAGGGAATTATCGCTATGAAACAAACAGCAGAGAATATTAGTGGCATATATGGATAAGAACCTATGTGGCTAATTATCAATGATAAACATTTCACTAGCTCAGAGGAGTCAGCTGAACGAAGCTAGGCTTATCTAGCTATTAGCTGCATGTGGCTTGTTCAGCCTCCAGGTCTCTTATTCTCCTTGAACTAGAGGGCTAGTTGCGGCATGTCATTCTCATGCAATGAGACAGACACAAAAAGGCTAGCACACGTCAAGTGTCCTTGGGTGTCACATTCACTGGTATCCAGCTGGCCAAAGCAAACCACCTGGCCAACCCAAAGCCAAAGTGTGAGGAAGCACATTCCATCCATTGTGAGGCTAAAGCTAGTTACATGACCAAGTCCAACATCAGGAATGCAGGAAAGTACGTATACTCCTACCACGGAAGTGGTAGGGAGGAAATGGCTATTTAACAAGCCTAAAAGTCATACTTTACCTTAATAAAATTACAGCAGATCACGGCTAAAGCTTCCCAGGTGGCGCCAGTGGTAAAGAACCCTCCTGCCAATGCAGGAGATGTAAAGAGACGCGAGTTTGATCCCTAGGTCAGGAAAATCCCCTGGAGAAGAAAATGGCAACCCACTCCAGTATTCTTGCCTGGAGAAGTCCTTGGACAGAGGAGCCTGGTGGGCTACAGTACACGGGGTCGCAGAGAGTCAGACACGACTGAAGCAACTTAGCACACACGCCTGCCCAGGTAGATGAGAAAGACCTGAGAAGGAGTTTCACCCTACTCACCAGCACCTACCTAGAATGTCACTCAAGTTTACTCTTTCCAGAAACGTCTCTGCGATATACAGGACTCCTGAAAGAAGCAGTATATTTTGAACAAAATAATACATTTTATGTCTTTTCTTCTAGATAAGAGAACATTTAGGGGAGTCTCTCAGTAACATATTCATAAGTTAAATGGGTCAGATATAGAGTAGCAGCCAAAAAAATTGGAAGGAGAAAGTAACAGATACCAGGACAAAAGAATCAAGGGAAACTGACAACTAATTGGATGATGTGAAACTAGTGGAAAGAATCACAATGAATTTTAGGTTCCAGTGGGTATCACGATGGAAATGACCTACAAGTCCACATTGAAGGTGTGACAAGAGAATTCAGCCAAGAACACGTGGATGCATGAGAGAGAGAGACAGAGAGAGAGACAGAGAGAGATGTGGAAGTCTTGGACATAGAGATGACAATGAAAGGGGCTTCGCCAGCGGTCCAGTGGTTAAGACTTCACCTTCTAATACTGGAGATGCACGTTTGATCCCTGGTTGGGGAGCTAAGATCTCACCTGCCTCCTGGCCAAAAAACCAAAATGTAAAGCAGAAGCAATATTGTAACAAATTCAATAAGGACTTTCAAAATGGTCCACATCAAAAAAAAATCTTTTAAAAATAATTTTAAAAAAGAAATGACAATGAAAGTTGAGAAAGGTGATGAGGTTACCTAAGAAAGCTCTGAGGAAAAGTACAGAACTCACTCTTGGGGAGGGGACGCTCTTGGGGAGTTCCTGAGTTTAGGGAGGAGCTTGAAAAGGAAAGAGAGAGAGAGAACATCTGAATTAAGCTTCCTTGTCCAAGACAAGTCAACTATGCAATAAGCAATAACAGTTCCCATCGTTTGATCTAGAGAAGATAGCAGAGAAATGAGATTAAATCCCTCTACAGCGGTTTCTTGCCAAACAATGAAAAAGACCACTTACCAGGCATTGCTGCTGTTTTGCTACACAGAAAGCATCTGCCTGAATCCAGTAAATAAATATATAAGAGCAATTTGACACTATTTGTAACACAGACAATGCATTATATAAATGTGATTACTTTTCCACTAGTATTTGGTGACCATTTGATTCTGTACCATTTTGGAAAATTGAAATATCAATTCTAATTACTTAACATGCAAAGAGAATGATATTTCCTCTTCCTTGAATCAGACAGTATACCTGAATTTGCTTTCTTAAAATGTGCCATTTCATATATGTGTCTTGTTTTAAAAATGCTGTCATGCTTGATGTCTGTTAAGCAGTATTTAGCAGACTTGGCTGAAACATTCCCACCAAATGGTTCAGTTTAGTTCAGTCGCTCAGTCGTGTCCGACTCTCTGCGACCCCATGAATTGCAGCACGCCAGGCCTCTCTGTCCATCACCAACTCCCGGAGTCTACCCAAACCCATGTTCATCGAGTCGGTGATGCCATCCAACCATCTCATCCTCTGTCGTCCCCTTCTCCTCCCGCCCCCAATCCTACTCAGCATTAGGGTCTTTTCCAATGAGTCAACCCTTCGCATGAGGTGGCCAAAGTATTGGAGCTTCAGCTTCAACATCAGACCTTCCAATGAACACCCAGGATTGATCTCTTTTAGGATGGATTGATTGGATCTCCTTGCAGTCCAAGGGACTCTCAAGAGTCTTCTCCAACACCACAGTTCAAAAGCATCAATTCTGTGGCGCTCAGCTTTCTTCACCGTCCAACTCTCACATCCATACATGACCACTGGAAAAACCATAGCCTTGACTAGACGGACTTTTGTTGGCAAAGTAATGTCTCTGCTTTTAAACATGTTATCTAGGTTGGCCATAACCTTCCTTCCAAGGAGTAAGCGTCTTTTAATTTCATGGCTGCAGTCACCATCAGCAGTGATTCTGGAGCCCAAAAAAGTAAAGTCTGACACTGTTTCCACTGTTTCCCCATCTATTTCCCATGGAGTGATGGGACCAGATGCCATAATCTTAGTTTTCTGAACGTTGAGCTTTAAGCCAACTTTTTCACTCTCCTCCTTCACCTTCATCAAGAGGCTCTTTAGTTCTTCTTCACTTTCTGCCATAAGGGTGGTGTCATCTGCATATCTGAGGTTATTGATATTTCTCCCAGCAATCTTGATTCCAGCTTGTGTTTCTTCCAGCCCAGCGTTTCTCATGATGTACTCTGCATATAAGTTAAATAAGCAGGGTGACAATATACAGCCTTGACGGACTCCTTTTCCTATTTGGAACCAGTCTGTTGTTCCATGTCCAGTTCTAACTGTTGCTTCCTGACCTGCATACAGGTTTCTCAAGAGACAGGTCAGATGGTCTGGTACTCCCATCTCTTTCAGAATTTTCCACAGTTTATTGTGATCCACACAGTCAAAGGCTTTGGCATAGTCAATAAAGCAGAAATAGATGTTTTTCTGGAACTCTCTTGCTTTTTCGATGATCCAGCGGATATTGGCAATTGGATCTCTGGTTCCTCTGCCTTTTCTAAAACCAGCTTGAATATCTGGAAGTTCACGGTTCACGTATTGCTGAAGCCTGGCTTGGAGAATTTTGAGCATTACTTTACTAGCATGTGAGATGAGTGCAATTGTGCGGTAGTTTGAGCATTCTTTGGCATTGCCTTTCTTTGGGATTGGAACGAAAACTGACCTTTTCCAGTCCTGTGGACACTGCTGAGTT
This sequence comes from Giraffa tippelskirchi, assembly GCF_054371585.1. NCBI lineage: Eukaryota > Metazoa > Chordata > Mammalia > Artiodactyla > Giraffidae > Giraffa > Giraffa tippelskirchi. Next base: position 59,289,776 of record NC_137285.1, read on the forward strand.
TTCCAAATTTGCTGGCATATCGAGTGCAGCACTTTCACAGCATCACCTTTGAGGATTTGAAATAGCTCAACTGGAATTCCATCACCTCCACTAGCTTTGTTCATAGTGATGCTTTCTAAGGCCCACTTGACTTCACATTCCAGGATGTCTGGCTCTAGGTGAGTGATCACACCATCGTGATTATCTGGGTCGTGAAGATCTTTTTTGTACAGTTCTTCTGTGTATTCTTGCCACCTCTTCTTAATATCTTCTGCTTCTGTTAGGCCCATAACATTTCTGTCCTTTATCGAGCCTATCTTTGCATGAAATGTTCCTTTGGTATCTCTAATTTTCTTGAAGAGGTCTCTAGTCTTTCCCAATCTGTTGTTTTCCTCTATTTGTTTGCACTGATCGCTGAGGAAGGCTTTCTTATCTCTCCTTGCTCTTCTTTGGAACTCTGCATTCAGATGAGAATATCTTTTCTTTTCTCCTTTGCTTTTCGCTTCTCTTCTCTTCCCAGCTATCTGTAAGGCCTCCTCAGACAGCCATTTTGCTTTTTTGCATTTCTTTTCCATGGGGATTTTCTTGATCCCTGTCTCTTGTACAATGTCACGAACCTCTGTCCATAGTTCATCAGGCACTCTGTCTATCAGGTCTAGTCCCTTAAATCTATTTGTCACTTTCACTGTATACTCATAAGGGATTTGATCTAGGTCATACCTGAATGGTCTAGTGGTTTTCCCTACTTTCTTCAATTTAAGTCTGAATTTGGCAATAAGCAGTTCATGATCTGAGCCACAGTCTGCTCCTGGTCTTGTTTTTGCTGACTGTATAGAGCTTCTCCATCTTTGGCAAATGGTGAAGCTATGGTAATGAGGGATAACCCTTGGAAAGCCCACAACTATACTCCAGGCACTGTTCAGAATGCTTTCTGTATATTAACCTGTTTGTTCCACACAATATCCCAATAAGCTGAGTTACCTTTATCATCTTCTTTTGTAGGTAAAAAATAAGAGCAAAAGGAGTTTGAGTAGTGAGCTCAGGCTCTCACAGCACACGCAGAACTCAAACCCACACAGTCTAGCTCCAAAGCTCAGCTGACAACATGTCCTTCTCTACTCAAAAGATTCATGGTTTTTCCTATTGTCCCAGTGGCATTATTAATTATATGTCCTCTAATTCTCAAAGTGTCCCATTTAGGATGATAAATTATATGGCTAGCCTACTCAGAGCCCAAACCCTTATCAACTACACAATGCTGCCTCTCTGGCAGAAAGCAAGCAGTGCTGAGGAAGGAAAAAGGGAAAATAAAGAAAGTGCTTCTAAGAGTAGTAGATGGATTAGTTCAAATGTACCATCCCAAAGGGCTATAGAGTACATAAAGTATTCCTCTCCTCACTATAGAAATGTAATGTGAATGCACTAGCTGTCACTAACCTGTCAGCATAAACATAGTTCCATTAGCTTTAGTGTATAAATCCTAGTTGCTCTTAACATCATCTGAATGATTCTAAAACACCATGCTTTCCTGGAAGTCTTCCTCAGCTATATTAGGGTCTCCAGAATATTTACTACATACCTGTAGACACAATGCGCTTATGCTCTCCCACCTTGCATCGTTGGTGGCAGTCTGCCCTACCTACTCTTAATAGAGACATCTTTCCTATCCAATATGCCCCATAAGAACATCACTCTCTCAGGAACCCCAAATTCTCCTGTTGCTCTGTTGGGCCCATCAACTTTCTGCTGGTGGGTACTATGATGAAATGGGGTCCCACGCTGCCCTGAGCTCTGTGATGAAGCAGAGCTAAGGGTAGAATGGCTCCCTAACTCACTGTGGGTTGGGGCTTTTCCTTACTTGGGTCCATAAGAGTCAGCTTTTACCCAAATCTCCTGAGTTCTTCATGAACAGTTCTGTCGGTTCACGGGCATAAATCCTCATTACACAAGGCCTCAAATTCATCTACTAGTTGGAAAATAAGGGAATAGTCTGTCACCTCAGTTTTCCTCTTTGCTATATTTCATTTTTAACTTTTTATTTTATGTTGGAGTATAGTTGATTAAGATTGTTCTGTTAGTTTTGGGTGTAGAGCAAAGTGATCTATTCTTTTCCTAATTTCTTTTCCATTTAGATTGTTACATAGTATTGAGCAGAGTTCCCTGTGCTACACAGTAGGTCCTTGTTGGTTATCCATTTTAAATACGGCAGTGTGTACATGTCAGCCCCAAACTCCCTAACTGTCCCTTCCTCCCACCTTTCCCCATTGATAACCATGAGTTCATTCTCTAATTCTGAGTCTGTTGCATTTTACAAATAAGTTCATTTGTACCATTTCCTTTTAGATTCCACATACAGGTGATATCATATCATACGACGTTTGTCTTTCTCTCCCTGATTCACTTCTTTCAGCATGACAATCGGTAGGTTCATCCATGTTGCTGCAAACCTCTTTACCATATTTCTTAGTATCTTTGTGTTCAAAAGAAGAGGAGAATAAAAAGAAAAAGGAGAACAAGAAAAGGAAGGAAGGAGGAAGGGAGCATGGAAGGAGAGAGAAGGAAAAAAGAAAAAGAATTTTAAAAAACTTTTCCCCTTATTTTTCTCACCATGTAAATAATTACCGCATGAGGTTCACAATTCCCATAAAGAATAGGTCAGTTTCAGTGTCAGAGATAGAAAGAAAAATTTTCCTAATTTTCATAATTGCTTAATTCTATTTAAATATGTGAATCTTTCAAGCTCCCTCAGAAAGAGTCAGAGGTTTTAGGTTAAAATACATTCAATTGAATTGAATTAAACTGCAGAGTCTCTAAGTCAGTTGACCCTTTAGGCAATAATTTGACTGGGTTTTTTCCAAAGATAAGCTATTATTTAACTATCTTTAACAACAACATAAAAGGCTTCACCAGATTAACTAGGTATGACTGACACAAACACCAAATTTCTTTGCCTCCATTCTTCCAATTCTGGAGACAAGATAACAGTTGCTGAATTAATCAATCAGGCTATGTTGGCCCTTTGGACTCTCACCGGCTGCCCTCCTCTCCACTACAGTTCTACTGGTAGGAGTAATTTGTTCTCCAGACTGGATGAGCTTAGAGGGTCTGAGATGCTGGCATTCTGCCAGAGATCAGTACATCTGAGCTCTTCTTGGCTATAAAAAAAATATTGTAGGCTGAGGTTGAGGGTCCTTGGGCAAGAATCAGTTCTGAGAGAGTTGGGACCAAGAGTGATAAGAAACTTGGAAGCGAAGGGCTGCCTATCCTAAAAAGCACATGCTAGTCTCCTTTTCACTGCAAGTGTTACAGGGGAGCGAAGAGGGGAGCCTAGAGCTTCTGAGAGAGCCGCTGCTGTTGAAACCACTTGGGAGCAGACAGGATTCTTTCCAGGCTTTTTGGTACCTCACCAGCTACTGCCAACTTGTTGGTCAGTCCTTAAAAAGCCATACAGTCACAACTTCAGGTTGGTTAGCCCCAGACATCAAGATATAATGAATCATACAAATCAAAGAAAAATTACTTTACTCTCTAGGAACCCAAAAACCAGGCAGAAGAAGGAGAAATAAAACACCAAGACAGATGGCTCCTAATGGAACAGAATTGCTGATGTAAACAGAAAACCACTCAAACAAGATAAGAAAATATAAGTGTTGTTAAAAACACTAAAAATACTTTTTATAACAAGAAAATTTTGTTTGTAACAAAGCAAAATCTATGAGAATTATAGAATAACTAACTAAAATTGACAAAAATTAACAAATTTGATCATTGATAACCAAATCTACCAGATAATCTAATAGACAGAAATAACTACTTTAATGATTCAGTGGGTTAAATGAAAAAGAGGATAATCACTTTTAAAGTCTGATTTAGTAGCTAAGAAGAGTCATGGAATAATTTAAGACATAGGGAGGAGAAAAGACATGACAATAGACCCAATAAGTACAACATGAAAACACAAAATCCAGTTATATCTAATTTACAAAAAACAGAAATTCAAATGTTATAGAGGAATACTGAAAATAAAGTTTTGGACAAATAGATCCCAGGCCAAAAATAAAAAATTTGGACTCATGAAAGTAATTTTAGAGATGGTGACACTTAAGGGTAAACTCATTAAACAGAATAAAGAGCTAGAATAAAATGATGAAAAAACTTTATGGATAAAATATAATAATCATAAATACATACTGGCCAAACAACACAGCAGAATCTATTATAATGTCTTACAGAATAACTAACTAAAGTTGACAAAAATTAACAAATTTGATCATGGATGACCAAATCTACCAGATAATCTAATAGACAGAAGTAACTGACAAAGACATAACAAAATTTTGTGTTAAAAAATAAAACAACTTGGACATAGATTTTGCCCTATATTCAAAAAAAACCTCTTAAAAAGCTTATATTTTACATATCCTCTGATCACAATCCAATTACATCAGAAATTTAAAATATACAGATGAATTAAAATACTTAACTACTTGGAAATTTTAATTCAATCTAGTTATTCTAGTTATTCCATTCCTTCAAATATACCCTAAAGAAATGTATATCTTTATCCACAAATACCCACAAAAAGATTTGCACAAGAATGCTTATAACAGCTTTGTGTATAATAACCTTAAACAGAAGTAAACCAAATTTCTGTCAATGGGAGAATGAATAAATAAATAATGATAAATTCATATAAGGAAATTCCAAACAATTTAAAAAGAACTATACTGCTAACACAGGATATACAAATGTTACACACCCTACAAATGTTAAAAATGATGGAGTGAATGTATTAGTCACTCAGTCGTGTGTTTGTGACCCCATGGACTGTAGCCCACCAGGCTCCTCTGTCCATGGAATTTTCCAGGCAAAAACATTGTTGTAAGAAGCCATTCCCTTCTCCAGGGGATCTTTCCAAACCAGGGGTCAAACCTAGGTCTCCTGCATTGCAGGTGGATTCTTTACCATCTGAGCCACCAGGTACATGCTGTATGATACTATTTATATAAGACCGAACAACAGACACAAATATGTTGATCTATCTGTAGTTACACAAATGTGTAAGTTGCAAAATTCATCTAGCTGTATGCTTAGCATGTGTTCACTTTAAAGTTATTCAAGCTATACCTTATTAAATAAATCTCTAAAATAAAAAAATTGAAATTACCTCTGTTGAGAAAGGAGTGAAAAGGAAACAGCGTTAGAACAATTAGGACATCTAAAGCTATAATTAGATCAAATTTATAGGCTTGTAGTCCTTCATTATTAAGGGAGAACAACAATAAATAAAGGAACTTATACTCATTTTAAAATATCTTTAAAAAATAATAAAAATGTATTAAAGGTAAAAGCTAGTATTAATAAAACAAACCTAAAAGTAATGTTCTAAATCCAAACTTCAGAGCTTCGCAGTGACAACACAGAAACCCTTACAATTTCAAAGACAAAGGTGAGCGGATGTATAAAATATAGTCATTTGTAGAGAAACTATTTTTTTTAATTATTGGCAAACATTTTAAAAATTAGATTGCAATATGCTTATAAATCTAAAATAAATCAATAATTTCCTAAAGCGAATATAAATTACCACCATTAATCCAAAATATGGGAAATTTGAACAAAGTAATTCCTTTAGAGTAGATTGAAATGTGATCAATAATCATTTTTTCAAAAAGGAACCTGGACCAAGTATCCTATACTTAGGTTTTACCTAACCTTTAAAAAAGAAATCATTCCAATATTTTAATTAAACTTTCCATAACCATAGAACATGACCAAAAAAATCTTTATTTTGTAAAACCAACATGATCTTAACCATAAAACCTGATGAAGCTATTCTAAAATATTACAGATCACTCTTATTATGAAAATATCTGAACTATTCTAAATAAAATACTACCAAATAGAAACATCATGATTCCCACTGTTAAAATGTATGGTTATTCTAGAAAAGTCATTACAATGCCAATTAATTTATCAATAAAATATATTGAATCAAAATAATAAAACAGAGAAAGAGGTCAAGATAAATACATTAAAACTACAACTACATTACAGAGCAACTTTTGCTGAAATCAACTTGAGGACTTAGCAGAATAGCTCTTTCACAACCAAGGTTGTAAAGAAAGATCCACTTGAAGTTGGGAAGGAAGGGAGAAGTAATATGGTTAGGGGGAGGGACGGACCAACAGCCCTGGGTGGGGATAATGAAGTGGAGGGGAGTATGACTGGCCAGGAGATCCTCTCTGAGGAACAAAAGGGTTGGGCCACGTGTTAGTCACCCTAACCCTGGGAGAGCACAAATCTATGAAGAACACCTAAATGTCACCGATAAAGAAATGCATGTTAAGTTTAAATCATGTCTCACTCACCATACTGACAATTCAAATAAAAATTATACTCAACCTTTGCTGGTGGGAAGGTTGAGGGGGGGGATTTGAATTTGCTTTTTTGAAAATAATCATTTTTGAAAATTTAAGAAATTTATGTCTGTGTTTTAATAATCTCACTCTTGGAAATCTATCCCATAGAAATAAAAGCACCAATGTAAACTGATGTTTGTAATCGTTCCAAACTATAAACAAAGCAAATTCTGATCAACAGGAAAATCACTAAATAAAGTGGAAGGAAGGAAGGAAAGTCGCTCAGTCGTGTCCGACTCTTTGCGACCCCGTGGACTGTAGCCTGCCAGGCTCCTCCGTCCGTGGGATTCTCCAGGCAAGAACACTGGAGTGGTTTGCCATTTCCTTCTCCAGGGGATCTTCCCGACCCAGGGATCGAACCCAGGTCTCCCGCATTGGAGGCAGACGCTTTAACCTCTGAGCCACCAGGGAAGTCCTAAAATAAAGTGGAGTGGGTATATATTGTGGAATGTTATCAAAGCATTAAGAAGAAAAACAAATATCATATACTAACACACATATATGGAATCTAGAAAAAATAGTACTGATGAACCTATTTGCAGGGACAGAATGGAGATGGAGATGTAGAAAATGGACCTGTGGATGCAGTGGAGGCAGGAAAGGCTAGCACAAATTGAGATATAGCACTGACATATATGCACTATCATGTGTGAAATAGATAACCAGCAGAAGAATGCTGTCTAACAGAGGGAGCCCCGCCTGGCACTCCATCATGACCTAGAGACGTAGAGTGAGCGGAGAGGGAGAGGCTCAAAAGGGAGAGTATATATGTATTTATATATGTTATATATATCTATAATTATAACTGATTTGCATTAATGCATGGCAGAGAACATCACAATATTGTAAAGCAATTATTCTCCAATTAAAAAATTTTTTTTCAAAAACGAGAGTGTTCTCATGATATACTTCTAAGTGAAAAAAAGATTTAGAGAAGGGTATGAAATATGATTCTAGTCTACAAAAGAATAATAATCATAAACATGTACTTTCATGTGCATATATAAGCAAGAAGAGTATAGAAAAAATTTTAATTTTATGATACCATGTTATTTACATCATCAAAGTTTTTTACTGTGAAAAATTTCAGAGTTACACAATGTGAAAAAAATATGGCTTCTCCTCAAGTATTTTGCAGTCTGCTTACACTACAGAAATGAAAATTTGATCTACACAGAATGAAAGCTACTTCTCTGTGTAATCACGAGACACTAATCCAAGTTTAATTTATAAATAAATGATTAATAGTGTAATGACAAAATACTCTAAATAGAAATTTAACAGTTTGATGTTTTTTTGTCAATTTAACATATCTATGAACTCTGGAACTATTCCATGAAAAAATATTTTATGCCAGTATTTGAAATATATAAGCTTCATGTGAAGGATTAACATTCAAAAACACACTCTAAACATACTGGCATATTTTTTTGTTATTTCCTACACATTTTGCTTATTGTGAAATGTTATATTCTATTTTAAGGAAATCATTTATTATAAAAATTTACAAATAATTCTATTATTTTGTCATGCTCCTCACACTCAGTTGCTCAGTCATGTCCAACTCTTTGCAACCCCATACACTGTAGCCCCACAGGCTCCTCTGTCCATAGAATTTTCCAGTCATGAATACTGGAGTGGTTGCCATTTCCTATTCCAGGGGACCTTCCCAACCCAAGGATCAAAGCCACCTCTCTTGTGTCTCCCGCCTTGTCAGGCAGATTCCTTACAACTGCACCACTTAACCTTTCATAAAAGTGCTTACACATATGTTAAGTTATAGGACATTTACAGATGAGTACAGCAAGGGGAATTCTAGTTATCTGCCAAAGTACTTTCCTATCTGACTCCTGGAATTATAATCTCAGCAATAAATAAATTATAACAGTGATACCGAAGTGAGAAGGGAATCACCAGTTCAGTTCAGTTCAGTTGAGTCGCTCAGTCGTGTCCGACTCTTTGTGACCCCATGAATCGTAGCACGCCAGGCCTCCCTGTCCATCACCAACTCTCGGAGTTTACCCAAACCCATGTCCATCGAGTTAGTGATGCCATCCAACCATCTCATCCTCTGTCGTCCCCTTCTCCTCCTGCCCCCATTCCTTCCCAGCATTAGGGTCTTTTCCAATGAGTCAACTCTTAGCATGAGGTGGCCAAAGTATTGGAGTTTCAGCTTCAACATCAGTCCTTCCAATGAACACCCAGGACTGATCTCCTTTAGGATGGACTGGTTGGATCTCCTTGCAGTCCAAGAGACTCTCAAGAGTCTTCTCCAACACCACAGTTCAAAAGCATCAATTCTTCGGCGCTCAGCTTTCTTCATCGTCCAACTCTCACATCCATACATGACCACTGGAAAAACCATCAGCTTACTTTAAATAGATCATGATAATCACTTGCCTCAAGTAGGCAGCCCTAAACTAAGCATGAGTTGGCCGCACCAACCAAAGCATATTTAATAGTTGACCCCTTTCTCCAGAACAGGAAGAAGGAAGAACATGAAGTGACTGACATATATGAACCTGCAGATGTGTTGCTTTATGTAAAATATGCATCCCTCTGTTGTTATGGATTGAATGTTTGTGTCTTTCCCAAATTTCATATGCTGAAGCCCTAAACTCCAATGTTATGATATTAGGGGGAGGACTTCGGGAGGTATTAATAATTAGGCTGAGATGATGGCATGAAGGTGGCGTTTCCATGATGGAATTAATGTCCTTATTTGAAAAGAAACTGACATGAGAGCTAACTCGCACCCCAAGATGAGGGTTCAGTGAGGGGACTGTCACCAAGCATCAAATCTACCAGCACTTTGATTTATGACTTCCAGCCTCTAGAACTGTGAGGAAAAAATATCTGTTGCTTAAATATCCAGTATATGGTAGCCCAAGCTGACAAAGACACTAGGTTTGTTGGTGAAATAAATCTGTATTTTTAATTTCAATGCATTTCTCTGCAGAAACTATTATAAACAATAATTTCTTGAATGTAAGCTGGTAGCTACCAGTTTTTAAAATTCATTACATGCAGCACTAACAGAACCAGTTCCACAGAGGAAACTGCATACTAGTTACCATTCTTATTTTTCTTTTAACAGTAACAATAATGCCTTTAATATTAAACATTTGTCCTGATGACACACTCCATTCCTGTTGACTCATAACAGACACTGGCCTGGTACTGTTTATTAAACTTCCTATGATCACAGTGTTTACAGCAGGTGTCTGATTAACATAACTGGTCACTCAAGCCCCATGGTTGGCCACATAAGAAAGTAGCTTTGCCTGGCAGCAAGGTCAGCTCCTTTATCACCTCATGCATTTGAATCCTAATCAGATGTAATCCTCTTCTAACTTTCCCTTTTGTTGGGTGACTCACACTTGGCTAGCTATGAACGCATGTCCTTAACTTCACCAGATCAGTGCAGAAAACTATTTGAATATGCTTTATTAGATATGGCCTCAGGATATATTACAGCTGTTTTCACCTTAAAAACCTTAAAAACACCATAAAAACTAAATAAATATAACAGGAACAAAATGTCCTTTTGAAACCTGGTAGACAAAGGTGACGCTGGTGTGATTCCAGGAGCCAGACCATCCTCAATCCCTATGAAGTGACACACACAATAGATCTAAAAGAGATGCCCCATGCTTAAAATCGTATCTTTCAACAGACCAAACAGATTACTCCCAGAGAAGAAACTATAATCTGTGTATTACTCTAGGATCGCCACAGACTTGCCTGGAGAAGAGATTTGCAAAGTTCTGAGAGGAGCAGACTTTTCCTGAAGGGTAACTAACAAAGTATGTCAACTAAAGCATCTACTTTCTATCATCTCTAGGACTATATGGATATAGGGTACCTTTTTCATTTTTTCCTAATCCACTAATTTTAGAGGAAATTTGGGAAGACTTTCTTTTCACCTTAGTACTGGCATAGGTCCTGCATCCTGCTGTGGCTGGTGATACCATCTCTCCCCTCCTTTCTGTATACAAGGTTCTAGTCAGTGAACTGGGTCATCACAGTGAACAAGATAGATAAGAATCCTGTCAAGTTGAAATCAACAGCATGTTGGAGGAGACAGACCATAAACAACAAAAAAAAAAAACGTGTGTAATATAATACCAGACAGTGATAAATAGAACAAGAAAAATAAATATTAAACAGATGGAAGCCACTAATACCTGAGAACCTTGTATGCAGGTCAAGAATGTGTAAGTAGAACTGGATGTGGAACAATGGACCGGTTCAAAATGGGGAAAGGAGTACATCAAGGCTGTGTATTGTCGCCCTGCTTATCTAACTTATATACAGAATATATCATGCAAAATGGCAAGCTGGATGAATCACAAGCTGAAATCAAGATTGCAGGGAGAAACATTAACAACCTCAGATATGCAGATGATACCACTTTAATGGAAGAAAGCAAAGAAGAACTAAAGAGCCTCTTGATGAAGGTGAAAAGGAGAGTGGAAAAGCTGGCTTAAAACTCAACATTCAAAAACCTAAGATCACGGCATCTGGTCTCATCACTCCACGGCAAACAGATAGGAAAAAAATGGAAACAGTTAAAGACTATTTTCTTGGGCTCCAAAATCACTGCAGATGGTGACTGCAGCCATGAAATTAAAAGACACTTTCTCCTTGGAAGAAAAGCTATGACCAACTTAGCATATTAAAAAGCAGAGACATTACTTTGCTGACAAAGGTCAGCCTAGTCAAAGCTATAGTTTTTCCAGTAGTCAAGTATGAATGTGAGAGTTGGACCATAAAGAAGGCTGAGTGCTGAAGAATTGATTATTTGAATTGTGGTGTTGGAGAAGACTCTTGAGAGTCCCTTGGACTGCAAGAAGATCAAACCACTCAATCCTAAAGGAAATCAGTCCTGAATATTCATTGGAAGGACTGATGCTGAAGCTGAAGCCCAAGTACTTTGGCCACCTGATGCAAAGAGCCAACATTGGAAAAAGACTCTGATGCTGGAAAGGATTGAGGGCAGGAGGAGAAGGGGGTGACAGAGGATGAGATGGTTGGATGGCATCATCGACTCAATGGACATGAGTTTAAGCAAACTATAGGAGATAGTGAAGGACAGAGAAGCCTAGGGTGGTGTAGTCCATGGGGTTACAAAGAGTCAGACACTACTTAGGGACTGAACAATAACACCAACAAAGAAATGAAGGACAGATGGCAGAGGACAGTGGGAGGAGAGTGGGACATTTCAGAGAAAAAAATCAGAAAAGGCCTTTCTGAGCAAATGATATTTGAGTGGGATGTGAGTTAAAATTCTAGAAGAGTTATCCATGAGGAAAGAAAATTCTAAATAGTAGAAATAGCAAATGCAAGAATTTTCTGTATTCAAAAAAGTAAATGTCATTAGCCTGACTGGAGTAGAGCAAGCCAGAGGGGGTAGGACCTGAGGTCGGAAAGGTAGAAAATATATCGTTTCTTGGATGTTTGGAGTTCATTCTACATGTGATATGAAGGAACTGGAGATTTTTTTAATTTTATTTTTAATTATTTCAGACAAATAGAAAAGAAATCAAGGGGAAAAATGAGCTCTGTATACCCAGCACCCAAATTAGGAAACATTACAAGACTTGAATCTCCTTCACACCTGAACAGCAACAAAAGAAAGTCCTAAGCAAGATAAGTACACTGCAGAGATCCAACATAGTACTTTATACCTATATTTAATAGCACTGTTGTTTAGTCACTAGTCATGTCTGACTCTTTGCAACCCCATGGACTGTAGCCTGCCAGGCTTCTCTGTCCATGGGATTTCCCAGTCAAGAATACTGGAGTGGGTTGCCATTATATTGTGCACTTAAAAATTTGTTAGTAGGACAGATCTCATGGGGATATATTCCTACCACAACATAAAATAAAAAAGGAAATAATTCAAACAATAATTTATAAGATCTTTAGAAAGAAAACCACTGAAAAACATAAAACACATAAATGCAAAATATGTGATGTAAAAATACATAACTATATAATTCTCATACAATTTATAAAACATAAAGTCTTAACCTATTAGCAGAAAAAATTAATATTAAAAAGAAGTCCATGGTCTACAAATTATCTCAACATTAACTGAATTTTTAGTGGAAAGAAAAAATTAATTCTCATCTTTCTATATATAAAAGTAAAAAAATTCAAGAAAGTCCAAAGCAAAAAAAAAAAGAAAGTGGTAAACTCTCCTTGCCATGTATGGCTCATTATAAAACTATACCAGTTTGGGTGTTGGTGTAGGGACATACCAGCTTCCCAGGTGGTGCTAGTGGTAAAAACCTGCCTGCCAAAGCAGGAAATGCAAGACACAGGGGTTCCATCCCTGGGTCAGGAAGATTCCCCTGGAGGAGAGCATGGCAACCCACCCCAGTATTATTGCCTAAAGAATTCCATGGACAGAGGAGCCTGGCGGGCTACGGTCCACAGGGTCACAAAGGGTTAGACACAACTGAAGTGACTTAGCACACACACATATGAGGATATACAGGGATAAAAGAATTAGAAATATTTCTAATAGAAATGAACCCAGAAACAGGTCCAGATTTAAGTGGAAATTTGACATTTGGTAGAAGTAGCATATCATTCCCCTTATCTTTCCCTCTATTTGTTTCTCTCCCAGACCCACAACCTAATGTGGAGCTCAGATTTACCTGTGCCAGAGAGCTCTCCCTTTATGCAGAAACCTCATTATTTCACCAGCAGCTTCCAGAGAAGTTTCATCTGGGCTAAATTCACAGCATATCTGACTATTAGGTTATTAAGATGGAGGTTTTAGTTTCACACTTGATATTTTGAATGCTACATTCTTACTCTGTACCAATGCTACCCTCTCTTCTCTGGAACTGACTGGGTTCCCTGACATGCCTAGACTCCTTACAAAGCTGTTTCTTCTTTGGTGTGAAACAGAAAAACAGAAGTAATCGTTATTCTGAATTTGCTATCTTCCTTTACCATTCATGTCTTTATGATTTTACTACATATACATGTATTCTCAAGCAATATGAAATATAATCTTGAATATCTACAACTTGTCGATATAATAAATTCTGTGTCTCTTTGAAACTTTTTCTTCACTTATAACTTTTCCTTTTATGATTATTTATCTAGTTGATGTATGTAGCATTAGCCCACTACTTAAGTGGTGTTTATTATATATTTCACAGATTCTTTTTATACATCCAAAGTACTTTCATGTGTGCGTGCTAATTCACTTCAGTCATATCCAACTCTGTGACACTATGGACGGTAACCCACCAGGCTCCCTGTCCATGGTACCCAGGCAAGAATACTAGAGTGGGTTGCCATGCCCTTCTCCAGAGGATCTTCCTGACCCAAGTATCAAAGCCATGTCTCCTGCATTGCAAGCAGATTCTTTACCATCTGAGCCACCAGGGAAGCCTAAAGTATTTCATAATATGTCTTAAAAAGAAGAAAGGTATGGGAAGTAAAGAAGAAAATAGACATGGCAAATAGACTCAAGAGTTTGAGGAATTTCTTACAAAAGAGAGCAAAGAAATGGAATGGTAATTAAAGAATGAGGAAACAGTAAGTTACATAGCATCCAGGGAGGGTATTTGTAAGATGGAAAATTTCTTAGCATATTTGTATGCTCTTAAGATACAGTTCACAGAGAGAATAATTGATAGAGGTGAGACAGGAAATAATCTGGAGCAAGAACGTAAAGTGAAAGTGTTAGTTACTCATTCATACCCAACTCTTTGCGACCCTATGGACTGTAGCCCACCAGGCTCCTCTGTCCGTGGAACTCTCCAAGCAAGAATACTGGAGTGGGTAGCCATATCCTTCTCCAGGAGATCTTCCCAACCCAGGAATCAAACTCAGATCTTCAGTGCAGGCAGATTCTTTACCTTCTCAGCCACCAGTGAAGCCTAAGAAAGTAAAGACGGGAGTAAAATCCTTGAGTAAGTCAGAGATAACAGAATACTGTGATCAAGAAAGGATGAAAGGGAAAGTTCATCCATTTGCAAGAGGGATAAAAGCAGGCTCTGAGGCTGAAAATGCTGGAAGCCTGATGGATTGGATGTAGAAAGATAAGACTATCCTTTCTAATTTGTCTGCTTTATCAGTTTCATTAGAGATAAGGTCATGAATAGAAACGAGGAAGATGAGATGTTTAAAGTTTGAGGGCCAAGATCATGTGGAATATTAATCAGGGAGAGGAGAAGTCTGAATTAACTTGAAAAGTGGAATAAAACTGTTTGGCAGTTCTGAGGGTCCACTTGACATTTGTGATCAGAAATTAAAGGTGAAATAAATCAGCATAGTTATATTCTTCTCCAGCCATGCCATGTTTATCTGTATGAACTAGGCAGAAAGTTGGTTCTACCAGATCCAGCCTCTTGGAAAATAAATCTGAGGAGGGTAAGGAGGTTAAAAAAGGATGCATGGGTACCATGAAATGAATCTAAGATGAGTAAGGAGAAAGGTAAAAACAAAAATCTCTGGGGTTATGAACATTGTATAAACAGCCTCTTGATGAGGGTGAAAGAGAAGAGTGAAAATGCTGGCTTAAAACTCAACATTAAAAAAACTAAGATCATGGCATCTGGTTCTATCACTTCATAGGATATAGAAGGGGAAAAACTGGAAACAGATTTTATTTTCTTGGGCTCTGAAATCACTAAGGATGGTGACTGCATCCATGAAATTAAATGCTTGTTCCTTGGAAGGAAAGCTATAACAAACCTAGACAGATTATTAAAGAACAGAGACATCACTTTACGCACAAAGAGCTGCATAGTCAAAGCTGTGGTTTTCCAGTAGCCATGTACAAGGTTGTGAGCCTTGGATGCCAAAGAAGGCTGAGTGCCAAAGATGCTTTTGAATTGTGCTGGAGAAAACTCTTGATAGATCCTTGGGCTTCAAGGAGATCAAACCAGTCAATCTTAAAGGAATTCAACTGAATATTCATTGGAAGGACTAATGCTGAAGCTCCAACCCTTTGGCCACCTGATGCAAAGAGCCGACTCACTGGAAAAGACCCTGATGCTGGGAAAG
The DNA here is from genome assembly GCF_054371585.1 of Giraffa tippelskirchi. Classification (NCBI taxonomy): domain Eukaryota; kingdom Metazoa; phylum Chordata; class Mammalia; order Artiodactyla; family Giraffidae; genus Giraffa; species Giraffa tippelskirchi. The sequence goes on from NC_137285.1 coordinate 59,305,213, forward strand.
ATTGACAGCAAAAGGAGAACAAGGTGGAAGAGGATGAGATGGTTAGATAGCACCACCTACTCAATGGACATGAATTTGAGCAAACTCTAGGAGATAGTGGAGGACAGAGGAGCCTGCAATCCATGGGTCACAAAGAGTCAAGCACAACTTAGGGACAGAACAACAACAAAAATCAATACTGTAAATATAGGAAAGTTAACAGGTTGAACATCCCCATGGGGATGCAGATATATTGAAAGGATCTAAGAGCCAAAAAGATATCAAGAGGTGATTAGAGAGTAAGAGGCTAAAAAGAAAGATGAAAGATGTTACTGCTGCTGCTGCTACTAAGTCGCTTCAGTCGTGTCAGACTCTGTGCGACCCCACAGACGGCAGCCCACCAGGCTCCCCCGTCCCTGGGATTCTCCAGGCAAGAACACTGGAGTGGGTTGCCATTTCCTTCTCCAAAAGATGTTACTAGGAACAAGAAAACCTAGTTACAACCTAAGAAGTAATTAAATAGCTATCAGAATGCAATCATTAGATATGAAGACTCTAGAAAATGAGAGATCAAGATCATGAAAACTGTTTTCTGCAAGTACCTTCAGAAGACGGAGAACATAAAACCACGGGAGGTAAACAGAAAAAAAAATCTTCAAGCTATTTCAAACGCCACGTCCTGCGAATACATATGAAGGAGATGGTTAAGGTCTGCAGACTAACCATTAGAACATGGTAGTTATAGTAACGGGCCTCTTTGTCTTTTACTCTAACTGGAACATCATGGAGAACCATGGTATCAGGAGTATTCCAAACAATGACTGGTTCTGGGCATCCTCCAAAAATACAAAAGTATGCCATCAGCAAGAGGTATGCAGTAGTTATACTAACAATCATCTCATTCCTGAGAAGCTGCAATACTCCTTATTCTGTACAATAATTAGAACTGTTTTTCCAAGGGCAGATTAAGATGTACCTGCTAGAAATTAGTTAGCTGATATGGGACATTCATGCAACACAAGTGTTCTCATTCTCCATCTGGCTCCAGTTACCCAAGGGTGAGGCTCACCTGCATGGCACAGGCATCTTAGTGCAGGCCCAGCATACCAGTCATAGTTCTATCCTCTCTCTCATCAACAAATTCTTTGGAATTCCAGAAAGCAAAAGTTATAAGGATTATCATTTAATCAATTCAAATTTATTTCTTTTATTTTTCCTTTTTTTTAAAAATATTTATTTATTTTTTTACTTTACAATATTGTATTGGTTTTGCCATACATTGACATGAATCTGCCATGGGTGTACAGGTGTTCCCCTTCCAGAATCCCCCTCCCACCTCCCTCCCCATCCCATCCCTCTGAGTCATCCCGGTGCACCAGCCCTGAGCACCCTGTATCATGCAGCAAACCTGGACTGGTGATTCATTTCACATATGATAATTTACATGCTTCAATGCCATTCTCCCATATTATCCCACCCTCGACCTCTCCCACAGAGTCCATAATACTGTTCTATATATCTGTGTCTCTTTTGCTGTCTCGCATACAGGGTTATTTTATCAAATTACTAAATTTCATATACATGCGTTACTATGCTGTATTGGTGTTTTTCTTTCTGGATTACTTCACTCTGTATAATAGGCTCCAGTTTCATCCACCTCATTAGAACTGATTCAAATGCATTCTTTTTAATGGCTGAGTAGTATTCCATTGTGTATATGTACCACAGCCTTCTTATCCATTCGTCTGCTGATGGACGTCCAGCTTGCTTCCATGTCCTGGCTATTATAAACAGTGCTGCGATGAACATTGGGGTACACATGTCTCTTTCAATTCTGGTCTCCTCGGTGTGTATGCCCAGCAGTGGGATTGCTGGGTCATATGGCAGTTCTATTTCCAGTTTTTTGAGGAATCTCCACACTGTTCTCCATAGTGGCTGTACTAGATTGCATTCCCACCAACAGTGTAAGAGGGTTCCCTTTTCTCCACACCCTCTCCAGCATTTATTGCTTGTAGACTTTTGGATAGCAGCCATTCTGATGGGCGTGAAATGGTACCTCGTTGTGGTTTTGATTTGCATTTCTCTGATAATGAGTGATGTTGAGCATCTTTCCATGTGTTTGTTAGCCATCTGTATGTCTTCTTTGGAGAAATGTCTGTTAAGTTCTTTGGCCCACTTTTTGATTGGGTCGTTTATTTTTCTGGAATTAAGCTGCAGGAGTTGCTTGTATATTTTTGAGATTAATTCTTTGTCTGTTGCTTCGTTTGCTATGATTTTCTCCCATTCTGTAGGCTGTCTTTTCACCTTGCTTATAGTTTCCTTTGTTGTGCAGAAGCTTTTAATTTTAATTAGGTCCCATCTGTTTATTTTTGCTTTTATATCCAATATTTTGAGAGGTGGGTCATAGAGGATCCTGCTGTGGTTTATATCAGAGAGTGTTTTGCCTATGTTTTCCTCTAGGAGTTTTATAGTTTCTGGTCTTACATTTAGATCTTTAATCCATTTTGAGTTTATTTTTGTGTATGGTATTAGAAATTGTTCTAGTTTCATTCTTTTACAAGTGGTTGCCCAGTTTTCCCAGCACCATTTGTTAAAGAGATTGTCTTTTCTGCATTGTATATTCTTGCCTCCTTTGTCAAAGATAAGGTGTCCATAGGTGCGTGGATTTATCTCTGGGCTTTCTATTTTGTTCCATTGATCTATATTTCTGTCTTTGTGCCAGTACCATACTGTCTTGATGACTGTGGCTTTGTAGTAGAGCCTGAAGTCAGGCAGGTTGATTTCTCCAGTTCCATTCTTCTTTCTCAAAATTACTTTGGCTATTTGAAGTTTTCTGTATTTCCATACAAATTGTGAAATTATTTATTTTAGTTCTCTGAAAAATACCGTTGGTAGCTTGATAGGGATTGCACTGAATCTATAGATGGCTTTCGGTAGTATACTCATTTTCACTATATTGATTCTTCCGATCCATGAAGACGGTATATTTCTCCATCTATTTGTGTCCTCTTTGATAATGAAAACACAACAACCCAAAACCTATGGGACACTGTAAAAGCAGTGCTAAGGGGAAGGTTCATATCAATACAGGCTTACCTCAAGAAACAAGAAAAAAGTCAAATAAATAACCTAACTCTACACCTAAAGCAACTAGAAAAGGAAGAAATGAAGAACCCCAGGGTTAGTAGAAGGAAAGAAATCTTAAAAATTAGGGCAGAAATAATTGAAAAAGAAACAAAAGAGACCATAGCAAAAATCAACAAAGCCAAAAGCTGGTTCTTTGAGAAGAAAAATAAAACTGACAAACTATTAGCCAGACTCATCAAGAAACAAAGGGAAAAGAATCGAATCAACAAAATTAGAAATGAAAATGGAGAGATCACAACAGACAACACAGAAATACAAAGGATCATAAGAGACTATTATCAGCAACTATGTGCAAATAAAATGGACAACTTGGAAGAAATGGACAAATTCTTAGAAAGTACAACTTTCCAAAACTGAACCAGGAAGAAATAGAAAATCTTAACAGACCCATCACAAGCACGGAAATTGAAACTGTAATCAGAAATCTTCCAACAAACAAAAGCCCAGGACCAGATGGCTTCACAGATGAATTCCACCAAAAATTTAGAGAAGAGCTAACACCTATCCTACTCAAACTCTTCCAGAAAATTGCAGAGGAAGGTAAACTTCCAAACTCATTCTATGAGGCCACCATCACCCTAATACCAAAACCTGACAAAGATGCCACAAAAAAAGAAAACTATAGGTCAATATCACTGATGAACATAGATGCAAAAATCCTTAACAAAATCCTAGCAAACAGAATCCAACAACATATTAAAAAGATCATACATCATGACCAAGTAGGCTTTATCCCAGGGATGCAAGGATTCTTCAATATCCACAAATCAATCAATGTAATACACCATATTAACAAATCAAAAAATAAAAACCATATGATTATTTCAATAGATACAGAGAAAGCCTTTGACAAAATTCAACATCCATTTATGATAAAAACTCTCCAAAAAGCAGGAATAGAAGGAACATACCTCAACATAATAAAAGCTATATATGACAAACCTACAGCAAACATTATCCTAAATGGTGAAAAATTGAAAGCATTTCCCCAAAAGTCAGGAACAAGACAAGGGTGCCCACTCTCACCACTACTATTCAACATAGTTTTGGAAGTTTTGGCCACAGCAATCAGAGAAGAAAAAGAAATCCAGAATGGAAAAGAAGAAGTAAAACTCTCACTGTTTGCAGATGACATGATCCTCTACATAGAATACCCTAAAGACTCCACCAGAAAATTACTAGAGCTAATCAATGAATATAGTAAAGTTGCAGGACATAAAATCAACACACAGAAATCCCTTGCATTCCTATACACTAACAATGAGAAAACAGAAAGAGAAATGAAGGAAACAATTCCATTCACCATTGCAACGAAAAGAATAAAATACTTAGGAATATATCTACCTAAAGAAACAAAAGACTTATATATAGAAAACTACAAAACACTGGTGAAAGAAATCATAGAGGACTCAAATTTATGTCTTACTTTGAAAGTCCAGGTACATTAACTTCCTTACAATCAAAAGATTTGGAGTTCACTTTACTACTCATTTAAATACATGAATATGTTATGAAACCTTGGCAAAGAGCCATGAGTTTAAGTGATTGTTTAGTATTAAATGCAAAGCTCAATTGCTAGAAAATATGCACAATAAACTGTAGGTGTATAATCAAATTTATGTTTTCTCCGATTGGTACTATGAATAAGAGAAGACTATGGTATCTGCCTTTCTTATAGGCAGTTATTAGTGCTGGTGGGAGTTACTAACTATAATACACATGTCATACAAATGTGCTTATATGTGTGTTCTTATTTTTACCACAAAGGATTATAAGTGTATTCAAGGACATATGTGAAAATCAAGTCCTCTCTATCCAAACCACTAAGCAACATCATCTAAAAGGATGCTTGGTCCTTCATCATACTAAAAAATATATAAGCATTGGGAGATAAAGAATCATTGGCAGAAATACTTCAAAAGAATAGAAACATGAGATATTTACAATAAAATTCCTGGAAAGCTACGCTGTAAAAGAAGCTTGCTCTATAAACATTTTGCATAACAGGCCAACATGACTGTGAATAAGAAAGTAATAATAACACTTCCACACAACAGTATTGGCATGTTGATTTCAACGTGGCAACAGTCACAGAAGGTTAAATTTTGGAAACATAAATACCAAAGTGAAACTCTGATGAGCTTATACCTAAAGAAGTAAATCTTAAGGAAACAATCCTTTAGCATTAACTTTTGGCCTCTAAGCTGCCAAACTCACAGCATTCTGCAAGAAGCTTGGTTTTATGAACCTGAATCATATGCTTTCATTTCAATAATACTTATAACTTAGATCAGCGTGATAGACTTCACATCATAGCAGTATCATGGTGCCTTACTGAGCCGAGCTTAATTCTTTTTGAAAGCCTGATTCAGGAATGCTAGAAAACATTCATTCCTAAAGGAGACTTAAGAAGTAAACAGAACTGTAAAACTTACTTGACTGTAAAGGTCTGAGAACCATTTTAAGTCCTTTCGAACTTTTCACTTCACTGTGGGAAATCACAGTATTCTGGATCAAGTGAAATGCCAGAAAAAAAAAGTTCTTGAATGCCATGTTTATGATGTGGAATAATTACACTAGATCATAAAATTTTGCATTTCATAAGAATTTCTGATGAAATATTTATATTAATGTTTCATTTATCAGAGCCTTGCAGAGCAAAGTTGCTCTCGCCAGGGAATCTATATTCCTGATATTATAGTAATTCAATCATATAAAACAAAGGCTTGTTGGTGGATTTCTGCGTGTTAGGAAGACTGGGTGTGTAATCTTAATAAACAGTGATCTAACAAAAGAAACCTAAAGCCTTGCTCTCGAACAGACTTATGAAAGTAATTATACCTTTATTGAAGATATTCCATTCTCCAACCCCTGCTGTTCCTGTTGTTTCTTAAAGATGGTTATTTTCTACTTAAAGAAAACAGACAGGATTTAGAAGAATAGCTGGTGTTAAGTACTATCACACGATTTAATCAGATTCTCTGTGTAGCTTATAGAACAATAGTACAAATATTTCAACCTAAATAATAAAAGACTCAAAGAAACCCAGAATGGTTAATTAGGGTAACCTAATAATTGGAGTAACAACTCACATGATCGTAGGATAAGAATGAAGGGAAAACGAGTCTTCCAAAGGCGATGACCATTCTCAGGGCATATCATTAGCACAGGATTTCATAGGCTTTGCACAGCCATGGATGAAGTGATAGAAGGCATTAGCAGTGTTAAATAATGTAAGATGAGACAAAATGTCAAGAGCCATCTTTTTAAAAGTTTTAGAGGAGAAAGCAGGAGTAATTTTAGGAGCAGCTGCTTGGATTAGGTAGCTGAAGCAAGGTGATGACAGATGTTTCAGGATTGCTCTCTGCCCCTAGGGTTTGGTCTCTGTCTTATTCAGGGGGTATTTGAGCTCTAGGGAAGAGTGCTTAAACGGCTCCTACTGTCACACAACTGATTCATAACCAAAATCCAATTTGCCTTGTGCATTTGGAAACAACCATTTCCCATAGGCAGATGACAGGTGAATAAGGGACTTAAAACAAGAAGAATCCTATAGGGAAAAGCAACCACAGTCCAACCAGCTCTCAGGGAATGATCTGGCATCTTTTAGCCAGCAGTTTTAGTAACATCGTGCCTTCTCCAGGTACCCACCCAGCAGACACATGTCTCCTCTATTCAGAGTTACCAGCAGCCCTGTAAATTCTAATTTGCTTTGCACACAATCCTTTATGCATTAAACCTTTGTCTTTTATTTTTTTTACCACCTTGTTAACACATCCTACAGTGATTGACTCAAGTCTTAAGTACACTCTATAACTTTCCCTGATTTCCAAACTTTAGCCATAATTAATATCTGTATCATCTTAGCACTTGATATATATGTGAATGTACAAGCATTTACAACACTGTATTTATCTAGTTAAACATGTGCATGTCCTTCCAGTTATTATGGAGACTGAGACCTCTGAACCATATTACATTTCACAGCCCATATTAAGAACTCAAAAGATGTTTGTTATATTGTTATATTTGCAATGATTTTATAAAAAAAAATTCTGGATTGTCTCAACTAAGGAAGGCATCCATATAATATGCTCCAATGTATTTCCTTTCACTTTATGGCTTGTACCTGAAATTATCCATTGAATAAGAGAATGTGCTTTTACTTTTCACATGGCTGAAAGCATTAGAGAGTATCTACTAAAATACCAGGAACAAAAATGGCATCTTGCTACACAAGGGTTATAGACACCACTGACAAAACCTTTATAACTTTGTAGTGCACAGAGTCTGTAGATTCATGAGCTTTTAGCAGTAAACCCATCAGAGCAGGTGGGATAAACATCAAACACTTCTCAAGTTATCCAGTGTTGCATAACAAAATACTTAATCCTGCTAAAAAATGTCACAGCAGTACCATTGCGGGAACTCATTGGTGAGGGGGGGTGATATGAGAAAGTCTCTTCCTGTTGTTCAGTCATCAGCATAGCTGCCAGGCTTTCCAAATAGTGACCACATGCCTAAATCATCTTTATTGCTTCATTTCTGATAATGGCATTTTGTGCTCGGAATTATACTTATTTACCTGCCTCTGCATTTTTTGAGCATTTTGTCCTCTTCTGGTGAACAAACGTAGACCTATATAGGTCATAGGCTCTACTCAACTAGACGATGACAAGGATCTGAAGACTGGACCAATATCAATATGCTCAAAATGAGAATTATTTTCTCCATATAACAAGCCGTCAAAGGAAGTTCAATTGATTTGAAGAGGTGAGAAAAAAATCAACACCCATGGGCATTAACAATGTACATAACACACTTCATAGGAGATACAAGAAATAAATGTGCAGATACTGCAGATTAGTTGATCAGAACACCCCACATGCTATGTCACTACATAGCGCTCAGTTGTTATGTGGTCACAATCTCATAAGAAGAAATTCAAAAGCCAAATAGATTGAAATTGAAGTTTGACGTATGGAGGTTAGAAATAAAACTTAACTCCTTGTGAGAAGCAATGAGCTCATGGCCTGAGATTTGTTCTAGCAACATATAGTGTATTTATTTTTATTATATAAAATTACATTAAAAAGGATTATTTTTATTATATAAAAAGAAGAAGACAGATTTTCCCTGATCTTTACAGTGCACTGAGAGATCTTTGTAAGACCTGGCGACCCTCCAGGCAGTAGCCACATGTCATTCTGAAACAAAACTGCTAGGATTTTTCATTTCGTCTTTTGTTTTTAGTATGTATTTTTTTTAAATGGTTTATGCTAAGAATGTGTTAAATTTCTTTTTTAGAACTTATTTAAAATAAGGTTTTTGTAACGTGTTACCTCTGATACTTCTGCATTCTTTTATCATTAGAATTTCTTTGGCCCTAGAATATTCTTACTATCTATTATCTTTTTAAAATCCTCTTTAATTCCTTTTCTGCATAATCAAAATCTTATTGTTAAAGACCTTGCTCATATGAAAAAATAATAGGGGAAAATCATTATATTATCCCCAGTTTATAAATAAAGTCATATCTTGAAAATATAACAGGGAATCCAGTGTTGTCTGCTTTTAGTGAACAAAACTGTGCCCTAAGGAGCAGGAGGGCCAGGACACAGTTACAATTTGACACCAACTTGGGAGCCTGAAATAATTCACATCCTACCTCAGATCATTGCTTCTTCAGATGCAGAGAACGTCTTAGGGTTTAAGACTTTTCATCTAGGGCTCCACAGTACAAGTGGACTTGTCTTCATTACTGAGGTAATTTTAACTGCTGAAAACAAACTAAAGTTTATTCTCGTGTTGAGAAAATGCTGGAAAATTTTCCAAGTTCAAACTTCTAAAAATTAGGCAGATGTGAGAATATAATATAGAATGAAATGTATTATTTTCTTTAATATATGTCATTCTATTGTTATTAGTTTCACCTGTTGAGATGTAAATGAACATCAAATAAAGGTTCTCATGTCTGCATAGTCTTCAGCTTTCAAGATCGGCCTCTACATTCAGTCTGAAGTTGCTTCATTCTCCCAAAGAAAGATTTTCAGACAAAAATCATATCCTCAGTTACAATTTTTGTTACCATAGTGATGAGAAGGAAAAAAAATGGAAAAAAAAAAAGCTAAAAATACCTGAACACAAAGACAGTTTTGAAACTTTGACCTACTTGGTGTCATACACTGAAAAAGTCAATCAATTGAATTAAGTACTCATGAGTTAGGTGAAATATGCTACTGGATGAAAAAATGTGTAGGTTGCACCTCTAGAGCTATTATCCATAATCAAAGAAGTCAGTATGAATGAAGATGATTGACAATCCAAAATGCATAAAATCAGATTCCCTTACCAGAAGCAAGCAGAAAACACTGGATCCATTTCCCACAAATTTTTGGTTTTCTTTCCATTATTTTAGAATATCTCTATTTTAAATTAATGCTTCTTATGAACTAGAATTGTTTAACTGGATGTAGCAACGTCATTGGACATATATTTTAAATTATGTTAGAGTGGGTTCTTCCATAAAGGAAAGTTTCCCAATTTTAGGCATTATAATAAAAACAGTATGTTTTTAAGTTAATTGTTCTTTTGAAAATTCTAGTTTTAATAAGAAATTTAATACATGAAACATTTACAGAAAACCTACTATATCACAAGGCATTATCTAGTCTGTGAAAGATCAATAAAAGGCAATACTTGCTGTCAAGAACATTTTAATCATCCATCTAACTATGTTTTTGTAATACTGAACTTTTAAATTTTACTCCACATAGTAAAGAGCATTGAACTTGATTTTAAGAAACCAGGGTTAAAGTTCAGCTCTCCTAATGAGCTTTAAAAACTCCCTAAGTCTCAGTTCTCTCATCTGTAAAATGAGCATAAATGAGCATATCTCCTGAAGTACACAGGTCATTATGATAATCAAGAGATGATATGGGTAGAAAGCAATGGATGACATTCAATACAAAAATATCTATAGAAATAAGTCACTCAACAATTAGGTTCAATATTTTAACACCTTAAAAATAAAAAAAATTATGAAAATTAATTTTCATAACTATTTCAGTATACTAAAGAATTGTTTAGGAATAATAATAAAAGACATTTATTAGCACTTAAAATGATCCACAAGTTTTAGATGAATTATTTCATTTAAAAGTCACAACAGCCCAACTATTTTGATAGTATTATCTTGCTTTAAACAAATATTAATAAAATAAAGCATAGCAGAGATAATAACTTGTCCAAAGACATACAGTAATAACCGATGAAGTCAGGAATTAAATCCAGGCAATCTAAAACTAAGCCATGCTTTTTTTTTTTTTTTTTGAATTGAACATTAATTTTAATGTAATGATAACTTCATTAATATTAAAATAACATGAAAGTAAAAATTGAACATAAAACAGCAAGTAGCTCATATTCACAATCTAAAACTAAGCCATGCTTTAAACCTAAGCCTCTATGATACACTCTAGAATAATCAGTGAAGGAAAATACCACTAAGAAATTTAATTTGAAGAAAAACTTATATTTTAAATTACTAACACTAATCAGAGTAAGTTTCTGAAGTCTCTAATTGATTCTACTTTGCTGCATTCAACTTTTTGAATTTTATTATTTATTATAAAGAAAAATGGTAAGAATTTAAATGTACAATAGTAAATGCTTTACAGAATATCTTTATGATAGAGTTACCACGTACTCATAAATAATGTTGTAAGAGATATTTATGGCTTGGGAGTATTGTTAAGCAAAAAATGTAGATTTTGCAACATGTGTGTGCTCAGTTACTAAGTCATGTCAGACTCTTTGTGACCCTATGGACTGTAGCTCACCAGGCTCCAAGGGATTTTCTAGGTAAAAATACTGGCATGGGTTGCCATTTCCTTCTCCAGGGGATCTTCCCAACCCAGGGATCAAACCCATGTCTCCTGCATTGGCAGGCAGATTCTTTACCAATGACCCCAACATGTAGAAAATTCCAATTTTCATAAAAGTGTTCTATGTGAAGGAAAAAAACTGGGAATGATAAACATCAAATGTTAATTGCTCTTTGTTAGTAACTTTATATATTTCTATATTCTCAAATTTTCTATAACAAATGCTCAATGTTTTTGTCAGTGGGAAAAAGTTGCTTAAACATTCAAAGTGACATGGATGCTTCTTCAGTCTGTGAAACAAATTTACCAAGAGCCTAGAAAATTTTTCTGGGTACTAAGAATGCAACAGTGGCAAAACAAAGCCCATACATAGGTAAAGTATTAGGTCATTTTACACTAAGAACTAGCAAAGAGAATTTCAACCCATAATGAAGCTTCAACCTTGACACTCCAACATTAATCATACCTTCCTACTGGCATGTGGGCCCTTCTCCTCTATTAGAAAAAAAGATCTTGAAATATTTTGATTTGTTTGTTCACCTTTTCCTCTCAATTAAATTTTGGGTACCTCATTCATCATCTCTAAACATGGTAGAAAGCCATAGTATTAGGGTGGACATAGAAAGAATGTGGAGAAGAATTTTAAGGAGTTAAGAAAAATTCATTGAGACTTCCCACACTTTGGTGACAATTTCTATCCCCTTACCAGTATAGAGAAAGGAGAAATGTTGCTCCATTTAACTTATTAAATATTCCTATATAATGCATGCTATCCTTTCACTTATTTACTGTTAAGAAAAGAAATGATTTTATTGTGTTGGAGGTAATTTATAATGTTTAAACGTTCACACTTGACTATATTTTTTGTACCAAATATATTCAGGAGAAATCATTGTAGCATCAGTATTTAAAATATGGTGGTTTTAAATGTATTCAGATACAACATACTGTATCAAAAATACATTAAAAGCTTTTTAAAAGCTAAAATCATCTCCTCCACTCCTTTAAAGGTAACTTTTTAAAAATTTATTTATTTTTTATTGAAGGATAATTGCTTTACAGAATTTTGCTGTTTTCTGTCAAACCTCAACATGAATCAGCTATAGGTATACATATATCCCCTCCCTTTTGAAACTCCATCCCGTCTCCCTCCCCATCCCACCCCTCTAGATTGATACTGATTTAACTCTTAACCTGTTATTTAAATCTTCTTTCATATGTATATTAAAATTAGGTTTTAACAATTTTGAAAAAAGGGATTTATAGGACAAATTTAAAGACAGTAAGAGAAGAAAGGTAGGAAAGATCAAGGGAGGAAAATAGGAAAGAAAGAAAGAAGGAAGGAGAAGCCAAAAGAAAAAAAAGAAATGAAAACTACTTACCTCTGTGGACCAGGTCCCAAACCTCATCAATTTGCTGGTGTGTTGGGAAATGACCACAGTCGTTGAAGTACTTAAGGAGTTCACTTCTTTCTAATCCTTGCCAATCTTCTCTTTTAGCAAACATCGTTTCATAGACTACAAAGGAAAAAGATATTAGAAAATATTTTCTTTGTAAATAATATATCAAGTATATTCCCCACCTGCCTGAAAGTATCATTGGGATTTAAAAATACTTTCAGTCCAGTTTTATTCTGATGTCTGGTGAGAAGCTTCCACACTGAGAACAGCACCAGATCGGCCTCCTGGGGGGACGGGGGGGTAGTGGGCATGCTTTCCCCTCCCCAAATCCACAGGAGGGAATCTGGACTTGCTTCCCCACAGAGAACACAGGCATCCTTTGGTTAGGTTTACAGGACAGTCGTCCATAGACTCTGCAGACATCACTGATCAAGCCTCATCATAAGACATATAGTTCAGGGTTTCTGGGGACCTGACTTTTGTTGACGTATTTCATCATTTCTTTTTTTTATTATTATTACTTTTGATTAGATTCCCTAATTTTTTCATCTCTTTTTGACTTCTACCCACATTTTAACTACTTGGTGATTCCACTTTGGACTGTTTATGTTACTGCTGATTTTGCCCTTACGGTGTCTACTTTTTGCTGACTTCATGCACTTCTACTTCCTATTTTAATGTCTTTTGTGACTCCTGGCTCAAGATTTCCCCAAAAACCATTCAGTTGATCCATCCCTCACCTACTTCCCATACTTCGTGTTAGACAGGGTTTAGATAATGCCCAAGAGAACTGACACACATGATTTTTAAGTGTAGTTCTCCATTTTATTTTTTCTTTTCAAAAAGGTGAAATTGAGTCTCCATTCTGAAGTATATGGATTAACCCCACGAAACTGATTGTTAATCAACATTTACAAGATGAAAATGTTTGTGCTCAGTATAGGTTTAGCTCTGAAATATGGGCTCCAAATGACAAAGGGCACCAGAGTGGTTTCTAAGTGAATGCATCATCCTGGCAATCAACAATATGGACTTCAATTTTCAATCCATTCATGTGTCCACTCAGCTGAGGTGGACAGTCATGAGATATCAACAAGGTCAAGAAATGTCTAGTGATTGTAAAGGCAAAGTTCTTCTGTCCTGTCCGTCTCTGCAACCCTATGGACCATAACCCACCAGGCTCCTCTGTCCATGGGATTCTCCAGGCAAGCATACTGGAGTGGGTAGCCATTCCCTTCTCCTGGGGATCTTCCCCACCCAGGGATAGAACCTGCATCTAGCTTAGGTCTCCTGCATGGAGCAGGCAGATTCTTTACCACTAGCACTGCTTGGGAAGCCCAATTGCCTGAATACAAGTAGCTATTCCAGATCCTGAGACACAGCTGAAAATAAACATAAATGTCTATTAAATATCTCTATGACTTTCTTTCTATATACAAACAAGGAAACTGGAGCAGTTGCTATTGTTTTCTCCATTCATATTGCCTTGTTCCTTACAGGTCTGTGCAAACTAACCTGACTTTTTCTAGTGCCAGCATCCAGGTTTCATTGCCTAAGGGCTCCCCCTGCCTGCAGGACTCTACTCTGCCCACCTGTGCAGCGAGTCAGACGTGCCAGGGAATCAAGGCTCCTCTTGGCGTGGCCCTTAATCTCTGACTGGGGGAGTTGGACAGCCCTTGCGGCGAGATGGCTCCGTTGTTCCCTAGAGGAATTAAGCTCTGGTTGCCCACGTGGTCATCCGGGGGAGAATGCACTTACGTTCTTCCTTCATTCTCTTCTCTGTCTTCTCTTCTCATTTCTCCATTCTACTAACAGTATTTCCTGGGATCAACTCCCAGATAAGATTGCAGTACTCCCTCTCACTTTTTAAAGGATTTTTTAAGTGAAAGGAGTCCCAGGAGTTTCTTTTTATTTCATTAATTAATTTGGCTGCACCCAGACTTAGTTGCAGCATGAGATTGTTGATCTATGTTGTGGCATGCAAGATCTTTAGCTGAGGCGTGCGAACTCTCAGTTGCAGCATATGGGATCCAGTTCCCTGATCAGGATGGAACCCATCTCCCCTGCACTGGGACCACATAGTCTTAGCCCCTGGACCAGCAGGGAAGTCCTGCTGTAGCTCCTCAGTGAGCAAAGAGTTTTCTCTTTCTCTGTCTCTCTTGTTTTCTCTTTCTTCCTTCTTCTTTCTGCCTTTTCATATCTCAAACACTTTGCTCCTTCACACTTTTTTCCCTGAAAATCAAGCTGCTGGATGGGGGAAACTGATCAGAGTCCCATGGCTTACACAGAATCTCTCTCTTTTAGCATAATTAATAAAGTTAATGAAAACTATTCTTTCAATAATATTTTTAGCCCTTTTGATAAACTGGTATTTGTTAATAGTGAGTGTGTACTATTGAACAAAACAATCACAGTCCTTGTCTTCATGGAACTTATAGTCCACTGTAAAATAAACACTTATGACTAGCTAAAAGTAACAAAAATGTAGCATCTTTATAAGGCAATAAGTTGCTGATTCTGATTAAATATTATTTAATCACATAATTTTGTTGTTACTGTTTCAAATTTTTTAAAGAAAAGTTACAAAAGGAGTTTTAAATTGAAAACAAAATTGAGAAGGAGGTACAGAAATTTCTCTTAAGTCCTTTATCTCCACTCAAGCATAATTCACCCACCTCTATTATCAATTGTCAATGAATACATCAAGTGGTGCCTCTGTTGCCAAGGATAAACCTACACTGACCTGACACATCATAATCACTAAGGTCAACCTTATGGCTCACTCTTGGTGTTGTGTACATTCTTTGGGTTTGTGTATCCATCATGGCAATAATGTGCCAAATAGTCCCATGGTCCTAAAACTCTGTGCTTGCTAATCCATCCTTCTTCCCACCCCAACCCACCCCTAGCAACCATCGATCTTTTCATTTTCTGCAGTTTTGCCTTTTCCAAAGTATCTGATAGTTGGAATCATATAGTATGTAGCCTTTTCAAATTGGCCTCTTACACTTAATAATATGCAGTCAAATTTACTCCATATCTTTTCATGACTGCTTCATTTCTCCTTAAAATGAAATATTTCATTTTCTGGATGCACCAGTTTATTTACACATTTACTTACTTCTGTAGGTGACAGCTTGGAAGGCTGCTTCCAAGTTTTGGCAATTACAAAAAAGCTGCCATAGATATCCATGTGAAGGTTCTGTGTGGATATAAACCTCTTGTGGCTAAATACCAAGGAGAATGATTGCTGGATTGCATGGTAAAAGCATGTTTAGGGCTTCCCAGGTAGCACTAGTGCTAAAGAACCTGCCTGCCAATGCAGGAGACATAAGAGATGTGAGTTTGATCCCTGGATCAGAAAGGCCCCTGGAGGAGGGCATGGCAACCCACTGCAGTATTCTTGCCTGGAGAATTCCATGGACACAGGAGCCTGGCAGGCTACAGTTCACTTGCAAAGAGTTGGACACGACTGAAGCAATTTAGCACGCACGCACCGAACTGTCTTTCCTAATGACTGTATTGTTTTGATTTTACACCAACAGTGTAAAAGGATACTCCACATTCTTATCAGCATTTTGGTGTTAGTGTTCTGGATTTTGGCCATTCTAATAGATGTGCAGTGGTATCTCTTTGTTGTTTTAATTTTCATTTCCCTGAAGACAAATGATGTGGAGAATCATTCCATGCATTTAATTGTTATCTGTATATCTTCTTTCCTGACGTCTCTGTTGAGACCTTTGGCCCATATTTTAATCAAGTTGTTAACTTTATTGTTGAGTTTTAAGAGCTCATTGTATAGTCGAGATAACAGTTCTTGGTTAGACTTCTTTTTCAAATATTTTCTTTCATTAAATGGCTTGGCTTCCCATTCTCTTGATATTGTTTTTCACAGACACAAGTTTATTTTAATGTAGTCCAGATTATCAATTATTTCTTTAATGAATCAAGTATTTAGTGTTGTCTATAAAAAGGCACCATATCCAAGATCAACTATGTTTTCTCCTATTCCAGGAGTCACATATAGATGTGAGAGTTGGACCATAAAGAAGGTTGAGCACCGAGGAATTGATGCTTTTGAACTGTGGTGCTGGAGAAGACTCTTGAGAGTCCCTTGGACAACAAAGAGATCAAACTAGTCAATCATAAAGGAAATCAACCTTGAATAATCATTGGAAGGGCTGATGCTGAAGCTGAAGCTCCAATACTTTGGCCACTTGATGTGAAGAGCCGACTCATTGGAAAAGACCCTGATGCTAGGAGAGATTGATGGCAGGAGGAGAAGGGGATGACAGAGGATGAGATAGTTGGATGGCATTACTGATTTAATGGACATAAGTTTGAGCAAACTCTGGGAGACTGTGAAGGACAGGGAAGCCTGGTGTGCTGCAGTCCATGGGGTTGCAAAGAGTCGGACACAACTGAGCGACTGAACAACAACAAGGAGGTTTATAGTTTTGCATTCTACACTTATGTCTACGATCCATTATAAGCTAATTTTTGTGAAGTGTATCAAGTCTGAGTTTAGATTTATTTTTCTACATGTAGATGCCCAATTATTCCAGCACCATTTGTTGAAAATACTATCTTTGCCCTATTGTATTGCCTTTGCTCTTTTGTCAAAGACCGGCAATGGCATCCCACTCCAGTACTCTTGCCTGGAAAATCCCATGGATGGAGGAGCCTGGTAGGCTGTAGTCCATGGGGTCGCTAAGAGTCGGACACGACTGAGCGACTTCACTTTCACTTTTCACTTTCATGCATTGGAGAAGGAAATGGCAACCCACTCCAGTGTTCTTGCCTGGAGAATCCCAGGGACGAGCGAGCCTGGTGGGCTGCCGTCTATGGGGTCGCACAGAGTCGGACACGACTGAAGCGACAGCAGCAGCAGCAGCAAAGACCAGTTGACTATATTTATAGGTGTCTGTTTCTAGGTTCTCTATTCTGTTCCATTGATCTGTCTATTCTTTTGCCAATACCACGCTTGAAACTGTAGTTTTATAATAAGTCTTAAAGTTAACTAGAATCAGTCCTACAACTTTGTTCTTCTTCAATATTGTGTTGGCTATTCCGGTCTTTTGACTCTCCATATAAACTTTATTCAATTATTTTTTTGATATCCACAAAACAGCCCTTTGAGATTTTTTTTTTATATATATATATTTATTTTTATTTACTTGTCTTTGATGGGTCTCAGACATTGCATACAGAATCTTTAGTTGCTGCATGTGGGATCTAGTTCCCTGACCAGGGATTGAACCCGGGCACCCTGCATTGAGAGTGCAGAGTCTTAGCCACTGGACTACAAGGGAAGTCCCCCTTTGAGATTTTGAATGTGATTATGTCGAATCTATAGATCACATAAAGAGGAACTGACATCTTTATTATATTGAGTCTACCTATCCATTAACATGGAATATATATCCATCTGTTTAGCTCTTTGCTTATGTTCATTAGAGTCATGTAGTTTTCCTCATAGAGATCTTATATATATTTTGTTTCCTTATACCTAGGTATTTCATGTTGGGGAGCACTAATATAAATGGTGGGTTTCCCAGGTGGCTCAGTAGTAAAGAACCCATTTGCCAATGCAGGAGATGCAGGAGATGAGGGCTCAATCCTTGGGTCAGGAGGAAACCCTGTAGAGGGAAATGGCCACCAATTTCGGGATTTTTCCTGGAAAATCCCATGAACAGAGAAGCCTGGCAGGTGATATTCCAGGGGGCCACAAAGATTTGGACACAGCATGCCCATGTGCAATATAAACAGTAATGTGTTTTTTAATTTCAAAGTTCACTTGCTCATTATACTATAAAGAAAAGCAATTAACTTTTGTACAGTAACTCTGAATCCTGCAACCTTGATATAAATGGCTTATTAGTTTCAGAGAGGTTTGTTAATTCTTTCAGATTTTTTACATAGACCATCATGTGATTTGTAAACAAAGATAGTTTTATTTCTTTCTTCCCAGTCTGTCTGCCCTTATTTCCTTTTCTTGCATTACTGTATTAGCAAGAACTTCCAGAATGATGTTGAGAAGGAGTGTTGAGAGAGGACATCACTGCCTTGTACCTAATCTTAGTGGTAAAATTTTGAGTTATTCACATTAAGTATGATGTTACATGGAGGTTTTTTTGTAGATAGTCTATCAAGATGAGAAAGTTTCTCTTTATTTCCTGTTTATTGATAGGTTTTTTTTTTAATGAATGTCAAATGTTTTTTCTGCATATATTAATATGATCATGTGAATTTTCATTTTTAGCCTATTGATGTGATGGATTATATTCATTGATTTTTAAATATTGAAACAACCTTGCAAACCTGGCATGAGTACCATTTGGTCATGATGTATAATTCTTTTTATACTTTTTGGATATGATCTGTTGCTATTTTATTGAATATTTTCACTTTGATATTCATAAGAGATACTGATTTCTAGTTTCCCTAAAATGTCTTTGCTTAGTTTTGGGACTAGGGTAATGATAGCCACATAGAGTTAGGAAATATTTCCTCTGTTTCTGTACAATGGATAAGATAGTAGAGAACTGCTATCATTTCTCCCTTAATCATCAGGCAGAATTCACCAGTGAACCCATCTGGGCCTTGTGCTTTCTGCTTTTGATGGTTATTAATTTTGGATTTAATTTAATTAATAGATATAGGCCTATTCAGAGTGTCTATTTCTTCTCGTGTGAGTTTACAAGATTTTGCTTTCCAAGGAATTGATTCATTGTACCTAGTTATTGAATTTGTAAGCATACAGTTGTTCACAGTATTTTTTATTGTCCTTCTAATGTCCCTGGAATCTGTAGCAATAGCCCCTTTTCATTTCTGATATTAGTAATTTGTGGCCTCTATTTTTTCTTCTTAGTCAGTCTGGCTGAGGCTTATCAATATTATTGATCTTTTCAAAAGACCAATGTGAGATTCACTGATTTTTCTCTATTGATTTCCTATTTATAATTTCACTGATTTCTGCTCTAATTCTTATTATTTCTTTTCTTCTGCTTATCTTAGATTTAATTTGCTCTTCTTTTTCAAGTTTCTTATAGTGGAAACTTAGACTATTGGTGCTAGTGGTAAAGAATCAGCCTGCCAATGCAGGAGACACAAGAGACATGGGTGCTATCCCTGAGTCAGGAAGATCCACTGGAGGAAGAAATTTCAACCTGCTCAGTATTATTGCCTGGAAAATTCCATGGGCAGAGGACCCTGGCAGGCTACAGTCCATTGGGCCACAAATAGTCGGACACAACTGAGCACACTATTCTTCCTTTCTAATATATGCATTCAATGCTATAAATTTCTCTCTAAGCACTGCTTTTTCTGCATCACACAGATTTTGAGAAGCAATGTTTTCATTTAGTTTAGAATATTTTTACTTTTCCTTTAGATTTCTTCTTTTATCCATGTGTTATTTAGAAATCTGTTGTTTAATCTCCACATATTTGGGGATTTTCCAGGTATCTTTTTGTTGCTGATTTCTTATTCAATTTCACTGTGGTCTGACAGTGGATGTCGTACGGTTTCCATTCACTTATGGCAAAAAGTGAAGAGAACTAAAGAGCCTATTGATGAAAGTGAAAGAGGAGAGTGAAAAAGCTGGCTTAAAACTTAACATTCAAAAAACGAAGATCATGGCATCTGGTCCCATCTCTTTATGCAAAATCGATGGGGAAACAATGGAAACAGTGAGAGACTTTATTTTGGGGGGCTCCAAAATCACTGCAAATGGTGACTGCAGCCATGAAATTAAAAGACGCTTGCTCCTTGGAAGAAAAGATATGACCAACCTAGACAGTATATTAAAAAGCAGTGACAGTACTTTGCCAACAAAGGTCTGTCTAGTCAAATCTATGGTTTTCCCAGTAGTCATGTATGGATGTGAGAGTTGGACCATGAGGAAAGCTGAGCGCCGAATAATTGATGCTTTTGAGCTGTCGTGTTGGAGAAGACTCTTGAGAGTCCCTTGGACTGCAAGGAGATCAAACCAGTAAATTGCAAAGGAAATCAGTCCTGAATGTTCATTGGAAGGACTGATGCCAAAGCTGAAGCTCCAATACTTTGGCCACCTAATGCGAAGAATTGACTCATTGGAAAAGACCCTGAGGCTGGGAAAAATTGAAGGCAGGTGGAGAAGGGGACAACAGAGGATGAGATGGTGGGATGGCATCACCGACTCAATGGTCATGAGTTTGAGCAAGCTCCAGGAGTTGGTTATAGACAGGGAAGCCTGACATGCTGCAGTCCATGGGGTAGCAAAGAATCGGACATGACTGAATGACTGAACTGAACTGGTGAATGTTCCATGTGGCACCTTGAAAAAAAAAAGTTATTTTGATGTTGTTGAATGAAGTAGTTTGGAGATGTTAATTATATCCAGTTGTCTGATGCCATTATTGAGGTCAACTATGTCTTTATTACTATGCTTGCTTTCTCTGTCTATTTCTTATTATGGAGCACTGAAGAGTCTAAATGTGATAGTGAATTCATCTATTTTTTCTTGTAGTTCTGTCAGTTTTGCCTCACATAGTTAGATGCTATGCTGTTAGGCACACACACAATTACGATTGTTAATGTCCTCTTGGAGAATTGACCTTTCTATCATTATGTAATGCCTTTCTTCATCTTTGATAACTTTCCTTAATTTGCAGTCTGCTCTAAAATTAATACAGCTACCCTGGCTTTCTTTTGATTATTGGCATGGTGTGTTTTTCTCCATCCATTTACTTTTAATCTACATATATCATTATATTTAAAGTGGGTTTCTTGTAGGTAACATAACAGATAAGTTGTATTTTTTGATCCACTCTGACAAAGTCTCTCTTTAATTAGTGGATTTAGATAATTTAACATTCAAAGTCATAATTGATATAGTTGAATTCATATCTATTATATCCAATAGGTTTTCTATTTATTGCCCTTGTTCTTCTTTGTTCTTATTTTTATCTTCTGTTTTTTCTCTGCCTTTTGTAGTATTGAGGATTTTATCAGATTTCACTTTATCTCATTTCACAGAATATTGATTTTACTTCTTTTTTTTTTTTACTTTTTTAAAGGGTTGCCCTAGTCCACAATAGTCATTAAACACGTACACAGCTAATCCAAGTCCACTGTCAAACAACACTATCCTACTTCATGGGTATCACAAACATCTTACAATAACAAAATAACCCTAATTTCTTCCTCCCATTCTTTGTATAATTGCCATCATTCACTTCACTTATATATGTATACATAAATTAGCATATAAAATTATACCTAAGCTGTACATGTATATTATGTTGTTAGTATTTTTAAAAAATAACTGTCATCTGTTAAAACACTTTGGAATAAGAAAAATAAATGTTTAATTTTACCTTCTTATTTCTTTTGCAGTGCTCTTGTTTTTGTAGTCTGAGTTTCTGACCTATATTATTTTCCTTCTCTCTAAAAAAAAATTTTTAAATACGTTTTGCAAGGCAGATATGCCAGCAACAAATTCCATCAATTTTTGCTCTTCTGAGAAAGTTCTTCATTTTTTTTAACGTTAATTTTGCAGGGCTTAAAATTCTAGGTTGTTGGTCTGTTTCTCCCAACTATCTCATGCCATTCTTCTTGCTTGAATGGTTTTGGAGAAGTCACATGTAGTCCTTTTTTTTTTTTTCTCCAGAGGCAAGGTATTTTCTCTATCTGACTTCCTTCAGAATTTTTTCCGTATCTTTAACTTTGTAGTTTGGAGATAATATACCTCAGTATAGCTTTCTGGAGCTTATTCTTCTTGGTATTCTCTGCGCTTCTTCTGTGGTTTGGTTTCTGACATTAACTTAGGGAAGTTTTCAGCCATTATTGTTATAAATATTTCCTCAGTTTCTCTTTCTTCTCCCTTTGGTATCCCCATAAGTAACTCCTTTTCTAGTTGCCCCAGAATCCCTACTTTATTTTGTTTTTTATTTAAGCATTTTTTCTCTTTGCTTTTCAGTGCTCAAGGGTTCTAGTGATATAATTTCTAGCACAGGGAAACTCCCCTCAGCCATCTTTCCAAGAAGCCTATCGAAGGTATTTTTCATTTCTGTTACAGTATTTTTTTTTTAATTGTCATCATTTCTTTGGGGTTCTTTCCTGGGATTTCCTTCTCTCTGCCTACATTGGCCATCTTGCATGCTATTTATTTTATTCATAATTAACATATTCATTGTACTTGTTTTAAATCGTCATCTAATAATTCCAACATCCCTGCCATGTCTGGTTCTGATGTTTGCTTTTTCTTTACAAATTGTGTTTTTGCATTTTTGTATAGCTTGAAACTTTTTCTAGATAGCTAGACATGACTAGGGTATTTGGTAAAAGGAATCGCTATAAAAAGGCCGTTGGTAATGTGGTGATAAGGTGTTGGGAGAGGGGAAGTGTTCTAACAATTAGGTCTCAGTCTCTTATTGCGCGTATGTCTCTGGACTGTGAATTTCATGAATGTTTCCCTGTCTTTCTCTTCCCACTTAGTTGGGACAGGATAGTCAGAGTGGATGAGAATTGGGTATTTCCCTTCCACAGCTTAATTAGGCTCTGATAATACCCAACAGGTTAGGTTCTGGTTAGTTTCCCCTGAAGGCAGGCCTTATTAAGAAGAATGGAGTGTTCTGGCATATTTCAAAATAGTTCATTTTTTCATCATTATTCTGGGAACCTGATTGAGCTTGTGTAGGTAAATATCACAGTACTGTGGAGGTCCCTTTATGACTGAATCCTCCTGGAATTTTTAACTCAGTGTTGTCCACATGGAGCCTGCAGCCACTTGTCAATTACAGTTCATTTTTCTTACCCAAGCGCCAATCCCCACATCAGATTCTGCTCACGGGTCTCTGCTCTAGTAGCCTGGGACTGCCTGTATTTGCAAGCCTGTCCCTCCAGTTTGCCCTGTATCCTCCTCTCCTCTATTACAGGTCCAAGAAGAGTTGTTGATGTTTTAGTCTGTTCAGATTTTTTATTTGTTGTTAAGATGGAGTGATGACCTCCAAGCTCCTTACATGCGAAAGCAAAAACCAGAAGTCTTCATTTATTTTTAAATCAAGAAACAAACTGTAATATTCATCCTAATTCTAAGCAATACTAAATATAATAAAAATCAGGATCACTGAAAATTAAAATAGAAATTGGAAAACTTGTCCATTGCATGGAATTTCAACACTAAAAAGCAACATATAATGGATATCTGTTGTTTCGTCTCCTCAGTGTCCATGAACTGCTATTCTGTTATAAAAACATAGTTTTCCTTTGGGGAGCTCCTCCCTCCCTCCAATGAATATAGCCCCTATGCAACTCCCAACCAAATTTCTTTGTCCTACACCAAGGCAAGGTGTTGAAGATATAACTCAAGCTAAACCAACCAGGAGTTTTCTCCCTAGAATTTAAATTTAAAGCTGAAGAATAAAATGTCATAAAGTGATAGCATCTTTTGTATCCCCCCAGAGGCAAATAAGAGATTGCCCCTTATTTTTTGCTCCCTAGATCTCTGGAGCTACTCTGGTTCATGTTCCATCTGAAATCTGATTCTTTAGCTATCTTTCTTTTAAATCTCCTTTTTTTTTTTTTAGCCAAAATGGAATCCTAAAAATTAATCCTCATATGTCACCTTAAAATGCAAATAGCTTGCAACAATAAATATATTGTCTACTTGTGTTTTCTATGGGTAATTATATGTAAATTATATGTAAGTTTTTAATGGTTAAATTAATTCCAAATCTAAAATCAAATCATAAAGGACAGCATCACTCACACTTTTTTCTGTCCATCCATTCCTCCAGCTCTGTAAGGTTTATAATTTGTCTTGTCCTCCAAAGACCAAGTCGATATTTAACACGATGGATTTGTCTGCAGTACATATTTATAACTGTCCTCAAATCTGGTCCATGATACAAAGCCTATAAAATAGCAATATAAACAGTTGAACTCCTTATATATCTCTGTTATTTATACTGAATCTGATTGTGTCCTATTCATTTCATCTATCTCACCCAGTTTCTTAGAGCATTTATTTATGTTTCTAAATAAGGTTAGCAAAGTACATGCATCATAGAGTGGTATAATCTCCCCAAAGTTCAGAGAACATCATTTTGAGTTGCTTTGGCATCACATACTTATGCTTGCCATAAAATAGAAGTTTCAGTAATGAATAATTTCATAGAAGCTTCTTAGGTTGGTGTAGAGATTTCTATAAGATGTAGCCCACTTAGAAAAAAGAAATAAAAGTTTTATTAAGGCATTACTCTGTAATGGATAATTCTATCCACTCTGGGTGCTCAAATCCTTGTATTTTCTTTCTTTCAGAAACTGTTTATTTATGTGCTGTATCTATTTTTCATTGGATTTTTTTCAGGTTTTATCATATGTACATACCTGTTCTATCAGCTTATATTTTATTTGTGACTGTCTTTTTCTATATGCACATTTTCTACATTCTACTCAAATAAACTTTTAAAAAAGTATAAAAATTCATCTATTTCATTTTTTTCTAAATAACCAGTTCCATCTTATTTATCAATTCAATTATTTTTACATTTTATATTTTCTAGCTCATTACTTTCTCTACTTATCTTTATTAATTCCTTTTTTAAGGTTTCTTTTCTCCTTCTTGACTTCTTGAATTAAAAACTTTATTCACTGATTTTCATTATATTTTTAGGAATGTATTTAAGTTCATGAAATTTCTTCTGAGTCTGCTTTCCTTTGATTTGCTTTGCATGCTATTACACAAGTAAAAACCCTAAAGCATAAAATCTTTAGCTTTGCCAAGGTCCTATAGTTAGTAAATTACAGAATTGGTTCTAAATTCAAAACAATGATACTTCACAGTCCACACTTTTAATTATATACTATATTCCTCTTAATTTACTTGAATTTCATACTTTCGCCCATTCTGTAAATTTTTGTTCTCGTTCTTTCCTAGTTTATTTATTATTACACTTATGATCGATTATTCTTGCTCTTGTCATTTATTTTCTGTTCTGTGTGATTCTTTAAAGGTTGTTTTTATTATTTTATTTTTCTTCACCTTTGTTTAGTTTTATGGTTCTTCTCTGGCATTTTTAGATACTATGTTTAAGCCTATATTTCTTAATTTGTCAAAATTTTCAATGAAATAATATTTCTTGATTTACCTGAATAAAAAATAAATTAGCATAATTTCACCACTTTCCTTTTCTCCTTCCACCTGAATTCCATCAGAATCAGGCAGATTCTTAATGTCTGCTAATGTCTTTCAACATTTAATTACATTTTCCAGTGTGTACTTTTAACCTCCCTTTTGTTCAATAAAGCTTTGTCACTTTGTTTGTTATTGTTGCTTTGTTTTGTTTTAAATAATAAATGGGTCACACTTTAGGAGCACTCCCCACCATGTGAATCTTAGTAGAAGGCAGAGCTCATGTCCTTCAGTTTGAAGCCACAAATCAGATGCTCACGACCTAAGCCTCCTCTGTTGCTAGGATGCAGACATGTGACAAAGCCTCATCCATTATCTACACAAGCCATAATGCTTTTAAAAGGGAAACAGTGGGAAATCTATTTGTGTGGAAGAGCAACCTTGGCACAATATCCATTTTCCAAGGGTGGCATTTGTGGAGGGAGTACAGGATTCAGCGGTTGCATCGGAATGTGTGCAGGATTTGACTGCAGTCCAGGGAGCTAGCCTTCATCATTCCTCCATGTTTCTGAGCTTCTTCAGACCTCTGCCCAATATTTTACTCAACACCTTTCTGCTTAAACCTGTCAGTAGGTTCCTCTTGCTGATTAAGAATCAAGCACTGTTTTAATTGCATTCTTAGAATATAAACCAAAAGGTCCCTGCTTAGAGTGCTGCTTAGTTGAATGGTGACATTTGCTAAGGGAGAAGGAAAGTTTGGGCAGTCACCAAACCCAAACTGAGTGCTTTTTCCTCCAAATTTAATAAATACTCTTTTGTGGACACAACCCATCTTATGAAGAAACCCTTCTCAGATCTGAGGCATTTGGAAGGCTACCTAGGAGGTTTTCATGGCTAAGAAGTTGGGTCAGAGAAAATGGCAGTCATCCATCTGTGTGCTTCCTATTATAGCATGCCTCTCTGCCAGCCTTCTGTACAGAAATATTCTTTAGTTATGATGCCATGTCATCTCAGTATGCAAATCGTTCACTGTATTTCTAAATTTTTCTGAAGATAGAATTAGTCAGAAAAATGTACAAATTGATACAACAGCAATATTGAAATAAAAGACAATGCAAATTACTGATTATAATTTTCCAAACCATGTTGACTTAAACTGTAAATGTATCATGCTTATCAAACATCAGGATTAAAAAATTTTTACAAATGAAACTCTGCTTTGTATTTGATATGATCATGTCTTTTGTTTCCAAGTAATTAATTGATTTCTTGTTTGGCTAATTCCACTACTATATGATACTTAGTGGTACTCAATTTCTTTGATTACTAGCAAGAGTAGCCTTTTCTCATGTTTATTAACAGTTTATGTTTATTCTACTGTGAAGCACTAGTTCATGTTTTCTACCCATTTTTGCCTAGGCCTTCATTCCTAGAAGCATTGGGAATCACTGAACTGACCCTCTTTATCACACCGTGTCTGAACTTTCTTGATCTAACATGTTTCAGTTTTCTTCATACTTCTCTAGCTATTGCTTCATTGTTTGTGAAATCCTCACCTCTGGCTTCCCCCTTGAGCACTGGTCTTTCTCACTCTTATCTTTATATGCCTCTATCCTTACTTTATATACTCTCTGGACAATGACATCAATTCCAATGGCTCTAGACAGTATCACTAATAATGATTTTCAAATCTATGGATGAGGGCAGAGTACAGGAGGGCATCCTTGGTTGGGGAGCTGAATAAAATTTTACATCCTCTCATCCCTCCTCCATTGTGTTGAAAATAATTTATTCAAAAACACAAACCATGAATATTCTAGACCTTGTGAATAGATTAGTGAACAGAAAAAATTCCTGATAGAAGGAACGATAATCCAGTGAACAAATATGTATTATATGGTAGTAAGTAGTGTAAAGAACAATAGTGTTTTTAATAGAAAAGGGAATGATCAGAGTAAGTGTTTAGTTTTGTTTTTTAGTAGGGTAGTATTGGGCAGGGTTTTTGATAATGTCACAGGGAGCAGAGACATGAATGAAGTAAGAAAGCCACACAGTCATCTGGAGAAAGAGCTTTCTCAGAGATAAAGTCATAATCATTGCCAGATTGAGCCACTTTAATGTGTGGGAGGGTTTTGTATTCTTCAAGTGTGTTAAGGTAGAAAAAGTTTTAGAACTTCTCATGAATCCCAAATGCTTCCCTATGGCCCAGTCATCTTTCTGAGCTTTAGACTCCTGTACCCAATTGCTTCCCAGACATCTCAAGGATGTTGCACAGGCACTTCAAGCTTAGTGTTGAAAAATGGACTCTACCTCCATTCTTTTCCCTCCACCTCTCCTACTCACTCCTCCTAAGTTCTATATTTCACAACCATCCATCATGTTGCTCAAGACAAAAAGCCTCAGAACCATTATTGACTCCTCCTACTTCCTCATCTCCAAATCCAATCAATTTCAATATCCTATCTACTGTCCATTTCTCCAACCTGACCCCAAGTCAACACCATCATATACTGGATTACTGAATAAACATACTAGTGGTTCTCTCTCTAATTTTGTTATCCTCTTTACTCAATTCATTGTCCAGAGTCAGTAATTTTTCTAAAATAACAAATCTCTTCATGTCACTCACCTCCTCTAAAGTCATCCATTCTGATACACTAAGTATAAACTCCTTAGCATGGTTTTTAAGAACATTGTTAATCTGCTCCTACCTTCATGTCCCTCTATTGCCATTGTCCTCCCAGCCAGCCCCCCAAATATTCTGTCTCACTTAAGGCCACTGAGATTTTCTTTCCCTGGGCCTACAACTCTCTCAACTTCCCAGTCTACACAGACAAAACACAATTACTCTTCATCCTCCAGATCTCAGTTTTGTGGGACTACTCCCATACCAGACAGAGGCCTTTGGGTTAAACGGTCTTTCTAAGTTCTCATTATTAAATACCTGAGACTTCCTCCATTTCTGTCTGGACTATTTGCTCTATGCCCCAGGCAAGAAATCAGATCCAGTAAATAGCAACTATGATCAACTTTTTTAAGTATCCTAGAATATATTAATATAGTTCAACCTGTTTGTGCATACGTGCTTGGTCACTCAGTCATGTCCAGCTCTTTGTGACCCTTTGAACTGTAGCCTACCAGGCCCCTTTCTCTGTGAAATTTTTCAGGCAAGGATATTGGAGTGGGTGGCCAATTTTTCCTCCAGAAGATCCTCCCAACCTAGGGATCTAACCCTTGTCTCCTGGATTGCCTGCACTGCAGATGGATTCTTTACCACTGTACCACCTAGGAAGCGTGGAAATAAATAATGCTGAAAAAATAAAAAAATAAAAAAATAAATAAATAATGCTGATAGTCAAACGCAGCAATCTCTGTATTCTCCTTATGGTTGATATAATAAAATGCCACTTCATCATTTCTAAATAAATCCAAACTGGAGTATTTCACAGAAAATATAGAAATTGCACAGTCTCTTGAGATACCTTAAAGTGACATTCTAGCAGATACTGTCAACAGTCATAAGCTCTGAAGTGCCAGACAAACAATATGACTATGGAAGGTTCCCAGTGGAGAGCTTGCCACAGACCTGACAATTATCCATTGATATGCTGTGTGGCCTCTAGACCAGAAAGTCTATCAAGAATTCCTCCAACAGCAACCCTGCACACAGGCTCAGTCCTGGAACCGGACTATGCATTCATGACAGGCCTGCCACACAAGCATTTCAACAGTGAGCAAAACAACATTAACTATGTCAACAGAACAGCCATCCAACATACAAAGCAGCATACCAATGGTGGAATAAAAAAGAAAATCAATGATCGTAACAAATTTTATAACCAAATGGAAGTCAACAATCTAGTTTATATTTGTTGGGATCCTTGAAAAGGGCTTCTCACTCTTTTCATTTCAAATTTCACCTCCATATAGAAATTAAAATTTTTCTTTGTCAATCTCTCCTTTTCATTATCATCTTGGGCCCATTCCTGCTCTCTAAGTTTTCTAGATCTATTTTTGTCCCAGATGTAATGGATGACGCTACAATTCTCTCCAACATCAGGAACTGCTATAATTGAGTTAAATGATGATATAACTGGGCTTCCCTGGTAACTCAGCTGGTAAAGAATCCGCCTGCAATCTGGGAGATCTGGGTTCAATCCCTGGGTTGGGAAAAGCCTCTGGAGAAGGGAATGGCAATTCACGCCAGTATTCTGGCCTGGAGAATTCCATGTACTGTGTAGTCCATCAGGTCGCAAAGAGTAGGACACGAATTACATTATCATATGTATAATGTCATGCATATGACATGCTATATTTATTTATATATGTTTATATATACATGTTATATATATATATATGAATCTTTAGTGCCCTGACAGGAGAAGGCAATGGCAACCCACTCCAGTACTCTTGCCTGGAAACTCCCATGGATGGAGGAGCCTAGTAGGCTGCAGTCCATGGGGTTGCGAAGAGTCGGACACAACTAAGTGATTTCACTTTCACTTTTCACTTTCATGCACTGGAGAAGGAAATGGCAACCCACTCCTGTGTTCTTGCCTGGAGAATCCCAGGGATGGGGGAGCCTGGTGGGCTGCCGTCTATGGGGTCGCACAGAGTCGGACACAACTGAAGCGACTTAGCAGCAGCAGCAGCAGCAGTGCCCTGACAAACTTCTATAAATATATTTTGTTGTATTAATTCATCCATTCAACAAGTCATTTGTTGAGTACCTGTCACATGCTAAGCACTGTTCTAGGTATTGAACACAGTAGCAAACATGACAGAAAACATAAACAAACATACACAAGCAAGTAAACATATATACATATATGTCATACATATGTTTATACATCTAAAATATGTACATAAACATATACAAACAAGTAAATAAACATGAAAAACAGCAAATAAGTGAACATAGTTAAAATGAGAGAGACTATATGTGTCAAAACAATATGTGGTGTTATAAATAAAAATAGTGTGTACTCCCAAACAGGTCATATAGATTGTAGTGTCCATGACTGACATGTAAACAAAAGGTCAAAATGTAGAATGACTAGCACAATAATGACCAGAAATGGAGAAATCAGCTCTGCTTGATGGACCAGAGAAGGTGTTTCAGTTCAGTTTAGTTCAGTCGCTCAGTTGTGTCTGACTCTTTGCAACCCCATGGACTGCAACATGCCAGGCTTTCCTGTCCATCACCAACTCCCAGAGCTTACTCACATTCATGTCCATTGAGTTGGTGATGCCATCCAACCATCTCATCCTTCTCCTCCCGCCTTCAATCATTTCCAGCATCAGGGTCTTTTCCAATGAGTCAGTTCTTCGCATCAGGTGGCCAAAGTATTGGAATTTCAGCTTCAGCATCAGTCCTTCCAATGAATATTCAGAACTGATTTCCTTTAGGATGGACTGGTTGGATCTCCTTGCAGTCCAAGGGACTCTCAGAGTTCTCCAATGCCACAGTTTCAAAAGCATCAATTCTTAGGCACTCAGGTTTCTTTATAGTCCAACTCTCACATCCATACATGACTACTGAAAAACCATAGTTTTGACTAGACAGACCTTTGTTGGCAAAGTAATGTCTCTGCTTTTTAATATGCTGTTTGTGTTGGTCATAGCTTTTCTTCTAGATGTGGACATTTAAGTTCTTAAAGAAAGAATTGGAGTTTATTAGAAAATTAGGGAGGAAGAGTAATCCAGTCTGAAAGGTCAGCATTAACACATAAGATAATAGTAATCAAACAGGGAATTAAATGATTTGGGCTTTTCTAGAGCACAGGGTATTAATGAGAAAGTGTCATGTGATGAGCCTGGACAGTGGGAAAAAGCCAGACCAGGGAGCTCATGTATGCTGTGTATTAGAGATTTCATCTGATAAGCAATATGGAGCCATCAAAAGACTGTAAGAAGTAGAATAAGGTCATCAGAGTGGAATTTCCTCAACTGCACATGACAGATTAGATGGGAGTAGGTCTACAGGCAGGGAGACCAATTAGGAGACTACTGCAGTTCTCTATGCAAGGGGGTGATGAATAGGAGCTCTGGCAAGAGCCCAGAGAGGAAGAGCCGCATAAGAAATATTAAGAAAGTGGTAACCAATTGAATATGGGGGTGAGAAAGATGAACGAGACTAAGAAAACTCCAGGTATATAGCTTGGAGAATGGGTGTTGGGAGAGTTCACCAAAATAGGTAGTACAGGAAAGGAAGAGCTTTGTGGAATAAGAAAATGAGTTCATTTAAGGCTCTGTGGAGTCTGATTTAACTATGGACCTTGCAAACAAGCAATTAAATGCCTCAATCTGGAGCTAGAGAGACAAGTCTGGAATACGGCTTTAGATTAGATTAGGGAGCAATTAGCCATAAAGTAGGCCAATGAAATAATATGTAGAATAAACATGAGCTTTGGGGTCAGACAAAGGTTTGAATTCTAGCTCAGTCACTTACCAGCAGGGCAACTTTGGTCAAATGACTTAATTTCTCTGAGCATGAGTTTCTTCACATATAAAATGAATATAGCAGCTATTTCACAGAATGAGTGAAAGATTAGCTAGCTATATGAAATGTTTTATTTCAGAGTTTTACATGCTTTATCCTATATAATCATCACAACTACAAATGTGTGTTATATGTATATATTTGCTCAAACTCCAGGAGATAATGAAGGACAGAGAGCTGTTGTGCTACAGTCCATGGGGTCACAAAGAGTCAGACACAACTTAGCGACTGAATGATAAAATGTACACATTAATGCATGTATAAATATACATACAGAGACAGGCAAATGGATTATGTTCTAACAGCATCTCTATGTTCTCGGAGAAATGTATTCAGGATGTATAGTGCAAGGCCATTTGAGAGAGCTCCTCCCAGAAAATCAAGCAATTCAGGCGGGCACTCCTGACCTATTCTTCCATTTCTACTTGGTTTGCTAAATTTCTTAATTGGTAGACTTCAGGTGAGAATATGTTTGGATTTCTCTCAAAGGTTCACCAAAATCCATCCATTCAGATTCTCTTGCATTTGCCCAGCCAAAATAGGTCCTTATGATGTATTTTGAATGTTGGGACTGTTGTTTGTAAAAGCTGCTAGGTGGATATATGTGGTTTCTTTTTAAGGTAAAGGTTTATGCTCTGCAAGAGTACCCAGGAGTAAGAGAAGTGGAAAGTTGCTTTAAACAGAGAATTAGCATATAGCATAGGAGAAACAAAACCAACGTAAAGATGGGTGCTCTGAGCCTTCGGGTAAAAGTAGTCCCAGGACTACTGGGTTAAGGATAAGCCAGGCATTTGTTCACAGTCTCCAGCTTGACACAATCTGCAACTGTCACAAGAGAAGATTATTCATAACAAATTTTTAAACCAAAAGACTTTATTTTGGGAAAATCATAGGTATATTGACCAGGTTACTATTCAAAAGTCTGTTAATTGAATGTAAATGTACACTGATGAATGAATGGATAAAGAAGATATGGTATATACATAATGTATGTGCTCAGTCACTCAGTCATGTCTGACTCTTTTCAGCCCATGGACTATAGCCTGCCAGGCACCTCTGTCCATGGGATTTTTCCAAGCAAGAATACTGGAGTGGGTTGCCATTTATTCCTCCAGGGGATCTTCCCGACCGAGGGATTGAACCCACGTCTCCTGCATCTCTGGCATTGGCAGGCGGACACTTTACTACTGAGCCATGTGGGAAGCCCCATATATATAATGTTTTATATTATATATATAAAGTATATATAATATATATTTATGTTTATATATTATATACTATAATTATATATCATATATTTATATATAATTATATATTTCATATAATTATAATTAATCATATATGTATAATTACCTGAACATACACATAATTATATATATTATGTTTATATAATATATACTATATTATATATATTAAGCATATATAATATATATTATATATAATGAGGCATTAGTGAAAGAAAAAGAATGAAATCTTGCCATTTCTGACAACCTAGTTGATATCAGGATGGAACTGGAGGATATTTTTTTCCTTTTTGTTTTTTTTTGACCTAGAGGATCTTATGCCAAGTGAAATAAGTCAGACAGAGAAAGACAAATACTGCATGATTTCACTAATGAACAAACAGAACAGAAACAAAGTCATATATACAAACAAGTTTTTGCCAGAGGAGAGGGGATCCAAAGGAGAAGAGAAACAGATAACAGAGATTAAGAGGTATAAGCTTACAGTTGTATATTATATGAGTCATGGGTATGAAATGTACAGTACAGGGAATATACTCAATAATTACATGATACCTTTGTATGGTGACAAATGATAACTTGACTTGTTGTGGTGATCAGTTTGAAATGTATAGAAGAATCAAATCCTCTGTTATATAACAGGAATTAATGCAGTGTTATAGGCCAATTACCCCTCAAAAACAAATAAAAAGGCAAATAAACAAACGCATAGTAAAAGACATCAGATTTGTGGTTACCAGAGGCAGGAGGTAGGGGGAGGGGAAATCAGCTGAAGGCAGGGAAAAGGTACAAACTTCCAGTTTTAAGACAAATGAGTACTAGGGGTGTAATGTACACCAGGATAAATATAACCAACACTGCTATATGTTATATATGAAAGATGTTAAGAGAGGAGAACCTAAGAGCTCTCATCATGAGGACATTTTTTTTCTATTTCTTAATTTTGTATCTATAGGAGATGATGAACGTTCTTTAAACTCATCATGGTAAATCATTCTATGATGCATGTAAGTTGAATCATTGTTCTGTATACTTTAAACTAGTACAGTGCTACATGTCAGTTATATCTCAGTAAAACTGGGAGAACAAAGAATTTTTAAACACATTATAATATTCAATATATGCTTTACCTTGGTCATTATTCTTTGGAATCTTTTGCGTTCGAGCCACCCTCTGACAAATGCCTGCACGACGGTGACCATTTTAATTATGTTTTTGGTTACTGAAAACTTTTTTCTTCCCCGGAACACTTGGAAGATCTCTATGTGTGGTCCAATTCTTTTAACTTTATTGTCAATTTTATCACTTTTACTAAGAATGGATTTGGGGCTAAAAATAAAATATAAAATTTCTTATTATAGTTAATAAGAAAAACAAACTTCTAAAAAGTCTTAAATTCAATTTCATAATGAATATAATGAAATATAAAATACACTGTAATTAGCACATAGAATTCATGTATATATGTGTGTGTATATATATATATATATATACGTATATGTGTCTATCATCTGAACATCCCAATAGGGTTCTCCAAAGAAGGTTGAATATGTCAAAATCAATATAACATACATAAATCGACCTTCTGAAGAAATGAAACCTAAAAGAAAGTGAATCTGTCAAAGCTTATCCACAAATATTCAAAAGAGACATACAGTATCTAAGGAACAAAATATTTTCATATGACAAGGCACATTAGTAAAAATAACTTTCCTGTCCCAGAAGCTATTTTAAACTAAAGACTGCTGCAAAATTATTCAGCACTGATACTCTGCTTACCAAACTCCTCTGAAAAGTAATTTTATTTTCCAAATGCTCTCAACTGAGAGGCAGGGTACATATTGATAGAGCCATGGACTACAGGATCACAGAAGTGAGTGATCATACTGGAAAATATGACAAGCCCCGTAACACTGATACAGACAGCCCTTGCAGCTATGATGACCACGTGAGAAGACTGTGTATACAGACGGCCCTTGCAGCTATGATGACCACGTGAGAAGACTACAGACTTTCTGCATGAAAGTCTGTGACCTCGGTAATCTTCTGTCTGCTTTTTTCCCTCGTATATCTTTTGTATTTTTTACATGGCAGTCAGGTTTTTCAAAGTCTTCCAAAGTTCAAAGTGTAGTTTCCTTCCAATTTTTAGCATACAAACACCTTTTTTTCCTCTTAATTGCTTTTGCTTCCGCATCTTTCACAGCTGGAGTTCCAATGAGATAGCCAGGTCATTTCACACACCAGACCTGAGTCTTGCCCTACAAAGTACACTGTGTATAGACTTCTAAATCCCAGACCCAACTTTCTTGATTCCCGGGGTGAATATCATGGGCTGTTTCTACAATTTTCTTCTCTGGATCTGTTTTGATATTTGCATTAAGCTGGTTCTTACAGACTCCTGTTCTAGTTTGCACATGATCATTATTTTTCTTCCCCTGGTGACTAAAATGTTGGAAGTCCGATTTTGATGATTGAATCCAGCCATCTAGTCTCTGTTGGGTGGTAGATGGGAGATAACAGGGGATCTTTTTTCCATTTATTTCTTCTGTTAGTTTGTCTTGAAACTTGTGGTATCTTCTAATATGCCTTGTATTATCAGTATATACCTAAAATCAAGTTTTCCCTGTTGCTCAGCGGTAAAGAATCTACCTGTAATGCAGGAGATGCATTCCTGGGTCAGAAAGATCCCCTGGAGAAGGAAATGGCAACTCACTTCACTATTTTTGCCTGGAGAACCCCATGGACAGAGAAGCCTGGCGGGCTACAGTCCATGGGGTCAAAAAGAATCTGACACAACTTAGTAACTAAACAACTACAACAAAACCTAAAAGCATTTGAGATACTTTTGTCCCCACTAGATTGGAGATCAGCTCCAGATCAGGAAATTCATAACAAGTATTCCTTGGAGATCCTTTTTGACCCTTGGACCTTCCTACACCCAAGTAGCCACT
The DNA here is from genome assembly GCF_054371585.1 of Giraffa tippelskirchi. Lineage (NCBI taxonomy): Eukaryota > Metazoa > Chordata > Mammalia > Artiodactyla > Giraffidae > Giraffa > Giraffa tippelskirchi. Next base: position 59,341,439 of record NC_137285.1, read on the forward strand.
ACTGACCAGTGAGATTTGCTCAAGCACAGAAAACTGTCCTCTGGATTTACTTTTGATCTAAAGCTAGAGACACAGAACTGAGGCTAGCATTTCTCTGTGTGTATACAAATAAACATTGTCCTGTCTTTGCAAAAGAAAGGAAGTTAGCCTTGTATGATGTTCATGTAACAGTAGTTCTTTTGTATCTTTGGTTGGTTCTTTCATTATCTCTCTTGAGAAAACTTCCCTAGATTGAGTCAAAAATATAACATGTTGTGCTGGAGAGAAATATTTAAATAGACAAAGCTACCAGAAAAGGCATAGAAAATAAAGCAAAGTTTTCTTTTTGGTTGTTTAAATTAAGATTGATTTTGAATAGCTCATAAAAGAGGGAGCTCTGGCTTCTAAGAGTATTTTTGCTCTGTTACATCAATTTTTATGAATAGGCCTCCATGTACGAGATAAACTGGGAATGAAAATAAAATAGAAATGGTTACTTCTGACTTGTCCAGAGTTTTAAGATCTACTGTGAAATCAAAAGGATTTTGAGTTCATGACTTTTTTTCCTTTTTCTCAGAAGAAATAAGAGAAGTTTTCTAGAAACACATAAATGAGCCAACTTTATGGTCAAACGTATATGTTCTAACAATAATGCGTAAATAAATCTCAAAGGGACATATGCACCTGACCATCAGGTGATGTGAGATGTGTATTGTTAAAGTACCAGCAGTGGTCACTGGAGCTCTGCTATTCTCCTAAGTTGCCTAGAATGGCACAGAATTCTTTGTCACGTACTGAAAATTGTCTGTGATGTGGAAGTGTTAGGGGAAGCACATTGATTGAAACCACCTACCCTGGCCAGGCACCATAGTAACCATTTGCATGAGTTGCTTTATGACAGGAGGTCTTGGTAAGGAACACAGAACTAATAAACCTCCACAAACCGGAAGAGTTCGGGAAAGGTCAAAAGGAGACACCACGTGTCCAACCACCTCCCAGAATCCTTCTCTCTGGCGTCCATCTCAGCTGAACAAGGCGTGCACCCCCAGGAAGGGCTCTGAGTCAGAATGATTGGCTAAGGGCAACCTGGAAACTAATCCCATCACCATAAAACCCGAGACTGCAAGCCATGTGACAGAGCTGTTCTCCTGGGTCCCCTTACCCTACTGCTTTCTACCCGGTGCCCTTTCCCAATAAAATCTCTTGCTTTGTCAGCACATGTATCTCTTCAGACAATTCATTTGCAAGTGTTAGACGAGAGCCCGGTTTCAGGCCCTGGAAGGGGTCCCCCTTCCTGCAACAGAAGAGGGTTCGGGAGACGGAGGGGGAGAATTGAAGTTAGTTATTTTGGTTAAAGGCTATAGTTAGCATGAATGATTAGAATGAGTGATTAAAAGCTATAGTTAACATGAGTGATTAGAATGACATTAATTATAAGAATAAGGAAATGTAAAAATGTTTACAAAATGATGGATTTGTTTTGTCTGCTTTTTAATCAATTGAAAAAGAAAAGGATTTATCTTAGGCCCTAGCCATATGGACTTTGATCAACAACATATCACTAAACAATTGGAATGTTAAAAGAAAGAAAAATTTGAAGCTGAAGAATAATTTATAGAAGACTTGATGGAAAGTGAATTATATTTACAAATAATGGGCTTGAAAAGAAGCTATGAAATATGCCAAATTTTGATGGTAGTTATGTCAATTTTGATAAGCTTAATCCTCAAATAGAGAAATGCTTGTGAATCCTTGACTATGAAATGTTGCATAGGTGGTACACACAAAAAAGTAAAATCAGAATTTGATTTTCTTTCTGTTACACTGAAAAAACTGATTTTTGAATAACAGTCTGCTCCTAATAGGAGAGAGGAAAAATCATTCAGGGCCTTTATTACAGTTTTCTTAGGAAGCAAAAATTCCTTACATCACAAAAAAATATTTCTTATAAATACTTACACATTTTTTCTCTTCTTTGTGATCTACTTCTTACAAAATCTTGTATTCCTAATATTTAACGTGATTTGTGACTATGTTACTTTTTTTTTCACTAAAAGGGCACCTATGACTTTTGTTGATACTTTGCAGCCTCTCAAAATTCTTTGCAATTCAAATTCAAATCCCATATTTAGAAACAAAAGCCTGCTAGTTCCAAACTCAAAATTCTTAAAGATCCAACTGTTTTAAATATGGCCTGAATAACATATTTTTTGGCCATTTAGAACCTGCCTGCTTTGCCTTTCCTATAAAACTATAACCAACATTTACTAGCCAAAGATAAGACAAACTTTGAGGCTATGAAAGACTTCAAGCCACTGCTGCCCATCAGAGTTCACTGACCCAGAGACTCCCCTTCTTGCTGTGAGTGAAATCACCTAGACATGTAAGCTCCCCTGCCTCCACTCCCACAGGAGGTCCCTTACTCTTTTCCCCTTCTGAATGGTGACTCTATGTCATGGTCTCTAGGTCTTCTGCTGTGAGGGACGTCCTCTCTCACAGCTGTCCATGTGAGCCAAATAAAGTGTGTTATGTGCCACTGTCATCCATGACCGTATCTTTTCCTTGATTATTCCCATGATATAATGTCCACAGTTTTACTTAACTCAGCACCACTATATTGAAAGTTGTCCGATTTATCCAAGTCCAAACCATGAAAAGATACTAAAGAAAAATCTCCTTCTTAAGTTAAATATATAACAACTAAAATATTATTAATATAAATATATTAGGAGCATGCTTTGTGGTAAACTGATTGCATTGATGGCTAACTCACGCCCCCTTATGTCCCTGTCTTTTCAATGTGATTTTACAGCCCCACCCATCAGGTGGGGAATCAAGTTACCCACCCAAGAATCTAGGTTAGCCCTGTGAATTGCTTTGCTCAAAAGAATTCAATGGAAATGATGCCAAGCCAGTTCTTAGCATGTGCCCCTAGAGGCCTTACACAGTTCCATTCTCTTGGAGCTCTTCATCTACATGAGAACAAGCCAACAAGCCTCTAAAGAATGAGAGGCCACATGAGAACAGACAAGAGGAACCCATTTGAGTGACCCCAGATGATACCAGCTGAGTGTGGACCAGGTCATCAGAACTGCCTCATGAGAAATGACAGTGGCTGTTTTCAGTTACTACATTCTGTGATGTTATTGTAGCAATGAATCACTGATGCACATACTCATGTTTATACACACACGGTAATACAGTAACTGTCAAGTCGATATTTTTTTAAAATTTCATTTCAGAGGTAAATTATCTCTGTCAAGTAGCAACATTCATGACAAAGATTTTATGGGATGACTTTTTTCAAAAAAAACTTGAGGTTTGCCAGTGTGAATAGTATGTTCCTATTTTAAGATGTGTGCGTGTGTGTGTTAGAGAAATGAAATAGAAGTAGTCTTGTTCAGGCTTCAGAGACGAAGGAGCAAAGCAGGCCCCTTGCCTTGCTTCTGACCTACCTAGACCCTGCCCAGACTGCTGCCCTGGGCGTCAGCCACATCGGTGAGGATTGGAAGAGAAACACAATAGATAGGAAGCAGATCTTGGAATCTGTTAAGTCCCTAGAGGAGGTCTGGCCAACCACTCCCTGGATTTAGCAACATTCCAAGATCTGCAAAACAAAGCAAACCGCATTGTAAAAAAAGTACCATAATAGCAGAGCTGCTGGTTTTTTTGTTTTTGTTTTTTTTTTTGCTCCTAAACTAATAATTGGTTTGTGGCCTGGGGATTATAAGTGGGGCCAAGAAACAGCAGTCTGAAGACTCACCCATGGAGTTGACACTGCCTGGGACCTCTTCCCAATTGCAACTCCCGACTGCTGTCATACAGAACTTCCCAGGGCTAAGTCTGGATGTCTGCAAATCCAGTATGGTGATGTATATACAACTGCCCTCCTCTGCTGTTTCTATTTCTTGTTTTCTTTTAAGATTAGTATATTGAAAGTAGACTAGATAGCTCTCTAATAAATATTTGTATTGTTTATTTGTATATAATGAGTGGCTTATTTTGTTAACAGGAACCTGAGAAGAAAGTGAAAACTTTCGACAAAACAGCATGCTAACTCACTTCAGTCTGACTCTTTGTGACCCCACAGACTGTAATCAGCCAGGCTCCTCTGTCCATGGGATTCTTAAGGCAAGTATACTGGGGTGGGTTTCTGGGCCCTCCTGCAAGGGATCTTCCCAACCCAAGGATCAAACCAGTGTCTGTTACGTCTCCTGCATTGGTAGGTGGGTTCTTTACCACTAGGGCCACCTTTAGTGAAGGTCATTCAGTCGTGTCCGACCCTTTGTGACCCCATGAACTATACAGTCCATGGAATTCTCTAGGCCAGAATACTGGAGTGGGTAGCCTTTCCCTTCTTCCCAACCCAGGATCGAACTCAGGTCTCCCGCATTGTGGGCAGATTCTTTACCAGCTAAGCCGCAAGGGAAGCCCAAGAGTATTGGAGTGGGTAGCCTATCCTTTCTCCAGTGGATCTTCCTGACCCAGGAATTGAACCAGGGTCTCCTGCATTATAGGCAGATTCTTTACCAACTGAGCTATCAATGAAGTGGCCACCTGGGAAGCCCTATTTCAAGGTGATAAGTGACTAAATCCTTATGCAATGAATGTGTATGTCTTCAATAGAGGATTCCATTTCTCTCCACTCTGATATTTCTGTTTATTATATCAAATACACACTAAACATATATTATTCCACTCAGACATAACTTCAACAGGTGGCTTCGACTTTTCTCTCACACTTGCCCAAAGTCGCTAACACAACTTATATGGGACTTATGTCCCCTGAAAGAAACATCAAAAGAATGATAGCCTTACACAGAATATATTTTCTTAATAATTTATAGTAGAAGGAGAAGACTTAGAGTACAGGCTTCTCAATTTATGATATGTATCATATGTATGATACTACAGCGCTCCTCAACGTTTTTTGGCACCAGGGACTGGTTTTATGGCAAACAACTTTTCCACAGACCATGGTAGGGGATGGTTAGGACAAGCAAATTACACTTACTGTGCACTTTATTTCTATTATTATTACATCAGCTCCACTTCAGATCATCAGGCATTAGATCCCAGATGTTGGGAACCCCAGTATAAAACCAAGAGAGTACAAAATTATGTCATGACTTCAGAAAGGTTGGCATTGGCAATCTCCAGTCCTCAATGGTTTGGATAATTTGGGTGACTGACTTCAGGGTTTTTTTTTCTTTCTTTGATTCAGGGGTACTAAAAGACAGGCATACCACATGAACTGACTCTACTACATGAATGTTCAACTTCATGAAAAGTACAAGCATCAGCAGTAAGTAGATGAGATGGGGAAATGCATTATGACTGTCAGATAGATGGAGGCTCAGTAACCACCTCTGAATTAGAGAATCAGTAGGAACTATCCTTTGCTTACTTCTTCAAATGTTAATTTTTAAATTTATTAGCCTTCATAAGGTCTTAAAACAGTTCTGATATGGAGAGAGTTATCATTTTATAGATTTCACAGTTCTGATATAGAAAGAATTATCATTCTACAGATTCTCAGTCACTAAAGAGTATCTGTAAAACTCAAGGGCCAAAAGATATACATTCTAGTTATAAAATAAGTAAGTTCTACAGAAGTAATGTCCAGCACAGTTAGTAAATATAGTTAATAATATCATACTGTATATTTGAAAGTTGTTAAGACAGTAGGTCTTAAAAGTACTCATCACAGGAAAAAAATTGTGACTATATGAGATGATGGACATTAACTAGACTTTCTGTGATCATTTTGCTATAGAAACAAATATCGAATCATGATGTTGTACACATGAGACTCTAATGTGTCATTACACGTCAACTATACCTCAATTTTGAAAATTCTGTTAGAAACTATCTATAAACATAAACATAAGTCATTGGAAACTAGGTATAAAACTAGTTATCACCATAGAAGAAATTACCCTCTTTGTCCCCAAGCCACCTCTTTTGAAAGTCACCCTATAAAGGTTGAGAGAAAGACCAGAGCTGAATAGCTGAATTGTAAATAAACGACCCAATCAAAAAATGGGCCAAAGAACTAAACAGACATTTCTCCAAAGAAGAAATACAGATGGCTAACAAACACATGAAAAGATGCTCAACATCACTCATTATTAGAGAAATGCAAATCAAAACCACAATGAGGTATCATTTCACACCAGTCAGAATGGCTGCTATCCAAAAGTCTACAAGCAATAAATGCTGGAGAGGGTGTGGAGAAAAGGGAACCCTCTTACATTGTTGGTGGGAATGCAAACTAGTACAGCCACTATGGAGAACAGTGTGGAGATTCCTGAAAAAACTGGGAATAGAACTGCCATATGACCCAGCAATCCCACTGCTGGGCATATACACCGAGGAAACCAGAATTGAAAGAGACGCATGTACCCCAATGTTCATCGCAGCACTGTTTACAATAGCCAGGACATGGAAGCAACCTAGATGTCCATCAGCAGACGAATGGATAAGGAAGCTGTGGTACATATACACAATGGAATATTACTCAGCCATTAAAAAAAATACATTTGAATCGGTTCTACTGAGATGGATGAAACTGGAGCCCATTATACAGAGTGAAGTAAGCCAGAAAGAAAAACAACAATACAGTATACTAATGCATATATATGGAATTTGAAAGATGGTAACGATAACCCTATATGCGAGACAGAATAAGAGACACAGATGCATAGAACAATTTTATGGACTCTGAGGGAGAAGGTGAGGGTGGGACGTTCTGGGAGAATAGCATTGAAACATGTATATTATCATAAGCGAAACAGAACACCATTCCATGTTCGATGCATGAGACAAGGGCTCAGGGCCGGGCAATGGGATGACCCAGAGGGATGGGATGGGGAGGGAGGTGGGAGGGGGGTCCAGGAAGGGGAACACATGTAAACCCATGGCTGATTCATGTCAATGTATGGCAAAAACTATTACAATATTGTAAAGTAATTAGCCCCCAACTAAAATAAATAAATTTATAAAAAAAAATAAAATAAAAAAAAAGAAAAAGAAAAAGAAAAAAAAAAAGAAATCTTTCACTTGAGGTTTGTTTGACAAATCTATGATCAAGGTATCAGATCAAAGAGTTTTCAGTGAGAGAAGAAATTAAGCAAGATTACATGTGAGAAAAGATACAATAAGTTAATTAGTAAGTTAATCATGTCTGAATATTAGACACTGAGCTTGGCAAACATTTGAACAGGGAATTTCCTTTCAACTGCTAATGCTTATACGTTAATATATATTAAACACTAAATCAGTTTTAGAGTTTGGTTCAGATATTGCTACTAATTAGTTTTGGCTGATATTGAAGTATTTTGTATGCTCCATTTATAAAAGCACTCTTCGCCCATCTGTTCATGGGTTGAAAGTGATTAAAGGATACTTACTTTGGCTGCTGTAAAAGTCAAATACTTTTTAAGCTGCAAATATGTGGCAAAACCAGTTCAGGTTGCCAAGTTCAGAAATACATCAAAAGAGATTTGTGATGCCTCCCTGCCCCCAATTCCTCTTCCAACCTGCATTATCAAAAAGTAAATATCACCGCTTTCCTGATTAGACTAGCATGCCTGCTTTGTCCAAATGCTTTGCAATTTAGTTATAATTTACACAATTTACTCTGATTTGGATCCTCTGCTACCAAGCTGCGTTGAGGGCTTTCGTTTCCTGTACATGCAGCCTTGAAGCAGAAGCATGTGATGCGTTCGTGCTTTGAATGCTGGATCTGAAAGCAACTTGGCTAACAAGTGAAACAAGTTTCTGGCCTACTTTAATACCCTATATGAGGTCTGTTCAGTTTAAAAACAATGCATTATATTCAGCATGGGTGATAGAGATTTTTAAGAACAGGAAGGTAATACATTTCCATAAATAATATTGTCTCAGTATTATTTAGTACTCCACTGGCAAATCTTCCAAAGGGGTTAGGACTTCATGCTAGCAAAACCTGCTCACTTCAAACATCAGAACAGAATTCCTGGCACTTTTTAAAAAGGTGCAATCCTTCTGAAGTGGAAGATAACATCACTTTAATTGAGGCAAAATTTTTAAATAGTTTAACTACCTGAATGAGACGTGCTTCCTTCTGAGCTCTCCACACTCTTGTGTTCTGATCATTCCTCATGAAGCCAGCCTGCCCTGACACAAGAAAATGAAGAGCCCTCTTTTTTGGTTGTCATTGTTGTTCAGTCGCTAAGTCGTGTCCAACTCTTCACAACCCCATGGGCTGCAGCACATCAGGCTTCCCTGTCCTTCACTATTTCCTGGAGTTTGCTCAAACTCATGTCCATTGAGTCAGTGATGCCATCTCATTCTCTGTCGTCCCCTTCTCCTCTTGCCCTCAATCTTTCCCAGCGTCAGCGTCTTTTCCAATGTCAGCTCTTCGCATCAGGTGGCCAAAGTACTGGAGCTTCAGCTTCCGTATCAGTCATTCCAATGAATATTCAGGGTTGATTTCCTTTCTGGTTTTATCTCCTTGCTGTCCAAAGGAATCTCAAGAGTCTACTCCAGCACTACAGTTCAAAAAAATCAATTTTTCAGTGCTCAGCCTTCTTTATGGTCCAACTCTCACATCTATACATGACTACTGAAAAAAACCATAGCTTTGACTAGATAGACATTTATCAGCAAAGTGATGCCTCTGCTTTTTAATATGCTGTCTAGGTTGGTCATAGCTTTTCTTCCAAGGAGCAAGTGTCTTTTAATTTCATGGCTGTACGCCATCTGCAGTAATTTTGGAGCCCAAGAAAATAGTCACTGTTTCCATTGTTTCCCCATCTATTTGCCATATGGGACCAGATGCCATGATCTTAGTTCTTTAAATGTTGAGTTTTAAGCCACAGCAACCTCTAACTAGATCATATTAAATGGTGGAGGCTGATATTCTATTTAGAGCCTCTGAGGATACTTGTCTTCAACAGTTAATTACCTAAAGTGCTCTAACCAGCACCTATCCAGAAATGCAAATGACACAGTGATCTGGGAGGGTTTCGTCTCCCTACCCCACATCTGATTTTCCTAGGAAGACATTCTCCCAGCCCATCAGGCCATATCTCTGGAAAGATGAGTTTTATTTTTTGCTATTGCTGCTTAGTTTCAATTTTCCAACAGCTCTTTCTCAAAAAAAGAATTTTTTAAATCCAAAATTCAGTTCAAAAAATGCAATTATTCTTTCCTGCATGTATTAACTTTTTGGAGGAGCACTATTTATTATGAATTAAACCAAAATTATCATTTCACATCACAGACTGCCAAAAGGAAAAACTGGATTTGTTCAAATTTAATTCATTCTGCCTATATGGGTGAGATAATCATGACACACTCCCAGGGAATTCTCTCTAATACAAGCATTTAAAACACTGTTTTAATGTACATACATGTTTTTATCTGTAGGGCACTTAAAAAAATTACCCTGGAAGATGTCATAATGACTAGGGTGTTTATGCCAAAGGTGTAATGGGAGTTGATTTTTCTGTAACAGAGTGACCAGAGTTGTCCATTTTTCATGAGCTTATCTATGCAATAGGGAACATAATGAGTTGTCTGGTCCTTCTCTCAAAATATTCATTTATTCCTCTTGGGGTAGCCCTTTGCTCTCAATCCAAACTTAAGTCAGTTATGGAGGAGATCTGAATCTACCCACTGCCATCTGTCTCTCTCCTCTCTGATCAGAAAGAACAATGAAGATCAGTGCCTGTCCACAGATTATTTGTCCCTAGAATCGAGTTTTAGATAATGAAATAAATCCCCAAAACAATTCAGGAGATTTTAAAAACAACTTACGATGTTATACTCGACCTGTTATTCCCAGACACCTATGTCTTTTAGGGACTGTCATTTCCAGGAACTGGGGAGGCGCTCGAGCAAGCACACTCAGAGTGAGGGTCAGAAAGCAGGTCAGATTTTACTGGAAAAGCAGGAAATGTACACAGTCTTCAGAGCAGCCTGGAGAGGGAGGGGACTTGTAATCCCTCTCCCAAGCGCCTGCTTCCCTATTCTCCCTCTGGATCAGTTCTTCCATGAAAAAAGTAATTGAAACTCTGAATTTCCCTGTGAAACAAGACATCCGTTTGTCCTCATGTCACTTTTGTGGGTAAGACGGCTGTGATTTAGAGATGAGAACTTATGTGATCCCCCTCTCATTGTTCTTTTTGCTGTTTCTCGGGTGTTTTCTTTCTGACTCCACACAGGAATGTTACCAATAAAGTCTGCTTCTTTCCCTGCCAGGTTGTCAATGGCGTCAACAAGGTGAAATTACTTTTTATGGCAGTAGACGGAAAAAGTATTCATTGACAAAAGAATGGAGAAGCAGGAGGTCTTGCTCTAAAAGCACCTTCTCCCATAGACAAGGACAAGCTTTTCATAGGAAAACGGGCAAAGGGATAGAATGGGGCAGAGGTCATGTTCACGTAGGTGCATGGAAATGGGTGGTGGTTTCCTGGATCAGGGTCAGTGCCTCTTTTCTGCCCTTTCACGGTCCTTTGGAGTTTGGGTCAGGAGCAGATGGAACCAACATGGTGACCTTGGGCAAGGATTATAGCATCAAAAGGAGGTGATACAGAGTGGTAGAGAGTGGTACTCAGCTGTTTTGGCACCAGGGACCAATCTCACGGAAGATAATTTTTCCACGGACCAGGGGCCTGGGGGAGCGGAGTGGTGGTTTGGGGATGATTCTCATAAGGAGCATGCAACCTAGATGCCTCACGAGCCCAGTTCCAAGTACTGATTTACTCCTGAGAATTGAATGCTGCTACTAATCTGCCAGGAAGGGAAGCACAGGCAGCAATGCAAGTAATGGGGAGCAGCTGTAAATACAGATGATGCTTCGCCCACTGCTCATTGCCTGCTGCGTAGCACGGTTCTTAACAGGCCATGGACTGCTAGTGGTCCATGGCTCAGGGGTAGGAGATTCCTGTTACAGAAAGATCTTTGTCCCAATTTTGAAGTTCAGACAGCTTATACCACTTTCTTGTGGTTAAACTTCTTGTTCATGTCATGTAAACACAGCTAGAAAATATAGGCAGTTTGGTTTTCTGCAAGTTTTCTTAGAAATGAGTTGGGGGTGGCTGTTTTCTTGCTTCCTTGATGAAAGCAGGTGTTCTTGTGTTATTTAATATCAGACTGTATCAGTTATCAATGGGATAGTATGTGAAGAACTGAAGAAAGTAGTAGTGGTGTCAAGAGCCAGAATGTGTACAAAATGAATGTCATACCATTCTGAATTCACTTCCTTTATTTTAATTTAATTTTATGATTATTTTTGTTTTCACTAGATTGCTATACCATGGAATGATTTATAATGTTTCTGAATTTCAGGAGGCTAAATTTCAAGCTTTTCATAAAATCTTTGCAAACAAGGTGGAGAAATACAGGCTGGGTGATCTTGGGTGGTCCAGTGAATAGTGTCATTACTAGCTGAGATGGTGAATATATGACAGAAGACACGGGAAAGGGAATACACAGTAATTTCAGTTTTGAGAGATGGTTATTATGGGATAATACAGTGAAGATATTCAGGAAGGAGTAGAAAGTCTGAGATAGGAATTATAAATGCCTGAAAAGGGAAAAAAACTCATTAAAAGGCAGAGAAAAGATCCAAAATTTTAATTCATGCATTGAACATATATATATTCATTTACTCACTCATTCATTCATTCAGTGTAAGTTGCTCTTTTAACATTGGGGATACACTAATAAATAAAATAGAACTTTCCCTTTCCTCATTAAGTTTATGTTTTAGTAGGAGAGACAGTAATCAGAGTAAACAAGTTAATTATATAGCAATGTATGCTATCATAAAAAATAAGGTGGGGTAAGGTGATTGGGAAGTGCTAGCAGGGGTAGAAATTGCAATGTTAGTGTATGTTTTGCAAATAAGGTCATCTATAAGTGTATGGACACCAAGGGGGTAAAAAGTGAGTGGGATGAAGTGGGAGATTGGGATTGATATGTATATACTATTGATACTATGTATAAAATAAACAACTAAAGAGAACCTAGTATATATCTCAGGAAATCCTACACTCAGTGCTCTGAGGTGACCCAAATGAGAAAGAAATCTAAAAATGAGGCGATATAGGTATCCATGTATGTATGGCTGATCACTTTGCTATACAACAGAAACTAACACTATAAAGCATGAACTAATTATCTCAGGCAAAGGTGATACGGAGCTAAATTCAACGATGAAATGTGATAGCTTTACTTGTAAAGCTCCGTAGTTGGTTAATGTATATGATTGTACAAATAATTCCTCAGACTCATGAGGATGGTTAGGTACATTTCCTGCATCACTGTAGTTACCACATAACAATTCTCTGGGTCATCACACCTCTATACTCTGAATTCCTTGAAAGAGATTACTTTTCCTTGTGTGCCTGGCAATATATAATAGATGAAGGGAAGAAAAAGGGGGTAGAGACAGGAAAGAAAGGAGGGATGGCAAAAGAACAGAATGGGGACATATCAGAATCTAAGAACACTTGAGGGTTTGATTGTTTGGGTTTTAATTTTTCAGAATTGCAGTCAGTATGACTATTTGCCTTAAGAAACTGAATCATAAAGTTGAAAAATGATAGGCCTCATGAATTGATCTAGGGTATTACAGTTTGGTTCCACTGAACACTGTATTCATAAAATTACGTTTGAAATGCTGTATTCTTCCCCAAGCATCTCACTTCAAGAGGGATATTTTCAGTATTGTGAGCACCCATTCCTTTCCTCTGTTTTTATCTCCTTTCCCCTTATGAAACTGCACTTCTTTTTCTCCAATCATGTGACTCCTCTATGATTTGCCTGGTCATGTCATCCAAGCTGGAAGGTCAGCCAGAATATTTCTACATGAAGTGTGACTGTGTCTCCGTGTATGTGTGTGTGTGTGTGTAATAAGAGACTTTTCTTTTTGGTAAGACCAGGAAGTAACTCAATTACAAACAGCTGGAAGCCAGTCATTTTCCTTACCACATGGAGAACAAGTCTGTAGGAAGAGGTTTTAATTGTTCCAAACAGGGACAAGCAGAGATTTAAAATGAATGAAAGGAGAGCATATCCTAAGACATGACTTGAGTCTATTGAATCATCTGAGTCTAAGATGCTAACAGATCCCCACCATACTCTACGCTCTTGGAATTTCCACTTACATGAGAAAACAGCTAATACCATTTTGCTTGAGCTAATTTGAATTAGTATCCTAATAAAGGTATAGATAGATAAAGAGAGAGAGAGAGAATCTAAAAAGAGAAAATTGGTAACTAGAGTGGTTTCAAAAAGACTGACTCAGGAGCAGTGGTTACCACTGCAAGGTAGATAGGTGCCGAGCCTCACACAGAGAACTGTCGAGATCAGAGCCCTACTTAGAATGAAATGGGATTCCATTTGACCGAATCATTACTAGTCCCTGGAGTCTGCAGGAAGAGGCTGTGTAGAAGATTCACCCTTTGGATAGCTTCCATAGGAAATCTCTAAGGTTTCTTAAACTCTGATATTGTATAATTTCCCAAAGACAAAACACACTAAAGGAAACATCACTGGAGAAATACCATCCACTATAAATTTATTTTCAAAAAACACTTAGCCTCTACTGACCCAGAAGAAAGTTGTTCACAGAAGATACTTTGAACAAATATTACAGATACTATGAACTAATATTACATTGCGTGCATGTGTGCTAAGTCACATCAGTCATGTCAGACTCTGAGACCCCATGGACTGATGCCCGCCAGGCTCCTGTGTCCATGGGATTCTCCAGGCAAGAATACCAGAGTGGGTTGCCATGACCTCCTCCAGGGGATCTTTCTGACCCAGGGATCAAACCTATGTCTCTTAAGTCTCCTGCATTAGAAGGTAGGTTCTTTACCACTAGTGCCACTATTAGTAGATAACAAATTTCAGAGGAGATCAAAGGAAAGTCATTAGGTGGTAAACTGTAAAAGTGTTTTGAGATAAAATAGGTGGACTTGACCCATTTCAGGAAAAATGATGATGGACAAGTATAATAATTTTAGAGACATAAAGGAAAAATTTTAATGGCTAAATTTCCAGAGTTTGAAATGTGAATTTCATACTTAGATATGCCAGGAAATGTACAGTATTCTATAATATCAAAAAAAAGGAAATTTAGAATTCATAGCACAATTTTGCCTTTTAGTAACATATTAGTGCATCATATCCAGCAACTACTACCCTTTTAGTTCAAGCATGCTACAAAACAGAAAGGGAAAGTATATAATTATTCCTCATCTACATATTTACGTGAACTATCTGGATTCTTGGGATCCTAAAGAATGAAAAAAAAAGAGAAACTTAAGATTTATAAAATGGTACACTTCATTGATGGCATATGTAAACAATGTTTATATCATCCAGAATTAATAGTAAAAAGGTGGGAAGGCTGATGACCACCTTTTGAACTTCTTACAACTTGAACATTATGAGTCAACAACAGAATGTTTTTCCTCTATGAATTAAAAACTCATCAATTGTTCTATTCGATGCTTAGAAATCAGTCAGTCATTTTCAAAAGCAATTATGTACTTTAGAAATTCACCAAAAGGAAAATTCATCACTAAAGTCAGATGAATAGCTCACTGCAGAAAGACATCAAAAGAGAATAAATGTTTTGTTTATGGAATACAATAGTATATCTAAATGAAGGTGATACTATTTGCAATACAGTTAGAGTAGTCAAGGAAATCCAAGTGGACCTCAAGAAAGATATATGAAGAACACCTTTCTCACAGAAAATAAAAGTACAATGTCACTGTAATACTAGAATAGATTACAATCCTGGTTCACAATTTTTGCTTAGATATTGAAACCAGTTCTATTTGCCAACTGTAGAGGGTTCCCCCAAAGCTTGTGGCTATGGGTAGAAGAATTCCATCATGTTTTTCTTTCCTATAACTAAGAAGAGGGGGAAAAACAAATTCATATTTATTGTAGCCTGGAAGTGATAATATATGTATGATGTATTTTTACCCTTGAAATGCAAAATTACTTTAGAAATTGGACAGTACCCTACTGAAATTGATTGATGATTGATGAATGTAGACTCTAAGGAAAACTCTAGCTGAAAATATATGAGAAATTTCTCTCTAACAAGAAAAAAATTTAAATACGAGCTTAAATGATTCCAACATTTGGATTCTAAGGGCTTCCCAGATAGCTTAGCTGATAAAGAATCTACTCGCAATGCAGGAGACCCCAGTTTGATTCCTGGGTCAGGCAGTTGCCCTGGAAAAGGGATAGGTTACCAATTCCACTATTCTTGGGGTTCCCTGGTGGCTCAGATGGTAAAGAATCTGTCTGCAATGCAGGAAACACTTGGGTTTGATCCCTGGGTTGGGAAGATTCTCCTGGAGGAGGGCATGGCAACCCACTCCAGTATTCTTGCCTGGAGAATCCCCATGGACAGAGGAACCGTGGAATTTCTGATAGAAATGGTAAAGGATTTCAAATAAACAAGAAAATCTTAATAGTATTTCACTTAAATATTTTCAGTGAAATATGTCAGCATATGAAATATTTACAGTTTTATATCATTCACTTGTGTTTGTTGTTGTTCAGTCGCTAAGCCATGTCCAACTTTTTGCCACCCGATGGACTATAGCCCGCCAGGCTCCTCTGTCCATGGGATTTCCCAGGCAAGAATACTGGAGTGGGTTGCCATTTCCTTCTCCAGGGGGTCTTCCTGACCCAGGGATCGAACCTGTGTCTCCTACACTGGCAGGCGGATTCTATACCACTGAGTCACCAGGGAAGCCCATAGTGTTCACTACTTCACTTTATTTTCACGTTGCTTCACTGTTATCTCTCTCTTTTTCTCCAGAAGCACTCTTATACATGCTAATTCATTAGTTTCAGTCTACTTCTCTTAAGTAATCATCAGAAAGGCTGTTAAAATTTAAGATGCAAACAACATGAAAGCAGCATGACTGAGTAAGAGCACTATAAAATGAGGGTTGGAGTCTAGTAACAGTTTTTCTTTCTTTTTTTGTGTCCTTTTGTGACCTTAAAGAAGTCACTTTAATCTTTTTAAATCTTTGTTTTCTCAACTGAAAATTAAAGAAGGATTGAATAAAGTGCTCTCTAAACTTCCCTTCAGCCATCATCCTCTAAAACATTTATGATATCCCTGCAAAAATTAGCTAGATGTCCCTACAAAACTTTGCCAGAGCTCTTTATGTGGCAACAGATGGCAGACGGTACAGGAAAATGTTTCACATTCAGAATAGCTGCTTGGCTTCAAGAAAATAAAGACAATAAGCACTCACCTTTCAGACTGTACAATTTTTATCATTGAAAAACTGGACTAAATTTTAATTTAGCAATACCTATGAGGAGAAGAAAAAGACTTCCCAATCAAACTAACCAGGTCAAGGATATTTATAGGAAAAAGACTTACACAAGAAAATAAGGTAACACTATCAACTGGTTTAAAACATGTACACCCATGGTGGATTCATGTCAATGTATGGCAAAACAAATACAATATTGTAAAGTTAAAAAATAGAAAATAAACTAATTTAATAAAAAAAATGTACATATAGTATTTTTTTCTTTAAAGCTAATCTTTGTGTGAAAAGGCTTGTGATGACAGATTCAATTTAATAGATATGAATTATTCAGATTTTTGATTTGCTCTATGTAACTTTTGGTATGCTGTCTTTTTCAAGAATTTTTCCATTTCATCCTAGTCTTTGAATGTGATAGGCAAGAAGTTGCTCATATAATCTTTTATCTTTTCACTGTCTGCAGAATATATAGTTATTCCACTTTTTTCATTCTTAATATTGCTAATTTGTCTTTTATCTCTTAGTTTTGTTAGGAGTTTACAAATTCTATATTCTTAAAATATAATATTTTCAAAGAACCAACTTTTGATGTTGTTATTTTGGTTTATTGTTTCTGATTTCGATTTCATTGCTTTCTGTTTTTATCTCTATAATGAATGTTACACATGCATCTAAAAAAATGTATACTCTACAGTGGTTGGCTATAGTCATCTATAAATGTCAATTATGTCAAATAAGTTGAAGGTTTGTTAAAATATGCTATATTGTTATTTATTCTTTTCTTTATTTTACTAATTTTCCTATCAATTACTAATAAAGGAATGTAAAAAAATTTCCAGTCATAATTACAGAGTTGTCCATTTTATTCTTCAATCTTGTCAGTTTCTACTTTATCTATTTATGTTGTTCTGTCACTAATTCATCTCTGACTCTTTGTGACCCCATGGACTGCAGCATGCCAGGCTTTCCTGTCCTTCACTATCTCCTGGAGCTTTCTCAAACTCATGTCCATTGAGTCGGTGATACCATCCAACCATCTCATCCTCTGTTGTTCCCTTCTCCTCCTGCCCTCAATCTTTCCCAGAATCAGAGTCTTTTCCTATGAGTCGGCTCTTTGCATCAGGTGGCCAAAGTATTGGAGTTTCAGCTTCAGCATCAGTCCTTCCAGTGAATATTCAGGACTGATCTCCTTTAGGATGGACTGGTTGGATCTCCTGGCAGTCCAAGGGACTCTCAAGAGTCTTCTCCAACATCACAGTTCAAAAGCATCAATTCTTTGGTGCTCAGCTTTCTTTATAGTCCAACTCTCACATCCATACATGACTACTGGAAAAACCATAACTTTGACTAGATGAACCTTTGTTGGCAAAGTAACGTCTCTGCTTTTTAATATGCTCTCTAGGTTGGTCAGACCTTTTTTTTTTCCCAAGGAGCAAGTGTCTTTTAATTTCATGGCTGCAGTCACCATCTGCAGTGATTTTGGAGCCCCAAAAAATAAAGTCTGTCACTGTTTCCTTTCTTTCCCCATGTATTTGCCATGAAGTGATGGGACCAAATGCCATGATCTTCGTTGTCTGAATGTTGAGTTTTAAGCCAGCTTTTTCACTCTCCTCTTTCACTTTCATCAAGAGCTCTTTAGTTTTTCGCTTTCTGCCATAAGGGTGGTGTCACCTGCATATCTGAGGTTATTGATATTTCTCCCAGTAATCTTGATTCCAGCTTGCACTTCATCCAGCCCAGCGTTTCTCATGATGTACTCTACATATAAGTTAAATAAGCAGTGTGACAATATACAGCCTTGACGTACTCCTTTCCCAATTTTGAACCAGTCTGTTGTTCCATGTCCAGTTCTGACTGTTGCTTCTTGACCTGCATACAGATTCCTCAGGAGGCAGGTCAGGTAGTCTGGCATTCCCATCTCTTGAAGAAATTTCCACAGTTTGTTGTGATCCACATAGTCAAAGGCTTTGGGGTAGTCAATAAAGCCGTAGTAGATGTTTTCCTGGAACGCTCTTGCTTTTTCAATGATCCAGCAGATGTTGGCAATTTGATCTCTGGTTCCTCTGCCTTTTCTAAATCCAGCTTGAACATCTGGAATTTCATGGTTCACGTACTGTTGAAGGCTGGCTTGAAGAATTTTGGGCAATATTTCCTGGCGTGTGAGATGAGTGCAATTGTGCAATAGTTTGAACATTCTTTGGCACTGGAAAGAAAACTGACCTTTTCCAGTCCTGTGGCCACTGCTGAGTTTTCCAAATTTGCTGGCATATTGAGTGTATCACTTTGACAGCATCATCTTTTAGGATTTGAAATAGCTCAGCTGGAATTCCATCACATCCACTTGCTTTGTTCATAGTGATGCCAAGGCCGACTTGACTTCGCATTCACGTACTGTTGCAGCCTGGCTTGGATAATTTTGAGCGTCACTTTGCTAGCGCGTGAGATGCAGGCGGATTCTTTACCAGCTGAGCCACAAGGGAAGCCCTCTCCACTCCTTAGGTGCTGGCGTTCTAAGATTTCTTGGAAATCTGAGGTGTTTACTAAGTCCTTGTCATTTGGCAGGACTTGAATTCCAATTTCTGCCCCTCTCCATGATGAAGAGCAACTGAAAATTCTCCCTAGACTTTACATTCCACAAATGTTAGAGGTGTCTGTCTCATTCACCCTGTCCTTAGCATCTAAAATAGCAGGTTCTTAATGTGTGTTGTCAAATTAATAAACTATGAAAGACTGAAAGAAAATTTTCTCAACAAGACAAGATACAAATCTGTTTTTCCTTTTCCTCTGAAAATTGTTCATGAATTCAATTATATTTTCTGAGTATCCACTACATTCCATAGATTGTGCCATGAACTGTAAATTGAAGCATTAATAGAATCAACCATCTCTGCCCTTGCAGAACTTGAAACTTTAGCCAGGTATCATTCTGACATAATTTAGCTTATAGTAGATAGCCATGACTCTTCAATTAAAGGACCTACATTTGAATCCAGCTCCCTCACTGACTAGCTGAATGGCCCTAAGTGAAATATTCAACATATTTACCCATCAGTAACATAGTGAAAATAAAAATACATCATTTTGTATTTTTTGCATCATTACATATATGGGGGACTTCCCTGGTGGCTCAGAGGTTAAAGCGTCTGCCTCCAATGCGGGAGACCTGGGTTCGATCCCTGGGTCGGGAAGATCCCCTGGAGAAGGAAATGGCAAACCACTCCAGTATTCTTGCCTGGAGAATCCCATGGACGGAGGAGCCTGGCAGGCTACAGTCCACGGGGTCGCAAAGAGTCGGACACGACTGAGCGACTTTCCTTTACATATATGGGGGTTATATGCAAGTACCTTGTACAAGATAAACACAGAATGATTGCTATTACTAAATTCATTATGAGACTAGCTTTCAGAAAATATGTAATCTTAAATTGGATATTTATTTATTGGATATTTAAATAATTGCACTGCATTATTTCACAGTCATATTTGGCTTAGATTCACCATATAGTGCAATTCTATAGTGCTTGAACTTTAGATTCAGATGTATTTTGAAATTCAGATTTTGTTTCAAAGTCTAGGAAATTAATATAGCATTTTATGCCATATAACATTGAAGTACAGTCTGTGGCATGTCCTATCATTAAATATATTATTAATTAATACAATTAATGTTCATATGTATCCAACACTGGAATATTCACATGAAGTGGGAAAAGTGTAGACTGTGAGTAGTCATAATCACTTGTTATTTCGGTCAGGTTTTGACACTAAAGTTTTGGCACCATCTTAGGTGACATCGGCTTTCAGTTTCTGGAGCTTTCCAGATTGGGAATTATGAATGAGGGATTATGGACATTGTATAGGCACACCTTAAGAATAATTGAGAGAAGGAATTAAGCAGGATGTCTGGTAAGAGAAAGTAGCCTGAAAAATATATTTGAATAAACATGTATTTACTAGGGGGTTAGATTTCCAAACTGGTTGCTTCTGGCAAACTTTAGTCTCCAAGGTTTACCCTTTTACCATCTGCATCTATGTGGTTTGACACAGAGCTCTGCAGAGGGTGGTACAGAAACAGTATCAGGTGAATTAATAAATGAATGTATTACCAATGCAAAAGAAAGCACCAGCTTGAAACCTCTCCTTTTCAGAAACTTCACTATTAGCTTTCAACAATCCCTTCTTTCCACTTCACTCTCCAATCTATCTCACAAAATCAGTTAGTTTTTCACAAAAGTCTGTCAACAAATTTGCTACCCAGAGAAGCAGAGCAACCTTAAGAATCTCTCATAGAGTGACTGAAGAGCATGCTGCACCATAGTGGATTGTAGTACGTAGTTTCTAATAAACCAAACTACTGAAACATCATGCAGCACTGTTTATAGGGTGCTTTTACCAGCCACTGGAAACTATAGCCTGGTCTACTGAATGAGCAATAGACGCTCAAAAAAAAAAAAAAAGTTTTTTTCCCTTGCTTCAGTCAAATTGAATGGGAACTTTGAAAAAGATATGTTCATACTGTGAGCATTCAACAACCTGCACTTCTTTAAACCAGATACTTAAGTCAGGAAAAAAACCAAAGCAAGCACATTAATTTAAACATTCATGCTATCATATAAAAGGTGTACCTGGGTTGTGGCTTTGATTCTGGCTTTACAGATTGTTGTTCTTTTTTCATAAAGTTTTTCTAGAAGAAAAGAAAGAATTGACACAATTAGGAAAACAACTTCATCGTCAGTAAAACTTTAATTCCATTGATGTTCTATTATATTAATCAAAGGGAGAAAGAACTGTTCCATTATACTAAATATTAAAAGCCTGACTATGCTATATATTAAAAGCCTGAACAATGATACACATACATATGTCTAATGTGCTCATGTTAAGTTGCTTCAGTCATGTCCGACTCTTTGCGACCTTGTGGACTATAGCCCACCATACATTCTGCCTGTAGAATTTCCCTGGCAAGAATACTGCAGTGGGTTGCCATGCCCTCCTCCAGAGGATCTTCTTGACCCAGGGATCGAACCTCCATCTTCTGAGTCTCCTGCATTGCAGGTGGAGTCTTTACCACTGAGCCACTGGGGAAGACCCAATTATGAGCCTAAAAACTTATATAAATAAGCGTACGCAGCAGAATATGATCATAGAACCTCCTCCAGCATCTTTTGGCCCCCAGGAATACAATTCCTACTGATTATTTCAGTGAACAAATATCCATAAAGATCTACTACAGATAAGAATTTATGTACTTAGTTATTTGTCGTCCATCTTATAAAAATATTAAAGTAGCTTCCAAAAATGTAGTATGTATTAAAAAGAAAAAAAAGAATATCAAGTTTAAAGAAAATATGAATAGAAAAATAATGTCAAGTGTTTCTGATTTTGCTTAATGTGTTACACAGATTTGTCTCTCAAATTTCCAGCTATCAAAATATTGTGGCCTAAACTGTGTTCCCGTAAAATTCATATGCTAAAGCCCTAATCCCCAGATGTGATTATATTTGGAGATAAGGCCTTTTAGGAGGTAATTAGGATTAAATGAGATCATAAGGGTGAGGCCCTAATCCAATAGGACTGGTGACCTTATAACAGGAAGAGGGGCCACATGTGTGCACAAAGAAAAGGCCATGTGGGGACACAGCAAGAAGAAGACATCTATAAGTCAAGAAGAGAAGTCTCAGGAAAAACTAACTCTGTCCCAGAACTAAAAGAAAATTAATTTCCACTGTGTGAGCCACTCAGTCTATAGTGTTTTATTATGGCAGGCGTGGCAAACCAAAACACAAAGTAACAAAGAAACCACAATAGTTCTAACACTCACAATGTCTATAAGAGAAGCATACTTATTTTCTGTAATTTTTTTTTCCATTAGATTAACTTTTCCATTAGACTAACTTTGAAGATTAACTTTTCTTCTAAAATTTCTTCCATGAGTACTTTAAAGGAAGCCTGGGATAATGTCATGGTCAGCTTTAAGAGCATCTCTTCAATAATGACACTTAATATGGAGCGCTTAATATGGATCTTTTAGACAATCCTTCAATACCAGTCAACAGTTGAAAGAACAACTCAGAAAGATAATTTTTCAAGACCTCAAAATAACTGGGCCATTCCCTTTCTGGTCGTTAGGTGTGATCCAAAGCTTACACTGATACCTAGAGGCATTGCATACCCAGTTTATAATCTGCTATGACAATTATTTTGCCCAAAATAGCTTTTGAATAGATGACCCTGAATGAGAGGAATTTGAGGCAATCTTGTTAATGAGTGAAGTTTAATGGATTCTGTATTGTTGGCGTTGTCTTCCCTCTCAGACTCTAGAAGAAGTCAGTACCAGGAAGTGTCTCGGCTATGGATGTGTTTCTGATACTACAAGGAAAATACTTATTTTAGTTTTGCTTTTAAAGTTTCAAGTATATATATTTCACCACTGTTTGGCAACTGGAGTCAGAAGAAGTCTCTTCTATAAAACCTCAGGATACATAAAGAATAAATGTAAACATGAAATATGGAAGAAATTTGTATTTGTATTGCAATAGCACTCAGTTTTAAGACACAGACTGATTATTTTAAATATATTAAAGAAATCATAAACCTCTCCTTTGGAGTCAAGCTTCACTCTATCCTATAGTGAGTATTCTTCTGAATGCAGTCTGACTTGTATGTGTAAATTTTTATTTCATGCCATTCATTTTTTTAAGGTTGAAGATTAACTTTTCTTCTATAGTTATGTTAGAATACAATAATAACCTTGAGAAGCACGTTGTATCATCTCTTGACTACTTGTTATTTTTAGAACTCCCTGATCATGTTTTCTATTTCAAAGCAAAAAATCATCCTCAAAAGTAATATTGTACTTTTAAAAATGTATGTGCACATATAGGTGATAATAAAACATGAAATAGGACCTATATTTTAAATATCACCCTCAAGATATTCCTTGACACATATTCATGGCTAGAAAAATACTCATGGCTATCAAATTATTTTTTAACCTATATATTCCATACATTCACACAAAACAAAGTGCTTGGCTTGAAACACACTGTCCTTATAAGATACTACTATTTACACTTGCCAACTTGATTTTTTTAACGGCCTCCTTCTCTGGCCACATGACATACTCTCCATTATGAAGGGTGTCAGATATGAAGGTCATTCAGCAAAGCAGCCTGACAACCATTCTTTTTTTAAAATGGTGGTTGTAAGACACAGACTAAAAGGCAGCTATTCCAACTTCAGGATTTTTTAAATTTATTTATTTGTCTGTCCTGGGTCTTAGTTATGGTATGCAGGATCTTTATTAGTGGCAGGCACATTCTTAGTTGCAGCATGTGGGCTCTAGTTCCCTGACCAGGGATCAAATCTGGGCCCCCCGCACGGGAGTGTGGAGTCTTGGCCACTGGACCACCAGGGAAGTCCCTCAGACAAACAGTCTTGAGGATTTTTCTCACTAAAATGTTCTCTGATTTTTTTTCCAGTCACATCTGTTGTTTCTTTTTCTTCCTACTTAACATAATTAGAACCTGAGGGGTTTGGGGTCCTCTTTCTGCAAAGTCGATAACAGTCCTTTATTTAAGGGTTCTTGGTTTTTTACCTAAGTCTTAGTTTTCTCCATACCTACATATTAAAACTGCAAGTCCATTTTGCCTTGATGTTTCTATTCCATTCTCTCTCAAAAGTTTTCTTCTTACCACAGCTGCCACCTGCTTCTCAAGCCCTCTTCAAGGTCCTAGTCTCTTCATGACAATGCATGTCAAGTGACACATTCTAAATACTCGATTGAAGATGTAAGTCATTTATTAAATACTCATGTCAAATTTCCAATGTTTTTTAACAATCTGTGTGGGTTTATTTCAAACCTTTTTTTCAGACTCCTTTCCCCACATATTTTCTCAAATCTCACAATTTAACTGGCACCAACTTGTGATAATTCACATAATATTATTACATCTCAAACTTCCTTTCAGAAGCAGCTGTCTAATCTACCAATTTCCCCTTCTTTCCAAATCTCATCTGGAATTTATGTTTTCCTTTCGACAATGCTGCTAATTTCTCTCACACTTTAATGATTAAATTTTTGCACTGATTAACCAGAGATCAAATATGGAAAGAAGCCTTTCATTTTGCACCTTCACACTAACCATGTTGCTATATTACTACTATTAGTGTCAAATTCTACAACGTTTGCAGTATAAAGGTAATCTATAATTGGCACATTACACCTCCAATACTTTACCCTAAAATGTAGTTAAAGGGTATTTTCTAAGTAGCAAGAAATTTTCATAGTTTTAAATAGCTTTGTGACCCTACCAGAAGCATACATAAACACACATTTAAGGTAAATGATACGTTTGTTTAAAAATAGGTAACTGTGAACAGAAAGTCACTAATAGCATATACATGCAAAATTACAAATTACACATTAAAATATGTGAAGTAAACTGAAAAGCTTTTTCTGCCAAGCTTGAATATAAACATTCTTGTTTCCCCAGCAGAAGTCAGTCATGTCACCAGCACATCCTGTGAAGTAGCAGTGAGTTGCATTCCTTACACTGCTACTGCTTCTTGATAAGAAATATTTTTAAGAGAAAACTGTCAATAAGTTGCACACATGCAGAACCAGAAGGCACAAAACACATGATTTTGGAATTTTTCACAAGTCGTTTTCTTTACATTGTTGTATTTTAGAGTTTCTAAGAACACACAGAAAGAACAGGAAGGTTTTCAAGCCATAGAAACACCCCCAGGAAGGTGCGATAGGCCTAGGTAACCCCTAGTTTCTCCAGATCTTCCCATGGAGCCATAGAAGCCTCCATTTTGAAGGTGTTCTCAACTGTGGTGTTTCCTTTACTTTTCTTATGAGAAGTCAGGGGAATGCCACAAGGAATGCTGGTCACTTGGTAATAGCCACGGCCTCAGAGAGTCATTCAACTTTCAGATGAGGAAAGACTGAAGAAGGCGGCCCAACACAACATAGGTTGGTCCTTTAATTTCTTTAATCTCCAAGAGAAATCAAGACTCTTTGATATGTAGGACTTTAAGGATATCACAGTAGCAATACAAAGATGGGTAAGAAAGACAGAGAAGTTTACATCCCAATATAAGTCCCTCTGAGGGTTGAAACTTATTCGTAAAAGATATAACAAGGCTGTTATTTCTGGAAGCATGTTAATAGCAACAAATCAGAGAATAATACTATAATACATTCTAAAATTAAAAATCAAAGATATTTTAAATGCATAGCTGAGATGAAGGGAAAGTAATTGAATTCCTCTCTGGTCAAAAACAAGAACAAATGTTGAATTTACTGTTGTATGAGTCCTGAGACCTGTCTCTGCCTTAGGGATTGTGTGGAAATTTTAGACAATCTAGACCCTGGTTTTAATGAGCCCTGTGCCTCCTGAGAAATCTGTATGTAGGTCAAGAAGCAACAGTTAGAACTGGACGTGGAGCAACAGACTGGCTCCAAATCGGGAAAGGAGTACGTCAAGGCTGTATACTGTCACCCTGCTTATTTAACTTATATGCAGAGTACATCATGAGAAATGCTGGGTTGGAGGAAGCACAAGCTGGAAACAAGATTGCCGGGAGAAATATCAATAACCTCAGTTACACAGATGACTCCACCTTTACGGCAGAAAGCAAAGAACTAAAGAGCCTCTTGATAAAGTGAAAGAGGAGAGTGAAAAAGCTGGCTTAAAACTCAACATTCAAAAAGCGAAGATCATGGCATCCGGTCCCATCAGTTCATGGCAAATAGATGGGGAAACAATCAGAACAGTGACAGACTTCATTTTCTTGGGCTCAAAAATCACTGCAGATGGTGACTGCAGCCATGAAATTAAAAGATGCTTACTCCTTGGAAGAAAAAGTATGACAAGCCTAGATAGTGTATTAAAAGGTAGATATATCACTTTGCCAACAAAGGTCAATCTAGTCAAAGCTATGGTTTTTCCAGTAGTCATGTATGGATGTGAGAGTTGGACTTTAAAGAAATCTGAGCGCCGAAGAATTGATGCTTTTGAACTGTGGTGTTGGAGAAGACTCTTGAGAGTCCCTTGGACTGCAAGGAGATGCAGTCAGTCCATCCTAAAGGAAATCAGTCCTGAATATTCATTAGAAGGACTGATGTTGAAGCTGAAACTCCAATACTTTGGCCACCTGATGCGAAGAACTGCCTTATTGGAAAAGACCCTGATGCTGGGAAAGATTGAAGGCGGGAGGAGAAGGGGAAAACAGAGGATGAGATGGTTGGATGGCATCACTGACTCAATGGATATGAGTTTGAGTAAACTCCAGGAGTTGGTGATGGACAGGGAGGCCTGGCATGCTGCAGTCCATGGAGTCACAAAGAGTTGGATATGACTGAGTGACTGAACTGAACCGAACTGAACCGACTCAATGGACATGAGTTTGAGCAAGCTCCCGGAGTTGGTGATGGACAGGGAAGCCTGGTGTGCTGCAGTCCTTGCGGTCGCAGAAGTTGGACATGACTGAGCGACTGAACTGAACTGAACTGTGCCCTCTAGTTGAAAGCACTGGAACCCAGAGCATGAAGAAATGTTAGAGTTGAAAACACCCTGTAAAAGGCTAGGGAGTGGAAGTGCAATATCATTAGCATATAACCAGGATTTTTAAATGTCCATGGAGTGAGAAAGAAAGAAAAAACAGAAAGAGAAGGAGATATCATGAGTCTACTTGTCTGTCATGGCCTTGGCTCTGGGTAAAGAGGGGGCAAAATCCCCTCCTAGGAATTTCTCAGGGCAACACCTCAAGCATAAGGATTTGGTGCCTCACTTCACATTATCTGAAATTCCCTAAACTCTTCCCCCACCCCACACAAACAGGCAGCAAATTTAGAGTAAAGGGGTCCCAGGTTGGTGGTGGTGGTTGTTCTGTCCAGCCGCTGTCATGTCCGAATCTTTGCGACCCCATGCACTGCAGCAAGCCAGGCTTCAGTAGCTGGCAGTTCTCTAAAAATGTACTGGGTAAAAGCAAATATCGATCATAAAGAAGAGTGTAGCTTAAATTAAAGTTTCAAAGAATTTTCATAATAAAATACCAAGAAAAATGAGCTCCCAGTCAGAAAATCATAAAATATAAGAAATTCAGCAATCAAGGTATCAGAAAAAAAAAGAAACTACACATTTAGAAATTTGAGAACTGAAACACCGTAATTAAGGTAAACAGAATACAAAATAAGCATGAGTTTCCTTTTCTATATATTCATGGGTATATTAAAGGACCCCAAATTATCAAAGTTGACCAAGCTAATTTGGAAAATAACAACTAGACATTGTAAAAATGAAACATATGATTGAAATAACTGAGAGCTAAACCAATAGCAAAAGACAAGAATGGATACACAAAAATAGAAAAACTAATCTAAAAATAGAAATCAGGAAGGAAAAAAAAAGACCCAGGATGCAGCAGTGAGAGACAAAGAGATGGCAAATACGAAAAAGAGGGCAAACAAGAATGACAACTGAATGGAAGACAACATATGTGTAACTAGAGTTTCATAAAAAGTTTTAATTAGAGTTTATACAGAAAAAAAAATGGAAGAAAAGTACCATTTAAAGAGATAGTGACAGAGATTTTTTTCCCATACCACAGAAAGATACTGATTTTCATATTTAGGAAGCCAAACAAAAACCAAGCAGAATAAACAGAAAGCCACACTTACACATCGCATAATAAAACAGCAGAACAACAATGAAAAGAAGTCCTTAGAAGCAGAGAACAGAGACACATCACTCACAGAAGAAAGACAACTGGATAAACATCTGATTTTTCAATAGAACAGTGGCAGTCAGAAAACATGGAAATGATAACCTCAATGTTTGGAGACTGTATTATTGAGGATAAAGTAAATATAATATGAACAGACACTTTCTGCCAACTGACCCTTACCTAAAGTGAGTGAAAGTCACTCAGTTGTGTTTGACTCTTTGTGACCCCGTGGACCGTAGCCTGCCAGACTCCTCTGTTCATGGCATTTTCCAGGCCAGAATACCAGAGTGGGTAGCCTTTCCCTTCTCCAGGGAATCTTCTCAACCCAGGGATCAAACCCAGGTCTCCCGCGTTGCAGGCAGATTCTTTATCAGCTGAGCTACCAGGGAAGCCCTTACTAAAGGTACTTCTAAAGAACATAGTTCAAGAAGGAAAACCATCCGATAGGCCTGTGATGCTAGATATAAAAGTGAAAGTGTTAGTTGCCCAGTCGTCTCCGACTCTTTGCGACCCCATGAACTGTAATCCACCAGACTCTTCTCTCCATGGAAATCTCCAGGCGAGAATACTGGAGTGGGTAGCCGTTCCCTTTCCCAGTGGATCTTCCCAGGGATCAAACCTTGGTCTCCTGCATTGAAGACAGATTCTTTACTGCCTGACAGGGCAGGTAAAAAATTGGTAAGCATGTATGTAAACCTAAACAGGTAGGGAAGTATAAAACAATATAACTGTTTCTAAATAATTTGTGAAGTTAAATATAATAAAAACAATAAGAGAGAACTAAACAATAGTAGTTAAGGCAATCTAAGATTTCTGTATGAGGTGGGAAGAGGATAAATATATTTTAAGTTAAAAGTATGTATTAAAATTCATAATTTAACCACTTGAAAAAAAATAAAAACAAGAACATAAATGTCAACTGAGTACAAGGAAAACTAGTACAATGTCAACCTTGTACTAGGGACAGAGGAGCAAGAGGGGAAAACATGCCAATTTACCAAAAAAAAAGGATAAAATGGAAAGACAAATGGAGAACACAAAATAGAAAGGGTGTAAATGCACCTAAATACATTTTTCAAAATACAACTCTACGGTGTTCACAAAGAAGAAATAATAGTGGCCTAGAAATGTATGAAAAAAAATTTCTCAGCCTGATTTGTCATTAGGGAAATGCAAATTAAAATTGCAAAGAAATATTTCACACCTTCCAAATTGGCAAAGGTTAAAATTTTGACATATTAAGTGTTGCCAAGCATATGAAGCAATGCGGATTCTGATAAACTGCTGCTGAAAGTGGGAAACTGTTCACTGTATTGCCTGGTAACAGTGAACATACATACGCCCTCTGACCAGCACAGCCAGTCTACTCCAGGCTGCTTGTGGCTACAGGCAGTAATTATTCAGGTAGTTAATAATCAGTTACTGAGTCCCTATTCCCCAGGCCCTATCCGCCTGCCTCCCAGGCTAAAGGGATCAATATTCTAGCATCTACACAACCCATTCTCAGTGCAACAGGGTGCAGGTTCATATTGATGCTGGAAATTCTTACCATAGAGAAACTCTTGCACCTAACACTTGTTATAAAATGTAGTGGAATTGTTCACAATAGGACATAACCCTTTGAAAAGACAAATATCTCCCAGCAATGGAGAGGATAATTAAATTTCAATTGATTATTCAATGGGATGTTGTGCATCCATGAAAATGAATGAACTACGGGGGCAGAGGTCAACATTTATGAAGATTGACAGTTCTCAAAAATACATTGTTGGACAAAAAGAGAATACATTATAATTTCATACACATAAAGTCAAACACAAGTAAAATTAAGCAAAATACTAATTGGAGATGTGCCTAGATGTGCTAAAATTATAAAGAAAACAGGGGAATAATTAACATAAAATTAAGAAGATTGGTTTCTTCAAGTTATGAAGGGAGTGAAAAGACACAAACAGTTCCGTTTCCTAAGTTTTATAAGTATTTCTTTCAGTTTTATTCTTTAAGATATATATATATAGCTACATATAGATATGTATATGAATAATACATTGTTTCGCACTATTGACACATAAAACATAGAAATTTTTTAAGTGTGATAGAGAAGTTCCCTAAATTTAAGGTGAATGTCAGTCCCCCAAGAAAGAAAAGAATGAAAAGATCTTGGAAACCTATGTGTTTTCCAAGTTTATCAAACCCCGCTAGGAGCATACGTGGTTCCAGATCTCCCCTGTATGTTCTTGGAAATTTCAAAATTCAAGAATGCCAAGCAATGGAACAGCTGCTGCCAGGAATGAGCTATCTTATTCTGAAGTTTTAACTGTATGAACCTACAAATACATATGACTTCCCTGGTGGCTCAGATGGTAAAGAACCTGCCTGCAATGTGGGAGACCAGGGCTCAATCCCTGGGTCGAGAAGATCCCATAGAGAAGAAAATGAAGGCAACCCACTTCAGCATTCTTGCCTGGGAAATCCCAGGCACAGAGGAGCCTGGCAAGCTACATACAATCCATGGGGTCACAAAAGAGCTGCACACAATTTAGTGACTAAACAACAACAAATTGAATGCATGGGGGGCTGTTAAAAGCTGCCCTAGCCACTAACTAAAACTTGGCTAACTACCCTTGTTTGAAGCACTTTTATGGGGAATTACCTAAAAGTATGCTTCTCAAACTTTATGTGTTTATAAATCACTAAGATCTCATTCTTCGAGAGAAAGGATACACTTGGATATATTGGCTTATTGAAATTGTACAGATTACTTTATTGGGGTGAAAGGTCTATTACCTGGCATATTTTCCCAGGCGAATTTTGATATTCACTATTTTTATTTCATTATTTGAAAACGTGTTTCTCATATCTTTGATTGGTTATAATCTTACTCGTCAACATTCACAAGAAAATGCATTCCTATCCTGCCACGACTCTAAATTAAGCAGCGAATAGTTGTTATTCAGGTGGCTAAGTCATGCCTGACTGTCTGCGACCCCATGGAATACATCAAGCCAGATTTCTCTCTCCTTCACTATCTCCCATGGTTTGCTCAAACTCATGTCCATTGAGGTGGTGATGCCCTCCAACGAACTCATCCTCCGCCTCCCCCTTCTCCTCCTGCCCTCAATCTTTCCCAGCATCACAATCTTTTCCAATGAGTCGGCTCTTTGCATCAGGAGACCAAAGTATTGGAGCTTCTGCATCAGTCCTTCCAATGGCTCTTCAGGGTTGATTTCCTTCAGAATTGACTGGTTTGATCTCCTTTCTGTCCAAGGGACTCTCAAGAGTCTTCTCCAGAACCACAGTTCAAAAGCATTAGTTCTTCAGTGCACAGCCTTCTTTATGGTTCAAGGCTCACATTCTTGTACGACTACTGGAAAAACCATAGCTATGACTAGACAGATCTTTGTCGGCAAAGTGATGTCTTGACTTTTTAATAGGTTGTCTAGGTTCGTCATAGCTTTTCTCCCAAGGAGCAGATGTCTTTTAATTTCATAGCTGCAGTTACTGTCCACAGTGATTTTGGAGCCCAAGTAAATAAAATCTGTCACTGCTTCCACATTTTCCCCTTCTATTTGCCATGAAGTGATGGGACTGGATGCCATGATCCTAGTTTTTTGAACGCTGAGTTTTTTTCTATTGTTGAGTTTTAAGTCAGCTTTTTGACTCTCCTCTTTCACTCCCAATAAAGAGGCTTATATATATATATATATATATATATATATATATATATATATACACACACACTATATATATAAAAGGGCTTATATATATATATATATATACACACACACACTATATATAAAAGAGACCTACTGTACAGCACAGGGAACTGTGTTCAATATTCTGTAATAACCTGTAATGGAAAAGAATCTGAAAAAGTGTGTGTGTGTGTGTGTGTGTGTGTGTGTATATAGATACACATATATAATTGAAAAATAAAACAGTACACTTGTACTAAGGAATAAGCACTACTTCATTATATAGTGATCAATCGTATATTGATCACTATATTGATCATATATTATACATCGGTATTTTTATGAATAAACTTAATATGAAGAGGTGGCAAGAAAACTGACCTTTTCTGTGGCCATTGCTGTGTTTTCCAAAGTTTTTGGCATATTGAATGCAGGACTTTAACAGCATCATCTTATTAGGATTTGAAATAGCTCAGCTGGAACTCCATCACTTCCACTAGCTTTATTTGTAGTAATGTTTCCTAAGGCCCACTTGACTTCACACTTGAGGGTATCTGGCTCTAGATGACTGACCACACCATCGTGGTTATTTGGGTCATTAAGATCTTTTTTTGTACAGTTCTTCTGTGTATTCTTGCCACCTCTTCTTAATCTCTTCTGCTTCTGTTAGGTCCTTGCCATTTCTGTCCTTTATTGTGCCCATCTTTGCATCAAATGTTCCTGTAGCATCTCCAATTTCCTTGAAGAGATCTCTAGTCTTTCATACTCTTGTTTTCCTCTATTTCTTTGCATTGTGCACTTAAGAATACATTCTTATCTCTCCTTGCTATTCTCTGGAACCCTACATTCAGTTGGGTACATCCTTCCCTTTCTCTTTTGCCTTTCACTTCTTTTCTCAGCTAGTTGTAAGGCTTCCTCAGACAACTGCTTTGCCTTCTTGCAATCTTTTTCTTTGGGATGGTTTGCATCACCACCTCCTATACAATGTTACAAACCTCCATCCATAGTTCTTCAGGCACTCTGTCTACCAGATCTAGTCCCTGGAATCTATTCATCACCTACACTGTATAATCATAAGGGATTTGATTAAGGTCATACCTGAATGGTCTAGGGGTTTTCCCTCATTTCTTCAAGGTAATCTTGAATTTTGCAATAAGGAGCTGATGATTTGAGCCACAGTCAGGTCCAGGTCTTGTTTTTGCTGACTGTATACAGCTTCTCCATCTTTGGCTGCAAAGAATATAATCAATCTGATTTCAGTATTGACCATCTGGTGATGTCCATGTGTAGAGTCGTCTCTTGTGTTGTTGGAAGAGGGTGTTTGCGATGACCAGTGTGTTCTCTTGCCTTTGCCCTGGTTTCATTTTCATTTCCAAGGCCAAACTTATCTGTTACTCCAGGTATCTCTTGACTTCTACTTTTGCATTTCAATCCCCTCTGATGAAAAGGACATTTTTTGGAGGGGTGAAGGTCTTGTAGGTCTTCATATCTGTACTTCTGGTATTTGTCAGGAAAAATTACATTGAATAGACTGTCACTACTTATCAAAAGTCCACTTAAAAGGTAAAATGTTATGGGGAATTGCCTAAACAGTATTTCTCAAACATTTATATACTTATAAATCACTACTGATCTTATTCATACAATAGATTTTGATTCAGTAGATTTGGGGTGGGTCCTAAAAGCCTACACTTTTAACCAGTTCCCAGATGATAATAATTCTGTTGACCCACGGAGTGGCAAAGGACTAGAGGATATTTCCCCACTCCACAAAACATCCTAAAATTTAACTCTGATTTAAACTAAACCTGCAGAAATTATCTAATTTTAGTTAATCATTTTTTTTTTTCTTTGCATACTTTTGTTTCTGAGGAAGAAGCAGCAGTGGAAATCTATGTGAAAACTGAAAACCAACACTTCTTTGGAAGACAAATTATCAATATATAATAAAAAACAAACAAGAAACAAAACAACTTCACTACAAGGAATTTATTCTAAGGAAATTAAGAATATGCACAAACATTTAACTACAAATATAGTGCACTGAATCCCATTAAAGCACTGTCAATTGCCAAAATAACCAAAAATGAGCTGTGTCCTTAGAGTTACATTCAACAGAATAGTGCTGTCATTGATTTAATGTTACAGAATATATGTTAATCAATAAGAATAGATGTTCAGAATATATTTTTGAATGAAAAAAATAAGATTATAAAGCATTGTTTTTGTAATAAGTGTGGTTGATTTTTTAATTTTTGGCTCATTGGGGTTTCCTTCAAAATATAGGTATTGCAAGCATATTTGTCATTGCAGTTTAGTCTAACATCTCATCAAGCTAAAAGTGTGTAACTGAGGAGGGAATTTTGCACCTAATCCATCTATTGTTTAATGAATACACTTGACTTTTTAGACGTTTTTCTGTTCATTTAAAAAAGCAAATCTAAATCAATGCAGTATTAACAGCCACAGCAAGATCCAAAGCCTGTGGCCATAACCCTGGATACCAGCACTTTCTACTTCCCCTGGCACTTTCTGTGTCTACTTATTATTACTATTGAAGTTTTCATTCATATTCAACATCCATGTCTGGTGCATTTTGTTTGATGAAAACAAGCTGATTAGTGCTGAACCTTTCCTAGTTCATAAATTTATTCCTAAGAACATTAAAAGGAAGTCAAGTAAGACATGTTCAGTAACAGATGTTTGCCTTTTTTGGCTGCCTTTTTACAGTTTGTTCTCTTTCATTACTTTTTAAGAAATTTAGTTAATGTTCCCTTTCCTAGAGAACAAGCATAGCTAGCTTCCCAGGAGGGTTGTGGGGGGCGGGGGGATTCCCCAGGGCAGGCACAGTCTGTTCACTCCCTTAACCTAATAGTTGTTTCAATGTTCTCTGCAGCCAGCTTTTTATTTTTTCATCCAGGTTTTGGTAACAATCACACTCCAGCTTATTTCAGAAAGGATGAATACGTAGACTAGGAGATTATTATAAAACTGGAACTGTGGTGAGCACTGTTATTAAGGCCCAGGGTCCTAGAGTCTCTCAAATACCTTTCCCACAAGAGGATATCTGAGAATAAAGGGTCAGCATGATTGACAGAATTTGATTGAATCCTTTGGCTTCTATGGTAAAGAAAGACTGTGAATTCTGAAACTAAAACGCTAATGGTCTCCTATAATCAAAGAAATGAGAAGTGTAGATCAAGATTCTTCTCTATAAAATTATATCAGTCCCAAAATACAAATGTAAATTATTTCTATTTACCTAACCTTCCATTTTTGAATATTTCTTAGTGTGAGTGGTATTGTGATGTAGTTTAAATTGTGGTACACTGGTAAACCTAAGTAACATTATAATCCAAAGCATGCATTCATCAAGAGTGCTTTCTTTTAAAACATTGTTAGAATAGTTTTAAATATATATGCCGACCAATTTATTGTGACTGGACATCTTAAACTATTGCCAGAGGAATTCTACATGAAGTACCTCCTTTATTTTTCCCCAAAAGTACTTTGACTAAGGCAACAGCAGAAATTTTTATCTAGAAAGAAAAATTCAAAAAAATAAATAATGATCATAAAAATACCTAAGACCATATAAAATATATGATATAAAAATATCAGGTTCAGATAATACTGCTGCAAGGCAATATAACTACTGAAAATGTAGAGTTTTAGCTACAAGTACATACATTAAAATAATAATTATATATATAGGAGTATATCAAAATAAATATCTGTGTCATTCTATCACAAAGATTCAAAATTTCATATTTCATAAGAAAATAAATGTGCATTTCAAAATTACAATGTGAAATTTGAAGATAATGTACAGTATTCAACATCATTACTCCTTGTAACAGGACCATAACAAATAAATTAAAAAATTAGAAAAGAGGAAACTGTTGGAATGTTGTTCAACATGTCAAATCAGTCATGTAGTCAACTCAAGGCTTAAAGTAGTCCCAAGCCTACTACAGGATTTTCAACATATCATTTCATTAGTATCCAAAATGATCTTTTAAATAGAAATTGTAAACTTAATAGTCACAATGATTTATTGTTAATCCTTTGAAATATCAGAAAATCAAATCAGATGACCTTTTTATCAAATGCCGCCCACAAGATGATACTATCATGAACATGAAAATAATTAAAATATCCCTCAAATATGTGGCAGAGGGAAGGAAAACAGCAGAGAGAAGAGATTATGATGGAGGAGGAAAAAAAGAGGAAAGATGTTTTACATATTAAAAGTTAATTGACTACTTTTTATTATGTCATAACATCTTTCAAGTGAATGCCCACAGTCTTCTGACAGCACAATTTGGTAAAGAATCACATAAAAATGTCTAAGTTTCAAAGAAGAATATCCCCTTAGAGTCTTACAGTTTTCTTTCACCAAAATTGTGCAAGAAAATTCTCCAGAGAAAACTGATAAGAAATTTCATTAAAATCCAGTCAACCCATTTCACGGTCAAAATTAATATAAAGATTAATGTTATATTTGACATGTTTTCATTTCTAAAAAATGTTTTTTATAAAACTTATTTTAGTTGGGTTTATGTGATGACTCTATACGTATGTTTAAAAATAGGACAGTGACTCCTGGTTTCTCTCATATAGGACTGTTCTCTTTGGGAGCTGCTTCAGTTGTACAACTCTTTATGACCCTATGGACTGTAGTCCACCAGGCTCCTCTGTCCATGGAGTTTTCTAGGCAAGAATACTGGAGTGGGTTTCCACGCCCTCTTCCAGAGCATCTTCATGACCCAGAGATCGAACCTGCATCTCCTGCATTGCAGGCGGATTCACCACTGAGCCACAAGGGGAAATTCAAAGTGAAGAATCTAAAAGTAAGTTTAAAAATATGACAGTGACTCCTGGTTTCTCTCACACAGGACTTGCTCTCTTTGGGAGGCGGGAGGCCCAAATGCCAAGAGGACTCAGTGTGGTCTTTGAAACACAAAACAGCACCGT
Source organism: Giraffa tippelskirchi (assembly GCF_054371585.1). NCBI lineage: Eukaryota > Metazoa > Chordata > Mammalia > Artiodactyla > Giraffidae > Giraffa > Giraffa tippelskirchi. Next base: position 59,378,139 of record NC_137285.1, read on the forward strand.
GGAATGCAGCCAGTTACTAAACCAAGTTCTATTTGCTTGTATTCCCTTACTTCCTAGCGTCATGGTTAGGCTAATTCTTTTCATCTTTTAAGAAAATAAAGGGATCAAACGATATCCTTTGGAAGGCACTAAGGAAGGCACTTCAGGATGATGGGACTTTTCCTAAATCTTCATTTTCTTGTCACCTTCTCGCTTGAATGTTATGCTTTTACCACACTCAGTTTCTTTTGCTTCCTGAAATGCACCCTGCTCTTCCATCCAGACAACCACAACTGTTCTTTCCCCTCTGCTCCTCCATCCCTGAACCTTGTCACCACCACAGTAAGTGCACAGCCCACACGCCCGGGCATTCCCTTGCTGATCTCCCTCATTCTAGAGTGTCATCAGATGGCAGAGTTCCCATCCGAGAACCTCCTGATCCCAGAGCCACAGTAACAAAATTGTAAATTAGCCACTCACTGAGGAGAATTCTGCCTTGTCATTTGTAAGAGACATGGATGGACCTAGAGACTGTCATAAAGAGTGAAGTGAGTCAAAAAGAGAAAAGCAAATGTTGTCTATTAACACATGTATGTGGAATCTAGAAAAATGGTACAGATGAACCTACTGTCGGGGCAGGAATAGAGAGACACAAAGAGAACAGACCTATTGACACAGTGGGGGGCAGGGCAGTGGGGTGACCTGGGAGACTGTGATTGACATATATATACTCTACCATGTGTAAAATAGAGAGCTAGTGGGAAGCTGCTGTATCGCCCAGGGAGCTCAGCCCCATGGCCTGTGGTGACCCAGAGGGGTGGGATTTGGGGGTGAGGGGTGGTGAGAAGGAGGCTCAAGAGGCAGGGCATATATGTATACATATAGCTGATTCACTTCACTGTACAGCTGAAACTAACAACATTGTAAAGCAACTATACTCCAATAAAAAAATTTCAAGTTCTTCACTCTCCTATGTTTCTCAATATTAACTAGAAATTAACTTCTTATGCAAGTTTTTGTCAATATTTGTTTTTATTCTAGATTTTTTAAGAGCACTATTGATATTAATTTTTCATCTCAGAATTTTGATAAATATCAGGGTTGTTTTCCACACTTACCTTCCTTCAGATTGTGGGTTTCCAGATTGCTTCATACATTATCATAAAGTTAGCAAACTTTGTAAAGAAGAGCTATGAAATGAAATTGCAGCAACAAAGTTGGAGATGATGGTCTCTCCTATATTATTGCAGTGTAATACTACATTTTTATGTTATGCAAGGGATCTTATTGACAGGTGCTCACTTATTTGGATAAATATTATCTTTCAAGATAATTAAGAGTATAAATATCTCAGGACTGCAGACAGCATCTTTAACTTAGTGCAAAGAAGTTTGGGAGCCTATATGCCATTGTTGAAAGTAACTGGAAATTCTGATACAATTCTAATACAATAAATCTGCAGTTGCAGAAATGAAACATTACAGCTAAAGACATATAACATTATTGTATTATCATCTAATTAGAACTAAAAACATATAAGATACAAAATACTTAAAAAAGAAAATAAAAACTTCAGGCTTAAAGGGGATATGTTCTTTTAGCCTAAAGTAAGTGGATCCACATTAACTTTCTTATTTGAGAGAATTAAAATTTTGAGAGGAACTAACCTATACAGAGTGTTTTGAAAGCAAATGTGTTATATTTTTCTCTCCTCCCACAAATTCAAATACAGGATTTTCTGTACCCTGTCATCACTCCTCCTAACAATGTAAGCTTCTTTCTACATTTTCAAATTTTCTAGTTCCTTTTTGTCTTCTGGACCTGATTGAACAAACTCACATCAAGATCACGAAACACTTCACACCCATTAGGATGTATTAGGAAAACATAAAATATAATAAGTGCTGGTGAAAATGTGGAGAAACTACAACACAGGTACATTACTAACGGGAATGTAAAATGGTGTAGCCAATGTACTAAATATAGTATAGTGATTCCTCAAAATATTAAACATAGGGATACAATGCTGCTGCCGCTGCTGCTGCTGCTGCTGCTGCTGCTGCTGCTTAGTCGCTTCAGTTGTGTCCAACTCTATGTGACCCTATGAACTGTAGCCCATCAGGCTCCTCCATCCATGGAATTCTCCAAGCAAAAATACTGGAGTGGTTTGCCATTCCCTCCTTCAAGGGATCTTCCCAACCCAGGGGTCAAACCCCGATCTCCTGTACTGCTGGCAAATTCTTTACCACTGAGCTACCAGGGAAGTCCATATGGTTCAGCAATTCCACTACTGGATATATACCCAAAAGATGCGAAACAAAGGACTCAAACAATATTTGTACATCCATGTTCATAGTGACATTATTTGCAAGATTCAAATGGTAGAAACAACCCAAGTGTCTACCATCAGATGAATGGATAAACAAAATATGGCACATATGTAACAGAATATTATTCAGCCTTTTGAAAAAGGAAATTCTGACACATGATACAACACGGATGAACCTTGAAGACATTATAAGTGAGACAAGCCAATCACAAGAAAGTAGAATATTTGTTGCCAGGAGATGGGGGAAAGGAAGAACAAAGAATTAGTGTTCAATGGGTACAGAGTTTTAGTTTGGAAAGATAAAAATGTTCAGGAAATGGATGGTGGTGATAGTCACACAGTAATGTGGGTATACTTGCGGTATGTACACCTGAAACTGTTAAAATGGTAAATTTTATGTTATGAATAGTTTACCACAGTAAAAACAAAAGGGAAAAAAAGCTTAACTTAGAACTTGGTGTTTAACCCCTTTTAGAATTGTTATTATTTTAACGAATAAATGACAGGTGAAACCTTACTTAAAAAAAAACAAAAAAGTTAGACTTTCGATGGTGAAAATTAAAGGTGCAGTGAGCCGAAGGAAAATAATTTGAAGATTTCAATCTTACTCTCTCTTAATCATTCCCACCCCATGCCCAATATAACAAGTTTGCAAGGGTAAGATAACTGGACTGATGTGACAGGCCTCTTAATGCTCACCCAGCCTCCACTCTAGTCTACCCTAAATTCTTTAGGCAGGTACACATATCCAAAGCACCATCTATCATTCAAAGCCACGGTTTGTAGCCCTTTGCACTCCTAATTTCCCAGTCAGCAAGGAGTGAACATTCCCAATCTTGCATTTGGGAGCTCTACAGTCATGCCTACTCTTGCCAGATTTACTCCCCAAAGTGATATATTTAAATATACTTCCTCACATAGCTAGGAGCCATCTCTAAATTATTAATGTGAAATAGCATAGAACTGGCAGGCATAGAAACAATAGTTCATTTATTCCCCTTTACTGGAAAATAATGAAAACAACCATCTATGGATGATACTTTTGCTAAGGACATGTATGAATTAGAAATCTCATTAGCTGGAAGTAATCATTTTTTCTATATTTAATTAATATATTCTGAAAATAGTATTAATAGATTACAACAAATTTGAGTTTCAGGAAACAATATTCATATAATTTCCTCATCTAAATTCATATAATTTTCCTTAATAACATTCATATTATGTCCTTATCTAAAACAAGGATGTAATGATTGACTTTTAGTGTATTTACTTACAAAAAATTTAGTAGTAGAAGTTAAGTATTACATAATTGAAAAGTTTTGGTTTTCAGGAAAAATAAAAAAACTCAAGATTTTTTAAAACTACTAGGTAACAAGCTATTCAACAGATAAGAAAAATAATTCCTATCAGCTATCTAATGGTGTTATGGACTGAACTGTGTCTCCCCACAATTCATATGAATCCTTAAGCCCCAATGTGACTGTATTTGGAGATACTATCCGTGGAGAGGTAATTAGGTTAAATGAGCTCATAAGGGTAGGGCATTAATCTAATATGACTAGCACGCTTATAAGAAGAGAGAGAGAAACACTAGACACACACACTGGAAAGGCCCTGTGAGGATACAGCAAGAAGGCAGCTCTCTGCAAGTTAAAGAGAGAGAAGCTGCAGGAGAAAACCACCCTGCTGGTACCTTGATCCTGGACTTCCAGCCTTCAGGAGTTTGCAAAATAAATTTCTGTTGTTTAAACCACCTGGTCTGTGGCATTTTGTTATGGCAACCCAAGAACACTAATACAAATGATGAATCAAAAAGAAAAAGAATTAATGATATGAAAAAATGAAAAAAAGGCAAAGAAAGGATGAGACAGACACATTCACATACAAAGCAGAACATACAGGAAGGAGATGTAAGAAACTCAGACACCTATACAGACACTATGGGACACAAGTGTTATTAAATGGCATTTTGCAGTCTTTTAAGGAATCATTGCTAAAGATTTTAGAACATAAGAGTTGCTTTCACTATGTACATAGAGACATCACAGGACTTGCCCTGATGAGCATGTGAACTTCATGTGAAATCTGGATTCCATCTTCAAGTCACGATTCCAATGTCTCAGTTTAGAGAAACCTCACTCATAAACCATCAGTACATGGTCATGACAGTGTGCTTGGATTTTTAAAACTTCTTAGTGCCACACTGCTTACAAACATCTTTATTCTCCTCTGGCCTCCACTGTATTTTTGTGATAATTTAGTTACCATTACAAAAATTGTTGCTATCACATTTGGGGAAAACCACTGTGATGAGCACTTTGGCTATTAGCACTCTTCAAACAAAAACTAATCCACATATTTAGGAGTTAAGGTGATCAGCAAGATTGACACAAAATAACAAAAGCATTACTTCAGAAAAAAAAAAATGAATTTCAACGGGGAATCACTTTAGGAATGAATTATGCTCATAGTAACATCGTACATTTTATATCAAAATTAACTCAATCATTTGCCAGAAAAAAATGGTAATTCAACTCTATTTCAGGTTTTACAGATACTTACACTACAATAATCCTGAAATGCTAATGATGATGCAGAGAAACTAGGCCAACTGGAATCATGAGTCAAACGGGAGAACCTTTTTGACACAGTTCCTCTCCAATCATAGAATGTTCTGCCTGTTGAAAATATCAATGCAGGTTAAAAGAATATTTATTCAGGAAAAATACACAGTGATCATACTCCTTAGTGTTACAAAGATGAAAGTAAATCATCTTTATAGCCCCACTATTCTGTATTAAAATTGCATCTTGTCATCTAATCATAGCAAGATGAAGAAGTGATAGCAATGCATAGAGAGAGGCTTCAATTAATAGGCTTCCTTATACCATAAAGCGCTCGTGTTTTTATCACATACAGTGTGCCCATCAGAAAACTAATAGGTTCATTCATTTGACTCTTCAAGAACATTGACTTCTTTTGTAAGGGAGGCTTAAAGCAAAATCATATTTGTGAATAGCACTCAACAAAAACAAAAGAAAACCTCCTCTCCCTGTTACATAAGCCCTTTAAAAGAGAATTTAGAATTATCTGAAGGCAGAACTTTTGATATTGCGTAGTAAATAAAATTATTGAAAGTATTTAAGGTAAATAGGTTGGAAGAGCAAAAGGTGAACCAGCATATACCCGCATATTTCTTCTGTTTCCTAGTAGTTATTACGCAGGATTTCTGCACACAATTTTTAATACAGAGGCGGAGATTCAAGATTTATTTGTTCACTTATTTCTCAGAAATACAATTTAATCCTGCCATCCAAATGAATCAAACTAACTTTACATTTCCAATTTTCTTTCTAATAGTTCTTCATATACATATACTCTTTACTGAAACTTTCAATTTAAGAGAATCCTCCATGGACCGGTGAGTTCCATATAAATTTAGAGAAAAATCAGAAGTAATGTAGTCTCTCATTTCATTGCTTCAATTTATTTACAGGACCATAAATTAAGAGCCCTATATATGGGGAGGTAAAATAGTAATATAAAATAATAAAATGTGATATTATCTCAGAGACATTCTAATCAGTATACACATACACACACACACACATCCTAGCGCATCTTAATTTTGCATGTATTTCCTCCATTTCAGTCAGTCTCTGCCCTCTATCAAAAAGGAACACTCTCTAGAAGAGGCAACATATAAATGATATTTTCATTCACAACACAATATTAAGAAATGAATTTCTTTAATGGAAGCAATGTCAATAATGAGTAGACCATAGAGAATCTGAAAATATTATCTGAGAAGAGGATAGCAAAGAAAGGCCATACACATCATACTTTACTTGGGAACTTTTATCAATTCAGAGGGACATAAAAGACAGCATAAGAGTTATTGAGATGTGTAAGCCCCCACATTTCTTATGAAGCTTTGTTGACTAATTTGAAGCATTCTTTAATTCATTAGCAGTATTCCTATTCCACCCACTTGCTTCATTGCACTTCGACAGCAAATGTTCTCACTATTTTAGATAACAAAGTGTCTCTTTCCAATCTCCTTTTAAAATGTATAAACTCTTCAGGGGCAAGGACAATATCTTACTTGGAATTGCTCTATGATTCTGGTTCATTAGTAATATGATTAAAGTCACTTATGTAAACACTGATAAACTAGAATTAGCCTCATGAGGTTAAATCTCACAGGGAAAAGAGAATCTTCCTGATTACTGAGGTGCACAGCTAAATATGAAACTCAATGCTGTATGACTTATTTTTCCAAGAGATTCCAGAGCATTTCAAATATTTTACCTTGTCTACTCACAAAACAGATCCATGTAATCGAGAAATCATACATTATTTTCTTCAGTACACAGGTATCACACTGGAAAATATAGCTATAACTTTTCCACTTCAGGAAGCAGTAAAGCCTCCACTAAAATCCTCAAGGTGATCATTCACACACTGATCTATGCTAATGACTCCTTCTAAGAAGCCAGGCACAGAAGGTGACATGCAACAAATTTCAGTTTATTCCACAAAGTCAGTTGAAAGTTATACGCTGATAGTTTGAAGAAGACCAAAGTCATACATCAGACTAAGTCTTCACAAACCCTTCACAGAGCCAATAAGCTTCAAAGGTAATGCCACAGGGAAGTGAAGATTCTGAATTTTAGGGTGTGTGTGTTTGAAAGAGAGACAGCGTAAGAGTAGGCTGTACATTAATATGTGAAAAAAAAATAAATTTTGTCAGCACCATGAGCCAGCAGGATAGAATGAAATACTCTGAAATTAAACAAAAACAAATAGAGGCTAAATGCAATAGCGATATATGCAAAGAAGCCAAAATTGTCCCCTCAAGTTGTGTGTGTGTGCTTTGTCATACAGTGATGTCCAACTCCTTGCAACCCATGGACTGCAGCCTGCCAGGCTCCTCTGTCCATGGGTTCTCCAGGCAAGAATACTGTAGTGAGTTGCCATGCCCTCCTCCAGGAGACATTCCCAACCGAGGGACAGAACCCAGGTCTCCCATGTTGCAGGCAGACTCTTTACTGGCTGAGCTACCAGGGAAGTCCCCCATCAGGCTAACAAGGAACTATTAGCTAAGTGTTAGTTGCTTAGTCGCATCAAACTGTTTGTGACCCCAGTGACTATAGCCCTCCAGGCTCCTCTGTCCATGGAGTTCTCCAGGCAAGAATATTGGAGTGGGTAGTCATTCCCTTCTTTAAGGGATCTTCCCAACTCAGGGATCAAACCCTGATCTCCTGCATTGCAGGCAGATTCTTTACTGTCTGAGCCACCAGGGAAGCCCGTTATTAGCTAAATAGCAGTTAAATCTGAACATTAAAAAAAAAAAACTGTCAAATATCCATACCAATGTCTTCCTGTCCTTACATTTCCTCAATAGTTATTTAGGCCTTTGAAAAATGTTTATACCACTAGTTCATGTTATTTTGTTGATTTCTTCATATCTCATCTCCCTATCTAGACTTGAGAGTCTTTCACTTGGTTTGTATTCTCCATAACACTGATTACAATACTGTGCCCCAAGAATAAGTTCAGTATGCGCTCCTGGGCTGACGTGGAATTGGCTGAAAGGCCCATCAGAAAATTGCTAAGAGTGAAAGGTCCCATCTGATATAAACGTCTGATTCAATGGAAGAGTCTTTAAAAGGAGATTTTTAAAATTCTATTTTTTTTCAGGACCAAGTATTTTTCACCAGATCATCTTCTCTCTCTTGATATTTATCTTGATGTTTATAATGATAATAGATTTCAAATATGTATCAGTTGGGGATAGCTTTTTATTTCATTTCCCACTTTCATTCAAATTCATGTAGTTAACAATAAGCCAATTATTTACACAGGTGAGAGATACTATTAAAATCTAATAAGTATAATTATTTTGGAAATCTAAATTACCTAGATGACTCACAAAAAACATAAGATTGCATCCAGTGATATAACCAAGAGAATGAGGAAATAAAACAGGAAATAGAGAGGAAGGAAGAAAAAATCTCTAGCTAGTTAAAACATTTATCATTTTTTATGATCTTTGCAGTGACAAGCATTTCCTCCACATTGCAAATGGACAGATTTGTCCCAGGGGCTTGCCTGGTGGCTCATTGGTAAAGAATCTGCCTGCAATGCAGTAGACATGAGCTCGATCCCTGGTTTGGGAAGATCCCCTGGAGGAGGTTGTGGCAACCCACTCCAGTATTCTTCCCTAGTGAATTCCATGGACAAAGGAGCCTGGTGGGCTACAGTCCATAGGGTTGCACAGAGTCAGAAATAACTAAGCCACTAAGCAGCAGACTTGTCTAAACTGTCCGAATATCAGTACAAAACCCAAAGACAATAGAGCTTAAACTTTTCAATTATACTGTTTCAGTCAACCAAGAAACGAAATGTCCATAAGAAATAATCAATGCGACTGCCTCCAACAGAGCCAGAGTCCAGATGCAAGGGCGATGTATCTTTATGAGGATGTGACAGAGCCCAAGACACTAGTGGGATCAGTGGTCCTGTGCCCTTAGAGCCTTTTTTATGCCAAACTCGTTCTGTTTCCCTTTTATCAATTCCTTTCTATCAATTAATTCTTTGAGTTAATTGCACATGCAGTTTTAATCTGTAGGTAATTATAATCAATTAATAGTTAGGAGACAGAATTAGCAGTTCTTAGTTTGATTATCTATATAATTAAAAGGGGTGGTAAACTAGAGTTGACAAATAGCATCTTAATCAGTTGAATAATCAAACCCCAGAAGCTTGCTTGGGCAGCTGAATTTCATCTTTTGCATTAGTTCAAATTTTAGAATCAATGACCGAAATGTCCATTTAAATCAATTAATATTGTCAATTTATAGTCAAAAATGAATATATTCTAAAATTACTTAAATTATTTACCTTCTTTTATTTATAATGAACTGCTTCCAAAAGAATTTAGTAAAAATAAAGATCCAACAAACTAACTTATTTATAATCTACTGAATATCCATGGCTCCCAAGTTGTATGTTATAAAACATCTAAGAAACATGACTAATTCCTTTTGTACTAGGTTCTACTTAACAGTTCTATTTAAGTGTGCTGAGAGATAGCAAATATAACATAGCTTTCATCTTTTTTTTTTTTTTGGCTATCTAATGGAAATAGCTGTTTGTAGATACAGAGGAAATAACAAGATGCAAGATAAGCTTCAGGTAATTTAGAAAAATATATGAGAACTTCATTGTGATTAGGATATAATATAATGGAACAGTATCATCACTGTTGCATAATATCTTTCTGAATTATCAAGTATTTGAACAAGATTGGCAGATACTTCCAAATTCACAGTAAATAAAAAATGTTCAAAAAGAATCATGATTTCTGGTTCAATATGGTTTGTTACCTTTGACTAAGGCAGCCCCTTTTATAGTCCAAAATAAAATAGTATAATAAAAAAGACAAAAATTTCAAGGTTACACAAGGTCATTCAACTAGTGTCAGCTGAGAAAAATTTTTTTCATAATTAGGATAATGGAAGGGAATTGAGGAAAGCAATCAGTGATCTTTACATAATAATAAACCCCTAGCCCATCTGAAAGCCATTAGAAAGAGGCTTAAGACCACCTAAAAAAAATGAACAGAACAAACAACCATTTCTCTAAAACGTGGGTGCAGCTATTGAGGACCACTTTCCTCTCCACACCCCATCCATCACAATCCACTTGACACCACAACTGCAAGAAAACAATTAGGAATGAAGTAATCCTGATGTTAGGATTTGATACAGTCCCATTTTAAGGAAAGAACTCTGTGCAGAGGGTGAGACAGGCAGGTCTCAATAACAACGTACAGTGAGGATTGTAATTCTCATGTGCTGAACAGCTAAAAAGAATAAAGGCCAAAGGAGTGGAGTAGGATGGGCCCCACACTGGCAGAGCCAAACTATATTCCAGATGGGTGAGTGGGCACTGACTCCTGCTCATCAAGTGCAGAACTAAAAATGGCGACCAACACACCCAAGTGAGCATGGAGCAGAGCGGAGATAAATCCACCGTGGTCTCCACTTGTAATCACTCACTTCGCATAGATCTGTTTCTCCTTATTCACGGTGGAGTAAACACACCGGGCCTACAACAACCATGGCAATGATAGTTAACATTTCCTGAGGGCCTAGTTTGCTAAACACTTAAGGTATATTGTAGATGTGTGTGCTCAGTCACTCAGTTGTGTCCGACTCTTTGTGACCCCAGGGACTGTAGCCCGCCAAGCTCCTCTTTCCATGGAATTTGTCAGGCAGGAATACTGGAGTGGGTTGCCATTTCCTCCTTCAGGGGATCTTCCTGACCCAGGGATTGAACCCATGTCTCCTACAGCTCCTGCATCGGCAGGAGAGTTCTTTACCACTGGGCCACCTGGGTAGCCCTGAACATACATTACTTGATCTATCCACAAAATTAATCTACAAGCTCAGTGGTGAGTTTATCCCAGCTTAACAGCAAAGAAAATTAATTAAGTCACTTGTCCAAGTTCAGACAATTGCTAAGTGGTTGTGTGAAGCCAGGCCATTCCAAATTTGAAGCCCACGTGGCTGTGATACAAGGGGAAAGTTCCCTGTAGTAGACTGAACAATGGCCCCAAAGATAGCATATCCTTATCCTTAGCTCATATGATTCGAAGGGTTTTACAGGTAACATTAAATTAAGAATCCTAAGAAGGGAAGATTATCCTGGATTATCCAGACAGACTACATGCTAGTATCCTTTCAAGGGGGCTTGGGGGCGGATGTGACTAGAAGGGGAAAGGAAATATGATGACAGAGGCAAGAAACCAGAGTGATCTGAGAAAGAGGTCATGAGCCAGGAAACGCAAGCAGCCTTCAGAAAGGCAAAGAAGCAGATTCTTCCCTAGGGTCCTCAAAGTCTTGATGGAGTCCAGACTCTTGATACCTGGACTTAGTCCAATGCAATTAATTTTGGATTTCTGCTCTCTAGAACTACTGGAGAATAAATTTGTACTGGTTTAAGCTAGCAAGTTTTGGTAAATTGTTAGAGGAGCCATGGAAAACTAATATAGTCTACAATTCAGAAAATCTAGTAAAATATTTCACAAGACTGAGAAGAAAATTTTAGAAAAGTGTTGGCATTCCTACTATATTGTAGCAACCAACCCTTCAAAATAGAGGCCAAAATATGGAGGTGCATGTTATCTTTCTGAATTAGTGTTTTATACACCAATTGGATAAACACCAAGGAGTAGAACTGCTGAGTAATGAGATTGTTCTATTTCTAGTGTTTTGAGGAACTTCTATACTGTTTCCATAGTGGCTGCACCGATTTACATTCCTATCAACAGAGTACAATGGTTCCCTTGTCTCAACAGTCTCACCAACATTGTTATTTGTAGACTTTTTGATGATAGTCATTCTAACAGGTGTGAGGTGATACCTCACTGTGATTTTGATCTGCATATCTCTGATGATTAGCAATGCTGAATATATTTTCATGGGCCTGTTGGCCAACTGCATATCTTCTTTGGAAAAATGCTTATTCATACCCTGTGTCCATTTTTAATCTGGTTCTTTGGGGGTTTTTTGAATATTGATTTGTATCTGTTGTTTATATATCTTAGATATTAACCCCTTACCAGTCATTTGCAAACATTTTCTCCCATTCATTAGGTTGTCTTGTCTTTTTCATTTGTCCATGGTTTCTTTTGCTGTGCAAAAGCTTTTAAGTTTAATTAGGCCCCTTTTTTTAAATTTCACTTTCATTTCCTTTACCTTAGGAGACAGATGCAAAAAAATATTGCTAAGATTTATATCAAAGAATGGTCTGCCTATGTTTTCTTCTAGGAGTTTTATGGTTTCCAGTCTTACATTTAAGTCTTTAATTCATTGAGTTTACTTTTGTATATCATATGAGAGAATATATCTGAAGAAAATTAAAACACTAATTTGAAAAGAAACATGTATCCCAATATTCATAGCAGCATTACTTAACAATAGCATTACTTATAAACACTTGAAATAACCAGGAGCAACCTAAGTGTCCATCAAATATGAATGGATAAAGAAGATGTGGTATACATATACAATTCAATATTACTCATCCATATAAAAGGATGAAATTCTTCCATTTGCAATAATGTGGATGGAACTAGAGAGTATTGTAGTATTATGCTTAGTGGAAATAGTCAGACAGAGAAAGACAAATATGCTATTTTATCACTTACATGTAATACCTGAAAAATAAAACAAATGAATGAATATAGAAAAACAGAAACAGGCTCACAGATACCAAGATTAAACTAGTGGTTACCAGTTGGGAGAGGGAAGTAGGGAGAGGCAGGGTAGGGGTAAAGGAATAAGAGGCACAAACTACTATGTATAAAGTAAACAGGCTACAAAGATGTACTGTACAACACAAAGAATATAGCCAATATTTTACAACAACTTTCAATGTAGTAAGATTTATAAAATATTGAATCACTATGTTGTGCACCTGCAATTAATATACTATTATAAATCAACTAAACTCCAATTAAAAATAGAAGTCAAAAGCAACAAGGATAAATTAAAGACTTAAAAATAATACTCGTAAGGTAAATGAAAATGGAAATAAGTGTTTTTAAAAAGACAAGAAATACAAGGAAACCAAAAATGTAATGGCAGAATTATAATGTACTTCAGACATGAATGTGAATGTGAAGTCGCTCAGTCGTGTCTGACTCTTTGTGACCCCATGGACTGTAGCCTAGATAGTGGGGTGTAAAAGATAGTGCAGAATATCAAATGACTGGATTTGGCAAGCACTTCTAGAATGCAGACGAAAAGTATCCAAAGACAAAAATTATGAGAGAGAAGATTACAGATTAAAGAGGACAAAAGATAAATATACATGAAAGAAATCATATACTTTACCAAAGATGAAAACAGAACAATCAGGAATGAAAAAAATAACACTATTGAATTATAATTTTCTGAGCTGAAAACAAAATTTGCATCTTCTGAGTATTGGGGCTCACTGTGTTTTAGGAAAAGTTAATTAAAAGGGATTTGTATGCAAGTACATTCTGCAAAAGTAAAGGAATAAAGAAAATTTAAATTATAAGATTAAAGAACAATTCATATATATTTAGAAAGAAGAAAAACCTCAAAGTTGCAAACTCAGGCTCTTTCCAGATTTCTTCTGTGAAACAGCAAAAGAACCCATACATAATAGAATACCATCAACAGAATTTCCAGAGAAAAGAAAAGGTGTGAAATAGAAATTTTGTGACAAAATTGTTTTCAACGTATGAAGGTCAGCAAAAAAAAAAAAAATCATTCTCAAATATACCAATGCCCTGAAAAGCTGCTCAGAAAAACACATGTTTTTGTTTAAGTAAATAAACACTTATCTAAAGACCAAGACATAAATCAAAATCAAGGATGAAAGGATTTAGAAATCATGGTGTAAGAGTTCCAGAAGTTTTTCCTGTAATCGGTATTCAATTCTAGAAGGATCATTTGTGGTATGTGGATGCTGTGACTCTGATGTAAAGATTGGTCCTGCCAGGCTTTACCTCATAGTTTCTTTTGCTATTCTACTTTCCCAGGAACCAAATGATTAGTTTCCTAGGATATACACTTGAACTCACTCATAGTTGCAATGAAATGTTCTTTTAAATGGAATCTTGCTCTATAAGCAATAACCAGTGTTGTTCTGTCAGGCACTTACAATGGCTAAACGTTTGGAACATGTACCCAGAGACCCAGTAAACCAGACAAGAATAACACCAACATAATGACTATTTTCAGGTTCACAGAACTTAAATATGACTTTTCTCCTTTTAAAAGTTCAAACTGAATTGCCTGAGTCAGGGCATCACCCTTCACAAAGATCCTCTTTATATCATAGAAACACTCTCTGAGTTTTCTTATGGAGCTCTGCTGTTTAACTAAGGATAAAAATGTACCTGAAAACAGGTTCGAGAAAATACACCAGAATTTAGCAGTGAGTATCTCTGGGTGGTGGAATACTAGAGGACTTTTTTTTTTTTTTCCTGATAGTGGTCTGTATTTTCCAAATTTTCTGAAATTTATTACAACTAATAGTACATTTGGGGAAAAACATATTTTAAATGAAGCCAAAAAAGTTAGGTAAAAATAAGTGAAATTATGTAAAAAGCTATGAACAAAAGCCAAGTATCACAGAACTTTAGGAATGGTTTACCTTTCAGGAGGCAACACACTGAGACTAAACTTTAATTCTTTTTCCCTAACAAGGACATGTTGTATTTATAAAGGAGAAAATACAATTAGTTTGAGCTTCTTTTAACAAAACATGCATACAAAAATAAGTGTTTCCTTTAAATTGCCCTCAATGATCAACACATGTTTTGAGAGCAGGAGCATCACAACATCTTGAGAGTCGAAACTCTTGTTCCCCTCCCAGGAAGTAAAAGAGAATCTGCTATGTCCTACAGCTTTGGAAAACATTGGTCTCAGGTTTAGAACCTAAAGACTCTTGATTAACTAAAGGAGGTGTCAAGGTACCAGGTCTGTCACAAATTCATTCCTGCAAAGCAGGGGCAGCTATCCGAATACGTGATTTGAAAATGCCACTTGGACCAGCAAGTGGGGGCTGAACGGAGAGGAGCGGGCGGCATTGCCTAGGGTAAGGACCGGGCCCGAGTGCCCCGAGGGCAATCTGAGGGAGCTAACGTGAGATAGTAACCTAAACTGTGGGACAGCGAGAGAGAGAGAACTATCCCGCGAAAAGCCCAACTCTAAGGCACTGCCGGCCCGCTCACAGAACAAAGGACTGAGCGATACCAGAGGAGAGCTAGCCGGCTGCAGACCGCCCCATCCCCCGCCGGACACAGCGGGCAGGCGGGGCCCGCCAGAGCCGGAAAGGGGCAAACTCGGCTCCAGAGAGGGCACCCCCTACCAAACTGCAAACAGGCTCCCAGTTTCTAAGCAAAGACTGCCTGAGATCCCGGAGGGTCGACAGCCGCCGGGAGGGTCGCAGCCAGAGACCAGCTCCCCAGAACCGACACAAAGCACACCGGAGCCGGGCGCGCCCGTAAACCGAGGCGGGGACCAGGGAGGTGATAAGCCGCACCGCCCCAACAGGGGAGAGCGCCCTCGCCAAACTCCTGGCCGCCTGGGCAGCTCCGACCGGGAACGGCACAAGCCGCGGGCGAAACCGAGTCTGCGCCTTTGTGGAGTAACCGGGAGCCTGAACCTGAGCGGCTTAGACCTGGGAAGTGCACGCAGCTCAGGGCCCGCTCCCCGGCCGAGTAACCTGAAGCCTGAGCAGGGTAGACGGGGAAAGCACACACGCCGTGAGCGGGGGCGAACCCAGTGCGGCCGAGACACTGCGAGCTTACCACACACACGCCAGAATTGCAGTGTTCCTTCCTCCCCACAGCACGACTGAACAAGCGAACCTAAAGAGATCACCTCCACCGCTTTGTTGCAGGGCGGAAATTAGATACTGAAGAGATCTCCAAACAGAAGCCAAATAAACAGAGGGAAGCGCTTTGGAAGGGACAGGCCAACAGATTAAGATCCCCGTAGTTAATACCGACTGCATTAAAAAGGACCTATAGATCTTGAAAAGTATAAGCAGGAATAAGGATCTATCTAAAACTGAGCAGATCCCACACTGCTCACAACAGCTCCAGAGAAAGTCCGGGATATATATATTTTTTACTATTATTATTATTTTTTTTTTAATTTTTTTTAATTAAAAAAAAATTTTTTTTTCTCTTCTTTCCTTTTTCTTCAAGTCCTCTATTACACCTTTAACTTTCATTTTCATAACCCACTATTAACTTGCAAAAAAAAAAAAAACCCTATTTTTGAAGCAAACTACATACATATATCTTATACCTTTTGTGTTTTTTTTTTTAATGTTTTTTTCCTGTTCTACATTTTTTTACTGTTTCTTTTTTTACTGTTTTACTGTTTTTTTTCTTTTTACACTGTTTCCTTTTTTCTTTTTTTTTTTTTTTTTTAGATTGTAAGTTTTATAAGAGTCTAACCTCTACTCTAGATTTTTTATCTTTGTTTTACATATTTGATATCAACTTTGTACATTTAAGAACCCAATCTTTAGGACTCATTTTTACTCAGGAGTGTGATCACTGACCTGATCACTCTCTCCCCCTATTGATGCTCTTTCTTCTCCCTCAGGGAACCTCTATCTCCCACCCTCCTCCTTCTCTTCTCAACCCAATTCTGTGAATCTCTGAGGTTGTTCTGGGTACCGGAGAACACTTCAGGAACAGGATACTGCCCAGATCTCTCTCTCCCCTCTTGATTCCTCCCTTTCTACTCATGCTCACCTCTATTACCATCCTCCCCCCTCTCTATGTATCTCTGTGAACCACTCTGAGGGTTCCAAACTGTGGAAAGCACAGAGGGAAGTGCTTACTGGCTAGATTGCTCTCTCCACATTTGAATTCCCCTCTTCCCCTCCTGGTCACCTCAACCCACCCCCCCCACCTCATCTCTCCATGTAACTCAGTGAACCTTTCTGGGTATCCCTCACTGTGGAGAATCTTTTCACCATTAACCTAAAAGTTTTATTATTGAGGCTGTATGGAAGGAGAAGTCTTGAGGCTACTGCAAGAATAAGACTGAAAGCCAGGGGAAACATTAATTAATAAGAGACCATCCAATAGCCTCCATAAATTCACTGAAACCAAGCTCCACCCAAGAGACAATAAGTTCCAGAGCAAGACATACCACGCAAATTCTCCAGCAACGCAGGAACATAGACCTGAGCATCAATATACAGGCTGCCCAGAGGCACACCAAATCCATAGACATCTCAAAAATTAATACTGGTCACTCCATTACACTCTAGAGAGCAGAAATCCAGCTCCACCCACCAGAACACCGACACAAGCTCCCCCAACCAGGAAACCTTGACAAGCCACCTGTCCAACCCCAACCGCAGTGAGGAACCTCCACAACAAAGAGGAACTTCATACTACCAGAATACAGAAGGGCCACGCCTAACACAGCAATCTAAACAAGATGAAAAGGCAGAGAAATACTCAGCAAGTAAAGGAAAATGAGAAATGCCCACAAAGCCAAACAAAAGAGGAGGAGATAGGGAATCTATCTGAAAAAGAATTTAGAATAAGGATAATGAAAATGATCCAAAATCTTGAAAGCAAAATGGAGTTACAGATAAATAGCCTGGAGACAAAGATTGAGAAGATGCAAGAAATGTTTATCAAGGACTTAGAAGAAATAAAAAGGAATCAATATAGAATGAATAATGAAATAAAGGAGATAAAAGACACTCTGGAGGGAACCAACAGTAGAATAACGGAGGCAGAAGATAGGATAAGTGAGGTAGAAGATAGAATGATGGAAATAAACGAAGCAGAGAGGAAAAAAGAAAAAAGAATCAAAAGAAATGAGGAAAACCTCCGGGACCTCTGGGACAATATGAAACGCCCCAACATTCGAATCATAGGAGTCCCAGAAGAAGAAGATAAAAGGAAAGGCCATGAAAAAATACTCGAGGAGATAGTAGTTGAGAATTTCCCTAAATTGAGGAAAGAAATAGTCACAGAAGTCCAAGAAACCCAGAGAGTTCCAAACAGGATAAACCCAAGGCGAAACACCCCAAGACACATATTAATCAAATTAACAAAGATCAAACACAAAGAACAAATATTAAAAGCAGCAAGGGAAAAACAACAAATAACACACAAGGGGATCCCCATAAGGATAACAGCTGATCTTTCAATAGAAACCCTTCAGGCTAGAAGGGAATGGCAGGACATACTTAAAGTAATGAAAGAGAATAATCTACAACCCAGATTACTGTACCCAGCAAGGATCTCATTCAGATATGAAGGAGAATTCAAAAGCTTTACAGACAAGCAAGAGCTGAGGGAATTCAGCACCACCAAACCAGCTCTCCAGCAAATGCTAAAGGATCTTCTCTAAACAGGAAACACAGAAAGGATGTTTCAACACGAACTCAAAACAACAAAGTAAATGGCAACGGGATCATACTTATCAATAATTACCTTAAATGTAAATGGGTTGAATGCCCCAACCAAAAGACAAAGGCTTGCTGAATGGATACAAAAACAAGACCCCTATATATGCTGTCTACAAGAGACCCACCTCAAAACTAGAGACACACACAGGCTGAAAGTGAAAGGATGGAAAAACATATTCCATGCAAACGGAGACCAAAAGAAAGCAGGAGTCGCAATACTCATTTCAGATAAAATAGACTTTAAAATAAAGGATGTGAAAAGGGACAAAGAAGGACACTACATAAAGATCAAAGGATCAATTCAAGAAGAAGACGTAACAATCATAAATATATATGCACCCAACATAGGAGCACCACAATATATAAGGCAAATACTAACAAGTATGAAAGGGGAAATTAACAATAACACAATAATAGTGGGAGACTTTAATACTCCACTCACACATATGGATAGATCAACTAAACAGAAAATTAACAAGGAAACACAAACTTTAAATGATACAATAGACAAATTAGATTTAATTGATATTTACAGGAGTTTCCACCCCAAAACAATCAATTTTACCTTTTTCTCAAGTGCACATGGAACTTTCTCCAGGATAGATCACATCCTGGGTCATAAATCTAGCCTTGGTAAATTCAAAAAAATTGAAATCATCCCAGCCATCTTCTCTGACCACAATGCAGTAAGATTAGACCTCAATTACAGGAAAAAAACTATTAAAAGTTCCAACATATGGAGGCTAAACAACACGCTTCTGAATAACCAACAAATCACAGAAGAAATCAAAAAAGAAATAAAATTATGCATAGAAACGAATGAAAATGAAAACACAACAACCCAAAACCTATGGGACACTGTAAAAGCAATACTAAGGGGAAGGTTCATAGCAATACAGGCGTACCTCAAGAAACAAGAAAAAAATCAAATAAATCAACTAACTCTACACCTAAAGCAACTAGAGAAGGAAGAAATGAAAAACCCCAGGGTCAGTAGAAGGAAAGAAATCTTAAAAATTAGGGCAGAAATAAATGCAAAAGAAACAAAAGAGACCATAGCAAAAATCAACAAAACTAAAAGCTGGTTTTTCGAGAAGATAAACAAAATTGATAAGCCATTAGCCAGACTCATCAAGAAACAAAGGGAGAAGAATCAGATCAACAAAATTAGAAATGAAAATGGAGAGATCACAACAGACTCCACAGAAATACAAAGGATCATAAGAGACTACTACCAACAGCTATATGCCAATAAAATGGACAACTTGGAAGAAATGGACAAATTCTTAGAAAAGTATAACTTTCCAAAACTGAACCATGAAGAAATAGAAGATCTTAACAGACCCATCACAAGCACGGAAATCGAAACTGTAATCAGAAATCTTCCAGCAAACAAAAGCCCAGGACCAGACGGCTTCACAGCGGAATTCTACCAAAAATTTAGAGAAGAGCTAACACCTATCCTACTCAAACTCTTCCAGAAAATTGCAGAAGATGGTGAACTTCCAAACTCATTCTATGAGGCCACCATCACCCTAATTCCAAAACCAGACAAAGATGTCACAAAAAAGGAAAACTACAGGCCAATATCACTGATGAACATAGATGCAAAAATCCTTAATAAAATTCTAGCAAACAGAATCCAACATCATATTAAAAAGATCATACATCATGACCAAGTGGGCTTTATCCCAGGAATGCAAGGTTTTTTTAACATCCGCAAATCAATCAATGTAATACACCACATTAACAAATTGAAAGAAAAAAACCATATGGTTATCTCAATAGATGCAGAAAAAGCCTTTGACAAAATTCAGCATCCATTTATGATTAAAACCCTCCAGAAAGCAGGAATAGAAGGAACATATCTCAACATAATAAAAGCCATATATGACAAACCCACAGCAAACATTATCCTCAATGGTGAAAAATTGAAAGCATTTCCCCTAAAGTCAGGAACAAGGCAAGGATGCCCACTTTCACCACTACTATTCAACATAGTTTTGGAAGTTTTGGCCACAGCAATCAGAGCTGAAAAAGAAATAAAAGGAATACAGATAGGAAAAGAAGAAGTAAAACTCTCACTGTTTGCAGATGACATGATCCTCTACATAGAAAACCCTAAAGACTCTACTAGAAAATTACTAGAGTTGATCAATGAATATAGTAAAGTTGCAGGATATAAAATTAACACACAGAAATCCCTTGCATTCCTATACTCCAATATTGAGAAAACAGAAAGAGAAATTAAGGAAACAATACCATTCACCATTGCATCAAAAAGAATAAAATACTTAGGAATATATCTACCTAAAGAAACAAAAGACTTATATATAGAAAACTATAAAACACTGATGAAAGAAATCAAAGAGGACACAAACAGATGGAGAAATATACCGTGTTCATGGATTGGAAGAATTAATATAGTGAAAATGAGTATACTACCCAAAGCAATCTATAGATTCAATGCAATCCCTATCAAGCTACCAATGGTATTTTTCACAGAACTAGAACAAATCATCTCACAATTTGTATGGAAATATAAGAAACCTCGAATAGCCAAAGCAATCTTGAGGAAGAAGAACGGAACTGGAGGAATCAACCTGCCTGACTTCAGGCTCTACTACAAAGCCACAGTCATCAAGACAGTATGGTACTGGCACAAAGATAGAAATATAGATCAATGGAACAAAATAGAAAGCCCAGACATAAACCCACGCACATATGGACACCTTATCTTCGACAAAGGAGGCAAGAATATACAATGGAGAAAAGACAATCTCTTTAACAAGTGGTGCTGGGAAAACTGGTCAACCACTTGTAAAAGAATGAAACTAGAACACTTCCTAACACCGTACACAAAAATAAACTCAAAATGGATTAAAGATCTAAACGTAAGACCAGAAACTATAAAACTCCTAGAGGAAAACATAGGCAAAACACTCTCCGACATAAATCACAGCAGGATCCTCCATGACCCACCTCCCAGAATATTGGAAATAAAAGCAAAAATAAACAAATGGGACCTAATTAAAATTAAAAGCTTTTGCACAACAAAGGAAACTATAAACAAGGTGAAAAGACAGCCTTCAGAATGGGAGAAAATAATAGCAAATGAAGCAACAGACAAACAATTAATCTCAAAAATATACAAGCAACTTCTGCAGCTGAATTCCCGAAAAATAAACGACCCAATCAAAAAATGGGCCAAAGAACTAAACAGACATTTCTCCAAAGAAGACATACAGATGGCTAACAAACACATGAAAAGATGCTCAACATCACTCATTATTAGAGAAATGCAAATCAAAACCACAATGAGGTATCATTTCACACCAGTCAGAATGGCTGCTATCCAAAAGTCTACAAGCAATAAATGCTGGAGAGGGTGTGGAGAAAAGGGAACCCTCTTACACTGTTGGTGGGAATGCAAACTAGTACAGCCACTATGGAGAACAGTGTGGAGATTCCTTAAAAAACTGGGAATAGAACTGCCATATGACCCAGCAATCCCACTGCTGGGCATATACACCGAGGAAACCAGAATTGAAAGAGACGCGTGTACCCCAATGTTCATCGCAGCACTGTTTACAATAGCCAGGACATGGAAGCAACCTAGATGTCCATCAGCAGACGAATGGATAAGGAAGCTGTGGTACATATACACAATGGAATATTACTCAGCCATTAAAAAAAATACATTTGAATCGGTTCTACTGAGATGGATGAAACTGGAGCCCATTATACAGAGTGAAGTAAGCCAGAAAGAAAAACAACAATACAGTATACTAATGCATATATATGGAATTTGAAAGATGGTAACGATAAACCTATAGGCGAGACAGAATAAGAGACACAGCATGGAACAATTTTATGGACTCTGAGGGAGAAGGTGAGGGTGGGACGTTCTGGGAGAATAGCATTGAAACATGTATATTATCATATGTGAAACAGAACACCATTCCATGTTCGATGCATGTGACAAGGGCTCAGGGCCGGGGCAATGGGATGATCCAGAAGGATGGGATGGGGAGGGAGGTGGGTGGGGGGTCCAGGAAGGGGAACACATGTAAACCCATGGCTGATTCATGTCAATGTATGGCAAAAACTATTACAATATTGTAAAGTAATTAGCCCCCAACTAAAATAAATAAATTTATAAAAAAAAATAATAATAAATATAAGTATCCCCAAATGAGTAATAGAAAAAAAAAAAAAAAAGAAAATGCCACTTGTTTTTAAAGGTTTTATTTTGTTTTTAATTTGGACTGCTTTTAAAGTCTTTATTGAATTTGTTACACTATTGCTTCTGATTTTTTATGTTTTGGTTTTCTGGCCATGAGGCATGTAGGATCTTTGCCCCCCAGGGATGGAACTGGCACCCCCTGCATTGGAAGGACAAGTCCCAACCACTGGCCCCCCAGGGAAGTCCCTGAAAATGCCTCTTGATTGCAGTTCACCTGCAATCTTCTCCAAGAAGCAATGTGACAAATACAAGCTCATGTTGGTAGCAGCCTGCAACAGCAGGAGGGCAGGGACTGTGCCCAGTGGTACTGTTCTAGCCTCCACACGACTGAAATGCCTGGTACAGAATATGTGCTAATTGTTTATAACAAACGAATGTTAAAATTAACTGGATACAGTGTGGTTTACAGATGACAATGATGTCATAGGTCTCTAGACAAAAAAATGACAAAGGTCTAGGAGAACACTGCATATTGGGTGATAACTTAATGGGAGTGTTCTTAGTGTCTCTGCCTCCTGCAAATGGAAGCAATGACTAACTAATCTTCCAATCATCTCATACAACTCTAACTTTTTTTAAATAAATTCTTTCAAGTTTATTGTGTACTGCTGTTTGGGCCATATGGATTTTACCTATTTTGGTGTCCACACTCATACCTGTTTGGTGAAAATGAAAATTTGAAGAGACTTCTGGGAAAGTAATTATCGGTAAGAAGAATCTTTAAAAGCTCATATTTTTGATGTAATATTAATTTCTAGGAATCTTTCATAAGGAAATAATCTGGAATGTGCCAAAAGATTTATTAACAAAGATGCTTATTACAGCATTATTTATAACTGTGCAGAAATCAAGTTAGTTTCTGAGTTAGCATAACACTGCTATTCTTAGAAAAATATGCTTGGAAGGTTGAGCCTCAGCTGGCATCTAAGTACTTAGAGGGTAAACAGTTCCCTAGCCCCTGATGTAAACTTCTCCCTGAAAGATAAGGGCATCTCACTATGCCTAAATTGTACAAACAATATGATTTAGGCAGAATATCAGCTTCCTTTCTGAAAGTCTGGAATATTGGTACATGCTAAGCAGATGGGGCCAACGTGAGCATGTCTCAGTAAAAATCTTGGGTGCTGAGTCTCTAATGAGTTTCCCCAATATATAACCCTTCACATGTGTCATGACTCATTGCTGGAGGAATCAAGTACCTCCATGTGATTTCACTGGAAGAGGACTCCTGTGAGCTTGCTCCTGGTTTCCTCTGGACTTCACCCCATGTGCCTTTTCCCTTTGCTGATTTTGCTTTGTATCCTTTCACTACAATAAACCTGAGCTGTTGATAGGACTGTATACTGAGTCCTATGAGTCCTCCTAGCAAATTACTGAGTAGCTTTGGGGTGGTCTCAGGATCCACAACACAATAATCAAATTAGAAATAAGATAAAATTCCAGTAATGGGAGATTGGTCAAGAAAATTATAATATATACATATACTGTATTATGTTTTGATAAAAATTTTGCCTATGAATTTTTTTACATTACACAAAAAATTAAGATATCATATATCAAATATCAAATATCTTTAATTATGAACAAAAATAATCTGTAAGTCAAAGGACTGGACAGAAATATGTCAAACTGCTGAAAGTGGTTTGATCATATTTCTGTCTGTATTTTGTTCTTTTCTTTTGTTCTGAATAGGCTCAATGTGAGGTTCATACCTCACTCATCACCTTTTGAGGAAAGCTATCCTAACTGTGTTTTCCTCATACTCACATGTTATGCATGAGTTAGAATTATTGTGCAAATTCTGGAATGAGAATTAAAAATTCTGGAATGGAATTAGGAAATAAAACTAAGAATCAAATCCCCTAGGAAAGACTGTTAATTTTTTTATATTTGCATCTGTGTTTGATGATCAGCTTGTCAGAACATTGAAGTTCATTAATACATCATTATCTTTACTGAAAGCTCATTAAACCAACACATTCAATGTAAGAAAAAAAGACTCTGGTGACAAAAACCAAAGGATAATCATGGAACAAAATCTTAGCCCTGCTTATGCTTGTATGTTTATTCCAAATGTTTCACTCTATTCTTTTCTACTCTCCTAATCATAGTAGTGAGTGAGATCGTCACTACAAGGTATAGACCATTTATGATTAGTGAAAATTTAAAACCGAACTGCAGGCAGAGAACTGTAGAAAACTATATTAAAACTTTGTGTAAGTACAAAGTGATTTGCAAAGCCCAAGTCTATAAAGCTACAGCAAATATCATACATAAATATAACAAACAAAACTTTGTGAAACAAGCTAACGATGAAGACTTTCCATTGTTATGATTAACATTTGCTGCTGCTACTGCTAAGTCACTTCAGTCGTGTCCGACTCTGTGCGACCCCATAGACGGCAGCCCACCAGGCTCCACCATCCCTAGGATTCCCAAGGCAAGAACACTGGAGTGGGGTGCCATTTCCTTCTCCAGTGCATGAAAGGGAAAAGTGAAAGTGAAGTCGCTCAGTCGTGTCGGACTCTTAGCGACCCCATGGACTGTAGCCTACCAGGCTCCTCCGTCCAGGGGATTGTCCAGGCGAGAGTGCTGGAGTGGGGTGCCATTGCCTTCTCTGGATCAACATTTACAGTCTAGTTTTAAGGATTAGTCAGTTTCAACCTGTCCTATTCAGTCCTTTCAACCATCACCAGAAAAGAAGCAAAGATAAAACACAAATCAAGGTTTCTACTTGTTATGACTACTAAAGTCTAAGTTCTGATAAAAATTCTGAATATTAATATATTAAATGTTATCTATGAAGTTCAGTAGCCATGTGGACCCTGTTTCCATTATTACTAATAAATTAAAATTGACTGTACTAATAAAATATTTCACAGATGCTCTGTCTTCTTACTCCTACACATCCAAATATCAAATTCAACAAAATTTGGTTCTTTCGAGAAACATATTATGTATCATTTTAGCAGCAACTTTAAGAATAATTAACAAAATTATGGACATTTCTTAGTGATTTTACTAACTACTATGCCCATATATGAATTTTTCCTCTAGTTAAAGTGCTCTACTTGCCTTAATCTAATAGAGCATTGAATTCCATCTCCACTCACTTGCTTATGCCATGGTGCCAACTTGTGACAGTTAATTTTAATGTATCAACTTGTCTAGGACACAGTGCCCACATATTTAGTCAAACATAGATGCTTCAGTGAAGGTATTTGTAAATTATTGATATTTAAATCTGCTTTGTGTAAAGCACATTGCTTTCCAAAAGGTGGGTGAATCTCATCCAATCAGTTGAAGGCCTTAAGAAAAAGACTAATCTCCCCTGAGGAAAATTCTGCCAGCAGACTGCCTTCAGACTTGAGACACAATATCAAGTCTTCCATGGTTCTCCAGTCTGGAGCCCACACTACAGATTTTAGGCTTGCTAGTCTCTGCAACTGCGTGAACTAATTCCTTAAAATAAATCTCTCCATATATGAGGAGGAGGGGTGAGAGAAAGATTTATTTTTAAAAGTCACTTATGGAGAAAGAGAAACCTATCTATCTACCTGTCTACCTATCCTCCATTTATCTAGATGTCTATGTAAATATCATATGTTCTATATCATATGATCTATGTAAAGATCAATAGATATCTATATCTGTATCTATATCTATAGAGAGAGATCCTACTGATTCTGTTTTGGAGAAGGAAATGGAAACCCACTCCAGTGTTCTTGCCTGGAGAATCCCAGGTACAGCGGAGCCTGGTGGGCTGCCGTCTATGGGGTCGCACAGAGTCGGACACGACTGAAACGACTTAGCAGCAGCGGCAGCAAGAACACTGGCTACGATCCCTGACCAGTTTTGACCTCCCCAAAGCACATCCAGCTTTCCAGGCCAACTTGTAATTCCATCCTTTTTCTCATCCCTCATAAGAACATATTGGAATTCAAAGGAATGTAGCTGGCATGATCACAAAAATAACCCTGAATCCATTCTAATTATTAAAAAGTTAATTTTCAAAGTTTTGTCTTCTCAGTATTAAGAAAAATATGCCTTACGATCACCTCACCCATATGATATACCAATGTGAACAGTCACGGAGGCTGAAAACCATCTATCTCCATCACTGGGACAGAACATAACTTGTATTGTAGGTTACTTTTTATTTTTTAACTCAGTCACAATATTATAAACTTTTTATAAGACATAGCTGATGTCTCGGAGAAGGCAATGGCACCCCACTCCAGTACTCTTGCCTGGAAAATCCCATGGGCAGAGGAGCCTGGTAGGCTACAGTCCATGGGGTCGCTAAGAGTCGGACGACTGAGCGACTTCCCTTTCACTTTTCACTTTCATGCATTGGAGAAGGAAATGGCAACCCACTCCAGTGTTCTTGCCTGGAGAATCCCAGGGACGGGGGAGCCTGGTGGGCTGCCGTCTATGGGGTCACACAGAGTCGGACACGACTGAAGCGACTTAGCAGCAGCAGCAGCAGCAGCTGATGTCTAAAAGCTTTTTGTATTCATTATATACCTAGCATGCTATCGTGTATAGTCAATTTTTAAAAAATTAAAAAAATTATTCAATTTAATTGCCTTCTTTACTTCTTTGATGGATACTTATACCAAATGTCTTTATCCTTATAAAAAAAATGGAAGCAAAAATAATATAATAATTATATCTCTACTTGAATGTAGTTTTATAAAAATAATATGAAAAAATGTGGAATTTGAACAACTACTGGTAATAATATAATTTTTAGATGAGACCATGATATTTTGGTATGCTTTAAGAAGATACTTTGGATTTTATAATAAAACTGAAAAATATTTGTGGGTGGATGGCAAGGAATTTGCTTCAAGTAATCCAAGCTGAGAAGGAAATTGAGTTGGTGCATGGATCAGACAGTACTGACCATGAGTTCATAATTACTAAAGCCAGGTGATGAGTACATATGGATCTATTATCCTACTCTCTTTATTTTTGTATATATGTAGATTTTCCATAATAAAATGGCTTTTCATCTATTTATTCAAAAATATATAAACTTTCTCAATGCCGAGAAAAGCAGGAAAAGAGAGCAGACAACAGAGCAACGCATAAAGAATGATACTTTTCTGTCTGGCAAAATCTGGTTTAGAAAAGAAGGAATAAAACTGAACAATAAGGTATAAGGAACTCAGCTAAGTAATAAAATCCCCAAGTCCTCATATGGTGACTTTGCTAAAAATATTCTAAACTCCTATGTCAGAAACTCTCTATCTGAGAGAGTTTCTGAGAATCTCTATCTGAATCTCTAAACAGCATCAAAAATTTGTTTATTGTCTATCTTTTCCACTAGAATATAAGCACTACAAGGTCAGTAGTTTTTATCATGTTTACCAGTGTCTCTCCAGCAATGAGGAGAGCACAGAAAGTAGATGCTCAATAAATATTTGTCAATTATTCCTGTATATAAAATATGCTGTTTTCTGATTACCATCATAAGACAATATAGCATTAACTAAAGGTTTTAAACCATTAGCATAAAAATTCACTTCAACGATTCAAGCTTTATCTATGTATGATTCTTTCTGAAAATTATTCATTAGTAATTCACATCTACTTATTATGTTAAAAATAATTTCTATATATACCATCTCATTTTAGCCTTATATCCAATGAGAGATAGAAGAAACAAGGATAATCTTTCCACTTTAGAAAATAAAAAACTGAAGTTCATAACATTGATCTGCTGAGGTTTTAGCTCTGGTTTTTTACTCATGATCATTCTTTCAATTGGAGAACTATCCATATATTTTTTTAATTTAAGATATCTCTAATTAATCAAGCATTTTTACACAATACTATTCATTCTAGTAAGGAATGAAACTGTGTCTAAGAAGAAGTTGGGCCCACGGCCAAAGGATGAAACAGAGAAAATCATACCCATTATGTGAGTTTTAGATTCAATATTAAGGAATATAATTTCAAAATCTTAAAAGATATGCAGAGTTCATTTTTTACTTTAAATAAAGAAAGTCAGAAAAAGTCTTTCCAACTCTAACAATGAGAACAACTCAGACAGTTGATAAAACAATAATTTTTTGAGCTGATTTGAGAGCTGAGGTCACAAGGCAACCTGATGAACTGCAATACGAGGTTGCCAAACTCTAGCAGTGAGAGTCAATACAAATCACCTTGGGCAGAACATGAAGAGATGAAAACAGAAGCAGGCAAGAAGAAAGCAAATGGAATTTTAATAAATCTTTTAAAGGCCAAATGTGGACTTACTTGATACTATAGTTTTCTCAGAAGCCCAGACACCTGGGGCATCTGCATCCACTCCCCTAGTCTTTTCTAAAGGCTTCCACTGACCACTGAGATAGATTGGAATAGGGTAGTGATCTGAGAGAGAGAGCTCTTCTGTGATACAGGCACATAGGACCAGAAGAACCCAAAGAAGCCTGTTTCCAAACCAGACACTGCATGAGTACAAGGTGGTGCCTGGCTGCTGCTGGGGAAGGAGCAGGAAACTTACGAAGTCATTGTAACACTGATAGAAAAGTCAGACAAAGGTATTCGAAGAAAGAAGAATTTTAGCCCAACATCATTAAACATAGATGTAAAAATCTTTAATAAAATATTAGCAAATAAATTCATCAATATATGAAAAGCATAATATATCATGGTCAGTTAGGAGTTGCTCAAGAATATAAAGTTGGTTTTATATGTGAAAATTAATCAGTGAAATTTATCATAGTAATACACTAAGGGAAATCAAATAATAGTTAAGGACATGCATAAAAAACATTTTACAAAATTCAACAATTAGGAATAAAAAAATTGTTCTACAGCCAACTACCAAAAAGGAAACTTCCAAATCCAGACAATAAGAACCTACAAAAAGTGTAGCTAATGTTAAACATGATGGTGAGATATCGAGTGCCTTCTGCTTAAGATTTGAAATAAGACAGGATATCTATAATCAGCATCATGCTAGAATTCCTAACCAGTGCAATAAAACACAAGACAGAGATTTAAAAAAAGACAAACAATTAAACAAAAGAAGTAAAAATACCTTTATTCAGAATGCCATGACTGTGTATGTAGTAAATTCTAAAGAATCAAAAAGAAAACCAGTAGAACTAGTAATGAATTTCAGTACTCTTGCAAAGTACAAAGTCAATTAAAATATCAACTGTATTCTATAGAGTATCACAAACAATTAGAAAAAGGAGTTAAAAATCAGTATCATTTAAAGAGCTTAAAAAATCAAAGCATTAAGGATAAATTTAACCAATAGCATGTAAATATAAATATAAAATGCATATTTTACAAAAAGAAAATATTGATGAGATATGAAAGATTTAAATAAATGAAGTAATACACTATGTTCAGGGATTGAAGACATAATGTTAAGATTGTTGTTCTAAATCCCACAATTGATCTCTAGATTCAAAGCAATGTTAATTAATACCACAGCCATCTTTTCTCCTGTAAATCGAAAACATAACTTAAGATTTACTTTGGAAAAGAAAAGTAATAAGAATAGTAGAAACAATCTTGAAGAGAAAAAATGGGAGGGTATACACCACTTAAGATTTACAATAAAGCTATAAGAATAAGCTAATCAGGTAATGAAACAGAAGAGAGTCCCAAAATAGCTGTATACCAATAAAATCAGTGTTCGACAAAAGTACCAAAGCAATCCAATGGAGGAGGAAATCTCTTCAATAAATGATACTACCATAAACTATACACAAAATTTAATTTGAAATGGATCATAGGGTAAAACATAAAAGCTACAACAACAAAGCTGCTAGAAAAAAAATATAGAAGATCTTCACAATCTTGGGATCAACAAAGATTTTTGAAGAAAAGACAGAAAGCACAAGTCACAAACAGAAAACAATTTTAAAAAACTGGACTTCATCAAAAATAAAATCTTCTGCTCATAAGAAAATGAAGGGAAAAAAAAGAAAACTACATACTGTGAGTAAATATTCATAACACGTGACAAAGGATGTAAATCCCAGAATACATACAGATTCTTGCAGTTCAACAATAAAAAGACAAATCACTCCATTTTTAAAAGACAAGCTGCTTCACAAAAGGAGATCTACACATGTAAAACATGCATATGACAAAGTGTTCAGCATCATTAGTCATCAGGCAGAGGAATGCAAATTGAAGCCCCAATGAGCTATCCCCACTGAAATGACTGAAATGAAAGAGACAGACAAAAACAAATGTTGGAGGAAGTGGAGCAACTGGAAGGCCAATGGAAATGCAAAATGGTATCACGAATTTAGAAAATTATCTTGTTTCTTTGCTAAACATACATCTACTTTGTGATCCATCAATTCTGCATCGAGATATTAACGCAACTAGCCCACAGGCTCCTCTGTCCATGGAATTCTCCTGGCACGCATACTGGAGTGGGTTGCCATTCCCTTCTCTTCAGGTGAATCTTCCTAACCCAGGGATGGAACCCAGGTGGCCTGCATTGTAGGCAGATTCTTTACCATTTGAGGCACCAAGTTCCCATGTATCTTAAAGGTATTTTCTAATTTGAAGTTCATCTTGAGAAGAAATAATTCACAAAACAAATCAGAGTATTTCAAAATCTAAACAGCCAAGTAGTTTTCCTTGGACTAAGCTCCTGTTTTTCTCACTGACAAATGAATTAAATTTAAAAACAATTTTCTAAATGTTGCACTGAGGTGGTTTTCTGTTGAGGAGAATCAGAATTCCTGTGGATATTTAAAACTTATTAGTATAAGATTTTTTTTAACTTTAGATCTTTTATAATATTATTTATTGATTCAAGTATTAATATTCCATTCTAAAAATAGTAATCAAAGTCCAGTACTTCATAATTTATAGCTAACTTCTACATAAACAATCTCATCTGATTTTTATATCCACCAAGAGAAATAGATAAGCAGGGATTTCCCTTGCTCAATATAAGTAAGACAAAACTACATTTTTTTTCTTATTTTACTCTTCTTCTTTATCATACTTGAAAGTCCTATTTGTTTAACTATTTTCCTCTTTGATTTCTTAAATTCTAACCACATTTTCAACTCCATTTAAAGCTTTTCTTCTAGTTAAGATCCTCACTTTTCCTAAATAAATTATCCTTTCTATCCAACTTCTTTTTTATTTTAAGGTCAATCTTGGAATAAAAAAGCAGTTTTTAATAGAGCTAAGAATATAGGAAAAGTTTTTTTAACAGATAGATATCATCTTTCATGTATCCTTCAGAAAATATTTGCTTTCATTTTCATTGATTATTAAGAACCTAACTGGCACAAGAAGAAAAAAGAATTATACTATGAAGAATAATATAAAACAACTATGATTTTACTTAGCCATTTTGCTTATTATTTTCTTCTACAATAATTTACTAATTCTAATGAAAATTATTTTTAAAAGACCCATGGTATTAGAATCACACAAAACATCTATTTTTAATTATGTATTATTTCAGAAACACTAAAAAATGAAAAAAAATTGCCAATACTATTTAAAAAATTCATCTTCTACAGACTAATTGCAGAAAAGCATTTTTATTCACATACAATCAGATGAAATTGTGGCAATTAAGATCATAAAAACAAGAATTCTTTGTAAAAGTGTGTTTTTCTTTCTTGTAATGAATTAAATCCTTTTTTAAATACAATAAGAGAGAATGCATCAGCCATTTAAATATTTTTTCAATATATTTCCAATCCAAATTTTGCCCCAGAGAAATTTAATCCAAAAATTAGAAACCCAGAAAAAAAAAGTTTCAATTTTCTTTATTCCCATGCTTCCCTTATTCCCTGCATTAATATTTCTTAAGTCAGATAAGGTTGCAAAATAAACAATGACAAACATGTAATTTACTTTGGTCATAAATTATTAATTCCAATTTTTAAAACTTATGCCAGAGAAGACTATTTTAGGTATAAAAAAGATATTATAAATCTAGTTGGAAAATTGCCTTTAAAAGCAGGGGGAGGAGAAACTTTAAAAGAATAAGATCTTGCTTTTTGTATTCTAAAAATTCACAGTCACTGTAAGGAAATGAACCAACATTAAGATTTTGGTTGTTTATGGACAAAGTTTAGTTTACGGTGTATATATTCAAGAAGAAATATCCCAAACAGAAAATAAGAGGAAGAAAAATACTTTCAGAAAACACTCTCGCAAATATTTATTTTATGGGACTGATGGTACAAGTAATTACTCTGACATTTAATAAATGGCACTTTGAAGAACTGCTAGGCCTCAGTAAACCTTCAAGTCGAACCACTTTGGCTTTTATTTGTTTTTAAGCGATAGAATTGTAGCATATTTTGCAAGCATAGTTTTAATACCTCATGTTTAAAAGATACATCTGCATGAAATGCTTCAAAGACACATCCCTTATATACACTATATTTCCCAGTGGACACAGCTTAGCACAAACTGATAAAAATGAAGGGCCATAAAATAGGAAATCCATTTTCATACCCATCGGTGTGTAATTGAAAGGAATCTATGAATACTTTCTATAAATTAGTTCCAACTTAAAAGCAATGAAACATTTTACCTTTTGCAAAGCAGTCAGGAATGACAAAAAGTATTCTTTTCCCCCTTTAGCAAAGAAGGGATGTTCTGTGATCTCAACAGTTATTGCCTTCATCTATCTCAACTATAAACCCATCTCATGGACTGCACAGGAAAATTTGGAACTCCTTCAAAATTCAATCATCCAAATATTAATACAACAGAGATTCTCATTGGTTTAAAATACATTTTAGAACACTAGAATATTGTTCCAGGATATTAAATTTGAAGAACGACTGACTTTGGTTTCCCTGTGAGTTAGGACACAGTGATAAATAGTATTCCTCAGACTTAGGGTAGATTCAAAAATGTATTAAAGGATACAAACATGTTTTCTGGTCCATAAAATCTGTATCACCCTCTGCCATATTATTAGAGAAAACATATCGAGTATTTTTCTTAATTAGGAATAATAAATTTGTCAGTTACCTAACAGAACTCACACATAACATAGTACCTTCTCTAGAGGGGTATATGTTAGAAGACATTACTCAATAGGAATTAGTAGCCTATAGATAAGTGCTTGTTTCACTTTTCACTTTCATGCATTGGAGAAGGAAATGGCAACCCACTCCAGTGTTCTTGCCTGGAGAATCCCAGGGACGGGGGAGCCTGGTGGGCTGCCATCTATGGGGTCGCACAGAGTCGGACACGACTGAAGCAACTTAGCAGTAGCAGCAGTACCAGCAGATAAGTGCTTGCCTTTTCTTTTTACTTTCTTTTATAATTACAAGGGCTTTCCAGGTGGCACTAGTGGTAAAGAACCCGCCTGCCAATGCAGGTAGATATTAAAGACATCAGATATTCAATCCCTGCACAAGGAGTATTCTTGTCTGGCGAAGAGACTAGTAGAACTCAGTGAAACTATGAGCCCTGCCATGTAGGGATACTGAAGTCAAATGGGTCATAGTGAAGAGTTCTGACAAACTGTGGTCCACTGGAGGAGGAAATGTCAACCTACTTCAGTATTCTTGCCAAGAGAACCCAATGAACAGTATGAAAAGGCAAAAAGATATGACACCAGAAGATGAGCTCCCCAGGTCAGAAGGTTTCCAAAATGCTACTGGGAAGAGTGGAGGGCAATCACTAACAGTTCCAGAAAGAATGAAACGGCTGGGCCAAAGCAGAAACGGTGCTCGTTTGCAGATGTGTCTGGTGGTGACAGTAAGTCAAAAAAACAATATTGCATAGGAACTTTAAATGTTAGGTCCATGAATCAAGGTAAATTGGATGTAGTCAAGCAGGATATGGCAAAATTGAACATCAGCATCTTACAAATCAATAAACTAAAATGGATCGGAATGGGCCATTTTAATTCAGATGACCCTTATATCTGCTACTGTGGGCAAGAATCCATTAGAAGAAACGGAGTAGCCCTCATAGTCAACAAGAGCCAGGTACAACTTTATAAATGTCAGAATGACCATTTCCAAGGCAAATCATTCAACCAAACAGTAATCCAAGTCTATGCCCCAACCACTAATGCCAAGCAAGCTAAAGTTGACCAGTTCTATTAAGACCTACATACCTTTTAGAAGGAATATCAAAACAAGATGTCCTTTTCATCATAGAGGATTGGAATGCAAAAGTAGGAAGTCAAGAGATACCTGGAAAAATAGGCAAGTTTGGCCTTAGAATACAAAATGAAGCTCGGCAAAGGCTAAGATAATTTTTTTAACAGAAAACACAGGTAAAAGCAAACACCCTTTTCTAACAACCCAAGATGTGACTGTCTATGTGGACATAACCAGATAGTCAATACAAAAATCAGATTATGTTCTTTGCATTCAAAGATGGAAAAGCTCTATACAGTCAGAAAACACAAGACCTAGAGCTGACTGTGGCTCAGATCATAAACTCCTTATTACAAAATTCAGGCTTAACTTGAGGAAAGCAGAGAAAATCACTAGGCCATTCAGGTATCACCTAAATCAAATCCTTTGTGACTATACAGTAGAGGTGACAAATTGATTCAAGAGATTAGACCTGGTAGACAGAGTGCTTGAAGAACTATAGATGGAAGTTCATAACATTGTACAGGAGGCATTGACAAAAACCATTCCAAAGGAAAAGAAATGCAAGAAGGCAAAGTGGTTGTCTGAGGAGGCTTTACAAATTGCTGAGGAAAGAAGAGACGTGACACGCAAGGGAAAAAAGGAAAAATATACTCAACTGAATGCAGAGTTCTAGAGACTAGCTAGGAGAGATAAGAAGATCTTCTTAAATGAACAATGCAATGAAATAAAGGAAAACAATACAATGGGAAAGACTAGAGATATCTTAAAAAACTTGAAGATATCAAGGGAATATTTCATGCAAGGATGGGCAGGATAAAGGATAGAAATGGTATGGACCTAACAGAAGAGAATAAGAAGAGGTGGCAAGAATATACAAAAGAACTATATTTAAAAAAAGATCTTAGTGACATGGATAACCACAATGGTGTATCTCACATAAAGCCAAACATCCTGGAGTGTTCTGAAGCATCGCTATGAACAAAGGTAATGGAGGTGATGGAATGCCAGCTGAGCTATTTCAAATCCTAAAACACAATGTTGTTAAAGTGCCCCCTCAGTACATCAGCAAATTTGGAAGACTCAGCAGTGGCCACAGGACTAGAAAATGTCAGTTTTCATTCCAATCCTAAAGAAAGGCAATGCCAAAGAATGTCCAAACTTCATACAATTGTGCTCATTTCACATGCTAGCAAGGTTATGTTCAAAATCCTTTGAGTTAGGCTTTAGCAGTCTATGAACTGAGAACTTCCAGATGTACAAGCTGGATTTAGAAAAGGCAGAGGAACCAGAGATCAAATTGCCAACATTTGTTGGATCATGTACAAAGCAAAGAAATTCCAGAAAAACATCTACTTCTACTTCGTTGACTATGCTAAAGCCTTTGACTGTGTGGATCACAACAAACCATGGAAAATTCTTTAGCAGATGAGATTACCAGACTACCTTACTTATCTCCTAAGAAATCTATATGTTGTTTAAGAGACAACAGTTATAACTGGACATGGAACAAATGACTGGTTTAAAACTAGGAAAGGAGTATGACTAGGTTGCATTTTATCACCCTGCTTATTTAACTTATATGCAGAGTACATTATGGGAAATGCCCGGCTGGATGAATTACAAACTGCAATCAAGATTGCCAGGAGAAATAGCAACAACCTCAGATATGCAGATGATACCACTCTAATGGCAGAAAGTGAAGAGGAACTAAAGAGCCTCTTGATGAGGGTGAAAGAGGAGAGTGAAAATCCTGGCTTGAAACTCAACATTCAAAAGACTAAGATCACGGCATATGATACTATCACTTCATGGCAAATAGAAGGGGAAAAGTGGAAACAGTGACAGATTTTATTTTCTTGGGCTCCAAAATCACTGTGGATAGTGACTGCAGCCATGAAATTAAAAGATGCTTGCTCTTTGGAAGGAAAGCCATGACTAAACTAGACAGCAAACTAAAAAGCAGAGACATGACTTTGCTGACAAAATCCGTATAGTCAAAGCCATGATTTTTCCAGTAGTCATGTACAGATGTGAGAGTTGGACCATAAAGAAAGCTGAGCACAGAAGAAGCGATGTTTCTGAATTGTGGTGCTGAGAGTCCCTTGGACATCAAGGAGCTCAAACTAGTCAATATTAAAAGAAATCAACCCTGAATATTCTTGGAAGGACTGATGCTGAAGCTCCAATACTTTGTCCACTTGATGCAAAGAGCTGACTCATTGGAAAAGATCCTGATGCTGGGAAAGACTGAAGGCAAAATGAAAAGGGGGAGGCAGAGAACAGTTACATAGCATCACCAACTCAATGAACATGATTTGAGCAAACTCTGAGAGACAGTGGAGGACAGGGGGGTCTAGTGTGCTACAGGCCATGGGGTCACAAAGAGTCGGACATGACTTAGCAACTGAAAAACAACAAATCACATTTTATACATTTAGTATTGATAAAAGAGGGCTTCCCAGGTGGTGCTAATGGTAAAGAACCCGTCTGCCAATGCAGGAGACAGAAGAGACATGGGTTCGATCTTTGGGTCAGGAAGATATCCTAGAGGAAGGAATGGCAACCCACTCCAGTATTCTTGCCTGAAGAATCCCATAGACAGAGGAGCCTGGAGGGCTTACAGTCCATAGGGTCACAAAGAGTCAGACACAACTGAAGTGACTTAGCATGCACACATTGATAAAGGGTAGAAATATATATACATACTCTGTAAACACAAGTCAAAAGAGAGTTGAAAAATCTTTACCTTTTTATATTCTATATTTTAAATGTGTCTCAAATACATTCAGTTCAGTTCAGTCGCTCAGTCATGTCCGACTCTTTGTAACCCTATGAACTGCAGCATATCAGGCCTCCCTGTCCATCACCAACTCCCGGAGTCCACCCAAACCCATGTCCATTGAGTCAGTGATGCCATCCAACCATCTCATTATCTGTCGTCCCCTTCTCCTTCCACCCTCAATCTTTCCCAGCATCAGGGTCTTTTCAAATGAGTCAGCTCTTTGCATCAGGTGGCCAAAGTATTGGAGTTTCAGCTTCAACATCAGTCCTTCCAATGAACACCCAGGACTGATCTCCTTTAGGATGGACTGGTTGGATCTCCTTGCAGTCCAAGGGACTCTCAAGAGTCTTCTTCAACATCACAGTTCAAAAGCATCAAGTCTTTGGCACTCAGCTTTCTTTATAGTCCAACTCTCACATACATTACATACATTACATATTATTACATAATCTCAAATACATTATGTAGTTATTTTTTTCCCCTTATACCCTAAAATTCTTTGACTTTTACCTGGAGTATTTTGTTCATTTTTGCTCAATGTATGTGATAGCAATTATAAGTGAATATAAGTAGTAGTAAGTTTTTACTTGTATTTACCTTCTCATTGCCATTTTCTATTTTACCACATGTTCCTTTCCTTGCTCCTTTTGCCCTCATTTGTGTTAAATACTATATTTAGTGCTATTTTTAACCATCTACCAGTTTAAAAGTCACATAATTATGTTAGTGATTCTAGATAAGAAAAAGTACATACTTAACAAAAACTCTTTAGGACTTCTCCAGTGGTACAGTGTTTGGGACTCTGCTTCCACAACAAGGGCACGGGTTCAATCCCTGGTCAGGGAACTAGGAACCTGGGTGCTGCATGCTGTAGAGCCCAGCCAAACAAACAAACAAAAACTCTTTAGGTTTTTCCCCTGCCATTTACCTTAGATGGGACATTCTCCCTCTGGATGGATCATATGGCTGTTAGATGTCTTCACAGTATTTCCCTAGTATCATTCTTGCCTTCACTTCAAGTATTTGCTGTTTGTCTTTCTGTGTTGAATATTGGATAATTTCTTCTAACCTTACCTATCGTTTTACTGGTTATCTCTTCTGCTGTATCCAGTATGTTACCAAGCATGCTGATATAGTCACTATGCCTTTATTTTCTAGAAGTTCTCTTGTCTTAACTTCAAATTTATGCCACTTTTTATAATTTCCTATTCTCTACAAGTATTTTCATCTTATTTCTTTAAACACAGTAAGTATAATGGTTCTAACATTTGAATCTGATCATTCCAATACATAAATCTGAATGAGCCTGTTACTACTGTCTTTTTTCAGCTGGTTTTGTATGTTTTGTATTGTTTCTTTATGTGCTTAGATAATATGAACCTCTTGACTCTCAATGCTCTTAAAAATTAATTTAAGCTCCTTTCATTCAAGAGGATGTACACTTCTGTCTGCAGCCTGGGGGCATTACCAGTTGGAAATCATCCTAAACTAAGTTCTAATTTGAGGCTCCCTGCTAAGCTAGGCTATGTATACACAAGGTACCAATCCATGTAAGACACTGAAAGTGACCATAACTCCTCAGGGAATTTGTTACTTTTTCACATTTTTTAAAAATTTCTGCATTTGTTGGAAAAGAAATGGGATACATCCTAGATTGCTCTTACCCTGCCTTAATGTGGGGAGGCTCTTTAATAAAAATCTCCAATGTGGACAGGCTATAAACCTTAACTCTGTCCTCCTTACCTGCAAGCTTGCTTTTCCCAAGTGTGCAGTATCACAATGCCTTCAGGGCATAAACAAGTTTCCCACTTTAATATCCTGCTTCTTACTTTGGTCATAGGTGATCAATCAACAATTGACTGGTGGAGTTCTCCATTGTCTTTTTAGTGCTTCACTGAAATTTAGGATAATTTTTAAAGCAATTTATTTTTAATTTTTTTTATTTCAAAATAGATGATTCGTCCAAACAATGTTTCTCTCCGTTAACTGAAATAAATACCTTGGTAGAATCATCACATTATTAAAGCCAGAATTTAACAAATTTTTGTTACTCAAAAACTAAAACAAGATACTGTTGCAGTGTCCACATTTTCTTAGCTACATGATAACACTTTCTTACAGTCTCAAAGGTATTTATCTGTCTGTAAGTAGAGAGCTAAGTAGCACTGGCCTATATTTCTATTTCCTGATATAATAATCATTGGCAGGTCTCCAAACATCTTTTTCCCAGTTTAACAAAGATACAAGACTAAACATAATACTAAAATAAGGAAATCAATATGTCTCAATGGTTCAATATAGCTGCTATAAAAATCACAATGTGTTTTTTAGGAATGCTTTAGAATTGTTTCACAAAAATATTACTTATCTATTAAAAAAAAATAGTGAGTTAGGATAATCAGCTAATCGATTCTCTACCAAAAGATACTACAGCATATGTTACGAGTTAAATTGTGTCTGCCAAAAATATGTTGAAGTCCTAAACTCCAACACCTCAAAATGTCATCTTTTTGGAAATAGGGTCACTACAGATATAATTAGTTAAATTAAGATAATGGCATACTGGAGTAGAAAAAAAACACCATCACTCAGTCATGACTGACTCTTTATGACCCCATTGACTGTAGCACGCCAGGCTCCTCTGTCCATGGGATTCTCCAAGGCAAGAATACTGAAGTGAGTTGCCATTGCCTACTCCAGGGGATCTTCCTGACCCAGGGACTGAACTTGGGTCCCCTGCACTGCAGGCAGATTCTTTACTGTCTAAGCCGCTAGGGAAGCCCAGAATGGGCCTTAACTCCAGTGTGACTCGTGTCTTTATAAGGAGAGGATAAACACCCAGACACGGAAGAAGAGAGCTGTGTGAAGCCAGAAGCAGCAGCGACTGGATCATGCTACCACAGCCAGAGAACGCCTGCAGTATAGCAAGCTGGGACAGAAAGAAAGTGTTGCCCCGCCCAGAGGCTTCAGAGGGAGCATGGCCCTGCCTACACTTTAGGTTTGAACTTCTAGTGTTCAGAACTGGGAGAGAATAAATTCCTGTTGTTTTAAACTACTCAGTCTGTGGTGATTTGTTCTGGCAAATACACCTTATTAAAATGCTATCTTTAATTTTACATCTTATCAGTAACTTTTGAAGAAATTATGACTATCATTTAACATAAAAATTAGGTAATGATAAGAGATTTGTGTTAGACATTAATGTATGAACTATGAATTCTTCAAGGAGGCTTGCTTCTTGGCATTTGCTTTAGTTACTCAAAATATCATGTGTCTTCTCATTTGTAAATTTTGGGGTAAAAATATAGACTTTTCCCCTTCTTATCTTAGAACTAGTCCAAAAATAAGAATAAAAATGAAAAAATCAGAAAAGTAAACTCCTTAGGTGAAATGAGACATCATCCACAACTCAGACGCACAATATACAAGAAAGAGCTTCCAAATATAAATTGAAGTTAAATGAGAGTGGAGGAAGGGAAAGTTAGAGATGCCCATGGTTGCAGATGTCAGACAATGCAGGGAAGAACTCTCTAAAATAGCTCCACTGCCTGAGGAACAAATCTCTTTGGAAAAACAGAACTGAGATTCTGCAACAGCAAAAGCACTATATTTTTACAAGGTCTCAAGAAGTCGAGAAATGAGGCTGACTGAGGCATCACACAAATGAGGTATATTTTCAGGATTCAACCCCCTTGCTGTTAAGGGGTAAGGAGAGAGAGTCAGCAATATGAGCGGTCCTCCAGAATAGAGATAAAATGATTGGGGGGATGTAAAGACTAAAAGAAGTGTTAGTCACTCAGTCATGTCTGACTCTTGGCAACCCCATGGACTGTAGCCTGCCAGGCTCTTCTGTCCATGGAATCTCCAGGCAAGAATACTGGAGCAGGTATCCATTTCTTTCTCCTGGGGATCTTCCTGACCCAGAGATTGAATCTGGGTCTCCTGCATTGGAAGCAGATTCCTTATCATCTGAGCCACTAGGGAAGCTCTTGTGTACAAACAGGGACCTGCGTCATTAAAGATGATTCCCATTAACATGGAACTCTGCTCTGACCACTAAGATATATAAAGCTCCAAGCCTCCTACAACTGGCTGGTCTAGGAACAACTCACCACAAAGTGAGTAATGAAACACAGGAGGACTAGTATAAAAAGAATACAGAAAACACTATAGAAACAAATAAAATGAAAAAGTGCTAAAAAAAAATTATAATGGATGACTACCACAAGAAAAATGTTTCCGGGGGAAAAAAAAGGATGAAAACTAGCACCACAAAATGTAAACATTTTGACCTAACATATCGCCTATGGCCTCTGGAGGGCAAAAAAGGGTAATTGTTTCTATTAAAATAACCCCTGAAGGCACACAAAAGCTGAACAAAGATATGGTCAGACAATAGAAATAACAACTTGAGCTGAAGAAAAAAATAAAATCATTTGCATAAATAAAGACATATGTCCTCAATGGCATTAGCTAAGTGAAATTAGTCAGAGAAAGATAAGTAATGTATGATCTCTCTTATATGTGGAATTTATGTGTACACACACATACATATATACATCATTTATACACACAAATACTAAGCTTATACATACAAAGAACAGACTGATGGCGGCCAGAGGCAGGGGATGGAGGGTGGAAGAAATGGGTGAATGATTTTGCTTTATGTTTGCTCAATTGAATTTTTTTAAAAAAGAGAAATGAAGACTGACAATTGGACAATAAAAACAGGATTGACAAAAGTGCACAACATGAAAATCACACAGTAAAGAAAAAAATTTAATGGAATAAAAGAGAATGATAGACATAGAAAACAGGCAAAGGAAGAAAAAAAGAACAAAATAATAGAACAAAATATATTAAGGACATAGTTTCAGGAACAATTACTAGAATAAAATTAGGATGTTATAAATTGAAGGACATACTTTATGTCAGGAAAAAATTGTCTCAGTTTCATACTCATCAAATCATATCTCAGAAAATTTATTAGAATTCAGAAATTAAAAACTGTCTGAATAGCCAGGCAAACAGAACACTATGACTATAGGGAGCAAAGCCTCAAGGTAAAAGGTAGTGGAAAAATGTCTACAAATACTCAAGAAAAATGAGTGTGACATAAGATTTTTATCCTAGCCTAGATGATACAGTCAATAAATAACATAACTAACTGATTTTTGAGAGGGAAAGAAGTCAGTCAATGTTGTAAGTACTGATATCAACATCATTTATTCAGTTCAGTTCAGTTGTTCAGATGCGTCTGAATCTTTGCGACCCCATGGACTGCAGCAAGCCAGGCCTCTCTGTCCATCATGAACTCCCGGAGTTTACTCAACTCATGTCCATCACGTTGGTGATGCCATCCAACCATCTCATCCTCTGTTGTCCCCTTCTCCTCCTGCCCTCAATCTTTCCCAGCATCAGGGTCTTTTCTAATGAGTCAGTTCTTCGCATCAGGTGTCCAAAGTATTGGAGTTTCAGCTTCAACATCAGTCCTTCTAATGAACATTCAGGACTGATCTCGTTTAGGATGGACTGGTTGGATCTCCTTGCAGTCCAAGGGACTCTCAAGAGTCTTCTCCAACACCACAGTTCAAAAGCATCAATTCTTCGATGCTCAGCTTCCTTTATAGTCCAGCTCTCAAATCCATACATGACCACTGGAAAAACCATAGCCTTGACTAGACGGACCTTTGTTGGCAAAGTAATGTCTCTGCTTTTTAATATGCTATCTAGGTTGGTCATAACTTTCCTTTCAAGGAGTAAGCGTCTTTTAATTTCATGGCTGCATTCACCATCACCAGTGATTTTGGAGCCCAAAAAAATAAAGTCTGTCACTATTTCCACTGTTTCCCCATCTATCTGCCAGAAAGTGATGAGACTGGATGCCAAGATCTTAGTTTTCTGAATGCTGAGTTTTAAGCCAACTTTTTCACTCTCCTCTTTCACTTTCATCAAGAGGCTTTTTAGTTCTTCTTCACTTTCTGACATAAGGGTGGTGTCATCTGCATATCTGAGGTTATTGATATTTCTGCCGGCAATCTTGATTCCAGCTTGTGCTTCATCCAGCCAGTGTTTTTCATAATGTACTCTGCATGTAAGTTAAATAAGCAGGGTGACAATATACAGCCTTGATGTACTCCTTTCCTGATTTGGAACCAGTCTGTTGTTCCATGTCCGGT
This sequence comes from Giraffa tippelskirchi, assembly GCF_054371585.1. NCBI lineage: Eukaryota > Metazoa > Chordata > Mammalia > Artiodactyla > Giraffidae > Giraffa > Giraffa tippelskirchi. The sequence continues at coordinate 59,421,748 of NC_137285.1, forward strand.
TCTAACTGTTGCTTCCTGACCTGCATACAGGTTTCTCAAGAGGCAGGTCAGGAAGTCTGATATTCCCACCTCTTTCAGAATTTTCCACATCTTGTGGTGATCCACGCAGTCAAAGGCTTTGGCATAGTCAATAAGGCAGAAATAGATGTTTTTCTGGAACTTTCTTGCTTTTTTGAGAATCCAACAGATGTTGGCAACTTGATCTCTGGTTCTTCTGCCTTTTCTAAATCCAGCTTGAACATCTGGAAGTTCACAGTTCATGTACTGTTGAAGCCTTGCTTGGAGAATTTTGAGCATTACTTTGCTAGCTTGTGAGATGAGTGCAATTGTGCGGTAGTTTGAGCATTCTTTGGCATTGCCTTTCTTTGGGATTGGGATGAAAACTGACCTTTTCCAGTCCTGTGGCCACTGCTGAGTTTTCCAAATTTGCTGGCATACCGAGTGCAGCACTTTCACAGCATCATCTTTTAGGATTTGAAATAGCTCAACTGGAATTCCATCACCTCCAGTAGCTTTGTTCGCAGTGATGCTTCCTAAGGCCCGCTTGACTTTGCATTCCAAAAAGAGAGGGGAGGGAAGACTTGATGCTTTTGAACTGTGATGTTGGAGAAGACTCTTGAGAGTCCCTTGGACTGCAAGGAGATCCAACCAGTCCATCATAAAGGAGATCAGTCCTGGGTGTTCACTGGAAGGACTGATGTTGAAGCTGAAACTCCAATACTTTGGCCACCTCATGCAAAGAGTTGACTCATTGGAAAAGACCCTGATGCTGAGAAGGTTTGAGGGCAGGAGGAGAAGGGGACAACAGAGGATAAGATGGCTGAATGGCATCACCGACTCAATGGACATGAGTTTGAATAAGCTCCGGAAGTTGGTGATGGACAGGGAGGCCTGGCGTGCTGCGGTCCATGGGGTCGCAAAGAGTCGGACACGACTGAGCGACTGAACTGAACTGAACTGAATGGATGTTAATTCAATGACCTTCAGGAGACAAAGAATTTCATATTTTTAAGACAAGATAAGAAAAAAACAGTCATAAAGGAAACACTGGTAATTTTCCATTTCTACTTATCAGAAAACACCGTAAAAGAGCACATAAAGACAAGCCATGAAGCTGGGGAGCTTTTTTCAACACATGAAACTGACAAGGGTACAGTTTACAGCATTTTACAAACAGGTATTTTTTTACAACTTAATAAGAAAAAGTAGTCAACTCAAAAGAAAATTAGAAAAAAAAGCAACAGAACAATATTTTTTAAAGAGGAAATCCACATGTCCAATAAGCATATTTTAAGAATGCTCAATATCATCAAAAATTAGAAAAATACAAACTAAACAATTTTTAAAACTAATCCCAACTAATGGGTGCAAATTAATGCATTTAACAATTTCAAGACCTGAAGAGGTTGTGAACAATGGGAATATTTTTTCTCTGCAAGTGTAAATGTGAATTAGTACCACTCTTTTAATATTGTTCAGTCACTCAGTCATGTCTCTTTTAATATACTTTGGCATTATTGAGCAGTTTAAGGTATATATAATCCATAAATCAGAAAATTCTCTCCTTGATATAAACCCTAGTGCAAGTTTACACATGCACACCAGGAAATATATACATATGGTTCACGACAGTCCTAAAGTGAAAACAACTCAGTGTCCATCAAGAATAACCTAAATACTTCATATATTTCTAAAGAGTATTCTGTACAGCAGTGAAAATAACAAGCAGTATTGTAGCAGCATGGACAAATTTTACAAGCAATGTTGAGCCAAACAGATAAGGCACAGAAAATGCATGCAGTACAATTTAACTTAAATACATTTTAAAAATATGTACAAATAATTCACCGTCACTCTGGATGACAGAACTAGAGAGAAAAGCACAGACACTGTTAACATAAAACTTAAACTAGTGGTTAACTCTCAGGGGTGAACAAGTGTTCTTAGTGGGAAGGGTGAGGGTCAGGGTGATACTAGGTCCTAATGGTGTTCTGTTTTATGAGCTGTTTAGTTGGTGGCTCAGACAGTAAAAGAACCTGCATGCAATGCAGGAGACCTAGGTTTGATCCCTGGGTCAGGAAGATATCCTGTAGAAGAGAATGGCTACCAACTCCATTCTTGCCTGGAGAATTTCAGGGACAGAGGAGCCTGGCAGTCTACAGTCCATGGGGTTGCAAAGAGTTGGACATGACTGAGCAACTAACACTTTTGTTTTCACTTTAGTGCTTACACAGGGTTAACTGTGCAACCCTGTAAAATTCTTCATCACATCATACCAGGTTTTCATTTATTTAGCAGTCTCCCTGTCATGGTGTGGTTTAATTTGCTGTTTAACGTTGTGGTCCTTGAGCATGAGGACATTGGCTGGGCAAGTGCAGACCCACATAGGTGTCCTGACAGCATGCACCCATGGGACCTTCTTTGATCCTGCATGCAGACCCACTCCTGGGCTGGAACCTGGAAGCGGGTGGTCAAGACCCCATCCTGGTAGATGAAGAAGAGAACAGGAGGCGGAACCAATTGGGAACCAAGGCACCAAACTTCCAGTGCCAATTTCATTATCCTATCAGACTACTCACAAACCACAAATTTAAACATAAAATTATTAAGAATTTCACTATGACAACCACAGACCATTAAACCCCCCAAGCACTGATCCCCTTCTGAAGATGGAGTCCTTCATGATGGAAAGGCTGCACACCCATGAAGCCAGCCAGACAACATATATATAATGTTTTCTGTACATTTCTGCCTGTGTGTTACATTGTGCATGCACATTTGTGAGCCCTTCTATTTCCTTCTGCAAGTGCCTGAGCACTGGGTCAGCCCTGAGCAGAAGGGAATTGAGAAGATCTGAAGTGATTGTGCCATTAACGAACACATGTAAACCCATGGCTGACTCATGTCAATGTATGGCAAAAACCACTACAATATTGCAAAGCAATTAGTCTCCAACTAAAATAAATAAATTAAAAAATAAAAAATAAATTGGCTATCAGGCTGAAACTTAGTTACCAAAATTACTCATATATCTAAATGCAGACTTCCGTGTTTAAAGGCTGTTTCATAAATTAAGTATTTATAATTAAGATCACAGGCAATTAATTCCACAGCATCTAAGCAATTGAACGTTTAATTGTCCTTGGCTACACATTCGATGCCAAGAACCTCCTACTCTCTACCTTCCTTCCTTTCCACTCACATGTAACTGAAAAAAACATACTATGTTTGCTGTGATAATTGATACGATCTAATAGAAGTAGATACAAATAGATTACCATCTAATACATGACTTAATTCAGATTTCAGAGAAGAAATGGTGCGGAAGGGAACCAGCAAGGTGCTCTATTTATGTTACCTCAACACTTTCACAATAATTTTGAGAGGCAGATACACATATCTCATTCCTACAAAATGACTCTGAGGTTACAAACAGTATATATCCTAAACAAGGATATCCACGTGGTAAGTGAGTACATACAGAGTTCTATCTTACTACAAACTTGTCCTATGACTTTTCTTTGCTCCCTTTTATTCTTTTTCTAAACATTTACTGTCCATTTACTATGTGCCAAGCATTATCAAAGAAGTGAGTGACCAAGATCTGGTGCAGCCCCAAATCCAAGGCTGTGCCGTCACTATGGTAACATGTGGCCATGCCCACATGAAACACAGCTAATCTGCAGTGAGATGTGTTCTGTGTTAAATACACACCAGAATCCAAAGCTTTAGTGAGAAAAAAAAAAAGCATGTTTAACATGTTAATAATTTTTCATAGTGATTACAAATTGAATGAGAGATTTTATGTATATGCTGTGTGTGTGCTCCTCTGCCCACGGAATTCTCCAGGCAAGAATACTGGAGTGGGTTGCCATTTCCTGCTCCAGGGGATCTTCCCAACCCAGGTATCGAACCCGCATCTCTTGTATCTCTAGCACTGGCAGGCAGATTCTTTACCATGGCATCACTTGATATATGTTTTAGGTTAAATAAAAAGTGTATATAAAATTTTTCATCTGCTTCTCTTTATTTGTTCAATGTGGCTACTACAAAATTTTTAATTCTAAGAATCTCACATTTTACTTCTACTGTAGATCACTGGCCTAAAGATAGTCTCTCAGTCTTACTTCGGGTATACAAATGAATTGCCTACCTGTAATTTTTAAATTGCAAATTAATTTCAAGATTATTTTGAATAAGAAATTTCAGATTTGAATAAACTACACTTCAAGATTAAGTTTGAATAAGAAATCTCTTGTAATTCACTAAGGAATACATCTTCCACCCACCATCAATATTTATCAACTATGTATCCAATCTCTCTTGAAATTTTAAAAACTGGCCTAAAATTAACTAAAGCTTGTTTGTTCTTTTGTTTTTTTTTAAAATCCTGACAGAGTGTACGGGGAACTGAAAAATACCTGGGTTCAAGACACAAGTACTCTTGTAATGCATCAAAAAAGTATTTACACCCCAAAGTATCTTTTATAAATATGCTGAACACTTTCAATATCATAGCATCCATCCTCCAACATGAAAAATTTCTGCTGTTTAGAATTTGGTACATCAAAAATATTTCTCACCTTTTCCTAAAGAAGATGAAGCAAGATATGTTTTCAGACAATAAAACACTTGTGTTTTTATGAAATGTCTATTAACATGAGCAGTGCAGAATCATACAAGACAACTCTCCTTCCTATTATATTTTTACATACTGAAAAAGCAACACAAATCAATTTATAATGGAACATAAAGGCTAATAACCTAAAATTGTATCAGGTACATAACATTATTGATAAACTGATGAAACTGACTGAAAATGTAACTTTTAAAAATATGTACAGTTGTAACAAACACCAAATTTAGACTGTATGGGATCAACTGAAGTAAAATGCTCAAAAAATCATGTAAATTTACATGAGTCTTCAGTTTATAACATTGAATCAGTGAAGTTGCTCAGTCATGTCCGATTCTTTGCGACCCCATGGACTGTAGCCTACCAGCCTCTTCCATCCATGGAATTTTCCAGGCAAGAGTACTGGAGTGGGTTGCCATTTCCTTCTCCAGGGGATCTTCCTGACCCAGGGATCGAACCTGCGTCTCCCACATTGTAGGCAGACGCTTTACCGTCTGAGCCATCAGGGAAGCCAGGGAAGTTTATTACATTATATGTACCACAAAATACCCAATTTATAAGCTCATCTTATATCAAATCATTGTTTTGCCTTGAAATACAGACTTCAGTTCAGTTCAGTCAGTCAGTTGTATCTGACTCTGTGACCCCATGGACTGCAGCACGCCAGGCTTCCCTGTCCATCACCAACTCCCAGACTTTACTCAAACTCATGTCCGTTGAGTTGGTGATGCCATCCAACCATCTCATCCTCTGCGGTCCCCTTTTCCTCCTGTCTTCAATCTTTCCCAGCATCAGGGTCCTTTCAAATGAGTCAGCTCTTCGCATGAGGTGGCCAAAGTATTGGAGTTTCAGCTTCAACATCAGTCCTTCCAATGAACACCCAGGACTGATCTCCTTTATGATGGACTGGTTGGATCTCCTTGCAGACCAAGGGACTCTCAAGAGTCTTCTCCAACACCACAGTACAAAAGCATCAATTCTTCTGCGCTCAGCTTCCTTTACAGTCCAGCTCTCACATGCATACATGATTACTAGAAATACCATATCTTTGACTAGACGGACCTTTGTTGGCAAAGTAATGTCTCTGCTTTTTAATATGCTGTCTAGGTTGGTCATAACTTTCCTTCCAAGGAGTAAGCATCTTTTAATTTCATGGCGGCAGTCACCATCTGCAGTGATTTTGGAGCCCCAAAAAATAAAGTCTGACACTATTTCTCCATCTATTTGCCACGAAGTGATGGTACCGGATGCCATGATCTTAGTTTTCTGAATGTTGAGCTTTAAGCCAACTTTTCCACTCTCCTCTTTCACTTTCACAGGGAGCTATACTCAGTATCTTATAATAACCTATAACGGAAAAGAATCTGAAAAATATATATATATATATTTAGATTGAGGGGCAAGAGGAGAAGGATGAGACAGTTGGACGGCATCACCAAATGAGTGGACGTGAATTTGAGCAAACTCCACGAGATGGTGAAGGACAGAAAAGCCTGGTGTGCTTCAGTCTGTGGGGTCGCAAAGAGTCAGATACGACTGAGCGACTGAACAACAACAACATATATATAATATATATATATGTGTGTGTGTGTGTGTATGTATATGTACTTATAACTGAATCACTTGAAAGTAACACAACATTGTAAATTAACTATACTTTAATTATATAAGTAAGTATACACAAGGCAAGCATCAACTACTTCTCACCCCACCCGCTGTGATGTAGTGGCATTCTGCATAAAACAATCTATTTAGAGATTTTACTATTTTAGATTTTGCTACTTAAAAAAAAAATCTGTCTTCTGCTTCCAAAATGAGTTGAGATGCCTTCCTTCCCTCCCTCCCTCCCTTCAGCTGCCTTCACACAGTGTCAGAAGGCAGGAAAAAAGAACATGTTCTTTTCCTCCGCTGAGACTGAGTGCTATGAACTGAACTGTGTCCCCACAAAACTTGCATGTTGAAACCCTATCCATCAACGGGACAGTATTTGGAGATGGCTCCTTTGGGAGATAATTAGGTTCAGATGAGATCATGGGTGTGGGGTCCTCATAATGGGATTAGTGGCCAGGAAGGGACCGGAGACCTCCTTCTCTTTGAATGTATGGTCTGAGAAAAGGCCAGGTGAAAAAAACAGCTACAAGGCTGCTGCCTGCCAGTAAAGAAGAGCTCTCCCATCAGCACCCAACCACGCTGGCACCTTGATCTCAGGTTTCCAGTGTCCGGAACTGTGGGTAAACATACGTTGTTTAAGCCGTGCAGTCCATAGCATTTTGCTATGGTAACCCAAGCCAACTAGTACACTGACTAAGCCCTAGAGTGGCAGGGAGACAAAGAAGGCTACACATGTGCATGGAAGAGAATTCTCTGACAGTCACCGGGGGAAAAATGAAACGGATTTTTACATCCAATTAATGAAAGGTAACTATCAGACTTAACTAAAATAAATAATGGGCTTCCCTAATAGCTCAGTTGGTAAAGAATCCTAGGTTTTAAAAAGTGCTAAGGGAATACAATTGGAAGGAAACAAACCAAGTTGTTAACGATGGGAAGGGTGGAAGCACTAATGGACAAGTTTTTCTTTCTCCAAATGTTCTTTAATATAACTGATTATATCTATATTTATAACAAAAAGAAATGAAAACTAAAAATTTGCTATTGATCTTAATATGAGTCTAATGGCAAGGGTTTTATCTTAAGCTATCTTCACAGGGGAACAAAAACTGCTTATAAAGCATTTTTTGACATCTCATATGTGTAACATTTTCTATTGGCTATTTTTAAAGGGGGACTGATGTCCTCAAAAAAAATCATTCATTTTCCTGAGAGAAGACTGCATCACACTAATTAGACAATAACATCATATATAATTCCCAGTGGCTCAGTGATAAAGAATCGACCTGCAAGGCCAGAGATACAGGAGACATGAGTTCAACCCATGTCTGGAGATTCCCCGGAAGAGGAAATGGCAACCCAGTCCAGTATTCTTGCCAGGAAAACCCCATGGACAGAGGAGCCTGGTGGGCTGCAGTCCACCGGGTCACAAAGAGTCAGACACGACTTAGCAACTAAATACACACACACATCATATATAACAGAATTTAGAAAGTATTCATTATTAGGAAGAGCCTCAATGAAGGTTTTTCATCAGAGCTGACCAACATGAAAATCAGGAAAATACAGCAATTAATTATGTATTCATGAAATAATAATGCACTATAGAGAAAATTGGTATGGCTAAAAAGTTGGTTTAAATTAAAAATATGAATAAAGTGGACTGACTTTTAGCAAAACTGAGCAAAGAGAAACAGTGAGGAAGGGAAGGAGAGAGAGAGATCACATGTGTGCCTAAATAATTAATACCAAAAATTAGAAAGAGTACATCAGCAAATATGTTATTATGGACAACTTTATGGCAATACTCTTGACAATTCAGACATATCCTTATAGACATAACTTATTAAAACTGAAAGAAGATGAAAATATCTGTTCAGTCTCCATGTACTTCTGATTAAACAAGAACTGTAAAAGTACTGTGTCCAGTGCTATTCTTTTGCATGTCTATATTCACTGTTGTTATTATTATATTTTCCCAAGTTCTTTTTCCTTTTATCAGTTATCAAGTTTTAGCCTATTGTGTAGAAACAGACACACAGAGATATATAGAAAGATATTCCATTCGAGTAGCTTCTCCTTTTATCTTCACTTATTCTTTCATTTAACAAATGTTTATTAATGCCCAGTATGTGCCAGTCACTGTGATAAGTATAGGAATTCTTTAGCTTCCAAGAAGCTATAGTTCTATTAGTATTGATAAATATTTCAGATATTTCAGCAGAACATTTTTTCACAGATAAAATCTTTAGCAAATCTCAAATCATATCATGTAGGGATCTGCCCATTCTGCCAACCCTCTAGTCACAATTTCACAATAATCTATAGCTAGTAACTGGGATTCTCTCAACAAATATTTTAGAAGAAAGGTCTTCCATCTTTTCTTTAGCACTAAACAAACAGTGGTCGAGCCCCTGCATAGTAAGCTCCACACGTACAGAGAAAGAAGATTCACATTTCTAATTTCAGATTCGAGCCATGAGAATTACGGAACCCTTCACTGGACTGATACGCTCCCTACAAAACAGAAAGAGACATGTGATTTACCTGAAGTGGATGGTATTTGAAAACAGAGGCTTTCATCCACCCTTAGGATGATCCTGAATAAACGCTAAAGTAAAGTGATAATTGCTCAGTCGTGTCCGACTCTTTGCAACCCCATGGACTATACAGTCCATGGAATTATCCTGGACAGAATACTGGAGTGGGTAGTGGTTCCCTTCTCCAGAGGATCTTCCCAACCCAAGGATCAAATCCACGTATCCCTCATTGCAGGCAACTTCTTTACCAGCTGAGCCACTAGGAAAGCCCAAGAATGCTGGAGTGGGTAGCCTATCCCTTCTCCAGCGGATCTTCCCGACCCAGGAATCAAAGCCAGGTCTCCAGCATTGTAGGCAGATTCTTTACCAGCTGAACTACCAGGGAAGCCCTGAATAAACCCTAAATGTCACACAATTAGTAGAACTTCCATTATCGAATTTCAAGATCATTATCTACTAAAACCATTTCACCCACTGGATCCTATACCATATGAGGAATTTTCGACAGCATTTACCTCTTCACATACATACTTAATTCTAGACTCAACTGAGACCTACACATTATTCTACTACTCTGAGGCTTCAAATTATCTGATCGAGCCTTAAAAGAATTAAAGCTGTGGACAAATACAATCAAAAATTTTAAACAGGGCTATTATATGTGTTCAAGATTCTGATATTATATTCACAAATATTAATAGTTTGGGTAAACACTAGTTGGATTAACAAAAATGCATTTGATGAACCTCCAGTTGATGCTTAAATTCTTTCTAAAGTAATCCAAACAAATAAAGGCTAGTAAAATTATTGTTGGATAAAGCGAATTTTAAACAAGAGTGACTTGAGAACCTAAGGAGGAGTTTATTCTGCAAATGTCAAAAAATTTATTCCAAAATCAATCAAAGCCCCACTCTACAAGAAAAGTTTTCTCTTAATGACAGCCTGAAGCTCAAGACACGAGTAACAAGTTAAAAAGAGGGAAAACTACAAAATAGCTTTCTTTGAATCAATAGCCCCCAAGTCATCACATAGCTGGCCAAGTTCCAAACAGTTGTTCAGTCACACTTAAGGGACTTTTAGAGGTTCATCTATATTTTCTTTTGAAGAAATATTAATACATATTTTGGTAAACAATAACTCATCTATAGAGAAACATTTAAAATTCTAAGAATACATCCTTATAATTTTCTAAGACCTTCAATATTTACACACATTAAAAAAAATCCAATCTCTAAAGTTCAAATAAAGGAGCTGAACATTAGTTAGTACTAGTTGTTTCTGAAATCTCTTTCTTGTGATACGTTATTTGAAATGAAATATAAAGGAAATGACTGTTCAATACTAGCTGTTTGAGTCTGCTTTTTAAATGAATACAAAATAATGACAACTCACCATGCTGCCACCGCACTTAGGTAGCGAGACTCACCGTGCTCTTTCAGCTGCCCCATGGAAGAGGTGGTCATGGATCGCAAATGCAGGCCAAGGTGGATGACGGGGAAGGCAGAAGAGGAGTCCGGCTTTCTGTTTCCAAAACATGAAGTGAGAGCTTTGAGGGACTGACTAGCCCTTATTCTGTAATACAAACTCTAGAATAACGTTGCAAGATTAGATGCTAACCAGAGAGAAAACCACTTCTCTCCTAACAGAGACCCTGACTATGCTATCCTCGGTGCCCTCACCGCAGAGTGAGGAGCAGACAGCAGGCCCTCTATAAACACTCACTATTGGATACAGACAAAGGAATACCAACTTTTGCTGCCTCTGAGCAAGGATAATATGTAACTTTTGCTTTCTGAAAGAAAAACTCTAATAAAAATCAGAAGACAACACACATCACATCTATTTCTTCCATTTTGCAAAGATTTTAAGTAACATGTTTTCCTATTATGACTTGGAGAGCTTTGACCAAGTCAGCTGAATCAAACAATAGGTTCCATGCAGAAACTTTGGAAAACGGAAGTAAGCAAAAGTGAGGAAACAAAAATTACCCCTGATTCACTACCCTAGTAGTGCGAGTAATAATTGCAGAGCTTTAATTTCTTCCTATGAGTTGAGCACTATTCTAACTCTTTATGTGTCTTACATTTAATACTCAAAACAAGCCTTTGGGTATTTACTGTTATTATACCCATTTTATAACGGAAGAAACTAAAAGACTAGGGGTTAGATAGGCTATACTTCAAATTACTCCAGTTAGAAATGGGTCGAGTCAGGATTTAAACAGAGGCAGTGGGATTTAAGGAACTAAGTAAACACCTTATTACTATCTATCACCAACTCCACTTGTCACAATTAACATGCGTAATATACTCCACACTTATGTTTAGGTGTACATAAATGTACATGAACTTTTTAGCTTATTTCTTATACTTGACAATATACAATAAATGCATTTCCTTGTAAATGTACAAAGATGCACATCATTATTTTGGCCTAGAAATTCTAGACCAATTTGAATCCAATTTGAACAACTGGATTGTTCAAAATCCAATTCAGTTTTAAACTGGAATTGTTAGTTCAAAAATTTTAGAAATGTTACACAAATTTTTAGGATTTTAAAACATTCTGCCCATCAAAAAAGTATGGTCTAAAAGGAAAGTCTGTGACTGTCCTATTTTGAGTTTTATAGTTGGCACAGAGTAGGTGCTCAATAAATAGTAAATCAATGAGTGATTTATAGGATCCATTAGTCTAGCTGTCACTCGTGTGGTTCACGATTATGCAGTTGGCCAAAGAACTGAGATATCCCTTATATGACAAAATCATGTCAATGGAAAATATGAGAGGTTTGAGTATGCAGGCAGCTCTGCCAAACTCCATTTGAAATTCTAGTATTTTATTTACATGCTACCAAGAAAGGAGCCAAGGTACATGGTTGTAGTTTGATTTGCTTCCTTAAAACTAGTCCTGGCTAAATAGTTTTACATAAATATCCAAATTAGAACCATTAATTGCATTTTCAATGATTCTCTATTAATGAAAGATTCTGATAGAAGCAGACTAAAATTCATCCATTAAGCAAAATATTTTATAAACATTAAGATGAAATGCCAGAGTTGTTTAACACAAATGTGAAATGACATGAGGGATTCTATCATTATTTTATAATATCCTCATTCTGTTATTAATTAGAATAACCTAAATACAAATAGTCATGTAACACATAAGAAACTCCCACTGATCACAAAACTAGGGGAAGAAGTTGAGGCTCATTTGCCTAAAATATAGAACGCATTTACAGAAATGCAGTTGTCATACCTTCAAATGTACCAAATAGTATCAAGTAAAAAATTAGCTCTAATAGATAAATGCATAATAAATAAATTTCCTTGATGGAAAATTAATATTTAGTATGCACTCACATTTATCATTGTTGTCGTAAGAGTATTTAATGTATAATTAATCTTTGAAGTTAGGATTCAAAGGTACATTGAAGAACTTGACTTCCTTAAACCTAAATTTGAAAATGCAGAAGTATTCAATTTTGTTTTCCTTTGCAAGTTAAACATAGAGAAATTTGGGAAAATAAAAAAATAGACATTTATAAGACTCTATCATGTTTCTTCATGTATTTTATAAGGAATTTATTTTGCTGGGCAAATATTTTTATGGTCCACCTAAAAATATTATGGTTCATCCTTAAAAGTTAGTGTTTTCTAAGCCATCTTCTGGGGAATTAGAATTATGTATCTTCACATACAACTCCTGTCACAGGACTCTGTTTTGAGCAGAAACTTTTCCAGAGTCTTACAAAGGTTTAGACAATTTTTACCAATTAGTCCTAGTGCCTTCTCTGCATGGTTAACAATCTCCTACCTGATTTCCTGACTGATTCTGTTTTCCTTTCTGTCCTTTATAGCCTCATGGCTCAGTTACTTCTAAGGTTTGTGAAATGAAGCTAGCTGCAGGGGGTAGGAACACATTATCCCCATAAATCAGCTATAAATAAAGACAAGGAAGCCTCCAGTGGATTGATGATACTCAGGGTCTGTGTGTCCCAAGCTGTCACTGAAGTACTTTTAATTTCAAAAGGTGTTGCTGCTGCTGCTGCTGCTAAGTCGCTTCAATCGTGTCCGACTCTATGCGACCCCACAGACGGCAGCCCACCAGGCTCCCCCGTCCCTGGGATTCTCCAGGCAAGAATACTGGGGTGGGTTGCCATTTCTTTCTCCTGTGCATGAAAGGGAAAAGTGAAAGTGAAGTCGCTCAGTCGTGTCGGACTCTTAGCGACCCCATGGACTGCAGCCTACCAGGCTCCTCCGTCCATGGGATTTTCCAGGCAAGAGTACTGGAGTGGGGTGCCATTGCCTTCTCCTCAAAAGGTGTTGACTTTCCTCATTAAGCAGCACATGTTTTCATTAAACATGGAATGTTAGAATGTCAACAGACCTTTATCTTTACCAATTTCAGAAGAAACAATTCTTAAGGAAATACTCAACTCTCTTGAGAAAGACATATTGAAAGATATTAAACGATCAGATTTATTATTAATGAGTGCTCCAAGTGTCCCTAAATTATTCTTCTTCCTTGGATCACAGCTCCATCTAATATACTAAAAATGGTAGCTTTTCAAATTAGTTCCAGTTAGCTTTTCTAGTTTTAAAGGTTACCTGAAATTCTCAACTCTTTGGTTAAATTGCCATATTAACTACTCTTTTATCAGGTAACACTGTCCTAGACTAACCTGGGACTTGGGTTAACTCAAGTAAAGGCAAAAGTTTTTAAATTGGTAAATTTCCTATATAAATCATTTCTTTTCTTTTGTAATTCATATCTTCTCTTACCATGGGTAAAACCAAATCCTCATTATTAAAGCTGTACATATATTTCACTCTTCCAAAATCCCATAGTATTACCTTTTACTTCTGAGCATGAAACTTGTAGTGCTAAGCACACCTTCCAGGTAAGTTTTGGAAGAGCCAAGACATTCCTTACAGCCATAGCTACATTTTCTTAAACTTCTATTACCTAATACCCCACATTTCTGATCATGTTATATAATGAATTAACGTAAAACAAGCCACTGAAATATACTTAACAGAACAGCATTTACATTCTACAAGTATAAATGTTCTTACAAAATGCACTGAAGAGCCTTTAGAATTTCTATCTGTAGCTTCAGGGCCAAAACTTATGTACACAATTGTAACATTATCCCAAAGGTGATGCTGCTATTTAGTGGAATAATTCAGAAAAGTAACTGACCTATCTCCAGACATCTTTGGACAGTAGAAGCAATGCTCAAAATTCCTGCCTTCAAAGTATGTTCTGTAGGATCAGCCTCATCTTCTATTAGAAAACATACTAATTTTAAATTATTATATTAAAAAGGAAAAATTATCTTAACTCTGCTCCATAATGCTGCAGATTAATTATTAAAATTCCAAACTTATGTAATATTACCGTAAAATATGGCATTTTTCTCAAGAAAGCCACAAACTGGATTTGAGCTTATGCACTGTAAAACCCAGATGGTTTGCTTAACTATTCAGACATCCTACAGTTCAGTTCAAAAGTTAATTGAACTGAAAACTAAAATTTTGATAATTGATGTGCTTTGAGGTACTCAAGCAGGATAAATTAGCCTCATGTATGGGGTTTTAAAAGACTTGGGAAACCATGACAATCGGTCAAAAAATACTAGCAAAGGAGAAGAAAAGTGTATGTTGTCTATAGGTTAGCCAATTACACCTTCCTTACCTGGTCTTCACATGGAGCAGTTGTTTTTCTTTCTCCATTTTTTTACTCACTGATTCAATATTAGTCACTATTTTATCCAGTTTAACTTCTTCTTGAATTTGAAAGAAAAAAAAAGCTTTAATTGTATACTATTAGCTTTCAAGGTCTAAGTGCATGTTTTGAATTAAATTGCAAATCACAGATTTTTAATAACAGGTACAATATTTTTCATAAAAATTACTAATAAAAAGATAGCCTAAAAACACATTTGAGTGTCTTTTTTCACCCCATGCTCCTCAGATGTTTTGCAATTACTAAAATTTAGGACTGCAAGTATAGAGTAAATGAACTGCATATATCAGAAAGGAGATCGCTCCCTTTGTAGAGAAATGTCAGCAAGAATACAGCACAAACTGAGAATACGTGAATATGTCTACGAGAATATGTATAAAGTCTCCTTTATACATATTAGCATTATTGTCATCCTTATCTTCATAAGACTTAGCTTTTATAAGAGAGCCTGCTATTTCACAATAATTTAGCAATTATTAGTTAATGTAATAGGAACACTGAGAGCTCCAGAAATCTCCATTTGATAGAAAGACTTAAGTCCACAAAAGGCAAAGGTTCTGCATTAAAAAAAAAAAAAAAAATCAAGTTCTTAGAGTCTAAAAAGAAACTTAAGATACATATTTTAAAACACCTATTACTTTCTATTTTGTTCAGATAATGGGACTAACATAGTGCTACCATATGGGACTAACATGTTTGAAAGAGTGCAACAAAATATTGTCAAATCTAGTAAGGACCTTCTAGTTACTAGTTCAGGTATATTAAAAAGATATTAAAGATACAGAGAACATATGAGATTAAACCGTTTCAGAAATATTTACAAATTTGTTGGTTTGTCAGTTCTATTGAATAAAAGAGCACACTGGACAGCATTATATAATTTAGATTTAAAATGTATAACAAAGACCATAAAAAGTTTGGGGAAATGGAAAACAGAATGCTAATATTTACTATTCATAATATATTAGGGGTGTTGGTTAGCACTCCCTGTGGATTATCTCACACTTAAACCTGAAAACTGGATTTTTGGTAATTTTTGTGATTATTCTCTTTCATACATCAGGAAAGCAGTTTACCCAAGATCTAAGTTTTAAAAGTGCTAAACCAGGGATCAAACCTATTATCCTTGACTGGAAGTTCACCCTTTTTCACTCTGCCCTACTACCCCAGCAGATTTCATGGGGGTGCTTAATTATTGATTATTAACAGCAATTATTATACTAATTATTAGTAATTATTTGTGTTATTATAACAATTATTAATTAGGTTCCTAGTAATGGGAAAAGGATAATCTCTGCCATGCTTACATTGGAGGGTGACTATAGAGCTCAAAAGATACACTTCATATAAAGATACATGGTAAGTAGAGAAATATATTACGGTGAAAAAGAAAGAATTTATAAGTTTGAGTCTTAAAAACAGAACATTTAAAAATATTTGCCATACACCAAGTGTGTTAACTGCTGTGTATGGATTCTCATTTTTTATTCTCATAACCACCCCATAAATTAGTTATATTATTATCTCCATTTTTACAGATGAGGAAACTGAAGCAGAGAAATAGAGATGAACTTTTCTAAGGTTATGCAGCTAGCAGTAGGCAGAGACAATATTCAAACCCAAGCAGGCAATTCCTAGAGCCTGCATTCTTAATAACCATGGTATCCAATGTGTATGTTTTTATTGTACTTATTTAAGGAATATCTACTGAGTGAAAATTGCCATACTAAGTCACAGAGAGGCGAGGTATAGGATACAGTGTTAATAAAACACTGCCATTCTCAGTGGACAACATGACTAACATGAAAATCACTGCAGAAAAGTGAAGGAGAAAAAGGTTGCAGGGAAAGCTCATGAGATGTGCAACCCATAGATCTAGAGAGTGAATTGTACAATGACGCTGAGGGAACTAAGCCTGTGCTACTACAATAATTAACAAAGCAAAAGATATGCCTATTTTGTGAAAAAAATATTAAAAACCTTGGGAATTATCCATTTAATCACTAAAATGAAAGCCTCTGTAGTACCATTAAACTAAATCATGTTAGTTCTGCATCCAAATTAGAAAATAAGTACAATTGGATGGCATCACTGACTCGATGGACATGGGTTTGGGTAAACTCCGGGAGTTGGTGATGGACAGAGAGGCCTGGCGTGCTGCGATTCATGGGGTCGCAAAGAGTCGGACACGACTGAGCGACTGAACTGAACTGATATTGCCTAAAAAAAAAGTATGGAGTTGTCTCACTGTTCACACTGTCAGCTACGCCAATTGTCTCACTGTACCTCACCATTCATTGAACCCAGGGTAGGCAAGGCGAGAGGAGGGACGCTGGAAGAAAACTCAAGGAGCCTTAGAAACTGCAGACATGTTTATTCTCTCCTCACTGGTGTGGTAGCTGTAGCAGCAGACATGCTGTATTCTCTCACAGCTGACCAAGAGAACACAGCCATAACGCAGCCTCAAGGGCTTTTCAGGTGGAGCTTATATATGTTTACAGACCATGGTGCACAAGCGGGTGCACCATGATGCACACGTGCAGTGCTCTAAGTGACTCAGCTGGTACATAACCATGTACTTACAACACGTGGGGCGAGGGCCAGAGGCCACAGGGCAAGAGAGCCTGAGCACTGCCATCTTGAAGAATTTGCTCTTTCCCTACAAGAGCTAAATGAGATTTCTAAAAAGACAACTAAAGCATATGAAAATCCTACACTAGGTAAACCTTTAGATGAGGAACAGGACTTACAGTATGACTCAGGGCAAATTATGACATCTCTGCTGTGCATAATTGCTTCAGTAGTGTCCAGCTTTTTGTAGCCCTATGGACCGTAGCCTGCCAGGCTCCTTTGTCCATAGGATTCTCCAGGCAAGAATATTGGAGTGGGTTGCCATGCCCTCCTCCAGGGGATCTTTCCAACCCAGATATCAAACCCACCTCTTCTGCAGTTCCTGCATTGCAGGCAAATTCTTTACTGCTGAGCCACTGGGGAAGACCATAACTTTTTTGAGTTCATAACTATTCCCTCTATGTAAAATCTGGTCTCTAAACCAATTATATCAACTCTAGAATTTCAGTTCTGAAACATAAATTTTAAATCACTTCTGTAAAACAATTAGTAAGAGATAGGGAGACTAGGAAAAGAAAATGTTGGTAAAGTGATGAGTACTTGAGGTTTCGATAATGAAAGCAAACAAATGAAATATAAGGCATTAGAACTTACAACCAAAGGCTTCTAGTCCTCAACACTATTTACCTTGCTTTCCTCAGAGTTCACCTGAAATCACTCATCCATTCAATTCACTTGTGACTACTTCACTCCCCTCCTTCATGGGCTCATTCTGCTTTGACCACATTTAGCTGTTGTGCATTGGAGAAGGAGATGGCAACCCACTCCTGTGTTCTTGCCTGGAGAATCCCAGGGACGGGGGAGCCTGGTGGGCTGCCATCTATGGGGTCGCACAGAGTCAGACACGACTGAGGTGACTTAGCAGCAGCAGCAGCCCTGTTGTGTATGCCCTACAGCTCTTTCTTTCACTGCCTTCTAACCCTTTACCTGAAGGGTATGGTCACTCCCAAGCTCTATTCATCATGGAAATGTGGATGCCTCACAAAATCTCAGTATCCTGCTCAGACCACTCTCAAGTGCCAAATTTCAATAGCTAAACATGTCTATATGCGTGTCCCAAAGACATTCTAATTGACATGTTCCTCTCATGATTAACGATACCACCATCCATCCAAAAACCCAGAAGTCACCTCTACTGTCGACTCTCCCTCAGCTTCCTAGGAAAATCAATCATCAAATGCCTCCTACTGTTTCCACTCATATTGCCTCAACATAGACTTTGACCATCTCTTCTCTGGGACACTAATAGCTTCCTCATTTGGATTCCTACTCCCAACCATAATACCCTCCAATCCAGCCTCCGTACTTGCCATAAATAAGCTTTGATTTCCAAATAATTGGATTTTAAATTATGATAGTTATTATTTTAAAATTTAATTTCACTGTAATCAGGGAACATTATTTACAAAATTCTAAATTCTTTGAAATGTATTGACTCTTTGACAATGTGTAGTCAGCATGACTAATGCTCCATACTATCTGAAAATGAGTATCCTCTCATTGTTCTTCTGTACTCATCTGATAAATAAAGCTTCTTAACTTAGTTGTTTAAATCAAATACTTTGTAGCCTCACTAATATATGTGTATGCACACAGTTATATAAATATGTGTGTATACATTGTTTTTTGCTGGACAATTTGAAAGTAAGTTACAAACAGTATGACATTTCACCCCAAACACATCATACAGCTCCTAAAAACAACCACATAAACTCAAATCCTATGTTTCCCATATTGCATATGCCATAGTATTTTCTCTGCTTACATACGTGCTAAGTCACTTCAGTCATGTCCAGCTCTGTGCGACCTTATGGACTGTAACCTGCCAGGCTCCTCTATCCATGGGATTCTCCAGGCAAGAATACTAGAGTGTGTTGTTACGTCCTCTCCCCTCCAGGGGATCTTTCCGACCCAGGGATCAAAACCACATCTCTTACATCTCCTATATCAGCTGGTGGACTCTTTATCACTAGTGCCACCTGGGAAGCCCTTAGTATTTTCTCTGAGCTTACTCATATAAAGTACAATAAAAAATAAAAAAAATTAAAGCTCAAGGCCACTAGAGATATGCAGAAACTGCTGGGGTCTCCCCCAGTTACCTCTTTGTTCTTCTGTGTTTTTTTTTCTATTCTAGATTCTCAGACGCTCTATAAAAATGTAGTGAATAAAGGAATACCATTTTGCTGTGTGTGTGTGCGCGCTCAGATGCTCAGTTGTGTCCGACTCTGTAATCTGCCCACGAGGCTCCCCTGTCCACGGGATTTTGCTAGTCATTCACATTTCAAGACTCAACTCAGGGGACACTATCTGGTAGATCTTAATACTGAAACAATTTGCAATATTTCTTGTGCACTTGACCTACCTCCCTCTTATTAGTCTGCAAAATCTGTGACCATGCCCCTAGCCAAAGTGAGATAAGTTATACAGATCAACAAATAAACTGTTTAACACCTCTTATTCAGTTACATAGAATTTTTAATATTACAAGTTTATGTTTGCTAGGGACATTGATTAATTTATTTCCATTTTTTTCAAATATGATACATACTATATACATTCCTCCTTTAACTGATTCCCATTTCTCCCCTGACAGTTATAAAGTTTCCCCCATTCCACAAGACAAAAACAAAAAAATTAAACAAACAAAGCAGGCACTCTAATCCAGGTTGCTAAAAGCAGCCAATCTTAAATAGTTAAACTGGACCAACGTAAGTTACTAGGAACTATCTTTCCAGAATTTAGAGTTTTAATAATTCAGAAATTGGTTACCATAAAAGAGGTGTGTTCCCTACCACAGGCATCTCCTGTAGAGATTGTACAGGAACTTTCCATAGAACATTACATAGGTGATTTTATATCATGAAAATAGTTGGGCTGGAAGAGTGCTAAGTTCTCTTCTATATAGAGACTTAATGATACTATGAAAATGCTTCACAAGGGTAAATCCAGATCCTTTTCATTCAAAAAATGAGATTTTAGACTTATATTGAGTGATTATAAAATACTTTCTCACTTTGCAAGACCTACAATTTAAATTCTATTCAATTTGATATGAAGTAATTATAATAAAATTTAAAACTTAGTTATAAATTTATAGACAGACTCATTAGTCAAGAATGACAGATTGCAATTTACTGACATTTCACATTCTAGTGTGTGGGCTGAGTGGATGTCATATGATTTTCTACTGTTGGAATTTCCAGCACATGTGTGTTATATAGAATGCCAATTCCTCACTAAATAGTGAACTCTTTCATGGTCTCTTGAGGACAGGGATTGTACTTTAATCCATCATCCACTTATTCAGTCATTCAGCAAATACTTACCAAATGCCTATAATGTGACAAGCAGTCTGCTTGGCATCAAGGATGCAATCCATAACCTGGTGATTATGAAAGTTATATTCTAGGAAATTAAATTGATTAAATGATAGTTACATAAATAACTGAATAACCTCAAGTGCAATGCTATAAAAATTTATTTCCATTATCTCATAAATTTAAGACAAGGAATAAAATGCCTCCTTTAGCTTTTGGAATTGGGAGGTTATGGATGGACAACTGAATGAAAATATGGAAATAGAAGCAAGATTTCACTGCTTTGAAGGAATAAAGTTATTGGTGGTAACAAAAGAAGATTCTCTTTTAAAGACATGTGGTTCAAAGAGGAGAAGAGAGACAAAATGTTCACTATAGGGACATAAGTTTCAGAAAGAATGTTTGGGTGTCATTATATTTTAACACACTTAATATAAGAAAGGAGAAGGTGGAGATATAGAAGAAAGCAAATAATATGTAATAGATGAGGTAGGTTTCTGGCAGAGACGAGAAGGAATGGGATAGAATTTAGCCAAGATTTGGAAAAAATAGGCATTTTCTTCTCAAAGAAGAAGGTAGATAAGGTTTTAGGTGGCTATTAATATATTTCCAGTGAGTTCACCATTCAAGATCTTTATTTTCTCTACAAAGTAGGAACTGAGGTCTTTTACTGAGAGAAGGGGAGAGAAGTTTAAGAAGGGTCTCCAGGAGAGTGGCAGATATTTGAATAAATAGCAAGTAGGGCAGGTAAAAGAACTGACCAAGGTAACATAAAAGGTTCTACTATGATTACCACTTAATGCAGTCACCATTACAGCTAACACTTCAAAACAAAGCTTCTCACTTCTGTTCAGTTCCTCTCTGCTTTACAGAAAAATGCTTAAACTGATTGTCAATACATCCTATGGGTACTTCCTCATCCCATTCACTCTTCAGTCCACTGGCAATCCAGCTTGCACAATCACCACTCAGATCAAGGATACAACTTCCATGCAAGCACACACACTGGACACATCAGCAGCACACGGTGACAACGGTGGCTTTTGTGAAGGGATTCTGGGACAACAGGTTTTCCTAGTCTTCATCCTATGAATACCTGGCTGCTGATTTTCAGCCTCCTTTGGTGATTCTCCTCCCACCAGATCTCTAAAAACTGCAGTGCCATGGACTCCGATCATAAGCCCTTTTTTATGGGTTAACTTTTTTTTTAGATGTGGGCCATTTTTAAAGTCTTTATCGAATTTGTTGCAATATTTCTTCCATTTTATATTTTTGGGGTTTTGTGACATGAGGTGTGTGTGATCTTAGCTCCCCAGCCAGGGATTGAACCCGCATCCGCTACAATGGAGGGTAAAGTCCTAACCACTGGACCACCAGGGTAGTCCCTGGGTGAACATCATTTGTTCGTTAGGAGATTTCACCCAAGTCCATAGGTAAATACATCCACTCACCAGTGACGCTAAATCTTTATCCTCTGGGCCATACCTGTCCTCAAAATTTCAGACTCATATACACAATTGTCTTACATATGAAGTTGCATGCTAATAAGTATTTCAAATATAATACTTTTAATAGAGATCTTGATTTTCTCTTCCAAACACTGTTCTTTCTTGTCTTTCCTGTGTCAGTAAATGACATCACACAGCCACCCACTCAAACCAGAAATTCATTACCTATGACTAAAACATACATCAAAGTTGCCAATTCCCCTCCAATTTCACTAAGACCTCAACAATAATGTTGCATACCAAACCAAACCAAAACTCAGTGGATTACAAGTTTAGAAGATTCTTGCTCATGTGTCTTTGACTTGGCCAGAGTATCTCTGCTTCTCCCCCCTCTACATGGGTCACTCTGGAGTCGGGGACAGCTACCTGGGGCATGGTCTTCTCATGGCAGACCAAGGAGTAAAACAGACAAGTTAAGCCACTAAAATATTTAAAACTATTACCTGTGTTATGTCTTCTTACCCTCTATTGGCCAAAGCAAGCATATGGCCAGTCTCAAAGTCAGTGAGCCAGGGAAGACTATTCCAACCCATGATAGGGGACGAAGAGTGGATGTGTCTTGAATAATAACTCAATCTAAGCCAACATCATCATCTGCTTGAACTGAAAAATAGCTTTCTAATCTGTCTCCTGTTTTAGCTCTAGCTTCTGTTTAGTCTACACATACAGTCAACATATCTTTTTAGAGTCTGATAATAACATCTGCCTTAAAAACATTCAGTAATTTTATATCACTCTAAAAACAATCCGTTCCTTGACGTTACCTATAGGGCCGTACAACATCTGATTCTTACACATCTCTTTCATGTGGTTTCACATCACTACCTTATTTTTTCTGCCATTACACTACAGCCACATTGGTTTCCTTTTAGGGCCTTGAATAAGTCAATTCCTGCCGTCTATGGGGTCGCACAGAGTCGGACACGACTAAAGCGACTTAGCAGCAGCAGCAGCCCCTTCTCAGAGCTTTCTCACTGCCTGGATTTCTCTTCATATTGCTGCCAGTGATGTGCGGCAGCTAAGTTGGGTCAGCTTTCAAAAGTCAATTCTTAAATTTCTTAAAGTTTTGCAATCTAGATTTTAAACCTTGGTAGGCTGAAATCACCCACAGTGGGAATATTTACACCATGAAAGTTAGGATGTGTTATGGCAGGCATTTTCCCCAGGGAACCAGTGTAACAGTACACCACTTTCCTTCAGATCTCAGACCAAATATAAGCTCCTCAGAGAACCCTTCATGACAGTTACATCTAAAGCATTGTTGTTGTTGCTGTTCAGTCATGAAGTCATCCAACTCTTTGTTACTTCATGGACTGTAGCACGCCAGTCTCCTCTGTCCTCCATTATCTCCTGGAGTTTGCTCAAATTCATGTCCATTGAGCCAGCAATGCTATCTAACCATCTCATCCACTGCTATCCCCTTCTCCTTTGCCTTCAATTTTTCCCAGCAGCAAGGTCTTTTCCAATGAGTTGGATCTTCCCATCAGGTGAAGTCCAAAGTTTTGGACTTCAGCTTCAGCATCATTATGCCCAATGAATATTCAGGGTTGATTTTCTTTAGGAAATCTAAAGTAAGTCCCCAGTCTATTATATCATTCTGTTTTCTTCACTGTTATCTTCACATTTTGTGATTATCTTGTCTATTTATTGGCTTTTTGCCTAGCTTCTCCCAGAGGACTATAAGGTCTATTTTCACAATTATATCATCAGTGTCGAAAAGAGTAATTGGCATATAACAGATGCCTAGTAAATACTGAATGAATAAATGAATTTTTGTTCTGATATGTTATGAGCTATTTAAAAACAGAATATTTTTATTCCCTTTCTAACTCACACATAGCATTATAAATCATCAGTCCAATACATATCTATTGAATAAATGAAGTAATTAATGTGTTTACTAGGTACACATGTATAAATTTCAGATTTCATGTCAGAAAGTAGAATAAAGACATTTGTGCTAGGCAGGTGGTCTGACTACTTCAGATTTCACTTATATTTTTCTGTGCCACCCTCATGTAGCTATTATTGTCCAGTATAATACCATCAATTAATAAATTGCTATTAACTACCTCCTATCAGCCACGTGGTCTTAAAAGAGAGGTTATAAGAAGACAGGAAAATGTCACTGCCATTTTCTAACAGTTTATATCCTATTAATCTCACAGTAATATTAATTAATCTCACAAATTAATTAATTAATCTCACATTCATTCATTGTTGAACATATACTTCAGTGCCTAGCCAAGCATACATTAGGTACTCAATAAATGCTGAATGAACAAACAGAAGTCAGCCAGGAATCAAGTGCAGAGTTGAGTTAAATGCATGAAAATATGGAATTCCCTACAATGTCAGCAGAATAGTACTGGAAATTAATCTGAGTGTTGTCACCAAAATTTAACTCCACTATAAGACCACCATGTATACAATAGTGTGAAATGTATTTAAAAACATTCTTTAATTTTTTTAAAACAATGAATAGTTAACTGTTTACAGGAATATAAAAATGTAATAGTAACAAAAGGAAGACAAAAATTATACAACTATAATAACCTTTAAGACATTTTACTCAAGTATAATCAATTCAATATCTACTGGTATGAATTATTAAATTAACTGGTATATTTATTTATTTTATATTTCTCCCTCTAGGTGGCTATATTGTATTATTCATGAGAGATAACACAGAGACGTGGTTAAGAAAGCAGATAAACTCAAGGGGATATAAATTTGAATTTTATAATCAGTATGACCCTCAGCAAGTTACATTATGTCACTGAGTTCAGCTTCTTCATTTGTAAAAACGTGTACGATGATCTCTTTAAGAAAACTGGAGATACCAAGGGAGACTTTCATGCAAAGATGGGCACAATAAAGGAAAAAAATGGCAAGGACCTAACAGAAGTAGAAGAGATTAAGGAAAGGTGGCAAGAATACACAGAGGAACTGTACAAAACAGCTCTTAATGACCCAGATAACCACGAGGGTGAGGTCACTCACCTAGAGCCAGACATCCCGGAGAGCGAAGTCAAGGGGGCCTTAGGAAGCATCACCATGAACAAAATAGTGTAGGTGATGGAATTCCAGCTGCGCTATTTCAAATCCTAGAAGATGATGCTGTTAAAGTGCCACACTCAATATGCCAGGAAATTTGTAAAGCTCAGTAGTGGCCACAGGACTGGAAAAGGCCAGTTTTCATTCCAATCCCAAAGAAAGGTAATGCCAAAGAATGTTTAAACTACCACACAATTGCACTCATTTCACATGCCAGCAAGATTATGCTCAAAATCTTTCAAGCTAGGCTTCAGCAGTATGTGAACTGAGAACTTCCAGAGGTACAAGCTGGATTTAGAAAAGCAGAGAAACCAGAGATCAAATTCCCAATATCCGCTGGATCATAAAAAAAAGCAAGGGAATTCCAGAAAAACATCTACTTCTGTTTCACTGACTATGCTAAAGCCTTTGACTGTGTGGATCACAACAAACTGTGGAATATTCTTAATGAGATGGGAATACTAGCCCACAGTACCTGCCTCCTGAGAAACCTGTAGGCAGGACAAGAAACAACAGTTAGAACTGGATATGAAACAACAGACTGGCTCAAAACTGAGAAACGAGTATGTCAAGGCTGTATATTGTCACCCTGTTTATTTAACTTATATGCAGAGTACATTATGAGAAATGCTTGGCTGGATGAGTCACAAACTGGAATCAGGATTGCCAGGAGAAATATCAACAACCTCAGATATGCAGATGATACCATTTTAATGGCAGAAAGCAAAGAGGAACTAAAGAGCATCTTGATGAAGATGAAAGACAAGAGTGGAAAAGCTTAAAACTCAACATTCAAAAATCAGATCATGGCATCTGGTCCTATCACATCATGGCAAATAGATGGGGAAAATGTGGAAACAGTGTGAGATTTCATTTTCTTGGGCTCCAAAATCACTGCAGATGGTGACTGCAGCCATGAAATTAAAAGATGCTTGCTCCTTGGAAGAACAGCTTATACAAATCTAGACAATGTATTAAAAAGCAGAGACATCACTTTGCCAATAAAGGTCCGTGTAGTCAAAGCTATGATTTTTCCAGTAGTCATGTATGGATGTGAGAATTGGAGCATAAATAAGGATGAGTGCCAAAGAATTAATTGATGCTTTTGAAATGTGGTGTTGGAGAAGACTCTTGAGAGTCCCTTGGACAGCAAGAATATCAAACCAGTCAATCCTAAAGGAAATCAACCCTGAATATTCATTGGAAGGGCTTGTGGTAAAGCTGAAGCTTCAATACTTTGCCCAACTGATGAGAAGCAATGACTCATTGGAAAAGACCCTGATGATGGGAAAGACTGAAGGCAAGGGGAGAAGTGAGCAACAGAGGATGAGATGGTTGGATGGCATCACCAACTCAATGGACATGAGTTTGAGCAAACTCAGGGAGATAGTGAAGGACAGGGAAGCCTGCTGTGCTGCAGTTCACGGGGTCACAAAAAGTCAGACATGATTTAGCAACTGGACGACAACAAAAATGTGTATGATGATCATAGATTGCTGTGAAGATTGGGTGAATGATACATGCAAAGTACTTAGCACAACTGGTACATAGTAAGTGCTCAGTAAAATTAGCTAAGTAATGCTTACAATGGTGAGAGTTGTAAGAACATGGCATTGATTACAGTCTATATAGGAGATGGAGCAGACATGTAACATGTTATAAGTACCATAAGATAAAGCACTACCAAATATTATATCAAGCATATAAACTTGCAGTAATAGGACAACATACGGAAAATAAAACACAAAGGCACATTATACTGAATAATTACTCCTATGCCTAAAACATCTCCGTCAAGCATTCATTTCTCTCTCTCCAGTGAAAATACAACAGTACTCACCAAGCCTTTGGTAAGTAGCATACACTATCCCCCTGCACAGAAAAGAATACCAGTGATACCATAGTGAGACAGCTGAATCTCTACTAAGTAAGTATCATGGCCAAAGGCTTAACAAAACTGCCCAAACGAGATGAGTTTATATTGATCATCTTGGTCCACCCTATTCAACAAACAGTCCAAAAAACTAAAAAACAAACAACAAAAATACAAAGATACAGTTATAATTCAATGACTCTCACAAAACAGCTTGATGGAAAGACACTGGTATATAGCCCTAGTCAGTTTATCCCTTGATCTTTCTCTTATACAAAGTTAATACATGTGTCAAGAAACAATCCTCCATGAATATTTTCACATTTTTGCACTGTCAGGGCTTTCTGAGCAACCCATTCTGGCACCTGAGTTAAAGGATGTTCAAACAGCAAACAAGCCATGGAAGTTAAAGACCCAGGAGAGATTCAGAGTCACCTCTGCTGAGATGACTTGTAGCAACAGACTTCGGGAACTTCACTTCTCCTCTTTCCAGAATGGATGTACTTACATTTATAAAGCACTTGTAGAGAAGGGAATGGCAACTCACTCCAGTATTCTTGCCTGGAGAATTCCAAGGAAAGAGGAGCCTGGCGGGCTACAGTCAGGGGCTACAAAGAGTCAGACACGACAGAGTGACTGAGCACACACACACAGAAAGCACTACTCTCTCCTTTTCCCTTCTCCTTCTTTCTCTCTACAGAGGAGGAGAGGCGAATGTGCCCAATACTGTGTGTGTGTGTATGCGTGCGTGTGTGCACACTGTCGTGTCCAACTCTTTATGACCCCATGGACTATAGCCCACCAGGCTCCTCTGTCCATGGAGTTTTCCAGGTAAGAATACTTGAGTGGTTGCCATTTCCTTCTCCAGAGGATCTTTCCAACTCAGGGATCAAACCACGGTCTCTTGCATCTCTTGCTTTGCCAAGCGGGTTATTTAGCAGCTGATCCACCAGAGAAGTCTGTCAAATATCCTACATAAGTGATAAAATTCCTAATCTCAGGATTCCTCTTCTGTGGCACTTCTTCCCATCTACATGAGGCAATGAGGAAACAGAGGTAAGATGCTCTCTGAATATTAAAAGGTCTGTCTCCAATCCAGAAACCTTATAGGGATTACAGATGTGAATGGATAAATATATGGAAAATAGACAGACAGACAGACAGATAAAACAACATAAACAGGGCAGACACACTCCTAGAAACTTATCTCTCCTTCCCATTGAGTCGGATCTAGGAAATCTAGGAGATGTGATAACAACTCCAAAACCCTTTGAACACACCTCCCCAAGGTGAGACATACAAATAAACCACAAGAAGCAAGTCAAGCATAAGGACACGCTAACATAGGACCTGAATCAGATTTTGAGAACTCAGTGAACTCCATCGACCCTGGCTAAAATACTGTCTGAAGAAACTCGGGAAAAGGATAACCATTAGGAGGGGTGTCAGGTGTAAAGACAAACCAACATAAAACTAATGATATGCATGTGTCAGGTGGAAAAACACAAGCACTCCCAGAGAAGCTTAAAGCTTTTATCATAACCATTTAGTAACCTTCCAATCCCAAAGAAAGGCAAGGCCAAAGAATGTTCAAACTACCTCACCATTGCACTCATCTCACACACTAGCAAAGTAATACTCAAAATTTTCCAAGTGACGCTTCAAAAGTACGTGAACCAAGAACTTACAGATATTCAAGCTGGACTTAGAAAAGGCAGAGGAATCACAGATCAAATTCCCAACATCTGTTGGATCATAGACAAAGAAGAGAATTTCAGAAAAACACCTACTTCTGCTTCACGGACTACACTAAAGCCTTTGACTGTGTGGATCACTACACACTGTGGAATATTCTTAAAGAGATGGGAATATCAGACCATTTTACCCACCTCCTGAGAAATCTGTATGCAAGTCAAGAAGCAACAGTTAGAACTGGACATGGAACAACAGACTGGTTCCAAATTGGGAAAGGAGTCCGTCAAGGCTGTACTTTGTCACCCTGCTTATTTAACTTACATGCAGGGTACATCATGCGAAATGCTGGGCTGGATGAAGCACAAACTGGAATCAAGATTCCCGGGAGAAATATCAATAATCTGAGATATGCAGATGACACCACCCTATGGCATAAAGTAAAGAGGAACTGAAGAGCCTCTTGATGAGGGTGAAGGAGGAGAGTGAAAAAGCTGCTTAAAAACTCAACATTCAAAAAACTAAGATCATGGCATCCAGTCCCATCACTTCATGGCAAATAGATGGAGAAACAATGGAAACAGTGAGAGACTTTATTTTTGGGAGGCTCCAAAATCACCGCAGATGGTGACTGCAGCCATGAAATTAAAAGATGCTTGCTCCTTGGAAGAAAAACTATGACCACATAGACAGCATAATAAAAAGCAGAGACATTACTTTGCTGACAGAGGTCCATCTAGTCAAAGCTATGGCTTACCAAGTAGTCATGTATGGATGACTTCCCTGGTGGCTCAGAGGTTAAAGCGTCTGCCCCCAATGCAGGAGACCCGGGTTCGATCCCTGGGTCGGGAAGATCCCCTGGAGAAGGAAATGGCAACCCACTCCAGTATTCTTGCCTGGAGAATCCCATGGACGGAGGAGCCTGGTAGGCTACAGTCCATGGGGTTGCAAAGAGTCGGACACGACTGAGCGACTTCACTCATGTATGGATGTGAGAATTGGACCATGAAGAAAGCTGAGTACTGAAAAACTGATGCCTTTGAACTGTGGTGTTGGAGGAAGGCTGTTGGGAGTCCCTTGGACTGCAACAAGATCAAACCAGTCCATCCTAAAGGAAATCAGTCCTGAATATTCATTGGAAGGACTGATGCTGAAGCTGAAACTTCAATACTTTGGCCACCTGATGCGAAGAACTGACTCATTAGAAAAGACCCTGGTGCTGGGAAAGATTGAAGGCAGGAGGAGAAGGGGGCAATAGAGGATGAGATGGTTGGAGGGCATCACCAACTCGATGGACACGAGTTTGAGCAAGCTCTGGGAGTTGGTGACAGACAGGGAAGCCTGGTGTGCTGCAGTCCATGGGGTCATAAAGAGTCAGACATGACTTGAGCAACTGAACTGAATTGAACTGAATCTTGACATAATGAGGAGGGTATTCATTTGTGATTTTACTCCTCACAGCAGATTCTTGTGGGGTGAGAAGGGAGTAATTCTAGGGCAGGGCTGCTCAACATAGAAGGTGGCAACTTGAACGCATTAGGGACTATTTGCAAATGGAGATATTTTATTTTATTAATTGTTGGTTGTGTTAATCACATTGCATCCTGCAGTAGTGTTGTCGTTTCTCTAGCATGCACACACTGAATTACTGAGCAGCGCTGTGCAATGTGTCTCACACGCTCTGGCACTTCCATTTCATACTTCACAGTTTTAGTGTCACTTTGAGGTTTGAAATGCTTCACAGTTATTTGCTATATGTGGGTGCCAGAAAAAAAGTCAGCCTATATCACTGAAATCACTGAAAAAGATACTGCAAGAATAGAAAATGGTTAGATTCAGATGGGAATTTTTGTGCCACTAACATTCAGAACTTTATCAAGAATCAATTTACTTTTTATCAAAATCTAATTTATGTTTTACAGATGCATGAGGGCATACAATTTTTTTGCTCACCACATACAGTTCTTATGAAGTTAAATATAAATTTTTATTGATGTAGATAAGATTCTATAATTAAAAGGAAACTGAAAACACCATACATCTTTTCTAGCCTACAACTTGTCCATATGCTCCAACATAACAAGCCCAAAAGCCCCCATTCAGTCACCTGATCTAATCCAGTATAAATATTGAGTGAATTTCTATGTATATATCTTGAGGCATGTTTCAGCTTAATGTGTTAGAGTGAATCTATTTAAACAAAGATAGAATAAGTTATATCTGCTGCAAATAAAAATGCATTAAGACTGATCATACACTGAACAATACATTGATGAATATCTCCAAATGTTGACAAACTTTTACCATCAATCTCTGTAAATACCCACTTGATGATCTACTTCTGCCTGTATATTCTTTCTAGGCATGACTTACTTCACACACACCCATGGAAGTTTGGCATTTGATCACCCAAATAATACATGAATTTTTTTATTAAAATAATCTGTCCAGAAGTCACCAAAAAATTAAATAAATACAAAAATAAATAATGATAAGCATGTTTTAAGATGCACAAAAGAGGAAGCTTCCCTCACAAGAGAAGAATCTAGAATGAGCACTTGTCACAAATGAAGCACTAAGTCAAGGTTTATCCTCTTCCTCCCCTTGTCTTTCCAACTGCACAAGATGCCCCCTCAAATTTAAATATCTGGTTTGTTTCATTACAAACAAAAACTGAAAGCCATCAGTAAGCATGAAAAGAAAGCAGAAAAAGAAATAGGCAAATACAGATGGAAATTCAAGCAGTAACATGTTTAGGCGTGCTCTGAACAAGTTTTTAATATCGGAAATGACTTCCCTCTGACCTTTAAAAGAAGTTTTCCCTTGAGGGAAGAGGGAATTTATGCTTACAATGTGGCAATCTGAAAGATTACAGTTAATTGCTAGAAAGTAAGAGAATAACTTTTCCATCAAGGGCTTAACAAACAAAAATGACCAATAATGCTGACGTGTGGCCAGAACTACTAAAAGTTCGAAGGAGCTGCTCTTCAAATATTCCATCAGGAATCTACAGAAATCCTTAAAGTGGGTATGTGGAGAGAGGGCCAACTTCCACAGACTGGGCAGTGGCTGCGGGAAAAGCTGATCAAGACTGAATGCTAGCACAGTCTGGACTGTGTTCTCTACTTAACCCAAACTCTAACTTGACAAGGCCACAATAAAAATGCAAAACCATCCCAACTGATTATACCTCACATTTGCAACTATCTCTTTAAATGCACACATAATTAAATGTTTAGCAACAACAACAAAAGATTTAAAACATACAACTTTTTAATAGGAAGGATAAAAGTAGTCAACTTAGAAAGCAATAATGTTACACTATTTAAAAGTTTTTTATTTAATTTGGCTACCTATAGTAAGTAGCCACTTGTACAATCTGACCCTAGCTTTTTTATAGCCCTAAAGTCCTAAAATTATGCCAAACATAAAATTAACAAAAAGTTGTCAAAATAAATGAACTGTAATTGATGTTAAGGTTAAAAGTAACACTTCCCAGAAGCAGGTTTAAAACCAGGTGGGGGAGGAAGTGGAAGAAATGGACCACAAAATACATGCAAAACTTTATAACTATCACAACTTCTCCCCAAAAGGTAGGCAAGTATTGGTGTAAACATAGGCCAGCACCTTTTACCATGGTCTCCAAAGATATCTATAGGGCTTGAGGTCAATTATGTTCGCATATCCTTTATTTAAAATTAGGAACATGTTGCCCTTTGTGGATCAAAATTTTTGTCAGATGCCAAGGTGTGGCAAAAGCTAGAAAAATTACGGTCTGAGACATCAGTAGAATTAGGGAATAATACCTTATGAAGAATAAGAAGTCACCGTAATCCTGTTATGAAAATAAAAAACCAGAATATTCTTGAGACAAAGAGTAAATGACTACTGTTAAAAGGTAAATTAGACTAACAGTCAACTATAAGTTCACTGAGACTGTTTCAATAAAAATGTGAGACAATTTATAAGAGCCTCAGACAATCTAGAATCCTCTCACTTTTTCACAACACCACACTCACTACTTCCTACGCTAAGAATGCCTTTCTCACGTATAAGCATGAGAGGTATATTTCCAAAAGCCTAATCTTTGTCAAGAATGTGAAAAGCTGGCATAAAAGTCTTTAATTTTCTAACCGTTAATGTCAGTACAAAATTTCTGAGCAGGTGTTCCAATATGTACCATTCTTTATCTATAGATTATATTTATATTGTACTTTACTAACATATGTACATTAAAAAACAAACAAAAATAGAATTAGACTCTGATGATAGAAATGTAAACAAGAGCTTTGAACTATACAATTGGACAACCGTTGGAGTAAGCACTCCTCACTAAGATTAGAGCAGGAGTTGGCAAACCATGCCATTGTTGAGTCACTAAGTCATGCCCGACTCTTTTCGACTCCATGGATTGTAGCCTGCCAGTCTCTTTTGTCCGTGAGATTTTCCAGGCAAGGCTCCTCGAGTGGGTTGCCATTTTCTCCTCCAGGAGATCTTCCCAACCAAGAGACCAAACCCATGTCCTGCATTGCAGGCGGATTCTTGACTGCTCAGCCACTAGGTAAGCCCTGGCAAACCATGGCCAGGGCCAAATTCAGCCTCTCACCTGCTTCTGCAAATAAAATTTTATTGGACACAATCAAGCCCATATGTTTACCTATTATCTATGACTTCTTTCATGTTACAAAAGCAGAGATGAGTACTTGTGACCATATGAGCCACTAAGTCAAGAGTATTTACTATCCGACCCTTTCCAAGAAAAGCTTGTCAACTCTCATGTTAGGATTGATTTCAAAGTACCTGAGAAGGGAGAGTTCTGAAGCTGAGCATCTGAGATAGAAAGAAAGAAAAAGGTGGAAGTGACTAAACTGCTAGGGATGCCAACCAAGTTACACAAAGGCATGGGAGAGGAATCCCCTCCCAGGATAAAGCTATCAGGGAGGGACTGACTACAGCATCACAGAGTATGAAAACAGAACTTAAACATCGGTGAAAACAAAATGTCAGTCAAAAGGTGTAGAGGGACACAGTTATCTTTCTAACTGGTATTTTTTATAACACCTCAATCAGAGGGTAGCTATCTCTCTCCATCCCAGCACAATAGTTGGCACACCTTTTATTATATATGTCAGCACTTGCCATTAACTTCAAAATAGGAGTCAAGGAGACATTTAAGATATCAGTGGACATGATTTAATGTGAAGAATGAATAGCACAGATTACAATTCAGTCTCTCTCTCACTCACACACACACACACACAAACACACACAATTCTAGTACTGGCATTCTCTAGCAAATATCATTATATTCTTTCAGCTATGACAGAGGATTTTCTTAAATATACTACTAAAGATAATCGTTGGAATATAGAGAATTAAGACCTTCAAGTCACCAATATCTCTTCTTTCCCAACTTTTCTTATACTTAAAAGTCAACGCCGAAGATTCTAGCCTTTATTATTCTCCAATATTAGTTTTGATTTTCCCAACTACAGAGGACCTCAATGAACAAAGATGTCTGATAGACTTTTGTATGCCTTGTGTCACTTAGCATGGGCATGTGGTAATACACTCAATAAATAATAATTGATCAGTTTCAGAGAGGTTAGCCACAAGAAATGTTACTAAATATCAAAACAGATTTGCCCATTACTTTTTCTTTCAAAATTATTCTTTTTTAAAAAACTGTTTCAAACCTCGAATAGCCAAAGCAATCTTGAGGAAGAAGAATGGAACTGGAGGAATCAACCTGCCTGACTTCAGGCTCTACTACAAAGCCACAGTCATCAAGACAGTATGGTACTGGCACAAAGATAGAAATATAGATCAATGGAACAAAATAGAAAGCCCAGAGATAAACCCACGCACATATGGACACCTTATCTTCGACAAAGGAGGCAAGAATTTACAATGGAGAAAAGACAATCTCTTTAACAAGTGGTGCTGGGAAAACTGGTCAACCACTTGTAAAAGAATGAAACTAGAACACTTCCTAACACCGTACACAAAAATAAACTCAAAATGGATTAAAGATCTAAACGTAAGACCAGAAACAATAAAACTCCTAGAGGAAAACATAGGCAAAACACTCTCCGACATAAATCACAGCAGGATCCTCCATGACCCACCTCCCAGAATATTGGAAATAAAAGCAAAAATAAACAAATGGGACCTAATTAAAATTAAAAGCTTTTGCACAACAAAGGAAACTATAAACAAGGTGAAAAGACAGCCTTCAGAATGGGAGAAAATAATAGCAAATGAAGCAACAGACAAACAATTAATCTCAAAAATATACAAGCAACTTCTGCAGCTGAATTTCCGAAAAATAAACGACCCAATCAAAAAATGGGCCAAAGAACTAAACAGACATTTCTCCAAAGACATACAGATGGCTAACAAACACATGAAAAGATGCTCAACATCACTCATTATTAGAGAAATGCAAATCAAAACCACAATGAGGTATCATTTCACACCAGTCAGAATGGCTGCTATCCAAAAGTCTACAAGCAATAAATGCTGGAGAGGGTGTGGAGAAAAGGGAATCCTCTTACACTGTTGGTGGGAATGCAAACTAGTACAGCCACTATGGAGAACAGTGTGGAGATTCCTTAAAAATCTGGGAATAGAACTGCCATATGACCCAGCAATCCCACTGCTGGGCATATACACCGAGGAAACCAGAATTGAAAGAGACGCATGTACCCCAATGTTCATCGCAGCACTGTTTACAATAGCCAGGACATGGAAGCAACCTAGATGTCCATCAGCAGACGAATGGATAAAGAAGCTGTGGTACATATACACAATGGAATATTACTCAGCCATTAAAAAAAAATACATTTGAATCGGTTCTACTGAGATGGATGAAACTGGAGCCCATTATACAGAGTGAAGTAAGCCAGAAAGAAAAACAACAATACAGTATACTAATGCATATATATGGAATTTGAAAGATGGTAACGATAACCCTATATGCGAGACAGAATAAGAGACACAGATGCATGGAACAATTTTATGGACTCTGAGGGAGAAGGTGAGGGTGGGACGTTCTGGGAGAATAGCATTGAAACATGTATATTATCAAATGTGAAACAGAACACCATTCCATGTTCGATGCATGTGACAAGGGCTCAGGGCCGGGGCAATGGGATGATCCAGAAGGATGGGATGGGGAGGGAGGTGGGTGGGGGGTCCAGGAAGGGGAACACATGTAAACCCATGGCTGATTCATGTCAATGTATGGCAAAAACTATTACAATATTGTAAAGTAATTAGCCCCCAACTAAAATAAATAAATTTATAAAAAAAACAAAACAAAACAAACAAACAAAAAAACTGTTTCAAGATGAAGTAGAAAGAACACAGGACTAGGAGTTTGGAAATTTGATTCTAGCCACAGGTGGTATAATAGACTAGCTTTACTGAGTTGAGCAAGTCACTGCATCTTCTTTGCTTCTCTTTCAGCATAATGATGGGTGAGAGCATCTGACAACTACACTATTGAGCTCTGAAAGCCTATACAACAAAATCACATTTAAGGATATAGTAAATCTTTTAAAATCATGCTATTCAAATCAGGTTTTATAAATGGCAGCTGGATGGCCTAGTGCAGAGGCAGAAA
This sequence comes from Giraffa tippelskirchi, assembly GCF_054371585.1. Classification (NCBI taxonomy): domain Eukaryota; kingdom Metazoa; phylum Chordata; class Mammalia; order Artiodactyla; family Giraffidae; genus Giraffa; species Giraffa tippelskirchi. The sequence continues at coordinate 59,457,991 of NC_137285.1, forward strand.
TAGACTGGGGGATGTAGGATGCTCACACAGTGTTGAATCAGAGTGTCTGATGGGTGTGCCTTCTCTAGTCTGTTGTCACCGCTCCTCCCATTGATCACACTGGCGATTTCTCTGTTACCTGCTGATCTGAGAAGGGCATTTAAGTTTGAGGTCCATGACTTAAAGAATTCATAATTCTGTTGCTATTTCAATACCTAGATTTATTATCCTATATTTGAAAAACAGAAATATTCACTATTGGTACTAAACAAAATTTTAGAACACATAGTAAAGCTGCCACCAATATACTTGAATTCTTTTTCTTTTAGAATGCAATTGCCAACTGCAGATGGCACTTGCCATCTACCTCTACCAGGGCTTCCCACATGGCGCTAATGGTAAAGAACCCACCTCCCAGTGCAGGAGATGTAAAAGATGAGGGTTCGATCTTTGGGTTGGGAAGATCCCCTGAAGGAGGACATGGCAACCCACTCCAGTATTCTTGCCTGGAAAATCCCACAGAGGAGCCTGGTGGGCTATAGTCGGTAGAGTCAGACACAACTGAAGTGTCTTAGCACTTACATACACCTCTGCCTCTATAAGGATTAAATCATGAGCCCCTACAGCAGCTGACCTTTGACAGCAGCTGAAAGTTCAGGGTGGAGATCAGGAATGAAGCACTCTGTGCTCCAGGAAAAACTGGCGGAACAAATCCTCAGGATTTTTATCAGACCAATTCTTGCATCGCCTCGTATCTATAATAGAAAAGCACTAAAATCACTGATGGTGACATCTGCTCCTTATGACCAGCAGCAAGCCTCTGCCAAAAGGTGTGCTTTACTACACATAACCCTCCTTCACTAAAGTCATAACCCTGACCTCCCCCTGCCTCTTTGGGGTGGTGTCTCAGAACTGAGATGCTGTCTCCTGGGCTACAGGCCTCACTTTGCCCCAAACAGAGCTTAACTCACAACTCTCACATTGTGCTTTTCCCCCCACTGGACAAAAGGTAGTGCAGTGACAAAAACACTGAATTTTATACACAAAACACCTTGAGTTTAGTCTTCTGTTTAGACCTTTGACCTTGGGTGGCAATTCACTGAGACTCTCTGGACCTCTGCTTCCTTATTCATAAAATGGAGGTAGGGTAGTTAGACTAAACTGTGTCTGATGTACATTTTCTCTCTACAACTCTGCAGTTCTATGATAACAGGCAGTTTGATGGGTTTGACCCTGTTTCCTAAAACTGTGAAAGCTATGGGTCTTTAGAAATAAACAGATCTATCTAAGCTAAAGGTGGGGGGTAGGGAGTGGGTGAGGAAGATGTAGAAAGACACAAGACCAACAGAATCAAAATACAGCAATAGATCAGCAAAGGAGAGTTAATTTCCTGAAATGTACATGGTAGGAAATAAAATAATGGAGAAGCCCTCACCACAACACTGTGCCAACACAACCTGACAATCCTTTAGCAGTAATGCAAAACAGGCTAATGGTAACAACATCAGACTCTGAATTAAAAATGCTGTGTGGTAGTGCTGTTGTACCATTTATTTGTGATTTTCGCTTCTTAAACACAGCCTCAAATTCCTCGTTTCCTCAAAAGAGGGAATAATAATGCTTTGAGACTACAAATTCACATGCATAGAGTTTATGCATGTTACAACAGACACATATGGTTTGGAAGATAATTTGTCTTGAGTTCCTCATGTTGGAGGAGGTAGCCTGCCATGGGTCCTGAGCACCCCTGGCAATCACACTGGGTGCCAAGACTGATGTTCTGGCTGCTCTTCGCTCTTTACCCAGCCTGTTTCCCAGGGTGGTATTCACAGCAGGCAACCTTGAGGACTGAAGTAACACCTCCTCCAGCAAAAGAGCACGTTCATTTTGAAAGCCATAGATTCCCCACACTCACATTTTCAGCCATAACCCAAATCCACGTGCACAGTGTCCACCTGAACCCCACCCCACCCTGCCATGTGGCCCCGGGGAACTTGGGGCAGAGGAAAACTGACTTGGACCTGAAGCTCAGCCTGCATGCTGTGCCATGTACAATGAAGTCCTTGTTTCTGACAGGTCCTGATTCTCTGTCTGCAATCAGACAGCATCCATGAAGCTGTGGCAGGCTAAATGTTTAGCCTGTCAATAGGAGGAAACCCCATACCCTTCACAGGCCCTGTGAACATGCTGAGTAAATGCATGCTCACTGGATGAACGTACCAGCTTCAAAAAATGCACAACATTAGGGTATATGAGATAGCCTAATTTTACATTTGCCAACATAAAGTGAAAGCACATGAGAGTTGTGAGTTAAGCTTTATTTGAGGCAGAATGAGAACTGTCGCCCAGGAGATAGCAGGTCCTCTGAGCTGTCTGAGATGCTGTCTCCAAGGTTACAGTCTTCTTGCATGTGTATTCAGTCACTCAGTCGTGTTCAACTCTTTGCGACCCCATGGACTGTAGTCGCCAGTCTCCTGTGTCCATGGGATTTCCCAGGCAACAATACTGGAGTAAGTTGCCATTTCCTACTCCAGCTATAGTCCTCATTTTGCTCCAAATAAAACTTAACTCACAACTCTCATGGGCTTTCACTTTAAGTTGGCAAATATAAAATCTGAGTATCCATATATACTTCAGGGCTTCCCAGGAGGCGCTAGTGGTAAAGAACCCACTTGCCAATGCAAGAGACACAAGAGATGCAGGGTGGATCCCTGGGTGGGGAGGATCCCCTGGGGGAAGGCATGGCAACCCACTCCAGTATTCTTGCCTGGAGAATACCAAGAGCAGAGGAGCCTGGTGGGCTACAGTCCATGGGGTGGCAAAGCATGGGACACGACTGTAGCGAGTTAGCACACACGCATGCATGAATATATATTTCACTACCTTTTCTTAGTGGCGATCTAAGGTAAGTTCATTACCTAGTCTTAGTAAAATAAAGAGTTCTATGTTTTCATCTAGAACCATGAAGAGAATGTGGTGTTTGCAATCTTCCTGGTTTTCACAACTTGTCATCCGTCAGCTAATTCCCTGCTCTACCACTAGTGACCCATCCCACCCATTGCTCAGCACTGCTGAAGACAAATGCCAGCACCTCGGCCCCTTTCTTCCTTCCTCACACAAAAAATCAGAACTTATCCCCCCATATCCAAAGCTAAGCGCTTACAGCCTCACTTCCAAGGTTCTGATTCTGAGCTAATTCTAGAGCTGCCAAACTAATTATAAAGCTTGTAATTGTGATGTTATCTAGCACCAAACCCCAAAACACACTGTCTTTGTGAAAACTTTATAAATGATATTTCTGTGCCTTAATTGCACTGGAAATTGTTACAGAAAATAGGCAGAGCTGAAAAGACGGTAAAATCGCTTAGGATCAGAGACAGAAACTGGGAGACTGAAGGGCCCCCTCTGCTATATTTCGTCAGAATGTAAATATAACTGCAGGTGCTTAAAAAAAAAGACAAGTATACCAATAAAATCTTACATGCTGAACGCCAGGAAAGCAGTAACACTTCCATTATAAGCCATTTTATGTGATAATTGCCTTTTGAGAAATAGGGGTAGGGATATTATCACCCACAGAAAAGCTTTAATGAAATGCAAATTCCTGATTAGGATCATTTTCAAGTGAGGTAAACAGCTATTTGTAAATGATTATTTCTTTCTTTGTTTTCTCATCAGCTCTTATTTTTCCTCACATTTCATACCATTATTTGTTTTAGGTAAAATATCTCAAACACCTTGACATACTTTTTCACTTTTCATCAGGAGTTGTATTTTTCTCCTGCCTAAAACGAAGTCAACATGAAAAGACAAAGGATCATTGAGAAACCATGATCTGCTGTTTGTCCCCCAGTGGATTTGGCACTCGACCCTGGTAGCTCAGCAGGTAAAGAACCTGCCTGCAATGCAGGAGACCTGGGTTCAATCCCTGGGACAAGAAGATCCTCTGGAGAAGGGAATGGATGGGCAGAGGAGCCTGGCAGACTACTGTCCACGAGGTCACAAAGAGTTGGACACGACTGCAAGACTAACACTTTCACTTACTGTTTATCTACAGAGACTTGCCAATGGTATTAACCACCTCCCAGAACAGGAATCTGACTCATGTGCAGCCACTCATGAAGCTCTAGGCTGTAAAGCTGACCAGCAGAAACCAAGGTGAACTAGAGAACGGAACCTGGCCTCACTCCTAATTAAGACACTTTCTACTGAAAACCCTACTTCCCACTGTATTTGATGCCAACAACATTTGTCACAGTTGTTCCCTAGCAGTTTACTAAGTAGTTAAGGTTTTATTACCTTTTGAAAGTCACATGATACACGAAACTCTAAAACCAGATGACACCCTTGGTCACCAATGTGGCTTGAACACATTCACGTAAAACTATAGCATTAGTTTTCAGATAACCATGAGCAAATGTATCATACTAAGCTTTAGACTCCCTCCCCGTGTCACGATGGAATATGACCTTCAAAGAGGGGAGGGAACACTGTCAACCCACTCATATTCCCAAATAAATTTTCTTTTGCAAACGCACACTGTAACTTCTTTAACTCAATGGACCAACCATCAGCTTTTCTGTATCAACATATATGTTCTCATGAGTCTCTCAGGTCATTAATAATGTGCCTGCTATTTTCTGGTTTACATTATGTTTTCACACAGGAATCTCATTTGGACCTTGTAGCAATATAGTCAGCAGTTAATTTTTATTATCATCATTTAACTGAGGATCCAATGTGTTAAATAATTTGACCAGATCATGAAGCAAGAAAACCAGACTTTGATTTTTCATTTTAGCTTCTATACTTGGATTCCTTCCCAAGCAGATACAGAGAGTTTATTAAGTATGACGTGCTTATTAGACTCCCATTATCTTTCGAGTACAGATCATCATTCTGGACTGTGGTCATCATATGGACACACAGATTCAAGGTCTCATCACCCACCCTCTCCAGCCACAGAAGCTGCCCCTTTAAGCAGCGCAAGTATCCCCTCATGGATGGGGTGTTTATTTCAGGGCTGAAGACATGGGAACTAACCTAGGAAGATGTGAAATTCACTTCAGGTTCAAGAAATAAAACTGGAGGCCAAGCAACACTTGAAAAACATTCCTTTTGCAAAGATGAGAGTGACCTGAATCTTTAGATCTGGATGATTAAAATTTCTGTAGGGGAAAAAACGATTAGAAAAGCCACCAACTCTTGATTTTACGGCGGATGCCATAAAACCTCCTCTAGTATAGTATGCCTGTAAGTAAATAAAGTCAGCTGCAAAAGGCAGATTTGAGGAAACTGGGGTTTCAGATATTGTGATTCTTTTTTTCTTTTAAACAAGGCAAAAGCACTATGTATAAAGTTTTAAAAGTCTTCATTTAAAAGCCAGGCAACTAAATGACTTGGGCAGCATAAACCCAAGGCCTGGGTAACTGTAGTTTGGGATCCTCACATTGTAAACACACAGTGTCGCTGCTAAATTCTATCTACTCACACAACGATTTTATTTTGGAAACTGTCCAGGAACACCAAGAACACATTTATGGTCATTTTGGGCTGTTCATTGTTGGCTCAGCAAAGCAGTCATGCCCTCATCTCTTTTCCAGAAACAGTCCATCCTCGTCACCTTGCTGCTGCCCCTCCCACTCACGGAAACCATCATCTCCTTCCATCATCTCCTGTCAATGAATGTGGTATTGTTCGAAATGAGTCTCTGGGTAGATATGGAGCGGTTACCATTTTCACAATAAAAAGAGAAGAAAGCAACTGCCAAAGTTCATCCAGAAGCTAGCAATCTAACATTTAAACTATCTGTTAACACTAGCTATCTATTCCATGTGTGTGTATGTGTGTGTTCATTTTCTTGAGCTCTCCATATCATAGCACGTTAGGCCCCTCAGATGTCATTTCTTTTCTGGGGAGATTTCTAAAATGCATCATGTCTTTGTGGCTTTGGTCATACAAGAACTCAAAAGCAGAAGCCAGTAGTCGAACACTTCACTGCAGACCCATACAAGCAACCAGGGCTGAATTACGTGGCCGCCACCATTCCCTGGCGTGCTTTTCTTTTTATCCACAGGATGCCTCTGTGAGGACTTACTGAAAAACGACACTGCCACTTGAGACCAGCTTTGGAAGAACCGGAAAATCATTTGATTGCTACAGGATGTAAATTACAAAGGTGTCGTTTTCATTATTACCTAAGAGTGAGGTTGGGCACTTTCAATGTCACCTTTCTTCTGAAAGATCAAAGTTCTTCGTGACAATAGAACAGTCTTCCAAAGCAGCAGGATGAGATGAGTTTTATGTGGCCATCTGAGACACAGAGAAAACTGACTTGCTCAAGGCAGCCAAGAATTAAGGAAAAGATTCAGAACCATTTCCACACAACCAGAGCACTTGGGAGACCCTGAGTCCTCCAAGAAACTCGGACTGCTCCTAATGTCCCTGCGAAAGAAGACGTAGCCCAGCACAGAAGGGGAAGGAGTCTGCAAGCCTTGGTCAGAGTCAGAAAGATCTCAAACCCTGGTTCTGTCATCACCATCCATGCCAGGAGCTGGAAAACTCTCTGAGCCTGAGCTTTCTTTTCTGGGCAACACAACTAAGTCTGCCTCTCTTGCAAGACTTGAGAAGATAATGCATGGCTTAACATAGTGTCTAGTAATTAGTAGATGTTCCACACATTATATTCCTTAGCCCCTCTGTGCTATTCTCCATTAATCAGCTTCCAAGGAAACAACAGTGGAAGCATTTTCAGTTTCTCAAAATCAGTTTGTAGAGATATATAGAGATTGCCAAGCATTCACTGAGAAATTAAAAAGCAAAGGTCATTAAGGGGTCATTTATTAATAGAACTACAACCAAGTATCCAAATCTATTTTTGAATACTACTTAAAGGTCACAACTTAGGGTTTAGTGTAGCTGGAAACCAAAAGCTTCAGTAGAATCTGCCATCGACTCCATCACATTGGAAGTCCTTGTGAGCACCTATTAAACATGTGACAACACTTGATGTGTCTTCATGTCTCTACAGTGACTCCATGAAACACTGTTCTGATCCATCCTAAGTATAGTCAGAGTACTCACTGGACTTCTGGAATAGGTAAAAAAAAAATAAAATGTCTCTAAAAAAAATGTTTTGACTCAATAAGTGAGATGGGATCAAAACCAGATGGATTTGTCAGTGGGCTCATTGCCCTGGTTCTCGGGCTGCTTCAGAGCAGTGCCAGCTCAAAGAGGGAATGATCAATGTCGCACACTCCACACTTCAGGCACTAATAGATCCTTGGCTCCAGATTTCCCGGAGTTCGCAAGGAATGCCAGAACACACATGCTGTGAGAGAAGCATTTTGGAAGCATCCATGCAGGCCAGAGAAATGAATAATTGCCTTGAGCACCAAATAGTTCAGGCAACAGCTGTTTTATACCGGACAGTGATGAGGATCAACCTCTTTCTTCTGCACAGTGACTACCACAAGTCACACACACACACACACACACACACACACACACACACACACGGTCATCTTAAGGTGTAACACTGGCATCAGCATCTTATAACAGAAGTTATATAACAGAAGTATCCCCTTAACATTACATGGACTTTGAAGAACCAACAGGCTTGCTTAAACCTGGTTGGAAATTTACACACACACTTAACACTTACTCCTCACACGCCCTTCACTGCACTAGTCAACAAACGTTTATTGGATATTTTTCAGGCTCTAAATGAGCCTGTCATTCTGCTGTTTAGGTGCTGGGAATACAAATGCAAATAAGACATAGAGGATCCTCGCCTTCTAAAGGCTTATTATCCAGCAGGAAATCCAGATCACTACACAGGTAAACTATCCAATAGATGTTTTTGGAGCTACAAACAGGAGGACCTAATGCTCCTCCAACACGGAACTAAAGACACTTCTGCTTCTGCCTCATCCTGGGAGGCTTCACATCTCATGAGGCTACTGACCAAGCTACTCTTACAATGCCAGCTAAATCAGTACCTCCGTAGCAAGAGCTATGAAGATGGCATTTTTATTTTAAAAATTATTTGACCCTATGGACCTATTATATAGCACAGAGAACTATATTCAATATTTTTCAATAATTTATAAATGAAAAGAATCTGAAAAAGGACATATATATATATATATATATATATAAACATAACTGAATCACTGTGTTATACATCTGCAACTAACACAACATTGTAAATCAACTACACTTCAATTTTAAAAAATTATTTGATCTGAAATATAAATTATCTTTGTATGTTCTGGTACAAATCAACTGATTAGGTCAAGGTGCATATAAGTAGCATCATCAGAGGAAATGAAAGAAGTTTATGAAGACACTGACTGGCCAAGGTTTGCTAATAGTAACATCAGCTAGCAAAATAAAGAATATTAACTTGTTGATAATATGATTGTCTTCCACTGAACTTCTACTAAAAGAAAGAAAATTATAGAAGCTAAAACATATGTTCTTATAAATACAAGAATATTTTTGCTTAACATAACAGGTCTTTCTTTCTTCTGCCTGACACCTGCCCTCACAAAAAGACAATTTATATGGGGTTGTTTGTCCCATGCAGCCCCATATCCCAAACCCCTCTTGTTAATAGACTTTGCTGTGAGATTGGCCTAAATGGCCATAATGGTACCTTATCACCATCACTCTTGTCCTGACTGAGTTTGGGATCATCTAACCCATTCTAGGGCCATCATGTCCTTCTTCCAGAAACCAGAGTGTTAAGAAATGAGTTAAGTGTGTAGACAGAAGTCAAAAGTTCATGTCAACTTGGGACTGAGGTGCCCTTGTTTGTCTGTGTGTAAGATGAGAGGAAACCCATCTGTGAGGAAAAGCAGAGGGAAGCATCCTATCCAGAGAGGTAGATGAGAGACCTCAGTTCCTGGGGGATTTCAGTTCTCATGAGGCCCTGCTGTAGTTTATGCTCTTATTCTTTGCATTTAGCAAGATTTGAAACTTAAAATAGGTTCCCTTTACCGGCTCAGGTCTATCCTGTGCACTGCATAGATGCATAAGGAGAGCTGTAGTGGATGATTTAAAATTGATGTGCAATGACCTACCTTCATCACCTTCCCTCCATTCTGATAGTCAGTTTTTCCTCTGAATTCATTCATAAATAATATTTACTGAATATCTATCAGGCTGAGGTATGAGTTATAAAAAACAAACTACTGTTAGTCCCTAAGGAGCCTTATGTGTTCATGTCCACACCTTAATCTTCTTCATTACCAGCCACTGCTCCTTGAGTCCATTTGAAGCTGCCTACTCTCTAATCATGCGTGCCCAGTCCCTGAGGCACATCTGATTCTTTGTGACCACACAGACTGGAGCCTGATAGTCTCCTTTGTCCATGGGATTTTCCAGGCAAGAATACTGGAGTGGGTTGCCATTTCCTAATCCAGGGAATCTTACCAACCCAGGGATCAGAACCTACATCTCCTGAGTCTTCTGCCTTGCAGGCAGATTCTTTACCACCTGAGCCATTAGGAAAGCCCTGGATGGTCCAATGGTTAAGAATATGCCTTGCAACGCAGGGGACATGGGTTTGATTCTTGGTCAGGGAACGAAGATCCCACGTTCTATGAGGAAATTAACCCCATGTGCTGAAACTCAGACTTGATGCAGCTAAATAAATAAATATTTGGCTTCCCCGACAGCTCAAGCAGTAAAGAATCCACCTGCAAAACAGGAGACAGAGGATACGCAGTTCAATCCCTAGATCAGGAAGTTCACCTGGATGAGGAAATGGCAACCCACTCCAGTATTCTTACCTGGAGAATTCCATGGGCAGAGGAGCCTGGCAGGCAACAGTCCACGGGGTCACACAGAGTCAGATATGGCTGAATAACTGGGCATGCACGCACTCTCTAATCACCTCCTATTTATTCCCCATGACTAACAATTTTTGACCTCTATCAGACCTGCAATTCATTGATATGACCACCTCTTCACTCCCTTGCTACCTTCATATCTTAAACCAGCTTAAATTCCACAGTCAGTCCTTAGGATCACTCTGTTATAGACTCCCAACTCCATTGTCCCTTCTCCTTATTCTGTCATCTTCATTTGATAAAAACACAAAACCCTAGTTGAATCTAAGTTTACACCTATTCTGTGGCTGCTGCTGCTGCTGCTAAGTCGTTTCAGTCGTGTCCGACTCTGTGCGACCCCATAGACGGCAGCCCACCAGGCTCCCCCGTCCCTGGGATTCTCCATGCAAGAACACTGGAGTGGGTTGCCATTTCCTTCTCCAATGCATGAAAGTGAAAAGTGAAAGTGAAGTCGCTCAGTCATGTTTGACTCTTCGAGACCCCATGGACTGTAGCCTACCAGGCTCCTCTGACCATGGGATTTTCCAGGCAAGAGTACTGGAGTGGGGTGCCATTGCCTTCTCTGTATTCTGTGGCATTTATACCCAAAACAACTGATGTGATGGGAGAAACAAAAACACAACTGGTCTAATTTTCCATTCATTAACAAGAACCCAAGTGGACTTGAATGTCATCCAGTATTCACAGAACTGTCTTTAATCCATTCACTCTTCCCTCACTAGTTCACATTTTCTGCTCTCTCTTCAAACTTTCAGGACTTTCCCCTGACCTTACCTAGAGCTGATATCCTTACTTTCTATTTCACTGGGAAAACAAAAGCAATCAAAAGATGCTACCTTCCTGACAGCATCTGTGTCCATATACTCTGTGTGACCTCTCATCACCCACATTCCAATCCCTCTTCTTGCACAAACAGCTCTCACCCACTGGCTTTCTCAAGGACACTGCTCCGGCAATCCTCACTTCTCTTTCCTTTATTAGTGATTTTTCTGCCTTCTCTTGATTGTTCTGATCAGAAATGTCATTTCTCCTATCTTAAAACAAAAGACCTACTCTGTCTTGATCTTACCTCCCCCAGCAGACACCCAACTTCTGTGGCCTCCTCTACAGCTCCTTGAAGTCATTCTTATGCTTGTTGTCTAATTTCTCTCCGCCCGTTCTTTGTAACTGACCTCTCTATTAAAACAGCAGATGTAGAGGTCATTGCTTAGTTCAATGTAAATTTTTCAGTCCTCATCTTACTTGATCTATAAGCATAATTTGACATGGTTGATCAATCACCCTCTCCTCCTAGAAACACTCTTTCACTCAGTTTCCAGAACATCTTGGTGTCCTGTTTTGGGTTTGTCATTTTTTCTTCCCTCACTTAATGATCCTTCCTTAGGCATCTCTGCTTTTCCCCTCATGTCCCTGACTTCTAAATACTCAACAGCTTAGTCCTTGGGCTCCTCTAACTCACTCCCATGGGTTTATCGTATAACCTCTGGACATTAGCTACTATCTATAAACCGAAGTATCACAAAGTGACATCTGAGTCTAGTCCTCTGCCATGAACTCCAAACCCAAATGCCAACTTTCTATTCAATATTTCCACCCAGATATTTAACAGACATCTCAGACAGTAAATGACTGAAACTTCATAAGAATCAAATCTCTTCCCCCATACACTTCCTCATCTTGGTAAATGGTAACTCCATCCTCAGTAACTTAGGGAAAAGCATTTATGTTTGGGATTTAATTTGAAGGTAGAAACTGCAATAGAATTTGCTGATAAACTGATCATTTTTGACTCTCCTTTTTCTTTCCAATAACATGTAATAACCCACTCATCAGTAAATCCTTTAGAACATTCTATCTCCTTTAGAAGATTCTATCTTCACAACAAACCTAAAACCTACATGTTTGCCATCACCCATGTCACCACCTCACTATTTCTATTTTACAACAACACCCTCTAACCGTTCTGCTTCTAGCTTTGCCTCTCCATCAGTGATAGAGTCACATCTTAGGGACTGAAACATGATACTTGTGGGGACATACTAAAGAAAGTATCTATAAAAGCCTACATACAAAATGAGGTATGACAGTCAATACTAGAATTAAAGAAGTGGGATCTTTGTGGTTATGAACACAAATGACAAATTCTAAAAAAACTGGCAAATAACCACATTATAAAATCCAGAAAAATAACAGTGACTTTGCTAAATAACGATCATATTCACTGTATACGTTTTTCTACTTTCTGACTTCATAGTTTTTGGTTACTTCTTCATGCAACAAAAATTTCTTATCTTTCACAAAAAGAATAGAAAGATAATTCAGTCTTTCTCCTACCATGGTTGATCAATTTTCCAAAAAATACTCATAGTTGTGATGCATAAAATATGTAACTTCATTTCCTTTATCCTGTAGACTCTGGGAAAACATCAAGGGATATTAGGGAGAAAAGAGTGTAGAAACTGTAGTTTACAAAAAAGAAAAAAAATCATTCTGGCATTACTTTGTTTAAAGATTAAGTTAGGTTTAGACAAAAGGCAGGGGGAAAAGTTAGGGGAACTCACTAATAACATAGGGTCAAAATGACAAAGACTTTCTATTACTATAAATGGGTTACAGGCTTAAGATTCTTTAGCTGATGTGGCTACCAATGAAAAAAACTCCATTTCAAAATTAGTAAAAAGAGAAGTAAGTAATTTAAGTTAGCCTCCAATGATTTCTTTTATGTAAACATGTATCCATCTCAGAAAAGTATTTCTCAGAAAAGCAACTAATATTCTAATAAGAAATTCAGCCTCAACTGAGGCTTTACTCAATTTACTAGTTAAGATGTGATGATCAGATTTGTGACTGAAAAATGTTAAAGTAATACAAATGTTAGTGATTGGGTTTGACCAACTTCTACAAAGTAGGACAGAAATAATTATGGGTCCCTTGGCTACAATGTATAATAAATTGAGAGGAAGAAAATGTTCCATGGCTTACACTTTTTTTAACGTCCCAGAGTACCCAGCACTGCTAGGAGGAAATTACTGCCACTCAGTAAAAGATTTTATTACCTTAATACCCAGTTCATGACCACTCCTTTTCCAAACCCTCCAAAAGGCAGGTAGACTTCAGATTCTAGGAAAATCTTACAAGTAGCAACACAGTGACCTCTGATGATAGGAATCTGTTTCACAGAGCACAGAGAGATTTACTCTTTCTCTTCATTCAGATGTACAGGAGACATAAGGGTACAGCTAGAAGGAACAGTTCAAAGCTTTGGCTGGTGAGAGTAGAAGGCTTGTAACACCTCAGCCCCTTCCTCACTCTGATTCGTAGGGTCAGGCTGGGCTCAGTCCTTCTGGAGTTTTTCCAGCTTGCCAGCATGGAGCCAGCAAGTAAACTCTCCTGTGTGCTACCAGGTTGAGTTAGAGGACACATCCTACTCTGTGTAGAGGAAAGGAGGGGCAGGTGGCTGCTGGCAGATCTGCCTAGGACTGAGAAGGTGAGCTTAATTCTAGGAGAGCATTAACAAGCTACAGGGCTGCTTATCCAGAGACAGATTCTCTCAACAGCTTTCTTTGTAAGAAAATAAAACACATGTACACCCATGGCGGATTCATGTCAATGTGTGGCAAAACCAATACAATATTGTAAAGTTAAAAAATACATAAATAAATAAATTAAAAAAAAAAAAAAGAAAATAAACATCTGAATCTCCATTTGCCCAATTCTTGCTTCCCAGGTGGCGCTAGTGGTAAAGAACCTGCTTGCCACTGCAGAAGACATAAGAGACGTGGGTTCAATCCTGGGTTGGAAAGATCCCTTGGAGGAGGTCATGGCAACTGACTCCAGTATTCTTGCCTGGAGAATCCCATGGACAGAGGAACCTGGCGGGCTACAGTCCATAGAGTTGCAAAGAGTCGGGCAGGACTGAAGCGATTTAGCACACACACACACACACACACACACACACACAGATGCATCTTTCCATTCAGTTGGTTCTAAACTCAGAAGAGAAAATACAGTGTAAATTATAACCCTGGTTTCCATTCCCACTGCCAGAAGAAAAAAAGAAAGAAAACAAAAACCTACAATACCTCTATTTTTTGAAAGAGAAAAAGGGTAATTCACTGCTACTAACCTGAAAGTTCCATGAGAGTAGGACCCATGACACACAGTGTCGGTTCAAGCAGGACCTTAATAGCGACCCCTCACTCAGGGATGAGGAAATGAGACGACCAGCCCACTGACCACACTTAGGTGCTCATACAGGGGGCGACAATGTACGTGATGTCTAGACTCGAAACCGAGTTTCGGAAGTACACTATACTAGTTACCTATTCCCATCATAACACATTACCCAAAACCTGGTGACTTTAAATGGCAGAGATGTATTCTCTCGCAGTTTTGCAGGCCAGAAGTCCAAAATCAAGGTGTCAGCTGTGCTGCGCACCTTTAGAGGCTCAACAGGTAAATCTAGTCCATGACTCTTCCTGCTTCTGGAGGCTGCCCACAACCCTTGGCTACTGGACATAATATTCTAACCCTGCCTCCGTGGTTATCTCCTCTGTATCTCCTCTCCTGTGTCTGTAATTTCGATCTGGCTTTCTCTCATAAAGATACTTGTGATTGCATTTAGGGCCACTGGAATAATCTAGATAATCTCTTTCACTCAAGATCTTTAACCTAATCACATCTGCAAAGATCTTTTTCCCAAATAAGGTAACACTTATGGGCTTTAGGAATTAGGATCTGATATATTTGGGTGGTTATTATTCAGTCTACTACATACACTTTCAGTGTAATTTTTCCTATAAGGACTAGATAAGGAAGGTGTTTCCAAGAGACTATCACTGAAAACCAACAGGTAACCAAATTAGGTTAAAGAAATAAAAGAAACAAATGAGTGAGAAAGCTGAGATTCTTTTTTAATTTATTTTTTATTGAAGGATAATTGCTTTGCAGAATTTTGCTGTTTTCTGTCAAACCTCAATATGAATTAACCATAAGTATACATATACTTATGTATACCCATCTCCCTCCCCATCCCACCCTCTAGGTTGATACAGAGCCCCTGTTTGAGTTTCCTGAGCCATACAGCATCTATTTTATGTATGGTAATGTAAGTTTCCATGTTACTCTTTCCATACATCGCACCCTGTCCTCCCCTCTCCCCATGTCCATAAGTCTATTCTCCATGTCTCTTTCTCCATTGTTGCCCTGTAAATAAATTCTTCAGTACCATTTTTCTAGATTCCGTATACATGCATTAGAATATGATATTTATCTCTCTCTTTCTGACTCACTTCACTCTGTATATCAACAGGTTCTAGGTTCATCCATCTCATTAAAACTGACTCACATGTGTTATGGCTGAGTAATTGTCCATTGTGTATATGTACCACAACTTTATCCATTCATCTGTTGATGGACATCTAGGTTGCTTCCATGTTCTAGCTATTGTAAATAGAGCTGCAATGAACAATGGGATATATGTGTCTCTTTCAATTTTGGTTTCCTCAGGGTATATGCCTAGGAGTGGGATGCCAGGTCATATGGTGGTTTTATTCCTAGTTTTTTAAGAAATCTCCATACCATCTTTCATAGTGGCTGTATCAATTTACATTCCCACCAACAGTGCAAGAGTGTTCCCTTTTCTCCACACCCTCTCTAGCATTTATTCTTTGTAGACCTTTAGATGATGGCCATTCTGACTGGTGTGAGGTGATATCTCATTGTAATTTTGATTTGCATTTCTCTAATAATGAGCGATATTGAGCATCTTTTCATGTGTTTGCTAGGCATCTGTATGTCTTCCTTGGAGAAATATCTGTTTTGGTCTTTTTCCCACATTTTGAGTGGGTTGTTTGTTTCCCTGGTATTGAGTTGTATGAGCTGCTTGTATATTTTGGAAATTAATCCTCTGTCAGTTGTTTCATTTGTTATTATTTTCTCCCATTCTGAGGGTTGTCTTTTCACCTTGCTTATAGTTTCCTTTGCTGTGCAAAAGCTTTTAAGTTTAATCAGGTCCCACTTGTTTACTTTTGTTTTTATTTCCTTACTCTAAGAGGTGGGTCATAGAGGATCTTGCTTAGATTTATGTCATCGAGTGTTCTGCCTATGTTTTCCTCTAAGAGTTTTATAGTTTTTGGTCTTACATTTAGGTCTTTAATCACTTTTGAGTTTGTCTTTGTGTATGGTGTTAGGAAGTGTTCTAATTTCATTCTTTTACTGTTGCTTTTACTTTTACACGTTGCTGTCCAGTTTTCCCAGTACCATTTATTGAAGAGGCTGTCTTTGCCCCATTGTATATTCTTGCCTTCTTTGTCAAAAATAAAGTACCCATAGGTGCATGGGTTTATTTCTGGGCTTTCTATCTAGTTCTATTGGTCTATATTTCTGTCTTTGTGCCAGTGCCATACTGTCTTGATGACTATAGCTTTGTAGTATAATCTGAAGTCAGGAAAATTGATTCCTCCAGCTCCATTCTTCTTTCTCTGTCGGGACCGGCCAACGAGTCAACGTAGGCACAAACGCGGGATTCCTCGGCTGAGAAATAAGTAGATAGAGACGCAGCGGGGTTGAGAGGATCACTGCAGTCAGTGATGACTGTTTATTTTTATGCACAGATTTTATACCCTTCTACCAGGAAATTCTTATACAATACATTCTTTGCACCAAAGTTCACATAAGGAACATAAAGCAATCAATCAAGATCTTAAAACTTTGTTTCTCAGGACTCAGGTCGTAAAAGCCATTTGTCCTGCGTCAGATGCGCTCCAGGGGCTGCAAGATGTTTCCTTAAGGTTAATGAATAATAAGGGGTGGCGGGACAGAGAGCTATGTCTGGAATTAGACCCTTGAGTCAACAAGGCAGCTCCCAAAGCAGATCCTGTTTGTTCTCAGGCTGCCCCCAACATTTCTCAAGACTGCTTTGGCTATTAGGAGTCTTTAGTGTTTCCATATGAATTGTGAAATTTTTTGTTCTAGTTCTGTGAAAAATGCCATTGGTAATTTGATAGGGATTGCATTGAATCTGTATATTGCATTTGGTAGTATGGTCAGTTTCACAATATTGATTCTTCTTTCCCAGGAAAATGGAATATTTCTCCATCTGTTTATGTCATCTTTGATTTCTTTCATTAGTGTCTTATAATTTTCTGTGTACAGCTCTTTTGTCTCCTTAGGTAAGTTTATTCCCAGACATTTAGTTCTTTTTGTTGCACTGGTGAATGGGGTTGATTCCTTAATTTCTCTTTCTGATTTTTCATTGTTAGTATATAGAAATACAAGTAATTTCTGTGTATTGATTTTGTATCCTACAACTTTGATAAATTCACTGGTTGGCTCTAGTAATTTTCTGATACTATCTTTAGGGTTTTCTATGTACAGTATCATGTCATCTGCAAACAGTGAGAGCTTTACTTCTTTTCCAATCTGGATTCCTTTTATTTCTTTTTCTTCTCTGATTGCTGTAGCTAGGACTTCCAGAACTATGTTGAATAATAGTGGAGAAAATGGGTGCCCTTGTCTTATTCCTGATCTTAGGGGAAATGCATTCAGTTTTTCACCATTGAAAATAATATTTGCTGTAGGCTTACCATATATGGCCTTTACTGTGTTGAGGTAGGTACCTTCCATGCCCATTTTTTAAAGAGTTTTAATCATAAATGATTGCTGAATTTTGTCAAAGACTTTTTCTGCATCTATTGACATTACCGTATGGTTTTTATCTTTCAGTTTGTTAATATGGTGTATCACACTGATTGATTTGCCTATATTGAAGAATACTTGCATCCCTGGAATAAACCCAACTTGATCATGGTGTTTGTGCTTTTTGAAGTGTTGTTGGGTTCTGTTTGCCAAAATTTTGTAGAGGATTTCTGCATCTATGTTCATCAGTGATACTGGCCTTTGTTTTCTTTTTTGTGTTGTCTTTGTCTGGTTTTGGTATCAGAGTGATGGTGGCCTCATAAAATGAGTTTGGAAGTGTTCTTTTCTCTGAAATTTTTTGAAAGAGTTGTAGAAGGATAGTCATTAGCTCTTCTCTAAATGTTTGATAGAATTCTCCTGTGGAGCCATCTGTTACAGGGCTTTTGTTTTTTGAGAGATTTTTGATCACAGCTTCAATTTCAGTGCTTGTAATTGGGTTGTTCATAATTTCTATTTCTTCCTGGTTCAGTCTTGGAAGATTGAACTTTTCTAAGAATCTATCCATTTCTTCCAGGTTATCTATTTTATTGCCATATAGTTGTTCATAATAGTCTCTTACAATCCTTTGTATTTCTGCATTGTCTGGGGTAACCTCTCCTTTTTCATTTCTAATTTTGTTGATTTGATTCTTCTCTCTTTTTTTCTTGATGAGTCTGGCTAAAGATTTGTCCATTTTGTTTATCTTCTCAAAGAACCAGCTTTTAGTTTTATTAATCCTTATTATTGTTTCTTTCATTTCTTTTTCATTTCTGCTCAGATCTTCATGATTTCTTTCCTTCTACTAATTTTGGGGGGTTTTCTGTTCTTCCTTTTCATTTGTTTTAGATGTAAAGTTAGTTTGTCTATTTGATGTTTTTCTTGTTTCTTGAGCTAGGATTGTATTGCTATAAACTTCCCCCTTAGAACTGCTTTCGCTGCATCCCATAGGTTTTGAGTTGTTGTGCTTTCATTGTCATTTGTTTCTAGAAATTTTTTGATTTCCCTTTTGATTTCTTCAGTAACCTGTTGGTTATTTAGAAACATGTTGTTTAACCTCCATGTATTTGTGTTTCTTACAGTTTTATTTCTTATAATTGATATCTAGTCTCATAGCATTTTGGTCAGAGAAGATGCCTGATATGCTTTCAATTTTCTTAAATTTACTGAGGTTTGATTTGTGACCCAAGATGTGGTCTATCCTGGAGAATGTTCCATGTGCACTTGAGAAGAAGGTGAATCCTTCTGCATTTGGATGGAATGTCCTGAAGATATCAATGAGATCCATCTCATCTAATGTATCATTTAAGACTTGTGTTTCTTTATTAATTTTGTTTTGATGACCTGTCCATTGTTGTGAGTGGCATGTTAAAGTCTCCTACTATTATTGTGCTACTGTCAATTTCTCCTTTTATGTCTGTTAGTATTTGTCTTATGTATTGAGGCGCTCCTATGTTGGGTACATAGATATCTACAATTGTTATGTCTTCCTCTTGGATGGATCCCTTGATCATTATGTAGTGTCCTTCCTTTCTCTTGTAATATTCTTTATTTTAAGGTCTATTTTGTCTGATATGAGGATTGCTACTCCAGCTTTCTTTTGCTTCCCATTTTCATGGAATATATTTTTCCATCCTCTCACTTTCAGTGTATATGTGTCTTTAGGTCTGAAGTGGGTTTCTTGTAGACAGTATGTATATGGGTCTTGTTTTTGTATCCATTCAGCCAGTCTGTGTCTTTTGGTTGGAGCATTTAATCTGTTTACATTTAAAGTAATTATTGATAGATATGTTCCTATTGCCATTTTCTTAATTGTTTGGGCTTAATTTTGTAGATCTTTTTTCTTCTCTTGTATTTCTTGACTATATAAGTCCCTTTAACACTTGCTGTAAACCTGGTTTGGTAGTACTGAATTCTCTTAATTTTTGCTTGTATGAAAAGCCTTTGATTTCTCCATCAATTTTGAATGAGATCCTTGCTGGGTACAGTAATCTTGGTTATAGATTTTTCCCTTTCAGTGCTTTAAACATATCCTGCCTTTCCCCTCTGGCCTGCAGAGTTGCAGCTGAAAGATCAGCTGTTAAACGTATGGGGTTTCCCTTGTATGTTACTTGCTGCTTTTCTCTTGCTGCTTTTAATATTCTTTCTTTGTGTTTAGTCTTTGTTAGTTTGATTAGTATGTGTCTTGGCATGTTTCCCCTTGGGTTTATCCTGTAGGGACTCTTTGAGCCTCTTGGACTTGACTGACTATTTCCTTTTCCATGTTGGGGAAATTTTCAGCTATAATCTCTTCAAAAATTTTCTCATACCCTTGCTTTATCTCTTCCTTTTCTGGGACCCCTATAATTTGAATGTTGGTGCATTTGATATTGTCCCAGAGTCTCTTGAGACTGTCCTCAGTTTTCTTCATTCTTTTTACTTTATTCTGCTGTTCAGAAGTTATTTCCACCATTTTATCTTCCAGCTCAATGATTCATTTTTCTGCTTCAGGTATTCTGCTATTGATTCCTTCTAGAGTAATTTTAATTTCAGTGATTGTGTTGCTTGTCTCTGTATGTTTATTCTTTAATTCTTCCAGGTCTTTGTTAAATGATTCTTGCATTTTCTCCATTTTGTTTTCAAGGTTTTTGATCATCTTTACTATCATTATTCTGAATTCTTTTTCAGGTAGTTTGCCTAATTCCTCTTCATTTATTTGGACTTCTGTGTTTCTAGTTTGTTTCTTCATTTGTGTAGCATCTCCCTGCCTTTTCATTATTTTGATTTAACTTATTGTGTTTGTGATCTCTTTTTCCCAGGCTTTAAGGAAAGTTGAATTCTTTCCTTGAAGAAGGTTGAATTCTTTCTTCCTTTTGGTTTCTGCCCTCCTAATGTTGGTCCAGTGGTTTGTGTGAGCTTTGTATAGGGTGAGATTTGTGCTGAGTTTTTGTTTGTTTGTTTGTTTTTCTCTGATGGGCAAGGCTGAGTGAGGTGTAATCCTGTCTGCTGATGACTGGTTTGTATTTTTGTTTTATTTGTTGTTTAGATGAGGCGTCCTGCACAGGTGCTACTAGTGGTTGAGTAACATTGGGTCTTGTATTCAAGTGGTTTCCTTTGTGTGAATTCTCACTATTTGATACTCCCTAGGGTTAGTTCTCTAGAAGTCTAGGGTCTTGGAGTCAGTGCTCTGACTCCAAAGGCTCAGGGCTTGATCTCTGGTCAGAAGTGAAGATTCCATAAGTGGTTTGTTATGACATTAAGTGAGATTAAAACAAATATCTAAAAATGAGAAACCAAAGATGAGCCCCAGACAAATGGCAGCTACAAAATCAGGCAAATAATAATTAAAATAATGGAATATATACATATACATATACACCCGTGAGCAAAGTCAAAACAGTCCAACAAAAATACAGTAGATTGACCTGGTGAACAAAGGAAATCAAAAATTATATTTACCAGTTAAGAACAAAACTAACTAAAGCACAAACTAGAAAACAGAACTAAAGCAAGATGCCAAGTGGGGAACAAGGCCATGGAAACAAAACTAACAAATATGTTGAGAGGAAAGGAAAGAAAGAAAAGAAAGAATAGATATGTAACATTAAATAGAGGTAGATGAAGAAGATTTATATACATTAAAGATTAACTACAAGGGGAAAAGAACAGTAGGAAAGGCAAGCAAAGGAATAAATGTAGAAAAATATAATAGGTTTAAAAAATTAAAATTAAAATTATAAAAAAGACAAAAAAATGGCAGAAGAAAGAAAAAAGAAAAAAAAAAAGGGAAAACTCCACAGAACTGTAAAAGCCCAACTTAGAAGCAGAGGTTTAAACAACAATAAAAAGTGTGACTGAATATACACATATACATATACATATAAGAAAAATCTAACCTCTAACAGTCCAACAAAAATAAAGTACAATAGATTGACCCAGAAAACAAAGGAAACCTAAAATTATATCTACCAGAACAAAAGGAAGAAAAGTAGAAAAATAATATTAGGTTTAAAAACTTAAAAAAGAGAAAAGAACAAAAAAAGGAAAACTCCACCGAACAAAAGCAAAAGTCCAACGTAGAGGCAGAGGTTTATAACAACAATAAGAAATATGACTGAGAAAAAAAAATCTCAAAAGCTTAATTGGATTTCTTAGTGCCAATAAAATTGACAGCTACAATAGAGGGGGGAAAAGGAAATCAAAAAAAGGAAAAAAATCCAAAAGAATCTACAGAACAAGTCAAAAAATAAGAATAATAAATGTTTCTCTTGAGTCACTGCTGTGAGTCCTTTCCCTGCCTGGGAGTCACAGTCCACCTCACCTCCCTAGGATGCGCTCCAACACTGTGCTGATCTCTGGACCTGCTGTGGGGGCAGCTCAGATTCTAATCTGGTCCTACTCCTGTGTGTTCTTGCCTCCCATGTCCACAGCTAATAGAACTAGTGCGTTTTCTTTTGTGGGAGCTCTTGATGGCTTTCCATAGACACAGAGTCTGCCTAGTTATCATGTGGATTTAATCTGCAGTTTAATTGCACAGCTGGTGGGAAGGTTTTGGGTCTTCTTCCTTAGCCACACTGCCCCTGGGTTTCAATTGTGGTTTTATTTCCACCTCTACCTGTGGGTTGTCCACTGGGGTTTGCTCCTGAGGCTGCTCTGGAGGACCTGAGTTTGCCCCTGTGAGGGACAGGTGTGGAGGTGGTGCAGCTGCTTGGGTCGCAGGGATTCTGGCAGCACCAGGTACTCAGGGGGGTTGGCGGCTAGGGCAGCAGGAAATACAGTGCTCTAGAAGGGGATGGCAACCAGTATTGGCCAGTACACTCCTGTATAGTTGCCTGGAGAACACCCCTCCCTGACAGAGAAGCCTGTCAGGCCACAGTCTACAGGTTCACAAAGAGTCAGACACGACCAAAGCAACACCGTGCACATAGACGCAAGACTTTTTTTTTGCCTGTGGCAGCTCTGCCCCAGTGAGAGTTGAGAGTGAAGGTGGTGCAGCTGCTTGGCCTTTGGGGACCCTGGCAGTGCCAAGTGTACAGGGACACGGACTGCCTCCGCCATAGGATTTACGGCCCTATCAGAGTCTTTTTTCGAGCCTCTTGTACCTGGTGATCAGAGGGCCTTTTTAGCCAGTCTTTCTCTGTAGCTCCGCCTGTCAGGCACTTAGAGGCTCCCTTGCCTGGGGTCCTTCTCTGTTGTTCTGCACGTCAGGCACATAGAGGACCCCCCTGCCTGGGGTCCTACTCTGTAGACGGGCACGTCAGGCACTGAAAGGGGCACCCTGGGTGCGGTCCTACTCTGTAGTTCAGTGCTCAGGCGTTTGATGGGCCAGCCTCTAGTGTTCAGTTGCCGATGCTGGTGTGTGGGGAGAGAGAGGCTATGGTGATGGCTCCACCCCCTACGCCTGACTCAGCAGTATGGCCTTGCTTGCATGGCTGCCTGGCTTTCCTCCACCAGCATTTCCCACCACGATCTCCTCCCTCACAGTCCCTCGATCCGTCTCTTCACAGTCAACAGCAGCCCTCGCCCTGGGATTGCTCCACAATGCCTAAACTCCAGCTCCCAGCCACTGCGCCTTCCAGGGGACCCTCGTCTCTGTCCTGGGTATGTATGGCTGCAGCAAGGACTGTCTGATTCTCATTCCATTTAGGCTGCCACAGATCAGCTGTTTCACTCTCAGCCTTAAATGTTTCTCCTCTGGCTCAGACAATTGCCCTGATACGGGGATCAGAGCCCTCCTTCAGTTCCTCTGCCTGCCAAGGTCAGGTCCAGTCCTATTAACACTCCAGTTTTTCCCCCTAGTTCCTTCGTCCTACCGAGTTTTGTGTGGTTCTATATATTCTTTTCCACTGGTCAGGTCCTTCTGTCTGCTCTCAGCTGGTATTCTGCATGCCCTTCTGTGTCTGAAGGTGTATTCCTGATGTATCCGTGGAGAGAGATGTACTCAACATCTACCTACTCTTTCGCCATCTTTACTTTTTGAAAGCAGAGATTTTAATCTAGGTCATTGAACTCCTGTGTCCCATGGAGTCGCTAAACTATGCTGCTTTGTCAAAAGGGAAGAAATCACAAATTTATACAAACTGAAAAATCCAGGTAACATTTGTTTTCAGCAAAGCTTGGATAAGAGGCTCAAACAATGTCATCAGGATGTGATTTCTCTGCATCATTCAGCTCATTCTTCCATATTGACTTTATTCTAGAATTACTTGCTGTGTTCTCAGGTACCTCAAGCTCTTATCATTCATGCTGATTTAAATCCAATCACTCCACCTCTCCCTGTGGCCAGGAGAATCAGTCCTTCTCATTGGCTGTGCCCGAATCACAAGCCAGCTCTGGAGTCAGAGGATGGAGGGACAGCCTTCCCCACTCTGCACAAACTCGTAATGGGAGGGGCATTTCTCCAAAGTCAAATCAGAGTTCTGCTACCAGAGGTCAGTTTAAAGGATGTCAAGAGGCCCAAAACGATGAATGTCTACTGAAGGAGGATTTCACTACAAAGAGGAAACCATTTCTAGGACGCCATGAACTACTTTCATCGTACTGCCTCAGAGAAGCTGGTGTTATTTACTTGTACACAAAACTTTATGTACAATGACCTAGGGAGGACTCCCGGTGTGCTAAATTGCTTCAATTGTGTCCAACTCTTTGCAGCCCATGTACCGTAGCCCACCAGGCTCCTCTGTCCATGAGCTTCTCCAGGCAAGAATACTAGAGTGGGTTGCCATTTCCTTCTCCAGGGGATCTTCCTGACCCAGGGATTGTCTCTTACATCTCCTGTATTGGCAGGTGGGTTCTTTACCACTAGTGCAACCTGGGAAGCTTAGCCTACTGGAAAATAGGTCACTAGCCTCTGAACTCTTCTCTGCCTATGTTCCTTGTCAAATGCAAAACATAGAACAAGTGTACTTAATCAGAAAATTTCTGAAAGTCACTACTCTAGCCTAAGATTTCTGTTCTCCCTAAGCTGTCCTCTGGACTAGTAAGAAAATTAGTAGGAGGCAGATGTTTAGAAGAATGCATTTCTACTGTCTCTAAATCCTTTATAATGTTTTAATAATTCTCATATTAAGATGTTATTAATTTATTAAATGTTATGAACTCTGTGGCTATTTCAATCTGGTAAACCATGTTACTCCAGTGGCATGGAGTCTTCTGTCTTACTTTAAGTCTCCATCCTGCACCTTTCCATTTCAGAGCTCACCAGGTCAGTCCAAAAAGAGAAAAAGCATAAGTTAGAATGGATTGTGATCAAGACATTGGTTGCCCAATTATATAATTATCTTCATTTGCTAATTTTAAGACTTCTGTTGAAGTTCTTTCTTCAATAGCATAGACAAGCAAAAGAAAATTCCTGACAAGAAATGGAAGAAGCATAGATATCTAAGGCAGGAAGAAACTAAGAGAAGCAAAGAAGTACTTACAAAATGCTCTGTATGATGCTCTCTAAACATATTATCTGAATTTATTCCCTCATTTAGAAATTACTGAGCTTGTTCTTATACAGAGAGGAAGACTATTATATTTCAAGTTTCAAATCTTCCAAAATCAAATTATTTTGTAATACCAAATTCAATTTAATTTTCCACTTCATTAAAAAACATCTCTAGTTTCCACGTTTCTTATAAATTGTTATGGAACCTGATCTTCAGTTTCTCCAAATAATTTTGTGGGAACGAGTAAAAAAACCAGTTTTAATGTATTTGTTAATATCCTATGTATACTTAAAATCATCAACATACAAAATAAAAGATTTTATAAACACTGTTGATCAAAATACTGTTTGGTAAGTTGTCACCACTATGGACAAACAAAATAAATGACACTAAGTCACTTTCCCTTATGGTTTCTTCCAGTGCTTTCTAGCCATAGTTATTTTAAAGCACTATTAAAATTTACTATGCCTTCATTTTATATATAAAGGAATAGATTTGTGATCTGAAGACCAAAGAACAAACACACACACACATCTATTCCTTTCCAAGTTGGCTAAGGAACAACCCAGTATTCCCTAAATATACTTGCTTGACATGAATATCATGAAATCTTACTGAGATTAACTAAAATCTGTTTTCAAGTTTAAATGACTCAAATTAGACGTCAGTATTTTTTGTTCCCAAGGGAGTGTGTAAGCAGATGAATATAATGTAATATATGGTAACTATATTTATATTACAAAAACTGACTTTTACATGTGACTTTTAATTATCAAGACCCATAAGTTGCTGGCAGTATGACAACAGAAAGTGGTTAAGCAGTACTATAGAGTATCTATGTGCTCAGAAAGAAGATCATTTCATATTTTTTATTTTGCTCTATCAAGAAAAATACAAGCATGCAGTACATGGAAGCACAGGGAACATATTTACTAAAGATATGTGATATTATAATTGCTGCAGTGTATTTTTAAAGTTGATATCCTTGGATCAAATTCAAAGAATGTGTGGCCTGTCCTCACATAAGATGTTCAGCTTATTGAAGGTAACACAACTGAATTTCTCAGTGTGGCATGAGTGAAAGGCACATAGACGCCACACACAGGATGACTCACTTTTCTTTCTAATCTCACAAACTTTAATCAAGTTCTAGAATTAATGTGACTGATATCTTCAATCATGCATCCATTCACACCGAAGTGAATATTGGGAATGTGTTTAAAAAATAGATCCAAGTTACAGACTTAATATACATTTTTGAGATAAGAACCTGGAGAAATAGATTGCAATTTTAATTCAAATATAAACTCTGAGATCAGCACTTCACAGCTGTATGGTGGGACACATGCAGACTTTCCTAGGAAAATGTCTCTGATTTCACCGTAGCCTGTAATAGAATATCAGGAGGACCAGTGTCCTCCTTCGCTTCTTTCTCACACTCTCCATCCCCCCAAAACCTTGACCTCGTGATGACAACCAGCCAACCCTAAAAGAAATCAACCCTGAATATTCATTGGAAGGACTGATGCTAAAGCTGAACACTTTGGCCACCTGATACGAAGAGCTGACTCAGTGGAAAAAATGCTGATGCTGGGAAAGATTGAGGGCAGGAGGAGAAGGGGGGCAGCAGAGGATGAGATGGTTGGATGGCATCACCGACTCAACTCCGGCAGATAGTGAAGGACAGGGAAGCCTGGCGTGCTGCTGTTCATGGGGTCGCAAAGAACTGGACACGACTGAACAACTGAAAAATAACTAAAAGGACAATCCCCCAAAAGAGACAGACCATCATAAGGAAGGATTACCCACCTTCTATAAGAGATCCTGAGAACTAGTCTTCCTTTGCTCCTCCTGTCTAAGCCTTCCTCCTCCCTGACTGAGCCATGAGTAACATATTTCACACTCTCCTGATCTCCCTCCTAGCTGTTCATTTCCACTTCTTTGCTGGATACTCCTCTTACTGCTCTCTAAATACTGGAAACTGCCAGGACTTAGTCCTTGGATGTTTTTTTTCTCTACCAACATTTACTTCTTAGATGATGTCTCTAAGTTTATGATTATAAATAAAATCTATACCTCTATTGTCCAATGCAGGAGGCACTCATCATCTGTAGCTATTGAATATCTAAAATGTGATTAATCCAATTTCTATAACATACACTGGATTAGGGAGACTTGGGGTAACAAAAAAAAGTAAAATATCTCCTTAATAATTTTTATGTTAACTATTAAATGATCATATGTTGATATATTAGGTTAAATAAATCTATTATTAAAATTAGTTTTACCTGCTTCTTTTTTACTTTTTAATGTGGCCACTAGGAAATTTTCAATTACAACTTTTGTAGCTCTTATTACATTTCTATTGGACATATATCCCCACGTTAATTACTCCAATCTTTCTTATGCACCCACAATTACATAACAGACCACCTATTAGACAGTAGTCTAGAGTACAGTAGTCTAGTCTATTGGACATTTTCATTTATATATGTGCATACTAAGAACCTCAACATAATGTGCCTAAATCTCAACTCAGGGTTTCTGCCTATCCTAAAACTACATCTCTCTCTCCCCATCTCAGAAAATGGCGATTCTTATCTTTCAGTTCATCAGGCCTAAAGCCTAAGAATCACCCTTTCTTTATTTTTCTTTCCCTCACACTCCACCTCTAATCTTTGGGCAAGTACTGACAACTTGCCACCAAAATATTTTTAAGAGATTGTTTTAAGGACATGAGTTCAGGGATCAGGAGTGAAAAGTGAGGGTGAGGGGGAGAAAAAATAGGGAGAACTAATATAAAAATCCTTTTTTGAGTTGACAACCACGACAAGTATCTGGGTGCTTAATTATTTGGGACCTTCTGAGAAGCTTTACAGAACGTAACTGAGACCCTTCTGCCCTGGCAAAGAAAGGAGGAAGTATTTATCCACCGGCCCTCCCCCTCCCTTCCCAGCTCCTCCTGTGTGACAGGTGAGCCCATTCTTGCAGGTGTCTCAAGCCAGGGAGGAGCTGGGGAAGCCTGGGGCAGGAACCTCACCACAGCAGGGGCGGACACAGGAAGTGAGCCCAGAGGAGCTCAAACTGTAGGAACAGGGTTTGCCAGAAATGCTCCAGAGGGCAAACTGTGTGTATCTGGTCCCGACTCCCATGATCAGTGGTGTCAGCAGCTTGAAACTGGCTACGTGAGAGTACCTACACACAGAAATCGGCAAAAGTTGCACGTCGAGCTTCCTCCCTCCTCCCCCACACCAGTTGCTGAGCATTTCCTAGTACATCACTGACAAGGTTCTGCTTTTCTGACAGCTACAGCTGACCTCTCTTCAGCTCCTCATCGGAACTGCAGCCACACCTATTCTTTCTGCACTTTTTTGAAAGCACTTCTGTGCTTCCCTCACTTGGGCCATTGCATATAGGCCCAGAACTCCAAGCAGGAATTACTCCTTGTCTGAGAAATTCTTTCCCATTTCTCATACCTTAGTTCAAATGACATTTCCTCCAGGATGCCTTTGTTGATCCCCAGACCTGGTCCAATTCACGTGTTGTATACTCTCAATCCAAATACAGGTGACAATTTAATTAATATCTGTTTTTCTAGACTACAAGTTCTGTGAGGGAAAAAGTCATGATCATTTTTTCTCACTCACCAACCTTTGTATATTTACTCCATGTCTGAATAAAAGCTTTTTGATCAACAGATACTAAAAGCACTTTGATCACTCTCCCATGAATGAAACTGCAATTGTTTTAAGAATGTTGAAAAAGAGTCCTTATGCTTGAAAATGTAGGGTGTCGTGTTGAGAGCCAAACACAAGAGAGACATTTTTTATGGATGTGCGGCACTTCCAGCTATAATCCATTGAGCCAAATCTCAATCAGATAGCTCCTCCTAACTACAAGGAACATGAGGAGTGAATTTAAGCCAAGTACTCAGGAAGAAACGGATATAGTAGGCATCTAGCCAGTCTCCGCATAGTCTGCCCTTTTGCACATCCAATACCCATTCATTTTTATACCCTGACAGGATACAAAGGAGACAACCCAAAGTTCCACCAAAGCACTGCATCCAGCTCAGAGCCCAGGATCTCTGGCTGTTTGTAATCCTCTCCATCAGGCCCAGATGTGGCTCCTTGTGGTCTAGTAACAATGTGTACCAAATTCATAAATGATTTCCACCTTTCCCCAGAAGCACAAAACATCCAGCAGTGGAGCAATCATTAGGCCAAAGAAAGTGATAGAATCCTGCTGGGGAGGCGCTGAGAAGGCCCCTGAGTAGACAAGGATTCTGTTCTGAGAGGCACTCCCTTGTTCATTTCTTTAGTGCCCCCTGGATCCACTCTGAGAAGTTTTCCTTGCACCTGGGCCACGTATTGCTGTTATTCTCCTTGGAGACTGTATAGCTTTTGTGATCCACTTCCAGATAAAGCCAGGTTATTTTACTCATGAATATTCAATTAAATCAAGGTTAATGGTTTCTTCAGCAATGAAATTCTCTAAAATATTTGGTAGATATGTTAACCTATTTTCTTCCAATTCTGCACACCAATAACCACATTCAAAGCTCCTTTTTTAGACACAGTTTTAAAATCTCCCTTGTATCTTTGCTTCTCTACCTCCTGCTTTAGTCTCCCAACTTAACAGTTAGTGCCTTTGGGTTACCTGCAACAATGGCCTGGTTGGTAAAAACATATCATTAATCTGATTTTAGCTACAATGATAAGTCTTAGTAGGTATTTTCTCAAAACCAAGGACCCAAATACACGGTATCTCTCTATGCTCTCTCATTTCTGCTTGCAAACCAGCCAATAGTCTTCTTAGTTCATCTCTTTTTTATAATAAAAACTTCCCAAAGGCAACCAAAGCCACCAACATATTTTAGTAATGCTGTTTCCTCCCAACTTCTTCACCTAGAGCTACAGAGCTCAGTATGTACACAGTTTAGATTTCAACTTATTACTGGTGGCAGTTTCACCATTACGTAAGAATGCATCTCCAACTCTTTAATTCAATCTGTTTCCATGGTGCCACTTAGTACCACTAAGCCCATGAATCCCACAGTCCTTCTCTGTGTCTGATGTTCCACCTTACTGTTGACCAAATCTAGATAACTCTGCTTCTCAAATATGTCTAAAATCTCTCCTCTCACTCTTCTATCCCCAGTGCCACTAACATAATACAAGTCATCCTTGCTTACGGGAATTCCTGTCTCCTCATTGGTCTCTGTGCCTTCAAAATTCATCCCACCACACCTCTACTGCCACGATCTATTCTCAAATGCAAATGTGATCACTGCAACTGTTCTGCAAAACATCTGGATTACTTTTAGGTTAACTTTCAATGTTCTGCTGGTCTCATCTCTAATTCCCCAAGCCTCATATCAGTTATTTAAAATTATTTTATTTCCCTTAAGTACACTATCATCACTTTCTCAGATACTCATTATGATGTAGATACTTGACTCTCATAGTACCTTTCTTCCTTCTTGAGTTAACACTTATTCATCCTTCAAAATTTATCAGACTTTAAATCTCCTGGGAATCCACCCCTATTACTAAATCTGAATCGGGTATCTTTCCAATTGACTTCAAAACAGTAGAGCTTGTTTTTATTACAGTCGGTGACATTATACTATAATCACATATCTATCTTCCTTCATCCAACTGCACACAAATTACATATATGAATTTGAAATTCTTGAGGGCAAGTAACATCTTTTCTCGCTATATCTCTCCCACAGTAAATAAATGTTGGTTGAACAATGCATGAACCCCACAATGGTTCATGTATAGCTGTGATCGCCAACATCAATCTTCAGTCTTAATCTGGTACTAAGTATCTCCATTTGCAACTTCGCACTGTTTATCTCCCAATGCATGTCTACTGAACAGGTCTACAACTGAATTGGTTATCTTGCCCATTCCTGTCTCCACCTGCCCTAAATCTGCTTCTCCCTCTGAATTCCCTTAATGATACCTGTTGAGTTTTCCCGTCTAGAAACCTAAGTATCTTTCTTCGGGAATTCTTTGGTTAAACAAATTGGTGATAGGCAGGTTAAAAACATTAAACAGATTTATTTCCTGTAGTATTTCTTAGAGCTTTCAATATATTAATCTTCAATATGAATCTCCAAGAAGTAAATGCATTTTTCAAACTTATCTAACCAAAGAACCCTCGTGCCAAGGTGAATCACTCGTGACTAGTGCTCTGAATACTGCACTGAGAAACACTGCAATCAGTCCCTCCCGGACACTTTCTGCTTCACTCCTGCTCTACGCTAGGCCCTGCCATCTCTCACATGGACCATTGCTTTCCTGGGCAGCCTCCTCTCGTCTCTCTCTGCCACCATTCTCTCCACAAGCTCTACTGCCAGCTTTATTTTTCTTGACAGAAAGAAGTAGTCATACCTTACTCCTTCCCCATCTCCCAGCTTTAATATCATCATTGCTCTCAAATACACATGGGTCAATTCCTGGGTCTGCTATTGTAATCGCATCAAAATCTAGTCTCACCCATCTCCGCAACTTCATTTCTTACCAAATCTCTCCTTCCCCAAGACACATCACTTTCTTTTGTCCTTCAGAGCTTTAACAGTGTTCTTCCACTGTTCCAAATGGCCTCTCCTGTTCCCACCTACCTTTAATGAACTTCTCCTTAAAACCTATTTCTAATGAAATCTCGTCTGAGAAATTGTCCTCTGGCATCTGGTTGGGTACTCCTCAGTGTCTCCATACTCACGTGCACCAACTGTATGACAGCAGTTGTCAGAAGGCATATAAGAAATTACCCAAGTATTTGTCCCTGCCACTACTCCCTGAGCCTTTTAAGCTTTGTGTTTCCAACTCCTAACACACTTCCTGGCACAGGGCAGGCACTCTTTGAGTGAAAAAAATTCCAATGAATCAATAACATAGTAAGCAATAACAAAAGAGGGAAATGTAGATGAAGTTATGACAGTTTATAACTAGAAATGTATTTTGAGAGGTCATTTATTCTGGCCGGGAAAACACATCAGTCTCACAAAACAGTATTACGCCGCTTAAATAGATCTCCAGTTTCCGCTTCACCGAATTTCTGATAAAGAAGAAACTTTTACCGCAATAGGTCTTACAGGAAACTCCACACCTGCCCCAAATCCTTTACGGCCTTGGGGTAACATCCTCAGGAAGAGCTCACCTACCCTCACTACCCCGCTCAACAACAGACCCCAGAGCCTTGGGCCTCTGCCTGCTCTAGGCTCTGTGTCTACCGGAAGAAGTGGCCAACCCATTCTGTTCCTCTGCATGCCTCTTTCCATGAGGATGCCTTCTTTTTACCTTCTGGTGGCTCCCAGAGGTTAGCAGCTCTTTCACTCATGCCTCCCTACCTTTCACTGCTAGCCTTTAAAATGTGGGGTTTTGTTTAAATGTAGAAATTTCATTACAAGCACACCATGAGCAAATAATTCTGCCTGATGGCTTGCTGAACTTCTTTGCTCCACCAAAAAACTTACCTTTCACAATTAGATCTATAGGCTCCTTGTGCTTCTTTTTTATATTAAAAATGTGTGGCTCTTTGAAAGCAGTCCATTGTGGAAGCTCCGCAGAAGGTCCACTTCTGGAATGGTCCTTGGGAAAACAAATCCTTTTGTATGCTGCCTGAAGTTCTTGGACCGCATCAAGTGTTTCCTTTTTTTTAATCTCCAAAGGTATGAATTTGCTAGATTTTGGTTTCTGATGTTTATTTCTGAAGACATTTATAAAAGTACCTGGAACTTTATTCTATAAACAAAAATAAATTTAATTAAATTTAACTGTATAAAACTAGGTAACAAATTTGGTAATAAATTAATAAAATTATATCCATTAAATATATTTTACAAAGTACTTTCCTGTATAAGACATTTACTTAAAGCACATGACAATAGTCAGATAAAGTAGATGTTATCTTTCATAGTTTTCTAAAAGCCCTTAACAAGCATAAGTGTTATATTCAACTTAAAATATATATATATATAAAAATTTTAAAATAGTGATGCTTTCCTCAAATGTGATATTTTCTAATACAGCTTTAAAGTCAATTTTAAAATAGAAGTTTTCAAATAGACAAATAAGAATTCACTTTCAATCATCTTTGGAGACTTCAAATGTCAAAAAAATGGTAACACCCTCAAAATTCTCTGTTGAATCAGAAATAACTGCTTATACATGGAGATAGGTTCTCAAGGAAAGCATATTACTAATCAGATATGTATTTTAGATCCTTCCAATCACTTAATTGCTTACTAATTTTGACTACCGTGAGCAATAGAAAATAATATAGTCCCAGGTCTCTGATAGGCAGATATGCAAACAATTATAACTGTTCTAGTCTAGTAATTCTCTAGCCCATAGACAGAGCTATGATTCTTCTCCTCCCTATAAGAAAAGGTCTAGACAAAGCAAACAGATGCCAACTCAAAATGCCAATAAGGGGGTTTCAGTACATTGGTATTACATTTTACCAAGCAACCAAAGGTAGAATATTGTCCTATTATTATTAGATAAAATTCTAAAAGTAGGTGAAGGTTCTAAGGCACAGCTATCTAACTCTGAAGAGTGTAAACTTTTCATCTCACATGCCTACCACTGAAATCCATACAATTTATAAGTATTTCTAATGGCTTAGAGGCAAAAATTAGTAAGCAATGTTAACAATGTTGATTACAAGATTAAAACCACCTATGGTCAGTCTCAGCCTACAGGACGGTTCAAAAGAAGCATGTGTAAAAATTATAACCCTTTATGTCCTGGCTATTTTAAATGGTGCTGCAATGAATACTGGGGATGCATGCGTCTTTTGGAATTATGGTTTTCTTAGGGTATATGCTCTGTAGTGGAGTTGCTGGGTCATATTCAGTTCAGTTCAGTCCAGTTGCTCAGTCATGTCCGACTCTTTGCAACCCCATGAATCGCAGCACACCAGGCCTCCCTGTCCATCACCAACTCCCAGAGTCTACCCAAACCCATGTCCATCGAGTCGATGATGCCATCCAGCCATCTCATCCTCTGTCGTCCCCTTCTCCTCCTGCCCCCAATCCTTCTCAGCACTAGGGTCTTTTCCAAGGAGTCAACTCTTTGCATGAGGTGGCCATATGGTAGCAACCTAAATGTCCATAGACAGATGAATGGATAAAGATGTGATACATATATACAATGGCATATTACTTAGTCATAAAAGGAACAATATTGGGTCATTTATAGAGACCCATGAATGGAACTAGAATTGGTCATACAGAGAAAAGTAAGTCAAAAGAGAAAAACAAATATAATATATTAATGCATAAATGTGTAATCTAGGGAAATGGTACAAATGAACATATTTTCAGGACAGGAATAACACAGAAGTACAGAATGGATAGGTGAACAGAGTAGATGAGGAAGAATAAGTTGGGAAATTAGGACTGATGTATGTACACTGCCATGTATAAAACAGGTAGCTAGTCGGAACGTGCTCTATAGCACAGGGGGTTCAGCATGGTGCTTTGTGGTGACCAAAGGGGGGATGGGATGGGAGAAGCTCAAGAAGGAGGGGATATATGTATACATATAGCTGATTCTCTTTATCATACAGCAGAAACACAATTTTTTAAAAAATATAATCCTCTTCCCCCTCAACAGGAAACATGGAAAAAGTTAAAATCTTTATTTAAAAGTATGGGTTTTTTTTTTTACTTTAAAAAATATTCAAAAGAGAGAATAGTGTGGCACACAGTAAACCATCCTAAGATCTCCTTCTCCCACCTCTCTCCCCAAAGGGCCATCTGTCATAGCAGCCACTGCTCCCCAAAGTTCCCATCTCCTCTCTGGGTGCTCTCCTCCAAAATTTCATCCTGTACCCTTTTCGCCTATCTCTTTGCCACCCCTTTCACTTTCATTCCTTCCCACCAGTCTATGCCATTAAGCAATTACTTATTGAGCCAGGCACAAGGCTCACTGCTAGGGATGCAACATTCAAAAAAGACAGTTACTGCCCTCAAGGAACAACCAGACTGGTACACAGTCCTAATACAAAGTGATGTGGACGAAGATGCAGGTAAGTATGTCACACTGGCGGCGTAGGAGGGACACATCTCACAGTACGGTTTCTAGTTTAGCTTCATCTAACAGTGTTTAAAGAGGGATCTTTACTTGAGATATTTAATCCAGAAACTTTCACTGTAATTCAACAACAGAAAACATTAAAAATTAAATTAAATGTACAAACTGAACATATACATAATTAAATAACCTGTAGAGCTGAAAAATCTTATTTTTAAATGCAATCTGAAATCAATTTTTATAGCTAGTAAGGATTTCATTTTCTCTTCTGTTCAAAATCTATTAGGGTTCATGCAATCATTTGGAACAACTGTAGTAGTATACAACAATTGTTATTAGTCTCCTGAAAAATACGAAGTTAGCTAAATTCAAAACACTAACCTCATTTATGTTCTTATAATGTTGAGTAATGAGAGTTTTTGCTTCTTGAAAAAAATCTTGCTTGGGAATCTCTAATATAGGACCTAAAATAGAAACAGAGAAATGGTTTACTTTTTTTAATGTAGTTAATGTACTTTCTTAACCAAAAACGGCAAAACTATGAAACTGAAATTTGGAAAGTTATGAATCTTACAGGATATTATAAAATGTGAATTATATAAGTGGATGTTATAAGAGAATGCAACAAAAGTTAATGTAATGTTCCTTCAATGTAATATTTTACTTAAATTAGCTTACAATGGTTAGCATGTTAGATTATCCCGAGTCCAGGGAGACCAAAGAAAACACACAGAACTGAAATCTCCTTTAGCTCTGAAAGCTTTTAAATATAGAAGACACAAATGATTTGAATACGAAAATTATTAGTAAGTCTATCCAAATTTCTATACCTGATGACTAATTAATATGACTGTACATGTCTTCAAGAGCATTTACCTTATAACTTGATAACATTATAACTGTAAAATAAAACTCAAAAGTTTAAGTCAATTTAGTAGAAATAGCACTGAAATAAAAAATATATGTACCTACATATCGGTAGCATTATAATGATAACTATTTTCCTAAGATTGTTATTCATTTTACCCAGAGCTATGTATAGAATTCTATAGCATGTACATAAAATACATCATCTTAACTTAATCTTGTCTAAGATTTCCTCCTTATATATTTCCTTTACTGTTAGCTGATTTTGATGTTTATAAGTGTTTCTTGGCTTTCTTCTCTTACCCTGGACACAGCAAAATTTCAATATATTACTTACCAAATCAGCTTTTCAGTCTGGCCAGTAATCTCCCCATTTCTTTAACTATACCTCTTTTAAGCAACCTTAGGATCAACATTTTCTCTCTTCTTTTCACCTACTCAAATTTTAAGCATTTAGAAACTCCATCTTCATGCAGATCAAAACCATAATAAGATACTATCTTAGTCTGTGTGGGCTGGTACAACAAAGTATCAGAGACTGGGTAGCTTGTAAACA
This sequence comes from Giraffa tippelskirchi, assembly GCF_054371585.1. Taxonomy (NCBI): domain Eukaryota; kingdom Metazoa; phylum Chordata; class Mammalia; order Artiodactyla; family Giraffidae; genus Giraffa; species Giraffa tippelskirchi. The sequence continues at coordinate 59,494,391 of NC_137285.1, forward strand.
ACAGAAATGTATTTCTCTCCATTATGGAGGCTGAAAGTCCAAGATCAGGATTGGCAGCATGGTCAGGGAAGGGCCCTCTTCCCGGTCAAAGACATCTACTTTTATCCTTACATGGTGGAAGGGAGTAGGAAGGTCTCCAGGGCCTCTTTTATATAAGCACTCATCATGACCTAACCACCTCCCACCAAATTTCCTTCCTCTAACTAATCAAAACTCCCCTAATACCATCATCACACTGTGCATTAGGATTTCAACATATGAATTTTAGGGGAACACAAATATTGAGACCATAGCAGATACCACCACATGCTCACCAGTATGGCTAAAATTAAAAAGACTGGTAATAGCCAATGTTGATGAGGCAGTGGACCTACTGAAACCTCATGTGTCATCAGTGGAAATACAAAATAGGATAATAGTTTGGAAAAGCTATGGCAATTTCTTATAAAACCTAACATACACCTTCCCTGTGACTAAGCGATCCCACTCCTAGGTATTTTCCAAAGAGAATGAAACATATATTTACAAAAGACTTGTACAAGAATGCTCACAGCAGCTATATTCATAATAGACTCAAATTGGAAACAGCCAGATGGGGATCATCAAGAGAACTGCAGACAAACTGGTATATCATACAATGAAATACTACTAAGCAACAAAAAAGGACCAAACTACTGACATACATCACAACATGAATGAATCTCAAAAACATTATGTTATATAAGCAAAAATATTATGTCAAAAAAGCAAATACTATATGGTTCTATTTAAATAAAGTCTTAGTGGAAATATAGCTAATATATAGGAGAAAAACCAAGAACAGTGATCTTCAAGATTCACTGAGAAGGGACATGAAGGAAATTTCCAGGGAGATGACAATGCTCTATATCTTGATACACAGTAGATTACACAGGTACATTATCATAACTCAGTGAAAATATATTAAGATCTCTGCTTTTCATTGTTGTACATTTTACATTGAAAGAAAACTATTTAGAAATATTGAATTCTGACTAATGCTATGTATGTTGCTTGATGGATAAATATGTGATAAATCAAATAACGGAAAATATGAATGGTGAGTACTGGGCTGTAGGCCTATGGGTATTGATTTAAAACTCTCTCAAGCTTGCTATATGTTTGAAAATTTCATAATGAAACATTGGAGTAAACTCTTTATTCCTTCACAGAATTTCCCCTTGTTTTTCACCATGTATACCTGTGGGCCACTGGCCACTGTTACTTTGGGGCAGTGGTATCCTGAGGGAGACCCAAGCAGTGAATGGGAGGAACGGCTAGACTCTTAACCCCCTTAAACAGTGCTGGGTTAGGAGAGAAAGCATCTACTAAGATGTCCCATCATTGGGATGAGGCTGTCACTCTGCAGTTATTCCATAAAGGGCATCTCCCCTTGCTCCCTATCTTCTGCTCCTTCTTCTCTTACCCATGGAAAGTAGGTAAAGTCATCACCAAATTTGAATCTCCCTGTGCTCCCACATTTGCCACTGTATCTGCTCACATTCAGGGCTGCCTACATATTTCTAAGGACAATGATTGATGGATTTGTTTCTTCTTTGCAAAAGTAGTTGTCAAGACTTCATGCACACACTTGTGAAGAAGTGGACATATTCTTTGAATAGATTGGAACACAAAGTCACATGTAAATCACAAAATGGTTCATATAAATGTTACCATTCAAAGTCATAGGACACACTGTCCTCACATAGAAGAGATAAGAGTTAAGGAATTAAAATTGTCTCTTACACCAAGTTTCAAATGAAATCTATTTTGAAGGGGCTTCTAACCAGACCACTTAGTTCCCAGTGCAAAGGCAGTGATCTGTTCCAAGGTGTGAATCCACAAACTGTCCTCTTTTTTTCCACCTCTCAAGTCAACCTTTCCTCCTTTAATATCCTTCCTCTAACTAATCAAAACTTCCCTACAACTACTTATAACTACAATATTGTCATGCGTCATACATGACAAACAATATTCATTTATTAATATGTAAAATGATTAGGTCATTAGCTTTTGATGAAAATGTTTATTCATAAAAGCCATTGCATTTTCATTCCACATAAGACCTTAGAGATGATCTCATCTTCATTTTCAGGGAAAGCTCTGAGACACAGGGAGGCCAAACGCCTTCTAAAGTCAGTCATGCTGGGAGCCCACAAAGTGCTGGTCTCCAGAACTGCTTGCTGTTTTTTGGTTTTGGGTTTTGTTTTTTTTAACACATCTGCTACTTTTACTAATTATCACACAGTCCTTGTGAGTTCTGGAGACTCCATTGAGGTATGGCTGGTCACCCTAGTGGAGTACTCACATTTCATTGACATTTTCTGCTAAAACTTAGTATATTCAGTTCAGTTCAGTCACTCAGTCATGTCCGACTCTTTGCGACCCCATGAATCGCAGCACACCAGGCCTCTCTGTTCATCACCAACTCCCAGAGTCTACCCAAACCCATGTCCATCGAGTCGGTGATGCCATCCAACCATCTCATCCTCTGTCGTCCCCTTCTCCTCCTGCCCCTAATCCTACCCAGCATTAGGGTCTTTTCCAATGAGTCAAATCTTCGCATGAGGTGGCCAAAGTATTGGAGTTTCAGCTTCAACATCAGTCCTTCCAATGAACACCCAGGATTGATCTCCTTTAGGATGGATTGATTGGATCTCCTTGCAGTCCAAGGGACTCTCAAGAGTCTTCTCCAACACCACAGTTCAAAAGCATTAATTCTGAAGCACTCAGCTTTCTTCACCATCTAACTCTCACATCCATACATGACCACTGGAAAAACCATAGCCTTGACTAGACGGACTTTTGTTGGCAAAGTAATGTCTCTGCTTTTAAATATGCTGTCTAGGTTGGCCATAACCTTCCTTCCAAGGAGTAAGCGTCTTTTAATTTCATGGCTGCAATCACCATCAGCAGTGATTGTGGAGCCCAAAAAAGTAAAGTCAGCCACTGTTTCCACTGTTTCCCCATCTATTTCCCATGAAGTGATGGGACCAGATGCCATGATCTTAGTTTTCTGAACGTTGAGCTTTAAGCCAACTTTTTCACTCTCCTCTTTCACCTTCATCAAGAGGCTCTTTAGTTCTTCTTCACTTTCTGCCATAAGGGTGGTGTCATCCGCATATCTGAGGTTATTGATATTTCTCCTGGCAATCTTGATTCCAGCTTGTGTTTCTTCCAGCCCAGCATTTCTCATGATGTACTCTGCATATAAGTTAAATAAGCAGGGTGACAATATACAGCCTTGCCGTACTTCTTTTCCTATTTGGAACCAGTCTGTTGTTCCATGTCCAGTTCTAACTGTTGCTTCCTGACCTGCATACACGTTCTCAAGAGACAGGTCAGATGGTCTGGTATTCCCATCTCTTTCAGAATTTTCCACAGTTTATTGTGATCCACATGTCAAAGGCTTTGGCATAGTCAATAAAGCAGAAATAGATGTTTTTCTGGAACTCTCTTGCTTTTTCAATGATCCAGCGGATGTTGGCAATTTGATCTCTGGTTCCTCTGCCTTTTCTAAAACCAGCTTGAACATCTGGAAGTTCACGGTTCATGTATTGCTGAAGCCTGGCTTGGAGAATTTTGAGCATTACTTTACTAGCATGTGAGATGAGTGCAATTGTGCGGTAGTTTGAGCATTCTTTGGCATTGCCTTTCTTTGGGATTGGAACGAAAACTGACCTTTTCCAGTCCTGTGGCCACTGCTGAGTTTTCCAAATTTGCTGGCATATTGAGTGCAGCACTTTCACAGCATCATCTTTCAGGATTTGAAACAGCTCAACTGGAATTCCATCACCTCCACTAGTTTTGTTCATAGTAATGCTTTCTAAGGCCCTCTTGACTTCACATTCCAGGATGTCTGGCTCTAGGTGAGTGATCACACCATAGTGATTATCTGGGACTTGAAGATCTTTTTTGTAGTTCTTCTGTGTATTCTTGCCACCTCTTCTTAATATCTTCTGCTTCTGTTAGGTCCATACCATTTCTGTCCTTTATCGAGCCTATCTTTGCATGAAGCGTTCCTTTGGTATCTCTAATTTTCTTGAAGAGATCTCTAGTCTTTCCCAATCTGTTGTTTTCCTCTATTTCTTTGCATTGATCGCTGAGGAAGGCTTTCTTATCCCTCCTTGCTATTCTTTGGAACTCCGCATTCAGATGGGAATATCTTTCCTTTTCTCCTTTGCTTTTCACTTTTCTTCTTTTCCCAACTATCTATAAGGCCTCCTCAGACAGCCATTTTGCTTTTTTGCATTTCTTTTCCGTGGGGATGGTCTTGACTCCTGTCTCCTGTACAATGTCACGAACCTCTGTCCATAGTTCATCAGGCACTCTGTCTATCAGATCTAGTCCCTTAAATCTATTTGTCACTTCTACTGTATACTCATAAGGGATTTGATCTAGGTCATACCTGAATGGACTAGTGGCTTTCCCTACTTTCTTCAATTTAAGTCTGAATTTGGCAATAAGCAGTTCATGATCTGAGCCACAGTCTGCTCCCGGTCTTGTTTTTTGCTGACTATATAGAGCTTCTCCATCTTTGGCTGCAAAGAATATAATCAATCTGATTTCAGTGTTGACCATCTGGTGATGTCCACGTGTAGAGTCTTCTCTTGTGTTGTTGGAATAGGGTGTTTGCTAGGACCAGTGCATTCTCTTGGCAAAACTCTATTAGCCTTTGCCCTGCTTCATTCTGTACTCCAAGACCAAATTTGCCTGTTACACCAGGTGTTTCTTGACTTCCTACTTTTGCATCCCAGTCCCCTATAATAAAAAGGACATCTTTTTTGGGTGTTAGTTCTAGAAGGTCTTGTAGGTCTTCATAGAACCATTCAACTTCACCTTCTTCGGCATTACTGGTTGGGGCATAGACTTGGATTACTGTAGTATTGAATGGTTTGCCTTGGAAACGAACACAGATCATTCTATCGTTTTTGAGATTGCATCCAAGTACTGCCTTTCGGACTCTTTTGTTGACCATGATGGCTACTTCATTTCTTCTAAGGGATTCCTGCCCACAGTAGTAGATAGAATGGTCATCTGAGTTAAATTCACCCATTCCAGTCCATCTTAGTTTGCTGATTCTTAGAATGTCAACGTTCACTCTTGCCATCTCCTGTTTGACCACTTCCAGTTTGCCTTGATTCATGGCCCTAACATTCCAGGTTCCTATGCAATATTGCTCTTTACAGCATCAGACTTTGCGTCTATCACCAGTCACATCCACAGCTGGGTATCGTTTTTGCTTTGGCTCCATCCCATCATTCTTTCTGGAGTTACTTCTCCACTGATCTCTAGTAGCATATTGGGCACTTACTGACCTGGGGAGTCATCTTTCAGTGTCCTATCTTTTTGCCTTTTCATACTGTTCATGGGGTTCTCAAGGCAAGAATACTGAAGTGGTTTGCCATGCCCTTCTCCAGTGGACCACATTCTGTCAGACCCCTCCACCATGACCCATCCGTCTTGGGTGGCCCCACATGGCATGGCTTAGTTTTGTTGAGATAGACAAGGCTGTGGTATATACATCCACCCAAAATTGATATGTTGAAACTTAATGCCCAGTGTGATAGTATTAGGAGGTGGGCCTTTGGATAAGTGATTAGATCATGAGAGTGGAGCCTCATGACTGAGATTAGTGCCCTTATAAAAGAGACTCAGAGAGCTAGATAGCCCCCTTCCACCACATGAGCGTTATGGTGAGAAGACATCCATTAATGAGGAGGCAGGCCTTCACCAAACCTCAGATCTGCTGATGCCATGATCTTGGACTTCCCACCCTCCAGAACCATGAGAAATAAATTTTTATTATTTATAAATCACCCACATTATGATATTTTGTTATGGCATTCTGAAGAGATTAAGACACTTTCATTTCAAGCCAGCAATCATTTTGCTCCTCTTGTAATGTGCTGAGAGAGCCAGTCTGTTTTCCCGTTCATGACTAACATTTAGCCTTCGACAGCGGAGCTTAAATTCCCAAGGCAGCATTTTCTTCCTCGCTGGGCTCCTCGTTGACCTGTGTGTTCAGTATTCACCATCAGAACAAGGCCTGGATTTTCCTAAAGGGGCAGAGGAGGGCAGCCACCACCACATGAGAAAGACTTCACACAGCCCTAGAGATGGTCCCACCGAAGATATGGGCACCTTGACTCCAAATGAGCAGCCCTGGGCCCGCACTGTCATCTAAGGTCCTGAGGCAGCTGTTATGATCTTCTCACATTACTAAAAAGTAGCCTTTGAACCAAAGAATTAAATGTTGAAGGCATCACAAGACAAGTCATATCTCAAAGCCTCAGAAAAGGCAAAGATAGTGTGTTCTTTATTTTTATAATATCCAAGGATAAGTATATGTTCAACAAATGAATCTAAAATTGCAAGAAATTAAACAACTTTGATGTTAAGAATTCATCCAGTTAATAATCTTTGAGGCCTTTATTTCTTTGTTCACAGTAGGATAAGTATGTAAGCATGCAGCTTTTATACGTTCAAGTACGCATTATAACTTCAGTTATTAAAAGGGAGCTGTCAAGGTCTCCTCCCTCTCTGTTAGAAAAAAAGTCTGTCATTAAAGCTCTATTTGCAAATACATATCCACAGCATATAAAATGATTTTTAAGAGCTCTCATTCCTGAGCTGTACTATTTTTCTCTGAATTTCAATTTGTTCATGAACTATATTTTATTGTCCTTAAACCTTTGTTTTCTCATTTATAAAATAGAGATAATAATAATAATACATATTGCAAAGAATTATTTTGAAGATTACATTGGACTGGGTTACAAAGCATTTAGCACAAGGCCTGACACATAATAAACTTTCAAATGTGACCAATTATTATTACTGTAGTTATAGTTGTATCATTTACTATCAATGGGCTAAATTTTACCCAACAGTGTTTATATAATTAATTTCATTAATTAATCCTCATTATTTCAATAGCACAAAGATAAATTTCAACTTTCTAAATTAGTTTGAAAAAATCTGGTTTTATTATATTTCTTTTTATCCAAAAATAATTCATGAATAGGTTTGCAAATAATGAAATCTCTTCATACTTTGGTTTCAAGTTACTAAATCCCCAAAATGCAATAAAAAGCCATTATAAGTAATAATAAATATTTTATGATAAAGTTCATGAAGAGGTTGAAATAGTCATATTAAACTGATCTAAAACATGAGTGTAAATATTAACATCACCATAAAAAAAGAAAATGAATCTCTAATGCCAAGTGATTTCACTAGCCTCAAATATTTTCTTACACTTATTTTATATTTTTTTAAACTCACTTTTCATATATCACCAGTTTAATGCTATTGTGATTAATAGTTCATAGAACTTCTGATTTCTCTCACTGCTTTATAGAATCTGTATAGTTGCTCTAGTTAATCTCTGAAGTGAAGACAAAGGAAGAAGATCTAATTAGGAAACTATGACAGGGAATGTGCCACTGGCCATCTCTTGATTGTAATCATTAAGCAAGTCTTTCCTGCATCCAAAAAGACCTGGGGACTAACAAACGTGTTTCTTATAATCATAACAAAATAACTGCCCTTAATCACAGGATTCCCATTTTTTTCTACAAACAGGCTGCATTCTTCAGAGACTTCACAACAGTTTACTTAAGAAGGTTGCCTGCACAAAGATGTATGGCCATATGGCTAAGGCCCCCCGTGCTTATGTAGTCAGAGTCAGTGTCTGAACGCCTGTGCTTGATTTCACAGGTGTTAAAAAAGCAAGAAGGAAGCAAAGAAAGAAGGGTGAGTGCCAAAGAATTGATGCTTTCTAACTGTGGTGCTGGTGAAGACTCTTGAGAATCTTTCAAGGGACAGCAAGGAGATCAAACCAGTCAATCCTAAAGGGAATCAACCTTGAATATTCATTGGAAGGAATGGTGCTGAAGCTCCAATACTTTGACCACCTGAGGCAAAGAGCTGACTCATTGGAAAAGACCCTGATGCTGGGAAAGACTGAGGGCAGGAGAAGAAGAGGGTGACAGAAGATGAGATGGTTGGATGGCATCACCGACTGAAAAGACATGAGTTTGAGCAAACTCTGGGAGGTGATGAAGGACAGGGAAGCCTGGCATGCTGTAGCCCATGGGGTTGCAAAGACTCAGACACAACTTAGCGACTGAACAAAAACAAAAAAGCACTAACTCACATTCAATGATGGAGAAGGAAATGGCAACCCACTCCAGTATTCTTGCCTGGAGAACCCATGGAGAGAGGAGCCTGGAGGGCTACAGTCTATAGGGTCCCAAAGAGTTTGACATGACTGAAGCAACTTAGCATGCATATTCAATGAGACTCAGTTCAGTATATATTTTCTAAGCATCTACTAAATCCTAGGTGCTGTGTTGGTGCTAAACGCATTGAAATAAATAAGACAACTTAGTATCCCAGCCTTCCAGGGGCTTAGAGCCTAACACCAGAAAAAAATTGAAAATGAGTATCATGACATTTAGTATCATACTGTCACAGAGGCCAACATACCTCACTAACACCTGCTATTGCCAGTTCACTCAAGTATGAATTTTCCTTTAAAGATATAAGGCTTTTCACATTGTATTATTAGAGGTAAGATTTAAAACAGGAAATATCCCAAGAGAAATAACATAATGAATCAAATCCAGACTCAAGCAGCAGTTTTAAAGTTGTGCTTCACCAACTTCACTGCCTTGGGGGTTCCTCTTTACTCAGAGCAGCTTAGACTTTATCTCTTTTACATATCTGAGCTCTTCCTAAGTTTTATTTTGCAGGAATAAATTCCTTGGCTAAAAATAACAAACACACAGCAAACAATTACAAAACAAACAAAGGGTTGGGGGACCAGAGAAATTTAGGAGGAGAGGGAGAGGGAAGCTAGAGCTAACAGCCTTTAACTAGCGCTTGTGCAGAGCTGTAGAAACTAGAAAGTGAAGAAATGCCCTGAGAGACACCGCCAACAAAATAGTTCACATTCAATTCCATGACTTTTAAGTGAAGAAAACAAAATTTATTTCTAATTTCTTTTGAGAAAGAATCTTAAAACCAAGCAAAATCTAAATTTCAAGTGGCATATGGCTTTTCATCACGTAAGATCTACATTCAACAATTTTTTCCACAACCCATACTGCATTAAGACTCAACTTTTCAATTTTAACTTAAAGGCATTCTGTTGTCTCTTATAGATACAAGTTACTCACTTTTCCAATTATATTGTCCTTAAGCAAAGTGTCTCATTCTCTTTGCAACAATAAATGATTAATAACTTTCTTATGTACCTCAGGGAGACTTTACAATTTACCCCTCCCCCCCAAAAAAACCACTACAGTAGTATTTCTCAGACTGGGGTTAGGTTGCTAAGAAGATGTAGGGGAATTCCAAGCTCATAGAAACAAGACTTCAAATCTAATTTAAGAAATTACGGGCATGACCCAAAGACAAAATGAAGCTCAAGAACATTCCTCCTCCACTTCCTGGATCGTCCTCCCTTTCTGCCCTTTCCATCTTGAAAAATGTTCTGTATTATCCAAATAGGAAGAAAGTTAAAGTGATTCACACTGATTTGTAACCCTGGACAGATGTCAGCTGGCCCGTATCATAGACTGCCTGGGGTCACAGGAGCCAAGTGAAGGTAACAGAACAGAAAATCTTAATCATCCCGGCTCTATGTTCAGCACCAAACATTTCTCAATCAGGCCACGTAAGTCTAAACTTAAGATTACTTGAAATGTTGCCAAGTCCGGTGGTGGTTTAGTGGCTAAGTGTCTGACTCTTGAGACTCCATGGACTGTAGCCCACCAGGCTCCTCTGTCCATTGGAATTTTAGGTAAGAATACTGGAATTGGTTGGCATTTCCTTCTCCAGGGATCTTCCCGACCCAGGTATCAAACCCAGGTCTCCTGCACTGCAAGTAGATTCTTTACCAACTGAGCTACCAGGGAAGCCAAATCTAGAGCAGCTCTAAATGAAGTATATTGTGTACCCCATTTCTAATTTAAAATTTTCTAGTAGTCACATTTTCAAAAGTGAAGAGAGATGAAATTAATTTTAATAACATAATAACTGTTATAGGATATTTTAAATAAAACATATACAAACATTATCATTTCAACATTAATCAATATTAAAAATTAACACAATATTTTACATTCTTTTTCTTGTTCTGTCTTTAGAACCCTGTAAATATGTTTCACTTACATACATCTCAATTCAGATGCCAAATTTACATCAGAAATATTTTATCTCTATTTATAAAATGTCCACTTAAAAAAATAGACTCACACGCCCAAGTTGTTCCAAACGTGCTTAAACGTGTTCCAATAACTGAATTATCAGGTTTTATATTGAAAGCAAAATGAATTAAAATTAAATATTCAGTTCCTTACTTTCCCTAGCCACATTTCAAGCAGTAAATAGCCATACATGACTACTGAAGACCACATCAGACAGTATATTCAGTTAAGAGTTGCTCTGCATCTCTCAGAAGTTGGTTATATTTATATAAAGGGAATGAGATGGATTCTTACAGGTTTGCCAATAAAGTTAGCACTCTGAGAGTTCATAACTAATCAAGTTGCTATGCACCGGATGCTGAGTTGTTAGGTAAGTACTGATACTCACTTCCCGCTTTGTTGGGTGCAGCCTCTGCAGCCATGGTGGGCAGCTAGGGGGACCTTCTCTTTTGAAGGTGAGCCTCCAATCCCTAAACACAATGACATCAAGTAACTCAGTGATGATGAATACTTATTTTTAGCTATTTCTTGTATTCATTCATGAACAGGATGAATGAATAAATTTTTTAACACATCACTTCTCTACTCAATACCTTCCCTTCCCAAAGACAATAGTAAAACATCTAGCATTGGGTAGGGCTCTGGATTTTATCAAGTGCTTGTATACATATTTCCTCACTGGTTCCAAGCAACCTCAGAAGAACTCTTGCCCCACTTTCAGCAGAGGTGGCAACTGGAGCTCAGAGAAGTGAAATACCTTGTCAGTGAAAAGTTACTCAGTGGTAGGTATAGAACTCAAAGTCAGATCTTTGGGCCCAAGTTCTTATGCAGCCCCATCTGATTTCTCACAATTTTCCAACTAATATCAAGATAATACTGGGCACATACCTTACACATTCTCGCCTTGAGCTTACACACTTGAGCTGAGGTTTATGCTAGTTTTCCACTCAAAATGTCCTGTTCTCACATCTATGTTTATTTATAGTCTATCCATTCTTAAAGCATAGATTTAAATCCTATCTCCAGCCTCTAACTATCTGTTCCTCCCTTAAACTCGGTAGTTATGTTGTCCATGCCTCTCACTTGAAATGTATCATAGGCTTCTGTGTAAGGAGCTAAAAAGTCAGAGCAATAGATATAAATGAAGTCCATAAATAGATATAAACTAGACTCCTACTGCCTTGCACCAAACTATACTTTATGCCAAAGTTACTCAACCCAAAGTGACAATTGCCTGGAAAGAGGGTAGTGTTGTTGTTTGGTCGGTCATTCGGGTCTGACTCTTTGCAACACCACAGACTGTAGCCCACCAGTCTCCTCTGTCCTGGGATTTCCTAGGCAAGAACACTGAAGTCAGTTGTCATTTACTTCTCCAGGGGATCTTCGCGACCCAAGAATGGAACCCATGTCTCCTGCACTGGCAAGTGGACTCTTTACCACTGAGCCACAGAGTGGGGCCTAGGCATCTATATTTTTTAACATTTCCCAAAAGGTTGAAATGTTCAGTTGGAGGAGTGAACCCTTGCCTTGTTCCTTGAACTTCATGGTTGCAAGCTCAGTGCATCACATTCTGGATGCTCAATAAAGGGCTGATTAATGGGGTGACTGAACTGAGCTATTCTTCCTACATTTGAAATTGTCCTTTCCTTCCAAAGGATTTCCCTGGTGGCTCAGATGGTAAAGAATCTGCCTACAATGCAGGAGAGCCGGGTTCAATCCCTGGATGGGGAAGATCGCCTGGAGAAGGAAATGGCAACCCACTCCAGTATTCCTGTCTGCAAAATCCCATGGACAGAGGAGTCTGGTGGGCTACAGTCCATGAGGTCACAAAGAGTGGGACACAACTGAGCCACTAACACTGTCACTTCACTTCCAGAGGATTATCCAAGATGCATCACCGTTGCCCCACAGCCAGAAAGTCAGTTCCACCAATGCACACTACTTTGTGCTCACATGACTTTATAATTAGAGTAGGAATATTAAAATAGGAAACATTACTAGAAAATAAAAACAGGAATCGTAAATGCTTTATGTAACTCCATGGAGATGCTTGTCGCAAAACTCTAAGTGTAATTGCTCAGGTAGCTGACTAGACCATCAAACTGCAGTGAAATATTCAAAATTTGTTAAATAATAGGGGGGTTATTTGAGTAAATATGTCAACCAGCTTTACCATATGGTAGTCATGACTCTGTAGTCACACGCTCTTAGATAAAAGGAGACAACACTTTTCCTTTGGCTTCTACCCAGAGGGGAAAAACTACCGGAGTTACAGTTTTAAAATGACAAATCTGCCTGAAGCTGAATTCCAGAAAAATAAACGACCCTAATCAAAAAATGGGCCAAAGAACTAAACAGACATTTCTCCAAAGAAGACATACAGATGGCTAACAAACACATGAAAAGATGCTCAACATCACTCATTATTAGAGAAATGCAAATCAAAACCACAATGAGGTACCATTTCAAACCAGTCAGAATGGCCGCTATCCAAAAGTCTACAAGCAATAAATGCTGGAGAGGGTGTGGAGAAAAGGGAACCCTCTTACACTGTTGGTGGGAATGCAAACTAGTACAGCCACTATGGAGAACAGTGTGGAGATTCCTTAAAAAACTGGGAATAGAACTGCCATATGACCCAGCAATCCCACTGCTGGGCATACACACCGAGGAAACCAGAATTGAAAGAGATGCGTGTACCCCAATGTTCATCGCAGCACTGTTTACAATAGCCAGGACATGGAAGCAACCTAGATGTCCATCAGCAGACGAATGGATAAGGAAGCTGTGGTACATATACACAATGGAATATTACTCAGCCATTAAAAAAAATACATTTGAATCGGTTCTATTGAGATGGATGAAACTGGAGCCCATTATACAGAGTGAAGTAAGCCAGAAAGAAAAACACCAATACAGTATACTAATGTATATATATGGAATTTGAAAGATGGTAATGATAACCCTATATGCGAGACAGAATAAGAGACACAGATGCATAGAACAGTCTTATGGACTCTGAGGGAGGAGGTGAGGGTGGGACGTTCTGGGACAACAGCATTGAAACATGTATATTATCATATGTGAAACAGAACACCATTCCAGGTCCGATGCATGAGACAAATGCTCAGGGCTGGGGCAATGGGATGACCCAGAGGGATGGGATGGGAAAGGAGGTGGGAGGGGGGTTCAGGATGGGGAACACATGTAAACCCATGGCTGATTCATGTCAATGTATGGCAAAAACTACTACAATATTGTAAAGTAATTAGCCCCCAACTAAAATAAATAAATTTATTAAAAATCAAAATAATAAAATAAAAATAAAAAGCATAATGAAAAAAAAAGGAAAAAAAATGACAAATCTGGAACATCCAAAAATGATTAATTCTCAAATATTCAGCTTTATATCATGGGCAAAAGCAAAGAATATGTACCTCATTTGCCCAGTTCTACAAATGACTGGGTTAAATTAAAATACTGCACTTCACTTAGCAATAATCAGAACTCATCCTCTGCTCTGGCTTAAGTACTGCCTTCTCTGCATCTAAATATAAGTTGAAAATAAAGGTGTTTCGCACTCCGTCACTTTCTTGTTTTAATCTCCATAAGAATGGACTCTTCTCCGAGGCAGCTGGCTCCTCCACCTTAATTCAGTGTGCCAGCAGTGTCAGCCTGCATTAAATTGGCTGGCAAGCAAGACATCCCACTGTCCTCTTAATGCAGAAAACTAGCCAAGCATCCTAAGGGGTGCTGGCATGGTAATGCCCCCTCAAGAAAAGGTGATGGGGGATGACTCTGAGACAGGAGCTGGGGGCAGAAGAAGGCCCTGGAGGATGGAACTGCTTAAAGATAAGCACACTGACACAGAATATCAGCAGAGAGGTCCCTCTCCACTGCAAGTCCCCAGCAGACAGTTATGAGATGCTGAGTCCAGCCTGATGCATTGACCAATTACAAAGTGCAGATTAAGTGCAAGAGAGTTGTGCAAGGAGCATGTTATCTATTTTGGAAGAAAAGACAAAAGCCTAAGTCAATTTTTTAAGTAAAATGCAAACAACTGTATGTCAGATGTCATAAGAAAGTCTGTGAGCTTTGTGAACTGAGATAAACCCGTGGGTATCAGCAGTTCACATGAAGATGAGATCACTGAAGACTGAGCAAGGAGCCAGGAGAGGCTCCAGAGAGACTTGAGCTGCTCCTGGAAGGGTGGGTGCAGGGCTAACAGTGAAATGGTGAATGACTGGTCTAGCACAAGCCTCAGCCAGTTAGAACTGGCTGCTGATCAGCATCCCCCTGCGGGAATACCAGTCCTGCATGGGTCAGATTGGCCCACTCAGAGGAACAGAGAAGCAGGCGGGTGAGAGACTGAGCAAAAGCAAATGAAAGAAAGTGAGAATGTGTGTGATTTGGGAAACAGCAAGTAGAAGGTGTGCTTGATTTAAGCAAAAGGCTAAATGTTATGCTGCTGAATTGGGAGAGCAGTGCTGACATATATACATTACCATGTGTAAAAACAGATAACTAGTGGGAAGCTGGTATAAAGCACAAGGAGCTCAGCTGGGTGCTCTGTGATGGCCTAGAGGGGTCAGGTGGGGAGGGTGGGAAGGAGGCTTACGAGGGAGGGGATATATGTATACATAGTTGATTCACTTCATTGTACAGCAGAAAGTGACACCACATTGTAAAGCAATTGTACTCCAATAATAAGACAAAATAAATTTTTTTAAAAAATGTTAATGTTATGTTGCAGAAATGGGCAACCAAATTTGTGAAGAGGGTACTGACATAGTTGATGTTGTGGAATTTAACTCCCATAAAGGCAAGGATTTGGTCTTTTTCCCTGCCCTATTCTCAGTGTCTTAATGAGAACCTAGTATGTAGAAGAGTTTCAAAAAATACTTGAAATTTCCCTGACTTACAGAATGGGAAGAAATATTTGCAAACCTGATATCTGGCAAGAGGTTAATATCCAAAATGCATAAAGAATTCATACAACTTTATAAAAAACAAGACAACTAACTCAACTAAAAAATGGGCAAAGGGCCTAAATACACATTTCCCCAAAGAAGATACACAAAAGGCCACCGAGTACATAATAAGATGTGCAACATCACTAGTCATTAGGGAAATGCACATTAAAAGCACTGTGAGATATCACCTTAGAATGGCCATATCAAAAATACTTTATAGATGTGGAGAAAAGGGACCTCTGCAGTTGTTTGGAGGGATTGTAAATTGGAAGAGCCACTGTGGAAAACAGTATGGAGAACCCTCAAAAAATTAAAACTACCATATGGTCTAACAGTTCCACTTCTGGGACTACAGCTAAAGGAAATAAAAACACTAACTCAAAAAGATATTTGCACCCCCATGTTCACAGCAGCACTATTTGTAATAGCCTACACAGGGAAGAAACCTAAGTGTCCATCAATGGATGAACGCATAAAGAAGTTATAAATAGTGAAATTTTATTCAGTCATAAAAACTAAGAAACCATTTGTGACACAGATGAACCTTAAAGGCATTATGCCAAGTGAAACAAGTCAGGCAGAGAAAGAGAAATACCGTATGATTTTATTTACATGTATATGAAATTTTAAACAAAAATTTGCAGAAAAATAGATCAGACTTGTGGTTACCAAATGCTGGGAGCAGTAGGGGGAATGAGACGGGGGATTGAAGGAAGGTGGTAAAAGGTATAAACTTCCAATTATAAGATAAATAAGTACTGGGGCTACAAGGTACAACATAATTATAGCTAACTGTTGTAGCATATGGGCTTCCCAGGTGACTCAGTGGCAAAGAATCTGTCTGCCACTGCAGAAGACGCAGGAGACATGGGTTCGACCCCTGGGTTGGGAAGATACCCTGGAGGAGGAAATGACAACCCACTCCAGTACCATTGCCTGGAAAAACCCATGGACAGAGGAGCTTGGCAGGCTACAGTGCATGGCGGCGCAAATAGTTGTATACAACTGAGTGACTGAGCACACATGTTGTAGAATATATAGGAAAGTTATTACAAGAATAAGCCCTGAGAATTCTCATCACAAGGAGAAATTTTTCCCTTTGTTTCTTTTCTGTTTTTTGAATCTGTAAGAGCAGACAGATGTGAGTGGAACCTATTATGGTCATCATTTCACAGTATATGTGAATGATACCATTATAGTACATGCCTTAAACTTATACAGTTATGTCAATTACTTCTCAATAAAACTGGCAAATAAATAAACAAAAATTTGTGAAATGACAAACATGCTAGACATGTTTGTCTAGCTAGACAGGGATGCCCCACCTTCCCATGTCTCCTTGAGCATATCTGTGATACAACTTAAGGCTCTCCTAAATCAGGTTACAGGGATGCCAAGGGTTTCTAATTCCATTTCTATATAGATATAAGGCAAGCAGAAGGAGCAATGGTATTTCCCTAACTTATCTCCTTAGCTTGTCCTTCCAAAGATAAAGCTTATGACTTTATCGTGATAGCCTATATAATTAAGTATTTTGTTGTTTGATGTTTAGTCACTAAGTTGTGTCCGACTCTTTGCGACCTCATGGACTGTAGCCTACCAGGCTCCTCTGTCCATGGGATTTTCCAGGCAAGAATACTGGAGTGGGTAGGCATGTCCTTCTCCAAGGGACCTTCCCGACCCAGAGATCGAACCCGCATCTCCTGCATTGCAGGAGGACTCTTTACCACTGAGCCACTGGGGAAGACCATAATTAAGTATCCTGGTGGGTGAAAAACTGCCCTATGGTACTCAGTAGGACTTGGGGAAACAGGTTTAGAGATTTATGTGGGTAGTTTCAGCAGCTGATATACGAATGAATGAGAGAAAATCTTCATTTTCTACCCCCAATTTTCTCTCACTGGCCCTTCATCCAAATCCTAGCTGTCAAGCACATGTTGACTCTATGCCCACTTCTCCATATAGAAATTGTCCCTATATCCATCCAGTTGCTTAAGCCATAAAACTTTTGATTCCTCCTGTACTTTTACCTTACATATCCAATCCATCAAGTTTTCTACATTTTAACTTCAAAATATATCTCCCCATCTCCCCCCTCTCCCAGTCACCCTCTGTCAAATATGCTGGCAGCAAACAACAGGAATGAGAAAACAGGAAGGCAAGCTGGCAAAAAAAAAAAAAACAAGAAAAAGGTCTTAACTATTAATAGGTCCGAAGTAACAAGGCCAATATTAGGCACCTACAGTGGGTAAAATGGTATACCAGAGAGTAGGAGAATAAAAAATTCATAATTACTTAAATAAAACTATGAACCAAATTAGTCAGAGGGCCATAAGATGAGTTGGAAAGGAAATACCCTATGAATTCATGATCATGAATATCAGACAAGCTGGGATCCCAGGGACGCGTACAACAGCAGGAAGCATGTGGAGTAACACTCCTTTCCTGGCACAAACCCTTCCTCTGCTTCTCTAATTAACTTGGATTAATATATCTCTCAGAGTCAGGAAGTGGGAAGGAAGAGGACATAACTGACTCATTAGGATCTTACTGCAGCTGACGCAGACATCAGAGTCTTGGGCCACTACAGAGACAGCAAACTTGGATTTCAGTCCTCACTGTTCCTTGGCAGTATGTGACCTCCATCAAACCACTGAACCTCACCGAATCCACCGTCTTGTCCAGAAGTGAAGGATTTAAAATAGACACACCATTTTACATTTGTTCTCTATGTCTGTGTCTCTATGCTTTGTAAATAAGAGTGGCTATACCAAGTTTTTCAGATTTCACATATATGTGTTAATATATGATATTTGTTTTTCTCTTTCTGATTCACTTCACTCTCTATGACAGCCTCTAATGGGGAAAGCGGGGGTGGGGTGAATTGGGAGATTGGGATTGACATATACACACTATTGATACTGAGCCATATCCAATAAGCTATAGAGTTTTTCTGTAATGTTAGGGTTTCAATCTGGAGAATTACAAAGTATAAAATAGATAGGGCTTCCCAGGTGGTGCTAGTGGTAAAGGAACCGTCTGCCAATGCAGGAGACATAAGACTCAGGTTCAATCCCTGGGTTGGGAAGATCCCCTGGAAGAGGGCATGACAATCCATTCCAGTATTCTTGCCTGGAGAATCCCATGGACAGAGGAGCCTGGCGGGCCACCGTCCGTAGGATCACAAAGAGTCAGACGTGACTGAAGCGACTAAGTACACACACATAAAAGAGATGCCTAATGAGAACCTACTGTGTAGCATAGCAGACTCTCTGCTCAGCGCTCTGGGGGGACCTACCTCTGAAGGGAATACAAAAACGAGGAGATATATGTATACGTATAGCTGATTCACTTTGCTATACAGCAGAAACTAACACAAGATTGTAAAGCAACTATACTCTGATAAAGTTTTAAATAAAGTCAAAAAAATAAAATAAAAATAGATACACAATCTTAAAAGACTAGTTTCAACCTACGTTTGAAGGAACTCTTTCTGAAGCCAATGAGGACAACAGAGGAAAGCCTGGCTGTCCTCATGGAAGAGGGTCTCAGAGCCTCTCCAGGTAGAAGCACCTGTCACTGCACCCACCCCAACCCCAACACTCCAGGATTCAAGAAGCCCAGTCAATGATTTCACAGATGTCTTCTGCCTGTAGGATTCAACTGTTTCAGAAACAGACATTATGTTCTACTTCCTTGTGGGCTTGTACCAACACAGACACTAACTAAGAGATCACAAATATCCTGGCTTTACATAAAATATTTCTTTACAAAAGAAAGCTATTAATTTCACTGAAGTTCTCAAGTCATTAAAAAGAAGCTAAACTGAGAAGCCTCTCATATTATAATGTTTTCAAATATCTTTTTCCCTAAAATATAGTAATTGTTTCAACTTTTGCCTCAATGTGTAAAAGAAAACTGGCCCTTCTGAGCCATATCCAATCAACTATGGCGTTTGTCTGTAATCTTAGGGTTTTAATCTAGAAGATTACAAAGTAGGATTTGGCAATACAGGAAAACATACACAGAGTGTTACTGAGCGTCAATACCAGCAGGAGACAACGGGCTGGAGAGGGAGAGAGAAGACAGTGGTTCCATGGTGGTGAAGTGAAGTAACTGCGGGGCGGGGGGTTCTGAAAGGGAAACAACATCCCATGCAGCCACTCCCGGAAAGGACCCATTGGGAGAGCAGCACTGATACACACACACACACACACACACACACACACACACACACACACACACACACACACAATGGGCTTCCCTGGTAACTCAGATGGTAAAGAATCTGCCTGCAGTGCAGGAGACCTGGGTTCGACCCCTGGGTCAGGAAGATCCCCTGGAGAAGAGCATGCCTACCCACTCTAGTATTCTTGCCTGGAGCATTCCTTGGACAGAAGAGGTGGGCTACGGTCCATGGGATCGCAAAGTCAGACATGACTGAGCGACTAACACACACAAATACCCAGGAGGGACAAATTGGGAGAGTAGCACTGATATATACACACTACCATGTGTAAAATAGATAGCTGGTGGGAAGCTTCTGTATAGAACAGGTGCTCAGCTTGGTGCTCTGTGGTGACTTAGGGGGTAGGATGGGACAAGGAGGTTCAAGGGGGAAAGGATATATGTATACATATGGTTGAGTCACATTGTTGTATAGCAGAAACTAACACACATTGTTAAGCAATTATACTCCAATAAAAATAAATTAAAAAAAAATTTTAAATGAGATCAACTACTAGAGGGAACTGAAAGTTTGAATTTTAGTCCCTGTGTCTTCTAAAATCATAAGCACAAGCAAAATATATACAATATATATTTTGCAAATCAATGAAAAAGACAAATCTAACGTGAAAGTAAGCAAGCAATTGTAATAGACTCTTTGCAAATGGAATTTCCTAGTAGGAAATCAGCATGTAAAAAAAAAATGTTTCAAATTCATCAGTCATCAAGGAAACATGAAGTAAAGCTACAACCACCACATACCCAAACAAATAGCTTTAACAAAATGCTAAGGGTTGACAAGAATATATAGAAATATTCATACACTACCTGTCAGAGCATAAATTGGTAATCTTTAGAAAACTATTAGGCAATATCTTCAAAATCTAAATGTGTACCTAAGTGAGACCCAGCCCTCCCACACCCAACAGAAATACTGTTTAATGTATACAGAAAAACACATATAGGAATGATCGTAGCACTACCATGTTGTCACAGCTAAAAACTGGAAGCAACTCAAATGTCCACTGACAATAAACAAACTGCAGCTTTTTCACATGATGGAGTGTTTCATAGCACCAAGAATGAACTGCTATACACAAGATACAACTGATTCTCATGTACATAATCTTGAGAGAAAGAAATCAGCATCAAGAGGACATAGGGGGCTTCCCTGGTGGCTCAGTGGTAAAAAAATCCACCTGCCAGTGTGTAAGACATGGATTGGATCCCTGATCCCAGAAGATACCACATGCTATGGAGCAACTGAGACCACGCACCACAAATATGGAGCCTGTGTTCAAGAGTCCAGGAACCACAACTACTGAAGCCCACACGCCCTAGAGCGCAGGCTGCAACAAGAGAAGCCGCTGCAATGAGGAACCCGCCTATCACAGCTAGAGAGTAGTAGCCTGCAGCTCATCACAACTAGAGAAAAGCCCACACAGCAACGAAGACCCAGTAGAGCCAAAAACAAATAAATAAATACATAACATGGTATTTTTAAAAATTAGACACATGGTATGTTTTCATTAATACAAACTTCAAAAACAGGCACAATTTACTAACAGAAAAACAAGATACTAGTATCTTCCTTTGGAGGAAGACTTGTGTCTGAGGGTGGCACAGGGGGTGAGGGCTCTGGGGTGCTGGAAATGTTCTATTCATCACTGGATGGCAGTCATACAGGTGTGTTCACTTCCTGACTACGCCTTGAGCTGTGCACTTAGGAATAGTGCCCTTCTCTGATTATTTGCTACATATCAATTTAAATTTATTTAACAGTAAAAATTTAATTTTAATTCTTAATTGTTAGTTTTTCAAAATAACCTATTAGAACTGAAAACACTACCTTCGTCATTAGGGGTAGTTTCATATCTCCTCCTTTTACTCTTCCTCAAAAGAAATATGAAGCACAGAGCTTTGCTAAAAGCTAACAATATGCTAGACTATAAGCCCATCAGAGTAGAAACTAGTTTTTTAAATTCCTTTTATGTCTTCCGTAAGACTGAGCACATGGCTAGCCAAGCAACAAGTACCACATAAAAAGCAGCTGATTTGAATTCCTGTAGGGAAGTCCTGAAATATGACACTCTACTTAGTTTTCAGAGTTCTGAGAATTTATTTATAAATGTCACTTCTACTAAAGTTTACGTATAACTTACCATGATCTTCTGCAGTGTGGATAATGGACTTTGCTTGTTTAATCTTATGTACCTAGTTATCTCGATTGAAAGACCATAACTATCCAAATGAGAAAAGAAGTTAATTACTTTACTTTGGCCCAAAATGAGTGCCAGTCTCACACACACACACACACACACACACACACACAGCTATGCCTTCAAAGATAACTGAGGCATGTTGCAACTCTTTTTCTTATGATTTTCACAGATTGAAACAGTGCTGTTATAAAAGTACATTCTCTCAGCTATTAATCACACATGCCTTAAATAGGAGCCATTAACATTTTATAAATAACAATAAAGAGTGAAAACTTGATTCATAAAGCAATTCCTGCTGAGATGCTTGGGACACTATATAAACAGACAACAATGAAAACACCATAAAGTTAATTACCACAAATTAAATAATATAAATTAAGGGCAAAAACTGTTAAACTGCTGCAATGTAATTTTGCTGTGCTCAGAAATACTAATTGATGTTAAAAAGCAAGATCTAGAAATCTGAGAAAAAGCATGAAGTACTGTAAATCCTTGCATACATTTCAGATTTTCTCTTTCTCAAATGACCTTATAAAAAAAACAAGATAAATATTGGACTTCCCTGGTGGTCCAGTGGCTAAGATTCTGAGCTCCTATTGCAGGGGTGTGGATTCCATCCCTGGTCAGTGAACTAAGATTCTGCATGCCTCATGACACAGCAAAAAAAACAACAAAAACAAAAGAAAACAAAAAACTAGCTAATATTAACAGACAATGAAATGGTTTTGGAGAGCTTACATTTAAAGAACAGGTTTCAGTAATACAATTTTTAAACTGAAAACAATTTTACGACTTTTCAACTTACTGTTCAGTCACTCAATAACATCAGACTCTGCAACGCCATGGACTGCAGCATGCCAGGCTTCCCTTTCCTGCACTATCTCCCGGAGTTTGCTCAAATTCATGACCATAGAGTCGATGATACCATCCAACCAGCTCATTTTCTGTTGCCCCCTTCTCCTCCTGCCCTCAATCTTTTCCAGCATCAGGGTCTTTTCCAATGAGTCAGCTGTTCCCATCAGGTGGCCAAAGTATCTGAGCTTCAGCTTCAGCATCAGTCTTTCCAGTGAAAATTCAGGGTAGAATTGCTGTCCAAGGGACTCTCAAGAGTCCTCTCCAGCACCACAGTTCAAAAGCATCAGTTCTTCGGTGCTCAGCCTTCTTTATGGTTCAACTCTCACATCCATACATGACTACTGGAAAAACCATGGCTTTGACTAGATGGATCTTTATTGGCAAAATGATATTTCTGCTTTTTAATATGCTGTCTAGCCTTGTCATACCTTTTCTTCCAAGGAGCAAGCATCTTTTAATTTCATGGTTGCAGTCACCATCTGCAGTGATTCTGGAGCCTAAGAAAATAAAATTTGTCACTGTTTCCATTGTTTCCCCATTAATTTGCCATGAAGTGATGGACCAGATGCCATGATCTTTATTTTTTGAATGTTGACTTTTAAGCCAGCTTTTCCACTCTCCTCTTTCACCTTCATCAAGAGGCTCTTTAGTTCCTCTTCGCTTTCTGCCATAAGGGTGGTTTATCTGCATATCCAAGGTTACTGATATTTTTCCCAGCAATTTTGATTCCAGCTTGTGATTCATCCAGCCCAGCATTTCCCATGATATACTCTGCATATAAGTTAAATAAGCAGGGTGACAATATACAGCCTTGAGCTGCTCCTTTCCCAATTTGGAACCAGTCTGCTGTTCCATGTCAGGTTCTAACTGTTGCTTCTTGACCTGCATACAGGTTTCTCTCAGGAGGCAGGTAAGGTGATCTGGTATTCCCAACTCTTAAAGAATTTTTCATAGTTTGTTATGTTCCACACAGTAGGTGTTTTTTGGAATTCCCTTGCTTTTTCTATGATCCAGAGGATGTTGGCAATTTGATCTCGGATTCCTCTGCCTTTTCTAAATACAGCTTGTACATCTGGAAGTTCTCAGGTCACATAGCCTAGCTTGAAGGATTTTGAGCATTACTTTGTTAACATGTGGTGCAATCATGCGGTAGTTTAAATATTCTTTGGCAATGCCCCTCTTTGGGATTGGAATGAAAACTGACCGTAGTCCTGAGGCCACTGCTGAGTTTTCCAAATTTGCTGACATATTGAGTACAGCACTTTAATAGTACCATCTTTTAGGATCTGAAATAGCTCAGCTGGAATTCCATCACATCCTCTAGCTTTGTTTGTAGTAATGCTTCCTAAGGCCCACTTGACTTCACACTAGGATGTCTGGCTCTAGGTAAGTGACCACACCACCATAGTTATCTGAGTCATTAAGACCTTTTTTGTACAGTTCTTCTGTGTATTCTTGCCACCTCTTCATAATCTCTTCTATTAGGTCCATAGGTTCTATCTCTGTCTTTTATTGTGCCCATATTTGCATGAAATATTCCCTTGCTATCTCTAATTTTCTTGAAGAGATATCTAGTCTTTCCCATTCTATTGTTTTCCTCTATTTCTTTGCACTGATCGCTGAAGAAGGCTTTCTTATCTCTCCTTGCTATTCTTTAGAAATCTGCACTCAGATGGGTGTATCTTTCTCTTCAACTAAACTCCAATAAAGACTTCAAAAAAAAAAAACAAAAAAGAAAGAAAGTGTTTCAAGGTCATGTTGGTCAACATAATGAAATAAGAAATGAGGAATTCCAGGGAATTATAGGCCTCTTGAGTCCTATACATGTATGTAGATTATATTCTATAAAGGATTAAAAGAAAAATAAGAGACAGGAAGTGAGGGTAAGGGAGAAGTAGGTATAGTATTTTGTCTACTACATGGGATAACTTTAGAAACTTGAAGTATCTCTCAAAGAGCCAAAAATGTCCACCATTACCATATCGTTGATGCATACAACATCTAGCAATTATATCCTTCCAGAAATAAACCTCTGAGAGGGATGACACATTGAAAAACAAATATCAAAACATACACCTTTTGCTTACAAATGCCTAATTGAAAGCTTTTCCCTATGGAATGAAATAGGCATAAACAAGGTAGAGATGTACTTGCAGTCATCTTCGAGAACCAGAGATAAAGATAAATATAGAGTGGTAATGGGACTAAAGCTATGGATGCTGTCCAATTCCTCAGGACAGGCAGAAGCAACCTGGAGTTCAGCTCCATTGGGACCGCCAGAACTCAGTGTAAGTCCTGTGTGAGAGAAGGAATCAGGGCCAGGCCACTCAAAACCAACTGAGAAGAGACAAAAAATACAACATCCAACTCTCACTTGGGCAGAAGGGCTTCCCTTGTGGTTCAGCTGGTAAAGAAGCTGCCTGTAGTGCAGAAGACCTGGGTTCAATTGCTGGGTTGGGAAGATCCCCTGGAGAAGGGAAAGGCTACCCACTCCAGTATCCTGGCCTCGAGAATTCCATGGACTGTATAGCCCATGGGGTTACGAAGAGTCAGACATGACTGAGCGACTTTCACACATATACATATATATTCAAGAGAGGCAAAAGATACACACATGCATGTGCATGCGTGCTAAGTTACTTCAGTTGTGTCCAACTCTTTGCGATGCTATGGACTACAGCCCACCAGGCTCCTTTGACCATGGGATTCTCCAGGCAAGAATATTGGAATGGGCTCCGTGCCTTCCTCCAGTGGATCCTCCTGGACCCAGGGGGCAAATCCATGACTCTTACGTTTCCTGCATTGGCAGGCTGGTTCTTTACCACAAGTGCCACCTGGGAAGCCCAAAAGAGACACACATATCTCACCATTAGGACCCAACCACACCAGACACTGGTTTGAGACAGGATTTGAAATGTCAGTATCACAGGATTCCCAAAGGACCAACACAGACCTGGTTCTGGAATGGGAAATAGTAGCAACTATAATACTGTGAATCAAAAAGTATTGAAAGTATAAGTAAATAACATATAAAAATACAATAAAACTTCCTACTTCACATAAGCCTGAAAATTACTATAAAAGATTTTTGAAATTACAAAACACACATCCAAAACTAACATTAGGAAAGACAACCAATAATATCAACAATTGGGATAGTAATTAACTCCACAGAATATAAATGTGAAATAAAAAGGTAAACAATAAAAGAATTTAAAATAAGTGGGTTAAAACTCCACCAAGAGACAGAGGAGAAAATAATATTCCTTTGAAAGACATAAAAATGTGAAACAAAGTAGCCAGATATAAAATAGGGATATATAAAAAAGAAACAATCAGAGCGCTTAATATAAAAATATAGCAACTTCCCTGGTGGTGTAGTGGCTATCCCTAGATCAGGAATATCCCGTGGAATAGGAAATGGCAACCAACTGCAGTCTTCTTGCCTGGAAAATCCAATAGACATGAGAGCTTGGTGGGCTACAGTCCATGGGGTCGTGAAGAGTCAGACACAACTGAACACACATGCACTTTTTAAAAGACTTTCTGTATTTGGTTCCTACAAACTTCCACTGTCCTAGATTTTCTGTTTCCCTCCCCTTACCTCCTCTTCAGTCTCTTTTACTGGACACTCCTCATCTCACTGACCTCAAAATATCAAAATGTCCCAATCAGACCTTGAATCTCTTTTCCATCACAAATACTTACTTTGTCAGTTCATCCAGACTCATGGCTTTATACACCAATCTCTACATTGATGACTCACAAACGTTCAAAGTGGTCCTGTCCCCTCGGCTTTTTCACATGTCCATTTAGATGTCATAAAGGCATGTCTCATTTTATTTATCAAAACTGAGCTCCTAATCTTCCTTGGACAATTTTCCTGAACTCAGCAAATGATAACATCACCCCTCTTCAGTTACTGAGGCCAAACTAGCAAACTTGACTCTTCTCTTTTTGTATATCCCACATCCTATTCATGAACATATCCTTTCAGCAATACTTTAAAATATATTCAGAAATCTGAGGGCTTCCCTGGTGGCTCAGTGTTAAAGAATCCACCTGCCAATGCAGGAGACACAGGTTCGTTCCCTGATCCAGGAGGATCCCACATGCCAAGGAGCAACTAAGCAGGTGAGCCACAGCTTCTGAGCCTGTGCTCTAGAGCCCAGAAGACACAACTGCTGAAGCCTTCGATCCCTAGAGCTCGTGCTCTCTAACAAGAAAAACCACTACAGTGAGAAGCCTGTGCACTGCAACTAGAGAGTAGCTCCCACTCACCACAACTAGAGAAAAGTCTGCACGCATCAAGGAAGACCCAGCACTGCCAAAAACAAATAAAACTTTTTTAAGAAGAAATCTGATAGTTTCACACCACCTGCACTGTGAACACTCTAGGTCAAGCCATCATTGTCTCTCACCTGAATTATTATATTAGCCTGTACTTCTCTAACTGATCTGTTTGATTCTACTCGATATCCTCCATATCTATTCCCTAGCCCATATCCTAGTTTATTGCCACTCCAGCAACCAGAGTTACTCCACTAAACACTAGGGCAGATCATGCCCTCCATTCAAAACCCACTGATGACTTCCAGACTCAGAGTAAGAATGGAAGCTGTTACAATGGCTTACAGAGCCCTACATAATGTTACCCCACTGACTTCATGAAAATAAAGTTTTTCATGAAAATGAGCCCCTTGTTCATTCTCTGCAGATACACTCTCCTCCTTGGGGCTCTGATCGGGCCAGGATGGCCCCCACCTGAAGATATTTGCATTTACTATTTGCTGTTGTGAAATATCCTTCTTTCAAACCTCCACCAAGTGCCAACCACTCATTTTGCAAGGGTATGCCCTCCCTAGCCCCCTCTTTGGTATGTTTTCCTCCTTAGCACTGCTACTGCTATTTAGCAGACTGTGTGTTTTACTTATTTACTATGAATCTCCACAGCAGAGACTACTAGCTGACCCCCAAATGTGTCTTGTCTTCCTCCTGGGCCCATGGGCGAACTAGCTTTCCCAGGCAACCCTGAAGTTAAATGTGAAAAAGTGACTACATTCTAATCATAAGGACCTAGGCCAAAGTGAAGGTGCCACTTCCAGGCCTGGTCCGTGAAAACCTCTCATGCGATCCCCCATGCTTTTCTCCCTCTCTGGCTGCTGTTAATAGAATGTTGGGACCCCAGGACCACATGGAACCACAGGGGGCATGGTCACTGGGACTTCCCTGGTGGTCCAGTGGCTAAGAATCCACATTCTAATGCAGGGGACTCGAGTTTGATCCCTGGTTGGTGAACTAGGATCCCACATGCCTCCAGGCACTGCCGTGCTCTAAGCCTGCATGCTCTAGAGCAGACACACGGCAACAAAGACCCAACGCAGCCAAAGATGTCACAGCCACAAGGAAGAAGAAGCCTGGATCTTGAGAGATGCCTAACTTGCCACAGGAGATAATCTGATAAATAGAAAATAAAACTGCAAGGCACTGAGTCAGTAATAATCAGGGGTTTGATATGACAGTAGCTAACTTGATCTTAGCCAACACATTCACTTGCTGGCTAAAAGATCAACAAGAGCAGGGATTTTTGATTGCTTTATACACTGATGAATCCCCAGTGTCTAGAACACTGCTGCTGCTGCTGCTGCTGCTGCTAAGTCGCTTCAGTCGTATCTGACTCTATGCAACCCCGTAGACTGCAGCCCACCAGGCTCCACCGTCCCTGGGATTCTCCAGGCAAGAATACTGGAGTGGGTTGCCATTTCCCTCTCCAATGCATGCATGCATGCTAAGTTGCTTCAGTCGTGTCCAACTCTGTGAGACCCTATGGACAGCAGCCCTTCAGGCTCCTCTGTCCACAGGATTCTCTAGGCAAGAATACTGGAGTGGGTTGCCATTTCCTTCTCCAGTCTAAAACACTATCAATCAATCAATAAATATTTGAAGAATAATGGGTAAAAACTTAAATTCTCACACAGAGAAAAGAGAGGCCATCTAGAAAAGGATGACAACTATGACAAGACTTCTCAGCAGCAGTGATTATTGATGGAAGACAAATAGTATCTTAAAACAGCTGAGGGAAAATAGCAATAAATATAAAATTCAGAATCGATCTAAACTATCTTGCAAAAGTGAGAACAAAATAAAGACTTCAGAAATACTAAGTCTAAGAAATCTCTCTCTCTCTCACATACACACACACACACACACACACACACACACACAAGATGTTATAGGATAGACTTCAATAAGAAAAAAGTGAATCCAAAAGGAATAAATGGGATGCAAAAAAAGGTAAGCAGAGAAATTTGATAAAGTACATTTATAAATTCAAATAACTATTACATATAAAAACAAAAGTGTAGTTAATATGAATTTTTTTCATGTGGAACTAAAATTTGAAATATAATAAATAGGAAGAGAAGGGAAGACACAGAATGGAACCATTTTCAGGGGACTAAGAGTCCAGTGTCCTGGTTTTGCTTGGGAAAAGAATAAATATACTGAGTAATTTTTTAAGAAAAAAAAGTAGAGACAAATATTTCCATTAACATGTTAAAGCTAACTCTAATAATAGACATATAATGTAATAAATAGACATATAAAGTATAGCTCTCAAACTAACAGAGGAATCATATAGTAACTATTGAAAACATTATCAAGACAAAGAAAGCAAAAGATTAGAAAAAGAAGCAAAAAAGGGGGAACTGTAAGCAGAAACCTAAAATAAAAATGTTACCATATTGTTACCAAAATGTTACCATAAATATAAATTGCCAATGGTACCATAAATATGGGGCTTCCCCAGTGGCTCAGTGGTTAAGAATCTGCCTATGATGCAAAAGACATGAAGGAGGCATGGGTTTGACCCCTGGGTCGGGAAGATTCCCGAGAGAAGGAAGTGGCTACCCACTCCAGTATTCTTGCCTGAGAAATCCCATGGACAGAGGAGCCTGGCAGGCTACAGTCCACAGAGTCACAAAGAGTCAAACATGACTTAGTGACTAAACAACAACAACCATAAATATAAACAGATTACATTCATCTATTAACAGACAATGATTGTCAAATAAGATAATGTAAATAAAACTAAAGTGTCGACTATAAAAGACATATTTAAAAACAAAGAATATAAGAAAGATTGAAAACTCATGAAAAATACTTGCTAGTAAATAAGAATTTAAAAAACTGTTGTAGTACTGGTGAAAGTGAAAGTGAAGTCGCTCAGTCGTGTCTGACTCTTTGCGACCCCATGGACTGTAGCCTACCAGGCTCCTCTTTCCATGGGATTTTCCAGGCAAGAGTACTGGAGTTGGCTGCCATCCTTCTCCAGGAATCTTCCCAACCCAGGGATTGAACCTGGGTCTCCTGCATTGCAGACAGATGCTTTACTGTCTGAGCCACCAGAAAAAAAACAGACACTAGATCAAAAATTATTAATAGTAATAAGAATGAAGAGGTACACTAAATCATGATTAAGGGAACAATACTTCAGGAAGATAGGAAAACCATGAATCTATATATACCTAACAAAACAGCTCCAAACTTTTAAAATTTGTATTGGAGTACAGTTGACTTAGGGCTTCCCTTGTAGTTCAGTTGGTGAAGAATCTGCCTGCAGTGCAGGAGACCCAGGTTTTACCCCTGGGTTGGGAAGATCCCCTGGAGAAGGAAATGGCAACCCACTCCAGTATCCTTGCCTGGAAAATCTTATGGACAGAGGAGCCTGGTGGGCTGCAGTCTATGGGGTTGCAAAGTGTTGGGCATGACTGAGCGACTAACACTTATTTACTTACAGTTGATTTACAATGTTGTGTTACTTTCAAGTGCACAGCAAAGTAAATCAGTTATACATATACAAATATCCACTCTTTTTAAAATTCTTTTCCCATATAGATCATTACAGAGTATTGAGAAGAGTTCTCTGTGCTACACAGTAGATCCTTATTAGTTATTTATGTTATATATAGTAGTGTGCATATGTCAATCTCAATCTCCCAAGTTATCCCTTCTCCCCCTAATAGCTCCAAACATTTAAGTAACAGAATTACAAGAAAGAAACTAATAAAATGACAATTAGACAGGGAGATTTGAACATACCACTATTAGCAACACAGGTCAAGTAAGTAAGAATAGAAATGTAATATTAGATACATGTTTGATCTATTTTGATAATCCAACACAAATAGAGAAAACACATTCTTTAAACAACATATAGGGCACTAAATATTTTTCTGCCACAAGAAATGTCTCAATAAATGTTTGAATAATACAACTGTTCAGTACAGTTCAGTTGCTCAGTTGGGTCCGACTCTTTGCGACCCCATGGACTGCAGCACGCCAGGCCTCCCTGTCTATCACCAATCCCTAGACTTTACTCAAACTCATATCCATTGAGTCGGTGATACCATCCAACCATCTTATCCTCTGTTGTCCCCTTCTCCTCCCGCCTTCAATCTTTCCCAGCAT
Source organism: Giraffa tippelskirchi (assembly GCF_054371585.1). Classification (NCBI taxonomy): domain Eukaryota; kingdom Metazoa; phylum Chordata; class Mammalia; order Artiodactyla; family Giraffidae; genus Giraffa; species Giraffa tippelskirchi. The sequence goes on from NC_137285.1 coordinate 59,525,372, forward strand.
CAGGATCTTTTCAAATGAGTCAGTTATTCACACCAGGTGGCCAAATTATCAGAGTTTCAGCTTCTACATCAGTCCTTCCAATGAATATTAAGGACTGATTTCCTTTAGGATGGACTGGCTGGATGTTCCAGAAGTTCAAGGGACTCTCAAGAGTCTTCTCCAACACCACAGTTCAAAAGCATCAACTCTTCGGCACTCAGCTTTCTTTGTAGTCCAACTCTCACATCCATACATGACTACTGGAAAAACCAGAGCCTTGACTAGACAGACCTTTTGTACAATTGTTACAAGTTAATAATAAAGATTTTAAGTGTATTCCTGAATTATTAAAAGTAGATCAAAATGGAAATCATAAATATTTAGAACAAGAGTAGATAAAAACAACAAATTAGACCTGTGGAATGCAAACCAAGTAGTAACTTTTGTTTCCTTAAATATATTTATTAAACAAAATAAGTATTTATTATAGTTAAATAGTCAACTTTAACAGATACAGAACAAAAAATCATTAAACTCAAAGAAAGAAGAATAAAGAAACTAATAGAGGTATGAGAAGAAAAAAAAACAGAAAACAACTGCAAAAAAATGAAAAAGGGCAGCAGTCCTAAGATGGTGGAGGAATAGGACAAGGAGACCACTTTCTCCCCCACAAATTCATCAAAAGATCATTTGAATGCTGAGCAACTTCCACAAACCAACTTCTGAATGCTGGTGGAGGACACGAGGCACCCAGAAAGGCAGCCCATTCTCTTCGAAAGGAGGTAGCTGCTGCTGCTGCTAAGTCGCTTCAGTCTGGAGGGACAAAATACTTAGGGATGGAGACCCGTCCTGGAGAGGGAGTCATGAAGGAGGAAAAGTTTCCAAACACCAGGAAACCCTCTTACCAGTGGGTCTGTGGGGAGTTTTGGAATCTCAGAGGGCAACATAACCGGGGGGTAGGCGGGGGGCGGGGGGGGGGGAACCACAGATTATGCACCTAACCACAACTCCCAGCAAAGAAGTAGCCTAGATGCCCTCATCTGCCACCAGCAAGCCGGGGCTGAACAAGGAGGCGCAGGCTGCATTGCTTAGGGTAAGGCCTGGGCCTGAATGCCCTGAGGACAATCTGAGGGAGCCAACGTGAGATAGCAACCCTAACTGTGGGAAAGCCAGAGAGAGAGAAGGGGGAAAAAAAAAAGGAGAGAGAGAGAACTTTTCCGGGAAAAGCTCTAACCTAAGGCACTGCCGGGCCCGCTCACAGAACAAAGGATTGAGCAAATACCAGAGGAGAGCTAGCCAGCTGCAGACTGGCCCATCTCCCTGCTGGAGGCAGAGAGGTAGGGGGTGACAGCCATAGCCGGAAAGGGGCAATCTCAGCCCCAGAGACAGCATCCTCTACCAAACTGCGAGCAGGCTCCCACTTGCTAACCAAGTCTTCCTGGGATCCTGGACAGGTGACATTGCCAGGAGGGTTGCAGCCAGAGATCAGCTCCCCAGAGGAGAGACATGGCACACCTGAGATGCCGCTCCCACTGAACACCCAGGAAACTGAGCAGCTGGGACCAGGGAGGTGATAAGATGCACCGCCCACCTGGGGAGAGTGCGCTCGCCAAGCACCTGGTCGCCTGAGCTGTTTGGACCTGGGAGGGGCACAAAACGCAGGCCCAACCGAGTCTGTGCCTTTGTGGAGTACCCGAGAACCTGAACCTGAGCAGCTTAGACCTGGGAAATGCAAGCAACCCAGGGCCTGCTTTAGACAGTTCCCCTGCAGAGCAACCTGGAGCCTGAGCAGTGTAGACCGAGAAAGCACACACACCATGAGCGGGGGCAAACCCAGGGTGGCCCAGACACTGCCCTCCCACAGCACTCCCCACACACGCCAGTGATATTTGTTTGCAGTGTTCTTCCCTCCCCACAGCACAACTGAACAAGTGAGCCTAATTAAGTGACCACCTTCACTCCCTTGTGTCAGGGTGGAAATTAGACACTGAAGAGACTTGCAAACAGAGGAAGCCAAAATAAACAAAGAAGAGGGAACCACTTTGGAAGTGACAGGTGCAACAGATTAAAAACCTGTAGTTAGCGTTGACTAAGCATTGGAAGGGGCCTATAGACCTTGAGAAGAAGTATAAGCGGGAACAAGGAACTATCTAAAACTGAACTGACCCTACACTGCCCTCAACAGCTCCAGAGATATTCCTAGATATATCTTACTATTATCATGTTTTAATTCTTTTAATTTTTTTATTTTTAAGTTTTTATGACTCCTTTAATTTTCATTTTTATAAGCTTCTAGAATCTTGCCAAAAGACCCTATTTTTAAAGCAAATTTCATATATATATATATTTTTTTTTATAATTTCGTGATTTTGTTTTATATTTTTAATATTGTATTTTTGAGAGTCTAATCTCTATTATAGGTTTTTAATCTTTCCTTTTGGTATTTGTTATCAATTTTGTACTTTTAAGAATCTAAGCTTCAGTACCCATTTTTACTTAGGGATGTGATTACTGGCTTGATTGCTCTTTCCCCCTTTGATTCTCCTTTTTCTCCCCCAGGTCACTTCTATCTCCTCCCTCCCTCTTCTCTTCACTACTTAACTCTGTGAATCTCTTTGGGTGTTCCAGGCTGTGGAGAACACTTAGGGAACTGATTACTGGCTAGATTGGTCTCTCTCCTTTTGACTCCCCTTCTTTTGCTCCTAGTCACCTCTATCTCCTTCCTCTCTCTTCTCTTCTCTGTGTAACTCCGTGAACCTCTCTGAGTGTTCAGACTGTGGAGAGTACATAGGGAATTGGTTACTGGCTAGATTGTTCTCGCCCCTTTTGATTTCCCCTCTTCTCCTCCTGGCCACCTGTATCTCCCTCCTCCTTCTTCTCTTCTCCATGTAACTCTGTGAACCTCTCTGGGTGTCCCTCACTGTGGAGAATCTTTTCACCACTAACCTAGATGTTTATCATTGGTGCTGTATGGATGGAGAAGTCTTAAGTCTACCATAAGACTGAAAGCCAGAGGCAGGAGGCTTAAATACAAAACTTGAGAACCCTAGAAAACTCCCGACTTCAGGGAACATTAATTGACAAGAGCTCATCCAAAAGCCTCCATACCTACACTGAAACCAAGCTCTGCCCAAGAGCCAACAAGTTTCAGAGCAAGATATACCAAGCTAATTCTCCAGCAACACAGGAACATAATCTTGAGCATCAAAATACAGGCTGCCAAAAGTCACATCAAATCCACAGACACCAAAAAACTCACTACTGGACACTTCATTGCACTCCAGAGAGAAGAGATCCAGCTCCACCCACCAGAACTGATGCAAGCTTCCCTAACCAGGAAACCTTGACAAGCCACTCATCCAACCCCACCCACAGGGAGGAACCCCCACAATAAAGAGGAACCACAAACTTCCAGCATACAGAAAGGTCACCCCAAACACAGCAATCTAAACAAAATGAAAAGGCAGAGAAATACTCAGCAGGTAAAGGAACATGATAAATGCCCACCAAACCAAACGAAAGAGGAGGAGATAGGGAGTCTACCTGAAAAATAATTCAGAATAATGATAGTAAAGATGATCCCAAATCTTAAAAACAAAATGGGGTTACAGATGAATAGATTGGAGACAAGGATTGAGAAGATGCAAGAAATGTTTAACAAGGACCTAGAAGAAACAAAAAGGAGTCAATCAATAATGAATAATGCAATAAATGAGATCAAAAGCACTCTGGAGGGAATCAACAATAGAATAACTGAGGCAGAAGATAGGATACATTAGGTGAAAGATAGAATGGTGGAAATAAATGAAGCAGACAGGAAAAAAGAAAAAAGAATTAAAAGAAATGAGGGCAACCTCAGAGACCTCTGAGACAATGTTAACCACCCCAACATTCAAATCATAGGAGTCCCAGAAGAAGACAAAAAGAAAGGCCATGAGAAAATACTTGAGGAGATAATAGTTGAAAACTTCCCTAAAATGGGGAAGGAAAGAAACCTAGAGAGTTTCTTTCACCCTAGTCCAAGAAACCCAGAGAGTCCCAAATAAGATAAACCCAAAGCAAAACACCACAAGACACATATTAATCAAATTAATGAAGATCAAAGACAAAGACAAGTATAAAAAAGCAGCAAGGAAAAAGCAACAAATAACACATCCGTGGATTCCCATAAGGATAACAGCTGCTCTTTCAATAGAAACTCTTCAGGCCAGAAGGGGATGGCAGGACATGATTAAAGTGATGAAAGAGAAAAACCTACAACCCAGAATACTATATCCAGCAAGGATCTCATTCAAATATGAAGGAGAAATCAAAAGATTTACAGACAAGCAAAAACTGAGAGAATGCAGCACCACTAACCCAGCTCTTCAACAAATGCTAAAGGATCTTCTCTAGACAGGAAACACAGAAACGGTTTAAAAACTCAAACCCAAAACAACAAAGTAAATGGCAACAGGACCATACTTATCAATAATTACCTTAAATGTAAATGGGTTGAATGCCCCAACCAAAAGACAAAGACTGGCTGAATGGATACAAAAACAAAGCACCTATATATGCTGTCTACAATAGACCCACCTCAAAACAGGGACACATACAGACTGAAAGTGAAGGGCTGGAAAAAGGTATTTCATGCAAATAGAGACCAAAAGAAAGCAAGAGTAGCAATACTCATATCAGAAAAAATAGACATTGAAATAAAGGCCGTGACAAGAGACAAAGGACATGACATAATGATCAAAGGATAAATCCAAGAAGAAGATATAAGAGTAACAATTATAAATATATATGCACCCAACATAGGAGCACCACAATATATAAGACAAATGCTAACAAGTATGAATGGGGAAATTAACAGTAACACAATAATAGTGGGAGACTTTAATAGCCTACTCATACCTATGGATAGATCAACTAGACAGAAAATTAGCAAGGAAACACAAACTTTAAATGATGCAATGGACCAGATAGACCTAATTGATATCTATAGGACATTCCACCCCAAAACAATGAATTTCACCTTTTTCTCAAGTGCACACGGAACCTTCTCCAGGATAGATCACATCCTGGGCCATAAATTTAGCCTTGTTAAATTCCCCAAAACTGAAATCATTTCAAGCATCTTTTCTGATCACAATGTGGTAAGATTAGATGTCAACTACAGGAAAAAAAACTATTAAAAATACAAACTTATGGAGGCTAAACAACACACCCTGAATAACCAACAAATCACAGAAGAAATGAAAAAAGAAATCAAAACATGCATAGAAACGAATGAAAATGAAAACACAACAACCCAAAACCTATGGGATTCAGTAAAAGCAGTGCTAAGGGGAAGGTTCATAGCAATATAAGCTTCCCTAAAGAAATAAGAGAAAAAGCAAATAAATAACCTAACTTTACACCTAAAACCACGAGAAAAAGAAGAAATGAAGAACCCCAGGGTTAGTAGAAGGGAAGAAATCATAAAAATTAGGGCAGAAATAAATGAAAAAGAAACAAAAGAGACCATAGCAAAAATCAACAAAGCTAAAAGCTGGTTCTTTGAGAAGATAAATAAAATAGACAAACCATTAGCCAGACTCATCAAGAAAAAAAGGGAGAAGAATCAAATCAACAAAATTAGAAATGAAAACAGAGAAATCACAATAGACAACACAGAAATACAAACGATCACAAGAGGCTACTATCAGCAACTGTGTGACAATAAAATCGACAATTTGGAAGAAATGGACAATTCTTAGAAAAAAACCTTCCAACACTGAACCAGGAAAAAATAGAAAATCTTAACAGACCATCACAAGCACTGAAATCGAAACTATAATCAAAAATCTTCCAACAAACAAAAGCCCAGGACTAGATGGCTTCACAGCTGAATTCTACCACAAATTTAGTGAAGCACTAACATCTATCCTACTCAAACTCTTCCAGAAAATTGCAGAGGAAGGTAAACTTCCAAACTCATTCTACGAGGCCACCATTACCCTAATACCAAAACCAGACAAAGATGCCACAAAAAAAGAAAACTACAGGCCAATATCACTGATGAACATAGATGAAAAAATCCTTAACAAAATTCTAGCAAACAGAATCCAACAACATCTTAAAAAAGATCATACATCATGACCAAGTGGGCTTTATCCCAGGGATGCAAGGATTCCTCAATATCTGCAAATCAATCAATGTGATACACTACATTAACAACTTGAAAGATAAAAACCATATGATTATCTCAATAGATGAAGAGAAATCCTTTGACAAAATTCAACATCCATTTATGATACAAAACCTCCAGAAACCAGGTATAGAAGAACATACCTCAACATAATAAAAGCCATATATGATAAGCCTACAGCAAACATTATCCTTAACGGTGAAAAATTGAAAGCATTTCCCCTAAAGTCAAGAACAAGACAAGGGTACCCACTCCAACCACTACTATTCAATGTAGTTGTTTTGGAAGTTTTGGCCACAGCAATCAGAGAAGAAAAAGAAATAAAAGGAATCCAGATTGGAAAAGAAGAAGTAAAACTCTCATTGTTTGCAGATGACATAATTCTCTATATAGAAAACCCTAAAGACACCACCAGAAAATTACTAGAGCTAATCAATGAATATAGTAAAGTTGCAGGATATAAAATTAACACACAGAAATCCCTTGCATTCCTATACACTAACAATGAGAAAACAGAAAGAGAAATGAAGGAAACAATTCCATTCACCATTGCAATGAAAAGAATAAAATACTTAGGAATGAATCTACCTAAAGAAACAAAATACCTATATATAGAAAACTATAAAACACTGATGAAAGAAGTCAAAGATGACACAAATAGATGGAGAAATACACCATGTTCATGGATCAGAAGAATCAATATAGTGAAAATGAATATACTACCCAAAGCAATCTATAGATTCAATGCAATCTCTACCAAGCTACCAACAATATTTTCCAGAGAACTAGAACAAAGAATTTCACAATTTGTATGGAAACACAAAAAACCTCAAATAGCCAAAGCAATCTTGAGAAAGAAGAATGGAACTGGACAAATCAACCTGCCTGACTTCAGACTATACTACAAAGCCACAGTCATCAAGACAGTATGGTACTGGCACAAAGACAGAAATATAGATCAATGGAACAAAATAGAAAGCCCAGAGATAAATCCACGCACCTATGGACACCTTATCTTTGACAAAGGAGGCAAGAATATACAATGCAGAAAAGACAATCTCTTTAACAAGTGGTGCTGGGAAAATTGGTCAACCACTTGAAAAAGAATGAAACTAAAACATTTTTTAACACCATACACAAAAATAAACTCAAAATGGATTAAAGATCTAAATGTAAGCCAGAAACTATAAAACTCCTAGAGGAAAACAGGCAAAACACTCTCTGACATAAATCACAGCAGGATCCTCTATGACCCACCTCCCAGAGTAATGGAAATAAAAGCAAAAATAAACAAATGGAGCCTAATTAAACTTAAAAGCTTTTGCACAACGAAGGAAACTATAAGCAAGGTGAAAAGACAGCCCTCAGAATGGGAGAAAATAATAGCAAATGAAGCAACTGAAAAAGGATTAATCTCAAAAATATACAAGCAGCTCATGCAGCTCAATTCCAGAAAACTAAATGACCCAATCAAAAAGTGGGCCAAAGAACTAAACAGACATTTCTCCAAAGAAGACATACAGATGGCTAACAAACACATGGAAAGATGCTCAACATCACTCATTATCAGAGAAATGCAAATCAAAACCACAATGAGGTACCATCTCACACTGGCTAGAATGGCTGCTATCAAAAAGTCTACAAAAAATAAATGCTGGAGAGGGTGTGGAGAAAAGGGAACCCTCTTACACTGTTGGTGGGAATGCAAACTAGTACAATCACTATGGAGAACAGTGTGGAGATTCCTTAAAAAACTGGAAATAGAACTGCCATATGACCCAGCAATCCCACTGCTGGGCATACACACTGAGGAAACCAGAATTGAAAGAGACACGTGCACCCCAATGTTCATCACAGCACTGTTTATAACAGCCAGGACATGGAAGCAACCTAGATGCCCATCAGCAGACAAATGGATAAGGAAGCTGTGGTACATATACACAGTGGAATATTACTCAGCCATTAAAAAGAATACATTCAAATCAGTTCTAATGAGGTGGATGAAACTGGAGCCTATTAAACAGAGTGAAGTAAATCAGAAAGAAAAACACCAATACAGTATATTAACACATATATATAGAATTTAGAAAGATGGTAATGATGACCCTATATGCGAGACAGCAAAAAAGACACAGATGTAAAGAACAGACTTTTGGACTCTGTGGGAGAAGGCAAGGGTGGGATGATTTGAGAGAATAGCACTGAAACATGTATATTATCTTTTGTGAAATGGATCACCAGTCCAGGTTCAGTGCATGAGATGGGGTGCTCAGGGCTAGTGCACTGGGATGACCCAGAGGGATGGGATGGGGAGGGAGGTGGGAGGGGGGTTCAGGATGGGGAACACATGTGCACCCATGGCTGATTCATGTCAATGTATGGCAAAAACCACTACAATATTGTAAAGTAATTAGCCTCCAATTAAAATTAATTAATTACTTTTCAAAAAATGAAAAAGAGATTGTCAATGAAACCAAAAGCAAGTCCTTTGTAAATGCTGACAAAATATACAGGCTTCTAGATGCCACATTGCGCAGAGAGCAAGAGAAAGGAAGGAAGGCAGGCAAATAAGCAATCTTAGGAAAACTTAAGGCTGAAGAAGATGGGGAGAGAAGTCTAGACTTGTCAGAGTGTTGGAAGGTCCCAACAGGCTCAGATAAGGCAAGACAGGGAGGAAGGAGCAGACATCCAAGAGCAGCATGAAGGCACTGAGTCCCACAAAGAAGAGAAATCACAGAGAATGAGGAAAAAGGACACAGAGAGCATGAAATGCACCAAAGGGAGAGACATATGAAGAGCAGCATTAAGATAACCATAGACCAGCTCTTCCAAGTGTGTTTCTAAGGCAAAAGCTAGCATTCCATAAAATAAAGACAATTTAGAATAAAACAACTTTATTAAAAGCTGTTCATTCAGAATTAAAATAATGTAGCAGAAGGCTGGGAGTGAATATAATTGTTCTTTCACACATCTGAATAGCTCATTAACAGAAATCAAGGTATTCATTAAGCAAACATAGCCGATCTTCCTCCAGAGAAGAATCCCTAATCTAACTGCCCACCAAGGTCTGTTTCCTGATTTCATGTGCTCAGGAAACACCTTTTAGGTATGGAACATTTAAATTATATTAAAAAAAAAACTACCAATGAACTCAATGTATTGCATTTACAGAGTTAATTGTATGTAAGTACATGCTGACTAACTTCCCTGGTGGCTCAGATGGTAAAACATCTGCCAACAATGCGGGAGACCCCAGTTCAATCCCTGGGTCGGGAATATCTCCTGGAGAAGGAAATGGCAACCCACTCTAATATTCTTGCCTAGAAAATCCCATGGACAGAGGAGCCTAGTAGGCTACAGTCCATGGGGTCGCAAAGAGTCGGACACGACTGAGCGACTTCACTTCTCTATGTACGTGCCAAAGCCATCAATATTAGCCACCTGATGCAAAGAGTCGACTCACTGGAAAAGACCCTGATACTGGGAAAGACTGAAGGCAAAGGAAAAGGAGACAGAAGAGAATGAGATAGTTAGATAACATCACCGACTCAATGGACATGAATTTGAGCAAACTCTGGGAGATAGTGAAAGACAGAGGTGCCTGGTGAGCTGCAGTCCAGTTCTTCCGCTTTGAGATATCTTTTCCCTGCACAGGGCTCTCAGTCTATGTCCCAAGCCTTTGTATTTTAACAGGGGAAAATACATTAAGATATTGATCATGGGGAGGGGGGTTCAAGAGGGAGGAATATATGTATACAGATAAGTGATTCACTTCTTCGCATAGCAGAAACTAACATAACATTGTAAAGCAATTATACTCCAATAAAAAAGATATTGATCACTTGCCTTTAAGGAATATGTATAAAAAATATATTAGCAGAGAATTTTGTTATGCCTTTGTAAAACAAGCTTTCATAGCATCCTTAAAATCACAAAATATAGAATCACTACTGTTCTGTCAACCCCTTGGCCCAAAAATCCCTATGATATATAGACTAGGATATGAAATTGAATAAGGATATTTACTGCCAAATAAAATATAATTCAGCTCTTTCTTCACACATGACCTTATTTCTCACTCTCAAAAAAAAAAAAAAAACACACAATCTCCTTTAACTATGGATCTATTCATGTTCGTCTTTTGATCAAAGTGTGTCTACAAAATAAATAACCCAAAGCCACAATCCAACTCTAAGTTCCAACATCTCATTTATGCACAATAAGCAAGCTTCTCATTTATTGTTCCCACCAGCACCAAGGTGATTTCCTTCATCTTCAGTTTTGCTAATGTTACATTCTCCACCCAGATATCAACACTTCTATTTCCCAAAGAGCAACTAATCCCAACTTTCCTTAGAGGAACTGACCAGATGCCTCCACCTCCACAGTTTTCTCCTGATCTGCCACATCAGAAGTATTTCTTCTTTCCTACACTCTCTCTCATTTATTACAGTTGTTCTTCTAAATCTTATATTATGATTATTTGTATGTAAATGTTATTTCCCCTACTACACAGTAAGTCTTAAGGATAATATTCCTTTCTGAATTCTCATAATATCCCTCACAGTTCCTTGGAAAATTCTCTCAATGTAAGTATTCAAAAATTATTTGTAAAACAATTAAATGTAGCAACAAGTTACAATGATTATATTAGTAGTACAAAAATCCATTTCCCTAGGAATATATGTACCGTATTTAAAAGCAGACACATTACTTTGTCAACAAAAGTCCGTCTAGTCAAGGCTATGGTTTTTCCAGTGGTCATGTGTGGTTGTGAGAGTTGGACGGTGAAAAAAGCTGAGAGCCGAAGAATTGATGCTTTTGAACTGTGGTGTTGGAGAAGACTCTTGAGAATCCCTTGGACTGCAAGGAGATCCAATCAATCCATCCTAAAAGAGATCAATCCTGGGTGTTCATTGGAAGGTCTGATGTTGAAGCTGAAACTCCAATACTTTGGCCACCTCATGCGAAGCGTTGACTCATTGGAAAAGACCCTAATGCTGGGTAGGATTGGGGGCGGGAGGAGAAGGGGACAACAGAGGATAAGATAGTTGGATGGCATCAACGACTCGATGGACATGGGTTTGGGTAGACTCCGGGAGTTGGTGATGGACAGACAGGCCTGGCGTGCTGCAATTCATGGGGTCGCAAAGAGTCGGACACGACTGAGTGACTGAACTGAACTGAACTGATATGTACCAAAAAAAGGTTTAGTTGCTGACTTCTTGTATAACATAATCTGGGGCCTCAATTTCTCAAATATATACCATTAATTAACAACAGAAAAAAATTTAACATAAAACTTATGAGAAAATAGTCATGTGCCACATAATATGAAAATTAAGAACCTTAGAACTAAAGTGACTTCACTTTCGCTTTTCCCTTTCATGCACTGGAGAAGGAAATGGCAACCCACTCCAGTATTCTTGCCTGGAGAATCCTAGGGACAGCGGAGCCTGGTGAGCTGCCGTCTATGGTGTCGCACAGAGTCGGACATGATTGAAGCGACTTAGCAGCAACTTAGCAGCAGAACTAAAGTAGATGTTATTTATAAGAACTCCCAAGAAGGAGCCTAGCAGCTTAGAGTAAGGAACTAAGGAATTGATCTCCATTAACATGGCTAATTATCATTTGGGGCAATATATGTAGATAATGATATAAATGAAAGTGTGAGAGTCAAATCTCATGAATTTTTAAAAACTGATACTAAATCAAATTTAGGAAGAGCAGACTACAAAATTAATCCATCTAGGAAAATAATAAGTAATTCCAATAGCATTTTTCATTAAAATAGAACAAACAACCCTAAAATTTGTATGGAACCATAAAAGATCCCACATAGCCAAAGGAACTGAGAAAGAAGAACAAAGTTGGAAGCAAAATGCTTCCTGATTTCAACCTATACTACAAATCTGTAGTAATCAAAACAGTATGATACTAGCATAAAAACAGACACATAGATTGATGGAAGAGAATAGATAGCCCAGAATAGAGAGTCCAAGACTGATGTCAAGGAGCCAAGAATACACAGCGTGGAAAGAATAATCTCTTCAGTAAATGGTTCTGGGAAAACTGGGTAGTCATATGCAAGATAATGAAACTGGACCATTATCTTACACCATAGACAAAAATTAACTAAATTTTTAAGGCATCAAAGACTGTATGACCTGAAATCATAAAACTCCCAGAAGAAAGCATAGCTTTCTTGGAAAAGATTTTTTTAGTTTGACTAAGCAAAAGTAACAAATGCAAAAATCAACATGTTGGACTACATCAAACTAAAAAGCTTCTGCATAGCAAAGGAAACCATCACCTAAAAAAAGAGAACCTACCGGATAGTTGCAAATCATACATCTTAATACATAAAGAATGCATACAACTCAATAGCAAAAAAAAAAAAAAAAATCCAAATATAAAATGGACAGAGGATCTGACTAGACATTTTTTACAAAGAAGACATACAGATGGCCAACAAGTACATGAACAGGTGCTCAGCATCACTAATCATCAGGGAGATGTAAATCAAAATCACAATGAGATACCTCACACCTATTAGAATGGCTATTATCAAAAAGCCAATAAATAACAAGTGTTGGCAAGTGTTTGAGGAAAAGAGACCCCTTGTGCACTGTTGGTAGAAAGATAAATTGGTGCAACCACTATATAAAAGAGTATGAAGATTCCTAAAAAAGTTAAAAACAGAACTGCCATATAATCCAGCAAGTCTACTTCTGGGTATTTATCCAAAGGAAATAGAGACACTAACTCAAAATGATATATGTATCTCCAAATTCACTGCAGCATGATTTACAATAGCCAAGATATGGAAACAACCTTAGTGTCCATCAGTGAATGAATGTAAACACAATGGAATATTATTCACCCTAAAAAAAGGAATAAAATCTTGCCATTTGCAACAACATACATGTGCCTTAGGGCATTATGTTATGTGAAATAAGTCAGACAGAGAAAGATAAATACCACGATCTCACTTATACATGTAATCTGAAAAAAAAAAAAATTGAACTCATAGAGAGCAGACTGGAGGTTGTCAGAGGCTGAGGGGTGGAGGCAAGGAGGTGGGTAAAAAGGGTGAAAGAAGTCAAAAGGTACAAACTTTCAGTTATAAAGTAGTCTTGGATTGTAATGTACAGCGTACTGACTATAGTTAATAATACCATACTGTATATTTGAAAATTGTTAAGAAAGTAGATCTTAAAAGTTCTCTTCACAAGAAAAAAAACTTGTAATTATTTATGGTGATCACAACACTTATATGATTTCACAATATATACAAATATTGAATCATTATATACTTTAAACTGCTATAATATTAACATACATCTATTTCTCAATTGTAAAAGGGAAATAATAAAGTTAGATACACTAAGACAATTTTAAGCAAAATACCTAAAAAATTACATTGTGATTAATTTTAAATTGTTTCTGATAGCTTCAACACCATGACAGGAAATGCAGAAATATTTGATTGAAAAGTGGTGAACAGAACAAGATTATGTTTGTGGAACAATCCTTCAACGTGAGCCTCACAAACTTCACTTCAATGCCAAGGTGGCTGGAGGAGGTTTATTTTAAGACAACACCAGGATCCAGTCTGGGGAAAAAAGTTGTCTTCTTTCAGGCTTCACCTCCAATTCACCACATAATTACAGTGTTGTGTTTCACACACAAAAAATAACTGTATCAAATTCTTCATTTTAAAAAGTTATCAAGCATTTTATTTCATCTTCTGTGAGGTAGCACTACAGAGAAATTGACAGTTTTACTCATGGAGTCCTTACAGTAAGGAGACAGAAGCATGAGGATAAAGGCTGCAGTATTTATATATATTATATGTGTGTGTTAGTCACTTAGTTATGTCCAACTCTTTGCGACACTGTAGACTGTAGCCCATAAGGCTCCTCTGTCCATGGAATTCTCCAGGCAAGAATCCTAGAGTGGGTTGCCATTTCCTTCTCCAGGGGAACTTCCTGACCCAGGGATCGAACCCAGGTCTCCTGCACTGCAGGCAGAGTCTTTACCATTTGAGCTACAGGGAAGTATATACATATTATAAAGGTGCCTTGATCCCATACACTCTGTTCATCTAACCCTCTCTATAAGACCATCAATGCCAGTAACAGAATTATGTTTAACTGCATTATTTAATAAGTTTTAGGTACAGTTGCACATGAGGGATTAGAAAAAATAATTTCCAGTTCAGATTAATTTATAAAAAGCCTATTCAGTTATAACTCAGGGATAAGGTTCTCTACAGATCTCTACCAACCCCGAAGAGACAAATCCCCAAATACTTTTTTTATTTAAATCACCTTTCCTAATTACTCCCAGTATGGGTTCCTGGAGATCTTAATCGATTTGCCATGCAGCAATTTTCAGTAGCAGCTTTAATAAAAATATTAAGTTTAAATAAATTGTGTACATGGAGTGTGTGTACAAACACAGAGAGCCTGGTCCATGCTGTGATAACACCATCTGAATAATAAAATAACAAAAGCTTTCAAGTACATTCAGTGAGTGAGGTTTAAAAATAATTAACTACACCCTAATATTGGCCTTTATCCTAAAAATATGGTGGCTTCCCATTTATGCAGAGTCCATCATCATCACTGACATCATAAAGCAGTAATACGGACAATACACGATCCTGCACGTAGAGTACAGCATGATTTATACAACAGCAGGAACAAACAAAATCATTTGCAATCACTGCAGAAAGTCATATTTTTACATGCTGAGTTTGGCTGTACATGAAAATACATGGAAGAGGTGAGATTTTACAAAGCTGGTGAAGGACGAGGAAAAGAGGCTTGAAAAAGCACAAAAGTCAAATGTCTCCTAAAATGGAACATCAGAGAGAATCTCACAAAGATTTGTAAAATAAAAATAACTGGTGGCTGGAGTGGAAGAAGGCTCAAGAGGGAGGGGCTATATGGATAATGATGGCTGATTTGAGTTGCTGTACTGCAGAAAGCAACACAACATTTTAAAAATTAAAAACAAAAAATTAAAGTAATTGGTGTTTGATCTTCATCATGCTAAACCCTTTAAAGCATGATTCTACTGAAGAGTCACACAATACTCTGCCCTTACTACTAATAATCTCAATTTCTTAGAGAAAGACATTGGGGCTTGGAGAGGTCGAATAACTTGTTCAAGGCCAAAAAGCTATAGATGGCAGTGTCAGGGTTCAAACCAGGACCCTCTGATTCAGAATCTCAAGCTTTTAACCAATGGGCATGCTGCTTCTTATTATGTAAGGAATGAAGAGAAACTCCCACAGAAAGACTGGAAGCCTGAAGAGTCAGGAACAATTATCCACCTTTGAAGAATCTGTGCAATGAAGCAAAGGAGCTGAGAACAGAGACAGTACTTAGTGGTGGGGGGGGTGGTAGAGTTGAGAAATATGCCATATTTGCCAGTGGAAAACAATGTATTTCCCTAAAAAAAAAAAAAATCCACATTTACCTTCTGACCACAGTGCTTGATTCCAGCACCTCGGTCGCATTAAATAAGGATGCTGTGATATCCCTCAGTACAGAAACAGGCACCACAGACATCAGAGCTGGATCAAAGCACTACATCCTATGAGTAGTTTCTTTTTTTTACCTTTTTATTTTGTATTGGAGTGAAAGTGTTAGTCGCCCAGTCATATCCAACTCTGTGCGACCCCATGGACTGCAGCATGCCAAGCTTCCCTGTTCTTCACTATCTCCCAGAGTCTGCTCAAACTCATGTCCATTGAGTCAGTGATGCCATCCAACCATCTCATCCTCTGTCACCCACTTCTCCTCCTGCTCTTAATCCTTCCCAGCATCAGGGTCTTTTCCAATGAGTCGGCTCTTCACACTGGGGTGGGTTGCCATTCCCTTCTCCAGGGGATCCTCCTGACCCAGGGATCTAACCCAGGTCTCCTGCATTGCAGGTAGATTCTTTACCATCTGAGCCACCAGGGAAGCCCATTGTATTGGAATATAGCCAATTAACAATATTGTGATAGTATCAGATGCACAGCAGAGTGACTCAGCCATACACATGCATGTATCCACTCTCCCCCAAACCCTGTTCCCATCTAGACTGCCACTTAACATTGAACAGAGTTCCCTGTGCTATAAAGTAGGTCCCTACAAGTGGTTTCCTAACAAAAATAACAAGTCCCAAAACACACTGCTCTTGTCAGCTATGGTTTGGACTATTTACTTAAAATTTTATACTGAAGTTTTTACTACTGTAACCTTAGCTCAAGCTCAGTAGAGACATTGCTTTAACATTCATTTCAAACTGAACATTACAGGAATGATGAAAGAACACAGTAAGAGGGCCACACAGTGACATTTGGGTCTGTCACCAACACAGAAAATGATAAAGAGGAGAACAGTTGATAGCTGCAAAACACAGGGAAAGAAAATAACATTTCCTCTACCTAACCACTTCAAAACCCTTTCAGACATATGAAAAGTACCAAGAAACAGATTTCTCCGTAAGATTTTCTTATGAAATTTAGATTACGATTGAACACTTATGCATTTTATGTTCTGGCAAATGCTGGTGTCAGGGAAACCAAGAGGAGATCAGAATCTTTCTATTAAAGTCTCAGCACTACAGGAAATGCTCTCAAGGAGACCAACAGCAAGGATGGCATTCATTGGTTTGAAGCAGGAGACAGCAGAAACTGACCAAGATAACAGTGTGAGAACAAGAAGAAAGAAAAGGAAGACGAAGGAATTTTGAAAATAGTTAATCACTATTTCTGTGTTTCTATGATTTGCTGAAAAGTCACAGAACATTTACTATTTTGCAACCATTACCCCATAACTGGCAGAATTGTTATGAATAAATCTTAGCTTAACAAAGATGTTTGATGAAAATAGGAAATTCAGTGGGTATCCATAGGAACAGGATGTGGTTCTTAGGTTTGCAAGTCAAGAAACTCACTACATGTAACTTTCAGATTTTTATACTTATGCTACTCTTTCCACATTAATGGGAAAATGATATAGAAGAGATCAATGTTGACCCTAATGATGATAATCACATTTTTGTTACTTTACCTACAGCTAACTTAAATATTTTTGCCTGAAGATATTAGTGAAAACAAATTAGGAACTGTAAAATAATATGTAAGTAATGCACATATTTTGTAAAAAACACAAATTTGTGGTGTGATCTCATGATCCTTAATTTAATCTTCAAATTTTCCTAAAAACATACACATTGCTCATATAATTATTAAAATTATTAAATTTTTAAAAGATGGTATAGGAAGAAGTAAAATCTAATGAAATAATTTTCATTTGCCAAAATCATCTATCACTAAAATGGCAATTTATCTACATCTGACAGTAACTGTCATAAAGATTTTCATGGGGACTGCTTAGTTTAATACTCAAACTGGATGCCACCTTGCCTGAGGCTACCCAGAGATTTGTATTGAAATTCTTATTCTGAAATTCTGAGTTTTTAAAGACCCATGAAATATTGTTACCTTTATTCACTTCAAAATATCTCAATATACTTTTTCTTTTATTGTACTCAGTTATATTTTAGTATGATTTGTTCCTGGTGTCATATTCAGCTCTTGTCATTTCAAAATTACACTAAGTCACTTGTTAAAGAGATAGCTGTAAATAGCAAATTCCACTCATGCTTGGTGTCAATGTCAGTCTTAGAGGATAATATATCCTGAACTTGACCCAAGTTTCAAGAGTGCATCTTGTTTGATAGCTGGAGTCTTCTCTCAACTGATTATGTTGATTAGAGTGAAAGTTTCAGTACTATAACTATACATTTTAGCTTGGATTAGTAAATGGTTTGTTGAGCTGTGTTATCATTGCTGATCATTAGTCTCTGTCATGAAGATGACAAGTTAAACTGGTTTTTTGAAGAACTCAAATCTTTATGTGTAAATGTTCTTATTGAAATAAGAGAATGAATAGGACTATAGGAGGAACTATGTTGTTTAGTCATTAAATCGTGTCTGACTCTTTTGCAACCCCATGGACTGTAGCTTGCCAGACTCCTCTGTCCATGGAATTTACTAGGCAAGAATACTGGAGTGGGTTGCCATTTCCTTCAGGGGATCTTCCCAACCCAGGGATTGAACCTGCGTCTCCCATGTCTCCAGCACTGGCAGGAGAATTCTTAACCTCTGACCACCTAGGAAGCCATAGAGGTACTTAAAAGAGAGAGAGAGACAACATGAAATATATAAGTATATACATATAAGTATATACATAAGTATATAAGTATATACATATAAGTATATATGTACGAAGGAGATTTGTTTTCAAGTTTAGGGTATTTACTCTTTTTAACTTACATTATGGTCTAATTTTAATTACATGAGCCTAGAAAAATCTATATAACATCACTGTGAGTTCTAGTCTCATGTCTCAAGGAAATTAACTCATAGCCCTCATATAAATAATTTTATCACCTAAGTTCCTAGAAGGATAGCTAGATGGGAGGTGACATTCCCTCCCTGGTGGCTCAGATGGTGGATCTGCCCACAGTGCGGAAGGCCTGGGTTCAATCCCTGGACTGGGAAGATCCCCTGGAGGAGGGCATAGCAACCCACTCCAGTATCCTTGCCTGGAGAATCTCCATGGACAGAGGAGCCTGGCAGGGTACAGTCCATGGGGTCGCAGAGGTGAACATGACTCAGCAACTAAATACATTTTGCTTCAAATTAAATTTTTAGTTCACACACACCAAAAAATGTGAAGGGCTAGGTAGGTTGCTTTCAGCAAAGGCAAAATTTCATAATCACTGTGAAGCCTTTTGCAATTTGGAGACTGGATTAACTGCAACACCAAGAGGCAGAATGACCTTATCAACTTCACAGTCTCTGTGATAACAAAAGCAGGATTAGAAATTGAAAAGTTTACTCACTAGATAAATCACTTATAATGAATGAAATGATTTTCTAACCTCTCTGGATTGTTACAGCCATCATAATTTACACCAATAATAAACAACAGTTAATAAGAAAAAAATTCTAAGTAGAGGTATCATATCAAACCTTAAAAAATTTTTAAAATTTTCCCTTTAAAAATTTCTGGAGAAGTATATTTTAAAGTTAAAATAAATTCTTGTTTAGGATCAATTTTCTGAATAGCCCACACACTGCTTAGGAACTTGAATATCTGCTGACAAGAGTTCTAACATGTAGAATCTAGCCTGTGACATTTCTATCTGTAATGGAATTATCCCAATATTTTCTCCACCCCTAATCAGGGTAAGATTACTCAACAACAGGAGCACATAAATAGAGACCAAGGATGATTAAGGAAAACAAGATTTGGCAATTGAATCACATATTTACTGGTGGCTTAAAATATGTGAACCCTCTCTGGTATTACTTGGCAGTAAGAGTTAAGAATGAAACAGCTGACAAACTTGAGCCTTTGGGCATTTTATGTAACTTGTTGACCAAGACAATTCAATTCTTTGCAGCATCTGAGACTAAATTTAGAAAAATATTTATGAATAATTTGAACTATTTAGGGTATATTTAGATCAAGCACTTTAGAAGGACTATTAAAACCTCCACAGATCAGAGAATGAAATATCAAAATTATTCTACATGATAAAGGATTCACTTTTATTTGCACTTAACAATTCATAGATATAAGAAATCTTCATTACCATAAGTATATATACTGCATTAGAACTTACCTAAACAACAGATTAAATACTCTTCTTTGCCAGGTTTTCATTTTGGTTCTTCTCTCATTCTGAACAGCTTTCTTAGGGGAATTCATTTCTACCCATGAATTCAAGAAGTTCCCATGAGCTGGCAGCTCTAAATCATAAAAATGTACAACCAACTGCCTGCCAGACAGGTGGTCCTTCAAGGTGGTCCATCAGGAATCACAAACTAAACTTGACCAGATGAAGTCCATGTACTTTTACATCCAAAATGCGTCCCTTTCTGTATCTCTGCAAAACTACCAACCTCTCAGATGCAGCATTTTAATGGGGCATACATGTGAGAAAGAAGACACAGTCCAGGTCTCTAAAAGGTGCAAAGTGAGATCAGAGACCTACATCACATAAAACCTAGAGCCCAAAAAAATGTGTGGTGCTCAAAAGCTAAAGGAACATAAAGTAAAAAAAACAGACCATGCTATACTGGAAAAGGTCAGTTTTCATTCCAATCCCAAAGAAAGGCAATGCCAAAGAATGCTCAAACTACCACACAATTGTACTCATCTCACACGCTAGCAAAGTAATGCTCAAAATTCTCCAAGCCAGGCTTCAATAGTACGTGAACCGTGAACATCCAGATGTTCAAGCTGGATTTAGAAAAGGCAGAGGAACCAGAGATCAAATTGCCAACATCCACTAGATCATCGAAAAAGCAAGAAAGTTCCAGTAAAACATCTACTTCTGCATTATTGACTATGCCAAAGCCTTTGACTGTGTGGATCACAACAAACTGTGGAAAATTCTTCAAGAGAAGGGAATACCAGACCAACTGACCTGCTTCCTGAGAAATCTATATGCAGGTCAAGAAGCAACAGTTAGAACTGGACATGAAACAACAGACTGGTTCCAAATCAGAAATGTTCCAAATCAAGGCTGTATATTGTCACCCTGCTTATTTATCTTATATACAGAGTATAACATGCAAAATGCCAGGCTGGATGAAGCACAAGCTGGCATCAAGATTGCCAGGAGAAATATCAATAACCTCAGATATGCAGATGACACCACCCTTATGGCAGAAAGCAAACAAGAACTAAAGAGCCTCTTGATGAAAGTGAAAGAGGAGAGTGAAAAAGTTAGCTTAAAACTCAACATTCAGAAAACTAAGATCATGGCATCCAGTCCCATCACTTCATGGAAAATAGATCGGGAAACAATGCAAACAGCGACAGACTTTATTTTCTTGGGCTCCAAAATCACTGCAGAAAAGAAGCTTGCTCCTTGGAGGAAAAGTTATGACCAACCTAGACAGCATATTAAAAAGCAGAGACATTACTTTGCCAACAAAGGTCCATCTAGTCAAAGCTAAGGTTTTTCCAATAGTCATGTATGGATGTGAGAGTTGGACTATAAAGAAAGCTGAGCGCCAAAGAATCGATGCTGTTGAACTGTGGTGTTGGAGAAGACTCTTGAGAGTCCCTTGGACTGCAAAGAGATCAAACAAGTCAATCTTATAGGAAATCAGCCATGAATATTCATTGGAAGGAGTGAGGTTGAAGCTGAAACTCCAATACTTTGGCCACCTGATGTGAAGAACTGACTCACTGGAAAAGACCCTGATGCTGGGAAAGATTGAAGGCAGGAGGAGAAGGGGACGAAAGAGGATGAGACGGTTGTATGGCATCACTGACACAATGGACATGAGCTTGAGTAAGCTCCTGGAGTTGGTGATGGACAGACAGGGAAGCCTGGTGTACTGCAGTCCATGGGATCACAAAGAGTTGGACATGACTAAATGACTGAACTGAACTGACTGATATTAATCAAAAAGACAAAAAAGCTGAAATGGTTATAATAATATTAGATAAACTAGATTTCAGAACAAAGAATATACAAGGGATAGAGTAGATTACTTCATAACTACAAAGTAAGCGCAACCAAGTGTTAGTCGCTCAGTTGTACCCAACTCTTTGTGACCCCATGGACTGCAGCCCACCAGGCTCCTCTGTCCATGAGATTTTCCAGGCAAGGATCCTGGAATGGGTTGCCATTTCCTTCTCCAGGGGATCTTCCCAACCCAGGGATACGAACTCCAGTCTCCTGCACTGCAGGCAGATTCTTTACCAACAGAGCTACAAGAGAAGCCCGGTAATTACAAAGGGTTCAACTCATTTAAGAGGACATAACAATCCTCAATTTTTATGTATCTAATTACATAACTGCAAACTAAACAAAGCAAAAACCTGACAGAATTACAAATTATAGCTGGAGACTTCAACATCTCTTAATAATTGATAGGCAAAGTATGCAGAAAATCTGTAAAGATATAGGCACCTTAAGTAATACTATCAAGCAACTTGAAATAATTGACACTTACAGAATAAAAAAATAGCCAATTAAACCTAAAGTAAGCAAAATAAAAAAATCATAAGGGTAGGGCAGAAATCAACAAAAGAAAAAAAATTTAAATCAATAAATTTAAAAGCTAGTCCTTTAAAAACAAATCAATAAAATTAATAAACCCCTAGCCAAGACTTATGAGAAAAGGAGTGTGAAGATACAAATTGCAAATATCAATTAAGAAAGAGGTGTCATCACTACATATTTTACAGGAAGTAAAATAATAAAGGTGTATTTTCAACAACTTTTTGCCCCAAAATTCACTCAGATAAAATGGTATCCTTGAAAGACACAAACTTGTAAAGGTCACTGAAGAAGAGTTGCCTGTATAGCTCCACATCTATTTTAAAAACTGAATATACAGTTTAAATTTTTCCACAAAGAAAACTCCAGGCCCAGATGGCCTCACTGTTGAATTCTACCAAATATTTAATGAAGATATACCAATTCTACACATGCTCTCCCAGAAAAGTGAAAAGGGCAAAAAGACTGCCCACTCCTTCTATGAGGCAAGCATTAAGACAAAACCAGACAAATGCGTTATAAGGAAAACAAAATAAAACAAACAAATAATATCCCTCATGAACACAGATGCAAAAGCTCTCTATGAAATATTAGGAAATTACATCCAATAATATACAAAAAGGATAATACATAATGACAAAGTGAGGCTTGTCCCAGTAATGCATGATTAGCTTAACAATCATGTATCAGGAAACGTAATTTCCCCATACTAAGAAACAAAAAGAGAAAAAAATTGATCTTTTTAACAAATTCAGAATAATTTTTAAACAAAATCCAACATCTATTCTCAATAATAATAACAATAAATTCTCATCAGGCTATGAGTAGAAGAGAATTTCCTTGACCTAATACAGAGCCTTTATGAAGAATCTATAGAGCGCACCATATTTAATGGCAGAAGACTGAAATTTTTCCCCCAATATCAGGAACAAGGCAAGAAGGTCTGTCTCTCCCTTCTCTCCTGGAGGTTCTTGCCAGTGCAGCAAGGCAAGAAAAGTGAAATGAAAATCATCCAGATTGGAAAAGAAGGATAATTGCCTTTACTGTCTAGTGCTTCCTAGAATATCTCTAATTTAATAATTAAAATTTTTTCTTTATATATATACTTTAAAGATTTTTAAGTCTTTATTGAATTTGTTACAGTATATGTTTCTGCTTTATGTTTTGATTTTTCTGGTTGCCAGGAATGCAGGATCTTAACTCCTCAACCAGGGATTTTATCTGCAAGCCCCTGCGTTGGAAGGCGAAGTCTTAACCACTCAACACCAGGGAAGTCCCTATATATTTTCAATAGTAAAAGAATCCCACAATTCAGTTAAAATTAGAATAATAGTGTATACAACAAATAATTATATATTTCTTAAGACGAACAAATTTTTTTATCAGATGACCCAGGGCTTCCCAGGTGACTCAGTGGTAAGGATCTGCCTGCCAATACAGGAGACACAGGAGATATGGATTTTTCCTGGGTCAGGAAGATCCCCTGGAGGAGGAAATGGCAATCTACTCCAATATTCTTGCCTGGAAAATCCCATGGACAGAGAGGCCTGGAGGGCTGCAGTCCATGGGGTCACAAAGAGTTGGACACGACTCGATGACTATGCAGATGACCCAAGAAAACTGCTAAACACACTGAATATCACTGTGTGCCAAGAACCCTCATGGTAACCACTTTGAAGTGTGCAGTTTTTTTTAATGTCCTACTTACTTATTGTCTTAAAATTATCATTTAAATATCTACCCTGTCAAACACAATGTCTTACTTGCACACGATTCAAGTACAATAAAATGAAGGCAGAAGAACAAAGGCTAAAGACAAAGACTGCCTTAAAACAGTTGTGTCACACTTAAATGTCATACTGTGTCTTAAAATTTCCTCTATTACAAGCTAATTAATTCATTCCCTTGCATTGTGAAAGTTATCTCTTCAAAAGAGTCCACTGTTGAGTGGAATTTCTTTCTCTTTATTTGGGAGACAAGACTTATAGACTAATAAATTTCCTTCATCCTCCTTTACTACTTGGCTGGTTACTTGGTGCAGGTTTGATTGCAATACTTTAAAAATGTGTTATGTTCAGATCTCTTTATAAATTTATAATGGAATTACACTGTCAGTCCTAAATTGTATGTGTGATTTCTAGCATGCAGTATAGATTCATATTCACTCACAAGCAGAATTCTGATGAATAAGAAAGCATAAATTCTCGTGCTTGATAATGGGTTGTTATGACAATAGGTATACTGTTATTACCTTTATTAAAAATCAGTCATGCAAGGGATTTGTCTTATTCTAATAGGGTAACATCAGAGGAATTTAAAAGGAAATAATCATATTTTTTTTTAGTATAATAGGATGACTGACCTAGATCCTTTTTCAATTAGCTAAGTCTTTGTTTGTATCTATTGTTCCAGTTCTATCTTAGCATCTGTTCTGATGAAAGTGGTTGGATGATCAACTATATGGTCACTCTTATCTTTTAGAGAGATTACTCTGAGACCTGAGAAATGTTTGTACCTTTTGATGTAACAATTATTCAAGAAATCTGTTCAAAGGAAATAATCACAGATACAGAAATATACATTTGTATGTAAATATGTCCATTATGGGATTATTCATAGTCACAAATATAAACAACTTAAAGACCAACAATAGAATTGTTGAATAAGTAATGGATCATAAACAAATAGGCTTTCCAGATGGCACTAGTGGTAAAGAATTCACCTGCCAATGCAGGAGACACAAGAGACTAGGGTTCAATCCCTGGGTTGGGAAGCCCTGGAGTAGAAAATGGAGACAACCCACTCCATTATTCTTGCCTGGAGAATTTCATGGGCAGAGAAACCTGGTAGGCTACATTCCATGAGGTTGCAAAGAGTCGGACATGACTGAGCAACTAAGCACAATACATAAATAAATGGGATGTAATGCAGTGCTTAAATGTTTCAGGAAACAGTTAATGACTGAGAAAAATTCAAAATGTAATTTCAACATTAAAAAAATCAAGTACAAAATGTATGTACAGTATAAGCCCCACTCAATTACATATATCTCATATATAAACACATGTATACCATTCAGAAAAAAGTAGAAACATACAAAATGATAAGTGATTATCACTGGATAATGATTATTAGTTTTTCTTCAAATTTTGCCATAGTTTTTAAATTTTCTTTACTAATGTGTCACTTTTATAATCAGCAAAAAATAAACATTACTATGAAAGCACAAAAGAAAGAAGCATCTTTAAAAACAAGTCAACATTGGTTAACAACATAAGTTATTTTCTCTGCCCGACATTCTTTTCAGGTATTACTAAATCAAATAGTAATTCGAAGAGGAAAACTCTCTAAAACTGAACTAGTATATAGTGTGTGCATGCGCTCAGTCACTCATTTGTGTCCAACTCTGCGACCCCAGGGACCAGGCTCCTCTGTCCATGGAATTTTCCAGGTAAGAATACTGGAGTGGGTTGTCATTTTTCCTCCAGGGGACCTTCCCAACCCAGGGATTGAACCTGCATCTCCTGCATTAGCAGGTGGATTCTTTACCACTGAGCCACCTGGGAAGTAGTAGCAACTAAAAATCTTTGCTTGCCATCTAGTTCTAGAAGAATGAAGCAGCCACTGCAGTTGCTGACCTTCAATACTCCTTGAAATGACTTCAGAGTGGAGATCAGGAATGAAGCACTCTGTGCTCTGGGAAAAACTGGCAGAACAGACCTTCAGGGAGTTAGATAATTTTAGGAGAAGATTTTATGAGCCCAATTTCTTGCATCTCCTATCTACGAAAGCACTAAAATCATTAACAGAGACATCTGCTCCTCATGACTAGCAGCAACCTTCTTGTGACTAACAGCAAGCCTCTGTCAAAATCTGTGCATGATTGCATGGATCCCCCTTTCACTAAAATCACATATATACTGACCCACCTTCTTCCTGTTTGGAGCAGTTCTCCAGAGCTACCTGAGGCTGTCTCCCTAGCTATAGTCCTTATTTTGCCCCAAATAAAGCTTAACTCACAACTCTCACATTGTGCTTTTTTTTTCAGTCCACAGTGGTCTTATTTAAATTTAAAATATCCCATTGTCACCTTGAGTATTACACTGTGAGCATTTTAAAATAAACATTTTTTTTAATGGAACATATTTTTTTCTTATATTTAAAGTTATAATTCAATATGTTTATTGTTTTCATAGAGTTGTACATTCTCAAAATTTTGGAACATTTTCATCAGCCCAGAAGAAACTTTATACCCATTATTAGTCATTCCCATTCAGTCCCTCAAAGCACCCCTCCACCAGCCCTAGGCAACCTCTAATGTACTATCTCCATAGATTTACCTGTTCTGGACATTTTATGTAGTGGAATCACAGAAAATGTGATCTTTAGTGACTAGTTTCTTTGACTTTATATAATGCATTTACAGTTCACCCATGTGGTATCAGTACTTGTATAGCTAAATTAATCCTTTTTAAATTGCCAAATAATAATATGGGTGTACCACATGTTGTTTGTCAGTTGATAGATAATTTATTTCTACTTTGTGCTTATTGCAAATAATTCTTCTCTGACTGTTCATTTACAACTTTTTGTGTGAATGTATTTTTTTCACTTTCTTGAGTATATACCTGGAAGTGGAATTTCAGTGTCATATGGCAACTGTAACTGAAAATTGGGCCATCTCTTCCCAACTGACATCACTGTAATGAGTCGTGAAGACAGTCCAGGAAGGTCAACAAAATATGCCACAAATTTTCCTACCAATTGAGAGTGTCAAATTGGTTGGGGATTCATTTGGTTGCTGCAGATCCTTAACTGTTTTCTAGAATTTCCACAAAGCTTTACTCCATATGTTGCTTACTTTTTTCTTTTTCTTTTTTTTTTTTTTTGAGGTTTAGTTTTTTTTTTTTTTTTTATTTTAGTTGGGGGCTAATTACTTTACAATATTGTAATAGTTTTTGCCATACACTGACATGAATCAGCCATGAGTTTACATGTGTTCCCCTTCCTGGACCCCCCACCCACCTCCCTCCCCATCCCAACCACATATTTAAAAGATAACAACTAACATTTTAAAAATCTGACTGTTATATGAAGAAGACTTAAAGATACCCACACTGCTTTCAAAAGAAGTGAAAAGTTAAGCAGACAAAGGTTCTGCATCATCTGATGAACAAACAGCTAATGGACAGAGCTAACTTATGAAGAAATGGGAGCTCTCATCAGGCAGTGAGTTCCCCCTTCCCAACCATTTGAGAACTGCTGTTACTGGCCAAAAGTCTTACATGACAACCACTTAGGAATCTGCTGCTGTTTGTAAAAATACCCTTCTTAATCTGGTTTTGGAGAAACTAGGCATCAGATGAGTACTTAGACTAACTATTCTCTAATGATCCCTCCAAATCCAGCATGGTATATAAGGTTAATGATCCACATTGTTCACATCTAGTTTTACATCAAACTGTAAGATAAAGCTGATGTTCTATCATTTAATAGTCAGTGAGTAATAATTCTCAGCCACTTCACTATTCATCAGCACTCCCACTAGAGGTGGAGGGGTAGAGAGGAATTCATTCAAGTAGGCTGACTCTTGTGCATAGAAAAAGTTGAAATGAGAGACTGCATGCAAGCATTTAATGTGTGCATGTGTGTGTGTGCGCTCAGTCACATCTGACTCTTTGTGGCCCCATGGGCTGTAGCCCACTAAGCTCCTCTGTCCGTGGAATTTTCCAGGCAAGAATACTGGAGTGGGGTGCTACTTCCTGCTCCAGGGGATCTTCCCAACCCAGGGATCGAACCTGCATCTCCTGTACTGCAGGTGGATTCTTCACCGACTGAGCCACCTGGGAAGGCTGGGAAGCCCCACACCATTGCCAAAGTGGTAAATTAGTGTCCTGAGTGTGCTCCCTCAACTCTTTATCCCTATTATCTATTTCCCATGCATTAGGTGCTTTCTGTTTGTTAACTAAACATACAATCAACGATTTAGAATATAATTGTCATCTCAACTTCTCTTAAGTGCCAAATCTGTAACAATAATGATATGACAATACTGAGCTCATCTAGCCTAACTCAAGAGTTCTGATTTTATCACAACTTAATAAACATGTTGCAAATGACAGACGCTTTTATCCTCTGTCCTGCTCTACTATGATTTCTAAAGTGAAAAGTGAAAGTGTTAACCATGACTTCTAAGGTAAATGATAGTCACTCTAAGAGGATGGATCATAAATATCTCTAGGATTCATTATTGTAGATTTCAAGTGACTTCTTCACCCAGAAATTTTATTTACAGAAAATAGACTACAGTGATGAGATAAGACTTTACTTCTAATATTATCATAACTGCAGTAAAAAAAAAAAAAGCCATAACATCAAATTTACCATCCTTACCATTTTTAAGTGTACAGTTCAGTAGTATAAAGTGTATTCTCATTGTTGCAAAACAGATCTCCAGAAATTCTCCATGTTGCAGAACTGAAATCTATACCCTTTAAACAACTCCCTAATACTCCCTCTACCCCCATCCTTTATAAACATTCTATCAATACTCTCTGTTTTTAATATTTTGCTTCTTGGGTTCATTTGCCCAATTTTCTTGTTCTTTTATGTTTGTGAAAACGAGGGAGAACATGCAGATGTTCCACTTCACATCTGTTTTTTGAAAATATCCATCATTATTCAAATATCAGGTTTCCCTGAATGTCATAGAATATATTGTTTTAATGCCACTGAAACTATAAAAGCAATCTGAAGAATAATGAGCATTTTTCTTGTCATACCTAGAAAGTGATTGTTTGAAAAATGTAAGAGGCATTTAAGCAGTTTTTCTCCTTAGTTTTGCTCAAATATAGCAAGAGTATAATTAGCTGGACAATCTGCCTAACTCTGTAAGATATGTTACCTCAACTTACAAACCTGAAGAAGTGATAAGTCTTGCAATAAAATTAAATTCTCTACTTCCTCAAAAAAATTACTTTCAGAAAGATGAAATAAAACACCTCCTATTTTCTCTTTCCCAAGAGGAAAGTATATATATAAACATATATATAAATATATATGAACATATATATTTATATTTATATATGTATATAAAAGCAAGGTTAGAAAGAATTTTCCATTTTTTTTTAATTTAGCAAATTAAGTTGCTACAATAATGAGGAGACATTCATTTTCTCACCATCAACTAATTACTTCCACATTACTGGACAGCTTCATGGGTTTGACTACTTCATTATCACTTAATGATCCTGAAAATAAGCCAACATTTTTCTTGGGTTCTTTTTGCTCAAAAACAAACAAACAAAATCTAAGAAGTTACTTTGGCAATGAAGCAACTCAAGTCTTTCACTTTGGATTATTCCTCCTCTCTAGCAAATATTTAAAAGACAAATGCTTCCTACATTCTACACCTAAACTCAAAGCATCTAAGATATAGATCTCTTGGTTTTACCCATGTTCCTGAAATGAGTAAATGCAAAATCTTCTCTGAAATAAGTATCATGATGTTGCTTCTTCAAAAACAAAGGTCACAAGATATGTTTCGTAATGAAACACTATTTCATGTTTAAATACCTATTTTCAAAATATTCATTAACTCAAGGGTTAAGAGCACTCTAAATAAAAGGCAATGGGCTAGGTGTTATAGATGACATGAAGTTGGATAACTATCTCTGTCCTCAGTCAGTTTACAATCTACCTTGGATGAGAGTATAAAGAGAACATTATATTTTGTGTGACAGATCTATTATTCAAGCTATGACATTTCTGAGAGTGAAAGAGTGGTAGTCTTAAAAATTAAGCCAGGATAACAAGCAAAATAAGTCTGTCCCAGGAAAACTAGGACATTTAGTCCCCCTAACTATGTATACAATGTTTTGCAGTTTAATAAGTGATTTCCAAAAATCTTATTTTTTTTTTCTTAATACAAAACTATGAGGTAAATTACACAATACTATCCCCACTTTTAGATGGGAAAACTAAGGCTCAGAAAAGTGAAATGATTTACCTAAGGACACATAGCTAACAAACGATTGATTCAAGGTTTGAGCAGAAGTTTTCTAATTCCAGGTCTAATGTCTTTCCACCATAACACACTGACTTGTCAATAACTGAAACCACTAGATACATAGCTACCTTCTATAGTCACAACTTGTAGGAAGCACAGTTCTTCTGATTATAAGACCCCTAAAGAAATATAAGAAAACATTTATGAATACAAATTTGACAATATTATCATCATCAAATTTGGTAAAATTTATGTGGATAAATGAAGTCAGATTGATAAAAGGAAACTATATAACATAAAGTTGACTTACCAAAAAGTAAGAACTAAAAAAATTTCAAGTAAAATCAGAATGTAAGGGGATGGCTTCATCACCATTCAGAATTGTCTTGAAAGCAGGAATGAATAAATACTGAATAAGAACAAACTTATGGTTGCCAAGAGGAAGGATGGGGGAAAGGGAGAGTTAGGGGATTTGGGAAGGAGGTATATACACTGCTATATTTAAAATGGATAACCAACAAGATCCTACTGCATAGCACAGGCAACTCTGCTCAATGTTACGTGGCAGCTTGGATGGGAAGGGAGACTGGGGGAGAAAGGAAACATGTATATGTTGGCTGAGTCCTTTTGCTGTCCACCTGAATCTATTACATTGTTAATCAGCTATTCAGTCCAGTTCAGTTCACTCAGTCGTGTCCAACTCTTTGTGATCCCATAAACTGCAGCACACCAGGCCTCCCTGTCCATCACCAACTGCCTGAGTCCACCCAAACCCATGTCTATCGAGTCAGTGATGCCATCCAGCCATCTCATCCTCTGTCGTCCCCTTCTCCTCCTGCCCCCAATCCTTCCCAGCATCAGGGTCTTTTCCAATGAGTCAGCTCTTCGCATCAGGTGGCCAAAGTATTGGAGTTTCAGCTTCAACATCAGTCCTTCCAATGAACACCCAGGACTGATCTCCTTTAGGATGGACTGGTTGGATCTCCTTGCAGTCCAAGGGACTCTCAAGAGTCTTCTCCAACACCACAGTTCAAAAGCATCAATTCTTTGGTGCTCAGCTTTCTTTATGGTCCAACTCTCACATCCATACATGACTACTGGAAAAACCATAGCCTTGACTAGATGGGCCTGTGTTGACAAAGTAATCAGCTATACTCCAATATAAAATAAAAAGTTTTTTAAAATGCACTGGATAAGAAGAGATAAGAACACCTCTTTTGCTAATAAGATTGTACAATAATAGTGATAATGACTAGAATTTTGAAAGATAGCTAGATTCAGGGTAAACATTTTTAAATTGTATAATTTTTCTGTGTTCGTCAATAAGCTCCCCTTCCTATCAAACGCAGGCTCCTCCAGACCACTTCTCATTCTATACATAGACTTCTGTCCTGGTTACTTCAGATATTTACCATCTTGAACAGAATATTTAGCATTCTGAATATCTATGAGTAACAGAATTTACTAAAATCTCCCCTTTGAGGACAAAGGGGGCTTAGTTGCTCATTCATGTCCATCCCTTTGGACTGTGGCCTGCCAGGCTCCTCTGTCTGTGGGATTTCCTAGGCAAGAGTACTGGAGTGGGTTGCCATGCCCTCCTCCAGGGGGTCTTCCTGACCCAGGGATCGAACCCACATCTCCTGTGTCTTCTGCATTGCAGGTGGAGTCTTTATCCCCTGAGTTATTACGGAAGCTCTGGAGGATAAACACACTACCTCTAAGACAAAATTCTACCCCATTCTTCAAGCTACTGGAAACAAATTCTTGGACATTTTTTGGGACATTTTTAAATTTGTATATTTGTCTCTGTAGTTTTCAAGAATTCATAACTACTGACATCCAGTATTAGATAATTTAACTCAGACAAGCAAAAAAAAAAAAATTAAAATGACCATGATAAAAAGACATTCATGTGATTTTTATGGAGACTGTCCAGTTCAATATTAGCTCCCTAATAAATTGATACAATCTGTTTTATATGCCTATCTTTCAGACTTTAAAATCTTTTTCTAAATAAAAGATAGTAGTTCCTACAAAACTCAAAAAGTAGTTGATTCATCAATGAGATTCACATGTCATGCTTTTAAAGACTGCTAGTAACATTAAAGGAAATTTCATTTTATTGCTGTGTTATGATTTGTTCCCTGAGCTCTTTCATCTTTTCTGCCTGTAATAGTTATACGGGACTCTCCTTGTGAGTTTGATGAATGAGCAGCCATATGGAGAAGCCTATAGGGCAAAGAATTGCAGTAACCTCAAGGGCTCCAGGGACTTTAGGCTACCTCTAGGACCTGAGGCCTTATCTAGTGAATAATCAGCAAAAATTGGGCTCTTCAGTTATATAACCACAAGAAAATGGATTCTGCCAACAACCTGAATGAGCTTGAAAGTGAATTCTTCCCCAGTCAAGTCTCCAGTTGAGAAAGCAACCTGGCCAATAGAGTGAATGAAGCTTTCTGAGACCCTGAAATACAAAACAGATTCACGTCATGACAGAATCCTGGCCCACGTAAAGCAAGATGATAATTTGTGTGTTGTTTTCAGCCACTGAATTGGTGATAATTTGTTACACAGCAATAGGAAACTAATAGACTTTCCAGTGGTTTTCCGTCTTAAGAATGAAATCCCAAGTCATTTCGACAATTTGGGCCCTTGCTACTCCCTCTAACCTTAACTTGCTCCATTTTTGTTACTGCACAATGGCCTATAAGTTCATCAAATATGTGAAAACTGCCACTAGCTCAAGGCCCTCAAACATTCTACCTGGAATGCTATTCCCAGATTTCTACTTAGCTCACAGCTCACTTCTTCAGGTATCTATTTAACTGAGTCCCTCTACAGCAGAGGTTGGCACAACACTGTAAATCAACTATACTTCAGTGTTAAAAAAAAAATGGAAAAAACAAATAAATAAAGATTATTTTGCCAGCAACACCTTCCCTAAAAACAAAAGGAATTCCTAACCCAACTCAACAGGCACTGCTAACATCTGACTGCTTTACTTTCTCCACAGCATTCACATTGCATCACCTGATACATACTTATTCATTTATCTGTTTATTGTATTTCTCCCTGCACCAGAATGTAAGTCCAAGGGGGCAATGATTTTGTTTTGTTAACTGTTGTTAACCTCTGTATGGGAAAAATTTGTTGAATAAACAAATGAATATATGGATAGATAAGTTAATGAATAAATCAAAGCAAATCACAAAGATATTGATGAAATTAGAGAGAAGTTAATATACATGAAGAGTAAATAAAATAATTTATAAAGATAAACTTTACCTAACAAGTGGAACAGAAAAAACATTTGGAGCTCTTATAAACAATTTCCCAATTCCACATTATTCAGGTGGGAAAATAATATAATTTTTGTAATCATGTGAATTAAGCTAACTTCATACTTCTTCACAGCAACTTCCAAAAAACAATGGAGCAATAACTAAAATGTTCTAAGGGAAAGAGAGTATGGCCTAAGGATTTTACACTCATTCATCTTTTCCTCTGAGATTCAGGCAACTGACTTTATTAATCTCACAAAATCATAAGAAATATACTTTCCATGATAGCTTTATGAAAAGTGAAATCCTACAGTCAAGAAATAGATGAAATAAGGGATCAAAAATGAAAAAGCAAGGGTGAATAAAGTAAGTGTTGGTAGGCACTGAATCAATTTATATATATCTATTTAAACAACTACAGTTATTTGTTAGAAAATACGATTTGAATGTTTTAAAACCTTAACAAAGAAAAATAACATAACCAACAAAGCTGAAAGATTGGTGGAGATGAAACCATGTACAAGCCCCTGTGTCTTGGTCTTCTGAAGTAAAATGCTGACTCAAGAGTTAATGATTGGGAAATGTGAAGATGCTTCCCAAAAAAACAAAATTAGCTGTTGGGTTGAGGAACTTGTAAGAATTTAGACAATACTTCTGCCTCATAACAGAATCATCAAACTTCCAGTTCCCTGAAAGATATAGATAAAGGCCTGACACATATTCCTAAGTTGTTTTTACAGGAAGCAGACTGCCCTCCAGATGAAAACTGCTGACCACAAGAAGACCCTCAACTGATCAAAATCAAAAGGCTGACGATGCTTGAAACTTCACCTGGATGCCAACCAATCCTAGAATTATCCAGGAGCTGATCACGCCCTGCTCCTCCAGCTCTGCTACACTCTAAAACTCCTCACTACCCCCTGCAGGGTGAGTCACACAGGCTTCAGGGCATTAACCCCCTCTGCCTGGAAAAGAGTAATTATTTCCTCATAATTCACATCAGGGAAGAAATTTATATTATCCCAAAAACAGACACACGAAATTTTTTAATTACCCAAACAACTTAATTTATGCTTCATAATAATTTTCCTAACTTTAAATCTTTGAGGAATTTTTTTAATAAAAATTTTGGTAGATAACCAGAAAGTAAATATTTAGGCTTTGTGGGCCACACACAATCTCTGCTGTGTTGTATTTCTTGCTTATTTTACAACCTTTAACAATGTAAAAACCAACCTTAATCCCCAAACTTCACAAAAACAGGCCAGGGGCTGAATTTGGCCTGTTTACTACAGTTTGTTGACTCCTGCTGCTGCTGCTGCTAAGTCGCTTCAGTAGTGTCCAACTCTGTGTGACCCCATAGACGACAGCCCACCAGGCTCCACCGTCCCTGGGATTCTCCAGGCAAGAACACTGGAGTGGGTTCCTGGCTAATGACAAAGAAACACTGAGCTAAAATTCTGCTGTTCTTTCATTTTTACTCTAGAATTCCTTGATTCTGTTAAATTTAAGTAAATTAACTGTGGTATTTTGTTTTTCAAAATTTTATGATAATGTATAGGCCTTTCACTTTTGGTCAAGACGTACCTAACAGGTATGATCTACAATGTTTGACATCCAATAAAAAATTTTAAAGCATGCAAAGAACCAGGCCAATAAATCATATGATCACCACAATAGAGGCAAAAAACATTTGACAAAATTCAATATGCATTTGAGATTAAAAAAAAAACTCTCAACAAGGTGGGTATACAGGGAATGTACCTCAACATGATAAAGGCCATATATGACAGACCCACAGCTAACAACATACTCAACAGTGAAAAGCTGAACACTTTTCCTTTAGAATCAGAGACAAGACAAGGGTGCCCACTTTCATCAAGTTTATTCAACATAGTACTGGAACTCCTTACCACAGCAATTAGGCAAGGAAAACAAAGGAAAAGAAAGAAAAGGTGTCCATTTCAGAAAGAAAGAAAACTGCCACTATTTGTTGATGACATGATAACCTAAAGCCTCCACCAAAAAAGTGTCAGAACTAACTAATGAATTCAGTAAAGTCACAGGATATGAAATCAATATACAGAAATCTGTGGCATTTCTATGCACTAATAACAAACTACCAGAGAGAGAAATTAAAAAACAACTCCATTTACAGTTGCATCAAAAAGAATAAAATACCAAGGGATAAATTTAACCAAGGAGATGCAAGATCTGTACACTAAAAACTATAAGACACTGATGAAAGGCATTAAAGAAGACACAAATAAATAAAAAGACATTGCATATTTATTGGTTGGAAGCATTAATGTTGTTAAAATGTCCATACCACCCAAAGCAATTTACAGATTCAAGGACTGATGGAAAGACTGGTGTTAAAGCTGAAGCTCCAGTACTTCAGCCACCTGACACAAAGAGCTGACTCATAGGGAAAGACCCTGATGCTGGGAAAGATTGAGGGCAGGAGAAGAAGGGGGCAACAGAGAATGAGACGGTTAGACAGCATCACTGACTCAATGGACATGAATTTGAACAAACTCCAGGAGACAGTGGAGGACAGAGGAAGCTGGTGTGCTGCAATCCGTGGGGTTGCAAAGAGTGGGACATGACTTAGCAACTGAACAACAACTGTTAGAAAACATCAATGGATAAGCCAATATCAGGCCAACATCCACTAAAGAAGAGAATGAGTTTCTGTCCTAATGGAGGGAGTTGAAGATTAATACCAGAGAGAAGACAATTCTAGTTTCCAGAGGGACTACACTTGTCCTAAAAGTATGTAAAGTTTTTTTTTCCCCCTGCTAAATAAAATTGCTACAAAGGACAAGAAAAAAAGACACCTTAAAAGCAGTCAATTAAATGTAGAGAACAATGTGATCAAATTAGTCTTACTATATCATTAAGATTTTATATTCCTTACAAAAGTGCTTTGCATACATTACTTAAATAACTAAAATATGCCTTTCAAAATGTATCTAAAGAATTTTAAATTGTTCTTTAAATATGTTCCTGTAGATAAAATGCAAATCACATCCCCCACGACATCCTTAGGAGTGATTATCCTCTGGCTTCACTTTTTAAACAAGGAAATCAGTAGGCTGATTCAATAAATGTAAAAAATTCTCAGGTGTCTCATATTAAAATTCAGATCCTGTAGACATTTTTAAGATGAATTTTAAGTTGCCAAGCTAGACTTTTTTAAAACAAAACTCCTGAATAACTAATAAGTTTGTGTTAATTACCAATGAAAATATGCACTGTCATATTGTCATTTATCTACCGGAATAAATCAAAATTTACCAATTGAATTTCCCCTAAGGAAATTTTTCAATGTAACCATGCACTGGAGCTGAAGTGAAAAGAGGCAGACGATTCTGGTGGTTTCATATTTTTAGTCTACTTAAGTTTTTCTGCTGGGAACTAAATGAAGGGAACCAAATGAACCCCTTGAGTCTTTCTGTTACACTCTATGTAGTTCAGTGACAAAATTTCCATGCAGTCAGTGGGCTCTTAGTTCTAACCTGGCATATGTCCTCAGTATATTTAGCTGGGCCCATACCCTTAGTATATCTAGTATTAAAATACAAAGGTGACACAACGTATAGTATCTATATTTCTTCATTAAAGAGCTGGCTGTAGTGATAAGCATTTTAGTCAGTAGTCAAAATACTTTCTGGTCATTTATATTTCTCAGGCAAATATCTGCTCAAATTTATCAATCATGTGCTGCAGAAAAAGACAAAAATTCAGATCAAGAAATAAACATCTTAATTACATATGAATCTTGGAAAGTCTTTTTTCACTGAAAAGCAAAACATTCTACTGTAGAAAGCCATTGACTATTTTTAAATACCTCATCAAAACAATAAGGTCCTTTGTATCAATTATCCCTTTGTTACCTTAGATTAACCATACATATAGAGTGTTATTTTAATCATTCATAAAATACATAATTCAGCATCTAATGAAATTTTATTTCACCCTCTATCACTGTTTAATATTCACCATTTACTAATTTTGTATTGCTTGCCTTCCATAAGTGAAAAAAATTGAATCTCTTTCTGTAGAAAATTTCAGAAAGTAAAACCTGAGCTAAACCAAAGGGAATATATAGGCTCATGCAATTAAAAAGTCAAAAGTAAAACCTTTCAGGTATGGTTTGAGGTATGGTTAGAGGCTTGAAAATTTCATCAGGACTCATTTCCTCCTTTTTCATCTCTCAGCCCCGATCTGTGTTGGTTCTCTCCCCAGTGAGGTCCCCATATTCAGTGAAAAGATGGTTTCAACAGTTCTAGGCTGACATGGTCAAAGCTCAGTAAACTCCGGTTGCTTTAATTTTAGCAAAGGTCAGTGGGTAAATTATCACTGGCTCCAAAGGCCTCAGCTTGGGCCACATGGCCACCTGGGAACAAATCACAATATTCTCACTGGTCAGGAGTGGGTTATACCCTCCTTTGGAAATATACCCAAATCACATGGACTGAAAACAGATGACATGCAGTTCTAAGGAACATCAGAGAAATCTTACTAAAAAAATTTTTTTTTAATTTTGATAGCAGAAGCTTTGAAGTTCACTATCCAAGGCTAATAGTTCTTTTATATACAGATCAAACCATGGTCTCTGCAAAAACAATGGGATACTAATATCATTTCATGGGGGACTGTCTGAAATTCATGTGGTAAAATACCCATCAGAGACTAATGAGTCCCCACCTGATAAACCCTGTCAGAAGAAACCAGGCTCCCTAACAAAATATTCTGTGTTAAACATTAATCTGAAGGAGGTAAAAACACATGTATATGCTGCACCAGCCCAATAAGTAGAACTTGCAAGAGATATAAAAGTATCTAGTACAAGCAAGACGGAGAAGGCAATGGCACCCCACTCCAGTCCTCTTGCCTGGAAAATCCCATGGACGGCGGAGCCTGGTAGGCTACAGTCCATGGGGTCGGTAAGAGTCAGACACGACTGAGCAACTTCACTTTCACTTTTCACTTTCATGCATTGGAGAAGGAAATGGCAACCCACTCCAGTGTTCTTGCCTGGAGAATCCCAGGGATGGGGGAGCCTGGTGGACTGCCATCTATGGGGTCGCACAGAGTCGGACACGACTGAGGTGACTTAGCAGCAGCAGCAGTACAAGCAAGAAGTAAAATAAGACAAAGTGAAGTCGCTCAGTTGTATCCAACTCTTTGCAACCCCATGGAGTGTAGCCTACTAAGGCTGCTCCATCCATGGGGCAATAGTACTGGAGTGGACTGCCATTAACGAGTAAACAAAAACAAGCAACTCTTGCTGATTCAACCAGATAATCAGTTTAGGAAGAGGTCTGCTACTATGACGGCTCACTCCTTCATCCTTCTAATTCTTAAATCTGAGACCTCTTATGCCCCCAAATACAAACTCAGTTCTGCATCAAGATTTATAATCCTGAAGAATTTAAGGACCCCAGATCAGGAATTATGTTTTGATTGTTGGCCTCTTCTTGACTTTGTTCCCTGAATTCACCTAATAACTGGATTCTTGCTGCATTCCTCAAAATAAACACCCCAACGGTACTGCAGTTCCAAAGCTTCCCTGTTCCTGAGTTTCTTTTTCTGTATAATCCCAAACTTGATCACCTCCACTTCATTCATTCTTTCTTTCAATAAGATTTTATTGAGCACCCAAGAGTTTCTACACATTGCGCTAGGTGCCATGCATACAGGCATCATCACTGTCCTCATGTTACAACTATTACCTATTCCCAGACTCTCCTGGTCCCATGCTTTCCCCATCCAGGCAGGTAAGAGTGGCTTACCAGTATACCTTCTAACACTTATCATCTCTGAAAGTCAGAAAGTCTTCAAACTCTACCAGTTTTACAACCCCATATAGACTTGAGTTGGTTATCTAATTTCTTAAACCTTAAGTTTCTTCATTTTTAGAGTAGAAATAATAATAATCTAGCCTAACCATACCATAGATTAATTGTAAAGATTAAAACATCATA
This sequence comes from Giraffa tippelskirchi, assembly GCF_054371585.1. Classification (NCBI taxonomy): domain Eukaryota; kingdom Metazoa; phylum Chordata; class Mammalia; order Artiodactyla; family Giraffidae; genus Giraffa; species Giraffa tippelskirchi. Next base: position 59,564,903 of record NC_137285.1, read on the forward strand.
TAGTAGGCAAACATAAATGCCCATTTCCTTCTCATGGCCCACCACCATTCAAATATACAATTATATTTGGGAAAGTGAGCAATGCTTTGAATTAATTAAAGAGTCCTGTTAGTAAAATCACTTAAGTATAACCTCTATTATGGATCAGGTACCATCAAAGGATAAACTTGAATAAAACTTGTTCTCTGATGCAAGAAACCCTATGTGTTAGTGGAATGAATGGCTCATGTAACTCCTGGGGGCAATTAGAAACTGATAATCTGGCCCCTAATTTAAGGAATAAATTAAAGACTAAGTGGGACGGTCACTGAATAATTAAGGATGAAATTCTTCCTAGAACATAGGCTAAAATTGTAATACAATATCAAAAGCAACAGTGAAACAGCACAGCTCAGCAACTATAAATTTCACTAGTGAAACAGCCCAGGGGTCAGGCCACTGTCAAGGAAAAACATACTCACATATGCACTTCCCTCCAAGTATCAATTAAATAGACACCAAATATAGCTCTTACACATTTATGTTAATAAAGTCTACTGATTTGAGGTAAGCGACTCAATCATCCAATTTTAATGGTCTTTATCTTTGAAATTTATCATTTCAATATTAACATAAAGACAAATATTATGAATTTATAATCCTCAATACTCTCTTATATGTTAAATCATTAACTTCATTTTAGAAAGTGTAATAGTTTTCCTAATCAAACATTCAATAATTAAAAAGCAAAGTAATATAAAGTATAAATAATTTTATTCAGGCACTACAAATTCCAATAAGAGGATTAATAATAAGATTTTATGCTTCATATTTCATTACACATAAATAGCTTTTGTAGTAACACTATTTATTGGCCGTACTTCATTGCTGTCTTTGCTGTTTTTCTCCATCTTTCTTTCATTGACTCTAATTATCCTCTTTTTTACCTAGAAAAAAATTTTTAATTGTACACTCTGCAGTCATGCTATTGAATAGCTGAAAATCCTAAACAGTTCATGTACATTGGAAACATAACCATACTTCATATAATGTCCTTATTTTACCCTACAGGGATGTTTAGAGGAACAGCCTACAATAGAACAAGAAATGAAACTCCAGAATCCCATTCAATTACTTGGAAACTGTCAGTACTGTAAACAGTACACATTTAAACTATCACAATGGAATCTCAAATCTTAAATTCAACACAGAAGGTTAAATACCCATAGAAAAATAAGTACAGGTTGTGAACTAAAATTGTTTTAATTCCACATGATGAGAGTGTGTATACAACTGACTTCAAGAACAACTTAACCAGAGAATAAACTGATACAAACAGCATGCCAGCCAAAACTCAGCTTTCTGCCAAAGGTCTTCCCTAAGAGATGAATAACATTTTCTGTAAGTCCATGGAAATTGCAGAACTGGTTTGGTAATGCGATACACTTAGCCACTTTTTATGAATGATTTAACATTTCTGTCCTCTACTGGATAGTATAAGTTGCATTAATCACATCAGAGGGAAGCTCATATTTATTATTCAGTGAAAAGATGAGTAGTATTTAATCCACTTGAGAAAATTTTATCATATGTAAAAATGACAATATGCATTTTAAAACTTACTTTTGATAATATAAGACTAGTTATGCAATTACAGTGAGCTAAATAAAATTAAATACAAAAATTTTAAACAGGAGCACTTTTTGTATTATGTGATGCTAATTACAGAGTATTGTAATTTAAAGAGCCATACTGCAATTTTCATAGAGTTATATACCTTTGGGCCAATTCATCATTGGAAAGTTAAGTAGCCTTGTGAAGGAAGTAGATTTTAATAAATATTTTCTGTTCAGGTCTTCATAAAATGCATCACAGGTGATTTTCAAACAACAGAAAATTCTAATATGTCAGTAGTCTCTACTTTTGACTTCGACCCATCATTGATTGGAGAAGACAATGGCAACCCACTCCAGTACTCTTGCCTGGAAAATCCCATGGACGGAGGAGCCTGGTAGGCTGCAGTCCATGGGGTCGTGAAGAGTCAGACATGACTGAGCGACTTCACTTTCACTTTTCACTTTCATTCATTGGATGGAGAAGGAAATGGCAATCCACTCCAGTGTTCTTGCCTGGAGAATCCCAGGGACAGGGGAGCCTGGTGGGCTGCCGTCTATGGGGTTGCACAGAGTCATACACGACTGACGCGACTTAGCAGCAGCAGCAACATCATTGCTTACCTTCTTCTATTGTTAGTAGTATTCAGTGTATTTAAAAGCAAAAGACATAGTTGGCTGTGGCATTTACTGTTTTCATTTTATTAGATCATGTCCAGAAATTAAACAAGAAAACAATCAAATCATGAAAAATAGAGATCATGCTGTGATATTATAATGAATCAGGCAGTAATGCACCTGAGTGTTCCCCAAAGTTTTCAGGGGCACCCAGGCTTTCAGAAGGTTTCAATTCAGGTCAGTCACTCAGTCGTGTCCGACTCTTTGTGACCCCATGGACTGCAGCACACCAGGCCTCCCTGTCCATCATCAACTCCCGGAGTTTACTCAAACTCATGTCCGTTGAGTCGGTGATGCCATCCAACCATCTCTTCCTCTGTCATGCCCTTCTCCTCCCGCCTTCAATCTTTCCCAGCATCAGGGTCTTTTCAAACGAGTCAGCTCTTCACATCAGATGGCCAAAGTATTGGAGTTTCAGCTTCAACATCAGTCCTTCCAACGAACACCCAGGACTGATCTCCTTTAGGATGGACTGGTTGGATCTCCTTGCAGTCCAAGGGACTTTCAAGAGTCTTCTCCAACACCACAGTTCAAAAGCATCAATTCTTTGGCGCTCAGCTTTCCTTATAGTCCAACTCTCACATCCATACATGACCACTGGAAAAACCATAGCCTTGACTAGACAGACCTTTGCCGGCAAAGTAATATCTCTGTTTTTCAGTATGCTGTCTAGGTTGGTCATATTTTTCTTCCAAGGAGCAAGCGTCTTTTAATTTCACGGCTGCAGTCACCATCTGCAGTGATTTTGGAGCCCAAAAAAATAAAGTCTGTCACTGTTTCCAGAGGGTTTAGACGACGATATAAACGCAGGCTCTACACTGGGGCCCATGCAGCCAAGCACTGGTGCAGTGTGCACATGCAGTGGGCTATCCGGAAAAGATAAATTGTTTGTGCCTTTGACTGGGCACCTGTGACTTGGGAAAATTAAATTTCACCTTCCTTCTTTATGAGGTCAACACAAATCCCTTGATGGAATTTCAGCCTAATTAAGAAGTGTCAAGAGAGCTTTGCATTTCCTTACAAGTTCACATAAACACTCCACCGGTATAAAAAGTAGATAGTTACCCTCTGATTGAAGAAAACTAATGAATCCACAGCATTGATCTCCAAGATCATCAAGAGAAACTCAAATGTGTTTTTCTTTTGTAGTTTTGGGCTATAAAGTGTTCAGGGTCAGAGCTACACAAAGCTTTTTCCGTACCCAACGGGAGTGAGAGGCAAGAGACACGTGTTTGCCTTTTTCACTTCTTACAATCAGGCACGTCTCTCCCCACCAGTTGTCAGTTCTTTCCCTCCACTCCTCCTGGTGCCCCTTTCCTCTAACTTCAGCAGCTTCTAGTTTCACTCCTGTCCTTTCCTGCTTCATAACTATAAAACCAGACAAAACTAAAGGCTATTTAAGTAAAATTCATTCAAAGTATAAATATATATATATATTTTTTTTAAAATATGGACTCAGTAAGTTGGTTTTTAGTTTTTCTACCTTTGCCCAAACACAAATTTGTCACAACAAAACTTTCACAAGCTCTGTTGTAATACTTATGGTTTCATGCTAGTGGGCTTTAAGAATTAGTCATTCAATAGATATTTACTAGGTCTATGAAATATCCAGTTACTGACAGAAGCTATAAGGATAAATGATGGGGAATATCTATAAAACACCTAAACCTACTTTCAATGCCCCTAAAACTTTTTAAAAACAAAAAAACAAGGCAAATGCCTAAATATTTAAATAGCAAAGTAACATTCAAACTACATGCTATTACTGAGGCAAGGTGGCAACCTAAGCACAATTACCTTTCTCCTTTCAAAACACACTGAAATGAACCTCAAAATGTAGAAATGGGAATATAAAAACAAAAAGCAAGTGAGGTAGGACAGCTAGTGGACTGTAAACTCTAAGTGGTCTACAATGTTTAATGGATTTAGAGAAGACAGGACACTGATAGGATTACTGTAGTGACTCTGTGAAGACAGAGCCTGGGAGCAGATAAGGGCTGCACAGAAGATAGGTCTGCTTCACCCAAGAGAGAACTCCAAAAAGGTTCTAACACAAGCTGGAGGCCTAGAAGACAAGTGTAGGTTGTACAACAATACTGAAGGTACTTGAATAAAGGACTGGTCACCGAACAGCTGAACAAATCTCTCCCACTTAACACTTTCAGACAACTGGCAGAAATGCCATGTGACAGAGCCCATTGCCAAGAATTTAAATGATTTTTCTTGGAAGGGCAAGACTCCAATGGACAACACCAGACTGTCAATTATACAGTACATATCTTAAGTTCAGTGCACATGTATTTACCAGTTATCATGCCTACTCAAGTACATACAGTTTAACTCTTTCCTTCGTGGGAAACAGAGGTAAAAAAATAACCACAAAAAGCAGTGCCCACAAGTTATGAGCATCACACTTCCCCAATAACATGCATCACCAGGCATTTGAGAAAAATCAATAGCACAAGAGAAAGTCTAAGAAATATTCCAGCCATATAATAAAAACGGGTGCCTGGGTTGGAGGGCAGTGATTAGATAACAAGATTTTCAGGGAAATTAAAAGTATTAATTATTAAAATTAAAATTCAATGGAAGAACTATAAAATAAAGTCAAAAAATCATAGAGTAAGAAGAAAAAGATAACAAAAAGGTAAGGTAGATATAGATGTAGATATTCCAGCCTTTATTGTTCTTTGGTACAGGGGTCCCCAACTGAGGCTACTGGCCCCAGAGCACTAGCAATCTGTGGCCTGTTAGGAACCGGGCCACACAGCAGGAGGTGAGCAGCAGGTGAGCCAGTGAAGCTTTGGTTGTATCTCCAGCCACTCCCCACCACTCCCCACCACTGAGCTCCACCTCCTGTCAGATCAGTGGCAGCATTAGATTCTCTGAGGAGCATGAGCGCTACTGTGAACTGCGCATGTGAGGGACCTATCTAGGTTGCCTGCTCCTTATGAGAATCATCCCAACATCAGCCCTCATCCCCCAGTCCGTGGAAAAATTGTCTTCCATGAAATCGGTCCCTGGTGCCAAAATGGTTGGGGACCATTGCTTTATATAGTTTTATATACTTTATGTACTTTGTTTATATACAGTGGGCCCCAACCTTTCTGGCACCAGGGACCAATGTCTTGGAAGTCAAAATCTGCAGAGACAAGAAACTCGTAATCAGGAGAATATATATACAGCTGAAGCAAGATATAATGGTTGAAAAGATAAGAGTATTCAGGAAATAAATGGAAACTCTAAAAAAAAAAACTAAAGAAAATCCTAAAACTGAAAAATATAATTATCTGAAATTTTAAAATTCATTGGACAGACTTAAACTCAGATTGCATACTGTAGAAGAAAACAGAACTGAAACTAAAGAGAGGTCAGAATGGCTAAATTTAAACTGGGCATAAATAAGGACAGATGGACAACATTTTAATTATTTAGAACATCACCTTTCATTCCAAAACTTATCTCAATTTGGATTCAATGATACATGATATGGTCATCCTAGCTACAAGATATGAAGCCGTAGCTTCTGACTTTTCAGATTTGATTTTTTTCTAAACTGGTACAAATGAGATCGTTTATTTCCTCACAAGTAATATATCTGTGTAATTACAGGTTATAGGTTATAATATTATAGGTTATTACATTATAAGGTTAAAAGCTCTAAAATGGTAGGTGGTGTCTGGACTCTAACGTGGCTTTCAGTTTTCCATGGGTGTGATTGACCAAAAATATGTTAGCTTGCTTTTCTACTCACATATGCTGTTCTATAAGAAGAACAAGTCTAACAATTCCTAAAATAAGTAGATTATATTTCAAAGGCGTTACAATTTAGAGAAAGATTAAAAAAAAAAACAAACACCTGCTTAAGCTAAAATATTTTCCAAGCCTACCAAGGACACAACTACATTACACTATCCCTGCCATGTAGCAAACCTAAAAAAATATGTATCTGAAAGAAATATTTTTTCAACCAATAGAGTTGCAAAATTGCTTTACTGAATAATTCTGAGACCTCCTCTCTGCTTTTGACAATAGTCTTATAACCCTGATTATTTATTCCCTGAAGTTTAAAATATAAATAGTTTAATTAAATTGCTTTCCTCCAGTTAATGGAAGTTTAATGAATAATGTTTAATTGAATTAAACGTTTGTTTAATTGTTTAAACATTAAGCAATTGTTTAATGAATAAAATATAACAGCACTGTAAGTGTTTTATGGCATTTTATGAATACAGCTTGTCTGTTTTTAAGGTCTATATTTTCTTTCCCATATATTAAGATATATATTACACAAAACATAACACAAATTTAAGACAAAAATACAAAACCATTTCTCCAGAGTGCCCAATACCATTGACTTAAAGGCCTTTCTTATAGAAAAAGAACTGGCCCACAATATTTCAAAGTTGAAAGTTTGTCTTTGCCATTTTCCCACTCCTCTTTCTTCACTCATCTCCTAGCACCTGCGTCTCATCTTCCCAATCCCAAATATCCAGTGACCTCACACTGTCATTTGGATGTCAAAAGTGAGCCCACTCCAATGTCCTCTGCTCAGCCTTAGCTTACACTTAAGAACTCCAGGGAATAAGTTACTTCCCTTTTCTCTCTTCCTGACCCCCATCAAAACTTCCATTAACTAGAGAAAAGCAATTTAACTAAACTAAGCCACATTAGATTGTGAATGATTGATTAACAGACTACTCAACCCTCCCTGGGATATTTTTATTTTAAAAGAGGACACTGTACCACAATGAGGTATCATTTCACACCAGTCAGAATGGCTGCTATCCAAAAGTCTACAAGCAATAAATGCTGGAGAGGGTGTGGAGAAAAGAGAACCCTCTTACACTGTTGGTGGGAATGCAAACCAGAACAGCCACTATGGAGAACAGTGTGGAGATTCCTTAAAAAACTGGGAATAGAACTGCCATATGACCCAGCAATCCCACTGCTGGGCATACACACCGAGAAAACCAGAAATGAAAGAGACGCGTGTACCCCAATGTTCATCGCAGCACTGTTTACAATAGCCAGGACATGGAAGCAACCTAGATGTCCATCAGCAGATGAATGGATAAGGATGCTGTGGTACATATACACAATGGAATATTACTCAGCCATTAAAAAAAATACATTTGAATCGGTTCTATTGAGATGGATGAAACTGCAGCCCATTATACAGAGTGAAATAAGCCAGAAAGAAAAACACCAATACAGTATACTAATGCATATATATGGAATTTGAAAGATGGTAATGATAACCCTATATGCGAGACAGAATAAGAGACACAGATGCATAGAACAGTCTTATGGACTCTGAGGGAGAAGGTGAGGGTGGGATGTTCTGGGAGAATAGCATTGAAACATGTATATTATCATATGTGAAACAGAACACCATTCCATGTTCGATGCATGAGACAAATGCTCAGGGCCGGGGCAATGGGATGACCCAGAGGGATGGGATGGGGAGGGAGGTGGGTGGGGGGTCCAGGAAGGGGAACACATGTAAACCCATGGCTGATTCATGTCAATGTCTGGCAAAAACTATTACAATATTGTAAAGTAATTAGCCCCCAACTAAAATAAATAAATAAATTTATTAAAAAAAAATAAAAGAGGACACTGTAATCTAAGTAAATCTATAATATGCAAAATTTGAAACAGTTTATAAAAGTAGTGAGAAATATACAGGCTTCTCTCAGAGAGATATGTTTTGATACAAAACCTTGTGAGGGTCCTTAAACTATTCCTGTTGTTGGCTACCTATTCGCCCTTAGCTCCTGACTTGGAGAATAAAGCATTGACTGAAATGCCCTTTTCCAGTTGTATAAGTGAACAGCAAAGTACTCTCAGAGGAGAGCATTTGACTTTGAAACAGACTTCAGAAATTGAAGTATGGTTTATTACTCCTTTGGGTGAATTGAGAAATACAAATGCTTCTTTTAACTTGGAGTCAAATTCCCAAGAACCATCCTTAAACAATAGATATCACTATGACAAAGGTAATATCCCCTGTCATGTGGAAAAGACCCTACAGATACTCTTTTTAGACTGATGACACTTTTTTTTAGGGCTTCCCTGGTGGCTCAGTTGGTAAAGAATCTGCCTGCAATGTGGGAGACCTGGGTTCCGTCCCTGGGTTGGGAAGATCCCCTGGAGGAGGGCATGGCAACCCACCACAGTATTCTCGCCTGGAGAATCCCCAAGGACAGAGGAGCCTGGTGGGGTACAATCCATGGGGTTGCAGAGTCAGACATGACTGAGTGACTAAGCACAGCACAGGTTTTTAACTTTTAATTGGAAGATAGGAATGATCCACAGAAGTATATGATACAACCCTGTATTACAAAGATGCAAATGAGAATATTATGATAAGTGCGCCTCTACAAACTTCATGGTAAAATTCAGCCTCTCATCTCATATATCCTGCCTTCCAGATCATACACACACACACACACACATACACACATACACACCCCTCAAGTGACAATAAAAACTCCTATTCCCCAAGTATTATTTATAGTGTTTTCTCTTAAAAGTTAGCTACATTTTATCTAAACATTTTGCAATAATATTGATAATTAAAGTTACTAACGTATCTCTATTGTTTATAAATACGTTAGAAGTAATTATAACATCCTTTTAGCTTCAATTGACAGTGTACTCTTTTCTGTCTTGTCCCAGCTATAAAATGCAAGGAAAAGAATTGTTTACACTTTGCCTCCAGTTTGAGTGATGTAAACTGAAGAAAGATCTTCCACTCTGGCTAGTTATAAATGTCGCCTTCCCCTACAAGGTGATGACACAGACCTCTCCGGTCATGTTAAAAGCCTCTAACATTTTATTGTAACACTTGTAAAAATCAACAACTTGACTCTGGTTATGAAACAAATGCATTAATATCTCAGAGTTGGGGTATCTTTCTGCAGAAATATCAGGTTATACATGGCCCCATGACAAATTTTTTCACTGCATTAAAATACATACTTAGCCTTTGGTCAACCTCTTCACTGCAGTTTACTCTGTCTTAATTTTAAAAATTTACATGGGTGGTTGCATAGACTCCTTCCACACAAGAAAGACATAGTTGCAGTATCCATTTTTCTTTACAGCTCAAAAAATAAATCCTTCAGAGCTAAGTAAACTTTCAACAGTAGACCCTGGTGCACTGTTAGTAGAAGGTCTGCCTTCTGAAAGCTTCCCATTCAAAGGTACATTTTCAATAGGTACATTTAAATATCTTGCCCTATTCACAGCAAGATAGTGTATTGAACAAAAGATTCTAATCTGGTCTTTTTTTAAAAAAAAAAGACATGAACTTAACAAGAACAGAAAGAACAGGAAAGGAAACATGGCAACTAAGTTTTAGAAGATGGAAAGCAGGCACACAAGCAGTAACTGAGCTACCAAAGGCAAGAAAGCTCAACCTTGAGTGGGCAGTGGGAAAAGCCAAGAGGTAACTAGCTCCACTGGAGAAGAAAGTGGCATCCCACTTCAGTATTCTTGCCTGGAAAATTCCATAGACAGAGGAGCCTGGTGGGTTCGAGTCCATGGGGTCGCAAAGAGTCGGACACAACTGGGAGACTAACACCACCACTACCCAACTAGCTATACAACAGGTTCCCCAAAATGCTCTGCAACTGGTAGCATAAGTTCCTCTAAAATGGGAGAAAGGTGGGGGAGGCAGGTGAGAACCTAAAATGAGGACTGGGTAAGAGCTATTTGAGAAGTGGTTAAACACCTACATATCTTCCCCTACTCTCCTGAGTTAAGCCCCTCACCCTGCCCCTGCTTCCATCTCCACCACTCCCGCTGAAGAGTCTGGAAAAGGGGAAAACAGAGGGTCTTTGAGTTCGGAGGATCCCAAGAAACTAAGGACACAGTAACTCTACAAAAAACAAAGGGATTGAGTAACTGCACATATAGGAAGCTAGGTGCTGAGACACCCTCTTTCTACCCCCACATCCCATTTCCTAGTGTCAGAAGACTGGCAGCAAGAACTTGTCCTTCCAGAAAAGGCAGAAGATGTTTCTCTGTGCTTAGCTGCTCAGTCCTGTCCGACTCTTTGCGACCCCATGGACTGTAGCCTGCCAGGCTCCTCTGTCCATGGGGTTCCCCAGGCAAGAATACTGCAGTGGGTTGCCATGCCCTCCTACGGGGTAATCTTCCCAACCCAGGGATCAAACCTACGTCTCCTGCGTTGCAGGTAGTTACTTTATTGTCTGAGCCATCAGGGAAGCCCAAGAATACTAGAGTGGGTAGCCTATCCCTTCTCCAGGGTATCTTCCCAATTCAGGAATCAAACTGGGGTCTCCTGCATTGCAGGCGGATTCTTTACCAGCTGAGCTACCAGGGAAGCCTTTCTCTAGGGAGTTTAAATGCCTAATTTAAATATTCAATGGCCCACCTAGATAACTAACAGTAAAGCTCAAATTTGACACTGCTAAAATGCTCTGAGCTCCCAAGCAGCTTTTTATTTAGGGAAGATAGGCCAAAACCAACTACTTATTTAAAATACAACTTGTAGAACACAGAGATTTATTCAGAGAGGAGAAAACTTTTCTTTAAAACAAGAGCAAGACGTCAAGATACCTCATTTAGGATTACAAGAGACCAAGCTGCCACAAATAAGAACAACCACAAAAAGAACTTTTAGAAACCAAGAAGCATAATAAAAGAAATTTAGAAATCAATATGAGTTAGAAGATAAAATTGGAGATATCTCACAGAAAATAGATCAAAAGGATAATGAGTTTTTTTATAAAAGGGACAGGAAAGATATGAAAGGTAGGTGAACAGTCTAGGAGGTCCACCAATTGTAAAGCAGGATCTCCAGGAAGAAAAAATATAGGAGAGAAAAGTCATCAAACAGTTCAAGAATATTTGTGCAACTCTCTAACCAGATCAACTGAGCTTTGAGGAAGAAGTAGGTACCCATTGGTGCAGTTTCTCTACATGTTCAATTTCAAGTAGAAAATAAATCTAGACAGTACCAGATCCCTAGAGCCAAACAGAAGATTTTTTAATTTAAATTACAATAATACTGTTTAAATCATCTTTTTACTGAGCTGGAGCAAAGGGATAAATCTCTCAATAAGGGATACCTTGAAAGAACTCTTTCACTGATTAGTCATCAATAATGTTCTTCTTTCCTTAGAAAAACAAAGAAACCAGTAGGTGCCAAAATTATTATTCCAGAGTCTTTAGCAAGATTGCCTGTTGAATATTCTCACAACCAGAGGAAGTACAAAATCTGTTCTGACCCATTTAGAACCCAAAGCTTCATTACGAACCTCCCAAGAACTGGAAAGCTGCACTTCATTAGGAACAGGCTGGGATCCAGGGCTTCATGAGGGAGTTGCCTGAATAGCAGGAGGCAGTTGGAAGAAATCTTCTGGATTCCTTTACATTTCTAAAAATAAACAGGAGACTCTCTTGATGAGCTTAAGATACAGAAAATCAAAAAGAGCTTAGGCCCTAGATTCTTTAATATTCATCAAAATAAAACCTGTCCCAAAGTTATAATGATCTTAGTTGCATGATAAAACCTAATTCCTGTACTCTTTTTTTTTATTCTTTTTCAATCTTTTATTATCTAATTATACATTGTTTTAAAATTTTAAAACCAATTCCAAATAAGCAATCAATAATTGAAATGGTTTTCTAGACCATGGCAACCCTGTGATCACGTCCTCCTCTCACATATGCCTGTCTTTGTTAGACACCAGAAGAATTCTAGAATCAGAGTATTTCCTTGTGATATACTTGATGATAATCACTGGTTGTTACTATCACATTACTTCTATCAAGGTGAGCTTTTCTACTCCAGACAAGAAAGAGTACAGGCTCCTTTGTGAAGAACACCAAAATTGATCATAGAAAGCACAAAATGCCTCACAGAAGAAAGTCCCTACTTTTAACATGTAAGATTTAAAAGAATCAATAAAAGTTCACTGAAGGATGAACATTCTTAGATACAGAAAATTATGTTTAAAAACTGCAAGACATTCCAAGAGGAAATACTTAAATGCAAATTTCCATCAGATACTGATCAAGTAATTTCACTCCAAAATGATAATTTATGTTAATATTTCCATATTAGAAATCATGTTGGAAGCCTGTAACGTCCTCTCCTGGAAAACAAATAATTACCTATACTATTTTGAAAACAGCTCTAGAAAATGATGAGCTCTTATCACCAGAATTGTATTCATAAGCTGTTCTGAAAGAACAATCCAGTCCTTGTCAAGCTAATTACCTAGTTATTTTGAGTCTATAGGATAATTACTCAAGATGGAAAAAAGTGACATTTTTACACTTAACCACTCCAAAAGAATAGACTGATAATATTTCTTAGTATGTTTTCAGAACCCTATGACAGCTTTTTTCTTAACAAATCACAAATATCAACAAAGTACACAGAATGATTATCCCAAAAATCACTATCTATTTCTGTTCCATCTCATTAGCAACAGTTAAGAAGAATATCTCTAAATAATTTCTTTGATCTATCATTAGCATTTGACCCAGTGGACAAAGACCATCAATAGTAAAAATGTGTAAAGTTCATATAAATCCTACATATTAGTTGCCATTTTGGAATCTAAATCATATTACTACAGTTAAAATCTGAGGTTTTTCTCATGCATCACTCAACACAAATATTTCAAGAGAGTAAACAAGTTTATGTCCAAGTACATTTTAAGAATCTATATTTGAACAACATGATTTAGCAATAGAGTTGATTTTTTAAAAGAAAGCAACAAAAATAGTGTGCTACTCTCTGAAGAGGGCCTGATTTTACCTTCTCTTTGTAAGAAGGCTCTCAAAGCAGCACTAGTCTCTGCTACAATAGTCATAACAGCTCAACATTAGTGCTCAATATATTTAATTTGGCAACGTTTTTCAACTTACAAATGGCAATTTTTAAGTAGCCCAAGTAAGTAAGTCTAATCAAAGCTATATGTAATATAGTTATAACTCCAGTTGCATGAGGATGCCACACTACCTAAAAATCTAAAATCAGACATTAACCAGGAAGGCTTTAATTGCTTTTTATACACAGTGTGGTACAGTAGTAACCTCCACATTAATTATTTTCCTCTGAGTCCACTTGCTTTTCTTCCTATGAGACATAGAACTCATAGCTAACTGATAACATTCCCCGGTCTGGAAAAACAGCAAACATTGTTGACTACATACCTCAATGTCTTTAGGCAAAAAAACTATAAATTTTATCAAATCCTAAGAAAATTTAGTTATTTGGACATATTCTACGAAAACGAAAATGTGCCTTACAGAATAACTTAGAAGTCTTTTTAAAAAACAGATAATGAATACTACTTAACTCAACTGATACTACTTAAGCACTTACCTTTTTGGCTAAGCTCCAATAAAATGTCAAGAAACAAACTCAGTGTCCCAAAGTTACAATGATCTCAGTTGCTTGATAATATCTAATTCCTATATTCTTCTTTTATTTCTTTTTAATCTTTAATTATCCAATTGTACATTGTTTTAATTTTTAATACCAATTCCAATAAGTAATGAATAATTGAAATAGTTTTCTAGATCATGGCAACCATGAGATCATTTCCTCCTTCTCACATATGCCCATCTTTGTTAGACACCAAAAGAATTCTAGAATCAGAATATTTCCTTGTGATGTACTAGATGATGATCATTGGTTGTTACTATCGCATTACTTTTATTTAGGTGAGTTTTTCTACTCCAGATATGAGTAAGAGCTAAGCTTCTCTGTAAAGAACACCAAAACGAATCACAGAAAACATAAATGTCTCACGGAAGAGTCTCTACTTTTGATATTAAATCTTTAAAAGAATCAATAAAAGTCGAGTGAAGGATGAACATTCTTTACTTCTTAAAATACTTAATGTTATAGTAACAGTATAAAATTACTGTTGTCCATGATGATTAAAACTTCAGTATTTATAAATGCCAAGTATTCAATTACATCAAAAGCTTTGATCATTTTCAATGTTGGATTCCAATGTAACATCAAATGCAAAACTATCAAATGTCCGGTTGCCAGATTTATGATACTGAAATAACATTGCAGTCATTTCTGACTGGTTTAAACTTAAAAGACTTAGCTCAGTTTGACTGAACTTAGTGGTAAATGGACTAAACATTGTGATCTGCACCTTATTTTAATAAACACATGCTATGATGTCTTCAAGATGGATACCTTGACATTGATCATTCTTATCTTTATTGCATCATCAGAGTCAAATAGTGGACCTCAGCCGGGGTGATTTTTGTCCCTCTGGGGACATCTGGCAATGTCTGAAGACATTTTTGGTTGTGACACTGAGGGTGGTGCTACTGGTATCAAGCTACCTACAAAGCACAGGACAGCCCCCTACCCACCATAAGTAAGTGACAGCCCCAAATTACAATATTGTACAGGCTGAGAAATAGTTACAAGGACTAACACTCAAAAATTCATACTAACGTACTATTCCTCAGGTTGCAATAAAGAAGGAGAACTCAGGCTGACAGTTCATAACTGCTTCTATGGTCAATTTAACCCTGGAATTTATTCCACATTTGGGCACTCAGAGCCCATATTCATTAAGTTCTCATTCTAGTCACATCCTTTCATTCATTCAAAAATCTTTTTTATGCCATTTCAGGCCAATGCTGGAAGATTCCTCTGTATAATTAAAATTAAGTACAAGGTTTAATAAAAGCCCTCAGGGTCATATCTGTTTTGAACAAAAACTCAAAGAGAAGCTAAATAGAATACATTTAATCTATCGCTAGTTCTTCAATATATTCCCTTTAAACCATTTAACTTTTACTCCCCAAATGAAGATTGTTCACCTGTAATTTTCATGTTTTTATTACAGTTCTGACAGTTCTTTAAAGTTTCAGCCCTGATCACAAAGAGAGATGCTCTAAAATGCAAATGAGATGTCCTCATCATATTAAAAACTGAATAGTGTCACAGCAGAAATAAACAAAGCTGAAGTTCTGATAGATGCTTTCTATGAAATATGAAATAGCCAAGTAACAAACTTTAAGATATGCCTAAATTTATATGCTTCCAAGCTATTCAGATATAAAGCAAGCACTAACAAATGGGCAACCTTGTCCACTGCAAGGCTAATAAATCAAAACCACCAAGGTAAGTTAACTGCATTTCCAGTGGGTGCAGATTTATCATCAGAGGCCTGATAATCATGCAGCAACTAAAAAAAGCTATGTGTTTTCCATGACCTTGGTCATAAGTCACCAACAACACTGACTTGTAACTTTTCACTGTTATGTCACACTAGGCACACTCTAAAAAAGGTTTCAGGATTTTTGTACTTCCGAATGAGCACACATGTATTCATTTGGTTATATCTTTTTTTTTGCATTAGAACTCAGTATAAAAACCGTGAACATCTGATATATGAAAAATAGGATAGTGGATAAGAAACTAAAGAAAAGCAGCACGTAAATGTCCAGAATTTTTTTGAAAATATAAAGCTAGCTAGAAGCTTGAGGTTGTCTAAATGCAGAAGGCTCCAAAATTTCACCTTTTCAGCAATTACTGTATCTCTTATGTCTGGCAATTCCTTTTCACTGGATTCCCAATACCAAACTGGTAATAAAGTAAACAGGAATGTCATCAAGGTTGAAATGAAGTCAGAGAAGCTTTGAAGCATTCCATTCTGTAAATAGTTTTATTTTGATCTCTACATGTGGAGAAAGGCCCAGCTGCCACAAATGTTTCAAAGAGGGGGAAAGTAGTTAATAGATGCTGATAACTTTCTAGGCTTTTCAAAGATTAACTCAAATATGGCATATCCTTTCAAGAACACAAAACGGACAAAATACGGAATAAATTGTTGCAACAATGGGCAACAAGTCAAGGTATATTTATCAAACTTGGATATTGGCTCCCAAGTTTTGAATGAGAGAGAAGAGAAATGATTAGATTTTTTTAAAATATTTAAATAAAGATTTTTTTTTTGTCTTAGAACAATAGGCCAAGTAGCCAGAAGATAAAATGTTGAGGAAGTGCATCATCTGAAGAATTGCTTAAAATTACAAGCCTGAATTAGAATCTTGATAGGAATCCTTATGGCATGAATAACTTTAGGCTAGCCAGGTAATCACTCAGAGCCTCTGGTTTTTGCTGTTGTTCACTTTGCTTTATTTTGCTTTGCTTTAGTGTTGGTTCTGATTTGTGTTTTAAGGTATAAAACAGAGATTATAAAATATATCCTCCAGAAGGATTATGTGGGCTAATGTATGTAAAAAGCCTGAAATACATATTATGTAAAAAATTAAAAGTGTATGAAAGTATTAACTCTCTGGCAAAGTAGGTTATGGAGTCTCTACGTCAGAAGACAAAGAGCAAAGACGGAGGGTGGGGAGGAGTCAACATACTGGATCCCACACACCTTGCCAGCCCTCACTCTAAAGACAGCCCAGAGATTTTCCGACTGCTAGGGGGTAAGCAAGTCAGTCAGAAAACTCAAGATTCTAACAATAATAGTAGCTAATGTGCCAGACACAACAATCCAATTCAGGTGGTTCTATCCTTTTTTCTTTTAAGCTATTTTCTTTTTAGATTTTTTTTAATGTGGACCATTTTAAAAGTATTTATTGAATTTGTGGCAATATTGCTTCTGGTTTATGTTTCGATTTTTTGGCCACGAGGCATGTGGGATCTTAGGTCCTTGCCCAGGGATCAAACCCACACCCCCTGCACTGGAAGGCCAAGTCTTAACCCTAGACCACCAGGGAAGGCCCTACCATTTTCAATTAGTATTCTACAGCAGCAGGACCCAAAGATCAAAGAAATTAAGGAACCTGCCCAGGTTACAGGTAGCAAATGGGAGGCGGGGACCCTCAAGAAGTACTAGAACCAAAATCAAGCTCAAGAACAGGAAGCCACTAGTATAGAGAGGGTGACATCCATGATGAGTCCTGGATGCTGGCTTCTCACCAAGGTGTCCCTTTTGGGCCTGCAGCTGGGGTTAACTATTCTTCTAGACACAACTATCCTTTAGTACCCTACCTTCCCTCACTGGTACAGGGTCTGGTGCTTAAGCAGGGATTTGGGAGAACAGCAAAGTTTTAGCAAAGAAGCGAAGATGAACAACAGAATTGGGTTTCAGGAGAGTCAAGCTTGAATGAGTGGTATGGTCAAAAAGAAGTATACAACACCAAGACAATATACAAGATTGTTCTCGGTGCTTGCTATACAGTGTCTGGGAGAATGCAAAAGTGAAAACTGAAGAAGCCAATTTTGACAACAGCAGAAAGGGCAAAAACAAGGTCTGGAAACAGCAGGCAAAGACAAAAAGTCAAGAACTAAATATATTCAGGAATGAATCAGAAAACCAGGAGCAAATGCAGAAAGAAAGCAAAAGGGTCCAGACATTTTGCCTTAACAGGAGGATTCAGTGGAGGGGAGTCAAATGAGTGGAGGGGAGTCAACACCCCAGGGGTCACCCTCAACCCCTGGCTGATGGAAGCCCACGGATTCACACTCCAGCCTCCTGTTCTCAGGGCAGATAATCCTGAGAAACACTCTGTGCAGTTCTCAGAGGTTCAGATGGAATAGCGCGCCCACTGCCAATAGCGGCAACCTCATTCAGTTCAGTTCAGTCACTGAGTCATATCCAGCTCTTTGCGACCCCATGGACTGCAGCACACCAGGCTTCCCGGTCCATCACTCACTCCCAGAGCTTGCTCAAACTCATGTCTGTTGAGTTGGTGATGCCATTCAGCCATCTTGTCCTTTATAGTGCCCTTCTCCTCCTGCCTTCAGTCTTCGCCAGAATCAGGGTCTTTTCTAGCTTTTCTTCTCACACACCTTTATATTGGTTTTCTATCCCTACGTCATGCTCCCCACCTTCTCATTCTACAGTATCTCAAGTGAGATAAGAAATTTACATCTGGATGTCCCATGAGCCCATAACTGTGACTGGTAAGGAAAGTTATAAAAGAGACTATTAGTCCTCCCAGATGGCCCTACCCCCTAATATGGTAGCCCGGCAAAAGTCTGAAAACCTCAGCCAAAAAACAAAGGAAACCCCATCATCACCTACCTTGTCCCCGAGGAAGGCACACATCTCTGAGTGACTCAAGATAACTGCAAATAATATCAGAGTCCAGGCCCAATATGGTTAGTGTTTGCACATTGCTAAGCATTGCATTGACCAGAGAATGAAAAAGAGGAAATCATTTTGGTTCTTCTGTAATCCTGCAATTATTGTATCAGTTCAATTCAGTTGCTCAGTCATGTCCGACTCTGCGACCCCATGGACTGCAGCACACCAGGCCTCTCTGTCCATCACCAACTCCCGGAGTTTACTCAAACTCATGTCCATTGAGTCGGTGATGCCATCCACCCATCTCATCCTCTGTCATCCCCATCTCCTCCCGCCTTCAGTCTTTCCCAGCATCAGGGTCTTTTCAAATGAGTCAGTTCTTTGCATCAGGTGGCCAAAGTATTGTATACCACAATAAAATAGAATTTGGAGTTTTATCTCAATAACATAGATCTTTCCTAGAGAAGGAACACCTTCTCAAAATTGGCAAGTCCATGGAGAAGTAATTCTATTGGGACAACCATGAGCAAACCTGGGGTGACAAAAGCTATGTGTGATTGGAGGAGGAATACAGGCCTAGAGCTCTATGGCTCTGATGACCACGGTGGTCCTCAAGACCACTGTGAATGCCATCAGAGTGCAGACCTGATGCCTCTCAGTCTGCAGAGAGTCTAGAGTGATGAGTCAAATCAGAAGGCATTCTTGGCCTTGCCTTACCTTGGCCTCCTGACAAGTGGCCTGGAGAGCCTCTCCATGGAGCAGAATAGGTGCTTAAGTGCTGTTCAACAAAAGCTGCAGAGCTGGCAGCAATAGGAGATGAGCACGTCGTCAGGTCAAGGAAAACTCAACCTCCTTGAAACTGCACAGGCAGAGGACTCCCTGACAGGTCTGAACTATGGCATCTGTGATTCTGGGAGAGAATATTGACATTTCTATGATCTCCTATGTACATTGTGTTTGTTTATACCTACTGCAAAGATATATCATACACAACTTTATAAGTATACTTAAATACAACAAAGCATTTATTATCAAATTTTTAAGCATTTTAAAGCCTTTATTATCAAAGGCTTTATTACATTTGAGGTAATTTATAAAAAAATATTTTTTAAATATCTTTTAAAATTTTTTAAAAGATGCTTGCTCCTTAGAATAAAAGCTATGACAAACCTAGACAGCGTGTTAAAAAGCAGAGACATTACTTTGCCTACAAAGGTCTGTATAGTCAAAGCTATGGTTTTTCCAGTAGTCAAGTACAGGTGTGAGAAAGTGAAAAGTGAAAGTGAAAGTCACTCAGTCGTGTCCGACTCTTTGCGAGCCCATGGCCTATCTACAGTCCATGGAATTCTCCACGCCAGAATACTTGGAGTGGGCAGCCTCTCCCTTCTCCAGGGGATCTTTCCCACCCAAGGATAGAACCTAGGTCTCCCGCATGGCAGGCGGATTTTTTACCAGCTGAGCCACAAGGGAAGCTCACAAAAGTGAGAGATGGACAATAGAAAAGGCTGAGCGCCGAAGAATTGACGCCTTTGAAATGTGGTGCTGGAGAAGACTCTTGAGAGTACCTTGGACAGAAAGGAGATCAAACCAGTCAATCCTAAGGAAATCAACCTGAATATTCATTGGAAGGACTGATGCTGAAGCTGAAGTTCCAATACTTTGGCCACCTGAGGCAAAGAGCTGACTCATTGGAAAAGACCCTGATGCTGGGAAAGATTGAGGGCAGGAAAAGAAGGGGACGACAGAGGATGAGATGGTTGGACGGCATCACCGACTCAATGGACATGAGTTTGAGCAAACTCCAGGAGATGGTAAAGGACAGGGAAGCCTGGTATGCTGCAGTCCATCAGGTTGGACATGATTGAGTGACTGAACAACAAATAAAAAATATATATGGTAGGGACTTTCCTGATGGTTTAGTAGTAAGGACTTCGACTTCCAATGCAGGGGGTGTGGGTTCAATCCCTGGAGGGGTAGCTAAGATCCCACATGCCTCATGGCCAAAAAACCAAAACATAAAACTGAAATAATAGTGTAATAAATTCAATAAAGACTTAAAAATAGTCCACATCAAAAAAAAATGTTTAAAAATACACATATATGGTAAATGACAATAAAGAGAGGAAATCAGGACAGAGGGTAAACTACGAGACAATAATAAAACAGATGGAATATATAAATTACCAGCCAGCCTAATATTTTTAAGGGAGAAAGGGGACATCTGCAAAATTAGGGACAAGCAAATATAAGCACTTACAGAATATTTATATATGTCAGTCACTGTTCTAGGCACTTTTCATAAATATTGTCTCATTTCGTTTTTACCACAACCCTTTCTCCATTTTATAGGTGGGGAGGCAGGACAAATAAAACATAATTTATCCAAAGTCACACACCTTGTAAATAGTGGAGCTAGGATTCAAATCCAGGCAGTGTGGCCCCAAAGTCCACGCTCACATCTACTAACTAATGTTCTGTCCCAAAATGGAAGGAACCAGAACACAAAGAGTGTAAGAGCCTAACATTTTTGAAAACCTTGGGATAATGCTTACAGGAAAATTTCATACTACTAAAAGCAACACTGTAAAGGAGACAAAAACTAAACTAAAACCATGGGGAATAAATGAGGAAGTTGTCACAGACCTATCCTCAAAAAACTGCCAGACCCAGAGCTTTTTATGTTAATTATTTCAGTTTCAAGGAAGATACAATTAAAATATTATCTCAAAAATTTCACAGCATGAAAAAAAAAGAAAAATATGTAAATTTGTTTTCTGAGTCTTGTTTTTGGTATCATAAACTTGGTGCCAAAACCTTATAAAAAGACAGAAGCAGGAAGCAATGGGTCAATTTTGCTTAGAAATATAAATGCAAACCTCCTGTGTAAAATATTAAAAATTTATATCCAGTGGTTACTTAAAAGTAACATCAAAAACATGCAGTCTTTTATACAAAGTGTGCAACAAAGGTTCAACCCTAGGCTATAAATGAAGAGTGCTAAAGAATCTGCCTGACAATACAGAAGATGCAGGAGACGTAGTTTTAATCCCTGGGTCAGAAAGATCCCCTGGAGTAGGAAATGGCAACACATTCAAGCACTCTTGGCTGGCAAATTCCATGGACACAGGAGCCTGGTGGACTATAGTCCGTGGGGTCTCAAAGAGTCAGACACAACTGAGTGACTGAGCATGCACACATACATCTCTTAATGGAAGTCACTACAGTGAGGGGATAAATGAGAGCAGCAACTGAATTATTCCAACAGATTCTGAAAACGCATCTGAAAAATATGAACATCCACATAGTTCATGTGGATGAACCATCCATTTAGTTTTACTAAAACTTTTAGTAAAGTAGGAATAAAAAAAAATTCCTTCAACATGATCAAAATTTTTTCAAATAGACACAAGTATCCTTAATGATGAAACACTAGCCTCATTCTCCTGATCAGTTCAGTTCAGTTCAGTTGCTCAGTCGTGTCCGACTCTTTGCGACCCCATGAACCACAGTACGCCAGGCCTCCCTGTCCATCACCAACTCCCGGAGTCCACTCAAACCCATGTCCATTGAGTCGGTGATGCCATCCAACCATCTCATCCTCTGTCATCCCCTTCTTTTCCTGTCCTCAAGCTTTCCCAGCATCAGGGTCTTTTCCAATGAGTCACCTCTTTGGACTTTTGTTGGCAAAGTAATGTCTCTGCTTTTAAATATGCTATCTAGGTTGGTCATAACTTTCATTCCAAGCAGTAAGCATCTTTTAATTTCATGGCTGCAATCACATTCTGCAGTGATTTTGGAGCCCACAGAAATAAAGTCAGCCACTGTTTCCACTGTTTCTCCATCTATTTGTCATGAAGTGATGAGACTGGATGCCATGATCTTAGTTTTCTGAATGTTGAGCTTTAAGCCAACTTTTTCACTCTCCTCTTTCATTTCATAAAGAGGCTTTTTAGTTCTTCTTCACTTTCTGCCATAAGGGTGGTGTCATCTGCATATCTGAGGTTATTGATATTTCTCCCGGCAATTTTGATTCCAGCTTGTGCTGGACGTTATTAAATCTTTCCTTATTCTACTGTAAACATACATATTGAGAAAGGAGAATAAGAAATTCAGGTACATCTGTAGAGAGTAGGAACTGAGTAGAAGATAAAAAGATACATTTAAATAAATGGAAAATAATGAACTATAAAATAAATATAATTGGGAAAATGATTTTTATTTAGGAAAAAAGAAATTCTACCTCACACCACAACTCACAGAAAAATAAATTCCAAAAGCAATGAAGTTTTATATATAAAAATCTTTTTAACAGATATGTAAACATTAATTTTATAGACCCATAAGCAGGAAACCAATGTGTTTTCATAGAATACTGTCCTTTGCTATTATGGCAAAATATATCAACCTTCTTAGTATTAATTTTTTCATATTTAGCATAATTGATTACTTGCTTCTAAATATATAAAATCAAGGAACACCACTAATACAAAATATTTGATACAACACCTCATAATTTTAGCCTTTCCAAAGTAAAATTACATTTCTTCATAGGTAAGTTTGCTTTTAATGTAACATGAGGGTGACTCAATTTTGGTATCCAACATATGCTGTTGATTGGCTGGTTCATTTTCTACCAATCTAGAAAAATGTCTACTGACACACTATAATATGATGACAGACTATTTACTGGGTAAATAACAATTACAGAAAAGAAAATAAACAGGGGGAAAGTAAAGGATTCTGAAATTGACCAAATCATGAATTTTGTGTAAACTGAAAGACAACAGTTTCTTCTGTTCATAAATGATATTTGGAAACTTCTGCAATTCAATCTCAAATCATGTTCCGGAAGCGCTCTGTCTCAAAATAAGTTTGTTATTTTAGTCTCCACACTCATTGAGTCATTCTCCAAAGAAGCTGCCAAATCATCACCAGCTGGCCACTTGGGAACAAGTCTAGGCTAACAGCAGGTATTTCTTTTTGAATCATTAATAGAGATTAAAAGAATAGAGTTGAACTAATCTAAACCTGTCAAGTTGGAATAAAGGGTTACAATCAAGAGAGTTTGAATTGTGCAGTAAAACTTTCAAACATATCCATTTTCCTCCCTATAAATGCTTACCTCTTTTAAATGTTCTGGATTTTCTGAAATATCAATTGTAGATAAAGTGCCTAGTAATTCTTCTGCTCCCTTATGCCTGGTTCTTTCTTGGTATCATCAGAGAAATCCTTGGAGGCATTAGTGAAACCTGGGTAAAAGCATGCACAGCCGTATAGCTTGTGATACCCACCCCCCACTTGCTTACCAACTTTGCTGGACTCTATCTACAATAGCAACAAAATGTACTGAGTTTCAAGTTAATAAGAAAAAAGTAAATGCATAAGATTGCTAGATTGCTAGTGAGAATATAAACTGGCCTAACCACTCTACGGGAGAAGGCAATGGCAACCCACTCCAGGACTCTTGCCTGGAAAATCCCAAGGACAGAGGAGTCTGGTAGGCTGCAGTCCATGGGGTCCTTAGGAGTTGGACACAACTGAGCGACTTCACTTTCAATTTTCACTTTCATGCATTGGAGAAGGCAATGGCAACCCACTCCAGTGTTCTTGCCTGGAGAATCCCAGGGACGGCGGGGACTGGTGGGCTGCCATCTATGGGGTTGCACAGAGTTGGCCACAACTGAAGCGATCCATGGTGATGCTATTTAATATCTTCATGCCCTTTAATCCAGTAATTTTCCAGAACTATTTATATTCAACTGGGCTTCCCAGGTGGCATTAATGGTAAAGAACCTGCCTGCCAATACAGGAGAAGAGATGCAGGTTCAATCCCTGGGTCAGGAAGATCCCCTGTAGGAGGGCATGGCAACCCAATCCTGTATTCTTGCCTGGAGAATCCCATGGACAGAGAAGCCTGGTGGGCTACAGTCCATAGGGTTGCAAAGAGTGGACACGACTGAAATGACTTCATACATTTACATTCTACTAGGTTCAGCACAACATTATTTAGTCACAATAGGTTCACTCTTTGCTGGATCATTTTTTACTTTGATCAGATGGTACTCTAATCCAGAAACAACAGCGTTAGAGCCATAGACACTAAGCAATGCTTCAGCCTAGCAATCTCCACTGATTCTCAACCAGGGTCCCAGGGGTTCGTCAGAAATGTGGGAGAGTATCTGATGGTCCTATTAGATGGTTAGGGATGCTATATGCCTGCCATCCCTGGATTATTTCCATATAACAAAGAATTGCTGTGCCCAAATCTACCAGTAATACAAACTGGTACTCTGCTCAGATCCCCTCTTCAAGGCCAACGCACCGACCCTCAAGTTGCAAGGAATATTGTTTTGCTTATATTTCACAGCTATGTCCTTCACTGAGCACTGCCTCTGCTGCAGAGAACTATCTTGCCCAAGGTTGTTCTTCCTCCCAGGATGAACCCATAGGTGTTGTCCAGCTGAGAAAAGAAATACACATCTGACTACTTTGCTTCAACTTGGAACAAAGCCTCCATTTCCCTACAGCTTTCTTGAGGACTCGCTGAGAGGCCTCGGTTGCTACCCTAAATGCACGTCAGCTTCTCCCTCAGCCCAATTTTGCTTCCTAAGTTCATCACTGGACTGTCTCCTTGAACACATATACACCAGTAGAACTTCTGCACTCAATTCTCCCTCTCAGAGTCTGTCTCCACAGAACCCGATTTATGACAGTCCTCAATGAGCTCCACTGCCTAGTCTATCCCCTCATCTTCCAGATGAGTGAAGACTCACTCAAGGCACAGGGGTAGCTCGTTCAGCATTCATTGCACATGCTGTGCATTAAAAACCATGAGAAGCTTGAGAAATTGGGAGAGAACTGCATGAAAAAGAAAAAAAAATGTTAAAATATTTACTTTTTTTAAACTTTTAATTTTGTATTGAGACATAGCCAATTATATCAAGATTGCCGGGAGAAATATCAATATCAATAACCTCAGATATGCAGATGACACCACTCTTATGGCAGAAAGTGAAGAGGAACTAAAAAGCCTCTTGATGAAAGTGAAAGAGGAGAGTGAAAAAGTTGGCTTAAAGCTCAACATTCAGAAAACTAACATCATGGCATCTGGTCCCATCACTTCATGGCAAATAGATGGAGAAACAGTGGAAACAGTGTCAGACTTTATTTTGGGGGGCTCCAAAATCACTGTTGATGGTGACTGCAGCCATGAAATTAGAAGACACTTACTTCTTGGAAGGAAAGTTATGACCAACCTAGACAGCATATTAAAAAGCAGAGACATTACTTTGCCAACAAAGGTCCGTCTAGTCAAGGCTGTGGTTTTTCCAGTGGTCATGTATGGATGTGAGAGTTGGACTGTGAAGAAAGCTGAGCGCCAAAGAATTGATGCTTTTGAACTGTGGTGTTGGAGAAGACTCTTGAGTCCCTTGGACTGCAAGGAGATCCAACCAGTCCATCCTAAAGGAGATCAGTCCTGGGTGTTCACTGGAAGGACTGATGTTGAAGCTGAAACTCCAATACTTTGGCCACCTCATGAGAAGAGTTGACTCACTGGAAAAGACCCTGATGCTGGCAAGGATTGGGGGCAGGAGGAGAAGGGGACGACAGAGGATGAGATGGCTGGATGGCCTCACCAACTCGATGGACAGGAGTTTGGGTAAACTCCAGGAGTTGGTGATGGACAGAGAGGCCTGGCATGCTGGGATTCATGGGGTCACAAAGAGTCAGACACAACTGAGCGACTGAACTGAACTGATAGCCAATTAACAATGTTGTGATAGTTTCAGGTGAACAGAGAAGAGACTCAGCCATACATATACATGGATCTATTCTTCCCCTTATTATGGGAAATAATAAGTACCCAAGGAGAAAAAAAGCAGAATGAGAATTTTTAAAAGCATTTAGATTAAACTACATGGGTAATTCTAAATAATGATAGAGACTGAGATTCAATATTCCCAGCTCTTTGCGATCACAGAAATCTAAAGAAGACTTCCAAAATATCTCAGTTAGAGAAGACTACTTAGTCTGGATCCCTTAATTACCATCAGTTTGTCTAAACGATTTAAGATTTAGTATTGATCATCATGATGGAGCCAAAAAGTTATAATGAGACATTTTCCTCCTAAAAGTAAACAGCTGGTATCATGAGGAGGTCATTCATGGAGGTGAGAGTGAATCAACATGAACTGATCGATCAAATCCCCTTCATTTACAACCCTTACTTCTCTTTTCTCAGCAAAGGTTGCCAGTTCTAGACACTGTCCACCAAAGGAGTCTTTCTTAGCTCCAGTTATCTCTTCCAAGGCATATGTCAATATTGGAAGACACATCTCTAACCTGGTCAATTCCTCCACTCTTATTTTAACATAGTTCTTAAGTATGGTATTACAACATGTTTGTTCTGCTCCAAGTGCAGAAATTCCCCCTATTTTTTTCAAGAATCAAGTAGAAAGAAATATAGTGTTGCTGAAATTCCCAATTATGTTGTTAACAACCTCTCCTTTCCACACATAAAAAAGAAAAACAAAATAAACAGATTTTGAAAGATTTTGTTTAATGAAAGCCCATACCTGGAATACAAAATTAAGTTTAAATTACTAAGATTTCTCTTTTTTTGTTTTGCAGATGACACCACACTTATGGCAGAAAGTGAAGAACTAAAGAGCCTCTTGATGAAAGTGAAAGAGGAGAGTGAAAAAGTTGGCGTAAAGCTCAACATTCAGAAAACTAACATCATGGCATCTGGTCCCATCACTTCATGGCAAATAGATGGGGAAACAGTGGAAACAGTGGCTGACTTTATTTGGGGGGTGCTCCAAAATCACTGCTGATGGTGATTGCAGCCATGAAATTAAAAGACGCTTACTCCTTGGAAGGAAGGTTATGACCAACCTAGATAGCATATTTAAAAGCAGAGACATTACTTTGCCAACAAAGGTCCGTCTAGTCAAGGCTATGGTTTTTCCAGTGGTCATGTATGGATGTGAGAGTTGGACGATGAAGAAAGCTGAGTGCCGAAGAATTGATGCTTTTGAACTGTGGTGTTGGAGAAGACTCTTGAGAGTCCCTTGGACTGCAAGGAGATCCAATCAATCCATCCTAAAGGAGATCAGTCCTGGGTGTTCATTGGAAGGACTGATGTTGAAGCTGAAACTCCAATACTTTGGCCACCTCATGCAAAGAGTTGACTCATTGGAAAAGACCCTAATGCTGGGAAGGATTGGGGGCAGGAAGAGAAGGGGACGACAGAGGATGAGATGGTTGGATGGCATCACTAACTCGATGGACATGAGTTTGGGTAAACTCTTGAGAGTTGGTGATGGACAGGGAGGCCTGGCGTGCTGCAATTCATGGGGTCGCAAAGAGTCGGACACGACTAAGCAACTGAATTGGACTGAACTGAACTCTTTTGTTGCATAAAAGAAAAATAATCTTTATCACACTGGAATACTTAATTTTCTCAGAGTCAAAATTAGTTATTTTATAAGTCAAGGAATAAAGCACACTGAATGAATGGAATTATAATCAAAGCCAATATGATCAAGATAATTTTCCCCAAAGCCTCATTTGAAAAGAATTTGACATTTTAATGTGAAAACTCACAGAAGTCCTTTGCGTTTAACTAAGCTCCTCAAAATATTGTGCCAAATACTTAACATTTATTTTAAAACATTTTAAATAGTACTTTTACCATTTACATGTCCAAAAACAATCCTGAAAAGAATGATTTTTCTAACTTACAATAAAAAAAAACTTCTGTTTTTCAAAGTCTGATAGGTTATAATCATAAAATACCAGGTTTCTCTTTATCAGCTTATGATATGAAAAGAATTATGTCCAATAGGTTTGGTCAGGGGGAGTACCAACTAGAATTTACTATTAATAATTTCTTCATTGTCTCGGTCATCTATGTGCAGTACCAGAAGAAGGAGTCAAATATTAGGACTTACTCTTTTTAAGAAGTTGAACAATGATAGGAGTTACTGCCAAATCCCGCTCTGTTATACAAACTCTAGGTTTACATCAAAGATCACCATGGTTTTGTTTCAGTCATACTCTGATTTACTGGCCCCGTCGTCTTCATATTGCATAGGACAATCATATGTTTAACTAAATCTGGGGAAAATAATAAGCATTCCACATTTAGGGGGTGGCAATATGGGCCCCCTCCTGTGCTGAACATGTCCCAGTTTATAGCTAAGTTAACAATTCAAAGGCTAAACTAGAAAAGTCAGGACAGCTTGACTTTGTTGGTTTCCCAGTTGTACAGCTTGCCATCTATTTCACTGAGGTAACAGGGCACCATAACAGGAACAGATTGTTCCATCAGCAGAACAAAAACTGAACTGGAGCAGCTTTCTCCAAAACTGTAACTGTTTTCCAAATGTGCATGCTCTAGTAAGGGCTAAGGTTATTTATTCAAATGCTAATAGAAATTACTGTGGCCACTAGCACTCTAAATTGAATTTAGAAACTGTTCTCTTCTCTCCTGCTAAAAGATCTGGTTATCTCCCTAGATTTTTTCCCTCATTGAACCAAATATCCTTTTGTATCTATGTGAAATAACGATTTGATGTTAATCACTCTGTTTACCTTGGCATCATTCCACAAATACTCATACATTTAGAAAATGAAATTTCCGCCATATCTTTCTAATTATGATTTAGCTCTTCTTTACTGGGTTACTTTTAAGATCAGTTATGATCAAGGTAACAAAAAAACTGGAAAGCCTTAGATCATGGAAATAGCTTTCTAGTAGATACTCTCTGTTAAATCTCTAATCATCCCCAGCTTTGCAATGTCCTTGCAATGAAATCAAAACTACATAGTTTGACTTACAAGCCCTGTACCATCTGCCTTCTGCTCATTTCTGCCAATGCCTCATTTCCCCCTTGAAGTTTAGCTTCAGCTTCAGTAACCTTCTTTCCATTCTGAAAGGCACTATAGTCTTCATGCCTTGAAGTCTGTGCACCCACTTCTTTCTGCCTAAACACTCTTACTAGGATTACTCCCACCCCTTTTGCTTGCCTACCTCCTCATCCTTTCTTTGTCACTCTTTTTGACAAATATATAGGGAATATGTCAATGTTGAATAGAATTAGTGCTGCCATCAAAAAAAGACTTTTCTCTCTCAAAACATCTCCCTTACTAGGGCATTTTTTGTGAAGATTCAAATACAAATTTTAAAAGAACTGACAAAGAATTATGTGCATGTAGTGAACTTACTGAAATTAATAACATGGTTTGTTATGTGATGAGGCCAAGCAGAGAACAGAGCCCCTCGGTAAGAAATGGAGGCCTGAATGGGGAACTCCCTTAGACGCCCTGCTCATCTGCTTCAGTGCTACCAAACAGGGGACCATGGGTTGGTACTTGTCTGTGACTCTGTCACAGGAGGATGAGGAGATAGGAAATTGCACTAGAAAGTAAATTAACACACTGCATCCTTCATTGAGAAAGTCTTGCAGCCAAAAAAAAAGTTAGCTGAACTAAACATATTTAGTGACTTTGTGTAGCTCCGATTATAACACAATTCTGAAAGTCCTAGAAAAAGAATTGAACGTAATAAAAAGGATCATAAAAGCAAGAAGAAGCTTACTACATAAAAATTTTGTGTCTGTCCATTCTTTTTAAGGTCTGGCCTTAAATTGTATCCATATCTGTGTTCTGTTTTCCCTTACCTCTGGGCATACTAGATCTAGCTATGATGTTGACTAAGGAGGAAAATTCAGAAAACATGGGTTAGACATTAACATTATTTTACAGTGAAAGGGTTGCACTAAATCAACAGTTCTCAACTAAAGGTGATTTTGACCCTCACAGAACATTTGGCAATATCAAGAAATTTTGACTATTACAGCTGGGACCTGGGGGGGAGGGAACAGGTGCCACAGATACACCACTGGCCTTTTGTGGGTAGAGGCTATAGGATATTGGTAAACCTCCTACGATGCACAGGACTGCCCACTACACTCCCACAAACAAGGGATTATCCAGCCCAAAATGCCAATAACGCTGATGCTGAGAAACCCTGCACTGGTAATCTCTAAAGTCCCTCTCATCTCTAACATTCTCTGATTCTTTATTTTAATGTTCACAAGAATTGTATACATTTCAGTGATCTAAATGACAAGTGAGCAAAAGTAACTTATGTGGCTAATGTCAATTTCTTCAGGGAAATATATTTAGGCTATAAAAAATAGGGTAACATAATTTCAGTATAAATTCAAAACCTGAAATAGCTTAATGCTCAACAAACTTCCATAACAGTGATAATTTATCTAATTGAATTTTTAAAAATGACAAGAGAAAAAAGCCAGAAACTTCTACCCAAAATGATATATTTTCTCTATCAGCTAATTGTGTAATCCAGTTTTATAGAAAACCAAAGACATTCAAGAAATGGTTAAGTAAGCACCTCTGTCCTGATCTAACATAGAGCCTTAAGCAGGGTTCTATATTCTGAGCTTTTTTTGGCTTTTGTTAGTTTTTACTGGAAAAGAGATGCCACTTGAAGGCTACAACCAAGAATGGCACAGAAATAAGAAGGTTTATTGTATTTCTTGAGGCTTTTAAACTTTCTTACAGTTAAAAAACATACTACCATGAAAATAGTTTTATTCTAACATTCTATTTGAGTACTCTGCAAATTCCTTACCTCTAAATCAAACCACTATTCCTTTTAGGTACATTTTATAGCATACTGCAAATTTTCTTTGTTAAGTTAAAACACTAATTCAAAAAGATATATTTCTTATTGCATATAAAAATTATTTCCTGTTAATTTCTAATGCTTGCTTGCTTAATGATATCATTGTGACTGTAATATTCACCAGGGCTACTATGCTTTGGTGAAAGAAAAGATCCAAAGATTCTCACAAAGGATGTCAGTCATGCCCCTGGAATTACACCCTTCTGTTTGATCTGTTCCAACTTTCTCAGCTGGCACGTGCATACTTGAAAAAATGAAAACCTCAAGCTCCCAGGATGGTCTTTTGTCTTCAGTCCTTTCTGCAGAGAGAAGTGATCTTGTCTCTGCATCTCCCACTATAGTTGTGTCGAGTGGTTCCAAAAGCACTTGTCCCCAAATACTTGGATGTGACTCTTAAGTGTTCTTTCAAGTCATGAGATCTTTTATGTTCATAACCACAAACAAATAGGGTTTTGTAAGCCTTATATAAATATTAATGACTACATGCTAAGCATTAGATGCAAAATGGGCAATCAGGATTTTTATATGAATAAAGATGTAGGATAGTAATGTCAAGCCTGTAGACAAAAACTGCAGACTAGATCTCAAACAGAAATTTGGATGAGTGAAAAGGTAACAAGGAAGCTTCCAAGGGTATCAGGGTTTTAACCCAAATAAAATACACTGAGGGACTTCCCTGGTGGTCCAGTGGCTAAGACGCTGTGCTCCCAACGCAGGGGACCCAGGTTTGATCCCCAGTCAGAACATGTCACAACTAAGAGTTTGCATGCTGCAGTTAAAGATCTCACATACTGCATCTCTGACCTGGTGCAGCCAAATAAATAAGAATAAAATAAATAAGATATTTAAAAAAAGTACTGGTATACTTAAAAAAAACAAGTAATCTTGTTCTGCTGCTAAGTCGCTTCAGTCGTGTCCGACTCTGTGCGACCCCACAGACGGCAGCCCACCAGGCTCCGCCATCCCTGGGATTCTCCAGGCAAGAATACTTGAGTGGGTTGCCATTTCCTTCTCCAGTGCATGAAAGGGAAAAGTGAAAGTGAAGTCGCTCAGTCGTGTCCGACTCTTAGCGACCCCATGGACTGTAGCCTACCAGGCTCCTCCGTCCATGGGATTTTCCAAGCAAGAGTACTGGAGTGGGGTGCCATTGCCTTCTCCATCTTGTTCTGACCTATCAGTAAAATGTAGCATTTAGGAGCAAAGTCTCTGAAGTCCTAGTTCTGCCTATGACATCCATGAGTTAACTTAATCTCTATACATTTTCATTTCCTCATTGGCCAAAAAAAAAAAAAAAAAAAGGATTTTAAACACACTTAATTTCAAGAGTTAGTGTGAGTTTCAAATGAATCTGAGTGTTAATGTGTTTGCCCAGTGCCTAACACAAAGCATGCACCTTAATGTACATTGGCTATTATTCCGAAAAATAATACAGAAATATTCAAAGGTCTAGACCAATGGTTGGCAACTACAGTCTGGCCCACAAGCCAAATCCAGCTAGCCACCTGTTTTTATAAACAATTTTCTTGGGACACAGCCATGCCCCATTCATATCTGCACTGTCTAGGGATATTTTCACCCTTCGATAGCAAAGTTGAGTCCTTGTCACAAAGATCACATGGCCTGCAAAGCCTAAAATAGTTACTATCTAGACCTTTACTATTTCTGAGGATCTGTTACCCCTGGGGGAAAAAAAAAAAAGACAATAAACACGCATCAAGAAGCAGAACACAAGTTCCCTCTGCTTTCACATGCCCAGAGATTTTTTGGAAGTTCTTCCCCTAAAGGGTTTTGATTTGAAAGGGGCAGGGGGAAACAGAACCAGTGAGGAGGTGAGAACAAGCACAGCCTATAGGGATGAAAGGGAAAAAACAAAAGCTTTCTTTCAAATAACTGGGTTCTGGGAACTGAAAGCCACTGTCATGGTTGCTGTCTCTTTTAAAGGGTTAAAATAAGACCATTTTGAAAGCGTTCCTGAGAAACTATATTGAATTGTGATTAGGATCACAAACCCTGGAGTTAGCTCCTTGGGTTCAAATCCTGGTTCTGCCATTAACTAGCTATGTGACCTTAGAAAATTAACTAATCTTTCTGTAGTTAAGGGTTAAGTAAATTAGTAAAAAGCACCTCCTACTTAACATCAATAAACGATTCCTAAAAATTCAATGTTATATACACAAATGCTAACCAGACTGCATTATCTATAAATAAGAGAATCCCTCTGTGTGTGCGTTCCACCTCTGTACATCCCACTCACAACTTAACACACATCTGTATAACCTCTCCATCCTGACTCCACAATTACCCATTAGGTGGAATGCTAATCCTTCTTATGTGTGTGCCAGTCCTGGCAGGGTTCTTTCAGCAGTATGCTGTCCTTCCTAAAAATAAGTAAGAATAATAATAAAACACTAAAGCAGTGAAACTGTGCCCATTTATAAAGTATCATTTTAGGATTTAAATGTTTTAAAAAAATCTCTTGACCAGTAAACATCATTAATGTTAAAAAGAGCTGCTTTGTATGAAGTAACATCTTTTCCATTTCACTGCTTTTCTCGGTTGCTCTGCTACGTCACTCCTTTCTTCAACACGTTCTCAGAGTACCTTTTAGGCAAAACGAGGTAGTGGTTTAGTCGCGAAGTTGTGTCCGACTCTTGCGACCCCATGGACTGTAGCCCGCCAGGCTTCTCTGTCCATGGAATTCTCCAGGCAAGTATACTGGAGTGGGTTGCCATTTCCTTCTCCAAGTCATCTTCCCAACCCAGGGATCAAACCTGGCTCACTTGTACTGCAGGCAGATTCTTTACCAACTGAGCCACTAGACAAAAGGAGACCTCAATACAAAAGGCATTGTGGAATCGACCTTCAGAGCCAGCGCACAAAGAGAGAGGCCAGTGAGGCCCGTCTTCAGGACCAAAGCCTCCAAGATGCCCCACATCTTGGCTTTGCAAGACGTCCACTCGCAATTCTGACTTCCCATCCTTTTGGAATAACTCCAGGCTTTTTCCACACACTGTTTTGTTTTTTACATGTATGCAGTTTGAGGAATGTAAAAATAAACTTTTCCCGTGTAAACACTGCCTAAGAGGTACCTACACGATGTATGAGTATGAAAAACCAAAATACAAGCTCCGAAACCGCCCCTGAACCCTCTTCCAACTCCACCCCACACCTGCAACTCACCTGTCTTCCCGCCTTTATGGTCTCCACACCGGTCTCTGCGCCTGTTTCCGGTCTGACCTTCCGGTCTGACCAAGCCCCGCCCCCAGGACGGCTCCTGCCCTTGCGCCCTCCCCTGCCAGACCCCTCCGCCCTTCAGCCACGTGGGCGGCTTTCCTGCTGCAAGCCACAGAGCGCTGAGCGGTCAGAGCTTCCCGGGACTTAACCCGGGACTCACGGCCCAGGATGGCCAAGATTCCGGAGCTTTACAATGCCTGAGGACACTGCCTCCTGTTTGCCGGAGCTTTGTCAAACCTCGGAATGGTGTTTCTCCAAAGCAAAGCGGGCTTCCGCTGCTTTTGAAAAGGCACAGAGCTTCAGATCTAAATAGTGGCCACTGCCAAACCTCAGATGTAGTAGCTCACCAAGATGATGAACGGAGGTTGGAAGAGGATTCAGAGGTGGCCTGGTTAACGCAAAAGTCTTTGTAGGCCTGCAGCTTCTTCATCTGGTAGCTCTGGACTGCTAGAAAAGGGATGCGAAGAATTTGGTAAGCGCTGGAAATAGGAACCCCAGATCTATGTATCACCTGGATATCAGAGCTCTACCTCTGGGTTCCCCCATTTGGCTGCGCACTGGAGGACAGCTTCACCGCTCTGAACTCCCATGGGCACCGCTTGGGGGCATGCATGAGGAGAGGGCCAAAGAAAATGTTGCAGGAACAGACTACTGCTCTCCAGTTCTGTGATGCTCTGTTCTCTGCCTCACTGACCAACTCCTCAGTGACTGGAGAGTTGGGAGCCCAGGAGAGGCCAGACACCCTTTCTCATTGCACTAGGGACCCCAGGTCCTGCCTCACACACCCCACTTGCTAGGAACACATGCCTGCACGAGCTACATAGAACACTAACTAACCTTTCCTCTATGAGTATGGGTCTTAACTGGGGCTTCCTTCAGGACTAGCTCCTGAAAATTTGAGTTGTTAAAGGTTGAGAATACATGGGTCTTTCCTGGCTAGGACTTCCACTTCCAATGCAGGGGGTACAGGTTCAATCCCTGGTCAAGGCGCTAAGATGGCACATGGCTCCTGGCCAAACAAAACAAAATGTAAAACAGAAACAGTATTATAACAGATTCAAAAAGACTTTTTAAATCTCCACATCAAAAAAAGAAAACTTTGAAAAATAAAAAGTCGGGACTACAGAATTGGATTTGAATATTTAAATAATATGTATAAATATATATTCTGTCAGACCTCTCGAAGCTACCATGATATGTGCCATCTGTTACTGGTCTCGGGTTGACACAGAAGTGAGAGAAATACCTTTCAGAAAATAATGGAGTCAGACCACAGGTGTTGGGGTCTTATGAGACCCTGAGCCTCATCTCCATCAGGAGTAAGTATCACTGCCTCATCACTCCCTGCCACTCTTCCCCAACCATTGACATTGCCCTTCCTATTCTCACATCTATAAACTCAGTCCCAGAACCTGATTCAGTGTTAGCTCTGGGGCGCTTAGGGCTGGGATGTCCAAGGTCTCCCTAAATGCCACGTGCCCACTTCTAGAAGGAAGAAAATAGAAAAGGCTGCGACTTCACCTCACATTCTCCTTTCCTCAATAGTTACCTTTTGCCTTTTTGAGAACATTCCCAGACAGGAAGTAAAAGGTGATATGAAAGAAGAATTTCTTTTCATTTACAAAGAGCATTTTAATGACATATTTATGGTACTTAACATTTCATTTTAGCACAAAATGACTTTTGCTTTTACTATGAGAATTAATGCATAATCAAAATTTTCTTTGTTAACAGCACTCTTAGTAGCCCCGTAATCTTTTTATAGCACCTACAGCTCAAAAGAAATAGGTAATACTTTTGTTTGTTAAGAAATTACTGATGTGCTCAGTCGTGGTCAACTCTTTGCAGTCCCATGGACTGTAGCCCTCCTGGTTCCTCTGTCCATAGAATTTTCCAGGCAAGAATACTGGAGTGGGTTGCCATTTCCTTCTCCAATTAAGTAGTTAGGTCTAATCAACTTAATAGGTATTTATATCCTAAGAAAATACTAGCCTTTGAAAAATAATAAACATGAATAGAAAGAAAATATTTTTATTTTATTCTTAAATAGCAGTTTTAAATATTTTATTCTTAAATAGGATGTGTGAGCTTCAGGGCACATAGGATTCTCCAGTCGTAAAACCAAATGGCACACCACCACCTTCCTTTCCTGATCCATATGGGTTTACTTGTTAAATTCTTTTCTCAAAGGAACCACCAAAAACACAGATCTGCAAAAATATGGCATTATCAAAAGAAATATAACACTGTCTCCTGTTGAAACCGGGAGCCACTCAAGCTAATAGTCTGTGTAATTTCTGGACAGATGACAAGTATCACTACGTTTCCTTGAATGTTGTAATTATCTTGCAGTGACCTTGTGGGGTCATTCCAGTGCTTCAGGACGTTTCATCACCCAGTCTGGGAACCATGGGTTTGAAGTGAAAGTGAAAGTTGTTCAGTCGTGTCCAACTCTTTGCAACCCCATGAACTATATAGTCCATGGAATTCTCCAGGCCAGAATACTGGAGTGGGTAGCCCTTCCCTTCTCCAAGGGATCTTCCAAACCCAGGGATTGAACCCAGATCTCCTGCATTGCAGGTGGATTCTTAACACCTGAGCCACCAGGGAAGCCCAAGAATACTGGAGTGGGTAGCCTACCCCTTCTCCAGCAGATTTTCCCAACCCAGGAATTAAACCAGGGTCTCCTGCATTGCAGGTGGCTTCTTTACCACCTGAGCCACCAGGGAAGCCCTGAGAACCATAGGCTTAAACTCTATCAAATGAGGCATAATAACATGACAGTGTGAACAAATCGATCCAACAGGAGAGTATATGTGTGTAACAGTTCACAGTTACATTTATGTCTACAACTTTGGGTGCCATGTTAATTACAGGAAAAATCCTCACACCTTCACGGTTAGTTGATGCTCTCAGAGTAAAATGTCCATCACATCTTTTATAGATCTAAGATCATTTTACTCCTTCAGATAGGCACATTTTCTAGATCCCAGGTTTCACTTTCTAACTCAATTAAGGAAAAGAATATTAAGGAAAGATATTATTAATTACTAAGTGCAGGATTACTCCTTGCATTTAACTAAAGTGTGGGATTGTTTTGTCATTTGTGCCAATCAATCTGAATTATCAAATTAAAACAATGCTATTATGTCAAAAACTGATTTTAGAATTCTATTGTAGCTTATTTTGAAGAGAACCATGAAAGCAGAAGAGATATATGGACATTTTTATTAATTCTGAATCATATATGTCCCTGATTCATATGCAATTATGTGACTGTCTTATACATAAAAAGGAAACATGATATTTCTTTTAAACTATAACTCAGAGGACATGATGCCATAGCTCTTCATGCTGTCATCATTCACATACTCAGAAAATATACATTGCTCTTGTTCAGAGACACGAAATGCATTTAAATTAAATGCGTTTACATTATGACTGGATCACGTGTAGCAAGTACAAAGCTAAGTCATAAGTAATTCAAAGAGGTGTTAAGTTTCTTGTCTCTGAGTTGATCCAAACAATTGCAGTTGCATTTTAATGAATAGGACGTTACACAACTCCCCTAGAAGGCTTGGATTTCTTCTCAATCCTCCAAGTGATCTTTTGAAGCATTTGCTGGTTGATACTGCAAACAGATTTTATATTTATCATTTCACTTCAGGCTTGAACATGATTATTTTTCTGTTTATTCTCCAGTATGACACTAGCTCACTGGTACTGACTAATTCTTTGAACGAGTGAACAATCCAGTTATGTAATTTCCATTTTTCTTACATGTAAAAAAATGTGACAGGATTTAATTTGTCCTACAGTATGCAGTTATGAAACCTGACATCAGTAGACTCTGTATTTATAAGCATTTTATTGAAGACACTCCGAGGGATGTTTACTAATGTGATTCACTTCACTGTACCTTCTTTTAAGCCCTTTGAAATCTTGTTCTGGGCTCTTATTTCTCCTCCAGAGCTGCATGTTCAGCCTGCCCACCTCGCCCTGGTCAGGAACCCAGGCATCTGCCAGAGACTGTGCTGTAAATGAATGGAAACAGGGATTCAGCCTAACACTATTTAATTTCTAATATTTAAAATCAGAAGTGCAAGGTGAGGGCTCTCCTGGTGGTCCAGTGGTTAAGAATCTACCTGCCAATGCAGAGGACACCAGTTCAATCCCTGGGTCAGGAAGATTCCACATGCAGCAGGGCAACTACCCACAACAAGCCTGCACTCCCAGAGCCCATTCTCTGCAACAAGAGAAACCACCTCGGTGAGGAGTCCATGCACCACAACTAGCAAGTAGCCTCCATTCGCTGCAACTAACTTAGAAAGCCCGCATGTAGCAATGAAGACCCAGCGCAGCCAAAACAACAACAAAGTACAAAGTGAAATTGGAAGATTCCCGAAGAACATCACCTTTCTTAAATAAATTGAAAAAAAAAATCACACAATAACCACCAGAAAATAAGTATTCTGCCTGTAAAATGCTCACCCAGGAGACTTTCTGTAAAGTTCTTAGATCAGTGTCTGGCATATAGTAATTAGCACTTATGTAAGTGTGTGCTATTATCATTATCCTTCATTGTTACTGCTGGTCTGCCTCCCTTCAACGTGTGAAAGGCTGAGATGGCAAGAATTAAGAGGGGTGGAAAATAGCTCAGATTATTTCAAAATAGTATCTCTGCTATATAGATAATGGTGAAAGGAAGATAGGGTGACTCAAGAAATAAAGTTGTTCCCTATATCCCTCCCTCTGAAAACCTCTTCATATTCCTTCTTAAAGATCACTGCCTTTTCTAATAATTATTGTGTGGAGGCTGAGGGAAAGCACAGTGGTTCAGCTGTTGATATACATATGATACTTCTTCAAGGGTGGGATCCAAGAAACAGAGTCACCATGAATACTTTTTTGTATGGCTTTCATACCTAGCCCCCCAGGAACAGTGTGACATGGAAGACAGAGCCATGTCTTACCCTGTTCCTGCCAACACTCTCTCCACTGTCACCCCCATCTAGAATATTCCACTCATTTCCTAAGGTCCTCTTCAGAGTAGGCGTTTCCCTCTGTACTTAGTGGCAGTTCCTTTTCCTGCAGGTGTAATGTCCTTCATATGTCTTCCAGATAAAAGGACACTGGGTAAGACTCGCAAAAATACACAGGCCAACTTCCAGTGTTAGATGCCAGTGGTCCCATCTTCATCCCTTGAATCTCTGCCTCACTGTCTTCTCTCTTTCCCATAGGGTCAGGGGTACTACCCAGCAAATCTGCACTGGGTAAGGGCCTTCTTCTCCAGTTTTGATTTCTATCAACCAAAATCAGGAGCAGAGAATCAACAGTTGGCACTAATCATCTTAGTGACTCACCCTGATGTGTCTTGTCTTGTTTAGAACAGTGTCTTTATGGTAAGTGGTAGTTGGCTTTCCAGTGGCTCAGATGGTAAAGAATCTGCCTGCAAAGCAGGAGACGAGGGTTTGATCCCTGTGTCAGGAAGATCCCCTGGAGAAGGGAACGGCAACCCACTCCAGTATTCTTGCCTGCAGAATCCCATGGACCGAAGAACCTGGTGGGCTACAGTCCGTGAGGTCACAAAGAGTCAGACATGACTGAGCAACTAGCACATAGGTCACCATGGAAAAGTAGTATTCCTCTAATTTACTGGGCAAGCCCAAAATTTCAGTGCTCTTGGTCACCCTCTGAGCAAAACGTGTATATCTGAGCAGCAGTGATTTGCCTGTCTATATCACTATAAGAAACAGTAGTATCTAATACAATGATTCTCAGAACTTTTGGTCTCCTTAAAGTCATTGCATAACCAAAGACTTTTGTTTGTGTGGGTTATATTTATTGATATTTATCATATGAAAAATTAAAACAGAATTTTTTGAAACACAAAAAAGCATAGGCCTACATTCCATTAGCCACCACAGCAATGACATCATCACTGCACACTTACGAAGAAAAGTAACTGGGGGCTTTAGCAGTGTTCTCATACCTAAGAATTTGATACATCCCCTGTCACACAACAAAGGGCTGGTTTGTTTAGAAATCCTCAGGGCTAAATATAAACACTGAATAAGTCACTTTCCATGTATCTCCATTTTCCTTATATATCTTTGGGAATTATGGAGAATTTAGGTTATTTAGAAAATTCTAGTAAGGCTACAAACTGAAATCTTCCTTCATGAGTATATGAAACTTCAATTGAGAAGTTTCAAAGATGTAAATGTGGTGTTCGCATGTCCAATCAGATAAGTTAGTGCACATGTCTGGAATACCTTGTCATATACGTGCATCCTCTACAAGTTGTGCTTTTGTGTACTTTAATGTACAGTACTGTATAGAGTATAGTAGTAGAGTACTTTATTTCAAGCCCAGGATGTCTGGAAGGAAACGTAAAAGCAGCAGTGATGTAGCTGGTACTACTGTACTTTTCAAAGTACTTTACTGTACTTTAAAGATTAAAAATGTTTTCTATCTTTGTGTTTGTTTGTTTTCTATGTATGATTTGTGTTAAAAGTATTATAAACATATTACAATACATTACTATATAGCCAGTTGTGTTAGTTGGGTACCTAGAATAACTTTGTTGGACTTTCAAACAAACTGGACTTAGGAACGCACTCTCAGATGGAACTCATTTGTATATAGGGGACTTGCTGTAATTAATTCCCCAAACTTGAAGGCTATCTATGAAAAGCTCTCCTCATCCAGCTCTACTTCAATTCACTAACATCCATCAAGCCAGTCATGATCTCTCTCAGTCCTCATCCATATTCCATGTGCCAATTCCCCAAAAGAGACACTGACATTGTCTGAAGCTCAGGCCTTCTCCCAATATTTTCAGGGCCTTCAGTAAAAGCATATCTGGACACCTAAGCTCCATGTCTCATTACCCTACTCTTTCTACTCACGGCTTTTTCTTACAGTATTGTTGATGTTGTTCAGTCACCCAGTCATTTCCAACTCTTTGTGACCCCATGGACTGAAGCACGCCAGGCTTCCCCGTCCCTCACCATCTCCCAAACTGTGCCCAAGTTCATGTCCATTGCATCAGGATGCCATCCAGCCATCTCATCCTCTGACACTCTCTTCTCCTTTTGTCCTCGATCTTTCCCAGCATCAGGGTCTTTTCCGATGAGTTGGCTGTTCGCAGCAAATGACCAAAATACTGGAGCTTCGGCATCAGTCCTTCCAACAAGTATTCAGGGCTGATTTCCCTTAATATTGACTGGTTTGACCTCCTTGCTGTCCAGGGGACTTTCAGGAGTCTTCTTGAGCACTACGGTTTGAAGGCATCACTTCTCTGATGCTCTTCCTTCTTTATAGTCCAGCTCCCACAACAGTACATGACCACTGACTGGGAAGACCATAACCTTGACTATACTTTTTTCGGCAGAGTAATGTCTCTGCTTTTCAACACACTGTCTAAGTTTGTCATAGCTCTCCTGCCAAGAAGTCCTTACAGTGTATGGGACACAAACACATCCCTATGCACATCACAACCCACACAGTCAACCTGCAGAGTCTATAAACACTTTTAACCTTTGAGAGCTCAGATTTATTCTAGGATTTTTTGTGGAAGAGAAGAGAATACCATCCTGTCCAACTCTGTATCACATGTTGTCACCTGAGTCCCCAAGCATCTCTGTTTATGCTCCAAATCTCAAAAAAAAGTCTCTCTTGCATCATTCTGAAAATTTCTGAAACTCTCTTCTCTGACTGTAAAGCTCAAACCCAAGGCCATACATTGAAATAGGGGCAAACATCATACTATATGCCCCAA
This sequence comes from Giraffa tippelskirchi, assembly GCF_054371585.1. Classification (NCBI taxonomy): domain Eukaryota; kingdom Metazoa; phylum Chordata; class Mammalia; order Artiodactyla; family Giraffidae; genus Giraffa; species Giraffa tippelskirchi. The sequence goes on from NC_137285.1 coordinate 59,606,984, forward strand.
TCATTCATTTCAACGCCACATGTCTCATATAAAACAAAATCTGTCTTCATGTGAATGAATGTAAGTAAATATAAAGTTCAAGGAATGAAGTAAATAGAGTCTATGTGCCTTGTTACAAAGGCATGCAGGCATGCTCAGTCATGTTCTACTCTTTGTGATCCAACAGCCAGGCTCCTCTGTCCATGGAATTTTCCAGGCAAGAATACTGGAGAGGGTTTCCCACTCTAGGAGATCTTCCTGATCCAGGGATGGAACCTGCATCTCTTGTGTCTCCTGCATTGGTAGGAGGATTCTTTGCCACTGGCAATTATAGAGTACACTTTGAAGCCTAGTTTTGGAAAAATGAAACCAATGTAATACATAATAACAACAGATCAAAAGCCACTTGTTCAAGTGTTTTAGGCTTGAAAGAGTAAGATGAATGTCCAGATGTGAAGAGACCACTGACCAAACAGCAAAACCTTCAGAAGTACATGCAAAAGCAAGATTAAATATTCAAGAAATTTACCAAGGGAAACATCAACAGAGGTTCCCAGCCTCCAGGATCTAACACCTGATGATCAGTGGTAAAACTGATGTCACAATAGTATAAAGTTCACAATAAACGTAATGTGTTTGAATCATCCCGAAACCATCCTCTTGCTCACCCTGTCTGTGGAAAAATTGTCTTCCACGAAACTGGTCCCTGATGCCAAAAATGTTGGGGACTGCTGAACATTGGTAGGGAAAAAATGTAGAGGGCTTGAAGGAGACTGAGCGAGCCTCAGATTTTGATGTAAATCTGACCTCAGTGAAGGAGAGGAGGAAGAAAAGGAGGAATTACCCTACCTCAGGCCACATCCTCCTGACCTCCCTCCCCATGCTGATAATATTAGAGGAGCCTGACTGATTTATGTTCAGTCTTGTCTCTGTCACTGAATTCTCTCGTATCCTCACCCTGACATTCATTCTCTCCTCTGGAACCTTTGCTCTGGTCACTCTCTTAACTCCTGGGTAGGATATGCAGAAACCCTCCAGAGGAGGACAAACAAGGGTATGTTAAATGCAGTAAAATAGAATGAGATGAATAAATGTGCTTCCATCCACAAAATGATATACAACTTACTAATACCAATTTAAATCACTTTACATGGATCTCTGATTTAGATGATCCAAGACTCCAATCTCCTTCCCTTAATTCCAATAATAAAAATAGTTAATTAGAAGAAAATATAATAAAGTGTTCTAAGTCTCCTTCACACTAGACTAAATGCTCTATAAGGGATGATCACTGATGGCTAGTACATGGGAATCAATAAGGTAATTAAAACTTAGAGTCATTTCATACAATGTGTATCAGGGTAAGAACAATAATCGGCAATGAATCACCAGTTCTGAATCAGAGAAAACCAAATTATAACACTGCTTAATTTTTAGTGCTTTGACCAGGGCCAGAGTCATTTGTGGTGAAATGACAAATAGGTTACAGGAGCTGGTCACCCTTTAACAGGTTGGCAGCTCTAGTTATTAGAAAAGTTGACTCATAGAGAATAGTACATAAATTCCAGAAAAAGTCCTAGACATAAATATTTTGGATCTATTTATTTTATATGAACTTGCAGAGCCCTGTAAAAGAAAATGGGTTAAAATGATCATGAAGAGATGAAAAAAAAAATGAAAAATTCCTTTAAGCTGTACAATTTGCCTATCACCAGAAGTGAACATCAAAAAGATTGCCTCTCTCAACAGGGATGATACAAAATGAAAGAAAGATGAACAAGCCACACATTTTTAAAAGCAAAAAACAAAACAAAATAACACCATCTAAACTGGACTTTAGATGTGGTGAAGTCACTGTTTTACTAAAAAACCAAAGTGAAAGCTTTTGGTTCTGTAAAACAGGCTGTGTGAAAAACAGATGCTCAATGCACTTTGCAGCAGAAAAAAAGATTCTTGTATTTACTCATAAGTCAAGGCACAGATATTTTCTTGTCTGGGTATAGTCAGTGTTTTGTACTACTTCTAATATACTGACTTAAACAATAAGAACTTATTCCTATGACATGTCTATCAACTAAATTTTGACATTTTAAAAAATAGTTTAGTGTTTTGATAAAAAGCCCATTTTTGTGAACCAATTTAAAATTCCTAGAATGTAAGCAGTGAGCCTACTCAGATTCTTATCCTTTCTACCATTGCATTTTACAACCAATTACTTAGGGAAAAAAGTTCAACTATTTTCTTTCCTTTTACTATTTGGTTGGCCAAAAAGTTCATTTGCGTTTTTTCTGTAAGAGGTTATGGAAAAACCCCAATGAACCTTTTGGCCAACTCAACATTTTCATAAGGTTTATTTTTTGTGTGTCCACTTATAAGCCCTTGCATATTATATTTTTTTTCTCTAATATATTTGGTAAAGGTCTTTGTTTCTAGCCAATACATGTTAAACTGATCAAATAGTCACTTGTACTAGTAACAGATTTTGGATACCTAGAAACAACTGTGGAATGTAAATTCTGAATCTGTAGCACCAGGTAGAGGTGAAGCTGCAGATTTTCTCAGCACTCCCTCATCAAGCCTAAGGGATGATTTCTTCAAATAATTACATAACTGGGAAGAGTTGTTAATGAAACTTCAAACGTGTGCCCACATTTCTTAGCCACCTGTTAAGCTGCTGGTTTATTTTCTTCTTCCTGAAAAGATTAAGAATCTCAGTGTCCAATTTGTATGGGTCTCAGATTGTCTAACACTGAAACTATCAAACATAGGAAATAGACCTTGGGAAAATAATTTCCAAAGTAATTAAGCCCAAAGAAATGTTGAATCACCTTTTATCTTCAATAAGATTCCAAAGGCATTACGTTAAAAATAAGAGTTGAATTGCATAGCCACTAAAATGAACAAAATAGGGTCATTGGTAGAGACGTGGATGGACTTAGAGTCTGTCATACTGAGTGACGTAAGTCAGAAAAACAAACATCATATATTAATGCATATACGTGGAATCTAGAATAAAAAATGATACAGATGAACCTATTTTCCAGGCAGGAATAGAGACCAAACATAGAGAATGGACATGTGGACACAGTAGTAAGAGGAGAGTGGAACAAATTGGGAGATAGGGATTGACATATATACACTTTGTTCTTATTTAGTTTCTAAAGTCATGTCCAACTCTTTTGCAACCCCATGGATTGTAGCCTTGCCATGTTCAACTGTCCATGATATTTCCCAGGCAAGAATACTAGAGTGGATTGCCATTTCCTTCTCCAGAAGATCTTCATGACCCAGGGATCGAACCTGCATCTCCTGCATTGCCAGGTGGGTTCTTTACCACTGAGCCACCTGGAAACTCTATATACCCACGACCGGGTGTAAAATAGATAGCTAGTGGGAAGCTGCTGTATAACACAGTGCTATACGGAGGTGACCTGAAGTGGTGGGATGGGGGGTGGAGAGAGGTCCATGAAGAAGGGGATATGTGTACACATATGGCTGATTCGCGGTGTTGTACAGCAGAAACTAAGAAAACATTTTAAAGCAATTATATGCCAATTGAAAAACGAGTAGAATAAAATGTCCAGGCTGTTTCTTTATTATACTCATAACTCCCCTACTTGGGAGATGGGCTTCCCAGGTGACTCAGTGGTAAGAAATCCACCAGCAGTGCAGGAGACGAGAGTTCAACTCCTGAGTCAGGAAGACCTCCTGGAGAAGGAAATAGCAACCCACTCCAGTATTCTTGCCTGGAGAATCCCAGGGACAGGGGAGCCTGGTGGATTACAGTCCATGGGGCCTCAAAAGAGTTTGACACAACTTAGCAACTAAACAACAACACGTGGAAGATACCCTTAGTTCCTAAAGGCAAACTCTTCCTCCATAATCCTACAGCCACTCCAATACTTGCCCAATGACAAGGCCATGAAGACACTTGTTCCTAAAAACCTTCCCAGATAAGTCCTTAAATCTGTAAGTCTCAAGGGAAACCAAAAGTAGCTTCAAAAGATAAAAGTCAGAGGACTCTGAGCTTTAAGACAGCAGAACGAAGACATCAGTGTCTCTGTCTTCCTCTGAAACCTCCTGAAAACAACAAAGAATGAGCAACAGAAATAGACAGGACAAGGCACAGTACATTTGAAGAAGAGTTGCAAGAAAAACTGGACCAGTATACAAAAGGATACTGAGAAGGGACACAGAAAATCTGTGTGGAAAACATTAAAGGAAAGAAACGCGCGTAAATAGAAAGCAAACGAAGAAGGGACACTAGAAAAATTTTCCCACAGAACAGGTGAACATCCTGCCAAGCCACACTTTGTTGTTGAATCACTCAGCTGTGCCCAACTCTTTGTGACCCCATGGACCACAGCACGCCAGGCTTCCCGGTCCTTAGCAAATTCAAACATCATAAATGGCCTCTATCAAATAAGATGCCAAAGCATATAAAAGGACTCAAGATAGAAATAAGAAGGCAAAAGAAGTTTTCTCCTAATGAGCTGAAAAAAATCAGGAAAGAAATAGAAAAGAAAAAAAATCATCATAGAATTTAAAAGTAAGTAAATGAAAACAGTTTGAAAGTGTGAAATTATATATAGTCCAGAAATAGGATTATATGCATGGGTTGTTTATTCTTCAGTAAAGTGGCGTTTAAAATTAGTAGAAGAAAGATAATTCAATGAATGATATTGGTAAAACCGGCTGAGTGTTAGTGTTAGTCATTCAGTCGTGTCTGACTCTGCAGGCTACTCTGTCCATGGAATTCTCCAGGCAAGAATACTAGAGTGGGTTGCCACTCCCTTCTCCAAGGGGTCTTCCTAACCCAGGGATCAAACCTGGGTCTCCTGCATTGCAGGCAGATTCTGCACCATCTGAACCACCAGGGAAGCCCCAAAACTGGCTACCCATCTGGCTATGCTAAAATGTTATAATTGATCAACTGTTGAAAAATAAAAGTAAAGTAAAAATCATAAGTTACCAGAAGGAAATAAATTTCTAAAATTACTTCACAGATGAAGGTAATATACAAACCCATAAACATTATAAACTATGCTTTCAAATTTCAACACGACAAAAATAATTCCCTTCAAGCCATGTCAAACCCAAAGTGACCAATTAGATAAGAAATCTGTAAGTAAATATGGCAACTGGTAGGAGGCATTTCCTTAATATGCAAGCTCTTACTAATCATTAAGAAAAATATCAACAGTCAACAATGAGAAAAAGATAAAAGTCATGAATATGTAGTTATTTAAAAATAAATACAAATATCATTTAAACACATTGAAAGTGTCTAAACTCAATCCAAATTAAAGAAATAAATACAGTGGGATGAATTGGGAGACTAGGATTGACATATATACACTACTATATATAACATAAATAATGAGAACCTACTGCACAGCACGAGGAAGACTTCCTAATGCTCTGTGGTGACCTAAATGGGAAGGAAATCCAAAAAAGAAGGGATATATGTATACATATAGCTGATTCACTTTGCTGTGCAGCAGAAACTAACACAACATGTAAAGCACCTATATCCCATAAAATAAAAATACAGCACTGACAGATTCTTATTCTTTAGTTTGGTACTATTTTTTAAAATATATATATATTTTATTGAAGTACAGTTGACTTACTGTGTTTCAGATGCACAGCAAGGTGACTCAGTTGTACAAGTACACATATATTATTTTTTAAATTATTTTCCATCATAACTTATTACAAGATATTGACTAAAGTTCCCTATGTTATACAGTAAACCTTTGTTGCTTGTTGCATATCTATTTTTTAATTAGAAACCTAGGATTCTATTCATGCTAAGTCGAACAAGTGGTATCAAAATGTCACAATTTTTTAGTTAGACAAAAATTCATAAGTTTTCTAAAATATATATATTATACATTTTTACATATATATGTGTGTACCAAAGCTTTTCTACTACACTTGATAAAGGCTTGAGGAAGAACATTAAAAAAACAAAAGGAAGAGACGGAGAAACTGGAGAACATAAACTAAATGAAATGGGAGCACTGAATATGAAATAGAAAAAGTGAAACAAACTAGATTAAAATGAAAGACCATCATGCAGTCCAGTTGGTTTTAAACATGACTGATCATTAGAAACATATCTGGAGCTCTGGAGGAAAAGAAAAACAATACCTGAGGATTTGTATTTTTCAAAAAATTTCATATGGATTTTAAAAAGTGACTGCAGGTTTTTCTATTAGATCCTAGTTTTGGTTATATAGAGTTCTACTATTTTTCTGTTGACTAATCATGATGCAATGATATTAAGTGAGTAATGGTTCCATAATCACAATAGTAAAAAGATGTTTATCAGTTTTCACAGTCAAGAGCCAAACAAAAAATAAAAGATAATGACAATTGCAAGCCATAATGGGAACATGATTAATTTAACAATACAAAATAATTGCATACAGTTTGGGGTGGCAGGGGCTCAAGCAGAGTGATGTGGTAAGTGAAAGTGCACGCATGCACATGCTTCCATTCATCCTATCAGTCTATCTCTTTTGGTTGATATTTAATCCATTTACAGTTAAGGTAATTATCAATATGCATGATCCTATTACCGTTTTCTTAATTGTTTTGGGTTTATTTTCTGTAGGTCTTTTCTTGCTCTTGTATTTCCTGCCTAGGGAAGTTCCTTTAGTATTTGCTGTAAAGCTGAATTAGTGGTGCTTAACTTGGGTGGTGCTTCTCTTAACTTTTGCTTCTCTGGAAATCTTTTTATTTTTCCATCAAATCTGAAGGAGAGTCTTGCTGGGTAAAGTATTCTTGGTTGTAGGGTCTTCCTTTTCATCACTTTAAATATATCATGCCATTTCCTCTGGCTTATAGAGTTTCTGTTAAGAAATCAGCTGATAGTCTGATGGGAGTTCACTTGTCTGTTATTTGTCATTTTCCCTTGCTGCTTTTAATATTTTATTTCTGTCTTTAATTTTTGTCAGTTTGATTACTTGTGTCTCCGTGTGTTTCTCCTTGGGTTTATCCTGCCTGGGACTCTCTGTGCTTCCTGGACTTGGTTGACGATTTCCTTTCCCATATTCAGCAAGTTTTCAGCTATTATCTCTTCAAATATTTACTCAGGTCCTTTCTCTCTCTCTTCTCCTTCTGGGACCCCTATAATGCGAATGTTGGTGTGTTTAATGCTGTCACAGAGGTCCTTAGGCTGCCTTCATTTCTTTTCATTCTTTTTTCTATATTCTGTTCTGTGGCAGTAATTTCCACCATTCTATCCTCCAGATGATTTATTCATTCTTCTGCCTCAGATATTCTGTAATTGATTCCTTCTAGTGTACTATTCATCTCTGTTTGTTTGTTCTTTAGTTCTTCTAGGTCTTTTGGTAAACATTTCTTATATCTTCTCAATCTTTGCCTCCATTCTTTTCCCAAGACCCTGGATCATCTTCACTATCATTACTTTCAATTATTTTTCTGGAAGGTTGCCTATCTCCACTTCATTTAGTTGTTTTCATGGGCTTTTTTCTTGTCTCTTCACCTGGGACATAACTTTCTGCTTTTTCATCATTATTAACTTTCTGTAATATGGTTTTCGTTTTAGCTGCTGTGAGACTGTGCTTCTTCTTGGTTCTCTCTGCCCTCTGATGCATGAGGCTAAGTGGCTTGTGTAAGCTTCTTGATGGGAGGGCTGGTGGTGGGAAAACTGAGTCTTGCTCTGGTGGCCAGGACCTTGCTCAGTAAAGCTTTAATCTAATTATCTGCTGATGGGTGGGGTTGCACTCCCTCCTTGGTAGTTGTTTGGCCTGAGGTGACCCAGCCCTGCGGTCTACAGGCTCTATGGTAGGGTTAATGGCAAACTCTAAGAGGGTTTTATGCCAACAGGGACCTTCCAGTGCCCCCATTCCTGTGGTGAGCACCTGTTGACCCCCCCACACACACACACACCAAGAGGCCCTCCAACACTAGCAGGTCGTTTTGGTTCAGGCTATGTGGGATCCCTGCTCCCCTCCTCTGGGTCTTGGTGCACGTAAAGTTTTGTTTGCGCCCTCCAATTCTGGAGTCTCTATTTACCCCAGTCCTCTGCAAGTCCTGTAATCAAATCCTGCTGGCCCTCAAGGCCAGATTCTGTGGGGATTCCCAGTCCCTTTGTTGGATCCCTATGCTGGGAAACCTGACATGGAGTTCAGAAACTTCATAACAGTGGGAGAACTTCTTTGGTATTATTGTTCTCCAGTCTGTGGCTCACCCACCCAGAAGGTATAGGATTTGATTTTATCATAATTATGACCCTCCTACTGTCTGGCTACAGCCTCTTTGTCTTTGGATGTGGGGTATCTTCTTTTGGTGGTTTCCAGCATCCTCCTCTTGATGGTTGTTCAACAGCAAGTTGCAAATTTGGTGCTCTCACAGGAGATGAGCACATGTCCTTCTACTCTGCCATCTTGAACCAGAAATTGTTAGTTTGGTACTATGGACAACATGCTATGTCAGCCAGTATGTAGAGAAACAGACAGTCTTACATTATTCTTATGCAGATATAATGAAAATAATTTCTCTGAAGGAAAAACTGAAATCTGTCAAATTTTAAATGAACATCCATTACACCAATCTCACTTCCAGGAATCCATTCTACAATTATGCACACCTAAGTTTGCAAAGATATGAATGAGGGTATTCACTGCAAAATTGTTTATAATTAAAAAAAAAATTGGAAGCAATCTAAATCTCCACCGATTTATAAATATGCATATACAAATTCATATATAAATGATAATATCTATAATACTGTTTTATATATTATCACTTTTCTTAAAAATACATCTTAGAGATTGTTTCCTTTCAGGACACATGTGTAGATCTGATTTATTCATTTTAACAACTACATAAACCATCCTTCCTATTTTTGATACCTTTCTTTCTGCATTTCACAAGCTGTTCCACAGAGCTAGATCCACACTCTCTCCCTCATTAAAAAGAGAAAGAAATAAAGCCCTCATTCACCCTTCATTTCTCTTCATCTGAAGCCCTGTCTCTCAGTTCCCATAAATGGATAAACTTATCAAGAGCATATCACAAGCCATTCTTCAAATCTCTCATCTGTCCCCACTCCCATCCTTCCAACAAAAGAGCTCTACTAAGATTGTCAGGATTGTTCACATCCCTGTGATACAAACGACATTTTTTTCTCCAACAGTGGTCTTGTTTATCATGTTTACCACTCAGCAGGCTCTCCTTGGCTTCTGCGATGAAAGGGTCTCCTATTTTTCCTTCTACTTTTATAACCATTCATTTTCCACCTTCTGTCTGGCCATTAAATCTTAGAGTTGCTCAAGTCTCAGTCTTAGGTCATCTCCTCTCCTCACTCTGCTCTCTCTGTTGGCAGAAATAAACCCAAGGGTGAGACTTCCCTGGCGGTCCAGTGGTTAAGACTCTGCCCCCAATGCAGGGGATATGAGTCGAGCCCCAATCTCTGGTTGGGGAGCTAAGATCTCACATGCCTCCTGGTAAAAATACCAAAACATAAAATAGAAGCAATATTGTAACAAAGTCAATAAAGACTTTTAAAATGGTACACAGTAAGAAAAATCTTCTAAAAATAGGACTCAAGGCATCAATTTATCAAGCCCCCTATATATCCAGCCCTCATCTCTCCTCTAACTTCCAGACTTGCTTATCCAACTGCCTGTTTCACCAGCATCTTTCCTCTACTGTGATCTTTTGGAAGTACCTCAACTTCAGTATGTTCAAAGTTAGCTCAAAAACCCCTCCAAAATCTAGGTTTAATTTCCAATATTCCCTATGTCACTGGACGCTACTTTAACTTGTGTTAGTCACTCAGTCGTATCTGACTCTTTGTGAACTCATGTACTGTAGCCCACCAGGCTCCTCTGTCCAGGGAATTCTCCAGGCAAGAATACTGGAGTGGGTAGCCATTCCTTTCTCCAGGGAATCTTCCCAACCCAGGAATCGAACCTGGTCTCCTGTATTACAGGCAGATTCTTTACCATCTGACCCACAAATGGTAAAAGCTTGGTACCTCAGAACCATCTTGAATACTTTTCTCTCTCCCTGAATCCATCACAAAAGCATGCCTACTTAATCTCTTCAAGCTCTTACAAATATGTCCACTGCTTGTTCATCTCCACCTCAGCCCTAGAATGCCATGGACCCTCATCTTTCACATGGACAACAATAGAAGCCTCCCAAGTGTATCATCCACTCTTCCTAATTCAGTCTCACAATAGCTAGTGATTTGCTCAGTATGAGCACCAAGAATGTCACATCCCTGCCTAGGAACATGACTGGTCCTCATGGAAAAAGAGACAAAAAATGGATCAATGATTAAAGTGCTCCACTATTAGAAGAGGTAAGAGGGAAAATGAAGTCATTTGGGGCTAGAAGTTGATAAAGGTTTAAAGAAACAAGTTTCAGCTGGACCTTGTCAAGTATTGGGTTGGCCAAGAAGTTTGTTCGGGTTTTTCTGTAAGATGTTATGGAAAAAACAGAACAAAAATTTGACCATCTCCGCATGCAGACTCTAGAGTATACAAAGGAAAAGGAAGCCCTTTCCAGATCACGTGAATAGCTATCAAAAAAAAAAAAATCACAGAGGAGACAATGGGCATATCAGGTGAGAAGATCAGCCAGGGTGAACAATAATATTAAACCAGGACGTAGAAGATGAGAGATACTACAAAGCCTAAAAAGAGTTTGCAACACAGAGCACAAGAGAAAAACAGACAAGTATTGTTCAGACAGACTTCAGAACCAGAATTAATCCGCAGGACAGACCATAGTGAAGAGAGTCTCTGTTATTTACATGAGTGTCAGTGGGAATTCTATGTGGTTCTGGTAGACCTGTCCATTTACAACAGGAAAAACTTTTTAAAACCTGAAACTAAGACTAAAGGAGCCATAGTATAGCTCTCCAAGGTAAACAGGAGTAGAAAGAGACATATGCGCTGGAGACCAGAGCAGCAGCAGTAATCCTGAAAGGGAGCAGTGACATCCTGCAGAACAACGGGCTGGTGTTTGGCACGGGGTCGAGGTGTAAGCCCAGACCAGGGAGCAGTGCTGTGACCCAAGGGTCATGAAAGAAGCTTCGAGGGCTGGTCTAGGCGTCCTACATCTTGGGGTCTGGTAGGCAACAAACTTAATTCTTTAAAATCCCAATTTTTTTGAGTTATAATTGACAAAATTATAACATATTTAAAGGGTGATTTAATACACACAATAAGACTTAATTCCATTTCTCAACCACAAAAATGAATGAAATTGGGTCATCTGTAGAGATGTAGATGAACCTAGAGAGTGTCATACAGAGTAAAATAAGACAGAAAGAGAAAACAAATATCATATATTAATGTATATATGTGGAATCCAGGGAAATGGTATTAATGATCTTATCTACAAAGCAGAAATAGAGACACAGACATAGAGAACAAATGTAGGGACAGCAAGCAGGGAGGGAGAAGAAGGGGGCAATATATTGGTAGATTGGGATTGACATATATACACTACTGATACTATGCATTGAATAGATGACTGAAGAGAACCGACTCTACCGCACAGGGAATTCTACTCAATGCTCTGTGGTGACCTACATGGGAAGGATACCCAAAAAAAGAGGGGATATATGTATTTGTTGAAGGAGATGTATCCTTGTATCCAGTATCCTTGCCTGGAAAATCCCATGGGCAGAGGAGACTGGTGGGCTGCAGTTCATGGGGTCACAAAGAGTCAGGCACAACTGAGCAATGAACACACACATATGTACATGTATAGCTGATTCACTTTTCTGTTCAGTAGAAACCAGCACAACACACAACATTCTAAAACAACTGTACTCCAATAAAAATTAATTGTAAGAATTTTTTGAAAACTTTAATTCTAAAAATAACTAATTCTAATTAAAAAAAAAAAAAACTTAATTCAAAACTGACCTGTTTGCTGCACTGGCTGCTGCTTTGTCTGGGGTGATCTGTTAGGGAGCTTGAAAAGTTCAACAATTATGTCCATCATCAGTCTTCTCGCTAAGGATCTGCCTCAACAGATTTGCTAAACAGTGAAAGCACTTCTACCTCTGACATTAGCAATGGTGACATCTCTGCCTAAGTTAGAGAAAATTCTAGATTTTTTTCTGCCCAAGTCTGCTCCTCCCCTGGTCTTCACTCTCTTAGTAAATGACATCACTTTCCACTTGTCAAGCAGGATATGTGTAATATATATGGAAGTCATTTTTGACTGCTCACGACGTCTGTCATCTCACATTAAATCTATTATCAAGGTCTTGTTGGCTCTTTTTTTTTTCACATAGTAAATCTGACCACTTTTCACTACCACTATCCGAGATCCATCATCTCTCACCGTGGTTCCTGAAGTAGTCTGCAAAGATGACAGCTTGCTTAAATCTTGCCCCCTGTGATAGATACTGCTAGTTGTCTGCAATATCCGTTCTGCCATTATTTCTTACTAACGGATCCCTGATTTTGATCAGGGATACAAAATAAGCAACTCAATACACACCTTCTGTGTTTCTCTTGTAGCTAAAGATAGCCATTTGACCCACTTCTAGCCAAAGAGAAATACTCAGAATAATCCCAAGTAGAGCTTCCAAAAGAGCTTTTTGGAAAGAGCAAACTAAAAACTACACTTTGCTCTCCTTCTACTTCCTTCCAGGCTTGATTTAGATGCTGTTTGTAGGTTTTTCTGCTGTTTTCACTAAAAGCATTCTTAATAGATAAAACTCCTTTTCGTTCGAGCTTCCAGATAATAACCAACATGAGCTTTGCAAAGACTAGGTTCCCATCAAACCCAGAAAAAATTTCAAAGGCCTTACAAAGTCTTTATAAAGATAGTCCCTGCCTATCTTCCAGTATTCTTGCCTGGAGAATCCCAGGGACAGAGGAGCCTGGTGGGCTGCCGTCTATGGGGTCACACAGAGTCGGACATGACTGAAGCGACTTAGTAGCAGCAGCAGCAGCTGCTGCCTATCTTTCTAAACTCTTCTTCACTTCTCCTGTTGTTACACTAGCCTTTCTGCCACTAAAACAGTGTATGTGGTTTTGAAGTAAAGGAGATTATTATTAGAGTAGAACCTACACTTCTCTCCTTTAAGTATCCTACATTCATCTACCAAAGGACTAACACATTCTTAGCTCCCTTATTTTTATTTCAACAGTCTTGGCACCAATCTATGCCCTCCTCACCCATATTGGGGAGACCAGAAGTTAGAGAGGACCATTGTGACACCACCTCAACTTCTTTCCCCTGGCTTCCTCCACCTCTACAACCTTCCTCTCCATCTTTATTACAACCTCTGCTGGGTCACCTATTGGGAAGATCCTCAAAAAGCTATCCACCTTGAATGTAAGATGCCTGTGTCTGATTCCTTAATTTCTTTAATAAATAATTTGCTTATTCAGCTTTTCAGCTTCTAATCTTTGGATTTGCCCCCAAGATTATCTAAAATGGCACTCAATTTAGATGAGACAGCTCCTAAATATATGAAGAAATCTCCTCACTGGGCTGCTAAGGCTACTTGTGAAATTTATATCTCTTAGTTGGAATGATTATGCTACTAGATTGTACATTCAATAATCCTATGGGTTTATTAAATATCACTGGGTTCATTGAAATAAAGCTGAGGAACTTTATTATGATAAACTGAGTCTCACAAGCTTTAAAGAACACAGCATAATTCTGGTTAAGAATCTCAATGATTTTGCTTCAAAATAGAATCAAAGCACATGAATCCTAAAAATTAGATTGTTGTTTATTTGCTAAGTTGTGTCTGACTCTTTGCAACCCCAAGGACACCTGTCAGCATCGCCAGGCCCCTCTGTCCATGAATTTCTCAGTCAAAAATACTGGAGTGGGTTACCATTTCCTTCTCCAGGGGCTCTTCCTGACCCATGGATCAAACCCACATCTCCTGTGTCTCCTGCACTGGCAGCCTTTCTTTACCACTGAGTCACCTTGCCTGAGATCAAACTCTTCAGTACTCTTCCCAAATAGTCATTTTGCATACAAAGCTTCTCAAATCCAAGATGAGAGGTGAATTCAATACCACAATGCACTTGACCCATCTCCTACAGTAATAAAAATAAAGCCCAAAGTAAACAAATGGGGCCTAATTAAACTTAAAAGCTTTTGCATAGCAAAGGAAACCATAAAAATGACAAAAAGACAATCCTCAGAATGGGAGAAGATATTTGTAAATGAAGCAACTGAAAAAGGATAAATATCCAAAATATACAAGCAGCTTATGCAGCTCAATATCAAAAAAAAAAAAAGTCTCAATCAAAACGGGCAGAAGACATGCAGACTGCCAACAAACACATGAAAAGAGGCTCAACATCATCAATAACTAGAGAAATGCAAATCAAAAGTACAATGAGGTATCACCTCACACCCATCAGAATGGCCATCATCAAAAAATCTACAAACAATAAATGCTGAAGAGGGTGTGGAGAAAAGGGAGCTCTCATGTACTGCTGGAGGGAATGTAAATTGATACAGCCACTAGGGAGAACAGTATGGAGGTTCCTTTAAAAACTAAAAATAGGACTACCAAGTGACCCAGCAATTACACTCCTGAGCATATACCTGGGGTGGTGGTGGTTTAGTTGCTAAGCCGTGTCCGACTCTTGCGACCCCATGAACTGTAGCCCGCCAGGCTCCTTTGTCCATGGGATTCTCCAGGCAAGAATTCTGAAATGGGTTGCCATTTCCTTCTCCAGGGGATCTTCCCGGAGTAATCAAACCCAGGTCTCCTGCATTGCAGGCAGATTCTTTACCAACTGAGCTACAAGGGAAGCCTTGTGGCTTTCAGGTTTCTTAAAGGAGATGCACCCAGATTTCCGTGGACTGGACTGTAGGTCTTTAATTCTGTACACACACTTCCCACTTAGCCAATTACTGGAACACATGCCTGTTTGGAAGGGGCTTATCCATTCTACAAGGCTGCAATCTCCCCTAGTCCCTATTAACCCAGTCACTGTTTCTGTACACAATATGGTTCCCACCCTAGACCTTCTTCGATCTTAAGTCCATGGACATATGAGTTTTTTCTTCAGGACACACAGCTCCTATGGTGGGTCTCAGAAGACAGCTATCTCTCAGTTTTGCCATGGGACATCCACTAAGTTCAAGGGCCCCAACTCAGGCTACTGCCAAATACTGCTATTTGCAAACCATTTGCCCCAAGTGACTGTGGATCCACAGATAATCTTCACATTTAGGGCATGAGACAGAGAAGGCAATTGCTCCCCACTCCAGTACTCTTGCCTGGAAAATCCCATGGACAGAGGAGCCTGGTAGGCTGCAGTCCATGGGGTCGCTAAGAGTTGGACACGACTGAGTGACTTCACTTTCACTTTTCACTTTCATGCATTGGAGAAGGAAATGGCAACCCACTCCAGTGTTCTTGCCTGGAGAACCCCAGGGATGGGGGAGCCTGGTGGGCTGCCGTCTATGGGGTCGCACAGAGTCGGACACA
This sequence comes from Giraffa tippelskirchi, assembly GCF_054371585.1. Lineage (NCBI taxonomy): Eukaryota > Metazoa > Chordata > Mammalia > Artiodactyla > Giraffidae > Giraffa > Giraffa tippelskirchi. Next base: position 59,622,441 of record NC_137285.1, read on the forward strand.
ACTGAAGCGACTTAGCAGCAGCAGCAGGGCATGAGATCCTGGTGCAGGGGCCCTTCAGACTTTTCCAGGAAGCCTCAGGAAGCAATACAAGAAGGCCAGATTTACACTGAGAGCGGTTCGTTGTCCTCCAGCTATTTCCTTTAGGGCACACAAAGTTAAAGAGTAAAGGTAGCTTAAACAATAAGACCTGTGAAGGACAAAAGTGCAATATTCTGCAGCATCACGTGACAGTACAGGAGTCTCTGAGCCTCATCAAGAAGTCCCCCCTCCTCCTGGGAGAAATATATGGCCACATACTCAAAGACCACAAGGCCCTGAGCCAGCATCATTGCCAAGGCTTCGGTCGCCAGTCGTGGGACCGAGGGCAATGCCGTCAGCTACAGTCTCAGGGGGCCTCACAGCCGCCACCGGGCAGTGGGCCAATACCTCTCCTCTCTTATTTCAAAAAAGTTCAGCGCAGCACTATTTACAATAGTGTAAATGTCTGTTAACAGAGGAATAGGTAAAGAAGATGTGGTATATACATACACCAGAATATTATTCAGCCATTAAAAGGAACAAAATTGGGTCATTTGTAGAGATGTGGATGGACCTAGAGACTGTCATACAGAGTGAAAGTGAAAGTCACTCAATTGTGTCTGACTCTTTGTGACCCCATGGACTATACAGTCCATGGAATTCTCTAGGCCAGAATACTGGAATGGGTAGTCTTTTCCTTCTCTAAGGGATCTTCCCAACCGAGGGACTGAACCCAGGACTCCTGCATTGCAGACAGAGTCTTTACCAGCTGAGCCACAAGAGAAGCCCAAGAATACTGGACTGGTTAACCTATCCATTTGCCAGCAGATCTTCCCGACCCAGGAATCAAACCGGAGTCTCCTGCATTGCAGGCAAACTCTTCACCAACTGAGCTATCACGGAAGCCCCTAACAGAGTGAAGTTAAGTCAAAAAAAGAGAAAAACAAATACCATATTATATATATGGAATTCAGAAAAATGGTATAGATGTTCTTATTTGCAAAGCAGAAATAAACACAGACATAGAGGAAAAAAACATATGGATGCCAAGGGAAAAGGGGTGGTGTGGGATAAATTGAAATATTATAACTGAGATATATACACTATTGATACTATGTGTAAAATAGATAACTAATGAGAACATGCTATATCCACAGGCAACTCTACTTAATGCACTGTGATGTCCTAAACAGGAAGGAGACCCAAAAGGGCGGGTATATATATATATATATATATATATTCGATTCTTTTTTCTGTGCAGTAGAAGCTAACACAACATTGTAAAGCAACTATATTCCAAAAATTTAATTTTAAAAAATACCATAAAAAATATAGTCTTATCCATGTCTACGCTTGTAACAATTTTGTACAAGTTCTCCACCATAATTTGGGTGCATCTGCTCTCATTGGTGCAAAACGTGCAATTTAGCAATAACAGGTGAATGCGTTAAGATGGAGCATTATAGAGTCAGTAGCTTCTTATCTGACTTGTGCTTTTGTTAAGGAAGGAGCATGTTTAGTTAATAGTGCTAGTCATTTAGCCTCAAAAAATTTGAAATAATTTCTTCTTTTTACCTGCATTATTGAGTGTAATCTCTCTACAATAAACTCTGTGTATTTAAAGCATAAAATTTGATCAGTTCTGACATATGCATGCATTTATGAATCCAGCACGCAAGTCGGACAATGAACATATCACTACCCAAATTATGTTTATGTCCCTGTATGATCCTTTTCCCTGCACCTCCCCGAAGTGCCCAGGCAGCCACGAGTTTGCTTTTGGTCACTAGAGATTAACATAAGTTTCCTAGAATCTTACCTAAATAAAATTATACATATATACTCTTTTCTCTGAACTTTTTCACAGTATAATTATTTTAAAACTCATTCATGTTATTGCACATATCTATATTTCATTCCTTTTGTTATTTTCTAAAATTTTTCCTTGAGGCATAATGAATATATAACATATTAGTTTCAGGTATGCAACACAATGGGCTTCCGAGGTGGCTCAGTGGTAAAGAACCCACCTGCCAATGCAGGAGCCACAGGAGACACGGGTTCAATCCCTAGGTCGGGAAGATCCCATGGAGAAGGAAATGGCAACCCACTCCAGCACTGTTACCTGGGAAATCCCATGGACAGAGGAACCTGGTGGGCTGCAGTTTGTGGGGTCACAAATAGCTAGACATGGCTGAGTGACTGAGCACCTTGCAACATAATGATTTAACATTTGTATACACTGTGAAATGATCACCACAATAAGTTTAGCTAACATTCATCACCTTATCTAGTTAAACACATTTCTTTCTTGTTATGAGAACTTTTAAGATCTACGCTTGGTAACTTCCAATGTGTGATGTAGTATTATTAACTACAGCCACTATCCTGTACGTTAAATCCCTAGCACTGATTTATTTTACAACTGAAAATGTGTACCTTTGGATCCCCTTCACCCATTTCTCCCACTCTCCACATTTTCCTTTTAATTGATGATATATATTCCACTGTATGTATACACCACAATTTGTTTATCCATATACTTGTTCATGGACATTTGGTTTTTTCCAAATAAAAACATATGTAGCTATTCTTAAAACAATAATCTAAGCCACATGGACACTAGAATGTATCAAATAGAAATGTTTTACACATGAAAAACTCTGATTAATTTCAACTGCCTGATTCATTTTATCATAATAAAATTGAGCTATCATAAATAAAGTTGCTATGAACATTTGTGTGCAAATCCATGAACATATATTTTCATTTGATAAATACTTAGGAGCAGAATGACTCCATGAGTTAGACTTTTATGTTTAACATTTTAAGACAGTAATAAACTTTATTTTCACCATTTTCTATCGCCACAAGCAGTAAATGGAAGCTCTAGTGGCTACGCATCCCACCAATACTTGGGATGGTAAGTCTCTTGTGAATTGTAGCCATTCTGGTGAGTGTATAGTGTGGTCTTAATTTGAATTCTCTAAAAACAAATGATATTGACATGTCATTTTTATGTCAATAGGCCATCCATATATCTTCTATAGTAAACACCTTGACCTACTTTTATGGCATTGATGTCTTCTTATTGATAAGTTGTAAGAATTCTTTCTGTATTCTAGAAACGAAGTCTTCATTGGATATATTTTTACAAATATTTTCTTCTTGTCTGTGGCTTTTATTTACACTTTCATCAACATTTTTTGAGAAGTAAAACTTTTAATTTTGATGATGTCCAGTATATTGAATTTTCACTTCAAAAAAACTTCCTAACAATCAAAGTCACAAGTATCTTCTCTTATGTTTTCTTTTAGATATTTTAGAGTTTCACTTCTTACACCAACTTCAGTTAATGTTATAACATATTGCAGCTAAAGGTCAAATGTTCTTTGTTTTTGGTTGTCTTGTTTGTTTTTACATGGCTATCCAATTGTTCCTTGGTTCGCATACTGTTGAAGCCTAGCTTGGAGAATTTTGAGCATTACTTTACTAGCATGTGAGATGAGTGCAATTGTGCAGTAGTTTGAACATTCTTTGGCACTACCCTTCTTTGGGATTGGAATGAAAACTGTGGCCTGTGGCCACTGCTGAGTTTTCCAAATTTGCTGGCATGTTGAGTGCAACACTTTCACAGCATCATCTTTTAGGATTTGAAATAGCTCAACTGGAATTCCATCACCCCCACTAGCTTTGTTTGAAGTTATGTTTCCTAAGGCCCACTTGATTTCGCACTCCAAGATGCCTGGCTCTAGGTGAGTGATCACACAAGTGGTTATCTGGGTCACAAAAATCTTTTTTGTATAGATCTTTCCCTGGTGGCTCAGACGGTAAAGAATCTGCCTGCAGTGTGGGAGACCTGGGTTCAGTCCCTGGTTTAGGAAGATCCCCTGGAGAAGGGAAAGACTACCAACTCCAGTATTCTGGCAGGAGAATTCCATGGATTGTACAGTCCATGGGGTTGCAAAGAGTCAAACACAACTAAATGACTTTCACTTTCACTTTTTCTGTGCATTCTTGCCACTCTTCTTAGTATCTTCTGCTTCTGTTAGGTCCAGACTGTTTCTGTCCTTTATTGTGCCCATCTTTGCACTATATGTTCCCTTGGTATCTCTAATTTTCTTGAAGAGATCTCTACTCTCTCCCATTCTATTGTTTTCCTCTATTTCTATGCATTGTTCACTAAGGAAGGCTTTCTTAACTCTCCTTGCTCTTCTTTGGAACTCTGAATTTAGATGGTATATCTTTCCTTTTCTCCTTTGCCTTTCTTTTCTCAGCTATTTCTAAGACCTTTTCAGACAACCATTTTGCCTTTTTGCAGAGAAACCAGAGATCAAATTGCCAACATCCATTGGACCATAGAAAAGTAAGAGAATTCCTGAAAAAACACCTCCTTCTGCTTCATTGACTACGCTAAAGCCTTTGACTGTGTGGATCACAACAAACTGTGGAAAATTCTTCAAGAGATGGGTATACCACCTTATCTGCCTCCTGATAAACCTGTATGCTGCTCAAGAAGCAACAGTTAGAACCAGACATGTAACAACTGACTGCTTCCAAATCAGGAAAGAAGTACATCAAGGCTGTATATTGTCACCCTGCTTGTTTAACTTATTTCCAAAGTATATCATGCGAAATGCCGGGTTGGATGAAGCACAAGCTAAAATCAAGATTGCTGGAAGAAATACCATTAACCAGCTTTCCGGTAAGCGGCCTGAGGTGACCCCTAAAAATGGTGCGCTATTCACTTGACGCAGAAAACCCCACAAAATCATGCAAATCAAGAGGTTCAAATCTTCGTGTTCACTTTAAGAACACTCGTGAAACTGTCCAGGCCATAAACGGTATGCAAATCCGAAAAGCCACCAAGTATCTGAAGGATGTCACTTTAAATAATCAGTGTGTGCCATTCTGCCCTTACAATGGTGGAGTTAGTAGGCGTGCACAGGCTAAACAGTGGGGCTGGACACAGGGTCGGTGGCCCAAAAAGTGTGCTGAATTTTTACTACACATGCTCAAAAATGCAGAGAGTAATGCTGAACTTAAGGGCTTAGATGTAGATTCTCTGGTCATTGAGCACATCCAGGTGAACAAAGCTCCCAAGATGCTGCGCAGGACTTACAGAGCTCATGGTCATATCAACCCCTACATGAGCTCTCCCTGCCACATTGAGATGATCCTTACTGAAAAAGAACAGATTGTTCCTAAACCAGAAGAGGAGGTTTCACAGAAGAAAAAGATATCCCAGAGAAACTGAAGAAACAAAAACTTATGGCCTGGGAATAGTGCTGCAAAAAATACATGCAAATAAAAGTGAAAAAAAAAAAAAAGAAATACCATTAACCAGATATGCAGATAACACCACTCTTTTGGCAGAAAACAAAGAATTAAAGAGCCTCTTGATGAAGATGAAAGAGGAGAGTGAAAAAACTGGCTTAAAACTCAACATTCAAAAAATGAAGATCATGGCATCTGGTCTCATCACTTCATGGCAAACTGATGGGGAAACAATGGAAACAGTGACAAATTTTATTTTCTTGGGCTTCAGAATCACTGCAGATGGTGACTGCAGCCATGAAATTAAAAGACACTTGCTCCTTGGAAGAATAGCTATGACCAACACAGACAGCATACTGAAAAAGCAGAGACATTACTTTACCAATAAAGGTCCATCTAGTCAAAGCTGTGGTTTTCTCTAATAGTCACGTATGGATGTGCGAGTTGGACCATAAAGAAGGCTGAGCGCAGAAGAATTGATGCTTTTGAACTGTGGTGTTGACTGTAAGGAGATCCAACCAGTCCATCCTAAAGGAAATCAGTCCTGAATATTCATTGGAAGGACTGATGCTGAAGCTGAAACTCCAATACTTTGGCCATCTGATGTGAAGAACTGATCTATTGGAAAAGAACCTGATGCTGGGAAAGATTGAAGGCAAGAGAAGAAGGGGACGACAGAGGACGAGATGGTTGGATGGCATCACTGACTTAATGGACATGAGTTTCAGAAAGCTCTGGGAGAAGATGAAGGACAAGGAGGCCTGGTGCGCTGCAGTCCTTGGGACAGCAAGGAGTCGGACATGTTGAGCAACTGAACAACAACAACAAATCCAATTGCTCTGGTGTGATTTGTTGAACGGGTGTCCTTTCCCCCATTAAACTGCCTTGAAAACTGGAGAATGGATTGACCATTTATGTGTGGGTCTATTTCTGACAGTCCACTCTACACTAATAATCTGTCTCCATGTGGTAATCACGCTGCCTTGGTTACTGTAGATTTATGATGGGGCTGTCCCTAGTTGGAACTTTTTCAAAGTTGCTTTGGTTGTTCAAGGTAAAATTTCCAAATAAAATTTAAAGTCTGCTTATCAATTTATACAAAAAATTACTAATCAGAATTTTGGATGAGATTCCACTGAATCTATAAATCTGGGGAGAATTGGTATCTTAATAATTTTGAATCATTAGATGCATAAATTCAGCATAATTCTCCATTTGATTTTCCTTTTATTTCTCTCAGGAATGCCTTACAGATTGAGTGTACAGGTCTCCCGCATGTTTGTAAACTGTATCCCTAATGGTTTCATTTTTATCACGTCAGAAATGATAGTTTTTTCTTTTCAATTTCTAAATATTCTTTGCCAGTATACAAAAATATATTTGATTTTTGTTTATTGCTCTTGAATTCTGTATGTTTGCTAAAGGGCTTTCCTAGTAGTTACTGGAAAAAGTTGAATGAAAATACTAAATACTTCTGTAGTACTGGCTGGAAAGTACCAAATCATCAAAGAACAGGTGAGAATGGATATCCTTGCTTGGTTCCTGATCAAAGGGAAAGCACTCAGGTTTTATCAATAAGTATGATATTAACTGTGGTTTTTTAATAGATGTTCTTTATCAAGTCGAGGAAGTTCATTTACATTCCAAGTTCTCTGAGAGTTTTTATCAGGAACAAAGCTCTTAGAGGAAAACATAGGCAGAACACTCCTTGACATACATCACAGCAAGATTCTGTGTGATCCACCTCCTAGAGTAATGGAAATTAAAACAAAAATAACAAATGGGGCCTAATTAAACTTAAAAGCTTTTGCACAGCAAAGGAAACCATAAACAGATTTAAAAGATAACCCTCAGAATAGGAGAAAATAACTGCAAATAAAACTGACAAAGGATTGACCTCCAGAATACATAAGCAACACATTCAGCTCAATATTAGGGAAACAAACAGTCAAATCAAAATATGAACAGAAGACCTAAGCAGACATTTCTGTAAAGAAGACACACAGATGGCTAATAGACACATGAAAAGATGCTCAACATCACTAATTATTAGAGAAATGCAAATCAAAACTACAATGAGGTATCACCTCACAGCAGTCACAATGGCCCTCTTCAAAAAAGCTACAATCAATAAATGCTGGAGAGAGTGTGGAGAAAAGGGAGCCCTCCTTCACTGATAGTGAGAACGCAAACTGAAGCAGCCAGTGTGGAGAAGAGTATGGTGAGGCCTTTAAAAACTACGAATAAATCTACATGTGACCCAGCAACCCCACTACTTGGCATAAACCCTGCGAAACCCGTAATCAAAAAAGACACATGTAACACAGTGTTCATTCATGCACAATGTTAAACATTCAGAAAACTAAGATCACGGCAGCCGGTCCCATCACTTCATGGCAAAAAGATGGGGAAACAATGGAAACAGTGAGAGACTTTATTTTGGGGGGCTCCAAAATCACTTTAGATGGTGATTGCAGCCATGAAATTAAAAGACATTTGCTCCTTGGAAGAATAGCTATGATCAACCTAAACAGCATATTAAAAAGCAGAGACATTACTTTGTCCACAAAGGTCCATCTAGTCAAAGCTATGGTTTTTCCAGTGGTCGTGTATGGATGTGAGAGTTGGACCGTAAAGAAAGCTGAGCGCTGAAGAATTGATGCTTTTAAACTGTGGTGTTGGAGAAGACTCGTGAGAGTCCCTTGGACTGCAAGGAGATCCAACCAGTCAATCCTAAAGGAGATCAGTCTTGAATATTCTTTGGAAGGACTGATGCTGAACCTGAAACTCCAATATTTTGGCTACCTGCTGAGAAGAATTGACTCCTTGGAAAAGACCCTGATGCTAGGAAAGAATGAAGGCAGGAGGAGAAGGGGACAACAGAGGATTGAGATGGTTGGATGGTATCACCAACTCAATGGACATGAGTTTGAGTAAGCTCCAGGAGTTGGTGATGGACAGAGAAGCCTGGTGTGCTGCAGCCCATGGGGCCACAAACAGTCAGACACGACTGAGTGACTGAACTGAAAAAAAAAAAAAAGCCAGTGTTCATAGCAGCACTGTTTACAATACCCAGGATATGAAAGCAATCTAGATGTCCATCAACAGATGAATAGATAAAGAAGATGTGGTACATATATACAATGAAATATTACTCAGCCATTAAAAAAAAAAACAAATTTAAGTCAATTCTAGTGTGATGGATGAACCTAGAACCTGTTATACAGAGTGAAGTAAGTAAGAAAGAGAAAAACAAATACAGTATATAAACATCTATATGGACCCTAGAAAAATGATCTTGATGAACCTCTTTGCAAGGAAGGTATGGAAATGCAGATGTAGAGAATGGACTTGTGGACACAGTGGGGGAGAGAGAGTGGGACAAATGGAGGAAGTAGCATCAACACATACACACTATCAGGTGTGGGATGGATAGCTGGTGAGAGCTTGCTGGGTAGCACAGAGAGCCCAGCCTGGTGCTCCGTGATGACCTGGAGGGATGGGATAGGGAGGGAAGGGAGGCTAGGGAGGGAGGAGATGTATGTATAATTATGGCTGATTTGTTTTGCTGAATGGAAGAAATCAACACAACACTATAAAAATTACTATATATATACATTTTTTAATTTAAAAAAGAAAAAACATGGAGGAGGGGGAGGAAAAGCAGGAGGAAAGAGAATCAACAAAAGCCAATGTCATATACAGAGTCTAAAATATTTACTATGTGGCATTTTGTAGAGAAAGTTTGCCAATTCCTAGTCTAGAGATAATCTTGCTGCCTTCTAGAGGCAATATCCTAATGAATGATAAGAATTGCAAGGTCTTCTATGCTGGCTTCTATAAACACAAACTATTCCTGGCTTAGTTCTTAGGACTTCCCTTGTGGTGCAGCTGGTCAAAAATCTGCCTGCAATATGGGAGACCTGGGTTCGATCCCTGGGTTGGAAAGACCCCCTGGAGAAGGGCATGGCAACCCACTCCAGTATTCTGGCCTGGAGAATTTCACGGACTGTATAGGCCATGGGGTCGCGAAGAGTTGGACGCGACTGAGCGACTCTCACTTTCACTTTCTTTCATTCCTGGCTGTGCTATACGTTCAGGTGGTTTCCCCTGCTTCTTTTGGCTTGTTCTTTCGTCGGGCTTGCATGGTTTTCTCACAGACACATTCTGAGAGCACTCAGCTGAAGGCTCAAGGAAGTCCACTGTCTACTTCTGGAGCTATTTCTCAGTGCAGCTCTCTATATTCCAGCGCTCTCTTTTATAAACATTAGCCTTGTTGGCTTTTTCTGACTCAATTACATCTCAACATAGAGACTGCTGAACTCCTGACGGATCCCCCTTCCCAGAATTTGGAAGCTTGGAAATTCTCTCCAGACTGTGACCTGGGTTCACTGTAGTCTTGTTATGGTTGTTTCCTGTCTCCCAAGGCCACTGTCCTGCACTGCTTCACATCCAATGTCTGACAACTGTTGTTTCATACATTTTTGTCCAGTTACTCCAATCCTGCTACAAATGATGGTTTCTATTGTTCTCTTTCAAATATCCGGTTTTCCTGAAGAATATTCAGAGATTGCAAAACAAGTGTTTAAATAAAATGGATAGTTACTATTTTATTCTTTGTAACTACTAATCTGTGTGCCATTATTTTCTCAGTACTATACAGTCAAAAAACAAATTAATTTGTTGCTGATAGATTGAAACTTTTGCCTATAATCTCCAACTGAAAATTTTCTTTTTGTCTTCATAGAAAAAGAGATCAGATTTATAATTATCAGACACAGGTGTGGGAGACTGAAAGCAGTCAAAAGGTACCATAAACTTCCAGTTACAAGATAACTGTAGAGATGTGATATATGACATGATAAACATAATTTGCACTGCTCTATGCTATACACTAAATTTGTTAAGAAAGTAGGTCCTAAGAGTTCTCACAAAATAATTTTCTATTTCTTTAATTTTATATCTATATGAGATGATGGTTATTCATTAAATTATTAGGACAATCAGTTCATGGTGTATATAAGTCCAATCATGCTGTATTTCTTAAACCTTTACAGTGTTGTATGTCAATTATGATTCAATAAAACTGGTAGATAAATAAAAGTTTGTCAATGTAGCCTCATCATTCTCATTGAACCTTTTTTTAATAAGTAAATGTCATTAAATTTGAACTCAAAAAGAAAGGTATTCTAATAAAATAACTTTAATATATTGATGGTTTTCGAAATTTTTTGGATGAAAAGAAAGTTCTGATGTTAAAAAAAGAAAAAGTTTGAAACCACTGATTAGGCAGAAACAGTCTTAGCTTTATAATGTTAATACCTAAAAGTTTTATAAACACAAAGGAGCAAAGTCCAAATTAGAGTTCAAGAATCACCATCCAGGTGAGAAACACTAAATTCCAACACCGAAAGGGAAAATTACTGTAGCTCATTGTCTTTCAGGTACAAATGTTCTTCTCTTTATAACTGTAGTTTGGATTGAGAAAGTTCTGGCTATTCACTATTTTATCCTATTTAATAATATGAAATGCAAGGCATTCTTTGCCAGTGTTTAGCAAATGTCTGAATATTCTTGATCCTTAGCAGGACGTCATGCATTTGACCTCCTATTCCAACTTTCCATCATTTTTTTTTTTCAAGATAGGATTAGACCACTAAGGACTTAAATCAGTTCAGTTCAGTTGCTCAGTCATGTCCAACTCCTTGTGACCCCATGGGCTGCAGCATGCCAGGCTTTCTTGTCCATCACCAATACCTGGAGCTCACTCAAACTCATGTCATTGAGTCGGTGATGCCATCCAGCCATCTCATCCACTGTCATCCCCTTCTCCTCCTGCCTTCACTCTTTCCCAGCATCAGGGTCTTTTCCAAGGAGTCAGTTCTTCTCAATAGGTGGCCAAAGTATTGGAGTTTCAGCTTCAGCATCAGTCCTTCCAATGAACACCCAGGACTGATCTCCTTTATGATGGACTGGTTAGATCGCCTTGCAGTCCAAGGGACTCTCTAGAGTCTTCTCCAATACCACAGTTCCAAAGCATCAATTCTTTGGCACTCAGCTTTCTTTATAGTCCAACTCTCACATCCATACATGACCACTGAAAAAACCATAGCTTTGATTAGACGGACCTTTGTTGGCAAAATAATGTCTCTGCTTTTTAATATGCTGTCTAGGTTGGTCATAGCTTTTCTTCCAAGGAGCAAGCATCATTTAATTCTCCTATTTCAACTTTTTGGACTAGGAGACGTTGGACCTCCAATTGCAACTTTCCATCTTTTTTTTTTAAGACAGGTTTAGACCACTAAGGACTTAAGTATATTTGGCAAAATTAATATTTGTCCCATACTCTGTGTTGCCTCTCTGTCCACCAACAGTGAAATGAACAGCATAAAATTCCACCCAGAGATTGATTTTTAGGGTCAGTAAATTTGCTATCTCCAGGGAACTTCTGACTACAAAATCATTATCTAATTAAATTAAAAGATGAAAGCTCAAAAGGTTTCCTAATTCAGGCCACAATCAGCCTGGTGATGAAGACAGCAGTAGCAGTCCATTACTATCTCACCAGGAAAAAAATTCCAAGATCCTTGTCTGCTCTGATCAGGTAGCCCTAAAACTCTTATATGTATTATTGTGGGCTTATAATTTGTACTTTTTTATTACGGAAAAGATTTTATTTCTAAAGCATTCATCAAAATGTGAATAATTAAATTTCCATATGAAAAAATCATTTGAAAATAATTGTATTGCCTCGCACAATAGAAAGAATACTTCCTCAGATATGGAACTTCTAAATGCTGCATTTTGAAAAGTTAATTTAGAAATTAAAAATCTAAATCTCTAGCTATGTACATGTACCTCAATTTATATGCACTGTAGTCTCTAAGCATGAAGTACATTTGCAAAGTAGCTCTGTTTATGAATTATTTTTCATCATAAAATCTTATAAAGACACAATATATTGTTCTGATAAAAATTATAAACAGTTTTCATAAGGAAATCCATAAAAGCTTAAATAAATATTCACAAAAGAGAGACTAAATAAATAAATGCTTTTAAAGAGAGGGTTTACAACAAATCACAGAAGAAATCAAAAAAGAAATAAAATTATGCATAGAAACGAATGAAAATGAAAACACAACAACCCAAAACCTATGGGACACTGTAAAAGCAATACTAAGGGGAAGGTTCATAGCAATACAGGCGTACCTCAAGAAACAAGAAAAAAATCAAATAAATCAACTAACTCTACACCTAAAGCAACTAGAGAAGGAAGAAATGAAAAACCCCAGGGTCAGTAGAAGGAAAGAAATCTTAAAAATTAGGGCAGAAATAAATGCAAAAGAAACAAAAGAGACCATAGCAAAAATCAACAAAACTAAAAGCTGGTTTTTCGAGAAGATAAACAAAATTGATAAGCCATTAGCCAGACTCATCAAGAAACAAAGGGAGAAGAATCAGATCAACAAAATTAGAAATGAAAATGGAGAGATCACAACAGATTCCACAGAAATACAAAGGATCATAAGAGACTACTACCAACAGCTATATGCCAATAAAATGGACAACTTGGAAGAAATGGACAAATTCTTAGAAAAGTATAACTTTCCAAAACTGAACCAGGAAGAAATAGAAGATCTTAACAGACCCATCACAAGCACGGAAATCGAAAGTGTAATCAGAAATCTTCCAGCAAACAAAAGCCCAGGACCAGACGGCTTCACAGCGGAATTCTACCAAAAATTTAGAGAAGAGCTAACACCTATCCTGCTCAAACTCTTCCAGAAAATTGCAGAAGATGGTAAACTTCCAAACTCATTCTATGAGGCCACCATCACCCTAATTCCAAAACTAGACAAAGATGTCACAAAAAAGGAAAACTACAGGCCAATATCACTGATGAACATAGATGCAAAAATCCTTAATAAAATTCTAGCAAACAGAATCCAACATCATATTAAAAAGATCATACATCATGACCAAGTGGGCTTTATCCCAGGAATGCAAGGTTTTTTTAACATCCGCAAATCAATCAATGTAATACACCACATTAACAAATTGAAAGAAAAAAACCATATGGTTATCTCAATAGATGCAGAAAAAGCCTTTGACAAAATTCAGCATCCATTTATGATTAAAACCCTCCAGAAAGCAGGAATAGAAGGAACATATCTCAACATAATGAAAGCTATATATGACAAACCCACAGCAAACATTATCCTCAATGGTGAAAAATTGAAAGCATTTCCCCTAAAGTCAGGAACAAGGCAAGGATGCCCACTTTCACCACTACTATTCAACATAGTTTTGGAAGTTTTGGCCACAGCAATCAGAGCTGAAAAAGAAATAAAAGGAATACAGATAGGAAAAGAAGAAGTAAAACTCTCACTGTTTGCAGATGACATGATCCTCTACATAGAAAACCCTAAAGACTCTACTAGAAAATTACTAGAGTTGATCAATGAATATAGTAAAGTTGCAGGATATAAAATTAACACACAGAAATCCCTTGCATTCCTATACTCCAATAATGAGAAAACAGAAAGAGAAATTAAGGAAACAATACCATTCACCATTGCATCAAAAAGAATAAAATACTTAGGAATATATCTACCTAAAGAAACAAAAGACTTATATATAGAAAACTATAAAACACTGATGAAAGAAATCAAAGAGGACACAAACAGATGGAGAAATATACCGTGTTCATGGATTGGAAGAATTAATATAGTGAAAATGAGTATTCTACCCAAAGCAATCTACAGATTCAATGCAATCCCTATCAAGCTACCAATGGTATTTTTCACAGAACTAGAACAAATCATCTCACAATTTGTATGGAAATATAAGAAACCTCGAATAGCCAAAGCAATCTTGAGGAAGAAGAATGGAACTGGAGGAATCAACCTGCCTGACTTCAGACTCTACTACAAAGCCACAGTCATCAAGACAGTATGGTACTGGCACAAAGATAGAAATATAGATCAATGGAACAAAATAGAAAGCCCAGAGATAAACCCACGCACATATGGACACCTTATCTTCGACAAAGGAGGCCAGAATATACAATGGAGAAAAGACAATCTCTTTAACAAGTGGTGCTGGGAAAACTGGTCAACCACTTGTAAAAGAATGAAACTAGAACACTTCCTAACACCGTACACAAAAATAAACTCAAAATGGATTAAAGATCTAAACGTAAGACCAGAAACAATAAAACTCCTAGAGGAAAACATAGGCAAAACACTCTCCGACATAAATCACAGCAGGATCCTCCATGACCCACCTCCCAGAATATTGGAAATAAAAGCAAAAATAAACAAATGGGACCTAATTAAAATTAAAAGCTTTTGCACAACAAAGGAAACTATAAACAAGGTGAAAAGACAGCCTTCAGAATGGGAGAAAATAATAGCAAATGAAGCAACAGACAAACAATTAATCTCAAAAATATACAAGCAACTTCTGCAGCTGAATTCCCGAAAAATAAATGACCCAATCAAAAAATGGGCCAAAGAACTAAACAGACATTTCTCCAAAGAAGACATACAGATGGCTAACAAACACATGAAAAGATGCTCAACATCACTCATTATTAGAGAAATGCAAATCAAAACCACAATGAGGTATCATTTCACACCAGTCAGAATGGCTGCTATCCAAAAGTCTACAAGCAATAAATGCTGGAGAGGGTGTGGAGAAAAGGGAACCCTCTTACACTGTTGGTGGGAATGCAAACTAGTACAGCCACTATGGAGAACAGTGTGGAGATTCCTTAAAAAACTGGGAATAGAACTGCCATATGACCCAGCAATCCCACTGCTGGGCATATACACCGAAGAAACCAGAATTGAAAGAGACGCGTGTACCCCAATGTTCATCGCAGCACTGTTTACAATAGCCAGGACATGGAAGCAACCTAGATGTCCATCAGCAGATGAATGGATAAGGAAGCTGTGGTACATATACACAATGGAATATTACTCAGCCATTAAAAAAAATACATTTGAACCGGTTCTACTGAGATGGATGAAACTGGAGCCCATTATACAGAGTGAAGTAAGCCAGAAAGAAAAACAACAATACAGTATACTAATGCATATATATGGAATCTGAAAGATGGTAACGATAACCCTATATGCGGGACAGAATGAGAGACACAGATGCATGGAACAATTTTATGGACTCTGAGGGAGAAGGTGAGGGTGGGCCGTTCTGGGAGAATGGCATTGAGACATGTGTATTGTCATATGTGAAACAGAGCACCATTCCATGTTCGATGCATGTGACAAGGGCTCGGGGCCGGGGCAGTGGGATGATCCAGAGGGATGGGAGGGGGAGGGAGGTGGGTGGGGGGTTCGGGAAGGGGAACACATGTAAACCCATGGCTGATTCATGTCAATGTATGGCAAAAACTATTACAATATTGTAAAGTAATTAGCCCCCAAGTAAAATAAATAAATTTATAAAAAAAAAAAAAAAAAAAAAAAACACGAAAAAAAAAAAAAAAAAAAAAAAAATAAAGAGAGGGTTTAAAATTACAGTTTATTTAAAAATTAACACATGAGATGAGTTGAATTCTTTGAGGGATTTTCATTTTAAAACTTTTCTTTTCTACTACATTCTGATGAACCAAAGCAATCCAAAGCCAAGAAAATTACAGTACAACTATAAACAATGCAGATTTTTATTACTATAAACTAGAAAAAATTTTTAAATTTTTAATATATATATCAGGATGACACTCATCTTATTTATTGAAAGTTGCCAAACAAATTTCTCTATGGTGTTAGTTCTCTCAAAAGATATCAGCAAAAAAAATATTTTTTTAAAATTAAGCAAAACACATAGCTTAGAACTATTTATGATGTGTCATTTTTGACCCTTAAAAATAAAAGAGAGTATAGAATGATGAATTTGTCAATTGCGCTGAAAGGATCTTGCAAAATAATCCTTTATAGGTTTTATCACCAATAGTACCTGGAACATCTATATTTTCAGGGGAAATTTTCTGAAACACAAACATGAATATGCTACATTTCTGTAGCCCAACAGTTTCTAGCAACCAATTTTGTATGAGAAGTTTCATGTCTCTATGTTTGCTTATTTATGACTTGAAAAGCATATAGCCCAGTTCCAAGTGGAATGGAGGATTTCTAAATGCTTTTGGAACAATTAGCTTGGCAATAATTTTTAACATCTTGGAAAAGAAAAATTACTGATTCTAGCTATCTTCCCAGGATCATTATAATCATAAATAATTCACGAGAAGTGCCCAAATCAGTGTATGTCTAGCAGAAAAGAGATGCTCAACAAATATAATTTCCTCTCCCTTTCCCCCACCCCTGCTCCTTCCCTACCACATGCCAGACAGGAACCCCAGCCAGTGATGGAGCAGGATGGGGGGAAGTCAAGCTACCGGTCTTGTGAGCAGTTCTATTTTTATCTGCCTTACATCTGGGCATCTAGTTAAGAGTTTGTTTGAATAAAGAGTTCTAATTGCACTGCTGGGTGAAAAAGATGATGATCTCTGTCCTTTGGAAGTGAAATTCTGTCCCTAGTTTTCTCTTTCTAGGGTGATCTCTGGTCTTCCTACAAGCTTCAGTTACTCCCTTCACAATGATACCCAGATCTCTGTCTCAAGACCTTCATCTCCATCATCCCCAGGACCCAATCAGCCACAAGAGTATATGAAACCCAAATATCTCTTACTCCTCTCCCTCCACCCAACTCCTATCATCAATGCCTAAGTTCAGATCCAGATTATTTTGTGTGTAAACTAGTGCAAGAGAATAGAATAGAATAGAACAGGAGTTCATTCCATCAGCAATATGTTAGCTGCTTTGGGAGGAGGAATACTGGGAAGCAGTGATCCAGACAAGAGGTGATGAAGACATAGATTAGAGAGTGGTATTGAGAAGGAAAGGGTGAGTGTGAAAGACACCACACAGGAAGATTCAAAAGGTTTTTTGTTTTTTTTTTTAATTTTTAAAAATTTTTGGCCACTTCCTACAGCATGTGGGATCTTAGTTCCCAAAGTGGGGATTGAACCTGTGCCTCTGCATTGTAAGAAGAGAGTGTTAACCACTACACCACCAGGGAAATCCCTCAAGAGATTTAAGTGACTAATCATGAGGAGATGAGAGAGCAAGGAGTCGAAGTAACTCTAAAATTTCCTGGCTAAGTATATAGGAAAATGTCTACTGAGAATAGACTGCAGAAAAAAGTAAAGTCCTTTAAAAAGATGCAGGAAATTGACTTGAAAGTAGGAAAATCAGAGCTTGGCAACATTAAGAATTAAAATAGTGATAAATATTATAAAGTATATATTATATAATTTAGAATTGTGTTAACATTTTAATATAATTTTTATTGATATAATAATTATGTTGATCATTTTAATATTATTTTTCCTACAAAGTAATACAGTGGGGAATGATCAATCAAATGAAACGATGTTGACATTAAAAGACATGACTGCAGACAAATGTTCACTGGATTTGCCAGTGAGGAATCCACACTGGACTCACTCAGAGAAACGAGTGGGGATAGAAGCCAGTCTACGAGGGAAAGACAACACAAGTGAGTAATGCAGACTGCAGGCTGTGGTAGATTTTAAGAAGTATGGCAGAGAAAGGAAGATTGAGAGGAAAATATTAGGATAAGATGGCTGCCAACAGGGACCTTGAGCCATGTCAAGTTTGCAACATTTGCGAAGAGAGCTAGTAGAAAAGAACCGTCCATTTTATAAAGGAGAAAAATTTATCTCCAGTGTTTCCTTTATGAAGAAATCACAAGAGAGTAGATTCCCATATCTTTTTGCCTTTTCATACTATTCATGGGGTTCTCAAGGCAAGAATACTGAAGTGGTTTGCCATTCCCTTCTCCAGTGGACCACGTTTTGCCAGAACTCTCCACCATGACCCGTCCATCTTGGGTGGCCCTACATGGCATGGCTCATAGTTTCATTGAGTTAGACAAGGCTGTGATCCAAGTGATTAGTTTGGTTACTTTTCTGTAATTGTGGTTTCCATTCTGTCTGACCTCTGATGGATAAGGATAAGAGGCTAATGGAAGCTTCTGATGGAAGGGACTGGCTGTGGGGGAGTCTGGGTCTTGCTCTGACGGGAGGGGCCATGCTCAGTAAATCTTTCATCCGATTTTCTGCTGATGGGTGGGGCTGTGTTCCCTCCCTGTAGTTTGGCCTGAGGCCAGACTATGGTAGGGGTAATGGCAATCCTTCAAAACTACTTATGCCAGGACTGTAGTATTCAATGCCCCCAACCCTGCAGCAGGCCACCACCGACCCACGCCTCCACCCAAGACTCCTGGACACTCACGGGCAAGTCTAGGTCAGTCTCTTGTGGGGTCACTGCTCCTTTCTCCTGGGTCCTGGTTCTCATATTGGTTTGTGCCCTCCAAGAGTCTGTTTTCCCAGTCCTGCGGAAGTTCTGTAATCAAATCCCACTGGCCTCCAAAGTCAAATTCCCTGGGGTCCATGGGGTCGCAGATAATCGGACACGACTGAGCAACTGAACTGAACTGAACTGAGGCTCCCAGGTTCAAGAAGATAGGTACAGAAATCTGTGCTGATATGACACAGATCTGATCCCAGCTGCTTGTATCTTTTGAATATCTGATTCTGAGTCACTCACTGGCCAGAAGGGAAAAGGTAGGGTATTACAAAGATATCTGTCATCTTACTAAACAAGGCAAATAATGTCATAGGTCTGCCACCTTTCAAGGTAATTTTTTATTTCATACTTTCGGTTTAACATTTTAACATCTTTTCCCAAAAAATAGGTGCTATAATGATGGTACCTGGTGACACAAAATATTTAGAATAGAGCATCCATCAAATAGGGCTTCCCAGGTATCTCAGTCGTAAAGAATCTGCCTGCTAATGCAGGAGACACGGGTTCAATTCCTGCGTCGGAAAGATTGCCTGGAGTAGGAAATGGCAACCCACTCCAGTAGTCTTGTCTGGGAAATCCCATAGATAGAGGAGCCTGGAGGGCTACAGTCCATGGGGTCGCAAAAGAGTTGGACACAACTAAGTGACTAAACAACAACAACCAACAAAATAATCTGTTAAGTCAAATGTCAGCACAAATTTTAATCACTAACGTAGCCAGATGACAGATAGCATATCTGATAGCCAGCATTTATGAATTTACCTCCTAAAAGAAATCACACACTCAAATTCAGCCGAAGTAAAAATGAAATTAAAATAAAGGATAGTAATTCCCAAAGTATGCAGTTTACTGACGGATCTTCTGCATTTTATAAATAGAGGGTGCTTGAAACCTGTCCTTCAGTTCATAATAAGAGCCTGCCATGAGCTTCTAAAGCAAGTAGGAAAGAGTGGGGGAGTGAATTTGTGTTCTGAAGAGGAGATACTGTATGTTTGGAAAATTCCATTTAACTAACTCAATTGTAACAAATCTCCTTCCCAGAACGCTATCCTAGGAGACTGAAAAGCAGTAATTAGAACAGGTGGGCAGAGAAGGTCAACTAAATGCAGATTGACAGACAGGCCTACAAGAAGAGGCATCCCTTGAACTTCATTATTCCAACAATAATGTCTTTATTTACATACTAAAGCGGATATATTGTGTTCAGTAAAGCTTTTCAATAAGTAGAAACATGCTGCTGAAAGATTGGCACACCACCGCGAAGAACAGCTAATTTAAAGATACAAAAACCAGGGTGATAATTATTTCTATAATCCCACAGAAAACAGTGAAATCGCTTTCTTCATGCATCTTACGAATCACAACCATAGCAACTTAACACATGGGGTCCCATATGGGTGGACTGCCTCACAGGATGCGGCCAGGAACTTGGGAATTTAAGCTCTTACACCAGAACTAGAGAAAAAGTGGACATGGAATAATTTTGTATCAAAGTGAAAACTCAGAAATTCTAAGAGGAAATCTCAAGGAATAATTATAAATACTCTTGCTTCTTGTGATACTGTTCATCGGGTGTTCTTAGAATTGTGTGGCCTGTTCTACATCGCAGCAATGATCAAAGAGCCTCACTAATTAAGAATGGCATTGCAAGGGATTTCCCTGGTAGTCGGGTGGTTAAGACTTCACCTTCCAATGCAGGGGGTGTGTGTTTGATACCTGGTCAGGGAGCGAAGATCCTACCTGCTGTGTGGCCAAGAAACCAAAACATAAAATAGAAGCAATGTTGTAACAAATTCAATAAAGACTTTAAAAATGGTCCACATCAAAAAAAATTCTTTAAAAAAATGGTCATTGCAAGAGTGTGCATGTATGTGTATGTGTTTTAGCTGGGATTTTTTTCTGATTCTGAGGAGAATTTTCAAAAGAAAATTATTTTGTTGCTATAAATAGCCCACTGAAGGAGGCTAACACTAGTTAGGGAAAAGCACCAATTCCAACAATCTTCTTCCAGTTTGTAACACACACCCTGAATATATAAAAAAGCACCGATGAACTACCTGAATCCAAAAATATAGGAATGGATCCTTGTAATTAAGCACGTGCCCTTGATGGGCATTATTTTTCTCATATGTCAGTGAACAGACTGAACTAGATACATTCAAATACTGGCTCTATCACTTAATTTCTAGAACCTTGAACAAAGTACTTAAATTCTCCATGCCTCAGTTTCCTCATCTGTAGAATGAGGGATGATAACAGTGCATACCTCAAGAAATGAATTAGTACATGAAAGCAACTAAAACTACCTGTCTGCAGAAACTGCTCAATAAACATTCTCTATTATCCTCAAGAGAAGACTAAAGTCCTTCCCCAGATCCCTGATCTGTGATCATATGAAAACTGTGCACATGTGCTCTGTGGGCTTCCCTTAAGAACTGAATATCAGAGCCAAAAAGGAAATAATTCTGATGAAATATTGCTTTCAAAGTATTTTGAAGTATTTAATGCCATCATTTTGGAACAAATAAATTAGTGTTCATTGGGTGTTTTTTAATCAGTATCTTCTGACGCACAATTATAGACTCAAATGAACATTAAATGTTATTTTCATTAGAGAAAAAGTAGTCATGAAATGGAGCAGGACCCTGTGGTGCTTGCAGCCTATGTCCTCAGCCTGCCTTTTGTCTGTAGAAAAACTTTAGTTCAAAGAATCAGTTTAATCAGAGAAGTGAGAAAATGCAGAGACAAAGGAAAATAGTCAGAGAAGACCAAATAACAGCAGTCATTAAGCAAAGTCAAAGACCTTTAGTCCCTCCTCAAGGGCTATGGATAATATTCTGAGCCATCCCGTTTGAGCTGCTTTATAGATACTGAAATCCGCACCAGGTGGAAGGTGTTAACTATATGATGACCAAACTGTAGCCACGACATGTGGTAAGTCACTTCATTCACGTCCAAATCTTTGCAACCCTATGGACTGTAACCTGCCAGGCTTCTCTGTCCATGGGGTTCCCCAGGCAAGAATACTGGAGTGGGTTGCCTTGGCTTCCTGTAGGGGATCTTCCAGGCCCAGGGATAGAACTCGCGGCGCCTGCATTGCAGGTGATTCTTTACTGCTGAGCCTCTGGTGAAGCCCTAGCTATGACATAATGTGCCACAGTTCTGAGTACTGGCCTCAAAGTAATGGGAACAAACCAACCCTGGAAGTGAAGACTAACTTTACTGAAAACAACCAAGATGACGCTGCTCAGACTACTACATGACCCATTTCAACATCACTGTCAGAGCTGACTGTGCTGTTTCTGCATAGAGCCCCCTCCCTCCATCTATAAGGGCTCCTACTTTCTGATTGTTGGGGGAGTGGGACAAGTCGGCCTTAGGATAGGAGTTTGCCCTCCCCTCGCCAGGTTGCCAGTCTCCAAAATAAAGCAAAGTTTCCATTCCACCAATCTGGCCTCTTTATTCACTTTAAAGCAGAGAGAAGCCAGATCCCCACTTTGAGTAACAGGCAGAGCCATATTTGGGGTTTGCTTTTCTTCCTGATCATTCCACCTTTTGTGACCTCTATCTTTTTACTGGGTGTCCATAACTGTGGAACCGCCAGAGTGATTTTAAAGAATATAAAATGAGTCAGTTTAGTTCAGTTCATTCACTCAGTCATGTCTGACTCTTTGTGACACCATGGATTGCAGCATGCCAGGCTTCCCTGTCCATCTACAACTCCCAGAGCTTGCTCAAACTCATGTCCATCGAGTTGGTGATGCCATCCTACCATCTCATCCTCTGTCATCCCCTTCTCCTCCTCCCTTCAATCTTTCCCAGCATCAGGGTCTTTTCCAATGAATCGGCTTTTCACATCAGGTGGCCAAAGTATTGGAGCTTCAGCTTTAGCATTAGCCCTTCCAATGAATATTCAGAACTGATTTCCTTTAGGATTGATTGGTTTAATCTCCTTGCAGTGCAAGGGAATCTCAAGAGTCTTTTCCAACACTACAGTTCAAAAGCATCAGTTCTTTAGTGCTCAGACTTCATAAAATGGGTAGGTCTTGCAAATGATTGCTAAAGACAAGGTCTTTATTAAGAATGAACACAGAGGGATTAGGGTAAAGAACCTAGAATCTGAGCCTCTGTTGAAGGGTCTAACCCTTTTAGGAAAAAAAGAAAAACACTTTTTATGCATTTTAAATGCACATCCACACATTCATTTATTGAATAAATATCTAATGGAAATGTTAAGCACTGTTGTAGAAAGCATGGACACATAAAGTAAATACACAGTCCCTTTCCTCAAGGAGCTTATAGTTTCATAGGAAGACAATCGTGTAAACCAACAATTACAGTGCAACAAGAGAAATATTAAAGGTATTAATATAAGGGGTCCCATGGGAGTGTGAAGGAGAGAGGACCGGTGTCTGCCTAGAAAGTGCCAGGCAGAAATTTACAAAGGAAAACAATGCACATTTTTTTCTCAGCCTGAAAATGATCAGAGGGCACCCCAGGCAAAAGGAATGGCATTTGCCCAAACCTGCAGGCATAAAAGAGC
Source organism: Giraffa tippelskirchi (assembly GCF_054371585.1). Taxonomy (NCBI): domain Eukaryota; kingdom Metazoa; phylum Chordata; class Mammalia; order Artiodactyla; family Giraffidae; genus Giraffa; species Giraffa tippelskirchi. Next base: position 59,645,694 of record NC_137285.1, read on the forward strand.
CTGTTTGATGTGCTGCAAAAAGACTGATGTTGCCATCAAGGTGTTGAAGTTTGGATGGAGAGTCAGAGCTGAGAGAAAACCAGAGTGGGTGAGAGGAAACAGACTAACCATACCTGGCTACAGAATTCAGACTTTAAATGTATATTGCTGATCCTGTTCGTGACGCCGGTTGTCTTGATGTATCTCACTGTGCACCCTGTTCGCTGAGCCCATGGTAGGCAAGGCGCAAGCAAAGAGGCTGGAATAAAATGCAAGGAGCCATAGGAACTGCAGCCAAGAGAACTACATTCTCTCTTGGCTGACACAGCAGATGTAGCAGCAGACATAACATAACACAATATAACCACACACAACCCTTCAGGGCTTTCCAGGTGAAGCTTATATGTATTTATAGAACAGAAGTAGCCCATGGCCAAGGGAGTACCTCGTGAGGCACATGCACAGTGCCATAAGTGAACTCAGCTGTTACACACAACTGTGCAAGGTTATTGCTTACAGAACGTGGGGCAAGAGGGCATGAGAGCATGGAGCAAAAGAGCCTGGCTGGCGCCATCTTGTTAATCCCCCCACAACAGGTGATACAGAAAGAAGCATTGCAAATGCGACCAATACTGCTGCTGCTGCTGCTAAGTCGCTTCAGTCGTGTCCGACTCTGTGCGACCCCATAGACGGCAGCCCACCAGGCTCCGCCATCCCTGGGATTCTCCAGGCAAGAATACCGGAGTGGGTTGCCATTTCCTTCTCCAGTGCATGAACAGGAAAAGTGAAAGTGAAGTCGCTCAGTCATGTCTGACCCTTAGCGACCCCATGGACTACAGCCTACCAGGCTCCTCCGTCCATGGGATTTTCCAGGCAAGAGTACTGGAGTGGGGTGCCATTGCCTTCTCCGGTGACCAATACTAACTGATCCCAAAATTGGAAAGGTTTCTCTAGCCACAAAATAAAGACCAGTTCAGAGGAGAGGCAGAAGAATCCCAGGCTGGCAATGGTGAGTGCCAAACACAAAGTAGGTGTCATAGTAGACAGAAATGAGGGCTTGCTGGAACACAGATTTAGGGGAATGGATTTACAGAAGTTGATCATTGACTGGATTTAGGCATCAGAAAGAGGCAGGAAATTAGAATAATTGCAAAGCTTATTTCTGTCTTGATTAAAACAGGTGAGAGATGAGGGCAGGAAGAGAAGGTTTATGACTTCAGGTGAGTTCTCTGAAATTTCCAGGTGCAGATGTTGAACGTGGTGGAGTTCAGGAGAGAGATTGGGGTTAAAGATAGAGCTTTGGGTCTGATGAGAACAGAAGAGGTGGGCATGAGTGAGTTTGCTCAGCTAGAGTGTAGAGATGAAAGGAAAGGGGACCAAAAAGGCAGCAGTAGAATTCTCAGGGAGAAGCTGAGTCACGGAGATCAAACAGGAGGAGCAAGTGGTCACCAGTACCAAATGTCCCCACCAGCATGTGAAAAAGCACAGGGAACAAATGTCTATCACATGTCATAACTGAGGCGTCATGAGTCAGTTTGAGGGGAATGGAGAGGAAAAGAGTTGGGTTTTGTGGGCTGAGGATTAAATAGAAACTGAAGCAAGTAGCCTTGAGCTGACTCGGCTTTCTCTGGATGAATGCATGCATCTTATTCCACACACAGTGCACACACCGTCCACTTTCAGTCCATTTGTTAAACCCATGCTAGCTTGAGTAGAGTAAGCTACTCTCTGTGTGGTGCGATGGGAAAGATGCCAAGGACCTCCCTGATGGCACATTGGATAAGAATCTGCCTGCCAAGGCAGTGACATGGGTTCAATTCCTGGTCTGGGAAGATTCCACATGCCAAGGAGCAACTAAACCCATGCACCACAACTACTGAGCCTGCACTCGAGAGCCTAGGCTCCACAACAAGAGGAGCCCCCACAGTGAGAAGCCCACACTCCAACTAGAGAGTCGCCTCCACGCATCACAACTAGAAAAAGCCTGCATTCAGCCACGAAGCCTCATCACAGCCAAAAACCAAATAAATTATTTTCAAAAAATTTTAAATAAAATAAAGATGCCAGGAAGCTCCTTTCTTTTTCCCAGAAGGATCTTTTCACTAATTGACTAATGCCTGAAAAGCTGAAAGAACAGAAAGCCATTCTTTCATACTATAATTAAAAATAAAATTTTATATGTAAATTGCTTCAGGAGATGTAAAACATGGAAAATTCCAAAGTAAGCTGGAAATTACCCTTACCTGACCCTCTTCTGAAAAGGGGTTTGAGAGGGGCAAGCTGCCAGAAAGAATCTGAGAGAGTCCTGAAGAAAGAGACTAAAAAGAGGACCTGAAAGTACTGAAAACAAAATTTTACCAGGTCCAAAATTGTACTTGGTTTTACCCCATCCACATTATCTTAAACACAAAGAGGCAGATCCCTAACTGTTGGGAGAACAATTCTTTCCTTTGGTTATAGAAGGGGGGGATTATCGTCATTAATAATTTCATTGTCTAAACTCAAGAGAGCTTTAAATAAAAAGTCTTCCCTCATTCTCCAACCCACATATTCATTTTCAAATTCTACCTAATAATCTTGACATATTTCATTTGGTTTTATGAGTTTTTTTTTAATATCTCTCTAACATTAGTTAATTTTTTAATTGCCAAGAAGGTTTTTAAAATCTATTATGGGTATTAGGATATGGAACTATTAAGTTTTTATATATATATACATGTATCTGACTGAGATATTTTTGAAGCTTGTCATAAAGTCTTAACTTTGAAAAAGGCTCCACTACTTTCATGAGCTTTCTGCAAAACCACTCATCAGAGCCATTTAGAAAGAAAGATGACATTAAAAGGAGGTAAATTTTCCTCATGTTATACCGTGATTTAGTTGTGCTCTCCCATTAAGTCTAAATCTGTCTTCCAACCAGTGTGAAGTAGGCATGATTTATTTAAGCCTGATGGTAAAGGTCTATTAAAATAGTAACTTGAACATCGTCATTGGAGAAGAGAATGGCAATCCACGCCAATATTCTTGCTTGAAGAATTCCATGAACAGAGGAGCCTGGTAGGCCACAGTCCGTGGAGTCATGCAGAGTCAGACACGACTGAGCAGCTAACACGCACCCACACATAGTCACGGCTAACATGTCACTCACCAAAGAGATCAGGGCAGGGATTCCACAGAAGGCTGTGGGTCTCTCCATGTCAAGGAAATGAACAACCGAAGGGACTAAAGATATCAACCCCTCAGGAACTTCTTTGGGCGTCCAGGGGTTAAGACTTTGCCTTTCAGTGAAGGAGGTGTGGGTTTGACCCCTGGTTGGGGAGCTAGGATCCCACATACCTTGCAGCCAGAACACCAGAACACAAACAGCAGAAGAAATATTGTAACAAATTCAATATAGACTTAAAAAAAGCGATGTCATGTACAGAGAACCTCATTCTCAAGAGGGTCTCAAGGGACCAGGAAGCAGCCTATTGGAAGTGGGGGGCTCCAAGTCTGTGCCTGACACAATCATGAACCATCATCACAGCTCAGCTCTGCATTTAACAAAGGAAATGTTTGCAGTTGGATAAGGAAAACAACAACAACAAAAATCCATGGTGTTTAAATCTTTAAAATAACATACAGCAGTGTTGCTTTACAATACACCTTGCTGATGAATGGATTTAGATATTCTAATGATCAAACTCACGTCCCCTGAGTGTTTTCACTATGACTACATCTACAAACTTTCTCACAGTCCTTTAAAATGTTAGGGCTTTTTAGGTACTTGAATCCAACAATGACTTTAATCAGTCATTCCACTTTTTCTACAGCCATACACCTATTTCATCACGAAATTTCTCAAAGGCAAGTTCTATCCTTATACTATCTACTTCTTGCTCTGTCTTCACTATCCACTTCTTCTCAGTACAAGGACATAAATCAATTCATTGCCTCAACACTCTCCTAAAACTGCTCTAGTTAAAATAACCAGTCATACGCACACACAAAAACAACAGTCCTAAGATATGAATTCTTTACTCCTATTCCTTGGGGGTAATCACCTTTATCAGTTCTACTCTCAGAAATAAGTCCATTAAATTTTATGAAAATAGCTTGTAATAGCAATAGATGTTAATTCTGCTCCATCAGAAGTTAATGAAATGGCTGATACTCAGAGTACTCTCTGATGCTGCCACAAGAGTTAGAACTTTTGGTGGGAAACTGCACAAATGATTTTTTTTCTCCAAGAAAAGCTTTGTCTCAATCAATGAAAAGTTTGAGCCCAGAATCAGAATTGTAGGAGTGAAGGAGCATGATTTTATGGCTCTCTTTCCAGCCAACCTACATAAAATTCTCATCAGATAAAATTCAACTTACCTGCTTTTTTGAATGAGTTTCTGATTAACTTGTTTATTTACAGTAATTAAATAACAGCAGAACATTACATATTTTTGATTCTCTGGTATAAACCTGAAAAGCGTTCTTCTTTGAATCAAATAGCAAATTAACATGTAGAGAAAGAGGACTGGCTTACTTCCTTTTATGTGGAGTGGTATTTTGCTTTTGTTAAGATCCATTACCAATTTCACACATTACATAGTAGGCCAAGCTGGGTTCCAGGTGGAGACCCTGAACATTACTAATGGGCAAGTAAGTCTTGGAGCAAAAAACAGAGCAGAACTCTCCCCTTTCAGAAAAGGGAAACACACCAGAGGCTTCCTCGAGGTGAACCAGAAGTCAAAGAGAGTTAGTCCATTTGTGATTCTGAACAGATAAGAGTTAAGTCAAACAGCAAGCAAAAGGAGTAGTAAAGAAATCAAGCACCCACTACAGAACACTGCAGGAACAAAAGATGGGAAGCTGAAGATCAGAGTGAGAAGCAAAGTTGTTGGAATCCTTGATGCATGAGACAAGTGCTCAGGGCTGGGGCAATGGGATGACCCAGAGGGATGGGATGGGGAGGGAGGTGGGAGGCTGGTTCAGGATGGGGAACATATGTAAACCCATGGCTGATTCATATCAATGTGTGGCAAAAACAACTATAATATTGTAAAGTAATTAGCCTCCAACTAAAATAAATAAATTAATTTAAAAAAATGAAACACAAAGCTCTAGAGGGGAGCTGGGGAAGTCCAACCCGGGAGGACTTCTCCAGTGGTTCAGTGGTTGAGAATCCACCTGCCATTGCAGGGAACATGGGCTCAACCCCTGGTCCAGGAAAATTCCACATGCCACGGAGCGACTAAGCCCTCGCACCACACGCCTGCAGGCGCCTGGAGCCGGGACTACTTAACAAGAGGAGCTGCTGCAGTGAGAAGCTGGCATCACAAGCAGAGCACAGCCCCACTCACGATACCTGGAGAAAGCCCACGGGCAGCAACAGAAGACCCGGCGCAGTCAAAAATAAACAAATAAAGAAGACTCAACAGCTGGGATTCAAGAGTCAAAATTAGACAATGAGAAGATCTCATCTTTTAAGTAGCCTGGAATAATCAAGTATGGCCTCATACACTTTGTGAAGAGCTTGTCTTATATTCACTGTACTAGACAATCCCTGCGCACCTCTGCTTGGCAACTCTGTGGGCTCAGCAGTTAGCAGCCATCTATATTTGTGTGGATTCCCATCAGGACCCATTTCCTTGCCTCCTCAGGGGATGTCAAGGGTATTTTTTTCCCCAAAATAGTACATGAATCCTGAATCACCATCACCAAAGCAATCTTAAGTTTTCTTTTCTCCTGCCAACATCTGTGTTAGCCTGTTGACCAATACAAAAACTAGTAGCCTTGTCTTCATAAGGGATCATTTAGTAGCATTTTGAAAAACCTAGTTGCTGTCTCCCTTTTGAAGGACTAAGATGCAACATTCTGGAAAGAGCAGAGAGAGAAAAGAAGGGTAACAGGGGGACCACTAGCATGCCAGAGGGGAGAAAAGAAGGAAGTCATTTATTTGACTCATTTCCTGGCAGGATTAATTTATAATTCTTGGAAATTTTTGTCAGGAGAGTGGGAGGAAAGATTTCAAGAATTCATAGAATCATTAAAAAGAAGCAGCATGAGGAGGAGGATATCCATTGCTTCTAGTCCAGTGCTTTCATTTCACAGATTTGGAAAAATGAAGAAAAGAGGAGCAGAGACAAGATAGTATCTACTTCCATCCCAGTATTTGCCAATTACTTTATACTTGTCATTTCATTTATCCTTTTTAAAAAAACTATGAAGTAATGATATCTCCGTTTTATGAAGATGAAGACTAAGGCTCAGCAAGGTTAACTACATTTTCTAAGGGTACATAACTAGTAAATGAAAATAAAACAAGATTTAATTCAGATATTCTGGACCCAAAGCTTCTTTCTACAAAGAGGTATTGGAAGGTTAAACGATTGTCCCAGACAATGTAACCAGTTAGCAGCGGGTAGCTGGGTCTCCTGATTCCCTTCCTCCCTGATTCCCAGCCTCTGTTACACTGCAATTTCAATTTTTTTAACGGAAGACAGATGACACTGTGAATTAAATTATCCCATTCATGCAGCGTGCTGTCCATTACGTTCACCTGCCCAAGACTTGTCTTCCCCACCTTTCCTCCAGCCCCTGCTTGGCATCTTTCCCCAATTCATGACTTGACTGACTGGCCACGGACCCTTACTTTACAATTTCCCTTCTCACTTCCTCCCCTCAAAAAATAGCTTTCCTTTCTCTTATTCCCTGAGGACTCAGGGGTCTTTTAAGGAACTGATACATACATGTAAGGAATATGTTAACTGATAATGGCTCCATGCCTTACTGTATTATAACCACCCAGACATTAATCACCTGTCAATATCCAGCTACAATGTAGCAGCTCCAGGGATTCCAGTGCAGGAAATTTCAAAGAAGGAAAGAAGCTTGGGGCTTTTTGTCAACAATTTTAGAGTTAGGCCAGTACCACCTTCCCCTAAATCTGGCTCCAAAAGCAATATGTATCATCAATTAATGTGTATTTCCTGAGCACCTACAATGTGCTCAGTACTATGCTAGGGCTTGGGGGAGATGAAAGGTGAAAATGAAAGATTTCAGACACTGTTTCTCACATTAAGTGGCTTCCATAATAGCGCTCTGGAGGTCAGACAGCTGGCACACAATAACTTCCGAGATACTCACCCCTCCTTGCCTCCCTGGAAGCACCTCAGAGCCAACACCCTTCCCCAATTAAAAGCGGCCTCACTTTCAGCATACATGAACACCTACATACTTTCTTTGGTTAGTGAACATCTTCCTCCCTACAGCTAGATGCAACACCTCTGCCCTCTCCTCAGCCAGTCAATTGCCTGATCCTGTTGGTTCTAGCTCAGCCATGGCTTAGTCAGTTCAGTTGCTCAGTGGTGTCCAACTCTTTGTGATCCCATGGACTGCAGCACGCCAGGTTTCCCTGTCCATCACCAACTTCCAGAGCCTACTCAAACTCATGTCCATCGCGTACGGTGATGCCATCCAAGCATCTTATCCTCTGTCGTCCCCTTCTCCTCCCACCTTCAGTCTTTCTCAGCATCAGGGTCCTTTCCAAGGAGTCAGTTTTTTGCATCAGGTGGCCAAAGTATTGGAATTTCAGCTTCAACATCAGTCCTTCCAATGAACATTCAGGACCTATCTCCTCTAGGATGGACTGGTTGGATCTCCTTGCAATCTAAGGGACTCTCAAGAGTCTTCTCCAACACCACAGTTCAATTCTTCGGCGCTCAGCTTTCTTTATAGTCCAACTCTCACATCCATACATGACTACTGGAAAAACCATAGCCTTGACTAGACGGACCTTTGTTGACAAAGCAAAATGTCTCTGCTTTTTAATATGCTGTCTAGGTTGGTCATGGGCTTCCCTTGTACCTCAGTTGGTAAAGAATCTGCCTGCAGTGCAGGAGACCCGGGTTTGAACCCTGGATTGGGAAGATCCCCTGGAGAAGGAAATGGCAACCCACTCCAGTATCCTTACCTGGAAAATCTCATGGACAGAGGAGCCTGGTGGGTTGCAGTCCATGGGGTCGCAGAGTCATGCATGACTGAGCAACTAACACTTACTTACTTTAGGTTGGTCATAGCTTTTCTTCCAAGGAGCAAGTGTCTTTAATTTTATGTCTGCAGTCACCATCTGCAGTGATTTTGCAGCCCTAAAAAAATAAAATCACTAGACCATTCAGGTATGACCTAAATCAAATCCCTTACAATTACACAGTGGAAGTGAGAAATAGATTCAAGGGATTAGATCTGATAGAGTGTCTGAAGAACTATGGATGGAGGTTCATGACATTGTACAGAAGGTAGTGATCAAGACCATCCCCAAGAAAAAGAAATGCAAAAAGGCATAATGATTGTCTGACAAGGCCTTACAAATAGCTGTGAAAAGAAGAGACGCAAAAGGCAAAGGAGCAAAGGAAAGATATACCCATTTGAATGCAGAGTTCCAAAGACTAGCAAGGAGAGATAAGAAAGCCTTCTTCAGAGATCAGTGCAAAGAAATAGAGGAAAACAATAGAATGGGAAAGACTAGAGATCTCTTCAAGAAAATTAGAGACACCAAGGGAACATTTCATGCAAAGAGGAGCACAATAAAGGACAGAAATGGTATGGACCTAACAGAAGCAGAAGAAATTAAGAAGAGGTGGCAAGAATACACAGAAGAAGTATACAAAAGAGATCTTCATGACCCAGATAACTACAATGGTGTGATCACTCACCTAGAGCCAGATATCCTGGAATGTGAAGTCAAGTGGGCTTTAGAAAGCATCACTATGAATAAAGCTGGTGGAGATGATGGAATTCCAGTTGAGCTATTTCAAATCCTGAAAGATGATGCTGTGAAAGTGCTGCATGCAATATACCAGCAAACTTGGAAAACTCAGCAGTGGCCACAGGACTGGAAAAGGTCAGTTTTCATTCCAATCCCAAAGAAAGGCAATGCCAGAGAATGCTCAAACTACCACACAATTGCACTCATCTCACACGCTAGTAAAGTAATGCTCAAAATTCTCCAAGCCAGGCTTCAGCAATACCTGAACCGTGAACTTTCAGATGTTCAAGCTGGTTTTAGAAAAGGCAGAGGAACCAGAGATTAAATTGCCAACAGCCATGTCTATCATCTCTCTTTTCTCCATGCTGTTATTACATTCATGCTTCTCCACTTGACTATTGCAATGACCTCTTCATCTATAGTTTCTTCCCTCTCAAAGCCATCCTATGTGTTATTGTTGTGCAGTTGCTAAGTCATGTCTGACTCTTTGCCACCCCATGGACTGCAGCACATCCCACTCTCCCCTGTCCTTCACTATCTACCCGAGTTTGTTCAAACTCATGTCAATTGAATCAGTGATGCTATCCTGTGTACACAATGATTTACTTTAATCTTCTTTAAGTACATCTCTGTCCTAGTCAGTCTGTTGAAAACATCAGTGGTTCTCATTTTCAGAAGTCTAAATTCCTTAGCCTGATACTCAAAACCCTTCATAATTTGGCCAGGTCCCACCTTTCCAGTCTTGCCTCTCATTAAACATTCTTTGACAAACTTTGTTGGACTGTATTCATTGAGCCAATTACTATTTCTTGGAAGACTCCTGCTCCCATGCCTCTCTCTGTCCCTTACCCTGGCAAGACTTCCATTCCTCCTCCTTTCTGCCTCCCAAAGAGTATCCATTCCTCCTGGGCTCACTACCAGCTCTGCCATGAAGCAGTCAGAAGTCACTGATCTGTCTCTAAATACTCGTAGGACTTTACCTGATTATCTGAAAAGGTTATTAATCAGCCTCTACCTTGTGTCAGAGTTATCAGCATTTATGTCTCCCTCTTCTACTGGTCTGTAAACTCCATGAAATGCAAGACTAACATTTAATGCAGATGTAGTCAAAGGGCTTTGTGTGGAAAGAAGTTAGATAAACTTTCCATCTGAGAAAGTAAGAGGCAAAAATGAAGAAGAGGTAACCTTTGAATTGAGCCTTAAAGAATGAGGAAAGTATGAAGACAGAAAAGTCCTGCTGATGAGAAGGGGGATTCTTGGAATATGGCTAACTTATATATGGCATTTATGTGGAAAAGACCCTGATGCTGGGAAAGATTGAAGGCAGGAGGAGAAGGGGATGACAGAGGATGAGATGGTTGGAAGGCATCACCGACTTGATAGACATGAGTCTGAGCAAACTCCAGGAGTTAGTGATGGACAGGGAGGCATGGTGTGCTGTAGTCCGTGGGGTTGCGGAGTCAGGTGCAACTGAACGACTGACTGAACTGATGAAGAAAAGAAGGTTTTCCAGTTAGGTTAGAGTTCAGAGTGTCTGGTAAACTGCTATCAGAATATCTTCTAGAACAGATTTTTAACTTGCATAGCTCTTAAGCACAAAACTTGGGCAAGCACCTCAGAGGAAGCTTGACTAGTGATCTATAGACTGAGCAACTAACACAATCTGTACCTCAAAATGATTCTATTATTAAGCCTATAGAGTAGAAGATGAATTTAACTCTTACCTGGTTACATATTTTTCCGTAAGTTGTCTTTGGTTACATTGTGAATACAAAGACTTTTATAAAGTATTTTTATTGCTTTACAATGTTGTGTTAATTTCTGCTGCACATCAAAGTGAATCAGTTATATGTATATACACATATCCCCTCCGTCTTGAGCCTCCCTTCCACCCTGTAAAGTGTTTCTAAATATCTACTGTGCTTTAAAGCCATGTATGTTGCCTCACTGAATTTGTGTTCCTTTCACTATTTCAAAGAAAATGAAAAAAAAAATTTATTATTGCTTGGAAAATTGAGGAAATTTGATTATATCTTCATTCAACAATTATTGATTGCACATTTCCTTTTGGCCAGGCACTTTTTCTAGGCACTGGAAATACAATAATGAACAAAACTGGCAAAAAAAAAAAATCCCAGCCCTCATGGGGTTTACATCCTAGTATAGAGAGACAAGCAATAAACAAAATTAATAAGTAAGGCATACAGTTATTAGAAGACAGTAAGTGCTATGGTGAAAAATAAAATGGTAAAGAGGAAGGGGATGCTGGAGACAGAGTGGAAGTGGAAGGACTAGCAATTTCAGGTAGGATGATCAGGGGTGTCCTCACAGATAAAGCAATATTAGAATAAAAAAATTGGGGAGCACTAAGCAAATGAGTCATGTGATTATCGCAAGGACCCACGTTCTGGACAGAGGGAACAGTCACTATAAAAATCATGAGGTGAGAAAAGGACAAATACCCTATGATATCACTTATATGTGGAATCCGAAAAAAGATACAAAGGAACTGATTTACAAAACAGATACAGACTCACAGACATAGAAAACAACCTTCCAGTTACCAAAGGGGAAGTATGGGAAGGGATAAACTAGCGATCTGGGATTAACAGATACACAGTTCTGCACATAAAATAGATGAACAACAGGGACCTACTGTGTAGTGTGTGAGCTTACTCAGTCCCCCAGTCGTGTCCTACTCTTTGCGATCCTATGGACTTTCACCTGCCCGGCTCCTCTTTCCTCGGAATTTTCCAGGCAAGAATACTGGAGCTGGTTGCTATTTCCTACTCCAGGGGATCTCCCCAACCCAGAATCAAACCATGTCTCTCGAGTCTCCCGCCTCTTCTTTACCACTAGCGCCACCAGGATAGCTTTGAGAACTATATTCAGTTCAGTTCAGTCGCTCAGTCGTGTCCGACTCTTTGCGACCCCATGAATCGCAGCACGCCAGGCCTCCCTGTCCGTCACCATCTCCTGGAGTTTACCCAAACCCATGTCCATCGAGTCGGTGATGCCACCCAACCATCTCATCCTCTGTCGTCCCCTTCTCCTCCTGCCCCCATTCCCTCCCAGCATTAGGGTCTTTTCCAATGAGTCGACTCTTCGCATGAGGTGGCCAAAGTATTGGAGTTTCAGCTTCAACATCAGTCCTTCCAATGAACACCCAGGACTGATCTATATTCAATATCTTATAATAACCAATATTGGAAAAGAATCTGAAAAAGAATAGACATACATGCATATTTATGTAAAACTTTGAATCACTTTGCTGTACACCTGAAACATGGCAAATGAACTATATTTCAATTTAATTAAAAAAAAAAAGTGACTTCCCTGGTGGTCCAGTGGCTAACATTTTGTGGTCCCAGTACAGGGGGCACCAGGTTTGATTCCTGGTCAGGGAACTGGATCCCACATGTCACAACTAACAGCCCACACGCCACAGTGAAGACTGACTATCCCGTGTGACCCAACCAAGACCCAGCACAGCCAAATCAATCGATAAACATTTTGTTAAAAAAAATCCTGGGATGGGAACAGGTAATTGAGAAAGGACGGAGAAGGCAATGGCACCCCACTCCAGTACTCTTGCCTGGAAAATCCCATGGATGGAGGAGCCTGGTAGGCTGCAGTCCATGGGGTCACTAAGAGTCGGACACGACTGAGCAACTTCACTTTCACTTTTCACCTTCACGCACTGGAGAAGGAAATGGCAACCCACTCCAGTATTCTTGCCTGGAGAATCCCAGGGATGGCGGAGCCTGGTGGGCTGCCGTCTATGGGGTCGCACAGAGTCGGACATGACTGACGCGGCTCAGCAGCAGCAGCAGAGAGGTCACTGTGACTGCTGCTGCCACTGAGGATCGGAGGCAGAGGGAGGGAAGCCCCTGGCACGTCACCACAGATAGGGGAATACATGGTCTAGAATGATGGGGTTGGGGTAGGGAAACCGAGGTGTAGTGATATGGAGTGACTCTTCCCAGAAAATAATAGCCAAAGAGAGGAACTGGCCTCACAAAGGAGAAGGGAGGGTATTACATAAAATGAAACTCCTGCCTTCCTCCTGGAAGAGCCATACCAACTGGGGAGCAAGTCGACACCCGTGGAAGGCATTGGCCCATCTCTGCAATGCCTGGAGGCCCACCCCCACACACACACACACTTGTTTCTCCCTGCTGCCTGTTGTGGAAATGACACAAACCTCAATCAAGCAAGGCTTTATCAGAGCGCTAGCATTAACCTGCAATCCTCATGCTTCATCTTTGCTATGGCTGGTTATATTTTCCCTGATAGTTTAATGTTCCCTAAAATTTTTGCAAAGGGACATAATGACAATTTAGGTTGTCAGTTTGTCTGTTTCATATAGTAGAAATTCCTAAAGATGCTGAGGGGGAAGGTATTCCAATAAAAAGCATTATACCTAATCTAGGAAATTAAGGGGCCCTGGAGAGAGCTGTACCTGACCTAAGTATTAATAAAATATATAAAAAACTGTCTAAACAAAACCTTGATCTAACAAATGCCTTTACAAGCAGTTAAACAGCATTCCTCTAGTATGTTCTGATAAACAATTAATCATAAATTTAAACTTCATATTTAATCCCACTGTAAGCATTGAACTCTTACTAAATATTTTAAGATAGAGAACAAAGACCAAATTTTTAAATTCCATTAACAAGTGTTAAAGATAAGCTGCTAAAGCCCATTAAAATATATATGCTTGAATGCCCCTTCATTTCAAAAAGTTGGAAAACAAAAAATGAAAAACTTTGTCTCACTAAAAATAACCATGCCAAACTGCAAATATGTATGAGGAAGTTGTCAGTTAATAAAAGCCCGGAAAATGCTTTTAAAATACGTGAAACCACTATAACAATAATTATCATTCACTTGAAAGCTCTGAGCTTAGCGTGACTTTCTATATTTGTGTGAGCTTTAGGTGATCACTTGATTCTGTCTCATTTCACAGTACAGCAATGTCATATATAATGATGTCATCAACTCAGAAAAAAATGGAGCTGTTGTAACAGGATATCTTAATCCTGCTAAATTAGTGGTTTGTCACTAATTTGCTACAGCACTAATTTTGTCAAAGTACAAACACCTTGTATAGCAATTCACCTGCATTTATTGGGATTAAAATCTAGGCCTTTTCTTCAACAACACTGCCACCTTCTGTTTAGTGTGGGTTTACTTTTATTTCTACGCCTTCAAGAGTCAGGAAATTAACTTTGGAATTGTATATTTTGGGGTTTTGGGGTTTTTTGTTTTGTTTTTTTCTTTGTTATTGAAGTATAGTTTATTGTGTTATGTTTATTATGTATTTAGTTTATTATGAATACAACATTGTATTCATTTCAGATGTACAACAAAGTAATTCTGTGACTGATTAGACATTCTTTATGGTCTCTTCCAATTTTTGGACGATACAAATATTCTATAGATGAGAAAATTGAGGCCTGAAGATATTAAGTCACTTGCTCATTGTCCCACAGCCATTTTGTCCCAATTAAAATCCATAAGATATCGATTCTCTCTGATTCCCTTGCCATCTATGTATCTATTACATCGAGCATAGTGGGGATGTTTTATCAACTGCTTAATAATACTTTTCTCCAAGTATAGAACTTGCTTATTTATGTTTCATAAATTTTGTACAGTAAGAAATATTGTACTTTCAATTCCAAAAGATTTACATTTGCTCAGTGTGTGGCTTCAAGGTAAAAAAAATTACTTTAGGCAAGAAAAGCAGGACTAAAAATTTTTGTTTTACTCGCCTCTATTTTTCTCCTCCTCAGTTATGAAAATTTTATATAAGTGGGGCACAATACCAATGCTAATGGGATGGGTCTAGGAAAAAGAAAAGGACAAGAAATATATCACATAGATTGAGAAGTAATTAAGCAAGAATTGTGTTAAACTTTAAACCTGTAGATATATTTTATAGCAAGCCACTTTAAACTTAGCAGGGTTTTTTTTTTTTAAGTTTTACATCAATTGGAATATCTCATTTAGCTAGGTTGGATGCAAATAAGATAAGCATTTCTGGTTTAAACCCACTTAGTCATTCTAACATATTTTGCTGTGTTGTGCTAAGTCGATTCAGCCGTGTCCGACTCTGTGACTCAATGAAACGTAGCCTGCCAGGCTCCTCTGTCCATGAGATTCTCCAGGCAAGAATACTGGAGTGGGTTGCCATTTCCTCCTCTAAGGGATCTTCCCGATCCAGGGATCAAAACCGCATCTCTTATGTCTCCTGCACTGGCAGGCAGGTTCTTTACCACTAGTGCCACCTGGCAAGCCAGACTCCTCTGTCCATGGGAATTCTCCAGGCAAGAATTCTGGAATGGGTTGCCATTCCCTTCTCCAGGGGATCTTCCAGATCCAGGGATTGAACCTGGGTCTCCCCCATTGCAGGCAGATTGTTTACCATCTCAGCCACCAGGGACCCCTCTCTAACATATTACATATTTGCTAGCATTTTAAGTATTTTTGTGTTCATATATATAATATTTTAAGTATTATATATTCATGAAAAACATTGACCTGTAGGATTTTCCTGTAATAAAATAATGTTGGCCTCATAAAATAAATTTAGCCTCCTCCTCTGTTTTCTGGATGAGTTTGTAAGGTCAGGAATATTTCCTTCCTGTATGTTTTATAGAATTCACCAGTAAAATTATCTGGGCCTAAAGTTTCCTTTAAACCAAGGTTTCTATTTATGAATTCACAATAAAAATGGATATAGGTCTATTTTGATTTTCTATTTTTTTTTCTTCATTTTGGTAATTGGTATCTTTCAGGGATTTGTCCATTTCATTGTATTGATTTTCATAAAGTTGTCCATAAATAACCTCTACTATCTTCTCAAAGGATCTGTAGTGATATCCTCTCTTCCAATCTTAATATTGGTGATTTATTTCATTTTTTCATGATTAGTCAGATCAGAGGTTCATCAATTGCATTAGTTTTTTCAAAGAACCAGCCTTTGATTTTTATCTAATATTTGTCTGATCCTTATCTCACTGATTTCTTCTCTTATTTTCTTCCTTCTGTTTACTTTGTATTGTTCTTTTTCTAACTTCTTACTGTGGACGCAGAGATCACTGAATTTTAGCTACTCTTATTTTCTAAATAACAATTTAAAAATACAAATGTATCTCTAAGCCTTCTTTTAGCTGCATGTCATAAATTTTGATGTATTATATGTCCTTTAACATTTAGTTCTACTTTCTAATTTCCCTTGTTTTTTCTTCTCAGACCCACGTGCTTTTTTAGAACATGTTGTTTCCTTTAAAAGTAGTTCAGAACTGTTTTATAGTCAAGCAAATGATATGTCTTACAGAATTTCTATGTGCACTTGAAAAGAATGCATATTCTGCTATTGTTAAGCTGTGTACTCTATTAATGACAGTTCAAGTTGATTTAGTTCTTGGATCTGCCAACTCAATAGTCAATACATTTACTTTCAAAATTTTGTTTCAGTAATTTTTAGATCACTGAACTCATGAAGGAGTATTACCAAATCAGAGCTGAATATCATTGCGTAAGGCAATTAATCAGTTTGAAAGGTAGTGACCACATGATTTCCTATGGTGCCTCATTGCTCTGAATTTTTATGATTAAGCACAACACTGAAAAATGTAGAATGCTTTATTGAATGGTCACTGGAAACTTGTTCTAAAATAAAATATTAGAAAAAAAACAAGGTAAAACTAAGAATTATTCATACTTTTACAAAGTAAAATAAAATTAAACTGTGCATTGGCCAGCTAATTTAGCCTCAAGGGGTTAATTCTAATTAACCTAGGTTATACGATAACAATTTAAGAGCCTTTGCTCCAAAACCAGTGGATTATTATGATTCTTTACTTCATTTTCCTACAGGCAATTGAGCCTTAACTTCTTTATGCTGTGGTTTCTTGCATATTACACTCCATAGAATCTAGACTGTAAACTTAGGGTTAGAAGTGACTGAACTTCTCTGAGATAGCATAGAAACAGAGCTAAGTATCCTACTGGAGAAAATACCTTCATTTCTGTATCACAGCTATAGTCAACTACTCTCCCCATTCTGCTAGTGAGCAATCATGGCAGGACAAGTTTTAATTAAGGTTAAAAAGCCAAGTGTGATTCATAATAGTAATAATTGCAATGTATTTACTCCTAGAATTTCAATCACATTATAATCAAATTATTGCACACTAATGAGTCATTACTGAATTGAGGTAAGAATATTCCAGATATTCTTCCTGTGCATCACCCCTACTTATATGACTTTATTTCTGAGATCAAGTTTATCATTGTTTGATACATAAAGCACTTTGTAAGCAAGCTTTTACCTCCTGATAAATAATGAGGGACAATTAATAGCAGAGCAATAGAAAATGTATTGGCTCTGACCAGTAACTTAAAGGAAAAAATATATATACAGTAAGGATCCACCAGGTAATATGCAGCCGCTTTTTGCCTTCCGTTATTTCACAGCTGAGAGGGGAAAAACTTGTCTCTAAAAACACCAAGATTTCTCAGTATAGAAATAATTGCTTTCTGTTGGAAATTGTTATGTCCTAATTAATAGAAATGGTTTGGGGTAATTAAAAATTACTGCATAATGACATGGAGGAATTCATCAACTTTCAAACTATTAGAATACAGAAAAATACACTTAACACCAAAACTCCACTGAACATAATTTAATTGTTTTCTGGATGTTGAAGAACTTCAAAATTGTGTGCTCCTCTGTCATTGTTATGAAAGCAGTAACTATTAGATTATTCGTGAAGGAGGAGTTAGAGATTCTAGACTAACTCAGCTGGTCAATCACGGTGCCGGCCATGCCTGCAGCCCATTCAAGTGGAAACGCCCCATTCCTACCGCTTCTTAACAGTGTCAACTCAAGGTAGCTCGGTTTCAAAGTTAGGGTAGTGTCTGCTGATTGGACAGTGATCATTTGCTCCTCAAGAAGCCAATTCACAGTGTAGCCAGCAATCTATCATGTGCTTTGACATGAAAAAATCATCTACTTTAGGAAATTTAAACTTATTTTTTAAAATTATACATCTGTGTACAAATGATCACTTTGGTCCAACACACAGGGCTTCCCAGGTGTCTCAGTGGGTAAAGACCTGCCTGCCAATGCAGGAGACTTAAGAGATATGGGTTCGATCTCTGGGTCGGGAAGATCCCCTGGAGGAGGGCATGGCCACCCACTCCAGTATTCTTGCCTGGAAAACCCTGTGGACAGAGGAGCCTAGCCAGCGACTGTCCGTGAGTTCACCAAGAGTTGGACACGACTGAAGCAACTGAGCAGGCATGCATGCACACACACACACACGCATGCACACACGCATATTTGTCAGAGAAAACCAGGCAAGGTTAATGGGAAAATATAGGGTAAGGAAAATTGTGACAGCCAAAATTACTGGTAAATCAAAATTACGAGTAAGCAGAAGGCAGAAGGTAAAGAAAAGATACACAGAGAGGAGAGGGTGACGAATATAGTAAACAGAGTGAGGAGAATGGAGCAGACATGAAAAGTAACTGAATCACGTTAACAGTAGAACCCTTGACTCAAAATCAATCAACTCCTGTTGTCCAAATCTTTGGAGCTGCCTGGGATTCTAAGCTGACATCGAGTTCTGTTTTTCTCTTGATTTTCGTATCTTCTTGGATCCTCCCTTCACCCCAAATGACTTGATAGAAATTGAGTTTCAAATCTTTTCATCAGATCAGTATATGAGAATAAAAAGATGAAACTCGACTGCTCCCGGGCTTCCCTCATAGCTCAGTTGGTAAAGAATCCGCCTGCAATGCAGGAAATCCTGGTCCTGGGTCGGGAAGATCCGCTGGAGAAGAGATAGGCCACCCACTCCAGTATTCCTGGGCTTCCCTTGTGGCTCAGCTGGCAAAGAATCCGCCTGCAATGCGGGAGACCTGGGTTCGATCCCTGGGTTGGGAAGATCCCCTGGCGAAGGGAAAGGCTACCCACTCCAGTATTCTGGCCTGGAGAATTCCATAGACTGTACAGTCCGTGGGGTCACAGTCGGACACAACTGAGCGACTTTCACTACTGCCCCCATGGCATTCTTAATTGTATTGAATAGGCCTCTGCTGGTAATTTTTCATTGGTCTTTCCCTCATAAAACATTACAACAGTGATAGTAATCATTTTAACTACTATTTTTTGGATTTCATTTTAAGTAGTATGTAGACTCTCTGTGTGTAGCTCTTGGGTGAAGGGCAGGTTTTATCCAGAAATATATAATTTAGATTGAGAATCAAGGCTAAACTTTCCTTGCAGACCAAAGCCAGCTCTACTAAGAAAGGAATTCCTGGTACTATTGTTATAATTGCTTTGAAAAATTCAGGTACTATTGGTCTTAGATGTCCAGGAAAAAATCAATTACATTTGCACAAAGTTTTATGCATAGTTTATGTTAAGATTACATATCCCTAACTCTAATACACAAAATAAAAGTGGATACATCTAATGAAATTGTATACAGGCACAATATCTAGATTATCAAATTTGAGAAATAAATATGATAAACTAAATACAGCAGAAATGCCAAGAGAGGAGAGGAGAGGAGAAAAAGGAAGAGCAGGGGACAAAGGAAATTGTAGGAGGTAAAATTATGATCCAAAGTCTATATACAAATACACTATAGACTCCACAAGGAGCACTGGGCACATTAACTGGACCAAGAGAAAGGCAGGCTGAAAAATGGAAAAGACGGAGACTCCATTCATCCTTTACCCTTGCAGATTTTTTATGAATCAGGCAGTGAAAGTTTAGTTCAATGTTATATTTTGACTATAAAGAGAAATTAAAAGAGCATTTATGGTCAATGTTAAAAATAGAAGTATTTTATTCAGGGAATCTTAATCATATTGCATTGAATCATGTTAATGCACCTATTATTTGCTTATGGTATGTCTGAGAACCTTTATGCTTTCTTTTAATTTTCACTATAACTAGAGGTTCCCATTTGGCTTTGGTTTTCTCAGATTATCCTACTTCTCAAGGATCCATGATGTTTTGTATTCTGTATACACAACAAGGAAAATCACCTCAATGTTATATGTAGCTAGCCGTGACCAGCTGAGATTTGGCTCGAGTGTGTCTTCACCACAGTCCTTTCACACTGGAGTCCAAGGTCCTTCTGCAGGGAGATGTCAACCCCACCTCCATAACCATCATCACTGCCAGATATCAGAATTAGTGCTCATATAAGAAACACTATAAAAAAAAAAGAAATATTATCAATGGATGTTAGACACAGTGATATAATACTGACATTAGGGCCAAATGAGCTTTAACAGAACATAACCACCACCCACTTTATAGTTATTATGGGGAAATGCATTCCATATCCTAGTCAACAACATTAAAATCCAACTTTTTAACTTCCAGAAGGTGCAAGTTGGTTGCAGCCTGCATATGTGCATGTGTGTGTGATACATAAGAAAGACTTCAAGATTTTCCCTGGGAATTTAAGGAGTGTTGGGGTAGGCGGGGGCGGGGGGAAGCTAATGTGCTAATGTTTTTAGCTTCTCTTCACTCAGAAATATTAACACATTTGCTTTGAGAAGTCAAAGATTTGACCACAATTAGTGAAATGCTGTTTTTAAACATGGCCTAGCTGCTGCTGCTGCTAAATCGCTTCAGTCGTGTCCGACTCTGTGCGACCCCAGAGACGGCAGCCCACCAGGCTCCCCTGTCCCTGGGATTCTCCAGGCAAGAACACTGGAGTGGGTTGCCATTTCCTTCTCCAATGCAGGAAAGTGAAAAGTAAAAGTGAAGTTGCTCAGTCATGTCCGACTCTTAGCGACCCCATGGACTGCAGCCTACCAGGCTCCTCTGTCCATGGGATTTTCCAGGCAAGAGTACTGGAGTGGGTGCCATTGCCTTCTCCGACATTGCCTAGAGGTGAGTACAAAAAGAAAAGTGCCAAGGGTTCATGTCATTTTAAATGTTTCAAGTTTTGTGAATCTATTTCAAAGTTTAGATGACAGGGTAAATACATTTTTTAATGGCAAGAGATGAAAAAAACTAGATTCACATTTTGGGAGTCTATTAAATTAAAGTGATTTTTAGCACACTCTGCATTCTCCTTGCTTGAAAGAGAAATAATAATTCACAGACCAGCCCTTTTTTTATTCCTCTGAGAGGCATAAAGAAGTATGACTGAAATGACTTTGAGAGGAGAAAAAGAACCGACAGCCAGCAGGGAGAATGGATCCTGCCGTGAAGAAAGGACTTGGAAGGAAAAAATATATCTTGGGTAAGGAAGTAAAAGTGGAATGGAAAATGGAGAAACAAGATAGAAGAATGGATAGGTCAGGGGAAATCAGAAATACTGCAAAAGTTTTGCCTTCAAAACATATAATATAATGGGCACCATATTGGTCAGAAATACTCTCAAAAAAAAAAGATTACTTTCAGTGACCATAAAATATGTTCATATTTTGAAACTTTATTTTATTAGTCTACTCATTATTTCCAAATCTAGTATCAAAATTATATAAGTTGTCAAATTTATTTATTCTTAACATTGAGTCACATATTCTTAATATTGAAAACTCCAGGTTGCATTTCATTAAGGAAAAATAATTAAATGGGAACACAGTCTGGACTTCTTTAAAAAAACACATTTTCTTCCTTTTTCCAAGGCATTTCAAGAATTCTTTCATGAGCAAATCATCAAGCCTTTCTAAACTTTTTTCTTGAATATTATAGCCAATGCCCAACTGAACATTTGGAAGTTAATTAGCTGCCCTTATCTGATACACAATCTCTTTTTTTTTTTCATGAGGTGATAAACTGAGAAAAAACATATCACAAGTTTCCTAAAATACAACCTTAATGAGTCCTATTTTATGTACTAAAAGGAATCCTAAAACTAAGCCCAACAATGCAGTTCCTCTCACTAATTGTTAAGTAAGTGTATCTGCATTAGAATGGTGTCTTTTTCCCTCAGAACTTTGCAACGCTGATAGCTATTTGCAGTATTAAATGTCATCATACTGCATAAATCTAGAGAGACGTAGCATTGACTTTGGGCCCATACAAATTGTACTTCTGGGAGTGAGTGTGTATCCTTTTCAGGTTAATATAGTATTGTCCTAGCACAATTTTGCTAAGAGATTTTTGTTGCTGTTGCCATGGGTAGGAAGAATGTTATCTAATGCTTTTCCCCTCCACCTATTGCATAATCACATACATTTCTTCTTTTAATCTATTGATGTGATCAATTATACACAATCATTCTTAAGTTACTGTTATAAATCAAACATGAGTTTTTTAATACACTGCTGAATTTGGATTGATACTATAAGGCTATTTGACAGTACATGAAAATCTTGGCAGTATTTACATTTTACACAGTCAGTTTTTCCAGAGACCTATATCATCTACCTGTTTCCAAAAGTAACAGCAATAAAATTTACTACTTATTACTGAAACTGATTCTCAGTCTTTGTCATCCATTTCCCAGTAAAATGCTATGAAAAGGACAAGAGCTCTTCTTCATTTAGTTTAAATCTCAAATCTCCCACTCACTATCTATGAGATTTTGTACAAGTTATCCAGCCCTAGGTCTTACTCATGTCTAATAGGATTAGCCATCTCTCCAATAAAAATATAAATATAGGTACTCTTCCTGATACAGAATATGTACCCAACAAATATTACTTGTTTTATCATGCCATCAACAAACCACAACTTATCTGTTTGGATTATAAAAAATTCCAAAAGCTATGGGGTTCAGGATTTATGTTGTGGCTTAGAATTTAAAACTATACCCCTGGTTAGATATTTGCCATAAATAATATGCATGACATTATATATCTTTATATTTGTGTGTTATAGATTGGTGCATTTTCATCTTCACATGCACAAATAATTCTCTGTAACAAAAATTTAAGTTCATGGATGTTAATATATGTAACAATATCTATTAAAAGAAGTTCATTCATGAAAAATATAATGCTAGGTTCCATGACAAGAGATAAGTTGGGAGAGGTAAGTTCCACCAAACAAACATTCAGAAAACATATAGTCTTATACAAATTATTTCACTAACTTATAAAGCGACATGGTGCTGGTGTCCAACTCTTTTAATGAAGCTAACAATAACCTTGAAATCACAACCAAGATATTTTAAAATAGAAAATTATAGTTTAATATCACTTATGAGTATAGACATAAAATCCTAAACATAATACTGTCAGTTCAAATACAGCAGTGTTTAAAAAAAAGTTTTATTTACTTAAGAATGATTGTGTGACAAAAATATATTTATGTAATTGATCACAGTAATACATTAAAAGAGGAAATTTACCTGATTAACTCAATAGGTAGAAGGGAAAAGCATTAGATAATATTCATCCTACCTATGACAACAGCAATAACAAAAAAGCCTCTTGGCAAAATACTACTAGGAAAACATTTTATTAACATAAAAAGGATATACCCCCAAAACTTAGAGCGACTGTTACACTTACTAACAGGAAGCCTGAGGCATTCTCTTTAAGATAAGGATATCACTATTATTAATCCTACTCAGCCACATCCTGGAAGTCTTAACTAATGCAGCAAAATTAAATAAAACAAAAGATTTCAGAATTGAAAAAGAGTAAGCATAAGTGTCATTGCTTTGAAGATAACATGATTTTTATGCTAGAGAACTCTAAGAGAATCTACAGACAAATTATAATAAGAAAATACAACAGACTTAGGAGGTGAAAAAAGCAATATATAAAGTTTATAGTATTCCCACACACCAGCAACAATTATAAAATGCAGTTTTAAAAAAAACTTCATTTATAACAGTAACAGACATTAAAGATACACAGAAATACCATTTTTAAAGACTTTTTTAAATTTTAAAGTTGGGTTGCATTTATATGGAGAAAACTTTCAAAACATTATTGAAAGGTAGATAAGGATGGCAAAAAATGGAAAGAAAAAATACATGATGTTCATGGATAGAAAGAGTAAAACTATAAAGATTTTTATTTTGTTGAATTTCAAACATTAATTAATGTAATTCCAATCAAAAGTCCAACAGAGATTTTTGTGGAAATCAAAATATTGATCCTAAATTTTACTTAGAATAATAAAATCTAAAACAATTTTGGAAACAAAGAAGAAGCTGGGGTAACTTGACCGAGCAGTAAGAAAGCAATTGTATCACCAAACTCTAAGATGATGGGGTCTTGGCAAAATAACCCAGTGGTAAAGAACAAAGGGCTTCCCCTGTGGCTCAACAGTAAAGAATCCAACTTCAATGCAGGAGACACGGGCAGGAGACACAGGTAGGAGACACGGATTCGATCCCTGGGTTGGGAAGATCCCCCGAAGAAAAAAATGGCAACCTACTCCAATATTCTTGCCTGGGAAAACCCACGCACAGAGGAGCCTGGGGGGCTACTGTCCATGGGGTCACAAAGAGTCGGACATAACTGGGTGACTAAACAACATCAAAGATCAAAAAACACACACACACACAAATATTCAACAAACAATCATGGGACAGATAATTATTTACACATGTGGAAAATAAATCAGGCCACCATATACAGATTGTGGTTTAGAAGACCAAAAAATGAAAAACAAAAGTTTAAAGCATGTATAAGAAGCAGTAACAATCTTCATGTCTGCAGGATAGAAACACTTTCTGAAACAAGGAATCAAAAGTATAAACAGTAAAGAGAATACCTCTACTACTGACTGTATTTAAATAATAAAACTAAAATACAACAAAAGACAACTTGACATGAAAGGACAAGCCACAGACCAGAAGAAAATACAACAAATAAAGCCACCAGCAGACGGAATCTAGAATTTACCAAGAATTCTAAAAAATAAGAAAAAAAAATTCAATAGAAAAATAGCCAAAGGATATAGACAAGTCAAAGAGAAAGTAACAAGATTGACTAATGAATAAATAAAAACATGTTCCTCCTAACCAATAATCTAGAAAAGGCAAGTTAAAACCACAATTCAAGACCATTTTATACTCATCTAGTTTGCAAAAATTTAGAGTCTGACAGTCCCAAGTGCTGACAAAAATATGGACCAATGAACTCTCATAAATAGCTGATGGAGTTATAAATTGGCATGTCCTTTGAGAAAAATTTGACAATATCTAACAAAATTGAAAATAAGCAGACTTTTTCATTTCAGCAGTTTCACTCCCAGATATATGCTCTAGAGAAACTTTTTTTTGTGGGGGGAGGGGGGTAATAGCTACAGAGACCTGTATACAATGTTCTTTATACTCCTATTTATATAAACAAAATGTTGAAAGTAACCCATACACCTATCAACATAAGACTGGGATTGTAAAACTGTTATGTAGTTAAACTGTAATAATATTTCTTAGTAGATTTTTTATGTTTTTCTCTATATTTGCAATATTTCCATTTTTAAAAACAAGCAGAGAGAGAGTAACTATATTTGAAAAACAAAAAAAAGGTACTTCTAGATATTTCAAGTCTATGTGCCAGGCTAGAAAACTGCTAGAAGAAACCATTACACAATAAATTCACAGACACTAAGAAGGCATCAGATTGCATCATCTGTATGGAACAGTTCTCATCAGACTCATCTAATTTTGTAAGATGAAAAAATAAGAGATCTCTTGGATCCAGAGGATGAGATAAATGCAATGTCCCAACCTTAGCATCTTAGCAAGAATTCTAATCCTGTACCATATGGTATTCTCATAAAAAAAAAAGAGAAAGAGAGAGGAAGAAAATTGAAAACAAAAGTGAGGATAGCATAGTCTAGACCTAGACTCATGTCAATAGGATAAAATTACACAGCACACAAGAAGATGGATAACTCTTCCTTCTTAATGATCATTACCAACTTTGAGAGCAAAGTTCAGTTCAGTTGCTCAGTTGTGTCCAACTCTTTGTGACCCCATGAACCACAGCACGCCAGGCCTCCCTATCCATCACCGACTGCCGGAGTCTACCCAAACCCATGTCCAGTGAGTCAGTGATGCAAAACAAGAGGCAAATCTGGGTTCTCATGTCTCTTGGCCTCGGTGGTAAAATAAAGACCACAGGTCTTCAATGTGCAGTTGACATCCATCTTAAGAGGGTTTGAGAATTCTGTCATATGGAGATGCATGTATTAAAAAGTGGTCAACACCAGTCTAATATCCAAGAGAGGACACCAAAAGAGTAGCACATCTGAGCAAAAGAAATTGATATTCTACACGTAAAAGATGAGAGCGAACTGAAGCTCCAACTTGGAAGCACTCTTCATAGTCCTTCACAAGCGAAACAGCTTTGGAAAAGACACTGGTGATTTTCTATGAAGCAATTAATTTGGTGAGAGACACAGGACAGTGCGGGAGGGCTGGGCGTCCAGACAGATCCCTCTCACCAGCAGCCTGTTGAGGCCAGTCCACCCTCAGTGATCCACTGTGTGGGAAACCAGCCAGATGGCCTCATGTGCAGGGACAGAGCCATAGAGAGAAGAAATCCATGTAGAGGTCAGCCTGGACAGCAAATTGACTTCTCAACATCATGTCACTATGATCTAAAAATCAATCACAATGGTGGGATCCAAGAACAGGAATCCTGCCCTGCGCATGAGCCCAGGTAGTCTTCTTTGTTCCATAATGCGTCCACTTCCATCTCCACCACTTAGAAGAAATAGGGGGATAGGAAGATGGACAGGCGTGTGTGCGTGCTAAAAGTCATTTCAGTCATGTCTGACTCTTTGTGACCTGGTGGACTGTGGCCCACCAGGCTCCTCTGTCCATGGGGATTCTCCAGGCAAGAATACTGGAGTGGGTTGCCATGTCCTCCTTCAGGGGATCTTCCCAACCCAGGGATCAAACTGGGGGCTCCTATGTGTCCTGCATTGGCAGGCGGGTTATTTACCACTAGCATCACCTGGGAAGTCCCATAGCAAGTTGTTATTACAGCATGCCTGTCAGAAAAGAAATGCTTCCATTCATGTTAAGAGAGAATTTTAGCTGGCCATGTAGCACCCATGAAAGGCCTTACCCAGAAGGTGGTTCCTGGCTCTTCTTCATTTTAGGAAAAATAAAATAACAGCTTGGATGTACAACATGAGATAATTTAGATCAAAAATGAAAATTAACTTTCTGAAAGAGCAGCTGATAAACTTTAGAAAGGGTCCATAAGAGAAGTTACAGAATTTCCTTTTAAGGAGGAATTCTTTAATAAAATGTATTCCATTCTGCTCTGGATAATCCTCTCAAGCTTCTTTCAGTCCTGAAGGAGTCTTTCTAGAACACCTCCCAGTCCATGAAAAATTACTAAAAATTATTTGAGGAAATATTTTAACAGAAAAAAAGTCATTATAAATTAAGTACTTGGCAAGGTAAACTTTGCATTGTGCAAGGAAGGTGTTTTATCTTAAATTATACACCCACATCCCAGAAGAAAGATCAGCGTTAATGCTTTTAAAACAGCTAATGCCTCACAGAAAAACATATAATTTCAGAAACCATCTGCCCACAGGTCTTATTTTCTTTGTTACTTCTTTCAGTTTTCTAAACTACTTGGTTAATATTTGCATAAAAGCGGGACCTTACTTTCATGAAAGCACAGATATTCAATTGATGTTTATAATATTACACAATTGTTGAAATTACATTGAACAAAAACCACACGTGTAGTGCCGAGGCATTTGCATGCTGAAAGATTGAACATTCCCAGAATAAGTGATACGTGTGGACTCAACATTGTTATTGCTGGTGTTTCTCTATGCCCCCAGTCTGGCCCTCTATCTGATGAATGGACTCAAGCCTTCCCCTCCTAGGGTGGAGTGGCGAAGAGGAAAGAAGGGGGAAGGAAGTGTACATGCAGTATGATGATGCCTGTCTCTGTCTGACTCCAACCTGCTCCCTTAAAGGAACTAGGGCAGGTCACTGCGGCACCTACACGTTCAGCTGCAATGGAAGGGGCTTTCTAGCTGAGACTGGCGTAGAGCATAGAGCATCCTGATGCCATAGACTAAGAATAAATCATATATTAATGCATGTAAGGTACAAATGAATTAGTACCAGGGCAGAAATAGATATGCAGACATAGGGAACAGTCTTGTGGATACAGTGGGGCAGAGAGGGGAGAGGATGGGATGAGCTGAGAAAGTAGCATTGAAACATATATTAATACATTACCACGTATAAAATAGAAAATGAATAGGAGCCTGGTGTATAGGATCTTTCTGTGAAAAAAAAACTAGACTCCAGGCAGTTGTAGGAATTTAGGAGCAAATTGACAATTCCTTCACATCCACCATGACCACCACCCTCGATCCTGGAGAATGAGGTACAGGTCTGCTCAGCTGTCCTTGCGTCACTCAGGACAAAATTCAGATCAAGGAGAAAGAACTCGATCTTGAGTTTGTGCTCAGCCCCGAAGACAGGGGGGCACCTTGAGATGCAGTTTTACTTTATTTTATTTATTTATTTTTTATTGGAGTATAATTGCTGTACAATGTTGTCATAGTTTCTGCTGTACAATATGAATCAGCTATAAGTATACATATATCCCATCCCTCTTGAGCCTTCCTCCCAGCTCCATCCCACCTCTCTGGGTCATCACACAGCACCAAGCTGAGCTCCCTTTGGTATACAGAAACTTCCCACTAGCTATCTATTTTATACATGGTATCTGTTTACACGGCAATGCTACTCTCCCAGTTCATTCCACCCTCCCCTTCCCCCACCATCCGCATGTCTGTTCTCTATGTCTGCAGCCCTATTCCTGCCCTGCAAATAGGTTCATCTGTACCATTTGTCTAAATTTCATATATATGTGTTAATATATGATATTTGTTTTTCTGACCTACTTCACTCTGTATGACAGACCCTAGGTCCATCCTCATCACTACAAATGACCCAATTTTGTTCATTTTTATGGCTCAGTAATATTCCACTCTATATATGTACCACATTTTCTTTATCCATTCCTCTGTTAATGGACATTTAGGCTATTTCCACATCCTGGCTATTGTAAATAGTAAGTAGGGCCACTTTGAATGACAGTCCCATGACACTACGTTCAGCAGGGCAGGGGCCCAGATAAGCTGCTCTGAGAAGTAGGAATGCATGGCAAGCAGACAAAATCAAAGGCAGTGTAGGCATTAACTAGCTGCATCTGGGAGGGAGCTAAGGTGAGGAGGGTTATGAGAAAATGCATCAACTCACTGCAGAGGGCAACAGGTTCAGAGGTAACAGGTTTACTTCTTCCCTCCCAGTGACTTGCTGGCAGTCTAGAACATTCTTCAGTATGCAAAAATATTGCTTGTTGATCATTCTCCTTTCACCTATTTATACTTCAGCTCTCTCCCATACTCCTGCCTGCAATCTCATTTCAGTGATAGATTAAGGGGGACTTCTTGGAGGACCCCATGCTCTTCCTCTAAAACAAATAGACCACTTTAAAGATCACTTCCTCACTAATTCACTCATTCATTCATTCAATAGCAACTGTCTTTGGTTTCAGGAAGCGTCACTTAGAAGTGCAATTGTATGGGCCTCCAGCATCAGCAACTGGAGCAGCTGAATGAGCTGATTTTGCAAACTGAAAAAGGAAGTGAAAGTGTTAGTTGCTCAGTCATGTCCAGCTCTTTGTGACCCCATGGACCGTAGTCCACCAGGCTCTTCTGTTCATGGGATTTTCCAGACAAGAATACTGGAGTGGGTTGCCATTTCCTTCTCCAGGGGAATCTTCCTGACTCGGGGATCGAATCTAGGTCCTCTGCACTGCAGGCAGGTTCTTTACTATCTGAACCACCCAATGTGCACACAAAACCCTTTCTAAAGACTCCATGAAATTAGACAGGGTCATGCAGAACATTCTCAATTTGGAGACAGAGTTTATCAACTGTGGATCCGATCAAACATCACACCCAAAAGGAGCATTCAGAGACATTCTAAACAATAAAACTCTTGAAATTTCTGAAAAAGACAACTCTGGCGATTCATACATGTGTCTATGACACTTCTAAATGGACCCAAAATGAAATGTCTTTATAAAAAGTGTATTATTGGGTCATTGTTTATGTGTAAGTATAGATACCAGCCCTATACAGTCACTGTTTCAAGTAGCACCGACCTCACACAGACCACCCACTTTTATTTTTTCTGGCTCCTGTTTCTCCGTAGGAAGTGAATAGAAACGTGTGTCCATATACACATACACAGGTACTTAGACATTCACCTACATGACACCCAGCATGTTCTTACACCTGAGGTGGAGACCGTTACTTATAAATGATTCAGGGAGTAATAAAGTCCCTTGACCCTTTCTGAGCATAAAGAGCTCAGAAAAAAAGGAAGAAAATCACCCAAGGACTTGGCAAAAAGCTAAAAATAACAAGGGCTAAGAATAACAAGGAAAATTTTAAGGAGGAAAAAAATTTAAGTATGGTTTAAAGAGAATAAAATTTTTCAACACCAGAGGAAAGACGTATTTCTTTCTTAGGTTTTCAAATCTGAGGTCAGTAGCCGAGTAAATATGAAGACATACGATGGCTCCCAGATGGTGTTGGTGGTAAAGAATTCGCCTGCCAGTGCAAGAGATGTAAGAGACACAGGCTCAATCCCTTGTTCAGGAAGATCCCCTGGAGGAGGGCATGACAACCCACTCTAGTATCCCTGCCTGGAGAATCCCATGGACAGAGGAACCTGGGAGCCTACAGTCCATAGTGTCACAAAGAGTTGGACATGACTGAAGCAATTTGCTCGCATGCACATGCCTCAGCTTCTAGCAGCTGAGAAGTCAATGAAATCTGGGTAGACTACCAGCTGGGAGGTCTGCTCTGGAATAGGAATAGAGATAATTTTACTAAAACTTAAATGCTGTCAAATATTTATAATAATCCAAGAAGGCACAAATGGTTAATACGGGGAAACCTGGATTTAATGAAACGATAAGCAGAATTTCTTATCTAGCTCTCAAATATTCCTACTGAATATAAATAGATATCAAATTCAAATGAGATGTTTTAAAAAGTATAACCTGCCACACTGTTCTTTTTTAAGCCTAATCACAGAAAATCTATAGCATAAATGTTTTAAATCCCAAATTCTAATGTATTCAGACATTTAGAGTCACAAAACTTTCAAAATTGTGCCCAAAAGATACCGGCTATTTTCGATTTGAAGAGCTATGAAACACTACTTCCCCCTGCTGCCAGCCCTGGGACCATTACCACCATGGACAAAAATTGTCCAAAATACTAGAGCAGGGAAGTCGGAGGTCAGGTCTCCTTTCTAGGAGGTGATGCTATTGATTAGCTATAGGAAGAACAGGAGGTGTAGGACTTGCTTTAGCCAGGCTATAATTTAGCCCTAATTGAGGAGAGAGCTTTGTGAAACCAGAATGGGCAATGTGTGTTCTTTAATCCACATTAAATACCTCTCTAGATAACATTTTATTTCTCTAGAACTTCTTTTAGTCCTGAAAAAAAAATTTCTGGAGAAGTCTGGTTTTCCGCTCCCTCATGGTGGGTTGAGTTGGACAAATCTAATTAAGAATATGGCTTCCAAGTGTAGGAATTGGCTTTGATTGAATAACATGTAGAAACACTATGTTTCACACAAGTCTATGTTTTCCTGTTTTTCTTTCTTATTTTTTTTTTGCTTTTATCATTTTGTTTTTTCTTTTTTTGTAACTAAATATATGTAACAGAATTTGTCATTTTAATCATTTAAAATGTGTATTTTAATCATTTAAAGTGTGACATGGATAGCCGATCCCTTCTCCAGCAGATCTTCCCAACCCAGGAATCAAACTGGGGTCTCCTGTATTACAGGTGGATTCTTTACCAACTGAGCTATCAGGGAATCCCATATATAACAGAATTTGTTATCTTAATCATTTAAAGAGTGTAACTCAGTGGCATTAGTTACAATATGCAGGTAGTGAAAGTTGCTCAGTAGTGTCCAACTCTGTGACCCCATGGACTATACAGTCCATGGAATTCTCCAGGCCAGAATACTGGAGTGGGTAGCCTTTTCCTTCTCCAAGGGATCGTCCCAACCCAGAATTGAACCCAAGTCTCTGCCATGGCAGGCAGGTTCTTTACCAGCTGAGCCACAAGGGAAGCCCAATATGAAGGTAACTCAGTGGTAAAGAATCTGCCTGCCAATACAGGAGATGCAGGAGACGTGAGTTCCATCCCTGGGTTGGGAAGATCCCCTGGAGTAGGAAATGGCAACCTACTCCAGCATTCTTGCCTGGAAAGTTCCATGAACAGAGGAACCTGACTTGCTACAGTCCATGGGGTTGCAAAAGAGTCAGACAACTTAGTGACTAAACAACAACAATGTTATACAATCATCATATTTGCTTCCAAAACTTTTTCATCATCTAAAAGAGAAACTGCCCCCATTAGACAAGAACTCTCTATTTCCCTTCCCCTCAGCCCCTGGTAATATCTAACCTATTTTCTAGGAATTTTCATAATCTAGATATTTTATAAGTGTAATTGTTCAATATTTGCCCTTTTGTGTCTGGCTTATTTCGTGTGGGATAATGTTTTTAGGATTCATCCATGTTGCAGCACTTATCACCATTCCTTTTATGGTTAAATAATATTCCATTTTATGAATAGATCTCATTTTGTGTGTCCTTTCATCTGTTGATGGATATTTGAGTTGGTTTCCACCTTTGTGGCTATCATAAATAATGCTGCAATAAACATGGCACACAATTATTTGTTTTAGTCACTTTTTTCAATTCCTTTGAATTATACCTAATACGTAGGAGTAGAATATTTGGGTCTTGTGGTGATTCTGTTTAACTTTTTAAGGGACCACCATGCCATTCTCCACTGCGGCTGTACCATTTTGCATTCCTACCAGCAGTTGTCTTCCCTTTTTGAGCAACTTTTTCTTAAGCTTCAAAACAGACAAAAGAGAAGGAAGGAATGAGGAACTTGCTTGTATCACAAGGAGGCAGCCTCTGTCATCTTTCATCTTGTCAACCTGTCCTGCTGACTTGTATAAATAGATTGTAAAATGGTTTTTATTTTAACACTTGGTTTTGTTTTGGGGTTTTTTATTTGCTTGTTTTGTTTTCAATGACACAGGGGTGTGTAATTAAGTGTGTGTGTATTTCTCCTTCTGGTTCACTAGCCCATATTATTTCCATTTTCCATGATCGGGCTGTGGGAAAGCATGACTCTGGCTCAGTAGAAGGCAACACGTCCAAGGCCTATTATTAGTTACCCCACAAGTACACTGGGAGTTGTTCTCTGTTCCCCTGATTACCCAGATCCTTCCACCTCACCAGATTGCGGTTACACTTTCCAGCCTTTTTCCTCCCTGAACAAGTTTTCCCATGTCATTGCCCAGAGCAATTGCAGGCAGTTCTTCCTGCTTCTGGCAGATTGATTGTCTCATTTAGTGGTGTGGTTTTGCTTTGCCTAGAAAAAGAATTTCTTCTGCATTAATCTTTTGTCTAAAAATTTCAAGAATAACTCCACTAAATATACAATTTAATGGGTCCTCAGCATGTGAACTACACATGATTGCAACCCAAAGGATCACAAATGGCATTTTTGAAAACTGCACTCTATTCATCTTTTTGGCCCATTACATGTCCCAAACAGAGGAGTTTCAACTGGTTGATGTATTAAGTTCTCAGATAGCAAGAAACTCACTAGAGGGCACATTCTCAGTGTGCAACCAAAAGGAGACCCTCTTCTCAATTTGCCAACTACTTAAGAGGCAGAGAGGACTCACAGGCAAGGGATCATTATTGAGTGACCAACAGGGCAGGGATAGGAGGAGCTGAGTCATGTACTCTCCTTTGGTACAAAATGGAATGGGTTCCAAAATCTCAGTAATCCATCAAGAAACATAATATTTTAATGCAATATGTTTTAAAAATAGAAATTAATACAAAATATACATGACAAACACTCTATCAAAATTTTAAATAAAGATAGGATTAGTATCACTAATTCTTCCTTTTTTCTCTGGCTCCAAATGGTTCGGCACAGTACTAGAAGCTAGAAAGGTTTTTATTATAACAACAACAACAAAAAGTTGAATCATTGTCACATTTCTGTGGTTCCACTATTCTACTTCCTCGTGTTTCTCTCCCATGTAATAACTCACACAGCACCCTGGGCAAATCTGTGGACCAAGGAAAGCTTATCCTCAGTGGCTTCCATCTGGTTCTTTTCCCCACCCCCACCTCCAGATACTCAGTATGCTCATGCTACGCCCTGACAACTGAGGGCCTTTTCACTTGGGCACCTTAGCTATGCCTCCTGTCCCCCCGGGTAAGACAAACTCTGCATTTCTCCTAGCCTTTGTGCAACCACACAAAACAAAAAGAGTCCATCTCAAATGGAAAAAAAAAAAGTTTGGAATCAAAAAGGCCTAAGATTGTTGAGAGACAAATTAGGGCCATGCATTTTCAGAATAAGATAGTGATCCACCAAACCAAGTCCTTTTATTTTACTAGTAAAGTGAGCTTAAAAATGGCTTGTGCAATGAGTTACACTAGGGCATAGCAAACACTAGAAGCAAGGTCTAGTTGCTTACAAAATTGACAAGTTTCATTTTCACTCCACGGTTTTGATATTTGCAGCAGAACATTAAAAAAAATCAGAAATTGTTGAGATATGAAACTATTCAATTTCTTTCTTAAAGTCTATTGCATAATCACCATCATTAATGACTTCAAACATTTATCCAGGGATGATTTTGTGTCTGGGGTGCTATGCTAAGTCTTGGTCTAGAAAGAGAAAATTCATGTAATCATTTAATAACCAAAAGCAGAGAGCTCATGGAGAGAAGAAATGGGCAAACACAAATGATGAGATTGAGCAAAATAAGCAGTATATAGGTTTCTACAATAAAACTGCTTTTTTTTTTTTTTTTAAGATGCAGCATTTAAGTGGGTTACAAAATTTGCTAGAAAACTTTTTTTAAATATTTCAGTAATCAGAGCATATTCAAAGTTTGACCCAGGAATGCAGATGGATTTTCCAACAAATATGTCCCTTTTGCAAAAAGGGTTTCACAGTATTAGACTTCTTTCTTTTTTAAGAAGCATCTCATTATTCTCCAAAGTGAGACATAAAATATGTTTACATACTTTACATACATCAAAGTCAGATGAGAAACTAACATCAACCATTAGCTACAAAATGTTTGTCACTGCAATTAGTACAATAAACAAGTGGGAGTGGGAGATACTGAGCAGACTCAATCCCATACAGAAAAAAAAATGTATCAAATGCAGCTTATGGATTGGGGAATGAGGAGCAGGCATGATTCTTATTTTTCTGAGTTGTTTGGGGTTTTTTTTCTGAAAATGATTACTCTGAGCCATGCACTTTAATTGACTTTTCTTTCTTACTATGATCTTGGTGATTTTTTCTCTTCATTCAAATGGTTGCCTGTTTTCTGTAAACTGTCAAAAGGCTAAAGATTCTATATTCTTTGATAATCAGTGATCAGAAGTTTCTGTTATTCTATTCAGTCAGTCAGTCAGTCAGTTCAGTCACTCAGTCAAGTCCAACTCTTTGTGACCCCATGGACTGCAGCATGCCAGGCCTCCCTGTCCATCACCAACTCCCAGAGTTCACTCAAACTCATGTCCATTGAGTCAATGATGCCATTCCAACCATCTCATCCTCTGTTGTCCCCTTCTCCTCCTGCCTTCAATCTTTCCCAGCATCAGGGTTTTTCCAATGAGTCAGTTCTTCATATCAGGTGGCCGAAGTATTGGAGTTTCAGCTTCAGCATCAGTCCTTCCAATGAATATTCAGGACTGATTTCCTTTAGGATGGACTGGTTGGATCTCCTTGCAGTCTAAGGGACTCTCAAGAGTCTTCTCCAACACCACAGTTCAAAAGCATCAACTCTTTGGTGCTCAGCTTTCTTTTCAGTCCAACTCTCAAATCCATACATGACTACTGGAAAAACCATAACTTTGACTAGATGGACCTTTGTTGGCAAAGTAATGTCTCTGCTTTTTAATATGCTGTCTAGGTTGGTTATAGCTTTTCTTCCAAGGAGTAAGCGTCTTTTAATTATGCTATTACTATTTTATTATCTGAATAATTCACTTTTTAAAATCTTTAAAATGTTTGGAAGTAAACAACACTTTCTATATTATTGCTCCAAATGGTACTTCTAAATTTAATATGATGATCGTAATAATTGCTAAAGTTGTCTAAAGCAATGTATAATAAACTAATACAAGACAAGATCTGTGGAGGTATGGAAACCAATAAGCAATGTATACATTGAAATTCAGCTCTCCAACTCCACCTCAACATCCTGACACCACCACCAAAAATGGCCAAGACATGCTTTTCCCACTCTGTTGCTTCAATACATTTTCAAAATTCCTAGGAAGACTGCATTTCTGCCTAGAATTCACCCAATGCATTAGAAAGCAATTGACATTGTTGGGCCCTTTGTTTTGCAATTTTATGTAGCATGCATTACTTAAATGCTGCTTTGGCTCTAACCTAGTAGTTTCCTTGGTAGTAATTTTATCTGTGCTTCCTTAAGTTTAAATCTAACATTATAACCGCTTATCCATGTCCGGTTTCCATGTACTTACTGGAAAGAAAAAAACATCAGGTATATGCCATATAATAGGACTGTTCATTACTAAACTGGTATTTCAAGGAACAAGTAGAGAATATTACATACCAGCTTCAAAACATCACATTCAGCTTGAAAATACAGTTTATCATTCAACTTGGCTTTCAAATATTTGATTTTTTCTTTGTGGGCAGGCATTTCCAATCATTATTATTGATATACACTAGGCAGGTGGTAAGGTGGAACTAAACATACTATAACTAAACATACTATAACTACATGCAAAATAGGGCTTTGACACCAGGGTGCCTGAGTTGTTAAAGAAAAACTGCTTCACATTTCATTGCTCGTTTAAAGCAAAAATGTTAAAAGATGGCTCGGTGATTGTTTCTAGGCAATCAGTGTTCTCTAAACTGAACTCCAATAAACAGGAATTGTGAGGTCAGTTGAAGCACATTTTGACTGGACCAAAAGCATTGTACAAAACAAAAATAAAAATGCAGTTTTAGACCATGGTTGACATGCTGATTAATTCTTATTCAGACAAAGTGTTCCTGAAAGTTTCTTTCCAGATACATAGTTCAGAAACTAAATATTGGAATACTTAAATGATCTTTTCTGATAATACTTTTGCATGCTTATATAAAAGGGAGATAAGTATATCAAATAAAAATATGAAAATGTACATAATCCATCCTTGGACATGAAGGATTTTAGTTTTTCAGTCCTCAAATGAAGTATATTGTGACTATATTGGCCTCTTTTCTCACCAAAGTTGAATATTGAATATAGTGGAAGTAATAATAATCTTGGCATTATGATTATCATAATTTTTGATTATGATATCAAATCAAAATAAATAAATATCAAATATCAAAATATCAAATAAAATTTGATTATTATCATAATTGATGATAATTATGATTATCATAACTAGCTTAAGAAAGGAGTAGGGCTTCCCTGATGGCTCAAATGTTAAAGAATCTTCCTGCAATGCAGGAGACCCAGGTTCAATCACTGTGTAGGGAAGATCCCCTGGAAAAGGGAATGGTTACCCACTCTATTCTTGCCTGGATAATTCCATGGACTGAAGAGCCTAGTAGGCTACAGTCCATAGGGTCGCAAAGAGTTGGACACCACCAAGCAAGTAACACTTCACTTCACTTCAAAAAAGGAGTATTTGCTAAATGTGTCTTTTGGGTCCCATACCAAGGAACGTGGTTGGGTCTTGGGAAAACTAGGCCCAGGGACTCAAATCCCAATTGAATGTCCTGGTTGCAGTGGCTACTTTTCTCTGTGCAGCAGTTTCATCTGTCTCTCTCTCTGTCTCTCGTCTCTGTCATCTCTCTCCCACTCTTTTGTTGCTTTTACTCATGTCTTCTGCCTACATACCTGCAGCCATGAACAACTCCCAGCCTTCTCATTTTACAAAATTAGGCTCTTGAAGAGAACCAGTCACCTCTGTCAATTTCCAAAATTCTCAGGGAAGGATTCTGATGCTTTCAGCATGTGTCAGGAGAACAACCTTGAACCAATCAAATATGACAAAGTAAGATCTCATTCAAGTGATATGTAATGAGAAGAGGCAGAAATGATAGAGAATGTTGCACAGAAAAAAACAAAGGAGAAAAAAGGTATCGCTATGCAACATTACTTTGGCCACCTGATGCAAAGAGACAACTCATTGGAAAAGATCTTGATGCTGGGAAAGATTGAAGGCAGGAGGAGAAGGGGATGACAGAGAATGAGATGGTTGGATGGCATCACCAACTCAGTGGACATGAATTTGAGCTAACTCCAGGAAATAGTGAAGGACAGGGAAGCCTGGCATGCTGCAGTCCATGGGGTCACAAAGAAACACAACTTAGCGACTGAACAATAATAACAAGCAACATTACAAACACACACCTACACTCATAAACCTTTAGATAATATCACAAAGGGACCCAAAAGTGCTCAGACGTGTGATGCAAACAAGCATAAGCCAGAGAACTCAAGAAGATTTAACTAGCTTGAAGTCAGTAGAGAAAAACTTTCTGAAGGATGAATGATATGAGTTGTCCTCTGAAACAGGACTTATTTTGTTTTATTGCAAAGAGTCAAAAACTCAAAATGCTGAGCTGTTACAAAGGAAACATTCAAACCACTCAACAAAACTTTGTCAAGGACCTGTGCTGTGCAGTGTGAGGGAGTGTACAAGAAACCAAGGGCAAAAGATGGCCATAAAGGGTTAGGGAATAGTATGATCATTCCTACTAAATTGTGCTTAACTGAACAATGTGCTCAAAGAATGCGAGTGGATTTTTATCAACCTTGAAAGAAGTCCCTAGTAGCATTTTATAGAATATTATGTTAAATTCCGATTCAAACATTTAACCAATTTGAACGAAGGCATTTAAAGTATGCTTACCAAACTTGCCAAGATTACAAATGTGAGAAAATTTAGTAAATCAAAAATACTTCAAAACGCTAAAATATAGATTGAACCGGCATCATAAAATGTAACAGGAATCACAAAAAAACTGCAGCAAGGAGCAAAGTGAAAACTGGTTTGATGCTCACATGAAGCAGATTGGATAAAAGAGAAATCTTGTGGGGTAAAAAAACCCCTATAATCTTCTGTTAATTGAGATGTTGCTAAAAGGCAACCTTCTGATAAGACAATAATGTACCAGATGAAATCTTTAGCAGAATTCGTAGAATTATTGTGTCGAACAAGAATATCCGCAGTGCCACTACTGGATCTGATTTACTACTAGATGATTCTATTCAACTCTGGATTCTGCATTTAAGGGAAGCATTGGCAAACACTTCCAATGAAGGGAACCAGAAACTGGAAGGGTCTGGAAACCATATCATAAAGAATAACTTAAAGCATCTAGAAGGGAGGAAAAAATGGAGCCAAGCAAGAAACGTTTTATGACAGCAAGAACTTAGACTAACTCTGAGTGAGGGTTTCTAGTGAGTAGAATAAGTACCAATGAAAGGAAATTACCAATAGGCAGTGTTGGGTTCACTTGGAGAAAGACATCAGGAACAGTTACTGCTGTCCCACAAAATTGCCTCTTAAAATAGTGAACAGGATAAATATCTGCCAAAGACCTTATCCTTGCAGTGGGGAAGAGGTTGGGCTCAATGACCTAATAATCTTCCAGCATTCTATAGTCCATGCAACTATCTTTCTCTACACATTTACATATAAAGGTGGGAGCAGCTGAATAAAGGAGCTAGCCCATGTCCTTCATCTTCAACATGTTAAGAGCTTAAAAGCTAACATTAGCTTAGGTGAGATATTTGCCACACTTATTTTATTCTAAAAAACTCAAAGTTATCCAGAAAATAGATGTAATAATATCAATTCATGGGCTACTTACTTAGGAGGGGTGAACCTGAGGGAGCCAAATGTACCAGTGTTATAACTCATTTCAGGACAAAGTGAGGACTCCTACCTGCTCTTCTCTGGAGCATCCATGCGCTGATGGTGACAATAGAGGCAGGAGTACCAGCTAGTTCGTTCACTGGCTACATTAACTAAGGCATGTCATTAGTCTGCCTGAAGTCCTGTTTTTCACCATGAAAACAAAGCTATTAATGCAATGCCTCTCAATGATCTTTTGAGGTGTGTGTAGTGATCAAACTAGATAATACATGTGAATTCATAACTGTACCTATTAGCTATTATTTACACATAGGGAAAACAGCATATATTCAATTATGAATTTCTGTAGCTGGGATTTCTTGCAGTGAAACATGTCTAATGTTCCATAAAATCCCTCTTCCGCCTACAAGTTTGCCTGGTTTTACTACACCAAGTTACATTTTAAAGATATAACCGTTCTCTAATTACAATAGTTTCCTATATTGTAAGATTAACTGTTACACTTAAGCGCTGAGTTTAGCATCTGGCCCAACTTTTATGCTTTTTACTCAGACCACACACTGTGGCATCATATGCTTTCACTTTATTCCAGTGTTCCACATAAATTTTACACTTCTTAATTGTCCTTTACAGTAATTCTGTCTTTTTAAAAAATTGTGGCATCAAAGGAAGCACATTGTGGAACCACAGGCCACCACCCAATCAAAATGTCAATTTTTCCTGTGAGTCACCTAACAATTTCATAAAAGATAAAATTCAGTAAAAGATAATAAAATCGCTCAACACCAAAGCTGATATTTCAATATAAATTGTTTATAAAGCAGAAGAGAAGAATTAGATATTGCTGAAACAAAAGGATTTTGCACTTGAAGTATTTTAAGTGATTTTTACATGCACAGTATGTTTTTAAAAGTGTTCTGATCCCACATTTAGTAATAAACTCTATTGGATGTCTGGCAGAAATTCCCTGCCACAACAGTTTACATCGACCATCTGTGTCTCCAAGAAGCTTCCAGATATTCTGCCACCTGATTCACTGTCCCAACTCCTCTCACTTCTATTCACAGGCTTCTTTTCATTTTCATCATATACTGTATCTGCCCTGAGAGGAAGAAAATATTACCAAAACAATATAGTGTTACATATTCCTGAAACCAAACTAAGGTTGAAGAATTTTTAACAACCAGTTTAATCTGAAATGGGTTGATGAAGCTCCAGCTCTTGAGAATGAGGATACATCAGCATCAGAGACATTTACAGAAGGAGGGGTCTTTAAAACTTGTTCAGTCCACTGCCTTCTTTTGCTAGATAAGAAAACAGGCCCAGAGAGTGGGAGGCTGGCCCAAGGCCCCACAGACTGAGGTAGAGGCAGAGAGAAGAACCCAGAGTGTGGCCTGTGCCCTGCTCTACACACCACTCAAATCCAGCCGTTCATCATGGCAAGTAACTCCTCTGCTCCAGATCCAAAGAGCAGCCTCCCACTCACCAATGTGGCTTTGAAGAGTAGACCTATTTAATAGGAAGGAGACATATTCCAAATAGGTAAAGTCCAGCTGCTCTCAAAGACCTCATTTTATTATCAAAAATAGGGTCCAGCTGCTCACAGCTCAAAAACCAATACTCAGAAGACAGGGTTGGTTCAAAGGAAAGTTTACTTTACTCTGGAAACCAGTCACTGGGGGAGAGGGTGGACTCATGCCCAAAAGCCAACTCCCCCCAACAATCAGGGGTGACTGGGTGGAGGAGGGTTGCAGACAGCAGTCGGCCCTCTGTCTTCTTGAAGTCGGTCATGCAGTGGTCCGATCAGCATTATCTTGACTGTTCTCCATACAGTTGGTCTTCAGTTCCAGGGTTACTTTGTTCCTATTGCCTTGAGGCTGGTTCTCAGAATCTGGCCACTCATGTCATGGCTTCCACCTGGAGGGGGTTTCAGCACCTACAAAACAGTGCAAAGGAA
This sequence comes from Giraffa tippelskirchi, assembly GCF_054371585.1. Lineage (NCBI taxonomy): Eukaryota > Metazoa > Chordata > Mammalia > Artiodactyla > Giraffidae > Giraffa > Giraffa tippelskirchi. The sequence continues at coordinate 59,687,333 of NC_137285.1, forward strand.
GTGGCTCCTTTCAGCCCTTAAGGAAGAGCCAGAGATCCTTGACATTGGTTAATGGCCAAACTATCATTCTTTGGTCCTGTTTGACTGCTTTTCTTTGCTTCTGTATTTTCTCACTTCTCTGATTAAATTTATTCTTTAGCTGAAGTTTTTCTATAGACAAAAGGCGGACAGAGGACATGGTAGGGAAGGACCATAGGGTCCTGCTCCATTTCAATTTCATGAGCCCCCATGGCCCTACCTCTTTTCATTCAGTGTCCCCAGATATTTTTTTAATTGAGATATAATTGACAAATAACATTGTATTAGTTTCAGGTGTACAATACAATGATTTGACAGTTGCATACATTACAAAATGATCACAATAAGTCTAGCTAACATCCATCACCATGCACAGTCACAAATTGTTTCTCTTATGATGAGAGTATTTAAGATCTACTTACTTAACAACTTTCTAATATATGATACAGTATTATTGACTTTAGTCACTATTATGTACATTATGTTCCCCAGAACTTTCATTAATTTCAATGAGACATGCTTTTGGATATCATACTGATTGTAGGTACTCTAATTACCTACAGTAGCTTTAATGGAACTGCAGGATTGACATGGACATGAAGGAAGTGTCTGATCCAACTCTAAAAGTTCTAAAAGAGAGAGTTCTAAGAGAGTTGTAAAAGAATGCTAAGAGAGTTCTAAAAGTCAGCCACATAGCTCCATCCTGACACACAAAGACTTTGCAGCTTCACATCGTTTTCTCACTACTTATTACTCTCTACTCCACTATTCGTTTACCTAAAGGAGTCCTAGCCTATTATATGCCAAACATCTGTGTGGGAAAATAGCAACTCTTTGCAACACTGCTTTTGTAAATAACCATCCCCATGTAGGAGCAGCAGATGAAGTCAATACACAAGTTCACGTCTTATCTGTTACTATCTAGATATTTCCCAGGCTACTCAGTTATCTTAGGCCCTTGGTGCATGCATGCATCCTAAGTTGCTTTAGTTGTGTCTGACTCTTTGTGACCCCATGGACTGCAGCCTGCCTGTCTCCTCCGTCCATGGGATTCTCCAGGCAAGAATACTGGAGTGGGTTGTCATATCCTACTCCAGGGGATCTTCCTGACCCAGGGATTGAAATGGCATTTCTTATGTCACCAGCATCTCTTTTGTCTCCTGCATTGGCACATGGGTTCTTTACCACTACTGCCACCTGGGAAGCCCAGGCTCTTGGGAAACCACAGTTATTTACAGGTTGCTCAAGTCTATCTTAGGACCACATGTATAAGAAGGTAAGTCTACCAATTCTCTATATAATTCACACTGAAGTCTACAGTTCTTCACTTTAAACATCTAAGTAGCATGAGAAGGAGAAAAATAGTAATTGCTAAGAAAAGTAAACTTAACCTCAATCTGCCTATATTCAAAATAAATCCCACCCCATCACTCTAATATTCCATCTGAAGGTATGTGGGGCTTACAGGTTTAAGAGAAGCTGGGTGAAAAAGAAAAAGATGGATTTGGAAATAATCAGTTAGCATCTGCTTCACATAACATGGTAATTAAACATAGTATAAAGCAATTCTAACATTCTGCTGTCTTGAACTTTACAGGTCCCTGGATTTACTGATTAAGATTTAGCCACACTGAGAAATGTGGTAATGGCTGTAACAATTCCAAATTAAATTAATGCAAAGACAGTTAAGAGAATTGGGGAAAGAGCTTGCTAGCTAATGAATAATTTTATAAAGTGTCAAAAGCATCTGACAAGAAAATAGTAATACTAATTAATACCAACTGGCTTCTCAAAAAATATCTAGCAGCCCCTCTCAGGAAATGTGATTACTAGGTCACAGTTCACAGATTCAGTGGCATTTGGAGTAAGTCCTGCATCTCTCAACATTCTGGACTGTGAATAGCCCTCAAATGGAGGAGTGATCTCACTGAGCACAAATCATGCCAGGTCTTCAGTAATTCCCCCATTTTGTACTCTTTGGAAAGATATCACTTCCCAAAAAAGCTGTGGGTTGTAACACATTAATGTCCTGGGAGGAGTGGGGTGGGCTTAGGTTTTTCTGTGTTAAGATGTGAATGTGAGTATATGAGTTTCAGTGTTTAAAGGAAGGCAATCAGAACTTTTCAGTGCAAGTTGATAATCTCGTTCAAAAAATCTTTAATTGCAAAAGCAATACCTATTTGTTACATAGAACTTGGAGATGATAGAAAAGCACAAAGAAAAAAATTAAATCCACAAACAGTCCTCTGGAATGGGCATTATAACAATTGATGGTAAAGTTTACAATATAGATATTGTACCAGGACTATGACGGACTTCTCAGGTGGCATTAGTGGTTAACAGACAATGAAGGAGACATAACAGACTGAGAGAGCTAATTCTTAGGTAGGTTGATAAGGAGTCCAGGGCCCTCAAGAAGGAGAAAGGGCTCCAAGGCCCTCGAGGAGGAGAAAGGGGTCCAGGACTCTCTAGGAGGAGAAAAGGACAAACTTTTTTTCTACATTGCTTTGTCTTAATCACATAAGATGCTTTTTCTTAAACTCTGAGTTGTTAAGACAACAATCTTTAAGACTAACAATCTTTAAGCTCAGAGCTAATGATTACACTGTACAAAAAAGATTTTCACAACCCAGATAATCATGATGGTGTGATCACTCACCTAGAGCCAGACATCCTGGAATGTGAAGTCAAATGGGCCTTAGGAAGCATCACTACGAACAAAGCTAGTGGAGGTGATGGAATTCCAGTTAAGCTATTTCAAATCCTAAAAGATGATGCTGGGAAAGTGCTGCACTCAAAAATATGCCAGCAAATTTGGAAAACTCAGCAGTGGCCACAGGACTGGAAAAGGTCAGTTTTCCTTCCAATCCCAAAGAAAGGCAATGCCAAAGAATGCTCAAACTACCACACAATTGCACTCATCTCACACGCTAGTAAAGTAACGCTCAAAATTCCCCAAGCCAGGCTTCAACAGTACATGAACCATGAACTTCCAGATGTTCAGGCTGGATTTAGAAAAGGCAGAGGAACCAGAGATCAAATTGCCAACATCCATTGGATCATCGAAAAAGCAAGAGAATTCCAGAAAAATATCTACTTCTGCTTTATTGACTATGCCAAAGCCTTTGACTGTGTGGATCACCACAAACTGTGGAAAAGTCTGAAAGAGATGGGAATACCAGACCACCTGACCTGCCTCCTGAGAAATCTGTATGCTGGTCAGGAAGCAACAATTAGAACTGGACATGGAACAACAGACTGGTTCCACATAGGAAAAGGAGTGCATCAGGGCTGTATATTGTCACCTTGCTTATTTAACTTATTTGCAGAGTACATCATGAGAAACACCAGGCTGGATGAAGCACAAGCTGGAATTAAGACTGTTGGGAGAAATATCAATAACCTCAGATATGCATATGATATCACCCTTATGGAAGAAAGCAAAGAAGAACTAAAGAGCCTCTTGATAAAAGTGAAATAGGAGAGTGAAAAAGTTGGCTTAAAGCTCAACATTCAGAAAACTAAGATCATGGCATCCGGTCCCATCATGGCAAATAGATGGGGAAACAGTGGAAACAGTGACAGACTTTATTTTGGGGGGCTCCAAAATCACTGCAGATGGTGACTGCAGCCAAGAAATAAAAGACACTTGCTCCTTGGAAGGAAAGTTATGACCAACCTAGACAGCATATTAAAAAACAGAGACATTACTTTGCCAACGAAGGTCCATCCAGTGAAAGCTATGGTTTTTCCAGTAGTCATGTATGGATGTGAGAGTTGGACTATAAAGAAAGCTGAGCACAGAAAAATTGATGCCTTTGAACTGTGGTGTTGAAGAAGACTCTCAAGAGTCTCTTGGACTGCAAGGAGATCCAACCAGTCCATCCTAAAAGAAATCAGTCCTGAATATTCATTGGAAGGACTGATGTTGAAGCTGAAACTCCAATACTTTGGCCACCTGATGCGAAGAGCTGACTCCTTGGAAAAGACGTTGATGCTGGGAAAGATTGAAGAGGGAGGAGAAGGGGACGACAGAGGATGAGATGGTTGGATGGCATCACCAACTCAATGGACATGAGTTTGAGTCAACTCCGGGAGTTGGTGATGGACAGGGAGGCCTGGCGTGCTGCAGTCCATGGGGTCCCAAAAAGTTGGACACCTGAGCAACTGAACTGACTGAATGATTATACAACAAAACAACTCATCTTGCTCAAGGGTATGATTTTCCTAAAGCTCTCTATAACAATGTATCTTGCTCAAGGACATGTTTCTCCTTCTTAACAAGAACCTTTTGACTAATCTTGTTATCTTAAGATGTATGTTGTGGGAGTGGGTCTAGTAAGACCTTTCTATTGTTAGTAACCAACTGATAAAGAATATAAGGCCTTGATGAGACTAGGAGGGGGGCACTCTCTGTCACCTTTGCAATGTCTATGTCAGAAGCTCTCTCTGTCCTTTTGCACTGTAATAAAACTTCTGCCACACAAAACTCTGAGATATCAAGCCTAGTCCCTGATCCTGAAGCTAAATATTCTTCTTTGGAGATCATGAATCCGACATCTTTCACCATAAGCTATCAAAATGCAGGTCCGATTCCTGGGTTGGGAAGATCCCCAGGAGGGGGGCAAGGTAACCCACTCTAGTATTCTTGCCTAGTGAATCCCATGGTCAGAGGAGGCCGGTAGCCTACAGTCCATACGGTCTCAAAGAGTCAGACGCAACTGAAGCGACTGAGAATGCACACACCCACACCAGGACTATGACAACTGGACTACTGGGAAAAGGGGAAATTTTGGCTAAGCCAGGTATACAATGATGCTCAGGGCAAGAAAAGGGGTTAAAATTTATTTTTAAAGAAAGCAAACCTTTAAGGGTTATCTTGACAAAAATTAGATAGACTACTGCAAGAGAAATTTTCATACTGTGACTGTCACCCTCAACCAGCTCTTGGGGACAGAGACTGCTCACCTTTGTGTCCTGGCACAGCTGGGAGGGAGGGAGGGAAGGAGGGAGGGAGGAAATCCTTGCTCTTCCTCACCCTGCAGGGCTACTCGTGTGAGAAATCGCTTGGTTATACATCAGTGAAGCAGAATGCCTCTCCTTGGGATTTTTCCATTTAAGAGTCATGCTATACACCATTTTTGCTTTCTTGGGTCCGAGCATCTTAACAGACAGCATGTCTCTCCTTAAAGCAGCCCACTGCCCTCCAACCGACCCTCCGTTTCAGACAACAGCTCTCTCTTTGAGGTATTCCCCCGTAATGGAACGCTGAGTCTTCCCTGTAATTGAATGTTGTGTGCATCACACATTCCCTATTTTCAGTCAGGAAAACACAAACCTACTCCAAAGTTAAGAAATATTTGCTCAGCCATGTTTTCTCATGACAGAGTAGCACAAGAGAGAAATAGTAAATGGTGGTTAAGCTCAGTTCAGGGCAACAAATATCGATTCTGTGTTCTGTGCTGGCAACTGTCCTAGTCACGAGCATAAAAAATCAAGACATTCTCCCTGCTCCTGAAAATCTCACAATCTGAAGAGGGGAGAAGGGCACAGAAATGATTTCTGTGCAATCTGTTATGTGTAAATGTCTCTGTTCATGTATGATAAGGAAGGACACTGTGTTAAATACCTCCAATTAACTTTTTCCTATTTCTACAACTTGTTCTTCAGGTTCTTTGACTTAGGAGGTTTTTTTTTTTTTTTACTTTTTTTGCATTTTTGAACTTTTTATTTTATAGTGGAGTAGAGCTGGTTAGCAATGTTGTGATAGTTTCAGGTGGACAGAACAGAGTCTCAGCCTTACATAGACACGTATCCATTCTCCCCCAAACTCCTTTCCCACCCAGGCTGCCACGTTGCACAGAGTTTCTTGTGCTGTACAGTAGATGCTCGCTGGTTATCCATTTTAAAGATAGCAGTGTGTACATGTCCATCCCAAACTCCCTAACTATCCCTCCCCCCACCCCATCCTTCCCTGATGTGGGGAATTTTGGTTTGAAATTAATTTTTATTCATTTAACACTTCTTACATCTAGCAGATATTGTGTTAAGTGCTTTATAGATATTATCTCAATTCTTAACAGCCCTGTGAGATGGACATTACTTCTACATTTTAAAGATGAAGAAACCCAAACAGAGATTTAAGTCACTTGCCCCAATAATAAAATTAGGAAAGTGAAAAGGTTGATATTCAAATAGTAATCTGTCTCCAAAATTTATTATCTCTCCCCAGAAACCTAATACTTGAGAGTATAGCTGCAGTGGATTATGATTATAACTGCAATTACCACTGTCCAAAAAAGTGGCAAGTTTGACTCCAATATCGCAGTCCTCAAACAATATTATTTTTTCAGGATTATGTTCATTTAGGTCCAACAAATGCTCTCATGCATTCCATTTCTAAATGTACACTCATGTTACAAAGGTAGTTAACCTTGGGGACATCAAAATAAATAATTTTAGAAGAAAAGTATGCGTAGTTTCCTTTGATTATATGTTCTCAGTCACTCATTCATGTCCAACTCTTTGCAGCCCCAGGGACTGTAGCCCACTAGGCTCCTCTGTCCATGGGATTTCCCAGGCAAAAATACTGGAGTGGCCTTTGATTATATAATCTCCCTTAATTAATAATTTCCGACAATTTACCATTTCCTTTAAGGAGATCCAACCAGTCCATCCTAAAGGAAATCAGTTCTGAATATTCATTGGAAGGACTGATGCTAAAGCCAAAACTCCAATACTTTGGCCACCTGATGCGAAGATCTGACTTCTTGGAAAAGACCCTGATGCTGAGAAAGATTGAGGGCAGGAGGAGAAGGGGATGACAGAGGATGAGATGGTTGTATGGCATCACCAACTCAATGGACATGAGTTTGGGTGAACTCTGGGAGTTGGCGATGGACAGGGAGGCCTGGCATGCTGCAGTTCATGGGGTCACAAAGAGTCGGACACGACTGAGTGACTGAATTGAACTGATTGAATGACCATTGCCTTTAAGAAGGATTTCCATCCAAAACATGAGTTCTTACATTCAAGGTCCTGTCATAATATCTCCCACCTCCACTGTGGAGTCTGTCTTTATAAACCCCATTTTAAGCTTTCTTCCTCCTTAAATAAAACTATCAGGAATTTCTCATTTATCAGGCACTGCCCAATAAAGACAAAGCTCTAGTATCCAATCATTGGAATTACTGATATCAATATAGGGGGACAGTTTTTTCTGGTGATGTTACAAAATGACAAAAATTATTGTCATCTTCATTCCAACCAACTATATTTAATTAATTTAAGAGGAAAAAATAAGACTCTATTACAATTCAATTTTGTTGTATTCTGTCTCCAGACTAAAGAAGTTTTGCTTCTGTCTCTTAAGATCAAGTTTAATTATACAAATTTTTTAATTTGACTAGAACAACCATGTAACAACCATGTTACAACTACTATGATTTTAATCTGATCTGCAGTTTTCTTTTATTGTAAAAATTTTTTTCAAATGCTATAAATATGCACTGTAGAACACTTGCAATTACAAAGAAGCAAAATTAAAATTAAAACACATGTTCCTACCACCAAGAGATCACTATCCTTGACCTTTCAGTGTATAACCATGTTTCATGTGAGATATTTTTTCTCATAATTTGCTTTTTGAACATTCAGATTTTAAAAATGTGTTTTTTCTCTATTAAATGAAATCTGTTAACCATATTTTATGTTAAGTTTCTGCTAATGAGAAAGTACTCTCTAGCACTTCACAGGCAGTGCTAATGTTAAAGAATCTTTCTGCCAGTGCAGGAGATGCAAGAATACATGGGTTCAATCCTTGGGTTAGGACAATCCCTTGGAGTAGGCAATGGTAACCCACTCCAGTATTCTTGCCTGGACAGAGGAGGTTGGTGCTACAGTGCTTGGAGTTGCAAAGAACTGGATGCAACTGAGCACACTGCTGCTGCTGCTGTTTAGGCATTTTAGTCGTGTCCAAGTCTGTGTAACCCTATGCACTGTAGCCCATCAGACTCCTCTGTCCATGGAAGTCTCCAGCAGTGCTGGAGTGGGTTGCCATGCCCTCCTCCAGGGGATCTTCCCAACCTAGGGATCGAATCCAGGTCCCCTGCATTGTGGGCAGATTCTTTACTACTGAGCCACCAGGGAAGTCCGACTGAGCGTGCACGCGCACGTGCACGCGCACACCCACCCACACCCACACACACACGCTATTGTAAAGAGAATGCCCCAGAGAGGGGACAGATAAGAAGAAAAAGAGTTGACCTTCTAAGGAGACACAAGAGCACTTGAGAGTGAATTTCTGTCTTTTATAGATAATTTCAAGCCATTCACAGTCAGGTTAGCAACACAGCTGGAAGTGGTCGGTTCAGACAGGCTAGAGGGGCAATGTCCAAACTGCTTCTTAGTCAAAATGGAAATGTTTCCCAATACTGAAGAATAGGAAGAAGGCTGGAAAAGGCATGAAAGCAGCAAGTCTAAAGCAGAAAAGGAAACCATTTATTCTCTAGTTCCAGTTTTTAAACAACAATAGAGTCAGATTTTTGCCTTTTTGCCTGGCCTTGTACTAAGCACCTTAAAGTATTAATGCATTTTATACTCACTTAAACCCCATGAGATCAGTACTATTATGTCTTCTTTCACAGATGAGGAAAATGAGGTACAGAAACGTTAAGTGACTTGCCCAAGTTCACAAAGCTAGTCAATAAAGGAGGCAGGAATCATATTTTGGCAACCTGACTCCAGAGCCTAACCTCTGACAACTGCTGTATTTTGCCTCATTCAATCATCAAATTCTCTGAAGGTCAAATAGAGAAATGGGAAGAAGAAAATGCCTGCAGGGAAATAGGCAAAACCAATGGAGCTGTGTTCTCCAAACTAACGGGGCAACTTTGAAATGCAAACCCTACCAACATTTGTTAGGGCGCTTCCTGAACAGACAATAAACAGAGGAGGTGGTTTCAAATGAGTAATCTCACAGATATGTCATCTTTGCAAGCCTGCAACTCTGGAACATAGCCTTGACTCCATCATACAAATCTCCCATGAAGAGCTGATACAAGGACATCTCTGGTAGTCCAGTGGTTAAGAATCTGCCTGCCAATGCAGGGGACACAGGTTCAAGCCCTGGTCCTGGAAGATCCCACATGCCACGGGGCAACTAAGTCCATGTGCCACAACTATGGAACCTGCATGCCTAGAGCCAGAGCTCAGCAACAGGAAAAGCCACAGCAATGAGAAGCCTGCTCATTGCAACTAAAGAGTAGCCTGACTCACTGCAACTAGAGAAAAGCCACACAGCAGCAAGGACCCAGCATGGTCAAAAATTAATTAATTAATTAATTTTTAAGAAAGAGGTGATCCAAAAATAATCTTCCTTATTCAAACTTTATCTATAGTTAAAATGTGTCACCACAAGGTCTGTACTAAGGTACTACATTTTTTAAAAGGAAGGAAGTGGTATGGGGGGGAAATTACACATGAAGCTAAATAATATAGATAAACCAAGATGATATAGATAAACCAGATAAAGATAGCCACAGAACAAATGGAAACTGTGACCAAAACTCTGTATGACATAAAAGGAATGAATCTTAAATAGCTAATAAAGACTTTCATAAAATAAGAACTCAAAGCAAAGACACAAGAGTTTAGAATAACTGGCAAGATACCAGAAAGAGATGAAAGTGACCTGGCAGATCTTAGAAAGAAGTAAAAGAAGAAAATAAATCACCATAGAAAGGAGACTCATTTCGAGACAGTAGAACACTGCTGGAAATAGGAAGGGACACAGAAGAGAGGAATGAGAAAAAAGGAAAAGAAAAGAAAAATGCAAATAAAGAATAGAGAGAAAACGACTAATCATAAACACAAAAGAGATTTTACCAAAGGTGGTTGGTGTCTCTAAATAAGAGAAATAAAGTAAATCTTTACAAAGTTATGTCAAAAAAGCAAAGAATAAATCAAAGAAAATTTAAACCTAAAGATGGAATGATATGACCACCTAAAAAAAAATTGACACACAAAGCTTAACACCTAAACACATCTGAGTAAAATGAGAGGACTGCAAATAGAGAATCATTGAGGCATTGAGGGCAGGAAGGAACAGGCCATCTCTAAGGGGAAAATTCAGGACCAACCCAGACTTCTCCTCAGCAATAGTCGACACAAATACATAATTGGGGAACACCTGAAAATTCTTCAAGAAAGACAAGTGACCCAAAGACTTAATTTCCAACCAAACAAATCTCAAATGTAAAGATAAGACAAAACATTTGGGGGGGGAGGGGTGTTTAAAACCTCAGCGAATCCAGCTCCAGCTCACGGGTGGCTCTGGCTGCAGTCCCTCCATCCCCAGTCACACCGCCTGGACACCCTGGGTGAGGATGAGACTTGTGCTCACATTAGATGCAGGGCTCCCACCAGTGCCACTGGGCACACACAGACTGTACAAGATGCTCCCACACAAGGACATCACGTCAAGACAGGCATAGTAACAGCTTCACCTAGTTTCACAGAGATAGAGAAAGTAAAATGAGAAGACAGAGAAATTTGTTTCAAATGGAAGAACAAGAAAAAAAAAACCTGATAAAACAACTAATGAAATAGAAATAATTTATCAGACAAAGAATTTGAAGCATTAGTGATAAGAATGTTAATTAAATTAGGGAAAAGACTAGATGAACACAGTGAGAATTTCAATAGGAAACTAGAAAATATAAAGAACCGATCAGAACTGAAGAATGCCATAACTGAAATGAAAACATACTAGAAGGAATTAACAGGAGATTAGGTGATATAGAAAAATGCATAAATAAGCTTAAAAGCTTTTGAATAGCAAAGAAAATAATCAACAAATGAAAAGACAACTGATGGAATGGGACAAAATATTTGCAAATGATATGATAAACAAGGGATTAATATCCAAAATATATAAACACCTGATACAACTCAATATCAACCAAATCCATAACCCAACAAAGAAAAATGGACAGAAGACCTAAATAGAGATTTTTTCCAAAGAAGACAAACATATAAACAAGCACATGAAAAGATGCTCAGGATCACTAATTATCAGATAAATGCAAATTAAAATGATGAGATATTACCCCACATCAATCAAGACTACTATCACAAAGTCTACAAACAGCAAATGTTGGGCGGGGTGTGGAGGAAAGGGAACTCCCCTACACTGATAATAGAAGGCAACGTGGTGCAGTCACTAGGGAAAACACTAGGAAAAACAGCTTCCTCAAAAAACTGAAACTAGAACTATTCTATGATCCAGCAAACCCATTCCTGGGCATATATGTGGAAAAAAAAAAAAACTGAAAGCACTAGTTTGAAAATATACCTGCACTAACAGCAGCATTATTTACAATAACCAATGAGTCAGCTGATACCATCATATGGCGAAAGTACTGCAGCTTTCAGTTTCAGCATCAGTCCTTCCAAAGAGTGTTCAAGGTTGATCTGTTAACATTGACTGGTCTGATCTCCTTGCTGTCCAAGGGACTTTCAGGAGTCTTCCCCAGCAGCACAGTTCGAATGCATCAATTCTTTGGTGTTCTGCCTTCTTTACAGTCTAGCTCTCACAACTGTACGTAACCACTGGGAAGACCATAGCCTTGACAATACAGACCTTTGTCAGCAGAGTAATGTCTCTGCTTTTCAATACACTGTGTAGGTTTGTCATAGCTTTCCTGACAAGAAGCAATCATCTTCTGATTTCAAGGTTGCAGTCACCATTTACAGTGATTTTAGAGCCCAAGAAGAGGAAATCTGTCACTACGTCCACCTTTTCCCCTTCTACTGGCAATGCTGCACTCGATATGCCAGTAAATTTGGAAAACTCAGCAGTGGCCACAGGACTGGAAAAGGTCAGTTTTCGTTCCAATCCCAAAGAAGGGCAATGCCAAAGAATGCTCAAACTACTGCACAACTGCACTCATCTCACATGGTAGTAAAGTAATGCTCAAAATTCTCCAAGCCAGGCTTCAGCAATATGTGAACTGTGAACTTCCAGATGTTCAAGCTGGTTTTAGAAAAGGCAGAGGAACCAGAGATCAAATTGCCAATATCTGCTGGATCATCGAAAAAGCAAGAGAGTTCCAGAAAAACATCTATTTCTGCTTTATTGACTATGCCAAAGCCTTTGACTGTGTGGATCACAATAAACTGTGGAAAATTCTGAAAGAGATGGGAATACCAGATCATCTGACCTGTCTCTTGAGAAACCTGTATGCAGGTCAGGAAGAAACAGTTAGAACTGGACATGGAACAAAAGACTGGTTCCAAATAGGAAAAGGAGTACATCAAGGTTGTATATTGTCACTCTGTTTATTTAACTTATATGCAGAGTACATCATGAGAAATGCTGGGCTGGAAGAAACACAAGCTGGAATCAAGATTGCCAGGAGAAATATCAATAACCTCAGATATGCAGATGACACCACCCTTATGGCAGAAAGTGAAGAGGAACTAAAGAGCCTCTTGATGAAAGTGAAAGAGGAGAGTGAAAAAGTTGGCTTAAAGCTTAACGTTCAGAAAACTAAGATCATGGCATCTGGTCCCATCACTTCATGGCAAATAGATGGGGAAACGGTGGAAACAGTGTCAGACTTAATTTTGGGGGGCTCCAAAATCACTGCTGATGGTGATTGCAGCCATGAAATTAAAAGACGCTTACCCCTTGGAAGGAAGGTTATGGCCAACCTAGATAGCATATTTAAAAGCAGAGACATTACTTTGCCAACAAAAGTCCGTCTAGTCAAGGCTATGGTTTTTCCAGTGGTCATGTATGGATGTGAGAGTTGGACGGTGAAGAAAGCTGAGCGCCGAAGAATTGATGCTTTTGAACTGTGGTGTTGGAGAAGACTTTTGAGAGTCCCTTGGACTGCAAGGAGATCCAATCAATCCAACCTAAAGGAGATCAATCCTGGGTGTTCATTGGAAGGTCTGATGTTGAAGCTGAAACTCCAATACTTTGGCCACCTCATGCGAAGAGTTGACTCATTGGAAAAGACCCTGATGCTGGGTAGGATTGGGGGCAGGAGGAGAAGGGGACGACAGAGGATGAGATGGTTGGATGGCATCACCGACTCGATGGACATGGGTTTGGGTGGACTCCGGGAATTGGTGATGGACAGGGAGGCCTGGCGTGCTGCAATTCATAGGGTCGCAAAGAGTCGGACACGACTGAGCAACTGAGCTGAATGGGGCCAGATGCCATTTTAGTTTTTTTAATATTTAGTTTTAAGCTGGCTCTTTCACTCTCCTTCTTCACCCTCACCAAGAGGCTCTTTAGTTCCTCTTTGCTTTCTGCCATTAGAGTGGTATCATCCACTATTTGAGGTCATTGATGTTTCTCCCACCTATCTTGATGCTAGCTTGTAACTCATCCAGACCGGCATTTCTCATGATGTGCTCAGCATACAGGTTAAACAAACGGGGGACAGCAGACAGTCTATTTTGCATTAGACTAGGACTAAATTCCACTACATACATTGGTCAATAATACCAATCGGTAACCCAGCAGAGAAGCTGGCAATGATTATGAACTGTTGGTTTATACAAAAGGAAATACAAACAACTCTAAACATATGAAAAGATGCCCAGTCTTACTTTATAAGAGAAATACAAATTAAAGCTACTGACAGGTAGCATTTTCTACTTAGCAGCTTGACAAAAAATTTAAAACTTTGATAACATAAGCTTTGGTCAAGGTTTCCAGGAAACAGGTAGTTACATATTACTAAGTGCAAATTGATACAACTTAAACCAAAAGAAATTTGACAATATATATCAAAAGTGCTGGGCTTCTCTGGTGGCTCAGACGGTGAAGAATCTGCCTGCAATGCAGGAAACCTGGATTCTATCCCTAAGTTAGGAAGATCTCCTGGAGATTGGAATGGCAACCCACTCCAGTCTTCTTGTCTGGGAAATCCCATGGAAAGAGGAGCCTCGCGGGCTATAGTCCACAGAGTGACAAAGAGTCAGACATGACTGAACAACTAACACACACACACACACACACACACACATCAAAAGTGCCATGGACTCCCCTGGTGGTCTAGTGGTTAAGAATCTGCCTGCCAGTGCAGAGAACTAGGGTTCCAACCCTGGACCAAGAAGATTCCACACGCCATGGAGCAGCTCAGCCCAAACACCACAACCACTGTCCCCTCGCGCTCCAGAGCCCGTGCTCAGCAAGAGAAGCCACTGCAGTGAGAAGCCCGCACACCTCAACCGGAGAGTAACCCCCACTCGCCACAACTAGAGAAAGGCTTCGTGCAGCAATGAAGATCCAGTGCAGCCGGAAATCTAAAGATAAATTGAAAAAATTTTAAAGTGCCAGTACATATAACTTTGACCCAGAAATTCCACTTCCAGAATTATAGCTACGATACACGTGAATGTTTGCCAAATAATATATGTCCAACAATATTCTTCTTTGCCTCTCTTGGGAAGATCGGAAAGGACCTAAATGTTCATCAACAGGAACTGGTTAAATAAAATACACAACATTTATATGCTGGAATCCTATGCAGCTATTAAAAGGAGCTCTCTATGCACTAATATGGAATGAAAAGAGATACCTTTTTTGTGAGGGAAATCATATTTATCGTAATTCCTTCTGTGTTTGAAAAAGTGAAGAATATATAATTATAGTTGCCATATATAATCAAAATCAGAGAGCTCTTTGAAGTGCAGTGTTGTAACAGAACGAGTATTAAACTAATTTGCTAATAATCGAAGCTTGAAATAAAGGGATAGTGTTTATTTCATTGTATGAAAGCAAAAACTACTCTTGGTGTTTTTTTATTTAAAGAAAATCAGTGAAGTCCATGAATGCAACTGCTTTGCCTTGTTCCTGGCCTTTCTCAGAGCTTGTGACAGGACCTGATGCAGAATAGGAGTGTACCAAATATTCACAGAAGAAATTAAAGATTTAAATGGAATTATAATTAAAAGAAACAATGGAAAATGTAATGTTACAATGTGTCATTGAAATTCATGATAAATCACTAAAGTTGGTATTAATCCTAGTTTCTCCTGTTCTGATTTTCATGATTCTAGGGTCTCAGTGCCCTTTTACCAGGCATATTTACTGTATCGTTAGCTCTGGAGAACAGACTGCAAAGTTTACTATTTCTTTGGCCATTTTCATATTGTGGCACTAGCTCTCTTTTCTCACACACACACACACACACACACCTCTCCATTTTACTGTTGTCAGGCTGCTCACTTCTTCTCACACCAGCTGCTCCTCCCACCTGCTCCCCCAAAACACAACGTAAACCCTCCATCTGATGCACAGAAGGGACACCAACGAGGATAAGGATACATTTCCAAAGATGCTTCTCTTCTCTATGGAGGCAGAGGGTGCAAAAGAGCTTTAGGCAGCAGCAGATAATATGATTTCAGTTCAGACACAAAAGTAGAAACACTCTGGCATCACATAGAAAGTAGAGGAAGTTGTGGCCTTAGGGGAGGATTTTTCCTTTAAGCTGATGTTCAAAATCCCAAAGCCTTCCTTAGAATGATGGCATTTATTGAGGGTGACTTCAGTCTCTTCTGAGAAAGCAGTGAGATATCTAAGAATTGTTCCCTTAATTTCAGTGTCATTGCTTCCAACTAGCACTGAGGTTTAATAAGGACACCTTAGGTATGTTTCTCATCACATAAAGTGACTCAAAAAATGTGGGCAATCTGGGGTCCTTGCAGAACATGATGTATGTGTTTTTTTTCTAGAGAAGCCTTCAAAAGTTGCCCATAGTAGATTTTTTTTTTGACCCTCAAACTGGAGTATGAAATTAAAACACCAATTCATCTATTTGTAAAAATCTGCTTAATTAAGATGAGTTACTGATATACAGTTACCCTAGGATCTGCTTCTTGTTTTTCTTTGGTAGGAGTATAGCTTAATTTCATTCAATTAAATTATTTTTATTTTCATTGGAGGCCCTCTGCTATGGGAATTTAAAGCACAAGAGAAGAAGGAAGACTCAGCCACATCACTGACAATGTCAGGAGCCATTGCTAAGAATGGAAGCAGCATAAATTGGGAGAAACCAGGTTAAGTATTATCCTTGCCTGGAGAGTCCCTTGAACAGAGGAGCCTAGCAGGCTACAGTCCATGGGATCGCAAAGAGCTGGACACGACTGAAGCAATTTAGCATGAGCACGGGGTTAAATATTAAGAAGCAAAGGCAAAAGCTGTGGTGGAGAACCAGGTTGACAAAGGACAAATAGAATAATGTCCAGAGCTGAAACCCCGGGCTCAGACAAATCAAAATAACAATATGAAAAGCACTCTATTAAAGAGGCGAAGTGATCATAAGCATAGAGGTGTTTATTCAAGGGCCGCACTGCCAAGTGGAGGAAAAAGAAATTACCATTATTTATCCAAGGCAACTGTCTCCTGTCTTCTTTCATACATGATCCAACAAATATTAATTGATGACATTCTCTGTGCAAAACACTATGCTGAGGGAGTCCTGGAATGAACAAAACAAACATGGTTCTCTAACCTCGTGGAGCTTACATTATGGGGGAGGAGGGTAGCTCAAATAAATAAATCAGTAACCTGATTGAAAAGTAAGCAAATTAAATATTTAAGACGATGCTAGAGCAATGACAGGAACAAGCAGAATGCTGAGAGGCAGAAAAGGAAGAGAGGACCTGTTTTAGAAAGACTGGCCAGGAAAGGCTGCCTGTAGTGACCCTGAGCTGAAGCACAAAGGATGAGAAGGAACCAGCCGTGAGAAAAATGGAGGAACAGGTATCTAGACGAAGAGCCCAGCAGGTGCAAAGACGCAGAGGTGAGAAAAACTCCATCTAGTTAAAGAAAATCCGTGTGACTGCAAACTGGTGCTTCTAGTGTAGCTCCGCTCCCCATCACGGGTTATCCCACAGCTCACAAGCATCTTGAAATCATAGCTGCCTCGAGTATCTAAATTATTCTTTCATTTCCCCTTGAGAAACACTGTCTAAACCATGATCTCAAATCCGGTGACAAATAGGGAGGAAATTTTCTTCAAAAGTTGTTCTTTGTTTTGTTTTAATGATATACTTCAAATACTAAAAGCCCACCAGGAAGTTGTCTAATCAGCGCATATGTATCTGACTGTGTCTCCACAAAGACCCACCCACCTAACTCAGAATCATTGGCCTGTTCACATGGTTACCATGGCACTGCCTTCCTGGAGCTTAGAGCTCACTTAAACCACCTTGCTGGGTTTTGCATATAGGTCTCAGTGGGGAGACATGTCTGTAGGGTACCACAGGCTGAGTCAGAAGGCACGCTAAACCTGATGAGAGAGAAAAAAATTAATCATGTGGTCTACTCCTATCTTGAAGTGGTGGTGCTAATGCTACTATTTAGAAAATAAATTATTTTATGTATGAAAGATGTTTGAATCTTGGTCTACAATTCAGGAACACAAGAAATGTCACATTTCTTTCTTTTCTTCCTATGAACCTAAATAAAATTCAATTTCTGTCCCACCAGGTGGTGGGAAATTCAATTTGAGTCATTGTGGGGTTTCTTTTCCTCCTGCTTGCTGCCACCTCCAACTCAAGGTCATGCAAAGGTCTCCCAGTCTCATTTAGAGAAATCAGAAATGACATTCTTTGATGGCTCTGGAATACCACTACCTAAATTTGTATCTTGGTTCTGCCACTAAGTACTATGTGACATTGGGTAACTTACTTCACCTCTCTGACCATTAATAGAGCTAATGATAGGAAGTAACTCATAAGGTTATTGGACAGTTAGATGTGTTAATACATGCAAGATTCTTAGGATGATGTCTGGCACTTTAGTATGCAGTAAATATTTGACATCATCATCATTATCATTTTTACATGATGTGAAAGTATCTGGAAATTTCCTCCAAAAACTGGCCCATTCTAGTTATCAGAGATGCCCAGTCTCTAAGGATTATCCTCATATCCTGAGGCCCTGTTGCTTCTAACTGGAAGAATCTAAGCCTCTGAAATGTTTTCCCCACCCAGGACACCTTGAATAAGCCAAAGTCCCACTGATGTTTGAGATATTCCCCAGGAATCTCTCTGTCAGCATCTCCCCATCTTTCCTCTTAGGACACTTGAAGGTCTCTCCTCCTTCACAGAACACCCAGCAAAATGCATTCAGTGAGTTTGGTCTCATCAACAAAAACAAAAGTAACCTTCAGAAAATTTTAATCAATTTTTGTGGCTTGTATAAAGGCTGGCTACCTGCTTGCAGAGGATTCAGGGAGATGGAACAATATAGAGAGAATAAATAGGCTTCCATAGTGGCTCGGCTGGTAAAGAACTGCCTGCAATGCAGGAGACCTTGGTTTGATCCCTGAGTATAGCGAGAATAAACATGGATCTTTCTTTTCCTGCCACACTGACTAGGTCATGCTTGCTTAGATGATGCACTCTCCAAAAGGTTGCAAATATGGGGCAGTTGATGGCAGTTTCACAAGTGCAATTCCTTTGCCCTCAGTAATAGCTGATGGCTCAGGCCTTATTCTCATCTGGTGGTAGTCAGGAGAATAGGTCCCAGTGATGCCCCTGGACAGAAAGACAAACAGACAATGAAGAAAGAGCACTCGAGGAGCTTGAGAAGCACCAAACAACTGGACGATGTGGTTTGCAACTTCACTCCAGTGTGGGCGCCATCGGAGTTCGCAGGTTCACCCACATGCAGAACAAATCCTGAAACAACTGCAGTAAAGATAATAATAATGAGATAAGCGGACCAGTAGGGGACAGGAGCACCTGGGAGATTCAGAAGAAGCATGATAACAGGGAGCTTAGGTTGGGGAATCAGCTAAGGGAGAGGAGACGTGAGTCCTGCCAGTGTAGGCAGGACAGTCATCCCTGACCATCTATTTATGTGCAGAGTCGGGGAGGGCAGCCACTCCAGGTGGGAAGCAGAATGAACCACAACACTGAGAGAAAAAAAGGAGACACGAACCTAAAACAATGCCTAGAAACTAAATCACAGATGTAGAGACCAGATGTGTGGATACCATGTGGGAACTAGGGCTGGGATGAATAGAGAGATTGGGGTTGACATATATACACTATTTATACTATGCTTCCCCGGTGGCTCAGATGGTTAAGAATCCATCTGCCAATCAGAAGACGGTTTGATCTCTGGGTCAGAAAGCTCCCCTGGAGAAGCGAATGGCTACCCACGCCAGCATTTTTGCCTGGGGAATTCATGGACAGAGGAGCCTGGTGGGCTGCAGTCTCTGGGGTCACAAAGAGTCAGACATGACCGAGCTACTACCACTTTCACATAAAACAGGTAACTACTGAGAACCTACAGGGAACCGTACTCAGTGCTCTGTGGTGACCTAAATGGAAAGGAAATCGAAAGCCGATTCGCTTTGCTGTGCAGCAGAAACTAACACAACCTTGTAAAGCAACTCGACTCCAATAAAAGTCAATTAAAAATTAAAAAAAGAAACTAGATGAATCCACCTACACCATTGACACTTTGACTTCTGCTATTACATTCTTTTGTCAATATTCAGCTCCAGAGACAGTCTCTCGTCTTCTCGTATGATTACCTCTAGCAATGTCTTCAATAGTGCTGGGAACGCCGCTTTCCAGGTCGACACCTCCCTCACGTGTTTGGGGAAGACAGAGAAGGAAGGACAGAGAGAAGAACGTGGAGCTGTGAAAAAGCAGGATCCCTGCCTGTTTCCATAGCTCCCAGGCACTGGGGTACCATTGTTCTCGGTACTTCTCTGAGCCCGGGCAGAGATCCATACACCTGGAGAGGGAGATGGGGTTGGAGCAGGGGAGCCATCTGTTCTCTCTCCCTTCTTCTCTCCTCCCTGATACTCCGCCGCCAGGCGCCTCTGCGACTGATGACCCACTGAGGGCGTGAGGTGTTGGCAGCGGAAGGACAGAAGTCCACTTCCTCACGAGCCTACGCGTCAGTTGGGACACAAAGGACTGGCTTTTGTTCCAAATGGCAGCTATAGGATGTGCCCTTTAACCTCCGTGGTGGCCTTGGCGCAGGAGTTCATGGACCCTGAGATCATACACACCTACAGGGCGTCAGCTCCTTCTGGATGGAGAATAACTTCTTGCTCAACTAAGGTGACTTCCTAGTAAAGCCCAGCCCACGCTGTTTTTTATAACTGACTTCCAGAGTTTTCAAAATCAACTTTCTTGTCCCTTCCATGCCCACACAGCTGCCAGATGAACCATGCTCGGTGGGATCCACCTACTGCACCCTCACCGTAAGCGCACACACGGCCCCACAGCACACAGCTGTGTGTTGTGTGGAGGAAGTTAGCTTTGCGTCCCATCCCGTGTGAAGGCAGGCAAAGACTCACAGATGCGAGCCCCCCACACACCAAGAAATGCTAAATTATTGGAAGGTGAGGCACAAAGCCTTGTCTCCGTTTCTTACAGCAACAGGGCACCTCACTGGAGCCCAGGAAATATTTCAGCTTTGGGATACACTGAGATGTGGTGCAGAGAGTGTTGGTCAGGCTTCACTATTTGCTCTTTTACCTTGAGGAGGTTACTTAAATGAGTTTTATCGTATATAAAATCAAGATAATAACATAATCCAGGACTTCCGTGGTGGTCCAGCGGATAAGAATCCACCTGCCCAACGTGCGGGACATGAGTTCGATCCCAAGTCCCGGAAGATTCCACACGTCGCTGAGCAATTAAGCCCATGCGCCACAGCTACTGAAGCCTGCATCCTAGACCCCATGTTCCCAACAAGAGAAGCCACTGCGATGAGAAGCCCACACACCACAACCAGGGAAAGACCGCACACAGCAGTGAAGACCCAGTACAGCCGAAAATAGAGTCATCAATTTTTTTAAAAGTTAATAATATAATTTATTTCACAAGGATGGTGTTCAGATTTAATGAAATCATGTATAGTGCTTGCAGCAAAATGCCGAATACAGAGACAAAATGTCTAGCACTCAAAAAATACCAGTTCCCTCTCTTCACTTTCCTTTTGTGTAAAGAGACCACCATCTTTCATTCTTTCTGACTTAGTCTCGTAAAAATCACTCCTTTGAGTTTAGGCAAAGGTGTGATCTGGAGAAGGCAATAATTAGATGCAATTGAGTAATTAGAGGCAATTAATGAGATGCAAAAGGAAGAAAAGAGGGTGGGGGGGTTAATCTTTTCCAGAGAACACATCACCCTAGATTTGGTTTTATTAAATAAATGATTTGTCTACTATTTATCTTCCTAGTGAATTTTGAGGAAGTAGCAACAATTGCCCAGGGACAACGAGGCTTGAGACCTGAACATATATATACTCACAAGCTGAGAAAAGGAGGACGGTCCAGTGGGCTCTAAGCGACAAATATCAAGCCACAAAGGGGAGAATGAAGACATGGTTTTCTGAATTCAGAATTCTGCCTAGAATCAGCCCTGGTAACCTGCATGGAAAACTGAAATAAAATAGTATAGATCACTAACTATATCACAGCAAGTAGGTATTTGAATCCACTCTGCTCAAATATGTCAATAAGAACTTGCAAGCAATACTTCTTGTCTTATGAGAATTAACTATAGTCTCTTTCAATGACAGATTTTCTCTAAGACTAGAGAATTCAATTCAATTCACCCAGCATCTATCATGCCCCTATTATATGCCCTCATACTACAAATCCTTACAGTGACAGGGAATCAATCTTATCTCCACTAAAAGTCAACTCTGAAAGGCCCACTCAAAAAGACCAGACAAGGGTTCAAGAGTAATGTACTGTTCACATAACTTTAGTGATATTTACACAAAAATCACTGGCTGTGTTCCACTTACAGTTGGCTTACTTACAATATGACACACACTTACAGTTGTGTGTCATATTGATAGGGAAATAAGCTCTAGTAACTAACACAGCGAGTTTTTTACATATTATCTTTTCTTGAGGTAACGTTGGTATAGACTATTATATTGGTTTCACGCATACAACATAATAGTTCAATCTTTGTATTCACTATAAAGTGATCACCACAACAAATCTAGTTACCATCTCCCACCTTCCATAATAATTAATCCCCTTTACCCATTCACTCAACACCCTACTCCCTTCCCCTCTGACAACCATCAATCTGTTTTCCACATCTCTGTTGGTTTGGTTTGTTCATTTGTTTTGTTTGTATATTCCACATATAAATGAAATTGTAAGATATTTGTTTCTCTTTGCCTGACATTTCACTTTGTGTAATATCCTCAAGATCCTCAAGTTGTTGAAACAGCAAGATTTCCTTCTTTTTCACAGTTGAGTAATATTATATATATATATAGTGATTTCCATATCTTGGCCTTTGTAAGTAATGCTACAATGAATACCAGGATGCATATATTTTTTCAACTAGTGTTCCTAATGTTTTTCAATTAGTGTTTCATTTTCTTCAGGTTAATACCCAGAAGTGGGAGAGCTGGATCATAAGTTATCCTATCTTTAATTTTTCTGAGAAAACTCCATATTGTTTTCCATAGTAACTGTACCAATTAGCATTCTCACCAACAGTATACAAGGGTTGTCTTTTCTCCACATCCTCTCCAAAACTTGTTATTTCTCATTTTAATAATGTGAATAAAATGTGTTATTTCTCACATTTTAATAATGTGAGAAAAGTATTGTGTACATTTAGTCATCCTAATAGGAGGTGAGGTGATAGCTGATTGTGGTTTTGATTTGCATTTTGATGATTACTAATGCTAAACATCTCCTCGTGTCTGAATGTCTTCTTCAGAAAAATATCTGTTCAGATCTTCTGCCCATTTTTAAATTGAGTCATTTGGTTTCTATGCTATTGAGTTGTTTGAGCTCTTTAAATGCTTTGAATATTAGCCCTTTCTCAGATATACGATTTGAAAATATTTTCTCCCATTCCATCCATTGTCTTTTCATTTTGTTGATGTTTTCTTTTGCTGTGCAAAAGCTTTTTTAATTTGCTGTAGTCCTACTTGTTTATTTTTGCCTTTGCTTTAGAAGTCAGGTTCAAAACTTCAATCCAGGACTAATGTCAAGAAGCTTACTGCCTATGTTTTCTTCTAGGGGTTTTATGGTTTCAGGTCTTACATTCAAGTCTTGAATCCATTTTTAGTTAATTTTTGTGAATGGTATAAAGTGGTCCAGTTTCAGTCTTTTGAATGTAGCTGTCCAGTTTTCCCAAAACCATTTATTGAAGAGACTATTCTTTCTCTACACACTTAGTCTCTTACGCTGCCCAAGGCCAAGAGCATTCTCCAGGTAACTTATCTCTTTAACAGATGATGGCTAATAATGTTGGGATGCTCTAAAGCCCATAATGCACTTCAAAAGAAAAGTCAACACTGTGATAACCTGAGTCTAGCAAACTGAAAAGCTGTGAAAAGGTTTGGAAGCTGAGACTACATAGAGAACCAGAAATGGGCATGAATTGCATGAAAGTCTTGAAGAACAGGTGACCTAAGTAATAACAAATGCAGAGGGAATGCTTGTTGACTCTGAGGGTCTTGGTAGCGGAGCAGAGGAGTAGAGAGAGAGCTAAGTGCTCGTAACCTTTGAAGACACATATCCAAGAAAAAAGTGTCTAGAAACTAATTCACTCCACCAGCCTACCTTGGAATCTTCACATTTTGATATCTTACATCATACTTTGTTGTCATTTTGCCCTGTTACATACTACTCATTTCTTTTTTATATGCTGGAGTCTTAGTCTGTATTAATTTAATCATTTGCATTTGTCTTATAATTTTTGTGTATGCTGCTTCTAAGACAGTGGCTTGCAGATAATAGGCTCTCAGTAAATATGTATGCGTTGATGACTGATTGATATCCAATCACTGGAAGATGAATCATCAATTGCTTACCCTTACTCCTTTGCTAGTTTGAACCCATCCATTTTATGTTCTCACCTGACTGTTGCTCTGAAAGTCATACTGCTAAACTGTACTTCATCACTTTACAGATTTGGTTACATTGGAATCACCTGAGATCCTGCAGCCTGGTTTCCACCCTCAGAGATTCTGATAATCAGGGCATTACCTGGGCATCAGGATTTCTGAAAGCTCCCAAAGTGATTCCTACCTGAGGTTGAAAACCTCAGCTTTACAAGCAGATATGGGACAATAAAGAACCAAGAAGGCTAATAGGGAAAAGAGAGTCTGGAAAGTTGTCTTACCTGTCTAGAAGTCATTTATCACAATATTACATTGGCAAAATTTAGTAAGCAAACATCGATAGAAATGTCTTTGGAGAAATAGAAAAGTATTGTGTAAGTTTAGGTCATCATTATTACCTATTAATACAATGAATTTTGATGTTTTAGATTAAATGAAACATTTTCTATTGTTAAAATATCTAAATATACAGTATCCTGTTTTAGCAGTTGGGCCAGTTTAATAAAGTATATATGAAATTTTCAAGTATGAACTCTTTATGTCTCAATTGTTTCAAGAAATACATATATTATTATTACACCAATTAATTATACCTAATTATATATTATTATATCAATTAATTATACCAAATTTGTATAATTAGCTGGTATAATGTTTATTATTATACCAACTAATTACATCTGCTTATTTAACTTATATGCAGAATACATCATGTAAAATGCCAGGCTGGAATCAAGATTACTGGGAGAAATATCAATAACCTCAGATATGTACCCTTATGAAAGAGATCAAGGAAGAACTAAAGAGCCTCTTGATGAAAGTGAAAGAGCAGAGTGAAAAAGTTGGCTTGAAACTCAACATTCCAAAAACTAAGATCATGGCATCTGGTCCCATCACTTCATGGCAAATAGATGGGGAAACAGTGGAAACAGTGACAGACTTTATTTTGGGGGGCTCCAAAATCACTGCAGATGGTGACTGCAGCCATGAAATTAAAAGATGCTTGCTCCTTGGAAGAAAAGCTATAACCAACCTAGATAGCGTATTAAAAAGCAGAGACATTACTTTGCCAACAAAGGTCCGTCTAGTCGAGGCTATGTTTTTTCCAGTAGTCATGTATGGATGTGAGAGCTGGACCATAAATAAGGCTGAGTGCCTAAGAGTTGATGTTTTTGAACTGTGTTGTTGGAGAAGACGCTTGAGAGTCCCTTGAACTGCAAGGAGATCCAACCAGTCAATCCTAAAGGAAATCAGTCCTAAATATTCACTGGAAGGACTGATGCTGAAGCTGAAGCTCCAATATTTTGGCCACCTGATGGGAAGAACTGACATTAGAAAAGACCTGATGCTGGGAAAGATTGAGGGCAGGAGGAGAAGGGATGACAGAGATGAGATGGTCAGATGGCATCATGGACTCAGTGGACATGAGTTTTATCAAGCTCTGGGATATGGTGAAGGACAGGGAAGCCTGGGGTGCTATAGTCCATGGGGTCACAAAGAGACAGACATGACCAAGCGACTAAACAGCGACAATACCAACTAAGGTAAAATTTCTCTGTGTTATGCTTCAAGCTGAATAACTGTGCTAGGTCAATAATAATAATAACTATCATTTATTGAGGTTAAGTAATAAGCTCTTTACAACCACTGTTTTATTTATATGTAACAAGAATACTGTTTAAAACAGAGAAAATGTTTTAATTTTAGTGAGGTTCAATTTATTAATTTTTCCTTTTATGGGTCATGTTTTGGTGTCAAGTATAAGAGCTCTTTGCCTAATCCTAGGTTCCAAAAACCTTATTCTGTTTTTTTGCAGAAATTTTATAGTTTTATGTTTTACATTTAAGTTCATAATCCATTTTGAATTCATTCCTGTATAAAGTGTGAGGATACACTGCCTTTGGGATTTTCCTTTTTTGTCTACAGATATTCAATTGTTCCAGCACCATTTATCGAAAAAAACTATCACTCTTCCATTGGGTTGCTCTTGCTCCTTTGTCAAAAATTAACCGGTCATATTTGTATGGATCTATTTCTGGGTTAACTATTCTGTTTCACTGACTTACATGAATATATCCACACTATAGTTATAAGCCTGAACATCAAGAAGAATGTTTCCTCCCACTTTATTCTTATTTTGGTCAGTGTGGAACCTTTATCTTTCCATTTGAATTTTAGAATAAGCTTGTTTATGTCTACCAAAAAACCTTGCTCAGATTGATAGGAACAGGGTTAAAAAGTATTTGATTTAGGGAGCATTGACATTTTTACTCAGTTGAGTCTTCCAGTGCATCAATATAGTATGTTTTTCCAAATATTTAGGTCTTCTTTGATTTCTTTCATCAGCAATTTATCATATCCTTCACACCAATCCTGTACATGTTGTGTTAGAGTTATACCTAAATCTTTAAATGTTTTGGTGTAAATGAAACAGTCCTGTGTTTTTTAAATTAATTTATTTTAATTAGAAGATAATTACCTTACAATATTATGATGGTTTTTTGCCATACATCAGCATGAAAACTAAGATCATGGCATCTGATCCTAAACTTCATGGCAAATAGGTGGGGAAACAGTGGAAACAGTGGCTGACTTTATTTTGAGGGGCTCCAAAACCACTGCAGATGATGACTGCAGCCATGAAATTAAAAGACGCTTGCTCCTTGGAAAAAAAGTTATGACCAACCTAGACAGCATATTAAAAAGCAGAGACATTACTTTGCCAACAAAGGTCTGTCTAGTCAAGGCTATGGTTTTTCCTGTAGTCATCTA
The DNA here is from genome assembly GCF_054371585.1 of Giraffa tippelskirchi. Lineage (NCBI taxonomy): Eukaryota > Metazoa > Chordata > Mammalia > Artiodactyla > Giraffidae > Giraffa > Giraffa tippelskirchi. Next base: position 59,714,004 of record NC_137285.1, read on the forward strand.
TGGATGTGAGAGTTGGACTGTGAAGAAAGCTGAGTGCCAAAGAATTGATGCTTTTGAACTGTGGTTTTGGAGAAGACTCTTGAGAGTCCCTTGGACTGCAAGGAGATTCATCCAGTCCATCCTAAAGGAAATCAGTCCTGGGTGTTCATTGGAAGGACTGATGTTGAAGCTGAAACTCCAATACTTTGGCGACCTGATGAGAAGAACTGACTCATTTGAAAAGACCCTGATGCTGGGAAAGATTGAAGGCAGGAGGAGAAGGGGACGACAGAGGATGAGATGGTTGGATGGCATCATCGATTCAATGGACATGAGTTTGAATAAACTCTGGGAGTTGGTGATGGACAGGGAGGTCTGGCATGCTGCGGTCCATGGGGTTGCAAAGAGTCAGACATGACTGAGCGACTAAACTGAACATGAATCGGCCACAGACACATTCGTGGTACTGTTTTTTATTCTTGGTTCCCACTTTTTGTTGTCAGTATATAGAAAAGCTATTGATTTTTATGTGCTGATGTTGTATTCTGTGGTCTTACTAAACTCACATATTAGTTCTAGGAGTTTTGGGTCAGTTTTTCTTCGTCTGTCTCAGATCCTGTGGGATTTTCTTCATAGACAATCATGTCATCTGCGAATAAACACAGTTTTATTTCTTCCTTTCTAATCTGTATATATTTTTTCTTTTTCATGCCTTATTTTATTTCACTAACTGGGACTTCAGGTACTATGTTAATAAGAATAGTGAGAGCAGACATCCTTAGCTTGTTTCCTGATCTCGGAGGAAAGCATTTAATCTTTTATCATTAAGTATGATGCTAGCGCTAAGTTTTTTGTTGATGCTTTTTATGAGTTTAAGGAAATTCTGTATTCCTAGTGTACTGCAAGTTTTATTATGAATGACAGTTGAATTTTGCCTAATGTTTTTCTTGTACATTGGTATGCTGCTGCTACTGCTGCCACTGCTAAGTCACTTCAGTCATGTCCGACTCTGTGCGACCCCATAGACGGCAGCCCACCAGGCTCCCCTGTCCCTGGGATTCTCCAGGCAAGAACACTGGAGTGGGTTGCCATTTCCTTCTCCAATCCAAGAAAGTGAAAAGTGAAAGCGAAGTCGCTCAGTCGTGTCCGACTCTTAGCGACCCCATGGACTGTAGCCTACCAGGCTCCTCTGTCCATGGGATTTTCCAGGCAAGTGTACTGGAGTGGGTTGCCATTGCCTTCTCCAGTACATCGGTATAGTCATGTGATTTTCCCTCCTTAGCCAGTTGACATGGTGTTTTACATTGAGCTTCAGATGTTGAACTATCCTGTATACCTGGAATAAATCCCACTTATACGTGATATATTATTCCTTTTATACATTGTTATATTTGATTTGCTAAAATTTTCTTGAGTATATTTATGCTAAAGTTCATGAGACTTAGCCTATCATTTCCTTTTTGAAGACATTTGTCTAGTTTTTCATATCAGGGTAATACTGCCCTCATAAAAATATTTGGGTAGTTGGAACAGGTTCCCTTTTCTTATATTTTCTAGAAGAGATCATGCAAAATTTTTGTTAATTCTTGAATGCTTGATAAGTTTCTCCAATAAAGCCATCTGGACCTGAATATTTAATGTTTAAGAGTTTTTAAATAATAAATTCATTTTCTTTCATTATTAAAAGTCTATTCAGGTTATCTATTTTATCTTAGTTGTGTTTTAGCAAATTGTGGTTTTTTGAGGGATTCATTCAGTTCTTCTAAGTTGTCTAATTATGAGAGTAATATTGTTCATAGTTGTCCCTTATTATACTTTTAATGGCTGAAGGACCTATAAATTATATTCTTTGTCATTAAAGATATTGGTGATTTCTTCTCTATTTTTATCTTACTAAAAGTAAGATAAAAAATAAGATTTCAAAAGTAAGATAAGATTTTAGTCTTACTAGAAGTTTATTAATTTTATTGATTTTTTTCCCCCAAAGAACCAGCTTTTTACTTCATTAATTTTCTCTAATGTTTTCCTATTTTGAATTCCACTGATTTCTGCTACCTAGACATGTGCTATCCATTCTTCTGCTTGTTTGGGATTTATTTTTATGTCATCATTCTAATTTCTTGAGGTAAAAACTTGGATTACTGATTTGAGATCTTTCCTCTTCTCTAATGTAAGTCTGAGTCCTTTCAATCCGGCTTTAGCTGCATCCCACAAATTTTGATACACTATACTTTCACTTTCACTCAGTTTTATGTATTTTTAAATTTCCTTTGAGATTTCCTCTTTGACCCATGGATTATCTAGAAGTGTGTTGTTTCACTTCTAAGTGCTTAGAGATTTTCCTGTTGCCTTTCTGTTAGTGATCTCTAGCTACAGTGTATTATGGTCAGAGAGCACACACTACGTGGTTTCTTTTTAAACAGTTTGATGTTTTATGACTCAGGATAGGATCTGTCTTGGCGAATGTTCCATGGGACTTGAAAAGAATGTATATTCTGCTTTTGTTGAATGGAATGTTCTACAAATGTCTATTAGTTCTTATTGTTTAATGGTGTTGTTCAGTTCTATTTTCTTGATAAGGTCCTATTGAGTAATTCTATCAGTTGTCGAGAGTGAGATGTTGATGTCCCCAATTATAAGCAATCGCACTTTCAACAAGCCTTCCAGGTGATTCAGATGTGCAGTAAGGTTTGAGGACCACTGACTCAGAACAGTTACTCAATAAAGTTAGCTGAGTTGCATAAAACCTTCACTGTTCTATAAACTATAAATTAGAACTTTTTAATGAATTTGATATCGTTTTAAGTGAGTGCAAAAAAATTGTTCAAACTGAGTAAGGTTGAAATACAAGGGAAACTCTCACCCCAACTGTTTTCCTATTCATTAAAATAAGCAGTAAGTTGTACCACAAAGACCCACCACGAGGACAGGTTCACCACAAGCAGCACCACACGTGGGAGAGTGCCCGAGAAACTTTGGGGTTTTAACTAAAGCCCAGTTTTATTTTTAAAGATAAATTTTACACTTAAACAAAGATCCACTTAATGCATTAATTGACTATTTCTGAGACTGGTCAATTTATTAGCATGTGAGTATTTACTGATATCTTCTTATGATCCAAGAACTGTACAAGGTACTAAAAATAAAGCAGAGAACAAGACATAGAGTTCACTACATATACAAATAATCACTTTAATTATAATTGTAATAAATACTAGCAAAAAGAAGGGCAGACTGCTAACACAGCATATAACAGCAGGCCTAGCCTGGTCCAAGGGGATCAGGGAAGTTTTCCTGATTACTTGACAGGTAATCTGAGATTTAAAGGATGAGTTAAATTTAGTCTAATGAAGAGGAAGGAAATGAGGTTAAAAATCAAAAGCTAAAAGAAATAGTTTGGTCTTATGCAGGCAGTAGAAGTAAAGATGCACTAACAAGAAAATTGAGTGTGGTGGTAGGAACCATTTACCTACAGTGGCCCATATGGCAATCACAGCTTCCAGCCAACACAAGTGCATCTCAACAATTCAGTGAGACTGAGGACCTGTGAAATAACAATAGGTGCCTCTTACCAAATCCTTCTATGTTCTGGAACAGTACCAGGAACCTTCTGAACATTCACTCCTATAATTTCTTGGGTCCACATAAACACAGTTTGGTTTCTACTAGAATGAAAGCCATCATGGGGCCATATTGAGAAGGTAAATGGGGAAACAATCAAACTGTGCATTGAGAGATCTTCCTTCATCAACTCCTAGGCATTGGGGAGGATAAGAAAGTAACATTACAGATAGGAAAGAAAATTAGCATTTGTCAAGGGTCTTCCCTAGTGGTCTGGTAGCTAAGACTCTGTGCTCCCATTGCAAGGGGCCTGGGTTCAATCCCTGGTCAGGGAATCAAACATGTCCCATGCCATAACTAAGAGTTCACATGCTGCAACTAAGACCCAGCACTGCCAAATAAACAAACTTTTTAAAAAAAAAATAACATTTGTCAAGGGCTTTCTATGTGCTAAGCACCTTTTCGATTGATAATTTGGGACATGTTATCTGTGTTCATCTCTTCTAATATTCACAATAACTCCAGGAAAGGGGGCCATCATTTTTCTCATCTTAAGGCATAGAAAGCAAGACTCAGAAGTGCAGTAACTTTTTCATGATGAAAGCTACTGACTAGCCAAGCACAGAGCTGAATCCAGGGTCTAGTGATTTATACTTGGGACAGATTCCCTGAGAGCTATGTTCCATCCCAGAGACACTTGTTCCATTTTTAACTCCACTCTCATTGTTTCTTCGCCTTGCCCCCCTATGTCAGACCCTGGATTAACTCTAATCCCACCCACCCTAGTCTCCATAGCTGCCATCTCTGACTCTTCCTCTTATATTCACTGAGACTCCTTCTGTAATACTCAATAACCAAAGCAAGATGTTTGCCCAATGCTTGAAAGGCTACTTTATAAGTATAATGTTGAGAATTTACGATGCAAGCCATATCATTCTAAGAAAGTTCAAATCCATTATTTTACCCTCCTTCCTTTATTACAGTGATGCAGACAGAATCTTAGTACTCAAAGTCTAAAGGAACATTTTTAGCTCTGCTACTGATATTTTACTCTGTTTCAAGATCTTAGTGCTATAGTATTGTTACGATTTTATTTGGATTCTAATATAACCTTAGGGTACCGTGAGATCTGTAAAACATATTTATGCAGCATCAGTAAAAGAACTGAGATGGTTATGAAGAGAACAAAAGAAAACAAAACACCGTAAGATGCTGGGAATCACTGTGGATATTCTATTTCTGTTACCTGCTATGAGACTTATACAGGAACAATTCCCTATAGCACACAGATGACAATTGAAAAGCCAAAGTATAATTTCAGTTGGAAATCAGGTTGTGTGTAGTGGGCCTTTTCCTAATCTAGACAAATAAAATATATATAAACTCCAGAAAACTATGTTTTCCAAGTTCTAGTGTCCATGTGAATAGTGACTTTAGGTTTTAATCAATTGTAAAAACCACAAATGTAATTCATTTAGGTTGTAATAGGAACGATAAAGTAGAATGAGAGTAAAAATATGTGAATATTGTTTTCAAGATAAGCGGTTAAGTTTGATAGAAATAAAAACTGAAAATCTGGGAAGCTCATATATTTTTTTTCATTTCTAGAACAGAGCACCAATCAGCATTAGCTTTTTTAAATTTTTTATTTTGTTTCAATTTTTATTTGATACTGAAGCATAGTTGAATAACTATGTACATTTAAAACAGGTAACCAACAAGGACCTACTGTATGGCACAGGTATTCTGCTCAGTATTCTATAATAACCTAAATGGGGAAAAAACTTGAAAAATAATAGATGTATGTATATGTATAACTGAAGCATTAGCTTTAAATAAGCTGATTTTAAATGTTGTTTTAAACAATGTTTCTGTATTCCTTTTACTCTTTGGATAAACACATACTATAGAAATATCAGCACTAGATTGGCATCACTGCCTAGGCAAGCAGAGGGTCCTAGAGAATCCAAGAAAAAAGACTAGGAAGCCAGCTCTAATTATCCACCCTAGTAGTTTCCTAGCAATACTGAAAGAGCCTAATATTCTTGAGAAGTAAATTATTTGCCTTGCTATATGGTATTTAGCTTTTAATCTCCACATTATACTTAGAGGAGGCTTCCCTGATCTGCCTGCAATGCAAGAGACTCAGGTTCGATCCCTGGCTCGGAAAGATTCCCCGGAGAAGGGAATGGCTACCCACTCCAGTATTCTTGCCTGGAGAATTCCATGGACAGAGGAGCCTGATGGACTACAGTCCATGGGGTCTCAATGAGTTGAACATGACTGAGAACATAGAAATTTTATTGAAGTATAGTTTATTTACAATATTGTGTTTGTTGCAGGTGTACAGCAAAGTGATTCAGTTTACATACATACATACATCTGCATATATATATATGTATATATATATATATATATATGAACATATGTGTGTGTGTATATATATATATTTTTCAGGTTCTTTTCCCTTATAGGTTATTACAAAAGATTGAGTATTGCTTTCTATGCTATACAGGAGGTCCTCGTTGGTTATTTATTTTATATATAGCAGTGTGTATATGCTAATCCCAACCTCCTAATTTATCCCTCACTTCCTTTCTCTTTTGGTAAACATAAGCTTGTTTTCTGTGTCTGAGTTTATTTCTGTTTTGTATATAAGTTCATTTGTATCATGATTTTTAGATTCCACATACAAGCAATATCATGTAGCATTTGTCTTAGTCTGACTTACATCACTTAGTATTGAAATGGAGCAGGACTCTATGGTCCTTGCACCCCATGTCCTCAGGCTGCTTTTTGGCTGTATATAAACTTCAGCCACTCCAGTGTTCTTGCCTGGAGAATCCCATGGACAGAGGAGCCTGGCAGGCTACAGTCCATGGGTTTGCTAAGAGTCGGACATGACTGAGTGACTAACACTTACTTAAACTTTAACCAAAGAATAAGCTTAATCAGAGAAGTGATAAAATGCAGAAACAAAGGCAAACATCAAAGAAGACCAAATAATAATACTTGAGTCTTGAAGCAAAGTCAAGGATCTTAGTCCCTCCTCGAGGGCTATAGATAATATTCTGAGCCATCTCCTCCGATCTGCTTTATAGACATCGAAACCCTCCACCAGGGGGACGATGTTAACTACCTGATGACCAGACTGAAGCCATGACGAAAGCTGCCACAATTCCGAGAACTGGACTCAAAGAAGGACCTCCCTGGTGGTTCAGAGGCGAAGAATCAGCCTGCAATGCAGGAGTTGCAGGAGGCAACAAGTCTAATCCCTGGGTCAGGAAGATCCCCTGGAGGAGGGCATGGCAGCCCACTCCATTATTCTTGCCTGGAGAATCCCATGAACAGAGGCGCCTGGAAAGCTCCAGTCCATAGGATCGCCAAGAGTCAGACACGACTGAAGAGACGGCACACATACCCGCACGGACTCAGAGAAATGGAAACGAACTTCCCCTCACCACTCCCAGATTTCTGGCCTCTGAAATAAAGCAAACTTTCCTTTCCTCCAACCTTGCTGGGTTTTGAGGGGCGAGCAGTCTTTCGCAGCCAAATGCGGCTGTGCTCTCGCGATATCTAGCTTCTAGGGGTTTTCCCAAGCGGAGCCATCGGCCATGACAATGTGCCGGGACGGTTCCAATAAGTCCGCTGCTCCTGGCTAGCTGGCCCCGGGAGGAAGATTTGGGGGGAACATTCCTAGCAGTTGCTGAAACCATCTGTTTCAGGGATCCTCCCCTTGTCCCTCCCGCTCGGCACTGGTTGTCATCTTATGCTTTTCGTCAGTGGAATGGAAAAATGGACCTGGACAAGCTGATGAACTCCAAGACGAAGTAAGTCCGCTCGTGTGCAGCTGGGCAAACTTCTCTTTTGAGCACGAAGTTCTATTTGTGCATTTTGCCAGTTGGTTCTGATGTGTGTTTATCGTGGAGGATCATTTGCGTTGCGGAAGAGTTTACTTGGGACACCATTTCAGTCATCCTCCCAGTGAATTTGTGGCAGTTCTGTCTTCTGGTGTGTGAGTGTGTATTCCATTTGTGTGACTGGTATTCTTGTTGCCTTTTGCAAAATGAGAAATTCAAGTTCAATTTATTAGAAAAATTTTATCTATTGAACCTATGACTAAGAAGAAGATAATTTTTTAACACTGTATGGCAACGGTACTCCTTAAACTCTGGAGGAAATTGATCAAGATGAAACTCTTGAAACTCCAAAACTAGTTCTTTTTGCAAATGCAATTAAGAGAAAGCTAGCTTGATTGAAACACTTCTTTCAGAGAGTATCAAAATATACCTAGGAGAAAACTTGAAGTTAACTTTTATCATGTCCTTAAAATACAAACACAATCCACTTTGCCTGAGTTAATGAATAGAACTTCAAGATAAAAGAAAAAGGAGGAAAAATGTTTTTAAAACTGAAGTCTATAAATTTAATGTATTCCAACTGTTATTTATAGACTAGTAAGTTTTATATTGAAATATTTGATTTTTGATTAAATTTTAAGATGAAAATATGAGATCTCTGGATATATACGTGTGAGATATTGTCATAAATGGGATAAAAACTTTTGGGTGAACATTTTGGAGATAATTATTTTTCAAGGATGTCTACTTTAAAGTAGTTTTTACAGATTTTTGGTAATTTGAAACTTTAGAGTATTGCTAAATTAAGTTAAATGATGAGATTTAATTTAAAAGTTTAAATCATTTTTAAGATAATATACTGGAACTTTGATTGCCAGAGAAGTCTAGGTTCACCTGATTTTGTCTTTTTATGAAAAAAGAAACTAAAGATGTTTGTGTTTATTAAACACACATCTTGCACCACATTAAAGAGAAATTATGCTATGAGAAAAAAATGTGTGTTTTTAGTGGGTATGGAATATGTTCTTAAGTTTGCCAATCAAAACATGCTGATAGAACAGTTCAGTTGCTTGTTTCTTGGTTCTGTTAAGGTCTTTTAAAGGTTAAAAATTATAGTATGCAATTAAAGCTACTACAAATGATAAAGGACGCATTTCAGTGTGTAAACCAAGTAAGATGTGTGTTGTTGACAGGAGAAGGTATAAAGAATGGAAATATTATTGTTGAGGGATAAAAGGAGAAATTTTTGTTGTTTCTGGATGGGAAAAATATGGGACAAATTAATAAAGATAGAGAAAATGATGATAGTTTGTGAAAAAGGAACTTTGAGAAAAGAATTCTGTGTCAAACTGAATAAAATTGGATTGAATTTAACTAGATAAATGAATTTTGTTATTAATAGTAAGCTGGTACACGGCTGGGATTTAGTTTTCTCTCTCTCTGTTAAGAGAACAACATTTTCCTTGTATACTGAGCTGCTTTTGATAACAGATATGTTTCTTTTTCTACCTAACTTTGAGTTTTCCAGAAGGTTCCCTGAGGCACCTCAGAGGGAAATATTGATAAGAACTTTAAAGAATTCTAACGGAAAGCTATTATTTTACTTGTAACCATATTTTTTACACTAGTGTTCAAAGATGGCAAAAACTGTCTAGTGAAGTTATCACAGAGTATAGGTCCTTACGCTGTATACCACTGCAGGCTCTAAGCCTGTTGCTAAAAGCACATGTATAACGTTTGTATGTCAGTTGATTATAATTGATAAAATGTATAGCTTGTAAAGAGCAGCAGAAAGGATACAGCAGTATCCCTGTCAGGGTACTTCCCTCTCAGAAGTACCTCTCTGTACTTGAGAGGAAGAAGAAAGACTGTTTGCAGAACAAAGATATAGGAGGGAAGCAGTAGTGGAAATCAGGTAATTTTTAAGAAAGATAACCTACAAAACTGACCCTAAAAAAATTTTTAAAGAAAAATTAAGTTAGAAGAAGTACAAAACACTATCAAAGATTTACTCACTATCACCCCCTCATCATCACCTGCCACACACACACACACACACACACACACACACACAAACCATTTATAAAAGTACCTTATTCATATTGTTTCATAGAGGAAACCAAATTTTTAAAGGCAAATAATTCCAGTGCTACTTAAAATGCTATATAAACAAAAAGCAATATAAATAAAACATTGCAATAATACCTAATATTGATGAAGATACATTAAAAAATACAAAACACATATTGGCTAATTAAAGTAGCAAACAGAATCTTGAATTATATTAAATAAGTGAGTGAGATTTATTCTAGGAATAAAATACATATAGTTAATCTTTTATGTTTAATTTATATATGTAAAATACCCATTTTATACCCATAAATACCCATTTAAATGCAGAGTTCCAAAGAATAGCAAGGAGAGATAAGAAAGCCTGCCTCAGTGATCAATGCAAAGAAACAGAGGAAAACAATAGAATGGGAAAGACTAGAGATCTCTTCAAGAAAATGAGAGATACCAAGAAAACATTTCATGCAAAGATGGGCACAATAAACGACAGAAATGATATGGACCTAACAGAAGCAGAAGATATTAAGAAGAAGTGGCAAGAATACACAGAAGAACTATACAAAAAAGATCTTCATGACCCAGATAGCCATGATGGCATGATCACTCACCTAGAGCCAGACATCTTGGGGTATGAAGTCGAGTGGGCCTTAGGAAGCATCACTACAAACAAAGCTAGTGGAGGTGATGGAATTCCAGTTGAGCTATTTCAAATCCTAAAAGATGATGCTGGGAAAGTGCTCCACTCAATATACCAGCAAATTTGGAAAACTCAGCAGCGGCCACAGGACTGGAAAAGGTCAGTTTTCCTTCCAATCCCAAAGAAAGGCAATTCCAAAGAATGTTCAAACTACCGCACGATTGCACTCATCTCACACACTAGCAAAGTGATGCTCAAAATTCTCCAAGCCAGGCTTCAACAGTATGTGAACTGTGAGCCTCCAGATGTTCAAGCTGGATTTAGAAAAGGCAGAGGAAGCAGAGATCAAATTGCCAACCTTGGTTGGATCATCGAAAAAGCAAGAGAATTCCAGAATGCCAACACCTTTGACTGTGTGGATCACAACAAACTGTAGAAAATTCTTCAAGAGATGGGAATACCAGACCACCTGACCTGCCTCCTGAGAAATCTGTACACAGGTCAGGAAGCAACAGTTAGAACTGGACATGGAACAACAGATTGGTTCCAAATTGGGAAAGGAAAGGCTGTATATTGTCACGCTGCTTATTTAACTTGTATGCAGAGTACATCATGAGAAACACTGGGCTGGAAGAAGCACAAGCTGGAACCAAGATTGCCAGGAGAAATACCAATAACCTCAGATATGCAGATGACACCACACTTTTGGCAGAAAGCCAAGAAGAACTAAAGAGCTTCTTGATGAAAGTGAAAGAGGAGTGTGAAAAGTTGGCTTAAAACTCAACATTCAGAAAACTAAGATCACAGCATCTGGTCCCATCACTTTATGGGAAATAGATGGGGAAACAGTGGAAACAGTAAGAGACTTTATTTTGGGGGGCTCCAAAATCACTGCAGATGGTGACTGCAGCCATGAAATTAAAAGATGTTTGCTCATTGGAAGAAAAGCTATGACCAACCTAGACAGCATATTAAAAAGCAGAGACACTACTTTGCTGACAAAGGTACGTCTAGTCAAAGCTATGGTTATGGTTTTTCCAGTAGTCATGTATGATGTGAGAGTTGGACTATAAAGAAAGCTGAGCACCAAAGAATTGATGCTTTTGAACTGTGGTGTTGGAGAAGACTCTTGAGAGTCTCCTGGACAGCAAGGAGATCCAACCAGTCCATCCTAAAGGAAATCAGTCCTAAATATTCATTGGAAAGACTGATACAGAAGCTGAAACTCCAATACTTTGGCCACCTGGTGTGAAGAATTAAGTCACTGGAAAAGACCCTGACGCTGGGAAACATTGAAGGTGGGAGGAGAAGGGAACAACAGAGGGTATGATGGTTGGATGGCATCACCGACTCAATGGACATGAGTTTGAGTCAACTTTGGGAGTTGGTGATGGACAGGGAGGCCTGGTGTGCTGCAGTCCATGGGGTCGCAAAGAGTTGGACAAGACTGAGCTGAACTGATAAACATCTAGACATCAACAAGTTGAATAGCCTGGAAGAAATAGGTGAATTTCTGGAAACATACAACCTACCAACTGAATTATAAGAAAAAAAAATTCTGTAGAGACAATAACAAGTAAGGAAATTGAATCAATAATCAAAAATCCATCAACAACAACAAAAAAGCCAAGGACCAGGTGGTTTCACTGGTGAATTCTACCAAACATTTAAAGAATTAATGCCAGTTCTTCTCAAACTCTTCCAAGAAATTGAAAAAGAGGTAATACTCACAAACTTATTTCACAAGGCCAGCATTACACTAATACCAAAGCCAGAATGAGGAAAAGAAGACTTCAAGAAAATCACAGACCAATATCCTTGACAAATATAAAAAACATGCAAAAATTCTCAGCAAAATATTGGCAAGTCAAATTGAGCCATACATTAAGTGAGAAAGTAGGATTTACTATTGGGCTGCAAGGATGGTTCAATATATGCAAATCAATAAATATGATATGCCACATTAATAGAATAAAAGATAAATATTATATAATCATCTCAGTAGATGTAGAAAAAGTATTTAACAAAATACATCCTCTATTCATGACAAAAAAAAAAAAACTTAACAAATTGAGTATAGTAGAAACATATCTCAACATAATAAAGGCTATGTATAACAAGCCCACAGCTACTATCATACTCAGTGATGAGAGATTGAAAGCTTTTCCCCTAAGATCAGGAACAAGACAAGGGTGTCTACTCTCACCTTTCCAGTTCAATATAGAACTGGACATCCTAGCCAGAGCAGTGGGTAAGAAAAAGAAATAAAATACATCAGAATTGGAAAGGAAGAAGTGAAACTCTCTCTCTTTGCAAATGACATAATTTTGTATATAGAAAATCGTAAAAACTCCACCAAAAAAAAGATGTTATATGTAATCAACAAATTCAGTAAAGTTGCAGAATACAAAATTAACATACAAAAATCAGTAGCATTCCTATATAGTAGCAATGAACTATGTGAAAAGGAAATAAAGGAAATGATTCCATTTACAATAGCATCAAAAATAGTAAAATATTTAGAAATAAACTTAACCAAAGAGGTGAAAATCTGCACACTGAAAACTACAAGACTTTGCTGAAAGAAACTGAAAAAGACACAAATGGAAAGATATCCCATGTCCAAGGATTAGAAGAATTAATATTATTAAAATATATATGGAACCACAAAAGACCCTGCGTAACCAAAGAAACCTGAAAGTGAAAAAAGCTAAAGGCATCACATGTCGTGATTTCAAACTACACTACAAAGCTACAGTAGTCAAAACAGTATGGTATTAGCATTTAAGAAGAATATAGACTAATTGAAAAGAATAAAGAGCCCAGAAATAAAATCCACATATACAGTTAACTAATATTTGACAAGAAAGCCAAGCATACTCAATGGGAAAAGTATAGTCCCTTCAATAAATGGTGCTGGGAAAACTGGATAACCACATGCAAAAGAATGAAATTGGACCCCTATCTTATACCTCTCACAAAAACTAACTTAAAATGTATTAAAGACTTAAACATAAGACTTGAAACCAGTCTAGTGATGTTTGATAAGAGAGCCAAAAATACTCAATGGGGTAAATACAGTCCCTTCACACCTCTCACAAAAATTAATTCCACATGGATTAAAGACTTAAATGTAAGTACTGAAACCACAGAACTCTTAGAAAACTTGGTGAAAAACTCCTTGATATTGGTCTCAGCACTGATTGTTTGTATGTAACACCTAAAGCAGAAACAACAAAAGCAAAAACAAACAAGTAGCTGTGAGACAGGCTGGGACTTGGGACCCTTTACTGCAGTGCTGCAATGCTTACACCTAGAGGTGCCTCTTTTCCAGCAACAAAATACAAAGAAACTACAGGGAACTAAAAATAACTATGTGCATGTGCAGCTGGGGCCAATTCAGGACAAAAGAAACAAACAAACCAAAAAAACCCAATTGCGTCTTTTGAAGAGCCTGGTGCAAAGGCTGGGGGTTAGGAGCAAAAGCCGGGTCCTGCACAGGGCCTGCACAGCTCACCACCTAAGGGGTGGGCAAAACACCTAAGCCAGCCCTTGACACAGCCCTGACCCTCATCCCACAGAAGGGTCAGGCTCGCCCCACTCAGGGAGTGGGCAAGCAAGGGACCCTGTTACTTGTTCTTATTCCCGACTGCTGCAGCTGGGGCCCCAATAAAGCTTTGCCTGAATTTCTTTTCTGGCCTCTGATCAATCTCTATTGATTAAGGAGGCCAAGAACCCTAGTTAGTAACAGCTTTATCAAACTAAAAACTTCTGCACAGCAAAATAAATAATCAATAAGATGAAAAGGCAACCTACAAAATGGGAGAAAATATTTGCAAACCACGTATCTATGAAGAGGTTAATATCCAAATATATATAAGGAATTCATACAACTCAATAACAAAAATAAAATAATCCAACTTAAAATGGACAAAAGATCATGAACATATTTTTCCAAAGAAGATATACAGATGGCCAACCAGTATATGAAGATATTCAGTATCATTAATCAACAGAAAAATGCAAATCAAAACCATGGTGAAATGTCACCTTGTATCTGTTAGAATGGCTACTATCAAAAAGATAAGAGATAACAACTGCTGGCAAGGTTAGAGAGAAAAGGAGACCCTTGTACACTGTTGGTGGAATTGTAAATTGTTACAGTCATTATAGAAATCAGTATGAAGTTTACTCAAAAATTAACAATAGAACTGCCATATGATCCAAAAGTCCCACTTCTGAGTGTATATCCAAAGGAAGTGAAACAAGATCTTGAAGAGATGCATGCACTCCTATGCCGGTCGCAGCATTATTTACAACAGCCAGGCTATGGAAACATCCCTAAGCATCTGCTGATGGATAAATGGATAAAGAAAATGTGGTATGTACACACCCATACACAGGATTTATGGCTGAATACTGCTATTCAGCCATAAAAAAAATAAAATAAAATCCTTCTATTTGCAACAACATTGGACAGACCTCGAGGGTATTATGCTAAGTGAAATAAGTCAGACAAAGAAAGACAAACACTGTGTAATCTTGCTTATAAGTGGAATCTAGAGAAACCAAAGTTACAGAAACAGATCAAATTGGTTGTTGACAGAGACAGCTAAGAACGGGGCTAAGGGGAAGGCAGGGGCTGGGAGAAATGGGTATAGATGATGAAAAGGTATAAATTTCTAGATACAAGTTAAATAAGTTCTATGGATCTAATGGTGATTGTTGTCAATAATACTGTATTATATTCTCTTCTATTGAAGTATAGTTGATTTACAACTTGTGCCAATAAATGTAAGAATTTAGATAAGATGGACACATTTTTCGAATGATACAGACTACCTGAGCTCATTGGTGTAGATTATTTCACTGATTAATTTGTGTGAAAAAGTTAAGAAAGAAATAATACCAATCCTATACAAACTCTTCCAGAAAACAGAGGAATGCAGAGTCAGTAGATAGAAAGCTTGCCTCCAGCTTCCCAGTGTATCAGAAAGCGGATCTCTTATACACTTACAAAAGCACAGGTCTGCTGAGAATAAACGCAGATTAAGTGAAAAGAAAGAGTAAAAACTATTTGCAAATATCCTCCACCAACTTGGCCTTATTCAGTTTGAAACCATCACTTCCAAACATCTTCTTCAGTGTACCTTTTGGTAAACCATACCAGGGTGACCGACCATCCCAGTTCGCCCCAGACTTCCCCAGCTGTGGCATGAAAGTCCTGCATTCTGGGGAACCCCTCAATCAGAGAAACATCAGAATGATGGCCACCCTCTCTGACCCTGAATTTCATTGCTCTGTAAACGCAAACCTTACTTTAAACCTCAAAAAAATTTCTGCTTCTTTCAGTTGACTCCCACAAATTCCAAATAAAAAGAGAATTTAATCATAAAGAAGAAAATATCAACATAAGGGTATCATTCTTTTCCTTATTTTACAAACTCCCACCCCTCCTGTTTTCAAGTACTAAACGTGAATTAATTTTAAAAAACATTCAGCGGCAAAAAAATAAAACCTATATGGGCTATTCTTGCACTTCAAACTTAGAATCCAAAGAATTGTTTTTCTGTGACTTTAAGAATTTTATTTTAACAATAGGCATCAGGAAGACAGTATTTCCAGTCTTAAGAGACTGATAAGGTTCATTACACTCAGTCCCAAAGGTATGACTGTATTTACCCCTTATTTCCACCAGATGGCAGGCATGAGCGCTATTTCTGTGGTTCTGCCTAAGACTCTGAATTGAGTTAGAGTTTTCTGAGTTCAGAGTCATAAATTAGAAATGTCCTTAGAGTGACCTATGGATGTAAATTACCAGAATTTATCATCTGCTGTTACATATGTGGGATCTTTCCTGATGTCCTGCCTTAGAGAGTCATTTATTATGTGTGTTCAAAAGGAATTTTTCCTTTGAGGCCCCACAATGTGGTCACTGCAGTGGAAAGCCTGTTTCCCATGCTTAATGACATACCACTCTCTGAGCAAAGGACAAAGATGAAGAACACTTGGAGAGATATAAGAGGGAGCAGGAGGCAGGGGCTGCATAATACATTCCATGTCTCAATATCTGTTCTAATCTCTGAAATGAAGAAATTGAAAGGTACAAAAACACAGCGTCTTAAGAACTTCCAATCTTTCCTGACTTTCTAATTCATCAACTTTGAGTAACACCAATCTTTATCTGTTCTTGAAACAAATTTATAAGTTCACTTCTTCCCCTTTGACATATTATGGAGCTGTACGTGGGGCACAATTTATTCACGCTACACTGAGATATACAAAGAAAATATAGCTTCTTTATTTTTTCTATTATCTAGGCCACCAACCCTCACCCTCCTTATGGGTAAAGCAAAACTTTAAACTTGCTTAAAATTAATACCCAGTCACTTCTCATTATGCAGCCTATTTTCTGTTTGCAATAGTTCTTCTCAGATAAAAGTCAGTCTTTCCGAATGTTTCCCCTCACTGCCCTCCCTCTTCCTCCCCAAGGTGGCATCTTGTGATCCCATAAAGAAAATTCCATCCTTCTGGAGACACTGGGGTGTCCCTAGGTCCTTACTGGCCTTGGAAGTGAGGGTGTATTTTATGCACCAGGTCAGATTTACTGTGCTGAAGTCAATTCTCTGAGTTCCCTCAGGACCAGACAGCCCTCTCTGCTGATTTAGCAGCGTCAGCCCCAGCCCTTTTCTCAGTTAAACATGCTTCCTGAGGTGGGGCTTTGATTCCCAAGCCAAACGGCCCACTGGGCGGCCTTTAGTTTCAAGATAAGCTACCCCCCCCCCACCAATGCCCTACTGCAGCAACATTCCTGACAAAGTCACCGGCCTTTCTCACAGATCATCCCGGCCATCTGGATGCCGTCCACCCTGCGTGGGAAGTAAGCGGTTTCCAAGATGCAAAGTCAGGCTTCTCCACCCAGCTAAGCTGCTCCCTGGACATCACCTAAGCTGTAGCTGCTCTTGGGATGCCAAATGGGAAAGAAGCCAAGGACCTTCTGCATTTGGCTTCAGCCTCCATAGTACAGGAGCTTCACTGCTGGCTCAGATGGTAAAGAATCTGCCCGCAATGTGGGAAACCTGGGTTTGATCCCTGGTTTGGGAAGATCCTCTGGAGAAGGGAATGGCAACCCACTCCAGTATTCTTGCCTAGGAAATCCTATGGTCAGAGGAGCTTAGGGGGCTACAGTCCATAGGGTCGCAAAGAGTTGGACACCACTGAGTGACAAACACTTTCCACCCCATAGTACAGTGGACACACAAACACACACACACACACACACACACACACACACACACACACACACATTTTGGGATTTTGTGGGCTGTGGTCGGGAGGCAGGAAGGCCGGGGCAGATCCTGGATGTCTGATCGATCGCCTGCCTGGCTCGTCCCTCTCGCCTCTCCTTGTCATTGTTACCCAGCCTCCAGGTGTGCGGGGACAGGCTCACTCTCCGTTTTCTGCCCTGCCTGGGACTTGCCAGCGTCCTTTTAAGTTCTGAGGGCTATGAAGCCTTGCTGCTCAGCTGCTGCTGCTGCTGCTGCTAAGTCGCTTCAGTCATGTCCGACTCTGTGCGACCTCAGAGATGGCAGCTCAGCAGCAGTGTCTAATCATGACTTGAGGACTACTTTCTCCTACTGGACCTCACTCTTAAGTTAGGTCTTTGGAACATAGAAATCCCATCTCTCTGTCTAAAATGCCTTACATCGGGGACCTTTGAGATGTTAATTCTTTGTTCTCTCTCATGTCATTTTTTCCTTCCCTGGGGAAATAGCTTCATGCTGCTGCTGCTGCTGCTAAGTCTCTTCAGTCGTGTCCGACTCTGTGCGACCCCATAGACGGCAGCCCACCAGGCTCTGCCGTCCCTGGGATTCTCCAGGCAAGAGCACTGGAGTGGGTTGCCATTTCCTTCTCCAATGCATGAAAGGGAAAAGTGAAAGTGAAGTCGCTCAGTCGTGTTCGACTCTTAGCGACCCCATGGACTGCAGCCTACCAGGCTCCTCCGTCCATGGGATTTTCCAGGCAAGAGTACTGGAGTGAGGTGCCATTGCCTTCTCTGAAATAGCTTCATAGTTCAGTGTATTCTCTGGGTTGAAGTTAAAGGAAATAAGGTTTAAGGGACAAATTAATGTAAATTATTTTCAGATTGAAAGTATTATCACTGTGATAAGGGCTAAGAACTCCAGGTGTAAAGTGTTTGAAACAGGACTTGGCACATACAGATATTATTATATATAATATTATATAATCATAAAATTATATATTAATAATACTATCATTATATAATTATTACATTATTATGTGATATATTATTTTATATGTTATTATTTGATTATATTATTATCAATATTATTACTGGATGCCAAGTAAAAGCAGTCCTGCACAGCAGAAAACAAAGTAAATTGTCATGTTGGGAATAATTATTAGAAAAACTTACTAGTAAGACACAAAATAGCTTTTTAATTTTAAAAATGTTAAAAATATAGAATGTGGTGGGGGGAGGGGTTAAGCATGAAATCAGAATACACTTTCCATTTGGGTTTGTGAAGAGTTGGTGGGCCACTTCAGCTCTGAAACATGTTAATTCCTATTTTTCATATTTTTATTTGGATCAGATGGCTAATGTTGTAAACTTCATAATGATACCAACACATGTCCTAGCTTCTCTCAGATCAGCATAAACAGTCATTGCTTCATCACATCAGAAAATAAGGAACAACATGAGACATAAAGGATATTAAAGTGGCACCACTGGCAGCTGAAACAGCTGTTCTAAAAGAAAAGTACTGACAGAAAACCACTGACTCGTCATGGTGGAGCCTGTTTTGGTGGAAAAGACAAAGGAAACCTATGCTGTCAGTGACAGTAAATAGAAAGTTGCTTCAGCAATAAGTTTTATGATCAGAACATTCAAGTTGAAATGTACATGTTATTCCTGTTCTCTCTCAATGTGACAGCTGCCAGCCCTGGTCCATTAAGCAGACAGGCCCGTGTGCGAATCTGCTGGGTGAGGCAGTATTAACCTCTTTGACACTGATTGTATTAACTAGTGGCTCCTGTTTCTTCAGTTAACGTAGATTTGGTGTTAATATTTCCAGCCTTCCAAGGGACATGATTATGGGTGCCTCCTAACCTTTGAGAATAATTACATTGTTTGCTGCAAAGCACCTAATATTTTAGAAATCAATAAGACAATCTGAGTACATAAGATTAAAGTAAAAAAGCAATAGGAAAAGAAGGAAAAAGAGTTTCCAGCCATTTTGATATTTTGAAGGTTCTGTCATCTTAAAATAACAGAACCATTTGTGGGGGCCTACTTTTTCAAGGTTTGGATTTCATAAAAGCCCTCCTAGTTTAATTGTTATGACATCTTTAGTCATCACTTCATCAACCTGAATCCCTCACAGGACTTCTTGGAGCCACAAAGAAAACAAAACAGATACCAATGCCAGTGGCCAGTAATTCAGCAGCAGCAGGCCTCTCCCAGAAGCACGGCCAGGGCCCCAGGGAAGGCGAGATGCATAAGGAATGCTATTCCCTGTTGTCTGTGACTGCAGAAGACGATTCTGGTTGGACTGACAGCTTCCTGTGTCCTACTGTTCCTTCAAAGTGCTTTTCAAGGCTCCACAGTGCCCAGAGGTTCTCTTGCAATGCCTCGGCGGCCACTGTGAGGATGTAGGTGAACGAGGTTTATATGTCTGACTCCTGGTTACTCTGAGGAAAGCGCTCTTCTGTTTGGAAAATAGTTCCAAGCCATTATCTTAAGCCCTGTTGTATAATCACAGTAGAGGGAAGGGAAACCAAACAGCTAGCTGTCTCACAGTCTTTACCATCCTCCAAGCTGGTGTGAACCAAAAGCTTATGTTTTGAACCTTTAAAAGATACTATTTTTCAGTTCCTCAGTCATGTCCAACTCTTTGCAACCCCATGGACTGCAGCATGCCAGGCCTCCCTGTCCCTCATCATCTCTCAGAGTTTGCCGAAGCTCATATCCATTGAATCAATAATGCCGTCCAACCCGCTGATCCTCTGCCACCCTCTTCTCCTTCAGCCCTCAATCTTTCTCAGCATCAGGGTCTTTTCCAGTGAGTCAGCTCTTCGCATCAGGTGGCCAAAGTATTGGAGCTTCAGCTTCAGCATCAGTCCTCCTAATGAGTATTCAGGGTTGATTTAAAAGATAACTGAGCTGTAAAAACAACCATCACAGAGTGCACAGAAATGTCTTAATAAGCATATTTTTCAAATAAAACTAATACCTAGAATATAAGAGATACGTACAAAGTGCTTTCTGTCTCCTGGGCATATTTGAATAACTGGGAAACTAAAAAAAAAAAGAAACTAGGTTCCCAACTGAAATCAATCTGGAAAGGAGTCCAGGAATTAGCAAGTTTTAAGTTTCTCAGATGGTTCTAATATACAGTGGAGATTGAAACCACGGTACTACAAATATACAGAGAAAGGTATATTCACTCAGAGAACGAAAGAACGAATATGCCTCTTAGTGAGTCCTGCAGCTTCCAGACACCCAGAGGACCCCCAAGCACCTGCTCCACCTGAATGCCACTGAGGGGGCAGCTGTTACTCCCCAAAGTTCACGGGAGCAGCTCCCATCCCTGTATCTCTGTCTGAGCACATTACCTTTTGCTTTGTCACAGTACTTCCAAAACTTGTCAGCTTTAGACTCACCAGATAGACTCATTAAAACTAAAGATTCCAGGCTCTTCTCCTCCAGACTCCAATTCTAGAGAGTCCGTGCTGCAGCCTGGGGAGCTGTACGTTCAAAACACCCAGGGGGGACTTTCCTGGCAGTCCAGTGGTTAAGACTCTGAACTTCCAGTGCAGGGAATGTGGGTTCGATCCCTAGGGAGCTAAGATCCAAAATGCTGCAGGGCCGGGTCAAGAAATTTAAAAATTCTAAAAACAAAAAATACCCCAGGTGATGCTTAAGATTTGGCAGGCTGGGAACCCTGCTCTGGGATCTAAATGCTAACATGGCCTCTTATGCCGGTCTTCCAATTTCACCCATTGTCGACCCATCACACACCTCATTTCTAGATCAGTCTTCCCACATCCTATATCCCTTATGCCATTCTAAGTGGCATATGCATATTCTGTATGTGTTCATCTTATCAGAGCCTGACTACACATCCTTAGGTTTTTTCATTAATTAATTAGCCTAAATACTAACAGACTTCAATTTCATTGACTCCCTCTGGGAATGCAGGATGTGGGACTGGGAATAGGGGACGTCAGTCTGGTCTTAAAATCCCAGAACATGGAGGTTGGAAAGTCCAAAAAACAATGACCCAACAATGATGATAAAGGGATGGAGCCGTATCTGGAAGTCAAGCAGACAGGCCAGCAGGCCAGCCCAGGGCCGGCTAGCGTACCTGCCGGAAAGAAGGGGTGACAGCGATGAGTGAGGAGAGGCACCGACGCCTGCGCACACTTGCTGCTGACGGCTTCACATGCGTTAACCGTCGGATCCACGTAGTATGTGAGGGATGTGCTGCTGAGGTCCTGAGGTCCATAGGAGGAGACATCGCAAGTATTTAGATTCCGTAACCTGCCCAATGACACGCAAGTAATACAGACCCAGGAAGCAGGCGGAGACCAGGCAGCCTTTGCCCCCCTGAGGAGTACTGTCTCCCACTTACAGAGAACAAACCAGCTGACAGGTTCAGTTCCCTCCACCTCTTGTCCCTGCTTCCAGAGGAGTGAACGTGTGACCCACAAAACTCCGAAGCCTAGGCTGGAGGCTGATGTTTCAGGGAGGCACCCCATGTTCCTCTATTGTCTCTTGTAGTAAGAGGTTCAAGAAAAAACGATAATGAAAACCAAAACCAAAACAAACATGGATGTTTCTACTTCTCTGAGGGGTGTGAAAGGAATCTTTTAAGAAATAGACTATAACATAAGGTACAGTGGAGAACAGATGAACCGGAAGCTGAACACACCAAGATGTGCCTGACAGTGGGCTGTGGGATCTGGATTGAGTACTCCCCTCTCTGAAGTGTGATACTTTGTCTTAAACGTAAGGATGGTATTACCAAAAATGGGGGTCAAGAAGGAATAACCATGGGCCAGATCTAGCCCCCTTGGACTATTGTTTAAGGATTCTTTGCAGATAAGAATAATTTTTATGTTTTTTGGAGTTGTAAAAAAGAGAACATAAAAGAGAGAGAGAGAAAGGAATAAGATTCAGCCATGATCCTGTGTGGCCTGCCAAACCTAAAATATTTACTGTCTGGCCCTTTAAAGAAAAAATTTGCTAACCCCTGACCTAAAACTAAGATGGTACCATCTGCCCAGCTATCATAAACAACAAAGCCAAGATGAGTTGCAGATCTGTATTTTAAAGTAGGCTCTCTCACTAGCTAATTGACTATCTCCCAAGCAGCCTCTCAGCACTGAAGTTCAAATTTGTGCTTCAGCAAAATTTCAAATGACTACAGGGTCACTAACAAATGAGACAGATGTCAAAGACTCATTCTTCAAGAGGCAAAGATCTGTTCCGTGTTGAAACTACCTAAATGATTGCTATGCATGGGGTCTAATAGAGGTCTTAAAACAGGAGAGGAGACAGGACTTGGAATGCATTATCCTTCAAAATGTCACACAGAAGCATAAACAAATAAAATAGGTAAACCTTGGTGGTAGGGTCTGCGATGAGATGAGCTGAACCCTCACTTGACCTGCTCCGGCAGAGCTGCTCTAAGAGCTCCTTGAAGGCCTGTTCAGCAACCACTGATGGAGAGGAAAAGGATACACTAGCATCTGAAGGGGCTTCAGAGAATTCCCACCTCCCCAGCACTTTTAACGGAGAAGGCAATGGCACCCCGCTCCAGTACTCTTGCCTGGAAAATCCCATGGATGGAGGAGCCTGGTGGGCTGCAGTCCGTGGGGTCGCTGTAAGTCGCACATGACTGAGCGACTTCACTTTCACTTTTCACTTTCATGCATTGGGGAAGGAAATGGCAACCCACTCCAGTATTCTTGCCTGGAGAATCCCAGGGATGGCGGAGCCTGGTGGGCTGCCGTCTATGGGGTCGCACAGAGTCCGACACGACTGAAGCAACTTAACAGCAGCAGCAGCACTTTTAAAGATTTTGTCAAGTCCCATTCCCTCTTTAATCCAGTTTTCTCAGTTTTAAAAAGGTGATCTACATATCTTCTAGAATTGTTTTTGACTAGTGTTGATGTATATAATGAATATATAACCAAAAAGAATATTCTTCATATACATATCATAGAATTGTGTATATAATTTGGGACTTCCCTGGCAGACCAGTGGTTAAGACTTCACCTTCCAATACAGGGGATGTGAGTTCAATCCCTTGTCAGGGAGCTAAGATTCTACATGCCTTGCAGCCAAAAAAGCAAAAATATGAAATAGAAGCAATATTGTAACAAATTCAATAAGGACTTTAAAAACGATCCACATTAAAAAAAAATTTCATAAAAAGATAATTATGTATGTAATTTAATTTTGTTCAAATTTTGAAATATATATAAATTATATAACATTGGTACATATATTATGGTGTCATTAATTAATAAGCATTCAAAATATGTATAGCTTTTATAATACATATTTCAAAATTTGAACAAAATAGAATTAGCTGGCAGTAAACATGGCACAGGCTTTCCTGGTGGCTTAGACGGTAAAGAATCTGCCTGGAATGCAGGAGACCTGGGTTGGAAAGATCCCCTGGAGAAGGGAATAGCAAGCCACTCCAGTACTCCTGCCTGGAGAATTCCATGGACAGAGGAGCCTGGCAGGCTGCAATCCACGATGTCGCAGAGTCAGACACGACTGAACGACTAACACTACCTAAACGTGGCACGAAGTACGGCAGAAATGGGATTAAAGAGCTAACTACACTGTGAAAGTCTGGAAATGCCCCTCATTGCTGCACTTAGAGGAAGGCAAGTGTATCAGCCAGAACTTGGAACCTGGCGCTCTTCACTGCCGACCCCACCCATCCTCTCCTTGTTTCTGGTTAAGGGGCTCAGAGCAGCCGCGGGGAAACCTGGCTTCCATCCAAGGGGAGGGGGGAGAAAACAAAAACAAGTCTACTGGACAACAGAAAGGAGAGTGGGTCTGACAGACTTATTCCTGTCTGCATTTCCCGTTACTGCTTCCCAAGGCCGGCTCTCAAAAGCAAGACGTTGACCCGGGAGAATAGCGTCAAGAGTGGGGCAGCCCTCTCTGAGAAAGATCTGCCTCTCTCTCTTCATTTCTTGAATTTTTTTTTTTTTAAATTCTGGAGCCAAAGCAAGCTCCAGGTGTCCTTTGTATCCAGCACTAACATGTAATATTCTCTTTCCTCTGTTTTCATAAGGCTTTAGAAAGGAAGAGGGAGGGTTATCCGAGTCCTCAGGAGGGGGAAAGGGAACCTGGAGGCGGTCCCAGAGGGAAGGAGAAAGCCGTGTAATGTTTGCAGAACAAACAGAAATAACGACAAACTAACACTTTCGAAAAACTAGAGCCATTCTCATTCATGTGTCTGTTTGAAAATGTATGTTTTCTAAGCACATGTAAGTGATACCCCAAAGACAGATTCAGGAGGCTGGAGATAGACGTTCACATAAGTGCAGACTCAAGAAAAGGATAAAATGATTCCACAGGGGCAGAATGGTGAACTAATGTGTATTACATGTCAAAGTGTCTGCCAATTGGGTATGTTCTTATAAAGAATTAATGTTTCACTCACATTCAATACAGTTGACTTGCTCCAGTTGAAATGGACCCAGATAGCTATTTATTATCTGAATGGCTTTAACACAATATTCTCTGCCCTGCAGCTGAAGTTATTGAGTCTAACATGTGGTATTCATTAGTCAGAATCCTAGAGTGTAATTGTCTAGATTTTAGGCATAAAGCTTGGCAATAAAATTTTGCATTTAAAAAAATAAAATTTGTTTGAAATCGCCAGGGTTCTGCATCTAATTCCCTTCCAGGTTCTTCCTCCTCCTCCTTCTCTTAAGCAGTTCCTCATTCTACCCTCTTATTTGGGAATTGTTATTATACAGGGAGAAAACAATGCTAACAATCAGTAAAAATAATCTATAAAATCTTTTCCATATAGTTTGAGTTTTAAAGTCCATTTTTATTTATTTGTTATTTTCAGTGATGAATCATAATGTCAAGGGCCTAAGCAAAACCTAGCAATATTTTTGAAAGTAAGGTCTAGGGGACAGTTTCCTTTTTCCCTAAGTACCTCACTTCCAAAACAGGCAAGTTTTGGATTCTCAACTTTTTCATGATAAATAAAATACTTAAGGTAAATTATAATTAAATATGTTGCTTAAAACTTTACTACCACCAGTCCCAAATCATGATATACTTCTATATACTATATATATTTCTTTTTTAAAATTTAGGATTTTTTAAATTCCTACTGAAGTGATAGATATTATTCTTTTTTTTTTTAGCCATGCCACGCAACTTGCAGGATCCTAGTTCCCTGACCATGGATTGAACCCATGCCTCCTGCAATGGAAGTATGGGGTCCTAACCACTGGACTGCCAGGGAATTCCCAAAACATATACAGACTTAAAAAGTGAAGTTGTTGTTTAGTTGATAAGTTGTGTCCAACTCATTTGCAACCCCATGGACTGTAGTCCACCAGTCTCTTCTGTCCAGGGGATTTCCCAGGCAAGAACACTGGAGTGTGTTGTCATTGCCTTCTGCAGGGGATCTTCCTGGCCCAGAGATCAAATCTGTGTCTCCTGCACTGGCAGGCAGCTTCCTTATCACTAAGCCACCAGGAAAGCCCCCAAAGTGAGATACTACATACAAGAGAATGAAGTTGGACTCTTACCTTGCAGCACAAACAGAAGTAACTCAAAATGCATCTAAAGACCTAAATGCAAGACTTAAAATGTGAGAATTCTTAGAAGAAACCACAGCGGGGAGTCTTTACAACACTGGATTTGCTATTGATCTTTTTTTTTTCAATATGACACCAAAAGGAAAAAATAGATCGAATAAACTACATCAAAATTAAAAGCTCTGTGCATCAGAGAACACAATCAACAAAGTAAAAAGGCAACCCGTGGGAATGGAAGAAAATATTTGTAAGTGATATATCTGATAAGGGGTTAATATCCAGAATATAAAAGGAACTCCTACATCTCAATGATAGCAACAAAATAGCCTGATTACAAATAAGCAAAGGACTTGAATGTACATTTCTCCAAAGATGATTTACAAATTGCCAACACGTGTAAGAAAAAATGTTCAATATCACTAAGTCACTTGTTGTTGTTGTTGTTCAGTTGCTCGGGCGTGTCTGACTCTTTGCAACCCCATGGACTGCAGCATGCTAGGCTTCCCTGTCCTTCACCATCCTCCGGACCATGCTCAGACTCATGTCCATTGAGTCGGTGATGCCATCCAACCGTCACATCCTCTGTTGTCCCCTTCTCCTCCTGCCTTCAATCTTTCCCAGAATCATGGTCTTTTCTAATGAGTCGGCTCTTCGCCTCAGGTGGCCAAAGTATTGGAGTTTCAGCTTCAGCATCAATCCTTCTAATGAATATTCAGGATTGATTTCCTTTAGGATGGACCGGTTGGATCTCCTCGCAGTCCAAGAGACTCTCAAAAGTCTTCTCCAACACCACAGTTCAAAAGCATCAATTCTTTGGTGCTCAGCCTTCTTTATGGTCCAGCTCTCACATCCATACATGACTACTGGAAAAACCATAGCTTTGACCTTTGTTGTCAAAGTAATGTCTCTGCTTTTTAATATACTATCTAGGTTGTTCATAGCTTTTCTTCCAAGGAGCAAGTGTCTTTTAATTTCATGACTGCAGTCACCATCTGCAGTGATTTTGGAGCTCAAGAAGATAAAATCTGTCACTGTTTTCATTGTTTCCCCATCTATTTTCATGAAGTGATGGGACTAGATGCCATGATCTTCAGGAAATGCAAATCAAAACCACGATGTATCACTTCATACCCATTGGAATGGCTACTATTTAAAACAAAAAAAAATTAGAAATCTTATAAAGATGTGAAGCAATCAGAACTCTTGTCATGCACTGTCAGTGGGATTATGAAATGATACAACCACCATGGAAAATAGTGTGATAATTCCTCAAAAAGTTAAAAATAGAATTACCATGTGATCCAGTAATTCCACTTCTGGGTATACATTCAAAGGAACTGAAAGTAGGGACTCAAAGATATTTACACGTTTATGTTCACAGTAACATTATTCACAATAACCAAGAATTAGAAGCAACCCAAATGTCTCAAATATCCAAACAATGGATGAATGGATAAACCAAATGCGGTATATTCATACAATGGAATATTATTCAACCTAAAAAAGAAAGGAAATTCTGGCACATGCTACAACATGGATGAAACACTGACATTATGCTAAGTGAAATAAATCAGACACAAAAGGGCAAATTTTGTGTGATTCCACTTATGTGAAGTATCTAGAGTAGTTAGATTCATAGAGGCAGAAAGTAAAATTGTGCTTGTCATAGCAGAGATTAGAGCAGAATGGGGAACTGTTGTTTAATGTGCATAGAGTTTCAGTCTGGGAAGATGAAAAAGTTCTGGAGATGGATACCAGTGATATTTGCATAACAATGTGAATGTACTTAATGCCACTGAATTTACACTCAAAAATGGCTGAAATAGCAAACTGTACACATCTGAACACATATACATGCGTGCTCAGTCGCTCAGTCGTGTCCGACTCTTTGCAACCCCATGGACTGTAGCCCACCAGGCTCCTCTGCCCATGGAATTTTCCAGGCAAGAATACTGGAGTGAGTTTCCATTTCCTACTCCAGAGGATCTTCCCGACCCAGGGATCGAACCCGAGTCTCCTGCACTGGAGGGCGGGTTCCTCACCACTGCACCACCAAATACCCACATACGTATACTTCCTCTCATCCCTGTCATCTTTTTAAAATAGATAGCATTTTTTTACTAAATTAATATTTTATCATGAATATGTGAATGTTGTTCTGATGAGGCCTTATCGTATACGATGATTACACTCCCTTGTATGTACAGCCTTTTATTTTTCCTAGAATTAATCCTTACCTCAGAATTTTGATTGGGGGAGGGTGTTGGGAAGGTTCGTTTTCTATGTAATTTTTTAATCTATGTAATTCTTTTCTATATCATTCTTCTCTAAAATTCTCCAGCAAAGCTGTAAAATTCCTTTCAACATAATAAAAACGTTAAGCAATCTGTCAGTTTCTTTTTTTCCCCTGGAGATACTTGTCCCAGAACGCACCGTCCCCCACTCCAGTCTGGATTTGTCATCTCAGCCTGCTGTGCGGCTGTCATGTTAGGACATGTATTCGCTGTCACCCTAGGAGTTCCTTTCACCCTCAGCGTCCTCTGTTGTTGGTCCTCTTTCCCAGATCACACAACAATCTTTTTCTCGAATCATTTCCTTCTTTCAGTGGGACACATTTCCAGAAGCTCTCCAAGGAGGTATACATCGGAGGTTAGTTTTTTTAACTTGCTTATAGGGAAAAAAAAAAAAAACTTTTTGTAACCCTCCTTGGAAAAAAAATAAGTTAGTGACTTGAATTCACTAACGGAAATAACTTTTATTCAGAATGTTGAAGCTGCTTCTCACTGTTCCCCATATTTAAGAGCTGCTGTTGACAAAGCCAATGCCATTCTGAATCTTGATCTTGATTTTTTTCTTTCTAGACATTTTGAGGATCTTCTCTTCACCCAAAATTCCAAAATGATGTACTTTAAGTCTCTTTCCCATTAATGTATTCAGTACTTAGTAGGTGATTTCAATCTAGAACTTCCTCATTCAGTTTTGGGAAATTTTATTTTTTATTTATTTTTAAAAAATTTTCTCACCTCAAATTTTTTACTTCCCTTTTTTGAGATTACTATCAATCAAATATTAGACCACTGGATTCAGTCCTTTAGTTTTCTTATCTTAGTCTCTTTGCTGAGTTGATGGTACACGCTCCTTTGGTTAGGTTATAGTTGGTAGCTCAGCTGGTATAGAATCCACCTGCAGTGCAGGAGACCCTGGTTTTATTCCTGGGTCGGAAAGATCTGCTGGAGAAGGGATAGGCTACCCACTCCAGTATTCTTGGGCTTCCCTAGTGGCTCAGCTGGTAAAGTATCTGCCTGCAATGTGGGAAACCTGAGTTCGACCCCTGGGTTGGGAAGATCCCCTGGAGAAGGGAAAGGCTACCCAATCCAATATTGTGGCCTGGAGAATTCCATGGACTGTATAGTCATGGGGTTGCAAAGAGTCGGACACAACTGAGCGACTTTCACTTTCACTTCTTCATCTGGCAAAGTGGAGTCACTCCCATGACTACATAATCTTAGTAAACTGGAGTGAGAGGTTATCCTCCTGACTTGATGAAGCAAGCAGGCATATTGAAAAAGCCCATGGAGCAAGAAAGAGCAAGTAATATCTAAGATCTGCAGATGGCCTCTGGGACCTGAAGGCAACTGGTAGCCAGGGGGAAGGGGAGGGAAGGTGGGGCACAGGAAAATTTAGCAGCAAGAAAATGAATTCTGCCAACAACCTAACTGTGCTTCAAATTGGATCTTTCTCCATTTGGGCTTCTCATGAGACCATAGTCCCATCTGAAACCTGTGTCATAGCCTTGAGTGACTCTAAAGCAGAGAACATTACTAAACCATGCCTGAATTCCTAACACAGAAAAGCTGTACGATGAAAGTGTGTGCTGTGTAGCACGCTAGATGTGGTAATTTGTCATGCAGCAATTAAAGACAAATACACTGATGATTTCCAACTTTATTTTCCAACTTTTCATTGAATGTTTAAAATGTCTATCATATATTTATTTTCTAATTGTTTTGTTCTTTGAATTCATTTAAAATATCAGTAGTAGGGACCTCCTGGTTGTCCAGTAGCTAAGACACCACACTTACATTTTAGATTGTGTGTGTTTGATCCCTGGTCTGGAAACTAAGATCCTGAGTGCTGCGCCATGCATCCAAAAGATAGGGGGGCAAAAAAGGAAAAAAATGTCAATAGTATCCAGTTCTCTTTATGAGAGGAGGTGAGTAATACTATGAGTACTTCTTTAGTATAGATCACAAAAGTAGCCATACCCTTTCCCATACCCTTTGTAATATGACGTTGTAACCCCTCCCATGAAAATGTAGTCGTTTCCCCAACTCTGAGCTGGTCTCTGACTTGCCTTGGCCACTAGAGTATGGGAGAATTACTCGTGTACATGTTAGAGCCTCAGCACCAAGAGGCTCTCTTGCTTCTCTTGCTCTTGAGACCCTGCTTCTGCTAATGAATAAGCCTGTTGGAGGATGAGAAACCACATAGACTGGAGCTGAGTCAGCATAACTATTCCACTTGAGATCCTGCTTCTGCTAATGAATAAGCCTGTTGGAGGTTGAGAGGTCACACAGACCAGACCAGAGTCAGATTAACCGCACCAGCCAAAGCCCCAGAGACGTGAGCGGGCCCAGCCATCATCAGTGGAGCTGTGGACCCACAAGCAAGATGCACAGCAAGGCATCCTACAGCCAGCCCGCTGGTGACCAGAATACCGTGAGCTAGTAAACAAATGTTGCTGGTTTCAAGATACTACGCTACAGAGTAGTTTGTTATACAGCAATTTCCAAACGATATGTAATTCTTTCCACAGGTTTATAATGAATCCTTTTTGCTTGCTTGTTTCAGCCCTACCCTCACCTTTCTTCAGAGCTATTTGTGGCCTCCAGTGTCTGGGGATCTATGGGGTAGTCTTTTTCCTTCTCATTGACTTCTGTCTCTGCATTCCATTAGGTTTCAACTTCCTCCACTTTGCTAGGTCAGCTTCAGAGTTTGCTCTTTCAAGTTGTCATTGTCAGTTCTTATTTGGCATCATGTCCTCTCCCATCCTTTTTGGCCTTATTTATTCCTTTACTTCCATCACAGTGGGATTTCAGGAAAGAGTGGAGATAAACTTCTGTATTCATATGTATTACTATATTCATAAATTAAATACAACCCTCAGTTGCAAAAGCAAGATGTATTTCTGTCTCCAAGTTTCATTTTTATTAAACAACAACAGGTATTCATTCTGCTGTACTTGTCTCTCTTTTCTTCATGATTTATTTCTGATCTAGATGTCCACAGCAACTCCCTTTACCCCTTCCCTTCCAGGACTCTCTATTCACCTTTTCCTGCTATGCTTGTCACCACTTATCAGGTTTTCTTAACCAGGGTTCCAACAGAATCTTTGGATTCTGTGATAATGTTGCTAGAATTTCTGTGAGAAACATGAATGAAAAACATATACCTTGATTTTTTTAATTTTTCAGGTCATGCCATTCTAACAGGCATAGTGATGGACAATGACCAGTTCAGTTCAGTTCAGTCACTCAGTCGTGTCCAACTCTTTGCGACCCCATGGACTGCAGCTCCCCAGGCCTCCCTGTCCATCACCAACTCCCAGAGTTTACTCAAACTCACATCCATTGAGTCGGACAATGACCAAGAAGCCCGTTAAAATTTGTTTGGAAGTTTTTCTGCCCCAGTTTTCTGCCCCAGGTGGCAGTGTAGTGTAGGGCCATTTTGTTTGATAAGCATCTCTCTTGGTTTTTGATGTGAAATACAGGGGACCATTGATGACTGTTGAACACAAAATCGCACAGAGTGGGGGACAGTAGATTATCGATGTCAGCCTTTCTCTTCCAAATTATAGCCCCCCAATCACCACTTACACATACCAAGTGACCTGGCTGTGGGGGCGGGGGGGACTCTACTAGCACAACAAAAATTCAGAAGGAAATTTTCACTCTAAAGAAGGGATTTTTATGCACCATGACTCAGCTTCTCCTCTGTCACTTTGCTGTGGTAAATCTTGCATGGATTATGCATCTTAGAGGTGAAGTATATTGAATGTTTTCATAGTCTTTCAAAAGTCTTTGCCTAGACTTTTAAGCAAACTGAATAATAGCCCTTAAAGATGTCTACATCCTAATCCCTGAAATCTGTTAAAGCCTTGCCTTATACAGCAAAAGGGATTTAGCAGATAGATCAAATTTAGGGTCTTAAATAGGATAATCTTAACAGGGAGGCCATCCTAGATTATCCAGGTAGGCCCAATGTAATCACTAAGGACTTTATAAGAGGGAGGCATTAGAATCGGAGAGAAAGACTTGAGATGCTAACTTTGAAGAGGGAGAAAGGAGCCCTTGATGAAGGAATGCAGAGCCTCTAGAAGCTGGAAAAGACCAGGAAATGGATTTTCCTCAGAAACCTCCAGAAGGAACATAGCCCTGCTGACCCATGTGGAACTTCTGGTCTCCAGAATAGTAGGGTAATAAACTTATGTTGCTTTAAGCCACCAAGTTTGCAGTCATTTGTTACAGCAGCAAGAAACTAATTATGTAAATTAGGAAATGAATACGTAGGACTAATTGGATAAGGTTAAAACACAGGCTCATACAGGTAATTTTTTTTAACATAACGGAAAAGCTGAATTTCTTCTACCTACAGTTACTGATTTGCTTTTGAGGATTATGTATACTTGGCTTCCCAGATGGTGCTAGTGGTAAAGAACCTGCCTACCAATGCAAGAGACACAAGAGATGTGGGTTTGATCCCTGGGTTGGGAAGATCCCCTGGAGAAGGAAATGGCAACCCACTCCAGTATTCTTGCCTGGAAAATTCCATGGACAGAGAAGCCTGGCAGGCTCCATGGGGTCACAAAGAATCGGACATGACTAAGTAACTGAGCATACACACACATATATACTTGGTGGAGAGGAAAAACCAAACAAAAAAAGAGGCTAATAGGCTGGCCAAAACAGATCCATAGGAAAATAGCATCCTTTATTCAAAAGATCATTGGCAACTATTCTTGGATTATCCTGTCTACAAATTACTGACCCTGCTAGCTTACCACGAGCTACAGTTATAGTAATTTTATGCAGATGGCCCCTGAGACCTGAAGGTTATTTCAAGGGTTCATCTGAGTAAAAAGATTGAGAAAGGCTCTACTTCCTGTTTACTTGCTGATCAGTGTAGCCTGCAGCTGCTGACCCACTCTGAAAGCTCCACGCCCCTGCGCTTGGCCATGCCAGGTCCTGAGCTCTGCCTCTCTTCCTAGAGCAGGTGCCCCGGTTCTCTTAGGAGAACACAGTTGTCCATTCTGAGGCTGCAGTCTCAGTGCTCTGCTCCAGGAGTTGACAACTATAACCCACAAGCCAAATCTATCTACTGTGTCTTTTCATAAAGAGGTTTTATTGGAACACAGCCATGCTCACTGGTTTCTAAGTTGTCCATAGCTGTGTTCAGTTTACACCTTCACAGGTGAGCAGTTGTGATAGAGATCTTATGGCCTGCAAAGTCTGTAATATTTACTAACTGATATCTGAAGGGATAAGTTTGTCAGCCTCTGCTCTATGCTTCCACGCAAGAGGAGGATTTTGACCCTCCTTTCATTGGAACAGACCCTTCCTGTTTGGATTCAGAGCTGACAACTGTTCCTCCTTTTGTGCTCTTTACCTGCTATATAACAGAGATACCTGCTACATAAAAGTGTCACATATGATTACTTAACCCATGCTAACATTGGGATATTATGTTTGGGATATTAGTTCAAAATAGCCAGCAGATTACAAAACAAGTGTCATATAGAGAAATACCGTCCTACCAGAGAAAACGGACATTTCAAGTTGAATATATATGTGTAAAGAAACATCAACTTTATTTTTATGATAGATTGAGTTAATTGATTTGTGGAACTTCTGACCAAATATTTTCAGAGATATTCAAGCTCAAACTGTCCTCTCCATATTCTTGATAACTTCAGTAAGAATTGTGCTCACAAAGCTGATTCCTGTAGCACATACCTGTGTATGTTTTTTCATAATTGGGGCAGTTTTGTAATAAATCATTTTTAAATCTATATAAAGTGCCATTGAATAAGACAAAAAAATTTCTAAATCTTCTATTCTCTAAGAAAAGTCTGAATATCGGAATTTTTTCATTCTAGTCAGCCTTATTTATAGAATGCCCCAAATTTGCAATTTTAAATGGGAATTTAAAAGTTCTCCATTATTTGAACATTTTTAAAATATCTAATTAATTCTGCAGCATAAAGATCTGTTCAAGCATCTAATCCAGATTCTCAGAATGCAAATGATCTGAGCATATTTCTCTGCCTGGCAGAAGGTGGCACTAGAGTTATGCTTGCAAGACCACTGCTAAATGTCTAGAGTGTTTAATTAGCCAGCTTTCAAACAGCTCGCTAGAATGGGAACCGTGATATATACAAATCAACTCGTAGATTTCAAATATATTTATCAGAATCAAGACTATGTCAATCAAACTTCCAGAATCCTCCTCCAAAACCTTCAAACAAGTACAGCAAAGTATTCATTTTACAAATATTTGTTAAGTCCCCACTATGCACAAGATACCCTCTATATATGTATGTGTGTGTGTGTGTGTATGTGTGTATGTGTGTATGTACCTATGTATATGTGATACTCAGTATATACACATTAAAGTGTATCTTTTAATGGAAGAGATAGACATTAAGTAAGCTGTGGACAATTACCTACTTAATGACAACTGTCATGAGTATTATAAAGCAGATGCACAGGACGCTATGACAGGATATTAAAAGAGAACCTGGCTGAGTTGTAGGAACAGGGTAAGAGGTCTTCCTTGAGTCCTCCTTCCTGAAAGTGCTCGTTCTTCATTCATAAAATATCATTCTTTCTAGACCCTATTTCTCCTTCTACTCTTAAATACCACTCAGGAATTAAGTACATTATTAAAGTTCTGTCCCATTTTCCATTAGCTCATCTAGCACTAGGTAATTTCCCTTGGGTTTGCAATGCTAGTTTTTTTCTTGTGTGTGTGTTTTTTTTTGAACATTCAATAGAGACGTAGTTCCCACCTGGGGCAGGACCACCCTCATGGGCAATTTAGAAACTTGTGGAGGTGTTTGTGTGAGTTTCACAATGATTTGGAGGGGTTCCTGGTATTAACGAGTGAGGGCCAGGAATCCCAGGCAGCCTGCCAGGTGTGGGGCTGTCCTGCTCATGGAAGACTTACTCCTCATTCTTCATGACCCTCCAAGGCCTCGCTGGTCATTCATGCACATGAACTGCCTGCTTATGTTGTACATGTAAACACAAAGTGTTCTGCATAGTTTTCATGTACAAATTTTCCAGGACTGTAAATGGAAGACTGTACTGTGTTTAGTTTGAAACCTTACCAAAAGTTCCTAACCATTTTATAAAAGTCCGTTCACTGGTGGCAGCACCACAGCTAATATTGGAGTTGTTTATATGACACATTAGGAGTATTCTGTTTCTAGAGCTGAGATGTTCATAAAGGTTTAACAGAAGGGTGTAAGCATCTGCTCACCTCACAATGTCTTCTAGCAATTACATGTGGAAATACACATTTTTTCATTCAAAATTACTTTCCTTGAATGTCTCCTTTATATTAAGGCCAGGGAAATTTTTTTTATTATGTGTGTAGGGAGGTTATATTAAATGTGAATTTCATTTCAGGGTTGTAAAGAAGACTTTACACGATAATTTGTTTTTAAAAGACGGCATTGGCTCCGATGGGGAATAAAACCACTGCAGCTGGACCTAATAGTTTGGAAACAAGGAGATGGCCAGACCTCCCTCTACATACTGTCTCTGTGTCTGTGGGCAAGTTTCTAAATGCCTATTTCAGTGTTTTCATCTATGTAATGGGACACCGAGAGAACCCGCTCAACAGTAGTGCTGTTGTTTCTATGAGGATTAACTGAGATAATGCTCAGAAAATGTGCACCAACCACACCATAAAAACTCATTAAATGTTATTTAATGATTTTAGTAGTTGAAGTGGCAATGGATAATGCCTTAGGGATTATTTTCCTAGTCGGGTGAAGCATACTTGTATCCATCCTCTGAATGTTAAACTCCATATTATGATTGAGTATGTTTGGTATGTGCACTTTAAAAAGAAAGTGTTTGATTATTGTTTTAGACTCTAATCCTTTTGGATTAAAGCCATCTGGCTTCCACACTGAGTCCAGCTACACACTGTTCCAGCATCTTCAGTTCACATCCCCGCTACATCATCCTATAACCAGAGAGAATAAGAAAATGTGGTTAGTGACCAAAACTGACCAATATGAGTCAAGATCTTGTATTTGATGAGGAAATATCCTGGTTCCACTTCCTCTAATAAACCCAAGACCACATTTATCAGAACCAAGTAGGTCATTGTCCAAATGAAAATTACTGTCTCCTAAATCAGGTTCACGACCCATATAACCATGATGGTGTGATCACTTACCTAGAGCTAGACATCCTGGAATGTGAAGTCAAATGGGCCTTAGGAAGCATCACTACAAACAAAGCTAGTGAAAGTGATGAAATTCCAGTTGAGCTGTTTTAAATCCTAAAAGACGATGCCGTGAAAGTGCTGCACTCAATATGCCAGAAAATTTGGAAAACTCAGCAGTGGCCACAGGACTGGAAAAGGTCAGTTTTCATTCCAATCCCCAAAAAGGGCAATGCCAAAGAATGTTCAAACTACCACACGATTGCACTCATCTCACACACTAGCAAAGTAATGTTCAAAATTCTCCAAGCCAGGCTTCAACAGTATTTGAACTGTGAACTTGCAGATGTTCAAGCTGGATTTAGAAAAGGCAGAGGAACCACAGATAAAATTGCCAACATCCATTGGATCATCAAAAAAGCAAGAGAGCTCCAGAAAAACATATATTTCTGCTTTATTGACTATGTCAAAGCCTTTGACTGTGTGGGTCACAACAAGCTGTGGAAAATTCTTCAAGAGATGGGAATACCAGACCATCTGACTTGATTCCTGAGAAATCTGTATGCAGGTCAAGAAGCAACAGATAGAACTGGACGTGGAACAACAGACTGGTTCCAGATTGGAAAGGGAGTACGTCAAGGCTGTATACTGTCAACCTGCTTATTTAACTTATATGCAGAGCACATCATCCAAAACGCCAGGCAGGATGAAGCACAAGCTAGAATCAAGATTGTAGGGAGAAATATCAATAAGAAAGCTGAGCACCGAAGAATTGATGCTTTTGAACTCTGTTGTTGGAGAAGACTCTTGAGAGTCCCTTGGACTGCAAGGAGATCCAACCAGTCCATCCTAAAAGAAATCAGTCCTGAATATTCATTGGAAGGACTGATGCTGAAGCTGAAACTCCAATACTTTGGCCAACTGATGCGAAGAACTGAGTTACTGGAAAAGACCCTAATGCTGGGAAAGATTGAAGGGCGGAGAAGGGGACGACAGAGGATGAGATGGTTGGATGGCATCCCCAACTCGATGGACATTAGTTTGAGCAAGCTCTGGGTGTTGGTGGTGGACAGGGAAGCCTGGCATGCTGCAGTCCATGGGGTCGCAAAGAGCTGGACATGACTGAGTGACTGAACTGAACTGAACTGAAAGCAGGTTGAGAAAAAGATTGATATTATCTCTGAGTAAACTATTAGTCTTCTTTATGACTCTGAATAATTCATTTATTCAACAAATGTTTATTTGACTCTTACTTTGAAGAAAGAAATGTGCTGGGAGCTGGAGTGAATAAGGAACTATAGAGTTATAAGTTAGTATTCACACTGATTTCTTTCAACAAGTATGGATTAGCATGACAGGCCCTGGGCCAGGACTAGGGATAAGCAGATGAGTAAGAAACGGTCTGTGCTACAAAATTGGAAGCCATATGAAAGAAACCAGCAGAATTTGAAATGTAAGGTATCTTATTTTATCTCAGAAAATTTTTAAGATGGAAAGTAAACTAATTAGTAGCCCCCCATGACCAGAGTACTCTATGGCACTACAGTGTCACATACACTAAAACTGGTTTTCGTTTCATTCTGGTTCCCGGCATATGAGACAGGTATTGTACTCATCCTTGTTGTGATGGCTCATGAGGAAGTCAACGTAGTGAAAATCTGTAACTTTTCCAAATTAGTGATAACTTTTCCAAAGACCTGGGTTTTATTGACACAAGTACTGTGCATTCTTATGTTTAGTCTAAAAATGATACAAATGAATATATTTACAAAACAGAAATAGTATCACAGATATAGAAAACAAACTGATGGTTACCAAAGGGAATAATGGGGTGGGGAAGAGATAAATTTGGAGTTTGGAATTAATATCTACACATTACTATATATAAAATAAGGAAACAACAAGGACCTACTCTATAGCACAGGGAGCTATGCTCAAAATCTTACAATAATGGAAAAGAATCTGAAAAAGTATATATACATATATATATATGCGCGCACATGGGCTTCCCAGGTGGTGCTAGTGGTAAAGAACCTGCCTGCCAATGCAGGAGACACAGGAGACTCTAATTCAATCCCCGGGTCAGGGAGATCCCCTGGAGGAGGGCATGGCAACCCCACTCCAGTATTCTTGCCTGGAGAATCCCATGGACAGAGGAGCCTGGTGGGCTACAGTCCATAGCATCGCAAAGGGACAGACAAGATTGAAATGACTTAGCATGCACACATACATATGTATAACTGAACCACTTTGCTGTACACTTGAAACTAAGACATTGTAAATTAACTATACTCAATTTTTAAAATTATACTCTTCCTTTATAAAAATGCTCCATAGCAGGTATCATTATTGTTCATATTCCATAATGTGGAAGCAGAGGATAAGGGAGGCTGAAGTCAGTGTTGCAGTTTCATACAACTATTTGAAGAACCAGTACTCTGCCCAGGACGACTGCTTGCCAGGCCAGTGCTCCCCACTATCTGTGTTACCTCCTATCCCAGTTGATAAGTAGAAGAATTGGAAGGAGGACCCCAGCCTGCCTGACATCAGACTCTGTGCTCTTTCTACCAGACACAATTCCTCTAGCTCTGGTCCACGTCTGGTGGCCATGGAGGAACTGCCCTCCAGGACCATTTGAACCCTTCATGAAATGAGATCCAAAAGGAACTACATGGATGGAATACAATGGAACAGTCTGAGGCAGACCGAAGCTCCTGCCAAGAACTTATCTTTTTTTAAAGGATACAAGAGCTTCAGAAATAAGAGGACCTCAAGGACTGGTATTCTGGAGAAGTTAGAGCCTCTCAGAGCTGAGCTGAAGGCCTGAGCTGGGTTTGTTTCTCCCCCTGAGGACATTTACTAATTCTGGATGGAATATGCGGTTTGGACTATGTGCAGGCACTGCCATGGGCAGAGAAAATGGCAAACTGTAGGCAGGGGCTCAAGGGTTGGAATGACAAAAATTGGAGAATTCCGGAGCCTCAGATATACAGAGTTTAACCATCCAAGACTTTACTAAATTCTGAAATTTCATGAGGCAAGAACTTACAAACCTCTATCTAAAATCTCCTATAAGCAGAGCCCACTTTCCCGGTGTCTCTCTTGGTGCCGAGGAAACAAAGACTTGCCCAACTCTGAATTAGAGCCCCAGAGGGCCATTTCCCAGGAAAAGGGACAATGGAGGGGGATGGAATCTTGCTGTCTTCGTAAGCTGGGCTGCCACAACGGAACACCAGAGACTAGCTGAGTTGAACAACAGAAGTTTATGTCTCACGGGTCAAGAGATGGGGAAAGTCAAGATCAAAGGTGACGACTGAATCATTTTTAGATGAGGGCTCTCTCAGCTGCCTTCTAGCATGTTCTCACATGAAGGACAAAGAGAAAGGTCTCTCTCTTCCTCTTCTTATAAGGCCACAGTCCTCTGGGATTAGGGTCCTACCCTTAAGACCTTGCATGCATGCTAATCGCTTCAGTCATGTCCAACTCCGTGTGACCCCAGGGATTGTAGCCCACCAAGCTCCTCTGTCCATGGGATTCTCCAGGCAAGGATACTGGAGTAGGTTGCCGTTTCCCACTCCAGGGAATCTTCCCCGCCCAGGGATCAAACCCACATCTCTTCTGTCTCCTGCATTGGCAGGCAGGTTCTTTACCACTAGCGCCACCTGGGAAGCACCAAAGTGGAAGTGTTAGTCACTCGGTTATTGAACCTTAATTACCTCTTAAACACCCTGTCTCCAACTGTTGTCACATTGGGGATTAAGCCTTCAACATATGAATATCGGGATGACAATTCAGCCTACAGCACTTACCAAAAAGGAATCTGGCCTCAACATATCTGAATGTGGTAAAGTAAATTAAACAGAATTTCCTAACAGTATTATGCTAAAGGTTGCAGCCTATGATTTATATAAATATAGACTCTGTGTGAAATATCTACAAAACAATATTGAATGCATTTTTTTTCCTCTTTGTTGAACCTATTACCTCAAACTATAGCTGTCTGAAAATAAAACCTAGGCAGTGAGGAGTGATAAACTTTCATAACAATTGATTCTATATTATCACATTCTTTTCAATGCTGACGCATTATACAGGGTGGTTAATTAGCTCTTCCTGCAGAACTAGGTGTTGGCTCAATATGAGATTTCTGGGATTATCATTTGTGATATAATTTACTGATTTACTGAAAATAGTTTATTCAGAGTATGAGTCCCTTTCATCAGACAACTCTTTGAGGTTTTATTCCTTCATTTGTTCTTAGAAAAATGTGTCAATGCCTTAATATTGTAAGCAAAAGCATAAAGCAAAAGCAAGGACTCTTAGCTGATTCTCAAGTTGTGCTGAAGTCAAGGGTGTTTCTTCCTAATTTGGAGTCAGCCAAGTTCAGACTCCAGACACAGGGAAAATGCAGAACAGGACTATCAGTCTTCTTTGTTCAAAACAGATGACTCTGTAAGTATTTGCCTAGTTAAAAATAACAGCATTCTTTCCCCAAGTCATCAGCTGGACAGTCTAGCCTGCTCATATTTTTTTAACCCAGTCAGGGGAATTGAGGTCAAAAGGCTATGTACTCAGAATTAAGTTTTTTTCATCATAGATTATACTTAAAAATTTGTCTACTGTTGATATTTTTCTTTAATGATTTTCCTACTTCTCATTGTGAAAAATGTAATGAATTTACCTTTAGTTGCCATTGAACTGCTTCTCTCTCACCAATTTTTCATGTTGTTAACAGAAAAGTCAATTAGTTTTTACCAAATTGTTATTTAATTTTCTCTAGGAAGTTTCTAGTAATTCCAATAACAACAGTCTTGCTTGAATAATTCCATCTCTTGATGGCTATGTATCAATTGAACAGCGCTGATAGTTTCTTTCTATTGTTTCATTTGTGTAATTTCCATCCCCAAATGGATATATCCTTTTATTTGATTCAGAAAGAAACTTGTCATATTCTCTCTCACTTTTCTTTTTTTTTTCACTTTCTCATACCTACTCAGGAGAAGGCAATGGCACCCCACTCCGGTACTCTTGCCTGGAAAATCCCATGGACGGAGGAGCCTGGTAGGCTGCAGTCCATGGGGTCACTAAGAGTCAGAAATGACTGAGTGACTTCACTTTCACTTTTCACTTTCATGCATTGGAGAAGGAAATGGCAATCCACTCCAGTGTTCTTGCCTGGAGAATCCCAGGGACAGGGGAGCCTGGTGGGCTGCTGTCTATGGGGTCGCACAGAGTTGGACACGACTGAAGCGACTTAGCAGGAGCAGCAGCAGCATACCTACTCGTTATTTCATCTTGAGAATTTTATGCAAGAGTTGG
This sequence comes from Giraffa tippelskirchi, assembly GCF_054371585.1. Classification (NCBI taxonomy): domain Eukaryota; kingdom Metazoa; phylum Chordata; class Mammalia; order Artiodactyla; family Giraffidae; genus Giraffa; species Giraffa tippelskirchi. The sequence continues at coordinate 59,755,725 of NC_137285.1, forward strand.
TGTTCAGTAGCTAATTTGTGTCCGATTCTTTGCGACCCCATGGACTGCAGCGCACCAGGCTTTCTTGTCCTTCACTATCTCCCAGAGTTTGCTCAAATTCATGTCCATTGAGTCAGTGATACTATCTAACAATATATTTGGAATTTTAGGATACCGTTTCAGTGTAATGTCCCAGATTGTTCTATCTCCCCCCCATTAATCTATGCTCTGCCCTGCCCCCAGTACAAAGAAAGAAACCATCCAGAGCAAAATAAAGTTATATGAACTTGTAAAGTAAATGTCAAAGCTCTCTCTTTTAAAATGCAAGTGTAATTTATTGCTATTATAAAAAAGTGACAGTGAAAGAGTAGTTGATAGCATGAATTTGGCTATTGGAGCAAGTGAGCCTTGAGGAATAGTTATATTCCAGCTGAGAAGATTTCAGAGCCTTCAGGAAGCCTGCATGTGTTTTTTATTTTAATAATTCATTAGCTACTCTGGGTTAATCAAATGTTGAGCTATCCAGTGCTGCTTTTCAGATCTTCTGGAAAGAAAACGCTATGTTGTTGTACAATCCATGCCCCCTATGGGGTTCCTATCACTTCTCATCTTAATGCCCAGGAGAAGGGATACGAAACCCAGCACCGGATGATATATGTCAATGTGGTTCCTGGTCCCATTGATAAAGATCACGCAGTTGGCACTGAGTATTGCTGACTGTGACCTCAGCAGTTTTGCTCAGTATGGGTCCTGGCTACCTGAGATCATCTTTCTCCGCTGAGGGTTTCACAGTAACCAGCAAAAAAGCAATGGAAGGCTGTAAACTCGGTCAAAGACACAAGGAGCCGCAGGGTGCTTTGAGGGTCACTGAAGGGCAAGTATGCTTTGTGCCCCATTTTTCCCCCTCCCCCGTGATCACTGGTGGTGACCTGAGGCTGCTTCCTCTAATGGTTCCCCATAGGGGGATTTTTTTCATCGAGTTCATGCCCTTGACCTTCAGATCAGGCAATGAAATTAGAATGTTCAAGAGCAGCAAAGCTAGGAAAGTTTATGCTTCTCTAAATAGCCACGACATGGCATCCAGGGTGTGATTTCTAAGCTAATATTGCTAATATAGAATGTTTAAATTATCTCATTCACGCCACAAATTTTTAATTAGGACATAGAGGTGCAATGACCCTCCATCCAGGCAAGAACACAGTCAGCCTTTTCAAATTTCAGTAGAATGTGAAGCTTGCCTTGTGCATCTTCCTTCAAACAATAACATGTGGTGTTTGCATTCTGGGATTTTTGCCAGAATTTAACTTGAACAGGCTGCTCTGCAGCTTCTGTCAAAAAGCAACAGAGAGAGGCAATATTTAAGGAAGATAGTTTATCCAGCCATCTTGTTAGGTATTCTAAACTATCTTCTTTATCCAAATAATCTCCAGAAAGTTATTTACTTCAACTGCATAGACTTTGACCCTTGAAGAACTATCTTCACTGAATTTTCTATTTGTTATTATACACTTGGTAATTATGAAAGGTTGGCTTAAGAAATACCCACCTGAAAAACATTTTCAGCAACCTGATATGAAGAAAAGAAAAACTAGAAGGTTTTAGAAGTTAAGAGTTAGGGGACATTGCTTTGAGGCTTGCTAGTACCTCCATACTAGATGGGTGATATCTCAAAATCTCAGTTTTCTCGTATTAATAAGGGACATACATTAATCATTAAAGTACCTCTATGGTAACATAGAGGTCTGACACAAGAGTAGATGCTTAAATATGAATTGAATCTGTATCTTGTATGAAAAGTGTTGCTATTATGTTGTTCATAGCCCTCCAAATAAGAAACCACTACTAAGAAAACATTCATTCTTTTAGGAAACCATCCCAGTGGCTCTAGTGGTAAAGAACCCACCTGACAGTGCAAGAAATGTGATGAGATGTGATTCAGTCCCTGGGTTGGGAAGATCCCTTGCAGGAGGGCGCAATAACTGACTCTAGTATTCTTGCCTAGAGAATTCCATGGACAGAGAAGCCTGGTGGGCTGCAGCCCATAAGGTCACAAGGAGTCAGACATAACTAAAGTGACTTAGCACACATGCTGATACTTTTTAAGCTGACCTGTCTTTATACTTAGAAATGTCTCTTAGTAGTAGGCTTCCCTGGTGGCTCAGATGGTAAAGACTCTCCTGCAATGCAAGATCCCTGGGTCAGGAAGATCCCCTGGAGAAGGAAATGGCAACCTACTCCAGTAATCTTGCCTGGAGAATCCCAGGGACAGAGGAGCCTGGCAAGCTACAGTCCATGGTGTTGCAAAGAATCGGGCATGACTGAGCAACTATCACTCACTCATACTTCATTTTAAAAGATAAAGCAAAGAATCCAATCTATGGCTTTTTTTTTTTTTTTCAATCTATGGCTTTTTAGACTTGGCTAACAGAAAGGGTATAGCTACATTTAATGCCTAAAAATGATATTTATCTAAGTGTTTTTTATTGTTCCATGTGGTCATCTTCGTTTTCTATTTCCTAATCACCCTATTATAGTTTTGAAGGCTCAGGAAATATTCAGCTAGATTTTCACTTGATTTTGTCAGTTCCCTGTGTTTTTCCTCACGTGATTCTTTATACCTGCAAACACTAATCCACCACCAGTCTCAAAAAATGATCATAATTAGTACTGGATTCCTGGGGCCAGAACAAGGGACCATAACCAGGTGGTCTAAAACAACATAAATGGGATCTTCCCTGGTGGTCGAGTGGTTCCTGTGCTTTCTCTCCTGAAGGCCTAAGTTAGAGGCCTACAGCGCCCCCCAGCCCCCCGCCCCAGGGAACTACGATCCCACAAGCGGCTTTGCATAGCCAAAGAAAAACCAATAACAATAATAATAATAATAAAACAAGAGAAATGTATTCTCTCATAGTTCTGGAAGCAGGACATCCAAGATCAAGGGGCCAGCAAGGTCTTGCTCCTCTGGGTAGAGTCCCTCCCCACCTTCTCCCAGCATCTGATGATGCCTGGCAATCCTTGGCATCCTAGAGCTGGTAGCTGCATCACTCCCCCCTCTGCCTCTGTCATCACATGGTGTTTTTACTCATCTTGTAAGGCCACTAGCCATGAGGGATTAGGGCCACCTTACTGACCTTATCTTAACCTGATGCCATCTACAAAGACCCTATTTCCAAACTAGGTCATGCTAACAGGTATCAAGAGTTCAGATTTCAATAAAAGTTTCTGTGAGGACACAGTCCAACTCAGAGCAACTTCCTGCTTCTCAAAAAAAGTAAAAAAAAAAAACCCTGATATAATATTTCTAAAATATGTGCACGATTATCCATCATGACTCCAAGCCTTCTATACTTCCCTGCAGTATCAGAAGTCCTCTCCTCCTTTTCACCTGAATTCTGGGTCCCCTCTTCTTCCCTCCTTCACCAATTAGCCCCTCTCCCAGTCACTCTCTCAGAAACTCACTTCTCCTCTAGCATTTCTTTGCTTTATTCTGCAAATATATCCAAGCTTTCCCATCTATTAAAAAATCTTTATTTTGAATCCTTTTGCCATGTTGAGTCTGCTTTCGCCATGACTGTTACACTCCTTCCCTTTGGGATCCGAGTTTATGGAAAACTTATCAAACCTATAAAACTCACCCTCTCTGCATTCCTACCACATGCGCTCATTTCACAGGGAATTGCTGAGTGCAAAGGCGCTGTCTGTCCCTGGCACTGGGGTCGCAGCTGTGAGCCAGATAAATGTAGCCCCTGATTTCATGAAGAGAAAACAGACACCAAGTAATACCTACTCTTCTCCGTAAAGGAGAGGATCCAGGGCTGTGAGAGCATGATAAGGGAGGCCAGATGAGACTGAGGAAGTGGGGTGTTCCCTGAAGAAGGAGCATAACTTAATAAAGAGAGAATTCAGAAGAATTAACTACACAATGGGGGAAGAAGCAGGCTGGGGGCAGAGGTGGGGAGCAGGCGGGGAGGGGAGAGTCCAGCCTAACGGATGAGTGGATGTGAAGATGGTAAGGGAGAAAGAAATGGGGTGTTTTTCAAGAAACTAGAAGAGGGCCAGTGTGACTTTAGAGACACAGGGGAAAATGGTACAAAACTATGTTGATGGAACACACAATGGATGAATCATGAGGATCTTTGGGCCTGTTGAGAATTTGAAATTTACTTTTAGGAAAGTGAGGTAGGGGGAGGATATAGATAGGGGTGTGATCTGACAGATTTTTTTTTAAAAGGATCAGTCTGGCTATGGGTGCAGCATAAATTGGAAGAAACAGGACAGATAGGAAAGAACAGTTCAGACGTCATTATAGGAGTTCAGCTGAGAGACTTTTGACTCTGGGGTGAAGAATCAAGACACGTCCTGGCTGAACCCCAGGTTTCCAGGTAAACAGCTGGAGAGATGGCAGTGTCATCACTGAAAGAGAAAACACTGCTTTCATCAGGAAAACGAGTTCCTGGTGGCTTAGAGGGTAAAGCATCTGCCCACAATGCAGGAGACCCGGGTTCGATCCCTGGGTCAGGAAGATCCCCTGGAGAAGGAAATGGCAACCCATTCCAGTACTCTTGCTTGGAAAATCCAATGGATGGAGGAGCCTGGTAGGCTACAGTCCAAGGGTCACAAAGAGTCATACACAACTGAGCGACTTCACTTTCCAATTAGAACATGTTGACTTTGAGGTACCCATGAGACTTCCAAGTTGAAATAATAAGTAGACAATCCTCAACGTTAGTACAATGGCCAATAATGAACCCGTTGCTGAGTGTAGTGAGTCCATTTCACTATTCAGCTCATTGGACTGCTCTGAAGCATTTGAAGCTGTAGGTCATTCCTTCCTTGAAGCAAGAGATCTTCATCTTTGATTTCTACTAGAACCCTGTCCTGCTTTTTTCCTTCTCTGGCTTATCTACCTCTGTCTAACTTTAAAATATTTGAGATTTTCAGAGCTATTGCCTCTCCCTTATCTCTTCTGATTTACATTCTCTCTAGGCCAACTATCTCTCCATTCTGCCCTTGTAAGAGTTTCAAAGAGGATCTTGAATTAATAAATTCCAAATCTGTATCACCAGCCCCAACTTCCCTCAAGATATATGTCTGAGCTTCCTCCACCTATATTTTCCACAAGTAGTTCAGAGTCAATAAGCCTAACTCAAATTATTGTCTACCCTCGATCTCACTAGATCATTTCTTCTCCCAAATATTCTTCTAAGTCCTTACAATTCCACCCAGGGAACTCCTCACCCATTCCTCCACAGACGTACCTGTCACATGGACTATGGCAACCATGGTCTAACTTGAAGACCAGCAAACATTTTCTTTTTATTTTTGCCAAAGTATAGTTGATTTACAATGTTTTAGATGTAGAGCAAAGTGATTCAGTCTTATATATATACATACACACATTCTTTTCCAGATTCTTTTCCATTATAGGTTATTGTTGTTGTTCAGTCTCCCAGTCATGTCCAACTCTTTGAGACCCCATGGACACACCAGGCCTCCCTGTCCTTCACCACCTCCCAGAGTTTGCCCAAGTTCATATTCATTGCATCGGTGATGCCGTCCAGCCATCTCATCCTCTGACGCCCTCTTCTCCTTCTGCCCTCAATCTTTCCCAGCATCGGGGACTTTTCCAATGAGTTGTCTGTTCACATCAGATGACTAAGATCCTGGAGCTTCAGTTTCAGCATCAGTCCTTCCAGTGAACATTCAGGGATGATTTCCCGTAAGATTGACTAGTTTAATCTCCTTGCTGCCCAAGGGACTTTCAGGAGTCTTCTCCAACACCATCAGTTCTTTGGTGCTCTGCCTTCTTTACGGTCTAGCTCTTACAACTGCACATGACCACTGGGAAGCCTTGACTATACGAACCTTTGTTGGCATGGTAATGTCTCTGTTTTTCAATATGCTGTCTAGGTTTGTCATCGCTTTCCTGACAAGAAGCAATCATCTTCTGATTTCATAACTGCAGCCACCATCTGCAGTGATTTTGGAGCCCAAGAAGAGGAAATGTCACTACTTCCACCTTTGCCCCTTCTATTTGCCATGAAGTAATGAGGCTGGATGCCTTGATCTTAGTTTGGTTTAATATTTAGTCTTAAGCCAGCTCTTTCACCCTCCTCCTTCACCCTCATCAAGAGGCTCTTTAGTTCCTCTTCGCTTTCTGCCATTAGAGTGGTATCACTTGCATATCTGAGGTTGTTGATGTTTCTCTGCCTATCTTGATTCCATCCAGGCCAGCATTTCTCAAAATGCACTCAGCATATAGATTAAACAAGCAGGATGACAGCAGACAGCCCTATCATATTCCTTTCTCAATCCTGAACCAATCAGTTGTTCCAAACAGGGTTCTAAGTGTTGCTTCTTGACCTGCATACAGGTTTCTCAGGAGATAGTAAGATGGTCTGGTATTCCCAACTCTCTAAGAGCTTTCCACAGTTTGTCATGATCCACGCAGTCAAAGGCTTTAGTGTAGTCGATGAAACGGACATAGATGTTTCTCTGGAATTCCCTTGCTTTCCCTATAATCCAGTGAATGTTGGCAATTTGATCTCTAGTTCCTCTTCCTTTTCTAAACCCAGTTTGGACATCTGGAAGTTCTTGGTTCCCATAATGCTGAAGCCTAGCATCCAAGATTTTAAGCATAATCTTACTAGTATAGGAGATGAGTGGAATTGTCCAGTTGTTAGCACAATCTTTGGTATTACCCTTCTTGGGAACTGGGATGAGGACTGACCTTTTCCAGTCCTGTGGCCACTGCTGAGTTTTCCAGATTTGCTGATATAGTAAATGCAAAACCTTGATGGTATCCTCCTTTAGGGATTTGAATAGTTCTGCTGGAATTTCATTGCATCCTCCAGCTTTATTAGCAGCAGTGCTACCTAAGGCTCACTTGACTTCACACTCCAGAATGTCTGGCTCTGGGTGACTAACCACACCATCGTAGTAATCTGGTTCATTAAGATCTTTTTTAATACAGCTCTACCATGTATTCTTTCCACCTCTTCTTGATCTCTTCAGCATCTACTCAGTCTCTACCATTTTTATCCTTTCTTGTGCCCATCTTTGGTCACAATGCTCCCTTGATGTTCCCAGTTTTCCTGAAGAGCTTTCTAGTCTTTCCCCTTTTGTTGTTTCCTTCTATTATTAAGCACTGTTCATTGAAGAAAGCCTTCTTGTGTCTCTGAGCTGTTCTTTGAAAGTGAAAGTGAAAGTGAAGTTGCTCGGTCGAGTCCAACTCTGTGGCCCCATGAACTGGAGCCCACCAGGCTCCAGTCCATGGAATGTTCCAGGCAAGAGTACTGGAGTGGGTTGCCATTTCCTTCTTCAGGGGATCTTTCTGACCCAGGCATTGAACCTGGGTCTCCAGCATTTCGGGCAGACACTTTTACTGTCTGAGCCACCAGGGAAGCCCCTGGTGGCTTCAAAACTCTGCGCTTAATTGGGTGTACATTTCCCTCTCTCCCTTGCTTTTCACTTCTCTTCATTCTTCCGCTATTTGTAACGTCGCCTCAGATAACCACTTTGCCTTCCGGCTTTTCTTTTTCTTTGGGATGGCTTGTTCATCACCTCTTGTACAATATTACCCACCTCGGTCCATAGTTCTTCAGACACGATGTTAACTAGATCTAGTTCCTTGAATGTATTCATTACCTCTACTGCTAATTCATTCGGGATTTGATTCAAGTCATACCTGGCTAACCTAGTGTTTTTCCTGGTTTTCTTTAGTTTAAGTCTGAATTTTGCTATGAGAAGCTGGTGATCTGAGCCACAGCCAGCTCCAGGTCTTGCTTTTGCTGACAATCTATAGCTTCTCCATCTTCGGCTACAAAGAATGTAATCGATTTGATTTCAGTATTGACCATTTGGTGATATCCATGTGGAAAGTCTTTTCTTGTGTTGTTGAAAAGGGGTGTTTACTATGACTAGTGCATTCTCTTGGCAAAATTAAGTTAGCCTTTGTCCAGCTTGATTTTGTTCTCCACGGTTTGCCTGTTACTCCAGGTATATCTTGACTTCCTACTTTTTCATCCCAATCCCTGATGATGAATAGAACTTCTCTTTTAGGTGCTAGTTCTAAGAGGTCTTCATAGAACTCATCAGCTTCTTCAGCATCAGTGGTCGGGGCATCGACTCGGGTTACTGTGATGCTGATGGCTTGCCTTGGAATCGAGATCACTCTGTCACTTTTGAGGTTGCACCCAGGTACTGCATTTTGGACTCTTCTGTTGATTATGAGGGCTACTCCATTCCTTCTATGGGATTCCTGCCCACAGTAGCAGATATAATGGTCATCTGAATTAATTTCACCCATTCCCATCCATTTCAGTTCACTGATTCCTAGGATGTCAGTGTTTACTCTTATCATCTCTTGCTTGACCACATCCAATTTTCCTAGATTCGTGGACCTAACATTCCATGTTAGGCCCCTATCTTATATGTTATTACAAGGTATTAGTTACACTTCTTTGTGCTATACAGTAGATCCTTGTTGTTTATCTATTTCATATATAGTATTTGTCCCTTCCCGCCTTTCTTCTTTGGTAACCATTAGTTTGTTTTGTCTGTCTGAGTCTATTTTTGTTTTGTAAATAAGTTTATTTGCATTTTTTTTTTTTTAGATTCTACATATAAATGACACCATGTAATATTTGTCTTTCTCTGACTTACTTCACTTCATATGATAATCTCCAGGTCCATCCCTGTCACTGCAAATGGCATTATTTCATTTTTTATGGTTGAATAATATTATACATATATTCATATTATATTATATTTGTATTATTTACATATATATATACATACACCACATCTTCTTTATCCACTCTCTTCTGATGAACATTTAGCTTGCTTCCACTCTGGGCTCCTATAAATATTGTTGCTATGGACATTCGCTGCATGTATCTTTTCAAATTATAAGTTTTCATCTTTTCTGGATATATGCCCAAGAGTGGGATTTCTGAATCATATGGTAACTCTATTTTTAGTTTTTTAAGGAACCGAGCAAATATTATCTGCAAAGGGCGAGAGAGCAAACATTTTAGGCTTTGCAAGCTATGTGGCTCCTGTGACTACCACTCAACTCCACTGTTACCGTCCAGAAGCAGCAATGGACAATATGTAAATAAATGGACTTGGCTGTGAGCCAGTAAGACTTAAGAATTTGAATTTGTTTTTTTTCTAAGGAAAAAAGATGTCTTCAGAATCACACTGACTGATAATATCACAAATGGCCCCTGTAATTGTCCCTAAAAAATTATTTTAAAAATAGAATGTATATCACTAATCATCAGGGAAATGCAAATAGAAACCACAATGGGCTATCACCTCACTCCTGTCAGAGTGGCTATCACCAAAAAGACAAGAAATAACTAGTGTTAGAGAGGACGTGGTGAAAAAGGAACCATCATGCACTAACCATGGGAATGTGAATTAGTACAGCCACTCTGGAAAACAGTAGGAAGATTCCTCGAAAATTAAAAATGGAATTAGCACACAAACCAGCAATTCCTCTCTTGGGTACTAGTCCAAAGAAAGTCCAAATACTAATTAGAAAAGATACATTCACCTTTATGTTCATTGCTGAATTACTTACACTAGCCAAGATATGGAAGCAACCGAAGTCTGTCAACAAATGAATGGATAAAGATGTGGCATACATACATAGATATATGTGTGTATATAAAAAGGAATGAAATCTTACCCTGTGCAACAGTACAGATGCACCTAGAGGGTATTATGCTAAGCCAGACAGAGCAAGACAAATTGTGTGTGATTTCACTTATATGTGGAATCTAAAAAGGCCAAACCTATGAGTAGACATAGAGTCAAAGATACAGAGAATAAAAAGGTGGTTACCAGAGGGGAGGGGCCTGGAAGGGAAGAGGGAAACAAGTGAGGGAGATCAAAAGGTACAGACTTCTAGTTGCAAAATAAATGAGTCACAGGTATGAAACATACAGTGTGAGGCTGCTGCTGCTGCTGCTAAGTCGCTTCAGTCGTGTCCGACTCTGTGCGACCCCATAGACGACAGCCCACCAGGCTCCGCCGTCCCTGGGATTCTCCAGGCAAGAGCACTGGAGTGGGTTGCCATTTCCTTCTCCAGTGCATGAAAGTGAAAAGTGAAAGTGAAGTCGCTCAGTTGTGTCCGACTCTTAGCGACCCCATGGGCTGCAGCCCACCAGGCTCCTCCGTCCATGGGATTTTCCAGGCAAGAGTACTGGAGTGGGGTGCCATTGCCTTCTCCGACAGTGTGAGGAGTATAGTCGATAATTATGTTTGTGGCGACAGATGGTAACTAGACTTATCATGACGATCATTTTGAAGTGCGTAGAAATACCAAATCACTATGTTATGTAACCGGAACTAACATAGTGTTTTAGGTCAATTATACTTCAAAAACAAACAGACTCATAAAAAAAGAGACCAGATTTGCGGTTACCAGAGGTGGGGTGGAGGGAAGGTTGGATGAAGGCAGTCAGTAAGTACAACCTTCCAGTTACAAGATAAATAAGTACTAGAGATACAATGTACAACATGATAAATAAAATTAACCCTGCCATATGTTTTGAAGTGTGGTGCCAGAGAAGACTCTTAAGAGTCCCTTGGACAGCAAGGAGATCAGACCAGTCAATCCTAAAGGAAATCAACCCTAAATATTCATTGGAGGGACTGATGCTGAAGCTGAAGCTCCCATATGTTGGCCACCTGGTGTGAAGAGCCAACTCATCAGAAAAGACCCTGATGCTGAGAAAGATTGAGGGCAGGGAGGAGAAGGGGTTGACAGCGGATGAGATGGTTAATAGCATCACTGACTCAGTGGACATGAATTTGAGCAAAGTCCAGGAGATAGTGAAAGACAGAGGAGCCTGACATGCTGCGGTCCATGAGGTTGCAGAGAGTCAGATACTACTTAGTGACTGAACAACAACAAATGTTTTATATATACGCATATGTGTATATACACATATATATGAGTAAAATCCTGAATTCTTATCACAAGAAAAAAAATTTTAATTCTGTATCAATATGGTATGATGAATGTTCCCTAAACTTATTGTGATCATCATGTCATGATGTATAAGTTGAATCATTATGCTGTACATTTTAACCTTATATAAACCATTAAACCCAGGACCAATTGGGGATCAGAGCTGGGGTGCAATTCTTAAGAGTAAAAAAGATCTTGCTAAATTTCTATATCCCATTCAATTATAGCTCAATAAAACTGGATAAAAAAAATAGAATGTATGGAAAGGGAAAAGATCCAGGGCTATTATTTTCTTTTTTTTTTTTTTTTATAAATTTATTTATTTTAGTTGGGGGCTAATTACTTTACAATATTGTAATAGTTTTTGCCATACATTGACATGAATCAGCCATGGGTTTACATGTGTTCCCCTTCCTGGACCCCCCACCCACCACCCTCCCCATCCCATCCTTCTGGATCATCCCATTGCCCCGGCCCTGTATTATTTTCAGTTTTCAATTATTTGTAGTAAAAAGCTTGTTGTTTTTTTTTTTCCATAAGAAGAGCTTTCCCTTGATGCACATATGCAGTTCCTACTGGCCTTTTATAGCAGACGTGTGCCTGCACTGGAGGTGATTTTTTCCATATTAGTTCACGTATCATTAAGTACTCGTCTTTTTCCCCCACATAATAATATAAAAGCCATTCTTAGCTCTCAGACAGTACCAAAACAGGTGGCAGGCAGGTTTGGCCCGTAGGTCTTGGTTTATCTTGGTTCCCTTGTCAAAATGGCCTCTCTGCCTCCACATGGCAGCCAGAGACGACTCTAAACACAAATCTGAACCTATGTAAGTCCGCTTTCTCAAAAGTTTCTGATGTCGCCTTTGCTCTAACTAGACTGAAATACAAGGCTCTTCCACCAGGTGGCCCCAAACTTATTTTCTAAACTCACTTCTTACAACCGTTCCCCCCCACACAATGTTACCATGCTCCCTCCAGACAGACTAACCCGCCGGCTGTCCCCAAGCCTCGGATGCTCTCACTCCTCTCTGCCCTTACATCCGCTCCAAGTTAGCCTAAGGCCACTTGACCATGCCCAGCTCCTAGGTGCTCCTTGGTAGACAACGGCAGCCCCAGAAAACATTCCAAGTAGGGCCACTACTCTCCCACAGCTCAGCCACTTAGTTATAACGAAAGCAAGTCTCTGATCAGATTCTTTCACAACTTTTATTAGTAAGCCGGCATAAAACAGAGAAATCGTGTGTTTAACTTGAACTGCACTGAAGTTTGAGATCTTTGTCTACATTATCTTACTTGAAAGTTTCCCTGAGGCAATGAAATAATCCTGGTAGCCAGATTCAACTATCCACTCAGATTCTGGCAACCAAGAATCAGGGAATAAGCCATTAAACCCAGGACCAATTGGCGATCAGAGCCGGGGTACAATCTTAAGAGTAAAAAAATCTTGCTAAATTTCTATATTCTATTCATGTCAAGTAGGAATGTCTCCAAAGTATACTCATCAGTCCACATTCACTGAATGCCAGTAATCTGACCACAGAAGGAACATTTCTAATATCCTTTATGTTAAATAAGTAGCCATTAATTTTATATATAGTAACTGAATAACTATATATATATGTGTATATAGTTATATATATAGTTACATATATATAGGTATGCATAGTATATGTATACATACATATAAATATGTATGTATAGTGTATGTATAGTGAATATGTAACTATATAATATATATTATAATATGTAACAATATGTATAATCCCATATATATGGGATTATTGTGTTACTATATATAAAATTAGTGGCTACTTATTTAGCATAAAGGATATTATATGTCTCCTGTAGTGATGATCAGGGATAAAAAATATTAAAGCCTTGCAGTAGCTTCCTCTAGAGTCCAGTCTCATGATTACATGGCAGTATACACACCCTGGGTGTGTATGTAATTCAAACTACATTAACTGAGGACTCCTTAAAGTGTAGCTTTAACTAATAAATGTGACACACATAAAAACAAATGACATTTCCTCTTCCTGGAATATTCTTTTTTCTTTGCCTATAGAAAGCCTATTCATCCTTTACAACTCGGTTAAAAGATTGCCTGTTATTGTAATTCCCACCAACATACAGGCATTCCCTGTGGTGGTGTTAGTTTAATCATTTGGTAGATGAGGAAACTGAGGTTTGGGTGGCTAAGTGGTCAGCCCAGGTTAGGATACAGAGCCAGGGTTCAAGCCCAGGACAATCGTGCTGAATCCTGTGGGTAAACATGTGGGGACATGGTGGAAAAAATGACCTAATAAGTTAAATCTAACCCTACCTTAAGAATCTGTGCTGTCTTTTGTGTGACCATGTGCTTGAAGATGATAGGTGGTTTAGTCGCTAACTTATGTCTGACCTTTGTGACTCCATGGACTGTAGCCGGCCGGGCTCCTTTGTCCATAGGATTTTCCAAGCAAGCATACTGGAGTGGGTTGCTGCTTCCTTCTCCAGGGGATCTTCAGTCATGTCTGACCCGGGACTGAATCCGGGTCCCCTGCACTCCAGGCAGATTCTTTACTGACTGAGCTACCAGGGAAGCCCCAAAGATGATTGAACTGGGATTAAAGAAAATAGAGAATGCTGAGAAACAAACGTATTGAATTACCTGGCTCAGAGATGTGATTTTATTGCACAGGTTTGAGATGAACTAGCACTGTTTTATGTTTGTTTGGGGTTTTTTTGGTCAGGTATATACCAAAGCCCAATAAAGTCCTTTCTCTGCAATAATCAAGATACCTGGGTCTCTTACCACCTAAAATAAATGCATTTATGATGTATACCAAGTAGCCTAGCATGTAAAGTATGTGTGTCCAGTTGCTCAGTCACGCCTGACTCTTTGTGACCCCATGGACTGTAGCCCGCCAGGCTCCCTTTTCCATGGAATTTCCAAGGCAAGGATACCGGACTGAGTTGCCATTTCCTTCTCCAGGGTAGCATGTAATGGGTGTCTGATAAATATGGAATAATGAGCTACATGACTTAGCATTCATTTCACAGTCTAACTCAATTCCAGGCTCCCAGACATAGGTTCTATCTAATACTCTCACGGAAACAATTTCTTTGATATACGTCTTCTCATATGGCTAAGGTAATGTGAAGATCTCCTTTTAGAATTCACTTTGTTTATTATTGAGCCCTCAAAGACACTGAGGAACAATGTAATTTTCCCACACAAGGCATCTTTTAGGAGCAGATAACTCATACACATGGTTATTTAAATTCCTCAGACACACCCAGTGTAAGACAGAGACAGTGTGAGAAACTCACAAACATCTATTTAGTCAGCTAAGAAAGATGACTCAAGGCAGCTATAAAATGTCAGTCTTTCCAGCCAGGATGGTAAAGCATAATCCAACTTCCCCTGTGGCAGAAGAAGCAGGGCATTGGTATTTAAAGTCAGTCTTTCCAGCTCACAGACACGTCCAGGGACATATGAACTCAACAAAAGACACCAGAGCTCCTTACGCAGTGGCTTCTTTAAGGATTTGGTATTATCCTTGTAAGAGGCTCACCATAGAGGCATTTGATCAATACTACATAAAAGACATGATATAGAGGTGGTTGTAGAACTTCTTGACCCTGCTGATAGCAGCAGTGACTTCCTTGTTGGCCTTGTGGTCTACAGATGACCCAGGTTTTAATCTGTAAGCACTTGAGACTTCAATGTCCTCCCACACTTCGTGTCTTAGCACTGCCCTAACTCACCTGGAGGGCAGAGTAATAGGAAACAGCTTATGTTCATCATATTGTATCATCTTTGACTCACTCAGAAACCAGTAGTAACTTGAGATGAGGGATGATGCCGTCCTACCAGAAGTTTAATAACATAGAGGGTCTTTGTTGAGTATGTGACAAAGTGCCACCTTTTGGAGGGGAAGGGGACAAACGTTAGAAACTAAATAATTCTAGGTATTTGAAAAATTTTATTTTATTTTTTTGAGAAAGGGTCTTATGGGATTTTCGTGTCCATTCTTGAGTAGGAAGAAGGCATTTTTACAGTTGCCTGAGAGGCATATTCCCTTTCATCTCTTTACTGAAAGGAAAACTTTCTGAGTTCATCTTCAGATGATATTCACCCTTGTTTATTTCACAAACAAAATTAGAATTAATTATTAGAATTCTTGAATCTGAAATCTGATTTTAAAACACACACCTAGAATATCCCAGGTACAACAGAAATTTCTGGTATTTGACTCCAAAATCGCCTTGTTGAATAATTTGTTTAGCTTCAGTGGCCTTGTTGATAAGCTATAAAGGTTAGGTTTGTGAAGGCCTCTACCTCAGGGAGTACAAATGACAAAATTTGTTGAGAGCAGCCTCTACTTAGGGGCACTTCTTAAGTGCCTTATTCAAATGATCTTAGTTCCTGTGACTTTGGTATAGCATAATTAATACAGCTCCCCAGGCTTGTGAAACTGGATGGGAAACATATGCCCATATGTTGAGGATCTTATCTTGACATGATACTGAACTTTTCTGTACTTCAGTTTCTCCCTATATAAAAATGGAGGTAATAATAGCACTACCACCCTGTAACATGCTTAGAACAATTCCTGGCACATAGTAAGTGCTCAATAAACAATGGTTATTAAATTTT
Organism: Giraffa tippelskirchi; assembly: GCF_054371585.1. Classification (NCBI taxonomy): domain Eukaryota; kingdom Metazoa; phylum Chordata; class Mammalia; order Artiodactyla; family Giraffidae; genus Giraffa; species Giraffa tippelskirchi. Next base: position 59,771,330 of record NC_137285.1, read on the forward strand.
TTCTGACCTTCAAGTGAGGTGAGGGAATGGTTCACCAAAAGTGATCTTACTGGATCCCTCTACTTCTTTTTTAAATTTCCCATTCCTGTGCAATATACTGACATCTTCATGTCATTTAAGAAATTCTCAAAACTAGGATGCACTAGAAGATGATGCAGTTTACAAAATGAAACAATGATATCCTAACCAGTTCAGTCATTGGACTGACTGATGGTATTGAAAAGCCATGTCTCCACTTATCTCAGGAGGTTATTTTGACAGCTCTGTTCTACAGTTTAAGTGAAGCAGGAGTGGGGATGGACTGTGGTGTACCTTGAAATTTGCACATGCAGAGATTGCCAAGGGCAGAGTATATTTCTGTTATTAGTTCTCTATTGGTTTACTTCTGGGGGAAAATGGAAATTTCTAGGCTATCAAACACAGAAAATAAGCCAATTAAGATCAAAATCTTCAATATGCTCCATAGATAGCCCTTCACATTTTTCAAAAGTAATGCATATTTAGTGTGGAATTTAAACTTTTTTTCTATTTCAAAAGGAAAATAAAATTATCTTGATTCAATCACACAGAGATAATCACTATTAATATATTGATATGTATAGTTCCAGTCTTTCATACCCCACCATGTGTACATACAAATATAAGTAACATTTGGATTATTCACGACATCCCATTTGAAAATATGCTCTTTCTACTTAACACATCAGTGTTTTCCCATTCAAAGAGAGTGTCATAAAAGGAAAAATCTTCTGGGAAAGAAATAAGTGGAGATCCTGGCAAACAGGCCATAGGTGTGGGGACCTTCTCACAGGACCGGAAGGAACAGTCAGAGGAAGGCAGGACACTGTCCAGGATGAACAGAGATATGGACTAGGATGGCAAGATATACAGAGTCAGATATCAGGAAATATTCCAAGGACCAATAGCTGAAACTGGAATACAAGGTAGAGATTGGCAAATTGGAATAAAGAAAAAACACACGGAATACAGTTATTAGGCTTGGGACTGGTGGCTCGATTGCCCTGATGCTTAGACATTCCTGAGGTGGGCAAGCAGGTCAGACTGACAGATTCCACCTGCAGTACTGGGTCGACTTTGGGATGGAGGCATTTGGGAGAAGAATTTGCTAGTTCTTCCTACAGAGGAAAAAGGAACGATTTTGATATATGCTTAGAGATCTCTATTATCCTTAACAAAGTCAGGCCATGACAACAGCATCTTGCTGACCTCTAGATTACAGTTACAGTGGCAAGAACTTGAAACCAAAGGTTCAAAGGCAGCCCTCAACTCCCAATCACTCAGCCTTTCCTAAGATACTATGTGCTTCTAATCCCTTGTATTAAATCCCTTTCTGTTGACTTCCAGTCTCCACTTTGACGTGTAAAGAGCTTGGAAGCTGTCACTCTGTGCTCACAACAAGAATAAACTGAAAACCAACAACGCTTCGTAGATCCACCAGAGAATAAAATCGTGGGGCAAATTGTTGCCTCCAAAACTAGAAAAGCAAGCAATACAGAGAATTAGAGCTTACTAGGACCAGAAGCCCACACAGGAGTGACTATGAAGCCCACCATGAGCTGGAGCTCATGTTAGTCAGAACACTGCAGCTGTGATTGAGGAATTGCTGGAGGCTCAGCATAGACTCATCTGAGAGTTAGAAGGCCCCAGGAGGCCCAGGCTTGAGGGAAGTGACTCCCACACTTTCATAAGCTTTACCTCCAGGTAACGCTTTCTTACTGTGAAAATCGGAGAAGAATCTGCTAGTTCTTCCCACAGAGGGAGAAGTAATCATTTTGAAATATGCCTAGAGTTCTCCATTACCCTAACAAAGTCTGCCCTCAAAAGGAATTGTTTTAGGCCCTTCCCTGTCAGTCCAGTGGTTTAGATGCCACAGTCCCATGACAGGAGGCACAGGTTCAATCCCTGTTGAGGGAACTAAGATCCCATATGCTGCACAGCCAAAAAGTCATAATAATAATAATTAAATTACTACTTGTTTCACAAGATAATAATGGACTGGGGTTTTCCCAAACCCTAACCTGGGGAGGGGGATGCCTCCTCCAGCTCCCTTTACCCGTCCTGTCTCACTTAAGGCAAAGGAGGAGAGACTGAGAAGCACACTTGAAGGTCACAGGCCAAGGGCGCAGGCTCACTCTAAGGCAGACCTGATCCCAGGACAGTAGGATGCTTCCCTCCCTCTGCACCTCACCAACACCCATGAGACACCCATGAAAAACATGGGAGATGACAACTGAAAGAGCTGTAAGCCTCAGACCCTGTTTAAGGAATCAGGAGGAAAACCTAAAGCCAGTAGGACAGACAAAAGCAAGGACTAGGGGAAATTTCAGCCTCTGGCAATATAATAACTACAGGAAATGGTAAATCCAACTTTACTTTTAGTCAAATTAACATAAAAGCTCACACTAAAGGCCTATAATGTATATGTATATCAAAGCACCATGATGTACATTTTAAATATTTTATAATTTTATTTGTCCATTGTACCTCAATAAAACTCAAAATTATTTTGAGATTCTATTTAACTCATTTCTTTTTACCCAATGCATCACCATGTTCAGCTTTAAAAAAAAAAAAATTGCAAGCCATGACAAAATAAAATACAGCCTAAAGAGACAAAGCAAGCATTAGAACCAGGCTCAGATACGGCAGAAATTTTGAATTATCAGACCAGTAATTTTAAATAGTCATGATTAATAATGCTAAGGATTTTAATGAAAAAAGTAAACAAGTACAAAAACAGATGGGTAATATAAACAGAGATGGAAACTCTAGGAAAGAATCTAAAAGAAATTCTAGAAATAAAAAAATATCAAAACAGAAATAAAAAGTGCCTTAATGGGTTCATCAATAGACTGAACATGGCCAAGGAAAAATTAGCAAGCTTTAAGAAATGTCAATAGAAACTTCTAAAACTGAATCCAAAAAGAAAAAAGAATGAAAAAGACAAAACAGAATATCTAAGAATCATGGAACAACTGCAAAAGATATGCATAATAGGAATAACAAAAGGAGAGGAAAGAGAAAAAGATAGAGAAGAAATTGTTGAAGTTAATGGCTGAGACTTTTCCAAAATTAATGACAGACACACAACTGCAGATCCAGAAACCTCATTAAAAATGAGCAGGATAAATATCAAAAAATCTTCACCTTGTATCTCATAGTTAAAATGCAGAAAAATCAAAACCCCTTCTATTTGAAACCACCAAAGTCATTTGTTTCCTTTACTGAACACTAGCTGTGTGACATTCTTACTAAACCTCCTAAGCCTCTGTCTCTTATATAAAGTGAGGTAATAATATCTAAGAGCTGTTATGAAAATTAAATTCGATGTTGCAGCTAAAGCACTTAACATGTTGATAGATCTATCTATTTATCCTAAGTATGTGATAGTTATAATCATCATTATTACAGATGATAAGGCACTAGCTCAGGAAGTCTTCATTTTTCTGTTGGCAAAAACCTGGTTCTGGCCTGAGCCAAGCCTCATGAGGATCTACATGACCCCAGGTGTGAGGGTGAACAGTTGCCTGGGCAGAAAGCCAGACAGAGCATTCTATTAACCTCCTTAATTCTCAGGAACATGCTCTTATGCTTACCTCTCCAGGATGCTTGCTGCTTCTTTGCCAACTCCCTGCACCATATGGCCCAATCCTATGCCACATGGCTTCCATTCTTCCTGATTCATAATATCACAAGTTCCTTTAACTGTATTGAAGGATCTTAGGTTAGGTTATTTATTTGATTTTTCTCTTGTTTCTTGAGGTAAGCTTGTATTACTATGAACCTTCCTCTTAGCACTGCTTTTACTGAATCCCATAGGTTTTGGGTTGTTGTGTTTTCATTTTCATTTGTTTCTATGCATATTTTGATTTCTTTTTGATTTCTTCCATGATCTGTTGGTTATTCAGAATCATGTTTTTAGCCTCCATATGTTTGTATTTTTAATAGTTTTTTTTCCCTACAGTTGTCATCTAATTTTACTGCATTATGATCAAAAAAGATGCTTGAAATGATTTCAGTTTTTTTGAATTTACCAAGGCTAGACTTATGGCCCAGGATGTGATCTATCCTGGAGAATGTTCCAAGTGCATTTGAGAAAAAGGTGAAATTGATTGTTTTGGGGGTGAAATGCCCTATAGATATCAATTAGGTCTAACTGGTCCATTGTATCATTTAAAGCTTGTGTTTCCTTGCTAATTTTCTGTTTGGTTGATTTATCCATAGGTATGAGTGGGGCATTAAAGTCTCCCACTATTATTGTGTTACTGTTAATTTTCCCTTTCATACTTGTTAGCATCTGCCTTACATATTGAGGTGCTCCTATGATGCATGCATATATATTTATAATTGTTATATCTTCTTCTTGGATGATCTTTTGATCATTATGTAGTGTCCTTCTTATTCTCTTTTTAGTCTTTATTTCAAAGTTTATTTTACCTGATATGAGTATTGCTACTTCTGCTTTCTTTTGTTCTCCATTTGTATGAAATATCTTTTTCCAGCCCTTCACTTTCAGTCTGTATGTGTCCCTTGTTTTGAGGTGGCTCTCTTGTAGACAGCATATATCGGGGTCTTGATTTTGTATCCACTCAGCCAGCTGTTTTTATTTTAGAGGAAAGAAAATGGCTTCTAGAGAAGAAACACATCACAGTTTCCAGTGACAATGCTTGAACCCAAATAGCTGACTCCTGGATCTTTCCTCGTACGTCTTCCTTCAGCCCTGTCCTTCCACCAGCTCCAATTCCCAACTCACTTGTCCAAGTTCATTTGTAAAGCCATGTGGAGATAGCTCAGCAGTTCCCTGGTCTCTCATGAGACCATTACTTTCCCTGCTGCCAGTGTTTGTCAGATGTTCCCAAGCAGAGCAGAAGGGCATCAGAGTGGGATTCTTCCTGTATCAGCCTGATCATCTTGAGGGGTTGGGGCCCAAAGAGAAAATCTCCAATGTAGATTTAAAATTAAATGGCCCTGGAAAATTGCCCTATGATTTTTGGAGTCTTAAGTCAGAACTATTTCAAAAGCAGGAAGGGTATGATTTTGGCCAAGATGAGGTAAATCCATGTATCTTTCCCACTGATTAAACTTAAAGCTCTGGACAAGATACAAAAAGAAACTACTTAAAGACTTTAAAAAAGTAAATAACAGCAGAACCAATTATTAGATTGGAAAAGAACTAATCCCAGTGCACAATAAAACAATAAGAGCAAATTTTTCAAGGCATTCTACATCCATCTCATGTTGACTTTCTCTAACCCAGTGTTAGATTCTAATATAAAGTGTTTTTGAAATGGACTTGAGACCCATAAGTGAGGCAATGAATCAGTTTAGTCAATCAAGTGAGTATTGATCAGCATCACTTAAATAGAACAGAATACATCAGCAAATTTTGCAAAATTTTAGTTTGGAAAGCCACTGCACTGACTGGTAGAACAGAAAAGGGATGTTCAACTACACATGCATGGTAGGACATCCGTCATGCTGGGGGCTCCACGGAAGAGTCCCACAGGAAGAAGGCAGGTTTCTCTCTCACCTAATGAATGATGGCTCCAGAGAAACACAGAGATTACATAAAATACTAAGAGTCAGGTTTGCAATTTGAAATTTTCTTGTGGATGGAATAGACAGTTTCCTCAAATCCGTTTATGTCTCATCCAAACATGTAAACTTCCTGGAGTCTTGATAGAAATCACAAATATAACAGCAATAGTTTTCAAGTCTCCCTACTTTCACTAATAAGTAGTTCCAGTTTTCGACCAACTCTCGATTGTATAAACTGCCCAACTCCATTCTGAAAAAGAAAGATGTTAGCTTTTCAAAGTTAGAAACCAAAATCAAGACAAGCCATTTGGGAACTCTCTCCATGTATAGTGCGTGCATGCTAAGTCACTTTAGTCATGTCCAACTCTTTGCGACCCCATGGACTGTAGCCCAGAAGGCTCCTCTGTCCATGGGATTTTCCAGCCAAGAATATTGAAGTGGGTTGCCATTTCCTCCTCCAGGGGATCTTCCCAACCCAGGGATCAAACCCATGTCTCTTGAATATCCTGCATTGGCAGGTGGATTCTTTACCACTAGCACCTCTTGGGAAGCCCCCTCCATGTATAGAGTTGTGTGCAGTTTAACAAACATTTATCAAGGGCCAACTCTACAAGTTACCATGGAGGACAAAGATAAAATGAATATGATAAATTTCCTATTAAAAACCATGTAGCTAAATTTCTCTGGGGAAAAAAGGGGGGGGCGGTTATGCATGATTTCAATTCAAGTCAGTTAAGAAAGACTTACTTTGACTTTAAATATTTTCATGTTTATATGTAGATGAAGCTCAATGCAAAATTTAAGTGGGGAAAACTCCTAGAACTAAGTAGAATAATCCTACTTAATAAACATGTATACAAACCAAAACACTTGCTCAGTGTTACATTTAGAATTTTATTCATCAAAACATGCAGTGTTTTCACCTGGTGATGTACAGGGTGCATTCATTTTTGCTCACTTCAAATAGCCCAGGGGTTCAAGTAGGCTTCCCTGGCGGCTCAGATGGTAAAGAATTTGCCCACAATGCAGGAGAACTGAGTTAGACCCCTGGGTAGGGAAGTCCCCTGGAGGAGGAAATGGCAACCCACTCCAGTGTTCTTGCCTGGAGAATCCCCATGGACAGAGCCTGATGGGCGACAGTACATGAGGTCACAGTCAGACATGATTGAGCAGCTAACACTTTCACTTTCCAGTAGAAAAACACTTGCAGATTTCACTATCTCGGGCATTTCGCTTTCTCATAAAGTGTAGTAGCCCATGGAGGCCACGCCGGCTTGCACCCTCAGAAGTTCCATGTGAGAGACTTGAACCGCCATCTTTTGGCTTAATGAAAAAACTACCCTGAATGACCAAAACAATATAAGATAAACTCGTGTCACTTAATATCCCTGAGTAGTGACTCAGCTAAAAGTGAAAAGAAGAAACACGCTACTCACTGCTTTAAGGGCGATAGGCATTAATTAATTACAGGAATTTGTTGAATTACAGGAATTTGATATTTCTACCTCAGGCTACCTGAAATTAACCCCAACCCCACTGGTTACTAGTCTCATTATTCCTTGGCAGTACTGAACTCCTTTATGTCTTAATTCCAAATTCACAAGGTCTTGTTATGAAGAGTACCTAAGATAACCTATGTAAAGCTCTTAGCACAGGGCTTAACACACTTGAAGAGTTTATGAAGGTTACCCTTCAGTATAATTATTGGTAATGCTATTCCGTTTCCTGAAAGTTTTTGCTAGCTAGATACGATCTGGTTGCCTGAGGTAATCCCATGCTGTCAAAATATCTATATATATAATGTGGGGGAGGGGGAAACAGCCTACGTTTTAAACTTTTTTTTAATGTTGGTTTTGTCATTTCTTTTGCTTAAACCCAGTGCTCAGGATGGCCTAACTTTAGAAGCAAATGAACTTAACATTTATTTTCATCACAATTAGAATGATTTGTTCTGCCCTTTCTGTAGGCAGAAACTTAAATCCAAATGAGATCCTGAAGTGGAAAATAACATTCACAAGTAAGTACTGTCACAGCTTGTGCCAGATGCTACTGTTAGTTTTTAGTGCATTAATTTCAGCATCATTGTATCCTAATACTAGTTGACACTACAAAGATTCAAGTGTATCAAATCTTGTTTCCTTCTCACTTCTAGTCCCTCCTTGCACCATTTGTTCGGTTCCAGGACCCACTCCCTGTTACCAGCAGGTTTATGAATTTATCTGCCTGCCTGTCTACACCCAAGACTAAACTCTCTTCTTAGACAGAAAGTGATTAGATGGCCTTCTGCTCAGTATCAGATTTCAATTTCCTCACCAGAAAAGTGGACATAGTAATAGTGTCTTCTTAGCACAGAGTCTTGAAGAATTTTCCACAGTTTGTTGTGATCGACACAGTCAAAGGCTTTGGCATAGTCAAAGGCTCCGGGAGTTGGTGATGGACAGGGAAGCCTGGCGTGCTGCAGTCCATGGGGTCGCAAAGAGTCAGACATGACTGAGGGACTAAACTGAGAATAGATTCTAGGGCTTCCCAGGTGGCGCTAGTGGCAAAGAACTCGCCTGCCAATGCAGGAGACATGAGTAGTGGATTTGATCCCTGGTTTGGGAAGATCCCCTGGAGGAGGGCATGGCAACCCACTCCAGTATTCCTGCCTGGAGAATCCCAAGGACAAAGCAGCCTGGTGGGCTTACAGTCTATCGGGTCACACAGAGCCAGACGTGACTGAAGCAACTTAGCCTGCAGGCACAGCACAGAGTCTAGCCCACAAGAAAGAGTTTAATAGTAATTTGTTGTTTGGTCACTAAGTTGTATCTGACTCTGTGGTCCCGTGGACCGTAGCCTGCCAGGTTCCTCTGTCCATGGGATTTCCCAGGCTAGAATATTGGAGTGGGTTGCCGTTTCCTTCTTCATTAATAGGAATTATTATTAGCTATCATGAGTTTTGTTATTATTATTTTTAACAAGCTCCATCTTGATATTTTATGTTTTTTCTAAAAGACTATAATTAGACTCTGGCTTCTTATTTTCCCTTCTGGGGTTTCTGAAATCACCCAATTAGGCAGCTGTCCACTAAGCCTAAGCTTACAACTTGGCCCAAATTAGTCCTTAGAGGGCTGAGACAAAGTCTTTTCTTTTTTATTCACTACAGAAGCTAGCACAAATGTTAATGAAGATTTTAAAATCTTCATCCAAAGTCACAGAATAATTTTTAAGAAGTTGCTTTTTTCTTTTCTTATGTATATTTTTAAAAATCATGATCAAATAGTGTAGATTCTCCACAGGGAAAATAAAAGAGAGAGAAAGCATGAAAATCAGAGTCAGTTAAAGAAGAAATGTAAAAGCTTTTGGCCCTAGATTAAGGATGTATGTAAGGAGAAAAAAATCCTTAAACCAAGAAGGTTCCCAGGGTAATAATTTCCTTTGTGCTCAGTGACTCTGAAAGCACTGTAATTGTTACTTGGGAACAGTTCAGGACTTTAAGGTTTGTTTTGGAAATGTATAACAGATACAAACCAACAATTGATGCTTCCAAGTTCAAATGAAAGAAATTTTTGAAACCTTACCAATATTTACTAAAAATCTATGATATTGAGAAAATATTTGCTTTAATAATGCAGCTGCCCACTTAGAGTGTATAAGAAAGCCAAAATGTTTTTAAGTTAAGAGGTCCTTCTGCCAAAACCATTTAGAATCACAAACCTAGACTAATAGATTTTGAGGCCAGACCCTACTATTCTATGGCCACAAACACTTGGAACCCATGTCACACAAGGGGAAAACAGTAGACCGTCCACAGTAAAGTTCAGCTCTTTGTGTTTCCCACCATAGCTTCCTGCTGGCAGGCACTATGTTATTCTGCCACTGTAGGGAGACCCAGCAGATTTGCAAAGTCACACAAATCAACCGTTTCCTTGCCAAGCATAAGGGTTAAGACATTAGGCCTCAGTGTATATCCTGGCTCAGGTATTTACTAGACCTGTGGCTTTAGATGACTTACCTCTCAGCATATTTCACATATTTATTCATTAATTCAGTAAAAGTTTTTGAACACCTATGATGTGCCAGGCACTATGTTAACATGGAGGGTACAATCAACGGTGTGTATAAACAAGCATTGTATTTGAGGCAGACCCCATAGGTGGGCTAACCAGTGCCCACTGTCAACTCTCCCCACTGCTTCTGTGCCACCTTGAGTTGCATGGCCAAACTTAACTTCCTTGAGCCATTTCTGTCATCGGTAAAATAGCTGGGTTGCTCTATATTTCCTCTATGATCTGATCTGGTTCCACGATTATATCTGCCTGAACTCTGGGTGTTATTAGTCAAGTTTCTACCTTGTGCAAGCGCTAAACACAGCTGGGCTAGAGAGGGAAGATAAAACATGCTAGCAGGTGAGGGCCATGAAACCTATGAGAGATATCAGCTGTTGCCTTCGTAGCATGTCCATGGCAGAACCACAAGTGGTCTTGGCCCCAAATATCTCCCCTACCAAGGCATCCATGAGTGGTGGGGCCCAGAACCTAGGAGATTACGGCATGTTCTTCCCAACACCCAGCAATCATATACGAGTTAAAAAAAAAAAAAAGGTTAAAACAAATATCAAGGGCCAAAAGAGATCACAACAGAGTGAGATGTCATCTGTCCTAAGGAAGGAAGAAGGGCAGGTCCATATAATTTGCCTGGTAATGAACTGCACATAATACTTACAGCATGTTTGTGGTAAAGAAAATTTGCTACTGAAGGAGTAGATTTTGCTATTTGACTGTGGTTGTTTTGTATAGGTTTGGTTATCCTCTTGTATTCTCTAAGCCTAGGTTACACCTGGGTGGTAGACCAGTTCTCTCTTTTTTTTTAAAAAAAAAGAAATTTGTGTATTTATTTGACTGTGCCACATTTTAGTCGCAGCATGTGGGGTGTTTAGTTGCAGCATGCAAACTCTTAGTTGTAGCATGTAGGATCTATTTTCCAGACCAGGGATCGAACCCAGGCCCCCTGCACCGAGAATGCAAAGTCTTAGTCTCTGGCCCACCAGGGAACTCCATGTCCAGTTCCCTCTTGAAGGGCGCTGGAACTCCTGCTGTCATACAGGGCAGAAGACAGACCCTGAAGAGGACTCAGGGACCAGAGACGAGGCCTCAAGAGGCAAGAAGGATTTGCTGTCTTGTTTTCCTTTTCTTGACCTATACTTTGATGAGTAAACATAGCTAAAAAGTCCTTATAGTAGAGGGAATTAAGAAAGTCTTTGAAATGGGATTTAGAAAGGAGGTTGTGCAGGCAGAATTGGAGCTAGTGGAAAAGGATCCATAATTTGGTCACATTATCCAAATTCGTATTGCTCTGGTTTTAGTTTCCTTTTTATTATTCCCTAGCTTTGGGGTAAATTTATACTTAACTGTTTAGCCTCTTTTCTACCAAAGGGTATGATAAGAAGATAAAGACGTGAAGAGAAGGCTTATTTCTCATTTAGGGTTTTATCAGAAGAACAAAACAACTAGAAGGTATATAATCATAAGGGATTTGTTAAAGGGATTTGGCCATAGGTAATTATAGGATCTGCTTAAACAGTCTGGGTGAAGCTGTTGGCTCTGCATCTGGTGCTGGATCCTAAAGTAATCAGGGCAGGAAGTTAGGTAAGGAAGATGGATGTGAATCAGAGAGAATAAAAACAAACCAGAATACACAGAGACAAACCAGAGCCTATATTTCTCTTCCTGCCTCTAAACCTGCCACGTTGCTGATGCAGTGTCCTGCAGGAGAAGCTGGTGCCCTTCATCACAGATCTAAATACAAACATGGTTCAAGAGTCAGAGAAGCTGCAGGAAGACCTGAAGGGATCTGAAGGGGCTGCAGGCTGGGCTGCACACCCAGCCAACAAAAATGAGCCAGAAGATAAACAGTCTCGCACACAAGTGACAACACCTGGTGCCTCTAGATTGACTTTCCAGACATGAAGAGAATATGGCTGCTTCTTCACCTTCGAAATCTCATGAAAATTGTCTTTTGTGGCCTCTTAACTCAAACATGTGCAAGGAAGAGGTTTCTGGGAAATGTAATTCTAGCTTAGGTAGCCTGACAAAATACAAATCCACCAAAATTCTTATTTCCACACTTGTACCTGATTATTAAATAAGGGAGAAGTTCTAAGGCCCTCATGGTGGAAAAAGTAATCATCTAGTGATTCAAAGAGTACAGTCCAAGAGCTAGGGCAGCATGATCTAGCTGTCCCTACTGTACTAGAAATTCCACTTACAGTGCCAACTCACTAACTTGTAGTATAGAAAGGAGTCTATTCTTATACAAGTGCATGAATCACAGGTATTCTTCAGTATGAGCTAATAGAACCATCTCCTTAAATTTTCTTCTTCCCTCTTCTACATCCCGCTTCACTGCCCATATGCCTGTGAACTTCTGGGTCTGGGACTTCCTTCCCAGTTCACTACACCCAAAGGAACGCTCTTACTCCACCAACCTAACCATTTCACATTCCTACCAATTTTGAAACTATATCTCATGTTTATGACAAAAGAGATATTTTCAATAGATAAGAATGCTAAAATTAAGGATTAATGGACTTTTGCTTCTGGTTAGAATGTAGAAAGTTTCAAATCATTACCCTCCACCAAACAAGAACAAGCTAAAAAAATGAAAGTAAATTATAGTAAAAACTACTGAAAGGTAGTGTATGATTTGACACAAGATGAAAGTATCAAATCATAGCTGAAACAGTCAAAAAGCTGAGTAATGAACCTAAATGAACTAAAGGAAACTTACATAAATTAAATTCCAACAAGGAACTCTTTTTAAGAGAGGAAAGACACATGCCTGCTTTTATCCCTGGCGGAACAATGGCCTGTGGAATAAATCTGCCATTGACAAGGGTATGGAAAAACCAGCCCTACTTTTAACATGTGTGGGATGATCTGTGTGGCTGGGCCATATAGCAGAGAAAGATCACAAGATGCTCACTGATTTGCATATCCCAAGACATACCAACAAGAAAATACTGATTATTTGCTCTAAACATTTGAACCAAAAGTAAATTGAACTACTGAAAGCTCCTACAAGTCTAGAAATGCATCAACTACAGGTTAGATTGACTTTCTCTTTCTACACCTCCTTCCTCAACCCAGCAGCTCAAGGAAAGAACATATACTTTGCTATGGATAAAATGTTACTTACTTCCACCTCTACTATTTTTTACTCATGTTGGTCATGAGTAAAAATATTTCAAGCTATGCAGAGGAGTAAAATGTAACCTAAATTCAACAGTAGAAACTCACCCAGAGATAATGTGATTTTGAAATTTACACAAAGTACTTTAAAATAACTGTGATAAGTTTGTTAAGAATATATGGAAAAGGTTAAAAATATGATACATGTGTGGAATTTCACTAAAGAAATAAAAACTACAAAGAAAAAATGATTAAGTCAACAAATTAAAACTACAAAATCAAAAATGAATTCATTCCATGAGATTAACAGAAGACTAGACAACTCATAAGGAAGTAAAACTGAAGATAAATGACTAGAAATTATTCAATCTGAAACAAAAAAAAGGGACAATGACAAAAAATGAACAGAGCACCTGAAACCTATAGAACAACATTAAATAGTCTAACATATAAAGGAAATCAACCCTGAATATTCATTGGAAGGCCTGAAGCTGAAGCTCCAATACTTTAGTCACCTGATGCAAAGAGAGGACTCATTGAAAAAGACCCTGATGCTGGAAAAGATTGAAGGCGGGAGGAGAAGGGGATGACGGAGGACAAGATGGTTGGATGACATCACTGACTCAATGGACATGAGTTTGAGCAAGCTCTGGGAGATGTTGAAGGAAGGGAAGCCTGGTGTGCTGCAGTCCGTGGGGTAGCAAAGAGTCGGACACAACTGAGCAACTGAACAACAACAAATATGAACTTAAAGTTACAGAAGAGGAGGAAATGAGAAAACGGGGTAAAAGAAAGACATGAGGAGAAAATATTTGATAAATTTCTAAAGTTGATGAGAGACTTTAAGCCCCCTATTCAAGAAATTCAGCAAACTCCAAGCAGAATAAACACAAAGAAAAAATCTAGGTGTGTCATAATCAAAGTGCTGAACACCAAAGATGAAGAATCATACAAGCAAACAAATAAAAGAGATGTAACACACTGAGGGGACTAATATTGAAAATGAATCTGACATCTCATCAGGGTTGAAAGCTAAAAGACAATAAAAGAACATGTCAACCTAGAATTCTATACCCAGTAAAAATATTTTTCACACTAAAGATAAACATATTAATATATTTGGACAGACAAAGCTGAGATAATTTCTTTCCAGCAGATGTGTGCTATAAAAACTATGAAAAGAAGTTCTTTAAGCTGACAGGAGATGATGACAGATGAAAGCCCAGAACTACAGAAAGGAGAGATGAGCACTAGAAAAAAGATAAATATGTGAGAAAAATAATTTTAATTTTTTTGAAAAGATGATTGTTTAAACCAAAAGTATTGGCAATATATTATGTGTGTATGGAGAAAAAAATATGGCAATAAGGGCATATGTGTGGGAAAGGGGTAACTAGAATTGTACTGTTATATGTTACCTAAATCTTTATGAAGTAATGTATTATTCTTTGAACGTACATTGTGATTACACATAGATGCCTATCATAAACTCTGTAAAGCCACAGTTATTAAGACACAGTGCTATTGTCATAGAATAGACAAATACCTTAATGGAATAGAATGATAAAGCATCCAAAAATAGAGCCACATACAAATGGTCAACTGATTTTCAAAAAAGGTGTCTGTGAAACTCAGTGGAAAAGGAGCATCCTCACAAAGAACTGGAACAATCCAGATATACATATGGGGAAAAAATTGAACCTACACCCCTACTTCATTCTATGTTTAAAAAATTAACCAAAGGTGAATTATAGATTTAAATACAAAACTCAGAACCATAATGTTTCTAGAAAAAAAATAGGAGAGTGATGTCATTCCTAAGATTTCCTAGGATACCAGGAACATTAACCATAAAAGAAAAAATTATAACTTGGACTTCATAAAAGTTGAAAGTTACTGCTCATCAGAAGACACTATTAAGCAAATGAATAGGACAGATACAATCTGTGAGGTCATATCCACAATGTAACAAAGAACTTGTATTCAGAATTATAGAGAATTCCTACAAATCAATAAGAAAATACAAACAGCTCAAAAATAACAAAGCATTTAAATAATGCTTCAAAAGGAAGAGTAATGACAAGCAAGCAAATGCAATTACTCAATATCACTAGTCGTCAGGGAAATACAAATTAAAACCACAGTTTCATACCTACTAAATGGTTGATATCAGAAAGACCAGTGTTGAATTACTATTAAGGATGTGAACAACCATTTTGGAAAATTGACAATTTCTTCTACCTATATGTAAACCTATCCTATAACCAAATAATTTCACTCGTAGGTGTTTACTCAAGAGAATCTATAACTATGTCCACAGGAATAAAAATACTTATTACTAGAGAATTAATAGGAACCTTATTCTTAGTAGTTGAAAACTTGAAATAGGGGCTTCCCTGGTGGTCTAGTGGTTAAGAATCTGCCTTGCAATGCAGAGGATGTGGGTTTGATCCCTGGTCAGGGAACTAAGATCCTGCATGCCACAGAGCAATTAAACCTACATGCCATAATTACTGAGCCTGAATGCTCCAGAGCCCACAGGTCACAACTAGAGAGAGCCCATGTGCCTCAACAAAAGATCCCACAGATGCAACTAAGATCTCAAGTGCTGCAACTAAGATACGATGCAGCCCAATTAATTAATTAATTAATTATTTTTTAAAAGAACTGTTTGTCACGAAATTAAATCTTTTTCACAAAAAAAACTTGAAATAATTAAAGTATCCATCAACAGGGAATGGAATACTATACAGGAATAAAAAGGAACAAACTATGGATAAATCAACAACACAGATGCATTTCATAAACATAAAATTAAGTGAATGAAGCCAGACATGAAAGAATGTATATTATTCCATGCTTTCAGTTATAAGGAGCACAAGGCCCATGGTAATTAACACATCTGTGGTAATAGAAATCAGACATGGTTGCCTGGAGCAGAAAGGATTGACTGGAAATGACAATAGATCATATTCTGGGGTGATGGAAATATATTCTAGATCTTAACTTGGGTTGTGTTACATGGGTGTGTGCAGTTTTCAAAATTCATCAAACCATACACTTAGTATCGGTGCATTTTATTTTATTTTTAAAGAACAGATTTTTTTTCCCCCTTTTAAAAAAAAATTCTGGCTTTGCTGGTCATTGTTGTGGTGCACAGTCTCTTCGTTGTGGCACGTGGGCTTTCCCTAGCTGCAGCACAGGCTTTAGTCGCCCTACGGCATGTGGGATCTGAATTTCCAGACCAGGGACTGAGCCCACATCCCCTGCATGGAAGAATCCCCTGCAGATTCTTAACCACTGGACCACCAGGAAAGTCCCTATCTGTGCATTTTATTGTGTAAGTTATCTCAACAAAAAATGTAGAAATTTAAAAATACATATTGAAACTATAAGGAGTAGCTGCAATAACTTTACCACTGATCATTCTAACCCACCTGTACAATAGTAAGCAAGCATTCAGCTCTGAGTTTCCCCAAAACTGAGACAATGTCTGTATTTTACCTGAGAGAAAAAGTTTTTGACACGTAAAGGCTTGTTGGCTTCTCCAGTGGTTCAGTGGTAAAGAATCCACCTGCTCTTCAGGAGATACGCAGGAGATGTGGGTTCGATCCCTGGGTGGAGAAGATACCCTGGAGAAGGAAATGGCAACCCGCTCCAGTATTCTTGCCTGGAGAATCCCATGGACAGAAGAGCTTTCCTCCAATCTATTCCTGTAACTTACAATAGGAGATATTAAAAAACAAATATGACGATGACTTCCTACTGTGTGTGTGCATGTTTAGTCACTCAGTCATGTCCAACT
Organism: Giraffa tippelskirchi; assembly: GCF_054371585.1. Taxonomy (NCBI): domain Eukaryota; kingdom Metazoa; phylum Chordata; class Mammalia; order Artiodactyla; family Giraffidae; genus Giraffa; species Giraffa tippelskirchi. The sequence goes on from NC_137285.1 coordinate 59,787,863, forward strand.
CTTTGCGACCCCACAGACTGTAACTCACCAGGCTCCTCTGTCCATGGGACTTCCCAGGCAAGTATACTGGAGTGGGAAGCCATTCCCTTCTCCAGGGGGTCTTCCCAACCCAGGGATCGAACCCTAGTCTCTAGTCTCCTGCATTGCAGGCAATTCTATTGATTACAAATCAAATATAAACTTTGTTGTAGTGTGGCATATAAGATATTATATAACTTCATTCTATTTACCTCCTTAGTCTCATTTGCTTCTACTCCTTGCTTCGTAGCTTAAAGTCTTGTAATATGCAATTGTTAAAGTTTCCTTGCACACTCTGTGTTGTGTAAAATCCCCATGCCTTGCTCATACTCTTCCCTGTGCTCAAAACTGCCTTTTCAACCTATCTTATGTTCGGTATCTTACTCATCCTTTTCAGACTTAGCTCAGGTGCCATCACTTTCCCACTGTACCTAGTATAGACTTGCTGCTGCTGCTGCTGAGTCGCTTCAGTCGTGTCCGACTCTGTGTGACCCCATAGACGGCAGCCCACCAGGCTCCCCCGTCCCTGGGATTCTCCAGGCAAGAATACTGGAGTGGGTTGCCATTTCCTTCTCCAATGCATGAAAGGGAAAAGTGAAAGTGAAATCGCTCAGTCGTGTCTGACTCCTAGCGACCCCATGGACTGTAGCCTACCAGGCTCTTCCGTCCATGGGATTTTCCAGGCAAGAGTACTGGAGTGGGGTGCCATTGCCATCTCCGAGTATAAACTTAGCCTTAAGCTATTTTAAGTTCTTCAGCAAATATGTATTGAGCATCTACTATGCACCAAGCACTGTCTTAACCCTTGGATTACATCAGTTAACTTATCAAACCACCTTAACATCAGATAATTAAATTTGTCAATTTGCTTTGCCCAGCTAAATTCCATGAAGCCAAGCCATGGTTTTTCAAGTTTGTGCCCACAGCGCCAAGCACTGTGCTGGGCACATAATAACTGTTCACCAAATGATGGAACAGGACATACGATGGCTATGTGTTGATCAGTAGAAATGGGAAAGACTGATTCTCAAGAACTGTCTGTGAAGCCCCGGCCGCAGGGGCGGCCCCTCAGCCATGGGGAGCAGCAGTGGAGCTCCCAGGGCCTCGGGGGAGGACCAGACTTCACTGACTACACAATTTTGCCTAGATCTGCCCCTGTGTGAAGCAGCCAGGAATAATTTCAAGACCACATACATGCTGAGCTCTGAGTGGTGGCGGATCTCTGCTGACATCCCACTGAGGGTGTTTGATTGCTGCCCTGTATCCCAAACCAGATGTCTTTGGATGGCAATCTACTTTCTCTCACCCTGGGGTGGCCAGAGGGGAAGTTGGATTAGAGGTAGGTGGGCAATAAGGTGAAGGTTTAAAAAATTATATGCTATAACTGATTCCCTAAGATGATATATGAGGTGTGATTATAAAGTAATGAGAGATATTTTCATATGTGACTTGTCTTATGTGTTAATCACACCTCATATATGGAATGTGTGTCATTTTATACAATGTTTGAAAATTACCACAACCTAGGGTATTTGGCAGGAAATGTTAAATTGTTATTGAGTGCTCTTTTGCTAGGAAATTGTACCCTGGTTTCTCCTCAGAGAATGTACGTAATTATAAGACTCTGAAGAGTCTTTTCCTTTGAGAATATATAGTTCTAGGCATGTCACTTAAGAGAAGAGAAAAACACTGTATTCATAAAGTTGTGATCATTTAAGCACTTCTCAGCCCTGTAAAGATTGTTGTAAACTACCTGGCAATGATGATAAAAATGAAACTTTTGTGAATATATAATAGACACATATGTGGAATTAAAGAGAAAAGTTATTAATTAAAATTATGGAAGTGATAATAGTAAAGGATTCCAATACTAAACAACTGTCATACTTCTTTCAAGCGTTAGCTTTTATTATCTAAAGGTCTTCTAATGGAATTTAGGTGGGTATTTGACAGACATGAAAACACTAATATTGAAGCATATAGACAGCATTTTAAAAAGCAGAGACATTACTTTGCCAACAAAGGTCTGTCTAGTCAAAGCTATGGTTTTTCCACTACTCATGTATGGATTTGAGAGTTGAACTATAAAGAAAGCTGAGCGCTGAAGAATTGATGCTTTTGAACTGTGGTGTTAGAGAGTCCCTTGGAGAGCAAGGAGATCCAACCAGTTCATCCTAAAACAAATCAGTCCTGAATATTCATTGGAAGGACTGATGCTGAAGCTGAAACTTCAATACTTTGGCCACCTGATTTGAAGAACTGACATTTGAAAAGACCCTGATGCTGGGAAGGATTGAGGGTGGGAGGAGAAGGGGACAAGAGAGGATGAGATGGTTGGATGGCATCATTGACTCAATGGATGTGAGTTTGAGCCAGCTCTGGGGGTTGGTGATGGACAGGGAAGACTGGTGTGCTGCAGTCCATGGGGTCACAAAGTGTTGGACATGACTGAGCGACTGAACTGAATAGTTGATTCACAGTGTTGTGTTAATTTCAAGTGTATGGTAGACTTAGTTATGTGTATTCAGACTTTATATATATATATACATTATACATTCTTTTTCATATTCTTTTTCATTATAGGTTATTATAAGATATTGAATATGGACTTTTAAAAATAGTTCTTGCTGTAGCTAAAAGAATACTTATAACTGACTTCACAGGAGAATAACCATATTTTAAGAACCTAAGATTTGAAGTTAAAGATGTCAAATGCAAAAAAAAAAAAAAAAGAAAGAGAAGAAAAGTAGCCAATTATGAGATTGATCATAACTGGATTCTGTCTTTGTGGAACTAAATCCGTGATTATCAATATTAGATCTTGATGGAGACAAATATGGCCAATCCAACGTAAGAAGTAAAAACGTCAGCAGAAGCCAAAGTTGCACGCAGCAGATTATAAAAAGGGAAATTTAAAGAGCCATTTTATCTGGAGTGTGTAACTTTCAAAATGACTTAGAGCAGTAGTTCTCAAACTTTATGGCTCATAGAAATCACCAGGAATGCAAATTTCTCATTAGTAGTAGGACAGGAATCTGCATTTTATTCTGATGTAGGGGGTCTTCTGATCATGTTTTTAAAGTAGCACATAGAAAGTAGGAATTCTTATATAATTGAGATTTTTCATTATGACTTTCCTACATAATTTAATATGGCTTCCCAGGTGGCACAGTAGTAAAGAATCTGCCTGCCAAGCAGGAGACGCAAGAGACACAGATTTGATCCCTGGGTCAGGAAGATCCCCTGGAGAAGGAAGTGGCAACCACTCCAATATTCTTGCCCAGAAAATCCCATGGACAGAGGACCCTGGTGGGCTACAGCCCACAGGGTCTCAGAGTCAGATATGACTGAGCGGGGTTGCAAAGAGTCAAATACAACCAAGCAACTGAGCATATAATTTGATAGTGATAAGACTCAGATTTTAAAAATTTAGTAAAACTTACACTTGGGAAATAAATTCATTTAAAAAAATTTCCCCTAAGTTTAATTATGTGAGGGGTCTGTATCCTTAGGGTATCTAAGAAAACGCAATGAGAAGTTGATTTTCTCTAGACTATGATTAATGACTTGAAAATCAAAAAGAAATAGGAGAAATAACATAATATAAAATTTAAGGTTCAATTTTCAAAGTTAGGAGTTATCATTCAAGATAGATCAGTGTTGCTAGAGGGTGATGATGTGATGTGGAAACCAGGTTGGAGGCATTCATATTCTCATGCGTCTAATTTGAGTATGCAAATACAGACTTCTCGCTGAGAAGCCCTTTTGCAAATTTTGCCCAGAATTGCAAATGAGAGCTCAGAATGTACTACTCCCACAGCCTCCAAAGGGTCCCAAGCTGAGCGGATCCCATCTGCCCGGGGATTCTACCACTTGTAAAAGCAGCAGCTGCCGCTTCTCTGGTGTATGTTGGTGTGAAACTCCCAAGTGAAATAAAAGATTGACATCTGGGCTTAATTTCACTTCAATAGAAACTTTATCATGGCTATGCTTGTCATGATTCCAAGAGGGATTTTTAAAATAATTAATGAGAAAGATACATTTCTCAAAACTCCCAGTTGAGTTCTCACACATGTTTTATTACAAAGATGTCTGTCACAGAAAAACAGGATCATATTACTTACACTAATATAAAAGGAGGTTGATAAATAAGGTACTGAGCAACTGTATCTTATTTGCTTCAAATATAGAGAAAAAAGTTAAATTTTTATTCCAGCTTATTTGTGATAGTTCCACATAGTTGGAGCTGTGCAAGCAAGGTTTTAAAATCATTGGAAATGTATTTATGAAAATGACACAAGGGAGATGGCTTCCTTTCCAGGGCCATTAATAGTGAGGGGAAGGGAGGAACACAAGTCAAATTATATTGTTGCTATGATACAAGGACATACAGATCAGAGAAGGGGCAAAAAGGAGAGTGGACCATCTTACCTGGAAAAGACTGAAAAATCTCCCTAGAAAGGTGAGCTGAGACATCTAAAAAAAATGTTTAGACCAGGAGGATAAGTGTACCGTGTAGGATGTCCTGGGACCCTCATGGGGATTTGAGGAACACCAGCAGTTTGATGGGGTACAAGGTGGAACAGATAAATGTCAAAACTAGAGAGGCAGGCAGGAAGAGGGACGGCGGTCAGGAGCTCTGTCTCCATGGGAGTTACATCAGAACTGCGAGGGTAGGTCTCCTGCATCAGGACCTTTTCATAGATCCATAAATGATGATTATATGTGTTGCCAAGATTGATTGATAACTACAGTTCCAATGCATTCTCGTCAATGTTAACGTACATGTTGTATGTGAATATTCCACATTTTAATGGGGGGCTTAATGTTACATATATAAAATACTGAAACTTGAACATTTCTTTAATTTACTGCTGCAAATAAATAATATATTATTTTCACTGTAGTTAGGATAACTTGTGTGGAAGGGAATTGAGAAAGGAGATGGAGGTCCAGGCAGGAGGCTATTCCAGTAATTCTGGTAATAAGCATGAAGCCAGGCAATATCCTAGGGGATAAATAAGAGGAATGGAAATAAGACTAGCAAAGAGACCTAAGGGACAAGACTTGATCACAGATGCAGGTGTAGGAGGAGAATTCAAGGGTGGCTCTGAGGTCTCTGGTCTGGATGGCCTATGGACAAATTTAGCATGAATATCCCCACTTGAAATATTCAGATTTTACCAATTCCATCCAAACCAGCAGGAATACCACTTTTTCCATGTGTTCCCTGCTATTCCTGATAACAATCTTTCTTCTGACCATCCTTAGAAACTTACCTGTATTTCTCTGTGGTGCTTATCATTTCTAATCATTTGCTGACATAATGCATATATGAGTCTGTTCAGTATGGAAAGTCAGTCCTTTCCAACCATATGCAAGACCTTATAGTTCTGCACAGTGAATAAATGATATTATGCCTACTATGTCTCCTAGAAGTTTCTACCTTGAGATGCAGCTCCAAAGCCAGTGTTTTGTTTTGTTAAATTAAGTTATTTATTAGAATCCTGTGGACTCTACTTAGGAACAAGTTCAGGGAAACTTGATGGTCCATGATCATGGGCCTGGACAAGGAGTCCCATTTTTTCTCTCAGAAATTATCAAGCCATAGACAACAGGAACTGATTTTTTTTTTTTTTTTCCTGCCCTGAGCAGCCTGTGGGATCTTAGTTCCCTGACCAGGAATTGAACCTGGGCCCTCAGCAGTGAAAGTGCTGAGTCCTAACCACTGGACTTCCAGGAAATTCCCCAAAGCCAGTATTCTTAACCCTATAGGGGTATCATGGGCCCTGTTGGCACTCTAGAGGCAAACTGATCAAGCTAGGGATCTCTTTCAGAATGATATTTTTTAATGCAAAAAGATAAAATACACAGATTTACAAGAGAAACCAATCACACTGAGACGTAGCTGTCAAAACAGCTTTGAAAAACAAATGTGTAATATAATACTATGTGGTTTTATTAGTGTATTAAGTTCAAAAATACATTAAAATATAAACAAATTAAGAATACATTTATCTGTAAACACTTATCAGTGGGAAGTCTGTTGTAGCTAGATTGAATAAGAACATTAATCTCTGGAGAGGTCTTTGAAAAAGCTATAGGCATGTCTTGTTGTATAAACAACTTATGTCAATTTTTTGTTATTGTTACAGACATTGAGACTGCTGATTTGTAAATGTAAATCCTTGTGAATGGATTAAAGCTTTTATAGCTACTTTACAAGACAAGAATAGTTTCTGTTGAGGAACACCTGAACTCTCCAAGGTTTTTTGAATTAAACTCCAACTGGAGTCTTTTTTTTTTTTTTTTAACCTAAGACTGATGAATTCCCCTTTGGCTAGCTCATCATCTTAATATACTTTATAGCAAAAAGAAAAAAGAGTAAGAGTTCATGGTTCAATTTTGATGTCATCAATATAAAATAACTGGTAGAACTTTCTGAACTGTTTCCAGATGTTTGCAAATTTGTCTTCTGAAAGAAATTGACAGAGACTTTTGCATCTCATCTTCCTGAGGTAAAGCATCCACTCCAGCACTGACAGCAAGATTTCCAAGAGTATACATTAAGGTGACAAGAGAATTAATGCACTCTGTTCAAAAGGCCTTGCTGCCTTACAGAGAGTTAAGAATTCTTATTTAAACTGTCTAGTTTTGCAAACATTTAAGAACTAACTCTTCATATTGATCAACAAACAATTGTAGGTAGCTAATCTTGTAAAGCAGAATAACTGTCTGGGATACGGGTCTAGGACTACATTATTTGTTTGATGAAAGTATAAAGTTGATGAATAGCTGGCGAGCAACACTGCACAGTATCTCTAAACATGAAGACTGCGGTCCATGTGATCTTTCTAATTCAGAAATAACGATGAATATGGGTGATATTTTGCAAATCTGCAATAGCTATAGATGTGAAAATATCTGTAGATTTTCTCGATAATGAAGTAACAGGAGAAACAACACCACTGTGGTTTGTCATCTACATTCATAATTGAAGGGTAATTAGAATTAGATATATGAAGGGCATATTTTTTTCCTCTCCAAGTTCATAGACTCCCTCAAATTCTGATTTCAATCCATAGAACTCCTGTTCTAAAGGTTAACCTGAGATTTCAAGTTTACTTCTGAAATTCCAAAGGAAAAATAGCAAATGTAAACCTTCAAAGTTCAGTTCAGTTCAGTCGCTCAGTCATGTCCAACTCTTTGCAACCTCACGGACTGCAGCACACCAGGCCTCCCTGTCCATCACCAACTCCCAGAGCTTACTGAAACTCATGTCCATTGAGTCAGTGATGCCATCCAACCATCTCATCCTCTGTCGTCCCCTTCTCCTCCCATCTTCAATCACTCCCAGCATCAGGGTCTTTTCTAAGGAGTCAGTTATTTTCATCAGGTTGCCAAAGTATTGAAGTTTCAGCTTCAGCATCAGTCCTTCCAGTGAATATTCAGGTCTGATTTCCTTTAGGATGGACTGGTTGGATCTCCTTGCAGTCCAAGGGACTCTCAAGAGTCTTCTCCAACACCACAATTCAAAAACATCAATTCTTCAGCGCTCAGCTTTCTTTATAGTCCAACTCTCACATCCATACATGACTATTGGAAAAACCATAGCTTTGACTAGACGGACCTTTGTTGGAAAAGTCATGTCTCTGCTTTTTACTATGCTGTCTAGTTTGGTCATAGCTTCTCTTCTAAGGAGCAGGCGTCTTTTAATTTCATGGCTGCAATCATCATCTGCAGTGATTTTGGAGCCCTAAAAAATAAAGTCTGTCACTGTTTCCATTGCTTCCCCATCTATTTGCCATGAAGTGATGGGACCAGATACCACGATCTTTGTTTTCTGAATGTTGAGTTTTAAGCCAACTTTTGCACTCTCCTCATAAAATCTCATTGTTCAAAACACCTTTGGTGGGGGAGCTGGAGGAAGTATATCAATAATTACACCAGAACAAAAGTCTCCAAACAAGATTGTCCTGTTGTTGTGCAGTTGCTAAGTTGTGTTGACTCTTTGCCACCCCGTGGACCACAGCCCACCAGGCTTCTCTGTCCTTCAGTCTCTCCCAGAATTTGCTCAAATTCATGTCCATCGAGTCAGTGATGCCATCCAACCATCTCATGCTCTGCCACCCCCTACTCCTCCTGCCCTCAATCTTTCCCAGTATCAGTGTCTTTTCCAATGAGTCGGCTCTTGGCATCAAGTGGCCAAAGTATTGGAGCATCAGGCAAACCAAAATATTTGGCTATGCTACCCAAAGTAGAAAGGAGATTAGCATGGAAAATACATATTGCAGAAATCAAAAGTGGCTTTATTTTTACAGAGATTCAATTCTCCCCTTTTACAAAGAATCACAGAATCTGAGGGAATTAGTGATTTCAATCCATTAATAGGTTAAACTTTTTGCTTATATCTTACCAGATATAATAAGCCATAGCCATCAATAACATAATTTACTTGTGTATGTGAAGATGATCTAAACAAAGTTTTCTGACATGATGCAAAATTTGCCTTGGTCTAACACCCACTCTCTACTAAAAATTTATCCTAGTTTGGAAAAATTATCTTAACATGCAAGTCTAAATTATTATTTAAAGTATATAAAAGATGATCTTTTTAGTCAATTACTGTGTCATTGCCTGTTATAATCCATGAGCTTATGATACTTATAGGCTTCCCTGGTGGCTCAGATGATAAAGAATTTGCCTGCAATGGAGCAGACCTGGGTTTGATCCCTGGGTGGGGGAAGATCCCCTGGAGAAGGGAATGGCAACCCCCACCAGTATTCTTGCCTGGAGAATTCCAAGGACAGAGGAGCCTGGTGGGCTACAGTCCATGGGGTCACAAAGAGTCTGACATGACTTAGTGACTAACACTTTCTCTTTCACTATGGTACTTTATGAGCTCCTTGTATAATACAAGAAAAAGAGAATTGACATCAACATGGTTGACCATTTGCCTGTCACTTGGTACTAAAGGGCTTGAGTGAGCAAAGTTATTGGAGATTCTGAACTTGACGTTTTCCCTGCAAGCTCACCAGGCTGTAGAGTCCTAGTGACCTAGAGACACAGATGCAGGGGAGAGTTTGCAATCTCTGCAAGTCTTCCCAAGAGTCAAAGGAAGATATTTTTTCAGAGAAAAATCTCAAAAGTGGAAGTCACAGGTTTTTCTTTGTAGAGGCACAAAATTGAACGAAGGAGAGAAACTGGAATGAAAATGAGAAAGCACTCCTTTTTGGAGGTCTATATATACCAGGTATTTAAGATATCACCTCATTTAGTAGTAAGCCTGTAAAAGTACCGTTATTCCTGTTTTAAGGTTGAGGAATTTATTAACAGAAGAAATAATTAACTTTTTGGAGGTCACAAAGCTAGGAAGTGCCAGAGTTAAGTTTTGAATGTTAAACTTGATCTTTCAGTCCAGAGCACTCTCTGCTCCTCACTGATACCTCAGCTCAGTTTGAGAGATCAAGGGCACCACCATAACTGTGATCCCTTCTTGCCCCTGGAATGTTATGTCTACTTTCTTCTGAATCCAAGATCTAAGGATGGTCGGGAGAGGGGTAGGAAGGCCTGAGTCCCTGGGAGAAGAAGCTCAGGTCCTTTGGGGGTTTGGGTCAGGAAGGTGTTTCTTAGAAAAATAATGTTGTTATTAAAGTTAAGTCTCTTCTGTTGCAGATGTTGTTGGGCTATAAGAACAAGAAGTATTTTTCAAATCTCAAGGAAGATTTTTCACAGCCCAGTGCAATTGTCACTATCACATAACACACTCGTTGGGCTTTCAACCAAGTCAATTATGACTTGTATTCATCATAATGCCGATACAGATTCATTGCAACATGTGTGGAAAACATGGCTTGAAATATTGTTTCATCAATCTTTTTCCCTGTCTATTGTCCATCCCATAATTTTAGGCCTGAGCTATGTAACTGGAGCTGTTTCTGATTAGCAAAATTAGCCTCCACTCCCCTTCGTGTTAACATGTAACGCACTTGAAGATAAGACTGATTGCCCTCTTTGAGTAAAGGGCTTTCAACAGAAATCAGAGTTAATTGAAAAAGTTTCCCTTGAGATATAAAATACAAGGGGGGAAAACCCAGAAACAATAATGAAAAATTATCAGAAATTTGAAATTTTATCTTGAAAGGCAGCTTAAATTTAAGGGCAATTGTATTCATAGTTGTATTCATCTACTATATTTTTCTGTCAAGATACTCCACAAATGTAAATAAGATTATGAAATTTTAAAAAATGAAGATGAGACTTCATCCATTCTTTCATTCATTCAATGATTTTTTTTTAGCACCAACAGTTTTTCACACATCAACAATGTGTTAGGCATTGAAAATACACAAGTGAGCAAAGCAGACACAGTACCTGCCCTCATGGACTAGTAAGAAATGCAAAACTGTTTTAAAAGTACTCAGAGGATTAAAGAATCCACAGTTCTCTGACAGTCGAAGACTATGCAGACAGTCAGGGTGTGCAAAAAGAGCAAGAAATTTTAAGTCAAAAGACTCAAGTTCTTCCCTCAATTCTACCACTATCTCCAAGAACACATTACTTAAAACTCTTTGATAGAAATAATAGAAACCAGCTCATATCATTTTAGGCAAAAACCAGTTTATTATAAACATATGTAGCATGAGTGATATTTCTGAACATGTAAATATTACCAGTTTTTCTCAAAACTTCTATTTCCTCTCTACCCACTCCCAAATTTCCAAGTTTTTGTGATGAGTAATAAAGATAAGGAGAGGAAAGAACAGGAGGGGGAGGAAGAGAGTGAGAACAATGAGACATAAATTCACACATGCTGAAATGTTACAGAGTTTTTTGTTTGTTATGTGAGTAGTTTCAAAATAGGCCTGAGGAGCCAGGAATCAGGCAAAAGTTTTTTTTTTTAAAAGATGTTCTTATAAAAAACATTGTAAATTGTCGACAAGAGACCCAAGACAAGATAGGAATTCAAATTATCTTTTTGCATTCTATTTCATGATTCTTGCCAACACTGGATCAAGCAGGAGTCCTACTTCCACCAGAGTTCTGTTCCATGAGTTCTCTACTTCACTCAAGCATTCTATTCCAATAAAAAGACAAGTGTCTTCTCTAGTCTATTGAAGTTCTGCTCCAAGCTCTATCTCAGATGCAAGTCTATCTTGGGGACCTGAGGCAGATTAACAGCCTGAATCAGAACCCACAAAAGTTCTCCTGCATCCCTTCACCCCTCTCCCCTTACTTTAACCCTCCTCGTCCTGCTTCACTATTTATGATAGAAGCACTGCACCCTAGATCCCCAAGGGACAAACAACTTGATTTTTGGTCACCCTTCCAAACTGTCTTAGAAGGATGTATGACTGAGCCAGTTTGAGTCAGATATCCACTCCTGATCCAAACACTATGGGAAGGGCTTTTACTTCTGTGAGTCTTCCAATCTCTAGAACAAGTTGCTGGTTTCGTCCCCTCTGTATTTTTATTTGCTTGGCTATAAGATGAAAATAATTTTAATTCTCCAGTTTTAGCACAAATTGCCATATTTTTTTTTAATTTAAATCTTTTATTTATTTTTAAAGACTTTTTTAAAAATGTGGACCATTTTTAAAGCCATATTGAATTTGTTACAATACCACTTCTATTGTTTTATGTTCTGGTTTTTTGGCCATGAGGTATGTGGAATCTTAGCTCCCCAACCAGGGATTGAGCCTGCATCCCCTGCATTGGAAGGCAAGTTTTAAACACTGGACTGCCAGGGAAGTCCTACTGATTACTGTGATTTTTAAACGAGCAAATATAAAGTGACCTAGTAACTGTAAAATTATCTTTAAATAGAACTTTAAAGTTATTATTTATATTAAAATATTTGAAAGCAATGTGTATAATCACAAGTAATACTGTACTGATGCCAGTTCTGCACCTATTCTCAAGCAATCCTTTTGACTTAAGAGTAAATGTGTCTGCTTCCTTGTTCAGATGACAGGATCCCCACTCGATGTGTGTGCATGCATATTCAGTCACTCAGTCGTATCCGACTCTTTGCAACCCCATGGACTGTAGCCCGCGAGGCTCCTCTGTCCATGGAATTCTCCAGGCAAGAATACTGGAGTGGGCTGCCATTTCCTTCTCCAGGGGATCTTCCCCACCCAGGAATCAAACCAGCAGTACTGACTACTCTTTTGGGATCACAGCCCCTCAGAGGCAGTAGTAGGAGCTAGGGAACCTCTTCCACTAAAACACTCCCACATTCCTAAATGCAACATTTTGTGTATGATTTCAAGTGCTCCATAAGCCTGCTAAAACCCTATCTCTAGCTAAAGATGCAGGGAGCACCCTCAGAGGCTTAGTAACCTGCTTCTCCCCTCTCCACTGACACGAAAAGTCACCTTCAATAGACTTCACTGTCACAGCTGAATAAGAGCAGGATTTCATCAGAGGGAGAGAGGGGGAAAAAAAACAACTACATCCTCTCGAAAGGTTACAAACTCCACTTTTATCTCTCCAAAGACCATTTCCTTTTCAATTTATCAAACAGCAAGCATTCCCCCTTGTGTCATTATGGAATAAGAATTAATGCATTACTGTTTCTGTCCTGTTTATTTTCTTTAGTAGAAATTTTTAATTCTTGAGGTTATCATGAATTAAATAAAATGTTATCAGGTTCTACTATAAGACAACAAAATTCTGAAAATAAATCGTATATAACATTTATAATCAGATATAGATATAGGCAAATGAGAGGTCAACATGTCCACTCAATTTGCATTTAAATATGATGAATTTCTAGTCACTTTTGGCCTCACTATGTCTGGACAGTATTCTAATTAAACTCAAAACTTGATTATTTATTCTACTAATTGTTTGACCCACTAATAAGGTAAGTGGGTAAATCTGATGAGCATAAACATGCAACCTAGATAATCCACTTTTTATAAGTAGATATTCAGCTTGAGGTATGTGGAAATTATCACATCTACCAAGAGAGCTGAAGATATTTCAATAGGTAAGGACAAACTGTCAAGTCATATTTACTGTTGATCATCATACACCGTCTAATATACTTAATCAGGTGGACATTTACCTAAGTCATGTGGAACTCTCACCAGCGTCTAGAGTCTCCCAGTGAAGGTATAAATTGGGATGACTCCTGAAGTGAATTAATCTGGATAAGGCTTTTGAGCTCTTTAAGTGCCCTCTTGCATTCCTTTGCTAAATGGTGCCCAAGTTTGCTTTCATTAAACCTGAATTAAAAACCTAGTTATGGCGTTCACCAGCTACCCGACCTTGAGCAGGTGACTTGGCTTCTCTGCACTAAAATTTTCATAGCCATAGAGTGGGGATGACTCGAGGGGTTATTGTGAGGACAAGATAAGGAAATGTACCCCACACAATGCATGACACATAGCAACTATGAAATAAGTGGTAAATTGGTAGCACTAGCAAGTTTACAAAAATAGTGGCTGAATTTGCCAATTGTCCTTCCATCCTGTAGACATTACCCACATTCTAAAGACATGCACGGGTAAACTCTAGTCTTATAAAATTAAAAAATTAATATTACAATTAAAAAGCAGGAACAATGCAGAAAAAGCGTTATTTTTTATTTGACATGCACATTGTCCCAGCTTATCTTATGACCCAGAAGCTGATTTTATCATTCAAATTTGATTTTTTCTATATATTTTACTAATTTATTATAGTTTTAAGTAATTTATCTTTCTGTACCTAATCCAAATAGACTTAAAAATCCATATTCAAATTACCATGATACCTGTCACTTGCCTGTAAACTTTTTAAATGAACACTAAATACTTATTTTTTGTACTTAAGAAACTAAACATAGTAAATACTTGCTGGCATTTTTAACTATTACTTTAGTCTACCTGGGATCTGAACCCCCATGTGATTTTTTGTGAGAAGCACCACTCACTCCAGAAGTCTAAAAAGGCCAGATTGCTTCTTTCCCAGCCTCCCTTGCAGCTAGGAGATGGACCCATAAGGTAGGTCAACCCACTACCCCATCACAGATTTTGAATAGGCATGCCTGACATAAGGAGGGAGGGGAGGGCAGCAGAGAATCTATATGGCTAAATCTATTCAGCCTCCAAGAGTGGCGTGGGCAGGGGGGACATCCAGCACTTGACAGCAAAGGTTACGGTGCCCCTGACAGACTGATTCCATGACATGACTGTTTCTGTGGTCCCATGTGCTGCCTCCCTCACTCTGCCTATTATCCAAGCCTGACTTCCCACCCATCCACAGCACCCTTAGACACTGACTGCCTTCCTGCATTTCCTTTTCTGTGTCCTATTCTAGGGGATCTTCCTGACCCAGGGATTGAACCCGGGTCTCCTGCTTTGCAGGTGGTTTCTTTACCACTGAGCCACCTGGGAAGCCCTTGCATCTCCTTTTCTGCTTAAGTCATCCATTGCTATTGCTCAGACCCAAGAACACTGACTGTTATACTAAATCTAAATTCAGAAACAAAAACTCAAATGGCATTTCATAAGAGGTATCTTGAATAACTCTGGAACTTTTTCCAAAGAATACATCAGAGTGTCTAATAACTACTTAGTGAATCATTTGACTTAAAAACAAGCAAACAAAACAGCTATTGACCTCATGTCTATCTCTGACCCACCACCATTTCTCTTCAATTCTGTGTTAATTAGGAATGGATTTGGTTAACACAAGAGGGGGAAAGATAATGATTTAGACATGCAAGTATTTCTTCTCTCACATTAAAGATGTGCAAAAGTAGACAATCCATTGAGTCATCAGAGACCAGACTCTATCACTTTTCCCACTACATTGGATTTGGATGTCACACTCTCAATTACTTCATGGTTCAGGATGGCTGCTCTTGAGGTGTAAGTCATCACAGCCTACATTCCAGGCAGCAAGAGAAAGGCAGAGTGGTGCTCCTCCCAGGTGAACTGCTTCCTTTTTTTATTGTAATTTTTAAAATTTATTTTTGCTTGGAAGATGACTGCTTTACAACGTTGTGTTGGTTTCTGCTATAGAACAATATGAATCAGCTGAATTTCTTCCTTTTAAGACTCTTGCCTAGAAATACTTCCATCCACAGCTACCAGGGAGGCTGGAAAATGAAGTCTTTATTCCAGGTAGCAAAGATGAGGTAAAGAGGTGCTGCTTCTAGAGTAAAAGGGGAAGATGAGTGTGAAAGAGGTAGATAGTGTCTCGGCCACACCTCGACAGCAAAACTTGTTCCCCAAGTAAAAGTAGTTTATAGTCATGCCCCTGCCACTGTCTGTCCCTCAGGATGCTCCCTCTTCTGCCACTCTGAAACTGTTCTCGTCAAAGTCACCGACTTCCAAATTGCCACAGCTCATGAAATGTTCCCATCTTTTCATTTTCTAACTTCTGAACAGCATGTGGCACCATTTCCCACTTTCTCCTCTTGGTCTCCACCACCCATTAACTTTTCCTGGTGTCCCTACTCCTTCAGTGGCTAGTTCTTCTCAACCTTCTTTGCTGGCTCCTTCCCCCGGCCCTCTTCTTTGACAGCACACTCCCTCCAGGACAGTGTACACAATCCCAAGCTTTAAATACTGTCTCTATTCTGATGCCCTAAAACTGTATCCCTGCCCTGATCTCCCCTCTGAGTTCCATAATTATTTTGATCTACTCCACATCCACACGATGCATATCACTTTTGGCATGTCCAGCATGGCACTCCTATTTCTAAAAAAAAATAGTGACTGCTTCTCAGATTCTGTAAATGAATAACCATCTACATGCTGTGCTGTGCTTAGTCACTCAGTTGTATCCAACTCACTGTGACCCCATGGACTGTAGCCCGCCAGGCTCCTCTGTCCATGGGATTCTCCAGGCAAGAATACTGGAGTGGGTTGCCATGCCCTCCTCCAGGGGTTCCTCCCAATCCAGGGATCGAACCCAGGTCTCCCGCATTGCAGGCAGATTCTTTACCATCTGAGCCACCAGGGAAGTGCAAGAATACTGGAGAGGGTAGTCTATCCCTTCTACAGGGGATCTTCCTGACCCAGGAATTGAACTGGGGTCTCCTGCACTGCAGGTGGGTTCTTTACCAGCTGAGCTCCCCGGGAAGCCTCAATCATCTACATGGAATTGCTCAAACTGAAATACCACTCACTAGTCCCTGATTCTGGGCCTTCGTTTACACCCACACATTGAGTTCATAAATAGAGGGCTGCTAGCACCACTTCTAAGACATGTTCTAAACCTGTCCACTTCTCTCCAGCTCCCTTGCTGCCCCCACAGTGCAAAGTTCAGAACCAGCATCATTTCTCATGCAGACTGCAGAACTAGATACCTAACTGATTTACCTGCTTTCATACTCCCTCATCCCACTGTTTAAAATATAAGACAACTGAAAAGCCCTTTAATAGTTCCACTTTTACTAAGGATCAAATCAAATGGCCCATGAGGCTCTTTGCGGTGTGGACCCTGCCTGCTTGTGTGTCCTCAGCTCATCCTTCCCTCTCCCTCTCCAGCAACACTTTGCCCACACTGGGCCTCCTTCTCTCCCTTCCACACATCAGCTTCATTTTTGTTTCAGACCTTCTGCATTTGCTGTTCCCTCTGTCTGTAGCATTATTCCCTCTGAGATCATCTGGTCGGACCCATTAGCCATTTAGGTATGCAGACGCCACCAGCTCAGACATCCCTCACCTCCTCATCTAATAACGGTGGGTGTGCTCCCTCACCCAGCTGGTCCTCTTTCACTGTGTGCTTTTTTTAAAAGTGGGGTATGGTCGCTTTACACTATTGTTCGTTTCTGCTGAACAATGAAGGAAATCAGCTATATGTATACATATATGCCTTTCCTCTTGAGTCTCCCTCCCACCCACACCCCTTCTCCCCTGTCTGGGTCATCACAGAGCACCGAGCTGAGCTCCCTGGGCTTTATTCTGCAGCTCCCCACTAGCTAGCTATTCGACACATCGTAGTGTATACAGGTCAATCCCACTCTCCCACTTCGAGGAGGTATCTTTTAGAAAGTGACTTTTAAGCTGGTATTACAAATAGTTCATCCAAAGAAGAGGGTAGAGAAGAGCATCCCAAGCAGAAGGAAGAGCACAAGCAAAGACCCTGAGAGAGGCCCAAGTTTAACCTAAGGACAGGTCAGTGTAGTGCGGAGTGACAGAGGCATGCAGGGCTAGGTCTGAGTGTCAAGGCTGGAACCACACTGTATAGGGCTTTATAGACTATGGTAAGGGCTCTGATCATTCTAAGAGTAATGAGAAGCCGTTACTGAATCTTAAAATAGTTCAGGGAGTAGATGCAATGAAAATTAGGAAGCAAGGTAGCTTCACTGGATTCTGGGTTAGAACTATCTGCCACATAGAAAGTGATACAACCCAATCCCTTTTTCTTTTGCTTTACATCATACTTCAAGCTAATTGCCATAAAATAGACAATGATCCAAAGGTCTTAGCGCCATCAGATCTGCAATTTAAGGGAAATAATATCATTGGACTGCTTTAATTTGACCTCCCTCTATTGAATTCAGACTGGAACCTGGTCTTTTGAGATTTGGATATAATTATTTCAAGTCACCCAACCCACATGATCCAGTCCCCTTCCAAGGTTATTGCAGATTCGGAGGGACTTCAGTTTGCCTGGTTACTGTGGCACAGGGAGTTATTCCAGACACATCTTGTACTCTTCCTGCTGGACCCTAGACTCAGGCTTACCTCGCTTCCTTTCTTGCTTCTTTCCTCCCTTCCTCCCTCTCTTCTTCCCCACACCCTCTTCTCCTCTGCCTCCTCCTCTTCTCCTTTTTAAAAACATTTTATTGACATCTAGTTGATTTACAATGTTAATTCTTCTATAATTCAATGTTAATTTCTTCTATACAGCACAATATATGCATTCTTTTTAATCTTCTTTTCCATATGGTTTATCACAGGATATTGAATATAATTCTCTGTAGTGTACAGTAGGGCCCTGTTGTTTATCCATTTTATATATAATGTCTCCCCTCCTCCTTTTCTTCTCATTGTCTTTCTCTCTTGCTTTCTCGCTCTTACTCTCCTAAAAGCCGTGAGTTCATCCTGACACCTCCAGTTAATTTCAACCCAACACTGCAGGGCTTCTTCTTGTTTCTCTCTTTCCCTGTTTGCTCCTCCCTCTTCTTACCATGAAAGCTTTGACTCCTGTCCTCCTCAATATACTGACCGATTTGCTCATGCCAGGAATACACTGACAATTGTTCCAGAAGTGCTAAACCATACCACTGAGAAAACACACATTCCGTACTGTGTTGAATAGACACTGCAGTTCAGAATGCTTAAGTGATTTGCTCGAGAGGCTGGAAAGCAGCGGAGCCAAGATTGTCCTTCTGTTCTTCTCATGCCTTCTTCCATGTCCTTCCCACCTTTTCTGTTTCTTTAAGACATGAAACAAAATAATGACTCTAAATATTTTATCTCTACTTATAATTCAGCAGCCACACACTTTTCAAACAGTCCTTAAGGTGTCAGAAACATTAGGTAGTATAGATGCTGCCAGTTTTGACTAGAGTTTTTTTAGTTTTTTCTATAATATTCATGAGGCAAACATTGAAACACAGAAGCAACTTTAAAAATAACACAATTTTTAATGCATATTTTTTGAAAAATTAGCCAATGAGATCAGTGAGTTAATTCTAATTAGATGGAAACAGATTTTTGTGAGTTTATTTTGACTCCTGTGAGTTTTTTCTACAGTTTCCACCCACTCACACCCCAGAGAAGTGAGATAAGCAGAAAGATGAAAATTACCCCCTTTCTTAGATGGGTGGGGTATTTCTCTGCTAGAGAATCACAGGGTTAAGAATTTAACATTTGATGAAATAATGCTACTTTCAGCAACATGGATGGACCTAGAGATGATCAGACTAAGCGAAGTAAGTCAGAGAAAGACAAATATCATATATCACTTATATATGGAATCTAAAAAATGATACAAACGGACTTATTTACCAAACAGAAACAGACCCACAGACGAAGAAAAAGAATCCACCTGCAGTGCAGGAGACCTGGGTTCAATCCCTGGGTTGGGAAGATCCCCTGCAAAAGAGAAAGGCTACCCACTGCAGTATTCTAGCCTGGACAATTCCATGGACTGTATAGTCCATGGGGTTGCAAAGAGCAGACACGACTGAGCGACTTTCACTTCACTTCACTTCATGTATTCATAGCACAGGGAACTATATTCAACATCAAAGACCCTGACGCTGGGAAAGATTGAGGGCAGGAGGAGAAGGGGACAACAGAGGATGAGATGGTTGGATGGCATCACTGACTCGATGGACATGAGTTTGAGCAAACTCCAGGAGACAGTGAAGGACAGGAAAGCCTGGCATGCTGCAGTCCATGGGTTGCAACGAGTTGGACACAATTAGTAACTGAACTGAAATGAATAACCTATAATGAAAAAGAATCGGAAAAAGAAATATATATATATGTATAACTGAATCACTTTGTAATACAACAGATTCTAACACAACATTGTAAATCAATTGTATTTCCATTAAAAAAGATTTGAGGTTGTACATAAATTTTTTTTTATATAATTTCAGGTTGCAATCACTGAAGTCACCTTTGTGGGGCTGCTAGAAAGGATATTGATGGCAGAGTCCATATATCACTAGTCAGGCTTAGGTCTCAGAGTATAAACAGACTAACTGAAAATAGCAGGAGTTTTTGTTTTCCCTTGAGCAATAATACCTAGGTAAGAAGCATTGTAATTAGAACGTATACAATAATTACAGATGTGCTGAAAAAGCATGGGTGATATGCTCCTCGAAATCTATTATTTCATGGTCTTTGAAGCAACCATTATGATACCAAGATGTTGAAGCTGTAATTAGAAGATAAGTCGTACCAACACATTTCTGCAAAACAAAGTGAAAAATCTTACCCTTTTCTTCTTTGGGGGAAGGAATAAGAAGATTTTACCCAAAGTGTTAAACATTAAGAAGTGTTGAGAATAAATAGGAAAAGCAACTCTATCCATCTCACTCTGTGGGTCCCTGGAGGGCAGTTCTGCTGACTTTCTCTTCTTGGGACAGCCGGAAGCCACCCAGAAAAAGATGCATCAGAGTATGAGATTAAACAGAAGTTAATGTGCTGCCACTGATTACTGCTTTGAAAGAAAGCCACTGTCCTTGAGGCCTTATTTGTAAAAGGGATTTTTAAGTGGACTCTCAAGGAATAGTTTTTGTCCCCAAAACCTGTAGGAAAAAAAAACAACAGAATACTATGGTCTGCTGTGGGTGGTGAGATGTAATGATGCTGGTGGAACATTACTGTGTCCAGGGACATTGGGACATGCTTTGGGGCCAGAGTGTCAACCCCTCACTGGCTCCATCCTATCTTTGTGTGCCACAAGGCTACTGTTTTGCAGTAGTAGCTGCTCAATGAATAATGCACAAATCTGTCACATGAATCACATACTCCACAGAGCAATGAGATTAGGTTCAGGGAGTGATTCGAGAGTCAGGGGTGGGGGTAGAGAGAAAGCACAAATTACTGGGTCCATTTTTAAGTTGGAGAAGTCAGGGGAGAACCTGTGTTTTGCTTACATAAATGTAATCTTCACAACTACCTGGTGACCATCAATTTCCCCATTTGGCACACAGGGAAATAAAACTTGTTGATATGGCTTGGCAAGTGTCATGCTTCTGATGCTAGAATGGAACCCATTTACTTGTTATACTCAAATCCTTACTCCACATCATACTGGGAATAAAATTTGTTTCTGGCCAATGGCAATCAGGGCTTCCCTGATAGTTCAGTTCGTAAACAATCCACCTGTAATGCAGGAGACACCAGTTCTATTCCTGGGTCAGGAAGATCTGCTGGAGAAGGAATAGGCTACCCATTCCAGTGTTCTTGGGTATCCGCCTGTAATGTGGGCGACCTGGGTTGGATCCCTGGGTTGGGAAGATCCCCTGAAGAAGGGAAAGGCAACCCACTCCAGTATTCTGGTCTGGAAAATTCCATGGACTGTGTAGTCCATGGGGTCCCCAAGAGTCGGACATGACTGAGCGACTTTCACTTTCAATGGCAATCAGGTGATCATCAACAGATAGAGAAACACTCCTCTTACCAAGGAATGAAAACGTTGCATTTTTCCTAGGCTAGGCTGACAGAAGCACTGTATATCTGACTATTCATGTTCCATGCATGAGCACAAACAAGTGTGTTAGGCCCAGGCTATGCACACCCCCAAGTCTACCCCCTCCTTGCTCCATGAGGAGCCCCAGCCACTGCCTCTCATGTTCTGTCTCCCAGAGCTCTTCCAGAGGCTGCTTGAGGGAGAGTCAGGCTGGGACACAGTCTACATTAAGCCCATAATGGCAGACCTACAGCAGCCCTGGTACCCAGGCCTCATCTGCCAGGATGCACAGAAGTTCTGCCTCTGGTAAAATATCCCAGTTGTGTAATCCGCCTTCCCAGTGGGGTCGTGTAATTCTGCTAGTATGTGTTAGAAGAGGAAGTCAAACTGATTCATTCAAAGCAAATTTATTATAAGGGTCTGCTTTTTTCTTCTAGGCATTGTTTTAGAACCTGGGGGATCTATGGTGAACCAGTTCTCAAGAAGCTCATATTTTCTTGGGAAAAGTCAGGTTATCTGACTTGGGGCCTGTGCTTTTAGTCTCTGCAGCACATTGCCAATTCCAATAACCCACCTAATATTACATGTATTTCTTAAAAAATTTTTTTAATTTTATATTGGATTATACTTAATTTACAACATTGTGTTAGTTTCAAGTGAACGGCAAAGTGATTCACCAAGAATACTGGAGCAGGTTGCCATGCCTTCCTCCAGGGGATCTTCCTGACTCAAGGATCAAACCTGCGTCTCTTATCTCCTGCATTGGCAGGTGGGTTCTTTACCACTAGCGCCACCTGGGAAACTAGTCTTATACATATACATATACGTATATAAGTTCGTTGTCAAATTCCTTTCCCATATAGGTTATCACAGAACGCTGAGTCCAGTTCTTTGCGCTCTACAGTAGGTCCTTGTGCGCTTGTGTGTGCTCACTCACTCGGTCGTGTCCGACTCTCTGCGAACCTATGAACTGTAGCCCACCTGGCTCTGCTGTCCATGGACTTTTCAAGGCAAGAATACTGGAGTGGGTTGCCATTCCCTTCTCCAGGGGAACTTCTCAACCCAGGGGTTGAACCCACATCTCCTGCATCTAACGCACTGGCAGGTGGATTCTTACCACTCTGCCACCTGGGAAGCCCACAATAGGTCCTTGTTGGTTATCTATTTTAAATACAATAGTGTGTATTTTTCCATCCCAGACTCCCAGTTTATCCCTCCCAGTCACCTATCCCCTTTGGTAACTATACGTTTGTTTCCTGTGAGTCTGTTTCTGTTTTGTAAGTAAGTTCATTTGTATCATTTTTTTTTTTTAAGATTCTGCATATAAGCAATCTCATATATTTGTCTTTGACTTACTTCTGTATCTTCTAATTCTCATTGCAATATTTTGTAAGAAAGGAGAAAGGAAATGCATAGGTATCAGTATATTAATAACAAAAACATCCCCAAATGCTGAAACTCCGAGTTCTTCTATTATCCCTAAATAATATTAGAGGGTGTGTTGGGTGTGATTCAGTGCGGGAAACAGAAACCACTTTTCATACTTCAAACAAAAAAGGGTCTAACACGTGAAATTAGGGGCTGATAAAATGCTTGGAAGAGTTTGCTCTCTAGAAATCAATCGCAGAACAATTCCTTAGAACTGACTCACTGGAAACTAGTCCTCTGAGACTACCATTTGAACAGTTGAGTTCAAGAACATACAGTCATAACTGTAGTGATGAAATTAGGAAGTGGAAATGAAGAAGCTGAACATAACATTCAGCTTCCTTTCCACAGCAACTCCTCTGAATACATAGAAAGCTAGATAATGAAATTGGTAACATCACTAGCAGAAAACTTCACATCCCATGACCTTGTTTGCCAATGGAATAAGGCAAAAGTCAAGAAAATGGCCTCTACTTCACGTCTGCCTCCCAAATCTCATGCAAGTTGGAGGAAACTACCTTAGGAAATGAAATTTTCAGCATTCCAAACCCTACCATAGAGGAAAACATACTAGAAGGATGATCAAATAAAAATTGAATTAGCCAGCCCACCATGCCCACCACACAGAAGGGAACACTGAGTTTACCATGTTGAATGATCACTATGGGATTACCAGGTGAGTCACATCTCCAACCTAGTGCCTAGTACAACATCCTACACCTATTAGATGCTCATCAAAAATTTAATAAGTAAAAGAATGAGTCAATGAATAAATGCACTGTGGATGTCTCAAAAATGAACTGTAATGGTGGCTTTTTTCTTTTAATCTCCTTTTAAAAAATTATTCCTAAATGATGTAGTTGTGGTTGTTTGTTCACTTATTTCAAATACAAACTAAAATATTCTTAACTGTCTCCTTTCCCTTTTGTGTCTGTCTAAGCAACTTTTAGAAAGCCCAGGAAGTAAAGTTTTAAAAATAAAAGAAATCTAGATTCTTTTTTCTCCTTCCTTTTGTTGGATAATGAGTTTCCCTTTCAAACTTTTGTGGTTATTATTGCTAAACGTTTCCTCCAAGGAGAAGTCTTCCTATTTGGTTTATTTTTAGAAAGTCAAAAGAGAACTTCTAGGCACTGGCTCTTTATTTAGGCCAGGATAGCAGCAAGTTTGAGTAGATTATAAGAATATAGCCCTGCAGTTGGGCAACCTCTGATTCTCTTTGTTCCACACGAAACAGCATTTTTCAAGACGACTTTTCATTCTCTTTCCCTATACCATATAGACAATCAAACCCGTTTACCCCTAACAAAAAGTCACCCAGATATCTCCTTGCTTAAATCAGAACTAATTAGGATTGGCACTAAGCTGTACAAACTGTTATCACCGAATGTTGGGACCAGAAGAAATTTTAAGAGTCACACTGTGCAACCCTCTCACTTGTAGTGAACCTCTTGCTTGTAGGTGAGCAAACTGACTCTCAGTGAGGTTGAAGATTATCCTGTGTACCAGCCTCTTCTCCTTACTTTGGTAACATTCTCTCACATACATTTGTCCATCTAGTAAATAGTCAGTGTATTTGACACACAAAGCGCTGTGGGAGGACTTGAATGGAGATGCTGGGATGTTTCCAGCCACACAGCCCAAGACTACATCGAATGAGCCACACTCAAACCCAACCACGTGGGACAGTGATCCACCTCACAAAGTGACATGCATTTTCATGATTGCTCATCCCTTACCTGGGATTTCCCCCACAAGACCCAACCTCTCCCTCTCTTCATGTCAAAATCCTACATATTCTTCAAAGCCCAGGTCAACTGTTAGTTTCTACTATGGTCTGACCGTCTGTGTCCCCTCAAAATTCATCTCTTGAAACCTTGATGCCCAATGTGAGAGTATCAGTAGCTGGGACATTTGGAAGGTGGTTAGATCATGAGGATGGAGCCCTTATGAATATGATTAAAAAGTGACCCTACAAAACTCCCTAGCTCCTTCTGTAAGGATCCAAAGAGAAGTCTGCAGCCTTGAAGAGTGGCCTCACCTGACCGTGCTGGCACCCTGATCTCAGACTTCCAGCCTCCAGAACTGTAAGCAATACATTTCTGTTGTTTCATAAGTGACCCAGTCTGTGGGGTTTTGATACAGCGGCCAGACAATTACCAAACTAAGACCTTCTCAAATCCTGCAATCACAATTGATTACTACTTTTTATGAATTTCCAAGAGGTTTCTTTTGCTTTTCTATTATGTCTTGGTTGTCTTCTGGTGGGTAGATGTTATGTAGATGGATTTATACCATTTTGTTATGGTTCCAGCACTATGTTGAACTAAGACAACATGGAAGTCCACTAGCTATAAGCCCTTAGGAACACTGGATTAAGAAATAACATGACAGGAAAAGTTTTTAAAGTTAATTTTTAACTGAAAGAAAGGGAACACTCAAGCTGCCAGAAACACAAAGGGAACTGAAAGCTAGAGTAAGAAATACCAGAACTGAGGGTGCAGCAACTTTGACAAGCTGATGGAAACAGTGGTATTGATTTGGTAAGTCCAGGGTTTCAATGGGGTTTCCCTGGTGGTTTCAGATGGTAAAGAATCCTCCTGCAATGCAGGAAACCCAAGTTCAATCCCTGGGTTGGGAAGATCCCCTGGAGCAGGAAATGGCAAGCCACTCCAGTATTCTTGCCTGGAGAATCCCATGGACAGAGGAGACTGGTAGGCTACAGTCCATGGGGTTGCAGAGAGTTGGATGTGATTGAGCATACACACACACACATACACACACACAGTGATACTGCAGGAAACCTTAAGCCTAGAAATTGTCATGGTCCTGGGCCGGTGTTGCCTCCAGGACACCAGAAGGATGTTACTATTAAACTCTGCTACCCACGCAGCATGGGACAAGCACAGACAAAACCAAGCCTCACTGCAGTGAGCTCATAATAAAAATCCATGTATAATGTATAAGAAATAACCAGGGATATAAAAAACAGGAGGTTTTTTAATCTCAAAATTTAGTATCCACGTGTTTAAAATTTTGAAAATCTGAAAGGCATTGAAAAAAATAAACAAATGGCTTGTGGGCATGCTAAGTCGCCTGTTGCATCTGACTCTGTGTGACCCCATGGACTGTAGCCCACTGGGCTTCTCTCTCCCTGGAATTCTCCAGGAAAGAATACTAGAGTGGGCTGCCATGCCCTCCTCCAGAAGGAGGACATCTTCCCAACCCAGGGATTGAACCCACGTCTCATTCTCCTGCATTGGCAGGTAGGTTCTTTACCACTAGTGCCATCTATTAAGCCCCAAACAAATGGCAATTCACTACAAAAGAAAAGGCAAAAATTTAAAACAACAAATTAGAACATCTGGAACCAAGTCCCCTTAAAACTGAGATCCCTTACTGAGGTAATGATTTATCTCTCTATCCAAATCTTCATTCTCTTTTTGTCACCTCTGAACTCAGTCCTGGGTGAACTGAACACCAGAATCAGATGACTAAGATTGATGTTGTTGATAACACTGTTAGTATTCTAAAATTGTTAGATATCACCATCAAACATACAAGCTCAGCTTGTTTCTCCAGGGCAAGATGAGATAACAGATCTCTGAGTGACAGATCACCTGGACAAAAAAATTGTAAACCAGAGATACCCTAACTCCCAAAACTATGATTAAGATATGTCACAAGACAATGATTAGCCCTAGTTTCTTTGTTCTTCCCCTTTAAAAATACCCCCTAACTCAAAGACCGAGTTGGAGTGGATCTGAGGCTTGTCTACCCCTCCCTTGCTTGGCAATAAATCCTTTGTTTGTTGCAAACTCCCACTGTCAGAATTTGGCTTTCTGAGCCGCAGACACAGAATCCTTGCTTGGTTACACACCTAGATGAGTGGTCATTTAAATTTACCACTGGACAAATGGTCTGAGCAGCAGATTAGAGTCAGCTGAAGAAGGGATTAGTAAACTTGAAGATAGATTTGAACACATTTTCCTCACTGTAGGACAGATTAAGAAATAGAAAATATGAAAAGGCACAGAGAAAAAAAGGTAAAGGTCCCACTTAACATCTAATAGGAATTCCAGAAGGAGAGGACAGGATATGGGAGATAAAATATTTGGAGACATAATGGCTAGTTGACTATATCAATAACCTCAGATATGCAGATGACACCATCCTTATGGCAGAAAGTGAAGAAGAACTAAAGAGCCTCTTGATGAAAGTGAAAGAGGAGAGTGAAAAAGCTGGCTTAAAGCTCAACATTCCAAAAACTAAGATCATGGCATCTGGTCCCACCACTTCATGGCAAACAGATGAGGAAACAGTGGAAACAGTGACTGACTTTATTTTTTGGGGCTCCAAAATCACTGCAGATGGTGACTGCAGACATGAAATTAAAAGACACTTACTCCTTGGAAGGAAAGTTATGACTAACCTAGACAGCATATTAAAAAACAGAGATACTACTTTGCGAACAAATGTCGTCTCGTCAAGGCTATCGTTTTTCCAGTGGTCATGTATGGATGTGAGAGTTGGACTATAAAGAAAGCTGAGTGCCAAAGAATTGATGCTTTTGAACTGTGGTGTTGGAGAAGACTCTTGAGAGTCCCTGGACTGCAAGGAGATCAGTCCTGGGTGTTCATTGGAAGGACTGTTGTTGGAAGCTGAAACTCCAATACTTTGGCCACCTGATGGGAAGAACTGACTCCTCAGGAAAGACCTTGATGTTGGGAAAGATTGAAGGCAGGAGGAGAAGGGGATGACAGAGGATGAGATGGTTGGATGGCATCACCGACTCAATGGACATGAGTTTGGGTAAACTCCAGGAGTTGGTGATGGACAGGGAGGCCTGGTGTGATGCAGTCCATGGGGTCACGAAGAGTCTGACATGACTGAGCCACTGAACCGAATTGAACTGAATGGCTAATTGATACAATCAGTTGATGAAAGATATATATTTCCTCTTTTACTGGATAACTGCTTTGGGGCACAAACTAATTATTCATATTTATATTCTTAGAGCATTGTAAAAAAAAAAAAATGTTAGCTGCTCAGTCGTGTCCAACTCTTTGCAACTCCATGGACTGTAGCCTGCCAGGCTCCTCTAGTCCATAGAATTCTCATAAAGCATTGCAAGAACTCTTTATAGATTTAATTAGTATAATGCAAGTTACAGATATCAATAAAGGAAAAATATTAAAGTAAGATGTGAGAGAAATACAAAGGAAGTTCTATTGATGAAGAATTTATAGCAAGAAATTGCTTACATCTGGGATTATTAAATAGAATTCATGGAAGAAGGAAAGGAGTACCATTTGACAGGTAGAAAGGAGGGGTTGGCCATTCCCAACAAACAGGATGATCTAACAAAGGCACAGTGGTATTGGTTTGGTAAGGCACAGAGTGGGAAGAGGCAAAAAGCATTCAAGAAAAGGCAAGTAGTCCATTCTGGTAAATCAAGGACTAGTTGTGGGAGAGCAAGAAAATAGAGCCAGATGATAATAGGCCTTGAATGTCAGGTTAAATATTTAGGACTACTTGAGGAAGAAAAAATACTTCAAGTAACTCGCTGATGGAGGTGTTTCAACAATGGGGTGACAAGATCAGAACCGTTGTTTAGGATGATTGATCCAACCAATAATTACACACAATATGAACTAAAGGGAAGACATAGGAGCCAGGAAAATCAATTGATTTTTGTGTCACAAAGGACGCTGGCTAGTGACAGAAAATGCAACTCTACCTGACTGGAGCAAATAAGTTTTATTAGATCATGTAACCAAAATGTGCAGGGTAGATCTGGTCAGGTGTGTCTTTACTCAGTGCTCCATAATAAAGAGTTGAGGGACTTCCCTGGTGGTCCAGGGGTTAAGACTCTGGGCTTCCACTGCTCGGGCAGTGGGTTTGCTCCCTGGTTGGAGAACTAAGATCCCACATTCCACGCAACATAGCTAAGAAATTTAAAAAAAAAAATTTAATTAATAAAAAAAGAATGTGGACTCTGTCCTTGGATACTGGGAAGTAGCCTATAATTCATTGGAATTTCCTAAGTAATAGGAATATTTTTGTCATTCATAATGGACACTGATAGTTTATGCTAATGATGTGACTCACATTGGGTCCCTAGTTTATACCAAGATGATGACTCATGAGGGGTAGGGAACTGAGCCAGGTGATATCAGCCTGGTCTCCACAGAGGGGAGAGGGCCTGGAGATTGACTTTAAATGTATGACTAATGGTTCCATCAATCATACCTACATAGAGAAATTCTAGTAAAACAGAGCACAACGAAGCTCGAGAAAGCATCCCTAGCTAACAATATTCTGTACATATTGTTACACATCGATGTGTCCTGACTCTGCAGAAACAGGATTCAGAAGCTTTGCACTTGAGACCCTCCTAGACCCCTCCCCCTCTTCTTTTGGCTGGACCCAATCTGCATCCTTTTGGCTACAACAAGACTATCACTGTAAGTATAGTGCTTTCCTGAGTTCTACGGCTCATTCCAGTGAATTACGAAAACTGAGGAGGTATTGTGTCCCCTGTAGCCAGTTAATCAGAAGAGTGGGTGGCCTGGGAGCTCTGGAGCTCGCTGCTGCTGATGGAAGTAAAGGCAGCTTTATGCAGGACTATGCTCTCAACTTGTGAAGGCTGGCTGAATTCTGGGCCATTAGTGTCAGAAGTCACTGCATCCAGCAGTGCAAAGACCCTGAGGTGGGATCACGCTTGGCATGCTTGAGAAACAGCAGAGGGGTCCAGGTGGCTAAGGTGAGTGGTGGTTAAAGTGATATATATATGAGTCTGATTGATAGCCAGTCAGCTCACAAAAGCACTGGAGAGCTTTTAAAAGAAACCAGTGTCAGGGGTTTATCCTAGGTAGATCCAATCAGTTTCTCCTGGGGGTGGGCACAGGCATCTGTAAGCTTTATAACTTTTTCAGGTGATATAGGTCTGATGTAGGCCCTTGGCCATAATGTAAGGACATTAGATATTGTCCTGAGTGTAAGGGGAAGTTGATGATGCTTATTGAGCAGAGTGACACAATCTGTCTTAAGGTTTTAAAGGACTCACTCTGGTTGCTGTATGAAGAATACTCTGTAGTGGGACACACTAGAGGCAGGAGGTCGGGTGAGAGATGAAGATGGCTTAGAATAGGATACTTCTGTAACTGCCAGGGAGGAATGATTCCATCTGTGATGAATTTTGAAGGAAAGCAATTTGCTTATGAATTAGATGTGGGGTTTGAGAGAAAGAAGTCATGGATGAGCACATGATTTTTTGTTTTTGTCTTCTTTTGGGCCTAAGCAACAGAGTAAAAGGTAGTGCTAATCACTAGGGCCAAGAGAATGTGGTCAGCTGGCCAGGACTGACTCACATGCGCATCCCTAAAGCAAGAGTGAAGTCAGTCTTGTCTGAAACACATATACTGAGAGCATAAGTATTCCACCAGAGTGAAAAATCAGGGCATGCCATCAGAGGCAGCGGGAAGAGATGCTGGGTGAGCCAAGAACAACAGCTCATTAGAGGTCTGTTGATTATATTCTGGAGGACACATAGTGAGTAAAATACACTTCAAGAAAAAAAAAAAAAGCTCCTCCCTTTCCCTTCCCAAATGACTCAGTCCTAAGGCAGTTAGGTGACCAAGAGGGTAGTCACGGTGGACCAGAGCAGGGTGTCTGACCCCAAGCAGGGCTAGGAAGGTATTCCGATCAGGAGGCAGCAGTGGCAGCCAGGCATCGTTGCTGGACTCTGGGAGGGGTGAGAAAGTCAGCACATAGGACTGGCCTGCGGGGAGTGTCAGAGCCTAATCAGGATGAGGAGGCTCTGCCCGGGAGGATCACCCAGTGTGGAACATCCAAGTAGGATAAGGAAAGCGCCCATGCATGACGTGCCCCAACACAGGGTACTGGGGTCTGAGCCGGGTGAGGAGGACTTCTGTGTGGAAAGGGGGCTTCAGCGTGAACTGATAGTTTTCAAGATACTGTGTGTATACATATATTTCCTAGTTCTGTCCCCTAAGGACCCCAAGAGCAGATGAAACCCAGTGACAAGAAGCACACCTATTACCCCAATCTTGGTTCCTAATTAGCATTATTTATCAAGTTCAGTTCAGTTCAGTCACTGAGTCATGTCTGACCCTTTGCGACCCCATGGACTGCAGCACACCAGGCCTCCCTGTCCATCACAAACTCCCAGAGTTTACTGAAACTCATGTCCATTGAGTCAGTGATGCCATCCAACCATCTCATTCTCTGTCATCTGTCCCCTTCTCCTCCCGCCTTCAATCTTTCCCAGCATCAGGGTCTTTTCAAATGAGTCAATTCTTCGCATCAGGTGGCCAAAGTATTGGAGTTTCGGCTTCAGCATCAGTAAAGGAAGAAAAATAACTGATTCCACAGCTAGGGCACAGAAAGCACCACACAAGTCCAAAACTTACAACCAAAAGTAAGTACTAGAAAATGATGGGGACAGCAAAAGGGCATAGACGTAAGCTTGAGTGCATTGACCAAACTGGGGATAATTTAAGCATTAACATAAATAATGATAGTAATTGACTAAAATATGATACCATGAGTCAAAAGTGATAAGTAAATAGATTGAAAGCTTGAGGAATATAATGATGGTCACATAAGTTACAAAGTCTTCTTTGTAAAGTCTTCTGACAATACTAGCTAATTACAGGAAATACAGTGAAATACCTACTAATTACAAGGGGAAAAAAGAATAAACTTACATTGAAGAAGCCTGATAGGTATCACTTGATTAAGTGATCAAAGGGAACATCATTGGTAATGAGACAAACTGAAATTGACCCCCCCCCTCGTACGACACAAAAGTCACAGCTTCATTACTCTGATATTCCTGCCAAAGATACATAACTTAAATCTAATCCTGAAGAAGAATCAGACAAACCCAACTGAGGGACTCCTCAAAATCACTGGCTGGTAATCTTCAAAAGGGCATTTCTCATGGCTCAGTGTTAAAAATCTGCCTGCCAATGCAGAAGACGTGGGTTCGATCCCTGGGTTAGGAAGATCCCCCACAGAAGGAAATGGCAACCCATTCCAGTATTCTTGCCTGGGAAATCCGATGGACAGAGGAGCCTGGCAGACTACAGTCCACGGGGTCACAAAGAGTCAGGCGTGACTCAGCGATTAAACAGCATGCTCAGTTGCTAGGTCATGTCTGACCCCTCCTCCAGGCTTCTCTGCCATTTCCTTCTCTGGGGGCTCTTCCTGACCCAGCGATTGAACCCTCACCTCCTGCATTGACAGGAAGATTCTTTACCACTGAGCCCCCTGGGAAGCTCCTCTAAACAACACAATCTTCAAAAGTGTCAATCAAGGTCATGGAGGTCAAGGAAAGACTGAGGAACCATTCCAGTTGAAACAGACTAAAGAAACAAGACGGAGAAGCACATAGTAACTCTGAATTGGATTCTTTCACTTAAAGTGACATTATTAGGGCATCTGGAAAATTTGAATGGGTTCTGAGGATTAGGTGGTAGCAATGTATCAATGTTAAATTCCTGACTTTGATACTTGCATCATCCTGCTGTGTAGGAGAATGTTTTTATTTTCAAAAAAATACAAGGTAAATTATCTAGGGATGATGAGACATCATGTTGGCAACTTAATCTCAAATGATTCAGGAAGAAACTGCTTTGTACTGAACTTGCACTTTTTTTCTGTCAGTCTGAGGTTTGTAATTAAAAAACAACAACAACAGACAAACCAAAAAAAGAAGAACAGAAAACTTGAGGTACAGATTGTTTGGTATGTCAAGAGTCTTTCCAGCCCTATGGACTGTAGCCCACCAGGCTCCTGTGTCCATGGGATTCTCCAGGTACGAATACTGGAGTGGGTAGCCATTCCCTTCTCAAGAGGATCTTCCCAACCCAGGGGTTGAACCCTGGCCTCCCACATTGCAGGCAGATTCTTTACCATCTGACCCACCAGGGAAGCCCCATAACTAATAGTTCAGTCGTGTCTGACTCTTTGCGACCCCATGGACTGCAGCAGGCCAGGCCTCCCTGTCCATCACCAACTCCCAGAGTTTACCCAAACTCATCTCCATTGAGTCGGTGATACCATCCAACCATCTCATCCTCTGTCGTCCCCTTTTCCTCCTGCCTTCAATCTTTCCCAGCATCTGGGTCTTTTCAAATGAGTCAGTTCTTCGCATCAGGTGGCCAAAGTATTGGGAGTTTCAGCTTCAACATCAGTCCTTCCAATGAACATTCAGGACTGATTTCCTTTAGGATGGACTGATTGGATCTCCTTGCAGTCCAAGGGACTCTCCAGAGTCTTCTCCAATGCCACAGTTTAAAAGTATAAATTCTTCGGTGCTCGGCTTTCTTTATACTCCAACTCTCACATCCATAGATGACTACTGGAAAAACCATAGCCTTGACTAGACGGACTTTTTTTGGCAAAGTAATGTCTCTGCTTTTTAATATGCTGTCTAGGTTGGTCATAACTTTTCTTCCAAGGAGTAAGTGTCTTTTAATTTCATGGCTGCAGTCACCATCTGCAGTGATTTTGGAGCCCAGAAAAATAAAGTCAGCCACTGTTTCCACTGTTTCCCCATCTGTTTGCCATGAATAACTAATAGAGGAAAACATAATTTTAGAGCTGACTGATACCATTTAGTATGTGACCCAATCCAGAATTTTTAAATCATTCATTTGCTCCAAATAATTATTAGTAATTCTTTAAGGCTTTCTTAAATTATTGTAACAGATTTTTCTGATATTGAATGTGGATGTATTTCTTTAAAAGTATTTTTAATTAATATATGTACATTTTTTAGACACAATGCTATTACATACATAACAGACTATAGTATAGTGTAAATATAACTTTCATATGCACTGGAAAAACAAATTTGTGTGACTCATTGTGATATTTGCTTTATTCCAGTGGTCTGGAATCAAACTGGAAATATCTCTGAGGTATGTCTGTACTATTGTAGTAATAATAATAAACAGTAATTATAACTAATCATAATACTGAAAGAAATGTAATTTTACATTGTTACCAAACTATTAAAAGTTAACATATCAGTTACATTAAAATATATACATTATTGGGCAATCATATGCATATACCTCTTCACCTTAAATGTTTTATATATACATTATATATATATGCATATATAAAACATATACACATACACCTACACATACAAACAAGTAAACAACACAGATACACATGCATATATAACAAATAATTTGTATGACCAGTAAATCATGATCAATAGCAGTTACTTCAGATAGGACTCTGGAAAGTATCAAGAAAAAGCTATTTTTCTAAACTAAATGCATAGCCAAGTGAGTATAGATTTACTAAAAGGGACTGATCAAGTCTGAACAGTATCATTATTTCTGTATATAAGATAAATATATTGTTTTAATATTCAAATATTTCAAATATGTGTATGAGGTGTAAAACATTTGTCCTAAAATAACCAGCTAATTTCCATTACAAACCTACCATAGATATAAAGATCATTAATTTTTAACCATAAACTCCTAAAGAGACCTCCTTGTGATTAATTAATTTTGAAAGCTTGAAATGAACATCTTCTAGAGTTAGCATACCCTGGAGTCAATTTCTATTTCTGCTGCTTAATCTCTCCTATTTTCTCATCTGTAATCTGTTTCTTTAACTAGGTCATAACTGCTTATCAATCATTATGAAAGCTTTATTATCCTTTAAGTACTTGTGACCATCATTATTTTAATTTCATATATAGAATGACAGGAACACAGTTTGTCATATTCAAGTATTAATATAAACATGAAAGGTGCTACTGAGAGGAGGAAACCACTATCATGATTGATTTTAAAACAAACACAATAATTCTTTTGAATTTTAAATGAAGGAAAAAGCCTACATTCAAAGAGTAAATTTTATATTGGGTTTGAGAAATTTGATTCTTCAGAAACAAAGTGAGAATACTATAGTTCTTTTCCATGGTCTTCCACTTTTGCTATTACTAAATATCAAATAATTAAATAATTGTTGGAAATCACTGACTGGATCTCCATTCCCTTATCTGAAAGTAGGGAGACTAGTAAGTGCCTAGACTTTTTTCCTAGGGAGATTTAAGACAAAAGGTTCAAATTTCTAAAAAGAGTTACTTTATAATTTTAATGTTTCCATTATTTTCACTTTAACAGTTATTGCAGATGGTGGTGGTTTAGTTCCTAAGTTATGTCTGACTCTTTGTGACCCCATGAACCGTAGCCCACCAGGCTCCTCTGTCCATGGGATTCTTCAAGCAAGAATACTGGAGTGGGTTACCATTTCCTTCTCCAGGGGCTCTTCCCCATCCAGGGATAGAACCTGGGTCTCCTGCACTGCAAGCAGTTTCTTTATTGACTGAAAAATGACAAAATAACTGAGTATAATTTGAATACAGAGAATTTACATGAAAATTGGGAATCTTTGACTAGACACTTTGTGGAAGTGAAATGGACCAGTAGAACTATTAGAAGAACTATTAAACCACAGTTTTCTTATAAGGAAAAAAAAAAACCCACACATTTGTGTTCTATAAACATTTAAAGCATGCATATCTGAATTTTTCTTCCACTCATCTGATATTTTCATTAAAAAATCAAACTTGAAATTTTTGAAAGACGTAACCAATTTTCTAAACCCGAAAGGGTAGTTTTAATCATCCTCTCATCTATATTTGCAAAGTCATTTTATTTGTGAAGTGCTACAAGCTGCAAAGGACAATAAAGCTCTCAAGGGGAAACAAAAAATGAGAGAACAGTTTGAGTCTTTTTTCCAGTCGTGGTGCAGGTTATACGGTGGGGTTGCAGAGTCTCTTTCTGAACCCCTGGGCATTATCCACTTTCTTATTAAAGTGTGACAGAAAGCACTAAATTTATAATCATTAAAGATTATTAAATAAAAAATAATGCTCTTTCAAAAATTCAAGTTCATAGTCACCCAGCCTTTTCACTGAAAATAGTTGTTTCATCACTTTTGCTTCTGGAAGAAATGCTTGGCACATAGTGAACAGAAATGAAAACATGAGACAGCAGAAAGTCTCAGCACAGTGCAGTCTAAAAGGTTTGCAAGCACCCTTTATGTAATAAATAATGGAGTGGCTGGAAAACTGCCTCTGAAAGCAGAAGGTTCTGGCCAAAAGTGAAGACTAGCCAATGCATTTGAGAAGTGAAGTCATGTGAAGCAAACCTAGGAGATGTTCAAGGCGAGTTTCTTACGTAAAGCTTCATACAGAAGTATGGAATAAATAAATCTCATTTAAACAAATTATGCCAAATAAAAATTGGTATCGTATTTCTTAATCAGTGTGGAAATAGGAGCAGGGGGCAGGAGTTACCACTTGGCTAAAGGCAGCTCTAAAATTCTATTGCTCATATGCGAAATCTGAAGAGAAGTGTAGAGAACAAAGAACAATCACCTTTCCTTCCAGCCTGGTTGAATTTTTCTGCCCCAAGTGGTTTTCAGATGATCTGTCTTGGATAGCATCAAGAAAAGTTTCACGTGCCCTGGGTACTTTGTGATTTAAAAATATTATATATCAAGAGCAGAAAGGAATTCTTTCTAACCCTGCAAAAAATAAATGCAGAAGAGATTTTGGATTGAAATTCTTGGATCCTCTGTAGCATAGAGATGAAGGGTTTTTTTTTTTTTTTTTTTGATGTAAAACAACAAGAATTTATTCTCTCTTCTCTCGTGGTCCTAGAGGCCAGAAGTCCAAGAACAGAGTGTTATGAGGCCATGTCCCCCTGAGGTTCTATGAGGGGACCCTTCCTGCCTCTCCCAGCTCTGATGGTGGCTGACAGTGCTTGGCTGTGGCCACATGTCCCTGCCATCTCTTGGTGGGGATCTACCTTTACATGACCTTCTCCTTGCGTGTCTGTATCTCTTCTTAAAAGGGCATCTTATGTGAGATTCAAGGCCCACCCTACTCCAGTATGACCTCATCTCAACTACTTACACCTGCAGATGCCTTATTTCCAAATAAGGTCGCCTTCTTTTTCATTTGTTTTTGTTTTGTTTTCAACCGGGGTATAGTTGCTTTACAATGTGGTGTTAGTTTCTGGTGTACAACAAAGTGAGTCAGCTATACGTATGCATATACCCTCCTCCCGGAGGAACCATTTTTAAGTACTCTGCACAACAATTTTTATTCAGATAAATGTTTGACTAAGAGGGGTTCCCTGATAGCTCAGTTGGTAAAGAATCCGCCTGCAATGCAGGAGACCCCAGTTCAATTCCTGGGTCAGGAAGATCCATTAGAGAAGGGATAGGCTACCCACTCCAGTATTCTTGGGCTTCCCTTGTAGCTCAGTCGGTAAAGAATCTGCCTGCAATGTGGGTAGACCGGGGTTTGATCCCTGGGTTGGGAAGATCCCCTGGAGGAGGGAAAGGCTACCGACTCCAGTATTCTGTCCTGGAGAATTCCATGGACTGTATAGTCCATGGGGTCACAAAGAGTGGGACATGACTGAGCGACTTTCACTTTCACTTGGAAGGTTGAATGATTAGTAAATCAGATAGTGTTTCTTTGTTAGAAAAAAAGGGGGGCATCTCAGTAAAGAAAGGATATATCTTACTCTGCAAATCCTGCAGCCCCTTGAAAAGGGAGTATTTGCTTTATAAATTTTAAATCACAAAGTAAATTAATTAATAGTTGTCTACCTAGTACCCCCAAATTTTGTTTGCAGTAGAATTATATTGCTGAAACGAATTTTTCCCACCCCAATAAATCTTTAAATTTGGGCCAGCTGGGTCTTGATATAAGCCATATTCATTAAGCAAATATCTTATGAAAAGTGATTGCATCTTAATTCTTCTATGAAGATCAGGGATAAAATTCTTCAAACAGATTAACGTAAAAAGCAGGCACAAAAAAGCAGGCACAGACTTTTTACATTAGGAAACAGCTTTGGAAATATTAATACTTCTCTTCTCCCCCCAACCCTTTTGAAAAGCCATCATCTTTGTCAACTTAGGGATAGACCCTTAG
This sequence comes from Giraffa tippelskirchi, assembly GCF_054371585.1. NCBI lineage: Eukaryota > Metazoa > Chordata > Mammalia > Artiodactyla > Giraffidae > Giraffa > Giraffa tippelskirchi. Next base: position 59,825,418 of record NC_137285.1, read on the forward strand.
GGAATAATGTTAAACTACTGGCATATTACATCATTGTACTCACTGTTTAAGAAGGGTGAGATCTTTCATTAGGAACCCTTGAGTGAGAACACGTGTTTATATCCTAAAGCTTGACTGACTGAACCTGTGCTGCCAGCCTGCATGATGACCCCAGTGAGCTCCTGGTAGTCACAGCCCCGCATAGTCTTCTCCCACATTAAACAGGGCTGACCTTTGTAACATCATTTCATTGCACAAATGACCATGTATTATTTCCAAGCCTACATCATGAAAGGCATCTGGCTTCCACCAAAATGCAGTTCTTGGGTGCAATCTCAAAAACGACAGAATGATCTCTGTTCATTTCCAAGGCAAAGCATTCAATATCACGGTAATCCAAGTCTGTGCTTATGCTGAAGAAGCTGAAGTTGAATGGTTCTGGAAGACCTACAAGACCTTCTAGAACTAACACCCCAAAAAGAGGTCCTTTTCATTATAGGGGACTGGAGTGCAAAAGTAGGAAGTCAAGAGATACCTGGAGTAACAGGCAAATTTGGCCTTGGAGTACAGAATGAAGCAGGGCAAAGGATAAGAGAGCTTTCCCAAGAGAACACACTGGTCATAGCAAACACCCTCTTCCAACAACACAAGAGAAGATTCTATACATGGACATCACCAGATGATCAATACTGAAATCAGATTGATTATATTCTTTGCAGCCAAAGATGGAGAAGCTCTCAATAGTTAGCAAAATCAAGACTAGGGACTGACTGTGGCTCAGATCACGAACTCCTTGTTGCAAAAAGAGAATGAAGAAAGTAGGGAAAACCATTAGACCATCCAGGTATGACCTAAATCAAATCCCTTACGATTATAAAGTGGGAGTGACAAATAGATTCAAGGGGTTAGATCTGATAGAATGCCTGAAGAACTATGGACAGAGGCTCATGACATTGTACAGGAGGCAGTGATCAATACCATCCCCAAGAAAAAGAAATGCAAAAAGGCAAAATGGTTGTCTGAGGAGGCCTTACAAAAAGCTGAGAAAAGAAAAGAAGCTAAAGGCAAAGGAGAAAAGGTAAGATATACCCATCTGAATTCAGAGTTTCAAAGAATAGCAAGGAGAGATAAGAAAGCCTTCCTCATTGATCAAAGAAATAGAGGAAAACAATAGAAAGGGAAAGACTAGAGATCTCTTCAAGAAAATGAGAGATACCAAGGGAACATTTCATGCAAAGATGGGCACAATAAAGGACAGATGGTATGGATCTAACAGAAGCAGAAGATATTAAGAGGTGGCAAGAATACACAGAAAAATTATACAAAAAAGATCTTCATGACCCAGATAATCACAATGGTGTGATCACTCACCTCGAGCCAGATATCCTGGAATGTGAAGTCAAGTGGGCCTTAGGAAGCACAACTACAAACAGAGCTAGTGGAGGTGATGGAACCCAGCTGAGATATTTCAAATTCTACAAGATGATGCTGTGAAAGTGTTGTACTCAATATACCAGCAAATTTGGAAAACTCAGCAGTGGCTACAGGACTGGAAAAGGTCAGTTTTCATTCCAATCCCAAAGAAGGGCAATGCCAAAGAATGTTCAAACTACTGCACAAATGCACTCATCTCACACACTAGCAAAGTAATGCTCAAAATTCTCTAAGCCAGGCTTCAACAGTATGTGAACCATGAACTTTCAGATGTTCAAGCTGGATTTAGAAAAGGCAGAGGAACCAGAGATCAAATTGCCAACATCTGTTGGATTATTGAAAAAGCAAGAGAGTTCCAGAAAAATATCTATTTCTTCTTTATTGACTATGCCAAAGCCTTTGACTGTGTGGATCACAACAAACTGTGGAAAATTCTTCAAGATATGGGAATACCAGACCACCTTACCTGCTTCCTGAGAAATCTGTATGCAGGTCAAAAAGCAACAGATAGAACTGGACATGGAACAACAGACTGGTTCCAAATTGGGAAAGGAGTACGTCAAGGCTGTATATTGTCACCCTGCTTATTTAACTTACATGCCGAATATATCATGCGAAATGCCAAGCTGGATGAAGCACAAGCTGAAATCAAGATTGCTGGGAGAAATATCAATAACCTCAGATATGCAGATGACACGACCCTTATGGCAGAAAGTGAAGAAGAACTAAAGAACCTCTTGATGAAAGTGAAAGAGGAGAGTGGAAAAAGTTGGCTTAAAACTCAACATTGAGAAAACTAAGATCATGGAAACAGTGGAAACAGTGACAAACTTTATTGCCTTGGGCTCCAAAATTATTGCAGATGGTGACTACAGCCATGAAATTAAAAGATGCTTGCTCCTTGGAAGAAAAGCTATAACCAACCTAGACAGTATATTAAAAAAACAGAGACATTACTTTGTCAACAAAGGTCCACCTAGTCAAAGCTATGGTTTTTCCAGTAGTCATGTATGGATGTGAGAGTTGGACTATAAAGAAAGCTGAGCGCCAAAGAATTTATTGCTTTTGAACTGTGGTGGTGGAGAAGACTCTTGGGAGTCCCTTGGACTGCAAGGAAATCCAACCAGTCCATCCTAAAGGAAATCAGTCCTGAATATTCATTGGAAGGACTGATGCTGAAGCTGAAGCTCCAATACTTTGGCCACCTAACGTGAAGAACTGACTCCTTAGAAAAGACCCTGATGCTGGGAAAGATCGAAGGCAAGAGGAGGTGGGGATGACAGAGGATGAGATGGTTGGATGGCATCACTGATTTGATGGATGTGAGTTTGAGAAAGCTCTGAGAGTTGGTGATGGACAGGGAGGCCTGGTGTGCTGCAGTCCATGGGGTCGCAAAGAGTGGGACACAAATGAGTGACTGAACTGAATAACAAATGAACCACCCATTTTAAACCATTTACATAGTTGAAAGGCTCTGCAGTTACTACTACTTAAGGAGGACATATCTGAAGAAATTTGGCATTTAGGTCCTTGTTTCTCAAAGTGTTGTACCAAGACTAGCAGTACTGGCATTATCTGGGGCTTCCCAGGTAGCTCAGTGGTAAAGAATCTGCCTGCTAATGCAGGAGATGCACGTTCGATCCCTGGGTTAGGAAGATCCCCTGGAGAAGGAAATGGCAACCCACTCCAGTATTCTTGCCTGGAGAATTCCATGGACAGAAGAGCTGTCTGACACAACAGGGCAACTGTGCACGCAGGAGCACACGTGCACGGAAACTTATCAGAAATACAGAATCTCAAATTTCACCAAAGACCTGCTGACTCAGAATCAACACTTTATGAGATTTCCCGCACTACATGTAAGTACATCAAAGTTTGAGAATCAACACTGATCTGTTTGAATCTTAATGTTACATCCTATTGTTGGAAACCCTGGCTGTACCTTATATGTACTTATAAAAACTACTGTTTGAGAAGCCCAACTCCAGAAATTCTGATTTAATTGGCTTGGGTTGAGGTCTATTATGGCCGTGGACCTAATTTCACAATCTCCCCATTGGAAAACTACATTGAAGTAGTTGTCAGTGCAGCATGCCAGTACTGGTTCTAGAAGTCAGGTATGCCCACATGTGTCCCTGAGCCTGTCCTGGGGGAACTATGGGGCCCTGAGCAAGAAGGAAGCTTCTGGGGCACTGCATGCCAGTTCAACTTCACAGCTACTGAGAAACTCCATCATATTTTCTGCCTTTTCTTATTCATGCTCTTTCAGGACTTAATTCATTCCAAGAAAAGTATCCATGTTCTAACCTTAAGGTGGTTTGGATTTGCTATCTAGGGCCACTCAGAGAACCAGGTGCTGAATAACCTAAGGCCTCAGGGTAATTTACCCACCTATCAGATTAGCACCAAATTTCTTTTAGTTTCATCTTTTCCTAATGGTGAATTGGAAGTAACTAATATTTCTCTCAAGCCTTTGGAGAATATGCATTTACTGTTGACCAGGCGCTACTAAATTAAGATTTCCAGTATGACAGGCGCGTACAAATAACAGACCTATTACTTAACAAGAAGCTCAAATTGATAATAAGTATTACTTAGATGCAGGTGGTGGGGTGCGGGGACTGTCTGTTTACTAATGCGTCCTCAGTGACAGAGACAATGCGTGGAACGTTGCATGCTTTAATAAATGTTTGCTAATTAAATTCCTCAAGAAACAATAACGTCTGACATTTCACTCATTCAAAGTTACCGAACGTATCGTGTTAGCGAACCTGGAACAGAAAGTGTTTTATCAAAGGATTTTTAAATCTCCAGATTTCCTTTGAAAAATAAATCGTGTGCCCCAATCCAATGCCATGTTTCAGGTGCCCTAGTTTGACCTCGGCTCCTCATTTGGAGGCTGGCTAAGGGATGTGATCCCTGCCCTTGAATCTCCTTCCTTTGTAGTTTTTTTGACCTGCGCGGTTCCGTTTCCCAGGCGGAGGAGCGCGCGCCGCGGCTGCGCCCATCAGCGCGCGGCGCGGGGTTGTGGCTGTCAGGCGGGCGGGGCCGCCTAGGACCCGGGAGGATCCGCTCCTCTCGCGCCGCAGAGCCTCCGCGCCCCCACGTGCGGCCCCCTCCCTCTCCTGCTCGCCCACCTCCCTCCCTCTGGGGTTTGGGATTCCTTGGGGAGCAGGAAGCCCCCTGCTGCCTTGCAGCGGGCCGGGCAGGCGGAGTGGTCGGGCCCGGGGGCGGATGCTCGAGGGTGGGCTGGGCCAGCCGGCTGCGGGGGAGGCGCGCTGCGTTGTTTCCCGCTAGGGTCGGACTCTGCGCGGGACGAGCCTCCGCGCGGTGCTCTCGGGCGGGGCCTGGGGGCGAGCGAGGCGGCGGCGCTGCATCCCGGGCCTCGGGCCGGGCGCGCGGGCGGGCGGGGGCCGGGCCGCCGCCCCCGCGGCGCCTCCCCTCCCTCCCTCCCCCTGGCTCCCGGGAGCGGCGGGCGGAGGAGCTTTGTGTGCGCCCGCGGGCCGGGGGCGAGCCTCGGGCGGCCCAACTTGACATCGGCCGGCGGACTCCGGGGCGGGAGTGGTGAGGCGTGAGCGGGTGGAGGAGGTGCCTGGGGGGGCGTGGGGCTCCCGGGCGGCGGGAGGGACCGAGCGAAGCGCGCCGGACAATGAGCTGGGCAGCTCGGCGCTGCGGCCACTTTTAGGGGGCGCGGGCCTCCGCGGCTCCACCTGCGCGGAGAGGCGGGATGTCCAGGCCAGGTGTCCCGGCGCGCTAAGGCTCTCTCGCAGCCCTACGTTCCCGAGCCGGTTCTCGCCTTGACCCCGGGCTACCTGGAGCCTCCAGCTGGGACGTGCTTGGCCGGGCGCCCCCCCGGAGCAGCCGCGATGGCCAGCACCAGGAGTATCGAGCTGGAGCACTTTGAGGAACGGGACAAAAGGCCGCGGCCGGGGTCGCGGAGAGGGGCGCCCAGCTCCTCCGGGGGCAGCAGCAGCTCGGGCCCCAAAGGGAACGGGCTCATCCCCAGCCCGGCGCACAGTGCCCACTGCAGCTTCTACCGCACGCGGACGCTGCAGGCCCTGAGCTCGGAGAAGAAGGCCAAGAAGGCGCGCTTCTACCGGAATGGGGACCGCTACTTCAAGGGCCTGGTGTTTGCCATCTCCAGCGACCGCTTCCGGTCCTTCGATGCGCTGCTCATGGAGCTCACCCGCTCCCTGTCGGACAACGTGAACCTGCCCCAGGGCGTCCGCACCATCTACACCATCGACGGCAGCCGGAAGGTCACCAGCCTGGACGAGCTGCTGGAAGGTAGGCGGGGAGGGCCCGGCGCGGCAGGTGCGGCCTCGCGGCGACAGGTGCACCCGCTGGGGGAGGCTGCGGCGGGGGCGGAGGGGGCGGTGATGCTAGGCGGCCGCGGGGCCTGTGTGGTTCGCTCTGCTGTTCCGCAGGTTCTGTGTGGGGGGCGAGATTTCACACACACTCTGGCCTTCCTAGGAGATAAGTGTTTTTTTTTTTTAAAAAGTGAGAAATCCTAACGGGCTTTGTGACATCTCTCAAGATGGGTGAACTTATTTTTGATATTTGCTCTTTTGAAGTGCTCGATCATTGTGGAAGTGGCTCTCCCGTGAGGATCTGCGGAACCCTCTATCTCATAAGCTGTCTGTCCCTCCCTCTGTGGAGCTCAGTACGGGCACCTGTGGTGTTTCGGCTTTCAGGACCCTGTAGTACTGGGTCTGCTCAGAAGCTGTGGTTGTGAAACGCCCCAGGTTGCCTTTCCTGCTTTACCTTGCAGCAGAAGTTTCATGAGGTCAGGAGAGGGGATGGGAGACTGAGGTTCTCAACCTTGGTTGCATCTTGGATCACTGGGGACTTTAAGAAGTAAGGGTGCCTGGGCCCCCTTCCCACGTATTTGGATGTAAATTGGTTTGGGGTGTGGTCTGACCATCTGGAGTTTTAAAAGCTCCTCAGGTGATTTAAATGTGCGACTGAGGTTGAGAAGGGCTGGGATAAGGGTTTTCCACGATTGGTTGGTAATGAGGTGATTCAAGGTTAATCTCTCCTAGTTAGGGAGATAGAGGCCACAGAATCAGCAATTGAGGCCTGTTACAAATTGGGCCTATAGTGTCAACCATGCTGGACTCAAAGACTGTTTGGCCTTATGTTGGGTCATCCTTGAATTCCTGCAGTATTTAGGCTTCTTTTGCTTCAGGGAGAGAAATCATTACTAGCAGTTAAGAACCTATATCCAGAATTAAACACGACCCATAAAGTTCAGAACCCAAATATGTGCTGACTGTGTCTATATACAGCCTGCTCTCATGAATCTTTTTTGTAACTTAATTTTTAAAATTTTGGCTGTGCTCTGCGGCATGTGGGATCTTAGTTCCCCGACCAGGAATCGAACCCACACCCCCTGCAAGAAGGGAAAAATCTTAAACAGACCTCCAGGGAACGCCCCTCATGCATCTTAATACAAATAGCACATACAGTTATGGTAGTCATACCTATATTGGCTTGGCAGGAGAAGTAAACTGAACTTGGAGCCAAATGTTTTTCTTATATTAACTCATCATGTTATTATGCTCTGAAGGCACTATGTCCATTTTATGCATGAAGAAACTTAAGCAACATGCCTTGTCATGCAGGACATGCGGTATATGTCCGTTCACCTGCAATTCCCTTTTAAAATTTCTATTGGAGGATAATTGCTTTACAATATTGTGGTGGTTTCTGCCATACATCAACATCAGTCAACCACAAGTACACATGTGTCCCCTCCCTTTTGAACCCCCCTCCTGTCTCCTACCCCATCCCACCCCTCTAGGTTGTCAGAGAATCAACAGATGTGGCCACACTGTGGAGTCCTTAAAGTGGTTGGGTTTCTGTTTAGTCACTGTTATGGAAAGTTTTCCCTGCCCTAGGCTAGATGAGGACTCAGCCAAAACGTTGTCTTTTCTCTGTGTGTGTGTGTGTGTGTGTGTGTGTGTGTTTGTGACTTCACAGATTCTCCTGAACATTGGAGTGTTTTGGTTTTAAAGGCTACCTGAGGTGAGGGCAACCAGCAGAATATTAAAATGAAGATACATTGTTAAAGGGGTTTTATTGCTTTAATCCTGTTGCAAACTTAAAAGTAACATTTGCCCAGATACTTCAAAACTGAGTAACACATTTTCTGATTGACCCAAGGCTAGGCTAGTGGCCCCGTGGAAGGATGGAGGCAATGCCTTTTGCTTAATATTCATTACTCACATGCCCTTGGAAAACTGTGCCTAGTGTGGTCTGAGAAGGGACAGTAGTTTTAATATCATTCTCTGAAATAATTTTAACAGTGTTAGCTGCATGAAATGAATGTAATCCAAAGATGAATATCATCTAGGGGAGATAGATGGTCAGCGTTTCCATTATGCATGAGAGCACATATTGTGTACTGAGTTTGTCATTGCTCTAGTGGTACATGGTCCACTGAGTCTAATTCTCAAACTGCAAATTGGAGGTTGATAAATATCCTTCTAATCGTTTGTTCACTGATTTCTGTAGGGGAGGGAACCATAAGTATACAGAGTCCAAATTATACCACAATATGAAAAGTGATAGAACACAAATATTTGCAACAGAACTGTTTCCCTAGTATAGCCAATTGCTCACGTGTTTCAAATGTAATAAAATTATATTTTTTTAAATGTAGTAAAATCACTGCAAATGAAGAAAATTTAAGCACTTCTTTTGTCATAGTGGCATTCTCTTTGACAATAGATCTTTGAGTCTTTAATTTCCCACAAAATGAGTGGAGTACCCTGTTTCAAGGCAGTTTTTAAGAAAGACCCATCGATGCTTAATACCAGCCATTCAGTAATTTAAATAGTTTCAACGTTTAGTTTAAATTGTGTGCTCACATGTTCAGCTTTATCATGCAGAAGGACTAATCAGCTATCTGTGGAGTTACTTGCATCAGTATCACCCATGTTGTCAAAACTGACTATTTCATCTTAGTTCATTTTTAATAAAGATTTTCTGTTAGTATGTTTTTACACCATTATGTTTAGCTGTTCTCTCCTTTGCCTCTTCCATTCCATGAAATTTGTAGTTTAGGAGATACTGTTTTTCCTAAAATGTTTTTTTTTCTAAAATATTTGCAGTGAAGAATAGAAAATGATGACTCAAGATAGCTGGGCATGAATGCTCATTCAGCGCCTCAATCTCACTGAACTCAGATGACAAAAGAAATTTGCATGGCCCAGATTTTTTCTTCTGCCCTTGAGAGCCTCTGGAGACTAAAAACTGTTCAGGTATAGGCTGGTCCTCCTGCACTGCGCTAACCAGCAGGCACCTTAAAAGTGAAAGTCACTCAGTCGTGTCTGACTCTTTGCGACCCCATGGACTATACAGTCCATGGAATTCTCTAGGCCAGAATACTGGACTGGGTAGCCTTTTCCTTCTCCACGGGATCTTCCCAAGCCAGGGATCAAACCCACGTCTCCCACATTGTGGGCGGATTCTTTACCGACTGAGCCACAAGGGAAGCCCAAGAATATTGGAGTGGGTAGCCTATCCCTTCTCTAGCAGATCTTCCCAACCCAGGAATTGAACTGGGGTCTCCTGCATTGCAGGCAGATTCTTTACCAACTGAACTATTAGGGAAGCCCAGCCTAATGGTTTAACTCCCCTTGCTGCATTAATTTCAACGAGTTGGTGCTGTGCATCCCTATAATCCTATTTAGTCCATGTAACTGGATAGGGACCTTCTCTCAAAGGACTAAGTCATAGCAGTCAATATTGGGAAACACAGTTTGAACTGTCTGAAGCCATGAGCTAGCCAACCATGTCACAGCTCTGATAAATAACCGAGGATGTCCAGCTTACACATTCCTAGGTTCTCAGAACTCGTGGTCTCGGTGTTGTTTCTTGAGTGTTCTCTTTTTCAGAGCTTGAGCTGTAATTATTTTGATGTTCCAAAGACAGATGCCCAAGGACAGTGGCAAGAATGCATGACCAAGTTGATGTCCCTAGGTTCTGCTGACTGTGGATTTGAAAAAAATTCACCTCCATTCACGGCCTCAGTGTCCTGTTAAATGAAAGGTTGGCAGATCCCCTAAGTTAGATCCCGTCTGGTCTAAAATACATACCTTTCCCCTGCTTAGGTGGTTATTTATTGTGTGATGGTCTGGGGTGCCTTCTCTTACCCAGAAACTATCTTTCAGAGAATTGACAAGGCAACAAATGCTTACACTACAAGGAGTGGGTATGTGGCTCTGATAAACTGTTTGCAAGGTGCCTAAATAGTTGCTGCCTATGTCTGCCTCTTTCATTACAAAGTAATGTGTCACTTTATATCATTTATACCTTTTCCCCCTCAGTCAACAAATGAATAAGCTTCTTCCATTAAGCAGTCTTAAGTTAGCTTGAATTTGAGAAAAATTAAGTTCTAAAAGAAATCAAGCATTTGAAACTTCTGAGGTTTTCCTACTGCACCTAGTTTATTGAATCTCTGGTTATTTAGTCTCCTTGGTTATTCAATCTCCTTGAAGGTGTTGGATCAAAATATAGTGACAGTTACTTTTGAGTAAAAATGAGTCTCCCATAAGAACTCCCATTATAAGTTTTATACCCCTTGAAAGGTAGACTTTTATACTAATATTAGAACCTGAGCTCTTGGAACTTGTTGTAGTGCAAGCAACATAAACCCACAAGATACAAGATATTTGTGTGTGTGCGTGCTTGCTCAGTCATGTCCCACTCTGTGACTCCATGAACCATAGCCCTCCAGGGTCCTCTGACCATGGGATTTTCCAGGCGAGAATATTGGAATGTTACCAGGGGATAATCCCAACCCAGGGATCAAACCTGTGTCCCTTGCATCTCCTGCATTGGCAGGCACATTTTTTACCACTGAGCCACCTGAGAATCCCCTGTAAGAATTTTGCACATAGTGAAAAGCAGTGCACATTTATATGCAGCAAGTATGATGACTGGACATAATAGTTAACATTGGATCTTCACTCTGCAAAACCTTCTCTACCTGGGAGACTCGTATCTCCTTCAAGACTCTTCAAATATCATCTTTCTGTGAACTTTCTTTCCAGATCTCAGGGTCATTGGTCTCAAAGTGTTGTTGATTGAGAGGATAGTTGTTGTTTTTCAAGGTGTTGGGGGTGCAGTTTTTTCCCTCATGGTGCTCACGTTCTAGAGGGGGCTTCACCAGTGGTTCAGTGGTAAAGAATCCACCTGCCAGTTTGGGAGACATGGGTTCATCCCTGGTCCAGAAAGATCCCATATGCTGAGCCAGACCAACTGAGCCCATGTGCCAAGAGAAGCTACTGCAATAAATAGCCCAGAAAATGACTTTCCCTCTAAGTCTCTTGATTGTCTAGAGAGAATTCAAAGTATGAATTAAGCTTGAATAAGGTTGTTCCTGTATATTTGTGAAAATGTGTGTTTTGGAAAATTGGATTGTATTTCCGATGAATCAGAGATGGCCTGCTGACTCATCATGGTGAAGACAATGTACTCTTCTGCAGTACTTGCTTCTATAAATCTGATTTTTTTCCTTTATCTCATTTCCTCAAAACAGAGGAACTCAGGTCTGCTATAATGCAGCTTCATAGGAAGCTCTTTCCAGGGGCAAAGGGAAGAGAAATTTTCATTTGAAGCATAAAGAATTCTAGAATGAATTCTAAGATGAAAGGAAATATTTGGGAGAACATGTATGAGATGAGGTTCTGACACAGTGATATGCTGGTAGTTAAGATCACTGTTTCATGAGGTTTTAAGCTATGGAAATGGATGTTTTCATGGCCCTGTGATATAAAGTAAAGGGAACTAGAATCCTTGAGCAGTGATTGTCACACTGCTTTCTTCAACATAGACAGGCCAGGGAGTTTCTGTGTGTCTGTACTGCCTGGCTAGGTCTCTTTCTTCTCATCCCCACCAGCCTCTGCTCCTACTGCTTCTGTTTTTTTATCTCTTCTATTGATAAAGTAAACCATTACCCTACGGATGAGGGATCCTTTTCTTAAGATAACTATGATTTTTTAGATGTTTTACATGCAATCATTGTGTGAGATGCAGGTATTGTGTGAGATGTTTTATGTGTTTTTATTTCACCCTTGTTATCCTCGTGGCATATGGCTGCATTGTCTTCCCCATTTTGCAGCTAGGGAGGTTGAAATCAGAGGACAGAGAAATTATCCCCTTGCACCAGTCAGAAGAGGTGGAGCTGGAATCTGGGTTCTTCCTCCTTGGCCTTTGAACGTCTGTATTCTTTAACTGCTGTGTTCTACCACCGTTAGGTGGGGGCCCTTCTGACCCCTGAAGTTTACATAGGTTATGTATCAGCAATCTAGAGCTGCATCACTGCTGCAGCCAGACCTGCTAGGCATTTGTATTTGGAAAAAAAAGAGTACAGTAATTTATCAGTCACTGTAGATGTAGAGACAGTTTTAGGATGTTTTGCATATAGATCCTAAACTGAGCCATATATTGACCTGTCCACCTGCACAGTTAGGTCTGTGCATCCAGATTCTGCAGGCTGCCTCACCTGGCTTCAGTGTCCTCATCTGCAAAATGAAGAAGGTTAGGTCATTGCTAAGAAGCCTTCCTGTTTAAAGCTCAGTGATCTTGAGAAATGCTTCTGGAAGTGGGAAAGAGAAATGATCTGTCTGCCTCCACGTCTCTCTTTAAAAATTGGCCAGGTTTTGTGTTTGAATGTGGTTACCCAGGTTCAGATGGAGTTCTTAGAATCTCAGTAACCTATAGGAGGTTCTTCTCCTAGAATGTTCTCAGGAAAGAGGAAATTACAAACCCACTGGGGATTGGGACCATGGTCATCTTATTCATTCCTTTGTCCTATCAGTAAATACTTCTGGCATGTGATGTTTGATTTATTTTACCTTTGTGCCATTTAGAAGATAATTTTGATAGGGGGAATAAGTGGGTATTGGTGTTGAAAAAAATCTGAGTTAAGACAACCAGCTGAACAGTTGGCTAGATTTGCAGAGGTCAACTTAGTTCATGTCACCGGCAAATATTCCTTGTCTCTTGTCTCAGTTTTGAAATGAGATTTTATTCAAGGAAAAAGGATGCAATATATTTATATATTAACAACTTGTCAATTTCACTAGTGTCTGAGATGCCTGACTTGATTTTTCTCTCTGGAAATCTTTCATAATCAAATTCTTATACCTTTATTTTGAATGTGTGTGTTAAATCCCAAGACTATTCTAAGCCCCAGAGTCGGACACGACTGAAGCGACTTAGCAGCAGCAGCATTCTAAGCCCCCTACTATTTTCAGCATCTGCTTTCAGTTAGTTCTCTGACATAGCAAAGACTTAGTTTTGTTCATCTTTTCATATTCTTATTTTAAGTATTATTTTTAGAAAATTTATTTCATATATAGTTTAGATATGATGTGCATTGTACTATAGTTTTAAAATTCTATGTGTTGGCTCTGTTAGCCCTGATGGCTCAGATGCTAAAGAATCTGCCTGCAATGCAGGAGACCTGGGTTCAATCCCTGAGTCAGGAAGATCCCCTGGAGAAGGAAATGACAACCTACTCCAGTATTCTTGCTTGGAGAATTCCATGGGCAGAGGAGCCTAGTGGGTTACAGTCCATGGAGTTGTAAAGAGTCAGACATGACTGAACAACTAATGGTTTTCATTCTTTTATTCAGTAGAACATGCAATAATTTCCATTCTAATTCAGGCGATTTTTTCCTGTTTGCCGTATCTCCTGAAGCCTAAACCACTAGACTGGCCGTATGGTAATCTGTCAGAAGCTACTACCTTTGAGACTGAAGGAATGGGAAATTATTGATTTGTGAGATCAACTTTGGTTCTTTTGATTATAGTATAACATTTACTAACATTTCAACATAACTAAAATAATCTACAATTGTGACCTACTATGTTTTTTGATTATGCTGCTGCTGCTGCTGCTAAGTCGCTTCAGTCATGTCCGACTCTGTGCGACCCCATAGACGGCAGCCCACCAGGCTCCACCATCCCTGGGATTTTCCAGACAGGAGTACTGGAGTGGGTTGCCATTGCCTTCTCTGGTGTTTTGTTTATACATTGGTCAAATTACAGTCACTAGCAACCAAAATATATCACAATGGAAGTTTGAAAATTCTCATTGATTTGTTTCTTCCTTCACTGTATATGGCAACCCACTCCAGTGTTCTTGCCTGGAGAATCCCAGGGACGGGGGCGCCTGGTGGGTGGCCGTCTATGGGGTCGCACAGAGTTGGACACAAATGAAGCGACTTAGCAGCAGCAGCAGTCACTGTATATATGTTTTACAAATTTCAGATTACTTTGTTAATTTTTTGTTGTTGTGTAGTCACTGAGTTGCTCTTTACAGCATCGGGCTTTGCTTCTATGACCAGTCACATCCACTGTTGCATAGAAACCTGAAATGAATCAAGGTCCATGCATTAAGGCAAATTGGAAGTGGTCAAACAGGAGATGGCAAGAGTGAACATCGACATTTTAGGAATCAGCAAACTAAAATGGACTGGAATGGGTGAATTTAACTCAGATGACTATTATATCTACTACTGTGGGCAATAATCCCTTAGAAGAAATGGAGTAGCCATCATAGTCAACAAAAGGTCTGAAATGCAGTATTTGAGTGCACTCTCAAAAACGATAGAATGATCTCTGTTCATTTCCAAGGCAAACCATTCAATATCGCTATCAGTATCAGTATCAATATCACTATCACTATCAATATCAACATCAGTAATCCAAGTCTATGCCCTGACCAGTAATGCTGAAGAAGCTAAAGTTGAACAGTTCTATGAAGACCTAGAAGACCTTCTAGAACTAAAACCCAAAAAAGATGTCCTTTTCATTATAGGGGACTGGAATGCAAAAGTAGGAAGTCAAGAAACACCTGGAGTAACAGGCAAATTTGGCCTTAGAGTACAGAATGAAGCAGGGCAAAGGCTAATAGAGTTTTTCCAGGGAACACACTGGTCATAGCAAACACCCTCTTCCAACGACACAAGAGAAGATTCCACACATGGACATCACCAGATGGTCAGTACTGAAGTTAGATTGATTATATTCTTTGCAGCCAAAGATGGAGAAGCTCTATACAGTCAGCAAAAGCAAGACCAGAAGCTGACTGTGGCTCAGATCATGAACTGCTTATTGCCAAATTCAAACTTAAATTGAAGAAGGTAGGGAAAACCACTAGACCATTCAGGTATGACCTAAATCGAATCCCTTACGATGATACAGTGGAAGTGACAAATAGATTCAAGGAATTAGATCTGATAGAGTGCCTGAAGAACTATGGATGGAGGTTCATGACATTGTACAGGAGACAGGGATCAAGACCATCCCCAAGAAAAAGAAATGCAAAAAAGCAAAATGGCTGTCTGAGGAGGCCTTACAAATAGCTGTGAAAAGAAGAGAAGTGAAAAGAAAAGGAGAAAAGGAAAGATATACCCGTTTGAATGCAGAGTTCCAAAGACTAGCAAGGAGAGATAAAGCCTTCCTCAGCGATCAGTGCAAAGAAATAGAGGAAAACAATAGAATGGGAAAGACTAGAGATCCCTTCAAGAAAATTAGAAATACCAAGGGAACATTTCATGCAACGATGGGTAAAATAAAGGACAGAAATGATATGGACCTAACAGAAGCAAAAGATATTAAGAAGAGGTGGCAAGAGTACACAGAAGAACTATACAAAGAAGATCTTCACAACTCAGAAAGTCATGATGGTGTGATCACTCACCTAGAACCAGACATCCTGGAATGCGAAGTCAAGTGGGCCTTTGGAAGCATAATTACCAACAAAGCTAGAGGAGGTGATGGAATTCCAGTTGAGCTATTTCAAATCCTAAGAGGTGATGCTGTGAAAGTGCTGCACTCAATAGACCAGAAAATTTGGAAAACTCAGCAGTGGCCACAGGACTGGAAAAGGTCAGTTTTCATTCCAATCCCAAAGAAAGGCATTGCCAAAGAATGCTCAAACTACTGCACAATTGCACTCATCTCACATGCTAGTAAAGTAATGCTCAAGATTTTCCAAGCCAGGCTTCAACAGTACATGAACTATGAAATTCCAGATGTTCAAGCTGGTTTTAGAAAAGGCAGAGGAACCAGAGACCAAATTGCCAACATCCATTGGATTATCGAAAAAGCAGGAGAGTTCCCGAAAAATATCTATTTCTGCTTTATTGACTATGCCAAAGCTTTTGACTGTGTGGATCACCACAAACTGGAAAATTCTGAAAGAGATGGGAATATCAGACCACCTGACCTGCCTCTTGAGAAATGTATATGCAGGTCAGGAAGCAACAGTTAGAACTGGACATGGATCAACAGACTGGTTCCAAATTGGGAAAGGAGTATGTCAAAGCTGTATATTGGCACCTTGCTTATTTTAACTTATATGCAGAGTACCTCATGAGAAAGGCTGGGCTGGATGACACACAAGCTGGAATCAGGGTTTCCGGGAGAAATATCAGTAACCTCAGATATGCAGATGACACCACCCTTATGGCAGAAAGTGAAGAAGAACTAAAGAGCCTCTTGATGAAAGTGAAAGAGGAGAGTGAAAAAGTTGGTTTAAGGCTCAACATTCAGAAAATTAAGATCATGGCATCCAGTCCCATCACTTCATGGCAAATATATTGGGAAACAGTGGCTGACTTTATTTTTTGGGGTTCTAAAATCACTGCAGATGGTGATTGCAGCCATGAAATTAAAAGATGCTTACTCCTTGGAAGGAAAGTTATGACCAACCTAGACAGCATATTAAAAAATAGAGACATTACTTTGCCAACATAGGTCCGTCTAGTCAAGGCTATGGTCTTTCCAGTGGTCATGTATGGATGTGAGAGTTGGACTATAAAGAAAGCTGAGCACCGAAGAATTGATGTTTTTGAACTGTGGTGTTGGAGAAGAGCCTTGAGATTCCCTTGGACTGCAAGGAGATCCAGCCAGTCCATCGTATAGGAAATCAGTCCTGGGCGTTCATTGGAAGGACTGATGCTGAAGCTGAAACTCCAATCTTTTGGCCACCTGATGTGAAGAACTGACTCATTTGAGAAGACCCTGATGCTGGGAAACATTGAGGGCAGGAGGAGAAGGGGACGACAGAGGATGAGATGGTTGGATGGCATCACTGACTCAATGGACATGTGTTTGAGTCAACTCCGGGAGTTGATGATGGACAGGGAGGCCTGGCATGCTGCAGTCCACGGGGTCGCAAAGAGTCCGACACGACTAAGCAACTGAACTGAACTGAGTCACTGAGTTGTGTTTGATTCTTCTGTGACCCCGTGAACTGTGGCCCACCAGGCTCCTCTGTCCGTGGGATTTCCCAGGCAAGAATACTAGAACGGGTTGCTATTTCTTTCTCCAGGGGAACTTCCTGACACAGGGATTGAGCTGGTGTCTCCTGCATTGCAGGGAGATTCTTTAGGACTGAGCCAGGGGGGGCTGCCCTTGTTAATTTCCGTGTAATCACAGTGTAATTATTTCTGAAAGACAGTGATGGGTTCTCTCTTCCCCAGTCTCCTTGCTCATTATCTGTTTCTTTACTTAGCAGTATTTTTATCTCATCTGTTAAGAAATCAGGAAAAGAAAAAGAGAGTTACAGAAACTTACTACTGGTTACATTCTTCATCAAGCCTTGGAGAAAGAAACCACTGGAGAAATAGTCTGATGTAAATTCATCTCTTCTTAGTTTAGTGATTAAGGCCAATAGCTAGAAAGTTTCACATAAACCTTCTTTATGAAACCCTTAGCAGAGTTCTAGCATGCTGTGGCTCTTTGGTTAATGGGAGTGCTCCTCAGCATCTCAAACAAAAATGTGTGTCCTTGTAACTTCCCCCTGTAATTCTAGAGCCACCATTTGGAGCCATAAGACTTCAGATGGGGCTAAATGGCAGCCCTTCACACATCTTAAGACAGTGGTCATGCTTTCCTCTGCCGTTTCCACTTTCTGCCCATCCCCAAAATATAACCACTTTTTTTTTTTTGACAAACATCTGGTTTCTTTATATTTTAACCACTTGACTGAATCTTTTTGAGCTGTTCTCACTATCTCTTGCTTAAAATTGGAGCCAAGTCTTTCTCTAAGATTAGCAGTAAAGTTTAAAGGTGGACTGGGGAAACTCTGTCAAGGAAAGTTTACCTCTATTCAGAAGATGAGCCAATTTGAAGGACTGACCCTATGTCCATTATGCCCCAGTTTACTTACAGATATTGTTAGATGGGCAAAATTTTTTTTATAATTTATTTTTTGGCTGCATGGGTCTTAGTTGTAGCATACAGACTTCTCTTTAGTTGTGACACATGGACTCAGTAGTTGTGGTACACGAGCTTAGCTATCCCACGGCATGTGGGATCTTAATTCCCTAACCAGGGATTGAACCCATGTCCCCTGCATTGGAAGGTGGATTCTTAACCACTGGGACTCCAGGGAAGTCTCCTAGATGGGCACATTTTGGTTTGAAGATCTCTTTCTCAGTATCCTTAAAATTGCAGCATTTCTCAAACTTCTTGCAGTGTTGGGATAATTCAAATTGAAAAACAATGTAAAAACCTAGCAGCCAAGTTGCAGAAACCCAGCACTGCCTTAGCTATTTTAAACACACTGTCACTTAAATATATATTAAGGTTGATGTACCTGTGCATATAGGTCGTAGACACCAGTACGACTAGACAAACACATTGACAACCTAAAAGCCAACAAAACTGTATAATCAATAAAAATGCAAAATAGTCATGTAAAGCTCCAGAGACTATTTGCTCAAACTAAGGGGTAATTCCCAGTGTGATCATGGTGCTGAACACTGATCAGCCTTGGTGTGCTGAGTCTCAGAATGCCGTGTGACGAGTCAGTTTTGCACACTACTGAACCTTCATTCTCACGGGGTAAAACTGTGTCTTCTGGCCTTAACTCTCTCTGTGTATGTCTTGTACGTACAGTAGGTCCTCTTCTCCCTCTTTACCTCCCAGCAGAATTACCCGACACGATGCCAGGAGAGTGGAGGCTGTGGGCACAGAGTGGCCTGGCTGCACTTGATTTAGAAATAGACATTCAGATGTCCCAGACAGGACGATGTAAGCATTTTAAGTCTTATTGTCAAATTAAGTCCAGAACTGGGAGTTCCCTGGTGGCCTAGTTGTTAGGGTTCTGGGCTTTTACTGCCATGGCCTGGGTTCAGTCCCTGGTCATTGAATTGAGATTAAGTAAGCCATGTAGCTCAGCCAAGATAAATAAGTACAGAATTAAAATTGCCATGATGGATGCTTGTGGATTGTGGGGTATGGGTGGCTCAGGTTTGAGGAGCAAGAAGACAGATAATGGATCTGATCTGTGGGTTCCATCCTACCAGGAGATGATTGTTGTTGTTGTTGAGTTGCCAAGTTATGTCTGACTGTTTGTGAAGATTAGACTTTTTTCTTTATTTCCCAGCTCTAAGGCTTTTTGGTGAGTAGCATTTTTGTTTTTGCTTTTACATGATTTCTTTGGTCTTACGTTAACTTCTCCCAAATTTCAATGCTGAAGCATGGAGTTTTGGACATACTTCCTCCTAGATATTCTGATGTTCGGTGTAGCTTTTCCACCCCTTCCTCAGTGGAGGGTATCACAGGCTGTACCCCTGGATGTTACTTTAGGAGGTTGTCTTCAGCCACTTGCCTTCAGATGTGCTGAAGGAGCGCTGGTCTTGGAGGTGAAAGATCTCATTTTGTGTCCTCAGCCCTGTCCTGCAGGAAAGACTGTTCTATTCATTTTGTGAAGGTGGCAGCAATGGTCCAGCATCCAGTGAGAGCTTTGTGTCACTCTTCCGGTTCCCAGAAGTTTAAATTCTGGGTGTTGTACGGTTTGGGTAGAAAACCCAATTAAGCTGTTTGCTGTGACAGGGTAGCAAGTCAGTCTTTGTTTTCCTTACTCTGTATTTTTCTTAACCAGCTGGGTGTGGGAACTTATCTTTGGTGTGCTTTAGATGGAGATATTCACATTATTTCTGAGGAGGGCATGGTAATCCACTCCAGTATTCTTGCCTGGAGAATCCATATGGACAGAGGAGCCTAGAGGGCTACGGTCCATGGGGTCACAAAGAGTAAGACACGACTGAGCAACTAAACAGAGATCAGCATGCACTTTATTACCCACCCAGTAGGACAGTCTCACAAATGTACTTGATTAAGGACATCAAATCATCTTATAGATGCAACATACCCAAGTTTATTTTTCTTGGTTACATTCCTTTAGATTTATGTTTTTTCCTCAAGTTTGGAAGTTGGGAAAGCATTTAGGCTTCCAGGATTTTTTGGTGATATTGGACCTAAAGTGTCAGCCAGAGTTTTTTTTCTTTCCTCTTCTTTGTTACCATATTTAAATCTGTTGGGGAGGGGGAGGTTTTCTTTAAGCTTGATGAGTCCTTGCACTTTAGACTTGTAAACAAGTTTTCTTTTTCATCATGAAGTTCATTGCTTGCTTCTACTCCCAGAGTTAGGTATAGTCTCATTGTCCAAGTTTTGTGTATCTGAGTTTCTGCCATGAATGTCAAATAGTTTGTAAATATAGCTAATTAATGCTGTTAGACAGTTAAGGTAAATATTTTAACAGAGGTGGGTAGGAGACTTTCATAGTAACCGATAGGGCTAAAACATAGTGTTGTGGAACTTCCAACTGTGTGAATCTACATTTAGCTATTTACAATTTCTAACAGTAAGTGGCTCAGTGGTAAAGAATCTTCTTGCCAATGCAGGAGACATGGGTTTGATCCTTGGATCGGGAAGATCCCCTGGAGAAGGAACTGGCAACCCACTCCAGTATTCTTGCCTGGGAAATCCCTTGGCAGAGGAGCCTGGTGGGCCACAGGCCATGGGGTTGCAAAGGAATCAGACACAACTTAGCAACTAAACAACAGACAACAGTAAGTTGATGTTTTAAATGTTGAGGAGTTACTGTGGTTTAGCTATTAAAATATGTTTCATGTGTAATTCACACAAAAACACGTATGCACACATGTTCCATTGATTGAAAGACACATTACATTTATTGGGGGCCTCCCTGATGGTTCAAACGGTGAAGAATCTGCCTGCAATGCAGGAGACCCAGGTTTGATCCCTGGGTTGGGAAGATCCCCTGGAGAAGGAAATGGCAACCTGCTCCAGTATTCTTGCCTGGAGAATCCCATGGACGGAAGAGCCTGGTGGGCTATAGTCCATAGGGTCACAAAGAGTCAGACATTTTCTGAGCAACTAGCACTTTCACTTACATTTATTGGACTAAAAGCATGTCATGATCTGAAATGAAAAATCTTTTGGTAGGTACTAGACATCCCTCGCAGCCTGCTCGTTTTCCTCTGTGCCTTAGGTTGCCCTCTGACGGGCTCTCGTGACCTGAGAGTGTCTCGGACCACACGTGACGTCCTTCAGGAGCCTGGCCTGAGCCTTTCACGGTCATTCCGTGTCCGCACCTACACTGTGCAAATGTTTAACCTAGAAGCAGTGCCAATCCAAACCGTGAGATGTGCAGGTTTGCTCTGGAAATAGGCGTCTTCACCATGACTTCGACGAACGTGTTCTGGGCGCCTCCTGTACCTCAGTGCTGGGCTCGGTGTGCGGAACGTGAGGAAGGGAGTGTCGGGGCTGTCAGGAGGCTTCCAGTCTGGGCAGTGGTTTGTAACCAGATTGTGTTCAAAGTCTACTGTGAAATAGGAAGCCTTTCTCACATGCTCTGGTCACACGTTCCACTGTTTCTGGTTCAGATGAACTGTGGTGAGGCCTGGGCATCTGGGTTCTACAGTAAAACCATCACACACACAAGAAATTCTCCCCTAAGGACCAGCAGAAGAGACAGAGAATAAATGATTATGCACATTATTAGCACAATGTAGGCTCAGGATATGGCAGATACCCCGAAGAGTGACATAATTTTTAAAATTTTGAAACTTGTCTATAGAAAATTCATAAAATGTACATGTATAGCCCAGTGAGTTATTATGAAGTGAACTCCTTTTTGACTCCTATCAGGAAAGAGAGACCCGGGAGTTCCTTGGCTGTCCAGTGATTAGGACTCTGCGCTCTCGCTGCCAGGGCCCCGGTTCAACCCCTCGTTAGGAAACTAAGACCCTACAAGGTGCATGGCGTGAAAAGAAAAAGCAATAGGATGTTGCCAGCATCTGAGAAGCGCTGCCTGTGTCCCTTCCTAGCTGTTACTCTTCCCAAGTTATAGTAGTCCGACTCCTGCTTTTCTTTGTGCTTTTACCACTGCTGCTGCTGCTGCTGCTAAGTCGCTTCAGCTGTGTCTGACTCTGTGCGACCCCACCAGGCTCCGCCGTCCCTGGGATTCTCCAGGCAAGAACACTGAAGTGGGTTGCCATTTCCTTCTCCAATGCATGAAAGTGAAAGTGAAGTGCTCAGTCGTGTCCAACTCTTCGCGACCCCATCGACTGCAGCCTACCAGGCTCCTCCGTCCATGGGGTTTTCCAGGCAAGAGTACTGGAGTGGGTTGCCATTACCTTCTCTGGCATCCCTAATCAGTAGAGTTCAATTTTATTTGTTTCGAGTTTAAAGAAATTAAATCCTACTGCATTCTATTCTTTTTTCGTCTTTTGCTCACTATTTGTAAAATTCATCCAAATTGTTGTATGTAGCTTGCTTGTTCATTTCATCTCTGCATAGTAGTACATTATATGATCACACCACTGTCCTCTTGCAGGACACGTGGGTTGATTGTCATCTTTGACTACTGAGCAACACTTCTGTAAACACGTATGTGTGTGTGTGTAAACTCTGGTGCCAATATACACCAGTTTCTTTTTTTTTTAATTAATTTATTTTAATTGGAGGCTAATTACTTTACAATATTGTGGTGGTTTTTGCCATACATTGACATGAATCCGTCATGGGTGTACATGTGTTCCCTATCCTGAACTCCCCTCCCACCTCCCTCCCCATCCCATCCCTCTTAGTCATCCCAGTGCACCAGCCCTGAGCACCCTGTCTCATGCATCGAACATGGACCGGCGATCCGCTTCACATATGATAATACACACATTTCAGCGCTACTCTCTCAAATCATCCCACCCTCACCTCCCACAGAGTCCAAAAGACTGTTCTTTACATCTGTGTCTCCTTTGCTGTCTTGCATATAAGGTCATTGTTACCATCTTTTCTAAATTCCATATATATGCGTTAATATCCTGTATTGGTGTTTTTCTTTCTGACTTACTTCACTCTGTATAATAGGCTCCAGTTTCATCCACCTCATTAGAACTGATTCAAATGCATTCTTTTTAATGGCTGCCGTATACACCAGTTTCTTCAGGGTATTTTCCTGGGGTGGAGACCTGTATGATGTGTACATTGTCAGCTTACCTATCACTAGCTAATGCCCACCTGTTTTTCCTCAGTGATTGAACCAGTTTAAAGTACATGGAAGTTCCAACAATATATCAAAATTCCTTTTGCTTTACCTCTTTGCCAGGGGTGATGAATCTTGACTGGTCAGTGAAAACAAGGTAAGGAGAGAGGAAGAGGAAGGCTGTTTCAAGCATCAGAGTGAGAATGAGAATACGAGGGTGTGGTGAGTTTGGAAGGAAAGTGCATCATGCATCCTGGTGTGACGCTACCTTAGGAGCCTGTGTGGAAGTGGCAGGAGGTGAATGGAAGCGTGTGCTACGCTGGGGAGTTGGGCCTTTATTCTAATGGCAGCAGTGCAGGCAAAAGACATCAGATCTACATTCTTAAAAACTTGCTGTGACAGGTCTGTGGAGGGTGAGGTGGTGAGGCCTGCCACTTAACTCCTCTAATCCGGGGAGGAATGAGAGAGGGCAGGGTTGCAGGGGATGGGCTCCAGGGATGCTTAGGCCACGGTCAACAGTTTTTCCAGTTCTGCTGAATGTGGGCAAAGAGAGAAGAGGCAGGAGTCTGGGTCTTTGCCTGGGTGACTGTGTAAGTGGTGTTTCATTAGGTTGGTGAATTCCAGAAGTGAAGCGTTTGAGGTTGAGTGGCAATGCTGAGGAGTGAAGTTAGCTTCAGATGTGCTGTTCGAGATGACCGTACTTATCTGGCAGAGATGGTTTGTATGTGGCTTGAACTCGAGAAGGCTGGACTGGAGATGTCCTCAGCGTCCAGTTGGTTGTTGAAGCCATTTGCGGGTGGATGCAGCTGCTCACAGGGTCTGAGGAGGATGGGGTGGATGGAGGGTGGGAAGGGAATTCTGAAAAACAGACCAAGGAGGAGCACCAAAGAAGTGAGGTAAGCTGGAAGAAATTAGATCATGGAAGCTGAGGGAGAAAAGGATTTGCAGGAGACAACTCATGACTGGTGTCCAGCGCCCTCAGAAGACATCAAGTGACATTACAGTATGTGCTTTGCATGTGGCAGGAGAGAAATGCTTGGCGTCAGGGTGTGTCAGCCAGGGGAGCGCAGGAAGCAGAGGTGATGCTGCAGGGGCTTACGAGCAAAATGTAGGTGAGAAAGTGGGACAACCAGATGAGTCCTGTCTAGCTGGGCACTGTGTGTGTTGGTGCTCAGTCACGCCCAACTCTTTGAGACCCCATGGACTGTAGCCCACCAGGCTCCTCTGTCCATGGGATTTCCCAGACAAGAACGCTGGAGTGGGTCACCATTTCCTTCTCCAAGGGATCTTCCTAACCCAGGGATCGAACCCAGGTCTCCTGGATTGCAGGCAGATTCTTTACCGTCTGAGCCACCATGAAGTGAATGGAAACCAAAGTGCAGCAGGTAGGAATGAAGAGGGGGAGGATTTGTGTGTGGTAAGGTCGGAGGCACTTGTGTATAATCCTGAGTGAACAAAGAAGAATGTGCCTGACCTGAAACCGCAGCACGAGGGGCAGGAAGGACCCAAATGTCGGGCAAGGGACTTAACATTGAATGGGAGGAGAGTGCCCTTGTCACTGAGAAGGTGAGAGAATTGGCACAGACTGGAGCATGTCTGTTCAGAGAAGAATCGGGGAAGTTCCTAGCTTTTAATAGCCTCTTGCCTCCTAAAGAGGAGGCAGTTCATTTGGTTAAGTAAGGATGAAAGTTAATGCTTAACAGGTACCCAGGTTACCTTACACAGCTGTTGACAGTCGCTCTGTCAGCCTGCTCCGTGTGAAGTTATAGGGAGCATCTCTGAACAGATGTCAATGGTAAGAAGCCATAGCCACGCCTCTGGAGAGGGGCAGAAGAAGTCGGAAATCTTTCTATTCCGCCCTGGGCTTGAAAACAGTTACAGTGATGTGTAACCACTTTCTGCTTCTATCCATCCTTCTACATGGAAAACGAACCCTTACAAAAAAAAGGTTCATTGAGGTATGCTGCTGCTAAGTCGCTTCAGTCGTGTCCGACTCTGTGAGACCCCATAGACGGCAGACCACGAGGCTCCGCCGTCCCTGGGATTCTCCAGGCTGGAGTGGGTTGCCATTTCCTTCTCCAGTGCATGAAAGGGAAAAGTGAAAGTGAAGTTGCTCAGTTGTGTCCGACTCTTAGCGACCCATGGACTGTAGCCTACCAGGCTCCTCCGTCCATGGGATTTTCCAGGCAAGAGTACTGGAGTGGGGTGCCACTGCCTTCTCCATTGAGGTATAGTCGACTAACAGTATTAGTTTCAGGTAGTTTCAGGCATATAGCATAGTGATCTAATACTTTTACAGATTACACACCACACAATATTATAAAATGTTGGTTATATTCCTTGTGGTGTATCTCACAGTCCTGGGACTGACTTATATTCTCACTGGTGGTTTGTAACTGTTAATCCTCTTCACCTATTTGGCCACTTTCCCAGCTCCTCTCCCCTCTGATGACCACTAGTTTGTTCTCTGTATACAAATCCTCTTCTATATAGTATTCTGCTGATCATAATTTATAACATGATTTCCCACCAGGGTATTGTGGTCAAAGAACTGTTATTAGAGACAGAATATAAATATGTCTGAGTGTGTGTACATATCTCAGTTCTCTTCAGCTAAAGACCACCAAGAACATCTCCAGAATTGAGCAAGTTGAGTTTACCACTCACTGCAGCCAGCAGGAGTGGACAGGACAGGACACCTCAGGGCAGCTCGGGTGGAGGCGTGAAAGCTGTCCTAGGAAGTGGGCTTTGGGTGGATAATTTCAGGGAGGTTCTAAGGAAGCAGGACTCATCCTGTATTGGGTGTTGTCAGAAGAAGGACAATTCTGTGACTCAGTACCTTACTAAGTGTTATAGTGAGGGCAGACTAGACTGAGGGAAAAGCTAGAGTTGGTGAAGAAGTGGCTCATTGAGTGACCTTGTTTTCTGTCACTGTGTCACCTCAGAGTGGCTGCATTTGACACATATTCTGTGAGGTGATACCCACGGAGGAACACAGGTCAGACCGTCTCAGACCAGACCCTGAGATCTAGCTGCTGTGAATGTCAGATCAATTCTGAACTTCAGGGATGGCTTTATTTTTGATATATCCATGTATGATATTTATGTATATACATAACACATTTTATTAGCTTTAATTTTAAATGAGATGTTTATTCCTTGTTTTGGTGAGTGCATAATGTGTATTGGTAAAAGTTTAAAAAATTCTCTGACAAGTTAGGGGAACAAGGTCGTGAGGAAAGAAGCACCTGGTTTGCAGCCGCCATTTCTTCCGCCTTCAGTCTCTGCATCTTTCGCAGAGCTTCCAACAGCACTGTGCTGGGATGGAGCATCCAGAGGTTCGGAGCCGCTATGAGGAGGGTCCAGGGAAGAATATACCACTTTCAGTGGAAAGCAAGTGGAGGTTACTAGCTTTGATGACTTGGTTCTTTGGGTTTGGATTTGCTATACCTTTCTTAATAGTAAGACAGCAACCGCTTAAAAAATAATCAATGCAACAGATAGGAGGAGGAGCATATTAAGAGGTGGAATCTCTTAAAAGGATCAAACCCTTGAACTCAGCATCCTAGATATGTTTGTAAATAAACGTATGGCATAAATCCTTAATGTCTCTTCTCTGGAATATGAAAGTGAAACTGAAGTTGCTCAGTTGTGTCCAACTGTTTGCAATCCTGTGGTATGCAGCCTGCCAGGCTCCTCCATCCATGGGATTTTCCAGGCAAAAATACTGGAGTGGGTTGCCATTTCCTTCTCCAGGGGATCTTCCCAACCCAGGGATTGACCTGGGTCTCCCGCATTGCGGGCAGACTCTTTACTGTCTGAGCCACCAGGGATGATAATTGAGCATGTGCTTATTACATTTTATTTGGGTAATATTGCATTATTACTGTCTTAATTAAACGTGTGATTTAAAAGAAAAAAAATTCTCTCACAATGTAGCATTTTATCCATATACCAAGGTTCGTTACTTTAGGATATACTTTTTCAGCTGTGTCATTAGCATAACATGCATTGCCATTTGGAGAACTTTTCTCTCTGGAGAATGTGTAGGAAACAGATTCGTTCACTGACCCGGGAGGGAAGTAGGTGGGATGAGGGCAGAGAGGAGGGATATTTTTAGAAATATTTAGAAGGTTAATACAACATTGTACATCAGTGGTGCTCCAATAAACTCCTTTTCTTAGTATTTATTTATTTTGGTTGTGAGGAGTCTTGGTTGCTGTGCACAGGCTTTCTCTGGTTGTGAAGAGTGGGGGCTCCTCTCTAGCTGTGATGCATGGCTTCTCATTGCGGTGGCTTCTCCTGTTGCAGAGCACGGGCTCTAAGGCACGCGGGCTCCACAGTTGTGGCCCTTGGGCTCCAGAGTGCTGGCTCAGCAGTTGTGGTGCATGGACTTAGTTGCCGTGTGGCATATGGGATCTTGCCGGACTAGGGATCGAACCGCTGTCCCTTGCATTGCAGATTCTTAACCACTGGAGCACCAGGGAAGTCCAAAATCTTTTTTTAAGATAGAAATATTTAGAAGATAAAGCAGATGGAACTTGATATCAGAATATAGTTTGTAGGAAAAACCATAAGGGTGAGGGATGAGGCCTAGGTTTCTGGCAGAGGAGTTGAATAGGAAGTGATGTTTCTCACCAGGATGGGGAAAAAGGGAGAAGTGACACATTGGCAGGGGGGTAACAAATTTTAAACAGAAATCCCCACAGAAGCATAAATCTGGTTGTTGGAAGACTGATTGCTTCTATTCAATCTTGTAGTTGCCTGGTGTCTAACAAAGAATAAGGTTTTATTGTTTAATAGCAGGAACTATAACTGCCTTGGGAGCCAAAATGTTAAGTGCTTTTGTCCACATATTCTCTCCCTGTAGGCAGATCTGTGTAAGTGACAGAACTGTAGTCAGGAGATTGTTTGATGGAGGGGAACCCGGAGAAGCTGGTTTAGGCATCTTAGTGGCTACTTTGTCAAGGTGTGACATCTGTATATAGGGATTTCTGTGTCCAGGATACAGAAACTCGGGGCTGACCTCAAAATCATGTCTTGAAACTTTGTGCTGAAATGTTGAGTGCCAAGGATGCCAAGGTGGGTTTGCTGTCGTAGGGGCGCCTGTCATGTGAGCAGGCACTCCATGTGAATTGTGAGGAGGAAGTCTGGGCTTAACAGAAGGGTGCTCTATGAACAGTTGAGTCTGCCAGGGCTGCAGAACAGGGTGAGGCTCTGTTCAGCAGGCATTAGTCAGGCCAGGTTCAGAACTTTACATATTTATTATAGAACTGATCCACAGTTTTTTAATAGAAACATTATGAAGAGAGGAAGGAAGGAAAAATTTATCTGTAACTACACACAAAATTGAGAGACAGGCTTTCTTTACCTGTTTTCATTCTGGCATTCTGAACTCGTGTAAAGAGGCAAAAGGAAAATTTAAAAGGCAGCTTCCTGGTTGACATGTCAGCTTTGCAGGGGCTAGTTTGGTCAAGGTGATCTGATGTATTAACTTTGCGCTTGTTTTGCCATTGTCATTTCTCCTTATGTTTGGAAAGACTCTCCCCCAGCTGATTTCTCTGGCCTTAAAAGAGAACAATCACTTTTTCTTGCTGAGATTCCTTCTTTTATCTTCCAACTTAATATTTTGGATCAAACATGCAATTAAACTTTATCATAGGTAAAAATAGTAAGCTTTTCAATGTGAGAATGGTTTTCTCTATAAAATTAAAGCATATTGTTAGCCCCCAACTAAAATAAATAAATTTATAAAAAAAAATTAAAGCAGTATTATAATGATTTATTTTAGCTCATTAGTATATGTATGTCATGTATAGTTCCATTTTACTAAATTTACACTTACTTTTGAATTACATGCCATTTTCCCACATTGTGAAAAATGATAAACCTACAGAGATGGAAAATCTCTAAATGGTGATGGTTGGGCTCGATTTCAGAGTATCGGTGAAGAAGTAGCATTGAAGCCTGAGACTGGTTCCCTAACTTTTCGTGGGCAGTGGCCCAGTTAGACCTTTCAACAGAAAACGCTGCTTCTCTTTTCAGATCCTTTTGTGTCTCATCTGTTACTGAATTGGTCACATACCTTTGGGAATCTTTGAATCTTTGAGTTCTCCATTAATTAAGACTTCAAAACATTCTGATCATAGTTAAAAATAGTATTTGCATTAATAGGTTTTCCTCAAGAATTCCCCTCTACTATTTTGGTTATTTTGTTTTTAGCACTTAAGGCTTGTACCATCTATTTAAAATGAGGCCATTATATTACATATGTGGAAAAAAAGTGAATTCTTTTTGAGTTAGAAGATACTTTAGAGGAAATCTTAGCATGTGATCCTTTTATCTTTTATACCAGAAAGTTGAGACTAAAAGAATTGGGTGACTTCTGAGTTTCCTGAGAGAAAAATTGTGGTTTTTTTCAATATATAGTTTTGGAACTTAAAATTAATGAACATTTGGATCAGTTAACCAATTGAAAAATAATATAGTTGTTATATTTTACTTGGTAAAAATTAAGCCGAAGGCTACATGAGTAATGAACACATCATTTTAACTAATAATCCTTCCTCATTTAAGGAGACATTGAAAAGGCTATGTATCTAAACTAATTATTTTACATTCATTTTTCCATTAAGAAAAAAAATTCTTGTGGTATATTTCTTTGAGCTGACAAAACTCTTGCTTCATTTTTGTAGTTTCATTAATTGATTAAATGATCATATAACTGAATATAATTTAGTCAGCTCTGTGAATTTTGTAGAAATTTTTCTTTGAGGGCTGAAATACATAATTGGGAACAGAAGGAAAACAGTTTTACTTCTTTATGTAAATATATTATCTTGTGATACAGTTATTTCTTCCAGAAGGAGACATTAAAATTAGTTAATGGACTTTTGTAAGCAAGGAGTACCTTAGAATTCACCTGGTTCAACAACTTCCCTTTACAGACAGTGATGCTGAGAAGCAAAGTGCAGGAAATCCCCCGGCGGTCCAGTGGTTAGGACTCTGCACTTTCAGTGCTGAGGGCGTGGGTTTGATCCCCGATCAGGGAACTAAGCTCTCACAAGCCGCTCTATGCAGGGTGACATGTGACCAGAAAAAAACTCAGATCTTCAGTTGCTTTGTCCAGTGCGTTTCACTCACTCACACATTATGAATAGCATCACACAGGATGCTATTCAGAAGAAAGGGGTGTGGGGAGAATGCTGAAGCCGTTAAGTTGAAGAGTCACTCAGTGGACTTACAGCATCTGTGCTTCATAGAAAATGGCTTCTACGGTGGGAATAATTACATTGATAAACCTGATTTTTTTCTTTTTAGGTGAGAGTTACGTGTGTGCATCAAATGAACCGTTTCGTAAAGTTGACTACACCAAAAACGTTAATCCGAACTGGTCTGTGAACATCAAGGGCGGGACCCCACGAGCCTCGGCTGCTCCCTCCTCAGTGAAGAGTGAAGTAAAGGAAAGTAAAGATTTCATCAAGCCCAAATTAGTGACTGTGATTCGAAGTGGAGTGAAGCCTAGAAAAGCTGTGCGGATCCTTCTGAATAAGAAGACTGCTCACTCCTTCGAACAGGTCTTGACAGATATCACCGAAGCCATTAAGCTGGATTCGGGAGTGGTGAAGAGGCTGTGCACGCTGGACGGGAAGCAGGTAGGGTGTCTCTAGCCCCGCATGCTCTAGCTTGCTTTTAAACCCTCTCTGTACCACGACTGAGCGAATTCACTTTCACTTTTCACTTTCATGCATTGGAGAAGGAAATGGCAACCCACTCCAGTGTTCTTGCCTGGAGAATATCCCAGGGGCGGGGAAGCCTGGTGGGCTGCTGTCTATGGGGTCGCACAGAGTCGGCCACGACTGAAGTGACGCAGCAGCAGCAGCAGCTGTACCACGGGAGTTACATAGTTAACAATATGAATGTCATAGTTCACTAGAAATGATTCTCATAGTTGTGAGGAGCGTCTGTGTGTTGGTCTTGATCATGAAAAATGTAAGCAAGCGGCTTCCTTTTCTGTTTACCCAAGTATCTCAAAAGAGATGTAGAGAAATCTGTCATAAACTTTTTGAAGTATAGTGTTACTGTTTAGCAAAGTGATTCAGTTGTACATATATATGTGTACAGATTCTTTTTTAAATATTCTTTTCCATTATGGTTTAATCATAAGGTATTAAATAGAATTCTCTGTGCTATGCAGTAGGACCTTTATGTTTATCCATTCTGTGTATAAAAGCTTCCATCTGCTGGCCCCAGCCTCCCACTCTGTGCCTCCCCCAGCACAGTGCCCCGTTGGCAACCACTAGTCTGTTCTCTGTGCCCATGATTCTGTTTCTCTTTCACAGGTAGGTTCATTTGTGTCATATTTTAGATTCCACAAAAAAGTGATATCATCTGGTATTTGTCTTTATTGTTCTGACTTCACTTTAGTATGATAATCTCTAATTGCATCCATGTTGCTGCAAATGGCATTATTTCCTTCTTTTTATGGCTCAGTAATATTCCATTGTGTATATGTAGCACATCTTTATCCATTTATCTGCTGATGGGCATTTAGGCTGTTTCCATGTCTTGGCTGTTGTGAATAGCGCTGCTATGAACATAGGGAGTGCATGTATCTCTTTGAATCATAGTTTTCTCTGGATATATGCCCAGGAGTGGGATTGCTGGACCATATGATAATTCTGTTTTTAGTTTTCTGAGGAACCTCCATACTGTTTTCCATGGTAGTTGTACCAACCTAGAGGGAAATGTGAATTTCTGAGGGAAGAATGTAAGTTGAAAAGGCTGCTACATGAAGTGAAATATTCTCTATTTAAGAATAAAAACATCTATTGACCAGTAGAGTCATTATGAGTTTGGGTAAATCACAGAAATAAAAGTAAAAGGTATTTAATGCTTTTAGGAAAGTCTTTCCTGACTACTTATGTATAATATAGAAAATGCGTTTCAAAGAATGTACTTTCATAGGAATGTCCATGTGAGTTTCATAGGGAACAGTGGAGGTAATTAAGCAGCATTTCTGAAAAATCTACACAAATTACACAGGAATATCCAGGCCAAATGATAGTAACAATATACCAGGGAACCTAATATGCTAAAAAAAGTTGAATAGATTGCAAGAATGCATGAATAGCAGATACACAAATATTGAGTTTCACAACAATCAGATTATCATTTCTAAAAAGAAACATGAGACTTGCAAAGTTTATTTTTTCCTGATTTCAGTAGTTAAGTTGTTTAGATTTACATTGTATTAAACATTTTAGTTTCCAGCATTCAGTTTGTTACTTCATTCCATTTTATTTCTTCCCTCTAACATACTTAATTTATTTTGAAGTGTTTGGCTTGCATAGTGCCGAGAATGAGTAATAAAAAAACACTGGAGCAATGTCTTCTGTAAAAACACAATTAGTTTCCAATTTTCTGAGACCAGATCTACTTACTGGGTTGTTTATGTTTATGTTTATGTTTATGTTTATGTTTATGGTTGTTTATGTGTATCGTAAACATAAAATTGTATACAGTAGATTCTGAAAGTTCTAGTACATGATAGTGAGTTTACAATGACTTTATTGATTAAAATTAATAGTGAGAAGGCATAACATTTCATAGCAGCCTGTCCCAAAATAGGTTCACAGTATGAATGGAAATAGGCACTGTACATTTTAAGTTAGTAGCACAACACAAAACACCTCAAGATTCATCTTGCAAGTAAGTAAAAAAAAATAATTAGACCACAGGACAGAAAGGATGTTTGGTAAATCAAATAGCCGATTGTTGGTGGACACATAGAAGACAAGAAGTGGGAAGACAGATGTTTAAGATACCTAACAAAAGGAAAAATGAAAATCAAAGGTGCAGCAAATTAGAAAACATACATAGAGTATAAACTGGAATTCAGTAAAGATTTTAAAGGCAGAAACTGATTTGGAAATCTCCAAATGAATGTTGTTCAGGGAAAATGTAAATAAACTAGAGAAGTTGAACATCTAACTGAAATAGAAATCACTGAAATTTTAGTATTCAGAAAATTATCTTTGAAAAGACTCCAGGTAGAAATATTTATATGTAAAAATGTTAAGTAAAGCACAAGCAATGCAAATCACCAACATATTAAAGACTATTGTTATGAGTAGACTTGTGACAGAAATTAAAGGATGGCTTACTGTTAAGAAACCCTTTCATACATGAGATCTAGAGGAAAAAGCATAGTAGTACACACAGTCCCCCAAAAAATGTCACAAAGGCATTGACAAAGTGCAAATCTATATTCTGTTAAAGATTTAGTGTAAAATGGGGGATGAGTTCTTTAATACACTAAATAAAAATTCTTACCTGAAACAAAAGCCCATGTCAGTTCAGTTCAGTCACTCAGTCGTGTCCGACTCTTTGCGACTCCATGGACTGCAGCACACCAGGCCTCCTCCCTGTCCATCACCAACTCCCGGAGCTTACTCAAACTCATGTCCATTGAGCCGGTGATGCCATCCAACCATCTTGTCCTCTGTTGTCCCCTTCTCCTCTCGCCTTCAATCTTTCCCGGCATCAGGGTCTTTTCAAATGAGTCTGTTCTTTGTATCAGGTGGCCAGAGAAGTGGAGTTTCAGCTTCAACATCAGTCCTTCCAAAGAATATTCAGGACTGATCTCCTTTAGGATGGACTGGTTGGATCTCCTTGCAGTCCAAGGGACTCTCAAGAGTCTTCTCCAAAACCACAGTTCAAAAGCATCAGTTCTTTGGTGCTCAGCTTTCTTTATAGTCCAACTCTCACATCCATACATGACTACTGGAAAAATCATAGCCTTGACTAGACGGACCTTTGTTGGCAAAGTAATGTCTCTGCTTTTTAATATGCTGTCTAGGTGGGTCACAACTTTTCTTGCAAGGAGTAGGCGTCTTTTTACTGACCACATTTTGTCAGAACTCTCCACCGTGACCCGTCTGTCTTAGGTGGTCCTACACGGCATGGCTCAGTTTCATTGAATTAGACAAGGCTGTGGTCCATGTGATTAGATTGGTTAGTTTTCTGTGATTGTAGTTTTCAGTCTGTCTGCCTTCTGATGGAGAAGGATAAGAGGGTTATGAAAGCTTCCTGATGGGGTAGACTGACTGAGGGGGATATTGGGTCTTGTTCTGATGGGCAGGGCCATGCTCAGTAAATCTTTAATCTAATTTTCTGTTGATTGGTGGAGCTGTGTTCCCTCCCTGCTATTTACCTGGGGCCAAACTATGGTGGAGCCCAAAAAATCAAGTCTGCCACTGTTTCCGCTGTTTCTCCATCTATTTGCCATGAAGTGATGGGACCAGATGCCATGATCTTTGTTTTCTGAATGTTGAGCTTTAAGCCAATTTTTTTACTCTCCTCTTTCACTTTCACCAAGAGGCTCTTTAGTTCTTCACTTTCTGCCATAAGGGTGGTGTCATCCGCATATCTGAGGTTATTGATATTTCTCCCGGCAATCTTGATTCCAGCTTGTGTTTCTTCCAGCCCAGCGTTTCTCATGATGTACTCTGCATATAAGTTAAATAAGCAGGGTGACAGTATACAGCCTTGACGTACTCCTTTTCCTATTTGGAACCAGTCTGTTGTTCCATGTCCAGTTCTAACTGTTGCTTCCTGACCTGCATACAGGTTTCTCAAGAGTCAGGTAAGGTGGTCTGGTATTCCCATCTCTTTAAGAATTTTCCAGAGTCTGTTGTGATCCACATAGTCAAAGGCTTTGGCATAGTCAATAAAGCAGAAGTAGATGTTTTTCTGGAACTCTCTTGCTTTTTTGATGATCCAGCAGATGTTGGCAATTTGATCTCTGGTTCCTCTGCCTTTTCTAAAACCAGCTTGAACATTTGGAAGTTCACAGTTCACGTATTGTTAAAGCGTGGCTTGGAGAATTTTGAGCATTACTTTACTAGCGTGTGAGATGAGTGCAATTGTGGAGTAGTTTGAGCATTCTTTGGCATTTCCTTTCTTAGGGATTGGAATGAAAACTGACTTTTTCCAGTCCTGTAGCCACTGCTGAGTTTTCCAAATTTGCTGGCTTATTGAGTTCAGCACTTTCACAGCATCATCTTTTAGGATTTGAAATAGCTCAACTGCAGATGGTGACTGCAGCCATGAAATAAAAAGGCACTTACTCTTTGGAAGAAAAGTTATGACCAACTTAGACAGCATATTAAAAAGCCGAGACATTGCCAACAAAGGCCCATCTAGTCAAAGCTATGGTTTTTCCAGCAGTCATGTATGGATGTGAGAGTTGGACTACAAAGAAAGCTGAGCACTGAAGAATTGATGCTTTTGAACTGTGGTGCTGGAGAAGACTCTTGAGAGTCCCTTGGACTTCAAAGAGATCCAACCAGTCCATCCTAAAGGAAATCAGTCCTGAATGTTCATTGGAAGGACTGATGTTGAAGCTGAAACTCCAATACTTTGGGCACCTGATGCGAAGAACAAACTCATTTGAAAAGACCCTGATGCTGGGAAAGATTGAAGGCGAGAGGAGAAGGGGACGATGGAGGATGAGGTGGTTGGATGGCATCACCGACTCAATGGACATGAGTTTGAGTAATCTCCGGGAGTTGGTGATGGACAGGGAGGCCTGGCGTGCTGCAGTCCATGGAGTCGCAAAGAGTCGGACACGACTGAGCGACTGAATTGAACTGAACTGAAACTATGGTGGAGGTAATGAAGATAGTGGTGACCTCCCTCAAAAGATCCCATGCATGTACTGCTACAGTCTGTGCCCCCAACCCTGCCACAGGCCACCACCGATCCACGCCTTTGCCAGAGATTTCCTGGAGACCCACAGGCAAGTCTCCTGTGGGGTCACTGTTCCTTTCTCCTGGGTCCTGGTGCACAAGGTTCTGTTGTGCCCTCCAAGAGTCTGTTTCCCAGTCCTATGTAAGTTCTGGCAGCTCTATGGTGGGGTTAATGGTGACCTCCTCCAGGAGGACTTGTGCCATACCCACACCCGGAACCCCTGTCCCTGCGGCAGACCACTGCCGACCTGTACCTCCATAGGAGGCGCTTAAACACGGTTCTGTCTCAGTCTCTGTGGGGTTCCTGGGTCCTGGTGTGCACAAGGTTTGCTTGAGCCCTCTGAGCGTCTCTGGCAGGAACAGGGTTTGATTCTGAACGTGAATTTGCCCCTCCTACTGTCTTGCTGGGGCTCCTCCTTTGCCCTTGGATGTGGGGTATCTCCTCTCAGCTTCTCCAGTGCCTACCGTCTTACTGGAGTTTCTCTGACCTTGGACGTGGGGTATCTCCACACGGCTGGTCCAGTGAAGCGCAGCAGCCGCTCCAGACCTTGGATGTGGGGTATCTCAAAAGCCCATGTATTGGTAAACAGATGAGTTACAGGAAGTGTTTCTATGACAATCAGGTACAAGATAAAGATGCCTGATAGTGCCTGGTACTATCAGGCTGATTTTTGTTGTTCAGTCTCTCAGTCGTGTCCCGACTCTCTGCGACCCCACGGACTGTAGCACACCAGGCATCCCTGTTCTTCACCAGCTCCTGGAGCTTGCTCACACGCATGTCCACTGAGTCAGTGATGCCATCCAACCATCTCATCCTCTGTCGTCCCCTTCTCCTCCCACCTTCAATCTTGCCCAGCATCAGTGTCTTTTCTAATGAGTCAGTTCTTCGCATCAGCTGGCCAAAGTGTTGGAGCTTCAGCATCAGTCCTTCCCAAGAATATTCAGGATTAATTTCCTTTAGGATTGACTGGTTTGATCTTCTTGCAGTCCAAGGGACTCTCAAAAGTCTTATCCAGCACTACAGGTTAAAAGCATCAGTTCTTTGGCACTCAGCCTTCTTTATGGTTCAACTCTCATCAGCTCTCCTAATTTTTACGTGTTGTTTAATTGCAGTTTCCTTCAGTATGGAAAGGAGATTGTTTTGGAGTCAGGAGAGCGATACCTGACCACGTGGTTTTAAAAGTTAATCTAGGAAACTTTTAGAAACTATTTGGAAAAATAAGCCAGAAAATATTGGAAATAATGATTCATTGGCTGTCCTGCTCCCAGACATCAAATCCACATCCTCATAACCATACCAAAAGTAAGCTGCAGGTGTCTTAAACATACAGATGTCAAAATGAGGCAGAAGAACAAAAGGATAATGTGTCACTAGTTGGAATGGGAAAGGATTTTCTAAGTGTGAAAGTAGTGGAAAAATTAATTACGAAGGAAAGATTGATTGGTTAGGCATAACAGTTTAAAATTTCTAGATGTCAGGCAAGGGTTATGTTCATTTATATTGAGTCATTGTGGTTTAATATGAAAAAACTAACATTACAATGGAAAAGTGGATAAAGGGCCAGACAGACAATTTGAGAAGATAAGATTATAAATTGTAAGAATAAAAAAGTTCAGTGTCACTAAAAAAAAATGTAAATTAAGGCAATGAGATATTATTATTAATATTTAAAGTTGATAGGTTTTTTTAAAAAAGAAAATGTTATTGTTTAATGTGCAGTGTATTGGCATTTCCAAAGAGCGGAAGTGTACTCCATCTCATTATCTTTATGGAAAGCAATTTTTTTGTATAACTTCAAAATGTTTTTACTATTTGAACTAGTAAATTAACTTCTAGGAATTTATCCTAAATAACCAAAGATACAAACATAATTGGGTGTAAAAATTTTCATGCTAGCGGTCAGATCAAAAGATTGGAAATAATTTAAAATCTCTAAAGTAAAAAGCAGTCAAATGGTATTACCATAAGATTTATGTGTAGTGGGTATGAAAATTGTGGTGGAATATTTAAAGACAAAAGAAAATGTTAAGTGGAAAAAGCAAGGAAAAAACACTGTAGTATGTTTTCAATTTTGTGTTAAGTAAGAAAAATAGAGGAAGAATTTTTTTTATTGAATTCAGAAGGCAACAAAATTATAGTTACCATCAGAAATCCAGTATTTGCTGTTTTGATTTCTACTACTTTCTTGTGTCTGCTTAGAAGCAGAAACTCAAGCACTGAGAAAGAAAATAAGACTGATTTCAATCAGATCATAGAAATTAAAACATTGAGTTAATCATTGAAATTTTGGCATGTGGTTATAGAATGTTACATGTATCATTTTTGTCACCGTTCATGTCTTAAAAAGATTAAGACATTATTTCCCATGTGCAAAGAAAAGAGATTTTTAAATTTTGAAATAAGATGTTGATTTGGAAAAATTATAGATTTCATTTTTGATAGACACAGCTTTGGATATTATATTTTCAGATTACCAGGTACCCTTAAAAGCTGTAGTTTTCTGGGCACGGATTCAACATTTGTACTGTAGGTGGACTTACTATTTAAAACATCAAGTCTGTCTTTTGGTTGGTTTATAAGTATGAAGAGATTACATCTTGCTTTGAAATAGCCTGAGATTTGTCTTGTGCTTAAGATTAATGCAAACCTTTAAGTGGGCAGTGTTCATTTTGATTTTTTTTTTCCATAAAATGAATTTTTCAAAACTATCTGCTCTCTAAAAACTCTCAAAAAAAAAGAACGGCTTTGCTTAGGTGATGAGAAAGGAACTAAGATGTGTTCATGAATTGTCTCTGCACAAAATTTTAGACTATCTGCCTTGACTTTAATGTTCTTTTTCCTGGTTACTTCCTACTCATATTTTGTTCTCACTTTAATTAGTCTGATCTTTGACGCAAGGATAGAGGTTAAACAATTTGTAGGCAATTAATCAGTTCATCATGAACAGTCTAGTGATCCCATTCTGGCACTTGTGCTGGAGTTTTAAAGGGCCCTGGTTATCTTTTACGGCTTGAAAGCTTTCTGGATGGAAGAGACACTGGTGTATTGTGTGCCTGTAAGCATTTATGTTGTGAAAACCATGTCTGTGAAGTCCTTTCCTCTGAACCGGTGATCCCATCTTACTAGTAGTATTATCTCCATTTACAAGGTCTGACTTGGTTAGTCTGATGTATTTTATGTCTCTTTACAAAATCGCTTAAGATAAAATCACATTTTAGGATTTCGTCCATGAGAATTCTTGGGTTTTCTTTAGCATTAAGCTGTAGTGCTCAGCTGCGTACACTTTTGCCTTTAGAGGACTTTGCAATGTCTGTGAGTTGTGCTTTGATGGTCTTGACTGGCATTTAATGGATAGGTGCCAGAGGAAACTGCTGACCCTCCTGCAATGCACAGGACAGCCACAGAATAATTCTTTGGGATCCAAAATGTCAATAATGCTGAGATTCAGAAATCTGGGTGTAAAGTAAGTGAAATGCTTCTAAGGGAAATGATATTTATTAAAACATCAACTTTGTTATCACTTAGGCCACATGCTCTAAGTTCTGTTTATTTCAGACCTTGTAGATGTTCTCATAACCTTTCTGTCCACTTTTTATCTAATTGAGGCAGGTGGGCTTGAATGTCATGGTCTGTAGTCTTTATTCTCCTGGAATTCAGACTGTTGATCTCCATTGTGTGAGGCTGACATACTGTTGGGTAGTATAGTTTCACACAGAATTAAATAAAGATGTCCTGAGCCATTTTACCCGTATTTAAAGAGAAGCCTAAGACATCAGGATTTAATTTTGTAAAATCTCAAGTATTTACTACTTAAAAGTGATGTCATAATTATCAATTTTTAAAAAATATACAACCTTAGTTGTTTGTAGATGGGATGACTAGAAAAAAGCATTTGTATAAATAGAAATCATCACTATTCCCCTAAGTAGTTTCTTTTTTAACTTGAAATTAATTTAGATTAAATGCTTGACTTTTATTTTTGTTCTTAAAAACAAAATCTTCTTGAACTTTTAAATTGTTTAGGAAGAGAAGGTTTACTTTTTAAGTTTTCTGAAAATCAGAGTGCCTCTCTTAGAATAAACTGCAGCAAGGGAGAGTTGTTTTTTAAAAATGTCTTTATTCTGTTAAGGGACTGAAAGGTCCAAATATAGCTTTTGTCCACATGTGTAAAAAATTCTAGCTTTTAGCTTTCACAGAAACAGCAGTTTTAACGTAAAAGAAACATACTTAGTGGAACTTTGGAACAAGTTGATTCTTGTCATGGGCAGAGGCAAAACAGACTCAGAAATTGCTAGCAGTTGACGCTTTGGGGGTAAAATGCTTCCAGACTTTGGGGCCAGTGCCAGCCTCAGGATGCCCATGTGCCACGGGGCCTCCATGGGGAACGGTGGCAACCCCTTGGAGGGCATCCATCTTATCAGCCATCTCAGAATTTATGAAGGTTTCCATCCTCACTTTTTAAAAAGTTTATTTCATGGGTACTGTACTATGAATAATACTTCTTTTGTATCTTTTCTTTTTCCAGCATCACATTTTTCTAGTGAAGATTCATTTCTTTGTAATGACCCGACCATATTTATTTAAAGCAATCTCTTCTCTAAAATTGCTGCAGAAAAATCAAATGGTTGAATATAAATGTTTTCCGTAATTCATTTAGTCCTGATAGTTTTTTCCCTTGAGGTTGATGAGGACAGTTCGGTTTTGATTCTCACACTGCTCTCAGTGCCCGCGTTTCCATTTGTAGATACTAGAAATCCAGACAACAGCGTTTTGTCCTCCTAGATAAATTCACACCTCTGAAGTATGAATAGCTAATCTATCTCAAGTCATGGGAAATTTATCCCAATCAGGAATCAATAGACTGTGAGTAACAAGTGGGTTTTTTCAGTACAGCTGGGCTCCAGGTATAGAGAGGGAAAGAACGTTCGTTTGTTTTTCGATCCTTCGTCTAAGCAGAAATATCTCTTACTTTAAGAAGGAGGGGAAAGCTTAATCTTTGTTTTTTATTTAACGAATCCCGGTTTTCAAAGAGTGATCTGAAAGGTGGGAAGAAAGAAGGGGGCATTCAGATATCCCTCTTCAAAGTTTGTGGTTTGCTATTCTGATATCCATGGTATAGGCAGTTTCCCCTGACCTTCAATAAGACTTTCTCCCTTTTATGGGAAACCGTAGGAAAACACTGAAATTTGCTTAGTAATGACTGCAGTTGCAAATTAGGAGAAGAGACACTTAAAAACAATTTTAGTTCTCAGTGAATTATGCAATGTAAAGTGTAGGTGAAATAAAAATGACATCACTGAAAAGTCTTGTTTCCTTATTTATTCCTTTGATGTCCAAGTTAGAGTAATGCATAGAACATAAAGATTGTGTTAAATTAGTTTTACTTTTGTTATAAATGTATTTTTTAGTGATTATAATAATTATTAAAATATATACTTTGTCACATATGTATTGTGCAGCGCTTAGAATAATAGCTTAATTAGCTAATAGATATAGCTAGTTGCTTACAGTGTCAGGCATTACGTTATTCTTTGCATTACTCTTTTCCACTAGTCCGCACAGCGGCCTTGAGAGTTAGGTATTGTAGTTTCTACTTAGCACTGGGCAAGCTGAAGTAAAGAGAAATCAAGTAACTTGCTTAGAATCATGCTGCAGGTGGCAGAACTGGGGTTCATACCCAGAGAGTGTGGTCCTGGATTCCGTACTTCTCACAGCTACACTGTACGCCCTCTGTGGTCAGGCTTTGGGAAGGGCTTCAGTGATATTATTAATAATAATGAGGGACAGGACAAATAACTCATAAGTTAAGCAGCTTATGTCAAAAAATTTTTTTTAGGTTTTAGCATTATGCAATTTTACCTGGGGTTTCTCTGCTGCTGCTAAGTCGCTTCAGTCGTGTCCGACTCTGTGCGACCCCATAGATGGCAGCCCACCAGGCTCCGCCGTCCCTGGGATTCTGCAGGCAAGAATACTGGAGTGGGTTGCCATTGCCTTCTCCAGGGGTTTCTCTAAAATCTGTGTAATATTAGGTGGTGTGGTTAAATTATATTTTGAGTCAGTCAGTTCACTTGCTCAATCGTGTCCAACTCTTTGCAACCCCATGGACTGCAGCATGTCAGGCTTCCCTGTCCACCACCAACTCCTAGAGCTTGCTCAAACTCATATCCATCGGGTTGGTGATGCCATCTTATCATCTCATCCTCTGTTGTCCCTTTCTCCTGCCTTCAATCTTTCCCAGCATCAGTGTCTTTTCCAGTGAGTCAGTTCTTCGCATCAGGTGGCCAAAGTATTGGAGTTTCAGCTTTTCAGCATCAGTCCTTCCAATGAATATTCAGAACTGATTTTCTTTAGAATTGACTGGTTTGATCTCCTTGCAGTCCAAGGGACTCTCAAGAGTCTTCTCCAGCACCACAGTTCAAAATCATCAATTCTTTGGTGCTCAGCTTTCTTTGTAGTCCAACTCTCACATCCATACATGAATACTGGAAAAACCATAGCTTTGACTAGACAGACCTTTGTCGGCAAAGAAATATCTCTGCTTTTTAATATGCTATCTAGATTTGTCATAGCTTTTCTTTCAAGGAGCAAGCACCTTTTTAATTTCATGGCTGCAGTCACCATCTGCAGTAATTTTGGAGCCGAAGAAAATAAAGTCTGTCACTGTTTCCATTGTTATATTTTGAGTAGGATCTGAAAAATGAAAAAAATAGATGAAGGAGTGATCATATGCTTGACAAAAAGATGCCTCAGGGTTATTTTATAAATAAAAAAAAATGACATTGCAGAAATTTAGAAAATACAGGAAAAGGTAAATGTACAATCTTTCCACTTTAGCACTTTGTTGTCACAATCAAGTGTTTCTATCAATATTTTCATTTACACACATTTTGTTTAAGAGAAAACTACTCAGGTAAAATTAGTATATTTCTACTGGAAAATGCAAAAAAATCAGGGAAATGCAAAGAAGTATGAAAGGCTTTTTCCATGTCTTCCCTGCTTCCCCAGTTTCACCCTGCTTCTTAAAAGGAACCATCTAATAGCAGTTTTGTTAATGCAATTTATTTTTATTTTTACTTTTCATGGTACAGAAAGGCTTTAATATAAATTTACACATAGCATATTGCATCTAGTGATTAGGAACACAGTGATAATTTTCAGACATAAAAACAATAAACAACTCAATTTATTGAGTACTTACTGTACTATACTTGATACATATGTTATCTCTTTAATTCTCACAAAAATCATTGAGGTGGATACTATTTTATTACATTTCTATCCCTGTAAAGCAGAGACATTACTTTGCTGACAAAGGTCCATATAGTCAAACTATGGTTTTTACAGTAGTCATGTATGGATGTGAGAGTTAGACCATAAAGAAAGCTGAGCACTGAAGAATTGATGCTTTTGAACTGT
Source organism: Giraffa tippelskirchi (assembly GCF_054371585.1). NCBI lineage: Eukaryota > Metazoa > Chordata > Mammalia > Artiodactyla > Giraffidae > Giraffa > Giraffa tippelskirchi. Next base: position 59,868,319 of record NC_137285.1, read on the forward strand.
GGTGTTGGAGAAGATTCCTGAGAGTCCCTTGGACTGCCAGGAGATCCAACCAGTCCATCCTAAAGGAAATCAGTCCTGAGTACACATTAGAAGGACTGATGCTGAAGCTGAAACTCCAATGCTTGGGCTCCCTGATGCGAAGAAGTGAGTCATTTGAAAAGACCCTGATGCTGGGAAAGATTGAAGGCAGGAGGAGAAGGGGACAACAAGGATGAGTTGATTGGATGGCATCATTGACTCAATGGACATGAGTTTGAGCAAGCTCTGGGAGTTGGTAATGGACAGGGAAGCCTGGCGTGCTGCAGTCCATGGTGTTGCAAAGAGTTGGGCACGATTGAGCAACAGAACTAAACTGAATGGATGAGAACTGTCTCAAAGAGGTGATGTAACTTAACCAGGGTTGCAAAGCTCATTTAATTGCATATGTACACACAGTGTTTATATAACATGATTTTTACATGTAATCACGTATCCTGCTTTTCTCCTTTGTTAATCATACTCTTCCATGTTATATAATTGTCATATTGCATACTTAATTACTGAACGTAATGGTCAGTTGGCTCAATAGACTGTCATTTCTCTAACCTATTGTTAGCCATTTGGGTTTCCAGCTTCTGGGTTTTTTTTTTTTTTTTTTTTTTTGATCCTCTTGCTACGTATAGATTTTAACATCGTTAGATCAATTCCTTCCTTTAGGATGCATTCCTAGAGGCATATTCCTAGAAGAGATTTTTAGGAATTTTGGGGATACCAGAGATACAGTCAAAGGTGTCGACACCAAGTTGTCTAGTTGGCAACACTCCTGGTATGTGCCCAAGTGTTTCTGAAGCTAAGAGAGACTCGAGTGGATTAGGTAGGATAGCCAGGCGGAGTGGTCATACTTGATTTCTTGCATGAAAAAATGTACTTTGTGCAAAATACCTGTTGTGTAAATCGAAGCCTATATGCATTCCTCTTACCACCTTTGCTGCTTGCTGTTCTCGAGAGTAGTTTAAGGAGAAAAACCAGTTGACCTGTGTTTATCAGTGTGTTCAAGGCAAGTGCCAACCAACCAGTGTTGAAGATGTTAAACTTATTGGTAGGGAGAAACTCTTTATTTTTTTAACAAGTAGCCCACATTTTGGTACTATGTCACCTTAATCTTGAACTAAAAACCTATCATTTCAGTTTGTTTTTTTTAAATAACTTTTGCCTAGATGCTAAAAGTCCCATGTATATATTTCTGTTATGTAGTGAAGTCAGGTAACTTTTAGCTTTATGATACTTTGACTCAGAATTGAGTCAAAGATATTACTTGGAATAGTTACTTTGTCAAGTTTATTGCTTTTAGTCATAGCTAACTCTTGGATTTGTTTTGTTGTTTTTGTATGCTATCATGAGTGTCTGCTGATCACAATTTCTACCAATATATATAATATATAATAGTACTTTACAAGTTTTACTAGCTTTTATGAAAAGGTTGTTTATTCATCATGCCTATGATAATAGCAAGGACAGGTGCAAAGTCAGCATGGTGATTTAGAATTTACAATAGAGATAGGAAATTAGGGTAGCTTTCTAATTTTATAGATGAGAAATCTTTCAGAGTTCATAATAGCTTTTGAGGACATGATGAAATCTGTGGTATTTCTCTTCCGAGTAAAGCCTGACTCAAAATTTTATGTATGATCAGCTTGTTTGCAGTTTAAGAAACTCTTCTTTGGCCTGTTTTACTAATCCCTTTAGTTGGGGGAACTGTTTATTTTCAACCTTAAAATCATTGATTTTCCTAGAAAGCAAAAGTTAAGCTTAACCATGGTCATCCACATTCTTAGAGTGCTGTCTCATAGAAGAGGAATTCAGTTCAGTTCAGTCGCTCAGTCGTATCCGACTCTTTGCGACCCCATGAATCGCAGCACGCCAGGCCTCTCTGTCCATCACCAACTCCCGGAGTCTACCCAAACCCATGTCCATTGAGTCGGTGATGCTATCCAACCATCTCATCCTCTGTTGTCCCCTTCTCCCGCCCCCAATCCTACCCAGCATTAGGGTCTTTTCCAATGAGTCAACCCTTCGCATGAGGTGGCCAAAGTATTGGAGTTTCAGCTTCAACATCAGACCTTCCAATGAACACCCAGGATTGATCTCTTTTAGGATGGATTGATTGGATCTCCTTGCAGTCCAAGGGACTCTCAAGAGTCTTCTCCAACACCACAATTCAAAAGCATCAATTCTTCAGCGCTCAGCTTTCTTCACCGTCCAACTCTCACATCCATACATGACCACTGGAAAAACCATAGCCTTGACTAGATGGACTTTTGTTGGCAAAGTAATGTCTCTGCTTTTAAATATGCTATCTAGGTTGGCCATAACCTTCCTTCCAAGGAGTAAGCGTCTTTTAATTTCATGGCTGCAGTCACCATCAGCAGTGATTCTGGAGCCCAAAAAAATAAAGTCTGACACTGTTTCCACTGTTTCCCCATCTATTTGCCATGAAGTGATGAGACCAGATGCCATGATCGTAGTTTTCTGAACGTTGAGCCTTAAGCCAACTTTTTCACTCTCCTCTTTCACCTTCATCAAGAGGCTCTTTAGTTCTTCTTCACTTTCTGCCATAAGGGTGGTGTCATCCGCATATCTGAGGTTATTGATATTTCTCCCGGCAATCTTGATTCCAGCTTGTGTTTCTTCCAGCCCAGCATTTCTCATGATGTACTCTGCATATAAGTTAAATAAGCAGGGTGACAATATACAGCCTTGCGGTACTTCTTTTCCTATTTGGAACCAGTCTGTTGTTCCATGTCCAGTTGTAACTGTTGCTTCCTGACCTGCATACAGGTTTCTCAAGAGACAGGTCAGATGGTCTGGTATTCCCATCTCTTTCAGAATTTTCCACAGTTGATTGTGATCCACACAGTCAAAGGCTTTGGCATAGTCAATAAAGCAGAAATAGATGTTTTTCTGGAACTCTCTTGCTTTTTCAATGATCCAGCGGATATTGGCAATTTGATCTCTGGTTCCTCTGCCTTTTCTAAAACCAGCTTGAACATCTGGAAGTTCACGGTTCACGTATTGCTGAAGCCTGGCTTGGAGAATTTTGAGCATTACTTTACTAGCATGTGAGATGAGTGCAATTGTGCGGTAGTTTGAGCATTCTTTGGCATTGCCTTTCTTTGGGATTGGAACGAAAATTGACCTCTTCCAGTCCTGTAGCCACTGCTGAGTTTTCCAAATTTGCTGGCATATCGAGTGCAGCACTTTCACAGCCTCACCTTTGAGGATTTGAAATAGCTCAACTGGAATTCCATCACCTCCACTAGCTTTGTTCGTAGTGATGCTTTCTAAGGCCCACTTGACTTCACATTCCAGGATGTCTGGCTCTAGGTGAGTGATCACACCATCGTGATTATCTGGGTCGTGAAGATCTTTTCTGTACAATTCTTCTGTGTATTCTTGCCACCTCTTCTTAATATCTTCTGCTTCTGTTAGGTCCATACCATTTCTGTCCTTTATCGAGCTTATCTTTGCATGAAATGTTCCTTTGGTATCTCTAATCTTCTTGAAGAGATCTCTAGTCTTTCCCAATCTGTTGTTTTCCTCTATTTGTTTGCACTGATCACTGAGGAAGGCTTTCTTATCTCTCCTTGCTATTCTTTGGAACTCTGCATTCAGATGGGAATATCTTTCCTTTTCTCCTTTGCTTTTCGCTTCTCTTCTCTTCCCAGCTATCTGTAAGGCCTCCTCAGACAGCCATTTTGTTTTTTTGCATTTCTTTTCCATGGGGATTTTCTTGATCCCTGTCTCCTGTACAATGTCACAAACCTCTGTCCATAGTTCATCAGGTCTAGTCCCTTAAATCTATTTGTCACTTCCACTGTATACTCATAAGGGATTTGATCTAGTTCATACCTGAATGGACTAGTGGTTTTCCCTACTTTCTTCAATTTCAGTCTGAATTTGGCAATAAGCAGTTCATGATCTGAGCCACAGTCTGCTCCCGGTCTTGTTTTTGCTGACTGTATAGAGCTTCTCCATCTTTTGCTGCAAAGAATATAATCAATCTGATTTTGGTGTTGACCATGTGGTGATATCCACATTTAGAGTCTTCTCTTGTGTTGTTGGAATAGGGTGTTTGCTATGACCAGTGCGTTCTCGTGGCAAAACTCTATTAGCCTTTGCCCTGCTTCATTCTGTACTCCAAGGCCAAACTTGCCTGTTACGCCAGGTGTTTCTTGACTTTCTACTTTTGCATTCCAGTCCTCTATAATGAAAAGGACATCTTTTTTGGGTGTTAATTCTAGAAGGTCTTGTACGTCTTCATAGAACCGTTCAACTTCAGTTTCTTCGACATTACTGGTCGGGGCATGGAATTAATTGGATCTAAACTAAATATTACTTTATGAAGAAAAATAGTGCCAGAGTCTGTATTTGCTTTTTTAGTAATGCTGTGCAATCTCCTTGATTTAAAAAATTAACCTCTTGCCTTTTGCTTAAGTCAGGAGATGCACTACACTTCAAACAGTAAGACTAGCTTTCTTGAATATTTGGTGTGTGTGTATTTTTAGAACTTTTAATTGTAGTCTAATGCAGCTGCCAGACTCCCAGCAAAGTGTTGGAAAGCCGATAGTCATTAGAGGTTCGCCTCCACAGAAGTTTAATTCTCTGGGCCTGAGGATTGTTAGAAATGAAGTAACACATACCCAGAAGGAGCATTCTGCTTTGCCATATGCATTTCAGGCTTTAAGATCTGAAATAGTCAAGTTTTATTTTAAAGTTTCTTTTTTTGTTTTGTAATGGTGTATGGCAAGCTTCTCTAAATGTGAGCGTAAAGACGCTTGATTATATTTTTAAATATTGCTCTTTGTTTGCCCACATGGTAAGTCATTAAATGCCATTTTCAGTGTGAGTTGTGGAAGATATCTAAATATTATATCTATGTATTGGTACTCATTAAAAGTGACATCAGTTACATTGTTGTGTTTCTGAATGATTAAGTTTATTAAGCACCTAGTGTTTAGTATCACTTACATGTTTTTAGTGGTAAAATATTATGGCTACAAATGCTATTGTGAAAATGCAAATTAAAAGGACAGTATTTTTAATGAAATGCAAAAGTTGTATAAATGGAAACTTGTGAAAGCCTAGTTATGTAATCCACATGTTAATGTTTTATGTGTCTTTTCACTTAATACAGTCCAGATTTTTTCATGCAGATAAAATGTATAACTCTTCTAGAAGGTTTTAAAGTGATTTTTCATTTCTAGAGCATTCCTGCCTAGGCAGCATTAGTTCATCAAGGTCTTAATCACTTCTTGAACTTCTAGGAGTTAAGAGAGTTGACATCAGTGTGATTTATGCCCTTAAGGAGCAGATTATATGCACTGGAATCAGAAAATACAAATTGAAATTTGATTTAAATATATTCATTTCCTATGATGGGCTTCCTTGGTGGCTCAAATGGTAAAGAATCTGCCTGCTATGCAGGAAACCTGGGTTCAATCCCTGGGTCAGGAAGACCCCCTGGAGAAGGAAATGGGAACCCTCATTCCAGTATTCTTGTCTGGAAAATTCCACAGATCGAGGAGCCTCACGGGCTACAGTCCATGGAGTCGCAAAGAGTCGAACATGGCTGAGCACACACATGCATACAGGGATTCAGTGACTTTCTGACTCAATGGTCTTGACTGAGGGATAATTTTGCCGCAGAGGGGAACACGTGGAAATTTCTGCAGACATTTTTGGATGTTGTAACTGGAGTGGGAGGAGTTGGGGAGTGTGCGCTCCTCGTGTGTAATGGGCAGAGGCCAGCAATGCTGGTGTATGCCTCCCAGCACACAGGACATCCCTTCACCACAAAGAATTATCTGGTTGAAAGCATCAGTAGTGCTGAGACTGAGGAACCATTGCCTACTTTAATGGATGTAAAGAAGAAAGAGGTGGAGTATTGAGGGAAAGGCAGATGGTTTTGGAATGGCCAACATAATGGATGTAAGTAGATACATATGGTTGAGTGTAGGTTTTGAAACTAAAAAGTTAGTCAAGTGAAGGTTATGCTCAGGATGCACTGCATTTCCAGAGATGTGAACCTCATCCATGACAGATTGTCACTGAAGAACGGTAAGAGGATTGGGCTTGCATTTTATATACAGTGTTTACTCTGGCAAGTGTAAAATGAGTTCACAAAGATGACTATTCCTAAAGGATTGAATGTCCCCAGAAGCTGTCTCAGATAATATTATTTCAAAGATGTAATATATTTTATAGTTTCCAAAGTGCTTATGGGAGTTGGTTCCTAAACCCTATTCCATGTAGGAAGCAGACATTCCTAAAGAAATTTAAATAGTTTCAGAGGGTAAAGATTTGGTTTCAGCAGGAAATGAGAAAGAATGGGTCAGAGTCATGGAGTCTCTTTAAGTCAATGGACAGAAAGCATCACTTGGTTGGAGATAATCCAAAATCCACATAGTGACTGGAAGTAAGTAATATTTTATCAATATTAGTGTTCAAAAAAGAGCATTAATTTTCCCTGTGCTTTTTATCTTGCCACATTATTTGAGATGTTTGTGGCAGGATGGATATGGGGATTGTTACTGGGAAGTAGTTCTGCCTTTCCACCTGATGTGAAGAACTGACTCACTGGAAAAGACCCTGATGCTGGGAAAGGTTGAAGGCAGGAGGAGAAGGGGAGACAGAGGATGAGATGGTTGGATGGCATCCCTGACTCAGTGGACATGAGTTTGAGCAGGCTCCAGGAGATGGTGAAGGACAGGGAAGCCTGGCATGCTGCACTCCATGGGGTCACAAAGAGTTGGACATGACTGAGTGATTGAACAACAACTGCCTTTCCTCATGTACTGCTGGCCCTGTGGGTGCTTTTTCTCCTCCTTTCACAACACACACCTGACAAGATCAGGTGATGTATGACCAGGAGGCAAATTTATGTTTGGGAGAACCTGTTACTGCAGTGTGGAAAGTACTGCAATATTCTGTCCCCAATAACACATTGGTGAATGACTTAAAAGATAATCACTATGACAACTAGGAAACATGAATACAAAAGCTCTTCTTGGTAGCAAAAGAAAAGGTACTTTCCCTTAAAATTATTAGCAGGGCATAGAAGGTGAATGGTTCAGTCTTCATGAACCAGATCATGATAGATCTATTAGAATACTTCAAAAGCTTTGATAGCTTTAAAAAATGTGAAGACTCCTATGCTTTGGCTAATAAGATGTGAATTCAGAAATATATTGATGAAAGCCAGTTGTTGAACTATTTCTGCTTTATCTTCCTAAAATCAAAGATGATTTTCTTTCTTCCTAAAGTCAAAATTGTCTTCTTTACTCATGGACGTAGAAATTGCTTTGAAGAAGAGCCTGATCTCCATGAAATGATTTGACTTTTCATGCAGTTGTACTTGCAGTTTTCATGCTGATTTATTTAGGCTGGTTTGATGACACGCAGTGTTGTATTGTTTATGCTGTACAGTGATTCTTGGTTAATGGCTTCCTCAAACGATGTTTAGAACAATTTAGGCAATGATATGGAGGAATGAGAGAGCGGGATTAAGTCCATGGACTTTTCTCCTGGAAGCTTTTTTTTCTTACAAATATATAGATATCTATAAATTTTATGTACATTTAAAAGTCTGTATGAAGTTTCGTTAGTTAGCAAACATCCAGTCTACCTAATGAACCTGGAATACTGAGGCTCAGTAGTACTCAGTATGTATTCACTTCAAACTTCTGAATGCCCAACTCATTCAGACGAGGTGAGGTCTCTGTTCTTGAAGGGCTTATACTCTAGATGATGAGGAAATATAAAACACATAATGTAATTAGACAGTGACAAAGGCCGGATAGATAGGGCTCTTCAGCTAAAGAATAGGTGTGTGAACTGGAGGAGTTGGGAAGAGTTCATGAAGAAGTAAGGATTCCATGGTAGCTCAGCTAGTAAAGAATCTGCCTGCAATGCGGGAGACCTGGGTTCAATCCCTGGGTCAGGAAAATCCCCTGGAGAAGGGAAAGGCTACCCACTTCAGTATTCTGGCCTGGAGAATTCCATGGAATGTATAGTCCATGCAGTCACAAAGAGTTGGACATGACTGAAAGAAATAGGATGTAAATTGTATTATGGATGGGGAGGCTGATCTAGAAAGACTGTTCCCACCTAACTCCCCAACCCCACCAGATACACACACACACAACAACAGTAAGGGAAAAGAAAGCATAAAAATGAGTGGCAGTGCTAAGGGAAATGAGAATAATGTCAGGTCATAGTGGGAAAGGAGTTTGAGAAATTGGAGGGAGGAGTGGACTTAAGTTCAAAGAAAGAGCAGTGTGGAGAGGGACTGTCAGCTTTTGATGAAACAGCAATGTATTAAAGATGTGCTTTGGAGGGACTTCCCAGGTGGTCCATGGTTAAGACTTCGCCTTCCATTGCAGAGGGTACAGGTTCGATCCCTGGTGAGGAAGCTAAGATCCCACAAACCTCAAGGACAAAAAAGAAAAAAGAAAAAAAAAAACCCCATGAAATGGAAGCATATTGTAACAAATTCAATAAAGAATTTAAAAAATTTTATTAAAAAAAAAATCTCCTTTGGGGTCAGCCTGCCACTGCAGTGATTTTGGAATGGAAGGAGGGGGACTGTACAGCCCATCAGAAGAGCTTCTCTGCAAACCGGGTTTGGTCCAGAGTGCCATGGCAGAAGTGGGACAGAGGAAACGATGGGAAGCAGAGAACCCAGGCTGAATGGGTGTGAAAAGAGTACGCTGGTGTCCTTCATACGATCACTGAGCCGCAGAGCTGGCTGCAGGCCTGCCACAGAAACCCTTCAAAGTCCTGGCTTCCTAAGGGGCCACCAAAGTTGGACCAAACAGAAATATCAGGGACCCAAAGTATAGCTTCTGCAGTAAGTTGGTCATTTTATTGAAGGGACATGGAAGCTCATTATTATGTTTGAGGTAGAAAAAAGCCTAGTACATTTCCATCCAGGAATAAATTAAAGCAATTTATTTTTTTAAATACCCACTTCATTTTATGTTAGCCGCTTCCCTGGTGGCTCAGACAGTAAAGCATTTATCTGCAATGCAGGAGACCTGGGTTCTATCCCTGGGTTGGGAAGATCCCTTGGAGAAGGAAATGGCAGCCCACTCGAGTACTTCTGCCTGGAAAATCCCATGGACGAAGGAGCCTGATGGGCTACAATCCATGGGGTTGCAAAGAGTTGGACACAGCTGAGCGACTTCCTTTGACTTTCAGTGAGATAGCAATAACAGTTTTGTTTAATGTCGTATCACAAATTGCTTATGTGGGAGTATTGTGTTTTTTCCAGTAGATGTTCTTTGTGTGAAGAAAACAAACTGTTGTTTTTTACCTAAGTAAAATTTAAGCCTAGTTTATGGAGCAAATATCCTTATTTTGCTGTTAACCTGACAACGTGAGGAAGAGCTGCTTTGTGACTGGAGCAGACTTTTCAAATGTGTAAGAGCCCATGAGACTGTTCTGTGAGAAAATAGCTGAGGTCCCCATATCGGGGTCTCTTAGCTGACCCTACAACCATCCTCAGTTACCAGAGGGGCTGGGTGCTGTAGTCGCTGTTGTTGTTAGGAGCCTTTTTACTAGAGGTGGAAACGCTGTAAGAATCCTGGGGAGCCATCCTCAGACCGTGCCACCATTAACTTGGTAACATTAATTTGTTTCCTATGTCTGTGAATCTGTTTTGTAAACAGATTTGTAAATTAATGTTTTGCATCGTTTTATATTGTGCATGTAAGTGGCGTCTTTTGCTGTCTCACTGACTTTACTTAGTGTGATGATCTCTAGATCCATCCATTTTATTGCACGTGGCATTATTTCACTCTTTTTTTGTATATTTTTAATTGATTGCTTTACAATATTGGTTTGGTATCTGTCATATGTTAACACGACTTAGTCATCCATTGTGTGTATGTGTGTATATCACACCTTCTTTATCCATTCATCTGTTAATGAACATTTAGGTTGCTTTTATGTCTTGGCTATTGTAAATAGTGCTGCCATGAACACTGAGGTGTGTGAATTGCAGTTTTCACCTCTTCCAGATATATCCCCAGGAGTGGGATTGCTAGATCTTATGGTGACTGTATTTTTATTTTTATTTTTGTAAGGAACCTCCATACTGTCTTTCACAGTGGCTTTGCTACTGCTGCCACTGCTAAGTTGCTTCAGTCGTGTCCGACTCTGTGCGACCCCATAGATGGCAGCCCACCAGGCTCCTCCGTCCCTGGGATTCTCCAGGCAAGAGCACTGGAGTGGGTTGCCATTTCCTTCTCCAGTGCATGAAAGGGAAAAGTGAAAGTGAAGTCGCTCAGTCGTGTCCAACTCTTAGCGACCCCATGGACTGTAGCCTACCAGGCTCCTCCGTCCATGGGATTTTCCAGGCAAGAGTACTGGAGTGGGGTGCCATTGCCTTCTCCGACAGTGGCTTTACCAATTTGCATTTCCATAAGCAGTATATGAAGGTTCCTTTTTCTCCACACCCTCTCTACCATTTATTATTTGTAGACTTTTTAATGATGGCCATTCTGACTGGTGTAAGGTGTTACATCCTTGTAGTTTTGATTCACATTTCTCTAATAATAGTGATAATGAACATGTTTTCATATGCCTTTTGACTGTCTGCATTTCTTCCTTGAAGAAATGTCTGTTTAGGTCTTCTGTCCATTTTTTGAGTTTTTTTTTTCATATTAAGCTGTATGCACTGTTAATACATTTTGCAAATTAAGCCCTTATTGTTTGCATCATCTGCAAATATTTTCTCCCATTCCATAGTTTGACTTTTAATTTTGTTTATGATTTCCTTTGCTGCTCAAAAGCTTTTAAGTTTTATTAGGTCTCATTTGCTTACTTTTGTTTTTATTTCCATTACTGTAGCAGGTAGATTCAAAAAAGTACTGCTGTGATTCATGTCAAAAAGTATTCTGTGTTTTCCTCTAAGAGTTTTATAGTATTTGGTCTTAAATTTAGGCTTTTAATCCATTTTTAGGCTTATTTTTATATGTGGTACTAGAGAATTCAAATTTCATTCTTTTACATGACGCCATCCAGTTTTCACAGCACCCCTTACTGAAGAGATTGTCTTTTCTCAATTGTATATTCTTGCCTCCTTTGTCATAGATTAATTGACCATAAATGCATGGGTTTATTTCTGGGCTTTCTATGTAGTTCCGTTGATGTATGTATCTGTTTTTGTGCCAGTACCATACTGCTTTGATTACTGTTGCTTTGTAGTATAGTGTGAAGTCAGAGAGCCTGATTCCTCCAGCTCTGTTCTTCTTTCTAAGCATAGTTTTGCTATGCATGGTCTTTTGTGTTTCCATGCAAATGAAAACATTTTTTGTTCTAATTCTGTGAAAAATGCCGTTGGTAGCTTAATAGGGATTGCATTGAATCTGTAGATTGGTTGGGTAGTATGGTCATACTAGCAATATTGATTTTTTTCCAATTCAATAGCACAATTTAATTTCTTTCATCAGCATCCTATAGTTTTCAGAGTACTGGTCTTTTGCCTCCTTAGGTAGGTTTATCCTAAATATTTTATTCTTTTTGATACAGTGTTAAATGGGATTGTTTCCTTAATTTCTCTTTCTGGTACTTAACTGTTAGTATAGAAATGCAGCAGATTTCTGTATGTTAATTTTGTACCCAGCAATGTTATAGAATTAATCAATGAGCTCTAGTAATGTTCTGGAAGTGACTTTAGGATTTTCTATGTATAACATCATGTCTTCTGGAAACAGTGACAGTTTTACTTCTTACTTTACAGTTTACATTCTTTTTATTTCTCTTTCTGATTTCTGTGGCTTGGGCTTCCAAATTATGTTGAATAAAAGTGGTGACAGTGGGCATCCTTGTCTTGTTCCTGATCTTCAAAGAAATGCTTTCAGTTTTTTACTACTGAGTTTGTTAGCTATGGGTTTGTCATATATGGTCTTGACTGTGTTGAAGTATGTATGCCTGTTTTCTGTTGAGTTTTTAGTTTTTATCATAAATTGATATTGGATTTTATCAAAAGCTTTTTCTGCATCTATTGAGATGATCTACTGAGATGATTACTCTTGAATTTGTTAGTGTGTCACATTGATTTGTGGATGTTGAAAAATCCTTGCATTCCTGAGATAAATCTCACTTGATCATTGTGTGTAATCCTTTTAATATATTATTGGAGTTTAGTAGCTAGTATTTTGTTGAGTATTTTTGCATTTGTGTTCATCTGTGATGAACACAAATTGGCCTATAATTTAATTTTCTTTTCTTGTAATATCTTGTTTTGATATTAGGGTGATGATGGCCTCAGAATGAGGTTGGAAATGTTCCTTTGTCTGCAATTTTGGAATAGTTTCAGAAGGATGGGTGTTAATTCTTCTCTAAATGTTTGGTAGAATTCACCTGTGAAGCCATCTGGACCTTGACTTTTGCTTGGTGGGAGTTTCTCAATTAATGAATCAGTTTCAGTACTGGTAACTGGTATGTTCATATTTTCTATTTCTTCCTGGTTCAGTCTTGGGAGATTGTACCTTTCTAAGAATTTATTCATTTCTTCTAGATTGTCCATTTTGTTGACATTTCAGTTCAGTTCAGTTACTCAGTCACATCCTACTCTTTGCGACCCCATCAACTGCAGCACGCCAGGCTTACCTGTCCATCACCAACTCCTGGAGTTTGCTCAAACTCATGTCCATCTAGTCTGTAATGCTATCCAACCAGCTCATCCTCTGTTGTCCCCTTCTCTTCCTGCTTTCAATCTTTCCCAGCATCAGGGTCTTTTCCAGTGAGTCACTTCTTTGTATCCAGTGGCCAAAGTATTGGAGTTTCAGCTTCAACATCAGTCCTTCCAATGAATATTCAGGACTGATTTCCTTTAGGATTGACTAGTTTGATCTCCTTGCTGTCCAAGGGACTCTCAAGAGTCTTCTCCAACACCACAGTTCAAAAGCATCAATTCTTCGGCTCTAAACTTTCTTTATAGTCCAACTCTCACATCCATACATGACCACTGGAAAAACCATAGCTTTGACTAGACAGACGTTTGTCGGCAAAGAAATGTCTCTGTTTTTTAATATGCTGTCTAGGTTGGTTATAGCTTTTCTTCCAAGTAGCAAGTGTCTTTTAATTTCATGACTGCAGTCACCATCTGCAGTGATTTTGGAGCCCAAGAAAATAAAGTCTCTCACTGTTTCCATTGTTTCCCCATCTATTTGCCATGCAGTGATGGGACTGAATGCCATGGTCTTAGTTTTTTGAATGTTGAGTTTTAAGCCAACTTTTTCACTCTCCTCTTTCACTTTCATCAAGAGGCTCTTTAGTTCACACATAGTTGCTTGGAATAGTCTCTTAATGATCCTTTGTATTTCTGTGGTGTCTGTTGTAACTTCTTTTTCATTTCTGATTTTGTTGATTTGGACCCTCTCCCTTTTTTCTTAATGAATGTGGCTAATGGGTTATCAATTTTATCTTTTCAGAGAACCAGATTTTAGTTTCATTGATCTTTTCTGTTGTTTATAGTCTGTATTTCGTTTGTTTCTGCTCTTTTTTCTTTTCTTCTAATAACTTTGGGCTTCCCAGGTGGCACTAGTGGTAAATAACTCGCCTGCCAATGCAGGAGACATAAGAGGTGTGGGTTCAGTCCCTGGGTTGGAAAGATCCCCTGGAGGAGGGCATGGAAGACCATTCCAGTATTCTTGCCTGGAGAATCCCATGGAAAGAGGAGCCTTGTGGGCTACAGTCCTTAGGGTTGGAAAGAGTTGCTTGTGACTGAAGCCATTTAGCACACTAACTTTGGGTTTTGTTTATTCTTTCTCTAATTGCTTTAGATATAAGATTAGGTTGCTTATGTGAGAATTTTCATGTTTCCTGAGGTTAGCTTGTATCGCCAAAAACTTTTCTCTTAGAAATGCTTTTGCTGCATCCCATATGTTTCAGATCTGCATATTTTCACTTTTCTCTACATATGTTTTTAACTTCCTCTTTGAGTTCTGTAGTGATTCCTTGGTTGTTTAGTAGCATATTGTTTATAGTCTCCTTGTGTTTCTGTTTTGTGCAGTGTTTTTAGTTGATTTCTAGCCTCATAGTGTTATAGTTGGAAAAGATGCTTGATACAATTTCAGTTTTCTTAAATTTACCAAGGTTTGCTTAGTGGCCTAGCATGTAGTCTATCTTGGAGAATGTTCCATATGCACTTGAAAAGAATGTGTATTCTGCTGCTTTCAGATGGAATGCTCTATAAATATCAATCAAGACCATCTGTTCTAATGTGTCACTTAAGAACTGTGTTTTCTCATTGATTTTCTGGGGATAACGTGGCCATTGTTGTTGAGTGGGGTATTGAATTCCTCTGCTATTTTTTTAATGTGATTTCTCCTTTTATGTCCATTAACATTTACCTTAAATATTGAGGTTCTCCTGTGTTGGGTGCATATATATTTACAGTTGTTACATCTTGGATTGATTCTTTTTTCATTATATTGTGTCCTTTGTCTCTTGTAACAGTCTTTATTTTAAAGCTGATTTTGTCCTATGTAAGTTTCACTACTCTGACTTCCTTTGATTTATATTTGCATGGAACAACTTTTTTAATCCCCTCCCTTTCGGTTTGTATGTTTCTCTAGATCTGATGGTAGTCTCTTGTGGGCAACATATATACAGGTTCTGTTTTTGTATCCAATAGCCAATCTATATTTTTTGATTGGAGCAATTAATCTGTTTACATTTAAGGTAATTATCAATATGTATGTTCCTGTTGCCATTTTATTAATTATCTGGATTTGCTTTTGTAGGTCTTTTTCCCCCTTCTTTTGTTTTCTTGTAATTTGATGACTATCTTTAGTGTTATGTTTAGATTTCTTTTTTCTTGTGTGTGTATCTATTATAGATTTTTAGTTTGCAGTTACCATGAGGCTTTTGTATAGCAGTCTGTTTATGTATGTGCTTGTTTTAAATTGCTTATCTCTTAATTTCAAATGTATTTTAGATACCTTGCATTTGTACTCTCCTTCCCTCATGATTACTGGTTTTGATATCATATTGTACATCTAATTGTTTTGTGTATCCTTTAACTGCTTATTGTGGATACAGATGAATTTACTACTTTTGCCTTTTAACCAACCTACAAGCTTTGTGTGTGGAGATTTCTTACCTTTATTGTATGTTTGCTTTACCAGTGAGCTTTTCCATTTCATAATTTTATTGTTTCTAATTGTGGTCTTTTCTGCCTAGAGAAGTTTTGCTAGCATTTGTTGTAAAGTTGGTTTGATGGTGCTGAGTTCCTTTAGCTTTTGCATGTCTGTAAAGCTTTTGATTTCTTCATCAAATAGAATGACAGTCTTGTTGGATACAATATTCTTGGTTGTAGTTTCTTTTTCTCTTTCATCACTTTAAGTATATTATGCCACCCTCTTCTGGCCTGCAGAGTTGCTGCTGAAAAATCAGCTGATAGGCTTATGGAAATTTTGTTGCATGTTATTTGTTGCCTTTCCCTTGTTGCTTTTAATATTCTCTTTTTATCTTCAATTTTTATCATTTTGATTAGTGTTTCTTGGTGTGCTCCTCTGTGGGTAATCTATTATGGGACTCTACGCTTCCTGGACTTGGGTGACTGTTTACTTTCCCAGGTTAGGGAAGTTTTCAGGTATTCTCGTCAAACATTTTCTCAGCCCCACCTCCACTCCTCTTTCTGGGATTCCTATAATCCCTTAGCATGCTTGATATTGTTCCAGAGGTTTCTTAAACTGTCCTCATTTCTTTTCATTCTTTTTTCTATTCAACAGCAGTGATTTCCACACTACTGTATCTTCCAGCTCACTGATATGTTCTTCTGCCTCATTTAGTCTACTGTTGATTCCCTCTAGTTTATTTTTCATTTCAGTTATTGTATTCTTCAATTCTCTTTGGTCACTCTTTATATTTTCTAATACTTTGTTAAAAACTGCTAATGTCTTGCTGTGTGCTTTCATTCTCCTGCTGAATTCTTTGATCATCTTTATGATCATTACTCTGAACTTTTTCTCAGATTTTCCATCTCCATGTCACTTAAAACCCTGTCTTCTGGGGTTTTGTTTTGTTCCTTCAGCTGAAACATATTCCCCTGTTTGCTCATTGTGTCTAAATTGCTGTTTGTACTTTTGTGTGTGTGGTAGGCTAGTTATGTTTCTCAACCTTGGAGAAGGGGACCTCTGTAGAAGATGTCTATCCCAACAGTGCACTTCCCTGGTGTCACCCAAGGCCTAGAGGCCAGCTGATCCCAGGGTAGTCTCTGGCCTGCACTTGTGAAGCTGGTGTACAGGCTTGCTTCTGGTGTCTGCCACCCAGTGGGTGAGGCTCGTGTAGAGGTTTGGGCAGGCTTTGTAACTGGAGGGACCAATGCCTGCCCACTGGTGGGTGAAACTGGGTCTAGGCCCTCTGGTGGGCAGGGCTGTGTTTAGGGGCGTGTCTAGGGGCCACTGTGGGCTCAGGGAATCTTTAGGCAGCCTCTCTGCTGATGGGTGTCCCTGGCTAGTTTGTCGTTTGGCCTGAGGTGTCCCAGCAGGGGAGCCTACAGGCTGTTGGGTGGCACCAGGTCTTGGTGCCAAGATGTCAGCCTCTAGGAGAGCTCACAGATGACTGTTTCCTGATGTTTATCACCAGTGTCCGTATCCCCAGGGAGAGCCAGAGTCTACTCCTCCCTCCCCCTACCTCTCCCCAGGAGACACTCCAAGACTAGCAGGTAAGTCTGGCCCAGGCTCCTATCAAATTACTGCTTTGCCTTTGCTCCCTGTCCGTGTGAGATTTTGCATGTGCCCTTTAAGAGTGAAGTCTCTATGTTTCCCAATACTGTGGAGCTCCTCTCATCAAGCCCCACTGACCTTCAGAACCAAACGCTCTAGGGGCTCCTCGTCCTAGTGCTGGGCCACTGGGCTGGGGGGCCTGATGTGGTGCTCAGAACTCTCGTTCCTGTGGGAGACTCTCTGTAATAGAATTCTTCTCTGGTGTGTGGGTTGCCCACCCAGGGAGTGTGGGATTTGATTATATCATACACCCATCCCTCCTGGATTTCCCTGTGGCTCAAACATTGAAGAATCTGCCTGCAATGCACGGGACCTGGGTTCAATCCCTGGGTCAGGAAGATCCTCTGGAGAAGGGAATCGCAACCCACTCCAATATTCTTGCCTGGAAAACCCCATGGACAGAGGAACCTGTCCATGGCTGCAGTCCATGGAGTTGCAAAGAGTCGGACATGACTGAGTGACTAACACTTTTATCCCTCCTACCTATCTTGTCGTGGTTCTTTTGTGGTTAGTTGTAGATCATTGCTACTAGGCTCCAGTCTTCTTCATCAGTGATTGTTTCTGTGGTGAGCTGTGATGTTGGTGTGCTCTTGAGAGCAGGTGAACTTGTTGTTGTTCAGTCACCCATTTGTGTCCAACTCTCTGTGACCCCATGGACTGCAGCACGCCAGGCTTCCCTGTCCTTCATCATCTGAAATTTGCCCAAGTTCATGTCCATTGCATGGATGATGCCATCCAGCCATCTCATCCTCTGACGCCCTCTTTTTCTTCTGCCCTCAATCTTTCCCAGCATCAGGGACTTTTCCGGTGAGTTGGCTGTTCACATCAGATGACCGAAATACTAGAGCTTCAGCTTCAGCATCAGTCCTTCCATGAGTATTCAGAGTTGATGTCCCTTAAGATTGACTCATTTGATCTCCTTGCTGTCGAAGGGACTTTCAGGAGTCTTCTCCAGCACCACAGTTTGAAGGCATCAATTCTTTGGCATTCTGCCTTCTTTATGGTCCAGCTCTCACACTGTTCATGACTACTGGGAAGACCATAGCCTTCACTATACAGACCTCTGTTGGGATGGTAATGTCTCTGGTTTTCAACGCACTGTGTAGGTTTGTAATAGCTTTCCTGCCGAGAAGCAATCATCTTCTGATTTCATGGCAGCAGTCACCATCCACAGTGCTTTTAGAGCCCAAGAAGAGGAAATTTGTCACTGCCTCTACCTTTGCCCCTTCCATTTGCCATGAAGTAATGGGGCTGGATGCCATGATCTTAGTTTTTTCATACTTAGTTTTAAGCCAGCTTTTTCACCCTCATCAAGAAGCTCTTTAGTTCCTCTTCATTTTCTGCCATTAGATTGGTATCATCTGCACATCTGAGGTTGTTGATATTTCTCTCACCTATCTCGTTTCTAGCTTGTAACTCATCCAGCCTGGAATTTCTCATGATGTGCTCAGCATATAGGTTAAACAAACAGGGTGAAAGCAGACAGCCAAGGTGAGCTTAGCATCCTTCTATTCTGTCATCTAACAGAAGCAGAAGATATTAAGAAGAGGTAGTAAGAATACACAGAAGAACTATACAAAAAAAATCTTCACGACCCAGATAACCACAATGGTGTGACCACTCAGCCAGAGCCAGAGATCCTGGAGTCCAAAGTCAAGTGGGCCTTTGGAAGCAGCACTATGAATAAAGCTAGTGAAGGTGATGGAATTCCAGTTGAGCTATTGCAAATCCTAAAAGATGATGCTGTTAAAAGTACTGCACTCAATATGCCAGCAAATTTAGAAAACACAGCAATGGCCACAGGACTGGAAAAGGTCAGTTTTCATTCCAATCCCAATGAAGGGTAGTGCCAAAGAATGTTCAAACTACCGCACAATTGCACTCATCTCACACACTAGTAAAGTAATGCTCAAAATTCTCCAAGTGAGGCTTCAACAGTACACAAACCGAGAACTTCCAGTTGTTCAAGCTGGTTTTAGAAAAGGCAGAGGAACCAGAGATCAAATTGCCCGCATCCATTGGATCATCAAAAAAACAAGAGAGTTCCAGAAAAACATCTACTTCTGCTTTATTGACTATGCCAAAGCCTTTGACTATGTGGATCACAATAAACTGTGGAAAATTCTGAAAGAGATGGGAATACCAGACCACCTTACCTGTCTCTTGAGAAACCTGTATGCAGGTCAGGAAGCAACAGTTAGAACTGGACAAGAAACAACAGACTGGTTCCAAATAGGAGAAGGAGTACATCAAGGCTGTACATGGTTACCCTGCTTATTTAACTTCTATGCAAAGTACATCATGGGAAATGCTGGGCTGGATTAAGCACAAGCTGGAATCAGGATTGTCAGGAGAAATATCAATAACCTCAGCTATGCAGATGAAACCACCCTTATGGCAGAAAGCAAAGAAGATCTAAAGAGCCTCTTGATGAGAGTGAAAGAGGAGAGTGAAAACCTGGCTTAAAACTCAACATTCAGAAAACTAAGATCATGGCATCTGGTCCCATCACTTCATGGCAAATAGATGGGGAAACAGTGGAAACAGTGACAAACTTTATTTTCTTGGGCTCCAAAATCACTGCAGATGCTGATGGCAGCCATGAAATTAAAAGATGCTTGCTCCTTGGAAAAAAATCTATGATCAACCTAGGCAGCATATTAAAAAGCAGAGACATCACTTTGCCAGCAAAGGTCCATTGTCAAAGCTATGGTTTTTCCAGTAGTCATGTATGGATATGAGAGTTGGACCATAAAGAAAGCTGAAGCACCAAAGAACTGATGCTTTTGAATTGTAGTGTTGGAGAAGACTCTTGGGAGTCCCTTGGACTGCAAGGAGATCAAACCAGTCAATTCTAAAGAAAATCAGTCCGGAATATTCACTGGAACGACTGATGTGAAGCTCCATTGCTTTGGCCACCTGATGCGAAGAACTGACTCCTTAGAAAAGACCCTGATGCTGGGCAAGATTGAAGGCAGGAGGAGAAGGGGACAACAGAGGATGAAATGGTTGGATGGCATCACCAACTCAAAAGATGTGAGTGAGCAAGCTCTGGGAGTTGGTGATGGACAGGGATGCCTGGTGTGCTGCAGTCCATGGAGTTACAAAGAGTCGGACGCGACTGAGCAGTTGAACTGATTCTGCCATCTTGGCACCTCTCACCATCCTTGTTGCCTCCTGAGTGTTCTGTTCCTTCTCTGGGTGACACGTGCTGTCCCTCCTGTTGAGTAGGAAGCCTGGGAGCAAGACCAGCTACATCATTTGTAGGGCCCAGTGCAAAATGAAAATGCAGGACTCCTTGTGGAGATAAATGTGGGGATAAGCTGTGGCATCCTTACTTTCTCTCAGGATCTTGTGAGACTTAGAAG
This sequence comes from Giraffa tippelskirchi, assembly GCF_054371585.1. Lineage (NCBI taxonomy): Eukaryota > Metazoa > Chordata > Mammalia > Artiodactyla > Giraffidae > Giraffa > Giraffa tippelskirchi. The sequence goes on from NC_137285.1 coordinate 59,888,465, forward strand.
GACTCCTTGCCTTCCACCAAACTGGAGAACTCAGGGCTGGCTGCTGCTCGCACACCCTCCCACGTCCTGCCTGCGCTTCAGTGTCAGGGAGAACGGGGCTCCCTCCGCCCCTCCTCATTCAGCTAGATTTTGTTAACAGTAACGTTGTTCAGAGAGGATTGGTTGATTTCTTCAGACATTCATTGCTAGGCGGTGGGTTCCAAAACACAAGAGAGCCTCATTGTTTATGGTAGTTATGTTCTATAAAGTTGCCACAGACACTGAATTAGCAGATATTGATGTGTTTCTCTTGGGTAACAAAGTCAGGTTCCTGTGAACTCACGGTCACAACTTTCATCAACCAGTCAATACACAATCTTGTTTTAAGTGTGTTCGGTTCAAGGATGCTTATATATTTAACATATAGTGTTCATCCATTTAGGATGATGCACTCAGGACCAACAACGCTGTAACTCAAGGCCACATGCATTGTGTCTAACATGTGTATTTTCTCTGCGAAGGCACATGACTACCTTCTTGAACTGGGAACATTAAGTAGCACTTCGCTCTACATTTGGGGACCGTTTTGAGAGAGAAAAATAGCAAACCCCCAAATACAAAAACGATGGCACTAAATAGATCATGAGAAGTATGTGAGCAGGAACCAGACAACAGAAGGTCACTTTGTTCAAACTCAGTTGGGAATTGTTGGGTGACTCAAATTTTTTTGTCACTGTGCTCATGTCAGCGAATGACTGCAGAAGTGCCATGAGTGTTGATTTAGGGCCAAAAATACATTTTAGAAAGTAGGCAAATTTGCAATTGTAGGATCTGCAGCGGAGGACCAAGTGATGAATGTCAGCTGTTTTATCATAGTGAGCTGACTTGTAATGCAAAACTCTGTATCAACATGGCAAAAGGTGGTTTCTGTTTGGTTTTTTTTTTGAAGGCTGGTATAAGATGTAATACATTCATATGACAAACCAAAGCAGTGTTTTTTAAAATTTGAGAGAGCTGATTCAGAAGATAGAAAAAGTTGTTTTATGTCAGACATTTTCAAATTAAACCTGAAATACATTTACTTCTCTCTGATAAGAGAATGTGAAGGTGTTGTGGGTTTGATAACCCACCATGCTTATAACAATCATTGAGTGTCAGCTAATTACAATGTGTAAAAATAAAATATCCACCTAATGGTAGGTTACATTAGTTTCAGTTCATGAGTCATCTTGTGTAAACAAAAGATGTAACAAAATGAGGAGATGAAAAAAGTTGAGATAGCACAGAGTGTATAAGGGCTGTTATTACTCCCTTAAAGACACTAGCAGGCTCCAAAATATTGTCCAGTCTCTTTAATGATTGCACGATTAAAGGAATTCCTTTGGAAAGCCGACTTCAGTGTTTGTGATACAATATTAAAATTCAGGAAACGAGATTGCACATTTTGAAAGCATTCTCCTCTGAATGATACTTTTGTGTTCAAAATATTGTGAGACGTTCCTATGGTAGGGACTATTTTGTGAAATAAACAGATAAAGCAGTCCTTGATGTGTTGACAAGATAACTGAAATGTCTTGGAAGGTTTCAGTCACTCATAGATGCAGTGTGTGTCTGTTTGTGTTTATGTGTATGTAGCAAGGGCTCATGGTATGTGTCAATGTTTTTTGGTTTTGTTTTTTGCATGTTTCTTGGCTTTGTTTTTAGATCTCTGGGGAAGTCTGGCGGGTTACAGTGTATGGGGTCACAAAGAGTCAGACACGACTGAGTGACTAATAAGTTGTCTTTTCACTTTTAAGCCTATCATGTACAGTGATGATATAATATTTAAGTGCCTGGGTAGCATCAATAATTGCTTTCTTGTTGCAAAGGTTTTGAAATATCCAAACATTTTTTGTTTTTCTGTCTTCTCAAAATCCATCAGTTTTCTGAAGCCTGGTGAGTTGTGGGGTTACAGTTTGAGTTTGTGGTTGCTCTTCACAGTAGTCCCTGAATCATGTGCCTCTCTCCTGGCAGCCTTCCATTTCACTCAGGAGGCCAGACTAGCAATGGCCTCACTCTCTCTTTTGATACTATTTTGGTCTTTAAATGAGTTCATCTTCTAAATAACTGTTTACTGACTTGCCTTAGCCAGATGATAATGTTAGACCATTGACAAAATCCCAATTTCATTCATTATATAATGAAATAGTTACTTAGAATGCTTTTAAACAATTTATAAACTAAATTTTAGAAGACTGGTTTTCTAAATTATTATTTTCCCCTATTCTCTGGGCAGTGGTTTCAAAAAAGTCAAAATCCACTGTGCCTCACCCCCTCTTCACAGACATACACATACCATATATATATATGTATATGTACTCACACACACATTATATATACATATATATGTGCATGTGTGTGTATATCTGTATTACAGAGTTCTAGGTTGTATTTGGGAAAGGCACTATTCTTAGAGACTCAAAGTGCATATTAGCATATCAGAAGCTTTGAAAAATCCTACAGTGGCAAAACCTGTTAGTACAGGAATCCCCAGCTCTGCGGCCATGGCCTGGTAATGGTCCATGGCATGTTATAAGCCAGGCCGAAAAGCAGGAGGTGAGTGGCAGAGAGCGAGTGAAGCTTCATCTGTATTTACAGCTGCTCCCCATCACTTGCATTACCAGCTGAGCTCCCCCTCCTGTCAGATCAGTGGCGGCATAATAAATATAATACACTTGAATCATCTTGAAATCTTCCCCCGCTCCCTCACCCCTCCTGGTCTGTGGAAAAATTGCCTTCTGTGAAACTGGGCCCTGGTGTTGTGTTAGAACATTTCCCAAAGTATTTGATCATAGACCCCTTCATTGCAGAATACCCTGTTAGTATCCCCTTGAGCTCATGTTCTGTAAAATGCTGCCCTGAAGAGAAACAGGCATTTAAATGTTATTACTTACTCAAATATAGTGAGTGTCTACTATGGGCCAACCACCAAGCTAAGTAGAAGGCATATAATTGGTGACTAATGGTTTTTACCGCCTTCACGGGGAGAGCAGTGAATGCGACAGAACACAATGTGAGAGGTGACAAGTACCTGATAGTCAGTACAGGTGCTGCTGTGAAAGACGGTGAAGGGTGGGGACCTAACCCATCCTCAGCAGGAAGTGGTCTTTCATTCACTTTGCAAAAATGAGTGTCTGAATGGGTTGAATGAGGGCTACAGCTGTGAATAAGAAAGGCCTCTGCTGGCGTGAAGTTTAAATTCCATCATGGCAAGGCAGAAAACAAGTCACTTAGCATTTTTGATAGTAAAAAGTTCCATGAAGAAAATGGAGGTTTGAGATAGCTGCCATGTAAATGCAAGGGAGCTGGAAGGGGGGAAGCAGCTGTGAGGGTTCTGGTGAGGTGGGAACCACGGACTTCATAAAGGCATCATGAATGTACAGAGCCTTGTGGGTTTTATTCAGCTGCATCCATTGCCCAGGTGAGGAACAGAGTATTTAAAAGTTGGGTTGACACGAATTTGGGATTTCTCAGTCATGGGGAATGAGAGGATGATCAAGTCATGGTAGTAGATCATGGAGGCTGAGCTGAATGGGGAAGGAGACCTGTATCAGGAGCAAGGAGGGTAGTAAAGGGTTCAGATCCCAGAGATCAATCAGTTCAGGTCAGTCGCTCAGTCATGTCCAACTCTTTGCGACCCCATGGACTGCGCACACCAGGCCTCCCTGTCCATCAGCAACTCCTGGAGCTTGCTCAAACTCATGTCCATTGAGTCAGTGATGCCATCCAACCATCTCATCCTCTGTCGTCCCCTTCTCTTCCTGCCTTCAATCTTTCCCAGCATCAGGGTCTCTTCCAGTGAGTCAGTTCTTCACATCAGGTGGCCAAAGTACTGGAGCTTCAGCATCAGTTCTTACAGTGAATATTCAGGACTGATTTCCTTTAGGATTGACTGGTTGGATCTCCTTGCAGTCCAACGGACTCTCAAGAGTCTTCTCCAACACCACAGTTCAAAAGCAGAGATCAACATATGGGTGTATTAGGACTGAAAGAGATAGAAAAATGGAAAGTTTGTGATCAAGGGGTTGTTTTAAAGATTCAGAAGTGGGGATCCCCAGAATGATGAGGTCCGGAATGTAGCAGTGAGCCACAATGACTGAGGACCTGTGGTGTTACTGGCCCTACTGGAGCTGAGGAGGTTGTCCTGACCATCAGCATGGGCTGTGATACCACTAAGGATAATAGAAGGGATCCTTGGTACGGAGCGACCATGAACCAAGTTCTCAAGCCTTTAAGGAAAGAGGGGGACTGTCAGAACTGGAAAATACAAAGTATTTTACATATTTTGATAAATTATTTAATTATATAAATTACTTTGATAAAGTATTGATAAATTAGATGGTGTGAGACTCTGAGGAAGAGGGGATTTCTTTACATTCAGGGTCGAGAAGTGGTTGGAAGCATCACTGTGAACATGTAAGCAGGTTCTTCTTACCTGCAATGTGGGAGAGAGTCTCCAGGTGCCTGGAGCGTGGTTTCACCAATAATCTGGGTTCTGAAGAGGCTGTGACTTTTCAGTGTAGTTGGTAACTGGCCGAAAGTAAAGTTCAAACCATGTCTTCTGGCGCTCTCTGCAGAGTCTTTCATCCTAGTTGCAGAGATGTAGAGGCTACAAAATAAAAGATAATGATAAATTCATAAGCAGCCAAATAAATATTTTTTTGATGAATGCTATTGGTAGTCTATCTACTGTGTAAAGTTCTATACATAATGGACCAAGCTTATGGGTTTTCATTTTTGAAAATCAAATTTGAAAATTTCTGGAAACCATTTTTGAGCTGTGGACATCCAATATTTGAAAAATGATGTGATTCACAAAGTGACTGCTCCCAGATCTCCATGTGTGACCTGGTTTTCCTCCCCACCCCAGGTCCCTTATCCCTACCACATCCCTTCTTTCCCTTCCATCCTGCCTTTTCCCGACAGTGGCTAAAGTATTCATTGGAAACCTCAGCTAGCCTGCATCTCATCCCTGGAGACCTCTGAGAGGTCATTGCTTCAAGTGCATTTTCCTTGGAGCCTTAGCGAAAGGTACTGGTGCTGGAATGGTTTGTTTTAGAGATGAAGAACGGGAGCTTTGGGGGCTCCCCTGGCAGTCCAGTGGTTAGGACTCTGCGCTTTCACTGCCAAGGTGAAGTTTCCGTCCCTAGACAAGATCCTACAAGCTATGTGGCGTGGCCAAATAATAGTAACAATAATAAGAGCTTTTCATTTGCACAGAAGCTGATTCCTGGGTCCACCTTTTCTATTAATGGGATAACCTTCATCAAGTAACCTCATTGGTCTTTAAAAAATTTGAGTAAAGTAAGATTCATGCTAAAGCACTTAGCACAGGGCTGATACGTGGTACTTGACGAATGAAATGTCATGGCTCTTATCAACATCTCCAGAGGTCCTTGCAGGAAGTAGTAGTATTAGGGGCTGGTGGGGAGGAGGCTCTGGAATCTATTGTCTCAACAGGGACATCCTTACTTTTGATGTGCTTCTCTGTGCACATGATCTGAGTCACTGTCTCCCAGGGACCGTGAAGCCCTGCCTAAAAGTGAAAGGCCAAATCTGGCCTGTGAGTAAGCTGGCCCTCCATCTTTTGGGACTGTCAGTTAGGGGTCCTGAATCATGACCGTCCATCAGAATGACCTGTGGAGCTTTAAAAAAAAAAAAAATAGGCCCCACGCTCCAGGAGATTCTTGTTTATAGACCTGGGGTAAGGCCTGCACAAATGCATTTTAAATGTGCAAAAACAGGTATATGAACTGATAGAAGATAGGACTAATAATCAAAACTTTCCAGAGCTGTCAGGATTAAGTAAAATTGCCTTGTCCATAACAACAATTCACAGAATTATGTCAGTGATCTCTTGTTGCATAATGGATCACCCTGAATTCAGTTACATTCAGAAATCAGCGCAACACGCATTGCTCTGTCACCCGTTCAGTGCTGGCTGCATAGCTCTGCTGGTGCCCGCTGCGCTGTGAGGTGGAGTGGGGTGGGCCCGGCTGGGGCAGCTTTCTTCCCCAGGTCTCTCATGCTCCTGCCAGCGGCGGATCTGCCCAGGCCTTCTCAGCGTCTGTCAGAAGCACACGGGAGCAAGTGGAAATGTGCCTGGCCTCCTGAAGCCTAGACTCAGAACGCTACTTCTGCCTCATTCTGTTGGCCAAAGAGGATCGCATGCAACGAGCCCTTGTGTCAAGGGGTGGTGAGATGTATGCAGAGGACTGGGTGCAGGGAGGGGTTAGGAGTGGGGGACAGCAGTGAGGTCTGTCACAGAAGCCAGAGACATGTCTTAACTAGTGAAAGTGAGATGACTGCAGATGGAAAAAAAAATGTTGATGAAGCATCTACTCTGTCAGGCACAGCGGTAAAATGCCAAGAAAAAGTGACCAGAAGCTGCCCGTAATAAGGGATTAGTAATACACATTATTAGTTCCTCTAGGAGTGAAATAGACTTAGAGGGTGTGTAGGATTTAGGGGACTTGCCTTGCTTTATAACTTTTTCCTCCCCATAGGAAAAATCACACAGGATTTAAATGAGTTTGGGAAAATTACTCATAAAATGTAACCCGCCTGTATTTTCCTTATTTCCTTTCCATAACAAAATGTGTTGTGAAAATATTATTGAACCCCCAAACCACATCCTTTTTCAGCTGCTGTCTAATTGTAACCTTGCATATCAAGGGGAGCTCTGTGGGAAGCATTAGGTATTGGGTTTTTTTTTTTCTTGGTTGTGTGCTCAGGCTTCTCCAGTTGCGGGGCTTGGGCTCAGTTGCCCCACGGCATGTGGGATCTTGTTTCCCTGACCGAGGATCAGACCCGCATCCTCTGCATTGCAAGGCAGATTCTTAACCGCTGGACTACCAGGGAGGTCCTTACACACTGGATTTTAAGATAAAGAAATTTGCTACTTCATCTGATGCTTTCATTATAGATGTGTGCATGAAATTTTTATCTCTGCCTATTCTTCATTTGCAATGAGAAGTTACTTCACAAGTTACTTATTGAGATTAGATGTAATAAAATATGAGAGTAGCTTCAAAGTTGGATATCATAAACCAGTAATAAATGGAAGACGTTTCTCCTAAGAACAGAGAGGGTAAACTGTTGGGCTTCATGGCCAGATACCTGGGTATGATTTCTGGCTTTGTCACACTGGCTGTGAAATGTTGGGCAAGGTAGGTTAACTCCCTTGCCTCAGTTCCTCCTTGTTTAAAAGGCAGTGAGCGTCCTATCTGGGCTTCCCTGGTGGCTCAGCTGGTAAGGAATCCACCTGCCAATACAGGAAACCTGGGTTTGATCCCTGGGTGGGGAAGATTCCTGGAGATGGAAATGGCAACCTGCTTCAGTATTCTTGCCTAGAAAATTCCATGGACAGAGGAGCCTGGCAGGCTACAGTCCATGGGGTTGCAAAGAATTGGACACGACTAAGCAACTGAACATGCACACACGCAGCAGTCCTGTGTACACGCACACACGCACACGCAGCGGTCCTGTGTACACGTACACACGCACACGCAGCGGTCCTGTGTACACGCACACACGCACACGCAGCGGTCCTGTGTACACGCACACACGCACACGCAGCGGTCCTGTGTACACGCACACGCGCACACGCAGCGGTCCTGTGTACACGCACACGCGCACACGCAGCGGTCCTGTGTACACGTACACGCGCACACGCAGCGGTCCTGTGTACACGCACACGCGCACACGCAGCGGTCCTGTGTACACGTACACGCGCACACGCAGCGGTCCTGTGTACACGCGCACACGTGCAGTGGTCCTGTGTACACGCACACACGCACACACGCACACGCAGCGGTCCTGTGTACACGTACACGCACACACGCAGCGGTCCTGTGTACACGCGCACACGTGCAGTGGTCCTGTGTACACGCACACACACAGCAGTCCTGTGTACTCTCTAAGGTGGCATGAGGACTCAGTGAGGCGTATTCTTGTAAACCTTGTCCTGGGCACAGTGCCTGGCCTACTGTAACTATCAATAAAGGTTACTTTTTTGCCACAATAAATGAAATATAAACAAAGTTACTATTTGGCAAATTATGCTCAGTGATAGCCAGAACAAGTCTAAGACTTGTGAACTTAGAAAGCTGAGCAGGAAAGTTTGAAGGATTGTATCTGCTTTCGAATTTTTCAGGTCTCAGTTATTTAAAGGTGAGAATTATTTTGCAAAAAGAAACATTTACTGGGGACCTGCCATGTGTACAGTAATGTGTCATCCCTAGCAAAGAACTTAAGATATGGTCTCCATCTTCGAGAAGCTCGCAAGCTGTTGGGGAAAAGCACAATTATAAATCTGAAGTGATGCCAGCGTGAAGTGATACAGTGCAGACTAGGTGCGTGAAGGAGTGTGCATCCAGGCTGCTGGGTGGGTGCCAGGGAAACACTATCTGTGGTTTCAGATGGCACTCGGTGGTTAGCATAGCGTGGTTATGTACTTATACAGGGGCACAGGGTTAAACTGTGGTCTCACAGGTGTCTGGAGCTGAAATGAGAATCCACAGAGGGAGAAGGGGAGTTTTGTAGTTGATGCTGGTGTTTCTGAAGTCTCTGAAAGGGTGCCTTCTTTCCAAGAGATTGCAGAAAAAAGCTAAGTCATCTCATGCAGAGGCTCTCCTTACAGAGCGAATGGGTCATGTATCATTAACAATGAAGTGTGGTGTTGGCCCTTGCTGGGAGAAGCAGAAACCAGCTTGTTCAGGCTACAGTGCCTCTGCAGTGCCAAACCTAATGCCGTTTTTGAGCCAAGAATATAGTTCGGGATATTGGAGCATTATTGTCTTTTCAGTCTGTGTTTTTAAAAAGTATGATTTCAATGTTTATATGAGGTTAGTCTTGTTTGTCTGTTTCTTATCCAACTGATGTGGTTTGTTGTACATTTTGGCAAATATAACAAGCAAAATATACCTCTGGAATATCACTGCTTAGTTCCCACTTAGCCTTATATAGTCTATAAAGGTGGCGTTGGTCTTTATCTCAGTATGGCTTAAAAGTGAAGCTTTAATAAACCATTGTATGTAATAGAATCAAAGACTCTTAGTAAGTCAAGGAGGGGAATGTAGCATATAATTTTCCCTTTGCAAAAACAAGAAACAGATTTCTTTCATAAAGGACATTAAAATGACTCAAATTCTAAAATGAAATAGGTGATGATTTGTTAGTTTACCTTCTCTATTTGTTATTGATATTTTGCAGTGCTTATGTCTTAGAATTTAAGCTCTAATAGAAGAAATTAGATACCTTTGTTCTCTTTGGGTGTGTGGGGCTGTGGAGGAAATATGTAATAGGCTTCCCCAAGCAAGAATATAGGCCCTTCTAGACCCCGTGGGTCTCCAGAACTTGAGGGGGCTGCGGCAGTGACAGCAGAGGAGTCTATATGTTGACGTCTCTAGTGGTGATGCTGTGTGGCCGGCAGGAGAAAGTGCCAGAATCACTCATGAAGACAATTCTTGGGAGAAAGGACTTTTTCACAAAAGACTTTACAGTATGCATGAAATAAATTCTGCCCTGTGCTCAAATGTCGCAGAGAAGTCAATGCGCTGATAAGAAATGTACTATATTCTGCTTATTCCTCCTATTCTTACGCAGTTTGCTTTTCACAGGAGTGAAATTTTGTGATGGTGCTGCTATTTTATTTTTATTTTTTTAAATGTTTCTTGTGATAGTCCATGTATTCTTTTAGATCTTAAGACAGTAAGTACTGTTGTTGTTGTTGTTTAGTTGCTAAGTCGTGTACAGCTCTTGTGACCCCATGGACTGTAACTACCAGGCCCCTCTGTCCATGGAATTCTGCAGGCAAGAATACTGGAGTGGATTACCATTTCCTTCTCCAGGAGATCTTCCCAACCCAGGGATAGAACTCACACCTCCTGCGTTGTCAGGTCCGTCCTTTACCACTGTGCCACCAGGGAAGCCCAGTGAGTACTGTGAAGAAGTTATGTTGATGATAACAGTGAAGTGATGAGAACTAGGTAAATAAAATAAGAGTAGCAGATTATAACTAGCATTATCATATTTGTGTATCTAATGCTTTTCCAAGCTTTTGTTGAATGTGTAGAAAACCTGGGATGAGAAACTTTTTAATGTTCAGATTTTTTTTTTTTTTTTTTTAATGTTTACTGGCAAAACTCTCTCCCTAGTTAGGGGAGTGAATGGTACTTCATTTTAACTCATTCTCTTCTTTCACACATACATACTCAGCTAGGCAGGTATGACATTTATGAATTTGAAGCCATACGACCAACTGCGTGTGGCTTTGAATGTTCTGGTTCTTTTTGGGTGGCAGAAGTCTGCATGGCATTTTCTTAGCCTATGAGTTTTAATTCCATAATATTTCTTAGTTCTTAACACAAGGCCATATTTCATTAAATTCTCAGAAAATTAATCTCGTAAAGGTTGTAGGATGATTCATGCTAGCCTTCCTTTCCCAGATCATGACTCATTTTCAGAGTTGTGTTTGAAAAGCTATGTAAGGTAAGGTGAAATATTTAGAGTTTGGCACTTGGCTATTTCCCCGACTACTCACGTGGTCTCTGCCAGCAGTGAGTGTGATGACAAGGTTAGGTTTTATTTCTCAGGTGTTCCTGTTGGTGTTTCATTTTGCGGATCTGAACAGGGGGTTAGAAGGGAGTGCTGAAACAGAGGGATAAGCCCTTAAGATTTTGGTTCCTGCAAGATGGAAACCAGTCAAGGACATCTGGCTCATAGAGCTTTGTCAGCTTCTCAGTATCTGGCTCTTACCTGTTTATTGGCATCTTTACTACAAGACCAGTTTCCCAGGATTCATTTTCTATCTTCACAGAGCTCTCATTGGAAATATACAAACAAGTCATAGCAAAAAGTAGAAGTTGAAACGTATTGGGGATTAGAGAGTAATAAACTTGAGGTACACATTCATTTCTTGGCAGAAAGATGTGAAGGAAAATGTGTCTTCAGAGCAAATGAGAACTACTCTACAAAGTTTTGAAAGATGCCTTTGAAATTTCTTTGTTTGTGTGGTTTGTTAACTCTTCCTCAGGAGAGGAGCGTGATTTCATGCCCTGAAGTTAGGGTCATTGTGATGAACCGTGCAGCAGTAATTAGAACACAATTGGCCTGAACCCTGGTTTGAAGTTTGATGCGTGACATGTTAAATGCATCAGTTCTCTTTTAGGAAAGATTTCTGTAACAATGAAATCAGCCTGTGTTATGTTAAATTATGTTGGTATCTTTCTTTTAGAGAGAGGATTGTGAAATGTCTGATTTTTTTTCCCCCATTACTCAGGAAAAAGGTTTATATGTCATGAATCAAATAATTATTTAGTGTAGTTTCCACTTAATTCCCTGCATTGCCAATTATTCTTCTGTGAATCTTTCTTTCATCACTCCCTTCTGACTTCCTCTTTAGATCTGCAGTCAGTTTTCAGAAGCACATCTGTCATCATCTTGTATATAATTAGCACAGTGTCTTAGGTGATATCATCTGAATTACCCAGCAGGGGTATTGATTGAGTAATTTGAGATGTCATCATTGACCCCAGATCTTCCTTCTCTGAATGGTAATAGTAGATAATGGTTTCTAAGCCATTGCACCCTTTCTGTTTAGTAGAATGTAGGGTTAAAAAAAGGAGGGAGAGGAGAAGGGAAGAGAGTCTTTCTGGATGTTTTTAGTTTCTTTTGTTTCCTATATGTATTACTTAACATGCTCACCTACAGCATTTGTTTCCCTCACTTAAGTTTCAAATTAGAGTCAGTTACCTCTGGTATTTGTTGACATCAGAATCGACCTCAAGCATTTTATTTATGGAATCTGTACTGGAGTTAACAATGAGCCAAACTCCAGGAAAAATCATATATTAAATCAAGTATTTGAGTTCAAGAATTTATACTCAGCAGACACAAAAGTGCCCAAGATGCAGCTCATCACTTTAGTGAACTTGTGGTTGAATAGTCAAAGTAAGTATAAAGAAGCAGATTCAATGAGAAAAACAAAAGCCCTCAATTCTGTGTAAGGTTTTTCATAAGAGTCTTGGAAAGAATGTTCCAGACAGTGAGATAAGATGTTTTAAAGGGATGCTGACTCAGATTCTCCCTGTGTCTTTGGAGTTGCCTTTGACTGTCTCTGCATCACCAAGTACTACCCCCATCCCTGGGAAGGCAAGTTGTCGGCGGTTATGGGAGTAAAGCATGGAGTCTCAGAGCCAGGTTGGGATCTTGAATTGTTTACTTGGTTTTTCTGAACCTGTGTCCTCACTTGTAAAAGGGGATGATAATGCAGACTTCCTTGGAGAAATACCTTAACAGATGTTGAAGAAATGTTAGCTCTTACTACTTTTACATTTTTTCCTTTGAAGGTCAGAACTGAAGAAGTGAAAGTCGCTCAGTCATGTCTGAGTCTTGGCGACCACAGGGGAATTCTCCAGGCCAGAATCCTGGAGTGGGTAGCCTTTTCCTTCTCCAGGGGATCTTCCCAACCCAGAGATTGAACCCAGGTCTCCCGCATTGCAGGCAGATTCTTTACCAGCTGAGCCACAAGGGAAGCCCTTTAAAGCCCAAGTGTTGGCACAAATACTTTGTTGTCATTCACTTTTGCCAATTGAGACTGACTGGTGTTGTAGGAAATAATTTTTCTTGATAAAATACTTACTGAATACCTACCATGTGGCAGAAACTACACTGGTTGGTTTAGATACTTTATTTCACCTAATTATCATGATAGATGTAAAGAGGTAGGTAGCCTTAGCTCAGTTTTATTGATAGCAAAGTAACAATCTCTTTGAACATGGGTTTCCCTAAAGTCACTCCACTTTGGTATATAGTTGGAGCTGAAATACCAACTCCTGATCTTTTTGACTCTAAAAACTCATGTTTCTTCTCCAATATCTTACAGAAATAGATATGAAATGACTCTCAAAAATGCAGAGTACCAAAGCTTCCTATCAAAAGGGGATTTTCTGTTGAAAACGCATAGAGTATCTAAGTTTCTCAGGCCCTGATCCTAAAGAGCTTGTATGACTTCACAGACAAAATCATTCAAATATTGATTGGAAATAAAATTTTGAGCAAAAAAAGATTCCTACTTCTTAGCCTCCTATTCATCTTCAAATGGTGGACGTCACTAATGTCAAGACCTGAGACCCATTTTGAGATTAAAAATGGTGAAATACCTAACCCAGTGAAATCATTTGCTTACGATAAGATTACAGGAAAAAAGCAGGTCGTGTTTTAGTCTTACCTCCTCCCCACCAGGTACAGTCCAAGGACTAGCATCAGCATCCCTCAGAAGTTTTCAAAGATGCAGACTTTCAGATTCAACGTTAGCTCTCTTGCATCTAACTCTGCATTTTCCCAGCCTCCAACTGATTTGTATGCACAGACTCACTGAAGAAAGCAATGCAGGAGAAAACTCGCTACACCTTACCTGGACAATTGTACTGATTATTAATATTGGGAGAGAATACAAAAACATAGTTTATTTCCTAAGGTGAATTTATGAACTAGTTGGCCAGTCCTGTGGTACAGTTGTAGAAAGCTAGCATTCCTCTGAGACCCGGGTTGCTGGAGTCAGACTGCCTGCGTCGGGTCCCAACTCTCTTACTGAGTCAATGTGTGAGCTCGGGTGAATACATCACAGAGGGCTGTACTGTGTTCAGATACCTTCTCTCATAGTCAGTGATCAGCATAGTACCTGCTGCGTAGCGAGTCTTCCTTCGTGAACTGGTCATTTACTATTGAAGAATTCTTAGATATGTGTAAGAGTTCTTTAAGTTGATTAAAGTTCAGACAGTTAGAATGTGGCATGATTTGATGTGTTTGGGAAGGAAGATGAGTTATATAGTGAAAATAAGGTTTAAAAGGTTTGCATTCTGGATCTGGCTGTACCACCACCCAGTTTCGTGGCTTTGGGCAAATTACTTAAGGCTTAGCTGCCATGTCTGTAAAATGGCTTGCCTCCCTGATGTAGTTTTCTAAGGGCCAGTTGAAATCATAAATGTAAAAGCACATTGTACACCATAAAACAGCAAAGAACTGATACTTCGAAGGCCCTTTTTGAATAGAGATCTTGAGCTAAGTTACCTACTTAAAGCTGTCAAAGACCAGACCCAAGCAACTACTTTCATACTGCTGCTGTGATAAATTGGAATAAAATGGTAAGAAACATAAGCATCAAAAATAAATTGTACAACTGCTGCATCCCCTGTGTTTGGTGCTTGTTGGTTCCTGACTCTGACCTAGTCATAATGCAGATTATACTCTTGTTATTCAACCCCATTATGTACAGTTGTATTGTGAAAACTGGGCTGCAGAGGAAACACCTGTACTTCATAGAAAGTTGCCTGCCTCTGGAGCTGACGCTGGCCAAACATGGGGTTGGATGCACAATCCACTGTATATGCAGTGGCATTTCCAGTGTGCGGAGAGCATTGCTGGTACATTTTCCTTCTTTCTAGCCATGATATTTTCATTTCATGAGTTACAGTAAATAGATTAAGTGAAATACCAGTCTGGGCAATATTTATCGGTAGAGTGTTGAAAAAATATTTTGTTAAATAATGAACAGAGTAGATGTTGAAATAAGGGTTGCCCTGGAAAGTGAACTGATCATGTTAAACAGTTGCTCACAATAGGAACTGCAGTAGAAATCCTCTTGTTTTAATGTAATTGATCTAGTAGTATTTGGTGGATCAAAAGTCTTAGATCATAAAAATTACATATTCTTTTTATAGTAGATTTTAACTTAAAACAATAAATACACTCTGATTCACCAGATACTCGATGTCAAGGCCTTTGCTTGGATGGTAATCAGCTAAAGAAATGTCTACCTTCTCTCTCTCTCTCTCGTGTAAACCACATCTACAGTGTTGAGTCTATAATTGCTAGTCTCAGTTCTTAAAGATGGAGTGAGACATTGGATACCTGTGAGTCAATCTGAGGGAAAAATCCATTTAAATTTTTATCAGATTTCACCCCCCAAATTTAAGATGTCTTGAGAACATTTAATTCAGTAGTAATTTATTTGAATAACCTATCTTTATGGAGCATTTCCAAATCATTCAAATTAATTTCCGTTGAGAAACTTGATTTTAATATTCATATTTCTACAATTTATATGATGATTAAATTGCAGTTTTAGCCAGCTCAAGTAGCATAAACAGTTTTGGTAAGAAGCAGAACTGACTTTTAATAAGTATAGTATATATTAAACCCAGCTGTTAGAAGCCCATAAGTTTCAGGTACCTGGAGGTAGCCTTGAGTGTGTCATTCAGCCAGAATGTTTCACAGAGGAAATGGAGAGCGTGGTGGAGAGACAGCCAGTTTTTATGGTAATATTCATTTTGACCACTGGCTCTAAGATGCCTGGCATGAAGTGAAGTGTTTTATTTTTTGGAAGTTTTTTTTTTTCTCCTTCTTCCTACCGTTTTGTGAGGACTAACTTAAGGTCATTTGGCAAACATGTGCTGTTTCACAATGCATTATTAATAGCTTCTTTTCTCATGGGACAAGAAGCAAGAATGTATTTTTCTTTGCTACTGTGAATGTCTCTCACTCCAGTCTTTGGGATTGTGTTTAATACAGAAAATCTGCAGTGGTTCTGAACTTGAGGGGAGGAAGTCTTAGCGCGTTGATTGGGGATAGAAATGAGGTAGTCCTGTGACTTTTAAAATACTATGGAAATGTGCATCCAGTTGTTGTAAAACCAAGAGGACCCAGTCCTAATGTAAGCAAAACTTCACGTGTTTAACTTGCTTGTGTTTTTAAGTGAATGTTTTTGCTTTTTTGTTCAAAGGATATTTTGACAAAGAGCATGGTTGAAGTACATGAAGGTTAATCATATTATGCTGACTTCTCAAAAAAATTTTTTTTTTTGCTTCTGTGAATTCATTTAATGGGAAGTTCAACTGAATGTGTTTGAGATAAAAATTTTTTAAAAGTGAGAACAGTATATATTGCGTTAAGTCATGCATAGTCTGTTTCTCATTTCAGAAAGATCAGTGCTCTTTCTTTCACTATCTTTAGGATGAAAAGGATGTGCTGTGCCTTGTCTGACAGAGCACTGAAACTGGAGACAGCAGCCTAGATTTCACACCTTCACCTGGGTGATGTCTGGTGAAAGTGTTGGTCACTCAGTCCTGTCCGACTCCCCGTGGACTGTAGCCCGCCAGGCTCCTCTGTCCATGGGATTCTCCAGGCTAGAATACTGGAGTGGGTAGCCATTCCCCTTCTCCAGGGGATCTTCCCCACCCAGGGATGCAACCCCAGTCTCTTAAGTCTCCTGCATTGACAGGTGGGTTCTTTACCACTGAAGCCACCTGGGAAGCCCATTTCTGGGGCCGGCACCCAATGTAAAGAATTTGCAGAGGACTGAATGATTTGGAGGTCTGGGAGGCACTCTGGCCAGCATATCTGAGCCCATGGAAGATTTGAGGTCTTCAGGCCGGATATTGGGATGGGCACATGTAACTCTGCAGGACCCGGAAAGGAATAAACCGGAGAGAAGACATGCTAGCTCCTCGCCCGAGGACCCTGGCACGTTTCTGCAGATAAGGACCACTGAGTCCATTACTCTGGAAGTTTGGGGATATAGCGTTTTGAATGTTTTATTCCTCAAGAAGCTTGAAATGGAAAATGTGTCTCTAGGTAAAACCTAAGATGCTCCAGTGAAGGTTTCTCCATAATTATTGATGAGATATTTTAAAATGTGGCTCTGCGTAAAATTTTAGATAATCAAATGACGTGCTTGGCATAATATTACTGTTGTTATTGTAATACCAGCTCACTCAACTGACATATTTTAGGTCAATTTAAATCACGTACCAAGTTTAATGAAGTGTAGAAATCATTTTTTATATATATATGTATATGTGTATACACACACACATTTAACATATACATCGATTATCTGTATATATATATATATATATATATATATATATATATATAACATATACAAAAGGAGAGAAAAACCTGAGAAAACTGTGACCATAGCAACAAGATTTGGATCCTATGAGTCGTCTTCAGGATCTCAGATTTTGGTAAATAACAACTGAGTGGGAAATGCATACATAATTTGAAAGCACCTGTGTGACATAACTGATTTTTGGTTTTATTTGGTTTTTCACTCTATGTGCACATCAGAAAAAGTGAAAAGCCGGTAACTGGTTCAAAACAATGAATTCTCTATACGGTGCCCTTAGAGTAGCTGCTTGGTGACTTAATATTAAAAAATGATCATAACTAATGGTTATGGTCTAACTAACTAATATTATTATCCATAACTAATGGATCATAACTAATGATCATAACGTAAGGCCAAAAATATGCTTCACCAGTGCTCAAAGATTAATTTAAAAAATAAAACCCAACTCTTCTATTTAAAAAGAAAAACTCTTGTTTATATATTTTAAACAGTGCTTTCAATGATACATTTCCTGGTCGCTCAGACAACAAAGAATCTGCCTGCAATGCAGGAGACCTAGGTTCCATCCCTGGGTCAGGAGGATTCCCTGGAGAAGGAAATGGCAACCCACTCCAGTATTCTTGCCTGGGAAACCCCATGGACAGAGGAGCCTGGTGGGCTGCAGTTTATGGGGGTGGCAAAGAGTCGGACAAGACTGAGGGACAAACACTTTCACACACTTTCAACGGATCAGACTTCCAGAGCAACTTTGAGGCCAGTATTATCCATTTGTTAATGAGAGGAACCCTGTAAAAGCTTGGTAAATGTTTTAAGATATTAAACAATGTACTGTGAGAACAAAGGAATGACTCATTCTGACTGAGAGGCTCTTCCCTCTCAAAGGTTGGAACATTTAAATAGGGCTTTTGATGAATGAGTGAAGGAGTAAGTGTGAGCAAAGGCATCGAGGTGTGAAAGTCCACGGGCCACTTGGCAACCATGGAAGAGCCCATCATCGCTGTGTGTGCGTCTCTTTTTCAGGTGGCCCTGGCAGCTTCGGGGCTCTTCTGACACAGCCCAGGTTCCCTTCCATCCCTCCAGCAAGCGTCTCTGAAGGAACTCCTGACACAATAGCGTGATTTCAGAGTCAGACTCTACTTGGAGACGCAGTGCTGTCAGGTGCTCTGGGTTGAGTGGAGAGAGATGGTTCGATGAGGGAAACGTGTGTTCTGTTATTAGAGGAGCTGGGATGTGGGAGCTGGGCTGAGTTTGCAGCACGGGCTTGGCTCAGAGGTCTGCGTGTCTTCAGCATGCCCAGTCATTCACCGTCACTCTTTCTCTCCCATTGCTAGAGGACACTTACCAGAGTCCTTTAGTTACATTTTCCCCCCTACCAGAGGAGAGTCTCCTTGAAATCAAGGATTCACTTACTCATGTCAGTAGTATTAACACCCCTTTTGTACCAAGAATCTTGCTCTGTGCTAGGGATGCAAAAACAAGTAAGTTTGGACCCTGTTCTCTTAGGGTGCTTTCCATGGAGTAGGGACTTAGGTCAGAAAGGCCATTTAAATACTCAGGCTTTACATCAGGACTCTTCATTTCTGTTAAAAAGATTAAAATTTCAGATTCAAGTTGAATTTTTAGGTGGAAAGATGGTGTGCACTTTATTTCCTTGCTTTTTTTAGAAACAAGCTTTCATGTTATTACCAAGTACATTTTAAACACATCAAGGAAGCTAATCAACTAACTATAGAAGCCTCTGCTAGATAAGTTTGCAGAAACAGAAGTGGGGTAATGGGTTTTTATTTTTTGATTTCTGTCTTTGTCATGTTAGAAAGCAATAAACAACACATGTGAATACACATTCTCATTTAAGTTATAATAGCGCTGTTACCAAACCATACTCGGACTTGCGTGCCCTTGAGCAGTAAAGCCAAACTACTGCCCTTCGCTGGTGATGAAAGGGCAGCATTTATTGCAGGAGCCAAGCAAGGACTCCAGGGCTGCTAGTGCTTAAAAGATGCAAAGTTCCCCAAAGCTTGCAGAGAAAGGTTTTTAAAGACAGGGTGAACGAGGAGGGTTGTGAGGTGTGCAGTCAGCTCGCGGACATTCGTCCAGTTTGTTGGTG
Source organism: Giraffa tippelskirchi (assembly GCF_054371585.1). Lineage (NCBI taxonomy): Eukaryota > Metazoa > Chordata > Mammalia > Artiodactyla > Giraffidae > Giraffa > Giraffa tippelskirchi. The sequence continues at coordinate 59,907,505 of NC_137285.1, forward strand.
GTGAGATAATCAGGAGTCAGCATCATCAACCTTCTGGTTCCAACCAGTCTGGGGTCTCTGTGCTTACGGGCGGTACATAGTTACCTTCTCCCGCCTGGTGGGGGTCTCAGGATCTGCAGAACAGCTCAAAGGACGTGGCTCAGAATACCGTCTATAGCTCCTGAGGAGGAGCTGAAGGTCCTTGACTTTGGTTAATGGCTACATGTGTGTTCAGTCATGTCCAGCTGTTTGCACCCTATGGACTAGCCTCCTCTGTCCATGGAATTTTCCAGCCAAGAATACTGGAGTGGGTTGCCATTTCCTCCTGCAGGAGATGTTCCCGACCCAGGGATCGAACCCGTGTCTCTTGTGTCTCCTGCATTGGCAGACAGATTCTTTACTATTAGTGCCACCTGGGAAGCCCCTGTTTAATGGATAAACTATTATTGTCTTACTCAACTGTTTTCCTTTCTTCTACATTTTCTCTCTTCTCTGATTACATTTACTCTCTGGAAGGTCTAAGAGGCTAAAGTTTTTCTATAGACAAGAGGTAGGTGGAGAACTTGGTGGAAGGGGGACCACAGTCTGTTCTGGGAAGGTGCCATAAGGCCCTCCTCTGTTACAGCTCATGAAGATGACTCAAGAGAAAGTTAATCCAGAAGGCTGAACTCACCTCCATCATGAGTATACAGTATACATTATGCATAACTTTTCTATGGATCAAGGCCTTTATTTTCGGGCTCTATACCAGCTGAAGTGTATAATTCATAGTAACTTTGCATGCGTGCCAAGTTGCTTCAGTCGTGTCCTAGTCTTTGCCACTCTATGGACCATAGCCCGCTAGGCTCCTCTGTCCAGGGGATTCTCCAGGCCATAGTCCTGGAGTGGGTTTCCATGCCCTCCTCCAGGGGCTCTTCTTGACCCAGGGATCTAATCCCTGTGTCTTCTGTCTTCTGCCTTGGCAGGCAGGTTCTTTACCACTAGTGCCACCTGGAGAGTAATTCATATTAACTTGAGGATTGGGAATATATTTTTCAAGAGACTCAGTCTTTATGTACAGCAAAGCATTACTTCATGAGAAAAAGACAGTGGCTGCACTGAATTTGAGAAGTGAATAACTGTAGCACGTCTGAAAATATGTCGGATGGTGACCATGATGGCATGGGCCATGAGGATGTCCCTCTGGAGGTCAGGAATGGCAGGGGCACTGAGTGTTTCCTGACAGTAAGTTCTGAGAAAGGCTTCCAGGCCCCAGGGGAAGACTCTTGAGAACTTGGTGGCAATAAGCAGTGCTGGGCGTTGACCGTTAGGTTGGGTTGAGTTTTTAGCCTAGGGAAAGAGGGCAGAGTAAAGACTGTGCACATGGGTGGCTAGAGGTGCATTCAGGGGGGATGGCAGCCCTGAAGGAAGTCATCTGCACAGAGTACAGAGCAGGAAGAACGAAGGGGGCCTAGGACTGCGCCTTCCAGAATTTCCACCATAACGGAGGGAGGAGGGCAGATGGAGGAAGGGCCTGGGAGGCTGAGGAAGACAGATGGGTGTGGAGTGAAAAGCCAAGGGGTAAACAGGTCTTTCAGGAAGGTGGTAAACGGACAGGTGCTGGCAAGAGGTCTTCCTGAGGTGAGAACCGAAGATTTAGCTGCATGGAGGTTGCTGGTGATCTGGAGGCGTCTGTGAGGCGTGGGGGCAGAACCCACGCTCGAGTGCCTTTAGATGTGGGGATGTGAAGATGGTGGTGAAGATGGTCTGCCAAGAATGTTGGCTGGGGAGGGGAGGGAAAAAATGCGGAAGATTAAGTGGGGTTTGCAGAAACTTTGCTTTTGAGGTGGGAGAGATTTGAGAAACAAGCAAATGCTCTTGCAGATTATCCTGTAAAGAAGTGAAAAAGGATACGGTCCTGAGAAGACTGGAGGAGATGGGTCTTAGATCACCATGGGGAGGAACACGGCCCTGTTGTAACTGGAAGGAAAGTATAAAGGAATAGGCATATGCATCGATTCTGGGGATTTATTGTTTTCCAGTGTGGTTGTATCAGTCCCAGTCTTGAAAACTGCAGTGGTAGATACATTTCTGTATTAGCCACTTCAGTGTTTCTTCACTTTTCTTTTTTGTTATTACCCTCTAGGGAAAAATTCTTAAGTAATTAAATATATGAATTTATTAATTCATTCAAGATCTTTTAATTTAATTGTATGAGATAATCAGTAAGGAATGCAAGTTTGTCAGGTAGGGTTGAATTTTGGAGGGCCACAAGCTGAAGCCATGTAACTTGGTTTGAGACTTGAATCCACAGATTGGGACATGTACCCATGGTCTTTTAACTGAGATTACACCTGGTTTTAGGACTTAATTAAGCTCAAATTCTTTATATCTCATTGCAGAAAGAATTCACTGAGAGACAAAGTGATAGTAAGAAGTGGATTCATTTAAGAGAAATGTACTCTACAGGCTTCCCAGGTGCACAGGGTAAAGAACCTTCTTGCCAATGTGGGAGATGCGGGTCCAATCGCTGGGTGGGGAAGATCCCCTGGAGGAGAAAATGGCAATCTGCTGCAGTATTCTTGCCTGGAAAATTCCATGCCCAGAAGAGCCTGGTGGGCTATAGTCCATGGGGTTGCAACGAACGACTGCGCAGGCACACGTGCACACACTCCGCAGTGTGGGCCGTCTTGGAAGATGAGAGCGGCGCCGGGGTATGGGGCGGTCAGCTTTTATAGGCATGAGTCATTTCATAGGCTACTGAGTGGGAGGGGTATTGGGGGAAGGGGTGGGGATTTTCAGGAATTGGGCTACAGCCCACTTTTTGATTTTTGCGGTCAGCGTTGGAACTGTCATGGCACCTGTGCTTTTGTGTTTTAGTTGCTGGCATGTTACACAGAGCATGTGAGGCTCAATGTCTAGTGGAAGTCGGCGCGTCCACCATCTTGGACCTGTTTGGTTCTAATCAGTTTAGTCTTGTCCTCAAGCTGCCATTCTTTTCAAGGTTGTGCCCTGTCCTGCTTCCTCCTATTTCGGCACCACATCAGAAGAGCTACCATTCTCGTCGAAAACTGGGCAGGACTCTGCCGGGCCCTCCCAGGAACAAAAGCCTTTCTGAATCCCCATTTTTTTTATTTGTAGGCCTCCCGTGAGTTCCAAAAGGCAGATTCAAACAATTTTTAATTAGGAAAGTGAGGCAATGCAGCTAGAAAGAAAATGCAGTCAAACAGTGGTGTAGCCATGAGTTCTAGCTCCTCCTCAGTGAATACATATAACAATGTATCTTTGCCTTCTTCCTAAAAACTAAGGCCCCCACCTAGGTGGAGGATGGTAACTTCAGGCTGACTGCATACAATTCCCGGAGCACAGCCTGGTTAACCTCACTGCTAACCAATCATAAGAAAGGCACGCACCCTGCAGCCCTCCCCAACAAATTTGACTTTAAAAACTCTTCGCTGAAAACCATCTGGGATCCTGGGCTTTGAGTGTGAGTTGCCTGTTCTCCTTGCTCAGCCCCTGCAGTAAACACTTCTCTGCTCCCTACTCCGACATTTCGACTTGTTTGGCCCTATGTACATCCGGCTCATGTACTTGGGGGCGCCACACATCCTTGATGTAAGCTAGTGTGAGGGTGGCTGGTGCGGCGATTCCAGGCTGCTCAGGTGAGCACTGGGCTGTGAGAGAGGCCCCCTCTGTGCAAATCCCATCAGCTCACCCGCCTGTGAACATGTACGATCCACACATCAGCTTGATGGCGTTTCGTCTGCCCCTGGGTGTCCTCTGAGGTGGCTTCTCTGCCTGTATGCCACTCTTAGGGATTTAGCACTCATCTTTTGTCACCTTGGGACCTGGCAATGTCATCTAGAAGGCCTGGGCCAGCGGCTGTGCGCACTTCTGGCCTGTGTGCCCTGCCTGGCGTTTGAGGGAGGGGTGTTGGGACTAGGAGTGCTGGGCTTCTGCATGTGCAGACAAAGCCGTGACACCTGCCAGTCCCCCTGAACAGGGCTTTCACAGTGTGCTATTGTCGGGGACCGCGATTCATCACCACAAAGTGTGTTTCTTTGTCCTGTGATTGTTTGAAGCTGGCTATTTTCTAAGAAACAGCAGACCGGAAAGGCTCTTGAGAACCAAGCAGGAATTACCCTTTAAAAGAAGCATCTGTTTGTAAGGGAAAATCTCCATTTGTAAGGGTGTCTCCTTCACTGTACCAGGAAGAGGTTGTTGTTTAGTTGCTGAGTCCCTTCTGACTCTTTGTGACCCCATGCACTGTAGCCCGCCAGGCTCCTCTGTCCATGGAATTCAACAGGCAAGAATACTGGAGTGAGTTGCCATTTCCTTCTCCAGGGGATCTTTCCAACCCAGCAATTGAACCCATGTCTCCTGCATTGGCAGGCGAATTCCTTACCACTGAACCACCAGGGAAGTCCAGCCAGGATGAGGAAGATGACCAAATCTCTAGAAACTGTTAACAGCATAGAAGGTGATGACTTCAGTCTGCACACCAAATTTGTTTACTGTCCTTCTCCTGGTAACCTTCCATAACTGGCTTTCCCCACCGTCAACATCCTTTTTTTTTTTTTTTTTTTTTTGGTTTATAGTTGAGGATGCTATTTAAGGTGAGAGCTTCAGCCGATTTCTGTAAGTTACTCGGTTTTACTGGGTCTTTCCCATGTATACATGTTATTAAACGTTTGTTGGACTTTCTCTTATTCGTCTGTTTCATATTGATTTAATTCTTATACCAGCCAGAAGAACTTAGAAGACTAGAGGAAAAAGTTTCTGCCCCCTGACACAGTAGTATACTAAATTGAAATCTTTGTTGAAGAAAGGGAGCCTTTTTCTACTTTGTACAAGGGTAAATTGATAGCGACAGTGAAAGTGATACAATTAGGAAAGTGTTTTAGAAGAATAATCTTGGAGGCAAAAAGACATTTGAATTCAATAAGGATTAGGACATGAGGACAGGAGGTGGCTGAGAGAGAGCAACATCTTTCTTCATTTCCTCTTTAGAAAGAGTAGGAATCCCTGTGCATGGGGTTTAAGAACAAGAGCAGCATATAAAACAATGGTCCAGCATATAAAAGATTTCCTTTTTCTTTCATCCTCTTGTTTGCAAGCCTTCCCTGAATGCCCTTCATTGTAGCAGAAGGGGTGCTTTGAGAGTAGTATTTTCTTTCTCTGATAATCATACGCTAATTATTTTGCAGCTTTTGAAACTATTTGCATTCAGTATGCTGGCACTGTGTTGATGTGGAGGTCTTGAGGATGACTTGAATTTTATCCACATATCTAAGGATTCTTGATGACCCTGGGCAGTTAAAAACCCGAAACTCAAAGAGGTTAAATAACTTACCCACCTTCTACAGGGGTATTGTTAAGGCTGAGGAACTGGCAGTATTAAATAGCTAATGGACTTGTTTTGTTTCACAGTGGATTTGGGATAGAGCCTAATACTGGTGTTCCTTGATGTATTCAAGACTCCAGAGGGTGCTGATTAGGCAGACTGTCCCATCCAACCAGAATGTTTGCTCCCTCTGGATTCCCTTCTGTGAGCAGGAAAGGGAAGAGAAACATTTGTGCTATTTGGTCATAGGTACAAGGACACTTATAAATCCTCTACTGCAGGCTCTTTATTTTATTGGTGAGATAATTAAGCTCCAGAAAGGCTGAGACTTGACTGCAATAACAAAGCTATTTGGTGGCAAGACTCCTGTCTCCAAATTCATTGATTTTTTTCAATCATATCCACTCTTTGAAGTTTAAAAAACTAACATGCAAAAACTCACTGAGCTAGCTAAAACTATTTGCATTAAAAGGAAATGAGAAAGAAGAGGGAAGCAATATTTAGATAAAACATTTGATTGCTTTATAGAAACTTTAAATTATATAGATTGTGAACAGGGGCTATAAAAATCAGAGGCTGAGGATGTAGAGAACTTAGTTTAAGGGTAGTTGGGGAAGCTTCCCTTTTGTGATGTAAATCAGTTCAGAACTGCCTGAATGCGGGCTATCTTAACTCATGCGGGTCTTGTAAAACAGTAATAAATGTGCTTTCTATTTGCAGTTTCAGCTAACCTCTATAAATTAGAAAAATTAATGGATACTGGTGAATCTGAAGCCTGGAGAGCCACTTGATAGGTCTTCCCTCAAGAGCCAGAGATCAGTCTGCTTGTGGGTTCACAGGGTAATTGATCTAGGATGTGCATTACAAAGAAGCAAAATACAAATTTTTCAGTTCCCAGAGGCCTAAGAGCTTTTCCACTTCTTTAGATTCTATCAGATAATTTATAAGACGTGCAGCTGATAAAAGACATGTAACACCCCATCATTCAGTACAGTAACTCACTAAAGCTCTCTGGAATCAGTTTGGTTTTCTAATATATTAACAGTTTGTGAGGAAAGGAAGGAAACCACATCACAGCCATTTAAAAGTGTGCACAGATGCGCCCCAAATCCACAGACAGGGGTTGCCATTGGTAAGTATTTTATGCCATGGACAGGTTACGAAGTGCCAGGAAAATGGGAGGTGAGAGATCACAATTTGTGAAATTGTGACGTTAGAACTGAATTGCCCAGGGAACTTAAATTAAAAAGAAAATAATAAGATATCGTGTCTGCTGCCTTACCACTGTACGTGGAGACTCCTTCAAGTTAGGGTCCTGTGAATTACAGAGGCTGATGGGATGATTCTTCTAGGGAGAGTCGTAAACTTGTTTCCTACTGTGACTTTCTTCATGTCCTCACTTCCTGTTCATTGGTTGTGATTTATTTTTTTAATACACTAAAGGTAGAATTATTAGGAACAGAGGAGTAAATCTAGATGGCATTTTTTTTTTTTTAAAGTGGATTTTAGGGCTAATATAAATCTATTAAATAGTATTATCCTCTATGTACATTTGTGTGGCCTCCCTCCTAAAAGTTTCAGGCTTATATTCGAAAAGATCAGAATGTTAATTTTAGTTACCATGATAAATAGCGAGGTATTTTCAGGTATTTTAATGAATATGATTTCAAATCAAATGTACATTTTAATAATGTTCTCTGAACTTTTTTCCCCCCGAAGGCTATTATTTCACAGGCTTTCCAGTAGGATACTCTCAATCCTACTGGAAGTAGTTACAATGTTGTTTCATGGCTCAGTTGTGTCCAACTCTTTGTGGTCCCATGCACTGTAGCCCACCAGGCTCCTCTGTCCATGGGATTCTCCAGGCAAGAATACTGGAGTGGGTTGCCATTTCCTTCTCCAGGGGATCTTCCCAACCCAGGGATCGAACTTGGGTATCCTGCGTGGGCCACCAGGGAAGCCCAGTTACAACAGAGAAGGCAGTAACTCAGACTCAGGTTCAGAAAAATCTTTTGACACCTTCATTCTATATCCTGATCTCATCATTCAGCTGAATATTTATTATGACCATAGAATTGTCTATTAGGTAGTACTACTGAGAATGAGCTACATCTGTGACATATCTCCCTTTCTTCCAAAATTGGCAAAATAACAATTTTTTAATCATTCTCCAGGACAGTCACATCTTCAGAGGGAGGTGATGAAACCAGACATTTAAATTACTGGTCTTTCCCTCTTTCATTCAATAACAGATCCTATGTTAGTTCAGAGCCCAGGACCTAAGCCACCTCCTGCCCCCTGGTTGTGTGACTTAGTTTCTGAGCCCCTTTCCTTACCGACATAATGAGGGTAATTATAGTGCTTGCCCTGCGAGAATTAAATAAGAGAACATTCAGGAAGTGTTCTCTCTGGCTTCACAGAGTGAAGTGAAGTGAAAGTTCAGTTCAAAGTAAGAACTCAGCAAATGTTAGTTATTGTTGAGTACTTACTATGTGAAAAGAAAAAGTTGCATAGACAAGCTCAAGAAGATGATGTTTGAGGCACACTCGGATATAACTTATTTAATTTGTAAGAGATTTTTCTGTTAAAATACCCTGGCTTGCATTCCCATTTGAACCTCATAATAATAATTTCTAAAATGCCCATGATTAAGATGAATGCCCATAATTAAGTTCTCATCAGTCTTAGGAGGCCGCTGCTGCTGCTAAGTCGCTTCAGTTGTGTCCGACTCTTTGTGACCCCATAGACTGCAGCCCACCAGGCTCCGCCGTCCCTGGGATTTTCCAGGCAAGAACACTGGAGTGGGGTGCCATTTCCTTCTCCATAGGAAGCTGGCTATTTTATTTTTAATTCTTTTCAGCTTTCCGTGGTTAAGTATAGTACCACACCATTAAGCCACCTTTCCAGTTCTCTGTCATATCCATTTTATTTCTGATATTACTGTACAGTTTTTATGCAAGCAATGAAAAGGTAAATTTTGGTTTTACCCTGGAAATTAGGGTATAATGTCTACTTTCTAAGATAATGGCTCTTAACTCCACATGCATATTAAGATCACCTCGTGGAGAATTTGAATGCTACTGATGAAATACAGATGCCTGACCCCTCATCCTAGACGTCTGATTAAATGGTCTGGGGCTGGAACCCACAACATCAACGTGTGAAAAATATACAGCTCCCGTGGAAACCACTGCTCTAAGGAATATGTTCCTACATTAGTGCGCACACCTTCCCCACTCCACTCTCCTCCCCTAAATTAAAAATGTATAATTCGTTAGCAAATAGTAACAATTCTAGATATTCTGTAGATTTGTGGCTATTAAAGACACATTCGAAACAGTGAGAGACTATTTTAGGGGGCTCCAAAATCACTGCAGATGGTGACTGCAGCCATGATATTAAAAGAAGCTCCTTGGAAGAAAAGCTGTGACCAACCTAAACAGCATATTAAAAAGCAGAGACATTACTTTGTCAACAAAGGTCCGTCTAGTCAAGGCCATGATTTTTCCAGTGGTCATGTATGGATGTGAGAGTTGGACCATAAAGAAAGCTGGGCACTGAAGAATTGATGCTTTTGAACTGTGGTGTTGGAGAAGACTCTTGAGAGTCCCTTGGACTGCAAGGAGATCCAACCAGTCCATCCTAAAGGAAGTCAGTCCTGAATATTCATTGGAAGGACTGATGTTGAAGCTGAAACTCCAATACTTTGGCCACCTGATGCGAAGAACTGAGTCACTGAAAAACACCCTGATGCTGGGAAAGACTGAAGGCAGGAGGAGAAGGGGATGACAGAGGATGAGATGGTTGGATGGCAGCACCGACTTGATGGACATGAGTTTGAGAAAGCTCCAGGAGTTGGTGATGGACAGGGAGGCCTGGCGCGCTGTGGCCCCTGGGGTCACAAAGAGTCGGACACGGCTGAGCAACTGAAGTAGACTGAAAGACACATTAATAAGTGTGTATACTATTTAAAGTATTTGAAATATAATGTGTAGATTAACCATATGTGTCTCTTCAGGTAGTAAAGATTTATTTTTTGTTTATTTTTTTAGTAATGATTTATTTTGAGCTGCAATAATATTATATAGAGGAAACAAAAGTCCCCTTGGTTCTTGTCTTCTGACTCTACTGTTCTTTTGACCACACTGATTTATGAAAACACTTGTTGTGGTTTACAGGAGTAATTTCTGATTTTGTAGACATGAAATGGGTTCAGTTGAGGAAACCAGAATTGAAAGAGACGCGTGTACCCCAATGTTCATCGCAGCACTGTTTACAATAGCCAGGACATGGAAGCAACCTAGATGTCCATCAGCAGACGAATGGATAAGGAAGCTGTGGTACATATACACAATGGAATATTACTCAGCCATTAAAAAAAATACATTTGAATCGGTTCTACTGAGATGGATGAAACTGGAGCCCATTATACAGAGTGAAGTAAGCCAGAAAGAAAAACAACAATACAGTATACTAATGCATATATATGGAATTTGAAAGATGGTAACGATAACCCTATATGCGAGACAGAATAAGAGACACAGATGCATGGAACAATTTTTATGGACTCTGAGGGAGAAGGTGAGGGTGGGACGTTCTGGGAGAATAGCATTGAAACATGTGTATTATCATATGTGAAACAGAACACCATTTCATGTTCGATGCATGTGACAAGGGCTCAGGGCCGGGGCAATGGGATGATCCAGAAGGATGGGATGGGGAGGGAGGTGGGTGGGGTGTCCAGGAAGGGGAAACACATGTAAACCCATGGCTGATTCATGTCAATGTATGGCAAAAACTATTACAATATTGTAAAGTAATTAGCCCCCAACTAAAATAAATAAATTTATAAAAAAAAAAAAAAGAAAGAAATGGGTTCAGTCATCCAAGACAAGTTTATTCATAACCTTTAGCGAAGGTCCCTTGAGGACATGACATGAATATTCCTTCTGTCGTTAATGGTGAAACATACCATTAGGGAAGGAACTTCCTTTTTTAAAGACCCTTAACAACTGGACTCGGGAGTTTTATAATTGAGTGACAGTGGTCACTGAACTGTGAGTGTTCAATCCTGTGATTTCTTCTGATCTTTGTCTGCCTTTGGGTGTATTAGCGCTATTTCTATTCTATATGTCTAGCAGCTGTTAGAAATAGCTCAGATGTTTGCTGAAATTAGATGGTAATTTTATATTCAATGCTGCTGATTGGATTACTCAGAGTGGAGGTTTGCTTTTTTTGTTTAATTTGTCTTCCAACATAACGTTGGTTAGATTGGGGAATTGCTCTGATTTCTAAAAATTGATTTTTAAATGTGCAGCATGTTACCGCAGTTGTTGCCATAAACAGCTGCAAACTGTGTATTAGCTTGAACACATGGTAAACATTTTCTGGCTGGAATCATGAATGTTGCTTGGAGGAGAGAATTTATTTCAGAGAGAACATAAATTGACCTGTAAAAAAACCAGTGGGAACCTTGAACGTTGAGATGCTATAGTCCTGAGTCTCTTGTTTAGAATCAGTATAGAGCTAACCTGAATCCTTCAGTTACATTCCGGTGTTATCTACATTGATTTTAGTTGACTCACTTGATGTCCGAGTCTGGATTCTAATCACTGTGGAGAGTTTGTTTATTTGTCTGCACCCAGTCTTGGTTGCAGCGCTCGGAATCTCTGATCTTCATCGTGGCTTGTGGATTCCTTAGGTGCGGCATGTGGGATCCAGCTCCCTGACCAGGGATGGAACCCAGGTCCCCTGCATTGGGAGCGCAGAGTCTGAGTCTTAGCCACTGCACCACCAGGGAAGCCCCTGCCGAGAGTTCAGAGGCTAAGGCCAACACAGTATTGGTTTAAAAACCTCACCAAAGTTCCACTTGTTCCTAGCATTGACTGCTGATGAAAAATTAATCTAAAAAAGAAGTAATAAAATGTCATTTGAGTCAAATTTGAGGATTATAACCCAGGACTGGCATGTCAGAAAGCTCTGAGAACTGTTTTGTCTTAGACAAAACAGTCAAGGCACAGTTAAGTTTTTTGAAACAAAGGGCTGTACTTTAAATGATTTATTATCATGGGCAGTTTACATAAACCAGAGCTAAGCATCAGTGTGGCGGGTCATGTGACCCCTTACAAGATCCTGATGGAATGCTATCATTTAAGAAGTGTTTTATTTAGTTCGTTATTTTTGGCTGCACTGGGTCTAGTTGCAGTGGGTGGGGACCACTCTCGAGCCACTGTGCCCAGGCTTCTCAGCACAGGGCATGGCTGCAGTGGCTCCTCTGGGTGCGGAGCATGGGCTCTAGGCGCTGGACTCAGCAGTTGTGGCTCCGGGGCTTAGTTGCTCTGTGTCACGTGGAATCTTCCTGGACCAAGCATGGAACCTGTGTTGGCAGGTGGACTCTTAACCACCAGACCACCAGGGAAGCCCGGAATGTTATCTTTTAAGGGGTCCTCTTGTGATGCTGGTCCTCTTGTTGCTCTTTATGGTTAAGCAAGTACTTCCACTGATTGGGCAAGTTTGGTCAACGCGTGATGCAGATACACAATGCACAGTGAGGGGAGATGGGGAGGCCAGGGGGTAGAGAAAAGTTTTTTATGTTTGATGCTGAAAGCTCAGCTTTCATGTTGAATATGGATGTTGAATCAAATCTCAAAGACAGAGTTTTGGGTGAAGTAGAAAAGAAAGGCTTTATTGCTTTGCCAGGCAGAGGGACTGCAGTGTGCTAATGCCCTCAAATGTGTCCCAACTCGAAGAAGATAGTCAGAAGTTTATAGTAATTGTTCAGAGGGGACATGATCAGCTCCTGGACATCTTTTGATGGGCTGGTGGTGAGATTAAGTAGGAGTCCGCATCGTCAACTTCAGGTCGCACTGCTCTGGCGTCCCCCGTGCTGGTGGGCAGCATACTGTCATTAATCAACTTCTCCCACTTGGAGGGGGTTTTGGTATCTGCAAACTAGTTCAAAGGTGATGTTATGTGTATCCCTTAGGGAGAAACAGGACTTTGCCTCAAGGCTGCTCTTGACTGTCTGTTTCTCCCTAGTTTTACATCCCCTCCCTTCCCTAATTAACAACTGCTTGAATCTGCAGTTAAATCAACAAGTTCTTGAAGTGGAACTCAGGGAAGATCATGGAGGATGAATGAAGCCTACCAGACCACCTGACCTGGCTCCTGAGAAATCTGTATGCAGATCAAAAACCAACAGTTAGAACTGGAGATGAAACAGCAGACTGGTTCCCAATAGGAAAGGGAGTGTGTCAAGGCTGTAAATTGTCACCTTGCTTATTTAACTTCTATGCAGAGTACATCATGCAAAATGGCAGGCTGGATGAAGCACAAACTGGAATCAAGACTGCCGGGAGAAATATCAACAACCTCAGATAGGCAGAAGACACCACCCTTATGGCAGAAAGCAAAGAAGAACTAAAGACCCTCTTGATGAAATGAAAGAGGAGAGTGAAAAGTTGGCTTAAAACTCAACATTCAGAAAAATAAGACCATGGCATCCATGGTCCATCACTTCATGGCAAATAGATGGGGAAACAATGGAAATAGTGACAGGCTTTATTTTTTTGGCTCCAGAATCACTGCAGATGGTGATTGAAGCAATGAAATTAAAAGATACTTGCTCCTTGGAAGAAAAGCTATGACCAACCTAGACAGCATGTTAAAAAGCAGAGACATTGCTTTGCCAACAAAGATCTGTCTAGTCAAGGCTATGGTTTTTCCAGAGGTCATGTATGGATGTGAGAGTTGGACTATACAGAAAGCTGAGCACCAAAAAATTGATGCTTTTGAACTTTGGTGTTGGAGAAGACTCTTGAGAGTCCCTTGGACTGCAAGGAGATCAAACCAGTCCATCCTAAAGGAGATCAGTCCTGAATATTCACTGTAAGAACTGATGCTGGAGCTCCCATACTTTAGCCACCTGATGCAAAGAACTGAGTCACTGGAAAAGACCCTGATGCTGGGAAAGATTGAAGGCGGGAGGAGAAGGGGACAACAGAGGATGAGATGGTTGGATGGCATCACTGACTCAATGGACATGAGTTTGAGCAAGCTCTGGGAGTTGGTGATGGACAGGGAAGCCTAGTGTGCTGCAATCCATGGGGTCGCAAAGAGTCGCACACAACTGAGTGACTGAACTGAATGAAGCCTGTCTCCTTGAATCCATGAAATAGGGACACAGAAAAGCTTTGTGCCCAGGGCCCCCACAGTGCCCTGCTCCATTAATGGTTCCTGCTAGTCACAAGGGTCAGATTGCTCAGTTAATGATTTTAGTGCTTTTCTTTGCAAGATGCAAGAATCTGGGTTCATGAAATGTTTGTTTTCTTGCACTATCTCCTACTGTCTAAGGGGCCTGGTTTTCCAAAGTGCAGAGTTTCTTATCTCACTTTTCATACTGGATTCCTTACATGGTATATGTCAGTCAGTGACTGCAGTGGCTAACGACTTGGTCCTTGTTCAGCTGGACAGTGGGCAACATTCTTTGTTTTACACAAGCCTTTTCAGTTGCTTGTGTAATGGAGAAGAGTGTTTTCCCTGGTGTCTTATCTCTGAAGGGGTGAAGTTCTGGGTGCTGACTTCTGTGATGAGTAAACATTTTCCTATTTTCTTTGTGTGACAAATGATTAACTAAAATGCAAATGTTAGTGCATATTTTATCTGAGTTTGTAATTAGAGCACAGCTCCAGGCTGTGATTAAAAGTCCTCTCTGCGCCTGCAGTCTTTGTGTGCTGGTAGGGAGAGGTGGGCTCTCACTGGGCTGATTGCTGGTCCTTTTCTGATTAGGAGACAACCCTCAAAAAACAGTGCTTCTGGCTGTTTTCAGATCCCTCTGAATGGCAGGGAGCCTTGCCTCCTTTTCAGAATTCTTCCTTGTTGCAGGGATAAATGGTGGGCGTGACACTGCCTAATGATGACTGTGATCATGTAAAATAGCCTCTGATTAAAGAGCAGCTCAGGCGGCCTGCCTGGGTGCATTATTCTTTTGGGAGACACATTATCGGGGTGGGGTTGAGGGAATTCTCTTCTATATTCAGGAGATAAATTGCTCTCATCAGAGGACCATCAGTGAGTTAAAAGTGATTTAAAATGTGCTTTTCTCATTTCAGGGAAAAATGTCAAAAAATTATCTATTTCAACTAGAAAGAGGAAAGAGAAAGGAACATCCCAGAAGCCTGGCCTCAGACCTACAGACGTAGTAGCTCTTTGGGCCTTTGCACGAGTTACATCCTCAGCTTAGGAAGGGCAGGTGTTCTTTGTGGTTACAGGAGTGACTCTGAAAGGCTCTTGTCGTGTTTTGAATATTCGTGGACAGTTTCCTATAAAGTTGCAGAAGAAAACAGTCTGTATCTGCTTGTGAACTTGCACCAATCTGCTAGTTATTTGTCAGCTAAGTGATACTACAGACTTCAGGTTAAGACCCAACAGAATTTGTTTTGAGACCTAGATCTAATCATTGATCTAGAGTGAAACTGTACACCTCTGAGTGGACTTGAACTAGGTCTCTAACCTGGCCAAAACCCAGACTGGGATTTGAACCCATGGTCTGTTAATTAGAATCACTCACCTGGTGTCTAGACTTATTGAGGCTTAGGTTCTTTGTGTCTCAGCACAGAAAGAATTCAGTGAGAGAGAAAGTGATAGGTAAGAAGTGGATTTATTTAGAGAGAGACACTCTCCATAGACATGATGTAGGCCATCTTAGAAGGTTAGAGGCCCTAAAATATGGTGTGGTTAGTTTTTTAATGGGCTGAGTTAATTTCATAGGCTAATGACTAAGGGGATTATTCCAACTATTTTGGGGATTTCCAGGAATTGAGCCACCACCCACTTTTTGACCTTTATGGTGGCCTTTGGAACTGTCACTGTGCCTAGAGTTGTGTCATTTAGCTTGCTGATGTGTTAAGATGAACATTCACGGAAGCTCAAGGGCTAATGGAAGCCAGCTTATCTGCCATCTTGGACCTTTTGGTTCTAATCAGTTTGTGGTGTCCTCAGGCTATGCCATTCTTTTCAAGTTTGTGCCCTGTCCCCACCCCTCCTATTTCAAACACTAAAAAGGCATTGTATCTTGTGGTTTTCCTATCCCCTCCAAAAAAAAAGGAAGGGACAGTACCATGTGTAGAACTATCATTAGATTATTAGTTGACCATGACAGGAACCGAGGTCTCCACTTCTGTTTGTGCAGCAGCTATTGCAATCTGAATGTTGCAATAGCCTCCTATTAGTACTCCTAGGTGGATACTTTGCAGTGACACTTAGTGTAGTATATGCTCTTCACATAACCAGTCAATGCTCTTGAAATGACTGACCTATAGTTCTCACTGATGAACTCTAGATTTTAGCTTGTTGTGACTATTAAGCTGTTTACCAGTTTCTCAGTGATGTTGCTTTTGAAGGTCAAAGATAGGTGACTTGTGTGATATGGAGATGTGATGCTTAATAGAACAGGAAGGTCCCATGACTGTCCCCAGGCTCAGGAAGAGCCTGTTCTGCCATTGCTCCACATAAGAAGCAAGAGGGCCCACCCAAGCGAATCACTGTGCTGGTCGGATTTCACACATCTTCTTTGTTCTTAGCTTCTTGGCTTAGGCAGGCAGACTGGTGTTCCCTGTAGCCCTCTTACCCAGGCCCCTCCCCGAGCTGTTCTAAATGAAGAGTGGTCATTCACATCCAGGAGTGCTATCAGATTGGAGAAATTTCTTATCTGACACGAGAACCTCGCCTCTGGAAATTTGTTAAAATATTTCCAATATAAAAATTAATTTCTGAACATCCTCACACTGGACTGAACTGGTAAAGTTGTCAGATTCAGAAAGGAAAAAAATATGTTCAGGAGACATTTATACTAAAAAATGATTTATTGCTTATCTGAAATTTACTTTTTTCAATTTTTAAAAAAAATTTTTATTGGAATATAAAGTTGATTTACAATGTTCTGTTTTAGGTGTACAGTAAAGTGAATCAGTTATATGTATATATAAAGTGAAAGTGTTAGCTGCTCAGGCATGTCCGGTTCTTTATGACCCCATGGACTGTCCTGTCCATGGAATTTTCTAGGCAAGAATACTGGAGTGAGTAGGCATTCCATCCTCCAGGGGATCTTCCCAACCCAGGGGTTGAACCTGGGTCTCCTGCAGGTTCTTTATCGTCTGGGCCACCAGGGGAGCCCATTTATACATATATCCACTCTTTTTAAGATTCTTTTCCCATTTAGGTCATTACAGAGTATTGGATAGTGTTCCCTGTGCTGTACAGTACGTACTTATTAGTTACCTGTTTTGCATAAAGTAGTGTGTGTATGTCAATCCCACAGTCTCCCAGTTTATCTCTCCTCCCACCCCTGCTTATCTGAAATTTAAATTTAACTTGATGTCCTGAATTTTATCAGGCAATCATAGATGCAGGTAATGTTAAATAGAAAAAAGAAATTAAAGGAATTTCCTTGAGTGGGGAAAGGGAGGTATCACTAAAAACATTTTTGGACCACTGTTAACTGTGAGAAAAATTGACCTCAGTCCAGTTTACAAGAAACTAGAATTTTTCAAAGTTAGGCTAGAGACAATGAGAAGAGGGAAATGGATGGAAATACACAAGCAGTAATAGTGGGAGTTATAGAAGACAAAGGTGTCCCTGTGATATTGGGATGTGAAACATAATCTATTACAGGGGAAAGGTTCTTTATAGATTGCCTAGTCTGATTTCTTCATTTCTCCTAGAAGGAAATTGGAAGTGAAATATTTAGAGGCTAAGTTACCTAACCACATGTTCAGCGTCATTTGGAGGCAGAACCAAGAACAGAACCTTGGTCTCGGACCCTTCCTTTCTAAAGACCTGTACGTTAAGACTTTGACACACTGTAAGTTTAGAGTCGGGCCACATAAAATCAAGTACTTTTGATGATGGAGACATCTGAAGAGGGCTTTCTTGTGTGAGAAGATTTATTATCAAAATTGAAGCAGCACTTATCAAAATCCATCTTCGTTTCAGTAACTGCCCTCTCCCTCTTACAGTGGCCAGATTCACAACATCCTCAATACATACTCCTAACTTTTCTGGACTCCTAAAGGGAGCGTCCCAGTTGACTAACCTATAAACTTAGGGAGTATGGGTTACATGATCTCAGTGGGAACTTCTAAGTCTGGGACTCAGTAATCTGTATTGTCTTTATCTCTGTTTAGAAGTTTAGAGTCCTGTTGATAGAAGACATACTCATACAATGTGCTCAGTCGTGTCTGACTCTTTGTGGCCCCATGGACGGTAGCCCACCAGGCTCCTCTGCGCATGGAACTCTCCAGGCAAGAATACTGGAGTGGGGTTCCATTTCCTCCTCCTGGGCATCTTCCCAACCCAGGGATCGAACCCGAGTCTCTGGCATTTCCTTCATTGCCAGGTGGACTCTTTACTACCAGTGCCACCTGGGAAGCCCACTCTAGGTCATTATAAAATTGGTCAAAAATTAATGTTAGTTAATTAAGTTAAATTAACTAAAATTCAATATGTTTGTGCCTAAGGAAGGAGATAGCAGTATTAACTGGAGTGAATTCTCCAGAAGAATAGGAGTTAAACTTAACCTTGAAAGGGCGGAGAGTGTGCAGACTAGGTTCAGGGGTGAGGTATAGAGGTAGGAAAAGCATGAACAAGACGCAGAAATAAAAAATGATCATAGAATGTTCTAGAAGTTTCAACATTGGTTATAGCATAAAATGTGTGTTTGGAAATTGTGTCAAATACTAATGCTGCACCCTCTGCTGTCCTCTTCCGTCTCACCCCTAGTCTTTTACAACCTAACTGAGCCACCCTGGCTCGTCAGCTCTGTTTATTCTGCCTGGTCTGGTCTGTTCACCTTCTCTCTAAGGAGGCTTTTCCAGAGTCCTCTAGGCCACTCCCTCATCTGGCAGGACAGAAGATAGATCAGCACAGGAGTCCCTCTTACGCCATGTCCAGAATGTGGCTCAATAATGTTGTTAAAAGGGTTAGACATGACTTGGCAGCTGAACAGCAGTCGTATTTCCTGCTTACAGAAACCGCATGCATCCCTCGCCCTGAGTTGTTGCTCCTCCAGGATCAGGCATTGCGCCTTATGTGCAGTTAGTGTCCAAGAACGTCATTTGTTCCAAGCTGTTTGCTGTTCTGCATGCTTGACTTAACAGATGATAGGAAAGAAGTGTAAATGTTCTTTGATGAAAGAGACCTTCCTTCCCTTTGTGCTTAATGCAGTGCCAGGAACACATAGCTAACCTCAACAGACACATGTGTGGAAACATGTACGTGTGTGATGAAAGGAATCTACAGCTCATAGACTCCAAACCCCCAGCTTTATGGGTGAGAGAACTGACAACTGGAGTGGTTAGTAACTTTCTCAAGATTACCAAACAAAATTCTAGGCATTATTATCTGAGTCTCCTCACTCTAGGAGGTGCTTTTTTTTTTTCTTTTAAGAGATGCCTTGCTCTTTCTCATCTTTGCCTGGCAGTATATAAGAACAATTATAGCTGGACTCAAGGTTGGATTGTACATCTCTCTGTGGCATGCCCATCTCTCTCACTGTCCATCTCTCCTTTTCCTATTACTAGGACTAAAGTGCAGAGAACACCTAGGAGTCAGGGAACCTGGTTTCTTTCTAACTCTGCCCCTGCATTTGTGCCTTTGAGGATTCACTTATTTTCTCTAAGTTTCTGTTTCCATGTCTGTAACATGGCATGGGCATGGAGTTTAGCACCACATCAACACTCTGGCCCTTCTAGTTACTCTCAGTAATTCAGCCATAGTTCTGAATTTTGTTGACTTTTGGGGGGGTTCAAGAATGTTCCATTCTTCTTTTACTTCCCTCTTATAAAGTTTTTCCACAGAATTTGCCAAAAGTAATGGCTCAGACAGTAAAGAATCTACCTGAAATGCAGGAGACCCAGGTTTGATTCCTGTGCCAGGAAGATCCCCTGGAGAAGGGAATGGCTACCCACCCTAGGATTCTTACCTGGGAAATCCCTTAGACAGAAGAACCTAGAGGGCTACAGCCTGTGGGGCTGTAGAGTCAGACATGACTGAGCAACTTAGCAGAGAGAGAGAGCAGAAAAGTGTAAGCATGTGTGGGAGTGAGGGGAGGGGAAAGGTGGGTCAGGGATGGATCCGAGCTCCGGTGCGAGACTGGCTGGTGGCTCCTGCCCTGCTGCCCATCCTTCCCCAGGTGGCTCAGGATGCAGAAACCAGCCAACTCAGCAGGATGACTGTGGACTTCAGGATGTTACAAACCTTCTCATTGTGGGTGTCCCAGCTTTAGTTCTTATGTGGATAGTGCATTTGGTATCTACATCCATGAAGCATAAAAACAAAATAGCAAAAAGACAGGCTCTTGTAGGGTGTCACTGGTGATGGAACAGTGGGACGCCTTCCTGAGGCAGTGCGAGGAAAGCACGGCGCCCTTGGGGAGGGAGAGAAGCGTGTGTACCCTCTTCACCTCTTTTTAAGTGCTGAGCCTCCCCAGAAGGATGTGTGTTTTTTCTAGAAGGAAAAGCCTGCGCTTTTGACAGCAGAACTGAAGTAGAGAAATTGAGCTTGACCTGCTTCCTTAGCAGTGCAAGCCTTGCATTGTCCTCTCAGGCGTTATGAAAATCCTTGAACTGGGAAACTGACAGCTGCAATCAGACACTTGCATTGAGGGAAACATCATGAATTTTAATAGGAGTGCTGCTCCTGCATGAGGTTGGGAGAGCAGAGAGCATCTAGCCAATTCAAACAAAGGGAGCAGGAGGGGGGTTATTATACCCACAGCTCACGGCAGTGATGAGAGCAAAATTCAAATTATGTATCCCACACGATGGTGATGAGTTACCAGGGAAGGACTACAAAATTCATGTGAAGTGGAAAGGGTTGTGCATCTTCCATGACTATTAATCCCACTGTACTAAAGGCAGAGAAGGCGGGGACAACAAAACCTGACCTGTTAGCGGGAGCGGTGCTCCACACGGCCCATCTGCAGTGCCCGGAAGTGAGCTAGGGGATCCCGGCACCACCACCCGGATGGCAGCACTTGCCTCCAGGGCATACCGCAGCTGGGCAGGGCACACGCGCACGTCCACAGAGCGGGTTTCAGCACGTCCTTCCTGCAGCCCTCTTTTCTGTGCAGAGCACTTCCCCTCCTGAGTCACCACCAGCATCCTGTTTGTCCTGGGATGGAATCCGGTCCCAGTGTCAGGTCTTTTTGTCACACGGTTGCGTCTTGCTATTAAAATTCCCAAAGTGGTCTCCTGAGGAGTGACCAGTGCGGTTGTTGTTATTTTCACTCGCTCAGTCATGTCTGACTCTTTGTGACCCCATGAACTGCGCCACGCCAGGCTTCCCTGTCCATCACCAACTCCTGGAGTCCACCCAAACCCATGTCCATTGATTTGGTGATGCCATCCAACCATCTCATCCTCTGTCATCCCCTTCTCCGCCTGCCCTCAATCTTTCCCAGCATCAGGGTTTTTTCCAGTGAGTCAGCTCTATGCATCAGGTGGAGCTTCAGCTTCAGCATCAGTCCTTCCAATGAATATTCAGGGTTGATTTCCTTTAGGATTGACCAATAAAGAGAACATGTAAAAAGAATGCTTCTCTTTTTAGAACATGGTCCTGTCTATCTGTTTATGACAGCTCCTGCCGAGCCACACCCAGACCAGTTGCATTTGTCAGAAGCTCAACTGTTTCAGAGAGTAAATGCATTGTGAGCCTCTTTGTTTCTGTTATATGACCGTGCTTCATTTCAGAAGGGAGACCTGAGTCTTTATCAGAAAAGGAATGTGATCACTTTCTGTGTAGATCTTGAAATAATTTTTTATAGTGAAGATGGCACTTAAAAAAATACATGACAAGCTTTGTTAATCAGGTTCCTCTGTTGGTGAGATTATTTAGCCTGGGAATAGTTCAGCCAAAGATGGTGCCCTGAGAGGGTGCTGGCTGCCACTCTGCTTATTGGGGAAGTGCTGAAGAAAACCTCCACACACTGCACAGAAGCAGCAACTGCCATTCCAAAATGGGATATTAAAGATGGAGCTAATTTCTTGGTCTGTGAGCAGGTTCTCCTCCTGTAGTAGACAGGGAATAAGATGAGTAAGGTCATCCCTTAGTTTCCTCGCTGGGTCAGTGGGTTCCAGGACCTGCTTTGGATATCAAAATGCACTGATGTTCGGTCCCCATGAAGGGCCTCCACATCCATGGTTCCACATCCTTGGATTCACCCAACCACGGACCATGTAGCAGTTCGGTAGTATTTAATGAAAAAAAAAAATCCACCTGTGAGTGGATCTGTGCAGTTCACACTCCTGTTCTTCAGACGTCAGCTGTGTTACTACAGTGTAGAACTGGAACTCAAGTCAGAGCAAGGCAGGACACCTGAGAAATGGAGATGAGGAATGGAGCTACCCTTTACTGACCTGACTGTGAAGGGGGACTCATCCTCAGCCCCTGCCAGGGCTTGGCACTTGCCTAGAGGCACTGGGGCTGACTTTGTGGGCTGTTTGGCCCAGACCTCATATTTCTGAAGGTCTCATGTTGAGTCTTTAAAAATATCACTGAATGAGTTTATATAGTTGTGCAAATTTGTGCAAAGTCTCTTTAGTCATGTCCGATTCTTTGTGACCCTATGGACTGTAGCCCACCAGGCTCCTTTATCTGTGGGATTCTCCAGGCAAGAATACTGGAGTGGGTTGCAATTTCCTTCTCCAGGAATATGCAGTTGTAGTTTTGGGTGTATTTAAATCATTTGCTGTTGCGTGTAGAATATGTCATGATTACCTTAATCCGTTTCTGCATTTGTGTTTTAGTAAGTGGAAGTGTTCCTCCCTCCTCAGCCCCTTCCCTGGTTTCTGAACACACTTTTCCTGCCCACAGCACTACAGATATTAGGGTGTCCTAGGGGTCCATTTGAGGCTGGGGTCTTCTCCGGGTCCCATTTATTTTTGTCCTGACTGTAAGTTGGGAGTGTTCCCATCAAGTCATTTAAGTTGCTAGATCTTAACCAGCTATGGTGGAAGAGAATAGATAGGTGGGTGGGGTTTACTGTGATAACATTACTTCCATCTGGGACCCTGCTGGTGGTCAGATCCTTGCTACTGTGTGGTCATGCCACCGTTCCGCTCATGCCTGTTTCCTAAGTCCTCGGGTGGTCCATGGCCATCCCTGCCATGGAGTAGTCAAACCTACCCCCCTGTGAGTCTGAGGCTGCTGAATCTGGAGTGCCTGCCTCTGCACCATGCATCCACCCACTCACAGGATGAACAGTCCCTGTGCGTACTCAGGTGCGGTGCTGGTGCTCTGGGTACAGTGTGGAGAGACAGACACACGCTCCAGCTGCCAGATGTTTTCCCCATCCTCGCTGCTCCAAGCTCATGCCGACCTCCCTAAGTCCCCATCTGGACATTCCATCTGTCCTCAGCCACCTGCTTAGGTTTCCAAGGTACCTTGCCACACCACAAGAGAGTAGGGGTAACTTCTGTTCATATGGAGGAGAAACACGGTACCAAGACCAAGGCGTCTTCCTGGAGAGAGGCTGAGAGGCCTTAAAGCTATGGTGAGGCAGGGTATTCTTTAAGTCATTCAGGTGCCATATGGGTTGGAAGATGGCCAAGAAGGAAGGAGGCTCTTCTTTTCAGGCTAAATAGCAGCCTTGTTGTTGGGAAGGGAATAATCAGTCCCAGCTGGAGCAGAGAGCCCACGTTGCCTTTGCTTTTCCATTCAAATCTAATCTCATGACATGAGTTTCTGACATGAGTAGCATTTTGCCCAGACTTGTGGCCCCAGGGAGGGGATGGTTATTTAAGACAGCTGGCTCCTCATGCAAGGCATATAACTTTATGATAAATGCTTACAGACAACTTCCCTTACTCGCTGGTCCCAGTCCCAGTTTAATTGACACCCCTGGAGACTTGGGGGGGAAAAAAAATAGATGTTTCTTTGAAAAAATATCGTGTCTCTAGATGCAAGAAAAAGATAAGAAATTCTACAGGCTTACAGCTCATCGGTATTTCCCAGCTTACAGAATTCTTCAGGGAGGGATTCCTTTTATGCATTCTCTGTGAAACAGAAGTTTCCTGTGTCTTTAAAACCTGTCTGGTGTTATAGTGTACAATAAATCCGACGTATGATTTTGCTTTTTTCTTCCTTTGCTTTGTTTTTCAAAAAGAACTGTTCCTATGAATTAGTGATGTTAAGTCATTTTCCAGGTATTTTTCTCTGAAAGCTTAGATATAGTTCTGTCATGAATAATTTTAAGTTTTAGTAATTAAACAATTCTTTTTTCCAGAGTTTATTCTCCTTTGGGTCAAAAAAACCGTGTTCTTGGAATAATAGTTTTGCCCAAATCTCTGGACCTAAATGTCAAACATTTGCTGCACATTCCTTTCTCATAATTGGAGATGAAGTCTGTGGGCAAAAAAGGAATTGATTGACACATCTTTGCTTCCATCTGAGAACTTACTTGGTCACCCTAATGGTTATAATATACAAACTAAAATGAATAGTCTGAGAAAACAGTCATTTATCTGAGAGATTCTGAGTTTTGAGACTATGTAGAATTTATCTTTGCAATCAAAAGTAATGTTAAGTGGTACATGATGATCAAGGTTTTAAAAGCAAAACTTTAGAAATGGCTCAATGAGCTAAAAAAAAAAAAAAAAAGAATTAATACAAAAAAACTAAGACCTGGCTAGATTTTAAGATCAATACCAACTGAAAAAAGCAAATTGCAGGATGATGTATTTGGTATGCTATAACTTACATAAAATTTTTACAACATACTAAACAAATTCCTGGTTGTCTGTAATATTGCTACAAGGTGTAAAAACGTGGCTTGGAAGGACGTAGGCTGAATATATCATGGTGTTTTTGGCGGGTGGTGGAGAAGAAAGGCAGGCAAGAGGGAGGGGGAATGGGGCTTGGGACCAGGAACAAGAGAGATTTTAACTTAGGTTTTATTTCCAAATATTAAAGGAATCTGAGGCCAATACTACCAAATAACATTTGCTAACTCTGGGTGGGGGGCTGGGCATTATCTGCAGTGCTCTTTGGTCCTAAAATATATTAAATTACCTTAAAATGAAACAACAGCAAAAATATTTTTCTGCCTTCATTCTAAAGTTTCAAACCAGTGGGAATAGACTTGCACAGTCAACAGATACATGTCTTCTGTGGGGGTTTTGTATTTTTGACAAACTGATGAATCTTGACTGCTGGTATCTTTACTGCTTTAAGTCCTCCAAAACTAAGGACCCCTTCTAACAACAGTGCAAATCCGTTATGTATATGTTAGTGTAACAAGTTCTGGCTGTGTTTCAGGGACAGGTGCCTTTTAAATAGGAAAATCTAATTGTGGTCTTTGCCTCCGCCAGTATCACTTTCATTTTAAAAGTGTTGCCATAAATAATTCAAACGGATGGCATGCTTTCCACTTCTAAATAGCCACAGGCATGTAACTTGCTCAGAGGATTTCTTTGGCTGTAAAAGTGAGACCTGCGTCTGGTAAGAAGACTGTGCTGGAAAAAATATTCTCATTGCTTTTCATGTAGGATTGATGTTACTTTAAAAATGGAAATTTTGATTCCTTGTCATGGTGAAATAAATGCAGCCATAGAAACCAAAATCTTAAGGTTTCTGTGGCACAGAACTGCCCACTTATTTTGGATTTAAATCTAGCCTACTCACCAGGCTGAACCACAGCTTAAAACAGGAACTATATGAAGGGAACTTTGTCATTAGGCAGTGTAAAATTTGGGCACTAAAGCTTCTTCCAGTGAAAGCTTACTCTTGTTTCCAAAATCTGAATTCTTCCAAAGGTGAAATGCAGCGAATCAGAAGTGAGCAGTGCTGAAGGAGTAGGTGGGGTGGTCCTCTTGATACAAGGAATGGAGATTCAGAGCATGATGGTGTTGACTAAAGAAAAGATGCATAACTTGAGAGTTGTGAGTTAAGTTTTATTTGGGGCAAAGTGAGGACTGCAGCCTGGGAGGAAGTACCTCAGATAGCTCTGAGAGACTGCTTCCAAGAGGTGGTGGGAGAAAGGTCACTAGATAAAGTTTTGGTGAAGGCAGAGTTCAATACCATTAAGCACTCATTTTACAAAAGGTTTCCTGCTAGTCAGGAGGATCTCATGTCACCATGAAGGAACTTAGCACTTTTCTAGATATGAGGAGATGCAAGGACTAAGATCATAAAATCTGTTCCTAAAAACATCCAACTGTCTAAAGACCTGTCCCACCAGATTCCCTGGAGCTCAGAGCGCCCCACTCCACCTGAACTCGCTTAGGCGGTGTTGAAGATCAACAGCTGCAGGAGGCACAGGGTTCAGTCTCTGCAGAGACAGATGGCAAAGGCCCCTGCTATGCAGTCATTGGCAATGCAATTGGTAAGTGCCAACTTGTAGTTGACAACAGCAAGGGAGGAGAAGAGGAATTAAGATGCAGAAGCATAAACAACAGACATGATTCTTTTTTAAAGATAGAGATGGTTTTCCTACAAACCTAAATAGCCCTACTACCTGAGAACATGCAGTGGTATTTGTTCTGGTAGTGCTAGATGGTTGATGTTTTCCAGAATAAGTGTTGAATTAACTGACCAAGTTTTTCCATATGCTGTTCTCTAATGGTTCTCTTAGTCTTGATTCCCAGGGTCTTTACTACCTGGATGTGCTTACCATATGCTAAACTATATGCAGAGGATGAATTTCCAGAAAGTGTTGCAGAGTTTACCTTTATGTTAAAATCTTAAAGGTCACAATATTTATTAATACATATTATACTCTAAGAATCTCCAGTCTGGAAGCAAATGGAGTCCTGAAAAACCGTATGATTCCAACTTGTGCTTGTAATTTGTGTTTAGTAAGACTTAGCCAATTTGTTTGAAGATATAAGTTTCAGAATATATTTAGTATTCCCGGAAGTATAGGTGGTTGGCCTGAACTTGTCCTGACCTTATGGCATTACTTAGAAGTTGATCCTTGGGGTGGGGGTGGGGAATCCTAGATATATGCTTATATGTTTGCCTTTCATTTTCTTCATAGAAGTATGACATAGAAAACTGGCCTGATAATTTGGGTTTTAGACAAGTATATAAAAACTGCAAAGAAGTTGAAGAATCTTATACTTTAAGATTTTATCTCAATAAAGTCTTTTATGTTGTTTTCATAGATTATAAATCACACTGTTGGCTTCCCTGGTAGCTCAGTTGGTAAAGAACCCACCTGCAATGCAGGAGACCCCAGTTCAATTCCTGGCTCAGGAAGATCCCCTGGAGAAGGGATAGGCTACCCACTCCAGTATTCTTGGGCGTCCCTGGTGGCTCAGCTGTTAAAGAATCCACCTGCAATGAGGGAGACCTGGGTTCGATCCCTGGGTTGGGAAGATCATTCTGGCCTGGAGAATTCCATGAACTGCATAGTCCATGGGGTCACAAAGAGTCAGACACAACTGAGCGACTTTCACTTTCTGCTTTATGGAAACAGTGTGGTCAGGTACAAAGGATGCATTCCAAGTCAGATAGGCAGAGTTCACATCCTGTAACAGCAAAGAGTCAATTTTGACTCTTCCATGCTAGATCTGTTTCTGTGACTTTAACCCTTGTTTTTTTTTTTGCCACTTTTGTTACTGTAACCATACATAATGGCCTGCCTCAGAGAATCCTGCCCCTCTGCCTGACTGTTAAGCTAAAGTGTCTTTGTTCAAAACCCTGTCTACCTGTGCTGCTGCTAAGTCACCTCAGTCGTGTCCGACTCTGTGCGACCCCATAGATGGCAGCCCACCAGGCTCCCCCGTCCCTGGGATTCTCCAGGCAAGAACACTGGAGTGGGTTGTCTACCTGTAGGTGGCAGGAAGAAATTGAAATTGACACATCCACCTGCCTGAGGCTTGCCATGCTCAGAGATATTTGCAAGATTAATGGCCTTTTTTACTTTGCTTCCTTGCCCCCACCCCAATCTCTGATCCATAAAAGAACTTGGCATCCAGACCCCAACAAGATGGTTATTTTGACACGTTAGTCTGCATCTTCTTGGTCAGCTGGCTTTCCAGATATTCGTATTCTTTGCCTCAACACCTGGTCTCTCGGATTCATTAGCCTCTCATGCAGCGAGCGGAGTGAGCTTGGATTCAGTAACAATGTCAGCTCCTCCCTCACTGGCTGTGTGACCTTGATCAAGTTCCTTAACCTTTTTGAGACTTTCTTTCTGTGTAAAATAGGAAAAATCGTGCCCACTTGACAGGGTTGTTCTGGGGGTTCAATGCAATTGATGTGTAAATTAGATTCGGGGCGTACAGTGTGTAGGTATGTATGCTCTGCTTCTTCTCTTTCTGTTGGAAACAGAAAATTTTAGATTAGAAAATTGCGGCCTTAATTTTGATTCTCAGTTGCCTCTTTTGTAACACTGACAATACTATTTTTTTTTGTTTGTTTATGCCTGAGTCCTGGGGAACATTGACTCAAAGTTCTAGTCACATCTGCTGGAAAACATTTAGCTCCCTCTTCAGAATCAGAGGGAAACTCGTGATGGTTGGCCTAATAGATTTCCTCTGACTGCTTCACCTGAATTCTAAAATTTTGCTCCAGCCTCTCTCCCTTGATAGAAAGCTCTGGAGTAGGTTTGAAACTTTTTGTCTTGTAGGAATTAAGACTGAGTCCCTCAGTGGAGGCAGTCAGAGGGTCAGCTTAGAAATCACCTCCTTTATAGAAAGAGTGATCTCTCCTCCCAGAATACAATCAGTAGCTAAATATCTGTGAATTTTTCAAGGTCTTTTCATCCTATTGATAGAAGTACTTCCTGAAGCCAAATCTTAGGCCTCAAGATTCTCTAATTAGTCTCAATTGGTGAATCATCATTATTATGAGGAGGCCACAGTGGGAAAAGGAAGGTTAGTCCAGTATTTTTAAATGAAAGCAAAGTAAATATAGGGAGCTCTCTGCAGATGAAGCTGAGAAGCCCTTTACTGTTAGTACTGTCATCTTTTAGCTTCAGTTCTGTGTCCATGGCAACCACAGGGTTGATGTGTGCCTGGCTGAATGGTTTTACAGGAAGCTGAAAAACATTGCTATTCTAAGTAGCTTTCTTTTTTGCTGTAGAAAGGAGTCTCTCCCTGACTGTAGACCAGCCAGCATTTACTGGGAACAAAGCTGACTATTTATGCTGATAGTATTCTGGGTAGGGAGGAAACAAATAGGGAGAATCCCAGCCCCTGGCTACTGACCTGTGAGTTTATTTTTCTGGTTGTTGTTTCTAGCATTTTGGAAGAACCAGATGACTTAATTCAGATGTGATTTTCCTGTTCATTTTAAGCAGGACTTATATTTCAGAGGTAGAATTGGGTTTAAAAAAAAAGAGTAGTGGTGGTGTGTGTCTGAGATAATGTTAGTTATGATGTAGTCAATCTTCTGAATTTAAAGCTTTGAAGTATCTATGAGTGCAGTTTATTAAAAAAAAAAAAAATGTGTCCCCTGCTAGCAATAGAAACAGGAAGATACTGCTTCAGCCAGTTATTAGGCTTATCCTTTATTATATATTAGAATTGTCATTTGGGTTTTTTTACATCTTAAAGTTAACATTTTTATTTGTTCACATAATAGAAAAATTACATGAGGTAGAATACCCCTTGAGAGTTCACCATTGCAGTTCTCTCTGGCAATTTATTACCATTTCTTAGGAAAAAACAAAAGCAAGTGTATTGATACAATTCCATTAAAAGCCTGTATAATAATTTTAGTTTCAAATGTAAGCCATTTACTGGGCTTTCTTTCTGGAGCTCCTTCAAACCCTCCTTATAAGTAAGCTAGACAGAAAAAAAAAGTTTCTGCCTAACTACTCCTCAGTAGAGGGCACCTTTCAAAGCTGAACCCTGATGGTGAAAGCATTTGATGTCAACAGGAGCTGTGGACTTTTGTTCTCTCTCTTTCTCTCTTTCATATATACCCAGACACAGTTAAAATGAAAGAAAATCCATAAATTCCATCTTGTAGTTTTTTACTTCTGATATCCATCATGCCCTTATTTCTTTGATAAAGTATGATACTTGTTCCAAAAAGTAGACATTTCAGAAGTTCTAAGATTTGACCCTGACTCTGTTTAGGTGAGTTGATGTTTGTTAGTTTTAACTAGGCTCTCACTGAGATCCAGGATGATTCTTTTGCATTTTTATCAGGTCTTGGAGATTTTCAATAAAATAGGCTTGGAAAATAGCTCAAGAGAACTTGCTTAATAGAACCCCGAGTCTTTGAATGGCACCAAATGGCAGGTTTAATTGCAAATTGCTTGCCTTTGGATCTCCTCTACCAAATGGTTGCAGTAGTAGAGTTCATGAGCAGTTTTTGAAGACATTTAATTCCTGAAAGAGTTTATGTGATCTAAGATGAGTATTCCAAGGTGTCTAGAGCCAAAATTTGATTACCAGATATTTGCTGAATACCTCCTATAAGGAGCTAAGGGTTTGATTGGTGTGGTCAAAGAGTTTATAGATTAACTTGATATGACCCATGGACTGTATACCACTAGGCTCCTCTGTCCATGAAATTCTCCAGACAAGCGTACTGGAGTGCGTTGCCATTTCCTTCTCCAGAGGATCTTCCCGACCCAGGGCTCGAACGCAGGTCTCCCGCACTGCTGGCAGACTCTTTACTGACTGAGCCACCAGGAAAGCCCCCAGAGAAAACTACCATTAATAAATCTGGGAACAAATACTACCTTGCGTGATAATGAGTTGATAGGAACCCATAGAATGAGTGTGAGATGGAGCCTCTAGGAGGGGCTTCCTGGAAGAAAAAGGAGTGAGGGCATTTCATTAATTCAACAGAAATTCATGGAACACATGCTCCATGTGCTGAGCTGGAAATCTCTTGATAGTAATGACTAAGACAGTGAGCCCGCATGTGTGGAACTCGCATGCTGGTGAGAGGTTCAGACACAAAACCAGGCTAATGCCTCACTATTAACATCTATATTGAGAAAGTTAGAGGGTATGAAGGCAACACCTGGATTTGGAGGGCATGAAGATTTCATTGACGTTCTCTTTGAGGACATGTGACGCTGAAGCTTGAACAGAAGGAAATCCCAAATGGACATAGCTATTTACCCACTTATAATAGTGTTCCTTTTTTTTCTTCTCTCAGAGAAATGCACTCAACTTTTCTAAAAGCACTGTCCTAAAATATAAATAAGCTTTTCTTAGAAACTATAATATTTAGACTATACTACTTTGTAGTAGGAAGTGATCTTAGAGAAATTCAGCCTGTTTTACCATCAGCTCCTTTGTGACTCTGGAGAGGGTAGGAAATACAAGATTTCCAGAGTGCTAGGGGGTCAGGAATCAGAGACCTTGAGTTCAGAACGTGAGTGTCCGGGGACGATGACATCTCTGTGTCCTCCACCTGTTTTCTTTGGAGGAAATGGTTTATTATGCTCCTAATACATGCAGAGTATTTTTATCAGACCTCACACCTTTATGTCTCCTTCTGTGTCCTCTAACAGAGTCCAAATAGGGAAAGAAGAGGGGGGAAAAAGTGGTTGTTGCAATTTATTAAGTACTAGCACTGAAATTATGGCTGCCACCTCTTCACCCTGACCTCATTAATCTGTCTACTGAAGTATAGAAAAATTACTGTTTTTAAATGGCCCACATTCATTTGGAAGACTCAGATACGCTCCTGCAGATACATTATTTCTCAGCTGGATGTTTCCCTATTAGATCCTGCTCATGGCTTTAATTTTGTACCTTAGCAGAAATACTACTTTACCTTCATCTGTATAGCTTGCTTTCATAAGCCACAGAGCATCTATTATTCGTGAGGAGCTTTTTGCATGGAAAAAAGAATTTAGAAGCAAACTGTAAGAGGTCTTTCAAACGGATATGCTTTTCCTCATCCTTGTTAAGAATGACTTTGAGACATTATTCAAGGTATTGATAGGTTTTGTTTCTGAGTCAGATTTAGTGACATGGCCCATAACCCGATGTTAAATGCCAGTTTTAAAAATATATGATAAAAGGAACAAACAGACCACTGGAGTTGAAGAACAAGAAATATGTTTAAAAAACCATAAGATAATTATCTAAGTGTCTAAACAAAAGAAATACTCGGACTATTTTACAGAATGCGGTTTTTCATCAAGCTGTTGCTTCTCTGCACTGCTTTATTCCTGCTGTAGCCAGGGTGTTCTTCTGTTACAGCCTTCTCTTAATGTAATGCTTTGAGTGATACTTACTCCTTCTCTTGTTCATCTCCACCATTAGACTGTGTGCTTCTTGTCTTTTGTTTATGCTTGGCATCCAGTAGGCATATGATTCATGTTAGAATGAATGTACTGTAGTAAATTAATGTGAGAGTTGTTTTAACTTACAACATTACCCTGGGCATTTTGTCTGATATTTTATTTTGAAAAGTATCGACTGACTTTGGGGTACTACAGAGAGCAATTAAATATGTGGTCCGACGTGCTTGTGAAATTTAAGCATGGCCAAGTAATGACTGTATTACATGGGGACCTACTATTCACAAATATAATTTTGGCATACAATTAGATTGATATGCTTGGAGTTCTATCTTTATATACATTATCTAAAAACATTGACATTTATAGGTATAGCTTATGTACATAAGCCAATGCTTATTACATTTAAGTCAAATCTTTCTTGTTTGTGATTATTCTAGGTAGAAACATTTTTTAATATGTGCATATAAACATTTATGCATATCTTACATGTCACATGTATACTATGTATGGTTTATTTTATATGACATGAATCGCATTTTTTTATGCAATCTCTGGGAGCTTAAGAGATCTTAAATTTGGGGGACACTGATTATTCACAAGTGAAGGGTATCAGTGGAAAGTTTCCAAGGCATCAGTGATTTTTTTTTTCTGGGAATATATCTGTTTTATTGAACTTGTAGGAAAGCATGTATTTTTTTGTTTTATTTATACTTAGGGAAAAGATTATCCATTAAGTTAAATTTTAAGGAATACTGGAGGCCATGGATTAATGAACATGAAGAAATAACATATACTAGCTCCTTTCACATATTATCACATTTTGTCCTTAAAGATGAAACTGGTTTCTTGCCCATTTTATAGACAGAGAAACTGAGCCTCAGAAGTTAAGCATCTTTTCTACCCGCATAAGAGGGAGGAGGCAGTCACACTCAGCCATGGTCCTCTGCTTCCAGCGAAAGCTTACACTGAGCCTGCGCCCGGGCTGGGCTGACACCTGTATTTTAAATGATGCCACAAGTGTAGAAGCAGAACTGAAGTCTGTTCATTCTCCTGTGCATGCTCGTTTTGGTCCACCTTTAATCATACTTGTCAGCTTGCACCTCTGCCTGCTGGTGTCTGTTTGTACTGTTTTAAGTTTGCACTTTAGTTAAGCACAGTAACGACTGTGTAACAGTCCACATCCGTGTTGTGAAAAATATGAACAGAGATTTGTATTTTATTTGTATTTTACATCAGCAACAGAGGGAGGGAAGGTCCCACTCATTCCTTATGTACTCATTATCCGTGGGGTCTAGGTTTCCGTATCACCTGTGTTCCTAGCAGTTCTCTTCTAGTGACTGATCAGGTGCAGCTCCATGAAATGGTAACAGTTCCAGCTTAAAAAGACTTTGATTTTTCTAAAACACTATATAGGTTGGATAGCTGCTTTCTGGTTTTGGAACCAAGCATGTCTGTTATGCAGGCTGTGGGACGCTGAGTGGATCCCTAATTCTGTCTGCAGGCCTGTCATATTTCCCTCCCCATTCATCCTCCCCACAATCACAGACTGTAATTTCACACCTTTTTTTCCTCCTCAACTCTGCTGTCCTTCCTCCCTCCTCCTGCCCCCTGCCTCACTTTGAGCTGATGACTTTGCTTCAGTTTTCTCAGTGAAGCAGGAAGCACACTCACCCCTACCCCACCACTACAAGTCCCCACCTAGCAGGTTCCATCTGGTCCTTCCCTTGATTGTGGAAGGCTGACCGTAGTCACATGCAGGCCGAACCCTTCCACCTGCCCGCCGATTCCCTCCCCTCTCACAAAGGGAGGCAGCTCTGGCAGTTCCCTGCCTTGCACCCCCATTTTTGTCCCACTAGATCAGTTCAGTAGCACAGTAACTTGTGTTATTTCTCTCACCTTGAAAATGAGTTCTCTTAACCACGGACTCATTTCTTCCTTCTGCCACCTGCCCATCCCCTCTGCTCCACTTTTGCAGTCGAAATTCTTTGAAAAAGTTGTCTGCATTCTCTGTCTCCTGTTCTTTTCCTGTCCTCTGCAAGTGGTCGTTCAGTCGTGTCTGACTCTTTGCCACCCCATGGACTATATATAGCCTGGCAGGCTCCTCCATCCATGGGGTTTGCCAGGCAAGAATACTAGAGTGGGTTGCCATTTCCTTCTCCAGGGGATCTTCCTGACTCAGGGGTCAAACCCAGGTCTCCTGCACTGGCAAGCGGATTCTTTACTGTCTGATCCATCCTCTGTTAAAGGTGCTGCAATTAGACTTGCTCTTCAACCGCTTCACCAAAGCTACTTCTGATATTTAGGATCCCAGTGATCTCTGTGTTGCTGAATTCCACGGTCACTTCTCAGTCTTCATCTGACAGTTTGTTTGGTGTCCAGCAGACTACAAACACTCGCTTCTCTCCCTCCCTCATTGACATGTCTTCTTCGCTGGTTCTGTTGTGGCCACACGTTCTGGGAAACAAACTCACTCAGAAGGGCAATGCAGGTAGTGGAGTACAGTTTATTATACTGCTGGGCCCAAGGCAGAGTCTTCTCTTAGCCAAGGACCCCGACCAGCATTTGTGAAAATCTTTTATATCCCATGTGTATGTGTCCGAACTCACCACCCCAAATTCCTTGAGACTTACATAAACAAAGGAAGGGTAAATACAATCACAATAATCCCATCATTCATGTGTTATGTGTTCAAACAGTTAAACAATTGGCCGATAATCAATAAGCCCAAGGTTACACTCCGATGGGAACAGAGAAATTTATGGCCCATCCCTAAACAGGGGTGATTAGTGTATGTTTTGTCTTAGGCGATGAGTAACCTGGATATGATCTTCAAGGTTCCCCTGTCTGGAGGGGGTCTTATCCTTCTGTTGTCATTTCCATAGGCACTAAGCACAGAGTTTAGAGTCCATTGGAGAGGTGGCCGAGCATGGACAGGCCTAAGATGGAGTCCAGGCCCTAGGAATTCCCTCTTCAGTTCTGCTGCTTCACCCTGACCCTGTAAAGTTGTGTTTCAGAGCTCAGGCTTTAGACCACTTCCCTGTGTGCCCTGCCATAATTGATCTCAGGATTTTAAATACCGTTCAAGTCGGAGAAAGCAATGGCACCCACTCCAGTACTCTTGCCTGGAAAATCCCATGGACGGAGGGGCCTGGTGGGCTGCAGTCCAGGGGGTCGCTAAGAGTCGGATGCAACTGAGCGGCTTCACTTTCCCTTTTCACTTTCATGCATTGGAGAAGGAACTGGCAACCCACTCCAGTGTTCTTGCCTGGAAGACTCCCAGGGACGGGGGAGCCTGGTGGGCTGCCGTCCATGGGGTTGCACAGAGTCGGACACGACTGAAGCGACTTAGCAGCAGCAGCAAGTGCTGGTGAGTTGCAAATATGTATCTCCAGGCCAGATCTCTCCCATGAAATTCAGATTTATGTCTAACTTTCCACCCAACAACCTCCACTGTTTAATAGGCATTTCCCAGTTCATGTTCCCAATCTGAATTTGTGAGCATCCTTTCTACCACTAACCTTGTCCTTGACCTTGTACTCTTCCGTTAGAGTTAATGGCAAGCCTATCCTTCTAGAGGCTCGAGCCCCAGACCGTGAGCCGTCATAGTCTTCTCTCTTGTCTCCGGTCCCAGTATCCAAGGGGCGGTGAGACCCTTTCTCATTCCACTCACTCCTGCCGCAGGCCCCTCTCACTGCCTGACTAGCAACAGCCTCCGCGGCTGTCTGTCCTTGCCCTTTGACAGTTAGTCTGAACACAGTGTGATCCTGTTTCAAGGCATGTCAGGCAGTGCTCTGCTTGGAAGCCTCCAGTGGTTTCGCATCCCACCCAGAGGGAAGCCAGTCCCGACCAGCCCCGCCCTGCCTGCCCGCCTCCCTCACCCTGGAGACCTTGGCTCCTGCAGCGTCTCCCTCTCACGTGCCCTGTGAGTGTTCCTTGTGAACACGCCAAGGCTTGTGCATATTCTTTTCCCTCTCCTGGAACGCTCCCCCACCCCACCTCATTCTAGACGTTCATGCGGCTTCTCTCCCACCTCTCTCAATATTGTGTTCAAATGTCGCCTTGCACGGAAGCTGTTTATTGCCGCCCCCGCGCCCTGAGTTCATCATTCCCATGCCTTGCTGTCTTTCTCTGTAGCGCTTAACGTCTTTTGACATTGCGTACATTTACTTGCAAATATTTTTTTAAAATTTGTTGTTGGAGTACGATTTGTTTCCAGTGTTGTGTCTCTGCTGTAGGACAAGGTGAATCAGCTATATGTGTACATTGTATCCCCTCCCCGTTGGACCTCCCTCCCCGACCCATCCCACCCTCTAGGTCATCATGGAGCAGAGCTGAGTCCCCTGTGCAATACAGCAGCTTCCCACTAGCTGTCTATTTTACACATGATAGTGCATATATGTGGAACCTAGAAAAAGTGTGCAGATGGACTTCTGTGTTCTTATCATGCATCAGCTCACACTTGCTTCCTGAGGGCAAGGCTTTCGGTCGGCACCCCCTCCCCTTATGTTTCTGTAACACCTAGTGTGGCGCCTAGCACGTAAGTTCTCAGTACAAATTCGTTGAATGAATGGTAACAGGAGTTGTTTAACATTTTATGAGGTAGGTCAGCATGCTCAGTATACCTTAATAAAATAGAATTAGTCAAAATGCATGCTTGTTCATCTCAGTTTTATCATTTATATGACACCTATCATTTTTTGAGAGGTAGTGGTAACTTATTTTAGGTAAATCTGAACCTAATTGCTAATTTATATGGTTTGCTTAACTGTTTAACCAAATGTGTATTTAATGCCTAGAACCTGAATTACAAGAGTGCAAACATCTTATGCAAACCATGTTTGGAAATCCAAACAAATATTGACAGGTGAAATCATTAAACAATTGATTAGGAAGAATTAAATAGGACTGCTCAGGGCGGGGGAATAAACTACCTTTTTGATATATTTTATTCCCTAGACTTCTTAAATACCTTTATTCCGCATAATAGACAACTTAATTATTTGACATTTATTCTACTCAAATGCCAACTAATTTAGTATCCGATGAAATGTTTCCTTGTAAAATTAATTTACTTTTCAAACAGATATTCACACAGGTATATTTTAGAAAATTCAGTTGTCATATTTTGTAAATTGATTACAAAAGCTAGTGAAATGTTCTTTAAAAAAAATGGATTAAACTTTGGTAGATGTTTATTTGGCCAAGAAAGTAAAACTCTATTCAGTTCCATTTAAGAGCCATTTATTAATTATATGTGTGTAAAAAACAAAACAGTGGGAGATGTGAGAGACCTTGCTGTTGTTCAGTCGCTGAGTCGCGTCTGACTCTTGAGAACCCTGTGGGCTGCAGCCTGCCAGGGTCCTCTGTCCACTGTCTCCCAGAGTTTGCTCAAATTCACGTCCACTGAGTCAGCAGTGCTGCCCAACCATCTCATCCTCTGCTGCACTCTTCTTTTTTCGCCTGCAGTCTTTCCAGCCTCAGGGTCTTTTCCAGTGAGTCAGCTCTTCACATCAGGTGCCCAAAGTATTGGTGCGTCAGCATCAGTCCTTCCAATGAATATTCAGGGCTGATTTCCTTTAGGAGACATAAATAACTATAAAATAAGGTAGAATGTGATAAGAACTATAAAAGTATATACATGAACTCTGGGATTCCAGGTGAGGGGCTGCACCATAGAGTCAAGTTTAAAACAGAGATGTAGACATGGAGGACCCGTGTCAAATCCCTGTGCTTCTGTTCATGACCTGTGTGTGAGCAAGTTGCTCAGTGTAGAATGGTTTTTTTTTTTTTTTCATTTGTAAATGAGGAGTGATGGTAGTATCAACCTGATGGTTATTGTAGGGGTTAGTGAGATAACACGTATATGATGCAGAGAGACAATTCTGAGAGGTTAAGCGATGCCTAAGCTCTGTAAGCCCTAAACATAAGTGATGGTGTGGAGGTGGCAGTAGAGATGGCACCTATGACACCACTCACCCCAGAGAAGTTATTCTGTAACTCAATTCCAATAGGAACAAGCCACACGGTTCATTTAAGAGACATGTGTGGAGCATCCACCGAGGCCAGAACTCTCGTAGACCTTAGGGACCAATGAATAGGAAATATCACTGCCTCCCTGGAGGTCACGGCACCAAAGGGTGGTCAGAAAGGTTACTTCAGGCAGAGAAACAGCGTGGGGGAAAGTGTACTGATGAGAGCCAGCACTGAAGCAGAAATTACCCAAATGTCCATTAACGGGTGGATGGATAAACAAAATGTGGTGGATCCATACAACCAAATGTTACTCACCTGTAGAAAGGAATGGAGTAATAATATGTACTACAACATGGTGAACCTTAAAAACGTGCTCAGTGACAGAAGATACTTGCAAAATGCTACATAGTGTGTGACTTAATTTAGATAAAATATCCAGAATAGGCAAATCCATACAGACAGAAAGCAGATTATAGGTTCTTAGGAGTGAGGAGATGCAGACCTGGGGAGTCAATGATAATGGGCCCTGGGGGAGGATTCTTTTTAGATCATGACAGTGTTCTCACATTGTGGTGATGATTACAGAACTCTGAATACACTAAAAATCATTGGACTGTATGCTTTAACTGAGTGAATTGTATGGGTTGTGAATTATGTTTCAATAAAGCTGTTTAACAAAAAAGAATCACTGGACTATACGGGTAGTGAACCTTAAGTCCTACCCTTAAGTCATCTTGGTGTGGCTAAGGAGCGTGTATGCAGAGTCAAGGGTCGAAGGCTCAGGCAGGGCCTGTCTTGTGTGCCCTGTGAAGGATCATCATCTTGTCAGGGAAGGAGGTAGTGAGCCCTGTTAAGTAGTGTGGGTATTGCGGGAAAGAGAGTGGGGCACTAGAGAATCGTCACATCCCAGGTCCCATCTGAGTCCCTGAGCTGGTTGCCAAGTGTGGGTTCCTGGCTTCACAAAGGAAAGAATTCAATAGCAAGCCATAGTAAAGTGAAAGAAGGTTTATTCAGGAAAGAAACATACTCCACAGAGTATGGGTCATCTCATAAGGCAAGTTAGTTCCCAGGGTATGCTGCTGCTGCTAAGTCGCTTCAGTCGTGTCCGACTCTGTGCGACCCCATAGACGGCAGCCCACCAGGCTCCCCCATCCCTGGGATTCTCCAGGCAAGAATACTGGAGTGGGTTGCCATTTCCTTCTCCAGTGCGTGAAAGGGAAAAGTGAAAGTGAAGTCGCTCAGTCGTGTCCGACTCTTAGCGACCCCATGGACTGTAGCCTACCAGGCTCCTCCGTCCATGGGATTTTCCAGGCAAGAGTATTGGAGTGGGGTGCCATTGCCTTCTCCATCCCAGGGTATAGGGGTTGTCAGTTTTTATAGAAGTAGGTAAGTTCGTAGGCTAATGAGTAGGAGGAGTATTCTAGCTCTTTTAGGGGAAGACGTGGGGTTTTCCAGGAATGTGGCCACCGCCCACCTTTTGACCTTTATGATCAGCCTTGGAACTGTCACGGCACCTGTGGGTGTGCCCTTTAGCTTGCTGATGTGTTATAATGAGTGTATAATGAGGCTCAGCTTCTAGTGGAAGCTGACTCATGCACTTCTTGGATCTATTTGATTCTAATCAGTTTATGTTGTGTCCTCAGGCTATGACATTCTTTTAAAGGTTGTGCCTCGCCCCTTTCCTGTCTCATGGGCACCCCTGTACCATAGCTCAATAAGTAAAGAATCTGCCTGCAAGGCAGGAGACCTGGGTTTGATTCCTGGGTTGGGAAGATTCCCTTGGAGAAGGAAATGGCAACCCAGTCCGGTATTCTTGCCTGGAGAGTCCCATGAACAGAGGAGTCTGGCGGGCTACAGTCTATAGGGTTACAAGAGTTGGACACGACTTAGTGACTAACCCACCATACCGTAAGAGACTGCATATACCAACACGGTCTTCAGCTATTTCCACATCTGTGAGAACAGTCATGCCTAGAGCTAGGGGAGCAGTGAAGACTGGAATTGGAAAACCTGATGCTAGACAATGGCAGGTGCCCAGGCAAGAAAAAGTGAGAGCTGAACCAAGGGGTGGGAAGGGAAACACTCGAGAGCCATGTAGGAAGGAAAAATGATGTGAGGGGTTGGTGATGAAGGGAGGAAAGGATGAGTCCCGGGATTCTAGCATGGACAAAGGATACATGCAGTCACCAGCTGAGGTGAAGAGAAGCAGGTTTTACATGAAAGGTGAAGAATGTTATTTTTCTATTATGAATGGCATGTTTGTGTCTCCCCAAAATTCATATATAAGAACCCTAATCCCCACTATTGATGCTGAAAGCTTGGTGAAGTGGATGCCGAAAGCTGAGCCTCTGTGCACCAGTGCCAAATTGAATCTCAGAGACAGAGTTTTAGGTAAAGTAGAAAAGAATAGCTTTATTGGAGAAGGCAATGGCACCCCACTCCAGTACTCTTGCCTGGAAAATCCCATGGATGGAGGAGCCTGGTAGGCTGCAGTCCACGGTGTCACTAAGAGTCAGACACGACTGAGTGACTTCACTTTCACTTTTCACTTTCATGCATTGGAGAAGGAAATGGCAACCCACTCCAGTGTTCTTGCCTGGAGAATCCTGGGGATGGAGGAGCCTGGTGGGCTGCCGTCTATGGGGTCGCACAGAGTCGGACACGACTGAAGCAACTTAGCAGCAGTAGCAGGCAAAGGGGGCCACAGCAGGCTCCTGCCCTGAAAAACTATGAATCTTCACCCAGGATGATTTGATGGGGAGTTTTATAGCAAGGGTGGGTTGGCTGATTAGGGTGTGTGCAGGGCCTCAGTTCAGTTCAGTCGCTCAGTCCTGTCCAAA
Organism: Giraffa tippelskirchi; assembly: GCF_054371585.1. NCBI lineage: Eukaryota > Metazoa > Chordata > Mammalia > Artiodactyla > Giraffidae > Giraffa > Giraffa tippelskirchi. The sequence goes on from NC_137285.1 coordinate 59,947,838, forward strand.
TCTTTCCGAACCCATGCCATGCTTCCCTGTCCATCACCAACTCCTGGAGCTTGTTCAAACTCATCCAACGCATCTCATCCTCTGTTGCCCCCTTCTCCTACCTAAAATCTTTCCCAGCATCAGGGTCTTTTCTAAGGAGTCAGTTCTTCGCATCAGTTGGCCAAAGTATTGGAGCTTCAGCTTCAGCATCAGTCCTTCCAATGAATATTCCAGTTCTGATTTCCTTTAGGACTGACTGGTTTGATCTCCCTGCTGTGCAGGGGGCTCTCAAGCATCTTCTCCAGCACCACAGTTTGAAAGCATCAGTTCTTCAGTGCTCAGCCTTCTTTATGGTCCAACTCTCACATCCATACATGACTACTGGAAAAACCATAGCTTTGACTAGATGGACCTTTGTCGGCAAAGTAATGTCTCTGCTTTTTAATATGCTGTCTAGTTGGTCATAGCTTTTCTTCCACGGAGCAAGTGTCTTTCAATTTCATGGTTGCATTCACCATCTGCAGTGATTTTGGAGCCCAAGAAAATAAAGTTTGTCAACTGTTTCCACTTTTTCCTCCATCTGTTTGCCATAAAGTCATGGGACCAGATGCCATGATCTTAGTTTTCTCAATGTTGAGTAAGTTGCTGATAAAGTTCCAGGTAGTCAAAGCTGTGGTTTTTCCAGTAGTCATGTATGGATGTGAGAGTTGGATTGTGAAGAAGGCTGAGTGCTGAAGAATTGATACTTTCAAACTGTGGTGCTGGAGAAGACTCTTAAGAGTCCCTTGCACAGCAGGGTGATACAACCAGTCAGTCCTAAAGGAAATAAACCCTGAATATTTTTGGAAGGACTGATGCTGAAGCTGAAGCTCCAGTACTTTGGCCACCTGATGCAAAGAACTGACTTATTTGAAAAGACCCTGATGCTGGGAAAGACTGAAGGCAGATGGAGAAGGGGGTGACAGAGGATTAGATGGTTGGATGGCATCACTGACCCGATAGACATGAGTTTGAGCACACTCCAGGAGATAGTGAAGGACAGGGAACCCTGGTGTGCTGCAGTCCATGGGGTCCCAAAGTGTCGGACACGACTGAGGACTGAACAACAGCAGTCGCCCTGATGAGCCTCTCTGGTAACTTCCTCTTGGCCTCAGGTGACTTTTTGGCTGTTCCTTCCTTGATTAGCAGCTGTTCGAATCTGCCCTTTGAAACTCAGGGGAAGCTCATGGAGGCTGCATTCTGTTCCCTGCAAACAAGAAAACGGGAGACAGAAAGTCTTCCGTGTCCAGGCGCCCTACAAGATTCTGCTTGGTTTCAGTGTGAGGCTGTTAGGAGGTGGGGCCCTTTGGGGGATCAGTAGGGTTGGATGAAGTCATCAGGGAGGAGCCCCAGTGGAAGGATCAGCACCCTTATGAGGAGAGACAGGAGGCAGCTGCTTCTTCCTCTGTCGTCCCTGTGCTCCACCATGTGAGGAAGCCGGCCAGAGGGTTCTCAGCAGAACCCCACCTTGCGGGCACCCTCATTTCAGACGTCCAGCCTTCAGAACTGTGAGAATAAGTTTCTGTCATTGAAGCTGCCTTATCTGTGGTAATTTCTTACCAAACTGAGTAAAGCACTGCTACCTGGGCTGATTTCAGTGAGGTACAGAAGACGCATCTTGCTTGATGGAAATTGGAGTGACTGGATCCGTGTGCATGCCTGTTCCACTTACCGTGTCTAGTCCACTGTCTTCTCTCTCGAGCATTTTTTTTGTTTAACTCGGCAGTGAAAGAGAATTTTTTTCAAATAAAAAGCCAAGTAGTGATCAGAAAGACAAGGGATTCTTGAGATTGCACAACTTTTCCAAGTACTAGAAACTGTATTAAACTTTATTACTTGTTAAAAACTTTTTATTATTATTGGCAGAGGAGTACTTTTTGAAAAAGAAATCATATTCATCCCATTAGAAAACAGGTGAGAGTGAAGCCTGTCTGCTTCCAAAATCCTAGAATATGGTTCTTCTTGTCACCACTTGAATGAACAGAGAAATGTGCTGCCTGGGCCGGGGCGGGGGAGGGTTGAGTTTTATGGAATCTGAAACTTATACTGTGTGGGGGAGGGGTGAAAAAAAGAATATGAAGTTAAGACTGTTTAAGTACAGGGCCTTGGAAGGGCCCTCATTAGCTTTATGACAAGTCTTCCTCTGATTCCAGTGGTGGTGGCAGAGATGAGTATTAACACGTTGTACTTACGTGCCTGGCTCTCATTCTGAGAGGTTTTCGTATATCAATCCTCATGACAACCTAAGGCACACGGTGCCAGAGATACAGAGGGGTCACACTCAAGATGACATGCTGGGATGTGGAGCTGCGAGGAGAGAGGAAGTGTAGACGGGTAAACTGGGAACAGAGACCTCCATCAGCCCCAGCTTTGCCACCTGTTAACGGGAACCCTGGAATATATCCCTGAGCTCCTGTGGATGCCTTTCACTTCGCCTGTGAAACGGGAATATAGGTGCCAGCTATAAGCCCCTCATTTTGTTGTTCTGAGGTCAGGAGACAGTGTGTGAAAGTGCTTTGTGAAGAGTAAAATGCTTGGAAATAGTTTTTCATTCTGACTCACTATTATATGTGAGGCTTGAAAATATATTTAAATTTTGTTGACTTTTATTACACTTCTAATGTTTCTAATTTACTTCTTGGACATGATTTTTTTTTTTTTAGGTTACTTGTCTGCAAGACTTTTTTGGTGATGATGATGTTTTTATTGCATGTGGACCTGAAAAATTCCGTTATGCCCAAGATGACTTTGTCCTGGATCACAGTGGTAAGGCAATTCAGTGACCATCTTTGTAACCTTGAAGTGGAGGTTTAGGTTTGTCATTTGGTGCATGTTAAGTGGTCTGGTTGTCGAAGAAAGAATTAATAAAGAGTTAATTTAATTAGATCATCATCTACTCTCACTCTTAGAGTTAATTTCTTTGAATTAATAAAAGTGGAAAATACAATGAGGTAGTTACCTACTTGCAAAAACCAAAAAACCCTAATTCCAAGTAGTTAAATATTTTTTGGGTTTTTTGCAAATTGGTTTCTTCTCTTTTTTACTGCATTCTTACACTTTCAAAATTGATTCCTACATTCTTCCAGAATGGTGCCTTGGCTAGGCCACCTTAAAATATGGATAGTACTGAACCTGAAAATAGTTATTATACATTTCTCATGTCCATAAAGAGATATGTAAAAGAATAATAATTTGTTAGTAGTGATTATCTCAGATTTCTTTGCTCTGTTTCCATCCTTTAAAAAAATAACATGAATTGTTATATATGCAGAAAAAATAAAGCTGTTTTCATTGATAGGATAAGAAAATCCCTTTCTCTTAATTTTAGCCAAAAAATGGAGTTTTCAACTGCTTAGCAATAACCTCAGTGATTTCAGATGTTATTGATTCTGGGAATATTGCTCTACTCTGTTATCTGAAATTTAAACGGATTACAGTATTAGTGATTATTAGCTGATAGTGAAGTCAACTTCATCATTAAATGAGATACAATCATATAGACATAATGTTTCATAGAGAAGAGAGATGTTAGAGGTTTCAATCCCACGCTTTAATTTCATGAATGAGGAAAGCTGGCTTTTCAAAAATTAGACTAGTGATAAACCCCTCCCAGTTGTAGTGACTCGACAGTCCAGAATTAGAGAAACATATTACCAAATAAATATGGTGACCCATAAACTTTTTAAAATTCCAGATGATACATGCTCTGGTGTCAGACTTCCTTGTGTAATTCTTTCCTGTTATATATACTATGTCAGTTTTCTAGGGCTGACTTCTCTACTGAGTGCTTGGGGCTCATTTATCTACTCTTCTTGGTTTTCCACTTTGTTTTTTTCCCACAGGTGCCAAATTTCTTGAGGAAGTTTCTGTAGCATCTTATATCTAGCCCTGCTTTAGATCAGTAATGCCACCAGAAAGACCTTAAAGAATTAGCGATATTATCTATGTTAATACTCTCACCTGTTCTTTTGGGTTTATTGAAAAATGTGAATTTACACATCATCTCTATTTTACATCTTTTTTGACTGTAGCTTAATTTCATTTCATAATATTTCTTTGTCAATGTTTATCATTTTGAAAGTTGAGACATTGAAACTCAGTGTATTTCAGGTTGTAAAGTTAAGTTGGGTGGCAACAACAGCAATTAAACGTTTATTGAGCACTTACTATGTGTATACTAGGCATTGTACTCAGTGCTTTATACGTATGTTGTTAATTTACCTACAATATTTGAATCATTCATAGTTTTTTGTTGTTTTGGTTACCAATGAACTCCCATAATTAAAGATAGGTGAAAGTTACTGATTTCTTCCCTCCTGATCTCTAATTACTTAACCTTCTGCAAACTGGGGATAATAATAGGGGCTTTTTCATAAGATTTTGTATAAATTTTGCATAAATGAATTAATATGTGTAAAAGAGTTGGAAGGGTGCCCATTACATAGTATGTGCTGTTAATGTTGTTGTTAATGTTATTATTATATCATCACCATTAGATCATAAAATTTTACTATGAAAACAAGTCTCAGACCTAATTCTGCCACAAGTGCATTTATAAGGAGTGATGTCAAAAACTCAGCCTCTGTGCACTGGTGCTGAATCAAATCTCAGAGACATAGTTTTGGGTGAAATAGGAAAGAACAGTTTTATTGCTTTACCAGGCAGAGGGGCACACACTGGGCTCCTGCCTCTCAAAACTGTGTTTCCCAACCCTGGAGAATCCAGTGAGGGGTTTTACAGCAGTTGTTCAAGGGTGAGGTGTGTGCAGAGCCTGCACGCCTTTGACCTGTTCTCCGGTGGTCTTCTGATGAGTTTATCTGGTTCCTAAAAGTGGTCTTCTCTGGAATGAGGATTGCTGATCTCTCCCATTTACTGGGGGTTTGTTCTGTAAAGAGCTCAGAGACGCTGTTACGTGCATCCCTTGAGGCAGAGCCAGGACCCTGCCCCGAATCTGCACTGCTGTTTCTCGGCTGCCCCTCCACTGCGTCTTCCTTACCTTCCTTTCCTGACTAGCAAGTGTTGGAACCTGCCCTTTGGAACTCAGGGAAGGTCATGGAGGCTGGTGTCTGTTCCCTATAAGAAATGGGGGACAGGGAAAGGCTTCCATGCCCAGGAGCTTCCACAGGGTCCTGCTTGGGTTCAGGAGGCAAAGATTAAAAAACAAACAAACAAAATCTGCTTAACTGGTAATCTTGATGAGTCCCAACTCTGTCCTTTTATACTTCTGACAACATCTTGCATTAAAAATCATTCAAAATTCATAGAATTTAGCTGCTGCTGCTAAGTCGCTTCAGTCGTGTCCGACTCTGTGTGACCCCATAGACGGCAGCCCACCGGGCTCCCCCGTCCCTGGGATTCTCCAGGCAAGAACACTGGAGTGGGTTGCCATTTCCTTCTCCGATGCATGAAAGTGAAAAGTGAAAGTGAAGTCGCTCAGTCATGTCTGACTCTTCGCGACCCCATGGACCGCAACCCACCAGGCTCCTCCGTCCATGGGATTTTCCAGGCAAGAGTACTGGAGTGGGCTGCCATTGCCTTCTCCGAGAATTTAGCTAACCTAGTCTTAAGGCAAAATCCTGTCTTAATGAGCTGGGTGCAGGGCTTGCTCAGATTCCTAAACCTTGAGGTGGTTCTGGTTATTAGCTCTCAAGGGTCACACATCCTGCCCATGAAAGTGTGGCATTGCCTTTAGGAAGGTTCTAACTAATCCATACACCACTCCTTTCAACACTGGAATACTTTCTAACATCTATAATGCTCGTTAATTAAACTGCCTGCTACAGCCCCCTTGGAGTAAGGTTTTGATTAGAGTCTTTCAGATGCTATCTAGCCTCCCCTGGTGTGTATTTTGCTGATTAGTGTATTTCACTTGTTAATTTATTGTCCCTGGGGGTATAGATTAAAACCAACCCGTATTTTAATCTTTCTGCATAAATTGAAGTATTTTAATGTGAATTTGACAATATGTTATATAATTTAATCCTTATAACAAGCCTGTTAAGCAGATTTAGTCTCATCCCAATTTCATAGGGAGAGAAAACTGAGACTTAGACCTCAGCTAAGTGCGCCAGTTAGCAAAGTTGCACCCATGATTCATCCCAAATCTGCATGACTCCAAAATCCAGATTCTTAATTATTTGAATTGGAAGTGATTATTTTAGCTGTGTAATTAGTTCTGGTACTCTATGTGCTGATTTGTGCTTCCCTGGTAGCTCAGCTGGTAAAGAATCTGCCTGCAATGCAGCAGGGAGACCTGAGTTCAATCCCTGGGTTGGGAAGACCTCCTGGAGAAGGGAAAGGCTACCCACTCCAGTGTTCTGCCCTGGAGAATTCCATGGACTGTATAGTCCATGGGGTTGCAAAGAGTTGGACATGACTGAGCCGCTTTCAGTTTCACATGCTGATTTATTTGGCAATTTATGGAAAGAAGAAAGCTCTTGTTTAAAGCTAGTTCCTTCATTTTTGATGCTTTGTACTTCAGGCAGATGGAAAATAAGACAGTAAGGGGTTCAGAAATTAGAATCCTATATCCTTTCAAATTAAGATTATCTGAGTTGGAGAGAACTCTTTATTATAGCCTTTGCCTATCAATGATGTTGATCAATAATAATAAGTTGCACATGTGGAGATTAGGCTGTGTGTGTGTGTGTGTGTGTGTGTGTATGTGAATTGAGTTTTCTTGATTGAGCACTTACTATATATGGATTTCTGTATTAAGAACTCCATCTGGAACAATGAGGTGCATGGCAAAGTCTGAAGCCTAATTTAAGAAAATCTCAGGTGTGCTTTTGGGATGGATGCTCTGTATATAAAAGCCATTTAACAGTAATAAGATGATCAGGTAATGGTTCTAGGCACTAAACTACTGGAGTGTGATCTTTCTTTGGTTAGAATTAAAACTAGATCTCTTTAAAGCACTTTCCTTTCTTTCTAGAGTGCCGCGTCTTGAAGTCTTCTTATTCTCGCTCCTCAGCTGTTAAATATTCTGGATCCAAGAGCCCTGGGCCTTCTCGACGCAGCAAATCACCAGCTTCAGGTAGTTACGGGGAAGGAAGTGGGTAGTCACAAATGGAACAGAGCATTCTTCGGTTTTCTTTAATATGAGTTAATAGTCTTGCCCATCCTTGTATGCAGCCGGGTTCCAACATAACGTATAGACGGCATGATTTTTAGATCCAAAATTTTAAGTCTGTCTTTCCAAGTTATAATAAGTGTCCTAAGATAACTTGTTTTGTTCTGACACATTTTCTCAAGAGCAATCTTATCTAGATTCTTTTCCTGGTGTTTACATAGAAGTGTTTTACGTTTTGACCACTGTATCTGCATTTTAAATTTTTGCTGTATGATTGTGGATATTTTCTTCTCTTATTGGTTTAAAGCATAAGCCAACACACCCACCTAGCAAAACTATTTCCTTGATTAGGTTCCACAGGCTTTTCCTTCATTAAGCAATTTAATCGTAGCAACAATTATTGTTGGAAGTAATACTGCTTATTTCAGAGTCAGACTTACCTCTACATTTCTTTCAGATCCTAAACCTATAGATTTGTCATAATTTTGACAGCTTTTGACATTTTTAAAATATTAAAATATCCCCCAAATCTTGATATTTTGATGCTATAAGGCTCGTTTATAGTATGCTAATATTGTTTCCCATTAAGGAAAGGGTTGTGAAAAAGCATGATTTTACATGTGAGGAATCTAGAACATGTGAAAGTAATATGAATCGAAACTGTCTGAAGCATCAACCTATTTATAAAAGACTGAGTTTGGGGGGTTTCTACTGCTTCGCCTTCAGCAGCGACCCCGCTTTCTTTAGGTGGGGTGGTTTGCCCTTCTTTCTGGGCACGTTTAGACCTGCCGAGTAACTGCTCTCCTTCTCCTCCTTTGGTGACACTGAATGTGTACAGTAAAGAGGGGTGGCCACTGCTCCAGTGCCTACGCTACAGCCAGATCCCCAGGTGAGCCAGGAGAACTATGGCTTCGTCGCTCCGCTGGCTTCTTTGTTTTTGTCTTTTGCCACCTTTTCCGTTTCTTTTTGCTCCATTTCCATGACCGTATCTGGCTTGTACCTGTGGACATCTGTGCTGTAGCAAGTGCTTCATGCGTCGGCCCCCTTGCTTGTTCGAGAGCCAGGCATCTTCCGGAGACAGCCCCATGTGCAGTCTCGGTGCCGTCACAGCACACGGTGACCGAGGAGGCGCAGTGCTTCAAGGGCTCTGTCTTCTAGTTAATTTTGGAAAATAATCTGTTACCGAAAAAGGCTAAGGGTTGTCGGTAATACGAGAATGGCCAGAGAAGCAGTTATACTCTCCTTCCCTTCTTTCTCACTCTGGGGTTAATAGGCCCAGTATTCTCTCTCTCAAAATATTGGCAATACGAATATTTTTAGCTGAAAGCATCTCTCTGATGTTAAGCTTATTTCAGATCATATTTTGCTTTCTGTAAAATATTGGGTTGGCCCCAAAATTTGTTTTTTAAGATCAAATGGAAAAATCCAAATGAACTTTGGGGCCAATCCAATATTTCAAATGCTGGGAAAGCTAATATAACATGAAATTTGCATGAACCACTGGGTTTATTATAGAGTAGATGTAGATTTTTGTCAGATTCTTAGCTTTTGTTTTAGTGATAGGTTTACAGATGCTTATCATATAACTAAAATAACTAAATAAAAGTGGAGAGTGGTTCAAAGATCACATATTATGATAACTCTAATTTTGGCTATCCAAGGTCTAAAGAGGGAAATTAATTAAAAACATGTTTCATAGCCATACTTGTCTTGAGGACCAACTGCTTCACAGAATAGTCTAATAAATATATAAATCTTCTTAACTAGAATTTGAGATGCTTAAATAAAGTGATTCAAGAAAATCTTAACATTTCACTACCTCAGATTTTCAACTGAGTCCATATTTGGATTTGGGTTAATAAAGTTTATCTTAAACTTACAAGTAAAAGTTGTGAGATGTAAACCACATCTCAGTGGTTAAATGACTTCTTTAAAAGAGATTAATTCAAAAAAAAAATAAATAAAAGATTAATTCAAAAGCATGTTCAATACATATGATATAGTTATAAAAATCAGAGAGTTTTGTATTATTAAAAGCCACAGAACCCAGATGAATAACTTGCTTTTACAGGCTACTTTTGCTGTAGTGTACCCATTACCATTTAGAACATTCCATGGGACTCACTGGAATTTCAAACAGAGCAATAACTTTGTAAACATAATCTTGTGCTTTTTCATTCTTTGGACAGAAGTGCTCCCATTATTGAAGTCTTCTGATTGACTAAATACCTCCATAAAACTCAAATTTATCAAGATAGCTAAATAGTATGTAATAAGTACATAGACATTAATCCAGATAACACAGTGGGTAAAGGGAAAGTGAAAGTTTCACAGTCATGTCCCACTCTTTGTGACCCCATGGACTATACAGTCCATGGAATTCTCCAGGCCAGAATACTGGAGTGGGTAGCCTTTCCCTTCTCCAGGGGATCTTCCCAACCCCAGGGTTGAACCCAGGTCTCCTGCATTGCAGGCAGATTCTTTACCAGCTGAGTCACAGGGAGGCACAAGAATGCTGGAGTAGGTAGCCTGTCCCTTCTCCAGGGGATCTTCCTGACCCAGGAATCAAACTGGGGTCTCCTGCACTGCAGGTGGATTCTTTACCAACTGAGCTATAATAGTCACCATAATTTGAATATTAAAAATTCTCACTTAAGGTTTCTAGCTTGTGACTCTTTGTCCACCCAGATAAAAAGTGTTCAGAGCAAGCGAACAAGAAAGCCTCAAGTCAATTTCTTACCTTACAGTTGAGGGAAGGGTGGATAAAAGCCTTATTTGGGGGAAAGAAAATCCAGGGTATACTGAAGGAGAGGGAGCATCACAGAGATGCTGGGCGTTGTCCACCTTCTGTTGGGGGCAGCAGTGTCAGGGGAGAGAGCCCAAGGTAACTGTCCCAGCTTCCAGTTACCTTCCCAGAAATGGAGAAATGTGCAAAAAAAAAAAAAAAAAAGGACATTAAGAACTTCTCACTAGACGGCATTTTTTTTGAGCCTTTTAAATACTATCGGAAACTTAGAGGGTTGTCTATGGCTTAGTGTCTCTAGGATGGGAGTTATTTAAGGGCAAGTATGAACACGTATATGCTGATAGCAGTTCAATCCCTGCCAGTGAGTTTTGTTAAGAAATTATCTTCAGGCAGGAGGTGTGTTTTTAGGGACATTGGTTGGCCACAGGGATTACCCTTTGCAGGAACCAATTTTTCTTCTTTAGTCCCTTTTCCATCACTGCTGCAAGGAAATCTTTGATTGCAAAGTGGTTTCTGAAGATCAGTGAAAGGTAACAGTGCTGGGTGAGGAGGACCTGAACAGGTAGTTGTGTTGAATGAAGAAGGAAAGGAGCCAGACTCAGTATCAGCTCCTAGCAAGCTCACTAGTTGATTGCTCGTAAATATCTCTTTTCTATGTGAATTCCTACCACCTGTTCCCTTTAAAGAGAATTTTTAAAAGAAACAGCATTGTATGGCTAAAACTATTACAATATTGTAAAGTAATTAGCCCCCAACTAAAATAAATAAATTTATAAAAATAAAAATAAAAAAAAAATAAAGGATAAAAGAAACAGCATTAATTGAAGTGTAACTTTATTGAAAAATAAGCAGGACTGTTGAATACTCTAAGAAGTTTCTAATTGATTGTACAGTTACTTGTGTTGTACTTGTGCTATAAATACCCACAAACGTTTGTTGAGAAAATCTAGATAACTGATAATGATTTATGAACGAGTGGTTTTAAACTAGGAAGTTAAAGTTTGGTAATTGAAAAATAACTGTCAAATTTTTGCATCTTTGCTGAATTTTTACAGTGAGCCATCCAGTAAACAAACATGAATGATTCATCTGATCACAAATATCATGCTTATTGATCCAGAATTCTGCTCCCTTTCAAGGACTGGTGCTCAGCTTTTTGAGGTCACCTTTTCAGGAGTTTTGCATTTTGCTTTTTATACTTATTAGCATCATTTAAAATAACAGTTGTCTGCTCCCTTGTGTTAAAAAGATTTTTTAAAAAGGAAGTGGACATTGCTTGTCTTTCCATAGAGACGAATGGCAGTTTTCATCTACTTGGGACAAAAGCATTGAAAATTAATGATAAAAGGGGTTAAAATAGCCCCCTAGAAAAGGAAAAAGAAATTACCAGTACCAGATGTTAACTAATAGCTTTGTGAAATTACAACAGAAGTGGATCCTATTGGTATAATTAGGAATAAGCCTGAGTCATCCTGAGATGTGTGACTAGCACTGTATAGTTAGTGTAAAATCTGCAAGCTAACCCTCTCTTGGCAGCTGCCACCGACATACTTTTCTTCACCTAGTCTCTAAACTGAGCTTTCAACCTAGGAAGTGTACGCAAGTTGAGAGGAGGGTGTCAGAAAAACCCACCAAGATTTGCTAAATAATGGGGAAATTAAGCTAAGAAGACAAGAAAATAGAAGGAATTAGAAATAACTAGTCCAGATAAAAAGAAATTGGAAGAGACCAGTAATTTTCTTTTTCCATTAAGAATATCCTTAGGAAATGTGTTAAAATTATTGTGGAGCTGATCTGGGAGAGACAGAGAAGTGCCTCCGTGATTCGGGTTGTGTGGACAGGTTATAGGACAGCCTGCCGAGTAAACAGTTACAAATATGACAGCCATGTATTTCTCTACCCTTGCTGGCATGCAGGATTTATGGACAAGTTCTCCTTCACATCTCTAACTCCATAACGTTTTATATATTTTTTTATGTTACCGCTGGAAAGCTATTATTGAAAATCTAGTTTCACTGCTTATTTGTCTGATACTTTGTCTGTAGTGCAGTAAGACATGTTATTTTTGCTTTTTGCTGATTTGCCATCTGCTTTGAGCTTTCAGTGAATTGAAGCTCCGTTGCAGCTGTGTTGGGCATGTGCTTAGTGTTTTGCCCAGTCTGGTGGCTCTGGGTTCTGATGACCTCTGTCTCCTTTGTTGTCTCACGGTCAGTTAATGGAACTCCCAGCAGCCAGCTTTCCACTCCTAAATCGACGAAATCCTCCAGCTCCTCTCCAACCAGCCCAGGAAGTTTCAGAGGATTAAAGGTATGAAATAGGATATGTGCCATATTTGTGTGATTCTGTTATGTTGCATAATTTAGTAGTTAATTTGTTCAGGGACTTGGGTGCAGTAACAAATCAAAAAAGAAGGAGGTTAGGATTTGGAGCTGGGAAGACTTGACTTTGAATCCTGTATCCTTTTTTTATCTCATAATTTGGGTCAATTTACCTAACTCTTCTGAGCTAAAGAGTTCCCATCTCTTAAATGGGAATATAAAATTGTGGTTAGGGTTGAACATGATGTGGTTTTCTATCAATAAACAGTAGTTTTCCTACTATAATCAGAATAATCTGCAATGGCAAAGCCTTGGAGATTGATTCTTTTTAGAAATCTCATTTAAAAGTCATGATTTTAATATTATTACCATAATTCGACTATGTAAAAGTCTAAAATAGAGTGCAATTCTAGCATAATACTTATATACAGAAGTTAGTAACACAAGAAAAATATGTTCATTTTGGTGAAGAACTTAGAAATAAGTCTTAGGTTTTGATTGTGTTGTCCTGAAAATATGAACAGTTATTTAACATGATTAAGCAATTGGTTTAATATGCATTTTATCTAGTAGAGAAGAAGAAGAATGATGAGTGAAACCAACTTTGCAGAATTTCAACAAGTTTAATTTGACTTAGTAGCTCTCAGTAGTTTAAATTTATGAGTAAATTTGCCTGATACAATAGCAGTACTTTTTTTTAATTGAAGGATAATTGCTTTATAGAATTTTGTTGTTTTCTGTCAAACCTCAACATGCATCAGCCGTAGGTGAACCTATGTCCCCTCCCTCCTGAACCTCCCTCCCACCTCCCTCCCCACCCCACCCATCTAGATTGATACAGAGCCCCTGTTTGAGTTCCCTGAGTCATACAGCAAATTCCTGTGGGCCATCTATTTTACATATGGTAATGTAAGTTTCCATGTTACTCTCTCCATACATTTCACCCTCTCCTTCCCCCACTCCCCAACCCTGTGTTCCTGAGTCTGTTCTCTATGTCTTTTTCTCCATTGATGACCTGCAAATAAATTAATCAGTACCATCTTTCTGGATTCCTTATATATACATTAGTATATGATATTTGTCTTTCTCTTTCTGACTTATTCTTGGAGTGTTTAGTTAACATTGGAAGTATCTTCGTGACAAATACAGTCTCTAAAGTTGGTAGCCCAAACGTTTCAGGTATCATCCAAGTGGGAAATGTTCTTTCCCTTAAGGGTGGTGAAAAACATTTTCACTGGTAAAGTGAAAGATAAAAGGCCCATTGGGCCGTGTGAGTTCGGGGTGGGAACCTGCTGGGCTGGCAGGGCAGTAGGTCTGTGGGTTCTCCTTGCCTGCAGGGCTGTGTTCTCCATCTGACACTCAGGTCTGCTTGTCCTGTCCTGAGAACGTTGTGTCTACCTCCAGAGTGAACTTGCTATATTCTTGTCTAAGTGCCTGACATCAGTAACAGAAATTTCCACTGGAAAAGGACAGATCATCTGGTTTCATGCCTACTTGTTTATGTATGTTGGCAGAATTTGGAGGGACCAGTAGTCAGTTTGGGGTTTGGAGCACAGAGCTCTAGGTAACCTCTAAATGCTGGAAGTTCCTGATCTTTATCAAAAGACCTGGCCATTTTCTGAAGTGCTAAATTAGCTTAGGTCAGTGCCTAACATGATTTCAATGGAGTTCTTAAATGTCAGCTCCAAAAGAAAAGCTGTATCAATTAAAAATCACTAATGTAATTATTTTCAGCTTTTCTTTCCCAACTTCTTTTCCTCAGAATAGATTGGAGGTGCCCCGTGTTTTAATCCAGGTAACTTGCAAGAAAATTGAAATAAAAATCAAGTCGATTTACCTTGTTTCCAGTTTCCATTGTTTTCTCCTTTATTAAAACAAAAGCAAGCGATTCCTAGTGCTGGTGATTGGCAACCTAGGCGGACCCAAACGAAGCTTTCCAGTGGTCCACCTACAAGGCTCACTTGCAGTTCTCCCCCGGCTGTTGCTGGAGGCAGGACTGCTGTGATCCTGGGCCTCTGACTGTATGTGGCCATCCCGAAAGGTACCTTAGACCATGCTCACTTGGGTCGTGGTCGTTTTCCCTTTTTTTATTATCCGTTGGTGATGTGGGCTCTTGTCTTTCTTCCTAGTCTGTCTTCTGCTTTTAGCCCACAATTGTTCTTTCCTGTGGATGCCACTAGGTCAATTGATGCTGCTCTGCTCCGATACAGACTCATGCTTTTACACATGTGCACATACTTGGAGGAGATCCCTCACTGATGCGGGAATCTGAGGTGAAGAGTTGGGTTTCTTTTTTAATAGTACAGTTGAACTTTAAAAAATTATTTATTTTTGGCTCTATCAGGTTTTAGTTGCAGCACTGAGAATCTTCACTGTGGCACGTGTGTGCCTGCTAAGTCGCTTCAGTCGTGTCTGACTCTTTGCAACCCTATGGACTGTAGCCCACTAGGCTCCTCTGTCCCTGGAATTTTCCAGGCAAGAGAATACTGGAGTGGGTTGCCATGACTTCCTCCAGGGGATCTTCCTGTTCCAGGGATCAGACTCGAATCTCTTGTGTCTCCTGCATTGGCAGGCAAGTTCTTTATCACTAGTGCCACCTGGGAAACCCCTCTGTGGCACACAGGCTCTCTAATTGTGATGTACAGGTGGGCTTAGCTGCCCTGAAGCAGGTGGGATCTTAGTTTCCTGACTGGGGATCAAACCCACATGCCCTGCATTACAAGGCAGATTCTCAACCACTGGGCCACCAGGCAAGTCCTCCAGTGGGATTTTTAAGACATGCTAACAAGGTTTAATAAGATTGCAGAGACATTAGATAAAATCATTCCCAACTACAGTAGATATATTTTAGTATTTAGAGTAACCTCAGAATTTAGCACACACAGTTCCATGGTAAGTGCTCACGGATTATTTACTGATGCAAAAAGAGATGAAGAGAGTTACAGGAAACGCTGATTCCTGGTCAAGGTTGAGTAAAATAAAGGGTAACAGTCCTTTTATGACCTCCCACCCCTTCCTTTCTCCTCCAGCTCCTCTGGGCTTTCTTTTGATCATCTGTAAGATAAGAACATTTGACTTTAGATGACTCCTATAGTGCTAAGATTGTAGTTCTTTTAAGTTGCCCAAAAACCTGTCCAGGAAGCTGGGGAATCCATTTCTCTTCCTCTCACTCAAGCTGATATAGAATCACTGAATCTTACATTAAATATTCGAAGCTAAACAAGTCTCTGCTACACCCATCAGCTGTTTGGGCATAAAGCTAAATTTCTGTAGCCCCTGCCTGT
Source organism: Giraffa tippelskirchi (assembly GCF_054371585.1). Taxonomy (NCBI): domain Eukaryota; kingdom Metazoa; phylum Chordata; class Mammalia; order Artiodactyla; family Giraffidae; genus Giraffa; species Giraffa tippelskirchi. The sequence continues at coordinate 59,963,276 of NC_137285.1, forward strand.
TCCCAGGGGTCATACTTTGTGGGCATTCATTTTATCGCAGATTCCCCACAGTCGTGCTGTGTATTGTCCTTGGGATGAAAACTTGCCTTTGAAATACTGCAGCTTAGTCGTGCTCCTTACTGTACAAAATACGCTCATTTTGATGTCACTGTAAAGCTCTAGTCAGCATCTGTCCATGTTTGCATTATTTTCCTCTATTAAGTGACATTACACATGGAGAATTACAGATAATTATCATGTGTTAGTGCTAGGCTTTTTCCTTCCCCTTCATTTAAAATAGCTCATTAGGATCCATTAAGAGAGGAGGTCTGACAACGGAGGGCTGTTCTTCACGGGCAGCAACTCTTTACCACCATTTATCCTACTTAGATGCTTTTATGGCTTTGTGGGTAGTCTTTTTCCAGAGAATTGACAAAAGCACGCAAACCAGGCCAGGACAGCATACGCAGGAGTTGACACTCCTGTCAGTTCCCCCAGGACACAGCTTTGGGTGCATGGCCTCCTCCCCGCCCCTCCCCCCATTGTGGTTTTACTTAATAGGGGACCTAGCGAAGTTAAGGCAAAGGTAAGCAGAATTTGATGTTCTGTCACAACCCCCCATCCCACCCCCGCATTGTGGCAGTTCCTGGGAACCATTCTGATGTTTGGATGGAGTCACTAAAATAATTGAAAATGAAAAATAGCGACATTGTGATGTTTAATCTCCGACTCCAGGGCGGCAGTGGTGTTTTTATTTGCTCCTCGAAAAACACGGGAATTCAGAAGCGGCTCCCCCCCCCCCCCCCCACAAATGCCCTGATTGTTTCCTGGGTAGTACTCATGTGAGGAAGACAGCTCCGCTCCATTCAGATGTGTTCACAGAAAGCCAGGCTCTCTAAGGGGCTGGACCAAAGGCAGCAGAGGAGGCAAAGCTTTCCTCAAATTGCGTTTTTTGCAAGGTGTGGACGTTAAGACATAGGGTGGCGACCAAGTCATTAAGGTTCTTTAAACCTAAAACTGAAAGATGTTAGGACAACTGAGAGTTACTTGGTCCTCAGTTATAACTTGCTGGTTTTGCGGAAACCGTAAGTGACCCCAGATATTTTAGTTCGCCTTCATCTTACAGATTGAGAATCTGACAGAGAAGTCCCAGTGGCCAGTTGGGATCTCTGGCCCTCTCGAGTGCTTGATCTCTAATCTTTGACTTTCCCCATTCCCCGTGGGTCTGCTTCCATGACCCCAGCGCAGGCGCCCCTTGGAAAGCTGTGCTGCATAGGTCGTTTAGGAGGGGGAGTGCCTGTGTTTAGATGCTCTGAATAAAAATGGGTTGTGAGAGTGGGGAAGGAACAGGGAGAGGGGAGGGTTGAGAAAAGGGATCCTGGGATGGGGGAGAGGCTGGGTGAAGGGAGGAGGAAGGTAGAGGAGAACGCCTGTTGCCAGGTCTTCCTGGGAGACTTGGCGGAAGAGATTGCTCTTCTTATCTAATGATGATTCTTTTCAAGGGAAGTGGTTACACCCTGTGACCAGCAGTTCTGCCTGACCCCCTAAGGTTTAGTGGAATGATGCAATAGGTTAGGGTTACTGGTTTCCTTTGGAAGCCAGCAGTGGAGCTGAGTGTGGTTGAGATTGGCACAGGTTGGAAACAGATGTGGTCCTGGCCCAGCAAGCATGGGGTCCCGGACATGGGATGATGTTCCTCGGTGGTCCTGTGACCACAGGTGGTGAGCACTGGGGCATGACTGGGAATTGAAAGTAGATCATACACATGACCCCTCCTAGCCCCCGAGGACACAGTGAGAAAGCAGGGCTGGTCTGCTGGATGCTTGGAACTTTGTCCTCAGACCAGAAATTCATAAAGGAGGCTGCTAGGGCTACTGGGCAGGTCCCCGTGGGCAATGTTCCACAGAACCTAGACCCTCGGGCTGAGAAGTTGGCCTTGATTTTGTATTGATTTGGGGAATCTGGCTTTTCTAAACACAGGGCCACTCTTGTTGACAGTCGTGTGGGGAGGAGACATTTTTGCAGCCAGAAACGGGTCACCTCCACAGCCTCAGGCTGCCCACCTCAGGCATATGGGGAGTCAGGCTGTACTAGGCCTGTGTCAGGAGGGCACATGCCTCCTCAGGACTCTTGTTTATTTTCCTTTTGTTCTCAATGTTGTTTAGTCGCTAAGTTGTGTTCTCCTTAGTAAAATTTTCTGTGAAAGTCCAATGTGTCCCGGTTGAGAGGCCCCCTTAAGCCAGAGGGTGAAGGCAGAGACAGCGCCCCCTAGCATGCAGTTACATAGGATGAGCGGCTCTGAGAAGGGTGAGCCCCGAGGCCCCTGGTCTGAGATGGACACAAGATGGTGATGTGGTTCGGTGTGGGAGCTCAGAAACTGGGCTGCCTGGGTTTCATCTTGGCTTGGCCACTCACTAGCTGTGTGGCCTTGCACAAGTCACATCACCCTTGTCTGTGAAAGATGGGATTTCTGGGACCTGCTGCACAGGGTTGAGGTTAACTGATTAAATATAAAGAAAGCACTTAGAATAACTTTGTTATTCTATTATGCTATTGTTTTTCTTTTATATTCTGTTGTTCCATTTGTATTATCAGAAGCATCGGGGTGTCCAGGTTCAGTTTTCACATGAGAGAAGTTTCACTTAGGAAAAAAAAAATCAATCTGCAATGAGGTAAGAAGAAGGAAAGAGAAAATGAGAGAAGTCAGACTTCTCTGCTGTATTATTACCTTCTCTGCTTTCCTGTTGTGACTGTCCCTCCCAGCTCGACCTTTTGTCTCTGTTTTCCTGCCTCTGTTTTCTCTTAAAATTTTTTAATGAGTTTATTTTTGGCTGCATTGTGGCATGTGGGTTCTCTCTAGTTGTGGCACGCATGCTTAGTTGCCCCTAGGCCTGTGGGATCTCAGTTCCCCGCGCAAGGATCAAACCCACATCCCTTGCATTGGAAGGTGGATTCTTAACCACTGGACCACCAGGGAAGTCCCTTCCTGCTCTCTCTACATAGTTCAATCCTATTAGTAATCTATAGGTAATATTGTTAGTAACAAGCTATCCCCAAATTTAGCAGCTTAAAGCAACAATAAAAAATTATTTTTCCCCCACAGTTCTTGTGGGTGAGGAATTCAGAGACAACTTAACTGGGTTAAGATCTTAGATGGGGTTGTAGATGTGCACCAGGGCTGCAATTGCCCGAAGCTTGACTGGGAGCAGAGGCTCCCCTCCCAAGGGGACCTGCTCACTTGGAGGCAAGTTGTGCCAGCTCTTGGCAGGAGGCCTCAGTTCCTCACTGGGTGGATGCCTCCATAGGTTGGCTCCAGTATCCTCAGAATGTTGCAGCTGCGTTTCCTGAGAGTGAGTGATCGGAAAGAGAGTGCTGGGCAGAAGTTCCCCTTTCTGTGACCTAGCCTCGGATGTCAGGGGCAGCATCATTTCCATCAGAGCTTAGGAAGTGCACATGTCAGTCCAGGTGAGTGTGGGAAGGGACTCCACACGGGCATGAACATAGGCAGCACGGGGACTGTCCTGGAGACTGGCTCCCACACCCCTGCTCTCTGCTTTTGTCTCGCCCAGAGCTTCTCTCCCAGGCTGTCTCTGCTTCCTCAGTAGCTTTCTGTCCAGTCTCCCTTTTGAGGACCACGAGCCTTTCTCCCCATAAATCTCACTGCTCTGTTCTCCCTGCAGGCCTTTTATTCTGTAGACCCATCACTCCCTGCCCATTTTTTTCTCTCCCCTTCAAATCCCAGAGCCCCGCCACTGCTGACATTTTCTTCTCTTAATCCCCGTCTTCCGGATCCTCCATTTTCTCCTTGACCTCAGCCTGTGATCTCCTGTTTCCTCTGCCCAGGTTCCTCGGAGTCCCTTCGATCTAGCCGATAACCTTCCCTTCAGGAATATTTACTGTGTTTAAATCACAGCGTTTTCTTCAGGACAGATAGGCAATAAAGAGTACTAAATGTGTCATCAGCTGCCAGATGGATGAAGAAAGCATTTCCCTGAAATTTAATTCATCATCCACGTCCCAGTTTAAGACTTTCAAGGCTGTAGTAATTCAAGGCTTCAGAGTGAGGGGCACATCTGTGGACACTGAGGGATGAAATGGCTCACGTTTTGATGCTGACACGTATGCCCAGGGGCTGTCTACTGTAGCATTCTTGTTGGTTGAAAGAAGAAAGGGAAAAAAGGACGTTGGAGCATTATCCAACATCTTGAGATTATAAACTGTCTGATGTGCTGGTATTTTATCTGATGATGTCTCCTGGGTCTACTGGCGATGAAAGATTTTCCAGATTTGTGAAGTGTGATGAAAGGGCTGGTAGTATCTCATACTGATTGGCAGAGCTAAAATGTAACTCTTTGACCTTCTGAACTCAAAAACTTCTTTGCGAAGCTGTGAAATGTAAATCCACAGTAGCTTCTGACCTTGGAGAGGCTTTTGGCTTTTCCCTGGAGCTTAGGCTTTCTTTAGTATTTAAAAACTAGTTAATGGTCTTTAGTACCTCAGGAATGGTGAGTGGTCACTTAATCTCTGCATGTAATGATTTTGTTGACAGAGAAGCAAAAGAGGGTCTAAGCAGTTTTGAAGATTTTGGTGCCCTAAAGAAATCAATCATCATGATGACTCGCAGATTCTGTTTGAGGACATTGATTTGTACATTGTAGTCGATCAGCAGAAAAGAGGCATTTGGTGCATAAATGGCTCAGCTGGGTGGAAGCCCACTTTTACAGGGGTGGAGGGAGAGTTTGCCAGGCAAATCAGTGTGTAAGGTAGGATCAATTGTATAAACTTTATTTGAATATAAACAGCATATGTGTTTATCTCAAACACCCTCTTATTCATAGAAGTGGGTCATTAGACAGTCTTCTCGGTCATGCATCAGATAATTGGGTGGTGTTACTACTTAGAGGTTGTGGCATTGAGCTGTCCGGTGCCAGTGAAAAACAGGAGTAGCCTATGTTGTTGACACTGAAAGTAACAGTCACCTCTCCCACCACCCAGGCACCCTGGAAATCGGTGGTACATCACACTGTAAGTATGCTGACATGTTTAGCAGGTAGGCGTGGCCATACCACTTGTTGCTCAAAATCCAGTAAGCCAACACTGCTTGAAAGGCTCACTCGATAGGGATGTGATGAGATTCTTTGCTTGTTTTGACAAACCATGTCATCAGCTGAGGTGGTAGCGATACTCAGAGGAACAGAAGGCCAAAGTCGGCAGGTTCCACACAGGCCCTTTTGTTACCAGGACCAAGTTCATACTGCTCCCCACAGGATAGGCCAGTAAATTGAGAGAGGAGTTGTTGAGGCAAGGAATAGTGACTTTATTCATAAAGCCAGAAGACTGAGAAGATGGTGGACTAGTGTCCCAAAGAACCATCTCACCCAAGTTAGGATTCGGGCTTCTTTTATACTAAAAAGGGAGGGGACATGGTTGGTTATTGCAAACTTCTTGGTCCCTGAATCCTTTGTTCTTGCAGCTGTAGGTGTAGGTCAGGTCACAGTGTTCCTTTAAACCTTCAAGACAACTGTTATTCTCTTTTCTGCAACTTTCTATCTTTATATGAATGGAGAAATGTTACATCTTTAAAGATCAGAGCCTTGATGATGGGCTGTCCTGTATATTTCAAGCTATAGGCAACATTCTTTTAGTTAGTAACTTGTAGCAAAAGCAATAGAATACAAAGGTTAAAGTAAAAGAAACAGCCATTATGGAGTCAGGTTTGTTCTTCCCTATTACACTTGCATAGACTTAAGCTGGCCACTGTCTCAAACCATGTATGTGCGCAGACAGTGGGGTTCTGTAAACTGCTGTTCTCCACTATTAACCAGTCAGAAGTCTCAAGTACCACTGATTTTACCAAATGAAACCAAGTCTAAGGTATGGCTATAGGTAAGAATATTTTGTATGTTATGAATCCCTAGGTGCTGATTCAGATTAATTGTTCTCATATCTCATTACTAATACTGAAGGATTTCAGAGTACATTATTACAAATCCAGTATAAAAGTGATAAAGCTTCTGTTTTGTTTTTTTTTTAACAATTTTATTTACTTATTTTTGACTGTGCTGGGTCTTCGCTGCTGCATGGACTTTTCTCTAGTTGCATTGCAGCGAGCAGGGGCTACTGTCTAGTTGTGGTGCTTGGGCTTCTCATTGCAGTGGCTTCTCGTTGCAGAGCACGGGCTCCAGGGTACAGTGGTTCCATGGGCTCAGCAGTGGCGGTTCCTGGGCTCTAGAGCACAGGCTCAATAGTTGTGGCTCATGGGCTTAGCTGCTCTGAGACACACGGGATGCTACCAGACCAGGGATCGAACCTGTGTCTCCTGCATTGGCAGGCAGATTCTTTGCCACTGAGCCACCAGGGAAGCCCCAAGCTTCTGTTTTTAAAAGGACGCCTGATTTGCACTGGTTTCCCTTCTAATTAATGGAACTGATGTTTCTGATAGTTTTTAAAAACACCACAGAAAATGATCATGGAAGCAAATCTATTTATCAGTACAAGTAATAATGTAGCATACTGATTTTTTAAAAAAAAAATGTTTCAGTACATTTCAGAGGTCATCGTTTAAAGAAAAACTTTTTCTTAAGACCTCTTTATATGAGGAAAGGCTGTGTATTTATTTATCGACTTATATATTATTTGACTATAGGAAGGTGATTATACTTATGTAACCTGAAAGCATGTTCTAAATATACCACAATGAATATTTTGATCAGTGAATTGTATTGGGTGCAAGACTTCATGAGCAATTCGAAGTTATAATGTGAGGCTAGTCAAAGAGCTCCTGGGCTCAGCAGCCTGACCTGAGTTTAGATCCTGAATTTACATTTGCTGTGCCATTTGGGCAAGTTATATGACCTCTCTGAGCTTTGGTTTCTTCACAGATCAATGGAGATGAAATAATACCTGATTCATAAGATATAAAAGTATTCATTTTAGGACTTGGCTCAAAGTAGGCGTTCAATAAATTGTAATAAGTTTCTTTCCTTTACTTACAAAGAGAAAATTGTCCTTGGGCTGTGGATGACTCACAGGTTACTGGATGAGTGACAGAAGTTAAGGTAGCTGAACGATCAGTTATAATTACTGCAAGACACTTCCTCTATGGAGGTTCTCAACCTTAGCTACACATTAGATCTTCAGTGGAGCTTAAAAATATATTGATACCTGGGCCCTACCTGCAAGGATTCTTTAATCTGTGGCGCAGCCTGGCAATAGAATGTTTCAGACCTTCCCTGGGAATTCTAATATACAGCCAAGGACAGAGAACTGCTGCTTTATAACATCATACCCTGGGGTTTATTCTGTTCTAGTGTTTAAAAGTGTAAGAGTTATGTTAGAGGAAAAGCTTTCCTAAGAAAGCTCTTGTGGACCAGGGATTTATTTGCCTGTGGCCAAACTTGGCCCATCGCCTGTTTTTCTCAATAAAGTTTTATTGGAACGCAGCCACGCTCCTTCGTTTCTATTTGGCCTCTGGCTGGTTTCACACTGCAGCAGCCGACTTAAGTAGTCGTGACAAAGACCACGTGACCCACAAAGGCTAAAATATTACTCTCTGACCCTCTACAGAAGATGACCCCTGCAGCAGGCCACTTAAAATCACAGTGCCAATTTTCCAAGATGCATTCAAGAAAGTCAACTCTCTATACAAGTATATCTGCTAGATTCTGTTCAAATGCTTCTTTTTATGACAACCACAATGAAGTAGGGACCAGCACTGATAGAACTATTTTTGCTGCTTTTTTCCCCCCTGAGAATTGTGTGTTTATGAACAAAACTTCACAATTTTAGTATAGCATTTAACATTTCTCTTTAAATTTTAAATTTCATAGAAACAGTAATAATCTACTTGTAAAAGAAATTTAATGTAGGACACTGACTTCTTTGCTAAAAATGTGGGAAGCTGGCGTGTCATCGGATGTTCTCGGTCTGCCAGAAATGCTCTTTTAAATGGTGCTAGCAGTTGAGAGCACTTTATAGATTTTTTTTTGCTCGGTTTTCAAGTCTTTTTTTTAATTTTTTTAAGTTCTTAGCAGAAGTGGATTCTGGGGCAGTTTCCTTCCTTCTTTACTCATAAAACTGGGGCTGCTGCTGCCAGAGAGAAGGCCAGTGGTGGTGGAGGTCACAGAAGATGCACCCGCAGGGTCTTCAGTGTTTCCATCACTTCCCTTCTTCACCCTCTGTGACCTCATCAGGAAATAAGCCCCCTCTTCTCCCCACCTCTAACATCAGTGCATCTTTAAAAAAAAAATATTTATTTATGGGCTGTGCTGGGTCTTTGCTGCTGTGCACAGGCTTTCTTTAATTGGAGCGAGCAGGGGCTACTCTCTGCTTGTGGAGGGCAGACTCCGCGTTGCGGTGGCTTCTCTTACAGATCGCTGGCTCCATAGTTGTGGTGCACAGGCTGAGTTCCTCCAAGGCATGTGGGATCTTCCTGGACCAGGGTTTGAACCAGTGTTGCCCGCACTCACAGACAGATTCTTAACCACTGGACCACCAGAGAAGTGTATTGCATCTTTTTGAACCAGTTAGTAATTATGGAAAATATCTTGAAAGAGTCCAGATGCTCCCTACCATCCATTTGCACTTTATTGAGGAGCGTCTCGTTCACATGCAGCATCCAGGCACCATCTTCATGCTATCTCAGCATCCTGGCTGCTGATGGAAGCATGAAGCGCATTAGCATTCTAAGAGATTTTAATAAAAACATTTAGTTGGACAATAGAAATGGGACAGGTTTAATCAGGAATGCTGTATTTTATTCTCTCCTTGCTTCAATAAGAGAATAGTTCTCTTGCCAGGGACAGGAAAATCCATACATTCTGCCTGGTAAGCGGAGGGGATTTTGTAGTCCTTGCTTTTGCCCTTGTGTTTTCCTTCCTCTTTGTCTGCATGTCTCTCGGGGCACCAGGAGTGCCTTATATGTAACAGTAGTCACCTCACGTTTGCCAGGGATCTGTCCAGAGATCTTGGTGAGTACTCAGCTTTTCTTGGATTCTCGGAGCACCAGGGTTCATTGCTGGGAGGTCAGACGAACTTAGAGGGTAGAGAGTGACTCACGTGAGCCAAGGGCAGACTCATGCTGTAGTGAAACAGCTCCCTCCCCTGGGTTACAGACCTTCAGAAAGAACCACCCTCTGGAACAGTGAGGTTTCCAGGCCTCTTCATTAGACTGTAAACTTCCAGGCTCTAAAGACCGTGGCCCTAATCTTTGCATCCTCCATAAATCCAGCACGGTTGTTGCTGATGGAGCGAAGGAAAACCGTCCCTGCATCTAATCATGTGCTGTTTGTTGAGCAGTGTTATAATGTAATGATTCCCTCACTTTTTGTATGCGTTTTCATTTTCTTCATGAAAGCTTTTTTTTAATTTCCAAATAAAGGAACATGTTTGGACAGGTAATCAGATATGTCACTTCTGTTAGCTCTCTTATTATTTTTTAAAGGCTGGAGGTTTAGCTCTTTGAAAAAAAGTATCATTCTGTTGGAGAGTTTTGCAAAACGCTCTTCTTGCCATCAGGCTTAGGTAAGAAAGCTGCACTTCCTGGTGATTTAGCAAAACCTTTGTCAGATACACGTGGGAACAGCCTTTTGCGTTGTCCTGCGCCCTCACGCAGTCCTGAGCCGCCTCGCAGGCCAGCTTCAGCCTCGTCCTCTTTTTGGTCACTATGCCGTCAGCTTCCACCACCTGCTCTGTCTCCTGGTGTCTTTTCTTGCCCCTTGCCACCTCTGCATCCCAACGCAAAGCAAGTTTGTAATCGCTGGGAATCCGGAGAGGTGTGAATGAGAATTTAATCAAAAGAAACATTGAGAATGTTACTGTGGTTGACGGGAATTCAGTCAGTACTCCAGGGAGTCACCCATCCATGTGAACATGTACAAGGAGGTAAAGAGGCCTGTGTTTTTTGCCTCTTTCTTGGACTTCTCTCTTAGAGAGCCCTTGAGTCACGCAGAGCACATCAGTTTGTGATGAACTAACGTACTCACGTAGCTCAGGGAAGGGACCTGTGAGAAGAGCGTCCCCACTTCCAGGAGAGCTAAGCAGCCAGGACGAGAGGAGAGTGGGGACAAAGGCAGGCAGCAGTGGAGGTGGGGTCTGCACCCCGCACACTCCCCTAGGCTCTCAGTGCTAGGAAGGGAGTGCTTCCTGCCCAGTGCCCAGGCCAGACCCAGCCTGCTGTGCCCCGAGGGTGTGGGGTGGCCCCTTTCTTGGTTGTGAAGTATAGACATGCAGGTCAGCCAGGCCACTGTCCACCGCTGCTCCCCTGAACATTGACAGTCCACCCCCCATCCCTGTAACCTAGAGGTGAGCTGAGATCAAAAGCCATCTTTCTGTTTACCTTTTGAGATCTGAAACTTCCCCCCAAATGACTTTCTTCTAATCTTTATTCTGTTAAGAATCTGTTGTTGTTCAGTTGCTCAGGCATATCTCACTCTTTGCTATCTCTTGGACTGCAGCACGCCAGGCTTCCCTGTCCATCACCAATTCCAGGAGCTTGCTCAAACTCATGTCCATTGAGTCAGTGATGCCATCCAACCATCTTGTCCTCTGTCTTCAATCTTTCCTCCCACCTTCAATCTTTCCCAGCATCAGGGTCTTTTCCAATGAGCCAGTTCTTGGCATCGAGTGGCAAAAGTATTGGATCTTTAGCTTCAGCATCAGTCCTTCCAATGAATATTCAGGGTTGCCTGGCTCTAGGTGAGTGATCATACCATCATGGTTATCTGGGTCATTAAGGTCTTTTTTGTATAGTACTTCTGTGTATTCTTGCCACCTCTTCTTAATATCTTCTTCTTCTGTTAGGTCCATACTGTTTCTGTCCTTTATTGTGCCCATCTTTGCATGAAATGTTCCCTTAGTATCTCTAATTTTCTTGGAGAGATCTCTAGTCTTTCCCATTCTATTGTTTTCCTCTATTTCTTTCTATTGATCACATAGGAAGGCTTTCTTGTCTCTCCTTGCTGTTCTTTGGAACTCTGCATTCAGATGGGAATATCTTTCCTTTTCTCCTTTGCCTTTTGTTTCTCTTCTTTTCTCAGCTATTTGTCAGGTCTCCTCAGACAACCATTTTGCATTTTTGCATTTGTTTTTCTTGGGGATGGTCTTGATCACTGCCTCCTGTACAATGTGACGAACCTCTGTCCATAGTTCTTCAGGCACTCTGTCTATCAGATCTAATCCCTTGAATTTATTCGCCATTTCCACTGTATTATCGTAAAGGATTTGATTTAGGTCATACCTGAATGGTCTAGTGGTTTTCCCTACCTTTTTCAGTTTATGTCTGAATTTTGCAATAAGGAGTTCTTGATCTGAGCCACAGTCAGCTCCCGATCTTATTTTTGCTGACTGTATAGAACTTCTCCGTCTTCGGCTGCAAAGAATATAATGAATCTGATTTTGATATTGACGATCTGGTGATGTCCATGTGTAGAGTCTTCTCTCGTGTTGTTGGAAGAGGGTGTTTGCTATAACCAGTGTGTTCTCTTAGCAAAACTCTGTTAGCTTTTGCCCTGCTTCATTTTGTACTCCAAGGCCAAACTTGCCTGTTACTCCAGGTATCTCTACACTTCCTACTTTTACATTCCAGTCCCCTGTGATAAAAAGGACATCTTTTTTTGGTGTTAGTTCTAGAAGTTCTTATAGGTCATCATAGAACCATTCAGCTTCACCTTCTTTGGCATTAGTAGTTGGGCATAGACTTGGATTACTGTGATACTGAATGGTTTGCCTTGGAAATGAACAGAGACCACGCTGTCATTTTTGAGATTACATCCAAGTACTGCATTTCGGACTCTTTTGTTGACTATGAAGCTACTCCATTTCTTCTAAGGGATTCTTGCCCACAGTAGAAGATGTAATGGTCATCTGAATTAAATTCGCCCATTCCGGTCTGTTTCAGTTCACTGATTTCTGAAATGGTGATGTTCACTCTTGCCATCTCCTGTTTGACCACTTCCCATTTACCATGGACCTGATATTCCAGGTTCCAATGCAATATTGTTCTTTACAGCATCGGACTTGACTTTCACCACCAGTCACATCCACAAATGGGCGTTGTTTCGGCTTTGGCTCAGCCTCTTCATCCCTCTTGGAACTTTTTCTCTGCTCTTCTCCAGGAGCATACTGGGCACCTAACCACCTGAGGAGTTCATCTTTCAGTGTCATATCTTTTTTGCATTTTCGTACTGTTCATTAAGGATCCAGTTGATATGAATTTAATTTGGATTCTTATTTCCTTGAGTGACAATTTTCAATCTAGGAAGTGTTGGATTAGAAGAGAAAGCTGGCTTGGAGTGAATTATATAGAAACGTCTCTTGTAGCCATTGTACACTCAGCAATTCAGAAGCGTTTCTCATACACTCATTTCCAGGCCCTATGTTAGGCGTGTTGAAGAAAAACACTAATGACTTAATATTGAGTTAGTGCTACATGTCATTGGCTGCACTAAATGATTTACATTGCTACTGTTGTTACTCAGTCATTTCAGTCATGTCTGACTCTTTGCAGCCCCATGGACTATAGCCCTCCAGGCCCCTCTGTCCATGGGATTCTCCAGGCAAGAATCCTGGAGTGGGTTGCCATGCCCTCCTCCAGGGGATCTTCCCAACCCAGGGATCAAACCCAGGTTTCTTATGTCTCCTGCATTGTCAGGTGGGCTGAAGACTTAAGGGTTGTTCTGTTGGTTACGAAGACCCAATGAGGTTCTGGGATCCTGGGGTTGGAATCAGCAATCTCCTTTGGAAAAGCTGCTCTGGCAATAATCGTGGTGTGGGGAGACTGACTGAGGCGGCCTCTGGTGGAGTTGTCCAGAAGCTGAGGACGGCCAGGACTGGAGCGGTGGCTGTATCAGTGAATGCTGCAGAGAATGTGGTGGTTTTCTTTTCAGCTTCCCTTCATGCCCCCTTCTGGGGCTTGGTTTTTAAATTCTAACTTTTAAACATTCTAGCATAAATTCCTGCTGAATTTGGAATTGCCTTCAGTTTTAGCAGAGGAAGAAAAAACAGGACACAAGCAAAAAAGCTAAATTTTGAAAAACTTTGTCCACCAATGACCTGCATTATGAGGAAAGAGTGATTGAATTCTGAGGAGCCAGGTGTTCGTCAGGTCAAGGGTGGCCAGAAAGGGACACGCAGGCACACCCACACTTCTGCATGACTACTCACCTGTCAGAGAGCAGGGCACACACACACAGGAAAGGTGTGCTGATTCCTCAGGGCAGGGCTTGTTTGCTGTGTCTCAGCGCTGGTTTTCAGTGGCCTTGGGTTTCCTAACAAGACCTACCACTCCTGGTTTTACCATCCACACAGGTTTATGTGAAATCTGAGGAAACAGCTCAGTTTTTATATGCCTGTCATTGTTGAGGCTTGTATTTTATCCTCAAAGCACTTCTGGATGATCCTGTTTGAAGGAATGTTATGTAAGTATTGGGTTTTCCTGGATTGAACAAAACTCAGAATCTTTGAGGTTTCCTGCTTTACCCAGAGTGAATTTCAAGTCTCCAGATTGTGGGCCGTGGGTGGATGGGTCCCTGCCCTGGACCTATGCCATCTGTGCTTTCATTTAGCAAGTGTGAATTAAGTGGTGTGTTCACCAGCCCTGCGGTGCACACAGGGAACGCAGGGATGAAGAAAGCACGACTGTGATGGGGCAGAAGCTCCCAGGACAGTCTGGGCATAGCAACGAGCGTGGAAACGTCTCAGCACCAAAACACGCCAGAGTTGCTTGTTAGTGTTTGGTAAGTCCTTTGACCATGTAAACTCCTAAAAGGAATACTTTTTTTTTTTTTTTAAGAGAAGAAAGAAAGTTAAAGAAGAAAGAGAAAAGATTGGGTTGGGAAGTGTAATAGCCCTTGGAAATTATGAAAAAAAAATTCCATAAGCCTACAGAATAATAAACAATAGATAAAATAGTAGTAAATAATGGTACATATTTTGTCATTTGAGGCATTTGAACTGTGGTGTTGGAGAAGACTCTTGAGAGTCCCTTGGACTGCAAGGAGATCAAACCAGTCAATTTTAAAGGAAAAGGAAATCAATCCTGAATATTCATTAGAAGAACTGATGCTGAAGCTGAAGTTCCACTACTTTGGCCACCTGATGCGAAGAGCTGACTCTTTAGAAAAGACCCTGATGCTGTGAAAGATTGAGGGCAGGAGAAGGAGAGGATGACAGAGGACTAGATGATTAGATGGCATCACTGACTTAATGGACATGAGTTTGAGCAAGCTCCAGGAGATGGTGAAGGACAGGGAAGCCTGGTGTGCTGCAGTTCATGGGGTCACAAAGAGTTGCACACGACTGAACAATAACAACAGTGATAAACGTATGTACCATAGGCATAGTCAGTTCACCTATGTGTGCTCAGTCGCTTCAGTTTTGTCTGATTCTTGTGACCCTGTGCACTGTAGACTGTCAGGCGCCTCTTCATGAGATTCTTCAGGCAAGAATACTGAACTGGGGTGCCATTTCCTACTCCAGGGGATTTTCCCCACCCAGACATAGAATCCATGTCTGCCGGCATTTCTTGCATAGCAGATGTAATCTTTACCTACTGAGCCACCTGGGAAGCCCTTTTCAGTTTCAGTTCAGTTCAGTCGCTCAGTCATGTCTGACTCTTTGCGACCCCATGGACTGCAGCACGCCAGGCTTCCCTGTCCATCACCATCTCCTGGAGCTTGCTCAAACTCATGTCCATTGAGTCGGTGAGGCCATCTAACCATCTAGTCCTCTGTCATCCTCTCCTCCTCCCGCCTTCAATTTTTCCCAGCATCAGGGTCTTTTCAAAAGAGTCAGCTCTTTGCATCAGGTGGCCAAAGTAGTGGAGTTTCAGCTTCAACATCAGTCCTTGCAATGAATATTCAGGACTGATCTCCTTTAGGATGGACTGGTTTGATCTCCTTGCAGTCCAAGGGACTCTCAAGAGTCTTCTCCAACACCACAGTTCAAAAGCATCAATTCTTCAGCACTCAGCTTTCTTTATAGTCCAACTCTCACATCCATACATGACTACTGGAAAAACCATAGCCTTGACTAGACGGACCTTTGTTGGCAAAGTAATGTCTCTGCTTTTTAATATACTGTCTAGGTTGGTCATAACTTTCCTTCCAAGGAGTAAGCGTCTTTTAATTTCATGGCTGCGGTCACCATCTGCAGTGATTTTGGAGCCCCCAAAAATAAAGTCTGCCCCTGTTTCCAGTGTTTCGCCATCTATTTGCCATGAAGTGATGGGACCAGATGCCCTGATCTTAGTTTTCTGAACGTTGAGCTTTAAGCCAACTTTTTCACTCTCCTCTTTCACTTTCATGAGGAGGCTCTTGAGTTCTTCACTTTCTCCCATAAGGGTAGTGTCATCTGCCTATCTGAATTATTGATATTTCTCCCAGCAATCTTGATTCCAGCTTGTGCTTCCTCCAGCCCAGCATTTCTCATGATGTACTCTCCATATAAGTTAAATAAGCCGGGTGACAATATACAGCCTTGACGTACTCCTTTTCCTATTTGGAGCCAGTCTTGTTGCATGTCCAGTTCTAACTGTTACTTCCTGACCTGCATACCGATTTCTCAGGAGGCAGGTCAGGTGGTCTGGTATTCCCATCTCTTGAAGAATTTTCCAGAGTTTGTTGTAAGACATATAGTCAAAGGCTTTGGCATAGTCAATAAAGCTGAAATAGATGTTTTTCTGGAACTCTCTTGCTTTTTCAATGATCCAGCAGATGTTAGCAATTTGATCTCTGGTTCCTCTGCCTTTTCAGTTTACTGAAGAGTTTAGAGATATTTGCGTGTTAGACTGGGGACTTCAGCGTTTTGTTAAGTGGGAACCTATCATTTAGTTTTATCTTTTATTTCCCTCTAGTTCCTAGTTAAAAAAAAAAGTCCTTGCAATGCTCCAGAAGAATTCCTGCTGTCTTAGGGTGGTAAAGGATTTGGTTGGGCCAGGGCTGCTGTCTGGGTACTGAGCCCTCTGGAGGGTGTTGTGCTGTGGGTGACTACCTTGTTCATCGGTGATGCCGTGAAAGTCTTCTTTTCTTTACTACACTGAGATCAAAAGTAACACAGTATCAAAGAAGAGGAGCACAGTGTTGGTTTTCATGATACTAATTGAAAGTACTGTGTCTAGGGTAGAACTATACTAATGGGACTGTGTATAGGAAGACGGGTGAGATGAGAAGCAAGGGGATGCTTCTTCTATTTCTGTATGAGTCTATGTGGATACTTATCCACGTAGTTGATAAGCTGAATAAAAACGAGCACTGTCCTTTTGCAGCAGGTTTCTGCGCATGGCCGATCTGCTTCCAATGTCAACGGAGGGCCTGAAATTGATCGTTGCATGAGTCCTGAAGGTAATTCTCAATATGTTTACTTTTTTGTAAAGGAAGCCATCCATGTGAACTTGGTGGACCCACACGCCCACTTGTGCTATATGGCGATCTCGCTAAACAGCAGTGAGATCATGACACCAGTGAACGTACTCAGCCTTAGTTGTCAGGGGTCACATCAGTGTTAGTTAAGCGATCCCAATTTCAAATTTTAGTTCTGGGTTTCCATTATTTTCCCTTAGTGGCAATCTGCCTACAGTTCCTAAATGGAGATGTCCGTTTTTCTTAGATAATGTAAGTAGGCTTCTTTCTTTGATATCTGCTGTGTATAGTCCACTTGGGGATGCATTGTGAAAAGTGGTCACTCTTAACCACTTCCTCCTCCTGCCCCTCCCCCCATCTTTTTGAGATAACTTTGAGCTAGAAATTTGCATTAACTTAACTTAATTCATGACTGGCCAGAATTTTCTTTACTAGAAAATCTTGAGAAAAAAAATCTAAGATTAAATCCCCACCATCAACCCCTTCCCCTTTCTCCAGAATGGACAAAAATTTTAGAGTTTTAGTTAGACTTCCCTATTACCCAAAGTTAATCACTTATTTTCAGCTGATATTTCAGGAATTTCTTCAGTTCAGTCACTCAGTAGTGTCCAACTCTTTGCAACCTCATGGACTGCAGTATGCCAGGCTTCCCTGTCCGTCACGAACTCCTGAAGCTTACTCAAACTCAAGTCCGTTGAGTTGATGATGCCATCCAACCATCTCATCCTCTGTCGTCTCCTTCTCTCGCCTTCAATCTTTCCCAGCATCAGGGTCTTTTCAAATGAGTCAGTTATTTTCATCAGGTGGCCAAAGTATTGGAGTTTCAGCTTCAGCATCAGTCCTTCCTTCCAGTGAATATTCAGGACTGATTTCCTTTAGGATTGATTGGTTGGATCTCCTTGCAGTCCAAGGGACTCTCAAGAGTCTTCTTGATTTTGTTGGTTTCTGATTCCAGGCAACAAGGCTAAAAGGAAATTGGTGATTCAGGTGTTTTATTAAGAAAATATGCTCAGAGGATTTTCTTTAGTTTTACTATAGATATAGAAGCGCATTTAGATTTATTATTTTACAAATACGTAAAAATCAAGGTGAAATGTGATGTGTTCATTAGAGTATGCATTTATCTTTTTTTGCAGGTGTGAATGGAAACAGGTGCTCTGAATCGTCGACTCTTCTTGAGAAATACAAAATTGGGAAAGTAATTGGAGACGGCAATTTTGCAGTCGTCAAAGAGTGCATGGACAGGTGAGGGAAGATAATCGTTTGTTCACTGATGCATACATTTCTGCCTTAGAATTTATTCTTATCTGAATGAACAAAAGGCCTTCTCAAAGACTCTACCCTAGGGACTAGTGGTTTTGCACGCTCACAAGCAACTTGACTGTAACCTGCCAGGCTTCTCTGTCCCTGGGATCTCCAGGCAAGAATACTGGAGTGGGTTGCCATGCCCTTCTCTAGGGGAGCTTCCTGACCTAGTGATCAAACCTGCATCTCCCTCATTGCAGGCAGATTCTTTACTGTCTGAGCCACCAGAGAAGCCTTTCCCCATAATATAAACCAAACATTGCCTCAGATTTCTAATGAGCCTTTAGAAGTCATATTTTAGATGCCTGTTGCTTGGGCAACAATCTGTGTACCAGAGCTAAGTAAAGGAGCTTAGAAGACAAGGAGCTGCTTTCTGCACCATATAACGAGCAGTAAACCTCCACCAAAGATGTAGCAAAACAGAAAAACTGCAGTTTCCAGAACTTTCTAGAAAACTCACCTCCCGCCCACCCCCCACAACAAAAATTACCAGTTAGAACAGCTAGAAAAACAGCCTGTAAGTATAAAAACTCTAATCTGAATCTTTTCCAGTTTTAATATTGTTTACCATTTGAGAAATCAAGACCTTAAAATAAGGCTGGAAAAGCAGAAATATTATTTTAATATGTGCAAAAGTTGGCTGATTCTGATCTTAAAGTCAGAACTCATGTATCCTGAACTACTGATAATATGAAATTAAATATTAAATGAGGGGGTTACTGCAGGAATTAAATGAATTAATACAACTATAGCATTGAGAACAAAGCCTGGCATAGGTAAGTGTTGTAGGAGATTTTATTTTTTTTAATGAATCGTATTCTTTCCCATTTTTCTCTGGCTCATGGATGAGACCTGATAACATCTCTCAAAGTAGAAAGCATATACTCTATACGCGTATATACGAACATGACTGAGTGACTAACACACTATATATACATGCATCCATGCATGCTAAGTTGCTTCATTTGTGTCCAACTCTTTGCAGTCCTCTTTGCAGACTGTAGCCTGCCAGGCTCCTCTGTCCCTAGATTCTCCAGACAAGAATACTGGAGTGTGTTGCCATGCCCTCCTCTTCCCACCCAGGGATTGAACCCACATCTCTTACGTCTCCTGCATTGGAAGATGGGTTCTTTACCGCTATATATACCATATACTAATTTAAATAAAAGTTATTTTTCCAAGGTAGGTCATCAGTGTGTACTATGACCACCTGGCAAATGTAGCTTGTGATTGAGAGAACTAATGTATTCCAAGAATACCACAGTGTTCTTTCTTGGACTGTTCTCCTGAATTCTGAAAGATGTATTTTTGGCACATTCAGCTTAAGTGACGTTAAAGGTGATTAAAGGTTAAATAACATCATCCAGGTTCTTGTGTCCAAGGATATGATGTCTCTCACTCACTTCTCTTACTTCATACTTTATCACTGGAGAAGGAAATGGCAACCCACTCCAGTGTTCTTGCCTGGAGAATCCCATGGACAGAGGAGCCTGGTGGGCCGTGGTCCATGGGGTCACAGAGAGTCGGACACGACTGAAGTGACTAAGCATGCACGCATGCACGTACCAGACTGGGGTGTTGAGAGGTGTGGGTGAAATGGCACCAGATCTTCACTGGAGTTTTGACTGAAATGGATGGTGAAAGTCTAGGGACTTTTCAGTTTTGAATTGTGACCTGATGGACTAATGGACTCAAGTAAAGACACTGATAAAATAAAATTTTCTGTGACTTTGATTCATTTTTCTAAGTTTTATTCTGTATCCTAAGAGAGCTATTTTTGAGACTTAAGTGTGGAAAAATATCTTTCATCTAGCTCTGATGCAACAGAATTTAACTATTTTCAGTATGTGAGTTACTTAATAATATTGTAATGATTGATATTTATAAAAGGAGATTGACAGTGTGGCTTTGTGGGTTTTTAGAAAACCTTTTTTTGGGTATTTTTCTCCCAGACCCCACTCAGCATCCTCTCTGGTATATAGAGGAGGAAGCCAGTCTTTCTTTCCAGAGTCTGCTGTAGAGGAAATCAGTAAGGATGGTGTCTTTGATGTATGTCTTTAAATGGCTTTCCTCTGTTTATTCATAGGTCAACCGGAAAGGAATTTGCCCTGAAGATTATAGACAAAGCCAAATGTTGTGGAAAGGTACAGTGCATATAACTATTTTATAAAAGAAATGGAAAACACTTAGAGCTGTTTACTGTGGTGAAGGAGTTTAAGTGGTGATTTGATAAACTCACAACAGGGATTAACTGCTGGTAGTATTCGGGGAAACCTTATCAAGCTTTTTTCCCTGCCATTTTTCTGAAACCTTAATCCTAAAACAGTCACTTGATTTGATCTTTGTCCTAACCATCGAAAAATGTAAGTTCTCTTCTCTGGGAGATGCCTATTTTAGAACCTAGCAACACAAAAAAAGTTGTGTCAAGAACAGTGAGGGGTCTGAGACTTGACCCTACTTTCAGACTAACAAATTAGCCTTCTAGCTTTATAGATGTGGCAGAAGACACAGCATTCCTGGGTCAGAGACCAAAAAGCAGTTACTCGTGGCATAGCAGGTAGCAGGAGCTCCATGCTTGCATTGGTTTCTCTTAACTCCCAAGGCCCAGAGTGGGTTTGTGTTGCAGTGGAGGATCCCCAAGCTTAGGAAACCCCCAGGCTTAGGAGGGAGCCACTAGTATCCTCGCCAAGCTCTGCCTCAGAGGAGGAGACTGTTACCATGGTCAGGAAATGGACCTGCCCTCCCGGCCAGGGCAGACACCGTCTTTGTGTTCCAAGCATGTTTGCTGTGCAGACATCCTTGGAAAGACAGTTGTTACAAGAGCTGATGCAGGATGCGCACACACCATGGATTGTCTCTCCAAGTGGGTGAACTTCTTTCTCTGTCCCACTCTCAAGATGCACCTGGGGAAAAAAAAATCAAATGATGGAATGCTGCTAGATTTCTGGTATTTTAGCTATGTTTGAAAAGATAAATATTCTCTAATAATGATGACAAAGACCTTTTTAGATTCCTTTGGTAGGTAGCCTAGCATTTAAGGGAGCAGGCTCTGGAACTCATGGTCCAGCTCTGAGCTCCTGGCACTGGAAATGTGGCCAATCTGAACTGAAATGTCTGCTAAGTGTAAAACACACAACAGATGGTGAAGACATAATACTAAAAGAAGAATGTAAGATACTTCATATCTTTTGTATTTGATTATGTGTTGAAATGGTAATATCTTGAATATTTGGGGTTAAATAAGTCATAAAATTTTACCTGCTTTTTATATTTTTTAGCATGGCTACTAGAAAATTTAGATTTCCATGTGTGGATCACATTGCTGTTGAACAGTACCCCTCTAGACAGATTGTATTAAGTTTAATCCTGTGTCTTCTTGTTGTGTGACCTTGGAAAAATTAGTTAGCCCCTCTGTGCCTCTGTTTCTTCCTAATAACTAATAAAATGCAGTTAATAATATTTAAGATATAAGTTATTGTGAATTAATTAAGGCATGTAAGATATGTAGAAAAGTACCAGTATATAGTAAAAGTTTAACACATGTTAGCTGTTAATATTATTAATAGGCCAGAGGGATTCAGAGCTTACAACTAGGAGGACTTGATATGACAGTACTGGTTTTATATTTATGAAACTCATAAAACCATTCTTCATCAGACATTTGCAAAATTGTGTATTTTTAACAGAAAACCTAAAATAATTATGGTAAAATTTCTCAGAGCCCCAGAATGTGAATCCAGTAGGCAAATTTGTCATATACTTTTCTTTTCACTACATTGTGACAGCTAATGAAGCAGTGTCTGTGCAAAATGCTCCCCTTTCTTTGAATAAGGTTTTTCTAAATTTAATTTTCCTCAAATAATTCTGTGTGTTTTTACCTATTGTGCTGACGATCTGATTACATTTTCAACCGCTGAGCCTTTCTCCGTATGGAAGTGGGTGTTGCTCTTTGTATCTGATATAGTGTGATTTAAGCAGAATGTGTCGTAATTTGGGGAGCCAGGTTCTAAACAATTGCATTAAAGTATTTCTTCATAAAAAGTTTAAAGATAATTATGATGGAAAGAATACTGTTTACCTGATTAAAATTTAAGCAGCAGTCTCAGTAGTTGAAAAAAAGATCTTCGTGCAAAAAAATACAGTCTGATACACCAAGTGTTAAGGCAAATGAATAGGTCACTTCAAACATTTGGGTGAAGAAAAAATAAATTGAGGTATTGTTATTGAATTTCATTGTATTTTTATAATTCATGGTCATATAGTTAGTTTTCATCCTTCTATTTTGCTTACTTGAACAGTTATTTCCACACTGTATGAAATTATAATTTCAAAACTTAAAAAAAAATGGGTAGTTGATTACAATATTGTGTTGGTTTCAGGTGTACAGCAAAGTGACTCAGTTACTTCTTTTCAGATAATATCAGTATTTCATTATGGGTCATTATAGGATGTATAGTAAATCCTTGTTGCATGTCTGTTTTATGTATAGTAGTTTGTATCTGTTCATCTTATACTTGTTTTCAATAAGTACATCTTTCCACTGAATTTTATACTTCGGAAAAAATGGTATAGAGAATTTTTTTTTTAAACAAAATCTTAGGGCAGGTATTAAGACACTCTCCTGGGGCATTATTCATTACCTCTGCTTTGTGAGATGTACACAGAAAAGTAATAATGTTGAAAACAATATCAGCCATTTATCAAAATGTAATGTCTACCCAAAACATATTATCTATCCATTTATCAAAATGTATTATCTATCAAGGCTTGGACATTAGGAATTTTGCACATTATCTTTAATGACTTGTAAAACAGATGTATTGGTTTTACAGATAAATAAACAGAGACACAGATGAGATGGTTTCCCAGAAGTCACACAGAGGCAGAGCAGTGATCGGATCTTTGGGTCAGTCCCTCATGCTCCTGCTCCAAGTTCAATTTCTGCCTTTGCTCCTGTAATAAGAGCCTGAGGAAAAATTCTTAACCTCTGACTTTCTATTTGCTTTTTCTGTAATGTGTATGAGTGTCATTAGATTAATTCACTGTTTATCAACATCTGCTGTTTGTGTGAGATACTGTGCTAGGAATAAGGTGATTTAACATACAAATTAATACCAGTTCTGTAAGGAGCGTTTGGGGAGTTCAGGGAAGCAGATGCTCAGTGGCCACGCCTTAGAGCAAGAAGCACGGGTGCCGACCTTGAGCAGTGGGGCAGCGGCAGACTGCAGTCCGTGGAGTCACAGACGAGACTGAAGGACTGCGCATGCGCGCACGCGCGCGGGGCTGGACTAGGCGGGGATGACAGCAGAGCCTTGGAGGCGGTCAGCACAGCCTGGGCGGGGGCCCAGGACGTGGAAAGCATGTTGGGTCCTCCAAGTTGGAGGCTTTCTTAAATTGAAGCATAGTTCATTTATAATGCTGTGTTTCTGGTTTACGGCAAAAAGATTCGATTATACATAGATTTTTTAAATTATAGGTTATTACAAGATGGTGAATATAGTTCCCTGTGCCATACAGTAGGGCCTGGTTGTAGTAGGGGTATACTCGTTTGTATCCGTTAATACCAAACTACTAATTTGTCCCTTCCCCACCCCCTTCCCCTTTTGGTAACCATAGTTTGTTTTCTATGTCTGTGAGTCTGTTTCTGTTTCGTAGATAAGTTCATTTGTGTCATATTTTAGATTCACATACAAGTGATTTGGGGCTTCCCTGGTGGCCACCTGCAATGCAGGAGACCCGAGTTTGATCCCTGGGTCAGGAAGATCCCCCGGAGGAGGAAATGGCAACCCACTCCAGTATTTGATATCGTATGGTATAATATTTGTCTTTGTCCGACTTATGTCCCTTAGTATGATAACCTCTAGGACCACCCATGTTGCTGAAGATGGTGTTATTCCGTTCTTTTTATGGCTGAGTAATATTCCATTGTATATATGTACCACATTTCCTTTGTCTGTTTATCTGCTGATGGACATTTAGGTGGCCTTCATATCCTGACTATTGTAAATAGAGCTGCAATGAACACTGGGGGCGTGTATCTTTTTGAATTGGAGTTTTCTCCTGGCATATGCCCAGGAGTGGGATTCCAGGATAATATGGTGACTCTACTTTCAGTTTTTTTAAGGAACCTCCATACTGTTCTCTGTAGTGGTTGCAACAATTTCTATTCCCACCAACAGTATCTGAAGGTTCCCTTTTCTCTACACCCTTCTCCAGAATTTATTATTTATAGACTTTTTAATGATGGCCATTCTGACCAGTGTGAAGTGATATCTGATTGTAGTTTTGATTTACATTTCTCTGACAATTAGCAGTGTTAAGCATATTTTCATGTACCTATTGGCCATCTGTAAGTTTTCTTCAGAGAAATGTCTTTTTAGGTCTTCTGCCCATTTTTTGATTTGGTTGTTTGTTGTTTTGAGTTGCATGAGTTGTTTATATATTTTGGAAATTAAGCCCTTGTTGGTTGCATTGTTTGCAGATATTTTCTCCCAGTCTGTAAGTTGTCTTTTTATTTTGTTTATGGTTTCCTTTGCTGTATGAAAGCTTGTAAGTTTAGTTAGTTTATTTTTGCTTTTATTTCTATTGCTTTGGGAGACTGACCTAATGTCAGAATGTTTCACCTGTGTCCTCTCCTCAGAGTTTTATGGTGTCCTATTTTGTATTTAAGTCTTTAAGCCATTTTGAGTTTTTTTGTGTGTGTATGGTGTGAGGGAGTGTTCTGACCTCATTGATTTACATACCAAGTAGGAGATTTTTGCAAGATCTACCTTGGGGCCAGATATATGGAGGCTTTTGAGAAGGCTATGATGTTGATAAATTCAAGAATTCTTCTATGCCTAATATTCTAAATGATAATCATTCTAAATATTTACTGAATTCCCACAGTATACGAAGCCTGGCGCTTTTTGTTGTGTGCTTAGAAGTGGCCCTTCCCTCATTGTCTCCCCAGAGCTCTGCATTCATTATCTACATGTTATGGGTCCTGGCAGGACAAAAATCTAAATGTATGCTATATTAGCTTCCTAAGGCTGACTTACAACATTTTTCTCAGTGTTTTGGGGGCTGAAGTCTGAAATCCACTTGCCCTCTGCCGGCTGTGGGGGAAAGTCTGTTCCTTGACTCTGAGTAGCTTCTGGTAGCTGACAGTATTCCTTGGCTTGGAGGAACACATCAATCCAAACTCTGCCTCCATCTTCACATCTCCCTCTTTTCTTTGTGTTTATTTTTCTTCTGACTGAAATTTCCCTCTGCCTCTGTCTCGTAAAGACACTTGTAATGGCACCCAGAAAATCTACAGTTTTTTCTTTGTTGCAGTGGCTTTAATCATATCTCCAGGGACCATTTTTTCCCCCTCAAGTACAGTAGTATTTACAAGTTCTGGGCATTAAGACCTGATAACTTTGTGTGGCCATTATTCAACCAGCCACACTCATCACATATAACTATTGAACATCTCATCTCTCTCACTGTATTATCCTCAGCAGTACTCACCCCACAATATAGATACCGGCTGTAAAACTTTTAACAGTGAGCAGTGTGTGATGTGTTTACTCAAGAATGAACTACGCTGGTTGCTGGAGAGCAATGTAAACAAAGGCCTCCAAGACAGCAGGGTGAGAACTGTGACTGGAGTGAGCGCAGGAGGCTATGAGGACAAATTTGAGGGTTTCGTAACCCAGCTGTGGTTGAGCAGGGGAGGCTACCTGGAGGAGGTGAGATCTCCCATGGTTCTGAGGAATGAGTAGGAGTTCACCAAGAAGTGGGGAAAGAAAGTTCCAGACAAAACTGCCTTTGCAGATGCCTGGAGGCCTAGAAAAAAGATTGGCAAAAGGGATAAAGAGGGAATGGATGTACTCTGAGGCTACTGAGAAGGCAGACCTGGCGGGGATGGGTGACTGATGAGCTGGGCAGGAGGATGCGGGAGGGAGGGTCAGGGTAGAATGCCCTTCTGCTCCGGGCACCCAGGTTCATTCAATGAGACAAAGGACACAGGCGGGAAAGACTGGACACAAGATGAATCGTTTGGTTTGGGAGCTTTGTTTATTCCCCAAATCCATTTGTCTCTGGCTCTGTCTGTCTCTCTTTTAGATGTTAAAAACCACCCTGGCCAAGGATAAGGCTGTATCCTTTGCCAAGTTGGCAGTTTTCTTTGTCATTTATTCTCACACACAAAACCATGGCATACTGCCAGGAAATGATTCATATGTAAATTATTTGGAGTTAGAATCATGAATCACTTAACATAAATAATGGTGGGTGGTTGAATAATGTAAGTTCAGTATAGTTTGAGACAAAAGTGATGTTCATCTTGTATTTAGAAATACTTTTCTGGAAAATATAACCTAGAGAGCATCTTTATATATTAGAAACAATGGTTACACATGGGCGGTATAAGAAGTAGGAAGATAGCATTTGTAAAGATTTTTGTGCACTGTTCCATTTTGCTTCTGAGGATGGTTTACTTTAAAAAGTGGATTGTTCCTTCAAAGACATTTTTACAGGCATAGTCAGGGGTTGGGAAACAAATAGCTCCCACATCCCGACAAAAACCTTCAGTATGTGCACAGAATACTAGGCATTGTCAAGTAGCATACAGCAAGCCAAGATAATAAATAGTGGTGGAAAAAAATGTTGTTGGAATATCCACTTAATATTTGAAACGTAACACGGCCGGAGGCCCAGGGCTAAGTTGCACAGTGCGTCCCAGAAGAGTCTGTGCTGTGCCTCTGCATGAAGAAGATGACTTTGGAGAGGTGCAGGCTCCCTGCGTGCTGGACTCTTTATTTTAACTCCAGTCTGAGAGCATTCTTGGGCTACTGGTGATGTGAATTATTTTATATATGTCCCTGGAAATTAGCATCACATGCAGAGCCCCTGAATAGAGGTACATTTACAGACTCCCCCCAATCTCGGGCGACGGACAGGAGGGAGGAGAGCTGACGTGATAGATCCATTTAGCTTAAAAATCAAACGCCTGTTTTACTACCGTGTCGACTTGGTGTCACACAGAGTGAAATAAACTCATTCGGTTGCCTTTACCTGTTCACAAAGGTACAGCCGCCTCTGCTGTTACTGTGATTAAGGACCCGGTTGGTGCAGATGAGCCAAAGGCTTCTAAAGAAGTGTATGAACATGGACAGTTTTTTGAGTCTTTGTCCCTGTGGCCACAAGGAGTTGGCTGCCCAGCTGCTTGCCTTGGGAGGGAACAGGGCTCTGTGGCTGCCTGGTGACGCTGCCGCTCTGCAGGTCAGCGCTGTGGGGCTGCAGCCAGGGAGGCAGCCCTGGGGCCTCTCCCCCGTGGTCGGTTAGGGTCTGCGAACTGCCATTCTCCCCGTGTGCTGAGTCCAGAACCAGCTACGTCTTCCCAGCCCTGCTCATTATTAGGCATAGACGCTCTGCTTTGTACGAAGCCTAGTGTGGTCCTGGAGACTACCTCTAGTTCCAGCCTTTCAAGGAATCAGTTTCAGCTTGACAGCTGTCATTTTCATTTTGAAAGATTCCTAAAGATGTGGGCTTGGAGGTCAGGAATCGAGGTTTGCATCCCCCCGCCCCAAAGCACTGTTCTAAGAATAAGTGTGGAGATGTTGCTCTGTACCCTGTACAGTGACAGGAAGGGACTCGTTTCCTAGGGATGGTGGTTCTTTTCTTTCCCCTGTGTGCGTGCTCAGTCACTCAGTCATGCCCAACTCTCTTCGACCCCGTGGACTGTAACCCGCCAGGCTCCTCTGTCCACTAGATTTCCTAGGCAAGAGTATTGGAGTGGGTTGCCATGCCCTCCTCCAAAGGATCTTCCCGACCCAGAGATTGAACACACATCTCCTGAGGCTCCTGCATTGCAGGCAGATTCTTTACCACTAAGCCACCAGGGCAGCCCCTTTCTTTCCCCTACTTCTGTTTAATGTTTGCACTGTCCCTTGCCAACATTTGGACAAACACGGTGCATTCAACACTCAAAAAACACCACGCACCATGTACAGGAGACTGCAACAGACTTTTGTCTGGATATTATTTATTTGCTCGTTATAATTTATGCTTCCATCTATTGTCCAGAAATATTTGAGATTGCTTTGAGTAAAAATACACATATACATGGAGGCATGGAGATAAGAGAGGAACCATAAATGGTGTACTGAACTAGAGATAAGATAATGATCTTACTGCTGCAGTGGGACATTCAGTTTAGTTCTGAGATTCATGAGAGCAGAGGAGGCAAAAAGGGTGGTAGGAGGGGCGCACACACATTACGGATATATATGCACGCTTGTGTATTTAGGTAGCAAATGATAGCTCTTATAAGGTAAACTTAAAGGAAGAAAACTATTCGAAAACCTAAAGTGTATAATAGGGCAATTAGCAGTCTTACAGAACATTCCCTAAATAATTCATTATTACAGTTAACGAGGATCAACAAATGTGACATTATTGAGAGATTTTAACGTCTCATAAAAGAGCAGTCGTTGTTCATGATTCATGGGCTGGCATTCTAAGAATAATTCCTTAATGCCGTGAGTAAACATTTTGCTATGGTGCTGATCCCAACCACATTGCTCACCAGGACTGAAAATCAGGTGGTGTTTTCAGAGAAGTGATTAGAGTTGAAATGAGGATAGTGGTCCCCGTGGTACTATATGTTTCCTGACTTCTGAAATACAAGATAAGGAACATCTATCTGGTGAGTGGTTTCATACCCAAATGCAGAGGAAGAAAGTTTCTTTTTCACAAGTTTCAACACAAAATTCAAATTCATGTTGGTAAAGAGCTTAAAACCTAAAAATGTTTATAAGGCTGGAAGTTGTATTCCATAAGTATGCCAGATTTCGTTACATGCTGTCTTCATTTCTGAGTGTATACTGAGAGGGAAAAGTGATTCCAGCTGAATTACAAAGCACAGTGTGGCAAAACCAAGCTTTCACAGCATCATGAGCTCTTAAAGTGTTGGAAGAAACGAAGAAGAGGCAGGAGGGAGTGTGTCTTATAGTCCAGACGGCACACCGGGCCCTGCGAGGGATGTTTTGGAAGATGTCTTTCCGTTAGCCTCAGGGCGCTGTCCCACTGGCTTGTCTACTCCCCAGGGTGTGGTTTGTCTCTGCTCCTGCAGGCTCAGAGCTGCAGCCTGTGTTGTCCTCTGGAACGCAGGAACAGAGCCTGTTCAGTTGTGTCTGAGCCACCCCTCTAAACCCTTGTCCCCAGGAGCATCTGATTGAGAATGAAGTGTCGATCCTGCGCAGAGTGAAACATCCGAACATCATCATGCTGATTGAGGAGATGGAGACCGCCACCGAGCTCTTCCTGGTGATGGAACTGGTCAAGGTATGAGACGGAGCGATCACAGAGAGTCCGTTAGCGCTGGGTCCCAAGACTTAGCAGTATTCTCAGAGACACTCGCTGGAAATGCATGTTGCTGCCTTGAAACTTTCATTATTTATGAAATGGATCTTTATTCATTTGAGCGGCACTTGTGTCATTTTTTTTTCTCATCTCCTTCAGGCTGATGAGCTTTGTTTGTCCCCTTCATAGTCCTGCCACTGTTGATTTTTTTCAATTAAACTTTTTTTTTTATTTTGTATTGGAGTATACCTGATTAACAATGTTATGATAGTTTCAGGTGGACAGCAAAGGGACTCAGCCGTATGTATGCATGTATCCATTCTCCTCCAAACCCCCGTCCCAGCCAGGCTGCCATGTAACATTGAGCAGAGTTCCCTGTGCTGGACAGTAGGTCCCTGTTGCTTCTGCATTTTAAATATGGCAGTGTGCACATGTCCATCCCAAGCTCCCTAACTATCCCTTCCTCCCATCCTTCCCCCTTGGTAACCATAAATTCGTTCTCTAAGTCTGTGCGTCTGTTTCTGCCGCTGTTGATGTTTTGATGTGTTCTTTTATGTGTTCTCTAGGGTGGAGATCTCTTTGATGCAATTACCTCTTCAACCAAGTACACGGAGAGGGATGGGAGCGCCATGGTGTACAACCTGGCTAACGCCCTCAGGTACCTCCACGCCCTCAGCATCGTGCACCGGGACATCAAGCCCGAGAACCTCTTGGTACGTCATCTCTGCCTCTTCTGTTCCAACTCAGGCCTCTCTCCCTTTAACGTGACGGGAATCACATGCAGACAATCTTGTGCAAACTGTGACATTTTAAAATCTATACCAACCCTGCAGATAAGGGGCCAAGAGAATTATAAATCTAGAAAATCAAGTCCGTGACCATAAAGTGTTAGTGGGTTTCTTGAACTGATCTGCACTTCCGCATTTACTGTTTACCAGACATTAGAAAGCATATTTTCTTTCTTCTTTTTTTGAAAAGTTCTTTATTTGTTGATTTATTTGTGGCTGTGCTGGGTCTTTGCTGCTGTGTGGGCTTTTCTCCAGTTGTGGTGCGGGGGCTTCTCATTGCAGTGGCTTCTCTTACTGTGGAGCGTGGACTCTAGGGCAGGCAGCCTCAGTAGTTGCAGAACATGGGCTCTGGAGCACAGGTTCAGTAGTGGTGGCATAGCAGCTTAGCTGCTCCGCGACATGTGGGATCTTCCGAGACCAGGGATCAAACCTGTGTCTCCTGCGTTGGCAGGCACATTCTCTACCTGTGAGCCACAAGGGAAGCCCAGAAAACCCAATTTCATTTATGTTTTAATAGATGGTACTAACTGGAGAAAGACAAACAGGAAATTACTTTATGAGGCAAAAAATTCTGGTGAATAAATTGGTGACAGAATTAGAGGCTCATAGGAGACAGAAGTGGAAGGGTTCATTTATGTGCAGGACAGGACTTTGAAAATATAACATAGTCTGTTCATCTCAGCTTTACAGGTGTGGAAATTGAGCCCCAGGGATGCTGCCTTTTCTTGTTTGGAAGCTCCTTTGTCCTGTTGTTCTACAAAAGAGAGTCTTACTTTGTTACGGTGCTCAGCTTCACAGTCTGGTCCCAGTTCACCTTTCCAGCTTCTTGTCCCGGTCCCTCCTTCCCTACCCATCTGGCCAGCATGACACTCACCTTAAAGCCAGATTTAACTCACTGCATGGTGGCCCTGATCACTAAAGGTAGCTTGCTGACTGGGGACAGTCCTCATGTCTACACTGTAGAGAAATTTAAGAGAAGGCAATTTGGGAGTGCTCCATACACAGATCCACCAGTACACATAAGATACTTGGTTTCTCTGTTCCCACCTTTCAGGGCTAAGTATCACCATCATCATCCTTACTTTCTGGCAGGTGAGATTATCTGCGTCTCCTGTATCATGTTCATCCAAACACAGGTTTCCCCAGGCCCCAGAGTTGATGAGGACCAGACTTTTATCAGCAGCGTTAAACCTCATTGTTGATGTCCAAACTGGTCATCATAAAGTGATACAGTGTGCTCACTTGGTAAAGAGTCCACCTGCCAGTCCAGGAGACCTGGGTTTGATCCCTGGATCAAGAAGATCCCTGGGGAAGGAAACAGCAACCCACTCCAGTATTCTCGCCTGGAACATTCCATGGACAGAAGAGTCTGGTGGGCTATATTCCTTGGAGTAGCAAGAGTTGGACACAACTTAGCGACTAAACCGCCACCATACTGGTCTCGTTTGCAGCATCCTGTCCCCCAGCAAACAGGTTCATCTCATAAGATACTGAACAAGGCATGTCTTCTTGACATCACCCCAGCCTCCCGGAGCAGAGGCAGTCAGTCCTGGCCACCTCTGGTTTCTGCTGCACTTACCATGGTTCTGTGATTTTATCATTTATTTATCTGTCGTTTTCTCTAGGTCAGTTCAGTCACTCAGTCATGTCCGACTCTTTGCACCCCCATGGACTGTAGCACGCCAGGCCTCCCTGTCCATCACCAACTCCCGGAACTTACTCAAACTCATGTCCATCGAGTCAGTGATGCCATCCAACCATCTCATCCTCTGTCGTCCCCTTCTCCTCCTGCCTTCAATCTTTCCCAGCATCCAGGTCTTTTCCAGTGAGTCAGTTCTTCTCATCAGGTGGCCAAAGTATTGGAGTTTCAGCTTCAGCATCAGTCCTCCCAATGAATATTCAGGATTGATTTCCTTTAGGATAGACTGGATGGATCTCCTTGCAGTCGAAGGGACTCTCAGGAGTCTTCTCCAACACCACAGTTCAAAAGCAGCAATTCTTTGGCACTCAGCTTTCTTTATAGTCCAATTCTCACATCCATACATGACTACTGGAAAAACCATAGCTTTGACAAGATGGACCTTTGCTGGCAAAGTAATGTCTCTGCTTTTTAATATGCTGTCTAGGTTGGTCATAACTTTTCTTCCAAGGAGCAAGAGTCTTTTAAGAGTCTTTAAGAGTCTTTCATGGCTGCAGTCACCATCTGCAGTGATTTTAGAGCCCCAAGAAGGTGATGGGACTGGATGCCATGATCTTAGTTTTCTGAATGTTGAGCTTTACGCCAACTTTTTCACTCTCCTCTTTCATCAAGAGGCTCTTTAGTTCTTCTTCACTTTCTGCCATAGGGTGGTATCATCTGAATATCTGCAATCTTGATTCCAGCTTGTGCTTCCTCCAGCCCAGCATTTCTCATGATGTACTCTACATATAAGTTAAATAAGCAGGGTGACAATATACAGCCTTGACGTACTCCTTTCCCAATTTGGAGCCAGTCTGTTGTTCCATGTCCAGTTCTAACTGTTGCTTCTTGACCTGCATACAGATTTCTCAAGAGGCAAGTCAGGTGGTCTGATATTCCCATCTCTTTAAGAATTTTCCAGAGTTTGTTGTGATCCACACAGTCAAAGGCTTTGCCATAGTCAATAAAGCCAAAATAGATGTTTTTCTGGAACTCTTTTGCTTTTTCAATGATCCAGCAGATGTGGGCAATTTGATCTCTGGTTCCTCTGCCTTTCTAAAACCAGCTTGAACATCTGGAAGTCCGTGGTTCACATACTGTTGAAGCCTGGCTTAGAGAATTATGAGCATTACTTAACTAGCCTGTGAGATGAGTGCAATTGTGCGGTAGTTTGAGCATTCTTTGGCATTGCCTTTCTTTGGGATTGGAATGAAAACTGACCTTTTCCAGTCCTGTAGCCACTGCTGAGTTTTCCAAATTTGCTGACATATTGAGTGCGGCACTTTCACAGCATCATCTTTTCGGATTTGAAATAGCTCAAGTGGAATTCCATCACCCCCACTAGCTTTGTTCGTAGTGATGCTTCCTAAGGCCTAGTTGACTTCACATTCCAGGATGTCTGGCTCTAGGTGAGTGATCACACCGTCGTGGTTATCTGGGTCATGAAGATCTTTTTTTGTACAGTTCTTCTGTGTATTCTTGCCACCTCTTCTGAATATCTTCTGCTTCTGTTAGGTCCATACCATTTCTGCCTTTATTGTGCCCATCTTTGCATGAAATGTTCCCTTGGTATCTCCAATTTTCTTGGCGAGATCTCTAGCCGTTCCCATTCTCTAGGTAGTAAGCACCAGTGGAGCAAGGTTTGTGGTTCAGTTGCCTTTTGTATCCTGGGTGCTGAATGAGCACACAGTGGGTGAAAAGCAAATGGCTGGTGACTGGCCACTGATGGTCACTTAGCTCACCTGAAGCTAACACTCACACACAGGTCTTTACACCCTGCGTCCTGCGTGCAACACACCAGTAATTATTGAACAGAGTGTGCTTTGATGGGTAGGCTTTGGCGCCCTTCTTGGAGCCTCCTGATCCACAGTTCTGTTTCCCCTTTTGATAGTGCCATTTGATCATTTTTCAGCGTCCACTTAAAAGTGTGTGACGTTTGTTTTCTTACCGTCTTCTGCCTTGAGGGAATGTGTTTTCTTTTTGTTAGGAAAATAAATACCCCTGGCGTGTAAAGCAAGATGTATCATGGGACTTGGTGTTCTGAACTCTGAGCAGGAGTGGAGACAGTGGTGACGCAGGCCTCCTGCCCGTGAGGACCTGGTGTCCTGCTCCTACACCAAGAGGCTGGCTGCGTGTCCGCGTTTCCCCCCCAACTCCTCCGCCGCTGGCTGAATTTGGCCCCGAGATCCCCGAGCAGAGGTGACAGGGCTCCCCCGGGTGTTCCCGAGGACACCCTGCTCTCCACGCCCATCTCGCCGCGGCAGCCGCAGATGCCGAGGGTCTCTGAGAGCTCGGGCGCCGCAGGGCCCGAGACGCAGCGGTGACCGTGGTGCCTGCCCGCGCAGCCG
This sequence comes from Giraffa tippelskirchi, assembly GCF_054371585.1. Taxonomy (NCBI): domain Eukaryota; kingdom Metazoa; phylum Chordata; class Mammalia; order Artiodactyla; family Giraffidae; genus Giraffa; species Giraffa tippelskirchi. Next base: position 59,997,060 of record NC_137285.1, read on the forward strand.
CTCTGCCTGCTGCGGCCACACCCATGGGGGGTCTGCAGGGGCCGGGAAGCCTTTCCGCAGACTCGAGGGTGTACCTTCCAGCTCACTGATTCCACTCCTCCCCACCACCCCCACATCTCCCCGTTTCCACTCACACTTCCTTACCGTGTGTCCAGTCTCAGGACCCCGTCCCTCACCCTTTGCTCTCGTTACCCATCCAGGGAAGAGACTGTGACGGGGACTGCCGTCTCCAGCCTGCCGTGTCTCGGAAGGAGCCCGGAGTCAGGGCCTCGTCTGCCTCCCCTGCCCCGGCCGGGTGTTCACCCCGCCCCAAGCCCTGCCCTGGCCTCGCTCTGCTGCCCAAAGGGCAGGAGGAGGAGGATGAACCTGAATAAGGTGCCTGAGGCTCCTGTGTGATGGGCGAGGCCCGTGGGGTCGGGCCACGGAGACTCTTCGCCGCGCGTGTCTCAGTAAGAGACGTGTCTGCCACGGCAGACCCTGGAGACAGTCAGCACGCGGGTGTCAGCCCGGGATGAGAAAGTGCCATCGCGGCGCTAGAAGCCAGTCCACAGAGTGACTGCCAGCCCCTCGCTACTCTGAGAGAATCCCGTCTCTAAGCACCAGAGCATTCAGACGTCTCATTTGCATCCCCTCGCCTGGCAGCTGTGTCGTAATTTAAACCCCTGCCAGCAGAGATGTATGGGTCACCGTGTCAGGGAGCACAGGGGTGGCCATTACTGCCTTGAGTTACAGCCTGGTGGTGCCCGGTCAGAGTTAGCTATGAGAGACCAGTGATAAATTCCGCCTTTCCAGGGGTTCTGGGGACAGGGGAGAGGAGAGGGCTAGTTTCTCATATTTGAGGTCCTTCTAAATCACGGTGCTGACGTTTTATTTAGAGAACTTGCGGCATGCAGTGCGTATGTGGGATGCGCATTCCTTCCATTTTTCAGTTTTGCATTCTGAGAGCAGCTTGTGGCGGGGCCTCTCAGCTGCTGGCGGAGCATTTGAGCACAGCTCTGCTGAGCCAGCGTTCCCACGGGGGTGCTGGCTTACAGCCCACCCGGAGTCGGTACCCCCTGTAGCCTTTCAGACGCAGGAGAGCGCGTGGGATGGTATGGACTTGTTTGGAATCCCACATGGCCACCCGCTCAAAACTTGATTTTTCTGTGCCTTGGTTTCCTCATCTATAAAATGGAATAACAGCTCCCTTCCTAGTTGCCCAGCAGGGTGACTACAGAAGTGTGATGAGATGGCGTTTGGGAGACGGTGGGAATCTTCCAGGCCTGCGAGGATGGGCATTACTGAGGAGAACTGAACTCTGCCAGAACAAGGCCTTGCAGTCACTGTGCATTTATCACCTCTTTCTTAAGATCGGTCTCCTAAAGCAAAGCCGTGTGTGTGTGCAGTGTCAGTTTCTTAAAAGAGTGTCATAAGTGTGTGTGTGTGTGTGTACGTGTAGATTTATAGATGTATATATATATTTTTTCCTGCTTTAAAGACAATCTCCAGCTAAGACCTGAAATTTACTTACATTCTTTTTCACATATTTGCCTCTGTGTCTAGCATGAGGAGAGATGAATCAGATAAAATATTATTAGTTCAGGCTTGTCTGCCCTATTTGACACCTCCCTTTTGATGTTTAGCCAGAGTACCGCTTGCTCAAACATTATTCGGTGGTTATAGACTCTTCAGTCCCTTTCTATTTATGCTCCTGCATCTGACTCTGAATTCCTTGTAGGGGACATGAAAAATGGGACTTCTGGGACCTCTGAGTATCCAACAACAGTTCTTAAATACCCCTAGGCATCCCTAAATTGAACATCTAAAATAAACATGATTTAAAAAAAAAATGTACCTAATGAGTATATTGTAAAGTTGTAAAAACAAAATGACATTAACAAAACTTTTTTTTACTCTCATGATACATTTAGAATTATAATGTTCTTATCACTGCAGTTGCTTAGGGAATTTCTAAAGTCTGGGTTGCAATAAATGCATCATAAATTCTAACTATAATTCAGATTGTTCTCGTTAATGTTTACATTAAATGTAATGGATGGAAAGTCGTCCTAAGACTAAGCATGACTAAGAACCTGGTTTCTGCTGCTTTAGGCTGAATCCTTAGTAGCTTTGAATATGCTTCTGCTGAGCTGTGGGCTGACTCAGAGTGATAAATATCTGTGAGGGCCCCCAAATCCTCACCGTCAGTCCTGTGAAACTGGAAAGTCATAAAGATGCTTGCTGAGCATGCTCTTTATTACATCAACATGGAAGCAGTTATTAAAATACTGAGGTGAAAACTATTCCTCTTCAACTGCTGAGAAGTTGAGTTCACAATCGAGAAAGGTATTTCAGGGTCACCCTTAAAATGTGCCTATTAAGATGGGGGTCATTGGCATTAGGAAGGCCTGAGTTCTTGATGTTTTTTTTATTGAGGAGTTTATAAATCACTCCCCATCAGTAAGTATCAGACTAATGGACGATGTCATTAATGTGCTTATCTTGAAAAAATGTCATTTGCTAAATGTTTCTCTTCCTTTAGTAAGTAGTGATTTAGATGAAAATCTGGTTCAGTTCATGTGGGATACAAGGAAACACAAACAAATATGTTTAAAATGTAAAAGCAGAGGAAAGATATGACATAAGTACATGTTAGGTTTTTGCAGTTATTTCAAAATTCAGTGTTTTCAGAATGGACATCTAAGAGGCAAATAGCTTATTAAAACTCATATGGTCAGGTCTCAGATTATATCCCTATATACACTTGTTTGCTTCTAAAACCACCCATTTAAAATAACTTACAGACTTTTATCCCATAAAGAAAGTCTGCTTATATATAAAATTAATTTTTCTGAATTATAGAACCACCATGTGTTCATTGTAAACATTCTGGAAACTTCTGAGAAGTATAAAGAAAAAAAGTACAGTAACCTATAATGCTGCCACCTAGAGTAAACTTAACATTTTAGGGTATTGCTATATATATATATATATATTTGTAATTTTGAATATTCCTTTTTCTTTAATACATTGAATATTTCCCATAGGATTACTATTTACTTGGATTACTATTTACTTGAATTGTGCTTATTAGTGACTGTATCATATCACTGTAGGGATTTGCTGTGATTTATTAAATCATTAACCTGTTGGCCACTTATGTTGCTTCTAGTTTTTAAAAAACAGAAGATGAATTCTGAGGTTGGCATTCTTGGGTATAACCTTTGGATCCATCCCTGTTCCCTTACAGCAGGTTCTTAGAAGTAAATTTACAGATCACAGGTTATTGAGGACATTAAGAAATTTACATAGGACTGCCATACTTTCTAGAAAAGTTGCTTCGATGTCAGCAAACACATCACATCCTCACCAGCATTGTTAAGCCTTCTCCAAGATGATGATCCACCTGATCTAATCAGCCAGTCCTTCCAGGAAGGAAGGAACATTCACCCAGTCCTGATCTGAGCTTCATCTCATTTCACCCTCACACCAACTCTGTGAGCCAGGGACCCGTTGTTGTCCCATTTCACAGATGACGGAACATGCCCAGGGTGAGTGAGGGGGTGAGTGAGGGGCTTTCAGGGGTCAGGTCACCAGACAAATGGGTGGAGTGTTTCATCATGCAGGCTTGGGCTGTCTCATCCCAAAGGTCCTTTTCTTTCTAGATTTCCAAAGTTCTCCTCTAGGTTGTATCACTGTTTATACTCCTCATTGTCTAGAGAGCAAGTCCTAATTGTATCTTCTAAACTAAACATATGAGCTGGAGAGTACCTAGTACTTTAGTGGACAACCTCTAATGAACTCCATTTCTGAGGCTCTCAAGTACCAACCCCCACCCCCACCCCAACACACACACAGTGAGCACACAGCGGAGGTCAGCGTCCTGCCCTGAGGCTCGGGGGCCTCTCAAGCGAACCGGGTAAGCAGCCCACCTCCACCCCTCAGCATGCACACATGTTCATTCTACTCCTAGCTAAGGGACTTTTTGCAAATGTAGGAAATTTTTTTTTCACATTTCACACAATCAAAATCACATGCAACATCTCTAAAAAGAAAAATTAGAGCTTTAAAAAGCAAGAGAGGGAAATTCCTCGATAGTCCAGTGGTTGAGACTCCGGGGTTCTAATGCAGGGGCTGCAGGTTCGATCCCTGGTCGGGGAACTAAGATGCCACATGGCCAAAAAATCAGAACACAAGCTAAAAAGCAGCAGAGATTAGCCATGGCATTAATATCAGAAGGAGAGGTTTCTTATGATTTGTTGGGAAATGTATGTGTGTCATTTCAGCCCAATTCCAGAGGCTCCTCGCCTTGCAATCACTGAGGGAAAAACTCTTCTGATCATTCACTGCTTTCTGTTCCAGGTGTGCGAATATCCTGATGGGACCAAGTCTCTGAAACTGGGAGACTTCGGGCTGGCCACTGTGGTGGAAGGCCCGTTGTACACTGTCTGTGGCACCCCGACTTACGTGGCCCCCGAAATCATTGCTGAAACCGGGTATGCCTCCTGGGGGGTTGGGTTGGTGCTTGAACTCTGGGAACAGGTATATTCGCCACAGCTGCTGTGGATTCACGTGCCTCCCGGGAGCATGGAGGGCGGGAGAGACTGATCCCTGCACCGTGACTTTGATCCCAGGAACTCCAGTTTGCGCTTGTACTTCCAAGAGCCCTGGGCCTAGTCTTCTGTCCCAAGGCCAGTCTTGGAATCCAGATAGTGGTGAGGTTGGGAGGAGAGCAGACACCTTTGTCCCAAGGGTAGTTCATTCATCTGCATGCAATGAGTGGTTTGGTACTGAAAGGCCTTTTCCCCTAACAAACAAAGGCAAGCACTCCAGCCCTGTGGAGGGTTCGTGGGAGTAGCGTCCTGTCTCCTCCCACCTGCTCTGTTTCCCCAGCTATGGCCTGAAGGTGGACATCTGGGCGGCTGGCGTGATCACATACATACTGCTGTGTGGATTCCCACCCTTCCGAAGGTCAGTGGCTCTTCAGGTGACCATATTTGAACTGTAAACTCTCTCCCTTTGATCGGGAAGCAGACATTCTACTCCTGGCAATTAGTACCAGAAACAGGTCAGTAAAAATGTCAGTAAAAAATTGTATAAACATACCTTTCGGTTTTTAATCTTAATTTACAACCTATTAATGTATATTCTGCGTCTGCGCTTCTGATGTGCAGCCCAGGCCTTTGCTTTGTGCCTGGTCCCCTGGGTTTCCCACGGTCATTCTTCCATAAAACTCGCCCCGTAGCCCAGTGTCTATGATTTCCATTCCCAGTCTTTTTCAAGAGGAGTGTGATTTAAAGATCCTCGCCAAGCAATCTGATCCTCCCAGGTGTAAGACTTTTTCTAGTTCTTAAGGGTTGTCTCTTCTACCTAATTTGACAGCTGTTTTTTTAACAACTCACTTTGCAGAGCATTTGACCTGGTTCTTGTAGACACAGGGAGCTCTTTCTTTTTCAATTACTTTTGTCCATTCACATACTATTGAGTTAGGAGCGTTACAAATACTTGTGGCATTAACAGGCCTGGGACGAGCAGATCGACCCTTGATGACCATGCTCTCACCTGCTCGGAGGACAGATGCCTGCACACGGGGTCAGGGTGCATGATGGGGACCCCCCCCAGCGGTGTATGAACGGGGGGCAGGCGGGGATTCCTCGTAGTGTCTCTCTTTACCAGTGCCATCTCCCTCGGAAGCACATGAACACTTTGAAGCCGATGTTGATCTCATGATGCACGTTTGATTATTTTCTTCTGACTTTTCTTGAATGCTGTTTTCCTTTTAGTCTTTTCTTATGGTCATTTTACAACTAAATGGGCCAGGCATCGTTCTAAGTTCTGGGAATCGAGCAGGAAACAAAACTTATTCTGTACGGCCCTCGTGCTTACAGTGTGTATTCAGTGAGTGAAAAGCAGATTTATTTCTTCCCTCTCTCTCTCCACGTTTTATTATAAAAGCTTTTTAGTATAGAAGCTGTATTATGAAAGCTTTTTATTATAGAAGCTTTATTATAAAAGCTTTTTATTATAAAAGCTTTCAAACATACAGAAAAGTACAAAGATACAACGTTTATCTTTTTTTTAAACGATCTATTTTTTAACACCGGGTCTTGGTTGTGGCATGCGGGATCTAGTTCCCCGACCAGAGATTAAACCTGGGCCCCTGTATTAGGAGCGTGGAGTCTTAGCCACTGGACCACCAGGGAAGTCCCTAATGATCAATTTTTAGTTGAGTTGAATGGTTGGTTTTGTTTTGTTGTGTTGCTTGCATTAAATACAGGAATAACACAGATGTCAGCCTCTACTTTTGAGAGGCTTGTTGGTTTGAAAACACAGCAGGAGAATATTGATCAGGCAGAATAACTGAACATGAGTTCATGCCAAGTTGAGGGCAGGCTCAGCTGAGGACTGGAAATCACGGAAGGTTTCATGAGAGATGCGACATTTGAGTGGGACCTTGTGTCCTGGCGTGGCTTGGGTTGCTGTAGGTCGAGGCTCTTTCCGTCTGGCCATCCATCAGCATCATGGTTTTCCATCAAGGTCATTGCCAAGGTGGGTTATTCAGACTGAAGGGTAGGACATATCTGTTCGTTGTTACTGAATAATAAATTTGTTCTAAAAGTAGGGGTATGAAGCATTCTGAGCCATTCTCTTGCCCTGGGCTGGCTTAGTGGGAGCCCGAGGTCCAGTATAGCTCACTCACATGCCTGGAGTCGGCTCAGTGTCAGCTGGGACCACAGATTTGACTTAGCCACGTGCCCTCCAGCATCAGAGAGCATGGGCTTCACATGATGGTGTGACCGCTTCCTCAGAGCAGCCAGAGAGAGCAAGTTCCCTGCCCGAGTACCTTCCCGATGTCTGCTTGCTTCACATTTCTTGATTAATGTCCCACTGATCAAATGAAATCAAATAGCTAAGCCTGGGGTAAATGTGGGAGAAGTTTGTGTCCATAGAAGGGGGGCAGTAATTTGTGGCTGTTTTTACAGTCACATGGTGCCCCAGCTGGTTCCAGTGATGACTCGCTTTGGGAACCGGTCAAGTGCAGAGCATGGTGGGGTTTGAAATAGCAGGTAACCCAAGGGCCAGGGGCTTCCCTGGTGACTCGGTAAAGAATCTGCCTGCCAAGGCAGGAGATGTGGATTCTATCCCTGGGTCAGGAATAGCCACTGGAGAAGGAAATGGCAACCCATTCCAGTGTTCTTGCCTGGAGAATCCCATGGACAGAGGAGCCTGCCGGGCTACAGTCCATGGCATCGCAAAGAGTCAGACACGACTGAGCGACCAGCAACAACAAATCTAAGGGCCATTGACAGCAGAGTCTCCCTCCTTGGTTGACCCAAGTTGCGAGCAGGTGGGAACAGGTGTGGAGGAGCAGCTGTAGAGGAATGTGTGCTCACAACTCCCTCTAGTGTTCCCACTTGCCAGTGCAGCCTAGAAGTTTGTTTCTTTGACTTCCCTTTTACTGTGCAACAAAAGAGTGACTCAGATTAACAATATGTATCTACTGTGACTTGTTACCTTGTTCTCTCTGGGATCTTCAGATCAGTCTGGCTAATCAAAAGCAGCAAAAGTACATTCTGAAAGCTGCTGCCTTAGAGGTTGTATTCAGAAGCTGGTCCTATAACTCTAGATGGCTCACCTCTGAAAATGTTTTCCCTCTCTCATATCATGTTGTGATGAAAGAAAATTTATTATGTTACATCTTAGTTGTGGAAGCATCTTCATAGCATACAGAGACTTTCTGGATAGATTTTGTAACCTACTCTAATGTAAAATATTTACATATTTTGTATTTCATATATATCAAACTATGGAAATGGTCCTTTAAATAATGATAAATGACTATGGATTAAGATTAAGCAAATCTGCATAAATTTGCTTCTAAAGTAAAAGTCTTTCAACAGCTATCTCAAAATATTTTCATTGTTTTCTAAAAAAGATTAATTGAACCCAAAGCTTTTTAATTAAAATTGTTCCTTGGAATTGACAGTTGAAGCTTCTTTAACTCTGGCATCTCCCATTCTTCTTTCAGGATTTTCGGGCATTAGTCCTAGGCTGACATGTAATACTTCATTGTTACTGAGAAGAATTTTGCTTTTCCAGGATTTAGGTATTGCCTAAGGAAGTCTGTTCTTAGGGCCACTGATAACAAATAATATTTGCCTGACTATACTGAGATATTTGATGTTTCTCTTAAACACACACCCACACCCCCTTTAAATGAAATGTTTTGCACATCATTTGTGAAATAGCTTACACCATTTTTCAGGTTACCTCGTCTGACCTTTAACACCTCAGCACTGGAAAGAGTGTGTGCACAGAGTCTTTGGCTGTTTTCAGAGTTTTTCTTTCTGGGCACTTCCAGACTTATAGCACTATACTGTCTGAGAATTAAAAAGTGCTTGAAGCATCTCAGCCAGACTGTAGCGTATAAATGTGTTAATCCATCCAGGGGAGATTTAATCAGAGGGACTTTTATTCTGTGACGACTGAGAAGGGTGACTTCTTGGCAGGTCTGCTCGGGCGAGGGCCACCTGGAACCCCAGGGCCCTCGCGGTTCACGGCACGGGTCCTCCGGGGGCCCCTCTTAATTGCCCAGATCCTGGGGCTGTGTTTTGACTCAGGCTATTTTGCCAAGAACCTAAATCCTGCAGACACACACCCAAAGTTTTAGCTGTTTGTTAACCAAATAAAGACCCGTGTGTGTTAACAGAAGCTGTTTGAGATTCCCGAAGAAGTCCAAGAGGGAGATGCATGCCGTCACAGAGAGGAATGGCTAAAGAGAGTGATTCTGGAAATGGGTGGCTTGCTATATCTTCCTCTAACATTGTCTCCTGGGGTCCTGTGATGTTCTGAAAGTTTCTGTAAAATCCCATTGTGTTTTTAGGCACATTCTTTATTCATTTTTAAGGAGAGATGAGCTGAATTAAATCAGTAGAGAGGTAACAGTGAAAAGGAAAGAACATTTAGACACCTAGAAAGAAACAGTCTGTGTTCACTCGAAGAACATCAGTTTCTCGGGGAGCAGGGCTTGGGGGCATTGTTCGCCTTGCCTGCTGACCTGGCCTGACCTGGGTTGCTCTGAGTGCTGCATGACATCACGAAGCCGCAGTGTTGATTCCGCTGAGCTTGGTTTGATGTAATGAAGGTTCACAGAGCTCACAGACTCTGCTCTTTTTCCTAGAACAGGAATGACGCAGCCACCTCATCACACAGCCCCAGAGCCTGTCTCTGGACACTGGCCTGAATTATCTGTTTCTAGGGATGCCACACTCACCACTGCAGACCCTGGAGGACTGGTAGTGTGACCAGGCTCCTGTGCAGGAGGCTGGGTGGGGTCCCACATGAGCACCCTGCGCAGTGCGTGGGGCTGAGGCAGTCTGTGGGGAGCTCCAGGAGAAACGCTGCATCCTTGCCAAGTGATCAGGGCTTCCCTGTTAGCTCAGTTGGTATAGAATCCATCTGCAGTGCGGGAGACCTGGGTTCAATTCCTGGGTTGGGAAGATCCCCTGGAGAAGGAAAAGGCTACCCACTCTAGTATTGGGCTTCCCTGGTAGCTCAGATGGTAAAGCATCTTCCTGCAATGCGGGAGACCTGGGTTCGATCCCTGGGTCTGGAAGATCCCCTGGAGAAGGAACTGGCAACCCACTCCAGTATTCTTGCCTGGAAAATCCCATGGATGGAGGAACCTGGTGGGCTATGGTCAATGGGATCGTAAAGAGTTGGACACAACTGAGCGACTAACATTTACTTAACACTTATTTGCCAAGTGAGACTGAACTTCCACTCCTGGATTTTGATCTTGACTCCAGCCGCCCATCCTAAGTTTTCTTCTAGGCTTTGCCTAGAGAGCCAGTGACTTGCTTTTCACTCTGGACATTGATGTGTCCACCAAGGGAAGGGGCCATGTGGCTGTGGAGATGCAGTTTTCTGGGAGGTAAGGGATGTCCAATTTCCTGAATTTTTCGCAGCAGGATTTCCGCATTTCCCTGGCACTGTCCATCAAAAATCAAGTTGTCTTTTATTCTTTAGACACTAGCTGTGTGCAGGTGCCCCTGTGAGAGAGGCAGGCAGGGAGGGATGCCCACCTCGGGGGCCTCCACCCCTGCAGTTCCAGTGGACGTCCTCAGATGATGGGCTTTTTCTCTCAAACTGAGCTTCAGTGAAAGTCAGGTTTCAGTGGGGAGCGTGTTCCGCTGTGAATGTTCATCCAGATTCTGAACTCCTTATAACGTTCCCATGTGTTGGCTGCTTCGCTGCTCTTTGGCTGTTTTGTTGGGAAAGTAGAAAGGGGAAGGACAAAGGAGATCTGACTCGGGTTTGCTGCTTTTCCCCACTTACTATTATGCCATGAATGATTGAGGGCAGATGCTGAGCTTCGTTTTTTTGAAATGAGGACTTATATTTTTTGTGGCTTCCATTTTTTTCTTGAGTCTTTGTTTTTTGTGGAAAAATACATGTGACATAAAATCTATCCCTTTAACCATTTGTAAGTGTACAATGTCAAGTGTTAAGTGGTATTAAGTACATTTAAACCATTGTGTAACCGTCAGCACCACCCATCTCCAGAATATCTTCCCACGCTGAAACCCAGTGCCCGCCAAACAGAGTTCTTGCCTCACTGCTCCTCTCTCTCTGCCCTGCTCCTCCTCTCTGCACCATCTCCCCTCTCTCCCTTCTCTCTGATTCCCAGGCCCATGGAGATGTTCTCTGGGAGAGTGTGTCGTCCCAAACGCAGTTGAGACGCACAGCCAAGCTGTGAAATGCCCACACCAGAGACGCTGGACTCCTCTGTCCCCCGCTCCCCGTGAGCATTTTATCACAAAGCCGAGTGGTGACGCTGCCTCTTCTGTTTCTCTGTCCCTGACTCAGTGAGAACAACCTCCAGGAAGATCTCTTCGACCAGATCTTGGCTGGGAAGCTGGAGTTCCCAGCCCCCTACTGGGACAACATCACAGACTCAGCCAAGGTATCCATCCTGGCCTGGCTCTGGGGGCGGCGGCGGGTCGTGGGGTCCTTGCCTGTCACGGGGGCTGTTGCCACTCGTGTTGGTCTGTCTGGACGTGTGGCTCATCCCACAGTGCGGTGCCTGAAACACTTCGCTGGACTCTGAAAGCTGGCCTGGCTGTCTTCCCAGTGTGCTGAGGCCACCTTCTTAGGGCTTATAGACGCTTCTTTAAGCCCTAAACTTGTGTCCCTTCGTTTGCTCGAGAACTGCGTCATAGACCCCCTCTGCCTGCAGGAGTGGCCCCGTGAGGCCGGTGGCATTGCCAGAAGGAACGGTCCTGCAGCCTTGTGCTGCGGATGATGGCCGTGCCCAGAGCTCTTAGGAGGGAACGCCGTGCTTTGCGTAGACTCGGGTGAGACCTCTCCTCCCGGTGCTGCTGACGTGGCGGCCGTACCTGCCTGCCTGCCTTGGAGGCCTGGGGAGGTGGAGGTGTGATTGCTTTTGTGTCCAAATACCGAGCAGCTGTGTTGGCTGTTCTCTCACGTACTCGGTGCAAACTCAAGATTTCTGTGTTTATTGTTAGTCAGCCCACTTTTGTCCCCTCTGTCCTCTCCGTTCTTTCTTCCCAGGAATTAATCAGTCAGATGCTTCAGGTCAATGTTGAAGCGAGGTGCACAGCAGGACAGATCCTGAGTCACCCCTGGGTGTCCGTAAGTACCCACGTCCCCAGGGAACCGACATTTTTGTGTCCTGTGGGCCACAGCGGGCCTCCTCGCCCGGGCTGTGGTGCAGACCGAGTTCTGGGTCCAAGTTCTGTGGTGGATTGAGCGTCCTCTTCCGTAAGGAGCAAGCAGCATGCAGCCTGCTCTCTAGGAGGACGCAGCTGGCACCAGGCTCCCTCTGTGAGTGACCTGGCTCATCACGGTTGCTGCAGGCCGCAGCTGCCTCACCTGTGAGGTGAGCGGATTGGCCAGGATGCTCTCCGAAGACCTTTTTCTGTCATCCTGGGGTTTGAGAGGCTTCAGCACTTGCCCAGAGATGAGCCTGTGTCAGAGCCTGATCTCTGCCTTCCTGGCACGTGGTCCGGGGAGCGCGCCTGCTCGCTCCCGGTGGGGCGGGCGGGAGCCGGCGGAGGATGTGTGATGTTCGGGGATTCCCTCCGAGTGCGGGCAGTGCCTCGGGCCCGGGGGAAACAACCAGGGGAGTCTGGGTCCCCCTCAGTCCTGGGAGCCTGGGGGCAGTGGCATTAACTCAGGGGCTTTTGCTGACTTCGGGGGCTCCCTCTGCACCTCTGCCACCCAGGTTCTGTCCCCCACATTCTGACAACTCCATTCAGACTCTCTGTTAAGTAACTTAGTTCTTGGACCAAGTAGCTGAGATGCCACATTTTTTTACTGAGTGATAAAGACCAGACACTACCTGCATTCTTGATTAAAATGATAATATTGATGTTTCCATGGGCAGGATGTGTACTAAATTAGGTGGCATTTATGCTGTGCAGGAAGGTCTCTGAGCCCTGCAGAAGGTCCTTCTGCCCTCTCCTCAGCCCACTCCAGACCTCAGGAGGGAGGTGCATGGTCGAGGGTCTTTCTGGGGGGTGGAGGACCGCCAAATAGCAGTCAGTATTTTCAATTACTTGACTTACATTGTTCCCCTGATCTCATGGCTCAGACGGCCCATTAGGAGGAGATGGCGGGAGTGATGGATGGAGTGTGACTGTTGAGGAAGAGTCAACGTGGACCTGAGACTCAAAATTGGTGTCTTTGATTCTTTTCTGTAGGATGACGCCTCCCAGGAGAATAATATGCAAGCTGAAGTAACAGGTAAACTCAAACAGCACTTTAATAATGCGCTCCCCAAACAGAACAGCACGACCACCGGGGTCTCCGTTATCATGGTAAGTAGAGCAGATGGTCCGCCCTTGGGCAGCCGCAGGCCCGGCCTGACTGCTCCGCTGATAGGGAACCCGGTAGAGTCAGTGGCCCAGTGCTCCCCTCTCGGGGCCCTAGGTGTCTCCTGGGCCCCTCCGTCCACGGCAAGAATGGCCTGGCATGTGAAGGGCACCGTGTGGCCGGCTCCCAGTCCATGGGCCCTGGGATCAGAGGTTGTGCAGGTTCCAGCCAGGCCAGCCTGCAGGGCCCAGGCCAGGGTCCCCTCCTCTTCTCCTGGGCTCAGTGGGCCCTGGGCTGCGGTGTCTGTCCCAGCTCTGCTTCCCCGGCAGAGAGGGCTCCCCAGCCAGGCGGGACTCGCAGCCAAAGGCCACGACTCCCTGACCACTCAGGCCTTCACAAATAGATTATTTGAGCTCTGAATGATTCTTTGGGACTGGGGATAAGAAACAGCTAGAGTTAAGCAAATTTTCATTTTTTAAAAATCAGTATTTTGTGATTTTTAAAAGTTCTCAGAAGAATGAAAAAAAAAATTGGATTTTTCAGAGTTGGTAAAATTTTCTGAGAAGTTAGTAACACTGATCCCCATATTCTGTCAGATATTCCTTCTAAAATGTTTTTGAGGCAGCTTACCTAAATCCATAAACACAGCAAATGGAAAACAGCATTAAAGTACGTGAAGTAACATGAAAGTAGGTCAGGGAGGGGGAGAAGATGGCAGAAAAGATAAAAGTGAGTCAGAAGTGTGGTTAGCACCTCCCACCAGCTCTCCAGACCCTGGTCCTCGCTCCTGTGAGCTGTGAAGCTGGCCCCTGTGGCCCCCACTGCTCATAGGATTGGGGAGCAGCAGGGGGCTGCCTTCCTGGGGAGAGGCAGGCTTTCTCTGGAGGTGGGGACCCAGGAGCCGGACAGCGGGTAATGGGCCTTCCCCCGCCCCACCCATCACTCTGGCCTCGGGACAGACCCTCCCCCTCTGGAAAGGCTGCTTTCCTACCCGATGGGAGGAAAACAGTCGCTTGTTCTCCCAGCACCTCCGATCCTTCCCTCGGAGGACTGGGTGCAGGTGGGAGCCAGGGGGAAGCCCGCTGCTCTGTCCCTGGCTGGGGGGACCGCTCTCTGTCCTGGGGACCCCTCTCCTCCTCCCCTGCCAGGCTGCTCTCCCTGCTCCAGCCCACGGGCCAGGCTGCAGGACCCCGGGGGCTCTGGGCCAAACGAGCGGGAAGGCCCCTTGAGCTGTGGTTTCCCCAGGATCTCAGCAGTGTCCCGCCAGAAGCCTGAGACAGTCAGAGTTGTCACAGAGACCTCTTCTCGCAGCTGAGAGCCTGCAAGAGGAGCTGTGCTGCCTGAGCCCACAGCAGGAGAACCTTCTCAGTGGGTCACCGCCGCCTGGAATAGGGTCACAGCCCTGCCGCCAGCCATGCTGGGAGGCAGCTCCTGGGGAAATCTAGAAAAGCCTGAAACATCAAAAATTGCCACATTCACCATGTAATAAAACACCTTAAGAGTTAGCACACTTTAATAACCACACGCGAATTCAGCTTCCTAGTCTCCTAGAGGAAGAAGCTTTATAGGATTCGCCCAGAGCTCAGGAGAGCTTCCCCCTCATTCCCTGGGTCACCTGACAACTCACGGCCCAGATGTGGGCCCACCAAGGTTCTGGAATGATCGGCCCTTTTGCCTTTCGGCCCAGTACAGGCTCTGTTCTGGATGAGGACAGTCCAGGCCCTCTCAGAACCTACGTCTTGTGGTTTACAAATGGCGTTTTTCCATTTGCTGATGAAGTTCAATCATTCAGTGTCAAACTCCTGACCTTTAACAGGATGTTTGCGTGAATGAACACTGCTTTATTATTTGTGAGTCGAGCAGTGATTGTGAGCGTTGTGTGTTCACGTGTGTATTAAGTGTCTTGTTGGGCATGTTGGCGGGGCTCCATCTCACCCCCTGTTCCCTACATAACTCTGCAGCTCCTTAGCTCTGGGGAGGTGCTGGCTGACCCATGAGGTCCAAAACCCATGGGGGAATCAGGAACACTTGTCTCAGGAGGGACCAGTTCTCCATGGCCAGAAAGCCAGCCTGGGAATCGGGCTTGTCCCACGCAGGCCTCCATGGGGAGGGGAGACATCCTCGCCCACAGAGGCCTGGCCCGGTCATGGTTGTGTCGGGGCAGCTTGCGGTGCTTCCGAGTCATCAGTCATCCCCGCCCCCTCCCCCTTCACCATTGCCGTGTGTCTGTGTCCTGCCCTTGGGAACAGGTTCAAATGTTTTCTTAAAAATCACTGTTCACAGACAGCTCTTCCTGGTATGTATATGTTCTTTCTCTGGGGCATGTGCGGCTCAGGTGGTTTCCTCCTGATACAATAGCAGTGGAAACAGGGTACCCGTGTCCTGCGGCGGGACCCTTCAGTTGGGATTTGTTGTCTTAGAACCCCCACAATTGGAGCCTGGGGCTCCGGTGAGAAAACGGTAGGACAGGAATGGTAAATAACGGTGAGAAAGTAAAGCTGATGCTGTTGTCTGCGTTTTGTTTGACAGTTTGACATGACAGTTTGAGAGGCACTTCAGAGTTTCACTGTGTCCCCCGCTGAGACTCTGGGGACCCCGGAGCAGCGTTCTGGTATTCACCGTGCTGAGCTTCTTCAGAGCGGCCTCTGACGCTCAGCCCCTCTTCTCTGCATGCTTCTCTCAGACTCGGACAGCAGTGTCCAGCTCTCAGCTTCTCGTGGGTGCCTACTGACACCCATTTTGGCCAAACACGCCCATGAAAACTTTACTTAAAACTCTTCAGCTTGCTTCCCAGACCAAAAGCTGGTGAGGGCACGGGAGGACGACCCCAGCCATTCTCCTGCTGAAGGGTGTCTTGCACTGAGGTGCAAATGCATATCTTTTAGTGGATGACAGCGTAAGATGGGAGCCTTTGGGAAGGCTTTGGCTCTTTCTCCAAGTACATCTGCAAGGAGGCACTGTCCTCGGTAAGACAGTGTACAGTCAGCTAGGCTTGAGGTAGGAGAAGGCTAGAGTACAGGGTTTTGGTTGAAGTTGGGCCTGTGGTTTCAGATTGCACCTGCATTGGCCCTGACTTGTCCCGAGAGGCTTACGGAAGGACCCTGCACCTGCAGAGCGGGCTCAGGGCCTCGCCCAGAAGAGGCCATCTTATGGTGGAAAAGGGGATTAATGATAAGAAACCCCTTGTGGCTGCATTCTGTAGCCTCGGAGCTGACTCGAGAAAGTATGGATTCAAGAGGAGTGCTTCCTCCCTCAGGGGACTGTGCTCCTTTCAGGGGCACGTGGGGAAGGATTGGGGCTTGAGTTAGACAAAACTGTTTGGACTGTGTTGCTTCTGTTGAAAGTAAGTCCAGTTTCTGTCCCCGCTTCTCTCCTCCCTCCTCGCGCCTCTCCCGCTGCCTGCATTGCTCCCCTCTGGCTTAGGTCCAAGGCCATGGTATGTACTAACCGCACCGCTCTGCTGCCTCCCGCAGCACACGTTCATGGTCTCGTCGGGAAGAGAAGAGGAGAAATAACCCTGGGGATGTTGGTGTCTTCCGCCCAGGGGAGGCTTTTGGGTGGAGAACACCGGAAGAAGCCTCTCTGCGCTTTCCGCGTTTTCCCTGGGGGGGTGGCCTGGCCTCTGCTCACCCTCGGTGCTCCGCTCCGAAGCGTGTTAAGGCGCAGGGCTGAGTCTCTGACTTGGCTTTTCCCGTTACCTCTTCTCCGGGAAACAGAAATTGCCCTTGGCAATCGCTGAGTGTTCAGGAAGGGCCTGTGGAGAACACCTGTCTTCCAGTCTGCACCAAGGGCCCCGCAGGCAGCTGCCCAAGGCCTAGGAAGCCCCCGTTTGTTCATATTTTCTCCAGGCACTTTTTTCCCCTCCTGGAGTCCTGGAAGAATCGATGGTTCCTTTCCCCGTCAAGGTGGTTAGAGGACAAGAAAAGGACTTCTGGTCCACATGCCTTTCAGCTAAAGGTGCTGAGAACTGAAGAGCCCCGCTTTTGGAAAACCCAGAGAGAGGGCGCCTGGCCTGGCCTCCCTGGCCGAGCGGCAGTCATACCCGGTCAGAGGAGGAGGCAGGCAGGCCAGGTCCCAGCTCCCGGCTAGGGCCAGAGAGCAAGGGGACATCTGTACCCCTGGAGCAGGGGAAAGTGAGCGGTTAGTCACTCAGTCATTTCCTACTCTTCGTGATCCCATGGACTGTAGCCCACTAGGCTCCTCTGTCCATGGAATTCTCCAGGCAATAACACTGGAGTGGGTTGCCATTCCCTTCCCCTGGGGGATCTTCCCAACCCAGGGATTGAACCCTGGTCTCTTGCATTACAGGCAGACTTTTTTTTTTTTTTTTTTTATCGTCTGAGCCACCAGAGGGAGCAGGTCACAACCCTTGGGGGTGTGAAGACACCCCACAGGAAGAGAAGGCCAGGGAGGAGATCTGGGGGGTGGAAAGATGTGTGGTGTTACACCCTACACTCCCAGGCTTTTCAGATTACCGGCAGCCAGTGTGGCGGTGGTTTCGGGGCGGGCGAGGGGGAGGTATTATGGATGACATGACTTGACCTTTCCAATCTCCCGATGGGGAATCTTTTTTAGAGAAGTTAGCAGTCCGGTGCCTTGCTTTCCCGTGCGGTTTGCTTCTTGTCTAGGACGCTTCTGGGCTCAGATCCCCCAGGCTCCGGCCGGGGCAGTGGGAGCAGAGGCCGCGGTGAGGGATGGAGGGACTGCTGGGCTGGCCGGGGGCGCCGTCGGGCCCCCGCGTTACTTCTCCTCTCCTGCTCCCGCCCTGCATGCTCGGCGCGCCCTGCTCGCTCGCGGTGCTGGGCGCAGGCGGCGGGCTAACGTGTCTCCCGTCTCCTGCTCTCTCCCCAGAACACGGCTCTAGATAAGGAGGGCCAGATCTTCGGCAGCAAGCTTGGCGCCGACGGCGGCCGGCCCGGCCTGGAGCCCGCCACCCCGGCGCCCCCCGCGCCCCCGGAGCCGCCCCCGCACCCCGGCCCTCCTGCCCCCGCCCCGTGCAGCGAGCGGGCGGGGACCTGGCGCCGCCACCGCGACTGAGCGCCCGGCGCGCCCGCTGCCCAGCGCATCTCCGCACACCGCCCGGGCCCGGGGCGCGCCTCCGGGGCCTGGAGGGGCCTGTAAGCCTCGGCTTCGGGGACGGTCCTCGGAGCGGCTTCTTGACATTTTCCGTCTTTTCAGTTCAGTGGACAGTGGACGGCATCGCCAGGAGACTGTGCAACTTCTATCCGGAATCCAGCGCATTTTTATAGAAACGCTCTGGATGAACCAAGATGTCTATTTAAGTAAACTCGGAGGGCTCCTTTTTTTCTCTCTCTTACAAACAGCTCAGAACTGTATCTGTCCCTTTGTGGGCACCCTTCCTCTGCTGCCGGGGGTCGGGGGCTGGCTTCCTGGAAGTCCTGGTCCCCCAGTGGACACCCTGGTCCCAGCGCTCAGCCCATTTCGGGGTCTCCCAGGTGCCGGGCACGGGGCTCACGTAAGAGGACACTGGGTCTGGACTTGGGCACAGGCCCCAGGAAAGGCCGCTGCTTCCTCCACGTCTCTTCCCACGTCTGTATCGGAAGATGCCCGGGGCGTTGTCCTTGGGGCTTTTTGAGGAGAGGCGTGTGCATGTATGTCGCGGGCAGGGCTTCCTTCTCCCGGTCCGACTGCGGGCAGGGCAGGACCGACGTGAGCCCCTCGGAGCCCCCGTCTCCCTGCTCCATCTGCTCCTCATCGGCGGCGGGACAGCCCCAAGAAGCGCGGGCACGGTCGGGACTGGGCAGGAAGGTGCCTGCAGACGTCCTCTGTTACTAACCTTCTGGAAGGCTGCTGGCAGTTTTTCCTTTTTTCCACCTCCCTGCTGTTTTTAATGATTGTACATACTCAGTGTATTTGTCTTCCCTGCTCATCTTCTAAATGGGTGAGCCTGTAGTTCCTTCTCACTGTTAGACTTTTGCCCCCTACAAGTGTATCCAATAAACTCTTCCTTCCTGAGAAGCAGTAGTCAGGGTGGGCAGAGGTTCTGTGTGGCTGTTTGCGTCGCAGTGTGTGGTCAAAGCGACACCCCCCAGGGCCAGATTCTGGAAGGTACCAGTGTTGGCTTTTGTGTTGGGGACATGACTGGGGGGAGAGGTGCTTGGGAAGAACACGTGGAGGTGCCCCTGGACCCAGGTATATTTGATTACAGGTGCAAAAGCACGCAGCAAAGGCTCCCAAGCCAACAGGGACCATCAGTGTACAGCACAGGACTCTAGGGGGGCCAGGGACGGGAAGGTCAGGCTTTCTAGGAAACGGGGAGTCACGGCTGCCATTCTTGTTTCTCTGTGTCTGTCTCTCTGACAGACTGTGCCATCTCTCGTCTCTGCTTTTTTCAGTGTATTTTGGCACTTGATTTCTGTTCTCTGATGACAGCTACTTGCTTGGGCTTAGCCTGGAACTGCTCTGTCCCCAGCTTCTCAAGTCCATATAGCTCCACGGCTTGAACTCATCTCTTTTGGCTCTGGATCTCTTCGTTCACATTGCCGTGTGATGATTTCTCCCTGGGCTGAGCCAAACCAGAGGCGGGTGACAGAAAGCAGACGGGCCTCCCGAGTGTACCACGCCAGGGGATGCAGGCTTCAGGAGGAGGGTGGTGATGGGCAGGTCCAGAACATTCTGTCGCTTTCCTCACTAGTTAAAGAGCAACATTTTTTTTTTTTTTACAGCTTCTAATAGAAAAATGTTAATGAAAGTGAAGAGGGACTTCCCAGGTGGTAAAGACTCTGCCTGTCAGTGCAGGAGACACAGGTTGGATCCTTGGGTTGGGAAGATCGCCTGGAGTTGGAAATGGCAATCCACTCCAGTATTCTTGCCTGAAAAATCCCATGGACAGAAGAGCCTGCTGTGCCACAGTCCATGGAGCTGCAGAGAGTCAGACACGAGCGGGTGAGCATGCAGTGGAAGCAAAGAGCTAATGTAACAGGAGAAAAATGAAAATGGAAGAATGATGGGGTGACCCCATTGCTTGAACTGCGAGGTTCAAAGACATTTGCCAAAGACTTAAAATAAGTGGCCAGGGCAGTGCCAGTCACAGGTGACAGGACGAACCCCTCTGTCCAGCACGTGCTCCCACTCTCTGTGCCACACTCGATGGCCTAGGGACAGGAGTTGCCCAAGTCCAGGGTGGGGGTATGGCCTCGCAGTGACTGAGCAGCTCTTCAGTACATACCTTCATCCCACAAACACCCAGAGTGGTGAGTGGTGGTCAAGGAACGAGCCTAGAAGTTAGGTGACACACCAGGGTCACAGACCTGGCAGGAGACAGAGCCACGATATGGTAAGTGAGGCCCGGGTACCAGCGGCCAAGGAAAGGCTCTGCCAGCACGAGCAGGTTGTTCCTTTGCCCACACATTCAGCAGACATTTATTTCTTGTGCTGGTCTCAGGATCCAGACTAAATGCAGGTACCCAACTACCGGGTTCCTCCACTCCTGCCCAGTGAGAGAGGCATGGGCTTGGGTTCTCTTCATTCCCTTATTCCATCAGGGGCATCCTGGCTACAGAAGGGAAAGCAAGGGAAGCAGGGACCTGCTGACGTCACGAGGGGCGCCTGCGGGGCTCAGCCACGGGTAAGCCTGAGTCTGCCTCTCTTCCTGAGTCAGGAAGATTCCCCTGGAGGAGGGAATGGCAACTCACTCCAGTCTTCTTGCCTGGAAAATTCCATGGACAGAGGAGGCTGGCAGGCTACAGTCCATGGGGTTGCAAAGAGACAGGCCCGAGCAATTAACAATTTCACTTTGTTCAGAAAGGTTGCCACGAGATGAAAGTATATGGACTATATGGATTGTAAGCATTTGGCATCACTCCCCCCAGAATACGGGCATGAATAAGATTGTGAAATGTGAATCAGGAGACAGTGAGGACAGACCCAAACAGATGAACCATACTAGAAGAGAGTGCCGGGTAGTGATGCTGTCTTGGATGAGGACCTCCAAAGCAGTTTGCCATCCAGTGGAAATACAATGTAAGCCACATAATTTATCTGATACCACATTAAAAAAAAAAAAAGGTAAAAAGGAACAGGTGAAACTAATTTTATAGCATAGTTTATTTAGCCAAATATATCTCAATATATACTTCCCTGGTGGCTCAGACGGTAAAGCATCTGCCTACAATGCGGGAGACCCAGGTTCAGTCCTTGGGTGGGGAAGATCCTCTGGAGAAGGAAATGGCACCCCACTCCAGGGCTCTTGCCTGGAAAATCCCATGGACAGAGGAGCCTGGTAGGCTACAGTCCATGGAGTTGCAAAGAGTCGGACACGACTATTTCAACATGTAATCAACATGAAATCAGTGGGATGTGTTCCCTTATTTCTTTGTACTGAGTCTTGAAGCCTGGTGTGTCCTGGCACTTCCTGGCTGGACCACACACATTTCAAGCGTTTCACAGCCTCGTGCCCCTCCAGCCGCCACGCTGGGCAGTGCAGCTCTGCAGAAAGGCCATGGCACTCAGTTTTCTTGTTTAGTTTTGCATACGGTGTGAGTAACAATGAAGAAAGACTCCTGATTCACTGTTTTACATTTTTTTTTTTATTGGAGTATCGTTCCTTTACAACGTTGTTAAGTTTCTGCTGTACGACGAGATGAATCGGCCGTTAAGGAGACACACGTCCCCTCCCCCTGGAGCCTCCCTCCCACCCCTGACCCATCCCGCCCCCGGGTGGTCACAGAGCGCTGCGCTGAGCCCCCTGTGCGGCATAGCCGCTCCCCGCCAGCTGGCAGTGCCTACATGGTAGTGCTGCTCTACCCAATCATCCCCACCCCCCCTTCCTCCTGACAGCGCCCATTCTCTGCATCTGCGTCTCTGTTTCTGTCCTGCAGATGGGTTAGTTTGTACCATTTTTCTAGATTCCATATATATGCCTTAATATAGATTTGCTTTTCTCTTTCTGACTTACTTCACTTTGTATGACTCTCTAGGTCCACCACATCACTACAGTTACTCAATTTTATTACTTTTTATGGCTGAGTAATAATCCATTGTATATAAGTACCACATCTTCATCTGTTTATCTGTTCTAGGTTGCTTCCCTGTTCTCACTATTGTGAATAGTGCTGCAGTGAATATTGGGGTACATGCATCTTTTTGAATTATGGTTTTCTCAGGATTAATGCCCAGTGGTGGGATTGCTGGTTCTGTTTTTAGTTTTTTAAGGGACCTCCATACTGTTCTCCATAGTGGCTATATCAATCTACATTCTTACCAACTGTGCAAGAGGGTTCCCTTTTTTTCCACACCCTCTCGAGCATTTTTTGTTTATAGATTTTTTGATGATGGCCATTCTGACTGGTGTGAAGTGATACCTCCCTGTAGTTTTGATTTGCATTTCTCTAGCAATTAGTGATATTGACTATTTTTTCCATGTGTTCCTTGACCATCTATATGTACTCTTTGGAGAAATTTCTATTTAGGTCTTCTGCCCATTTTTTGATTGGGTTGTGTGTGTGTGTGTGTGTTTTAATGTTGAGGTGCTTGTATATTTAGCGGGTTAACTTTGTCAGTTACTTCATTTGCAAATATTTTCTCCCATTATGAGGGTTTTCTTTTTGTCTTGTTTATGGTCCTTTGCTGTGTAAAAGTTCTTAGGTTAAATTAGGTCTCATTTGTTTATTTTTGTTTTTATTTTCATTACTCTAGGAGGTGAGTCAAAAAGGATCTTGCTGCAATTTATGTCGAAGAGTGTTCTGCCCATGTTTTCCTGTAGGAGTTTTTATAGTGTGTGGCCTTACATTTAGGTCGTTAATCCATTTTGAGTTTATTTTTGTGTATGGTGTTAGGAAGTGTCCTAATTTCATTCTCTTCCATGGAGCTGTCCTGTTTTCCCAGCACCACTTATTGACGAGGCTGTCCTTTCTCCACCGTATATTCTTGCCTCCTTTGTCCCAGATAAGGTGCCCATAGGTGTGGGGGCTTATTCGCTGTTTTAAATGGGATGGATTGATTTCAGGTGACCTTGGCAGGTGAGAGCACTGATCCAAACCTGAGGCGTGAAATCGGAGCATGCAGTCCTGTAGAGGCAGCGGCCAAAGCCTTGGCGTTCACTGTTGCACGGAAAAAACGTGGGAGGGGAGGAGTACCCTGAGCGCCAAGTCATTAGGCGCCAAGAGAACTGTGTTGGTGTCCGCATAACCGTAGGCCGCGTCCTGAGAAGCCTGTGCAGATCTCAGGCAGGGCTCCGGGCTGGCGGTGTGGTGCAGAGGAAGCAACCAATGCCGCAAAGAAGGCAGCCTGGGCAGCGGAGGTTTAAAGCCCTGGCAGCCGAGGACTGGTGGGATGGCGGCCAGGTGGCGGCTACGACGAGCCAGAGGGCCCTCTGCGCGCTGTGTTCCTTCACCGAGAGCTGCTTTGTGCCAAGGGGTGCAGACATCTGTGGGGTGCTTGGGGTGCGGCCCGGGGTCAGTGGGTTGGAGGCATGGAGGGTCAGCTATGAGCGCAGTGTTGCAGGAGCAGGCCAGTAAAATAGTTTGCTGCTTTCTCGGGGCCACCATCTAGTTCTAGGAAATGCCTAGGTGCTAAGTGATAACAGAAGCTCGCAGTTTACAGAATACCTCAGCCTGTGCTGTTTGAGCCACATCACAGCCCTGAGAGAGACACTCACTTCGCTATTCAACAGATGAGGAGACTCGGATGGGTTCCCAGGGCCCAGAACTGGGATAGGCCTCCCCTGGCCCTGGGGCAGGTGTCCTGTGTCTGCTCTGCCCCTCCAGGCGGTCAGGGATGCTTAAGGGGGAGCGTCTGTATCCTGAGGAGGAGGTGGGACGGGCTGGGGGAGACCCAGGAGACCCCTTCCTGATCTTAGGCAGCTAAGATCCCCTGGAGGAGGGCACAGCAACCCACTCCAGTATTCTTTCCTGGAGAACCCCCATGGACAGAGGAGCCTGGCGGGCTGCAGTCCATGGGGTTGCAGAGTCAGACCCAAGTGAAGCGACTGAGCACGCAAGAAGCGATCAGGCCACAGGGCGTGTGGTCTGTTAGATGAGGGAAGACGGTTTCTCCGGAGGGAGGCTGATGTGTGCAGCTCTGGTGAGTCCCGGCCAGCGGATTTCAGGGGGCTGTTTCATAAAACCCACAGCCTTGGACTCAGTGGGGATACGTTGCCATCATCGGGCAGCTGAGGGGAAGAAAAGGGTATTTGGTATAGACACCACACAGAAGCCTCCTTCACTTTGGGCAGAGCTGGCAGCGTGGCCTTGGTGCAGTCAGGAAGGTTTCAGCCTGAGTCTGTTGCGTGTGAGGCTGGGCACCTGCCCGAGGTCAAGGCTGGGGAGCATCTCAGCTGACCCAAGTCTGAAGCTGCAGTGCAGCCAGCTGGTTTGGCGAGGAAACACACTCCTGGACTTTTGACAGGAAAAGATCTCACTGCATGCTTCTGACACCTGATGGCTGAGGTCCTGGAATTCAGAGGAACGCTTGTAGGCAGCCTGCGCCCCTTGCCTGCGGGTCAGCCCAGCCTGTTCATGAGAGAGAACAATGGGATGCCCCGATTGAGCAGTCTGCGTTGCCGGCTCTGAGCGGCAGGGCAGGGAGTCGTGTCGCAGCCTCGGGCTTTTATATAGTAATTATGTGATTGGGGTACCCAGGACTCTACTTTTCAGGTCTATTGAAAAGAAAGATCCAAAAGATGTTGCCCCCACTCATCTGAGAGGAAACAGAAGAGACAGAATTTTGGTTTTGATTTGCTATTTTATGGTCTTTTCCACCTTCCTTGATTCTCCTTTGCAGTGACAAGTTGCGATGTCTACAGAATTAACGCCATTTATGTTACAAAAAAGAGGCAGCAAGGCTGGTCACTCTCCTAGTTGAGGCAGAACACTCTTCCTTCCCTCTGGGACGGGGCAGGAATAGCCAGGTGGAGGCCCTGGTGTATTTGGTGGTGCGCGTGGTGTGTGCAGATACCAACGTTCACGTGCTCCTCCTGTGTGTGGTTGTGAATGTGCTCTGGCCTAATGTGATGTCACGTGGTGACATGATGGCGTGAGGCTGGCTGCTCCTCTGTGACCCAGTGACAGCAGAGACTGGCAGTGCTTGTCCATCAAGCTCAGCATAGGACCCTCCCCACAGCGTACAGACAGGGTGCTGTGGAAGAAACCTGGGGGGCAGGGGGGTGCAGGAAGGAGACCCAAACGGGGTCCGAGTTCTTAGTCCTATCTGGGAAAGACATATCAAAGGTCCCTAGGGAAACTCTCCTGTCACAGTCCTGTCCGGGTGGATCTAAAATGTGTGACATTTATTTTTAAAAAATATTTATTCATTTATTCGACTGGGCTGGGTCTTAGTTTCGGCATGTGGGATCTAGTTCCCTGACTGGGGATTGAACTGGGCTCCCAGCATTGGAAGCGTGGAATTTTAACCACTAGGCCACCAGGGAAGCCATTTAAATTCAATTATATTTATGGAAAAGGGTGCAAAGTGGACGTGCTGTCTGGCTGCGGCCAGATTCCCTGACCATCTGCCAACTTGACCCCTGCGACCTCTGCCATCTCACTGGCCCTCTGACAGCAGAGGGGGTGCGGGGGGTGGACACACGGCCCCGGGTGTGGGCAGGCCCCTGGCAGGGCTCCGTCCTCCCTGCCGAATGGGCGTGGGCAGCCTGGGCAGGAAACGCCCAACCTCGGGTCGTGTGCTGGGCTTCCCGTGGTTCCCAGGGAGGGGGCTGTCCCGCATGCCAACAAGCAGAACTGAAGGGTGGGGGTATTTCGAGGCAGGATATTCCTTTTCCATGGACTGACTGACTGGGACGTGTATTTATGGGTGTTGGGTCCACTGTGGGAACAAGGTTCTCCTGAGTGTGGTGTTTACCACCTCGGATCAGTGTGCCCATCAGGCTGGTGTTTTCTCTGCTCCAAGCCTCATGCTTTCTCCTGGAGGTGAGGGCTACTTCCTAAGTTACAGAGCCTCAAGGACTTAATGGACAATGTCTCAGTCAGAATCCACAGCGTCGGTGAGAAAACCATACTCTTCCAAGGCCTACGTTCATATACCACGCTCTCTGCTGTGTGGGTTCCCGGCTGCTGTAGGTCATCCAGGTTCAGCCCAAAGCACCTCAGTTTTGACCTTTTTTCATAAATGGTTCACATTTATTTGAAATAATTTTTAAAAAGTTATTGGAGTATAGCTGCTTTACAATATCGTGTTAGTTTCTGCTGTACAGCAAACTGTATCAACTATATGTTTACATACATCCCCTTTTTGGATTTCTTCCCCACTTAGGTCACCGCAGAGCACTGAGTTCCCTGTGCTGCACAGCAGGTTCTCCTCAGTTATCTGTTTTGCACACAGTATAAGGTAGTTTATATGTACGTAGTTGATCTACATCGATCCCAATCTCCTAGTTCATCCCATCCCCCTCTTCCTCCCTTGGCGTCCACGTGTTCCCTCTGTGTCACTATTTCTGCTTCGTGTATGAGATCATCTACCAGTTTTTCAGATTCCACATGAATGTGTTAATATACACTATTTGTTTTTCTCTTTCTGACTTCATTCTGTGTAACAGTCTCTAGTCTACCCACATCTCTACAAATGACCCAATTTTGCTCCTTTTTATGACTAATATTCCATTGTATGTACTTTCCACATCATCTTTATCCACTCTTCTGTTGATGGACATAGATGCACTTTTTTTCAAGGAGTGAAAATTAGGTAAATAAGTGAATGTTGAGTAAATCCTAACATACTGTACTAAACAGATTCTGTTGCTAAGAAGCCCTGTGTTGATGCCAGCTGAGTTTGTTTTATGAGTGCGTGCAGTTGACCCTCCACAGCTGTAAGCTCTACATCTATGGTCAGTGGCAGCTGTGGGTGCAGGGAGCAGCTGAGGTAGTGTGTTGATGCCAGTGTTAAATATTATGTTTCAGTGGATTCTCCATAGTTGTAAGTTTTAAAACAAGAGAGGCAGTGGAGGCACTGATTGTCTTCTTAGGCACCAAAAGGAAGCTGCTTCATGAACTTGGCTTCAGGCTTGTTAACACGAGCTGAAGTATCAGATGCCTGGTATGTGACTTAGAGATTCCTATTCCTTCTACCACTTTGCATGAAGCTCCCAAAGTGTGACAGCACAGGTTGATACCATGAGGATATTCACTGAGCAGTAACTCACGTATGTCTTTGATTTGGAGATGTACTTCCCCTCTCCCACATTTTACCATCTATTGTTTGGTTAGTGGTTTGTAAAACAACTGTAACTGTGGATGTTAGATGGAACAGCATATAAAATTCTTTGGTTTTTTTTGTTAGATAAAGGTCTAGTGTTCTCATTTAGTTAAGAGGGAGCTCTCCGGCCAGAGAGAGGCCCATTTTTCCTGTTTTCATTCAAGAGAATTTCCCTCCTATTGGTTATTTAAAAGCTGAATGAACCAAAGTTTAACCTTTTCTTTGAGAATAACTATATTATCATTGTTTCAAAATTTGAAGTGGAATTGCTAGAAGCGGATACAGTTCTAGGTACCTAGTATAAGCATGTTGTGCTGGGAAAAACAGGGTTTGGTTTAAATTCTGGCTTAGTGTTAATCCTTAGCTGTCTAGATCCAAGCCAAGTGTATTAGTATCACTAAAGCTTTAATTTTCTCAACTATAAGCATAGTGGTTATGATTACATGGACTAAAGTACTTGTTCTAGAAGAAAAGGAGTAAAAATATTTCCAACAGTTCAATTACAAATACATTTTTTCTGTCCAACTGAGTTGCTCCATCCCTAATTTTTACTTTTAGAAAAGAGCTGAATGTGCAGGAAAAAAGGTGCACATGTGCCCAGTTGCTTCAGTCGTGTCCAACTCTGTGACCCATGGGCTCTAGCCCACTAGGCTCATCTGTCCACGGGATTCTCCAGGCAAGAATGTCAGTTTCAACTCAGAGTTCACAACTTACAAAGAATTTATTTATGCAATACAGACCTTTTCTCAGATATTTTTCACAGAATTCCACACAGCAATCGACTAGAAAAGTAGAATTCTACAACACCAAAATAACATTTTCGTAGTACAAATTGCTCATCAAAAGGAAGGAGAAGATTGTTTTTAATAACAAATAGAAGGTAAAACAAGGGTTGCTTCACACAGCACCCAGTAGCCGCTGCTCTTACACCTGGGGTGGGGGAGCCCCAACAGGGCTCGGCCTCAGTATGTGGGCACAGTCAACCCTTGGGGTGAGCTTTGGTACTTACTTACATTTACTTTAAAAGAAAAACAAGGTGCTGAGCCGAAGAACATTTCCATCATTTCGTTCTGGTGTGCTACGAGGACAGATGAGGAAAACACTGCAAATATTTCACACTTGCTAGAACAGTAGCTCCTTTAAGATGACCACACAATAAAGTAAGCCTCCCCCAAACCATAATTTTCTAGGTCTAAAACATGCTTGAAAGATAATATTGATAGAAATAACTCATTGAGATGTTTCAAATTACATTTACCATAATTTAAACATGACTATTTAAATCCCAGAAATTTCCGTGCTGAAGAAGCACAGTTGTTTGGAAAAATACAGAACCCAAAGTACAGCATAAAATTCCCACGTCCCAGGATTATAACCCATTTCCTTATTGTTAAAATCATACAGTCTCAAGATTACAGATAAATGGGAAGTGTTTTTTCATATATAACTAGGATAAGTGGGTTTACTCAGTCCACTGTGTATTTCTGTAATTGGTGAAAATAGACTTCTCATTATGACTAAAAATATAGATTTTTTAAAACTACAGAACCCAGCAGCCAGTTTTCTGCTTTGCTATTCCCCCCAAAAAAGTCAAGCAAAGTCTACAAAAATAGCAATTAACTTTAAAAAATATTTTGCTTCTTTGAGCACATTGAAGTTACATTCAGATGTGATAGCTGCTCGGGGCGCGTCCTGTGCTGAGGCTGGGGCACGGCTGAGCCCGGCTGTCGCCATCAGTAGCGGGTTTGGTACTCGTGGTGCCAGCGGTTAAAGTCGTTGTAGAACAGAACTATGCTTCCCGAGGCCATGCCGGCAATGATGCATCTGGGAGGGCACGGAGAGGAGGCGGCGGTTACAAACCCAGGGGTCCCCGGGGCTCTGTTACTGCAGAAAGGCCGGCCTCCCCGAATCCACATGGTAAACACGGCAGATGGCAGCCAAACCTACAGTCTGCGAGATCTGGCCTGCCTCTGTCACTCTGCAAGGGTCCAAGCCACAGCCTGCCTTTATAGTGAAAGTACAGCCAGTATGTGCAGGAGGCGTCACAAAAACCTGAACAGACTAGTCATTTCTGAGGCAGGGAGGTTGGGCAAGGGAATTTCGTATATTAGGTATCAGAATGAAAATAATGACAATCTCAAAGCAACTGCCGGTGGAGGAAGAAGCACACGGTCAATCACAGAGGTATCTGCCATGTACAAAGTGAAACAAGACTAAGAACTCAGTGTTGACCACAATTTAGGCTGCGCTCTGCGGGACACCGCACTGCGTCCATCTTGCTGAGGAGCGCCCCTCGCCGACATGCGCACTCTGTGCAGGAGCTGGTGGCACAGGCAAGAGATGGAGCAACAGGACAGGCAGGTCAGAGGCGCCTCTCTGGGAGGCAGACGCCTATTTGTTATCGTAGACCCTTCTCTGTCTAAGCTTCTCTGTCTCAGGTTTGGTTAGGACAGTCCTTAGAGGTCATCCTTAGTAGTGCCTCATATCAAAGTTAGGGACTAAAATCCGTCACAACAAAAAAAACCCAACTAAACACAAAAGGCAGCAATGAGGATATGAGGGACAAACAAGCACAGAGACATGTAGAAAGCAAATAATACAATGGCAAGAGGCTTTCCCTGTCAGTAATTACTTTACGTGTAAGGTGATTAAATTCTCCAATCAGAAGGCAGAGAGACTGGCAAAATGAATAAAGACACGATCAAACTCGATGCAGTGTACCAGAGACTCACTGATCTAAAGACAAACAGGTTGAAAGGATGGAAAAAGATATTCTATGCAAATAATAATGAAAAGGGAGCTACAGTGGCTATACTAATATCAGACAAAATGGGTTTTAAGTAAAGTTATAAGAGACAAGGATACTATATAGCAATGATAAAAGGGGTCACTTCATCAAGAGTATACAGCAATTACAAACTGAACAAATAGCACAGTCAGGATGTATGGAACCAACACTGACAGAACTGAAGAGAAAGACAGTTCTACAATAACAGTTGGAAACTTCAATAATGGGTGGAACAACCAGAAAGAAGGAAATAAGTAATATTCAACAGTATCTGAACAATACTAAAAGCCTAAGACATATATAAACAGTCACCCAACACAGTATGCACACGGACATTCTCCAAGATAAGCCACATGTTAGAGCACAAAACACTTTAAATACACTTTAAGAAGACTGAAATCGTACAAGGTATTTTTCCTAATCACAACAGAATTAAACTAGACTTCAAAAACAAGGAAAATTCATAAGTTTGACCTGATAGGTCAAAGGAAAAGTCTCTAGGGAAATTAGAAAATACCAAGAGAAATGAAAACAAAACAACGAGCCCAAACGTACAGGATGCAGCGGAGCCAGCGCTAAAAGGGGAGTGTATGGCTGTGAACACAGATACTCTCAAAGAAGAAAGATCTCAATCAGGAACCTAATTCTACACCTTAAAGAACAAGAAAAAGGTGCGAAGTAAACCCAAAGCTAAGAGCAGGAATGAAATAGTAAAAATCAGAATGGGAATAGAAGATAGAGAAATCAACACAGTCAAGTTGGTTCTCTGAAAAGGTAAACAAAATCGACAAACCTTTAGACTGAGAAAAAAGACTCATTACTAAAAATCATAAAAGTGGAGATATTACTGCCAATTATATAGAAATAGAAGGGTTATCGGAGTACTATGAACATCTATATGCCAACAAACAGTATAATCTAGATGAAATGGAAAAATTCTTAGAAACACACATTACTCCACAATTTGATCATGAAGAGAAACTGAACAGACACAGCTAGGAATGAGACCGAGTCAGTAATTACAGCCCTCTCGTTACTGAGAGCTTCACCAGAGATGTCTACCACACATTTAAAAAAGAATCACCACCAAACACTTTAAAAAACTAAAGAGAACACTTTCTAAGTCATTCAATAAGGCCAACACACCCTGATATCGAAACAGACACTACAAGAAATAAAATTACAGACTACTATCCCTATGATTACTTATATAAAAATCTTTAACAAATACTAACAAACCAAATTCAGTAGCATATTATGAAGATTATACACCATGAAGAAAGTGGGATTTATTCTTGGAATATAAGGATTGCTTCAATTTTTGTTTGATATACAAAAATCAATTGTAATATATCACATCAATAGAATTAAAAACAAAAAACCCCATGTGAGAAAAGGCATTTGACAAAATCCAACATCCTTTCATGATTAAAAAAAAAAAATCAAACTAAGACCAGATGGAAAGTAACAACACAATAAAGGGCATTTATGAAAAATTTCCAGCTAACATCATATTCAGTGGTGAAGACTGAAAGTTTTTCCCCTCTTACTGGGAATAAGACAAGGATACCTGCTTTCACCACTTCTTTTTTTTTTTTAATCTATTTTTTTACTTTACAATATTGTATTGGTATAGTATGAAAAGCCTCAGCCAAAGCAATTAGGCAAGGAAAAGAAATAAAGCATCTAAATCTCAAGGGTGTCCAAACAGCCAAAACAATCTCAAAAAAGCACAACAGAACTGGATATCTCACACTTTCTGATTTCAAAACTTACAATAAGAATTGAAAGAGACACATGTACCCCAATGTTCATTGCAGCACTCGTTACAATTGCCAGGACATGGAAGCAACCTAGATGTCCACTGGCAGATGACTGGATAAGAAAGCTGTGGTACATATACACAATGGAATATTACTCAGCCATTAAAAAGAATGCATTTAATGAGTGGATGAAACTGGAGCCTATTATACAGAGTGAAGTAAGTCAGAAAGAAAAACACCAATACAGTATACTAACGGATATATATGGAATTTAGAAAGATGGTAATGATGACCCTATATGCGAGACAGCAAGAGAGACAGATGTAAAGAACAGTCTTTTGGACTCTGTGTGAGAAGGCGAGGGTGGGATGATTTGAGAGGGTAGCGTTGAAACGTGTATTTTATCATATATGAAACGGATTGCCAGTCCAGGTTCGATGCATGAGACAGTGTGCCCAGGGCTGGTGCACTGGGATGACCCTGGGGGATGGGATGGGGAGGGAGGTGGGAGAGGAGTTCAGGATGGGGAACACATGTGCACCCGTGGATGATTCATGTAGATGTTTAGCAAAAACCACTACAATATTGTAAAGTAATTAGCCTCCAATTAAAATAAATAAATAAATAAAACTTACTATAAAGGTGTAATAATCAAAACAGTGTGGTATTGGCTTAGAGACAGACATGCAGACCAACAGAATAGAGACCAGAAAAAAAACTCTCACATATAGGGACAGTCTTTTCAACAAATAGTGCTGGGAAAACTGATACTCACATGCAAAAGAATGAAGTACCACCATCTTATATAAACAAACATTAATTAAAAATGCATCAAAAAGTAGATATGAGTTAAAACTACAACACTCTTAGGAAAAAATACAGAGGAAAAGCTTCAAGACATTGAATTTTGCAATGATCTTGGATATAACACTGAAAGCAAAGGCCATAACAGAAAAAATAAATTAGACTTCATCAAAATTAAAGGATTTTGCATATCAAAGGACACTATGAGATGAAATGATGAAAAAGTTTTGGAAATTGATAATGGTGATAGTTGTACAACAATGTGAATATCCTTGATGTCACTGAATTATGCAGCACCAAAAATAGTTTAAGTAGTAAATTCTATGTATACTTTATCACAATAAAGATGTTAAAAACGAAAATGAGAGACTACATTAAGAAGAAATAAGATGTCAGATAAAGACTATCTCCCCAAAATGAAGGTTTTAGGAAATAAGCCAGATTTCTCAATGGAATCATTATGAACAGACGGCATGTCACAAGAAATTTTGTTTAAGAAAAAAGGTACTTTAAAAGTATAGAAACTTTACAGCAATATAACTGGAGCCTTTGTTACTTAAACCCTGTCTAAACCTAGAGAAGATAGCCTCTGCCCACAATTGGCAATGTCATCAAATAAAAACATGCTTTTTAAAAAGTATCTTGGAAATTCCAATATTCGTTGGCTTCTTCAATTTCATAGGTGACCTGCACAGCCCAGCCCATCTACATAAATCCCTGGACAGTTTTTACCGCCACCAGTATAGCCCCCATTCCAGTGTTACCTCTGGTCGTAAGACAGGGCCATGGCCCGGATCCCGGCATCGCAGCCTGGATAGGCAAACAGCTGCTTGAGATCGGACACCTGCCAGACCACGACCACACCGTTGTCTCCTCCAGTGAGAAGGTACTGCCCATCACGGCTCAGCTGGATGGCCTGGTGAGACACAGCAGCGTTCAGCAGAGTTGGGGCTCTAGGAAAGCCTGCCTGGCCCAGCCTGCACGTCTAATTAATTCGACATGAAGCCAGCTACTGTGGCGTAGGGAGAAGGGAGGGAGTGTGTGTGTTCCTGAGTAGTTTTCAGGAAATCATGAGTCACAGAACACTTCTGCCGTTTTTCAAAAATCATACGGGCAAAGGT
Organism: Giraffa tippelskirchi; assembly: GCF_054371585.1. Taxonomy (NCBI): domain Eukaryota; kingdom Metazoa; phylum Chordata; class Mammalia; order Artiodactyla; family Giraffidae; genus Giraffa; species Giraffa tippelskirchi. Next base: position 60,030,521 of record NC_137285.1, read on the forward strand.
AGGCAATGCTTTTTCTTTTTTTTTTTAATTTGTGCTTTTTAAGGATGAGGTGCCAGACTCTTCCAACTCTACAAATACTAATTAAATGGTGTGTGTTGTGAACGGAGACCTGGGCTCTGAAATAAGGAGCTTCCTGGCACCTCTGCATTCACTGTGGACCCGCCAAGCTACCAAAGCTGGGCAGATGGTGCTAGCTGACATCATACCCCCTGTGATAAAATCACTGCCGCCCTGAGGGCCCGGCCCCACGGGAGACCACCTACAGTTCAAGTACCCTTGCTAGGCCTGCTGGATTGTTACAGCGGTTGGGACGACAACTTGGTAAGGAAACTTGGCAAACAACTCCCAGGGTAAACCCAGCTGCAGCATTTTCTTCTTGCTTCAGGACTGACTGCTTCCTGCCAGTGCTAAACTCGAAGGGCAGACATGTCATTTGCTCTGTAATCCTGCAAAACCCACCGAAGGCAGGTCACTGCCTGTTTTTCTATGACTTTTTACATTTTTTTCATGGTTAGAAAAAAATTAAATATTTCATGACATATGAAAATGATATGAATTCTAAATTTCAGTGTCCGTAAGTAAGGGCTGTTAGGACAAGGCCACACCCATTCATTTCTGGCTACTTTTTTTTTTTTTTTTTTACGGAGAAAGTGTGCCTGCTCCTGACAGAAAAGGTCACTCCCTATTCCAAGAGCAGATCCCACGGCCCCTTCCTCTCCTCTGGCTCCCTGCACTGCAAACCTTCTTCTCCCGGCTCATTAAGACACACACTTCCTTTCTTCAGCTGGAGGGCATTGGGGGTTCTAAAAGCTACTGCAAATACCTGTAATCTTATGTCCATCTGGACACAGTGAATGTGGGAATCCAGATGGCAAGCCAGAAAGAAAATATCTACCTTCTGAAAAATATATTTACACTGTTCTGCACTCCGAGTTTTAGGATAGTTGCCTTAAGTCTTCAAGCTACCCTTTTACAACAAAAAAAATTTTTAATCACAGAAAAGTAAGGACTGTTTCATAGCCATTCAATTCACATTAAAGTAAATGCAAACTTTTAGAGATCTCTTAAATACAGCTTATTTTCAAGAACACAAAAATATAGCTAAGAAATCAGAACCCATGGACAGAAGATAGTTACATATAAGAAGTGTTCTCTAAATTTTAGCCATACAAATAATAAGATTTTTCAATGTAAGTAAAACCCAATATCATTTCCCCCATTCATTTTACAAACAGCACTCTCCAGGGAGTTATCTTGGAAATGAAGACTACTACAAATAATTATTTGCTACACGTATAAAATTCAGCTGATGAAAATCCATTGACCTTGTGGCTGTGGTTCACTTGAGTTTTATACTTGAGGCTTTTTACTGGGTAAGTGCTATATTAAAACATAAATTAAAACCATTAATCTTTAATTCTTTGTCCTAGAGTAAAAATTCCCTAATCCTAGTTCTGTGTTGAAATAAATAAAACCTGGACTTTCAGGACTATACTTTTATCCACATCTCAAACATTCTAATAAACCAGATGCCCGCCAAAGTTTAAAAAATATTTCGTTGGCCTTTCTCATGAGGCCCTTGTCAAGTTTCCCCAGCGATAAGAGCCAGGGGAGCATTTCCTGAACAGCACCCCATCTCCCCCCGCCCCTCCCTACAAATGGAGTTCTTAATTCTCCTGAGTGGCCAGGCTGGGCTGAGACTCGAGATGTTAGGAGGGCCCTGGAAACATGTGAACATCAGTCTCTGGACTCCTGAGAGCGTGGACAACACTGGGGCTGCACTGGTTTCCAGGAGGACCAGCAGGCCACAGCCGTCTGCTGGCAACAATCACATCTGAAGACACAGCTTCCTCAGGAAAAGAAAATACATGAGTTCCTATGGGTGAAATGGTGGTGAGCCTTTGTTTAGGAGAACGTAACTCTGCTGCTCCGTACAGGCTGCCCACTTAAATTTAAGCTCTTCATTAAGACATCTAAACACTGCCTGGTTGCTGCGCTCAGATATGCTAACCAAACGCCACGGCACAATCTGGCATCTAAATAAAAACAGGTGGGAGGCCTTGATGAGGGCCGAGTTCCTGTAGGCCGCCTGCCTACAGGGTTCTTGCTATTTCAAAGAAACTTCATTTCTGGTCTGAGCTAATGACTAATTTGTTTCCGCGGTCTCCTTCCCTTAGACAGGCTCCGACTGCAGGACGGAGGTGGAGAGTTTCTGTGAGGTCTCTTACTCCCAGCCTGTGGTGGCCTTCCCTCCTTCCCAAGGCAGTCAGCTGTGAAAGTGTGGGTCTCTGGAGCTGGGCATGGGCGGTGTTCATTTTAGGCAAGCTCACTTTAATCACACAGTTGCCACTTACAAGTTAGCATGATAAAGTACAGGCGTGCTGGGGAAAAGGCGATGGATTGTTTAAGCCTAAAATCCAGTGGGAAATATTACAGAGGAAAAAACACAACGGCCACAGGGCAGAGAGGAAAAGCGTGTGTGTGCAAACAGAAAGCCTCAAACTGCTGCCTGGAGGAACGTCCCAGAACCTTTGGTACTGACTGAAAGGCCACAGAAATTGTTTTAGCCAGCTAGGGATTTCAAATTACTTTACAGATTTATTAGTGTAGCTGACAATATAATCGCAACTCAAAGTGACAGATTATCAACATTATTATCGTAAAGAAAAGAGGAAAGGAAAACCCTCTGATGTGTACTTGGTTTAAATGAAGGGAGGGAAAAATAAAAGCCGAGTGTGAGCATCTGTGTGTGCAGGGCGGGCAAAATGCACCGGAGAAAATTCCCAGAGAGGAGAGCAAAGAGGAAAACCATTTACTGAATTAACAAGCCGTCCTGGAGGATTCCCTGTGCTCCAGTGGTTAAGACCCCACCCTTTCACTGCTGAGGGCAGAGGTTCGATGCCTGGTTGGGGGAACTAAGATTCCACAAGTTGCCTAGGGCAGCCAAAAACTAAAAAAAAAAAAAAAAAAAATTTTAAATAAAGACAATCCATGGAAAAAAGAAAAATAAATCATCCTAGGATACAGAAGCAGGAAGTGCCTTCGGTCTGATCGGTGCCATCTATATTTAGGGTCTCTGTTTCTTAATGGGCTTCCCTGGCGGCTAAGATGGTAAAGAACCCGCCTGCCATGTGGGAGGCCAGGGTTTGATCCCTGGGTCAGGAAGATCCCCTGGAGAAGGAAATCCACTCCAGTATTCTTGCCTGGAGAATCCCACGGACAGAGGAGTCTGGTGGGCTTCAGTCTAAGGGGCTGCAAAGAGTCGGACACGACTGAGTGACTACCACTCTCTCTTACTCCTTAGTACTTCCTGAATCCCAATATTTACAGGAGAAAAGAGATCAGACTAGATGCGGGAAAAGTGGGAGAATGTATGTCACCTAAGTCGCCCCACGTCAGGAGTAACCATGAGTACAGTGGCCAGAACTAACTTATACCACACTCAGGGGGCTGAGGCCTCTGCGACCTTCTTCCCACCCCCAACACATCCCGGGTCCCTTCACTGTAGGCAGTTCACATGCCCCTCCAACCTTATCTCAGGAAATACAAAGGATAAGGTAAAATGAAACTTAACCTGCACCAAGAAGTCTGGAGGTGTGAAAAGAAGGACCTTGAAAACACAGCCTCTCCAAGAGCAGTCCTTATTCTTCTCTTCACCCTCTAATACTCATGGAGCCCTATCCTGAAAATGAAGGAAGACCCGGGAGGGTCCACCAGTGCCGTCTCTTGTATACTGAAAGTGAAAAATCGTTTGTCGGACTCACATCATAATTTGAAGCACAACTTCCTTAACTTGGTGTGTTTGGGTCTTGTTAACCACACAGAAGTCAAGTCTGCAATTAGATGCTAATCCTAAATCATCGTAATCCCTACCACTCCCACCATCAGCCTGTTCAAGGGTAGCGGGAGCCAGTTTTAGGGTGCTCTTAAGGCATTATTTTAGCTTTGATACTCAGGAAACAGCACTGTGCAGTTAACATTCTTAGGTTAAAAGCAAAAACAAAAAAATAATGAGCAGTGCCACTGACAGCCACCCAGGATGGCTTCCCAGGACCTCAGAATACCGCTTCTGCTGAAGACTCCTCCCAGCTTCACTGCGTGACCGGCACTGCAGGCTGGGCACACGGTTGGCACGGCTGGGACAGGCTGGGCTCTGGGAAGCAGACACCCCCATCCAAGGGCTACTGGATGATTCTCTCTTGGGTGAAAAAGAGGCCCTTGGTGACTAAACACAGAGGCTTCTTTGGTGAACTTTCCACCTCCTCAGTCACCTATATACTCCGAGGTAAAAGCACAGATACTGAGATGTCTGTAAGGTATACTTACCCTTATGTTATCATCTGTTTCCATGGTGGCCTGGAGTTTTCCGTTCACACTAAACGTACAGAAGGAGCCATTCTCATAGAATATAACACAATGGCCCTCTCTTGACGCCTGAATGAGTTTTGGTTTCAGGCAGTTTTCCGGACCCTCCAAAGTCCTTAACAAGTCTCCATTCATGGAATGTATGAGACATGGTCCCTCTGAGAAAACAGAAACAAAAAGCAAAATGAAGTTTTTTAATAAGAACAGACAAATGTGATCTGAATCTTGAGCCCAGATCAAACAGGATGACAGTACCATATCACAATTGTAGAAATACTGAAAAAGATATCAGTTATTTTGTAAAACTGGCATGCCAGCCAGATGTCACCTTCCACATGGGAGAAAACAGTCATACATGTTCAATTTCACATCTCAAGAAACAGGAAATTACTTGTGAAATTCATTATGCCCAGAGATGATAAAAAAAAAAACTGGAGGAATTCAGAAAGGAACACGACAAATTTCAAATCCTAGAAGAGTTTCCAGGAAGGCTGGGCCTCAGTTACACATGGGCTGCCATGAGGCACAAGATGACCTTCTGTGACCCTCCCTGCATCTCACAAGGGCCTGGAGGGGGGTTGGGGGGGGTGAAAGAAGGTGAAGTAAGGAAGGTGAAGAAACTGCTGAGCAGCCCACACACAGCAGGGCTGCTTCATCTTTACTCAGGGCCTGCTGCGTGCAGAGCAAAGGCGGAGCAGGCAACCAAAACTGCCCGTGTGATGAGCAGGTTCTAAGAAATGTCTCGTTGGATAAAAGAGGTAACTAGGCTATATGCCCCACTTTTCTCCAGGCTAAATTACTCCCAGCTACATGGACTCATTACCCATCCCTATGTGACTACTAAAGCATGCCTCTCAGCTTTCTCTTGGCCACTCAGGGAGTTGGTACGTTTTCAGCATCTTCACCATAAATACATAAGGCAGCGTTTTCGCTCTGCACAGTTCCGGCAAGTGTGGATTTCAGCTGTCACTCTAAATGACCCCAGCCTCAGTTCAGGTTTCAGTTACCACAGTAACTGCATAAGGTACACACTTCATAACCAGCTCTCGGCCCACAAATGACTACAAATAACAGGCCCACTTCTCTCCAAGTCTGTTAGTGAGTGGTCACTGCATGTCCGTGACTCAGCTTACCCACAGACAGCAGACCCTGTAGTTGTGTTGCTATACGACATTTTACAAAAAACGGATGCTCAAAAGAGGATAGTGGCCAACAAAGATGAATCTGCCACAAGGAAATGAGAAGTGACAAAGCTGGAAGTGAAATTTGAAGCAAACCTAAATGGATTGAGAGAGGACAGAGCTGACTGTGGGGTGCTGACGTCACTTAGAGGCTGTGGATTCGCAGCCCGAGGGAGTGAGTGAAGGTGGCCTCAGGGACGTAAGTTAGGAAAGTGGCTTATTAAACACAGGGATATCCTGGGAGCGGGGCCAGCAAAAACCTTCACGTTAAAGGAAACTGAGGAGATGCTTCATGCCATTGAAAGCAGAGAACATAAAAGGTTGGAACGGATCCAAACTGAGGAAGGGGTCTGACAACTGGTCAAGGCATCGAGAAGATTCTTGCCCCTTATCTTACATTACATGGCGAGGAGTGGGCAAGCACTTTCAAAGTACTCGTATTTTTCACAAAGAAATAAAATACTTTCATTCTCAATGTTTCTAATGTTTTAAATTACAGTGTACTAACTAAATGCTTTACTTGTTTTTATGCCCATATATATGTGTATATATGTATGTATATGTGCTCAGTCGTGTCCAACTCGTTGCAACCCCATGGACTGTAGCTCATCAGGCTCCTCTGTCCATGGGATTCTCCAGGCAAGAATACTGGAGTGAGTTGCCATTCTCATCTCCAGGGAAACTTTCCTGACCCAGGGATCAAACTTGTGTCTCCCGCATTGCAGGCAGATTCTTTACCACTGAGTCACTGGGGAAGCCTGTGTAAGTGTATGTGTATGTATGAAACTGAACAAGAGAGTTTTAAATGTTTTGATAAAAATTTTAAAAGCCATGGAACAATCATAAAATTTCCAATTGATTATTAATCATAATATTTCCCATTAAAATGACTGATTTTTAGTATCTTTGCATGAAACCATGAAAGATGTCCAGTTTGGATCACATACAGTCCAAGAACTCATGTTAGCTCAGGATAAATAAAATCACTGGGTATAAAAAGCAGTTATAGAATTCTTGTTATCATTATTATTGTTTCATTGTTTTGACCAACGAAGTTTTAAATACCAATATTTAGCTAATACGTCTTGTTAGTTAGACAAAGTATTATAGTTCAAGGCACAGGTAAGGTGACTGAAAAACTCTATGCCTCCCCATTAGATCAGCCTAAAAGGGATGTGATCACATTTTGTATGTTCAGAACTAAGTTCAGGGCAGTGGGACAGAGAGATGAATAGACTATTACAACTGAATGAAAGTGAACTGGAAAAAGCTCTGTTCCTGGTCAGATGCTGATCTGTCATGGGTGCTCTTGGAAAGCATGCTTAACATCTTTGGCCAGAATGTATGACGATACCAGGAGGGCAGACCCTCAGGCAAACCAGCTGAAGTATTTTTCCAGTCCATTCTCAATGCCATCCTCGTTCAGAGATTCGGAAGGTAAGACAGACTGGGTCAGGAATTTCCGTTCAGGTGTGAGATGGAACCCAGCCCAGTCAGAATGGAGAATAAACAAGTACACAAAGATACTCTTGTTCTCGCCTCACTCTTCAGAGCAACGCTGTGAAACAGGACTTTCTGCAGTGATGGAAAAGTTCCCTTTCTGGGCTGTCCAATACCAGAGTCACTAGTCATCGGTGAATCCTGAGCCCCTGCACTGTGGTTAGTGCCACCAGGGAATTGAACTGTAAATTTTATTTCATTTCAGTTAATGTGAACAGTCATGGGCCTGCCATGTGGCTAACAGCTCCTGTTACAGACAGCACAGCTTTAGAAAAAAAGGCACCAAGTTCATCTTTGGTAACCTGCTATGAGAAGACACCAAAAAATGCACTCATTTTTTGAAGGTCCCACAGGTTTACCTTTAGAGCCACTTAACACGAGGCCAAGCTCAGCGCAGACAGAAGCACAAGTGATCTCGTAGTCATGACCTGTCAAAATGGCCCGGGGAGTGGTGGTCTCACCTTTTGGGGGAAGAAAAGATAAAAAGAACAAATTCAAGTTCATGTGAGGGATGACCTCCCTCTACTCAGGTTAAATCACCAATAATTTGTTCCTAATACCCATGATGCCTAAATCTTTAATTTACAGCTTTGGAAAGAAACATGTGTGTCAGCTGCTCAGTCATGTCCAACTCTTTTGCGATCCCATGGACTGTAGCCCACCAGGTTCCTCTGTGCATGAGGATTCTCCAGGCAAGCATGCTGGTGTGGGTTGCCATGCCCTCCTCCAGGGGATCTTCCTGATCTAAGGACTTAATCCAGGTCTCCTGCATTTGCAGGCAGGTTCTTTACTGTCTGAGCCACCAGGGACTTTGACCCCAAATCCTATTTTTAGGTGATGAACTGGACTATATGCTACTCTATCCTTTGAGAAGCACAGGTTGCTAAATTTCTAAGCTTTACATGATGTTCAAGCAATGATAGTTTAAAATGGAATAAATAAAACAAAAATCTGCATTATGAACTGCCTCAGATACTTTTGCAAATATAAATATGAGCCCTCTGAGTGGATGATTTGTGGATGGACAATAATAAAAGTATGGAATGTGGTGGCTTCCTCTCCCCGCCCCCTCAGCCAGCTCTCCCCATCCTGGGCCACTGAGACCCTTGTCTTGGTGACGACAGTCTGAACTGCATTCATGGTGTCTCGGAAGCAGCTCAGCTCAGTTCAGTTGTGTATGACTCTTTACAACCCCGTGATCCGCAGCATGCCAGGCCTCCCTGTCCTTCATCATCTCAAACTCATGTCCGTTGAGTCAGTGATGCCATCCAACCATCTCATCCTCTGTCGTCCCCTTCTCCTCCTGCTTTCAATCCTTCCCAGCATCAGGGTCTTTTCAAATGAGTCAGTTCTTCCCATCAGGTGGCTAAAGGATTGGAGTTTCAGCTTCAACATCAGTCTTTCCAATGAATATTCAGGATTGATTTCCTTTAGGATTGACTGGTTTGCTCTCCTTGCAGTCCAAGGAACTCAAGAGTCTTCTCCAACACCACAGTCCAAAAACATCAATTCTTTGGCACTCAGCTTTCTTTATAGTCCAACTCTCACATCCATACATGACCACTGGAAAAACCATACCTTTGACTAGATGGACCTTTGTCAGCAAAGCAATGTCTGTGCTTTTTAATATGCTGTCTAGGTTGGTCATAGCTTTTCTTCCAAGGAGCAAATATCTTTTAATTTCATGGCTGCAGTCACCATCTGCAATGATTTTGGAGCCCAAGAAAATAAAGTCTGTCACTGTTTCCATTGTTTCCCCATTTATTTGCCATGAAGTGATGGGACCGGATGCCATGACCTTAGTTTTCTGAATGTTGAGCTTTAAGCCAACTTTTTCACTCTCCTCTTTCATTCATCTTCATCAAGAGGCTCTTTAGTTCCTCTTCACTTTCTGCCATAAGGGTGGTGTCATCAGCATATCTGAGGTTATTGATTTTTCTCCCGGCAATCTTGATTCTAGCTTGTGCTTCATCCAGCCCAACATTTCCCATGATGTACTCTGCATGTAAGTTAAATAAGCAGGGTGACAATATACAGCCTTGACGAATTCCTTTCCTGATTTGGAGCCAGTCTGTTGTTCCATGTCCAGTTCTAACTGTTGCTTCTTGACCTGCATACAGGTTTTTCAAGAGGCAGGTAAGGTGGTCTGGCATTCTCATCTCTTTCAGAATTTTCCACAGTTTGTTGTGATCCACACAGTCAAAGGCTTTGGCATAGTCAATAATGCAGATGTTTTTCTGGGATTCTCTTGCTTTTTCAATGATCCAACAGACATAGGTAATTTGATCTCTCTAGTTCCTCTGCCTTTTCTAAATCCAGCTTGAACATCTGGAAGTTCCTGGTTCATGTACTGTTGAAGCCTAGCTTGGAGAATTTTGAGCATTACTTTGCTAGCGTGTGAGATGAGTGTAATTGTGTGGTAGTTTGAGCTTTCTTTGGCATTGCCTTTCTTTGGCACTGGGATGAAAACTGACCTTTTCTAGTCCTATGGCCACTGCTGAGTCTTCCAAATTTGCTGGCATACTGAGTGCAGCACTTTCACAGCATCATTTAGGATCTGAAATAGCTCAACTGGAATTCTATCACCTCCGCTAGCTTTGTTCATAGTGATGCTTCCTAAGGCCCACTTGACTTTGCACTCTAGGATATCTGGCTCTAGTTGAGTGATCACACCACTGTGTTATGACCAAATGCTGCTGGTCAAAAAATTAACTAGTGGTTTTTATGATGGTCAATGTGTTCTCTGAAATGTCATGCAAATTTATGTACATGCCTGTGTTTTCGGGGGTGGGAAGAAGGAAAAGAGGTTTTCTTGACAGCACATTGACCCAAATCAGGAGAGCACCTCTACTTTGAAGACAGTCTGGTCTCTGTGCTCTGGGCCCCTCTGCCCCAAGAGCCTGCAGTTATTTCACGTCTATCTGGCCATCTTATGTAATTAATGCAGTGAATTTACTGACCGCATGATGCATGGTTAAGTCCCCACTGTGTCTTTCCTGGCTTTTGGTGACTCTAGGTGCTTCTGAGTGAGACATGAGTGAAGAGGTATCATGTCAAACTCTGCACCACACTGGCTATGCTCCGTGCAGATACAGGAACTGGCTTGCATGCCTGGTGACTGACCAAGGGAGCCCTCAAATGAAATACTAAAAGGTCAGGGGTAAGTGCAACAAGGGTTTGGTTTCTTTGACTCAGTTTTAAAACTTTTGGGGGGAGAGAATGGGCTTCCCAGGTGGCACTACTGGTAAAGAGCCCGCTTCCCAATGTAGTACATATAAGAGACATGGGTTTGATTCCTGGGTTGGGAATATCCCCTGGAGGAGGGCATGGCAACTCACTCCAGTATTCTTGCCTGGAGAACTCCATGGACAGAGTGGCCTGGCGGGCTACAGTCTATAGGGTTGCAAAGAGTCGGACATGACTGAAGTGACTTAGCATGCACCATGCATGCATGGGAAGAGAAATCCACCTTAATACAAAGTTAACTTCAGATTTTCCAAACCAGAAAGCATTTGTTACACAAGCAGCTATTTTTTTCCCTTTAAAAGCATATAAATTTGTTAAGAAAAGAAGCAAATAATGCAAACCTGTCCAAACTACTTAACCTTCTGCTGGAGGTAAGTTGCCACTAAAAATAGAAATAATTTTTAAAAGTTACCAATACTTTAGCCCTGATTTTTTGTTTCTTCCCCTTTCTCAAGATGCTCTATATTCCACAAAAATACCATATGATGTTATATTTTTGAAATTAATGTCTAATTATATCTATTGGCAACTTTCTTACAATCAAGAATTAAAATCATTAAGATCTAAGGAATATATTTTCATTGTGATTGTCCCTTTCTGTTTTCATAATGTACCATTTTCTGGGATGCTGTCACTTAAGCATGCCAATGCTAACTTTTTTATTTGTTTGTTTTCTAGATCTAAGAGTATTTTCTTAGAGACATGGAGAGGAAATGAGAAGATTGCTATCAATTAGATTTCTTTCTTTAATGTGAAAGAGTTGAAATACTGAGAATTTTCTAAGACTGTAAAGTTAGAGTTTAGGAAGCCTCATGATTTACCCCATAAAGTGAATTAAGATATAAGCATTCCTTTTTGTAAACTCATAATTAAGGTTTTTGTAACTATACTTTACTGACAAATACTAGTTTCTAATAATCCACACCGCACTGATCATTTTTCCCTCCACACATCAGAACACACAGGCACATACTGTGTCATTTCAAAACTGAAAGAGATTTTTCTTTTCCTTGGGCTTGATCTCTAAAGAAGGCCTGTTCAATGCTAGGACTTCAGCTTCAAAGTTTGGCAAAATGTTTCCTAACCCAGGAAGCAGATTAGACAGCTCAGGAAATACAGGGGGGAGAAAGAGGAAAAGGAGAGAAAAAGAAAAGAAAAACAACAAATTGAAAGCATAAGGGTAAACTTATGATCATTGGGTTCTACCTAGGTAACTGGTTTCACTAGATTTTTTCCAGTAAAAAAAAAAAAAAAGCCCCTGCTACTGAACTTTCCCCCACTTCAGGAAATGCACATTAACAACCTCAAAAAGTCCACGTACAACAATATAAGAAGAGAGATCATTTCCTCTAAGAAAAGCTATTTCCAGTCTTGTTTAAAGACTAAACTTCGTATTACCCTTTACCGTATGGGGTGAAGATCGGATATTCTTTACATTTTCTCATTAAAAAATATGCTCAAAATAAATACTTGGATTTTTGTAAGTTTCTATAAACCGAATGTTTTACATATTACAATTTCACTGTAGCAAACAGAATTATACAATGTGAGATTTAAGTCCAACAGGTCCAACGTGGTAAGTTCAACAGATGTTTTGGGAACCCCTTGGACTGAAATTACGAAGGGCAGACGTGATGATGGGGGAAGGGAAATGCAGGCTTCATAGTGGCTCACAGAACCTACTTATTTCTCTGTGGTTACGTTATCCTGCAATATGGCAATAACATTCACATATCGATAACATACATACACATGTCTATGTATGTGTGTTTGGAAAGCCTAGAAAGGAAATCTGGGAACCATATCAGACTTCGTGCAGCACTCAGCTAGATCTGCCCCTCCCACTACCTGTCAACACACCGAGTTAGGACCTAGCGGGGAAAATCAGCTCAAATAAGACAACACTGGCCACATATCACCTTTTCAAGACTCCAAAGCTACGGCCATCACTCATCGAAGTCCCTAAACTGAATATAGAGCAGGGGGAAAATGTCTTCTGAAAAACATCAGGTTAATTCTTTGGTAAAAATTTACAGTAGTTAGTGGATACAAAAGTCTTCACTTTTGCTTTCTGAGATAGTAGGATCTACCAAAAGCCATAAAGCAGAACAGATTCCCTTAAGAATCTTTTAAAGTCTAACTGCTTGAAAAATCGTCATGGCTTTCAATAAAGCTGAAGAGAAAAATTTATCTTGCTGCTAGTTTAAGGGGCTACACTTCAAACTCTTCTTAAAGAAAAAGAGAAAGAGAAAGAGGATAGACTTCTTGGACTGCTTTGAAAAGCTTGAGCAATTACTTCAAAGGAAAGGGTGTCTTTGTCTGGAGAGCAGGTTTATGACTACTGATGCAAATCCTAACCAAAGGCTGAAAAGGACACTCCGTGCATCTTTATGAATGGCCTTAAAGGAAGATGAACAAGTCAAAGGAGATTAAGGACAGTCCAAATCCTGCCACAAATACCAGGACACATCAGTTTTTACAGATGTGCTTTTCTCAGTATGTAACAGGGAATATCACTTACTAACTTACAGACGCCATTATAACAACCCAAGTTTCATTTAAGCAGCACAAGATCTCCATAATACCCATTAAGCATTTATATTGGATCTATGTTTTAAAATATTAGGTGAAATGTTTTACACCATTAGGCAGAATAACAAATGCTGCTATTAAATGTGTTTCTTTGGTGTTCTCATAACACTCAGTGTATTTCTTCATCAAATGGATTCTGAACCACTTAAAGTTATACCTGAAAGAAGAGATGGAGGAAACAGTAATTTCTCTGGTATCCTGTTCATAAATATCCAATGAGAAAAATATTTTGAAAGATCTGTATCCATTAAGGCAAAGAGAATTAATAAGCCAGGTAAAAACAGCCCTGACACCTATTTCTGGCAAACTTTGACTTGCATTTTTAAAAATGAATAAAGTTCTTGGTATTTTGGGCATCATCTCCTCAATCTTAATGAAAATTTAATTATTTTCAAAAGGCACTGCAAAGTTCTCATTAGCAGTTTAAGTACTTTGTTACCAGCAGAGAGAATCTGCTTCATTCATTTACCATTTCCATACCATCTACCATGAAATGAAGAGCAGGTCAACACTTCTTTAGTTTTAGTTTTATAGAAGTAAAATTAGCGCCTTCAATTAAAACTTAAGTTTTACTTCTCCTGGGACAGAGGTTAGTTAACATTTTCCATTTGTTTATTCATTCATTCCTTTAACTCCTTCACTTTAACATAACACTTACTGAGTATGTATTATGTGAATGCACTGTGAAAACAAGAAAGGCAATAAAATATGACCTTGTATTTGTAAATGATTTGATTTTAAATGGTCACTGGATAAGGTTTTGTTGACCCTACTATAAGCCTGCTAATTATAAATATCTATTATTGGAAAGATCAAAAAGCTGCACTTTAGTCCAAACTATTTATTATAACTTAATTTTTATACAAAATAAATATTTACCATCAACTAATAAGGTTTCTAAATAAAAACAACCAATATAATTTTCCAGGTTAGCAAAATCTAATACCCATCTGACCTCTTAAGAGACATAAAACAAAATATGAAACCTGGCTTTAAAAAAAAATCACTTCAATAGAGTATTCATTTTGAAAGAAAATGTAAATTTGTTTAAGGACCTAAATATATAATTATTACATATCTATAGGTTTAAGAAAATCTAAGTATTATATATACTAGCCATTTCCTAAAGCTGGATATTTCTGTTTTGCACATCTTTTATTCCATTTTAATTACAATTGATTACTACAAAGCATTCATCAACGAAAAAATTCATATGAAAATTGAAGACTAAGGTTTCTCATGTGGCTCACCATAATGGTAAATCAGGAGAGGAAATGGTTTTTGTGAAGCAGAAATGAGGTTAGTTGTTAAATGTTTCTTAAATCTTTCCATTAACTTTCTAATTTTTCAACTGGAATGATAACACTACATTTTAATTATACCAAGAGAAATTATTTAAGACTTCGTCTATTTATACCATCTCTACCAACCTTTCCTTCTCTTTTCCTTTCATTATGGATTTTTTTCATTGTGAAACATGTTGATTTTGTATATTACAGAAAACAAATCATGGCTGCATTTAGAATATGACAACCAACAATAAAATTTGGTAGCTTCCTCTTGTAAATATTATTAGAATTATTAATCTAAGACAGTATAATGTTGGTTTAAAACTCAATAATACTAAGTTCTTGATTTATAACCTTTCTCCCTTCTATGATTATGTATTATATATACATGTTTATATGAACTTATGTAAACAAAAGTTTATGACAACGGAATCATCTTTTCAGACTACATTAAAAAGTGCAATTGTGTGAGTATATACCTACAACTGTATACATAAAGTATAACCCTAACATGTGTAATAGTATTTAAAAAGTACAAAATCTTATCATGACATATACTTTCGTAAGAACTCAATACTAACTAGAGATTGCTAGAGGTAATAAAATTATCTTCTGCAAATACTAAGAGTGCTTTAGCGACAAAGTTGCACCAAATTTTCCACAGTTGATGATCCAATGAAATGAAATTTAAAATGCTGTCCAGTTTAGTGGCTAAGAATGGTGCCTCTGGCCTAGAGTGCCTGGGTTTGAATCCAGGCTCTAGTTTGCTAGCTATGCTTCCCTTCCCTTGGGTTTTGAAGCTCATAGGTCTTACTAGAACTATGAAAACTCAAATTCATGTCCATTGAGTTGGCGATGCTGTCCAACCATCTCATCCTCTGTCGCTCCCTTCTCCTCCTGCCCTTAACCTTTCCCAGCATCAGGGTCTTTTCTAAGGAGTCAGTTCTTCGCATCAGGTGGCCAAAGTATTGGAGCTTCAGCTTCAGCATCAGTCTTTCCAATGAATATTCCAGGTTGATTTCCTTTCGGATTGACTAGTTTGATCTCCTTGCTGTCCAAGGGACTCTCATGAGTCTTCTCTAGCACCCCAATTCGAAAGCATCAGTTCTTCGGCAATCAGCCTTCTTTTATGGTCCAACTCTCACATCTGTACATGACAACTGGAAAAACCATAGCTTTGACTATATGGATCTTTGTTGTCAAAGTGATGTCTCTGCTTTTTAATATGCTGTCTAGGCATAGAAAAAAGTCTGGAGTGATAACTAGTAAATGTAAGCAATCTCCTCCTGCCCTCAATCTAGTAAGTTCTAATAGTTCTAGAAAGATCTAGAAAGTAGAGGCATACTAATATTCTCTCTGTGCCTCATCTATAAAACAAGGGTAACAACTGGCCTGGGCTGCCCAGGTGGCTCAGTGGTAAAGAATATGCCTGCCAATGAAGGAGATGCAAGAGATGTGGATTCGATCCCTGAGTTGGGAAGATCCTCTGGAGAAGGAATCCCCACTCCAGTATTCTTACTTGGAGAATCTCATGGACAGAGGAACCTGATGGGCTACAGACTGAGGCTGCAAAGAGTCCAACACGACTGCACATATGTGCGCGCGCGCGCACACACACACACACACACACACACAAAATACCAGGACTACCATGAGGATTAATGAGCTACCATGTAAAGTGCTGAAGATGTGCCTAGCGTGTAGGGAGCACTCAATAAACACCAGCTAGCAGAAGTAGAATGATGCATATTTTCACCCTCTGTTGCACACATTTTTTGTAGCAAAAGTATAATATCTGATCCTGTGACATATAAATGCCAATTAGAAATAGTTCTTTTACTATTTTTCCTGTCAGGGAGGAAAATATACCTTCATTTCTAGAAAGTAGACCATGATTTCTCCCATTCCTCTTTTTCTTAGATTTTCCAACCTTCTCTGACAATCCATTTAATTCTGATATAGCCAGAGCATGGAGCTGAGAGCAGGAAGGGAAGGTACATTACAATAACTAGGTATTTTCCTACCCAGTAAAATATATTTATTGTCTCTGATTATCAAAATAATATATGCTCATTATAAAGCATTCATATAATTTAGTAAATTATGAAGAAGAAAATGAAAAAATGCCTCTAAGTTGCACTACATAAAATGACCGTTGCTTACATTTACCAGTTATTATTTCAGACTGTTTTCTAGCCTAGACAGCATATTAAAAAACAGAGACATCACTTTGCCAACAAAGGTCCATAGAGTCAAAGCTATGGTTTTTCCAGTAGTCATGTACGGATGTGAGAGTTGGACCATAAAGAAGACTGAGCGCCGAAGAATTGCTGCTTTTCAACTATGGTGTTGGAGAAGACTCTTGTGAGTCCCTCGGAAGGCAAGGAGATCAAACCAGTCAATCCGAAAGGAAATCAACCCTGAATATTCATTGGAAGGACTGATGCTGAAACTGAAGCTCTAATACTCTGGCCACCTGATGCGAAGAACTGACTCCTTAGAAAAGACCCTGATGCTGGGAAAGGTTGAAGGCAGGAGGAGAAGCAGGTGACAGAGATGAGCTGGTTGGATGGCATCACTGACTCAATGGACATGAGTTTGAGCAGACTCTGGGAGATAGTGAAGGACAGGGAAGCCTGGCATGCTTAAGTCCATGGCATCATGAAGAGCTGCATACGACTGTGCAACTGAACAACAGCAATACACAGTATACAAAGTATACACTTACTGACACAAATACTTAAAATATATCTTATTGTACGTGCAGTTTGGTGATCTCTTACACTTATCAACTCAGAGAGCATATCCTTTCATGCCAATATCACAATTCATAATACATTAATGGCTATACAGTCTTGCATCGTGTGCACATATCAAACTTTACTTGTGTACTTCTTTTATCCTAGTTTTTTGAGACTTTCCACTTGCCAGTTCCCCACAGACAGGCTTGTCTTTGGCTCTGATTCTTTGATAGCTTCTGTAGTTGCATATGTGTGTCTGGAAACACTGACATGATAAAATTCTGCCTCCAAAAAGAATGTAGATACTTAGAAAAGTTGTTGAAATCTTATCCATATTTGTTGATGTTTAATATTATGATTTTTATAAATAAGAAAATGAAAATGGATAACTATTTTTATCTATCTATCCTAAATATCCAAGTCACATAAAATTCTTTGTAATTTGTCCTCCTTAACATTTTTAACATTTGTTAAAGATACATAAGTAAGGCATTGGTGAAAAGTATAGAGGATTTTCACATCTTTAGCAATTTGAAACACCTGGATTTGACACCAAAAGCAAGACACCAAAAGCAAAAAATAAACAACTGAGATTATATTAAGCTAAAAACCTCTGGACAGCAAAGGAAACCATTAACCAAATGAAAAGGCAACAGATGGAATGGGAGAAAACATTTACAGATCATAATGCCTGAAAAAGGGTTAATATCCAAAACACATAAAGAATTCACATAACTCAATATCAAGAGAACAATCTAATTTAAAAATGGACAGAGGATCTGAATAGGCTTTTTTTTTTTTTTACAAAGAATACATACAGATGGCTAAGTACAGAAAAAGGTAACTCAACACCACTTATCACCAGGGAAATGCAAACCACAATGAGATACCCTCACATCTGCTAGACGGGCTTTACAAAAAGGACAAGAAACAACAAGCTCTGGCAAGAAGGTGGAGAAAGGGGGGTCCCTGTGCACTGCTGGTAGGAATGTAACTTGGTACAAACACTATAGAAAACAGAATGCAGGTTCCTCAAAAAATTAAACTATAACTACCATGTGATCCAGCAAGTTCACGTCTAGGTATAAATGAAAACACTAATTTGAGAAGATA
Source organism: Giraffa tippelskirchi (assembly GCF_054371585.1). Classification (NCBI taxonomy): domain Eukaryota; kingdom Metazoa; phylum Chordata; class Mammalia; order Artiodactyla; family Giraffidae; genus Giraffa; species Giraffa tippelskirchi. Next base: position 60,048,548 of record NC_137285.1, read on the forward strand.
TCTGCACCCCATGTTCACTGCAACATTATTCACAGTAGCCAAGACATGGAAACAGCCTAAGTATCCACTGATGGATGAATGGATAGATGAAATGCTACACACACACAGTGGAATATTAGTCATAAAAAATAAGTAAAGCCTGCCATTTGTGGCAATATGGATAGACTTTAAGGACATTATGGTAAGTAAAATAAGTCAGACAAAGACAAATACTTTATGATCTCATTTATGTGTAGAATTAAAAAAAAACAAACACTAACTTCAAAGATACAGAGAATAGACTACCAGAGGTGGTTGCCAAATGTGGAGAGTGGGCAAAATGGGCAACAGTGGTCTAAAGGTACAAACTCACTTATACAGTGAGTAAGTCTTGGGAATTTAATTTAGAGTATGGTGAATATAGTTAATAATCATGTTCAGTCACTCAGTCATGTCCAACTCTTTTTGACCCAATGGACTGTAGCCTGCCAGGCTCTTGTGTCTATGGGATTTTTCAGGCAAGAATACTAGAGTAGATTGCCATTTCCTCCTCCAGGGGATCTTCTCGACCCAGGGATGGAACTCACATCTCCTCTGACTCCTGCATTGGCAGGCGGCTTCTTTTCCACTGAGCCACCTGGGCAGCCCATTTAATAATACTGTATTGTATATTTGAAAGTTGCTGAGAGAGTGGATCTTAAAAGTTCTCACATCGGAAAAAAACAGTGTAACTGTGTGGTGATGGATGTTATTTAGACACTGTGGTGATCCTTTGCAATTATACAAATACCAAATCATGATGTTGTACATCTGAAATGCATAGAATGTTAGATGTCAACTATATCTCAATTAAAGAAAAAAGAAACTTCCTGACCCTGCTCACCCTAAGGAAATATAAAGCATTCTCTCAGTTGTAGAAAGTTATAAGCTATGAGAATAAAAGCTAAAAAGCTCAAGAGTCATGAAGACCTGAGCCATGAGATGCAGAAAGATTTCTAAGGATTTTTTTCCTCTCTAATTTGCTGTATGACTCAGGGAACTCAAACCAGGGTTCTGTAACAACACAGAGGGAGTGGGAAGGGGTGGGAGGTAGGAGGGAGGTTCAAGAGGGAGGGGACATATGTGTATCTATGGCTGATTCATGTCGATGTACGGCAGAAACTAATACAATATTGTAAAGCAATTATCCTTCAATTAAAAATAAATAAATTTAATAATAAATAAAAGCAACAAAACAAAAACCACTTCAAATCCAAAACACAAAGTTTGACCAAACCCATTTGAATGTGAAATAAATTATTTTTGAAAACAGGGCAACTGTAAAAGAAATCATCAGGGACATTTACTACCTAATTTCATATAAAAGTGGGTCTCTGTTCATGAATTCTCAGGACTATCTAAAGCACGATGTAAGGTACATATGCACAAAGATATCATATAATTTCTCTAAAGAAGCAAACTCTTTGAAAGTCAATCTAATATGTTGTTCCAGGAGGTCTTCATTAACCATATCCTTAGTAGTTCTACAATAATATTGATCCCCCATACAACATTCTAAAAGCAGAAGACTCCTGATTTTAGGCTTAAAAAAAGAAGAGAGGGGAGGAAGTAGCTTGAAATTTCAGAGTACATTCAGTCTCACTTAAATGAAAGAAGACACGTTTACAGTTTCCTTTGAGAGCCTACACTTCATTGACTATAGAGAATTTGTAGCTTCTAACTAATGGGTAATTCCTGCCATTGTTTGAAATTAAATTTCCTATCTGAGCATAAAGTATTAGACAATTTTCTTTGGTGTCGCACTATTAAAGTGTTCATATGAAGATACCCAGTTCCAATTTGAGGGGATAAATCATCTGTTCTTCTGTTCTCATATTTATATGGCAAGAACCCATGGGTTGAATGGTATAGTCATTTTTTTCTGCAACTAAACAAGGTAAATAAATGTGATATATTGGCACATCACCCCACCACTCTGCATATGGTGCACATTAAGGCTGTATTCATTTGCCATATGAATATAATTCCTTTTACCACATCTACTATTAGTTACAAGCAGTAAATACAGAGTTGTTTTGCTGGAATGGGAGGGCCTGCATTACATCATGGGGCACCAAACATCCTGGCCCTTCTGGAGAATTTCATAGACATAGTTTTAATGTCACCTGAACTTGAACACTGCCAACATATTGCTTCAAACCATGCTTGATGAATTCTTCAAGGAAAAACGGAAAATACAGGGCAATCTTAGTGTTAGTGCAATAGCGCAAACCATAAGGAATGTTCTTGATGAGGTATATATGGAAGAAGCCATGTTCTTGACAAAGAATCAGATTGAGTCATATCCCAGATATAAAAAAAAGCTGTTTCAAACACTGCTTTCATAGTAGCCGTGAACATAAGCAAACTAAAGTTAAAATATCATCCAAACAATTTCCTCCAACTGTAGCTTACTGAAGACCTGTGATTAATAAGATAAGAGTTCTTCTCATGACAAACTGTGATGCTTTGTTTCACTAGGTATATATTGTGCTTACTTTTTCCTTAAACAAAATATTGATTGTAACAGTCCAAATCCAGGTTAGTGCAGGGCAAAAGAAGAGAATGTCATTTCTTCTACAAACTCATACAGTTCAACACAGATGTACACATCTTGGCATTTGTGAACCATAAATTCTACACCACAGGCAATTAAAAACAAAGTACACCTGTTTTAACAAGTACTGATTTTCAGAGCTAGCAAGTCCCCCAATGTGTCCAGCAGATGGCGCTCTAGGACGCCTACTTCTTGTATCACATCCACCTATATTCTGGCAAGACAAAGAATAAGGATTTATCGGTAGCTTCAGTAAAGCATAGTAGGCTTTATTATAAAAAGAACATAATTCCTAAATATGCACGCAAAAATATACATATGCATAAGCACACGTGCACAGAGACAACCGGTAAATAAGTCACACCTGGACATATTGTGATACCACTTTTCTTAAAGACTTGATGAGTAGTCTATGTGTATCAGTGGTATTTATGGTTACATGGCAAGATCATTCTAAATTCATTAAAAAAAAATTTAGAATGCCTTAAAGTTAGAATTCATTTTTAATTATGGCAAGGATGTCTCATTAGGGTGATACTAGTAAAATTAACAACAGTAGGATTTACGGTAATGACTTAAGTGATTGATGAGAGTGTAACAAAATGAAGTTTTCGACAGAGAAAAAGCAGGGCAGCCATGGCATACAGTACTTTAAAAAACAGCTCTGTGGTCTGTTAGTGCTAGCCTTATGGTTAATAAAACCTTCTTTCTAATTAATGGTGCTGAAATATTCTTAACAGAATCTTGTTATGAAAAAAACTTTTTTTTTTCAGCAGACGCCATTCCTATAAAGGAGAAAGCTGATATAGATTAGCATGTCTGATTGCAAAGAAGAAAAAAAAAATGCCACCTTTCAATCAAATCAAAAACAGAATGTGAGAATGGAAAACTACTTTACTGAAATACTATGCACACCATCTATGCAACACCTCCTAGTCAGTGACTGTTTGTTTCTAAAGCTATTCAACTGTGACTTTCAAAAAATAATTACTCAGATACCTAAAAATGCTTAATAAGCACTTACGTTTAGATACTTAATGAGTATTTGATTTTAAGTTTATGATCTAATACAATACAAAAATAGTGAATAACTCTTTTGTGAATTTTCATTTTGATTACAAGATCATTTTAAAGTTTAAGGTATTTAAATGTCAATTGAATGCATCAGGGAACATTTTCTTCAAAATTTGGAAGTGTACAGTCTGGATAGCATTATTGCGAAGGGAAAATGAGTATTCCAGGAAAGCATTTTGGTGGACAAAATCCAGTTTTGAACACAAAGGGTACGAGGGCAAAGAGAGATATGCTTTCATGCAGAAAACGTCTTTCTTTGAAATGTTCTTGGTTAATTTTATTTAAAAGATCCACAACTAAATGGAATCCTATCTTAATTTTTCTTCTCATTAAGAAAACTGCATTCCACAGGAGATAACTATCACAAAACAATAGAGTCAAAAATGGAAAACTATCTGTCATACAGGAAAACAAGGCTTTTGCTATATAACAGAGTCAGATTTCATACAACATGTGCATCCTTTTAAAAGCCTCATGTTATACTATACACAGGTTTTATCCAGTTTGAATCAGTATGATTTTGCCTGAGCAATGTGGTTATTAACACTGGATAACATGATTAAAAAAAAAAACTAATAAAGCTATCAACTTTACATACAGCACTAACATTAGATTTGTAGGTAATGCCATAGGCTTATGACACTAGCAAGTAAAATTACTAGCTTATTCTTATGATTCTTGAAATAAATAAGTTATATCCTTGGGTGAGACCTATGAAATGCAGGAAAGGCAATAGTCTAGTTTTTTAAAAAAAATTACCCATTTTCTTTCCAAGCAAGACAAAAGCCTAAATTCAAAACTTTAAGTTGAGGCACTGTATGTATTTACAGACCATGTCAGAGTTACGTATATAAAAGCCTAGCTATTTCTTAAACGTCAATTACATTTCATCCAAGAGATACAACATAGAAGTAAGCATAATCTAAAATTCTTCATCTGAAAATCTGTGACTTCAGCGGCTGCACTGTGGAGCCATCAGTGAGCCACAGGCTTAAAAAATCTGAACCAGCTTGCGTGAGTGCTGCAAACAGTTCACACGTGGTACAAATGTCTTTGTTTTTGTTTGTCATTTTCTTTTGAAAAGCTTACGCTGGCTTATTCTCTTTTCCATTCTAATGTGTGGAAATTCTCATTATATGAAAAAGTGTCTCTTTGTCTTTTTCCTAGATTCATCCTTCAAAGTTAAAGCAAAATTCATTTGGGACATCAGATATTATAAAAGGACCCAAAAGGATGAGCTTCACTGTGAGAAAGGTAATTTAATTTATCAAGAGTCATTACAATTTTCTAAAATTTTTATTAGATGTGCTGTTAAGTTATTCTTTTATTTTTTTTCCTTTCATTACCAGCATTACTAGGAGTTAATGTCCACCATAGTGCAGACAATGAGGGGGTATAGATGAAGTGCTTTATGAAAAATATAACATTATAATATATACTCTAATACCAGCAAGATGGTGTTCGTGTGGTGATTTATTTGCTCTGAAGCATTCTGTGCTTCTGATAACACCTTAAGTCAGTTACTATCGTTGCTTTCATTTTACAGACAAGACAGCGCAGCAAAGCATAGAACTTAGCTTTGTCTTACTCTAAACGCCAGGATCTGGTCAGTCCTACTTGATTCATTTTTATAATGTCATGCACATAAAAAATCATCTTTAGGTTGATTTACAAGGTATTTAAATATATATATTTATCCCTTCTAGAAAAGCTGAATATTTCTAAAATACACTTCTTTTCAAATACATTTAAATTTCTGAAATATAACAACAATTACACATTAAGTGTAGCGAGAAAGCCTTTAGCTACTTTTCAAACTAACCATTAGTAATGACATAGAGAACATGGTTAGGTCAAGGAAGTAAAAAAAAAAAGAACAAAATTTTTTTTTTCATTTGGATTGCTGTATGTGCATGAAACATCACACACTATTTTAAAGCAAAGTTCTTCCTAAATATTTTCACATAAATAACAAAATGGTATGCTTATTGTCCATGCCAGATCTGGGTTTGTCTGAGACAGTTTAGTGAATCTCAATAACTGAGTTTATAAAAACAGGGGACAAGGAAATTGAAAGTAGTCGCTCATCTTAAAAGGCCAGGAAGGAGGAAGGAACCGAGTATAAGGCTCCATGAAGAAAAGAACATGAAGTGCTTCTCAAAAGAATGTGAAGAACAAAATGCCCTGAAATTTACAAATTTAAAATTATTACTTTAATTACATATAAAACAGAGATGTTGTGTAAATATGTGAAATACACACATGTACACACTAACCTCCCTATATAGGCACACACACTAAAGTCTGCTCTGACTACTATTACCCATAGCATCAAAGCCTTAAAGTTACTCTTCACATTTAATTTGTGTAGGGAATTATCCACGTTTTGATTAAAATAAGAAATACATATTAGAGGTTCATAAAATAAAAACTTTGATTCACCATCACACCAAACATAACACATACAAAGCAGAAACAGTGTCGGTAAAAATACTTTGCATATACTTCTTTTAAAACTGTACTGGCTCTTGAGTAAATTTTTTTAAAAAGGTTTCACTTTCATACAAATAATATACATTTAATAAGCACAGCTTTAATAAGTCAATTCAAAATATGATGGACTTAATCAGGCTGTTTTATAATTTGGGACTGAGTGACAGAAGTAAGTACCATAGTATTCAGGTAATAAAAGCAACAACGTGATCCTTCCTTAGCCAAATAAATTACAACTTGCTTTAAATTAAGAAACTGTAAATATTTAAGAGCAGTTAAAATGCTCTACCTATGAAATAAAAAATATAATGCTATTCTTGCAGGCTCTCTTCAGTGTTGTCATAATCATTTTAATTAAATTCTCATTTTTCAGGTGGTCCCTTTAATTGTTTTTTTCCTACTTCTTAATGTGTTTTCCTAAAGCCATTTCTTTTCTGCAGCTGGGTGCGATTGGTTTTAATGGTAGCTGCCTCCTTTTTTGCCTTCTGTGAATTACAGTTTTAAATGGTTACACATTTTTTGTTTTACTGCCTTCAGCATAGTTTCATAAAGATGTTTAAGGCTGTTGGTGAACATTCTCATTTCCCATTTGAGAAACCAACAGCCAATTTGAATATTCCATATTGGCCTTTTATGACCTGTTTTATCTTTTAATATGTAAATGAAAGCATATTTTTTCTAAAGACTGGTTTGTTTCCATGAAATTATAATTTTTTTTTGCTCTTTAAAATAGGAATTCGATCAACAATATGTGATTGCTCTTTTACATTATATCTTATTGTTTGTGAATTAAACTCTTCTATTTGGTGACAGCCATTTCCAATGAAGAACTAGCATTTTCAGCTAAAAATAACCAAACACATGAAAATGAGATTTCATCCTTGAATTTCAATTATCATTGGTCACAAAATGTTAATAACAAGGTTATCTAGAGCTTTCTTAAATTATAACTAAGAAATGAAAATTACTTGATATTTCAGTTTCACTTTCACCATGATGAAATAGGTAAAACTTCACTGCAAAATGTTATTATACATCACTTGTAAAAGTTTACTCATAAATTGTACTTACTGCCCGGGTTATCTCCAATACCACTGCTTTTTCCATTCCAGTACCAGAGCAGAAGGGTTGCATCACGTGACCCTGACAGAATGTAGCAATTTCCCCCTATATATGACTCCGAACGAGTGAGGCAAGTGACGACATCCCAATGGCCAAACACCACTTGGATCAATTTTCCTGAAATACAAAACAAGTTTCTTTTAAACTGCTATTTAAAACAAGTGAAAAAATTTCCAGTGATTGTTTAACTTTTAGGAAGATAATGAAGTTGTATTAACTCATATTCTGATAATTCAGATTTTATGATAAAATTTGATCTGGTTCAGCCTAAAAGTTTTCTTTGAATAATTAACGACAACAAAAAGAATCAACAGAACAGTGATAGTAACATTTTTGAAAGACATATGTTAAAACTATTTCAACTAATAATATTATTATACATAGCTCCTAGGAATTAGAAATGAATTATGTCTACTGATTAAAGCAGACTCAAGAGAACCCTTATTTGGAACCATTTCAACAATTTATTAAGTTACTCTAAATGATTCAAAACAAAGCAAAACTTAGTTGCCTTTCTGTAAGTACTCTATCATTCAGACTTCACTAATACAAACCTATCTCTGAATCAGTAAAGGCAATTGATTTCTTTTTCTCTTCTCTGAAATGATCTACACAAAGACAGTATAAACAACATCCAAGAGTTTCTGTTTTTCAAATCAAGATTACATGAGCTAAATTTTGATAAAAGGACTAATATATTGTGACTGCAATTTGAACTAGTGATTCTTTCTTTAATTGTCTGAGTGAGGAGAATTCCTGAGGAGAAGGGAAATTAAGATGACAGTTTACCAGTTATGACTGGGGAGGGGGGGACCCAGGAAACTCACCGTATATCTAGGATGCCAAGCACAGAATGAACTGCTCACATAACAGTGTCAGAGAAAAAGTAAAGGTCCCACCTTTAGGATTTTCTGTTTAATCAGATACGGTGTTTGTAATTCATACAAACTTGTCTGAAGAATTAAATAGCTATAGCAGCTCTTCTACTCTACCCCGACCAGTTTCTAGCTAATGTTTCTCTCAGAAATGTCTACAGAATCTACAAGTTAATGTCATAGAATGTCCACCTTTAATACTCAGCATGAATGCTTTTCTTTTTTCAAATAAGCATTTCGGTAGAGTCATAAAAAATACAATTCAGATGTTCAAGATAAAAACCATTAAGCTGGAAAAAAATTAGTATGCCTAAAAAGTTTATATGTTTAACTTGGAAAGATCATAGCCTATCAAAAGCTTAAGGCCTCAACTATTGGTATCTATATGTACTTAATTTTTCAAGATAATAAATATAACTAAAAGTATATTTCCACTAATTTTTTTACATCATTGATTTAAATAAACCCAAAGCATATTATAAAGTCTGCAAATTTAGAAATAAAATACTGCTTCATCCACATCAGATGGGAAGTCAAATGCAGTGTTTTCCCTTGTACATAGTGTTCTAATAGTAACTTAAGACCAGATTCATATCATTCTCAAACTGCAAAATTGATATAGTACACTTTTGTCTCCTATGGAAAAAGACTTTAGTCAAAGCAGGTATTTTAACTAATAAATGTTAAAAATGTTCGCTTCTGAATTTCTCCAACCTTTCAAATTAACACCAGAACATTTCATTTTAAAAATCAACTTTATCAATAAAGAACATGATAAGAACTCAAGACTTTCTAGAATTAAAAAATTGAAAAGAAAAAGAAAATTAAATATTAAAAATATAATAATTTTTTATCATTTCCAATTTATATGAAGGACAAAGTAGAGAGGTTTAGTGGTAAAATGGTTGGAGTTAGATTAGAGGGAAGACCTAAGTAAGGATGAGACAAGAGGTAGCTGAATGCACTCTTACTACAAATTAGGAAGTGGCAGACGCTCAGTCGTGTCAGACTCTGTACCCATGGACTGCAGCCCACCGGGCTAACCTGTGCACGGGATTCTCCACACAAGAACAGTGGAGTGGGCAGCCATTCCCTTCTCCAGGGGATCTTCCTGACCCAGGGATCATACCTGTGTCTTCTGCATTCCAGGCAGATTTTTTACCGTCTGAGCCATCAGGGAAGAAGTACTAATTAGAAAAGTGAAAGCTAAATCATGAGTTTTAACTACCAAAAATACCGAACACTCCATAAAGTGATTATGTTTTTGATCACCGAGTATGTACAGTGACTTCTGCCTCAGTCTATACTAAGTGCTGAGAGCATGTCAACTATACGGGTGATTTAAATAGGTTATTTAGAGTAGACTTATTTAAGATTTGACAACCATAAATTCAGTGGGCTGTAGAAGTGAAGATGAGCATAGTAATACATCTAGGTATGTGAGGTCTGTGGCATAAACAGAAAACCCAAATGCTCCACACGTAGACCAGGAGGCCTGCTTGGTAACCTGCTCCGTTTCCAGCTAGTGAGGACAAAGCAGAAAGTTTTAGCTGTAAAAGTGGGATGGATTAAAAAGACTGCCAGAATTTCTCAGGACACACAATAATTTGTTATTTCTCATTAATTAAGTCGTCATTCTGTGTCTACAATGTCAGCGTTAGGAAAATGTATATTCAGACTGTGGTTTCTTTTTTAATTAAAATTTCCCAATGTTTTAAATTTTGCCCCTAAAAGTTATCACAATTATTTTTCATTCAACAAACATTTACTGAGCATTTACCAAGTGCAGAGCATTAGATTTTCTTACTTGTATACAGTGGTAAAGAGAAACGGTTCCTGCCCTCATTAAACAAACAGAAACAGACACGTAACTATGACTGGTGTTAACTACTAGAAAAGAGAGGAGAGAGGAGCAGTGAGGAAGACAGGAGAGAACAAACTTGGACTGGGCATCAGGGAAGACTGAGATGAGGGGGTGACAGTTAAGTATTTACATCTAAAGAGTTTCATCTTTTAATACAAATTAACTTCATTCTCCACAATGTATACTTTGGGCTCAACTCTGGAAAACATTATTTTTTTTCCAGTTTGCTTTTTCCTGTCTGGCAGCGTTCCTCAGCAATATTTGTTATTGCTACGAGGTGGAGGTTCACTCCTCCTAAATAAATCACAGCATATAAATACCTGCTGTTCTTTTTGGTAAATTATTTTCTGATAATCTCATAAGTGTTCCTCAAGCTTTATTTTTTGTTTCCTTTAATACCAGTCCACCTCTCCACACACTAATATCAAATATTACCACAAGCACTAGAATATCCTTTTTTTGACAGAACAAATTTTCTAGTTAATGTTTTATTTGACAGCTGTGCTACAAATAAAAAAAAAAAAAAATTCAAGCTCAGGACTCTGCACCACTGAATCTAAAATGTGGCCTGAAAATAATTCCCACTGCCGAGGGAAGGTTTTATTGTTGCCTCTGCTGCTCTGGTTGTGTCTTGAAAACATGATTTATGTTTAAAGAATTTCCTGCTACAACCGTGTTTCTCTCTACCCCCGCCTCCCCACCCCGCCAAATCTAATAAGAGAAGGATTTTTTTTTTTGGCTTACGTGCCAAAATATAATTGAATTCAACACTTGTGATGGCTCTGCCATTATATATTATTGATCATACAATTTTTCTGCTAAACTTAGGAGAAAACATTTAATATTCCCATCATCATGAAGACACTAACACATTTAAAATTTAAATAATTTTAAATAAAATTTGCATCAGTTTGTATACAAGATATTAAGAAAGGTATTAGAATTATCATATGAGATTTTTTTCAAAACTTTTCTGGAAAGTACGAGTATTTTTGGTAAACGTGCTCAGTCCCACTGAAATGAAGTTCAAAATGAGACTACTTTCTTATGAAAGTGTTTTATATATACATGCACTTGTGCACATTTTAAAAAACAATAAAGTAGAAGGCTTTTGGAAAGGGAAGAAGGAATGCCATCTAGTTTATTAAGTCTAAAGTAACATGGGAGACATTCTAGGAACCTAGATTTTAAATGGGTAACACTTGTATGAGATAAAATGGTATAATCACAAAGATGCTACATCCGCGGTCAGAAGACCTCCGATGCCCAGGTCTAGCACCATTACCTACGCAAATTTCAGCAAGTTACTTAACTTATTCAAACCTTGGTTTCATCATCGAAAAAATGGGCCTAAGGACACCCGTTTGATCTCCTAAGATTACTGTGAGGCAGACACAATATCATGTATGAGAAAGAAGATATTTTATAAATTCTAGAGAACTGTGTGACTATAAAAATTATTTTATTGTGAGTATTATATAAAAGTGAGGTTAGCTTTGGTGGTGGTGGTTTAGTTGCTAAGTCGTGTCCGACTCTTGCAACCCCATGGACTGTAGCCTGCCAGGACGTGGGATTCTCTAGGCAAGAATACTGGACTGGGTTGCCATTTCCTTCTCCAGGGGATCTTCCTGACTCAGGGATCAAACCCGGGTCTCTTGCATTGCAGGCAGATTCTTTACCAGCTGAGCTACAAGGGAAGCCTCAAGGTTAGCTTTTACTTTACAAAGGTTAAAATAAAAGGTTAAAGAGGTTAGCTTTAATTTACAAATATCAATATTCAATGTCTTTAAGATGATATGAAATGTCAACAAACTCAAAAAGGCTGAAATGTCGAAACCAAAGATTGACATAATATATGATCCCGTTTTAGGACATTCCAGAAAAGGCACAATTATAGAGATGAAGAGTATATCAGCAATTCTGAAGAGGCTGAGGTGAGAGAAGGAACTGACTATGAAGGGGCAACCCGAGGGGTTTCTGGGGATTTTCTGCTGTTCTGCATCTTAACTGTGGGGTGATTACATAACTGTATACAATGCCCTGAGACTGCTGCTGCTAAGTCGCTTCAGTCGTGTCCGACTCTGTGCGACCCCATGGACTGCAGCCTACCAGGCTCCTCTGTCCATGGGATTTTCCAGGCAAGACTACTGGAGTGGGGTGCCATCGCCTTCTCCGGCCCTGAGACTAATGGAACTAAAAACCAAAAAAAGGAATTTTACTGTACGTAAATTGAAAGATAATTTTCAATGTATAAAAAACAATATGAATCTAAAAGAATGTTTAAGAAAACCTTGTGACGGGATGTAACAATTTTAATCTGAAAGTTTGTGGAGAAGGGAGCATAGTTTGAGGTCAAAAAACACTAATGTTGTCGTTAGCATAATAGTGAAAGAAAAGGTTAAAATTTAAACTTGAATATTAAGCTAGAGAAAATTTATTATAATGATAAATAATTTTAGGAAAACTTGGCAATCTCTAATGCATTTTTAAAGAATTTCAGAGAAGTTTTAGGTTCAACACTAATTAACGTCATAGACCTAAACATCTAGTAAAAGCCCAAGTAATCAGAAAGACTTGAATGATGTTTTCTTTCTGAACCTACCTCCAGAATAAAGAAGTGAATTATAAAAATATGAGGTCATTGATTCCCTGAAACAAAAATTATACGAGATCATGTCTAAAAACAACTTCTAGGGTTTATTCTATACACAGCACATATTCAGCTATTTTTCCCTACTCCCTCATTGCTAGGTTATAATACAATCATTAAAATGTAGCTAGGACCAACTCCCTGAATACCCGAGTTAAGTTTTTAATATACTTACAAAGGTAGGAGTATGGCCTCATACATTGTATAGAGATTACTACCATGACTGAAAGAGGATTTGCTGTAAAACAGTTAATTAATCAGAAATTTCAATTTAAAAAATTTCCTATCCCCAGAACATTTAATCAATATAATTATTTGTAGATCCTTGTTTTAGTTGAACTATCTATTCTAATGCATTACTATCTAATTTTAATTATTTTAAATATACAACTACATATTCAGTATAAGTTTATGTCATCCTCTAATAGTTTCTAAAATACTTTAAAGAGACTCCATTAAATTTTTCAATGTTCACAATTGCCTATATGCAAAAATATATAACCATTGATTGGACTGGATATCCTGTAATAATAGTGGTTTGAGTTTGGTTCGACCCTTAGGGAGCTGCGTGCAAATGAATGAGTCAGCTCCTTTTCTTCACGATGGTGCAGTTTTCAGCAAGATTCAGTGGAGCTGGGTGGAGGCAAGACAGCCACTCGCAGGAAACACACTTAGAATTTCCAGGGGAAAAAAAAAACCTTCGAATAATATTCAAGTGGGGAAGTACACCTCTAAGTATATGCACTTGCCATATGATTATGCATGGACATGTACATATGGTATTTACACTCCAGGATATGCTTTCAAAATAAATCATTCACTTGTAAGTATGAAGCTTGGGAGACAAACCTACCAAGACTTGCCCCTTTAAAAACATTCTGGTTAACTTATTAATGGATTATAGAGTAGATTATTACTTGAAGGGGAAAAATGTATTTTACACATTTTAGAATTCTGTAACTTTTAGAGGGGAGATGAAAAAGCCTTTTAAGCTTCTTACTGCCACTTGTTGCAAACTTGAGTTCACTGATAAAGAAATGATGAAGTTACCTGTGTCCGTAGAATAGACGCGGAAACTCTTATCCCAGAAGCCACAGAGGAGGATGTAGCGGTTGTCCGACGTGATGACAAAACACTGGGAATGGACTTGAATGCTCTGGTCTAAGAGGTCAGTGATTTGCCTCCTGTGCATTCCTGTATTGCTGGCTATGAGAACAGAGGGGAAAAAAAGCCTATAAACCCACATGCGCAAAGAAATCCCGTAATTTGTCATGCTAGGGGCTGGGGCCAAGGGAGGAGAGACAACACATTCCAGGATAAGAACATTTGATCTTTAATTTTAAATATAATAATATTTGAAAAACCACAGGAAAACACAATCCAATTGTTGGAAGAATGAGGGTAGCCAACTTCAACAGCTCGGTAAGAAATTCTGCCTAGAGGAAAGAAACAATAATACACTACAATTTTAAAACACGTAGTGTACAATTCTCAGAACATGCTATCTAGCTCTTGGGCAGGACCAAACTAGATTAGAATCTCCAGATTGCATCACAGTTAGGTTTGTGTTTCTGACAATCTCATTACATCTATTGTCATGAGAATGGATTCGTGTTGTGACAATCTATTACCTCTAACTTTTTGTCACAAGGAAGAGATATTAGAATTTAAATGTCATATATTTGAAATATTGGAGCATCTTGTACTAGTTTGACTGTAACAGGTCTTTAATTTGACCAGATGTGAACTCCCATTTTCCCTGTTCACAGCCGCACTTGTATGCAAGGAAAGGGTAGGATGACTATTTATTAAGGATACTTGGAATTGAAAAAGTCAAAGCACAGCACACTGCAACTTTCTTGCTACTTCTGTAAACAACAAAACAAGATGGTCCGGTATGTTTTCAGAGTGCTGCAGAGCACCCGAGATGGAGTCTGTCACAAGGCACCAGGTTGGACACAGCACGACATCCCACGCATGTGAAGAGTAACAATCCTCTAGAAACACACTATCAGCCATGTCATTATCAGCAAAGGAATTTTCACAGAGGTGCCTTCTTTGGCATTATGAAGCCAACTAAATAGAAAGCTCTGCTGTTCGTGACCTAGGAGTTATTTCATTATCAACTGCCAACACAAATTATAGTTCTTATACTGCTAAAAAAAAAAACTTGATCATACCAGAAATCAGAACAAAATGAATGTCTACATCTAATTATTATGTTCTTTGCATCATAGCTTTCAGTTTTTATTGGAAAAAAATACTATAGATGCATTATTGATAAAAATTAAAAATAGAAATATATCTATGTTATATTCATTGCATGTAATAAGTTAAGATACCAATTCAATAGAAGGCTCAGAAAGTAATATAGAAGAAAAAAAGTGTTCAAAATACTTTCCAGTCCTCTGCTGGGATACAGAGGGATAAAATATCCCTTGCCCTCATGGCATACGGAACATAGCAAACGTATTCATGTGAAATACTGCAAAATTCTGCTAGTGTCTGACTGTACAACCTACCTATGTAAGATTATTAGATAACTGTTTGATAATAGGCTTCATATACTTTGGGGAGATTAATGGCCTAGAAAGTGATAGCAGTAGTAAAAAGGGTAGGCCTCTAGTCAGGAATCTCTTTCCCCCTCCTTCCACACAAAGGGAAGTTCCTGGCAGGTAAAAAAGCTTTTGTGTATCATAGTGTATCATGGAGAGGCATTAGCCTCTCACTGCAGTGAACCTGTGTGATACAATTAAATCTTTTAATTTCCAGAAACCTAGCAATTTAAAACAAGATATATGGTATTTTCTATACTGGTTACTACAGTTCTTCATTCCACATGAAAATTATAAAAATATCGTATTTTTGTGTTTATATGACTTTCACTATATGATATATAAACTTTCACTGGTCTTTTTGGCATTATTTCCTGGGAGGGCCTAATTTGACAGACCTGGGGATATATAGAATTTTGAACTGAATGACTACAAACAAGTCATGGGTAAAGCCTGACGTCCCTTCAGCATTCAGATGAACTATTTTCCAAGTAAGTGATTACTTATAATTTAACACTGCAACCCCTAATCCATCTGTCCATCCATCCATCCATTTAGTCTATATAACCTACCCTACAACTGCCTTTTCTTTATCTCACTGTTTTCTCTAGTAAACCTCATGAGATTCAGTACTGAAAGTATTTTTATTTGAAGAAAATTAGGTATATTTGTCTAGATAAGCATTCTACAAACTGGAGCATGTATACCCTTGAGGGGTTGGTGGTATAAGACTTCCCAAGGGATACACAGGCACAGATGGTTGTAAGGGAATCGATTTCTGGTTCCACAACTTTCATGAGTTCTGTAGCTTGAAACAGATCTGCCTGACAACTCTCCTGTGAGTTTTCCTTTCTTACCTCCCTTTTTGCTCGCTCTTCTTCTTCCACTAGATAGAATCTTACTATGGTGCTTCACTCCAGGGTACAAAAATCTCGAGAGCCAAATAAAGAGACAATTCAAACTACTGATGTGACGCTAGGAAGTGAATGCCTAGGTATCACATCATTCTGCAGGGCAGGTGGTTTCCAATTCATTGCTTTCAATAAATGGAAGGGGGATATGATCACGCTGTCAATTGATAGATCATTAAAAATAAGTTTCAGTGATAGATTGTTAAAATGATTATTTAATGATAGACCATAAAAGTAATCCTCAATAATATATCACTCTATGAATTTTGTCACATAACTCAGACAGAGTTTGAAGATTTGAATGACACTGTTAAAACAAAACTCTCTCCGTTCCCATCTATCTTCTCACGCGAGTAACACTCCTGAGAGCGTCCATCTATAAAAAACAAAAAATTAGAACTGTTGACAAATTCTGTCTCTTTCAGCAACAAATAATGTTTATCCATGAATACATGAACTACTTAGGGAGACACTCCCATTCATTAAAGCTGTATCTCCTATTTTCAATAAATATGTGTTTTGTATGTTAAATAGTATTTACTAAAATTTATGTATTAATATTTTTAATAACTCAATGAGGATTAATTTTTTTAAGCTGGGCCTTATGGTCACAGGGAATCTCAGCATTTATATTTACACACATATTTTTATTGCTGAAAACTGTTTAATGGGGTAATCAATTTTCTACAGTTAAAATAGTGTAGGGAAAGCAGAATGAAATTACAAATTCAAGATGTGAAAAACGTTCAAATGGTAAAAATTTCTTCCAATGAATTTTTTAAAAACAGAAAAGGTTGACTATCAAGTGACTTTGATATTTAGTGTCTGCTGGATGTATTTAAATTTTTACACACTATGCCAAAAATCATAACCTTTGCAACTATTTAAACTTGTGATGGTATCACATTTACATTTTTTAGATGTCAACTTAAAAATGTGTGAGAAGATACGTGGTTAAACAATTACTTCAGGAGATACGGGAACAGTCTGATGACCAATGGTCAGCAGGGAAGACTGGCCTGAAGGCTGCATCTGGCTTGTGCCTGGGTTTGCATATGACGTTTTATCGGAGCACAGCAAGGCTCGCTTGTTTATGTATCATCTGGGGCTGCTTCTGCTATAACAGCAGAGTTAAGTAGTTGCGTCTGAGACCTTACAGCCCGCAAAACCTAAAATATTGACTATCTCGCCCTTTCCCCCATGCCTTCTCTATAGGGTTACCATTTCTGAATTCACTTAGACTTTGTACTATGTGATATTCATCATTAAGTTTTAAGACAAACAATGATTCTGTAGAAATCAGGCTCTAAGTGGCACAAAAAATGGGTTTTATTATTTTCCTGACTCTTAGAACTTTACCCAAGTGGGCATTTAATTTTTTTAAAAAATATATGGCAAATCATATCTACTCAAAGCAAAACAAGATTTAGGAACCAGGGTACTGGTTATCTTTCATATAGACACTTAATTCTTAGATTTCTGCTTGTATTTGGGAAAATGATAAAAGATGGTCTTGAGCTTAAGGTTATTTTAGTTCATCTTGATAATTCATCTGCAAATGGTGGCCATTTAACTCTCCACTGAAACAATGGTGTTAGAGACCAAAAAAAAAAAAGAACACTTTGAATTTTAAAATAATCCACTTATTCTTATGTTTTATCTAAAAACTTTAAGATACTTTAAAATACTAACAAATTCATTTGTGCTGGGGAAATATGACAGAATTACAAGGCAAACACAAACATCCATGCTAGTACATCCCTTACAGCTGGGAGATTAGGTTTTTTACTCTAAAAGTTATTGAACAGCATCTTCAATACCAAGGGTGTACCATTTTTAGTGGAGTCACAGTTGAAATCCCCACTATAGGGTGGAAAATGCTAAACTAGAGATTTCAACTAACCTACTCAAAAAGCACGGCAGCAATTAAATATTGTAAGTCGTCTGCCGCAGATGTTCATTTCATCCCAATGGCTCTTTCTGGCTTCCTTTTTCTTTTTTTTTTCTCCCTGAACAAATTTAACCTCCAATGGCAATTTACTGGGCTGCAGGACCCTAGGAAAATGGATACAAATATCTTCGCACTGCCACTGGCTGGGCGATGGGCGACGTATTTCAACTCTGAAACTGCTCCGAAATTGCACATTAATCCCCGCAGACTGAAAGGGGGGTCCAGGAAGAAAGGCTTGATCTCCTTTAATGATGGAACCCTGGCACTACAGTTTTATTTTTCTCAACACAGTGCTGCTAAAAACCCACTGTTATTATGAAAATCTCCCTAGCAAAGGAGCTCCATCACATTACTGGTGCACCAATTCATCATAACGTGCCTCGCTCCTGCTCATCAACAAGTCTGAGTGATGAAAAGATCCAATATTATCCTGACAGTACTTCATGCGCATTCTCAATCACACATTATTACAGCATCCATATTAATTTTCAGTGACACGCGTCCTAGGCCTGTTCAAATTAGGCAAACCAACGAGGGGGAGTTGATGAAATACCAGCATAGCCACAGCTCATTGCATTCCAATTTGCATGCAAATGGTTTATCAGGAAAATTCCATTCCCAGCAACCAGCAAGTGAAAAACAACTGTAATCTACACTTCAGGGCCACCATACAGAGCTTAATGAATCGCAAAGAGAGAAGGAAGTGACAGACCTATGAGAGGATCGATTTCCACTGGCAGCTGGTATGGCTGGTCTTGTACAGCACCTTGATGAGCTGGAATTCACAAAAGATAAAAAAAAAAAAGAGAGAGAGAGCATTATTTTTCATATACCGAGCTACATAAAAATGCTTAAGTCAAATCTCATGTAGAATTATGTCCAACCTCCAAATCTCTCAAGACAGTTTTGTGAAATTTAAACAAACAAACAAAAAATCCAGGTGCTTCTATGGCTAGCTTATTAAACATTTATTTTAGATTAGTGCTGTTCTGAACATGTGCCATCAGCAGTGGCTCCAGTCCTAGGCCATAAGCTATAGCAGATGCTTGACTGGCAACCTCTGATGCCGCAACAAAACAAAATTAAGTGGTAAAGAGCACTGAAAACAAAATGTGACAACCATCTGCTGACTGTAGCAAATACTAGTTTTTTTGTTACTTCTTAAGAAGGCAGTTTTGAATGCTGCAGCACAAAGGATCCACAAAAACGTCAATTTATGATGGAGAAAGGGAAAGCTCCAAGTCAAAGAACATTCAATGTTTCATCCATCACTTAAATCAATCAATTGAAAGTTGGAATAAAAATAAAGAAAGCTATCTGCAGATAAATGTTTTAGTTAAATGCATTTGGCTGAAATGTTTTCCTGAAGACTTGATTGCGGTTAAAAAAAAAAAACTTTTATTAATATTTAATATTTCCATGGTTTCCATTTAAAAATACTGAGAAGCAAATGAGTAACAAAAATCAATCCATACTAAGGACAGTTTGTTTAATTTTCAAAATGGTTTTAAGGATTCAGAGGTACCTATTTTGTGATGGAAAAGAGATTTTATAGGCTGCAGCCCTGTGAAAGGTAGAAGGGCTTTCGGTGGATAAGATGTATTGTAGGAAGCAGGACCGACTACTGGCCACCTGTGCAACCTTGGGCAAATCAGAAGGCCCAGGATGAAGGGTTTAGAACAGATAATCTTTTCAGCTTTGTAATTCTGAGAGTTAAATTCTTGGTCCTTTTCCAGAAGATTTTACTCCAATGACTCAGCCATTCACTCTGGTCACTATCTGCCTTTTATAGACTCATAAGCATTTTAACTACTGGTTGGTTAGTATTAGAGCTCTGCTTAATAGCATTAGATTCTAAGATTAAGATGATATTAATATCATCAGATTTTAAGACATCCTTCTGACTGTCCTTGAGGGGCTGAAAATAAAAATGGGATACATTCCAATGTGTTCATTAGATTAATTTTAAATTCGTTATGTCAGCATTTCCGCTGTTAGTAAATACCAACTTTTCAAGGACTTTTCAATGATCTTTTGGAAGATCACTAATATGATAAAATACCTGAATATCAGTAATACTGATAAAATACTGAGCATAATATTAGCACTAAAAATCATAGTTGAGTATGAATATGATATTAAAGTAGATGAGAAATGGCAGCCATAGGACTCCCTCCTTTGCTACAAGTATTGTTTTTGCTGATTACAGCTCTGCCAGTAAAGATATCACAGAACACTACAGGGACTCATCAGGGAAAACCTCAGCCTCTGATGTACCACCAGGGCATTTACTCCAGCAACACCAGTGCCCATCAACGCTAATACTTTGGGAAGCTGTTCCTATGTCTTTAGGAATCGGGGATCACAGAAACATTGAAACCAAACTGTCAGTGAAGGAGATTCAGCAGGTGAGCTGTTTCTGGTGACGCCTCAAGTTCCAGTTCTGCCACTGACTGCCTGTGTGACCTTCGGCCAGTTAGGTCTACTCAGTGTTCCAGGTCCCTGCTCTGTTAAATGGGTCAGGCTGAACCACATGGACTCACCAACACCTGATGTCTTGACCTATTAAAATGGCAATTATGTATGGTTCAACCTAAGTATAGAACCTACATCTTAAGGTTGTTCAGGGGATTCAGTGAGTTAACAGATGTGAAGTGACTAAAACAGTATTTAGAAGCTAGAAAATGCTCTATAAACGTTAGGTGCCATTATTTTATTTTTTTCCGGATGTTCCTCAAGGTCCCTTGAATGAGATGGAAGGATAAAGATGATTTTTTCTCTAAATCAGGACTCAAGACACTACATTGACAGGAGCTAGCTGTCTTATGAATGAATTATGGAAATCAGAGAATAGCAGAAAAGAATCAGAATCTAAACTAAAAAAAAAAGTGTAACATGAATTTGATATTCACTGAAGAAAAACTGTTAGGAAGTTTTGACATTTGTTTCAATCAAGGCACACTGACAGGTAGAGGTAGCAAAACATAGGATGAAAGATCAGGTATGTTTATTACATACCTGAAATGAGGCAGAGATTTAATAAAATGTATACTTAATATTTTTAGGTGTAGGTGTACTGAGAATTGGGGATCACGTTGTAGAAAGATAATCACCTGAGTTTTCCATATGTTATCCTTCTTTGTCTTCTCTGGTGAAGAGTGGCTGTATCATACTCTAAAGCCAGAGGACAGGGACAAAAACCACTGGTGACACAAACCACAGTCCCAAAGGCTCGATGGGGAGAATTCAAGGCAAGGAACTGGCCAAACATATGCAGCCTTCTCTACTCTTATCTCACAGAAAAGCGAGCCTGGCTCAGAGCAGTTGGATGTACCATATGTGGTACTCTAGCAGGAGGAGGCTGCCCCTAAATCACTTTACAGATCTAGAGAAAAGTGGCAAGTAGGGAGAACAGCTGACAAGCAAGCCCTAAGGGCAGCTAGCCTTCAGGGCAGGGAAATGGGCTTGCTTCAAAGGGGAGTGTCAGGAGCTCAGTCATCCCAGGGAGGGAGGGAGCCGGATACCTGAGTATCAGCTGGAGACCTAGCAGCTCTCTGGTGGAGCTGGCTCAGTTCCTGCTCACTGCTAGGCTAGACTAAGGCCAGGAATGCAGAGTGCTTGGGGCTTTCTAGCAGCTGAAAAGGTTTGTTTCTCCCCGCGCGTACTGCCACTCTGTTTAAACTGAACGAGTTCCCAGAGCTGCCACAGCAGCCACCAGGATGAGCGTCACTGGGAGGGGCCTGGGGCCGCACACACTGGTGCTCATGCCAGGCTCTAAGGTAACCGCACACAGCGCAGGAAGATGATCCTCTGTGCGCCTGACAGAACACACTCCCAGCATCTTTTTCTTCTAATGAGCAGTATTTAGAGAAACACAGCAAAATAATCAAATTCATTAGTCAAATTATAATCTTTAGTCCCAAAATATAAGTATGTCATCTGCATACACATTCACCTCTGCAAGGTAAGTTCACTTGAAGAAAAGGGAATAAAAGGACCTAATAATAGAGACATTATATGTATCTCGATTTTAAATTTCTCTACCATTTATGAAATCTATTCTCTAATCGAATATTACCATTCATTTCATTTCTAATAGCCAGGAAAATGGCTATATTTACGAAATTCTGACACCAACCATGGATTTTTCATGAAGGGTACCTAATTACCTTATTGACCATAGTTAGTTAGTGCATCTAGTTTTTATTTGAACATCAATTCAGTTCTGTTCCATTCTAAACATTCTAGCATTTAATGTGGCATGAGACCCTTGTTCAAGAATTCATAACTGTGCAACCATTTCAGGTATTATAATGGGTAATGCTTTATGTACACTTTACAGATTTAATAACAAGTTAACAGACTATTAAAAGCTATCCTTTCAAATTTCCTACCTAAAACGATGGCTTGGGGATAAAAACCATATAATCTCTAAGACTTTGAAAGATTTTCCTTCTTTAAAAAGGGAATTTCTAACCAGTGGCCACAAGGAACAGTGCTAAATCCAGATCCCAACATTCCTGTTCTAATGAGAGGCAATAAATCACAGAGGAGTGATCATAAAATTCGAATCAGAAAACTTGGGTTCAAACCTGGCGGTGCCACTGAGTGGCCATATGTGATACTGAACAAGGCAGGCTCCCTGGGGCTCCGTATCTTCAGCGGTAAAATGTGGGCTTGGACAAGACCAACTCTCATGTCTCTTCAAGGTGTGATGGTTTATGATTCTAATGGTTATTTCAGCATCTTGCCCTCAGTCACCCTAATTCTTCAGCACTTAGTGAAAGAACAGGATACACTTATGGGTTTGTAGTATTTTGGCTGTGTAACTTAAGTGTTCTTTTTTCTATCACCCACAACAAATAGTTCCACACCCTGCATGAAAAGGCACATGGTAGACAATGAGAAGTGTATATGGAGCAAGTGAATACGTGGAAAAAAGGAACATCTGATAAATCAATACAGGCTATTTATGGACGCGATATAGAATATTATTATATGATAATATTTATGTCCAAGGAGTAAAGACAAATCACTAGGTGCCAAAGAACAGTTCGTGTTTAAACTTTTGTATTAATATTACATGCTTCAGAGGGATTTCTTTAAACCTTTCCAAGTATTCAACATTTTGATTCAGACTAATATGTTTGAAAACTAAAAAGCTTAAATGTTGAGATATAACATATTTAGGTGGATATAACAATGTATTCTGGATCCCTGGTGGCTCAGATGGTAAGGAATCTGCCTGCAATGTGGGAGATCTGTGTCCGATCCCTGGGTCAGGAAGATCCCCTGGAGAAGGGAATGGCAGCCCGCTCCAGTATTCTTGCCTGGAGAATCCCATGGACAAGAGGAGCCTAGCAGGCTACAGTCCATGGGGTCACAAAGAGTCACGCTTACAATGTCTTTATACAGTGCTCAGCAGCTACCATGCCTTGGAAGGGTATGTCTTCGCTTACCTGGAAGGTTGTGCCACTTGTTCATGGCGAATAGCCGGTTAGCAGTGACTGTGACCACAGCAGGCGTCGCCAGCCCAGGCTGGGTGTTGGCCGCCACGTGAGTGACAGGGGAGTTGGAGGGGAACTTTAGAACCATGATAACATCCTGCTGAGCTTGGTCTGTGAACATCAATGGGCTCTGCAGGAGGAGATACTGTTGAGTGGGCAGGACAAGATCCAAATACACGAGAAGGAAAAGACAAGGAAAGACAGGAAAGAAAGAGGGTGTAGGAAAAGAAGAGGAAGACCGTGTTAACCCAAGTTGCAAGTGAGAGCACAGTGAGCAGAAAGGCTTCGAGAAACAGCAATTAGGGTTTGTTTGGTTTTCACATGTCATTAGTTGAATTTCTAGGTGACCTAAGTAAAATCCATGAATGGTCACTTTAAAAATCCACAAATTTGTATTAACTCTCTTCCCCACCCCATTCCCAAGAAGAACTAAAAAGAGTGATTTGATTTAGATTCGAAATAGGCACAGTATTGAGGATGGTGTTAAACCATTCCAACAATTATTATGCATCAAGTACAAAAGAGAAAAAGTAAAAGAATGAGAACAGGCCATAGGCACAAAAGCCAGCCAAGGTAATTGCCAGATTATCAAAAGTTGTGTTCAGTCAGTATGAGGATTTTGACAACTAAAAAAAGAGATAATTAATTAACAAATATATTTATAAACAACAGTTGCACAGCATGCATGTATTATTACAGTAGAGAAATAATTTATGAACGTGATACACAAACTTAATTATAAAGGTGTTTCAAAGCAATGCATAATTAAGTGTACTTGTAAAAACAATATATTTATATAGTGTACCAAGTCATAAACATTGCCCTATTATAATGCAAATGCCACTGCTTTCTGCTGTGGATAAACTAAGGATAAACAGAAATACCTAGGTGCCTATCCTCCCAATCGGTAAAGAAACTAAAGCTCAAGACGTTCGATTTCTCCTTTGAAAAGCAAAATATAACTGAAATGATAAACAAAACACTGTTCTAATAGCTAGCAACAAAATAAATCTGGAAGACTACTAAGGATTTAGGACATTCCTACAAACCATATGTCATAATCTGAGACATATACAACACCACACTGATTTATTGGCTTTATTTATACTTTGTGGTACTATGCTATCATACAGTAATTGCACTGTGCATTTTCAGCAATTCTCCACAGCCATGTCTATTTTCTAATAGCTGATGAGTATCATTCAGAATTGAAACACCTTGATGAAGTGCTTCTGGTTGCTCTCTCATTGCCATATTTCAAAACACCAGGTATATGTAAATGTGTAGGCACATATATTTAACACGTATTCATTCAGAACTGCTAATAAAAAATTAAATACATTTGCATTTTTATTATCAGTCCTTTTAAAAAAGTTATTAAGAGTACTTAGAAAAACATATTGCACTAAGAATTCCTATTTGCACTCTTTGCATAAAGGTGTAAATAAAGGCAACTAATAAGCTACCCAGACACCCTTCTGAGCAAGTGGCTAAAAGCCAATCAATATTATGAGTTAATCCTCCCTGGATGCTCATTCAATTAAAGGTGTCAGTAATGCCTCATCTGATGTGGCCTCAATTAAATCCAACTATCTGATGGTGTGAAAACACAGGGGGATACAGCAACAGCAGCAAAACCAGACAAATAGGCAGCCTTTGTGGGCCTGCTAATTACTACACCTGGTGTATATTATGGCTCATGCACTTAACACAGCACGAGGTGGCTTTAATTTCTGCTACATTTGTGTGTATGTATATGTGTGCTGCAGTCATCATTGATGGGGGAACTCATCTGAATAGTAGTAAAAACAATAAACATGTGGGTCTTCGAGTTTTAAAACCTCTGATATCAATAAGTAATCTTTGTTATACTAAGAACCCCTTATATGGTTTTATGGATTTCTGTGAAATTGTGTAAAAACGAGAAACAATGAGCCAACCACAAACAAAATTTCCTATAAGCTAGCTTTGATGAAGTCTGGAGAAAAGGAAATGAATGTCATTTCAGAAAACCAAACCGTGTTTTTCAATTGTGTGGGTTTTTTAAAAAATAATATTTACCAAAGTCAATTTATAAACTCTGAGGAAGTCAGATGACAACATACATCATGAAGTCTCACTGAAAGGAAGCTGATACATATTTCTGAGCTTAACAGCTCATACTGTAAATACAATTAGGCTCAAATTGAATAATTCCAATGTTTATGCCCTTAAAAAAAAACACGGAAAAATCTCCAACATACAGGAAGAATGTCTTGTGTACACAGTGCCTCTAGTGGGCCAACTCTTAGCCACATGGCAAGGAAGAGCCCTCTTCCACAGAAAGCTGCAGACACCATATCCAGAGCGGTTCCTGCATCCTGAGAACATGCTGGCTCTCTGGTACTTCCTGTGCATTTCAGCCTGATGAGAGCGCCTAACGGAGTCAAGGAGCAAGAAACACTCTGGGGAGTGCCATCGCATCCGTAGCCAGTGAGTATGGAATGAGGAGCACTAGATGCAAGAAAAGTCCAGCCCAGCATACTGGGTTCACCCAGAGGGATGGTGACAGCTGCTGATGGGCAGGACAACCAGTCACACGGGGGAAGAGAGAGAAACCCTCATCAACCCTGCGGGCCCCTGCCAGCCCCGTCTGACACAGAAGTGGGAAACCACTATAGCTAGATTTCGTTCGGTTTTCCCAGATTACGTGTGCACTTGTTGATAACTCTGGTTTCTTTCTAACACACTTTTGCTTCCCACACACGTATGTGTAAGAGGAAAAGCACAATTTGCACAGGTCTGAAACAGAGTTCAGGTTTTCGATTCAGAGGATAAAGATAATGGGAAAGATGGCCTCCCGTCCTCAAACGAGCGTGGGCCGCCCGGGCTCCCCACCCTCGGGACAGGAAAGCTGATCTGCCTCGGTGAGCCAGTCATCCTTTGGTCACGGAGAGAGGCTTGGCAGTGGGAACTCCCTCTTGGCCCTGGTGACCAAGGCTGTGCAGTGACCCAGGTAGAAAGTCAATGGAGCAGTGGAGGTGCTTCCATTAGCCAGCACTGCAGCAGCCTGCGTCTCATTGACAAGCTATTACTAAAACTAATTCCAATCCCCAAACATAAATCATTCTTACTATTTCTATGGCATTATCTTCCATTGTTCTTGCTAAATGTCCGCTCTCTGTGGAGTCTTTTCACTAAAAGCTACCCTCTACGTTCTTTTGAATATGATTTTCCCTTCTTAAAAACACTGAGGGGAAAAGGTGATGCAAATAAATGTGTAAATGTCTGTAGTTTATAATAATGGTCAATTCGTATCATTAGAGACTTGGAAGAAGAAAGATGACAAAGATGGGGAAAGGGGAACAGACACAAAGAAGGAGGAAAGATGGGGAGAGACAGAGAGGTGGAGGCACAGAGGACCTCGTCTGTATCCTGGGCCCTGCTGGCTGCTCCTCTCTCCTTCCCAGCATCCAGTGAAATCCTCCCATTCTAAGCCCCAACATGGAGTTAGAACCTATTCTAAACTATTCATTGCATTTATGGAAACAGACTCTATGTCCCCATTCTTACTTTAACACAGTAATGAGCAACCTGTTTTATCGATGGACAATTCAAGACATAAAATACCGATAGACTACACTTAAAATATTTCTATCATGCCATGCAATGTTTGCTCCTATGCTGAATTTTTTTTGTCATGAAAGAATTTCCCCCCAAAATTTCAGGAACCATGAAAGAGGAACAGCCACAGATTTTACAGCTCTAGTCTATTTCCCTGCTCCTGGTTCTAGGTGGGCCTCTGACTTGCTCTGGCCATACAACGCTGCATAAATGATGCTGCGCAAGTTCAAAAGCAAGCTTCAAGAAGTCATGCAAAAGTGTTCTCCTGACCACTGGGAGTAAAAGCAAGCTTCAAGAAGTCATGCAAAAGTGTTCTCCTGAGCACTGGGAGTGGGGGTGGCCTGGGCCAACTTCCTTGATGAAAGATCACATGGAAAGAGCAGTCTCGCCTCTCAGCACTCACCGCAGCAGTGCATGTGACAGGCAAGGTGAACGAGAAGAAATGCCTATCTATCCCTAAGAATCACAGGAAAGAAAAATCACTGTTCGAGGCACTAAGCTTTGGGTGTTTGGTATATCACACCATCATTTTTTCCTCCAAGGTTCCTGACTCTCAGTAACATAGCCTATGTATTAGGATTACTTTCAAAATTCCCAAAGTGAAAAACACTGGGATGTAAAGAATAAACACAATAGGAAAACTAATCTAGGCACTTATAGGATCAAACCAGAAAATGTATCCATCCTCTATCCTAGAATGAGGATATAAGACAGTGATGGAACTTTTAATTCTGCAACACAGAACATGACGCCCTGATGAAATACTGGAGCACTGGAGCAATGTCTGCCTTCCTTCAGAGTCCAGGAGAACAGGCAGTATTAGCTGGCTGTTAGCAGGTGCACAAATAGTACATTAGAAGAACAGGCCAAGGTGTGGTGGAGAAGCTCAAGTACAATGAAAGACTGTTAAGAACGTCAAGCAGGGTCTCAAAGAGGCCCGAGAAATGAGGAGAGAGCAGGCTGCACTCACCGCTTGCATGGCAGAACCTCTGGGAGGGTGGGGCTCTATGAGCAGCTGAGATGGCGTCTGCCCAAAACTTCGGATTTGAGCTTCCACAGCCTGAAAAAGACACGGGCAAGTCTGAGGGTTAAGAGGTGCTAATTACAGGCAAAAGAACCACAACTGTCACCTGGAAATGTCAGCCCTTACTTCTGGCTTACCTCACGCTGGAAATCAACCCCGTGTGTTCACAGCGGGGCTGAGCACCTGGCAGGGCAGAGGCTGAGGTCCCGCTGCAGGACCATGGGAACTGTGCCTCCTAACCCTGCGAAACTTTCTCATCCTGCTCCATGATGGGAAACAGAAACCAGCTCTCACAATCAGAATTTGTCCTTTTTGGCTTCATCTCCCTTTTCTTGCATTTTTTCCCCCCTGCTTTGATTCTAGGCCCTATCTCATCCTGGGAAGTCACAGAAAGAAACACAGCACCTGTGAAAATCGCTCGACGCTCTTCCTTTTGCCATGGGCAGAGCATTATTGTTGACAGTCTCTTTGAATCTAGGTGGCTGAACAGTAAAGGAAAAGCCATATGTTGCATCCAAGCAATAGCCCAGGGACCACGTGTGTGCGCTCTTTTTGGAAGACGTGTGCCTAAGCCCTTTGTTGTGAGCCACTTGCTCTTCCTGTCCACCCAGCCCAGGTGCTCACTTCCCAACCTCATCACAGAAAACTCTGAAATGCCAGACGTGGTCGCTGTTTGTAATGATTTTATTTGTTTACTTGTTTATGCCTGTCTCCTCCCACTAAAACAAGATCCGCAAGAGCGAGGACCTTAACTATTTTCTTCACACTTAGACCTTTAAATTGGGTGAATGAATAAATGCCACAGTGTGTGTGAGGGGAGAGAAGGAAGCAGAGACGTATAAAGATGACTTCAATACTTCTACAGCAGTATTTTTAACTTGTGGGCTAAAAGGAGGAAGAAAATCTCTTTGTAAGGGAATATATGTTTGTCATGCTATTTTTTAATCCCTAAGAAAACAGGTATTTCAATTTTTATATGCTCTGCAGAACTGTAGGCAATTAATAAATCATACACAGGGAAATAAAAATATGCAGTATTAACTTCTTTTTTTTATTTGATGAGGATACCATTAGTAGTCCTTTACAACCACCTTTTAATAAACAATGATAGCAATTCAGCCATTTATGTATTCAATTGTAATCATCAGTGATATAAACAGCATATGAGGTGTCAGTGTTTCTGCCCTTGAAGAAAGTATTCCTAATATAGAAAGCAGGGCATGTACTTGGATGATTGAATAACAGTCTGATGCAGTTAGCTCAATAAATTCAAGGAATGCACTAGGACTGGCTTAGGCAGAAAGGACTGCAAAGACCTCTGTGAAAGCTGAGTGGTTTGGGAAAAGCACCATGGCTTTGAAGTCACACAGACCATGTGCTAACACTGCACACCGTTTACAAGCTATGTGACCCAGGGCACGTCATTCAACCTGTTTCAATTTTCTTCCTGTAAGATATGGATAATAATAATAATATCAACCTCACAGTGTTAGATTGAGGAGCAAATAGTATGTATGCAAAAAAACACAGCAAAGTGCTTACTGGTACAGATTAGACTCTTAATATGCAGTCAACCAATATTCATTGAGGGCTACTAACAACATTAACCCTGGAGTAGGGAATGGCAACCCACTCCAGTATTTCTGCCTGGAGAATCTGATGGACGGAGGAGCCTGGCCAGCTAGAGTCCGTGGGGTTGCAAAGAGTCAGACACAACAGAGTACACACACACATCAATAACAAATATTTATTTAGTAGATACTATTTGCCAGATATTTTTCTAAGTGATTATATCATTTAATTTTTAAATTGTATGAAGTGAGTACTTTACTATATCTATTTTACTGATAAAGGAAAATAATACACAAAGAACTTAAATATCTTGTCCAAGGTCACACATTAATTAAACAGCAGGCTCAAATTTTGCACCTAAGCAGCTTGATTCAGGAGCTCATACTCTCAACCAGGAAGCTATTCTTCCTTATCTGTTAGGGACAATGCCATGGCCTAGGGATAAGACTGAGCACACAAAAGCATGCGTTTACAACGTAATGAGTGAATTCATAAAGTAGCTCTAATATCAACATCAGCAGCAGCATTAAGCGTTTGCTCACACACAATCAGAGCAGCATGGCTTGGCAGGAGATAAGGCTGGCCCCAGACTCCCGAAACCAGAAAAGGAGCCAACAGGAAGTGAGGAGTAGAGGCTAGGGTCACTTCAGAGCAGTATCTAAAACATTTTTTGATGGGGTGAAATCAATTCATGATGAACATCAAGGACAATCTTGAGGAAAAAAATATATCACAGAAGGGCAACCTGAGGCCTACGGTAGTCACAGAGGAGGTGGGAGCCCTGCTCTTCCAAGATGTATGGATTCACAGCTGGCTTAACGGAAACCTTAAGGCGCTTTTAAAAACAGCAAAGCCAGCGCCCTTTCCCTTGACTGCTGCCTTCAGTGGTCCTGGCCCAGCAGCCCACATACATTTCCACTCATTAAAAGAAGGGGAGTGGGGAACAGACAGCTTACATACTTGGCCTATGGAGCTAATTGGTTAAGAGTGCTAATTCTGATTTTTCCATTTATTTGCTGTGTTTGAATAGGTTGCTTAATCCGTTTCCCCATTGATAAAATAGAGATAATAATAATGCCTCACTTGGAGAATTATATGGAAAATTAAGTAATACTTATAAAGTGTTTAGCACAATGCCAAGCACATACAAGGCAATAAATAAAATGTCGAATTATTGTTGGGTTTGGGGGCTTAGCGTGATCCCCATTTAACACAGCTAAAACAGAAAAGGAAGAAATGCTTCAGGAATTTACAATGAGAGTGGTGATGATAATGAATACATTATTAAAAAAACACAAAAAAACCTGAAATCTGGCTCAGCATTTCAAAGTTTACTATAGGGCTAAGTGCCCAGAGTCAGAGAGATCTCCTTGGAGATTCAGAGAGCAGTCCAAAACATAAGGAACTGGATACCTCAGTCTTTAGGGAAGCTGTGTTATTTGCAAGAAAGGGATAAATATGTGAACCACGATCTAAGGCAAAATCAACAAGTCTTAGACACTGATGACTTTGAGCAATGAAGAGAAAAGACAACACTAATTCTTTTCTTTTGAACTTGCCTATTTTAGAGTAGTAAAGCAATGAACAGAAATATAAATTTCTGTGAGGGAGAACTAGCTTTGCAGGAGAAAGACAGTGCATTTTGTGTCAGATGTGGAAATCTGAAGTGACAGTGATAGTTGTTGAGCCAGGCTGAGACGTCCAGGGGACAAACGAAAGCCTAGGCCTGGCCCTGGGCTGAAACATCAGAGGTGTTCATTTGGGTCTCATTCATACAAGAGAAATTTAAGTCCATGGTTTTTGACCCTTCCCTCTCACTCTGTTTATGTATTTTTAAGCAGCAGAAATGATTTCCTTTTTCAAATGAAGTTTTACACAAAACCCCAATACAAAAAAACATAGCGACTGGGCTATTTAAAGATGGGCAAAACCATCCTTACACAGCAGCTCCTGAGACAATTCTGAGAAATCTTAGGGCTCTGGAGCAAAGTTTGAAGTCCACTGGTTAAGCTCCCAGGATGAAAATACATGAGACACATATATAAAAGGACACAGAGGTGAAACTTGGGGAATGCCCATATTTAGGGTTTGATATGAAGAAGATGACAATAGAAGGGAGAGGTTGCTGGAAGCTGGGGAGCAGGACAGGGTGATGTGGAAGCTACAGATGAGAATTCCAAAGAGAGGACGGCCAGTAACACCAACTACTATAGAGAAACTAAGAATAACAACATTATCGCATGTAAATTTTATTATAGATATAAATTTAATGCAACTGGTCTCAATACTACATAATACCAATATCCTTAATACTACATGTCCTTAGCCTTGTTTTGAAATGAAAAGTATGTAGATGGTGAGAAAACTTTTAAAAACACCAATCTCCCCTTTTGAACACAATTTTTTTGTCTTAAAATTTGAATAAAATTTACACATTACTGACCTTTTACAGGGAAACAATTTTTCAAGTCATGGAACACAGTGGTGTGAATTCTGTCTCAATTATGAAATAAAAGTTGTATTATCCCACATAGGTTAAATAATATTTTTCTTTCTAAGTCCTTAAGACATCTAAAAAAATTATATAATTCTTAGACACAAATGTTATATTTCTTGACTAACCTTTGAGTTGTTGGTGATAACAATACAATAGAAAGGGTTTTTTCAAGTGAGAAAATTATAGAATAAGACTGTAAGGTAATCTCAAATCTTTATAGTCAAACCTAATTGGAAGAACTGATATTGAAGCTGAAACTCCAATTCTTTGGCCACCTCATGTGAAGAGTTGACTCATTGGAAAAGACCCAGATGCTGGGAAGAATTGAGGGCAGGAGGAGAAGGGGACGACAGAGGATGAGATGGCTGGATGGCCTCACCGACTCGATGGACATGAGTCTGGGTAAACTCCAGGAGTTGGTGATGGACAGGGAGGCCTGGTGTGCTGCGATTCATGGGGTTGCAAAGAGTCGGACACGACTGAGCAACTGAATTGAACTGAACTGAATATCATCAAGTGGTAATTCTAGATTCTTCTCATTGTTTCTAAAGCTCATCACCATTCTGTCATTATCTTGATCTCTAAAGCAATTTACACTGTTGATCACACAGTAGTGACTTCACATGCTCTCTGCCCTGGCATCTATGGCTCTATACTAGCTTGGGTCTCTAACTACTCCTTTATTCTCTGTGTTCTGCCAACCTCTACTCTTATTTCTCATCCACAAATAAACTCATCACTGCAAGCTCTCTTTTCACACTCC
This sequence comes from Giraffa tippelskirchi, assembly GCF_054371585.1. NCBI lineage: Eukaryota > Metazoa > Chordata > Mammalia > Artiodactyla > Giraffidae > Giraffa > Giraffa tippelskirchi. The sequence goes on from NC_137285.1 coordinate 60,081,584, forward strand.
AATTTTCTTGATCTAAACTTCCTGCCCTGGAATTTTTTTTTAGTGTCATGACTTCAAATCTTAGCTCTATATGAAGGATTTCCAAATCTAAAGCCAGAGGACTGTCAATTTCTATGAAGTGTTCATTTACACTTTGCCTGATGGCCATCCAGCTACACTATGTGTATATCTCAGCACACTTGGAATTATCAAATCTAAAATCTGGAAAAATTAATTTTATTCTAGCCTTCTTCAATCAAGGATGAGACTCCCCTTTTGATTTTATTTTTAATGCTCAGAATCTTACTAACATTTAAAAAATTTTACCTCAGTAACTAGACCTAATCACTTCTTTTATAAGTTTCTCATACTCATCATTTCTATTTGAATCCAGGAATTTCTTATAATTTCAGGTATTGAGAATTATAATAGTGTCTCTTCTGTTATTTGCAATTTCTTCCTACAGACTTGAGCTTTCTTGAACTCTCCTTTACGTAATATTCCCCTGATCAAATGTCTTCAATTAACTGTCAATTCTTAAAAGATACAGTCTTACTCCTTCATATGAGGCACTGAGAAGAATGCTATATAATTTCTATGGTATCCTTGACAAAAAATAAATAACTTCATTAGAATCATGTGAAAATATGAGACAAATTCAGAGACATTCAACAAAATATGTGACCACTTTCCACAAATATCAAGACTATTAAAGACAAGTAAAGACTGATTCCTTCTTACACTTAGAAGAAAACCAAGAAGATAGCGACTAATACATGTGATTTAGTCATTGCATAAGATCATTAAACAGAAAGAGCAATTACAGAATGTGGTGACATTCACAAGGTCTGTAGTTTAATTACACTGAAGAAATATTATTTCCATGGTCTTGATCATTTCACTCCAGTTTTGTAACATGGTGATGGTAGGGGAGGGAGGGTGCTTGGGAAGAAATGTACAAAAGAAATTTTGCTACTCGTCTGTGGCTAACCTTAATTCAAAACACAAAAAGATGAAGGCCTACTGCTGTTCTCTCATCCAACTCTCTACAATCAAGCAGGTTTTCTTTCACAAACAAAACCACCCGTCTCCACCTTACATCTTCTCTTCTGCCGCTGTCTCTCCTAGACTGGCCTCCTTCATCTTCGGTTTTCTAAGTCATGCCACTCTCTAGAAAACCCTGCTTGAGTCCCACCTTGGTGGTGGTGGTGGTGGTGGTGTTCAGTTGCCAGGTCGTACCCGCCCCTTTGCGGCCTCATGGATTGCAACACGCCAGGCTTCCCTGTCCTTCATGATCTGTTGGAGTTTGCTCAAATGCATGCACATTGAGTCAGTGAGGCTCTCTAACCATCTCATCTTCTGCCACCCCTTTCTCCTTTGGCCTTCAATCTTTCCCAGCATCAGGGTCTTTTCCAATGAGTCGGCTGTTCACATCAGGTGGCCAAAGTATTGGAGCTTCAGCATCAGTCCTTCCAATGAGTATTCAGAGTTGATTTCCTTTAGGATTGACTGGTTTGATCTTCATGCAGTCCAAGGGACTTTCAAGGGTCTTCTCCAACAACACCAGTTTGAAAGCATCAATTCTTCAGCACTCATGACTACTGGAAAAACTAGAGTTTTGACTATATGGACTTTTGTTGGCAAAGTGATGTCTGCTTTTTTTTTTTTGGTCTAGGTTTGTCATAGTTTTCCTTCTAAGGAGTGAGTGGTTTCTAATTTCATGGCTGCAATCACTATCTGCAGTGATTTGGAACCCAAGAAAATAAAATCTGTCACTGTTTCCACTTTTTTCCCTTCTATTTGCCATGAAGTGATGGGACTGAATGCCAAGATCTTAGTTTTTCAAATGTTGAGTTTTAAATCAGCTTTTTCACTCTCTTCTTTCACCCTCATCAAGAGGCTCTTTAGTTCCTCCTCGCTTTCTGCCGTTAGGATGGTGTCATCTGCATATCTGAGGTTGTTGAAATTTCTCCTGGCAATCTTGATTCCAGCTTGTGATTCATCCAGCCCAGTGTTTCGTATGATGTATTCTGCATATAAGTTAAATAAGCAGGGTGACAATATACAGCCTTGTCATAGTCCTTTCTCAATTTTGAACCAGTCAGTGTTCCATGTCCAGTTCTAACTGCTGCTTCTTGACCTGCATACACAGGTTTCTCAGGAGACAAATAAGGTAGTCTGGTATTCCCATCTCTTTAATAATTTTCCAGTTTGCTGTGATCCACACAAAGACTTTAACGTAGTCAAAGAAGCATATGTTTTTCTGGAACTCCCTTGCTGTTTCCATAATCCAACAAATGTTGGCAATTTGATCTCTGGTTCCGCTTCTTCTTAGAAACCTAGCTTGTACATCTGGAAGTTCTTGGTTCACATACTGCTGAAGCCTAGCTTGAAGGATTTTGAGCATAATCTTGCTAGCATGTGAAACAAGCACAACTGTGTGGCAGTTTGAACATTCTTTGGCATTGCCCTTCTTTGGGATTGGAATGAAAACTGACCTTTTCCAGTCCTGTGGCCACTGCTGAGTTATCCAAATGTGCTGACATATTGAATGCAGCACTTTGATAGCATCATCTTTTAGCATTTTAAATAGCTCAGCTAGAATTCTGTCACCTCCACTAGCTTTTTGTTCATAGTAATGCTTCATAAGACCCACTTGACTTCACACTCCAGGATGTCTGGCTCTAGGTGACTGACCACACCACTGTGGTTATCTGCATCACTGAGACCTTGTTGGTGTAACACTTCCCAAATCTTACAGCTTGTTCATGCTGCTAACTACACATTTAATTCAGGCTTCCCTGTAATGTTAGTTTTTAGTGTATTACTGGTCTGTCCAAGCAACTAAACCATAAGGCTAGAATATCATGTATTTTAGAAGTGGGCAAGCAGGAAGAACAATGCCTTGTACAAACTATTCACACAACAAAGAAGTTTCCCTACCTTTTTTTGCAGGTAACCCTGCAGGCAACAGCAACCCTGTTGCCGTTAAAAATAACATCCTCTATTTTGCACATAAGCTTTATAAATCAGTCTTGTACCCCAAATGACTGATTTATAAAGATACACAAACAGGGTATTTTTTTTTAAGCCAACTTTAAGTGGAAATCAAAGTAAAACAAAAACTGGGCTGCAAAATAGAACCAGAAATGAAACATACACTTTAACCTATATTCTTCCTGGGATAACACACAAAATTATTAGTTTCTAGAGCCAAACAATGTGACATTCCAAAACATCTTTTTATTTGCCTGTGGGGCTGGGTGTAATTTAAAAGGTCATGAAGCTCTAGAATGAGACAAAATATTACTTTTCAGCACTGAAAAGCTACCAGTAACTATTTTAAAAGTTATTTTGTCTATTTATATTGCCCTTTAATATGAAAGTAATATGATGGTTTGGTTCCTAAGCCTTGTCTAACTCTTGCAACCCCATGGGCTATAGCCCACCAGGCTCCTCTGTCCATAGCATTTCCCAGGCAAGAAAACTGGAGTGGGTTGCCATTTCCTTCCTCATATCGAGTACCTTTTATGTCCCAAGCCTGCCCAATACTGGGACAGAAACAAGCTCAAGAGAAGAGCAAAGTTTAATTTTTTTTTTTGGCTGTGCTACACAGCATGCGGGATCTTAGTTCTCCGACCAAGGACTGAAACTTGTGTTCCCTGCAGTGGACACACCAGGACGTTCGGAGCACAGTTCTTGATGAGACAAAATGGGGGTGAGAGGGAGAATGGGGAGTGATAAGTAAAGGCTGATATCTGTTGCTACAAAGAGGACTAAAGAGTCTGTGTTAGGAAAGTTCTATAAGGTATCACTAAAGGCAGTAATCCTCATTCTTTCAGCCCCCAACACACCTGAGGGATACGAAAACACTCCAGGGTCTCTCTGTAGCAGTGATTCTCAAAGGTCAAGGGAGAAATCCTGGGGGAATATGTGTGATTTGCAAGAATCCTTCAAGTAATTTTGTTTATCGCTCTCTCTTCACTTTTCACTCCAGCCCTTTGTATATATAGGAATATTTCTATTCCTGATATTCTATTCTATTCCTCAGTATTTCAGATGCGTAACAGAGGTTTGACATCACTGCAAACATACAGGTATAACAGGAAGGTGAACAGGTAATAGGGTAGCTTAGTGAACTCTACCAAATGCCTAAACTGTTTTTAATAAACTCGACTTCATCTAGAGTTTTGGTCCCAGGTAATAAATTTTTAGAATTTGTTTATTATGCTAAATTTTTATTATGGAATAGGATAATGAATCCCCATGTACCCATTAGTCAATTTCAATAATTATTAACACATTTGGCCTTAGGTTACTTCAAGGGGGGATTCAGCCTATGCAATGTGCTAGAAAGATTTATTGGAAAATAGGAGAGTGTGCTTGCCTTTAAGCAGTTTGTTTTTTCAGGTTTACTGCAAAACTACATGGAGAACAAAAGTATCAAAAAATAATCCCAAATTATAAACATTAGCCAGCAGCCTTCATCTTTGTTCAGAAAGGTTAAACACATGTGGACCTGAAAGGAGATGTTCAATGCTAAAGCTACAAATTTGATTAGGTGACTTCTCCTGTTAAAATCCTTCCATCCAAATTCCTTATCATAGGCTGGCCCCATAGCATGAGGTTAAGTATGCAGACGCTACAATCAGACTGCTGCAGTTCAGATATTAGCTTTATCACACACTAGCTGAGTGACTCTGGCAAATTAGGCCTTAGTATTCTTGTCTAAGAATGGTGATAATGATAGTGGGTATTTACTGGGTTGTTGCAAAGTTTAAATGAAATAATATAAAACACAGAACAGTTCATGACACCTCTGTAAGTGTCTGATGTTAGTATTACAACATATACATAAAAGACAACATGGTGTCTGGCTGAGGTTAAGTAAGCATTTACTAAATGTTTCTAATCACTTGTAATTAAGACTAATAATAATAGCGATCTGGCTCTCCTGCCTATGTTTCCAGTCTCATCCTGACACTGTCCCTCTTAAACTCTGTAAGATATGACATAATGTGACATACTGCTTTTATATATATATTGTTTTCCTATTCTTTTCCGTCCCCTTTCTCTGTGTGGTTGCCTCCTCCTCATTCGTTAAGACTCAGCTCACATATCTCTGCACTCAGAGAAGTCTCTTTCTAGGTTTCATCCAGACAGTTGCTCTCTCTCTCTCTGTTGCTCTTGGAGCAACTGTGTACAGACCCCCTACTTACTTTACCTACTTAACTAAAATTCTAACCACTGGTCTAATTCCTGTCTTATTGAGAGCAGAGACTTCCAAGTATTGCTGTGCTTCTGGGGGATTTGACACACAGTAGGTGCTCAAGAAATATTTGCTAAATGAATGAAAGGTTATCCAAGTCAGCACAATTCAGCAGGGATGCAGGTAAGAGATACCTCCTAACACTATCACAGAGCAGCCTAGCACTGAAAAAAACATTCTACTAAACATTTCTACTAGAAAGTTTACTTCATTCTTATTCATCAATTCCCAATTATTTCTGTAAATAGCCTGTTCCTACTTTCTATAATAAAGCTGAATCCAGCAGGCAGCATTCCAGATGTTGAAATACATAGTAATAAAAAAGACTATGCAAATACTTCAAGACTTCCCAGTAAAACCACATACTTATATTTTATAAACAGCATCTCAAATATTACCTAGAGAATTTATTAATGGATTTCCAAATGGAAATATTATGAAAAGATTTTCAACAAGCTGTGTTTTCTATTGTTTTCTGTGCCAACCATTGCATACTTGCAAGATTTTATGGCTACATTGAGAGAAAGGGACATTATATTAATATGTAGAGGGAATACAGGTATACACACTAGATAAAATGAAAGAATGAGAGAAACAAAAGAGAAGTAAAGGAAAGTAGACTGGCTTAGTGACAATGTAGGGCTTCAACTTAAGAATGAATATTTTAGACTCGCTAAAGTGGTCTTTTTAATCTAACAGAGGAAACAAGTTAACTCAGTACAACACTTAGCAACCAACAATAAAGCTGTAAAACTTTATTTTAAGATGGGTTTGGGGGAGAAATAACTTAAACATATGGATGCAATTAAGGTAAACACATATGTACTCTGCTTTTCTTAAGCACACAACTCTGAAATTGCATTTTATCCCCTATATATTTACATCTAAAAGCACTATAAAATTGGGATAGGGAAATTGAAAAAAACATCTAATAAAAAGTAACATGCCATTATTAGTATATTAAAATTTTCTGACATTACCAAAATGAAGTTCTAGAAGGCTATCTTAAGATTGCAGAGTAACTCCTCACCAAAAGATATTTACAAATCCAAATAAGACTTCATAGTTTGAATTTCAGAATTAATTCGATTTTCATCGTTTAAAAAGAGTCACAATAGGCCATTTAGTGATTTCTCCTATGTTACATATCATAATATCACTCAAGCCTCTTTTTCTCCTTACCCTTCACACAGTTGAATTAAAAAAAACTTGCTGGATATTTGACCAGTTTCCACTCAAAATTTACTAACTTTCTAGTTAACCAGCCTCAGTGCCTTCTGAGGCCATTGTTAAAATATGCTGGAGATCAGCAAGTTAAAAAAGCATACTAATCATTATATGTTTAAGTTAGTATTTAATTCCTAAAGGACAAAAATCCTGATAATATTACTACTAAGGCTGAAAGAGAATCCATAACAAGTAGATATACTTGGTTAAAATGGATGAAGAATATAAAAGAGAAAATTATCTTCATACATATTATATATGGTCTTGTTTGCATAATACCTCTAGCTGGTTAAAAAAAAGGCAAAGCAACATTTAGACACATTGAGAAACCAAGCTCCCTCTTAATATAAGAAATGAAATACAGAATTACTTTTTAAAAGCCAGAACAATAAATGTACAAATTAAAAAAGAGCATAATGAACTTAACTCAAATTATTTAAAAAGAATCTTTTAAGATTGAAATGTAAATATTCAAGTTCTCTGGAAATAAGAAATATAGAATTCAAACTTTGTAAAGCATAATGTAAAAGATAAATAACCTATCAGGGAAAAAAGTTTCATGGGTAGACTTTTATCAGTTGGAATTTTAAAAAGTCAATTAGATTTATGGTCAAAATAAACACCAGACAATATTTAATCAACAAATTATGCAAAGTAATCCCCATAAAAGATGGATATAGTGAATAAATATGTTAACTGAACAGAAGTCATTCTATGCAAATTTGGACTTGAAAGACTGAAACTATTTTTAATTTTGAGAAAATTTCTTACTATTATGTAAAAACTAGGGGAGAAAACTAAACTATGCTACTAGAATACTACACAGTCATTAAAATGAGTGAGTTGAACTGAATATACGTGATATGGAAACTAGCCTATAGATTGATTAAAACAATGCCAAAGCAACAAAGAATATAGTGCATTATCTCATTTAATAAAAAAATTAAACATAAAAATAAACTATAACAACACCCTTATATATGTTAAATGAGCACATGTTTTGCGAGAACATACATCAATACTCATGTGTAAAATTTGGGAAGGTACATAAACCTACCAGTTATTATCTCTGGTGGAGGGTGGATGAAAAGACTGGCAGAATAAAAACGAATACCTTCTTCATCTTTATTCTAGTTGGTGTCTTAAACAAAGCATGGATTACTTTTAAAATAGAGTAACAAAAAATTTCCATTAAAAAAAAATCTAAAATTAAAAAATCTAAGGAAAAATCTGAAAATACAAAACATAGCTTTATGAAGTTCAATTTTTCCATTGATATAGTAACCAGAAGTATTTCTTAACCATCTCAGAACAACTCCAGTTGATAAATTGGTCAAACACTGTGAAACCAACAGACCTTACTACAAAGTTAATTTTGTTATTTTGAGTTTATTTCCTAAATTATTTCTATCTGGTTTTAAGGAGCCATTAGTTTTAGCAATATTTTACCATCATTTACTGCTAACTATAAATATTTAGAAAGGTGTGCAGTATACATTTTGTAAGCAAACTATGTTTTACTTACATTTGGTATTTGGAGACATATACATATCATGATGGCATATAATATACATAAAGAGCAAGGAGAGAATAGCTAAATAAAGTAAACCTCTTAAAAAAAAAAAAGAATGCAGTGACAAGAAATCAGGGGAGAGGGAAAAGTAGAAAAAGGAGTATTTTTACTTATTTATCTACTCAATAATATTATGAAAGTCATCACTCAAACTTTATGTTTAAGTTATACATAAAGGAATTTTAAATTGGGAAAATACGCCCAGATTTCCCATCAGTGCCTTTAACGGAGCCCATACATTCCAGGCACATTACACTCAAACCCAGGGCAGCCTCACTACAGTCTCTGCTTCTCGGAGCTGTCCATCCACCGCAGCATAATCCCAGCTGCCAATCTGAAGGAAACCAGCTAGTCAGAGCAGACACAACCAACAGAAACAAACGTCACTCAATAATGCTCAGCACACTGTGCTCATGGATAACTTCAAACAGTATCTCTGTCTAGGACATTGATGTGCTCATTCAAAACACCTCCATCTCTAGCTACTGGAAACGAGTAGATAAAGCCGCCTGCCTAGAAAAATAAGTGGAATGTTGCTTCAAAGAGGCTGCCAATACTAAGTGGCAAACAGGGAAAACATAGTAAAAGTTCTCAAAGGAAAAAAAAAATCAGGATAGTTGCTTTCAGAAGGTTAAATTATTTCTTAAAACTAGACAAGTCTGTTTAAACTATGTCGTGGAAACAGTCATTTGGTCATTCATTTGTTAAGAATCATTTCATCTATTTTCTCAATAATATTTGTGAGTATCCACCATGTACAAACACCGAAATGAGGCAGAGTGAAGAATCTTTGACTTCAAGAAATTTAAGACTGAAAAAACAACACACACACATATGTACACACCTGGCAGAGATAGAGGGAAGGCAATATGTTTACTGTTGCAACAGTGTTAAGTAATATGTAACATTTAAAAATTTTGCACTGAAGTGTTTCCTGAATACTGTATTCATAGAATCTCAGTTCTTCCTTTGCACCAATAATATAAACTAAAAACAGTGATTCTAACTAAACTTCCTCATCTTTGTAGAAACAAAAGAAAACAACATTGCTGTTCTGAAATTAGAAATCTGACTATGCTATTCTAACATTTAGCAATCAGTTACACTTGCAAATAGCCTTATAGAGATTTTTCAAATCTAGGTAATATTTTTATCTTAACCATTCTAGAAGCTTGAATTTAGTTAAATATTTTGAAAAAATAATTCAGTCACTTGATTTGAGAGTACTTTCACACTTTCAATTTAAAATAAAGATGGTGCCTAGAGAGCAGAGGGTTATGACAGAAGTCATCAGCATAACAGTGGCTCAGGATTCCTTTGGCAGCTGACAGAGAAAGAAATCATAAAACTATGAACACTTTGCTTCACGTCCTTGGGTGTATAAATTTAGCTACACCTACTTAACTCATAAGTCTGCAAGAGGCATAATAACTAGCAAAATATGAAGATTAGCTTTATTGACAATTTTAATGTTTAAGGGAAACTTTGATGGTGATTTTAATATACAAGAAAGTTTGGCATAATTTCAAGGTTTTACGTGGGTTTTCAATTAAAACTTGACTAATCCTTACTGTTTATTTGACTTTTCACTGTACAGTTCCTGCCCTGCACTGTGTCAAATATGCCATCTGGGTAACACACTTCTGGCCAGAGATGCGTCAGGATTATTTTTGTAACACTCTGAATTGCAGCTGTGCGAAATCTTATTGTATTCAATATTTCCACTTTATTCTCTTGCTACAACCATTCTAACCCTGTTTTCCTAATGTCCTACTCTTAAATCTCTTGGCAGTCACAACAAAGATTCCTGCTCCCCCACCTGCTTAAAACAGGCTTACAGACCATTCCCCTAACTATTTAGCAAATGTTAACAATGCTATAAATACCAATTGTGTTTATGCTTTCTGAAAGATTCACTGCAGCGAGTATTCTGCAGTAGTGTTAGAGCTGAAGTAAGCTGTTGACTCCCACCATGAAAATGATTGAATTCTAAGCCAAAAATGCTTTTCCTTGGATAAGATATCTGATTTGCTACTGCTGTCATGAGACTGGGGTCATGTAAACTTAAACACTGCTGCTGCTTCTTTTGGAAAACAGATCTTCTCAGAGTGATTATGTGTTACTAAAACAGCATTTGGAAGACGGAAAATCAACCACTGACACTAAACACAACTTAGGGGAAATTTTTCAGGTTTTACTTTCATATTATGAGACCCACTGTATGTAATTCCTTAAATCGAGCAGGATCTCGTCTCTCCCTTTCCTCTTCCCTACCCACCTCTGCAAACAGAGCTGAGTTCCATTTTCAGAAGGAATGAATAACTTTAATTTCTGGACTCACATAAACATAAAATAACACAGCATTTGCTTGAAAAGTAAAGGAGTAAACGATGCTTCCAGAGCAAATGTAATGAGTACTTACAGTAAGGTGAGAGATGGAAAAGCACAGAGGATAGATGCTGTTTACATTAACGCTGTCCTAAGCAACATCTACCTGCAGCGTACCTTTTGGTCTTTGAACTCCCACCTCTGCTTCCGAGCTCTGGCGCACCCTGGAATCTGTCCCTGCACTCCCGACACACTGGGTGCTCGAACCCTATGCTGTGTCTGTACTTTTCCTTTTGTCAAAATGTACTATCAAGTCATACACACAGGAGCTGAATGACTAGAAAAAGTTGTTTAAAAAAAAATAGGTCCGTAATTAAATTATCTCTAATGGTGAAGTTCCAAACATTAGTAAAAGGCACTGAATTCGGTGGCAGAGGCTTTTTTCTATATGTATCAAAGAACATCATATAGAAACAGCGACAGCTGACTTTAGCATGCGACTCTGGCATTAGTTAACAGAGTCTAAACTTAGAGGTGGAGACTTTCTACTCTTTAACTTTATACTTTCACGGTATTTGAATTTTCAGGGTCCTGGCACATTTTTGGATAAATCAGTTGTAAAATCCCTTTATATACCATTTAATTATATACAAACCATACAAACACCACACATACACAATTTAGTAGTGAACCCAGAGATCAAGATTCTATGAATCCTGAGTCAAAAGCCTTCCTGCTTTTAGAAAACAATGACAAGCGCTCCAACTAACAGTGATATACCGAAGATATTTTCCGTAAGAGTGGAAGTAATCTGTTGTGGTCCTCCTCAAATATGCTGGAAAAAATGAGGGACTTTGTTTCTAAAACGTATGAAAAACAATCCTAGTTCAGCGAGTTAAAAAACAAACTGATTACAGGTACTCTAATTTCTGAGAGGTAAGTGAAGCAATTGTAACCTCCTTCATCTTTACCAAAGTCACACAAAGAACATTATATAAAGTCACTATCCTACCAACATTAAAAATGGCCAGTCCCAGAAAGTAATCACAAAAGACCTCTAAAAAGTCAAAACCAAAGTCAATATTCTTATCCTCAGGTTAACCTACGTTACTTGCTTGAATTTTCAAGCAGATACTTTTTCCCCTCACACGAGTGAAAGGACTGTAGGTTGGCTTTTTCCTTTTGATTTTCCAGAGGAAAAATTTTCAGCATACAGAAAGCAGCAAATAAAAGAATTCCATGATCTCACTAATCAAAGATTAAATAACTATTTTCATTTAGATGACCATATAAACATCTTAGATGACCATATAAACATCAGAAATTTCCTAATGTATAAATATACATCACAAAATTTGTATTTTCTATGTTTCAAAACATGAACTGTTTTTGTATGTAATATGGCAAAGTATTTTTCCATAACAATAAATATAAAAATATACAGCAATAATTTTAATGATGTATATAGTAGCATTTCACTGTATGGATTTACCTATATTTATTTAATCAGTTTCTCTACTGTTAGCTATTTATGTGGTTCTTGTGGGGGTTTTTTTGCTATTATGAGCAACTATTAAAGTGAAAGTCACTCAGTCGTGTCCAACTCTTTGTGACCCCCTGGATTATACAGTCCATGGAATTCTCCAGGCCAAATACTGGAGTGGGTAGCCTTTCCCTTCTCCAGGGGATCTTCCCATCCCAGGGATTGAACCCAGGTCTCCTGCTTTGCAGGCGCATTCTTAACCAGCTGAGCCACAACGGAAGTCCTGAGCAACTGTATCTGTTTTCTAACAATTAGGAATTTTTGTTATTTTTCATCTTAGGTAGTCTACCAGGTAAAAAACGTGTTGGATTTTATTGAATGCAATTGAATTTCACTGATTACTAGCGAGGCTTCACTCATTTATGGCCTGGAGTTCATCTTCTGTGAATTATCTACCCTTGAACTTTGTCATCTGTTGTCTTTTTTTGGATGTATAAAAACTTCAGTTTTTATGTAGACAAATGTATCAATTTCCTTAATGACTTTAGGTTTTGTTACTGACATACAAAAAGGGCCTTTTCCATTCCAAGATTTTAAAATGACTTACTACAGTATTTTCTATGGCCTGTAGTTGAACTTTTTATACTTATACTATAACCTTTATTCCAAACAAATACATGTAATTCATTTGTAATTTCTTTCACTTTAAGATGTGAAACAGGGATCTAAATTTATAACAATTAGCTAGCTGTCTTAACATAACAGGTTACATAAGATAGCCTTTTCCCAGTGATTTCAAATACCACCTCTATCATATATTCTCATATCTATTTCTGAAACTGGAGAAGGAAATGGCAACCCACTCCAGTACTCGTGCCTGGAAAATTCCATGGATGGGGGAGCCTAGTAGGCTACAGTCCATGGGGTTGCAAAGAGTCGGACACGACTGAGAGACTTCACTTTCTTTCTCTAGTTCCTTTTGGAGAAGGAAATGGCAACCCACTCCAGTGTTCTTGCCTGGAGAATCCCATGGACAGAGGGGCCTGGTGGGCTGCCGTCTATGGGGCTGCAAAGAGTCGGACACGACTGAGCGACTAACACACACACGCACATTTCTGAAAGCTCTGTTCTGTTTCACCGAACCTTAGAGCTAGAGCGCAGTGTTTGCGTTACTATAGTTCACACTTTGTCTCTGAGGAAGTAATCAAAACCTATTTATTTTCTTTAAATTTAGTTCTATCCTGGTCATTTGGTTTCTCAGGCTGTCACGTTTAAGAAATAGCTAGCTGTCAAGGAGGAGGGCAGGCGCCCAGAGGGCAGGTGTATTGACACAGGAGCAAGAAGTGAGAGCTGATAGTTTTAAGGCAGAAACAGGAAAAATATAAAAAGAGAGCATACCAACTAAGAAAGCAAAGTAGTATGGAATTCTTTGTTGCAGGGTCAAATATACCACAGAACAATCACTAATATTAATAAAAAATAATATTCACTAACCACATTCTTCACTTACTACTGTCTGGAGTAAAGTGGCCTCTGTTCCTAAAAACCGCAGAGCACCCATTGTTTGTCAAGCACACGGAGAACATTTAGAAAGACCAAGGTGACTTAAGTCTCAAAAAGATTTCAAAGAATCTGTGTCACGTGTATCGGTCATCAACCTTAAATTAAGCTACAATTAATAACAAAAAGACACTAGATGTGGATGTATGAAGGCAAGCCTTTGCTGAAGAGACGACCTTCCAGTTGAGGCCCGGACGACAAGGAAACAGAATGTGAAAAGCTGGGACAGTCAGAGAAAATGGCTATGGCGAAAAGGCGCTGGGCCAGAGACAACCGCCCGCCGGCCAGGAACCGAAAGCAGGTCGGTGTCACAGCGCGAGGGTGAGAAGGGCGGGGCGCGAGGCCAGACAGGAAGGCGGGGCCTGCGGACCGAGCAGAGCTCTGGTCTGTGCTGGATGTGAAACAGGAAAGCCTAAGTAGAGGAGGGACACAGTCTGATTTACAGTTTCAAAATGTCACTTTGGCAGCTCTGAGGAAAGTGGACTGTAGGTAGTTAAGCGTAGAAAAGGGTGGCCAGGCCAGGCGGGGGAGAGATGGTGATGGTGGCTTGGACTCATGACACGTCACACAGACATAAATGGTCTGCGAATGTGTTTTGGGGACACCATCTACCTACCCACTCTTGGTCATCAACGGCTTATACCCCCCACCACCCCCGCCACTCCCCACATGCTGGGCTCTCCGCCTTGAGCTCCCCTGCCCTTTCTACCGCTGCGCCTACTCCTCATCCTTAAGCACTGTGCTCGGGCGGGTTGGTACTACCTAAATCTGGGTTGGCTGTTTCTCCTTTGTGCTCCTACATGTAGTGGAAACATCTCACTCAGAGCACGTCACTGTACATACAACTTCTAAATGCTTATTTCTGACCTGATAAAACTCCAACAATGAATTGTCTTACACTAAGGAGTTGCTAGCTGAGCTCTCAACTTTTCAATATAGCAAATACCATCAATATGATAAATGATAGGAAAATTCTGGATATAAGAAAGGATACAGAAATGTTCTAGAAATCATGCCGCTAAATACAATTATATCCTAAATATATTAAAGAAATAATTTAAGGCAATTGGTTTCCATTTTTTAGGAAAATAAAAATTATTTTGTAAACTTAATATTCAACTCATCATGAATTTATTTTGTGAATTTGGATTTTGGAAGGTTTTTTCCTTAAGAAAAATATTTATTCTTATTCATATCTGACTCTGAATTCAATTATCTTAAATTTTCCTTCTTTTTAAATTACTTCTTTCCCCGTTTTTTTGTTTTTTTGAAATGCTGGTAGAAGAAAGAAAGGTGAATGAATTAAACCATAATCAAAAAAATTAATCATCAGAAAATAACAAATCTTTATTTATTTGTACCTTGCCTCTACAGACAAGAAATGTGTTAGTCATTCAGTCATGCTCAACTCTTTGCAACCCTATGGACTGTCGTCCACCAGGCTCCTCTGTCCATGGGATTTCTCCAGGCAAGAATACTGGAGTAGGTTGCCATTTCCTCTGCCAGGGGATCTTCCTGACCCAGGGATCGAACCCACATCTACTGCATTGGTAGGATTCTTTACCATCTGAGCCACCAGGGAAGCCCCACAGACAAGAAATAGAGTATATTAAAAGTGGCAGCGGTTGAGAAAAAGGTACCAAAAATAAAGAAATAAGAATAAAGAGGTCAGTTAGAATAAAGTTCTCAAGACAAGAACAAATCCTTTAGTTGGAGGTCACAGATATTTGGGGAGAAAAAAGCATATTTGCCTGAAAAAATAATTCTTTCTGGTATGTGACATATGCAAATACAGACCGAGTTGTATATTGATAACCCAGCTGTTTTCTAAAAATTAAAAACAACATAAAAGTTTAATGTGCTGCAGGCTGTTTCTCTGATTACTCTTCCTCCTCTTATGGTTATTATTTCTATCGTTTAGTGCTTTTTTTATAGAGAGATTATTTTTATGATCACTTACTACACCATATGTATTAACCACTCATTCTAGAATAAAACTTTCTCTTGAGGAATGGAGCTTTTCCCAAGTAATAGGTGAATACATGACTTGTTTGTAGACAGCTTGCCTCTGTGTATGACTGCGTGGACATCTAAGTGTTCCAGATGAAAACTAAGTAGACAGTAGTGAACAGAAATAAGCAAAACTATAGGTACTAAACAGAAATGTCTAGTCTAGTCTGCTTTAAATAGTAGAGAGGCACAAATCCATCCTGATACCATTACTGTGATTTTGCAGGGATAATGTTTTAATATAAGCCAAGTGTATGCCCAAATTTCCTAATACTAGAGATGTTAAAGCCTCTTGGAAGAACGAGATTCTGAAGGAAAGATGGGACAGTATGGAGATGGGGTGGAGAGAAAATCAGAAGATGGCGGTAGTGGAAATCTTACAACTAGCAAGACTTGGCAAGACGTGGGAGGCTGTCCTGGCATGGGGTTCCAGGCGCAAGGCTGGCTGGAGTTAGAGCGGCGGGAGCTGCCCTCTGGGATTCCATGCATGAATGTGCGTTATTCTCAACGTGCAGAAGGAAAAGTTAGATGAAGAGAGAGGCAGTTTGTGAGCAATCTTTCTGAAAGACTGTCCGACATCCACATCACTCTGCATTGTTATGCAGCCTTTTTTCCTCATAGCACTTATTACTAACTGAAATTAGTTTTATTGTTTATTTTCTGTGCATCGAGCTCCATGAGGGAAGGGGTTTTGACTGACTTTCTTGCTCATCACTGTACTTTTAGGACCTTGAACAAAATGTGTATTTGTTGAATAAATAAATAATTAATGAAAGAATAAACTCTTCCAATTTATCAGCCCTTTTTTTTACTTATCCAAACCAGCCTAGATCCACCATTTCAACAATATCCCTTTAACAATTTCAATGACTATCCTTCCACTCTCAATTCTTTTTTATATATATTCTAGCATACTCCTATGGCCAAACCCCCACCTCTCTCTCTCCACATGTATAGTTACACACACACACCTTCTCTAGTCAACTTTTTTCTACATCTATTCTCCTGCTATTGAGAATATAGAGAAAAACAACATGGAAAGGAAATAATAATTTATATTATTATTACTTTTATAATTACTTTTATATTTAATATATACAATTTATATTATATTACTTTTGAGTATCAGTTAAGCACCTATCGCTATACAAGGTATCTCCACAAATGTTACCTCACTCTTGGTACAAACTCTCATAAAGGCAGCTGCCTCCCCACCTCACTCACGGACAGTTACTTAAACCAGTCCCCAGGCTAACCTTCCACTCTACCCACACAAGACTGTATTGTTTCCTGCTGTCCAGGGCTTATCTATCTGTGCTCTTGATTTTGTTTTTTTTCCTTTTTCTCATAGAGCTTAGTGGTCTATTACATACTCTCTTTCCTATGACACATGCTTCTCTCTTTTTGGAGCTTTCCAGTTAACAGAGAAACACCGTAAATTACTTACCCATTAAAAAAAAAAATCTCCTTCAGAGTGACTGGCAATGGATATGGGGTTTCTTTGTGGGTAGTGACAAAATGTAAAATTAGATTGTAGTAATGGCTGTACAACTCTGTGAATAAACTAAAACTACTGTATACTTCAAGGGTGAATTGTATCATGTGTGAACTATCTCTTAATAAAGCAGTGAAAAGTTCTTCTGTTATTTCCTTTCCTCTCTGTGTTCAGTTGTTCATGTCCCATTCACAGCACAGCCCTCTTTAATCTAAGCTTCTTTCTCTAATGATCCTTAGGATCATCCAATGAGGACTTTTCAGCTGTCTGTTCAGTCCTCTTTGAGACACATTTTAAGTATACATGCAGTTATGTTACCAAACTCCAACCCACTTGTAATACTAAGCTAAGATGACTTTTCTTTTTTAAAATCCTATTTATTTTTGGCTGTGCCGGGTCTTCACTGCTGCGCGTGGGGGGCTCTCTCTAGTGCAGTGAGGGACAGGGGTGGAGCGGGGTGGCGAGGGGCACTCTCTAGCTGTGGTGCACCCAGGGCTTCCCAGGTGGCTCAGACAGTAAAGAATCTGTCTGCAATGCGCTCGATCCCTGGGTTGGGAAGATCCCTTGGAGAAGCGGGTGGCAACACAGTCTAGTATTCTTGCCTGGAGAATCCTATGGACAGAATAGTCTGGTCGGCTATAGTCCAAAGGGTTGCAAAGAGTCAGAACGATGGAGCGACTAATACGCACACTCTTGTTACGGAGCACGAGCCTGGGGCTCGCGGGCTCAGCAGTGGTGGCGCGTGGGCTTAGCTGCTCTGTGGCACGTGGAATCTTCCCAGACCAGGGATCAAACCTGTCCTCTTCACTGGCACGTAAACTCTTCACCAATGGACCAGCATGGAAATCCCCTAAAATTACTTTTCATGACATTAAAATTACTTTTTCTGGCTGCTCTCTCTTCTTATCACCTTCGGCTCATTTCCACAAACCTAATTCCCAACCATGGTCTCTTTTACCGACGTGCAGGAGGCCCATGCAGTTTCTTCTGTGTAGCTATCCTTTGCTCATAACTCTGGCACGTGTTCTTATCCGCCCTTCCATCTCCAGCTCCAGCCTCACATTTCCCAAACATGCTGGAATCTGCAGGCTAGGTCCAGTGCCTAGTCTTCAGACTGGTGCACATATACAGTGTACCTACCTCTATATTGAATTTATTACAGTATTAGAATTGCTTATTTATCCATGTTTCTCCACTAGACAATATACTACAGCTGATAAGGGCAGGGACTTGTCTTTTCACCCTTTAACCTTATTACATAATTTAAGTTTGGTAAAAAGTTGTTGGAAAAAAGTTAATAATCTACTCTTGTTTTTTGTTTTCTTCTTGTCTCACTTTACAATGAACTCTGTATGAATCCTCTAGGAAACAGTCTCTAATAACTTCTCTAGCGTTACCATTTTATGATTTTTTTTAAGATGCAACTGGTAATTCTTATTCTTTTTTATAGCTGGGTTTTCTAACTCAACATTTTAACAGTGAACAATATAAGGGAAGGAACTAACACTTGTTGAGTACTTATGATGGGAAAGGTACCACGCCAGGCCTTTTTATCCAATATATGTCATTTAAATCCACATGAAATGGGAATCATCCTACCAATTCCATATACAGAGTCTCAGGAAGAGCTAAGTCATACAACTATAGGCACTGGGGCCAGGAATCAAATCCACATTTATTTGCTGATTCTACTGTATCACACTGTGTTGTGTCACAAAATTCAGCACTATAATATGGAGCGGATATAATAAAAGATCATATTTGTTTCAATAACATTCAGGAAGCAAATATATATACTTATATGAATAATGCTAAGTAATGAATTGATGTAGTCTTTCAAGAACACTGAGCACCCACCATACTTAGAATATATTAGGTCATGTTTTTTGAGTGAATGCTGAAGCTAATATATATGTTTATATAATATATATGTATATAAATAAAATAGGGTGCAATGAGTTGGAAAGCTCTTCAGCTAAAGGTTAATTTGCTAATAATTAACTACGTGGAGTTGTGGGGAAAGAAAGAAGTCAAAGAAACTTAAAGCAAAAGTTTTAAACAGAGCTTCCCTGGTGGTCCAGTGGTTAAGAATCCACTGGTCAATGCAGGAGACATGGGTTCGATGAAGATTCCACAGGCCACGGGGCAACTGACCCTGTGTGCCCCCAACTACTGAGCTCTAGGGCCTACTAGCTGCAACGGAAGAAGCCACCTCAATGAGAAGCCCAAGCATCGCAACTATAGAGTAGCCCCGCCACTCACCACAACTAGAGAAAAGCCTGCACAACAAGACAGACCCAGCATAGTCAAAAATAAAATAAATAAACATTTAAAACATTTTTTTAAGTTTTAAATAGTCTTCAGCAAATGCTGATCAAGAAAAATACTGAAAGCTTACTTGATATGGCAGTTTCTTAAAAAGTTAAACAGAATTACCATACAATCCAGCAATTCTACTTCAGAATATACCCAAAGACTTGAAAGCAGGGAGTTGAACAAGTATTAACATATGCATGTTCTTCATGTCAAAGTATGGCAAAACAAATACAATATTGTAAAGTTAAAAAATAGAAAATAAACTAATTAAAAAAAATATATATGCCATGTTCATAATAGCTAAAAGGGGGAAGCAACCCAAAATATCCACTGACAGACAAACAAAATGTGGTACATACATATGATGAAGTATTAAAAAGGAAGGGAATCTGACCTATGCTACCACATGGACGGAATTTAATAAAATAAGCCAGTTACAAAAGGACAAATATTGTATAATTTCACTTATCTGAGATACCTAGAATAATCAAATTCCCAGAGACAACAGAATAGTGGTTGTCATGGCCCAAGAGCAGGGAGAAACGAGGAATTACTGTATAAGGTATACAGAGCTTCAGTTTGGGAAAGATGAAAATTCTGGAGATAAATGGTAGTGATGGTTGCATAACAATGTGGATATACTCAATGCCACTGAATTATAACTCAAACCATAGTAGAAACCAATATTTGAAGTCATGACACGTTAAAGTGAAAGAAAAAATATAATTTGGTTAACACATATATGTCAACTATATATCTAACGTCTCAAATGGTGTACAGTCACTAGTCATTGTGTGTTCATTTGTGTCTGACTCTTTGTGACGCTCTGGACTGTAGCCCACCAGGCTCCTCTGTCTGTGGAATTTTCCAGGCAAGAATACTGGAGTGGGTTGCCACTTTCTCCAGAGGATGTTCCCGACCCAGGGATCGAACCCACATCTGTTGCATTTCCTATACTGGCAGGCAGGAGATTCTTTACCACTAGTGCCACCTGGGAAGCCCAATTTCAAATATTCTACCAAGTTAATTTAACAAACATTTATTGTCCCATTGTCTGACTACAACCTGAGAATCTGGATTTTGAAAACTTGGTAAGCAAAGATACACCACAATCTCCTAGATGTTCCCTGTTCAATATCGTATCCACTAACCATATGTAGCTATTTAAATTCACTACAATGAAACATTCAGTTCCTCAGTCACACTAGCCACATTTCAAACACACAATGGTCACATGTGACAAGTGGCTATTGTATTGGGCAGCGTAGATACAATGAACATTTCCATTACCCCAGGAAGTTCTACTGGAAGTTCTATTGCTTTCTTAGATTATACTGCCACAGTATATGATAAACCCCTTTGGTAAATAACTGAGGTGTGAGAAGCAGGGTGGGTCAATCGAGAATAAACGCAAAGAGCCACTTACACTGATCTATAGAGAAAACAACTAGCTGGTGGAATGATTCCCTTTTTAACCAGCAGCATCACAGAGCTACAGAGATGAGAATGATGGGAAAGGTTCAGCTATATTGACTTGGACACACAAGTCTTAAAAAAAGGAATAGGACCCCCACTTTGGAAGAAATAGCATTAAGTACGTTTTCATTGCAACTCTACAGAATATAGTGGAATTTCAAAATTAAAACTACTCAGATTTTATAGCAACATAAAATAACATATGCTCGTATGTTAAGTAAACAGGACATGAGAAAGCCAAATATATACTGATTCCAGTCACAGAAGTAGAGATATGGATGATAACTACAAAGGAATACAAAAACACAGAAGCAGGTATTAAATAATTATGGACATTTATAGTACCACTATTCAAACTCGGTTAAAACAGTAAAAAAGAAAGTAAATGGGACTGTTCAATTCTATTCTAATAATGAATTATTTACTGTTTTGTAAACAATTGCATGTTTGCTCTAACCTCAATTTCATACACGGAACTCTACGTATATTTTGTGTTATGCAGTCAGTTGTTGCTCTAATGAAATAAAATGTCCCCTAGAAGGAACATTCTCAAAGAACTGAAAAATTGTGTCTTTTAGAACCCATCTGATCCCATTCAAAAATGAACTAAAAAACAGCAATTTCAACCTATGTGATTTAAGATAACTGCATCAAATGAGCAATGCTTTTGTTTGTGTACTAATCTTCTTTATCTAGCACATAAATACATGCTGGCAGATATATTTAAATATGTACTTTCATATATTGTCAACATGATAAGGTCATAAATAGAATTATAAAGAAATACATCAAGTGCCAGTGAAAAACAACAAACCTTACTTACTACAAATGATGCTCCCTTTACAGTGATATACAACTTTCCCTACGAATCAAAACCCCCTGGTTTCTTTAATAATGTTCTCTTCTAAAATTGTACAGACATATAAAGTTTTATCTGTTCAATTTCACTAACATACATACATCTTTGTATATGAGGTATGTTAACTAGAGGAAGAATAAATAAAGTAAAATACTTTAAAAAATTTAAGGCCATACACAGACTTTTTGGTGAATACTGTATTTGTCAAAACTGTGTTTTGAGTTTTACTTAAGAAAATCAATGACTAGGATAAAACAATTCTCAATAATGTCCAGCACCAAGTATGATGATGTAGGAAAGCTGCAGATTTTATTCTTAACTTCTATTTGGGTATACGTGTACTTATACATAAATATGTGTTTATCACATTTAAATAGATTGATGCTTATAATCTTATTTAACAAATTATTTTCCTAGTTCGTTAAACTAGTGAATAGCCTTAAAGGTTATAAAAATAATAAATATGATTACTGTTCCCTTAACGGGGTCATATTGAAAAAGTTCTCATTTTATATTGACTCAAACATTTTGTGAGAGGGCAGTTCTGGGTTCAAGTCCCAGCTAGGTCACTAACTAACTTAAAGGTTACCCTGCTTACATGACTTTACCCAGCTGGTTTCAGTTCCATCATCAGTAAAATGAAAGCGTGGGGAAGATGGCATTTAACAGCTTCTGGTCTAGAGATACACGTTAGACTCAATCAGGTCACCTACCTCTCTCAACACAGGATCAGTTATTGAATTCAGATTAACAGCTCCCTCATAGGTCAGGTAATAGAACACATTGAGGGCTCGAACAGCCTCTGGTCCTTGCTGCTTATAGCCAAAGATGAGATCAATCCACTGGTGAAGCTGGCAGGAAACAAATTCACTCTCCAGGGCCTGAAAAAAAAAAAATGTAGATTTTATTATTATGCTGAATTCTATTTTTAAAAGACACAGAGAAATTTAGAATAAGCATTAAAGTTTAAACTAACTGTGAACCAAGTTATTCTGAAGTCCTTATTTTCCACTAGAATTTGTTCTCCTTTTTTGTAATTAGAGACTCTGCAGCACTTGTCACACTGAATTACAACAGATGGCTTATAGCTCAGGATTCATCTAAGTGTGCTGTAAGCACTGGGAAGACCAGGCCTGGGTCTATCTTGGTCACATTCGTAACTCAGGACCTGGCAGGTACTCAACTTATGTTTCAAAGAAAGGAGGTCATACAATGTAAAGGCTAGTTTGAAACAGCAAATGTGAAAATATTAAACACTGACTATTCACTTGAAACATTTACAGTTTTTCTAGAATTAAAACATTTTGCTGCCTACTGCAACAACCGTAACCAAATCATTTGGTTATTTCAACCGAGTTTTTATACCAACAGATTAGATCTTGGGAGTGATCCTTGTAATTATTGGATTATTATTCTATGTAATAATATCACATTGGACTGAATATTTGATGCTATAAACATAACAGTGTCCGATAAATAATGAATGAACATAATCAAGTTTTCAATAGAAATGCTGGGCTCAAGATCACTTCCAATTCATCACCACATTCCCAGAGTTACAAGCACTGTACCTAAAACACCATAGGTGCCAGTAAATGTTTGCTGAACTTAATAAAGTTTAAAAAGCTAAAGAGTTTTCATAAGCAGAGACTTGTTTTTTTTAAAGAAAAGTATTCATTCGTATATTATTTAATGTTGTTAAAAATTATTCCAACATAAAACCATTATGGGCTAGTCTATCAATAAATAATGTTGTTTGAATAACAGAGCTCTCAAACTCTGAAGTTTAATTTAAAGTGTACCAAGTTACATCAGGTAATGTATCACACTGAAATTCTTATTTTCAGAGTCATAAGTGCATGACTGGGATGCATTTTTGGTGTGGCTTAATGCTATGTTATCAATATTATAAAAAGAAAACTGCTGGTTTTAAAACAAAATTGACTAACTTGTCTAGCAAGCAACCAATAAGATATATAAATAATCTCGTGACAAAAGATGTTTCAGAAGTTCACAGGTATACACTTGTGTACATATGTCCTTTATTAAAATGAAGGCCTATGAATAAGAAAACTGTTTATGGTTAAATTCAAATAATGTATTTCCTTTAACTAATAACATTTAATACAGCTTCATAATATATCATATATCATAAAGTGTAAAAATAAAACTCTAGACAATTCTCATATTTCAAAGTATACCTGGATTGAAATAAGCCTTAAAAATATTTAGCTAGTTTCAATGTAAAAGTTACTGTTTAAAGCATCTCTTATAAAACTCACTATTATAAATTTAGTAAACAGCTAAGAGAGCACAAAACTTCCTCCTATTTTATTTGACATAAGAAGAGAAGGGCTTGTAATAACTTTCAGTAAATTCCTATTTTAAGCACATGGATTTAAAATTAATCTGAAAAGCCAGGAACTACTGATGCAAGTTGCACACAAAAAATGATACGTTTGTCTCATTAATTTAGGCCTTGGGTAGTGATGGGAGTGTGGGATGGGGGTGGATTACATGTTTAAAGTGACACATAAAAACAGCAATTGTCTTAATTTGTGTGCACCGCTCTCTACACAAAAGCCCTAAATATGTTCAAATTAGAGCAAGCTGCTTGATTGTCACTGCAGTCTCATGTCACATTAATGCATGACAAACATTAAACCGTACACTTAAATGGCAATTTATATCATTTAAATGTTTACTGCCAGACTAGCTCATCACTCATTTAAATGTGACTTTCTGACAGCTAATTTCAGTTAATTTTCTCCAATTCACTTAATTAGAACTTTCAATCAGGGAAGGACCTGTACATATCTTTGAGCTTACATCCTTTTTAGTTGTTGTTCAAAATCTGAGTTAATAAGCTGCTGAAAAGCTCTATGATAATAGATGAGCAAATAATATCTCTGAGTCTACAAAAATGTGTGAATCTATGAAGCAAACTCACAGTAGGTACTGTAAGGAAGAACCTACACTTATTTATGTAAATAATACTCTCGCCAGTAGTTTAAATAAAAAAGTTTAGTTCATATATACACACTATTGAAACGATAAAAAGAAACCCTGCATCTAAGCTAATTAAAAATTGATGATTTTAAAATTGTTTAATAAGATAAAACAGTCAGGAGTCTCCTGAGTGTCGGTGGTGTTGTGATTTCAGACTATAAAATTCCAGAAGGCTCAGCAAATGATGCAGTACAAATTTTCTCAATTTTAAAGCTCTAAAAACCAGGGCGATTTTATTTTATGTGTTATCAAACAGAATTGTGAGCCTTTCTAATGTTGATTACGTTCTTATGCACATTCAAAATGGTGAAGTTGGTTAGATTTAGACGCTTAAACCTTTACATCTTGACACCAAATCAAAATGTCAAGCACAAATGCTGAAATGACAGGCACTATGCTCACATTATGTCACAAACATGCACGCAGAAATGGCCATAGTGTCGTGATTCAGGCCTCCCCTCACCCTGTTATACTGGCCAGTCCTTAAGGGGTTGCCCAGTAATTTATCGCATTATTGGCAAAATCTCTTCCAGAGGTTGATACACACGTTACTTTTACGAATAAACTTTAAACACATTTTAAAAAGCTAAAGCAGTCTTCAGTTCTTTCTCACAACAGAGCTTTTAAAAGGAACACACAAGGACAACTACCATGGATATATGGGAATTCCCAAAAGTTTAAAAATCATTTTAGTACAAAGTCAGTTCAGGACTTTAACATTCTTTTGATACCACTGAGTGACAACTGCCTAACCAAGAGTATGTGATAATAAACAAATGCAGTTACTGAAGACTTGATAGAAGAGGTAAGGACAAGCAGGAGGAAATTATTAAGGGTAAAAACATACAAATAATTCAAAATGGAAAACCCTGGGAATACATTTTATAACTTCTGTTGTTGAGATTCAAAACCATTAAATTAAAAATTCTTTAATTTCTCTTTCATAAGATTTTTAAAGATACTCTTTATATAAATAACTTGTTTATATATACATTTTGCATCACAAAAATATAAAAATATGCCAGTGGAATGCTAAGCATCTGAGATTTTTCAAAGCCTTTAGGACAGACAGTCCTCATTAAGACTGGAGTTAAATATGGTTTGCAGCTAGGGGATAGTAACATTCTTCCCATGCTGCTCTCAAACCTAACCAATCAATTGTTAGCACTCCCCTAGCAGGCTAGACATCATTTACATCCAATGTGTGCTCTGAGTAAAATTTGTAAAAAAGAAAATCCACTAAAATGTCCAACACAATACAATAATATTCAACTCATCTGAGTTATTATAAAATAAATCAGTAACTAATGTTCAATTGTTAAGGTTCAAATAAGACTATGAAAAGACTACCGGATGAAGCCTCACATGAATTGTCAGTCCAATCCAGGGGGACTCATATTAGTCTTGACAAACTGTCTTGGGGCTGATATCTGTTTTTTTAATGAGATCTATTAAGCAGAGTCTAAAACACTTGAGATATGCTAAAAAGTACAGTATACAGATGTCAAATACAAACACTTATTAGTAACTTTCATTTGTTTGGTCCACATGCAGAACATCAACAAATTAAAGGCTTAATATTATAAAGAAAATAGTAAATTATTCATAAATAACTCATTTGTGTAGCCCGGTGTCAGAAATAATTATAACATATATGAATATGTGTCTAACAATAAATCTCACTGAAAGATCACAATCTACGTTTTCCTGAAACTAACCCATTAAGGAAATGAATTATTTATTGCTAAAAAATGTTACACAAAATTATTCTTGTCTCTTATAGTGGAGTCAAATAATACAGTAACTTAGGTAGAAATCATTTGCTTTTTCAAAGAAATTCTAAGCTATTTGAGAATAAAAATTCTAAAATATAAAGCAATCATGTTTAGTAATCTAATCATGCTTTAGAAATACTCTAGCATTTGCCTTTTATTTTCAAATAATCAAATTTTTTCTAATGCAAAATTTAGGTAAAATCAAGAAAACCAATTTCAATGAACAAAATAAATTATTAGATAATTGTTTACCTCATTCAGGAAACCTTAACTGTGTATTATTTGTGTTTCTCATACTTGTGATTCTCAGATTAATGTTAATATTTACTTACACTTTTGCTAAATCTTCTCACATCATGCAATTTTAGAAAAGCAGCTAAATAAAAGCTACTGGTATCTACAGGATAAATAATTTTTATAAAAATCAAATAAGAAGGTCAAATTTTATTTAAGTATAGAAACAATTATATAACCAGAAGGAAATAGGTTTCTGCAGCCCAAGTACACATTTCTGCACCCCTATCTCACTATTTCTAATCCCAGGCTTTGAGAAGGCCTGATTCTGTTCCAATATACAAAATGCCACAGCTGTAAGTTTCAAATAAAATAAAAATCACTAACTAACTCTCTTGACTTGATATGCATCTAATTATAAGGTGCATTTACTCATATTTTAATGGTTGAAAGCATAAAAATTAGTTTTGTGACTTTTTGTACATGTAATTAAGAGTCTTAATTCAACTGAGTGTAGATAGTACTAAGTTTCAAAGGAGTTAATGTTTGGATTGGCAAAAATGTTAATATACAACATTATGAACTTGGAATTTTGAAGTATTTTTCATCTTAAATACATGTAATAAGGCCTTCTTATAACACACGCACACACACGCACACACACAAACAGATTTAAAATGAACTGGTCTGTTATGTTTGCATGTGCTGGATTTCAAACACTAGTGGTAATGTTTCCTTAATATTGATATATGACCTTTGTAATTTACATTGAAGAAAGCTGTTTTTTTCAGCCTAATTAGAACTGTTTCAAATTTTCCTGCTAAATATATGATATAAAGTCCTTTCAACTTTTTTATTCTAGAGTTTCTTTCCATGTCAACTTTGTTCCAATCAAAATATGCTTTGAATTAAATGATTTTGATTGAATATGTGGATCACATTTCACTTCTAAGATTTAAAGTCCAAAAAGGAAAAGTTTAGCCTGTTCAAACAAAGCAAGAGCAGCCACTTTGCGGAAAGCTATTCACATTTAAGAAGACTGACAAATTGTTTGTGTGCACCATTAGGTCTAGTTTCTGCAATAGTTGCCAGATTTCCTGTCCCGCTAATAAGATATATTAACTCCTTAAATGCTGGCTCTGAATTCATGAAAAATTCAAGTAACTCCAGCAAATTTTTAATTTACCTATAATTTCCTTTTTTGAAATAAACTGAAAAAATAGAAAAGAAAAATTTCTGTTATATCAAATTTTGTGAGAAAGAAAGCTCAAGAGAAAAAAAAAAATCAACATTTTTTTTTTCATACTGGACAGATACAAATTCAGAATGTGAATATGCTTTCCAAATGGGATTTTTCAAGATGTGACAAATTCACATTAATCCTTGTTTTTAAAAAATGCATTTAATTAACCTATTTAAGGATTACTTGTTTAGGTGAAACACAGCAGTGAAAATACTAAAGTATTTGATGAACTATTTAATCTAACATGAGTTTAACATTCTTCCATATTGACTACAAATATATTACAAAATGGTTCAGAATTCAGATATTTAACTTAATGTAAATATATAACAAAAATGTAAAACAGATATCAGTTACACAGAAAAGTTTAATTTGGGGTCTTAAACAGTACGCGTGAAGCTCTGACATGAAGAACAATTCATGAATGCCAAGGGGAAAAATAAAGGAGCATTAAGGATCTAGAAAAAATTGTGGGATGCTAAGAATAAAAATTATATCTGACAGTTAAAAAGAATGAAATTTAGTCAACAACATACTGAAGTGCGGAGTGAAACGCAGATAGAGAAATCACTAAAGGAGTTCTGTACTTCTAAACTGCCCTTGAACTGCTGGGCTAAAGAGAGATTGTGCAGCCAACAGCACACTGTTCACTGCTACATTTATACCATTACTAAAGAAAAGTGAGTTAGTATCATATCTTGATATAACCATCAAGCACTTGTGCATCTTTTGGCAGGAGAATCATTCTGTCTATGATTGTTATTGTGTAGTTTTAAATGGAGTAGTCAACCAGCTGTTATATATTTTATACACTGAAGGCCATGTTTCCTTTGAAATTCATAGTTTTAATCTCAACTGAAGTCTGTATTGCTGTGCGCCAAGATCAAAAGGATTAGGCAAACTTGTACAATTACCCTTCTTTTCAGAGAGACAATTTTTTTCTAATGTTTAAAATAGTCCTATACGCTGACATTTTATCCAACTATTTTCTTTAGACCTACAGAACATTAAAACATTTAATTAACATTTCAACCTTAGGTCACTCTTAATCTAAAATCTAGGAATTCACAATGTACAGATATGTTAAACTAGCTATAGTGTAACACACTTAGGGAGATGGAGCTTTTTTAAAAAATCTAATAAGGAACGCTAGAGAACAATTAAAATTAGAGGATAGATATACCCATCTAATTTATCATTTGCTTACACTTTGCATGCCCTGGTTCAGAAAGCAATTCACAATACTTATAATAATGAATAGGTATCAATATAAAATAAATTTAACATAAGTATGGCAATGCAAAACAAAGAGTAAGAAGTACATAAAAATTGTGCCATGAAATTCTGTAGACTTGTTAGAGGTATGCCATGTATTTGACATTAAGCTTTCTAACAGCAACATAAAGAAAAAATAAGAACACTTATAGGAGTCAAAAGTGAATATAATGTAAAAACAAACCAGATGGCCCAGAAAAACACATTATTTCTATTCCTGAGATAAGAAATTCCTCCCGTGGCAATATGATGGAATCCAGGTATGTGCCTCTCAGAGGGACTGACTTAATCCTGGGGTAGATCTGAAGTATGAACAAATGGAGAGACTACATATTCTTCAGGCAATCCTGCATAAATAGTATTTCTCTTAGGTAAGGCATCGGATGGTAAATTCTAGATTACATTCTATGACAAGTACCTGGAATGCAGCCATTTTACTTTGTCAGTAAATGCAGAGCCACATGCTTCAGCAACAGCTGAACTGAGTCATAGGACTAAAAATCTCTTTAAGATGTGAGCAAACAAATGCCTGTGCGAAAGACACAGCGATTCTCTATGGGAGGTAAGCCCACCTTCACTTGGAAGGGGTAGCTGTCTTCCTTAAGACCAGTTCAAGACTTTGCTCTGAAAGAAATTCTGGATAAACTTTCCCACATGGATAAATGGCAACAGAAGCTTCTAAATACCAATCATGATGCTCAAATACATATCGATGTTAAAATGTTTTAAACTACTGTACTCAATGCTCAACCCTTTAGAAAGAATTAGTAAAGTGTCCCTAGAAAATTAATTTGAGGTATTCTAAATGGCTGTAATGTTCTCTAAGATAAACTAGTTATAAAAATACATACTTAAGAAAATAAAATACTAATCTAAAATTCTTAGTTATCTGCCTAAGTATAGGAAATAAAAGAATAGATTTCCTCTTCAACAATCATAGAAAAATGTATTAATTTGCCGTTGGAACTGCTGGAGGTTTTAATTTTATAGTTGTTTATTAAAAGAAAAACAAAACCAAAAAAATTTAATCCCTTCCCATTTGCTTATCCACATAGATCTGATAAATACTAGCAGTCTCTTGCCTTTGAAGATGGCCAGACCAGAATCCCTACTTATTGCCAGATGTAGTTTAATCCCACAGGGACTTCAGATAAAAACAAGGAGCTGTCTTCATGGCACCAATGATTCCCTGAACTGACTGCCATAAACTTATATTGGCAAATCAAAATTCTTGGCAAAATAGAACACTTATTATATCACCACTTCCAAGAATATCCAATAAAGAAAAATGTGAACTAAAGAATATGGATGCAAATGTTGAAT
Organism: Giraffa tippelskirchi; assembly: GCF_054371585.1. Taxonomy (NCBI): domain Eukaryota; kingdom Metazoa; phylum Chordata; class Mammalia; order Artiodactyla; family Giraffidae; genus Giraffa; species Giraffa tippelskirchi. Next base: position 60,112,018 of record NC_137285.1, read on the forward strand.
ATTTTTTTTAAAGCACTGACAAGCTCAGCCAGAGAATTACATCTGTACTTACTTTGTGTGTTCAATTGTATACATGTACATTACGTAGGGAAAGTCTCTTTTCATTCTGCAACTTTTGATTACTATCAGCAGCTCTGTCATCCATTCAATCAACAAACCTTTATAAGGTTTACTTATAAAGGTTTTACTATCAGTTCTGTTCTAGGTTCTAGGGAAAATGAGATGAAATATCCCTTTGGAGAGTAAGGAGGTAAAAAGTCATCTCTAAGATGATTGTAGGGCTTCCCTGGTGGCTCAAATGGTGAACAATCTGCCTGCAATTCGGGAGACCCAGGTTCAATCCCTGGGTTGGGAAGATCCCCTGGAGAAGGAAATGGCAACCCAGTGCAGTACTCCTGCCTGGAGAACCCCATGGACAAAGGAGCCTGGCAGGCTACAGTTCACGGGGTCGCAAGGAGTAGGACATGACGGAGCAACTAACTTTCACTTTTTTCAAGATGATTGTAATAGCTTATGTGAGAGGTACTGAGAACCCTGATCAAGAAGTTAGCAGCAGGAGTGAAGAAGAGGGACAGATTTCACAAAGATTTAAGATGTAAGTTCAAAGCTAGTGGAGGTGATGGAATTCCAGTTGAGCTATTTCAAATCCTAAAAGATGATGATATGAAAGTGCTGCACTCAATATGTCAGCAAATTTGGAAAACTCAGCAGTGGCCACAGGACTGGAAAAGGTCAGTTTTCATTCAAATCCCAAAGAAAGGCAATGCCAAAGAATGCTCAAACTACCACACAATTGCATGCATCTCACACACTAGTAAAATAATGCTCAAAATTCTCCAAGCCAGGCTTCAGCAATACACGAACAGTGAACTTCCAGATGTTCAAGCTGGTTTTAGAAAAGGCAGAGGAACCAGAGATCAAATTGCCAACATCTGCTGGATCATCAAAAAAGCAAGCGAGTTCTAGAAAAACATCTATTTCTGCTCTATTGACTATGCCAAGCCTTTGACGGTGTGGATCACAATAAACTGTGGAAAATTCTGAAAGAGATGGGAATACCAGACCACCTGACCTGCCTCTTGAGAAACCTGTATGCAGGTCAGGAAGAAACAGTTAGAACTGGACATGGAGCAACAGACTGGTTCCAAATACAAAAAGGAGTATGTCAAGGCTGTATATTGTCACCTTGCTTATTTAACTTATATGCAGAGTACATCATGGGAAACGCTGGGCTGGAGGAAGCACAAGCTGGAATCAGGATTGCTGGGAGAAATATCAATAACCTCACATAGGCAGATGACACCACTCTTATGGCAGAAAGTGAAGAAGGACTAAAGAGCCTCTTGATGAACGTGAAAGAGGAGAGTGAAAATGTTGGCTTAAAGCTCAACATTCAGAAAACTAAGATCATGGCATCTAGTCCTGTCACTTCATGGCAAATAGATGGGAAAACAGTGGAAACAATGAAAGACTATTTTTGGAGGCTCCAAAATCACTGCAGATGCTGATTGTAGTCATGAAATTAAAAGACACTTCCTTCTTGGAAGGAAAGTTATGACTAACATAGATAGCATATTAAAAAGCAGAGACATTACTTTGCCAACAAAGGTCCGTCTAGTCAAGGCTATGGTTTTTCCAGTGGTCACGTATGGATGTGAGAGTTGGACGGTGAAGAAAGCTGAGTGCCAAAGAACTGATGCTTTTGAACTGTGGTGTTGGAGAAGACTCTTGAGAGTCCCTTGGACTGCAAGGAGATCCAACCAGTCAATCCTAAAGTAAATCAATCCTGGGTGTTCATTGGAAGGACTGATGCTGAAGCTGAAACTCCAATACTTTGGCCACCTCATGTGAAGAGTTGACTCATTGGAAAAGACCCTGATGCTGGGAAGGATTGGGGGCAGGAGGAGAAGGGGACGACAGAGGATGAGATGGTTGGATGGCATCACCGACTCGATGGGCATGAGTTTGAATAAACTCTGGGAGTTGGTGATGGACAGGGAGGCCTGGCGTGCTGTGGTTCATGGGGTCGCAAAGAGTCGTACACGACTGAGCAACTAAACTGAACTGAACTAAGATGTAAGTTATTACTTATTTCTCCAACTGATTACCACTGTGAGAGGTGAAAGGTGACACACAGATTTCAATTTGGACCTTGATCATATTGGAGAAGTAATAGTTTACATGGTAAAAAATTAATTCAGTTTTGAACTTAGTATTGATATTTTGAACTTTCTTTTATAGATTTGAATTTAACCCTAAGCCTTTCTTGGATGTAAATCTGCTAACTATAATAGAAATTTGCATACTGTTTCAATATTAAAATATGTCCATGTTCAGTACTGAGATGTCTGAGCCAAAAAAATTCTAGGCAACAAAATAACCATCAGATATTATACCAGTGATGTCCAGCAGGAATATAATGCAAGCCAGATACGTAGTTTAAAATGTTTTAGTAGCTGTATTTTAAAAAATAGGAAAAATTTATTTTTAATTTCATATATTTAATCAAAAATATCATTTAAACATATAATCAATATATAATTATTTTGCATTAAATCTTAGAAATCTGGTATACATCTTATGCATACAGCACATCTCAATTCAGACTAGCCACATTTCAAGTGATCAGTAGCCACATATGACTAGTGGTTACAACCCTGGGCAGTAAAGCTTTATTCAGTTCCAAGTATTGACTCTGCATTCAGATTTTCACAGCGTTTTTATATAAGAGTGAATTCAGGAATTAACAATATTTAACACTTAAAAAAGTACAGCTTCTCCTACTTAAAAAAAGATAAACTTTACAAAGCAAAAAAGCACCTGCAGCAGACGATAAGATGACTTTTGATACAGTTTTGAAGTGGTTGTTACAATTCTCAGTGCCACAAAGAATGGCTATATTTTACGGCATGACAGCAGAGATATAATATCTTCAATTGTGAAACAGATGTAATATTCTGCAATGTCTATTATTCAGCCATTTATAAACAGCTGAAGAAATGTGGCAGCATTCAAAACATGGCACTATGAATACTCTAACAATAAAAGTAAAGGGCTAACATTACCAATTATGATTATCTGCAAACTCTCCATCCTTGAAAGTTCGTAGTTAGAATTCTAACATACTATCTACTCAGCTGTGTCACCAATGTACTTTAAGAACTAACATATAGCCACAGACTACAATTTAGTATAGGAAACACAATGTTTGCTGAAAATCAGTTAATTTGAGGTGAGTAGACAATGTGGATGCATTCATAAACCTCATAAATATCTCACTTCAGATGACACTAGCCTCTGTTTGCCCACTCCTAGAAATCCCATAACATCTATAGGAACAGTCTATGATTCTCTGAATCACAATAAACTGTAGGTCTGACTCTTTCTGAATCATTGATGGAAAATGACTAGTAAGTAGGATCAGTTCAGTTCAGTTCAGTTGCTCAGTCGTATACGACTCTTTGCGACCCCATGAACCGCAGCACGCCAGGCCTCTCTGTCCATCACCAATTCCCGGAGTTTATTCAAACTCATGTCCATCGAGTCGGTGATGCCATCCAACCATCTCATCCTCTGTCGTCCCCTTCTCCTCCTGCCCCCAATCCTTCCCAGCATCAGGGTCTTTTCCAATGAGTCAACTCTTCACATGAGGTGGCCAAAGTATTGGAGTTTCAGCTTCAGCATCAGTCCTTCCAATGAACACCCAGGATTGATTTACTTTAGGATTGACTGGTTGGATCTCCTTGCAGTCCAAGGGACTCTCAAGAGTCTTCTCCAACACCACAGTTCAAAAGCATCAGTTCTTTGGCACTCAGCTTTCTTCACCGTCCAACTCTCACATCCATACATGACCACTGGAAAAACCATAGCCTTGACTAGACGGACCTTTGTTGGCAAAGCAATGTCTCTGCTTTTTAATATGTTGTCTAGGTTGGTCATAACTATCCTTCCAAGGAGGAAGCGTCTTTTAATTTCATGGCTGCGATCACCATCTGCAGTGATTTTGGAGCCCAAAAAATAAAGTATGACACTGTTTCCCCATCTATTTGCCATGAAGTGACGGGACCGGATGCCATGATCTTAGTTTTCTGAATGTTGAGCTTTAAGCCAACATTTTCACTCTCCTCTTTCACTTTCATCAAGAGGCTTTTTAGTTCCTCCTCACTTTCTGCCATAAGGGTGGTGTCATCTGCCTATCTGAGGTTACTGATATTTCTCCCTGTAATCTTGATTCCAGCTTGTGCTTCCTCCAGCCCAGCATTTCCCATGATGTACTCTGCATACAAGTTAAATAAGCAGGGTGACAATATACAGCCTTGACATACTCCTTTTCCTATTTGGAACCAGTCTGTTGTTCCATGTCCAGTTCTAACTGTTGCTTCCTGACCAGTCTTGTTTAATTATTTTTAGGTAGCCATGAATACGCAGAGAATATGAGATCAACAATGTAAATGGCTTGAAAGAATCAAGTAAATTTGTTACTTATGCTTACTTACCTCACTTTCACTTCTTAAGTAATCTCTCATCTGTCGTTTATAGGTACACCACCAAAAATATTTTTGTTGAAATCACCACCTCCATCTGTCTGAAGCCTACGGAGGATGCTCATCACTTCACCTCTCAGCACTATGGCACTTAGGTCTCTAACTCTATCTTCTCTAAGCTTCCCTGATAACATCGCTCCAGATTTTCTTTCTGCGTTTCTGATTCTCCTTCTCACTTTTTAATGGAAGGCCATTCTCACCTGTCGACATCGTCAGTGTTCGTTATCGTCATGGTTCAGTCCCAGGCCCTTGTTTCTGATTTAACTCAGACCAGATGAGCCAGACTTCCGCTGCTGCAACTGACTATCATGACCATCTCCAGGGTCTCAAGCCCAAAACGTCAGCCTCAGGTAATGCAAACATTATATATAATATACATAATATATATAACATACATATTACATATTATACATACATACATATATATATATATATATATAAAATGAAGAATTGTTTCTCTTAAACTTGCTGTCTTGCTTGCTCTTCTGGTGATGGATGTAAACCTTCCTCCAGTTAACTAATTCAGAAACGGGGCAGTCATCTGGACAGCTTTTTCTTCTCCCTCTGAAACATTATCTACTCAGATAACAAACCTTCCAAGTATCTTCAAATTTGTTTTTTCTTCTACCGTGACTATCTTCAGTTCCATGCTTCATTATTTCTTGGCTTAATTATTCTAACACTATCCAAACTGTTCTCTTTCTCTCTAAAATCCCCCTCCCCTCATTCAATTCCAATCTAAAACCTGACCAAGTCACTACTCTCCTTAAAACTTTCTAGTGGTTCTCCTTTCTCTAAAGCAGTGGATCTCCAACTTGAACAGCCACTAAGATCACCTAGAGGACTTGTTAAAACACAGATTGCTGGGCGCCTGCCCACACAGTTTGTTTCTATAGCTTTCAAGCTGAGCCCAAGATTTGCCTTTCTAACAAGTTCTCAGGTAAGACTGATGCTCCTGGTTTGGCAACCACCTTGTGGGCACCACTATCCAAAGATAAAAGTCCATCTGACTTACAAGACATTACGGATTGTTCATATACTCTGCCTCCAGTCTTATCTCTCCATGGGTACCACTCACAGTCTCTTGCACACATACTGGAGTCTACCTTCTGAGTTAAGCTGAGTGCACATACTGTACTGTAATAACAAGATCTTTGTTCATGCTGCTTTGTATCTCTGTAACCCCTTTCTGTCATCCTGCTCCCTCCTTGATGAACTACTACTCATTGTTAAAGACTAAAATCAAATGTAATTTCCTTGGGTTAAGCATTGTCCAACCTTGCCAAGGTAGTAAAATAAGGCATTTCCCTTGGGCTGCAGAGTAAAAAAAAAAAACAATTATAACTAGGTATGGTGAGAGCTGTTAACTAGATTTGGGGCAATCATTTCATAATACACAAATATTGAATCATTTTGTTGAATACTGGAAGTAATGTTATACATCAATAATATCTTAATAAAATTACTATTAAAAATGTATACACACAAACAAAATATTAAATGCTTTAATCGTAGCCTGTGCTTTTTCTTTATGGTATATACCACAGGTATTATATTATTTGTTATATGATATATTATCACAAGTTATATATTTATTTTTTTAGTTTCTTATTTACCATTCATCTCCCTCACTGAACAATATGGCGCAAAAGGGCAGGCAATATGCTGTCTTTCTCACTGCTATATTCCAAAGACTAATAAGTTGTAGGCACTCACTAAATATTTGTTGAATGAATAAATAAACACATCACTTAATCTATTTCTCTAATTAGTTCCCGCCATATCTATTTGATCTTCACAACGTCAGCCCCAAAGGGCAGGTGTCATCTTCTTCCAATTTTGTGATCACAGACCTAATTATCCAGTAGGCCCCTAATAAATGTCTGCTGAATGAATGAATGGCCTTTAAGAAATTCTTGTGATTTAGCACAATTCAGCATCTATGCTGAGGGACTATGATCTTAAGCATTGTATAAGAAGCATGAAATTAACCAGAGAAACTCTATCCAGTTGATACTGTGCTAATTTGGTAGAGTTTTAGAAAATGTGAAGAATTTCTGTGATTACTAGCTATTACAAATGATTTGTCTATAGTGAACCACAGAATCAAATTTGGGACAGGCTGATTACATGGAAAAAAAGAAAAAGTGAAGTATATATTACAGTATCATCTTTCATGTTTTCTTTTTTCCTGAACAATGTCAGGAAGATGGATGCAAATGAAGTCATTCATAAACTTGACAAGGCCTCTAGAAAGCCAACATATTATGCAAGGAAAAGGCATCTGTAGGTCAACTTGTAAGAAATTTACTACCAACTAAAAAACATTATAATTACACTAGCACTTAACATTTAGTGATTGCTTATAATGTGTCCAGTTTTATGTTAAATGTTTTACATGGATTATTTTATTTAATCTTCATAGCAATCCTATGAGATAAGCACTACATTTTAAAAACTGTTTTACCAAAGAAGTTAAGAATGCTAAGTAAATAGACTAATGTCACACAGCTAGTAAATGTCAGAGTTGCAACCTGAACCGAGATCTGATTCCTGAAGCCATATTAGTACACATCCTTCTGAAAAATTCTGAAACAGAATGGTATATGCCAAAGTTGCACTATTCTAAAAATACGAAACCTTTAATACTAAGAATTATTTTTAGTGGGTTTCACCCAATACCACTGGGTAACACTAGTATTTTTTAAATTAATTTATTTTAATTGGAGGATAATTACAATACTGTGATGTCTCTTGCCACACATCAACATGAATCAGCCATGGGTAGGTATGGTATGTGTTCCCCCACCCTGAACCACACCCTTTCACCTCCCTCGTCACCCCATTCCTCTGGGTTGTCCCAGAGCACCAGCTTTGGAGGCCCTGTTTTAAGCATTGATCTTGCACTGGTCATCTATTCTGCATGTGGTAATGTATATGCTGCAGTGCTGTTCTCTCAAATCATCCCACCCTCGCCTTCTCTGAGTCCAAAAGTCTGTTCTTTACCTCTGTGTCTCTTTTGCTGCCCTGTATCTAGGATTGTCTTGGTAACATTAATATTAAGTATTGCTGAGTATACACCAAATCTGATGTGCCATGTCAACCCAAAGGCTTTATTTACAGATTTTACTGTTCTTTCAATTGGTTTTCATTTTTACACTTGCTTTTCAAAACTAATACTTTACAGTTTATTTTTCTACCTTCCTCACTAGTAGCTCAATTCCTTGAAGGCAGAGATTGTATCTCATTCGTGGAACTGAACACATAGTAAACACTCAAAAAATATTTATAGAGCTAAATAAGAAATTATATTCTAGGCCTCTTTTCACTAATTTAACTGTGTATTAGGAGATTTTAAAAATTGAATTAAAAAACTCAACCGTTAAACAGGACAGAATACCAACATGTTTGTTAATTGCTAAGTCCAAAGACTCTTAATAAAGAAGCAGTTGAATTATTTTGGTTTGAGAATTAACAGTAAGAATTCATTCTGCTAATTTCTGAACAACCATGAACATTAGAAACATAAAACAAAATGTGACTTCATATATTTTAAAGTGTATCATGTTTTGCTTTGACACATAAAGCTATTTCATTTCTTTTAAGTCAAACTACCAGGCAAAAAGAAAGGAGGAAATTTCTCTCATTTCCTATTTAAATAAACACTTTAACTACCAAATTCGATATATGTTTTTGTTAATTTTTAGAAAATATTTTAAATGCTTTCATGTAATAACACTGTCTCAAACTAACTACTCAGGGCCCTGAACTACACATTTTTCTTTTTTCTTTTTTTATAAGTACAGCACAAATATTATTTGTCTTTGTGATTTTAGTATCTCTTAAATGTGCCACCTGGCAATCACTTTTAAATTAAACTACTATAATAATAAACAATAAGATCAAACATAAAACTGTTTTGAGACATCTTTTAAGCTTTACAGGTAACTGCTACAAGCTGGTAAAACACACCAGAATACTGTAATACCAGAGTTGGAACCACTACCTTTATTAGGTTAGGAGAATTGGATCAAGGATATAGATGTATTCATTCTGAGAGACCACCATTCTCCTCCTTTGTTTTCAGAAATAAAACTCTTCTTTATAGAATGTCTACCGTTGCAGTTAAACTCAAAGGATACAGTTATAAGGTCAGAATCTATCAAATACATATTAGTGACATAAAGCATTGAGATTTTCCTTAAATATGTAGGCGGAAGGACAAACAGCAAGGCAAGAGTTAATTGAAACATTCCTCTCAGGAGCGACTGCATTGACGAGTGGGGGCTGGTAGCTGGCGGGAGGAGGGCGCTAGGCAGAGAGATCCCGAGTTAATCAGGGAGCAAATCCAAAGCCAGGCATGGACAGGCCTCACTAATGAGCCTCAAGTACCCTGCAGTGGTTTTCAAACTTAACTGGCTTCAAACGATGCCACCCCATGACAGAATGCAGCTAGCCATAAGAGCAGGGTGATTAGAATAAATGGCTGGAGTAATTAACTCTGATGTGAAACCACCTGATTGGAAAAGAGAAGCCAAGAGCTATTTAGCTGATGGTCCTCCAGTAGAGAAAGGAAGCTTTCCCTTTCTCTTCTGTGGGTGTTCAGTTAGAACTCAACTCTTTCAAGTAGGTATTTGGTAGCACTAATGAAAAGCAGCTTTCATTCAAGGGCCTTCCCATTCATTTTGAAAGGGGAAGAAAATAAAAGCTTCAAAGTAGAACTAATTTACTTTACTCCCCTACCTCTCAGTGAATTTTGTGTTAGTCAAGTCTGCATGACTGTTTATGCTAACAGTCTGCCTCCAAATAATGTCATCAAATACCAAAAAATTGTTATTTATGAAATAATCAGATAAGAATGATTTTTAAAGCACTTTAAACTTCCCTTTCTTTAAAAATACTTTACATCACCACGTGTATTTTACGTATATACAATATTTGTTACTCATACTCAATAACTCTGGAAAAATGCTTTACACAGAAAACTTGAAATGTATAATAATTGCTGATCAGTGTCAATACTTCCTTCATAAAGTCCATTGGGACCATTTTTCCTATAGCAAGAGTTCCTGGAGTCAGGGAGAAGGAAAGAAAGCACAAATGGTATATACATTTGCTTTTGAAGAGAAGAAAAAAAAAAGAATGTTAAGGCAAGGAAAGAAAGAATATGTATTTTTTACAAAAAGACAGCTTTCTTAAAGGGCAAATTGAGCCCAAGAAACCACACTCTCTAGTCTGCTTTATTTTACAAAGAGGGGAATTACAAAGACTGGGGGCATTACTACCTGCTGTTTTACAAGTAGTAATCAATTCATTGGGCCGGTGTTGTTCTGTACCTGCTGAGTTAATGTTCCTCGACACGCCCCTCCCCCTTAGACACGTTCACAAGCTGTCCAAGAACAACTCCAGTGTAGTAGCACATGTAACTTAGCGAATGTTTATGCCTAAACTCAGATTTATTTGACAGCTTTACACCTTTGGGCATGATATAATTAAATGTTTTGACAGCTAAACAAAAACTGTATAAATTTAAAAGCTATTAAGAGCTCAGCATCTAGAATCAAAATGAAGCAATTTGCTTATACCCTAAACCATTTTTAGCCACTCATTCCAATAAAAAGCACGAGAGGGGCAAACGTCTATTGAAGTGTTTTAGCTAGTTCCTTCACATTTCTGCTATGGAGAATACTCCACTTATAAATACTGACAACGACTTTCATATCAACAAGGGAACATAAGCAGATTTAAGATGATCAATTTAACCCTTCAGTTCAGTCACTCAGTCATGTCCAACTCTTTGCGACCCCATGGACTGCAGCACGCCAGGCCTCCCTGTCCATCACCAACTCCCGGGACCTACTCAAACCCATGTCCATTGAGCCGGTGATGCCATCCTACCATCCAATCCTCGGTCGTCCCCTTCTCATCCTGCCTTCAATCTTTCCCAGCATCAGGGTCTTTTCAAATGAGTTCTTTGCATCAGGTGGCCAAAGGATTGGAGTTTCAACTTCAACATCAGTCCTTCCAATGAATATTGAGGACTGACTTCCTTTAGGAAGGACTGGCTGGATCTTCGTGCAGTCCAAGGGGCTCTCAAGAGTCTTCTCCAACACCACAGTTCAAAAGCATCAATTCTTCGGCGCTCAGCTTTCTTTGTCGTCCAACTCTCACATCCATACATGACTACTGGAAAAACCATAGCTTTGACTAGACGGACCTTTGTTGGCAAAGTAATGTCTCTGCTTTTCAATATGCTGTCTAGGTTGTTCCTTCCAACGCGTAAGCGTCTTTTAATTTCATGGCTGCAGTCACCATCTGCAGTGATTTTGGAGCCCAGAAAAATAAAGTCAGCCACTGTTTCCCCATCTATTTCCCATGAAGTGATGGGACCAAATGCCATGATGTTTTTTCTGAATGTTGAGCTTTAAGCCAACTTTTTCACTCTCTTCTCTCACTTTCATCAAGAGGCTCTTTAGTTCTTCACTTTCTGCCATAAGGGTAGTGTCATCTGCTTATCTGAGGTTATTGATATTTCTCCCAGCAATCTTGATTCCAGCTTGTGCTTCTTCCAGCCCAGTGTTTCTCATGATGTACGCTGCATATAAGTTAAATAAGCAGGGTGATAATATACAGCCTTGACGTACTCCTTTCCCGATTTGGAGCCAGTCTGTTGTTCCATGTCCAGTTCTAACTGTTGCTTCCTGACCTGGATACAGATTTCTCAAGAGGCAGGTCAGGTGGTCTGGTATTCCCATCTCTTTCAGAATTTTCCACAGTTATTGTGATCCACATAGTCAAAGGCTTTGGCATAGTCAATAAAGCAGAGATAGATGTTTTTCTGGAACTCTCTTGTTTTTTCGATGATCCAGCGGATGTTGGCAATTTGGTCTCCAGTTCCTCTGCGTTTTCTAAAACCAGCTTGAACATCTGGAAGTTCACGGTTCACGTATTGCTGAAGCCTGGCTTGGAGAATTTTGAGCATTACTTTACTAGCGTGTGAGATGAGAGCAATTGTGCAGTAGTTTGAGCATTCTTGGTATTGCCTTTCTTTGGTACTGGAATGAAAGCTGACCTTTTCCAGTCCTGTGGCCACTGCTGAGTTTTCCAAATTTGCTGGCATATTGAGTGCAGCACTTTCACAGCATTATCTTTTAGGATTTGAAATAGCTCAACTGGGATTCCATCACCTCCACTAGCTTTGTTCGTAGTGATGCTTCCTAAGGCCCACTTGACCCTATGTTTGGCTATTTTCTATAATTTTAGAATCAGCGATACTAAAAAGGAACAAACTACAGATATATGTAGTATATTATTTAAAAGGCCACTGTGTGTTACTTGAAAGGATTTAAAGCAACACAAAATAAGTGAGTCGTCCGTCAGGCTCAACCATCAGTGACTCAGGAGTTAGTCTTCATTCTCCAAATCTGCGAGGTTCCATATTTTCACAGTACTCTGTGCTGCCTATTTCTCTAAGATCCCAGTTCTTTCTTCTTGCTTCTCAAGGAAGAGAGAAAGCACAATGTCCCTAGGTCAGTGCCTACCTTCAGAAAAACCCACTATTCATTATCTGAGCTCCAGAACACGTTTCCATCAGCAGTACTACTCAAACAAAATTAAAAACCTCAGATACATCTCTAAAAATGAAAAAAAAAAAAAAAAAAGAACCTATAAAGCAAAACTATTCATTAAATTATCTTTTTTAAAAAATGCAAGGTTGATTTATATCTACTATATTACATCACAGTATCATTCTGGAAAGCACTTACAGAGGTTACATAATCTAACAAAAAAGTTCAAGTTTAAACAATAATCTAAGTCAGAACTATTATTGAAGCATTTGGACTCTATCAAATATATAAAAACATTTAAAATCTACTTTTCATTATGTAATGATGGGGGATATGCTACCCTCCGTAAAGTAACAATGATCTGTTGTTTATTTTTTTAAAAATCAGTGAAATGTTTAGAAATTAGCTCACATCTCCTGTAATGTTTATACTTCACTTTATCATGCTCTTGGAAAGCCAGTTCTGAAGGCAGAAAATACTACGAGCCAAACCCTGTTTAGCTTATACATGCTGATGTCAAGTAATTTAAAAAACATATTTTAAAAAGAGCTTCTTATGTATACATCTAAGAACACTACTGCATTACCCAATTCTCATCCTCTCACTCTTGTGAATAGGATGGAGGTCTTTTTGTTTACCATATTTGGATCTCCTGGGATATAGCCTGAAAATGGATTTAACTTTTTTGAGTTTTTAAACATCTGACTGTATGGATTGTGCGGATAAGGAGGTGGTACTTGGAAGCTGATAACTGCAATCTGGCTTTTAAAAAAAAAATTTTTTTTTAATTAAATTTCATTACTTTTTGACCGGGTCACATGTCTTGTGAGATATTAGTTGTCCAACCAGAGACTGAACCTGGGCCCTTGACAGTGAAAGCACAGAGTCTTAACCACTGGACTGTCAGGGAATTCCCTGGCTTTTTTTTTTTTTTTTTAAATAAATGAACTTTGAATCAGATCTTATAATTATTAGTTATAAGGCTCATATTCCTACTTGATGGGTAGCTGTTTGAAGACTTAGTGAATTAAGACCCAAAGGGAAATATTACTTGGTGTAAAATAAGAAATTGCAAAATACTACATATTGGACATGTCCTCTTCTTAGGAAATATTATCTCAGTGTCTTTTTTAAATTATTATTTCATTGTTCTCCATGGACAAGTGATACATGTAACGAAGAGGTATATGTGTCTGACAGACCTTCTGATTAGAATCAGGTAACCAGTGGCACTGATTTGATCTAAAGCAGCCAAAGCACAGGAACTAGAATTTAACCCATGCTGCCTTTTTATAGATAAAAGATCTATGTTCAAAGCATTTAGAAATTGCTGTGGCAGCTCCAGGGGTACAATGACCTTTGGTTGAGATCCACTGAACATTAATAAAAATATCATGCCTAGTAAAATATACTAATTTAATAAACCTAAGACTCCATTTGACTGTAAGATGAATCTTTATTTCATGGATTGCTAAGAAATAAAAAGAGCTGCAAAATAATGATATCAGAATGCTATATGATGTAGAACTTTAATGTTATACTGATTGAAAGAGCTATCAGACTTTTTAGACATAGATTTTATTAACTGTTACACATAAAGAAGAAAATATAAATGTAATTAATTGGTTACTCATAAAATGTTTCAGAGTCCAACTCTTCTGAATAACTGCCTGACCTGAAGTTGTTGAAGTCTATGTTTTTCCTCACAATACTGTTCTCACAGCCTTTAAGAGCATCAGTGATGCAGCATCTTTTAAAAGAATTCTCCACTATCACCTTTGGATTTTTCTTCCAAGCCTCAGACGTGCATTTTTACAAATTTTGATGCTGACACTTATCTCCCCACTTTTTTCCTCAGAGCTGTCAGCACACTTCTTGTGACTACTTTACCTGGATCTTCTTCTAACTGTGCTTATATATACATATAAACTATGAAACCTCTATCTGAACACCTCTACTGCTATAATTCATGATTGCGTGACTGGAGAACAACAAAAATGCAAAAATAATACATTACTCATAAAATTATTGCAAAAATTAAATTATATGCCTGGTTTAGAGTAAGTTTTTACTAGATGCCAACTCCCTTTCCAGTTCTCCTAGGTGCTGGTCAGCCATCAACATAGGAGTCCCCTCCTGGAATTCAGGCTCTTGCTGGCTCCCTCTTACACAGAATACAGCTGACATGTGTAACCAACTGGACATAGCAGAACTGACACAGTGGGACTTTAGAGACTAAGTTGTAAAAGATATTGTGCCTTCCACCCTTCTCTGTTTTGGATCACTTGGCCTGGGGGGAGTCAGCTGCCGTATGCTGAGGAAACTCAAGCAGCTCTGTGGAGTAGGCCCTGTGGTGAGATGCCGAGGACTCCTCTGAACTCACCAATCTTGTGAGTTATCTCAGAAGCCCCAGTCATACCTTTAATGACAGTAGCTTCAGAAAATATCTTGACTACATTCTCATGAGAGGTAGAGAGCCAGAACCATCTAGCTAAGCCATTCTCAAATTCCTGATCCAAAAAAACTGTATGAGATAGAAATGCTGTTTTAGCTGTTAACTTCTGGAGTAATTCATCAGACAGCAATACAAAACAAACACATCTTTCCATTCACTTTTTCCTTACACTTGCTTGACCTGTTTCAACCCACATAGGACTCCAAGGTGCTTATCTAGATTTTTTTTTTAATTTTACCAAGATTTTCTTTTACTAGACTATCATCAATTTGACAGTTCTCACTTTTATTTATCCTTAATCTTGGTAAAGTCCATTATCTGCTTTTCTAGCTTCTATACATGGGCTGCTATGCTTCATTAGAGAAAATCAAAATACGTACTACTGATTTTACTATAAATCCAGGCTCTCTATCTCCAGCTGGGACTCAAATTCTATTCTGATTATTTTTGTGTTTCTAATGGCATACTCCCTTTAGTGGCTGCCTTAAATTACATACCTGCCTCACATTCTTTCTCAGTAGATTATCTGGCTGTTGATTTCAATAAGAGGACATCAAAAATTTTTTCTTGTGTTTCTTCTCCATTTAAAATGTCTATATTTCAACCATAGCTCTCCTCTTCATCCTGCACTTATGGGTAAGAAGTGTCGTCGTATCTCCTAAAGTTAGCTATCTACCTAGTTTTCAGTTTCTCCCCTTCTAAGTTATTCCTTCTCCGAGATTACTCAGATTCTCCTACCTAGAAAGAATCTTTTCCTTAATTCTCTTACCATCCCAGAATCATCTCTTACTTTGTTGGATATCATACTTCTCCAAAGAGGCCATATTCATTCACTTATTCTGCAATCTCTCCATCCCTTCACTCAATTCCTAGAAATCTAGATTTCACCATACTCTATGGCAACTTTCTATCTAAAGTTGCCAATATCCTCCCTTTTAAGTCTAAAATGGTTTCCCTCTATGAGAGTGAACTATGTGGCAAAGATTATTTGTCACTCAATATTCACTCTTACTTTCTTTAATAATAAAAATCTTAGCCAGAGACACATTTACCACTCTTCCTTCTAACTTGATGAGGCCACGTGATCAACTTATGGTTAATGAGATATGAACAGAAGTAAATATGTGTCCCATCTCAAAAAGAATGGGCATGTTTCTACTCCCCTTTCATACTCACTGGTAATAGAAGCAAACTAGACCTACTCTAGGCTACTCTTGTAACTCAGCTGGTAAAGAATCTGCCTGCAGTGCAGGAGACCCTGGTTCAATCTCTGGTTGGGAAGATCCATTGGAGAAGGGATAGGCTACCCACTCTAGTATTTTTGGGCTTCCCTGGTGGCTCAGCTGGTAAAGATTGTGCCTGCAATGCAGAAGACCTCGGTTTGATTCCTGGGTTGGGAAGATACCCTGGAGAAGGGAATAGCTACCCACTCCAGTATTCTTGCCTGGAGAATCCCCCATGGACAGAGGAGGCTGGCAGGATACAATCCATAAGGTGGCAGAAGCAGACACAACTGAGCAACTAAGCATAGCATATGTACTTCAAAACACACTGTTATGGAGTCAAAGTGAGATAGAAATTGCTAGGCAGTCAGTGTAGGACTCTGAGACCTTGGTCTTGGTTTCAGTAAACATCTTGCTCCATTAACTAAAGCTATACCCTTTGTTGCTGACTTTCAAAGGAAAGCATCCTCCCTCTGGTAGGGAATAAAACACCTAGATCAAGGACAGGGCAACCATTAACTCCTGGCACTTTTATCTAAAAGAAAAACAACTGGTGATCATTAATCTTTAGCCCATATACCTGCTCCACTGTAAAATGGCCAGGGGACACGAAAAAGGGTGCGACCTAACTGGGGAAGTCAGAGTAAGAGAAGCCATAAAGACATTAAGTTAAACACTGTGATCTTTAATTGGTCAAAAATTAAATATTTTAAGGACAGGAGTCAATCAAAAATGTATAGAGCAATACTAGTAAGGATATAACTGCTGTAAGTCCTGCCTTTGGGGGGACTCTCTATCCCTTCTCAGTGTCTATGCTGAGAGCTTTGTACTTTTCTTGCCTCTAAAATAAATTCTATTTGCTTCTTACTGAGAAGTTTATTCTTCAGCTCCTTGAACAAGAACTCAGATTCCTGTTTCACAAGCTTTGTCTGCTTGCTGCACAACAGGCCAATTAACTGAAGGACAATTAACTGAGAGAGGAGCTGTTTAGGCAAGGAACACAACTTTATTCAGAAAGCAGATGAGAAGATGGCAGACTAATGTCTCAAAATAACCATCTTTATGGGGTCTGGACTCCAGGTCCTCTATAGGACAGAGAGAGGGAGGAGTTGAAGAAGTAAAGATCATTGCAAATATGTCCTGGAATGGCCAAACTGAGGGAGATGATCTGTTAATCTCTTTAAACAGAGGAACAAGGTTCCCTGAGGCAGGTCATTAGAGCGCAGATATGTTAATCTCTTTGGGCAGAGGGGGTAAAGTTCTCTGAGGCCAGTTATTATGTATGATTACAATAACAAATTGTAATTGTAAAGAGCAACAACTGCAAAGGGAAATATTTCATAAGAACCTGGAATGTTGGGTCCACGAATCAAGGCAAATTGGAAGTGGTCAAACAGGAGATGACAAGAGTGAATGTCGACATTCTAGGAATCAGTGAACTAAAATGGACTGGAATGGAAGAATTTAACTCAGATGACCATTATATCTACTACTGTGGGCAAGAATCCCTTAGAAGAAATGGAGTAGCCATCATAGTCAACAAAAGAGTCCGAAATGCAGTACTTGGATGCAATCTCAAAAATGACAGAATTATCTCTGTTCATTTCCAAGGCAAACCATTCAATACTACAGTAATCCAAGTCTATGCCCCAACCAGCAATGTTGAAGAAGCTGAAGTTGAACGGTTCTATGAAGACCTACAAGAACTTCTAGAACTAACACCCAAAAAAGATGTCCTTTTCATTATAGGGGATTGGAATGCAAAAGTTAAGAAGTCAAGAAATACCTGAAGTAACAGGCAAATTTGGTCTTCGAGTACAGAATGAAGCAGGGCAAAGGCTAACAGAGTTTTGCCAAGAGAACACACTGGTCATAGCAAACACCCTCTTCCAACAACACAAGAGAAGACTCTACACGTGGACATCACCAGATGGTCAATACCAAAACCAGATTGATTTTATTCTTTGCAGCCAAAGATGGAGAAGCTCTATACAGTCAGCAAAAACAAGACCAGGAGCTGAATGTGGCTCAGATCATGAAATCCTTATTGCCAAATTCAGACTTAAATTGAAGAAAGTAGGGAAAACCACTAGACCATCCAGGTATGAACTAAATCACATCACTTATGATTATACAGTGGAAGTGAGAAAGAGATACAAGGGACTAGATCTGATAGAGTGCCTGAAGAACTATGGACAGAGGTTCGTGACATTGTACAGGAAGCAGGGATCAAGACCATCCCCAAGAAAAAGAAATTCAAAATGGTTGTCTGAGGAGGCTTTACAAACAACTATGAAAAGAAGAGAAGCAAAAGTAAAAGGAGAAAAGGAAAGATATATCCATTTGAATGCAGAGTCCCAAAGAATAGCAAAGAGAGATAAGAAAGCCTTCCTTAGTAATCAATGCAAAGAAATAGAGGAAAACAATAGAATGGGAAAGACTAGAGATCTCTTCAAGAAAATTGGAGATACCAAGGGAATATTTCAGGCAAAGATGGGCACAATAAAGGACAGAAGTGGTATGGACCTAACAGAAGCAGAAGATATGAGAAGAGGTTGCAAGAATACACAGAAGAACTATACAAAAGATCTTCACAACCCAGATAACCACAATGGTGTGATCACTCACCTAGAACCAAACATCCTGGAATGTGAAGTCAAGTGGGCCTTCAGAAGCATCACTACAAACAAAGCTAGTGGAGGTGATGGAATTCCAGTTGAGCTATTTCAAATCCTAAAAGATAATACTGTGAAAGTGCTGCACTCAATATGGCAGCAAATTTGGAAAACTTACCAGTGGTCACAGGACTGGAAAAGGTCAGTTTTCATTCCAATCACAAAGAAAGGCAATGCCCAAGAATGCTGAAACTACCGCACAATTGCACTCATCTCACACGCTAGTAAAGTATGTTCAAAATTCTCCAAGTCAGGCTTCAACAGTACGTGAACCATGAACTTCCAGATGTTCAAGTGATATTTAGAAAAGGCAGAGGAACCAGAGATCAAATTGCCAACATCCATTGGATCATCGAAAAAGTGAGAGTTCCAGGAAAACCTCAACTTCTGGTTTATTGACTATGCCAAAGCCTTTGACTGTGTGGATCACAACAAACTCTGGAAAATTCTTAAAGAGATGCGAATATCAGACCACCTGACCTGCCTCCTAAGAAATCTGTATGCAGGTCAGGGAGCAACAGTTAGAACTGGACATGGAACAACAGACTGGCTCCAAATATAAAAAGGAGTATATCAAGGCTGTATATTGTCATCCTGCTTATTTAACTTATATGCAGAGTACATCATGAGAAATGCTGGGCTGGAAGAAGCACAAGCTGGAATCAAGATTGCAAGGAGAAATATCAATAACCTCAGATATGCAGATGATACCACCCTTATGGCAGAAAGTGAAGAAGAACTAAAGAGCCTCATGATGAAAGTGAAAGAGGAGATTGAAAAAGTTGGCTTAAAACTCAACATTGAAAAAACTAACACCATGGCATCCAGTCCCATCACTTCATGGCAAATAGATGGGGAAACAATGGAAACAGTGAAAGACTTTATTTTTGGGGGCTCCAAAATCACTGCAGATGGTGACTGCAGCCATGAATTTCAAAGACGCTTGCTCCTTGGAAGAAAAGCTATGACCAACCTAGACAGCATATTGGAAAGCAGAGACATTACTTTGCCAACAAAGGTCTGTCTAATCAAGGCTGTGGTTTTTCTAGTAGTCATGTATGGATGTGAGAGTTGGACTATAAAGAAAGCTGAGTACTGAAGAATTGATGCTTTTGAACTATGGTGTTGGAAAAGACTCTTGAGAGTCCCTTGGACTGCAAGGAGATCCAACCAGTCCATCCTAAAGGAAATCAGTCCTGAATATTCATTGGAAGGACTGATACTGAAGTTGAAACTCCAATACTTTGGCCACCTGATGGGAGGAACTGAGTCATTGGAAAGGACCCTGATGCTGGGAAAGATTGAAGGCAGGATGAGAAGGGGACGACAGAGGATGAGATGGTTGGATGGAATGACTGACTCAAGGGACATGAGTTTGAGTAAACTCTGGGAGTTGGTGATGGACAGGGAAGCTTGGCATGCTGCAGTCCATGGTGTCGCAAGGAATCGGACATGACTGAATGACTGAACTAAACAATAACATGTCACAAGGAATCGGACATGACTGAATGACTGAACTGAACAATAACAAAAGCAATGAAAAACAAAGATTAAAGTTAAAGAAATAGATCTATCTTATAGTCAGAACTGGCTTTTCCCTGCAACATCAGCAAGCTAAATGACACACGCAGTAGTGCCGTGACAGTTCTGAGTCCAGTCATCAAAGACCAAAAATTGTGCAGTGCTCAAATTCCTGGAAATCCCCACCCTTTCTCCAAAACAGCTGGAATAATCCTCTCACTCATTAACCTATGAATTTAATCAGCCCATGAAGACTAACCACGCCATATTTCAAGGCTGCTCTCTCCTGAGATGGCCCATACTCTGTGTATCTCTCTACATAAATCCACTTCTTATCTATCACTTCGTCTGTCACTAAATTCTTTCTGTGATGAGACATTAAGAACCTGAGCTTCATTAAGTGCTGAAACTAGGTTTGGAAGACTAGGGGTTTTGGCTGGGTTCGATGTCCAGCCACGTGGGTTCAAATCCCAATCAGGGTTCTGAGTTCAAGTCCCAATTTGAGTTACACAGCTTTATAACAGAGAATAACTTAGCCTGTACCATAATTAATATACCCAGTGTACTGGTCAGAAGCCTAGCAGGAATAAAAGGCACTATTTGACTGGATTCTGATGAAGGTCCTATTCACATTCAGGGTCAAGGAAACCAACAAGCCACTGTGAGGAATCTGTAGACTGATAACAGTGAGATGGCACTACAATCCATAGGACTGAAGGAGCAAGGAGAGGAATTAATATTACTAGAGCTTGACAAGCGTTTAAGTTATGAAAGGGAAACTTCCTGGATGTAGCCATAGCTGCTGAAGGTCCAGTCTTGAAGCAGGCAGGGAGTGGGGTAAGATTCTTCTCCTCTCCTGTCTCCTGCTCACCCTTTCAAATCCACAGCCAACAGCCTTGCAAGGCATAAAAGAACAGGGGGAGTGGAGGCAACAACCTGGAAGGCAGGGGTGAGGGGAGGAGGAAGGATGCCAAGGATGGCTATTAACAAACAAAAAATAAATCACATCAGCATTTCATGAGACCACTCTGAAGCGTACTTTTAATCATCCAACTGCTCTTGAAATACCCTTTCTTACTTTTAACACTACATACATGTTCTTACTTTTTAAACTGTTAATGTTCTTTTTAATGAGTTTCTCTCTCTCTCCCTGTTCTCAGGAGAAAATTGTTTCCTGTTGCTATGTTCTTGGATTTCTTGCCTCTATGCCTTATATTCTAAGGTAAAGTCATGAACGTCTTCTGTCTTCAACTATCATTTAATATACCTGAGCACCAAATCTCCACCTCCAACATTAGCCTCTCTCCTAAGTGTTGGATCCAAGGTTGCCTATTTAAGTATCTATGGAAGCCAGGTAGGTAAGAGGAAACGGATATGGCAAACCAGATATAAAACAGCAGAAAAAGATAGAGGCTGCAGAAAACTAGAGAGATATGCCTAAGATGTGGCTATCACTCAGCTCCAGTTGATTTTGTCAGACACGTGTAGTTCCAATACAATCACATAATCTAACTTCTAAAGAAAAGGCTAGCAATCTAAATTTGGGAGAGTGAGGATTCTATATTTCATTTTTTTAAATGATAGCAAGTAACTCTTTTTACAAAAATATCAGGTAGAAATAAATCTGGAAATCCTCTCAACTATAAAACATTCAAAAAAAAAAAAGAATAATAAGAAAGAAAAAACAAACAGAAAACAAAAAAGAAAAAAGAACATTCAGAAGTACTGAATAAAATAAAACAAGTATGCTTTCTTAAAACTTTGTTTTGAAATAATTTTAGACAAAGAAAAACTGCAAAAACAGTATTGACAGTTCATATATACTCCTCATCCACCTTTTTCAAATGTTAACCTATATAATCACACAATGATCAAAACCAGAAAATTGGTATATGCAAAGACTGTCCTTTCACCATTTTCCCCCAATGCCCTTTTTCTATTCCAGGATCAAATCCAGTTTCCCACATTGCATATAGTTGTTGTGTGTAGACTCAGAAAAGCAACTTTTAAATAAATTAGCTGAATTTTGATCTTTCTCTATTGAAAGAAGCTTATCAAGTGTAGAACCCAAATAATAAAATAATAACGTGAAATGCTTCCAGTTTTGTCCTTCTTCCTCAAGATTGTTTGGCTATTCAAGGCCTTTTGTTGTTCATGTGAATTTAGAATTATTTTTCTATTTTTGTATGATATTGAGACTTTTGATAGAGATTGCAATGAATGTGTAGATCATTCTGGGTAGTGTGGACATTTTAATAACATTAAGTCTTCCTATCTACATACATGTCATTTTTCATGTCTAATTTCTTTCATCAGTGTTGTGTACTTGTCAATGTACAAGGTTTTCATCTCTTTAAATTAAATTTATTCCTAAGTATTTTATTCTTTCTAGTGCTATTGTAAACGGGGTTGTTTTCCTAATTTCCCTTTCGAATAGTTAATTGTCAGTGTATAGAAAAGCAATGGGTTTTTGTATGTTAATTTTGTTTTCTGCAACTTCACGGAATTCATTTATTAGTTATAACAGGTTCTGTGTGTGTTTGTGGAGTCTTTAGGGTATCTATAAATAAGATCATCATTATCTGCAAATAAGAAGTTTTACTTATACTATATTAGCTGTATGACCATGCCTATTGGCCTTTCTGAATTTCTAAAAAATTTGAAATGTCTTCACTATAAGCCTCCCAAGAATATTATAACACTCCAATAACTAAAATGTGAAAGCTATTTATAAAATGCTAAATATTACACAAATTTAAGTTATTATGCATTCTTTGGTGATTTATAAATTTCGTATCTAAAATACTACTACTATAATTCTTTTAGTAGGAATAAAATCTGTTTAGGAACTGCAAACTATTTATCAGTTAAAATTGCTGTTAAGTGTCATTAGACTTTTAAGAAAAAACACTGTTAGCTTTAGCAAAAATGCTTTAAACACTTTGGTGTTAAGTATTCTCACAGAGTCCACCAATATGCAAACAATAGAGCAACTATATTAGTTCACTCAGTGTCCTACACATGGAATTCTGGGCCTATAATTAACCATTTTGGGTAACACTCATAAACTATACAGTGTGCAGTAAACATGTCTACAAAGTAAATTAAAGAACCCCTATACTATATAGCAGCTGATGCAAACTGGGACTTGATTTAAAATCTTTAGAAACAGAGGACTGTTTTAATTCTGTAAGTGAGAGAGGAGAAAGTCATATTCTTTAAAGAAACAAACAGTACTTCAAGTTTCTATAAGACCTCCAGTTTTCTACATGACACATGCCCCTTCAGGAAATCATAGGTCAGGTTTTATAATATAATATACTGTAAATAATGTAATTAATCATGATTGTAAGCCAATGACTCTATTAATAGGACCTAGGAGTCTATCATAGATGTTTTAAATTTTTGTTCCATATGAATTTAAGTGCCTGATCCCTGTTGGTCTTAATGAGTA
The DNA here is from genome assembly GCF_054371585.1 of Giraffa tippelskirchi. Taxonomy (NCBI): domain Eukaryota; kingdom Metazoa; phylum Chordata; class Mammalia; order Artiodactyla; family Giraffidae; genus Giraffa; species Giraffa tippelskirchi. Next base: position 60,135,458 of record NC_137285.1, read on the forward strand.
TATTATGTAAAATCTGTATTGACACTTGACAATCACCTTAATTAAAAAAAATTAAGTCCACATTTTAAATTTCCCATCATTTGATTTCCCATCCCAAATTTCTTGTCATCATTCTAAATGGCAGTCAAAATCATGTCAATCAATAGACATCACAAAACATGTTACTATTCCTCATTTCTTATGCATAAATGACTGATAATAGGCTCCTACTCAGTTTGGTTTTTTTGTTTTTTTTCCAGTTTGGTTTTTGAACTACAATGAACACTGATCCTCTCGTCAAGGTAGGGAATACTATGAATTTTTTCTCATTTATTTTTTATCTGCTTGACTGGACAGCAATCCCTAGCATGTACACAATAACTGATACTTTTCATAAATTGGTCATAGTCATTCACAGTCTCTTTTTCCTCTGTACTGAGCAAATTATATTTCCAGATGGAAATAAAACACACTTTCATTAATGGCTTTTATTATTTTTTAAAGTGCTATTATTTCAAATTTCTTAATTGCCTGAAGAATGTAAACTCCCCAGATCAATTTTCTAAAAAAGAAGTCCAGATACTAAAAATAATTGCAAGATGTGGAATGCTGGGAAATATCAAGAGCAGACCAAGCAACTTGCATGCGACTGTCAGAGATGCAGAGACTGGTTTTGAGCAAAGCTATTAGGCTGCCTTACAGTCAAGGAAGAGAGCCAGAGGAGTTCTGGTGATCAGAACTTAAGAATCATAGTCAAAAGGCAATTTTACTATATATACAGTATAGGAAAAACTTGCCATATACATTACATGTGTAATGTAGGAAAACCATTTCCATATGATTAAAGCAAGAGAACAAACAGAATGACAATAATGTTAAAAGTATAACTAGTATGTATCTTAATGATTACATGAAGAATAAAATATATGCTAGAGTCAGAATAAAAAAATTCACTAAAATAATTGCTCAGCTATTATCATTGCTTATATACATACTATTAACAATTTTATATATTATTAATTTATCCATTAATAAAATATAATGAAATAAATAATGGATCAAAAATCATCATAAACACCTGTATATGAAAATTTGATAATCAGAAATACCACAGAAATATCACAGAAGCTAAAAATTTAAATATTCAGTTTGTATTAGAAAAACAAAGGTCACTGACTGGTTAAAATGGATAGAAGATGGTAGTAACGAGGATCATATTACTGGTCCAATCCTGAAGTTTCACACTGAGAAAACAACATTTCATGGTCAAAGACAAGTCTCTGATCTCAGTAAAGAGACTTTAGTTGAAAAAAGAATATTAGTTGAAATTAGTTGAAAAAGGAATTACGTTGAAAGTGGTTCAAACAAAAAAACAAAACAAACAAAAAACTTCCAAACTATTGTCATTACTGAAAACATAACTCATAGCATAGGCTCTGATGATAAATGAGAAGTGCCACTTGGTGAATAACATCTTCAGCTGCACTGTTATTAACTCCAGGAAGATATGCTGGGCTTCTTGGCTTTGTTTTCTAACACTATTCACATATCACTGGTTATTATGTTGCCAAGGTATCATGAAGGCAAATAAAAGATAAACCGTGAAATCCATACACAGGAAAAAAAAAGAACAAACAGATAATTCAGGATCACAACAATGTCACTCCTCAATGGCAAAGGGTCAAGGCAGTGTTAGAACTGCAAGGATCACTCAACTCTATTCACCATAATATTCCCAAAGTATCTGTAAACTAAACCCTCAGCAAAGTTAGAGCTTTTCTTTCCTCTTACGCATTCCTTTCCTTTTGAAATAAATACAAAACTATAACAATCCAAATATGGCAAGAGATACGAAATCCATCTACCTCAGGATCACCTAGGAAGTTGATTAGAAATTATTCTAACGCTTAATCCCCAGACATCCAGGATCAGTTTTAACAGGTATTGGTGTCAGATCCTGCTTTCTGCATTTCTAGTAAATTCTTAAACACTAAAAGTTTGAGAACTACTAATTAAAAAGAACTTTTATTTTATATAAAATACACAGACCAGCGATGGAAAAGTGACATCTTTTCATCATTTTCTATTTGTTCATTTGTCTTAATTAAGTACATTTTGTTTTTTAACACTAGTCTAGGAAAATAGCTTCAAAAGCTAAATTTAAGTGGTCTTAATCCAACAGACTCTTGTAAAGGTACCAATAAGATTTATGCACAGCTCTAAAACTCCGAAATTTTCCTGAGACAATTTAAATCTCTTCACACAATTTATGAATTAAAAGGACAATTGGTATGTTTGTTTTTTTAAATTGAAATATAATTTATACACCACCGACTTCACCCTTGTAAAGTGTATAATTCAGTGGTTTTCAGTATATTCACAAAGAGTAAAGATAGGGAGAAAAATATGTAGATATCACAAGTCTATCAGCTATAAAACCCACTCCTCAAGCACTTAAGAACATCATTGATGTTATACTGGGTGCAAAAAAGGGAAAGTTCTCAATTGATGGCAGATTGATAATTGCAAACAATGTGGCCAAAAAGGTGGCAGTTTCTTTGCACTTCTGACAGACATTAAAATACATATTCTACTTAATGGTTTTAAATTAGTCAAAGACTTGACCACATCACTTGGATATCTATGATTTATTTTGTAGACAATTCAGGTTATTTCAGGTCCTATCTCTTTGGAGGTTCCCAAAATAACAATTCTCAATGAGAAAAATAAGTTAAAAACAAATTACTCAAACATATATTAATAATTTACTATAAGGTAAATTATTATTATAATTTACTAAAAGTAAAGAATTGAAGGCAACTAATTTTGACAGAGTTTAAGGGTGCTAAAGCAAGAGAAGAGCCTTGAAGTCTTATTTCATGTCAGCAAAGATTTGTGAGAAAACTGCTTAAGAAAGAGGATACATACAGAAGACTGGAATGAGAAGAGAATGCCTCCCTCTAAGACGAAAGAACTGTGGCTTTGAAAAGTTAAGTTGTAAATTCAACAAGGTTCTTGTGATGTTTGTCAAGGCAAACTAATCCAGTAGTTTCTAAGACAGTTGACTGTGCTAAGTCGCTTAAATTGTGTCTGACTCTTTGTAGCCTCATGGACTATAGCTGACCAGGCTCCTCTGTCCATGGGATTCTCCAAGGAAGAATACTAGAGTGAGTTGCCATGCCCTCTTCTAGGGGATCTTTGCGATCCAGGGATCGAACTTGTGTCTCTTATGTCTCCTGCATTGGCAGATGGGTTCTTTACCACTAGAGCCACCTGGGAAGCCCAAGATAGCTGATTAACTAAATTTAAATCAAAATATACCTTCAAAAGTCAAGAGTAGTGAAGAAATTAAATTGTGTCTTAAACAAGAGCATAGAGTAGAAAGTAATAAAAATGGAAACTATGGACTTCCATGGTGGCTCAGACAGTAAAGAATTTGCCTTCAGTGTAGGAGACCTTGGTTCAATCCCTGGATCGGGAAGATCCCCTGCAGAGGAAATGGCAACCCACTCCAGTATTCTTGCCTGGAGAATCCCATGGACAGAGGAGCCTGGCGGGGTTGCAAAGAGTTGGACGATGGGTCCATGGGGGTCACAAAGAGTCAGACTAAGGACTAACACTTATACTTTCCCTTTTCACCCATACAATATTTTTTATTTTTTGGTTTTCAAAACTGCTTTCCTGTCATCATTTCACAAACATACAATTTATCCATAGAGGTACATAATTCGTCTATAAGGTGTATTGTAATATATTCACAGTGTTATGCAGTCATCAACACTAGCTAATTCTAGCACATCTTGATCCCTCCCAAAAGAACTCCCATTTCCATCAGCTATCACTCCATATTCTGCCCTGCTCAGCTCTAAGTAGCTACTAACCTACCTTCTCCTTCTAATGTTCAGAGGAGCCAACTCACAACAACAAATATAGAAGTGAATAGAAAAGATGTTGTGGATGGCCAAAATGATGGTAAACAAGTACTGGAATTTCCAAGATGATCTGTATTTGTAGTATCTCTATAAACACTACTTCAACTTTCACCAGGTTTATGGATATCTACTTCTGTTTTTAGATGAATCCAGAAAAAGAATACTTAACTCATTTCAAATTAGTATATCTTATGGATTATTATATGAATATTAGAAAGGACTACAGCATGCAGAAATCATACAGTATTGCTCAAATAAAGTGGTATTGAAAAAGTACGTTGCTCTTTAAAATTTCATTTACTGATGCCACGAATTATTTTTGGTCAGTTTTCTACAAGTAACTTAAAACTTTGAGGACATGAAGCACTTGTATAATTTATAGAAGTTCATCATCAGGTATCATATGACTCGGGTATGACAGAAGTTTCTCAGGGCAATGTGTATAAAGGACCAAGAGCATCATTGCTATATCCTAGTTATTTTCAGCACACAACAAACTTAACAAATTAGAGGTAGCAACTGTTAGCTCCTTAATGGGAGATCTTTCTAAGGGGATTAGAGAAAGACACTATCAAAAAAATGTTCTAATTGCTAAAATTGTCAATAGCCACCCATCTGCCTTATGGGTGATGGAAAGGATTGTGTGTGTGTGTGTTTGTGTGTGTGGCATTACAGTCTGGCAGGGGTGATGCGTATAGCTTAAAAAGTATATTCAATTTATTATAATAAAATATCTGCTGTTTGTTTCCTTAATGCAAACATTAAGGAAGAGTGGTGCAGTTTTCATGCTTATTTAAAAGACACTTATTTTACAAAACATTGATACATACAAAACCTTCTTTTCTAAAGATCTTTAAACTGGGAATATTTACTTAGAAGTGTGATAAGCAGATCTTTGTCTCTCCTGCCCTTCCCTAGTCCCTCTTCTCTGCATAGGAACAGACTCCAAAGGTTCAGAAAAGACTACCAACTTCTTATGGGTAGATGCTCCCTTTAAACATAAAGACAATGTTAAACCTTACGCAATGGACAAAAACAAGAACACGTTTAGGGGATTATAATGAGAAAGACACTTTGTACCTTTAAAATGCAGACTTAGTTGTAGAGGAAGAGTAAAACACTATTTATTTTGGTGAAAAGGAGTTACAGAAAAAGAATATATAATTGCTTAAATATACAAAACATGAACTGCACCTAGTCTTTTCCCACCAGAAAAAATTAAAATAAAGGGAAGTGAGGATAAAGGTCTTAAACACTTCATCCGAGTCTATTACTATCAACATGAATTTCTCATGTTTTTATTTTGTAGATGTTTGGAACCATCCTATAAACTTTGCAGAAGTTAATGAGTCCTGCAGAGCACTGTTACTATTCTTAACTCCCAAATTAACAGGTATTATCTTTACTTTCTAGTCTTTGGGTCACAATTCTTAAATTACCAGTTTCTGAAAGATGTTTACAAACCATTACTTAAAAAATGAAAAGCTGACATTTATAGAGTATTTAGAAGGGTGTGCTAAGTCACTTTAGTTGTGTCTGACTCTTTGTGACCCCATGGACTATATTCCAGCCAGACTCCTCTGTCCATGGGATTTCCTAGGCAAGAAAACTGGAATGGGTTGTCATTTCCTTCTCCAGGGGAATCTTCCCGACCCCGGGATCGAACCTGCATCCCTTTTGTGTCCTGCATTGGCAGGCAGGTTCTTTACCACTAGCAACACCTTCAGCAGGGAGTTAATTTAAAAGAAAAACTCAAATTGCACACTCATATTTTAGGCAAAAACAAGCAAACGGAAAACTAAATGGCTTTTCTTTTCCTTGTGAAACATCTGGTGGAAAGAATTCTTACATTTTCACTAGAGCTAATCAATGAATATAATAAAGTTGCAGGATATAAAATTAACACACAGAAATCCCTAGCATTCCTATACATGAACAATGAAAACACAGAAAGAGAAATTAAGTAAACAATCACATTCACCATTGCAATGGAAAGAATGAAATATTTAGGAATAAATTTACCTAAAGAAACTAAAGACCTATATATAGAAAATATAAAACACTGATGAAAGAAATCAAAGATGACACAAATAGATGGAGAAATACACCATGTTTGTGGACTGGAAAAATCAATATAGTGGAAATGAGTGTACTACCCAAAGCAATCTATAGATTCAATGTAATCCCTATCAAGCTAACAACAGTATTTTCCACAGAACTAGAACAAATAATTTCATAATTTGCATGGAAACACAAAAAACCTCAAATAGCCAAAGCAATCTTGAGAAAGGAGAAGGGAACTGGAGGAATCAAACTTCCTGTACTACAAAGCTACAGTCATCAAGACAATATGGTACTGGCACAAGGACAAAAATATAGAGATTAATGGAACAAAATAGAAAGCCCAGAGACAAATCCACGCTCCTATGGACACCTTATCTTTGACAAAGGAGGCAAAAATATACAATGCAGAAAAGAAAATCTCTTTAACAAGTGGTGCTGGGAAAACTGGTCAACCACCTGTAAAAGAATGAAACTAGAACAGTTTCCAACACCATACACAAAAATAAACTCAAAATGGATTAAAAATCTAAATGTAAGACCAGAAACTATAAAACTCTTGGAGGAAAACACAGGCAGAACATTCTCTGACATAAATCACAGCAAGATCCTCTAGCACCTACCTCCCAGACTAATGGAAATAAAAACAAACAAATGGGACCTAATTAAACTTAAAACCTTTTGCACAATGAAGGAAACTATAAGCAAGGTGAAAAGGCAGCCTTCAGAATGGTAGAAAATAACAGCAACTGAAACAACTGACAATTAATCTCCAAAATATACAAACAGCTCATGCAGTTCAATACCAGAAAAATGAACAACCCAGTGTTCATTTTGGCCCAAAATGTGGGCCAAAGAACTGAACAGACATTTCTCCAAAGAAGACATACACATGGCTAACAAACATATGAAAAGATGCTCAACATCATTCAAATGCAAATCAAAACCACAGTGAGGTGTCATCTCACATTGGTCAGAATGGCCACCATCAAGAAGTCTACAAACAATAAATGCTGGAGAGGGTGCAGAGAAAAGGGAACACTCGTACACTGTTGGTGAAAATGCAAACTGGTAGAGCCACTATGGAGAACAGTGTTGAGATTTCTCAAAAAACTGGAAATAGAACTGCCACATGACCCAGCAATCCACTGCTGGGCATACACATCGAGGAAACCAGGACTGAAAGAGACACGTGTACCCCAATGTTCACTGCAGCACTGTTTATAATAGCCAGGATGAAGCAACCTAAATGTCCATTGGCAGGCAAATGGATAAGGAAGTGGTGGTATATATACACAATGGAATATTACTCAACTATAAAAAGGAATGCATTTGAGTCAGTTCTATTGAGGTGGATTAAACTGCAGCCTATTTTACAGAGTGAAGTAAGTCAGAAAGAGAAACACCAATACAGTATATTAGCTCATATATATATGGAATTTAGAAAGATGGTAACGACAATCCTATGTGCAAGGCAGCAAAGGAGGCACTGATGTAAAGAAAAGACTTTTGGACACTGGGAGAAGGTGAGGGTAGGATGATTTGAGAGAACAGCATTGAAACATGTATATTACCACATGTAAAACAGATAACTAGCAAGTTCTTTGCATGAAGCAGGGCACTCAAAGCCAGTGTTCTGGGACAACCCAGAGGGATGGGGTGGGGAGGGAGATGGGAGGGGGGTTCAGGATGGAGAGACTCATGCACACGTGAGTGACTTATGTCGATGTATGGCAAAAATGACCACACTATTGTAAAGAAATTACTGTCTGATTAAAATAAATAAATTAAAAAAAAAGAATCCTTACATTTTCCCATATTATATACTGTCTTGAACAAGTAGACCTGTTGCAGGGAGGAAGCCAGTTCTGACTCCATGTTGGAAAATGTTTGACTTGGTTTCCATTGCTTGTCATTAAATTAAACTTAATAGCTTGCCTGGAGGACTCTGCCCCTCTACTTGACTATAACTAAAGTGCCTTTATTCAGCTTATAGAGAATTAATTTGTCCCTACCCACCAGTGAAATAGACAAGATTAACACATGCTTTCCAAAGGCTGGACTCTCCCTTGGAGATGTTTTGCAAGACTGAAGACCCTTTCACTTTACTTCCCCACTCCTCTCACTCTCTGGTTCTGCTTTTTGACTTTAGTTCCTCATTGCTTCTTTCTCTCTGATATATAAAAGAACCTGGCATCCAGACATGGATAACATGGTTATTTTGAGGCATCAGCCTGCCATCTTCTTGGTCAGATGGCTTTCTCAATAAAGTGGTTTTCCTTGCCTCAACACCTAGTCTTTAGGATTCACTGGCCTGTCCTGTGGTGAGCACAGTGAGCTTGGACTCGGTAACAGATCTGTGTATGTATAAAATTTACAATTCTGAATATAAAAGTAAAAAAAAAAAAACCCTTGTAAACTTATAATACAGAATCTGCATTAGTCATACGTGGCAAGTAGACTGAAGTAAAAAAAAACCATAAACTAAACCTTTATTTTGAGTTGGTTCAGTTAAAATGTTGAATAAACATTTGTGCTTAAAAATTTACTAATGTCTTATTTTCTACTTCAAATTTTTGCCTAGCTCTGTGGCCTCTATAGTAGTAAAGCAAAAAGAAAAAGATCATCAGGAAGATTATATAGAGAGTAAAACAAAAATAAGAGTGTAGTCAAGGAAATGGATAAAGAAGACAGAAGAAGGAGGGAAGAGGGGGCAAATTGGCTTAGTCAAGCTCTCCTGGGACAGTGTGCTGAGTTACCAGACCAGAAATGAGGGGTTGAAAGCTACTACTGATAACTGGTGGAGGCTGAAAGTGCTACTTAAGTGCTTGGTGTCTGGCGAAAAAGAGGGAGGAGAGGTTTGAGGCTGAGGATGCCAAGTGCATTCTCAGCCAATAGAGTAAAAAGGAAGCATTAACAGTCGCCTCAGGGGAAGCTAAGCATTCAATCCCATGAGCCAGAGGGCAAATGTGGCAATAGCAGTGAGTAGCAGCTGGATAAAGGAATAAAGAAGCCATGGGAAAATTGGCAGCTTTAGACACACACGGCCAGCTAGACCTTGTCTTGATATTGAGAAGAACAAACTGCCTGGAAATAACATGGCCATCTTTCTGCTGCCACAACCAAGATGCAACAGACTAAAATTTAGCTTGCCAAATTATACTAAATATTGACTTAACTCTGGAACGGTAGCTCTGCTGAAAGCTTTCTAATAATCAAATCAGCATACTTCACAACTATCTACTACTTCAAAATATTTAAAATGAAAAAATACGTAAAATACCTTTCTCTAACACTGTATTTCCTTTATGTTTTCTAAACATTATTTTATACAGTATAATTGAACAAAAATGAGGTATATTAATGATAATATGGTATATTGGACATTGAAGAGAAGCAAAAAGCTAGAAATATGAAAATTTTTAAAGAAACTTCTGAAATAATACTCATGCTATTTTTATTCATCTTCTGCCATTAAAAGATTCAAGATATTGTCAGAAGGCAATATATTACCTTTCTATAGCTTTAGGTTGCAAGGTAAAACATTATAGACTTCTTTTAAATAAACATCTGCTCAATATTTCAGTACAATATCCAAAGATAAGATTACCAAACCCAATATTTTTCAAATTACTAGGCTTGATATATTTGATAAACTGTAACTGTTTGTAATTGATTCAATAAATTGCCTTGGCCTGAGAGTAAGTTAATTCTCTCCTTCCTTCATCAGAATTAAGCTAACTTAAGACTGATGTTATGAAAAAAGTAAGATTCTAGTTCTTGAAAAATTTTACACATTTAAGGAAATCAAACTGAAAAGTAAGAAATATTAGTAAGTTGTAAGTTCTAAACTCGATATGAATTCAAAAAGTGGGAGGAGCTAGAGAGGAGAAAAGTTCCTCCAGGAAGTAAAATTTAAGGTAGTCCCTAAGCCATATACATTTGGGTAAAAATTATTTGGAAGGTAAAGATTTGAAAATAATATAAATATAAAAAGCATAAGTGATAATGCAACTATATTTTGTAAAGTTACCACGGGAAACATTTGACAGCTATTGCAGCTAGATGAGATGAAATAGTGAAGTGAGAGTCATGATACTAAAGTAGAAGACGAAGTAGAAGACGAAGACTAGCGGCACTCAAGCTGCTGTAACAAAGTATCAAACTGAGAGGCTCAACCAACAGAAATTTACCTTCTCAAGAATTCTAGAGGCTGGAAAGTCTAAGGTAAGGTTTTGGTAGGATTCAGTTTCTGTGAGAATTCTCTTTCTCACAGGACTTGCAGACTTTTTTGTTGCTGTTGTTAATGAATTAAGCAAACCTTTATGGGAGCTTAAATTATTGTGGTACAGAAGTACATTCCAACTGATTTAAGTGTAACACCATGAGAGACTTCTTACTGTGTCCTGCCTTGGCAGACAGAAGGTGATCTCTGGCGTCTCTTCTTCTATGAGGACACCAGTTCTTTAAAGTTCCACCCTTATGACCTCATTGAACCTTAGTCACTTCCTTACAGGTCCTAAAGGCACTATCTCTAATAGAGTCACACTGGGGTACATTCTATGATATATGAATTTTGGAGGGACACAGTGTACTCCATGGCCCATTGCAAGTGGCGCTAGTGGTAAAGACTGTCAATGCAGGAGACACAGGTTACATGCCTGGGTTGGGAAGATCCCCTGGAGAAGGAAATGGTAGCCAAAAGATATATATGTAAGATATGTATACACATATATATATGTAAAAGTATATACATATACAAGATAATGTATACAACGTTTAAAAAGGCAATATGATTTGATGAAAGCCCTAAAAGATCAATTACACTCACACATAAAACGTACTTAGAGTGACACAGAGAACCCTTCAATACCCAGCTCAAATATCTTTAAAATATCTTCATCCCCTGAATGAAGTTAGTTGCTCTATCTATCTCCAATCTGTCAAATTCTCTACTGATTATTTTCATTATTAAATGGTCAATTCCTGCTGGACAGGAAATTTACCATATTCATCTTCTTACATTCCCAGAATTAAGCAAGGTGTTTGGCACATGGTAAGGACCAATAAATATTTGCTGAATTAAATACTGGACTTTTAGAAGTGATGAAAAATATGTGAAAATATTTAATGCATTTCCCTACATGCAAGTCATGCATTATAATATTTCTCTTTCACCTCTACAAATCCAGACCGCGATTTCATAATTTATATCTTTTATGGCATCATCGATCTCAAGTTGTCTATAACTACTAATTCCTTTGGAGTTGAAATGAAGATTCTATCAACCAGTGCTAGATTATGAACATTTAATTCATGAACTTCAGACACTTTTACGTAAAGAGTAGGCTGAACACAGTTTCACAGGAGTAATAAATAACTTCAGATGTCCTTGTAAGAAACCCAGCAATAGGGCTCGCCTATTAATTTTCTCTACTGAATGCATTTTCACATCAAAAAAGTGTTACCTATCATTATTTTATGTTACCACAGTAGAGAAGATTTAATCTTCTTTTACATCACAATTCCCTTGCTTCAGTGGCCATGTGATCATTCAGGATTATGCATATTCTAAATCTGTCAAAATGCTTAAAACCTACCCCCCTAATTCAATTCCCACTACTTATTATTTACTGCCAAGAGAAATTAAGTAACTTAACCATGGTCACAAGTTAGCTAACACCAAAGACCTGGCGCTAATCTAATGTTCTGAGTATGAGTAAATATACATTATATATGTTCATGCATCCATCATGAAAATTTATAAAATTACTGAGGTCACTGATATGGAATCCAATGCATATGATTATTATTACTTAAATTTACTTGAATTAGAGTTGTAGGTCAATCAATGAACATTCTGTGAAATCACATATGGTTAAGAGCCACCATTTATAAGTAATGAGAGGGAGGGAAAGTAAGGTTTATAACAGTAGGTTTAATAAATGGCAGGATAAAGAGAGTCATAAAATAAATAAAAAGTACACCTGGATTTCACAGTAACAAAAAGACCTGGCAGTCATGGCTATTTAATTATATCGAAAGGACTAAAGTGAGGTTTAAATTTGCATTTCGGGGTGGGGGGCGGGAGGAGTATTGGAGATAAAATGACAATCAATGGGAAGAAACCTATCAAGTATAAGAGATATTTAAAAACAGAATGTGTGAGTCAGAGAATTCTTGTGACAATCTATTGCAGCTATAATTTCTATGTGCAGTGGAGGTCTTAATAGTGAGATTGGTGGGGGGTCATTCTCTAAGAAGGAATTACATCTGAGACCGGGAGGGATACCTGAATAAACACTATTGTACACTCAGAATAATGATTTAAATGCAGGAGAACAACATGACTGCACTGCCCATTTGAAAGATAAATTTATCAGGGGTATATTAAATTTTAAAGAGTAGGGAAACCAGAAGGAAGCTATTTGACAGTTTAAATAAGAGATAAGACAGCGTAGTGTTGTGGAAATGAACCAGAAGAGTCAGATAGAGATGTTCTAATGATCTTAACCAACTATATGTTAAAATTTATCTATTACTGAGCTTTTAAGATAAAACAAGATTTTAAAAGTAACTTAATAAAATTATCTTTTATCCTATTATTTATTACAATTTCTTACCTTAATATATTTTGAAATATATGTATATTAAAAATACAATCTGAACTATAATATGTTTAAAACAAACTGAATTTATCTTTCTTAAAAAAGTCTATTTTTCCCTCTTCCCGTAATACCTATTTCAGTATGATAATTTACCCCAAAACCTTAGTTAAAAATCTCAAGGTCATCTTCAACTTCCTCCTCTGTGTCTATTATTACTAAGATATCCAGGATGTCTTCTCTATCACAGTTTTAACTGAGGTCATCATCATCTCTTGCTTAATACCTTTAACTAAGCCTCTTAACTGACTTTCTAGTATCCACTCATTCCCAACTTTAGTCCAAAATCCACACTGCCATCTTTCTAATAAATAAATTAAATATAATTTTGTCCCTCTCATGTCTTTCCAGGGGTTCTTTACTACCTTTAAGATGAAACACCAACTCCTTAGCAAAGTATAAAGAACTCTTCATAAATGTGGCCTCAAACTACTTCTCAAGCCTCATCCTTGGCTATTCTTTTCCAAGAAACCTATGCTATAGCCATACAGGAAATCCCATTATTTCCTCATCATTTCATATGTTTTCCAGACTAGAAGCTTATTCATTTCACATAACACTTGTGAAATGTCAATGTCTGTGCAAAGGATATTTTAAATCAATCTCTATTTGGTAAATAAACCAGTAAACTCTGTGTTCTATTAATAGGTAATTCTTTAGAGTGACTGAAAAAAATCCTTCCCTCAACATTTTTTCCTGGAGACTACTAAACTTTTTACTAATGTATAATACACCACATGTTACCATATTGTAGGTGATACTATATTTATTCTTGTTATTAAAAATAAGAGTTACTCACTATAGAAATCTGAGAAGGAAAGAAAAAAACAAAAACACCCAAACATCAACTATTAAGATGTTCACATATTTATAATTTTAAAATGCTTACATATTATGCATATTAATCAATTCTAATTTTAAAACTTTTTACTTTTATTGAAGTATAACTGATAAGTAACTCTATATATCAAGTATACACTGTGATGATATCACATATGTATACTTTGTGAAATGATTACAACATCGAAGTTAAATTAATTAACACATCTATCACCTCATATACTTCTACCATTTTGGGTGTCTATGTATGCTTAAGGTCTTTGTTTCTAGCAAATACACAACACAGAACTATTAACGACAGTATTAACTAACTGTAGGCTTTCATTTGCATGTCATGCAATAGAACATCAGTCTTACAACTAAAAGCTTGTATCCTTTGACCAGCATCTCCCCATCGCTTCTAAACTCCATACACTAGTAGTAACAATTCTGCTGTTTCTGTGAGTTTGTCTTCTTTTTTTTTTTTTGATTCCACATATAAGTCACATTATATGGTATTGGTTTGTCCTTGCCTAGATAATTTAACTGTGCATAATATTCTCCCAAGATGGTAGGTGCTGGAGCGGCTATGAGGAGATACCCCATGTCCAAGGGCAGAGAAGCCCCAGCAAGACGGTAGGGCAGGCGAAATCATGTTTAGAAGCAAACCCCATACGCACCAGAGACGCTCAGAGTGCTCAAACAAACCTTGTGAGCACCAGGACCCAGAGACCCCACAGAGATGGAGACAGAACCATGTTTGAGTGTCTCCTGTGGAGGTATGGGTCAGCAGTAGACTGCTGCAGGGGCAGGGGTTCTGGGTGCAGCAGACCTGGGTATGGCATAAGCCCTCACGGAGAAGGCGCCATCAATCCCAACATAGAGCCACCAGAACTTACACAGAACTGGGAAAACAGACGCTTGGAGGGCATAAACAGAGCCCTGTGTGCACCAGGACGCAGGAGGAAGGAGCAGTGACCCCACAAGAGAATGACCTAGACTTGCCCATGAGTGTCCAGGAGTCTTGGGTGGAGGCGTGGGTCGACGGTGGCCTGCTGCAGGATTGGGGGCACTGAGTATACCAGTGCGTGCATGGGACCTTTTGAAGGAGGTCGCCATTATCTTCATTACCTCCACTGTGGTTTGGCTCCAGGTAAATACCAGGGAGGGAACACAGCCCCACCCATCAACAGAAAATTGGATTAAAGGTTTACTGAGCATGGCCCTTTTCATACTGTCCCAGTTGAGCTATTTCCAATCCTGAAAGATGATGCTGTGAAAGTGCTGCACTCAATATGCCAGCAAATTTGGAAAACTCAGCAGTGGTCACAGGACTGGAAAAGGTCAGTTTTTCATTCCAATCCCTAAGAAAGGCAATGCCAAAGAATGCTCAAAATACTGCACAATTGCACTCATCTCACGTGCTAGTAAAGTAATGCTCAAAATTCTCCAAGCCAGGCTTCAGCAATATGTGAACCGTGAACTTCCAGATGTTCAAGCTGGTTTTAGAAAAGGCAGAGGGACCAGAGATCAAATTGCCAACATCCGATGGATCATCGAAAAAGCAAGAGAGTTCCAGAAAAGCATCTATTTCTGTTTTATTGACTATGCCAAAGCCTTTGACTGTGTGGATCACAATAAACTATGGAAAATACTGAAAGAGATGGGCATACCAGATCACCTGACCTGCCTCTTGAGAAACCTGTATGCAGGTCAGGAAGCAACAGTTAGAACTGGACATGGAACAACAGACTGGTTCCAAATAGGAAAAGGAGTACGTCAAGGTTGTACATTGTCACCCTGCTTATTTAACTTATATGCAGAGTACATCATGAGAAACGCTGGGCTGGAAGAAGCACAAGCTGGAATCAAGATTGCCGGGAGAGATATCAATAACCTCAGCTATGCAGATGACACCACCCTTATGGCAGAAAATGAAGAAGAACTAAAGAGCCTCTTGATGAAAGTGAAAGAGGAGAGTGAAAAAGTTGGCTTAAAGCTCAACATTCAGAAAAGTAAGATCATGGCATCTGGTTCCATCACTTCATGGGAAATAGATGGGGAAACAGTGACTGACTTTATTTTTCTGGGCTCCAAAGTCACTGCAGATGGTGATTGCAGCCATGAAATTAAAAGATGCTAACTCCTCAGAAGGAAAGTTATGATCAAACTAGACAGCATATTAAAAAGCAGAGACATTACTTTGCCAACAAAGGTCCGTCTAGTCAAGGCTATGGTTTTGCCAGTAGTCATGTACGGATGAGAGAGTTGGACTATAAAAAAAGCTGCACGCCAAAGAATTGATGCTTTTGAACTGTGGTGTTGGAGAAGACCCTTGAGAATCCCTTGGACTGCAAGGAGATCCAACCAGTCCATCCTAAAGGAAAGCAGTCCTGAATATTCATTGGAAGGACTGATGCTGAAGCTGAAACTCCAATACTTTGGCCACCTGATGTGAAGAGCTGACTCACTGGAAAAGACCCTGATGCTGGGAAAGATTGAGGGCAGGAGGAGAAGGGGACGACAGAGGATGAGATGGTTGGATGACATCACCAACTCAATGGACATGGGTTTGGGTGGACTCCGGGAGTTGGTGATAGACAGGGAGGCCTGGCGTGCTGCTGTTCATGGGGTTGCAAAGAGTCGGACACAATTGAGCAACTGAACTGAACTGAGCATGGCCCTGCCCATCAGAACAAGACCCAGTTACCCCCTTAGTCAGTCTCTTCCATCAGGAAGCTTCCATAAGCCTCTTATCCTTCTCCATCAGAGGGCAGACAGATTGAAAACCACAATCACAGAAATCTAACCAATCCGATCACATGGACCATAGCCTTCTCTAACTCAATGAAACTATGAGCCATGCCGTGTAGGGCCACCCAAGACAGACGGGTCATGGTGGAGAGTTCTGACAAAACATGGTCCACTGGAGAAGGGAATGGCAAACCACTTCAGTCTTCTTACCTTGAGAACCCCATGAACAGTATGAAAAGGCAAAATTGCAGTCCAGGGGGTCGCAAAGAGTCAGACACAGCTGAGCGACTAAACTGAACTGAATATTCTCTAGCTTCCACTGTTGTAAATGACAAGATTACCATCTTACTCGTGGATGAATACTGTTCTACTGTATATATAGCATATCATCCATTCATCCATTGTTGGGACACAGATTTGTTTCCAAATCTTGGTTATTATGAATAATATTGCAGTGAGCATGAGGACACACGTATCTCCTTGAGATACTGATTTTGTATTATTCAGAATATACTCAGAAGTGGGATTTTTGTATTATGTACTAGTTCTATTTTTTTTTTTTTTCAGGAAATTTCATTTTATTTTCCATAATGGCCAGGACAATATCCATTCCCATCAACAGCGTACAGGGTTCTCTTTCTTCCACAATCCGGCCAACACTTGTTTTATGTTGTCTTTTTGATAAAAGTCACCCTGGTAGATATAAGGTGATATCACATCGTGATTTTGATTTGCATTTCCCTGATGATAAGTGATGCTAAATATCTGTTCATGAACTTGTTGGTCCTCACATGCTCTCTTTGGAAAAAAGTCTATTCAGGTCCTTGGTTCATATTTTGATCAGGCTTTTTTTAAAATTAAGTAGTATAGGTTCCTTACACACTATGGATATTAACCCCTTTTCAAATAGAAATGAGTTTGGAAGTGTTTCGTCTTCAATTTTTGGAAGAATGTGCAAAAAGTTCATTTTATTTCTTCTTTAAATATTTGGTAGAATTCACTAGTAAAGCCAACAGGTCTTGGGATTTTCCTTGTTGAAAAGTTTTTGACAACTGATTTAAACTCCTTAATCATTACTGGTCTGTAAAGATCTACTTATTCATGATTTAGTTGGCAAGTTGTATGCTTGTATGAATATTTCATCTATTTCTCCTAGATTATCCAATATGTTGGTATTATAATTATTTACAGTAGTTTTTTTTTTTTTTGCATTTCAGTGGTATTGGTTGCATTGTCTTCAATTTAATTTTAGACTTTATTTGTATCTGCTTTTTTTCTTACTAAGTCTAGCTAAAAGTTTCTTAATTTTGCTAATATTTTAAAAACCCAGCTTCTAATTTTGTTGATCTTTTCTACTATCCTTCTGTTCTCAACTTCATTTATTTCTTTTCTGATCTTTGTTATTTCCTTATTTCTGCTAATGTGGGGCTTAGATTGCTCATTTCTCAGTTCTTTGAGATGTAAAGTTAAATTTCTTATTTGAGGTCTTTTTTTTTTCTTAATGTAGACATTTACCACTATAAACATCCCTCTCAAAACTGCTTTTGCTGAATCACACAGTTTTGATACTTTTTTTCACTTTCATTTGTTCCAAATTTTTTTGATTTCCTGATACTGTCTTTGACCCATTCATTTAGGAGTGTGTTTAAATTCTATATATATGTGAACTTTCCAGGTTTCCTCCTACTAATAATTTTTAGTTTTATGCCACTGTCATCTAATAATAAAAACTTGGTATGGCTTTAATCTTTTTAAATTTCTTAAGACTTGTTTTGTGACCTATGATTTGTCTTGGAGAACATTCAGCATGCATGTGAGAAGAACATGTGCTTTGTTGCTGTTGGATGTAATGTTCTGTATACATCTGTTAGGCTCATTTGTCTAATGTTAGTTCAAGTTTACTGTTTTCTGTCAGGATGATCCAACCATTGTTGAAAGTGGATTAATGAAATCCCATACTATTAATGTATTGTTACCTATTTCTTCCCTCTTTTTCATTCCTTTCACTTTATTCTACTCTGGATAATTTCACATGACCTATTGTTCAACTTTATAGATTCTTTCTTCTGCTTCATCAAGTCTGCTGTTCATGTTCTCTACTGCAGTTTTCACTTCATTTATTGTATTCTTCAGAGCTCCAGAATATTTTTTTTAAGGATTACTACCTCTCTGTTGATTAAAGGAAATCAACCCTGAATATTCATCAGAGGGATTAATGCTGAAGCTGAAGCTCCAATACTTTGGCCACCTGATGCAAAGAGCTAACTCACTAGAAAAGACGCCAATGCTGGGAAAGATTGAGGGCAGGAGGAGAAGGGGACGACAGAGGATGAGATGACTGGATGGCATCACTGACTCAATGAACAAGAGTTTGAGCAACCTCCAGAAGACAGGAGAACAGGGAAGCCTGGTGTGCTGCAGTCCGTGGCGTTGCAAAGTTGGACGCGACTAAGCGGCTGAACAATCTCTCTGTTAAACTTCTCCTCTTGTTCATGTGTTGTTTTCCTGACTTCACTGGATTGTCTTTCTCTGTTTTCTTATATCTCAGTGTGATTCTTACAACAACTATTTTGAATTCTTTATCAGGCAATCTGCAGCTCTCCATTTCCTTGGGATTGCTTACTGGAAAACTATTGTTTCTTTGGTGATGTCATATTTCCTCAATTATTAATATTCCTTGTACTCTTGCATTCTTGTCTTCATATTTAAAGAAGAAGTCACCTTCTCCAGTTTTTACTGACAAGCTTTGGGAGAGAAATACCTCTGTTGACCTGCTAGGCATTCTGAGGCTTTCTCATACCTTTTCCATGTATGTACATGCTCCATACTTCTTGTTCCCTCTTGGGGGATAATTTTTAGTATTGAATGCCTTCTCTTAATCCTCCAAAGCCAGGCCACATGCTGACAACCTCCTGTTTGTTTTCCTTAAAGTGAAACTGAACATTCAAGTTTATGTGCTTTGTTACAATACCACAGAGTAGGTCAGCTTTCTGCACATGCTCACATGCCACCCATAAAGGTTTGCATTCACTGTCTTTTGGGGCTTGCACAGGGAGATAGCTACAGGGTGAGAGGATATGTGGGCCAGTTAGAAGTATCTACAGGAGAAACATTTCTAGCAGCTCACAGGAGGGCTTGCTAATGAAGTCCATAAAGCAGTTAGTAGAATCCATGTTCTTTCGATACCCTCTGAGAACTCGGCTGCTATCCACTCCCTCATTTGTTCCCCATCCACCATAGCACAGCACGCCTCAGTATTCTAGATGAGATTAGATAGGAGTGGGTCTCATTGGTAGTGTCCCACACAGGTGGGGAAGTTGGGTGCTCACTCACATGCTCTCACTTTGTCCTGATAGCTATGCTTCTAAGGGGATAAAGGATATGGGTAAAGAAAAACTCTTCCTCTTATTCCCTTTAATGCATCCAATCCAGTCTTTGCTTTTCTCCAACAATGTGCTAGAACTCTGTTGGATTCCTAGACTTCCACAAAGGTACTCCTATTCTTGGTGATTGTAAAAATCAGTGTTCTTTGATGCAAAGACAGCAGAAAACTCCTATTCCACCATTTTATTTTGTATAACTCTCCATAAACATGCAGTTTTATGTCTTGCCTTTTTATAACCTGAAATTTCCTTTTTGCTAATTTCTAAATCAATAATGAATTTTTAGATTTTAATTTTCATCTGGTTGAAACTGATAAAAGTGTTTCTCTTTGAACACTAATTGCATATTTTCAGTCAATGTATAGGATATAAAGGTGTATTCTGAAACTAGGTATACTCTCATTTGCATGAGTAAAATTTAATTAATATATATGCAGCAGTGTAATTTCATTGCAAGCAGTATAGTATAGATAATAACATAGACTTCTTGCTTTGCAGTTTGAGCTCAACAATGATCAATTCTGTGACCTCGGAAAGTTACATAACCTTTCTATGCCTCAGTTTCCTAAGCTACAGAGTGGGGGAATGATAGCATTCACCTTACAGGACTATTGGGATTCCTAAGTGAGTTAACCCTAAACTGCTTACCACCATATCTGATAAATACTAAATGCTCAATGACCGTTAGTTATTACCATTATCTTTCAAAAAATCTAAACTTTAATGAAAAAATCTTACCAACAAAGCAAAAAATAAATTATATTTTTGGAAAATACGTAATAAGCATGACAAAAAATTATAAAGGATATTGAAATATATTTTAGCCTCTTTTCTACTGCAGCAGTAAAGATTAAAAAGGTAGAAAGAGTGAAATAAGGGAACATAAGATGTTTACCAGAGAATTTTTCTCCATATTCATTCATTTGGTTGAATAGAAATATGTGAGATAGTGGAAGGTACAATCCTAGAGAAGCATGAAACTAAGAAAGAAAAATGGATAGCCATCTGTATGTCTTCTTTGGAGAAATGTCTGTTTTGATTGGGTTGTTTATTTTTCTGGAATTGAGCTGCAGGAGTTGCTTGTATATTTTTGAGATTAATTCTTTGTCCGTTGCTTCGTTTGTTATTATTTTCTCCTGTTCTGAAGGCTGTCTTTTCACCTTACTTATAGTTTCCTTTGTTGTGCAGAAGCTTTTAAGTTTAATTAGGTCCCATTTGTTTATTTTTGCTTTTATTTCCAATATTCTGGGAGGTGGGTCACAGAGGATCCTGCTGTGGTTTATGTCAGAGAGTGTTTTGCCTAAGTTTTCCTCTAGGCGTTTAATAGTTTCTGGTTTTACGTTTAGATCTTTAATCCATTTTGAGTTTATTTTTGTGTATGGTGTTAGAAACTGTTCTAGTTCCATTCTTTTACAAGTGGTTGACCAGTTTTCCCAGCACCACTTGATAAAGAGATTGTCTTTTCTGCATTGTATATTCTTGCCTCCTTTGTCGAAGATAAGGTGTCCATAGGTGCGGGGATTTATCTCTGGGCTTTCTATTTTGTTCCATTGATCTATATTTCTGTCCTTGTGCCAGTACCATACTGTCTTGATGACTGTGGCTTTGTAGTAGAGCCTGAAGTCAGGCAGATTGATTCCTCCAGTTCCATTCTTCTTTCTCAAGATTGCTTTGGCTATTCGAGGTTTTTTATATTTCCATACAAATTGTGAAATTATTTGTTTTAGTTCTCTGAAGAATACCGTTGGTAGCTTGACAGGGATTGCATTGACTCTATAGATTGCTTTGGGTAGTATACTCATTTTCACTATATTGATTCTTCCAATCCATGAACACTGTATATTTCTCCATCTATTTGTGTCCTCTTCGATTTCTTTCACCAATGTTTTATAGTTTTCTATACATAGGTCTTTTGTTTCTTTAGGTAGATATATTCCTAAGTATTTTATTCTTTTCATTGTGATGGTGAATGGAATTGTTTCCTTAATTTCTCTGTTTTCTCATTGTTAGTGTATAGGAATGCAAGGGATTTCTGTGTGTTGATTTTATATCCTGCAACTTTACTATATTCATTGATTAGCTCTAGTAATTTTCTGGTGGCGTCTTTAGGGTTTTCTATGTAGAGGATCATGTCATCTGCAAACAGTGAGAGTTTTACTTCTTTTTTTCCAATCTGGATTCTTTTTATTTCTTTTTCTGCTCTGATTGTTGTGGCCAAAACTTCCAAAACTATGTTGAATAGTAGTGGTGAGAGTGGGCACCCTTGTCTTGTTCCTGACTTTAGGGGAAATGCTTTCAATTTTTTGCCATTTAGGATAATGTTTGCTGTGGGTTTGTCATATATAACTTTCATTATGTTGAGGTATGTTCCTTCTATTCCTGCTTTTTGGAGGGTTTTTTATCATAAATGGATGTTGAATCTTGTCAAAGGCTTTCTCTGCATCTATTGAAACAATCATATGGTTTTTATTTTTCAATTTGTTTATGTGGTATATTACATTGATTGATTTGCGGATATTGAAGAATCCTTGCATCCCTGGGATAAAGCCCACTTGGTCATGATGTATGATCTTTTTAATATGTTTTTGGATTCTGTTTGCTAGGATTTTGTTAAGGATTTTTGCATCTATGTTCATCAGTGATATTGGCCTGTAGTTTTGTTTTTTTGTGGCATCTTTGTCAAGTTTTGGTATTAGGGTGATGGTGGCCTCATAGAATGAGTTTGGAAGTTTACCTTCCTCTGCAATTTTCTGGAAGAGTTTGAAGAGTATGATAGGTTTTAGCTCTTCTCTAAATTTTTGGTAGAACTCAGCTGTGAAGCCATCTGGTCCTGGGCTTTTGTTTGTTGGAAGATTTCTGATTACAGTTTCAATTTCTGTGCTCGTGGTGGGTCTGTTAAGATTTTCTATTTCTTCCTGGTTCAGTTTTGGAAAGTTGTACTTTTCTAAGAATTTATCCATTTCTTCCAAGTTGTCCATTTTATTTGCATATAGCTGCTGGTAATAGTCTCTTATCATCCTTTGTATTTCTGTGTTGTCTGTTGTGATCTCTCAATTTTCATTTCTAATTTTGATGATTTGATTGTTCTCCCTTTGTTTCTTGATGAGTCTGGCTAATGGCTTGTCAATTTTATATATCTTCTCAAAGAACCAGCTTTTGGCTTTGTTGATTTTTGCTATGGTCTCTTTTGTTTCTTTACAGATGGCTAACAAACATATGAAAAGGTGCTCAACATCACTCATTATCAGAGAAATGCATATCAAAACCACAATGAGGTACCATTTCACACCAGTCAGAATGGTTGCTATCCAAAAGTCTACAAGCAATAAATGCTGCAGAGGGTGTGGAGAAAAGGGAACCCTCTTACGCTGTTCGTAGCAAAGCAAACTAGTACAGCCACTATGGAGAACAGGGTGGAGATTCCTCAAAAAACTGGAAATAGAACTGCCATATGACCCAGCAATCCCACTGCTGGGCATACATACTGAGGAAACCAGAATTGAAAGAGACACGTGTACCCCAATGTTCATCGCAGCACTGTTTATAATAGCCAGGACATGGAAGCAAGCTAGATGTCCATCAGCAGACGAATGGATAAGGAAGCTGTGGTACATATACACAATGGAATATTACTCAGCCATTAAAAAGAATACATTCGAATCAGTTCTAATGAAGTGGATGAAACTGGAGCCTATTATACAGAGTGAAGTAAGCCAGAAAGAAAAACACCAATACAGTATACTAACGCATATATATGGAATTTAGTAAATCGGTAAAGATAACCCTGTATGCGAGACAGCAAAAGAGACACAGATGTATAGAACTGTATTTTGGACTCTATGGGAGAGGGCGAGGGCAGGATGATATGGGAGAATGGCACTGAAGCATGTAAATTATCATATGTGAAATGAATTGCCAGTCCAGGTTCGATGCGTGATACAGGGTGCTCAGAGCTGGTGCACTGGGATGACCCAGAGAGATAGGATGGGGTTTCTGGAAGGGGAACACATGTACACCCATGGCAGATTCATGTCAATGTATGGCAAAACCAATACAATATTGTAAAGTAAAAAAATAGATAAATAAATAAGTTTAAAAAAAAAAGAAAAATGGATAAAGATTTCATTGAGAAAGAAAAAAAATCATTCACTTACCATATAGTAAGCAAGCATGACATAAGGGAAACACAGTATAATACTTTCACAGACGAATACTATGAAAGCAGAAGAAAATAATCCAATTGAGAGAGGTATATTTGACGAGCTCATAAAAAAGAAAAAACAGTAGTCTGTACTTTTGCTGTTAATGTTTCTACTATGTGGAACAAAACAATAATTTGACTTTTACTGGAAAATATGTATTGTGAATGATACAAAACATGATTTATAGTAAAATCCTTTTGTGTTTTTGAATATTATATTTTGTATATAATAGAGGAAATATTAATACAGAGATATTCATGATGGTATAAATTTTACATATGTTTATCTGGTGTGGTTTTTCAATATCACTTTGAAAACTACAACCTACACTGTGAAATATAAATATATTATAAGAAATGAAAATGCAAAACCTTAAAATGCAAAGGAAGCATGGTGGCAGAATTTTTCCTACTTTAATTCTTTAACTTATCTTTACAACGTGCCTTATAATTACTATTCATATATCTTCTGCATTAATCATGTACTTAACCAGAAATTACCTTTACTAAACTACTTGTATTTTATTGAAATACTATGTTTATACTGCAAGTTCTATTTTGTGCAACTTATTTCATAAGTCTCACCACTGAATAGGATCTCTCACAGCGATGGTCTAGTATCAGGTTTGATACACAGAGAAGCTACAGGCTTCCCCTCCCCTGTGATCATGGCATGTTCCAAGCAGACAGTGCACAATGATCAGAGTTGGTCCTCAAAGAAAAAGACCAAGTTCTACTGCTGTCCTGAAGCATTTGGTTCTCCCTGACACTTTTGCATGACTCATCCATTTTTCATTGATTCTTTCAGCAAACATGCCCTTTGCACTGATTATGGGCCAGATACTGTGACAGGCTTGGGGAATGTAACGAAACATAAGAGTGCTCCTTAAGTGGCTCAACACTTTGTGGAGGAAACAGACAGGCAGAAACGGCATCCAGATGCTAAACGTGTGCACGTGTGGCTGAGACAACACACAGGAGGGGCACCTCAGGCAGACTCTGTGGCTTATGTTGTGGAAGAGTGTTGGGAGTGTGGATGTAGGCATAATTAGAGCTTCCCCAAGGGAATTCTGAAAAATCTGCAGAAATTAGCTAAGTTGAGAGGTCAGGGGTTAGGGGAAGGGAGCAGAGAGAGGGTAAAGGAGAAGTATTGGTGTATCTCTGGGGGGAGCAATGTGGAATTTTTCAAGAAAAAGTGGCAGCTTATAAAATGAATGAGAACGCAGCACTTTCAGAGATGTATAAGCTGTTCAGCATGACGAGACTATCTCTTGAAAGAAACAAATTTGGGGAAATACAGAGATGGACTGTAAAGAACCATGTATGTCATGTTAAGAGTCAGTAAGGCTATATGTAACTGCTAAGGTAAAAGCAGAACTTGTGAGAGTCTCCAACTTACGGAGTATCCAACTGAGAAGTATCTTGATATAGAATAAAGAAAAATAGTTTTTTTATATGATTCCCTATGATGCCAAATAAAATGTTCTCAGGATGATCCAGAAACATATACAAGTGGTCTGCTTCTGAGATGCAGATTAAATTTCCTCAAGGAATCTGCTTATGCCATGGTACTTTTAAGAGGGGTATGAATCAGAACCCATTATGCATAATTTTCTGATGTACAGAATAACTGTACATATATAACATAGCTTAATGAAAATAAAATAAAGAGGCTATAATAAAAAAAATAATTTCAAAGAATGTTCTGGAAAAGACAGGCTAAGTGGTTGATAATGGTTCAATTGTATCCCTCCACAAAAGATGTAGAAGTTCTAACCCCTGTTATGTAGAATGTGACCTTACTTGGAAAGAAGGTCTTTACAAAGGTAATGAGGTTAAAATGAAATTATTAGGGTGAGCTCTAATTCAATATGACTAGTGTCCTATAAAAGGAGGAAAATCTGGACACAGAAAGGGATATTGCATAGGGAGAAAGCCATATAAAAAGATTAGAATTTGCTGCTACAAGCTAAGGAAGCACTAAACACTGAGAGCTAAGAGAAGGGCCCGGAGCAGATCCTTCCCCACTGCCTTCAGAGGGGACATGACCTCTAGCTTTCAGAACTTTTTGAGGTACCCTGTCTATGGTACTTCCCCACAGTAGCCCCAGGAAACTAATACAGCAGGGTTATAAGAAAGGTGACTTCTAAGAACTTACATGGCAGCGAAAAGCAATAATTTCCCCTAGACTGGATCCTGTATTGTAAGATAAAAATTCTATGACGAACACTATTATGTCAGCTAACAAATGTGATATATGGAAAGCAGATTACAGGTGTTATGTGAATTTAAATTTATGAAACATGTTAACTGTTACTATGGTTGTGTAAGAAAATATCCCAACTCTAATGGGATACCCTGATGCTGGGAAAAATTGACGGCAGGAGGAGAAGCGGACAACAGAGGGTGAGATGGTTGGATAGCATCACTGACTTGATGGACATGAGTTTGAGCAAGCTCTGGGAGTTAGTGATGGACAGGGAAGCCTGGCGTGCTGCAGTCCATGGGGTTGCAAAGAGTCGGACACGACTGAGAGACTGAACTGAAGGGATGCACACTGAAATATCTGGGGATAAAGAGCCATGAAGCTCGTAACTTACCTCAAATGATTTTTAAAATATTAATATGTTTATGAATATTACATATATGCATATATACATAAATGTGTATTAATTTGTAATCACACATACAGGTAGAAGGGAAGTGAAAGGAAGGAGGGAGGGAGAAAGCTCATATAACAAAAGATGGGGGTATAAAAAGTTAAACAACACATGAACGTCTGTGAGCTATTTTTACTTCTGCAACTCTTTGTAAGTTTGAAATTATTCCCAAATAAAATATTTTTAAATGTTGTTTTCTTAATGCTGAGTATGAATTACAAAACTTGTGTGAGAAATAAATGCCCCACGTAGAATGGTAATTACTTTCAAGATACTACTTCTAGAATGGGAGGAAAGAGAATTGGTTTTGGAAGGTCTAGTTGGGTTTCACTTCTTTTTGTAATATTCACTTCAAAAAATATCTGAAGCAAATATGACTGCTGTTAAGATCTAATAAAGCTATGTATTGATCATTATTGCTTTATTCTCTAAATTTTGTCAAAAAAGTTTTAATGCTCAAAATTGGAAGTAAAATATTTTTAGTAGGACATAAATGTGATTAAAATACCTGAAGGAAAAAGTGAGAGAGAATGAGAGAGAAGAAAAGAAACATCAGAAACTGATTTAAGCTAAAGAAATTCTAAAATGCCTCAGAAAAATCTGAAATAAACATTTCCATATATAAAACAAAAATCAAGTACCATAGTCATGGCATTTAACTGAATACATTATTTAATATTGTAACAGTGAAAGTCACTCTGCTAACTAAATTTACCTTTGCTTAAAAATGGAAACGTCAGAATATCTACTTTATAGAATGTAACCTAACACTTATTTGGAATATCTATTAATAGAAAAAAGGTCTATATTTGTTCATATTAACACAGTACTCACACAATTATTCATTATTTCCTAGCATTGCACATACTTTGATATCCAATCTAAAGTTTATTTTCTAATGATAATTTTGAAATACAGTGAAAAGAATCAACCAGAACATAAAAAATAAGTAATGCTCGAAAAGCATGAATCAGTCCTTTTCCTTTATTGGGGGAAAAGGTCATTTTCTGGTTATCATGACCAAGGACATTGCTGGTTTACACCAAATTTTTAGCTGAAAAAAAATTTGTTGGACATATACCAGTTATTGGCAAATCAAACAGACATAAATACCACAGTAAGCAGTCATTTATCGGGTACTGCTGTGCAGAGTTGCATGAAAGTATCCATAGGTAGAACAACCCCCACTCCATCTCAGCAGAGATGCTGCTTTTCAGACAAACTGCCACTGCAGGTGACATGGCCCAGTGCCAGGAACGCAGGCCGTGAGGGACTGGAGGCACCTCCTCCCAGCACCGCAGAGCACCTCCAGCAGCAGTGGTGCTTATGAGCGGAAGCGGGCGAGCAAGGTTCCTCTGCAAATTCCACTTCCAGTCTCATGTTGTGAACCCATTAGTCTCACTTTTACTTCTCCAACCATTACCATTAGTCCCTGGCAGAAATGATAACTTCCAGCTGTACCAGACTGCACACTACTGTGATAATTTACACAAAGATTAAAAATGAAAAAGTAAATTGGATACTTTCTAAACCTTTTTTTTCCCCCTATTATAAAAAGTCTCTCTTCTTCCACCCTTCTCTGTCTCCTTACTTCTAACCTCTAGAGAACATCAACTGCTCTGGGCATTCAGGATGTTACGATGAGGTTTCTCTCTCTTTTTTCCCCTGAAGTCAGTGCATCAGGTACTTTAATGAAAGAAATCAGAATTATGAAACACTGCTCTTAAATAAACTACAATAGGCATCTGTAAAATAATATCCTAAGTAATAATGGAAGAATATCCAAATTCCAAATATGGTGATTGGGATGAATTTTTATATAAATATGACGTTATTAACAAATTTAAGACAGTTGGTTCCTTGTTTAAAGAAACTCTTAACAGAAAGGGGATGGTTAACATAGTGATTCCAAAAGGGAAGCATAGAAAGTAAGAATTTGGCAGTATGCCCTAAACAAACCTAGAAAAGACGGTGTTCAACAACATAAATATGAATATTACGATTCTTGTGGCAGGCACTATCTCTGTGTTGGAAATAGAGACATCAGGCTAACACGGCCAATGAGAACTCCTTTGGAATTCATGTGTCATTCCGCTAGGGCAGGGACCTTGTCTATTTCGATTGCCTCTGTAAACTTAGAACCTCGAAGAATGCAGGCACTGAAAAAGTACTGCTCAGTTAATTAAGATCATCCAATCGTCTTTCATTATAAATCAGTATCACCATATGGAGACTGTTGCTTGTATTTGGATTCTCATACAGTCTTGGCTAACTCATACAGTGCTGGCCAGAATGAAGAAATATGCTGGCTTCTTTGATTAAATTCTTTACAACAAATGATTTTGCTCTACATGTTATCACTTGAACATCTGCCCGTGTGTGTGTAGTCATGTCTTATTCTTTGCAATCCCATGGACTGTAGCCCACCAGGCTCCTGTGTCCATGGGATTTCCCAGCCAATAACACTGGGGTGGGTTGCCATTTCCTTCTCCAGGGGATCTTCCCGATTCAGGAATCAAACCCCAGTCTCTTGCTTTGCCTGCGTTGGGAAGCAGATTCTTTACCACTGTGCTGCGTGGGAAGCCTACAAGATCTGCCTAGAGCGAGTTAACAACTAAAATATTCCCGGTAGCTAGCTGGTAAAGAATCTGCCTGCAATGCAGGAGACCCCGGTTTGCTTCCTGGGTTGGGAAGTTCCTCTGGAGAAGGGAGAGGCTACCCACTCCAGTATTCTTGGGCTTCCCTAGTGTCTCAGATGGTAAAGAATCTGCCTGCAATGCGGGAGACCTAGGTCCAATCCCTGGGTTGAGAAGATCTCCTGGAGGAGAGCATGGCTATCCAATCTAGTGTTCTTACCTGGAGAATCCCCATGGACAGAGGAGCCTGGCGGGCTACAGTCCATGGAGCCGCAAAGTGAGACATGACTGAGTGACTAAGCACAGCACACCCAGTGCACAGCACAAGAATAAAATGAAGTCTCTGAATGCCACTGTCTGGCTGCTCCTAAGATTGTCCTATTTTTTACTGATTTTATATTTGAATCCCTTTCACTCTCACTGAAAATCTTGATCTTATGGACATGAACACTATTACTCATTTACTTAATTTACAGTTTTTAGAGAATGAATCTTCCCTTTCCTGATCTTATTTTTTAAGTTATATAAAACGTTTAATAGTTTCAGAGTCAAAACTGTTAAAGAAAATAGATTCCACTCATGCGTAAGACGTTTCTTACTTTGGCCAGTGTAACTTTGGGAAAGATACCTGAAAGTTGGGTCAAAGGATAAATGAGTAATTCTGTTAGATACCGGCCAACTATCCTTCGTTAGGAGTGTGTCATCACCATTGCCATCAGCAAGGGAGAAGAATGCCTCTTTTCCCACAACCTTGTCAACAGAGCATCTGGGTGAATTTTAGGAATTTGCCAAACTGAAAGATGAAGATGGTATTTCAGTACAATTTATATTTGTTATTTTGAGTGAGGTTGAGTATTTTTTTCATATATTTAAGGGGCACTGACATTTATTTTCTGTGAATTGCTGCTCACTTTCCTATTAGATTGTTGGGTTTATTTCTGTATAATTTTTAGGACTTCTCTTTAAATGAGGTTCACTACCATTTGTGTAAGTTTTCAATCTCAAATATTTTTATTCAGTTTGTCAGCTGTCTTTTGACTTTGCTTCTGATGCATTTTGCTATGTAAAGTTATCAGTGTTTATGTACTCAATGTGACCAGTTCTTTCATTACTTTGTATTTTCAGTCAAAGTTGGGAAGGTTTTTCTCACCCTCAGGTTATACAGAAACTTTTTTCTAGCATTTGTTTCACCTTTTCACATTTAGATATCTAGTCCTTGGTTTCTGATACGACAAATCTAAAGTTATTTTTTTCATATGGTTTGCCAATACCATTCATTTATCATAAAGTCTATCTTTTCACCACTGTTTTGAGGTTAGGATGAGGGTTTAGACCCTCTCTGCATTTAATCAATAGTAAACCACTAGGATAGTACAAAATAAGTACTCAAGAAGCATTTGATGAATGAATAAATAATTGTGCCTTATTTATTAACTGTACCTCAGGGGATTCTGATGCAGATTATGTTTTCCATATGCCACACTTTAAAATATACCTCTATAAAGGATACAGTTTACACCTGAAGCCAGCATTTCATATTCCATACGGCACCGAAAGTCCACTGGGTAAGGAGAATAATGATCTACGAGTCACACATGTACAAAACCAGATTGAGAATGCATTGTAGAAAGACCACAGGGTAGTATGTAGGATGTTTTTATGAAAAGTTTCAAGGAAGATGAGAGTTTTGGAGAAGAGCTGTGTAGGGTTTTGTTTTGTTTTTTGAGGGTATGGTGATGAGGATGAGGTTATGAGCTTTTACAATATAGTTTGGTTTAATTTTAATAGTGGGAGTCATCGGGGCGCTGGTCAAGCTTTTTACCTTGCCTCATATGCATAAAACAACATAATAGATCAAAAGAAGATGGAAACTCTGAAAGACTAAAACGACAGATCGCACAGGTAAGAACTCTAAAATGCTAACAGGAAAGTTAAAAGACGTGGCAGAAAAATGTGGGTCATTTTAGCTAAAGAACAAAAAATTCTATGTATCTCAAGATTTTAGGACATCACAAAAAACACCCAGATGTTTAACAATGAGTACTGCAGAGAAACGCCATGGACAGAGGGGCCTGGTGGGCTACAGTCCACGGGGGTGCAAAGAGTTGGACACAACTGAGTAACACAGTCACAGTCATGATTCCAGAAAAAGCTATTCTCTGCTTAAGAGGCAGGGAAATGTGTAATCCATTTCATAAAAAGATTTCTTTTCAAAGAAAATGTTGCAAAACATTAGAATTTGAAAGTATAAACTTTGCTTCCTGGAACTTTTTATTTATGAGGATTATCTCATTCCTGCATGATGTTGAGTATCGGAAGCACTCTTCTGTTCATTGTGGAATATTTCTATTAAGGTAGAGTAGTAAATAGAATTAATAGGCATTTTTCTCCTTAACTTCTTTAGGAGGCATAAGATTGTATAAAGCAATAGTTGTAACACTGCAGGGTAGGTTTAAAAAATATATATATATATATATGTACTATATATGACAAAAGCACAAAGTATGTGGGAAGAAATGAAACTGAATTGGAACAATCACTATATTTTACTGAAATTAAGCTAGTATTAATCTGAAGTAGACTGTGATAGATTAAGATGCATTTTGTCCCTAGAGTAATGACTAGGAAAACATCTAAAAGAAATAGTTAAAAACAAATTAATGGAGAAACAAAATCAAAGACTAGAAATATCTAATATAAAAGAAAGTTTAAAAGCAGGAATAGAGAAACAAAAAGACCCAAAATTAAAGAACATAATTATCAAAATGGAGAAATGAATCTAATCATATGAACAATAGCATTAAATAGTAGAAATAATCAGACCGAAAAAATAACACAATCCAACTATATGTTATTTACAAAAGATACACTTTAGAATCAAAGACAAAATAGGCTAAAAGTAAAATAATGAGAATCTATGTGCCATGCAAACAGTAATCACAAGGCAGCTGCAGTGCCTATTCTAATATCAGGCAAATAAGACTAAAAAAAATCATAGAAACAGAGGGACAATCTGTAATGAAAAAAAGACCAAGCAAATAGTGCTGAAAAATGCCCTACTTTGAAAAAAAAAAAAAAAATCAAGTCTTATCTATATAACCTAGAAGTATTATCTTAAACGAGAAAAGTATCTTTGAAATGTAATTAAATTAAGGATTTTGAGGTGGCAGCATTGTCCTGAATTAGGAGGGAGGGTACTAAATATAATCACATGTATCCTCATAAGAGGGGCTTTCCTGATAGCTCAGTTGGTAAAGAATCAGCCTGCAATATAGGAGACCTCAGTTCAATTCCTGGGTCAGGAAGATCTACTGGAGAAGGGATAGGCTACCCACTCCAGTATTCTTGGGCTTCCCTTGTGGCTCAGCTGGTAAAGAATCTGCCTGCAATGTGGGTGACCTGGGTTCAATCCCTGGGTTGGGAAGATCCCCTGGAAAAGGGAAAAGCTAACCACTCCAGTATTGTGGCCTGGAGAATTCCATGGACTGTACAGTCGATGGGGTTGCAAAGAGGTGGACACGATTGAGTGACTTTCACTTCACACTCTCATAAGAAGCTGGAAAGACACTTCACTATAGCCAACAGAGGAGGAGGCGGCGTGAGGATAGAGGCAGAGCTCTTCTAAAGGGGATATAATATTGATTTTGTACTTCTGGTTTCTATTTTTTTTTTTATTAAGTTTTTTTTTTTTTATAAATTTATTTATTTTAGTTGGGGGCTAATTACTTTACAATATTGTAATAGTTTTTGCCATACATTGACATGAATCAGCCATGGGTTTACATGTGTTCCCCTTCCTGGACCCCCCACCCACCTCCCTCCCCATCCCATCCTTCTGGATCATCCCATTGCCCCGGCCCTGAGCCCTTGTCACATGCATCGAACATGGAATGGTGTTCTGTTTCACATATGATAATATACATGTTTCAATGCTATTCTCCCAGAACGTCCCACCCTCACCTTCTCCCTCAGAGTCCATAAAATTGTTCCATGCATCTGTGTCTCTTATTCTGTCTCGCATATAGGGTTATCGTTACCATCTTTCAAATTCCATATATATGCATTAGTATACTGTATTGTTGTTTTTCTTTCTGGCTTACTTCACTCTGTATAATGGGCTCCAGTTTCATCCATCTCAGTAGAACCGATTCAAATGTATTTTTTTTAATGGCTCAGTAATATTCCATTGTGTATATGTACCACAGCTTCCTTATCCATTCGTCTGCTGATGGACATCTAGGTTGCTTCCATGTCCTGGCTATTGTAAACAGTGCTGCGATGAACATTGGGGTACACGCGTCTCTTTCAATTCTGGTTTCCTCGGTGTATATGCCCAGCAGTGGGATTGCTGGGTCATATGGCAGTTCTATTCCCAGTTTTTTAAGGAATCTCCACACTGTTCTCCATAGTGGCTGTACTAGTTTGCATTCCCACCAACAGTGTAAGAGGGTTCCCTTTTCTCCACACCCTCTCCAGCATTTATTGCTTGTAGACTTTTGGATAGCAGCCATTCTGACTGGTGTGAAATGATACCTCATTGTGGTTTTGATTTGCATTTCTCTAATAATGAGTGATGTTGAGCATCTTTTCATGTGTTTGTTAGCCATCTGTATGTCTTCTTTGGAGAAACGTCTGTTTAGTTCTTTGGCCCATTTTTTGATTGGGTCGTTTATTTTTCTGGAATTCAGCTGCAGAAGTTGCTTGTATATTTTTGATATTAATTGTTTGTCTGTTGCTTCATTTGCTATTATTTTCTCCCATTCTGAAGGCTGTCTTTTCACCTTGTTTATAGTTTCCTTTGTTGTGCAAAAGCTTTTAATTTTAATTAGGTCCCATTTGTTTATTTTTGCTTTTATTTCCAATATTCTGGGAGGTGGGTCATGGAGGATCCTGCTGTGATTTATGTCGGAGAGTGTTTTGCCTATGTTTTCCTCTAGGAGTTTTATTGTTTCTGGTCTTACATTTAGATCTTTAATCCATTTTGAGTTTATTTTTGTGTACGGTGTTAGGAAGTGTTCTAGTTTCATTCTTTTACAAGTGGTTGACCAGTTTTCCCAGCACCACTTGTTAAAGAGATTGTCTTTTCTCCATTGTATATTCTTGCCTCCTTTGTCAAAGATAAGGTGTCCATAGGTGCGTGGGTTTATCTCTGGGCTTTCTATTTTGTTCCATTGATCTATATTTCTATCTTTGTGCCAGTACCATACTGTCTTGATGACTGTGGCTTTGTAGTAGAGCCTGAAGTCAGGCAGGTTGATTCCTCCAGTTCCATTCTTCTTCCTCAAGATTGCTTTGGCTATTCGAGGTTTCTTATATTTCCATACAAATTGTGAGATGATTTGTTCTAGTTCTGTGAAAAATACCATTGGTAGCTTGATAGGGATTGCATTGAATCTATAGATTGCTTTGGGTAGTATACTCATTTTCACTATATTAATTCTTCCAATCCATGAACACGGTATATTTCTCCATCTGTTTGTGTCCTCTTTGATTTCTTTCATCAGTGTTTTATACTTTTCTATATATAAGTCTTTTGTTTCTTTAGGTAGATATATTCCTAAGTATTTTATTCTTTTTGATGCAATGGTGAATGGTATTGTTTCCTTAATTTCTCTTTCTGTTTTCTCAATATTGGAGTATAGGAATGCAAGGGATTTCTGTGTGTTAATTTTATATCCTGCAACTTTACTATATTCATTGATCAACTCTAGTAATTTTCTAGTAGAGTCTTTAGGGTTTTCTATGTAGAGGATCATGTCATCTGCAAACAGTGAGAGTTTTACTTCTTTTCCTATCTGTATTCCTTTTATTTCTTTTTCAGCTCTGATTGCTGTGGCCAAAACTTCCAAAACTATGTTGAATAGCAGTGATGAAAGTGGGCATCCTTGCCTTGTACCTGACTTTAGGGGAAATGCTTTCAATTTTTCACCATTGAGGATAATGTTTGCTGTGGGTTTGTCATATATAGCTTTTATTATGTTGAGATATGTTCCTTCTATTCCTGCTTTCTGGAGGG
The DNA here is from genome assembly GCF_054371585.1 of Giraffa tippelskirchi. Taxonomy (NCBI): domain Eukaryota; kingdom Metazoa; phylum Chordata; class Mammalia; order Artiodactyla; family Giraffidae; genus Giraffa; species Giraffa tippelskirchi. The sequence continues at coordinate 60,170,564 of NC_137285.1, forward strand.
TTTTAATCATAAATGGATGCTGAATTTTGTCAAAGGCTTTTTCTGCATCTATTGAGATAACCATATGTTTTTTTTCTTTCAATTAGTTAATGTGGTGTATTACATTGATTGATTTACGGATGTTAAAAAAACCTTGCATTCCTGGGATAAAGCCCACTTGGTCATGATGTATGATCTTTTTAATATGATGTTGGATTCTGTTTGCTAGAATTTTATTAAGGATTTTTGCATCTATGTTCATCAGTGATATTGGCCTGTAGTTTTCCTTTTTTGTGACATCTTTGTCTGGTTTTGGAATTAGGGTGATGGTGGCCTCATAGAATGAGTTTGGAAGTTTACCATCTTCTGCAATTTTCTGGAAGAGTTTGAGTAGGATAGGTGTTAGCTCTTCTCTAAATTTTTGGTAGAATTCCGCTGTGAAGCCGTCTGGTCCTGGGCTTTTGTTTGCTGGAAGATTTCTGATTACAGTTTCGATTTCCGTGCTTGTGATGGGTCTGTTAAGATCTTCTATTTCTTCATGGTTCAGTTTTGGAAAGTTATACTTTTCTAAGAATTTGTCCATTTCTTCCAAGTTGTCCCTTTTATTGGCATATAGCTGTTGGTAGTAGTCTCTTATGATCCTTTGTATTTCTGTGGAGTCTGTTGTGATCTCTCCATTTTCATTTCTAATTTTGTTGATCTGATTCTTCTCCCTTTGTTTCTTGATGAGTCTGGCTAATGGCTTATCAATTTTGTTTATCTTCTCGAAAAACCAGCTTTTAGTTTTGTTGATTTTGTACTTCTGGTTTCTAAAACTATGAGAGAATAAACTTTATTCTCTTAAGCCACTAAGTGGATGGCAGTTCAGTATAGCAGGCATAGGATACCAATATATGTATGTAAAAACAGGATCCAAAAAAATACATGAAGAAAAAACTGTACTGGAAATAACATTTGGGAATTTCAACACTGAACTAGCAAAGATTTATAGAAATGGGCAAAATCATCAAAGGTATAAAGACAAACATAAAAAATTTGATAAACTGACATCTATAGAATACTCCTCAATGGCAGAATACCCATTCTTCTTGAAAGCAAATGGAGAATTCTCTAATATAGACAATATACTAGATCACAAAGCAAGTCTCAATACACTTAAAACAACAGAAATCATACAAGTATATTCTCTGATCACAGTAAGATTAAATTAGAAATTAAAAACAGAAGGAAATTTGGAAAATCCACAAATATTTAGAAACTAAGCAGTATACTTCTGAAAAACCCACGAGTCAGAAAGGAAATCACAGGGAAATTATGAAATATTGTGAGATGAATGAAAATAAGCAAACAAAATACCAAAACTTATGGGATGTGGCAAAGATAGTACATAAAGAGAAATTTGTAACTGTAAAAGCCAATATTAGAAAATAAGGTGGCGCTCATGTGCTTAGTCATTCATTTGTGTTTGACTTTGCAAACCTTTGGACTGTAGCCTGCCAGGCTCCTCTGTCCATGGGATTTCCCAGGCCAGAATACTGGAGTGGGTTGTCATTACTTTCTCCAGGGGATACTCCTGACCAAGAGATCAAACCCATGAGGGATCCATCCCACCCTCACCTTTCTGTACAGCAGAAATCAACACAATACTGTAAATTAACTTTATTTCAAAAAAATTTTAAAAATAAAAATGACACACTATTTTCTCAAATTAAGAATCTAGTAAAAGAGTAAACCAAATCCAAAGCAAGCAAAAGGAAAAAAAAATATTATTAGAGTGAAAACCCAATGAAAGGAAAAAAAATACACAGTAGAGAAAAAATAATGAAATGACAGGTAAGTTATAAGATCAATAAAACCAACAGTGTTAGCAAGACTGATTAAGAAAAAAAATACAACCTCCAAAAAAATTAGGAATAAATAAGGTAATACTACTACCAAACTTAGAGAAATAAAAATTATAAGGTATATGATGAACAACTTTATACCACTAAAATAGACAATTTAGGCTAAATCGCCAAATGCCTAGAAAGACAAAACTACTGAAATTGATTCAAGAAAAAAGTCAAGACTCTGAATAAACCTATAACAAGTAAAAAATGACTTGGTAATTTAAAATCTGCATACCACACACATACAAGTTAATGTCCTGATGATGTCAGTAGTTGACTCCAATCAAACATGTAAAGAAGAAATAATAGCAATCTCTTACAAAGTCTTCCAGAAAATAGAAAAGGGAACACTTTGTGCTATCTCATTCTATGAGACTAATATAAATCCTGATATTAAAATCATAAAAACATATTACAAGAAAATTACATCTCAATATTCCTCATTAATATAGACAAACAAGTCTTCCCAAATTGCAATTTCTCAACAAATGTTAACAACAAAAATTTCAGTATACATCAAAAGAATTTATATCATCCAAAGGTAATATACTCAAGGAATGCAAGGTTGGTTTAACATCCAAAAATCAACTAATGCAATGTATCATATTTTATTTTTTGTTTCTTGTTTGAAAAACTTTCAAATGTTCCAGGTTCACAAAGAATTTCTCTTGTGTTAATTTCTAAAAGTTTATAATTTTGACTTTTTGTTTTTTTATTAAATTATTAATTATTATTTCATTTTTAAAGCACCAATGTATTTTATTTTTAAACTGAATATATTTATTTTAATTGGAGGATAATTACAATATTGTGATAGTTTTTGCCATACCTCAACATGAGTCAGCAATAGGTATATATGTTTGAGAACTGACTCAAATGCATTCCTTTCTATAGCTGAGTAATCTTCCATTGTGTATATGCACCACAATTTCCTATCCATTCATCTACTGATGGACATCTAGGTTGCTTCCGTGTCCTAGCTATCATAAATAGTGCTGCAATGAACACTGGGGTACATGTGTCTCTTTCAAATCCTTGGGGTGCAAAGCTTTAATATATTTTAATTTTCATTTTTGATATCAGGTTCTAACTTTATTTTTTTCCATATTAATATCAGTTATGGGTTTAACTGTTAAACTGTTTAACTGTTATGGGTTTAACTGTATCCCCCAAATTTATTTTTGAAATTCTAACTTTCCAGTAACTCAGAATGTGACCTTATTTGGAAATAGAGCCATTACACATGTAATTATTTATGTTAAGATGAGGTCATACTGGAGTAGAGTGTATCCCTAATCCAATACATAACTGGAAAGTGAAGTTGCTCAGTCGTGACCGACTCTTTGCGACCCCATGGACTGTAGCCTATCAGGCTTCTCTGTCCATGGGGTTTTCCAGGCGGGTACTGGAGTGGGTTGCCATTTCCTTCTCCAGGGGATCTTCCTGACCCAGGGATCGAACTCGGGTCTCCCGCATTGCAGGCAGACGCTTTTACCCTCTGAGCCACCAGGGAAGCCCAATATATAACTGGAGCCCTTATTAAAAGGGAAAATTTAGATACACAGATAGACACACATAAAGGGAGGATGACGGTTATAGAGATATAAGAAGAACACAGCTAAATACAAGCCAGCAAGTGATCTAGATCTGATCCTTCCTCCACAACCCTCAGAAGGAAGCAACCTTGCTGAACTATGATTTCAGACTTCTAGCCTCCAGAACTGTGAGACAATACATTCCTGTTCTTTAAGCCACCCAGTATTTGTGTCACTTTGTTACAGCAGCCCTTGGAAATCAACACAAAATTACTATTTATCTCAGCATCTAAGTTGACAAGTCCTTCCTTTCCCCACAGATCTGTAATACCAACTCTATGACAGATGAAGTTTCTTTATATGCCCTTGTCTGTTTCTGGGTTCTCTGTTCACTTTTATTAGTCTCCTTTTCCCAATTTTCCATAATTACTACAGCTTTATAATAACTACTAGTATATAGCAAAATAAGTCCCTCTGAAATCTCTTCTTGCTTTTGGAAAGGATTTTGGCTATAATCGGTCCTTTGGCCTTTGCAATCAGGTTTTCACATTCCAATACAACAAAACAATTCTATTGGAACTTGGACTGGATTCTATAGTGAATTTATAAATACATTAGGAGAAAATTGATCCATCAACATAATACATCCCCCCCCCACTTATTTAGGTGTCCTTTTTGAACTAGATTTAGCAGTAAATTACATAACAGGATTAAAGGCAAACCAAGTAATAATAGCTTTAGATTGTAAAACTATTAATAAAAATCTATCCCCAGCCTCCCAGGATTTAGATCCAATGAGGGAGGTGGAGGAAACGATATGCCCATAGTTGAGAATAATTATTACAAATTATATTGCTCTGATGACTTACATTCTTTGCCACATCATTATCAATGTAGAAAATAAAAAGCAATTGGAAAAGGACAGTATGAAAAAAAATGTTAGCTTCTGGCATCTGTATTCTAAAAAGCTTAAAAAAAATGTTCCCTAGTCAGTGCTCTTGAAAGTTAGAAAAGACTGACCAAGTTCATTCACATACATAAGATCTATGAAGGTTTAAATAGGTTTAAATTTTAGCAATAGATAGGAAAAGACAAGGTAGGTGATGAAATAAAATAGGAAATTTTAATTTTTCTCTTAGAAAACAATATAAAAATCACTTTTAATCTGTCCATGTATCATCCGGAAAGAAGATAAGATACTCACTTTATTTTTCTTTACCTTCTCAAACAAGTGACGACTCATGTCACTTTTATGACACAGCAGGAAAGACAGAAGCTATAGAAGACACACAAAAGCAAATGGGATTCTAACTGGTAACCAGAGGACAATTCATCAATAGAAGATGTCCTTTGTTAAATTCATGCCACCTCTCAGCCTTGAAAAGCTTTCTATTTCAACAACCTATGTTATCAAACAGGAAGTAATCTCCAAAGAGTAGACATACTGTCTATCTGGCTCACTGAGTCTAACTAACAGTGCTGGTACACAAACAGGCAACTCAGGAAGTACTGGTTAAACGAACAAATTACTATTATAAGTTGAATAAACAATACATTCTGCAGCTAAAACAAAATGCTCCACTTTACCAACTTCTATAAACTTTTAAAGTAACATTACTGCTGAGAAAATGGTTTTCTTATTATGTCTTATGTCTCTTATTCAACTTAAAACTCAAGGGTTCTAAGAGGCAGTGTAATATAGGTCCATAACATTGACATTTTATCATGAGATAAATGATGAGCAGTCAGAACTCATATGTTTTTATATTATTTTAAAGTATGAAGGCCTGTTTCTCATTTATATTTCTGAAGCAGCATTTGGAATTTTTTTTTTTTTCCTGATCTAGGTAATATTAAATAACACAGACCACTCTCTGGGATGTAGTTAAGACTGCTTTGGCTTTTCCCTGATTCCAACTCTTCAGAACAAAGAAAATTTAATTTATATACCTGAAAAAATAATCAGACCTCTGAGGGTTTTCCTTCTAAAATACACAGGATTCTGTATATACATTCAACACTTTAGCCAATTCAGTAATTCTTATTTAGATCTTCACTACCAACAGCAAGCTCTAAGAAGTAACATGGTTAGGTAAGGTAGCAGTTCCAGTCCTCCAAAAAAAATACAAAATGTAGGGTTACTGTCCAACATCAGAATCGTGCTCCTAAAAATATTCTATTCCTTTGAGATAATATCTGGGCAACCAAATACTTTAAAAAGACGTGCTGGGTATCCTAAAATGAGTATGTCAGTTAATTAAATCTGGGATCCCCTGCTACCAGTGGAGTACTGTACAATCTGTTATTATTCACTGTCCTATAGATCATCTGTTCTTGGTGCTGGTTTGTTCCAGGAAGAGAGACAGCTGCAACACTATATTCCTGTTCAACCTGAGGACCATCTGACTTTAATTGTAACACACAGCTTGATGTGGCTCTGACTATGAGAAGCCAAAGTATCGTCTGTAATAATCTGGAAAAGCAGAAACCTGCCAACAGAGGGCTGAAAACAGGGACTTGCTCTGTCTGACTGCCTGACGGGCTGCAGGAAATATGATTAATGAGTAAGGTATAATGATATCAGGAACCCGATTAGCACCACAAAAAGGTCACAGATCAAAGTAGTATGCATTTCATGAGCTACAATCATTGCATAAAATCTGTGGACTTGAAGAGGTAAACCCAAAAGAGGAGGGGGATAAAACCCTTACGTGATAACATGCTAACAGATAGTAAAATACCATACTAACAACAGAGAGTCAACAGAAAATTTTAAGAGAAGTCAAAACTGTAGGAACAAAGCTGTAGGAAAGCATTGTTCATCATAGGTGCAAAATAAATATTTTTGAAAGAATGAATGAGTTATTACATTCTTTCATAAAGACACATATAAGTACTATCAGGTATTTTCCTAATTAGGAGTTAAAATTATCAGAGATGTAAATATTGTACTATAAAATGTTTGTATTTAATTTGCAGTGAATTTTTATCAGTTCTGTTACAAATATAAGCTTATTCAGAGCCTAAACTATGAAGACATCTGTAAAGTTCACAGGAAGAGGAATCACTGGGACAAATGTTTAATAATTCAATAATAAGTTATAATAGGCTTCCTTGGTGGCTCCGACGGTAAAGAATCCACCTGCCATGCAGGCAACCAAGGTTCAATCCCTAGGTTGGGAAGATCACCTGGAGAAGGGAATGGGGCAACACACTCCAGTATTCTTGCCTGGAGAATCCCATGGACAGAGGAGTCTGGCAGGCTACAGCCCATGGGGTCGCAAAGAGACATGACTGAATGACTAACACTTACTTATTTAGGTTATAATAAATGTGCAACTAGTATTATTAAATACTACTTTGTATAAAGTTTCATAATCACATCAAAGTTTAAAGCATGAGCAGGCAAAACTGAAACCTTAATGAAGAACAATTTGGTAAGCTGCCACCTTCTTTTCCCCTGTGCCCTTGGGAGACTTGTTCCAAACAGACCTGGTTTTTCTGAGGAGAGTGCAGTCTGAGAAGGGTGAGGGTACTGTCAGGAGAGTGGCTTACCTTACTTTATATAATCATATTTCCTTAATGGTCAAAATATCACTGAAGAGCTTTAAATATAACTTATTCAAAAGCTTCTGCCTCTTAAACCTTTTTTAAAGCAAATACTTTAACAAATTTCTTTGTATGTTTAGCCATACTAAACATGGTAATAATGAATTGATGAACTAATAGAGAACTGGTTCCCTTGAGACTTAAAAGTTTAGACTGAGAAAAAAATGTTTCAATAATGACCACAACATGATTTCAATTTTTCTAAGAGATATACTTCTCAAGAATGGGAATGACTATTTATATCTTTAAAATATTATATAAATATTATTTTATATCTACTTAATAGTTAACAAAAACATTCATTCAAAATGGTGATTCAGAAGGAACCATTAAAAAGCAAAAGAAAAGCCACAAATTTTGAGAAAAAGATCTGCAAAACATATGTTGGAAAAAGTACTTTTATGGTGAATATATAAAGACGTCTTACAACAAAATAATAAAAAAACAAACAACACAATTAAAAAACAGGCAAAAGATTTGAATAGATAGTTCACCAAACAATATATGAGTAGAAAATAAGCCTGTGAAAAGATGGCCAACACCATTAGTCATTACCGAAACAGAAATTAAAATTCCAAGGAATCACTGAAGAGCTAAAGTAAAGAACATTGACAATACCAAATCTTTGCAAGGATACGGCAAACTGAAGCTTCACATACTGTTGATGGGAATGCAAAACAGTAAATATGTTCTTATCACGCGTGCATGTGGTCAGTCAGTCATGTCTGACTCTGCGCGACCCCATGGACTGTCTGCCAGGCTCCTCATCCATGGGATTTTCCAGGCAAGTGTACTGGAACAGGTTGTCATTTCCTACTCCAGGGGATCTTCCTGACCCATGGATCAAACCCACGTCTCCTGCATTGGCAAGCAGATTCTTTACCACTGGACCACCTGGGAAGCCCTATTCTTATCATATGACTCAGGAATTAAACTCATAGGAATCTATCCAAGACAAATGAAACCAGATATAGACTCTAAGACATGTGCAAATATTCTTGATAGCCTAAAACTAGAAAAAAGCCAAATGTCTACAAGCTGGTAAATAAAATATGTTATTATCTATACAAAGGGATACTATGCAGCAACACAAAGAAATATGCACAACATGATGAGTCTCAAGAACATCGTGCTGAGTAAGAGAGTCAGGTACAAAAGGACTACACTCTTCAGGTTTCTATCAATGTAAGATTTCTAGAAAAAGAAGAGCTATACAGACAGAATTGGTGATTGCCTAGAACTAGGATTGGGAGCAAACATATACGAGGAAACATTTTGGAGTGATGTGAGCTGACTGTGTTGACACTTACACAATTGTATACATTTACTAAAACTCATTGAATTGAGAACTTTTTAAAAGGTGGTGTTTATGGTATGTCAATTATACCTAATAAATGTGTTTTGGAAATGTAGAAAATAATTGTAAGCAAAAACAAACTGGCCCCCTACCCTGAAAACTACAGAATCATTGAACCTTCTATTGACATCTATGCACTGCTGAAAGGGGTTAAAAAAAAAAAAAAATCACACAATGATAGACAATTGCCACATTAAAAAGTTAAACATCCTCCCACATCTTTTAGAACTAAGCTTTGCCTTCGGCTTCCATTTTAATTATAGTAACTTGAAAATCTTGAAAAATCTGTGAGGCAAACGAAAATGCAACAGGTACCTTAAGACTGTGACAGAATAAAGTTAAGTGCTATTTACTGAATGTTTCCCATAAGCCAGAGAAAATTCTAGGTATTTTACATACATAATTATAGCTTTATACAAATTATTTTCAAATTTCAGTGAGGAAACCGAGGTTCAGAAGGTTAACTTGCCTAAAGTCCCATAAACAGCAATGTGATCCAGGATTAGGAAGACTAGTCTAATGTCAAAGCCTATGTTCTTTTGACTCCTTCTGCATTGCTTCCAGTATATATAAAACGGGAAATTTCAATAATAGCAAGATTACAATTAGGATCTAGAATACAGGATTAAAATACAATTTTGTTAGATAAAGTAAGAAAAGGCATCAAGAAAACGAAAATGAAATAATTTTTGTTTTTAGTTCAGTTCAGTTGCTCAGTTGTGTCTGACTCTTGCGACCCCATAGACTGTAGCACGCCAGGCCTCCCTGTCCATCACCAACTCCCAGAGTTTACACAAACTCATGTCCATTGAGTCAGTGATGCCATCCAACCATCTCATCCTCTGTCGTCCCCTTCTCCTCCTGCCTTTAATCTTTCCCAGTATCAGGGTCTTGTCAAATGAGTCAGCTCTTGGCATCAGGTGGCCAAAGTACTGGAGTTTAGGCTTCGACATCAGTCTTTCCAATGAACACAAGGACTGATTTCCTTTAGGATGGACTGGTTGGATCTCCTTGCAGTCCAAGGGATTCTCAAGGGTCTTCTCCAACACCACAGTTCAAAAGCATCAATTCTTTGGCGTGCAGCTTGTTTTATAGTCCAACTCTCTCATCTGTACATGACTACTGGCAAAACCATAGCCTTGACTAAATGGACCTTTGTTGGCAAAGTAATGTCTCTGCTTTTTAATATGCTGTCTAGGTCGGTCATAACTTTCCTTCCAAGGAGTAAGCGTCTTTTTAATTTCATGGCTGCAGTCACCATCTGCAGTGATTTTGGAGCCCCCCAAAATAAGTCAGCCACTGTTTCCACTGTTTCCCCATCTATTTGCCAAGAAGTGATAGGACCAAATGCCAGGATCTTAGTTTTCTGAATGTTGAGCTTTAACCCAACTTTTTCACTCTCCTCTGTCACTTTCATCAAGAGGCTCTTTAGTTCTTCTTCAATTTCTGCCATAAGGGTGGTGTCATCTGCTTATCTGAGGTTATTGATATTTCTCCCAGCAATCTTGATTCCAGCTTGTGATTCTTCCAGCCCAGCGTTTCTCATGATGTATTCTGCATATAAGTTAAATAAGCAGGGTGACAATATACAGCCTTGATGTACTCCTTTTCCTATTTGGAACCAGTCTGTTGTTCCATGTCTGGTTCTAACTGTTGCTTCCTGACCTGCATACAGGTTTCTCAAGAGGTAGGTCAGGTGGTCTGGTATTCCCATCTCTTTCAGAATTTTCCACAGTTTGTTGTGATCCACACAGTCAAAGGCTTTGGCATAGTCAATAAAGCAGAAATAGATGTTTTTCTGGAACTCTCTTGCTTTTTCGATGATCCAGCGGATGTTGGCAATTTGATCTCTGGTTCCTTTGTTTTTTCTAAAACCAGGTTGAACATCTGGAAGTTCACGGTTCACGTATTGTTGAAGCCTGGCTTGGAGAATTTTGAGCATTACTTTACTAGCGTGTGAGATGAGTGCAATTGTGCGGTAGTTTGAGCATTCTTTGGCATTGCCTTTCTTTGAGATTGGAATGAAAACTGACCTTTTCCAGTCCTGTGGCCACTGCTGAGTTTTCCAGATTTGCTACCATATTGAATGCAGCACTTTCACAGTATCATCTTTTAGGATTTGAAACAGATCAACTGGAATTCCATCACCTCCACTAGCTTTGTTTGTAGTGATGCTTCCTAAGGCCCACTTGACTTCACATTCCAGGATGTCTGGCTCTAAGTGAGTGATCAGACCATTGTGATTATCTGGGTCGTGAAGGTCTTTTTTTACAGTTCTTCTGTGTATTCTTTCCACCTCTTCTTAATATCTTCTGTTTCTGTTAGGTCCATACCATTTCTGTCCTTAATTGTGTCCATCTTTGCATGAAATATTCCCTTGGTATCTCTAATTTGTTGAAGGGATCTCCAGTCTTTCCCATTCTATTGTTTTCCTCTATTTCTTTTCACTGATCACTTTGGAAGGCTTTCTTATGTCACCTTGCTATTCTTTGGAACTCTGCATCAAATGGGTATATCTTTCCTTTTCTCCATTGCTTTTCACCTCTCTTCTTTTCACAGCTATTTTTAAGGCCTCCTCAGACAGCCATTTTGCTTTTTTTGCATTTCTTTGTCTTGGGGATGGTCTTGATCCCTGTCTCTTATACAATGTCACAAACCTCCATCCATAGTTCATCAGGCTCTCTATCAGATCTAGTCCCATAAATCTATTTCTCACTTCCACTGTATAATCATAAGGGATTTGATTTAGGTCATACTTGAATGGTCTAGTGGTTTTCCCCACTTTCTTCAATTTCAGTCTGAATTTGGCAATAAGGAGTTCATGATCTGAGCCATACTCAGCTCCCGGTCTTGTTTTTGCTGACTGTATAGAGTGTCTCCATCTTTGGCTGCAAAGAATATAATCAATCTGATTTCGGTGCTGGCCATCTGGTGATGTTCATGTGTAGAGCCTTCTCTCGTGTCGTTGGAAGAGGGTGTTTGCTATGACCAGTGCATTCTCTTGGCAAAACTCTATTAGCCTTTGCCCTGCTTCATTCTGTACTCCAAGGCCAAATTTGCCTGTTAGTCCAGGTGTTTCTTGACCTCCTACTTTTGCATTCCAGTCCCCTATAATGAAAAGGACATCTTTTGGGGGTGTTAATTCTAAATCTCTTATAGGTCTTCATAGAATCGTTCACCTTCAGCTTCTTCAGCATTATTGGTCAGGGCGTAGACTTGGATTACTGTGATATTGAATGGTTTTCCTTGGAAACGAACAGAGATCATTCTGTCCTTTTTGAGACTGCATCCAAGTACCGCATTTCAGACTCTTTCGTTGACTATGATGGCTACTCCATTTCTTCTAAGGGATTCTTGCCCACTGTAGCAGATGTAATGGTCATCTGAGTTAAATTCACCCATTCTAGCCCATGTTAGTTTGATGATTCCTAAAATTTTGACGTTCACTCTTGCCATCTCCTGTTTGACCACTTCCAATTTGCCTTGATTCATGGACCTAACATTCCCGGTTCCTATGCAGGATTGCTCTTTACAGCATTGGACCTTGCTTCAATCACCAGTCACATCCACAACTGGGTGTTGTTTTTGCTTTGGCTCCATCCCTTCATTCTTTCTAGAGTTATTTCTCCACTGATCTCCAGTAGCATATTGGGCACCTACCAACCTGGGGAGTTCATCCTTCAGTGTCCTACCTGTTTGCCTTTTCATCCTGCTCATGGAGTTCTCAAGGCAAGAATATTGATGTGGTTTGCCATTTTCTTCTCCAGTGTACCACATTTTGTTAGAACTCTCCACCATGACCCATCTGTCTTGGGTGGCCCTACACAGCATGGCTCATAGTTTCATTGAGTTAGACAAGGCTGTGGTCCATGTGATTAGATTGGTTAGTTTTCTGTGATTGTGGTTTTAGTCTGTCTGCCCTCTGATGTCCACTCTCAGCGCCTACCATCTTACTGATACCAAAAAAAAAAAACGTTTTTGTTTTGGCGTAAATTAAAAACACAATGAAATTCACATTCAATTTTTAGTATGAAGTATGATAAAGATACTACTTTAAAGAAACTGATAATAAGGCTTCCTGATTCCCAGCATATATGAAAGTTAAGGGCCTAAAGGAAAAGTCATATTAGTTTTTCATAGAATAATCAAGAACCCATAAAACAGGGGATATTACAGAGTCCCATAGAGGATTCTTGAGAGTTTTTTTGCAAGCACAGTGATTACTATGCTTTAAATTTTAAAGTTGTCCTATTCTAAATATTACATGAGGATTTCCATCAAAAGAAAGATACAGGTTATAATTTGAAAATTTTGTTTCTATTATCAAAATGCTCAGTGGCCTTCTAACCTGGAACACAGAATTATGTACTTCTAATGGTACAAGAAACTCGTGTTTGAAAAAGCACAGCATTCTCTACGAAATTCACTTGTAACTTTCACTTATAATCTTGAGTTATCACATTCATATAAAAGTAGCTTAAATTCTGCATAAAAGAAACCATTATACCTTTCATGTCAATAAGATTTTATAAAGTATATACAGAGATTTATGAACTATCATGTCACTTTCAGTTATCCCTATCAACTACAGTTTTGTTCAGAAGAGTAAGGGTTAATGATTATACCAACACATGAAATACACTTTGAGAAAATTTTCATGACAGAGTAGATGATTCTAACTTACCAATCTGTTTATGCGAACAAATTCTTCTGAGGTTTTGGCCCAAGGAGGAAGTTCAACATCAGACACTACTGTCCCATCATCCATCACTCCAAGGTTATAATTATTGAAGTTGACAAACATCTCAGAGAGATAATAAAATTCAGGGATCAGCTCCTATATAAAAATAAAAGACAAAATCATATTATAAACTGTAGTATACTGAAAGTATTTATAAAAAGCTACACATTTCCTATTATGCAGAAGAGCAAAATAAACATAGGAAAATTTTTTCTCTTTTCATATCCTAGCTCTATCACAAAGTTTTATCAAGGGTGACAGATCACATCCAATCAAATCTAAAAAATCACCTTACTGGGTGGTCATATGCTTTCCTTATGACAATTCTTATAACCTCAAAACCCTTAAAATGCCAACATTTGAGTAATATTTGAGGTTAGAAAACATATAAACAGAGATTAACATGCCACCATATTAACAACAGCTTAAACTAGATTTTTTGTTTAGGTATATGGAATTTTTGCCATAAAAAAACAAAATCTTTATAAACATTAAAATGCTTTGGTCCATCATGAACCAGGAAGATATTCAATAAAGTTAGCCATGATGTAATAATATATTTTGCTCACATTTCAAAACACTCAAGTTCAGTTTTAAGGTACTAAATCTGACAAAAGATCAAAATTTATAATTAGTCTAGAAAATGACCTGCATGAGAAATAGTAAATTAAATACGACTTAAATAAGGACATTTAAAACATACTTTAACAAGATACTTAATAAGCACAAAAATGCAACCAGTTAGGTTTTTGAGTACAATAAGCCCCATGTATAATTATTTCAGAGGTCCTACAGATCAGACTTGAAATCCAGTCTTGACATGGGTCAGTGACTCAGTGGTCTTTCAGCTACCCCCTCAGGGCCAGCTATGGCAGCCTGGCTTTCCAAATGGTTGAGTAAAATAGGGAGGTCATCAGATTTTGGACAAGGTCAGTATGAATTCACTAGAGCAAAGAAAAAAAATTCAGCAGGAATTAAGCTATTATCACCTCCATCATCCATGTGAAATGCTGCTTGACTTTGAATCGTACATCCTTTGTTTACAATCACAATAATTAACTAAGAAGGGTAGAAATGACCCTGTCCTCCACATGCCTGGCAACCACATGATCACTAACTTGAAAAACATTTAAACTTAACAAAAATTTTTTTAAAAGGAAGTATCCTATTAAAAGTTGAATCATAAGGAAAATGATACAGTGATCATACAAAAATTTTATGGTTTTCTTCTCCAAAATGATGCATATAAATAAGTCTAACAAAAGACATATATGTGCTATTTTATGCAAAAAAAGCTATATTCAATTCGTTTGAGCTAAATAACATTTACTGCATGAGATGAGTGAAGTACTAAAATAAACTCTTAATAAACATCACATTTAAACTTCACAACTTACCACATTTAATCTCCACAGCAATTTTACAAGGTAAGGTATCATCGCCATTTAAATAATCAACTAAGGCTCAAAGAACTTAAGCAATTCACCTAAGGTTATACAGCTGATTTATGATAAATTTGGAAATTAGAGAAACATTTAGGTCAACATTTAACTCTATGTAATTAAAGCCTCTGTACCTAATCATCAAATAAGCATAGGCTCTATTTACATAGCATACACAGTGCTAAACATGTTTTTAACATATATTCTAAGCATTTTTTTTAAAAAGTAAAAAAACTTTCCAGTTTTTCATGATAAGAAAATTAGTTCTCCTGAAAAAAAGTTACATACACACACACACACACACACACACACACACACACGCTTCGATGGTGGCTTAGAGGTAAAGAACTTGCCTGTGAAGGCAGGAGACGTGTGTTTGATCCCTGGGTCAGGAAGATCCCCTGGAGAAGGAAATGGCAACCCACTCCAGTGTTTTGCCTGGGAAATTGCAAGGCAGAGGAGTCTGGCAGGCTACAGTCCATGGGGTCACAAAAGAGTTGGATACGAGTTATTCCATGGCCATTTGTTTTACCCATATATGGATATGTTGCTTTATAACTATCAATTTGCTGAAGTATGCTATAATATTTGTGTACCTCTACCCTCACCCTAATACTCTCACAGAGGATGTCATCCTTCTTCTGCCTCTTATACACACTATGCTTCTCTGTAGTAATTCCCCTAGGAGTCAAAACAATAATAATGGCTGAATTTCAGATGCTAGGTTCTCCCAAGTTTTTATTTGGGAGATCAGTCACCTGCATCATAAATCAGAGATACATATTACACAATAAAAATAGACAAAAAATATACTCTTTCTTGAGACCATATCTAGAAAGCAGAAAGGGGACAAGTGACCTTTCACAGTAATTTTCTTAAAAATAAAATCTTTATTTCTTCTTATGTAGCACCAAAGTTCTTATGATTTTTTATGTTTTTTCCCATCTTCTAAATCTCTCATTTTATTTAGCTAAATAAACTGACAAAAATATATTTGCTCAAAACATAAATGCTCTTCATTGGTGCTTTTACAGGTTCTAAATTCAATGAACAGAAATATATTTTGTTCCTGGGCCACTTTATTTAAACATATAAGTTCATTATGAATTTATTTTCTTGCTTTAATATTGACAGCTTAGAAAGGTCATATACTCTCAATATGTATGTATGTCTGTGTGTATGTTGCTTGCTCAGTCCTGTCGGACTCTTTGCGATCCCATGGATTTGTAGCCCGCCAGGTTCCTCTGTCCATGGAATTCTCCAAGCAAGAATACTGGAGTGGGTTGCCATTTCCTTCTCCAGAGGATCTTTCCGACCCAGGGATTGAACCTGTCTTGCCTGTATTGCAAGTAGATTCTTTACCGTGTGAGCCACCAGGGAAGCCCTTACCCTAAATATAAATTCAGTTAATTTATCTCAAAATAAAATAGAGCAAAATTACATATAAAACAAACAAGAAATTTTTAATAAAAGATATGACTGGACCATGTTAAACTTTCAGGTGTATAATTTCTATAATGCTGGGAGGGAGGTAAAAACATATCAATTTCCATAATTACCATAGACTTTATTTGTGATTTCCTACTAAAGATAGATACCTTATAAATTTTGTACAAAGGATGCTATAAAGATACTCTAAATTAAAACTGTAAACTTTATCAATTAAAAATTAATGGAACTCTGTTCAGTGTTATGTGGCAGGCTGGATGGGAGGGGGCTTTGAGGGAGAATGGATCCATGTATATGTATGCCTAAGTCCTTTCGCTGTTCACTTGAAACTACCACAACAGTGTTTGTTAACTGGCTATACCCCAATACAAAACAAAACGGTTAAACAAAAAACAAAAATATAAAACAAATAAAAATTAGGCTTCATATTTCACTTGAAATTTATTGGGATGGGAATTCTGTGTTATGCTTCTTTACTTTTTACTTCTCAGTCTCCCACTCCATACATCCTTCCAGTTTCAAGATAGTTGTCAGGCATTTCCAGAATATTTGCAGAGTCCAGAGAAGAGGCCTCCTGAAAACATCCCCTTTTTCTGTCTTTTGTGAAAGTCTAAGCAAACAGGAGATTATGTAAAATGTCCAGGAGAAGTAGTGTCAAGGGTGAGTATTTTTAAAAGACAGAAACCAAAGAGAAGAGAGATTTCCCCCAGAATTAGGGAACCAAACTTCTCAAAATTGGTAGTCTGTTCTGTCAGCCAAAGGAGAAGGGAAGGGGATAAAGAGGTTAGTCTGGAACCTAGGGGATGGTACGTGGTCATCAGGATCGCAACTTGTTCGTATGGTGCCTCTATATGAATTAGAAAAAAAGCAATCTTTCAAGGCTAATTCAGTCACAGGAGAATTCAGTTTGGAGAGTGTAGTATGGGTAGATTTGGGCTTCTCTTCTTTCCTTCAGTCAAGCACCCTTACACAGAGAACTATCTTCCCCCCTGCACACAGGCTCCATGATGGTGCACTTAGGTAAGCCAGTCACTTGGTACCAGGGCTTTTGGCATCAGCAAATATTTTACTCAAGTTGGATAATCAGCAGAACTGCCAGCTTCCAAAAGACCATACATCCTAGACAATGAGGATATATTACTAGCGAAAAAGATGAACTGAAGATGTGAGAGCCAATTTTTTTAGGTACCACATAAGCCTGTATCTCATTCAAGCCTTGGGAAAGGAGGCCTTTGTCCTAACCATCTAATGACTGTGAATGAATTTCCTACTAGCAGAATATGAAGATCTAAATTTAAATGAGGACATCTATATATTTGAGTTAGTGGTTACAGATTTAAATATATACAGTTGATCCTTGGAAAACACATTTAACTTATATGCAGAGTACATCATGCGAAATGCTGGGGTGGATGAATCACAAGCTGGGAGAAATAACAACAACCTCAGATATGCAGATAATACCACTTTAATGACAGAAAGTAAAGAGGAACTAAAGAGAGATTCATGATGAAGGTCAAATAGGAGAGTGAAAAAGCTGGCTTAAAACTCAACATTCAAAAAAACGAAGATCATGGCATCCGGTCCTATCACTTCATGGCAAATAGATGAGGAATATGTGGAAACAGTGTCAGATTTCATTTTCTTGGGCTCCAAAATCAATGCAGATGATGACTGCAGTCACGAAATTAAAAGATGCCTGCTCCTTGGAAGAATAGCTATGACAAACCTAGACAGCATGTTAAAAAGCAGAGGCATTATTTTGCCGACAAAAGTCCACAGAGTAAAAGCTATAGTTTTTCCAGTAGTCATGTATGGATGTGAGAGTTGGACCATAAAGAAGGCTGAGCGCCAAAAAATTGGTGTTTTTGAACTGTGGTGTTAGAGAAGACTCTTGAGAGTCCTTTGGATAGCAAGAAGATCAAACCTAAAGGAAATCAACCCTGAATATTCATTGGAAGGTCTGATGCTGAAGTTCCTGTACTTTGTTTACCTGATATGAAGAGATGACTCACTGGAAAAGACCCTGATGCTGGGAAAGACTGAAAGCAAAAGAAGTAGGCAACAGAGGATGAGATGGTTGGATGGCATCACTGACTCAATATACATGAATTTGAGCAACTCAGGGAGACAGTGAAAGATAGGGAAGTCTGGCATGCTGCAGTTCATGGGGTTGCAAAGAGTGAGACACGACTTAGCAACTGAACAACAACCCTCCACCCAGTCAAAAATTGGCACTTCATATCTGCAGTTCCTCTGCGTCCTGCATAGGTGCTTCTGAATCCATGGATTCAACCAATCCTGGACAGGGAAGTACTATAGTATTTACTATTGAAAAAAATCCAGATATAAGTAGACCCATGCAGTTCAAACCTATGTTGTTCAAGAGTGAACTGTATTTAAATAATAAAAAGTACCAATATATCCACTCACAATTATTTCTAGGAAACAAAATGATATAACTCACTATGAACAGAGTAAAACTTTTTTAAAGTTCCTGTTACTTGATTCTTTGATAACTGATGTAAGCATTAGATAGATATGAAGTGTTATATAACACTCACAATCACAAAGAAATTCAGTTCATTTTTACTCTGCAAAGAAGTGTGTTAGGATGTGGGTTATGGAGACATAAATGTTACTTCCCCTCTACAGATCACAGATGTAAATTCCTAAACAGTGAAAGGATATATTAATCGGGAGTAAATTGGTTATAGGCACAAACAGCCTTCTAGAAATTCAAAAGAAAAAAAAGGATGCCTAAAAGTTGGGGTTGTCAGAGAAAGTTCTGGAGAGAAGAACATAATATACTGTACTTTCCTAATACAACTCTCATCAAACTATACTGCTCCCTCTAAATTGACAGCTCCGGGAGATTAAGGACCTTATATGTCTTGCTACCCCTCCAAAGCCTAGACAGAGTAAGTGGCACATTTAGACATTCAGTAAAAATCTGATTGAAGAATGGTAGTTACAATCAAAGATAAATAGCAGAGGGGAAAGACAAGAATAGTCCTGACCAGGGGAGTATCTTAAGAAGAAGCACAGAGATTGGAACATGCATATATCATTTGCTTCCAATGATCAATGAAGAACTGTTCAGTTGGTTTGGAGAGGGCTATATACATGGAACAGGAGATAATTTAAAAATATACACGTTTCCAGTAAATTAAAACTGAAGAGAATGATTATGAAGTATCTAACATAGTATAAAGGACATCAACAATTAAAGACAATTAAGTAACAAAGTAAGTATATATACTGAAAATATATTATAATCTCACTATAAGGAGATCTGCAAAAGTAAATCAGTTGATGAAAGTTGAATACCCTCGTAATAGGAAATAAACAGCTGAACTCAACTGAGGTACACCAACATGTAACCAAAGAAACAAGTAAGTATATATATGCCTAAATTTTATTATGGATGATAATGACATTCAAGTTACATGCAGAATTCCATCTAAATCCTAAAGCATCTTTCTAAGAACCATGCCTTGATATAACACTAAATATTACAGTTCAGAATTATCTCCTTTGACAGATGAAATTTAGTGACAGAGTCAAAGATTATGTCTCTCTAATGCTTCTAACGTACATTTACAAAGTGAAGTATGTTTTATATTCATCAGAACAGAACATTCAGCTCTGGATAAAAAACACATGTTCAGCAATTCTTTAAAACATCAGTGGAAAATGATAAGTAAACAACACTGACAGAAGACAGAGATATTCACAATTCACATTTTCTTTTGACTTGCTGACAATAATTTTAATCTCTATCATTTAATTAGGTGGATAGGTCTTAGAGGTAAGTAACATGGTCAAAATGTAGTGTATCATCTCTTAAAATAAAAGTTTGAAAGGTTCACCCAGAGGTTATACCACAGTTAAGGATAAGCCCATTGCTTTGATCACAAATCCCCAGGCTTTCATGGCATAATGACAAGGATTGGTTGTGACCACACATATGTTTGGTTTTCTTTACTAAGGTACAATCTGCATTGATATGAATGGCCTCTGCAGCAAGGCTGTACGATTCACCTTCTAATAGTCACCAATTCTATCCATTGAATTAAAACCATCACTTCAATAATACCCGGGAAACCATGACAAATACTAGTCTTTTAATCCAAAGAAATAAGGTAATCAAAACTGAAATAAGAACAAAGATGCTACTTCACAACTAAAGTTAAATATTTTTTCCCTTTTTGTTAAAATATGAAATCCTGACAAGTCAAATATAAGCATGACAGCAAGGTAACTAATTTAATGTATACTGCTTTGGGGATACTGATAGTAAAAAAAAAAAGATGTGAAAGCAAAATTTTAGATTATATATTGTCTATTCAACTTACTGGTCACATGGTTTTAATTTAACTTTTCTAACCCTTGAAAGTGTAGTTACTCAGTAGTGTCTGACTCTTTGCAACCCCTTGAACTATAGCCCACCAGGCTCCTGTGCCCATGGAATTCTCTTGGCAAGCATACTGGAGTGGATTGCCATCCCCTTCTCCAGACGATTTTCCCAAACCAGGCATCAAACCTGTGTCTCCCACACTGCCGGCAGATTCTTTATCATCTGAGCCACCAGGGCAGCCTTAGTTACCTCAAGTGCCATTTCTAAAGCACAGGGTTATTGTAAGGCTAATATGAGATAATACAGAATTCTACAAGCACAAAAGATCTTACTATTATTATTATTATCATCATTAATGTGCCCATGGTAACAATCCCAAATTAGAGATAACTTGCCTGATTCTTAAAGCCAACAGATAACTCAATGATAACAGACATTCTTAAAAGCATTTAACATAATCCTAAGGGCATTTAACAAAATTTACTTGTAAAAGTAAATATGACAACTAAAGTATTTGAGTCTTAACAGTTTCTACTAAATAGCTATCACATTTAAGACAGATTTATTTATTTTTACTAACAATGACAGCATAGGTTCACATGTCTCATTTTATGATGAATACTCTCAATACTTTATAGCACTTTCCCGCTTTCAAACACATTTTTTCACCTGCAGATTTGGACTGGACATCTTCGCTGTATCTTTTGCTGTTTCAGACACCTATCTTCCAGGACAGTGTAATTTGGGGAGAGATAATGGACATTGATGATGCAAATAATAGGTAAGCGGTGACTGCCAGAAGATGGAAATAAAACGTCCACCATAAATCTTTTCTGGAGCAAGTTATAAAATACATACATATTGCTTTAAGTATGGGGAAGACAAGTTAACACCAGAATCGAAAATATATTAATGAACAATCTATGTTTTTCCACTGAACAAAAACATAATATCACTAATTCAAAAAACAAACTACAGCTGACCTGTGTACATTTTTATAATTCAGGAAGATAGGAACATTTTCTAAGTGCTTTAAAAACTTTTTTTTCTGCCCAGTATGTAAGTAGCATAAGAAGAAAAATATTCAGTTTCTCAAGTACTTTTTGTCAAAGAATAACAAGAACAACAAAAAAATGGTTCATTGTAGACACAAGAGTACAAAGTTCAATACTAGAAAAATATTAGTACACAGGTATATCATTTAACTTACTGATGCATGAAAAAGAAAAGGGTTAAAAAGATGTGGCTAAATTAACAAATCTGTAAGTTTCGTATAAAAACAAGGATGAACACAAATACAGTTCAGTTAGAGTGTGAGTGTTCTACCTTGTTACAGGAGAAGTAAGACAGCTTGAGCTCACTCTAAAGTGGATGTGAAACAGAGAGACTGAAAGAGAGAGACTGCCAAAAAAACAGAGAGAAGGAAGAGAGAAAGAGAGGGAGAGGGGGAGAGAGAAGGAAGGAAAGAGAGAGGGGGAGAGAGAGGGAGAATGGAGAGAGAGCAAGAAGAAGAGGGAGGGAGGGAGATACATGTGCCATAAATGTGCAAAGGATGTATAGAAAAGGGTAGGATTCTAATTTTACTTTCTTTTAGTATTATTAAAATTCTGAATTATTTAGAAGTTTGTTTCAAAACAGGAAGAATAGATGAAGAAAATAAAACTATCAAGTCATCCTAACCTAAGCCTTTTCACTTAGCAAATACTTCAAGAAATACATATCCAGCAATTATGTTCTACTAACTGTAGCTAAACATTTTCTTATAAATGGCTCTAACGCTGATGCTATCAGCATCTGTGGAATGTATTATGGTAGAAGACATGCTGATAGAGGAGAAAAGAAACCTAACTTATCTTCAGATCACAGCCCCTGGGGTTTCTGAAGTAGTGGAGGGCAAGTCAAAGGTCTCATGTTTAACAAATCTCACAGCACACACACAAAACTATTTTCTGATCATCTCTATTTTCTATTATTACTTCTAATGAACAAATACACATTTAATACCTTTAAGAGTTATTAAAGCTAAAATCAATTCTGTATAATATTACTGATGGCCATTTATTTTTAAAATACTATTTAGTAAACTCCTAGGATTTAATCGCATTCTATTTAATTTTAAGTATGGAATATGCTATACTGATCTTACTGATTTCATAACAATAAAATTTTGCATTCATCACTAATGATACACAAAAAGTTATAAGATAGATTTTTAAATTGAATATCCAAGATATGATCAGTAGTGGGATGCCATCATGGACTTCATTTATAAAGCTATGTGAGTAAAAACTCAGTGTGCCTTAATTGTAAAACTGTAGAAAACTGGAGTATTAACAACTCTTGGTCAGCAGATGATATTCAGCTACCAGTTCTCCTGTGCAGAGATAAGCCCGTCCTAAAATATGAGATGTCGGGAGCCTCAGTGAAGTACCTACCGATTGGATTTTTCTGTGCCCTTCTAGTGGAGATGGCCAGACACTCTCCTTTTTCTCCTCAAATGACCTATCTATCCCATGCTTTTTCACTGGCGCCTCTTTTCTTGATATATTTATATCCACTCATTCATTCATTCAACCAATATTTACTGATTTCTAACTAAATGCAAGGCATTGTTGTAAATGCTGAGGTTACCAAGGGAACAAAACAGAAAGTCCCCACCTTCAGAGAGCTCCAGCTACGGAGACACGAAATAAACAAACTAATGTATGTATCATGTCAATTGGTGGCAAGCATTATGTTGGAAAAAAAAAGGCAAGATAAAGGAACAGAAAATGATGGTGGTTCAGTTCAGTTCAGTTCAGTTCAGTCGCTCAGTCGTGTCCGACTCTCCGCGACCCCATGAATTGCAGCACGCCAGGCCTCTCTGTCCATCACCAACTCCCGGAGTCCACCCAAACCCATGTCCATCGAGTCGGTGATGCCATCCAACCATCTCATCCTCTGTCGTCCCCTTCTCCTCCCGCCCCCAATCCTACCCAGCATTAGGGTCTTTTCCAATGAGCCAACCCTTCGCATGAGGTGGCCAAAGTATTGGAGCTTCAGCTTCAACATCAGACCTTCCAATGAACACCCAGGATTGATCTCCTTTAGGATGGATTGATTGGATCTCCTTGCAGTCCAAGGGACTCTCAAGAGTCTTCTCCAACACCACAGTTCAAAAGCATCAATTCTGCAGCACTCAGCTTTCTTCACCGTCCAACTCTCACATCCATACATGACCACTGGAAAAACCATAGCCTTGACTAGACGGACTTTTGTTGGCAAAGTAATGTCTCTGCTTTTAAACATGCTATCTAGGTTGGCCATAACCTTCCTTCCAAGGAGTAAGCGTCTTTTAATTTCATGGCTGCAGTCACCATCAGCAGTGATTCTGGAGCCCAAAAAAGTAAAGCCTGACACTGTTTCCACTGTTTCCCCATCTATTTCCCATGGAGTGATGGGGCCAGATGCCATGATCTTAGTTTTCTGAACGTTGAGCTTTAACCCAACTTTTTCACTCTCCTCCTTCACCTTCATCAAGAGGCTCTTTAGTTCTTCTTCACTTTCTGCCATAAGGGTGGCGTCATCCGTGTATCTGAGGTTATTGATATTTCTCCCGGCAATCTTGATTCCAGCTTGTGTTTCTTCCAGCCCAGCGTTTCTCATGATGTACTCTGCATATAAGGTAAATAAGCAGGGTGACAATATACAGCCTTGACGTACTCCTTTTCCTATTTGGAACCAGTCTGTTGTTCCATGTCCAGTTCGAACTGTTGCTTCCTGACCTGCATACAGGTTTCTCAAGAGACAGGTCTGATGGTCTGGTATTCCCATCTCTTTCAGAATTTTCCACAGTTTATTGTGATCCACACAGTCAAAGGCTTTGGCATAGTCAATAAAGCAGAAATAGATGTTTTTCTGGAACTCTCTTGCTTTTTCGATGATCCAGCGGATATTGGCAATTTGATCTCTGGTTCCTCTGCCTTTTCTAAAACCAGCTTGAACATCTGGAAGTTCACGGTTCACGTATTGCTGAAGCCTGGCTTGGAGAATTTTGAGCATTACTTTACTAGCATGTGGGATGAGTGCAGAGAGTTCAGGCAAGTCCACTCTGAGGAGGTGACATTTGAGCAGAGATCCGAATGAAAAATAAATAAATAAATGGGAAAAGTGGTTGTGGCAGAGAGAACATTATATGCTAAGTCACCAAAACAGAAGTAGGCTTGGCATTTTTGAAGAGGAACCACAACAAAGGGAAGTGAGGCTACAGCAGAGTAAAAGACATGAGTCATCAACGAAGCAACCGAATAACACAGGGCTACAGTAAGAACCTGAATTCTGGTCTAAGCTGGATAAGCGGTCACTGGATGGATGTGAGCACAGGATATGATCTGACTTATAAAACAATAAGATTATTCTCGCTGCTGTATAGAGAAAACCCCACATGGGGAGCAGGTGAAGTGAGAATTTATAGCCGCTTGCGTGAGGGTCCTAGTGATGGACGTGGTGATACAGGTCAGGTTCTAGACATATTCTGCAGGTTGATTAGATGAGCAATGAGGTGTATGTGTGTCAGGGAGGAACAAAGATGCCAAGGTTTCTAAAGGGCTGAGCAAACTGGGTAAACAGTGCTATCTTTCACTGGGATGGCAAATGAGGGTACTGAATGGGACTTTTTCTTCAGCGTGGAGAGGAGAGTAACAGGGAAGTACAGAGTTTGATATTGGACATGTTCAGTTTAAAACATCTATAAACATACACATAGCTCAAAGGGAACTAGATACACAACTCTAGAATTCAGGGGAAAGCCGAGAGGTGAGGTATGATCACCCAGGGAGCAAATATGGACACAAAAGAGATCTAAAGACGAGACAAAAGGTACTCCAGTAATTTATGGTGTGAAAACCAGATAATCCAGTAAAGGAGACAGAGAAAAGAAGATAGTCAAGAGAAGGTAGGTGGTTCTTTCACCAAGCAAAGGAAATGTTATAAGGAAAATGAATCAATTAATTATGTCAATAATGCTGACAGATCAAGTACCACAAGAACTGAAAATCTGCATTTGATAACATGTAAAGATTGCCAGGAGAAATATCAATAACCTCAGATACGCAGATGACACCACCCTAATGGCAGAAAGCAAAAGAAGAATTAAAGACCCTCTTGATGAAGGTGAAAGAGGAGAGTGAAAAAAAAGCTGGCTTAAAACTCAACATTCAAAAAACGAAGATCATGGCATCCAGTTCCATCACTTCAGGCAAAGAGATGGTGAAACAATGGAAACAGTGACAGACTTTATTTTCTTGGGCTCCAAAATCACTGCAGGCAGTGACCGCAACCATGAAATTAAAAGACGATAGCTCCTTGGAACAAAAGTTATGACAAACCTAGACAGAGTATTAAAAAGCAGACACATTACTTTGCTGACAAAGGTCTGTACAGTCAAAGCTACAACTTTTCTAGTAGTCATGTACGGATGTGAAAGCTGGACAATAAAGAAGGCAGAACTGTGGTGTTGGAGAAGACTCTTGAGAGTCCCTTGGACAGCAAGGATCAAACCAGTCAATCCTAAAGGAAATGAACCCTGACTATTCATTGGAAGGACTGATAAAGCTGAAGCTTCAATACTTGGGCCACCTGATGTGAAGAGCTGACTCACTGGAAAAGACCCTGATGCTGGGAAAGATTGAGGGCAGAAGGAAAAGGTGACGACAGAGGACGAGATAGTTGGATGGCATCACTGACTCAATGGACATGAGTTTCAGCAAACTCCGGGAGGTGGTGAAGGACAGGAAAGCCTTGCATGCTGTAGTCCATGGGGTCACAAAGAGCTAGACACAACTAAGCGACTGAATAACAACAAGGCTGCTCATCAATGATTCTGACAAGACTGATGCTGATAACGTGGTGGAGAAGAAAGCTTGATTCAAGTAGGCTTGGAAGATGACAGGAGCTAAGTGGAGATCAAGAGACTAGACAACTGTTTTGAGGAGTTCAAGATAAGCATCACCTAATATTTCTTCTTCTCCTATAGGCCTATGACGCTATTCTGAAGTGGGTGATAGTATTCTGGTTATTCCAAAATATATCTATGTGTCAAAAACTGAATTCACACATTTGATCTATGCACCAGCTTCAATATAATTCATAGAATAATTATTTATCTAGGCACCCAGTCTAAAGAATCATCTTTATGCCTTCCCATCCCTTAACAGTCAACTAGGTGCCAAACCCTGGTGAATTACTTTTAACTCGTCTCCTGGATTCATCTCCTCAGCTCTTCAGCTAGTTGAGGCTCTTATCGCCTTTACTTTTAACTGTCATAGCCTCTTAATATCTCTCCCCACCTCAAAGTTCTCATCCGTTTATCCCATTCCATGGATCTACTTTCCACACTGCTGCCACAGCACTTTCTTTTTATAATAGAGCCAATTAGCGCAAAATCGTAAATGAATCCTCATAGGCTAAAGCAGGGGATAGGAAAATATAACTCAGGGTTCAAGAAACTGCAATCTGTTTAATAAATGAAATTTTATAGGAACAAAGTCTGTATACATATAGTCTTGCACTACAGTGGTAGAGTCGAGTAGCTTGCCAGAGATCCTGTGGACTGAGAACTGAGAAGTATCTTCATATCAGACCACAAGTGCCTTTCAGTGTTTTTCCCTTTCTGTGGTTCCTACTTACTAAGCACATAAGGCTGATTAGCAGACAAACAAGGATTCCCCAATGTGCCAAGTATTTTCTCTGAATTTTGTTCATGTCATTTTCCTTGCTCAGAATACTCTTTATCAAAGCATTAATTCAATAAATCTTTAATTTAGGGCCTACTATATTCCAGGCACTGTTTTAAGCACCAGAGATAAGCCAATGAGCAAAACAGTCCAAAGTCACGCTCTTATGGAGCTAGTGTTCCAGTAGGATAAGATATAAATAATAAACAGTAAGGGCATGCATGTCAGATGGTGAGTGATCAAGAAAAATAGCAGTGAGAAATGAGTTAAACTGCAGGGGATGAGGACAAACTTTTAAATAAAGAGGACAGAGAAGGCTTTACGAAGAAGGTGATACTTGAGCCAAGACTTGAAATGGCTGAAGAAATTAGCCAATAAGGGTATCTGGAGGGATTTTTCAGGTGAAAAGAAAAGCAAATGCTCTGAGGTGGAGTTTGTGAGGAACAGCAAGGAGGTCCTGTTTGGCTAAAATAGAGTGGACAAGGGGGCAGATGGTACGAAGTGGTCACGGTGTAACAGGATTTCGGAGGGGACGGGCAGTCACTGTAGGGTCCCACTTTAGCTTTCACTCGCAACCAGGAAACCATTTACTAAGAAGGGGGAGGCTGAGAAGAGCAGGTTTAAGGGAATGGCGATCAGGAATTTAGTTCTGAATGTGTTAAACATGAGCGGGAGATGCTGAGGAGCAAGTCAGATATCAGGAGAAAGGCACATGCTAGAGATGTAAAGCTGGGAGACAGAAGACTCTCTCACAACCTTTAAGATACAACTCGAATACCACTTACCCTATGAAGTCATTCACAGCCCACTTCTTCCAGGAAGAATTAATTCCATTTTGTTTATATCTTATTATAGTACTTGTAACTGTCTAGCTTGTATTAAAACATAGTTTTATGTATATCTGTTGTTCTCACCTGGAGGTATGTGACATAAAGAACTGTTTATTTTATCCTTTTAATCCTAAATGCTCTGTACTATCATATATATTTTTATATGATGAAATTATCAATAAATACTGGCTCAACTAAATGTGTTTGGGGGGAGTTGAATTCACCTGTCATGGGAAGTTTTCTGACTGAAGGTAGGGAGCTAGATCACTGCTCCCTAACTAAATTCTCTACATACATGTCCAAGTCAAACTTCATTTCTCTTTCATCTTAGGAGACAAATCAGTCACCAAATCCTAAAATTCTCACCCTTTAAACATGTCTCAAATTCACCCACATTTCTCTAGTGACGGTGCCGTGACTGAGTGAAGCCTCCACTGCCTCTCACCCCATTCCTTTAACAGCTTACTTACTGTTTCCACTCCTGCTCATGGTGTAACACATACTCAAACACCAATCACAGCGATCACCTGAAACCACCACAGCCCCTCTGTGTGAGGCTTTCCAACATTTCCCTACTACCCCCAGGACAAAGTCCAACCTCTTTACCAAAGCTTATGAGGTACCTCACGATAGGCCATGGATGTCCTCTTTCCTCTCCCTTCTCTTCACTTCAGATCTTGTCTCCATGAAGCACAGAGCCGTTATCATACTGAACTGCTGGAATGCTTTTATTGTCAGCATTCCCTTTAGCGCAAAAGTTTACTGAAGGCAACTCTCTGTCTCATTTGGTGCTGTTTCGCAACCAGGGCCTGATTGTGCATACACTTCAAAATAAAAACTTGAAAAATAAATGCTATCTTATGATTCCACCAGACTTCTTATTCTACTATTAACTTTTAGCACAGATTATTTTAAGATATATTTTTGTACTAAATTCTGAGCTTCTAGAAAAGTATCACCAGTAAGATCCATTTTAGATCCACTTACTACTGTTCCCACTCCAAAACAATGAACCTAAATGACATTTATGACTCCTTCCACTTTCCAGCCCTGATTTGTCAATCATTTCTATAGGAGAGAAGAAAAATATTTTAAACTGCACAAGTCAGATTGTATTTAATCATTATATTAAATTTATTGACACTAAAAGTGCCTGAAATGAGTATGCTGCCTAGAGAGGGGGAGGGTAATCAGTGGCAATGAACTACCTAGAAAAGCTTAGCTTTTTGCCTAAATGTTTAGATGTGATTGCCTTATGAAATTCATGCAAGCTTTACGAGTCTTATTTGCTCCACAAAATCTGGTCATAATGGTTCAGGCTGAAGACAGTAATCTATTTTGCACCTCAGTTTCTAAACTTAAGTGTTTTTTTAAGACTTGAAACACAAGCTCTTGCTAGGAGATTTTAAATTATTATTTATCCCAGAGATGATTTTCCAAACCAATTTTAGCACTTTCTATTTCAGCCCACAAGACTAGCTACTAATGCCACTACCTGTCAGTTCATATTTAGATGGAGTGCACCATCAGAAAGATCACTGCTCAAAGAGAATGAAGGAAATCTTCCTTCTATAAGCAGAAAGCTATCTCTCAGTGTGATGCTGAAACAATGCCCTAAGTTTTCACTGCCCAATGGAGAAGCCACTAACTATAGTGGCCATTAAACACTTGAAATATGGTTAGTCCAAGGACAGACCTGTTGTAAATATAAAACACACACCAGATCTCAAAGAAGACTTAGTATAAAAAAAAAAGGAATGCAAAATATCTAATTAATAATTTTATATTGATTACATGTTGAAATAAAAATGTTTTGGGTGTATCAGGTTGCATATATTCTTAAAATCTATTTCACATGGTCCTTTTGACTTTTTAACATGTGACTACAAGAAAATCTAAAATTACATATGTGATCATAATTATGACTGATGTTACATTTCTGTTGCAGAGAGGCCTGGCGTGCTGCAATTCATGGGGTCGCAGAGAGTCGGACACGACTGAGCGACTGAACTGAACTGAACATTTCTGTTGGACAGTGTGGTAAGCCTAGAGAACTGATCAACACTTCTGAACTTTTTATCCAAATGTAATAAAAAGTATCATTGAGGGTCAGATCTGAAATGGATCCACCAATGATGCACAGAAATAGAAAAGATATCCCCAATTTAAAAATGGTAAAACATGCTAAAAGTGAAGGACTGCTTTAGTAAAATCTAATAATGTCTCTTTCTTCTCTGAAATAAAAAGGAGTATTTTAATCTTTATTTCTTAGGAGTAGCCTTTATTTTCAGTAAACCTATTCTCTGAGTATTAGCATAATGCAAGAAACAGGAACCCTAAGATATTATAGTGATAGTTCCCCTTTAGCAAAAAAAGTTAAGTACTAGAAATGTTATCATGTTATTCTTTTTTCTGAAAAAATTTAAATAAACCATCTAGCTCATAATATTTCATTTTTATAAAACCTCATGGAAACATTAGAGAATGTATATTAATCCAGCAAGGTATACTTTAGAATCCACTCAATACAATGATTCCTACCACCCACTCACATACTTCACTATCCTCTCTTTACTGTTTAACATATCCCTTAGTATTTCTAAAAACTCTAACAAGAGAACACAAATAAAGATCAGACTATAATTAATATGATTCCATCTGAAATACATCATATCTTAATGAAATGTTTATACCGTCATAGTGATTTAAATATGCTTTCTTAATACATTCATTCTTACACATTAATTATAATAATTTAACATGCTTTATAAAGTGCTAGAATGTAACATGAAGAGGCAAGATCAAAAAGTAAAATATAAAAAGAGACATGATTAAATCCCTCTTCAATTATAGAAGGACCAACTATAAGGGGGCTCTTTAAACAGCCTATTATTAATATAACCTATGTAACCATACATTGTATACTTTACAAAGTATTACATTTGGAAGTATACTAAGTTGTGGGGTCCAAATTACCTGGTTATCAATATGGAAAATGGAGTAATTTATCAATGTCCTATCCACCTCACAGATATTTTACGGTTAAAAAAAAAGAAAAAGAAAAGAAAATTAGGTAAATATACATATTGGTTAGAAGAGCAAGTTTCACCCTTGGGTTTCACCCAAGGCAGTCCTGAAGAAAATTCCTGTGCATCTGAACATAAGGACATGGTAGTTAAGAATACAACACTATTTCTAACCAGGCTCCCATCAACTTGACACTTGGAATTTTTAATTCTTCTACTTTTTAAAAACCTTTTCCCAGGATTCCCCTGGTGGTCCAGTGGTTAAGACTTTGCCTCCCAAAGCAGGGGATGTGGGTTTGATCCCTGGTTGGGGAGTTAAGATCCCACATGCTCCATGGCTAAAAAGCCACAATATAAAACAGAAGCAATATTTTAACAAATTCAGTGAAGACTTGAAAAAATAAATGGTACACATTAAAAAAAAAATCTTAAAAAAAACAACAACGCAACTTTCCCCTTAACCTTGTACTCGACTCCTTCACTTAGATGCCCTGTGTAACTAGGCTAGAAGTCAAGGAGCACAATAGCAAGCACTGAAATTCTCGTAGTTTTTTAGTAATCGGGGCTGTTTTTATCAAAGTCTGCTGGGACATTCAAACAGAAACAAAATGGATTTGAGTCATTATTTGTGAAGAAACAAGATTAATGAGAAAAATAAGGAAAGAGAAAGGTAAAATTCATATGGTTTGGGGGGACTTGTTTTTTAATGCTATAGCTGTTTTGTGTGGATTTATTTTTTATTACAAGTGAGGTATTTTAAAGAAAATCTTTGGAAAAATGGAACCAGACATGCACTAATTAAAGAAACATCAGAGAAAAAGGCCAAGATTTAGGACAAAGAGACAATAAAACTACAAATATCGATCATGTATCTCCTTTCCAAAAAAGCATTAAGTAGGAATGTCTACTACAGAGAGGCATACATTTGAAAATATCCACTACCTCTTATGGAGTAGAAAAGAATTCAAATTTATGATTTCATTCTTGTTTACATTTCTATTAACAAACTTAAGTATGAGGTATAAATTGGTCATGAGATGCTAAAAAAAAAAAGAGGGAATTTAGAAATTCAGAAAAATTTTTCATTAAGTCTTCAGTTTGATAAGAGAAAGTCAGTCTTACCAATGTTTTCATATGTCTGTATCTCTTATTATGTCTCAAAGAGCTCAGTAATGACATAGCTTTGAGATTAGAAGTAGAAACAATTATTAAATCTGTTAACTATCCTGATTAATTGCTACCTATCAATTATCCATTGATAATTATCTAGTTATCCATTAATGATTCCTGAGGAATATGATATATAATTTCAAGAGTATTTCAGAGTACATTATTTGTGATACCAAAAATTCCTATAGATGTTCCAATATAAGAGATTATTTCTGCATATGATGAATCTTATTCAATAAAATACCTTGGATATAAGCAAATGTTATACTCTACGGTAAGATACAGTATGTGAACACATTTTATAGACTGTAATGTAACATATCTAAAAGTAAGATGAAATTATCATTTTAATGAAATTTTTAAAAGTACTCTACAGTAACATAAACATAAGTAATGCAATTTTTCTTCTTTAAACCCAGATATTTCTCATATTACTTATCATATAATTATACATTTAATTATTTATATAAAAGTCACAGTTCTTTATGACACCATAAGGAACTTCACAACTATAAATCTCATTTTATTCAACTGCATCTACACAGTATCTTTCAGAAAGAACACTATGTCATGAAAATACAGTACTTCTGAGGTTAGAAGCAAAAATAAGTGTTATATTAGCTACTGTGCCAAGTTTTTGATCTTTTTACAGTACTGAACATACATATAGATAGAGGAGCTCATTTCCTGTATATAATAATGCAATTCTATACCAAGCAGAGTCAGGTATGTATTTAGAACCAGAAGCAGGTAAAATATGATTACCTTAAGAACAGAGACAGGAAATTGCTAAAGTCAAATGAAATACATTAAGAGTCTGAGATCTTTCTCACAGTATTTTTCTGACTGTGTTAATTTTATTCATTGATTTTGGAATTCCACTGAGCATGCTGCCTTACATACATACTCCTGTATTCTTCCTTTAAAAAAGATTCCAAGAAGGAAGGAAAACAACTGTTCCACAATTAGAGAGAAAGAGGAGACATTCAGACAGACAAAAACAGACAGGAGATAAGAGAGAAACCGTTTACAGTAGTTCTGGACCATTTAACAAGGTCTCATCCTTTGAGGCTTCTCTTTAGTAAATAAGCCTATTCTGCAAGAGAGAAATTCATTCAGTAAGAAACACCCTGGAAATAACAACTGTAAAATGAAACATTTCTGTACCTTAATATCTGATGTATCACGCTGACTATTTCGCCAAGCTCTGGAAATTGAGGAAAAAGTTCGATCTGCATGATCAAATTTCCCTCCTTGTAAATTTAGGAAATAAGTTGTGAAGGGTTCCTAAAAAAATAAGCAATTTAAAAACTCCATATGCATATGTTTCCTCATGCATAAAAATGTGGTTTTATAAATCTTTATATTTAAATACATTAATGATAAATAGACATTAGCCAGTATTATGTCCTAGGCATAGACTGAGAATCATACCTAAACTATTACATTAAGGTTCTCAAGTTGTTTTAGAAGAAGTATTTCCAAAATTTGGTATTTTCAAGATTTTTCAGACTCCTTTCCTTTCCAAGAACAATTTATTAATAACATTCAGACATAAATTAAGACTGTATTTTTCTTCATAGTACAAAGAAATATTCCAATATATAATTTTCCTATTGTTATGGCTCAATATTTAATTTATGATTAAGAAAAGAAAAATGTTTGGAAGATTTAAAAGCCTCCTCATAGTTAAAGAACACTTAAACACATATTAGTGGATAATTGCTTGAAATTAGCTAACCACTATAAATTACCTCTAGAATTTATGTCTGCCTGTACCCTTCTAACAAGCTTAAATTAATGATGTGCTGCTAATGCTTTCCCAAAGAAATTACTTTCTTGTAGATGAATCACCTTCCAATTTTACAGAAACACTTCTGGCTTAACCAATATGTTATCAATACACAGCAGTCTTGGTGTAACTTACAAACACACTTATTCCACTTGGGGCAACTGAAGTTTTCAAGATACATGAATATATGTCTGTGTTAAGGGAATCTTAGTTTTTATTTTAATAGACTACATTTGAAAATAACATATGTTGCGATTCAGAGTCTGGTAAGTTATCAACCATGTGAAGAGGCAAATTTAAGGGAAAAATTCATGCAATTCTAGGTGATACATTTTTATGGCCATTCTACAGTAACATGTTGCACAATATAGACCAAATGGGATACAGGGATATTTATATAATTAGAGCTTCAATCACTGAAAAAAATTTCACACTTCAAAAATGATGCTGATGATTTTTAATCAATGCATATTCTCCACAACATTGAATTTACTTATTCATGGTTTATTATTCAAATCGAACTTACTATTCTCAGCAGCCACGCAAGAACAAAGCTTGCCGTTGAGTAATGAGTACCATAGTGGAACTTCGGAACTTGATCGTCTTCCCAGGACTCATAACGCTCTGCAAAGAATGCTGCTCTTTTTGGATTCAAAGCTCCTATTGGCTGCCAATAGAGAGGAGAAGAAAAAAAAAACCCATATAAATGTAATTGTCCTTTATTTCTTTATCTCTTCAAATATTATCCTATTAGCAAGTGTGAAAGTGAATTAAAAATACACACCATTTAAAGCAGTGTTACAGTCACAGAGTGGATGGCAAATGTAAATTTAACTTTCAATGCACATTAAATACATACATATAAGTGAAGGGAGAAACCTGTCATTTCTCAGTAAGTTGGTTTCATTGGAATAAAAGTCTTTAATCAGCCCAGAACAAGCATTTTCACAAAGATAATTACATGAAGTGAGTATTAACTATATGATACTTTGCAAAGCACCTCTAAAATCCTACTTAATTCATCAGAAGCAACAACCAGAAACAGAATCTTGAAGCTAAGGGATTAACATATCACAGATGCTGAGAAGATGGAACAAAATTTGAGGAGGCAGGGGGTGAGGAGAAGTGCAAGAAAGGGACTGCATGAAAAAGAGATTAAATGAAAATCTAGGATTTTCTACAAGCAGGAGTAAAAACAGAATTCAGAAGATAAAAACATGTCTATGAAATTTTTTAAAAAATATGCAATATAAATAGAATATTAGATTATGAGCTTGTACTGGAAAACAATACATTACAGCCAAGGTCCCCAAAGCAGTATGGCCAAGTGATGAAGAGTCTGCGTTTACTGGAGTAATAATGGTACCCAGGAAGGTTGTTTTGGAAAATAAAATGAGTAAGTACATAGAGGGACAAACCATGCCTGACAATATTCAATGAATGTTGTTATTTTTAGGGTAATCTTTTAGCATTGGGGTAAAGTCTGAATAAAACAATAGCCTATAAGCCCTCAGAATATTGACTGGCATAAGAGCTTAATAAGTGTTAGCTGGTATCATTATTGTTGCTGTTGTAATTCAGGGAATACATGAACTCCATTAAACAGAAGGCAAAAAGCAAAATTTTGTGTGATCATGCACATGTACATCTTCTTCAGGAAGATACAAAGAGATTTCCAGATTCACAAAGGGGTTTAAGGCCTTAAAGAGCAAGAAACAATTCATTCTCATAAAATAATTCAATCTCCAGAAAATCTCTATTCTTTATGTAAAATATAAATACCAATATACCAAAAAATATTCAAGATTACTTTCTTTAATAAAAACCTATTAATTATCAACTCATTTTTATGAGAAAGAAAATATCTGACCATTTATGGGAGAAATATTAAGCTGAAATTTGAAACACTGCTTTTAAAATAGATGTATTCAGAAATATTCTATTGAAAATGAAACAATGTTAAATGAGTTTTAAAACTGCTTTTCATGTTAAAAAGTAATTTTAAGCAACATTTTAAATGATCATTTTGGCCATCTTTCTCAAATTGTTAACTATTTTTTCAAAACTGCAATTTACTGCTTGTACCTTTCATTCTCTTTCAATAGGACAGTTCTAATCAACATTTTATTCTAAGCCATATTTTTACTTTACAAGCAAAATTAAAAAAACCTTTAGGTGATTATTATTTTAAATCAGCATCACAGTATACCAATTTAAAATGCCATTTTTAAAGCATTAGTTTCTGTACAAAAGAATTAAGTCTGATTTACTAAATTTATGCCAGTTAAAAATGGAATCGACTCCAAGAAATCTTTGTTACAGAACCAATTTGGAATGCCTTTAAATGTATTTTAGTTGTTGTCCCTGAAGACTGAGCCATGCAAAAGGAAAGAAAGAAGAAATAGAATCACTGGAAGACAAATCATGTGAATTAAAAATAAAATCAATGCTCTGTTTGTATGATTCTGCAGCATATTAAGTATTCACTTTATCTGCTCCTATTTTTATTACTCTCCAAATGAGTACACCCCCAAAATCAATAGTTATAGAATCACATTTCTTGAATATAATGCTAAAACCAATTAGGATTGATTTCACTAGCATTTCGAAAAAAATGGCACTGTGCAGAGATCCATATAGGTAGAACCCACAGTATTGATTCTGGCTGTTATTGTTACAGTTGGTTTCTGAAGCCTGCTACAGGACAGCTATCAAGACATACCACATTTATTTGCAAACACATAAAAAAGAAGTCCCCAAATAAAAGAAGGTTAAAAAAAAAAAAATAAGACCAGTGGAGCTGTGCAATGACAATGATACACTATCAGCTTACTCAGAGAAGTTACAGTGGGAATACACACATTGAATTATACATTACGCGAAAGCGCTGATTTATTGTGGTAATAACATCCACCTCATTAAAAGATTCTGCTTTGCTGCAGTTGGAAGGCTACATATTGTTTACTGCTATAAATTAATGGCAGTGCAAAGAAGACTGTGGAACCGTCCTAACAATAGATCTGTAATGACAGTGCTGTATATCACAGCTTCCTCAGCAGCTTCATAATAAAATGGAGACAATGTATTGAGCTAATACATTCTACCATGCTGGCCCATATTTTTCTGACAACTGCTTTAAAAGATGAGCTGAATCCAACTATGTTACAATGCTGCGAAACATTTAACTAAGAAAGAGTCAGTCATACACCAAAGTGCATCAGCGCATTTTTAAAACACTGTCTAAATCAGCATTTCAAGATGTTTATTCATCTCTGCAAAAGAACTAAAAGTAAATGCTGATGGCTCCTCTTACTTATACAGTATATTAAGAGTAACAAATGGAGGGCAATTCTGGAAGATGCCTAGTATTATCAGCCTACAAAAAGCTCTCTCTACAATTTAACTGTAAAAGCTTGACCAGATTATTTTTCAAAATCAGCAAACTGATTAAAGGAAGAACAAAAATACTGGTCATTTGAAATGGTCATAACTTCTTGGAAGAAATCAATAAAAAATAAGTATTGATTAGAGAGGTATAACTCAAGTTCATAACCAGGTAAATATAAATACCCCTAGGATACAAAAAATTATTTTAAACACTACAAAAAGCTAACAAATAGAACTATGTAACTATATATTTTTTTTAATTAATTTATTTTTTTATTGAAGAATAATTATTTTACAGAATTTTTTTGTTTTCTGTCAAACCTCAACATGAATCAGCCATAGGTATACAAATATCCCCTCCCTTTTGAACCTCCCTTCCACCTCCCTCCCCATCCCACCCCTCTAGGTTGATACAGAGGCCCTGTTTGAGTTATTTTTTAAATCTACAAAATAATAAACGAATCTTAATCACAACAAGATGAAAAAGTGGTTAAAATAAAATGGAACAATTCAGAGGTTCAGGAATACCAACATAAGTATTTACATTTAAAAAATGCAAATAAGAACTTGGATTAAAATAGGAAAAGGCAGATGAAAGAAAAAAAGAACACCAGAACTCTTGAAAACATATAAATAGCAAAACAAAACAAAAAAAATCCCACTACCCGAAGGATATATTATTAATCTCACAAATAGCAAAACTGACAACTATGGTAGATTCATCAGTATTCTATTTTTCTCGTCTGATACTTTCAGGACAATAAATGCAAAGCTGCTGCTGCTAAGTCGCTTCAGTCGTGTCCGACTCTGTGCGACCCCATAGACGGCAGCCCACCAGGCTCCGCCGTCCCTGGGATTCTCCAGGCAAGAATACTGGAGTGGGTTGCCGTTTCCTTCTCCAGTGCATGAAAGGGAAAAGTGAAAGTGAAGTCGCTCAGTTGTCCAACTCTTAGCGACCCCGTGGACTGTAGCCTACCAGGCTCCTCCGTCCATGGGATTTTCCAGGCAAGAGTACTGGAGTGGGGTGCCATTGCCTTCTCCGAAATGCAAAGCAAAACTTTCTAAATCAGGTTTTTAAGCATATCACGACAAAATAATTTTGTTACCTTTTCTGAGAAGTAATTTTGCTAATTATTAGCGATCCAAAAATACTGCATAAAAGTATCCAATTCAGTGGTTGGCATACAGTATGTTATTTGTAATAATAACTATTGCTATTTTCAGCTTATTTGATTAAGAATATTTAAGAAAAAACCCATTAGAAAAGCCTAATGAAATTAATGTTGTCTATTAGGAGAGAATGTAGTTAAGCATCACAATCATTTAATGGAATAGCAATACTGTGCATTATCAGTCAGAAGCCTAATAGTACACATAAACCCCCAAACTGCATTACCCTAGTTCAGTTCAGTTCATTCGCTCAGTCGTGTCCGACTCTTTGCGACCCCATGAATTGCAGCACGCCAGGCCTCTCTGTCCATCACCAACTCCCGGAGTCTACCCAAACCCATGTCCATCGAGTCAGTGATGCCATCCAACCATCTCATCCTCTGTTGTCCCCTTCTCCTCCTGCCCCCAATCCTATCCAGCATTAGGGTCTTTTCCAATGAGTCAACCCTTCGCATGAGGTGGCCAAAGTATTGGAGCTTCAGCTTCAACATCAGACCTTCCAATGAACACCCAGGATTGATCTCTTTTAAGATGGATTGATTGGATCTCCTTGCAGTCCAAGGGACTCTCAAGAGTCTTCTCCAACACCACAGTTCAAAAGCATCAATTCTTCGGTGCTCAGCTTTCTTCACCGTCCAACTCTCACATCCACACATGACCACTGGAAAAACCATAGCCTTGACTAGACGGACTTTTGTTGGCAAAGTAATGTCTCTGCTTTTAAATATGCTATCTAGGTTGGCCATAACCTTCCTTCCAAGGAGTAAGCGTCTTTTAATTTCATGGCTGCAATCACCAACAGCAGTGATTCTGGAGCCCAAAAAAGTAAAGTCTGACACTGTTTCCACTGTTTCCCCATCTATTTCCCATGAAGTGAACCCTACTTCAAGAACATGATAAAAAACAGAATTATCTTTCAAAAATCCAAAGGGCCTCTAAGTTTCACTGTGAAAAGCATATGAAATGTCAAGCAAGTTACAATCATCTAGTAATTACATTAATTATAAACAAAGAGTATTGGATTCAAAGACCCAATACAGACTCTTTCATCTGATTACTAGTAAAAGTCAGTTGTAAAAAGAAAAGACTGTAATGTTCATACATTCTAAATTTTTGC
This sequence comes from Giraffa tippelskirchi, assembly GCF_054371585.1. Lineage (NCBI taxonomy): Eukaryota > Metazoa > Chordata > Mammalia > Artiodactyla > Giraffidae > Giraffa > Giraffa tippelskirchi. Next base: position 60,210,130 of record NC_137285.1, read on the forward strand.
TTTCTTTTTAAAACTTTTTAGGAAATAGTACCTGAAGTTATCTAATTAATAATCCCCAGGCTACATTTTGTATTTTATAAAACATTATTATGCATTCTCACAGTAAATGTGAGCTAGGCATCTCTATTTTAATAATGAAGATAAGAAGTACCTTGAATAACCTAGCTCAAAATTAACAGAAGTCTAGGAGACACATGCCTTCCCAGGTGGCACTAATGGTAAACAACCTGCCTGCCAATACAGGAGACGTCACACAGGCAGGTTCATCCCTGCATCAGGAAGACCCCCTGGAGGAGGGCAAGGCAACCCACTCCAAAATTCTTGCTCGAAAATCCAAAGGACAGAGGAGCCTGGCAGGCTAGTCCATAGGGTCGCAAAGAGTCGGACATGACTTTGCCACTAAACAACAACATAAGCAAGAGGTTATGTATTAATTTATTGTGGAAGTAGGATAGGCCTGTAGATACCGAAAAAGAGCAACTACAAAGTGACAGCAGGAAAAGATAACAAAATGGTTGAACTCAATATCATATAAATCCAATGTTATAGAAATGTCAGGTTAAATAAAAAAATACTGTTAATTATGTATAAGGTAATTGATATTCATGAACAAATTAAACAAAAAAATTCAAATCCAAGAGGATGAAAGAGGATGGGCTATTAGGAAATGTGACATCATAAAAGATGGTCATTCCTGGTTAGAGAATAATGATTTATTTTGAGAAGATTATACAAAATAACTCTGATAAACAGATTAAAGGGGCTATTCTATCTGATGACAATGCAACTGTTTATTGGCTATAAGTGAAGGCTCTAAGAGTCTTAGATATATTATCTTACTATATTTACAACATCACCTTAATATACAAAACCATTAGCAATCCCAATTTACAGATGAAAATATCGAGTCTGGGAAGAAGTTAAATGACTATCAATAATTGAGGCAAGATTCAGAGCCAATTCTAACTACACTGACTATTAAATCCTAAAATAACTTGGGTTATGTGGATGAATGAAAGTGTTGGTGCTGAATCTATAGTACCATTGGAATCCTTTCATGGGACTTTTACATTAAATGCTCTTTTGAAAAAAAATGTTATTTATACTTTATTCTTATCTATTTAATGTATGTGCCTGGGCTTCACAGGTGGCTCAGTGGGGAAGAATTCGCCTGCTGACGGAGGAGACGCAGGAGACCTGGGTTCGATCCCTGAGTTGGGAAGATCCCCTGGAGTAGGAAATAACAACCACTTGAGTATTCCTGCCTGAGAATCCCATTGACAGAGGAGCCTGGTGGGCTGCAGTCCATGGGGTCACAAAGAGTGGGACACGACTGAGCAGCTGAGCATGCATACACACATAAAACAGTGGATATTTAGCAGAAGGTTTCACAAATGGGGCAGAGGGATGAATATTTTGTGTTGGGGACACTGAAAAGACACTTGACAAAATTGCTTTAAAAAAAAATGAACACATAAAAATAAGCATTGTCATCAAAGTTTACTGCTTTACTTTCCTTTTTCCTTTTAGATTAACTTTATTGGTGTATGGTTGCTTTAGAATGTTGTGTTTTTACTTTCCTCTTAATTTTTTTGTATTTATATATTTAAATCTATGAACCCAAATGAAAGCCTTTAATTCCTTGTGTTGTTAAAGCTTTTTAAAGAAGCCAATGAATTCTGTGCATCTCTACCACCTGCCTTCCTTTCCCACCTTCAAGGAGAAGAAAATAAAAGAATAGCCTGTATCATTTAAGCAATGTTGCCACCATTAGCAGGTGTAGCAACTGTTTTGTGTCAGCTGTAGCAGCCCTTTTATCTAAAAGACAAATATAACAAACAGACTCATAAGCATTTTAACTCAACATTAGTTTTCAGGGTATTTCATCATATGCTATATATGGCTGAAATGGTATGGCACTTATCTTCACACACTCTACTTTTAATTTAATATTGGCGAGAAAAAATTTTATTGGCATACTACTATGGCTTTTAAAGTTAACAAATAAGCACTTTTTGTTTTTAAGTACCAGAGGAGTTTTCAATCCCTTGAAAACAAACTCTCTTCCAAGTAACATTAAACATATACCCACTATATGATTTCAGTTCAACAAACATGTCCTGGGAAAAAGCAAGTATTCCATTTTACTTATTGTACTTAACTGAATCTATATCATTTCAAAGGCTCACACTGGTAGATTTAGTAGCACCACCTTCACAGTTCTATATTATTCAGCTATAGTTCATATTAAGTGATTTTCAAGATAGTTATTTATCTGCTTGAGAAAGGCACATAAGTCAATTAAAATAATCTGATAATCCAGTGCCCATGTTGAGATAAATACCTGGAAGAAGCTCCCCAAAATCTTAACAATCCAAGGTCATAAGATAAAAGAAAAGGCACTCTCAGCACTTCTAGTCAACATTATATAATGTAGTCAGTATTCATGTGGAGATGTAGGAAGACCCCAAAAGTCTACAAAAAGGCTACTAGTATGAATAATTGAGTCAAACAAAAGTTGTAAAACACAACGTCAATCTAAAAACATTCAACTGTGTTCCTATAAACTTTGAAAGTTTGAAATGAAAAAAAATATGAAAATTTTAAGGATAAATTAAAAATTCTAGCATGCAATGCTAAAAGCCACAAAACATCAGACAGAAATTAAAGAAGACCTAAATCAATGGAAGATAAACCATATTTGTGGATTGGAAGATTCAGTATTGCTATTATTTTTGGTCAAAGTGGCCTACCAATTAAATTCAAGCCCAACCAAAATAGCAGAATTGACAAGCTGATTCCAGAAAACCTTGAGTAGCCAAAACAATTTTGAGAAAGAAGAAACAGCTGGATTCACATGACCTGATATTATGACTAACTATAAAACTACAGTAAACAAGACAGTGTGCTATTGATATAAGGATAGATTATGCTTATTGACCAGAATAAAGTATAGAAATAGACCTATATGTATACATCCAATTTAATTTCAATAGAGGTCCTCAGACAATTCATGAGAAAAGACAGTCTTTCCAACAAGTGGTATTGGAAGAACTGCGCTTCCATTTGTAAAAAAAAAAATGAACCTCAACTATTATTTTGCAGCTATAATACAGCATGTTGTTGTTGTTCAGTCGCTCAGTCATGTCCGACTCTTTGAACTCAGGTCCACTGAATCAGTGATGCCGTCCAACCATTTCAACCTCTCTCACTCCCTTCTCCTCCTGCCTTTAATCTTTCCGAGCATCAGAGTCTTTTCCAATAAGATGGCTCTTTGCATCAGGTAGCCAAAGTATTGGAGTTTCAGCATCAGTTCTTCCAATGAATATTCAGGGTTGATATCTTTTAGGATTGACTGGTTTGATCTCCTTGCTGTCCAAGGGACTCTCAAGAGTCTTCTCCAGAACCACAGTTCAAAAGCATCAATTTGTTGGCACTCAGCCTTCTTCATGGTCCAACTCTCACATTCGTACATGACTTCTGGAAAAACCATAGCTTTGACTACACAGACATTTGTCGGCAAAGTGATGTCTCTGCTTTTCAATACACTGTCTAGGTTTTTCATAATATAGATAAAAATAAGTAGCACCAGCAGCAACAATACCAGAGGGTAATAATAATTATGTTTGACATAATTTGTTCTTAGAAAAGTCAAATCATTGTCAGGTAATAAAAACCATCTAATGAAAATCAGAAGATTTTAACTTTTTCAGTAAGACATTCTCTCAAATATTAATATACATATATATGTGAATTTACCGGTTTCTTGGCAATAAACCTGTGAATGGTGCTCAATACATGCTTAATAATCAATTTGACTAAACACATTTAATATAATCAGGGTATTATAAACAAGTGTTTATTTGAATAAATGTGCTTACTCTAATAAATGGATTTGGAGAATAAAGACTTGGACAGGAATGTGGACATGTGACTAAAAGATACATTAATATATTATTTACTTTAAAAAGCAGACTATTACACATTCACATAAATAAAGTTTTTACTGTCACAGGGAAATACAAGAATGAAAAATTAACACAAGGATATAAAGAAAGCTACAAATGTATGTAGGCTTTTTAAAATGGCTTCTTACTGTATTTACTCTCTTAAAAAAATGCCCCAGCCTGAAATTGGAAGTACAATTTCAGTACTTACTGAACTTAAAATTCTTTTCAAGGTGTTTCAAAAAAATTTTTTACACAAGCTTATGGTAAGTATATGTTCCTTACTTGGAACTACCCTAGTACACACAGCACTAAACTAAAAAACAGGAAGTATTACAGAATAAAACCGGTAACATTATGTAAATAAAACAATTTGTTTATAAATAATAATAAATGATCACTCCACACCACAGTAACTTACGATGATTTGAGAATAAATACTTAACTCTGAGAAGGATTACTGGACTGGCAGTGTGTTGCTGGTACATGTCAAGATTATTCATCCCCCTGACAGTAATATTAACCACAATCCATTTCAGTAACTCCAGTTTATCATCTTCTGACTAATGTTAAAAAAACAATGTCAGTGAAGGTTCCTTAAACTAAGTGTAGGCTTAACCCCTGTTAGAGTCATAAAAAAACTTCCACAAGAAGGTAACTTCTAGTAAAAAACAAATCTGCCATACATAGTACTAATAATTTAAAGATGCAAATTGTAAAATATAGTTCATGCAAAACCAATGGATTATTGTCCTAAGTTAAAAAAAAACTGCAGCAAATCCTCTAAACACACCACAATATATCACCCCATATGTATGTATGTGTGTATATATATACATCTATATATGGTTACATTTTGCTAAACTTAATTTTAAATTATGGGCAAAGCGTTGAATAGCCGTATTTTAAACAAAATATATCACACTGTACATGTAATAATTTAAAGTTTTGAAAGGTCAGTGTACTCATGAAAAATTTTCTTCAGTATTATAACAAATACTATATAAAAAGCAGTCTGGACCCTCAAATTAAGTACTCTGCTACAGATCCTTCCTAATAAATGGAGGCAGGCTGACACAAGCTCAAAACTTCCCTACTCTAGTTATTGAATTTTATCTTTCCAAGCTATACCCCCTTTCATTTTGGATATACCTTTTAGAAAACATTTGTACTTACTCTCAACATTCTATAGAAATATTTTCTTTTTCTATTAATGCAGTAGCTTTTCTCTATGAGGGTATTTATTCTTGTTTTGTTTTTAAGGCTTCTGCTTCTTAAATTGTCTTTGTTTCTTCTGGTTTCTTTTATTTTTCTATTCAATTTAGTCTCTATAGTCCTTCACATTGAAGGCTGTCTTTAAATGCTTGCTAGTACTTGGTCATATCTTCATTTTTAAGAATGAGGCACAAAAAAGCTGACTTCAGTCACTGAGTGTAAACAGAAATGTGACTTTTATGGAAGCAAAATCATATAGACTCCAAGTAGGATCCCTAAAATGTCAGTACATTTGAGGTCTTTTCATTGAGACAATCAGTATGTCCAAAGAGTAAAACCATTTTCCGTCTTACATTTTGGGGCTGGTATAAACCTGGCTGTCGGAGTGCTGATAGCATGACAGCAAAAGGGGCCTGGGGGCCTTCACCATTCAGTACTTAAAGCCTTCTGTTAATCCTCCTGTTTTCCATTCCTTACTCTTCAACTCCCCCTCTGCTGTTCTTCCCGTCCTCCAATCAGAAAACTTGTCTGGTGCAATTTCTCCAAAACCTCTACTCTTTTGCCGAGATAAAGGGAAAGGTAGCCCCATTTTGGAAAGAAGTAGATATAAATGCCACTGTTCAATCAAAACTATTCTTCCTAGTTATACCTAAAGTCTACCAGTTCAGTGATAGGGACACATCTGAGGTCAGATCTTAGCCTTTAACAATTAGGAAATCTATGTCCTTGGAGAGTTTCTTAACCTCACTACACCTCAGTTTCCTATGTGTAAAATAAAGATAGTAACACATTCGTTACAGTATGGTTGAAGGGATTAAAGAAGAGCCCATATATAAAATGTTTTTTAAGAGCACCTACTTGGGATTCCCTCACAATCCTACAAAAAGATTCTAAACTTTCCCAGTATCATTCTTTTTGCTGATTGGACTATAAACTCCCCAAGGCCAGGGAATGTAATTCATACCAAAATCTCTAAGATCCATGCAGCATATAACAGCATATTTGGTGCCAAGCTTGAAATATATTTAATATATTTTGTCAGCCAATAGAAAACAGCCAAGTGTGGGATAATTTTAATTTCTTTCTCTGCACTTATATTTTATTTAAATGCTTTAGGATCCACTATTTACCATTATAATATAACAAAGTTGTTTTAACTTTGAATTCCTTTGGTTTAACTGATGCCCAATAAATAGAAAAATAAAGTAAAAGTTATAATGCCCATCATTTTAAAACAATATTCCCTTCGCTGCCAAAAGAGTGTTCTTTTCCCTCTGTGACATCTAGATGGTATATTGATTCCCAGTGTATCTGTTGCAGAGCCCACTAAAAGGACTGGCATTTGTCAGAAACAGCACTTAAAATTTAAAGAGATAAAGAAGTGCTGTCTGATCAACAACAGTTAAATGTCCGGTAGTCAATTCCAGGTCAGGATGAATGCTGTATATTATGTGTGTGTGTGTTAGGAGAAACATCTCACATATAAAAATACACAACCAGATGGTAGGAGATATAAAGGAGACACAGAGGGAGGAAATCATCTCCTTTTGCTTTAAACAAAGAGAGAAAAAAACACAATCAATACAAAGATGAACAGTAACTAATTAGCAAGTAAATAAATTTAGCACAACCTTGTTGTTCAGATCTCTTCATTTATCTCATAATTTACTCTTTAGAAACATTTTGATCCAGAGTAGAGCAATTTGCGTTTCTTGATTCTTAGGCAAAATAACAACTCACACTGCGCTTACATTTTAAGGTGTAAAAAACGAATGATTTTTCTTTCCCCCCTACCTTGAACTCTTGCAGCATTTTCCTTCAAGAATGTATGCTCTAATAAATATAGATTATAGCTTGACCATTATAAATTATTGATTATAGTTTGACCATTCCTGTTCTCCCATTCACCAATCTTCAGTTCATTTTTTAGTAGAACAGTAACTTAGAAGACTTTATCTAATTTCCAGAAACTAAGAGTCCCTGGTACACTATTACTCAATAAACAATCATTAAGTGAAAAAAAAAAAATGAATGCTCAGGGAGTAACATGAGGTATTCTCTCAGTTCAGTTCAGTCGCTCAGTCGTGTCCGACTCTTTGCGACCTCATGAATTGCAGCACACCAGGCCTCTCTGTCCATCACCAACTCCTCGAGTCTACCCAAACCCAAGTCCATTGAGTCGGTGATGCCATCCATCCATCTCATCCTCTGTCGTCCCCTTCTCTTCCTGCCCCCAATCATACCCAGCATTAGAATCTTTTCCAGGGAGTCAACTCTTTGCATGAGATGGCCAAAGTATTGAAGTTTCAGCTTCAACATCAGTCCTTCCAATGAACAACCAGGAGAGATCTCTTTTAGGATGGATTGATTGGATCTCCTTGCAGTCCAAGGGACTCTCAAAAGTCTTCTCCAACACCACAGTTCAAAAGCATCAATTCTGCAGCACTCAGCTTTCTTCACGTCCAACTCTCACATCCATACATGACCACTGGAAAAACCATAGCCTTGACTAGACGGACTTTTGTTGGCAAAGTAATGTCTCTGCTTTTAAACATGCTATCTAGGTTGGCCATAACCTTCCGTCCAAGGAGTAACGTCTTTTAATTTCATGGCTGCAATCACCATCAGCAGTGATTTTGGAGCCCCAAAAAAATAAAATCTGGCACTATTTCCACTGTTTCCCCATCTATTTCCCATGAAGTGATGGGACCAGATGCCATGATCTTAGTTTTCTGAACTTGAGTTTTAAGCCAACTTTTTCACTCTCCTCTTTCACTTTCATCAAGAGGCTCTTCAGTTCTTCTTCAATTTCTGCCATAAGGGTGGTGTCATCCGCATATCTGAGGTTATTGATATTTCTCTGGGCAATCTTGATTCCAGCTTGTGTTTCTTCCAGCCCAGCGTTTCTCATGATGTACTCTGCATATAAGGTAAATAAGCAGGGTGACAATATACAGCCTTGACGTACTCCTTTTCCTATTTGGAACCAGTCTGTTGTTCCATGTCCAGTTCGAACTGTTGCTTCCTGACCTGCATACAGGTTTCTCAAGAGACAGGTCAGATGGTATGCCCATCTCTTTCAGAATTTTCCACAGTTTATTGTGATCCACAAAGTCAAAGGCTTTGGCATAGTCAATAAAGCAAAAATAGATGTTTTTCTGGAACTCGCTTGCTTTTCAATGATCCAGCAGATACTGGCAATTTGATCTCTGGTTCCTCTGCCTTTTCTAAAACCAGCTTGAACATCTGGAAGTTCACAGTTCACGTACTGCTAAAGCCTGGCTTGGAGAATTTTGAGCATTAATTTACTAGCATGTGAGATGAGTGCAATTGTGCGGTAGTTTGAGCATTCTTTGGCATTGCCTTTCTTTGGGATTGGAATGAAAACTGACCTTTTCCAGTCCTGTGGCCACTGCTGAGTTTTCCAAATTTGCTAGCATATCGAGTGCAGCACTTTCACAGCATCACCTTTGAGGATTTGAAATAGCTCAACTGGAATTCCATCACCTCTACTAGCTTTGTTCATAGTGATACTTTCTAAGGCCCACTTGACTCCACATGTCTGGCTCTAGGTGAGTGATCACATCATCGTGATTATCTGGGTCGTGAAGATCTTTTTTGTACAGTTCTTCTGTGTATTCTTGCCACCTCTTCTCAATATCTTCTGCTTCTGTTAGGTCCATACCATTTCTGTCCTTTATCGAGCCTATCTTTGCATGAAATGTTCCTTTGGTGTCTCTAATTTTCTTGAAGAGATCTCTAGTCTTTCCCAATCTGTTGTTTTCCTCTATTTCTTTGCACTGATCGCTGAGGAAGGCTTTCTTATCTCTCCTTGCTATTCTTTGGAACTCTGCATTCAGATGGCAATATCTTTCCTTTTCTCCTTTGCTTTTCACTTCTCTTCTCTTCCCAGCTATCTGTAAGGCCTCCTCAGACAGCCATTTTGCTTTTTTGCATTTCTTTTCCATGGGGATAGTCTTGATCCCTGTCTCCTGTACAATGTCACGAACCTCTGTCCATAGTCCAACAGGCACTCTATCAGATCTAGTCCCTTAAATCTATTTGTCACTTCTACTGTATACTCATAAGGGATTTGACCTAGGTCATACCTGAATGGATTAGTGGTTTACCCTACTTTCTTCAACTTAAGTCTGAATTTGGCAATAAGCAGTTCATGATCTGAGCCACAGTCTGCTCCCGGTCTTGTTTTTGCTGACTATATAGAGCTTCTCCATCTTTGGCTGCAAAGAATATAATCAATCTGATTTTGGTGTTGACCATCTGGTGATGTCCACGTGTAGAGTCTTCTCTTGTGTTGTTGGAATAGAGTGTTTGCTATGACCAGTGCGTTCTCTTGGCAAAACTCTATTAGCCTTTGCCCTGCTTCATTCTGTACTCCAGGTATTCTCTAGAGTTACCCAAACATTCATCTTTTCCATAAAACAGGTTTGGTCAAAAAGCTAGAGGCATAAACTAGGACCAACACACCAGGAGGCAGCAGCTGGTAAAAGCACATTTTTAAGCAACAGAGTGCTGGTTGCACCTCACCATGCACTTCAGCATAAGAGGTGAAAAGCAACTTGATAAAATAACATTAAAACAGACTCGGCAATTGATGTGAAGCACAGAAAGCAATATAGCACACTGCAGTGTTTCCCAAGCTTTCTGGGCCAAAATTCATAGCAAGAAATTTGTCACTTTAAATCATAATCCAGCACACACACACACACACACACACACAGCTGTGAACTGCATAGTGTTTAAATTCTGGTTCCATCCACTATCTGTGTGACTTTGTACAATTGGTTTAACCTCACGGTGTATCAATTTCTGCTCCTGTAAAAGATAGTAATAATGCCACCTATCTTAGAAAGTCTTTGTGAGGGTTAAAAGAATTAACATATGTAATATACTTCAAAGTGGGATGTTCTTATAGCTGAGTTTTCATTTGCAAGACTTCATTCGGAAATGGTTCGTCATTCTACTGCATTTCAATCTAACAAAATACTTGTTTTTTGGAATAGGCATCCACGTATATAGGCTTATCTGATAGCTCAGTTGGGAAAGAATCTGCCTGCAAAGAGGGAGACCTGGGTGTGATCCCTGGATTGGGAAGATCCCCTGGAGAAGGAAAAGGCTATCCACTCCAGTATTCTGGCCTAGAGAATTCCATGGACTGTATAGTCCATGGGGTTGCAAAGAGTCGGCCAAGACTTGAGCAACTTTCACTTTCATTCAGGTATATACATTAAATATTCCAAAATAATCATCTTGATCAATTAGAAGAGAAATGATTGCACCTGATTATTTTCCTTTTCCTCACTTAGAAAACTGGCTTACACAATCTCCTACTAAGGAAAAAAAGTAATAACAGCACAAAAAATCTTATTAATCCACCATGAAATCTCTGGTACTGAAACAACAGCTATTATAATTTGTTTTTATGGTATGACATTTTGTAAATATATTCCTGCCCTGAGTATAACTTCTTATAAAGAAAAGACAAAAAGAAGATATTCTTGTCTCGTTCAAGGAGGCTGTCAAAATATAAAACTAAGTGTGTATTTGTAAAATATGGATTAATGTCACTCCAAAGTTTATGCATGGTTAGATCTGTCTTCTCATCAGTCAGAATTTTAGACTGGCGATGAAACAACAGGGAGACTGGAGGCAAAAAACAACTTCAAAACTGATTCCTACTTTTTTTTCAGCTTTTAAAGATTAAAGCATTATGTTACATGAGGAGTTTCTCAAGAAAAGAAAATAATAAATTTTCCTCACATTTTCAAACTAAAATAGATCTGACCTTAACAGGGTGACAATATTACATTGCAATTATTATAAGGAAATGCCCTATATAAAATTGAATTCCTTCAAAAGGACATTTTTTGCATTATTCATAGCAGAACTTTTCTTTTCTAAACAGAATGATCAGAAGAATAATACAGAAGAAGAGCTGTTAATTACATTAATTCAGCTTCAGAAAGAGATTTCCTGTAAAACATGGAAAAGATTACCAAATAAAATTGTAGTTTTGTATCAAAACTTTGGGGACATTAAATGGACATAAATATGCATAAACAATTCAATTCATTTAAAAAAGCTAGTCAGGCTATATTATCCACATAAGAATGAGGATAATACTTGCTTATGATTTAAGTTAAGCTTTGCACACAATGTTTTCTTCGATTTCACAAGTTTATTTAAACAAATAGTAGTATTTGCTAAGGAGAAGGAAATGGCAACCCACTCCAGTACTCTTGCCTGGAGAATCTCATGGACAGAGGAGCCTGGTAGGCTACAGTCCATGGGGTCGCTAAGAGTTGGACACGACTGAGCAACTTCACTTTCACTTTTCACTTTCATGCATTGGAAAAGGAAATGGCAACCCACTCCAGTATTCTCGCCTGGAGAATCCCAGGGACGGGGGAGCCTGGTGGGCTGCTGTCTACGGGGTTGCACAGAGTCGAACACGACTGAAGTGACTTAGAAGCAGCAGCAGCAGTATTTGCTAAATGTATACTATGGAAAAACTTCCATATTATTCTAATATTTTTTGCCTTAACATATGTATTTTATTGATGTATAGTTGACTAACAATGTTTCAAGTGCACAGCAAGGTGATTCAGTTGTATATGTACATATATGTTGTATATCTATTTTTTAAATTAGAAATCTAGCATACTATTCATACTAAGTGGATGACACCGTCAAAGCAGCTCTGAATGCAGAACTCAAAGGCACGCCTATGGTGTGTCCTCATAATGCAGAGAGAGAGAGAGCGCACGCGCGCACGTTTGTGTGTGCGTGAGAGAAAGAGAGAGTGCATGTGTATGTGTGTGTGTGCACGCTCAGCCATGTCTGACATTTTACAACCCCATGAACTGCAGCCCTCCAGGCTCATCTGTCCATGGGATTTTCCAGGCAAGAATACTAGAGGGGGTTGCAATTTCCTTCTCCAGGCATATAAATCTATTATAATCATTTTTCTTACAGATACAGCTCATTTTATGTATGTGACACACTCCTGAAAATATGTCTATAAACAGATACTTGAAAATGGAATCACACTGGAAACATTATGGCAGACCTTAATATCAACAGGAATGAGATACAATTTATAAAGTAAACAATTTTATATACGCAGGGTACAATTTTCAGATATCTGATATGCTTATTTTACTTAAAATAATGTAAGCCCAAACTCACTTATTTCCAGCAATAGTTAATGAAAACAATTAGTATGAGTAGAATTCCATTTTCACGAACTTGAAAGACTTTTGTAGCATTTGAATTACTGCTGCTTTATGGGAGAGGAGATGTTAGTTGTAAGTTATGGGGTTGAGTATTAGAGCTCCCCACTTCTTCCAGCTCTGCTAATCACACCACTGTTGGCTACACAATATGTGCTGTTCAGCTCTTGTTGAAAACACTTTATAAATATTCCTTTGTCAGCACAAAAAGCAATTCTTTCACAAAATCTCTTATAATATAAAAATGGATACTCCTACAATTAAAGGCACTAAATCACAAAAATGGTATTTTTATGTCTCTGTATAGTGGATATGGACATTTATGGATAGATAGTAATGAAAATGACTCTTTTGGTTTGGTTTTGAACTCCCCTCCCCTTCTTACTTTTAATCCAACAAAATAAAACAAGCAAAATTACTACTGGTCCTTTAGTGGGGTATTAAAATACCTTATTTATCAGATACAGAAGATAAGTTATAAAGGCATTAGTTAAAACAGCATTTCACACACCCAGCAAAAATACTTGGCAAGTTCCTTAGAAACAGCTGTAACATACAAATAAGATTCAATTTTAATAAAAGATTCTGTTTAGCTGGCAAATAATAACTGCATTTTGCTGATACCATTTCACTGCATTCTCATAATGAAAAAATTCATAGGGCCTACTTCAAAAAATTGTTTTGAAGGCTTTCTTCTGGTCATGTAAGACTTATAGTGGGATAGAGAACAAAGATAAGGGTCAGCAAACAGACCTTTGGCAAGGAAGTGGTAGGACACGGTAACGGGGTAGGAGCTCTTGTTCAGTACGGTGATGGCAGAGGAGAGAGACAGATACAACCTTAGTAGAAAAATCCAAAGAGCCTCCCACTTATCACCATTACAACCTGTTCCATTCAGATGTGAACATGCACCTGGCCCATAATCCATCTACCTACTCACTGCATCTTAAAGAGCCTGCAAAAAGTCCTCCAAAGAACAAAGCATCTGAAGCTCTGTGCTTAAACAAAGTCCAAACTGGAGGACTAAGTTTAAGGAAAAGAAGGGAGTTCTTCTAGATGTCTAGAAAGGTGATGTATGTAATTTATTTTGTGAAGCAAATTTTACATTTTAACAATTTAATGAAAAATGAGATTTTTACTTTTCCACATATAAAATTCAAATAAAGGAGAGACAGTAGGATCTAATAGCCTGAGAATTAAAGAGCTGTCCAGTTTCTACTATTGACCTACTGCATGGTTCACTACACAAGTCAAATACAACCCTCATTTTTATTAGACAAGAGAGTTCTACAGATTCCAGTGAAATACACAGGGTTTTAGAACAAATACAGCACCTAAATGTAAGTAAGACTTTCCTTTTTTCATTTTCTTTAAAGAACTCCCCCCCCCCCATCAAAGAAACAAGAAAACATTTCTCCATTTATTATTTCTCACAGGGAACTTCTGCTGATCGGGACCACACCTGGCTGCTCTTGGCTGGGCTTGCTCCTGAGTCTGTGGTCAGCCGAGGGCTGGGTGGTGTGGGATGGCCTCAGCTCGCACAGCTCAGCCATCCTCCATGTGTCAGTCTTGGCCCTCCAGCTAGTTAACCAGGGCATGTTCTCAAGGAGCTCAAAGGGAAGCAAAAGCAGAAACAAGCATGTGCTTTTTCAAACTTCTATTTTGTGTTTAGTTTACTAACCAGCTCTTTTTCTCCTCTTGCTGGCCTTTTTTTTTTTCTTAAATTGTGGTAAAATATTCATAACATGAAATTTATCATTTTAACCACTTTTAAGTGTACAGTTCAGTGGCATTAAGTACATTCAGGCTGTCAGGAAAACATCACCACCTTCCATCTCCAGAACTTGTTTCATTTTGCAAAACTGAGACTCTATACTCATTAAAGAAGTCTCCATTCCTCCCAACACACTCAGGTCTTGGCAACCACCATTCTACTTTCTATCTCTCTAAGTCTGATTATTCTAAATGCCTCATATGAGTGAAATCATACAGTATTTGTCTTTCTCTGAATGTCTTGCTTCATTTAGCATAATGTTTTCAAGGTTCATCCACATTGCAGCATGTGTCAGAGGTCCCTCCCTGGTTAAGGTTGAACAACATTCCACTGTATGTGTGTACCACCTTCTGTTTATCCATTTATCCATCAATGGATACTTGGACTGCTTCCATCTTTTGGTTACTATAAATAATACTTCCATAAATATGAAAATGGGTATACAAATACCTCCTCAAGCCTCTGCTTTTCTCTTGGCTACATATTCAAAACTGGAATAGCTGGGGTATTCCCTGGTGGCTCAGGGGTAAAGAATCTGCCTGCCAATGCAGGAGATGCGGGTTTCATCCCTGATCTGGGAGGACCCCACATGCTGCAGAGCAACTAAGCCCCTGTGATACAACTATTGACCCTGTGCTCTAGAGCCTAGGTGCCACAACTACTGAAGCCCATGCTTTGCAACAAGAGAAGTCACTGCAAGTGAGACACCTACGCACCACAACTAAAGAAGAGCCCCCGCTTATTGCATCTGGAGAAAAGTCCGCGCGGCAACAAAGACCCAGCACACTCAAAAGCAAATGAAATTATATTTGAAAAGCAGACTAACTGGATCTTAGGATACTTCTATTTTTTTATTTTGAAGGAACTGCCATACTTTTTTCCACATCAGCTTTACCAGTTTACATTCCCACCAGCAGTGCACATGGGTTCCAATTTCGCCAAATCTTTACCAATACTTGTTATTTTAGGTTTCTTTATTTTTTAATTAAAGCCATACTACTGGGTGTGAAGCCGTATCTCAATGTGGTTTTGATGTACATTTTCTAAACATCAAGTAGTGTTTGAACACCTTTTCATCTGCTCATTGGCTATTAGTATAACTTCTTTGAAGAACTGCCTAGTTAAGCTCCTCACCCATTTCTGAATCAGATTGTTTGGTTTTTGTTATATATTCTACTCACTAATCCTGGAGCCAAAAGGATAAGGCTTCCTTTTGAAAATGAAAACTCTCCTTTAAAAGTGAAAAAGGAGATATACAAACTTCTACAATTTATTACCATACTCATAGAAACTTACCACAATCACAGAAAACTAGCCAATCTGATCAAATGGACCACGGTCTTGTCTAACTCAATGAAACCAAGATATGCCGAGTGGGGCCACCAAGAGGGATGGGTCATGGTGGAGAATTCTGGCAAAATGTGGTCCACTAGAGAAGGGAATGGCAAACCACTTCAGTGTTCTTACCTTGACAACCCCATGAACAGTATGAAAAGGCAAAAAGTTAGGACACTGAAAGATGAACTCCCCAGGTTGGTAGGGGCCAAATATGCTACTGGAGATCAGTGGAGAAATAACTCCAGAAAGAATGAAGGGATGTAGCCAAAGCAAAAACAACAGCCAGTTGTGGATGGGACTGGTGATGGAAGCAAGGTCTGATGCTGTAAAGAGCAATACTGCATAGGAACCGGGAATGTTAGGTCCATGAATCAAGGCAAATAGGAAGTGGTCAAACAGGAGATGCCAAGAGTGAATGTCGACATTCTAGGAATCAGCGAACTAAGATGGACTGGAATGGGTGAATTTAACTCAGATGACCATTATATCTACTACTGTGGGCGGGAATCCCTTAGAAGAAACAGAGCAGCCATTATAGTCAACAAAAGAGTCCGAAATGCAGTACTTGGATGCAATCTCAAAAACAACAGAATGATCTCTGTTCGTTTCCAAGGAAAACCATTCAATATTACAGTAATTCAAGTCTATGCCCCAACCAGTAACACCAAAGAAGCTGAAGTTGAACAGTTCTATGAAGACCTACAAGAACTTCTAGAACTAACACCCCAAAAGGATGTCCTTTTCATTATAAGGGACTGGAATACAAAAGTAGGAAGTCAAGAAACACATGGAGTAACAGGCAAATTTGGCCTTGGAGCACAAAATGAGGCAGGGCAAAGGCTAATAGAGTTTTGCCAAGAGAATGCACTGATCATAGCAAACACCCTCTTCCAACGACACAAGAGAACACTCTACACATGAACATCACCAGATGGCCAGCACCGAAATCAGACTGATTATATTCTTTGCAGCCAAAGATGGAGACTGTCTATACAGTCAGCAAAAACAAGACAGGGACCTGACTGTGGCTCAGATCATGAACACCTTATTGCCAAATTCAGACTTAAATTGAAGAAAGTGGGGAAAATCACTAGACCACTGAGGTATGACCTAAATCAAACCCCTTATGATTATACATTGGAAGTGACAAATAGATTTAAGGGACTAGATCTGATAGAGTGCCTGATGAACTATGGGTGGAGGTTCGTGACATTGTATAGGAGACAGGGATCAAGACCATCCCCAAGAAAGAGAAATGCAAAAAAGCAAAACGGCTGTCTGAGGAGGCCTTACAAATAGCTGTGAAAAGAAGGGAAGTGAAAAGCAAAGGAGAACAGGAAAGATATACCCATTTGAATGCAGAATTCCAAAGAATAGCAAGGAGAGATAAGAAAGCCTTCCTCAGCGATCAATGAAAGAAATAGAGGAAAATAATAGAATGGGAAAGACTAAAGATCTCTTCAAGAAAATTAGAGATATCAAGGGAACATTTCATGCAAAGACAGGCTCAATAAAGGACAAAAATGGTATGGAACTGACAGAAGCAGAAGATAAGAAGAAGAGGTGGCAAGAATACATAGAAGAACTGTACAAAAAAGATCTTCACAACCCAGATAATCACGATGGTGTGATCACTCACCTAGAGCCAGACATCCTTGAATGAGAAGACAAGTGGGCCTTAGGAAGCATCACTACAAACAAAGCTCTTGGAGGTGATGGAATTCCAGTTGAGCTACTTCAAATCCTAAAAGATGATGCTGGCAAAGTGCTGCACTCAATATGCCAGCAAATTTGGAAAACTCAGCAGTGGCCACAGGACTGGAAAAGGTCAGTTTTCATTCCAATCCCAAAGAAAGGCAATGCCAAAGAATGCTCAAACTACTGCACAATTGCACTCATCTCATACACTAGTAAAGTAATGCTCAAAATTCTCCAAGCCAGGCTTCAACAATACATGAACTGTGAACTTCCAGATGCTCAAGCTGGTTTTGGAAAAGGCAGAGGAACCAGAGATCAAATTGCCAATATCTGCTGGCTCATTGAAAAAACAAGAGAGTTTCAGAAAAACATCTATTTCTGCTTTATTGACTATGCCAAAGCCTTTGACTGTGTGGATCACAATAAACTGTGGAAAATTCTTAAAGAGATGGGCATACCAGACCACCTGACCTACCTCTTGAGAAACCTGTATGCAGGTCAGGAAGCAACAGTTAGAACTGGACATGGAACAACAGACTGGTTCCAAATAGGAAAAGGAGTACGTCAAGGCTGTATATTGTCATCCTGCTTATTTAACTTATATGCAGAGTACATCATGAGAAATGCTAGTTTGGAAGATGCACAAGCTGGAATCAAGACTGCTGTAAGAAATATCAAATAACCTCAGATATTCAGATGACCCAAACCTTATGGCAGAAAGTGAAGAACTAAAGAGCCTCTTAATGAAAGTGAAAGAGGAGAGTGAAAAAGCTGGCTTAAAGCTCAACATTCAGAAAACTAAGATCATGGCATCTGGTCCCATCACTTCATGGCAAATAGATGGGGAAACAGTGAAAACAGTGGCTGACTTATTTTGGGGGCTCCAAAATCACTGCAGATGGTGACTGCAGGCATGAAATTAAAAGATGTTTACTCCTTGGAAGGAAAGTTATGACCAACCTAGACAGTGTATTAAAAAGCACAGACATTATTTTGTCAACAAAGGTCCATCTAGTCAAGCTGATGGTTTTTCCGGTAGTCATGTATGGATGTGAGAGTTGGACTATAAAGAAAGCTGAGTGCTGAAGAATTGATGCTTTTGAACTATGGTGTTGGAGAAGACTCTTGCGAGTCCCTTGGACTGCAAGGAGATCCAACCAGTCCATCCTAAAGGAGATCAGTCCTGGGTGTTCACTGGACGGACAGATGTTGAAGCTGAAAGTCTAATACTTGGCCACCTGATGCAAAGAGCTGACTCATTTGAAAAGACCCTGATGCTGGGAAGGATTGAGGGCAGGAGGAAAAGGGGACAACAGAGGATGAGATGGTTGGATGACATCACTGACTCAATGGACATGAGTTTGGGGAAACTCCAGGAGTTGGTGATGGACAGAAGGTTTGGCGTGCTGCAGTTTATGGGGTTGCAAAGAGTCGGACACGACTTAACTGAACAATTTCTTAGTCTAAGTATTATACCAGGCACCAGAAATACAGAAATTAAAAAAAACTAAATCTTTCTGTTCAATGATTTCCCTTAATAGGAAACACAGAGAAGACAATGTAAAATAAATTATGTAATGCATTAAAAAAGAAGAATATAGACAATACCGCGCATGTACAAAATTTTTGATGATGGAAAAAGCAACAGAAAAGGCACAAGAGGTGAAGAGAACAGGAAGCAATACAGGATCAGATGACTATAGCAAAGATACGGGGCACAGACAGAAGAGGTGCTGATCAAACAGGCAAATGCCAGGACCTAAAGACCACTGTTTGTCATGACAAAAATGTTAATCTCGTGCTGACACCACTGGTGACCACTTCAACTAGACTGTGTGGAGAAGCAGATTATACCCTGTGGATACAGATGAAGTTACTCCTGGACATTCCTGATGTTGATCAAGCCAGGACAAGAGGGTACACCTGAGACAGGTAAAGAAGGGAACACTTTCTTCCGACATCAAAAAAGTGGAAATCCTTGAATTCCACATGGATGACACTGGATATGGTGAGTAAATTAGAGCCTACCTTGTTGTAATCTGTAGAGAGTAGGCAGTGATCCTCAGACTGAGACTATCAATTGCTTAGAGCCTGTACTTCTGATGTCAGTGGGTACTCAGTAAAGCTTTACTTAAATATTTTACGAAGGCCTAAAACAGATTTGAAAGAGTTAAGGGAAGGGACTATGTATAATCTTAGAAAGAAGAAGTCTGAGAACTTCAGAGCAACCTAGAAGGATAAGGGAGCAACACGGTCTCAGGGAACAGACAAGGGAAAGGCAGCAAAGAACTTCCAGGTTAGATTTGTAGAATATATAAACAATCTTCAGGTACTGCTAGAAATTTCTAAGAGTTTTAGGAAAAAGACTGGCCTTTCTGACCGTCTGAACAGATGGGAGCAGGAGTACAGTGTCCCTTTTACATTAAAGGACTATTTACTGCTTCTGAATTTTTCATGCTCCTAAATTTAATTGGAAGAGTCAGTTTCAACTCATGAAGTACTTCATCTTAAGTCTTCTTTCCTAGGTCTTTCTGAAGGGGCTAGAAACAAGACAAATTCAGCAGCAACCCTGGAATAGGAGATGGCAACCCACTCCAGTACTCTTGCCCAGAGAATCCCATCAACAGAGGAGCCTGACAGGCTACAGTTGCAGAGTCAACAAGACTGTGCTTCAAGCAAGCACCTGTAGCAACAAGCACAATAGACCAAACTGTGCATTTCACATACATTTCCATGTAAAAGGGCTCCCACTAGGTTTCCTTAAAGAAATAAATGACACTAAATACTAGAACTGGGCCGGAAAATGTGAGAGTTAAGCCTAAAAGCACCTTGTTACACCAGAGAGCATGGATGTTTTCAGACTGCTAAGATTGTATCAAAACAATGCAGTAACAACTTGAAGAAACTCCCCATGATCAAAGCAGGAACAAGTGACCCTCAATGAAAACACTAACTGCAGTGGGTTGAAACATCAAAACCACTTCAGTTTTGTGTACAAATTCATAAAGATATATATTTTTTTAATTAGGTTTCATTGGAGGGTGTTGGGAACCAATTCATTGTTTTAAAAACTGGTATGAAAAAGAAACGTTTATCCTGCCTTTCCAATGTTATGTACCATTGAAAAACTTAATAACAGATGAAGGGATGTCATCTCTTTAGAAAATGGTTCCAAATAATACATGAAATAAAAGTGATAGAATTTAAATACCATGATTTTATAATCCCTACTGAACTATTGAGTTCTGGCATCAAATATGACAAAAGAAAAGTAAATTAGAGGGGCTTTCCTGCTGGCTCAGTGATTAAGAATGTGCCTGCCAATGCAGGAGACATAAGTTCGACCCCTGATCCAGGAAGATCCCACATGCTGTGGAGCAACTAAGCCCAAGCACCAAAACTATTCACCCTGTGCTCCAGAGCCTGGGAGCCACAGCTACTGAGCCCATGTGCCTCAGCTACTGAGGGCCTTGTACCCCAGAGCCTGTGCTGCACGAGAGAAGCCACTGCAATGAGAAGCCCATGCACCACAGCAAAGAGCAGCCCCTACTCTGCACAACTAGAGAAAAGCCCACGCAGCAACGAAGACTCAGCACAGCCAAAATAAATGAATAAAATTATAAAAATAGCAAATTATATATTACATGTCCTTTGACAGAAGAGTGCAAAAGTTTCCTATGAAGCAGTTTTGCTAAAAAAAAATCCCCTAATCTGAATTCTATAAACCTCTGGAATCAACTATCAATTTACAAGGAATATAGGAGACAAAGGAACCTGTAGACTATGCCATACAGATGCAATAAGCAAAATCCACACTATGAGAAAATCTACAAGACAATATACTTCTTCAACTAAAAAATCAGGGGGGGAAAAAGATGAAGGAGAGCTCCACAGAATAAAAAGACTTAATTGCAATGTGTGGTTCTTGTCTGGATCCTGACTGGAATAAACAAACTAAATACAATTTTGAAAGCTGTAATTCAATTCAACCTACTGGGTATTCGATGATACTAAGTGTTGTTAATATTTTTAAGTTTGCTAATGGTATTATGGTTGTGCTCTGAAAAGTTTTAAAAACTATATACTGAAACATTTACAAATGGAATGATATGATATCTGAAATTTGCTTCAAAGGAATATGGGGAAGGGGAGAGAAAATGACAGTAAAGATAAAATAAGAGGAACTACAAGGTGGTAATTACTGAAGTACAGTGATTGGTATATGACAACAGGTATATGTACCTGTTTTGTCTATTTATCATTATTCTGTTTTGTCTACTTCTGTGTATGTTTGGAATTCTCCATAATAAAAAGCTAAAAAGAAAAAAAAGAGGCATATAACCTCATTTTTTTTATCAAAAAAGGATTCAAGATATTCCATTTATTGATAATTTATGACAGAAAAGGAAAATTCTTAATGATACTTGAAGATATGAGAAATGTTCATACAATAACCATTGTGTATAATATATGGTAATTATTACTTATTGATATGTGGTAAATTAGGGGTAGTTTTTGTTTTTTTTATTTACATGTTTCACATTTTAAAATGTAATACAGTTAAAATTAACTTTTTAGAACTTGGAGGAAATGTCATGTATATTTTATTATTTAATTCACTTAATACATTTATTGAATGGTATGCTCTATACTTGGCAAGAGGGAAATAATGGTGAACAATGACACAAGAAGAACCAAAACAGTGAGGTAGAAGAATATGTGAAATGCAGGTCATTTTAGATGCTTTGACAGAGAGGAAGGGATCAGTAACAGTCTCTATGAGGTAGTGTTCCTGAAGGACTCAGAGGGTCAGCCATTCACAGAGCAGAGAGACGGATGTTCAAGGCAGAGGAAGCAAAGTGTGGAGATGAGAAAGAATCATTCTGTATTCAATGATAAGCCAAGGACGGTTTAAGCACTGAATTTGTGGAATTCAAAATATTTAATTGCCATCAAGGTTATCATGCATATTAAATTTTTCTGTTTTAAATTTGAGAACAATGAAAATACATTTAAAAGATAAATAAAGTTATAATATTAAAACGCTTTTTTAAAGTGTGAAAATAAAGATAATCAGATTTCTTTTTATATGCAAGATAATATATAATATTTTATATGAAGTATTTCAGATGAACCAAGAAATTACCTTGGATAAATCTCTGAAGTTACTTGGCAAAGTAAGATCCAGTTCTTCCGATTCATAATTAGTAATGACCCATGGAAACACAGGATACTGATTTAAGTCATTGTAAGTCCGTCCTGGAAGAGGGAAAAAAGTCATTCTTAATTTAGAATAATAAGATGATAAACATTCAGGAATATATTTTATTAAAAATAACAAGAACAACAATTTCTGAGGGCCAAACATTGTTCCCAGTGCTATCATTTATTATTTCATTTAATTTTCACAGTAACTCTATGAAATTAGGATCACCTCATTTTACAGATAGAAAATTGAGGCACAAAAGTTTATGTAACTTGCCCCAAATCATGGAACTCGTAATGGTTGAACTATATTTAAATCTAGATAACTCTGCACCCATGCTATTGTTCTTATAAATTCCACAACTATTTTTTATTAATTGAAACCAAATAAAATAATCTTCACTAAGAATTTAAAAAACAGTTTCCTATCACATAAGAGTTTTTCAAAACCAGAATCCTTTCTCTGCCATTAATTAACTAACCAATCAACCAACCAACTAATCAACCAAGTTTAAGCGACTTAACCCCTGTGGGCATTCATTAGTCACCTGTAAAATGATGAGGTTATTCTAAATAACTCTGAAATTCCTGTGAAGGCTTTCAAATTCTATGCCCCTTTGAATATTATTCACAGCATCAACGAGGCTGCTTATTCAACTCCCAAATGATGCCACACACTCTTCTATGCTTCTTCTAAATCACAGACATTCAATGACACATTCAGGTCTATTAACAATATGAATAAAGCAAAGGATGGGGTAGCCCATCCATGTAGAAACAGCAGCTTTCTGAATATCACCACTTTAGGGAGGCAGGCTCAGTAGAGGACATCACTGTTTACAGAGTAAAAATGCTGGCTCCACCATTTTATTAGTCTATAACCTATATTAGTTAGATTTAATGTGAACAAACTTTTATGGCTAACAAACAAGGGAGACAAGTCTATTAATACTGCTTGAATTCCTTTCTTGCAGTGTATTCTTTCCCCTTCTTCCTTTTCCAGTTCTCAGACATATACGGATGTCATATCACCATACACCTGAGCATCACACTAGCTCTCTACACAGATGCTCAGTATCTAAGCCTTCCTAGTGATTTGACATTTTTAACTTTTTATTTCATTCTATTCATCATGAGCTTGAGGCCTATTAGAGTAACAGAGTTCTTCCTTGACTGACTGGTAAACAGTCTTACAAAATATGAATAATAGGATAATTTTAATTCAGACGTAATTATCATACTTCATATTTGTCAGTTTTAATTTCTCCCAGAAAAAATCAACAAACTGAATAGCAAAAAGCAGCCTATTTTGATATCCCTTTTCTCCTGCATTTTTCTCTCCTTCTGATTGAGATCTTACCAACAATAAACAATAAAATCCTTTTGTTATCCTATACGCTTAAATAATCAAGTTTATTGTACCTACAATAAAAGAGTACATACCTGCTCACTGTCAACGGATTCTTGTTAATTAAGTTAAATTCAATATATAACTACTGTGCTTAGTCGCTCAGTCGTGTCCAACTCTTTGCAATCCTATGGACTGTAGCCCACTAGGCTCCTCTGTTTCCTAGGGATTCTCCAGGCAAGAATACTGGAATGAGTTGCCATGCCCTCCTCCAGGAGATCTTTCCAGCCCAGGCATCGAACCCAGGTCTCCAGCACTGCAGGCAGATTCTTTACCATCTGAGCCAGTAGGCAAGCCCAAGAATACTGCAGTGGGTAGCCTATCCCTTCCACAGGGGATCTTCCCAACCGAGGAACTGAACCGGGGTCTCTTGAATTGCAGGCAGATTCTTTATCATCTGAGCCACCAGGAAAGTCCAATCTACACCTAAGGTTCTCATTTAATCTCCAACCATTCAGTCCTTATATTCAAACTTTTTTCCTTATTTTGAAAATGAATTCCTATAAAGTAACTTGTAAGTTCTGAGATGCTAAAGCCTAAGGCATGACCTGTATTCCCTGTGAATTCCCCCTCACCTCCCAATCACGTTTGATACAGAGACCAACACTTTTCCCTCTCCCTTTCCTGTTGCGTCTCAAGCCATTTGCTTCAACTTAGTTCTCCTGCTAAGTCTACTATTTCTGGGATCACTGATCCTCTTCTCTTCTTTAACAACTTTCTGCTTTCTTTTTGTCCTGCTCAAGAGCAGTCCCCAGACCTTATCTCACTGCTTTCTGCATCATCTGGCTTGGTAATCTCATCTCTATCTCTTGGTGATTAATCTCTATGCATCTCTCTATGCAGATGAAACTCAATGCCCTTTCTCTATGTTCCAAATGCCCTCTATACTGCAGCATCTCTTTTTGATATATTGTATGCCTTGCTAGCACAGTAAAATTACCGCCTTTCTCTAGATCAAATTTTTTCCTTCTTTTTCCTTTAATAGCACCACGGTTTCCCCCATGATTTAGAACAGAAGCCTGGAAGTCTTTTCTGACACTTTCTTCTCATGTACTCCCAGCATTCAGTCCGCTGGATGGCAGATGGTTTGTACCTTGTAAATTCTTGTGTTATCTAATCCTTTGTTTTAATTCCTACTGTCACCTCTCTAATGCAGACCCTCATTAATTTTTATGTGTAACTGCCTCCTAACTTTTGCTCTCTACCTAGACTCTCTGCACCTCTCTTTATCCTTCATACTGCTTCCAACTTTTCATACAGCTCTGATATCACTCATTTGTTCAGAAACTTGCAAAAACTTCCCTGTGAATTGACTGCTAATTCCTCAAATTGAGAGAAAATCTTTCATAATGAATGTCTCCACACAGTCTTTTTTAGTTTTCATTTTCATCATACCTTTATGAATACATGTACACACAATATACTAACAATCGTTCTTTAGCTATATTTCATTGTTTCTCATCTTTGTATGTTGCTTATGCTTTCAGCTTTACATAGAATGACTCTATTCATATGAAAACTCAAAATAATCTAACAGCACAATTAATAACTCATCATTTGAAATAAATCAACGTATGGGCTTAAATTACCTGCTATTGTGTTGAGAAACATCAAGTACTCAAAGTTTGAAATCTCCCTGTGTTGCCATCGCTGCGTCATATTAGAAGCTTTAAAAAGTTGACGTGGACTAGCTAATGAGATGCGCCTGCAAGAAAAAGAATTTGATGTGGAATCAATTTAAACTTAAGATGAGTTATATCAATAATAAATCATGACTTCTGGGCTCATTCAAATTGGCGTATTTATACAAATAAATGCTAGAGGTGATCAATCTACAATTAATGCTTAAACAAATGATTTGGATAAGCAACAGGTCTATTATCCATGTTCTATTCATTAAGGTAAGCTGTCACTACAAAACCATTATAATATCTAGCTCTATAAATTGATTAATAACAGTATGATTAATAGCTCACTACTTTAATGGGATAAGAGCTATTATAGTTACTGAGAAATACATATAAAATTGTATTCACATCTTTATCAGTTTTTATAGCCATCTCTTAAAGATAACATATTTGTACATTATTAATTTAAACATCATGTTTTTCATACCCGTTGTAATAGAGGAAAGTGGATCCACTCTTCAGGTGTCTATTCATGGGCTGGGATAAAGGTAAGGGAAAACTATTTTTTTATACACCCTAACAATATACATATGCAGATGACACCACCCTTATGGTAGAAAGTGAAGAAGAACTAAAGAGCCTCTTGATGAAAGTGAAAGAGGAGAGTGAAAACGTTGGCCAACATTCAGAAAACTAAGATCATGGCATCCAGTCCCATCACTTCATGGCAAATAGATGGGGAAACAGTGGAAACAGTGGCTGACTTTATTTTTCTGGGCTCCAAAATCACTGAGATGGTGACTGCAGCCATGAAATTAAAAGACACTTACTCCTTGGAAGAAAAGTTATGATCAACCTAGATAGCATAGTAAAAAGCAGAGACAATACTTTGTCAACAAAGATCCGTCTAGTCAAGGCTATGGTTTTTTCAGTGGTCATGTATGGATGTGAGAGTTGACCTATAAAGAAAGCTGAGTGCCAAAGAATTGATGCTTTTGAACTGTGGTATTGGAGAATACTCTTGAGAGTCCCTTGGACTGCAAGGAGATCCAACCAGTCCATCCTAAAGGAGATCAGTCCTGGGTGTTCATTGGAAGGACTGATGTTGAAGCTGAAACTCCAATACTTTGGCCACCTGATGTGAAGAGCTGACTCATTTGAGAAGACCCTGATGCTGGGAAAGATTGAGGGCAGGAGGAGAGGGGGACGACAGATGATAAGATGGTTGGATGGCATCACTGACTCAATGGACATGAGTTTGGGTAAACTCCGGGAGTTGGTGATGGACAGGGAGGCCTGGCGTGCTGCAGTTCATGGGGTCGCAAAGAGTCGGACACGACTGAGAGACTGAACTGAACTGAACAATATACCAAGTTTTCTACTTTCTTAATGTAATATAAATAAAAAAGGACACAAGTGACCAATACTAAGTAGCAGTGGGAAATAGGTGGCAGGATTAAATACATTTGGAGCGTAGAATCTCAGAGAAGTATGCTGTCATAGTTCTTCCTACCACTAAGAACAAGATACCTATTTTTTTTTAAGCTTAATTTACAAAGGTGTAATTTACATACCATAAAATTTATGCATGTAAGTGCACTATTCAATGAGTTTTTAAAGTAAATTTCAATTGCAATTACCACCACAATGTATTTTGGAACATTTTAATCACCACAAAAAGTTGCCTTCTGCCTATTTGGAACTAACGCCTAATTCTACTCCTAGCTCTAGGCAACTATCAATCTGCTTCCATCTGTACGAACTGGCCTTTTCTGAACATTTCAGATAAATGGAATCAGACAGCATGTACTCTTTTGCATTAGGCTTCTTTCACTAACCATAATATTTTTCAGATTCATCACTGTGGCAGCATGCATAAGCAGTTCATTTCTTTTGATTGCTAAGTAGTATTCCATTGTATGAATACAGAATACACCACATTTTAAAAATTCACTCACCAACTGAAGGACCCTTAAATTATTTCACTTTTTAGCTATTATGAAAAATGCTACTAGGAACATTCATGTACATGTCTTTGATAAACATATGGCTGTATTTCTTTTGGGTAGTCGGAGTGAAACTGCTGGGCTATAAGCTGACTTGAACTTTCCAAGAAACTGCCAAATGTTTTTCCATTACACATTCCAACAAACAATGCATGATGTTTGAATTTTTCCACATCTCTGTCAAAACTTACTATTGTATGCAATTTTGATTATAGCCACTCTAGTGAGTGTAAACTGGTATCTTATAATTTTAATGTAAACTGTTTAATTTCTTTTCATGTGCTACTCAGCCATTTATTTTCTTTGAGGAAATTACTATTCAGATCTTTTCTTCCTTAACTGAGTGGCTTCTTTTGTCCTATATTGAGTTGAAAAAGGTCTATACACATTCTGAATACAGTTCCTTTTTGAGATACATGATGTACAAAAATTTTCTCAGTGTATGGCTTATCTTTTCATATACTTAAGTGATGTATTTAAAGCACAAACATTTTAAATTTTGATTAAATTCATTTTCTAATTCTTATGAACAGTGTGTGGTAAATGTTGACGTTCATTTTCTTGCATGTGACTTTCCTATTATTATAGTAGTATTTATATAAAGTTTACCCTTTCTTCATCGAATTGTGTTGGCAACTTTGTTAAAAAGCAACTGAGCATAAATGCAAGGGTTTATTTTATTTCTTTATTCTCAATGTAGTTTCATTAACTTATATGCCTATCATTGGATAAATAGCACACATTTTGATTATTGTGGTTTTATGGTAAGTTTTGAAATCAGACAGTTTAAGTTTTCTAATTTTGTTCTTTTTCAAAATTGTTCTGGCAAATCTAGATTCACTGTATTTCAGCTGAATTTCTCCCAAAAAGTGTACTAAATTTTTATAGGGATTGTATTAAATTTATAGATCTGGGGAGAATTGACATCTTTATACTGAACCTTCTGATCCATGAATATGGAACGTTTTCATTTATTAATGTTGTCTTTAATTTCTAACAGCCATGTGTTTTACAATTTTCATTGTAAAAACTGTACATGTCTCTTTCATCTAGGAAAAAGACATTTCTAATCTGGATGCCTTTGATTTTTCCCTCCATCCCTTCCTTTCTTATCACACAGGCTGAAATCTCCAATATAATGTTAATAGAAGTTGTGAGAATGGAAGACATTCTAGCTTTCCTGACCTTAGGGGCAAAGCATTCAGTCTTTAAACATGAAGTACGGTGTAGTATGGGAAAAGTATGGGACTTTTTGGTGGCTGCTACTTACCTGTTTATCCTGTATTCTATTAACTATGTGCATAATACTGATTTTCAGATTTAAACCAATTTGAGTTCCTGTGATAAAACCCATATGGCTACTTTATAATCCTTTTTGTATATTGCTGGATTTGGTTTGACAATATTTTGTAAAGGATTTTGTAAAGTATATGTTCATTAGGGTTATTAGTCTATAGTTTTTTTCTTGACGTCTTTGCCTGGCATTGATATTAGGGAAAAGATGGCCTCACAGAATGAGTTGGTTAAGTGTTTCTTCCTGTATCTTCTGAATGAGTTTGTGAAGGGTTGGTATTTTCCTAATTTATCTATTTAATAAGATTCATCAGTTAACCCATCTGGGCCTTGACTCTTTGGTAAGATTTCTGAATTCTAATCCAATGGATCTGTCACAGGTCTATTCAGAGTTTCAATTTCTTCTTGAGTAAGTTTTGAAAATTCTGACTGTCCAGGAACTTGTCCATCTCATCTCTATTGTCTTAATTTGTAAGCTGGTATTTTCTGCTAATGTTTTTAATTTCTACATGGTCAGCAGTGCAGTCCTTTCTTTCATTTCTGACTTTGGTAATTCATGTTACCTCTTTTGTTCATAGTTAGGCAAAGTATGTCAATTTTATTGAGCTTTTCAAAGAATCAGCTTTGAAAAGTCCTAACCTGTGATATGTCCACAAATTCTTTGCTATTTTCTCTTTAAGAGATGGAACTTGATTCTCCTACCAAGGAGCCTGGGCTATATTTAATAACTCTCCTGAAACAAATAAGATGTAGCAGAAATGATGGCTTGTGACTATCAAGGGCAGGTCATAAGAAGGCATTGGGACTTCTACCTCATTCTATCTAGGATCAATTGCTCAAAGTCATGAACTCACTCAAAAGCAGCCTATGGCGAGGCAGGCTTGGCGAAGACCAAAGTCTTACTGCCACAGGTCATGGGTGTGTATCAGCTTAGAAAGTCCTCCAGCCCAGGATGACTACAGCTCTTACTAATATTTTGGCTATTATCTGTTGATTCTATTTCAGTTGCATTTCTAAGAAGATACTAACTAAAAAACCTGAATAAACACTAATCAAAAATAGCCCAAATCAATACAAAATTAGGTGTGTTAAACCCAATCAAAAAATGGGCCAAAGAACTAAACAGACATTTCTCCAAAGAAGACATACAGATGGCTAACAAACACATGAAAAGATGCTCAACATCACTCATTATTAGAGAAATGCAAATCAAAACCACAATGAGGTATCATTTCACACCAGTCAGAATGGCTGCTATCCAAAAGTCTACAAACAATAAATGCTGGAGAGGGTGTGGAGAAAAGGGAACCCTCTTACACTGTTGGTGGGAATGCAAACTAGTACAGCCACTATGGAGAACAGTGTGGAGATTCCTTAAAAAACTGGGAATAGAACTGCCATATGACCCAGCAATCCCACTGCTGGGCATATACACCGAGGAAACCAGAATTGAAAGAGACGCGTGTACCCCAATGTTCATCGCAGCACTGTTTACAATAGCCAGGACATGGAAGCAACCTAGATGTCCATCAGCAGACGAATGGATAAGGAAGCTGTGGTACATATACACAATGGAATATTACTCAGCCGTTAAAAAAATACATTTGAATCGGTTCTACTGAGATGGATGAAACTGGAGCCCATTATACAGAGTGAAGTGAGCCAGAAAGAAAAACAACAATACAGTATACTAATGCATATATATGGAATTTGAAAGATGGTAACGATAACCCTATATGCGAGACAGAATAAGAGACACAGATGCATGGAACAATTTTATGGACTCTGAGGGAGAAGGTGAGGGTGGGACGTTCTGGGAGAATAGCATTGAAACATGTATATTATCATATGTGAAACAGAACACCATTCCATGTTCGATGCATGAGACAAGGGCTCAGGGCCGGGGCAATGGGATGATCCAGAAGGATGGGATGGGGAGGGAGGTGGGTGGGGGGTCCAGGAGGGGGAACACATGTAAACCCATGGCTGATTCATGTCAATGTATGGCAAAAACTATTGCAATGTTGTGAAGTGATTGGCCCCCAACTAAAATAAATAAATTTATAAAAAAAAAAAAAAAGTAAACTGCAAGTTTCTACTGCTGATGCATTTCAATCAATACAAAAATCCCAGTGTTAAGTCTCTTTCTAGTTCTTGGATTAGCTAACTGAATTGTATTGATGAAAATTAACAACTACTAAAAAACAAAACAGGTAATGATACTGCTTTTTAAATACAGACAACTGGCTAGCACACAGGAAAGAGAGATATAACCTGACACTCTTCCAATTCCCTGTACTGTGAGAGATGCTTTGGCATTTTAACATTCCTTTCAAATAGTTATTAAATTATTTTGAACAATATAAATGCTAGTTATTAAGTCCACATGTATATACAAAATTAATATTTGAACTCTGATTTACCGAGGTTAAAAATAAAAGTTTTAATTAAATATATCGTATGCGAAATCCTTAACATATGGATTTGATATTGACATCAACAGAAAAAATTAAAACAAATATGATATAATAAAGCAAAGTCTAATCATTTTAATCAAAATGATAAAAAGTTTAGTGATTTATTATACATGTTAAGTAATGGTACATTTGAAAATGGGTATGAAATAAGCACTTTTGTAACTCAGGTATTTTAAATATGCAGAGCCTGTGTTTCACTGATCTTTGCTGGGATAAAACATAATATAATAACATTTACCAAACTTAAGTGTACAGTTTAATAACTTTTGAATATACCTGTTTCTGTAACCAATCATCATAGAACCACTCCAAAAAGCTAAGTCCTTTGTCCTAGTTACTGGCTCCTGGTAACCAATGCTCTGCTTTCTGTCACTATATGGTTTTGTTTTCACATAAACTTCATATAGATAGAATCATATAATTGCACATAATTTTTCAACCATGTCATGTAGTAGAATCATAGCCCATGATGGCTATGATGTATATACCGCACAGTGTTTAACTCCGTTTACTCAGCACAGTGCTTTTGAGATTCACCCATGGTGCTGGATGCATCACTGGTCAATTCGTTTTTATTTCTTTTTAAATTTGTTCTATATCTTTTAATTAGATAATAAAAGTAGTGCATCTACACTTTTATGAATTGGAAAAATAAAGAGTTTGGAAGTAGATAAATTGAAACCTTAAATTCTATAATGTAGAGATAATTGCTGATACATTTTTTTAATTGAAGTGTAGTTGATTTACGATATTGGGTTAGTTTCAGGTATACAGCAAAGTGATTCAGTTATACATATGTAAATATTTTTCATATTATTTTCCATTATATGTTAGTATAGATATTGAACATAGCTACCTGTGATACACAATAAATCTGTGTTGTTTATTTTATATATAGTAGTGTGAATCTGTTAATCTCATGCTCCAAATTTATCCCCCCTTCACCTTTCTGTTTTGGTAACCATAAGTTTGCATTTTATGTTTCTGAGTCTGTGTTGCGGTTTTGTAAATAACTTCTGTATAGCATTTCATTGCATGGATACACTACAATCTACTGATCCATTTAAAGTTGATGGACTAGAAATGTTTCAGTTTGGGACTACATGAATAACACTGCTCTTAATATTTGCTTACAAGTGTCATTACTCTCTATAATCACCTAGGAACAGAACTGACAGGACATAAATTAAATATATATTTAACTTAATAAGAAAACTGCCAAATTTTCCACAGCGACTATACTAACTTGCATTTCTACTAGCATGGTTCTAGAGTTTCTGATGCTGTATACTGATTTCACATTGTTTATCTATTTGCTTATAAAACTCAGGTTTACCGATTTCTTTACACTGTGTAAAATTTATCCTTTTTAGGTGTACAACGCAATGAGTTTTGCCAAACAAACACAGCTGGGTAACACCACAACAGTCAAGACAGGAAATATTTCCATGTTATCAAAAGGTTTCAGGTTTCCTCACACTCTTTTGTAACTAATAGCCCCTTTTCAATTCCAGTCTCTTGAAACCATTGATCTGATTTTTGTCCAAGTAGTTTTATTTTTTCCAAAAGGTCATATAAAATGGAATCACATAGCACACAGATTCTACATACAGTGTATAATCACACTATACAAACAGTTGGCTTCTTTCACCAAGCACCATACTTTTTATTGTAAACTTCTTCATTTTGTATTGGGGTACAGCTGATTAAAATTTTTATGACAGTTTCAGATGGACAGCTAAAAGACTCAGCCATACATATAAATGTATCCATTTTCCTCCAAGATCCCCTTCCATCCAGGCTGCCACATGACATTGAGCAGAGTTCCATATGCTATACTTTAGGACTTTGTTGGTTATTCACTTTAAATATAGCAGTGTGTACATGTCTACCCCAAACTCTGTAACTATTCCATTCCCCCATCCTTCCCCTTGGCAACCGTAAGTTCATTCTCTAAGTCTGTGAATCTCTTTCTGTTTTGTAAGTAAGTTCATTTATATCATTTCTTCTTAGATTCCACATATAGGGGGTGTGGGGCTTCCCTGATAGCTCAGTTGGCAAAGAATCCAACTGCAATGCAGGAAACCCTGGTCTGATTCCTGGGTCGGGAAGATCCTCTGGAGAAGGGGTAGGCTACTCACTCCAGCATTCTTGGCCTTTCCTGGTGGATCAGCTGGTAAAGAATCTGCCTGCAATGTGAGAGACTGGGTTTGATCCTTAGGTTGGGAAGATCCCCTGGAGAAGGGAAAGGCTACCCACTCCAGTATTCTGGCCTAGAGAATTCCATGGACTGTATAGTCCATGGGGTTGCAAAGAGTCGGACAAGACTGAGCGACTTTCACTTTCACTTTATAGGGGACGTCATACAATAAATTTCTCCTTCCTGTCTGACTTACTCAGTATGACACTCTCTAGGTCCATCTATGTTGCTGAAAATCACATTAATTTTTAATGGCTGAATAATATTCCATTGTACATACGTACCACATCTTCTTTATCCACTCCTCTGCCAATGGATATCCAGGTTGCTTCCATGAACAGTGTTGCAATGAACACTGGGGTGTATGTATCCTTTCGTTCATGTTTTTCTCTAGATATATGCCCAGAAGTAGGACTGCAGGGTCATATGATGGCTCTATATTTAGGTTTTTAAGGAACCTCCATACTGTTCTCCATAGAAGCTGTGCCAATATACATTCCCAACAACAGTATAGGAGTGTTCCCTTCTCTCCACACCCTCTCTGGCATTTACTCTTTGGGGACTTTTTGATGATGGCCATTCTGATCAGTGTGACGTGAGACCTCATTGTGGCTTTGATTTCCATTTCTCTAAAAACTAGTGATGATGAACATCTTTTCATGTACCTCTTGGCCACCCGTGTGTGTTCTTTGGAGAAATGTCTATTTATCTTCTATCAATTTTTTGATTAGGTTGTTTCTTTTGATACTATCATACTTTTAAAATTCACTTGCATGGTTCTGTATATTGGAGATTGTTCCTTTTTATTGCTGAGTGGTATATCCTGTTGTATGGATGAACATACCATAATTCGTGCATTCACTAGTAGATGACCATGTTGGCTAGCCTCAATTTTTTGTTCATAGCTGTATCAACATTTGTGAATAGGTCACTGCATGAATACGCATATTTTCATTTCTCTAGGGTAAATGCCTTTGAGTGATACTATCAGGAGGTAGCTCATGCATGGGATCTTTTGAAGGAAGTCCACATTATCTTCATTACCACCATCATAGTTTGGTCCCAGGTAAATAGCAACTTCACCCATCAACAGAAAATAGAATTAAAGATTTATTGAGCATGGGTATTCCTGCCTTGAGAACCCCATGAACAGTAAGAAAAGGCAAAAAGATAGGACACTGAAAGATGAACTCCCCAGGTCGGTAGGTGCCCAATATGCTACTGGAGATCAGTGGAGAAATAACTCCAGAAAGAATGAAGAGACGGAGCCAAAGCAAAAACAACAGCCAGTTGTGGATGTGACTGGTGATGGAAGCAAGGTCCGATGCTGTAAAGAGCAATACTGCATAGGAACCGGGAATGTTAGGTCCATGAATCAAGGCAGATTGGAAGTGGTCAAACAGGAGATGGCAAGAGTGAGTGTCGACATTCTAGGAATCAGCAAATTAAAATGGACTGGAATGGGTGAATTTAACTCAGATGACCATTGTATCTACTAGTGTGGGCAGGAATCCTTTAGAAGAAGTGGAGTAGCCATCATAGTCAACAAAAGAGTCTGAAATGCAGTACTTGGATGTAGTCTCAAAAACTACAGAATGATCTCTGTTCGTTTCCCAGGCAAATCATTCAATATCACGGTAATCCAAGTCTATGCCCCGACCAATAACGCTGAAGAAGCTGAAGTTGAACGGTTCTATGAAGACCTACAAGACCTTCTAGAACTAACACCCAAAAAAGATGTCCTTTTCATTATAGGGAACTGGAATGCAAAAGCAGGAAGTCAAGAAACACCTGGTGTAACAGGTAAATTTGGCCTTGGAGTACAGAATGAAGCAGGGCAAAGGCTAATAGAGTTTTGCCAAGAGAACGCACTGGTCATAGCAAACACCCTCTTCCAACGACACAAGAGAACACTCTACACATGGACATCACCAGATGGTCAACACCGAAATCAGACTGATTATATTCTTTGCAGCCAAAGGTGGAGAAACTTTATACAGTCAGCAAAAACAAGACTGGGAGCTGACTGTGGCTCAGATCATGAACTCCTGATTGCTGATATCAGACTTAAATTGAAGAAAGTAGGGAAAACCACTAGACAATTCAGGTATGACCTAAATCAAATCCCTTACGATTATACAGTGGAAGTGAAAATAGATTTAAGGTACTAGATTTGATAGACAGAGTGCCTGATGAACTATGGACAGAGGTTCGTAATATTGTACAGGAGACAGGGATCAAGATGATCCCCAAGAAAAAGAAACGCAGAAAGCAAAATGTATATCTGAGGAGGCCTTACAAATAGAAGTGAAAAGACGAGATGAGAAAAGCAAAGGAGAAAAGGAAAGATATACCCATGTGAATGCAGAGTTTCAAAGAATAGCAAGGAGAGATAAGAAAGCCTTCCTCAGTGATCAATGCAAAGAAAGAGGAAAACAATAGAATGGGAAAGACTAGAGATTTCTTCAAGAAAATTGGAGATACCATGGGAACATTTCGTGCAAAGATGGCCATAATCAAGGACAGAAATGGTATGGACCTAACAGAAGCAAACGATATACAGAAGAAGTGGCAAGAATACACAGAAGAACTATACAAAACAGATCTCACGACCCAGATAATCATGATGGTGTGATCACTAACCTAAAGCCAGACATCCTTGAATGAGAAGTCAAGTGGGCCTTAGAAAGCATCATCATGAACAAAGCTAGTGGAGGTGATGGAATTCCAGTTGAGCTATTTCATCTAATTTCATCTAATTAGCTATTTCTTCTAACCCTAAAAGATGATGCTGTGAAAGTACTGCACTCAATATGTCAGCAAATTTGGAAAACTCAGCAGTGGCCACAGGACTGGAAAAGGTTAGTTTTCATTCCAATCCCAAAGAAAGGCAATGCCAAAGAATGAGCAAACTGCCACACAATT
This sequence comes from Giraffa tippelskirchi, assembly GCF_054371585.1. Lineage (NCBI taxonomy): Eukaryota > Metazoa > Chordata > Mammalia > Artiodactyla > Giraffidae > Giraffa > Giraffa tippelskirchi. The sequence goes on from NC_137285.1 coordinate 60,246,497, forward strand.
GCACTCATCTCATATGCTGGTAAAGTAATGCTCAAAATTCAACAAGCCAGGCTTCAACAATACGTGAACTGTGAACTTCCAGATATTCAAGATGGTTTTAGGAAAGGCAGAGGAACCAGAGATCAAATTGCCAAAATCCGCTGGATCATCAAAAAAGCAAAAAAGTTCCAGAAAAACATCTATTTCTGCTTTATTGACCATGCTAAAGCCTTTGACTGTGTGGATCACCACAAACTGTGGAAAATTCTGAAAGACATGAGAATACCAGACCACCTGACCTGTCTCCTGAGAAATGTGTATGCAGGTCAGGAAGCAACAGTTAGAACTGGACATGGAACAACAGACTGGTTCCAAATAGGAAAAGGAGTATGTCAAGACTTTATATTGTCACCCTGCTTATTTAACTTATATGCAGAGTACATCATGAGAAATGCTGGGCTGGAAGAAGCACAAGCTGGAATCAAGATTGCCAAAAGAAGTATCAATAACCTCAGATATGCAGATGACACCACCCTTATGGCAGAAAGTGAAGAAGAACTAAAGAGCCTCTTGATGAAAGTGAAAGAGGAGAGTGAAAAAGTTGGCTTAAAACTCAACATTCAGAAAGCTAAGATCAAGGCATCTGGTCCCATCACTTCATGGGAAATAGATGGGAAACAGTGGAAACAGTGGCTGACTTTATTTTTGGGGGCTCCAAAATCACTGCAGATGGTGACTGCAGCCATAAAATTAAAAGACGCTTGCTCCTTGGAAGAAAAGCTATGACCAATCTAGACAGCATATTAAAAAGCAGAGACATTACTTCGTCAACAAAGATCTGTCTAGTCAAGGCTATGGTTTTTCCAGTAATCTTGTATGGATATGAGACTTGGACTATAAAGAAAGCTGAGCGCCGAAGAATTGATGCTTTTGAACTGTGGTGTTGGAGAAGACTCTTGAGAGTCCCTTGGACTACAAGGAGATCCAACCAGTCCATTCTAAAGGAGATCCGTCCTGGGTGTTCACTGGAAGCACTGATGTTGAAGCTGAAACTCCAATACTTTGGCTACCTGATGCGAAGAGCTGACTCATTTGAAAAGACCATGATGCTGGGAAAGATTGAAGGCGGGAGGAGAAGGGGACAACAGAGGATGAGATGGCTGGATGGCGTCACCGACTCGATGGATATGAGTTTGAGTAAACTCTGGGAGTTGGTGATGGCCAGGGAGACCTGGCGTGCTGCAGTCCATGGGGTCGCAAAGAGTCGAACACAACTGAGCAATTTAATTGAACTGACCTGGGAGGTATGATAACTGTATGGTTAATTTAATATGAAACTGCAAAACTTCTTACCTTCCCATCAATATGTGAAGTTCCAGTTATTTTGCATCTTATTAGCTCTTGTTATTTTCATTTTTTAAGAACTCATTCTAATAGGTGTGCCATGGGACCTCACCTCAGTTTTAAAATGATATCATCATTTCCTTAATGACTAATGATGTTTGGTATCTTTTCATGTGGTTGATGTTTATATCTAGTCTTTGCTGACGTATCTGCTCAAATCTGCTATTTTTTTCAAACAGATTGCTTGTCTTATAATTAAATGGAAGAGTTTCTTATATATCTTTTATCTAAATCCCTTATCACGTATAAGTTGTACCAATATTTCAACCCAGTCTATAACATACCCTTTCATTTTCTTGAGCATCTTTTAAAATGAAATGTTTTTAATTTGAAAGGCCAATAAGTGGTTTCTTAAAATCTTCCAGAAGTCTCTGCCTAACACAAGGTCACAAAGATTTCTCTCCTACGTTTTCTTTAGGAAGTTATACTTTAGGACTTATGCTTAGGTTATGTTATACTTGAGTTAATTTGAGTTAACTTATGTTACATTTTTAGTTAATATGTTACATTTTGAAATAAAGGGTGAGGTGGGTTTTTTTTTTTTTTTTGGTTTGTCTTTTTATTTCTCTTTTTTTGTTGAAAAAACTCTTTTCCCATCAACATATCTTGATTCCTTTGTTGAAAATCAAATTGCTCATTTATGGATGGGCCTATTTCTGGACACTATTATATTCCATTGCTCTGTAAGTCTATTTTACAAAAATACCAAACTCTACTAGTGAATGTAATTTTATATTAAGACTTGCAATCAGATAAAGTCCTCCAACTTTTTCTATTTCAAAATTGTCTTAGCAATTCTAGATATTTGCATTTCCACTTAAATTTTAGAATCAGCTTGTCAATCTCTCCAAAACAGTCTTCTAGAATTTTGGATAGGCTTGCTTTGAAACTACAGATCTGTTTGGAGAAAACTAACATCTTACTCACATTGAGTCTTCCAATTCATGAATATGGTATAGTACAATTTTCCATTTTTAGGTTTATTTCATTTTCCTAAACTGTGTTTGTAGTTTTCAGTGAACAATTCTTAATATACTTGCAAATATACCCATAGTTATTTTATTTTTTATATTATTTAAACTGTACTTTAATTTCAGTTTCCAATTGTTCATTGCTAGTATATAAGAACAAAATCATATATGCTGCAAAATAGGTAAATTCATTTATGAGTTCTCATAGCTTTTTTCCTTTTTGAAAATTTTTGCAGTTTCCTCAGTAATTTCACATTAAGTCAAGTATATATACTAATAAAGACAGTTTCGCTTCTTCCTTTTCCATCAAGATGGTCTTTAATTTCCTTTCTGGAAAGCCTTTTTGTGGATTTGGAATTCAGATAATGCTGGCCTCACAGAATTACTTGGGAAACTTATCCTTCTTTTCTATTATCTGTAAGAGTATTCTGAGAAACTGTGTCACTTCATTAAACATTTGATAGAATTTGCCAGTGAAACCATTTGAGCTAGGTATTTTCTCTGTTAGAAGCTTTAAGCTACAAATTCAATTTCCTCTGTAGAGTTATTAAAGCTATTCACTTTCATTAGTGAGATTTTACAGTTTTTATCTTTCATGGAATCTGCCCATTCATCTAATTTGTCTAAATTTGTTCATAATATTTCCTTATTTTTTAAATATCTATAGGATCTGTAGTGATATTCCTTCTCTCATTCTGATATTGGCAATTTGTGTCTTTTGTCATAAGCCTTATATACATATTTATTACTCTTATTAATCTTTTCAGAGAAACAATTTTTCATTGCATCGATTTTTCTTTATTGTTTTTGTTTTCCTTTTCACTAATTTGATTGCTTTCTTTTTTCAGATTAGTTTCATTTACATTTGTTCCTCTTTTTTGAGCTTCTTTGGACAGAAGTTCAGTTGACTCAAAATGATATGCTAACAATTACCATTTACAATAAAGCATAAAACAGAAGGTCATGCATTTCAAAACAAATGAGAAAAATATTATTACAGATTATTTTCCATATTTTTTTCATACAAAACAGTACCTGGTTTGAGGCAATCCAAAACTGGTTCCAATGCCAACACGAGGTAGATAGTTAACCACTTTCTTTACTGTTGCAGGGTCTGGGAAGTTGAACATTATAGCAACTAGAAAAAATAATTTTTAAAAGTCAGAATGAAATATGAGTGCCTTTCTGAAAAATTGATTTCTTGGTCCAGTAAAATGCTTTACTCTTAGTTCAGGTATCTACTCAATAGAAGTTTTATAGTATTAGTTTTATCACAGTATATATGAAGTTTAAGCATTAATATGCAAGAGATGATATTTATTTTACTCATAGAGTGTTCCTTCTCTAAATACTGTCAGGACTAACAACTATTGTTGCATTAATGTGACATGAAGTTGAGATTTTATCTAGCTACAATTCTGAATTTACAAACTTGAATTTTGGCAAGTTAAAAATATACCTATAAATTTCTATAAAAAATTTAAGATTATATACTTAACAATCTAATATACTTAACATATAGCTACTAAATTGTCAGTTCTATTCACTTCTAATCATCAACAGCTTAAAAAATATTCTCGTAATTTATGCAAATTCTTGTATTCTCTTGTGGTTTATGTAAATATTATATAAACAGGTAATACAGTGCTTATATGTTTATGCTTTGTATGTTCACATAATCCAAAACAATGTGTGACCTGAAGAAAAATTTTCCTCCATGGTCAATAATCAAATTAAATGTTTTTTAATCATTTCTATTTGAATAATTATATACTTTAAGAACATCATTAATTTATTATATATATAGATACATTCAGTATATAAATGTTAATTTGTGACAGTGATGTACAAAATTTTATGCTTAAAAAGTATGACAATAACAAACTCATAAAATCATGGCAGAGAATTTAGAAGATAGTAATTTGGTCAGTCTTAAAATTTTAATTATATTAACTTTTATTTCAGAACCATAAATTATGTACAAATATTCATCTAGAAGATGATCCTTCTTTTCTACCTAACCTGAAAAAATACTATGGGCCAAAAGTTTTTATCAATGTCAATGTAATTTTTAAACACTAACATTACAATATTTTTTAGGTAAATCAGTATATGATCACACACTAAACACCTAAAATATACTTAGAACTATCATATACATATCCAACATAACTTTTTCATAAGCCTTTCTTACACATCCACTATTACATTGACTACAGGAGGGAAAAAAAAAGGAAAAACTCATATTACAGCAGGTGACCAAGGCCATAAGGAAAAGGCAACAGAAAAACACACAAGATACAAAGTAAAGATGCTTAAGAAATTTTAAAGAAGGAAAATAAATAAGATGAGCAAGTAATAAATATTGTGAGGTGAAAACCCCTTCGGGACAGCAAGAATGTAGACTGAACTTAAGTGTAAAACATTCACTTGATTATTTGCCTGAAAGAATAATGTTCACATTAGAAAAAGTGGTAAGTGTATAGAAGAAGACAAAATATGGAAGGAAGAAACATCTTTTCCTAAAGAAATCTGTATTCCCTAAAGACATATGATTTCATTAAAAAAAGAAAATATGCATGGAAGAGACATTATGTGCAGATTTTTAAATGAAAACTTGTAGATTATAGAAAGAGAAAATATGAAAACTTAAAAATCTACTTAAATAAAATGAGCATGTAAAATAAATCACAAGATTTTATATATTCTCCCTTGTAAACCTCCACTCATACTCCACAATGCTTTTCCTTCAAGTTCACCTTGTCCCTCCTTCTTATCTTAATGAATTTCACCAAGTTCAATTCTAAACCCACAAATTGAATTTTAGTTCTTTCAAGAATGAGGCAATACAAAGCAACCAGGACAGTTCAGTAGCATCTTCTGATGGTCCTTTATAAATGGCAATAGATAAGACAAAAAAATTAAATAAATGTATGAATTATTTGATTACCCTCTCCCCTCTTGAAATGCAGCCACCTTCCAGAAGGAGTTTAAACATCAGAGCACTGCTGAGGATACCAAAACTCTACAACTGATTAAAAGGGCACTCATCCCTCGTATTTATAAAGTCCTGCACTAATCTGTGATTTGGCCAGAAAAATAAGATACTGCAGATAATTCTAAGAACAACCAAAGGGGTATACACTATGAAGATGCCCGTGGTTCAAAAAAGAGGTCAGTAATGCAGAGAGTAGGCTGCACAATTCTATCCAAATGGAAAAACAATAAGGAATGGAAACAGTATGGTATGTTCAAAATGAAATCTTAAGGAGATGGAGGTTAGCTCTGTAACAATACACATCTGCAACATCATCTTACCTCTGTTTGCCATAAAGATCTCCAGGGCTGTATTTTGCAAAAGATAACGACGAGAAAAGATCGATCGAATCTCTGAGAACAGCCATTTCCCATGCAGCCCTTCTGTATATGCCAGGATCTAGTGAAGAAAAAGAGAATTCCGAGTAAGTACAATAGAATCTTTTTGTTCTTTCCCCCAATTAAAACACAGAAGTCCTTATTACGAAAAATAATTTCTAGGAAATGAATAAACAGTTACTGAAATAATTAGGAGGGTGACTAAAAACTAGATTGCAATTCATGAAAAAGATGTTTAGATGAAACAGCAGAACAAAACTGTAACACGTCTATTTTATAAATATATTTGCGGGCTTTTTAAGGCAATGATGTCATCTATTGCTTTTCAGGAAATACATATAGCATTACTGATTGATTTTTGAGTCATATTACAGAAATAAAGTATTAGACAAACTTTGAAAAGAAGAAAGACCTCAAAAGAATGTCCTACATGCTTACAGATCACGTAAAATTCAGTTTCATATAATACAATATATCCAGAAATACTTTTGATATACTTTAAAATTACAAATTTAAGCTCATAACTTCAAAAAAATCACAGTTATAAGGTCACTGTTAAGGCAACAGTCACTCATTCAGAAAGCACAAAGACCAACTGTATAAGAGGTTAAGCATCATTTTGTCAGCGAAGCTAAACACAAACCTGCGAATGAACTCAGCATAATCTCTCTATGGAGTAGGTGGTTGTCAGAGTAACTTGTTACAAATTCTTGTCATCCCCTGTGACAGACCCAATGGCTTAGAATGCTTTGCAAACTCAAAGTAATCCTGTCTTTAGTACTAAGCCACTTTGTTGCTTTGTTATTCAAGCTTTGTTTTTTAAAAAGTTCATTTCAAAAGCTTAATTATGAAGGTGTTAAAGGCAGATTTGGAATTTCTCCACACTAGTACTTCACAGAATATTAATAAATCAAATGAGATGGATGTGCGATCAAACACTGATGAAAATTAGTGAAAGCAAATTAAGTTCAACAACTAAGATAAATCTCTCAAAAGTAACCACCATTAAAAAATACAAATAAAATGACATCTGTATATGATATTGCATTGTAAGGACAAAAATGGGATAAGTAAAGAGGAAAAATAATGAATGTTAAGAATGTATCCTACATAAATGCTGTCCATTTTATATTTTCATTTTCTAGATCTTAATTATAAAAAATCTACAATCCTTAAAGCAAAATACAGGGTTTTTGTTGTTTTTTTTTTTTTAAAGAGGGCCACATTAGTTAATTCACTAAACACGTATTTAGACTTTTCTACAGAAAATATTATATTTCTGGTGCCACAGCGTCTAGAAATGAAAGAATGGGGACAACTCCTAGGCTCAGTGTTCGCTGAAAAACCAAACAATTCAAAATTCCAAACAACTAACTACACTTTCAGTTTTAAAACAGGTGAGAGAGAAAATCCTTCAGACTCTTTATACAAGCAATACCTATGTAAGATCAAAAGAGATTAACAGAAAAGAGAGGACAAAACATTGATAGTACTCAAGACTTTTTTAAACCAACTGTCACTTGTACCCCTTTCTCTCACCATAACCAGTGGGTCCTAGGCTCCAGAGTTTGCAGTGGCCTCCTGACTGGTCTCTCTCCTTCTAATCTTACCTGGAGAATCTACTACAACCAGAGGAGTCAGAGAAAACAGCTTTTTAAATAGAAATCAGATCCTATCTCTTGTGTACTTAATACCACCCAGTGGCTCTGCAATACATGCATAATAAACTCTGAGTGCTGTTCAGTCACTTCAGTCATGTCCAATCCTGTGCAACCCTATGGACTGTAGCCCTCCAAGCTCCTCTGTCCATGGGATTCTCCAGGCAAGAATACTGGAGTGGGCTGCCATTCCCTTCTCCAGGGGATCTTCCCGACCCAGGGATTGAACCTGCATCTCTTACATCTCCTGCATTGACAGGCAGGTTCTCTACTGCTAGCGCCACCTGGGAAGCCCGATGAACGCTGAAGTTCTTCATAATTGTTTATGAAGCCTTATACCTGGGATTGTCTGATGAGCCCCACTCATTCTTCATCAGGGCCTTTTATATGTGCTTTCTCCTCTGCTCAGACTGTTCTCCCAGATCTTCCCACGGCTGGCTCATCCTCACATTCAGATACCTGCTCAAATGTCACCTCGGTAGAAACGCCACAGATCTAACCCCGCTTCTGCCACTATCACCTCATCCCATCCCAAACTCATCAGATTTCCTTTGTAACGCTTATTTATTACCACCAGAAATTACACTATTTCCTTGCTTCTCTTTTGCCTCTCTTCAGCACTAGAATACTAGAATCTAAGTTCTACCAGAACAAAGCTTTTGAATGTACTCTATCTTCATCTTCTATAACAAAGTCTTACACAAAGGAGACATTTTTGAATGATTAAATCAGTGAACAAATGGCAACCAAAACTCCATATATGATCCACATTAATTTTGTTTGGGCCATATTATATTTTTCCCAAGTTTCAAGTAGTTGAAAATACTTGAGAAAAGGGTTATTTATAAAAATATTCAGGTCTATGGCTCCTCAGGAAAAAAGTAGAGCATCTGTCAAGCCTAGGTCTATATATGCCACAAAGCACAACTGACAGGCACTCTCCATTTTCAAACAATCTCTACACACTCACTTACCATTATCTGCCTAGTTTCCACTGGGATTTGAGTTTGCCATTTTTAACTTATCAAGTAATAGAGAATCCAATGTATGTTCTGTTAACACTTCTGGTCCAATCTATCCACTATTTGTGAAGAAAAGGAGACTTAAACAAGTTAAATACTTAATAGGAAGTCCCTTGGAAAGCTAGTAGCAAAGTTTGGTCTACTCCAGGTTGTCTAGTCTAAACTGTCCAGAGCCTACTTACATGATACAATGTCACATCTCTAAAAGAGTTCAAATATCTGTTAAAATAGAACTCTTCAGAAATTTTAATCAACTACATTTTTTTTTTTCCTGTACTTGTGTTAAAAGTGAAAAAGGAAAATCAAACAAAAATAAACAACAAAGCTTTAGGCTCCAAGCTCTGTCATATACTAAAAATATCACACTGGTCTGAAAATTCTACCTCTTGTATCTATGCTGCTGCTGCTGCTGCTGCTGCTAAGTCGCTTCAGTGGTGTCCGACTCTGTGGGACCCCACAGATGGCAGCCCACCAGGCTCCCCCGTCCCTGGGATTCTCCAGGCAAGAACACCAGAGTGGGTTGCCATTTCCTTCTCCAGTGCATGAAAGTGAAAAGTGAAAGTGAAGTCTCAGTTGTGTCCGACTCTTTGAGACCCCATGGATTGCAGCCTATCAGGCTCCTCCGTCCATGGGCTTTTCCAGGCAAGAGTACTGGAGTGGGTTGCCATTGCCTTCTCCTCTTGTATCTATAGAGCTATGTAATAAGACTTGTTGCTTAATATGGTGATGGCCAATCACTGCAAGATCACCGTCATGCAACCTAAAGATTTAATTATTAGTATTTTCTAGAATATCTCAATTACTAAGAGGAGTAAGAACACTAAAACATTATTATAATATTTTTAATGTAATAGTTTTCCAATCAATGAAAATATTCCATTTATATCCCATTCCTTCAAGCAATATAGGTATTTTAAAAATATACTTGAAATACAGCAAGTGGCATGGTCCTTTAAACTTTGTTTTATTATCAAATGTCAAACTTACTCCAAACGACAGAAAATGACATAAGCTCCATGGAACCACCCTGAAACTTAGAAAATACTAATACTTTGCCACATTGTTGTAGAGATTTTAAAAATTTATGAAGCATTATAGATAATATTGAAATTCCCATATATAACCATTCCTGATTCCATTCTCCTTCTTCATCAGAGCCAATCACTATCCATGATTTGAGGTTGAGCATTACCATATAAATTTTTATTCTATTAGTACATATACATCTACAAATAATATCCAGAATTGTTCTACATGTTTGCAAACCTGATATAAATGGTATTATACTGAATGGCTGACAGTGTGTTTTCAGAGTTAAATATAAGCAGGTAAAGTAGTGTTTTAAAACTGAAGACAAACAGAAGCAGGAGGAGAGACAGAAAATTATTTAAAACTGCCAAAGCTATCAGCATTTAAAATCTTACAGATAAAATCAGACCAACTTAAAAAAAAACAAGAAATGAAAATCTGTACTTAACGTAAGCACAGTGGGATTTAAAATAGAAACAAAGAATCTCTTAACTAAGAGAATTACTAGCTGAAATTGATATAATAACATTTCTTTAAAGTATTCATTAGGAAAAGGTGTCAGTACGGAGAAGCAGCTGCGACCTAGCTAAGCAAGAGGTTTATTTCTTATCGGAATAGTATATTCCTGGTCTGAGGCTTCACTTCAAAGTCTCTAGAGTTCAATTAAAACTGGATTAGGTAGAAGCAGAGCCTTCTTTGGGAGTTTCTGTTCACTGAAACTCTACTTACACTGACAGCACCCTAGACAGAGGTCTAGCCCTCCAATGAATCAGTTACTATGGAAACCGTATCATTACCATTGCTCTGCAGTTATGACCCCAAGTCTAGAATAGCTTGAAAGCTTAAGCCCTCAGCACTCTCTTTGAATGTTTACCATCTTGTTTCAATATCGTTAGTATTATTATCAGTGAATTCAACTTTCATTTTTTAATAATTTATTTGAATAAAGATAGTTATTGGCCAAATGTTAACGAAAGGTTGTAGAGAGGAACAAAAGAAATCATTTATATGTATATATACTCTCACACATATAAATGCATATATACTATTACTTTACATTAAAATAACAGACATATTTTCTTTAAAATTTTATCTAAAAATTGTGACTCTGAAAAAGAATTTTGCCCAAATAAACCTACCTTTTCCCCTATACTTCAAATAGTATACTATGAATACATGTGAAAATTTCTTCACCCTGTTGCATTAATTGGCTAGAAAGAATTTTTCACCTTTAACCATTCATTTTGAAATGCTAACGAATTTATCCAAATAACACTTTCACTTTTCTCATCCTCACGGAAGGATAAAAAAAAAATCTGTATTATTTACTGCCCAACTACATGATACCCTTACTTACTGAATATTAGATATGTTCAAAAAATAGATTTTAAAGTAGTCTCTGAAAACACGGCCATATTTGCTCCATTTAAGTAGAGAAAAAAGGCTTTCTTTTTAAACTCTACCCTCAATAAATTTTAAATGTTTTCATTCTTGTAAACGGAAAGAGATTAAAAAGTGATTGAAAAATATCACAAAAAATATTTGAGAGTCTGCATCTATAGAATCAATAAAAAGTGTTTCCTAAAACACTATTCTTATTAATGTTTAAAGCTTGCACTGCATATCCTAGACTCAAATATTCACCAATTTTTTGAGAGATTTTACTCTGAACAGAGAATTCCATACTAATTTCAAAAGAATTCAGTAAGAAAAGTAAAATCAAATGATACAAAGAAACAATAGCACTTAAAATTTCATAACAAAATCATTTCAAAAAAAATGGATATATATTTAACATTAAAAATTTTTTTTAACTTAGTATACAAAATATAAGCTAATCAAGCCATCAATCAATCAATGATACCACAGTTAGAAAATATTCATACCTCATTTTCATGAACATAGTTATAAATCAGTCACAAGGATTATATCTTAATATGGAAAACAGTAAATATGTGAAATAATAAAAATGAAAATACATGTTAAAAAATGCACTAGTCTAAATATAGTCTCTCAATCTGCCACTAAACACATGTGCAGATATATTTTATTTACAATAATTGCAATTTTAGCAAAACAGTTGAAAGTAATTGTAATCAAGTTATTTTAAAGCTGCACCACTCTATTATTAACATAGTTTTTAGATTTTGCTGCACATAATTTTCTCTGAAACTTGATATCAAAGCATAGCACTAAATATATTTTAATATTGAATACCAGTTAGTTTAAGGATGTTCTTCATCACCATTATTTAAATATATATTCTTAAACAAAACTTAGAGGTTTCTTTGAATTGAAAAATAGCACATACTTGACTCTGGTAGAAATTTTAACGTGGCAATTTTCCTATTTACTCCATATCCATGAACACACAGATTGTCCCCAAACTTGGAAAAAATGACAACAAAACTATAAAGTGAACATAAAAGAAAATTACCTTTTAAATTAATTATGAATTATTTAATATTTTTCATCTATATAGTAAATTTCCTCCTGCTTACTGGTGCTATGATGCAGTATTCTCCTTAGTGTTTTCATGGGTGACAAATTCAATTAAACATATTCATTACTCTAATGTTCTATTTGGCAGTTTAGTCAGTATGAAAAATTAAAAATATATAAATAAAATGCTGTGTGACCTCTGTATTGATTGGGCTAAAGCAGCTTTAGCCTGGGTGTGGACGATGGGGCATCTGGGAGGGGCGAGATGGGGCACACAAACACATACACTCTTATGTTTTCTCTTCCAATTACTGAGGGAGATGATAAAACCACAGCAAATGATGTATCAGCTCATTTTATCTTATCGCTTTGGGGCTAGGTGACAATGAAGTTCATATTTCACTGACTCCCATTGAAGATTGTGAAAATTACTTGCCCTCATGACCTGAAATTTCACTAGAAGACAGAAATTTCTCTTCTGCAAAGTAATGCAATTTTTCAGATGTCAACCTTTAGCCCAGCTTTAAAAATTAATTTCATTTATATTAACCAATGATATTGATATTTTCACAGAACACTCTTTGATACATGAAGCACAGACTGGCAAATTGATGTTGCTTTAGATGGGTAAAACTATTTTATTTTAAGCTGCTATGGCAGACAGATTTATGGCAAACTGAAATTCCCATTTCATAATTTAATATTTGTGCTGGAGCAGAGAACCTTTAAGCCCTTGGCCTGTAAATAATTCAGACTCGGTTCTTTTATTTTCAATATTCTTCAGCTTAAAGATAATTTGCATTCTAAATGATGTTTCATAAAAGCCACCTCTTACTGAACTAACATTAAATATATATATTAAAAAGTCAAGAGGCAAGTATAGTAATGAATAAGCAGAATAAAGAAGGTATTTAGCCATCATCCAACTAATTTTTAGATTTTTAAAAATTTAAACTGTATCGCCAATCTGATTTTTATGAAAGAAGAACCTAAATATACAAAAGAAGAATAATAAGGAATAATAATAAGCAACATGAATGTTATCTTGCTTTCTTTTTCATAGTGCATAAAGAGCAAGGTATTAAATTTTGAGAAAAAGAATAGAATAAACAGGTACATAGCTGAATTAAAATAGAGATATTTGGATTTGGAGTTACTTTTTAAGATAAAAATATAATAAAAATAAAGCCACAATGTCAATTTTATCATGAATAAGATGTGAAAGTGTTTGATTTCAGTATACAGATATAGAAATTACCTTGAATACATACAAAGAAAAATTTAAGTATTTTGGAGTGGTAAAAATATTACTAAAAAAATACAGTTACTAAAAAAAATAATGTATGTATATTTTATCAAGTTTTTATATTACCTTTACCCAGTAAAGAGTTTTGTTTAATTCTAATGCCTTGAGAAAACAATCATTAGACCAAAACCCTTCAATTTATTAATAAGTAAGTTAAACATAAACATGCACTAATTTATCCATTAATCTATACTCTTAAAATTAGAAAAATGCCAAAAGAAAAAAAATGTCTGCAATTTAGCTATTTTCTCCCCGAGATGGATTAATACCACTCTGCCTAACTTTCTATTTCCAAAATCACTTTTGCAAATTGTATGCAAACAATATTCATATAACTTTTTCTTTAAAATATTTATAGCTAATTTTCCTTACAGGTATGATATGGGAAATGATAATATAAATGATACCTTATTTTTTCCATTTAAATTGAAAAGAATTCTAGTTACTTCTTAAAAGCTTGTGATAATGACTGCTATTTTCACTGAATTCAAGTAACAAAGTGTTTTTGCCTATTCCTCTGTAAACCGACTCTCTAAAGTCATGAACAAAGAGATAAATTTAAATCAGAACTAATAAAATACTGCCTAATTTTTAATGGGCTGGAATATTCTATAATGTATACTTTTAAAACAAGCTATGGACACAACCTATCTTTCTTCTTGATGTCAATTCTTACTTGATGAAATTAATATCAATCTCAGATTGGTATCAAAGGCCCTCTCTACATACAGGAAGCAAATATCCAAATTAGAGTGATAGCAGCCTGTAGCTGGGCTTCCCAGGTGGCACAGCAGTAAAGAATCCACCTCAAATGTAGGAGACGTGGGTTCAATCCCTGGGTTGGGAAGATCCCCAGGAGAAGGAAACGGCAACCCACTCCCTTGTTCTTGCCTGGAAAATGCTATGGACAGAGGAGTCTAGTGGGCTCCCGTTTACAGGGTTGCAAAGAGTTGGACAAAACTGAGCACACAGCCTGTAGCTAGACTATTTATCTCTTTGTTGCAGATACAACATGGTTTAGTCATTGCAAGTTTCTCTGATGACTAACCTATTTAACTAATTAAAGGAAAAACCTTCAATAAATTTGTTTCTGTTCTTCAAATATAGAACAGAAATAAAAAGGAGAAGGAAAAAGTTACATTAGAACTTGATGCTAAAAGTAGGACACTTTCTTCCTAAATGGAGGGAAATACTTTTCCATGTTTTTTTTTTTTTTTTTTTTAATTTATTCCTCTTAAGTACTCAACTTGTTTAGCTGGAGCCAATTATAAATGAATAGTACAGGTTCCTATTTGCTTCCATGTTAAAGCATGAAACGGAATACTGGGCTCATACTCTGCTTCAGATACAATCTTTCAAAAAGTTATTTTCTTAAAGGACACATATTATAGGGAACATTATGAATGCTATTTAAATAAGATTTGGAGGTTAACACAGTTCCATTGCGTAACTTCGTACACTGGAGTTCGTTCGTGCTCGCCTACAGCTTTATGAGACTAGGCCGCTGTCTCACTCATCTTTCTTTTCCCATATCAGACACGGTGCCAGGAACATGGAAGACACTGACTGACAGATAGAAAGCCAGCGGAACCTCACAAACCACATACAGTCTAAGGCTCTGGGAACACATGAACACAAACACAGCAGAAAGCAAAAACAGACAGAAAAATGAAAGGGAAAACTACAACACAACATTGAAAACAAATCAAATTGAACAGTCTAGCATATTTCAACTTCTGACCAAGATGCAGTAACAGGGACTGGACTTACCCTTGTACATAACCAATACTTAAAATAGATACTATGTGTGAAAAAAAACTGTTCTTAAGAGCTCAAACACCAAGTAATGAACAACAGTGAACTCTGTGAGACAGGACAAAAAGTGGTGACACCAACTACTGCCCCAACTCCCTGCCAGAGAAGACTATGCAAGCTCCAGGGCAGGTAGAAGAAATATGATTACAACATAGTGGTCTCTTAGGGTAGAGAAAACAGCTTCAAGTACTACAAGATCAAGGGGGCTAAAACTGCAAGGACGAGTAGCAGATGGGAGAAAGCTGAAAAGTAACATTACTCCTGAGATCTGCAGTCTTCAGCTGAGACCTGATCAGCCTAAGAAAACAATTCAAGGCCAGTAAAAGAATCATTCCACCAAATGATAGGGTACAATACCCAGAGCTCATATAAGCAGAGCAAAAAACAATCTCATAATACACTGAGCACTGGTTAGAGTACTCAGAAGGGTTTTGCCTTAGTAGTGGGGAAAAATCAGACTAGACTAAATGCTGCTCTGGTCCGGCCTAACGAACCTTAACAGCACCATCCGCATGGATCAAACTATTTCCAAGTACTTAGTTGTGTCTAGAGTGATATATTAAAATACTTATAGAATACAAAAATATCTACAACACAAGAGGGCAAAATTCACAACTGGTATCTAATTCATAAATACTAGGCCTGAATAAAAATCAGGAAAATATAACCCATAATGAGAGGAGAAATTCCAAAAATGACAGGATTATTGGTAATGTACATGAAACTAGACAAAATAGATATTAGAATAAAAAAATTAAGAGAATACTAAAGAATTCCATTAACAGGATACTAATAGAATAATAGAGGATCATTTCATTCGCAATAGTTGGGCTTCCCTGGTAGCTCAGATGATAAAGAACCTGCCTGCAATGCAGGAGACCTGGGTTCAATCCCTGGATCTGGAAGATCCCTTGGAGAAGGGAATGGCAAACCACTCTAGTATTCATGTCTGGAGAATTCCACCAACAGACCATAGGGTTGCAAAGACTCGGACACGCTTGAGCAACTAACACTTTCACTTTTTTTCAGAGGCTCATTTCATTTGCAATGGTCATCATAACAACAGATCATTTTATCAAGAGGTCATAATTATCTTAATTGTTTCTGAAGGAATAGTACAGCTTTAAAATATACAAAAGAAAAACTGAGAGAACCAAAACAAGAAATACATAAATCCACAATTACAAACAGATTTCAACACTTCCCTTTCAATAACTGATAAAGAAAGTAGATGGAAAATCAGTAAAGATATAGAATATTTGAATAAGACCACTGACCATAAACTAGTTGACATTTATAGAACAACAGTTGAATATACATTTACAAAGACAGTGCATACTATGGACCGAAAA
This sequence comes from Giraffa tippelskirchi, assembly GCF_054371585.1. Classification (NCBI taxonomy): domain Eukaryota; kingdom Metazoa; phylum Chordata; class Mammalia; order Artiodactyla; family Giraffidae; genus Giraffa; species Giraffa tippelskirchi. The sequence goes on from NC_137285.1 coordinate 60,262,850, forward strand.
CCCAGCTGTGATAAATTTAGTAGATGCAAATCATATAAAGTTTGTGCACACGCTCAGTCGTGTCTGACTCTTTGTGACCCCATGGACTGTAGCCTGCAAAGCTCCTCTGTTCACAGAATGTTCCAGGCAAGAGTACTGGAGCAGGTTACCATTTCCTTCTCCAGGGATCTTCCTGACCCAGGGGTTGAACACACATCTCAGTAAGCAGGTTCCTTATTAGTTGAGCCATCAGGAAAGCCCAATAAAGGTATATTCTCTGACAACAATGGAATTAAATTAGAGATCAATAATAGATTTTTTTCATTCCCAATATATGAAAATGAAACAGTACACTTCTAAGTAACCCATGGGTCTGAGAAAAAAAAAAAAATAGGAGGAATCTTGAACTGTATACAAATGAAACCAGAACACATAAAAATTGTGGAATGCAGTTCTAGCACTAAACACCTATATTAGTGGGAAAGAGAAAAGGTCTCCTATCAACAATTCAGCTTCCACTTTAAAAAGTCAGGAAAAAATAACAGCAAATTAAACCCAAAGTAAGTAAAAGAAAAGAAATAAAATCAAAGTAAAAATCAATGACACAGAAAACCAAGAAAGAGAGAAGAAAATAATCAATGACACCAAAGATTGGTTCTTTTAAAAGATTGATAAATGTATGTCTCTAACCAGACTCGTTAGGCAAAAAAGAAGGAAAACACAAATTATGAAAATCAGGAATGATGTAAGTATCAATATCAGCAGAGAAAAAGCATCACTATGGATTACACAGAGTGTAATAATAAGACTACTAAGAACAAAAATAATAATAATAAAAAGAATAATAAGGGAATACTACCTAGCCCTAGTGGGCTACAGTCCATGGGTTCACAAAGAGTTGGACATGACTGAGCGTTTAAGCACATTACATATAACTGTATAACACTAAATTGGACAGTTCTTTCTGATGGACAGATTACTTGAAAGACACAAACTACCAAAGTCCCCTCAAGAAGAAACATAACATAAATGGCATTATACTTATTAGAGAAACCAAATCAATACTTTAAATCTTCCCATAAACTCCAGGGCCAGGTGACTCCACTGGTGAAGGCTACAAATATTTAAAGAAGAAACTACTAATGCTATACAAACTCTTCCAGAATACTCAAGAGGAGGAAATACTTGCCAACTTACTCTCTGAGGCCAGCCATACCCATATATTAAAAATAGACAAAAGCATTATAAGACAAAAAAGTCCACGGGGCAATCACACTTAAATATTTATATAATTTATTTGTCTTAAGACAATAAGTAGATTAACTTAAACTACCAAGAGAAGTTTTCCCACTCCTGTGCTTTCACCAATTATCTCTAAATGTATCCAACCATTCCCAACATTTCTCAAGAATGTCTACAACAACTTCCTTTTGTAATGCATTCCAATTTGACTTTCATTGGATTTTACCAGAGTGGCTGAATTCTCAGCCTTCTCATTTTACAGTGAGGGATTTCATCCATAACTACTGCTCCTAACACCAAATTTCACAGAGGTGCAAGAATCGAGTGATAAGGCATTAGAAGTGATTACCTCTACATGGTAATGATTCAGGTATGACCTAAATCAAATTCCTTACAATTATACAGTGGAAGTGACAAATAGATTCATGGGATTAGATCTGATAGAGTGCCTAAAGAACTATGGATGGAGGTTTGTGACATTTTATAGGAGACAGGGATCAAGAACATCACCAAGAAAAAGAAATGTAAAAAGGCAAAATGGTTGTCTGAGGAAGCCTTACAAATAGCTGAAAAAAGAAGAGAAGTGAAAGGCAAAGGAGAAAAGGAAAGATATACACATTTGAATGCAGAGTTCCAAAGAATAGCTAGGAGAAATAAGAAAGCCTTCCTCAGCGATCAATGCAAAGAAATAGAGGAAAACAACAGAATAGGAAAGACTAGAGATCTCTTCAAGAAAATCAGAGATACCAAGGGAACATTTCATGCAAAGATAGGCACAATAAAGGACAGAAATGGTATGGACCTAGCAAAAGCAGAAAATATTAAGAAAGGGTGGCAAGAATACACAGAAGAACTATACAAAAAAGATCTTCATGACCCAGATAACCACAATGGTGTGATCATTCACCTAGAGCCAGACATCCTGGAATGTGAAGTCAAGTGGGCCTTAGGAAGCATCACTATCAACAAAACTAGTGGAGGTGATGGAATTCCAGTTGAGCTATTTCAAATCCTAAAAGATGATGCTGTGAAAGTGCTGCACTCAAAATGCCAGCAAATTTGGAAAACTCAGCAGTGGCCACAGGACTGGAAAAGGTCAGTTTTCACTCCAATCCCAAAGAAAAGCAATGCCAAAGGATGTCCAAACTACCGCATAATGGCACTCATCTAACACACTAGCAAAGTAACACTCAAAATTTTCCAAGCTAGAATCGTGAACTCCAAGCATGAACCATGAATTTCCAGATGTTCAAGCTGGAATTAGAAGAGGCAGAGGAACCAGAGATCAAATTGCCAACATCCACTGGATGATTAAAAAAGCGAGACAGTTCCAAAAAAAACATCTATTTCTGCTTTATTGACTATGCCAAAGCCTTTGACTGTGTTCAGCTCACTTCAGTTCAGTGGCTCAGTTGTGTCCGACTCTTTGTGACCCCATGGACTGCAACACGCCAGGCCTCCCTGTCAAACACCAACTCCCGGGGTTTACCCAAACTCATGTCCATTGAGTCGGTGATGCCATCCAACCATCTCCTCCTCTGTCGTCCCCTTCTCCTGCTGCCCTCAATCTTTCCCAGCATCAGGGTCTTTACAAATGAGTCAGCTCTTCGCATCAGGTGGCCAAAGTACTGGAGCTTCAGCTTCAACATCAGTCCTTCCAATGAACACTCAGGACTGATATCCTTTAGGATGGACTGGTTGGATCTCCTTGCAGTCCAAGGGACTCTCAAGAGTCTTCTCCAACACCACAGTTCAAAAGCATCAAGTCTTCAGTGCTCAGTTTTCTTTATAGTACAACTCTCACATCCATACATGACTACTGGAAAAACCATAGCCTTGACTAGACAGATCTTTGTTAGCAAAGTAAAGTCTCTGCTTTTTAATATGCTGTCTAGGCTGGTCATAACTTTCCTTCCAAGGAGTAAGGGTCTTTTAATTTCAAGGCTGCAGTCACCATCTGCAGTGATTTTGGAGCCCAAAAAGATAAAGTCTGCCACTGTTTCCATTGTTTCCCCATCTATTTGCCATGAAGTGATGGGACCAGATGATATCATCTTAGTTTCCTGAATGTTGAGCTTTAAGCCAACTTTTTCACTCTCCTCTTTCACTTTCATCAAGAGGCTCTTCAGTTTTTCTTCACTTTCTGCCATCTGGTCCCATCACTCCCAGATTGAAGCTGGAGGAGAAGGGAGCGACAAAGGATGAGATGGTTGGGTAGCATCACCAACTTGATGGACAGAGTTTGAGCAAGCATCAGGAGTTGGTGATGGACAGCGAAGCCTGGCATGCTGCAGTCCACAGGGTCACAAAGAGTCGGACACAAATGAGCAACTGAACTGAACTGAACTTCTACATGGAGAGGATAGTTTTGGACTCATATGGAACCACTTACTAGATTAGATACCTTCACAACAACAGTCTCTAAATTCTCAAATTCAATATATCCAGAAATGAATTCATTATTCTTCACCTCAAGAGCTACTGTTCATCCATTACAGACTGTTTTACTAAAGGAAATCACAAAAACCACACAAAAATGAGTCATCCTAATCCCTCATCTCTCAGTCACCAACTTCAATAGATTCTATACTCCTGTCAGCACTTATATTCACCTGCTTTAATGTCCAGTGAAATCTACTTTAAAGCAAGTCCTCATCATATTTCAGTATTTTCAGACATATGTCGTGTTTCAACCATGTCACACAATATATATGTCAGTCATACTATGGTGTGGTAGTATCTGAAAAGCAAACTCTTACTGAGCTTTGTGGAGGAGATGGTGAGGCTCCTTGTATTAGAGGAGTATAGACAGTAATAGCGACAACAGCAACCAGTACAATTTAATTAAAGCTTGTCATATGCCAGGATCTATGCTAAGTGGTTTATTTCAATTATTTATGAAACTGACACCATGAAATATATATAATTTTCACCATTTTATAAAGGAGGAAACAATTTTGCGAAGTTAGATGAATTGGTCAAAATCACATAACTAGTAAGTGGGATAGCCAAGTCTATCAGGCATCTAACACTGTGCCCTAAGACACTACCTAGTACTTCCTCCATGGTGAAACGTCAAGCCAAGGTTTTGTACAACCTCCTGACTTCCCAAGCAGATGCAACCATTCTCTGTTTTCTGCTATCATAGGCCTAGTACAAATTCCATTTATTTGTATCCCTTATCAGACAATAAACTTCCTTAGGTATGCATACCTTTTATTTTTATAAACTTGGAGTATCTAGTACACTATGTAACTGAATACATGATGAGATTAATGAGTAAATGATGAGATTAACTATTTCTCCTGAAAACTACTCTTCATTTCCCACTCCGTGCTTCTACAATTAGTTTCAAAACCAAACAGAAAAGAGATCTCTAGACTTGGCATAAACAGTGAATGAACTCTGTGGCTCAGCTCCTATTACGTGCATTCAGCTGGGCCATAATCAAGGTTAGTAAAATTTATTGTTCACAGAGAGAGCAGTTAAAATAACCTCTCTTAAATACTAAGAAATTGAGAATTTATTTGGTTCACTTAAAAATGAATGTATTATAAGAACAAAAAGTGGACCCTTTTCTAGAAATTGAAAAAAAATCTTATAAAAGTATCATTGTCCTACCTTGAGTAAGCAGTACCTAAACAAGAACTATAAGCTTTCCAATACCTCACTCCCTCTCCAAAAATTCTGAATACATATGTAACATTAATTTTCTAGATTATCTAAAAACATTCAATTTGCTACAGAAGATAAGGGAAAGAATGGGATAGATGGAAACCAAAGGAAACATTCAAGACTGAGAGTAAGATGGTAACTTACGAGATAGAGGCAAAATTCATAGTCTGTGTTAAGCAGAGATAATCAATAAGGAAGTAGCTTCTGAGAGGCACATTTTTTTAAGTGCTAAATATGCATAGTAAATTTAAAGTTAGGTATCTATTAAAGACAAAGTAGACTGAATGTATGATAGAATAAAGAAGAGTGTTAGAGATAGAGACTGAGGGACCAAGTCATAAAGTATAATCATGACAACTTTGTTTTGAATGCTGACATTTCTGCAGGAGTTGAGAGCGAGGCAAAATTGCTCTTTTGGATCAGACATTCTTTTGAAGGATGTTTGTACAGAGAACAGCCCTGGAAGAGACAGAGAGTGTCTTGCTTCAGAGCAAAGGGCAAGTCTGTTTACTACCCAGTATAATAAAGATAATGATGACCTTTGGGGCAAAGGCCAGACTTTACTATCCACTGTAAACATTTCGGGTTCCTAAAGATACAGGCGGCTCAACAGGGATGTAAACTCACTGGGTACACAGTATGTGTCTGGGTTTCTTGGCTTAGTCTGCTCAGACTGCCATCATATAGTATCACAGACTGGGTGGCTTAAGCCTCAGAAATATATTCCTCACACTTCTGGAAGCTGGGAGATCCAAGGTCAAGGTGCCTGAAGATTTAGTTCCTGGTAAGAGCTCTCTTCCTCGCGTGTATATAGCTACTTTCTCACAGAATCCTCACATGGTAAAGAGAAAGATCTCTCTTCCTTTTAAGTCCTATCACATTAGGGAACCAACCTCACGACCTCATTAAAACTTAATTACCTCCTAAAGAGAGATACAGTCACAATTGGGTTGGAAGGTTTAGGGTTTCAATACACAGATGAAGAAGGACACAATTCAGTCCACAGCAACTCTCCATATCACCTTGAGAAACCTGGGGTTAAGGGGAACAGACATTAACATGATGCTTATTCTTTTCATCATGTTGTAATAAAGGTCTTTGCATCGGACCCAGGAGTCTCATGTCTTCTGCCAACATTCAGGAAATTTTGGCAAGTTAAACTATTACCTTGCAAGTAAGGTAAAATTTCAGATCTGATAGTTCTTAACACTCTGGAAGACAATTATCAGGCTTAAATGTGAAAAGGAGCTATAACATACTTTGCTGACAGGAATGCAAAGAAAAGTATATATTGCTAATGAAAAGATGAAATGTAAAACCCCTTTGGAAAGCAGTCTTACATTATTTCCAAAAATAAAGATAGCTACATTTTTCATAGTGATATAAACAAAAATAGTAGACGAGACTACAAAATCCAATGTCATTAAGAAAAAAGTGAAAAATTATGATATGTCTTCTTCTTCAGTTATTGAAGAGAATGAATTAAACCTGTATCAGCTTGACTTGCTGGATATTTAGCATCAAAACATAGTAGAGTGAGAAAAACAACATACCAAAAAGCATAAATAACAGGATTTCATTTTTGGAAATGAATAAAAAATTCACAAAAATTTGTATGAAAATAGAGAAAAATATGAAAGGATATGTGCTAGACTGTTAATATATGTTAGGTATGAGTGGGGTGAGAATCTGTGGGGAAGGAGATGGGAGTGAGGAGAACCAAGAAAAGAGGAGGGAATGCATGCATAAAAGTAAAGCACACACGCAACAAAAACTATCACTGAGTTGAATATATTTATAATATATAACTATGTAGGTACGCATAAAAAGGTTCCTTAAAATATGAATAAGAAAAGGTATGCCCCACATTTTTTTATGTTGACTATGTTATCAGTTTTTGTATATTGTCATGGAGGACAAGAATGATTTTCTTTTCTTTCCTTTCTTTCAGAAGTTTTTAAGGTTCAACCTATTTTCTTTTTTGCTCCTGAAGTTTGCAAAATTCTTTCTATAGATTCTTAGAGTTCTTCAGGACTAACCTTTCTTTCTTCTCACTGTCTTTAAAGGTAAGACTACAATTCCTTTCAATTTTAAATGCTTTACTCCTGATTTCTGTCTATTACCAAAGGTTCAGGACAGTGTCCTTCACAATCTTAGAATGGAGACTTGATTTAGAAAAGGGAACTGAAAACTAACATGGACTTAGGTTATCATCTCAGAGTTCACCAAACTGTCTTTCTTACCCATATATTTGTAACCTCTATATACCTGTTGTAACAATGAGAGTAGAACAGGAATTTACTGAAGTTCAGTGAGTATATTTTATTTCTGAGGATCAACAGCCTTAAATACCTATCTATTTGACCTCTACTAGAAGCATTAATTATATAATTTGTTCATATGTTTTTATGTTGATATGAATGTAGACCTTTCTTGGCAAAATTTCTTCTGTGGTTTATTTTACTTCATTCATAATTTATATTAAAAATAACAACCTATAAATGATAGCAAACTTATTTCATATAATATAATCTTCAATGCTCAAAGCCCCCACATATAAGAAGTAAAAGAAGAGAAAACACTTAGGGACTGAAATCAATCACTATTTTTATAATTAACAATTTATTTATTAAGATATTACTTACATATGGTAAAATACACAAATGATAGGTGTATATAGCTTGATGAGTTTTAATAAATTTATACATCTATACTATCATCACCCTCCCCAGAAAGTGGGCATAGAGGGACCATACCTCAACATAATAAAGGCCATATATGACAAACTCCTAGCCAACATCATTCTCAATGGTGAAAAGTTGGAAAGCATTTCCTGTAGGATCAGGAACAAGAAAAGGATGCCTACTCTTTCCATTTTTTTTTAAAGTGGCAAAAGTGAGCATCCTTTTCTGAGAAAAGGATTTTGGAAGTCCTAGTCAAAGCAATCAGATAAGAAAAAGAGATAAAATGGAACCAAACTGAAAAGGAAGAAGGAAAACTGTCACTACTCGCAAATGACATGACATAGAAAATTCTAAAATCTAATTGGTTGATAGTGTTTTTCCAGTCTCTTACATAGTTACTGACTTTATACCTATTGTTCTATCAATCACAGAGAGAGAATTTTAAAACCTCCTGCTATAAATTGTGAATTCAGTTCTCCCTTTAATTCCTTCAGTTTTTGCTTCCTATTTTACTATCTCTATTACTTGATGCTATGTCAGTTACCTATTGCTGTTATAACAAATGACCACAAACAGTGCCTTAAAACATGCAACATCATCTTACAGTCTGGGAGGTGACAATTCAGAAATAGATCTTAAAAGGCTAAAACAAGTAACACCAGTCTGAGTTCCTTCTGGAGGCTTGTGAGGAAAATCTACCTCTGTCTTTTCCACCTTCTAGAGACTATTGCATCCTTTGGCCAACAGCCTCTTCTGCCTCCATCTTCAGTCAGCAGTGTCATCTTCAAATCTCTCTCTCTCTGACTTCTGCTTCTGACATCACATTTCATTCTTTGATCTTTTCTGTCTCTACTCTTACTTACAAGAAACCCTGTATTTACTTTGGGTACCCAGATAATCCAGGATAATCTCATACTTCCAGATTCTTCACTTGATCAGCACTGTAAAGTCCCTTTTTCATGTAAGATACATATTCACAGGTTCTGGGGGATGGGATATGACATGTTCAGGGAACACTTATTCTGTCTACCACTGACATATATACATTTAGGTCTTTAGTATCGTCTTGATAAATTGGACCTCTTATGGTATGTTATTGATCTCTGACAATATTCCTGAAATCTAATTGATCCATTTTTAATACTGTGGTTTCAGACTTATGACTAGTTGTTTACATAATATATGTATTTTTTAATTATATCACATATACTTGACATTGGCACACAGCTGACTAATGTTTGGTTCACTTTGTATGAATTTTTTTTTTTCTTTCTGTGCTTCCATTAGCAGAGTTTCTATTGCCTTTGACTTGAGCTTAACTTTGATCACTTTTTTTCCTTACAAATACATCAAATACAATGTTAGGCACATCTAGTTTTCAGTTCAAATATTGTAATTTTCAGCTCTAAAACTTTCATTTGGCTCTGCTTTATACTTCTCACTGTTGTACTGAGATTCCCCATGGGCTTCCTTCTTGCACTAATATTTTCCATTAAATATTTGAATATATTTATAACAGCTTTCTTTATTTACACAGAGTGTTTTTTCTTCATTTATTTTTACCATTACCTAAACTATACAGTTTATTATGATTTCACCAGTTTTTTCATGAATGTCCCCTTTCTATTCCAGGAGCCAATTAAAAATTACCACACTGTATTTAGTTTTCTCCTCAGTCATCCTTGGTCTGTGACAGTTTCTCAGTCTTGCCTTGATCTTCATAACCTTAACAATTTTGAAGAGCATTGGCCAGAAATTCTGTAAACTGTTCAGAATCTGGCTTTTTCTGTTGTTTTCTCATGATTATAATGGGATTATGCTTTGTTACTAATTTCATAGAGGTGAAGAACCCTTTGAGTCACCTTATATGAGGGATTTATATGATATTCACATGACATCACTGATTAACAGTAATCTTCACAAGTTGGTTAAAGTAGCATTTGGCAGGTTTTTCCACTGTAAACTTACTATTCTTTCCTTCCCTTGATCTATTCTTTGGAAGCTGTTACTAAGTCTAGCTCACCCCTGGAAAGAGGTAGGTAAAGAGAAAATAAGCTCCATCTTCTGAAGTGGGTAGTACTTATCTATTTTTCCACACATATATACTAGATTTCTTAATTTCATAATCTCTATAATTTCTGAAACCCTTGCTACTGAATAATTTTCCTCCTAAAATCACATTTACTGCTTCTTGGTATGTCTTATAATTTTTGTGTATACTAGATATTATGGACTCACAATTATTTCGCCTAGATTTTGCTGTCTTTCTCTAGAGACGGTGAAATTTTGTTCTGGCAGACAGTTACTTTACCTGTGGATCAGATGGATCCTTTTCAGGTTTGTTTTATACTCTGTTAAGACAAGTACAGACTAGAATTTATTACCCATAGACACAGCAGATCAGTCTCCTCTAAGCTGCTTATACTAAGTAATAAAATGGAATACGTGGGGCAGGAAAGGAGTAGCATACATTGATTTTACCTTACAATAAGACCACTAACAATCCAAACTAACTTCTTTTGCTGACACTACTTTTCAGCAAGACAATTACACTCCACATTTCCCTCCACAGAAATTAATCCATGGGCATCTTCCAATGTTTATTTCAACACAATTTTACCTCAGTAAGTGTGAAGGCTGGAATGCACATGGGTGGTACACCCAGTCTAACTCAAACCTTGGAGCTTGAAGGGGTAACTCAAGATCAGTGCACATAAGAACTGATTTTACTATGCTTTACTCAGTGGAAAATAAACTCAATTGGCATTTTGCACATTTATCAATAATATGGGTTTTGCTTCTGAAACTTGATATTATATTTATCAAGGACTTCTACAGTTGCAGTAATACATTTCACTGATGAAGTAGCATTATGAGTAAGTTTTGTATTTAGACTAAAGTCAATAGTCCCTTCCAATCTACAAATATGGTGTATTTCAAAACACAGGCCATAAACTAGCAATTAGTCCCATCAAAGCAATGTTATAAATTTTGGTTCAATTCATAGGCTAGCTCACAAAGTTCTATTTTGCAAGAACAGTGACTGAATCACATTAAAAACTAAACTCTAATCTAAGGCCACTCTTTTGATTTCAAAAGCTTCTTTTGATTTCAAATCCAAAACTTGACAAAAATAATAATTTTTATAGAGAATAATGACAATTAAAATTTTCTAAGTAAAGAATAGCCTATGCATATCTTGATGCTTGTTCAGAAAGTTCAGGATCTCCTTAATACATTTTCCAAAATTCTGCATACTTGGGAAACAACAAAATATTACTATACACTGTTTCTAGGCAGCAGATGAAATAGTCTGGTGGGTCCTTTTTTCCCCCAAGAGAACACATTTTTGTTTAATAGTTTTTCAGTTATGTTCTTTTTTTCCATAGTCCCAAAGATTCATTACTTTGATAACCAATTTATCAGAGACTCAAGTCCAATCTATAATATCCAATGAGATAGCAAATAACTCAGCCTCAGTGACGATGTGTGTGAAAATGGGCTGTGCCCTAGATGAATGGGCGATCTGCCTTTGACACAGATTATCATTCAAACTAACCACAGATCTCTACAACAAACACAGGGAAATCCAAGTTCACTGTAGCTGATGTTTCAGTTTTTACTGTAGATTCCTTTTAGATAGTTACAATATTATAAAAAAAATCATAGCACAGGCCTGAAACACTAAGATTCAGTAATACAATGATAAAGACATTTTGTAAGTTTAAAAAAACCTCCAACTATTAAACATATACCTACAAATGACTTCTCTTTTACATCAGAGCATCTTCTAAATCCTTATTTCAGTCGAATTTAAAAGTGTATAAACTATATTATGCTAAGATTGCAGACAAGAAAAGCAATTACAGATATAAATCTTTTCCATATTCAAATAAGCTTTTTTGTGTTCCTTTCAGAGTTCTGTTCTCTCCCAGTTTGTCTTGCTACTAGAAAAAAGAAGTAAACATTAGTCAAAGAGAAGGGCTGGCTGGCTACCTGGACAACTCCTCACAGGATGGAATTATCTTGGACCAGACTTAACTCACTAAACTTACAGGCTCAGAAACAGAAACAAAACACATCCATTTGCTGGGAATAGATTCATGTTAACCAAGGACACAAAGATCAAAATATAGAAACATGATTTTTTAAAGTATATAGAAAGAACAATTATTGATGAGAAGACTAGATATAGACTACATTATTTATCTACTTGAAAAAAAGAAGGATGATCAAATTCAGAATGACAGTTTACTAATTTAAAATAAGAAATACAATAGCGCTCTTCTGGTTAATCCTGGCATAGTGACCATAAATTTATCTCTTCTCTTGCCCTATGATAGACTTCAAAGGTTAGATCATTAACCTCCTTTCCAACACTCTTGTTCTGCGTCTTCCTCTGTAAGAGAGGTTTCTCTCCCTTCATAATGCCCTCTCTTACAGATATTGTGTTTCAGTCTTAGATAATGAGACACATAAAGAAACTTGTAAAGGCAGACAAACTGTAGGAAAACTAAAACTTTCTCAATAAAGATGTGCTATTGGGCTTCCCTGGTGGCTCAGATGGTAAAGAATCTGCCTGCAATGCAGGAGAAATGGGTTCAACCCCTGGGTTGGGAAGATCCCCTGGAGGAGGGCATGGCAACCCACTCCAGCATTCTTGCCTGAAGAATCCCCATGGATAGAGAGCAGCCTGATAGGCTACAGTTCATGGGGTTGCAAAGAGTCGGACACAACTGTGCAACTAAGCTCATCGTGACTTTACTCTCTACCCTTTTAGCTCTTAAGATTTTCCAATATGAACATCTTCAGACATACTCAAAAATAGACAGTCTATGTATCTGTCATACAATTCCAAGAAGTTTGGAATTTTGCATCTTCTCCCTTTTATGTGAATTATTTCTTTGGAGAGTATTTTTCTTTGGGGGTGATTTAGTTAACACAAGCATGATGTCATTATTACACATAAAGCAAAAGTAACAATTCTTAACATTACCAATATACAAAAGTCCCCAGATTGTCTACAAAATGCCCCTTTCCCCCTTTAACTGCTTCCAAACAGTAATGATATGAAGTCTACATATTATAGCTGGTTGATATGGTTTTCATATTTTTATTCAATAAGAATCTTCCCTCTTTGTATTCGTTGTTGTTGTTCAGTCACTAAGTCATGTCCAACTCTTTGCAACCCCATGGACTGCAGCACACCAGGCTTCCCTATCTTCCACCATCTCCCGGAGTTTGCTGAAGTTCATATTCATTGAGTCAGTGATGTCATACAATCATCTCATCCTCTGTCATCACCTTCTCCTCCTGCCTTCAATCGTTCCCAGCATCAGGATCTTTTCCTATAAGTCAGCTCTTCACGTCAGGTGGCCAAAGTATTGGAGCTTCAGCTTCAGCATCAGTCCTTCCAATGAATATTCAGGGTTGATTTACCTTAGGATTGACTGATTTCATCTCCTTGCTGTCCAAAGGACTCTCAAGAGTCTTCTCCAGCACCATAATTTGAAAGCATCAATTCTTTGGCACTTAGCCTTCTTTATGGTCCAACTCTCACAGCCATACATGACTCCTGGAAAAACAACTTTGCATTCTTGGCAAAGTAATGTTTCTGCTTTTTAATATGCTGTCTACTTTGTCATAGCTTTTCTTCCAAGGAGCAAGAGACTTTTAATTTCATGGCTGCAGTCACCACCTACAGTAATTTTGGAGCCCAAGAAAATAAAGTCTCACTGTTTCCATTGTTTCCCCATCTATTTGCCGTGAAGTAATGGGACCAGAGGCCATTATCTTCATTTTTTGAATGTTGAGTTTTAAGCCAGATTTTTCACTCTCCTCTTTCACTTTCATCAAGAGGATCTTTAGTTCCTCTTCACTTTCTGCCATTAAGGTAGTATCATCTGCATCTCTGAGGTTATTGATATTTCTCCCGGCAATCTTGATTTCAGTTTGTGAGTCATACAGCCTGGCATTTCACATGATGTACTCTGCATAGAAGTTAAATAAGCAGGATAACAGTATATAGCCTTGATGTACTCCTTTCCCAGTTTTGAACCAGTCTATTGTTTCATGTCTGGTTCTAACTGTTGCTTCTTGTCCTGCCTACACGTTTCTCAAGAGACAGGTAAGGTGGTCTGATATTCCCAACTCTTTTCCACAGTATATTGTGATTCACACAGTCAAAGCTTTAGCGTAGTCAAGGAAGCAGAAGTAGATGTTTTTCTGGAATTCTCTTCCTTTTTCTGTGATCCAATGGATGTTGGCAACTCGATCTTTCCCCCATATTCTGTATTTGGCTGACTGTTTCTTCACAGTATCATTTAATTTGTTCCTCTAGTCCCTAGTCTAGAATCAATCATTTCCCCCAAATGAAACACAAGCATCTAATGGCATCTGATTAGCAATTTATAGGAAAAGTTTTGTATCTCTCAACACAAGAGAATTTTCCTTTTAGTAGAAAGTGGTATTAGGGGCATTCACTGCTCCCAGGCCAATTTCAGTAGAAAGAACTAAGAAACACATGCTCTTATGCATCCCAGATCACTGGCGCAAACTCACAAGGGCACTGCAAGATACGTTTTGAGGAACACAGGAATAATAAATATCCGTCAAATGTCATACAAACTACTAGCTTGAGATCAAGTTTTAATATTAGATCACAAGACATCTCTTTCAATTATGTCACATTTTTGCAAAACTGAGTTTGTAGCAGCAGAAAGTGTCATGTTAAAATCAATGTGGATCAGGGAATAAGAATAGAGATACGATTTCAAGATTAGAAGAAGCTGGGCAATATCAAAGACAAGCACATCCCATTAAGAAATGATCATGATTATTTAAGAATAAAATAAAAATATTTTTCTTTTAAATTAGGTTTATTTCTTCCAAAGAACCTCTGAATAACTTTATGAGTTGTTTGAATCTAACTATTTAATAAGTGGAGCTCCTATGCATTTCTTTTAGCCTAAGGTAGGGTTTCCGACTTCAGCGCTGACACTCTAGACTAGATAGTCCTTTGCTGTGAGGAGCTGTATTTTGTGCATTATGGAATGTTTAGCAGTATCTGTGGTTGGACACTTAACAGCATTTCTTCAACTGTGACCATCAAAAATGGATCTAGATATTGCCAGATTTTTCATCAAGGGGGTCAGGAAATGGGAGAGAAGGTTAAAATCACTGCTGATTAAGAACCAATGGCCTAGAGTCGCTGTAAAAACAAAAAAAAAAATTACTGAAACATTAAGGATACCATGAATAAAGATGATTTTGGAAACTAACATATTTTTAGGAAAAAACAAACAACATGAGTTAGTACCTTTCTAATTTAGTTAGTAACTTTCTAACTCAAAGTTGAGAGTTGTAGTATTTTTAATCTTGAATTTTAGACTTGAATCTTTTTCTTTATGCTGAAAAGGTTGAATCCTAATAATAAATAACAAAAGTACTTACTTTAATTTGGAAAATACATATAACAGTTTTAAAAAGGCAAGTCAATAATACATGAAACAACAAGTTTAATAATTTCATTGTAAATTTTACCCTTACTACATATTCAACTACAAATGTATAATCAGAATACCTTTTACGGTATACTTGAAATAATTCTTACTTGTGTAGTTTGTCACAAAGATAATGGATAGTTAAGTTCATTTATTTCCAACTGTTTTGATTTTTATTCTCTTTTTCCTGACTGTCGCATATAATCTTACGATCATAGGGAGACATGCATGGAAACCTAACACAGTATGTAATAAGGAACAGAAAAGGCCTGGATATAACTCAATGCATGAATGAACAGCTGAACCATATCAGTAACTATCTGGTAGGTGAGAAATACACTTATTTATCCAAGATACTTTTAGTTGGGGTTTTCAGTTCAGTCGCTCAGTCATATCCAACACCTGCGACCCCATGGACTGCAGCACGCCAGGCCTCCCTGTCCATCAGGGAGGACCCCTTTGTGACCATGGGGTCACAAAGTAGCAGACATGACTGAGTGACTAATACTTTCACTTCGGTTACCTGCAGGAAAATGCCTTCATATCTGTTAACCTACACCTCAATAAAACTTTGTAGAAAGGAATAAAAAGGCATCATCCTCAAAACAGAAGGAGTTTAAAAAGGAAAACTAGAGCAAAGAGATTTCAGTAACATTTCAGAAGACATAAAGGTAAGTACCAGTGGTCATTAATTTAGCAAAAGGAATGGAGTCCCAATCTAAGTAGTCACCAAGAGGACTCTGATAAGAACTCACCTATTTATTCCCCAAACCTTTTAAAATTCTCATCCCTTAAAAGTACTAAGGAACACAGAAAATAAGTTCATAAAAAGAGGAAGACAGGTTATAAGTCTACCGGCACTAGCTGGATCCCATAACTGTACCACAGGCTGAAGATTCTTCTTCTATTTTTCTCTCCCTTGTGAAATATGAGATTAATTTGCTGAGAATTTAGTTCTTCACTTTCTGCCATAAGGGTGGTGTCATCTGCATATCTGAGGTTATTGATATTTCTCCCAGCAATATTGATTTCAGCTTGTGCCTCATCCAGTCCAGCATTTCTCATGATGTATTCTGCATATAAGTTAAATAAGCAGGGTGACAATATACAGCCTTGACATACTCCTTTTTGTATTTGGAAACAGTCTGTTGTTCCATGTCCAGTTCTAACTGTTGCTTCTTGACCTGCATACAGATTTCTCAGGAGGCAGGTCAGGTGGTCCGGTATTCCCATCTCTTGAAGAATTTTACACAGTTTACTGTGATCCACACAGTCAAAGGCTTTGGGATAGTCAATAAAGCAGAAGTAGGTGGTTTTCTGGAACTCTCTCATTGTTTTGATGATCCAATGGGTGTTGGCAATTTGATATCTGGATCCTCTGCCTTTTTTAAATTCAGCTTGTACATCTGGAAGTTCATAGTTCACATACTGTTGAAACCTGGCTTGGAGAATTTTGAGCATCACTTTGCTAGCATGTGAGATGAGTGCAACTGTGCGTAGTTTGAACATTGTTTGGCATTGCCTTTCTTTGGGATTGGAATGAAAACTGACCTATTCCAGTCCTGTGACCACTGCTGAGTTTTCCAAATTTGCTAGCATATTGAGTGCAGCACTTTCACAGCATCATCTTTTAGGATTTGAAATAGCTCAACTGGAATTCCATCACCTCCACTAGCTTTGTTCATAGTGATGCTTCCTAAGGCCCACTTGACTTCACACTCCAGGATGTCTGGCTCTAGGTGAATGATCACACCATTGTGGTTATCTGGGTCATGAAGAGCTTGTTTGTATAGTTCTTCTGTGTATTCTTGCCACTCCTTCTTAAAATTGTCTGCTTCTGTTAGGTCCATACCATTTCTGTCCTTTATTGTGCCATCTTTGCATGAAATGTTCCCTTGATATCTCTAATTTTCTTGAAGAGATCTTTCAGTTCAGTTCAGTTGCTCAGTCATGTCCGACTCTTTAGTCTTTCCTATTCTATTATTTTCCTCTATTTCTTTGCATTGATCACTGAAGAAGGCTTTCTTATCTCTCCTTGCTATTCTTTGGAACTCTGCATTCAAATGGTTTTATCTTTCCTTTTCTCCTTTTCCTTTCACTTCTCTTCTTTTCACAGCTATTTGTAAGGCCACCTCAGACAACCATTTTGCCTTTTTCCATTTCTTTTTCTTGAGGATAACCTTGATCACTGCCTCCTGTACAATGTCACAAACTTCCATCCATAGTTCTTCAGGCACTCTGTCTATCAGATCTAATCCCGTGAATCTATTTGTCATTTCCACTTCCACTGTGTAATCTAATCCCTTGAATCTATTTGTCACTTCCACTGTATAAGATGCTATCCCTCCCTCTAAAAAAAGGAGAAAAACAAAAGAAATCTTTACAATCAAAATTTTAAGGAAAAAACAAACAAAACCCTTCAGTGAAAAGCTTAAAGTTGAAAAAAATCTCACAGACTTAGAAGGTGTTAAAAAATAGAGAGGGAAAAAGGAAAAGGATATGTACAAAAATTAAAGGGTGAATTCAGGATATATTTCAGAAAAGAGCAAAAAATGATTAAAGGGAAATAATTTCAGGACCAAAGGTCACAAGTCTCAAGATCTAAAGTGTCTACCCAGTGCCCATATCAATGAATGAAGTAAGATTCACATTAAAGCAAATAATAAAAAAAGAACTGAGAAAAGATTCCAAGATTTTCCAAAAAGAAACAAAATCATATTCAAAAGAACAGTGATAAGAACTAACACGTTTTCAACAACAGCAGTGAAAGAGTTAGAATTTCAAATTCAGAAGTAAAGTGATAACCTGCAGTTCTAATAGCCAGTTAAACCATCAGTCAAACATGAAGGAAGCCCAAAGATTATCTCAGATATTAAAAAACTCCAGAAAAAAAAAAAATCACATCCTATGAAATTCTTGGGAAGTTATCAGAGGATGAGCCTTCACAAAACAAGAGTGTAAAAAGCCAAGGAAAAGGAAGAATGAGAACTAGGAAATAGAATCCAGTGAAGCATAAATTCTAAAATGACAACTATGAGCCAGGCGTAAAAACAATCAATCAAGGAGGCCTCCAAAGGGAAGATGAGTAAAATGTGCTGGAAACGGCTTGTTTACTCTTGGCACTGTACTTCTCTTCTAACCTGTATTCTGAATAGCAATGTTAGGGAACCTTTGACCAAAACCACCGCCTTGGCCAGGCATGATGATAACCACTTGTCTGAGTTGTCCCACAACAGGAGGTGCTGATGAAGAACATGGTGCTGCAGCCAAACGCTAACTGGGAGAATACAGGAGGGGCTGAAACGAGGAGGAAGGAGGTATCCGGGGATCCATCTGGGCTGAGAGAGGCACACGTGCCACCAGGAAGATCCTAAGTCAGACTAAACACGGGACAAGCAAGATGACTGGCCAGAGGTAACTCAGAAACAAACCTCACTGCCACAAAATCTTAGACCATGAGCCAAATGGCAGGGCAGTCCTCCTGGGTTCCTTTACTCTGTTGCTCTCCACCGGGTGCCCACTTCCAATAAAGCCTTTGCTTTGTCAGCACGTATGTCTCCTCGGACAATTCATTTCTGAATGTTGGACAAGAGTTCACTCTCGAGCCCTGAGAGGGGTCCCCTTATCCTATAACAAGGGGAACTGAAAACTTGTAAACTATATTTCCTATATCCCTTGCCAGCAATTTTAGTTTAGAGCCCACAGTGAAAGCATCTATACAAATTTTAGATGGCAGAAGAAAATGAGAAGCCATTATTTTTCAGGGACCCTAGAGGGCATAGCAGTGACTTTTAGGCGCCAAAGACAACTGGTATTAGTAGTTGTGATTTATCTGCAATTTCCCTACTGTCACATTCTTAAAATCAGCAATGGTTTTCCAGTGGTTGTATTAGCCTCTACTTACACAATTTTTTTAAATTATGGAAAATACTTTGTTTGCTTAACCTAATTCTGACTAATCTGGATCCATGAGGCAAAAATATAGAAATTATAGATCATTTGATAAGCATGATCACATGGTTTTCATCAATGACCATTATTTACACAGCCACCATATTGTACATTCAACTTCTATTTAATAAGACTTTGATATATCTATATTTGGAGGATAGGAGATGGAGGAAATTGTTTGAGAGAACTATGATGATAGAGGAACACAATCTTAATTACCACAGAAGGGAAATCTATACGTAAGTATTTAAGGTTGACGAGTTTTTTAAAATAGCAGAATGCATCCTTTTTTTTGTCTTTTAAGGCAATAAAGTTAACTTAAGACGAGTGGGTCAAGGCATATGGCAAACCACTATTGTTAGGAAATAAAGAGTGTATAAGCAACGTTAGGTAGGTAACATCTTATTTTCCAAGAAACAAAAAGTTATAAAATAAAAACAAAATATAGTTGCAAAATAACTGGGATCTTCAGTCCATTTAATAAGACACTATTCCTTTTGTATCTATTTATAGGAGAGGTCAAACTACAGATTGTTTTTCTGGTATGCATCAAATAAAGGAAATTGAGCAAAATAATTACAATTTTAATTTCCTTAGCTTATCACAGCCTGACATATCCATGTCTACAGTGGGACCAAACATATATCACCTAGACTTAAGAGTATGGAGGTTATCTTTTCTATAGAAAGAATATACTGCCATATATCACATATCTAAACACCACATATTATGCCTACAATATATGATAGGGAGTTCCAATGATTCCTTCTGTGATTACTCTGTTTAGGCTTCCAAAACTGTCCAGTTGCCCTAAATGGTTGGCTTATTGACATAGGTAGGCTTATGTATCTGTAAAATCAGGGTTTAGATTAAGACTCTCTGATCTGGAAGCCACTCCACCTTTACAGTAATATGCTTCTTCTGTAATCTATTTTGTGATCTAAAAGCTAAATTTCCACTCCACCTTTACAGTAATACACATGCTTCTTCTGTAATCTATTTTGTGATCTAAAAGCTAAATTTCCACTGTGTCCAGGAAGTGGAATTTTGTATTGTCTAGGAAGATAGTTAACTTGGTGGAGTGATGATGTCACAGAGACCCATGTAAAACAAACACTAATTATTAGCTCATATTTAAAGTAAGAATTCAGCTTAAGACAGGAGGGCTCTAACAATCAGTACATTTTTTCCTACTTTTTATTATGAACAATTTCAAACATACATCTAAAGCAGGGAGAAGAATATACTGATATCTTATAATCCCAATATCTAGATTCAGTCATTATCCATTTTCACCAATCTTATCTTTGCTATTCCCTAATTTACTTTTCTTTCTAGAGTATTTTAAAAATGAATGCCTTGCATTCCAAACTGCAGAACAAACTATCTTAGCTGATTTTAGCAGTAATTAATATTCGAGTGGATAGTCTCGGCCTAAGAAGAAATACACCTTAGGTAATGTGATTTATTCTCTCCATGGCTCATATAAATTCAGAAGATGACTTAAGAGAACTGCCCATCCTCAGGCATGAACACAAAGGTTACTAGCCCTTCAGGACATCTATTCTCTGCGAAGGTACAAAAGTGTTAAGGAATCAGAAAAGTTTAAGGAAAATAAGAGGAGAAAGAAAGTGATCTAGGGAAAGAATTAACAAGGGAATGTGGAAATTATGAATTTTAGAGACAAATACTAAATTACCCAGGAACACTGCCTGAGAAAGATTTAATGACTGTAACAGATATTATCAGGGCCCTGTTCATATCCGGTGGAACTTAAATATCCTCCTGCAGACTTCCAACTACCAGGATCTACATCTCTCTGCTTGAAGGCCCAGTACCTGAGGGGAGTATTGCCTATACTTGGAAACTTAATTGGAATAATTCTCAGAAGTTGGTGCATAAATATCAAAGCTCCCTCAACTCTCAGCAGGGATAATTCTATGACATATTTTTGCACTGTTTCCAAAAATTTCCATAGAAGCCCCTTCTGCAGCTAATTTCCCAGGCACCCAGCACTGTCTCCCTTTCCCCTCTATCATTTTCCAGTTCTCCTCCTGGTGTCACCTGAATTTCCCAAACTACTTGAATTTGATCCTTTGTCTCAGCATTTCAATCTGGGGGAACTTGAACTAAGACAAGTTACTAAACAAGATACACTTCTTGCTTTTAGGTTTTAGACGAGCCAGAAAAGAGAAAGACCCTGTGGCAGATGCTTTACACGCTTACCTTACATTAGCATTATCAGGATTTAGTGAGATGATTACATACATTACATCTCACTAAATCCTGATAACGCTAATGTAAGGCAAGCATTACAGAGAGAGAGAGAGAGAGAGAGAGAGAGAGAGAGAGAGATGCTCATAAAAGCTGTGTCCATGGCCTCACGATGAGGAGAGAGCTGAATGCAGGAGGAAAGATTTGAAAGTGGACCAGCAATGTAAGTTAAATCTGAATTTCCATATCTCTTTTCCTCAAGCCAATATCACCTAGCTTTAAATCCTCAAAGCACTGTATTAAATGAAATTATCTTGCTCATTTTTGTTGTTGTTGTTACTGTTCATCTATTTATTTACTTATTAATTCTCTCTCTTCTTCAACCACTTTTGAATGGAAGCCACATAAGAGCAAGAACTTTTGTCCTCATTAGTAAATTCTCAGAGCTGGGAATAGATTTAGGTACTCAATATCTGCTGGATGAGCAATTTATCCTTATAATCAAACAAAATACTTTGGCCTATATTTTATACCTCCTTTATCTTGTCTAGATTTTCTGCAACTCAGTCCTACTTTGCTAACTTCCCAGAAACACCAAGCTTCCTTGCGGTTGCAACTGTGCTTTTGCCTCTAGGCCTCTGCACTTCCTGTTCTCTCTACCTGGAATGTTCTTTCCTTAAAGAGCCCTCATGGACTGTTCCTTCACTTCCTTCAGGTCTCTTCTGAAACAGCATGTCATTAGAGAGGTATTATGGTTTTATCTTTCTCTTTGGCAATTATCACCAAATGACATACATATTTATGTGTATGTCTATCCTCACTGGACTATAAGCTAAATGATAGAAGTCTATTGTCCATATTTCTTTAGTTGTATTCTCAACACTTTGCATCCCTGGCACATTGTAGGCATTCAATAAATTTTGTTGAATGAATGGGTGGGCACAATCTAAATAAACGTTGTCATGAGAGCAACAATCTCCAGAAAATTACTTTGGCTTTCTGAAATTTTTTTCAACAAGTATCAATAATAAATATAAACCTACAAAGAGACCTGGGTAAGTGGATCTCCATGTTTAACTGTAACCACAGTCCAACAGAAGGGCTTAGGTTCACACTGTATTGATTAAAAGAAGACACAGAATTAAAAAAAACAACAAACAAGAGGAAGATAGAGCACATGGACTCAAAAGCTACACTTTTCGACTCTCAATGTAATAAATTCAGATGCTATGCTAGATCTCTACTATGTATGCCATTTAAATCTAAATGCAAAATTTCATTCATGTTTGATTAAATGGTATCTTGTTCGTTTTAGTTCTGTCTTCCAGCAACAACTGTTAGTTTTCAACAGTTAAGGGAAAACTAAAAAAGATACAGTGGACTATTTTATGAGGAGTGCTCTTACAGATCTTGCAGGGTGCTGTCACTCTCACCTCCTTCTTGGAGCTTGATTGATTACTCCTTTTCCTTATGTTCATTAATCTCATCACCTTATCTTTTATACCACTTCATTTTAGTAGAAAGGTAATAATAAAACCCTCATCCATTATCCTTTTACTCATCTAGTCAAGCGGAAATGGTTAATAACATGCTACAAATTGAACTTCAATCACCTCATTTTCTCCTTTGTTGAATACACATTAAAATATATTCCAAAAGTGCAATTTGTTTTAAAGGAGAATTTGTGTTATATTGCTACAGACAACTAAAATTAAGTGTTTCTCAGTTCAGTTATTAAATATATCCAAGTGCTCTTTTATCGATAATACTAAAACATTAACTCATTTTATTAGGGTATAATAATACAAGAGCCTTATCTCCCAGAACACAAAGACATCTAGACTACCTAATAGTATGTGTTGGATGACGGGTCATTTATCTTTAAGAAAAAAACACCACTGATAATTTATGAATTGGTACATTATTACAGATGAAATTGCTCTCTATTTTTAAAAGTTAATTTGTTTACATGCAGCCTTATCTTGAAATGCAAGCCCTATTAGTGAAGAAGTCTATAACTGTCAAATAAAGCAGAAAGAGAATAGATATATACATAAAACAGACATAATGATTTAAGATTTTAAAACTACGCCCTTGTGAATAGAACATATAATTGTTCTGTGCTTTTCAAGAAGTAAAAGGAAAACTGTTAAAATTATATATTTTTCTATACATTATAGCAAATCCTTACTGAAATGAATTCTAATAGTTCAGTAGAGGGAAATAGCTATCTTTTTGTGGACACAACATTTTCCACTAATTTGGATGGGAACCTTCTATTTGTGAATGTGAATGCTCAACAACTGACTAAAAATTAGATTTACAGTAAATCCTGGAAAAATTAATCAGATAATAAAGGCTCATTGGATATTATCTTCCAATCATCCTGAAAAAAATGTTCTATGACTGTAGAAAAAAATTACTTGAGTCCCCAAGCTATGTCACTTTCTAAGAATAAAACTTGTCTTTAATATGAAAGACTTGCATTATACTTATACATCTATTTTCTTAGGCTATTGCTTTACAAAAACTTCCTTTTTATCCAGTAAATTGCTTAACTATAAAATATATGCAAAAAACATATATGACAATTACAAAGTTATTACATTTTATACTATTGTTTACTCAATGTTTAGGTATTCCAGAATTAAAAACAGATAAACAGAATTAAGAGTAGGTATCAATTTTTGTTTACACTTAAGACTTTATAGAACATAATTAAATGTTCCCCATAAACAAGTTCATTTTTTTTGTATGATTTCACACTGTCTGTGTTAGTGGATGATGTTTAAGATACCAGTCATGTTAGGCATAAATTACATGTAATAGTTACATTATGTTCTCCAAGAATAATTCTTGTTTTCTGGAAACTAACACAAAATTTAAAAAAAAATTATATCAGTAGGCTACAATGATTCAATACTTATTTCCTACAAAGAACTGACAACATACTACAAAGTTCATATTATATACATCAAATGTATATTTTCCTTTTAAGTAGAGGGAGGAATTAGTAAGTTTTTGCTATTTAGCATAAGAAAATTGCAAAGGAATCAATAATTAAGCCTATATATTCAACAGTTTTGATTTCAATCTCTAAACATTCTTGAACCGTATCAGATGCCAATGCCTATAAGCAAATGAGTTCATCTATTTAATGAGAATTCAGGCAAATCAGCTGCTTAATGAGAACTCCAACTTATGTGGCAGAGGTTTTGCTCCAGTGCTGACAAAAATCAGTAAAATAAAACTGTAACAAACTTATGAAAGCCTATATTTTAAAACTTAACATTTCCTGTAATTAATGGCAAGCAGCAAAATATGATCACTTTAAAATAATTTTATTTGAACATTTTATATTTTAATGTTTTAAGAGTTAAATAAAATGGTTTTAATTTTTTTATATTCCTAACTTTTATCTATTTTTACTGTTTAATTGTTCTCTCTAAATTTTCTCTTCCCTTGTTTGTTCACTTTCTACACTGAAATATACATGTAATATCACCATGTGAAGAAGGACAAATCTTTATGACTGTTTTTGCAGACAGTAATTCCCAATTTAATGATTTAAAAAAAACATTATTTAAGCAAAACTGTTAGCTGAGTAATGCTTTGGTCCATAATTCGGAGAACTCCAAAAACAAAATTAAGAATATTCTAAATTGAAGATGGAAAATACCTTTTAACATTCTTTAAATATAAAATACTGTTATCCCTAAGACAAATATTGAAGTGAAGTGAAGTCGCTCAGTTGTGTCTGACTCTTTGCAACCCCATGGACTGTCAGTTCAGTTCAGTTCTGTCGCTCAGTCGTGTCCGACTCTTTGCGACCCCATGAATTGCAGCACGCCAAGCCTCCCTGTCCATCACCAACTTCTGGAGTTTACCCAAATTCACATCCATCGAGTCGGTGATGCCATCCAACCATCTCATCCTCTGTCGCCTTCTTCTCCTCCCGCCTTCAATCTTTCCCAGCATCAGGGTTTTTTCTAATGAGTCAACTCTTCGCATGAGGTGGCCAAAATATTGGAGTTTCAGCTTCAACATCAGCCCTTCCAATGAACAACCAGGACTGATCTCCTTTAGGACGGACTGGTTGGATCTCCTTGGAGTCCAAGGGACTCTCAAGAGTCTTCTCCAACACCACAGTTCAAAAGCATCAATTCTTCGGCTCTCAGCTTTCTTCACAGTCCAACTCTCACATCCATACGTGACCACTGGAAAAACCACAGCCTTGACTAGACAGTCCTTTGTTGGCAAAGTAATGTCTCTGCTTTTTAATATGCTATCTAGGTTGGTCATAACTTTCCTTCCAAGGAGTAAGCGTCTTTTAATTTCATGGATACAGTCACCATCTGCAGTGATTTTGGAGTCCCTAAAAAATAAAAGTCTGACACTGTTTCCACTGTTTCCCCATCTATTTCCTATGAAGTGATGGGACCAGATGCCATGATCTTAGTTTTCTGAATGTTGAGCTTTAAGCCAACTTTTGCACGCTCCTCTCTCACTTTCATCAAGAGGCTTTTTAGTTCTTCTTCACTTTCTGCCATAAGGGTGGTGTCATCTGCATATCTGAGGTTATTGATATTTCTCCCAGCAATCTTGATTCCAGCTTGTGCTTCTTCCAGCCCAGTGTTTCTCATGATGTACTCTGCATATAAGTTAAATAAGCAGAGTGACAATATACAGCCTTGACGGACTCCTTTTCCTATTTGGAACCAGTCTGTTGTTCCATGTCCAATTCTAACTGTTGCTTCCTGACCTGCATAGAGATTTTTCAGGAGGCAGGTCAGGTGGTCTGGTATTCCCATCTTTTTCAGAATTTTCCACCATTTATTGTGATCCACACAGTCAAAGGCTTTGCCATAGTCAATAAAGCAGAAATAGATGTTTCTCTGGAACTCTCTTGCTTTTTTCAATGATCTGGCGGATGTTGGCAATTTGATCTCTGTTCCTCTGCCTTTTCTAAAACCAGCTTGAACATCTGGAAGTTCACAGTTCACGTATTGCTAAAGTATGGCATGGAGAATTTTGAGCATTACTTTACTAGTATGTGAGATGAGTGCAATTGTGCAGTAGTTTGAGCATTCTTTGGCATTGTCTTTCTTTGGGATTGGGATGAAAACTGACCTTTTCCAGTCCTGTGGCCACTGCTGAGTTTCCCAAATATGCTGGTGTATTGAGTGCAGCACTTTCACAGCATCATCTTTTAGGATTTGAAATAGCTCAACTGGAATTCCATCACCTCCACTAGCTTTGTTCACAATGATGCTTTCTAAGGCCCACTTGACTTCACATTCCAGGATGTCTGGCTCTAAGTGAGTGATCACACCATTCTGCTTATCTGGGGCGTGAAGATCTTTTTTGTACAGTTCTTCTCTATTGAATTCTCCAGGCCAGAATACTGGATTAGGTAGCCTTTCCCTTCTCCAGGGGATCTTCCCAATCCTGGGATCAAACCCAGGTCTCCTGCATGCAGGCGGATTCTTTACCAACTGAGTTATCAGGGAGCAAATACTACTCCTACAGTTTCACAGAGGTGGTACAGTTAGGAGCAAAAGACTGAAGGTGGGTCTGGAGATACTATGTGTTTCCTCATATGTCTCAACATGACCATCACCTATGCTATGTTGTTGTTTTAGTCGTTCCATTGTGTCTGACTCTTTTGCGATCCCATGGACTGTAGCCTGCCAGAATCTTCTTTCCATGAGATTTCTCAGGCAAGAACACTGGAGTGGGCTGCCATTTCCTCCTCAGGGGATCCTCCTGACCCAGGGATAGAACCCACATCTCCTGCATAGGCAGGCGGATTCTTTACCAATGAGCCACTACGGAAACCCTCACCTATGCTATACTTTCCCCCAAAATATTTACTTTAATTAAGCCTTTACACTTAACTTCAAGTTTACAGGAATTACAAAGAATAGAAGAACAAGCTTAATAATAACTACAAGAAAGCAAATTGATAAATGTAGAAGGTGGGACGTTCTATAGCACAAATGCCCTAGTCTCCTCAACAAGTAAGTGTCATGAATAAAGAACTGTTGTAGAATAAAGAAAGACTTCAGACTTTGTATAACCAGATACAATATACAGTCCTAACTTGGGCTAACAAGTTATGAAGAATACTTTGGGGACAGAATGATACATTCAAATATACATTAGATAGGAGACAATAAGAAATATTATTAATCTTGTTGGGTAGTATGTTATTTTGGTCTATGTAGGAAACTACATTATTTTAGTGAAATATGAAAAAAAATTATTTGGGATAGATAGCTGAATAACCAATTTACTTAAAAATCTTTCAGCATTTCAATTATGGTAGCGACAGAAAGAGGGCACAAAAAGGGCTTTTGGTGCTGGTAATGCTCGTTCCCTGTCCTGGCTGTTGGCTTCATGTATCTGTGTGCAAAAAGTCAGCAAGTAAAACAATTATGTGCACTTTTCTGTATATTTCAATAAAAACTAAGCCTCATTAACATTAAAAAGAATTAAGTGAATTATTTTTCAAATGGATGGGCTTTGGGACAAACCGCCTAGGTTTAAATTTTGGCTCTATTATGTACTGGCTCTGACCATGAGTAACTTACTAACGTCTCTTAACCTCTTCATCTGCAATATGTTGTGTGCTTAGTTGCTCAATTGCGTCCTATTCTTAGGAACCCCATGAACTGTAGCCCACCAGGCTCCTGTGTCCATGGGGATTCTCCAGGCAAGAATACTAAATTGGGTTGCCATGCTCTCCTCCAGGGGATCTTCTCAACCCAGAGATCAAATCCCGGCCTCCTGCACTGCATGAGGATTCTTCAACCATAATTATTCTTTTACATTAATAGTGCCAGTTTATAAGGCAGCTTCTGGTTTTCATTCGCTATTTTTTTTGTGTTAGACTGTAGTCCTTATGCAGTCCAAAACAGAGTTCTAATTCCCTACCTCTGAAAATTGGAAACATTCTGAAATAAACCTGCAACATTAGTTCTAAATTAAACTAAATGTCTGTAGTATTACCTATCTGAAAGAAAATTTACAACATCAACCTGGTTTCAAGTGTATGTTGAGAGATATCTGCTCTAGTTACATGGAAGTGGCAGTAATTCTGTGGTACAATTCCAGCCCAAAGTAAGAATACTGCAAGTTAATTTGGCTTGAATGCCATTCAACATGTTAAGTGAGCTGGAAAACAGAAACTGATATACATATATATTGTATGTATAATATATATATATAAATAAAAGTTCATAAAGGGGAAGTAAAGGAGGTATTGCTGAGAAGATCATTCAAGATTATTTTATCACTACTGGATGTATATTTTATCAGAAATGGAAATACCTAAAAATATCTTTTGGAATATCAGTTCAGTATCAATAAGGGAATGAAAATATTTATATATTTTAGGAATATTGATTATTTTAAATGCTTTTTCTAATGTTTTATATTTTTTTAACTTAAGGTTTTGATGTCATTTGAAGCACATTAAATATATTTTAAACCATTGCTAACTTATTCCTTTTTCTATATTTCCTGTCTCTTGAAAATGAGTATCAAATATTGCAGGTTTAACAGATATTTTAATACACAAACTGAGAATTATTTTTGTATTCTCAAAATATACTACAATATTATTAGTATGCTGAACAATTCTAAAATTTTTAAAAATTTTATCTTTTTAAAACTATTTATAATTGGAAATAATTGCTTTACAATACTGTGTTGGTTTTTAAAAATTTTATCTTTTTTAAAATTATTTATAGTTGGAAAATAATTGCTTTACAATATTGTGTTGGTTTCAAGCATCAGCATGAATCAGTGATAGGTATACATATGTCCCCCCTCCCTCTTACACCTTCCTCCCACCTCCCACTCCATCCCACCCCTCTAGTTTGTCACAGAGCCGTGAATGTGAGCTCCTTACATCACACAGCAAATTCCCACTGGCTATCCATTTTACATATGGTAATGTATGTGTTTCAATGCTACTCTCTCAATTTGTCCCATCTTCTCCCTCCTACCCTATGTCCATAAGTCTGGTCTCTATGTCTGTGTCTCCACTGCTGCCCTGAAAACAGGTCCATCAGTACCATCTTTCTAGATTCTATAAATATGTGTTAATATACGATATCTTTTTCTCATTCTGACTTACTTCACTATATATAATACTCTAGGTTCATCCACCTCATAAAACTGAGTCAAAAGTGTTCCTTTTCATGGTTAAGTAATATTCCACTGTGTATACGTCCCACACTTCTTTATCTGTTCATCTGTCAGTAGATGTCTAGGTTGCTGCTATGTCCTAGCTCTTGTAAACAGAGCTGCCATGGACACTGAGGTACACGTGTGCTTTTCAGTTATGGCTCCCCAGGTGTAAATGGCCAACAGTGGAACTGTTGAATCACATGGTAGTTTTATTCCCAGTTTTTTAAAGGAATCTCCATACTCTTCCCGGAGAAGGCAATGGCACCCCACTCCAGTACTCTTGCCTGGAAAATCCCATGGATGGAGCAGCCGGGTAGGCTGCAGTCCATGGGGTTGCGAAGAGTCAGACACGACTGAGCGACTTCACTTTCACTTTTCACTTTCATGCATTGGATGGAGAAGGAAATGGCAATACACTCCAGTGTTCTTGCCTGGAGAATCCCAGGGATGGTGGAGCCTGGTGGTCTGCTGTCTATGGGGTCGCACAGAGTCGGACACGACTGAAGCGACTTAGCAGCAGCAGCAGCAGCAGCAACAGCCATACTCTTCTCCACAGTGGCTCTAACAATTTGCATTCCCACCAACCATGCAAGAGGGTTCCCTTTTCTCCATACCCTCTCCACATTTATTGTTTGTAGATTTTTTGATGATAGCCATTCTGACCCATCTGAACAACATTTTAAAGAGCAATGAAACTGAAGATTCTAAGGCATGCTGTCAGGTTTTACAAAATAGCCTAGCTTAATCTTGTAGTTGCAAAGTAGGACAACAATAAGCAACTACAAGAATATTTATAACATTCCTTATTAAAATAGCAACTTATACTTTCCTAAAAATGTTTTTCCTTTTAAAATGTTATTATCCAACTCAGTGATAAGCACAAGCTATATAAATTGGTGCAACTGTCTAACAGAAGATATAGCCAAACAACCTGGGAAGAGGGACTCTATGTCAGCAAAATCAACTTGACAGAGTATCCTGCTTAGAAATGAGATAGCACTCACCCAAATTTAAAGCTATTTTGTTGCTCTAAAAGTTTTAACCAGGGAAACCTAGTGGGAAGCTGGTGTATAACAGGAAGCTCAGCTTGATGCTCTGTGATGATCTGGAGGGAAGGGATGGGGCAGGGTGGATGAGAGGGACACACGAGAAAGGGGGCAGGTACGTCCACATACAGCTGAGGACAGCAGAAAACCAACACAACACTGTAAAGCAATCAGCGTCCAATCAGCTTTTTTTCTAATTTAAAAAAAAAGAGTTTTAACCAGATACATGTACTAGTAAACAAACTTACTTTTTTGATTTTCAGTATGAATCTTACAACTGCTAATACAAAACATGGAAAATCGTAATGATAACTTAAAAAAATGGTGGCTCAGCCAACTACAGTTACACTTGGCTACCAGGTAAACTTTGGGCTTCCCACATGGCTCAGGGGTAAAGAATCTGTGTTGATGCAGCAGATGTGGATTCGATCCCTGGGTCAGGAAGAACCCCCAGAGAAGGAAACGGCAACCCACTCCAGTATTCCTGCCTGAGAAAATACAATGGACAGAAGAGTCTGGCGGCTTATGGTCCCTGAGGTTGCAGAGTCAGAAATGACTCAGCGACTGAACACACATACAAAATATAACTAAAATGATTTTGAACAAATTAGGGACTTTCTCTTTCTTGTCAAGCAACAAAGGTAATCCAAAGGGAGCCAGTTATTGGATCAGTGGTTCAAGAAC
Source organism: Giraffa tippelskirchi (assembly GCF_054371585.1). Lineage (NCBI taxonomy): Eukaryota > Metazoa > Chordata > Mammalia > Artiodactyla > Giraffidae > Giraffa > Giraffa tippelskirchi. The sequence goes on from NC_137285.1 coordinate 60,294,023, forward strand.
ACACAGCTTGAGGTTTCTGATTTCCTTGACTTGTTCCAATGTTTAAGTTTTAGGAAGGGATATGAAGAAAAAGGACAAGAGCAAATGGCAAAATTGAATGAACTCAAGTGCCTCCAGTAAAATGCTTTCCTAGAACTCCAACGCAGCAATTTCCACCTACATCTTATTGGCCTAGATTTTATTTAATTGCCAGCCCTAACTTCTAGGAAAGTGTGTGTGTGTGTGTGTGTGTGTGTGTGTGTGTGTGTGCGCGCGCGCGCGTGTGTGTGTGTGTGTGTTTTAGGCTGGGAATCGTGATGTCTTTTCAGAGTCTCGTCTTCTTAAATGCTTTCTTAAAATATGTCTCTGAAACTATTTTTATCCAAATCATTTCTTTTTTCATAATATAGATCTTTACTCCTCTTTGAAAAAATCTCTAAGGAGAAAAATATACACTGAGGACAGGATAAATTACTTTTCAAAAGGTAAGAATTGAAGATGTTTAAATTTTTTGTTGTTTCTACCAACATTTTTCAAAATCAGTCAATAAGGCATATATTATTTTGTCTGAATAATCCACTGTGTTTTACAATGGTATTGTACTATCTGTAATACTTTTAAACTAACTTTTTACTTTGGAAATAAATCTCAATAAACGTATTCATTGCCTCCCTTCCAAAAGTGTTTCCAGACATTTCCTCCAACTGAGGAGGCCCATTCCCCAACTGAGAAGGCACTATAAGCAACAGAAACGAGAATGAATTCTAGAATCAGACTACCTGGGGTCAAAATGACTAGCAATTTTGGGGAAAATTACTCATAATTTCACAGGACCTTAGTTTCTTTAACTGTAAAATACTAAAAATAATTGCAACTGTACAAATTAAATGAGTTAACATACATAACTCCTGGCATATAATGTATTCTAAGTATTCTTTCTTGTTACTGTCATTACTTTTTCCTTCATTTGAGGTATCTTCATTGAGTAGTTATCTGTATACCAGATAACTGGTATACACAATATGTATATTGTGATAAACCCTAGAAATGCACCAAATCATACATGAGCCTATCCTTATAGAGCAATGACAAAATTTATAAGGAAATGAAGCCTAGACAGTTCCTGTTTTCCATAACAATCAGCTAAGGTTGTCCTTAAAAGACAAATACAGATCAAAAAAAATTATAATTTGAAGTTACCCAATTTTTTCAGAATTTCCATTCCATTTAACTATAAATTTCATATTGACATAGTTATAATCATATAAAAATAAATTTTTTAAAGTTTCACAGCAAACTTTAAGAATGTTCAAGATACCTTGTGGTATTAAAAAATTAGACAAAAATTATACTGAGTCTTGCCACTAAAAACACAGCAATGCAAATAAATTGCCATTGGTTTTATCAAAAACAAATGAAAGCACTAATCTGCCAAGCCTCCAAAAAAATGACATATATTTATTAACTGAAAGGACTTTGCTAATTATGTAAATGTCTATCTTTTCTACATGTAATTTTATTCAAACTTCTTCTCTTTTCCCCAATTAACAACCCGGCCAAATGTTTGGACTCAAAAAGGCCAGCTTTATACACAATTAACAGTCAAATTCTAACACAAATTACATGTCATTCTTATCTCTGTATACACATTGAACTCCTATATCTGGTTGCCAGCATGCAGCTTGCACTAGAGGATATATTCTGAATTTGTTTAATGTCTAAGAATAACATTTCACACCTAGAAAAGAGATACTATCCATTGCCAGTTATGTGAATGAAATTTGCCATGCTCCGTCCTTTTCATTTTGTTCAGACAAAATGAAATGTAGCTTCACTTATCCACTCATCTGTTTTAACAAGTATTTTCTTGAAACATAAGATATAAAAATATCATTTTTTTCTTTTTAAAAATTCAAGGTGATCACAGAAATTTTTACATATGGTAAACGCTTTCTGAACTAGAAATTGGGGAAATATCATTTGACAAATCACCTGACTACAAGAAAAAATACTTCAATTCCAGAACTATTTGGATTCTAGAAATAATTGGATCAATTCTAGAAAATTAGACATGTATGGTCACTGTATCTGTGACTGCTTCTCTAGAAAGGGTTTTCACAGTAGAAACATTAGAAATAATTAATTTCTTATTTAGCAAGCATATCAATCATCACTTCAAAATGCTCAGACATGCCCTACTCTTTTGAAGTGTAGTATTTTATTTAAAGAGTATCTCAATAAATATCACTTATATAATAAAAGGGCAATAAATATATCTAATATATATTAACATGTATTCTTATGTTTTAAAGATAATACAAAAGGAACTCTGTAAATCAAGGAAAAACTTAAAAGTACAAATATCAATCTCAATTAACCTTTTAAATAAATAAATATGACTGGGTTAGTTACCAGCCTAAAATTTTTCAGTGGTTGCTCACTGAGCTTAGAATAGTTCCTTAACTGACATCTGTCTATACATCCATCTTCATCTCCGACAACGTACTCCTATACCCTAAGCTCCAACCACAACTATGATTCTATTTCTCCATCTCAACCATCTCAATATTCTCTCTCAAATGGATATACTTCCTGGAGTCTGAAGGTACTTTCCTCATTTATCTAGGAGATTCCGGGTCACCCTCCAGTTCACAGTTTAAATGTCACTTCTTCAATGAAATCTTCCATGAACTCCTTCCTCCTGTCTCCCTCAAAATATAGACAACAAGATACATACTTCCACATCACCCCTACCATAACATTTACCATAATATACTGAAATTGCTTACTGATCACCCTCTGTTGGAGTATAAGCTCTGTGAGTATCACCAAGAACAGCATCTATCTTGCTCACTGTTGGATTCCCAAGGTCTACAACATAAGGGCCTGATTATCAATAACTATTTGATTTCTAAAACTGGCATATGTGTGTTTATACATATATATGTTTATGTAGCAAGTCAAAGCAGAGCTCACATGCATTACAGTATCCATTTAAAACATCATATTATCTTTCCATCATTATAAATTCCTTTCTGTGAGCATAAAACGTTCTAACAGCTGGAAGGGAAGAGAGAAGGAAAGGGAGCAGGAGGGGACGAAGGAGGAGAAGGGGGAGGAAAGGAGGCAGCAGAGACGACACTGTGAGATACGTGGACGTGGCATCAACTGGGTACAGTGGGAAGCAGCACGGAATTTCAAGTCAGCATCCTAGATGTGAGTTCAAATTGCACAAGCTGTTACCTATATGATGCCATAAAGTTGCTTAAGGTCACAAAGTCTGAATCTCCTTATCTGTGAAACAGGGAATATTAATGCCGGTCCCGCAGACCTCAGAGAGCTGTGAGGTATTAACAAAGTTAAGCTTGTGAAAGCCCTTAAAAAATGTCAAGTACTTCATAATAAAAGAAATTGTTAGTATCTTTATTAATATCTCAATTAACATATTATTGTAATTGCTAAAAAGGATGCTTACTCATTTCAGAAAATGAGGCTTATATATGAAATGAAATATACTATTTAAAAATAATCACAAAAACTCATAGTCAAAAGAATGTTACCAAGCAGTAATAAAATATGTTCAAATATTCTAAGATCTCCCTTCTATAATCTCAACATCTCTTGAAATTTTTTGTCCTTCACAATATCTGATAATATTAAGTTCATTTGAATTATTTTATTTCACTTATTGCACTTCAAAATTCTACACATGATGTTTTACTTTTTAAGAATCTGCTATCTAACCCTATATTAGATGGTGAATAAGAATTTTCTGCTATATAACCTCAAACTCTTTTAAGCTTTTTAATAGGTATATATGATCTGAATAATGGCTAAGACTGCAAACATTTCATTTCAAATTTGAGGTTAAGGATTTAAAGAAAATAAAAAGTTAGACTAGAACTCATTTTAAGGTTTCATTAAGGCAGTCATTTAAAATGTGATTAAATAATGAAACCAAATTCTCTAAATTCACTTTGGGACAGTTATTCATAACTTTGTTAACCTACCTACAGTAAAAATAACCCAGATCCTTAATTTTTGAGTGTTATAAAATTTAGGCTTTCCAAAATTCAGAGATAACCCTTTTGAGGGAAACATTAATTTGAAAAGGAAAAAGATTTTGTTTTCTTTATTCCTACCCATTATAAGATGCAATTATAACTATAAATAGCATATGTTTCCCAAAAGTTTTGAAGGCATAAAACAAATGATTACAGTTAAAGCTTGAGAAAAGAAGTCTTTTTAATCCCCATTTTTCATATACAAGATGTATTTGTATACTTTGCAAAAGGAATACTCTTGTGATGCTAAGACTTTGAAATAAAATTCCAAAATCATACTATTCAACTAAAGGTTTCTTTAGCAATATTAACATGGCCATGCTGCACATGTTACTTTTAGCTTCTTTATGTACAACAAACTGCATTCAATTGGTGAACAAATACAATGTTTAGTATCATATTTAAAACCACCATTCAAACCTTTTCTTAATGCTATTATCAGTTTTTCTTTTGCAACAATTTTGTGTATAAAAATAAAAGCACTGGATTTTTATTAGTGCTGCCCCTTCTTTGTTTTGTTCCACTCTGCAAAGGCCTTTTGGGACACTAAGCCTGCATTTACCATAATACGGATTAAACTTTCTTTGTCCCATTGCACAGGGTTTGTTAGCAGGTTAGTCTTTTTACATTTTTCACAGGCAGCCTGCAGCTTACCCTTTAGGCCTCACTCAAAATACTTCTGTGGATTTACAAAAATGCCAGAGTGGTCTTGGGGTTAATTGGAAGATAAGTGTAGCCTTTAACATAGAGACTCATTAAACATTTAGCCTTACCACAATCCAGTATTCTTGAAAAAGAAAAGTTCTAGGGCCAGTTTAGAAATAATAACATAGTAAATACTTTTGTTTTTTTGTTTTTTAATGACTGCTGATTGTTTCATAGACTTGGAAATACCTGACTTAACTGCTCTAAAGGTGATATTTCTCTGGCTGACTCTTTGTTTTGGCTCATATGTGTTGATTATAGATTAAAAAAAAAAAAAAGATTTTCCCAAGCAACTAAAAGTCAAAATCTTCCAAGTTTAGCTTGAGAGAGTTGAAGTAAAAACTCCACCGACTTGTAAACACAGGTAATATTTATCTCTAAACAACAACAAAAACAATTCTGAATTTATATTTTATTGATTTTGTCTAAGTAAATCACCATACTCAAATATATTGATTTGGTCTATTACAGCCTAATGGAAACAAAATTTACCAAAAAATACTTGTAAAGTATTTTTTAAACAAACTATTTAATTTCTGAAATACAAATATACAAATACACACACTTAAAAATGAAATCTGAAGTATACTCACTGTTATTAGGCTATTTTTTAATATAATTATGCAAGTAGATTGTTATCCAGATTAACTTTTCCATTCCCTAACCTCCGTCCAACACTATCACTCACACTTAGAAAGAAGAAAAAAAAGAAAAGAAAATGCGACAAAACACACAGACACTTGAAGTAAAGGATTAGACATATTTGCCCAAGATGCAGATAACAAAAGCAAAAGTGAAGAAAATTGAAGAGACAGCCAAACTTCAGCAACAAAATGGTTAAAGAATCTGAAGCATTGTTCCCCTTAGTTTAAAAGTCCGATATATTTTGAACAGCGCAAACATCAGGCAAGTTAAGATTACTGACCATTATCTCCTTAATTTTCTCCGCTTTCCCTCACATTCCCCCTTGCTATCTGGGCACCATTTTTCTAAAGCTTTATTTCTGCTAAGAAGTAAACTTTCCCTAATCCATCTATTATGGAACCTTTAATTGGATTGGGAGCCGGGTGGTGTATAAAATAGCCCCTATTCACTCAAAAGGACTGTAGTTTTAGGGACTTAAAGGAGAGAGGTATTGTGAAAGAAAATCCTCAGGGAATCAAGGATTAAAATGTGGCTCTCTTAAATTCATCAACTCCAGAACACAAATGAATTGCTTCCTTAAACAGGTAACTTTCCAAATAAATGGCAAATCAAAACTAAAAATTTTATTCTAAGGCTAACAATACATTAACACTCACATTTTAAGTTTTAGCTTTAGAAACAACTTATACTTTCTTTTTCTTCAACTCACATCTGCTATGCCAGGGAACAAGTGGAATGCTGTAAACATATAGAAAATGTAAACATACGTTTATACTCTCCCTACTCACATACATATTTTCCCCATTAAATGTCTAAGAAGAAAAGAGAAAAAAAAAGTTTCTTTTTTAATGTAACTCCTTCTATACATGTCTGGAAACACTGCTATAAGACAAGTTTGTCTCTAAGCAAAAGTACATTTTGTTCTGCAGGGGATCGGATACAAATAATCAATCAGCAGTCAGTCTTCTTCCTTACCCAGCCATACTCTTGGTTTCTTCCATACACACCCCATCTCCAGATAGACTTTGTTTAGCCTATAGTACTTCTGCCTCTGCCCCTTCTAAAAGGCACTTCCAACCATCTGGGGGGTCTTCTACAGTTAAACGGAACTACAGTTCTTACTTATTAATAGTCATTCCCCTACTGAATCAAAGATATTTAATGTGCCAAATATAACATCTAAAGTAAAATGAAATCCAGAATGTACCTCCAACTTCAATCTCTCAAAAACATACACACTCTTTATCAAACAACTGGGAACTGTGAAAGGCAAATGCTAGGAGAGATGAAGATCCCAGTGAAACTGGCACTTACCTTGTGTAGGCAACAAGTCTTCATTCAAAGGAAATAAAAATAAATCAGGGTTGGTGACTTCTTTAATAGTGCTATTGAAAACACTTTCTTTATTCAGTTAATTTCAAGAAAATCCTCATAAAGAATCCTCTCCATTTTGGAACCCTTATCACAACTTAACAAATACACATTTATTCAAAGCGTCTGGCTGGCACTGTGCTGACAATAATACATTAATTATCTCATTTTATTCTCTCAATAACCCTACAAGGTAGATGCTATTACCTATTTTACACACATGAGGAAACTGAGTCTTAAAAAATTCTATTCAATTGCCCAAGGTTACATAGCTCCAAAGAAAGTAAGCTCTGTGAAAGTTTTCGTCTTACTGTACCGCAAATGTTTTCACAGGAAAGGAGACCAGCTTTCCAGAAGTTTATCTGTTAAACTTGCTTAAATTATCAAAATTACCTATTTACCAGTAATAAATATATAAAGAATATTGTTCTTGAATATATTAAGGATATGATTATATTCTCTTAATGAACATATTATTCTAAGATATTATATTCCTTTCATCAACATTTCAAGAACTATTCAGTTTCCAAAGCCAAGATCGTAGGGCTGTACTGTTCTATTACAAATAGAACTAAATTTTACTTTTTGATATATGAATTTTTCAGTTTATACTGATTTCTACTTCTTTTCACAGTCTTCTCTATTTTTCTATTATTTTATCGTATTTAGTATAATTCTGTCACCTTTACATATTTTAAAAAGTATTGTATTAGTTGAAAACTGGTTTTATAACTTTAAAATTTTGTGAAAATTTAATTGGCCAGTTTTCCATTCTACTGCCCCAGATCCCTCTGCTGAAGCTGAACGAAGCCTTTATTGGAGGAATGACAGAAAAGAAAGCACACATTTCAAGGAGTGGTTCTGATTCTTGAGACCACGAAGGATAAAGGGTGAGGGCAGGTACTAAAAGGCAAGGTCAGAGGATAAAGATGAATCGTGGCTATCACAGCCCTTGTAGGCCCTCTGAATCCATGAAAGACACAATGAGTCAACAAAATATAAACAAATTGCTTTAGGGTAATTTATTACAGCAGAGAATTGTTGTTCAGCAAATTGAGCTCAGTTGCTAGGAAAATGTCATGCATATTAGCAGAGGCTTCATAAATACGTGAATGCCTACATTAAAGTTTCATACAAGGCAAAACTAAGTATCATATTATGTATTTCAAGAACAATCTTTAATTGGACAGGTAAAAGTATTTTATATAAATCATATTTTTTAAAAAATAACAAGAGAACATGAGTTCTATTGTAGGGCTTACTTGTTTCATTTATGATACCCCAAAACATCTTCTGAAGGATTGCTGACTTATTTTCTTAAAAAAAAAATCCAACTATGGGGAAAGAACAAGAAAAGGATTCAGGAATATTAGAATCTATAACAAGTATCTTCAATAAAGTGACTTACTTATTAAAACATATTCAGAATATAAAAGTAATAAATACTATTTTAGAAGTTTATGAAAATTAAGAAATCAATTACTATTTTTCTCTGCACCATTTTACTAACAGGTTAGTTAGTATGTAAATCTCAGTGGTCAGTATGTAAATATCAGAGAAAAATATAATTTAATCATTCCATGTGCACTTATGCTTCTTTACAACCTCAACTAAGTTTCTACACATAATGTTTTACTTTTAGATGGTTGGCCAAAAACTTTGATGAGTTAAAAGTTATCTTCCATTTGGGTGTTAATTCACAATAAGTTACTGTTTCTAGGGCATCAAATAAAAACTTCAAGCCTTTATTTGCTGCTCAGTAAGAGGCTTATTTAACTTATATGCAGAGTACATCATGAGAAACGCTGGGCTGGAGGAAGTACCAGCTGGAATCAAGATTGCAGGGAGAAATATCAATAACCTCAGATATGCAGATGACACCACCCTTATGGCAGAAAGCAAAGAACAGCTAAACAGCCTCTTGATGAAAGTGAAAGAAGAGAGTGAAAAAGTTGGCTTAAAGCTCAACATTCAGAAAACTAAGATCATGGCATCCGGTCCCATCACTTCATGTGAAATAGATGGGGAAACAGTGGGAAGAGTGGCTGACTTTATTTTTTTGGGCTCCAAAATCACTGCTGATGGTGATTGCAGCCATGAAATTAAAAGATGCTTACTCCTTGGAAGGAAGGTTATGACCAACCTAGATAGCATATTAAAAAGCAGAGACATTACTTTGCCAACAAAGGTCCGTCTAGTCAAGGCTGGTTTTTCCAGTGGTCATATATGGATGTGAGAGTTGGACGATGAAGAAAGCTGAGCACCAAAGAATTGATGCTTTTGAACTGTGGTGTTGGAGAAGACTCTTGAGAGCCTCTTGGACTGCAAGGGGATCCAACCAGTCCATCCTAAAGGAGATCAGTCCTGGGTGTTCATTGGAAGTACTGATGTTGAAGCTGAAACTCCAATACTTTGGCCACCTCATGCAAAGAGTTGACTCATTGGAAAAGACCCTAATGCTGGGAAGGATTGGGGGCAAGAGGAGAAGGGGACGACAGAGGATGAGATGGTTGGATGGCATCACTAACTCGATGGACATGGGTTTGGGTAAACTCTGAGAGTTGGTGATGGACAGGGAGGCCTGGCGTGCTGCGATTCATGGGGTCGCAAAGAGTTGGACACGACTGAGCGACTGAACAGAAGAGGCAATTAACCTTACATGGAAAATAGTTCTTTCACTGAAAGACTCTGTCATTATCTTGGCTTCTCACAATGAGATTATCCAGACTTTGTAAGACTGGATATTCAGTTGTATTATAAATATGTAAACAAATATCTAAATATGTACAGTTTATATATATGGATAAACATATTGAATCAGAACAACTGATAAAACTTGGAGGGCAAAGCTGGATTCAAACAGTAAGGATCTCATATGTTATGTATCAGAGTGGCATTTTAAATCACTAACAAAATTACCTTTTAAGTACCAGAAAAAAGCTTAAAATTTTTAATATCATGCTTGGTGATTAAAAAGCAGGATACAGAAAGTAGTTTGTACCAAGATCCAAAGAAATAAAGTCAGAAAGTTAAGAACATCATATCTGTCTCCATGCTAATAATTGTGTACCCTACAATTATATATACACAGACACACTTGCCAAAGCCCCTAGTAAGCTGCCCTAATTTTAAAAGAAATTTCTGTTCCTTTGACAGTCAACTTCATATTCATATAATTTTTAGAGGAAATTATCAAAAGTTCACCATTAGCCCACCTGTTAGTGGCTGTATATTCCAGCATTTTTGTGGAATGAATAACAAGATATATGTAATAGAAAGGGAGGACCTTCTGACTGACATCCAGCTGGTGCCTTAGCAGAGAGAGATGTGCATGAGAGAGGATGAAGAAGAGACGTATCTTGCTAAGAAGATGTTATGGTAGAAGCAAGACTCCACAACTGTGGGTTTGATAGGGAAAAGGGAGGGGAACAAAATGGAGGAAGAAAAATAAGCACAGGTAGTCTGATTATTTGATCTCTTTTCAAATAATAAAATAAATCTTGAAGGTTCAAATTACTTGGCATTTCTGGCACTGAGCTGGAGCAAGGAAGCAAAATTTAGGAAATATGATCAGAAAGACAAGAGTTACTAAAGCTAGGACAGAAATCAGAATTTAATAGTCTGCTAAAAGATTAGACCAAAAAAAATACTCCAAATTTTGCTTATTTTCTACCCCCTAAAAAGAAGGAAATTATTAGCATCTAACTGAAACCACAGAGATGAGAAATCCTAAAATGTTTTTAGCAAATGAAGAATGGTAAATGGAAATTAACAACAAAGATTCAATCATACCTAAAAAAGTATGAAATGAGCTGGATTTAGAAAAGGCAGAGGAACCAGAGATCAAATTGCCAACATCCGCTGGGTCATAGAAAAAGCAAGAGAATTCCAGAAAAACATCTACTTCTGCTTCATTGACTACACTAAAGCTGTTGGCTATGTGGATCACAAAAAACAGGCAAACTCATAAAGAGATGGGAATACTAGACTACCTTACCTGCCTCCTGTGAAACCTGTATGCAGGTCAAGAAACAACAGTTAGAATTGGACATGGAACAACAGAGTGGTACAAAATTGGGAAAGGAGTGCATCAATGCTGTATACTGTCACCCTGTTTGTTTAATTTATATGCAGAGTACATCATGCAAAGTGGCAAGCTGGATGAATCATAAGCTGGAATCAAGATTGTGGGGAGAAATATCAATAATTTCAGATATGCAGATGGCACCATCCCTTATGGCAGAAAGTGAAGAGGAACTAAGGAGCCTCTTGATGAAGGTGAAAGAGGGCAGTGAAAAAGCTGGCTTAAAACTCAACATTCAAAAAACTAAGATCATGGTATCTGGTCCCATCACTTCATGGCAACTAGATGGGGAAACAATGGAAACAGCGACAGACTTTATTTTACTGGGCTCCAAAATCACTGCAGATGGCCACTGCAGCCATGAAATTAAAAGATGCTTACTCCTTGAAAGAAAAGCTATGACAAAACTAGACAGTATATTAAAAAGCAGAGACATTACTTTGCCAACAAAGGTCCACCTAGGTAAAGCTATGGTTTTTCCAGTAGTCATGTATGGATGTGAGAGTTGGACCATAAAGAAGGCTGAATGCCAAAGAATTGATGCTTTTGAACTGTGGTGCTAGAGAAGACTCTTGAGAGTCCCTTGGACTGCAAGGAGATCAAACCAGTCAATCCTAAAGGATATCGACCTTGAATATTTTGAGGCTAAGGCTGAAGCTCCAATACTCTGGCCACCTGATGCAAAGAGCTGACTCATTGGAAAAGACCCTGATGCTGCAAAAGATTGAAGACAGGAGAAGAAGGGGATGACAGAGGACAAGATGGTTGGATGGCATCACCGACTCAATGGACATGAGTTTGAGCAAACCCCAGGAGACGGTGAAGGACAGGGACGCCTGCCATGCTGCAGTCCCTGGGATTGTAAAGAATCAGACAGACTGAGCAACTGAACAACAACAAATGAAATACTACTGATATTTCCTTTAAAAACCTCATCAACGTATTTTAAAAATATAACAATAATCAAAAGGGCCTTTATAGGTTCATTGCTGATCTTAGTCCTTCTAACCCTAATTTTCCCATAATATGTAAAATTCTTTAAAAACAATTCTACTACCAGTGAGGCTTGTAAATAACGTAACACTCTGCATAAGGTATTAGCAACCTTTCTAAAGAATGTTCACTGTTACTTTAAAAACAAAATTGACTAGGGTAGCAAGAAAAACGAGCTTTCTTGACATCATCGACAATGTGTTAAGGAAAGCATCTACACATTCATTCATTTAAAAAAAAAATAACTGTTTTGAAAGCCCACTCTGTGCCAGACACTGTTGTCAAATCTGGAGATCAGAAATCACCATTTCAGGTACACGCTATCAACACGGCTTATCACTAACGAGGCTAACTTTGATCAGTGGGGTAAGATACATGTGTGACAGTCCTCCACCAAACAGTAACTCTGCCCTCTCCATTCCCTACGGCACTCTTTCGGAAGCAAGCCACTAAAGAGAGCCCACACTCAATGGGTGCAGAGTTGCAGTGCACTTTCTTTAGAAGCAAATACCTACTAAATTAGTTGGAATTCCTCAGAAAGGCGAATTTCTCTTTTCCTTCCTATCTATTCATTCAGGTATTCAGGTATATCAATATGGACTCAATTTTTACACTTTGGGTTATAATCTAATACTAATTTATTTGTTTTGCAGGTCAAATTGCTCCAGCTTTGGCCATGGAAATTCTCACGCTCGGCTCTGAGTCCCTCTGACATAACCCCACTCTACTTTGTGGGCACTCCCTTACCTCCTGGCACTACAGTATGCTCAGGCTCATCTTGTACAGTCTTTCCCCCAGCCTGAGAATCAGCCATTTCTCTAAGGAGCCCGGGTTCCTTTTACGGGAGGCGGGCTTTAGAAACTAAGATCTGGGAACTGAGAAAGCTCATTGCTACTGGGGTATCATTGCTTCCAGACTGTCAGCAGACAAAGCCAAAAAATGCGTATATACACTAACCTATGTAAAGACACATATCTATAACTTATTTCTATATATATCCATTTCTATCTATAAGCAGCTGACATGGAGTTTATACTGAAGCCTCAGACTCTCTCATTTAGTACGACATGATTCTTCAAGACTAAGGGGAAGAAATTTTGATGAGAAGTAGGATATTTTCATGGTCTCACTACAGACTGCTTACTAATTACAAAGGAGAAAATAATAAATATACTGGAAATATTGGACAACACCCTGACAGACTGATCAAAATTAAAATCAGCATTGAAGAACACATGGATACTGTATACCTTTGGATGTGAAATTCTGAGAAAGACATATGACTTATGTAATACTCCAACTAATACTCCAACTAGATGCATAATTTGAACCTAAATCATAAAAGTTTATAAATTCAAATAAGTATTATTCTTTTTAAAAAGTGAGGGAGTAACTCTATTCTCCAAAATTGTTGATGTGAGGAAAAAAACAAAGAAAAGCTGTGGAAATGTTTCAGATTAAAGGAGACTAAAGAAATTAAATGTAATGCCTAATCCTAGACTAGATCTTATACCGGAAGAAAAACATTATTTGGTCAACAGATGAAAGTGAAATGTGGATGGTATATTAAAGTATTATAACAATGCCAAATTTCATAAATTTGATAATCAATGTAGTTATATAAATAATATTCCTATTCCTAGAAAATACAGACTGAAGCATTTAGGAATAAAGGAGCATATTGTATACAAATGGTATAGAGGAAAAAAGTGTACATTTATATATATATATATATATATATTTATATTTATACCCTGGAGGAGGTCATGGCAACCCACTTCAATATTCTTGCCTGGAGAATCCCATGAACAGAGGAGCCAAGCAGACTGCAGCCCATGGGGTTGCACAGAGTTGGACACAACTAAGATATTGAGCACACATACACATACACCATAATTAGAGGAACACTCTATCTATCTATCCATCTACCTATACACACGCACAAAGTCACTTCGGTAGAATCTGACTCTACAGCCCTATGGACTGTAGCCCACCAGGCTCCTCTTCCATTGGATTCTCTAGGCAAGAATACTGGAGTGGGTTGCCATGCCCTCTACCACGTGATCTTTTGACAATGAGACTGTTGCATTATTACCTGTCTCGGACTGTTCTTCCCCTACTGTGAACGACTGCTCTCATCACTCTCCACATCACTGACTGTGCCTCAGTCTCTACTATTCTCCTTCCCACTCAGTCCCCCTTTTAATTCTTTCCTGTTAGTATTGGTCATACATCTCAGAAAGATCTTGGCTCTTGCAGAAAGCCTGGCCTTAAATGCACAAAGCTATTCAATGCCTTTTTTCCTTGTCTGCAAATCTACCAATCAGCATGTAATAGTCTGCTCACCTCAGCTCTTCTCACTGTTGCTGAGTATTCACTGGCCGTTTTCCAAGGATATTTCTCCCCCTATTTGCAATCTGAACCTTGAATTTTTCTGGGAATTTACTGAACACTAAGTACATTTACCCTATCTGCAAACTTGAATAGTAGAGAAGCAAAGTTAATGATAGTATGGTTATACACATACTCGCACACTGCTATAGGCAGCCGTGATAAATGGCAATGTAAGTGCATATTCATTTTCCCTACAGGTAGGCACCCCTGCCTTGTATGTTTTCAGTAACTGTTTAACAGACATGTGAGAAAACAAGCTCTTAACTTCATAGTGTGAAAGTTATAGGAAGCAGAGAGAACAAAACAAAGTCAAAAAGCACGAAGTATTGAAACAGCAAACAATACACATTTAATATGTAATACATGTTCTTAAAACTTACCTGCATTCAATACATTAAAGCCTTCAAACACTTAAGCAGTACAAATATTATTAACTGAGAGCTCTGAGATATTCAAAAGTATGTCTTATTCATTTCTTATGAATAAGATGTCTTATGTCTTACGTCTTACTCATTTTTGTTACCCTGCTGCCCAGAATTAGGTTTGTTAGGAAGTAATCTTTTTCAATCTTATTACAAATTTGTATATAAGCATATATCTTGGCAATCTAACAATAATAAAACTTACCAATTAGCATCATATAATCACAGGAGTGAAAAAGGCTATTTTTGTCTCAAATTATTTAAGAACATTTTTTGCCACACTGTGTAGCACGTGCCCCGACCAGGGACTGAACACACGCCCTGCCCCCTGCAGCAGAAGTTCACAGTCATAACCACTGGACCAGCAGGGAATTCCAGTAATACAGGAATGGGTGGTTTTCCCGGGGGAGGGCAGGCTGCCACAGACCTTGTGGGATCCTAGTTCCCTGACCAGGGATTAAACCCAGCATCCCATGCAGTGAAGCACAGTCTTAACCACTGGACCGCCACGCAAGTCCCTATCTATGCTTCGTATTGATCACATACAACACTGTAGAGTAGCAGCGTATGAATTATGGTTTTACGTATATTTTTTATATGACAACTCTCAAGGTAATTCCAGCTGACAATTTCCATGGCAAAGTATAAGCAGCACATAATGGAATCCTGGTTTAATTCTTTAATATACCAAAGACAATAAAATATGGTAAAGGTATACAACCTAAGAGTTATTTAAAAACAAATTAGACTTTCAAAATTATTTATTTACATATACAAATATTTAAATTTGCTGAATAAATATTAATAAAATAATGAAGGAAATTAAATCCCTTAAAAGTTAACCACTATTATTCTAACTATTCCATTTTTTGCTCTTTTTTGCTCCTTCTCTTCAAGTCTTTCTTCATGAATATAACATAAGCTTAATGTATGTAAAATCACAGCAGAAATGATTGTGTTATTTTCTTCACTCAAAATTTCTTTCGAAATACTTTAAATATGACCAATGCTCTAATTATATAAATCTGTCACTTCAATTCCCCTATAAAGAACTTGTAAGAAAGAATCACAGAATCATATGGCATTTTTATGAGATTAGAATATTAATTTACTATATCTAAATTATATCTGAAAGAGTCAAAGGTATAAGATAATTAATTAATGAATAAAATGTGATTTAATAAACCATAAAATGAAACAGACTCATTTCAAAAAAAAAAGTTATTTTAGGATCTTATTGGACTTTCTTCTAATTAAAGATTTCCAATTAAACTATTTAGGAAAAGCTGCCAAGTAATTTAAATTTTAAAAGTTCAAAGAAGATCAATAATTGATATTGATTTCAGACTAAAATGTTTTCAGTAATACAAATAGTAATTACCATGACAAATTTTGTAGTTAAATGTGAATTGATCTTTATTGAATAAGTGAGAACTTAAATAACTAAATTCCTGCAAGCCAAATACATGGATATGAGTTTTAAAAATACACAAAGTAATGCAGTGCTTATGAAACAGAATGCCATCAACTTCCATGTAAAAGCTGAAATCCAAAAAGAAATTGATGCCAGTTTACTTCTGAGAGCTTACTATATTTGGTAAACTGCTTCCTGTTTGATAACACAGTGGTTTCAATTTTATATAAAGACTCATTATAAGCCACAATGTTTCCTAAATATAAAATATGCATTTTATTAACTCCATTTCCCTTTTACAAATAGCCATGGATGTAACTACCAATCACTTTAAAACCAAATTTACATTTCAAGCATTTTTCTAATGATTTAGTACGTATTACTTTGGAAATTTCCTAACCAGACTACATAACAGTTTACACTGCAACCATCTCTTAAAACTTGCATAAGAGGATGATAATGACAACTGCTATTTGGTCCTCCATGAATTTAAAAAGGAAAGCAAAACAAATAAAAAAATCACAGGCCTGGGCTCTCTTTATCTCTCTGCATTGTCTGATCATGTCACATTTCAGAGTAGTATATACCAAGCTTTCTCCTCTTCTGAAAATTAATGGGAAAGAAAAGGACTTTGGAGTATCTTGAGAAGGTAAGGATAAGTAGGTTTGCAAGTATCATTTAAGTTGCAGGAAAGCAGAAGTTGAGAAACCATCATAGACAACTGCAGAAAGGGCATTAAAAAACAAAAAGAGCATGGCATTGGAAGGATACCAAAAAAAAAGCTGACTGTTTTAAAATAAACTGTCATTATCTTCGCAAGTCATGTTTTGCTACTTCCTAGCTTTAGAATTAATCCAGTTATTTAATTTCTCTGTGCGGTTGGTTACTATACAGATAGGGATAATAATAGGCTATAACTCATATTTTTACTGAGAGGATGATTAAGACAATGAAAGTGCTTCGTACAGTGCCTGGCACAGAATAAGTGCTCAATATTTTTGCATAAATCTCATTTCAACTGAGTTCTAGGAGTTTTAAAACATTGCCTCTAGAAATCTCACACTGAAAATTTGACCTTGGTAATGGAAAGAAACCTGTTAGAAAAAGGAGGGCACCAAAATTACTGACCAATCTGTAGGCATTTATTGAGCATGTACTATGTATCTAGTCATGCAATGCTACCAAATAAATAAGATGATACCTGCTTTTCAATAACTTTTCACATTGGTAAGGTAATAAAGTGAGAAGAATACATAGATGATGGCAGAGAAGACAACAAAAATGAAAAGATAAATTGTTTGAGATGGATGGTAACTAGAATATAAGTTGAAAGAAAGCTCTCTGTGGGACATCACAGGATAAATGCCAGATGTCAGCCTGGAAAGACAAAAACTGCAGATTGAGGGTCAGTGGGAAACAAAATTAATTAGGCAGAGTTTCTAAAATGCTGAAGAATGATGACATAATGAAAGCCTGTTTTACTCTATCCACGTAAGTAAAACCTTTCAAAGGAACTAGAATTAACGCAGGTATTTGACAAAACCACTCAATGACTGAATCGATGAAAAGTTCCCGTGCTTCCTTTGATGCCTCCTGCTTTCCACTAACAGTTACTGAATACCTACTATCTAGAAGGTAGTATGTAAGAAGCTGGGAATAAGAAATCATTAAGATTAGGACTATAATTGGTAGGATGAGAAAAAGTCAGTGCAGATAATCTCGGAAAAGAACCAACCAAGCTTGTATTTACTAGCACTATTTTATCTTCTTTTAAGTGAGCAAAGTGTATTCTTATTACAACTTAAAAGATTTTACAATTTTAAGAGTGAATCAAATTGACACATTTATTACATTTTAGATATACATTCACATCAAAAGCACACATTCCTAAACTCCATCCTGAAAGAACTAATCACTTAACAACATACCAAATGAGGGAGTTTAGGGACTTGAATATAATTTAAGTTTAGGCACCTGAAAAACTATGCTAGACTAACTTGCACGTGAGCCCTCAGATTTAAAATCCCCTAGCAGTTTTGTCAGCTGCCAGGAAACCAATAAGAACAAAGAATTAATCCAGGTTGGAAAAAGGGAAAGTGAGAATAATTTAGAAATACATTAGGGTTAGAAGAATATAACTGACCTCCAAAAGGTAATTCAACATTTACAAGAGCATGTAACCTTGGGCAAATTACTCTACCTGCCTGCATCTCACTCTCTTCATCTGTACCTCAAAGGGCTGTAGAGAAGATCTGTGAGTTAACATAGAGAAAGCACTTACAATAGTGCTTACACAGAGTAACTGCCTCATATGTCTTATTATTACTGTAAAAGCATCTCTTCAATATCCACTTAGTGAACAATAATCCCTGGCAAAAGTAAACAACAGCTCTAAAAAAAGAGGGAGTGTTCAAAAGTAGTACAATAGAAGAGAAAGTAGAAGTCATAGAATCCTGTTAGTGATCTAAATGTGTTTAGGAGAAGAGAGGTAAACCAGAGGTCACACCAAATGTGTGTTTTAAATAAGTATATGAAAAGAGAAAGAGAATTATAATCTACATTTAACAAAATCTGAATAACTAACAAAAGTTAAACTAATAACAAAGAGTATACTTCTAACAATATAGAATTTGGAATCCCATCACAATGGTTTGTTCAGCTTGTGTAAGTCACAACTGATTGGACACAGTCCCTGTGGGCATGCCATTTCATCCAGACTGGACGGTTCATTAGTCATAATTACTATAACTGTACAGCAGAGACTGCAGTTTTATCTCATCATACATCTCTGATCAAGCTGCTTCAATTTCTGCTTCATCAGCATTTGAAGTTACATTACTGGAGTTTTTTATTTTCCATCAGTGATTAACACAGATTAGGCTGTTCTATCAAAACATGGATTTGGTCTTCACATTTAGTAAGGAGGGCCCAGATCTGACCACCAGTTGACCTCTGACACTTCAAAAGCACCTAAACACCATGAATCATCAACTGAAATCTAGAACATTACAGAGAAAATTAAACAAAGAAAAGAACTGACCTGTGTTAAAAGCGTAAGACGAGTGGACTTACCGACATTGAGACTAACCATATTTGCTGCAGCTTCTCATTAAACATTAAATCACACATCAGAAGAACACATCATACATATTAATTGTTTAGCAATGTCACTTCGGAAAGACTCAATATCACAATTAGTGCTTCTCTCAAACTATAAGCTACATAAAGAAATTTCCCATGAAGCTTGAAGACAAAATGATGTAGAAGATTGTACAAAAAGGTTAAGGAACAGATGGATAATAGATTTCACTGAACACTAAAGCATAACATACTTAGTTTAGAAAGGAAAATGTTGCCAAAACATGGTTCAAATGCAAAACACTGAATGAAATTGATGTGTCAGGAATTTTTTTCTTCCAAGTTCTATTGGAGAACAATAGGGGACTAAAAGTCCTGTCTCACAATTTTTGTGTCTCACTATTTTCACGTGCAAAGTGTCCCCACTGTAGGCTGCATGAACAATCATAACCGACAGTTACATGCAGGCACTGAGGCTGCAAAAATCCCAGAGTAATTAGCGTTGTCTGAATGCAGTGACATCTGTGTTCTCATGGTCCTCAAGACATGTCAGGCCAGTAAGATGTATGTGAAAAAATATGACAAGCATTGCAAATGCCCTTCTGAAAGGTCTTACACTTTGGGGGAACAGTGAAGAAATAACACGTCATCTTCTGTTCATAAGCAGTATATTTAAGATTAAAAGATCTAAGAAGACCTTTTGAGTCATTCTCTTTTTCTTAACTATGAAGCATTTATTCAACATATGGCAATGTAGTATGAAAAAAAGCCTGCTGCATGTTTCTCTCTCTTTAAAACTTTCTTAACACAAGTGATTTTGTGCAATGGCAGTATATGTGCCCATTCCCATTAAGTGACAAAATAGGGAGCGTATCTTATTATCACTGCTCAGATTCTTTACATTTTAATGTTAAAATAATATCTCTTAGTACTGGACATATAACAACATTTGTCAAGTGTGCTGACAAATGCCTTAGAATTATGTTTGCGTTCTTCTAATAACAGAGACTGTCAAACTGACGGCATTAAGAAGCCTTTGTTTTAGGACACCTAACGCTTGTGCTGAGTGGTGCCTACTGCTGAGCCCTCTCTCTAGGCTGCAGCAGTATGTTGGAGCACGCACTTGCTTCAAGAAAGACATTAGTCATCATTAACAGGAGCTCTGACACCAGATCTAAGTGCCTCTCCACAATGACCAAGTGGCAATCATCTTTCTCTCCACTGTCACTGCTGATTAGGATTTTCTTTCATGAAAATTTAATTTGTCCCCCTTTCTTCAGCTTTTTTTTTTTTTTACATTCCTATAAAACTGCATTCAGGAAAGATCTCAAATACAGCAAAAGACACTGCACCTATAACATAGCTGACAATATAGAGGTTATAAGATTCTCACCAAATATTTTATCTAATCCAACAGAAAAACACAGGTTAGTGAATGAGTAACAAACAACAGGGAGAAAACAATGACTCTAAAAGGAATCTTGCTTTTAAGAATCTGTAAACCTCAAAGGAGGACTAAAGCAAGAGACCTGAATAAAACTCCTCTAAATATTAATCACATAATACGAAAGCTTCTTTACAACTAAGATGGTCATATTTCAATAGCAGTCATCTTTCACTATGTTTCAACTGTGTATTTTTTCATTTCTTAAGAAGGAAGACAGGGGTATTCACACAGACATGTCACTGCAAACTCGAGAAAATATTTAAGCATCCATACTATCAGTGTGCATTAACCTGCTGGTTACTTAAAAAAAAAAAGTGCGGGGGTGAGCAGTGGTATTTTCAGTTGGACTGGACAAATGCAATGATTCATGTGGCCATGCATGGTACCCCATGACTAGATGATACTACAGACTTAAACTGCGGTTCTGTACAATATCACAGTGTTAAACAAGATATCAGAGCGATAAGTTATTTAAGGAAGTTTTAAAAAACATTTACTTTTCTGTTTTATTTCAATTTGTTTAAAGTTTTCAAAAAAAATGTAAGCATGTGATAGTTTGCAAGGAACCTGGTACAATCCAAACTCCCACTTTCTAGTTATAAATAATATCTTCTCTTTATATTACTTAAGTTTTGTAACAAAGTAGATGTTGGCTTAAATTTAAAATATTTCTTATATTATTTTATATCCCTTTTAGAACATGTGTACTTTTAATCAAAACCTGTTACACTTTTGTGTTTAGGTGAATATGAACTGTACTTACCTTTAAGTGTAAATATCCATACGAAAGGCTTTTAAAAAAAGAACTAGCCTCACTTCTTTCCAAACTCAGAAACAACCATAATTTATCAAACTTTAATCATTAAATGTTCAATTCCTGACTATCTTACTGTGAAAAGTAATATAAAACAAATTTGAAGGTCAAATAGTAACTGCTTAGTGTCTAATACATCACATTTACAAATGGTTCAAGTTTTTTTTTTCTACTGCAGTTGAAACATTTCAGAAGAAATTAGGATTTATAAAGGATCTTTAGGGGCAATTTCTAACTACTAAACTTTTCTAAGTTCAGAGTTATCATGAATAAGTAAGGATCTAGTCTAAATTCAAAGCAAAACCATGCAATAATAACCTAATTGTGTTTGCAGAGTATCTTTACAAACAATCTGCTCATTTCTTAATTTCTAAAATAAGTAAAAATGCTTCTTGAATTCTCAAAAGCTTAAAAGTAAACTCTACTGAGTTGCACAGAATTTTACAAATCAAAATTTCCAAAACTTACAACAACATAATTACTAATTCTATTGTGAGATCCAACACTGAGATCCAGTATGTGTTTAAGTAGAGAAGTTTAGCTCTGTAACTTCCACCCCTCAACCTAAACCTCCAAGTCACTTGTCAGTTAAGGGTTGGGCGATTTATTGACCGGCCCTGGATGCATACTGTCAGGGCTGAAGGAAATATGAGAGAGGGTTGTGGCGACTGTTCTGGAGCTCATTGATAATGACATACCTGCCTCTGTCACCCATTACCCATACTACAAACTACTTAGACCTAACTGAAAAATCAATAGCCTACTTGCACTGGTTCCTGTGGCTGCCTCCTTTGATTGTCAGCTCCTGTCTAGGGTCAGCACTTACATGAAAGGGGCTGTGACTGCCTGATGCTTTCAGGACAACCTAACGATATGAAACTAGCCAACAGAACAGTAAATTCTGTCTCTCTGCCCTCCTCATCAATTAGGCTTTGACTAGGCTTGCCTGTAGAAACCTGACCTTTTAAGTTTAGGTGAATATGGACTAGCTGAACACACCATTGCCCTCAGCACTGAGCCAGGAAATCTACTGACAGGTTAAACAAAACAGAAGGTTGTAACTGTCATAATTTGCATTGCACTTTCACGCCAACAAGGGTGTTATCAGTAGGGGCAAGCCCTGGAACACACAACTCCAGCACCCTTAAGCCACGCTACTCATAAATTTTCAAGTGAAGTGAGATAAAACATAAATTCACAAATAGCAATGCATTTCTCATCTCTTAGTCTTTTAGGCTTGCACTTTGCAAACCCACAGAGTGTCCATCAGCAACTCTCTCGGTGGTCACCTGCCATGCCTACTGCATTAACAAGGGATTTCCAAAGAATACAATATAGACATAAAAATAACTCGACTATGCCCATTGAAAAGCTATTTTAGAGTGAATTTATAATAAAGCAGACAGACTGATTGATCTATAACTCAAAATGAGAACAATTAGATCTCAATATGCTGTCTTTTCCTGTCTCACTTCCCTCCCTCCAAAAATACCCACAAGCTCAGACAAATAATAAGTTATCGCATAAGTGAAGGGAGGTGTTGAAATTATTTCCTACCATGCTAGTCTGCTACAGCATCTTTTACAGTTTGAGGGAAAACTAAAAACATCTGTAAAATAAAAGATGTTAACACTTTTATGCTTGTCAGATCTTCTGATGAAAACAAGTGAAAACCATGAGAAAGTAGCATAAAACTTACTTTAGTGACTCATGTTTTGAAAACCATTCCCCTGCTTGGGTCTATCTTTTATCACAACATAAATATGGTAACGTTACAGTTGCTTAAAGCAATGTCATTTCTCTAAAGAGAAGACCGAACATTCCTTTTTTCTAAGTTCACTGTGAACTTGAACTTTATTTGGCTTCAAGAACTAATATTTACAGATTAGCTAATCTTAGTGAAAATATCAGAAACACTGAAAGACAATTCAACAATCTGAGGAAATAAACATACCTGCCAACCCTGAGTACACTTTCAAACACATACAGTTTTGTTAAATATATAAGAATACACAGCCTATTTCATTTTCACATTTCTGTGATCCAACTCTTATCAAGCAATAATTAGCATACTCTCAGAATTTATTCCAACTTGCTAATGGGATGTCCCTCACAACCGTCTTCAATCTATAATTTGTATTTTCCCCCAAAGTCTAAAATATGGACTATAACCATTTGTAAGCGTTTTTTTCTGTGATTATTTTCACGTTGAAAACTTTCAGATGGTTGTATCAGAACAGCGCTGAAACTCTAAATGTGTGCAAAAAGATTTCTGATTTAAAATCAACTGCTAAAGATATAAACAACTCTGATCATGTTTGGGGAAGAAATTATGGATTTCTGACTATCTAGAAGAGGCAGAAAAACTCCTCATCTGTCCCCCCATCTAACAATTGAGAAAATACGAGTAGAGATAATGACTTGATCAAGGTCACTCACACAACTTGTAAGCAAGGAAGAGTAAAAATTCAGGGCTTTTCATCCCCTAGACTAATGCTCTTTAATAAGCTACCTACCCCAATATTCTTGGGCTTCCCTTATGGCTCAGCTGGTAAAGAATCTGCCCGCAATGCAGGAGACTTGGGTTGGGAAGATCCCCTGGAGAAAGGGAAGGCTACCCACTCCAGTATTCTGGCCTGGAGAATTCCATGGACCTTATAGTCCATGGGGTCGCAAAGAGTCGGACATGACTCAATGACTTTAAATGTAATGTATGTCTCCCTTTATCTTATCTATCCAGGTAAGCTATGTGACAGCCAACAAACTTACATTAAAAAAAAAAATACACAGCTTTGTATTTCATTAATTTTTAATACAATTTATAGAAAGTTTTGACTAATTTGAAGCAAAGATTAGATTTGTAGAACATTTAACCAACAAGGTTAAATAACCAACAGAACAAATAACTATTAGAAATATAAGATCTAATGAAGGTTGGAACTCTTTACTTATCTAATGAGATGATTAACTGTGCATCTGGTAGCCTTTCAGGTCCTCTGTGTGCACCTATCTGACAGCAAAGTGAAAGGGCATGGATAGTGTCTGTCCCAGCAAGCAAATCATTTGGAAAAAGTCATAGTTGTAGATCAAAGATTTTTCACTCTATCTAGGCTGATTTAAACCTACCAACCCAGGTTTTGTCTACAGACAAAACCAGTCCAAAAATAAGAGAGCAATTCTTTAGGATCCAAAGATAATAAGGGAAGGGAGAAAGGGAAGATTCAGAAAAGAAGCAGACTGGCAGAATCTTGATATACATAGGCCAAGACAGCTGCTTTATATCCCAGCTTTATCTCACATGTTTAAAGGAAAAGTTTCCATTCCTTAGATCATCAAATATTATTTCATTTATACTACACAGACGTATTCTATATGTAGATTAGAGCCAATGAAGGATTTTTGTTGTTGTTATTTAACCACTACCAGGAATCAGAGAAACCTCTCAGCACATCACTTTTACTTGAATTCACAGTGTTTAAAGGAAGGAATAGGCTAGATTGTTTTAACATTTTCATTAAAAATACCACAAAGTCTATTAAAAATTTCCTGTAATTGTAGCAGAAAATGGATTCAAGATTACTACTACTACTAATAATACAGATGGAGTGCTGCAGAACCTATATATTTCAAGAAAAACAGATGTTGAAAAGAACTAGTTTTCCTGAAGTGTAACAAAAACTTACCTACAGTATGCTTAACTGATAAATTTTAAACAGAGATCCACAAAATGTCTCATACGGACTGAAAGAAATATGGAACGTAACACCAAGTTATATTTTGAACTAAGCACAGCTCAGTACTGGCCCAATCAACATCCCTCCTCTCCATCATCTGTTTTGTAAATGTCTGGCACTGATCGCAGGAGAAAGTAGCAGAGGGAGTGGGGATGGCTCTGAGATCCCAAGAAACATTCCACACGTAAGTCAGTACTATTATCTTATGAAACAAAGGAAACCACATCTTCTTTAAAGCAAACAATTCAATGTTACAAATGGAACTGAATGCAACTGAAATCAAAAGTCTTGACTTATCTAGCATCAAGTTTAATAGTAACAATCTTGATTTTCTATCTTCTGGAAGTGATATTAAAGGCCAGTAAAAGTTTGCTTCTCAAAGATGGAGAAGACATAAGTAATAATCCACTAATTATATAATCCTCCCATAAATCATTAAAAATTGGCTCTAGTAAAAGCACACTTTCATTTGTTGGAAATTATAGTAAGTAATGACGTCAACATTATTAAACAGGAAAAATATAACATATACCTCAGAGTACATTAGTAAGTTAAAATTGTTAATATGAATGAAAGAAGGAAGAAAGGAAAGATGAAGGAAGGAAGGAAAGAAGATAGACAAGGTAGACTTCAATTTGTTCAAACTTTTCAGAACTGTCTTATAGAAATAAAGGAATGTGACTGCTGCAACTCAAAAATGTGTATATTTCTTGGTAAAGTTAAAAGACATAAGTGAAAATATAGTAAATTCAATGAAATACCTTCTGAAAAATAATCGCCAATTTAACTTAGACTGTCTTAACACTGCATATCCTAGCTCAATAATGTTGCATTTACATTTCAGTCAGGCTAAAAACTGCTCACTTCCATTTTCCTGAATACAAGTTCTTTGCTCTATCATTGTCCACTTGATGATGTTACCTTACGAATAGCTTAATAAAGTACTCATATACACAGTTGGTACTAAACTTCGGAAAAAAACATCTTCTGTATTTTCAATTGTCTCAACTTACTAAACTATACAGATTTAGACTTGTAAAAGCTTAATAAGTGTAAATATCACTAATCAAATATATTATCCAAGGTAACCCAAACAAATTTAATTCCACAAAACAATATTCAAAGGTACATAAAAGTATTTTTCAATAGAGTTTGACGCTTCAGTAATGCAAAGTTAAGGCCATTCCTTTGACTTTACAGAACACTAAATTTAAACTGTTCAAACGAGAACAATATCCTTGGCTTACCCATCAATGTGATTACAAAGTTTGAATTTCTTTTTTTGTTTTAAGCTATTTTGTGAAAGAAATTTAAAAAAACAACTTGTTTTGGCAGTATGACTGACCATTTAAAGTAATAGGAACTATTGTGAACTGCTCAAAGAAAACACTGAATTACTGATTATTCTCCAGATTGATTTCAGAGTCATAATTATCAGTAGTTTACAAAGAATTTCTCTGACACTTAGGAGTTTTGGAAAATTAGATCATTTGACAGAGAATGAAAGAGAATGTGATTTTACTTTGACTTTTAATACAATGTGCATCATATAATCCTAACAGTTGGTGCTGTTAAAGCTTCTTACAGATATTTTAATATCTTCATCAATGAACTTTTATCAATTAATACACTAACAAAATATGTTTGGATTATTCTTGTTTTTACTGGAATAGTTTTTAAATGTGGGAATTTAATAGTTACTTATTTTCCCTTTTACACCTTGATCCCCTAAAAGAAAGAATTTTCTTCTTAAAAATATTAAGCATTTCTATAAATACACTGAATGATTAAGCATATAAGAACCAAACATTTAGCAACTTGCAGTGATATTTTTAAAGTCAGATTTTAGAGGATAAGAATATATTCAGGTAAACATGTGATCTTTTGTTTTCCCAAAAGTATAAATCCTTCAGACAGTTGATATTTTTAAGTCAATAATCTGGTTATTTTTTTAAATAATTCTAAAATATTTTCCTGGAAAACCAAAACATATAAAGTTTCCATACTCTTTAGGAAAGATGATTAAAATATGATATGCTGTTTCTAGGGATAATAAATTAATGGGTATCTTTTAAGTCCCAGTGATATGGTAGAGTAAAACCTGCTCTGAAGTTTAACTCAGCACATTTCTAAGTAAAGAGCAGCAAAAAATAAAACAGTTTAAGGATTTTGAATTCCCTGGAAATGTAAACAGGATTATAACTGTCAGATGTACAGAAGCACTGGCTTCGGCCATTAGTTTGGTTTTGCTCTGAGAAACACAACGTGAACTACTGAATCATTTCTTTTCAAATCCATACATTCCCTGCAGCAGTTCAAGCTTCATCAGCAGTGCAAGAATGTATAAAAATGACAGGCAAAGAGCATCAGTTTTCTTTTTCTCTCATACTGTTTGCCTGCAAATGGAAGACAGGGTTGTTTCTCAAAGAACTTAAGTTGAGGTTGTTTAAGTCAATTGCTGAAGGAAAATATGGGTGAATTCTTATGCAATAAAGTCTTGTAATTGGATAAACTGAGAAAATCAAGCATGTAGTATTATTCCAGAATAAAGTATTATAAGATTAACATTCTAACTTACTTGCCCATCATTCTTCAATTAGAAATATTTTCAGCTTTTTAAGTATTCTGTCAATTCATCACCTTATTTTAGCACCATTCATACTGTACCTGGTTCTGCTTCTGACTTTAAATATAAAAAACCCTTCAAATTAAAATATACAATTTTTTTCAAAAATATTGTATTTGTATAAAGAGTTAAAATTTTTATTCCCCAGTTTCTGTACGCATAAGTGTTTCACTGCAAAGGGAAATTCAATTAATAATTAAAAGTTTATTTAACCACGACCAAGTAAACATAGGATCTAATGTGTGACCTGGCTACTCTTCTGGAGCTTAAACATTCACATTTTTCAAAAACTAGCATGGTAATTGCTGTAATTTGATTCACTTGTTTTTAAGGAAATGGGAACTTTTCAGACTAAAGTTTAAACATACATATTTGAGTTTATAGTAACTAAAAACATGCCCACCTCAGTATTATCATCTATAGTCTCATAAAATGTTCCTAGTATAATGATGATGAAGGTAAATCCTAGGGAAGTCTGAAGGTTATGGGCTACATGAAATCCAAAACAAAATATTCAGATCACACACTGCATGTCCTCCTTCTCTTTTTAGGAATGTCTGTAGCCAGACCAACATGATAAGTCTGGGCAGAAGCATGCTGATGTTGGCACTGCCTAAACCAAACAAACAAGATGTTTAACAGTCAAATAAAATGTCCTGCGGCCTCCCTAATGAATTTGTCAAGGACCATCAGATTCCGCTCCCCCTCTTTTGCCTCATTAACTCAAGTATGATGAGGCGGATTATAACAAGAGAATACAGATCAATCGGTCTGAAGACTTGAAGTGGCTTTTAGCCTCTAGAGTTTCTTTCTCTCACTTGGTCTCCTTTAATAGAATACGGTATCTCCTGCAGAAGGGGCTGCCACTTCGTTTTAATACACCATCAAGGAGCTGCTGATGGACTTCTATACTAACATACATAAAAGCAGAGGTGACAGGGGCTCTTCAATTACAGCCTCCTCGGATACCGTTTCCCCCTTCAATTATTCAACCAGAGGAAGAGCGGATCCGCAAACACACAGCTGAAGCTGCTCTGAGAGTGGAGGCAGCCAGTGAGTTGGGGTGGGGGAGGGGGGAGGAAGGGAACCAGCAAGAGGGAGCATTATTTGCTGGAAGTGTTTAAGTTTATTGCTCAAATGATGTTTCTAATTAGTACCATGGCAATAAATTAAAGTCGCCTTTGTTTAACTGATTTATTATTTACTAGAGCATCTACCTCGGACAGGGTAAATTGGTAATGAATTGTTTTTAAATCAAAACATTTGTAACGTTTATCATCCCTCGGCCTCAGTATGTAAAAGTGGGCCAGTGAGGGGACAAGAGTGGGACGCGGCTTGGCCGTGCTGGCCGAGCCGCGAGGAGAGGAGGCGGGGGTGTCGGGCGAGCGGCGGCGAGAAGCTCCGCGCGGCCCGGGCCGCCCCACCCGGGAAGGGCGCGCGGACGCGGGACGGCGCCGTCACCCGGGGCCTCGGACACGCACTCGCTCCCCGGGGCGTCGCGGCCCGGGCGGTCCACGCGCCAGGGCTGGGCGGCTCAGACTGGGGGCGAGGGGAGAGGGTCGAGGAGGGCAGGCTCCGCACCTCCGGCCCCGCCGCCAGTCTCCGCCCAGCAACCGCCCTCGGGAGAAGCCGCGCGGGATCCTCCGGCGGGGTTCACGCCGCTCCCGCCGCCAAGTGCCCCTCCTGCCACTGACACTGCCCAGAGCGCCGCTGCGGCCGCGGCCAACTGCCCGGGTGCCAGCAGAACCCGGGCGCCCACGCGCGCGGACCGCCGGTTCCGTTCATCCTCCCGCAGCCCGGGGTCCGACGCCGGCCGCATGCCCGGGAAGGCGGGAGACCGCCGGAGCCCGCGGCCGCCGCCGCCGGCGCCGCCGCCACTCCCGAGAAGTCACTACAGCTCGGCGTCCCGGAGTCCCGCGGACTGCTCCTTCCAACCCCGGCTGCAGAGATAGATGGCGGAAAACAAATCTTAACTTGATTCAAAAAGGACAAAAAGGGCAAACTTCATTAGAAAGAGACTTATAGCAACAAGAGTGAAGGGGTGAGAAGATGCCAGTGGTCTGCACCAGACGTGTCAGAAAGAACCAAGCGGTCCAAGTGTCTGACAGCAAGTACCTGATAAAACAAACTTCCCCTCTGCAACTGAATTCAGGTTCACCTGGTTCAGCCTTAAGAGAGCAAGTCAAACCTTCCCACGAGATTTTGCAAAGCCGCATACAGTTTGCAAAATGAAGTCTTAGCACAAGCGGCTTCACAGATTTTCATTGTTATAGCATTATCGGAGAACATAAGGTCCAAAATCTAACTAAAAGCATTCCCATCTACTTGATGTGTCCTAAAAAGACTCAGAATCCACACACCTGGGGTTCAAACATAAACCTTCAATTCTAAGCAAATCAGAAACACTGTTACAGCTTTTTCAACCAAAAGTACCTAAAGGCTACCATGGGTTTAGCTTGAAAGGCTAATACATAGACTAAAAGCACATGCATGAGTTTCACCGAAATGCCAAGGGAGGAGCAAACCATCTGTGTAATCAATAACAGGATAGTTTATAGATTTTTGCAGCAGTTAAGTCTTTTAAAACCAAGAGTCAATTATGAAAATAAAATGATTTCACAAGAGAAATTCTGTACTGCCTGAAAAATATATTCAAAATTAGATTTATAATATAAACATTTTAAGAAAACTTTAACTCAGGTTCACATTTACTTCCCTTCATTTTTATTAAGTTCCAAATAATTTTAGTGGCTTATTTTAAAAGTATATCCAACAAAATTCTACCATATATAAATCTGCACCATTTCTCACAACTTATATTTTCTCTCTAATAAGTTAGTTCTTGAAACAATTAATATTAAATGTATCAATCTTAATTATGAAGTAATTATCAAACAAGGTACTTGCACTATTTGTGTCCTGCCTTGTTTTTCAACAGCATATGGAAATTACTGAAAAGAGATTTACGATTACAAACCTTCACCCCATGTCCACTCCTCCCCCCCAACTGCCCAACTGGCGCACGAACAGCAATTGCTAGGGTTCTTGGCAACAATGGGAGGGAGGGCAAGAAAAGGAAGACTTCGCCTGAGGAGAAAATCTAGAAAAATTTAGGTCCTTTCCCAGATTTCCCTTCCTCCTTCCGTTTGCCTTGAAGCGAAAGTAATTTTGTTAGAGTTTGCACCTTCTTCACAATGCTGATAGGAAAGGAAAAAAAAAACAAAAAGTGAACCTTTCTGAACCACTGCTACTCTCCCTTGAATCATTCCAGCCATCTCCAAGAAGTCCCTTCTCTATATACTCTTTTTCTTCCTGGCAATTGATAAGGGAGGAGGATAAAGAAGAGGGGGATGTAAAATGTGTGTAAGCGTTTGACTTCTACTCTCTCCTCCTATTTTCTTACTTCTCTCTTTCCTCCCTTTCTTTATCAAGGGCAGCGGTGGCTGCTACTGTTTGCCAAGCATGCCTGTCTTCTCTCTGGGATTGGCTACAGCACTGACAGCTCGGATAGCGATTGTAGGAACTGAAGCTCCACCCCCCTCATGATGGTCCAGGACCATTCATAAACTAAATAACTCCAGGAAACAGCAAGGGAAGAGAGAGAGATTTGGGGGGGGGGGGGAGCGGGGGGGGGAGAAAGAGGGAGAGAGGGAAAAAGACAGGGAGAGAAAGGAAGGGAGGGGGAGACGGAGGGAGGGAGAAGGAGAGAGAGAGAGAGAGACATCGGAGGGGAGGAGGGAGAGACGATTCAGAAAGTGGAATCTGCAGAAGCAACCTAAAGGGGGAGGAGAAGAAAAATCCTGAAGTCGTTATAACTAAACCCCAGATGCAACGCAAGCAAGGACTTCGTCACACTAAAACAGATTCTGTAAGAGCCAGATTTATAAATTACGAAGCAGAAATGAAAATCAAAGAACTTCCAGAGGTTTGCACCTAGAGAAAGACAAGAAGAACCCACTGCAAACAAGCCAACCCAGTCCAAACAACGCCTCCAGTAGGAAAAGAGGAAAACCGCTACCAGAGGACCCCCTGAGCGGAGACCAGACCTACACACTGGGAGTGCAGGGCGTTTAGAACCTCTGAGCGTGCTGCGGGCTGAGTTGCACTTCGCTGCTCTCTGGACATTAATTACACCCTTCACCTTCCATTTGGGGGAGGGTGAGGAGAAAAGCACTCACCTAAGCTGAATAAAGAAGTGCTACCAGCGTGAGAGAGAAGTTTAAGAATGAAACACTGAATGTTTTGCTTTTATTTTTAAATTTACTTCGGCACTTAACAGACCTCATTTCCAGATTTCTGGACCATCTCCGCTGCAGACGTCAAGCCTAACCTCTTGGTAACCTGAATTTTTCCGTCTCACCCTGTCTTTCCCCACCCCCCTTCTTTCCCTTCATCTTCACAGCAGCCACATCTTCATTTCACTTATCAAGAGAAAGGAAAAAAAAAAAAGTCCTTACAGGTACTTTTCTTTTTCAAAGATTTTTTTTTTTTCTTCTTATTTTCTGGAGAAGAAAAAGGCTTTCAAAAGAGGGGAAAGAAAGCGCTAGACGGCTGAAACATCAGCCGGTCAGCCCAGGTGGAAACAAGAGTGAAAGTGGGGCTCAGGGGGAGTGCAGTGCCTCTTTCACAAGCCGCAGGGCCACCACCAGCGCCTGAGCCTTGGATCCCTCAACGTATTGCGAGACGCCGGTGTACAGCCCGGACCTGTGCCCCAACATGATCGCCGCTCAGGCCAAGCTGGTTTACCAGCTCAATAAATACTACACCGAGCGCTGCCAGGCGCGCAAGGCGGCCATCGCCAAGACCATCCGAGAGGTCTGTAAGGTGGTCTCGGACGTGCTCAAGGAGGTGGAGGTGCAGGAGCCTCGCTTCATCAGCTCCCTGAGCGAGATCGATGCCCGCTACGAGGGTCTGGAGGTCATCTCGCCTACGGAATTCGAGGTGGTGCTCTACCTAAACCAGATGGGCGTCTTCAACTTCGTGGACGACGGCTCGCTGCCCGGCTGTGCGGTGCTCAAACTGAGCGATGGGCGGAAGCGGAGCATGTCTCTCTGGGTCGAGTTCATCACGGCGTCCGGCTACCTCTCGGCACGCAAGATCCGCTCCCGTTTCCAGACGCTGGTGGCTCAGGCGGTGGACAAGTGCAGCTACCGGGATGTGGTCAAGATGATCGCGGATACCAGCGAAGTCAAGTTGCGCATCAGGGAGCGCTACGTGGTGCAAATCACTCCTGCGTTCAAGTGCACCGGTATCTGGCCCCGCAGCGCGGCACAGTGGCCGATGCCCCACATCCCCTGGCCTGGCCCCAATCGGGTGGCGGAGGTCAAGGCCGAAGGGTTCAACTTGCTCTCTAAGGAGTGCTACTCGCTGACCGGCAAGCAGAGCTCCGCCGAGAGCGACGCCTGGGTGCTCCAGTTTGGGGAAGCTGAAAACCGTCTGCTGATGGGCGGCTGCCGAAACAAGTGTCTCTCGGTGCTGAAGACGCTGCGGGACCGCCACCTGGAGCTGCCCGGCCAGCCGCTCAATAACTACCACATGAAGACGCTGCTGCTGTACGAGTGCGAGAAGCATCCGCGGGAAACGGACTGGGACGAGGCGTGCCTTGGAGACCGGCTCAACGGCATCCTGCTGCAGCTCATCTCCTGCCTGCAGTGCCGCCGCTGCCCCCACTACTTTCTGCCCAACCTCGACCTTTTCCAGGGCAAGCCCCACTCGGCCCTGGAGAGCGCTGCCAAGCAGACCTGGAGGTTGGCCAGGGAAATTCTCACCAATCCCAAAAGCCTGGACAAACTATAGGGTGCTGCGGACTGCTTGAAAAGCGACACAGACGGGAATGCTCTCAAACACACGACAGACACACAACTCGGCGACAAACTGCGAGAACTCCAGACACAAACTTTTCTGTTAGCCACCTAAGAGGAACGGAACCCGGCAGAAGACTTCCTTAATTCACAAGCAAACAAAAAGGAGAGCAAACCCACCACCCAACCAAAATCACATTCTTGCACAAAAGTGATCGTTTTCTTCCAAACAATGTGAATTTAAAAGGTCACACAAAAGAAGCAATCGGGCTTTGCCACCACAAAATGAAACCCAAGGTACATTTTCAAATCAAAATATAGTCGTTTCTTCCTTTTCCTCCTCTCCCCCTCTTCTCTCTCTCCCTCTCCTACCCTCCCCACTTTGTTTTGGGTTGCCTGAATGTTGTCACCAAGTGAAAAAAAAAAAAGTATTTAATTATATGTAAAGTTCCTCTTTTAAACAAAGTTTTGCTGATGTTAACTGTATCTCAGTGCCAATGTCAAATGTGCCCCTCCTTCTCCCACACCTCTTCCCTCACCCTAAGCAGTCTTGTTGAAAACAGTAATAAAAATATGACTTTACATTGTAATTGACTGATTGTGGATTGTTCTTAAATGAAGGCAGGTGAGAGCACAGTTTATAATTTATAATATAAAGATGTGAACTTGAGGAACTAAATGCAAGAAGCTTCCATATTAACTCCAGTCTGCAAAATTTACAAATGTAGAACATTTTGTAAATTTAACCATTCAAGTTTCCACCAAGATATTTAGAAAAAGGAAAATATTAATTTTACACAACTATATGTTTGTACTGTAGATATTCAGATTAAAAGTAGTATCTTATTTCACACTTGAAAAAAGTACAGATTTTGTATGGAAGAACTAATTCTGATCCTAATCTTTAAAGAAAAAGTTTTTTCACATTAAAAATTAAGAGACTTGCCCCCTTATGCTATAATTTTAAAAAATCTAGAGCCTGAATTACAAAAGAAATCTTCTGAATAGTTAACACAATGAGTTAATATTTAGCCTCCAATCATTTGTTCTCTTCAAGTTTTAAATAATATGAACTCAACAATTAAATCAGCAACAGTAAAAGAGAATAAAATGGATACAGCAATTTTCCTTTTCCCCAGCAAATGGTGAAATGAACAATCCAGATTTATTAATTATTTCAAGTTTTTAAATGCCTTAGTGATAAATGCTATAACTATGATCATCTTTTTAGAATCCAAATCCCAGAATTATTCAGAAGTAGCTTATAGGCAATTTAAATTTTAAAAAGTGTTTGATACTATTTTTATGACCAAAGAAAAATTATGAGTAGGCTCCTCCTCTTTCTGCCTTTCTAATGTATTCATTTCAAGGTTTCAACTTTAACAAAGGTTTCTTTTTAATTCAAGGAAATAACGGATTACAAAATTAAATAATTAATAAAACTGAAAGCATCCCCAAGGTTCTTCTTTATGCTGGAGATTACTGTATACTCTATTAGACAGGTACAGGTACTGAATACATGTCAGATTTTGCCCTTTAATATCTAAAATTTATTCTTTGAATTAGCCCATTTTTTAACTTACTGAGAAAATCCATGAATGAGAGATACAAAGTAAAATGTTCTACAAAGCAATTTTAAAGATCAGAGGAAGAAGTCAGAGAAGGGGTCTCAGGGTATGGAGGGATGAGCAGCAGGGCAGCAGAGATGGATGAAAACAAGGCAGCTCCTCAGAGCTCTAGTTCACCGGGTGAAGCAGGCTTCAGTGTTTAAGATTCCCAGGTAAAAATCCCAGAGCAAAGACCAGTTATGAGTTAGAAATATAAACTCCAATGTTATCAGTTCTGAAATCATCTCCCCTCTTTCAACCTATACTAGACCTTTCTCAGGTCTCTCTTCCTGCAGACGTAGAACAAACACTGTAACAATAACTAGGTCAGGCATATATACCAGTTTTTTAAATAACACAAATGAATTTATTCTCCAGGGAAAATGTTCTGATTTTTAAGAACAATTTCAAAGCAAGCAGAAAGTACTTACATTTACAAAGAAATGACGTAAGGGCACAGTGTTTAGTTGAAAAGATAAAAATGACATTTTAAAATGACCGTTTTTTCACTCACGAAAGTATATAAAGCATTAGACATGTCTCCTCCCAAATATGCCAGGAAAAAAGTTTTAAGAAACAAAAATTCCCCCAAATTCAGTATCTTTTTCCCATCCTTATTTAATGTAATGCAGGTATCACCAGCAAGAGAAGAAAAAACTCCAGTCCCTCAATTAAAAAAGCACCAACATTTATCCAAAATCAAAAATTCTTCAAATAATGGGCTGAAACATTTTACTAATATAAAGTAGCTACAGTTTTGATTTCTGTACATTTGGCAGGATGCAGCAGTACAAGGTCTGTGATTAGGCTCAAAGATCCTATATTACACAAGCAGT
Source organism: Giraffa tippelskirchi (assembly GCF_054371585.1). Lineage (NCBI taxonomy): Eukaryota > Metazoa > Chordata > Mammalia > Artiodactyla > Giraffidae > Giraffa > Giraffa tippelskirchi. The sequence goes on from NC_137285.1 coordinate 60,330,037, forward strand.
GGGGGAAAAAATAATTTAATGATGCTGCACAGAAAAAGATTAGACAGAAACAGAAGTTATAACTTCCCCCAAAAAGAGTCAATAACTTCAAAGAGCCTAATCATAAAGATTGGCAGAGGTTTTAACAATAAGAACAACGCATTAGATACTTTTAAAATAAATCACATTTTAGACTTTACGCCATGTATGTCCAAAAACATAATAGAATATTTTGAATTAAATTTTGGCCTTTCACACTTACAAATTACTATAAATTAGAGCGTTTGAGTAAGTTTGGTTACTTTCCTTTCCTAAAGAAACTAAAACAGGTTTTCAGACATCTCAGCCATATAACAAAGTAGAAATTTTTTCTAGCTGATATAATTTCAGAATGAAAGTTTTCTCTACATTGGATTAGCTGCATTCTCAAACTCAAAACAATCAGTTCCAGCACAGACTTCCTTTCATACAGCCTACCATGGCCCATCTTAATAAAAGCAGCAATGCTGAACCCAAGGGCTATAAACATGCGTAAGACAAGAGATGATTTGTAAAGTTTTAAAAAATGATAACATTTTCATTAGGAATGACTTTGAAACTCTTCTAAGTCACTAAATTTTAATAATTCAGATGTTTACAAATTCAAAGAATTTCCTACCAGTAAACTCAAGAAAAAAACACACATGTATGTGTGTGGACATACACCACACATGACACACACACTAAGAGCCTGTAAAAGGAATTATTCTATGTTTAAAAACCTCTTCTCTTTCTACAGGTTACTTACTTTGCTCATTTTAAGAGAGACTCAGAACAAATTCTACCATTCCCTTTCATGAAATAAACCTAATTTTGGCTTTACGTCTGTGCTACAAATGTCTCTTAGTAAAATAAAGTTGCCAAGGTCTGAAAAGTAATCAGAAATACATTTTAAAGGGGAAATTACATTTTCATTTAAGAATAGGAAATTATGCAGTGCCTTGTAAAATCAACTATAGGTAATGGGAAACAGAGGTATCTCGCGCACACAAGCCATGCTTGCGTGCATGACAGAGTAGTAAGTCATGTGGACAAAGCAAGGAGAGTGATATATTGGTATTATATCCAGAAAATATAAAGGCTAAACAAAATAATTTCATTCTCAATCTCACTGAATTGTGTAGCTTAATTCACCCTGGACCCTTTGAGGCAAAATATATTTTATAGATGATATTCCCTGAGGTTCTTCCTCCACCCCAGAATGAGCTAATGATAAATGCAATTAAACGGGAATTGTTTCTGAATCTAAATGAACTTCAATAATGTAACTAGCTGGTAAGGGAATCATAAGCTAAAAGAGATAGTTGCCTTGCATACAGGCAGAAGCAATTCATCAAGAAATTCAAGCTCTCTCAGATTTTACTAACGTCAGTCTTACTCAACAGCAGTCCACCATCCCATCATAAGAAAAACAAAAATTCCATAAAAATGAAACCCACTCCTCATCTTCTCACCTTGGGGTCGATTTTCTTGAAGTTAGGGTCTTCTTCATCCACCTCAAAATAGAGTTCGGAGGAGGTGACAGAAAGAGTGCCCTTTACTACGACAGAGGGGGCCACAAGCTGAGCTGGTGCGCTCAGGCTAACGGGACCTGGCAAAAGGAAAAGACAAGCTGGACAAGTTGGAGTGACATTTTTTCAAAAAATAAAGTGGTTTCAGGAAGAAATTTCATATAATTTTTAAATTCTCTCCTCTAGCAAACTGCCTGCCAACCCCTTTTACACTTACAAATTCTGTCCACCCCAAATCTCCCTCTGAAAATGCAAAGTTAGGGTTCCTATGTTAAGAAATCTATATATAAGAGGCGGTTAATCATAACAGCAAACTATAATGCAATTATTTTACAAGGAGTCTGCAAAGCTTTGGTCTAATCTCCTGGTTAGAAGGTGACTCTGCCTAAATAAGTCCATCCACATTCCATTTAGAAAACAAGCCTCAGGCTATCAAACAATATGGAACAACTAGGAACAAGGAAGACTCAATAGGTTTCCAAGGCCAGAGGTTAGCTTAGTGTTTGGCTGAGGTACGATTATAAAAAGACCACCAGCTTATTAGTGAAGCAAGAAACCATATTATCTGATAAAGATTTTGTGCCAAGTTGACACAAAACATCTTCCGTAACAACTTTACCCCATAAAAAATTGGGAAAAATGCTTCTTTTCTAAGCCTGCCCTTCCATTGTTAAATATTGTTCAATGCGTCCAAATCTAATATTAGTGTAGTTCGGGGACTCTGGGAGTAAACAGCTGGAGGGTGGGTTTCCAAGTGAATGAATTTTTATTGGAATAATCAAATCTCCACAGGGCTTATCAAAGAGACAAATCAGCCTGCTACTGAAAACAATGGATTCACTACAGATAGAAGAGCATAAAGTATATTAAAGCCAAACCTAAAATAAGGACTAAAAATAACGATTATACATATATATATACTTATGTAGCGATAGATGTAGTAAGGTTTTGAAATTCCATGGAAATTCCTCATTGGAAAAATCCTATCGGTGAAGAAAAAAGCAAGACAAGACTGGCATTTATAGTCTTGAATTAATATAGTGCCTACAAACAAGGTACACCTATTCAGGTAATCAATGGGTGAATAAGTGTTTCAAAATTCAGATGAATTGACATTTCCATCGATTGTTGGAAGGGTGTTGGTCCTTAATCTCACATCAATCTTAATGTGTGCCAGCAGGACAATAGGAGGGATGCTCTGCAGAGATCAGAGCAGGTTTTGCCCTCTATTCCCAATGTACAAATACATTGTGTTTGCAGATGGGCAGCAGATAACTGCAGAACAGCCATGATTTCCCAAAGCTCATCCCCATAAATGGATGAAATAAGCAGCTATGTGTTCTTTTGCTGTCTCCTTTGCCCTCCGTACATTAGCATGTAATCCTGAGAAGAAATAACATTTTTTCAATCATTCTCAGACATTCAATTACAGGGTAAGCAGACAGCTGCAGGAGCTGGGGCAGCCTAGGTCCTACAGAAGACCCCTGACAATTTCCACTTCATTTCTAACCCACACCACTTTATTAGTGTGGATTACTTCTTAATCCTATTGCCATTGTCAAGATTATATAATTAAACTCCCCTTTCACCTCTATTACTGTATGAATGTATTACTAGTAGCAAGAATAGAGGCAAAATAAAGGAGGAGGAAATGGGTAAATGGGTGCAAAGGAAGAGACTAGAGAATAGCAGTGTACACCTCACTCTACTCTCACCCCAAATCCCTAAACAGTATGCTCCAATTAATTTTATTTCACTTTACAAAGAGATTTACGGCCATCAGAGAAGATACCATCATCTGTTTTTGCTTTTCATTATCATTCATTGCATGGTTGCAGATATGTCACTAAATGAAAGATTTTTTCATGTCTTTTAATTTAAAATTATCAAAATAGAAGGGTATGTAACTTTCATCTATAGAAGTAGTGGCATCTTTCAGACTTTCCTCCTTGAGGGACAGAGTCACGAGCATTAAAAAAAAAGAAAGCCATTTAATGAATGACTCAAATTTCAAGCTAAACAAGAGAATTTTTCCCTTAAGGGAAGTAAAACTGAAAATCTGCAGAGCGCAAATCAAAAATTCCTACATCAGGTAAAATATGTGAATCCTGTGAAAAGCCATAGCATTCTTGAAATGGATTTTTTTTTGAGAGAGTTAAATGTATAAGCAGCATGTTTCTTAAGACCTGTATATCAAAGCAAATAGCTCATCTGCCTCCAAGCTTTATTTACAAAGCAATTGGCATAATTTTACTTATAGCTCTCATTCTGTAGAGATTAGGTAACTCCCATTAGATGGGTGATGCAATTTTGTTGTTGCTGCTTTACACTTTTATTCTTACTCAGTAAAGATTATTCATCAAAGAAAAAGACGAGTAGGGTAAAGAGAATGAACAGAATAGAGTAACGGGGATACAGTATTGAAGATGAGGGGGAAAATGTTTAGAAGAACAAAAACAGTCTTCACTTAATGTAATTCTGGGTGCAAAGCTGGTAGTCCTAGCAGTCACAGCTGGAAAAGTAAGTAATTAAATGCTTCTTGGACCAGAGCTAGCTGAAGTGTGTGCACAACTGCTGAATTTACCGGTGAGATTCTCTAAATCTTTCTCATCCATGGATGACAGAGTATCATCGTCGCCTTCCAGGAGGGTCTCGTTTTCCAAGTTCTGATTTCCTAAAGCCTGACTCTTGATGGACTGTTTTCCTTTAGCAAGAATATCTTCATCTGCAGCTGAAATGAAAAGGAAACAAAGCTGTCCATAAACTCTGGGAAGAGTCCTGTGGCAGAGGGGCAGGGAACTGAGGTAAGGAGAGGTGGCCAAGATGGTCACTCATTTTACCCAGCATCATTCAGGATGGGGAAAGTGACGGGGATAGCCCACACACTCCTTCTGACAACCGCTGATTCCCCAAACCTAGTCTAACGTTACCTTGAACAAGCACCCTAATCCCATTAAATCTGACCCTAGCACTGATCACTGAACCATTTGTTTACTTATATTTAAGGCAGAAGAGGGTTCAATAACAGCACTCTTTTTTGTTAGTAGAAAAAAATCAGAACCTAGTTTTGAAAACAATACCTGCTTAACACTGACAAAAAAGGAAGACTGATTTATTCCTGTGAATAATATTATACCCACAAACATTCTGCAATGGTGGGGGAGTGGCTGCGAAGGAGAATCCAGGAATAAGAAGGGTTCAGGGCCGAGAGCTATTCGCAGCCAATGAGGATCCAGGCCAGCTTCTGAGGCCATGGCTGATGCTAATAAAGCCATAGCAGCTCCCAGAGGCTGCAGGCTCTTCCTTTCCCTCCATCCGCCCTCTTTCCTTCACATTGACCTTCCATACGTTTCACCCCTGCCACACCCCTGCTGCAGCCCTTACACAAATATCCAAGAGCAAGGCAGTGTGGAAACTAAGTGGAGGCTCAAACACTACCTCCTCCATGTGTTTAAACTAAAGGGCTAAGACACCCCGGGGGCAAACATAACAGAAAGCCTGGGATGAGAGGCATCTGGGCAAGGAGCCTCACACGCCTGAACTGGAGCGGCCTGTGGAGAGCAGCCGCGCCAGAACTGCCAGAATCACAGTGCTGAGGCAGCCTAAGGGGAGGAAGGAAGGAAAGGGAACAGCAAGCTCTGCAGAGCACCCAGGGCCGTCAGCGGACCCAGGGAGACAGCGGGAGGCAGCTGGAAAGAGTCTGTGCAGAGACGCAAAACCCTGTAACCTTCGAGATGACTCCCCTCACTCTGAGCAGCTTTCTCCTTAAGAAATACGCAAAAGCACATACTAACTTCCAGACTGGGATTTTTTTAAAGCTCATAGCGTCACACAAGGGAAAGTTGAGAATCCCCACTATGTGACTGACAATCCCGGTTTCCACCCAGGAGACCTGAGAGGTAAAAGCACCTGCTCCACCAGGCAGCAGCTATTGACGGAAATCAGATGGAGAGGCTTTTTGCTCCACTGCAATATCTGCTGAGGCACAAGGCCCCAAACTCAGATACAGGGTAAAGCACTCAGTTTGAAGAAACATTTATCTATAGAATTTATTCTAAATAGTTAAACTGCATGTGTCCTAACTGGTTAACGTGACAAAGCAAGGCTTCTTTGAGTTTAATAGGTATGGTTATGGATACTGTTAAAGGTAAAACTTTATTTTTATCATATTTATTGTGAGTTCACCATGTATAACATTTACATATAATATTTATGACACTATTTAAATGAACACAGGAGCTTTCTATTAAATAAGAAAGTCATGGTAAGAAGCTTTCTCTATTTAGTATTGATTATCCTCTCTGGATAAATAAAATCTTATTTTCTCTCACACCCACATATAGCATAGTATGGTATACATATATGAAGGTCTCAATAAGTATTTGAAAAGAACATAAAGTATATAATTAAAATGGCTCTATTTTCTTAAATACTATAAAGAAACATACCAAAAAAACACTATTTTTTTGGAAAATAGGAGTATAAGTTTTTACATCCTTGTTTATATTTGCAGCATTTATATTTCCTTACCTTCAAATCACAAACATTGCTAACAAGATTTTTTTCAATTTACTAACAATTTTACTAAAAATAAATTAGTCACAGAGAAACACAAGAAAAATCATCATCATCTGTATTTTGTTATGAAGTAAATTATAATAAATTAACAGTAGCCAGTCAAGAGTTTAAGCACAAATTTAGGATGCTACATTCTCACTTCCTGGATGCATAATTCCTTCGAAACAGAAATGATAATAATGCTAAAATTAAATACACTTATCATGTGCCAAAGAGTATTCAAAAGCACTTTAGACATTTAACTCATTTAATTTTCATAGGCCTTCTGCTAAATTCTCCTTTTCACATGAGCAAACACGCTCAGAGAGGTTTTATAACTTCCTCAAGGCAACACGGTTAATGAGAAGTAGAGTCAGGAATCAAATCTAGTCACTGTGGCACCAAAATCTGGGCTTCTAACCACTATGCCACAGAAAATGAAAATAATCAATATACAAATATGAATGTATACATAATTTACTGGTTGGTTCACTAAATCTAATGCTTTCCATAATGCATTTTAAAAGATTAAGTCATAATCATAAGAAATAAGTACAGAATAAAGACATATTCATTTCCAAACCTAAATTTGATGAACATAGGCCCAACAAATCCGAAACAACTAAATTCAATAGCTCACTCATTACTTTCTCTGATTACTGCCATACATGTTCTGAAGTATACCAACCTTATTTGAAAGAAGGAAAAGAAAAAAAACTTTAATCTGAAAACATTTACAAAAAATGAAATGACTGTAAGAGTCGTCAGTGGCAATATGCAATGGTTTAAAATAGCTCAGTAAATAAATTACATTCATTTAAATGACTACTAACTATAAACTTTTATCCCTTCCAACTGAAATTTTAAAATTTTAAATATGTTTCTCATCATGCTGACAACAAATAAGACACAATAACTTCTGAATTAAATAAAATTTTATGGAAAAAATTTAAAACACTATAGTTCTACTGTACACATACAAACACCACTTTAATTTATTTATTTACTTATTTTTACAAGCTCAGATTCTGCGATTGTTCAACCTCAACTGAAAAAGCTCTTGTCATGGAAAAAATGCAGCTTACTGATATTTAGAATGGTTTTCCTGTAATTAACTCCCCCTTGAGGATTTTAAGTTAGCAGCAGTAAAATTACCAACAGTACTCTAATACACACCACATGCGCTGGTGTTCAATTCTCAGTGGTCTAATAGCTTTCCACTAAAGAACTTTTTTCCCCCTCAAAATTAGAACAAAACTGTCCCAAGCATAAAATAAAAGATAATTGTCATGTTTATATGTGCTGGGAAAAGCATGTTTTTAACTTTCATTTGTCTTATACTCAATCAACCATTAAAACAAGAATCAATTATTTTAATATCTTCTGTGAGTGTATCCTACACTTGCATAAAAGTTTAATTGGATGAAGTCAAAATATACTTTTGGTTCAATTTTAAAGCTCGATTCAGATCTCTTCTAGTTAATAAAATTACTAACAAACATGACAACTGTTTAAATTCTTCATTTCACTATCAACAAACTGCCTTCACTAATCTCATATCTTATTCTGATTTAATATTTATCCTAACTTGATAACTAAGTTGCAACTGCTACATAAAACTGCAGAAATCTGTAAAAAATGTTTTATTTGAAACATGTGATTCACTGGGGCTACAAGCAATGAGCAGGCTCAGAGAAAGGCTGGTCCTCAAAAAGCAAAGTTCAAGTTCTTCAGAGCTAGCTCTGGGCATGAGCTGATTGATCTAGGTAACACAGACAAGCCAAGTAAAATTAAAACAGGAAAAGAATATAGAAAACTGTTCTACCCATGGTACATAAATCTCTTTTTAAAAGTCCAGTGACTGTTCTAGTGAACTGGAATTATCAATAGTCCATATTACGGTAAAAGAGGTTTATACTAAGAATTAGCCACTTTGTTAATTAAAAGAGAAACATAATGACTGGTATAACAAAGTGACCCTAATTGTACATAAACTAAATATGAGTGTCCACATTGTGTGATGTGTAGTGGACACCATAACTGTTGATTCTGAACAGGACACATGAAGAATGTCTTATATTCAACTACTGTCCTAAACTAATTCCCCTTTATAGTTTATGCAATTTCCAAAGTCAATAAAATTTATTCTAGAAAAGTTAGTTAAACTACAAAGTGTAATTAGGAGAAAAAGCCAAGTCCAACATGGGTTTTTCAAAAGCTTTAGACAGAGAATCTAATGTATGTTTATCCTAAAAAAGAAGCAATAGTATCTGGCATTATTTGAAGATATGAGAGAATGACATGATTTACGGTCTTTACATGGTCTGTCATCCCTAGAAAATCAGATGAGTTGTTTTTATCAGTAAATGTGATTATAAATAAGACAGTTGTAAAACTATGTAAAATACTCCTCATATACTTCTATTAGTATGCAAATTCTCTACAAAATAAACATGTCTTAAATGCAATAGGATTCTAGTGCTAAACTGTTTTAGTATTTGAATTAAAACCAATCTTTCCACCATTTAAAACATTTTTTACATGTCTTTGATTACAAAATTCCCATTATATTTAACAATGAATTTTAGAAGACAGTACAGCAGAGTGACAAGAAAATCTGATGAGCCATCAGTTAACCTGGGATTTAGCTCTGCATCTACTAAGGAGTATGCTGGACTTTTGTTTCCTCAGTTTCCTTATCTGTAAAGAACAAAGTCAGACTAGACGTTAGCCTTAAGTTCTTTTCAGATCTAAAATGCTCTGATGAAAAATAACTGACAAACTGGTCTCTGCACATTAGGAGAAAGTTACAAATCATTATAACTGATTTCTGATAAATTTTAAAACTACAAAATTGGAGCAAATGCCCTCAAAAAATCAAATACCCACCTCTGCTTCCTGCTGCTAGTTTCTATAAAGAATATTTAATCGTAAGAGGAAGTATTAATTTTAATTTTAAAATATGACTCAGTTTCTACAAAGTTAAAGAAATCTCCCATTACAAAATGACTTTTATAAATAACCACTTTGGAGGGTCTCTCTGTGAAAAATTACCTAAAGCCCTTTTCCCCAAGCAAGTTAATGTGAACTTGGGAAGGGCAATTAAATTGTCAGAATTAAAAAATTTGTTTTTAACTAGAAGGTAGCCAGAAGTAGAGTCATGGGGCTGGTATTGATCGTCTGAATAGAGAACATCACTCTTCAGGTATTTACTCTGCCACCCTTACACCAGAGGCTTTCCTTCAAATCAAATCAATCTATAAAAAAGATGGCTCCTACTACTAAAATATATAACTAATCGCCAACAGTATTTCTATTTAGATATCTTCCTTTAATAATAGTACTATAGTTTGTGATGTTTTAAGATTCTGCATTTTCAAAATGTCCTGTCTCCTTAGTTAAATTACAAACTAAAGTGAGAAGTCATAAAAGAGCATTAAAGTGACATACTATCTTCAGGAAAATCTATTTAATTCTTTGAATTCAACATTGAAGCACAGTGTTCATCCACAATAAATTCTATGATTTCAACTGCATTTTGATCACATTAACTATGTTGTTTTGCATACTTGATTCTTAATATATCAATATTTATTTTTATTAGCTTCCTTACTGTAATTAAGTTAGAATTAAAAAAACAAAGAGCTTTTAATTAACACAAAACTAAAATTGAACGTGAACTAAAAGATACTCTAATTAATAAAACATCAAAAAATTAAGCTCTCTGCTTACCTAATATAGTAGCATAAATCACACAGACATCAAACAATACTATACTACAATCTATGTGCTGAGTTCCAAAACTGACTAATCGTTATTATTTAAAATTTTAAAATATATAATATTTGATTAGCTAGAACTTTTACCTTTTTTAAAAAAAGTTACATAAAATATAACATCTTCTTAATTGGAAGCATCTACTACATAATAAACATTTTGTTCGTTTTTAAAAATATATTTCAGATTTAAATATATGTTCTTAATCTTTCAGTCCTTTAAATATTAATCATTATGAAACTAGTATAAAATTTTACCAAATAGGATGGAATTACATAAAATGCTAAACTTTACTTCTCTCTTAATTTAAAAATGAATAAAATACAGATAACATTAATATTATGTTAACCTTTCAATTACTATTTAGACTAATTGGAGTGAAATCTACTTCTAAATAGGATTCTAAGTCTTAAATGACAGTAAGCATTGCTAACAAATATCTTTTAAAAAACATCAGACTCAGCATTAAAAAAGATGACATAATGTTCTTTGAAAAGTTAAAATTGAACAACAAAATTAAAATTTACTCATTATAAAAAATCCTATGACTCCCCAAAGTGGTTCAATGTACTATTTTTGATCAATTGATTTTAATAAGCTCTGTACAACAAATTTTAAATTCAGTTAGTGCTACTTCTTTCACAATAAAGTACTAACAGTTTGCCTATATGCAATTTTAGAAAACAGGGCCCCCCTCCAGACAGAAAAGGAAAATTTTTCATAAACATATTTTTACTGTCATTCATAGACTTCAGAACCCACAACTGAATGCTAAATGACAATTAATAAGAAAGATACTTATTATATTTTAAGTGCACATGGCAATATCTTTTTGACTGAGAAGAATAAAACTGCAAAAGGCTAATTTTTTTTTTCAGTGTATGAGTTATTAACTAAAACAAAAAAAAAGCTAAAAACAAAATGAAAGAAGAAAAAATATATATATAAAACTCTGAAATCCACAGCACTACGTAAAAAGCACTTGAACCTTAAAAGCAAAAGTGGCCTAATTAATTCTACATCTTATTTCTCCTTCTCCACCTCCTGTAGTTGAAGATGTAGGGCCCTGAGACTATTATTGCTTTAAGATCACTTTGTTATTGACTATTCTCTGTATGATCATTTATTTTAAAGGACTGATGTCACATTTGGTGTTGTATCTGATGACATATTGTAGACATTTTCTTCCAGAAATGGCTCTTTAAGGCTGAGTGCAAGAGGTTAAGCTGCCTGACTGAGGCCAACCCTAAGATCACAGACTTTTAATTTAAATTCTTAATATTCTTCTTGAATGTAATTTAACGTTTATTTTGGACATTACATATTATCATTTAACCATAAGCTGCTGCATGTTAAACTAATACCCTGAAAAACTAATCAATTTTTATTTTATAAAATCAAAAACAATCTAATATGAGTGGGTACATTTCCCCCGTTAGCCAATAAAACTTAATTGGCTTTCAAAAATTACAAAACCTATGTAGAAACCCTGTGATCAAAGATGGTATATTATCAAGTCCAAAGGACTTCTTCAGTTTTTCAAATTTGCTCACGAGGCTTCTACCTCAACTGAATCACAGTGCTATGCATTATATCAAAAAAGGAAAAATTGTTAAGTTCTGATAACAAGCTGATGCAGAACAGGAACATATGAAAATAATGTCTATTCTTTTTCCAGGAGCCATCTATCACAACCATCTACAAATCAAGGCTCAGAAAGTATCGAGGCACTTGGTCGTTTATTACTATCTCTCCCACTTCATAATCTCATCCTAAAATACCATGATTGAGGGAAAACCACACACACACAACAAGACCTGGAAACCTATTTGGTTTGTAAATGCTGTCTTTCAGATATTCATGGATTTAAGACAGACATCCTGGATTAATTCATTCAAAGCTGAATATGTCACTTAAAAGGAGAAATATTTTATCCTCCTACTCTGAAACAAAGGGTCTATGTTAAGTAAGTTTTGCATGTGTAACATAATAAATAAATACACTTGACACCATAATAGGACCCTACACTAACTATAAAAATTTAACTTCTGATTCTGGGGTGAATAACTGGGGAATATGGCACCGGAGCATTTTACAGTACCTTGTAATAATGAAGTTATGCTCTTCATTACCAAGTACTGTACCTGCTGCTTGCTATTGGCAAGGAGTGGTTTACACACTGACCATGTTCCACGGCTGTTTTTAGTGTCGCTTCAGGATGTGTCGATCCTAGAGGGTTACGCACAAATCGTCGCCGGCGCCGCAAGTCATCTTCCCAGTAGTCGAGGCGCCAGAACTCACGAGGACGACTACAATGAAACAGAGAAGCCACATATGTTAGCAATTATCAAACAGCGTGGTAGCACTGAATTTCTGCATAAAGCTCTCCTTGTTTGCTCTGCCTTTTTTTCCCTCCCATTCCTCTTAATTCTCCCTCCACCTCACACTCCCCTTTCTGCAATCTTTAACTTAGGTATGTCCTTGAAAATAACAATATCACCTTCCAGTCTAAGGAACTCCTTTTCCTTTTTCTTGGAAGGTGAAATGAGCACTAAATACATCATTTTGAAATGAATTGCTGACAGTGTGATCAGTTTCCCCACACTCTAGTGGCATGTGCTCTGATTTCAGCCTCATTTCAGCCTCAGCAGGGCACCTTTCTCTGTGGCTGCATTTATAAACCAGAATAGGGAAAAGGCTATTATAAATATGGTATAGCATTACCTATATTAATCAAAGTCTGTCCCCCTTCATTTTTCTTCCTAATTTGTGCCTTTTTGCACAAGGTCAGTAAATCATACCATGAATTCTTGGTCCAGAAAGTGTTAACTTTAATGAATATCTCAGTTACATGGTTATGTATGTGATAATAAAATATTACTCTGTTTAGATGTGCAGGAATTTAATTAAAATAATCTCTTAAAATATTCATTACATTTAGCCCTTGAGGCTTAGAACAACACAAGAAAATGCATTTCTTTTCCACTTACTGTTTTTAAATAAACCATTCCTTTAGAGTGAAATAGCAATCTATTTTCAAGCAAATCAGATTGGATTCCTGTTTTATGTAGTCTGTTTTTATATTTAATTAAAAACTACATGGTATATGATGTGCAATAATTGCTATATCAAAAGCATACTTTTAGAAATGTATTTTTTAAAGGGTTCACTCAATTCAAGTTCCACTCTATTTTCCCCAATTATGTAGATCTTTTTACATGGCAATGTATGAATGTCAACTTTCTTTTCTATTAACTAATCATGATCTAGCATGCTGAAAAATGTTTCTAATACGAAGCTTTTTCAGTTACAGTTAAAAAAAAAACTCTGCAGAATATATTTACACTAAACAACATGAAAAACTGTAAGTTTCAATAATGAAATTTAAAAATTCATAATCAAAGCTTCTGCAAAAAATGACTAATGCAAAATAAAACCTCACTTGTATTTCATGAGCTAATAAAATTGTACCTGTCACCTTTGACAAATTAGTAGCCTTGACCAACTGACAGTCCCAAAATACCTACATAAAAGTTTTCCATATTTTGATGGTTTAAAGAGGCTACCTTTAAAAATTCAAAATAGATCTGTAAATAAGTACTTCACCAATTAAAAATTAGCTCAGATTAATGAAAGCATAGATTAAAAAACAGGGCATTATTTAAAGAAAATATTTTTCAAAAACAATAGGAATCCTATGCTCTTCATGAGAATGGTGGGGAGACAAGGAAACAGCAAGGATTTCCTTTGTCGATTCTGTTCATGCCTAAACAGGAGGAAATATAAAGTAATCTAAGCAGAACACAAAAATGTGTAAGAACTGTAGTCCTCGAAGAGAAAAAAATTAAAAACCTCTCTCATTCCTCTGTTATTTTGCTGTCTACCTTTCAAATGAAAACTATTATTATGATAGCATTTAAAGTTAAATAAGAAATACCTATAGAATACACATAAGCACAGAAAACAGTTGTTTGAACTCAATTAATAAAATAAAATTCTCCTTAGGAGAGTGGGGGAAAGGCGGTACACAGATGGCTATGTGTATGGCTTTGATAGTCATGGAGCTTGGATAGGTACTTCATCATTCTGCCTACCTACATTTATCTGTTAAAATTATTATCAAATATCAGCCAGGATGCAGTCGTGAATCACAGGCTGCTCCTCGTCTTCAGGGGAATGATACAATGAGGGTCTATTCATCAGAGCAGCAATCGGCACAAGTAATTAGTTCCCTAGACTGAGATCTCCTACAAAGCCTATTTCAGTCAGCACCACAAACATATGACGGTGTAAAGCTAATGAAAGCTGCTAAAATTTGTTAACCTTTTCTGCCATCAATCCTTCTAATATTCTGTGCTTCAGTATTATGCAAAGGTGGTAAATTATTAATTTGTCATTCATCCATCCTTCTGAATTTTGAGTCAAATTAAACGATGTCATTCTTCTTGATAACAATTAAAATTATAAGAGATGTTAAGCTGCTATTATAAAATTGTTACTAAATTAGGTAACAATAGATTCCAGTATAATACTTGAGAGAGAAGTCAAATCCAATGGCTATTAAAGCATGTGTGTGATCATTTTTGTTAAGCAGGAGAAAAACCAGAGGAATTATAAAATCATTCACAAATTTTCAAGAAACTCAAAGAAAATATCTGTAACGATAGTAACCACAATTAGGAGGAAACAGAACTATAATATTTATTTTTGTGCTCTTCAACGGTAACAAATAATGGTCACAATGGTGACATTTGGCTGAAACAAAAGCACTGATGTACTAGAAATGGAGACACTGTGGACATCACGGAAAAGATTTAAGGTAAGTTTCATTTACCCTCATTATGGACTTCGGTCTTCAAATGTAAACATTCTATCAAAAATTTAAAAATATTTTAGATATATCCAAATAAAATGAAGAAATCTATACCTCAGCAGGATAATCTTTCCACTACCCTGAAAACTACATCTCAGAATATCTTCTCAATACAAGTAGTCTACCCCCCTGTTACAACAATTTAGTCTGAAGACAAAAGCGAAATCACTCATTTCAGATCACAGGTCCAGAATGGATTACAAAAATCAGTTACAGAGACCAACAATTTCAATACATTTTTGAAAGTCTCTCCAGATAATGCAGAATAAACCTTCAAGGAATTTACTCAAAATGGAATCATTATTAGCCTCATTCGAAAAAATTAGCATTTATCATCCAATTTCTGATTGTTAAGAGTAATATACGTTCTTTGAAAAAGTAAGTCATATTCATTTTTTCTTTCAGATAAGGATAATTACTAGCAAGTTTAAAGTCATCTACATAGTACGAAACTGAGACATAAAAAATTCACTGTTTTGTCCCAACTCTGCTCCTTCCAACAACATACAGTCTCAGCATAAAGCTCTATCACTGAGAAAATGAGTCACAATTTGTCAGTTTAGAACATGACTGGAAAGGGGAATGTGTAGGTTTCAATCATCAACTTAGTATCTTTTGATTATTCACATAAAGATTTCATTCTTATTTAGGAACTACTGGCACTCCCTCTCCAAAATCTCCTTCTTGGGGAAAAAGGATAAGAAACTGACAAATTTGGGAAACTGATACAACACTTTTCTCATAAGTTTATGAACTAAGTTGTTATATATTTTTGTAGTTATCACTATGGTATGGCTAGAAAAATTTTAAAGACTTCAAGTATTCAGAAACAGACTGCTGAGCAAATACAAGCATGGATAAGATGAGAAATCACTTATTCTGAGAACTTAGAAATATACATCTAGATCACTATATACCTATACCTCTATATATCTGTATCTACCAAAAAAATTACACTAGTACTACATGATGTCACATTCACAAACCTCATCTATATCCATTTCTACAAATAATTAAAACTAGGATCCTCAAAAAAGTACTCAAATTCAGGATGTAACCCTAGGCTCTATAAGATCTAGAAATAAAGCCTTCTCTATAAAAGGTCTGGTAGTTAGGTCCTCTGTTAGTACACAAGCTCCAAGTACCTTTGACTAACAGGAATATACTGTATTTGAAAAGTTGTGGATGACAGTGAAAATAAATGTTCTAATGTTTCTTTCTAATTATTTCTTCCCCTTTCTTTGGCCTAATCTCAAAGTCTAAGATTAAAATGCTAACATAGGCCTGTCTTTTTCAAAGTATAAGCATGAGTGCATGCTCAGTAGCATCAGTCATTTCTGACTGCAAAAGTCATCTAATTACCTTTCTACTCTTTTAAAAACCTACACATATATGTATTTGTACAAATAGAACTTTAACATATTGCTATGAGCTACATAATATAACATAATGCCATTTTTATATACAGAATATGTACTTTCTATTCTACAACAACAAAATCGGATAGACTGTTGAAATAAATCTTAGAAGGAAATACAACTCAAGCAGCAATAGATAGGCTATTTGTTCCCCTCCCAGGTCCACTGTGGACAGTGATTTGATCTACTAAAGAAAATGAATAAGGATGAGCCAAAAGAGAATCACTTGGAAAAGGAAGAAATATTAAAACAGAGAATCAGTAACTAAGGGATGATCCATAATCTTCCTCTAACAGTTGAATGGTTTACCTAAAAATAGTATATTATTTTCCACAAGTAAATTATAAGACTCTCTAAAGTTTAGCTTTCCTCAGAGAAAGCATGGCAATCCAATCAACCAATTAACAGTGCTGAATGGATGGATACTGAAGTAGACTCCTAAACATGGCAAAATAATGACTGATTTCAACTTGAGCCAGCAGCTAGGGATACAAAGATTATTAAGATAGTCGGTCTCTGACAAAAGCCAGGTGAGAAAACAGTAAGAATTCAAAAATTCTGTGTGACAGAGAGAGCTCTAGTAAATGGCTAGTAAATGGCACAACTCGAAGGAGCACTATTCTCATCAAGATCTGTGCAAGTGGCACTCCTGGAGTCGTGCACTGTTCATTTTGTGCTGCTGTATTTAAGCGCCCTATGAGAAACGATAGGGTGCTCTGAGAACATCTTATCTTCTCCCCCCCTCCTTTCTTTGCTCAGGCTCCTTTATTCTCTGACCAAGTTAAACCGAATCTTCAGAACAGGAAACAGAATAAGCCCTTCAGATGCTATCAGTAGCAGTCACACATTTAGCATTTCCCTGATGCAGGAAAAGGTGTTCAGACCACAAATAGGCATGACTGTCAAAAAAACAGGCAAAATTCAATATTCAGAATAAAATAATCAAGAACAAAAGAGAAACACTGACATTTATTTCACTGAAGTCATTAAATTCATATTGTTCTATTAAGGCATATTATGTTCTACTATCATTCTATTACAGTAAAATGTTAACTACTGAAATGAGGGGTAGCTATTATAAAAAATATTCCAGTTATTATATAATCTAAATGCATTGTCACATTATTTAAATTAGTCAAATATATGCATGTTTGTGATCCTTTTGGTTGTAGGGTTATTTTTATGTAACTTAGATCTATACCAATAAATGAATTCTAGTCTTAAAAAGAAAAACTGTCAAATTCAATTATCTTAGAAAAATATTCCATTTTCCATCTTTCCTATTTTCTTGTGACAATACCTGATAAATCCTGACAACCTTACCACAAGTCAGTAATAAATTCTTCTGGCCAGAAAAAAGTTCTAAATCTGAGAAAATTTTGGTATTCATATTTTGCTCTTAAATTTGTATATTACTTATTTTTCTGACTCCTATATCTGGCTAGCTTCTAATTCTACCGTTTTAGATTAAAAATTAACACTAGACATTAGCTGCAACTTAAATGGCAACCTCTAGAAAAGAAGCACGTAAACATTTTCAGTGCACTGTCAGTTAGAAGATAAAAGTGCTTAAGTTCTAGAAGGGTTTCACTTTCTGCATAAATCTTGCTGAAATAATGTGCAGGTACTATATAGGTTATCGTACAATATAAAAGAATGCTTTATCTCACAAACTGAAATCTACTGTGCCTTCATGCAGATAGACAGAATATTAACTAAAACCTGTTTACCAGGTACCAACTGTAAATCAAATGCAAGCGATCTATGCACTATGCTATCTTAATAAAAAAAAAAAAAAGAAAAGGAAAAAATCCTTCAGTTGCAGTAGAGGAGACACCTTTTGAAGCGGAATCCTTTCTTTATTGAGGACTTACATAGAGAATTTATATTACATTGAGTCATAGAGCATCATATGTGTTAATTAGGTAAAATTACATTATATGTAGTAATGAACTTAAGCAATGGTGCTCTTCAGTGTATTTCTGTTTGCTTTCAGAGACAACTAGAGACCCATCTTCATTAAATTTGGACATTTCAAAAGAAATACAATCTTGCAACAAAGTCAATTATTCAAAAAATAATACCAAAGTTTTCCTAGCTGTTGTTAGCCTGTTAACTATTTCTTTATTCACTCAGTATTTTTACCAGGAGTAGGTTATAAGAAATCAAAATCTAATGTTAATTGTACTACCAGTTAAGACTCTAACAACAGAGAATTGAAAAACAAATTAAAATACATGATATCATTGCATACCAGAAACCCTAAAATTCACCTCAGTAGCCAGACCAATTGCATAGATCTGTTCTCTTTTCCCCAAAAATCTTATTTAAAAAATAATTCAGCAAAAATCAGTTGAGTGCCAACTATGTGCCAAATCTTGGTACCTACAAATAAACTATGCTGGGTTCAGCACAGAATTTTTTACATTAGAATCAGAATAAGAAAATTATTGAATATAAACAATAAAATTTTAAATTAGATAACAATTATTGCATTAGGCTGCTGTATGCTAGACATCATGTTCTTTTACATGCATTATCAACAAGCCTCACTACAAGCCTTCCATGATTAAATACTGCTCTGTTCATTTTTAAGATGAAAAAGCTCAGTCTTATCCATCAGTAGTAAATCATAAGAGTCTATGGACTTCAAAGCCAATGAGCTTTTCATAAGACATTTCCTCTAGAAACTCTTTTGGATACTATTATAGCTACAATCAAAGTACTAATTAACCCTGCCTGGGAGGATTGAAGATTTCATTAAGCTTTCAGTGAGGATCTATTTTGTAAGTTCCATGAGGACAAGGGTTTGCGTCTATGTAATTCACTGACCAAGCACAGTAACTGAAACAAAGCCAGCACTTAATAATTAAAGAATGAACAAGATGACTTTCTAAAAGTAATTTAAATGATAAACAGGAGTCTGCTTGGCACAATAGAAAAGGCATTATAAACAGAAGCAACATCATGCACAAATACTGACATAAAAAGGCATTTCTATCGACGAGGCTTCGGGTAAGAAAGATCATTTCAAAGCAGCCTCAGAGTGGCAAAAACTAAGGCAGGAAACACAGGGTTAGAATCAAGATTTCAAAAGTCACTGTATGGTTAACTAAAATAGTTACTTTTTACATCTTATAGTCAAGAGAGAGATACCTAAATTTTTTCAATAAAGGATTATTTATGATCAGCCTTGTATGTTATATGGCAGCAATATAAAATAAGACAGTGGGGATGGAGTGTAGAGGCTACGATTTCAGAGACATATTTGAAATGGAATAAGATTTGATGAGACATTCAATGTGGGAGGTGGGAAAAAAGGAGATAATGAGAATAAAACTGAGGTTTGTGACCAAAAGAGGCTATTTAACTGAAATGAAGCAGGTTAAGTAGACATGGTTGCAGAGAATAACCATATCATAGGTACCTAATAATATCTAGGTGTGCACAGTCATATGGAGAAGGCAATGGCACCCCACTCCAGTACTCTTGCCTGGAAAACCCCATGGATGGAGGAGCCTGGTAGGCTGCAGCCCATGGGGTCGCAAAGAGTTGGACACGACTGAGCGACTTCACTTTCACTTTTCACTTTCATGCACTGGAGAAGGAAATGGCAACCCACTCCAGTGTTCTTGCCTGGAGAATCCCAGGGACGGGGGAGCCTGGTGGGCTGCCGTCTATGGGGTCGCACAGAGTCGGACATGACTGACACGACTTAGCAGCAGCAGCACAGTCATATCCAACTCTTTGCAGCCCCAGGGACTGTAGCCTGCCAGGCTCCTTTGTCCATGGAATTCTGCAGGCAAGAACACTGGAGTGGGTTGTCATTCCCTACTTCAGATCTTCCAGACACAAAGACTGAAGCCTCGTCTCTTGCCTCTCCTTCATTGGCACGCAGATTCTTCACCACTAGCGCCACCTGGGAAGTCTAGGTAGGCATGTCTAATAAATAAGCAATATAACTTGGGAACTCGGAAAAGCAGTCTCGACTAGACATATAAAATTGGGAGACTGATTAGCCTTGGAAGTCAATGGGTTTAGATATTTGTCTAACAAAAATTTATTATTTACTATTAGCTAGGTATTGTGCTAGATCCAGTGGAAACTATATGGAAAGGACAGGAAAAAGTGAAATCCAGGAAATTCCAATATTTAAAAAATTACAAAAGAGGAAAGAAGTAAACAGGAAAGGAAGTAATTGCTTCTCATAATCAATAAGATAATAGAAGAAGCAAAATAGAATCGTGCCAAAAAAAGACAAACAAGCAAAGGTTCTTCAGAGCACTGAATGGCCAGCAATATTTAATTCTGATAAAAATGTCCAGAAGGACGAAGAATGGAGGGAAGCTTTTGCTTGCTTTTTGTGTGTTTTAAACAATTTTATAATATATAATTTATATACCATAAAGCTCACTTGTTTACAGTGTACAGTTCAATGCTTTGTAATGTGTACAGAGTTGTGCAAAAATCACAATCATCTAATTTTAAGATATTTACTTCCCTCCAAAGAAATCCCATACCCACTATTCTCCCTTCCTTGGGGATGGATAAGTACAGGATTTCACAGTATATAGGTTAGACAATATAGGGTTTGCTTTGGACTGGAGTGTCTTAAGTTTGGGCCAATCTAAAACAAGTCAAATTATAAGTAATTGGTTAAAGGCATCATTGTTAGTACTGGAACTTTTCAGAGAGCCCATGAGAATGCATTTTTTCCTTTAACATTTCCATTATATATAAAAGATACCAAAGAACTGAGTCTAATTTATCTTTTAAGGAAGATTCTTTAAAATCAAATTTATAACTAATTCATACTATAACATAAAGGGTAGCTAAAGTTTTAGAAAAATTTTTATTAAAAAATCATTAGTCTTTAAAATTTCTGGATATGGCAAAAATATTTTCGCTTCATTTCTATAAAGTAAAGATAGTCACATCAGCTGTATCATATACCAGATCTACAACTTCTACATAAGTCATTTATCATTTTGGGGCCTCCATTGCTTTAATAAAATAATTCTAATTTGTTCATTTACAAAAGTGCAATTGTGAGGAATCAAAAAAAATGAAGTATATGAAATTGCTTCAACATAAATAAAATGCTATGCAAATAAATATATGGCATTATTTTCAGTTGATAATAAATTTAAGTGTTCAGATACTTCTAGATGCCATTTATTTACTTGGATAATACAGTGTGCTTAAAGTGGTATCACCAGTGACCTCAAAACTGATTAAAAAAAAAAACATTAAAAAGCCCTTTATCAGTCCTGGAAATGATTGGCTTACTTATCTTTCTCTACAGATTTACCTATCCTGGATAGTTTACACAAACGGAATTATACAGCAGGTAGAGTTCTCTGACTGACTTTCACTTAGCATAATGGTTTCATTTTCTTAATATACTTGACTATATGAGCAGTAACATCTTTTTTAAAAAATATTTATTAATATTTAAGTTACATAAATTTAAATATCCATTATATCTGTAAACTTTATTATATTGTTATATTTATTAAATTTATATTTATTTTAAAATTATTTTAAATTACTAAATATTTAATTATTTAAATTAAATATTATTTACCTAATAAATATTTATTTAGATAAAAAATGGCTCTTCTTGGCTGTTCCCAGGCTTTCTCTGGGTGTGGTGCACAGATTTCTCACTGTGGTGCTTGTCTTGTTGTGGAGCATGGGCTCCAGGCTGCCTGGGCTTCAGTAGTTGGGATGCATGGGCTCAGTAGCTGTAGTATATGTGCTTAGCAGCCCCATGGCATGTGGAATCTTCCCTCACCAGAGATCAAACTGGTGTTCCTTGTATTGCAAAGCAAATTCCTAACCACTGGACCACCAAGGAAGCCCAGAATAATGTTTCTGAGATCCAACTATGTCATGGCTATAACAGCACTATATTCCTTTTTATTGCTGAAAAATATTCCATTGCATCAGTATACATATTGACTTTATTTTAAAATTTTTTGTCAATGAAAGGAATTAGGGAGATATGGTAATAATTAAAGATGGTGAAAAACAGACAAGTATGCATGCAAGTGAAAAAGACAAACTTCAAAGGATGAAGACAGCAAGGGGGAGGAGTAAGAGCAAACTAGAGAAAGAGAGAGGTTCGATCCCGCAAAAAGAGCACCGCGGCCTTGGAAGTAAACAGAGTCATTTCCTTCTGTGGCAAGATGGAAGGCTATAAGTCTGTGCATTTTAATAAATGAGTTTAAGGTTGAAGAGAAGAAAAACTGAAGGACTGATTTCGGCCTGGTTATTTCTATTTCCTTTATTAAATAGGGAGGTTTTGAGTAAATTATAGAATGAAAGGATAAAATTTTAGAAAGCTGCCTTCGGGAATGTGAAAGAAAGCTAACTAAAGGAAAGTTTGAGGATGACTTAATTAGTTCTGAAGGCCTAGAAGAGATTGGAAACCTTTTGGCTGAAGTGGCGCTAATCTGTACAGCTGTGATCCTCCCCATCCCCAGTCATATTCAGCAACCTAAGAGGTAACAGTAAAAAGAGCAGTTGGCTAAATTCACTCAAGGTAGGGGGCTTATTTGGCAGGCAGGCCAGTATAAGGAACATAAAGGAAAATGACTAAGAAAATGATGAGAATGTCTGGGATGGGTAAGCACGATAAACCCATGATCTTCCTGGACCTCAATGAAATAAACAATTAAATGGAAGTTTATTACATATTGATTCATCGGGAAACCAAACTTACCCTGCTTTCAAGTCACTGATATTGATGATAATTTGGTTTCCCAAATAATTAATCAATATATGTTTAATCAGTGTATCTTGCCCTTCTATCCGATACTGTTATGAATTTTCAACTTGCATTAAACCATGCCTAGAAGAAAAGAACTGAGCCTATACTATATTTGGAGACTGTCTTCAAAATTCAAGCTGTATGATCACAGTAATAAATAGTCACAGAGCTGGACAATGTACACACAAAGAATAATCTGAAGCCTTAGGAAGATAGGACTTCACTCTCTTGAGAAATAAATTACTCTGAGCTACTGGAAAGGGGATGGGAACTAAATTTACTGACTGTTGATGTTGTATCAGGCACTCTACACTAAGTATTTCATACATGATCTCATTTAATTCTCAAAACAATCCTATAAATTAGGAATATAACACCAAATTAACAGGTGAAGAATTAAGGCTCAGAAGTCAAGCCATTTAGCCAAGAAGAAACAAAGCTAGACCTTCCATCTGGAACTCTTCATTACCAAAAGATTTTGGTAATGCTACTACTTCTACACCAAGATATTCATACTAGTCTCAGAAATATATTATGACAGTTTATTGTATTGATATACGCTTTAATACCTCTTTTATAAAATGATGGGTTAGAATGGAACCTAAATTTTTTATAAATTATATGACTATTTGCACACATTCCAACAAAGAACAATTACAAAATATGTACTTTTTCCAGCACTAGCATCACCAAAGTTGAAATAGCAAGGCTATAAGTTTGGTGGGTAGGGGAAGGGGTTATAATGCCCATTGCTCTTTATCAGGTAAGTAAAATTAAAGTAAATACTATGAGTACTGTGTAGTGTAGGTCAGCATTTGTTACTAAAAAGTCTGGAATCTATTCATATTCACTGAATGTTTCTAGTAGCTCTGATAACTTGCCCCAAATGTGTAGAAACTCCATGGTTTTTAAGCATATGTAGGAACCCAATCTCATGGCAAAGAACCACGACTTTGGCGTCTAGGACATCCTTTTTTCTCAAACTCAGGCCCTACAGCACATTTTTGTTGCTGTTGTTTTAAGATAGCTTATAAGTTATAGGGAGAGACGGAAAAGGCAAAGAAATATCAGCCTCCAATGTATAACATTCATATTTTTAAATAAATAATTTATAGGCTGAAATGCATCAGCAAGCCAGCATAATCCAACACTTGCTGCCTTTAATCCAAAATTATCAGGGTGCTGTAATGTGCTGGAAATACTGGGAAAACCAAATAACAGATTTTAACTAGCATAAAATAAAAAATATACATACCATTCTTTGCAACCTAGATAAATTAGCAAAAGTATATGCTCCTTATCCACAGGGGAGAACGGGCTTATTCGGTTACACTTCCAGGTTTTTAAGACAGTTGGAAGCCGGTTCTTTCAATAGTTGCTGTCATCCCCTAGAAACTTTCTAATACTTGCAATTTTGAAGCAATTATTCACATTCAGAAGTGATTTATTTTCCTCCCTTTCTTTACTGCATTTCATATTTTTTCTGGCTCTCAATAACCAGTTCTGCTTTGGCTTAATTATATTCATTTACAAACATTTTTTTTCTGAGTGTCTACTACTATTTGGAAAGCACTGATTGAGGTGCTATAAGGGATACTCATATGAGGAACACAGGATCTCTAATCTCAAGGCATTTACAATCTAATAAATGGGATAAAACAAGCAAAGAATTACATGGCATATGATTCATGCAGCAAGAAAAGTAAAAATCCAGAGCTTTGGAAATTCAGAAAAGGAAGTAAGTGATCACACATGTTTTAAAGAGATCAGGAAACACTTTAAGGAGCAAGAGATTTTTGAGAAAGACCTTTTAAGAAGGGGTCAAGTTTCAGTTGATATACTAGGAAGAAGATGGTATTGTAGGCTTTTAAGAGAACATAAGCAAAGTATAGAGGTCAGAAAATTAAGTAATTTCATTTGGTTGGTCCCAGTAGGAAATGAAGTAAAAAAGAAAGGTTCTCGCCTGGTTGTAAAGGACTAGAGATGAAAAACTAACCAGTTTGTATTTCACTCATTCATTCATCTATTTAATCAACAAACACTTATTAAGCACCAATGATGCTCAAGGATCTATACCAGGCACTGGAGACTTAAGCAGTCATTTGGTGACAGAGTCATTATCCTCAAGGACCTCACAGTCCAATGGAAGAAACGGATATATGAAGAAACAATTTTAATACATACAGAAAGTCCTTTAACAACACAATGGAGAGGCATCTTCCAAAGTAACAGAAGGCAGCTTGGAAGGCCATGTAAATTGGGACTAAGAGTTAACAGATAGATGCCAACTAGGAGAAGAAGAAAAGGAAAAGCATTCATTCTGAAGGAACAGCACTAGCAAAGCCAAATAAGTAAGAAACAATTGGATATATGCCCAAGTTAAGTGATTCCAAAACTTTTGGAGAGTCTAAGGCAAGAAGTGGCTAACAAAGAGACTATAAAAACAGGCAGAAGTCAGATCACAGAGAATGATCTGAGGAGCCTGACTCCTGGAATATGCGTGAATTTTTTTTTTTTTTCCAGATTAACTATAAACAATTACAAAGGCTTTAACCCTCCAGGCACCTTTAGGGAAAGCTGCCCTCCCCGGCTCAAACCAGACTTGGTGTATAGCCAGTGCACTGCAGTCTCTGATCACAGCTGCGGCCAGGGACTCAGACTCCACTGCCAGTCATGCCCTTTACACGCTTGCATCCTAGACCCTGCAGCTTCATCCCTAGGTTTCTTTATCTGAAGCTTTGACTGTTGGTCCTTTTCACGTACGTTTGGAGAGGGCTTTTTACCACGGGGGGCTTCCCAGATGGTGCAGTGAAAAAGAATTTGCCTGACAGTGCAGGAGAGGAAAGAGACACAGGTTCAATCCCTGGGTTGGGAAGATCCCCTGGAGACAGAAATGGCAACCCACTGCAGTATTCTTGCCGGGAACATTCCATGGACAGAGGAGCCTGGTGGGCTACAGTCTATGGGGTCACAAAGATTTGGACACAGCATGAGCATGCACGTTTAAAAGAGGAGAAGAGGAAAATCCTGAGGACACTTGCCTGCACTTTGATTCAATCAACTGGAGCCGTACCCCTTTGCCTTCTTCCAAACTCAGGGTCCACAAAACTGCTGGAGTCTTTTGTTCAGGGCTCCCTCAATAGTGACAGCACCCCAATTTCTACACTAAACTATGCTGATCTATTCTGAACCTGCTGACTGTCCCCTGGGTCAAAGTTCCAGCGAAGAAATATAACAGGAGTCCTACAGTTTTCAACTCTCATACTACTGCCGTAAGTAGTTAAAGGCTTAACTCTTTCATATTGGTTTGTCTCTTTAACCAACTGCTCAAACACCTTTTAGCTCAAAAATCTCTCCCTGACACCAGGCACGCCACGCTAAGGAGTTTGGGTTTTATCCTGTAGCGATGGGGAAATACTGAAAGAGTTTTAAGTAGTCATTGTGACGGCAGGAACAAATACATAAAAAATTAGGCTAGAGGGAAGAATCATCTAAAATCAGGACACAAGGTGTGCTGCTGCTGCTAAGTCACCTCAGTCATGTCCGACTCTGTGCAATCCCATGGACTGCAGCCCACCAGGCTCCTCCATCCATGGGATTTTCCAGGCAAGAGTACTGGAGTGGGGTGCCACTGCCTTCTCCCACACAAGGTGTGGGGAGAGAGCAAATTGGCCAAGATGGTGAGTTCAGGCTCTCTGGTCTCACATTTTGTAAATAGTGATTATGTAACAGCTGAGATCATTTGTAGCACTGCGCATGCACGTTGCAAGGTGCTCACTTGGTCAGGAGCTACTTCGTGCTGTAACTCAAAGCACAAGCTCCACCTAAGAAAGCAGTGGCATTTTACTGCATCACGGCTGTGTTCCTTGGGTCAGCCATGAGAGGAGAGAATACAGCGTGTCTGTGGTTATGGCTGCTGGGCCAGCCAGGAGAGAGGATGTGTTGTGCTACGTTATGTTGTGACTGCTTTGTCAGCCAGGAGAGAATAAACGTGTCTGCAGTTCCTAAGCCTCATCGTGTCTCCTTCCAGCCTCTTAGTTCGCACCTTGCCTACCCTGGGTTCAGGGAACAGTGGAGCAAGACAACTGGTGTCAGAAACAGGATCAGCGATAAATAAAGATATTATGAAAATAATTTAAACAAGATGAGGGCCTTCAACAGTAATTTTAAATCTCCTATTTTTTTCTGATTTAGGTTATTAATGCATTACTGAAATTGGTTTAAAATTCTCTGAGATACAATGTAGGGAATAAATGAAAAACACATGAAAGAAAGTTCAAGCATACATGGAAGACTGTTCAAAATAAAGTGGGTTCCAAAGCATATGATGTACAAGGCTAATTACTGTTACACAGAGTGAAAGAGGCCAGAACTAAAGTAGATATCAAAGTCCTGAAGCTAAGAGAAGAGATCAGAAAAGAGCATAGGAATGGTCTACTGGGTGCTACATCAACCCAGCCCAGAAATGACATACACATCCTCTATTTACATTTCATGGATCTTACCAAATATATGACTCTACCTGGAGCAAGTGGTCACTTGTTACCATCATTTCCCAGTAACAATCTACACATGGAGAAACAGCATGAAATCAAGATAGCCACACCTGCCACAGAGGATAACAACTGCCATAGGAAAAATGAAACACGAAAGAGGAACAGAAAACACCAAGAAAAGAGTAGGGGACATGTATATATCTTAAACAGAATGAGCAGGGAAGGATTCCAAGAGAAAGTAACCCTTGAGTAAAGTTACCTGAAGGAGGTGAAAGTACCAGTTATGCACATGGAAGAAAATTTCAGGCAAAGACAACAGTAAATCCAAGGACCCTGAAGTAACCTGAAACCACGAAATGCAGGGAGGCCATTGTGAATGGATGAAGAGTCTTAGTATAAGCTGAGATCAGTTACCAAGAGGCTGGGGAGCACATTAGAATACTTTAAGCAGGGAAGTAACATGATTTGCCGAGTTTTACTCTGGCTGCGGAAACAGCATCAGTATAGGTGGGAAGGTGACTGTAGAAGCAGGAAGTCCTGTTTGTAGACTCTGCAATAATCCAGAAGCTGGTGGTATCAGGGAACAAATGGAAACAGTAGAAATGGTAGAATTCTGGACCTATTTTGAAGGCTGAGGCATCAAAAGGACACAATGACTCATCATATCTGGGGGATGAGAGGAGAGGAGGCCCTAACTTTTCATCTGAGAAACTGGAGCAAAAGAATAGATGGTAACAAAGATGGAGGAGAATGTGAGAATAGATTTTGGCAATTTTTTTCCCCCTTTGGCTTGTGGGATCTTAGTTCCCTTATCAAGGATCAAACCCACGCCCCCTCCAGTGGAAGCAACCCACGCCCCCTCCAGTGGAAGCAAGGAGTCGGAATTCCCAAGGATAGGTTTTGATAAAGAAGGACAGGTTCGGATTTAAACATGTTATGTGTGATGTGTCTGTCAGAAATCTGTGACAGAAAAGGATTAACTCTTCACCAAACAAATGTTTCTCTTCTGTCTAGGCATACAATTAGACCACTTTCCCCAATCTCCTTTGCAATTAATTATGGCCATATGACCGTATGACTGAGCTCTAGCCAGTGAAATGTGAGCAGAAGTGGTAAGAGTCACTTCCAAACTTGGCTACAAAATGTTTCTATACACAATCATCCATGCTTCTTCTACTGGTTTGAAGGAGATGGATTTGGCGATCTTAGAAACTAAGAACTAAAGATAATGCGGCTATAAGATGAAATAAATCACCTATCAGAAACATCTAACTTGAATGTACTTTATATGAGAAACTAAATAAAGTTCTATTATGGTTAGCCACTGAATCAGATGCTAGGATTTCTTTTATAAAGCAGCTTGTATCACACAAGCAGTATAGATATCTAAACAGAGATGATGGGTAGACAACTGACTATATGAGTGTGGAATTCAAAGGAAGTGTCAGGATATATATTTTGGGAGTCACTGATTTTTCATGTTTATATAATACAGGTGGGGATGGACTGAAATCTTGGAGTGCATAAAGCCAAAGAAGGAAATAGCCGTACTCCAACGACTAAGACCTGGGTAATCCCAATAATAAAGAGGTTGAAGAGATGAGAAACAAGCAAGGAATTTTCAGTAGCAGCTACTGTAGGGGGAAAACCTGGAGACTATGGTGTTCCAGACACCAAACAGACAAGTACTTCAAGGAGGCAGTTATCAGCCATATGAAGAGGTATTCATAAGTCAAGGAAGGTGAAAGTTAAAAATTAACTCTGTGATTTAGCAACATGGATATCACTGGTGACCCTGAAAAGTACAGCTTCCACAGAATGAGGAAGCAAAAGCCTGAGTGAAGTGAGTTCAAGAGAGAAATGAGAGAAGAGAAAATCAGCAAGTACAAACGAATCTTTCAAAGTTTCTTCAAGTGTAGAAAGAAGTCATTTATATTCCATACTGTACACAGCACATTATAAACATTCGTGGGAAAAATACTATGCCATGAATACAAGTAGTCCCACCAAATAATTACTATATAAATATCATAGAATTTTGCAATATAAGGAGATTCTACTAGACCTGGACATATGAGTAGAACACTCGAGGCATGGATGAGTATATTGTGTAAAGACAAAAGGTCAAAATCAAAAAAGTTGAATAGCCATCTAAGAGTTCATTCACGACCCAATCCATTAATCTTCATAGGCACAAATTTTAGTGACTGTGTTGCAAGTTTGATCACTAGGGATTATATTTCAAATACTGATATGAAAGTAACAATATTCAACTTTGAATAGGAAAAGAAAGATAAAGAGAAAATGGTACTTAAAACTTCATTAATAGGAGCTGAAATGGCTCCAAAAAAATGACATTATTCTCTATACTAATTTCAATAACTAAAAGATCAGTTCTGTCTCTCAGTTGTGTACAATTCTTTGCGACCCCATGGACTGCAGGAAAGCAGGCTTCCTTGTTCATCACCAACTCCCAGACTCGACTCAAACTCATGTCCATTGTGTTGGAGATGCCATCTAACCATCTCATCCTAAAAGATGGACTGTCTCAAAAAAAAAAAAACTCACAAAGAATTAAACAAGCTTTAATACACTGAAATTTATATAATTACGTTATTAATGCGAACTGGGAAGACAGGCTACAAACTGAAAAAAGTTAATTCTGACTAACAGCACTACCAAACTGGACAACTTAATGCTTGTGTCAGAGCTTTATCCACTGTACCTAGAGAGACACTACTTTGCCAACAAAGGTTCATCTAGTCAAAGCTACGGTTTTTCCAGTAGTCATGTATGGATGTGAGAGTTGGACTATAAAGAAGGCTGAGCACTGAAGAATTGATGCTTTTGAACTGTGGTGTTGGAGAAGACTCTTGAGAGTCCCTTGGACTGCAAGGAGATCCAACCAGTCCATCCTAAAGGAGATCAGTCCTGGGTGTTCACTGGAAGGACTGATGCTGAAGCTGAAACTCCAATACACCAGACTCATTGGAAAAGACCCTGATGCTGGGAAAGACTGAAGGCAGGAGGAGAAGGGGATGACAGAGGATGAGATGGTTGGATGGCATCACCAACTGAATGGACGTGAGTTTGAGTAAGCTCCGGGAGTTGGTGATGGACGAGGAGGCCTGGCGTGCTGCGGTCCATGGGGTCACAAAGAGTCAGACACGACTGAGTGACTGAACTGAACTGATTTATATATATATAGATTACACATACATTTTGTTCTAAAAGTTCTTTACTATAGCAACTAAATTCTGCTTTTAATATTAGAACAAATGCACTGACACAGTAACAGACAAAACAATGAAACAACAGAAATTTTTGAAACTCAGGATATAAAATAATTTAGTACAGTATATCATTACAACAAAATATTTCAGACCTATGAGAAAAGGATTATTAAATGAATGATTTGTGATTAGTAATGTTATGAGTTATCACATTAACAAATTTTATAATATTTCACTATCCTTATAATTGTAGAATAAACACTGGGACATTAAAATAAATAAATATAAAACAAAAAAATATATAAAATAGAATGTAATAGATCTGTTAGAAGATTCTGCACTGAGAGTTTATACTCTTGCCTTTATGCGCATATAATCAGCCTTGGCAAATTATTGTAGTTAAAACTTTATTTTTCATTATACTACTTCATTCATTTGGTTATTCATGCTGGACTACAGATATAACTTGGGGGAAAAAAGAAGCAGACTCTATTCCCTTATCATTTTTATACGTGTCAATCTGAACAACTATCCTAAAAAAAATCTTGCCACATTTTTCAGTAAAGGAGGATGCATGCTAACAAAAATAAAAGGAAAGGTAGAAATGTTCCAAATGGTTGAAGAGACTCCATTAACCTTGTTTTCACTAGGAAATAGGAAAATTAAGTTATTCAAGTTCCGGCTCTTCCCTTTCAAATCCCAATATTTGGGAAAGTGACTAATTAAAAAAAAGATAAAACATAAAAGCTATAAACTTAAGATTAAAATAAATTTCTATAAAAGATGAGTTGCATCTTCTCAACAACAGACTAATTTTTTTCAGTCCAACTCTCCTCAAATAGCAATGAGATATGCTGATCAAAAACTCCTTTTATCGCCTATTCAGCTTATTGTTTTACTGCAAATAGGGAGCAAAGCCTCCTAGTCTGCTATAGCATTTCCTTTGGTCACAAAAGTGTTAAAAATAGTATCTATTTCAATCATGTAGTAAATTCACAGCAAACATGATATACATCCTAAGCTAGGAGTTTGAATGAAAAGACAAGTATCTATTTAAAATCCACTAAAATCAATAAAATAATCATATTGGAAACTAACACCAAGAATAACCTGTTTTCATCTCCTGTGAAAATAAATGCAATGGTACCTGTTACAAAATACATTTCATTTTAAAAGAGAAAGATTGATTTCTAAACTTAACAAAATTATCAATTCAAGTTGACAAAGAAAAAAAAAATCACAGAAAGGTAGATGTTGTTTAAATACCTTATGGTTTCATTTTATACTTCTCATAACAGGGTGAAGTCTTAAAGGTAAATCAAAAGGAAAATGAAAGTTTTTTACTCAGAAGATAGAGTCCATATGTTTTTCAATCTGGAAACCCATTGGGAAAAAGACTTGAGTTTTTTAAAACTGAATTTTGACAATTGGAAGCTGATGTGACTTTTTTCCCTCTCCAGGAAGATTTGAATCATTCTCAAGGGGAATGAAATAGATCTTTATCAAGTATAGAAAAGCTTAACACCTGTTTAACTCCAAATTACTTAGAAAAAAGTTACTGAGTCTTCAGAATCTCACAATGAGGGCTTACAATCAACACTTATTCCTAAGTGTAAGATATTTTTATAAGCTTAACACAAGAATTCACATGTATATATGAGTGTGTTCACATTGCAAATTCTATATTTTTTTAATGCTTTCAATGAGTCTATTTCTTATTGATATACAAATTCAAATGTAACTGTGTTATTTTTGTTAGAATTGTAATAGTAGTTTGTAATCAATTACATGTACACCTACCTGCAATACCTTCAGGCTCTAAGAGGGCAGAGTCTGTCTTTTTTTCTCATTACATATGAATACTCAGGTTCTACCACAATGCTTCTAGTACACACTTTAAAAAGTCCACCAAGAAGATAAATATGTAATTTCTTTATCCTATTCATTCTTTCCTAAACCTAAAATAAATTTTATATATTCAAAGTTAAATCATTTCCTCTCAAAATCAAGATAAAAATGGCCTACAGCTTTTAAGGGAAGCTCAATTTTATACAACATAGCACACACTAGATAACGTGTGCTCCACTACTAACACATACAATTCCTAAGTTAACTGTAAAAAAATGTTACTGTATATCCACTATGTGAAAGGCAATTTGCTGAGACATACTGACATATGTTTGAATTGTCTACATTAAAAACAGGCAGGTTTTCATTAATGTAAAAAAATTACACGGGACTTAAAGTAACTGAGACTGTTTTTCGTTTTTTTTTAAACACAACACATATTTGTTTCACTTTTTCTTTAAAGGAATTTAATTTTATTCTGTTGTTTATTAAAGGTACCCCAAAGCTAACTCTTACGTATTGCTTCCTTCTCCTCCAACTTTCTCCCCTACTTTGTGGAAAAATACTATCTAATAAAGGAAAAAAAAAGGCAAATAAATTTTAGGGAACAACTCTCAGTAAAAAGAGACTGAAAAAAAACTTCATGAAAACTGAAATTACTGCCGTAAGTGGTCTCCAAACATAGAGAAGAGCTTTAAAAGATGTTACTTCACGGTGATTCAAAAGCTCTTTATACCCAGACCTCTTCAATCATTAAAATTATTTTTTTAAACTTCTTTAAATTCACTTTTGAAAAACTGTGGGCTTTCTAATTACTTCATTCTTAATTCCTTAACAAATTTTACATATTCTAGGTGGTTTTCATATATATGTTAAAAAACAATTTAATTAGGTCACTCTGTGAGAGTGAAAGGGTTAGTCACTCAGTCCTGTCAGACTCTTTGTAAATCCATGGACTCCCCAGGCAAAAATACTGGAGTGGGTAGCCATTCCCTCCTCCAGGGGATGATCACCACCCAGGGATTGAACCTGGGTCTCCTGCATTGGAGGCAGATTCTTTACTCCGTCACTCTGTAATACTACTGTAAAAGCAAGGTGGTGTGTAAAAAAAAACAGTACCAGATGGAAAGAAAGAATATCTAGATTCTAGTTCTAACATCAAAATTATTTAGCTGTTTGGATCCAGAGCAAACCTGTTTAATCTCTTTGGGCCTCAGTCTCCTCTTCTATAAAATAAACTGCTTGAATTGAATAATCTATAAGGCTTCTGCCATCCTCAAAATATTTTGTTATTATACATAAAAATATATATATTCTACTCTTAGGGCACTCCACATACCTCTCTATGTGAATGCTCAAAATCTTATTACTTTCTGTTCCCTAGAATCTTAAAGCATACTGTTTAATGGCAAGGAAATTCCTGGAATTAATTATTTTACTTCCTTATTATCATCTATTTCTCTTGGGAGTAGGGAGGGCAGAAAGCAATAAAATACGTCTAATTGTGCAGTGGCAATAGGTCTTAGCTTTTACTGAGGGAAATGCTGCACCTCTTTGATCCATTAAAAGGGGGTCTAGCATATAGATAAACACCCCTAGATGGAAACCAGGAACACTGGGATGAACTTTGTCTTTCCCTTGCCATCCAAGACAATAGGACACAGTATAAACAAAGTAATATAAATGAAACTTCTGTAAGCATACTGGGAAAAAAGTGGGAGCATCCAATTTCTCTTCAGCCTGATGAATACCATAGGTAGAAGGACACTGAAGCTGAGGAGTGAGGTCACAGGCTGGCCTGGCTTTATAACGGGATGGCCATTGTAACAAGTAGTTAAGCTAAAGAAAGGTGCTTGAGACTTAGAACATGAAAATAAATATATAACCTATACAGAAGAAATTAGGAATTGCTAAAACACAGAAAACTGATAGGATCAAATGCAGATGTACACAGAGGAGAAGTCTTCTGGAGAAGAAACCAGGAGAGTCCCAGTCTCGGGCGACAGACACAAGCGGAGGGTAGAGATGGTGAACCCAAGACAGCTTTCAGGCTGATTTCCCATCTCTCCTCCCCCTACTTCAGCACGGCAGCTGGCAGTAGAATTGCACACTTGTGGTAAAAAAATGTACGGACTCTTGGGTTAAAAGGAGGGCACTGTACTAGCTAGAAATGATAATGATCGGTAAGCGCAGAAAGCTCCTGCTGGCACATCAACTACCAATACATCCTGCTTGGCAGCATTTTCCCAGCACCACAAGGAGGTGGCGTTCTGACAATCTTCAGTGAAATTTTTAGTGCATATAATGCTTTTTGACAAGATATTTCACTTCTAGATATGTATCCTATGGAAATACACATATTCCTAAAGATGAATCTGCCAGGATTGTGGCACTTCCGTAAGTAATTGTTAGAAGCAAGCTAAATGTTCACCGGGAGAAAAAGCTTAAATAAATTACAGGATGTTCGTACTATAAATTATAATTTACCTGTTAAAAATAATCATATGTTTGAAACACCATGGAATATAAGTAAAAAGGGTAAGTGGTTAAATGATACATATGGCATAGCCCGAATTATATTTTTACAAATTACATGTGCTTACCCATGTGGCTCAGGTGGTAAAGAATCTGCCTGCAATGCTTAAGACCTGGGTTCAATCTTTGGGTTGGGAAGATCCCCTGGAGAAAGGGAAGGCTACCTACTCCAGTATCCTGGCCTGGAGAATTCCATGGACTGTATAGTCCATGGGGTCGCAAAGAGTTGGGCACAACTGAGTGACTTTCACTTCCAACTTTCATAAATGTAGAAAAACATGAGAGTGTACATCAAACAACTTACCTCCTCAACACAGGAAGGAAAGCAGTACTCCTGCCTAAGATGAGGCAGTGAAGGGGAATTTCACATACTGATTGAGTATTTTACAATAATTTATTTCTATGCTGTATAAGTTTAAAAGAAAATAAAGTTTGACAATTTGAATCTTAACCTGAGAAAAGATTTCCCATGTACATAAGATTTTACTAAATTTAGGAATATCAACAGTCTTTGAAACAATGTCCACAGAGCATTCTATTAAATTTATTGTTATAAATAATCACAAGGCACACATATCAAAAAGCTGTATGAATAGAGTATATTATTTTTTCACTTTGTGAATGCATTTAAGTAAAATGTTTTAAAAATCTGAACCTTCTTTGAGCTTAAATGTCATTAGTAGAAATATTTATTTAATGGCAGCTATTCTCTGCCTGGTCACCATGTGGATAGGGACAGCATACCAAACCTAGAGTTATTCACACTTTCAGAAACAGAAGAAAAAAATCCTATTATATAATTTTAACCAACAAATACGATTAAATATTTGTTAGTAACAGACTTTGAGTCATGTTTACGCAACTAAAGTATATATAAATCATGTTACACAAACCTAGATAAAGACAGGGAACTAAAAACATGTCAGACATATTGTTTAAAATTATATTCTTTTAGATAATGAAGGAATATAGAAAGCTCAAACAAATGATCCTGAATTGTTTTTTGATAAGAAACAATACATTTTTATTAGATTGATTTTTACTACTTAATTATAAGAGCTCCAGAAAATAGAATATTGGAAGCTATAAATTGAAACGTACAAATTCACTGCTTTAAAATAATTATAAGGAGTGGGAAACAGTGGGTATAGGGTGTCATGTCAAACAGGGAAAAGATGAAAATATTCAGAAGAGCTTTTCAAACTATATGGGCTACTTATTCTTCCCCATCTTACCTTCTGAGATTTCCTACAAGCAAAGTTACCAATAGACATAAGCCACACAATTGACCAGAGTGTAGATAATAACCAGATGTAAACTTTTGTTTTTGACAAGTGACTAGTAAATTTGAAAAGTCAAACCTTTAAAGTTTTTCAAGAGACTGTCCACAATTACATTTTGTGCAAAGTAACAACAGCAGCAGAAACATACCACTTTTGGATTCTAACACAAAATCAGCAGTTTTTTTATATAATATTACTTGTAAAATACATATATAGATCTGCTCAGAATCCTAATCTAACTTAAAAACCCAGCCTAATGATCACAAACTAGTTTGGACTACACAGAAAGACATAAAATCATTCAGAGGTACCCAATCTTGCCTGATCATTATTAGATTTATCTGGGAAACTTTAAAAAACACCCATGCCAAATCAGTGTCTCTCTTGGGCTGGGAGCCTGGCACAAATGAACATTTTTTTTTTTTTTTCATTTTTCTTATTTCTTTCACCACTGAGAGAACCATAAACACAGGGTGGAGGCTGAAGCATTCCCCAGCCAACAGAGAAGACAGGTTTCACTAGGAGGTAAGAGAACAGCTACATGCTGACAACTCTGCACCCCCTCCAGGCTACTGAGCACCCTGTGGAGAGATCTCCAAATTCCTCCAGGGGGAACAGAGAACTCAGGGCCATGGGGACAACCAGCCCTCAGTCAGCATTGGGGGTTGCTTTACAGGACCCCTCCTCTCATCTCAACCCAAGAAGACTGCAGGGAAATCTGACTGTCTCAGCCACTGGGAATCTGACTGTGACAGCAGGTAAGGAGGAGCATGTAACCACCAGCACAAGGACCACGGCACACCAAGTTCACACCTGCAGTTCCCAAGAAGTTAATGCCAAACCGCAGCTGTGCTCATTTGCAGAACTGAGTTAGGGGTACATTCAGACCAGGGAACTCGGAAGGATGCAGATCTGCCAGATTTGGATCCTCAAATAATGAGTTTTGCCAGCCGTCAAGCCCAGTATGCCCACATCCAGGCAAGGACCTGAATCCCAGTCCTGCCCAGATAGAGACTGTCTTCCCAGCACATCTGAGCAGAAGGGCTGGTGAGAGCACCTGGAAACTGTATAGCCCATAATGCTGTATTACCAAGGAAGGAAAGCGAACTGACAGTCCCATTTACTACTGACTATTGTACCCAGAATGTGGTCAACTGGAGAAGGGAATGGCAAACCACTTCAGTATTCTTGCCTTGAGAACCCCATGGACAGTATGAAAAGGCAAAAAGATAAGACACTGAAAGATGTACTCCCCAAGTCGGTAGGTGCCCACTATGCTACTGGAGATGACTGGAGAAATAACTCCAGAAAAAAGGAAGGGATGGACCCAGAGCAAAAACAACACCCAGTTGTGGATGGGACTGGTGATAGAAGCAAAGTCTGATGCTGTAAAGGGCAGTACTGCATAGGAACCTGGAATGTTAGGTCCATGAATCAAGGCAAATTGTAAGTGGTTAAACAGGAGATGGCAAGAGTGAACGTCGACATTCTAGGAATCAGCGAACTAAGATGGACTGGAATGGGTGAATTTAACTCAGATGACCATTATATCTACCATTGTGGGCGGGAATCCCTTAGAAGCAATGGAGTAGCCATCATGGTCAACAAAACAGTCTGAAATGCAGTACTTGGATGCAATCTCAAAAACGATAGAATGATCTCTGTTCGTTTCCAAGGCAAACCATTCAATATCACGGTAATCCAAGTCTATGCCCTGACCAATAATGCTGAAGAAGCTGAAGTTGAACAGTTCTATGAAGAGCTACAAGACCTTCTAGCATTAACATCGAAAAAAGACGTCCTTTTCATTATAGGGGACTAGAATGCAAAAGTAGGAAGTCAAGAAACACATGGAGTAACAGGCAAATTTGGCCTTGGAGTACAGAATGAAGCAGGGCAAAGGCTAACAGAGTTCTGCCAAGAGAACCTACTGGTCATAGAAAACACTCTCTTCCAACAATACAAGAGAAGACTCTACACATGGACACCACCAGATGGTCAGAACCAAAATCAGACTGATTATATTCTTTGCAGCCAAAGATGGAGAAGCTCTATACAGTCAGCCAAAACAAGACCGGGAGCTGACCGTGGCTCAGATCATGAACTCCTCACTGCCAAATTCAGACTTGAATTGAAGAAAGTAGGGAAAACCACTAGACCATTCAGGTACGACCTAAATCAAATCTCTTATGATTATACAGTGGAAGTGAGAAATAGATTTAAGGGACTAGATCTGATAGACAGAGTGCCTGATGAACTATGGACGAAGGTTCGTGACATTGTACAGGAGACAAGGATCAAGACCATCCCTAAGACAAAGAAATGCAAACAAGCAAAATGGCTGTCTGAGGAGGCCTTACAAATAGCTGTGAAAAGGAGAGAAGCGAAAAGCAAAGGAGAAAAGGAAAGATATTCCCATTTGAATGCAGAGTTCCAAAGAACAGCAAGGAGAGATAAGAAAGCCTTACTCAGCGATCAATGCAAAGAAATAGAGGAAAACAACAGAATGGGAAAGACTAGAGATCTCTTCAAGAAAATGAGAGATACCAAGGGAACATTTCATGCAAAGATGGGCTCAGAATAGGATAGAAATGGTATGGACCTAAGAGAAGCAGAAGATATTAAGAAGAGGTTGCAAGAATACACAGAAGAATTGTACAAAAAAGGTCTTCACGACCCAGATAATCACGATGGTGTGATCACTCACCTAGAGCCAGACATCCTGGAATGTGAACTCAAGTGGGCCTTAGAAAGCACCACTATGAACAAAGCTAGTGGAGGTGATGGAATTCCAGTTGAGCTATTTCAAATCCTGAAAGATGATGCTGTGAAAGTGCTGCACTCAATATGTCAGCAAATTTGGAAAACTCAGCAGTGGCCACAGGACTGGAAGAGGTCAGTTTTCATTCCAATCCCAAAGAAAGGCAATGCCAAAGAATGCTCAAACTACTGCACAATTGCACTCATCTCACACACTAGTAAAGTAATGCTCAAAATTCTCCAAGCCAGGCTTCAGCAATAAGTGAACCGTGAACTTCAGATGTTCAAGTTGGTTTTAGAAAAGCCATAGGAACCAGAGATCATATTGCCAACATCCGCTGGATCATCAAAAAAGCAAGAGAGTTCCAGAAAAACATCTACCTCTGCTTTATCGACTATGCCAAAGCCTTTAACTGTGTGGATCACAATAAACTGTGGAAAATTCTGAAAGAGATGGGAATGCCAGACTACCTGACTGCCTCTTGAGAAACCTGTATGCAAGTCAGGAAACAACAGTTAGAACTGGACATGGAACAACAGACTGTTTCCAAATACAAAAAGGAGTACGTCAAGGCTGTATATTGTCACCCTGCTTATTTAACTTACATGCAGAGTACATTATGAGAAACACTGGGCTGGAAGAAGCACAAGCTGGAATCAAGATTGCCGGGAGAAATATCAATAACCTCGATATGCAGATGACACCACCCTTAAGGCAGAAAGTGAAGAGGAACTAAAGAGCCTCTTGATGAATGTGAAAGAGGAGAGTGAAAAAGTTGGCTTAAAGCTCAACATTCAGAAAACTAAGATCATGGCATTCAGTCCCATCACTTCATGGGAAATAAACGGGAAACAGTGGAAATAGTGTCAGATTTTATTTTGGGGGGCTCCAAAATCAGTGCAGATGGTGATTGCAGCCATGAAATTAAAAGACGCTTACTGCTTTGAAGGAAAGTTATGACCAACTTAGATAGCATATTAAAAAGCAGAGACATTACTTTGCCAACAAAAGTCCGTCTAGTCAAGGCTATGGTTTTTCCACTAGTCATGTATAGATCTGAGAGTTGGACTGTGAAGAAAGCTGAGTGCTGAAGAACTGATGCTTTTGAACTGTGGTGTTGGAGAAGACTCTTGAGAGTCCCTTGGACTGCGAGGAGATCCAGCCAGTCCATCCTAAAGGAGATCAGTCCTGGGTGTTCATTGGAAGGAGTGATGTTGAAGCTGAAACTCTAATACTTTGGCCACCTCATGCGAAGAGTTGATTGGGGGCAGGAGGAGAAGGAGATGACAGAGGAGATGGCTGGATGGCATCACCGACTCGATGGACATGAGTTTGGGTAAACTCCGGGAGTTGGTGATGGACAGGGAGGCCTGGCGTGCTGCGATTCATGGCGTCACAAAGAGTCAGTCACGACTGAGCGACTGAACTGAACTGAACTGATTGTACCCAGGGGGCTTTGCAGGTAGCACTAGCGGTAAAGAACCTACCTGCCAATGCATGAGACTCAGGAGAAGTGAGTTTGATCCCTGGGTTGGGAGGACCCCATGGGGGACAAAATGGCAACCCACTCTAGTATTCTTGCCTGGAGAATCCCCTGGACAGAGGAGCCTAGATGGCTACAGTTCAAAGGGTCGCAAAGAGTCACACAGGACTGAAGTGACTTAGGACATTGTTCCTAGTCTGACTGTCCAGAAGCCTGACCAGAGAATCCAGGGAACTGCAGAGCCCATTCTCTAGCCTCACGTGGGTAAAGAACCAAGAGAGAAGTCCTACTCAACTATTCTCAGTCAGTGGTATGCATATCCATCCCTGTCCACTGAGCTCACTTGCCTCACCCAAAAAAAGAGCATTAAGAGCAGGCCCCACCTGGTTAAGGATATTACATGCAGATATGCCCAGAAACCCAAACTGAGCTGACAGGTGAAGATCTGTCTTTGTAAAGCAAAAGTTTAAAGTCTGGAAGAGTAGCCTAGTTACTCACACATACAGTTACAAGCCAAGGAATCAACAACCACAGAAAAATCAGGCCATTTAACACAACTAAAGAAAATAATAGAGTTCCAATAACTGAACCTAAAGAAATGAAGAATTATGAACTTTTGAAAAAAAATTCAGAGTAATCCTTTTTAAGAAGCTTAAGGTACTAGAGTAAGCCCCTACCACATGAAACTTCAAGTTGCAAACTTTCAAAGATGCAAATGTGCATGCCAGCCTCCGTATGCTGGCTGTTGTATTGTACAACTGTACTTTTCAAGGTTCTGTATTGTAAGATTGAAAACACTTTCTTTGTTGTTAGTGGGTTTCTTTAATGTGTATGTATTATTTGTGTTAAAAGTATCATATACTTACTGCTGCTGCTGCTGCTAAGTCGCTTCAGTCGTGTCTGACTCTATGCGACCCCACAGACGGCAGCTCACCAGGCTCCGCCGTCCCTTGGATTCTCCAGGCAAGAACACTGGAGTGGGTTGCCATTTCCTTCTCCAATCATATACTTAACTACAGTACTACATAGCCAATTGTGTTAGTTGGGTACCTAGGCTAACTTTGCTGAACTTATAAAGAAATTAGACTTATAAACATGCTCTTGGAATGGAACTCATTTTTATGTAGGGGATTTACTGTGTAAGAAAATGTTGCTATTGTTCAGTGGCTCAGTCGTGTCCAACTCTTTCTGACCCCATGGACTATACATCACCAGGCTCCTCGCTCCATGGGATTTCCAAAGCAAGAATACTGGAGCAGGATGGCATTTTCTTCTCCAGCAGAACTTCTTGACCCAGGGAATGAATTTGTGTCTCCTGTACTGGCAAGTAGATTCTTTACCACTGAGCCACCAAGAAAGCCCATATAAGAAAATATAGACAACTAAACAATAACCTCAACAAGGAAATAATATTTTTTTTTAAAGGAAATCCTAGAGTTTTCTTTTATAACCACAATAACTATACTTAAGAATTCAGTCGAGTTTCAAAATTTGTCTCTACCATGCAAATCAAAGTCATGGAGGATACCAAACTGGAAATTACCTAGAAAAGCAAAAACAAAAAGAATGAAAAAAGAGTGGAGGAAGTCTACAGAAGTTACGGAACACAGTAAAAAGAAAAATAAAAAGCTGGAATTGCAAGAATTCTAGAAGGAAAAGAGAAAGAGAAAGGAACACAAGGTATAGTTAAAGCAATAATGGATAAAAAATCCAGAATTCAGGGAGAGAAATGCACATGCGGATACCTGAGATCCAAAGTGCCCATAATAGACCGAACCCCAACAGAGTGACAGAGGAACACATGATTTTGTAAAAAGTGAAAAATGAAGAAAATTTTGAAGAACAGAGAGAAGTTAACTACAAGGGAACCCCTGTAAGACTAATGACAAATTTCTCAACAGAAACTTTTCAGGCCAGTAAAGAATTAAATGACACATTAGAAGTATTGAAAGAAAATAACAGGCAATTAGAAATCTATAATCAATAAAGCTATCTTTCCCAAGGAAAGGATAATGCTTTCCAGTACAAAAAAAAAGCTGAGTTCTTTACCATCAGATGTATGAGTTCTTTGAGTGGAAGTAAAAGAATGCTAATTAACATCATAAAACATTAAAAAAGAAGCATGAATCTCACTGGTATAAATGCATAGTCACAGTTAGGTTCTGCACTATATAATAGTGGTGCATAATTACAATTCTTGTTTAAAAGTCACGCACACAGAAAATGTAAAAACAACCAGAACTGCAATAACCTGTTATTAGTAACAATATTAAAAACATGTCATTCTAATAGCAATAACCTGGAATGTGAAGGGGAGAGAATAAAGTTTACAAACTCAATTGAAGTTAACTTGTTATTAGTTTAAAATAAGGTGTTATAAGTTTGATTTCATATAAGCCTCATAGTTACCACAAGGGAAAACTCAATAATAATCATACAAAAGAACACAAGAAAAAAGTTAATGCAGGGTGACTTCCCTGGTGTCCTGTGGTTAAGACTCCATGCTTCCACTGCAGGGTGCAAAGGTTTCATCCCGGCTGGAGAACTAAGATCTAACATGCCCCACAGTGTGGCCAAAAAATAAAAAAGCCAAGGTAGACTGACACAAAAAGACATCAAAACAAAAAAAAAAAGAAAGCAGCCTAAGAAACAAGAAAAAACAAATCTACAAAAATATCAGAAAACAATTAGCAATTGTCAGTCCTTACCTATCAATAATTACTTTAAAAATAAAGATATTAAATTCTCAATGAAAAACAAAATAGCTGAATGGACAAAACAACAGGATCCAACAATAGGATTCCTACAAGAGACTCACATTAGCCTAAAACACACAGACCGAGATTAGTAAAGGGACGGCAAAGATGCTTCAAGCAAATGGTGACCAAAGAAAGCAGACACAGCTGTATTAATATCACACAGAACAGACTTTAAACTATAAATGGTAAAAAGAGATAAGGAAGGTCATTATATAATGATAAAGGGGGCAATACATCAAGATTATAACAACTATAAATATTTAAGTCTCCAACATTGTAGCATCTAAACATATAAAACAAAAACTGATGGACAATATAATAGTTGGGATCCTAATACCCCACTATCAACAATAGGTAGATCATTCAGGAAAATAATCAGTAAGAAATGAGTGGATTTGAACAGACCAAATATACCTAACAGATATAAATAGAGCATTCTACCTCTGAAAACAATAGAATATACATTCTTAAGAGCAAAGGGACATTTTCTAGGGCTGACCATATGCTACGCAAAAAAATCAAGTCTTAACAAGCTGAAGAAGACTGAAATACTACTACATATCTTATTTGACCAAATGGCATCAAACTAGAAATCAATAACACGAGAACTGGAAAATTCACAAACACATGGAAATTAAAGCAGACCCTCCTAAACAACTAATGGATCAGAGAAAAAATTAAAAGGGAAGTAAAAAATTTTCTTGAGAAAAATTAAAATAGAAACCACATACTAGGAACATTTAGGATGTAACAAAAGCGTATGTAAGAGGGAAGTTCAGAGCAATAAATACCTAAGTTGAGAAGAAAAGCCTAACTCTAACACCTTTAGAAATTAGAAAAAGAACAAACTGAACCCAAAGTCATTAGAGAAATGAAAATAATAAGATTCAAGCAAAATAAATGCAACAGACGAAAAAGATAGAAAAGATTAAACTAAGAGTTGGTTCTCTGAAAAGATAAATGAAACTGACAAATTCTTACCAAGGGAAAAAGAGAGATCAAAATCAGTAAAATTATAAAGGAAAAAGGAGACATTATGATAGACACCATAGAAATTCAATGGGTCACAAGAAGCTACTATAAACAACTACACACTAACAAAATGGTCAACTTAGAAGAAATATTCTTAGAAATATGCAACTTACAACATACAACTTACCAAGACTAAACTGAAAGAAAACAGAAAATATTAATAGTCCAATTACTAGTTAGGCAATTGAATCAGTAATAAAATATCCCCCAACAATGAAAAGCCCAGGACCAGATTGGTTCACCGGTAAATTAAACAAACATTTACAGAAGAATTAATGCCAATCCTTAAACTCTTCCCAAAAAATGAAAGAAGAAAGAACACTTGTAAACTCCCTATGAAGCCAGCTTTACACTTGCACCAATATCAGAAAAGGAAAAGAAAAGATAGGCCAATAGAAAAGAAATACAGGCCATATCCCTGATGCATAGATGCAAAAACTCTCAATAAAATACTACCAAACTCAATCCAGCAGCACAC
This sequence comes from Giraffa tippelskirchi, assembly GCF_054371585.1. Classification (NCBI taxonomy): domain Eukaryota; kingdom Metazoa; phylum Chordata; class Mammalia; order Artiodactyla; family Giraffidae; genus Giraffa; species Giraffa tippelskirchi. Next base: position 60,374,874 of record NC_137285.1, read on the forward strand.
TGAAATGATCATTCATTTTAATAATCAAGTGAAATTCATCACTGGGATGCAAGGATGCTTTCAATATATGCAAATCAATCCATGTGATACATTATATTAACAGAATGAAAGTAAAGGAAAAAAATCTATCATCTCAATAGATGAAAAAAAACTTTTTGATAAAACTGAAAATCCATGACAAAAATTCTTAAAAATTTAGACACTAAGGAACAGATCTCAATATAATAAAGGTCATATATAAGAAGTCTACAGCTAATACCACATTCAATGGTCAAAGGTTGAAAGCTTTTCCTCTAAGATCAGGAAGAAGACAGGGGCACCCACGGTCACCACTCCTGTTCAAAAGTCTTAGCTAGAGCAATCAGACAAGAAAAAAAGTAAAAGGAATCAAAATTGGAAAGGAAAAACTGTATCTGTTTCCATTTACAGGGGACACAACATAATATGGAGAAGGCAATGGCAACCCACTCCAGTACTCTTGCCTGGAAAATCCCATGGATGGAGGAGCCTGGTAGGCTGTAGTCAATGGGTTCGCGAAGGGCCAGACACGACTGAGAGACTTCACTTTCACTTTTCCCTTTCATGCACTGGAGAAGGAAATGGCAACCCACTCCAGTATTCTTGTCTGAAGAATCCCAGGGACGGGGGAGCCTTGTGGGCTGCAGTCCATGGGGTCGCACAGAGTCAGACACGACTGAAGTGACTTAGCAGCAGCAGCAGCAATATAATATATAGAAAATTCTAAAGACTTAATCAAAAACTATGATGTAACCAATGAATTCAGTAAAGTTGTAAGATACAAAATAAATACATTATTGACTGGGGGATTTTTGCAGAAACTAATGACTGCTGCTGGAGATTGTTCATGTAAGTGAATATTAAATGTCTGGGATCAGTAACATTTGGGTAACAAAAGACCTATTAATATGATTCTGGTCAGTAATGAGTTCACATAGAAAAATGAGTAGCATTTCTATACACTAATAATTTTCTAGAAAATAAATATACTGACTCCATTTGCAACAGCATCAAAAACAATAAAATATATAATACAAATTTCAACTAAGGGGTAAAAGATCTCTACTCTGAAAACCTCAAGACACTGATGAAATTAACTCAAAAAGAGACAAATTAATGGAAAGGTACTGGTATTTGTGGCTTGGAAGAACTAACATTCTTAAAAATGTCGATACTACCAAAAGACTCCTATAGATTTGATGCAATCCCTATGAAGCTTCTAATTGCATTTAAAAAAAAATAAAAATAGAAAAATCACTCCTAAAATTGATATGGAACTTCCAAAGACCCTAAACAGCTGAAAAACCTGGGAAAGAAGAATAAAACAGGAAGCATGACATTTCCTGATTCCAAGCTATGTTATAAAGCTATAGTCATCAAAACAGTATGGTGCTTTCATAAAAACAGAGAAATAGACAAGTGGAACAGAATTTAGAACACAGAAATAAATTCCAGCATATATGGTTAATTAATATTTGACAGGAGAGTCAAGAAAATGCAATTGAAAAAAAGACAGTCTTTTCAACAAACAGTGCTGGCATAATTAAATATTCACACATAAAAGAATGAAACTAGAGGGACTTCCCTGAATGTTCAGTGGTTAAGATGCTATGCTTCCAATGCAGGGGGAGCCCCCAAAAGAGAAAAGAAAGAAATAACAGAAACTGGACCTGTACCACACTTCACTCACACAAATGAACTCAAAATAGGTTAATGACGTAAATGTAAGTCCTGAAATCAAAAAGAAACAGAAGAAGAAAACATAAGATGAAATTCCTTGACACAGATCATGGTAATATTTTTTTGGATATGACACCTACATCACAAGCAACAAAATATTTTAACAAATAAAACTACATCAAACTAAAAAGTTTCTGCACATCAAAAGAAACTATCAACAAAGTGAAAAGAAAACCTACAGAGTGGGTTAAAATATTTGTACATAATATATCTGGTAAAATGTTAAGAACCTACATATATAAAGAACTCATACAACTCAATAGCAAAAACACAAATAAGGCAATTACAAACTGGGCAAATTATCTGACCAGTCATTTCTCCAAAGAAGATATACCAAAGGTCAACATGTACATGAGAAGATGCTCAAAAATTCATTATTAGTTAGAGAAATGTAAATTAAGACAACAATGAGATAGCACCTCATACCTGCCAGATTGGTCACCATCAAAAAGCTAAGAGATAACAAACATTATCAGGATGTGGAGAAAAGAGAACCCTTCTTCACTATGGTAAGAATGCAAACTGGTACAGCCCCTATCAAAAACAGTATGGAGGATCCTCAAAAAAATTAAAAACAGAACGATACTACAATCCAGGAACTCCACTTCTGGGAGTATATCAAAGGGAACAAAAACAAGAGCAATTACAAAAACAAAAGATATGTGTATTTCCATGTTCATAACAGCATTATTTATAATAGCCAGGAACAGAAATAGTTCAAGTGTTCATCAATGGATGAATGAATAAAGAACTTATGATGTATACACACACACACACACACACACACAATGAAGTGTTACTCAACCATTAAAAATGAGGAAATGCTACCATTTCCAACAACACAGTTGGACCTTGAAGGCACTGTGCTACCTGACAAAAGTTAGTCAGAGAGAAACAAACACAGCATGATCTCACTGATATGCGGAATCCAAAAAAAAAAAAAAAGAACCTAATGCTGGGAAAGAATGAAGGCAAAAGAAGAAGGGGGCAACAGAGAATGGGATGATTAGGCACCATCACCAACACAATGCACATGAATCTGAGCAAACTACGGGAGACAGTGAAGGACAGAAGAGCCTGGTGTGCTGCAGTCCATGGGGTCACAAAGAACTGGACACAACTTAGTTACTGAACAACAGCAAATTCATAGAGAAAGAAACCAGACTTGTGGTGACCAGAAGAGGAGCTTAGGGGGAAGAGGAACTGGAGGAAAGTGGACAAAATTTACAAGCATCCAGCTTTAAGATAAATAAGTTCAAGGAACATAATGTACAACAGGATGACTATAGCTAACACTGCTGTATGATATATAGGAAAGTTGTTGAGAGAGGAAATCCTAAGACTTCTTAACAGAAGAATATTGCTTTTTCTTTTAAAATTCCTTTTTCTTTTATCTTATCTACATAAGAAGCTGAATCTGCTGAAATCCTTTCACAACAACATAAGTCAAATCATCATCCTTTACACTTTAAACTTCTACAGTGTTGTATGTCAATTATTTTTCAATAAAACTAGAAAAAATAACAGAAGGAAAGAAAAACATAAATTACTATGAGATTCTATCACTCACTAAAAATTCTGAAATCATCATTACACTCTAGAGGCACATCTTCAGTATCACACATCATTAACGTGTATTCTTTGTTGTAAAATATACCAAAAACAATAAATAAGATACTATTGTTTTCATGTGAATTATTTTCATCTAAATCAACAACTAATTTACAGATAGTAATGACATTAGGCTTAAGCAATTAAATACACATCAAAAAGTATTCACAAGAAACAACCAATAAATTCATTTTGAACAAATCAACATTTCATTGCTCCGTATTACACAAGCATTTAATAGTTTCTGCCTGAACATATGGAATGAGATTAACATTAGAAGGGTTTCCCTAGTAACTCAGCTAGTAAAGAATCTGCCTGCAATGCAGGAGACTTCCAGTTAGATAAACTGGTCAGGAAGATCCCCTGGAGAAGGGAATGGCTCCCCACTTCAGTATTCTTGCCTGGAGAATTCCATGGACAGAGGAGCCTGGCGGGCTACAGTCCATGGGGTCACAAAGATTCAGACACGACTGAGCAGCTTTCACTTTCACATTAGGAAGGCATGAAAACCCAGTGAAGAGTTTCAAAAAAATTTAATTGAAGTGCATATAATTTGAGATTTACACACTCTAATTGGAATAGAAAGAAAATAAAACACTATTTTTAAATGTTATGGCTATAATAATTTTTCTAATTTTAAAGATGGTAAAATTTATATTAAAAAAATCACCTTTCACTTATTAGAACATAATTACCAACTAACCATACAGTTTTATAAACAGAAAACATAAATTTATGTTCACTTTCCATTAGATTAAAAAAAATCTTTCTCAAAAAAATTAAAGCACGTTTTAAAGGTACATGTAAATAATTTGCAGCCAAGCATTACTTGTTACTATCATTACTGGTTCCAATCTGGCATCACAGAAAATGAGAGTATGACTATATACTCAAAAGTAATCAACAGATACACAAATAATAAACTTCAGTTCAATATTCCAAAGTACCTTGACAAAGAAAATTCTATGATACTGTGATCAAAAACATATAACAGCCTTATTTAATTTTATATAAATTTCAAATCATTATTAATACAAACAAAAGGCTATTTAATTTTTAAAATATTTTATACAGAATATAATTTGCATTTTGAATAATTTTCAAAAACAACTTTGAAATTATGGCCAAATTAGCAATCTAAAATGATGCAGTTAAAAAAAAGCAAATAGTTAAAATTAAATAAAGCATATTCAGCCCTCACTATTGTTTGTTGTTCAGTTGCCAAGTCATGTCTGACTCATTGCGACCGCATGGACCGTAGCCCACCCAGCTCCGCTGTCCATGGGATTTCCCAGGCAAGAATATTGGAATGGGTTGCCATCTCCTTCTCCAATTCAGCCCTCATAACATACATAAAATATTTATATAATAATATATATTTATCACTAAGATATTAAGAAAGGTCAGAATCGGTCTTGATGCACAATGCTGTGTAACCGATTGTATCTTTTATGATATTACATTTCTAAATCATAACAAGATGATTTTTTAAATTTAAAAATAAAAATAATTTTGTCTGGAATGTTTTCTCACTCTAATATTTGGGAAGACAGAGGGATTCCAAAGAGAAGACAATCAGTTAAAACTATGCTTTCTCTTTTTCTACTTTAACCCTCCTTGAAGTCAACCTTTCAAGGTCCAATATCAGTTGGAATGCAGCAGTAAGGTGTTATGGCACTATGCTAAATTTTTATTATTTCATCTAAAGAAATAATAAGAAGAATAAAAAGGATTAGGATCTATTTAATATTTCATCATTTTAAGCTTTTTTTTTTTTTGCTTTCATCAATTCTAGTCTGCCATAAATCAAAAGTATTCTTTTAATCCCAACAGTAGACAAAATAATGTATTTTATACTTAAATATGCCCAAGGAAAAAAATTAACATTCTTTATCATTTCCCAACAGAGGCAGTTAATACTCTAAGGCCACATTAATAGAATCTTTCTGCCATTGTAGAAAGTTTGATAGCACTCCTATTTCAATGTCTGAATTTTTCTCCTTTTTTTTGACAAAGACAAATGATTGCCATCAATCAAGATCCAATCGAGTATACAGAGAGTCAGGCAAATGCATCACTCTTTACTGGTTTTCCTGTTATTTGAGCAGGCTTTGCCCCATATTATTTTATAGAATGATCAAAAAACCAGCCATAAGATAGATCATTCACACCCACTGTAAAATTAACTTTCATGAATAATGAGAGTTTTAAACCTCAGATAATGTATATGTTATACCAAGGATATTACTGAGTTCATTTCTGGCTAGAGATTATGTAAATGATACTATATGACCTTTATCATTACACCAGGACATGCAAAACACATATTATTTCATACATCATTTTAAAGCAAGTCAGTTTGTAAGGGAAAATCAGTCATTTATAATGTTCATGGTAAAGTGTTAAAGTTTTGAGAGAAAGACATTAAGTACTAGTCATCATTTTGTGTCCTTTCTTTAACCTGTTACTTAAGCTGAATATATCAGAGGGTAATAAAACCTACTGTTTCAAAAATATGTACTTGGTTTCTCTATTCCTTTTTGAGCTATCATTAATGTCATTTTTTAAACTCAAATCAGGCTGGACAATTAACACTAAATTTTTAATGGATAACATTAAATTAAGCATTAATTTAAATTGAGATAAATTAATAAGCATTAATACATGTGTATAAGTTACTGCATTCAAAATCTTCAAGAAAATGTCAATGCAATGGGGAAGGCATTGAAGAGAAACATAATTATATTCTGTCAATTTTAAAATAAAGAGGATGAACATAAAAGAAAATGGTATATTAATTATAAAATAGCTCTTTTTTTAAAAAGGTATATAAAGAAATGCAAATTACAAAATCATAGCTCTAAGGCTGGGCATCATCCACGTAGTTATCCAAGCAAGGAGTCTGGCTATCAAATGAACCCTCCCTCTCCTTAACCTTCATCAAATCAAACCTGACACATTTTTCCTCCTAAAAACATATCAAATCCATACTCACTACTACAGCTGTATCACCTCTCCTGCCTCGTCTACTGCTACTATGATACTTTTCTATCGTTTCATTATTGGCAATATTTTTCTTCTTCAAATCCGTAAGCAAAAAGACCTGCCAGAGTGATCTATTAAACAGAAAGTCTGTTGACATCAACATCTTTTTCTGACCACTTCAATATTACTCCATCCCTGAGACCAGTGATTCCCAAAGGATTGCGCACGTACATGACATGTGAGATAATTCATTAGGAAGCCGAAAGATAAAAGTACAACTTCTATTGATATTTACTTGCACGGGGAAAAAAGCAAGAAGTTAAGCTTTACTAATGTTTAAAATATATAGTTTAACTGGAGAAGGAAATGACAACTCACTCTAGTACTCTTGTCTGGAAAATCCCATGGAGCCTGGTGGGCTACAGTAAAAATATAAATAAATAAAATATATAGTTTAATTCTAGCATTTTTACTCAATCTGGGTATCAGGAGTCATGTCTTTTGTGGTATTCAGTCTTAGTATATTGAGATATACTGAGTTAATTTGTGCTCAGTTGAACAGGTTTACAGATTTCACTACTGTAAATAGTATAATATTTTAAATACTTTGTAATGAAATATAAAGGACTGAAACATAACTGATAATGGTTGAATAGGATGACGGCGGAGTTTCCCTGGTGGCTCAGATAGTAAAGAATCTCCCTGCAATGCAGGAGACCCGGTTTGATTCCTGTGCCAGGAAGATTCCCTGGAGAAGGGAATGGCTACCCACTCCAGTATTTTTGCCTGGAGAATCCCATGAACAGAGGAGCCTAGCGGGCTACAGTCAGTGGGGTTGCAAAGAGTCAAACATGACTGAGTGACCAACACTTTCACTTCTCTGTGACAATAATATGCTACATAGCAACTATTTGAAAATAAACACATACCCCTTGGACAGAAAGTGGCATTTTAACAGTGAAAAGCAAGTACTTTTAAAAAATACATGCTACAGAAACATTCAGAGATAGTTTCATCATCATAGATTTTTGTTGCTAAAAAATATTTGTATCACCTATGAAAACTCTCAAATTTGTACCTTTAATTAAAATAACTTAGAAACAGAGCTTCCTAACCTTGGGTTTCCATGAGTTTGATTAAAATAGTAATAATCATCTATGAAAAGAACCAAAAGTTTTTGTACAGTTAATGTTTTCAAAATACTTTCATCAGCTTTATTTCATCTTTTAATTTCTCAGACCAGCAATCTTTCACCATTTTATTGGAGAATTCCCAATATTTAGACTATTTCCACTCTGCCTTTTGTGATTTTTAAACTAGTAAATGCAGGGACTAATGTTATTTACCTCACAAAATAATAAGGCTTATGAACTTAGTAAAGGAATGTCTAACTAGTAATAAAAGTTGTTGCAGCTAGGCCACCACCAGAACATCATTAGCAGTAGTACACAAAAGGGGACTTGTTTCTTGGAATGAGAGGGTACAATCTTATGGCCAATTTCTAAAAAAAAACTGAAGCTGAAAGTATACGATCTGAGAATAAGATGGGCTTGAAAGAAAAAATGGATTTCCCGTTTTTCAGCAAAGCAACAAGACCATCCGAATGAGTGGCATATTTGTAGAGGTATTAAGATGAGAATAAATTGCTTTTAATTTCCATATATATTATTACTTAGTCACCCTCCAAAAGAATACTACCAATTTACTCTTCTACCAAAAATATATCAAAGTGTTTGTTTCCTAACCGTAATTACCACTGACCAATATCAGCCTTATTCATCTTTGCCAAATTTAGAGTTGAAGGTTATGACAGAGAGTACATGTTGATTATGAATCCACGGCTTTAAGTTTAGATTTCAAAAATGATCCCACTAACAAAAACAGGAAATGTGGGAAGGCTTGCAAGAGAAGGTGAATTTAGTTTTGGGTGTTCAGCTTGAGGAGCCCAAAGTACAGCTGCATGGAAACACTTAGAAAGTCCTTGGAAACAGTGGTGTGGGGCTTACAGGACAGGTAAGAGCCAGACAGTGGAGTCAGGTGTCTGCGCAGAAGCAAGGGTTGAAGCGCAAGGAGAGATTAAGATCACAGAAGAACCAATTTAAAACAAAAACATCAGCAACAGAACTTTCCAGGGGTGGCTCTAAGAAGTGGGATTAGGAAAAATGGAGATTCGGGGACACAAAAGTGTTCTTGAAAGAAGCCATGCTCAGGGTACATTATCCATAAATGTGTTGAATGATTAATTCATATGAGGATGAAACACAGCATCAAAATGGAAGAGCACAAGAAGCAGAGAACTTGAGCCAAGTAAGGTACAGAAAGAGAGCATTACTAGTCCTGGCCCTACAGCATTCTTCAGCCACGGTGAGTACTTTCTATCCATGCTCTCTCTGTGTTTCAGGAGCTCCCTATTTACCTGCTAGCAAGTATCATCAGCCAAGTAACTCTCACCTCAGACATCAGGTCCTATAGGTAATGTTGATCTCAGTAACCTGAACGTTCTGTATCACAGCAGTTACACAACTGTCTTATAATTTTATGTATATGGTCTCACCCTTTCTGTAACTATCGATAGAAGCCCTGTGCTGTAGTTTCATCTAATATGAATTCAATGGGTTATAATCCATTTCTATCATTTTTTATCTTGATGTTTAAATCTTTCAATTTACCAGTGAGAGTCTTCCAAGCTAATTCTTTTTCCTTCTTACACTTTCCAATGTTCTTTCAGCACTTTTACTTTCTACAACAACAAGGTATTGCTGGCTCATCTTAAGAGTTTCCTTGCCAAGGTCCTGAGAGTTCCCATTACTCCACAAAGCCCTGGTTTCAATGTGGAATCTTATTTCAAAATCAAGATCAGGGCTCGAGGTTTATTCACTGCTTGTTTATTCATCTTGAGATGATGCTCTCAGATTCTCTCAACAGGAGAGCTAGGAAATATAGCTAAATATATACATATTCCACATACACATATACTTCTACATTTATTTCTATGTCTATCTGCATTTATTTCAGGGTCTATATCCACACCCCTATATATTTATTGACTGAGAATGGGCACATCACTAGCGTTCCAGTGGTTAAGATTCTGCATTCCATCACAGGGGGCACAAGTTGGATCTCTGGTGGGGTAACGAAGATTCCGCATGCCACAGGGTCAAAAAAAAACAACAGAAATACAAGAAACAACTGCATGGTACATTCCAGTTTTCTCCCTTTCCTTATTTGTAATTCCCTTTTTTAACACAGAAATCCTGATTATGGTAGTCAGGATTATTTGATCAGTCCCTGTGAATGTGACCAAACTCCTCTCAACACAGCAGCCTCCCTACACACACAGATGACCTACTCAGGTCCCCTGGGCTCATCATCGCATGCCAGGCAAGGACATGGCACTCTGCACAGATGCTCTCCACACACTCCTCAGGCCCCAACATCACACACCGGCTTCTTCGCTTTGTGGACGTCTCTTTTCACCACACTTCAGTCCAACATCTTGTGCTGGATCACTCTTAAATAGACACCGTCCTCATTCTACTCAGACTTTAATATCCATCATTTTTCTGACCATTCTCCAGTGTGACACTCTCCTTAACCTGCTGGGCCCCAACACTCTAGGCTGAGCCCCTGTTCTGCAGAGACAGCCTCTACATCTTGCCTAGGATCTGACCCCCTGCTGGTCTGACCTGTGGACTTCTATTCTTTTCAGTCTACCAAGTGTTTTTTTGACTGAACAGCTGGGAAATGAAATGAGGAAAAAAGAGAGGGAAGAGGTTATACTTTTTGTTTAACTTATTTTAAACTTACAGTTTGATGATTTAGGATAAATTTATATACTTGTGCAATCAACACCATAATCCATTTTTAGAATGCTTCCACATCCCAAACCTTCCCTTGTGCACATTTGAGATCATCTCTGCTCCTACCCCCAACTTATGATCAACTAATGATGTTGATCATTACTGCATGAGCTTATTAGCCATTTGTTGTTGGTGTTCAGCTGCTAAGTCCTATCTGACTCTTCATGACCCCCAAGGAGTGCAGCACACCAAACTTCCCTGTCCTTCACCATCTCTTGGAGTTTGCTCAAACTCATATCCATTGATTGGGTGATGCTATCTAACCATCTCATCCTCTGCTGCCTCCTTCTCCTTTTGCCTTCAGTCTTTCCCAGGATAAGGGTCTTTTCCAATAAGTCGGCTCTGTGTATCAGGTGGCCAAAGTACTGGAGCTTCAACTTCAGAACCAGGCCTTCCACTGAATATTTAGGACTGATTTCCTTTAGGATTGACTGGTTAGATCTCCTTGCTGTCCAAGGGACTCTCAAGAGTCTTCTCCAACACCACAGTTCAAAAGTATCAATTCTTTGGCGCTCAGACTTATTATGGTCCAACTCTCACATCTGTACATGACAACTGGAAAGACTATAGTTTTGTCCTGTGTTTCTGCAAGACATAGAACCTCTAAAACAATGCTGAGTCAGTGATAAGATTTCCCAATTTTAGTGGGAAAGCATTCAGTTTCACCAGAATGCTGTTAGCTCTAAGTCTTTCATAGGTGTCGTTTATCAGCTTGAGGAAGGTCCCTACTATTCCTAATTTCTTGATAGGTTCTTAAAATTATGAATAGGTTTTTAAAATTGTTTTTTTGTATCTATTGCAGTGATCATAAAGTTTTGACCATTCTTTGATTAACATGATATATTAACTGATTTTGAATAGCAAACTACCCTTGCATTCTTTAGATAAATTCCACTGGTAAAATTATACTACCATTTCTATGAGTTATTCAACTTTTCAAAATATCTTATTAGAAATATTTGCATTTATGCTTATGAGGGAACTCATTTAGTTTTAACAACAGAATCCTAATTTTAAGATGATAAAACTATGGTCCATACACTACCTTACTTAAAGTCACACAAACAAAACATGGGAAGAATGAGACCGGAACTCAGGTGTCTCTGAAATTAAAAATAATGCTCTCTGTACCACACCACGGGTTCTCAATAAGTGTAGTACTGTTCCCTAGAGGGAGTTAAGGAAACTTGATAGGAAAGTTTTGATTGTCACTAGGGCTAAGGAGTGTGACTACGAGTTATTGGAAGAATGTGCAGAAAGGGATCCTAGATGTTTTACAAGAAGTAGAACACTATTATATTAGTGATGGTCTTAGATCTTGTATGACTTTAGAACATTCTACTGGATATCAGTAGATATGCAAGTAGACAACTAGATAGATGACTACCTAAACTTATGCCCCAAATATTTTTGCTTTTATTCCCAAGTAATTGTTGTGTAAACTGAGGTAAAAACTCAACTTTGTCTTATTCAGTACTATACCAACAGTTTTTCACCATTCAGGAAAGTCACATCATAGCCAGTCATATGTTCCTGAAAGACTCACTATATGCTCTAACTCCAGCAGTCAGATTTGTAGCTGTCACAATCACAGTAAATCTATATATGATTCCAAGCATCTAAATACCTCATATGTCTTTTAGCATCATCATGTTGGAGTACTTACTGAATACTAAAATAAATATTACTTGTTTTTATTTATTTTCATTTTATTTCTGTTTAATAAGACTTTAGACACTCTGTCAATTTGTTTAATATTATTTATCTAGGAAAAGTCTATTCAGTATTTGAAAGTAAAATTCATAGATAAGGGAGAATTACAAAATATTTGTCAAAGAAAGAAAGCATTAAATTTGAGAAAGTAGAGAAGCACGGCAATGCCTCCTAAATCTGCCCCTCTCACCACTCCCACTGTCGCTGCCACAGTTAACACTTCTACCGTCTCTGGTCCTTTAATCACTCTTGACAGCTTCTTAACTAGTCTCTATCACTTGAACCTTCCCTTCAGAACAACTTTCAAACTGCCAAAAATGTTCTGCTTTTCTTTTAAAAACACTGCTACTCGAGGTACACACAATATCAAAATGTTTTTCAGGACTCCTATCTCCATCAGAAAAAGTCCTAATTCTCCACTATACAATTTAGGACCTCTTAGGATCTGCTTTCACTTGGTTCTAGATTTATTTACGGCCATTCCCTACCATACATCCTGTGTCAAAACCATGCCTTCTCTCTGGACTTCCTCAAAATTCCAATATGCTTCACGGCAGCTCCCTGCATAACCCCTTTCCTATTCTGATGTGACTTATCATCACTCCCACGCCATCTTTTTTCTGTCTGGATGTCACATTCATTGTGAAATCCTAACATTCCTGTTCCCCCCCAAATCCACACTACACTTCACCAAAGTCTGAAAGTAAACCATCAGGTCTTTTGCCACACATATCCCATTGTAATGTAATTATACGTATGACTTTATCATTAAACCACAATATTCTCAAACACAATAATACATCTCTATACTGTAGAATGAATAACTTTTATCAATGGTCCTTGTCAAGATTTGGTGATTTAATGAATATTTAAATAATTTTCCATTCTTTTCATATCTTTTCTGAAATTCTAGACATAAGCCACAAATAGCTAAATATTTAAAATGACACAATTAAATTTATTCCACATGTTATTTCTTCCTTCTTCCCTGGTGGCTCAGATGGGAAAGAGTCTGCCTGCGATGCAGGAGACCCAAGTTTGACCCCTGGGTCAGGAAGATCCCCAAGAGAAGGAAATGGCAACCCACTGCAGTGTTCTTACCTGGAAAATCCCATAGATGGAGGAGCCTGGAGGGCTACAGTCCATAGGGTCACAAAGAGTTGGACACGACTGAGAAACTAACACGCTATTCTAAATATCTTATGACAGAAATATGTAGCCAAACTTGACATTCATTTACTTTTTAAACAACATCTCAGCACCTTTTATACACTTAAAACAAGAAAATAAATATACAAGCAGGCATTATTTATCTGTTTTTCTTTTCCTTTGCAACAAAAGATTAAGGGAAAAAAAAGCCGAGCCTTTGATTGTTTATGTTCAAAGGAAACTACCTAAACATCACAGAATATCAATAAAAACCTTCATATGCACAATGGAAAAATCAAGTTCAGGAGTACAGGAATGAGTTACAGTCATTATGCTATAATATGGCAAATACAGAGTCACTTTAAGTAAATTCTAAAGGGATATAAGGGCAAAATGCAAGACTGCATAATTTATCATATTAAGCAAATCCCTGTGAAAGTACTGAGTTAAGTGAGGCGTTAGGCTATTACTGCTTTTCATAAATAAAGCTTAATATCAGTGTGTATCTACTTATACATTAGGTGGTATTTGCTATATAAACTTGATTCTTAAAAAATTTTTCTGATACTATCATACTTTAAATCACAATTGGATCAAATTTAATTCACAGCACTACAGGATACTAACGCAAATAACATTTATTATTCAAAGATTTATTTAAAAAATTAAAATTATCCAAGACATTTTGATTAATATGTTCTGAATAAAACCTCACTTTGGCACCAAGAGTCACCAACGAATAATTCAAAAGCACAGAGAATATATATTTATGTAAATTCTGTATCATTTAAAAATTTGACTTTGTTGTTTCTTGTTAGTTTTTGTTGCCTGTTATTTCTGCATATTATTTCTCTTGTAGAAAAAAAGCTAAAGAGTCAGGGAATGTTTGGACTAAAATATTAAACCATCAAGTAAAGATGAAAAAAAGTAAGTTTTATTAAGTAGTTGTTTTTCTTTTATGAACATGACGGGGTTTAGGTCATAATTCCCCCAAAATAAGGCACCCTGTCATAGTGAATATTTTAAGCTGAAGGAATCTGAGTAAACAGCGGAAGCAGAAAGGTCATTCTGTCTTCCCCACCCAACCCCTCTCACTCCCATCCTTCTTCCTTGAAAAAGGGTACAAAGCTCTCCAGCAAGAGATGCCCATCCTATACCCCGAGGAAAGGCACACTGTTATCTCTGAAGACAAAGGAAAGCCAAAAAGAATCCTCCCAGGTCTTGCTAATTTCCCCCAGTTTATTGCTATTAGCTCATACTCCATAACCTATCATTTTCCTTAAAAATATACAGGTCTGTTTCTTCAAGGCTCCATTTCTTTATGAAGGCTCCCAAGTCACATAATACTTATATTAAATACATTTGTACGCTTTATTCCTGTTACTCTTTCTTTGTTAGTTTACGTTTCAAACCTAGCCCTGGGTCCTAAAAAGGTGAAGGAAAACTTTTTCTCCCCTACAAAAGAAAAGAGAATAGTACTCTACTTCTCAATAAATTAACATATTTTGAATGTTATATATTTCATTTTGTAAGTTATACAGTAATATGTGAAATTCATGAAATAGACAAAATAACTTGGGGAGTATACAGAAACATATTGATGATATAACTAAAATTACTGTTTCAAAATAAATCCCAAAATAAAGAATGCAATTAGATGAAGAAATACACACAAAGCAAAATCATAACAAAAATCAACTCTATTATATTCTCATGTTGCTCTATTTATAACAACCTTCAGAAAAGAAGCAGTATTTCAGTCGAATTCAATGATATGAAATACCAAAAATTTATCAAAATTAATCTTTTGTGGTCAAATCACTTCAAATAAATGATCATATAAAAGAAAGAGTTACAACATATTGAAGGTGTTCTACAAAGCAAAAGTTAATTATGTATTAAGATTATAACTCAGAGGGGATATTAGAAGAGGTAGCCTACTAAGAATTTTCAGATTCTGAAGCAATGGAACAAAAAAATGTAACTATAGTAAAATAAAACTAAAATATTCATAACATGGTACTTTTTCAAATTAATATATTGATAATTTTGCAGAGACTGTACTTATCATTTGACCTAAAGAATAAATTTTTCCATGAATCATTTCAAGGGAAATTTGAAGGTCATATAATCCAACCATCATCCCTCCCACTAAACATAAAAGTTTTCAAATAACAACCTCTATCCAAAACTGGTCCATTCTAGGCTGAGAAACATAAATGAAGAAAAAAAAATAACCTATCCTAAACACCTTCTCTATTTTAGGAAAGCACAGACCATTAGAGAGCATTCATTCATTTCACAAATATGCACGTAGCGCCTACTATGTGCCAAGCGCTGAGGACGCACAAGTAAATAAAAACACATTTTCTATTCTCATGGAAGAGGTGGAGAGGGGTGGAAATAATGAAAAAATTAATAGAATGCTATAAAAGACATGATGAAGGAAAATAACTTTACTCTATGGATACAGGTAAGAGATGAAGGTACAAGGGATGATCAGAAAAGGCTGACGTAAGAAGGCTGGTCAAAGATGGGCCAAGTGATGTGTGATTAAGACCATGGATGTAGACAGAATGTGAGCTATATTAACAGTTAAGAATGTTCCAGCATGAAAACCATGTGATAGGGCTCTAAGGTTGGAGCATGGTAAGTATACCCAAGTATATTTTGAAGGATATGCCATTAAAATTACATGATACTGTGGGGTATGAGAGGAAGAATGAAGATAAAGATAACTTCAGAATTTAAGTGTGAGCAACTGAAATGATGGAAGTAATAACAATGAATGAGACAGAAAGAATGAATAAAACAAATTAGAAGAGGTTCCATTTTGACATATTAAGTTCAAAATATTTACCAAACAGACAAACGGAATAGGCAATTAGATACGGAACTGTGGACTTCACAGGAGCTAGAGATGTAAAGCTGGCAAAAAGATGGCTTTCAAAACTTGAAACTGAATGAGATCATCAGTAATTCTTGGTAAATAAATATTTTGGGCCCTGGAGCATTATAACCTTCAGACTTCAGGAAAAATAAAGATAATCCAGCAAGGGCAACTGGTATGGAGTAATGTATAATAAGGTAGGAGGTTATCTTGTCTTGAAGCCAGCTAAAGAAAGTGTTAGACAAAGGAAAAAATGATCAATCATTTAAAAATACCAACTATACAATTTATTTAAGGCACAGGCAAGAAATAATTAGAAAAATATAATGGAAGACAGTCTTACAGCACTATAAATGTTTATCTTTTAATATATTAATCAGTAAACTCAATGGATTTTAGTACCAGTGTTACAACTTATGTTTTTCCGTCACTTGCAGTTCTAAGCAATTCTTCAGAACAATTCTAAAAACCCTGGCAAATACCTTGAGGAATGTGTCAATATGCATGAATCAACTGTTGTTAGAAACACTCATGTTTTTTTGATTTAGTAACTATTTCTGGAAACTAATTCCTGAAAAATTAATCTAAGAGGAACATGTTTGGACTTTCCTGGTGGTAGAGTAGATAGGAATCCACCTGCCTGTGGAAGGGGCACAGGTTTGATCCCTGGTTTGGGAAGATCCCAAGTGCCACAGAGCAATTAAGTCCCTGTTCCACAGCTACTGAAGCCCATGTGCCTAGAGCCTGTGCTCCGCGACCAGAGAAGCCACTGAAACGATAAGCCCGCGGACCGCAGCTAGAGAGCAGCCCCTGCTTGCCACAAGAGGAAGCCCACGCACAGAAAGGAAGACCCGATGCAGCCAAAAAGAAAAATTACGGAAAAAATACAAGTAAATAAAGTAGAAACATAAATCTCTTTTCCAGATTACCACCACACTGTGTTCCCTTACACTGAACTACTCAAAGTTCCTTAAAGATCTGATAATGAATGAACCCTGGGATCACATTATCAGCCTAATTAAGAAAGTTACTCTGTCATTACTTTCAAAGATAACAGTATATCCCAGATATTTCAATTTATCTATTATTGTGATTTATCATATTGTAATATACTTACTATTAACATGTCTTTCTTTTTATTGGCAAATATCCTTCTTGGCAGTAGGGTCCTGCACAAGGCTCAAGAAATGTTGACTGATTCCAATTCCAAATGGGTAATAGAGAGTGTAAATTCAGAATCCTGAATTCAGAGAGTAGTAGAGTAGGGCAGAAGATTCAGGAAAAGAGCCACCTACATGCAATAATTAAGATAGTCTTTAAGCAACAAAAAGTGGAAGACTGAGAAAAAGGCAGAAGACCAGGAGAACAAAAGACCTTTGGATGCCAACTCATGCTTGAGCAAGAGCCTCTTTCCCATGAGATCATTTTTATAGGTTGCAAAGAAGCTTGTTAGCACTTTGGAAAATGTTGGAAATACACCTGAAAGAGAAAGGATGTTCGGGGAATACGTGAAGGAGTTTGTCCCAGAGGGCCTCTGATTTTTCAGAGATAAGTTTATCTGCTAAGAGAACCTAACAGACAATAGTTTCAAACAAGATCTCTTGATCTCTTCACATCATCAAATTTTACAAGAGATATCTTTTCTCATTAATTCTATTTACTAACCATTCACTCATCCCCTAGATTTTATAATCTGTCCTCCACTATTTCCATACCAACAAAAAAGTTCTAAGGTATCTAGGAACTTCTTGGTTGCCAAGTCTAAAGTTATTTTCTTATTATTTTGTTTCCTATGACGTTCCAGCATTGGACATGCTCTTTCTTAAAACCACTTACTCTTCTAGCACTGTCCTACTTTAAGCAATTGTTCACTCCTGAAATACTAAAATATATCTCTTTTGTCTGCTTTCCATCCAATCTCATCCAACACTTAATCCACTTTACAAAAGACAACAAGATCACCTTATAGAAACACAGTAACTCATTTCCTAGCTCAAAACCTTTAAAATGACTGACAGAATTAGGGCAAAGTTCTTGTCTCTAATATAAGAGCCTTGACAATCACAGCCTAGCTCATCTTTCTAGTCTTAGTTCTCACTGGTCTGCTTTATATGCCACTCACTGCAAAAAAACAAACAACTACTGAGTATTCTCTCCACATGCCCTTTAGCTCCTGGCCCTGTCTGATCATTTGCCTTCTTCCTAAAAGTAATTAATGCCTTTCTGCTGCATGGTTATGCACCCAGATCTTCCTAAAAACTTGGATTACAACTCCAATGTGAATTCTTCCTTTATTTCCCAGCTGTAATCAACAGGCCTATTCTTCTGAACTTCACAGTACCTTATTTGTTCTTTGTTCCTAAATATACACTTTTTATATCATTTTCGAATCTGTATTATATATTTTCATATAAATGTCTTACCTTCCCTATAAATTTCATTAACAGCTACTATTTACTAAAGGAAAGTGAAATCGCTCAGTCGTGTCCGACTCTTTCCGACCCCATGGACTGTAGCCTGTCAGGCTCCTCTGTCCATGGAATTTTCCAGGCAAGAGTACTGGAGTGGAGTGCCATTCCCTTCTACAGGGGATCTTCCCAACCCAGGTATCGAACCCAGGTCTCCCGCACAACAGGCAGATGCTTTACCATCTGAGCCACCAGGGAAGCCCACTATTTACTAAGCATAAGCATTAATATTATATGCTTACATACAGCACATTATATCTTCTCAGCACCTATATGGTGTTCAGTTCAGTTCAGTCACTCAGTTGTGTCTGACTCTTTGCGACCCAATGAACCACAGCACGCCAGGCCTCCCTGTCCATCACCAACTCCCAAAGTTTACCCAAACCTGTGTGCATTGAGTGGGTGATGCTATCCAATCATCTCATCCTCTGTCATCCCGTTCTCCTCCTGCCCTCAATCTTTCCCAGCATCAGGGTCTTTTCGTATCAGGTGGCCAACATGTTGGAGTTTCAGCTTCAACATGGATTGAAATGAAAACTGACCTTTTCCAGTCCTGTGGCCACTGCTGAGTTTTCCAAATTTGCTGGCATATTGAGTCCAGCACTTTCACAGCAGCATCTTTCAGGATTTGAAGTAGCTCAACTGGAATTCCATCACCTCCACTAGCTTTGTTTGTAATGGTGCTTTCTAAGGCCCACTTGACTTCACATTCCAGGATGTCTGGCTCCAGGTGAGTTATCATACCATCATGGTTATCTGGGTCACAAAGATCTTTTTTGTACAGTTCTTCTTTGTATTCTTGCCACCTCTTCCACCAGAATACATATGCTATAGACAAAAAGTTTTCAAGTTTTTCATTACCTTATTGATAGTATAATTGCTGAAAGTGAAGTTGCTCAGTCGTGTCCAACTCTTTACTACCCCATGGACTGTAGCCTACCAGGTTTCACTGTCCATGGGATTTTCCAGGCAAGAATACTGGAGTGGGTTGCCATTTCCTTCTCCAGGAGATCTTCCTGACCCAGGGATTGAACCCGGGTCTCCTGCAGAGTAGGCAGACGCTTTACCGTCTGAGCCACCAGGGAAGTCTAGTATAATTGGTATCTATATAGGTACATAGCAGACACAACTGTCTTGCCTTAATTACACTTTAAACAACACACAAATTTCTTCCTAGGTTTGTTTCTCAATTATTCATGATAGTGGCCCTGTGATTCAATAAGCATCTCTCTTCTTTCCCTGTTGTGTCTCATTTTGTCTTCCCTCTATGCTTTTTGCCCTATTTTCCTACAAGGACAGTCATCACAAGAAATGACCCTCTGGTTTTCAGACTTATTTGAATAATGGAAACCAATAGCTGCTGCATACATTATTTTTTCATGAGGGCTAAGCTCAGAACCTAATAATTGGAATTGTTATTCTGAACTTAATTATTATAAATTCTCAAAAGTGCAACCTTTTTTATTAATTCATCCTTTCATTTAATTCTTAAATACTTACTGAGTTTCTGATATATGCTTAGATATAATTGTGATCACAAAATTCACAGCAAATAATTATGTTTCCGATATTAGGAAGTAATATTTTTTCAAAGCAAGAAAAAACAGCAACATAAATATTGAGAAGGTTAGGGTCTTCCCTGTTGTCTCAGTGGCAAAGAATCCACCTGCTGATGCAGGAGACATGGATTTGATCCCTGGTCGGGAGGATCCTACACGCCATGAAGCAGCTCAGCTCTTGTGCCACACCTACTGAACCTGTGCTTGGAGCCCAGGAGCTGCAGCTGCTGAGCACGGGAGCCAGAGCTACTGAAGCCCGCATGACCTAGAGCCTGTGCTCAGCAACAAGAGAAGCCACACGATTGAGAAGCCCGTGCGCTGCAGCCAGAGAGTAGCTGCTGCTTGCCACAACTAGAGAAAAGCCTGCACAGCAGCGAAAATAAATATAGCAGAGCCAGCATAGCCAGAAATAAATACATAAAATAAATAATTTTTAAAAATTGAGGAGGTTATGTTTATATCCACCGGCAGCTTTATCAAGTTGACTAGAGGGCTCTACCTCTGGATCATATTCATTCAACTCCTTGTTAAGCTGATGTCTTTATTGACTAGTAATTTAATAATATGCCCAGGACATTTATTGAGGCTTTTTATAAAGAATGCATTTTTTGAGAGATTTTCAGTTCCTTCTGAAGACAGAGGAGCTCCAAAAACCCATGAGATGATGACAATGGGCACCTGCAGGCATCGTTCTGATTTGTTTACCAAACAAACTGAATCCAGCAGTTCCTGGATTTGTGAAGATGGTTTTTTCCTTAGCAAAGCAAGGGGGAGAGGGATGGATTTAAACTTAGGAACAAACGGTGACTTTGAAAGTTGTGTAAATATTTCTTAGAATCTGTTTTACTGTTATATTAATAAATAAAATGTGACTCCAAATAAGGAGAGGTTGGATTTTCTTAGATGAGATTAAGAATGACCATTATGTTTGTTGTTGATAACATTACAACATCATACTTAGCAACTTTTATTTTGTTCTTTCTTGTATCTACAGAATCTGTATGAAATCTTGGGGGCAGGCTTTATATCTAGGAGTGATTTGCCTATTGAACTTCGTGGAATATTCAGAAACTTTTACCCACCCACCCAGGCCTGAATTAGAGACATTTGGACTATAATCAGACTGCAGTGATTTCACATCTGCCTCTGTCACTTTCCCTCATATTGGAGTTTCTCTGACAGCTCAGTTGGTGAAGAATCCACCTGCAATGCAGGAGACCCCGGTTTGATTCCTGAGTCAGGAAGATCTGCTGGGGCAGGGATAGGCTACCCACTCCAGTATTCTTGGGCTTCCCTTTTGACTCAGCTGGTAAAGAATCTGCCTGCACTGTGGGAGACCTGGGTTGGGTCCCTGGGTTGGGAAGATCCCCTGGAGAAGGGAAAGGCTACCCACTCCAGTATTGAATTCCATGGACTGTATAGTCCATGGGGTTGCAAACAGGCGGACACGACTGTGCAGCGTCCACGACTGTGCAGCGTCCACGTTTTTCAAACATTGAGGTATAGTTGTGTATCGCTGATCCTGTTCTCAGCACCAGTCGTCTCGCTGTATCTCATTGTGCACACTGTTCATTGAGCCCAGAGCAGGCAAAGCTCAAGGTAAGAGGCTGAAGAAGACTTGAGGAGCGTAGGAACTGCGGACACGTGTATTCTCTTCTGCCAACAGCCATCACGGAACCTAACAGAGCACAGTCTCTCCTGGCTGGCACAGCAGCTGCACCACGATTTTCTCCTCTCGCGTGGCTGACCTAACAGACACAGTGGTGATGCTGCAGTGACTCCCCCTGTTTTGTAGGTGGAGTTCATATGCACGTACAGCACACAGCCCGTGACCAAGCCAGTGCCTCGGGAGGTGCCTGTGCAGTGCTAGAAGTGATTTCAGCTGTTACATGATGATTTACAAAACCTGGGCTGAGAGAGCCTGAACATGACATCTTGGCTAATTTTCTCTCTCCCCACAAGTCGACATAACATTTTATTAATTCTAGGTGTACAACATAATAATTTTATATGTGTATATATTGCAAAATGACCACCTCAGGAAGTCCAGTTAACATCTGACTCCAAACATAATTACATTTATTGACTTCTCTATATGTGCTGGGTACTATGATACAGTTAGAAACAAGGCGAAATTGGTTTAGGCCATCATGTAGATGTTGTATATAAAATAATTATATAAGTTGTTTTAAAAATCTCTAATATTGGAAACACTATAAAAACCAGTAAATAAACTGTGCAGTAACATCTGAAGACCCGGAACTGTAAAGTGAATAATATAAATTAATCACAAAATATTTCCATATCCTGCCAAATAATTTCTTCAGTAAATCATAAGTACTTACCTATGCTGAACCCTGAGATAGTGTTAGGGATTCGGTGTTACCAGATTCATCATGCCCTCATCCATGTGGAATCTACAGTTAGTGGGATATTCTGGTACTGTAGCTCTCTGAATTTGCAGCAGGAGACACGCTGACTTCACACCACATGGTGTTTTTCATTTAGTAAAATAATTAGTCATTGTATCACCTAGAATTTGATATTTTGTTATTTATTGAGCCCATAGTAAAGTACATACTAAACACGTGCCTTACAGGATAATGATTAGCATATAATTTTCAACGTTTCAATGAACTTTTGCCATAAAATTTAAGAGGATTTTAATTGCAAGTAATAAGGATTGCTTGTTAATAGGCTGTAGATAATTAGGGAGCTATTTGCATTCTCTCCCCACAAATTTTCTTAGTGTTCTGAGCTTCACTTAATTCATAACTTTATCTCATGAGGATTAGTTAATCCCATTTAGTCAGAGTAATAACAGACATGATGTTTCTCCTCTTCAGCTCTCTCCCAGAGTTCTAATGATTCTTGGAAAGATTTTAACATTGATTAGTTTTATTTATTGTGAGGAGAAGTAGAGTATCTTTCTTAGTCTTTTACTCTAATGAAATAAAACATCAGGGTAAGTGGCACTGACATTCACGGCAGTTAATTTTAGTTTTGCTAATGTAAATTTTATTTTACTATGGCATTTTAATATAAATCTCATTTCAAATATTAACAGATCACTGTCTGGCCAGCAACCTTTACAGAAAAGCACCAGCAGAAATGAGTTTGCATGCATTTTATCTATCCTTTTGCTGGCGCTGTAGCTGTATTTTAAAATCATGTATTTATAATACTATTCAACTTCTACTTGAGATTCCTTATTGTATTGGAAATTTTGTTGGTTAATATATACTGTTTTTCTTGAAACGGTTCACTTCTGATAACATTCTTGAGGGCCCCAACCCAAAAATATACTTGAAGGTGTTAGGAAAAATAGGATATTTTCTTCGTTATTATATGGCGTATTACCTTTGGTAGATGTCCATTCTTAATAAAACAAAAAAAAAGAGAAGCCATCATTTTTAAATCTTTTTCTTTCAGGCTTAGGCTCTTTGGGCCTTTTCACCAACTACTGTAGAATAAACATTTTTAAGTTACAAAGTTTGGATTCTGTGTATTTTGGCTTTAGAACTTTAGCCTTACATAAACTCCCTATGCCTTGCTCAGTGAAAACATCTATTCAGTGAAAGTATGTATTCTAAAGGATTATTCTGAATGTAAAATAACATATGGAATGTGCTCTGCATGTTGCCGGGCAAATAGAAAGTGCTCAGAGTAAACTGTAATGCTTAAATATTATGTTTAAAACAACCTCTTACCTATGACATGTTCTTACCTATTTTTGGAGCTCTGCCTTTGGTTTACTGGAAATGAAACATCCTTATATTTTTGTGAGCATTTAGAGTGGTCTGTCATCTTGGAATAATCACTTATTATTTATTTATTATTTGCTAATCTATGCAGTGTTCTTAATGTCTAAGCCTCTACCTGCTTTTACATGTATTAGATTTAGGTGTAACTAACACGCTATTTCAAATCCTAAAAGATGATGCTGTGAAAGTGCTGCACTCAATATGTCAGAAATTTGGAAAACTCAGAAGTAGCCACAAGACTGGAAAAGGTCAGTTTTCATTCCAATCTGAAAGAAAGGCAATGCCAAAGAATGCTCAAACTACCACACAATTGCACTCATCTCACACGCTAGTAAAGTAATGCTCAAAATTCTCCAAGCCAGGCTTCAGCAATACGTGAACCATGAACTTCCAGATGTTCAAGCTGGTTTTAGAAAAGCAAGAAGAACCAGAGATCAAATTGCCAACATCCTCTGGATCATCGAAAAAGCAAGCGAGTTCCAGAAAAACATCTATTTCTGCTTTATTGACTATGCCAAAGCCTTTGACTGTGTGAATCACAATAAACTGTGGAAAATTCTGAAAGAGATGGGAATACCAGACCACCTGACCTGCCTCTTGAGAAACCTGTATGCGGGTCAGGAAGCACCAGTTAGAACTGGACATGGAACAACAGACTGGTTCCAAATAGGAAAAGGAGTACGTCAAGGCTGTATATTGTCACCCTGCTTATTTAACTTATACGCAGAATACATCATGAGAGACACTGGGCTGGAAGAAGCACAAGCTGGAATCAAGATTGCAGGGAGAAAGAAATATCAATAACCTCAGATATGCAGATGACACCACCCTTATGGCAGAAAGTGAAGAGGAAATAAAAAGCCTCTTGATGAAAGTGAAAGAGGAGAGTGAAAAAGTTGGCTTAAAGCTCAACATTCAGAAAACTAACATCATGGCATCCGGTCCCATCACTTCATGGCAAATAGATGGGGAAACAGTGGAAACAGTGTCAGATTTTATTTTTGGGGGCTCCAAAATCAGTGCAGATGGTGATTGCAGCCATGAAATTAAAAGATCCTTACTCCTTGGAAGGAAAGTTATGACCAACTTAGATAGCATATTAAAAAGCAGAGACATTACTTTGCCAACAAAGTTCTGTCTAGTCAAGGCTATGCTTTTTCCAGTAGTCATGTATGGATGTGCGAGTTGGACGGTGAAGAAAGCTGAGCGCCGAAGAACTGATGCTTCTGAACTATGGTGTTGGAGAAGACTCTTGAGAGTCCCTTGGACTGCAAGGAGATTCAACCAGTCCATCCTAAAGAAGATCAGTGCTGGGTGTTCATTAGAAGGACTGATGTTGAAGCTGAAACTCCAATACTTTGGCCACCTCATGTGAAGAGTTGACTCATTGGAAAAGACCCTGATGCTGGGAGGGATTAGGGGCAGGAGGAGAAGGGGATGACAGAGGAGGAGACAGCCGGATGGCATCACCGACTCGATGGACATGAGTTTGGGTAAACTCCGGGAGTTGGTGATGGACAGGGAGGCCTGGCGTGCTGTGATTCATGGGGTCTCAAAGAGTCGGACACTACTGAGCGACTGGACTGAACTGAACTGATACTGGTAGGGGTGAGGCACATAGGGAGACAGGAAGAAGGAAAAGTTTCCAACAGAAATCTTCAAAGAGTCACTTGAAATAATCCCTCTATATAAACAGTATTTTGTTATTGTTGTTCAATCACTAAGTCGTGTCCAACTCTTTGCATATCCATGGCCTGTAGCATGCGAGGTTTCCCCGTCCTTCACCGTCTCCTGGAGTTTGCTCAAATGCATGTCCATTGGGCTGGTGATGCCATCTAACCATCTCATCCTGTCTCCCTCTTCTCCTCCTACCTTCAGTCTTTCCCAGCATCAGGGTTTTTTCTTACATGTAGTATAAAATACCCAACTGATTTATTTCCTTTGGCTTTCAAATTATCCACTGATTTTTTTTAATTTTTGTATAATCATGGGTGAAATTTTCCATATATGATACAAGGTATATTCAGAAATCTATTTTCAATTTCTGTTTTTCTTCCTTGTTCCTCTATCCCCCTTAAAGTCATTTTTATTAGTTTCTGAGTTAAAACTTTCATTTTTAAAAATATAAGCAAATATATTTATAATTATATTTGCTGCTCACTTTCTCAGATAAATGGTAGCATACTATACACATTTTTCTCTAGCTTGTTTTGTTCATTTTTCCTAGTGCCCATTTTTAAAGCAGTTTGTAGAGTTGTTGCTCACTGTGTGCATGCACAATGGTTTATTCAATCTGTTTCCTATCCTGAAAGAGCATCTTGGCTATTTCTTACTTTCTACTATTACAAATAGTGCTGTGATTAATAGCCTTGGTACAAACATCCTTTCAATTATTTTTACCATTGACAATGTAAGACAGATTACTAAAGTTAGAATCAGGTAATAAATGCATATATTATTTTTGTAGATACAGCAAAACTGCACTCCATAGGAATTATTTAATTTTCTGTTTTCTCTAGGAATACACACTGTAACACTCCATGAGGACGGACACACAAACTGTCATATGTCAAACCAAAAGTCTGCTGTGAGATACACAAATATACTAGAAATAGCCAGTATGCTGTTCCCATTTTTGTACACCACTGCCAAGAGCAACACTTAACCTATTTATTCCACTCAGTAAAAAACAGTCAGGAATGCTAATAAAAACTAATTATTCTTCAGGACTACTTTAGTAGTCTAATAATTAGATTTTCACATGATTTCAAAATATCAAATTCTATCCAATTAAAAATCCTAGTGACATGGAACCTCAAGCCTTTCCAAACAGCTATTCTCTTGAAAGTTCTATACTGATATACTGTTTAGGGAGTGAGGCCAACTGTCGCTCCTCAGTCTTTTGTATTCTCTTCTCATCCTACACTGAGACTATCTTGTAGGATCTTTTCACAATGGCAAGAAGGCCTTGTAAGGATAAGACTCTGTCAAGTTTCTCACTTCTCTGCCTACAAAATATCTGCCATCTGGAATCCACACCACCAGTTCTAATTGTACCTGCCATTGCTGCTAAGATCCGTTGCCCCTCCAAATTGTGGGGTTTTTGTAAACTGTCTGATGCTCTTTATATCTTCTACCATGCTTCTCAGCTCCCAGACTTAAAATTACAAGCATCAGCCAAACTTCTCGTTTTTATCTAGTGGTGAAATGATGAAATGTATACATCAACCTTCTCATGTACATTAATTCTGACTAAGCACTCAGGAACTGCTTCCATATTATCAAAGAAGACTTACTAGTATTTTGTTTATTATATTGTCACTTTCAACTGTTTTTATATCCAGAAGTGACATAAGGCCAGCCTTCAAACTTTACTGCTTCTTTTCTTACAAAACAAGCCATATTATTTAATACTAATAGACCTGGCTTAAATTGCCTGATCTTCACCTGCATGACAAAGTTAGGTTTCATGAGACTATAGAAGCATTTTCTATGTCTGCTATAGCACTATTCATTATGAAAGTGAGAGTCGCTCAGTTGTGTCCGACTTTTTGAGACCTCATGGACTGTAATTAATCCATGGAATTCTCCAGGTCAGAATACTGGAGTGGGTAGCCTTTCCCTTCTCCAGGGGATCTTCCCAGCCCAGGGATTGAACCCAGGTCTCCTGCATCGCAGGCAGATTCTTTACCAGCTAAGCCAACAGGGAAGCCCAAGAATACTGGAGTGGGTAGCCTATCCCTTCTCCAGCAGATCTTCCTGTCCCAGGAATCAAACTGGGGTCTCTTGCATTGCAGGCAGATTCTTTACCAACTAGGCTATCAGGGAAGCCCATTATTCAGTACAGTCTACAAATATATCCTCAAGGCATATCCTACGAAAAATTCTCCTTACTGCAGAAGTCATTCAGGTTACAATACTCATTACTAGATAAATATTTAGTGAGCACTAAAATGTTACACTAAAAGGTAAGATCCATGAGGGCAGGAAATTTTGTCTCTGTAATTTACTGCTAGATACCCAGTGCTGAGAACAGAGCTTGCATCCAGCAATCCTTCATAATTTCTATAAATATTTATTGAATGAATAAATAAACAACACTAATATATAAAGTACTATGAAAATATCATGAACAGAAACAGTCTCTGACCTTAAGGAACTGCTGATCTGCATGAGACAGGATACATATAAATTAAAAGCTCAAATATGTAATGTATAAGACAGAGAAATGGTGCTGACTACCAACATTATAAGAGCTTCTAGAATTAAAATACCATGACCCAGTGCAAGAATCCTTATTCACATGTGGCTTTTAAGAAAAAGTAGGACTAACAGAAATACAGAGGAGAGATGTACAGGTAGATGGAATGAGGTGAGCAAATGGACAAAACTAGGAAAAGACAAGAAGCAATCCATGAGAAGACAGACTACATTCATGAAGGAAATGTTTGTTCTGCTTTTTTAAAAGACAAATCACACTTCAAGCTTAACTGTACTTCAAAATTCATAGTTCTTTCTTTATAGTTAACATATGCTGAAACATTTCAAGGTTGTATAAGCAAACGTATGTTTTTTCCCCAGTAATATCAATTTCGATGGGTTATAGTTTTATTATTAATGTGACTTGTTTCTGATATACAGAAGCATTTAACATTGTGTTTGTATGTATAGTTAAAAAAGAGTCTTTACACTGAAGATTAACAGTTCATATTGTGGCAAAAATAATTAGGTTCCAGAAGAACATAGCTTAAAATCTTTTTAAAATACATTAAAATAGTATACTTTCTCATAACACTAAAATTAATATTTTAAAAATGATTTTAAGTTTTTTAGGTGTTCATATACCAGTGTAAAGCAAAGTAGTTCTAGGTTTTCTATTCAAAAATACAGAATATTTAATTTAATTTATTAATAATGTTAATAATAATAAACATGGATGTTTACCATGTGCCTAAAACTATTGTAAATGCTTTACATACAATTGTCATAGAGTTAATAATACAAAACATAACAGTTTGCTTTCTTAAAGTTATTAATAATTTGATGGTGCTTAGTTCTTACATGTAATGTTTTATGTGCCATTATTTTGCTTTTACTGCAAAAGAAAGATCTGGCTCCCAAAGATAAAGGAGATTTTTGGTAAATGGTGAAGGTAAAGAAATAAATGACCCACTTGGCTCGTGTGTAATTACGCTGCCTGAGATTGTAACAATCTATCACATGAAGGAGGATGACACCACACTAAGGGGTGAGGCAGAGGAGATAGCCTTTGACTAACTACGGGACCCTGACGATCGATACTCCACAGATAGTGTGCTCTCAAAAACAATTGAATTCTAAAAAAGTTTGAAAATAGATTCCCCCTTTCTTCTGATACTGATCAGAGACCTATCTT
Source organism: Giraffa tippelskirchi (assembly GCF_054371585.1). Classification (NCBI taxonomy): domain Eukaryota; kingdom Metazoa; phylum Chordata; class Mammalia; order Artiodactyla; family Giraffidae; genus Giraffa; species Giraffa tippelskirchi. The sequence continues at coordinate 60,404,026 of NC_137285.1, forward strand.
GACCTTATTCTCAAAGAGCCATACTTTCTTAAAGAGGTATATGAAAGACATAAATCCTTTCTATCTCTGGATTGTTCTTTCAAATGAGCATTTACAACATTTCGATTATAATGACAATCCTACAAGAAAAAATCCTACTGAAATCCTTATTTCATTATTACATAAACATGCTTTCTCGATTAGCTGTTAAAAGTTATCACAATACTGAACACATGACAGGTACATATCCCAAAGACAGAAAATATAAAATCTAGCAGAAAATTAAAATTTCTAAAAGAGGTTTCAGTATACATAGTGAACTAGGTATTTGTAAACAGCCTATAATTTGATTACATAAAAATAAGCAGAAGGAAACTTTAGAAATAAAAGGAAATTCTGAGCCAACAAAATATTTCACAAAATAAATTTAAAGGATAATCCTATTACAATTATCTTAAAGTATCACTTTATGTTAACTCCTCAGACTGTATCTCAGAGTAACTCCTATTACATTAAAATGCTTTAAAATTCAGCCTACGTGCATATGCACTCAGTCATGCCCGACTCTTTGCAACTCCACGGACTGTAGCACACAAGGCTCCTCTGTCCATGGGATTCCGAACCAAGAATACTGGAGTGGGTAGCCATTTCCTTTTCCAGGGGATCTTCCCAAACAAGGGAGGGAATCTGTGTCTCTTGCATCTCCAGCATTGGCAGGCAGACTCTTTACAAGCTGCTTCAAAAAGTATAATTCTTTCCTTTCATTTTCAAATTATCAGTTTAGTAGTTTAGCCATGTACAACTCTTTGTGACCCCATGAACTGCAGCAAACCAAGCTTCCCTGTTCATCACCAAATCCCGGAGCCTGCTCAAACTCATGTCCATTGAATCGGTGATGTCATCCAACCATCTCACCTTCTGTCGCCCCCATCCCCTCCATCCTTCAATCCTTTCCAGCATCAGGGTCTTTTCCAATGAGAAAGTTCTTCAGGTGGTCAAAGTATTGGAGTTTCAGTTTCAACATCAGGCCTTCCAATGAATATGATTTCCTTCAGGATGGACTGGTTGCATCTCCTTGCAATCCAAGGGACCCTCAAGAGTCTTCTCCAACACCACAGTTCAAAAGATCAATTCTTCGGCGCTCAGCTTTCTTTATGGTCAAACTCTCACATCCATACATGACTACTGGAAAAACCATAGCTTTCACTGGACGGACCTTTGTCAGCAAAGTAATGTCTCTGCTTTTTACTATGCTGTCTAGGTTGGTCATAGCTTTTCTTCCAAGGAGCAAGCGACTTTTAATTTCACGACTTCAGGCACCATCTGCAGTGATTTTGGAGACTAAGAAAATAAAGTCTGTCACTGTTTCCACTGTTTCCCCATCTGTTTGCCATGAAGTGATGGGACCGGATGCCATGATCTTAGTTTTCTGAATGTTGAGTTTTAAGCCAATTTTTTCATCCCCCACTTTCATTCATCTTCACCCAGAGGCTCTTTAGTTCCTCTTCACTTTCTACCATAGGGTGGTGTCATCTGAATATCTGAGGTTATTGATATTTCACCTGGCAATCTTGATTCCCGCTTGTGCTTCATCCAGCCCAGTGATTCTCATGATGTACTCTGCACATAAGTTAAATAAGCAGAGTGACAATATACAGCTTTGACGTACTCCTTTTCAATTTTGAACCAGTCCATTGTTCCATGTCCAATTCTAACTGTTGCTTCTTGACCTGTGTACAGATTTCTCAGGAGGCAGCTAAGGTGGTCTGGTATTCCCATCTCTTGAAGAATTTTCCACAGTTTGTTGTGATCCACACAGTCAAAGGCTTTGGCATAATCAATAAGGAGAAGTAGATAATTTTCTGGAATGCTCTTGCTTTTTCTATGATCCAATGGATGTTGGCAATTTGATCTCTGATTCCTCTGTCTTTTCTAAATCAAGCTTGAACATCTGGAACTTCTCAATTCACGTACTGTTGAAGCCTCACTTGCAGAATTTTGAGCATTACTTTACTAGAGTGTCAGATGAGTGCAATTGTGTGGTAGTTTGAGCATTCTTTGGCATTGCCTTTCTTTGGGATTGGAATGAAAACTGATCTTTTCCAGTCCTGTGGCCACTGCTGAGTTTTGCAAATTTGCTGGCATATTGAGTGCAACACTTTCACAGCATCATCTTTCAGGATTTGAAATAGCTCACCTGTAATTTCATCACCTCCACTATCTTTATTCGTAGTGATGCTTCCCAAGGCCCACTTGACTTCACATTCCAGGATGTCTGGCTCTACATGAGTTATCACGCCATCATGGTTATCTGGGTCACAAAGATCTTTTTTGTATACTTCTTCTGTGCATTCTTGCCATCTCTTCTTAATATTTTCTGCTTCTGTTAGGTCCGTACTATTTCTGCCCTTTATGGTGCCCATCTTTGCATGAAATGTTCCCTTGGTTACTCTCATTTTCTTGAAGAGATCTCTAGTCTTTCCCATTCTATGTTTCCCTCTATTTCTTTGCATTGATTGCTGAGGAAGGCTTTCTTATCTCCTTGCTATTCTTTAGAACTCTGCATTTAAATGGGTATATCTTTCCATTTCTCCTTGGCCTTTAGCTTCTCTTCTTTTCTCAGCTATTTTAAGACCTCCTCAAACAACCATTTTGACTTTTTGTATTTCTTTTTCTGGGGGATGGTTTTTATCAGTGCCTCCTACACAATGTTACGAACCTCTTACCATAGTTCTTCAGGCACTCTGTCTGTCAGATTTAATGCCTTGAATCTATTTGTCACTTCCACTGTATAATTGTAAGGGATTTGATTTGGGTCATACGTGAATGGTCTAGTGGTTTTCCCCACTTTCTTCAACTTAAGTCTGAATTTGGCAATAAGGAGTTCATGATGTGAGCCACAGTCAGCTCCCGGTCTTGTTTTTGCTGACTGTATAGAGCTTCTCCATTTTTGGCTACAAAGAATATAATCAATCTGATTTCGGTATTGACCATCTGGTGATGTCCATGTGTAGAGTTGTCTCTTCTGGAGTTTTCAGACACTGTATATAAATTTTCTGAAACTAAAAAGCCAAGTATCTAAAACACACTTCAAAGCATGAAAGGGATAATTAAGGGGAAAGCAAAATCCACTCTAAATTCTAACACATTTTCTTTTTCATAGAGGCTTATCTTCTCGCAAATAGAATATAATCCATGATATATCATAAAGTAAAAGATCATAAAATTAAACTTTATAGGAAGTTTAGACTTTGTACTGATACCATAATATCACTATTGCAGAGGACAAGAGAGTGAATATATGACAGCATCTATCCAATTACTACAAAATGGCATTTTGCAAATTGTCAGTATGAGAAGGATGCGACATGAAAACACAGCATATATTATCTTCGTTCTTCAGTGCTGCTGCAATCTGATCCCTCCCAAAGTACAAATTGTTAGGATAAATGAATCATCTAGGTAGCTTAAAAGAATCCACGTAAGTAGACAGGCCTCCGACCAATTCAATTCTAAATGAAGACAAGGTTGAGAACTATGGCTTTATCTCTCTGAAAAGGTGAAAACGGTTTGAAAGAAATAGAATCAAAGCAAACTATGTAATGGGAATACTGTTTAATAACAAAGATGATTATATTTACTCCCAAATCGCCAAAGGATGAAAGCATATGGATTACAGGAAAGTCTCAACAAACTTTACAAGTTGGCAACTTAACTAGATTAACAAATAATTGTTAAAATGCAAATATAACTTGAGGAAATTCACTGGATTGCTCATATATGTACCTTGACATAATGTATTTAACAAAATGTAATCTAGTTAAAGTCACTTTCAGTTTATAGAATTTGACCATCTGGAGGCAACTGGTCATTTTGGGAACAGAGTGATCTAGGATGTAGATCCTGAATCTCTAGAGAAAACTTTTTGTTATTGTTCAGTTGCTCAGTCATGTCCAACTCTTTGCGAATCTATGGCCTGCAGCACACCAGGCTTCCTGGTCCTTCACCATCTCCCTACATACATGGTGCCGTCAAAGACAAAACTTTGAAGGCACTATATAAATAGGAAGGCAAACAACTCTCGGTCAGACCAGGGTACAATAAGGTAGCAAAGGCATGTCAAACCCATGAGAGAAGGTATGCCAGTGAGTATGATCTCTATTATTACCTACAAAAGTTTGTTAGTACACCAAATATGATGTAAAAGTACAAGAACTATTTTGAATATAGTAAATGTTATCCCTGAATATGGAGTTTACGCCTGTGCTTCCCATTCAACTAAGATATTAACAGTTATATCCAATCCTTTCCTGTTAAAAAAAAAAATGTAAGAATAAAAGCGTAAGAAGAAACATCTACACATTCTCATGTCAGCGTTCTCTCCCTCAGTTAGTGTCGAGCACTGTCAAGTACATCTAGTATACTCCATGCACATGTCCAAAGATTGAGAATACTAAAATGAAGATATTATATTCTTTCATTCTCTAAACAGGGCTTCCCCAATGGCTCAGCAGGTAAAGAATTCACCTGCAATGCAGGAGACACAGGAGATGTGGGTTCGATCCCTGGGTCAGGAAGATCCCTTGGAGGAGGAAATGGCAGTCCCCACAGTACTCATGCCTGAAAACCCAGGGACAGAGGAGCCTGGCAGGCTACAGTTATGGGGTCACAAGAGTCGGACACAACTAAGCGCATACAGAGCACTATTCTCTAAGTATCTTTCAGTACAGTGGAAAATAGAAAAATGTGTAGGTAATGTATAAATATGTAAATACAATGTGTGCAGTAGAGCTGTTGGAGAAGGTCATCAACAGGATATAACTGGCGGTCAACACACAAACTAGACCACAGCAACTGGACACTCTACTCCCTCCGTGTACTTGCGATGTAAGCTGTGCCCACTGTTCTCACACAGGAGCCACTTCAAAGACATAGCACTCAGAGTGTAAATGTTACTCCAACTGTCTGGCCTGTAATTAACATTAAGGCCGCTACATAAACTTGTAAGATTCTCAGGGTGGATGCAGAGATTGACTCATCCAGTAGCTGGGCCAGCCAAGCCTCATGTCCAAGTTCCTTTGCTTATTTAAACTGTCACCTACCAATCTGGAGTGGTCTGCCTCTTCCTGTGGTCTCTCCTTGCCCTCTGTGTACAGGGCGAGTTTTGACTGTCACCTGGTTTAACTCTGGGGGGTGCAAACCAACAAGTGCTTTGATACATACATTTATCAAGTGCTATTATAACATATATACACAATGAAATAATCTATCGGGTAATGCTTCCATTTTCAGTGAAATTATGAGTTTATTTAAAAAGATGACATAAGAGGGCAATCATCCAGTTTCTACATTCTCTTTATGTACCCAGATTCTCTCTCTCTATGGTTACATTGAAATGGAAATGAATCTCTTTTTAATATTTAACATTTGAAACAAACCACTTTAGTATTTTGCATTTCAACTGAAGCAACAAAGAGTATAAAGATAACTCCATCAGTGTTTTTTCAAAATCACCTTGTTTGGCTTTTAAAGGTTTTTAAATGTAGGTTGATGATGATGGTTTATTCACCAAGTCCTGTCCAGACTGTTGCAGCCCCATGGACTGTAGCCTACCAGACTTCTTTGTCCATGGGATTTCTCAGGCAAGAATACTGGAGTGGGTTACCATTTCCTTCTCCAATGGATCAGGTAATGCTTTTGAGAAGAAGAGACAAAGGCTTGTAAAGTACTCGGAGGCAGACATATTTCAGAAAAAATTTTAAAGATAAATAGGAACTCCTTTTTAAAGATAAATAGGAGCTAAGCAAATAAGACTGGAAGAGCATTGAAGACACAAAGAAGAACATGAGAGAAAAAAAAGAAAAATGTGCTTGAAATGCAAGACGCCTGGTGTGGCTAAAGATACATGGAAAAGACTGAGTGGCAAGGCAGAGTTAAGGACTGGCACTAAGGGGCCCTAAATGTCGTATCTTAAGCTTTTCCACAGAGAGTGCGTTTAATAATAACATGTTGAAGTTGCAATACTATTAAGAGAAATGGCAGGCAAGGAAATCAACTGGTAGGTTACCTGAAGGCATTTATAACCCAGAGTTTTTCAAAAAGTCTACGTTATAATCATAACCAGTTACTAAAATGGGTTACAGATAGAGCTGGTATAAACAATGGAAAGCTGTTCTGATTTCAGAATGGACCCTGGAGTTTTCTCTTTTCAAAAAATGCCTAACTATGGCCTAATATTTTATCTCAAATGGATTATGATATAAATGAATGCATTAATTAATACAAGTATAGCCTAAAATATAATAGGTTGTCACTAATTTTTCACTTTTTTTCCATTTCAACACCATCTAATTACATGCAATGTAGATTTCACATTAGGTCCACAGGATTTGTTCTCTTGACAAACATCTATTTATAAAAAGACCCCTTTCTTAACCTTTATTCCCCTCAAGCTTTCCCATAACATTTCATATGAAGGATTCCTTAACATAGCCACTCAGAAGCTGAGAAAACTGAGGCTTAGCCAAAAATAATCTTCTAATTAAGAGAGTTGATTTCAAATCCATAGCTATGAGGCCAAATCCCAGGATCATCCTGCTGTGCTGATGTGCTCAGTCATGGCCGACTCTTTGTGACCCCATGGACTGTAGCCCACTAGGCTCCTCTGTCCATGGAATTTTCCAGGCAAGAATACTGGAGTGGGTTGCCATGATCATCCAAAATTACTTCATGAGATAACTTCCTATAGTTATGTTGCTGCTGCTGCTAAGTCACTTCAGCCATGTCCGACTCTGTGCGACCCCATAGACGGCATCCCACCAGGCTCCGCGGTAGTTGGAATAGGAAACAGAAGTCCAAAATGGCGGTGGCTAAAAGACAAGGAAGGGAAAAACCCGCGAAAATAGAACAAAGGAAGGTCTAAGGAAGGTCCGAGGACCTGAGTGAGAATTTCAGGTAGAACAGCACTCCTGGCTAAGCCCAATTTGCATAGGGCAGGCCCAGGAGGAGGAAAAAACATATAAAAAGAGGAGCCAAAGCGCTCTCTCTCTCTCTCTCTTTCTCGCTCTCTCTCTCTTGTGCGCTCTGGGGTGTTCTTCCCTTCGTGTCTTTGGGTCGACGGTCAGCATGCCCTCATGCTTCGAGGATGGATTTTCCTGCTATTATCTAAATAAAAGAGCTGTAACACTGATTGTCTAAGAGCTATAACACAGTCTGCCCAAGACCCGAGAGCCATGACCCACCGAGGGCTCTAATGTCCGTCACTCCAAATCTTTGTTGGGATGAGACAGGTCCGAGGAGCATACACTTGCCTGACAGTTATGAACAGTTACAAATTTAAGAAGCCTAACAAATTCTGGGATTTTTTCTTCTTAGACACAATTAAAACATAATATAAGGGCTTTTTGAGGACAAAACTCATATACAATTTTAAGAGTTTTGATAGATCATACAGTTGTGGTGTCAGAATCTCTCAGAATTACCTCCAGAGTCAACAACTCACCAGGAGGACTCACAGGACTCAGCAGAGAGTCATCCTCAGGGTTATAATTTTTTATAGTAAAAGGATGCAAGTCAAAATCAGCAAACAGAAAAAGCGCAAGGAGCGAAGCCTGGAAGAAATCAGGCACAGGTTTCCAACAGTACTCTTCCTACAGAGTTAAACAGCATGGATTTCATCCCTCCAGCAAGGAGCTGTGAGAACACATGTGAAATGTTTGTTTAGGGAAGCTCACTAGAGCCTCAGCTCCCAAGGTTTTTATTTGGTGCTGGTCACTAAGGCTTCCTCTACCTAGCATGCGACATACTTCCAGACTCCCAGAATAAAAACAGATGCTTAGCATAAACTATATTCTTTGTACAAACAGGCAAACTGAGCTACTTTTACCATTTACAGAAAGTTTTATATTTGTGTAAGGAACTACTTATCATTCAAGTTACCATACACCTTGTGATCAGTTCTATATGAAGATATGAGTCTGCTGTATTAAGTGTTTTTCTAGGTAGCTGTGTGGCCTTCCCAGGTGGTACAGTGATAAACAATGCACCTGCCAATGCAGCACGTGCTGGTTTATTCTCTAGGTCAGAAGATCCCCTGGAGTAGGACATGGCAACCACCTCCAGTTTTACTGCCTGGAAAATTCCATGGACAAGAGAAGCCTGGTGGGCTATAGTCCATGCAGTCCCAAAGAGTCAGATGCAACTGGGCACACAGGCACACCACTGTGTAACCACAAACACAATCACAACAGTTCTATCACACAAAAAATTATTCTGTACCCCTTTGTTGTCAACTTCTACAAATCACAGGTCTGATTTTTACCCCTACAGTTTGCCTATTCCAAAATGTTACACAAATTGAAACATAATGCAGAGCCTTTTGAATCTCTCTTCATCTGGGGCAATGCACTTAAGAGTCATCGATGATGTTGCACGTGTCAGTAATTTGTTCTTTTTTATTGTTAAATAATATTCACTGTACAGATACAGCACAGGTATTTTTTTCTGTGAACTACATTTTCATTTCACTTGAGTAAATATCTAACAGTAGGACTTTGGAATTACATGACAACTTTATAGAAGCTACTAAATAGTTTTTCAAAGTGCAAGACCATTTGCATTCTATTCTAGTTTGCCTGCCCAACAGCAATGTGTAAAAGTTCCATAACAGTCTGAAATATTCTGTGGTTTTCTCATAATTTCAGGCAGGCACTAAGAAATCCAACTGGCTGAATGAGTAATCACATAACAAAAAGCATCCACCAAAGTGTTTCTTTTCCACATGACAAAATTCACTCATCTAACAAAATTCAGTTCAAATGTCATCACTGTTTCCCCTATGAACTTAGACTTAATTACATCTTACTGTTGTCACATCTCTTAGTTCATAATACTAGAGCTTGAGTACTGTTTATTATCTGATTTTATGGTAATTTATATGTATCTATTTCCCTGTTTGTTCTATAAATTCCTTGATAATACTGACTTATTCAGTTCTGAATTTTTATCATGTCACACAGTGCCACATACCAAACAATGAATAGTTTTTGCTAAAATGTAGATAAGCAGAGAATTTCTAACTGAAGATAGAGTAACTGCAACTTACTCTACAAAACAAAATGATGCAAAACACCAAACAAAATAAAAGAAGCAACAGTTTTCAAGACAACAGACATCTGACAACAAAACAGAGAGACCTTTTCGAGATGGGAAACCAATAAGCTAAGCAATACAGTTCCCACAGTTCACTGCTTTAAGAGTTTCTTGCCCAAAACACACAGAGGGAAAAGCTCAGCAAAGTCAAGTTCAGTTCTCTGAGTTGGAAAGACAGACCTAAGTGTCTGAGAGAAGGCGGAAAGAGTTCTTAGGACTGAGAACTGAAGAGCAGAGGACTGGGAAGAAAAGGAACACCAGAGATGGGGAGGAGGAGGCTCTCAAGTATTCTACAGAGCAGCCATCACTGCAAGCACGTACGGAAACCATCCAAGGCCAAGGAAAGCATGACAGTGGGAGAGCTCAGTATCCCTCGCTCAGTACGTGACACGACAGGTCAACGGAAAATCAGTAAGGCTCTGTAAGGCGGGAACCAACTTGACCTGACATTTACACCACACTGTACTCAATGACAGCACAATACACATGCTTTTCAAGTGTACTCGAAACATTCACCACGACAGACCACATTCTGGGGCATAAAACAAATTTCAAAAAATTAAAAAGCATTCAGATTATATAAAGTAATGGAGTTAATTTGGAAATCATTACCTGAAAGGTCTCTGGAATATCAGAAATATTTGTAAGCTAAGTAACATCTTTCTAATCATCCTTAGTTCAAAGGAAAAATCAAATCAGAATTAGAAAGGAAACTGAACAGAAGGAAATGAAAATACAACCCATCGAAATATGAGATGCTGCCAAAGCTGTACCTTAAGGCGTGAATTTACTGGACTAGAAGTCTATATTAGGAAAAAAAGTTTAAAAAGTCAATGACTTTAAGTAAAGAAACAGCAAATTAACCCAAAGCAGAAGAAAGGAAATAATAAGTCACAAGGAAAATCAAAAAAATAGTAAAAAGAAAAATTCATGAAGCAAAAGACACAAATTGCCAATATCAGAAATAAGATAGGCAACATCACCACAAACTTGGCAAATATTAAAAGAATAAAGGAATATTATGAATAAGTTGATGCCAACAAATTGGACAAATCTGATGACTAATGCAAGAGCTCTAAACTATTAAAAAAAAAATTGCCTTTGAGTTAAAAATTCACCCAACAAAATTCCAGGTCTCCTTGCTTTTACTAACAAATTCCATAAAACATTTAAGGAGTAAATATTCATTTTACACAAACTGTTCAGATTTTGACTTGAAGGAAACACTTCCCCCTCATTTTATGAGACTGGCATTATCTTGATACCAAAAGTTGTCAGAGGTATTACAAGAAAACAACAGACGAATATTATTCATGAATTTACATGTAAAAATTCTACACAGAATTTTACCAAATCAAATTCAATGTTAAATGAAAAGGAAAATATTTCATGACAAAGAACAGTTCATCATCAGGATACAAGATTGGTTTAACATCAAAAAATTATTGCTTTAACATTAAACACCAAATTGAATTTATAAGAGAAAACAATTCTTGACAAATATTCTCAGCAAACAAGGAATAGAAGATAACTTCTATAATCTCATAAAAGGTATCTATGAAAAACCTATAGGAATATCATATTTAATGATAAAGGACTGAATCTCTCCCTGAGCATTTATACCTCTAAAATCAGGATAAGAAAATGGATTTATGCTCTTATCACTTCTATTCAACATTATGCTAGATAATCTAGCAAAGGAAAAGAACAACACCCCCTCCTACCAAGAAAAAAAATCTAAATTAGAAAGGAAGAAGTAGGGAATTCCAAGCGATCACTCTACTGCTGAGGGTGCAGGTTCAATTCCTGGTAGGGGAACTAAGATCCCACAAGCCAAACAATATGGCCAAAAGAAAAAAAAAAAAAAAAGGCAGATGTAATTTTTTTTTTTTTTTTTTTTTTTGCGGACAATATAATTGCCTACATATAAAATCAGACAGAGACTACAAAAATCTACTAAATAACCGAGTTAATGAAGGTTGCAGGATTCAAGATCAATTTAAAAAAAAAGTAAAACACTACATTTCTATATGCTGGCAATGAAAAAATACAATAAAAAATTTAAGTAAAATAGTATTAAAAATATGAAGTACATAGGTATAAATCTGAAAAGATGCGTATTTATGTAAATACTAATAGCAACAAAACATTGCTGGGAGAAATTAAAGACTATATAAATGTAGAGAGATTTCTTTTTCATGCATTCAGAGCCCCAATATAATCATGATGTAAATGCCCCCAAAATTCATCAACAAAATAAAATCAAACCCCAATAGGATAGAAACTGACAAGCTAATTCTAAACTACATTTGGAAATTCCAAAGATCTGCTTCATGGGAAATAGATGGGGAAACAGTGGAAACAGTGGCTGACTTTATTTTGGGGGGCTCCAAAATCACTGCAGATGGTGATTGCAGCCATGAAATTAAAAGATGCTTACTCCTTGGAAGGAAAGTTATGACCAACCTAGACAGCACGTTAAAAAGCAGAGACATTACTTTGCCAACAAAGGTCTGTCTAGTCAAGGCTATGGTTTTTCCAGTGGTCATGTATGGATGTGAGAGTTGGACAGTGAAGAAAGCTGAGTGCCAAAGAATTGATGCTTCTGAACTGTGGTGTTGGAGAAGACTCTTGAGAGTCCCTTGGACTGCAAGGAGATCCAACCAGTCCATCCTAAAGGAGGTCAGTCCTGGGTGTTCATTGGAAGGACTGATGTTGAAGCTGAAACTCCAATACTATGGTCACCTGATGCAAAGAGCTGACTCATTTGAAAAGACCCTGATGCTGGGAAAGATTGAGGGCAGGACGAGAAGGGGACGACAGTATGAGATGGCTGGATGAGATCACCAACTCGATGGACATGGGTTTGGGTGGATTCCGGGAGTTGGTGATGGACAGGGAAGCCTGGCATGCTGCAGCCCATGGGGTCACAAAGAGTCAGATACAACTGAGCGACTGAACTGAACTGACAGTATCCGCAACAACTATGAAAAACAATAGAGCTAGAAGACTCCTAATATCTGACTTTAAGGCTTGTGGAAAAAAGTAGTGTGAAAAGCATAAAGCTAGAAGACTACTACAATCTGACTTCAAGACTTAGCAATAATCAAACACAGTGAGGTACTGGCATAAGGATAGTAGGAGATGAAGAGAATGGAAGAAAAAGTCCAGACCAACACATAGATGGATAACAGATTTTTGACAAAGGTGCAAAGGTTATTCAGTGGATAAAGGATTGTTTTGTTTTTTTTTTAAATAAACAGTGCTAGACCAAATGAATATTGACATGCAAAATATGACCTACAATCCATGTCTTGTACCATGTACATAAGTAACTTCAAAATGGATCTCGGATATAAATGTAAAATGCAAAGCTAGAAAATTTCTAGAAGAAATTGAGTACAGCCATATATGACAAACCCTGAACAAACACTATACTCAGTGGTGAAAAAGTGAAAGAACATCCTCTCAGATCAGGAACAATAGGAATAATACAAGAACACCAACTTTAGTCATTTTCATTCAACATAGTTTGGGATGTCCTAGCCACAGCAATGAGACAGAGAATCCAAATTGGAAAAGAAGTAAATTTGTCGCTGAAAGCGCATTTGTAACTTCAGTTTGTTCACAAATCCAAAAAGTTAGTCTAAGTAACCAGCAAACACAATTGACCACATAGTAAAGTAATATGTTTCTAATACTTTTCACACAAATAATATGTAAAAAGTAACACACAAAAAAGAACATTTTAAATCTTAAAATACAGCACCTAGAAAAGTACAGTAGTACAGCACCACAGATGGCACCAGGGGCTGGCAAGAAGAGAAGGACGAGCAGTGGTGCTGACGGGAAGAGAAAGGAGAGGTGCAGACGGCAGAGAGGAGGGACTGTGAGTGGCAGGAGACAGAAGACAGGCGGCAGCCTCTTTCCGGCCTGATGCTGAAGGCACAGCTTCTGCTTCCTGGTTCCTTACTGGAACCAGCTGCACGCTCGCATCTTTGAGAATTCACAAAGTGAAGGTTCTTAGGTAAGGGACTTATTGTATGCTTTCTCTTCTCTTGGGTGAATACCCAGTAATGGAATGACTGGATCTTAGGGTGTGTGTGTGCTAAGTCGCTTCAGTCGTGTCCAACTCTTTGTGACCCTACGGACTGCAGCCCACCAGCCCGTCTGTCAATGGGATTCTCCAGGCATGGATAGTAGGGTAGGTTTATTTAAACATAGCTTTTTTAAGAAGCTGCCAAACTGTTTTCCAAGGTGCCATTTTACATATCCACCAGCAGTGTATAAGAGTTCCAGTTCCTCCATATCCTCACCAGCACTGGTTATTAATTTTTAATTTTATGCAGTCTAATAGCAATACAGTGTTTAGTTTTAATTTGCCTAATAACAAATAACATTTAGCATATTTTTGTGTGCTTTTTGATCATATTTTCATGCATGTATTTTCTTTGGTGAAATGTTCATTCATATCTTTTGCCTGTTTAAAATTTAGGTGGTCTTTTTATTATTGAATTATAGGGTTTCTATACATTCAGGATGCCAATCCATCCAGTATTCTAAATTTACTGAAGCGATAAGTGCTTATGATTTTTTTATCATGTTTTTGTGTGTTAATCATGCGTTTGACATATCTTTTAAAATCCTTGCTTTACCCAGGGACATATTTTTTTTCCTGTACTCTTCTAGAATGCCTACTTTAGCCATTTATATTCAACACGGGTTCAGATATCCTAGACACTTCAACCAGAGAAGAAAAAGAAATAAAAGGAATCCAAAAAGTAAAGTCCCTGGATTCAAAATTAATATACAGAAATCTGCTGCATTTCTATATATTAAAACCAACTATCAGAAAGGGAAACAAAGGAAACATTCCCATTTCTCGCTGCACCAAACAGGAACAAAAAGACAAAACCAGAAACAAACCTACACGGGGAGGTGTGTACACCTACACCTTGAGAACTATAAAGCACTGATGAAGTCAACCGAAGACAACACAGATGGGACAATACACCTTGTTCTTGGAGTGAAATAAACTATATTATGAAAATGGCCATACTGCCTAAGGGAATCTACACACTCAACACAATCCCCACCAAATTACCAACGGCATTTTTTAGTAATACCAATAATTATTCCATCTTTGTTATTCTTTCCTAAGATTATTTTCGTTATTCAGAGTCTTTTGTGTTTCCACAGAAATTTAAAATTTTTGTCCTACTTCTGTGAAAAATTCCACTGGCACTAAAGAGCTAAAGTATTCAAAACATCAAAATAGGTTAAAGACCTAAACATAAGACCAGATATTATAAAACTCCTAGAGGAAAACACATACAAAATACCCTGACATGAATCACAGCAATGTGTTTTGGTTCCATCTCCTACAAGTAGTTGAAATAAAAACAAAAAGAAACAAATGGGATCTAATCAAACTTAAAAGCTTTTGCAGAGCAAAGGAAACTATAAACAAAACAAAAAGACAATCTATGGACCAGGAGAAAATATTTGCCCAATGAGAACAACAAGGGATTCATTTCCAAAATATACAAACACCTTATACAGCTTAATATCAAAGAAACAAACAACCCAATCAAACAATGGGCAGAAAACCTTGATTTCTCCAAAGAAGACTACACATGGCTAATAGGCACATGAAAAGATGCCCAATGCTGCTAATAACCAGAGAAACACAAATGAAAAATAAAATGAGGTGTCACCTCACCAGTGAGACTGGCCATCATTTAAAAGTCTACAAATAACATATGCTGGAGAGAGTGTGGAGAAAAAGGAACCCCCTCAGCCCGTACTTCTTATGGGAATGTAACTGGTACAGCAACTATGGAGAACAGTTTGAAGGTTCCTTGGAAAACAAAAAATAGAGTTACCATATGATGTGATAGACAAAGTGCCTGATGAACTATGGATGGAGGCTAGTGACATTATACAGGAGACAGGGATCAAGGCCATCCCCAAGAAAAAGAAATGCAAAAAAGTAAAATGGCTGTCTGAGGAGGCCTTACAAATAGCTGGGAAAAGAAGAGAAACCAAAAACAAAGGAAAAAAGGAAAGATATACCCATTTAAATGCAGAGATCCAAAGAATAGCAAGGAGAGATAAGAAAGCCTTCCTCAGTGATCAGTGCAAAGAAAATACAGGAAAACAATAGAATGGGAAAGACTAGCGATCTCTTCAAGAAAATGAGAGATACCAAGGGAACATTTCATGAACTACCGCACAATTGCACTCATCTCAAAGACAATGGCACCCCACTCCAGTACTCTTGCCTGGAAAATCCCATGGATGGAGGAGCTTGGTAGGCTACAGTCCATGGGGTCGCTAAGAGTCAGACACGACTGAACGACTTCACTTTCACTTTTCCCTTTCATGCACTGGAGAAGGAAATGGCAACCCACTCCAGTATTCTTGCCTGAAGAATCTTAGGGACGGCGGAGCCTGGTGAGCTGCCATCTATGGAGAAGCAAAGAGTTGGACACGACTGAAGCGACTTAGCACCAGCAGCAGCACATGCTAGTAAAGTAATGCTCAAAATACTCCAAGTCAGGCTTCAGCAATACGTGAACTGTGAACCTTCAGATGTTCAAGCTGGTTTTAGAAAAGGCAGAGGAACCAGAGATCAAATTGCCAACATCCACTGGATCATCAAAAAAGCAAGAGATTTCCAGAAAAACATCTATTTCTGCTTTACTATGCCAAAGCCTTTGACTGTGTGGATCACAATAAACTGGAAATTCTGAAAGAGATGGGAATACCAGACCACCTGACCTGCCTCTTGAGAAACCTGTATGCAGGTCAGGAAGCAACAGTTAGAACTGGACATGGAACAAC